>NC_080740.1:19914974-24914974 GCF_020826845.1 Diceros bicornis minor
AAACTTACAGATATTATCATCAGAGGCTGTTCTCCAAGATTACTTCTTATAGGTACTATGCAGCTAAACTTTTTTCAAAATATGTGTTTCAGGACATTGCACAAACACGCAACAGTACATATTCTTGTGTGCAGATTTACATGTATGGTGCTGTGCTGCCAATTTTTTAAAAATGTACTCAATTAACTAAATTATTTTTATAGACTATTTTAAAATACATCTGTTGTATAAAGTTGAAGTACATCCTCTAAATACATATCTTATGTTATCATGCATATGTCTGTTTAAATGTCATTAATCTTTATGAATACAATTACAAACATAATTTACTAATTTATCTCTATAATTACATTTATAATTAGAACACAATAGATGCAAGTGTATTTACATAAAGAACTAAGTTAGGAATTGTCTAAAGCAAGCATGGCTTTCTTCGCACCATGTTAAATTCTTATTAACTCTAATGCCTCTGCCATTTTTCTGTTTTTTTTTTAACATTAAAAAAATAGAGAAGTGCCTAAACATTTCTGAGCTTCCAGTAACGTATTAAAATGTCTCTCAGCTTCTCTGTACACAGTGAAATGCTTGCTGAATGCAAAGTGGAGGAGGATGAATTTCTCCAGGTTCTGTACGTCTGATCTCTCAAAACCTTCAAAATCTATCCTTGATCTCAGCAAACACAGCAGAGCACAATGTTATTTATGCATTCATTTATCTTTTCATCAAGGGTGGCTTATGTGGTCTTTACTGACTTTGGTTTCTCATCATCATCTCAGATCAGCATCTGCATTGTGTGCACTTGTAACAGGGATAATGGATCTCACTTACAATACCTACAAACTCAGCTGAGAGCTGTGCAAAGCAAATGGCCATAAATGCACCCATCCTGGCCCAAGTCCTGATGAATAAAAATGAAGATCTTGTCAAATAATAAAGTGACAGGTTAATTTACAGCATGGAATAGTGTGAACAGGGAAAGCACTGCTTTTTCAATCTGTATGAACGGTGCCACCTATCTGCAGATTAGCAGAAAGCTTCAGAAACACTAATTCAGAAATCGGGACAAATACATGTGATGTTGCTTAGTTTTGTAAATATCACAGGAATGGAATTGATGATAAAGGGAAATGTAAGATTAGACACACACAGTTGCTTTCGAACCAAAAAAAACAAGATTCTCAACAAAGGGCTGCTGTATCAAACAGTAATAAAGAGCCTCAAGCAGTTGTCTGTGCTCATGCCAGTTTTCATGCTTTAATTCAGCTGCCCCGTGGTTCTTAGCTTTGACATTGAGATCTGCACGGCCACCAGAGATAATTATTTCAACCTTCAGGCCATCAGGCGTTCATTTTTGATCATGGATATGTAAGAGATGTTTTCTGCTTTCTAAGTCTTCCAAGTGGATATCAATAGAAGGGTAAAATAAGGAAAAGCAGTAAGCATTTGAAAAGAACTTGAACATTCTGCATTACAGAAATGTGAATTGCTCTATCAATTTTTCTAAATACTTCACTTAACCTGATAGCTTATTTAGAAGTATTTTAATTTGTCCAAATTTTAAATTAGAATTAATTACTGCCACTAATACTCTATAAAATTTGTTTAAATATTTACAGTAAAATTCATACTTTGCCTATTTTGATGGAAATACAAAGACATTATAGCACAGAATCCATAAGCCAAAAATAATAACTTTTTAAGTCAAATTTGTATATCATATCATAATGTGCTTTTATGCAAAACTGCAATCAGGAACATACATCATTCACTAAAATATCTAATTAGTAGTCACAGAAATCACTGAACAAAGTAATATGACAAATCTCTAAAATGTAGAGAGATTACATTTCTCTCCCTAAAAATATGGAGAAAACATTAGTTCCCACAAAATTTGGTGCAGAGATGAAACCATTCTGTTAACACTAAATGATAGTGATAAAAATTAAAATATATTTTAATTTCTTAATAGGATATAGCTTTTTATTTCATAATTTTAATAAATAAAATAATGAATAGTAGAGTTTTAAATATATAATTGATACCAAGTAGAAAAGAAAACTAAAAAGATCACAAAATACAATAAGCAAATACAAAATAGGATTCATCAACATTTTTCTTAATATCTTTTTATAAACAAAAAATATTTAAAGAATATGCCATAATATCGATACTATTTAATAAGAAATCTATGCCTAAGAAATTTACTTAAGTAGATGACTGGAGAAGACACGATTATAGCTGACCTAAAAATAGCTGACCCTGTCTTCAACTCAAAAACCCACTGTCGTAACCCTGAAGATGGAAACAGAAGAGATACTGCCATGCTAGATGCATGCCAACAGTCTAAAAACAATGGTAATAATTTCAGAATAAGGTAATTCACTTTAAAAGGAAAAAGAATTATCTTAACTAGTATTTCAATGAGTTTAAAATAAAATTTTTTTTCAATTTATTTAAACTAAAAAAAAAAAAAAAGTTGACCCATGAGTTTAAATTTTTAACATTTTCTCCAAATGAAAAATCTCAACTATTCATGGTTCCCAAAGCAAAATGAGAAGTGAGCTCAAGAGGTAGTATCTTTAGCAGGCTTCTGCAACTTCTGTGACATATGCTCACTTTTTTCCCCCTTAAATTGAACACTACAGTAAGTGATGAAAAAGCTAAGTTAACATCTTCCTAAGTATAAACTTCCTTATTCTACAGAAGGCTAATTAAATAAAATTTCAAGAAGTGGTTAGAGCATCAGATCTTCAGTCTTCTAGAGCATGAATACTTGAAAGCCCTTTCCATCTCATATCAAGTCCATAACACAAAGCAGAGTATAAGTTGGCACATAAATGGTAGGATCATTTAGTGTGAAAAATCAAGCCATATAACTCAGGTGAAATCACCTGATTTCTTCCCAAATATCAATGGGCAGGAGTGTCCCTAATACTCTGGAGCAAAAATAATCAAACAAAAAATTCTTGCCTTTATTAAAGCAAACCTCTGCTCTATGCTTTTTGTAATCCCAAGTCCCTCAAAAGAAAAAGCTACTTCTCCCCAACATAGAAAGACTTATTTATCAATGAAAGTTACTTTGTTTGTATTAAAATGTGTTTCCTTAAGCTATTTATAGATAAGATTCTGGTCTTTCTAAAGTGGGAGCTTAACATGATATAATTTATGGAGTACAGCATATACGACAGAAAAGGACTAAAAACAAAGGACTTTATAGAAAGGCTGTGAAAGAAAATACAATCATACTTTTTGATTTTCCTACTTCCACCTCTTTTCCTATAAAGAAATGATCCTCCCAATAAACTAGCGAAAAGGCCACAGACTGCAAATAGTCATTTGTTGAAGTACTTTTATTCTAAACAATTTTAAACTTAAAATAATGTAGTTTAACATTATGAAAATTCACTCAAAGGATGACAAGCTAGCATAGAGGAAAATAATAGTAATTACATATTCTAATAGAATATTAGCTTCCTATTTCATTCAAAGAGATCACTAATTCTGTAGAGTTCCTTTACTGAGTTACTGCCAGATCCTCAGGCTAAAAATATTTGGGGCAGAAACACTTGCTTTCCTGCATATTCTACAACATTTCAGATTTGCTTACTACCACTGGGAATTCAAAAATCTTAATTATAGAGTTAAAAAAAGACGATACAGCCAAAATGTATAAGGTATATGATCGGCCTAAGGAAGGTTCAGTGGGTATCAGGGATATTTAGAATCTCTATCCCGTAACTTCAGACTATGAGAAAAACAGCTCTTCTCTGTCCCTTAATCATTTGCCGTACCATATTCCCAGATTAAAGTTAATTTGCAAGTCCAGGGTCATTCTAGCAGTTAATAAGTTTCAGTGATTTGTGTATAATGCTGTGGAATCCATGTCTTCCAATAACGAATAACCATCTTCCCCCCTCCTTCTGACAATTTTTTGATTCTCATCACAAGTCGAATACCAGTGCATCCAAAATAATAAATATGATTTCTTATTATCTGAGTATGTGCTTGTAGATACTTCTTGCTTCCCTTCTCATTTTTTATGAATGATCTTTATGGATTTTCCTTCTTATCTTTATTTTATCTGTGGAAGTTATTTATTAAAAACTCAGAGCAAGACCTTAAGCAGGACTATTTCCCTTACTCCAAGCACAAGTCACTAAATTTATGGTACTCGCCTGCTCCTCACATGCACCTTTCTTTCTGTATCTTCTTTTGTTTTATGTACTTCTTACCCTTATTCCATTTCATTCTCACCTTTCATTCTCTTTTTTTTAGGGACTCATATTATTCTTGGATAATGGCAGCTCTTAGTAGTGATTCACCTCCTTGGTATGATGCAGAATGAAAATGACCACTGGTCCACGTACACACAGCAAGTAAAGCCCTAAATCAACCAAACGGCTAAAGAAAAGATATTCATTTGGTCATCTTCCTTCTGAGTCAATATGGGAATGTATTTCAAGTAATTCTAACCCCACACTTGCACAAAAGAACTCTGAAAGCAACTGTATAGCTATTAGAAAGTCTAATATATGGCTCAAGAATAAAAAATTATAAATAATAATAGCTAACATTTATTGAGTGCTCGCTGTGTGACAAGTACATTACGCACTTTATATGCATTATCTCATCTAATTGTTCCTAAAAACACGCAAAGTAAAGATATTCTTGGTGTCATTAGTTTATAGCTGTTAACACAGCAAGTAAGTGGTAGAACTGGGATCAGAGTCCACTCTGACTCCAGAGCTCACACCATTACCCAATATGATATACTATATAATGTTTATTAACTTTAGCTTGTGATAAGTGATTCTTGATTTAAATTTGATGATATTTTGCTGCTTTTGAATTCTCAAGTGACAAATACCATGATTTTCTATATCATACATAGATTGATAGCACTTCTGGCATTAGCTCTGTAATGATCATAAGTCACCCCTAGGGGTCAGATATATTTTAAAAAGTGAAATTAGAAACATTTGCATCCATCAGCTAAAAAAAGTAGCTCATATAGAAACAACAAATATTTACCTATAAACTCTGTCACATTGCTAAAATGTTATACATTGCTTAGAGCAAGTATAGATGCATGAGGTCTTTCAGGTTCTTTACCAAGGTTTCTAAGAAGATCCCTAAAATAAGAAAAACTTCTCTGAAAAAGTTCTTTTTGGTTATGGTGATAAAGCCTCCCTCCATGTTCACAGAAGAACAAAGCAGCAAGGGTTAGTCTTCTGCAAAAATATTTTGGTTATTTAGTCCTTGTTTTCTTGGGTTGAATTTGAAAGTAGCTTACTGTTACAGGCAGAACAAATTCCTTTGCTTTTCGTATGCATTTGAAGAAGGAGGCAAAGAAGAAAGTTATGAGTTGAGGACAATCCTAGGAGGGCTCTGATCAACTTAAGAAATCTCCATAAAGTTACTTGAGAAATCAGACAATAGCTTCTTTTACAGTTGAACTGTTGACTACAGGGACTAATGTGTGTCCATGATGATGGGTGATTAGGATAGCTTAATGACATTATTATTATTAGGTTTAATAAAAAAGGTCAGTGAAATATCATATAGTAGATTTTGCCAGTATTAATAGTTTTAATCTTAATGACATGGGTATAACTCTTAACTTGTCCTTATTGGTGCCTCATGGAATACTCGAACACAACAAAACTATTTTGGAAAAAAAGAGTAAATATTCGCACAAGACATTTTTCTATACTGGACAAATACTGTTTAGATATACTAATTGGCCCTAATAGAAAGAAATCAGTCAAGTGAGAATAGAAGTATTGACAAAAGCATAATGTTGTTACTTTAATGAACACTAGACAGTTGATGATATATATTTAGTGATTTAAAAAAAAACAAACCAATATGAACATCTCTTTCAGGGATCCATAAATCAATTACTTAAGCAGTTTCTGAATACTACATGTGGAACATAGTATTAAGCTTGAAAGCAACATATTAGAATTACTTTTTCAAAGAGTATTACTTTGAAAAAATGCTATTCTGTGCCTTTTTTATTTGAGCAAAGCACTTTGCTCAGATATTATTTACTACAGTCATAAGGTGCAGGTAAAGATTAAACAATAAAGTAAATTCCAAATTTAAAGATTAGAATGTCATACTGGCTCCAACTGTAATATAAATTAAACAGTACCCAGTAGTTTTGAAAGCTAGATCACAAATCATGGTAAAATTAGTAGTGTAATAACTCTAAGCATTTTTTCTAAATAGAGTACAACAATATTCATATCAGCTTATTAGCCTTAAGACTCAAGTAAATCAGTGAAAACTGAGGAGAGAAATTGAGAAATAGCATGTATAAGGAAATTATGTCTTTAAGAGTTGGTTTTAATTCTGAAGTTCTGGGGCTTGGAGTCTTACTTTAGGAAGAAATGTCACAATGGCAATGGAAGGATTAGTCACATGACCTGAAACTGATCAGGACCCAAATGGTCTGAGAACTACTCTTGGCTCATGCCATACTACAAAATTTCTGGCATTTTCTCTGGGTTAACTTCTATCTTCAACATACAGCTTTTGTAGCTCTGGTTCCTTCTCCAGTCCTCCTCTAACCTGATGCAAGAGAAGTGAACCTTGCTCATTGAAAGGTAAAGGCATAAAGACTGCCAGCTAATCTTTTAGAAATCTGCAACCACATTTGAAAACACAGTAATTATTCCCTTTTGTTTAAGTCCTGAGTTCATAATAATCAGGAATAAAAATTTTTTAAAATAGTAGACAGTCAAAAAGAAAAGGTGAGATCTTGGAAACTTGAGATGATTGCAAGAATGAGTCTACAAGTAGAAAAGGAAATAAGGCAAAATATCCATCCTCTTCAGGGAAACCTGAGAATGCTTACACAGAGTGGAGAGATGTGCATTTAGATAGCAAAATCAGCATACGGCTGAACAGGAGGGTACTCCATGAAAATTAGTATATGACTTAATAAAGGTAATAAACTCCACTAACAGTCATCTTTTGTCTGGTTGTTAAGATGCCATCTATTACTAAAAGGATCTACTGTATATTCATAAATATTCACTTATAAAAATTCTACACTACCTCAAAAACTTTGGAAGATGCTTATAAAAAGTTTTGAATTGCAACAGTCTTTCAGAAGTTCGAAGGCATTGTCCGTGACTAGGAACTTTTGAGTTCCTTTGTTACATGTTCGAGCATGAACATATAAAATATAAAGAATTAAGAGACAGTCACTGCACTGGTAGGTAGAAGATGATATGGTTATCTGCATGACAAGACAGGTCGTCTGTAATTCTAACATGATCAACCTATAATCATAGATTAGCTTACAACCTCAGGTACCTTTGTGTAAAGAGCTGTACTTGCTTAATAGTTCTCAGGCAGCAGGACTTTTGAGGGTAAAAACAAGATTGGAAGGAACATATGAAAGATCACAGTTCCTGAAAGTTAAAGGATACTTGGAATAACAAAAATATAGACAACTAACAAGATTAGTTAAGAGTGTCTTAACTTTTCATTTGTGTCAACCTGAAACATATTTGTAAAAGCAGCTAACCTAGAATTATTTCATAGGAAGGAAAGAATGGCAATCTGCTAACTTCAAATGTAGTAGATAGTAGATGAGATATTAAATATAAGAGTTACACATATATTCTCATATTTTAGTAACATATATTAGGAGTTCAATAAAATGCTTACTTTTTGGTTTATGGACATTTCTATTTCATACAAATAAAAATATTCTAAATAAGTCATCATCAAAATATTCCTATAAACCACATACATAAGTACTATGGTAAAAGAAAGGCCACTCTAAATGTTATTTATCTTTTTAACCCAAATAAAGTCAGACTAGTAACACTTGTCTGATTAAAAGTATTACTTTTGTGAAGAAATATTTTAGTCATATATTTGCTATTTAGCTGAAAATTAGCAAAAAAAGTGAATAGTAAGTATGTAGATTATTTGTTCTACTCTATAAAGGGTAAATAAAGCATCCAGGGCTTGAGATAGGGTACAAAGAACGTTTCCATGGTTACATGCTTTCCCATATCAAATTAGAGCAGAATTTGTGTACAAGAGGTTTGTTGACAGCCTACATAGGCCATAAAAAGAATAGAAGGCTAGGAGTTTGAAATCTAAATATATTCTGCAAAGTCTGTTGAGAGAAAGTTGGGTGAAGAAAGCAGCATGAGGAGAGTAGCAGATTAGTTAAGAGTATCATATGCCATTTCGTAAAAAGATAATTTTTCTTTTAGATGTGGCTTGTAAAAGTCTCTTCAAATGTATGATGAGCTACTCTTTTCTTCATTTCCACAAAGACACCTCAATCTGGTGGCCACCCAAGCTATGAAGAAGAACCATTATTCGGCACGCAGCTAGCAGCACCAGCTTCACCACCTGCCTAGTCTCGCAGATGTCACTCTACCATATTCAGTCTCAAACACGGGGGCTTCAAAAGGACAGTTCAAGGGCTGTTCCCACACAAGTGCTGGCCAAGCAAGAGCTCTGTTGTACACCTGCCCCTATTATTGTTGTGGACCATTTAGTAGGAGTGAATTCTCTTTTTAGTACATGTTGAGAATTCCATTTGGGCTAAACAGTATCTTATAAATTATAACATGGTCGGATATACAGTCAAAGCACTGCCCAGCAATTTTTCCATAGAGGGATAGTCTCACATGCTTAGATTTTTCTTTATACACCAGCAAAGGTACCTGGGCAAATGAATAATTTCCTATTTTGTGAAACAACCCACAAAGAATTGGGATATTTTACTTGTGTCTCTTGTATTTTTACTATATGCAATTGGGGGGTGGAATATTGTTATATGATTACTAGATAAAGAACAAGTTTCTACTAAAACTGCTAATATTAACCAAGACTCTCTTTTTAATATTATTGCATATTATAGTATTTAAAAATATTTAAAATACTTTAACAAGTTATAAGAACGAAAGTCATATACACGTAAAAACAAAACACACTCACACATGACAGAAAACTAAATAATATGTACTTTCAAAAGCAGAACCTGCTAAAATTAGCTTATCTCTCTGCTATGTATTTTTCAGTAAATATGGTGGCAATAACATTTCAGTTATTGGTTTTCTGCTGAAAGTTATACAGAAGGAATGAGAACTAATTATGGTATACAGTATAAATGATTCAAAGGAGCATAATGTACAAATGAACAAATCGACTATCAACCATTAAACTGAAAATTCTGTACATCAGTGTATATATAGTCCTAGCCACATAGCAGATTTTTAAAAGCAATGACTTGATATGAGTTGGTACATAAATTAGTACATTTGATACAGTTAGTTCAGATTTCAGTTTATAAAGTGAAAACAAAAAAGAATGAAGAACATTTAACCATTTCCTTTTTCAAGCACCATTCACACTTAATTTTATCAGCTGTTGTTTTGTCCTGACTGGCTGTTTAATGAGTGTTTCTAGATGGGATGGTTGGAAATCTGGGAGGTACAGGCTGAAACAGATTTTTTTTTTTTTAATTCTAACTCGTGGCAGAGAATGAAGTATTTGTACGAAAGGAAAGGAAAATCATCTAGGTAACAGCCAGACTACTGCATTACTGTGTAGACTAAAGGGAATAGCAGTTGCTAAGCATCATATTCATTCATGTCAGGGCTAATGGCTAATAGTAACCTGTACAATGTAGATTATGCCTTTGCATCAGACACTATATAAGTAAAAATTACACTCCAAAATTATTGCCTGGATGGGGAACAAATAGTATCTTTCCATTAACACTAGCTGACTATACCAGATATCTCTTAAGAAGACTTGACTGGAATCGGGAGAAGCTTTTCCTTTAGTCCTAGCAAAGGTTAAGGGAAGGTTTTATCTTTCTCAGGTGATGCTCTTTATAGTGGAATGTATTCACATTCTGTGTAATGTTTCAGAGTTGTTCCCTTTAAGCCATGTGGAAAACATGCTAGAGTTAAGAAATGTTCTAAAATTTATGAATTTTTGACAATTGAAAATGAGACTGCTTAAATTTAAAATCATATCTCTTTGTGTATAACTAATGACCTTACCTTTTTACTCTTAAGTCTTAAAAATATGCAGATCATATGTATATTGGAGACATTTATAAATGCATCGTGCATTGCAGACATTTACAAAAATATTTAATTGGCTAAGAATAGAATCTATTCTATTCTCCAAATTTATCTTTTCTCTCAATCCCATTTAGAAATGAGAGATCTAGGGGGCTGGCCCCGTGGCGCAAGTGGTTCAGTGCGAGAGCTCCGCTGTGGCGGCCCGGGGTTCGCCCGGTTTGGATCCCGGGCGCGCACTGACACACCGCTTGTCAGGCCATGCTGTGGCGGCGTCCCATATAAAGTGACGGAAGATGGGCATGGATGTTAGCCCAGTGCCAGTCTTCCTCAGCAAAAAAAGAGGAGGATTGGCAGATGTTAGCTCAGGGCCGATCTTCCGCACACACAAAAAAAAAAAAGAAAGAAAGAAAGAAATGAGAGATTTGAAGATGCAAAATAAAACAACCTTGTTTCAAACATACTCTAATTTCAAAAATCTTTGACTGTCAAGAGGAAAATCTCATTATGCGGGTAAACTACACTTCTGACAAAATTTTTCAACGAAAGTCAAAGTCTCAAACAAGTGAGGAATGGGTTAGAAGCATAGGCCTAAAGAACTAAAAATACCAGGTAAGAGAATAAAGAATTTAGAGGGACAAAACAGTATTTGTCTCCTCAATTCTCATTCCACACTTAATTTCATGCCATTTTGCACTTTTGTTCTGAAATCTGTACTCAAACTCTGTCCTACTGATGGTCTCCGTCCCAACTCTATGTTCAAGATGTTCAAGTATTGCTTGAACAGCTTAAATCAAGTATTTATTTTGGAGTGAGAAGACATGGAGAATACAGTAGAAAGCCTCATTACTCTTCAACTTTGTAGCATTATATATACCAGTGGCTCCATAATTTAAGACCCCCAGATGTCAAAAATTTGGACAGGAATCAGAAGACAGCCATGAAAAATGACTTAAGAGCTGATAAAAGAGACTATTAAGTAATTAAATAAATAAATTGTTATGATTCCCAGCCTTCATTCATTCTAGCATAGTAGGGTGGTTTATAGAGACAAATTAGCAAATGTTTGTAATACTCCTCACATGTAAAGGCAGTTTCTAATAAATAAAAATTGGAAAAGTGGGAGATGATAATGTTAAAATCAGTAAGAATAAATTGATTTTTTTCAGAAAAAAATCTAAATATTTCAATAAAATGTCTTCAGGTATATACATATGGTACCTGAAATTTAAAAATAAGTCTACTTTAGTTAGCTAGACTATCAATTTAAGAGCAATTAGACAAATAAAAGATACTAATAATCTTGGGATCCAGATTAAGTGATTGTCTGTTTGCATAACAAGGGGTTCTCTTCTATTCCTTCTCAAACTCAGGTTATAAAATTACATTTTAAATTTCAATCTTGGTCTAGTAGCACTCAAAAATCAATAACATTACTTCTTTAAATTATCCTTGTTAAATTCAATTCCTTCCTTCTAGATTTCAGTAGAAAGACTGGTTATCTTCTGCAAAATGAAAGTAAAGTCTTTTGCAGATACCTCAAAGATATATATAATACATATTGATACTGTTTTATTACTGATATATGTCAGAAAAAAGAAAACAGTACTTTTTTAAATGTTAAAATTTTGCTAATGCTGTATTCCTTGATGCTACTTGAGCAACTTGCGTTAAAAAGGCCTTTTATAACACTATGTTTCATTATTATATTATTTATATTAAGAGAAATTAGTAAAACTAGCCAACACAGGAATGAGCTGACAAGACAAGTCTTTTCTGTTTTGCATTTCGTATTTTCTCTATTAAAGGACAGTTAGATATATGTTTGTTACTAGAACCAACAAAGCATAGATAATAAAACCATAACTAAAACGAAGTGTTCCACTTGCCTTTCTACAAAATTTTTCATTTCTGTTTCTCCTCTCATATTTTTGAACCACTAAATCATCAATGATTTTTTTAAAATTACTAACGTAAAGAAAAGAGGCTACGAGATGGCTGAAATGGCATGAACTGAATTTGGATTCAGAAGATTTGAATTTAAGCAAATCCCTTAAAACACTCTAAACCTCAATTTCCACATCTGCAAAATGAGGATAATGACAAGTACTGCCTTCTTTATCGCAAATAAAAATAGAAAACTGGGGGAAAGCTCTTCACAAAAATGTCAAGTGCCATTAAAATGCTAGTTTTTAATCAAATAAAAGGTCAAATTATCAAAATTACAAAAAAAGCTTTTTAAGTGTATGCCAATGTTAAGCTAAAATGTAAATACCTTAAAATTATTTACATGTTCACTATATGAAGATTTAATTACATTAGACATGCAATAACCAAAAAGATAATATAGTACCCTACTTTCTGCTAACCCAAAAAGAATCTGCTAAATTTGCTAACTGATGAAGCAAAGCATTTTTAGTAAGCCAGGAATCTGAGCGAGTATACACCAGGTATTTTCGGGAAAAATGGATCTTCAGTAGGCAAGAGAAGGAACTCTGTGAAGTGCTCTACCTGTTCCTGCAAATACTATGCTAGATATTTCTCCCTGGCTGCCCTTGTCAATTATTAGCAAATACTAATGTTTTATTTCAAAAGATTTTGGGCACTCGATGTCAATCTCTCTATATTTTTATACATAGACACCTGTGAGTGTACATGCACACACATATGCACACACATATATGCGCAAACTCAAAGTCTTAAGTATGGCTTGGCTTGCCACTGTATATAATGAAGGCACAGAATCTGCTGCTTAACTTTGACCCAGCCAATGATTCTGGGAGGCAGCCAAAGAGTCAGAGTAATAAAGGAGTAGTCCTCTGTAAGATTCTCTGCTGTGAAAGCACTCCTAATAAAAGATACTCCAGTGAATGATTAATTTTGATTCTATAACTCATAACATTTCATGAGTACAGAAATAAAATCCAAGAAATCCACACACTTAAAAAAAAAGCATTCAGGATAAACGAAAAAAAATTTTTACATCATTTCAATCAATTATGCTCAAAGTTTCTTATTTTCAGATGCTAACATTTATTTTCAGAGCACCATTCCCCCAATGTAATTCTCAAACTCTTTCAACTGTAGTAGTACAATAACTTAAAATGCTCTATTATTTTTTCTGAGACTGTGGCATCTACTAGGACAATAATAACATTTGGGATTTTTGCTTCACAAAGATGAAGTTCAGATTCCTACAATTTCAAAACTATATAAGTGAATTATTTAATATTCTTTAGATAAAACAGACTGTTATTTACACCAGAATATTATTTGTAGTTTGAACATGACTGGTCACTGTGCAAGTCAAAATTGTGTTAAATTGTTTTTAAGTAAAAAATTCTCTTTTCACATTTTTACAAGTAACATAAAAAACCTACTGATTGTGTTGGGAAAAAAAGATGCAGTTTACATTTTCTTTTAATGACCTAAGACTTCTTCCAAATGAAATGCTTAGGAAGAAATATGTATTTTGGTCAATTTTAAATGCATGCTGTAAAATTTGCTTATGTTTTAGTATTTTATTTACAATCTAATTAAAATATTCATTTTAAACATTTCTTCCTTAATAGGATAAACTATTAAAAGATAGAAAAATTGAGAATTTTTGAAAAGGCAAAAAAATTAATAGGTACTACTTTATCTTATTGGTAGAGTATATCATATCAATATTCCAGAATTACTATGTTTTGCCATCACCATAAAACCTACAGAAGAGTTAAAACTCATTATTCATATTTACATGAACCAAATTTTAAAACAACTTGTTTGATTTTAGAATAATTCTATGCACACAGCAAGCATTCAGTAAATGTTCTGATGAATATAAATTAATGAAAAAGAAAACTAAAGAAGTTTTAAATTGTGTAAGAAAATAAAGACTAAGGATAATATCTAAAGAGGGAATTTAGTCCAATCATTTTATTTTTATGGTCATTTCCCAAATAATTTATATTAAACTATAGTGAAAATATTAGTAAATGCCTTCAAATTATATTTTAAATGATACTTACAAAATATATTGGTATTATTAAAGGTGTGAGATATAAGCTTCATTTCAAGAAAATTAAACATTTGATAACTGAATGTCATTTGATACAACAAAATCACAGTACAAAAATATGTATAATACATAATACGAAAGTCATAATACAAAAGTACTTTACTGACTCCTAAAGTAAATTAAACCGTTTTTTTAAGCATACTGCTGTGAGTATACTACTTGGAGGTATTTGTCTAAAACATATTAAACAATACTATCATATATTAACCTTACTACATTTTATACTGTTAGAATTTAATGATAAAGGTTTTTAAGTCAATTTTACAAGCAGTTCTAAACAGGTTATTTTCTATTGAACATTAATAAAGCGAGAGCACATTACCTAATAAATCCCAGTTTTAGGTAGAGAGACTATTAAAGCAAAAGTAGGAGATTTCTAATGAATGTGAGGTGTTATCTCACTTAAAAGAATCATTTTCAGACTTTATAGGATTATCTATCTAAAAAGCCAACTTTATTACATTTTTTTTTTTAATGTAAGAGCTACTATATCAAAAATGAGTGAAAAAGTGAGTGAAAAAGTTTGGAATTTATCTCTAAGAATGTTGCTAGGATGAGCAATACAAGTCTTAATTTCAAATTTAATTTGAAAATTTTTTATGACAAAGTGATAAAACAAAAGCTTTCTGAAAGATTTTAATAAAAGATAGCCACTCTCATAGAAAAATTGCACAAAACAAGTGTGCCTCCAAATTTTCAAACATATTTTAATTATATGACAAAATAATTAAATATTGTGAGAAACCATTACTTAGTGATATATCACAGGAAAATATTTGCCATGAAAAATACTTAATGGGCGTCCAGTATGTTTCTCTTTCCCAAGTGCCAGTTCAGTGGAGGATACCAGTTTGCGATTTTAAAAGACAAATAATGTGATGAGAGAGTGTATAAAAAAGTTAACTTTTTAGTAATAGCCGCACTAAATAAATGAAATTGGATTAAGATGCGTGATTGACTTGTCAATTATTTGTACATTATGAATAGACCAGAATTAACAAAGGTAAAACAAAAAAAAGGTGAAAACAAAGGAAAAAAGTGTTTCAGACAATCTTGAAAAATAAAAAACATTATAAATACTTGAAGCCTCTAAAGTATTATATCTAGAGACTATTAAAATAATGTTTCCTAAGATCAAGTTCTTCTCATGCTCAATCACAAAACAAACCTTTTTACTTCCCCATGACTACCTCTGCCCCCTGCTGCCGATAAATTAGTTATAGTCTAGTCTAATATTTTTAAATAGACTAGTTAAGAAAAAACTACAGGAGGCAGAACACACACACAAAAATTTACTATTTATAAAAGTCTAAAATGACCTTAATTGAAGATATTTAAGGTTTTTTTTTTTCCCTACTAATACTTTCTTTTTTTTTCCTGTGGAATAAACAGTTGAAAATATAATAGGGTCACTTTACCCAAATTAAAATATAAAATCAAGAACAAAACAAATGTAATTCTTTTTCTATACTGGATAGCATATAATTATATATAGAACTTTTTTTTAGTCTTAAAAAAAGGCATTTAAAATTTTTGCAGAGGAAGATAATTACCTATGATTAACAAAATGGTTAATTCATAGCTATACAAATCTAATGCAATGAAAAAATTGCTATAAAGATATCAAGTATTAACCATATAAATTATCAGAAAACCTGACTTCTTTGCTTTTAAATACATTCAAATATTTGTAACTACACTGACATAGCTGTCAGCAAATACAATTACATTATTCTATAACTAGCGAGATAAATGATTGATTTTGTTCATTTATTAAATATTTATCTCCAATAAGATTGAAAGACAAAACAAAACACAACATTGTAGAAGACATACAGAGCAGAAAATAAACTAACATAGACATGCTTATTACTTAAAAGTTACTCTTTGTTATCTATTCTATGATAAAGTATATTTCCCAGGGGTGGCAACTATATATTTAGGTAATCTTTTATAGGCTTTGAAAAATGTCTCGGATACAAAAGACTATTAAGACCAAAATATAAAGGCTGAAAAAAGTATATATGAATGCTTCTTAAAAATTCAATAATTTACATTCTTTATAGTATGATTCTAAAAATGTTCATAAAAATTACTTCTAAACTACTTAAGAAGATTTAAACTAATACATAAAGAGTATTTCATTGGATATAACACTTAGTTAAAAATAAGCATTTTTCCAGATTGTTTTTCAAAAGAGAGCAAGAAACAAAAAAAGCTACAAGTGTTTTAATGACAAAAGATCTTAACAATACATATTATCCTACTTCAGTTTTTCACTAGACATATCTGACCTGATCGGAAATAGAACATTATAAATACTGCTCAGATATAATGTATTTGGTATTGTGACATATAACTAGCACAAAAGCTCTTTCTTTAATCAAGCAATCATAATTGTCAAGGCATATGCAAAGAATGAGACCTAAAATACAAGTTAACATTTTAAACTACAGGGAAAAAACACATTATTTCATATGCTATGCACTCAAGAATACGTTTCTATTGCAATTTTCTTACTGCTATTGTGACAGGGGAAAAAATTCTAATAGCTTCAGAATCACATGTATTCAGCTTTTTTTTTTTAACATCTATAAAACATAAAAACAGTTTAATGTTCATTTCCTACAAGAATCCACATTGAGAAGACAGTCATCAAAATTTACTACATGTGAGATAAGTAATACTGACAGAGTTCTCTAGCTTAACATTTCCCTTGCATCTTCTTGTTAACATTACTGTATATTGGAAGAGTGCATTTCTTTTTGTTATACTGTGCTGACTTACAGCATTTAGAGCAATACTAAGTCTCTGTAGTAATACAGAGAATTTTCCAATGCAGTCTGATAAGATTCAAAGTAGAATTTGCAGTATTGAAATTAAGAATCTAGCAGCAATAATAACAGGTTTTTGAACTACCTAATTTGAAGGTTAAAAGACTCAGAATACTGTAAATTTCAATTCGACCCTTTCAACTCTTTTCCTTTGTAGTAATATATCTGAATACATTTTTACCAGGATTTCTTTAATCCAAAAAAAAAAAAAAAACGCAACTATTATTTGGCTTGGATTATTCTCTTGAGATATTTGTACATATGTTATTGTGGTACTGACCTCATGGAAGAAAGAGCTAGAAAAGAGAAAGAGCTTCACAGAAGGCTTCCTTGGAAGTCTTGAAGAACTACACAGAATTACTGAATTAAAGCAAAAAGATCAGATGAACGCTTCATGCATTCTGAAACATTTATATCTATAAAGTAGATGCGATAAAACAGGTTGGCACAAGGAAAAGGTTCACCTTTCTACAGTTTATGAGTTTACTGAGTTAGTCACTACACACACACAAATATATTTCATAGAAATCACATGCCTAACAACATTCTTTTTAATCAGTATCTGAGATCTGCGTTGTATGTTACTCTTCTCTTTCTTTGATCTTCCTCAGTACTCAGCTCACTGTTAACTGTCCTGGGTGGTCTCCCATCAGGGCTTAGTGATCGGTATCCCTCTCTATTGGCTGCCTTCTAGGGATTCCTATCAGCTGTGTTCTTACACGCATGTGACAACTTTATTAGCTCACTTGGACTGTGCTTCGGACCATCTCCACAGCATATACCCCCTTTCTCAAACAATCACACTTTTGTAGTTGACTTAGAACAAATAATTATACGAACACTTCAGCTGTTATACTCAATAATAAAGTCAAAATGAAGAGAAATTTCACATTATGTATAAGTCCGGGCTTGGTTTTCATGTTCAGACTAAAAAAATCAATTCCAGATTGATTTTTGTGTATATATCGTTATTGTCAGAGGATTAATTGATGAATTTTTCATTCGATGAGTCAGGTGGAATAAGCTCTGAGGCACACAGTGAGCAGAATTCTAATTTACTCTGGTGCTTCACACTCTGCAGTAAACTCATCAATTTTGATATTTTATCATAATTTACTTGTTCCCAAAATGTTCCGAATAAGGCTCCAAAGCAAAATAAAAGGTATTCAGTACTGTGAATATCTTTGTGCTTATACATTACATAATTAATGTAATCTGGATTTTGAAAATGGATTTATACTTTTTGAATGATTTTAAACCTTTATCTGATTCAGTCTGTCCACTTTGACTTTTTATTTCACTATGATCTAAATCTCCACTATATAGCTAGTTTCTATCTGTCTACCTACCTAAAATAGTTCTGCAAAGCAAATACAATAACACTACAAATATACCATATTTATAACCTAAGTGTGAAACTACACATAAAAATTATGGAATTTTTATTTTGATTCTGAAAAATGCATATTACCGTAAGTGAAAATGCTAAAAATCCTAAATAAAATATTTTCAAAGAAAAATTAAATGCATTTTATTGATCAAACACGTTTTCTAAAAAAATTAGAATTTCATCACATGCTTTCAAGTGCTTCACAAGACTAAAGAGAAAAAAAGTTATTCTTCATACTTCTTATTTAACACAACATATTTTAGAATGAAACTGTGTTTTCCACAGGTAATCTGTCACACCTCTAAGATCTTTTATGTATGAATTTTTCATGTAAGCAAGATAGCTTTAAAAAAAGAGACTGAGTAAATATACTAGCTTTGAATATATATCCTAAGTGTCATAACTAACTATATCAAAGTTCTTTCAGAGATAACTTTCTTCTCTCTCTGGAGTTTGCATTTGGGTTTTTTCCAATAACATTTTTTCATCTTTAATATTTTCCTTTTTGCTTGCACTTTTTTCTGGTGCTACGTCCTTGCCCTAATTCTAAGTCTGGTGAGAGCAGATGTGGTGGACTGCTCTGGTTCCCCATACCTAATCTTCCTAAAAAGGTTCTATAGGTAGAGCATTTATAGTCAAAAGGGCTGGAACAGCCTCCTTCTGAGTTTAAACTAATCAACGAGATATTCAGTCAGCCAGGAGAAGTCAGTTATAATGCTCGTAGTCTCCCAGTGCTGTGAACTGTCTTTACAGAACTGTCAGCATCAAGGATAGGGAGAAAGGGGTCATGCTCAACTAAGACTAATACAACCTTCTACTTCTCTATTCTTGCAAGCCTCTCCTTTACTACCTCTATGACCTTATCACTTTCCTTCATTACTTTGTCCTCCTCAGATACTAGAGCCAATAACGATACCATCTGCACACAGAACAGCTTGGAGCATGAGCCGAATGAAACTGATTCCAAGTCAGCTTTACTGGCCCTATTGCCTACGTCCCTAGACATGAATAAAAGAGAGCCTGGAATATTTGAGCACTAACCTTGTCCCAGGTTCAGAACTGTCTCTCGAAAATCAGATTTATATGAGTTATAGCATGAAGGCATCGTAAAATTTCCAGACAATACAACTTTCCTATTTACTCCAAGTAACTTTCTTTTGGTTAATTCATAGTAGTTTCTTAATATTCACTTTTGTGTGTGTGCGTGTGAGGAAGATCAGCCCTGAGCTAACATTCATGCTAATCCTCCTCTTTTTGCTGAGGAAGACCAGCTCTCAGCTAACATCTATTGCCAATCATCCTCCTTTTTTCCCCAAAGCCCCAGTAGATAGTTGTATGTCATAGTTGCACATCCTTCTCATTCCTGTATGTGGGACGCGGCCTCAGCGTGGCCGGGGAAGCGGTGCGTCGGTGTGCACCAGGGATCCGAACCCGGGCCGCCAGGAGTGGAGTGCGCGCACTCAACTGCTAAGCCATGGGGGGTCGGCCCTTAATATTCACTTTTAAGCCTGTACAGCAAACTAAAATTTATGGCTGCCAGTTCAATATTAACTTCTACAAATATCATGCTAAAGCCTAATATGAAGGAACAACATTCCTTAAAATTATTACAGTAAATAAACTATTATAACACTGAATTTTTTTTTTTTTTGGTGAGGAAGATTAGCCCTGAGCTAACATCTGCTGCCAATCCTCCTCTTTTTGCTGAGGAAGATTGGCCCTGAGCCAGCACCCGTGCCTATCTTCCTTTATTTTGTACGTGGGATGCTGCCACAGCATGGCTTGATAAGCAGTGCGTAGGTCCGTGCCCAGGATTCGAACCTGCGAACCCCAGGCTGCCGAAGCAGAGTGCATGAACTTAACCACTGCGCTACCGGGCTGGGCCCAACAATTGAATAATTTTAATCCCAGGAACCTAGTGCAAAACTAGTTTAATTAATAATATGCTAGAAAGAGCTTGGTTTCAGAGTGTGGAACAAATACCAAACCACACTCTCAAAATCAGTCTGCATAAAATATCCCCTGCTCTCTAAGCAAGAATATTCCTCCACAGAAGAGTCCTATTACAAGGCTGACAATCCCACCAATTTAGATTACTTTTCCTACTCAAGATAGTGAGTAAAGGAAGTCAAAGTAGCTAAACTAAAATCTGATAAATCGGCTATGTCTTACTAGCTGTTGTAAAAGGTATAACTAATGCTCAAGTAGGGTTTAGGAATCTGTGGGTTTTACTTGTTAGTACCACTCTAATTTCGTTGCCATGGCTAATATAGAGCTATGAGAACTCTCTAAGAAAATAATGTTGTGGAAGCAAATAGAAGGATTGGAAAATAAGATACTAAATTTGCTCTTAAATCATAGTAATCTATGATGCAATAAACATGTTTCTAAGGTTTAACAATGTTGAAAGCATCACTAGGAATCCATATTTCTTATTATTAAATTTTATGCAGTTTTACTTTGAAATATAGCATCCAACATAGTAACTATCTCATTCAAAATAAATCATTTTTGTGAGTATTTGATTAAACAGTGAGTGAACACCGACTGAATCTGAAATTACTTAATTTATTTGAAAATACATTTGGATGGACTAAGTAAAGTACTTAAATTATTAAACACTTAGAATAAGATATATTATCAGAAATATGAAAAAGAAGAATAATGAATCATAGTTCCTTTTACGCCGAGAATACTAAATCAATTTATACCCCAGATCATGAATGAAATGAATTTCATAATTGCTACCTGAAATGATACAGAGATTCACTGATATAGCATAGCAGGTGGTATTCTGAATAAGTGAGGGTTAACCTTTTATACCCAAACTTTCATTTTAACTTGTGAAAATCTAAAATGTATTACTTCCCTCAGTAAATGAGATCATCTAATGCTATCTCAATAACTGGAGTCATCATCACTGACCACTAAGTAACCCATTATTTCCACGTTATAAACATGAATAGTATGGGATACTGGACAAATATGGTGGTAGCCAAGGGCAACTCATAAAATTTGTTTTCTCGATGTTTACCTCTTTCGCATCTAAGTAGAAAGTAGAAAGATTCTCTATAACATGACATGGTTACTCGTCTTACTTAATCATTTACTGAATTAGCAACTTTCTCCTCAGATGTTCTCTTGCCTTCAATAACACTGTCTTCCATACTTTATCAATGACCAAGAGTTTTTCAGTTGCATTCAAAAGCTTCCATTATTTGTACTGGGAAAAAAAAAAGCCATCATGCTCTTCACTGGTTTGATTACCTTTATGAGGTAATACTGCCATCTTGTGGACTTAAAAATATTCCTGGTAAAAAATATCAAAAGCAAGTTGCATTTTCCTAACTACAGGCATAAATAGGTATTACTTCTGAGTATAATGCAGTGGGGGGACACTTGAGTGTGCCAGATAATCAAGGTTTTACTCTACACTGAACAGAGACTTTTACCTTAAAATTCTTGGTTGAACCAGGTAATCACAAAGGTGTAGTCTACTGGCTCCCAAGCACAAGTTCATAAAGCTTCAAAGCAATTTTCATGGATAAATGACAGTCATTAAGAAACGAGAAAAATAAAGATAATATAATTATTTTCACACAAACCCATGAAATCCAAACAGTTGAGAACCACTAATACAGGCAATAAATATGGTCTTGAAAAATGAGGCATCTTTATGATTTTATTAACTTTCTATCCCATTCCCCAAACCCTCAATTCATCTGTGTATATTAGGTGTGCCAAATATGGACTTTAAAAGAGAATGACGATGATACTGAAGAAAGATGCTTCACATTGGGCTGCAGGATTATGACAGGATTTTATATTAGAAGCATCTCAGAACATTTAGGAAGCCAGTATGATGAGAAAGAGTTCTACCATGCCTGGATTATATTTTTATTTGATACTTTTTTGCAATACACAAGTCTCTTTACCAGTATTCTCAATATATGGAATATTCCCAAGTACAGGGAGCTATGTTGGGTACTTTACATACTACAGAAAAGCTTAAGTGTTACCCCTATTTTGAAGTTAAGAAACTATTCATCAGTCTTTAATGTAGGTAGTGCCTACTATTAAAAATAATTTAACTCACTATTGCAAGGAAGAGCATTAAAAGTTACTAGATGGACACACTTTTCTTTTATCAATGTGAATTGTGAGAAAAAATTGATAGTATAAAAACATGAAAAACAGGCAGAAGCATCCATCAACCAGAAGAATTTTATCAGGGCAATAAGTAAGCTGAGAAACAGAAACCAAGAATTACTATTTAAATGCATTTTGGCATTCAGTTATGTGCCAAATAAAAAGCAAAGCTGCTGTCATCAAGTATACATTTAAATTTAAAGAAAGTATGAAATGTATATTTACAATGTATTAAAACAGTAACTAGTATTATCTATGTTCTACTAAGTTTAATAAGGCAATTTAAATACTATTTTCCACCAATGGTATTTATGCTTTAAAAAGAATATGACCTATTTCAAGTGTAGTGTGAAGCAAAAGTAGGGACACATTAGGTTAGCATTAAAAGTCATATCTTGTTCCCTCGATTTATAATTCCAAGAGTTTCTGTCTCGGCTTCTCCCAGCTCGGAGCATTAGATGCCCAATACAAATCATTAGCCTTACACCCAGAGCCCCCTAACTGCTATACTTTCCTGACCTCAATTAGTAAGCGCAAGCTAGAGGAAAAATCCCATACAACGTATGTCCTATATGGACTCAAACCCCTCTACTCTTAAGCAGATCCTGCAGGAACATTAATTCAAGGAATTCCTTTACTGACTATTTGAAATATTCATGGCAAAGGTCTTACGAGATAAATACAGGTAGTAACAAGGACAAACAGTACCAGCAAATGAAATTTTGAAAAGTATGAAAAAAAAAGTATGGGAACGTTAGAGTAAAAGAAAGGTAGAAACGTAAGCATTTGGACTATCCTATTTGTAGCATGCATGGAAGTAGAGACTTAGGACTTACAAATGTATCTTTTCCCTTCTTGGGATCAGCATGCGGAAATTCATTCTATTTATTCTTACTTGAAATATTTCCTGAATGTAGACTACAGGTCAAGTATAGAGTTAACGGCCAGGGATAACTGACAAGACTAGCCTTACCCTCAGAGCAGAGAGACAGATAAACAGACAATTACAGCTGTGAAAATCGCTTCAAAGGAGAAATAAATGTGCCATAAGAACACATAACAGGGGTTAAGTTAGTTAGGGGGTAGTGGAAGGAGGATGGGAAGGTTTCCCCACAGAACTGACATTTAAACTGAGACCTGAAAGTTGGACAGACTAAAGTACAGAGAGATAGGGGAGAGTAGCTTGAAAGAGGTTGAGAATCAGGTAATCCGCGCACATAAGAGCAACAGAAGGGTGTAAGATGGAAAGCGACATGATCAAATATGTGTGTTCAAAGATCTTTCTGGCTACTAAGTGGGGTTGGACTGAAAAGGGATGAGAGTGGATGTGGAGTCACATTATAAGATAAAGTAGTAGTCCATGTGAGATGACGGCAGCTTTGATTACAGTGTGACAGTGGAAACGGACAAGAGATAAATTCAGGAGACATTTAAGAAGTAGAAATGACAGAATTTGGTCACTGATTACATGTGAGGAGTAAGAGAATAGAATATGCCTAGGTTTTTTGTTTTTTGCTGAAGAAGATTCGCCCTGAGCTACCATCTGTGCAAATCTTCCTCTTTGTTCTTGTTGAGGAAGATTTGCCCTGGACTAACATCTGTGCCAATCTTCCTCTATTTTGTATGTGGGTCACTGCCACAGAATGGCTGCTGACGAGTAGTGTAGGTCCGCACCCAGGAACCAAACCTGGGTCGCTTAAATGGAGCATGCTGAACTTAACCACTAGGCCATGGGACTGGTCCCAATGCCTAGGTTTTTGACATGGACTGTGATGGGAATGGTGGTGCCATTATCAGAGACACAGAACATAGGAGAACAAGTTTGCAAGGGAGGGGGCAAAGAGAGCAATGTGTTCACTTTGGGTCATGTCAGTATAAAGAACCCAATGAGAGATCCATGCAGAGATGCTGACACTTAGATACACAGGTCTAGAGTTCAGAAGAATGGTTTAGGGTAGGGATTCACACTTGGGAGCTTATATTATTATAAGCTATATAATTATATGCTATATATTATATAAGTTAGCTATATTATTATTATTATTGTTATTATTATTATTAAAAGTGAGTAACCCACACTATCTCATTTAATCCTCATTACTCACAACAAAATTATGACAAAGGTATTCATATCATCTCCATTTCTGATACACCTGAGAGAAGTGAAGGAACCTGCTCTAGGGCACAGTAGCTAGGGCCAGCATTTGACCTTGAGTTTGTCCAACTCCAAATTTTAACCCCTACTGACTTCTCCAGTAATAACATTACATGACATTCCTACAGCACGTTACAGTTTGGCATATATCATCTCATTTAATCCTCTGAATAAATCTGTGAAGGGGCATTATTCCCATTTTATAAATGAGAAAATGGATTCAGAAAAGTCAAGCTATTTATCACAATTCACATAGCTAAGGAGATAAGGAGAAACAGGAGGCCAGATCATTTCACTTCAAGTCCAATGCTTTTTCTAGTACTCCATAGTGACTGTGCTCTTCTACAAAAAAATAAAAACACCCCATATCATGTTTTCTTGTTTCACTTACTCATTCACCAAATATGAGTGATTGTTATGTGTACTACGTGTCATCACTGTAAAAAAAAAAGTATTCTTGTTCTTTTTTTCAACACAAAAAACAGTGGTTCTTTTGCCATTCCTTTCCCTGTCTCATTTCTCTCCACCAGCCCCAAAATGCGGTTGCTTCCCAAGACTCAGTCCTCAGCCCTCTGGCGTCCTCTTTCTATATTATCTCCTCACCTACCTTTATGATTTTAACTTGCCCCTTTTTATTAAAGATTTCCAGTCGATCTGGTCCCAATTTCACACCAGAGTACTATTTTCTTATGCTTACATGCTTACACATAATCTCCTATTTAGATATCTATTTTCTCAAACCAAACCAATCAACAACTAAACTTATCACCGTATACCCAAAGCAACAATCCGCCTTTCCAGTTTGTTTCACTGACAACACCAGTGTCCTGCACTGTACAAAACTTTCAAACAAAAAATTATTAGAATTACAGAAAGGAAGTAGTAGGGGGAAACTGGGTGTGTGCACGTATGTGGAAAGAAGTGGAGGTGGTGTCCACTTATCAGATGTGTGACCCTGAGCAAGTCACTTGACCTTACATCTGTAAAAAGAGGGGGTTAGACTAGATATTCAACTCCTTCCAAATTAAAAACTCTATGCTCTTTGGTTCCCCTACTACTTCCTATATGTAGTCTCTACTAAAGACGTTTTTCTTTCCCAACTTCTCTGGATTCTTTCCTGATTCTCTAAAACAGTGATTCTTAACCTTGGCTGCACATCATCATCACCTGGGATGCTTTATTTTTTTATTTTTTATTTTTTTTAATTTTTTGTTTATTGCAGTAACATTGTTTATAACATTGTAAAAATTTCAGGTGTACATCATTGTACTTCTATTTCTGCATAGATTACATCATGTTCAGCACCAAAATACTAATTACAACCCATCACCACACACATGTACCGAATTATCCCTTTCACCCTCCTCCCTCCCCCCTTCCCCTCTGGTAACCACCAATCCAATCTCTGTCCCTATGTGTTTGTTTATTGTTGTTATTATCTACTACTTAATGAAGGAAATCATACGGTATTTGACCTTCTCCCTCTGACTTATTTCACTTTGCATTATACCCTCAATGTCCATCCATGTTGTCACAAATGCCTGGATTTCATCGTTTCTTATGGCTGAGTAGTATTCCATTGTGTATATATACCACAGCTTCTTTATCCATTCGTCCCTTGATGGGCACTTAGGTTGCTTCCAAGTCTTGGCTATTGTGAATAATGCTGCAATGAACACAGGGGTGCATGTACCTTTGCAAACTGGTGTTTTCAAGTTCTTTGGATAAATACCCAAGAGTGGAATAGCTGGATCATACGGTAGTTCTATCCTTGATTTTTTGAGGAATCTCCATACTGTTTTCCATAGTGGCTGCACCAGTTTGCACTCCCACCAGCAGTGTATGAGAGTTCTCTTCTCTCCACATCCTCTCCAATACATGTTGTTTCCTGTCTTGTTAATTACAGCCATTCTGACAGGTGTGAGGTGATATCTCATTGTAGTTTTGATTTGCATTTCCCTGATAGTTAGTGATTTTGAACATCTTTTCATGTGTCTGTTGGCCATCTGTATATCTTCTTTGGAGAAATGTCTGTTCAGGTCTTTTGCCCATTTTTTAATTGGGTTGGTAGTTTTTTTGTTGTTGAGATGCACGAGTTCTTTATATATTTTGGAGATTAAGCCCTTATCAGATGTATGGTTTGCAAATATCTTCTCCCAATTGTTAGGTTGTCTTTTCGTTTTGTTGATGGTTTCCTTTGCTGTGCAGAAGCTTTTTAGTTTGATGTTGTCCCATTTGTTTATTTTTTCTATTGTTTCTCTTGCCCGGTCAGATGTGGTGTTTGAAAAGATGTTGCTAAGACCGATGTCGAAGAGCGTACTGCCTATGTTTTCTTCTAGAAGTTTCATAGTTTCAGGTCTTACATTCAAGTCTTTAATCCATTTGGAGTTAATTTTTGTGTATGGTGTAAGGTAAGGGTCTACTTTCATTTTTTTGCATCTGGCTATCCAGTTTTCCCAATACCATTTGTTGAAGAGACTTTCTTTTCCCCATTGTATGTTCTTGGCTCTTTTGTCAAAGATTAGCTGTCCATAGACGTGTGGGTTTATTTCTGGGCTTTCGATTCTATTCTATTGATCTGTGTGTCTGTTTCTGTGCCAGTACCATGCTGTTTTGGTTACTATAGCTTTGTAGTATATTTTGAAATCAAGGAGTGTGATACCTCCAGCTTTGTTCTTTTTTCTCAGGATTCCTTTAGCTATTCGCGGTCTTTTGTTGTTCCATATAAATTTTAGGATTCTTTGTTCTATTTCTGTGAAAAATGTTGTTGCAACTTTGATAGGGATTGCATTGAATCTATAGATGGCTTTAGGAAGTATGGACATCTTAACTATGTTAATTCTTCCAATCCAAGAGCACGGAATATCTTTCCATTTCTTTGTGTCTTCTTCAATTTCTTTCAGAAATGTTTTATAGTTTTCGGTGTACAGATCTTTCACCTCTTCGGTTAAGTTTATTCCTAGGTATTTTATTCTTTTTGTTGCAATTGTAAATGGGATGCTATTCTTAATTTCTCTTTCTGCTACTTCATTGTTACTGTACAGAAATGCAACTGGTTTTTGTATGTTGATTTGGTATCCTGCAACTTTACCATATTCGTTTATTACTTCTAAAAGTTTTCTGGTGGATTCTTTAGGGTTTTCTATATATAAAATCATGTCATCTGCAAATAGTGACAGTTTCACTTCTTCCTTTCCAATTTGGATCCCTTTTATTTCTTTCTCTTGCCTGATTGCTCTGGCTAGGACTTCCAGTACTATGTTAAATAGGAGTGGTGACAGTGGGCATCCTTGTCTGGTTCGTGTTCTTAGAGGGATAGCTTTCAGTTTTTCACCATTGAGGATGATATTAGCTGTGGGTTTCTCATATATGGTCTTTATTATGTTGAGGTACTTTCCTTCTATACCCATTTTATTCAGAGTTTTTATCATAAATGGATGCTGTATCTTGTCAAATGCTTTCTCTCCATCTATTGAGATGATCATGTGATTTTTATTCTTCATTTTATTAATGTGGTGTATCACGTTGATTGATTTGCGAATGTTAAACTATCCCTGCATCCCTGGAATAAATCCCACTTGATCATGGTGTATAATCTTTTTAACGTATTATTGCATGCGATTTGCTAGTCTTTTGTTGAGGATTTTCGCATCGATGTTCATCAGTGATATTGGCCTGTAATTTTCTTTTTTTGTGTTGTTCTTGTCTGGTTTTGATATCAGGGTAATGTCGGCTTCGTAGAATGAGTTAGGGAGCTTCCCTCACTCCTCAATTTTTTGGAAGAGTTTGAGAAGGATAGGTATTAAGTCTTCTTTGAATGTTTGGTAGAATTCACCAGGGAAGCCGTCTGGTCCTGGACTTTTATTTTTGGGCAGGTTTTTGATTACTCTTTCGATCTCCTTACTGGTGATTGGTCTATTCAAATTCTCTACTTCTTCTTGATCCAGTTATGGAAGGTTGTATGATTCTAAGAATTTATCCATTTCTTCCAGATTGTCGAATTGGTTGGCATATAGCTTTTCATAGTATTCTCTTATAATCTTTTATATTTCTGAGGTGTCTGTTGTAACCTCTCCTCTTTCATTTCTGATTTTACTTATTTGTGCCTTCTCTCTTTTTTTCTTGGTGAGTCTAGCTAAAGGTTTGTCAATTTTGTTGATCTTTTCAAAGAACCAGCTCTTGGTTTTATTAATTTTTTCTATTGTTTTTTTGGTCTCTATTTCATTTATTTCTGCTCTGATTTTTATTATTTCCCTTCTTCTACTGATTTTGGGCTTTGTTTGTTCTTCTTTTTCCAGTTCCTTTAGGTGCATTGTTAGATTGTTTATTTGAGATTTTTCTTGTTTGTTGAGATAGGCCTGTATCGCTATAAACTTCCCTCTTAGAACCGCTTTTGCTGTATCCCATAAATTCTGGCATGTCGTATTTTCATTTTTATTTGTCTCCAGGTATTTTTTGATTTCTTCTTTGATTTCTTCGTTAACCCAGTCGTTGTTCAGTAGCATTTTGTTTAATCTCCATGTATTTGTGGCTTTTCTGATTTTCTTCCTATAGTTGATTTCTAGTTTCATACCGTTGTGGTCAGAAAAGATGCTTGGTATTATTTCAATCTTCTTAAATTTATGGAGACTTGTTTTGTGGCCTAATATGTGGTCAATCCTGGAGAATGTTCCATGTGCATTTGAAAAGAATGTGTATTCTTCGGTTTTTGGATGGAATCCTCTGTATATATCTACTAGGTCCATCTGTTCTAGTGTGTCGTTTAAGGCCAATGTTTCCTTATTGATCTTCTGTTTGGATGATCTATCCGTTGGTGTAAGTGGAGTGTTAAAGTCCCCTACTATTATTGTGTTACTGTCTATTTCTGTTTTTATGTCTGTTAATAATTGCTTTATATATTTAGGTGCACCTACATTGGGTGCGTAGATATTTACAAGTGTTACATCCTCTTGTTGGATTGTTCCCTTGATCATTATGTAATGCCCTTGTCTCTTTTCACAGTTTTTGTTTTAAAGTCTGTTTTGTCTGATATGAGTACTGCTACCCCAGCTTTCTTTTCATTGCCATTTGCGTGGAGTATCTTTTTCCATTCCTTCACTTTCAGTTTGTGAGTGTCTTTAAGTCTGAAATGTGTCTCTTGTATGCAGCATATATATGGGTCTCGTTTTTTTATCCAGTCAGCCACCCTATGCCTTTTAATTGGAGCATTTAGTCCATTGATGTTTAAAGTAGCTATTGATAAGTATGTACTTACTGACATTTTTTAACTTTTTTTTTTTTCTCAGTGTTTTAGTAGTCCTTCTCTGTTCCTTACTTCTTCTATACAGAATTGATGGTCACTTTAGTTTGACCTCTGTCTGAAAGCTCTACTCTTTAACTCCCCTCCTCCCTCCTTTTATGTTTTTAATATCATATCTAACCTCTTTTTTGTGCATTTGTATCCATTACGTTCTAATCATGGAAATAGATAATTTTTCCTATTTGTGGTCTTCTCTTTTCCCCTTAAATCAGTCCCTTTAACATTTCTTGTAGCACTGGTTTCTTGGTGACAAACTCCTTTAATTTTTGCTTATCTGGGAAAATTTTGATCTCTCCTTCCATTTGGAATGATAACCTTGCTGGGTAGAGTATTCTTGGCTGTAAGTTTTTTCCTTTTAGCACTTTAAATATATCGTGCCATTCTCTTCTAGCCTGTAAGGTTTCTGCTGAGAAGTCAGCTGATAGCCTTATGGGGTTTCCTTTGTATGTAACTTGACTTCTCTTGCGGCTTTTAGGATTCTCTCTTTATCTTTAATTCTGGACATTTTGATTATGATGTGTCTTGGTGTGGGCCTCTTTGGGTTTATCTTGTTTGGGGCTCTCTGTGCTTCCTGTACCTGGATGTCTGTTTCCTTCCTTAGGTTAGGGAAGTTTTCATCTATTATTTCTTGAAATAGATTCTCTGCCCCCTTGTCTCGCTCTTCTCCTTCCAGGACACCTATAACACGGATGTTAGTGCGCTTGATGTTGTCCCAGAGGTCCCTTAGACTGTCCTCACTCTTTTTAATTCTTTTCTCTTTTACCTGTTCACCTTGGGTAATTTCTTCTATTCTTTCTTCCAGCTCACAGATCCGTTCTTCTGTATCCTCTACTCTGCTTTTGAGTCCCTCTAATGAATTTTTCATTTCCAGTATTGTATTCTTCATTTCTGATTGGTTCTTTTTTATATCTTCCATTTCTTTGTTGACATTCTCACTGAGTTCATCTATTCTTCTCCCCAGATCAGTGAGCATCCTTAACACTCTTAGTTTGAACTCTCTGTCGGGTAGGTTGCTCATCTCTGTTTCACTTAGTTCCTTTTCTGGGGTTTTGTCCTGTTCCCTTACTTGGAATGTATTCTTTTGCCTCCTCATTTTGCCTCTTTCCCTGTGCTTGTGTCTACGTATTAGGTAGGTCAGCTACATCTCCTGCTCTTGGATAGGTGACCTTATGTAAGTGATGCCTTAGGAGGCTTCCGGTGTGCTTCCCTCAGTTCTCAATGTTCCAGGGGTGGCCCCTATGTGGGCTACGTGTGTCCTTCTATTGTGGCCTGTTAGCTCTCCCTGTAGGCGCCCAGGGAGGCTGAGTTATGCTCCTGGCCAGCTGTTGTAATGCTCAGCTGCTTGTAGTTGTTGTGGGCCCTTCAGTCTCTTTATCAGTTGTGGGGAGCCCCAGCACAGTTGGCTGCAAGTTCTAATACCACATTTGTGTTGCAGTATTTCTTTTAAGGGAGTAGGCCCCCAGCGTGGCAGGTTGTTAGGCTCAGGGCCTTACAATTGCTGCAAGCCTCTGGCCTATTATGTCTCTTGTCAGCTCTCTGAGGATTGCAGCTGGGTGGAGCTGGCCTCAGGCACAGGAGCACCCAATTGTTTCAGGCTTTGGAAGGTGGGGCAAACCTCCTATGTGGGTCTTTGAGAAGCACAAGTCTTCTGCAGCTGACAAGCCCTGTTGCCCACAGGTCCACACACACAGTCAACACAGTCCTGCCCCGTGTGAGCGCCCCGACCTCCCCAAGCGGACCCAGTCTCTCCACGGCAGGAGCCCCACACACTCCACCACTGCCCCACACTCTCCACCCACTCCTTGTGCACACCCTGCCCCGCTCAAGTCGGCTCAGTTGCCAGGCTGCAGAGAATCCAGTCACCAATCTATGCAGGCCCACACATTGCCTGAGGGCTTGTTGTTGGGTGGGGCCAGTCTCTAGGGTGGGCTGCCTGCCCTGGCTGAGCTGGATTAAATCGGTGCTCTAGCGGGTGAAGCCGACCCTGGGCTAGCAGGCCTCAGGGAGAACTCCAATGGCGTCTGTGTCAGCACGCCCACACCAGGCCACAACAGTGGCCGCAGCCAATGTCCCAGTCCCTGGAGAGGTCTCACCCCTCACCGAGATGCACTCAGGGCCTATTAGGTGAGTCTCTTGTCACCAAAGCACTGCGCACCTTTCTTTCTGGTGATTTTAGGATGCTTTCTGGAATGGATGAGTTTGTGCGTGGGCCCTTTAAGAGCCAGTTTTAGTTTCTTTGTGAACCGGGTTTTCTGGGGGTGCTCCCCAATGTTTTAGTAGCAGGCAAAGTCAGATATTATGCCGCTGGTGTCGATTGTGCTGGGTCCACAAAATGCCCACAGCGGGGGCGCTCCCCGGCTCAGGACCCCGCAACTCCAGGGAGGCTGCGGACCTGTGAGCTGCTCCCGGCGGCCGTGAAGCTGGCGGCTTGTGAAGGCGGCGTTTTTCCTCTCCGGAAGTGAGTCTCTGCCTCTTCTACCCCAGTTAGGATTGTCCGTTGTTGCAGGAGTTCCTCTTATCCAGTTTTCAGTTCTGTCTCAGGGGTAATTTTTCCACGAGTAGTTGTAAATTGGCTGTGTCCACGGGAGGAGGTGAGTTCAGAGTCTGCCTACGCTGCCATCTTGACTCCACCTCTCACCTGGGATGCTTTAAAATATGCTGATTTCCTGGTCACCTCCATCCCCCCAGAGATTCTGATATAATTAGTCTAATGCACAACTTGAGTTGAGGGCAACGGTTCCCAAACTTTGCTGCAGATTAGAATCACTTGAGAAACATTCAATAGAGCAAATTAAACCTCACTGTCTGGCGGCAGGTGTCATGCATCACTATTTTTCAAAAATTCCCCAAGTAATTCAACATCAGCAAGGTATGGGAGAAAATAAAGGAAGTCTGAAGCAGCAGCCATGTTTAAGATATTATTTCAATTTGTTTCAACTGAGTAAGAATTCAATCACATACATTTTTGGGATAGGAAGCATGGAGTTGAACTCAGGATCTAAAGTACCTGTATATATTTACTTAAAGATTTAAAAACTTTTATAAAGAGTTGATAATTATCTGTTTAATACTTTGCCTTACCTGTAAATGGCACTCAAAAAATTCAAATAGATCTACTGTCAAGTTTGTAGAAGAAAAGATAGACAATTTTTAAAATTTATTACTTTAGCATATTTTAGGATGGCTTAGCAAAGATTTTTTTAATCTTATAAAGTAGTAATACAATTTTATTTCATTGCAGAATAAAGTAAGGAAACCATGGAGGGAAATGTATTTTTTAGGATGAAAACTGGAGAGTATGGTAATATATATTAGGCAACTGTGATTGGCAATCACTTGTAGCCCAACTGATAGTTGAAGCACTGTAAGTTCAAGTTATTAGTTTAAACTTTAGTATAATTTCTGGTCTCTGCCAAACTTTTTATGTTTATCCTGCCCATAGCACTCCAATTTCTATTGCATGCCCTAAATTGCTGGAATTACAAACAATGAGATAAATGCATCTCTGTCCTTTTTCTCCTTTTTACTCATCAGCAAGTGGGGCAAGTAAAGAATCTTGCCTCTTTCAAATGTAATTTCTTTTTTTTTAGAAAGTTAAATAAAAGTTTAATCTAAACTTTTTTGTGTGTGTGTGAGAAAGATCAGCCCTGAGCTAACATCCGTGCCAATCCTCCTCTTTTTGCTGAGGAAGACTGGCCCTGAGCTAACATCCATGCCGATCTTCCTCCACTTTATGTGGGACGCCGCCACAGCATGCCCTGACAAGCGGTGTGTCGGTGCACGCCAGGGATCTGAACCCAGGCCGCCAGCAGCAGAGCGTGTGCACTTAACCGCTACGCCACGGGGCCAGCCCCTAATCTAAACTTCTTTACTAAGACAGTCCTTTGTCTGGACAAAAGGAACAAGGCCTGAATTGAATATATTAACAAATTGGTGATGGGTTTACTTCTCATACATCGAATAATATACATTTGCTTTTTTTTCTTACTGAGACTTTCTGGAAGAAAAAAAAGTAAATGTATATGATGTGCAAAATATTAGCTCAATTAAAATAAAAAATTCATCAGATTCTCTATTGTTTTATTGAAGAATAAGTAAACCACTACAGTATAGTCTCCTTGAGGGGTTGTGCCTAGATCAATTTTGGATGCCAGGTTTGGCACACTGTTTGCATGGTTACACAGAGCAGTAATAAAGACAGAGTGCTCCCTCTGTGCTGGTGTGCCTTAAGCAATTTATATGGATTATTTACTTAACTTCATAAGGAGACTGAGAGCTGGTACTACTGCGATCCCTCTCTTTTCAAATGAGGAAACTGAAGTTTAGCAAGGTTGAGTAATTACAAGTGAAAATATGTGTAGATCATAATTTTGATGGAATAAGAAATAAATACATGTATACACACATTAATATAAACTTTAGCATCTATATGGCTTTAGGGAAAAAAATGGAAGGAGAGCCATCAAATTGTTAACCAAGGTTACCTCTGGCATGGGATAGGAGTGGGGGCAGAAGCTCTCATTTCTTATTTTTTTAATTGCAGGGACTGTATATAATTTTTTTCCTTTTAGTGTTTTTCAGTATTTTTACAAATAACTTTTTAAAAGAGAAAAAAAAATAACACGGTTACACTATCTGAATGTACATATAGGCGTCCTTTAAGTGAAACGTCCTTATAGAAGTTTACATATGTAATACGTATCTATAAGGAAACATACAGAAATTTATGTCCCAATGTTAGTAAAAGGGAGAGAAAGAGAAGGAGGAAAAGAAAGAAAAAAAGTGGAAAGTTTTGAGCAATGAAAGGACATGATCCAATTTGTGCTTTCTTAGGAAGTTTAATCATATAGGAACAGGTATAACTATACGAAGGCACAGAAAGTAGACCACTATTGGGATAGACTAGGTGTGAGATGAGGTCTTCACAGAACCTACATTATTCTACTTTTAGGTATACAATGAAATTTTAACATGTTTTTATAGACCACAGATCAAAAAATACTATCAAACCCTCAAGGGGGGAAAATGAAAAAAACAAACAGAGGGGTATGAGGAAGGGAGGGAGGGAGCAAAAGAAAAGTTAAATAACTGGTCGGTCCCATTTTCCACAGAAACTTACTGGTAAATCCAAGATTTAATGTCCAAGTTTTTAACTATTATACATCACTGCCTTCTCGTACTCCCTCAGGAAATGTATGCTGAATGGATAACCAGAGAAATAAATGTGAATCTTCTTAATGAAGATTGGTATATGGGTTATTTGGACCACCACTTAGAGAGAATGACAGAGAAAGTGCCAATTTGTAATCCAGTGAAAAACTTCTAATATCACCAAGAGAGATGGGGAATCTCATAAAACAACAACTGGTTTATTTGCCTAGATATATTCCCAACAATTGTTTTCAAGATGGCAGAAGAAGATATTGAGAAAGAAAGCCAAGAGATAGGAGAAACAAATAGGTAAAAATGAGTAGCCCCAAGAAACACTAAAGTGTTGAAAGCCTTGTTCTGTGGCTCTACTCAGATGATTTAGCTTGGGCAGAAGATGGAGGCAGAAACAGGTAACTTAAAAATAGGTGGGGCACGCAACATTGTGAAAATATTAAATCATACAGGCTTCTGAGAAGACCTCTTCTTTTTCCCAGGCCACTTTAGCTCACTAAGAGAAATCACTTAATCATCACACATGCTACACAATCTGTTCTGTGCTTTCAAGGTGTGTAAAATGAATGTAGACCTTGAGTGTTGTCAAATACAACATGGCTCTGAATGTTTCTACTGAATGTTCAACTATCCCTAAATTGAGGTGATCAATCTTACACCGGCAATGAATGAAAGAATTTCCAAGTCTTTCAAAAGGTATAGTTACTTAAAGAAAATTTAGAAGGCACTTTCCCCATGGAATGGTAACCTTTAGATTGCTATAAATTATGTCTTATTCTATTTGTATCTATCAGTTCTATGAATGATGATTAAGAGACAATTAGATCACAGAAAATATCTGATATTAAAAAGAAAACTCTACATGACATAATAATTTGCCACTTCTTCCTTTATATGTCATATACACACAGCACTGTACTAGACTGTGATGGCAAGAAAATGTCTTAAAGACCCTGGAGAATGAGAAACATAATTTTATTCGAAGTATCCAAGTTGAAGCTGTACGAAATAGAACATGTCCAAATGAATGACTATGGGCCAGCCCCAGTGGCCTAGAGGTTAAGTTGGGTACGCTCCACTTTGGCGGCCCAGGGTCGGTTCCCTGGCGTGGACCTATGCTACTCATCTGTCAGCGGCCATGCTGTGGTGGCAGCTGACATACAAAAAGAGAAAGATTGACAGTGGATGTTAGCTTAGAGTAAATTTTCCTCAGCAGAAAAAAAAAAAAAAAGAATCATAGATTGGGCGGACAGTGACCTGTATATGAGTCTTACAAAACGTGTTCGTACTCCCCATGACATGCTGAGACAGATTAGTTAGGGTCCCTAGGTTCAGGAAGCCACAGTGACTCTCCGAAGTCACATAGCTAATTAAGTGGTGCCTGTGGCATATTAAAGATGGCTACATAATCTGTGATACTTCTCCCACTGAGAAATGGAGTCGAAGTCCCCTCTACTTGAATCTGGGCTGGCCTGTGACTGCCTTGACCAAGAGAGTATGAGGAGAGTGACATTATGCCAGTTCCAGGCCTAACTTAAGAGGAATGGTACTTTCTGCATCCTTCCTTACACGAGCCTTCAAGTACGAAGTCTGACCACCTGGAGGCTGCCAGGCCACAAGATACTAAAATATCAGCATTACTACTTAAAGTATCAATTTTCTAACTATTAATCTATATCACATTTCAAGCACTTCTTTCATGATACTCTAGCAGAATGAAAAGCTCCATGAGAGCTGGGATTTTTGGCTATTCACTGATGTATCCCCATTATCTAGAACAGTGCCTCATATATATATATGATATATATGATATATATGATATATATGATATATATATATATCATATATATATATATCATATATATCATATATATATGATATATATATATATCATATATATCAGATGCTCAATAAATACATGAAATGAGGGGCCGGCCCGTGGCATAGTGGTTAAGTGCACACGCTCCACCGCTGGCGGCCCGGGTTCGGATCCTGGCTGCACACTGACGAACCGCTTGTCAGGTCATGCTGTGGTGACATCCCATATAAAGTGGAGGAAGATGGCCACAGATGTTAGCCCAGGGCCAGTCTTCCTCAGCAAAAAGAGGAAGATTGACATGGATATTAGCTCAGGGCTGATCTTCCTCACAAATAAACAAACAAATAAATAAATATGTGAAATGAATGAACTAAAATTCTACAAGTATTAGAAAAAAAGCTCAATCTATCTCTTACCACCTAAGAGGGAAAAAATATCTCCAATGCAGTTGATGGAAAAATAAGTCAAGACAAAGTAAAATTTGAAGAAGAGCCATGATCCTGTTTCACTAATGAAGGGCTTTCACTATTAAAAACCAGCTTTTCTGATTTCCCAAGTATCTTACCTTTCTGTTACAGAATGAGTTTCATGATTATCTGAGTGGACACATTAATTTTCTTAATAAGCTTAGCTTACGATATGAAGTTTTAGATCACAGTACAAAAATATGGAATGGAATACACTGAAGATATCTTGCATTTGCCAAGCCATGCCTGCATATTCCATGAACAGGCAAGATTTTTTTCCTGCCTCAGACACTCATTTCCAATGCTTAAGTATAATTTTTATATGCTTTATACACTGGAAAATAAGGCATATTTTAACTTTCATTCTGAAGGAAATAAAAAGGTATTTTCTTTTGCTCTCATTCTTGTGCATTTATATAGGTGCTTCATGCAGTAAAACCCTCTTCTGCAAAAATTCACCGTGGACTGATGGTTCACTCCAGATGGGCTGTGGTGGATGTGATAAAATGCAAATATGACTTTCTTCAACGCTAATTCTTCAAGAAAGAAGCCAATCCTAAGGCAGGATGTGTGGACCCCACGAGGATATTAACAACATGTGGTTTGAATGAAGAGTTTTGTTTTTTTTTTTAAGGACTAACAAGCTTCCAGTGCAAGTGAACTCTATTAGCCCAAGTAGGCACGTGACAAGCCAGAGGAGAAGATGCACAGGAGAATAAATGTAAAAGGTGAGATGTGATGATAACAGTGAGGCCAAGGTGGGGAGAAACTCATCGCAAGGGATCCGAGCAGGACAACATAAGCAAAGGCAGAGGAACAAAATAATGCAGGAGATTCAACTGTGTTGGAATGTAAGAAGAAAAGGCTCACCACGTCACAATAAAGAGAGCCTGGAGTCTGCCAGAAAAGGATCTACTTCTCCAAGAAACAAAGAAACTAAGAGAACTCAGCAGGTGTTGGCAGCAAGTAAAAGTATAAGGAAGTAGAAAGATGAGGCAAAGAGGTGCACAGAGAAAGAAAGGAGAGAATGAAAAATAAAGATGCTCCTAGGGTATATTTTAAAATCTGTATTTTTAAAGCACCCCTAGTGATTTAAGAGAACTTGGAAAAGGACGGCAAGGGACTTGGCTTTGGAGTGATATCTAGATTATAGACCTCAGCTTCATTCTGTTAGGGGTGAACACTTAGCTCCCATTCATTAGCCTCCACGTGGCCTAACAATTTCCACTTTACTCCTCCCCCTTGCTCATTCTTCTCCGGGTAGGGGTGGCGACCTATGTGATTGGTGAACTACTGTTTGTGACTCAGCCTCTTCCTCCCTCCTGGACAGCCAGCTGCCCATAGAATGCATACATTCTTCTCTGCTGCTCAGTGCCATAAGCTTCCCATGGCAAGGCTTGCAGGTAAGTTGCCTAAATCTGGGAAGATGTATCAGCTAACCCATTTGGCTAGTAGACATAAACCATTCCCCAATCTATTCTTTATCAGTATAAAGATGATACATTGATCTCTTATCATCTGACTCTTTTTCTCTCAATTGGTTCTAAATTTAGGTGAAGAAAAGACAGCTGCACCCAAATTTCAGAGGTGTTAAAATATTAAAAAAATATGCATCTTAGAATTGACAAAACTCAGCGACTTGATACCTTAGTATTATGACTTGCTGATTTGTGTGAGTGTATATATGTAAGAAAGAGAGGAGAGGGAGAGAAAAGGGAAAGAGGAAAGAGAAGAGAGGGAGACAGAGATTACTAATATTCAACAATCAATTATCCAAATAAAGGCTTATCTACACAAATCCTTAAATATCCTGTAAACACAGAGGCTTTGCTTGGGTTTCAATTCTAAAACTGATATTACCAATTCCTTTGTTTTTTTCCTACTGGAATACAATCTTTAGTCCAGCAGGAACTGAAAGTTATTAAAAGTTAAGGTTATATATATATATTTAGGCTTAGAAACTAGGGTAAGTTTTGTAAACTAACACCCTTGATTACTTTTCTATAACGCTGGAAGAACTGCTGAGACTGGTCTTTTGCATCAATCTCATTGTAATGCTATTTATCCAAAATATGAAATGGGAAAAATGGAAGAATTGTTTAAGGAGGAATAACAGAGGTGATTCTAGTGTTCGATTTTCACACTGAGACTTCATTAGTTTGATTGAAGTGTTTGTTATAAGTACGCTGAATGTCCAATGGACCCACATTAACTTTAAATCCAAATTCATCTACAGGCAAATATAAATGAGAGTTAGATGTTTATTCCTACTATTTATTCTCACCTTCCTTAAAATATGGTGGCCTAAGAATTTTCCCAGTAACAAGATATTGGATCTAATACTATTTCCGTGTAAAGCACTTTTCTACAAAGCTCAATGCGTATTACAAGTGAAATATATTGATATGAACACAAGTTATATGGCTTCTTTATTATCTAAATATGGCCAAAGAGAGCTACATGAACATATCATAACGGATTTTTTAAATGTGTTTTTCCAATTTTTACATCATGAGTTAATTAGTTTAAATTTTTATCTTTTGTGCAATTGATATGTTAATAATGGACACACAGGACAAGAAAACTACATATTTAGAATAGTATTTTATAAAAGTTCCAAATATAGATAGGGGAGCTTTGTATTAATCATAAAAACTTGCAGTACCAACAAAAAATATTGATGGGATATATGAGAAAAAAACCAAGGCATGTACTGGGATATATTAGAGAAGAAATAATACTCTTACAGCCTCCTTGTATATGTTTTTTTGTATAAAAACAGCTTATAAATTCTTCATTGTAGCACAAAGTCAATTGGCAGTCCTTAAATTCTGTAAAAAGAAAGACGTTTTTGGTAATAGCCTTTTTTGTAAATGTCTCCAAATTAAAAAAAACAAAGTGGAAAAGTGCTTAATTGTAATGTTAAAATTAATACTTTGTACCATTAGATACATATCCACAAACAAATTTCTAACCATACAACTCCCAAACACTGTAAAATAATTTTGTTCTTTTCATATCAATGCATTTTCATTTTCACTAGAACTAATTACCTTTAAATAAATGATTCAGAGATGTCAAAAGCGACTCTCAGGGAATGTTTCAAGAGGTCCCCGTTTCCTGAATTATAGCCTAGAACATCTGCTTAGCAATCTGGCAAGTAGCATGAAGCCAAAACAGAGCATCTCATATGTAGTAGTTGTATCTGACCTCAAGAATGTGACAGCTGGCTATTTGCCTATAACCTTTATACTGTAAAAATCTAAAATTCTGTATGCAAGAGAGAGTAGTAAAAACAAGAGTGCCAACACCAGAAGCATGGAGTGTAAAAAGAAAACAAGTCGCTTTAGGAAAGTAGAATTGTTGGCTTCTTCATGCCACAGGAATTAGAAAATATTGTTCAAAGAACTTTAGTTAGAAAAAAATTTAAAGCAACATAAAAACTTGATTTTTCTTACAACCCAGAAAAATAAAACAAAACAAATGTAAAAAGTTAAACCTGTTCTAAAACTGGAGAAAATAAAATTAAAACTTAAATTGGACCCTCCCAGAAATGAAATGCTTAAGATACAACTGTCAGAAGCATTCTAGGATAGAATTAGAAAAGAAATGAGTTCATCAACTATATAAGTACAAATCAATTATCTTCAAAATGGCAGACAGCAGTTATAAGCCACTTGACATATACTTTTAAACCAGGCATAAACATACCAGATGGAGGGTGTCCATAAGTGGACTGGTGAGTATTGCAAGTAAACATCACACTGTTAGAGACACCAGTAGTCTTAACCTGATCTTCACTAATCAGCAGGGTTATAACACTTACATGACCAGACAGGAAGTGACACACTTCACTCCAATCTAGATTCAAACTGATTTTGGGATTTTTAAGTAGTCTCAGATGCAGAGGTCTAGAAACATATTAATCTTTTATGGGGTCTAACCCTTTATTAGATCATGGCTGCCCCCCAGTTACTAATAAGGTATATGTATCTTGCAAAATCTCTTAATGGAAACAAGATTTGAAATTTCCCACTGTCTATCATATTTTCATGGAGTTCAAAATTATTTCAAAGGTGATTGTAAATGCTTGATAATATGTAGATGATGACAAAGCCTTTTTACAACAGCTTGTATTGAATGGTTACAATAAGGACAATGGAAATAACCAATAAGATATGAAACTAGAGGTTATATTTGAGGCAACAGTGGAAGCCTTAAACAACAATGTCCCACTTATTCAGCAGTCAGACTGTAGCATCCTCAATCATTCAATACTTCTGAATCCAGAAAAGTACATCTAATCATGTTCACCCTAATCTTCAATTCTTATATGGTAAAAGATACACCAGTAGGTAAAAACTTCTCTTACTGAAATCGTACTTCAAACACTTCAAGCACAACTTACATGTAAGAAGAATACTAAGGTATTCCAATAGATAGAGATTAAGAAGAAGGCTTTCAGATAGAAGGAAAAGCAAGAGCAGAGGTGATATAATAAGTACACAGGCTGAGTTCAAGGAATGGCAAGTATTTCAACTGAAGCACAGAATACCTGTGAAAGAGAAAAAAACAAATTCTTTGTGATTACTTAGAGTGGGCTCTGGCTATATCTCAATGTAATTTATCCCTCAAACGTACTAAGTGCCTAGTTTCCAGATACATCTTCCAATTCAGCCAATGTGTTTTTCTAGTGGACTTTTAATTAAAGAATTACATACATACAGAAAGTGCACAAATCCTAATGTGTACAGCTTGACAAACTTTCACAAAGTAAACACACCCAAGTAACCAACAGTCAGATTTTTTTTAAATGAACACTACCAGCACCCCAGAAGCCCTCACCATGAAGGCACCTCTTTAAGCATAAACTCCATCTTGATTTCTAACACCATAGATTAGTTTGGCTCATTTTTGAACTTTATATAAATGGAATCATATAATTTGTACTCTTTGTGATTGGCTCCTTTAACTCAACAGTAAGTTTGAGAGGTTCATCCATGTTGTTGCATGTAGTTGTTAAGTTTATTCATTCTTGTTGTAGTATAATATTCTATTGTAAATATAGCATGTTTAGAATTTATAATTAGAATTAAGAATTGGATTTATAGAATAATTAGATAGTAATTACAATTAGACAACAATTAGAATTATGATTCTACTGATGAACATTGAGATAAGTTTTTAGCCACACGAATAGCACTGCTATGAACACACTTGTTAAAAACCATGGTGTGCTGGAGCTAGCTCATACTGATTCATGAGGGCCATTGCTAAATTTTCAGCAATTTTGTGAGTTGGCTGGTAAACAAAACCACCATTCAGAACTAAATTTTGTAATCTTACAAATAAATACAATATATTTAAAACAAATGTAATAAGTACTCATCACTTCCTAGTTATTTTACTACATTTTACTATTATCTATGTTCTTAGCATTATTAATGTCTATTGTATCTGTACATGCAAAAAATTCCACCATTTATATAATGGTGGAATACTGTGTCTCTCTTCACAACTCTGTGTTCAGTGACACCACACCGACAGCTTGAAATCAGCCATGGTTTTTCAGATGAGTATTTACACCATGGAAATTGGCAACACTACCAATCAGGACTTCATTTATTGTTTTGTTGATAGTCGACTTAAGAAAGTGATGTAAAAATGTTAATTATATAGATCAAACTTAATTGGCAACACTACCAATCAGGACTTCATTTATTGTTTTGTTGATAGTCTAGACTTAAGAAAGTGATGTAAAAATGTTAATTATATAGATCAAACTTAAAAGTGTGTCATATCTGTAGCTGTTACACTGTGAATAGGATATAACATTAAGGAAATGTTCTTCCAGTATTTGAAAACTATAATCCAAGGCACTCACATAATTGGTGAATAAGTGAAGCCTGGATACACATCTTTGTTGTTTCACTTTTGTCTTAGTGTTAACATACTGAAAATATCAACCGTTATTCACATCACATCACAATTGACATGGTCAATTGTAACCACAGGATGGCTATGGATAGAAGAGTTCAGCAAAAAACCAACAAAAGCATTCTATGAGAATCAACTGGCTATATGAAATTTATTATAAAGAGTTTATATATTTTATTATTTGGAAGTGGAACTGTTGGGTCACAAGGTACATGTATATTCAACTTTAATAGATACTTCCAAACAGTTTTCAAAGTGGTTAATGTTAATTTACACTTCTACCAGCAATATGTGAGCATTCCAATGGATCCATGTGTTCTGTATGTAGTCAGCATTTTGCTTTCTAAAATATTAGCACAAATGATAATGTTATTGTCTAACACTGTTTAGAGATGTAGCCCAATTTCAATATCACCATTTGAGTGAAATTTAAAAAAAAATGGTCATCAAAAATCTCAGACTACACACATATGGACAGTAAAGAGTTAATCTGCATAAGACTGGGCCAGCCTCGTGGCTTAGTGGTTAAGTGTTTGCGCTTCGCTACTGGCAGCCCGGGTTCGGATCCCAGGCATGCACTGACACACCGCTTGTCCAGCCATGCTGAGGTTGCGTCCCACATACAGCAACTAGAAGGATGTACAACTATGACATACAACTATCTACTGGGGCTTTGGGGAGAAAAAGGGGGAAAAAAAAAAAGAAAAAAAAAGGAGGAGGATTGGCAATAAATGTTAGCTCAGGGCCGGTCTTCCTCAGCAAAAAAGAGGATTGGCATGGATGTTAGCTCAGGGCTGATCTTCCTCACGAAAAAAAAGAAAATCCGCATAAGGCTTTAACCTGGTGGTTCTCAACTATGGGCATTTTTGTCCCCCAGGGAACGTTTGGCCATGTCTGGAAATATTTTGGTTATTATAACTGAGGGGGTGCTACTAGCATCTAGAGAGTAGAAGCTAAGGATGTTCTCAATATCCTACAGGGCACAGAATGGCCTCCTTAACAAAGAATTATCTGACTCAAAATATGCCAATAGTTCTAAAGTTGAGAAATCCTGCTTAAATCTAACCAATTCCCTATTAAATAGATATTCTTGGTTGAGGGAAAAAAGAAAAAAAAGCAAGTGAAAATGGATTGTTCTAGGTGAACATCATTGTACTGGATAAACAGCTCAATGCATATGTTCTATTGTTAAGTATATCCAAAGAATCTGCACAATGCATATAAAAGCATCAATATGTTATCTAAACAAAGATTACAACAGTTTACATCTCATAAGAGACAGAAATTCATTTTTCTCTAATGTAAAAGACCAAAGATAACAGAATCTGAATTCAAAATTATTTTTAAATTTTTTGAAGTTTTATGATTTTTATTCTAAAAGCCTAGCATCTTTAGGTTAATATGGCAGAAAAAGAAAAGAATGAAGGGGATAAGGTGGGCAAACATATGCATAAGAAAGTCAAGGGTTATTCCATTATATTCTCATTTTAAATCCAATGCTATTTAAATAGTAATATTTATTTATAATTCCTTAAATTAAATTGGTAGTTCTGCTGAATAATAAAAAATGAATTGACTTTATTTCACTATAGTTACCATGCTTGAGCACGGTATACTAAAAGCATGTCTAGAAATAAATAATAGTTAAACTGAAATAGTTAATCAATAATAGTTAAACTGAAGGGCAAATTAAAATTATTGCTCTAACAATATGAAAACTTATTGTTCTCCCGTAAAACCCCAAAAAACATTTTAAATCCTTCTAATCGAAATCTTCTCTTTATTAATATTTCTAAATGAATATTTCTCCTCTTAAGAAAAAATTTTCCCCATTGAAAATTTGTGATTGCTGGAACACAGAGTGAGAGGTTATGAAGGCCAATGTAGAACTTGAAAAGTTTTATGAATATTTTTGTGAATTAGCTTTATTCTCTACCTCTTCTTGAAATCTAAAGTAAAGCGAAGAGCAAAGTTCAGGTAAGAGATGAGAATAACTCAAGGAAACATTTGTCATATCCCCAACAAACTCGATCCTCAGAAAACATCTGAATGTAGTTATTAATAGTTATGTTTTAATGGTAAAAAGAGATTTATAAGTGATAATAAATTAATCTTATTTGGCAGTAATCAAAAAAAGTATACTTGGTGAGTATGACCGTTTCCCAGAGGTAAAATACGATCACTATATATTGCATGTCATGAAAGAAAGATGAACACTTTGGACCATAATTATATTCTTTCTTTTAATCCCCCTCATAACCATAATTCTGTTATCAATAGCTTTAAAAGCAACATGTCATTTTGGGAAGAGAAAAAATTTAATATACCTAGTATTGAGTATGTCTTGGTCAAATCTATATGGAACAAATGATCACCAACTGTTTTGTTTGTTTGCTCCTAATCCCCAAATGTCAATTCAGGAATAGTCTTAGCAACTCAATTCATATATTTAAAAAAAATTATAAAGGTTTAGTATAAGGCACATTAAATTTAAACTGATGGTAAAATGTAAATTAGTAATTGTCCATACAATTATGGGTCCTTCTTCTTATCCTCTGCCTATTAGGATGCTTTAGATTCTTTTGATATGTAAGTAGTTCTTGAATTTATAATCTCAGTGTGAGTAGTTTTTACCTACTGGTGTTATCTTTTACAATTCCAGATTTGAAACATCAGATACTAGCACGAACCAGGTTAGATATACTCTTCTCGATAAGCAAAATTCAGAAACTGAAATCAATGCTGGGAATTGCTGTAAAGGCTAGGCTAAAAATAAATTCATTTCATTTTCAAAAATCATGTCTTTTATTCTTGAAATAACTTCTGACAGCAAATCTTGAATGATTTCATGAACATGTAGCCTTCATGAAGCCTAATGAAAATTATCAACAAATTGCTCCATTTTTCAATTTGTGTTTTCTTCATATTGCTAGCATCTAAATGAATGGGGTTAGCTATATAAAAGAAGAAAATATTCTTAGAAAAGAAAAGCACTTTTTATTTCATCTGAGTTAACCTACATTGCCAACAGACAAAATCAACTATGTCTTTCAAAGAATCACACAATTAGATACTAAGGTAAGAAATTACTTTTACTAATGCTAATATTAACATATACAAGTGACGTCAGCAACATGGTGGAGTGAGCTGTTCTCGGTGTCTCTCCCACTTCAAACTACAACTAAAAGGACATTCATCAATCAGCGGAGGATACCCACACAACATACCAGGATGCCTGAGAGACCCGAGCAGCTGTATATCTGAAGGTGGATGGACTACCCCTCCCGGCAGAGGAGATGGTGGAGATAGGTGAGCACCCTCTGGACCCCAGGCAGCCCAGCACACACGTGTGACTACTTTCCTGGCTGGAACAATCATAGCACCCCTGTGACCCCAAGGTGGGAGTGTACCTCAGCGCAACTGTGGAAACAGGTGACAGCAGCCCTGAGCCCCCTGTGTGATCACTTCCCCACCTAGTGGTGGAGCCTTCAGGGCCACGCAGCCCACAGAGAACAGCACATGCTTGGACCCAGTGGGGAAGCCCTGCCTGCCAAGCACAAAGGCCAGTGCTACCTAGGAGCAGAGGGCAGCTGAGCTGCTGCTCAGGCGAACAAGTTCCCGGCTGCCGTGAACACCCATAGTACTGCTGTGGCCCCAAAGGGGGGAAGCGTGTCTCAGCGGGACCATGAGAGAGGGTGGCAGTGGCCCTGAGCCCCCATGTGATCACTCTTTCATCTAGTGTGAGAAACCACAACCCTACCGTGGTCCCAGGGACTGGCTTTGGCTTGGTCCCAGAGGGAAGATCCCGCCCACCAAGCACGATGGCTGGTGCGACCTAGGAGCAGAGGGCGGCTGATCTCAGTCCGGGCAAACAAGCTCCCGGCTGCTGTGAACACCCATAGTAACCCTGCGGCCCCAAAGAGGGGAAGCGTGCCTTGGCGGGACTGTGAGAGCAGGCGGCAGTAGCCCTGAGCCCCCCAAGTGACTACTTTCCCATTCGGTGGGAGACCCCACAGGGCCACTGAGATCCCAAGGAGTGACCCACGCTTGGACAGGCACAGCTGACAGGGATCACGGCAGTGGGCTCAGATTACATAGTTCCTGCTCCCCTCCTCCAAGTGGTAGCAGGTGGAACCTGCATCCAGAAACTATCACTATGCAAAGGAACAAATCCACTCCATCAAATGGTATAAAGAAATTTATTAATACTCCAGACCAGAAGGAAAATGACAAACACCCAGACACCAGTCCTGAAGGCATGGAAATCTACAATCTAAATGACAAAGAATTCAAGACAGCCATCATAAGAAAACTCAGTGAGCTCCAAGAGAATTCTGAAAGACAGTTCAATGAAATCAGGAACCAAATTCCTGAACAGAGGGAATTCTTCAAAAAGGAAATAGAAACTATAAAGAAAAACCAAACAGAATTGTTAGAGATGAAAAACAATGGATGAGATATAGAAAAATCTGGAGTCCTTAAACAATAGGGCTGATAATATGGAGGATAGAATTAGCAATCTGGAGGATAGGAACACAGAAATGCTTCAGATGGAGGAGAGAGAACTTAGACTAAAAAGAAATGAAGAAATTCTCCGAGAAATATCTGACTCAATTAGGAAGTGCAACATAAGGATTATAGGTATTCCAGAGGGAGAAGAGAGGGAAAAAGGAGCAGAAAGCTTGTTCAAAGAAATAATAATTGAGAACTTCCCAAACCCAGAGATGGAGCTGGAATTACATGTAAAAGAAGCCGACAGGACTCCTAATTACATCAATGTAAAAAGACCTTCTCCAAGGTATATATTAGTAAAGCTGGAAAAAGTCAACAATAAAGAAAAAATATTAAGGGCAGCAAGGCAGAAGAGGATAACCTATAAAACAAGCTCTATCAGGCTTTCAGTGGATTTTTCAGCAGAAACCTTAGAGGCTAGGAGAGAGTGGAATGATATATTCAAAATTTTGAAAGACAAAAACTTTCAGCCAAGAATACTATATCCAGCAAAAATGTCCTTCAGATATGATGGAGAAATAACTTTCCCAGATAAACAAAAGCTGAGGGAGTTAATTGCCACAAGACTACCCCTACAAGATTTGATCAAGAAAGCCCTCATACCTGAAAAAAAAAGAGTTTACAAAAGCCTTGAGCAAGCAGATAAATAGACAGACAAAATCAGAAATTGCAACTCTCTATCAGAAAAGATTAGCAAACACTTAATTATAACTCTAAAGATAAAGGAAAAGAAAACATCAAAAATAAATGTTATCATTTCATCTTAACCACAAATTCACAACACATAACAGAATAAGTTGTGACAACAACTTAGAAGGGGAAGAGGAAGGGGATGAAACCTGCTTAGACTAAGGGAACAAGAGGCTATCAGGGAATGGACTATCTCATCTATGAGATCTTTTATACAAGCTGCATGGTAACCACTAAACAAAAAATCAGAAGAAAGACACAAATGATAAATACTGAGAAAACCATAATAGAGAGCCACCAAACTGAATTAGCAGTCCAAAATACACGGGACCAGAAACAAGAGAAATACATAACAACTGAAAAACAAGAGATAAAATGGCAGCATTAAGCCCTCATATATCAATAATCACTCTAAATGTAAATGGATTGAATTCCCCAATCAAAAGACACAGAGTGGCTAGATGGATTAAAAAACAAGAATCAACAATTTGCTGCCTCCAGGAAACACATCTCAGCTCTAAAGACAAACATAAGCTCAGAGTGAAGGGATGGAAGACGATACTCCAAGCTAATGGAAAACAAAAGAAAGCAAGTGTTGCCATACTTAAATCAGATAAAGTAGACTTCAAGATAAAAAAGTTAATAAGAGACCAAGAGGGGCAATATATAATGATAAAAGGGACACTCCACCAAGAAGACATAACACTTATAAATATATATGCACCCAATACAGGAGCACCAAAGTACATAAAGCAACTATTAACAAACCTAAAAGAAGATATCAACAACAACAAAATAATAGCAGGGGACCTTAACACCCCACTTACATCAATGGCTAGATTATCCAGACAGAAAGTCAATAAGGAAATAGTGGACTTAAATGAAAAACTAGACCAGATTGACTCGATATATATAGAGCATTCCATCCAAAAAGAACAGATTATACATTCTTCTCAAGTGCACATGGAACATTCTCAAGGATAGACCATATGTTGGGAAACAAGGCAAACCTCTATAAACTTAAGAAGATTGAAATCATAACAAGCATCTTTTCCAACCATAATGCTATGAAACTAGAAATCAACTACAAGAAAAAAGTGGGGAAAGTGACAAAGATGTGGAGACTAAACAACATGCTACTGAACAACCAATGGATCATTGAAGAAATTAAAGGAGAAATCAAAGAATATCTGGCAACAAATGAAAATGAAAAGACACCATACCAACTCATATGGGATGTAGCAAAAGCAGTTCTGAGAGGGAAATTCATAGCAATACAGGCCTACCTTAACAAACAAGAAAAATCCCAAATAAGCAATCTTAAACTACACCTAACAGAATTAGAAAAAGAAGAACAAATAAAGCCCAAAGTCAGTAGAAGGAGGGAAATAATAAAAATTAGAGCAGAAACAAATGAAATTGAAACCAAAAAAACAGCAGAAAGGATCAATGAAACTAAAAGCTGGTTCTTTGAGAAGATAAACAAAATTGACAAACCCTTAGCCAGACTCACCAAGAAAAAAAGAGAGAAGGCTCAAATAAATAAAATTAGAAATGAAAGAGGAGAAATCACAACAGATACCAGAGAAATACAAAGGATTATAAGAGAATACTAAGAAAAACTATATTCCGACAAATTGGAATCTAGAAGAAATGGATAAATTCTTAGACTCATACAACCTCCCAAAACTGAATCAAGAAGAAATAGAGAACCTGAAAAGACCAATCACAAGTAAAGAGATTGAAACAGTAATCAAAAACCTCCCAAAAAATAAAAGTCCAGGACCAGATGGCTTCTCTGGAGAATTTTACCAAACATTCAAAGAAGATTTAATACCTATCCTCCTGAAACTATTCCAAAAAATAGAGGAAGATGGAACACTTCCTCACACATTCTACGAGGCCAACATCACTCTGATATCAAAGCCAGACAACGACAATACAAAGAAGGAAAATTACAGGCCAATGTCGCTGATGAACATAGATGCAAAAATCCTCAACAAAATATTGCCAAATCAAATACAGCAATACATTAGAAAGATCATACACCACGATCAAGCAAGTGGAATTTATACCAGGGACACAGGGATGGTTCAACATCTAAAAATCAATCAACGTGATACACCACATTAACAAAATGAGGAATAAAAACCACATGATCATCTCAATAGATGCAGAGAAAGCATTTGACAAGATCCAACATCCCTTTACAATAAAAACTCTCAACAAAATGAGCACATAAGGAAAGTACCTCAACATGATAAAGGCCATATATGACAAACCCACAGCCAACATTATACTCAACAGGGAAAAACTGAAAGCCATCCCTCTGAGAACAGGAACAAGACAAGGGTGCCCATTCTTGGCACTGTTATTCAACATAGTGTTGGAAGTTCTGGCCAGAGCAATTAGGCAAGAAAAAGGAATAAAAGGAATCCAAATAGGCAATGAAGAAGTGAAACTCTCGCTGTTTGCAGATGACATGATTTTACCTACAGAAAACCCTAAAGAATCCATCAGAAAACTATTAGAAATAATCAACAACTGAAGGCCGGCCCGTGGTGTAGCGGTTAAGTGCGCGTGCTCCGCTGCTGGCGGCCCAGGGTTCGGATCCCGGGTGTGCACCGACGCACCATTTGTCAGGCCATACTGTGGCGGCGTCCCATATGAAGTGGAGGAAGATCGGCATGGATGTTAGCTCAGGGCCAGTGTTCCTCAGCAAAAAGAGGAGGATTGGCATGGATGTTAGCTCAGGGCTGATCTTCCTCACAAAAAAAAAAAAAAAAGAAATAATCAACAACTACAGCAAAGTTGCAGCGTACAAAATCAACTTACAAAAATCAATTGCATTTCTATACTCTAATGACGAACTAACAGAAAGAGAAATCAAGAATACAATACCATTTACAATCGCAACAAAAAGAAGAAAGTATCTATGAATAAATTTAACCAAAGAGGTGAAAGACCTATACAATGAAAACTATAAGACATTGAAAGAAATCATTGATGACATAAAGAAATGGAAAGATATCCCACGCACATGGATTGGAAGAATAAACAGTTAAAATGTCCATACTACCTAAAGCAATCTACAGATTCAATGCAATCCCAATCAGAATCCCAATGACATTCTTCATGGAAATAGAATAAAGAATCCTAAAATTCATATGGGGCAACAAAAGACCCCAAATAGCTAAAGCAATCCTGAGAAAAAAGTACAAAGCTGGAGGCATCACAATTCCTGACTTGAAAATATACTACAAAGCGATAGTAATCAAAACAGCATGGTACTGGTACAAAAACAGACACACAGATCAATGGAACAGAACTGAAAGCCCAGAAAGGAAACCTCACATCTACTGGCAGTTAATCTTCGACAAAAGAGCAAAGAACATACAATGGAGAAAGGAAAGTCTCTTCAATAAATGGTGCTGGGAAAACTGGATGGCCACTTGTAAAAGAGTGAAAGTAGACCATCTGTTTTTACCGTACACAAAAATTAACTCAAAATGGATCAAAGCCCTAAAGGTGAGACCTGAAACTATAAAACTCTTGGAAGAAAATGTAGGCAGTACACTATTATCATTGGTCATAAAGGGATCCTCTCGAATTCCATGTCTATTCGGACAAGGGAAAGAAAAGAAAAAATAAACAAGTGGGACTTCATCAGACTAAAGAGCTTCTGCAAGGCAAACGAAACCAGGATCAAAATGAAAAGACAACCCACCAGCTGGGAGAAAATATTTGCAAACCATATATCTGACAAGGGGTTAACCTCCATAATATATAAAGAACTCACACATCTGAACAACAAAAAAACAAATAACCCAATCAAAAAATGGGCAGAGGATACGAACAGACATTTTTCCAAGGAAGATATACAGATGGTCAACAGGCATCTGAAAAGATGTGCAACATCACTAATCATCAGGGAAACGCAAATCAAAACTACACTAAGATATCACCTTACACCCGTGAGAATGGCTATAGTCACCAAGACAAAAAATAACAAATGTTGGAGAGGATGTAGAGAAAATGGAACCCTCATTCACTGCTGGTGGGAATGCAAACTGGTGCAGCCTCTATGGAAAACAGTATAGAGATACCTCAAAAAATTAAAAATAGAAATACCTTATTATCCAGCTATCCCACTTCTGAGTATTTATCAAAAGAACTTGAAGTCAACAATCCAAAGCACCCCTATGTTCATTGCAGCATTATTTACTATAGCCAAAACATGGAAGCAACCCAAGTGTCCATCCACAGATGACTGGATAAAGAAGATGTGGTATATATATGCAATGGAATACTAATCAGCCATAAAAAAAGACAAAATCGTCCCATTTGCAACAACATGGATGGACCTGGAGGGTATTATGTTAAGTGAAGTAAGCCAGACAGAGAAAGACAAACACTGTATGACCTCTCTCATGTGGAATATAAACTACCACATGGACAGAGAGAACAGTTTGGTGGTTACCAAGGGGAAGGGAGTTGGGGGGTGGGCACAAGGGGTGAAGGGGCACATTTATATGGTGACTGACAAATAATAATATACAACTGGAATCTCACAATGTTATAAACTATTATGACATCAAAAAAATTGAAAAAAAAAACTAACGGGAAATAATTTTCAAATAAACGTATTGTGAGCATTAAAAAAAAAAAACATACACAATAACAGTAACAAATCGGTAACTTTCCCACCAAAGCATCTAGTATTAAAGAATCTTTGATAAATACATGTCACTCAATGAATAAAGGGTTTAGGTCAAGTTTTCCTTGACTCTTTTTATAACAATATATAAGAAAGATTTCCATATTCAGTATTCAATTGGAGGCTTATAAATATAAAATCCAGCTTTTACATACTTGAAAACCATCAGTGTAACAAAGGCATCTAAGCATGTCTTCTTTATGTCACTGAAGGAAAAAAGATGCCTAACTAGGCTAAATAATTTTTCTAAGGTTCAGAGTAAGTACAAGAAGTAGGACCATAAGCCAAGGCGGTAATATAACGTCTTTCCAGACGTAACTTTAGAAGAAGCAATAGGTCTATCAGAAGGGATGGTAGAGTGAGAAAAAGGCCTAAGAGCTGCTCTCCTAAAATAACTAATGGTTAAAAAAAATTCAAATACAATGAGAAATTGTAAATAAGATATTCCTTATCCTAGGAATGTACACATTCCTTCTTACAAAGAGTCTATTTCCTGTTTGTAAGTTCTGCTCCCTTACTCCTTCTTAACAGTTCACCAGCTGCATTCTTTCCAACCTTGCTTTCCTCCCCACTCCACATGGCTGACCATCCAAACATCTGACATATGTGTTTCTACTTTCTCTATAAACAGAGGATCTCTATTTGACTTTAATATGTACTGTCTTCTCCAAACCAGCTCTTCTCATTCAAAGTCTCCTCCTATAAGGCATTTACTTAAACCTATCTGGACATAGGTGAGCCTATTTATTGCCTGAAATCTTTGAATTGGGACCTACATATTGAATGAAAGGCTGCCGAATGTGTTTATGTGCCAGGTGCTTCACTAGTTCTGCGTTTTTAATTAGTGCCACACTTTAGTATAGCAACCTCCTCTCTCCATTCCCTAAGCAGTTAATGATCTTTTAACGAATACATAAATACAAAAAGAATTCAATATTGACAACATCTCTGTAGTAAATCTTCTGCAAAACAATATTTGTTTTTGTAATTAGGAGGTAATTTTAATATTAGGAGGAAAATAGAATTAGATTAAATTGTTTTGAGAAATAAAACCAAATTTTTTCTATATTTTGATTTATTAGAGAGAGGTATGCCTGTGTCAGAAAAAAATTATAAAAACAGAACACACAGAATCAGTTTAAGACCTAGGAAGACCAATTCAAACCATCTAGTATACCACGTTCATTAAAGAAATGAGGAAACTACTTATTTTCATTAAAAAAATGTATATATATGTATACACCTTCCCTATGAAGCAAATTTCAAAAGTTACATGGAGCAGTCATTGCTTTGGGAGAGATGAGCATGAACAGTATTGTAAAATATTTTAAATATTGAATGTGACCATATTAAATATCCATATATTTGATCTCTTCTCTACATCATTATAAAATGATAGCAGTCAGATTTCATCCAACTAAACGCAATTTTTTTTATCTCTGCATAGGTTTTATAAGACCATGGTAACTGCCACAATTTTTTCCACCATAATCGAATGAGCTCCTTGCTTAGTAGCTTTTCAACAAATAAGTTCAGAGGAAAGAAAATACAAAAGTAACAGCATGTTAAATCACAGTATAAACTAATCTGCATGACATTAGGAGATACCATTAATGTTATGATTAGTTATGCTTTTTCTTGTAATTTTATAACAAGAGACTTAGACTCATCACTAAATTAATTATTCAAAGCATATGCATGACCCAGCATACTGCAACAGAGGGATATGATGGAGAGAGTCAGAAAGGGGGGGGTCATAGGCATTATGGCTTGGGAAAAGTATGGTGGCATATGCACCTCAAAAACATGTCTAAAATAAGATTCTCAACTCCTCCAATGTTAAAAAATCACCCCTCTTCAGTACTCCTCGACTCAGTTAATACTACCATCTCCCCTATTACCCAAGTCAGAAATCCAAGTGTCAATTTGATTCTTTCCTTTCTTTCACTTCCCACATATAATCAATCATTGTAATACCTCTTGTATCTCTCCAGTTCTACACATGCCCGCTGATTCCTCAGTTCAGGCTACCGTTCTTGTTCACATATCTTACTTCAACAGTATCTCACTGGTCACCGAATCCACTCTTCAGGCTTGTGCCAGAATTAACTTTTTTTTTTTGGTGACGAAGATTAGCCCTGAGCTAACATCCATTGCCAATCCTCCTCTTTTTGCTGAGGAAGATTGCCACTGGGCTAAAATCTGAGCCCATCTTCCTCTAGTTTATATGGAACACCGCCAGGCATGGCTTAACAAGCAGTGGGTCGGTGCCCGTCCAGGATCCGAACCTGCGAACCCCGGGCCGCCGAAGCGGAGCGCAAGCACTTAACCACTATGCCACCGGGTGGGCCCCGGAATTAACTTTTTAAAACACAAATTTGGCCACGTCATTTCCCTATTTAGAAATGCTCAGTGCTGTTCCATAACCCTTAAGACAATTTACAAATACCTTAAGAGGACACATCAAGCCCTGATGATCTCTGCAAAGAGATTATACTCCCCCTCTCACATCAAACTCTTATGTTCAAGCTTTATTCAATGAATCCCTCTATCCAGAATACCTCTCCCCACCTCCAAGTGCCTACTCATACTGGAGGATTTTATGTACATGTCACTTCTTCTGGGAAGCATTTCTACAGACATGGCATTAAGAGATGCCTTCCATATGCTGACCCATGGTACCCTATGCTTATAGTTTTTGGTACCTATCATACTGTACTGAATTTGCCTATCTCTCCCATTAAATAACAATGTCTTAAGGGCAGGCACTATATTTTATTCACTATTGTACCTCCTTAAACTGAGAACAGTGCTTGGCCTTCTAAATACTTAACGGATCTACAGATGAATTGGAGGATTGATGGATGGATAGAAGGATGGATTTCACAGAGTAAGACGGTTAGAACAAAATTTTTCCCATCAACAATGCTGAGTTTTAAAAAAAAAATCATTTTCAGAATACTTATGTTTCTATTTTCTAGGCGCAGTTACCCCTGGAGGATGATGTTAGAAGTCTACACCTCTAAAGCAGTGCTAAAACCAACTTAATCCCATGTCCTCTGGGTCCTTAAAGTAGTTAATAATATGGATCCAGAAAAATCCCTGCCAACAGTGTTAGATGCCCAGAAGAGACCCAGTCATATAGTTATAAGAATAGGATATGGAGTGGCAGGATTTGTAGAGGAAAAGAGAGAAAACAAACCAGAAACAAAAGAAAACACTAAATAATTACTATCTCCACATTCATCACTGTTAACATTCATTAAGTACTCATCATGTGCCATAAGAATTTGCATGCATCGTGTTCCTATTTCAGAAAAGGGGAACTGAAATCACATACTATTATCTTTTAATAGATTTAACAAAAAGGATGGTGCCTGCCAATAAGCCATCATATTTCTCTCTTTTGCTACTGAAAATTCATATATCCCTCCATCCATAAAAAGTTTTAAACATCAGCTTCTGGCACAGTGGTAAGTGCACTTTTCATACATTTCATCATTTAATCTTCAGGATAATCCTATGAGTTTGGTGGTATTATTATGATCATTGTATGGATTAGAAAACCAAGACTAAACAGTTCAAACCCCTTGAACAAATCATACAACTATTAAGTCACAAAGCTAAAACTGGTGACTAGGAATGTTTAACTCCAAATCCTGTGTTCTTATCCACTAAACTGTACTGCAGGGCAATGGTGAAAAATGTATGGTCCTTGCCCTCAATCAGCTCACAGTTTAGTGGGAAACAGAAGCATACCCATAAAATTTGACAAAATAGGATTGCTATTATAATGCAAGTTGTTAAAAAATGCAGTATGGTGCATATATGCTAAACAAACAGGATACTTCCTAAAGCTACAATATTTAGGAGGCTTAACTGTGTCATTCTTGTACATTAAAAAAGTAACAAATTGAGTTGCAGAAGCTTAAGATGAGACAATGATGTGGCTTTCTTCTAAATGCTTCTTTTAAACAATTCATAATGTTAAAATTATTTGTCATAAAACAATTCAAATGCATCTAAACATAAGGGAAAAAAGACTTTATATAAAGAGCAATATTAGACTTAATGAAAGAGTTCTCAGGGATTACAAAGAAAAAAGGAATTAAGACTATACACACAATTATTTATTATATATAATTTCTTTTCAAAAGCAATCTTAAATCCCACTACCTATGGTATTTATACAGATTTCAACATCACGAAGCAAACAATATAGCAGGTTAATGTCATTTATGCCCATTTTTCTCTCTCCTATAAAACTGTTTCTGTAGTTTGGTGCAATAAAATGCTTAAGCAAAAATGATTCACCTGAAGAGTAAAACTAAAATTTCTAACAGGCAAACTCTCCTAGTTAAATCTCCTCTCTGGTTAAATGAACTAATTCATTCAATTTAGTCATCCCAGAATACAAAAAATACACTTGTTTTTCATTTTCAAGATTAAATTTTATGATTTTATTACACCAAAATAATAAAAGAAGGAGTCTTAAGAAATTACTGGGTTAATATTTTTAATTGTTTATATAGTACTGACTATCTCAAAATACATTTCCTTTTTAAAATTGACTCATGGCTTTAAACTTGCTAATGTCTTGTTGTAAATGCTTCCTACACAACCAAATTTTTTTCTCTAAACTGAACATTGCAAATTGCCTCAGATGGGTGATAATGAAAAAGCAACACCATTTACTAATTTTGTATAAGTTATCCTCCACCCCTCAGATTCCTTGGAGGGGAAGAGCCTGTGTGAATTTCACCATACAGTGCCACAAGCAGAAAGTGAGAGACACTAAACAAATGCATCCTGGAGGGAGAGAAAATGCCTGCAGCAGCAAATGACCTACTATATACCTCTTTACACAGGCTTTGATGTTATAATTTGTTGATTTCCAGGAAAAAAAGACAATTACCAATAGTTTAAGTTTGTTCTGACAGAAGTATTTAACTTCTTTAAGTTTTTGATCACAAACAACACATACTGTTCAAAAGGGCAGTACATTTTCAAACCCGTTTAATACTAAGTAAATGTGCATGAAAAGCTCACTAAAAAGACATTTTCTTACTGTCAGAAAATGCAAACTGATAAGTACACTAAACTTAAGAAAGTTTAAAAATATTCTTAGCATGTGTTTCTCTGGATAAATGTGCTCTTAAATATTTCCAAGACCAATTCATTGTAAGAACAGATAATTTTATTCAAATATGCAACTCATGGTATGAATAAGCAAGTACTCACTTCCCAACAGAATTGACAAGTCTTTCAAATAACAGTTAAACAAAAAAAATCAACACTACTGGGTTGGCAATTTGGAATGTTAACATACACAGATATTTGTATGTATGTAGGTACGTGTGTTTGTGTACATGGTGTAATCATGAATATGTTTCAAAACATACCTATTTTTAACTATAAAGAAATAAATTGATGTTTATTAAAGTGAGTTACTATTTAACATCCTATGTTCAAGCTCCACCATAACAGAAATACATAAATGCATACACATATAACTTCACATCTTAAATTGTGTTCTGTATTTTTAACTAAGTTTCCAATCTCTATAAGTAATCATACAGATAACAATTTAATAGAATTTTTTTAAATAGGCATCAAGATAACAACTTAATAGAACTGTTTTAAAAGCTTCACTCACACTATTAAATACGAGAAAACTGAAAATTGTGACAAAAGCAATGGTCTTCATTATCAAGAGAAGTAAGGTTGAATTGCTTACTTAACAGTATTTTCCCTAATTTTTAAAATAAGTTTCTTTTGGATTCACACATGTTATTTATCATTATCACTGCATTACTGCAGAAATAAAAGGCTAAAGGAGAGCTTCATACAGATATTAATTTTCTCCAGTAATGTTAAGAGAATATTTCACTCTGTAGTTTTGATTTATAAAATAATAAATTGCAAAGTAACTTATTTTCATTCAGAATTTAAATTATAGCATGTATGTTCATTATAATTTAAACTCTAGGTAACAAAAAAATAGTAGTTTGCTATCCTGTGCCATTTCTACATGGCATTTCTAACCTAAATTGGCTTAAATCTTATGATCTTAGAAAATCAAATGTGAATGACCCTGAAACTATATCAGTTTGTTTAAAACTGCAGAATGTATATCTAACACAATACACTTGTGTGTTTTTTATTAACACAATACTACTTGTGTTTTTTATTACTTTTTATTAATACAACACTACTTGTACTTTTTATTTTTTAATACTACTTGAAGCCTTCTTCCACAGGCTTTAAGCTTCATGAGGCATACTCATCCCTGTATATCAATTTCATAAACAAGTTATCTCCTTTCCAATAAAGATTATAAACACAAAGCGATAACATAGATCCTAAGACTGTTGATATCTGAATGCATACTTGACAGTATGAGGTTACTGATTATACATACATTTGGAGTAAACTGATAAAAGTTTATTTTAAAATATAAAAAGTACATGATTCTAAATATACAAAGTATGCAAAGGTACTCCATCTAATTCTTACACCACCTCACTACAAATTTTAAGTAGTAATTTGTTTTATGTCCAGGAAAACAAAAGACTATATATTCTATGTAAAAAAAGAGTTAAAATACTGGCCTGTTACTATTAACTATTAATTCTGTTACTAGAATTACTGTTAAAATCCAGTCTTAAGAAAGTTATACAGCAAATAAAAAATAAATTAAATTAATAGATATATCTCTTTCATATTAAATTATTAATTCATAATTAGGCACTAGTTAGAATTCCTAATATCATATATTGAAATAGGCAATTTATCGAGGAATTAATAATTTAAGATATGCTTTTTATTTATATCATGTAAACCGTTGAATAAAATCATCACCAAATAACATCAGAAGCATGAAATGCTACTGAACAACTCCCCTGGAAACTAATAATTACTTATCCCTAAATTTACTTAACATGATTTTCTTTAAAACTTATTTTAGTGATTATGTAAATATAACACATTTAATCTAAAGCTCGGTGACAAACTAAAAGTGCAAACTGCTCTTATAAACAAATTACCTACCCTCCATAATGTACTGTCTCAATTATTTCAAGTAAGTTTAAGACAATTTGCTACTACTAAAGGCTGACACTCATTCCTTTTTACTTCTCCTCAAATTAAAATAATTCAGGGGATAAACTGATAAATACTGGAAGTAATTAAGTTTTTAAAATCACATTCAAGATAAACAAAAGTATAAAGGCTAAAAACCAAAGTACAGTGAAAACTGCAAAGCTGCCCTATCTTTAATCTTTTCTTGTTAAACCTAGGCTACTCAAGAATTGTCAACTAATTATTCCATTTTATTGATGACGCTTCTCTCTAGGGAAGTTATTTTAAAAGTTTAACCCTGAAGCAAGTCATGGCTTTTCCAATCCTTACAAGTGTGTAGAGCATCGATTAGAACTGCAGGAGGTGTTACCTTCTACCCAGAGCATCTCACCCTGTACCATCTTACCCACGATCTCACTCCCAAAACAGCTTTGATTCAGCAATTCAAACTGCTTCAGCTAATATTAAAGGGAGGCCCACAGAATAGGGATTAGCAGTTAAAATGAAATAAAAAGTCAAAGTCGGGAAAAATACAGATGGTGGATATAGTAGCACAAAGCTCAAGAGTAAAGCAGATTTAAAAAAGACATCAGAGTGACTCAAGAAAAGAACAACATGACAGAAATTAAACAAGATTTTTGTTTGCCTTCTATGCATTTAAACTCATCTCAACCTCCACTGAAATTGTGATCATACACAAACCTCAAGGCTTTTGACATACTTGTAAAACTCAGACCCCCTCTTTCTCTTTCTAAGTCTCCGGAGTCACTTCTTAGGTAGCCAAGAAAAAAACAGAAGAATTCAAATATGCATGTAGTTGAGAAATAGACTAAATTGTAACCAAATTATAATTATAACCAATATTTTTTCACATAAAGATGGTGTCTGTTTTAAAATCCAGTATTTTTTCTCTTGTACTTAGTGAAAAGGCCTAGGTCTACTTTGAAAGTTATTTGAAGTCAGGTATAAACATATGTAGAGGAATAGATAATAGGCATAAGAAGGCTTGTAATATTTTTCTCGGGATGATGTCAGAATATCCAGGTGTTCTATGCTATTATAGCTAGCTCTCCACTTGACTGCAGAAAGAGCATACGTATATGCTTAATTAATTAGCTTAGGACTCAAGAACAATCTAGATGCAAAGAGTTATCACAGAATGTCCTATTCACATCTACCACAAAAACAGTGACCAAAATTCCAGAAGGTAATTGGATTTTCAAAACTGAAAGTAGTTTCTTTCTTCCAATTCAGTCATGACAGGGCCAGAAGGTAATGATATATCTGCCAGGATGCAACAAGCAGACCTGTCTTCTGTCAAGAGCTGAAATCATAAAGGAATAAGCTGTCGTTAACAACCTCTCTCCAAACACTAGAGCTGTCATTTCATTGTTTTCTTTTGCTGGCATGGGGGCTGGTGTGGCCTCATATTCCTTGTCAGTTCAGTAATGTGCTAAGCTTTTAACCTTTTCTGGAATTCTTGACTTGAACAACCTTTTATGAAGTCTATAATGTAACAGCTTATATTTTCTTTGACTAATTGATAGTTTCTCTCAAAGTTTACTTTTAAAATTTGGAAGTAGCACTCTTGGTTTCAACCTATAGTTCAGTAGTCTATACTGCAAATACAGAAAAAAAATTAGCATTTACTTTTTCAAAAGTTTGAAATGTAAATTTTAGTGGTCTAAATTCAGCCAATCTTAAAGGGAACAAAATCAATAATTATTTAAAGAAGTTACTTGCAGTTTTATAATCAAACACTTAAACTCTTTTAGAAATGGTTAAGTACAATATTGCAATAGTATATATCACGAATACATTCTTTAAAAATTTTTTAATTAGAAAAGTAATATCTTTTTAAATTAGAAAAGTAATACCTGCTCAAAGTAAAAAAAAAAGAAAAAAAAGATAGAAAAATTGACAATGAAAAGTAAAAAAAGAAACCTTATGGCTTCTTTTTTTTTTTTTTTTTATAATTTTTATTTATTTATTTATTTTCCCCCCAAAGCCCCACTAGATAGTTGTATGTCATAGCTGCACGTCCTTCTAGTTACTGTATGTGGGACACAGCCTCAGCATGGCCGGAGAAGCGGTGCGTCGGTGCGCGCCCGGGATCCGAACCCCAGGCCGCCAGCAGCGGAGCGCACACACCCAACCGCTAAGCCACGGGGCCGGCCCCCTTATGGCTTCTTGAATAAACTTCCAGGAACATCAATGTATATCTATGTAAGTATGTAGGTGTATGCATATACATGTGTAAGTGTACTTTTTAACAAATGATCTCATTCTTGTATTTTCATCTGATAACTCTTAGATATCATTCCATAAGAATGAACATACATACGAACACATATAACTTGCTTCTCTTAACAACTACATAGTCTTCCATGATATGAATATACCATCATTTAATCAAATAGTCCCATTCTAGTGGATATTTAGGTGGTTAAGAAGTTTTTGTGTTATTACAAACTGCTGTGATGAGCACCCTTGTAAGTATACTTTGTGTACTGCTCTAGTGTAAATTCCTGCAAATGGAATTTAGGGTCAAAGGTTAATATGCATATTTAATTTAGGGAGATATAACTAAATTGCCTCTAAAAAGACTGATTCAATTGACATTCCCACAAATATCTAAATTTTGTATTATCATACAATTTATTACCAATTTATCTGCCAATCCTTTTTTTTTTTTAGTGAAGAAGATTGGCCCTTAGCTAACATCTGTTGCCAATCTTCCTCTTTTTGCTTGAGAAGATTTCCTGAGCTAATATCTGCGCCTATATTCCTCTACTTTATATATGGGATGCCGCCACAGCATGGCTTGATGAGTGGTGTATAGGCCCACGCCCAGGATGCAAACCTGCGAACCCTGGGCCACTGAAGCAGAGCATGCAAACTTAGCCACTACACCACCAGGCTGGCCCCTATCTGCCAATCTTATACATTGAAAAATGGCACCTTGTTTTAATAAGAATTTCTTTAATTCCACAAATACGTTGAAGGACAACCAAAAAAAAAAGCACCAAAGCATCAAATAAGTCATTTGAACAAAAATATATTTAAAAGCTCTAAGGAATTTTCAGGTTTTTGAGATCTCTGAAACCTTAAGCATGCCTCTCCTGACAAACTACATTCTGTTTGCACTACATAAATACTAAATAATTTCTCATAAGCTGCTAGATGACATTGCTACTGTTAAAAATAAAAGCTATGCCCTATATTGATGTGGTACTTCTTACTACTATCTACTAACCATAGATAACCACTAGAATCTTCTTAAAATTTCCGTGTCACAAACTTTGTCAAATACTTATGTTGAAACAGCAAAATCTTGTAGTAATTAGTTGGAAGACTACGAATTGAAGGCAGTAGTTAAGAAGGTTTTACCAAAAGTTTATTTTCAAATTACTGGAAAAAAAAATCATACTCTATCTTAGATAACCATCTACAATGGCTTCATGTACATTTGTGGAAAAACATCCAATACAGTAATCAATCAGCTTTACAAATGTGCCTGTCAAAAAAGGCAGAAAAACCCAAAATGGATGAAGAAAAGAGGAATCAAAAAGTCAACAGACAGAATACAAAAGTTATAGCTTATTAAAAGGGAAGCAAATTATTTAAAAACTAAAAAGCTCTATATCAACTTTGGAAGTATGCAATTCATAATGGAGTCAAGCAACAATTTATGTATTCTTTGATTTAGTTTCCTTATAAACAGAATGATTTCTAAAAGAAAATCCTGAAATATTCTAGTGTGATAAATATTGCTATATAAGGATGTCCTATTCTGAGGTTTACAAAGCATTTTGTTATATAGAAAATTAATTTTGTTTTAAAAAGATATAAGTTGTAAAGTGACTACCTGTCATTGGAACAAACAGATAAAAAACATGCAATTAAAATGCTATACTGAATTCTTGGACTATCTCTATTCCTTCTACAAATCACACTAAAATATTAGTTAAAAAAAAAAGGAGGCTTGGTATTAACCCATCAGGACAAAGCAAATGGGAGGGGAGAGAATAGAGGATACAGATGTCAATAAATTTTGGAAAACTGTAAGCTGATGGAACTGGCTTGGTATTACAGAAGAAACTCAAACTTAAGTGCCTCTGGAGAAAAATAATGAGTAGAAACAAGCCAACTCACCCACAGAATTTCAGAAAAACTCAGAAATTGGGGTGCCAGTTATCCTGGAAAGTAGGGGTAGGCCTTGAGTCTAAAAACAGAGGCACTAGTTATAAATTCCCATAAGGTGCAATTGCCATCCCCTCAAAAACAAACAAACCAAAAAACAGGTCATAATCTCACATTATACAGCCAGCCCTGAAAGAGATACGAGGTTTTGTCTTTAGAGAAACATATCCAGAGAATGACTAGAAGGAAAGAGAGATACAGAGCTCAAATCAGGTGTACTATGCAGAAGTTTGCAAAATGAATGAAAAAGAGAGCTCCATACCAAAATATGAGAGAAGAACTTAAAAAAATTCTATAGAAAGTTTAAAAGATAAAGCAGGTAACCTCCCAGAAACTAGGGCAAAAAAGGATGAAAAATAAGAGAGAAAGTATAGATAATTAAATAAGACAATTATAGGCTCAATTTAGTATTCCAAAACCACATGATAATAATTCTAGAAAAAGAGAAGATTAAAATTATCAAGAAACAATACCAAAAAATGTTCTCAGAATTGAGGATCATTAGTACAGTACAGATTGAAAGGAATCACCAAGCGCCCAACACAAGGATCCAAAAAAACTCCAAACCAAGGCATAGGAAATTTCTTAAAAGCAATATGATTCATTTCTTAACACGAGGGAGAAGGAAAAGAAGCTTCCATAGAGGGGAACAAAAGGATTCAGGATCAGAATGGTACTGGACTTTTCAATTAAAACACTGGAAGCTAGAAGACAATGAAACAAAGCCTTTAAATTTCAGAATGAAAATGATTTTCAACTTGGAATTCTATACCTAGTTGTATTATTAAAATAAAGTGAACAAGTAAAATAAAGGCATTTTTCAGAAATAAAAGGTTTCAAAATTTATCTTATATTCATTCTTGAGTTGCTTCAAAAAAATGAGGGCACATATCCAAAAAGCTGGGGTCACTGGATCCAGGAAGCAGGAGGTCAAACGTACGAGAGAATCTAAGAGGAGTCCCAGCACCAGAGACAGGGAGGCTTAGAAAGTGACCAGTCAAGATTGGAACACAAGTCCACAGGGTTCCAAAAAAGAGTTCACCAGAAGAATAATATGAAACTATAAGATTATCTGATAAATTTGACCAGGTAAAAAATTACTGAAAGGCCAATCAAGATCTGAATTAGCAAGTATTACCAAAAAAATAGAAAAAAAAAATTGGAAATTATTAATTGCATGAAAACAAACTTGCAGCAAAAAATGAAAAACAACCACAGTACCCATTGGCTCAGCCATAAGCAATATTAAAGTAGTAGTAATATTGTAAAGCCTGATTGCTGATTTAATCCAAAAACTGTGAGAATGGGAGACTCTTATCTACCATTAACAGAAAGTGACTGATAAATCAAGAGACAGCTTTATAATTTAAAAATATGGATATAGAGAATACTAGTAACACCAAAAAATACTGAGAGTGATTACATCTAGAGAACAGAACTAACAGGTAGGAAAGGATCAGGAAAGGATAATCCTTAATTTGGTACATGCCTTTTGACTTCTAAGATTACATGCATGTATCCTCCGATGTTCTGCAGTTTTATTTTAATAAATTTTAAATGTAGATTTATTTTCATTTGTTTTGCTCAAGATATGCCATGCTTCTTCAACAACGATTAGTGTCTTTACTCTCATAAACACTCGACTATTAACGTATTGCTTCTTCTCCCATTCTTTTCTCTTGTTTTTATGAAACATCTATTAGAGGAATATTAGATCTTATTCTATTCTCCATGACTTTTAATCTCTCTATCATATTTTTTTCTCAGCTTTTCTGTGCTATATTTTGTATGCTGTATTCCTCAATTCTAGCTTTTAATTTACTAATCTCTCTTCAACTACGTCTGATAGTTGCATGACCTGGCTCTTGTGATGAATCATTTCCTCATAGAATTTCTAATCTTCAACTATAAATTCATCTTCATTAGGGATTTACCCTGGGTTGTAAAGTGTTGTTATTGGCAGTTTTATGTGTGCTTCCCCCTAGTGCCCCAAGAGTTTCATTAGTCCAGAATCCATTTTTACATGAATTTACATTGCTTGAGATTCCCACACTACGCAGGCTGACTAAATTCAAACTGCAAATCCAAATCCACTTTTGGGTTAGGATCTGTGGCTTTTGTTTCCCAAGAGAAGCTGAGAACCTGGCACCTCTGACAAAGAAACTTCCTCTTTTCACCTCTGGGCCACAAGCTGATTTTTATCCCCTACAGACCTTTAAAAGGGCAGAAACTTCCAGGGCCCTAGCTACATCCAAGGGTCTTAGTTTTAGCTCCTGCCTCTCAGGCCCAAAGCTGTGATGCAGACTCTGTATGACATAGGGCTTATCTCTCATCAGCTATCCCCTTTGGGTTGCCACACCCTCCAGGGACTTACAACTGTGGCTTTAAGATCTCTCCTGTAGCCAGGCATTTAGATTCCTTTTCTATCGTTTGATCGTAAGTAGGTATTTCATATTTTTGTTGTTGCTATATTTTATCCATTATTTTTATGTGAGTTTAGTGGGAGAGAGAAATGCATATTAATTAGCTCAGTCCACTATGTTATAGAACCCAAACTGTATAAATTACATTAATAAAAATAGTAGTTTTTAAAAATTAGACATAGTATGAAAATTATACTCAAAGTAAGTAATTATGGATATAGCAGATTCTTCTGAATAATCCAGCTATGAGAAATCAGGAAAAATGTAGGCTTAGTGAAGTAATCAGAGTTCTTATGAAATTATTAAAATTAATAAATTTTAAGTCATGTTGGATATGAATCACTTAGTATTTTTAAAAGTATTTAAACTTTTACTTCTCTACTGATTTTATTATAAAACATTTTCTAGAACTTCTCACTCTCTGTCATACTAAATATAACTGCCATCAAGTTCTACCTTATCCATTATACCTAGAGCCTGAAAAGTATAAATAAACCTTCAACCAATCCAAAGAGTATTACCTACCCAGTGGTTCTAGTATGATGCCCAGATTAACAGCATAAGCATCACTTGAGAAATTCTCAGAAATGTAAATTCTCAGGCCCCAACCAGATCTTCTGAATCAAAATTTGGGATTGGGACAGGGCAATATGTGTTTCAACAAGCCCAGGTGATTCTGGGTGATTCTGATACATGGTAACATTTGACTCTATAGACCAGTGGCTCTGAAACTGCTCTCCATAAAACTTTTTGACAGTATATCTCAATCAGTCAAAGCCTGGACACAGATCAGGGAGGTGCCAAGGGTGAAGAACTTAAGGAAGCACTCACTCTCAGGGTCCTATAAGCACTGCACCACCCTGAGAGTGACTGACTCCTTAAATTCTGTACCCTTGTTCCACCCCTGCAATTAGTAATTAAATGACTTAATTTAAGTGTCTCCTACTTTCCATAGAGACCAACTGAAATGCCTAAAAAGATGCATATGAGAAAAGATCAAGGAAGAAACAAGTATGAGTAACTCTAAAACTGCACAATCAGGCACTGAATAATTAGTACTTGGCTATATGATATACTGTTTCTTACTACAAGTAATATATTATGCAATGAACATTGTTAAACACTAAAAATATTAGCTCTGGCAACCTCAAAAGAATTGTGGGATTTATCTGATATGTACTATTTCTCCAATATGAAATCTTAGTACATTTTTGATAATCAAGTTCCAAAGTATCTAAAATGCAAGGATCAGAATATCTAATTTTCAAACTGTGATCTATGGAGCCCCAGGGTTCAGAGAAGAAATCTCAGGGGCTGTTGTGGAGGTGGTTCCAATCTTCACCCCAGCTTCAACCAAAGTGGCTCTACAGATTTAAACATAATATTTTTTAACAAAACAGTCCAATTAGAGGCAGGGTTCTACTGTTGGAAAAAAGTTTTAACTTTTCAATGAACTGAATCCAATTTTAGGACCTTTAACCTCATACTAAAAATCTGCAAGGAATATCACAGAAATATTATTAACAACACTAAGTAGAGATATTGTCTGGACTGAAAAATAATAGAATTTACTTCAGTTGTGATATGAAAACTGACAGACCAGGAAAAACAGAGTAGTGGCTCCCAGCCTTTTGTAAACTACAGAAACTTTTCTTTAAATACAATTTTAGAAAAAAATCCAAAAAAATAAAAACAAGTAGAGCTAATCTGATTAAAAAGTAAGGATGAGACAGCTTCTTTTTCCCTATTAGTCTTCCTCTGCCTGCTTCCCAAAATAGCATCCTTTTCCCTATCTGTCCCCCCAACACACACACACAAACATACAGCAGCCCTTGCAGAACTAACAGAGAAACACTATGAAAAGGTAAAGCCAAAGTAATACAAACACTTTATCTGGATTAAAAAAGAGATATCCATCTTAAAACGTTCACCAGGTAGAAAGTTACCACAATAAAGTTCATATTCAGTTTTTATAAAATAAAGAGAATAAAGTATATAAACTAAAATTTTCAAAGTACACAACATACTAAATACTAAAGTACTTAGAAATCAGCTGCTTTTTTTCAAGGAATCATGAGTTGCTATGATTGAGAAAAGCAGAAAAAAGTCAAGGCAACGAAATGCTATTACCCCAAAACACTATTCCTACTTATAAAAACAAAATGACTGACTAGTCTAATGTTACTGACAAACTTCCTCCCTTTTGCTTGGGATATGAACAGATAATTTGTTCAAAGACGTTTGGCATGGCTTCTTATATACTCTTTCACCTCAAGAAACTTATACAACAATAAAATATTCCAGAATGGGAAAGGTTTAGTTGATCTAGTAGAAGGGACAATATAATTACACAAAGTATTTCACCAAGCACTCATATTACAAACATCTGATTTTCTTTACTAAATTATATTTTCAAATATTCACTGAATTGTGATCACATTTCACATACAATGTTCTTAAAATACATCTACAGGATCTCTTCTAATCACAAGCTAATGTGTCAGAGAAAGAGTTGATTTCACTATTCATAACCTGATATATGAAAGAATTTATATAATATTTTATGAGTTACTTCAATCTAAACTTCAATTACTTTAGTTACTTAAATTCTACTAAAAATGTACTATTGAAGCTTGTAACCAATCAGAAGCAATGTCTTTGGGTTCTTTGCATAGCCATGAAGACTGAAAAAAATACACAATTAACCTAAGAAAGTCTACTTGCAGCATTTTAAGGGCCTCAAAATCTATTGACACAAAAATTCTTGAGGAGCTGGGCTGGGCTTTATTATTATTTTCAGAATTAACAGAGTATGGAACATATTATCTTTAACTTCTGCCTTCACAGTGTATCAAAGAATTCCTTTCCAATTTTAATGACAAAAATGTAATAATTTAGCTCTTATAAGCATACATGCAGACATATTACTGAATAACTTTATGTTCTTATATTAAAGCTTTTATACAAGATGCCACTTTACTTTTCTGAAGAAAACTTCTACTAATATGTGAGAAAAACTCATACTTTACAAAATTTGGCTATTTGTTGCAGAACTCAAGAATGAGACAGTAAAACAAAGGTAGCCCAAATATTAAGATGTAACAATGCTAGGTCAGAAAAAAAAAACTTCACTATTACAGGAAAGAAAACCTTGAACACAATTTTAAAACTTAAAAAATTTTAAAATATCAATTTCTAAAAAGTTTGAATTCAAATAAAAATTTCAGTAAATATTGCAATTTACCCTTTTTTATGTCTATGTCTTATGCTTAAAGCATTTCATTTGTGGGCTCTAAAGAGATTTTTAAAGAAATAACAAAAAACACTGATTTATTACAACTCTTCTTTTAAAGAATAAGAGATTAATTTAAAGTAAAACTAAAGCAGATGTCCTTTAGTTTCTAAATTCACTAAATTAGGCAGGCAAAGATTTACAAAAGCAGTCATATTTTTTCAGAAGTACTTTCAATATTTATAAGTATTTGATGGTTTAAGTGATATTTCATGTAATAAACAAAAAACTTTAGAATCAAAAATATTCACTTCAGAGACATTATCTACATCTTTGTATTCTTAAGATACCATTTTGTTTTTCGTTGTAACTGCAAAATAATGCAGAATAACCTTTCATGACAAATAATAACAATTTAAAGATAAGATTATGTTTAGGATATACTTTTGAAGAGACATGATAAAATAATTTATAACACACAATAAAACAGAGCTACAAAATGCCAAAAAAATATAAAGAAAATTGCACTTACATCCATAGCTCTCTTAATAAAAGGTATCTGTGTGCCACTGTCCAGATCTTCATTTATAATAAGCCTTCTAGCCCACTGACCTGCCCTGACAACACCACTACCATGAATTAAAACCATCAGTTTCTGTGGATTTGTCAAAGCATCCTCACTCATAAAGATAAAACTCTTTGGTTCACTCTCAGTAGCATCTACCTGTAATTAAAAAAAATTAAATAATAAATAAATGTTTTCTGATCAGGCATAGACATAAATGAGAAAACAACTAATGGTTACTATAAATTATAGAATGGCTATTACAGAATAATAGAGGTAAAAAAACTTTAAAATAAAATTAAAATATCCATAGAGATTAACAATTACATATAAGGTAGATGAGGAAAAAAGACATGATAGTAATTTAAATATAAAAATATGAAAAAAGAATATTGGAAATATATGTCTCCCTACATTATTATTGTATATTTAGTATTATATTATCATTATAAATAAGAATAACTAATTTTTGAGTCTTTTGTATGGTCTAGATAATATGCTAAATGTTTTAAAAATATTATCTCAATTACAATCCCATTAAGGTGGTACTGTTATTCTACTCATTTATAGATGAAGAAATTGAGACCTAGACAGTGTAAATGACTTGCCCAAGGTCACACAGCTATTAAGTCTATATTGAAGTATATGAAGAAGTATATGAAGAAGTATACTGAAGTATGAAGAAGTATACTGCACCTATAATAGAAAACAAAAACCCAATTGGAGAATAAACCTATTGGAAAATCATATATTAGCCAGGAATACTATTAAACTTTTAAAAGATGGGAGAAGGAACTATTTAAAAAATTCAAAAAACTACTGTTCTATGTAAATGGACTTTGAAATTTCATTGAGAGTGTGAATACATGATTATATAACAATTATTTTATGAAGGAATACTACTTGTGTACTCCAATAACCTTGTTTTATGTATTAGTTATTTATGGGATATAAAGTGAATATTTTTATTCATTTTGACTGTAATTAATATTTAGGTTTAAATTAGATGATGTATGATTTGATTTGAAAGACTCAAAAGATTTCTAGGAAGGGACAACTTCCCAACATTTTATTACATATGCTATTGCATGCACTGAGTGGTATTAGCAGCTGTGGCTAGTAACTGGGAATGAAAGCCTTGGTACAGCCAGGTCACAGCCAAAAGCTCAAGTCTTGATGACTGGTAATATACACATTCTCAAATAGAGAAGGTTAATCCACACACTGTGTAATGCAATAGCTATTCACTTCATCAATAGTATATATTCATGCAATTATCAAAATAAGAAATAGATAAAAACTCTAGATAGCAAAAAAATGTCCTGGATTCTAAATGTTCCCAGTCACTATTCCTAGGAAAGGAAAAAACTTAAAATTTCTCTACTTCTAAAATAATCAGACTGGTGTCAGTAAATAGATGCTTAGCCATTTGTGTAAACAGAGCAGGAAGGGCAATTATTTCAGCGAGAAGAGCATGGCCACAGGGCTTAAGAAAAATACCCCCTTCTCAGTGAAGCCTTCCCTGACCAGGAATTGGTCTTCTCCCCAAGAATTCCCTAGTCTCTTTCTGTTTTATCTTCCTCCACAGCACATACCACAATCTAATATATTGTATGCTTTACTTTATATATTTGTTTGCATATCTACTTATTAGCCATCTGCCTCCTCCACTACAATATAAACCCAGGAAGGCATGGACTTTTCTGTTTGTATCCAACTACATTTCCAATGCCTAAAACAGAGGCTGGCACATTGTGGGCACTTAGTAAATAAAGGAATAAATGAACTTTTGGACTAAGGGATCCTATCAAGCATTACCAGCAACTTCCTTTAAAGGCATTTAACTAAATAATGTGTCCTCTTAACTGGTTATAATACTTGCCTGGTTCAGAAAGCATCTGTTGAAGATTAAACCAATCATGATTATAAAGAATTTTAAAAGAGCTACACAATGCTAACAATTAAAATGACATAACTGTATCTTTATTATTAGTAATTAAGTATACAGGAAGAGAGGTATGAAGTGTAACACAATCACATTAGCTTCACTTGCATTTGATATCCAGAGTAAGCAAATTAGGATGATGACAGCAGGTATGACTGAAATCAAAGAGGAAGAGAAGTGGGTGAGAGACAGGAGAAAACCAAATCAGAGAAGAAAAATTCCCTTTTACCTAGGAACATTATATGAAAACAGAAGAATCACTCAAAGTGGCTTAAAAAAAAAAGAAAATAGTGATAACAACAAAAGAGAAAATTAGAAAGCAAAGCCGTCGATGTGTAATAAAAAAGGGCCACATAGGTTCCCAGTCATTCATTTACCAAGGAGTATGTCTAAACCCACAAATAAAAGTGCCTCTTAAAGTCAGTGAGGCCTTAATGGATCCTGGAATGGCTATGGAAATGGACATCTGTTTATCTTAATGAAAAAACCTGTAGTTATAGACTTTCCAGTAGGTGCTGATCACTGCTTCTTTTTTCTATCCGACTGAGTCCCCTGTTACCAAAGAACTGAGTCAATACTTTAAGCGAAGGAATGTTGGCACTTCAAATTCCAGGGTAATCACTTGAAAACTGGAAGGGTACTTCTTTTCAGAAGATAAAAATGTGTTTTTTATATTATAATGCTGCTGAAGAATTTTCAAGGGGCTACAAATTAAGGTAGCCATGAATAAATGAATAAAAGTTTTACTTGAACATCCAGAAAAGTTGGCTGTAAAAATATGAGAACATCAGAATATTCAAGGGAAAAAAACAACGAAAATGAACAATGTAATGGTATTAATGATTAAGGAGTAAGAGCTGGTCATTGGCTAATATTAATCTTAACACAGAACTCTGACTCTTACAGTTGGTAACTATAATTTACTCGTAAAAAGTTAGTGCTCATTTTAAATAGTAAAATATCTATATAATACATTTTTCTTCATTAACTTAATGAAGTTTGGGAATGGCTGTTCCAAGGCCATTTATCTTCAAACAACGGTAATTCATGAAGCTGAGCTTTCATTAAGGAACACATATAAAGGTCATTCCAGTGCATCAGCTCACTTGATTGACCAATCAACTTCAAAGACCAATTGGTCAGTGAGACTACACCAAACAATTCTTAACAGTTAACAATTCATTTTGGGATACTCATGAACCCTACTAACTTGATGTTCATTTAAACATGACTGAAAAAACTGAATGAAAATTTGCAGTCAAATTATTAACTTAATTCATGTGTCCAATATTCTACACAAGTGTAAGATATTAGAATTAAGAATATTTTGTACCTATATATGTGAGGTGGGGAGTAACATGAGACACGATCATGAGCTTTACCAGCAAATCATGGGCTTCCACAAAGTGCTATTTAAAAAAAAAACAAACAGAAAATGACTTTTTCTTTCCTCATTAAATAGTTCAACTATAAAACTAAAGTTTAGTTCATCATCAGGAAAAAAAAAAAACTTGGTGGTATTCCTTTAGCAAAAGGAACAATTCTGGACAAAAAAAGAGAAAAATCACTCTTAAAGCTTTTGGGATTTAAGAGAACTCAGGAGAAAATTATTACTTACAGATGAAAAATTTCACAACTATATAAAATATGTGATGATAATTTAAGGAGAGATATTTATTTCCTAAAACAAAAATTTTTTTTGGTTTCTCTTTAGCGTAGGGAATCTTTTCTAACCAAAAATGGACATGATGTTTCTTATAGGTCTTATATAATGTAAAGCTTGCTCTATGCTTATTAGCTTTATAGTCTAAATTTAAATGAGAGGAAAATAATCAGATGTAGAACACAAAGTCTGCCCAAATCTAATCTCAGGCTTTCTATACAGAATATTAATGAAACGTAATCATATAACATGATCTATACAGTCAATTATCTTGTGATTTGTTCTGGAAATCCAGGGGGTTGAGTTTAAAGGTTCCATGAAACTACATGTATTACGGAGTTAAAGGACTCAGTATTAATTGTGCTGTAATAATGAATTAAACTAAGGCTCTTTAAATATCATTCTTCAGAAACTGAAAGAATTAAAATTAACGAGAAAGGAAGACTGGACAAAGGGACAAAATTCTACCTTGCCTTTTCAGAAGATCAAATTCAGTACATAGTTTTAATAGACTATGACACTAGACCTAAAGTCAAAACTAAATAAGAGGTTTGAATCCAAAAGAGACTGGCATATTAACTCCCCCAAAGATACTAAAATATTGGTTTTCATGTATTTCCAAGGGAAGGAAAGTTTCAAAATAAACAACGGTTGGCCTAGCTATTACACAGAATAATGTTTTATTCACTAGTACGTCACAAGCACTTGGAACGGTGCCTGGCACCTAAAAGATCCTTAAATAAATATCTGTTGAATGAACAAATAAATGAATAAATGATTAACAATGTGACCTAGCACTTGAGCTTATCTATCAAAAATTAAATATAGATTTCTTTTATAAAATATTGAACTATGGAATTAATGTGAGGATGGATAGTATTAATAAATCTTCAAAACCTCGAACTCAGAATAATATTACCAAAAAATTTTAAAATACGATGCAAAATTTTATGTAAACAAAATTATTTATATGCAAAGTTTTGTGCCTTAAATTAATTACTTTCATCAAGTCTTCCAGACACTTATATATCGTAAAGTCAAAGAGTTGTCAGGGACAGCAAAGATCATCTAATCTAGTCCCACCATCATTTCACACATAAGATAATTTCCTCATTCGAAAGCTTAATATTTCATGTTTTACATTAAAAACAAAATTTTTTTTGAGAATTTGAGTCTAAGAACAAACCTCAAACTTTTTCACTCTGAAATGGCAAAATGTGCAAAATTTTTAAAAAGTGTTCTGCCAAAAAAAGGAAAGAGTAGTGTTATAAAACAGGAAGCACCAGAAATGAATTTGGGAATGTGCAGAGGAAACAACTTAGAAATAAAACATATAATTTAAAATAATCATGAAATGATTAAAGAGATGGTGAATGTCTAGTGCAAAAAAAGTACACTGGCTTACTTCAAATAAGTAAAAATAAATCATCCAAATGAAATGAGAAAGGGTAGAGAAAGCAGTAGTCCTTTCAATTGCAACATCATTTTCAAAAAAGATTGGAAATCAGTATTACTTTCCTTTATGCTGAAGAGTATTACTTTTTAAGAACTATTGTGCACAATGAGATGAGGTATACTGACAGGCACTTAATATTATCTTTATCAATATCAACACATTAGGACCTTAACATTTAAACTTATCACAGTTAAACTAAAAAGTTTTCTTCTGAATTGAAAACTATTTCATTTGGAAGTATAAGTAAACATTTTTTAAAATTGGACTTACTGGAATAGAGATTTTTTTCAAATTACAGTCTTTTTCCAGGAGCTCATATACATACTTCGTGATGATCTAGGTAAAAAGAAATAACACATTAAGATGCAATGTCACCCATTATCAAAATTCACATAAATTATTGTAAGTTATTGCTTTGAATGAGTATTTCTCTATCTTGGAATGTTTTAATACTAAATTAAGAGACTCTTTACTGATTATCTGAAATGGTTTACTTCCTGCTGCTCTATGAATAACTATGGACTTTAATTAATACTAAGGATTAGAGTCAGTTAATATAAACTCACAGTAATATGCCAAGACTTTGTTTTTCAAAGCGATACTCCGAAAGCATATTTTTTTTCTTCAGTGTTTCTAGAATCTGTTTCCCTATAATTTCTATGGGCATTATATCTAATATAGTACTATCGTGACTCTGAATCCTAACACCTCTTTTGTATTCACTGAATCAAGCAGGGAAAGGTCAGAGGTATTCTAAACAGAAAAGGAAAACTCATCCAGCAAAGTTAGGCACCAGTTAGTACTACTGTTTGTGTGGTAGGCAGAAACATGGCTCCTCAAAGATGTCTACATCCTAACTCCCGGAACCTGTTAATACGTCACGTCACATGGTAAAAGGGACTTTGTGGATATGATTGAGGTTAGGAACCCGAGATAGGGAGATTATCCTGGATTACCTGAGTGGGCCCGATCTAATCATATAAATTCTTAAAAATGGACGATTACAGAAGAACACTGTCTCAGAAAGATGCAAAGTGAGAAGGCCTCGACTGGCCATTGCTGGCTTTGAAGATGGAAGAAGAGACAAAAAGCCAAGAAGTATGGTGGCCTCTAAAAGGTGGGATAACCCTCAGTTTACAGCCAGTAAGAAAACAAGACCTCAGTCCTACACTTGCAAGGAACTGAATTCTGCCAACAACTCAAATAAGCAGTAAACAAATTCTCCCCCTAGAGATCCTAGAAAGGAACACAGACTGTCCACACCCTGATTTTGGTCTAGTGACATTCATAGCACACTTCTGACCTACAGGATTGTAAGATAATATATTTGTGTTGCTTTAAGACACTAAATTTATGGTAATTTGTTACAGCGGCATAGAAAACTAATACACTATTTCTATTAAGGAAAGAAAAGAAAGTGAAGAAAGAGACGTCTGGAGTAAAAGCAATGATTTAATAGGCTTTAATGGTCATTTTAAGCTCCCTCCAAAAATGTCTTTAATCATCTATGCACAATATCTCAGAGAACAATTTTAGCAGTAATGTAATTAAAAGTCAAATTTTATGAAACAAAATCAGAAGATGATTTTTTTAGAAAATTAAGATGTCAATTGCTTTGGTGCTGTATTCTATAATCTAAAATAGATTCTCTATCCTGCTTTCTTTAAGGAACCCAAAATTCTTTCTTCCATGTATACGTATTCATTCATTTTAGAAACAGTATTTAGAAACAGATGTATGCTACAACAGCTTTATCTTGGCTGGTAATGGTAATTTCAAGATGTACAACACTACACTAGAACTAGGCAATAATCTGCTAGTTAGTAATGGAATAGTATTTCTGTGTCTTATGTAGTAGTCAAAATTATGTTCATTATACCTTTGCCAGAAGGTAGGTACTGTAGACCTGAAAGGGTAAACTAAAAATATGGAGGATGAGACTAAAATATATATATAAAGTTATACAATGGGCTGCCACTTCAAGAGAAATGGCTTAACTAAATGAAATTAGCTAAAATAAGTGGCTTATCATTTCTCAAAATTTCTTATTATCTATGAAATCATAAAATATCCTTACATTTAAAGCAACAATAGAATCAATCAGACCTAAACCCAAATGAATTCTACCACTCTGCAAATACTTACGAGACATAATTTGAGAATTAAAAAAATTAAACTATTTTGGCAGTTCATGCCTTTTGTCAATATGAAATATAATATTACAGTTAATTATCAATTTTGATACTACAGGACAGTACAAACAATTCAAAAACTGCTCACATTTAGCTTTGAAAAATATTATAAGGCAACTGTCTGTTTTGGACTTTGCAATATATCAAACCAAATAATAAAACCATACATCGAGTAGAGTTGGAGAAACACTGCCTAACTTGCCCAATTTACCTTGTTCTCCAATTCCTGACTGCAGAGGAAAAGCAACTACATACTAAACCATCTATCTTGTAGGCAGTTCTCTCTGCCTGGAATGTTCTCCTCAGCACTAGTCATCCTCTAAGAGACAGATCACATGTCAACCGCTTCAGGTAAATTTTTCTGCCTCATCCCAACCCTCCAAATGTCCCACATCCATGTTTCTCTGGACATGACTGAATATCATCATCTAATATATGAGTTTGATATCATTTACCCGTCTGTTACCTGACTAGTCTCAGAACACTATGATTTGGGTATCCTACCTTTACTTTTCCTTGTATCCACACAGGATAGTGGCTGGCACATTGAAGGTACTTCAAAATAGTACACAAATTCTCCTCACTGTTCATCCTGTCTACATCTTTTGAGGGAGATAAGGGCTCAGATTTTTAAAAATCTTTTTAATTGCTGAATTGAGGCTTAGAAAGAAAGCACCAGGGATTTACTGCCTTCCAGCTTGCATGGGATTGCAGCCTGCATTAAGAAAAAGCAACAAATGAAAAGATAATTTCAAAAAGGAGATAGAAAAAGTATCTCTGCCCAAATGTAATCTTTGTTCAAATATTCACTGGAAATGATGTTTCTAGTGAAGTTCATCCATGAAAAAGAAAAGGCTTTAGAGACTATCCACGCTCTAAGGGGAAATCTTCATTCTAATAAGAAACACAGGAACTTCTGGTTTCTGGTCTGAAATACAAACAGCTTGGAAATAGACACTCCCATCCTCGCACACACACACAAAGCTGACCAAACCAAAAATCAACAACTCTTCTTAGATCCCTCAGAGAATTGAGGTCAGAGGGCAAACTGCTGCCCTGAAAACTGGAGAGAATTAGGGCTTTCAAGGAGGGAAGGCCAAGGCACAGAAGTGTTGGCTGAAGCCAGTACTGGGGTAGGAACACTTTCAACTGTAACTGGTTAGTTTCTGGAAGCTCAGTATGGACTAGCTGAAGAATTAAAAATTACGAGGAGGCACAGCCGTAAAGCAAGATCCTCCCAAACTTCTGTGAGTTTTACCTCCATAAGCCCCAGTAGGGTCTCACTGTGAAAACTAAAGAAAAATCCCCTCCTGCTTCTAACAGAGGAAGGGGAAAGGTAACCATTTTGAAATACTACACAATTCTGTTCTCCTTAATAAAGCGTGCCTGCAAGGGAAACTATTTTACCTGAGCCTAATTGACATAAGGGAAGAAAAATGCCTAACTTAGGCTCACTCAAAGACTGAGACCTAATCATAGACTGTAGAATGTTTCCTGCCCCTGCCCCCCAACACTACCACCACATCAACAGGGCTCCTATAAAATAACAAGAGATATAGCTAAATGAACTGCAAGACTCACACTATCTTTAAGGTCTCTAGGAAAACTCAAAGACAACAAGGGAGATAAAAACAAAGACATTAGAGGAAGTTGTAGCCTTGGACACCAGAACTACCGCAAATAGTAAACACAGCCTAACTCCTAGGCAGATAAACATGAAACCTCACACTAAAGACCCATCTACCAAAGTTCACTTTACTCAATACATCATGTCTGGCTCTCAACAAAAAATTACCAGGTACACTAAAAGGCAAAGAGAGTCTGAAGTCACAAATCAAGCACCAGAACCAGACTCAGATATGGCAGAGAATTTGGAATTATCAGATTTGGAATTTAAAACAACTATGATTAATATACTAAAGGATTTATTGAAAAAAGTTGACAATATACAAGAACAGATACGTAACGTAAGCAGAGAGATGGAAAATCTAAGAAAGAATCAAAAGAAAATGCTAGATGAAAAACAGTGTAAGGGCCAAGCTGGTGGCATAGTGGTTAAGTTCACATGCTCCGCTTCAGCGGCCCAGGATTCGCAGGTTTGGATCCCAGGCATGGACCTAACACCACTCATCAAGCCATGCTGTGGTGGCGACCCACATACAAAATAGAGGAAGACTGGCATGGATATTAGCTCAGGGACAATCTTCCTCAAGCAAAAAGAGGAAGACTGGCAACAGATGTTAGCTCAGAGCCAATCTTCCTCACCAACAAATAAATAAATAAATAAAATTTTAAAAAACACTGTAACAAAAATGAAGAATGCCTTTGATGGGCTCATCAGTAGACTGGACATGGCCAAGAAAGAATCAAAGAGTTTCAAGATATATTAATAGACACTTCCAAAAATGAAATGCAAAGAGAAAAAGATGAGAGACTACAACAGAATATCTGAGCATTATGGACAATTACAAAAGGTTTAACACACATAATGGGAATACCAGGAGAAGAAGGAGAAAGGAAGAGAGGAATTATTTGAAGTAATAGTGGCTGAGAATTTTCCAAAATTAGTGACAGACACAAAACCACAGATCCAGGTAGTACAGAGAACTTCAAGCAGGACAAATACCAAAAACTACACCTAACCATATCATATTTGGCACAAAACCAAAGAAAAAGAGAAAATCTGGAGAAAAGCCAGACTGGGGATGTGGGGGTATTTGGGGGAGTAGGGGGGGGTGTGGGCGACTTTACTTACAGAGGGAAAAGGATAAGAATTATATCAGACGTCTCTTAGAAACCATGCAAGCAAGAAGAGAGTGGATTGAAATATTCAAAGTGTTGAAAGAAAAAAATGCCACCAATCTATAATTCTGAATCCAGTGAAATTATCCTTCAAAAGTGAAAGAAATAAAGACTTCCTCAAACAAAAATTGAGGAAATTTTTCATGAGTAGATCTGCCTTGCAAGAAATGTTAAATTATTCAGAGAGAAGGAAGATTATATAGGTCAGAAATTTGGATGTACATAAAGAAAGTGTTAGAGAAGGAATAAATGAAGGTAAAATAAAATTTTTTATTTTTATTATTCCTAATTGATCTAACAGATAACAGTTTGTTCAAAATAACAGCAACAATGTATTTGGTGATCACAGCTTATAGAAAAGCAAAATGAATGACACCAAGGTTATAAGTTATGGAGGGGAAGAACTGACAATACTCTGTTCCAGGTACTCTGTGAATCACTACCTGTGAAGCAGTATAGTGTTATCTGAAAGAAAACACTGGAAAGAAAAAGTTACTAGACCTGATAATTTTCCTGGATTTCTTTTGATTCCTAAGAAATAGCCATATAGATAAAATTAAATGAATCAACAATGGAGGAGATGGGAAAGTAATTTTGAGATTATATATTCATGAAATAGATCCCTTGGCTACCAACAGAATAAGGCTCTCTAAGGAGACTTTTTTCTAGCTCAAGGTTTCTCCACCCAGGAATTAAAGAAAATTTTAACAAAGAGAACAAGGGTGATCAAAGAAATAGACTACATAAAGAAGGAAAATGAAGTCTGATGAAAACCAATTCTCAATGGAGTGCTTCCAAAAGAAGGGGTATGTGTGCCCTGCAATAAATTGACTCTTGACATTTACTGAGCACTTGCTATGTGCTTATCATGTACCTCATTCATTTCAGCATTACTTCTGTTCCTTAACTAAATAAGAAGCCAACACTGATACCCTTTACCCCTGCAAAAGCACTGAGATTATTCTAGCAGATTATACTTTAACGAGGCAGGGAATGAAACTAAGAAGCCTCCCAGATGGTACTTCAGACCCTTTTGAGACTGGATTTGAGAAATAAAATGTAATATATGACAAGAAATATGGCTGAATAGATGAAAGAGAATTAATATACAAATTTTAATTAAAAATATAAAGTTCACTCTACCATGAGATTGTCAAGCTTCTTTCTTATTCTGAAGAAAATTCTCTTGTTAGTAACAAACTAAATTTTGCCTGATTTACTCACAATAATAACAATTTTTATTTCATAACTTTATTAATGATGTTAAGATAAAAATTTCTACATTGGGCCTATTAGGAAATTAAGAACTTCAGCCCAAGACACAAAGCACCAACATCCATAAATCTTCAATTACATCCATCCCTGGAGAGGACAACTAAAAACTAAGAGTATCCTGATTTTGGGTGTAAGGGTGGATGAAGTGAACTAAAAGAAAAACTTTGAGAGATTTAACTGTATTTAAGAAATTCTATACCTCCTGCAATCAAAGAAAATAGACTCAATAGACTACCTACCTGAATTAGCAAAATATGAACTATAATACATTTAAAAAGGAACAACTTTTAAGGAGCATTAGGCTAATCAATTGTTACCTAGGAGAAATCTAGTTCTAATTGATGGAATGAAATTAAATGATTTGTAATTAGTACAGTGAAGCCACGGTTTTCTCTCAGTTCTCCTCTGCTTAAAATCATTATGTATATGTTTGTATTGCATAGACACTCACAGAACAGTTGGAAACAGTTTAGTTTTACCTAAGCAACTCCTTTTAACATTATTCATTTGCTTAGGAAGCTCTGATTTCACAAATAAGCCAGGAGCAGTCAGTATAGGCAGTACAACTTATAAATGTATCACAAACATAAACAAAGTTTGACATTATGAGCTTTTACTATTTTGGAGCTTTAATAATATCCTGGAGACAGACTTTTGCTTCTAACAGTCTTTATTAAGATGATATCCATTCTCTGTTACTCAGTTCCACTTTGCTTATTGATAAAAATAGCATTTAAAAAACTCCATGGCGAACATTCAGTGAGAAGATGGCGGCGTAGGCAGACTCTGAACTCACCTCCTCCCGTGGACACAGCCAATTTACAACTACTCGTGGAAAAATTATCCCTGAGACAGAGCTAAAAACTGGATTAGAGGAACTCCTGCAACAACGGACAATCCTAATTGAGGTGGAGGAGGCAGAAACTCCCTTCTGGAGAGGAAAAACGCCGCCTTACAAGCCACAGTGCCTCACAGCCACCTGGGATCCGCCCACAGGTACGCAGCCCTCCCTGGAGGCGCGGAGCCCTGAGCCGGGGAGCACCCCCGCTGTGGGCATTTTGTGGACCCAGCACAATCGAGACGAGTGGCATAATATCTGACTTTGCTGCTACTAAAACAGTGGGGCGTACCCCCAGAAAAGCTGGTTCACAAAGAAATTAAAACTGGCTCATAAAGGGCCCACGCGCAAACTCACTCGTTTCAGAAAGCAACCTAAAATCACCAGAAAGAAAGGTGCACAGTGCTTTGGTGACAAGAGACTCACCTGATAGGCCCTGAGTGCATCTCAGTGAGAGGTGAGACCTCTCCAGGGACTGGGACAGTGGCGGCGGCCATTGTTGTGGCCTGGTGTGAGCGTGCTGACACAGACGCCATGGGAGTTCTCCTTGGGGCCTGCTAGTCCAGGTCTGCTCCACCCACTAGAGCACCGATTTAATCCAGCTCAGCCAGGGCAGGCAGCCCACCCTAGAGACTGGCCCCACCCAACAACAAGCCCTCAGGCAACTTGTGGGCCTGCATAGATTGGTGACTGGATTCTCTGCAGCCTGGCAACTGAGCCGACTTGAGTGGGGCAGGGCGTGCACAAGGAGCCGGTGGAGAGTGTGGGGCGGTGGTGGAGTGTGTGGGGCTCCCGCTGTGGAGAGACTGAGTCCGCTTCGGGAGGTTGGGGCACGCACACGGGGCAGGACTATGTTGACTGTGTGTGTGGACCTGTGGGCAGCAGGGATTGTCAGCTGCAGAAGACTTGTGCTTCTCAAAGACCCACATAGGGGGTTTGCCCCACCTTCCAAAGCCTGAAATAACTGGGTGCCCCTGAGCCTAAGGGCAGCCCCACCCAGCTGCAATCCTCAGAGAGCTGACAAGAGACCTAAAGGCTGCAGGCTTATAGCAATTGTAAGCCTCTAAGCCTAACAACCTGCCACACTGGGGGCCTACTCCCTTAAAAGAAATACTGCAACACAAATGTGGTATTAGAACTTGCAGCCAACTGTCCTGGGGCTCCCCACATCTGATAAAGAGACTGAAGGGACCACAACAACTACAAGCAGCTGAGCATTACAACAGCTGGCCAGGAGCATAATTCGGCCTCCCTGGGCACCTACAGGGAGAGCAAACAGGCCAAAACAGAAGGACACACGTAGCCCACATAGGGGTCACCCCTGGAACATTGAGAACTGAGGGAAGCACACTGCAGGCCTCCTAAGGCATCACTTATATAAGGTCACCTATCCAAGAGCAGGAGACGTAGCTGACCTACCTAATACGTAGACACAAGCACAGGGAAAGAGGCAAAATGAGGAGGCAAAGAAATACATTCCAAGTAAGGGAACAGGACAAAACCCATAGAAAAGGAACTAAGTGAAACAGAAATGAGCAACCTACCTGACAGAGAGTTCAAAGTAAGAGTGTTAAGGATGCTCACTGATCTGGGGAGAAGAATAGATGAACTCAGTGAGAATGTCAACAAAGAAATGGAAGATATAAAAAAGAACCCATCAGAAATGAAGAATACGATACTGGAAATGAAAAATTCACTAGAGGGACTCAAAAGCAGAGTAGAGGATACAGAAGAACGGATCTGCGACTGGACGAAAGACTAGAAGAAATTACCCAAGCTGAACAGGTAAAAGAGAAAAGAATTAAAAAGAGTGAGGACAGTCTAAGGGACCTCTGGGACAACATCAAGCGCACTAACATCCATGTTATACGTGTCCCGGAAGGAGAAGAGCAAGACAAAGGGGCAGAGAATCTATTTCAGGAAATAATAGATGAAAACTTTCCTAACCTAAGGAAGAAAACAGACATCCAGATACAGGAAACACAGAGAGCCCCAAACAAGATAAACCCAAAGAGGCCCACACCAAGACACATCATAATCAAAATGTCCAAAATTAAAGATAAAGAGAGAAACCTAAAAGCCGCAACAGAAAGACAAGTTACATACAAAGGAAACCCCATAAGGCTATCAGCTGACTTCTCAGCAGAAACCTTACAGGCTAGAAGAGAGTGGCACGATATATTTAAAGTGCTGAAAGGAAAAAACTTACAGCCAAGAATACTCTACCCAGCAAGGTTATCATTTGAAATGGAAGGAGAGATCAAAAATTTCCCAGACAATCAAAAATTAAAGGAGTTTGTCACCAAGAAACCAGTGCTACAAGAAATGTTAAAGGGACTGATTTAAGGGGAAAAGAGAAGACCACAAATAGGAAAAATTATCTATTTCCATGATAAGAGGGTAATGGATACAAATGCACAAACAAGAGGTTAGATATGATATCAAAAACATAAAATGAGGGAGGAGGGGAGTTAAAGGGTAGAGCTTTCAGACAGAGGTCAAACTAAAGAGACCATCAATTCTGTATAGAAGGAGAAAGGAACAGAGAAGGACTACTAAAACACTGAGGAAAAAAAAAAAAAGTTAAAAAAACTCCATGGCTTTTAAGAAACCAGTCTTACTCATTTCATCTCTACACAAAGTGCAATTGGTAGGAGATTTTAGCTCTGAGCAATGACTTGATTTAGAACATGTTTATCCCCAGAGCAGGATGTTAGGAACATTCACACAGTGTAATTTTTACCTTCAGGGCTCAGCAGTTTATGGTTCAACATCAGATTTAGGATTACACCAGCAGGACAATGTACTATTTCTACAAGTACTAAAAGTTAATAAGTAAATGAGATGTACATATTAAATTTAATATTATAGATTATTTTTCATTTTTTAAACAAACTGAGGAAATTCATAATTATTATAGCTTAATTTATATATATATTTATAATTTTATACTGTTCTAATCTTTTTTATATGTTATTTTTCTTTTTTTAATTGTTAACCATTTAAAATGATACTTATTTTAAGATCTCTAAATATTATTCCTATTAGCTAAGGTTCCTGTACCTCTGGCTCTTCAATTATACCCATCCAAAGAAAACCAGCTTAAAGCACACCATCTTCATAAAGCCTCCTCCCTAAAATATTTGCTTTTCTCTGATTTCCTCTGTCAACAGAAGTCAATTCAACAAACAATTATTTACTGGCTTTTACTCTTCTGCTTATGGTATCTCTTTTAATCTTATTTCCTCGACTTCATGCACATTCCTTGAGAATAAAGACTATCTTTTGCACTTGATTATACTTCAAACAAAAGCAAGCAGAATAAAGTGCTCAACAAGTTTTTGTTGGTTTTTAACTTTTTCTAATTTTTCATTGAAAATGAATTAGCAGAAACAGGTCTAAGAGAGAACTCTGTAACTTAGCTAACTATCCATTTACCCTCCCAATTCTTTCTGGAGATTTCTCAATCCCATAAATTTAAGACTAAAATATTCAATATAATATTTAATATTAAATAATAAAATATTTACTATAATAATATTTAATATACATGGCATTCTCAGATTTTAAGGTGAAAGAGTGGCTAATATGAACAGGATACAGTCTAATTTGGGGCATTTTACAATATTTTATTTATTGTTTACATGCAAATAGACTGTAGCTAAAATCCAGCATGTCTGATTCCAAAGCTAGCTCATCTAAATAGGAGGGATGAATTTCACTACTGGATAATCTGAGCATCTGTAGTACTTTTATTGTCTGAAACATTGATTGAAATACTACAATCCCCAGAGTACACCTCTCCTATAGCCCTTCCAGTCTCAACTTCTTCCTAATGGCTAACTTTACATCTCCAGACAGAGATACAAAACATCACCCAGTCACTTCACATTGCTAGGAGTGGTAATTCAGCAACAGTTTCATGTACTGGCCGAAGAAGAGGGTAGGAGAATCTTGTTCACCTCAAAAAAATGTCATTTCTCTTCAGTTTTCAGGTTGTGATAGTGGGGAATGCAGTAGGAGCTTAGTAGAAAGAAATCTCTTGTGGGTTTTCTCTACTGTAAGGTCTCATTATTCTGCTTCAGGGCTTCATTTTGAGCTTTGATATATTAAAAATTTCTTGAGTTGGTATCAGCATGCACTTCTATTTTTCACTATTATATATATGTGTATCTCCCTGTATAGAGAGAAGATGGATATGAGTGTATATCTACATGAGTTTATACACACTTATGTACACACACATACATATATACAGCTATATCTTATTTATTTCCATACTTACCTATCTATAAAGAGTAAAAACTATGACTATATATGCATGTGTACACACAGATACACACCCACATTTACTGAGGGCCTAGAAGCAATGACACCACCACCAATGCACAGATCTTAGTGTCTATGTGTGTATGTGTACGTATATAGGTATACATATATAAAAAAATTTCCAATAAAAGTAACCAGAGCTCATTGGAGAAAGGGCTGATTCAGGAGCTTAGAGGGTTTTTTTTTGTTGTTTTTTGGTGAGGAAGATTGGCCCTGAGCTAACATCTGTGCCCATTTTCCTCCATTTTGTGTAGGGGACACTGCCACAGCATGGCTTGATGAGCGGTGTGTAGGTCTGTGCCCGGGATCCGAACCCGTAAACCGCAGGCCGCCGAAGCGGAGCACGCGAACCCAACCACTATGCCACCAGGCCAGCCCCAGGGTTTAGGTTTTATATGCCATTCTCCATTAGAAGGAACCAAGGATCCTAGGAGAAAAGGCTGATTCAGGGCCTAGAGCATAGAAAGTGCAAGATAAGTCTGAAAAAAAAATTTTTTGCACCAAAAAATAAGAAAATACTTAAAGAGTGATGAATAAATGTTAAAAAAACACAAAAACCTGCTTGATGAGAATCCCTCTGGCCAAATCTGGGATAATTTAGGCATCAAAATAATGACAGCAATGGATTATACAGCCCATTGACTAAAATGAGAATCCATGAGTCCATAATGATATAAACAAATGAATAAAGTAAAAACGAAAGAGGAAAGAAAGCTCTTTCTTAGAGTAGAATGCCAACTAATACATATAGAAGAAATGAGGAGTTAGAAAATCATCAGTGGATGCTAAAATTAATAGGTCAGAATTTCATGAAGAAAACAGTCTCAAGTATCTTCCCTCAAATTACTTATTAATTACAAAGAGAAAAATAATAGTAACTTTATGGTATAATCTGGCAGACAACACCAATATTGAAGCAAACCAAAATCATGTATTATTCTTGATAACATGCATTGAGGACAAAAGATCATACTTAAGGTACCTTTGCCAAAAACACACAACTGAATCTAATTATGAGAATACATACGACAAACAAACTGAGAGCCATTCTACAAATGTGTTTTTTTTCTTTTAATTGTCTTAATAGTTTATAACATTGTGAAATTTTCGCTGTACGTTTTTGTTTGTCAATCACCATATACACGTCTCCCTTCACCCCTTGTGCCCACCCCCCATCCCTTTTGCCCGCCCCCCACCCCGTAACCACAATACAATTCTTTCTGACCATGTGATGGTTTATATTCCATATATGAGTGAAATCATGCGATGTTTGTCTTTCTCTTTCTGGCTTATTTCCCTTAACATAATACCCTCCAGGTCCCTCCATGTTGTTGCAAATGGGACAATTTTGTCTTTTTTTATGGCTGAGTAGTATTACATTATATATATATATACACCACATTTTCTTGATCCAATCATCAACCGAGGGATACTTGGGTTGCTTCCACTTCTTGGCTATAGTGAATAATGCTGCAATGAACATAGGTGTACATAAGCCTCTTTCGATTGCTGATTTCAGGTTCGTTGGATAGATTCCCAGTAGTGGGATAGCTGGATCATAGGGTATTTCTATTTTTAATTTTTTGAGGAATCTCCATACCGTTTTCCATAGAGGCTGCACCAGTTTGCATTCCCACCAGCTGTGTATGAGGGTTCCCGTTTCTCCACATCCTCTCCAACATTTGTTGCTTTTTGTCTTGGTGATTATAGCCATTCTAACAAGCATGAGGTGACATCTTAGTGTTGTTTTGATTTGCATTTCCCTGATGATTAGTGATGTTGAACACTTTTTCATATGTCTATTGGCCATCTGTATATCTTCTCTGGAGAAGTGTCTATTCATTTCTTCTGCCCATTTTTTGATCCAGTTGTTTTTTTGTTGTTCAGTTGTGTGAGTTCTTTATATATTATGGAGACTAACCCCTTGTCAGATATATGTTTTGCAAATATTTTCTCTCAGCTGGTGGGTTGTCTATTCATTTTGATCCTGGTTTTGTTTGTCTTGTAGAAGGTCTTTAGTCTGATGAAGTCCCACTTGTTTATTTTTTCTTTAGTTTCCCTAGTCTGACTAGGCATGGCATCTGAAAAGATTGCTTTATAAGCAACGTCAAATAGTGTATGCCTATATTTTCTTCTATGAGTTTTATAGTTTCAGGTCTCACCTTCAGGTCTTTGATCCATTTTGAGTTAATTTTTGTGAATGGTGATAGCAGATGGTCCACTTTCATTCTTTTGCATGTGGCTGTCCAGTTTTCCCAACACCATACAAATGTCTTTTACTCCTCAAAAAATGTCAATGTCAAGAAAGAGAAAGAAAGGCTAACGAACGGTTCCAGATTAAAGGAGAATAAAGAGACACGACAACTAAATGCAATGTGTGAACCTGGATTTGATCTTGGACTTGAGGAATTATCAGCTATTAAGTACTCTATGTGACAATCAGCAAAATTTAAACATGGCTTGTAGAATGATACAATATAAAATTTCCTGAGTCCAAAAATTGTACTGTAGTTATGAAAGAGACTATTCTTGCTCTTCGGAAATATACACCAATGTATTAGTGGTAAAAGGGCATAATGTTTCCAACTTACTCTCAAAGGGTTCAGAAAAAAATTATATAAGTAATATATAATTTATGTGGTTCCTTTTAACCATGCAACATTTTTTGTAAGTGTGAAATTATATCAACACAAAACATTACTTTAAAATTTCCCACATTGTTCATATTCCTAGTTCGGGTGCTACTGACACTGCATCTATTTCCACAAGTGTTTCACTGGAAATGTGGGAGATGACAAATAGGGTAACAACAATTTACTTTCATCAAAACATTTTAATTTCTTGAAATGTTATGATAAAACCACAACTATACTTGGGGATAATTTTCACCATTATTGCTTGTCAAAATCAAGGACTCACTGGAGTAAGTCCTATAGTTTGTTATGTTTGTGCTTATGTTCATGCCCAACCTAAAATTCTCTTACCTCCCCCCGACTTTTCTCCACTTCCCCAAAACTCAATTCCAGTGCTACCTCCTACCTGAAGTTTTCACTGATTCTACCAATGACTGTGCCTTTCTTATGACATTTAGCATTCCATCAGGATTATCTACATTCTCCACCTTACAAACAGAATTATATCCTACTTTACTGTAGCATCAACCACACTGTAGATGCACAATACATGAACAATGAATGAATGAAAAATAATTGGTAGTGTTTGCAAACATGTGGCATTTCAGTTTATAAGAACTATAATACATTTAAAAGAAAAACAATATTTTCAACATTAATTTCTGTATTGGAAATAAACCCACAAGATTTAAAAATGAAAACAATACAACACAATATACATTGAGAAGCCTCACTCCCACTCCTGTCCTCCTCCATTGTGTTCCCCCTCACTCTGCCCCCTATAGGTAATTTTACTATTTAGTTCTCAGCAATCTTTTTTTTTTTTTAGCACCTTTTTATTATTTTTTCTGTGTGTGTGAGGAAGATCAGCCCTGTGCTAACATCTGCCAATCCTCCTCTTTTTTGCTGAGGAAGACTGGCCCTGGGCTAACATCCATGCCCATCTTCCTCCACTTTATATGGGACGCCGCCACAGCATGGCTTGCCAAGCGGTGCGTCGGTGCGCGCCTGGGATCCGAACCGGTAAACCCCGGGCCACCGCAGTGGAGCGCGCGCACTTAACCGCTTGCGTCACCGGGCCGGCCCCTCTTAGGCATCTTTCCAATATTTCTTAGTGCCAATATAAGCAAAGAAAAATGTATTATTTCCCTCTCTTTCTTAAAAAAGACAGCATACTACACACACTGTGTTGTACAATGTATTCTTATTATCTTGTCTTTCTTAGACTAAATAGATCGTTTCTTCATCATCTAAAAATTTATCTTGGTGATCTACCCTCTCAGTAATAGAGACCTTCTTTATTCTTTTTTACTAGGCATAGTATTCCACTGTATAGATGTACCATAGTTTAATCAATCAATTTTTAAAATATTTAATGCTTTTCAAAAGTATTCACTAGGGGCCGGCCTGGTGGCATAGCAGTTAAGTTTGTGCACTCTGCTTCAGCACCCCAGGGTGCGCGAGTTAGGATCCCAGGCATGGACCTATGCACTGCTCATCAAGCCATGCTGTGGCAGGCGTCCCACATACAAAGGAGAGGAAGATGAGCACGGATGTTAGCCCAGGGCCAATCTTCCTCAGCAAAAAAGAGACGACGGGCAACAGATGTTAGCTCAGGGCTAATCTTTCTCACCAAATAAAAAAAAAAATTCACTAAGAGAAACATATATAACCGTAAGCATTGTTTATTAAATCTTATGCAAATTAAATGTACACAAAATTATCACCTTGGGACTTAGAATCATTTACAACAAAGATCCACCTCTATTTAAAAAAAAGAACAACACCTTTCTCTCTTAACGTCCTATTACTCTAAACTCAGCAATCCATCCTAGCTCCCTCCTAGGAAGGGATGGAGGGAGGGAGAACAGGGGAGAAGGAGGGAGAGAGAGAGGAAAGGAGGGACAGAAGGAAAGGAGGAGGAAGAAAAAGACATAAAATTTCTTAATAATTAAAGTTTAATATTATTCAGTAATATCAGTTTGGCTAAACCGAAAAGGGCTCCTCTAGCACCTTTACATTAAAGAGACTACGATATGAATGGCAATGAGTTGTCTAATTAGGCTAAAGCACATTTACCCCGGGTGCATATCCTCTTAAGTCAGAACTACATCTTAAATTTCACTAAAATTATCTACCTCTCATCCCTATTTTTCCCCTTAAAACCTTTTATACTTCATTCTCGGTGGGTACATTCTAAACTTTTAAAAAAATCTTTTGAAGTATCTGCTTTTTCAGCATATCTTTGAAATAAAATTCATTCCTCCAACTTCCTATTAGGATTCCCTGGAGTGCTAGTCTGTATCCCCAGCTGTCCTTCATTTAGATCAGCTTCAGATCACTTGCTCTCACATTTTCCTTTTCCTGCTCTAAAGAAGAGTCCTGCTTATTCTAAGCCACCCATTCTTTCCAATAACTAGATTCTTAAATAGCTTACAAGAGCAACAGACTTGTAAATGTATCCAACTAACTACTGATAACTAATTCCTAGTAGTGATTTCACAGGCATCTCAAACTCAATATGTTCAAACTGAATTCATCTATACATGTCCCAAACCTACTCCTCCTCCATTGTGTTCAACGACTCCATAAACAGCCCTATCATCCACCTAACTACTCAAGCCAGAAGGCTAAATGTCTTGACTCCTTCTCCTTCATCCTCTCTTTAAAATCAATCATGAAGTCCCTCAAGACAACAGTGGCAGATCTCCATATCTCCCCGTCTCTACTATCACCAGTCTAGTCCATCAACAGGTTATTATCTTTTCCTTGGATTGCTTCTGTAGCCTCCTTCTGCTACACCTAATATAACAGATCATCCTTCAGATCATATCTCCTGTTAGCCGACATATTACTCCTTTAAAAATGCAAATCTAATAGCTTCCCAGGCTATAAGGATAACGCCCCAATCTTAAACCCAGCAAGGCCCTACCAGATCTGATCCTTGCCTACTTTTCAAGTTTCATCCTACACTACTCTTTCCTCATTCTCTGTATTGTGTAGCCACACAGACTTTCTTTTAAATTCTCAGATGTATCAAGCTTTTTACCTCAGAGCTTTTGCAAACGATGTTGCTTTAATTGGAATGCTGGTCCCATTCTTTGTTTATTTAGCTTTAACATCTTCCTTGCCTGGTCCCCATCCTCAAGACAGACAAGAATCTTGCATTTCTCCTTCAAAACACTTGCATTATTAATAATGTCTTTTCCAAGATCTTTCTTTGTCGTGAGACTTAAAGCTTTTGTAAAAGGAGCAACTATGTATATTTGTCTTGGGCTGAATGTCTAAGGCCCAGCTCATGTAATGGCAATCAAATATTTTTTGAATAAACAATAATAACAATAGCAAACATATGCATAGCACTCATACTGACATAAGTTCCTTTAATAAATAGGCACTCCTTTAATCTTCACAAAAACCCTATAAAGGACGAAACCAAAGTGTTTGAAAAGTTAGATAACTTTACACAACTAAATAAGTCATAGAGTCTGGATTCAGACCTAGGCAATCTGCCTGCCCTAGAGTCTAGAATCTATTTTCTGAACTTAGATGATACACTGCATCTCCTATGTTATGAAGTCAACAAATAAAGATGCTAAGGGAGAGTGAGATGTAAAACAAATTAAAGGGCTATTAGTAACCTAATACCAGCAGGCAAGAACAGAAACAAAAGAGGATGTTTAAGGTAAAATAAAAAGAGAATAATTTTAATTACCTAAACTAGGCATTCTTAAATTAAGAATGCCCTCTTGGCTGTCTGATGAAGTTGATGGACTCTTCTCAGCATAATGTTTTTTAAAAAACATTAATATAGGATTACAAAGGAAACCAACTATATTGAAACAAAGTTGTCCAAAATTTTTAAAATACCAAATTTGTGATATATTGCAATGTATGTCCTTCCTTATTAATGTATTTTAGATATACTTAGAACTATTATATAAAAATATAAGTAATTTCTATCTGTGACAAAGTCACAAGACTGCTAATACTACTATTTTTTATACCTACATTTATAATTAAAATAATTTAGGTTGGAGATTAGTAAAAATAAAGATGTAATTTGTTTCCCATTGAGGTTCACAGATCCCACCCCCTAAATCCTATCCCCTGTGGTTAAGAACACCTGGACTGGGGGCCGGCCCGGTGGCACAGCGGTTAAGTGCAAGCACTCCACCGTGACTCCACCTGGGTTCGCATCCCAGGCGCGCATGGACGCACCGCTTGTCAAGCCATGCTGTTTTGGTGTCCCATATAAAAGTGGAGGAAGGTGGGCACGGATGTTAGCCCGGGGCCAGTCTTCTTCAGCAAAAAAGAGAGGAGGATTGGCAGATGTTAGCTCAGGGCTGATCTTCCTCACCACCACCACCCCGCGCCCCACCCCCCCTACACACACAAAAAGAACACTTGGACTAAACAGCACCACATGGATCCTACAGAGCCTTTCCACAGTATGCCTTGCCCTGGCCCAAAAGGGAAAAATGGTCTGGCCAGCATCTTTTCTGAGATGTACACCACAAAAAGCACTGCTCTAGATTCATTTCCTGGCTATATAAATTTACATGATTTTAATTTTAACATTGGGTTTCAGCTGAACCAACTATTCAGATGGTTTGGCATGAAACATTAGACCCCAGTTTCTCCTGTTTCTCTTAATAACATCAATATCTATGTTTCAAAAACAAGAAGAATGAAGATTCCATGTTCCTGAACTCAGGTGCTCAGGACAACACCATCACCATGTCAGGCATCTAGGTCAAGAATCTCACTAACTTTTCACAACCTCTTCCTCTTCCCATCTCACTCTGTTAGAGTAGACATTTATCAAAATGATCTCAAAGGCTAATAGACATACTTGAATGACTTTGTGCTGATTTTTATTAACATACTCAAGGAAACACATTACAGTTCACACATCTAAGGTAGACCAATACATGAAAATAAAAGGTTTAATAATAGATATCGGTAAGCCAGAACAAGAAACGAACTATAAATCAGATATTACACATGCAAATAATAAATTTCCTATAAATTATTTACTCTACCTATGGAAAAGCACTCACGTAAAGAAGAAGGCCACACTGTAGTTGAGAAAAAAATATCAGGTAGACTGATAAACTCAGAGTAGCCTTTGCTATGTCATCTGAACTCGTGAAAGTGAGATAATATCAGCAACTATATTATAGATTAACACTTTGCCTCTTTATCTTTTTTCAAAACAAGGTAACTGTTCCCTACAATAATGATAGGAATAAAAACAAAACTATTTTCACCACTCTTCTTTTACCTTTCCACATGGAGTTTTAACAATTTAACAAGTCTTTCTTGAGCTAGCAAAGAGGACAATTCTACCAAACATAATAATGTGGATTCTACTATGAACTCCTATTCTAAGATAGGCTATCTGAAATCAAGAGATACTTTCTTTCATAACCATTCCCATTGAAGGAGAGGAAGAGAAGTTTCCTCCAAATCCTCCTGTTTTTAACACATTATCAGCAAAAAAAAAAAAGTTATAAATTGTTAGATTTCAGCTTCCAGCCATAGTGGAATTACTAGTATTTGGATTTGCCTTCTCGCTATAAACAGACAAGTGTATAAAATACATTAAACTGTTTTCAGAGAGTAGAAAACAGGCAGTATAGATCTGTGATCCCTGAGAAAAGAAAACAAAGGAGATGAGCCCCATGATCACCTTGGCTTTCTGCCTGAAGGCAATTTCTGGACTACGGCCCATGGAGGAGGAACCCAAGGCAAACCTAGTGGCCTCAATGAGTTGAGGAGAAAGACTGGAGCTCAGGCAAACCGAGGCAACTGGAGTTTGCAGGGCACAATACCAGAGATAAGGGAGTTATGCAGAAAAAAGCTCTGGAAATCTATATATGAGTTCCTGTAAGTCTTTGACTAAGCTGTGTATGCGTAGGGTGAAACTACCAAGAGGCTAGACTAAGAAAACTACTGAGGAAAGAAAGTACTAGAAAGGTTAAAGGTGAACAATTCCAAGAGCTTACATAGGGCTTGGAGACATTCGAGTTCAAATCAGCCAGAATGAAAAGGCCTCACTGAACACTCAGGGTATTCAATATTGACCTGAGAAGGGTCGTGCCTCAGAAGAGAGCTAAACTATTCCTACAGTAATAGCTACTCTAGGTATACCTTAGCAAAGCTTTCAAACAAATCTACAAATGATCAAGCGCAATAAACTTAATTGCTGCCAAAACAAAATTCAATGTTCTTTAAAGGGAGACAACAATATCCAGACACTCACCAATGTAATATTTATAATGTCCACTATCCAATACAAATTACTATAGACATTCACAGAAACAGAAAAACGTGATCTACAACTGGAGAGATCAGTCAATAAAAACAGACCTAGAAAATATTGATACAGATGATGAAATTAGGAGACAAGTACATTAAACTGGATATTATAAAAATGTTCAAGGATATAAAGGAAAACATAAACATAATGCAAAAAGAACTGGATAAAAAAAAGAACAAAACTAGAACTTCTCAGACCTCAAAGATACAATATCTCAAATGAGAAATTCAGTGGATAGGTTTAACATTAAACACTGCAGGTCAGAGAACGTGAAGATGCAGCAATAAAAGCTATCCAAAATGAAAGAAAGAAAAAACAGAAAAAATGAACAGTGCCTCACTGACCTGCGGGACAATGATAAGCAGCTTAACCTATATGTAATTGGAGTAAAGGAAAAGAGGGGTAGGGGAGATGAAATATTTGAAAAAATAATAGCAGATCATTTTCCAGATTTGATAAAAACTATAAACCCAGATATCCAAGAAGCTCAACAAAGAAGATAACCATGAAGAAAAGAACCCTAAGGCACATTCATAATCAAATTGCTGAAAACCAGTGACAAAGACAAAATCTCAAAAGCAGCCAAAGAAAACAATACATTGCATGGAGAGGATCAAAGATAATAAATACTACCAACTTCTCAACAGAAATAATACAAACCAGAAGAAAATGAGGAAACATCTTCCAAGTAATCCAAGGAAAAAAAAACCATACCTGGAATTCTACATACACTGAAAATATCTTTGAAAAATGAAGGCAAAATAAAGACCTTTCCAGACAAACAAAAGCCAAGAAAATTAATTGCCAGCAGACTAATACTAGAAATATTATAAAATGTTCTTCATGCTAAAGAAAATGATTTCAGATGGAAACTCAGATATAGGGAGAAATAGAAGCACAATGTTATGAGGCTCTCATGTTATATGTGAGGTGGCATAATTTTATTTGAAGATAAACTGTGGTAAGCTAAAGATGCATATTGTAAACCCCATAGCAACCACTAGTAAAGTAAAACAAAAAGGTATATAGTTCATAAGTCAAAAGAGGAGGTAAAATGGATTACTACCAAATATACAATATATACAGTTAAATTTATTACCTTTCACTAAGGTTTTTCTTATGAGTGAAAGGATGAACTTCAACTAAAGTCTGTAATATACACTAGCTGTTTGCCTATTTATTTTTGCACAAACATTAATTATACAGTTTCTCCACGTACAAAAACTAAAGGACCTCAAAATAGAAGCATTCTAGAAATCCAATAAACACTACTCTGCCAAAAAAAAGTAATAGATTCCTACTTAGGTAAGATGTAGATTATTTTTTATTAACTTAAATGATAATTTTTATCCATCAAATCTGACAATATCAAAATAATGGGAATCACCAAAATTTAAATTAAGGTTCAGAGGTATAAATCTTTTCTTAGAGTATGAGAACATAACCACTCATTTCTAATACATTGAAGACATTTTAAAAATAGATTTCATTCTAGAAAAGACCTAACAGGGAAAAAAAATTATTTCTACTTCTAAAACCCATATGAGAAACAAAAACACCTTTCCAATGACCACTATACAATTTCAAAAAGTAAACTCTGAAGATTTATATCTAGTGGTTAAGATTGGGCTCTCACTGCTGAGCTCTGGTTTGTTTCTCGGTCAGGGAACTACACCACCTCTCTGTTAATTGTCATACTGTGGTGGGGCATGTTGCTGTGATGCTGAAAGCTATGCCACTGGTATTTCAAATATCAGAAGGGTCTCCATGGTAGATAGGTTTCAGCAGAGCTTCCAGACTAAGACAGGCTAGGAAGAAAGACCTGGCCACCCATTTCCAAAAAAACTGACCACGAAAACTCCATGAATAGCAGTGGAGCATTGTCTGATATAGTCCAGGAAGGTGAGAGGATGGCACAAAAAGACTGGGCAGGGTTCCGCTCTGCTACACACGGGGGCACTAGGAGTTGGAATCAACTGGACGGCATTAACAACAACAAAGGCTTATCTATTAGTTTAATGAATGCATGCTAAAAAGATTAGCTGTCAATAAAATACAAAACTTCTTCAATTGAAAAAATATCTTAGTATTTTAATTTGATGAAAGCAAACAAACTAAAAAAACTTAACCTTAAATATATAATACATAATTTCAGTGATATCTAAAAGCTATTTTATTACATAAAATATTTTCCTTGGGCAAGCCTCACCAGCTGGTACCATTTGCCCAGAGAGACAGCTGTTTTTTAGTTTCCTATCTCAGCACGTTTCCAACTGTCAATTCTAACTGTAGGCAATCCCATAGTGACAGAATACTTTAAGAGAAATGGCTCATTAACTGTGAATCTACGAAGTCCACTCTCTTCAATGAATTCAAATTAAACCCGCAGACTTGCTAGCTCATAACAGAATTCCCCACACACTTTTTTGTTCTTTTGTACCATAGACTCAAAGTAAAATATTCACGCCATCTACTATAAAATCTTTTGCTCAATCCTATAAATGCACTGACATAAAAATGTTAGTGGAAGTATATCTTCAAAAATTAGGAATTACAAAGCCATTTTAATAAAATAAGAACTTCCAAATTCTTTTACAATGTAAGTGGCTTACAATTTTTCGGAGAGACTATTTTGGACAATAAAGCTCAAATTTAAAATGTACAATAGGTTTTCAGAAAATTCCCAGTAACAACTCTAAGAGAAGACTGACTACACAGGCCTGTAAGAGTCAGATAAGATAACGCATATAGAAAAGCTTCAAAAAAAGAAAATCAGTTTTTATGTGTAAGGCATTTTTACTATCAGTACAAGTAAATCGCTTTTATAAATTATTTGGAAAGGGTTATAATAAAATAAGCATGGGCCATTCTGAGGCAGATGCATATCGAATATATGTATACCAAGAGCATATCACTGGATGATAATCACAGTAATTCGAGAAATTGGAATCCTTGTGCGTTGTTGGTGAGAAATAAAATGGTGCACCCACTATGGAAAACAGTATACAGGTTCCTAAAAAAGTTAAAAACAGAATTACCATATGATCCAACAATCCCACTTCTGGGTATATATCCAAAAAGAATCGAAAACGGGATCTCAGATATCTGCACACCCATGTTCCCTGCAGCATTATTCACAATAGCCAAGATATGGAAACAACCCAAATGTCCACCAATGGATGAATGGATAAAGAGGATATGGTATATATATACATATATTGGAATATTATTCAGCCTTAAAAAAGAAGGAAATCCTGCCATATGTGATAACATGGATGAACCTGGAAGACATTATGCTAAGTGAAATAAGCATCACAAAAGGACAAATACTGTATGATTCTACATATATGAGGTATCTAAAAGAGTCAAACTCAGAGAAACAGGGTAAATTGGTAGTTGCCAGGGCTACAGAGATGGAGAAATGGGAAGTTGCTGTTCAATGGGTGTACAGTTTCAGTTATGCGGGATTAATTAGCTCTAGAGATCTGCTGTACAACATAGTGCCTATGGTTAACGATACTGTACTGTGTACTTAAAAATTCGTCAAGAGGGTAGAACTCATGTTAAGTGTTCTTACCACAATTATATATATACATATAAATATATATATAATTTCATAGCCCTGTCCCATATCATTACAAACACAAAAGAAGATTTGCTGAAACTAAAAGAAACTTCTGGAGAAGTATCATGTTGGATATGTAGTGATTTGAAGACAAAGTCACAGAAACTATGGCCCCTTCTTCATTCTCTTCCAAATGCTTTTTCCTAAATAGATGTACAGTACTTGAAGAATTATCAAACATGTGGAGACCAGTCTCTTCTCTGCCAACTATAGGAACATTTTTTGCCAAGATTGTCAGCCCACATCATCTTTGAAACTACTCAGAAACTATCATTAATTAGGAAAGATGTGAAAGTTTTAATCTAGTAATATATATTATCTATATCCCTATGTCTATATCTATCTACATACCTATATGTATATACACAAACATGCATACATACATACATTGTCTAGGCATTAAATAGGTTCTGTCCTTATAAAAAATAAATTAATAACTGTTTCTCATAGATATACACTGGGTTTATAAAATGATACAGTAAATATGGACAAATATCTTTATGAAGGCATTAGAACAACGGACAGCAGCCTTTTTAAACTTATGGGCAGTGTATGGTTTAGGGACCTCAAGTTTGCGTGAAAATGCAGACAGCTAGAGTGTTCCGCTGGTTCTAAGATTTGTGGGATTGCTCACTGCACTGGGGTGCCCCAAATAAACTCTCACTGGTTCACAAATCCAAGTCATAATTCTCACACTGGCCCCTACAATATCTCAAACAATGGTCATCCTGCATTCTGGCATCTACTTAAACTGTCCAATAACCACTGACTTCTAATGTTACATACGTTATTACCCTAAAAAGAAACTGCTTTCCTAAAATTAGATTTTCCCATTTCACTAATCTTTTTTATTCAAGCAACTGAAGCCTTGAAAATGTTTCTCATTTACAAAAACACAAATTTGTTATTTTCTAAGAAATAATTATGATCTCTGAGATACTTAGTAATATCCTGTTTGAAAGCAAACAAAAATAATTCTATATCCTCTACCTAAAGTCTTCTACTCTGATCACAGCAGTGAATATAGCATTACTCCACATGAAGCCTAATTCTTGCTCTCTGTCAGGTAGTTTTCTCAATCAACAAATATTTACTGAGAAGCTGCTATGTGCCAGGCATTGATCCAGGCACTGGGGATATAGAAGAGAAAAAGACAGGTATCCGCTCTCAGGATATAGATAATAAAAAGTAAACAAATAAATAGGACAGCTCGTTATTACTTCATGGACTACGTAACTCTTGACTAAACCTTTCACCTCTAGTTTCTGTGTGCCAGATGTACCTGCTGTTTTTACCACCCAGTTGTCAATACTCATGCTATATTTTTCTTTAATATTTCCACCAAATCAACCATCACTAAACATAAGTTGTTTAAGTAACTTGTTGTCAGGTTCCAAAAGATGTTTAGCTCAGCCAAACTAGGTTGTAGCAAACAAATATTTTATCTGTACACTGGTTGTGCCCCTCAGTTGATTTTAACATTAGCATAGCGTGAAGTCAATTGTAGGAGTTAGATGGGAAATAAGTAGAGAATATGAGCACACTGAATACGTTTTCTAAGCACCCCAGTATAGCTTCAACTAGTTATTCTGTATTCAACAAGATATTTCAGGACCCCAAACAAAGCTAAAAAGTATACACAATCTTTTCACATAATATAAGTCTACATACTTCTTAGCAATGAAAACTCACATTTAATCTTAGGTTTGGGAAACCTAATGCCTGTAAGCATTTTCACACGCTGGTCTTCCTTCCTTCAAGTTACATCTCTTCTAACTCCTAGAAAAAGTTACTCCCGAAAAAGGAGTTCAAAATGCACTTGAAATACATGACTTTCTAATTCAAGATCTGATAACCTCATGCAATCAATTAACTTCTGCCTCAGATTACATCATCCGTAAAAATGGCCAAACACAACTTTCTGTAATGTAAAACATTTTAAAATCAACTTATAGTCAATGACTTATAATAGTTTTTGTTAAGGTATTCCATACAACTTTGAATAGTGTTATATTGACCTCAAATACTCATTCTCAATAAATTAAGTTCCAGAATTCTCTCTAAACTCCACATTACACTGCAAAATAATCAGAATCCTTCTGTTCTGATCAAACAGTTCACAAATGCCCAAAAGAGATTCCCAATAGTGTATGTGTCTGTACACACACATAAATACACATACATGAATATGGATACATGTGGATGCATGAGTGCATCCCAAAGGAAAAAGAGGTTCAAGGAACAATTTGTACAGTCTCTTCTTTAAAAATCAGAAAAAAAACTGACAAATTCATGAAGAGGAATAAAATAAAGAGTGTAATGAGAAGTACCATCTGCCTATGACATAATAGCCAAGCATGATTTTTTAGAATCTTTCCCTTTAAACTAATTTAACAAAATGTTCTTAAAACCTAGAGAGCATTGAGATGGGGATGTGGCAGGGGAGGGGGGGTGGGGTATCAATTAGCATATATTTTGGAAGTCAAATATAGTTTATCTTTATTTGTAATAGTAGAATATAGCCTAATTTTCATTTCTATTATTTCCAAAATCCTAATCAATTTTGAGGAAAAGAAGAAAAAGAAAACGATGTACAAACTTAGAATATATCCATCCTTCTTCTGGCTCATGAAAGATATATTTATAAAATATTTGTATGTAAAAACAAACTGCATATATTGCAAATTACATTTCATGCAAAATATACTTTGCATTAAACAACTACCTGAACAAAAATTTTTTCACAGAGCACAGAAAGATAAAGATTTAGTACAAAAGGACATTGGCTCAGAACAACATACCAGATGAACATAAAAGGTTAATTTTAATAATCAAATTCATAATTCATCTAATCTAGGAAATGCCAAGAATAGTTTAAAGAGATATTCCATTTAACATGAACTAATGCACCAACTGTCAGTAACAGTGAAGATGACTAAATGATTCTGAAATACAATATGCTTGTGTTTAATGACATCAATAGACATGTAGGAAATTTACAATAGATTATTTGCCCAGTTACTGTGATGCTTGTAAAACCATTACTAGGCTACAAATTTTATTCTACTTTTAGAACTGCCTATGATCCAAGAAAAGAAAAAAAAATAGCATAAAACATATTATTCTTTTCTTAGACAGGTACATTTCAGTGAAAATACAATTTTAAGAATGTTATGCTTTTGTTTCTGGCACAGAAAAACATCTCTAAGCATTATTCATATTATTTCTCTCCCCTAAAGTTAACATACTTTAATGCCATATGGGCACAAATTTACTTCTGTTCATTTAAACTTGCAATTAAACTTTATAACATAGAAAACTGCTAAAGTAAAATAATCCCATTCCACTGAAAAGCTTTTTTTTTTTTGTTCTAAAATAACATGGGTGATGTGCCAAATGGCTGGGGTGGTAGCTCATTATACCTTCAGAAAGAATCCAAGTTTGAGGCTTATCTTGGGTTCTCACAAGTAGCGGCAAAACCTTGGAGTGCTATCAAGGGTTAGGAAGGGCAGATCAAATGCCTGAACTGAGCGACTCCATTCAGAGGGTGTTGGTTGTTTAGTAATCTAATAAGCAATGCATTAGTAATCTATTGATCAATGCATTTTATTGTAACTTTATTAAATAACAGAGTCCCTTATACCTAAAATATTCAAACCATTTCACAGAAAGAAGCCCTTGTGCTGCCCAGAAAATGTTCCTTTTTTCTTTAATCTATGTCAACTCTTTTAAAATCATAAAATTCCATTTAGTGACTGAAAGAAATAACTTACAAAATTCTGATTTATAGGGAATCAGAAAGCTAATAAACTTTCAAAGAAGTAAGCAGCAAGATCCGCTCCAGCATATCATTAATCCTAAATATACATTCATAAAGTGAGTAGATAAGAAGATAAGGCATCCCCAATTATAGTAGGAGGTGAAAGAAAGATTTGTAAGAAATCAGGCAGCAATATGGGGGTGGCGGCGGGGGGGGGGGGGAAACTTGAACACACAAAGCAACATTCTCCATAGTGTCTTTAGTATCAACAGTGGTAAATTTTTACTCCATATTTGGAGAGTTTGAATAATGCTGTTAGGGCGCTTAAATTACTCAATGTTAATAACTGTACACAGCTGTTGGCACCAAGACAAATAAGCCAAAAAATAGATCAACTTCAAAAGTGAAAATAAATACTTCCTTTTTGAAACTGAAATGCAGCCACATATTCAGTTATATTAGTAAACTTGATAAAAAGAATCCACAAAAAAACCTACAGCTAACATTATACTTAATGGTAAAAGACTGAATGCTTTCTCCTTAAGACTGGCAAAAAGGCAAAGATTTGCACTGTCAACACTCTTATTCAACACAGTGCTGAAAGTTTTGGCCATTGCAATAAGACAAGAAAAAGAAATAAAAGACATACAAATCAGAAAGGTAGAAATAAAACTGTCCCTATTTGCAGATGACATAATTCTTTACACAGAAAATCCCAAAGAAACTAGCAAGAAAAAATAAAATCCTAGAACAAATAAGTGAGTGTAGCAAGCAATGTAGGATACAAGATAAACTTGAAAAAAAAAAAATCAATCGTATTTCTATATACAGCAATGAAAACATGAATGCTGAAATTAAAAATATAATGCTATTTACAACACTTAAAAAATGAAATAATCAGGTGTAAAATTAACAAACTGTGTACAGGACTTGTATACTGAAAACTACAAAACACTGATGACAGAAATCAAAGATACAAAGAAATGCAAGACATACTGTGTTCATGTAGGACTCAACATAATAAAGACGTCAATTCTCCCCCACAAATTGATAAGCAGGTTAATGCAATTCCTATTAAAATCCAAGCAAGATTTTTTTGTAGATATAGACAAGATTATCTTAAAATATATATATAAAGGTAATGGAACTAGAATAGATAAAACAATTTTGAAAAAGAAAAATAAAGTGGGAGGGATCGATCTATCCAATTTGAAAATTTACATAGCTACAGCAATTCAAATGATGTGGTATTGGCAGAATGATAGACACATAGATTAATGGAACACAACAGAAAACTCAGAAACAGACGCACACATATGTGCGTAAGTGAATTTTGAGAAAGGTATAAAAGCAATTCAGTAGAAGAAAGATAGTGTTTTCAACAAATGGTATTGGAGCAACTGAATATCCCTAGGCAAAAAAATGAACCTTGGCCTAAGTCTTACACCCTGTACAAAACTTAACACAAAATGGATCATGGATTTAAATGCGAAACATAAAACTACTAGAAAAAAATACAGAAGAAAATATTTAGGATCTAGGACTAGGCAGAGTCCTTAGATTTGACACCAAAAGCATGATCTATAAAAGAAAAAATTGAAAAACTGGACTTCATCAGTCCAGTTTTTGCTCTGTGAAAGATCTGTTTAAGAGGACGAAAAGACAAGCTATGGACTGAGAGAACATACAATTGATTCTCGTTAATCAGGATAGTTATGATCTGCGAATTCTCCATGAACACTAAATTAGCAAATAATGAAATACAAGTTCCTGCACACCTCTGGTCACAGCATTTTCATCAACTGATCAATACATAAACTTGTTTTATGTGTGTTTCTGTTTCAAGTCACCTTATTTAATATATATTGATTCCTCAGCATTGAACTCATGGCCAATAATACTACAAATCATGCCTGAACAAAGCTTATTTAACACACGTTATTTTCTCCGTAAGGCATATCACAGCAAGAAAAGCAAAAAAATGTAGCACTAAATAATCTGTGAAATGGACACTTGTTTACAGTATGAGAGTTAAAACAAGAAGGCAGAGCATCATCTTGTTCAGCCTTAGCTGGGAATGTGCATGTTAGGTGACTCAAAATTTTTGCCACTCTGTGCATGTCTGTAAATGATTCCAAAAGCACCGCAAGTATTGATTTGGGGGTTACAAATTAATTTTAACAAGTAGGCAAATTCACTAACACAAATTCCATAAATAATGAGCATCAACTCTATTTGCAAACCACATATCTGAAAAAGAACTACTATCTAGAATATATAAAGAACTCCCAAAATTTAAGAGTAATAAAACCCAAACAATCCAATTAGAAAATGGCCAAAAGACATTTCACTGAAGATATACAGATATAAAATAAGCAAATGAAAAGATGTTCAACATCATTAGCCATTAGGGAAATGCAAATTAAAACCACAATGGGATATCACTACATATCTATAAGAATGGCTAAAAAAAAAAAAAATAGTGACAACATCAAATGCTGGTAAGGATGTAGAGAAACTAGATCAGTCACACATCCCTGATGGTCATGTAAAATGATACAGCCACTGGAAAACAGTTTGGCAGTTTCATAAAAAAGTTAACATGTAACTACATATGAGCCAGCAATTGTACTCCTGGGTATTAATCCCAGAGAAATAAGCAATTATCCTAACACAAAACCTGTATACAAATGTTTATAGCAGCTTTATTCATAATAGTCCCAAACTGGAAACAACCCAGATGTCCATCAACAGGTGAATGGTTAAACAAACTGTGGTACATCTATACCATGGACTAATGCTCAACAATAAAAAAATAACAAATATACATGTTGATACGTGCAACAACCTGGATGAATCTCCAGAGAATTACACTGAGTGAAAAAAGACAATCCCAAAAGGTTACATACTAACTCTATAATCCCATTTATATAACATTGAAATGATAGAATTATAGAATTGGAGAAATGATTAATGATTACCAGGGGTTAAGGAAGGGGCTGAGGTGGGTAGGAAGGGGGTGTAGCTATAAAAGGGCAATATAAGAGATCCCTGTGGTGATGGAGATGTTCTGTATCTTGACTGTATCAATTTCAATATTCTGGTTGCAATATTTTACTATCGTTTTGCAAGATGTCAGCATTGAGGGAAACAAGGTAAAGGTCCACAAAATCTCTCTCTGTTATTTCTTACAACTGCATATGAATCTACAATTATCACAAATTAAAAAGCTACTTCAAACAGTGAAATGCAGTTACATTTTCAACTATTTTATTCAGTGTATCATACTGTTTTCTTGAGGTACAAATTTCTAAGTTGTGAAACTCATATTCTTTATTTTACTTCAAATAAACCTAAGTTAAGAGGAGCAAGCATTTTAAAAAGTGAGTAGAAAGATAAATTACATTAAAATAATGAAATAAAATATTGAAATGAAATTGCTTATACAATAAAAATTTGTCTTTAAAATTCCAGAGCAACAACAATAACAAAGTACTTCATTACTGTTTCCTCCTCAACAGAAAATGAGTTAGCTATTTCAAAATTATAACTAAAATCAAGGAGCTTCTGGTTTACAGTGCAAGTATAGCATTAATTTAGTTCTAAAGAATCTAATATCACAAATTTGATCCAGTAAAAGAAATAGTTATTGTTCTATTTTCTGGCCACTAGCTGCATCTCTAACAAACCATCTGACAAAGGCATACCCCATAAGAAAGAGACAGAAATGATTCCCAAATCTATTTTTCTTTCCGAAAAAAAGAAATTAAGGAGAAAAGAGGAAAAAACCTATAGATTTTAGATTGGTGCCACTATCTTTGTTTGCAACATATCACAAAGAGCCATACAATTCAACAAGAAAAAATTAATCCATCTCCTATTTTTAAATGTTAGTTGGGAAAGATTAAAAACATAAAAGGAAAAAAAAGCAACAGCTGCAATAAAAACTTTAACATCCGTGCTACAGAACACAGCAAGAAACTTAAACAATATCTTAGGTTGATGGAGCTTAACAAGTACCAACTCTTAAGCACTGTGAAGGGGGCCAGCCTCAGTGGCCTAGTGGTTAAGTTTGGCACGCTCCGCTGCGGTGGCCCAGGGTTCAGTTCCTGGGCGTGGACCTACCCACTCATCTGTCAGTGGTCATGCTGAGGCAGCGGCTCACATACAAAAAGAGGAAGATTGGCAGCAGATGTTAGCTCAAGGCGAATCTTTGTCAGCAAAAACAAACAAACAAAACTGTGAAGGGTCTGAGATTTTACTCTACTTGAAAACTAAGAAGTTAGCATACTTAGTAGTAAACATAATTTGAGTAGCAAGGGTTAGAAAACTTTGTCAAACCACTGCCTATGCAGTCTGTGGTGCATTACACTCTAAATTTGTTCAGCAGATGAGATTTTGAAGTTCTCTGTCACCGGAAAAAACACATCATGTTACTCAGGTATACTGCCTTTAAGTTGTGGCTAATAATAATTAAAAATTTTACTTTCAAGTAATGTTAAGTCAATTCATATGATTATATGTTCTATAAAACATATCTGTGTGCTTTTCTCCACACAAAAATATTTGGAGCATATTGGTCCTCAAAATTATCTTAATGTAGTTCTTAATTATCTTCTGGTATATGATCTATGTATAAAGGTAGTACTGATTCCAACTTCAATTAACCAATTTAGCTCACAATGTGCTCTTCCTGCTGCTAGTAATAAGAATAAACCCAAATATATAATTCATTTCTTGGCACTTTTTAAAAGGTCTTTTGATAACATTTTAGCAATATGTAGGTTTCTGTACAAGTTCAGAGAATAAACTCATTTTAACAGGGTTGTGAAAACTTGCATGTTGAAAATAAACTAATTTGATTTCTGGAAAGAAATGTCAGGATCACGTATTAAGTATTATGCCTCTCAAAATTAGATTTGTCTTTATAAATCCTTAATCTCAAGAAATATTACTCTGTCAGAGAATAATGGCAAATGCATCTGTTTACATTCAAAAAGTTTACCTTTCCTCAAATTATTTAGAATATTAATAAAGGATACTATTCAGAATCAAGTATTTGCATATAAAACAATGTAATATTTCCTAGTATAGTCCAAAAAATGTATTCATTTAAAAAAGAACAGCTTCCACATGCTTTTAATAAATGGCCCAACAAACCAATAATACACCATTGTTGCCATTATTTCTTTCTGTGATTTTGCTACTCAAAATTCCTCAGTATAAGAACAGAAGTCTGGATAACAAGACCCTGAGAACTCATCAAGTAAGAAATATCTCACCCTGATGCAACCCTCTAATAAAAATTTTTTAAAGAAGATAATCATTATATATTGAATCATTCTGATGAACAATAAAACTAATTAATACCAAATCATTCCACAAATGCTCTCTTGATCCAGCTAAAATAATACAACCAAATGTTGAAAAAAACTTTAAGGCAAGCAAGCAAACATTCTATAGCTTATTTTTTCCTTTCATGTTTATATTAAAAATTTTAAATACATTATTTTTTCTCATATTAAAAACAGAGCCATCTTAAAGAAAGGATTAAAATTTACATTAACATAACTATAATTTCTCCAGTGTGACCTTTACAAATGTTTGATAAAATTCACCACTGATGCTATCTGGGTCTAGTTTTCTTTGAGAATGGATTTTTAACTATTTCTTTAATAGAAACAGTTCAATAGATCTGGAATAGTTTAATAGAAATAGTTCAAATACCCTGTTCAGGTTATCTATTTCATCTTTAGTGAGATTTTTTTTTAAATTTTATAATTTTATTTATTTATCTTTTTCCCCCCAAAGTCCCAGTAGATAGTTGTACGTCATAGCTGCACATCCTTCTAGTTGCTGTATGTGGGACACAGGCTCAGCATGGCCAGAGAAGCGGTGCATGCCCGGAATCCAAACCCGGGCCGCCAGCAGTGGAGTGCGCGCACTTAACCGCTAAGCCACGGGGACAGCCCCTTTAGTGAGATTTTATAGTTTGTGTTTCTCATGGACTCTGCCCATTTCACCTAAGTTGTTGATTTATTGGCATAAAGTTATTCATAATATTCCCTTACTCTCCTTTTAATGTCTGTACGATAAGTAGTGATATTCCCTCTCTTACACCTAAAACTGTCAGTTTGTGTCTTCTGGCTAGGAGTTTATCAAATTTTCTGATAACATCAAAGAATCAGCTTTTGGTTATTGATTTTTTTTCCTTATTGCTTTTCTGTTTTCTATTTAATTCATTTCTGCTCTTTATTCTTTCTTTCTTCAACTTAAGATTTAATTTGCTCTTCTTTATGTAATTTCTTAAAGTCAAAGCTTAGATTATTGATCTTAAACCTTTCTATTTTTCTAATACATTTAATGTTATAAATGTTCCTGTAAGAATTGCTTTAGCTGCACCCTATTAGTTTTGATATACTGTATTTCCATTTTCAGTAAATTAATATATTTTCTAATTCTCCTTTGAATTTCTTCTTCGACTGATGGAGTACTCGGAATTGTACTGATTTTTTAAACAATAAAATTGGGATTTTCCAGATAGCTCTCTATCAGATAGCATGTACTGTATGGACAGAGAACACAATTTTTATGACTTGAATCCTTTTAAGTTTGTTGGCTTGCATTATGGCCAAGAATGTGGTCTATTCTGGCATATGTTCTGGGTGCACTTGAAAATAAGGTGTATTCTTATGTTGTTGGATGGAGCGTTCTAAAAATATCAATTTGATAATGTTAGGCAATAGTGTTGTTCAAATGCTCTATATCTTCACTGATTTTTCATCTACTTGTTCTATGAATTATTGAGAAGGGTGCTGAAATCTCTGACCATAACTGGATTTATCTACTTCTTTCAGTGCTATCAGTTTCTGCACTGTGTATTTTGAAGGTTTGCTATTAGGTGCATAAACTTTTAGGATTATTATGTCTTCTTGATGAATTAATCCATATATCATGATTAAATAACCCTCTTTAGCCCTAGTAATGTTCCTTGCTCTGGAATATAACTTGTCTGATATTAAATTAATAGAGTTGTTCCAGCTTCCATTTGATTTGTGCTAACATGGTGTATCATTTTTCCATGCTTTTATTTTTATACCTTGTGTCTTTATATTTAAAGACAGCAGACAGACTGTCTTATAGAGTTATAGGGTTCTTATAGGGTTCTTATAGACAGCATATGGCCAAGCCTTTCTTTTTTATCCAATACAACCATCTCTGCCCTTTAATTGGGCTTTTTAGATCAATTAACAACAACAAAATGATTGTTGATACTGTTGAATTTAAATCTGACTTCCTGCTACTTCTCTCATGTTTTCCTTGTTCCCTTTTTGCTCTTTTCCAGGCTTCTTTTATATTGATTTTTTTTTTTTTTAGTTATATCATTTTATCTCCTTTATAGTTTATTAGCTAAATCTCCTTGTGTTCTTTTTTCACAAGGTTGGTCCACAGATTACTGTATATATTTTTAAGGTATCAGAGTCTCTCCTCATAGTATACCATTTCACATATAGTAGAAGAATCTTACAATACCTCCATTTCCCAGCCTTTTGCTATTGTCATACATTTTATTTGTACATATGCTTTAAGCTCTACAATGCATTATTTTTGTTTAAAAGTCAATTATTTTTGTCACCAACTTTATTGAGATACAATTCTACACTATAAAATTCACCCTTTTGAATTGTACAATTCAGACAACATGGATGGACATTGAGGGTATTATGCAAAGTGAAATAAGTCAGAGGGAGACGGTCAAATACCGTATGATTTCCCTCATTTAGTAGTAGATAATAATAACAACAAACAAACACATAGAGACAGAGACTGGATTGGTGGTTACCAGAGGGAGGAGGGCGAAAGGGATAATTCGGCACGTGTGTGATGATGGATTGTAATTAGTATTTGGGTGGTGAACATGATGTAATCTATGCAGAAACAGAAGTATAATGACGTACACCTGAAATTTATACAATGTTATAAACCAATGCTACTGCAATAAACAAAAAATTAAAAATAAATAAATTGTACAATTCAGTAGTTCTTAGTATATTCACAGAATTGTGAAACTATTCCCACTAAGTTTAGAATATTTCCATTATCCCCAAAAGAAACACCTACCCATTAGCAGTCACTCCCCATTCTCCCCTGCACCTAACGCCTATCATGACTAATCTACTTTATGTTTCTATATATTTGCTTATTTTGGACATTTCATACATTGGAATCACTCAGTATGTGGTTTTTTTGTAACTGGCTTCTTTTGCTTGCATAATATTCTCCAGGTTCATCCATATTCTAGCAGTATTAGTACTTGATTACTTTTTACTGCCAAAAGTATTTCATTGTATGGATATACCACACTTCATCAATTTTTATCCATTCATCAGTTGGACGTTTAGGTTATTACCAATTTTTGGCTATTATGAATAAGACTATGAATATTTGCACACAAGTTTTTGTGTAGACACATGTTTTCAATTCTCTTAAATACACACTTAGGATTGGAATTTCTGGGTCATATAGTAACTCGATGGTCATATGTTCATATTGAGGAACTGCCAGACTATTTTTCAAAGTGGCTTCACTATTTTACAACCCCACCAACAATGTATAAGGGATCTGATTTCTCCAACGTCCTCACCAACACCTGTTATTATCTTTCTATTTTATTATAACCATGTTAGTGGGTGTGAAGTAAGATCTCATGGTTTTGATTTGCATTTCCCTAATGACTAATGATGTTGAGCATCTTTTCATGTGCTTATTGGCCATTTGTATATCTTCTATTCAGAAATGTTTATTCAGACCTTTTGTCCATTTTAATTGTATCAATTATCTTTTAAAGAGATTTTTAAATATAAAAACAAACTTATTTACCCGCATATTTAACATTTTCCATGCTCATCATTCTTTTGTTGTAAGTCCACATTTCCATCTGATATTTTTCCTTCTGCTAGAAGGACTTCCTTTAACATTTCATGTCGTAATTGTCTGATGTTGATGAATTATTTCAGCTTGTATATGCCTCAAAAGTTTATTTTGCCTTCAATTTCAAACAATATTTTTGCTGGTCATAGAACTCAAGGTTGCCTCTTTCAGAACATTAATGTTGTCACTCCGCTATCTTCTGGCTTGCATTGTTTCTGATGAGAAGTCTGCTGTCACTGTTATCTTTATTCCTTTAAATGTAAGGTGTCTTTTTTCCTCTATCTGCTTTTAAGAATTTCTCTTTATCACCAGTTCTTAGAAATTTTATTACACTGTACTTCTGTGTGATTTTCTTCACGTTTCCTCTGTTTGAGGTTCATTGTGCTTCTTAGGTCTGTGGGTTTATATTCATCAAATTTGCAAATTTTTCTATTATTATTTCTTCAAATATTTTTTCTGTTACCCATTTCCTCTCCTTCTGGGACTCCAATTACAAATATCCAAGGTCTCTTGATATTGTCTCACAGCTCTGTTCTTTTAATTTCAGTCTTTTCTTTTTTTCTGTTTCATTTTGGGTGGTTTCCATTGCTATGCTTTAAGTTTACTTATCTTTATTTCTGCAGGGTCAATTCTGCTATTAATCCCATCCAGTGTATTTTTCAAATCAGATATTATTCTTTTCATCTCTAAAAGCTCAATTTGCAGGGCCAGCCCAGTGGTGCAAGTGGTTACGTGTGCGCGTTCCACTGCGGCGGCCCGGGGTTCACCAGTTCGGATCCCGGGCGCATACTGACACACTGCTTAGCAAGCCATGTTGTGGCGGTGTCCCATATAAAAAGTGGAGGAAGATGGGCAAGGAGGTTAGCCCAGGGCCAGTCTTCCTCAGCAAAAAAAGAGGAGGATTGGCAGATGGTAGCACAGGGCTGATCTTCCTCACAAAATAAATAAAAAATAAATAAAAATAAAAGCTCAGTTTGCATCTTTATTATATCTTCTATTTTCGTCCTCATCATCCTTATGCATTTCTCTATCTTGAACTATGGAGTACATTTAAAATAACTGTTTTAATGTTCTCATCTACTAATTCTATCCTATATATCATTTTGGATTTGCTTCCATTGATTCACTTTTATCCTGGCTCCAGGTCATAGCCTCCTACTTCTGTGCCTGCCTGGTCATTTTGACTGGAGGCCAAACACTGTGAACTTTATGCAGCTGCTGGACTTTACCATATCTGAGGCTTAAATGTTCTGAGGCTTTATTGTGGGATTGTGGAACGCAGTTATGTCACTTCGATACAGTTTGGCCCTTGTGAGGATGTTTTGAAGCTTTATTGGAGTGATTCCTAAACAGCCTTTAGTCTAGAGTTATTTGATTTGAGCAGTAAAGCAATACTATTCTGAGGAATACCCATCGTCCCACGTATTAGGAGATCATTTTGCTCTGGATGGTGGAAACACAAACTGTTCCTGGCCCAAGGAAAGCTTCAGAGATTATTCTGCTTGCTCCTTTCCAGAGATTTATTCCCTGTCTTTCGATCACTAGAGCATGCACTTTAGATTTAGTAGATTACTCACATGCATGTACTGATCAGTTTTCAGCCAAAAACTCAAGGAAAACCCACTACAGAGCTCCAGAGCGGTTTCTCTTTTTGCTTCTGAGCAGCTCTCTCCTCTCCAAGATACTGCCCCACAAATTTCAGCAAATGCTAGCCAGTTTGCCCTCCCCAAACTCCTTACTCTATCTCATCAACTCAGTGACACCTCCAGACTATGTTTGGGTTTCTCCTCCCTGTACCATAGCCTGGAGCCTCTCTACAGGCAATGAGCTATTGTGCAATGATAGAAAATTATTGTTTCATATATTTTCCCTCTTTTTATTTATTTATAGCAGAGGAAAAATTCATTCCCTGTTTTTCTGTATTTTGGCTCGAAGTGAAAGTCTTATACACTTTTAGGAATATAAACATTCATTTATTTACCAATCTTCTGTCATAGAACCAAGGCCTTTCCTTTGAGTATTATTCCACTGCCTGGAATTATGAAATGTTTGCCTTTCTTACGTATGTTGTATGCACTATGCATTATCTATGATTTCTAGTTTACTTTCTTTAAAGTGGATTGAGCACATTTAAAACATTTAAGAAACACTTGCAAAGTAACGAGTGAAAATTTCTTTAGAGTTTATAACTCCCTACACATACACACACACACACACACAATCTCTTATAGTTATTACACTCATATCTAATTTGACAGCAATTTCTTTCAGTACTTGCCTTTATCTAATCTTTACAAATTACTCAACTTTGTTTTCATAAAAATAACAATTCTTTTTCTTTCCTTTCAGTTTTCATTGGTTTACAGAATTATAATAAAAAGGATAACTGGAATAAACAAGTTTGGGAATAAACTCAGCTGGAAAGGAAGAGATATAGACTATTAGAGAATGCCCTATGCTAGCCACAACATTCAATGTGAATCAGTCATTCAATAAGTTAGTAAGCAACCACTTAGAAGTTTGTTAATAGAGCTTCTACTATGCAATCAAGTTGTACCAGATAATTTACTATCTAAGGACTACAGGCTTTTATTAAATACTTTAGAGAATAATCTGTTGACCAAAGAAAGTAAGTCTCATATAAAGAGGGAATTACTCAGAACTAGCCTAGAACCCAAAAAGGAGATGATGCCAGGGAATCCCTCCACCCTTCCCAATAAAAGTAATCCTGTGAGGGGCCGGCCCAGTGGCATAGCGGTTATGTGTGCACGCCCCGCTTTGGCGGCCCGGGGGTGGTTCGCAGGTTCGGATCCTGGGCACGCACAGACACATCATTTGTCAAGTCATGCTGTGGCAGCGTCCCACATAAAGTAGAAGAATATGGGCACAGATGCTAGCCCAAGGCCAATCTTCCTCAGCAAAAAGAGGAGGACTGGCATCACATGTTAGCTCAGGTCTAATCTTCCTCAAAAAAAAAAAAAAGTAATCATGTGAAACTAAAAAATAGAGGTTCTAACAGGGATTTTGAAGAAGAAAGGGGTGCGGTTTGTGTGACAGGAAGAGGAGCAGACCAGGTGAAAAGGATGGCACAGATGATGTCTCAGACAACAATATGCAATGTTCACAGTATGACAAACAACCTAACATAGCAGAGAGTATGTCAGTGTAGAAATATGTACTAATAAATCAGTTAGTTCCAAATAAGAAATGTAGCATATTATCTATACAACTTTAAAATGGCAAATCAGCTAGGTTTTCTTGGAGAACTTTTAAAAATCAGTATCTTAAATTGGATTGTAAATACCACAATCCCTAAATTATCCTTTAATAAACTATAGAACTAATTTATTAAAAATCACTTCGGAGAGAAAAAAAGTGATGACCTTCCTAAATGCTCAACTTACTTCATAGAAAGAATTTATCATGTTCAAAATACTGATTTAGAGCATTATAAAGAACAGTTTGGCCTAAATACTTTTAAAAATAAAATCTAACTATATTAAAATAAAAATTATGTACTATATTACTATAATACTAGGTCTAAGATACTAAGAAATTCCTCATGAATATACTGTTGGGTCAAAGTTTCCAACGTATGATACAGTAGAAAGCAGTAAGAATTATGAATATTGGATCAAATAATAATGTAATAAAAGTTCTTAGGCAAGTCATTTACCTTTCTCTTGTTCTATTTAGTCATATCTGAAATCTGTACAGGAAACTTTAAAAGCCATGCAGCATAGGATAATTTCTGAATATAAAGTAAATGAAGTATGATCAGTTCTTCAGAATATCACAAGAGAAAGCAGTACTTCCTTAAGGCTACAGCTAATTATTTCTTGAATACGGTACCTTCAAAATTCACTGCTCTGAGTGCTTCTAAGGCTGTTCCATTGTCCATCGGTTCTCTCAGTGTATAGCAGAGAACTTTTTTTCTATGAATCTTCACCTTAAACTTTTATTCCCTTAGCTTCAGGCAACCACTGCTTTCCCACAATCTTCAGAGAATAAAATAATTCCCTTCCTTCATTTATAGTGCTACCTTGAAGGGATCTAGTTCTCTGGAGTCTTCTCTTTTCCAGTCTAGATAAATGTAGAAATACATTAAACCTTACCTCTCAATCTCACATTCTTTGGATTTTGTGGATATTTTTCCCTGTAAGATTTTTATACCAAATACAGACTTTTAAAAAGTGGATTTACTGCTACTGTAACGCCAGACGCTCTCATTTTACATAAAAATATACATATCTGAAGTCATAACAGGAAAAATGCCTCAAATCCCATAATGCACTGAACAGAAATATCATATGGTCATTTTATTCAATATTCAATCAAAAAATATTATAGAGTGCCAGTTCTGTACCAGGCTCTGTGCTGGGTACCAGGAATAATGTTGTAAACCAAATAAAAAGAGACTCTGACCACGCTTAGCTTACAGTTTAGAGAGAAAGAAGTATCTAAGAGAGAGACATTAAACTCAAGGGAAAAAAAGGGTTATATGAGTTATGACAGTAAATATTGGAATCTTTGAGAATCTAACCTAATCCTGGATCAGAGAAGATCTCACTAAAGAAGTGACACTGAAGTTATTATCTGAAGGATAAGTAGCAGTTAGATAGATGAAGGAGGGAAGAAGTGTTTCATGCAAAAAAGACAAGTCGTGTTAAGGCTGTGAGAAAACTAACTTCAAATAACTCACGAAGTTCATAATGGCTTGAGTGTAGAGTATGACAGAGAAAAACGAAGATACACAGGTCAGCTCAGGCCTTGTAGGCCAAATGAAGTAGTTTTACTTTCATCCTAAAATGATTCATATATAGAAGATAATAAAGTTTGTAACTTTGGAATAACATTTTGGCTTCAGCGTGGAGCTGGCAAGAATTACACTTAGCCAGGGGGATGAGCAGGAGAACTCCAACCAGAGTGCCTTGACTGATCTCCATGTGACTGAATCTACAGAAATCACCATTCCTTCTCCTTGAAATGTATTCTTCACATGGCTTTAAGGACATCACAGTCTCGTGGTTTTCCTCCGGCCTCAATGGCCTGTTCTTTTTAGTTTCCACTGCTGATTGCTCATCTCCTCAATTTCTTTTTTTTTTTTTTTTAAAGGTTTTATTTATTTATTCCCCCCCCCCCAAGCCCCAGTAGATAGTTGTATGTCATAGCTGCACATCCTTCTAGTTGCTGTATGTGGGACTCGGCCTCAGCATGGCCGGAGAAGTGGTGCGTCGGTGCGCACCCAGGATCCGAACCTGGGCCGCCAGCAGCGGAGTGCGCGCACTTAACCACTAAGCCACGGGGCCGGCCCTCCTCAATTTCTTAATGCTGAACTGCTCCTGGACCCAGTGCTTGGATTTTTTCTCTTTATATACTCTTTCCATTGTTCAACTCATCCTGACCCATGGCTTTAAATTTTTTCCAAAGCACTATCACCATCTAAATACTCCATATTTTACTCATTTTTTTCTTTATTATGGTCTCCTCCTTCCCCATAAGAATGTGATCTCCATGAGGGCAGGGATATTTATCTGTTTTCTTAATTGTGTGATCTCAGCACCTAGGACACTGCTTGGCACATAATAGGCAGTCAACAAATATGTGTTAAATTCATGATTAACTAAATGAATGAATAAATGAACAAACAAAGAAAAGGAGACTGGACTAAGGTGGAATCAACATGGATGGAGAGGATTACAGGAACAGTCAGTAGGAAACTAGTAAGAGTGGCGAGCTATACAAATTGAGGGAGAGGAGGAACTCAAGCTTAACTCCTAGGTAGCTGGTCTGGGTGACTAGATAGATTAGTGATACAGAGGAACATGGTTCCTGAAGAGTGGAAAGATGATCAGTTCAGTTTTGCACATGCAGAGTGTCAGGTGCTTAATGAAATACCTAAGTGAAGATGTCCAGTCCACAGCACAGGGAGATAAGGATGTAGATTTGGATTTAGAGTCAAATAGCACAGAGATGGTGTTAGAAACTATGGGAGTAGATTCATTCGTTGAGGGAGAATGAACAGAAAAAAACAGAAGACTGGAAACTGAGCCCTGACAAACCTAACACTGAGGGGTTGATAAAAATAAAAGAAGTTGCAAAGGAGATGAAGAATGAGTGTTCACATAGGTAAGAAGAAAACCAGAGAGTATCGCAACATAAGAGCACAGTTAAGACAATATTTTGAAAAGAAAGTCACAACATCAAATGTTACTAAGTGAGCAAACAAAACCAGGACTAAAAATCATTAAGATGGGAGAGACTTATGGATGTTTAAATGTTGACTGGAAAAAGGCAGTCGAGAAAGTGAAATGAAAGATGAAGTGGAGCAGACAATTGGGAGAAGATGGGTCACAGCATATCTGCACATGTCAAAATAGAAAGGAGAAAAGAGAAGGTAGGCAAACTTATTTTTTGGTATTTCCCGCAGAATTATTTACACGCACATTACATATTATTTTAAAACCTATGATGTCATTATGATTAATTGGGTAACGCTGTAGCAATTAAGAAAAGAATATCAAACATATTAACAATCACAAAGTTTATGCAAGCATACCTCCTCCTCAATCCTGCTTCCAGTAGCTAACATACACAGCCTGTACCATCACACTCAGATGAAACAACTTACTAGGTGTAAAGGGTCAGAGTGGACGAGAGATGGACATTGACTTACAGTCCACATTTAATACAGGTAACTGCCTACTTATAAAAGAGGTTAGGGGGGCCAGCCCAGTGGTGTAGTGGTTAAGTTCATGTGCTCCACTTTGCTGGCCCGGGGTTCACGGGTTCAGATCCCGGGTGCGGACCTACACAGCACTCATCAAGCCATGCTGTGGTGGCGTCCCACATACAAAATAGAGGAAGACTGGCACAGATGTTAGCTCAGGGCCAATCTTCCTCAAGCAAAAAGAGGAAGATTGGCAACAGATGTTAGCTCAGGGCCAATCTTCCTCACCAAAAAAAATAAAAATAACAATAAAAGAGGTTAGGTCCTAGAGATCTACATATAGATGACATTTTGTATGTAAAACTGCTCCAGAGATAACTTTTAATAATAAGGGCAAAATCATAGCCTAAGTAGTAAAAAAAAAAAAAAAGCACAAAATTATGTAGTCAGGTAATATAAAATGAATGCTTTTCCTTTAAAATTTATCACAAAATGTATGCAAATTGAGCCTACTTGTACTTTAATAAAACACTTAACTTTAGCACATTATATAAAAGCTGAGCGTGGAGGAGTGGACACCCACTTCAGCAGGTTGAGGCCTTGTGTCTCCAGTCTGTTGCTCTACGCAATACACATATGGGTTACTGACAGGAGGCAATAACATGATTCTTAACAAATGGTTGCTGAAAAGTGACAGTCACCTGTCACGCGGGGCTACAAATGCTAACCAAGAACACCACCACAGCTCAGGCCAAGTCTCGTTTGGAAATCTAACCTAAGTACCAATTGCCAACTTTAGTTGAAAATTGTTCTCTCATTAACTTTATAAACATTGATTGAAAAAATCCTAGAAAATCTTTCACTGGATGAGTCCATGTCTTTGTTAAAAGATATATACGTGTGCGTGTATGTGTCTGTAACTGCTTATTCCCAATCACTATGTAGGCTCAGTCTCAGAACAAACAATCAACTTATTTTTAACCAACTCACACTGCTGTCTTACTAGTTAATAAACCCTTACTGGTTAATAAACAAATAACTACTTCTCATCTGACATTAGTTATTAAATGTTCCAGCTTTTTACATCAGAGTTGTCACTTTATCTTTTTTGTTCTTCTACCCAGTTAACCAAGCTCATCAGAAAAAATTACATATTTCTCTATCGTCCCCCCTTTCTACAAGTCAAAAACAGGGCAGTAGTCTTTCAATATTATCTAAAGAAAGGCATTATTTTTTTGATCTTGCAAGTGCCTTTTTCTTGATATCTGTCAGAAAAGAGTCAACCACCACTTGCCTTCATGTGAGAAGGATCCCAATTTACATTTGCTGTTTTGCCACGGGACTATCTGAATTCACCAGTTTACTGTCATTATTTGGTTAATGGTTTGATTGGTAAATTCAGCAAAGATCCAAGGGCCTGCTCAAATGTTAAGGTTTTGAAGAATAAATTAGAAATTAGACAGGAGCTATAGATGACATCCCCAGGCAACTAAGAATAAATAGCTGTCATTGCCTACCCCAGAAACCAAACAAGAAGCACAATACTTAGGTGGATTTTGTTGTGATCAGAGGGCACATATTCTACATCTGGGAATATTGCTAGCTCCTATCCATAAAGCTATCTGAAAGAAGGCCATATTTAAATTGAGGCCTGAACAACAGGAAGCTATGTCTGAATTACAAAAGGCCATAGCAGCCCAGTCAATACATTTGGGGTCTTATCATCCATGCTTAGATATAATTTTGGAAGTGTTTGCAACTCTTAACTCATCCAGACTGGAACTTACGGCAAAACCTCATGAGTGCTGCCCAGCAGTGACTGCTGGAGTTTTAGATAAGAAAATGTCCAGATGCATCAATACAGTACATGCTGTTTGAAAGACATTGGCTTGTTATTGGTTATTAATTGAAACTGCCTCCACAACTGAAGGAAATAATCTTGAGATCTAAGATACCCATAATTTTTTTTATATAATGTCAGAGAAATGTTCTAATAAGGAAGGCAGTGCCAAGAAAATTTCCATAATAAAGTGGAAATGGTTTATACAGGAACATATACCGGAAAAAAATAAGGAGGTATTCGTCATATTTATAAGCAGACAGCCTCTTTTCTCTTAGGATCAACTTTGGAGCCACTTGCAGAACTACCAGACCTTAGTGCCACGTGGGTAGGGTCCTATTAGCAGCCCCTAGTTGACAAACAAAAAGCTGCCTGGTTTACAGACAGCAGTTCCAAGGTGACGGACAGTATCCTGCTTGGAAAGCTGCCACACTGTGACCAACTGATGGAAAAAGCTCTGAAGAAGATAAGAATAAATCCACTCAGCGGGCTAAATTGCATGCTTTTGTCCCTTCAGTAACAGAAGAATTAGACAACAAGAAGAACCCTGAAGTTTGTGTGTATTCTGACTCACAGGTGGTAGTGAATGGCTTGGTCATAAAGTAAGGCAGATGGACAATGGAAAAGTTGACTATTAAGGTAATACAGAAATGCAGACTAGAGCCTATGCCAAAGCCCATGAATGCTGCCCATGAGTAAGGGGCATGACCCTATGGGAATTTAAGGGACTCATTAAAGTAGAACATGTTGACACTCATCAAAAGAATCAGAATCAGAAGGTGACAGGAATCAACAAGTAGATACCTTGGTATGCTCACTCGAGGTTGCCACTTTGGTTCATAAAACGTATGGATAAGCTGCAGCCATGCCACAGGGGCTGATCATCAGCTTACTCCTCTTGCACCCTCTGAGGCACAAAATGCCAAGAAGGACTGTCCTACCCACCGATGAGAAAGACAGACTGCAAACAGCTATGAGGCAGATTTCCCACAGGGAAGGCCCCACACACAGCTGGCAAGTGAACTATACCGGACCGCTGCTTGCAGCTGCAGAAGCCTATAAGGAGTGTGACAGGTATAGACACTCTGGACTGGGCTTTGCATACCTGGTGGTAGATGCAAATACTCAAAACACAATAAAAGGACTGAAGCAAAAAATACTGTACCGATTTGGAAAGCCAAGTTATATTCCTTCAGGTCAAAAACTGCATTTTATGGTACACAGTCTCCAACAATGGGTGAAGACACAACACATCAAATAGACATAACACATTGTTCATCATCCTCAGAGTAGTGGTTTATAAAAAACCAGAACAGGCAATAGTACATTTGTGATAAAAAATGGGTGGAAATAAAGGCAAGAAGGGCTGGTTTATAGACCTTCAGAATTGTGTGCTCATGCTCAACATGAAGGGGACCAAAGGAGGCTCCCCACAAGACAGATTCCTCTGCTTTTGTGAGGGATCTGAGGAAGATGGGGTTAGGGAGGATGCTGGTATGACTACACAATTCTTCCCCACATCACCTAAACATCGTTCCCTACTTTATGAAGTAGTTCCAGGACCAGGACTTCAACTATAGGTGCTGGAATCAGGGATAATCCCAAAGCAAGAAACTACAATTATAGGTTTAAACCTTTATGCCAGAATACCTAAGGGCCTAATGAGATGGATTATGCCTTCACTCCATCTGGCAAAATTAAGACTGACAGTAACTGCAGCAGTATTGTCTAGTGGCCAAAATAGCCCACTAGTTCTATATCTGTGTTACCCTACCATCTATGAATAGGAATGTACTGAAGGGGAAGTACTTACTATACTCATATTGCTGTTGGAAAACTGGGCTAGCACTGTAGATGAAACTGAGGTCCCTTCCAAAAGTGGAATGGTTTGGGTTAAAATCAATAACTAATAGAAATAAGGAGCAATAGTAGCTAAAGGTAAATGAATGAATAAATAGACACGCAATGAGGGAAATCCAACACCACATTGATGCCTTGAGATAAGCTCAGAGAAAGAGAATAATAGAACAATTATACCAGGTGTCCAAAGGGGTGAAGCTATATGTTTGCCAAGACTGCCACTGCCTTGGAACCTGACAAGGTCTAACCTGAGTAGCATCAAATTGGAGACATTTTGGTCATTTCACTATGATGATGGATAGGACCATCTGTTGATGAATGAATGGTACTCTAGTAATATACCAGTATCTTCTGGTTCTTATTTTTCAGGTTACATCTATTCAAAGGATATCATTTGGGAAGGAATTTCCAGGAACTGCTTCCTGCCGGGTCATTAAATCATGCAATATATAATTCCTAGCAGACTGATGACTGTGTAACTGAATGACTGAATGCTTAGAAAGGTTCCTGGCTACAATGGACAAAATAGAGCTGCTGCATGCCTGTCATGCCATAGTGTGCTGTGTACAGATACACCTCATCCTTGTTTCTGTGGGTGGAAAGCTATTAAACAAGATAGAAAGAAATGGTGGGTTTCTGACAGGAATAAAGCAGCAGGCATCACATGGTGGACTTGAATCCCCACAGGGAATGACTCCACCCTGAGCCTGAGGAAGGCTATGTGAGATCTTATAGCATATTCAGACTAAACTACATCTAGGTGTGATCACTATCTGTGATGGTTAATTTTATGTGTCAACTTGGCTGGGCCATGGTGCTCAGATACGTGGTCAACATTATTCTGGCTGTTTCTGTGAGGGTGTTTTTGAATGAGACTTACATTTAAATAAGTGGACTTTGAGTAAAGCAGATTGCCTTCCATAATGCAGGTGGGCTTCATCCAATCAGTTGAAGGGCTGAACAGAACAAAGGCTGACCTCTCCCAAACAAGAAGGAATTATGCCTGCAGACTGTTTTTGGACTCAAAGTGCAACATGAACTCATCCCTGGTTCTCCAGCCTGCTGGCCTCCACATCAGCTTTTGGACTTACCCAGCCCACAATCACACGAGCCAATTGCTTAAAACAAATGTATTTCTCTCTATACATACAACCTATTGGTTCTGTTTCTCTGGAGAACCCTGACTAATGCACTATCCATTTAGCCTTAGGTTAGCCCCCAAAACATCTAGTAAAGGGAGAAAAATATACTAAACACTAAGGGAAATAAAACATTATACATGTTATAGTAGAATTATTTTAAAAGCACATATGAGACACAGAGAAGAGAGAGGTCCATTATATCCTCTGTGGATCAGAGAAAGCTTTATTAAAGGTTGATCTAAGCTTGCAAGATGAATAAATATTCTGCAAGCAGATGGAAGGGGGTCTGGTGGAGCAGGATCCCTGGCACCAATGCTCCTTGCATGAGGAGAGGCCCAGAGATGTAAAACAGCACGGTACACTAGAAAATCGCAAGTCGGTTTATACAGCTCAAGCATAGGGTGAGTAGGGACTGGGGCAAGAAAGGAGGCAAGTGATAAAGCCAGAAAAATATAAAAGAGCTAACTCATGAAAGGTCTGGTATGACAAGGCAAGCAGTTTGAATTTCATTTTGTAGGAAAACATATAAAGGTTCTAAAAACAGGCAAACGATCACAGTTGCAGCTTTAAAAGCTACCTCTGGTAGCAGTGTTGAGAACAGGTTCAAAAGATGGAAACGGTGGGAGAGAAGCAAGCATGGATGGACCACATGAGAGGTCAATGTCTTAGTCTGATTGGACTGCGGTAACAAAGTACCACAGACTGGGGTAGCTTAAACAACAGAAATTTATTTCTCACATTTTTGGAGGCTGGGAAGTACCAGATCAAGGTGTTGGCCAATTAGGTTTCTGGTGAGAGCTATCTTCCTCGCTTGCAGACAGCCACCTTCTTGCTATGTCCTCACATGGCCTTTCCTCAGTGTGTGCACCTGTATACACACACACACACACACAGATCTCTCTCTTGCTCTTCTTATAAAACCACCAATCCTATCAGATTAGAACCACACCCTTATGACCTCATTTCACTTTAGATTATTTCCTAAAAGCCCTATCTCCAAATACAATAGCATTAGGGGTTAGGGCTTCAACATATGAATCCTGACAGAAGACACAAGTCAATCTGCAGCTGAATTGAAGTAATCTAGTTAAGAGATGATACAGACCTAAGCTAAACTAATAGCAGTGGAGATGGAGAAAGATGTGATGCTAACAAGGGAAAATAACAAGACCCAGTTACAAGTTAAATATGAAGAGTCAAAAGACTATGAAGTTTCTGAATTACATAATTGGATGAATGGCGGTACCACCCATTTAAACTGGGAAAGCAGGTTATTGGCCCAGCAAAACCCCAAGGGCCTCAGACTTGGAAAATGCAGGTCCAGTGAAGAGTGGAATTGAGAAGTCAGACTGAAAACAAAGGGATTACTGAAGATCTATTTACTGAAGACTCAATCGTCACTGACTGATCTGAGATTTCGTTTTGCCCTAGTTACAAACACATCAGTTAGCCTGTTACTGTTTTGTAGATGCTGACAGCAGACAGAAAACTTCTGGGTCAGAGACAAAGAACTTTATTAATCATGGCACAGCATCAGCATGTTTGCTTTGATTCCCTGGACCCCAAGGCCCTGGGGGGTAATGTGATATGAGCCTAGATGAATGCTGTGCACATAGTGGTTGGGGTCGAAGCTGAAGAACACCAAGATTGGGGAGCCTACCATTTTATAGCAAGCTGTAAGCAAGCCTGTTCTTTGTCCCAGAGATAGACAATACCTCATCCTTCAAGACTGCTTGCTACAAACACAACTTTGGAGAAATGGCCCAGGTAAAAAGCAGACAGAGCTGTGCATTCTTGGTATATCCAATAAGACATACAGGAATATAAGAGACTCATAGAAGACTTTCACAACACTGACCAACCTAGTTCATTCCCTCTGTGACTCCAAAGGCATTTATGCCCCAGGCAAAATACAAAGTAAGGTATCTCGAAAGAAATGGAACAAACTTTTTGGAGACAACTCAAGTGCTAGAATGGATCTCGTTACTCCAGAGAAAAGTACTCCAAATTCTAGTATTTGAAAGGTCTCAAAGAAAATACTACTGTCCAAGAACAATAAAGTGAACAAGCCCACTCACATACAAGAAGCTCCTTCAAGTTTCTTATCATTGTCGTCTTTTTTCCCCAGTATGTAATTGTGAAACTTTTCAAACATACAGAAAAGCCGAATAGTATAATAAACACCTTTACATCTATCACTTTGAACAACTGTTAACAGAATTTTGCCATATCTGCTTTCTTTTTATTTCTGTGGGTTTTTTCCTCTCTTTCTTAGAAGGCGCTTAAAAATAACTTGCAGGCATCATGACTTTCTCCCCAAATATTTCACATAAGGAAATTTTCCTACATAACCATAATACCATTATCACATCTAAAAAAATTAACAATTCTTCCTCAATTGCCCCTAAAAAGTGTGTAGGGTTTTTTTTGTTTTATATTATTATTTTTGGAACCAAAATTCCATCAATGTTCACACATTGAATTTGGTTGCTACGTCTCCTTGTTTATTTTCATATACAATAGTCTCCTCCACCTCCAACACATAAATCTTTTTAACAATATTCACTGCTTGATGAGACCAAGCCAACTGTCTTTTACATGTCCCATACTCTGGATTTGTCTGATTTTGTCCTTGTGGTGTCATTTACTTTTCCCTCTATTCCTGTATGGCATGAAAATTGGAAGATACATTTAAAGGTGTGATTAGAGTCAGATTCAACATATATAAGAAGAATAATCACAGTTAATGTGGTGGACTTCCAACCACATCACATCGGAAGCACATAATGTCATGCTGTTCTATTACTAGTGATACTAACTTTGTTCACTTAAGTAAAGTGCTGACAGCTACATCTTGATTTTAAGGTACATATTTTTCCCTTTACAATTGTAAGAAATCTGTAAGGTGATACTTTGGTACTATGCAAATATTCCCTCACATCCTTTCACCTAACAAAATTAGCATCCATTCATGATCCTTATCTGAATCAATTATTTTATGGAGGAGTTGTGTGTTCATTTTCTAGTACTAATATAACAAGTTACCACAAACTTAACAACATTAAACAACACAATTTAGCATCTCACAATTTGTACATCACAAATCTGGATTGGTTCTACTGGTTTCTCTGCTCCAGGTTTCACAAGGCCAAAATCAAAGCGTCAGCCAGCTGGGCTCTTATCAAGAGGTTCTGGAGAGAGTCTGCTTCCAAGCTCACTCAGGTTGTTGGCAAAATGCAGTTCACTGAGGCTGTAGGACTGAGATCCTGTTTCCTTGCTGGCTGTTACTTTGGGGACCCTTAGCTGCTACAGGCCTCTCTCTGATCCTTGCACTTGGTTCCTATATCTCTGAGAGAGCAATGATGTGTTGAATCCTTCTCATGTTTGGAATCTCTCTTCCTTCCTCTTCCTTGGTGGAATTTCTGTCACTGATTCTTCTGCCTTTCTCTTCTCCTTTTAATGGCTTATGTGATTGCACTGGGTCCATCCAGATAATCCAGGATAATCTCCCTACCTTACGGTCAATTGACTAGTAACCTTAACTACATCCACAAAGTCCCTTCACAGTAGTACCAAATTAGCGTTTGATAGAATAAGCAGGAAATGAGAATCTTGGGGGAATATCTTTAGAATTATGCCTACCACAGGTGGCAAAATGGTGATTTTCTAATTCTATCCTATTTTTTAATTTTACTAGCCAGTATTCTTTGGTAAAGAAAAGCTTTCCTTCCTCACCTACAAATGAACAACAGTTCCTCATAAAAAGGCTAGCTATATAATTCTTTCTCTTTGATCATCAATTTTCAGATAATTTTCATCTTTCATGGCAAATTAACTATATTTTTTTAAAAATATTATGGAATCATGACTTTTTATTAAATGTTTTACAATCAATAGAATCCTTATTCTGTTTTATCCTCAAATTGTCCCAATTCTGGCCAAAGGAAGCCCCTTCAAGTTGGTTCCTCTGTCCTTTTCACATACTTCCATTATGCTAAGTGTTTGCTTTCCAGCAAAACATGATGTCCACAGCTCATTTTATATTTTCCCATTTCCAGATCTGGAATAAGCCTTTTCTCCAAGGAGTCCTGGCTCCTTTTACTAGGTAATGCATTTAGAAACCAAGGTTTTACCACTAAGTATACTCATTGCTAGTAGGGAATCACTACTTCCAGTCCTTTTCAGTGGGTAGAACTAGGAAATATACTTTTAAAACATAATGCGTTTGCAGTGATATTCCAAAACTTAAATTTTACTCTACAGGGGCCTTCCTAACTGCTTTGATGTTATATTTTGTATCTCTTTTCTCGAATCCTGAAAATCACAGTGCACAATTACATTTACATATTTACTTATTTGCTTTAATATGCCATATTCATAAGATAGTATCAAAATTATTATACTAATATCACTATTTACAATAATACCACTGAGTTAATTTTAACATTTCATTGGCCATTCTTCTTATCCTTAGGACAAAATCCAACAAAGGAAGTACCAAGTACTGTATCTAAAAGACATCTGAAATAATTCTTTTTTCTGTTTGGTTAGGCTACCACCTAGACACTTATGCTCATTAGCTTCATCTTCTTTTCAATTTTATGGTGTGCTTTTTTCCCTAAAATATTAAAATGTGTATATGGTTCAAAAATCAAAACTATATAAAAAGGTATTAGAGATTTCTCAACGCCATCATTTCATTTCATTCCTCCACATTCCCCATAGATAAACATTAATTTGAGTTTATCTTTCCAGATTTTTTTCACAAAAATAAACCAACAAATACTGAATTTCTTTCCCCTCCCTGCTCACACAAAAAGGAGAATGTATCTGTAATTGTGTAAGATATTGGCAATTTCCCCTCTAAAAGGATCATATTTTACATTCCTACCAGCAACATATATGAGAGGTCCTTTTTCTCTACAGCCCCATCTACTGAGTGTGCTGTCAAGCTTATAGAGTTTTGTCCACCTGACAGGTGAGAAATGTTATCTCAGTACAGTCTTCATTAACATGTCTCTTATTATGAGTGAGGCTAAACAACTTTTCATATGTTGAAAGGCTATTTGCATTTTCCCCCTAAACTGCTTGTTCATGCCTATTGCCCAATGGTTGGGTTTTTTGTGTGGGTTTTTTTGGTCTTTCTCTTTAAGTTTTAGAAGAGCTAGTAGCCTTTGGCAGCTTCCTTGCTGTCTGATATGACGAGATATTCCAGGCTCATGTCATTTGTCTCTTGCCCCAGACTGGAATCTAACATTTCACCAAAGAACTCAGGTTGCTTTAATGGAAGTAGTATTTCAAAACTACAATCATTGATCCTGGATTGGTATTTCAAAACAATTGGGTTGATAGGTTTTATTTCATTTTTTGTATTTAGATCTCTGACCCATATGGAGTTCATTCTGGTATCCAGTGTGATGAATAGTCACATTTTATATTATTTCACGATTATCTTCCCCCCCCCCCCAAAGCCCCAGTAGATAGTTGTATGTCATAGTTGCACAGCCTTCTAGTTGCTGTATGTGGGACGAGGCCTCAGCGTGGCCGGAGAAGCGGTGCATCGGTGCGCACCCGGGATCCGAACCTGGGCCGCCAGCAGCGGAGCGCGCGCACTTAACCGCTAAGCCACGGGGCCGGCCCACGATTATCTATCAATTACTTAAAGTTCTTTTTCCCCCAGTGATTTAAGATTGCACCATAACATAAACTATACTTCCATGTGTATTTGGACGTTCAATGTGTTTCTGGACTTTGTATTGTGTTCAACTGGTCTGTGTGTCTGTTCATATGTCAATGCCATATTGTTTTTAAGAGGCTTACAGTTTTTCTCAATTGGGTTTTCTCATTATTTCAGTGACTATTTCTTTAATTCTAAGATATCTAATTATTAATATCATCCTAGATATAGCATCCCACTTGTAGGAATGGATGTTACAGAGAGATGGAAGTCAAAAGAGATTGCTGACCAACTCTGGGCCAAAAGTCATTTCTTCGTCTCTACCATAGAAAGATAAATTCGATGTGAGTAATAATAAGTAGACAAAGAGAGAGAAAGGGAAGAGAAAAACAAGAAATTAGAACTTCATAACATTAATAATAAAAGTAAATTAGAAATCTTAAATAGTGCAGTTCTATTTTCATTCCATGCTCCTAATATTTAATGGCACATTAAAGAATATAAAATATCATATGTATGCATCTTACTTATTCCTCACAACAGTACAGATAATTGTATCCCTATTTTACCATGGAGGCTCAGAAATATTATTTTTCTAAAGTCACACAGATAGTGACTGAGCCACAATTAGGACCCAGATCTGCTAATGGCTAGCCCTTTGTTTCTGTGACAATATAAGAGGCACAAATTTCACTTATATGAAAGTATTAATTATATACAGATAATCACATTATATTCAAATATTTGAATATTAAAATAATGATAATTTATATTGTTGTTCCTTACTTTAAGTTGCTCTCATTTCAAATACCTGAAATGGCCACTGAAAAAAACCCTATAAACCACCACTGGCCTACATTCTTTAATAAATTCCATTTTTTTAATTATAATGTTTTTCAGTAATTTTCCACTATTTTACAAGACATATTACTAATTTAGGTCCAGGAAAAACAATTATGCCCCTAGTTGTTTTTGTAAGTATGATCCTATCCATGAACAAAGAGTCAAGCTTATAAGACTACCCAATCACTGCTATGCTCTTATTAAGAACATTGATAATTTATTAATTCTTAAAGAAGCAATCAAGATAAATATTAAAGGAAATGCCAAGACCTAAATTAGGCAAGAAAATCAAATCTCTCTTTCATTAGAATTTATGCGGAATTAGAAATTCTCCATTTAATAGTAATTCAGTACTGACATGAAAGAGATCACTGAGAAAATTTCACAAGTGACATGCTGAGTTTTTACCATTCTATTTACTATTTAACATGATAGCCTTTCCAGGCTTTTTGATCGAGTCTACCAGAAACATCATTCCCCAGCATTCAACTCCAATATATATACACTGGAGACTTCTATTTCGAAAATTATCCTTTCACAACACTCTCCCACCTAAGTCCTTAAACTGACAGTATTTTTCTGAATTTAGAGAAATTATCCAAACATTAAAGGCTATATGTTTTCATCAAGCTACTTGTTTTTATCAAGCTATAGGCAGACAGTAAAAAAAATATATATATACAGGGGCCGGCCCGGTGGCGCAAGCGGTTAAGTGCGCGCGCTCCGCTGCGGCGGCCCGGGGTTCGCTGGTTCGGATCCCGGGCGCGCACCGATGCACTGCTTGGTAAGCCATGCTGTGGCGGCGTCCCATATAAAGTGGAGGAAGATAGGCACAGATGTTAGCCCAGGGCCGTCTTCCTCAGCGAAAAAAAGAGGAGGATTGGCGGATGTTAGCTCAGGGCTGATCTCCTCACAAAAAAAAAAAAAAAAAAAATATATATATATATATATATATACATATTAGCAAAAGCATTTGTTTGACTATAAAAATGTAACTCTGTGAATGTATTCTTTTGCATAGTTACGGCACTGCATTCTAAAAACAAACTGACATCTCAGTTTATTTTACTTACACAATAAGTTTAATTTACACAGAAATGATAGAGCATTTCAGGAGCAAGTCTTAAAAACAATTTCTGCTGAATGACTGCTATAGTAATCTCCTTAAGAGAGGAATAAACATAAACTAAAACGGCAGTTGTGAAACATATATAGTAGCTCTCAGCTGAAGACAAAACTCAATATTTAGTAGGAATACACTGAAAAAACAGAATGGGTTTTGGTTTAGATTGCTAGCTGAAGTCAAAATCTGTTTCCTTAAAACTTCAATCTTAAGCATATCAAAAGCTGTTTATTAAGGCAGGCTCCCAGGCAACAAACTCAAATTTGCACTGTCTTCTGAATTTCCCCCTATCCACCAATGAGGAGAAAAGAGGTTTCTCAGTGCTTCTATGTCCGGGACGTGGTGAGATGCTTTCTACAGGTTCTTGCTTAATGGAACTAGAGATCTTATTGGTAACATGAAGTACTAAATTACTTCCAGAATTTAAATACAAAGGTTTATTTGTTTTCTAGGAACTGTAGACAGTTATATAAGAACTTACATTTTCTAAATTATAGTGACATAAATCTAGAGTTGCCAACAAAGGTTAAAAATTTTCCAATGGAATATGCCACAAATACAGTCTATTTTTTATCAAATAATTTTAGTCAGCAAAGCTTTAATAGTCTGAAACTTCTAGAACGTACATTAAAAGTAGAATAAAATAATTAAAAATTGTTTAGATTTACAAATAGGAAAACTATCATTAACACACCATTTTCCTTTACAAGAGAATACATGTCCTTATGTTTAAATTCCTAACATTAAGAAATTCTCTAGGGCCTGCCCCGTGGCTTAGCGGTTAAGTGTGCGTGCTCCACTACTGGCAGCCCGGGGTTCGGATCCCCGGGGCACACCCACGCACCGCTTCTCCAGCCATGCTGAGGCCGCGTCCCACATACAGCAACTAGAAGGATGTGCAACTATGACATACAACTATCTACTGGGGCTTTGGGGAAAAAAAAAAGGAGGAGGATTGGCAATAGATGTTAGCTCAGAGCCGGTCTTCCTCAGCAAAAAGAGGAGGATTAGCATGGACGTTAGCTCAGGGCTGATCTTCCTCACAAAAAAAAAAAAGAAAGAAAGAAATTCTCTACAGTGCACAGATTCAGAATTTACACAAAACGGTTTATATATTTGTACCATACTCATTTATTACCAACAAATATCAGAGGACACAGAAAGTTTCCCCAAATTGCTTAGAGACATGCATAAAAAAATACTGCAAAACAGAGTGAAGTACCTTAAGAGAAATAAAGCAAACTCATGCCTTTAGTTTACTTTAGTAACATTATTTTTTTATTCTATTTTATTTTTAATTTAATTTTTAATCTTGCAAATGACATTCATCTTTAAAGTCACTTTAAATCATTTTTGGAAGAAGACAAGATAGGAAGAAAAGGAGAATAGGGAAAAAGGAAATCGAGAAGAGAGAAAGAAAGACTGTAGCAAAGGAGGTGAGGAAAAGTTCCCTAAAGGAGGAGACATTTGAGTCAAAACCTGAAGGCAGGTGGAGATAAGGGTATCGTGAACAAGGGAGGAAGGGCACGTCAAAGAGAGAAAACAGTGTAAGATAAAAGTACAAGGTGTGAATGAGAATAGCAAGTTGGTAAATCTAACTTGAAGGCATAGCTCAGGAATAGAAATTAAGAAATATGGATGAAAAGACAGGTCCACGTAAGTGTTAAATCTCACTACAATAAACCCCAAATAAATTCACTGTAGTGAAAATTGTGTTATTATTTGTATATACCTAGAACTCCTACATCTCACTCCTAAGATGTAGGAAATGAAATTCAATTAATAACCAATCTTCAACAGTGAAATTAGCAGTGAAAACAAGTATTTCAAATAAGACATAAGAAGCAAGATGGTATAGAACAAATGCTATAACAATCAGACTTTCCCTCTCCACCCTTGGATCTTTTGTTGTGCTGAATTTTATGTTAGGAAGTTACATTAACTTTTGATCAATATATTGGGGAATAAAAGGGATTGGTATTTGAAGCTCAGGGATCCACTGATCTAAATTTGAGAAACATTGCATTAAAAGAGAAATTCTGTGATTTTAGGTGATCACTTGGGGCCAACCCGATTATAAACACAAATGTGAATTCAGGTACAGGAGGTGGGAACCTAGATATGCAGAATATTTTCTCTCCCTATATATAATCATTAAAGTGAAAATTCAAAATATTTTGATTATCATGGAGTAAAGTCCAACAAAAATAAATCTGTTACCCGCCCCATGTCCAAAGAATTAGGTAGGAGACCGTAGTCTCGAGAAAGGAATCACTTACACATGGGATTGTCTAATAAGACACACTGGCCAGATTTTGATACAGATGATGTTGGAGGATATAGGTTGAGAGTGAAAAAAGATGCAGATACCAAAAAAGACAGGGTACATTTGGAGAACAACACATGTCCAAGTGAACAAGTGTACATGGCTTATGGAAAAGAGTAAAATGTAAGCCCCATATTAAAAAAAAAAAAACAAATAGGGCTGGCCTGGTGGTGTAGTGGTTGAGTCTGCCACACTCCGCTTTGGCAACCAGGGTTTGTGGGTTCAGATCCCAGGTGCAGACCTATACCACTCATTAAGCTATGCTGTGGTGGCATCCCATATACAAAATAGAGGAAGACTGGCACAGATGTTAGCTCAGGGACGATCTTCCTCAAGCAAAGAGAGGAAGATTGGCAACTGGTGTTAGCTCAGGGTCAATCTTCCTCATCAAAATAAATAAATAAACAACCCCAGTCCTTAGGCCACAGGGTATGGATATTCAATAATCAAAATATTACCAGTTTGCAGCATATAATTAATTCAAGTGGAAATAGGCAAATTTTTTTTTATGTGCAGCAGAAATTATTCAGGGCATTAAAACATACTTAAGCTATAAATGCTAGAGAACAATGTCAAGAATTGTGGAGGGCCTGAGATTTTACCCTGCTTGCAAGGTAACAAGTTAGCCTACTACAATTTCATGGATGCTGCCAGAAGACACTAGACTCCAGGGTCAGATGTTACTCAGGGTACAGCAGGCAGCATCAGCTTCAAGTTTTCATCTGTTCCTCTTGCCCCTCAAATCCCAAAAAGGCCATATGGATAGGCCAAGAGTAGAGGCTGAGCACACAGTGGGACAACATCAAAGTTAAGGAATGACAAGCTTACACAGCCCAATCTTATAAGAGGGTTGCTAGCAAATCTGCCCACATATTGCCACCAATAGAGGAAGGGAGGAACGTTATCTTTAGTAGCTTGGACAGCAAACAAATCTGCCCTCTGCCTTGGAGGAAGACACAATCTCTATCTTCCAAGGTTGTTTCTTATACAAACGTTCTCAAAAAGATAGTCCAGAACAAAGCAGTCAATGCCTTTGCTCAGAGACATGCAGAAATGCAAGAGATCCATGGAGAACTGTCTCCCAGCCAACATAAACTAAGTTTCATATATTCTTTATGCTATTCTTTTTTGTGTGTGTGTGAAGAAGATCAGCCTTGAGCTAACATCCATGCCAATCCTCCTCTTTTTGCTGAGGAAGACTGACCCTGGGCTAACATCTGTGCCCATCTTCCTCCACTTTTTATGGGATGCCGCCACAGCATGGCCTGACAAGCGGTACATCGGTGCGCGCCCGGGATCTGAACCCAGGCCACCAGCAGCGGAGTGCACGCACTTAACTGCTATGCCACGGGGCCAGCCTCTCTTTACGCTATTCTTAACCAAGTAACTCACTGTGACTACTTTATTAAAGAGCCAACAAGGAATAAAGAAATTTCAGCTTTTCCTTAGAGAAGTAAAGTAGTTGTCTAGTTATCACACTAAACAAATGTATCCCTATGCATTTTATTAAAAATACTTAATATGACAGAGAATGAGTAAAACGTTAGCTTTAACAAATCATTCACCTGAATGACAAATGACATTTTCAAAGGTTCCTACCACCGGTATCATGTGAAGTACCTAATGGTCACAAGGCTTAATCCTTTATCAAGTCAGTAAGCAGGTTAGATCCAATTTATTAGCCAAATATCAATCCTCTTCATATAGATAAGCACTTTTTTTAACTTTATTGAGGAATAATTGACAAACATAATTGTAAATATTTAAAGTATACAAAATGATGATTTGATATACATATTCTAGAAAGATTATCAAGATCAAGATAATTAATATATCCATCATATCACACAGTTAACACAGGTAACTCTCTGTTTTTTTTTTTTTTTTTCCAGATAAGCACTTAAAAGAACACTTATTCCTCCTGGCACAGCAAAGGAGTCAACCTCTTAAAACCATTTAAAAAAATAAAATTTGGCATAAATTTGTTTTCCAATGTAATGACTCACCACAAAATATTAAGGTCATGGGAAGGATATGTTTGTATAAAAACATAAACTTTTAAACTGAGAACATGTCAAACATAACCATTAAAGATAATTAAACCAAAAAAAGGCAAAACCTTTTTAGAATCACTTTTTCTAGAAAGAGCACATGACCTGCTTCAGCTTTAAAACCTTTATTCTGACTACTTAAAATTGGAAAAAACAAGGTTGAAGTTGTATATATATGACCATACCTCTCCTAGAGCTTCGTATCTTTTCTGGTTCCATCTGTGCAAGTCTTCCCGGTAGTTAAAAACAAACGGTTCCCCAGTTTTTATGTGCCTTAACTGCCCCTCTAGAAGATAAACAACAACATTGCTGTGATTCAGAGTACATTTACAATAATACGGAAAGTACAACAAATAATGTCTGATAAAAATTTAAAATAACTGTCTCAGAACAGTTTCGTTTTTTCATTAGATTTTTTCTTCAAATATCAATATGATGCAAACATAAAATAGCACAAAAGAATGGCCCCAAGTACTCAAATGCTATGCTTTTTGATTTTCATTTCTCTAATCTAAAGCAAATTAACAATATTTGAGGACCTATAATGTATAAGGATCTTTGCTAGCTACAGCCATGGACATGGTCCCAGTTCTTAAGTTTAGAGGCTACCTGAGCAGTAGAAGCATAAATATTCAAAGTTAAGCAACTTTTCAGGAAGCTCAACAAGAATGAAGCAAGTCAATAATATAAAAACTGCTCCAGGCAATTCATGTAAACAATAAAGTCTAAAATGAGTTTGGAAAAATGAAGGATCCCTATAAGCTAGAATATGTTCAGAAGGTTTCAGTGAGATTTCTCAACCAGGCCTTGAAATATAGGTAGGATTCATACGGAAATTGGAGAGAGGCTGTGAGCCAACACAGGTTTGGACTGTCAGGTCAGACTCACTCAATTCAGAGATTTTACTGATAATGAATAACTTTACTAATAATTTCAAGGGTATAAGCAGTCAACAGGCACAGGCAAAGCAGCAAGAGGTCTGGGACAGCCTGGGTATTTCTTCCCAGGTCCTTTGCTCTCACTTGGGAGCACTCTGCTCCAGAGTAGGCGAGGTCTCTAAGCGAGGCATATAGGTTTCCTCACACATTGGTGAGCATCTTGATTATAAAACACTTCCAATTTATGTGCCAGAGAGTTGTACTGCTTATGTGATATTCTTGAGAGAAACATGTCTCACATATCCATAGATTGTAGGTTTGTTTACCATAAGCAATGCCAAAGTGGTCATCCTGCTCAAAGTATCCCATGCATAAGGATTCTCCTCATAGTAAACATTAGTTTGTATTCACTAAAAGATTAAATTATCAGCATGTTTACAAGGAGAAAAGACCAGGCCACCTGTCTTCTTTCTTTGCCCAGGAGCATTCCCCTGGTAATGAGGAGAGAAATAGACCACAGGCCAATTGCTTTAACCCCCACCCCACAAAAGCAATATAAATAAAATTGTAAAAAATAGACAGCAAGTTCAAATAACAGTGAACAATCCATTTTAACAGAAACAAAGAGTATTGAGCCAAATAGTAGAATATAACACTGGAGGACACGTTGGGATCAAATGGTAGAAGGCCCAAACTACTGGGTTTGACCTTTATCCTAAGAGCAGTGAGGCGTAAGAAAGGGTTTAGGGGAAGAGGAGGGACATAATCAAGCTGAAAGAGTTAGTACTTGATTTTTACCTAATGGTGGCACACAGGAGTGGAGAAAGACTTGTAAGTTATGGAACTGAAACTGAATCCAGGAAATATACTACCCCAAGTAAAAAAACTTCACTAGTTGTATGAATCAATTTCACTACATATAAAATGGTTATTTCTAATATATAAAATAAGGGGTAATCTTTAGTTGTAAAGCTCTTTAATTCTCTCAACACGAGACACTGTACTGGATCACTATTGTACTGGATCACTATAACACTCTTTTATGGTCAGATGGTGCCATACAAACTATAAGATGAATCTATGTTTTTCTTTCTGGGAGAAGGAAATTCCGATTTAAGATACCAATACAAGTAGATTGAGGGCATCTACATATCTAAAACTTATGATTTTGACTAAAGCAACCTTAAAGGTATATGAAATATAGTAATGTGTAATATTGCTGCAGCTGAAATTTGAAATGTATTTTCTGTGAGACTGCTGTGTGAAAGGGAACTGACCTACCTAGCTAGTGAGTTTAACAGACCACTTGAATCTACATCTCAAAGACGTTTTGTTGTTTTTTCAAATTCTCTACTCATTTTAGACATAATAATTCTTATAAAGTCATACAGATTTTGATTCTTTAGGAAAAATGGGCCCCATCAAAAGAGCCAACTATTAGCACTAGTGTTAAAAGTGAAAAGAAGGTAAAGAGGCAAAAAAGGTGAGCATTCTCATCCAGAAAAGATATCTGGATCACTTATGTTATACTTACATTTGCAAATTTAGCATATCTCAAAGGTTTGGAAAATCTCTCCAGCAACTGTCTAGGGTCTGATTTAGGAGACTTTAGCTTAGGGTCCCCTAGAATTGGTTGTAAAGTTTCACGTGTATACCCAAATGCATGTTATTCTGGGAAGTGTTTCCATTTATTTTATTACATTTGTGGTGGAGTCTAGGACCCAAAATAGGCTATCACCAGCCTAAACGAACTAATAAATTTAAAATATTTAGGACACTTTCTGGCAGTAAGAGTTCAGTAAATAACAGGTATCCTGGAAGACAAGATTCAAATTCAAATGGTCTGCCACCAAGTCCAGTTATTTTTTTGGTGATACAAAGTGTGCAGTATTATGATGCTGCACCAGGGCTTAGGGAGTATGGGTGAGGGTAAAAGGGGAAAAGCCTTCACCTTCTTCATATTCCAAAGCAAGGACATTTGAGTTGAGCCTTACACAATTACAACAATTGGAAAATGGCTAAATGGGCAATTTAATCACAAGGAATATTTGAAAAGGCACAGTGAATTGAAGGAAAAAGGTATCATTTTGATGCAGGTAAAAAGAATCTCTTCCCTTTGTTACAATTTTTTTTTTTGCTTAGAGTGAACTTTGTATCCAAATTCTTCTTTTACAACTAAGAACTTTAAAATCCTTTAGAAAAATTTACAAGCTTCTTCAATCAGGTAATGAAAGTTTCATTTCAAAGCTTTCCTAAGAGTTTTTGTCATTATAAATCTGAAAAAGAAATCCCTGAAGATACTAAGTTAGAATTGCCCTTTTAGGGGTTTAATATCGAGACCCAGTTTCCTATTTTCAAATCCTCACCTCTTTGAAAAAATATTCACCACTAACCCTGAATTCAAAGGTGAACTGTATCATGCTAAAAATAAGATCCTTAAAAGTGACATTCTGTCCTTGGAATGCAAGCATCTTTGCCTCACACTGTTAGTCTATATGTATGCAAAACAATGTCTAGGATACTTAAAAAATAAATGGTACATATGTGCAAGAGTGCATGTGCATTTGAGGTATATGTACATGAAAGGGCATAAGCGTGTGCAAAGTGTAGGTGTGTACAAAAGTATGTGAGTGCATGGTATATGCATGCAAGGGTGTACAAATGTGTGTAAAGACACGTGTGTGTGACTGTATCTGAGAAGAAAGGGAGAGATAAAAATGTATTGCTTCTTTATTTTTTACTCACTTTAAGAAATGTTCAAGGAAGATGAAAGACAGACTCAATGAAAACTGATGTCCTACATCCATAAACGAAACACAGTTCTATGATTTACCCACACTACCAACACACTCCCCATCGCTATTCTGAAAGAAGAATCTAGTAATCATTTCAAAAGAACAGAGGCAATGTTAGTCTCAGTGCTCATTTGATTCTGTTATTAAAATATAAAAAAATTTTTTTAAATATTACTATTCATACATATTTTGGCAGAAAATATCCTTTATAAAAAAGCATGAGGGGCTGGCCCAGTAGCGGAGTGGTTAAGTTCCGCTTCGGTAGCCCAGGTTCGCAGGTTCAGATCCCGGGCGCAGACCGATGCACCGCTTGTTAAGCCATGCTATGGCAGGCGTCCCATATAAAAGTAGAAGAAGATGGGCATGGATATTAGCCCAGGGACAATCTTTCTCAGCAAAAAGAGGAGGACTGGCAACAGATGTTAGCTCTGAGCTAATCTTCCTCACACACACACACAAAAAAAGCATGAAAATTAATATCAGAAAAGAAATTAAAGTTTCCAATATCTTCCGTTTAAATTCACTTAATATTCTAGTACACAGAGACTATCACTCGAAGTCCTAACACCTATAACTGATATTGTAAAGGGATATCCACTAACACAATGATGACAGATCACCAATTTAGTTAATGCAGAGCAACAAATAGAAAGCTACAACTCAAATGCTACCTAGCCTGTAATAACATTACCCTTCAAGTATAATGGTGTGTTATTAATCCAATGAATCATAATTCTTTGTCCCAGAAACACCCTTGCAATCTATGGTATGTTCTTCCAAATCCCAAGTGCAAAGTTTATTTTACTCAGAATTTAATTAATAAATTTTAAAATAAGGATGTTGCCTGAAAATATCATGGAAAACTGAGTAATATGCTTTAAAATTTTGTCACAGATAATTATTGCCAGTCATTTCATTTTAAATAACATGAAATGCTACGTGAAATGGTAGCATTCCTTCTATATAATTTAGTTGGGAGTTCCAACTGGATACCAGGGAGCTGAAAGCTCAAGGTTGAAGTACAGAAGCCAAATCAAATTTATGTCCATCAGTTTAAGTGACTTGACAACTATGGGAAATTATAACTTGGTTCTTTTACTTGAGTGAAAAATTTCAGCATGAAAGGATAAGTCATTATTTCTCAAAAGAAATACATAAAGCATTCTAGCTGGCAAATAATATCTGTCCAATGATTCTATTAGCATTGTGAAATAAATCTTACACATAGCACACACCACTTACTTTCATTAAAAGCATATTCAAATCCTTCCAGGGTATCAGGGAAATCAAGAGGTGGTTCATCCTTTTTCATTAGTTCATCCAAATCTATCCTAGATAATAAATCTAGAAAAGAAATGATATTAAATTTACTTATATTCATTTTAACAGCTAATAACAAAGATTATATTTTAAATTATTTTAAGTATTCTTTTGTTTTATTAGATTGCTTTTTATGTGTTAACTTAAATGTGTTAACATTACCTTAACTGATGCTGTTAAATTTTTAAGTTCCCAAAGTGCTATACTGATGAAATACAATATCAACATAAGAACTTCGAAAATCTCAAATAATTCTCAAAACAATCACAACTCAGATCCTGTGTACCACTATGGTAACTTATTAACTTCTTCCCTTCAAAATACACAGCTATTAACTTGTACCTTATTAACCTCCTTCTATAGTTTTAAAAGTTTCAGATATTAATATGACTTTTAAAAGATCACTAAATCTTACATATAAATGAAACTATTGTTTATGAACAGAGAACTTATAAATCTAAATAGTGGTAATGCATATTATTCCATTTTTAGGGGAAAAATCACATTATTAAAATAAAACATGCTAACTGGAGAAAATTGGTTAACAAGCAGTTTTTATTCTTCACATCATTTGATTCTATATAATCAAAAAAATTGGCAACAAGGTTTTAATACACATTTTATTTTACAATCATTTTAGATTTACAGAAAAGTTGACAGATAGTACAGACAGTGTCTGTATACCCTCTGCCCAGTTTCTCCTATCACTAACATCCTACATTACCACAGTACATTCGTCAAAATGAAGAAACCAACATTGGTACATTACTACTAACTAAGCCCAGATATTATTCATCAGTTTTTCCATTAATGTCCATTTTCTGTTCCAGGATTCCATCCAGGACACCATGTAGCTGTCACATCTCCCCAGTTTCCTCTGGTCTGTGACAGTTTTCTGTCTTTGCTTCTTTTCCATGATCTTGATTGTTTTGAGGAGTACTGGTCAGGTATTTTGCAGAATGACCCTCAATTAGGTTTGTCTGATGTTTTTTTCTTGTGATTAGACTAGGGTTATAAGTTTTTAGAAAGAATAACATAGAGATGAACTGCCCTTCTCATCACATCATATCAAGAGGAACATGATACCCATAGGACATCACTGGGCATGTAAACCTCCATAAGTTCGTTAAGATAGTGTTTGCCAGACTTTTCCACTATAAGTTATTATTTTTCCCTTCCATAATCTATTCCTTGGAAGTGACTAAATCTAGCCCACTCTCAAGTAGGGAGGGAAAGAATTATGCTCTACCTCCTGAGTAGAGAGCATCTACATATATTATTTGTAACTCTTCCGTATGGAAGATTTATCTCTCTTCCTCCATTTACACATTCATTCAATCACTTATTTACATCAGTATGGACTCATGGATATTTATTGTATACTTTGGGTTACAATCCAATACTACATCATTTATTCTGTTGCTCAAATTGTTCCAGCTTTGGGCATTGTAAGCTCTTTCAGCTGGCTCCTATATCCCTTTGACATGCTCTCACCTTTTTGTTTTTTGAGCATTTCCTTACTTTCTGTTACTATGAGATAGTCCCAAGTTATCTTGTATTTTCCCTGCCCCAACCCTATAATCATTCTGTCAACTAGTATTTAATGATACATTTTTGGTTTGCTTTATGGGACGAGGCAAAAGTTCTCACTATATGTCATCATAGAGTCTTTATCGAAACTCATAAAAAAGATAAACTTCAAATTTACTTAGTTCCAAAAACACGTGTTTTTTTAAAAAGTTTAAGTTTTGAGATTTTTCATTCTAACTCAAGTTCCTAAAGAGAAAAAGCTCCAAAGATATGTAGTAAAGCAAACCAGTCCCTTTTTCTACAAAAGAAGTATCTCAGAAGTAACACTTTATTTATGTCTCTCACTTACAGAGATATAACAAATCCATCTGTATGGATCATCAAAATAAGCTAGAGAAAAGAGTAGTTTGTCTACCCCTAGTCTCTAGTCTCTCTCTGTAGGACACAAAGATAAGCCATCAAAAAACTTGTTAAAAAAAAAATCATTGTTTGGTACTTTTCAAACTGCCATATTAAATAAACCTCAACTCACACACAAAAAAACCATCTTCAACATGCAAACAAAAAATGTTTCCAAAATCTCTAGTAAAATGGAACTGTCACATAATATACATACTGGGCTAAAAAAGGGATATATACAGACAAATTTCTGATTCATTAGTAGAGTTCTGAATACCATGTAAATGTTCTCAAAGCAGAGTAAAATAGAAGTTTTTTAATATCAAAAATTGGCTTACAGTGGCTACAAGATTCTCACTTCTCTCCTTCCAATGAATTGAGGGTCTGGGGCAAAATCAAATTCCTTCACTTCACAGTCATCTTCCACAGTTCAAAACTTAGACCTTTTAATTAGACACACAGAAACCATCCAATACACAAGCAGGTGTATTACATTTAACAGCCATTTTCTCATTCTCTCAGCTCAGATCATAAAATGCCATCTAATATCTATATAACATTTGAAAGATTCCACATACTTTACCTCATTTGATCATCACAACACTATAAAACAGTAGCCTGTATTATCACCTTCACTGTCTTTCAGACAAGCAAATGAGCTCAGAGAGGTAAACTGGCTTGTCCAAAATTATACCTTAATAGTAAAGTGGGATTAATAAAATCAACGTATTTCCCAATACCTAACTCAGTGCTCCTTCAAAATCATCATACTTATTTTATGTGCCTTATCAACCCTAAAATATTCTGCCTCCCTCTTCAGCACCTTATAAAGAATAAAGTTATGAATACAGAAATATGTTTTTGCTTTGCTCAAAATCTTCCTTTGAGTGATAAAATGAACAATTGAATAAACAGGCATTCCTCAAACTTCTCCTCTGTCAACTAGAGAACCAGATACAGACATTTTTTATTTCATTAGCATTGAGAAGACATGTAGAAAGGAATTGTCAGAAATTATTTTTTCTTCTTTGTAAAAGAAAAGCAATACTGTATAGCTGCATTTTACACCAAGATTGGGTTCCAAAGGCAGTGGATTAGGCAAAAACCAAGTTTTACTAAAACATTTCCATTGAAAATCCCTTCAATTACCCTACAGTACAACTGAATCCATATAACCTAAATATGCATCAGATGCAACACAACTGTTTTTTCTAAAACACGCCTCTGATGATTAAAGTGATTCAGCAACTGGAATTCTGAATGCAATAACTAGATTCTACATGCAATAACTAGATAAAAATACCATTTGATACCTAAAAGAACTGAAAACAGAGACTCAGATATTTGTTCACTCACGTTCATAGCAGCATTATTTAATAGCCAAAAGGCAGAAGCAACCCAAGTGTCCACAGACAGATGAATGGTGTGATGATTAATTTTATGTGTCAGCTTGACTGGGCCATGGGGAGCCCAGATATTTGGATAAACATTATTCTGAGTATGTCTGTGAAGGTGTTTCTGGATGAGATTAACATTTGAATCTGTAGACTGAGTAAAGCAGATGGCATTCCCCACTTCCCCAGCCCTCCCCCTCGTCCGAATATGGATCAACCTCTTTAGCTCCACTGAAGGCCTGAATAGAACAAAAAGGCTGAGTAAGACAGAATTCCCACTCTCTGCATGACTGTCTTCAATCTAGGATGTCAGTCTTCTCTTGCCTTCAGACTCAGACTCAGACTGGAACTTACACCATCGGCTCTCCTAGTTCTCAGGCCTTCTGGTTTGGACTAGAACTATACCATCAACTCTTCTGGGTCTCCCACTTGCCACCTATAGATCTCGGGACTCCTTGGCCATCATAATTATGCGAGCCAATTCCTCTGGAAAACCTTGACTAATAAAGACTTTGGCACCAAGAGTAGTCCTATAGGAACAGAATGTTAAGAATGAGTTAATTGGTTCTGGGGGTTCTGGAACTGGCTCTCTAATCTGATTGGATTTAAAGATGTTAATGACTCTATTTCCAGTAGTAAAGAGAGCACTGAGAGTCCTTGGTGTGATCCGGCAATAGAGATACGCATAATATTTCCAATGGAAATTCCTAATCAACCACTTATAAGAAGTAAGGAGCTGAGTAACTGTGAATGTGATACTTTCAAACACTTGGAAAACTAACCAATATAATGAGATTAGCTGGATGCTCCTAATGTCACCAGACAAAGCGGTGAAAGCAAAGGACAGCGATTTGAATTCCCAGCTTAAGTGCAGCATAAATTAAGTGAAAGTTTCTGTGTGTGCACTGAAGACCCTTATTTCCCGTAGCCACAGGGCTGAGAGTGCTGAAAATCAAACAAAGAATCTCATCCTGAATTACCATGCAAGTAGAACTACCAGCCCTGCAGGTGTCTACTGTTAAAGTGAGGGCATTTGATTGAGAAAGAATGAGAACATGTAAGTTGAAATGGTGACATGTAGGAAACCCTAAAGAAGCTGGGGACAATGAGCCTCTAAATTCTAAGTCTTCTTTGCCAGTGAAAGAAAACTCTCCACCCTCAGTGGAAGCGGTCTCTCTACCCTCTGAAGGAATTAACCTGCATTGCCCTGAGGACACTGTAATGGCCTCCCATTAGGCAGTTGCCATGTAAGACAAAGCCAATTCTTTTCAGGACCCAAGCCCCAAACTCCTCTTTGCTTCTAGACTTTCCAATAAAGGTGAAGTATAAAGTATGACTCAAGAGGAGGAATACAACGCTCCAAAAGTACTACTTGGGTTTTCTAATTTATACAGACATAAATCCAGAGAATATGCGTGGGAAGGGATATTAAGGGTGTGGGATAATGGCAGAAGGAACCACCAAGTCATATTTACTGATATAGGCTCACTAAGCAGAGATTCTGTATTTAACGTTGCAGCTTAGGTAGTTAGGACGGGCTCTAACAGTTTGAGTGGTTGGCTGAAACACAGACCAAAAGAGTGAATTACAAATGCCAGACCTGCTTTGGTTTAACACAGAGGAAAGGATTCAAAGGTTTAGGGAGACAGGAATGTTAGAGTGGATTTGTCATTGAAGATTTATTCATCCACAGTGAGAGAGACCAGACAACATACCTTTCACCACCACTGTAAGAAATAAATTTGTGAGGAGAATTCTGGCATCTTTGAAGAGCTCTGTGAAGGCTCTTCTCTTATGCCAGACCTTACAGTGGGAAATGAAGTCACTGAATTGGGAAACCTAAATGCAATGAGAGTAACTGGTTCCCGGGGTGGCAGCAGCCAAGTGGCCACACTCAACTGTCAAAGGCAAAGTGGGTCTGGTTACCATTATGGACAGTAATCATAACAGTCTGACTTGCATAGAACTATGGCAATGGCTAGCTGATCATGTTCCTAGAAGTGAAACAGATAGAAAGCCTACTAAATTAGTACTTGATGTATAAGTAGAAAAGTTCTAGGTCAAATGAACAAAAATCTAACCTGAATCATAAAAACAGAGTCAGAGTCAGTTCCAAGACTTAAGACTTTGGGTTACACACCCAAAACCTCTTGGGAGAAGGGGAAGCTGAGTCCCCTTAAGGATTATACAGTTAATCCTTCTCCCAGCATTCCTCAAAGGGACCTATGGCCTTTTACCAGGGTAACTGCACTGGGGAAAAGTAAATAATCAGAACTTTTGGGGACTTCTGGACACTGGCTCTGAACTGACACTGATTCCAGCAAATCCAAAAGGTCACTGTGGTTCATCAGTCAGAGTAGGGGCTTATGAAAGTCAGGTGATCAATGGAGTTTTAGTGGGTCCCTGAACCCATTCTGTGGCTATTTCTCTAGCTCCAGAATGTATAATTAGAACAAATATCTCAGCAGCTGGCAGAATCCCCATATTGGTTCCTTGACCTGTACTGTGGAATGAGGGTTATTGCAGGAAAGGCCAAGTGGGAGCCCCGAGAACTGCCTCCACCTAGGAAAAAAGTAAACCAAAAGAAATACTGCATTCCTGGAGGGACTGCAGAGATTAGTGCCACCATCAAGGACTTGAAAGATGCAGGAGTGGTGATTCCCATCACATCCCCATTCAATTCGCCTATCTAGCCTGTCCAGAAGACAGATGGAACTTGGAGAATGACAGGGGATTATCATTAAGCTTAACCAGGTGGTGACTTCAAATGCAGCTGCTATACCAGATGTAGTTTCATTGCTTGAGCAAATTAACACATCCCCTGGTACCTGGTATGCAGCTACTGATCCAGCAAATGCCTTGTTCTCCATCACTGTCAATAAAACCCACCAGAAGCAGTTTGCTTTCAGCTGGCAGGGCCAGCAATACACCTTCACTGTCCTACCTCAGGGATATATCGACTCTCCAGTCCTACGTCATAATTTAGTTTGCAGGAATCTTGATCACCTTTCCCTTCAACAAGGTATCACTCTGGTCCATTACATTAATGACAGTATACTGATTGGACCTAGTGAGCAAGAAAGAGCAATTACTCTAGACTTATTGGTAACACATTGGCATCTCAAAGAGTGGGAAATAGATCTGACAGCCTCTTTTCCCAGCCATCCCTGTCAGTGCCCAATGGGTTCATGAACAAAGTGGCCATGGTGGCAGGGATGGAGGTTATGCATGGACTCATCAATACAGACCTCCACTCACCAAAGCCAACCTGACTACAGCCACTGATGAGTGTCCAATCTGCCAGCAGCAGAGACCCATACTTAATCCCCATTACGGCACCATTCCCCAGGGTGATCAGCCAGCTGCCTGGTAGCAGGTTGACTACGTTGGATGCCTTCCATCATGAAAGAGGGAGTATTTTGTTCTTACTGGAATAGACACTTTCTCTTTCCCCACATGCAATGCTTCTGCCAAATCTACTATCCATGGACTTACAGACTGCCTTATCCAACATCATGGTATTCCACATAGCATTGCTTCTGATCAACGAGCTCACTTCACAGCAAAAGAAGTGCAGCAATGGGCCTATGTTTGTGGAATTCACTTGTCATACCGGGTTCTCCAACATCCTGAAGCAGCTAGTTTGATAGAATGGTGGAATGGCCTTTTGAAGATTCAGTTACAGTACCAGGTAGGTGGTAACACCTTGCAGGGCTGGGGCAAGATTCTCCAGAAGGCTGTATATACTGGATCAGTGTCCAATACAGTCACTGTACTCCATAATGATGTTTCAGTCAATGACGAACTGCATATACAACTGTGGTCCAATAAGGTTAGTACCATATAGCCTAGGTGTATAGTAGGCTATCACATCTAGGTTTGTGTAAGTATACTCTATGATGTTTGCACAACGACAAAATCGCCTAACAACGCATTTCTCAGAACATATCCTCGTCATTAAACGATGCATCACTGTATATGGTGCTGTTTCTCCCACAGCCAGGATTCACAGATCTAGAAATTAACAGTAAAAATGGGATTGTTACTACTCACTGTTACCCCAAGTGAACAAGGAAAGAATGTCCATTTTCACTATTCTTATTTAACATAGTATTGGAAGTCCCAGACAGCACAAAAAAAGCAAGAAAGGAAATAACAGGCATATAGATGGAAAGGAAGAAACAAAGCTGTCCAATTTGCAAATGACATGATGGTCTACATAGAAAATCCCAAGGAATCTACCAAAAAAGCTCCTAGAACTAATAAGTGACTTCAGCAAAGTCACAGGATATAGTATCAACATACAAAATTTGATTGTATTTTCATAAACTATCAGTAAACATGTGGCAACTGAAATTAAAAACACAACACCATTTACAATCACTCTAAAAATTAAAACAAGTATAAATCTAATAAATGTATAAGACATATAAGCTGAATATTACAAAATGCTGATAAAGGAAATCAAAGATCTAAATAAATGAGAGACATACCATGTTCACGCATTGGAAGACTTAATAAAAATGTCAATTCTCCCCACATTCATCTATAGTTCTAAATACAATTCTTATCAAAATCTCAGTAAATTTTTTTTTTTCAGATACAGACAATTTTACTCTAAAATTTACATGGAAAGGCAAACAACCCAGAAGAGCGAAACAATTTTGAAAAAGAAGGAAGTGGAAAGAATCACTCTACTCAATTTTAAGATTTACTATATAGTACGGTTATCAAGAGAGTATGGTATTAGAGAAGAGACAGACACAGATCCATGTAACAAAAGAGAGAACCCAAAAACAAGCCCAACCAAATATACCCAATTCATTTTTGACAAAGGTGAAGAAGTAATTCAATCGTGAAAAGACAGTCTTTTTCACAAATGGTGCTCAATCTCACAATTGGAGATCAACAGGCAAAAAAACAAACCTTGACTACAGTCCAACACCTTATATAAAAATTAACTTAAAATGCATCATTAATTTAAAAGTAAAATCTAAAACCAGAAAACCTTTAGAAGAAAACATAGGAGAAACTCTTCAGGAACCAGGGCTAGGCAAAGAGTTCTCATACATGACACCAAAAGCACAATCCATCATAGAAAAAATTGATAAATAGAACTGTTTTAGAGATAAAGATTTATTCAGTTTGCCAATTTGTACTAAAATATATTTTACTACGCGTTTGCCATTTCATTTTCTAGTATTTCCAATATGACTCCTTCATTAATCCTTACAAGCTCATGAGTACTAAGCATTCTTACTCTTATTGTACCGATGAAGAAATGATTCACATAAGTAAGCAACTGTTCATGGTAATTGTAAAAACCCTGAGTCTGAATCCAGATAGTTCTATCTTTAGATCCTATCCATACTCTTTTAATGTCACCGTACTATCTCTAACATCCAGAAAATCAATCTAAACTTATATATACTGCTCATGGAAGTGTAAATTGGAACCATAACTTGGGAAATCCAATTTTCACATTATCAAGTAAGGTTGAAGATACACAAAATCTATCTAGATAGAAACCCAGCAAGTCTCTTTAGATGGAAACTCACACACATTTCTGTCCTCTCTCCTAAATCAACCATTATTCTGAGTGTGCTGGTCATTCCCAGCAGCATACAAACATGCAGTAAAACCTTCTATAGCATTGTCTACAGCTGTCTCCAATTCCTCTCTTCCCATTCTCTACTGAAGTTCTCCAACACAGCTTTCATTTCCCTCAATTCACTGAAACAGCTTTTGTGAAGATCACCAATGACCTCTACACTGTCAAATCCAAAAGTAAATTCTCAGTCCTCCTCTAACCTGACTCACCATCATGACTAAACTAATTACTCCCATTTTCTTCATTTGGTGTTCAGGATCTCTCCCCTGATCCTGGGTCTCAGCCTATCTTACTAGAAATCCATTTTCAGCCTCTTTTGCTGGTTCCTCCTCATCATCCTGACCCTAAGGCTGAGATGCCCTAGGGCTCAATCTTCAGATCTCTTCTCTTTTCTGGCTACACTGACATCTCTGGTGATCTCAATTAGGACCATAACTTTAAATATTATCTCTATGCTAATGAGTCCCAAAACTTTTATCTCTAACCCAAATGCTCTCCCAAACTCCACACTCAACTTCTCCACTTTCATCTTTAAGTGGCATCTCAATTTAATATTTAACAGGTCTAAAACCTAACTCCACCAACACTGCAACTTGCTTTTCCCACAGTTTTCTTAATCTAATTAATGGCACCAATCTTAGAGCTATTTAGGCCAGAACCTTCAAAGTTATCTTAGTTTCTTCTCTAACATCCCATGTCTAATCCAAAAGCAAATCAAGTTATCTCTTCCTTCAAAGCATCAGAATCTGTCCATTCTTCATCATCCCCTCTGCTACCACCCTAATCCAAGATATTATTATCTTTCACATTTGTGAGGAAAAAACAACGCTCTTAGCCATTTTCCATTTTTGTAGGTAAGGGCTAGTTACACCACCTCCTTGACAAATCATTAGCTCTAAAAGCAGGAACAAGGTGAGGCAAATTGAGCTAAGAAACTGGGTGCTTTCAAAGCATAATATGCTTTAGGCTTTCATGAAAAGAAGGTAGTAGGAGAGATTCTTGGGGTATCTTTATCATCAAGCCTGGCACAGCAGTGTAGGACAGCAGCTACGGATTCAGAGAAGTGGCCATAGCCAAGATAGTCTGGTATATATTCAGCTGGGGCATCTCCTACAAAAGCATCTTGAAGACCAGATAAACTCTACACGCTGAATCAAGTAAAAGAGACTCACTCTTATCATCTGGCATAGTTGGCATCTTGACATTTAGAAAACCCATAAGACTTTTTTCTACCATCAAAGAAACTAACTGAGAGACCTGCACAAGTTAGTTAGATAAAATGACCTTGGACAAGTCACTAGACAGATTGAAATATACGATAATGGAGAAAACTTCAATGGATTGGAGTTATGGATTGGAATACTTCAAAGTATTCAACAATGGATACTTCTTTCAGGAGTAAAATTATTTTAGGTAGCAGATTTAAAAAGTCTAGAACTGTTTAAAGTTCTAGCCTTCAAAAAGTCATTTAAGAAGTCTAGAACTCAAAATTCCCAAAGACTATCTAAGGCAGATTCCCTCTGAGGTGTTAACATGGAAGGCCTCTCATAAAATATCCCTAGTGCCAATGCCACAAAGATAGAATACAGGATTAGGCAGATCATTATCCTAACCTAGTATGACATTCCAATCAAGAACGACATGGTAAGGGCACTAGTCTTGACTCAAGGGTCCTATAGTGTTCCTTTTACCATTAAGTATATAACCTTGAATAAGAAAAGCATTAAGAACTCTTACAGCCGTAAATTTACATGATTCTATGATTTATTTACTGAGTACATACTACATCTCAGACACTGAGATAGTTGCTGTGAGGGATACAAATAATTACAAATAAAGTACTGATATTCTTATTTTAGAATTGAAATGAATAGAAGGTCACCTGAATACTCCTATACCTTCATTAGGCACAATGAAAATATCCTAAAAAAGCAAATTAAGTATGTACCTTTCAGTGCTGTAGTCTTTTCTTTTTCATCTGGACCTCCCTGCTGGATTTGTGCCATGCTTATCCAAATTGGCAACAAAATTAAAGAGCTCAAGGAAATAGACATCAATCTTCAGAAGACAGTCTAGAATGAATGAAAGCAATAAATTAACCTCTACTCAATCCTACCTTCTCCACAAGAACTTCCTAGATCCTCCCAGTTCGGATTAATCTCTCTATCCTGATTTCCCACTGCATTTTGTTGATGCCTATACCACAGTACTTATCACAGCCTGCCTTGCGTCATAGTTATTTATGTATTTGTCTGGTTCAGCTAATAGATTACAAGCCCCAGGACAGAAGTATCAAGTTTTTGTCATCTTTATATCTCTCATGTCACCAAACACAATACCTTATACATAAAGATACCTTAGGTTGCTGAATTGAATTTAGCTAAACTTACTATTTAGGTTTAGTTCTCTATCATGTAGTGTTTTTAAAAAATATCTTCAGGTAGTTTTAAAAACTTGAAATTTCTTCTAGAATAAACTGTAAGCATATGCCATTTACAAGGTTAGAATGTCTTCCTCCTGGAACATGCAGTCAGAAGGAGAAAAATACATAAATACATAAAGTAGCTAAAAATTACCTCTAGTGTAATTCAAAATACAACTTTAAGGGAAAAAACTAGCTCTTTTAAAAATAAAACTATGCCAAATTCAATGTCTGGAAACCATACTCCATAAATGGCACTCCAGTAAATAATCATAATATAAAATTATGATTTATTAAAATCGAATTCTGCTCTACTTTGGCTTAAACTATAAATAGATAGCTTTTCCCAGGGGGCCCATGAACAGTAAAAAAAAAACCACTATTCCTAAAGTTTAAAAGAAAAAAATGCAATACATGCAATGGAAAAAATTAAACTAACTTAGTCAATCCACAACTGTTAACGAAATTATATAAAGACTACATTCACGACAATAATAAAACAAGATTAAACATTACTCTGATTGAGGAACCGAAGTGATTTGCTACCCACAAAGCAAACTACAGTTAATATTCAGAAGTACATTTTATAACTATTTTTTAAAAATGAAGCATATTCATGATCAGCGGAGTATAGCAGAAAATACTTTTAAAAACCCAAATACTGAAAATAATATTTTAAAACTATGAATATTCCAAATGGTGATAAATCAATGCTGCCCTTAGCTCAATTCTAACCGTAGGTGAGGTGGTATAAGAAAAAGGGCCCTCCAGCTCTACCACTAACTAGCCATGTGCCCTTGACAAATTATTTAACTTCTCTGTGCTTTATTTTCCACATTTGTAAAATGGAAATGATAAGCATGCTTCCCTCATAGTGTTACAGCGAGGTTAAACATAAAACATTTAGTATAGTGCCTGATGCATAATTAAGTGCTCAACATATGTAGGCTTATATTCTGTAACTGTTGTAAATGTATCCTAGCTTCACCACCTAATAATGCCTCTGTGGCCAGGGACAAGTCATTTAATATTCAAAATCTTCAGTTTCTTCATTTATAATGTAGCTCATATAACAGTGGTTGAAAATTAATATTATAGAAGGTTCGTATAGCTGATCATTGCTATTACTAGCAGTATTATTGCTTCCCAATGGTGTGAGGATTCCTAATATAGGAAATACTAATAGAAAATAAGACTTTTTGACTGGGAAAGCATTTTCACTTAGCATGGAAGTAGTTATTTTTCTTCTGTGAAGAGGTAACTCAAAACTCTGTAAATTCTGTGTGAATAAAATGTGTCTACATTCCTTCAAGAAACAGATCCTAGTCTATAGGGTGGGCCATGAGCAAGACACCAGGGTGCAATGGTGAGTAAAACAGACATGGCCACAACCCAGGAAGGGGCTTACTCTCTAACTACCAAATCAAACTGCCAAATAGCCACAGATAAAATATATAAGACCTAGACTGTTAATTATAACAGTTATTAAAAAGCTATATATATACAAGGGCCATCCATTTACACTCAGGAATTAGTCTTATCTGTCAAGTCCCACAAGTTCGTGCACAAGTTTCACCAGAAACTCCTTATTATACACCATGCTGTAGCAAAAATTAAAGAGAAATGTTCATAATGAGAGATTCCACACAGTGTTCTTTCCTAACAATCCCACAACTAAATTATCTACAGGGGACTTCTTGCATTTTTTCACTCTATCCTTCTGCTAATTCAGTACTTCTTCTAAATATATAAACTGCCAGGTTACTTTTCATTGGCCCCAAATTGTCTGGTTTCTAAACAGAACAATTTATACGATTATATTAGTGTGACTGTTTTAACAAAAGTGCAATTACAAAATATTTTTGGTGCTAGAGTCATTTTCAAGACTCACTTTTTTTTTTTTTGGTGAGGAAGGTCAGCCCTGAGCTAACATCCATGCTAATCCTCCTCTTTTTGCTGAGGAAGACCGGCCCTGAGCTAACATCTATTGCCAATCCTCCTCCTTTTTCTCCCCAAAGCCGCAGTGGATAGTTGTTTGTCATAGTTGTACATCCTTCTAGTTGCTGTATGTGGGACATGAAGCAGTGTGTCGCTGCGCGCTCGGGATCCGAACTCGGGCCGCCAGTAGTGGAGCGTGCGCACCCAACCACTAAGCCATGGGGCCGGCCCCTAAGACTCACATTTTAAAGTTCTGGGGATCTAATGTATAGCATAGTGACTATAGTTAACAATACCGTATTGTATACTTGAAAGTTGCTAAGAGAGTAGATCTTAAAAGTTCTCACCACAAAAAAAAAAAGGTAACTATGTGAGGTGATGGATGTGTTAACTCACCTTACTGTGGTAATCACTTGTATGTCAAATCATCACACTGTTACACCTTAAACTTACATAACGTTATACGTCAATTATATCTCAATAAAGCTTGAAAAAAAGCTCTAAATATTCTACAGCATTTAATAACACATTGTCCCTTTAGACTCTGATCTCCATGACGACAGGTATCATGTCTGTCCCTAGCATAATGTCTGGCACGTTTGGAGCTCAATGGATATTTGTCAAATTTACAAATAAATAAGCAAAAGATAGAGGGAAAAAAGAAAATCCACATTTTAAAGAATCATTTTCAAGATTCCCAAGATTAAATATCAATTAATAATCATATTCTTATTTTACATGAGACAACCGAAAAATACATGTCACAATTCACTGAAGTGATGATAAATAAGTTAGCAGACTACTAATCACTATCTGTGACCCTAAACCTTACAGCAGCAGATGCAAAGCAGGTAAGCATGAAGCTAAAGCAATCTGTCTGTTGCTCTCTAATTCACTGCCAGATTTTTTACCTTCTCGAGTTATTTTCCATGGCTGTGGCCCAGCTGGTGAAGCTAAATCAGAACATTATAAATTCTCAACTTAGTTTTCCTAATAAAAATTCAGAGTTATAACCTGCATGACAACAGATAAACAGTACTGAAAATGCAACCAGCAAGCCCTTTGATACATTTGATATATATTAATATGTGCACTCGATGTAGTTTATTTAGTATTATCTGATGGAGGTTAGGTTATAGGGAATAAAGTGGTGGAAGGTTTTTACTGATGTGAGTTGGGACACAGTTGACATGTTGTATAATCATGATAACCACGGCTGTTTAAATATGGTTTCCTAGAAATGGTTACGGTATAAACTAGATTCAACATCTCAGTTTGCGATTTCATTCTGTGAACTACACAAAGCAATTATCATATCTTCTTCCCTTCTATGATTCCAACAGAGAACCCACTATGTATAAATAAAGCTATAAATAACTTGTCATGTGTAATGGTTATCCAGTCAGCATTTCAAAACATGAAACAGTAGAATATTTCTTAGTTGTCCTGTTTGCTCAAAATATGGCATAAGCACTTACAAAATGTGCAGAAGGATACACAGAAGCTTCAGTTTTCTACATCTGTTTGTTTTTAGGCAGGTAGTAAATAGGAACTAGATACAGATGATTTTGCAAGAGAAGGCCTTTCCACCTCATATTCTGAATGCAGTAATGAAAGTACAAAATATATCACAAGACAAGTAAAATTGGGTTAATTCCCTGGGGCCCTTGGAGCTGGTTTGGTCCCAAAGATCAATGCTCACCAAGTCAGGCTCTAGTTGTTCATCAGCAAAGTTTTTAGTTCATAATAATCCTGGACAGTTTATAGTTCTGAGGCTACAGTGTGAAAAATATGCTTTGAAGCGTGTGTGTGTACGCAGATATATGGGCACTGGGGAAGAGGCTGGAGAATGAGGGCATCAGGCTGGAGCAGACATGGAAAACAATGCCCAGGATAACATGGGCTCTTGGTGCATAGAAAATGGTAGTTTCTATAGAGAATATAACCTATGTTTGGATCAAGGTTTAGCTCAGACTAGGAATACCTGGTTCCAATCCAAACCTATCTAAAATAATTTCTTCGTTTCCCAAGCAATGTGATATGATAGGTTTGGAAGGAGAAAGCTAGGTTATTAATCTCAATTCCACCACCTCAGTGGTGGTGGTGGTCTCAAGCTCAGTGACCTTGAGAAAGTCACAAGTTCTCTAACCTAAGTAATGGGAATAAAAAAGAAAATAAGAGCACTTCCCTTTACAGGGAGATTATGAAGAATATATGAAAGAATGCACACAAAAATATTTTTCAAACTATAAATTCCTCCATAAATATTAGTAAGCCACATACTATCAGAAATAATTGGGTTCCAATTAATTTGTGCTCAAACCCAAGAAGAATTTCCAAATCAGTCCAGCTTACAGGAATGAGAAACTTTTGATGTGCATCCTTTAGATGAATTCTAAGAACAAATAATAAAGCCCCACAATAAATACCTGTTGAGCTGACTTAGGTTTCCAAGACTATACTGAAAATAATCATAATTGAATTTAAATTAATTTTTTGGTATAATTTGTTTACTTTTTTTTCCAATCTTATTAAAACATGTGCCTGGAAAATGTTCAAGCATGTGAATTTCACCTTCATTTAGATTAAAGTTGTGTCCAAAGAAGAACACTGTTCCAATTATCTCCTAAATACACACACTGGTCACAAAGTCACTGAGTCCTTTCATACCCATTATCGCATTAGGTCATCACCACAACTGGCAGGGTAGGCAGAGTTAACATATCTGCATTTTACAGAGATGAGGCATCCTGGGCTTTCAGAAGCTAAGTAACCTGGCTAAGGCATCCCAGATGGTAAGGGGTGGTTGGGATTCTAACTCTGGTCTTCTGACTCCTCATTGTATGCTCCTTCTACTCCACCATGCTAGTAGAGCCAAACTACTCATCTTCAACTAGAAAAATAATTCCAGTTTCTTCACCCTATAGAAGGTTTTCACTCTTGTGTACTAATCTATATTATCAGAAAGTATTACAGTTTAGAGTTTGGGCAAGTTGAAAGTAGTTAATCATATACATATATAGACAAAAGCTGTCAACCAAAATTGTCTCAGTCTATTTGGTTTGCTATTCAGAATTAAGACTGATACAAATTACTCCCCATCATTTTTCACAATACTTTGGTAAATCAAGCATCTAAAAGAAAGAGTCAAAAGTCAAGGAATATCAAATACAAAGATTTTAGAAGAAACTCATATTGCACTACTGTGTCTTTTTAACAGGTTCCGAAATTGGTAGCCATCTGGTTAGGTTTCACATTGTCTTTTGGCTACCAAAAAGGCAGAAACTCAACAATGCTAGAATGAAAACCTTAGAATATCTGCAAGACAACGCTAGAACCGAAGCTACGAAATTAAACAAGAGCTAAGATAATTCTCAATTTTGAAGCCCCTCAAAAGAAAAAATAATTTAAGTAGTCTTTTATGAAGTCTTCATAATATGCAGCAGAAACAGCAGAGCTATGGTTGAGGACAAAATAATTCCCAAAAAGAAGATATGCTCAAAATTTCAGAAAAACAGAATATGTCAAACAAATAGTAGCCTCTTTTATATGGGTCAAATATAAATGTCGTGTAAGTTACTTAAGAGACTCTAATTCTATGGCAAACATAAACAATAAAACATAAGTAGTATTACAAATGTACATAACTCCAGGCCAAAATGAACAAGTAGAAACTGTCTTCATAAGATTTCAAAGTCACCAATACCATGAAATAGCAATAATAACACCGTTAATTTGCAAAGCCTGCATCAAATTTTTTCATTCCATAAATACACTTACTAGCATCTCTGCTAAACCTTGTGAACTCAAGGTTCAACCTAGATGGTAAAATATAACATGCATGTGGTGGACACTGAGGTGAACCCCAGAGGCCCCTTCCAGGGGAACTCGCTGCTCAGCAGCAGGGAATGCAGTCAGCAAATAGCCTCCAGGTGTTCATCACCACTTCAGAGTCTGCCTCAGATGCAGAGAGTTGCCTCAAGGTCATGCCTTTCCCAGGTCGACCCTCAGTTGCCGACTGAGCCAAGTGGGATTATGAAGGCCCAGCCATCTCAGCGTGTCGCAGGACAACTCTGACAGGCAATATTTGCTCCAGAGCTCGCCGCCAGGTTGGTGAAGGTTTTGTCAGGCCTGCATTACATTCAACTTCTCCCTCTGAGCAATCCTGTTGTCCTTCTTTTCACAAGTGTTGATCCCTAAGAAACATCTTGCACTCCAAATTTTGTCTCAGTATCTGCTTCTGGAAAATCCAAGCTGTGACAATGTACTTTTCCAAATGTTTTTTCCAAAAGTTAAAAAAATTTCTGATATTAAGAGACAAGATGTATCCAGAATATATAAAGAACTCTGGCAACTCAACAATAAAAAGACAACCTAATTAAAAAAATGGACAAAGACTATGAATACACATTTCTCCAAAGAACATATACAAATGACTAAAAAGCAATGACCAAAAAGCACAAAAAAGACATGCTCAACATCATTAGTCATTAGTAAAATGCATATCAAAATCACAATAAGATACCACTTCACACCCTATACACAGCTATAATCAACAAGAAAGACAATAACAAGTGTTGGTGAGAATGTATAGAAATTGGAACCCTCATACATTGTTAGTGGGTATGTAAACTGGTGCAGCCACTTTAGAAAAGTGGCTAGTTTGGTAGTTCCTCAAAATGCTAAACACAGATTTACAATATGACCCAAAAATTCCACCTTCATGAAGGTGGAAAACTTCATGAAGTTTTCATAATCCGCAGCAGAAATAGCTAATAATAGGTCCATACCAAAACTTAAATGTTCACAGAAGCATTATTCATAATTGCCAGAAAGTAGAAACAACTTAAATGTCTATCAAGTGATAAATGGATAAACAAAATGTGGTATATCTGTACACTAGAATATTATTCATTAATTAAAAAGGAATGAAGTAGTGACACATGCTACAACATGAATGACCTTGAAAACATTATGCTAAGTGAAAGAAGCCAGTTACAAAAGAGCACATATCATCTGATTCCATTGATATGAAATGTCCAGAATAGGCAAATCCACAGAAACAGAAAGTAGATTAATGGTTTTCAGGAGTTGAGGGGGTGGAGAATGAGGAGTGATTGCTAATGGATTCATGGTTTCTTTTTGATGTGATGATTCCAATAGTCTAAAGGGGTCATTTGCATGGGAGTAGTATCCTTCACTGTGTATTAAATGGCTTTCTCTCTCCATCTCTTCTTTTCTACAGCTATAATGCCAAAGATCAAGGCACAGTCTCGAAAGGGAGGAGGCTGGAGCACCTCACTCACTCTTCTCTTTTCCTTCCATGAAATAGGAGTGATAAGTGGACTTGAGGCTGACTCATGTAAAGAACTTATCTCTTCAAATGTCCCTACCATCCCTGCCACCAGAACAAAGCTGACAACCAGCTAAGCCTGCTCTATCTAGACATTAGGGGCAAAAGTTATTTTCCAGGTATAAAAGGTGAACGTTATATATAAACTTTTTGTAAATCAAAGTGCTCGTCTAGCTTGTTTTGGTTCTGTGCATTGGGGTGTTCTCTGTCGATGGTCATTTGCCTCCCTGGCCTGTCACTATCCCTTGCATACATGCATACAACTTCCAAGGAGAATCTGGTCAGAAGCACTGATTCACTTTGGTCATGATTTAGTTAATTCCCTGGCCACATACCACCTAATAGCACCCCAATTTTACCACATTTCTAACAAGGATTGAAATTTGGTAAAAACTGCTTTATTATTATTATTATTTTGATTATTATCACAACTAATCCCACACATTGTACTAACTTACTTCAAAGTTAGAAACATACCATTTGCTGTGGGAAAAAAAATGAAAATAAACTTGAGATAGTTTGATTGTTGAAAATAATCAGTTTACTCTTAAGACCAGTAAGTTATACTAATAACACCAGCAATAAAGTTTAATGGCAAAGTTAAGCCTTGTGGATACCACAACTGTACTGCAAATAAGGCATTCAAGTACCACTCATATCCAATGTCTACTGACAGTGTACTCATTGTTTATTTAAGGGGAAAATCTCTGTGAAGCCTGACTTTACCTAACTGTGTTAACAACTATGAATGGTATCATTTAAGTGCCTTTAGAATGGGCTGGGTGTTTTTCTTTTGTTTTCTGTGTTTTTCTTGTCTTCTAGAATATCCCAATTCTTTATGAAGTGATAGTACTTTCTAGAATTTCATGTTTGTACCATATTTCAACAACGCCCTCATCCTGGGACCAACAGGCAATGATCTCAGGAGGATTTGGGGAGGCTCTATATTGCTATGATACCACAAATATCTGATCTGAAAAAAAAAGAATTAGGAATTTGAAACTTCAAGTCACCTTTTTAAACTACCATATTAGTTACAGTGGTTATTTACTTTATTCGGAAAACAATATACCCAATTCATACCTTGCCTAAATTAACAAAGGATATGAGGCAGCAAAATTCTCTTATTCCAAAAACAAAGAGCTTTGAACCCTCCTGGCTTCCACAAAATATTTTTCCTCCACAAAAGACAACCATCGCTTAGTCACACTATTAATTGCAGAAAATGAACCCTGTGGCACTGAAGTTGTCAGCACAAGGATATTTTGTGGAATGTTAAACCATTTATGCTATTAGACCTATGCTTAAACACGGTATGCCAGACAGCTCTCATTACTATTGTCTACACAAGCACAGTGGTAGTATCCCTTCCTATGATCAAGAGAGTCAAGAATTTTACAACTAGACTTCACTTCCTACATTATAGCTAAGTCCCCTGAGGGACCCTCCTGTTGAGAATAACTAAACTCGGAAAGTACATTACAAAATATTAGAATATCTACAAATGTCACTTCCTAAATTAACATAAAAGAAGAAAACCATAATAACTGAAATATCCTCAGAAAAAATATTTGATATAATTCAATACTCATTTTCTGAAGAGAAGTAATAGCAAACTAGGAATAAAAAGGAACATCCTCAACATGATACCAGGGTTCAAAAAAAATTACAGTAAAATTACTCTTCATGGTAATATATTAAAAACATCCTCTTTAAAATCAGGTACCAAAAAAGAATGTCCATCATTGCCACTTTACTATTACCACTTCTAGTCAAAGTTTTCTGGAGGTTCTAAAGAGTATAATAAGATATGGAAAAACAGATAAAAATGTATAGGGATTGAAAATATGAAAAGTTATTACTTACAGATACAACAACAACAACAAAACAAGAAGAATCAAGAAACAAGATTTTCTAGAATCAAAAAACAAGAAGAATAACTATATTATTAGGAATAAAAAGAGAACTTAGGAAGATGGTTAAAGTGATTTATATATAAAAATAAAGTGTATTCATAAATACCAGCAACAGTCAGTTATAAAGCATGTTTTTTTTTAAAAAAAGACATGTATAACAGCAAAAAATAAAAGCCTACATAGTAAGAATAAATCTAACAAAAGGTATGTTAAACCTATATGCAAAAAATGATAAAATGTTACCAAAAGACATTAAAGAAGACTGAAATACATGAAGTGATATACCACACTCATGAACAAAAGACTTAATACTGTGAAGATATCAGTTTTCCTCCAAATGATAAATGGATCAATACAATTCCACTCAAACTCAACAGATCTTGAAAAACTAATTCAACAAGTTCTATGGAAGAAGAATGGCCAAGAACAGCTAACACACTCCTAAAGAAGAATATGATACGAAGATTTGCCTTACCAGGTATCACAGTAATTAAGACAGTTTGTCACTAGTATTGGAAAGAACAAATTGACCAACAGAATAGAATGGAACTCCAAAACAGATCCACATAACAGATTCAGATGACACAGATGACACTGACATATCACTGGGGAAAAGACGGACTTTTCAGTAATTGGGACAAACGGTTAACTACTGAGTAAAAAAAATGAAATTAGATACCTACCTCACTCCATACACAGAGATCAATTTTGAATGGATTAAGGGCATAAATGTGAAAAGCAAACTTTAAACTTTTTAGGGGAAAATATAGGAGACTACTGTTTCGATGTTGGGGCAGAGAATACCACCGTAATGAGGTATTATTTTACACTCACTAGTCTATAAAAAATTAAGAAGTCTGACAATACCAAAAGTTAAAAAGAATGGAGTATTTTGGAGATTCTTAGTCACACTGCTGATCAAAATATAAATTAGTACAACCACTTTGGGAAAATTGGCATGAGATTTCCAAGTTAACCATTCTCATAATCTTCAACCCAGCAATCTCATATCTTGGTCCACTACTTGCTCTTGTACATGTACACCAGGAGACAGGCATGAAAATGTTCATAAAATGTTCATACCATCAAAAAAGCCAGTTTATTCATTATCTACAGCTGCATAACAAATTACTTTGAAATGTGGTTGCCAGAGGCCAGCCTGGTGGCATGGCAGTTAAGTTTGCACGCTCTGCTTCAGTGGCCCAGGGTTCAGGGGTTCGGATCCTGGATGCAGACCTGTACACCACTCAGCAAGCCATGCTGTGGCGGAGTCCCTCATACAAAATAGAAGAAGACTGGCACAGATGTTAGCTCAAAGACAATCTTCCTCAAGCTAAAAAGAGGAAGATTGGCAACAGACGTTAACACAGGGCCAATTTTCCTCACCAAAAGAAAAATGTGGTTGCCAAAAACAATAAACACTTATAATCTCCCAGAGTTCTGTGGATCAAAAATTTGGCAGCGGTTCAACTGGGAGGTTCTGGCTCAGGTTCATTAGGTTGCAGTCAGGATATACTGGCAAGGTCTGCAATTATTTGAAGGCCTGACTAGGGCTAAAGATGGCTCACTCACACAGATAAATTATTGGTACTGGTTGTTGCTAGAAGCCTGAGTACCTGCCCACATGGGCTTCTTCATAGGTCTGCTTAAGTATCACCATGACATGGCTTCTGGCTTTCTCCAGAGAGCTAGAGCCAGGAAAGCAAGGGAAAAGTTGCAAAAGTCTCAATGTTACTTCCTCGATATTCTACTGCACAGAGGGCAATTCCATGCGGTGTAGGAGGGGTCTACACAAAGGCATGAATATCAAAAAGCAAAGATCATTGGGGGCCATCTTAGTGTCTGGCTGCCATAACTGAAAAAGGCTGTTCTCCAATTATAGGAGGGCAGATATGCTGTATGTTAATAGAGATGAATAGTATAGAGCAGTGAAAGTGAATGAACCACAACTACACTCAAAAACATGGATGAGGGGCCGGCCCCGTAGCTTAGCGGTTAAGTGCGCACTCTGCTACTGGTGGCCCGGGTTCGGATCCCGGGCGCGCACCGACGCACTGCTTGTCCGGCCATGCTGAGGCAGTGTCCCACATACAGCACCTAGAAGGATGTGCAACTACGACACACAACTATCTACTGGTGCTTTGGGGAGAAAAAGGGAAAAAAAAAGGAGGAGGATGGGCAATAGATGTTAGCTCAGGACCGGTCTTCCTCAGCAAAAAGACGAGGATTGGCATGGATGTTAGCTCAGGGCTGATCTTCCTCACACAAAAAAAAAAAAAAGGATAAATTTTCCCAAAATAATATTAAGTAAACAACCAAGTCTCAGAAAACTATATACAGTATAATACCATTTATATAAACAAACTAAACTAAAACAATTTATTGGTATCACAATTTAGGTGATAAAATTATAAGAAAAATCAAGAGAAAAATACAAAATTCAGAATAGTGGTTACCTCTGGGAAGGTGGGAAGAGTATGAGACAGGAAGAAACACAGGTCAATGCAAATTATTGGTATTGTTTTGAGTCTTGGATTGAGTGGTGAATTTACAGCTGTTCATTATATTATTATGGTTTATAACTTGCATAAGCATTACGCATAGAGCTGCCACTTTTGAATCAGTATATAATATATGTACGATCACATACAGGCCCTGGTTGCATATAATCTTTATTTATCAACAATATATAATATATATTTTTATGTGTGTCTGAGGAAGATTGGCCCTGAGCTAACATCTGTTGCCAATCTTCCTCTTTCTGCTTGAGGAAGATTGTCGCTGAGCTAACATCTACGCCCACCTTCCTCTATTTTACATGTGGGATGCCAGCCACAGCATGACTTGATGAGCGGTGTGTAGGTCTGCGTCTGGGATCCGAACCTGCACACCCCAGGCCACCGAAGCAAAGTGCATGAACTTAACCACCATGCCACTGGGCCAGCCCCTCAACAATATGTTTTTAAATAAATGATAAAGAAAAATATTAAAATAAAAAGAATATTATAACTAATTTTAGTAGCACTGCTTTTTTTTTTGAGGAAGATTGGCCCTGAGCTAACATCTGTTGCCAATCGTCCTCTTTTTTTTTCCTTCTTCTTTCTCCCCAAAGCCCCAGCACATAGTTGTATATCCTAGTTGTAGGTCCTTCTAGTTCCTCTATGTGGGAAGCCGCCTCAGCATGGGTTGCTGAGCGTTTAGTATGTCCGCGCCTAGGATCTGAACCAGTGAACCCCAAGCCGCCGAAGCAGAATGCACAAACTTATCCACTACACCACCACGCCAGCCCCAACACTGCTTTTTAGAATTTGTTCTTTGGGACATTTTTCTCTAAGCATAATGTTGAGAGTCTAGTATCATCTATTTTGTCAGAAATTTGGGGGTCCTGCTGGTGAATAAACCCCAGTAGAAGCAGTTATAAGGAAAAAGGATAAAGAGGTACATACTGAATAAACTTCAGAGCAGTTATATATCAATAAAATATATTACTAAAACCCAACTGATTCCTTGCCTGTTTTGAAATGGAATTAATATTTTGAATAAAAACTGATTTCTTCAAAAGCTTTGCACTAGCTATTAAAAAAGATAAACTGTAAATTGTTTTTAAAACCTGTATTAAAAAATAATAATATCCCACAACTTTATAATAAAACAGTTTAAAACACAACCATGCACTTCTGAAAATGTCAACTGCCTTTTACGTTTTTGTTCTTTGTTTGGTATACTGCCACTAGTAAGTATAACAAGTAAAATCTGCCTTTGGAGATACTTAAGTGATTAAAATTTTTAAGTGTTGGCATAAGGGGCAGTTATAAGCAACTTGAAAATGAAAGATGAGGACTAAGAATTCAATTCAGAATAATCTATCCCTTCGACTACTAAAGGATGGGCTCATCTAGTCGCAAAAGAATATCTCCCACAGAGAATCATCTGACACAAAAATGGGCTTTAATTCTGAGAAAAAAATAGTAACTTTCCTTGTTCTTCCAAAATAAGATGAAAAAGGAAAATGCTGTAACAACAGCCACTGGAGGGAAGACTTGATGTTAGAATGAGAATAAAACAGGCATAAAACATTTTATCTGGTGCTTTGTCTGAACATAACATTTTGTTAAACTCATTTCTATTTGTTTAAATGACAAATGCTGAAAATACTGCTTTTTCTGCATGAGAGTTAAATTTCCTTTCACTGAAAAACAGATGTTGATTCAACCATCCTCTATTGGTACACAAATAAGCAGTAAGAAAATTATAAAGCTGCCTGGACTAACAAAGAATTAGCACCAATGCTTAGTCTAAGTATGTATTTAAAGGCCTATATTTGATTTTAAATATGCCTATATTTTGTTCACTTTAAACTTTATCCACAAAATTTTGCTATAAGATCTCAGGCACAACTTAGTCTCTAAGTAACTACCTGAAATCTCACTACACATGAATTGGCAAAGCTTCGGTAAACTTGTGGCACTGCTCTTCATGTGGTTGATGGGTTTGGTTTTGTTTTTAATGAAAATATTGATATATTTTAATATTTGTTGACGTAAACCTGGTTTTACACACATACGTATTACAAGGATCCCAAAGTAAGCTGCAAGCCTCCAGTGCTGGCCTTTTACAGATCACTAAGTACAGGGATGTTAATTAAAGCAACTTTAAATAAAGATTCAAAATATAAAATCATAAACTGGAAGGGCAGAGAAGTGAGCTCTTTCACAATTCTAGTTTCTATTTTAACAGTGGTTATATACTATATACAATAAACACCAAGGTTGCATAAACTCCTGAAACAATTCCACACATAACAACATCTCTTCCCTTTTAAAATGATTCCTTACACAATCAATATTTTGGAGATGACTTCTTACACTCAAGAATCCTACTGTGATTTAATCAGTGAGCCGCCAAAACTGTCAGTCAGTTCTGAATAAGAACCATTCATAAGAAAAAGCAAGAAATGAAGTGTAGAGTAAACTCTGAAATAAATTCACAGGAAGAGCATAGAAATTCAACTGACAAGGTACTCAATTGAATAGGAAACACCTAAACTAAGAAAACAGACCTAAAAAATAAATCAGTAACAATGGATATGGAAAAAATATAATTCAGACAGTTGTGGCAAAAGAAAAATTTAACAAAGCTAATTAAAATGTGATATACTTGTATATACTGTAAGTTTATTTATATTTTAAATGTACATGGGAACTATTTTAGGACTTCTGTAGTATAGTCTCAATTTTTAAAAAATTTTATGAAGTAAATAATTGGTTAATTTATATGTTTTAATTTTGGGATCTATCCAGTATTCTTTAAATATTAAAAATAAATAAAAAATAGTAACTGGAAATTGCTAAATAGATTCACTTACCAACAATAAACCAAAAACTAAAGTTTTATAATTATGGAATATAAAGAATAGAAAAAACACAACCTCAGGGTGGGCCTGGTGGCATAGGGGTTACGTTCGCACACTCCACTTCGGCTGCCCGGAGTTCGCAGGTTCAGACCCCAGGCGTGGACTCACCACCGTTTATCAAGCCATGCTGTGGCAGGCGTCCCACATATAAAGTAGAGGAATATGGGCACAGATGTTAGCCCAGGGCCAATCTTCCTCAGCAAAAAGAGGAGGATTGGCAACGGATGTTAGCTCAGGGCTAATCTTCCTCACACAAAAAAACCAACCTCACCCAAATGTTTTGCAGAAATTCAAAACAAGTCCTAGGCAGTAAGACATCTTAATAAGATGACCAATAGCTCCATAATTCTGTAGGTGAATATATGTGTTATACTTCAAGGTTGAAATTAACTACAACAGGCATAAATGACTATTGCTTTGAAAATGGTGCTGCAGATCCCATAAGGCCAACATTTAGAGAAAACAAAAGGTGGTTGGGCTCTGAGAGAAACACATTTTACGACTGTAGTCTAAGACTCTCTAAAGAAGAAATTTTCTTATTTTTAGAGTAATCTTAACTAAAATGTTACTCCATTTTGCTAAAATTTTGTTTCTTCCATGTCTTTCATAATAAAATTCACTACTAAATTAAAAAATGAAGTTTAAACTTTAAGAAATGAAACATTTCCACTCTGAAACATTTCTCATTCACTAATTACTATTCCTGAAAATATTTTCCTCAAATAGTGTGCCTCCCTAAGTGCCTCATAAAGTTTAGCTCTTTGTATTTTATATTATGGTCATCTCTGTACAGGACATTTCACCTCTCAGAGGATAAGGACTGTGTCCTACTCTCTTGCCATCTCTTACATATTTTGGACTCATAAACGCTGACTTAAATCGGGCTGGTTTATAAAATAATCAAAGCCTATAAAAGCAGTAACATTCCCAAGAAACAGAGAGAGGAAAGATAATTAATGCAAAAATGAGTCCTTCATTTTTGAAACTGTATTCACAGAATTTTAGTAAACAAGGAATACTAAATGACATTCTGTCAAATGAAATCTATTAGCCAATCTAGATTAATTACTTAAATAATAAAAATTGATACTATTAGAGGATATGGTAGTATTTAGATATTTATAGTCAAGGTCTTATTCAGAAAGAAGCAATACACAGTAGAAACAATAGCCATATAGAAAAATAGAGTTAAGATAGTATTTATACTTAGGGTCTCACTCAGAAGGAAGCAATACATACTAAAAATAGCCATAAGGAACCAAAGTATCACTGCATTATTAGTTGGGTCAGTGCCTAACACAATAGTTTAGGGCTTTAATAAAGCTGGGTTGAAACACGTGGCTTAGGTTTGAGGCATAGGCAGAGCTTTCTATCTTTTCCTAAGTTTAAAACTAATTTTAGGATTTCAGAATCCTCTGAAACGCATGGTAGACCAGTAAACTTTAGGGATGCATAAACGGAGCTGCATGGAGGATGTAAAGCACATATGATCTTTTAACAGCTATATGGCCCAATGAAAGTACAAGACTGGTCAAATGAGAAACTTCTCAATGAAGAGGGCAATAGTAGAAGAGAGAAAAGGCATTCCCCCTCAAATATCACTGTAATTTTCCCCTGAAAGGTCAATATGGAAATAATCTCAGCTGTTTTATTTACACAGATTTTAAATATGTGACAGACATTGGCAAACTAGATCATAAATAGGAAAGGGAAGAACCACAAGATTTCAAACCACAATAAACAATGTATAATAAACATTTGAGTGCAACAAATTCTGACATTTTCAACTCTGATTTTCCATTCCAGTCACTTGGTTTCACAATGCCAGGTAAATTGAAGAGAGTAGATAAATCATGGACTAAAAAGCAGTGAAAAAATGAGGATGGTGTTCCTTCTATACACTAAGTATCTCTCCCTAAAATTCAAAAGCAATATGGAAAGGTCAGTTCCAGGATGGAGAACTAAGAGCAAATAACTACAAGTAGGAATGTGAAACTTTCTGGTTTTTATTAGCAACCTATGGCGTCTTAAGCATTACTGGCAGGGCAAACATTATAAATGTCTTCCCAAGTTCAATGTATAATAAATTAATGAACAAAGCCAATCAAATACTACACTTATGTACTCTATCCACATCTTAATTCTCCATTGAATTTTAATGACTTATAGTTAACCATAAATACCACCTAGGCAGTTACTTATCAAATCATACCTGGTATCAAAAAAAAAGGGAACATACTCAACTCCAAGTTCTCTTTGAGTTCTCAAAGGAGTGTCTTCCCCAAGAGAAGACAAATTATCAGGCTAGAGAAGAGTAATGACTACAAAAGCACTGAGTAATGACTGCAAAATCAAAATGCTGAAAAACTGAATTCCTTCTCCCTGAGACCAGGAACAAGGCAAGAATGCCCCCTTTCACCATCAAGCATATTAACAGAATTAAATGTGGATAGGGTACATAAAATGCAGTACTTGATTGGCTTTGCCCATTAATTTATGAATATCCACTTTCATCATTAAGTGAACTGAGAGAACTAAAGGTGGATAATATAAATAAAATGTAGTATTTGATTGGCTTTGTTCAGAAGTTTATTACGAAGTGAGCTTCAGACACATTGGTAAGCTGCCTGCCCTACACATGATGCTTAAGTCAGTATACAGTGCTAAGGTAAAAAAAGGCACAGAGAGGGGCCTGGTGACGTAGTGGTTAAGTTCGTGTATACTTTGGCTGCCTGGGGTTCGCATGTTCAGATTCCGGGCGCAGACCTTTGCACCGCTTATCAAACCATGCTGTGGCAGGCGTCCCACATATAAAATGGAGGAGGATAGGCACGGATGTTAGCCCAGGGCCAATTTTCCTCAGCAAAAAGAGGAGGATTGTCAACAGATGTTATCTCAGGACTAATCTTCCTCACCAAAAAAAAAAAGGCACAGAGATTGGAAGAAAGAAGTAAAACTATCCCTATTTACATTTTATGTGACTGTTTACATGGAAAATGCCAGAGAAACTGCAAAACAACTACTATCGCTAATAAATAAATTTTTAGTGTAGCAGTTTTGGATATTAGATATTAATAATCTTCTATTAGATTTATTTTTAGGTATTTTATGTTTTTTGGCACCACTGAAATGAAATTTTTTTCATATTTTCTGATTGTTCTTGATATATATGTATATATATTTATATGATACAGTTGATTTTTATATATTTACCTTATATTCTCTCACCTTTTAAAACTACTTTGTTGAGAGAAATTAAAGACCTAAATAAATGGAAAGAAATACCATTTTCATGGATTAGAAAACTGGACATTTTTAAGATGACATTTCTCCCAAACCGATTTACAGATTCCACACAATCCCAATCAAAATCACAGCAGACTATTTTGTAGATATTGGCAAGTTAATTCTAAAATTCATGTAGAAACACAGAATACCTAGAATAACCAAAGCAATTTCATAGCAGAACAAAGTAGATGTACCCTACCTAATTTCAAGACTTACCATAAAGCACAGTAATCAAAACAGTTTGCTATTGATAAAAAGATATACACATTAATGAAAGAGTCTAAAAATAGACTAACATATAAAATCAACTGATTCCCAACAAAGGTGCAAGGCTACTCAACAGAAGGAAAGTCTTCAATAGAGTGTTGATTCGATTGAATGTCTGTAGGAGAAAGATAAAAACCAACCCCTACCTCACACGATACACAAAAATTAACTCAAAATAGATCATAGACCTGAATATAATACCTAAAACTGTAAAAATTTAGAAAACACAGGAGAAAATCTTTGCAACCTTGGAGTAGGCAAAGGTTTCTCAGCTAGAACAACAACAACAAAGCTCTACGAATCACAAAAGAAAAAAATTGATAAATTCTGCCTCGTTAACATTAAAAACGTTTGCTCTTCAAAAAATAACGTTAAGAACATGAAAAAGAAGCCACAGACTGGGAGAAAATATTTGGTACACACATACCAGAAAAAAAAGACTTGCAACCAAATTATATAAAGGACTCTTAAAACTCAATAGTACATTGTCAGTGCTGTGGAGTCGATTCCAGCTCCTAGAGACCGTGTGTACAGCAGAGCTGACCCCCGCCCAGTCTTTTTGCACCATCCTGTCACCTTCCAATGTTCTATCAGACAATGCTCCACTGCTATTCACATGGTCTTTATGGCCAATTTTTTCACAAGTAGGTAGTCAGGTCCTTCTTCCTAGCCTGTCTTAGTTTGGAAGCTCCACTGAAACCTGTCCACCATGGGTGACCCTGCTGGTATTTGAAATACCGGTGGCATAGCTTTCAGCATCACAACAACACACAGCCGCCACAGTGTGACAACTGAGAGACAGGTGGTGTGGTTCCCCGACCGGAAACAAACCCAGGCAGTGGCAGTGAGAGCACTGAATCTTAATCACTAGACCACTAGGGCTGGCTATACAAGACAACACAATTTATTTATTTTTTTATTTAATTTTGTGTGTGTGTGTGTGTGTGTGAAGATTAGCCCTAAGCTAACATCTGTTGCCAATCCTCCTCTTTTTTGCTGAGGAAGATTGGCCCTGGGCTAACATCCGTGCCCATCTCCCTCTACTTTATATGGGACACTGCCACAGCATGGCTTGACAAGTGGTGCATCAGTCTGTGCCTGGGATCCAAACCTGCGAACCCTGGGCTGCCGAAGCCGAGCGCACGAACTTAACCACTACGCCACCGGGCAGGCCCAAGACAACCCAATTTAAAAGTAGGCAAAAGATTTAAACAGCTACTTCTCCAAAGAAGACATAAAATGACCAATGAAAAACGGAATGAGAAAACATTTGGAAGTGATGGAAATCTTCGTTATATTGATTGTGATGATAGTTTTGGGGATGTATGCTAAAACATACCAAATTATACACTTTAAATATGTACAGTGCATTGTACTTCAACTATACCTGAATAATGTTAAAACAGATAAAAGTAAGGAGACTTTTAAAATGTTAAAAAATGATAATTGGCATGATTTATTTTGTTTTCTTAAAATCTTTACATGCTACAGTACTACTTACTCCACGGAGAATGATATGCCACGTGGATTAAAAAAAATAAGAGAAATATATAAACTACTACTTGAGAAGGGATTATTTTATTACATTTCAGCCAAACCTTATTATTTTCTCCAAGAGAGATTAGCAAATACACACAAATACAAAAATAACCTAAATATCACAAGTATTTAGCTATGAGTGTAATGTAACTGCTATTACAGAATTCATAAGACTGTAAACCAGAAAAATAGCTCTAAATATTTCAACTTCAAGCAACCATATATTTTCTTAATACATTAGAAATAATTAGATTTCTAATCCTACTACTCCAGTCAACGGAGCAATATTTACACACACGAAGAGAGCAAAAAGAAGCTTAAGCCAATCTTTAGCAAGTGTCTAATAACTTCTATAGATTTAGAGGGCTTGGGAGTAGATATAGACGTGGTATTTCACAGCCTTAAAAAGCTCTAACACTAATGACTTTTATTGAATCAGCAGAATCTGATAGTTTCCTACCATTCATTCATTCACTTAATAAAAATTTATTGAGTGCCTCAAACATATCAGATTCTGTGTCTGACAGAAGCGATGCCAAAAGGGAGTAGAGCATATGGTGCAAACAACGGACAGTGGAGCCAGAACGCCGGTGTTTAAATTTTAACTCTGCCATCTATTCTAGGGATTACCTAGGACAAGTTAGTCAACCTCCAGTTGTGCAGTACAAGGTTAACTCAGCAGGCTTGGGGTGTTCAAACCCACACGTTCTAAAGAAGTGACTGGCCTTGACTGGCTTCTGCGAGATAACCTAAAAGCCCTTGGAATATCATGCCTAATAAGAGTTGTCTTTTGACATCTGAGCCTTGGGCCATGTCATATAGTTTATACTAACCATGCGATTTATGATGAATGCACGTTTTTATTCACCTGGGTCCTGTGTCATGCTGTATCAGTTTGATCTCTGTGGGGGCTGGAGATTAAACAGATGTCAGTTATGGGTGCACTCCATGACTGACACCCAAAAAAACCACCCTGGACACCAAGGCTCAGGGGAGCTTTCTTGGTTGGGAACACATGCTGGGAGAACTGATCATTTTCCGTGTGGCTCTATTGAGAGAGGACAAATGGAAGCTAGTGTAACCACAGGCCCTCCAGGACCAGTTCAACTGACCCCATTTTATCAACAGACTAATTAAGAGTTGTCTTTCAGGAACTGAGACCCCTTGATCAGCTCAGGCCGGCTGAGACCACCAACTCATCAACTGGCCTATGCAAATGCTTGATAAGTGACCTTTGTGACCTCAAGGAGCTAAAAACTTCACCCTCAGATCATGGTAATGCCACCATTTTGTGAACATGAGTCCTATGAAGAGGCGTGAAGCTTAACTATGCTTGCGCAGATCATTAATCACCTCACCTCTCCTTACCTCCACTCATCTATCTCCACACTTCAGACCACCCTGCCCTTCATCCCATAAATTGTGCCCCAAGCCCTGGATCAGGGAGACAGATCTGAGGGCACATGCCCCGTCTCCTTGCAGATCGATCTCGCAAAATAAAGCTACATTTCTTTTCCCAGAAGCTGATGCTGTAATAATTGGCTTTTTTTATGTGCATAGGGCAAGACAACTCCAATGTTGTGTGGTAACACCAGTGCCTTGTCTCTCCTGGACTCCACCCCATGTGTTTTCTTTGCTGATTTTAATTTGTTTCCTTTCAGTGTAATAAACTGAAACCATGAATATAACTGCTTTTCTGAGTTCTGGGAGTCCTGCCAGCAAATCATCAAATCTGAGGGGGGTCTTGAGGATCCTCAACATAGTAACACTGTGTCCACATCTAAAAAATGCATTTAATATTAGTACCTACTTAAAGAATAGCTGTGGGGATCAAATGAATTAATGTATGTTAGGTGCTTAGAACAATACCCAGCATATACAGGCATACCCCATAGATACCCAGGGTTTGGTTCCAAACCACCGCAATAAAGCAAATATCTCAATGAAGCAAGTCACATGAATCTTTTGGTTTCTCAGTACATATAAAAGTTATGTTTACACTATACTATAGTTTATTAAGTGTGCAACAGCATTATGTCTAAAAAATAATGTATATACCTTAATTAAAAAATACTTTTGGCGTAGCAGTTAAGTGCGTGCACTCTGCTGCAGCGGCCCGGGGTTTGCAGGTTCAGATCCTGGGCACACACCGACGCACCACTTGTCAAGCCATGCTGTGGCAGCATCCCATATAAAGTAGAGGAAGATGGGCACGGATGTTAGTCCAGGGCCAATCTTCCTCGGCAAAAAAAGGAAGATTGGCATCAGATGTTAGCTCAGGGCTGATTTTCCTCACACACAAAAAATACTTCATTGCCAAAAAATGCTAACCATCATCTCAGCCTTCAGCGAATTATAATCTTTTTGCTGGTGGAGAGTCCTGTAAAAAATGCAGTATCTGTAAAGCGCAATAAAGAGAAGCACGATAAAACGAAGAATGCCTGTAATGCTTGCTGCTCCTCATGCTGTTATAAAAATAGGTGGTCCTAATGATTGAATAGCGTGGTCTAGTGAGAGAGGACACTAACAAATTAAACTGTAAGTGCTAAAAAATTATGCATAATGTATCAGAGGAACAAAGAGCATCATTTCCGTCTTTCCTATCCTCAACACCGCTGTCTTCATTTTAGGTCCCCATCATCTCTCACTTCCTAACTGGACTATTGGAGTATCTTCGTAACAGTATAATCCTTACAGGATTCCCTGACATCACCATAACCACGACCACCACCACCACCAGCATCACCACTGCCTGATCCAAGTTCATATTCCTTCAACCAGATCCTACACTCTTAGAATCCATTCCCACCCATATTTCCCTGATTCCTAGAGACATAAACTGACAAAAATCATCCAGTTCTCTTGGTGTGTATCACACTTCTTCATAGTTTAAATGTTATACCTCACCTCTGAGGCCTGTTTGGACTTGAGTCTGGTTATAGGTCTAAAAACAATGTAATGTGGTTGGAATAAGACAAGACGAAGATCAGCAGACCACTGTAGTCAACTGCTTCAGGGGAGGCCATTATAGGGTCTTTAAGCCAGGGGAGATAGACCCCCCTGGGAAGGAGTAGAAGGGCTGCTTCTACTGGCAAAGGAAGTTCAACAGAATTTAGAGATCCAAGGTTCCTAGCTTCATCAGAACCTGCCCATACGTACCCATCCCAAGTGTCAAGGTGCCAATCCTTCCTAAGGTTGCAAATTCAAATCGTGCTGTAATTCAGTCACCCACATAATTTGTTTTACAGAAACCTTAGTACTGCAACTATAGGACATAAAGGTTTCTTTTAGGGCAACAACAGATACAAATTTTGGTACCTAGAAGTGACGTGCTGCCATACCAAAAACCTAAAATGTGAGAGTGGCTTTGAAATCAGGCAGGGGGCTCTGAGAAAAGTGTTAGAGAAAGTCTAAGACACCCTGAAGAACCGGTTAATAGAAGCCCCATGGTCTTTGAGATAAGACTGTGGGTGATGACTTGCAAGAAAGCAAAGTAAATGTTATCAGAAATTCGAGGAAGGGAGATCCTTGTCATATAGTAGCAGAAACTTTAGCAATACTGTCCCATGGAGCTATATGGAAAGTAGAAAATGTACTTAATGATCTAGCTAAGATTTCTAACCAGACGTTCTTTTTGCGGCTTATAGTAAAACATGAGAAGCATGAGACAGAATAATGAAAGGACTGTTAAACAAAAAGGAGCCAAGACCTGCTCTGCGAAAGACACTGTCAAGAGAGCGAAAAAATGAGCCACAGACTGAGAGAAAATATTTGCAAAAACATACCCGATAAAAGTATCTTATCCAAAATATACAAAGAACTCTTAAAACCCAACAATAAGAAAACAACCCCATTAAAAAATGGGCCAGGGGGCTGGCCCAGTGGCGTAGCGGTTAAGTGTGCACACTCCACTGCTGGCGGCCTGGGTTCGGTTACCAGGCACACACCAAGGCACCGCTTGTCAGGCCATGCTGTGGAGGCGTCCCATATAAAGTGGAGGAAGATAGGCACAGATGTTAGCCCAGGGCCAGTCTTCCTCAGCAAAAAGAGGAGGATTGGCATGGATGTTAGCTCAGGGCTGATCTTCCTCACAAAAAAGAAAAAAAAAAAATGGGCCAAAGACCTGAATAGACACTTCATCAGAGAAGATATACAGATGGCAAATAAGCTTATGAAAAGATGCTCAACATCATATGTCATTAGGGAATTGCAAATTAAAACAACGAGATACCACTACACATCTATTAGAATGGTCCCAATCCTAAACACCGACAACACCAAAAGCTGGCAAGGATATGGAGCATCAAGAACTCTCATTCATTGTTGGTGAGAATGCAAAATGCTATAGCCATGTTGGAAGATAATTTGGCAATTTCTTACAAAATTAAACATACTCTCACCATATGATTCAGGAATCACACTCCTTGGTATTCACCCAAATGAGCTGAAAACTTGTGTGTTTATAGCAGCTTTATTCGTTATGGCCAAACTTAGAAACAACCAAGATGTCCTTCAGTAGGCAAATTAATAAATCAATTGTGGTACATCCATACAGTGGAATATTATTCAGTATTTAAAAAAATGAGCTATTAAGCCATGAAAAAACAGGGAGAAACCTTAAATGCATATTACTAAGTGAAAGAAGCCATGATTCTTACTGAGGAAAATATTCAGAATAAATAAGCTTGTCAAATAAATAGTTTGTTTTCAATGATAAAACTGAAATGTCTAGTTTCTTAAAAGTACTTGTAGTATTCCTAATGCAGATAAAATTTCCCCCATTACAATCACTCACACTGTTTCAAAGTAATGAAATATTACCTATAAACAATAATAACCTAATCACAATTACCTGTCAAACACATTAGCACAAACTGATTTATCATATTAGTCACCTAGAAAAAAGTAGGAAAGACCCTAGAAGAACGGGATACAGGTAAAAAATGCTTTGATGCTGGAACAAAGAGGTACAAATGTTCTCCAGTGAAAACAACTTTGTTGGATCCTAGTATCAAACCTAGAGCCATCCTGTTTAAAAGTTCGGGCCAGAACACAACCTACAGACTAGACCCTACCACCACCTTGACAGCAGCTTAAGGGAGGTCACTAGAGCATACCAGGACTAAAAAATTCTAATTTACAGTATAAGCTACTACTTGGAGACAGAGTCTACACTGAATGCTACACCCCAATCACTGTAAGTATCCAGGAAAACAAAAATGAAAGGGTGCAATATAGCCACAGAAAGGCAAAGACAAACAGTACCCGTGTTAAAGTTTGTATAATGCAGGAATCAAAGATTTGAATGTCTACAGGCACCAGAAAGTTACCAATAAATGAAGCCAGTGAGGCCCTATAAGTCATAAGCTTACACTGTATGAATGTGAAGACTGCAACAACTGGAAAATACAAGGCTCATTTCAAGGGAGTTGCCATTTGCCCCACTGTTGCTATATAGAATAACAGCCCAGTGTGACTGAAACTTCCTATTTTTCAGGACAAACCAAAAGCCTGGATTTTTACCTAAATTAGCTGAAACTAATTTTAAAACATTAAAGATTGTGCAGGTCCATTTAGCCTGGGGGTCTCCAATTTGCAAACTTTGCTCAATGTAGTATTATAGAGGGTATAACTATTAGTATCCTCCCATACAGCTCAGCAACAGCCAGGGCAAAAACAAATACACCAGTAATAAAAATAAGACTCCAGTGATCCCCTAAAATAATAATTCCTCAGAAAGTGGAATCAGTTCAAAAGTGTTTTTTAAAACCAAGCCTACATGATAACTTCCATTTGTGGAACAGTCAAACCGTGACTTTCCCCTATTGGCACAGATAACTGACACCTCTTCAACCTAGCTGGCATTAAAAATAATAATAAAACTTTTAAATACAGTAATAATATTTCCTTCTGCTCTCAGATCTTTACCATCTATACATACATCTGTGCACCTGAACTTTCTTCATTTACAACTTATAATATATCTCCCTATGCCATATCTACATTTGCATAGCACGGTTCCTGACACGTCATTACTATCTATGACTAATTCTAATGTCAATGCTGTAATTATATTCCTTGCAAACACAAAACTTGAAGTCTTATCTTTGTGTCATTTTCCTTTATTCCACATTTTTAGACATCTTATTGGTAAATTTCTAAAACGTAATACCATTTCAACATCCATAAGTAAAAACAACCAATGCTTGTAATTCAAACATTATACTTAGTTCCTCAAAAATCAGAAGGTCCTATATTCTATCCCTTATTTTTCTCCTTCTTATTTACTGAAAAGATGCCTACCAAAATGCTTTCACCGTGCCTAGGAAATAGTAGGAATACACACACACACACACACACACACACACACACACACGAATTGTGGATGAATACATATCTATTAATTTTATTTGAGTTCTATTAAATGCTCCTTTGCTTTTTATATCTGATTGCAACGTTTCTGTTCACTCTCAAAGCCCTAGCAAAACCTAAATGTAGCAGGTTAAGTTCCTAATAAATGCATTTTTTAAAATGTTTTACAGACATAGCTCTTTAAAAGAAATCTGTGATAAAAGTTGTTAAAAGGTAAGTTTCTTTGGGGCGGTTCAGTGGTGTAGTGGTTAAGTTCCACACATTCTGCTTCGGCAACCTGGGTTCCCAGGTTCAACGGGGACCTACACCATTCCTCAGCCACGCTGTGGTGGCGACCCACGTACAAAATAGAGGAAGACTGTCACAGATGTTAGCTCAGGGCAAATCTTCCTCAAGGGAAAACGAGGAAGATTGGCAACAGATATTAGCTCAGGGCTAACCATCTTCAGCAGAAAAAAAAAAAGGTAAGTTTCCTCAATTGAACTATTTTCAAAATGTAGGGAAAAAATTACATTGAATCTTCTTAAAGCATAACACAGTTGTATTATTTCCCTATCATGTTTCATTCCATCTTTCCTTCTTTCTACTACTTTCAAGTACCTTTGTTCTCAGTCTCTTTAGGTGATATGTAATCTAAAAGTTCTCATTGAAGCCTCTCTGATCAATCTCTTCTTTCGAGCTTTTACAATTTCAGATGATTCAACTTTAAAGTAGATCTATGGGAAACTGAGTTCATCAAACTCTTAACATTCCTCTTTTAATCAGTCATCGGATTTCTTGTGCTTGTAGAGGAATGTTATGTTAGGGAGATTTGTGTTACAATATTCTTGATACCTTTCTGAATATCCTCTAATCCTAGAAGATAGGGTATTTCAACATCACCAGTTCATTTGGCCCTGTTTTCAAATGCTAAGGCCATTTCTGTCCCTAACCAGAGGAAGGAAGGAGCAGAGAAAGGAGATGTGAAAGGTTCTGGACAACTACAGAGTTAGAAGGTACAGTCTACACAAGGGATTACATGCACTTCTAAACTACAAGTTCAGAGGATTCCCAAAGCCCCCTCAGGTTTCCTAATTCGCTAGAAAGACTCAAAGAACTCACTGAAAACTGTTACACTTATGGTTACAGTTTATTAAAGGGAATGGATACAGACTAACATCAGGGAAGAGAAGAAGCACACAGGACAGAGTTCAGGAGAGTACCAAACGCGGAGCTTCTGATGTCCTCTCCCCGTGGAGTCATGGATATGTTACTCTCTGCTATCTATGTGTGACAAATATGCAGTCTTGCCAACCAGGAAAGCTCAGAGGAGACATGGTGTTCAGAGTTTTACTGGGCTCCATCCTATAGGCATGACTGACTGACTGATTGCCCACATGGCTGATCTCAGTTTCCAGTTCAACCAATATCATGTGACCCACAGCCCCCACCCTTAGTCACACAGTCTTTCTGGTGTGGGCAGCCCCCATCCTAAGACTATACAGGAATGGCTAATCCCCACCCTAAATAACATTGTTAGACACTGTGACCCAAGGCCCCCAGGTAAACAAAGATACCAGAGATTATCACCCAGAAGCTGAGAGTGAAGGCCAGACCTCTTTTTGAGCAAGGTTAAATTCTTTACTACACAGGACACAAGAGAAACCCTTCAGTAGTTCCTATTGCCTAGAGAGGCAAGTCCAGGCTCCTCAGCAAACTATACAAGCCTTCTCTCCTCTTATCTTACGCATCCCCCCATCCTTCATGAGTTGGCTACAACCTCTTTCTCCAACTCCATCTCACTACAATCAAACTTTCTGCTCTAGCAATTGCAAACTCCTTTTTGTTTTTACAGACATCAGACTGCTGAGAGATATTTCTCCTGTCTAGAATGCCTTTCTGTTTTACTTTTAAATGACTCATCCTTAAGTTCTCAACTTAGCATCATTTTCTCCAGAAAGTCTTTCAATAACCCCAGGCAAGGCATTGTGCCTCTCCCATACATATTTCTATCATATTACATAGATATACATATTTCTATCATAATACAAAACCTTTTGCTAAAGTCTTATCTTTATAGCAGACACCCTAACCAGCATGTAAGATCCTCAAGTGTGGGGTCCAGATTGCCTTATGACTAGGGATCAACATTTTACTGATTCAAATAACTGAGACCCTACCTAACTCTCGCCCTGTTTTCCTTTCTTCATTTTTCAGTTAATCTAGGTCTTAGGCCTTCCCCTGTTTCTTTCTCCCCTCTTCTCCCATCACTTTGAAACCAGAGTCCTATCCCTGTTCAACTAATCCCTTTCTTTTCTGCCTGAACTTCCTCAACCTGCCTGATCTGATACTTCCTGCTCACCCCCCAACCAATTCCTGGATATGACCATTTAACATAAATACTCCAAATACATTAGAGGGTGTTAAACCAAATGGATCACGATGATTAATTAATTTCTAAACTACTTAAGTTAGTACCAGAATCATTGCCATAGTATAGACAAAAACGATGACAAGAAGAATGAGGTGATTCAAACCAAGAGAGCATTTGACCTTGTCAATTAATCAAATTTTTCAAATTTTTTAAATGCCTCACCTTAAGTCACAATCTTCGTTACAACTCTAGCTTGTTCTATGTTCTACAAGGCACACAAACTATGCTTTGCAAATGAAAAGAGTATCACACACTTCTTCATTACCTTGGATATTAACTCTCAATTGTTTTTTAAATAAAGGTAGTGTGTCTGTTGAGCCACATATAGTATCTTTCCTGCTGCTTTCTTATACCAGATCACATAAGAGGGCAATGTGATTAGCAGGGGATATGAATTTTAACCACATCCCACTGCAGTTAGTAGTTAACACTGTTGGGTACTAGTCGTGATCATTCCTGTAATGAGCTATTAAAGGGCCTTACAGGGGCCCAAATCCACACTCTTAGTCTTATTAGCACCTTTTTAACCTCTAAACAAATCAACCCTAAGTATATTATCAACCTAGACCATGCTTAAAATAAACACCCAGTCTGCTATAAAGAAATGGAAACATACAATAAACGCTTTGCTTCAATGACCTGTCTTCACAGTGATATTTTTCTCTATAGCAAAAATTATCTGTATTATCTATATTGCAGTATCTATACTGCAAAAATGAACTGTTTCCCCCAAAAGGAGACAACAATACAATATCAGAGAAAGCAGCACAGCACTGCTGTCTCTAACTTGTCTTTAACTTAGCTGTGAAACTTTGAGCAAATCAGTCATCTGCCACCTCATCTCTAGCAAATTAATCAATTTTAATTTGCCAAAAAGTGATAAGCAAAATTGTGGTATAATTTTTCATTCATTACTTTAAATTAAAGCAAAGTAATCGATTTAAATGAGCTTTAGAACTGAAATAGTTAGCTAAATGTAGTGCCCCAAGAGTATTTAATAAACAATGATAGTGTACAAAACATTCAATAGTAAAAAAAAAAAAAAAAAATGTGTTTTGTTTTGTTTTGTTTTGTTTGGTGTGGAAGATTGGCCCTGAGCTAACATCTGTTGCCAACCCTCCTCTTTTTGCTTGAGGAAGATTGTCCCTGTGCTAATATCTGTGCCAATCTTACTCCATTTTGTATGTGCGACACTGCCACAGCATGGCTTGATGAGCGGTGTGTAGGTCCGCGCCTGGGATCCAAGCCCACATATGCCGGGCCACCAAAGCATAGTGTGCAAACATAACTACTACGCCACGGGGCCAGCCCCCAGATGTGTTATCCTGAACTAATGGGCCATCAGCCATTCTGGATCAAAAATTCCTTACCTCCTTAAACAGATAATCCAAAAAAAATTATTTTAAACAATGCTGAACATTGTTAAATTACACAATTACTCATTAAATTATTCAATTAAACCTCATTACTCTATGGATGGAAATGATGTGACACATGGTCTGAACAACTTAGTTTATTCCTGTAGGACTGTATACACTGCACAACTTCCACTGACTGTTGAACCCAATGGACTGACATACATTACTTGATATACAGTGGGTCTTACTAAATGACTCAATACCAAGCAGCTGACTTCAGAACCACATGCTGGGATGAAACTGGAAACTGGCACTCTCTCAGCCTATCCCCCATTCTATTCCAACCTGTAGAGCTATATTACTTTCTGTCACTTTGTTTCCGGGTCCCTTCTCCTTTGCTCTCAGTTCTGGTGCTTATCATCCATTACTGATATTGATCCCATTTGCCACTCTCCATCTAGCCACATTTGACTGCTGTACTGCTATTCAACACTTCTTTTCTCTGTTTATTCATCATTTTTGGCTCCTCTGTTTCTTGCTCTTCTCAGCTACCAGACAAAAGAGATCTACTTCACAGGCACAATCAGCCAATCAATACACTCTTTTCCTTCTAATTAAAAAGAAAAAACAACAAAGCAGGTCAGGATGATCTTTGGCTTTTCTGAACTGTTTTCATCACAATCTGATACTCAGAGGCTCATTCGTTGTTACAAAAGATGCTTTATGGTTTCTTTTATTTCTGAGTTTGGAGTTACTGCAGATACTTGGTCTCCAGACAACTGTAGTTTTCCAATTATAGTATTTTACAGTTAAAAAGCAAAAGAAGACAGGGTGGCTCACTCTTAACCCTTAAAAGGTTCACCAGAAAAAAAAAAGTCTCCAAAAATTTCTATTAAAATCAGATCTTAAAATAAATGACTAGTACCCCAAAGAAGATATATACATATGTCTCCAGAGCATATGAAAAAGATGGTTACATCAACAATCATCAGGGAAATGCAAATCAAAACTACAGGAGACACTACTTCACCCCATTAGGATGGCTATTATCAAAAAAACAGAAAATGTGTTTGGCGAGGATGTGCAGAGGTGTTGGTGAGGATGTGGAGAAACTGGAACCTCTGTGCATTGCTGGTGGGAATGTAAAATAGTGTAGCCACTGTGGTTAACAGTAAGGTGATTCCTAAAAAAATTAAACATAGAATTACCATATAATCTAGCAATTCCACTTCTGGGTACATACCCAAAAGAAATGAAAGCAGAGACTCAAACAGATATTTGCACACCCATGTTCATAGCAGCATTATTCACCATAGCCAAAAGGTGGAAGCAATACAAGCATCTATGGACAAATTAAAGTATAAACAAAATGTGTATATATATACAAAGAAATATTATTCAGCCTTAAAAAGGAAGGATATTCTAACATATGCTACAACATGGATGAACTTGGAAGACATTATGCTAACTGAAATAAGCCAGTCACAAAAGGACAAATATTGTATGATTCCACTTATATGAGGTACCTAGAGTAGAGATAGATAATTCACAGAGGCAGAAAGTAAACTGGTGCTTGCCAGGGGCTGAGGGGAGGGAGGGAATGAGGAGTTAATGTTTAAAGGGTACAGATTTTCAGTTGAGGAAGATGAAAATTTCTGGAGATAGATGGTAGTCATGGTTGTGTAACAATGTGAACGTACTTGATACTACTGAAATGGGCAGTTAAGAATGTTTAAAATGGTAAATTTTATGTTATGTATATTTTACTACAATAAAAAAATGAATGAAAAGTAAAGTTGACATAGGGCAGAGAAGTACTCGCTGCTTAGTTATCCACGGTACTGTGCAAACCTAATCTGACTCTAAAACAGACAGCACAAGTCATGTACAACTAAGTAAATGGTGTTTAATTTTGTTAGTACTAATGAAGAGCATGGAAACATCTCTATATATATAAGGACATCATATTCTCCTCATAGAGGTCTGTCTGGGAAAGCTGAGAAAAATATGCTGTCAATAAACAAGACATCCCACGCACACACCAAATCACTGATTAAATATTCATTCTCAACATTTTTAAACCCTAATGCCTCCATGCTACATCCTTGCTATTCCAAGATATACCAAACACTCTTGCCTCAGGGCTTCTCACCAGCCTAAAACGCTCATCTCCCAGGTACCTGCAGAGCTTACTGTCTCATTCCAATCAGATGTCTACTCAAAACTCCCCTTATCACAGAGGCTGAGCCTGACCACCCTATCTAAAATAGCTATCATTCTCTCTTCCCTTAATGTACTTTATTTTTCTTCATAGTTCTTATCACTATTTGATATATATTTACTGGCTAATTGTCCTTCTTCACTCCCTACAATGTACACTCCAGGAGCACAAGGACTTTGTCTATTTTGTTCACTACTATCTGCCCAGCACCTAGAACACTGCCTGGCACACTGATGGTGACCAATAAATATTCGATAAATGAATGAATAAATGGATGTTCACAGCTTCACAGATATTTCCCTCTTGGCCTTGGTACTATTCTACCATTTACCAGCGCTGCAGCAGCCACTGCCTCCAAGTCATCCAGAGCATCCCTGGTTTAGGCTTCACTGGTTAAGTGGAAGGACCGCCTAGTTAAAAAGTCAGATAGAAGCCTGGTACCAGCACATCAAAAAAAGTGCTCTCTGACTCAGTTTCTAAATAAACTAAATGAATACAGTATATCTGTCCCTCACAATGAGGGATACTGAATGTACCTCTACCACTGCCCTAAGACAAAAAGATACCAAAATGCACAAACACTGCTTGTCAATAAATATAGCCAAAAACTAAGTAACCAGTTACTTGGCCAAACAGATACACACTCTGGAGCCCTAGAAGAATATGTTAAATCTCTGGATGAGGGAGAGAGAAAACTGCTTCCAAAATATACCTAATTTTATTTCAAAGTCAAAAGTATTCAACTAAGAATTCATCCCAGTGAAATGTCCCACCAACACCCATACATGTTACAAGTTTTGAGAGCATTTTATAACTGCACTTTAATCTTCTGTCTGCAGTAAATGACTTCTGGTAAAGCTTTGGCAGTTGATGATCATTTTTGTAGAAAAAAATCTTTAACCAGAGAACTGCAATACCTCCCCTCCTGAGAAAGCGTAGGAGGGCCCATTACTCTAGGATCTCCAGGGCTCCCAGAACCTCCTAAGTCCAGGTGTAAGGAGAGTCATCCAGGGAACACACATGTCCCGCCCCGCCTCGCAAGTGGCAATGGCAGGTGCAACCTGCCCATCAGCGGGGTCCCGGACACAGGGCAAAGGTGTCTCCAGGAAACGCAGCGTGGCTCCGGGTAGCTTCCGGGCGACCCCCGCCCGAGACGGCCCAGGCCAGCCCCCTCCTCTGATTTCAGCCGGGGCCTGCCCCCCGAGCTCACATCCCCTCGAACGCAGGTCCTACCTGAGCTCTGCCCCCAGCTACAGGGCTGCGGGGGCAGGCGGGAGGAGGCGTGGCCTTCCAGCTCGCCAGTCGAACTCCCTCGTGCGGTAGTTATCACTTTCCCTCTCGGGATCCGCGCCCCGACCAAGTTCGAGTTGCACTTCCGGGGTCCGCAGGAGACTGAAACGTCATTGCGCACGCGACGGCGGCGGCCGCAGTCCGGAAATAGGCGGGGCGTGGTCCCTGGGTTGGTGCCTGTGGCGCTGCGTGGGCTAGGAGAGAGAGGCGTGTGGGAGATGAGTTGTCTTGTTCTCTCCTCGTGGGCTCTACTCGTCCTTCCTTTACCCTCTCTTCTCAAGCGAGGGACACATCTTCCTGGTAGCCGTAGAGGACTGGGCCACCTGAAGCCTCGTTCTCCGAGCGGAATTTGAAATACAGTTCCGGGAATGTTCATGCAGCTGATTGCCCACTCTCCCGTTTATGGTTTATCCGTCTTTACCCGATCCATTCAACTCCAGAAAAGACGGGAGGTGGACAAGCCTAGATTTAGAAGATTAAATTTACCTGTAAATTATGATTTATGTAAAGTAAGAAGTTAAGGATAGCCTCTCGGACGTTGCTCTTTTTCCTATCTTCTGAATACTAATAGGATAGATTGGAAAGAGCTGTGGAAAGCTAAAGGCATGTCGATAACAGGTGTTTGGTTCTAAACTCAGCCTTTATGGCAGAAATCCCTGATAGTAAAAATTCCCCATGAAAATCCTCTACGTGGCTCACAAAGTACGGAATACATGATGTTAAGGATAAACTCTAGATCTTTAATTCTTATGTACACTTGAATGTGAGACCTCTTAGCTAATTTAAATGTTAGAATGAAAGGAGAGATTATGTGTAGATATCTGGGCATTTAAACAGTCCTGATAAATCCAATATTAACTCAGTCTTCATCTTACTTAATCATTCAGCAGCATTGGACACAGTTAATGACATCCTCCTTCTTGAAACCTCAAACACCTTCTTCATTTGACTTTTGTGAAATCACAGTGCTCTTTTGAGTCTCCTTTGCTGGATTTTTCCTGATTTCTAAATGTCAATGTGCCCCAGATCTCTTCCCCTCTTTAGCCACCCTCATTCCGCAGGTGATCTCATCCATTCCTTTCACTGTCTTTTATATGGCATCACTATGCTAATGGCTTCCAAGTATCCATATCCAGCCCTGATTTCTTTAATTTCTGTACTCGCATATCCAACTTCCTATTTCAACATATCTACTAGGATATTTACCATGAATTTCAAACTCTATATTTTCAACCTCCACAAACCTGTTCCTGTTGCATATGTTTCCATCTCAGTAAAGGGTACATCAATTCTTACTGTTGTTCAGATCATCATTTGATTCCTCTTTCGCTCACATTCCACATCCAATCCCTCAGCAAAATCTGTTGGCTCTCTTTTTAAAAGATATCCTAAATCTAACTAATTCTCACCACCTCTACAGCTACCACTCTAGTCCTCACTAGATGCTGTAATTGTGTCTTAATTGTTCTACATGTTTCTATTCTTGCCTCCCTACAGTCTAATCTCCAATTGGAGATTGGAGATTTAAAGATTTTTAAAGGATTTAAAAGAAATCCTTTAAAAATGCAAATCAGAATTTGTTACTTTCCTGTTCAAAACCTCTAAAAGCTTCCCTACTCAAATAGAATAAAATCCAAAATTATTTTCATAAGCCTATAAGATTCTGTATGATATGGCCCCTGGCCACCCCATGCTGCTACTGAAGAAGAGGACGGTAAGAGATTTTTTGGGCGTGGAGAGTGGGAACTTGGTCAATAACTTTGGAGTTTGGGAAATGGCAGTACCAAAGATGATTGGTCAACTCTCTTGTCTGGAAATATTTAAAGGCAAGAGACTAACTAAGAGTGCCTGTGATGACAGAGTAAAGAGGTATCAACTGTCAAGTTCTCCCAACAGCTAGTAGACATATTGGTACATGGCTAGGTATATTAGTTTTCTAGGGCTGCCATAACAAAGTACCTCAAACTAGGTAGCTTAAACAACAGAAGTTTATTGCCTCACAGTTAGGGAGGTTAGAAGTCCAAGATCCAAGTGTAGGCAGGGTTCATTCCTTCTGAAGCCTGTGAGAGAGAATTTGTTCTATGCCTCTCTCCTAGTTTCTGGTGGTTTTTGGACAATCTTTGGTGTCCCTTGGCTTATAGATGCATCACCTCAATCTCTGCCTTCATCTTCACATGGCATTCTCCCTGTGTGCTGTGTCTGTGTTCAAATTTCCCCTTTTTAGAGGGACACCAGTCATACTGGATCAGGGCCCAACCCAGTGACCTCATTTTAACTTGATTACTTCTCTAATGGCCTTATTTCCAAATAATGTCACATTCTGAGGTACTGGGTTTAAGACTTCATTGTATCTTTTTGATGGGGACACAATTCAACCCATAAACTAGGGTAGAATTGTTATTAAAAAGGAGCTAAGCAACTGGAGTAGAAATAAAGGAGAAGCAAACCAACCAGCAGAATGAGGTTGTGAGAGGTAAGCCACTAGAAGAGATGCTGTGTGGGAATTCTGAGATGCTAGCTGGAACATTCATTCCATGTATCAGGAAATGGCACTGTTGGAGTTCGTGGATTTGGGTGAATCTCCAAAAATGTACAAAAGTACCTAATGACAAAGAACCAGTACTTGGGCATTTGTTACAGAGGGGACCATGATCTCAGTTTATAATAGCCTTTTCTTCCTACCGCTAAGCTGACTCTGAAGGATCCCAAGGAAACAGAATGTGGGAAGAACACAAAGAAGTAAAAGGTGGAGGAATTAAGACAAAGCAGATCATACCCTCTTCCTTCTAACCATATTTGTGGGTCAGGCCTGGAAAAGAAGACACTTTAAAGTGATTTAGAGGTTTCCAGTCCAACATGTAAAGAGTTTGGAGCTCAAAGTCAGTCACTTCCATATTCACAACAAGAAAAGTCTGAACAAACTAGAAATCAACAACTTTTCCTAGATCCTTCAGAGAATTGAGGTCACAGGGAAAACTGCTGCCCCCCAACTGGAGAGACAGACAAGCAGTAAAAGAGAAGGACAGCTTACAGGGAGCAGGAGCCAGTATGGGTAGGAACACTTTAAACTATCATCGACAAATTACTGAAGGCTCAGTGTGGACTACCTTGACAGTTAAAACTCACGGACTGGCATGAGAATTAAAAACTCCAAGTGGTCCCAGTTGTGGGGTGGAGGGACACCCATACTTTGGTGAGTTTACCTCCAGGAGCTCTACCAGGTTCTCACCGTGAAGATGAGAGAAAAATCCTCTTCTGACAGTGGGAGAGGAAAAGTGACCATTTTGAAATATGCCCAGAGCTCTTTGTTTTCCTTAACAAATCCTGCCCTTAAGGGAAACTATTTTACCAGAGCCTAACCAACTTGGGGTTTACCAACCTAGAGGAATGGAAATACTCAACTCCAGCCCACTCTAGCCTTCGAAGTAGGGGGAAAGTGGACAACATGCAGGAACAGAAGGGTACTGTAAGCAGAGAGATGAAAATGCTAAGACTCAAAAGGAAATGCTAGAACTCTAAAACATTGTAACAGAAATCAAAAATATCTTTGATAGACACATAAGTAGACTGAACACAGCCAAGGAAAGAATATAGGTTGAGGATATGTCAATAGAAACTTCCAAAACTGAAATGCAAAGATAATAAAGAATGAGAAAGAACAGAATATCCAAGAACTGTGGGAAAATTACAAAAGATGTAATGTGTACATAATGGGAATACCAGAAGAAGAAGAGAGAGAGAAAGGAACTATTTGAAGTAATAATGACTGAGAATGTTTCAAAATTGATGACAGACACAAATCCACAAATCCCAGAATCAGAGAACTCCAAACTGGACAAATACTAAAAAAAAATCTACACTTTGGCATGTATATTCAAACAGCAGACAATCAAAGACAAAGAGAAAAATCTTGAAAGAAGCCACAGGGAAAAAAAGGATAAGAATTACATTGGACTTATCTTCAGAAATTATGCAAGAAGAGAGTGGAGTAAAATATTTAAAGTGTGGAAAGTAAAAACCACCAATCTGGAATTCTGTATCCAGTGAAATTATCCCTAAAAAGTAGAGGAAAAATAATGACTTTCTCAGAAAACAAAAATTAGGGAAATTGGCAGTGGACCTGCCCTGCAAGAAATATTAAAAGAAGTTCTTTGAAGAGGTGGAAATGGTCTAGGTCAGAAACTTGGATCTGCACAAAGAAAGGAAGAGTTTTAGGGAAGGAATAAATTAAGGTAAAATAAAATCTTTTATGTTCCTTATTCTTAGTTGATCCAACAGATAACACTCTGTTCAAAATAATAATATCAACATTGTGTTCTCTGATTATAGTTTATGGATAAGTGAAGTGAATGACAGCAGTTATAAGGGACAGGAGGGAGGAATTGTACTTTCACTACCCATTAAGCGGTATAGTGTTGTTTGAAGTGGACTTCGATGAATTATAAAAGTGTATTTCAAACTCTAGGGCAACCACTGAAAAAAATTTTTTTTAAAAAATGTCTGATGTGGTAAGAGAGGAGAGAACCTGGAACCATATAAAATGTTCAGTTAAAATCAGAGAAAGCAGAAAAGAGTAGAAGACCAAAAAAAAAAAAAAAATAGAAAAAAGAAAAAAGAAAAAACTACAAGGGCAATATGAAGAATAAGAAACATTTACAGTGATTTATATCATATTGAAACTTTAAATAACTAAAAATGAGACATTCCAAAATACCCTAACGTGACCAGAAAAGCCATAATGCATGCCCAGCATATAATCCAGGGATAGGGAAAAAGATCTGACAAAGCTGGTTTGGATTGTAGTGGAGGAGAAAAGTTAGGTTTTCTGGTTGTTACCCACTACCCCAAGTGCTGCACATTCAATATATAAGTTACATCTAAATATATGTAAGCTACAGAAACTATAAAGTTTAAAACATTATGTCAAATAATCACATAAAAATGGTGTTTTCAAGTTTGGAATGGTACTTCCTCATTGGGATATTAGTACTGAATAATTCTTCAATCCCTTCTTGGTACATTTCCTCTTTTATTAACTTTCCCTTCCAGCTTATATCTCAAGTCTGAACTTCTCTATTCCTGGTTCTCCACAATTATTTCTGTAAGCACAAAATTTACTCTTACTCTTCTTCATTCTAATCCTCTTATAGGCTGATGTCACTATTGTAGACAACCTGATTATTCCCAGATATCCTCAGAAATGTACTCTACTCTCTTTATTCACTGAAACTTGATATATTGGATGTCGAATATGGTTGATGGGTTTTTAAGATACATACCCACATTCTTATGATGAGCCTTCCTTCTTACACACACACACACACACACACACACACACACACACACACTACATTGCTATAATAAACCTTAGCTGTGAGTACAACTGTGTGATTAGTCCTATGAGTTTTCCTAATCTCCAGATGTAGGGGTGGTCTTGAGACCCCCCCAAACAGTTACCCATTCTCAAGGGAAAAGACAAACAATGGAGATTGAGCCCAAGATGATCAAATAGGACTTTAAAGAGCTCTTATAACTATGCTTAATGACATAAAGGAAAGTATACTCCTACCAAATGAAAATAAAGCAAATCTCAGCAGAGACATAAAAACTATAACAAAGAACCAAATGGAAATTCTATTACAGGAAAATAAAATATCTGAACTTTAAAAAAATCCACTGGATGGGCTTTACAGCAGAATGGAGAATGTAAGGACAGTCAGCGACCTTGAAGATAGATCAAAACAAAAATATCATACCTACGCACAGCACAGCCAAACTACTCAAAACCAACAATAGAGACTCTTGAAAGCAGCCAGAATAAAATGACATATTTATATAGGTCAATGATCCAAATGATCGTTGTCTTCTCATCAGAAACAGTAGAGGCCAGAAGAGAGTGGATCATCTTTAAAATGTTGAAAGAAAAAGGCAGTCAATCCAAAATCCTATATCTAGTGAAATATCTTTCAAGAATGGTGAAATAAACATTTTCAGGTAAAATAAAAATAACAGACTTCACGAAAGATCTGCACTTCAAAAACTGCTAAAGAAAGGGGAAATAAAACCGGATGGAAATTCAGATTTTTAGGAAGAAGGTGCATTAGAAATAGAAAATACCTCAGTAAATACAAAAGATTATTTTTTACTCTTAATTTCATGAAAATATAACTGTTTAAAACTGTATAAAATATAACTGTTTAAAACAAAAATTGTAACATTGTCTGGTGAGATTTATTATGTCTGTTGATGTATTGCATATGAAAGCTATACCATAAAGGACAAGGTGAGGTAGGTAGTAAATGGACCTGTATACTTTATAGAAAGATAAAGATATGTGTTTTAATACCTAAAGCAACCACTAAATAATTGCAAAAAGGTATAGCTAAAAAGCCAGTAGATAAAATGTATACAAATGTTCATAGCAGTTTTATTCATAACAGGCCCAAACTATAAACAACCCAGGTGTCCATCAGATGGGGGCATAGATAAAAAAGTTTTGGTATATTCATGCAATAGAATACTAGTCAGCAATAGAAAGGAACAAACCACTGATACATGCAACAACATGAACAAATCTCAAAATATGCTAAGTGAAAGAAGCCTCACACAAAAAAGTACAAATCGTGTAAGTTCATTTATATGAAGTCATATAACAGGCAAAACTAATCTGTTGGAGAAACTAGAGCAGAAGCACTAAAGTTGGAGTGTGCCTGGCAGATTCAAGGAGTTCTAAGAAGGCCAGTGTGGCTGAAGGGGGCAAAGCAGAGCAGTAGAAGAGGAAATCACAGAGGAAAGAGGGATAGGTGAAAGACAGAGACCAGATCTTGTAGGCCACTGTTAAGACTTTTTACTCTGAATGAAAAGGGGAGTCCCTGAAGGACTTCAAATAGAGGAGAGACACGATCTGATTTTTAATGGATCACTATGGCTGCTCTAAGAATTGACTGTCACTGGTCAGTCTTGAAGTAAGTAGACAGTTTGAGGGTCTATTGTGTTAGTCCAGGTGAACAATTATGGTGACTTGGATGTATGAGAGCTTAGAATAGTGCCTTGTACTCAATAAGTTTTAGCTCTTACTGTTTAAATTCTAGATGACAAGTTAGTTTTTAGTTACTGAATTTTTTAAAGTGTTCAGATACCATATTTTTAATTTTCAAGAAATATTTCCTATTTTCTGATTGCTTATTTTGCATAGTAGAATGCTATTGTATGTCTGCATATATCATCAGAAATTTATCTTTTCTTCTGTTCCCTGAACCATTTCTCTTTCCTCTAAGGTTAGTTATTCTGTTTATCATGATCTCTTTTGTAAATTTTATTTGTTTTTTACAAATGTCTGGTGATCCCCGGTTGTCTCTTCATGTCTTTGTAAAATGGTTTATATTGATTAGTTTGGAGGTAACTAGAATGTTGTTCCTTCCAATATTTTATAATGAAAATTTACAAGCATACAGAAAGTTAAAAGAATAGTGCTGTTGACACATTATCGCCACCACCTAGACTTGACTGTTAACATTTTAGTATTCTTGCTTTATCACATAATTATCTATCCCTATTCTATCAAGCCATCGATTTATCTCTTTTTTTAAGTGCATTTTAAAGCAAATCATGGCATTGGTTTTTCCTGTAGTTGAATAGGTAAGGGCATATTTTCTAAACAGGAGGAAAGTATGAGGCTCTGAGTCAGTAAGTAGGACTTTTCAGTAGTCACAGTTCCCTGAAGGATATAGGGGTGGAAAATAGAAAGGTAAGCTAAAGTCTCCCACAGTTATCAAACTAAGAAGGATTTTATTCTTGTGGAAAAGAATATCCCTCCTGGCCTGTCTTTTCACCACCCTCTATCCCCGACCCCCAGCCAATTTTATACAGGTATACCTTGTACCACGTTTTTTACAAGACCCTCCACCAGCAAAATGATTATGACTCACTGAAGGCTCAGATGATGGTTAGCATTTTTTAGCTAAGTATTTTTTAATTAAGGTATGTACATTTTTTTAGACATAATTCTATTGCACACTTAATAGGCTACAGTATAGTGTAAAAATAACTTTTATATGCACTGGGAAACCAAAACATTTGCAATTTGACTTGCTTTATTCTGATATTTGCTTTATTGTGGTAGCCTGGAACTGAACCCACAATATCTCCAAGGTATGCCTGCACCTTTTTCAGAGGCATGGTGTAAACTCAGGCTTCGCTGTGTGATATTTTTCTCACACAACATGTATTTGTTAGGATATTAAGATTTGGCTCTTTGTGATTTAAAGAACCCAAATAACAACAGTTTAAACAAGATAGAAGTTTATTTCTCATACACATAAATGTAGACACCCAGGACTAGTTTTATGGCTCCACAATCATCAATGGCCCAGGTTTCTACTGTTTTGTGGTTCTGTCAAGCTCAGTGTGTGCCTTCTGCAGCTGGCCAAAGGGGCTGCTCCAGCTCCAGTCATTATGCTCAAGTTCCAGGAAGAGGAAAAAATGTCCTTTAAGAGATGCCCAGAAGGGGGCCGGTCCGATGGCATTGTGCTTAAAGTTTGCGCGTTCCTCTTCGGCAGCCCAGGGTTCACCAGTTCGGATCCTGGGCCTACGCGTGGCTCATGAAGCCATGCTGAGGTGGCGTCCCATATAGAAGAACTACAACTCTACAACTGTGATACACAACTATGTACTGGGGCTTTGGGGAGAAAAAAGAAACAAGAGGAAGATTCGCAACAGATGTTAGCACAGGGCCAATCTTCCTCAAAAAAAAAAAAAAATTCCCCAGAAGTTGCTCACACCATTTTTGTTTACATCTTATTGATCAGTACTTAGACATACAGCCACACATAACTACCATGCTACTAAGTACTGAGAAACATGATCTTGAGTTAAGGTGACTATACTTCACAAAGCAAAAGGGAGAATGGTTGTTGCAGGTACAATTAGCAGTCTTTGCTTTAGGTCTCAACATCCACATTATTTCCAGGAAGACATTTCTCAAGCAGATTGCTCACTTTCTATAAGGAGGCTCTCTCCACATGTTAGCCTGGGGCAAAAGATTCCAGCCACACTGTATGCAAACCTAAGGTAGTTGCTTCTGTTCAGTTGGCCATCTTGAACCAGAAGCTTCCCTCAGTGATTTTCAAAGTGCTATGGAATTGCTTTAGGGATTTTATAAGAAAGCATATATATACTGTCTAAATAACCTTCTTACGCTTTATATCTGTTTTATATTTTGGGTTTTCTGGAGTGAGAATTCACTGAAAGAAAGCTTTACTGTGTGGAGTTTGAAAACTGTTGTCAGTATCCACTGCAGAGAGCAAAGGCTCTCTAGTTGGCAAGTGTCAGAGCACATTCTGCCTCTCCCCTCTGCAGTCCTGGGCCCTCTGGCCTCCAGCGAGCAGTTCAACTGAAGTGACCCATCAACTCCATTCTGGTTGTCTTAAGACATCCTGGCATAGCACCAGATACCTGCATGAAGGAAAATCATCTTCAGCCTTCCTTTTCTATTTGGCTTCAAGATAACCAATTCAGCTTGTAGATTTTATCGCCTAAGGTGAAACATCTCGAGCCTGTGTACCTCTTAGCTGCACTAGTGCTTACCAGCTTAGAGCCAAAGACAACATACAGCACAACACAATTCATATGTGCAGTAACTGTATTTCCTATAACTGATCTCATCTTATTCTATGGCTCTCATTCCTGCTAAGGTAGATTTAAAAAAAAAAAAATCCTCAATTTTACCAGTTAACAGCTAATCTTTTTTTCCCATTTAAAATTGTTTTCTGCTAAATGTTTACTCAATCCAATGACTAAACTTTCCATCAAGCATACATATCATCTGACATTTGGCCCCCTTCTACCTCTTCCTTCTCAAGATAGTATTGGGTGTTGGGGACACTTAAGTATCCTCATGGGGCTGGGGCAAGAGGTGCCTGTCCCCGTGCTGTCCTCTGGGTTCTTGTTGGACTCTAGTGAGGTGACTTTTCTCCTGTCTGGTTACTGGAAATCCTACAATAGGGTACACTGAGGTGAAGGTTGTTCTGTTTCATCTGTTCTTTTGGTCATTGTCCTAGTATTCCTTACTACTGTCTAGCAACACTGACATTTGCCTCTAGTTATGAGGTCCCTTCAATCTGTGGTCTTTGTCTCATGACATGAATCCTGGGAGTGAAAAAGTCATTGATGGAATATTTTCAATAATATATTTCAATTATGTTCAAACATTATGGCTCTTAAAAAGAAAAAGGTAACTCCTTAAGAGTATTATATAATATCAGCCCACTACTGCTCATACCAAACAGTATGAACAAAAGATTGCTAATTCCAAGCATGAGGAAATTTGTTTACCAAATAGAGAACTTATATAGACACACAAAAAAGACGACCTACTACCTCACCTCATATACAAAAAGTTCAAAATGGGTCATAGAACTAAATGTAAATGGTAAAGCAATAAAGCTTCTAGGCAGAAACAGGAGAATAACTTCACGTCTTTGGGAGAGGCACAAATATCCTAAACAGGATACAAAAAGTATGAACCATAAAAGAAAAGATTGGTAAGTTAGACTTAACAAAAAATTGCCTTTCCTAGCATGGAAGCTCTGCCTCATGAGCGGGGAAAAGGTGATCTGGGGTCCAGTATTTTCAATGTACTGCACCTAAGATGGAACCTTCATTCCTTGAGTAATGGCTAGGTGGAAGAAGGGAGCCCTCACCTTTTGACTACACTTGCCAGGGACTTAGAAAGTTCTGGAGTGGAGTCTCTGCCTTGCTGGGAGCAGGGAGGGAGGGAGGGAGCAGTCTTGGTTCAAATACCACATACTCTAGCCTTTCTTACCAAATTTTCATAGATTTTTTGGAATAGATGTTTCTTGATTAGCTGTTTGTCTTTTGAACCATTTCCAGAGCCTGTAAAATTTTTTTCTTAACTTTTCATTGGGGAAGCGGGTGAGTCATGTTATGCTGGAAATTGCTATTAGGGGTGCAATTTTGGATATCTTGAGTTTCTTTTCATTTCTAGTCTGTTTATTTTACTTTTGAGATCAGCTTCAGTTTTCTGGTTTTTATTTGTTATATGTCATCTATTAGTAGTACTCAGTTGGGTTAGAGGTGGTGTGTTAAAGCCTGAACCTTGCTGTGCTTTTTTTTTTATTATTGATGTATAATTGACATATAACATCATATCAGTTTCAGGTGTACAAAATAATCATTCGATATTTGTATATACAGTCATGTACCACATAACTACCTTTTCAGTCAACGACGGACTGCATATATGACAGTGGTCCCATAAGATTAGTACATATAGCCTAGATGTGTAGTAGGCCATACAATCTAGGTTTGTGTAACTACACTCTACGCTCTATGGTGTTTGCACAGTGACGAAATTACCTAATGATGCATTTCTCAGAACATATCCCCGTCGTTAAGCGACGCATGACTGTATTGCGAAATGATCGCCACAATAAGTCTAGTTAATATCTGTCACCATACATAGTTTAAAAAGTTTTGTTTCTTGTGATGAGGACTTTTAAGATTTACTACTCTCTTAGCAACTTTCAAATATGCAATACAGTATTATTAACTATAGTCACCATGCTGTACATTACATCTCCATGACTTATTTATTTTATAACTAGAAGTTTGTACTTTTTGATCCCCTTCACCCATTTTGCCAACCCTCCCACCCCCACCTTTGGCAACCACCAATCTGTTCTCTGTATCTATAAGCTTGGTTTTGTTTTATACTTTCTTTTTTCTATTCCACATATAAGTGAGATTATACAGTATTTGTCTTTCTCTGCCTGACATTTCACTAAACGTAATGCCCTCAAGGTCCATTCGTGTTGTTACAAATGGCAAGATTTCATTCTTTTTATGGCTGAATAAAATTCCATTGCATATGTATAACACATTTTCTTTATCCATTAGTCCATCAGTGGGTACTTACATTGTTTCCATATCTTGGCTATTGTAAATAATGCTGTAATGAGCATAGGGGTGCATATATCTTTTCACATTAGTGTTTTCATTTTCTTCAGATAAATACCTGGACATGGAATTTCTGGGTCATATGGTAGTTCTATTTTTAGTGTTTTGAGGAACCTCCATACTATTTTTCATAGTGGCTGCTCCAGGTTACATTCCTACCAACAATGCACAAGGGCTCCTTTTTCTTCACATCCTCATCAACACTTACTATTTCTTGTCTTTATTTTGATGATAGCCATTCTAAGAGTTGTGAGATGATATCTCATTGTGGTTTTGATTTGCATTTCCCTGATGATTAGTATTGTTGAGCATCTTTTCATATGCCTGTTGGCCATCTCTATGTCTTCTTTGGAAAAATGCCTATTCAGATCTTCTGGCCATTTTTTAATCTAATTTTTTATTTTTTTGCTATTGATTTGTATGAGCTCATTATTTATTTTGGATATTAACCCCTTACCAGATATATCATTTATAAATATTTTATCCCATTCAGTATGTTGCCTTTTCATTTTGTTGATGGTTTCCTTTGCTGTGCACAAGTGTTTTAGTTTGATGTAGTCCCACTAACTTATTTTTGCTTTTGTTACCTTTGCTTTTGGTGTCAGATCCAAAAAATCATCACCAAGACTAATGTCAAGGAGCTTAGAACCTATGTTTTCTTCCAGGAATTTTATGGTTTCAGGTCTTACATTTGAGTCTTTAGTTCATTTTAAGTTGATTTTTGTGTATGGTGTAAGATAGTGGTCTACTTTTATCCTTTTGTATGTGGTTGTCCAATTTTCCCAGCACCATTTACTGAAGACTGCCCTTTACTTATTGAATATTCTTGGCTCCTTTGTTGTAAATTAATTGACCATATATGTGTGGGTTTATTTATTGTCTCTCTAATCTGTTCCATTGATCTATATGTCTGTTTTTATGCCAACACCATTTTTTTTTGATTACCACAGCTTTGTAGTATAGTTTGCAATCAGGGAGCATGATGCCTCCAGCTTTGTTCTTCTTTTTCAAGATTTCTTTGGCTCTTAGGGGTCTTTTATGATTCCACAACAATTTTAGGATTGTTTGCTCTATGTCTGTGAAAAATTCCATTGGAATTTTGGTAGGGATTGCATTGAATCTGTAGATTGCTTTAGGTAGTATGGACATTTTAACAATGTTAATTCTTCCAATCCATCAGCATGGAATATCCTTCCATTTGTTTGTGTCTTCTTCAATTCTTTCATTAATGTCTTATAGTTTTCATTGTATGGGTCTTTCACCTCCATGATTAAATTTACTCCTAGGTATTTTATTCTTTTTGATGTAATTGTAAATGGAATTGTTTTCTTAATTTCTCTTTCTGATAGTTTATTATTAGTGTATAGAAAGGCAACAGATTTTTGTATATTGATTTTGTACCCTGCAAATTTACTGAATTTGTTTGTTAGTTCTAACAGTTTTTTGGTGGAGTCTTTATGGTTTTCTATATATAATATCATGTCATCTGCAAATAGAGACAGTTTTACTTCTTCCTTTCCACTTTGAATGGCTTTTATTTCTTTTTCTTGCCTAATTATTCTGCCTAGGACTTCCAATACTATCTTGAGTAAAAGTGGTGAGAGTGTGCATCCTTGTCTTGTTTCTTATCTTAGAGAAAAAGCTTTCACTTTTCACCATTGAGTATGATGTTAGCTGTGAGCTTGCCATTTTTGGCCTTTATTATGTTGAGGTACATTCCCTCTATACCCACATTGTTGAGAGATGTTATCATAAATGGATATTGAATAATTCAAATGCTTTTTCTGCATCTATTGACATGATCATATGATTTTTGTCCTACATTTTATTAATGTGGTGCATCACATTCATAGATTTGCAGATGTTGAATCATCCTTGCATCCCTGGAATAAATCCAATTTGATCATGGTGTATGATTCTTTTAATGTATTGTTGAATTTGGTTTGCTAATATTTTGTTGAGGATTTTTATGTGTACGCTCATCAAGGATGTTGTTGTGTAATTTTCTTTTCTTGTGACATCTGTGTCTGGTTTTGGTACCAGGTTAATGCCGGCATCATAAAATGAGTTTGGAAATATTCCCTCCTCTTCTATTTTTTGGAAGTTTGAGAAGGAGTGGTATTAATTCTTCTTTCAATGTTTGGTAGAATTCACCAGTGAAGCCATCTGGTCCTGGACATTTGTTTGTTGGGAGGTTTTTGATTACTTACTGATTCAGTCTCTGTACTAATAATCGGTCTGTTCAGATTTTCTATTTCTTCATGAGTCACTCTTGGTAGTTTGTATATTTCTAGGAATTTATCCATTTCTTCTACGTTGTCAAATTTGTTGGCATATGGCTGTTCATAGTGGTCTCTTATGATCCTTTATTTTATTTTATTTTTAATTTTTTGGTTATTGCAGTAACATTGGTTTATAACATTGTATAAGTTTCAGGTGTACATCATTATACTTCTATTTCTGCATAGATTACATCATGTTCACCACCCAAATACTAACTACAACCCATCACCACACACATGTGCCGAATTGTCCCTTTCGCCCTCCTCCCTCCCCCCTTCCCCTCTGGTAACCACCAATCCAATCTCTGTCTCTATCTGTTTGTTTATTGTTGTTACTATCTACTACTTAATGAAGGAAATCATACGGTATTTGACCTTCTCCCTCTGACTTATTTCACTTTGCATAATACCCTCAATGTCCATCCGTGTTGTCACAAATGGCTGGATTTCATCATTTCTCATGGCTGAGTAGTATTCCATTGTGTATATATACCACATCTACTTCATCCATTCGTCCCTTGATGGGGACCTAGGTTGCTTCCAAGTCTTGGCTATTGTGAACAACGCTGCAATGAACACAGGGGTGCATGTATCTTTATACATTGGTGTTTTCAAGTTCTTTGGATAAATACCCAGCAGTGGAACAGCTGGATCATATGGTAGTTCTATCCTTGATTTTTTGAGGAATCTCCATACTATTTTCCATAGTGGCTGCACCAGTTTGCACTCCCACCAGCAGTGTGTAAGAGTTCCCTTCTCTTCACATCCTCTCCAACACATGTTGTTTCCTGTCTTGTTAATTATAGCCATTCTGACGGGCGTGAGGTGATATCTCATTGTAGTTTTAATTTGCATTTCCCTGATAGTTAATGATTTTGAACACCTTTTCATGTGTCTGTTGGCCATCTGTATATCTTCTTTGGAGAAATGTCTGTTCAGGTCTTTTGCCCATTTTTTAATTGGGTTGGTAGTTTTTTTGTTGTTGAGATGCATGAGTTCTTTATATATTTTGGAGATTAAGCCCTTATCAGATGTATGGTTGGCAAATATCTTCTCCCAATTGTTAGGTTGTCTTTTCATTTTGTTCATGGTTTCCTTTGCTGTGCAGAAGCTTTTTAGTTTGAGGTAGTCCTATCTATTTATTTTTTCTATTGTTTCTCTTGCCTGGTCAGACATGGTGCTTGAAAATATGTTGCTAAGACAGATGTTGAAGAGCGTACTGCCTATGTTTTCTTCTAGAAGTTTCATAGTTTCAGGTCTTACATTCAAGTCTTTAATCCATTTGGAGTTAATTTTTGTGTATGGTGTAAGGTAAGGGTCTACTTTCATTTTTTTTGCATGTGGCTATCCAGTTTTCCCAACACCATTTGTTGAAGAGACTTTCTTTTCTCCATTGTATGTTCTTGGCTCCTTTGTCAAAGATTAGCTGTCCATAGATGTGTGGGTTTATTTCTGGGCTTCCGATTCTATTCCATTGATCTGTGTGTCTGTTTTTGTGCCAGTACCATGCTGTTTTGGTTACTATAGCTTTGTAGTATATTTTGAAATCAGGGAGTGTGATACCTCCAGCTTTGTTCTTTTTTCTCAGGATTCCTTTAGCTATTCACGGTCTTTTATTGTTCCATATAAATTTTAGGATTCTTTGTTCTATTTTTGTGAAAAATGTTGCTGGAACTTTGATAGGGATTGCATTGAATCTATAGATGGCTTTAGGAAGTATGGACATCTTAACTATGTTAATTCTTCCAATCCAAGAGCACGTAATATCTTTCAATTTCTTTGTGTCTTCTTCAATTTCTTTCAGCAATGTTTTATTGTTTTCCGTGTACAGCTCTTTCACCTCTTTGGTTAAGTTTATTCCTAGGTATTTTATTCTTTTTGTTGCAATTGTAAATGGGATGCTATTCTTAATTTCTCTTTCTGCTACTTCCTTGTTAGTGTACAGAAATGCAACTGATTTTTGTATGTTGATTTTGTATCCTGCAACTTTACCATATTCGTTTATTACTTCTAAAAGTTTTCTGGTGGATTCTTTAGGGTTTTCTATATATAAAATCATGTCATCTGCAAATAGTGACAGTTTCACTTCTTCCTTTCCAATTTGGATCCCTTTTATTTCTTTCTCTTGCCTGATTGATTGCTCTGGCTAGGACTTCCAGTACTATGTTAAATAGGAGTGGTGACAGTGGGCATCCTTGTCTGGTTCCTGTTCTTAGAGGGATAGCTTTCAGTTTTTCACCATTAAGGATGATATTAGTTGTGGGTTTCTCATATATGGTCTTTATTATGTTGAGGTACTTTCCTTCTATACCCGTTTTATTCAGAGTTTTTATCATAAATGGATGCTGTATCTTGTCAAATGCTTTCTCTGCATCTATTGAGATGATCATGTGATTTTTATTCTTCATTTTATTAATGTAGTGTATCACGTTGATTGATTTGCGAATGTTAAACCATCCCTGCATCCCTGGAATAAATCCCACTTGATCATGGTGTATAATCTTTTTAACGTATTGTATGTGATTTGTGGGTATTTTGTTGAGGATTTTTGCATCGATGTTCATCAGTGATATTGGCCTGTAATTTTCTTTTTTTGTGTTGTCCTTGTCTGGTTTTGGTATCAGGGTAATGTTGGCTTCGTAGAATGAGTTAGGGAGCTTCCCCCCCTCCTCAATTTTTTGGAAGAGTTTGAGAAGGATAGGTATTAAGTCTTCTTTGAATGTTTGGTAGAATTCACCAGGGAAGCCGTCTGGTCCTGGACTTTTATTTTTGGGCAGGTTTTTGATTACTCTTTCGATCTCCTTACTGGTGATTGGTATATTCGAATTCTCTACTTCTTCTTGATCCAGTTTTGGAAGGTTGTATGATTCTAAGAATTTATCCATTTCTTCCAGATTGTCGAATTGGTTGGCATATAGCTTTTCATAGTATTCTCTTATAATCTTTTGTATTTCTGAGGTGTCTGTTGTAATTTCTCCTCTTTCATTTCTGATTTTACTTATTTGTGCCTTCTCTCTTTTTTTCTTGGTGAGTCTAGCTAAAGGTTTGCCAATTTTGTCTATCTTTTCAAAGAACTAGCTCTTGGTTTTATTAATTTTTTCTATTGTTTTTTTGGTCTCTATTTCATTTATTTCTGCTCTGGTTTTTATTATTTCTCTTCTTCTACTGATTTTGGGCTTTGTTTGTTCTTCTTTTTCCAGTTCCTTTAGGTGTATTGTTAGATTGTTTATTTGAGATTTTCCTTGTTTGTTGAGATAGGCCTGTATCGCTATAAACTTCCCTCTTAGAACCGCTTTTGCTGTATCCCATAAATTCTGGCATGTCGTATTTTCATTTTCATTTGTCTCCAGGTATATTTTGATTTCTTCTTTGATTTCTTCGTTGACCTAATCCTTGTTCAGTAGTATTTTGTTTAATCTCCATGTATTTGTGGCTTTTCTGATTTTCTTCCTATAGTTGATTTCTAGTTTCATACCGTTGTGGTCTGAAAAGATGCTTGGTATTATTTCAATCTTCTTAAATTTATGGAGACTTGTTTTGTGGCCTAATATGTGGTCAATCCTGGAGAATGTTCCATGTGCATTTGAAAAGAACGTGTATTGTTCGGTTTTTGGATGGAATGCTCTCTATATATCTACTAGGTCTATCTGTTCTAGTGTATCATTTAAGGCCAATGTTTCCTTATTGATCTTCTGTTTGGATGATCTATCCATTGGCGTAAGTGGAGTGTTAAAGTCCCCTACTATTATTATGTTACTGTCTATTTCTGTTTTTATGTCTGTTAATAATTGCTTTATATATTTAGGTGCACCTATATTGGGTGCATAGATACTTACAAGTTTTATATGCTCTTGTTGGATTGTTCCCTTGATCATTATGTAATGCCCTTCTTTGTCTCTTTTTACAGTTTTTGTTTTAAAGTCTATTTTGTCTGATATGAGTACTGCTACCCCAGCTTTCTTTTCATTGCCATTTGCATGGAGTATCTTTTTCCATCCCTTCACTTTCAGTTTGTGAGTGTCTTTAGGTCTGAAGTGTGTCTCTTGTATGCAGCATATATATGGGTCTTGTTTTTTTATCCAATCAGCCACCCTATGCCTTTTACTTGGAGCATTTAGTCCATTGACGTTTAAAGTAGCTATTGATAAGTATGTACTTACTGCCATTTTTTAACTTTTTTTCCTCAGTGTTTTATTAGTCCTTCTCTGTTCCTTTCTTCTTCTATACAGAATTGATGGTCTCTTTAGTTTGACCTCTGTCTGAAAGCTCTACTCTTTAACTCCCCTCCTCCCTCATTTTATGTTTTTGATATCATATCTAACCTCTTGTTTGTGCATTTGTATCCATTACCCTCTTATCATGGAAATAGATAATTTTTCCTATATGTGGTCTTCTCTTTTCCCCTTAAATCAGTCTCTTTAACATTTCTTGTAGCACTGGTTTCTTGGTGACAAACTCCTTTAATTTTTGATTGTCTGGGAAATTTTTGATCTCTCCTTCCATTTTGAATGATACACTTGCTGGGTAGAGTATTCTTGTAAGTTTTTTCCATTTAGCACTTTAAATATATCGTGCCATTCTCTTCTAGCCTGTAAGGTTTCTGCTGAGAAGTCAGCTGATAGCCTTATGGGGTTTCCTTTATATGTAACTTGACTTTCTCTAGCGGCTATTAGGATTTTCTCTTTATCTTTAATTCTGGACATTTTGATTATGATGTGTCTTGGTGTGGGCCTCTTTGGGTTTATCTTGTTTGGGGCTCTCTGTGCTTCCTGTACCTGGATGTCTGTTTCCTTCCTTAGGTTAGGGAAGTTTTCATCTATTATTTCTTGAAATAGATTCTCTGCCCCTTTGTCTTGCTCCTCTCCTTCTGGGACACCTATAACATGGATGTTAGTGCACTTAATGTTGTCCCAGAGGTCCCTTAGACTGTCCTCACTCTTTTTGATTCTTTTCTCTTTTCCTGTTCAGCTTGGGTAATTTCTTCTAGTCTTTCGTCCAGCTCACAGATCTGTTCTTCTGTATCCTCTACTCTGCTTTTGAGTCCCTCTAGTGAATTTTTCATTTCCAGTATTGTATTCTTCATTTCTGATTGGTTCTTTTTCATATCTTCCATTTCTTTGTTGACATTCTCACTGAGTTCATCTATTCTTCTCCCCAGATCAGTGAGCATCCTTAACACTCTTAGTTTGAACTCTCTGTCAGGTAGGTTGCTCATTTCTGTTTCACTTAGTTCCTTTTCTGGGGTTTTGTCCTGTTCCCTTACTTGGAATGTATTCTTTTGCCTCCTCATTTTGCCTCTTTCCCTGTGCTTGTGTCTACGTATTAGGTAGGTCAGCTATGTCTCCTGCTCTTGGATAGGTGACCTTATGTAGGTGATGGCTTAGGAGGCCTGCAGTGTGCTTCCCTCAGTTCTCAATATTCCAGGGGTGACCCCTATGTGGGCTATGTGTGTCCCTCTGTTGTGGCCTGTTTGCTCTCCCTGTAGGTGCCCAGGGAGGCCGAGTTATGCTCCTGGCCAGCTGTTGTAATGCTCAGCTGCTTGTAGTTGTTGTGGTCCCTTCAGTCTCTTTATCAGGTGTGGGGAGCCCCAGCACAGTTGCTGCAAGTTCTAATACCACATTTGTGTTGCAGTATATCTTTTAAGTGAGTAGGCCCCCCGTGTGGCAGGTTGTTAGGCTCAGAGGCTTACAATTGCTATAAGCATCCAGCCTTTAGGTCTCTTGTCACCTCTCTGAGGATTGCAGCTGGGTGGGGCTGCCCTTAGGCTCAGGGGCACCCAATTGTTTCAGGCTTTGGAAGGTGGGGCAAACCCCCTATGTGGGTCTTTGAGAAGCACAAGTCTTCTGCAACTGACAAGCCCTGCCACCCACAGGTCCACACACACAGTCAACACAGTCCTGCCTGGTGTGCATGCCCCGACCTCCTGAAGTGGACCCAGTCTCTCCACGGAGTGAGCCCCACCCACTCCACCGCCGCCCCACCCTCTCCACCCACTCCTTGTGCACGCCCTGCCCCACTGCAGTCGGCTCAGTTGCCAGGCTGCAGAGAATCCAGTCACCAATCTATGCAGGCCCACAAGTTGCCTGAGGGCTTGTTGTTGGGTGGGGCCAGTCTCTAGGGTGGGCTGCCTGCCCTGGCTGAGCTGGATTAAATCGGTGCTCTAGTGGGTGGAGCAGACCCTGGACTAGCAGGCCTCAGGGAGAACTCCAATGGCATCTGTGTCAGCACGCCCACACCAGGCCACAACAATGGCCACCACCACTGTCCCAGTCCCTGGAGAGGTCTCACCTCTCTCCGAGATGCACACAAGGCCTATTAGGTGAGTCTCTTTTCACCAAAGCACTGTGCACCTTTCTTTCTGGTGATTTTAGGTTGCTTTCTGAAACGGGTGAGTTTGCGCGTGGGCCCTTTAAGAGCCAGTTTTAATTTCTTTGTGAACCAGCTTTTCTGGGGGTACTCCCCAATGTTTTAGTAGCAGGCAAAGTTAGATATTCTGCCACTCGTCTCGATTGTGCTGGGTCCACAAAATGCCCAAAGCGGGGGCGTTCCCGGCTCAGGGCCCCACTCCTGGCTCAGGGCCCCACTCCTCCAGGGAGGGCTGTGGACCTGTGGGCGGCTCCCAGGTGGCCGTGAGGCTGGCAGCTTGTGAAGGCGGCGTTTTTCCTTTCCAGAAGGAAGTTTCTGCCTCTTCCACCTCAATTAGGATTGTCCATTGTTGCAGGAGTTCCTCTTATCCAGGTTTCAGTTCTGTCTCAGGGGTAATTTTTCCATGAGTAGTTGTAAATTGGCTGTGTCCGTGGGAGGAGGTGAGTTCGGAGTCTGCCTACACCGCCAACTTGACTTCCTCTCTCTTGATCCTTTATATTTCTGTGATAACAGTTGTAATGTCTATTCTTTCATTTTTGCTTTTATTTATTTGAATAATAATTTATTATTTATTATATATTTATAATATATATTAAATATAAATATACAAATATATATTTTTATATAAAAATGTTTAATATATTTTAAAATTTAATTTAATAATTAAAAATATTTTTTAAAAAATATTTTTTACATAAAAATAAATTTTATATAAAAATAATAAATATACCAAATTATCAACTGTTTGAATAATCTCTTTTTTCTTGGTGAGTCTAGCTAAAGGTTTGTCAATTTTGTTCAATTTTTAAAGAACCAGTGCTTGGTTTCATTGATCTTTTCTATTGTCTTTTTAGTTTTTGTTTCATTTATTTTCACTCTGATTTTTGTTATCGTCTTCTTTCTACTAACTTTGAGCTTCGTTTGTTCTTCCTTTTCTAGTTCCTTGAGGTGTAAAGTTAGGTTGTTTATTTGAGATTTTTCTTGTTTCCTTTAGGCATTTGTCACTATGAACTTCCCGCCTAGGACTGCTTTTGCTGCATCCCATAAGTTTTGGTATATTGTATTTCCATTTTCATTTGTCTCAAGGTATTTTTTGATTTCTCTTTTCATTTTTTCTTTGACCAATTGGTTATTCAGTTGCATGTTGTTTAACCTCCACATATTTGTGGATTTTCTAGTTTTCTTCTAGTAATTGATTTCTAGTTTCAAACCATTGTGGTTAGAAAAGATGCTTGATATGATTTTAGTCTTTTTAAATTTATTAAGACTTGTTTTGTGGCCTAACATATGATCTATCCTGGAGAAAGTTCCATGTGCACTTGAGAAGAATGTGTATTCTGTTGCTTTTGGATGGAATGTTCTGTATATATCTGTTAAGTCCATCTGATTTAACATATCATTTAAAGCCAATGTTTCTTTACTGATTTTCTCTCTGAATAATCTATCCATTGATGTAAGTGGGGTATTAAAGTCCTCAACTATTATTATATTGCTCTCTATTTTCTCTTTAGGTCTGTTAATATTTGCTTTACATATTTAGGTGCTCCTATGTTGGCTGCATAAATATTTACAAAGGTTATATCCTCTTATTGGATTGAGCCCTTTATATTATATAATACCCTTGTCTGTTATTACAGTCTTTGTTTTAAAATCTATCTTGTCTGACATAAGTATAGCTACCCTAGCTTTCTTTTGGTTTCCATTTGCATGGAATATCTTTTTCCATCCTTTCACTTTCAGTCCGTATTTATCCTTACATCTTGAGTGAGTCTCCTGTAGGCAGCTTATAGCTGAGTTTTGCTTTTTATTCATTCAGTTACTCTGTGTCTTTTGACTGGAGAATTTAGTTCATTTACATGATAGATTTGTACTTATTGCTATTTTGTTATTTGTTTTCCAGCTGTTTTGTAGTTGCTCTCTGTTCTGTTCTTCTTCTCTTGCTCTCTTCCTTTGTGGTTTGATGACTTTCTTTAGTGGTGTGCTTCCATTCCTTTCTCTTTATCTTTTGTATACCTACTGTAGGTTTTTACTTTATGGTTACCAAAAGCCTTACATATAGCAACTTATATTTATAATAGTCTATTTTAAGTTGATAACAACGTAAGTTTGAATGCATTCTAAAGCTCTACGTCTTTACTCCCTCCTCACATTTGATGTTTTTGATGTCACATTTTACATCTTTTTATCTTGTCTAACCCTTAACTAATTACTGTAGTTATTTATTTTTACTACTTTTGTCTTTTAACCTTTATACTAGCTTTATAACTGATTAATCCACTACTTTTACTATATATTTACCTTTCCTAGTGAGATTTATACTTTCATGAGTTTTTTTGTTATTAGTGCCCTTTCTTTTCAGCTTAACAGAGTCCTTTTAACGTTCCTTGAAAGGCTGGTTTAGTGGTGATGAACTCTTTTAGCTTTTGCTTGTCTAGAAAACTCTATCTCTCCTTCAATTCTGAATGATAACTTTGCCAGATAAAGTATTCTTGGTTGGAAGTTATTTTCTTTCAGCACTTTGGATATCTCATGTCACTCCCTTCTGGCCTGCAAAGTTTCTGCTGAAAATCTGCTCATAGTCTTATGGGGGTTCCTGGTATGTAACAAGTTGTTTTTCTCTTGCTGCTTTTAAGATTCTTTCCTTTTCTTTAACTTTTCACATTTTAATTAGTGGATCTATTTGGGGTCCTCTTATTTGGAACTCTCTGCACTTCCTGGATCTGGATACATTTCCTTCTTTAGTTTAGGGTAGTTTTTAGCCTTATTTCTTAAAGTAAGTTTTCTGCCCCTTTCTCTCTCTACCCTCCTTCTGGGACCTCTATAATGCGAATGTTAGTGTGCTTGATGCTGTCCCATAAGTCCCTGTGGCTATCTTCACTTTTTTTCATTCTTTTTTCTTTTTACTGCTCTGATTGGGTCAGTTCCACTGCCCTGTCTTTGAGTTCACTGACCCTTTTTTCTGCTTCAGCTAGTCTGATGTTGAATCCCTCTGGTGTATTTTTCAGCCAGTTATTGTATTCTTCAGCTCTGTGACTTCTATTTGGTACTTTCTTATATGTTCTATCGCTTTGTGAAATTCTCACTGTGTTCATCCATTCTTCTTCTGAGTTCGGTGGGCACCTTTATGACCATTACTTTTAACTCTTTCTCAGGTAAATTACTTATCTCTGTTTCATTAAGGTTTTTTCCTGAGGTTTTATCTTATTCTTTCATTTGGAATATATTCCTTTGTTTCTTCATTTTGCTTGACTCTCTGTGTTGGTTTCTATGCGTTAGATGAAACAGCCACCTCTCCCCATCTTGAAGGAGTGGTCTTGTGTAGGAGATGAAACTTATCATTCAACCCTGCCCTAGCACTTGTTTGTCTCTCAAATCTTTGTGAGTGTCCAAGCAGCCTATTTTATTTTTAATAGCTCCCAGTAGTTGAGGGTGTGCCAAGACCTGTCAATGTCCCAAAGGGGAGGATCTCAGTCAGCACCTAGATTCAGGCTGATTGGAAGCCAGACCCTGAGGGACCAGCTTTTAATGTACTCAAATACATACAGTCCTATGGGACTATAAGCCTCAGCCCCTCTGGCCACCAGAGCCCAGTGATCTGGAGGTTTCCCTTTTGTGGCAATAGCAAAAATCAGGGCTCCAGACAAGTGTATAAACTCCCTTCTGGGAGATACCAATGAGCTGTAGTGAGGCAGAGGGAGAGCACAAAGATGGCATCTCCTGCCCTATCTTCCCTGAGAGCACCTCCACAGGCCTCTAGATATGTGCCAGACCTGAAGCCCACCCCTCAGGTTGAAGCTCCAGGACAAGAAAATAGGTCTCTTTCACAGAAAGATTGGGTTGTGTTTCAGTTTACTGTCTGTGCAGTATTCTAAGGGTGGTAGCTTGCAAGGAACTGTCTCTTCAATTGTTACAGTCCCAGGGGACCCAGGAGTGCAAACCCCCTTGGCCACCAAAGCCAGGTGGTCAAGGGGCATCCCCTATGCAGCAGCCCCAAAGACCGGGGCACCAGAAGTAAAACCCAGGTCACCACACATGTTGAAAGGCTCCCCTCTGAGAGAGAGCGTGCACTGGGAGAGTGTGAAGATAGCACCTGCCCTCTGAGGTTTCTGGAAAGGATTACAGTCAGCGCTTAGATGTGTGTTTAACTAGAAATCTGCCCCTCATGCTGCAGCTGAGATGATAAACTAATAAGCCTTGTTCACAGAATGATCGAGCTTCTGGATCTGTTGCCTCTTTCTGTGCCCTGGGAGTGGTAGCTATTTAAGAACTCTTTCTCCATTGGTCACGGTCCTGTGGGACCCGTGACCGTAAGCACCTTTGGCCACCAGAGCCAGGGGATGTACAAGGGTCCCATAGCATCAGCCACAAAAATCAGGGCACCAGATAGTGGTATAAGCTCCCTTCTGGGAGATACCAGCCAGCTGGAGTGAGACAGAAGAACACAGATTCCTTCCACCAGGCTCCATTCCTTGAGAGCCCCTGGTAGGCCCCTAGATGTGTGCCAAACCAGAAGCCTTCCTCTCAGGCCAAAGCTCCTGGTGAAGCAGCTGGGCCACTCTCCCAGAAACACTGGGTGTGTGTTTCAGTCTATTAGGGGCTGTAGTCTGCCAAGAACTCTCTCTCCAACTGCTGTCCCATAGGACCCAGGAATGCAAGCTCCTCCCTCCCCCCCCAGGGAGGCAATCAAGGGGCGTCCCCTAGGCGGTGGCTGCAAAAACTGGCAGCAGACATACGTAAAAGTTCTCCTCCAGGAGATACTGGCTCTTTGGAGCGTGGCAGAAAGAGAGCACACAAATGGTGCCCGCTGGCTAGAGCGAGGGGATCCTAAAGGTGGCACCTGCTGGAAAGAAAAAAAAGATGTCACCTGCAGGCTGGAGAGAGGAAGAGGGAGAGCATAAAGATGGTACCCTCTGGGGGATAGGGGAGGCCTAGGGTTTGGGACAAAAAAGAAAAAGCCTCAGCCAGCTTCCAACCCCAGAAGTATTTCAGCAGGCCGCCAGATTTGTATTACGTTAGATACCTGCCCCTCAGGCCGATGCTTTAAGATTAGCAAACGAGCCCCTTTCACGTAAAGTATGAATGAGAAGAGCTGCCTCTGCGCTGGCTCAGGGGCGAGTGAGTTCTTCCTGATTGCGGGTCACTGCGCCAGGAGTAGGTTCTATGGCGAGATTCTGTCTCAGAATCTCCTATCCACTTTGGTGTGTTCTTTTTCTCATTTGCCCAATGTGCTGTCATTGCTCTGCTAATTTTTAGGCTTTTTTTCAGAGGATGTTGTTCCATTTGTAGCTGTAGATTTCGCCGTGGGAGGACGTGACTTCAGGATCTTCCTAGTCGCCATCTTGAAATAGAACCTCGCTGTGCATTTTTATTTAAAATTTGTGTCAGTTTTTTCACATCTCTACAACTCATTTCTTTATTATCTCAAATGGGGCTCTCAATAAAGACCCCAATAGGGTCTTAGAGAGGATTAAATTGGCTACTTATAAAGAATCTGGCACAGAGCCTAGCTTATAGTAGCTGCTTGATAAATGGCAATAAATACTAACTCCCAGATTGTCTTATTCCTAGTCCAGATCTACTTCCACTTCCCTACATGGTTCCTCCCATATAGGCTATTTCAGTGCCTAAATTCCAACTTGGGGACAGACTCCACGATGGCTTCCATCATCCTCATCTCCTGGCATTTATGCTATTGTGTGACCCTTTCCCCCTGAGCATGGGTGGAATGAATGACTTGCTTTTAACCACTAGAATTTGCTAAAGGTGATTGAAGGTACATGATTAAATGCATGTGATTATGTTACATAGGACTGTAACATTGATCTTTCAAGGAGACTCTCTGTTCCTTGCTGACTTTGAGGAAGCAAGGGGCTATTTTGGCAAGACTCACATGGCTAGAAACAGAGGCCCTGAGTCTGATAACCTGCAAGGTAATGAATGTTGTCAACAACCATGTGAGTTTAGAAGTGGATCCTTCCTCACTGTGCCTCAGATGAGACCATAGCCCTGGCTGACACCTTCATTGCAGCTTTGTGAGATTCTAAGCAGAGAACCCAGCTAAACCATGCCCAGACATTTGACATGCAGAGACTACCAGATAACAATAGTGTGTGTTGTTTTAAGCTGCCAAGTTCTGGTAATATTGTAACATGGCAATAAGCAACTAATACAGATCTTTATTTATGCAAATAATTATTACATTATTTTGAGGGGAAAAGGGTTTTTACAAAGTTTTGGATTCTTTAAATTCTGGAGAAATGAGAGTTTACTGCTTTACTGATGGTCCTGTTGAAAACATTTCTCAAAGGCAAAGCAGATAGTTTTTATCACTGTGTGGAATAATAGCTGATGCTGAATATACTGGTCTCATAGTTCCCTATTAAAATTTAAGAGTTCAGGCATCATGTTAGGAATATTTATCAGTGAAGGTTCAATCTACAGCATTCTTTTTTATTGTGGTAAAAAACACATAACATAAAATCTACCATCTTAACCATTTTTAAGTATACAGTTCAGTAGTGTTTATTCACATTGTTATGAAACAGATTTCCAGAACTTTTTCATCTTGTAAAACCAAAACTCTGTACCCATTAAACCACTCCTCTTTACCTCTCTCCCTAAGCCCAAGTAACCACTGTTCTACTTTCTGTTTCCATTAATTTGACTACTTTAGATACCTCGTATAAGTGGGATCATACAGTATTTGTCTTTTCGTGACTATCTTACTTCACTTAGCATAATGTCCTCAAAGTTCATCCATGTTGTAGCATGTGACGGGATTTCCTTCCTTTTTATGATTGAATACAGCTTTTTAATGTTTTTTATTATGAAATATCTCAAGTATAATAAAAAGCATTAAAAAATCTTAGATTTTTTTATAGTAAGAAATGCTAATTACAAACCAATTGAAGGTTTCTTTGACTCAGGAATATATGAACTGGGATAATAGGACGTTTTGAGTAAGCACATATTAGTAGACAAAACAAGTGATTTATTTTTCCGATTTCTTGGTTGGTAGTTCCAGAACAATGTTTGGTAGACATGACAAAAATACAATATCTGAAATATACATTATCATCTATAGTTAATTAAAAATTAATTCATACTCTTTCCACATAGTAACTGCAAAACCAATAATAAAATAGATACCTCTTTATAATTAAATAAAAATACAGTTAAATGTAATGCAGAAGGAAGATAATATTTTATACAAAGATAATATTTTTATAGTAAGGATATGGGGAGTTATAAAGTATTAGGCTTCATTCCTGTTGTTGACTTATACAAATGCAAAATAAATGTGAGAAAGAATAAGTGTTTTGAAATGCCACTTATCATACTTTAAAAGCATATCTAGTGTAAAGTCAAAATGATCTGATAAATCAATGACTCATCATCTAACATTCCCAATTATAAATTTTATTGTACTTATGGCTATAGTAATTTCACTGAGCAAGTGTAGAAGAAAATTCTGCAAGCTCTTCTCTCTTTTCTACTTTTTTCTCCCTCCAACTCATTCCATTCTCCCCTAACTGTATTTCTTTCCTTTCAAAAGGGAGCCATAGACAATTTTTTCTAGAGGAATTAAATCACTTCCCAGGATTAGTATAGAAATGTACAGATTCAATAAAAAATTGTGTTAAAAGATGATCTTTAGATATATTAGAAGACAAAGAACCCAAATGTGAAATCCTATAACTTTATAAGATTATTTTATTTAGTTTATTGGATCACTTTATTTTTGACTTTCTATTTTAGTATCTACTCTAATACAACATATTTATGCAGATTTAGTACATAGACCATCTCTAAGCTGAAGGAATAAAGTCAGTTGTTGCCTTATATTGATTGTTGAGTAACTTTATTGGTAAGATTAGATGGAAAGTCCAATTCTCATAAAAATTTCTTACAGTTTTTTAAATGGTTTGCATAGAATTTTTAGAAATTATTCCAACCAAGTCTTAAAACACTTGGTTCATCATTATACTGGCTAACTAAAGTACATTCTTTAAAAATAAAATGTGTTATTTGGCAGTCAGCTGGCTACCTGGACATTTTTGTGTTTTTATGTAAAGAAATAATGCAAGAGATTTTCTAAGGTGGCCTCTCCTCTCCAAGCTTTTACTCTTTGAAAACTGCATGAATACTTTCCTTTGGAAATCATGTAGCCTACACATATTTTATAAAAATCACAGAATGTAGGAACATGGACAATCTGAGAACATCAGAAACCATGATGTGTGATGTCATATGGTCTAAAACAGTTCATGATACAAGGCTTCTCCCAGATGTCCTGTAGATGGCTCAACATTCTAATTGTATTTGTTGTCTTCTTTCAATGACAGCCATTCAAACAACTGTGTTTATTAACTGCCCACTAGATGAATAACTACAGTAGGTATTTGGGGAGACCAATGCTATAAAGGGAGACTTGATATTATATTGTAAGGCCTCCAAGGTCTTTATAATCTGTTATCAGGTATTTGATAGGAAGGATATAATAAGTATAACTTTCCTTGGCATAGAGGGCCCTAGAACACGTTCCATCTCCTTAATGTCTGTGTGTGTCAATGTAATGGAAATAAGAGAAGTGGCAGAAACTGTGGCATAGAGATTGCTGGAGAGAGTTTTGAACATAATTATGGGAGACAGATGGTTTCTGGTCGGGAAAAATGGAGGCATGTGGCTTGAGCCAAGAGGATGATGGGCAGTTGCCTGAACATGGAGCCGTTGGGTATAGGTTCTGAAAGCATATGATTGGAAATTTGAATCTGATGTTTGAAAAACCACTATCGGCAGAGAGATGATTAAACTTATACTTCAGGAGAGTGCATTTTGTGGCTATGATTAAGACACACGGGATGACAAAGAGGCTACGGGAAAGGAAGCTGATACAATGGTGGATATTAAAAGCAATTAAGACCTGGACTTAGGCTGCACCTGCAAAATGACATCGAAATTTTCAGATGACCCTCAGGAGTCTATGTGACTCCATTCAACTTAACATCCAAATGTTGTATTTAAAAATCCTTAGGGAAAAGATTTCCAAACATTTTGCCTGTTGTCATAGATACTTCAAGACTGAAAGAAGAAAAAAAAAATAATTCAAAGGGAACACGAGATGGCAGCAGTTATACCATATAAAGAGAAATACTGAGGAAAGAAAAACATTTGAAATTATTTTTAAAATAAAAAATATGTAGCATTTTATTCTTTATGTGCTGTATTCCTTTTCAGTTCAGAGATTACTCAGTCATTGGTTTCATGCCTCACAGCACATCTGAGGTTCATTCTGACTATAGTAAAAATCCTACTTCATTACATGTGATTATTTCCTAAAATAAAGCTGTTGCTGTTTTCTGCAGATTACTGTTCCTCAGCATTCTCTGAGGCAGAAGAGTTCTGGATGGTACAAATTCGTTTTAAATGTTCCAGCATTGCTTTTTCTTCCTCTTCTAGTCTTTCATCCTTCCTCATTTCCCACCTAAAAGAAAAATTACATTTTAGTGTTTTTGTAACTTCCAAACTACAGTCAGCACTCAGTTATTCAAGGCTTGAATGTGTGTAGTCACTGGTTTATTGAGGCGTTTGTTTCTCCTTGTTTATTCTTATGCTGACTGCCTCTCCAGCAACACAAGTCATTGGCACTGCTTGTGCAAAGTGGGCCAGGAGAATGGGAGAGGAAAGGAGAGTCAAGCCAGCTCCACTCCAGGGTAAAGTTTTTTTTTTTTTTTTTTAATTTTTATTTATTTATTTATTTTCCCCAAAGCCCCAGTAGATAGTTGTATGTCATACTTGCACAGCCTTCTAGTTGCTGTATGTGGGACGCGGCCTCAGCATGGCCAGAGAAGAGGCGCGTTGGTGCGCGCCCGGGATCCGAGACCAGGCCGCCAGCAGCGGAGCGCATGCACTTAACCGCTAAGCCACGGGGCCGGCCCCGGGGTAAAGTTTTAAAGTATTGTTTTAAACGAGGTTTCTGTTTTTCTAGATTTTAAAAATTCATATGGCTTATTAGGATATTGTTGTCGTTAGTGCCCTTGAGTCGATTCTGACTGACTCCTAGCGACCTCCTGTAGGGCAGAGCGGAGCCCTGCCTGGTCTTTTGGCGCCATTCTCTCACCTTCTGGCACTCTATCAGACAATGCTCTGCTGCTATCCCTAGGGTTTTCATGGCCAAGTTTTTGGGAAGTGGGTGGACAGGTCCTTCTTCCTATCTGTCTTAATCTGGAAGCTCCACTGAAACCTGTCCACCATGGGTGACCCTGCTGGTATTTGAAATACCAGTGGCATAGCTTTCAGCATCACAGTAACACACAGCCACCATGGTTGACCCTGCTTGTATTTGAAATACCAGTGGCATAGCTTTCAGCATCACAATAATACACAGCCACCACAGTGTGACAATGGACAGAAGGGTGGTGTCGTCCCCTGACCAGAAACAAACCTGGGCTGCAGTGGTGAGAGCGCCGAATCTTAACCACTACACCACTGGTCAAGATATACGTGATATAAATAAAATCTAGAATTAGCAATTAATAGGCAAATACTTTTCAAACTATTTTTCCCTCACTGGTCAACATATCAGTGGCTTTAAGTTGCAAAGAGGTTTGCCAGAAAGACTTTAGCAGCAAGAAGAATATTAAGCTAAATTGAATATACCTTAAAGGCAGATCAGTCTATTTCCGGAAATAAGATCACATTTGAAGTCATCAAGTTAAATCACCCAAGAAAAGTAGCCAATTGTTAGCAAGGTTCCATAGAGTATTTGCTTAAAAAAAAGAGATTAAGACTTTCTAATTCTGTGATTGGGATATAGAACAAAATGTTAGAATATGGAACTATATATGTATATAATCTTGCAAAGTCAATATTATCACAATAACCCAAGTACAGTTAATTCTTCCCTCTCATTCTTCCTCTCTCATATATGCCATCTCCCCAGACAGGTCCACCACTCTGACAAGGAATCATCTGCATATATTTCCTTTCTCTTTTCCTCATTCCTATTTCTGCCAACCCCTAAGCCATCCATCATGATATGCTGTCACAAAAGGATTTTAAAACCAATTTTGATACATCCTAAAAGACCCTCTGCTATAAAGCCTTCAAGGGGATAGGATTTCTAACAACGAACAACTAGCTGTTCACTAAATGTCTTCCAGAAGCCCCCTGTTTTATTATAGTCAGAACTCCTAGATAACAGACAGCCTATCATTCATGAGGAAAGCATATCAAGTTTGGGGTGATATTTCTCTGGTTTTGTTTGAGTGGTGAAAACAAAGCACAGGCATTTCCTTAGAAACTTCCTAGGAGGATCCCTGTTCCCACACAAGTTTCTGTGTTGGTGTGCTGGGTTCGAGATGCCCTGGCCTGCCCTGGGAGGTGGAATATATAAGATAAGAAGGAAGAGAAGAGGGGAGAGAAAGGGGGAGATTATCTGAGACATTAGACTTGGGTTTAATTTACATTTCTTCTTCATCTTCTGCCTTGGATTCAGCTCATCTCCTAGCACCAACCTTGGCTAAATCTAAAAACTGCTATTTCTGGCCATCTTAGTTTCTCCACATGTTCTCATGTGGTTAGGGTTAGGTGCTTGGTCATTTGGGTTTTAACAACAACTTGAAGGATAGAGATTTTTCACCACTATGCTGTTCAAAGATATGTCACAAGGGGCAATACTCCTATAATTAGTATTTTGGGATTTAAAAGTTAGCCTACGAGATTACCTTATACTGCTTTCATGGAATTTTAAAGATAAAAAACCGTCGCCACCCATTTTATACAGGTAAACTTAGACATCATTAATTTGCATGTTAAATTGAACTCCTTCCAGACAGGAAAATAAATAATGGAAAACACTTATATAGCACTAACTATGGGTTAGGCATTGTTTTAAACACTTGATATTACTCTTTAAATCCTTACTATAAAATGTTATTATTCCTATTCTATAGAGGAGTAAGCTGAGGTACCGAATGTTAATGTCACTTGCCCAAGTATCTTTGGATTGAAATCAGAGAGTCAGGCTCTGGAGTCTGGGCTTGTAAATGCAACACTAATCATGGTTTTAAAACTATTTTACAAGTATCATTAATTACTGTTAAAAATAGTTTAAATACTTCATTTCCTGAAAAATGTTGCCTGAATTGGGCTCGATATTGAAAAAAAGAACTTTCTAAAATTCATATAAATACTCTTAAAGAAATCCAAACGTGAAAAATTAGGTTTGCTTTTTTTCTCCCACAAAAAGGTTCTAATATATATTGTACTGAGTAAATGAATCATTTTATGGATGTGTGTCAACAGAATAATGCACTTAAATATTTTGATCATTGTCTCTACTTGTGAAAATTGAAAGCACAATCTATCTGCTTCATTAAAAAATCTGTATAATTAATATAATTTAAATGAATTGTATACTTAATAGAATCTAAGATAAGGATTTTTGAAGCATCATGACAATTATAGGCAATTCACAGTATAATTGAGCTGTTAGTAATTAATGATATTAGGTAAAGTTATTTACCTACCACAAGCTTCTTATATTTGCCTTGTGCTTATTAAGAAGAAATCATTTCATTAGAGAATAAGAAATTATGACAGGGCCGGCCTGGTGGCGCAAGCAGTTAAGTGCATGTGCTCCGCTGCAGCGGCCCTGGGTTCGCCGGTTTGGATCCCAGGCGTGCACCGATGCACCGCTTGGCAAGCCATGCTGTGGCGGTGTCCCATATAAAGTGCAGGAAGACGGGCACGGATGTTAGCCCAGGGCCAGTCTTCCTCAGCAAAAAAAGAGAAGGATTGGCAGATGTTAGCACAGGGCTGATCTCCTCAAAAAAAAAAAAAAAAGAAAAAGAAATTATGACACAGGTAAGAGAAAAAATATTAGAATCACGTTTTCCCTAATAATTTTACTTTTATTGAATAAAAGCATTAGGGACTTGAAATGTATATTTATTTATCACGAGCATTGTTATTTTTCACATCTATAAGTTCGTAAGAGAAGTTTATCTCTAATTCCATCATAGAGTTTTGGGCTTTGTTAACACAATGCAAAAACAAGTCAATTCTATCAAACAACTACCAGAAGAGAAAATAATCTATCAATTTGTTGAAAACAGTTGACTGAGCAATCTCTTTAAAATTTCTATCCCTAGTTTCCTCTAATATATGTAAAATCTATAGTGGAAACATGTCCCTACAGAAACCAGAAAATTTTGGAACCAGCATTTTCTAGTTTGCCCTAAAAAGCATTATGAAGTGATGATATTTTTGTTTTTCCTGACTTTGGTAGACTGCTCTCTTCCACTATTGCTAAATTCTCCACCTGTCTAGTGTGGGAAAAAACTGCCACCTGACCCCCACTCCAGCTGATGGCAGGGAATATGTTGTGCCGGAGACACTGACGAGCAGCAAAATCCCATGAGAGCCCCCTGGTCAGTACCATAATCTTAACTATCTTCTAGAATCTGCTCCATCTGTATGGCTCCTGGGTGGGTAGATGTGGGGGAGCTTGGCCTATCCTTGACTAGGGGTCCCTTTTCCTATCCAAACACAACAGGGACCCTAAAACCTGGGCTGAGATACTTGAACAGAACCATCAGTCACAACTTTGCTCACCAGCACTACTCAGATTGAGTTGGGGGTTCTCAGCCTTGGTGGGTCTTCCTGGATTCACATATACAGTCAGACCTGGACCAGAGGTATCTGCCTGCTCCCCTGTATGTTATATGAATGTTAGCTAATATTTTACGTGTACCAGACCATGGGCATAGAGCTTTCAGCCAACCTCAGTGAGCAGTGGTGGATTTAGGATATCTAAAATGAGATCTTGAAGGGTACAAAATAAAAACAGTTACAGTTTGGTGAGTAACTGTTCTAGAGATCAGTTTGATAATCTTTTATTTAGGGGGGCTTGTGGAAAGCTGTGTGTCAGAGCCAACCAGGAGAGCCATGCTTGGGGAGTGTAACCAGCATAAGGTATGTCCTCCATGGTGCTGGTCCAGATTGTCACAGAAGCAAGTCCTGGGAGGCCTTTACTGCAGGAAAGAGCAACCAACACCAGACAGATGAGGCAGGCTAGAGTCTGGAGTGTGAGAAGTTCTCTGAGGCATTTACTATGCCTTCTACTAGGAGAAAACATTTAAAATCCATGAACTCAGTAGTATCCTGAATAAGAGTACAGGGATCACTTTGCCTTGGGTTTAACCACAACCACTTACTAGTTGAGTCACCTCAGGCAAGTTTCTTAACCTCTCTGTGCCTCAGGGTTCTCATCTATAAAATAGGGTCAGAATGGTTTGATTGGAAGATGGACATGCTTATTTGTTTACTAAGTGCCTATGACTGATTTCATTCTATTTTGTCAGAGTTTAGTAGCTGTGACTGAGACCGACTAAGACTGTATGTCCCACAAAGCCTAAAATTTTTATCATTTAGGCTTTTACAGAGAATGTTTGCCGACCGCTGCTCTAGAACGGTGGTTCTTAACTGGGGTGATACTGCCTCCCTATGGGGAAATGTGGAGAGCATTTTTTGGTTGACACTGTTTAGAGAGTGCTTCCAGGACCCAGGGAACACAGATGGTATATATCTTTAATATGCAACAATCCCAAACAATGAAGAGGTGTCTTCCCAAAATGTCAATAGCATCCCTGCTAGGAAATGTTCTCTAGAATCTCCAAAATAATGTTGAAGCTATCTATCTAATTTGTGATTTTAATTGAAATGGCTTTGGTGTTTCATCGCTTAGAATACTATTTGCTGAAGAGTGGGGATTTAGAAGCCAGGTGCTGGATTTGAATCTCTTACAAGCTGTATTGTCTTGGGCAAACCAGGTAAACTGTGTCTCAGTTTCCCTATCTATAAAATGAGAGTAATAACTGCCTGCTTCATAGAGCTGTGGTGAGGATGAAATGACTAAGTACTACACATAAAACACATAAAATACTGCATGGTTCATAGCAAACACTCAATGAGTGATAACTGTTATTATTATTATCATTATTATTTGGCATATTGGTTCAGGTTGCAGATAGAAGAAAACCTGACTGTGTTTCCTTAAACGAATAGGGGGTTATTTTTCTCACATAACAAGAAATCCAGAGGGAGGTGACTACCAGCTGGGTTCAATAGCTTGACAACAGCAGGGCTGATGTCTCTGTGGTTCTCTTGTCCTTTACCTCATGGTTCCAAGATGGTTGTTGTAGCTTCAGCATCACGTCCTTGTTTTCAGGCAGGAAAAAGGAGGAAAGGGCACACCAGCTGCACTTGTCCCATTTTATCAGGGAAATGAAACCTTCCCCAGATTCCTTCCAGCAGACACTGGAACCATACTGTCTAGGTTTGAATCCTGACTCTGCCTTTTACTAGCTGTGTGATATTGGGAAAGTTTTATAACCTCTCTGTGCCTCAGTTTTCTTATATGCAAAATAAGGGATGCTAAGGGTATACATCTTAATGCATTATTATAAAGAGTAGGTGAGCTATGAATTCATAAAATGTTGCTGTTATTTTATGAGACTCTACTTGTCTTGAGTGGCTTCCCCAGAGCTCCTACCTTGATGCTCCTTCTCCTGCCCTGTGCCCTTCACGTGATTTTATCTGACAAATTCTCTTTCTTATAAATATGTGGGTAAAATGAAGTTGCTGAGTGGTTTCACTCAATGTTCAGCTGCACATTTCTAGGGTCATGTTGTCATTCCCTCTTTTCTTTCACAATGGAGACGTTTTATGCTAGTTCACTCTGTTCAGCCTAGCATGGCCAAGGCTGTTTTTGTATTCCTATAATCCCATTGTAGTATTTTTCAAATACAGTCTGTAATGATGGCATTAGATCATATTATTGGCATTTCTCCTGAAACACCAATAAAACACTCGGATGTAAAAATGTAACTTGAAATAAGCCTCCTGATTTAATGTTATTATTAAACATTTACGTAGTACTTTATATTTACAAAGTGCTTTACAATTATTTATTAGTTAATTGTACTGTTAAACAACATTAACCATCTGGCAAAATTAATGATTTCAATTGTCCTACCAGTTGGTAGCTGAGGAGTGAAAAGTGGAGTCATATTGGATTTTATCCTCCTCGAACAAACCTTTGTGTCTTTCACTCCTCTGCACAACAGTGCAACCTCCCTCCTTCAAAGGGAGGTTCAAATCAGAGGGGAAAAGGATGTCTCTGTTCTCTTCTTCCTGTGGTCCTATAAATGTGGGCTTTCCACAGGATTCAGCCCTAGACCATCTTCTCTTCTTCCATGGAGAGCCCCACATCTTCTCTCATGTATTCAGTTGTTGTCTCCACATCTGTAATTCATCTGTCTCCCAAACTGTAATTCAGTATCTTTAAACTTCATTTTTGTCTCAAGTTCTCTAAATTCAACTTCATGATGGTCATGTTCACTCCTACTTCAATTATATTCATCATTCATATGTATATTTTTTCATATATATTTTTCACATGTATATTTTTTAATTATTCAAACTGACCATTACCCCCACACTCAATAATGCAGGGTATGACTTTACAAAGTACTTTACGCCTCAACTCCCACTCTTGTCTACACAGTCAGTCACCAGTTAAAGAACAACTTACTCTGCAGTCATTCTCACATTCATCCCCCTGCCATCAGTCCACAGTTCAGGTGCTGTGATAGTGTGATTTATAATAAAAAATATATATTTGGTCTTCATCCCAGTTTCTGGCACAGAGCTCCTAAAACACTTGGAATTTCCTGTCATGAGAACTATTAAGGTGTCTTTCGTTATGTTAATAAGGTGACTTTTGGAAAGCACCTAAGGTTGGGGGCTGGTTACCAGTGGAGCCAACCATGTGATTAGAGGGTTGGAACTTGCATTCTCACCTCCAGCCTTGGGGGAGGAGACAGAGGCTGGAGATTGTGTTCAGTCACCAATTGCCAATGAGTTAATCGTTCATTCTTACGTAATGAAGCCTCCATAAAAACCCAAAATGACAGGGTTCAGAGAGTTTCTGTGTTGGTGAACAAGTGGAGATTTGGGGAGAGTGGCATGCTGGGAGAGGGCGTGGAAGCTGCGTCCTGTCTCCATACCTTGCCCTCTGCATCTCTTCCATCTGGCTGTTACTGAGTTATATCCTTTTATAATAAATCAGTAATCTAGTAAGTAAAATGTTTCTTTGAGTTCTGTTAAGCTGCTCTAGCAAATTAATTGAATCCAAGGAGGGGGTTGATGGAACCTCCAATCTAGAGCTGGGTTGGTTAGAAGCACAGGTGACAACCTGGACTTGAGATTGGCATCTGAAGTGAGGGCACAGAGGGCAGTCTTGTAGGAAAGAGCCATTAACCTGTGGGATCTGATGCCATCTCCAGGTAGATAGTCTCAGAATGGAGTTGAATTGTAGGACACCCAGTTGATGTCAGAGAATTGCTTGGTGGTGTGGGAAAAACCCCCTCCATACATTGGAATTGTGTGCAGAATCATAGGTGCTCATGATTTCATTGCTTGAACAGTGCAAGATTCTCCACATATTCAGAGCTCAAGCCTCATGCCACTGCTACACCACACCTGCAACGACCATCCTGCCTAGAGAGTTTAAAGTCTTAATATTCTAGCTTGGTAGTAGTTCTGTTTAGCTGCCGCTCTCTCTCCTCAGGGAGAAAATGATTTTCCTTATTGCCTTCTGCCTTGTGTTTTCCCACGTTTGCGTGTCTGCCTTTGCTATTCCACCTGAAATGCCTTTCCATATATCCGAAATCTGCTCATTTTTCAGACCCAGTCCACATTCCACTTCTTTCATGAAGTCCTTCCCAACTACTTAACCCTGATGTGGTTGTCCTTCTCCACTGAATCCTATTGTACCTAATGTCAGCATTGGTTTGGTCAATTAACCACATGTTGCTTTGTTCCATCTCTTCTATTGCTTTCTTGAACTGTTATTTGATGATTACATTTTTTTTTATTTTTCACATGTGGTATTTTTTTCATCTATACTTGCAGTTCCTTGAGGAAGACTGTTAATTATCTATAGCTTTTATTCCAAATATTTTATTTCAAAGAATATATTTCAAATAATAAATAACATAGTGCTCTGTACACTATACTCTGTACACTTTAAGCACTCGCAAAATATCTGTTGATTGGTATGTGTTAGAAGCTTAGGCAAAACTATGTTATTCTTAGGTGGATTGAAGAAATAATAACCTTTAACTACCAGTATCACAATGGATAGTAGCTGGTATCTCATATAGGTATGAATGATAGCAGTGAGGGCTATTAGAGCCTTAAAATAAGTCTCTTCGTCCTTAGTTTCTACATTATTAGTTGATTCTTAAATTCAATGATCATGACAAAAGATAACTTCCTGCAAGTTCATTCATTTACTAATCATCTTCATGTCGTTTTTAAGAATGAGATGATGGTATAAGGAACATAAGATATTCAGTAACTTCATGTTATTTGGTACCAGACTAGTATTTTTGACCAACGTAAAAAGTTTTAAAACAAACTTTGGTTAGCAAGGTACTTTATTTAGGTCATATTCTACACTGGAGTGTAGACACCATGATTGATCCCAATAACCTTTTCCTTACTCTGACTTTCTGTACCACTTATAATGAAGTAACTTCATTCCATTAGTCTCATTTGAATCTCTGGTTGTTGACTGCCTTGCTTCTCTCATTAGAAGCTCCTCAAGAGCACACAATATGATTGTAATAAAAGGGTTCTGTCATTTTAGTTTTCAAGAAGTTATTACAGTTAATTCCTAGAAATTATCATTTTGCTTCAGCAAAGCAAAGTCATCAGTAAAACATAATCATTCACTTTTTCATTCTAGTTAATTTAATTAACTGAGAATAACTAAATATTTAGGTTGTTAATTTTTAAAGGATGAGAATATATAACACTAACTAAACAATCGTAAATCTATTTTATGACTCAGAAATCTACGAGACTATACCAGTTCTATAGACTATACCAGTTCTTAGGATATGCTGCTGTAGATAGAAGAAGAAGATTGGCTCAAATTAGCAAAAACTCTGGGAAACTCTGTCTCAAGGAATAGTAATGTTAGGAAATTAATTGCAGTGGAGCCCTACATAAGACTGTTATAAGACTGAAATTAGAGGACCTTATAAGTTACCTGTTCTTGGGCTTTTAGTACATGTAGCTTATGTTTTGAGAGATCTGCCTTGGTTTATGGTTTATTTGATATCTATCTCAATGAACCACATTTTAGAACAGTTTTACTGTATATAATTAATTTGCCCATTCATCCAGCAAACATTTATTGAGAGTTGGCTAACTTCAAAACACTGTGCTAGGTAACGTAGAAGTGAAAGGAGCTGGATATGGTCTTGCCCTCAGGGAGCTTATTCAGACCGAGAGAGTTCATCATATGCGCTGGACTGAATAACTATTCTAAATCCCATAAAGATTTTGTAGACTATTTCACTTTAGGTATGAAATGTCAGTGGTAACATAAGGCACTGGTGCCATTTCCTTAGGCTTTATTTTAGCAGTTCTTCGTGGGAAAGGCATAATTCAGGCATGTCTCCTTTGACTAGTGAAGCAATTTGACGTCCTTCCTCGCTCATTGGAAAGGTGGCAACTTAATGACAGAAAGCATCCTGATTTTTCTGAGTAGTAAAGTCATTATCAAATTCTATAGTAAAATTGGAAACTATAGAATTTGATGTTTTTCTTTAAAGACACTTCTGTAGGAAGATGATTCTGAGTAGCACTTGGTCCCAAAGGATAAACTTTAAGGAGAGAACAGATATAAGGCTCCCCTGAGTTTGAGAAGAACTTCATGAGTATTGTGATTCATGATTAGTTATGAGAACTCCATTATAAACCAGAAAATCAGCTTTGAATGTAATCACCTTGAATATAAATGGCACCATATTTTATTCGCTCTATCTCGTTATCCACATAAAGCACAGGATTAGAGAGTTAGTCTCTTCCTTTGGAGATAGGTCTTTACAATACTATACTTAATAGATGAGACCTACCCTATTTCTGATATGTTCTCCAGGTGATGCAAATCCACAACCATTTTTGGTGATTTTAAAACCTGAGTTTTAAGAAATATATATAGTTTCAGTTCATCCCCTGTAGCATACATTTAGTGGAAATGGAGAAATCAACATTATTTTTTTGATATAACCCAGACGATTTATTATTTAGCTTTATCTTCTCTAAAATAGAATAATTTAAAATTTCCTTGTAGGTTGTAATTTTTAACACTTTAAAAGTTTTCCTGGGCCAGCCTGGTGGTGCTGTGGTTAAGTTTGACGCACTCTGCTTCGGTGGCCGGGGGTTCACGGGTTCGGATCCTGGGTGTGGACCTACACCACTCATTAAGCCATGCTGTGGTGGCATTCCACATACAAAATACAGGAAGATGGGCAGAGATATTAGCTCAGAGCCACTGTTCCTCACCAAAAAAAAAAAAAAAAAAGTTTCCTTTTCTTTGAACTTTGTACTGAATCTCTACAGTAGTTATAGGGGTCCTATATGAGGGTTACAAGGCCTTATACCATTTTCAGTAGAGGCATTTGGGAATGAGTGGATGGCAAAAATCCCACTTTGATAAGGGAGCAGAGAGCACTTTACACACTTATTTCTAAATTAATTTAGTTATTCCCTCAAGCTAATTAAGGTATGCTGGTTTGGGGAAAATTCAATAGGAAAAATGAAAGCATTAAGGAAACTCATCCATAAAATATGGTTAAAAACAGTTAAGAATGAGGCCAGCCCAGTGGTCTAGTGGTTGGGTTCGTGCACTCCTCTTTGGCGGCCTGGGGTTTGCAGGTTTGGATCCCCGGTGCAGACCTACACACTGCTTGTCAAGCCATGCTGTGGCAGGTGTCTCACATATAAAGTAGAGGAAGATGGGCACAGATTTTAGCCCAGGGCCAATCTTCCTCAGCAGAAAGAGGAGGATTGGCAACAGATGTCAGCTCAGGGCTAATCTTCCTCACCAAAACAAAAAACAAAAAACAGCTAAGATTATCATTTATTGTACTGCTTTATTTTCAAATTTAAAGATAAAGATTTTATTTTTAATATTATAGAGGTTTCCATGAAATGTAAAGGATGTTAAATTTTTATAGAATACTACAAATGGCAGTCACATCTTTGCCTTTGGAAGTTACACAACACGGGATTTTCTTAAAATAAGCCAAGTGAGTTATTCCAACTCCTCACAAATTATTTTGGCCTAATTTAACACTTTAATATCCAGAAAAAAAGGTTTATTTATTTTACAAACATACATCACAGTTTATTAATATAGTATAACACTTAGAACCCCTGGAACCTAATGTTATATGTGTAACACCTAATATATAGAAATAAATATAATATACAGAAAGAAATAGGATAGAAATATATATTTAAAATATATAGAAATAAATACAGATATGTCTTTGAAAATCTATACTCAAAACTATTAAATATCAACACTTGCCATCATGAATTAGCAGTTCGGTTGTTTGCTTCAGCCAAGAGTTTGTTATATGATTATGATAACTAGCTATATATGCATTTTATCCAGTGACTTCTGCAAGGATTCAAATGAATGTTCTTTTGTAAGGTAGTTGATTTCTTTTGCTACTCGTAATGCAGTAAAAGGAATCTTTCCAAGCTCAGGAACAAGCAGCAAAACCCTTAATTTGAATTTATAGCCTTCAGAGACAATCTGCAACACAACTTAACTATCCAAGCAATTTATTTTAATTAATATGATTTGTTCTATATATTTAAGTAGGAGAGTTATATACCAACAAATGGGACAACTAAGAATGCTAACAGTAACATTTTAAATAGTTACGGCTTAGGGAAAACATAAATGGAAGCATAGCCATCAGTAGTTATGGAAGCTCAACTTTTCTGTTACCAGTAAATCATCCATATCTCCATAGAGACTTTATTTCTACCAGTGGATTTTTAAAAATTATAAGAGCTTAGATAGAAGGCCAAGGTCATGCTATTTGGCCAGCATTTAGTGCTGATGTAGAAGAAATGCCCTTTGCTACGAGAAGTGTCAGGACTACTATATATTGCCAGAACCACATTGCTGATTTTTCTGAGAGTAATGTATAACTTAATGAATCAAAAGAAAGAAATGTGTTTTTTCCTAGTTAAATTTTATATACCCGGAAATGTTCATGAACTGCGCTCTATAGTCATTTGGTGTTTATTCCATTTATAAAACTGTTATGTTAAAAGGTACTTAAGCTGTGTCAAGCAATACTATTCTTGCTCTAAAAATGATATAAACAAAGTCCTCTTTTCATCAAATTTCCAAAAGTTGATTGCATTTTTACTAGCCTGTGTAAAGCTGATGCCAACACAGGCGTCACAAGTTGTTTTAGCAATACAGGTTGGCACAAGGCTAACCATTGCAAGTACTAAGTACTTTGCATTAATTTACTTAGCCCTCACAGCAACTTAATGAGATGGGTTAACTATTATTATTGCTACAGACCAGCAGTCACCCAGGGGCACACAACTGGTCAGTGACGGAGCCAGGATTCTAACCCCAGCAGCTGGCTCCAGAGTTAATGCTCTTACCCACTATGGTACATCTGCTGCAACCTATGTCTCTCTGTGTCTCTTTGTCTCCTGTAACAATAAATGAAATGTGAGCTGCTCTCCTGCAGCTCACAGCTTAACAATACTTTATGTCTACTCTATATGTCAAAACATTAATTGATGGGAAAAAACCAGTCTCTTCGTTCCCCATGTGCCAGGCCAGAACTAGAAGAACTAATTTGAGTGTATTTCAGACCCATTTGAGTTGAGATGCCATCACTTTCACACTGGCGGTAGATCAGTGAAACTGTCATTCCCTCAGCTCCTGGGGGATGATGGGACAATTTCTTCACTTCCTTTCCTCACCCCTGGGGAACTAGTAAGAAGTACTGCTTCCTCTAACTTTATGCTGGCATCGAGGAGGTTGAGAGGCATGATAAACAAAATCTTTACCCTCATAGAACTTACATTCGAATGGATAGCAAAGTTATTTCAAGAATATTTTTTATCTTACAGCCCTTCAGTAAGCTGTAGTGCCCTGTTTAATAGCTACACAAAATGTGGAGTACATCATATGTCCAGACTTGGTCACTCTTTCCAAGATTCTTGGCTTGATCTCTTCTTGCTGTTTCAGCTTAGGATATTTAACATGAAATCACCACTGCAGTATGGGGCTCCCATAGATGAATTTTAAGTTTTAATAATTTATCATTTTAACTTTTAAGAGTAGCTCTCTATACATTCAAAAAACAAAATCAAAAAACAAAACAAAACAAAACAAGGCCAACACTTCAACCAATATGAGTGCAGGCTTTGGCAAAATGCACAAAAGTAACATTAAGTCCAAGATAAATTGAAACTCTAAGCACATTTTGTTTGCATTCCTTCCTTGTTTCTAATTTAATAAATGTTTCCCAGAATGGAGTTTGCAAATCAAAGTAAATATATATATATATATATATATATATATATATATATATATATATATTTAAAATGCTTACTTATTCCCTTTTGGGTTCTGTGTCAATTGTGTACATTTCATAAATATAAACATAAGACATATTTGCTAAGGAATTACATTTGTTGATGTGGCAGAGCCTCATGGCTTAAAGTATAAAAAATTCATACCTTGTCAATTATGAATTGCATTTCCTCCATTTGTATAGAATATGGAACTTGTTTGACTACTAGCTAAAAATATACATGATACTATTTCAGATGTGAGTATTGCTAAAAAAAAACAATCAACCTCACCCTGCCTTAAGATGTCAGACAATATTGGAAAACTATAATCCTTTTAAATAATAAAAGGATTTAAATAATAAATAATAAATAATATTTAAATAATAAATAATAAAATTAGATAATAAAAAAAAACCCTGTCCTTTGCTCATTTATTCAGCTTTTTTCTTACTGCATCCAATTACCAACCCTATCAGTCCATTTCCTTTGATTTATCTTTTAGTCCAATGAGTGTCGTAATAGGAAGGCAGCATGAATACCCTTTAATACTTATGGATTTTTTTCAAATGTAAACGTCTTCCTTGCTAAGCAGAATTTATGCACTAACTGCCACAGCTATTGCCCTGGACGCCTCCTTCCTATTTCATTACCATTTTGTGGATGAACACATCATTGGTATTGTATTCATCTTGATAGATAGTGAAAAAAAAGTCTTGCCCCCAAAAGGTATGCTATGTTTCTAGCCCTTGTTTATGAGGCATCTCACTCACACTGCAGAGCTGCATGCACTAAATGGTGGCCCAACTCAGAGCATTGGTATTATCCCTAAAATCCTATATATGCTGTCAATTTAATTAGAAACTAGCCCTTTGCTCTATCTTCCCAATTACCTCACTCATCATCTCTCATGCCCTAAAATCATATCATTCTCTAGAAAATAGGTTATTTCTCCAAACATCCTTGTCTCACTGCTTCCAGATAACTCTCTATGACCCTTTTTTCCCCTTCAACTGCTTATAGTCATTTTAACATCTGTCATCACAGCTTAAGGGGTGATTATGTCTAATAATGCTTCATTTTTGCAGTGGGTGTGCCGCAGTTATTGCCACATACAGAAAATTCTGGCTGACATTTCCAGAGATTTTTGGCATCAAAATAAGTCAAGTACTGTGTTACCTCCTTCTATGACTGCCAAGTGAATAACCCAACACAACTACCTAATACCCTGAGAGAAGGCCTTACTACTTTGGAGAGCTGTCTTCCTCACCTTCACACCCACAGCACTGCCCTTTATTCCTCTCTTCTGACTTTATCTCCCTAATTTAAATTCTAATTTCAAGTGTATCAATTGACTAACACTAAAGTTAACTTCCAAAAGTAACCCATTTATTGACCAAGTTAAATAACTTCCTTCTATATTTAACTATACAAATATAAGATTGAATAATTGTCTTCGTTTTCTTTCTTTGAGGGAAATAGCTAGGAAGCATTAAAAAATAAAAGAGCAACTGACATTGAGATATTTAGTAAATAAAATCATTCCAGTTTTTTCTATTTTGCCCAGCTATCCTATTTGCCATAACCTATGAATTCAGCCAAAATGCAGCAAGTCTAATTCAGTTATAGGCAGTTGACATTCAAAGGTTATCCTCATTGATGTCTAAATTTTTGTGATGAGTTCCTGTTACTGTATTATAATTCTGTTTCCATATCAAATTTATTAAATTTTCTTTACTGTTAAAATCCGTCATTGATCCAGCAATATGCCATAGAATCAATAGTGTCTATTGATGTTTACTATGCCTAACTTTGTTGTAAATTCAGCTATTACAAACAAAGTCTTTGCTAGCTCTTTCATTTATAGGCAAAAGAGTATACTCAAGAGGATCTTACCTAACAATTTAGAATTATTGTTAAAAAAAATGTAAAAAGCCTCTTGTGGGCCAATTCTTCTTTAACATTAGTTAGAAGATGAACTCTGCCCAAAGAATACATTGGGAATATAGTACATTAATGACCCAATGGAATAAACACTTGACCGTCAAAAAGCACTGCATTTGAAAAATTGCTTTTTCTTAACCTAACCCTGCTTTATACAACATAAACAGATTCATTACTGCTGAGATATGCTGCATCTCTAATTTCATTTTCACAAAACTTCAACACACCTCTTTAGAATCCAGATTAGTTCTCTCGGTAAATAACTATGACATTACCATTATTAGTGTTCACAGGCAGTCCCCATTTAAAAGCACAACAGGGAAATTACTACACAGTATTCCACCCCCAGCAAACACATAAAAACACAAATACACACACGCCCATAGATAATAAAACATTGGAAAATGATAAGAATAATCAAGAAAATGCTTTATCTTCAGCTGTGGTTCAGCTATTCAGCCAACTTTAACCAATTTTATGATATCATTCCATTATTTCTAAAATCTAGGAAAATATTAGCAATCGAATATTATGAGGAAAAATGTCAACTTAATTATGAAATGAAACTAAACTATCCAGCAATGAAGTAGATGGAATGGAAGTAGAAAAGATTCTAGGTAAAAGGCTCAGATTGCATACTGTGAAATATTTCACTCTAGCCTGCTCCTAGATTCTGTGGGTTTCTTTTCTAGGTTTTTCTTTTTTTAATAACTCAAATTTTTAATAACTAGAATTTCATTCTGATTCACTTGCTACTAACCTAGCATTGCCTGTGGGATCTGAAAATTGAATTGATGAAGTAGAACCAATCTATTTATAGAGAAGAGCCATTTCGAAAATCCCCTAAACTCCCCTAAGCTTTGAAATTCTTGGTATTGTGTTGTAGAATCCGTTAATATTAGAGAGGGAAAATGAAGAAAGATAATAATGCAGGACTGTGGGTATCTACACTTCGAGCCATGAGCTGTGATGCTGTCTGTGGTCACAGGGGTGGGTATTACAATTTGCTAGGTAATGGTAATTAACTAGTCTAGACTCCTTTCAAAAACTGCTAAGCTACTTAGTGAATGTGTCTTAGAAGCTATACAAACTTCATAGAACAGATAACTGAACAAAAATTGGTACACAGAAATAAATATTTTTAAAATATATTGGGAATAACACAGTGAATATGATAATTTTTCCTCTTTTCTTATGGAACTTAGATCTGTGGCAAAGACAGATTTTGGACAAATAACCAAATTGAATGAATTAATGAATGGCAGTACTGCAAAAGTCAATATTCAGGTCCTTTATAGTTCAATAATTTTTATAGTTGTCTATATATGAAACCTGCATATTTTGGTTAGGGTTATTCCTAGAAATTTTATGGTGTGTATGTTGCTATTATTCAGAGAATTTTTTCTACTATCTCTTCCATTTCTTATTGGGATACTGATATTTTTTAATATTTTTCTTGTATTTCATAGTCCTACTGATTTCTGCTTAAGAAGATTTTATGTGGCATTTTTGGATTTTCTAAGAAATATTCTCTGCAATTACTAACCATTTTATCCTTTTCCTCTCCAGCAGTTAGTCTGTTATTTCTGATTTGTGTCTTATTGCACTAGCTGGAAATTCTAGAATAATGTTAAATAAGGAGATTGGGAATTCTATCCCCCCTTGATTTTTAATAAGAGTTCTGGTTTTATAATTAATATTATATGATGTGATCTGTCTTCCTAGATATCCCTTTTTTATGAGAAGGAAGTATCCTTCATTTTTTTCCTTAAGATTTTGTTAGGAATATTTTTTCCCAATTTCTTAATTATGATTTCTCTCTCATTTGGCTAGAGTATGACTTTAAGTCATTTCTTTTTTCAAGAAGGGAATCTGGTGTTATAATTTTTAAATTCTTGAATAGCTGAGAATTCTGCTGCCATCACACATAAACAACGTCTAGGAGGGCATACAATTCTTAGATTACAAGTTTTGTCCTTAAAATGCAATAGATAGGTGGGAATGCAAAATTGTACAGCCACTTTAGTGTTTTAACAGTTTATTAAAAAGTTAAACATACATCTACCATATAACCCAGTTATTCCACTCCTTGGTGTCTACCTGAGAAATGGAAATTTACTTTCACACAAAACCCTGTAAAAAAATGTTTATGGCAGCTTTAGTCACAATAGCCCAAAACTGTAAACAACCCAGATGTCCTTAAACCACTCCATACAATGGAATACCACTCAGTCATAAGAAGGAACAACGTACCGGTTCACACAAAGAATTTGGTGAATTTTAAATTCAGTTTCCTAAGTGAAAGAAGACAGAGTCAAATGTCTGTATGTTGTGTGATTCCATTTGACATGACAGTCTTAAAAAAGCAAAGTGCAGGGAGGAAAACAGAATCAGTGGTTGCCAGTGGGTGCAAGTGGAAGGAGAAATTATCCATAAAGGGGTAACTCTTGTTTTGGGGGAATGATGAAATTGGTCTGTAGGGAACTGTAGTGGTGGATACATGACTCTATGCATTTGTCAAAATACATAGAACTATACACCACAAAGAGTGAATTTTATTGTATGAAAACAACAACAAAAACAACTAGGATATGGGGGGAAATATGGAATGCAGACTGTGACAAGGGAATCCTCCTAATTACAACGAATTAGAACTACACTGAGAGAGATGGGGGAAAAAGGAGCTGAGCTAAGAAACTCTGGAAAGCAGCATTTTGACTGAATACTTTAAGGCTAAAGACAAAAAGACCTGTTCATAAACACTGTTCTCTAGTTGGCAATTTGTGTCTCACAAAGATATGGATTAGGAAATTTAAAACTACTTTTTTAGATTTTTAATTTTTTTTTTAGATTGTAAAGGTATTTTGAGATGCTTTTAAAGATATTTTTATTTATGTTTATATACTAGGGTTGAGTTAACAAATAAATAAATTGTAAAAAAATGGGAGTCAGGTTTCTCACTGTCAGAGAAAGAAGTTAGAAATAAGGGAGGAAGGCTAGAATGAGCTCTGTGGTGTTGGATTAAAATTGGAGATATCAGTATGAACTTAATTTTTTAAATATACATATAAATGATAAAGAAATTTTGATGTGTGTGTATGTACAAGCTAGTATCCATTCATGTATTTGTTAGCTCTGTCCACTGAAAGGGGCTGGAAGGTACCCCAGTAGCAATGAACAAAGCCAGCACCTAATTCTTGGTTTCTCAATTCCATTCTCCAGTGAAAGAAACAGGACGCCTTGGAGAAATAGCTGATTCTAGGGCCGGGGCAGGGAAAACACAATATGAGCCTGGAGCATCAGAAAGTAAGGAGATGATAAATTAAAAAAGATAGGAGCATATTAAAAGGGCATAGGAGCCAACCTGGAAAAGTTGCCAATTGCCAAAGTTGGAACAGCTTAAGCAACAAGATAGATAATGATAGCGTTGGATTATAACCAAATAATAAAATAAATATCCGTGAATCCATACTAATATAAATAAATAACTGAATAAATAGGAGAGAAGTGACAACTCTTCCTTAAATTATAATTCCAATTAAATCTGAAGGAATGAGGGAAATAGAATCATCATTAAAACACCACAGTAATAATTGCCAGGCAAATTATTAAAATCAGTGGGTGAAAGTTTATCCAAAAATAGGATATTTGTATAAGATCAAAGTATCTCCCCCAAATATTTAACAATTATAGAGGAAAAACAGATATTTCTGTTGAGGAAGAATTTGCACTGTGAGCAGTATATCTGGAACTCCTGTACTCCCGAATCAGAAAAAAGAATGTGAAGCAATAGTTTATATTTCACAGGATAATTGAAGCAAGAGATTTGGTATTTCTCCACAAAAAGCATTATGAAGTTAGATAGTGGCCTGGAAACCAGTGAAGCTGATTGCAGAATGAATATTTAAAGCGCCTCTGATTTAATGTGCTCGTTTCCGTTCCCTTTATTCTTTACAAAGACAAAGAGCCCTCTGTAAATATTGCTTTAAGGATTATCAGGCTTCAGTTTTCAAATTCATCCAAAGGCCATAATTTAAACCATAATATTGGCTTTACAAATGTAAACAGTGATTGAACCCCTTTCCTTTAGCTAATAGGAATGCCAATGAAATTAGAGTCAATTAAATAATAATTGCTTTATTAACCTAATGTATTACTGCTGTGAGACATGCCATGGCACACCCAGCCAGGAGGATAGCTAGGAGAGAACAAAACTACATCAATGTAAAGAGAATGGAAACGACCATATTGTAAAAACTTAATCCAAGTAGAAGAGTAAAACATTTATTGAAATTTTGATGTATCAATTTCATACTTTATAGTTTAACCATGGCTAAAGATGGAAAAGTCCTAAGAGATTTTAAAGGTTTTCATTTGATTTAGATAATACTTAGTGTGGGACAAATTATGTCTACAGGTTAGGTTTAACTTGACTTTTCCCATCCCTCTGCCTTCTGAACACCAGCTTCAGTAAACTGCCTTCATCTCTACAGCCTAGTCTAGTTTGCATCCCTTTAATGACTCTTCATTAGTGACTCACCACTGCTGACAAAATGATGTTTAAACTCCTTACCAGCATATACAAATCTCTTTACGATCTGATTCCTGCTCACATATCCAGCCTCATCTTCCACCAGGCTTCTTCCATCCCACCCTCCAGTAAGACCTTCAGCTCTTCCTGCAGACTCTGCTGGCTCACATTCACCGTTCTTTGTACATGCCAGAGAATAGCTAATTATTCCCTGTGAATTAATGATTTTTCAGGATATAAGTTAAAATATCCTGTCTTCGTCCCATTTTTCTCCATCCACCTGTGTCTCCAGTCTCCTTCTCTGCTTCCCCCAGGCAAGTTATCCCATTTTTCCCTTTATGATAATACAGAGGTATGAGATTACTTGCTTCTAACGTTATATACCTTGAGAGATTGTTTGCAATTATTTTTTTAAACTTCTGTGTCCCCTACTATGTTGTCCTCTGCCATTTTGAGGGCAGGACTGAATGTATTATCTCAGTAATTTCAGAACCTAGTGACGTACCTGGTAATACTGCTCAGCAAATATCTGGGGAATGAATGAATACATAGGCAGGTAGCACAGTGGTGTCTCTAGGAAAGTGTAGAACAGGTTCTTAGTAGTTATAGCCTTTCTTGTAGCTCACCTCCTTCCTGCTCTGCCCCAACTGTTCTTGTGTACCTGAGCACAGAAGAGCAAGGAGGAGAATTTTGTTTTGTTTTTTCCCTCACACAGGTTCAGACTACACCAAAAGTACAGACAGAGTTGGCTCCTTTGGCAAGCTTTTATGGATGTTAAGGAAGGAAGGAAGCATGGAGCAAGGAAGGATTACCATGTATTCGGTGCTATGTTATCCCCTCCATATATATTATCGCATTTAATCCTAAAACAACTATTCAGAGAAAATATTATTATCTCCATTTTTTACAGTTAAGGAAACTGGGACTCTTTATATAATTTGTATCAGGCCACACAGCTGACCAGTGCCCAAGCTAGAATTTAAATTTGAGTTGGCTCATTCAAAACTCAGTGCTCTTCTTAGAATATGGGCATTAAAGAACATTTAGTTCTACAAAACTGTAATGACCCATTCTGTGAGTATTCTAAACTTGATGCAATTTTGTTTTTTCACCTTTAAAAACAATAGGATTCAGAAATATTTGCCTATTATTCCTATCATACTTAGCTTCATTTGGCAGTCATTCATCTATTGGATATTTATTGGACATTTACTAAGGGCCAAGCACCAAGCTGAACAATCGGAATGCAAGCATGCCTTAGACACAGTCCCTGTACTGAAGAAGTTCTCTTGCCATTTTCTTAGAAGCATTCTTATTCTGGAAAGCCAACCTACTTGCCATCTCACTTATTGCTTCTCTACTTTCTCTTCTGCCTTTAAACAAATTAACCACTTACACAAACATGTACTTCATACTCTTTATGTGAGAATGTTTTATCTGCCCTCTGTTCTTAGTCTAAAAGGAAGGCTCAGACTGCATCTTTTCCGTGGTCAACAAAATCTCATATTATTTACATATGTAAATATTTAAGAAACTTATGTACAGATTTTGTATGATTGTCATGTAAATTATATTAAACAGGAGTGGAATTAATTTTATAAAATGCTAATATACATATATGCAAGCACACATATATACATGTACATGTATATGCATAAGCATTTAGTCTTCAGAAAGTATTAGACTTTAAATGCACAGGTCAGAGGAAACTTCATCTTTGCTATCTATTTAAACCATCATTTCATCTTAAGTTTGTACCTTCTGCACTTTGTCTATGAAGAATCCACAATGCAGAATGAAGTGATTTCCCCAAATAAAAAACTGGCAACAAGGTGTATCAGTTATCTATGTAACAAACCACTCCAAAACTTAGGACTTAAAACACCAAAATTTATTATTTCTTGCAATTCTCTAGGAAGTTCTGCTTGTTCTGTCTGGCTTTTTATTTCAGTCTTCTTCACAATGTGGTGACTTCAGGTTTCCAAGAGGGCAGCCCTAATGCACAAGCATTTCTCAATGTTCTACTCTCATTACATTTACTGATATCCGTTGACCAAAGCAAGTCATGTGGCCAAGCCCAGAGTCAGTGTGGGATCCTGGGAGTTTTGATTCATTGGGAGGCCATTAGTATAACAATCTACCACACTGAGTGTCTTTACAGCATAATTAAAATTATGTCTCATATACTTCTAAGGCTGAGGATATGATGTAATTAGCTACACAGAGCCTTGAAGATGCTGACAATTTATTGATGGGTAAATATCAGAAGAACATAAAGTTTGGTTGAGAGATATATGCAAAGATTTAAATGCTTCTCTGATTTTATAAGGAAACCACATGAACATTTCTCTTCTATTGATTCCATATGTCTTTAGATGCCCACCACAGATTCTACCTGTAGCTTCTGGATCAAATGCCAAGGCCTTTCCTTTATTCAGTTTTTCTCAAATTGTAAGTCTCTGGAAGGACTGCTCCTGTATCCTTGTCTTGTTTCAGCAATTGATACTCAACAAGCTCTCCATTCACCACTGTAGGCTTGCCAATTCATTGTGTATGGAGTGCATGTTCTGGACAAGCATAGACAAGTCAGAATGTATACAAATTCCTAGGACCAGTTTATTATGATTCTTAAAAAATAGGGATTCCAAAGCACCTGTTCAAGGTATTGACATAGAAAAGGGCATAGGACTTAGAATTAGAAAACATGAGCTTCAGTCCTATCATTCACCATCAAGTCACTTAATCTCTCTGCATCTTAGTTTTCTAATCTAGAAAATGGAAATAATAATAGTAGCTACCTTATAACATTATTTGGAGGATTAAATGATATGATTAAGTGAAGGGCTGCATAGCACTATAGAAATGTATTACCCGTCCATAATTCCTTACCTGAAACTATTAGGGTCATTTTCAGACTTCAGACTATTTTAGATTTTAGAAAGATAATACAATGCATATTCTGTTTATTAAGTAACATTCCCAACAAAGTTTAGGGCAATACCCTATAACTAAACACATTAGTATATCTGCAGCAAAACATATAAACATTCATTTTAAGTGGGATAAATTAAGACTATAAACTTACAAAGATTTTCAGCTTAAGAGCTTTTTATATTTCAGAATTGCAAATAAGGAATTGTGGGTCTCTATTTTATTTGCATATAAGTTTAGTTCATTTTTAATTTTTTAAAAACTCTGCACAACCTTTAATGGTCAGGATTGGCTTTATCTAGTATAGTATAGATGATTCATAGTTGTTTTTATGGTTTTCTTTCCTTACTGGTGTATCAATGCCAATATTTTATTGACCTTCATAAAATAGTGAATACTATTTACATTTGGAAGAGGAGAAGAGGTAAAAGGAGATTTTCAGAACAACAAATGACAGTGACGTTGATGTAAACAAGTAATGAGTGACAACAAATAGGTCAATCTGTAGATTTAATTAGGTTATTTATGGGATAAAAAGTAAGTGAGAAAATATGTGAAAAGTACACTGTAAAGTTAGGAATACTATATACTATGTGCCCGGCATTGTACTTGACATAATGGGTAAGAAATTTCAATATAAGAACTAGTTTCTGTCCTTGGGTACCAAACAATCCAGCACAGAGATAAGCTAACGTTTAAAAATGGAGTTATTGAGAGCAAATTCATTAGAAATTGAAAAAGGCAGAGGTAGGTATGGACAGGAGGTGCCAGAGAAGGTTTTGTGAAGGAAGTGGTACTTGAAAGATGCCTTCAGTTTGCATAGAAAAAACATGATTGAGCAACAACGTCAAGTCAAGCAAAGACATCAGGATAGGAACACGTGTTCCAGAGGCAGAGAAGGGCCAGTGTGTATAGAGCAACAACTGAATCTGAAGTCATGTAGTAGAGCCATTTGTGGAGGGATTTAAAAGCCTGGTGGGGATAGTTTGGACTTGATGGGTCATGCAGTAGGAAATCACTGTACATTTTTGAGCTGAGGAATGAAATTCTAAACTGGTGCAAGCTTAGTTTGACAGAGAAATACAAAGGTGAATCAGAATTGGGAGAGACTGGAAACAAGGAGGCTGCTGAAATAATCCATGCAGGCATGCAATAAGGGTAAGACTGGGGGCTGGAGGGAGTGGGGATAGAGTGTTGTTGAATAGGAAGAAGAAGAGGTAAATCTGAGAATCTGGTTAGAGACCATGAAGACAAGCAGCAAAGAAAACTGGCATTTTTAGCCTGTTCAGATTCAGATTGGCAAGCCAGTTGATGGAATTAAGGGCAGACAGTGGAAAGAGGAGTTCACTGAGGGGAAGGAGAAAAAGATGAAAAATTCTCTCACATTCTACACTGATAATTTGGTCAGTGATGATTAATGTTCAGAAATGACGGTGACTCCCAAGTTACCACAAAATTCTCAATCATTAAAGAAAACAAATCTAGCACAATGTATACTAGGAAAATAAGACAGAACATGGTGGAAAGACATTTTATAAAGACTTTTCACCAAGTGTTGAAATAAAAGCCTGAAGAGTTACCCAGAGTTAACTTAGGGTTTTTCAGAAAATACAATTAATTAGAACATGCCATTCCAAAGCATGCAGGAGAAAGAATCATAGAACCCTGAACGGGAAGAAACTTCGAGGTATTTATTTTAATTTGCAAGTATTCAGACATCTCTAATTAATGAAGAGTTCACATCTAATTGTCAGAGAGTTCTTCCTTATACCATACTGATATCTCTTTAACTCTTACCCATTAGTAAAAATTGCCCTCTGAAACAGCTCAAAACAAGACCATCTCCCATGGTAGGTAAGTGACTGCCTACAGCCAGAGTCAGGAAATGTTACAGAGAGCAGAGGCAAGAGAAAACTTTTTAGGATGAGGGAACTCTTCTGTATCTTTTTTTTTTTTTGGTCTTAAACAAAAGAAATTTATTTTGTATCTTGATTGTGGAGGTATAATCAATTTAATTGTATGAACTTACCAAAATTCATTAAACTGTACACTTAAAATTTCAAAACAAAGATCATCTCCCGTGAAGTAGGTAAGAGCCCTTCAAATATTTGAAAACAGATATCATATCTTTTCTTAATTTATCCTACTTATATATTTGGATATTTAAGATGAATATACCTGATTCAGAATGTGCTAGTTACTTTGCTCAGCATAGAATAGCTGGGAGGATTTTTTCTTTTTAAAGAAATCAAACAATTACTCAAAAACTTAAGTATAATAGGAAACAAAATATAAAATAAGCAGATAATTTGATAGCTATTTAGATAACATCTCTTAGGTCACAATCATTCAAGAAGATTATCTTCAATAGATTGACTCTGCTTAGTTCCAAAATCCTGGAAATGCTCAATTTTCTGTGTAGTTATTTAGTATTAGTTCAGAAAAATACAGTGTTGAAGATAAGTCAAAGTATTGAAGATGAGACACTTGATGAAAGAGTAAAAGGAAGCAAAAAAGAAGCAGTAAATTGGGCATTTGCATAACGATATTGGAAAGGTGCCATTTTAGTTAATATATTAACTTGCATTCAGTAGATGTTTTATCTTTACAACATTTGACTTTCTATTAGTAATATTAGTAGTTTCATACCAAGTTGATTAAACTGACCACTAAGGTAGGTGAGGTTGAAAAAAAGGCATTTTAAAGAGGTACATAGGAAGGCAGACAAATAAGAACACACTTCGTAGTTGCCCTGATAAGTACAAAAGCATCAAAATCACATTGCCCTTTCCAATGCAGCATGATTCATAATCTCATTTAATTTCATGTTTCCCACCAATCACTATCATCTCTATTATCAGGGTTCTTATGCGGAATTATCACAGTCTGAAAAAAAAAAAAAGAAGAAAACAAAAATCACAGAATAACTCTTAAGATGATTACATATTTTGGTACCAAAACCCAAGATCCACCAAATATGTTCTTATAAGAGTTGTGTTTTCATTGTAAAGAAGACTGAATCACTTTTAAAACTTTAGCTAGTTTTGTGCCTCCTTTGGCTTATTCTGTAAAAAGACCTAAATAGTTAAATGTGTAATAGGTTTATATTTGCAGATCTTTTGACTGAACATTATTTGTAATCCTGTAGTTGAGGAAAAACTGGAAGTAAAAATCTTTAAAGATGAAAGAATATGGTACAGATAAGACACCTCAGCTGCATTATACCATTTGAATTCTTGGGAAACTCCAGATGTAAAAATTTTTTTTAGGAATGCCTTTTATTGAAGTGTTATTTACATACAGTAAAATTTATGAATTTTATGTGAACGGTTTAATGAATTTTGGTAATTTCATACAATTAAATTGATTGAATCTGTGCAATCAAGACACATACGAGTTTCCTCATTCTAAAAAGTTTTCTCATGCCTCTTTGCACTCAGTAACATTTCCTGACTCTGGCTCTAAGCAGTCACTTGATCTAGGTTTGCTTTTTCTAGAATTTCATATTGTTGGAAACATATAGTACCTAGTCTTCTGTTTGTAATTCTTTCCCTTAGAGCATTTTTGAGATTCATTCCTGTTTTCGAATTATTAATATTTTGTTCCTTTTTATTGCTGAGTAGTATTTCATAATAGGGATATACCACAATTTGTTTATCCATTCAACAGTTGATGGGTATTTGGGTTGCATCTCTTTTTGGCTATTATGAATAATGCTGCTATAAACATCTGCAATCACAGCTTTGTGTGCACATGTGTTTTTACTTCACTTGGGTAAAATAGAAGTGGAATTGCTGGGTTCTGTGATAAATATATGCTTAACTTTATAAAGAACTGTCAGACTGTCTTCCAAAGTGGCTGTACAATTTTTCATTCCTACCAGCAATGTACAGAAGTTCCAGTTACTCCACATTCAGATCAACACTTATTATTGTCAGTCCTTTTAATTTTAGTAGGTATATATTAGTATCTCACTATCGTAATTTACATTTCCTGATAACTAGTGATGTTAAATATTTTTATCTGTGTTTATTGGCCATTTGTATATCATCTTTTGTGTAATGTCTGTTTAAATTTTTCCCCCATTTTAAAAACTGAGTTGTTTGTCTTTTTCTCATTGAGTTGTAAGAATTTTTTTTATATTCTGAGTTCAAGTTTTTTGTCAGAAATGTTCTATGAAAATTTCCTTTCAGACTTGACACGTCTTTTTGTTTTCTTAACTATGTCTTTTGGAAGAACAAAAGTTTTTAATCTTGATAAGAGTACATTTTAACTTTATTTCTTCTTTTATAGTTTCTGCTTTTTATATCCTATTTAAGAAAATTTTGTCTAATCTAGCAACACAAAGATTTCTCGCCTACGTTTTCTTCAGAAGCTTAGTAATTTAGGTTCTCATATTTAAGCCTATGAATCATTTTGAGTTAATCTTTGTGGAAGTTTTGAGGTAAGGATCAAGGCTAATATTTTTCCCCATACAAATATCCAGTTATTCTAGTACCATTTGTTGAAAAGACTATTTTTTTCCTCCTTTCAATTACTTTGGTATCTTTCTCAAAAATAAATTGACCATATAAGTGTGGATTAATTTGTGGACTATTATGGTCCATTTTCCTATATGCCTATTCTTATGCCAATTTTGCACTGTCTTGGTTTGTAGCTTTATAGTAAGTCTTGCTCAAATCAGGGAGCATAACTGCTTCAACTTGTCCTTCTTTTTCAAAATCGTTTTGGCTATTCTGGGTCCTTTAACTTTTGATATAAATTTTAAATCATGGTGTCAATTTCTTCAAAGATTCTTGTTTGCATTTTGATTGGGATTGCATGGAATTTATAGATCAATTGGGGGGGATTGTCATCTTTAAAATACTGAATCTTCAATCCTTGAATATAGTACATCTTCTCATTTATTTAGTTCTTTTTTACTTTCCCTTTGCAATGGTTTATGGTTTTAAGTGTTCAAGTCTTGCACATCTTTTGTTAAATTTACTCCAGAGTATTTTTTATGCTATTTTAAATGGAGGTTTTAAAAAAAATTTATTGTCAATTGTTTGTGGCTAGTATATAGACATTCCAGTTTTTGTTTTGAACTTGTATCCTGAAATCTTCCTAAATTTTTTCATTAGATTTAATATTTTGTGGATTCCTTAGGGTTTTCTACCTATCCAATCATGTCATCTGCAAATAAGGATAGCTTTACTTCTCCCTTTCCCATTTACATGCCTTTTATGCACTAGCTAGGACCTTCAGTAATAAATAAAAGACATCTTTGCCTTATTCTTGATCTTTGAATATGATGTTAGCTATAGGTTTTTCATAGGGACTTTTAATCAAATTGAGTAAGTTCACTTTTATTCCTAGTTTTCTGAGAGTTTTTATCATGAAATGGTTTTGTCAAATGTTTTTCTACATCTATTGCAGTGACTATATGGTTTTTCTCCTCTACTTTTGATATGGTGAGCTGCACTACACTGGAGAGTGAAGGATAGAACATAAAAAGGATATAACATAATAATATTATTAAAATGGAAAATAAAAACATAATTTATTTAATATTACTTATTTACTATTACTTATTTAATACACTTTTTTTTAAATCAGCAGAAAAATATCAAATGCTATTTATTTGATTTAGTATAGGTAAGAATGAGACCTACTCAAAGGGGAGAAAGTAATGTTTCCTTTTTTAATTTAAAATTTTATGTTTATTGAAAATACTAATTTCTTTTTTTTTTTTTTTAATTTTACTGCCATATCTTCAGTGCCTAGAACAGTGTGTGACACAGAACAGGCTCACCAATGTTTGCGAATCATAGTTGCACATCCTTCTAGTTGCTGTATGTGGGACACGGCCTCAGCATGGCTGGAGAAGCGGTGCGTCAGTGCGTGACCGGGATCCGAACCCAGGCCGCCAGTAGCGGAGCGTGCACACTTAACCGCTAAGCTACGGGGCCGGCCCTGAAAATACTAATTTCTAGTTGTTTCAACCATGCTTTAAAAAGTTGACAACTCAATACTGTACTTCACTTTTTAAAAACTTTCAAGTCATGTGCCTAAAATCACATTTTTTTCCTATAGAAAAAGAGCCTGTCTTCAGATAACTTGTTCATACCTGATTTTGTAGGAAAATTGAATCCTCAGCTAAAAGTTTTAGCAGTGATTCAGTCTCCTTTATAATAAAAACAAAAATATTTGTATGATGAAATTTAACTGTAGTATTGGGCTACTGCCTGATGCTTTTGATTCCATGAAAGTTTAATTTCATTCTAGAGAGAGAACATTTGAGTGATTAGGGGCAGGACTAAGCACCCATCCCCACAAAAATAGAACATAAAATGAAACAATTCATCATGAAAAAATAGCCTCCATAAAAATACAGTTTCCTGAAAGGTAAATTATAAAAGTATTCATTTACCCAATCATTGTAAATACCATAATTATACAGTCTGCTCATCAAAAGACTTTTAAGACTCATTAAAATCATAAAACAATTCTAATTAAATCCATATTTAAATTTTCTATAACTAACCTACATGGTACTTTAAATCAAACAAAAAAAGTTGTATAAAAGATCCAATTAATTGTAAGTTTTTGTAAGAATTAAAGCCTAATTACTCTATGATTAAGTTTCCCCAAAATGTAATCATCAATGGCTCTATTCAGAAGAATTAGCCTTCTGTACCCCAGATGCCAGCGGAGTGCCGCAGCCCGTCTTTGACACCAGCAAACCTATTCATCTGAAATCAGCATGACTGTGGAAACTTTACCTCCACCCCCACTGGGGATCTAAGTGGAGAAACCAAACAAAGCTGCATATTTTATACAGATAAATGTCTCCCTATCTGCAGAAGTCCCTATCTGATTAAATAGATTCGTGTTCATCAGCAAATTAAAAAAATCCGTCCTCAGAGCAGGTTTTGGAAACAATGGTCATTTCAAAGATTCCCAAGTTGATGGGAAAAGATGCACAAGAAAAGAATAAGGTTTGCAGCTTGACAAGAAAGAGAACTAGGCCTTCTAAGGGGACAGCACTAAAGCATTTCCTTCTAACTCTATGCAACTCTTCTTTCGTACTTAGCTACTTGAAATGTTTTTCATTTTTATTAGCCCAACTTCCCACGGGAAAGAAAATAAAAAAGCTCTGTGACATCGCTGCCTCTTGTGTGTTCTCCCAAACTAATTAACCCTATTGAGTTATTAGGGCAACATCATTTTTTCTATGACATCACACAAGGTGAAGGTCACTTCTATAATATTCTTGGCTTCATTCATGTGGGCCTACCCCACAAAATAGAATTTATTGTAATTTCCCCAGTGCCCTGATAGCCAAGTGATTAGTTATTACGGTACATGAAAAGTTCAGGCATACCACATATGATTTATAGCTTCTATTTCTGATAATCTAATTTTCTTTTATGGTAAAAAGAAATTTACTATTTATGTTTTATAGATTTTTATTTTGAGAAAATGACTAAAGCATCTTCATATGGACACTTGCTGACTGCACAGCATCTGGAAGCCGAAGCATCCACGTGGTTGGGATAGGAGGGCAGTTCATCAGTGAACAAGAACTTTCTCTGAACTCCCCTTGTCTGTGCTGGTGGCAGAATGTTTGCCTGGTGATAGGTTAAATGAGGCCGGAGCCACCTGCCATCCAGCCCACAGACCTCAGGGTAAGAAATGGTGGTTCTGGGCAGACAGCTCTGGGTTAAGCAAGATTTCCTTCCTCTCGGGTACACTATTCCTGACTTGAAAAGCCCCCAACTCTTTGCCATAAAAACCTGTTTCCAGACTTCTTAGATGTGGATCTGGCATGTCTCTGCTTTTAGAGAAGGGACCTTTCAGAGCTATGACCCTTAAATTCCCATATCAAAGTTCCTTCTCCCTCTCCTCTCCTCATGACTATATTATCTTCATTTTATTGTGCTTAAGTTATGTTATATGAATGCTAAGTTCAGGTGATTATATTAAAATGGCTTCTAGTCTAAGAGGAAGCTGCCCCCCAGTTGATTTGAGGGGTTCATCTGAAGGGTAAGGTTAGCACACACAGTCACCACAGAAAAGGGTAGGTCTCAGAGAGGAAATCTGAGCAGGCTTAGGTAGGTGAGAGAAAGGGCGGTCCATCCATCCTGCTCCTGACTGCGAAGAGGGAAGGACATGAAAGAAGCTGTGTCCACCATGGTGCCTACACCGGGGAGGCCTCTCTTTGCCCACCTCAGGTGTAAAATGAGACAGCATACCTCAAATCCTAGAAATCCAAAATGAAGTGAATTGTCTGTCTCCAAACCAGTCCTCTGCCATTCTCTCCAGTCACTGTCGGGCCGCAGCTGGATAACCCGAAGCTGATGGGCCTCATCTCCTCCTGCCTCCCCGTTACTCACTCATGCCTCTGGTTCTGCTCTTACTTCGCCTAGCAAGATTTCATCTTCTCACTCTCTGCTATAGACTGAATGTTTGCATCACCACAAAATTCATACGTTGAAACCTAATCCCCAATGTAATGGTATTTGAAGGTGGGAACTTTGGAAGGTGATCAGGTTATAAGGGTGGAGCTCTCACCAATGGGAGTGCCCTTATAAAAGAGACCCCAGAGAACTCCCTTGTCCCTTCCACTATGTGAGGACACAGAGGGAAGACAGCTGTCTATGAACCCAGAAGCAGGTTCTCACCAGACACCAAATCTGCTGGTGCCATGATCTTGGACTTAGTCTCCAGAACTGTGAGAAATAAATGTGTGTTGTTTATTAGCCACCCAGCTTATGGTATGTTGTTAGAGCAGCCCGAATGGACTAAGAAAGACATTCTCTCAATCCTCCCCATATTTCTAGACCCTTATTAAATTTCTACAAAATCTTCTCTGATTAGTTCAGCTCTCAGTGACTCTCAACTCCTTCACATTTAATGTCTAAACACAAAATGTGACATTTAACCAATTTGCCTTGCATTTTTTGCCATGTATTCATCTGGGTCCTAAGCTAATCTTAGCTGAGTATATACTATACGTCAGGCACTGGGGTACCGTCCATATATCTTTCCACCAAATCCTCATGCTAACTCTGTGGGGTCTCATTATAATCTACCGATTAGAGATAAAAATGCTGAGATTAAGAGAGATGAAATGACTTACTCAAAGTCATGGGGCAAAACAGCAAAGGTAAAATTCATACCCACTTCTGTCTGAGGACAAATCAATAATCTTTCCACTTTGTGTTGACTGAGTCCAATTTCTTTAAACTAATTTTCTAAATTCCTGAGTTTGATTTCTTTTCCCTATGAAATAATCTGGGTTATAATCTGGAGCTTATGTATAACTATTACCTTAAATCTTATTCCAAACAAGATAAAGCATAAATAAATGAATACATAAATGTGGCATCAATGATTTCTGTTAAAAAATCCAGTAAATTCTAATGTAGATTTTGAATTGATGATTTCATCTTATCAATATAGAACATCAAAGATATTACTAAAAATTTTAAAAATTAATTTTATCCAATTTGAAATACTTGAGAATCAATAATAAAGGCACATATATGCTATAGTCACATGTAATACATAGTTGTATAAAATTAATATTTAAAAGTCTGATGATTATTTATAGAACCTCAGACACATTTAGCTACCAGTCAGTCATCAATTCATAGCTCTCTTCTTCAAGTCTTTTCTTCAACAGGATGTGGCTGCGTTAGTACTTAGCGGTTTTACTGACGGATAAATTAAATGACGACAGTGGAAGATGCTCTTGGAAATCTGTCCATGGCCCCTCAGAGCCCCTTACCATTTCTGTGCCCCACAGCCTGACCACCAATGGCCGGCATCTGCATCTTTGTAGGAGGGCTGCTTTCAGGCTGCTGGAATCTACTCTGCGAGTGTGCAACAGTCCAAATAAAACAGAAGTAGCACTCAAACTCATGACCACTGACCTGTGAACAGGATGAAGTTACACTTCTCATTCTACTGTTTACCAAGCTACACCAATCCACACAGAAAAAAAAATTCCTACACCAGTACAACCATTATCTCCTACTCCTCTTCCTTGTCTTTCTGCTCCCTTTTATAGAAACTCCCCTTCTCCTTGACTTGTTCTCCCCTGCTACGTTCCCCACTTACAGAGCACACTTCCATCACTCCTCGGAGCTGCTATTTCCCCACAAATGTAGAATTTGTACATATATATCAGGACCTTAAGTGATTAATTTCTTCACATTTTTGGAGATAGTTCTTTTTATTAAACTGTAGCAGCATCTGCATAAAAAGTATTTTGTGGAAGCATCATATGTAAAACCTAAGAAGTGATGCTGCTTTGGTTGAAGGGGAGAGAGCAGGAGCTTGAGGCTCTGAGGATGACCTACAGAATCCTTGGCTGGTACAAGGACAGGGAGCAGCAGTCATCATTAGTAAAACGCAGGAGAACCTCAGCATCCACAGCCTGGTTCTTAGCATTCCAGGAATGGGCTAGCGTCTCCATAGCTGCTCAACGCTGAAAAGCTACTGTTTGCTGCATGTCTTGCAAGTAGAATATGAATGTAAGGATTCTAGAAATGGGGAGAGATGGAGGGAAGAAGAAGAGAAACATCACAAAGGTACCGTGTGGAGGATTAGATGTCCTGGCCTGCTATGCTACATTTGAGCATGTACATGAACCCAGGCAGAGGGAGGACACATCTCTGTGTACTGTTTACATGTGCTGGGCTTAAGAAATGAACATTACTGTGTTTAAGAGATAAACTATGCTAGCAGTGTGACTTAGGTGGTGACCTCTGCCAATGTAAGGGACCTGTCTAGAGACTCAGGAGGACTAAGTTATTAAGATCTGCGATGCTTTTTGCTTCTGACTGCAAAGGCTGCTGCACCAGGAAACACACTAAAGCAGAAGCCAAGGAATGGGGAGAGAAGTGTGGGTTCCCAAAAAGACTTGTAAATATGGCAGGAGTTGGTGCCATTTTATCTATCCCTATTGCACCCAGTGACCCAGGCCAATCTGGAAAAGAGCCTCAGCACTGTCAATTAAATTATGATTTCACCTGAAGCACTGCTACAAATTTCATTGCAGCTTTTGCTTGTGAATTCTGTAAAATTAACCAATACGGAACAATGTTCTACCTAACTTGACTAGCCACAAATGGTCTTGGATATGGTAACTCCTGACTAACAGAGTCTGTTACTCTTGATTGCTCTGTTTCAGAGCCTTTTGTTCTGAGATGGTGGTCTTCAATTCAGAGCACCATGGGTGGCATTTTAGTATCATTCTAAGATACTGGTACCACTGTTCAGTTTTCTTAGAACTGTCCCCATATCTGTCCTCAGGTGAACAAAGGCCCTAGTTTTAATGATGGCATCCATGGGTACACAAAGAGAGACATGCAAAGGGTTCGTTATTCCTAATGGAAGTACAGAAACTTAGAGAAATAAAGCATTACCTGTGGTTTTTGTGATCAACACTCGCAATAGAATGCATAAATGCTTCAGTTTACAGAAATAGCTAGACCTTCCTGAACCCTCCCAGTGATTAATTAGAAAGCCTGTCTTACAGATTTTTCTCTCAGGTGTAGTAACCTTGTAGCCCTTGCCATTAAGAACTAATAAATAAATGCTTGGTTAAGCATAAACAGGGTGATAGGCAGTGAAAGAGTGATGATCTTGGTTTTTATGCAATATGCTCACTCTGTCACTTTACGTTGGAGGACAAAATAATATACAACACTAAAAGTTGCAAAAGCAACTACAGTGAACAATTTATTATCCACTTAAAAAGTGTTAACAGTCCTCCCTGTGAATGATCATCTATGTGATATCATGATTAATTTTAATAAATAAAAATTCATGATTTTAAGAAAGCATTTCGAATTCTGCAATTAAACTGAAGACATATACTGGGTAAAGACATCTAGAGGGTGATCAGATGTTTAAATTTACTCAAAAAGAAAGAGGTAAACTAGATCACAAAGCAAGTACTCACGATCAAATGGAAGCCTGCCCAGTTAGCAGATACTTATCTGATTTGAGCAAATACTGTAAATTACCCATCATATTAAATACAGCCCCTTATCTCCTTCCCATATATTTTATGCTAATAACCCTAGGTAAGTGTTGATTCCTTCTATAATACTATCTTTTTAAATACATTTTAAGAAATAATATGTCAAGCTGAGAGCTTTGACAATCGTGAAATGATATCATAATCTTTAAAATTTTAGCTTCTATCATGAAAATGGTAATAAAAAGTACAGTTCACCCCATTGCAACTATGCAATCAGAATCCCACAAACATGACAGTATATTCAGAAAAAAAGATCAATCAAACTGGCTAATTATAAACAAAATATTTGGATAACTAGCTAAATCTGTGAACAATTTAAATGATTCATCTTAAAAGGTTTTTTTAGAGCCGTAACAAATTATTTTACAAAATCTAGGCCACAGTACGTGAGCTGTTCACTTTTGTTATTGGAGCAATGTGGGTTATGCAAATACGACAAATTTGTACTTTTTTGATAATTGCCAACTCAGTTAAGGATTTCCTTTAAACCAATATAGTGACTTAAGACATACACTAAGATATACTCTTAAGATATAATAAAAAGTTTGGATCGACATTTTTCTCTTTCAAGCACACATTAAAATAGCTCCTAAAAGTGTTGCCTTATAGCTTGAATAATTCCCAAATAGAAAATTACTGATTTATTTGCATAAGAGAGATGTGGATTATGTATGAACAGGGAATAAGTTTGATTTTTTGCAAATCCTTTTTCTGTTACACAAAGTTAGCATCGCACTTACACTCAAACAAATGCAGAAAACTATAAAGATCATCAAGTTAATTTGTAAGTTCTTTATGAAAAAATAACTTTGTTTAGCTTCTTTTGTAATTTCTCTGAAGATTAACATTGTGCCACTGTGAGCATCCCTCCACATGCTGATCGAATGGGTTTTACTATTTATTCATTTATTTTTTTCCAGAAAGAAATGGAAAGGAAGAATATACAAAAGACAATGTCAGAAAGATGCTCCAGTTTTCTAGGTATTTAATTCATATCCATTTTTCCGGATATTTAGAACTGTTCATTCATAAAACCATTTATATGTTCACATCTACAGAGGGCAGTGAATGATCACTCAGAATCCCACCATCCAGAAATAATTTCAATATTTGGTGAATATCTTTCTAGACATCTATGTTTATACAAAGACAAAGAGATGGACATGTTTTTAAAAATGGGATAATTCTACAAATGCTGGCTTTAATAACAAAGCAAAGAAAAAAAATGAAGTGGAGGAAAAATTGTTGCACTTCAGAGACATGTTTCTTCACTGAGTTGGTAGAATTCCTTAAAAATTCCTTTAAATTTAAGAAAAAACATACTATGCAAGAACTATACATGGCTGAATTCAGTACTTAAAACAGCATCTCTCAAGAGCCGACTGTAAAAGACGTGCTAATACCTCAATAACGCCGCCTACCACCTCTTTTGCTCCACCCTTCAGTAGTTCACATGTGTGTGTGCGCGTGCATGTATGATTATTTTTACACTCTCAAGATTTATAGCATTCAACCATATAATAAGATTTCCATGATTGTTTAATCTTAGATATTTATATGTAGTATTTTGTTTTTATTCATCTCTTGCTAATAATAATTATCATGGGTGCTATAATCCCTAAATTCTTACCTGCTTGAGAATGTTGTCTTTACATTTGAAAGATAACTTGCCTGTGAATGAAATTTTTAATCATATTTTTTTGCCCTTGGAAACTTATAGCCATGGCCCCACTGTTCTCTGTCACTAAGTGTTGCTTTGAAGAAATTTAAGACACATCTAGTTTTCTCCCTTTTATATGACTTACTTTCTCAGCTAGAATGCCCATATATAACTTTATCCTTAAATATCAGAAATGGTATTAGCATGTTTTGGTGTTGATTATTTTGTATTAGGTTTTTCTCAGGTATAAAGGGCCCTTGCGATATACAGATCAAATCTTTCTTCTGGGAAGTTTTCTCATATATTACATTATTTTTTGTCCTGCTATTTTCTTCAGAAACAGTAATTTTTTGATTGTAGGATCTCCTTTGCCTGTCTGCCATATCTACCATCTTCTCTATAATAATTTTTATATTGTTCTTTTTTCCTATTTTGGCTCGTGAGATTTATCCTCTGTGTTTTTAATTCTCAATTCTAATCCCCATGACTTTGTTTTCAGGAGTATATATTCAAATTTTTATTGCCTTTAATGGGGGCTTTCATGCCTATAATGATTTCTAGTGTCTGCGTCATTTTTTTCCTGTTTTCCAGCTCGGTTTTCATCTTCAGTTATTTCTTTGAATCACTTTTTAAAAGTCTCTTTGGATTGATTGTTTTCAAGGGTTCATGTTGTCTGATATTTATTTGAGACTCTGGAGAATTATTTTTTTGAACACTTCCTGTGTTTCTCTGTGCTATGCCTCTTTCGATGTATATTCGTCATCAGTCTTTTGATTATTTTCCCTATTTCCCAGGTTTTAGGCATAACCCATAGTTGGTTTCTTTCTGCTCATAGGGCAGGCAAGATACCTTCTGAAGGACAGGCTGGTTTTTGTTTATTTGTGCTCTGTGGCTTCTCCAAAGAAGCCTCCCTGAAATATACATACATAAGAGAGATGTGGATTATGTATGATCTTATTTTCTTCCTCAAGAGTTCTTCTAATTCTTGTATCATGAGTATCATGAGGTCAATGTTAAGAATCTTTCATCCAATGCCCCGATATTTCTCACATATCAAAGGTTTTCCGAAACTCATACCACGGGCTGGCTGATTCTCATCTCTTTCCCTTTCTCGGTGCTTATCTATCACATCCCTTCAGGCTCCTCTGTAAAGTCTCATCACTACTCATCAACCATGTGTGGACTAACCTTTCACTCCTTCTGTCCCCAAGTGACATGTGATGCTTGTGAAAACAGTTTTAGAGGATTATATACCTCCGGAATGGAGGAATTAGCAGAGGATCAAATTGGCTCTATTTTAGAAAATACCACATTGCTGTTCTTTTTTGGTTGGAGAAGTGGAGGGCATATTTCAAAGGCAGTATCCTTTTTAGTTATTTATTTTGAAATGATTTTATGTTTTTATATCAGGGATTATTGTGTTTCTTTTACTCTCCAATTCAGAAATTGAGTCAGCAATGTTCTTTTCTCCTAATTAGGTTTTAGTTATATCTAGGGCCTCCCTAGTTGCTCATGGCCAAGAACTCTAATATAAATAAAAATGCAATATCATTCTCTGTTTTATTATAATTATCAACTGAGTTGAAGCAAAACCCACTGAGATGACTATTAAACTGCGATAGAAACTTGATGAACTGTGTGGTCCCAGAAAGCACTTTTTACATTAGTCCTAAAACAACCCAAGGTGTCAGAAAGAGGTAAGCTTCCATATCACCTTCTTTTTTTTTTTTTAAACTTTCTTTTCTTTTCTTTTCTTTTTTTTAATTTTTTTTTTCCCCGCAAAGCCCCAGTAGATAGTTGTACGTCATAGTTGCACATCCTTCTAGTTGCTGTATGTGGGATGCGGCCTCAGCATGGCCAGAGAGGCGGTGCGTCAGTGCGCGCCCGGGATCGAACCCGGGCCGCCAGCAGCCGAGCGCGCGCACTTAACCATTAAGCCACGGGGCCAGCCCTCACCTTCTTTTTAAAAGCATACTTTCCCAGACCTTCAGAACTTTTCTAAGCAGCTCTGCCCTGCCTCTGGTCTGCCCTAATTATCTCTGGCACCGAAGCAAAGTGAGAGGCATGTCTTCAGCTCTTGCTCTTCATCTAGAGCGTTTGTAATTGAAGACGGAGGCAGATAAAGGGCTATTCTTCTGACTAGAACAGGTTTGGCTCAAATTAGCTTGAATTATGTTATTTTTTCAAGTATAATGTTCTCAAGTATCCTACAAACATTCTGCCTTTCTGTGGTGCCTAAAAACACAGCAATATCATAGGTAAAAAGAGGTTTTAAAAACAATAACCATGTAATGTACAGCATGGCAACTATAGGTAATACTGTCTTGCATATTTGAAAGTTGCTAAGAGAATAGATCTTAAAAGTCTTCAACACAAAAAAAATTTTTGTAACTACCTATGGGGATGGATGTTAACTAGACTTATTGTGGTGATCATTTCAGCATATATACAAATATAAAATCATTATGTTGTACACCTGAAATTAACATAATGTTATATGTCAATTATACTTCAGTAAAAAAAATTACAACATAGATTGAGCAGACATACTACTTTTAAGAATGATAAAACTATTTGCCTGTGTCCACTTCTCTTTCTAATCTTTCTTGTATTTCCAGAATATAGGGAAGCTCAAAGTAAAACACTTCTTTGCCTTACAGTCAGGCGGAACTTACTCCTTAGGTCATGAAAACCCAAACCGTGACTTCCACGTTTTATGCTATATTATGGTTTATGACATTAGTCAAATCAAATTACACATAGTTAAACAATTGTGGCCATTGACTGTAACTTAACTATCCTACAATGCTATCAAATATTTAAGGCCATATAGTTCCTGGATTTGAAAAAAAACAAACAAACATGAATATCTGAAATATTTACAAAACAAATGGTTTGTAGTAGTATACTGTAATATAATTTATTTTCCAGCCTAATTTTTTGTGTTAGTGCCATCGAGTCAATTCCGACTCTTAGCTAACCTGTGTAGAGCAGAGCGGAACCCTGCCTGGTCCTTTTGCACCATCTGCTCACTGGCGCTCTATCAGACAATGCTCTGCTGCTATTCTTAGGGTTTTTATGGCCAATTTTTTTCAGAAGTGGGTGGCCAGGTCCTTCTTCCTAGTCAGTCTAGTCTGGAAGCTCCACTGAAACTTGTCTACCAAGGGTGACCCTGCTAGTATTTGAAATACTGATGGCATAGCTTCCAGCATCACAGCAACACGCAGCCGCCCCACTATGACAACTGACAGATGGGTGGTGTGGTTCTCTGACCGGGAAGAGCACCGAATCTTAATCACTAGACCACCAGGGCTGGACACCAGCGTGATTAATACATTTTATATATCTGTTTCACCCAAGACTTAAAATATTAACAAATATTCTTTCAGGGAAAATATCATCAAAGCTAATTGAGAAAATCTAAAGCAGAATAACATTTCACAGTTAAGTCCACTGCAGTTAAGTAAAACAAACAAATAAACAAAATAACACACCTCACCTATTTTTGCCTACCGGGAGACCCACTCCAGATTCTAATGAGAATTCTGAGCAACAGAAAGAGAGAACACATATCTCTGTGAATGACTTAAAAGTGTAAAGCTTGGGTTTCAATTAACTAACATCAATTATTCAGCCTTTCATTTCTACAGATATTTACTGTACATACAGCATAAGGCAGTGAGTTAGGTGGTTTGGGGTATAAACAGACATACAAGACATGACCAAGGAGTGAACAAGCTAGCAACTGGGAGACAAAGCATGTGTATAGGTAACTGCAATCTAAGGCAGAAAGTGGTGATGCTATGAAAGGTACAAACAAAAGGCTAGGAGAGCAGAGAGGCCAGAATATTCACATCTAGCTGGGAGCAATGGAGAAGGCTTTGTGTAGGAGGGAGCATTTGAGTTGAATCTCAGAGGATAGGAAAGATGGGGCTGGGGTGTTATGAAGGGCATAGCATGATCAAAGGTGTGGAAATGTTAAAGTATCAGAGTGTTTATGGACAAATGGAACACAGCTTGTTAGAGGGGAAAAGAAATGTGTTTATACTTAAAAATGGACTGGGGATTATTCATGTAAGAAAAAGTGGTTTTCCCGTTTCCCTGTACATTCAGAATCACCCTGGAGATCCTGTTAAAATTCCAGTTCCAAGGCCCTTCCCAGAGATTTGTATGCAGTAGGTCTGAGGTGTGTCTGTACATGTGCATTTTCAATGAGCACTCTAGATCATTCTGATGTGTGGTCCGTAGACCACACTTTGAAAACCACCCATGCAAGGCTTGGACAGCAGTTCTTTAGGGGATTTAGAATACGTTTTTAGGTAATAGAACTTTTGCATGGGGCCGGCTCCATCCGTGGCTTAGCGGTTAAGTGTGCGCACTCTGCTGCTGGCGGCCCGGGTTTGGATCCCGGGCACGCACTGACGCACCGCTGGTCTGGCCATGCTGAGGCCGCATCCCACATACAGCAACTAGAAAGATGTGCAGCTATGACATACAACTATCTACTGGGGCTTTGGGGAAAAATAAATAAATAAAATTATTTTTAAAAAAAGAACTTTTGCATGTTTTTGAGCAGTGGAAATTTGGTTAGTTTCAGAAACTATGGTTGTTTGGATTTGGTTATGGCACTCAATACTTTTTCTAATATGAAAACAGATAATGAGCTCTTAAAAGAATATTGGTAAAATTTAATCATACACATGTGAACAGTCCACATCTTCAGGTGCAAGAAACCTCTCTTCTACCAAAAAGAGTGTTCAGAAATAAGCTGTGCAAAGCTCAAGAACTCTTCAGAGTTTGAAGTGTCTGTATTCAGAAGCAGCGTGAGACATCAAATGCTCTGCACATCAGTATGCTTGGGTAGAAAAGAAATTTAAATAAGAGACGAACTATGCTGTGGGGTGGTAAGGAGGACTTATATGTAATCGGACCTGTCAGTGTTAAGTTGAAGAAGGTTGTGCTCATGCTTACCTAAATCTTCATGCTGCTTTTACTAATTAACATGTGTAAAAATTTTAGGAAAATTTTTCATGGGGGTAATGCCTCTCTTTACCCCTTTACAATTCATTTTTCTTCTAATCCTTTTTAATGGGGGCTAGAATTCTGCGGTAGGAATCACATTCTTGATTTTTTTGACAGCATTGTAACGTTTTCATCCTTTTGGTGTTTCTTAATTTCAGACTCTGCATTTTGACAGCTCAACCCTGTTGATTAATGCCTTGTAGGAACCCCTATATGGCCTGCCTGTTAGCGATCTAATTTTGTGCTGGAATGCCTGGGCTGGTATGTTGAACCGATTCACCACCCAGGTGGCTACATTTGGACTAAATGAGCTGTGAAGGGTTTCATCTTTGCCCATCACAGTCTTCCTTAGCGGAGCCCCACAGTATGCAGCCACTGCTTCGACATGATTTGTCACAACCCATCAATAGAAAATAAATTATTGCCATTCTCACTTGTCAATGGGCTTGTCTTCACTTCAGCTGGCCTAATGATTGGAAGTTCAAAGGGAACATTTCCCATCTTTGTGGAGCATGATTATGACCGAACACAGTGCTCCCCTATGCATCTTGGCCAGTAAAAACACGTAGGGAAAGCAAATTAATTGGCTGTTTTGCACCAGTGATTAGAACATTACACTTGAAGTCTGCAGAAACTGATATTAGGCAAGCAAGATTAGGTCGGTTCTGACTTTTATTTGCTTAGTGCAACATGATTAGCAACTGCTTCATTCAAGGTTAGTGCACTTGCTGCTGCAGAAGGAAATCTTCATAACATAATGATGCCGCGTACCTTTAAGCTGATAAGCATGTTCCAGGCAGAAATCAAAAATCTCTTTGGGAAGGAAGCAAATGAGGAGATGTAACAGGGAACTCTTCAAATGGCTTTAGAGTCATTCTGATGTCTGGCACTTTTGAAAATTATATTCCTAGGAAACCCACTCTGCAAGCTATATTTGCAGAATGTAGAGATGGTAATTGTGTCAGTTCAGGAGACAAAGAATAAAAGGGCCCGGGGAGCAACATGAAGTAGGAGGTGACACCTTTCAATGAACTAACTAAAAATGAGCTTGCTCTAAAAGAAACAGAAAATTCTTCTTTTTTACAAACTACAGAAAGAGAAAGAAGAGCAAAAGATACAATGGCAGGGCATCAAGTTAGACCCCACAATTAAATTCAGAGATGCAATAGATCAAAGAGGAAACTGGATTAAAAAATTAGGTCTAGGGTATGGATTTGAGTTTCCCTGTGAACAGCTTTGCCTGGAGTATAATGACAAGAGGCTTTATCCCACAGAATAATAAACAAAGGTGTAGTCCACAAGTAAAAGAATGCCTGACACTTGAATTATTTTAAATAGATAATGTTTTAGATTTTGGCCATGTCTCCAAAACTAAGCAATTTTTATTATTGCCCCATCTTGTCTACCACCACCCAGGGATAAAAGAGGGAAAAATACTGGCATCAAATATTGAAATCTTAGTTCCTAACTTCCATTCTCTCCCACCTTCACAGTGCATCTTTTTCCACCTCCTTGTCCTTTCTTTAGCCCAGAGATGGATACCTCAAAATTGCAACTAAATCTTCAAACAATGTACAATTTAGAAATACTATTTGTGTAGTTTTGTGTTCATTTAATTTAGCTCAGGTTTCACCTCTGCCACAGAAAATGACACCTGTGGTTTAGGAATGCTAAAATGCCTCTGCTTGGTAGCAATGATTCAAATGCATGGAAGTTTTTCCCCACATCATAGACATTTTGGTTGACCAAACTCCTGGTATTTTCTTCCTCTTTTACCCTCTTTTATTAGCACGAGTTACTGTCTTCCAGAGTTTGGAGATATAAGGTTCTTGGGCTCCTAAATCACCTCTTTGTCTTCTGGATTAAGCTCGCGTGTCATCATGGCCAATTCCTCCCTTCACGTGGTTAGTGGTCCTTGTTGTAGGAAGTCTTGCCTGCTCAAGGCCTTATTTCTCTCCATCCTGTACTGTATTTCAGCTTTGTCTATTAAAGCACACAGGATCTTGTTCTTCTTCTGTCTTATTCTTGTCTTGGACTATTCAAGTAAGATCTATCTCCTGTATATTTTGTCTGTTATCTTAGATCCTACTTGTAACTCATTTTCCCGTTCTTGTCTTTGCATTTTGCCTCCTGTTTTGTTTTGTTTTGCTTTAGTTTACAAACACTGTTTCCTACTGGATCTCATCTACTCACATTTGATCCGAGTGAATATTCTTCATCTTCTTTAACTCCTGGATCATCACATTCCTTACAAAGCATATCCCTAACTGTATTCTGAGATGTGACTAGGTGTTTTAAACACACATGCACGTGCACACACACAGAAATAAAAACTGGTGTCTTTTTAGATATTATGTGCCCCTACCTAAATAAACACTGGGAAGTTAGATGAGAGATCACTTGATATATAAATAAATACACAATCGTTACTCTGTATTAACACATAGGTGGTATTTGCTAGCCAATGGCTGCCTTGATCTATGCTATCTATTCAATGATTGCAGTCAATACTAAGAATATTCTTGTGTGATTTCAACCTATATTTGTGATATTTAATATTTATTAGATATCAAGGATTTGTACTGCACATATTTGTCCCCCATGGATTTGTGGCTGGACGAAGAAATTTTTTTAAATAATTAATTAATTAATTATTTTGTGAGGAAGACCAGCCCTGAGCTAACATCTGCCAATCCTCCTCTTTTTGCTGAGGAAGACTGGCCCTGAGCTAACATTCGTGCCCATCTTCCTCCACTTTATATGGGACGCCCATATAAAAGGACTTGTCAAGCAGGACTTGACAAGCGGTGCATCGGTGTGCGCCCAGGATCTGAACCCCGGGCCGCCACAGTGGAGTGCGCACTTAACCGCTACGCCACCAGGCCGGCCTGGAAGAAGAAATTTTTAAACACAAAGTTGTCTTGTGTTTCTGAAACTTCTCCCAATCAAATAAGCAAAAAGATTGGATTCTTCAAAGTGAAAATGAACAATATTGTCTCTTGAGCACCTGTTATATATTGCTAATAATTAGAATTATGCAATATCAAGATTGGGAAATAGTGTCTTACAAAACATCTGCTTCAAGGCTTTACAATATACAGGTCCATATTGAAGAGACAACTTTATCAAGAAAAGTGAGGGCTCTGAGATTTTACCCTGCCTGCAGGCTAAGAAGATGGCCACAGTTTCATAAATGCTGGCAAAAGACGAAAGGCCTTTAGGAAAGAGGCAAAGAACTTAATTACTCAAGGCACCATGAGTATGGGCATGGGCAACATGAGCTTCATGTTCACATTGGTCACCCTTGCCCAAGTCCCAAGGGGCAATGCCGAGTGGCCCAGGTAGGTGATGCACACATAGTGGTTTGTGTTACAGTTGAAGAACCTCAAATTTAGGAAACCCAATTTTATAAGGAGGCTGCTAGCAAACCTGCCCAAACTTTGCCCCTGAGGGACCCATTATCTTTATTATCCTGTTAAAGAAACAAATCTCTCTGCCCTGAGGAAGTCACTACCTCTATCTTCTGAGGCTGTTTGCAATGCAAATATTCTTGAAAAGATAATGTGGGACAAAAGCTACACAAGACATGTAGAAACACCATGGAGAACAGTCATTTCAACAAAGTTTCAAAGAATATTAATTATTTAGAGTACTTCTATGGTCCAGGTTGCTGTGTAAAGTATATTATGTATGTTATGTCATTTAATTTTATCAATAGCTCTATGAAATAGGTACTGTTATCCCCATTTCATAGATAAGGAAATTGAGGCACTCAAAGTAACTTGACCAAAGAGGGTTACCACCTTTGACTCCAGTGCCTGCTACTCAGTATGCTGTGTAGACGATATTAATCTTCTCATGTAAAAAAAATAAACTAATCAAATTTTGATGCATGTGTTTCAGAAAGGAGGCATAAAATGTAGTTCCTGATAGGTTATGGGAGCAAGTCTAGATTTGACTAGTTATAATCAATATTAATCCCATATACTTGTACATTCCTTTGTAATTGACCATGGGGTTTCACAGGTATTATTTTTTCATTCATTCAAAAATTATTGATTGATTGTCTACTATAGACAAGGTAATATGCTTGGTTCTAGTGAACAGACACAATCTTATTGCCTTCATTGAGCTTAAAGTCTAGTCATGGAGACAGATATTAAACAAAGAATACACAATCACTTGTTCAATTACAATTGTGCTCTCTTGGCCTGAGTGAGCTCATTCATTTCCCCCAGATTCAGTTGCCATTTATATGCTGATGACCCCCAGATCTATAACTCTGGCTTCTATCTGTCTGTGAGCTTCATATTTTTTTTTATTTCAAGTTTTACTTGACATCTCAAGTGTTTCTCCCCACAAAAGGCTTTTTCTCTGGTGTTCTCTGTCTCAGTGAATGACAGCACCATTTATCTAGTGGTCAAATGAGACATTTGGGCATCATGATTTTTTTCTTCTCTTTTGTCTGATAAACCACCAAGTCCTAGTTTATCTACATAACATCTTTTGAATTAATCCCCTCTGTTGCTAACTTAATTTTGACCACCATTATATCTGGCTAGAATCATGGCAATAATGACTTGCCAGTTAGTATTGCAATCTCCTATCTTGCCCACTCTCTCAAGTCCCACTTTTCAGCTGGACCCAAGTCTCTACAAAGCAAATCTGGTTAAGTCATTTCCCTATCTAAAACCTTTCAATGATTCCCCCATAATCCACAGGATAAATATAAATTCTTTGCACAGGACACAAAAGTCCTTTATGATTGGGACCCAGATTCATCTTTTATCTTCTTAACCCTTCAACTCTGCTTTCCAGCTATAGACAACTTTGTTCACTTACATGAAAGTACAATGTTCTTTCTCACCTTGAGTGATACAGGTGCTGTTTTCTAGTTTGTAATATTATTCGGCTTCTCTACCTTCACTTCCCTGCTCCTCCCTTCAGTTTTGCCTGGCCAACTCCTATCCTTTTAATTTTAAAATGTCGTTCCTGCTGTGAAGTCTTTGCTAATGCTTCTAATCCGGATTGAGTTTCCTTCCTTTGTGTTTCAAACAGCACCTGTACTTCTCTGATCACGGCACTTATCATGCTGAACTGTAACTGCCTTTCTATTTGTCTACACACACACTTTTTTTTTTTGGTGAGGAGATCAGCCCTGTGCTAACATCTCCCAATCCTCCTCTTTTTTTTGCTGAGGAAGACTGGCCCTGGGCTATCATCCATGCCCATCTTCCTCCACTTTATATGGGATGCCGCCACAGCATGGCTTGACAAGCGGTGTGTCGGTGTGCGCCCAGGATCCGAACCGGCGAACCCCGGGCTGTCCCAGCAGAGCGCGGGCACTTAACCACTTGCACCACTGGGCGGCCCCTACACACACTCCTTTAAACTCCAAGAGGAACAGAAACTGTGTCTGTCTTGTTCACCATTCTATACAAAGTGCCAAAGTAGCTAGCACATATCCCACTCTCAATGAATATTTTTAATGAATGAATGAGTATATGCATAAGTGAGTGAATGAGTAAACAAATGAACTATATCTCTTATAGTTTTCTCTGCAACTAATGTGATACATGGGAAAGAGGGGCCCTATAAACGTTAGACACTTCCCTCCTTTATTAAGTAATTGGGGACATATTTGAAAAGAAATGGAAATTAAACCCTCAAAAAAAAAAAAGATAACAAAAAAGAAACCTTTCAAAATAGACTCTTATTCATTGAGGCAAACCTACGATAAAAGAGAAGTTCATTTTCATTTTGGCCTTGTCTCACTTCACCATCCTTCCTGATTAGTATCACTCTCCCCATCCTCTAGCCTCTTGCCCTAATTAGACACCCCAGTGCTCCTGCTGAACTTAGCTGCCAGAGCTCTCCACTCTGGCAACCCCAGTGCTTACAGTCTGCGAGATTCCCCTGCTCCTGGGCCATCTTTACTCCTGCCTTAATCAAACCTTATTTCTTCCTACTCACCTTTGCAAACATAACACTGGATGAAGTCCTAATGGCTCCTAGTAGCTTAAAGAATTATTTTAGCATTCAAGTTAAAATGTCTCAATTCAATTGAAAGATAATGGTAAATACTTAAGCAACTATAACAAGCTACTGAGATTTAGGACACCCTTCAAATAATAATCTCTAGTTAAACTCTTTCCCTATGTTTATGTGAGAGCCTTGCCTGTGTTTTGACAAAGAAAAATCATTACGCCATTTTAAATTAAATGCATGAAATACAATATTTGGTCAAGAGAAGGGTAATCTAAAACAAAATGTTAAAGTGACATTAACCTGCTTCTCTTTTTCTATTGAGGAATTCATTAATGAAATACAACAGGCAAACGATTTCAAAGAACAAGAGAAGTGAGAGCTTCAGAGAGGTGATTTTTCAAGTTGCAGAAAGCACCAGGTGACAAATATTCAGGGAATCAGAAAGCAAGATAGAATGACAGTGAAGGGAATGGAAAAGAAGGATCAAAAATGGCAATCAAGAAGAGATAAGGCCAGAGCGGAAATCTGAATTTATTACCAAAGGAGAGCAGAAGCTAATAAAAGTAGTAAGAAAATGGACCTAATATGCACATGAGGCAGAAATGTTCATCCTGCAGGTACATTTTACATAAACCAGAGGAGAGACTGACACAAGCAGTGTATGAGGGTGAAGGAAACACCAATGCCGGCGGACAGGAGAAAAGGGGTTCCGAAGGCAGCACAGAACAAAGAAGATTCAACCTTAGACTTAGTGTGGGGCTTGTGAAGTCAAATAGTTTTAAAAACTGATAAGCTGAAACATTGACAAAAGATGTAGAGATACGCTTTATCAGAGGAAGATGGAAAGAAAGATTTAGCTATTAAAGTCCCTTCTATTTTTATTATTGTTAATCTCATTTGCCTAAGTAGTCTACTTGCTTTCTGTATTTCTCTCTTCCCATTTTCCCTGATTAATCTTCCTAAAAGCCATTTGACTATGTCATTCTGGTTATTGCTTTATTAGTTATCTTTTATGGGCCTCTGCCTTATCTCCTATTACTTACTGCTGTGACTTCTTTTCTTCTCCAACAAGCTTCTTGAAAAGGGCAGGCTGCACTCCTAAATGCATTTTCTTGTGGTCTACCTGGTCCAGTTCAACGAACACTAGTCCTGACTAGACTAGTCTGACTCAGTCTCTCTGGCATTTGAACTGATGGATGTTCTTTCATGAAACTCTCTCTCCTCCTTGCTTCCTTGCACTCTTCTCTCCTGGCTGTCCTCCATGTCTGACCCATCCCTGTAGCTCCTCCTCCACCTATCTCTAGGCCCCTTCTCTTAACTCTACAAACCCTTCTTTGGCCATCTTATCACCTCATGTCAACTAAAGTCACTAGGCATCCCTGAGGACTCTCAGAACCCAGACCTCCCTCATAAGTGCCAAATCCATATTTACTTCCATCAGGATGAACTCCTGGCACTTCAGATTCAATGTCCAACCAGCATTCATTATCTCACTGCCCCCTCCTGACCCCATACTGGGCTCCTCTGTTGTGATTTTGGTATATTGAGGAAAGACAAGTGGGTTCATCCCATCTGAAAGAGGCTCTCCCAACATGCTTTGTTAGGCTGGTCCAGCACCCCTACCACATCACCTTAACATTATTCTGTGAGTTTGGAATTACAAATCAGCTGGTTCATTTGACCCTGAGTAGGTATTGTTCTCTCTAACTGTAGGGAACAAAGAGCAAGGTAAGAATATAGTAGAAGCAATGTTTAAGGAAGGTCACTGTGGAAGTAAATTGAAGGGATTTAGGCCTGAATCTGGAAATTTAGTCTGAGACTCAGGATGAAAAGGGTAGTAGTAGCAGTGGGAATAGAGGAGGAAGGTCTGTGAAAGACAAGCTGAGAGGAATGCTGGTAGGAGGCGGTTCCATTCAGCTGGAGTAGACGATATGTTTAGCTGCTGCCATCTAGGCTTTTTCACTTGGCTTTTTTTTTTTTTTTTTTTTTTTTTTTTTTTGTGAGGAGATCAGCCCTGAGCTAACATCCGCCAATCCTCCTCCTTTTTTTTTTTTTTTTTGCTGAGGAAGACGGCCCTGGGCTAACATCGGTGCCCATCTTCCTCCACTTTATATGGGACGCCGCCACAGCATGGCTTACCAAGCAGTGCGTCGGTGCGCGCCCGGGATCCGAACCAGCGAACCCCGGGCCGCCACAGCGGAGCGCGCGCACTTAACCGCTTGCGCCACCGGGCTGGCCCCTCACTTGGCTTTTAACACTGGTCAGGAGGACAGGAGGAATAAAGTGATTCCTTTGTGGTAAGAGGAGATAAAAAGCAGTGACTGCCTGGGTCTGGGGAACCCTGGGCCAGGCCTGCCAGGCTCCCATTCACACTAGAGGGCCAGTCTGCCTTGAGTAGATTAGCCTCAACACCACTGGGGCTGTATTTGGAGGGTGAGCCATTTTTCTCCACCTCCTCACTTCCCCTTAGAGAAAAGATTCACATGAATTTTCTTTAAGAACTTCCCTATGCAGGAGTACTAGGCTAGACAGCCACAAAGGAACAGGAAAGAGCTTGCTGATTTTTTTGCACATTTCTAATTCTCTTCTACTGCCCTTTCTTTGGTGATAGTTTAGGAGAACTGAAAAGTACAGAAATAGATTAGATTAAAATCTACATTTTAATCTTCCAGTTGCCAAATTTCCATGAATCTATGTTAATTAAATAACTCAAATCAGGCACTCATTTACACATTTACTCCTTAATTATTGTTATTATCTTCACTTTAAAATTGTGCATCAACTGGAAACGAGTCCCATAAAACAAAAAATATTATGACATATTAATGTTGACATAAGAGGAAAATATGAACATTTCAAAGGATTTTTTTCCCTCTTTTGCTATACACACATGTAGGAGTTGAATATGAGGCAATTATTCAAACATTTCAGAGTTCAAATATCTAGATAACTGAAGGAAACATTTCAAACAAATTATTCACAATTTTAAATTTTTTATCTTATTTGGTGAGTATAGATACAGTTTCAAATGACTGTCTTTTATTGCCTTAAAATTGAAATAAATAGCATAATTAAAGAATTTAGCAAGAGAATAAAGGGCTTCATTCTTATAAATGTACATTCTAAGTGGAGTCTGATTTCACATCTTTGCACATAGTAGCTTCCATTATAGCTAGGCGGGGCTCCACAAATGAGAAGTCATGAAGACTTTCACAGCGGAAGAAGTGATGAAGACTTTCACAGTCATGAAGAGCTTTCACAGTGATCCACAGTTGCCACGAAACTGAACAGGGAATGAAACCCTGATGTTGAATATGCTATTTACATACTCAGGACCATCATTGCTGACCTAGTAGCCCACTGAACAGCATATTTAGTTATACATACCCGCACTGTAGATAAGCCTATATTTTAAAATGACAGTTTTGACTTAAATTCACTTAAAACTTATTTTGAAGATAGAGAATTATTAGGCTAGGGTAGAGAAGACAGAACTATAGTCTAGGAAGAACACTTCTGCTCTTCATATATTCACATATCAGTGCTTTATTTTAAAAAAGGGAAGAGACAAACAAATTTATTATGAAGATTTAAGGTGTTGGTATTGAGAACATAAGAGCATGTATGGGACTAGAAGCACATGGTACTAAAGGCGTTGTGTGAATTGTAATCAGAATCACTTATAAAGCAGTAGATTTTCTTATCAAAACAAGAGGGTGGGAATTCTGAAAACATCTCACTGTTGGGCTCTCTTATAACTCTTGGGTATATTGCCCAGTAATATACAATCATGGGGCTCATTGACTCAAGGTAATGAAATTCAGAGAACATTAAATATATGCAATGTTTGCTTACAAAGTTATCATGTGGTATAATAACAATATAACATAAATATGTAGGTATTCTGGGAATGGAACACCATTAGTAACTCCAAAGTCTTTAGGTGAAGGGTGTGGGCCTACAATGGAAGCCATAGAACTATATTTCCATCTCAGTGTCACATCAAACCAAACAAACATACAAAAAACAAAAGGATTGGAGCAGTAATAACATTGCTTAGAAACTACTAGAATAAATGCTTCTGGAATCCTGAGCTATCTATAGTTTCCCAAACTCAAATGCTGTTTCACACCTTTTGCTTTTATTTGTGCTTTTCCCCCCTATGCCTTGAAAACCTTTTCTTCTGTTTTTTAGCTAACTCCTACTCGTCCATCTAGACTGAGTTCTGACCATCTTGCTTTTGGAAAGCCTTGTCCGACTCCACAGGCTGGGTTAGAGTCTCCTCTCCATACAACAGTATTCCAAGCATATCTCTAGTAACCATAATACTTGAAAGGATTTGCCCCACTGTAAACGATCTGAGGGCAAAGAGAGAGTGTACCTTTTCCTCTTTTATTCCTTTGCTTTGGCACAGTGCTTGTCTCTTAGTGGGCATTCATGGAATGGCCGTTGAACTAAAACAAACTGAAGAATCAAACATTCCAGAAGAGGTCTGAGGAGACGGGAGACTGCTGGCATACCGTAGAGCTGATCCGGTGCTATGATTAAATCGGAGTGCTTCGCCCAAGAATTTGCCCCCTGCAGCTTGCTTCCAAGCTCTAATTTATGTTCCTTCCTCCCCACTGCATACTTCTTCCCAACATCGCCTGCTGGAATCCTACCCGTACTTCAAGGGCTCCATCACATGACCTGTTCTCAGTGAATTTATTTCTTATTTTCCAACTGGTTATTATTCCTATGGTCTTTTTGTTGTTGTTGTTCTTATAACATTTACTTTATTCAGCTTTGGGTTCTTATTACTTATATATTTATTTCCTGTCCATCATTGTGCTTTTGCACCGACCATTACTAAGCTTTACACATGCTAAGTACTCTATATAAATAGTTCTTTAGTTGAATGCAATTAAGCTAAGGCAAAACAATTTTTAGTAATGATTTTTCTGAAATAGATTATAAATATTACCTTGCTAAGATCATGAGCTATCAAGAAAAAAAGGTGTTTTCTTTTAAAAAATCATAAGCTATATGAATAGATTACAAAAATGTAGCCCATATTCATTGTATTTAAATATAGTAAGCTTACATAAGAGGAGACAACTAACTAAACCAAATCTTGTGACTCTTGGTTCAGATGTCATTAATTAAGAATTTGTATTTTCACATGAATGTTCATAGTGGCTTTATTTGTAATAGTCAAAAACTGGAAACAACCCCAATGTCTATCAGTAGATGAATGGATAAACAATAAATAAACAAAGCAATAAAAAAGAACATATTATTGATACATGCAACAACATGGATGAATCTGAAAATAATTATGCTAAGTGAAAGAAACCAGACAAAAAGGGTATGTACTGTATTATTCCATTTATATAAAATTCTAAAATGCAAACTAATCTATAGTGACCAAAAGCTGATCTGTGGTTGCTTGGGAATGGGGGAGGGGTGGGTAGGAGACATTACATAAGGACATGAGGAAATTTTGGGGGATGATGGAAATGTTCATTATCTTGATTCTAGAGATGGTTTAAAGAGTATACCTCTTATGTCAAAACATTAATTTGTACACTTTAGTGTAGTTTGTCAATTATATCTCAATAAAGCTATTTTTTAAATTCCTCTAAAAAAAGAATTTGCGATAAAATAATTTGATGTGATTCTTTTATGTATTTTTCTGTACAGGGTGAGCCAATTTAAAAGGATAAACTGTACTAAAAGTCTTAGGCCTATTTTAATATGGGAATGACGGCTATTAATATTAACCTATTTTAAATTTAAAGCAGACTCTTCTACCTGGAAACAAATATGCATTAAGATGATCTACAATTCTGACTCCTCACTAACTATCGATCCCTTTCTGTGAAGTTTTACATACCCCTTCATATTTTATTGTTTCACTAATTTTGTCATTAAAAAAAAAATAAAGCCAGGTTATTAGAATTCTTGTCATTCATTTTCTCTCTTACAAGAGAATCAAGTGATGGGTTTCAATCCTATCAGGAGAGCCTGTTGATGATGCTTAATCCCTCCACAGAGTACCAGTTGTGACCCTGAGGGTCCCACCCTTGTAGCCCCAGGAGTGGAGGCTGCCAGGATTCTAGAAGGAGCTGAAGTTTAGAGTAACTTCTGCATCTAGTGACCAGGACCAGGAATCTGCCCCCTTCCCTGTCCTCCCCTAGGATTTGCCACGTGACAAGACACTCCCATTCAATCCACAAAATATTTATTGGTTATAAGTGAATGGTGTGCATTTCTATGTCCTTACAGATGGGCTAAAAGTCCCACCAAACCATGCCTGTAAGAATTACTTGGGTGAAATCAGACATGGCCAATATGTGCATTAAGTCCCTCAGCTATATCCGAGGTAAGAGGCCCTTAGTCAAGGCAAATGCAAGATACACTCTCCTGAGCCAGAGTCCCCAAGGGGTTGGATAAAGGAACATTCTGAGAGAGAAGTTCCTGAAAATCAGGGAGTAAGGCCCAGTGGACAAAGGGAGAACACATAGCCTCTGCTCATTCTCTAGCCACCGGTCCATTCTGTCACTAAGAGGCCTGAGCTCAGTTCCTCGACTGCCTGAGCTTTTAAGATTTCAAGAAAAATCTAAGTAGCCCCTAGGAAATGAGGCATCCATCTTCTTATTCTTATTCCTAACACTGAAGGAACAAACACACAGTCTCCTTTCTTTCCCCTCTTCCCCAAAGAACCTTGTCTTTTTTTTGTGAAACCCACTTACTCTGCTCAGAAAGAATAGATGTAAGGGTTGGGAAGTTAGGATGTATGGGGCTTGTTAGATACTGTATCAGGGTCCATTTTTCTCACCCATGCCTTTGCCTACCAGTTCCAGGCAAAACTGAAGTGTGTAATTCTCCTTGATGATTTCACCTCTTCACTTCCATTTAGTAATCTCCCTTCATTTTTCTCTCAAGCCACCCCCAGGCTACACAGGACTACTGGTAATAAAACATTTTAGGGCAAAAGGAACATTAAAAGTCGCCTATTACAGCCACTAGATAGATTCTCTTGAAATCCTGGTCAAACAGGGACAACTGGCCTACACTTCAAAGCTAACTATTTTAGCTAATGGGATGAAAGAATCTATGCCAATCACCAATGGGAGAAGATTGAAGGAGGTTCTTGGTCCTTTCTCTCTTCTCCTAGGCAACCAACATATATTTTAATGATGATTCACTGAAGATAATGTTTCATTTAATATTTCAGATAAGAGAAGAAAAGAAGAGAGGAGAGGATGTATAATGACAGGACGGAGGGGTGCTGTGATTTTTTTGAGCAGGTAGGACCAGTTATTTATTCTATGTATTAACCTTGACTCCACTTATTATTGTGAATAATGAATAATAACTTTCTAGATGGTGGCATGAGAGTGGTATAGAAAAAAATCAAGGATTTAAGTAGCAAGAATGGTATTCTCCAAATTGGAACCTAACATAGAAAATCACAATGAAATGTGCCAAGGGATCATTTGTGACTAATGATTGGAATACCACTATATATTTCTTTGCAAAGATGCACTCTTACATAATTAGCTTTCAACAATCATAAAAACATGCCTTACTGCAATAAGGCATTTTTAAAAATTTTTCTATATTATGTTCATGTGAAAGTAAGTTATGCTTTATTCAACCATACACCAGAAACTTCTCATTTCTAACAGTGTCAATATATTTTTATTGGTAAAAATCAAATATATTAAAACTACATTTTGACTAAATAATACTATATCCTTTGTTGTTGTTGTTGCTTTTAACTTTGAAAAGTTAATTTCCCATTTCATTTTCACCATGTTACAATCCTGTGAGATTCATGGTATTGATAATGAAGAAACAGATAAAGAGGCATGTGAGACTTGTTCAACTCAGAGAGTTATTGAGGGACTAGCTAGTTATCTGCAGTGCCATATGTGGGACACACGTCTCCTGGGTTTCACATCTGGGCTCTCTTTAGCTCAAAAATATACTTTGAGTGGACTGTGCCCCTTTGTGAGCACTCATTGGGTCCTATTGATGTCTTTACAGAAACTGATTGCAAATGGAATCTGTCTGTTACCTTCCCATCAGTTTGCCACATGACCTGTCTCTACAAGCTCTTCTCAGGAGACAGGAGCCACAAGTGCAACTCTGTCATGTCAATCATTTGACAAACACTTCCAAGTAGAATGAATATGTTAAACTCCACATGCAGTTTTGTAAGCATTCCTACGACATACAAATATACTGAGTCTATGTAACGTGGTTCTTCTGATCCAGAAAGTGTTATAAAAAGAACAAATGAAACTATATTTTCTTTTTTAGGAAGCGTTAAAGATGTCTTCTTTAATTATTACACTAAAGATTCTCTAACCAACAACATGCTTGCTAATAATTTTTGTCTTGCAGAAATATGAATGTTTTCTAATGGGAGGCATTTAAAAAGCCTTAGTTGAAGATTGATTCAAAGAAAAGCCCTCTTTTGGATTCATCTCAACATCTATCAGGTGGTATTATTTTTCCAATAGTCTTTTACTCTATCCTTTGCATTCCAAAGAGCTTATGTCCAACCTATAATTATTTTCTGCTAATTAGGGTAATTCATGGTTAATTATTCAAAATGATTCCTCTTCAAAATCAAATCCATTTCTTGTCATGACATTAAAAAAAGATACAAATAAAATATTATCAGAATGCAAATTTCTGTCAGAAGGGAATAATTTTTTATTTTCTTTAAATAGCATTAAATTCTTTCTCTACCAGCAAAGGCCTCAGGATTCCCTACTTCAATTAATGTGGACTAGAGAGGGGCAACTGAACTACGAAGTGATGACTATCAATGTTTATGATAATTACTAGGGATTACTTATATTGACGATAGAGGAGTAAGAAATTTACTGTATACAGGAGTAAGAAATTTACTGTATTCTTAGAGAAGTGTTGTAAAACAGTGAGACCTAACAATGGATAAGGGCAAACAGTGAACATGTTAGCTTGGGACCCTGGGTGTCCAAAGATGGACATTGAGTGGGCTGTGCCTCTTTGTGGACTCTCATTTGGGTTCTGCTGATGGCTAAATCTCCCTTTCCTGGGATTGTCCTAGTCCCACGCCCTCCTTTCAAGAGGTAGCTTCTTCCCCCTGTTATTATTATCTCCTAGGGAGGCCCTGGACCTTCTTCTGTCTCTAAGGCAGGATCACACTTTGCCTGCAGCTTGCCCCTTTTACCCCACGTTGACCTCACTCCCCACTTTGTTCTACTGTGATTATTTCATTTATTTTTTTTTGTGAGGAAGATCAGCCCTGAGCTAATATCCATGCCAATCCTCCTCTTATCCTCCTCTTTTTGCTGAGGAAGACTGGCCCTGGGCTAACATCTGTGCCTATCTTCCTCCACTTTATATGGGACACTGCCACAGCATGGCCTGACAAGTGGTGCCTCAGTGCGTGCCTGGGATCTGAACCCCGGCCACCAGCAGCGGAACACGTGCACTTAACAGCTATGTCACGGGGCCGGCCCCTCTGCTGTGATTAGTGAGAACTAATCACAATATGAGACCTAACTGTCTTTCCTGAGAGAGTGAGGTATTCCTCTGTCTTAATTTTTCTCAGGCAATAGCCTTAATATAAATGTACTACACCTAGTCAAAATTTCTACCTACATTCATTGAGTACCTTTAGTGTACAAAGTCCTAAAGTTGTATAATCTCCTAAATGAAGAATGTTGAACATTCCAACTGTGTGGTTCTAAACATAAATAGGTCTATTAGATTCAAAAAAGGAGAATCAAGTTACTGATGCAAAAATAAAAGAGTAAGGAAAAAAAAGATCTTTAGAGATGGCAGCTACTTCTGGGATTCAGAAGACAAGAAGAAAAAATTAGGAATCTGGGAAATGCTGGAATTATTGCTAGAGGAGAGCAAACTCCTTCTACTTTGACCAGGACTGATGACTGTCTTGTTCTTCATCTTCAGTAAAATTTTCAACTTTCTCTGTTTTTTTTTCCCCAATAGGATTACAGCTCAACTTTTATAATAAAAATGAATAAAAAAATTTTTTTTCTGAAACATCCAGATTTTCAGAATAGCCACGACAAAAACTAGAAAAAAAACCCCACAACTAGATGATAAGTGACCTTATAAAGTCTGTGATAGTGACAGTCATGCTTGCTAAATAGTCCACATGTCCCTTCTCAGTTAGATGGAGCCATGTGACTAGTTCTGGCCCATGGACTGTGAGCAGATTTACCATGTGTCAAAGCATTTAATTGCCTGTGGGAGGAGACTCTCCAGTGGAATCTCATTACCATGGCAACAAAAGAGGCTTTGACTCTACCTGAGACGGTAGAGTCAAAGATGGAAGTGTCCTGAGTTGCAGAGTCACTACATGGAGGATACTGCTCTGGAGAGTTGTCTGGGTTCACAGTTACTTTGGTTGCTCTAACATACAAAAGTCAACATTATTCTGTTCTGTATGTGGCTCAGTAGGGACTCAAGGTACATCTTTGTGCTGAGTGAAATTGTTTCATGTAGGCCCATTTCTCATCCAAATACCAGAATAAGTTTACATGAGCAGTATCGTCGGGTGTCCTCAAATACCCATCACCATAAATGCAGAGCCCCTGTTTGTGTTTGCAGAAGTAATTCCACATCTTCCTTATTTGGGACACAGTACGCAAGACTGTGTACTGTTTATTAGCAGGACTATTTCTTTTAAACGCTAGTCAAACAATTAAAAAACCATTTGTATTACTTGGCTTTCTGTAGTTCACTGGGTACACAAGGAAGTAGGAAGGCTGAAGGTAATAATGGAAAAATTTTTTTATCTATGCAACTCTTTGAAAACTATTGCTGATTTTTGGCTGGTATTTTTGGTTTATATATCAAAAATATTAATATTCTAATCATTGGCTATCTGGACGGATGTTCAAAAATCTTAAGAATTTTTTATCATGACATTGTTTAAATAAAATATTAGAGACCAGGTAAATGTCCAGTTATAGATTATTCATATAACATATTTGAGACATCCATTCCATGAAATATTTTATAGCCGTTTGCCATGATAATGTAGAACATCAACTTTCAGATGGGGTGTGATAACACTCATTTATCTGGTTAGAGATGGGAAGACTTATAGCTAACATGCTGGGAACTGTGTGTATCTGGAAGCCTATCTTATCTGTATTGCAGCCTGATTGTCAAAATATGAGCACATCCTTTGAATTTTGTGCAAGTGAGCACGTGCGTTACTTCAGGGGAAAAAAAATAGAGAACTATCATGAAAAGAAAATTTAACGATATGACACGTACTAAAGAAGAAGTAAAGACAAAAGAAAATGAGCTAGACCGCCAACTCACGGCAGCTACATAGAATTGCAGGGATTGACTTAAGAAGGTACATTAAGTATTGGACATATGATCAAAGAAATTTAGCACTAGGACTAATATTAGAGAGTATGAATTGTCTGCTTTGAAAGCAGAGACTTGTCTAACTTGAGGTGCAGTTGTGTTTCACATACACCTTTTTGAGGCCATATTTTCTTTTTCAAGTGTAAATCCACTTGCTGGACATGGAATTTGTTTTTCTTTTCTTCCTTTGTTACTTTAACAAAATTAGGGCCAACTAGTGTATTTTTACTCCCCACATGTGAATCTGAAGCAGAACAATTCCCATAGAGAGTTCTTGTGGAACTTCATTTTAGTTATGTTTTAATAAAGTCTTATTTGTATTGACTTCTGGGGCAGTATGGCATTCCCTAACTGATAAACGACTTGGGTTTACTTTTTTATGGAGAGATTTTAATTTAATATGATAGATTCAATCGTTGTTTTTCAGGTTTTATATGCATGCCTAGAAGCCTTTTAATAACTTGCAATAACAAACAAAATGAATGTGACTTTTAGGGTAGACACTCTTGTAATTGATATTTTTACCAACTCAGGGTATTTTTTTATTTTGCCAAAAAATAAAGTGCATTCTTTCCATCCTTGGGGAATAGAGCAATGGAACTGCAATCTACTAAAAAGTTGTGAGAGAGCTTCCACAGTTGCAATGAAACAAATTCATATATATATATTTCTTCCTTTAGACATGATCCTTGCATAACTCACAAAAAGTAAGATTTTTTTCCTTATCTTAATAAACTAATTTGCCCTTCTGCATAGTTAGGGATCAATGTGTGATAGACTATTTTAAAAATATATTAACAGGTAGTAGGTAAGGTTCGTATGGACTAAAACCCTACATAAGAAATTATATTATTTTATCTTTCAAAATTGTATATTTTCAATAGTGAAGAATGGGATTTGGGACACAGAAGAGATTTTGATAAATGAGAGAATTCTGCCCAAGGCCACAGAAGAGGCTAGAATAAGGAACATAAGAATAGGGAATCTACAAATTAGCATGCTATGATTATTCTTTTACATAGCATTTAAGAACAGCTTTGAAAAGATCCAGTGTCTCAGCAGTTTAAACTTATTCCTACTGTATCTAAGTAGCATGTATTATAACTCAAATTGACATGGTTCCCTGAGAAATATTGGGACAACTCTTGTATAGCGATGAGGCATTACTGAACAATGTTTTTGGATGATAAACAGTAATAGAAATTCGAGATTGAAATGGCCTTTTCAAGGGAGTAGGTCGCGTCTATGAAAACACAAGACAGGTATTTAAGTTTGTCTCTCATTCCTTGATATTGAGCTTCTGCAAGTGTTTGTGCATTAGTCAACTTGACACCTCAAGGATCCCTAATTTTTATGAAGATGTCAGCATGCTGGTAACTTTTTTTGAAAGACCTATTAAAAAAAAAATGTCTGTGCTTTACTTGCCCCAAGACTGAATATAATTTTCACCATAGTTATAGGGCTGATGAAATACTGAATGTGAGAGGAGGGGTTGCAGCAGTGGTAGGTGGTGAAGAGAAAGTGGAGGAACAAGAAGATTTCAATTATTTGCTGCAGCGATAATGCTTCGTCTCAGCTCTCAAGAAACGAAAGTAATAGCTGCTATCTATTAAGCTGTGCTAAGAACTTGGAGAAATATAATCACTGAGCCTCAGTTTCTTCATCTGTATATAAGGGCAATGTCTAGCTCACAGATTATTGTGAGGATAAAATTATATAATACATACAAAAGCCATTTCAAGTTAAAGTATACAAAAGTATTCAATATTTAAAATCCATAGGTGTACTTTCATAAACTGAAAAACACGGTAAAGTCTTCCAGGAGTTTTTAACCTGAAAATGTGTTCCTGATGTGATGGACATACTAAAGAAAATATGCTGTATCATTAAAAAAAGGAGTCAAGGTTGAGAGAAATACTGCATAATATAGATGTTATCTGCGTCATCAAAGACTCTGAAGGTCCCATATAGTGCAAACTTTCTGGACATTCACATATATAATCTCAAATGCTTTTGACCCGTCACCAGCTGTTGTCACACTCATTGACATTTTCTTATTGCAAATCTTATTTTTATATACTTCTAAATTCAGGTTCAAATGGTCAAATAACTGCATCAGACTTGTAAATAATAACTAATATAGTTACTAATATAGTCACTTGGGAAAGAAAAGTTTGAGTTTTCTTTCTGATCTCATTTATGTTACTAATTTCGTTACAGCAAAAAAAATTTGGGTAGACTTGTAAAATCTTCTTGCTTGTTCACAGTACTAAAATAAACTTGTCGAGTCATTCATTTCTCTCTCTTGCCCATATACAAATGTTGTATGATAGATATTCCAAGAAGAGTGTGCTATCAATATTGGTCTCTTCCCCTAGAGTTTCTATTCCTTCTAGTTTCTCAAGCTTGAGCATCATGGAGTTCTCTTAGATTCTTGCCTTTCTATCCACATATTTATGTTCATCAAGTTCTATCCATACTTCTTTTTCATTCTTTCTTTAACTCTTCTTTCCTAGTTTATTGCTAATTTCATTCAGATGTTCCTCCAATAATCTTCTGCACAAACTCTAAACTCATTTCCCATGATACTGCAAAAAGCCAAGCAAGTCTACTCCTTCATCAAATATCTTTTGACTTGGGGCAGTGTGGTTGTAGGAGTGTGGGTGGTTTTCTTTCAGCAGAGAAGACCTTTCAGTGGGGACATTTGGCCTGAGACTTGAATGATGAGAAGGGATCAGTTGTTCGAAGAGTTGGCAGAGGAGTGTTCCAGGGAAAGAGGAGCAAGTGAAAAGGCTGGGAGGAATGGTGGTGGTGGGGGGGCATGGTACAATCTTGGTGTGTTTGAGGAAAAGAGGCTAGCAAGGAGGACATGGGGAGTGAGAAGAGATAGGGTCAGAGGTGGGAGGGAAGCCAGATTGCACAAGGCCTCACGGGAGTTTGCAGTTTTTCTAAGTGGGTTGGAGATTCACTGAGGGCTTTTAAGCAAGGGGAATGATAGGATCTGATTTACTTTTTATTTTTTTAATTTATTTTTTTTATTGAGGTCACATTAGTTTACAACATTAGCTAAATTTCAGGTGTACATCATTATATTTTGACATCTGTATTGACTGCATCGTGTTCACCACCAAAAGTCTAGTTGCCATTGGTCACCAAAAACATGAGCACCCTTTACCCCTTCTGCCCCACTCCCTTCCTCTCTGGCAGAAAAACTGACACACAGATCAGTGGAACAAAATTGAGAGCCCAGAAGTAAACCCACACATCTATGGACAGCTAATTTTTGACAAAGGAGCCAAGAACGTACAATGGAGAAAGGAAAGTCTCTTCAATAAATGGTGTTGGGAAAACTGGACAGCCACATGTAAAAGAATGAAAGTAGACCATTATCTCACACCATACACAGAAATTAGTTCAAAATGGATTAAAGACTTGAACGTAAGACCTGATTTACTTTTTAAATGGTCACTCTGGTTGCTGATAAATGTCTGTTGTAGAGATGGAGTCGAAGGAGCATTCCCCAAACACTCCAGGACACTCTTATCTCCTTCCCCTGAATTCTCTTACTCACTTGTCTTTTAAATATATGTAATCTTGTATTATTCCACTTCAGGTGTGTAGCACACAATTTTACCAAATGCTCTTTGATGGACTTCATATCTCGGCCTCTGTATCTTAAGACTCCTTTGTACTCTCCATAGCACTTAGCCACAACAGATAGTATAGTTGATGGAGCCCTATTATACAAACTACCCATCCTAGCAAAACAGAATAAACTTGAGCCCTGCAGAGGTGAATGTCCTAAGGAGGAGGTGGCCCTGTGGATTAGCTCATCCTAGTGACGGTAAGCAGTCTGAAGACAGGGCTTTTGAGTCTTCTATATTCACTGAACCTCATTCCATGTTGATTTCTAATAGACTTCATCAACATGCTGGAGCTCACTAAAAGTTTGTTGAAAATCATCACATGCTATCCTTAAGTTTTGTGCATGTTCTTGAGTGCAAATTTACACTCAAAAGAAAAAAAGAACAGTAAACAAAATTTGCACTCTACTTAATGATATGCACACTGTAGTATTTAGGGACAAGTGTACTGATGGCTGCAACTGACTTTGAAATGCCTCAAAAAAATAAGATGGGGGGCTGGCCCCGTGGCATACTGGTTAAGTTCATGCACTCTGCTTCGGTAGCCTGGGGTTCACAGGTTCGGATCCTGGGTGTGGACCTACACATTGCTTATCAAGCCATGCTGTGGTGGCACCTCAGATACAAAATAGAGGAAGGTGGGCACAGATATTAGCTCAGGGCCAATCTTCCTCAGCAAAAAAAAAAAGAAAAAAAAGATGGATTGATGGATGGATAGAAAGAGGGATAGATATGTGAAAAGGCAAGTACAGTAAAATGGCAGAATCAAATTGATGGGTAAATGGGCACTTGTAAAATTATTTCAACTTTTATGTACATTTGAAATTTTTCATAATAAAATATGGTGAAAAGTTAGTTGAAAGTGATAACTGAAAAAAATCATAATAAATTATTAAGTTTATAGTCATTGTACTTTCAGCTTCATATATCAGAGCTTTCAGGAAATCTTCTAATCTTTACATAGGATACAGATTTAGTCTATTAATTTATGACTTTGAAAGGTGCCCCGGCAAGCAGTGTAATCAATTCAACTTCATGCTGGCTTCATAAGTTAAGAATTTTGGTTATATTCATCTATATTTTCTAAATAATGGCTATGTCTCTGATAAAATTCTCTTATCTATAAAACTCAGAAAATAAAGTTATTAAAATTCAGTGTTTCATGATACTTAATGATAATTGGTAAAAATAATTACATATTACTTATTGGGCAGTATATTCTTGCCTTAGCATTTCATCATGAGTGACAGTAAAAAGTACAACCAACAGAATATAGCAACAGTCTCTTCCTGACTCACCCCCCCTCGCCCTCACCTCCCTCTACCCCATCTCTTTTTTTCTGATGCAGAGAAACTGCGTAGCTTAGGTAAGCATGGCATTTAAATGGGAGGGGAAATGATCAACATTAGTGCAAGATTAAAGTTCTATAACTAGATTTGTCTTTTTTTAGAATGAAATTTCTAAGAACCTGAAGCACTATTGTGCTACTGTACAACACAAAGATGAACAATTTTTCTCAATTTGCACAACTTTTGGTTTCTACCTTTTATCCATTAAGTTCTATACAGTTTATTTTAATGTATTACTTTTGTGAAAGATTTAAACCGAAAAAAATGTTTATCTTTTAAAACAACAGAATGCACATTCTCACATTAACCCTTTTTTACTCTAGGAAGAATGAATGGAATGCCTTTCTGAAGTATACTTTGAACTTGCAGTTCGTGTTCCTGACAATCAGTATTTTGCAAGGAGACTTGGAGTGACAGCACAGAAGTATCCCTGCTTCAGTCTGGCCAACCTAGGGAAAATATTTGAAGTCCACGGAAGCTTTAAGTTTTTAAAAGGTCTGCCCAAGTGTCAATAAATATGAGTTGTATGTAAAAGAATAGGTTGCATGCATTTTAAAGCAGTCTTACAGCAACACATTGAGAGATCTGGCATTCTTAAAATCGAGCATACGTCATACCAACGGTCCTAGTACAAAGTATTTGTTACTGTTCCTGGGCTCTAAATAGCCCATGCAGAGGCACATCATTGAACTAAAGCATATGGAGGTGGCTATTCAGTTATGCTGAGCTATGCTGCAATATCAATTTGCTATTGCCTTACTCACTTTTTTCTACAGATTTGCCAATGGAAATTTCTGCTCTAGAAATTATACTGCAGCAAAGAAGTAAATACATGAGGGTGGATTGCATTTCTCAAGACATACCAATATGAACCAGTGCTATTGTCTGTTTCCTGAGACTGCTGAATCAATAAAACATATGCACCTATGCCTTAAGGAAGCAGTAACTCTTTCAATTGCCCTTTATATTTACAATTACTTAATTACTTTATTTTGCCAAAAATAAAGGTCATTAAAATCATCTTGAAGCTCACCTTAAATTTCAGAAGTAGCCTGCAAGTTGTACAGTCTCTATGTTCCATTTAACACATTTAATAGATGTAAAAGCTCACAAGTGATGATATAAAGGATAATTTACGCTTGCAATGCATTTTTGTCCAATTAATAGATTGCCTGTGTGTTGCATATTTTGCATGACAAAAGAGCAGAATATTAAACTGCCATTCATAATGAAAATGCACTTTGCAAATTAAAAGTGCCGAAACAGAAATTTTTCACCCCGTTTAGGAAATAAACAGTCCTTAACCAATTAAACTGCATTGTAATAATTCTATGATTTATTGCAAGTTGTTTAACTTTCAAAACTCGGCTAACCCATATTAAGGTCACAATCCATCATGTCTTGCTTGGAAAGCCAGCAAATAATGGCTGTTGTATTAGCTGCTTTTGATGATAGTATGAAAGAAGTATTAGCACTTGTCAACAAAACTGCTTACAACATAACATTAGCATGCATGGGCTGCTGTACCTATTTATTATTCTGGCAGCTTCACACATATTGTTACAAGCTTATAAAACATTTTGTCGGGTGGAAACCGAATGTACACTGTTTGGTTTTCTGATAGACTGGCAGCATAAATGTCTGGGCTGACTTAGTTTAGTTTAAGTGTAAATAGAGACACAAATTCTTCAACCTGTTCTCTTATTGATACTGAAAAGTGCTGAATTATTCAGCATCCAACTCTTCTGTTTGTGTCTATCACAGTTATCAATTACCCATCAGTCTTCTTGTCAAAACAGAATGGATTAATCTGGCTGAAAATAAGACAAATAAATGGATACTATAACAGGGGTGTGGGGTTGCCAGACTGTCAAAGGGAAATCCAGGCAGTGACATTTGCCGTCAAAAATGGGATCTCTGGCTTAAGTGAGCAAACGATCCCCCTTTGCGAGCCAAGAATGCACTTAGCTCACCGTTAAGTAAATTAATCTGCCTTTCTTTGACTGCTAATGCATTAGCACTGAGGTAATAGTTCGATTGCTAAGATTCCTTTATGTTTAAATAATTTTGGTCATCGTTATTGTTTCTCACAGGAAATGCAGATACATTCAGATACTTTATCTTGGTAGAGAGAGGGTTGCCTGGTAAATAAATGGACCCATTTAACAGTGAAGTTATTGCCGATCGTTTTGTGCCACTTCATAGCTCTCGGCTGCTGTGATACCAAGTAACTCTTTGCACAGATGGCTCGTGGAAGCCATCCAGCATCTGCAAAGTCCATCCCTGTTTTCTTTCCCAAACATTTATTTGGAAATCTTGTTTGGCAAACTTCCTGAGACTCTGCCTAGCTGTTCAAAGTACATATTTCCAATCTATCTCATTTGGCCCTTCTATAAAAAAAGAGCCAGCAAAGTGCCTTATTTGGCACAAAAATTGCAGCCACAGACTGAAGCAAGTTTTAGGTTCCTGGCCAAAAATTTACAAGATTTTTATCTTAGATGCTTCCATACTGGACTGTTTTACATAGTCATCATTAACATCTGAAGCCTTCACATCGTGACAGGATCAAAGCCCCCCAATCTGTATCAACTGATAGCTTAACTTTGCCAAAAGTTCTCTCTTGTTCTTATTTTCCTAGACATTTGAGTACTAACTACTGTGGACACGGCTCTTTCTTAGACTGAGAGAGGATGAGTTATTTAAGGAAAGCTACCTGCTAGAAAATGCTCCATCCATTTGATGATGAATGAAGAGATTACTTTTGAATGAATCATCATCTTTCTTTCTTTTTCCATTAGATTGTGTAAAGAGTTTTAAGCATTTAAAAACCAATACCAAAAACCCTTCCTACATTTAGGGACTTCTAAAGAGGTCACACTAATAATTAAATTCCAGGTACGACTTCCACAATTCTCTTAAAGACTTTGACAGACTGGAAATTTTGGTCTCACATTCCCAGAACATTACCTCCAATTTCTCCTCAATGTAAATCAGTTTCCCAGAACTTCAGCATTAAAAGGAAACGTACTGATTGGCCTGGTCACAACTCGTCTTTGCTAAATCTCATTCAGTTGGTATATATTCCCAAGACTACTTCACAGAAGGCAGCTATTTAAAGTGTGCAAATACTGAACCTTCTCTTGAAATGAGGCAGTTTTTTTTATTATCAGTCAATTTATTGTTTTACTTTGTCTCTCTCAACCTTCTCCTTTTAAATAAATAATTCAATTAGATGGAAAAGTAGCATCATACAAAATTTTGCATGGCCTTAAAATGTTTTCAAAGTTTCAATTTTTTTTCCTAAAATTAATTCTTTGCAATACTAGAAACTAAGTTAATTGACAGGTATGCATAATGATCTTATTTCCAAATTCCAGATGCCATTTCCCATTCTTTGAGGAACACTTCAAAATATAGCCTTCATTTCAGATCCAACTTGTCCAAGTCTAAATAATCTCTCTCACCCATTCCCTTTTACCAAGTTCCCAACCAGTTGCTAATTCCTGTAGTCTGCCTTTACAATGTCTCTTCTGTTATTCTCCCTTCAATTACGACTGTCACCTTGCTTTTGCAGTCCCTGGTGATTCATTCATACATTCATGCATGCACCAATTCATTTATTCAACAATTCTATAAGTGCCTAACATGAGTGGGCTCTCTGTCTCTAGTCTTTCCAACATCGCTCCCACTCTGGCCTTCTGCCCTGAGGCTGAAATGCCCTCTGCCATCTTACCTACCCTTTAAATCTCAGTTCAAATGCAACCTCTTTGTACACTTTTCTTATTCCTTCACCCACATGTTATTTCTTAATTTCTTCAAGTCTCTCGAGCATTTTTCTATTTCCCTCATCACAGCATGGTAGAAATCTTATCTCTGCCACTTACTAGCTGTGTGACTGTGGGCAAGTTATATAACAACTGAAGCCTCAGTTTCTCTTCTCAAATCAATGATATTATTAGTCCATAGGGTGTGAGGTTAAATGAGATAATGCATGTAAAATACTTAGAACAATGCCTGTGAACACTCAAGTTCTTGTTATATTATTGTATGCAGCAGGGACTTATAAATATCTGCTGTAACATTTTCATATTGAGAGATAACCCTTGTAATTGCCTTCAGTGTTTCTGAGGGGCTTAAAATTACATTTACCTACTATTCCAAGTGTTGGGCCAGGGCATCGAATTCTGGGCTGAACACTCTGGAGCCACACTGCCTGTCTTCATATCCTGGCCCTTACCATGTACTAGCTCAGTTTTCTAAAATAGGAAGTCAGGCAGTTAAAAGTTTCTATACTTCGTAGATAGTTATTAAGATTAGCTGAAAGTAAAACGCTTACACGTGCCTGGCCCATAGCAAGACCTCCATAAATGTAGCTTGTCATTACACTAGAGGGATTCCAAATTGCTCCTTGAATCAATTCTAGGTGGTGAGAAAGTGAGATAGGCAGGAAGCTAGATATGAGCTGGGAGCAAGGTCACTCCACCAGGTGCAGCGTCCTAATTACTGGGCAGTGGCTCTTCGGGCGTGCAACACTCCCCCAGACCCCGACTGAGAGTAGCCCCAAGCCTCATTATACACTCATTTGCATTGCAGTTTTGACCCCCCTTGTGGGAGATCACCGCCATGACAGTCCCAGAGATGCCTATGTAAGGAAAAAATCTCCTCCTCCTGACGTGGGGGTGGAGACAATGCTCCAATTTGTCCACCGTCCAAGACCCTCACCTGCCCCTGGGACCCCACCTTCCAAAGCCACCAACCACCACAACTTCGGGGCAGTTGCTCACCTCCAGCCTGCCCACCCCTCCCCTTGGGGGTGTACTTTCCCTTAGCTAATAAATCCTCTCTGTCAAAACTTCCACTGTGTGTCCACTCCCAAATTCCTTTCTGTCTGTGGACCAAGAACCTGGGACCTCACCACACTGATCTAACTGGTGCCTGTTAGATTCCAAAAGGAATGCATAATTCCCTGAATTATTGTCACACTCTTCTAAAAGGCCTTCCTGAAGAATGCTTCTCCCAATCCCAGTCTATTTTGTATCTCCCAGATAGACTAAAAACTGCCAAATAATGCTTTCCATCATATTACTCCCCAAACAGAGGATAGTCTACATTCTCCATTCACTGGGACATCAACTCTCTTTCCGGTTTTCGGATGCTTCCTAATCACGTCCCCTCCCCTGAAATGTTTTCCTCATTTGCTCTCTAAAATGTATCATTTATCCTCTAATGTTTCAGTTACCTTCCTCCTGGGTCCTCAAACTCTCAAAGAGAGAGTTTCTCAGAGGCCATACTCTCTTTCTGGCCTTGTATCTTCCCTCATATTGATTATTTCTTTCCCTATGCCACACATCTTGAAATGTCTTCCCTTTCTGCATCCATCTTTCTGAGTTTGAGAAGCTTGCCTCTGCCACAGACTTTCTGACTAACCTAGCCTTCAAAGACCTCTCTATCATAATGCCTGAAGCATTTAGAGATTTTACCGCACAATTTAGCTATTAATTACAAATTGTCTTGCAGCATTTGCTATGTGTTTGTTCGCCTCTCCAGAGATATTTCACTATTTTTTCTGCTTTCTATCTCTTTCCTTTTTTGGCTAATCCATATAGCTCTCTGGACAATCTTCCCAGTCTGTCATGGTGACCAGGCCATGGCACCACGCCAAGGCACAGCTGTCCTCCAGCTGTCTTTGCTATTGGCCAAGTCTGTTTTTACATACTAGGAAGAATTTTCTTTCCTTCCAAGCTATATTTCTGCCACTTCTTAGAATAAATGATATCTTTATTCTACAGCCAGCCTTACCTGATTGAGGCAGCACTGTGTTGTGTGGAAGAAGCATGGACTTCGAAGCGTTAGAGTTTTGGGTTTGAATCTTGGTTTTGTCACTTACTAACTATATGACCTTAGGCAAGTCACTTTTCTGAGCCTCAGTTTTGTTCAATATAAAAACATTGATACCTAGCTCACAGAACATATATGAGGATTGTATGAGATCAATAACAAAGTGCCTGACAAATAATAGGGAGTAAACTTTAGATAATTCACCCCTCCAATTAATATGAAACCATATTAATATTATCTACAGTCTATCCTTATTTTATATACACATTGACACAATCATGATTACTCTATCTTTAGCTTTATGTTTATGTTGGGTACTTATGATCCATTTAATATCCCTCATCAAATAATTAATTTTTTAAGAGAAGTGCACACACTAATCTTAGTATTTGTAAAAGTAACAAAGTGCTTTGTCATGAAATCTGTAGAAGCCAAAACTTACTAGTTGTTCAGAGCTGATTAACATTGGAAATTATCTCTCAAAGGAAACATCGGTTTCTTTTCTCCCTCATGTCTGAGGAAATTGAAGGCCAAAGGCTAAACAGTCCTTTGGTTAAGGGTAAAATGCAGAGGAGTAGAACTGCCATGCACATGGCTTGCCTTCCAAATTTGAATTCTAGAAATGTATTCCAAGATAGTGAGGCAGTGTTTTGCAAGATATCTAATGAAAATTTCCTCTGGAGCAGTTACAATTAACATGCCAAAATGAAACTCATAACTGAAATTACCTCCAAATTTTTAATAAATCCCTCAGCAAACACTTGTTCTGATTGGGTGTATGCAAACTTTGGTTGAGAAATGAGTACTTTAAAACTGAAGCCTGCTTTAAGTAGAGTTTCTGAGCAGAGAAATCACCATAAAATATCAAATTTGTAGGTTCAAATGGGAAGCCAATTTAAACATACCTTTTTTCTTTTTGTTTTGAGAACAGTCTAAATTGCTCAAATCCTAGGCTGTACGTTGATGAGTCTGTTTCTAGCTACAAATATTTTCATCTTCCCAGGGAACAAGCTAACCTTCTGAGTTAGAGTTACGGTGTAGGGGTTAAATTACGTCTGTGGGCAGGATACAGACACAGAGGAAATTCAAAACTTAATATGACTAATAGATGACTGAAGTGGCAGTCTATCACATATGGTGGTTAAGATGGTGTCTACCTCATGGATTCATCTTTGAGTATAATAGAGATCTTGAGAAACCACAACTCTTACCATTGGCTTTTGGGAGAAGGAGAGGCAGGGGATATTTTTCTCCTTCCTCTTTAAACTCATGTTAGAAGGCTGTTGAGAATTTCTGATTCAGCAACTTCCCAAGTTACCTGGTCCTTTAAAGAGGTTTAAATGTGACCTCACCTCTGCATGACACAGATTCATAATCAGCCTTCTGTTTGGAAAGCCAAAGCTTTAGAGAAACTCAGTGAATAATATCACAATAATGGTATTTCAGTTCAACAATGAGATTTTCTCTCATATATATAGAAACAGACCCTGGAAACAATTTTCAGGAGTATTTTATTGTTTTGATGCTTTTCTCCTTCTGGCAGGAAAAAGGACTGCAGAATATTTTCCTAAGTAGACAAGAGCTTCCCTCTGCCCTGTGTACAAAGTGTCTAGTCTTAGAAGTGGAATTCCTGGAGCAATGGTTTCTACTACATGTTGTGAAAGAGGTTAAAAATAGACCTTTTGTCACTGAGTATCAGTACTGACAAGCTTATTACAGCAAACCAGGTCTTCTCCTCTGCTCCTTCTACTCCGTCTCTCAAATTTACCACACCTAAATTGCGTTTGGGGGAGGAGGGCTGGGGCAGCTGGGATGGCATATACTAAATAAGCAAATAAAACTCCATAGGAATTCTCTTCAAGATGAAAACTGTTCTATGCTTGTTTATTTTTACAAGAATTGTCTCCTTTGTTCATAGACTATTCCAGTAGAACTTTGCCATTATGATGCCACAGCAACACATACATATGCAGATGTTAATTAATTTATATAATCCTCATATCTGTTCTGTAAGTGAGGTATTAATATTTTTATATCTGAGAAAAACTGAGGCACAGAGAGGTTAAGTGACTTGCCCAAGGTCATACAAAGTATGTAGCAAGGAGCAAAACCAAGATTCAAACCCAAAACTCTATGATACCACAGTTCATGCTCCTTTCACACAATGTCATGTCGCCTCAATTGGGTAAGGCTGGCTGTAGAACAAAGATGTCATTTATTCTAAGAAGTGACAGAAATATAGTTTGGAAGGAAGGTGGAAGGAATTAGATCATTTCTGCTTGCTCTATTTCCACTTCTATCCTATATCGCTTTAGTTTCCTTACCTCTTCATATTCTCCATCTTTATTTTTCACATTTTCGTAACTGAATAAATAAGAAGATTGGTTCTTGAGGTAGAAATGGTGGCAAATGTATGATGTTTCCTACTTAGTAGAATATGGGGGAAGCTCTTGAATAGCATCTGACTCAAAAAAATTCTTCCCATTCACCTGCCATAGCTGCAGAAATTCCTACCATTAGAGAGTCACTCCTTTGGATTAACTGTACTTTGTCTTTGAACATGCCCGTTTATCACACTATTTACAACATTTCCCAAGACTTACGTGAATGTAATCAATCACAGAACATGCAACTTTTGGTTAGTAATAAAGCAGCATGAAAGGTTTAAACAAACCCTTTGCAGCCAGAGAACAGAACAAGTTCTTTGGGAAAGGAAAACTGAAAGGAGTAGATGCCAGGAAGGGGCATGGTGCTCCATGGAAAGTAATCTTGAAATACGTCAGCCTTGTATTTAGGGTTGCATGCATCTAGGGGGAAATGAGGTATGTGCAGACTTTTAAATAGGTTTGATTTCAGTTTAGATGTCAGGAAGCCTTCCCTGATTCCCCAAGACCAGATTATGAGTTTCTGCTCTCAGCATTTGTAAATACCTGTGCTTTGCCTGATCATAGCACATCTTATTTTGCTATCATTGTCTGTCTGATTCTATCACTAGACCATAAATCCCTTGAGAGCACTCATTCATTCATTTGAGGAATATTTCTAGTGCCAGTCTAAAATTCAGGAGGAAAACTATTAAGGTTAAAATATCCAAATGGTTGGATTTTTTTTTTTTAATTTTTATTTGGAGGTCCTGGGTAGCTTGAATATAGGAAAAAAAATCAAACAAATGCTCTACCTCAGTGTTCTAGACTTGAGTAGGTAATATATGGTCACCTTTCAGTGGAAGCCATAGACAGTTATTGAGAAAATATTAAAGGGGATAATGAATATATTTAAGAAAGCTTTTTTCAATTGTTTATTCTCAGACATGATTTTTTTTTATTGAAGTATAATTGACATACAACATTATATTAGTTTCAAGTGTACGACATAATGGCTCAATATTTGTATGTATTGCAAAATGATCAGCACAGTAAGTCTAGTTAATATCTGTCACCATACATTGTTACAGAAATGTTTTTGAAGGAAGACTAAAACTTCTTAGGAGTACTTCAGTTTTGCTAGGTTACTGAGAACATACTTCATAATCCCACTACTGACTCAAAAAATGTGTAGATGTGTGGCTCAAAGTGCAGAAGACTTTGGGAAACCCAAGAAAGTAAGAAAATGCAAGAAGTGGAACATGCAGGTGAAAGAACCATAAACTAATAGATTTTAGTGTATTGCTAAAATGAAATGAGTACCAGGTAAGACGCAACTTGACAATGGGTATTTAGAACCAATAACTCTTCCAAAAGAAAAGTTGAGAAGCAAACAACAAAACTCCCTCATATAGAAGATTTTTTGAGAATTTGTCAGCTCACTACCTTTCGTGAATTATAAAATCACCTCTTTGTCCTGATCAGAGAAATCATGATACGGCATAAACCCAGCTGGCCAGATTCTGTCACATGACCCCATAATGTCATTGTACTTAGTAATCATTGGGTAAATCATCATGGTCATGAACAAATGGAAATAGATTTGCCTAGTGGAAATGTCACCAGTGAATAACAGTGTGTAGACCAAAGCCCTGTTGCAACTCTGAACTCTGACATGAACTTGGGCCACTCACATAGTAATTCCTGGCAACTCACTACTTGCTACAGCACAGAATGTAGTATAAAACGTAGTGGGTTTCAAGCCATAGACTCCATTGCTTGGGGGAGGGGGCAGTTGCTGACTGGCAGAGAGGCCTTGCCGCAATGTGGATTTACCTCTAAGGAGGCCCATGGGTACAGACATGACAGCACTGCTCAGCGTGGTTTGCTAATGGACAGTCTTATGCTAGCTGTTTTTCCCTCTGTTAAATAAACCCTGCTGGGGTTACAAATATGCTTGTAAGATTTCTATTTTACTTCCTTAATAAACCTGCAATTTCAACTTGCTATGAACCATTGAAATTGCCATTTTCTAGGTAAAGAAAATGGTTGAATATCGGCAATTTCATATGATTGACCTAACTGTTAAATGGTCATGCAGATTTGGTAATACAGTGTAACTGTGGGAAGAGAGAAGAATTCAAACGTCAACATTAAATGTCTTATTTTTTTCCAAGGAAGCCCTATCAGGTTAAAAGAGAAGGCAAATTTCTTTTAGCTGCAACTAGTATTTGTGGAATATCTAATCACACGGTGCTGTGAAGTATACACAATACACAGAAAAGACCAACATTACCCTTGAGGAATTTATCATCTGTATGTGAGGACTTGGCTAAAAACAGAACAACAATATTGTGTTCCTTTTCTACACAGCAGATAAAAACGGCTGTACTGTAAAATGCAACTAAACTTTCATAAACTATATTGATGCCAGTACCACACATACCCAGAAATACCACTTACTGGCTTTATTTTTTATGCACACCCACCCCCCTCCAACATACACACACACACAACACTCAACTATATTAGCTTTTTTTCCAGGACTGGCTACACAGTTTGCAGAAACAATGCGAGGTTCCTTGTTAAAATTGATTAAGAATTTCAAAATGGCAACAGGAGAGCATTAAACTGGGGCCCTTGTAAGCATGGAGCCCTATGTAACCATCCAGGTCGCATGCCTCTGAAGCCAGCCTTGCTTTTTTTTGTTTCTCATATATGTCAGGCTCACTCCACCCCAGAGCTTTAACACTTGCTATTCTCTCTGCTTGGAATGCTCTTCTCATGGCTAAGGTCTCCGCAAAAATGCTTTCTCCTGAGAGAGGCCTTCCTTGACAACCCTGTCTACAGAAGCACCTTTTTTTGTCACTCTCTGAATACTATTTTGCTTTCTTGCCAATACTTTGCTCTGCTATTTTCTTGCTAATTTATATATTGACTTTTTATTGTCTGGTTTCCCTCCACTGGGATATAAACTTCATAATAGAAAGGACTTGATCTCATTCACTTCCTCTTGTTTGCATGGCTCTTCAAACAGTACTTGGTACATAGTAGGTGTCTACTAAATATGTTTTTGATGAATAAACGAACAAACCAGGTTATTTACAAAATATTTCTAATTTATAAAAAAGTGTCAGTGGTCTTTAAGATGTTATATGTCCCAACAGACTTAGCTAACACATACGCATGCATCCAAACACATGAATGAACCAATGAATAAAACTCAAAACTTCAGCCAATGCAATACATCAAACATGGAACTCCCATTCAGTTGAGATTACTAAGTGCTTTATCTTTAGAAATCATACTACATTCTAAAGGTCAACCAGCTTTCAGAGTTAATTCTGCTATGGATCTCATAACAAAAATTTTTAAAGTAAAAATGAAAAGTAGGCATATATTAAAATGTTGACAGAAAACATGTCATAAAATAATTTCTAAGAAAATATGGTAATTTTTTATTGCAACTATGCCTACTGCCAATAATAGAATATAATTATTAAGACATTATTAAGTACTTTATTAGAAAACTGAATGCAGCTCTAATTTTTTCACAAAGCTAATATTCACCTAGAGTAGTTAAACAAAAAAAAAAAACCAAAATAATTATAAAAGGTCACAAAAACTGAGACTTTGACCCCTTGCAGGAATTGCTAACATGAAAATAACCTTGGTTGAATTAACCTGAAGTGCATGTTAGATTACGAAGCCTCCTGCAACATACTTAATTATATTTTTTGAATTTAAGAGTCAAAGATAACGGCCCCTTAAGTCCCAACTTTGGTTTTCACTACCCAATTGGTTGTGGCTAGAGAGCTGGTACTGCATGCAAATCATTTTTTTTGGCGGTTTCATAGTTTCCAGTTACAGCTAGAAATTAACAAAACAAGTTATAAGCACTGACTGTTGAAGACTGCTACATATCCAATGAGATATGCAATGCAAGCTAAATAGGAGATCATTTGCAATTTAAAATATAATTTTCCATAATGAAAATGTAAAGCAGTCGTTCTGTTTTATTCAGCATGGCAGGTTAGGAATCCCTGTGAAGCTACATTGAAGCAAAGAGTAGATTAATAATTTAATTTGGTTCAGAACTATGCAATGGGGCACCACAACCTTTTATTTTGTAACCAGCTGCTGACCCTAATATGGAGAAACCAATTAGACATCTCTATTTAATTGTTGGGTGACCCATCTAAAACTCACCAGGAATTTTCATTTTAAACAACACTCAACAGTCTGAAAGAATCCTAGTTATCCCCCTGGTGGAGGTGGTGGATTTGATAGAAACACACAAAGGAGTTCAGCAAACGTGGGGAAAAAACTGAAGATCATTTTAGACTGTGTTCTGTAAAAGAACACCTTAACATAATGAGCCTTCCTTCAGTCTCCCTTGGCGGAGCATCAGCCCTCTCAGATAACCCCACACAAAGCAAATACCATTCGTCTGAAGTTACATTTGCTCCTTGTTATCACAACTTATGCCACTTAATTCATTATTCAACGAATTCACTTTCTTGTTTATCAGATGCAAGGTAGCCGCTTATCCCTAAAGGCCATGTATGCAAAAGACTGCTTGTAATCCTGTCACTTCAAACCTCTCTAGGCTTTTACATTGCTTCAGGAATTAGGAGGAAAGAAGCAAGCAATTTAGATTTATTCCTGATGATATTAAATCTGTACATGATGGAAGAAATAAGAAAGAAATGCTAACCTGAAATTTGTTGATTTGGAGAGTAGCTTCAGAGGCTATCTTTACATGTAAAAGTTAGTACATTCACTCATTTCCCATAATAAACACCCTGAATTATTCTTCCTACATTAAAGAGGAATAAATTAAATGCATTTGTTTTTTTGTACAGGTTACCTGCAAGAAAAGGTAATATATCTCCTCAACTGCCTTTGAAAGATGCAGGCCAGCTCGACCATTCACATGCTGTAAACAGATATTACACATACTTTAAAATCTGATATCTGATGTGTCAAGGCTTTTGGGCACCATTCTTTAAGTATATTTAATGTTGGATTAAAAAATGCATTGAAAATGAGTTTTCATTTTTTTAATATGGGTATTTCAAGATTCTTTTTGGCTGTCAATAACAAGATGTGATAAATACATTCTGAATAATATAAGACAATATAACTATTTGAACTCCTCACACAACATAGGTCAGAGATATTTCAGTTTGATTTGGTAATCTTATGCTATTAAAATCATTAAAATGTAAATGAATTACTGAATTAAACAACTTTCACTGCACTCAGCACAATTAGTATTGTATAAAATTATCTGCATAATTATACACAGTATGTTTACATAAAACACCCAGGAAAAAGCTACAAATCAGAGGCTGAGTGTAAAATATTTTAAGCTGTGTGCTGAAGTCTTCTAAATATGGAAATCTAAGTGGTTGTTTTAGTATTGGTGCTTTATGTAACTGCAGACAATTCTAAATTTCATGCTTTACTTATTTAAATGCTAAATAAATCTATACTTATTTTTAAAATTCTCATAAATATATATACATATATGTAAAAAGTACATCTAGACTGAATGTATTTTAAACCTGTGTGCGTTATTCACAAAACTAAGAGGCATTTATTTTCTTCAATTAATTTACATTATGAGCTAACTATTTGAGATTCAACATTAGTTCATCAACAAAAGCCACAGAGAACATTTTAATGCAGCATAGCATATACAGATATCCCTAAGACAAAAGACTCGACATCTCCAGAAAATAGGAACCATCTACAGGGAACCTCATTTTGGGAATAGAGTTGTGACTAATAAAATAATGTGTACAGAATTACCTGCAATTATTCTAAGGAAGGAAATACACTTGAAAACTCACATACCTGGTAACTGTGGATATTATTGTAATTATTGCTATTCTTCCAAAGCATCCTTCATATTAATACAGTGATGAAAAAATTGATTCACCTGAATAATTAACCTTTACTACAGCATAACTACCTTAGGTACAGATTAATGTTTTCTTTTCTGCCTGAGACATAAACCAGAGAAATCACACTCATTAAAGATACTGCAAAAATCAATTGTCTCCTGCCACTCTGAGGAATTAACATCAACGATTAAGTTATGCAGTATTCTTAAAAGCTCATATTCATCTGTCTGTGCCGATTAAACAAAAACAGCAAGATAGAGCAAAACGAAATTAACAAAGAGTGCTAATAAAATACAACTTTTCTGTTGATATCTTAGATATATAACTTTATTCATTATTGTACAACTCTTGGTTTTTTACATGTGGGAGATTTAAAAAGTCACCCAGTGATTTTTATAGTGCAACCGTATGCTAGATAAAGATATTTAAGCTGTCAGTATAAACTGCTTCTGTTTTCATTTTGCATTTAATTTCAATGCCAGACTCAAGGCATAAATTTTTCATCACCTGCAATGCTATGAATAAAAGATTAAAAAAAGAACTGAGAAGAAATTCTAACACATGCGCTGCATGCAGCACATTGTGCAGACGCAGTATTCATAACTAGATGTTTAATTTCCATCTTTTTTTTTTTTTTTACGTCAGGAACATTATTATTTGAGTTAATACATCATGGAGCTAATTTCCCAGTATTTTAGCTTTGCAGAATTCAAGTTTACCTAGTTTGGGCCAAATAGGCCATTCATTCCACTTGAAATCTGAAGTATACGCCCTAAGATTTACATACTATTTTGTTAGCACTGCAGGATTCTACTACTTTCGTATTTCTAGAAAGGGAATATCTCAACATCATATATTTTTGTTTTATTCCATGAAATAGCACATACATTAACCTTTCCTGAAGTTCAAAGCACTAAAAATTACAGAAATGGTCCCGCCTAATATCAGTTCCTCATTAAGGCTGGCTTCGTGTTCTAAGCCAAAAGATATAATCAATCCCAAGAGGTAAAGTTATAAGCTCAGTGTTGAGGCATTTTTTATTTAGTACTTAGGACTGTTTTCTGTAGCACAATGCATCTTCACTGTCACTTTACTAGCCTCCAAAGGATACAGAGACCAGAAAAATTTCTAATTCTTTCCAATAGACTCTTAGTGAGCAAGAAACGCACAAGAGCCCTTTCTAATCTCATTGGGAGGGCCTTGGGTTTATCAGCCTTGCCACTCTAAAACTTCACTTTCTTAGGACAGTCAAGAGCCTGCTGAGGACTCCAGGCCTGTTGGGGACAGAAAGAGTTAGTCCCTTGGATGTTAGTGGCATCTAATAACATCTAGCTGATTGTCCTGGCCTCTAATTACTCAAACTAATTTTTTATGGTTATTGAAATTAAATCTAGGGAAAGCTTTGGAAAAAAAATAAACCAAACCATGTTCTAATGTTCTAAGACATTATTATCAATGTTGTATCCAATTAGATCAGTTGGTTAGCTGATAGTGCTAATGAGACCTAGGTCATTGGTTCAATTCCAGAGGGGCCAGTTAGCTTTACTTTGTTCTATGGTCACAGGCAGATACCTCATCTCATCCAGCTATCTTAAATGCTGTTGGTCACCAAAATAACCAAATGAGAGGGTGTGAACGGATCAGTGCAAATCCATCCTTCCAACTAGGCTCCAGAGGGCATCAGTATTATCTTTTGTGAGCATCATACAAAAATTAGTATTTTTATATAAAATCTTTTTTTTTTTTGCCTATTGTTTATGATAGTAAAGCAAGCCCTTTATATCTTCAAAACATGTAATGGGCTTTAATTAGCTAGACTTCATAACAGCTCTATGGTGTTGGCAAGTTTAATTAAGCTTACTTTACAGATGAGAAAGCTGAAAACTGAGAGGTTAAGTCACTTGTGTGAGGTCACATAAAATGTCAGTGGCATTTCTCAGATTAGAATCCCTCTCTTCTGTATCTCATTCCATCGTGGTACCCATGAGACTGCTCTGCCTCTATGGAAACAGCCTGAAGTCACAGTAATATGTCACTATATTATCACATTATTTTTCATTATGCTAGAAGACACAAGCTTAGTGAAAAGGCATGGTGAATCAAGGATTACAGCTGTATCTCCTTGAAGCAACATAAATGTATGGAAATTTGGATTTGTTGAACAGACAAATTAGAGGGTGCCATGTATCACTTAGTCTATGCTACCTCATACTGTTATTAATCACTTTTTTTCGTATGCCCTAACTTCCCAACTAGACAGTATGCACAGGGACTAGAGCATGTCTTATACCTCTTTGAATCCATAGTAGGTATTATAAAATTTATTCATGACAATGACATTTGATTGGAGGAAGACAGGGAAATAAAAGACTTCATATTCTATAGGAATGGCAAAATAGGGGATGGGACAAGTTTCACGATGGTGGGTAGGAATGCAGTTTTGCTGTTGAGCCTCCATAATTACAGCAATTCTAGTTTGATATCTTATACGCAAAAGCTTTATAAGAACACCTAACACATATCCTGGACTCCAAGCATAAAGAGGACCTACAGAGGTGATGCACTTAAGGAAACTTCTTGCAAAGAGTAGAATGCTTAGACAGCAGGGTAGAAGCAGCAGCTTGATGCAGCTATGGAAGGTGGAAACTTCACTGTGAAACCTAGTAGCATCCTATCAGTGGGGAAATGATGTTGTGAGAAAATTAATTGCTCAGTATTATAGAAAAGAAAAACACACGATGGTGGGTGCGGGAGGACAAGTAAACATATTTTTCATTTTATAAAATGGTTGCTCATAAGATGTTTTTAGTTGTGTGCTTCTCTCATGCCTGAAGTGATCTTACTTAGGATAAAACTGATTTACTAGAAAGTTTCAGAAATACGGCAATTTTGTGAGTTAAAGTATGCCTATAAAGATTTTCCCCTCTCAGGTAATTGACTTAGTTTTGATTCTCTTAGTGAAGGATCACATCAAGAACTATTGGGTTGCTTTGTAAAATGAGGAGCTGTTTTGAAAATAGGTATTAACACCTAGGTGATCCTAGGAGGAAATGGCAGACTCAGCGGCAAACTCAAGGAATAATGTGCCTGTTCCCCAGACATGGGCCAATATTTAAGTTTTTCATTTCCATACAGTCATCTCCTTCCTGTTCATGTCTCTCCACCATTAAATCTCTGGGTATTGGGATCCTTCAAACAACAACCTTCCGAAGTCTATGGACTAATCTTATCACTAACTCCTATACTGGTTAGGGATAATGTATTTTTTTCTTATATATGAATAGTCTGCACAAGATTATTAGAAAATATAAATTCATTGCTCAACTTTGTTAAAAACTAGAAAAAATTAGAATCATTTAGTGCTTACTCTTAGGTGAAATATAGCACTCACTTTCATGCTACACAGATTTACAGTATAATTACATGGTCAATATAGTTTAATTTTCATCTTCTGATTTTTTAAATAATATTAATGAATTAGTGCTTTATACCACTTGAGCTTTGATGATAATTTGTCTTCTATAATGTATGAGAAAATCTACTGAGCACCAGCATTTTAGGGATGGTTTCTTCCCACCAGATTAGTGTTTATTAACCTAGGAGGCTTCCAGGGTCCACGCACCTTCTGAAAGTTTATGCAAATTTTGGAGGTATATGCATATATTGCATGTTTCTAGGCGGAGAGCTTTTCTTAGAACTTCAAAGGAGTTCCTGTTTCAAAAAAAGGGTATGAACCACTACTCTAGATTTTTAGCTTGTGTTCACTTTTAAGAAGTTAATATTCATCTATGTAATAAAGATCTCTCTCTACATACATATATTGTTCAATTTAATTGTTTTATGAACTAGTGACATATTGGTTTCTAAAAAGGAAAAAGAAAGGAAAGGGACACATATCACAAGTAAAAAAAAATTAGGCTAATTATATTTCTATACTAAGCACTGGGAGAGGTTAACAGGGGCAGTTAAATAAATACGTTTCCTTGAGACATTTGAGATAAAAACAAATCCTCTCTCTAAGAGACATTAGGGGTAGTTCCTCCCAGGAAGTAGTGTGCTAGACTAGAAATCTTGGAGTCCTTTCCAGGTTTATGATCTCTTCACTATATGCTTCTAGGAGATGTAAAATAACTATTTTTATTCATTGTCAATCAAACACATCACTTCAGACACATGCTATGCTTAGCTAACCTGTCTTTTAAAAAAAGAAACCTGTTTTGAACCAAAATACCCCAATCACACACACAAACACAGACACAGAGGATGAGCCGAGGGAAAACTGGGTTCTGTTTAGATTTGTGTCATCAACTCACTGAGTTCTCAAAAGCAAGTTAATCTTGCCAAAACCCTTGAAAGGTAATTTTTTTACTCCCAATTGCCTCAAATACAAAGAGTTGGATTGAGATAACTCAAATGTTTCTCAACACATCTAAGATGACTCAAAAATTATAAATTCTTAGTCCCTATCCTAGGTCTATGCAAACTGAATTACTCAGGAGGGGCCTGGGAATCTGTAGCGTAAGAAGTGATCTAGGTGACTCATGATCATGCAAGTTCAGGAAATCTGGAAGGATGTGATGTTCTTAGTCCTTTAAGACTTTTTGATTTTGGCTAGTTGATATGCGGTTCTTTTCTTCTGAAGATCTTCAATATATTATATAACTCCCTCAAATCAATTTCACCTGGAGGCTGGAAGAATACATTTCCAAGCATGAAATGAACTATTGGTGAGTATGCAACACAGCATCCAAGGAGTTAATTCAAAATTCTATTGGTAAGAAATGTAAAGGAATGGGAACATGTGTATGACATTAAAAATAACAGCTTTCTTTATTGTCCTTTAGAAATTAGTACTGATTTCAAAAGGCATTGATAAGTACAGGGTCAGCATATTTTTTCAGCCATGCTCTTGGGGAAACATTAATTTAATATGCTCTTCTGAACAATTGGTTCTATTCAGATCTCACAAAAAAGAGCTTTTAATTCAAAAAGGGAAGGGCAAGGTATTGGTGGAAAATTATAAAAGGTTTATGAGGTTTTTTTTTTTTCTTGATTCACAAAATTGAGAGCCAAGACACCTTTTGTTTCTAATTATGTTTCTATTAACTTGGATTTTTTTTTTCCAACCTGAAAGTGTGGGGTGAAATGTTATACTTCATTCTACGGAAGAATTTGCCAATATAATAATGCAATTACATTTGGCCACTTGGAGAATAGATCTATGACCAAAAACTTTGTTAACAATGGACATTTTTTGCCTCGGGTTCTGTTTTTTCTCAGCAACATCATAGTATATTTAAAATAATGTAAGCTTACATATAAAGGAGTAAATATAAATATAGGAGTAAATGCAAAGATAATGACACCATCTACTAACAAATACCAATGTTTCCCCGTCAGCAGTATGTGATTTCAGGTTCAGGTCTCTGAAAAGTGATTGCAACTAAGTTACAAAACAATATCAAAAGTTTGGGAGGTGACCTAATAGTGCAAAGATAACTTTCTTAGGTTTCTAAAAGGTAATGTCTAGATATACTGATATAATTCTAGATTTTTCTTTATGCAGAAATGCTGCAGAATGGTTGTTATTGCGTAACAGTGGTCCACTTTATTATAAATAGAAGGTCGTGCAGCAATTTTGGTGTAATCTCTCATTACTCAATTGGTAGCTCCATGCTGGCTAGTGTGTAATATAATTCATTCCATTAGTAATTAAGGTAAAATATTGAATTGTTAATGTAAATTCAGCTGCCCCTTTTTGTAAAGTATGCAGACTGACTTTTTCCCACCTGGTTGACTCCAGGGAGTAACTTTAAATTTCGTTAGGTAGCTAAAGTGATTTTCATTTGGGGTGTATGCAAACATTTTTTAAGGAGAATTCCTGCAGATACAGAATTGATACTTGGAGTTTCTTCCAAATGTTATGTGCCAACTTATTTAAATTATTATGATTGCACTAGCTTTTGGTCTCAGGCCATCATTTTATAATCATTTTATCTATAACAGAGAAGCTTGGCTCTACTATTTCTTCACAATAATTTTGTTTTGCCCCAAATTCAAGATTCATATTTTTAATGAATCTAAAGTGATCATCTTCTCAATTAATCATTTGTAAGCCTGTAGGCAACTTATTAGTAAGGTGAATTTTAGAATGCCCTCAGTAAGAACATGAAATCACTCATGAAACACCCAGTATATTTTGTAACACTACTGTTAAACAATCACCTAAGTTTCAGGGTGACTTAAAATGTTTTCCAGTGGTTTCCATGTTGATCTCTAGTAGTATTCCCATCTATGATATATGAGCAAAATAATGACTCAATCAGTTTTAGACTGCTGAACATGACTCTTTTGAAGTTTCTATTATACAATAAATAATTTTTTTTTTTTTTTTTTTTTTTGAGGAGATCAGCCCTGTGCTAACATCCGCCAATCCTCCTCTTTTTTTTTTTGCTGAGGAAGACGGCCCTGGGCTAACATCTGTGCCCATCTTCCTCCATTTTTATATGGGACGCCGCCACAGCATGGCTTGCCAAGCAGTGCGTTGGTGCGCGCCCGGGGTTCCGAACCAGAGAACCCCGGGCCGCCGCAGCGGAGCGCGCGCACTTAACCGCTTGCGCCACTGGGCCGGCCCCAATACAATAAATAATTTTTAAACACTTTTTTGGGTAGTTCATTTATTTAAATGACCCCTAAACCTTGGGAAAGATTAAATTAAAAATAAAGTTTTATGTCAGCTTCATTTTTAGTAGTTTTCTGATGCCTTTCTTCTATGGTAATCTAATTTGTATTATCTTGAAAATCTATCATATAAACATATTACCATGCATAATTATTCCAAGCAGTAGCATTACTATTATTTTTATATTTATAATCACATTCATTTCAAGTCACTCAGCCTGCTATTACTGGGCCACGTAGTTGGATACCCTAATTTCTTCTTGTGACTTATAATTAGTTTAAATCGAAGTTCAACATAAAGTATTTTGAAGTTTATAAAAATTATTTTTGCGTTACATGCATGTCCTTAGACATAAGACTCAAAGGTTTTCTTTCATAATATACTACAATATGGTTACAAGTGCATTGAAATTCATCTTGTTAGAATGGTAGTAATATATCCCACCAGGACTACTGTTCCTAGTAGCAATTTAAAATAATTATTGTGAGACTTGATGCTAGACATCAGGTTTGCAACAGAATTACAATGAGGGAAGTGTATTAGAGACAAAACATTGCTGGAAGAAAACTTCATAATGGCGCAATTTGGAGCTAAGCCTCAATTTTACAGTAATAGATTCTCTTTATGATGGCACAAAGGAGTGAATGCACTTAGCAAATTTAAATCTATTATTAGTCACACTTTGTGGATTGCAATGCAAAAAGGAGAAAAGAAATTAGCTTTTTAAGTATGTTCTTGTATAAAACAGGTTCTAGTAAGAACAGTCTTATATAAAACCTTGTTACAGTTCAGAAGCACTGTCAGTCTTTATATCAGCAGGGAGTTGTCCAGGTTTAAAATTCTTTCCAAAATAGTTCTGGAGGTCTCCAATTCCAAATTATAAGTTTGTGAAGTCAGGACACATTCAACATCAGCACATTTCTTATTTACAGAAATACAGGATAGAACAAAATGACAGAGTTAATTTGGTCTCTGCTGCTTACTGTGATCTCTCTCCTTGAATGAAGAGGTGTTTATAGTTCGCATTGGTAGTATACCTGCCTTTAATGTGATTTCAATTACAGTAAGAGACCTCACCAGCATTAAGCCAGTATGATTTGGCACTCATCTAGGTAAAAGGAGTTTCAACTGGCAATTTTGCAAAGGAAACCAACAACAAGAATTCAGCAGGTATTTTAGTATAAAATCAAAACACTAAAAATCCAGACTTCCATTTTCAAGTTAAGTGTTGCATTTTTGTTTTAATTATGATCCATTTTTCCTATCTCATCTTAAAATAATACTGTGTAGAATATTTGATAATAGCATAATTTAGTTTAAAAATAACATGTAACATTTCCATAATGTTATTGACTAGATACATAGGGATGCAGCTGTAATCCTTAAGACATATTAAATAAAATTCTTATCTGACGTGTTTCACATGAGTATTTATCTGTGAAAAGGAGTGGAATCACCCAGTTGAATTGGGAAAGGTTAACCATATATACAAATTAATGTTGGTAGGTTGATGGGATAAGAAAGCAAGGACAGACAGAGATTGGTCATCTGTAAAATAAAGTTCCATACAACCTCAACAGGACAGATACAAATAAAATAAAATAATCCAAGGGAACTACTAAAAAAGCTTTTTCTTGTAAATTATCCACATTCATTGTCCATAATAACACTTAATACTGCTTTCCTATGATTTTGTTTTGCTGCCGTGGCTGCTTTTGTTTAATCATTTGAGTACACTTGTTTCCCCGTGGGTTCCAGTTAGTAGTTTATACAGAGGCTCAGCTCTGCCAACATTCAATTAATCTCTAAAATATATACTTTCTTTCCTTCACTTCAAAGACATCACCTTCTCCCAGTTTTCCCCCTACTTCTCAGTCTTCTGTATGTGGTTATACCTCAGCATTGTGTCTTGTCTCTCCTTCTACATATTGGGTGGTCTCATCCATTCCCATGGCTTCAGTTAGCATCAATGTGCTGCTGACTCAAATCTCTCTCTTTACCAGACCCATATAACAATCTACCTACTGTGTATCTATCCTCAGACAGTCCATAGGCATCTCAAACTCAATGTGCCCCAAACTGAGTTTGGCATCTACTCTCTCCCTGAAACCTAATATATTCTTTCCCAGATGTTCTCCATCTTAGTGAACCACCTACTCAGTTGCCCAAGGCAGGAAACCTGTGTATCATCCCTGAAACTTATCTCTTCCCTCTCCCATGTCCAAACAATCTCCAAGTTCAGATGCTTTAACTTCCTATTTCACACACTTGTTTATTTCCATCTATTCCCATTGCCACTGTCCTAATTCATGCTGCCATCATGTCCCTATAGAATTATCCTAACAGTTTCTAAATTGGTTTTGTCTTACCGTGATCCAATCCACTCTGCATGTTACATAAGGAAGATCTTTCCAAACTATTTTTCAAAAATGATAAAGGAAAAGATTTGTAATTATGAATACATAAAATTTTAAAAAATTTCCTCATAAAAAATAACTAAATAAAATCACAAGATAAATCATAAACTGGGAAAAATATTTTCAATACATAGAGCAAAGAGTTAATATTGCTAATCAATAAAAAACTAACATATCAGTATCTAAAAGAAAGATGGGCAAAGGATATAAGCAGCCAATGTGCATAAAAATAAAATGGGTTTTAAGAATCTGAAAAGACACTTAACCTTACTCATTGTAAAAGAAATGCAAATTAAAATTAGACATCATTTTTCACCTATCAGATTGAGAAAAACTTAAAAATTTGAGCACATGGGGAAAATAAACCCTATCATACACTATTGGTGGGTCTATAATTTATAGAACATCTTTGGAGGAAAATTTAGAATATCTGTTAAAATTTAAACATTTTTTAATCTATTTAAAAATTTAAACAATAGTTCCCTTCAATCAGACTTTTCTAGTTCTAGAAATATATCCTTCAGAAATATTAGCATATCCACACAAAGATAAATAAATAAGGACACATTGCAGCAACTTTTACACTAAGTAAAAAGGGAAGATAATGTAAATATTCATCCACTGGATTTTGGTTAAATAATTTATGGAAACCCACCTTCTGGAATATTAGGCTGTAGTTAAAAAGAATAAGATGGATCTTCATGAGGTCATATGGAAAAATCTCCATGTTATATTGCCAAGTCGAAAAACTAAGATACAGAATAGTTTGTATAATATGCTCTTATTTGTGTTAAAAAAAAAAGAATACATATACATATATATGCATGTCTAGGCATAGATAGAAATTCTCTGAAAAAACTGCATAAGAAATGTTCACAGTGACTGTCTTCGAGGAGCTCTTGTGATATAGCCTATGTGATATGTGCTACTTTTTCAATAATTAAAAACAGCTAGCTATAAAAATTACAAATACTGTTGTGCCACTCTCACCTTTAAAAACTTTAATGGCTTCTAATTACCATTAGGATAACATTCAAGTTTCTTTACAAAGCTTATGTGACATTTAAGACAGGGATGCAGCCTCATAGTGACCCTTTCTCTCACCACACCCTTCTCTCAAACTCTACCTCTGGTCACAGTGAACATCTTCCATTCAGATGGGCTTGGAACAATTCCTTGTGCACTCTTTTCCTGGCTAACTTTTTGTACTTCAGGTCACAGCTTGAAAGCCTCTGAGGCCAGGAAGGCTTCTCTGATCTTCATCTTTTTACAGCCTCCTCACGTCTGCCAGAATATGATTCCTGTGATTGGTGCTCTCTTCTCTTCCCACTCCATGTGCTTTCTCCATTGGTGATCACTTGCTCCCATTTCTTCAACAATCTCCTGTATACTAACGACTCCTGAATTTCTGTTTGAGTCCTGATCTTTCATCTTGAGTTTCCAACAGGAAACTCAGCATGTCCCCAAACAAACTTGTTCTCTTTCTTCAAGACCTTTTTCTCCAATATGTCTCATCTTGTTAATGCCATTACCTTGTTCTGCTACAAGCATTGAATGATCTTTTGCTTTTCCCACAAGCACCCAACATGATTTACTGATTCTTCCTCCAAAGTTTCCCAAATCGTTTGCTCTCTTTTTGTGCCTGCTGCACTGCAGGGATTCCAGTCCTCAGTATCTCTGGCTTAGTTTTCTAATTGTTTTCCAGGCCTGCAGTGTCTCTCCCTCCAGACCATCCTCTGATCTGCCAGGATAGCCTCATAATAAGTCTCCGATGGGTTAACAAAGTAGAGAGTACAGGGATCATTGTTCTCTGAATCCCCTTGATATTTCCAACCACACTTCCCATGTTTCCTACCTTCTCACCATAATGAACTACTTTCTATTTTTAAATAGTGCCAAGGTTTTCCACATCTCTATGCCTTTGCTAATGCAATTTCCTCAGCCCAGCATGTGCCTTCTCCATTTCTAGCTGGCCCACTCCTATAACTCATTTCAGTCAATCTCACAAGTCATCTCTTACATGCAGTTTTTTCTCTTTGGCCCTCAAGCTGAATTAATTAATTGCTCATCTGCATTCTGATAACACATTAAACACACATATAACAATGTGTTGTGACCAGTTGTTTAGGATCATCACTACCATGTGATTACAGCACAAATCTGGTTCAATGGCTAAACTAGGAGTTCCATGGCTAAACTGAATTTTGACTCCTCCAGTGCCTAGCACAGCGTTGGCACATGGCAATCATTTAATACATGTGCATTGAATGAATGAATAGATAATCTTCTATGGCTTTGTTTTTCTACATCAAAGTTAACTTTGTCAGATTGGCAATCAAAGAACTCTTTCAAATTGCCCATTCCTTCCCCAATATAATTTCTTCTTTATTTTTTCAAGCCTCAGAAACAGGGGTCTGTGCTTCATGTAGGTCATAAATATCCTTTATTTACATTTATATCTATTTCTGAACTTTTCCTTAGACCATTTCCTCTACTTGGAAAGGGTTCTGACCGTTCTACCTGTGTAAATTTTCTAAGTATATATCTCTCTTGAACTTAGAAACTCTCTAGAACTCTCTGCATTTCATGCTGGTTGTGTACTAGTTTTGTATTCCCTTAGATCGACACCATCTGTATGACATGATTCTTTATACACACACAAATGTACATTTTATTCTATAGGTTGAACCATATGAAATTGTCAGCATTCAAGATTTTTGACCTATAAAAATGGCAATTTCATGTGATTCAACCTAATTATAAGCTTTCTGAAGGCAGGTTACTATCTAATAAAGTCTTTTTTTTTTTTTTTTCTTGGAATTCTACGGAGACAGTAGGCAGAGGTTCTCAAAGTGAGGTCTATGGACCTCTGTGCATCCCCAACATCGCTTTAGGCGTCCATGAGATCAAAACAATTTTCATAATAATTCTAAAATATTATTTGCCTCTTTCACTGTGTTGAAATTTGCACTGATGGTGGAAAAGCAATGATGAGTAAAACCATTGGTGTCTTTGAACCAGTGAGAGCAGTGGCACATCAAACTCTTACTAGTGCTGGTTGTATTCTTCACTGCCGCACAGTTGTATCAAAAAATAAAGTTGTATCAAAAAATAAAATGCTAGTCTGACTTAGAGATGCCCTTGATAGGGCAGTAAAAATAATGAATTTTATTAAATCTTGATCCTTAAGTATACATCTTTTTAATATTCTGGCTGACGCAATGGGAAGTTCTTACAAAGCACTTCACTACATACCAAGGTACAATGGCTGTCTTGAGGAAAAGCACTTGTGTGATTGAGTTGCAGGCTAAAGTAGCCACTTTTGCCATGGAACACCATTTTTACTTGAAAGAACAACTGACAGGTATCTGGCAGATATTTTCTCAAAAATGAACAAAGTGCAACAGTCATTTCAGGAAAGCAGCTGACAGTATTTGTTACCAATGATAAAATTCAAACTTGCAAGCAAAATCAGAATTTTGGAAAACTTGTATCTGCCACCATAAACTTGGCGATTTCCTAATATTTAAAGATTTTTCTGATGAGATCAGTGGCAATATCAATAATTACAATTTTTTGATATTATATAATGAAATGTATCAACATTTGAAGATCTGTATAACTCAGTGAGCCAGTATTTTCCAAATGAACAATACATGAATTTACTAAATGTTAGATGGTAAAAGATCCATTTGAAGTGCGAGATATGGTTTCAGATTCCACATTGCAACTAAACTTTAAGAAGACACCACTTGCTGAGTTTTGAGTTTTAAAAAAAAAATCCACAATTATCTGAAGTGGGAAAATATTCCTACATATCTCTGTGAGGCCATATTTTTTCCCATATACTTCAACCAAAGCAACATATCAAAACAGATTCAATGCAGAAGCAGATATGAGAATCCGGCGATATTAAGCCAGACAAAGAGATGTGAAAAAATGTAAAGCACTGCCACTCTTATTACTAATTTTTTGGCTTTGGAAAATACAGTTATTTTCCATGAAATGTTGTTATTTATGTTAATATGTAATTGGTTTATTGTTATTTTCAAGTGAACTAACAAATACTTTTTTTTGTTGTTGAGCACGATTCACCCCGAGCTAACATCTGCGCCAATCTTCCTCTATTTTGTATGTGGGACGCCGCCATGGCAAGGCTGACAAGTGGTGTAGGTCCATGCCTGGGATCTAAACCCATGAACCTGGCTGCCAAAGAGGAACGTGCCAAACTTAACCACCATGCCACGGGGCTGCTCCCAACAAATACTTTTAAAACTTCTCAGTTTTAATTTCTGATATAGTAAATATTGATCGAAATAATGTGCATAAACAAAAGCTCTTTGGAGACCTCAATAATTTTTGAGAATGTAAAAGGATCTCAAGACCAAAAATTTGAGAACCACTGCAGTAGATGCTCAATAAATGTCTGGTGAGTTAGTGAATCTATGAAACAATACGAAGGAAACAAGGAAGGTTGTGATTACATAAGCCTAGTTATGTGATTGGGGGTTCACTTCTGCAGGCGGCCTCAAACACTTGACTGTTACCATACCTGTCACCACACTGAGAAGTGGATGAGGATTAAATCCTGCCTGGGTTAAGAAAGCAGTGAGGTGTTCCATCGGAGACAAGTCAACTGAAGCTCAGTTTTAAATGGAAGCAGGATTAATTGTGCTTTAAAAACTCCAAATAAAAGAGGACTCACAGAGTAAATGCCTCCCTCACCTTGCACTGGTTCCAAATATCAGGCAAGATTTTTAAGAAGAACTCTTGGACTGCCCTTAAATTGCTTTAGAAAATGTGAGTTATGAATCGTACTACACGATATGTTTCCTGGGAGGCTGGATCACCAACTGCACAATACTGGAAAGTAGCCGGTCGACTAGCATTGAAGCTGTGCTGTCACAACACAACTCCTCTGGGAGGGATGGAAGTGGAGAATGGATGGCAGCAGAATACTCAAGCAGCTGCTGCATGGTGAAGTAAAGTGGGGCAACCACAAGGGGAGGGGGCAGGAGCAACACTTGAAAGGAGCATTGAATTCCAACGTCAAAACCATGTGGCAAAGTTGTTGACTGCTGAGAACCCACAGCAGCCAACAGACTGGTCTGCTATGCCACAAATAGAAACACAGTGGCTCTTTTTGAGCAAAGGCATTGGGCCAAATTAGACTAAGAGGTAAATAGAAGCAGCAGCCACATATCAAAGGAGAATCTTTGTAATATATTCTATGAGTAAAGGATTGTTGGTCATGCTCTGCTTGTCTATCCAACTCCCCTTGCACAGAGAGACATCAGGAGCTCAATCTTGAAAAATAAAGCACTGTGCTGAATACATGACACATGATTTCTCAGTAAGCGTCTTTTTTTTCTGAGTTCCTTTTACACTTTATTTATGACTCTTATGGCATAAATTGTTTTCAGCCTGGCCTTCTGGTTATACTTGTGCAAATTCGATTCTTCATCTCTAGTGTAAACTTACTGAAGACCACTCATTTACCTCTCTGAGTCCATAGCACAATGCCATGTACATAGTAGGTACTCAATAAAAACCTGTTGAATAAATGAAGTCTAAAATTAGCAAAATGGCTTCATTAATATTGCAAAACTGCCAAAAATCTGCTGTCACATCCCTATTCATCTGTTCATGCAACACATATTTATTGAGCCCCTATCACATACAAGGTAATATGCTAGATGACATTGGTTATGTTAAGATGAAATACACATGAACACTTCTCTCAAAGACTCCCTAGTTCAAAAATCCAAATTAGTCTCTTTACTGAGTGCTCAAAACACAACACAAATTTTGCTTTTTCTTTTTGACCACATCCTTATCATCAGCATCACTATGTCTATGGGAAATAAAGATAGTTAAGAAATTCTTTGTTGACATCATCAGAGTCACCTAAATTTACATATATTCTTTCATTTCAACAAAATAATTACTGAGTACACATGGTTCTAGGCACTGGGCTAGTTAATAGATCACTAGATGAAAAGGTCCCTTGTCCTTAAGGAGCTTACAGAATAGGGAGTGTCCTATAAGTGATTCCAGCATTGTATGACAGTTATAATGAGGCTGGTTGAGTATGGTTCTTTTGTATGCTAGAGCCAGAAAGCCCAAGTCAAACCAACTTGAGAAAAAACTCATTGGTTAAGATAACAGAGCAGCAATAGAACCTTGAAAAATAACAAGGGACTGTTCTCTTGATTTCAATTTAGCTTCCTTTGGGATGGCTCCGTTTTCAGACAATTCTCTTGCAGAAGGGAGCTCACGAGTTGCATCCTTTCATATAAAACAGAAAAGCGATCAAAGCCTTAGAATGTAGTATTATAGTCCCTGAGTAGGCTGGTGTGAATCATGTGCCCATTTCTGAATGAATCACAGAGGCTAGGGGGATCAAATGCACTGATGGGCTCAGCCTCCAGCTCACTCACCTTTGCCTGAGGCCCATAGGTGTGGGAGAAGTGATTCCCCAAAGCAAAGGCAGGGTACTGTTGCCTCAAAAAGGAGGAAGAGATGCTAGACTGCTAAAACAGCAAATGTTCACTGCTAAGGAATGTACCTGCTTGACAGCATAATCAAGAACTAGTCTTTGAGCATATTCTGGAGATGCTGCACTGGCCTAAGCATTTTTCAAGATTGAAAGATGTTGACAAAAAGCTTATAATCCAGAAAGGGGGATAAGAAGATAGATAAAATACAAAGAAGAACTCCTCTGTACTTCAGAGAGTTTTTGGAGTAGAGTGTATTTCTCACTGTAGGAATCAGGAAAGCCCCCCAGAAGGAGGTGACCTTTGAAATGGATCTCAAAGGAAGGGTGAGATCTACCTACTTGCCCTAATACAATCTCATCATAACCTAAAGAAATATAGGTTCTCCTCACTTTGGAGATGATCTTTAAATATCCCATATAATCTTGTTCTAAAAAACTATATCTTCAGGAAGTGGCAAACTTCCTCAGTTGGTTACTGGCAGAAAGAATATGATTACCATTAATAATGGTGTCTCTTTTAAACTCAGGCCTAGCACCGAGTCGATACTCAAAAAATCTTGGTTGAATGGATGGATGAATGAATGTCAGAATGAACAAATACCATGGCAACGTGTTAATGGGTAATAGATGAGATTCCTGTGGTCATATAATGTCAAGTTAAAAGACATCACTAAACCTTGTCTATGACAAGTTGTTTCTCTACAGGTACATATGGAGCCACCTCGCTCCCTCAGGTAGCCCTCCGAGGCTCATCAGTAGCATCATTTGCACAGCGCACGTTGTGTGTAATGAAATCCAACCTGGCATCCTCCACACCTTCAGTCTTTCAGCATAAAACAAAGTGCAGCTTCCCCCACAGAGCATCCTGATTAAACAAGTTAACTATGGTGCTGCCTGCAAATACACACACTAGAGTGCAGGAAATGAACAGATACAATGGCCAAGTCTGTATTTAATTTTAATTAAATTTCATTCTGTAGCTCAATTAATCCACATCTCCAAATGTCAGCAGGACTTAGGCAAATGGAATGACATCTGCTGCACCGCACAGGACTATAAAACCTTCACTGCATGCTAGGTCTCTGGAAGCACACCAGGAAAAATGAAATATCTTTATTAAGTGTGTAGTAATGTATAGAAGTCTAACTCAGAGCCTAATGAAAGAACATAAACTAGGAAAGAAAATTAGACTAAGAATGTGAGTGGTTACGGGCATGGCAAATATTGCTCAATATCCTGCCATGTGTTATTTATTGTTTTAAAGTTGCATTTGGCTTTATAGCTGTTTCCTTTAATATTTACCTAGCGGGCTTCTCAATTGCCCAGGTTGGTTTTCTTCTTTTAACTGATACCGATTTCTTTCCTGAGAAAAGACAATTGGTGGAGTAGGGGTGATCTTTCTACATAGAACATGGAGAAGACCACATTTGCTATGCAAGGCCATTTGTCACAGGAAGCCAGAGGTGCAGCAGAGTGTGGGGTTTGACAAGCCCAGATTAAAATTTTTGTTCTGCCACTTATAATATCAGATTAGAAGGTTAAAGAAAACCTCAGATATTATTAATTAGGGAGACTGTTCTCAGCTTGACAATGACCGGTTTTGGGAAATGTCTGTGTAGTGTTTTTAGAAAATGTCAATGTGATCATTACTGTTGGATGATAAGAAATAGATGAATCTTATTAAAATAAATTTGTTTAGCATTATGTGCCAGCTACCGTGCTAGACCTGGAAACACAATGATGAATAAGACATGGTCCCTTCCCTGGAGAAGCGAGAGGAACAAGTGAAAAATAATCACAATAAAATGTGACAAATTTCTATCAAAGAGAGATGCCCAATAACTAGGAAAGCCCTGGAGGAACACCGAAAGCCTGGGGGCGGGTGCTTGTCTCCTGTGCAATGAACAGAATCTGAGCAGATAAACAGCAGGGAAAAAAGCAGAGGGGAAAGTGTGTGCAAAGAAAGAGTGGGGAAAGTGGTTTGTTTTCTGGTTTGGGAAAAGAGTTCAAAGTCTACAGAGACAGGAAGATAGGAGATGAAGAGAGAAAGGTACTCTGAGGTCAGATTGGCTGATAACGCATGTACTGGGAAGAACTCAGAATTTGATCCTGGATGCAATGGGGAATCTCTGATGCAAGGGAATACACGATCATATCTGTGTTTGCAAGATTGGCGTAATGGAGTAGACAGTGAAGGGTGGCAGAACACGCCACCCCAACATATACCACTTTGGCATAAGGGTTATTTTGAGCCAAAGACACTTGAAAAACAGCAGGGGCAAGAAGGTCACTCTGACCTCTCCTTTCTCCAGGAAGCAGGAGGTAAGCTCCTGTGTGAAGATGCCTTCCCTACACCAGGAGAAAAGAAACATTCTCACCACCAGAGATGAAGAGTCAAGGCTGAGAGATGTCTGCACAAACAGACATTTAATCTCTCCATGTATTTTAGTTACTTTTCCATAATTGCCACTCTTTGTTCAACCTAGTACATGAGCACTTAGAACTAGCCACTTTTTGGGGCCTTCATTTTCCTATGGGGCCTGCCATGTTCACGTAAAAATCTGACTGCTTTTCTCCTTTTAATCTGTCTTATGTCAATTTAATTCTCAGGCCCAGCCAGAGACCCTAAGAGAGTAGAGAGAAAGTTTTGCCTTCCCTTCAAAGGCAAGCTATCGGAAGTATGGAGACCAACTGGAAGGGATTCTTGGCTTCTACTAAATCTCCACGCACATGGAGGCTCATGCAAAGGAGGAGAGGGGAAATTGAGTTCTTATTTACACATCCAACAGGGTGAAGACCGGTGATGGCTCATACAGACAGGAGAAAGGCCTTGTAGATCACTAGCATACCAGGTGGGCCGATTCTTGTTGTCATGAAAAAGGGAAAGAGAGAAGAATAGAGGGGGCCCTTGTCAAAGGGCCTTTGCTATTCTCTGCTAAGAAGTTGAAAAACCAGCCTTTTCCCTACTCCTACTTTCCATTAAACAGGAATTCTTTTCTTAAGTGTACTCTTGGCCTCTCTCTGTCTTTTTACGCACTCTGTTCAGAAGGAGGTGGAGTTGCTTAACCTACTGGTAAATTTGGGAATAACTAAGCAGGCTGTGCCCAATTCTATCCTTCTTCCTCCTGTGATCTGCCTGACTAGATGGGTAAGTGTCTAATTGTGGGGTTCAGAAACCCACATCCTCTACCTGGTCTCTCTCAGAGAAAAGGTGAGACTGTTGGCCTCCTGTGACGCTGTTTTATTTCTCACATTGTTCACGACCCAAGTGGGGAAGAGGAGTGCTGTTTGCTGGGGCCCAGTCAGAAACACCAACAGTGAGGAAATATATTTTTTGGCCTTCATTCTGGTGTTTAGGACCATCCTAGACCCAAGAGGAGCCCTGCTGAGAATCAGCCAAATTATTTATGTAAAGCATTCAACAAGGAAGACAGATAAAACCTGGGATATGTAACCAGAGGAGGCAAACGCTGGGCTAAATGAAGGGCTGAACACAGCGAAAGTCCAGGTTTCTGCTCATTCAAGAAAGAAACAGCAACAAAAGCAAGGTTTTCTTCACCTCCATGATGGCTGTGGTTCAATAAGAGGGAGACCGCCTGCTCACTTTGAAATTCAGAATATCAGAAATATTGATTTGTTACCTTAGAATATTAGTATGATAGTTTTACTAAATATTGGCCAAGTAGAGTTTTGGGGTTGGTTTGAGAACCTTTAATTTATTGTAACATTATTATAATAATAATATTTTGCTGCCTTTTAAAAAAAAGGCATCTTAACTTTTAACAACTAACTTGCAAAAAAAATTCTCAAACAACTTATTTGTAAATTGGAGACTCACTGAAATGATACAAAAACATATATAAGCAGAAATAGATTTCAATTTAAGAGGAAAGAAGACACTACAGATAGAGTGGACAGTCTAGCATTCTTATTTAAAATATTAATTCAATGTTAAAGACTAAGAGTTGCTACATAAACTAATGAAAGTTGTTTTCTTTTTCCACTATACATAAATATTTTGGGAGAGAATAAAGCCTTTTTGTATTTTGCCATACTTTGTATTTCTCTCAGATTTTCTTTTTTTCTCATAGTTTTGTCTGTATTTTTCTATCTCTTTTTCATATGCCTATCTAAGATTTTAACTCTCTTCTAATTTTATATTTTTATTTAAATGATGTGCTTACATATAATAGAATAATGCTTTAGGAAAGATCAAGGTTGTCTAACAAAACAGAAGGTGAAATGAACCAGAGGACTAAACTTCTATATATTAATTATTAAAAATGTATATATAACAGAATTAGGAATTTTGATTCTGGAAAATTCATTCAAAAAAATTTTCTAGTTCTGCTATGCTATAATATTAAATTACAAAATCAGCATATGAAGATGTGGCACCAAAATTATATCTAATAAAAATGTACAGGAAGTAACAATTAGCTTCAAACTATCTCATGATCCTATTTAGTGAGACATTGAACTGACATGTGGTTCCTCGCATATTAATGAATTTGACCAGGAATCAATAATGTACCACTAATTTAATCAGGGTTAAAGTTGGCTTTACTCCTGCCAGAAAGACAGTGAGACATATTGATGTTATAATAGTCCAAATATGTAAAAGTGAAGAATTAAAGTTGTAAAAAACACTTTGAGTTAACGAGTTCAATAGCCTCTAACAATCAATCTTAATGTATTAATGTATAATGGGAATAAGTACATTAAAGCATTTCTGGTTGCAACATTTCATAATTTGTTTGCATTGAGTTTTAAGTATTCCATATACAAAACTAGGTATTAAAAACTGGAATTTACAAACACTAACCTATACTACTGAATGTTTACTACATATTTCAAGGACCTGGAAAAGATAATATCTAACTATGAAGTTGTGTGAATCTATCAAGAATGTTCTTAAAAAAATACAATTGATTGACACTAACTTAGAATTTTTAGTTGAGGTTTTTCTTGAAGTCAGGGACCCTGAGTTTAGAGCTCCATCAATGTCTCTTGTAGCACAGAGAGTCCAGGAATTTAGACAACTTCAATTTACGATGGCTTATCATTGGTGGAAATAACTTCTATCTTGAATGATCACTACTTCTTAAGTCAGATTTTTAATAGTAAATGAAGTTAAAATGTACCTTTTTAGATACTGAAAGTTAGATATACACAGTTGGATGAAAATCCCATTTTTTCCTTAAATTATCTGAATAATTTCCTCAATTCTTAATTTTGTTCCCACATATGTGGGCCTCTGAATGGAAAGTTACTACGTAAATTATAGATTTCCCTATCTCTGACCCTTAGTTTTTCTCTAAGATGGGAAACAAATGGTCACATAATATAAATTAGCTATTTCAACAAAGGAATGTCTTTATTTTTTATCAAAATAAGATATAAAATTCTGCCCTGTCAGAATTTTATGCATCAGCGTAAGCTACTTAAAGTGCAGGTATAATAAAGCACCTGTTCTGTAAGTAATGAACAATCATAAAGTATTACTTAGCAACAGGATCTAAGAAAAATTTACCAAATTTTCTAGATACTCATATCCTCTTAAGTTTAATTTATACATTACATGGTGTAATATCTAAGTAAGCTGCTTAGGAGATATCACAGACTAATATGAACTACAAAATCTCAAAATAATATCAGCAAGTTTAGTGAGAAAAAGTAAAATTTAGGGAGGTCTGAAAGTCTAATTCTTGGCCTGGGTTTTGCCCTTCTACTAGACATCCGTTGCTAGACAATCCACTCAAACCCAAAGGAGACTGTAAGGGTGAGTGTGGCACAATACAGAAAACAACACAGAAAGAGTAGGGTTTACGTGAAATATTGTAATGGCATAGAGTCATAAACATTTAAAATAACTTAGAAGTTAGAAATCACCATACACCAACTACATCATCCATCATGCCTCCACCTTCCTCCCTTCCCACTCTTCCTATCCTATTCTATTCATCTCTCCTTACTCCATCGTATCCGGTCCCTTCTTTTTCTCTCCTCACCCTTCCTTTTTCTCCATACTGTTCCCTACTGAATGCCTTCTTTGCCAGGCATCATGCTAGGTACCAAGGGAAGACAATTAGGATCAGGTACCCATCTGCAAAGAACATATCACCATCTTTACAGGAAGTCCAGCACTAAAAAGATAATTTTCGTTCAATGTGATAATTACAATGGAAGTGAAGGGAAGCCTAAGGAAGAGCACCTAATCAGCTGGCTCACTGGAGGAGGTGATTCCTGAAGTGTATCTCACAGTATGTGGAGGATTAGCTACGAAAAAAGGAATGGAGAGATAGGTTTCAGGCAGAAAGGACAAAATGAATGAAAACCCAGGGGACAGAAAGCATCAAACAATATCTGTATAAGAAACTCAGTCTGCACAGCCACCTTTGGTGGCCTGCAGAGTGACTGGATTAGTGTTATATTTTAGAAGGTTCACGCTGGCAGCAGAGCGGAAGGTGGATTTAAGAAGAACGAAACTGGAGTTCAGAAGACCAGTTGGGGACATTTTTCTGCTGGATTCCAGGAGAGGCATGATTAATGCCTAGTGATCATAAAATAAAGAACATTAAGCAACATGTCTGGTGGATCCAGAATCAAATCCCAGGTTTCTCCACTCCCAGTCCAGAACTCTCTCCACTCTACCAGAAACACAGTTTGTTATCCTACAGTAAAACGGAAACATTTTTGTTGCAGGCTCTGTTAACTAGACGTAAGTCCATAAAGGACATATCGTTTGGGGTGACCAGATTACTGAGCTCTAGGAGCTCAGCTCCAAATTATCTACATGGAGCAATTCAATACTCATTTATCATGAGTATTTGGCAGAACACACTCATCTTTTGCATATAAAGATGTGCCATCTCAGTGGGGAGGAAAAACCCAGCCAGAGCCCTTGATGTTATAGTCATTGTTATCAGATACTTGGAATCCATGTGAATATAAGCCTCTTGTTTCCACAGTAAGGGGTGCAGGCCTTCTCCTGGTACAATGTCTTCATGCGTAATGTCTCAGTGCTGCTGCTTCTGATGCCCAAATAGCTGCTCCATCACACACCCCCACTGCTGGTGTCGCTGTAACATTTCAGGTAATGAGGTAAGGGGCACACTCGAGTTCTTTATGTGCCAAGATGAGAAAATTAATTTTCAATGCTAAAAAGATGAGACTGCTGGTGCAGACGGTCACTAACCACCACCAGCTGCTCCATAGACTTGGCATTTGGAAAAGGAAGCCCATTTCAAAGTCAATAACATAACTTCAGGACATGAGAAACTAAGCTGCATCAGTGTTTTGAGCATGAAGATATTGTCCAAATCATACTGGATAATTTGACAAAAATATTGACAATTCAGTTTGTGCTCACACTATACTTTTAAATACCTCAATATAGAAAGAAAATCATAAATGACAAAAATATCGTGTTTGCTTTAGTAGATTCGTCAATAGACTTCAAATATGCATCTATGGGATTTATTTGCAAGGTGGAAGTTTTAACAGAGCATGGGATCTTTATGGTGGAGGCAGGGGAGAATATATCTTAACTATCTTAACTACATACAACCTTCCTGAATCCCAAAGGAAAGTCAAGTGATTTTATACATACACTCACATACATACACACGCCATACTCCAAAGCATTTTCTTGCATTTTGTGCCATTTAAAGCTGAGACATATGCATTTTAAAAAGAGCGGCATGAATGAATTGTGCAGCAAAAAAAATTCCTTAGATCCAGTTGTCTCCCTCTCTCAACTGCATGGATCCACATCAGTGGTTCTCAACTTTGGTTGCACATTAGAATCACCTGGGGAGCTTTTTAAACAACTGGTGCCCAAGGTCCCATCCTGGACCACTGAAGTCAGAATCTCTATGGGTGGGGGGCTTAGGTATTGTTAGTTTTTCAAGTTTCCCAGGTGACTGTAATGTGCAGCCAGGATTAAAAGTTAGTGCTGTGGGAGGATTCTCAACCTCAGCACTACTGACAATTTGGGCTGGATAATTCTTTGTTGTCGGGGTTGACCTGTACATTATAAGATGTTTAGCAGCATTCCTGGCCTTTACCAACTACATGTCAGTAGCAACCCCTCCTCCCCCAGTTGTGACAACCAAAAATGTCTCCAAACATTGACAATTGTCCTGGGGCAGGGGAGGGAGCAAAATAAGCCCTGGCTGAGAACCACTGTTCTAGAGGGAGAAAAAAGATCCCCCATTCCCCTCTCTCAACTAACTTTCAGCAGCTGCTGTACGGACACCTCCCTGTGGTCAATGGGTTTTTCTATTTCACTCTCTTCAAAACTGCCCATCCCTTACCTTGTTCCATGTTCTCCCCACCTGCCAAATCTGACATAAGCAAGTATTCCACCAAGAAGTCTTCCTCAATGATCCCACCGCATCCTGACTTCCTCTTCCTTCCGTCATCTCAGCATACCTGCCACCAAAATGTTAGGCTGCTTCACAAATACTCTTGTCTCTTCTGGTGGAAGATGTTCTCAATTAGATTGTAATCCCACTGAAGGAATGAAAGAACTGTCTTTTGCTTATTTTAGAATCATAGAATTTTTTAAATGGAAGGCTTCAAAATATCATCTTATTGCACTTCTTCACTTCACCAGGCAATATATAAGACAATGTCAGATACAACTTAATACAATATCAGTTTTCCCAGTTAATTCTAGTTGGATTTTTTGAGGGATTCGAACTTACTTTAAAATTTCTATGGAGGAATATAGCCACATATAGCTAAGTACACCTTAAAAGAAAAGGACTTGCCCTGACAGATATTAAGACACACAATAAAGCCACAATAAAAATCATATTGAATTGGCACAAAAACAGACAAACTGATGAATGGAACAGAACAGAGAGCTTGGAGACAGATCCATGATATATGTGAATTTAACAAATGATTAAATTGATTTTAACAGAGGAAAGGGAATGATCAACCAGGAAATGTTGTACAGCTAATCTTCTTGGACTGAAATATTGAAATTCACAGTTACTGTTTGATTTTCTCAAATAATTTCAACTCTTAATTTTTATTTTGTCAGTTTCATCCTTAAAACCAAGGTTTTTTTTTGTTTGTTTGTTTTTGTTTTTTTTTGCTGTTTGCTTAATAAAATGCAACCTGCCTCTTTATTTAAGAAATGTTTGTAGGAATGACCAGTGACAGGCTAATAATTTTCACTTTAATTTTCAAATGTGTAGAAAGCCAATTTCAAGGTAAACAATTGTCTATTTAAAGGAAAAGAAAATAATAGGGAATATTTTCAAATGAAAATGTAAAAAGTACAAAGTAGAAAAGAGACACAAGGTGTAAAAATTCTGAGGGTGTAGAGAGGGCGTGTAAAATGAAGAAGAAAGCACCTAAAATAGAAGCTAAGGGAAGCCATAAAATAAAATGATTCTTAACAGAGCAGAAGAATGCAATAATTACCTTCAGAGGATTGAAGCTTGAAGGAAATAATGTAAACATTCAAGACTAAAAGGCAGGAGTAGGAAGGAATTCTAAATTCTGAGACTTTTATCTTTAAATCTGAGCTGAATGGTTACTACATTAAAAAAATATTTTATTACATTTTGGATGAGTAATAACAATACTACTCATGATTTATTGAACATCTTTATGCCAGTGATTCCAAAGTGCTCTGAAAATATCTTGTGACAGATATTATTTCCTTTTAACAGATGGAGAAATTGAGGTTATGTAGAGCTTAAGTGACTTGCTCACTGTCACAATTAATCAATGGTAATGCTGAAAATGAAATTTAAAGTTCTCTGCTATCCAGTGTAGGGACTGTTCTCCGTCTCATGTTAAATGATCCCTAATTAACTTATTATAGGAATAAAGTAGATTCTTAAAGAATAATTATGAAAGTCATGCCTTGGTTAAGATTCATGCTCATGTTATATCACTAATAAAAGCATTACAAAAATACCCAAATCCTTGAGCATTTTTAGAAAAACCTAACTTATTTAAATAAAACCAATGTAGATATGGCAAAATTTCAGCAGCAATCCAGCAAATTAAGAGGTAAGTTTTAACTTAAATTTTTAAAAATCTATTTGTTATTCCCTCATAATTTATTTAACTGTCTTCTTAATGAGTTCTTAGCAAGTTCAATTAGTATTTTGAAAATAATTAGTTCCAAACTAAGAAATCACCTTATGTATAGCTTATGACTTTTCAGGCTCAACATACCTTTTTCATGTACTAGGTATTCATAAGAAGGGAGTGGTTACTAATTAACACAAACATGATTACTGAATGCCTAAATTGGCACCATGGAATAATTTACTGATCTTCTAAGTGTTTATTGATGGAAACTAGTGTTGATATATTTTTAAATGAGGAATCCAACCAGTTATTCAATTACATACTGACTACAACTAAGTGATCATTTATTGATTGCACAGTCTACTGATGCATAGTTATTCATCTGGATCTGACAAACAGAAAACGTGACATTTAAAACTACCCTCCCAAATAAACATATCACAAAATTCAAATAAAAATTATTTATTTGGGGTGAATTCCCTAACTACGATAAATTAACACAAGATGAATCACCAGCCACTTTCTCATTTGATATTTTTCTCATCTCAGAACTTTCAGGTTCTCAAATTTTCTAGAGTTTCCCAATATCTAATAATTACTGCTTTTTCTTTAATAAAGGTGTCACTTGACAGAATTATGTTCAAAAGTATAGGAAGAGGCTGGTATTCTTGAGAAAGTCCGCAGGACATTCTTGCCTATGTCATCCCATTGTGAATTGGTCCAAAGAATACTTAATTATGCCTGAAGACACCGTGCAAGAAAGCTGCCACCAAGCAGCATCCTTTCTATTCTAACCACCGCAGCATGCTGCCTCAGCCTGGACCAATCGTCCTGCAGACAACATATTAGCTAAACTCTTTTAGACACGATATATTTAGTGCTATTTCTATAGCAAAAATTCATCAATGCCCTCCCCTCCCTTCATTTCTACTGAATAGGTACAAACTTGGAACTTGTCATTCAATTCCCTCCACAATCTGGATTTAACACAACGTTCTAGTACTAATATGCAGCAGCCAAGTTGTGCTATTTTGCTATTCTTTAAATACATCTTGCCCTTTTTTCTTTAGCTTTTGCTTGCAAAGCTGTCTGCCACTCATGGCTCCCGATCTGAAATGGTCCACCTTCAATGTTACCCTCTCTGTGCAGCATCCCTTGATCAACACATTCATCTCTCCATCTCCCATGCACCTGCTCTCCCTTAATTCTGTAGAAAGAGTGTATGACTTTTACTAAACATATCATGTATTAATTTCTATGTGGCTATTTGTATGCAGGTCTCAGTGTCTCTTACTGGATTGTGAGCTTCCTGAAGGTGAGTCTCTATCTTATACATATGCTGGTGCTTCACACTCAGTGGGCCCTTAATACGTATTTGTTAAATGCACGAATACAGGAGAAGCAAAAAATTAGAGCAATGATATAAGATGGTCAAATTGGTGAAATAAAATCAAAAGCTGAACATGTAATTTACATGAACTTATAGCTCCACTTGGGTATAGAAATAATTATGGACTTCTCTAAAGAGAAGAAGATAATGCTAGAATATAAATGTATTTAAGGCAGCAATTTTTGTCTATTTTGTTCACTGATGTAGTCCAAGCTCTTAAAGCAATGCCAGACATACAGTAGGCATTTAATAAATATTCATTGAATAAACAAATAAACACCAAAACAGTTATTTTAAAACATGCTCTGGCTTTTTATAGGTTCTTTAGACTTTTACTGACCCTCAATTTCCTGACATCCCAGTTAAAGAAATCCAGTCCAATTTCATTTTCTTCAATATACCTGGCAATGTCTCTAAACAGAGATATTAAGAAATATACAAAACTACCCATGTTGAACATGAGTTTTGCATACTGAAATACTTTATCACAAAGAGAGAGGCAATTGAACTTTCTTGAACAGATAATATGGTTCCAGGTTGTCAACGATGGACAGCATTATTGTGTATATGTTGACCTTGCGAAACGATTTAACGAAAGTTCGTCAGCAGGTTTAAACTTCTCTAGCTCTTGCTCAAGTTTAACTGGGCTGAGAAAGTTACGAAGACTGAAGAGTCCATTAGATAATGACTAGTCATGCCAGAGCTAATGGTATCACTTTTGATCTACTCCTCACAGTTCTCAGATAAAGCAGCCCTATAATCATAGGCTTAGCCTTCTTAAACACAGCACAAAGGGCCATGACCAGAAAGAGTCAAGAAAAACCCACGACCAGAAGCTGGGGCCCTAGGCAGGGGCTAGTCCATCCTGCTTGTTCTCAAGGAAACTTCTCCAAATCAAAAACTGCAAAGGTCGCATATCAGCCACCACTAGAGAAATCGCACGGCAATTCAGAAAGCAAAGATGAAAACTATAATCAAATTCTGCTACCTGAGCGGCACATTGCCTAATGCACTGATAACAACACAGAAACCCCTAATCAAGAAGTCAGCATGTTGTTCAAGACAAGGGTAGATCAAGTGTAGTGTCAACATGGCGACAAAGTCAAACCAAGCGAAACATTAAGTGCTGACAACATTCATCTGTTTCTTATCTTTCTTTCTGATTAGCAGACTTGGACAAGGTGGCATATCAAGGCTCAGGAAGAGTACATGCCTGTGTGTGTGCATATGTATGTGCGTGTGTGTGTGTGTACATGTGTGTGTATTTAACTATTGTTATTCAAAATTCAGCTTAAATTCTCCAATAAGCCTTCACTGATTGCCCCCACCTCCTATGGATCCTTGTTCTTTGACAATCCATACATGTCTACTGTGACCAAATGCCAACAATGACAAGATCTGTTTATATGTCAGTCTCCCCCTTTGGACTGTAGGCTCTGTGAGGGCAGGGACACAGCCTACTCACCACTGTGTCCCACAGTACCAGCCACCTTGCGGATGCTTCACAAATCACAGAGGGAATAAGCTTTTGACCCAGACAATGCTTGGTTGAAATCCTAGCTCCATCTGTGGAGGCCTGTGGCCTGTCGCTATGACCAGTATTTAGGGAAATTGCCCCTCAACCCTCTGTTCTGCTTCTCCTCTGAGGTTATGCTTGGCTCTGACCTTGAAAGCCCATGGGCCAGTCCCACAAGTCCCTGTGCTCACCTTACATCCAGAGTCCCAAGTTTTCATTTATCTGAACAGCAGTTGGCACAGGCCCCAATTTTACTAGCCTCGTATGCTCTAGAAAATAATTTATCTCTGACCTCAGTTTCCCCATATGTTAAATGGGAATAGTAATACCTATACCTTGAATGGTTGTCATGAAGGTGACATGAGATACTGTATATAAACCCTCTGCCACCAGTGCCTGGTACATAGCAGGCACTGAATAAATGGTAGCTATTATCAAACCATTCTACCAATATCACCTCTAGCTACAAATATTATATAAATAAGCCTTCAGATGACTCTTAGCTAGAATTTTAACACACATTAGTCTTTGCAGACACTTCCAATGATCTGAATGTTATCTTCAAATATAAAAGACAATCAGTGCTTTACTAGATGCTTAAAAGCAAGCATCTTTCCTGAATCTCGACGTGCCAGACTTTATACCTTCACTAATTATCATTTTATGAATAAAAATGGTCAACTAATTCAGCTGCTGTATCTTCCTTCTGTTTGGAAAACAAGTATAATTATTCTGAGGAACTGAGATATATGCTCAACAGCTTATTTGTGAAATCAGGAGTTTAAAAAAATTTACTATATATTCATACAAGAGTCCTCTATATTACTCATGTTAAAATTTCAAGTGCCTGAGAAATGATGAACTAAAATAAGGCTTTTTGCCTCTCAAAAATATATTTAGCTGGGGCTGGCCCAGTGGCGCAGGCGGTTAAGTGCTTGCGCTCTGCTGCAGCGGCCCGGGGTTCGCTGGTTTGGATTCCGTGCGCACACGGACACACGGCTTGTCAAGCCATGCTGTGGCGGCGTCCCATATAAAGTAGAGGAAGATAAGCACGGATGTTAGCCCAGGGCCAGTCTTCCTCAGCAAAAAAAAGAGGAGGATTGGCACCAGATGTTAGCTCAGGGCTGGTCTTCCTTACACACACACACAAAATATATATATATTTAGAAGTCAAAGAAAATTATTATATTAAGGATAACTTCATTCTGAACATCTTAAGAATTTGTGAATTATCAGTTTCCCACTCACTAAATTTCTAGAAATGTGTGCTAAATTTAAACATTTAGTAGTCATCACTAAATTATGAATTTTTAAAATTATCTTACTCGTGGGTGCCAGGCTGTGTCATGAGGCCAAAGGGTAATGAGCCTGTCATTGTGCTCCCGGAGTTACTAGTCCAGGAATCCATCATCTTCGAGACATTCCTGTTCTTAAGGGCACTCGAACAGCCTGGAGCCTCCTGAAAAGGGTCCTAGTGACTCACAAGTTCACAGTCTCATCAACTTTAACCAAGATCACAAAGAGGAAGGTTTAAAGGACATGGCCAAGCCTAGTCCTTCAGCTCCCTTGTAAAGGTCATCTTCTGGGGAAAATGGCTAAAGGCCCTTGGGTTAGCCCAACTCTGCTTTCACCCAAAATTTCTAGAAGGAGGTACTTAAATGATGGAAATTGAGGGAGATCTGGCTGGAAGCAGGAAATGAAGCAGTGAGCCTGTAGGTTTGAGTCTACAGCATTCCTCTAAGCCCTTCATTGTCGACTATCTCCAGGATATGAAACATCAGCTCTGATGGCTTTTTTCTCATCTCTGATTTGCATTAATTTCCTAATAAGAGGTAAAAGTGTTTAAAATAGACTTGGAGCTCTTTCTAAGGAAAAAGTTATAAAATAAAAATTAAAACTATATCAAGCTCCATTTCAAATAGAGATTCAGGTGAACTCACAAGATGGCTACAATAAAGGGCTCAAAGCTGAAGAATACAGACACTGGAAGAAACTTTTGAGTTGGAGAAATCAGGGGTCTATTTACTTAGAACAGAGATATTTATCTATGGCTCTAGTTGCAGTCTTCTCAAGGCACACCTATCTGGGTAGAAATTTAGCACAAAACCTGGGATACTTTCCTATTTTCCCTTCAGTTTTATCTGTCCATAAACAAACACACATACGTTTGAAATGTGAAAAAAGCTTAAATTCTGTAGCAGCTTCTATAAAAATAATGGAAACTTTTGTAAAAACAGCTTTAAACACCCTGTTTGCCAAGTCAAACAACGTGCCAACTCTGTGAAAGCTGCTACAGGTTTTGTGCTTGTCAAGAGTTGTGGAACCTGCACTGTTCTGACAGTCACCAGAGATTATTTAAATATAAGAATAATTACAATTCCATCAGCCATCTCTTAAAATTGTATTAAGGCCTCTGAATTAAAGGCCTACCCCAAACAACATGAGCTGCATTTGGCAGCAAATCACACTTACTGTGACAGCCCCCAATGTATGGGTGTTATGCTGATCAAACCCCCTGTCTTGACCTGCTGATACTAGGGAACTTCTGCTGTTGCTGATGGAAGTTAATGCCCATGTCCTTATCCTTCTTTCTTTTTCTGTACCCTTTTGGGAATAGCGTGTTTGAAAAAGTCATTGGCCGAGAACGGGATTACTCATGGCAGGTATTGTCTATAACTATCCTTCCAGATGCTTTCACTTGCTTGATAAAAACAATACTACAGAAGACAGAAGAGTTTTCATTATTTCTTAGACAACTCTAACAATGTAAACACACTTTCAGGAAAAGGTAAGAAGAATGACCATTATACCAAAGAAAAGAAGAATGACTGTCTTTTGAAATTTAGTGGAGACCCTAACATATATAAATGAATGAATGAATTAAATAACAACCAGAGCAATATAAATGTTTGTTGAAAGATATTCAAAAAGATAATCATTTTATATTCACTATTTGTCCTCAGAGTCTTGGAACTTAATACTGTACAGTGAGACAAAAGCCACTGTCTTATTTGACTTTGCCATTTTACTGATTAAAAAAATAATAATAATGGGGCTGGCCCCATGGTGTAGTGGTTAAGTTCAGCGTACTCTGCTTCAGTGGCTGGGTGTGCAGGTTGGGATCACAGGCACAGATCTACACCACTTGTCAGCCATGCTGTAGTGGCGACCCACATACAAAATGGAGGCAGATCGGCACAGATGTTAGCTCAGGGCGAATCTTCCTCAGCAAAAAATTTCAAACAAAAATAATAATAATAATAACTTAAATCAATGGCATAACATGGGAAGGGAAGAGGGAGAAGTTTACCTCAAGATCAGGCAGTAAGAGGGTACATTTTTGGTAGAGAATTTAAAAACAGGAATAATACCCACAAGAAGTTAGCCTGTTTTTTACTATCACTAGGTACTGACTATTGTCAAGAATATCAATAATAAAATACTCCTCTCTAAAAAAAATCTTTTAGTGATCTAAATTCTAACCAACTGCTGTGTGGTTACAGTCGAATTTTAATACTATATACACAAGCTTCAAATTAGCACATTCTCATTACTTATCTTTTAATAAACATTTTATTCTACATGGAAATTAATTCAGAGCACTTAATGTTATATGGTCAGCTCAGATACATGGAAACTCAACTGCATGTGGTCATTGCAAGACTAAGTTCAAGGGTAAGATTGTAACCACTCCAAATTGTTCAATCTGGCTTGCAGTGCAGTTGGTGTCTCCAACTCCTATGCTATGACATATTGCTGTTTAAACAGCCGATCTGAAATAACCAATGATAGCACAGTGAGATAAAGATGAAGAAACAGAATTTGAGTTACTTCCATCTCTTCTTTTATATGACCATGCAGAGTTTTTATTTGTGTTGAAAATTTTAAAATTTAAAGATTTTTTTCCTTTCTTCCAAAAAATATAGCAATGTAATTAAAAAGTATTAATCAAGTATTTTTTTCCTTTTTTGGTGCTAAAATATTTGTTTTTATTATTTATCGTTTTTATTGACATGACTATACGCTCAAAGTTCAATAAAAGAAAATTTTCACTATATATGTCCCCTCCCCAGACATCATCATCATCACTGTTATTATTCATTTCACTTCATGATTGTTGCTGAAAATAATCTTGTTGTATAGAATGGGGGTGTTAAGAATGATCTGCTCCAGGTGTCAAATGTGCTCAGTATGCCACTGACTTAAATAGGAGCTTTATGCAATTTACTGATGTCATTAGTTTCTTCTTTCTTCCATAGTGTAGTTATGACAAAAATGCACAATTTAGAAGACTGGTGGAAATTGCTGATCTCTTCAAGTTATCGTCAGCTCAGAGGAAGCCAAGATTAAGAATGCCTAGAATTTTGAAGGCAATGCTTATTTGCACGGAATTTAAGCACTCTTCATTTTGGAACTGAAAGAACTCATTTGAACTACCATAGGGAATTTCTGTATTTTATTTTTGAGGTTTCAGGTTGTTTGATTCACTTTGTTACTGTTTTTTCTTCCTCCCGACCCCTCCACATCTTATTCACATAGATTTCTGTCGCTTGTGCATTAGAAGGACGTTAGGAGGGTTTTGAATCTACAGAGATGCCCAAATCAGATTCTTTTGAGTATTTTAATTTTTGAATTGATGATCTGCCTCCTTGCAGAAAGTATCGGCACTGAGATTCCTTTGAATATGTTCATCTTGTATTTGAGCAGCTGGAGAATCAGCTGACAAGTTAGTTGTGAGGATATAAAAATGTCTCACCGCAGAGAAATATTTGGTATGACCCAAGCTTTCCTTTTGTATCAGCTCTGAGGGTACGTAACAGGGTACGGTAACCCCCAAATCACACAGTGTGGGTGAGCAATAAGCAGGTAACTCAATTGTATAAACTCACTGCTTTCTCTTCAGTATATAGCACATCACCAACAAAGCAAAAAGCTTTATATTTGTTTGTTTCCATTCAGTTTTAAGAGCATTTCAATTTTTTCCTACTTAATTGATCAAATTCCATACAAGCTAAACTATAAAATTTCCTAAGTATTGGGCACAGGCTGGATATCTATAGACTGTGTCTTATATTTAACGTGGATACATGTAAATCTTCATTTCAGGTTTATATATAGCATTACTCAAATTCATGTCTATTAAATTGTTAAGGTGAATTCTACTCTCCCTCATAATTTGGAATTTCTAATGTGAATTTTATTTTAACACAAAGTTTAATACTGAAGGCAGAGATATGGTGCTAATAATAATTATGAAAGTTTAAATGGCTTTTGGGAGCTTAAGTAAGAGGAGATAATTTATTTTTGAAACATATTAGAACAAGGAACAGGGTGTCAGCATTCATGAGTTCCTTAACTAGAGCCATTAACTAATTCAGCTTGTCTTGGTAAAAATTACCAAATATTTGTATTTGTTTCTCATCTGGAAAATGAGGGCACATACCTAGAACAAAACTTTCTTTGATTTTTTCTATGGACAACTAACCTAGACAAAATTATTAAAAAACAGACAACTGGGGGCAAATTCTTATTTATATAACCCCCCTGAGACTCCTTGTTATATTTTGCATGAATAACCATATTATTAAAAATTTAAGTGACAAAATTGGTATCATGACATGGCACATATAATATCTTACCAAATAAAATATTTTCACCAGTTTATACATATTAGGATCATGAGAATATTTAATATGCATAGTATATTTCCAAACAACTTAAGTGTTAACATAAAAGATGCCAGACACTAATGTTGTATCATCCCTGTTTTCCTCTTTAAAGATTAAAATTTAATTCCTTTGTAAAGATGTTTATACCTAACCTCGGTTTAACGCATATTAAAATGATAACAAAATCTAGTTATTTATTTTTATATTTTAAAGCATTTCCTAACAAATGAGAAATAGCTCCCAAATTATATATTTTTTAAGTTGTAATTTGATCTTAGTCAATTGTCCCATTACTAGTATACATTAATTTATTTAAATTAAATTGTTTGAATATCCAAGTTTTAAGAAGATTAAGTATTTGGTGTTTGCAAAGTTGTCAAAATGAGATGGTAATTGATATGCTTCAGTTATATTTTAAAGTCAATGAACACAAATACACTCTTCCTAGACACACATTATTCTACAACAAGTAACAGTAATAATTTATCAATTATATTGAAGTTTATATAAAACTTTCCAAAATCTGAATAGAATAGTAAGATCTGCTTGTATTTGCCATTATAAAGGATGAGGCTCAAAGGCCATGGCTAAACAAAATTATGACTATCTTTTTCAGAAGAACTATCAAATTTGCTAACTGTTCTTCAGAGACTTTTCTGTTATAGGTAGGCAAGAAGAGGAGCAACTTTTTTGTTATAGGTGGGCAAGAAAACAACTGAGAGGTAGCCCATTCTAGGAGGAGGGAGGAAGGCAGATAGAAGAGGGCTGGGGAATGAAGAAGAGGAGGCATCAATGCTCCCTACTTTGATGGATTTAGTGCACGCAACTCAGCCACCATGGAGTGAGCTGGAATTTTCTGGTCATCTATATGGAGAGGATTTACTTTCCCTAGAGGATTAATAGGTAGATGATAGGAAATGCACACGAAATATGGCTTGGCTGGACCAAATACTGAATTACAGAGTTTTCCTGATCCTCTTTATCATTAACAGTTTGGCACAGCCTATTCCACTTTGGAACCTCTCCCTTAGGAATTTGAGATCAAGTTAATGCTACTTCCTGCTGAATTTCCAATAAGTAGGGAAGAGAATTTATGGATAGAAAGAAAAGTAAATTCTGTACAGATATTAGTAACTGCTCATACTCAGTTTTGTTTTTTTTGTGTGTGTGACGAAGATCAGCCCTGAGCTAACATCCATGCTAATCCTCCTCTTTTTGCTGAGGAAGATCGGCTCTGAGCTAACATCTATTGCCAATCCTCCTCTTTTTTTTCCCCAAAGCCCCAGTAGATAGTTGTACATCATAGTTGCACATCCTTCTAGTTGCTGTATGTGGGACACGGCCTCAGCATGGCCGGAGAAGCGGTGCGTCGGTGCACGCCCGGATCCCAACCGGGCCGCCGGTAGCGGAGTGCGCGCACTTAACCGCTAAGCCACAGGGCCGGCCCCTGTTCATACTCAGTTTTATCCCTAGCTTCACAGCCTTCAACTTAGTGTCAGATAGACATTTAAATGTTTTTTCAAACCAAGCAATGCAGTGTTGATTGATTAGCTGGAAATGGATAAGTATGAGAATTCTGAACTATTCCCAAATCTAATAGACATTATGTATATATTATATATACCCACAGACCCAAACTATTCACCTAACATTGCTGACTACCTATTACACAGGCAGTGTTCCTAGTACTATGATAGATACACAGCGTGAACTTATGGCTTGTGTCTTTGAGGAGCTTACTGTCTAGTTGAGGAGATAGACTTGTACATGCACAGTAAAACAGAAAGCATTATGAAATTTGGAATATTGTTGTGGGGCTAAGTGCTTAAAGTGTTCAGAGAAGGGAGTGATCTCTTCTGGTAGAAGTTATCAAGATAAATTTCAAGAAAGAAGGGGACATGTAAGTGCATATTAAAGGGTGTTGAGCCTAATATGTGCAAAAATGACAAGGATTTTAGTGAAATAGCCAAATAAAATCAAATGTAATGAAAACACATTATGACCAAATCATGCTGATTACATTTAATAGGTTTTCACAAGGAAAGCCTAATATAAAACAGGTTTTGATTCTGCCTCCCCTAAAAAGAGTATTAAAATGAGCTAGTTTCCTTTTAGATCTTAATTATTAGAATACTTCTCAAACTTTGTAATTTGAATGACATTTGTAAGCCATAATTCTGAACACTGTATTTCACAGAATGCATTTAGAACTGTAAGACATACAAGGTGATTGTTCATTTTATCTTATTAGTAGCTTCCCTGGCCTCCACAGCAGTGCTCATCTTGCCCCCACTTCAGGCTCAAGTCATGCAGATTGGAGTTGACTCTCAATTACACCAAGTCTTTCTCCAAAGATGACAGTCCAAATACAGTAGCGATAAAATACATCAAGGTTTAAAATAGGCCCGTTCAGCCCCAGTGCCGCTTCATCATGAAATGATATAATTCACTGATGCCTCTGCCTAGCCTAACATATGTTCTATTCACAGCCCGCGTCACTCTTCATTTGTAATTATTTCCCTTTTTTTTTCTTACCCCATCTTGTAATACTTTGCTTGGTTGAAGACAAATACTGAGAGGCAAAGAGTATTATTGTATGATGACCTGTTCCACGGTGTTAAATCCCTGTCAAGGTTTGATTTTAACATGGGGTATTGATGACAGTACATCAATTCAGGCATCATGTGCTGAATTAGACTATATTAATTATCACTTGAGTGCAATATGCATGAAAATGCTGTTTCATTGACTAAAAGGATCTGACTGAATAAAAATCTATTTCTCATCTGGTTGCTTATGGATAAAGACATTTTTTTCTCTTTGCCTTGGATTGTTCTTTATTAAATATGATTTTTACATGATTGTATGAATAAATTGTCTTACCCAACAACAAAACTGGGGAGTTTTAAACAAAGGAAGTTTAATGGGTTGTCTACTCTTGGCACGTCTCTAACAACGTATTTACAGTTAATAATTTAGGCAGATTATTTATAACAATATTGCCAAAAAAAGTTCTTATTTTCAGCATTTATGAGGAAAAGATATTTTCAAATTGCTGCCTCCTTCATTTAAAGGAACGGAAACTTATAACTTACCATTATTTTCAGATGAGGGAAGAACAACAAGCTCTGTCTGTCAGCTAACAGCTACATTGAAAAGTAAAACTAATATGACTCCTAAGTTCTGAAAAGAAGACATTCACATGAAGAGTTTCAATGATAGACAAAGTTAAAATTACTTATACATTAAACACGGAATTGCGTAAATACATATTTGCTAGGGAGACAACTTGATAATAAAAAACAATTGAAGCCTAACTTTACTACACAAAAGCGCTAGGTGCTTACAGTTTCGATTCAATTATAATGAAAATATCACGTTGGGCTTAAAATAGAAATTTTCTAAATCTTCTCAAGTTATAATATATCTTAAAACTTTTCCCATCAGTATCTTAAAACTAACATATAAGCCTAAATCTAAAATATGAAATTAGAAACCCTAAACCCCAATTTCACTAAAAAATAAAGAAAGAAAATGTTTACTAAAATATATATTATTACGTTTAGTCGATGCAATCAGTTCATGTATTAGAAGTGATTTTTAATTGCAATGAAAAACAAATCACCACCCCCTTAAAAAAGAAACGGAAATGTTTCTAGCTTTAATATCAGTATTATTAGTAAATATGATTCTACAATTTCCCCCAAAATGGCCTTTTCAGTAAAAATTTCACAAAAGGTCAAGTTTAAATTTTGGAGTAGGGACTTGTAAAAATTGCAAATATATATTTCTTTCATTTATAAAGAAGAGTTGGGGTCCCATAAAGAATGTTCAAATTCACCTTGACAAGATAAAGGAGTCATCACAACTAAAACAACTCATTCCCATTGTCTTTTCCACTAGGTGTCCCAATTCAAGTGTAGTTATTGAAGGCACTGAGTGGGTCCTAGAAGGAAGGGGGAAGCTGTGGTGATTTGTCCACAGCAAGGCTCCCGTGTGCCCCTCACCTAACTTGTCCCTGAGGGTGAGTCCTGGCTATAAAGAGATTCATTAGAAAGGTTATATCCTAATATCATCATGATTTTAGAAAGCAAGTGATTTCTCACCATACTCTTTGAATGATAATCATTGAATACTGCAATGAAAATTAGATCATGCTCAGAAAACAGGGCCCAGATGATGTATCTCTGTTTGGCCTAGAAGATGTTCAATAAACTTCATTTTAGCTTCAAGTTACGAATTGTTAAGATTTTATAAAAATCTTCTGTGTGGGAAGAAACCTGAATATATTTATGGGGGATACACTTGGTGTGGTGGAAAGAGTACTGGGATAGAAATTATAAAAGTCCTAATACACTTCTGGCTCTGCTACTTAACTAGTTCCATGGAACCAAAACAAGTCATTTCTCTGAAACTAGAAAAAATGATGCCTGCCTCTCTGCAGCACGAGTGTGTGGCTGGGATTATTGTAAGCGAAGATGCCCTGATGATGATGAGACATTTCATAATTGCAGGGTAGTGTTGCTCCTGCTTATAGCCTGGTAAGAGAAGGAATAAAATGAGAAGTGACCCATGTCGACTAGAGAAAAGGTAACAATGAAAGATGCTGATCTGGTCAACAAATGTCTCTAATGAAAATGAGCATAGATCTGAAGACTTGCTGGATCTTGTTTAACTGTGTAATTATTCCCCCCCACACCACAGTTTCACACTTGCCCTTTTTGCTCTTTCTTTGCTTTCTGGTTGGTCAGATGGTGACCAAAGTGAGCCCTTCAAGGACCCCTCTGACAACAGTAAACACACACACACAGATACACATTGGCCTTTCCAATTTTAAAATACCTACATTTGAATATTAACCAGTTTAAAAATAAAAACATTTCACAACTGAAAATACTCCACCCACCCTTTGCTACCATATTCTGAGTTCATAATTCTACAGTTATCACAAGACAAAGGATGGTCCATAAAATCTTAAAAGCAATAAAAATACATTTGTTATTCTATAATTACTAATGCCATTTCCTTTATTCACAATATCCAAATCCTTATACACTGAGGAATAACTGACTAAATTACCTGTTAATACCTTATACCATCAACAAGTTTTTAAAACATACCTTAAAATAAAAGCTAAATTTAAATAATATGCCCTGACTTTTTATTACTCCAATACAAATTCCAATTTCAATTTATGGGACCAGAAAATTTCATAATTACTTATAGTTCTAAGATCAAAATATTATGTTTAACAAAAGAAAAGTAGAATTTAAATTTTCATGTCACTTTTTAACTTTAAGTCACCAAAATGTTGCTTCTACTCATTTATATAAATAAAATGATCGATCTTTTGTGATTCATGTATACAAATCAAAAGGCTTACAGTTACCTTGTAAAACAAAAATTTTCTATCTTTCTCTTTTTCCCTCTCCCTCCGTCCCTTCTTTCCTCTCTCTCTCACATACACACACACGCCCCCCCCCCACCTTTCTTTAGGGCTATAATCAAAAAAAAAATCTCATTGCCCGCTAGTGAAATGGGCTATCACACGGCTATGATACCATTAGAATGCAGTGTTTCAGAGCCACCACAATGTAGGATTGACATATGACATTTATAAAATGTCAGAACCCCTCCCCCAATTTTTACAGCCTATTCCCCAGTAGGCTTTCACGATGTAAAATGAACTGAAGGCAACTGTGTGCTCATTAGCTGTGCCACTTCTGATACATTACATCGATTGACAAAGAACCACTGTGATATCAAAGTGCAGGTGTAAAAAATAATAAGGCAACTGCTTGTGTAACAAAATCTCACTAACTGAGAATGTGTAATAAATATGCAAGGAGGCAGTTTTTTACTCATTGAAAATGTGGCATGGGTACATCAAACATAAAACCCAAGAAAGGGTTTGACATGCCACACTCAATTAAAATTTGTTTTCATGACTATCAGCAGAGAAACTTGGTAACTTATCTGTGAATGTAAAAGGTGATTATGCAAGTACCACTAGAAGGATCTCAGATATTAAGAGATTCAGATAGTGCTGGAAGCAGAGCTAAGGTCTAACTCTACAACCACTTTTAACTTTAATAAGCGATAGAGAACTTGTCATAATGGTAATTATGTTAGTACACTTAAAACCTGTTTTAGACATCTCCCGCCTGTTAGAAGAATATATACTTTATTACCTCTCCATGAACCATGCCCCACATTTCCAATGGCCCCAGGATCTTAATGCTTAAAAAAATCCCTAAAGGGGAAAACTTAAAATAATTAATAAAGCAAAATAGTCATAATAATTTGAATAATGTATTTAGTGTGTGTGTGTATGTGTATATATATATGACCACGTGACTGGTTTTATTTAGAGATAAAAGGGAGAAATATAAGATCCAGTTGAGAGTTTATTTACTATAAAATTAATTACATCACTAATTCCCCAAATCAAGAATATATTTACATTTTATTGCCTTTGAGAGTCATCCAGACCAATAAGTATACCATTATAACTGTAAAAATCTGAACTCAGAAGATGATAAATATATTGGAAAAGAATTTGTTTAGTTTTGATTGATTAGTTTGATTTGAATTGACAAAATGATTTAATGTAATGGGCTGTCTGGAAAACTCCAGAACCATATTAAAAAGTTACAGAAGTAACATTGATACTTTTTTTCACAAGAGGGAAATGTCCCATTAGAACTTTTGATGAATATGAACTATTTTACTTTCATGGGATGCCAGGAATCCTGACCAGCTAGGTAGAATCACTATTAAATTCTATCATTGTGCTCACTAAGCCCTCAGTTAAACTTGGTAATAAAGTTACTTAGATAAACTCTTTTCTTCTCAGTAATCTTTAATGGGTCATTTTGAGAAAATATAGAGATATTAAAGGGAAATTACCAAGATATCATTAACAATACTGATATCAATCTTTAAGTACGGATGTTGTGGCCATCACTCCTTCCCATAATTTGTTCAGGTGGCTAACTGCCTTAATAATGACAAGTGAAAGAAAGCACAATAGAAAGAACACACTGTAGTCATGGTTTTCCAACTTTACTTTGCACCCAACCACCTACAGGGCTGGTTACAAATATAGATGCCCAGGACTCATTCACAGGCATTCTGATGAGGTACCTCACGGGCTGGGCTTGGTTTTACGTATCTGTACCCATCTCTACAGGTGGTTCTGACAAATACCCACACTTGCTACCCATTCCCTCAAGATACCGATAGAGAATTTAATATGACATCTTGTTACTCACTTAATTCTCTCCTTGTGCCTGACAGTGTGCCTCCTCTCCTCACTGTAGTCTTGGCTCCTGTGAGAGACACTGTGAGTCCCTGCTAACCCACCCTCATCAGTCTGATACATGATGTTCTTTCAACTGCTATGGTTTCATAACTCAAATTTCAATAATGTTGTTTACCCTGTCACTGTGCCCAAAGCCCAAGGAATCAAAAGACTATTCCTCCCTGTGGAATACAAAGCCTGCTAGGACCTGGTTCCAATCTATCTTTCCAGCCTAATCTCCTTCTATTCCAGCCAAATGGTTTGCTCGTGGTCTCCCTAAATACCATAAACTTTTCAGCCTTTGGATCTTTGCTCACATCATTTGTTTTATGCTAATGATCATCCCTGTAAATCTTCACGCATCTGAACCAGATTTCCTCTTCCAAATTCTAACTCAAGGTCCACTTTGTCCTAAATTAGACTACGACTACTCCAGACCAAAAAGAGACTGACTTTCTCTGGACCCTCACAGAATTTTCTGCCATTTGGCATTTTATACACAATATATTCTATTTTCATTACCTTAAAAATTTTTTTTCTGCCAAATATAGTCATATTGAAAGCAGGATCTCATCCTTCCATCTTTTTAATTTCCTTCAGTGCTTTTTGGAGATCACACTTTCAGGAAATATTTATTGATTAATATTATAGAGTCACATCTTCAGTAAGATACTAAGAATCAAATTGCTGTTGGTAGACTAAAAGAGCTACAGCATCAAACAGCATGGGTCTTTTTCATTGCAGATCAGCAAGAGTTTGATCACTTGGTGGTAGAGTAAATGGAGATTTTAAAAGGTTCTTCTACACTAAATGTTTCAGCATCATTGCAACACAGACAAATTCACGTGTTATTCACAGGAAAAAAAATTCAACCCAACAAATACTTATCAAGTGTCTCTGCTAAGGGCAAGATACTCTGACCTCGGGTACTGCAAGGGCAGTCACTCCATGACCCCTCAGAACCTGACACAGTGCTTTATATCTATCACACTTGGAATTTCTTTTCTATTCTAAAACTAATTTAAATTAGAACTTAAGCACCTGTGGGAGAGAGAATGATTAGATGCAACGTATTCCCTTATGGAGCTTTGAATCTAGTATTGGTTCAACAGATCAAAAAGCCACTCAGTTTACTGGACTGAAAGTAAATGGAAGTTAGTAAAATTCCAGAAAGTAATGAAATTCATTATGATAATATTAAAGTATAATGGTATATGTATTAACGCAGAGAAATGTAAACATAAATTTAATGGTCTCTAGATTTTCTCTACATGAAGCACAAAGTCCCCTGCTGAATACAAAGAATGCTCGTGTTTTAAGATGGGGTTATTTATCTTTTGATTTGTTCAGTCAATAAATATCAGAGTGAGTACCTGTATTCATTCATTCATTCATTCAACAAATACGTGAGAGCTGGCCTCATGCAAAGTGTTTCCTTGCATAGGGCCTGAGATAGATTCAGGTGCTAAAGTCTGAAAGGGTTTTCAGCTATTGCTCTTTTTGATGGGATGGGATTGAATGAAAATCCTTTCCATTCAGGCTCTTCTCCTACCCCTAGAGAGAGAAGTCTTTGCCACAGACCATGCCATTGAAATTGGATTTAAAGGCAACACACACCGTATTACCAAATTTCCAACTGAAAGCTTGAAACTGGCTACTTCCATTCTCAGACATGACTCAGTGCTCTCTCCATTCCTCTGCTCTGGTCATGTGCTTGTATTAGTCACATTCATTACTCTCCTATCCATTGTATTGTAGGCTCCTTTTTGGTATAGACAATGATACTTTATGTTTTACCACCCTCAGCCATTAGCATAGTGCTCTGTACCAAGGTATTTAATCAACGCTAGTTAAATGTCTTAAAAATTTAAACATTTAAAAATGAAAACATGGTGCTAAATGTGGTTGTTGTGGTGATGATAGTGTGGGATATAAAGATGCATAAGGCATAGTTCTGTTCCCAAAGAATTTACATTTTCACTGAGGAGATAAAACACATTCTTAAATAACTGTAATACAAAGTATGAAGTGATAAGGGTCACAGAAGTGGTACAAAGGAGGTGCTATGAGAGTTCAGAGGAGGGAGAGATTACTTCCAGCTGTTCAGTGTCCAGTGTTCTGCTCAGGGCAGTGAGGATTATAGGATAAAAGAGACAGTACTTGTGGCAATTGGATATACAAATTCACTGGTGGGATGAAACAAACACATGGTTTCCAAAGATGCACATATTAAATCCAAAAGGATTTATAGTACACTCAGTGCTATACTGTGTGTGAAAGAGAGATATCCATGGTGCAAGAGTGTTTGGGAAAGGCTTCATGGAGACACTCAGCTTTGAACCTTCAACAATGGACAGAATGACTAGATTAAAAGGGGGATTTGAGACACAGGATATAACCTTGGCAATGTGTCAGAAAGGAAGCTGAAAAAAGGAGATGCTACACAGTTGCTTCTCTTTGTAAAAATCAACCATCTGGAGCCTAAGTGTGGCTCATCAATTCCCTCCAATGAACCTAAACGGGGAGAGAGAAAGAGACTAGACGAAGCCTCCCATGGTATAAACAGCAGAGAGGGCTTGAGTTGCTCTGTTAGTGAACAAATATCCCTGGATGTCTTTAGGCTTTGACTAGGAATGTGATGGTGTGCCCTCTGCTCCCTTGATCCTGCTACCTCATAGGAATCTGTTAAAGCCATCGTCCCATATTTTAACTCATTTCTGACCTCTGACCCTTGTGCCAGATAACTGACATATTATGTTAAATATTTATGAAACTCTATATAAGAATCCTTTTACTGAAAGATTAAAAAGTGCTATAAAATAATTGTGAGAAAGAAAATTAGTTATGTATAATATGGTAGTAGGCATCAGGAAAAATTCATGGAATTCCTATTCCATCTTAAGGAAAAATCGATAAAATGTATTTTCTTCTCCATAAAAACTTCACACTTTGCTCATTACAGCTCCCAGATGATGAACCCTTACATTTTCAGAATATTCTTTTCACTGAAATGGACACTTCTCCTCAATCTATCTTTGGCTTCTATTTCGAATGGCTTCAAGATGTAGGCTAAATGTTTTTTTCCTCAGTTTTATGCTTTGTCATTGAGATATTTGCAAAAACCAGAGTTCTTATTGAGTTTAATAATTTTGTTTTTATATACATGTCTTTCCTTCTAAGTATATTTTTAAACAATACATTTTTATTCATGGTAAATTCATATTTCATTACTTTTTGTCTTGAACGGACATAAAAACATGAAATTAACATAGTGGAAAAATAGTACAACATGATCAACTATTTAGCATACCACAATAAATTACGTGAAAGTAAAACTACTACCAAAGTAATTTTTCTTATCAACAAGTAATAGGTATTGACTAGGGTAAAGTTATCCCCAAAAATGATGTGGTAAAAAAGAGTCTGACCAATCATTGAGTAAGAAAGGCATATGAACTCGACTCTAGAATTCTGTTATAACAATTTGGAAAGGTTTTCAAAATTTATTATATATAATATATAATGAAAACTTCTAGCTCCATTTTGAAAAGCTTCTTGTCATTTGCTTATTTCATGAGAAAAACCAGACAACCATAAGATTTTTATAATGGGTTCCTTAATTGCACTTAATATGACTAACTATACATGGCAGACACACAACACCCATGTACTTATATCAAAATATCATGAAAATTGTGGTGCATATTAAAAGTATGCAGGGTCTACTTTTGTTTTGTAAAATTGTAGAAAATTTGTAAATAGCAAGGGTGACCTCCAGTGTGCAATAGGTTTATGTCATTGCATTTTTTCAGCAACAGAAACTGCATTGGTCTACTCCACTTTTCTAAGAGTAGTAAAGATAAGGGGAAAGGGAATTTTCTGTGTCAAAATGAGTTTGTAAGTTCAAAGCAATTGCGTTGTTTTGTTTTTTGGCTTTTTTGAAGCTTATGATGTTGCTTGGAACCTGAAAACACAAAAAGCTTAAACCGTGGGAAAAGAATCTGTGACTAATAAAAGTTAGAAAACTATCTTTCTTATATATGATCTGATTAGGACTTATATTCTTTAAAGCTTTGAAGAATAACCTGAATTTACATTTTTTTGGAAATGAAAATTCAAAAAGGACATTGTTTAAATTGACACTCTGCCATGCAAATAGGAAACTCCCTGACATAATTTCTATACACTTACACCAAAAACACAAACGAACACTACCAAAAATCAAATTTAAAAACCTTTTTAGAAAGTCTTCAAGTTCCAAAGCTTTTTAATGTAGATAAAATTTCTTTTTATGAAAAGCTATAATGGCTTGCCACAGTGTATAATATAATTTCTATTTGTCTCTAATCTCAACACAATAAAAACTATTCACATGAAAAGAAAAAGCATGATGCTTTCCTTACAAGCCAACCCAACATCACTCACTTCATCTTTTACACCGCAAATAACACAAATCACCCAAAACTACCAGGGAAGTTTTCTTTGCAGATTTTATTTTCATTTCTTTACTTGGTAAACAACCTAAACTTTGGGGGAATGAGGTTTCTTTTCAAAGGATTTTGTTAGTAAAACATCAAGTTCTGCCTTAGCTAACCAGACCACACAAAAGATCTAATTATATGATGCCCACCAGAGCTGCTGCCTGTCAGAGTCAGTGTCACTCAAGTTCTGTCACTCTTTCCATTAGGCATATCTACTTTCAAAGGTCTAGGCTGTGGACGTTAAAATTTGCTCCAGGCTGACTCTTGGCATAAAAGGTATAAGGCTGAGAATGAATTGCTTTTTATGCATATTCGTAACAATCAGTGTGCACTTTTCAAATTCCTAGACGGGGAAAAGGGTACATAACTGCATGTGATCTGATTTGTTTATGCAATTTGTAATATGCATAGTGTGTGTATAAAATGTTTACTAATAGAATATAGTTAATGAATTATTTAAAATTCACATTGGTGATAATATGATATAATTTTAATAAACTATGAAATTCCCAAGTATGGTATAATCTAAGAAACGATAATGATTCCTTTGGACTTGTTATGATCTATCATGTCAAGAGTCTGTGTGCTACCTGCTAAGAAATGCCTGAGCAGGGCCTGACATGATGGACCCTAATGGCTCCAAAGGAGGCATTATCGTCTATTGTGTCAATATTTTGCATGCTAAACAGGATTCACAGAAGAGTTCTAAATCAGGCCTTTGCATATCAGACAGTAATGATGACTCAATCTATTATGTCAATAATATGGTATTAAAAAGTCATTCTCTTGAATGTACACAATTACATTCGTAGGCATGTTTTGTCAATGATCTGCTTAGAATACTCTTTGAGAACTCTCAGAAGATAGCATCTTTCAAATCTCACTAGAATAAGATTTTTTTCATTCTAAATATTTATTTTTGAATGTCATCTTTAAATGTGTCAATTTAATACCATAAAAAATTTTGGATCAAAAATTAAATTCACCTGAGCAAATTATTTTCATAGATTCCTCTTAAGTCAAATTAGATTCTCTAGGGTCCCCCAAAACATTTTAGATAATTTTGTAAATAAAAAAGATAATTCTAATTTCCTTCCTAAAGGAAACGACTCAGAATTGTCAATGCAGCTTTGACCTTAATTCACACCAATACCTGTAGGTGTTCCAAGGGGCCCAGCCTTGAAAATATATACATACTCAGTACAGTCTACATTTTTTAATTAAAGGAGGAAAGATTAAGGCCAAATATCAGTCTACATTTATATTTGAAGATATCATTATAAATGATGATTTTCTCTTGAAACAAATAATTTGTTAAAATGTGTCAGGATTCTACTTTATTTGAAACATCAATCTTGGAATGTTGATTATATCTTTAAACACTAAGAATTACTAAGTGTTGCTTAAGAACTCAGTGAGTATCTGTAAAATAATATGTAAGCAAGAAAAAGCATGAAAGTATTAAATTACAGTCCAATTTAACTTCTTTCAAAGCTACATTTTAGGACTAGGGAGAAGAGAGTAACTTTTACGTCTTAATATTAATACATTGACTTCTCATCTTAGTTATTTGTTAAAAACCTCTACTGGCAAAATGCCAGCTACATTCATGCACCAAGTTGAAGATCAGGAATTTTTAACAATAGTATCAAATGCCTTACATTTAAAATAGGAATCTAATAAAATGTCTCCTTTTGTAATTTTATACAAATGGATTAAGCATCATAAAAAGTGGATTCAGTGCTTTTTTGTGTGTATTGATTTTTAAGAAATAGTTTCTCAGATGTGTCAGACATGACTAGATTTTTGAGTAAGAGAGCATTTTTTTTTTTTTTAATCTTGGCTCTGTTCTTATAAAGCAATGTTTTGGCAAAGTCGGCAAGTTCCTTAAATGAAGATCTTTTTTTCCCCCCTTCTGGGTATCAGGAGACCATTTTAATTCACTCACCAACTAAATTCTCAAAGGGATTGGTGTATATGGTAACATAGGAGCCAATATCCTAGCTATCAGTTTTCATACAGTCTAGCTGGACCTTTACATTACGGCTGCCCCCCATTTATTGTTCTTTCATTGCATCTGTCAGCATTTCCTGACAGCATATTATCGAGCACATGGCTACAAAGTCAGTATCAATCAGGCCACGATCATGCAGATATAAGTAGCAGACTATTGATAATGGGCCTTAAATCAGATCATCATGGTTTAAGCATAAGATTCTTAAAAGGCAGCAATCTCACGGGAACTCCTACTTGCTTGCACCTGTTACAAACCCTAGAAGCCAGTTTCTACCTACAACTTCTCTGAAGGGAAAAAAAAACAAAAAGGATCCATTAAGTGCACATACACCGTCACACATTTCACCACGTAGAATGAAGCAAGAAAGCAAAGGCGGCAATTATAATACAACTTTTGCTCCATTTCTTTAAAAATATGCAGAAGTAATATATAATACCTCCCTTTACATTAATGAGCCCAGCCACCAAGCCCCACACACACCTTAAACTGATAACAGCAGTTTTGTTGTGCTTTAGAAATGTCTTACTTCAAAAGCATTTCAACTTGATATGGCCATTTAACAAGAGAGTGAGAAGATTCAGCGAGTTTAGAGGTATGCTACACCAAACTCAAGGCACCATGTTCAAAACAAAGGCATCTCATTTTTCCCAGACATAAATAATAAAACAAAACAGGAGTTGCACGCAAATTTAGTAACATAAAATTTAAGGTGATAAACAGAATGGAGGCTGGCTTCTTGTTAGTATTCCTTAGTTATCACCATAATTGCTGCATGTCTGTCATCACCAGCAAAAGAAAAAAGTGTCTTTCTCAGCTGCTCCCCTGCTTGTTTTGTTCGCTGTGTTCTTGTAAAGTGGGAGAAAATAAGTGTCATTTAATGAATAGTGCTATTCTTTGTCTGACAGCTTCATATCTGTTAGGTGTAGGAGGCCTAGTACTTTCTTTTTCTGATAATGTTTTTGACAGTGTGCTAAATTCCTCCCCCAAAAGGCCGGCGTGTATATTCTGCTAAAAGGGGCTTCATCTACCCTGAATGGATGCCCTCTTTTAACCCCCTTCAGCTTCTGTTCTTACATTAATTGAGCTGATCAGATTGAGCATATGAATTTGTCTTTGATGTATTCGCATGTTTAGTTGACGTTGCTCTCTCTCTCATTGGCAGCGGACAGAGCTCTCAGACAAATAGGACTGTTGCTATGGTAACAGGCAATAGCTAGGGATCTCTTGAAAAATATTTTTATTTCAAAATTCAAACTGGAAAATTCTCACTGGATATGGTTCTCAGTTCTAAACGTGTCATAGCTAATGATGAATGCAATTAGGAATCCCACCAGTGTTTTAAATAATAAATTAGCCTAATTTTCTAGGCCTGGCATGATGACATACAAATACTAAAAAGGCGTCTTTTTTAAAATCCATGACAAAGGACTTATTAATGACTTTTGTTCTTAGGATTTCAAATTAAAACGGATGGTAGGCTAATGATAGTGCATGCTATCTGCTGAAAACCAGAGGCCTGGAGGTAAACTTATTATTTTTTTTTAAAGAAAACACTTTAAGCTGCTCTGATATTTGGTTATTTCATTAAAAACAAGCAGGTGTAGAAATCCTTCTATAAACATAGAAAGCTATAGCAGTTGGTAAATCTCAGTGGATAAAAAATGCCCATAGCCATTTTTAATTACTGAGCATGAAAAAAAGAGATGGATGGTAAACATAAGTTTTATAGATCACTATCATCTTACGATGGTGGAGTTTTCAAATTCTTACTATTTAATCTGAAATACAAAGATAAAATAGAAATACATACTTCAACATATGATATAAATTGTAGTTATTTTTAAAACAATTTATTCATGATTCTACAATTCCAGTTATATTAATTATTGTTTCCCCTGTTATGGGGCTTGAAGAACAATGAAAATCACTGTACAATTGGACAGTTTCAAGGATCTGACATAATGTCTAATCACATTTTAAGAGGTTTATTAAAAACAAACCAAATTTTTCTAGTCCTTAAACTCTTTATTTTTAGCATTGTTCAGTTCTTTGATATCTGTTATTCACTGTGTTATACGTTAAAATGCAGAACTTGGCTTTTTGATGCTAGATAACTAGCAGTGCTACTTTCTTTAATTTTGAGTCAATATAATAAAATCAAGCAAACCCATGTGTATTTTGGGTTTGTTGGAAGAAAATCGATCTTACTCAAACCATAGAATGTCAGCATACAAAATAACCAACAAAGAGGTTAAATTAAATCCAAATGGTAATGAGTGTCTATAATATATGAGTCTTCCCATGTTAAATATGGCTTTACATCTGTACATATAAAAAAGTTTGGGCTTAAAGCAAAGATAGAAAAAAGCTAAACCTAAGATATTAGCAGTTACTAACTTCTACTCTTTTATTATTACTTTCTATATAATAATTTTGTTACCATGGTCTAAATAGAATATGACTATTATAAGTTTTATTCTAGGTTATGCTACTAAATCACCTGAAATATTACTTTTTTCCTCCAAAACTGAAGTGTAATATTTCCTAAAATATCCACAAAAAACCTGTTTTATGAAAAACTGCAGGGGACTAGCAAACAACATCTCAGCTTCTATTGGTAAGTGAACATTTCTCTCCTTAACTATATTTCTGGTCTATTTCATTAAAGAAATCCACAGTGAAGACAGTAAACCCAAATCGACTTGAGAGTTCACATGCATAGCTGTGGCCTCCTGAAGCTCTCCTGGAAGGTGAGCACATACCTTGGGAGGTCCAGGCATGCCCCTCATCCCACCTGGCTGTCCTGAGGGTCATATAGAAACAGTCCACTCTGATGAAGAGGATACATACACTGTTTCTTCCTCTACAAGGCATTAGTTGTTCTTCTGAGTTACACTTTCTTTCAGAGGGATTAAAAATAATTTTTAAAAGTTCCTTTTATTGTTTTTTAAATTACAAAGATAATTCATATTTATCACACAAAAGCCAAAAAATATCTTGAAAGCATCCCTTCATCCCCAAAGCTAACCACCCTGCCTTAAAAGAACCACCACCTTAAAGTCAATAATGGGTTATATCTCCTTTCAGACCTCTTTATATTAAAAGCCATTTTGAAAGTACCACATTTCATTTACCTTCTACCTTATAAGCCATGATAATAAGTAGCATAAGAAAGGGAAAACAGAGCAGGAAAGTTTTCCTGTTTCTTTTTCCTATGGCTAAATTAGAAAGTAAGATGTGAGAAATAATACTGTTTCACCTCTCAATCATCAACAGCCACAACCCTGGAGCAGGGAGGAAGTGAATTCAGGCGGTTCCTACCACACCACTGTCAAAACCCTCTAAAAGCTTGGAAATCATAATCTTCAACATCTCCCAGTCTTCCAAGGTCTGGGAGATACTTCCTTGATGTGACTAACAATCCAGAAGTCTTAGTACATACTCCTCACCGGAGTAGCATATTGCCATGTTGGGTTGTAAAAGAAAAGCCCTGCCTTTAAGCGTTTAAAATATTTTGAAAATACAAAGCATGCTGATGCCAGCTTCTTCTCTTGCTCGGCACTGTGCAGATCTACTCCAAATACAGAGTGGCTCATTGACTTTGGCGCTCAAGGCTCCAATCAGCTCCATAGGCAAACCAAAATGAAAGCTAAACACATGCTTACTGAAACCTATGCTGCGTTCGACAACTGCAGGGATATAACTTAAGAACAATTTACCTCAGAAAATATAAGCAGCACGGGGTAGTGGAAAGAGACCTAGATTTGGAATCAGAATGACAGGGTCAGACAATTCTCACTAGCACCCAAACCTTAAGTGACCTTCCTGAGTCATAATGTCTTCATCTATGAAATAGGGATCATAATATCAGCCCTCCTCCTAGAGTTATTGTGCAGTGAAAATGAGATAACACATACGAATGTGTTTTAAAAAGAACTTAAAATATATATAGATTGCACTTGAACCCTATATTCTTTATATTTTAAAAATTAGAATCAAGCATATTGATTTTGTCAGGTAAGCTACATTCCTCCATAAAATCTTCAAATTTATACTTATCAACCATGGATAACTAATTTAATTTTATAACGTTAACACATTAAAATACAAAATATATTAATTTTAAAAAACATTACTTCTTTATTATGAAAAGTAGTTTATTTTTAAATAATATTTAACTTAAAAATGTGTAATTCCTATATACGATTTTCTTCTGCAATGGAATATGCTTTCAAATTTATTAATTTAGAAAGTAAGAGAAATTAGAGACAGAATTAGTCAAAGGCAAAAATGAAATGTTCTATGATTCAGTAAATTAAAATTAACTATTTAAGAATAATACAGAAGAATTTATTGTGATATAAAATTTTTAGTTTACATATTTCAGAAAATTTAAATATAGACTCATCATTAGTAATTGTCTATTATAGATTATATATAAACATGTATACTATGTCTATGTGTATATAATAGATATAAAATTAAGCAAGATGGATATAAATACACAAAACAGTTCCTCAATTATAAATGGATTATATTCTGAAAGTTGATTAGTAAATTGCTTATTAAGAACTAGGGATATATCTTCTCATAAAAACAACATTAACATGATGTAGTGGGCCCAGGCTACCTCAGAAAAAAATCCATTTGACCCATAATTTACCATAGGGATTAATTACCATACATGGACATGATTTTCCTATAGAAAATACACATCTGCCCTTGCTGGAGACCCCAGGCTCTTTCAACGATTATTGGAGAGTTAGAAAGGGTGGTTGGTACAATGGGCTGAGGTCTGAGATTACAGAGAGCAGATGCCAACTTATTTACTTTTAGAAGAAAAACCAAACTCAAAAGATCAGGAACAGGAATAGGAAATTAAAGCAGGGGCCTGCCCGGTGGCCTGGTTGTTGGGCTCACGCGTTCCGCTTAGGCGGCCCGGGGTTCTCGGGTTCAGATCCCAGGCCCAGACACGTGCACCGCTCATCAGGCCATGCTGTGATGGTGTCCCATGTGCAAAGTGGAGGAAAATGGGCACAGAGGTTAGCTCAGGGCTAATCTTCCTCAGCAAAAAGAGAAGGATTGACAATGGATGTTAGCTCGGAGCCAGTCTTCCTCACACACAAAAAAAGAAATTAAGGCAGAGACTATATATGCTATTTTCTGGTACATAATAAAGGGTTAATAATTATTAGCCAAAATAACATTAACTAGAAGAACTAAGCAGGTGGGGATTTGTGGGAAGTGAAAGGAGGTTGAGGAATTGGGACAGGATGAGGGATATTGGCACTGTGGCAGCAGCAGGAAGTGGAAAAAGAGGAGAAGCTTAAGAGGGATGATTTTTTCGTAATACTATCCCTCCTGTCCCCACAAAGCTTGTTCTGGATTAGTCCTAAATCAACCCAAGAGCAAAGTGAGAAGCACCAGGAGAAACCTGAGGGTGAGGAGGTACATTTCTGTAAATGGGGTGCCTGAAAAGGAGAGGGATCCCCAAAGTCACAGGCTGTCTGTGAATATTTGTGAGCTAGGTGACAAACTGAGGACTCAAGGGAGAAGGAGGGTGGCACTTGATCACTCCCTCCCTCCCTGAGAGCCTCAGGGGGCTCTCAGGACACAATATTCTCCTAGTTTTCCTCCTACACCACTGTCCATTCTTCCCCAGTGACCTAACCGATCTTCCTCCTCCCAGCTTCTCCATGTTGCGGTGCCCTGAGCCTCAAGTCTCAATCAAGATGATCCAAATCAATTCCATCATGGCTTACAAATACTATCTGAACTAGGATGACTGCCACAATAACTCCAACTCCAATCTCTCCTTTGAGTTCCACATTACTATGTCCATCTCCTACTCCTCCTAGATGCCCTAAAGGCATCTCAAATGTAATATGTACAAAGTAGTATTCTTGATTTTTTCCCCCCAAACTTGACCCTCTCCCATGTTTCCTCATCTCAGTAAATCACACCCTCATCCACACAGTTGTTCAGGCCAATAGCCTGGGAGATATCCTTGATTCGTTTCTCACACCTCAATCCAGCAGCAGTCCTTCAAGTTCTATTTTTCATATGGTTCAACTCAGTATCTTCAGAATAGATGACAAAGTCCAACCAATTCTTTTCGTCTCCATCAACCATCACCTGGGACTATTGTTGCAGCATTCTAACTTTTCTTTTCCGCTCTTTCCACCCTTACAGTCTAGTCTTCCCATAGCAATCAGAACAACGTTTTAAACGTATAAGTCAGATTAAGTCCCTTTAAGTTCAATATCCTCCAAAGACATGATATCACACAAAATCAAAGGCTTCCTATGCGATCCGCCCTCTGGTCACTTCTTTGCCCTCCTCTCCTTCCTCCCTCGCCTCACTCATTTAGCTCCAGTCATAATGGTCTTCTTGCTCCTCCTGGACCGTGTGGAGCTTGTTTCTGCCTGTGACCAGATGGCATGTGCTGTTCCCTCTGCCTGATGTGCTCTCTCTAGAAATTTGCATATCTTGCTCCCTCAGGCCACACAAATACTCCTTTCTCATAGATGTCTTCCTTGGTTACCCTACCTAGAAAGTCATCCATCCTCCACACTCTTATGCGCTTTACTTTACCACGACCTGATGTTACATATTTATTCATCAGTTCATTGTCTGCTCTATCATTACAGTGTAAACTTTATGAAGGTAAGGATTTTGTCCAACTTGCTCTCTACTCGTCCCCAGCCTAAAATAGTTCCAATCGAGTAGGTACTCAGTATATGTATGTTAATTGCTCATTTCCATTAATCAATAAGTTTGCTCACCTCAAATCTTTTGTGTTTTACAATGGAAAAATATTACTCATATTGACACACAGAAATCATAGAAATGATTGACACATAGAAATGTTCTTTTTTTTGTTGTTGTGAGGAAGATCGGCCCTGAGCTAACATCTGCCAATCCTCCTCTTTTGGCTGAGGAAGACTGGCCCTGGGCCAACATCTGTGCCCATCTTCCTCTACTTTATATGGGATGCCACCACAGCATGGTTTGACAAGCAGTGCATCGGTGTACACCCGGGATCTGAACCAGCGAACCCCGGGCCCCTGCAGCGGAGCACGTACACTTAACCGCTTGCGCCACCAGGCTGGCCCTGACACATAGAAATGTTTTACAAAGAAAAATGTTATGTTATGTGGCCTATAATATTTCAGAATATAGTTTGCATGATTATTTTTCTTATAGTGATTTTCAAAACCAGTTGGATTTTTCAAAAGCAGTTAAGACCTTTAAAAGTAAGCACTTTGTAGAATTATACGCTAGGAGAGGAAAAAATGAAAAGGCTGACAAATTCTTTACTCTTATATTTTTAAAATGTGTTCTGAGATTTAAGAAGTAATTATGTAACTCTTCCTACTGAGATTTTGTTAAATAATTTACTACTTGACAGTTTGTGTCACAGTTTTTCACACTATATCTGGAGTTATGAACGAAACTATAAATGGCCTACTACTATGATCTACAGCAGAAATTCCAAGGGTAGGGTAAAGTAAAAATCCCAAGGGTAAAGAGTTATTTCTTTTAAAAAAGTGAGCATTGCCTTTTATTTATTTATACCATATACTCAAAGTTAGTGGCATGAATATTACTAGTAAAAAAGCTGATATTTATAGAGTGCTTACTTTGTGCCAGGTACTATTTGAAGTCTTTTACTTGATAAATTCATCTAACCTTTGTAACAACCTTACAAAGTAGCTCCATTTTACAGATGAAAATACTGAGGCATTGAAAGGTTGGCTATCCGGGGTCACAGCTAGAAGGTGGCAGAGCTGAGATTTGAATCTAAGCATCTGGCTCCAGAGCCTGTAAATAACCACATGGAGTAACACCACATGCACTTTGCTCCATGATTCTGCCAGCAAAGTGTATTTCAGTTAGCAAAACAGAGGTTTTTATATGTAACAGATTATCAATAATGAGAAATTCTTTCCTAACACTGTACTTTGAAGGTAGCTAATCACCCTTTGCTCTGAAAATGTTGGTCTTGGAAAACAGTTTATCAACACATTGTACATCTGCTAGTTGTCTTCAATTCTTGAAAGGTAGATTTATTAAAATTATGTTTAACAGAAAATAAATTTTAATTTATTTCTTGTTCCAAACTCCAAACAAACTGTGGACATCTTATCAACGCAAAGATATTATTTTAAATTGATTTGTACATAATTTGGACAAGTCAAAAGCCACACAAAAATTTCGAAGGCATGCTAATGATGAATCCTGCTTTTAAGGTCTTAGAGACCAGACTTTTTTTACTTTTACCCTGATTTCTAACAACTTTGGTTTCATTCTCACTGGAAAGTAGAAACCACAGAGATAAAAAAAATATTTCAGGCTTTAAAACTCTTTTCAGAACAGAATAATATATATGAACTAAGCCACAAGAGGCACAGATTTCTTAACCAACTACCTTTTAATATCTTAAATTTCTGTGTCATTGATATGTTCTCCTTTTTAGGTAAATAACTTAAAAAGGCCAAAAAATAAGTTTGCAATAATTTAGAGGGTGTCCAAACTACCAGAAACTAATCAAGGTTACCCATCTAGCTGCCAAATAAGGCCGTAATCTATTAACTATATAAGCTAATAATAGAAAAATCACTATACACTTCCTATATGTTAGATTGTCTAACACTCTGCATTCTACAGGCATGCTTTGCACTCCAGCTGTAGCAGTAAAATTACTGAAACTGTAATTCTCTTAATATTTAAATAATATATTAAAATTTAATTTTCAGCACCTGGAAGAATCTGTTTGTGTGCCAGCAAATGAGGTAGCTGGGCTGGAGCTCCTATACATATGGGACTCAAAAACAACCTATCACAAATAATTACTAAGCTAGAGCAGCTGTAGTCACCACAGTAGTCATTTAAAAATCAGGTCAAAGTTGCTTGAATTCTTTTCCATTTTCAAGATACTGTGCGCATAAATTCTGTGGTGTTTATCTTTTTCTATTTTCCGCATTGTGTAAATTATTTATTTTTACTGGTAATTGTAGATTGGGGTGGAAAGAGTAGCAAGGACATTTGGTGAATTTTTTTTTTTAAGTTGGGTATGTTAAAAGAAATTAAGCCCCTGATATCTGAAGTTCTTTAAATGGTTTACGTGAATGTGACTATCCAAAAGCATATGTATTTGTTAAATCTGTTGTGTATCTGTGAATACAGAAACAAAAAAAACCTAAAGTATATTTATTGCTGCATGTGTGTGGCTTTCCACACACATTGTGTCTGAGTAAAATGAGTCTAAATATAGATGCATACACATACGTCATTAATAAGATCTTCTTCACTGTATTCTCTCTCTATTTTTTCAATACGTGATGCCATCTGGTCCATATATGAAAGAATTTTAAGTTTTTCATTTATTAAATTTGAACAAATTACTAGGGGAGAGGACTAGTGAATTGAAAATTCAACATTTTATATTTTATACACTTTCATTCACACCTAAGGAAATAAAACCGTTTTAAAGAATGTCTTGTAAAGGCACACTTCCTAAGTTCACAACCGTGTCTGGAATTGGGTAGGTGTTAGACCTCTCCTCTTCCATCTCAGAATTCCTAATGTACCTACTGAGAAACAAAAACTCAGGAGAACGTGGGGCATCTTAGGATTTTTTCCATCACTTTAGCGAGATTCACATTATTTTACCCAAAAGCTCTAGATAAAACAAAAATTAATTTGAAAAGTATATTTAGTAAAAGGATGGCAATGACAATAAACTCCTTTCAAATAGAAATTTTCATTGCTTTGAGTTATTTTTAGATTTCCAATCAGATTCTCGGATATGGAAAAAGGTCTATATGTCTGTTTTTGGAAAGCATCGAATGACATCCTACACCTGATATTTAGAAAGAAAATAAATTAAGATTTTTTTGTTGGAGGAAAAGTTGGGGATTAGGGGATAAGAAAAAAATGTACCAAGAATTTATACACTATTACCTTCAATCATTTTGATGCAAGTCATTCATACCACCACCATGCTAACAAGACATCCAATTTACTAAACAGTGAATACTAAAAATACATTTAAAAGGTACAAATGACTGTCCAAAGAACAACACTGAAAAATATTAAGTAACAGCTCTACCTCAAGATAAGCCTCACCATTAAAGAGTTTTAATGAAGAGAGCCTTCAAAGGCTAAATCAGGAGGCATTGATTAGATTGCCTCTAACTTTGTGTTTTGACACCTTCGTCTTTTGTGGCATTATATTGTCTCTCTGCATCTTACAAAGGAAGCATTTTACTAGGCCCACACAAGAACAGGAGACAGCAATGCTTATAAAAGAGACTGTCAAGGGTGTGAGCCAAAATGGGTCTCATTTGGATTTCAAGTGAAGAAAACTCCTAATGCATTTCATTACAATGTATGCGAACCTCTGAAAGGAAGGATGGATTGGGATCCTCATCCCTATTAATTTATTGAAATGGATTCAGTTTTTTCTTGTATATCAAGAGGGACCATGTGTTTCAAGCAAGGTAACAATATTATAGTCCCAATAACCAAATATGCTATGATTCAGTATGCCCTTCTGTAAGATAAAGAGGATGCAATTTTCTTGATAATTGGGATTTGAGTTTAAAAATAAATCCTACAAGAGCTTGGCAACAAATAAATATTCTTTGTTACTATCAGTTTTAAAGATATGATCAAGCTGCTATACAACACAGGGATTGATTCAGTCTTTGTTACCAGAACAGGCTTTTTACCCTTTGAAATCCTACTTTTTCCCTTACTACTGTCATTCACATATTGACTTTTTATTTTATTGAGGAATTGTGTGCGTGATGTAATTAGGATAAACCAATGAAAGTCATATTTTATTAAAAGATAGTGAAAAGAGAATGCCACAATGTCACAGCATTTTAAGCACTGTATTGTAGTCTATCTACACCTTCCTTCATAAGAATGTTCTAGTCATCAAGGCACCTATTAGGTAAATTCATGGTAATAAAAAAAAATGCACTTATATTATATTTGGCTGATTCTCCACCTTTATTAGAATGATACCCACAATTCAAAAAATTTCAATCCCTAACCACAGAGAAATGCTCTTAGACATCCTAAATAATTTCATAAATCCACAGGATTACAAATATAAGACATATGCTCTCATTGCTCTTTAACACCATTAACATTTAGAGATGATTGATTATGTTATACCAATAACATTCAGTGAATTCATAGCTGATCTATTTTTTATGTAAATCATACAACCTGCTAGTCAAATTAAAGGTTAAATATACATAAAGTCTTAGAATAAAATACAGATAATCTTTCACATAGAACATGGACCCACGATACACATTCTCAAGTGTAATAGGAACCATGGATTCACAGGTTGTTTACTAATTAAATCCAGAAAAACAGCACGAGCATGTCCTCCTTATGTTGTTATACATTTTATTCCAAATGGGAATAATATATCCACAGCTAAGTAGAATTACACAGCATAGCTAGAAAACACAATTGGAAATAAATGTACATTTACAAACTTGGAAAGAACCCTCTATAAACAAATTCATATTCATCATTTAAATTTTCCCATGGATGTGACTATTACATGTACTCTTACTGCACCTATTTTAACCAAATCTTCAGCACGTGTAGACACACGTTGATGCATGCGTGTAGGGATATATTCTTTAAGAAATACAAAACTATACACAAAAATTCTAACAGCAAATCTCAATTAACTTTAGTATATGCTTATTTTTATGAGAAAGTTTACACATCTTCCTGTAATACCTACAATAGAGAAATTTTTTGAGGAATTGTAATTAAATTAAAATGATGCATGTTTCTTATTTTTATCTTGACAGTTCTTGTATTCTCAAGCAGAGCCCATTACACACAAATATACAGCAGGTTACTTGTTGAATAATGTATTTCAATTACTTAAAATTACTGGCGAGTTGTCTAAGATCTACACGTGAATACATATTTTGGCCTTAATTTTCATCACTGCATTTCTTCAACTGCTATCTACTTACAAAGCTGTTAGTATCAGATTTTTTTTCAGAACATAACAAACGTAATAATACCATCTTTATGATCTAAACTTTATGACATTCTGAATAAAACTGACAAGTATAAAATTTGATCCATAAAATAACTGATATACTTATGTTAATTCACCTTTTTAAAGATATTATGTGTTGCTCCGTTTTTTTCACAAGGATTCCATTCATACTAGAGACATGTTGAAAAACACTGTATTTTCTCTCAATAAGGAAAATCACTTTACCCACTATCATGCTTGTTCTGTCTCAATAAAAAATCAATCATCAAATGCTTCCAAGTTTTACTTGTTAAACTGCCAATTTATGCATACAGTTTGGCTCAGCAGAATTTCACTCAGCACCATTTCTTTCATTATTATAATTTTGTACGTCTCATAAAATGTCTTCAACTTGGGGAGTAGGGTAAGTTACAAAAGTTTATACATGCTTCTATGCAGCACTTAATGTTTATAGTTAAAATACAGTGGTAGGATGTAGTTCCAAACCATCATTTTTAAAGAAAAAGAAAAACTATATCTTTCTGTGGTTTTTCAAAGTAATAAAGGCCTGATTGATCCCACTGACTAAGGCAATTGAATCGGTTGTCTAAATTGTAGTAACGTCAATGTCAGATAGGTGGTTATCTTTTCATCTGGGCCCATTCTTGAATGTAAAAATCAGATGTTTGAAGGACATTTCGCTGACCTGTTATGGCCTCTACGACTCTCAAACACAATACTAGTATTCCCTATATAAGTGCCACATTTTGGATAAAAACCGTTTCATCAATGACGCCTTTGCGACATCTGGCGGTCCTTAGGATAGATAAAAATTACTTTTTGTTTTTCCAAATCTATCGGTACTTGAAATTCCAGTCCAAAAGCCTTTGATACCCCCTAGCGGGGGCACAAAAGCACTCTGGCCTGTAAGCTAGGACGTGGACTACCATGAATCCATATGGTGCAAAAGGTCACAAATCTTGAGATGTGGTGACATCATGACAATAAGACACTTTCTAGACAGAAGCTGACCCATTTTGAATATAAAAAGAACTCTGATCACATGTTCCCACACATTTAAAACTATAGAGAAAAAAGAAATATGCTAAGTGCCCTATGCAGAAGCTGAACACTAGTGTTTGAGGGTACCTATAGTTCTTACTTTAAGGAATACTGCCCAGAGATTTCTGGCAAGATTGCTTTAAATGATCTAAGAGTCCTAGTTTTTTATGTTATAAGTTGATGTTCAGCAAATGTTAATAAGTGGGGAGAAGTGGCTGAATCACAGGGTGCAAGTTTCTATGCAATCTTCTATTCCTTTTTAAATTATTAATCCAGCCGTACTGAAGCTTGTTCTGCATGCTTCCGCCTTTATTTATACTTCCAGCAAAGCACAGAACTTGAATATTACTTCATGCAGAAGAAAAAACTGCCCTTTGGATTTTTATTCTTATTCTATAGGCAATTCAGTATGAGGAAGGGGGAATAAAAATTCATTTCCATCTCTTCATCACACTTTCTACAGGTATATTTATTGTCCACAGTGAGAAATCATGACTTTGCTAATTCTTCGCTCGTAGGAGAAAATTACATGCCCTATACAGTTGATTTTTCATTTATGTTGAGTCTTGGTGAAGTAGCACACTTGATAGCAATCAGATCAAATTCAAATGTACTGTGTTGAGTCTCCATTTTTAGCCTTCTTTTCAAATATTTATCTGAAAATCTATATTATTTTGGCTTTAAACTAATACTTTAAAGAGATTTTCCAAAGAAAAGAACTCACATTTTCCAGATTTTGTTTTATAATCAATATTTAATATGTATCTCACTTCTGATTTTTTCAAGTGATTAATAGTTTATAGGCAGTCAGCGTAATAGACAGTGGATTCACTTCTCCTGACACAGTACTATGACTTATTGTATTAATGCATACATTACTGAGCTGCATTGAAAGATATTTTTGTTTCATAAGTGAATCAATTAGTTTTAATTTATAAAGAACATATAAAAACTATCCCTGTAGAAATGAGATTAAATTTACATGCAATTGTAAAAAATTTCACGTATATTAAAAAGTTATCAGGTGTCTTCCATTAGTTACATACTGTTCTTAGAGTGGTAATAAGTTCCCTTGATAGTATTTATAGATTGAAATTTGAAATGGATATAGATACTTATCTTTTAAAATTATTCCATCTTCTCCACTTTAACAATACAGAATCATATAGAACAATAAAGTAAATAGAGATTGATATTGCATTGTCTCGTCATTGTTTAAGGATCTTGTTTGATTGAGAAAGTAGTGTGATATAAAAATTCCAGTGTGCATTATTTTTAAAAAGAAATAAGAGGAAAAAAGTAAAATGATCTATTATCACTATATTATTTGCTAATATTTTAGACTACAACAGATGGTTTGATAAATAATAAAGTAAAAACTATAATAAGATATATTGAGTAAAATAATGGCATTTAATCAAATATCATTCTTTGTCCCAAATGCACTTTGTATAATAAAATAAATGTTACAATGAAAGCTAAAAATAATGATCATGGACATACCTTTAGAATAATATGACTTGAATCTTTTCAAATGTTAAAGCAATAATTTTGATCAAGGATAATACCAAATATACAATCCTCCTATCTATAATAACTATAAACTAGCAAAATATGTTTCAAAGATGACTACACATACAGATATAAAGTAAAGTCATAATTATAAAGCAAATTTTATTGTTTTCCTGAGTCTTTCTTTTAGAAACAGATTTGTAGGATGTTATGGAGAAATTTTACTATGCAACTTCCAAGGGCCACACCAAGAATTATCAAAATAAATCCTGCCTTCAACTCTCAATACAAAAAAATGGAAATTTTGCCACATTATCCAAGTATTTATTAAAGTTATTTTGTTTCGTGAAGGCTGTGTTGGAAGCAGCAAAAAGGAGAACAGACACAGAAGGATTAAGAAAAATGAGAAAATAAAATGGAAATAAGCAAACAACTAAAGATAAAAGATGTTAGATATGGAAGGCATTGAAGGAGATCCAACATAAGCATAATTGGTATCCCTAAAGAAAAGAATTAAACAAATGGAATGGGGAAAATATCCAAAGATATAATTTAAGAAAACTTACCAGAAATAAAGTAAGATTTGAATATGCAGATTGAAAGGACATATTTCCTTGGGAAAACTGACATAGAATGATAAACACCAAGACAAATGCTGGTAAGAGAACTGATCTTCAAAGATGAAGAAATAATTATTTTGCCTTTCAGGTAAAAACATCAAGTTACTCAAGGAAGAAAAGATAGGCTGGCTCCAAAGCTACCTAAAGAAACCGTGGAGCTATGGCGACAAAGTCTTTTGAGAAACAAAGCATTTCCCCATAAGCATATACCTAGTCAAGCTGTCATTCAAGAATAAAGACCAAAAATATTTAAATGTGCAATATTCAAGAAAGACAACTATCATGATCCCATCTTGAATAAACTGCTAAAGACTACATTTCAGCTGAGAGATAAATGGAGAAACCACGGCAAAAGGATGACAGTGAGAATTGAAGCCATTTAAATATACAACTAAGATTAAAATAACTATGAAAATTATGGTAAAGGAACAGAATATAAATGTTAAAATCAACACAATTTACAAATAATATAAGTAAAACTTTCTTGATAAGAGCTGAGGAAAAAGGTGAAACTTAAGGTGAGTACATTAATTTCCTTATCTTCTATATAGGAGGTCAAAAGATATCCTTTAATTAACTACAAGCATATTTAAAGTTATAACTGTAAATAACAAAAGAACCAAGAAGAATAGCATATTCAACTAAAATTAGGTGGTACAGAGGAGGGAGATTAGAAAGGACAGGTGGGAGGAAGTTGAAGATACTAATTTTATCTTATTCATTGTGGGAAGTCAATAGATAAGACTAAAGAAACATGAATAAGTACGTTATATAGAGTTATATTTATACAAGTCATTAGAAGAACTAACAGCAGAAAACAACTACTTGTGGGGGGAAGCTGAATGGCTGGAGGACACGGGAGGGAGCCTTATGTTTCACTATACATCCATTTGTGACTTTCAATTTTTACACTACATCTGTAGTTCCACTTATGCAAGATAAATACTTTTTAGAAGTTGAAAGTATCCAACATATCTTAAATATGATTCTTAATAACAAAATACAAGTCTGATCATGTTGGTCCCTCCACCCACGCTCACCCACTAAAACATTTTTCATTTAAGTTTCCAAAACCTTAAAGCACTTCACAATCTGTAGTGGTTTCTCTCTATGACTTCATAGAGGACCGCTCTACACCATGCATGCTTTATTCCTTCCACTCTGAGCTCTTCTCAGTTCCTTAAAAGTTCTGTGCTTCCTCTTCCCACCAGGCCTTACCTCTGCTATGCAGACAGTCCAAGAAGCCCCAAATTACACTTCAGTGTGAGTAAGTGGAATACATCGCAGAGTTAATTAACCTAGAGTAAATTAATGTTTCCCAGAGGAAATGATACCAAAGCTGAGACCAGAGAATGAACGGAATTTAGCTAGTTAAAGGAGCCAGTGAAAATTTGTGCAGAAAAAGAGGGCAGCAAGCAAAGGGTATTATAAGGGGGAAAGCCTGGCAGTAAGAGAAAGCAAAGACTGTTGAGGAACTGAGTGAAATGTAATTGAACCAAATTCAGTAAAACACTAAGGGGACAATGCATTACAACTAGATTGAGTTGCATCCTGGTAATACAATAATGATTTTGAATATGATGTTAAATAATGATTTTCTATGCTATGAGTCACATAACATAAAATACAGTAAGTTCTACTATTATACCTCTAAAGCCTTGAACAGTTTCTGATATGTATTAGGAATATGATAAATATTTGTTGAACTAATGAAATTTGAATAGCATTGAGGAAATGGTCACATCATCATCAAATTACTTCAAAAGTTGGACTTAACCAAATGAAGCCCAGTCAACCCCACCTTTATATTAGCAACTGATGGAGTGCTTTGTTGATAGTGTTCACATTATTATAAAATGTAAAGTGCTGTGTCTGGGGAAAATGGAGTAAGTCCACTGCAGCTGAACTTTCACACTGATGCAACTAAGGACACTAGACAAAATAAAAAACAAACAAAACAAAACAGTACTCAAGGACTATGAAAAGTAAATTACAACACACAGATTAGGGAGGGAAGCTTAAACTTGAATAAAGACCAATATAGTGGCAGTGAACTTCCTGGGTTTTCTTTCTCTCCCTTTTGGTCCTAAGACAGGTTGAATCCAGGACTCTGTAGCAGTTGCAATCAGCAAAAGCTTATAGACAAGCCCATCCTTCTGGCCAGAGGATGGGAGAAAAAACTCCCTGTGAGCCAGAGAGTTGAACATATTCCTGTGTTTTTCTCTTTTTTTTCCTTTCCCAGTCTTGCTCTGTGGCCAGCTCTGGTCACCCATCTGCATTGCCATGGTAGCAGCAGTGTGAGCACCTAAGACCCTGGGAGAAAATCTGTTCTGGATAGAGGAACCAGGAAAAGGGATGCCTATTGTACAAGAGTACTGAGTGAATTTCTGCTATTTCCCTTGTTTCTTGTCACTTCACCCCAAGGACAGTGCTAGGAATAAAGAGTTGTGTGACAGTGAGAGAGGCTTATACTCTCAGAGACTTCAACATTTCTGGCCAGAGGACCAGGAAAAGGGCTCCTGGAAGCCAGAGAGTATTGGGGGAAATCCCTCAGAGAAGAGAGCAGGAAAGGGGATCCCTAATTCTGGACATGAATCAATAGAAGTCTCAGGCTCTACTCACAAGCTGTGCATGTACAGAGCATACCCAAAGAAACATAGCAAAGGCTTGAAGATCTGAACTATAATATAAACACTACGCAAGTCCAAGACCAACTCCTGCATGGCTCATGAGAGGGGCAGAACCTGAAAATTGAACTGACCTTGCAACCACCACTCACAGAAACTGAGATGGAACTTGTAGTCTGAGCCTAACTGGTTTGATTGCTTGCTGAAAAACAAAAAACAAAAGAGAAAACAAATTAACATTCTTCAGAGGCTTATAACAGGATTCATAGCCTTGCAATAATACTAAGGTCCAGAATACAATCCAAAATTTCTCAACATAATAAGAACCAGGAAAATCTGACCAATTTACAACAAAAAAGGCAATCAACAGATGCTAAACTTTAGATGATCCAGACGTTAGAATTATCAAAGACTTTAAAGCAGCTATTAAAACAATGCTTCATGAAGTAAAAGTATACACTCTTAAAACAATTGGAAAGATTGAAATTCCCAGCAGATAAATACGTTATCTGAAATAAAAATTTCACAGGAATGGCTCAATACAAGAAAATAAATGACAGAAGAAAGAGTTAGTAAACTTAAAGGTAATTGTGGTAGGCTTAATGGTAGTTCCCCAAGATGCCCATGTCCTTACCCCCCAGATCCCATAAATTTTACCATACATGGCAAAAGAGACTAGATAAAATTAAGGCCAGGATTTTGAGATGAGGAGATTAGCCTGCATTATCTGGGTGGGACTGATGTGATCACAGGGGTCCTTATAAGGAGGATGCAGAAGATCAGAGAGAAAGTTGTGTGATAAAGCAGCAGAGATTGGAGTGATGCCTTTGAAGATGGAGGAAGGGGCTAAAGAGGGACATTACATAATGACAAAAGGGTCATTTGACCAAGAAGAAACAACAATCCTAAATGTGAATACTTCAAACAACTGAGCTCTAAAATACTTGAAGTGAAATCTGGTAGAACTAAAAGGAGAACTAGACATGGAATAAGTAGATAAAAATCAGCAGGGATATAGAAGATTTGAAAAACATCAACCAACATGACCTAACTCACATTTATAGAACAATCCACCCAGCAATAACAGAATACAGACTTATTTCAAATGCATATTAAACATTCACTCAGAAAGACCATAATCTGGGCTATAAAACAAAACTTAAGATATTTAAAAAAATTTAAATCATACAAAAAATGTTCTCTGACCAAATAGAATTGAAGTAGAAATCAGTAACAGAAGGATAACTGGAAATCCCTAAATATTCAAATATTAAAAATGAATTTATAAATAACCCATTGCTCAAAGATGACGTCTCAAGGGCAATTAAAAAATATTTTTAGCTAATAAAAGTGAAAATGCTGTACATCAAAATTTTTGGGACACAGCTAAAGCAGTGCATAGAGAAAGAAATAATAAAACTGAGGGTAGAAACCATTAAAATTGAAAATAGAAAAAGCAGAGAAGATCAATGAAATCAAAAGTCAGTTCTTTACAAGGATCAATAAAATTGATAAACTTCTACTGACTCCCCTTCCCCCTAACACAGAGGAAGAGAAAGAAGAGATACAACTTACTAGTATCAGAAATAAAAAGGAAAATATCACTACAGACCTTAAAAACATTAAAGGGGTAAGGAATACTACAAACAACTCTATGCGCATCAATTTGACCATTTACATGAAATGGACCAATTCCTTGGAACACAACTACAATTCATTTAAGAAGAATTAGATAACAGAAATAGACATATCTCTTAGAGAAAATGAATTCATATTTATAAATCTCCTAGAAAGAAAATTCTAGGCCCAGATGGTTTCACTGGTGAATCGCATCAAACATTTGAGGAAGAAATAATACCAATTCTTCACAATCTCTCCAGAAATTTGAAGAAGAAGAAACAGTTCTCAACTCATTCTATGAGGTCTGCTTTACCAGAGAACCAAAACCAAAGACAACATAATAAAAGAACAACTAGTATCTCTCATAGACACAGACAGAAAAATCCTCAAGAAAATATTAACAAATCGAGTCAAATAATATGTAAAAAGGATAATACACCACTAACAAGTAGAGAACGTCCCAGGAATACAAGTGTTTCAAATACATTTGAAAATTAATTTATATTAACAAGCTAAAAAAGAAAAATCACACGATCATAGATGCAGGGAAAGGATTTGACAAAACTAAATATCCATTTATGAAACAATCAATCAATATTCATTTATGAAAAAATAAATCACAGCAAAGCAGAAATAGAGGAAACTGTCTTAACCTGATAAAACGCATCTATCAAAAAACTACTACAACAACATAATTAATGGTGAAAGACTGAATGCTTTCTCTCTAAAAAAGGCATAATGAAGGATGTCTGCTCTCACTACCCCTATTTAACATATTACTGGAACTCCTAGCCAATGCAATAAGGCAAGTAAAGAAATAAAAGGCATAAGTATTATAAAGGAAAAATGGAAATGATCTCTATTTGTAGATGACATGATTATCTATGTAAAATACATCACACAGTTCACCAAGTCCAAAACAGTTATGCTGAATACTGGTCAGCTTCCAGAAAACAAATTTCCTATTGTTGTTCCCAGAATGAAAAAATAAAAAGCAAAATAAAATCTTCACAACCTACTTTTTTAAAGTCCAGCTTTTCTGATCATGAAGCTGGAAACTCACTCCCCATTTGGTGAGATCTTCAAGCTCAGAAGAGCAATCCTGCTTAAATTTTGGCATGCACTTCTGTTTAAAAATATAGAATCCTAGCTCAAGGGAAACAGGAGGTGTATCATGATACACCAGGTTACAACGCTGTAACAAACAACTTCAAAATCTCAGGGATTTTTACAGTTACTGAGCTGAATAAAACCAGGATTGCTTCTGTTCCCTTTATTCATCAATTCTTGTAAGAGTTCTATAACTATTGCAGATTTTTGATGTGTATTAATATACGGTTGTTCAATTTCCCCTTCATTACTCCTCCATATGAATTTAGAATCAGTTGTCAAGTTCCCCACTTCATTGTCCCCGAAAATTCTGTAGGATTTTGGGTATAAATTGCATTAAAACTATAAATTAAGTTTGGAAAAATAACATTTTTGTGATATTCGATTTTCCTCTTTAGAAGCATATTATATTTTTCCATTTATTCATCCTCTTTTAAATATTTCAGTAAAATTTTACACTTTTCTTAATATAGATTCTGCATTTTCTCATAGAGCTTATTCCAAAGTAGAATATTTTATGGTTTTTATTACTATTGTTATTGCTATTTGTCATATTTTAAGTTTATCGCCACTATATAGGGAGACTATTGATTTTGTACATTTATTTTAAAATCAGCTTTATAACTGACCTCTCATTAATTCTAACAGTTTCTAAGATTAATTTTATATGAAAAATATATCAAAAAATAATTATCATTTTATTTCTTCTCCCTCACATTATATTTCTTATATGTATTTCCTTCCTTACCACAACAGTTAGAACCTAAAGAATAATGTTAAACAATAGTTGATGATATCAAGCATTCATCCTATTCCCATTTTAATAAAATCATCTCTCTTTCATATAACTGATTATGATGATGATGATTGGGTTGAGATTAAATTGAAGGAATGTCCTCCTCAGTTTTAGTTAACCAAGAGTTTTCATCAAGAATTATGTTGGATGTTATTGAATGCCTTATTATCACTTACAAAAATTATCACATGGCTTTTTTATTTAACCCTGTCACGTCGCCATAATATTTTAAATAATCATTATCTTCCTGGAATAAATCCAACTTAGTTGTATTGCATTATACCCTTGTGTCCTGCTGAATTTGAGTTGCTCATATTTTACTTAGCATACTCTCATTTATAGTTATCAGTGACAGTTGTCCAAAGTTTTCTGGAAGGCTATCTTCACTAGGGCTTACTTTCAAAGTTACATAGATTTAATAAAATAATTGGGTAGGTTTCTGTCTCTATTCTCAAAAAAGGTCAGATAGCATAAGAATTATTATTTCTTGAAGGTTTGGTTCCAGTTGTATGATGAAAAGTAACATTTAATATTTTCAATTGCTTAGATGATATTCTTTTCAGGTTCATACATATTTTTGGTAAATTTTGGTGATTTGATTTTCTTTTTAGAAAAGTGTCCAATACGTCAAAACATTCAAATCTATTAGAAAATGAATATAATTTCCAACTTCTAAATCTCAACATCTGCTGTCATCCTATTTCTATTAATTCTCTTTGTTTTCTCAATTAGATTTAGTACTCATGCCTTTTTAAAATTACTTTATTGACATATTCATTAATTTTTTTTCAGAGACTTCTCATTGGAAAGATAGAGGCCAGAAGGAAGTGGAACGACATATTCAAAGTGCTAAAAGAAGGAAACTATCAACCAAGAATTCTGTGTACAGCAAAATGATCCTTCAAAAGTAAATGCAAAATAAAGCCATTTCCAGATAAAGACAGACATATAATTTGTTGTTAGCACAGCTGCCTCATGGGAAATACTAAAGGAAGTCCTTCAGGTTGAAAGGGAGTGATATCAGATCAGTAAGTAGAGTCTACAAGAGAAATAGAAGCCCCAGAAAAGGTAAACATGTGGGGCGATAACTATAAAAGACTGAGTAAATATTCTTGCTCTTTTCTTTACTCTTTTCTTTAAAAGACATAGTATTGCATAAAGCAATTTAAAACTGCATTGTTGAGTTTAAAACATATATAGATTTAATATGTATGGCAATAATAGCACAAAAGAGGAGTCACGAATGGAGTAATACAGGAGCAAAGTTTCTATATTCTACCAAAATTAAGTTAGTATTAATCTGAAGTAAATTGTGAAAAGTTGCATATTTTAATACCTAGAGTAACCACTAAGAAAATAACTTTAAAAAATAGTAAAAATTCAGTTGAGAGATTAAAATATTCTAGAATACAATGAGTCTTGTTCTGCTACCAAATTAGACTACCATGCTAGATGAGATTCAATACACGCCATTAATTTCAATGAGGTTTATGTTTGGACAAAGAAAATCATCTTTCATTTCTGAGAATGCTCTACTCCCTTTCTCACTTTGGAGTTTGTGTATGCGCCTAATCTCTGGCACTGAAAAATACTATCCAGATTTTCCTTGACATTGTAAGTAAAATGTTTGATTGAATTAACCTATGATACATTCTTAGCCTATACTTCAATTGTTATTTTAGCTGAGTTATTTATACAAAATGATTAAAGATAAATTTTGAACATATGAAAATTAATAGAAACATGAATTATTAGTTAATATGAACATTCATATGTATTTTATATTTTCACAACTCAGGGTACCTGAGTATACTTTTCTCATATCAATTTAAGTTCATGGTAATGGAAGAAAATAAAACAGTCTGAATGATCAAGTTACTAAAACTAATGTGGTACTCTTGCAATATAATACATTAATTATGTTGACATTACATGAAAAGGTTCATGATGGATACATGTTATTGACCTTTAGCTACTACTCTCAAAGGCACATGAAGCTATACTGGCCTAACTTCAGGTTTCAAACATAAACATTAGTTAAGCTCCTTAAGGGAGTCAGGTTGCAGTGGGAAAAAGTAAAATGTAGCAAAATTTTGCAGTTTGCAAAATTCAAATTGTACAATTATTCACCAGGCTATTCACTGTATAGTCTAATACTGGGAGGGGCTTGAGATGTATCAATTAAGTAGAGGAAAGAATACAGTGTGCATAGATCTACATATTTACTTTTTCCATTCTTTCTAAGCACAAATCTACTGGTGGATTCCTGATAATTTCAGTGTGATGTTCTTTTTCTCAAAGATGTTTTTTTGTTTTGGTGAGGGGAAGTCTGTTCATGATAACTTGAAAAAGTAAAAGTTTCAAACAAAAAATGATAAGATCTGCTTATAATAAAATAGAAAATACTACTTTAATCATTAAAGACAAATAGTAAGTTCATAGAATATTTCTGGAAAAATGTTCTTGGTCATATACTATATAAACATAATTTAGAAATGTGTGAAGAAGCTCCATATTTCTTGATATCAAATGTAGAGTTTTGTTTAAAATTCCTATGTAAGAGCTTGCTAAAATTCTCTATCCGATAAAGTGGAGGCCCAATGAAACCAGCACACACTCTGCTTTATATGAGGACAGCACATCTATTCAAAGCTTCTGCAAATCGGCTACCCCAGCATCATTATCACTACTACCTCAATCATCATCATCATCATCATCATCATGGAGTACATCTAGCTGATCAAACAAATCTGAATCATGGCAGTGATCATTGGTCACAGATATAAAGGTTCTAGGTAGGACGGAAGGCTGAGTCTGAATACATTAAGTAAAGGAAAACACGACCATTAATGGAAGAGTGGAACTGAAGATGGGTTAGCATTTTCATGCAGTTATATTTGTTCTTATCCTTTTCCAAATATTATTTTAGACAGAAATATCTTGATTAAGAGAAGCACAGAGAGGTCAATGAAAAGTACCTCTATTGCTTTTTCAATCTAGTGAAATAAAAGAGATTTATCTCTTATCGTTACTCCTATTGCTACATAAAACCAGAACAATACTTTTAATTGTTTATTTGAATAATCTGGAATAATGAGACATTTGAGACATATTTCAACAAAAATGTATCATACTGAGGGGAATAAATACAGACTCCCTTTGTCTCTGAGCAGGAACAACCTGAAGGATTTGCATCAAGATGGATTAACTACTTTTTTAGCAATAGAGATACAGCTAGTAAGCAATTAAATATATTGAAACAATCAAGTGTGCCTTTTCCTTCAATTAACATTCTGTTAAACTAGTCAACAAAACTTTGTGAAATTTCTACAGAAATACATATCTAGCAACATTTTAAACCAGTTGTAAAACAAAAAGAATAATATAATACATATGAATTTGGAGGGTCAATAACAAAATATCTGGTGAAAGGCTGAAATTCAGAGAATCAAATTTTAAGCATTTTGGTGTTTGGAAGTCAGTGATAGACTAAAGTCAGAACTTTGAGAACTACCAAAAAAGTAGAGACTGAGAGTAGTTGTAGACAAAATGTAATCTCCGCATATATCATACAATAGGTAACAAGCTGAAGTTGTATAAAACCATTTGTTCAAAAATTTATTCTCATGTTGCATTATTTATAGAAATTTAGGAGCAGTCTCAGGTAGGTTATCCCCCTTGAGGTCAAGAACGGAAGAAGATGCATACTATGACCACGTCAATTCAATATCATATTGGAGATCTTAATGAAAGTAATAAGGCAAGAAAAATCGAAGAAAAGCTCTAATAATTGAAAAAGCAGTAATTAAGATATTGTTATTCCCAAGGATATGATTATTTTAATAAAAGATCAAAAATTTTTCAGATAAAATTATTAGAATACGTAAGTTTAACAAAGCTGCTGGACTCAATATCAACAGGTTTGTTTTACCAACAAAGAGAAAATAAAAACTTACAAATATACAACATTTATAATAGCATTAGATATATCAAATACTTAGAAATAAACTAATGCAAGATGAACAAGATATCCATATAGAACATGAAAATACATTAAGAAATATCAAAGACCCATACAGGGATATGCCATGTTCATGGTTTGGAAGCCTTAATATTATGAAGATATCAATTACCTCCAAATTCATCTATAGATATAATGCAAACTCAATCGAAATCCCAACACCCCCGCCCCCTTTAAAATATATTGACAGCCAATCTTAAAATATCTTCATGACTTTGGGGGAGGGAAAGATTTCTCTTAAAGGGAAAGAGAACTAACATCCAGACAGGAAAATTGTTTTATAAATATTACTATATAAAAATTAAAAACTTCTATTTACCAAAAGACATCATTAAGCAAGAGAAAAGACAAGCCAAGGAATAGAAGATATTTGCAACAAAGGGTTTGTATCTCCCCATCTATTCACACAACCATCCATACATCTATTTATATTTCTTTATACAAATTAATAAAGAAAACACAAAAGATCAATAGAAAAATAAGCAGGAAGCTTAAATGCATTTCATCAAAGAGGCTATCCAAATGCTTAGTAAATATATGAAAAACATATTTGCCATCATCAGTAACCACATCTGTCAGAATGGCTAAAATCACATTTGTGTTGGTAAGGATATGATGCAATGAGAACTCATATACTTCTGGCAGGAAAGTGAACTGGTACAACAACTTTGGGAAATAGCTTGGCATAACCTAAACTTGAACATATGCATACTCCATGACCCAGCAATTCTACTTCTAGGCATATACACAAAAAATTACCCACACATATACCAAGATTCACGTACATGAATATTCCCAGCTACGTTATTCATAATAGCTAAGAACTGGAAACAAGCTAAATGTTCATCAACAGTGGAATGGATAATAAACTGGATGTAGTCATACAATGGGATATTATACAGCAAAAAAAAATGTGCAACTTCAGTTACATTCAACTACATGGATGAATCTCACAAACATAATGTTGAGCAAAAGAAGACAGAATGAAAAGAAAATATGTATATTTCATTAATGTAAAGTTTTTAAAAAGAACAAATTTACACACACACACGCAAAATCCAAAGCCCAAAAAACAGAAAACAATAAGGGTTGGCAAGGATATGGGGAAATTGTAATCTTTGTGCATTGCTGTTGGGAATATAAAATGCTGCAGTCACCGTGGAAAACAATATGGCACTAGTTCCTCAAAAAATTAACCATAGAATTACTATATGATACTGCAACTCCACTTCTGGGTATTATACCCAAAAGGACTGAAAGCATGGACTACAATAGATATTTGTATACCCATGTTCACGGCAACATTATTCACAAATGCCAAAAGGTGGAGGAAACCCAAGTGTCCATCAACAGAAGAATGGACAAACAAAATGGATCTATACATACAATGGAATATTATGCAGCCTCAAAAAGGAAGGGAATTCTGATACATATTACAATTTGGATGAGCCTTGAAGAAATTATGTTAAATGAAATAAGCCAGCCACCGAAAGACAAGTATAGTCTAATTCCACTTATCCGAAGTACCTAGAATGGTCAAATTCATAGAGGCAGAAAGAATGGTAGTTGCCAGAGGCTAGGAGAAGAGAAACACAGGGAGCTATTGTTTAATTGGTACAGACTTTCAGTTTGGGAAAACAAAAATGTTTTGAGGTGCTGGCCCCATGGCATAGTGGTTAAGTGCACACGCTCCGCTGCCAGCAGCCTGGGTTTAGATCCCGGGCACGCACTGAGGCACCACTTGTCAGGCCATGCTGTGGCAGCATCCCACATAAAGTAGAGGAAGATGGGCACGGATGTTAGCCCAGGGCCAGTCTTCCTCAGCAAAAAGAGGAGGATTGGCATGGATGTTAGCTCAGGGCTGATCTTCCTTACACAGAAGTGTTCTTCCAGAACACAAAAAAATGTTCTGAAAAGGGATAGTGGTGATGACAGTACAATAATGTGAATGTACTTAATGCCACTGAACTGTACACCTAAATGTGGTTAAAATGGTAAATTTTATATTATGTATATTTTACTACAGTTAAAAAAACACAAACCCGGACTATAGCATTAGAGGTAAAGATGTGGTTAACCTTGGCGGAGAAGGGAGAAACTAGTGTTTGGAAGGGAGCGTGGGGGCTGCTGCAAGGGTGCTGGCAATGTTCTATTCCTGGGTGTTGGTTATCAGAGTGGTTAAATGAAAGTTTGCTTTATGATACTTTAGACAGTTTCAGATTTAAGTTTTGTGTTCTTTTTTGTTTATTATACTTTACAATTAAATCTTTAAAAATAACATATATATGACAGGCATGCTTACAGAAAACAAAATATTCACATTGTATGTCATTACAACTTGCATTTGGCCAGCAGTGAGTAGTAAAAGGACGTAGGCTCTGGAGGCAACCACCAGCCTTGGACTTGAATCCCAGCTTGGCCCTGTACAAACTATGTGACATTCAGAAAATCCTTGTATTCTTTGAATTTATTTTCTTATCTTTACAATTAAGAACATGACAAGTGTTTTATAGAAAGTTTTGAGGATTACAAGTTTATGTCAAAATACACAGCATGTTGCCAGTCAAGTAACGAGTGCACTAAACATATCAGGCTCTACTTTCTTCCCTTTAGAAGACAAATTTCTGCACATTTTTTAATCGGTTATGATTGGATAGTGGAGAATATTTTGTGGAACAGCCCCGAAGAGTACAGATGAAGTTGAAAACTGCCCCAGATTAAGTTATTTGAGAGAAGCGGTAGTTCATACTCTCATTTTAACTGATAATATTAAAAAACAAGCAAACTGGATTTATAACTTTGCCTGAGGATATAAAGTCATATTTTTAAACTGCAAACAGACAATAAAGTCATGAAACAACAATTAGTTAAATATTTTTAAAGAGCTGTTTATTATAATAATGAAAGAGAAAATTTAACTTTTAAGAATTGCTACTACTTAACATTTTTAAAGATTCCTTTTGTATCCAAAAGACAATGGGACAGTCTTTGATTTTCTATATACCTTTTACAGAAATTTAACTGTATATCATATAAATGCTTCTAGTTTCATCCAAATCTAATGTTCAATTATCCATGTAATTATCTCAGTAGAAATCATTATACCTCTTTCTAATTAATTTTATTAACACTTTACTGGTAGGAGTCTGGATGTATTTAAATGCAGTTCTCAGAGTTTTTACTGTGACAAGTAAAAGGAACATTTCCATATTATTTTAGAGGGGGGTGTATAATTACTAAGTTAAAATAACAGAAAATTATTAGCCACTAACAATATAGATAAAAAAATAAAAAATAAATGGGGCCGGCCCTGTGGCTTAGCAGTTAAGTGGGCGCGCTCCGCTGCTGGCGGCCGGGGTTTGGATCCCGGGTGCGCACTGACGCACCGCTTGTCCAGCCGGGCTGAGGCCGCGTCCCACATACAGCAACTAGAAGGATGTGCAGCTATGACATACAACTGTCTACTGGGGCTTTGGGGGAAAAATAAATAAATAAAAATTAAAAAGTAAATAAATAAATAAATGGCCATTAGGCTTACTTCAAGATATACTTACTTCAAGATCTATTGGATATATTGATTCCAATGACAACATCTTTTTATACATCTTTTCATTAAAATGAAGCTAATTCAGTCATTTATTCCAACTATGATGAGACTGTGATGTGACAGCTCTTTCTTCTAGTCTTTGCCAACAAGAAAATAGTTGCTAAAAGTTATGCACTGATGTATATAGACAGCAAAATGGGGTGAGAGAAAGGGGAACATTCATGAGGATGCTCAAAACAAATGTTTTGAGACTAACATGAGCATAGAATACTACATGTAAATGGAAATTTCAAACACATATATCTTTTAATTGGAAATTTAAACTTTATCATTATATTATTATACACTTTACTTTCTAATCTATCAATATAGTATTATATACTGTTCTTCTTCAAACTTACTCAGTTAAATAAGGATTGTACATGAGATAGAATTTTTAGTAGTCCAGTAAATTCTCAGTTTATAATTCTCACTCTTCCATTCCCTTTCTGTTACATTCCTATATTGCTATTGATCCTCCAACTATTTTCAAATCAAAATAAGTAGTTATGGAGGGCTTCCTCTCTGCAAGTGTCTAGAATAAATCAGCTTGGTGTCTCCCTAGACAAAAATTCCCAGGAGAATCTGGGGTATATACAAATTGTAGAAATATTAGAGTTTGTACAATTTTATTTAGGTAACCATGAAATGGGCCTAAATTAACTTATTAATTTCTAGTTGTAAAAATCCACCCCCTGACCCCCTGCCCAGGTCCTTTAAAGTAACTCTTTAATATGGACTTAAGGTCAACATAGAGTACTAACCATAATATTTTATGGGAATTTATTATATATAATATACTAGTATTTTGGCAGACTAGAGATTGACAAGGGATGTGAATTAAAGTATGACTCCCTGAAGGATGTAAATTGTGATTTCTATGTTCTTTTTGACCTTCCAGTCTATTTAGTCTAAACATTTATTCATATTTTTTCCCAAGGGACAGAGAAACAATTCAAAAAAGTGAAAAAATGACTGACTTCATTCAGCTTATTTTTAATCAGAATTGACTATGAAGGAAAGCATTTAATTCAGGTAATGAACTTCATAAGGGACATTGCAAAGTCCTGCTATTTTAAATAATGTTTCTGCCTTTTTCAGTATTAAAACATTTTTAAAAAGATAAAATAAGGCCATGGAAGAACTTTAGAACTTCATAATTGAACTGCCCTATAGTGTATGAAAATATGGTTTGTAAGTTGTTTATGAATAAGGATGTGTCTTACACTATTTTGTACACTATGCCTTTTCCTATACTAATGTGGTATACCCAGACTTAATATGTAGAGGCTTTGGTATAACATCTTTGGTCTTTGTATATTTAATGCTTACTTACTGTGTTTAGGAGATCAAATCGCCCACCTCAAACAATATTATTGGGGTGTTTTGGCTCTGTTTTCACCTTAGTGTTTATTGTATTTGATATTGCTTGAAACATCTAGAAAATTAAATAGAGTTTGAATATGTTTTTTTATATGAGAACTCTCATTATAATGGTATCTACTAGGATGATATTTGAATGGCAAGTAAAAACTAATAAGAGAAAAGAATTGTCCAACTCACCTTAACCTGATGCTTCTCAAACTTTAATGTGCATATGAATTACCTGAGTACTTTGTAAGAATGCAGATTTTCATTCAGTAGGTCTTGGGTGGGCCCAAGATTCTGCATGTCCAATGCTGCTGTTCAAGGGACAAGCTTTGAGGGACACAGTCCTAGAGAACCCACACTACTTACAACTGCATCTGGCTTAATTCTATTTCCTCTACTCAATGAGTACCAATGTACTATTCAATGTTTTAAAGTTAATAAAATGACACTGCAATGAGGGGAAAAAAATGAATCATTCAGTGTTATGTATTAACTTCCACTTGTACAAAAAGCAAAAATACAAGCTACTGTAGGAGTTACAGAATAGATCTGGGAATGTCAGACTGACTTATGACCATCACATATATTTTACTGGATTTCATTGAAATCCCTCCCAAAATATAAACTAAATATTCCTTCATAAGTTTACTGTCATTTTGTTGCAAGACTCTTGACAAAACCACACATCAAACTTTAGGTTTAACTTAACTTCTTTAGAGATGTACCAATTTTATAAAAAATAAACTACAACAAAATAAAAATTGATTCCGGGCTGGCCCCGTGGCTTAGCGGTTAAGTGCGTGCACTCCACTGCTGGCGGCCCGGGTTCGGATCCCAGGTGCGCACTGACGCACTGCTTCTCCGGCCACGATGAGGCCGCGTCCCACATACAGCAACTAGAAGGCTGTGCAACTATGACATACAACTATCTACTAGGGCTTTGGGGGAAAAAAAAATAAATAAATAAAAAATAAAAATTGATTCCTTAGAGATCAAAAGAAAGAAATACAAAAAGTCAAGCAATTAACTTGGAGTAGAGAATTTCTTTTAGTTAAAAAAAAACACGTTACAAGGGCCAACCCAGTGGTATAGTGGTTAAGTTCACGCACTCTGCTTCAGCGGCCCGGGGTTTGCAGGTTTAGATCCTGGGCACGGACATATGCATCACTTATCAAGCCATGCTGTGGCAGCATCCCACATATAAAGTAGAGGAAGATGGGCATGGATGTTAGCCCAGGGCCAATCTTCCTCAGCAAAGGGAGGAGGATTGGCAACGGATGTTAGCTTAGGGCTAATCTTTCTCACCAAGAAAAAAAAAGGATACATAACCCTTCCATTAAAACATATCTACAGACATTTCCTTATGAATGAAACCCTTCTGAGGGGCACAATTTAAGCTAACACACATTCTAAAAAGTGGATTTTCACTTCTGATAAAGCTTTGACACAGGCAAATTCCATCCTCCACCTTTTCATGTAGTACAAGAGAATAGATTTATAAATAAAGGAGAGTAAATAAGCATTAAGAAAAATAAAATAAGAAATAAAGACATGAATAAAAATTTTTATGAAAGAAAAGAATGCCAAATCTGAATCTTTTTAAAGAGATTTGAATTTTATGAAATAAAATAAACATTTCATAGAAGGTTTGGAGGCAATTTAACATGTCAAAATCACATCTTAAAGACAAAAGAGTTGGAATTTTGCTGTGTTAAAATGTTTATGGATGGGTCTAGTTTGACAATTTAGCCTGCCGGATGTGACTTTCACAGTCTGTTGGCAGTTTGTAGGCAAGCCATCACACCTGTGACTCTGTGGTTGATTAATGAGTCTTTCAGCTCATTGCTACCATCTGAGGGAGGGCTGTGGCCTTTCTGAGCCTCACTGGTTTATTCGCCTTAAACTGCAGTCCTGCTGAGGTATCTTCCATAAGAAAATCACACCTGGCTAAAGCTAATGAAAACCTCAATATGTCATTTTCTAGACAAGTCAAAAAGCATGTGAAACCAGACAAAAGATGTATTCAAGTAACATGAATGCAGTTTTGTCATAACCTGCCAATCCAAGGAGTAACACAAAAAAAGCTTTCCTCAATGACATATTTCAGTGTCAACTTTTAGTGATAATCCTGAATTCTCTGTGCTATAAGAGGGTTTCTATAATGCTAGCTCTTTTGCTACACACAATATCTATTTTCATCAGAAGTAGGAAGGTTCTAGTTCATGATGAGATATCCATTTAGCTCTAATTATCTATAAATGATTACTCCAATCCAGAAACTTTTAAGCCTTGTTTCACGTTCCTCGCCTTCAGTTGGTCCACTTGAAGTGTGTCTGGCATTCTTATGACTTTTTTTTTTTTTGCAAGGCAGCATTGCAATTGCTTTTTCCTCAGTCCTGCTCTGGAGATGAAAAGCCTTTTAAAACAAAAACACTTAATTCTCTCCCTGTCCTCTTAAAATAAAATGTGACTTAGAGAAGAAGGGGGAAGGGGGGGGTAGGGGAGGGAGAGAGGGAGAGAGAGAGAAATGAGAGAGCAAGAGCAGATACCCAGAGGTCTGCTGCAAAACAGTCTAGTGTAGGGCAAAGTAGTGGGAAATTAAGAAAACTTGGAAGACAGGAATCTTTTAGCCTGCAGGGCTTTTATACTGTAGCTTCATTTCTGAAATAATATGAATTTCCAAAACATTGATAATATTTAAATACATACTGAAAGTTTTTTTAAAGGTAAATACTTGTTATTCTTTATTCTAGATTTTGGACCAGCACTCCCTTCCACTAGCTATACATATACAGTACAAGGTTTAGCTATATTTAAGTGGCAGAGGGAACCACAATACTCTCAGTACTATCAATAAATGAGCAGTAAAGAGCCAAAAGTTTCCGTTCTAGCAACTACCATTTTCTGATCCATGCTACTGTAAACTTTTGTATCACTGTACACATGATTAGTGAACAGTCCTCTGAATTAGAAGGGGACACTTGTGCGATATTCTGGTGCAGTTATTCAGATCTCTACCACCATGTTTCCATTTATGGCATAAAATTGAAATTGACTGAATAAAGAATGAATACTATTTCTATGCCTTTTACCCAGTATATGGAAAGAAATACTTTATTTTACCATGGATAATCTAAGAACATTTCTTCACCATCATCACAATCATTGTTACTTTTCCAATTGTCTATTTGATGTCTCTACTAAGAATTATGAAACGAAAAATATTTAGTAGTCTACTAATCTTAATTTGCAATTCTGTGATGTTTATTTGCAAGGATTGATTTTGGCTGACAAAAATACCAATTCCTTCAAGAACTTAACTGAACAATGTCAACAATGACTTTTTAAGCATTCACAAAGTATTTGATTATTTCAACAAATTTTCAAATTGTTAAATTAATTATTTCAATCCTGGCTGCAAAGTTAAATCACATGGAAAATCAATGTGATTTAATGGAAAACCATTGAAAAGACCAATGAATGACTGTGTTCCACCCTAGAGATTCTTACTTAATCGGTCAATTGGAAGACTGGGCAATGTTTTTGTTTTTTTTTTCTTACACTCTTCCCAAATAATTCTAACATGCACTCAAGGTTAAATACCATTGGTCTATATAATGATCCTCATGTTTATTTTGCTAACCTAAAAGAACAACAAACTTAATCCTACCAGGGAAACAAGAATTCTCAAATTAAGTTGGAAAATAAAATAATCAGTCTTTGGGATTCTTAGATCTATTACTATGGTTTATAAGAAAATATACTGGACCATGAGTCAGAAACCCTGGGTTCAAGTCACTGTTCAGCTACCTAGTAGCTCTACGAATTCAGTGAAGCCCTCAAGACAAATGTTTTCTATACTATAAAATGAGAAAATTAAGATTTCTTCCAGCTTTATAAGAACGTTCTCAAATAATTTCCAAGAGTACAGATTGCTGTTCTTAAATGCTAATCAGAATACTTATTTGCTTCCACATACTAAAGGTAGGATTTAAGCCAGCGTGAACAAGTATATATCACTTAAGCCATCATTCTCCTCTCCTGTCTGTGGCAGACATTGCTAAGTGATCACAGCACTATGGAAAAAATGAAACTCTCCTAGACTTTGCACTGAGGATAAAACTATTTTCTATTTGAGAGTTAAGTGCTTATTAGCTGTTGAAGGAGTTCAAGGACATGCCACCCCAAAAAATGCTGCTTTGGTATATTAATAATTTTGGGCTGAAGACACTTTTGAAAACCAGCCAATACAGGCAGAGGCTTTCTCTGAACTTCCCTTATCTACCTAAAAACAGATCCTCCAAAAGAAACTCAATTGTCATAAATCCCTCCCCAGAGTTTCATCAACCAGGAAAGATTTACTCCTATCACAGGAGAGGAGACTAGAAAACACCACACCCAGACAAACTTTGTCACAAACTGTCATACCTCCCATCCATTCTTCTAAGGGCCGATTCATCTTTCCTGAAAATCATACAGTCTGTCCTAAGTGGCCTACATCCCTTCTCCCCTCCACCTATTAAGATAGTATATAAGCTCTCATATCTCACCTTTTTGGGAGGTATTCACTTTTTTTTCCCTGTATTCCCCTGTGCATGTAATATTAAAAATGAATAAATTTGTATACCTTTTCTCTTGTTAATCCGCCTCTTGTCTGTTTATTTCATAGATCCAGCTACCAAACCTAGGAGAGTAGAGGAGAAGTCTTTCCTCACCTACACTGTTCTATTTAAAGAGCTGATGTAACAGAGCAGTCATCAGGGGACTAAAAATGTCCAGAAAGAATAAAAATTGTTAGCACAGTTCAGAAGCAAGGACACCATGACTCACACCATGTGAATCAGGTCCAAACGGCAGGCACAGCCTCTGGAGGAATGGTTTACTCCTACTCGCCAAACAAACTTTTTTGTCACAACCTAGCTTCTGATGCCAATTTACCTCAAGGGAGAGAATGACTAGATCTGCTTAAAGATTTATTTTTCACTATAAATTAGTAAAATGGAAATCTGGTCTTGCAAAAGTTTCTTGTGAGTTTGGTTAGCATGAGTCAATATTCCTATATGAACCAACTTGTCAGACTTTCAAAGCTGAAGACCAGATCATACACTGGGGTGGAAATACCAACAAAATCATGTCCTGCCCAAGAGGTCAGCTGGTCCTCTAGCCATGAGGCATTCAATGAAGAAAACACTTGCAAATATAACTGAAATAACTCAAATAGTTTCTAAATAAAATATTGTCTTATATAAACTAAGAAAAAGGAAGTTTAAAAAAGTGCCAAAACATTTCCATTTTTACCACTTTTTTCATATTTAAAAATAATAATTTATCTAAATGTTGTAATGATGCAATTAGGATGCTAGTCAATGCTCTTTGAGGGTAGGGCCCCCATCTCACCCAGTCCTAGATGCCATCTCTCAGGATAAATCCTGTACCAAAAGACAGACTAGACACACCATCTGCTGCCTCCAGAGAGATAAGCTGCACATTTCAAAGTATGGCAACATTCCACTATAGCATAATGAAGAAAATGAAAAACATATTAGCAAACTGAACACTTTGGGGAAATTTCATTTTCAAATTGTGTGCTGTTTTGCTTTTAAAGAAGTAAAATTATTAAATAAAATGTGTGAGAGCAAGCAAATATTCTTCCTTGTAGCAAAATCACGAATGCTTTTACTTTGTGAAAAATAACATTATTTCCAACAAATGCATTAAAATCACACATATAACCCACATTCTCAGAGTTGTTATGAACAAGCATCTATAGCCGACACGTACGTACTTTTGCTGAAATCAAATTTCAGTCCTAAATTTCCTATTAGATCATTTGCTACATGAGAAAAAAGAATAATTAATTAGGAAACTATTCGACTTAGTTTCTTCTTCAGCAACATCTTGGGGTCAATAAATTTAGTTTGCGGCCATCTCAGACCAGCCAGTTCAGAGCAACAGATGTGGACACGCTGACTTGGAAGCCTCACTGCTCCTGTTGGGCATTCCCGCCACTGGCAGATAAGTGCTACCGTTCAGAGAGAAACTGAAGCACTGAAGAACAGACTATGCAGCTCCAGAAGAAGCTGCAAGTACGCTGAGAGATTAAAAGCAAGACAAATCAGGTGCACCTCTCATACTTGACCAAGGCCAGTATTAAACTAGCACATCTTGTCTGAAGAGCCATCAATCACGCACCAAGAGTGCCCTCACAAAGGTACATCCCATTTGAGCCATATAAACATAAGACAAATAGAATTTTAGTGACAGACTACAAGGTCATTTGATCTATGAATTACACAGGCCCTGCAATTGCTTACACATGCCTGAAAACCTTCAGGGTCAGATGAGGTCAAAGATTCAAAAGAAAGAATCTATAACTCTTTCAATATTATCTAGTTACAGGCCAAAATAGAACAGTTGTCCCCTTTTCTCCCCACCACCCCTCATTCAGTTCAGCATCAGATTTTGTTCTAAGCAGCCTAACATTCATTCACAGTGCCTATATGTTGGGAATAGAACTGATTTAAAAGCAAAAAATGCAGTGAAGAGACTGTTACTCTAGCCAAAATAACCTGGATGCAACATTCTATCTCATGTTGTGTTATCTGTGTCAAAAACTCTGTCCAGACCACCTCTCACCTGGGCTACCCAGGTGACTCCTGTTCAACTATCCACACACAGCTCAAGTATCACCATCTCCTTGGGGTAGATTTCCTGACCGCCCCTGCATTCGGTTGGAGGTAGCTCTCCCTCCTCTGTGATCCTCCACTGTACTTCTATGATAACTTGCATGAACCTCTGTTATAGCTATAACCACTGACTTTTTTAGTCTGTCCCCTCCACTAGATTCTGAGTTCCTTGACAACAGGGGCTGTGTCTGGCTCATTTCTTTATCTGCTGTGCCTGGTGTATGTTTGATGGATGGATGAATGAACAGTCACAGATCTGTCTATTTACTCAAAGTCTTGCTGGACTGAATAATGGGATAGAAGTATTCTTATAATCAACACAGTGTATTTTGTGGGTTATTTAATACTTTACTTTCATCTGTTGGCAATGGTATTCTCTGTATAATAAAATAACAAGAATCTGGATTATCCTTTATACAAAGTTATCTATTTTCAGGGAGTCCTAACTATCTTTAAGTCCTTTACAGCTCTAATTTGCTAAAATGAACAAGTAGATATTCATCACTGGCTTTGGGCTGAGCCAGATGAACAAATATGGCAAAGACATAATCCTGATGAGAAGAACCGTCTGGGCAAGTGAGACAGGTAAATGACAAAAATCTTAATCAATTACTGACTCTTTTCCAAATCTAGTCAGCCCAGACCAATTCTTTTACCCTAGGAGTCTGACTATTAGTAGGTTTTAATTCATTAACCTGGAAATATCAATTATTTGACAATAAGAGATCCACCAGCTTCCAGGTCAATTGCTAAATCCCGTATCTCTTTGTGGCTTTAGAAAACTTCCATTTTATAGAAACTAGAATATTCTATTTTTACCTGCTATTTTTCAAAATCACAACATTTATCTTTATAATTTTTTCTTTTAAAACTCTATTCAGAATAATGACTTAATGTTCCCAAATTAAGGAATATTAAGGAATACGGTCGAAGGATATTTTAAGGTTTAAATGAGAATGAAAGAAAAGAACAGATTTATTACCTCAGGTGGGTGGAATTATAATGGTGAGATTAGTAACTTTTACTTTACACAATGTCCGTATTGTTTAACTTCTATTCAGCGTATGTCTAATTTAAAATAGTTTAATAAAGTTTTTAACAAATGAATTAGCAAAGCCTTTTTCTCTTGGTGATCCTTTCCTTACCTCAGAAAGTTCTAAAAGCAAGGAACGTTATTCCAAAATAGTAAATTTAGATTGGGAGCCAAAAAGCATGACCTGCCCAGTGCCATGCTTTCATCGCTGTGCTTGACAGCCTTAAGTGTCAAGCAAGAAGAGCCTGAGATGCCCGCTCTCCTGGTGCTGATAATCTATCTGGGGAGATAGACAATCAAAAACCATCAGTGAACATCACAAGGTATCACGTGCTGAACAATAACATGTGTAGCTTAGTCTATAAATGCCCTGAGAATTTGGAAAATGAGAAATTTTGAGAGCTACGGGAGTGGTGAGGGGCTTGATAGTGGACTTGAGCTGGCCTTGGAAGGGCAGAATTGGGGGATGCAGACAAGGGAAGCAGAGGGGACAAAGCCGGGCGAAGGTGTAGGAGTCATCAACACAGATATTAGGAAGTGCTTAACTTCCGAATAGTCATTCTCCTCCTCTAGCTGTATCAGTCTTCTCATCTGGAGCCCCTACACTCTCAATGATCTGAAGCGAACCTTAGTCCTGGTCAGGGAATGATGAGGGGTCCCTGTCTCTAAGGGCAGATGTGCAGATGAAGTTTCGTCATGCACGTTGGAGTTCTCTACTCAGACTCCATGTCTAGATCCTGATTTCTGAGTAACTAAAAATCCACAGCTGAACATAGGACCCAGTGCACAGCAGATTTTTTATGTTCATTGATTGAATGTTACATATTGGCCCTTTCTGGCCACTCCTGCCCTGCCTTTGGCTCATGAATGGCCAGGCACCAGCTTCCTGAGCTCACCCTCTGCCTTAGACCCAGACTGTGCATTACACAGCCAGCACCTAATAAAGAGTGCTCTGGACATCTCTTCTCATTTCTGCTTTTTCTCCTTGGTCCTGCTTTCCCCCATTTTGCAATTATCTGGATGCCTGGGCTGTGCCTTACTATTTTACCCCGGCCCCATATTTACCCTTATACCTTACTCTAGCCTGCCCAAAGAGGAGAACCAAATAATAGGTAAAAACAATTATAACTAATATTTATAGAGTATATCCTATGTTCCAGGTGTGCTAAGTACTTGATAGGATTAACATTTTTGATTTGCCTACTCAATAAGAAAGGAGCTGCCATGATCTCTATTACACAGGTAAGAAAAAGGAGGCTTAGATGAAATAGTAGAGAGACTTTGAACCACGGGCTTCATACTCCAGAGTGGGCAAAATGATGGTGGGCCCCATTAAGGAGGGATTTGGTGGATGGGAGGACCAGATGAAGGGCCCCTTGAAATTGGAGCTGAGGAGTTTGGGTTTGGTACAACAGGCAACGTGGAGCCACGGTACGTTTTGAAGCAGAAGAGTGGCAGAAAAAAATGATATTTAGAAGTCTCTATATTTCACTTTAGCTCTTATCCCTTTGAATATTTGGCAATTTGTAAAACAAGTTTGTCTGTGTCCATTTATGTTCCATTTTTATTCTATCAGCATCAGGAAGTAATCTACACATTCATGGTAGTGTAATATGGAAAAACAAAATAAAGCAGAAATCTGGAAGTAATAGAGGAATGGTTAGCTAAATCGTGCTGCATTAATTTGGTATAATGCTAAGTCATTAAAAATAAAAGTTATGTCTTCACATGAATGAATGACAAAAATAGTTTTGTGAAAAATTTAGAACCCACAATTGTAAGTATAGATCCCCACTCACTGCGACTGTGCAAGAGGCGGTGTGTGTTGCGCATACATAAAGAGAACCAGGAGATATGAAGGGCTGAATCAGGGTAGTGGGAGTAGATTATAAACAGACTATTTGTATGTTTTAAAATATTAATGTTATTTGCAATTGGTTTTAATAATAAAGGAAAATTTTAAGGAGAAAAACACATTAACCCAGCAGAGGTAAGTGGATTCGAAATTAAGGCTAGAGTAAGCAGGATATCTAGGCATTAGGGGATGAGGGCGCTGGATTTCAAGAGCAGAAGCTGGGGGCGGGTAAAAAGTCATGATTGAGAGAAATATTTAGAGGGAAAATCCTGGGGGCATTCAGTGTCTAACAGAATACAGATGACAGGACATGGAAACTTTGCAAAGTAATTCAAGGTTCCTAGGTTGAGGCCAGGAAAACATTAGTGCCATGAATAGAAATCACACAACTCTAAAGAGGAGGCAGTTTTCAGATGAAGATAATTATGATGTTAGAACTTCTATATGAGATGAGAGTTATTACGTTAAAATATTATTACAGCGAAAAATCCAAGTGTATGTGATCTGGAGTCTTAGTGAACAATTAGAACTGGAGCTATGGATGACGCTGTGGTATAGACTTAGAGGTTCATATTGGTGGGCCTAATCCCTTCTGATGACACGCATTATTTAGCTAATATAGCATTTTTTAAGATAGAATTTGGATGTTTTTACCTAGGTATGCACTCACCTCTCCCTACTGTATTATACCTTGCCTTCACATATTTATATTATTTGCCCAGCCCCTGCAGGCATTTGATTTTGATTCCTGGGATAACCCCTTAAAGCCACAGAAGTGAATGAGTTGGCTGCAGAAAAAGAGGTGGGAAGGATATAGAGAGTGTGAGAATGGCAGGACTAAGGCTAACAGCCTTTAGCAATATCTGAGGAAAGAATAAATCAGAACGTCTGTCTTAATAGGAATTCCAGAAAGGGCTATAGATGTAACTGGGGATGGGGGCAGAGAGAGTAATGAATAATAGGAAAAAAGAATCCCGAATCTGAAGAAAATCACAATAGTAAAAGGGCCTACTCAGTGTCAAGAGAAACCCAAGACTCATATAGACACAATCTCATTTCAGAATAACTGGGGGCGAAAAAGTTACTTAAAAAAAAAAGCATCCAAGCACATCATAAGGGGAAAAAGAATCAGTCTGGCACAGATTTCTCATAGGTAGCATAAAACACGGAAAGATACGGTTTCTTTATAAAGTTAAACATAAATGTACCATCAATGCAGCATTCTCACTCTTAGATATTATGCAAGTGAAATAAAAATCCACATTCACGCAAAACCTATACACAAGAAGTTATAGAGGCTTTATTCACAATCACCAAATACTGGAAACAACCCAAGTGTCCTTCGGCAGGTAAATGGATCAACAAACAGTGGTACATTCATACAACGGACTATTCTACGAAAAGAAGAACAAACAATTGGAGGAATCTCAAATGCATTAAGTTGAGTAAAAGAAGCAAGATTGAAAAGGTGAGGTACTATATAATTCTACTACCATGACATTCTTGAAAGAGGAAAACTACAGAGATAAAGAAGAGATCAGTGGTTTCCAGGGATTGGGATGGGGGAAAGAACTGACTATAAAGGGTGAGCACAAGGGAATCTTTTTGAGTGATTGTGATGACTGTTAAAGAACTTTATGCATTTGTCAGAACTCAGAACTGTACACCAAGGAAGAGTGAACTTTACTTTATGTAAATTAAAAAAATAAAATATGAAAAAAAACAATTTAAAAATAGAGGTTATATCACATAAAAGTGACCAACAGAAAAACTAAAATTAAAATTTTACTAGCAGAACTTGAAGGGGGAGGCGAAAGGAGTAGCTAGTGTAAGTTAAAGTCTGTATTTTTCATTGCAAGGAATCAGCAATATTAAGTTGATACGTTTTTAAAAGTTAGTGGTGTGGCATATTCCCTTAGATTTATCAACCAAAAGAAATAAAACCAGAAATGGTTCAAATGGTTACAACTGAAGTGGGACTTGTGTGATTGAGGAGCAAGGGAGGAGCACTTTAATATTTCACATCTTATATTCCTGTACCATTTGAAATAATACATGTGTACGTATTGCTTATAGTTTATTACAAAATAAATTTCAAAATTATATTAGTACAAATATTCTGGATACTAAAATATCTTGATTTAAAAGATTTTTCACCAGATCTCATGTTATGCGGAAAAAAATCAGATTTAGAGCTATACCCTCAAGATACATAAAGGTGTGAGTTTCACTTACAGTATAAGAAAGTACTAGAGGTATCCTAACTAATTTCATATATAACACATCACAAAAATACTATAATAATAATATTAATGTTAATATATAGAGGGAATATTAGTTGTTCAGATTTATTATTGTAATATTATATTTAATAGACATCTAAATTTCTCTTATAATTATGTCATAGTAAAAATATCTTCAAAAAGATAATTTCTTCTCTTTATGTTGATGTAGCAACATAAACAAACTAAGATATTCAATGATGAGCAATAAGCCTGAAAGCAATCAATGGTCTTTTCATCTTCAGCCAAACTGAATCAATGGACATGTGACAGCTACTCCCGGTGGAACATTAAGCTAAAACTTTTTGCAGAAAAACATCACACAGGCTTTGGGGTCTGAACAGAATTTGACAGGGGAAAGACTTAAAGAATAGTTATTGAAAAAAGAATGTACTCCATACAAGCAAGTTTTCAATAGCTTTTGATCCATTGCGAGAACCCCAAAGTGCCAGTATGTGAATGTATAATTAGGTAGGAGAAAATTCATTACAAAGTGAATTTTGGTTCAACTTGACAAGCAAAAACTTCTCCCAAGCTGCTTTTGAGAAAATTATTATACCTTCCTTTCATCAAAATGTTGCCAATTCTGCATTTCTGTCAATAGCATTTAACATATTTATTTAGGTTGTCTGTTTTCTGTCACACTAAAGTAATGGAGACCTTTATTTAAATCACATCCCTGTTAACTTATACAACACATACACATATAATCTCTCCATATGTAAGAGAATCACTCTTTGCATCCCAACTGAGGTAGCCACGGAAATGCACCACTCACATCTCTTGCTGCAGTTAGCAGAGTTGACTAATGGCCCTAGCTGTCATTCCTCTGCATCTACCAGGCATTTGTGCTCAGGCCATGCTTCTCTCAAGCTGATCTCAGTCAGTGTCTGGGCATGGTAGAGGTACTAGTGCCAGCCCATTCCTGCAGGACATGAGACTCTTCTACTTTCTGACTTTAAGGCAAGGAGTCCCCACTGGCCTTGTCAAAACTTTCTTAGAACTATCCTGCTATCTGAGACTCTTCCTACCCCGTCCTCCTTCCTCCTCTCCTTTCACAGGGGTCAGATAAGCAGCTTGGTCTGAAGGCTTGCCTGCCTACTCCTGCTTCCTCCTCTTTATCCTTCATATGCATTTCTCCCCCAAAACCTGTTGTCCCACTAATCCCATCTTGGCAGCTGCTTAGAGGATTTGAACCAACACACTCACTCAGAAGAAATGATAAGCATTCTCTCTACCTAAAGAATAACAGAGCCGCATTGTCTTCAAAGAGAAAGTAACATACCTAACTTTTATGCAAATTAGGAACAGATTTAGCTGAGCCCCCAAGCTTCCTTGGGAATGTCTTACATCTGCGATGCATAATCTCTTCCTCAGTCTCTAGCCATAGTCTCTAACCTGGCCTTCCCCCCTATCAGTTACCCTGTCCCTCCACCCAGCTATTATTCGTATCCTAAAGTAGCTGTATGTTCTTGTCACTCCTTTGTTAAAGGCTTTGATGAGTCCCTCAAGTCTAGTGGTTCAAGTCCAAACATCTTAGCCCTCAGCCCTCCACAAGCTAAACAGTCAACTTACTTCTCAAGTTTTAACTAGAAAAGGGCTCTCTTTCTCCAGGGCTGGAGACAAGAAGCAAAGGGTTGAAAGCAACTGAAACAAAATTGAGGTTTAGGAAGGAAAGCTGGGAGATTCATATTAGATGGCTTTAATTTTCCTGGTAAGGGAGGTGGTGGGAAGCCAGTTGCTGAGAGGGATACAGGAATTTGAAGAGGGGAGACAAGTCTTGTGACAATTCATAATGAATTAAAAATTTTGTGGAGTAGCACTGAAGGACCCTTTGACATATATAACAGTCTCTAGTAAATTGTTACTTTATTCTAAATAAATGCCTTTCCCATTATCAAAAAAGACAAGAAATAATAAGTGTTGGAGAGCATGTGGAGAAAAGGAAACTCTTGTACACTGCTGATGGGAATGTAAATTGGTGGTCACTAAGGAAAACAGCATGAAGATTCCTCAAAAAATTAAAAATTGAACTATCATATGGTCCAGCAATTCCACTTCTGGGTATTTATCCAAAGAACACAAAACACTAATTTGAAAAGATATATACACCCTTATGTTCATTGCAGCATTATTCACAACAGCCTAAATGCCCATTGACAGATGAATTGATAAAGACGATGTGATGTGTGTGTGTGTGTATATATATACACACACACACACACACACACACAACAGAATACTACTCAGCCATAAGAAAGATGAAATCTTGCCATTTGTGACAACATGGATGGACCTTGAGGCTGTTATGCTAAGAGAAATAAGTCAGATGGAGGAAGCCAATTACCATATGATTTCACTCATATGTGGAGGATAAAACAACAATAACAAATAAATACATAGACACAGAGAATAGATTGGTGGTTATCAGAGGAGAAGAGGAGGGGAGAGGGCAAAAATGGATAAAGGGGTACACGTGTGTGGCGATGGATGGTAACCAGACTTTTGGTGGTGAACACAATGTAGTCTATACAGAAGTCGAAACATAACGATGTACACCTGAAATTTATATAATGTTATAAACCAATGTTACCTCAATAAAAAAATAATAAACACCTTTCACAAAGTAGACATGCACTCAAATATGTTTGTTGAAAGAATCAAGTAAGCAAAGCTCTAGAGAAGCAGCAGACAGAAGTGGTTAAGAACATGGATGTCAGCCAGAATCTGAGCACCATCCCTCAGAGCTCAGTGCCTCTGTGCCTTAGTTTCCTTATTAGGAAAATGACGGCAATATGGTACCTACTTTATAAGGTTACTGTAAAGATTTATAGTTAAATATGTGCCTGTAATTCACTTAAATTATGCCAGCCACGTGGCAAGTGCTCTGTTTGCTAACTTCATTATTATCCGTATTTTTACAGTGAATATACAGCTAATAAAAAAAATTGACCAAAGGGTACAAACTTCCAGTTATAAGATGAAGACCTAATGTACAGCATGGTGATTATAGTTAATAACACTGTATTATATACTTGAAAGTTGCTAAGAGAGTAGATCTTAAACGTTCTCACAACAAAAAAGAAATGGTAATTATGTGATGTGATGGAAGTGTTAGCTAGCACTATGGTGGTAATCATTTCACAATATATACGTGTATCAAATCAACATGTTGTATAACTTAAATGTACACGACGTCAGATGTCAGTTATATCTCAAAAAAGCTGGGGCAAAAACTTGACCAGGTATATGGTGTAATAGATGAAGCACCAGATACAGAGTCAGAAGCTTTCATTTTGAGTTCCAGGTGCCATTTAATATCTGTGACTTGGGGCATGTCATTTAATATTTTGCAACCTCATTAGTACCTGTCTCTCATTACACAGTTGTAGCAAGGCCAAAGGAGATTTGTGTGAAAGTACGTTATATACCATAAAGGACGACATATACAAGATACTAGTCAGAAAACAATACATGTTTATAGGTTTGTTTGCTTCATGTACCAAGGCCCTAACCTCTGGAGATCCTGAGGGTCAGAGCGTTACATTTATACACCTTAAATACATGTTAGACAATCTGTGCAAAAAACATGCTGCTTTAGGATTTAAGGACGGGAGGGAAGCCTGATCCTGTTTGAGAAGATGGTAATGGTGGGTACAGAGTCACAGAGTCAGGCCTTTTGGTGGAGGTGGGAAGAAAAGGGTATTCTAGGGATTGAGAGCATAAAATACCCCAAATTTGAATGCCATGGCATATGCAATGTATGTAATGGCTCAGAGGTGTGTATTCATAAAATCAGCTTCCCCTTTTTCTTAAATCCACCTCTCCATAACCAGGCAGCCTGCTGCTGCACCAGGAATTTACTGCTGTGAGCCACTATAAACATCGTGCTAATGGCAGCACTGCCTGAGCATGGGCATTGGAGAGTGCAGTGTGTGCAGTTAAAGGCCAGAGACAATATTTTCTACTTTCTACACCCCATAGGGCACACACACTATAATCTGATACAGTGCAAAGGTACTTTAATAATTATTATTATTAAAAGCAAACAATCAAATCCACAGATCAACGGCTCTTTTAAAACATGTTTTCTAATCTCTGTTTGCTCTCAGATGTATGGTTATTGTCCACCTGGAAAGGCCTCAAAATGATAGCCAGAAATCTGCCACCACCACCCCTTCTGCTGCTTCTGCCATCGTATTTAATTGTGTTTGTTCAACTTGAAGCCAAACTCATATGCAGTATATTTAGATGGTTAAAATAGCATAGCATTCCACTGTATTCACAGATTATTTGCGACACTACAATTCTGGGAAATTAGTCTGGAATAAATAAGGTAAAGAGAAAAAAAGCAACATAAATTTGTTCCAGTGACAAAGAAAACAACATCAAAATGGCAATCTGGAGATTCGCCCTGAATGAGGGAATTTAGAATGCTCCTTTTGGTGAACCTCCAGCAAATACAATCACTGCCTTATTCGCTAGTCTAGATTTATTTTAAAGTGAATGAGAAAGAAAGCAAGAAACTAATAGGAAGAAACTGTGACAAGTACCTTTATCATTTCAAAAGATCAATGTACAATCACTGTATTGACTCTTACACGGCATTAAAGGTAAAGATGTAGAACTGATACATATCTTGATTTTCTGAACCTCGAAGGAGTCTTTATTTTCCACAATGGCAAACTTTCTAAGTTGAAAAACATATATCATTAATATATATGCAGATCTCTTTTCTGAGGTTTCAGCTACTATATACTTCTTTAAATGTCTTGAAAATCAAAACTTTACAAAGGCTAGGTTGGATACTTTTGTCAGCCAACTCCAGCTTAAATTTTTCAATTTGCATTTCTAGTATCATTTAACAAATACAAACCCTATCACCCAAATGTCAAAAGACTTCCAAATTATAGAGTAAAGAACAGACTTTGTTGCTGAAGAGGTTATGGCTTGAATTGGATCAATTAATTAAAAATGAAGACCAGTGTTCTGTGCTTTTAATCTGAGCCAAACTTCACATAATAATAATAAAACAGGCATTTTAAACACATAGAGCATAAATAACCTGATTTTTGTCCAAATCTGGAAAATGAAGACAATGAATATGCATATAGATAATTTTTTACTAGAGATTTTCCAGAGTATTCCTCTTATACCTCCATGACTACTGATCAAATATCATGTTTAGAGAATGCCTACCCTGTGCTCATCTGTCAGGAGCTGACTTTTTCTCTGCATTCTTATTCCTCATTTGTTTGTTAATTAATTCAACAAGTATTACCCAGAGCCCACCATACGCCCCAAAGCTGTTCTAGGAACTGAAGATACAGTTGGAATAAGATGGCCAAAGTGCTTTTCTCATGGAGTTTATATTCTACCTCGGGGGGGGGCAGGATTAAAAGACAATAAACAAACAGAAATTAAGATTTCAGATAGTGACAACTCAATTAAGAAAACACAGTAGAGGGCCCAGCCCCATGGCTGAGTGGTTAAAGTCCCGTGCACTCCACTTCTCAGCAGCCCAGGTTCGTGGGTTCCGATCCCGGGCATGGACCTACTCCACTCACCAGCAATGCTGTGGCGATGTCCCACATAAAAAAAAAAAAAAGAAGGAAGATGGTGCAGGTGTTAGTTCAGGGCTAATCTTCCTAAAGCAAAAAAAGAGGAGGATTGGCAATGGATGTTAGCTCAGGGTGAATCTTTCACAGCAAAAAACAAACAAACAAAAAACACCGTAGAGTAGAATGCTACGGAGGCTTGGAGGGTCACTTAAGATGGGTAATAAGGAAAGGCTTTTCTGCGGAGATAACATGTGTCCCAGATAGACAAGATGGCTCTGGCCATGTGAAGAGCTGAGGGAACTGCAATACAAAGACTCTAAAATGAGCAAGAGCTTGGAGAATTCAAAGAACAGGCAGAAGGAAACGAACTGAAAACATTATGAATTGGGGAGAGTTGTTTTGAGATGAGGCCTGATAGTGAGCAGAGGTCACATCCCTGCCAAGGACTCAGGCAGCCACTTTAAGATTTGTTCTGCCTTTGGAGTCAGCATGGAACCAGCTTATGGAGCAAAGGCCAGTACTGTCTCAGATACAGATATTTTTGGCACCACATATCTCCTCTTTCACAAGTCTGAACTGTCCCTCAAGTGCTCATCTCTTGAGTCTTTATCTCCTGAGTGGCTCACCTGGCCTTTAGACCCTCCTCCTTGCTCATTTTCTCACTGTTTGTCTTCCAGACCCATGGGCCCGCTGCCTGGTCTCTGACCTGATACCTGGTCTGACCCTTACTATTGGTTTAGGCCTAGAGTCTACATAACCTCACTATCCATAACCTCAGGTACAGCCTGACTGCGCCATCTCCCACCTCCAACTCCCTGTTAATCCTTAACGACCTTTACTGTTTCCTTCCCTGACCAGACACTAACACTGCCATGTGCTAGTGCTACTACTTTTCTATGTATCGTAGTTTCAACTTTCAAAAACACTTCCATATCCCTTAACACTCTTGAGTGTGTCAATAATCTCTATGAGGTAGGTATATAATTATCAATATTTCATTTCAAAGATGAGGAAATCCAAAGTCAGAGAGTTTAGGTAACTTTCCTAAGGTAAGCTCACAACGGGAGTGGCCTGAGAATCCAGGAATCCTGCTTTCCCATCTCCATCCTGTTTTGGGGGTGAAGGAGGTCTGGTTCACTCTAGGCATTGGAGTCTGGAGAGAGTAAGCCCACAGAGGGTCTGCTTATGATACTGAATTTGAAGCCCAGGTACAGAGGAACTTCAGAGGTGAATAGAAAGGATTCCCTTCTCCTCAACTTTTTTTCATATTTGTGTATTTGAGTTTACTTTTTTTGTAACATTATGTCCTCAGACAACATTTGCAGCCCCATATATACACTTGACCATAGCATAGAGATAGATCAGTAGAAATATATTACCAATTAAAGAGAGAGAAGAAAACAAGTGACTTGTTTAAGTGGTGAGTTTGGGACAAAGAACAGAGCATATTCAGTTGAGCTGCTCTGGGTTTTCTTCTTCTTTGGCTCTGCCCACCCCCAAAGATCATGTTTGTATGTAAGAAGTATCACTTTGTGGATGTGAGATAGCATACATAACTCTCATTCCAAAAGCTCAATGTTCTGTGGTTTCATTTTCAAATATGTATTTTCAGATAACCATGTTGTCAAAAATTCAATGCACTCATTTAAAAAAAAACAGCATTTTTCAGATAAGTCGAAACAAGAGAGTCTCTTAGAGAAAATAATAGAAACAATTTTTTTTACTGATTCAATATTGATCAAGTCTCATAAATAACATTCTTAAATAGGAAAGCGCTAAAAGAGATTAAAAACTCTCAGGTGTCTTTCATCCTTCTAAGGTAGATAGATCAATTATGTTCATTGTAGCTTGTGGTGTGTGGCAGTTTGGAGTAGAATGCTTTTCATACCATTCTGTACAAATCTAAGGTTCTTATCAGGATGAGATTCTAGCTGTTCCTATTAAAAATTCATGATCCTTTTCCAAGAGAAGTGTTTTGACCTGTTACTTCTGGCTAAATTTGTGGGAGTTTTTTTCTTCCACTCACTCTTACACATAATATCTCAGAGAAATAGATTTTAATAACTATTTACCTAATTGAAGCATATCTATACTTGTTAAAAATAACAACATGCAATTTTAGTTAAAACACAAATTCACTAAAAAGTGAATATTATACAGAGCAAATGCAGGAAGATTTGAAGGATGTGATGCCCCTAGAGTACCATTCAGTGGATTGGGAGCAGCAATTCACAGCTGAAAAAACGTTGTAAAATATAATACAGTTAATCTACATAAACTCAAAACTTTCCAAATAGCAGGAAGAAAATGTCTTATCTTTCTAGTTTGTTTCCAGATAAACATTTAACATTGTGTAAATATTATGTAACCATAGATTCAACAGAAGACCTGCATCTCCTCCACCACCCCCACCTCCCAACTCTCCAAGCAACTTTGGGACAGGATAGGAGCAGTGTGGGGGACCTGTCATGAATAGGGTGCATTCTGAACTACTGCCTGCCAGGTGGTAAGCTTGCTTGAAGATGGCTCTGTCCTTGATGGGGAAGCTTCTGGTTGTTCACTTTTGGCCATGATGAGTAGGTGAGCTTCATTCAGGGGTGAAATATTAGGAATAAAATTCTGACCACACATCTAAACTATAGCTTTTATTGGGAATAAAGCTGTTTTTTTTTTTTTTAACCTCCATCTGGGAAATACTGGAATCTTTCTCTCAAGATATTTTCTTATATGCACCCAGATTTCTCAAGGATGATTTGACAAAGCTACTATGTCACTGTCATTATTGTCTTTCAGAAAAAATGATACTTAATATTTTTTTCAAAAAGATATGGAAATACATTCTATATCACAAAGATTATATAGAAAATAATTCTCACACTTAACTATAAGCAAACAGATGATGAACAGTAAAAGGAGTCTCATATATATATATCTTAGGTGAAAATGTGATACTTGATAGAGAAATATAATTTTTAAAGTTTACACCTCACAATTTTCACTGAAAACTTTAAAGGTATTCAAAGATAACATGTTAATTGATCCAAAACATAAAGAAAATGTTTATACTTCTGTGCAAAATAAATTACATGTGTAGGTTCCTAGGCTGAAATCACATTTCATTTTATTGGGTTGTCCTGAGGTGTATGTGTATGTGTGCATGTGTGTGTAAAGTAATATGCAACTGAGGCTATAGGAAGGCACTGCCAAAATAACTGGCTGAAAAGCAAAAAATTCAATCATGACAGTTTTACTTATATGTTTCCCCTGATTAGACAAGTTGATTTGGCTTGGCATTTTGTATGCATTCATTAAGTTGTGGTAAACAAAGCCATAGTATTATAATGACATTCAAGTCAATAACTTTTGGTGTTTACAGCATTGAACTATTATATACACAAAGTCAAAAATGTTTTAAAAGACTAAAATAAACTAATTTCATCTCAGAAAAAAATTGTACTACCTTTTGCAAATGCTTACCATGGAAAAACAGCATTTAGAAAGTATACTTCATATAATTTCAGATATTTATATCTATATACACCTATATATATCCTATATATAAGGGATATATATATCCTTTTCCCCCAACCAGATTCCCCAAGTCCCCAATCTCAGTACCTGTTTTTGAGCAGTACACTGAAGGTCATCTTATCCAGTCCCAGATAATTTGGCAGCAAGTTTGACCAATTCCAGTTCCATTTTGTGATGGCTGACTGTGGATAAATGAGAAGACACTATTGTTAGTTATTAATCAGAGTTAATATGATCAGTAAATTAAAGCGCCAGCTGTGATAGACTAACTGAGAAGGAGGGGGGGCCAGAACACGGACTTAGACAGATAACATCAATCATGTCCACAGAAGAAGGTTTTTACTCCAATAAGATGGCAATTAATTTATAAATCCATTTGGGGATGTAGTCATTATTTATAAAAATATAAATCAATTTCTTGAGTCGTCATTCTCCCAAGTGCTAATGGCATTTGCCCAACAAGTTTCTCTGAGAGAGTGACTCTTTGCAAAGCAAAGCAGAATAATTGGCAACTTTTTCATATATCAATTTAGAGTTTTTTTTTTTTTAGCACCCAGAAGTTTGATTAAAAAAATAAACTTGGAAGTGCTGTGACTCAAATGATAAGACACAGCTTAATTACAGTGTGATATTAATTTTATCTTTTTGGTTAAGAAAATGCTTTAAAGGGGAAATTATAAAGACCTGTAAATGTAAATAGCATCAATGATTCTTTTTTCTCATTTAATAGATAATTTCACAACAGAGTAAGGAGGAAAATTACTGTGACAGATAATCTCATAATTCAGAACTGAATAAAACATGCCATTTATTTAAATGAAGTGAGGATAATTTAACAGCTACAATGATTATTTATGGTGGGAAGCAATCTAATGTACAACACAGGAAAGCAGCCAATAAACTCAAATTTATACAATATATCTGGTTTTAAAGTATTATGGATGCTTATACTCCTTAAAACTAAATAGTTTTGATAATAAGAGTCCAGGCCGATGTTTAAAATCCAACAAGAACTATGCCCTGTCACCTGCTGATTAATGGAGCACTACAATCCTATCATAGAGCAGGAGAATTCTGCCCCGAGTTGTCAGCATTTGAAGGTCTTATTCTACTACGGTATTGATGAATGTAGACTAGGGCTGTAACAGGCATGGTAAAAATATTATCTGCACCCCGAATTAGGCCATTGTTTTAATTCTTATTTTCCTCAGAGCTCTAGGTCAAGCCATCCTTCTCTTCTGCCCTGTTAGTTCAAGTAGTCTGTCAAGAGGCTTCTGGGAAAAGCCACCAAAAGAACAAACAAGCAAAAGCAACTTTAGATACCAAATACTTTGGCGTAAAGATGATCTTTTTAATGTAACTACTGAAACATGCAGTTTAAACAATGGCATAATCTGACATCAAAAAATGTGCAGTGTTTATCACATTGACTTTATTCCAAATATCCTGACTTTAAGACCATTAGCAAATTCATTTTAAATTCAGGGATGTGTTTAGAGTTATAAAAAAGAAAATTTACCTCATGCCATTTAAGATAGGCGCTCAGTGCTCTATTTACAGTTAATTTTGAAGTATTTTATAATTTACCTGATAAATTAGATAAACTCATAAAGATTGCAAGGTGTTTTGTATGTGTATTGAGGGATGGGGGCGCAGCAAGGGACGGGAAGTCTGTTGTTTCAAAATGCCTGGTTTTTCAGGCCTTCTGCAGACACAGCCGAACAGATGTTCCCTCTGCCCACAGTGAACTGACCTGGTCAAAAGTTAAATTTTACAGACCAAATATATGAATCAGTCTGACAAAGAGAAAGAAGGTAAAATAACTTTTTCAAAGTCAATTTGTGCAGACCATGCCAAGAAATACAAGCCCTTTTGCTTCCTAGCAAAAAAGCTTATAAGTCAATATTCAAACACAAAGCATTTTTTTCACTTGTCTAAAGAAACCACACATTTAAATTAAATTTATCATTTAATTTCCACATACCTGATCTAGCATGTTTTCACTAAACGCCTTGTACACATGGAAAGGGTTAAAGGCAAAAGGCTGATCTTCCACACTCCTCAAGGTCGTCTTTAAAGGTCGGATGGGTAATGGCTTTTCCTCTGAACCATTCATAGAAAACAGCTGTTCTTTTAAATATTCCTTCAAGGGAAAAAAATTTACAAGTCGTGATGGTGGGAAGCATATATTCTCTTTAAAAATAAACTGATCAATATCCAAATCTACCCTTTCAGCACATTTGCTAGATTACAGTGTATTACTTGCCTCAGGACAGAATACATTTTCAGAAGAAACATAGCAGAGTACCAATCAGCATTGCAATAAACCCATCACAAACAGGTTCACCTAATATATAGCACAGATTAGAAAACCATTTAGCAGATTCTCACGTAATGAATGTATGCCTGATCTAACAGAATCTTTTTAATAGGCATTGTCTTGTCATTGGTTGATGTGTTAACATGTCTAGTTACCAAAACTTAACTCAGGTGCATGATTACTCCCAGTAGACGATTGCTCATTCATTAAGTGCAGTTGCTCCCACTCCACGTTCAGCCGAGTCCTAAGTACTCTGATATTTCACTGCAAGCAATCTTACTCTATGTAGAATTAATTATAATGCAAGTTCCTAAGCTCTATTTCTATGCTGTGGACTGAAAAATTTCAAGGTTCAATAGAAGCTCAAAATACGTAATTCAAATCCCCCAACTGCCAGTGGCAGCCTAGGCAAAAAAGTCAATCTACTTACTGCATTATACCTCATTTTTCATCCATAAATAAATAAGGTGAACAATCCTAATCTATTTTATAGGACTCTTTGTGGAAGACAACAAATTAAAATGACAAAGTTTCCCATAAACTAGCAAATGCTTGCTATTAATAAGCAAGTCATTTAATAAATAAAATAATATAAATGTTCTCCTGATTTTTAGCATATCACAAGATAATTTTTTCTTCAAGATTAGGGTTAGGATTCGGTTCAGAACGTTAGAACTGTAAAGGACTTCAGAGGTTACCTACTCAGTCTGGTGCATAGACCAGCCTAGGAAGCTTGTCAGAAAAGCAGAATCTCAGGCCCCACCCAATCAGAACCTGAGTGTTAATAAGAATGCACAGGAGATTGGGAGGCACATGAAAGTTTGAGAAAAAAATCTAGCTCACACCACATTCAATGGTTGGCTCTGAAAGGTCAGGGGACAAGCCTGAGGTCACACAAGGGTGAGTGGTAGACTCTGGGCAAGAGGCCACATCTCTGATCTCAGTTGACTGTGCTTTTCCATGTGCCTCTATAGCTTCATGAATAGAGAATGCCCACTGCATCCATTGTAGAAGGCAAATGTCAGATCCTAAAAACCTAAAAGTCTAAAGAAACCACAACTTAAGTTAACAATGATAGTCATTTTTTAACTTGCTCATTGTGGAACATATCTCCTTAGAAAAGTTAATTCTGTAGCATGTGAAACACACACAGACTCTTACTAAATATTGACAAAGTCATCAGAAAAATATTTCATACCTAGATTTAGATTTTTAAACAGGACAAAAAATTTTCTCCATCATGATTTGTGAAAGTAAAATTTTAAAAAGAAATAAATACTCTCATTAGAAAAATTTCTCTACCCATTGTTTCTCTATTTCCCTCCACTGAAGAGCTCCACTGGTCTCATGACCTCAAACACTACTCTCATTGAAGACCACCAAATCTACAGTCACAGCCTCACTCACCTGTGCTCATGGCCAGGCTCTTCAACTACCAATTGGACTTTTATGCTCAGACATCTTACCTTTATCTCAGACAAACATTTTTAAACTCATTTTCTCTCACAACTTCGCTATCTCTCAATGGCACACCCACTCGTCCCCTGCCCCAGGCCTGTATCCTTAAATACTTCTGTATTTATATTACATTTTTGAGTAATATTTAGCAGTACACCTGAAAGTGCTTAAGACTCATAGTACTACTCATCCAATGAACAAATGTCACAATGCAATTCCACCTACAGCATAATGATGTCTCACAGTATAAAAGCAGCCATAAGCATTATCCTAGTCGTATAGTTAGCCTTACACTGTTGGAGTTTACTGCCTGCATTGTTTCAGTAGTCACAAGGCAAAGTTCTCACTACTTTCTCTAGTTCGAGCCTCACCTTACATTTCACCTCTTACCTCGCAGCGCCGCTTTTCACTCAGCACAATAAACTGCCAAGTACTTAGCTCAATATCCCATCTAATGGACGTTGCCACAACAGGAAGTATATTCAGTTGTAACAACAGGAAAAACATAACTTTGAACTTAAGTGATCAAAATGTGGCAGCGCCCCAGGGAAGACTCACGTCCATCAGATCTCACAGCACACCTGTTCACAACAAGCACCTCAGAGTTCCACGGGTTCCATGAGGGGAAAACAGCCTTTGGATTTCCTTACAACAGGTGGCTGACGGCCAATAAATAGCCAATTTAATTTTTGGTGATCTTGCTTGTTGGTGATTACTGATCTTTTTTGTGTTATGGACCTTTGAAAAAGAGGACTCTTCTATCAGTTTGGCAATCTATACCAGCCATTACTGTTCTCAAACTATTGTAATGCCACTTTACTAAAGATCTGAGGGTAAACCTATGCAACATCTGTTCCTCAGTAATCATGTAATTACTTTGGCCATTCTGGGGGGGCCAGGTGGACATACCAAGGAAGACCATGATTTCGCAATGGAGGTCCTCCAGTTAGCCAAGGCCATGAGTTCCTGAATTCCCCAAAGAGAAACCCCAAACAAGCTATGAGGGATCATTAGCAAGAGCGAATAGATTGTGTTACTTTTTAACCATTCATACTGAGCTCTAGTGCCTTAAAGACAGGGTTATTTCTCTTAGCTACAAATGCCTCACATCCTCCTCAGGTGATCATTGAATACACTGATATATCACCTGCTTATTGACTGGTTGATTAGCTCTAGGAAAGCCAGGAAACAAGATTTACTTGTAGTAACTTTCAGATAGATAATAGTGGGGAGAACATTTATATATCTGAGGTGTAAAATGCTGTGGTAGAATTTAATTCTCTCCTTGGAAATTTATAATTTTTAAGGCCTACCTCATTGAGATAAAACACTATATCTTTGCATTATTCATTACACAAATTTTGCTATTCCAAAAAATACATTCATGTGTTTGTAAATATAAACATAATTCTAATTCACATTAGACGTCACATTCTAATTCAGATATGTATGATCAAATTAAAACCTGATTAAGTTAGCAAACTTGTATTGTTTCAAGTAAATAACTGAGATACCTGCTCTTTACATTTTTGCTACAACGGCCAGAAACATGCAAGGTAAGAGGCTTAATCCAGCTGAGAGGTGGACAAGCATGACATTGGTTCTAACCAGTGTCCATGCATTAATGCATTTTCTTGGGTTAATCTAGTTGCTCCCAAATATGGTTCAATATTCCTCTGAGGTTTTCTCATTATGTAAGAAATCTCCAACTTCAACACAAGAGGAAAGCTACATCTCTCTCCAGAAAATTCTCCATTTCACAAACACCAGATTTTAACATTGGCTTAACAGTCACAAACACACAATTCCCAAACTACACCTCTAGTCTATACAATTCAGAACTGAACTGAGTTTATGAGCCGTGTTATAGTTTAAACCATATAAATAAAACCTACATTGTTTCGGTGAAGCTTTTGCTGTACAAATGCAGAACAACCGGGGCTGAATAGATTCTATTAATAATGCAATATTGAGTTTGGTATTGACTTTAAGAAGTATTATCACCTCCTTGACTAACCCTTAGCTGCCAGCAGACGCTGCCTCAGGCCAGTACACACCTAATTGCTCGGTAAAAAGGCCGTTTCCCTACCTCATTGAGCTGCATGATGTGATAAATTTGCCTCAGGTACTCGCTGCCACCTGGTTTGTGGCAGATATCCAGGACCATCATGTTTATTTTCTGCTCAGTCAGTTCAAGAGCAATATCTCCTTCTTCTAAGGCTGTGCTTTTCTCTATTGTCATAAATGCACTAAATACAAAGAGAGCATATAAGTATCAGTGGTGAAGAATTGTAAAGATGGAAAACAATCAAAGAGATTGAGTGTGGAGAGTCGACGTAAATCTCATATTCAAAGCCCCCATAAAGACTTCGCTTCAATAGGTAAGGCTTCCCAAACCACCGCTGCTCCTATAAGCAGCGCCTGGGAACTAAGTACCTGAAAGCATTTTTAAAAATTGAATCGTTTCTTTTAAAACATTTCTTTATTGCATTTATACTCCTATCTATAAAACATTTTCCCATTACTGCAATTGTTGAAATTGCTACAATCATGGGATGAAAACAAAACATTTCTTTTTAAGAATGTGTAAGAAATAATTTGTATTTTCTCTTTGAGGATAAAACATATCTTTGATGCCAGAAATAGCTTTGGTATCCTGTCTTTTGTAGATTTCTCTTTACACCTGTCTTAGAACACATTAAAGACTAAAGTGTCAAAGGAGGAGCCTATTATGCTAAGTATAGGCTGGGTGCTTCCTGGCAGTGTGTTACCACTGGGTATTTTAAATTGGCCTTCTGACACTTGTTGCATTTTAAAAACATATGCCCCCTCTCCTGTTTCTTCTTGGTAACAGATACTTAGCAAAAGTCACTACCCCGATTACTCTTCCAGGAAAAGGGTCTATTGTCACCATATCGGGAATGTGCAAGTTATATTTGTGAAACTTTATTTTTATAAGAACTCATATGCTTGTTATTGATTTTAAACATTATTTACATAGTAATAATGGATGACATAATTTTTTTAAAAAAATCTCAAACTATACCAGTGCAAAAAAAATCATGATATTCAACTTACATCATATATATTCCACACTAATTTTCTTATTACAACTGCTAGTAGGATCATGTTAGGCTTTGCAATCTAAGTACTCTTAAGAAAACACATGGTTTTCCACTGTTTCACAGACTAAATGAAATTTACTGTGGTGTAATCAGCTATATACTGCAGTTCATTACAGAGATTTTGCCATGATTATAAAATTAGTTCTGCTAAGAGTCAGTGCCGCTGACCTGAAGACTGAACCAAATGATACCCAGCTGCTGGACATTAACTTTTATATTGCTTCCACATGTAGCTTCAAAAAAATCCTTCTTAAAAAAAGAGAATTTTACAATCATATAAGCCTTGCTAAAAAATAAAGCAAATCCTTCTCTTAGAGATATTCATTAGCTAAAGTAAACCTTTAGGGAAAAAAAAAGACTTTGTTGCAATAAAAAGTTTATAAATATTTTTTTGAAGCTGCATACAGATTGCAAGCAAAATTTCTTGTCAGGTTTTCTAGAAGCTGACATTGAAAAAGTTGAGGCCCTCTGACAAAAGAGTGTCTCAGTGTCAGCCCTGAATTGTATCCTTTCCTGTCCATCACTGTGCAGGTGAAGCAAATGATTGGATTCAGTCAATGCTATGATTAATGAGTTCCTCTCTGGATTTGGGACTGCCTATCAATCATGTCATTAGGGAGAATGTGCCCTGAAAGAGGCAGACCTTAGCCAAGGAATAACTACATTAATCTTAATCTGTATATGCACCCAGCCAGCCAAGTCAGGGTCACCATGATGAAAAACAATAATCTTCAATTCGACAAATTACTTTGCAAAGATAGACATTTCTTTACTTTTGGGGCTGTGTGTACTCCAGAATCTAAGTTGACTGTTTACAGCTTGAGTGTTACTACAAAGTGAAGGTTATTTTAATGAATAGTAATACTTGCAGGCAGTATGCGAGACAAGCAACGCTTACAGCTGCTACCTTTCCACCGCAGTTATTTGCACAATTTCCATAAAATCAAAGTTAAATCTGGATGCAAGTGAAAGAAATCCAGGTAAATGATATCGTACACTTCCAAGATAATCTTCCTGGGGAATTAAGGTTTCATTTATCCTAACAGAAGAACTATTTTAGTTTAAATGATTACATTCTCATACTTTAAAAGAAATTATGGTAAAGCCAAGGCAACCCTCCGCCTATACACAGACATCATGGTTTAAATTACATTTTCCTTATGGTATAGAGCTATGAACTAAATGATCATCAGTTTGTGAGAAATACATAGAGGTGGAAGTTCTCTAGTCTATCAGATAGTCAACTTGACATCAGAGTCAAGAAGAAACTGTCCTATAGTGCCCAAATCTTGTAAGAGAATACCTAAAGTGAGTTAATAAGTCAAATTTAACTCTTTTTCAAATAAATGCAATAAATAACTCTAAATCCGCATTTTTATATATTGATATTATTTGAGAAATTGAGGAGGACATAGCATTGTGCTAATTATGTAATATATATTCAGAACCTTTGAGGGCTGTAAAACATTTTTAAAAATCAGCAATTCTTCATTTTGGATGCTTGTTGCAACAGACAGCTAATCAGCCAAATATTAACTAGACAACTCCCTGTATAGGAGACACCAGATGTGTTGGTGCTGTTTAGAAACCACTTAAACTAAAATGAACTTTTAAAGAAAAAATTTTACTTGTGTATGTAGTCCCAGGTATATTACTGAGACATTACTTTAAACTGATCTTACTGAGAGAGAGGCTCCTAAATCAGCAGTATCATAAATTTAACTTTGTAACTATAATCAGATCCACTATTTCTACCCTTCTTTTTTCTCTCCCTTTTATAACCACTGCCATGGATAATGACATCTGGCCTTAATCTTTTAGTCATTGGATTAAAGCTTGTAAATTGGTATCGAATGCAAATGTAAAGATTAACAAGGTCACTGTCAATGTTACTAAGCATTTGCCTGACAGCTATCGTTATTCCTACCTACAGGATGCCCCAGAAGTAAATTTCTAGAAGTCAGTGTGACAAGACCAGGAAAATCATGATTACCTACATTTCCCCATTTGGATTAACATAAAATCTTACAGATTAATATAAACCAGTAAAGAGTATTCGTTAACTTAATGCTAACCAGCAAGTGCAACATATTTTACTAAAGTTTATAAATAACACATGCTTACTAGTTATAACCTTGATGCTAAGAACTTTATGAATGTTATTTAATTTTCCAAAACAAGTGTATCAGCTTGGTATCATCACTGAAAATGAGGCTTTCAGAGTTTCCATAACTTGCACAAAATGGCCCACTTACAAGGGATTTGTATTTGTCCATCTGATTCCAAAGCCTGAGCTCTTTATCTCTATGTGTGCTGGGAAAAATAATAACTTTCAGTCGTTTCAGGCAGAAAGTTATAATAGTATCTGCTAGCAACATGAATATATTTTAAAAGAATGGGGTACAAAAACAAGGGCTGGCTGAGTGATCTGTAGACCATACGAACTGTCATTCCTTTATCAATATCATGCAATTCTACACTGAAGACTAATTTTAAGACAGAAGGACTCTACGTACATATTTAAATTCATTAGGGACCCTTAAAAATCTTTGCAATACCACAAATCACTTAGCTCTTGGTGACAAACCTATGAGAAGGCTGACATTTTCATACAGAAACAGCTGGGTGTGTTTATAGCTTGAGTGTGATATGCCCCAGTTGCCCTCTGGGATTCTTACATTACCAGATGAAAAATGTGTACCTTTTTGACAATCAGGTACACAGAAAGCAATAAAAAGCCTTTTATATCCATTAATTCCTTCTTAATTTAATCTCCATGCCCAATCCATTTACAAAACGCTCCAGGCTATCTACTAGATACCTGTGTGCACACTGAAAAGGAGTGAAACCAAATTCTCCTGGGTTTAACTACCACCCTTTTCATCAGAAACCTTGAGATGGTGACTAAACAAGTATAATGTTCCAGTGTGTCAATGAGGTTCAAATTTTAATAAGACAAGGAACGTCTAACAATCCAGTTTTTAATGGAATACTTATCTTTTACCATATTCATGAAAGTTCCCATGAAGTTAGCAAAATGACTGTTGTTGCCTATCTGACGATATTCTGTTGTTGTTTGCTGGTGATTTTGTTATTATGAATATATTTGATGAAATTCAGTGAAAGAAAAACATCGCTTTACCATTCGGTGCTCAATTCTTTTGCTTTCAACAACTGGCATTCAATCCAGTTGGGTTTCTGCTGCTCAATGCTCTGTCTGACCTGTTGGGTCATATGATCAGGGCTACTTGTCTGCTCTCCCATGATGCTTTCCAAACAGACACAGATGAAACTGAGTTTCTCTTTACTCCATCTGTCAAGGGAGGCACCTGTTAAAAGTTCCACAGTGTTTTCATCCTCAAATATCCGACATATAATTACAATCAAGTTCCAGACAAGTAGGCCAGCTTTCTTCAATTCAACAAAGTTTTTTGACATTTTTCTCTCAGACAGAAAAAAGAAGTATTTAATTGGGGGAGGCAAACATGCAATCACCGTAGGTAACTTGCTGATTACAATAGATACTGCCTGAGCAGCAAGGCCTGCGCAGCCTGGGGAAGAAAAGAAAGAAAATGTATGATTAATATTAGCATTTGCGTTCCATCACTGTGTTGTTTTGAGTGTTGTGTGGGGATGTCTAATTTTTGTGGAGAAAATTGTTGAGATGAGCAAGTGCTTGACATATTCCGACAGAACTCTATTGGGGTCCCCTTAGTACTGCCTAAAATTCCCCAAATCCTGAACTTATTTTTTTCTCCCACAAATGAAGATTAGAAAATTCAGAATTCTACTTATATTTTTATCTATTAAGACGGCAGGTTTAAAAGGCCCAGATGTGCTCTAATTAACATGTGCAAAGGCACTCCTGCTGGCTCTCTGTGTGGCCTTTGATACTTCCTTAAGCCTTTCTCCTCCTCCCTTGGAATCCATGACAGAATCATTCCAGCTCCTCAGGACTGGCATCTCTTCTTTTAGTTCTCAGCCCAAATGTCATCTCCTCAGAGAGCGTTCCCTCACCAACCCATCTAAAGCAGTCTCTTCATGCCCTTCCCATCCCAGTCCCCAGGCCCTCCCTATCATTAGACTCCATTTGGTTGCGCTATTACAGTCCTTACCATCACCTAATGATTATCTCCTTTATTTGTTCATTCTGTCCCCCTCCACTAGAATATGAGCTCCATGAAGGCATTGCTGTGTCCCCAGCACTTAGTGCCTCATCTATAAGAGTTTTTCAATAAATATTTGTTGAATAAATGAGTCAACAAACTGCTTCATGGTTACCTCTGTTATTCTTCTTTGCTTCCATGCTAGTTCCCATGCTAGTTCCATCTCTACTAACACCGCGTAAGTGTGGGTATTTGCTAAGAAGTCCTTGGCCTGTTGACTGATGATTCTACACACTCTCCCTTGCTTGATGTTATTTCACTGAAGGATTTACTGATCTTCCTCCTCTAGATCAAGGTTTCTCAACTTTGGCACTATTGTGAGGAGCTGTTCTATGAATTGTAAGATGTTTTAGCAGCATCTCTGGCCTACACCCACTAGATGCCAGTAGCATCCTCCTCAGTTGTGACAACGAAAAATGTCTCCAAGCATTGCCAAATGCCCCCAGGGGGCAAAATCTTCCCTGGTTGAGAACCACTCTTCTAGATGATTCCAGAATCTTCAGTCTTGGCCTTTCTCCAGAGTCGCAATCCTACAACTTCAGCTCCCTGTTGAGCATTCTACTTCTCTGTCCAAGTCATCATTAACTCAATATAACTAAAACCAAATTTGTTGTTTTCCTCCCAAACAGGCCTGGCTTTCCTGACTCTTCCCCCGACCCCCATCTTCTCTTTTTTCTTCTTTCCTTCCTTCCTTACTTTTAAATCTTTCAAATTTTCCTATTGATCCTTCATACCAGACCAGGGAGCACACTGATAAATCTTCCTAACCCCTCCTCTCTGACAATCAGTTTTACCTCACTGTGACCATGGCTACCAACCTATTCAAGCCCTTCCTCTCAAATGGTGCCTGGACTACGGCAGTAGTCTCCTAACTCATCTCCCTGCTCCAGACTATGCCCAGCCCCAGCCCTGCACTGTAAAGTCAAATTCATATACTATGAATTTTATTATCTAATTTCTCTGCTACAACTGTTTTAACTGCTTTCCACTGTTATGAGATCAGTCTCCAGAGTGTGGCTGTCAAAATGCTCCACAATCCAGCCTCAGCCAGTTTCTGTGAACCCATCTTTGTTTTATCCTCTTTTTTAGGCTTCCGAACATCTCATTATTCTCACATGGAATGCCCTCTCTCTTCACAGGTCACACATATTCTTCAACTCTTGGTTCAAAGTCATCTCCTCCTATGAATTTACTAGAACTTATTATCCATATGACTGTTTTGGTAATTAGGTCCATAATGTGCCATGGTGTGTCATCTTTTATATTATCATCTATTATTGTTCATGTTATATTGTTATTTATGTCTTCATGAGTTGTCTTTACAACTAGACTAAAAGCTCCTCATGAGCATGGAAAAAAAAATCTCTTTGCTTCTTGAGTATCCCACAAAGCCAGACATGGTGTTTTAATCCACTATGTACATAACTGATTTTGAACATTGGAACTGAGTGAGAAGTCAAAAGAAGGTAGCTTTGAGTTCTTCAGTAAAACATTCTTTACTGTTTTTACTGAACAAAAATAATAAAACAATGTGAAAGATTTTTCAATATATTTGTGACATTTAAAGAAGTTACTCTGTTCTAAAAAAGTACAAAGCTCTTGGAAAACATATGTCTAGTCTAGTGACTCCTCAGAAATTCACAACAACTTAAGAATCATTTTAAAAATTAACTGAAGTTGTCTTTACAAGTTTTTAAAAACTGGGTCCAGTATATATTTGAATGATCTCATAAGACTATTGTATTAAATAAAATAATAAATGTGAAAGCATCTAGTTTGGTACTTGGTAAAAAATACTTCCACAAAAAATATTTCTTTTTATTCAAATGAATATGTTTAGACGAGGCTTAAAATATAGATAAAGAAAATTAAAAAACTCTTTTGTGACCACTGTTCTCTGTGTTCTTAAATTATATTAAATATTTTATTGTTCTTTGTGTGTTTGTGTCCCATTCTCCCTATTCTACTGTCAGGTAGTTGACTTAAAAGATTATATCTTATGTTCTGTTTATCTTAAAGAGAGCTTAACTGAAGACACTGGGTAAATATTTGACAATCTAAGTAGATATCAAGGAAAGATTACCAATTCTCTTCACACCTGCACCTCTACTGATATTTTATAAAATCTGAGGACTCCAGGTACTCAAATCCCCAACTGCTTCATTAAAACTTAAAGCAAATTCCAATCAGAACCTTTAGGCTGATGACAAATTAATAAATCCATTTTACTAATCACAGGGGTTCTGAGTCCATGACAATGTTAACAACACACCAGGGAGGCATCTTTTAAGAATGTCACACATTCATTTTTCTGTCTTTATTTAAATAAGTTGACTTCTATCTAAACCATATATATGCAATATACTCTAAGAGCCATCCCAATTTCAGAGCTGATAAAATGTGAAAAAAAACGAATGTCATAGAATAAATGCAATGTGATATGTATATTTATGTATTTATCCTTTCTTTCTTCCTATGTATGTACTACTGACTGTAATAATATATTTTATGGATTACAAAACATGCAAAAAGAAAATTTACAATGAATGAGGCAAAGACAAAATAATGTCTTAAACTTAATTTTTAAATTTTGCTTATTAATGGTATAAAATGTCAATAATAATTTATTGAGTCAGGATAATGTGATTTAATACGCTTTATTATTTTTAGAATCCGGGCTTAACTTTTTGCGATACAGTGATTCAAAGGTCAGGTTCTAAGTTCAGTTTGTTTCAGTACTCGGTTTTAATGGCTGTCAAGGTGAAAAACCTGCTACACGAACACACATGGATCCACACGGAAGAAGGGTGTCAGTAACTGTGCTGGAGAATCATGGCACTTGTTTTTCAATCTCAACCACCAAATAGGCAAAGGCTGGTGTTGAAATTTGACTAATAAATATTTATCATCCATGATGTCAATTAGTTGTTCTTGCAAACAAATTGAAAAATATTTCATTTTTGTATTTTTAGGAAAAATGTTCAAGAATCACTGAAACTCTTATTTGGAATATTTTAAATCATCTTAGAAAAATTCTAAGTTCTTAAGTGTGTAGCCATGATATTTCTATAGGTGACAGTAGTTTTTATAAAGCTAATATTTCTGGGTTTTATAAAATAAACTACCTTAAGGAGTTCTGACAGCACTTTGCGTATTTCTGTTATCAATTTCTTTCTCAACCATCTGCATGTGGACTATGCCATGAACACACTGTCCTTGCGGTGCTACCTCTGTTTCCTCTCTAGAATCCATTGTAGTTAAAACAATTACTCCAACTGTTTCCCCATAAAGCATTCTTTGTATTTAAAAAGTAATTTACTGCTAAGAAAATATATTCTCTGGTATATCTTTCATTTAACTGTTGTCAAAGAAACAAAACAACTAGTTCTTTGTGTATCTGCTCTTTGAAACATAAGGAAGCGAATACCTAAGCTGAGCTACACCAGAAACATCTAAACTTTCATTCAACTCTTTGGTAAATCTCCTACACTGTATAATTTATTGTAATATGTATTTCTTTTAATCTTCAGTGTTTTCTATGTAACAGTATTTGCTGACAAAGAAATAAAGAAATGTGTTTTAGTTTGTCACCTTACTGTTTTCCATATTCTGTCACTTTCACTGTGTCAGGAAGGACAAATGTTCCCTTAAGCTAGTGACTATTTGTCTTTTAATAAGTTAGAATCCTTAAAATAAGGCCTGTAAACATTTATCATTATTTGGACAAATGTTGCAAAGTACTGGATTAAATATCTCTTGACTTAAAACATTGCTGAAAACGATTACAGAGGTTTGTCTTCATGTTTTGGAAGCTTAGTTTTGAAATTTTTTGCTAATCAAGATGACTTCAAACTATCTTTAGCTAATATCTCAAGGCATAATACTCAGGAGGGATTTATGTTTAACAATAATGTATGAAAAGCCATATTTCAAATGGTTTCCCAACAATTTTCCTTTTTTCTTTTTTTTTTTGGCCAAATCTATCAGATCATCATTGTTTTACCTTATAATACGGCTGAGAAAGAACCCATGTTAGGAATAGAAATAAGCATGAGCTTTTTCACTTTGTCACTGTTTGCTCTTCCTTGCATTCCCAGTATTAGTTTTAAAGCGCAGTTGATCTGTTGATTTACAGGAATGTCTTAAAGCTCCTTATGTGTTTTGTAACGATTAATTTTGCTAAAACTAGACTCTGAAATACAAAGGACAACCTCAATTCATTACTGTATGCTGAAAGCTAATGAAGGAGTGAGGTTACCCTGTCCATCCCCTTCCCAATAACATTGTCCCCAACACACGACTGGCTTACTCACAGACCAAGGGAGAGCTCCAGTGACAATCTCCATATGAAACTTTAGTAAAGTTTAATTTCTTCCTTTCTTCTCACACACCAAAGAATTGTCTTGCCTGTCCCCTGAGGTGTTTGCCCCCATTTAGAAACAGTTATACTAGTCTTCAAGAACCAAGAGGAGATAACATTATTTATAGTTTACCTCAACCCCAGTGCCTGGTATGTAGCAGTAATTCACTTAGTAAATATCTATTGAATGAATAAGAGATGTAATATCTGGCATGTAAATGTTATCTGTCTTGTATACTGTAATGAAAATGAAGGTTGAGCACTGTCAGCCTAAAAGAGGCAGAAATGAAGAACAATGGTATTCTCCTATTGTCATATGCACCTGAAATGCACAAAATGCTTTATAAAGTCACTTTCCTCCACCACTTTCTTTTATATATTGATGTGATTTGGCACTCCTTCATGGTTGTCTATTGTAGAAGTGTTGTACTTCTAGTCTTAGTGATAATTTTATGAAGAATATTACTTGGTAAGGAAAACCACAAGAACTGATATCTACGAAGTAAGCATTTTTTGGAACCAGAGATGGTTCTTTGAAATGTTATGGAAGAATTCCAAAATGCTTGTAGAAACAAAAATTGTTCATGAATAGAACAACTTGAAAGTCACAAGCAAAATAGCGCTACTCATATGACATGATATTTTAATCATAGATCATGCCTTTTGAATTGTTCAAAATCTATGAGATATCCAAAAGCTAGAACTAAGGAGAGATGGTAACAACTCAGACAAGGAAGAGCTTAAGTAACGAAAAGCTGACATTTTCCAATTTCAATTAAACGGCTTTACTAGACTCAAAGGCAGTTTAACAGGGCTTGGACAGAATTAAAGCATTACTATGAAAGGTCACAGATAGATAATTGATTTGAATTTGTAATATAAGGTCGCTGGATAAGAGCCACATTATTTAGGATCTCCATGGAGAAGAATGAAAGAAAAGCTAGTCTCTTCAATTGACTTCAGTGGGTTCAGCTTGAGTATTTTACTGCTGAAAGTTTCCTTAGAGTTAGTGAAAAAATACTCTTTTTTAAAGATGACTATAAAAGGGAAAAGTTTTATTTTAAAAATCCTAAAGAAGATTCATGAATACAGACAGATACATAATATACATTCAAACGATTCTTGTGAAATTCCCAGAGAGTACAAATATCTAAGTGGGAAGAAACCATTTAAGCAGAGAGGACTTGATTAATAAAATAAATTATTAATGTAGGTAAATGATGGTTCTTAAATTCACTTAGTAAATGTGCTGCCCTGAATAGGAACAATGCACTGAATTCAGAACCATAGGTATTGGGAAAAAAATTACCCTATCAGAAAAATATAGTTACTAAATGGGGTGCTATTTTTGACCTAAAAGCTACACACGTAGGTGTGTTAAGAGAAGAGAAAGTAATAATTTGTAGTCGCAGGAGAAAAACTTCAAGGAAAGAATAATTAAACTAAATATCAGAGCGATCTTCTCAAGAGTATGAATTTGAGATTACTCAATTGATTTAAAGGAAATTAGTCAAAATCATGTTACTAATCTGTGAATACTAACATAAACACAAAATAGCCTGAAAATTCTGAATTGGTAGTTAAATAAAAAAGATGACCATTTCAGTCATTTTCATTTCTAGTTTTGTTGATCATGTGGCTCACAGTAAAGAAAATTACTTGTCTCAAATATACACGGTGGAAAGCAGACTAATATACTTTACGAATTTTACAATTTTTAGAATTTTACTTGATCTCACATCCTAGAAAATTGCTTCTTCAGGGATGCGTTCTTACAGAAAGACAAATATACCTTTGCTTGACTCTTTCCTTTTGGTTTCGCTTGGAATATAATTCCACTCTTTTGGAATGCTTTCACGCAAATGTTCAGGAACACTGTGCTTGTTTAGGTTTGTCTCCCAGTTTCTCCCAGAACTCAACACAGATATTATCTGCTGGACAATGTTCTTGACAGCGTCAGTCAGTGCCATTCTCAAACATCGGATGACCTCTAGCTCAGACTCCTTGTACGTTGAAACTTTAAAATCAGACAGCATATTATAGTTAGCAGAATCTGGCAATATTTTGTGCCTTGTTCAACTGGGAATTCAGTTTCTCAATAATCTAGTTGAAAGCCATAGGAAAGGAGAGCTGCTTTTAACCTAGAAATCATATAATTGATAAACAGTCCATAAACATTTGAAAAACAAGTTTCTTCTTCTTGGTAATAAAGCGAGTGGCAATTAAAATAACGGTGAATAACAATATTTGCTGGTGGTTTGACACTTTACTAGTGGAAATAAAATTGTATGACCTTCTTAGACAACAACTTGGCAAAAATCTCAAAAGTTTTAACATTTACTCACCTGTTAACTCACTCCTTCTCTAGGACTTTATCCTAAGAAATTAATTATAATTATGTAAAGGATATACAGAAAAATTGGAAATAATCTAAATGTCCAATAATTGGTGGTTTTTTTAATTAGCTAAGGTATATCCATCTGCACAATAAAGTCATATATTGTTCAGTAAAAAAATAAAAGCAGGTTAGAAGAGAGTATGACATGCTATTTTTCTTTAAAAATAACATATCTACATACATATATAAAAGAATTAAAAGATGTACCCTACAGTGTCCATGGTGATTATCAATGACTGATGGGATTTCAGGGGATTTCCCTCTTCCTTCTTCTTCTTTTACTTTTTCTTCCTTCCTTCCATCCTTTTCTCCCTTCCTCCCTCCCTCCCTTCCTTTTTTCTGCCCTCTGCCTTCTTTCTGATTATATGTGTTACCCACTATGAATATGTATTACTTGTGTGATAAATGCAATAAAAGTGTGTGTGTGTGTTTTTTTTTTAAATGTGACTGGAAAGTCCTGAGACTATCACTTGAATCAATAAGAAAAACACCTATATGCTTTGTTTTCCTGTCATATTTCGAGGTGATAGTTCTCAAATACTCAATCCATTGTTAAAAACCACCACGGTGAAGAGGATCTTGGTAATATCAAATATTGAGAGGTCAATTTTTTAACATGGCACAATCGTTAGTTAGATAAGCTGTTGCTCTTTATGAAAATGGTGGAGGGTATAGCTGTCTGTCTTTTTAATGATGTTTCAAGACTTTAATTCATTGAAGGGCATAAAGATGCCTTTTTCCTATAACAATAATTAATATTCATTTTGGTTGAACTCTTTGGAGTCATGGATTAAATACAGCTCAAGTATCTAAAAATTCTAGATAGCCAGAAGTTCTTCTATTTCCTTTTGTTAAAAGGGTATGTTTATTCTTTTTAAAATAAAATCAAGGAATTGAAAATGATACAGAAAATAATAGACCTATCTCAAAGAATTATTTGAAAATTATATGAATTAATTTGTGTAAAGTAATTGGCACACAGTAGGCACTATATAAGTATTTGCTATTATTATTATTACCTAAGATAAGAGTTTTCTGGAAAAATTACAATGTTATAGTGTAGGACTGCCTAATGTTCTCTTGATGCAGGGTTCTGAAACATCTTGAGCACTAGATACTGTAGGGAAGATTAATCAATATCCACAGATGCTTATGGTAGGGATAAGGTACAGATAAAGAAAGAAGAAATGGAGAAATGGGAAGAAGCAGGAATAAAGAAAAGAAAGTAAGTGGTAAGGCCTTTTGTTTCCTGGCTCTGCATATCATGAACTTGGAAGTTGCCACTTGGTCCTGTTTAACAACAACTAAAAAGCTGGACAGATGGAAAAATAAACAACTCTTCTTGGATCTGTAAGAGAGGTAAGGACACAAGGCAAACCACTGCCCCCAAGATTGGAGGGACAGACAGGCAAACACAGGGAGTCACAGCTTACTGGAGTGGAGACTCACAAGCAGAAACTACCATGGGAACCAGTGCCAACGCAGGAAAATCTAAACCATAATTGATGAATTGCTGGAGGCTCAGTGCAGACAAGGCTGAGAATTAAAACTCCAGGGGGATTCTGTTGTGAGGGGTCTGCCACACTTTTGTGAGTTTCATCTCCAGGTGCTCAACTAGGTTCCCATAGTAAATATCAGAGAAAAATCCCCCAGCGTTTCCAGCAAGGGGAGGAGAAAAGAACATTTTGAAATAGGCCAGAGCACTCTGTTCTTCTTAAGGCCTGCCCTCAGGAGAAACTACTAAAACAAAGCCTAACCCACTGGGATATTATCAGAGCTTATGCTGACCTGGAAGAAGGGAAATACCCAACTCCAGCCCCCTCTAGCCATGCTTGCCTACCTAAAAGGGGAGAAAAAAACTGAGAAATATTTGTGAAGTACACCATCCAGGCGGTATAGACTCTCTAAATGACTGAGACCTAATCAGAGGACTATAGAATGCTTCCCCTCCCCCACACCTCTCCACCACATCACTAAAGGCCCATTTATGGCAGTTCCTTTTAGCTAGTACATCATGTCCAGCTTTCAAGAAAAAATTACAAGACATACTAAAAGGCAAAAAACACAATTTGAAAAGACAGAGCAAGAATCAGAAACAGATGATGGAAGGATGTTAGAATTATCAGACATCAGAAATAATAATTATCTGATAATAATTATCAGAATTATCAGGAATTTAAAACCATGATTAATATGCTAAAGGCTCTAATGGATAAAGTAGACAGCATGCAAGAACAGATGGGCAATGTAAGTAGACAGATGGAAATCCTGAGAAAGAACCAAAAGGAAATACGAGAGATCAATAACACTGCAACAGAAATGAAGAATGTCTTTCATGTACTAATTAGTAGACTGGATATGGCTGAGGAAAGAACTCTGAGCTTGAGGATATATCAATAGAAACCTCCAAAACTGAAAAGCAAAGAAAACAAAGACTGAAAAAAAAAGCAGAACAGACCATCCAAGGACTGTGGGACAACTACAAAATGTGTAACATACATGTAATGGGAATACAGTAGAAGAAAGAAAGAAAGGAACAGATGAAATATTTAAAACAATAATGACTGAGAATTTCCCCCAAATTAATGTCAAACAGAAGCCATAGATCCAGGAAGCTCAGAGAATACCAAGCAGGACAAATGCTTAAAAAAACCATACCTAGGCACATCACTTTCAAATTACAGAAAATAAAAGCTAAATAAAAAGTCCTAAAAGAAGCCAGAGGAAAAAAACACCTTACCTGTAGAAGAACAAAGATAAGAGTTATATCCAACTTCTCAGAAACCATGCAAACAAGAAGAGCGTGAAGTGAAATATTTAAAGTGTTGAGAGGAAAAAAACACCAACCTAGAATTCTGTACCCTGCAAAATTATCCTTCAAAAGTGAAGGAAAAATAAAGACTTTCTCAGACACACAAAAATTGAGTGAATTTGTTGTCAGTAGACCTGCCTTGCAAGAAATGTTAAAAGAAGCTCTTTAGAGAGAAGGAAAATAATATAGGTCAGAAACTCAGATCTACATAAAGTAAAGAAGAGCACTGAAGAAGAAATAAGTAAAGGTAGAATAAAAACTTGTATTTTTCTTATTCATAATTGATCTAACAGACAAATTTGTTCAAAATAATAATAACAACAATGTATTCACTTATGTATGTATCTTACATATATATACATGTATACACATATATACTTATATATGTTTACATATAAGTGAAACGAATGACAGCAATAATATAAGGGATGAGAGGGAGGAATTAGGACTATTTTGTTATTATAAGGTACTCACACAACCTGTGAAGTGAAGTGTTATTTGAAAGTGCATTTAGATTAGTTGCAAACTGTCTCTCTATATATGTTGCAAATTCTAGGGCAACCACTATAAAAAGAAAAAAAAGAAGTATAACTGATATGCTAAGAAAAGAGAAAAAATGGAATAATATAAAATGTTCAATTAAAACCAAGAAAGGCAGAAAAAGAGTGGAAGACAAAAATAGGAACAAAAAGCAAGAGCAACAAATAGAAAAAAGTAACAAATAAAGTAAATATTAATTCAACTATATCAATAATCACCTTGAATATTAATGGTGTAAAAGCACCAATTACAAGACAGAGATTGATCAGTGTGCACCAAAAAACAAGACCCAACTATACGTTGTCTACAACAGACCCACTTTAAATATAAAGACAGATGTAGATTAAAAGTAAATGGATGGAGGGGCCGGCCTGGTGGCGCAAGTGGTTGGGTGCGCGTGCACCACGGCAGTGGCCCGGGGTTTGCCGGTTCAGATCACTAATTAAAAGAAAGCTGGAATAGCTTTATTAATTTCAGGCAAAGCAGACTTCAAAGCAAGGAAAATTATCAGGAATAAAGGAGGGCATTACATAATGATAAAGGGGTCATTTCTCCAAGAAGACACAAATTCTTATTGTGTACGTACCTAACAACAGAGTGTCAAACTATGTCAAGCAAAAACTGATCAAACTGCAAGGAAAAAACAGATGAATATACTATCATAGTTGGAGAATTTAGCACCCCTTTATCAGAGACAGATCCAGCAAGTAGAAAATCAGTAAGGACATAGCTGAACTCAACAACACCATCAATCAACTTGATATAATTGACATCTATAGACTACTTCATCCAACAACAGCAGAATACACATTCTTCTCAGGTTCATGTTGAATATTCCATAAGACAGACCACATTCTGAGCTATAAAACACACTTAACAAATTTCAAAGAATGTAAATCATACAATGTCTGCTGTCAGACCACAATGGAATTACACTAGAAACCAATAACAGAAAGATAACTGGAAAATCCCAAAACATGTGAATATTGAACAACACACTTTTTGATAACACATGGGCAAAAGCAGAAATCTCAAGAGAAACTTAAAAACATTTTGAACTAAATGAAAATGAAAACACAACTTATCAAAATGTGTGGGATGGAGCAAAAGCAGTGCTTAGAGGGAAATTTCTAGCATTGAATACATACACTAGAAAAGAAGAAAGAACTAAAATCACCAGTCTAAGTTTTCACCTTAGGAAACTAGAAAAAGTGGAGCAAATTAAATTCAAACTAAGCAGAAGAAAAGAGATAATAGGAATTAGAGCAGAAATCAATGAAACTGAAAATAGGAAATCAATAGAGAAAATCAACAAAACTAAAAGCTGGTTCTTTGAAAAGATCAGTAAGATCAATAAGCCTCTAGCCCAGCTAACTAAGAAAAAAAAAGAGATGATACAAACTACTAAAATCAGAAATGAAAGAGAGAATATCACTACAGATCCAGGGACATTAAAAGGATAATAAAAGGGGGCTGGCCCCGTGGCGCGGCAGTTAAGTGCATGTGCTCTGCTTTGGCGGCCCGGGGTTCGCAGATTCAGATCCCAGGCATGCACTGACATACTCCTTATCAAGCCATGCTGTGGTGGTGTCCCATATAAAGTAGAGGAAGATGGGCATGGATGTTATCCCAGGGCCAATCTTCCTCAGCAAAAAAGAGGAGGATTGGCATCAGATGTTAGCTCAGGGCTGATCTTCCTCCCAAAAACAAACAAACAAAAAGGATAATAAAAGAATACTATGAAAAACTTTATGCCCATGAATTTGATAACCTAGATGAAATGCCCCAATTCCTTCAAAGACACAATCTGCCATAACTCACACAAGCAGAAACAGACAATCTGATACCTATTAAGGAAACTGAATAAATAATTAACAACCTTCCAAAACAGAAAGCACCAGGCCCAGAAGGGTTCACTGGTGAATTCTACGAAACATTTAAGGAGGAAATTATACCATTTCTCTACAATTGCTTTCACAACACAGAAACAGATACACTACTTCCTAACTCATACTGAGGCCAGCATTACCTGATTACCAAAACCAGACAAAGACATTGCAAGAAAAGAAAACTACTGACCGATACATCTCATGAACATAGATGCAAAAACACTAAATAAAATATTAGCAAATTGAACCCAACAATGTATAAAAAGAATTATGCACCATAACCAAGTGGGATTTATCCAAGACATGCAAGGCTGGTTCAACATTAGAAAATCTACAAGTAAAACAACTATTAGTGAAAACAAAAGCTGTAAAGGATGAAAACAAAATTTAGACACTCAACAACATAACATTCATAACATCTGGCATTCAATCAAAAATTACTAAATATGCAAAAAACAAAACGAAAACAAAAATCTGTGGTCCATAATCAGGAGAAAAATCAGCTAATAGAAACATACCCAAAAATAACAGAGCTGGTGAAATGATGAAACAATCCTACCTGGTCTTTTTGTGCCATCCTCTCATCTTTTGGTGCCATATCAGACAATGCTCCACTGCTATTCATAGGGTTTTCATGGCCAATTTTTTCAGAAGTGAGTGGCCAGGTCCTTCTTCCTAGTCTGTCTTAGTCTGGAAGCTCTGCTGAAACCTGTCCACCATGGGTGACCCTGCTGGTATTTGAAATACAGGTGGCATAGCTTTCAGCATCACAACACGGCAGCCACCGTAATATGACAACCGACAGACAGGTGGTGTGATTCCCTGACCTGGAAACGAACCCAGGCCGTGGTGGTGCTCCAAATCTTAACCACTAGACCACCAGGGCTGGCTAAGCTGACTCTATCTCCATTCTTTGCAGCCAGTTAGGTTTCTCTTAGTACATGAAGCAAAGGGATATTTGCTGTGTTGGCCCCTTCAAAGGGAACAGGAAACCTCCCTGTTATGTGGTGGCTTTCGGTGCATTGTGAGAATTTATTCCCAACCCAGTGGTTCTGTCTGCTCATATTTCTACCTGTCTTTCGATTACAATTACTGATCCTGTCAGTGGATGCAAAATTAAGAGTAACAACTATCTTAGCCTAGAACAATCAGAGAAAGAAAGTATAGAAAATACAGATATAGTGTATACTAGCAATTCAATCTTTTCTAATAGAATATACACCATCAAAGCAGTGGCCACTTAGTACTAATCTGTGTGTTCGTCTAAATTCCTGAAAGGTTGGGGCCATTAGTTATTCCTCAGCTTATCCCCTCACTTTACCTGGGCCTATGTCAGAGTAGGCAAGAGAGTTGTCATTTTATTCCATGAGAAGAATGATAAGGAGATTATGAGGCGGAAGCTGGATGGGACCTATTCTTCTTCCAAAAGGAAGTAGAAATTTATAAGAATCTTAACCACTAGACTACCAGGGCTGCCTAATCAGCCGTTAGCAAAGATAAAATGTAATACTGAAAAATACTCAGTTAATCCAATAGAAAGCCAGAATAGAGGGAAAAAGGAAAAAAGATTAGATGGGACAAACAGAAAGCAAATAACAATAGAGACACATAGTTCCAGGTATCAGAATAGAGAGTCCACAAATAGATGCATACATTTGATCAATTGGTCATTTGATTTCTGACAGAGGCATTGAAGTAATTCAACTGGAAAAGTATGGTGATTTCTAAAAATGGTGCTGGAAAAATTATATATCCGTATGAAAAAGTATGAATTTCAACAATTACCTCTCTCACACTAAACAAAAAAAAATCAACTTGAAATCAATCATAGAACTAAACATAAAAACTAGAACTATGAAATTTCCAGAAAAAACGTAGGCAAAATCTTGGCACTCTTGAGATAGCAAATAGTTCTTAGAACACAAAAAGAAAACTGATAAGTTGGACTCATCACAACTACAAACTTCTCCCTATCAAAAGACTTTGTTAAGGAAATGAAAAAGTAAGGCATAGACTGGGGGAAAATTTTATTAACACATGTATCTGACAAATAACTTGTGTTGAGAATGTATAAGGACTCGTTACAACTCAATAATGCAAACAATCCCATTAATAAATGAAGAAAAGTTTTGAGCAGATATTTTACAAAAGAATTTTTTTAAAATGACCATTAAGAACATTAACCATCAGGGAACTGTAAATTAGAACCACAATGAGATAGTACTACATACCCCTTAGAATGGCTAAAATCAAAAAGACAATTCCAAGTGTTGGTGAGGGTGTAGAGCAACCGAAACTCTCATACATTACTGGTGGGAATGTAAAAAGACATGATTACTTTGAAAAATAGTTTAGTAGTTTCCTATAAAGTTTAACTCACAGGGTGTGGTAAAGATATTTATCTCTCTTAAAAGAAAAAGGAAGTTAAGGAATAGAGTGACTGAAGAACAGTCAAAGTAATATATGCTTTGATATTTTTATTTGCCCAACTGAAGATCACTTGACCTACTTTGAGGCTATAGGCCTGCAATGATTGCTACCAAATCTATTTCTTAGAGAGTGCATTTGCCTTTGAAATGCCCATGAGGTCACCAACTTAATTATTTTTTGTATTTCTATCTTTTATAATATTTTTTAATGAATATTTTCACTCTTGTTTTCCCCCCTAGCTTATGTTAACTCTAAGGAGCTATGTGTTGGATTTCTAATTATAAAATCAGATTGTATATTTCATTACTGAATTCATATGCTCATAAAGCAAATGTTTCAAAAAATTTAGTCTAATAGAAAAAAAGAAAGAGAAATAACATAGCCTATGAGTCAGAAATTCTGGTTTCTTGTTCTGATTCTTCAGTTTAATCAGTGGACAATCTTAGGCAAGTCTCTTAACATCTCTGACCCTGGTTTACTCAGCAATAATAAGAGGATACTGGCTACTTCATCCTTGCCTTTCTACTCTAAAATGATACCACTGATGTTTTACGGATAAGCTATACAAAAACCATTGACAGTATTTCGAGAGGAAGAAGACACACCAGTTTTTAAATAATGTGCTCCAGTGATCTGGGTAGGTTAATTACATTTACTGAAGTATAGATCTATTAGTGGTGAGATGCAAATATTGTGGGATCATGACTACGTGACTCAGCTATATTTCCTTTAAACCTGTCGTATTTTCATGTTAAACAGAAAGTATAGTAAAAGGCTTAATTTTCTTATGAATTGGTATATTGTATTATCTTATTAGGGTTTTTTAAGATAACCATGATCGGTAACAGAAGAAAAGGAAAAGTTTTGCCAGGACTTACATAGCAGAGAAAAGACAAAGACACAGTTCCTCACGACCACTGCAAGGCCTTAGGTTCCAGAGAATATTCAAGACCCAGAGAATATTTAATGTTTATGGAGAAACAACTTGTACAAAAGCCAAGGACGTTTCACCAATGTGAAGTTCTGCTCCTTTGAGCCTCCCCATACAATTTGGGCTCTGTGACTGTGTGTCACACCTGTTTCAAGAGACTTGTCTGACCTTGTGGAGGAGGGTTTGCTCAATGTGTAGACAAAGAGAAGACTAATTAGGAGCAAGTAGCAGTTTTTCTTTCTCCTGCCACCACCTGAAATCCATTGATATCTCCTAGGTCATTTTCAGTGCAGTTTTGTGCTGTGTCAAAACAGTTCAAGAACTTAAGAGTCGAAGGATGAATAGCGGTTGAAGCACACAGTTCACCAATTCTTTATAATCTCGTGAGAGAATTCGGCTCTTACTTCACCAGGAACAACTAAAAACAGCAGCGGGGGGAGGGGCTTTCAAGGTTGTTTTTCTTTTAGTTCAATAGAGTCTACATCAGAAGTAATTCAGTCTTTTTAACTAGAAAACCACCCCTTCTTTGGGTTAAAAGGAAGCAGCGAGAGAAAACATGGAAAGTAGGAGATAAAACTTTAAAAGGAAATAATTATTATAGAGTCTTTAAGTGATAGGTTGAGATTTTTGAAACCATTACAAAAAGTTATCTATTGCTATTTTGCAGGGATAATGACCAAGAGAAGATGTAACATGACTTTAAAATAGCTACAAAGATATTCAAGTAATATCTGGAGGATAGTCAAAAATCCAGGAAAGGGCTGGCCCTGTGGCGTAGCGGTTAAGTGTGCATACTCTGCTGCTGGTGGCCCGGGTTCGGATCCCGGGCGCACACCGACGCACCACTTGTCAAGCCATGCTGTGGCAGCGTCCCACATAAAGTGGAGGAAAATGGGCACGGATGTTAGCTCAGGGCCAGTCTTCTTCAGCAAAAAGAGGAGGATGGGCATGGATATTAGCTCAGGGCTGATCTTCCTCACAAAAACAAAACAAAATAAAACAACAATAATAAAAAAATAAAAAGTCCAGGAAGAAGGAAACCATGATTATGAGCCAGTTAGATTTTTTATACAGATCCTAGGAACTATTTCATGAAAATATCAGTTTCAAACTAGTGTATAAGAAAGCTCACAGGTTGAAATGTAAATGATGTAAATGGTTAATGGACTAATAAGATAACCACTAAGTTTTCATCTTTTCCTTTCCCAAGATATTACATATGAAGATTTAAAGGCAGGATATGAAGGATAAAACAAGGTGAGAATCTTTATACCTGGTCCTGAAGGTGGGAGAACTCATGAACACTTCCTAGTCAGATATGCAACCTGCTCTGTCTTTAACATCTGTTCTAGCTATAGGCAGAACAATAGAGAAGGAAAAAACATATTGTCCCCAAAGGAATGATAGGACATGCTTGCCTTATAGAGAGAGAGGCACCATGGTCATAATAATAAATGCCTTACACATTTGAGGAAAATTGACCAGTAGTTTTGTCCATCAGTTTATTTAATAAAAGCACCCAAGAATCACAAAATATTTTTTCACATCTTGCTAATGTCTTAAGTGCTCAATAGCAAAACATAATTTGTGGTAAATATTAAATTAAATATTTACAAGAGAATACTTCCTAATAATAAAAAAAGGAGAAAATCTGCATTATATACTTTTCCCTCTCGACTTCCCCCTCACCTTGTCCCAAGTATACTAAATTTTGATAGGAACTAATGGTTAATGTTTCCTAAAAGAAGCCTATTTATACTGAAAAAAATATAAGATATACTTTTATAAATAACAGACTCAGCAAAAGTGACATCAACAAGAATTTAAAACATCTTTAAAGATACATTTAAGTACCTATAAAACACTTTTTTTACAAATAGTAAATTCCTCATACCTGGAACGTTATATAAAAAGTCCCATAATTGTTCTTCTTCCATGTAGCTCACAAAAACATTTCCAAATGTTTGTGGAGAAAAATTGCAATGGTACAGTACTTTAAAGATGGCTTCCATCAAGCTGGATCCTTGGTTCAGATTATTTTCTGTATCAGAACCTTGTTCTTGCAAGGTGCAATCTTGAAAAGAACAAAAATGATTTAGTAGGTATCAGTGAATATGATTAGATTCTTATCCCATACCCTAGCATAATGCTGTAAAAATGTATTTGAGTAATATTTACATAATTAGAGAAATGCCACATTCTTTCAGATCAATGGTCCATGTAACCCAATATTGCTCCTGAGATACTCATGGATATTTGTGGGGGAAAAACATTGTGAAAAGGACCACAATGACATCACTTCAAAGGACAACGCTAGTTTCCCTTTATGTCAGGGAATATGTCCCTTTATGTCTTTTTTCTCTTAAAGAAAATACTTTTGGATTCCTTTTCTCATTTACAAGTAATACACATTAATTTTAGAAATTGTAAAAAATCCAGACAACTAAGACAACTAAAATTCTACCAAATCCTATCAACCAAGGATAGTCACTATAGTTGGTACAGTATTTCATTTGTATTATAAAAAAAAGACACAAATGAATATATGTATGTATAACTTGAACACCAAACAGAATTATTTTATACATGCTTTTTCGTTATCTAAAACCTATTTAAAACTAGTTGAATCTTTGAATCTCTCTTTGGGATTTGTGTTCTGAACATTACCATACTCTTTATGCAGAACATAAACTTCGTGGAAAATTCACATTTATACTGCTCTCAGAATTATACTATCAATTCTACAAATAAATTTAGAGATATCTCTCAAACCCATATATCCTATCATTTCAGAATAAAGAGGTTTATCAATAAAACTATATAGGAATTCTTACAAAGATAGTGCCATTTTAATTGCCCCCTTCAGCCCTCCTCTGGCCCCATTATGACTTCTTCAAAGATCAGTTATCAGAAGTTCCACTACTGTTGCATCTATAGGTTGGACTGCAAAGGTAAAATAATAACTCATATTTTCTTTAGATAATTAGCACAATGTGTCTAGTATCATAATATGTAAAGATATTTATTGAATTAAAGATAATGACTCATATCTTGTCTCAGATTTTAAATATCTTGAAAAAACGTAAACTAGATTATTTGGGAATGAGTACCTTTCTTTGTCTTGCTCATTTGGAAGCTCATTACTTTTATGTTTCCTCTTGATAATCTAATTTCTGTGATTTGATTTTCATGATCTAGAGAACATTCCTCAGGATTTTTGCTGGAACCATTGGTAAGTGGTATTCTCTTTCTACTGGGTTGTTAAACTGGTAGAATGTAGGCTGGAAGTTACTGATGGCCATTTTGGAGAGAACTTGACTGAGAATGAATCAGATACAGTAAGAAGTAGAACCATGAGATGAAGAGAACATTCCTGATGAGATGACACTGTTTGAGAACTTGGATCTAGCAATGCCTTTATATTTATGTTAGCTGAGCTGATAAATTTCCCTTCTTGGTTAAACGAGGCCAATTTGGGTTTCCATCACTTGTAATCTAAAGGGCCCTGACTTTTTCATCAAGCATAAAGGGTTATATGACAGAGTCCTAGTCCAGGCATCATAATTTCATCATTATTATCGAAATAGTCTCATCAGTTCTGTCTGCCTTTCCCTGCCTCCAATTCATCTTTCATTCAACTATCAGTTATCCTTCATGTCATTCACCCATGTTTAAACCTTCCCCTCTTCCTCCACTTTGTTAGAAATTTCTTAGCCTGACAATTAAGTTTCCACAATCTTTTCCCAAGTGGTATTATAATCCCCAAACATCTGTTCCACCCAAATTGGTTTACTTGCTTTCCTTGTAAATGTTCACTCTCATCTGCTTTTTTTTTGTCTGTCATTTCACTAGTCTAGAATGTTCTCTTTCAATAAAATTCCTATTATTTAATCAATCAATTAATGTGTCAACAGTCACTACACTACATGCTGAGGCTTACGCCTTCCAGGGATTCACTGTCCGTGTGTGTGTGTGTTTGTGGGGGGAGGGAACGATAGACATGTAAACAATTGTTACAGCAATATAAGGATAAGTAGGGTGATCATACATCCTGGTTTGGCAGGGGCAGTCCTGGTTTATGTCTGTTCTGGTGTAATTATTAGCAGCCTCCTCTTTCACTCTTTAAAGTGTCCCAGTTTAGATGATAAATTATTTGATCACCTTAAATCTAAGTACCTTAAGTCTAAGGCACTGTGGAAATACAGACAACGATGCTTTAAATTTTTGGGGAGAACACAGAGAAGTCACAGAGAAGATTGTGTCTCAGCGAAGTCTTTAAGGAGGAGTAGAGGTTTATCAGCATGACGAGGTTGAAGTGGGGGAGGTACTTTCCAGGAAGACAGAAGAGTTGGTATAATGGAGAGAGGACAGGTAGCTGCTGGTGGGGTGGCATGGCGGAAGTGTGACTGGTGTGAGGGAGGTGGGAGTAAAGCTAGACAATCAACAGAGCATGGATAATCTGAGGCCCCAGAAATCATGCAATGACAACGCAGTTGGAGAAAGGCGGATGGATATGTGGAATAGTTATAATAAAAATAATAAGTATTATTGTTATTACCATATAAATGTGTCAAGACACTTCAATGAAATATTATTTTTTATTTTTCTCTATTTTCCCTTGCCCCAGAATAAAGTAGTCTATTTCTCTTTACTTGCCTCAGGAATTTTTGCTATTTGAAAAGCACAAATAGACTGAAGTCAGTTACCCTCTTAGACTTATAAAAAAAAGAAGAAGAAAAACTAAATCTATTGAGTAGTTATTAGTTTGAACTACATGAAATAGCCATTTTTGTAGGCCATAAAAAGTAAAATATTGGCACTACCATATGATATAAAGTGGAATCATGTGTCTCGGCAGGTGGACAAGTCGAGGGTTTGGAGGGCTTAGAGAGAGGATGCTCTGGGACAGGAGAGAAAAGCCTCTGGGTCTATAAGGGGGAGCATCTGCCTGCCCTTTGCTGGATGGCAGTGCTCAGGAGGCTTGTCTGGGTGAGGCTCTGAGGGAAGCTGGATCCCTGACACAGGTTCTCTGTCTCATCAAGGGTTTCAAGTTACACCTGACTGCTGCACTTGGCAGGAGCACTTGGACAGCGACATGGTATCTCCGCAGTAACTAGGTGACCAGATAACAGATGATCAATAAAGCCTCGCAGGGACGTCTGCACCACCCAGGGGTGAGGGTGAGAGCCCTAAGAATATCTATGGTCAAATGTTCCACCAGCCTGGTAGGATGGGGCTCAGAATCCTAATAAAATTGATTTGAAGACTATAAGCGATTTAGATATTTCTTGTACATCGGAGTTTATGAATTGAGATATATACCTGCTCCATAAAAACAGAGTTTCTATTCACAAAGTACGGACTGTACGCCAAACATCACATGAGCTGCTTTACATTTCATCTTCATAATACTCTCTAGAATGAGTGTTGATTATCCTAGTTTTACAGAGGAACAAGTGAAGTTGAGAGAAATTAAGTAACTTGCCCCAAAGTTGGGCAAAAGTGGTTAAGAATTTGCCTCTGCTGTTTGCATTAAACTATAATGTCAAATTTCTCAAAGCCTGCTTTGGCATTTTATTGACAGTGACCTCTGAATGCAAGGTACTCACTCCAAACCAGGTATGTGGCTTGTGGTAATTGCCTTAACGTGAAATACCTTAATTTCATGTAGCTTTCTACACTTTCACATACATTATCTCATTACCTCTCTAATACTGTTTTCTTATTGGACTTTCTATGGATGTGCATCTTGTCTTTAGATATCTTCCAACAGCACCTAGAACAGTGCTACATGTTTAACTGATGTTTTAATAGCAAAGAAGAAAGAAAGGAAGGGAGGAAGAAGAAAAAAATAGATCTCTTGAGTATTTTTTGTTGAGTTTTGGTCCATCTAGTAATTGATATTTTGGAATTACATTTACTTCTTAGTCATAACATTCAATTTTTTCCCCCAAGCCTCATCTTCCTCGTATCCACTGTGTCCTTTCTTCTTTCCTACTCCTTGGAAACCTTTTTCTCTCTTGACTTCCTTATGGTCATGCTCTCTTGGTTTGAGGGTGCCTCATTGGCTTATCTTTTCTGTAGTTCTTTCTCTTTTTATCATCTAGAACTGGGCTTGGCAAACTTTTTCTATAAAGGGCCAGAGAGTAAATATTTCAGGTTTTGCAAGCCATTTGGTCTCAGCTACTCAACTCTGCCATTGTAACACAAAAGCCGCCAGAGACAACATATGAATGAAGGGTCAAGACTGTGTTCAAATAAAACTGTTAAGAAAAACAGGTAGTGGCGGGGAGAGGGCACTGGCCCACGGGGACTGCCCCAGAACCTTGGCCTTCGCCTTCTTCCAGCCTCACTGCTTTGCTTTACACCTGGCTTAGCAATTCTCTTATCCTTTAATTTCAAAGATCCCTTTTATGCAGAAGTTTCTAAATTCCCCATCTCTAGCTCTTACCTTTCTCTTTCACCCTCCTGCTGTGTTCCCTGTTTCTGTCTAGGACACCACCATCATCTGTTCATCTCCAGGCTCAATGCCTTAGCAATTTGTATTCCTTTTCTGAATTCTTAGACGAAATAAAATAAATATATGTCTCTCCCCTCATCTCCCTTTCCATAATGAATCATATGTTGATTTTTTTCCATTGTATCCCTTCTTCTTTGTTCCAACACTATTAATATAATTTAGGTTTTCTTTACCTCTTATTTTAATCAAAACACTCCTCGGAATATATATTAAATCTAAACACCTCTGGCTGCCTGTTAAAGTCCTCCATAATCTATGCCTTACATATCCAGTCGTCTTATTTCGTATTATCCTCAATATTCCAAGATAATTTCTAAGTCGAACTTCACCCAGTGTGTAAGAAGGCCTGGCTAGAGAGTGACCCTCAGCAGATTCCAGATGTTTCTAAGGTCTGTGCCTTAGAAACTTGGTGAAAACCAATACCTTTGCCAAATGCTCATCCGTAAACATTGTTTTTTCTTAGCTTTTGAATTTCCTACACTATTGGAATATTCTTCTGTATTCTCTTTCGATCTGATATCCCCTATTCCTTTCAAGAAGACTCAGCTAGAGTTTTATTATTTTAACCTGCTTTTTAAGTGAGTCCCTTCCCTTCTCTTTCACATATAGGTCTAGCCCTTTCCTTTTTCTTTCCCTCTGCCCTCTGGACCACACATTTGTTTATTTAATGTAAAATCCTCCAAGGGTGTCTTTACAGGATCTTTAGTAGTGAAAGAGTGATAGATCCGCCTAAAGTATCCATTGTTCAAACATCATCCACATAGCCTCATCTCCCTCAATCAATAATTTTACCCGAGAGGTGTATTCTTATCAGATCTACATCTAACCTAGGCCTGGACTCTCTTATTGTCCTCTCCTTTAATATGAGGCACACTCCTCTTGCTCCCCATTCCTAATTCTAAGGAAGGATGAGGGACTCTTTTCAGTGGTGAGTTTGGGGTGAGGGGACTAGGCATCGTTGGCTTGGCTTTTGCGGCTCGCCTGACTGCAGGGGGTTGCATTCTGGCCTGCTCTCCCCTCTGTTAAGTCTATTAGGGCAGGCTCTGCCACTGTAAGGGACCCCTGTGGTTTTCAGCTCTGTTGGTGGCTTGGGGGGTGGTGAGCGGGGAGCTAGGGTGGTTGGAAGAATGGAGGGATCAGCATAATTCTGGAGAGCAGTGTTGACAAGCCACATATTTAAAGCCATATTCTCTGACCCAGGTTTTACCAATAATAAAGCTGCTGTTTTGAATTCCATCTGCCTTCTCCTTTATCTATCAAATGGTTTATACATTATATAAATAAATACAAGATTTGGAAACAGATTGTCTTTACAATAACACTGAAGGGCCCTTTTCACTGCAGACATTATTTTAAACTCCTTTTGAGGACTGAACTTGTTAGTGCTTCAAAGGAAGGGTGGTGTCAGGCAAGGAACTCGACCATCAACCCACCAGGAGACTGTGTTTATTGCTACCAAAGATTTACACATACATGGTACACTAGCACTTTGCTTTCCAAGACTGCTTAATTTTTATTTTCTACAAGAATGTTGTTAATGACAAGCTCCTGCTGAGTCACTAAAACGTATTTGGCAGCAATGTTGTGGAAGAGTGTGCCATGAGCTCAGGGACACTGAATTAACCAGACACTAACGAGCATCCCTAACCAAAGGGAAGAGGCTGAAAGACTCACTTCAGACATAGGCATGAGATAAAAAGTGCAAGAATAGAAAATGCAGCATATAAAACAAGGACTCAAAACCTAAAACACTAACCAATAAATTAATACCCTAGAAAAAAGAATGGAGTATCACATGAAAATTGTTTTAAGGAAGCACTAACTTTGAATGCCACAGCCTAGTTCACAATGAAAATTAGCAAAAATAAAATTGAAACCTGACTTGAAAATTAGTTTTGAAAATCTTGCAGTTTGTTGTATAAGAAGCTAACAATTGATATAAAGACCTGCCATTTATTTATAAGTTTTTAATCAAATATGACTTGATTATTATTTTTTTTCCCTTAAACTATTCTCATTTGGGCAAAATTAGAAAATTTAAAAGGGAAGTCTCATGAAATGGGTCTGAAATATATCATGACAAAAAAATCATTCTTTTTAGGGATCCTCTTTCCCAAGTTTTTTCCTGGGAATTATTTTCTTACTTGACATTCTAAAATGCTCATATAAAAATTGAAGTTCAGCACTTACAACTTATTCTGTGTTGTTTTCCTCAGTATCCAAATAACGACTAAACATCAGATTCCTACCTCTTTTGAATACCCACAGTCCCAAATTCAGGGCTATGATGATGCTGAGATGAGAGACAGGTCTTCATCAACTATCCACAACGGTGCAAGCACTATGCTAAGTGTTTTTACATTTTCCCATTTATCTTAATCATCACAAAAATTCTATGAGGTGGATATTATCTCCATTTTTTTTTAACAAATGAAGAAACCAAGTCTTAAAGTGGCTGACACTTAATGAATAAAGTAGAAAACTACTCTCTGATTCATCAAGCAAATAGCTACATTCAATAGAGATTTATAATTGAGCAATTGATTCCAATTCTTTGGAAACTGATAATCTGTACATGGCATACACAGGCAATTCTGTATGTTTAGAAATTGTTTTATTTACATATTTGTAAATGTAGATAGGTAAACCTTTTTGAAACAGTTTTGGCTGTATCTACCTATATCTACTAGGGTTTTTCCCCATGCTTTTTATAAGGTAAGATTTTTAAAGTGCATTTCATGGGATGTTAATAGGTAGGACGTATGTTCTGGATATGCTAGCTTCAACAATATTAAACGCTTAGTTGTCTGCAAGATTTCTCAGAGCTTTTAATTATTCATAAGCCCTGTGACTCTCCAAGAAGGAATTTTAGTATATAATGTTTCTAAGCATTTTTGACCATGAAACCCTTTTCTAGTATTGTGTCCAGCAAGACTACTATTCTATAAAACTGAATCTAGGAATCATGGCTCTAAAGTTTGCAAATAGACTTTTAAATTAAATTCAAGCCCTTTAAGTTTACAAATGAAAGTGAGCAGTTCGAATGGATAAAGAAGCAAGGTAGAAGCACAAAGGGATGTTCTGCTTTAGGAGATTATCAATTGGAAAAGAAATGATTGCTATCAGGTCACCAAAGTTGGATTTAATTTTAATTCAACTGAACCACTCGTGGAGCAAAGAGGGACTTTGCTTTAGCAGTAGGCACTGGCAAGAATAACAAAACACAGCCAAACAGGTCTTTAAAAACTCCTAAACTCACGGATTTATACCAAGTTCTAACTATCTGGTTAAGAAACATAATAAGATTATATGACTGCAGGCACCTTACATAGAGGTCAGTAAATATTTGGTCAATAAATAAGTAAATATTTGTTGAGTGAATGAATAGAGTCCTCCAGCATCTGTGACAATGGCGACCTAGCTTCTTCTTGAATACCTTCAGTGGTGGGATGTGCACTACCATTCAAGGTAGCCAGTTGTTCTGCTGGACGGCTCAAGTTATGAAACTGTTTTGTATTTTTAAAAAATATAGAACACTGTTATCAGGAAAGACTACAGAAATCTAGGTTAACCCCTTTAGTGGATAAAGAAAAGAAGCACAGAGTTGTAAGTGACTTCCTCAGTTATCATTACGGATGACAATTCAGGTTTTCTGACTGACAGACTGGCAGCCAAAATCCATCTCCTTCTAACTTATTCCCAAGCATCTCCACTCGTTGAATTGGACAGCCTATTTTTGTTTTTCTAACAGGAAGACTTAAAATATTTGAAGATAGCTATCTTGCCTTCTCTAATCTTTTCTTCTCCAAGGTAGACATACCTAATTTATTTAAGCAAGGTATGGCCTGGCTTCTACTTAACATCTTTATCACTTTTCTCTGTGTTGACTCTTAAAATGGCAATACCCCTTTAAACAGGGTGTGCCAAGAAAAGACAAAGATACTGTAGACAAGGTCTGATGACCACTAGCATAGGTGGGCTAATTGGTCCAAATTCTGCAGCTGGCAGCCCTAGGGAGTAAGAGATAAGTTATTTGAGCTCTAGCTGTACTCCCCAATAAATAAAAAGTCCCTAGATGTTCATATAATGTGGAACTGAGTTAAAGCTATGTAAAAGGGAAATTCCTTCTGTAGGCAGATACCAAGCCGATCCATCCAGTGGGAACGTCTGCTCAGGCCTTGGGAGAGAAGGTAAAAGTGCCGTGCTAGGGTTACGTGCAGGTCTCCTCTCCAAATGACCACGTTGCAGAGAAGTGATAAAGCTATGTGGGAGCTTGGTGCTGCACAATATTCTAGAACAAGGGTTGGCAACTACAGCCCAGCAGATAAATCCAGCCTGCCGCCTGTTTTTATATGGCCCACAAGCTAAGAATAGTTTTTACATTTTTAAATGGTAAAAAAAAAAAATCAGAAGTAGAATATGTTTTGTGACATGCAAAACTACATGAAATTCAAATTGCAGTGTCCATAAATAAAGTTTCATTAGAATACAGCTGATGGGGTTCAGGATATGCTACCCAAAATATGGCACCTTGGTGTATTTAATATTTTAAGCTGAAGGAGTTTGAGAAAAGAGCAGAAGCAGGAAGGTCACTCTGTCCTTCCCCAACCCCCTTCTCCCCTAAATCAGGTCATAAAACCCTCACTTGAGAAGGCACCTCCCTATACCAGGAGCAAAGGAACATCCTTAGCTCTGAAGTCAAAGGGACACTGAGAAGAATTCTAACAAACAGGCCTTGCTCAGTTTCCCCCAATTTACTACACTTACTTCATATCCCTTGACCTGTCATATTTCTCCATGCTTGTCCATTCTTCATTAAACCTAGCATAAAAACACTCAGGTTTAACCGTTTCTTCAGATCTTTATTTCTTTATAAAGGTTCCTGTGCCAAGTAAAATTATATTAAACAAATTTCTATGCTTTTCTCCTGTTAATCTGTCCTTGTCAGTTTAATTTTCAAACCCAGCCAGGAACCCTAAGAAGGTTGAGGAAAACCCTTTCCTCCCCTACACAGCCATGCTCATTCGCTTACGTAGGCTCTGTGGCTGCTTTCACACTACAATGGTACAGTTGAGTAGCTGTGACAAAAACTGTACAGTCTACAAAGCCTAAAATATTTACTATCTGGCCCTCTATAGGAAAAGTTTGCTGGCCTCTATTCTAGAACATTGGATGAAAGTATACCTGTATTCCAAATATCTAATACCACATAAAGGCATCTTCCATCCACTCCCAAATCACTCATGAGTAAAAGGATGTGTCAGCTCGTCAGAGCAGCCTTTCCTAATCATCCAGTCTGTGAATCTGTCAGTTACTCTGTTTTAGAAAAGCACTTCATGGTACTTATTAGCAGTTGAATTTACCTAATTTTTATATTTTTTTACTTTATAATGTCTGTCCTCTCAACTTTCCCCAGCAACTAATCCCTCAGAATATGAGACAATCTGGCAGGTCATGTTTACCATTGTATCTCCGGTCGAGAACAGTGCTTTGTGCGTAGTTGATGCCCATTAAATACTAGAAAATCAAGTAAACAAACATTTTCAGAAATTAATTCAGAAGAATATTATTTCTTATTTCTGAGAATAATCATTTCCACAAAGTCTCATGTTTTCATTTTGAATTCATTTAAAAACAATAGATAGATATACTTTCAGAAAATAATGGCTCTTCTTTTTTCTAAGGACCACTTAAACATCAAGAGGGCAATTTACTCAATTTCTCTGTATCCAAGTTTCCTCATTTGCAAAATGGTTCTAATAATCCAAGGGTCATAAATGAAATAATATGTTAAATCACTTTGAGTTGTTGGGAAGAAGAGGCTACATAAATCCACGATAATAGAATCACTTATAATGCTTAATCATTTTATATGCTAACACTAGAAGCACATTAACTACTAAAGACGACACATGTTCCTATAGTTATATTAGACATTTTCTATGAAAAGAAAGCATATAAAATATTTCAGCCACTATCAAGCCAAATTAGATCTGAGTCTGTGTAGGTGAAGCATCATAGCAAAATTCATATTGCTAATCTCCCAAGCTAATATGCAAAAGTTCTCAAGGAGTGCTATAACATGTAGAACTTGGGAATATTTATTTGGCCTAGTTCTCATCTTGACACGCGTGACGGCTGCTAGGACAACATCTTCTCAGGCACACATGTGTCAAAGGGGAAACCTCACCTCCTGGGATACATTTAAATTTATACTTAGACAGAGGGGAGAGTTACTGAAAAGCAGACGGAGAGACCACTACATGGAGCACAGGAAGAGTGATCAGAGAAGAAAAATACATCAGGCATAATTTTCCAGGTATTCAGTATAAAAGGAAAGAATCTAATACAAAATAAGTACCTCCTAAGGGTCAAACAGTGGTGCTTTACGTTTATTTACCTTTTTAAACCCCAAAATGAACAGAAAGGTCAATATTAGTATCCCATTTAGAAATGAGGAATCTAAAGTTTAGAGAGATCACAAAGCTAATGAATGAAACAGAATTGCTGTCATGGAACTTTAATTGGCCTCCACTCATTCATCCAACAAATATTTTTTAAGCATGTTCTATGTGCTCAGTACCAGTCTGAAGTGTTGAGACCCAGGCCAAGCACTAGAGATACTGTGGTGAGCTGTCCCTGCCCTCCTGGAACTCACAGTGGCTGAGACAGACATTAAATACAAAATGATGTCAATTAACCTCTCACTTAAAATTGTGACAAGTGTTACAAAAGGAATTATGGTGGGACCTAAGGGGACAATCAAAGATGACTTCCTAGGAAATAATATTTAAGTTAAAAGATGACTAACAGTTGCCAGGAAATGGAGGGGAAGAAGATTCTAGGCACAAAAAACAATGTTTCAAAGGTTCTGTAGGTGGAAAGAACTTGGTATATGGGACAATTGAAAGGTCATTGGTGTTGGGGCAGCTGCCTCTTCCTCAAGACACATCTGCAGGGACATTTCTGTTATAAATATAGAAATCTAGGATGCACAACCTAGACCAGAACATGCATGAGTTGGAGCATGATAAGCTGGGGGAGAGCAGGACACGATATGTTGGACAAGTTGGCCATCAACAGAGAACGACGAGCATTGCTTGTGTCTCAAGGATTAGGGTCTTTATCCTATAAGTAGTGGGCAACCACTAAAGATTTGTAGCAGGGGAGTGACATATAATCAGATCTGTATTTGAACAAGATCATGCTTTCTGACTGCTGTGAACTTCCTGATAAAATGGTTTATAAATATTCTTAAGTAAATTATGTCTCTTTAAAAGCCCATGATACATTGGAAGGACAAGCCACATTCTCAAATTCTTTTGCCTTCTTCAGCAACAGACACTTTGTTCCATGACCTTGCTACTCAAAAGGTGGTCCAGGGACCAGCAGCAGCAGGAGCAGCATACCTGGGAGCTTGTTAGAAATCCGGAATCTCAGGGCCCACCCAAGACCTATTGAATCAGAATCTGAGGTTTTAAGCAGCAGCCCAGGTGACGTGTTTACACCTTAAAGCCAAGAAGTCTTGCTTCATACAATCACACTCTACAACCACCCCACCCTCATGGAGACTCAGCAGATCCCAGACGATAACTGTTTCTTGGACTGTAATAATTCTGTGGAGCCCATTGATACGCTAGGCTAGTCCATCATCATTCTCGGATAGGATCCTTGTTTGCAAAGGACTAGGGCAAAAACACACAAATATGGTTCTACTGTTCCTCGTGAGAACAGGGTATAAATTGAGCAAAGAAAAAAAGATTAAACAAGTCACAGTACAGAAGTCACTAGCAAAGCAGCCTATGACATCAATGTTAGGTACGCTAAGGGTACCAAGAGGGAGCATATTTTACTTTCGGTCACCTCCTCCAAGACACTTGGTCACACTTATAAAATGAAACAAAACACACACACACACTGCACAACAAAACACCAAGCTTCTCCCATAACATGCTTATCATTACTCAAAAGATCAGGAAAATATTAACTATAAAATTAGAGACTTTGGGGCCGGCCAGGTGGTGCAAGCGGTTAAGTGCGCGCGCTCCGCTGCGGCGGCCCAGGGTTCGCTGGTTTGGATCCCGGGCGTGCACCGACGCACTGCTTGGTAAGCCATGCTGTGGCGGCGTCCCATATAAAGTGGAGGAAGATGGGCACAGATGTTAGCCCAGGGCCGTCTTCCTCAGCAAAAAAAAAAAAAAGAGGAGGATTGGCGGATGTTAGCTCAGGGCTGATCTCCTCACAAAAAAAAAAAAAAAAAAAAAAAATTAGAGACTTTGAATTGATTCATTCACTTGAAGTCAATCACTGCTCGGTAGTGGTAGAATTTCCTGTCCATCTGTTTCTTGATTATCTTTAGGCACTTTATTAGGTTGAAAAGTACCAAATGTCCTATCAACATTACCCACTAAAGGCTCCTGATGGCCCCCACAAAGTGTGCGACCTGCAGTTTGGTAAATGCTCTGTGGCTCTGCCTGGATGCCGTGTGGTGTGGTGGTGAAAGCACACTTTCTGGAAGCCAGCTGTCTGGATCAAATTCTGCTTTGCCACTTACGAGGTATGTGACTTGGACGAGATTTATTTCTATGTGTCTCAGTTTCCTCATCTGTAAAATGGAGATGATAATTGTACCTACCACGCAGAGTTGTTACAAGGATTCAGTGAGTGAACACATTTAAAACACTCAGAAACAATGTCCAGGAACATGTTAAATATCATGTATTTGCTAGTTTCTTGTTGTTATATTACCACTGAAAATCACCAAAAGCCAAGAAGTTTCACTAGGCATCCCTCTTGGGGCAATGGGCAAAGGAAAGAATGTTAGTCACACTTCATTGAAATGTCACTAGCAGGAAAAGGCCACCTGCTAACACTTGGGAAATTGCCAAATATTTGTTCCTTTGATGCCACAAGTAAGAAACTAGTTAGGCCATGGGGCCTCAGTAAGTTAATTACCAAAACAACTGCCTTGGGTTTTTCGAGTCAATAATTCAAAATAGTGTCTTACAATTTTGAAATCTTCTATAAACATTTGTAGTTGAGAGCTTTTTCCTTCAAATTAAAGATGGCCTACCTTAAAAATAAACCAACAAACATTACTTTCTTGTGCCAACTGAACTGTACCCCAAGAATGTCATAAACCACCTACTATGTGAAATTAGTTTATTTTTATCAACTTTTAGCAATGTAATCACTCCCTCAAAATGCCACATATTTTTACAGAGGAGGAATTACTATCTATGGCAAAAACATGATTCCACTTCCTAGAAGCTTGCAGCCTATGAAGCATATATTATAAATTAAAATTTTACCCTTCATTTACTAAATTTTGCTATTTTCTGACCCTCAGTGAAGTTGCATTTCATATTATACAAAAGTCATTTCCATATATGCTCTGCTGATGCTTTTTAAAATAAATAGAAATTCTGGCAAATCATTTTCATAGAGCAAAACCAAAAGCTACAGACAATAAAAGAGACAATCCTCATATGTTTTAATCTTTATAATATATGGTTGTCTATCAAGAAAAATCTGTACCTAACAAAATTTAATAATTGCTTATTGGACGAGGATAACCTGTTCTAAAATATCTATAATAAAGATAATACTTAAAATCTCTTTATTCTTATTCCTGAGCCAATTTAACACAAAATTAAATTTTATCAGTTCAACCAAAAAGACACTATTTATAAAGAAAAACTCTCCCATAAAAACGCTGATAGTTATGTTGCTTGAAACACCTAATTCAGCATATTTTACTCTAAAAGTTTCTTTCCTAAAACTATGATCAAACTTCTAAATTACCAAATGGTGTTCTGAAATACTTTGAGACTTCTAATCAAATGAAAAGAAAATCTCTGCAAAAAATATTACAAATTTATTTTTATGTACATGATAATTTCCATCTTAGTCTGGATAATAAGATTCCAGTGAGTATATTGTTTCTAACTTAAAGTGACAAGACTTCTACTGGAGCTTAATAAGTCGGTCAATCAATTGATTGGTAAATTCTGTCACTACATCCTTACTGTATTGAAGTAGCTAATAAAATTCAGTACAAGATGATTCCAGAGCAGCCATGTAACCCTGATCAAACACCTAACAGCCTTTGCAGACAATGACAGATATTTGAGCAGCATGGGTAAATACACTTTGGCACTTCATGAGAAGCATAATTGAAGGTGATACAATATGGTAATTTTGATGACTGTAAGTCTCTCAAAAACAATATCATGTTATATATACCAGAAGGTGGAAGTAATATTTTTGGTAAGTAAATGTGGGATTCATTTGTAAGAAAACATGGTTAAATATTCATAACTATAATTGCTATTCCTGTACTCTGTGGCTATACAAGTATAGTCAAAAGGTTTGATCGCAATTGATTTTCCAGGCTGTTCTACGTAACTCCATCAATAGGAGACCATTTCTCTTCTGGGACCATGCCCACGGGTTTCAATGATTATATTAGAGTAAATCTCCAGCCGTGTCAGATACTGTCCATGTCATGTAGCCACCTTGCCTGACAGCTCAGATTATAAAGTTTAAGGGAAGCTCTGTATTTTATATTCTAACTGATCACTGATTGGCCAATCACTGGACTTTTTCTGTAAACTAGCTTGAGGAGGAATACAAAAATCTACGATCAGCCCTAACTGGCTGGAAAGACCAGTTAAATGCAGGCGCATCAGGGTGTCCTGGTTGATCCACCGGAGGGTGGACAGATTACAGTTCTTCAGATACCCCTCACCCCCTCCAGGGTTTAATTTGCATAAGTATTTGTATAGGAAGTGCAGGGGACAGAAAGCTGGGCGGGGTTCAGAATCAAGATTTACCCACCATTTATCGGCTAGGTGTGTCTCTGGGCAAGTAACACTATCTTAAACTCTAATGTCATTTTTTTTTTTATTTTTTGCAGGGGAAGATTTGCCCTAAGCTAACATCTGTTGCCAATCTTCCTCCTTTTTCCTCCTCCCCACCCCCAAAGCCCCAGTACATAGTTGTGTGTAGTGGTAAATTCTTCTAGTTCTTGTATGTGAGCTGCCACCACAGCATGGCTACTGACAGGCGAGTGGTGTGGTTCTGTGCCCAGGAACCGAACCCGGGCCACCTACTAACCACTAGGCCATCAGGGCCGGCTCATAATGTCGTTATTCTTAACACGAGGAAAACAACAGTACATATTTGATGAAGCTATAAGAATCAAATTAGATAACAGATGTGAAGCGCTCCGCACAATGCCTGACACCCAATAAGTAAACAATAAATGGTGGCTACTGGAGGAAGTAGTTTCCTGAGTACCAGTTTTCCCTTGAGGAGAGTGGAGTTACAGCCTGAAGCTAAACAAATTGCTTTCAGGTGAACTTTGTGCTATTTGAGACCCAAACAGTACTGCCTGGGGCTAAGGAAATAGAGTCAGATTCAGGGTTTGGGAGAGGGATAATCTCCGAACTTCTGCTTGGAACACAGGGAGGCTTTAGGAGTTGTAGTGACTTCTGGCACCACAGGATTTTATGGATTTGAGAGCACCAGGGGAGAAGCAATATTCTCACAAGGGCTCAGCAGTGAGGTACCTCCCCTCGGTGGCTTTTGGGAAACAAACGTCATGGCGGACAGGAGAGAAGAACGGGGGAAGTGCTCATGAGCAGACCTGAGAAACCAAAGATTCCCGGGAATGACTGGAGCGATTTGGACAGAGGATGTTGTGAACCTCACTTGTGTACCAACAGGCCTGGCGTACATGTGCCTCATTCACATACAAATATAATAACAATGTAAGGCAGAGTATGCTAAGGGCAAATGAGCAGCCAAGATAATGGGCACCGTGAAGTTGAGGGGAGGAAGAGATTGGTGTGAGCTGGAGCATGCAAAGATCTGGAACATCAACTGAGCCTGGCACACTGGTGGAGGCTGAATTGTTTATGGAGGGTCTTTCAAGGAGGAAAAATGGGTGAGCCAAGGTGTGGAGGGAGCACATGCATGGGCCTTTGGGGACAATGGCTGAAATGTGTGTGTGTGTGCAAGGGAATAGTGGTAAAAAAAGTTCAGAAAACCAGCCTAGGGTCATATTTGAATGGACAGGGATTTGGTACTGCAGGTGGTGGAGAACCAGAGAAAAAAGATTTTGATTCAGGAAACCTATACTGAAACTAGTGATTGAACAAATTAACCTGGCTTCACATGTGGTATAGAACAGAAAGAGAAACGTGTAGGGGCATGTGAAAATGGTTAGAAAACTCCTTATAGATGTAGCAGGAGCGCAGTGGCATATAATATTAGATTGGCATAACATTACTTACCATTTTCTAAAATAGCACTTTCAGGGAAAAAAAGAAAGTCTAATTAAGAGAAGAGTGGTCTTCCGTTACTCCTCAATTTCCATTCATAATTTTTTCATGATTACTTCTCCATGCACCAATGGATATGGCTGTAAGCCACCACTTGCTTGTTTATAAGTTACATAAGCACTTTTCATGATCCACTAGGGTGGCTCTAATGTACTCTCTCTCTGTCTTTCTTTTAGGTCTAATTGAGACTTCTGTTTTGGACATATAACTATGTTCCTGTAATCTTCTTAGGCATTTCAAACTCCAGATATTGATACATTTCTATATAATGGTAGTTATGATACAACAGTATTATATCAAAATATTGTTTTTTCTCAGAGTCCCTGAAAAAAATCTTTCCAATAGGTTTATAAAGCGATTTAATATTTTACCTGCTGTTAACCCCACTGACTGTTGATACAATGCAGTTGGTTTACATCCCTCTGCCAATATTCAAGTAGGAAAAAAATTTCATTCAATTTGAGCAATGACTGGGTTTTTTGAGGACATTCTTATAACTACAAATACTCACTTGAGCTCTTCAGCAAGATTCTCAGTAAAAGACCATCATGATGCAGTAGGCTTTCCAGAAGCAGGTTCCAATTACAACCTGGCTGGGATAAGAGCAGTTTCAGTTGACCCTCGGCTGTCAGTTGTCCATCTGATGGAGTCCTTTCAAAATACAAGATAAAGATGGAGTAACGAAGTGAATTTATCTATGAAATTAATAGTCTTAAAGTACAGATGTAATGATAACTCCTTTAAATGTCAATTCCTCCCAGATTACTCTGAAAACACTTTCATGCTTGCTTACTTTAGGGTTGCTCAGGGAAGGAATTATATTTAATCTCAAATAGCTAAAAGCAAATTAACATTTGGTAGCCTGCCAAATTTAAAACTGATACAAAATAACCATGTCTATATTTCACAGACCAATGTCTGTTTTTGTTTCATGACCAAATAAAAATTATGTATGGATTTATTTTGAATGCATTTATCTGTTCATTCACCAAATATATGAGGGCCTACTATGTGCTATTAACTCCTTTCATTATTCATGGAAAGAAGTTACAATGGGTTTTGGCTACTTTGTAATTTGCCATGTACCATGATTGCTGATAAAACTAAAGGAATTCAAAGCTTCTGTTAAGGGTCAACCGTAATCTAATTATTTAATATGTAAAGCCTTAAGTCAACGTGGAATTATCAGACCCACTCTGACAGTCACACTGCTACCTACTTGGGTAATCATTTCATCAAAGAGAAACAATTCCAAGGCAAATAAGCTTCACCTGGAGAAATTATCGTCAATGTTGAGTGGAAAATCAAAATCAGGTCCTCCGCATCACCACATTAATTTACCAATGAACTGGCAGGAGATAAGAAAGTGAAGTAGAAACTAAAAACTGATAACATTACTCACTTTTTCATTCTGAAATCTCAAAGTTTAGATTGGCTAAAGGTCACCACATCTGAAATCAGCTTACAACCACCACAACAAAAAAGGCAGGAAATGATCAAACTCAATCTGGGTGCGGCCATAAGGATTGTGGGAATGGGGGGGCCTTGAGAGGGAAAGATGTGACAGCAATGTAAAGGTGTGCATGAGGGGACCATATGCTTCAGAACAGAAAAAAACAGAACTAAGGGTATTGCTGTGAGAGACGATTTGCAGCATCATTTTCAGACGGAATTTACTGACTGGAGAACCATCCAGTTATCAACATAGTCTAGACAAGTGGTTTTCAAAGCTTGGGCCGTGGACCAGCAGCATCAGCATCACCTGAGAACTTGTTGAAAATGCAAATTCCTGGGCCTCATCCCATTAGAAATTCTGGGGATGGTCCCCAGAAATCTGTGTTTCAGCAAGCCCTCTCCAGGAGAGCCTGATGCACGCTAAGGTCTGAGAACCATTGAGGTAGAAAGTGCTTTCTGGAGCACAGGTCGTAGGGATGGGCCTAGTTGGTCATCTTTCCTACCTCTGTGCCTTTGTGCCCATGCAGGTCCACCTTGGCTGCCACACTTGCGGTGGACTCCCCATAATCCTTTACTTATCGTAATCCTACCCATCCTTCCATTTGCAGCAAAAATATCACGCCGCTTTCTCTGTGGAGTCTTCACTAAAAATTTCTCTCCATAATGGTCTCTCTCACTCTGAATTACAGCACTTACGGCAAGTATACACACTTAGCGCTTTACTATTTCACCAATTAAAGCTTTGTCTTTCCACTCAGATTTAAGCCTCTTGAGGACACTTGTTTTATACTCCAAAGCTCCTAGCAGTGAACTAAGCACACTTAAGGGCTCTGTAAATGTTAGCTGATTGACTCATAAGCTCATAAATGGGTAGGCAAACTCTTTTTAAAAAAAGAGGATGCTTTGCCAAAAGGCTGGCTTAAGCAAAAGTGAGAGGACCCAAACATATAAAGTGAAATTTCAAAGCATCTCTTCCTTGGCTTGGCTTGGCATTTGGAACATCTCACAACCTTATGATGCACAAAATTCTTCAGCCTCAGCTGAACTTTGGACCAACTCAGGCTTCCATGTGCGACTCGGACAACATAACTTGAAACAGAGAAACTCCTTGGGCAATTGGTGGGGCAGTGTTAGCTAGGCAGTGTTAGCTAGCTAGCCTCGGGCAGGTGGTGAAGAGAGAAATGGGGAGTTACTAAACTCGCAGGCCAGAGGAACCAAATCCGTCAGTTCAGGAGTTCTGAACTACTAAATTACTTTGAGTATTCCCAGACTGGTCTGGCTCTTGCAGTAGTTCCAAATATGGTTCTTCCAAAGGAAGAACCCACTAGGTGAGCCCTTTGGACTGAAACACTGAAGCAGATCCTCACAATGGTTGTCCCTATTTCCATCCTAAACCCCAAGTGCTGGCTTCTAGAACCTTGCCTGGGGTTCAGTAGATGAAAAGCAGCTAGTTGGTGCTAAGCTGTATATTAAAATTGATTTAGTTTTTGAAAATTTCCTACCTACATATTTTGCTTGAGTTGAATGCTGATTTAAAGATACATTTAATGAACTGAAAGATCCAATTTGATGGAGTGTAGAAAAGGAGGGGGATTGTTGAGAGATAACCTGAAGAAGGAGAGAGAAGCCAGATCATGGAGGGCCTCATTAGCCAAGATGGGGATTTTGGACCCATTGAAGAGTTCAAGGCAGATGAGTTTTCTGATCTGGCTGCGGTGTGGAGACTGGATTGGAGGGAGTTAGTTTTTGCCCAGCCCTTTAGACATGTAATAAAACAAAATAATTTTAATGTCATTTCATACCACTGTATCTCAATACCTGGTTATAAATAAAACTTCTCATTTACCAGATGGGAAGCTGTTTGTTGAAACGTACCTCGATTCTTGGATCTTTCAACTTATCACAGATTTTGAAATGTACAGTAGAATGACTCACTATGAGGAAAAATAAAATATTACAAACATTCCTGATTCACCAAGCTCGGAGTAATAAATGCATTGAGGAGTCTGTGCTGGGCATATGGAGAAGCATATGTTCCCTCATCCTTTGAGCTGGTGGAGCTGTGAAAGTGAGATTAGCCTCACAAAAAAATGACAGAAAGGGAAATTATATATATATATATTTATACATATATATCTCAAACATGTGCATGTTGAATTCTACTATAACAAAGAAGAGAACAAAAATTTATAAATCCACTGGAACTCATAAATCTTGTGTTAGGAGACAGGATAAATTTATGGCTGGGTTGTATTAAGCTTATACTCTAATAAGTGCTACATTTCTGGAGAATGAATTGGCGTAAAGAATTTTTCAAACCCAGGCAGTAAGGAGTGATACAATAATGGGGTTCAATCATTATTGGTTTATGAAACTAACAAATCATCGTGCAAAATCTTAGCTGTATTTGGGTGTATTTACTCTATGAAAACTCAAGTAGTTTACTTATAATTTCTGCAATTTTTTAGTATGTATTCATACTGCAGTAGAAAGTTAAAAAAAATCTTAGCTGTATCAGTGCACACCAGCCTGACTTCCAACCACAGTTGTGCGTGAGGCACAGGGCAAGAGAAGGCTCTGCAGTAAGTTCAGACTGCAAAATGAGCAGCCTTACTGCTCAGGCCACATGACCATGGGATTCACTGATCCTCCCATATATGTATCATGTAGAAGCCCTTAGAGTAGTAGAACATTGGAATGGACTCTGAAATGCACAGCTTTGGGATGATGCCCAGAGGTGTTGGGGCACTGTCCTTCAAGATTTGATATTTACTTTGAATCAACAGCCATTATATGGTACTATATCCCTAACGAATAAACTACATGGGTCTGGGAGCCAAGGGTGAAAGTAGAAGGGGCCCCTCTCACCAGTGCTTCTGATGATCCACTTGGGAAATCTGTGTTTTCCATTCCCATAACTCCCCATTGGCTCTGTGGGAGCGAAGGTCCTGGTTTCTGTGGTAGGGTGAGTTGGGGTATACACACCTCTACCAGAGGACCATTGAGAATTCCACAAAACCTAATGTTATAGCCGCCATCTGGTCATTTTTGGCTTCCCATGCCAGCAGTCTAGTGGGCAAAGAAAGGAGTTACTATATCGGCAAGGGTAATTAACCCTAATTATCACTGAGGAGCTAGAGTTGCTACTACATAAGGGGAGCATGGAGGAGTTCTGTGACTCAAGAAATTCACCAGGGCATTTCCTGATGCTCTCATGACTGGGGATAACCATAAACAGGCGACATTCTGATGAGGAAATAGTAGCCATGGGTTCGACCCTTTGGGGATGAAGGTCTTAGCGACTCCACTGGGCAAGCAACATAAATCAGCAGATGTGATGGCCAAGGGTGAGGGGAAGCTGGAATAAGTGGTAGAGGAATGTAATGATGATTATCACTTTCAGACTCAGGAATAATTGCAGCAGAGGATACTCTAGCTTGTCCCACTAACTCTACTGTAAAAAAACCTTTTTTATAAAGAAATTTTGACCAGCCATCACCTTGAAGAATCAATGGTAAGACTCAGAAAACTTAACACGGGTAATAAGTGGATTTCAATGGTGAAAAGGGTAGACCAAAGCAGATGTTGTCAATGTCCCCACATCCTCTTCCCCTTACCACTCAGTTGATACTGGCCTGCCTTTTGCTATCAGAAACTGCATTTTTCTACCTTCCAGCAAGACAGGTTGGAAGCACCAGTGAATTAACACCCCTGGAGCAGCCTTCATCCAATGATTAATGGAAGTTGCTGTATAAATACCTCAGCATCCTTGCTCCTTTCGTGGGATAACTCTGAGATGTGCCTTTCACACTGGCTCCAAGAATTTCCCCAGGAGGTTTTTTTGGTTACCCCTATGGTAGTTGGTTTGATTACACTAATCTTTATTTGCTTTCTTTCTTTCTCTGTCTCACTTACCCACTCCCCTTTCAGTGTTTCTAACTTAGAAAATAAACTACTTTCATTTGAATCCTTGTCTCAGGGTCTGCAGTATTCATCTCACTTAATCTTTGTTTCAGGAATATTGAGAAACTAGTCCAAGGTCATTTAGCTAATAAATATGGCTACTGGACTTTGAACCCAAGGCTTTCTGACTTCAAAACCCAGGCTCATTCCACTATTCCATGTTTTTTTCCATTCAACCTGGTTGATATTTGGTGGGTAAGTTGTATTTTCCAGCATTGAGGATGTTTGGCTCTATTCAACCTCCTGATTGACGATACCAGGTTTTTGACCCAAAATTAAGTTTGTGGTCTCAATGCTATTCCCAAATTGGAGCCATGTTATTCGAGGTATCTAGGGACTGATTTTGACCAGATGGTTCCTGTCATGGATTACTGGGCCAAATTTATACCAGAGACCATAAGTATATGATTCGGAGAACAAAGGCAAGGGCGTAACTAAAGAGAAACTGAGAGTAAAAGCCCTAAAGTGGGGAAACAAAAGCAGAGGAGAAGCCCTGTATTAATCAACTGCTCTTGGCTTTCCAAAACAGATCCTTCAAAATATTTCTAGGAAAATAAGTAAAGACAAATATTTAAAGCAGTTTTGTCATCTTTCTCCAGGAAGATAACTTTAGTACCTGGGAAAAAAGTTGAGAGAAAAAAAACACAAAATATTTTCTTCATCATTTTACCAAGTGTATAGATTATATATAGTTATAGCATTGAAAATGTTTGCATAATTTTAATCTCTATAGTGGGTATAGCCAAGTCTTTATGATCTTTATAACTAAAGATGATTCAATAAACAGAAATCAGACTGGGTTCACCTGCACATTTATATATAGGGTTTGCTTTGATTTTTAATGACTTTGTCCACCAAGGTGGATTGACACTCAAAGAGTCTCAGAAAAACTCTCTTCAGAGTTGGTTGTATCTATACTATCTGGTGTACAACTTAGAGGGTAGGCATTCAATCTATGAGCACCTGTGTTTCCTGATTTTAGCAAATTAAACTTTTTCACTTGGGATGACTCCATTTCCCCAAAACTGCCCAAAGATATTAGTAACCCAACCTCATAGCCCTAGCTCCACACTTTAATGTTACATAGGTTTGGATATCCTATTTCTAAAAATATATAAAAATTGAATTTTAATTTTTAAAATAATATTACATATCAAACATAACTTTTTGACCCCCCTGCCTCCCCCACCCCCACTGAAGTGCTAATAGCACCTGAATCCCTGAGACACTGGACACTACTACATCACTCAGCTATCCTTTTTGAGGAGCAGAAGTTATCTCTCTGGAGCCTATAACTATTATTGGTCCCTGTATACCAGATAATAAATATCCTGTGGCAGGGAGTTCAGAAAAGGTCTCCCGTGGCATCACACTTCTGGTAAGTGCAGAGACCCAATGAAAAAGTAGTTCAATATTCTTTCCACTTTTTCACACTTGTAGTAGGTCCTTTTTTTTTTTTTTTGTGAGGAAGACTAGCCCTGAGCTAACATCCATTGCCAATCCTCCTCTTATTGCTGAGGAAGATTGGCCCTGGGCTAACATCTGTGCCCATCTTCCTCTACTTCATATGGGATGCCGCCACAGCATGGCTTGACAAGCAGTGCGTAGGTCCGCGCCCGGGGTCCAAAGCTACAAACCCTGGGCTGCCGAAGTGGAGTGCGCAAACCTAACTGCTACGCCACTGGGCCGGCCCCTGGTAGTAGGTCCTTTTAACATGTTTGGATAATTGACAAAATTGGCTATTTTCGGAAACATATAGCTCTTTACTAACACAGCATTATTGAATGATTGTTTAGCAAGTACTTACGTAATAAATTCCATGAGTAGGCACATTAGCTCATTTAATCTCATGAATCTGCCATGAGAGTATCTCAGAAGTTAAGGAAATTAGATGTTTCAAGATGGAAGAAGTAGACAATGATATTACATGCTGTTTTCATGTAGACCAATAAGGTTGTATCATACTTATATCTCAACTTCCTCACCAAAATTTAAACTATTTCATATATGCAGAAACTGAAGCTCACACAGGTTAACTAATTTTCCAAGATCACAAAACTACAGAAGTCTACCAACCATATTTGTCTAATGTGAAAATCTATAGTAGTTTTCTATTATCTCATTGCTGGCTCCATTGCTATATTTTTATGTATATAATACCTTTAAACCATAACACAAAAGGAAAGATATGAATAGATATCCAGGTATATCAAGTATCTAGTTCATCTGACATTTTCACTTCTTTTAATAACTGCTCCACAGACGAGTGACTTTCTCTCTGAAAATCTTTTTAAAGATCCAGCTGCTTGTCCATCCACACCCTGAAACAGCCACTTAAGAGCTTTGGTGTTAAAAAGCTCTCATTACTTCTCCCCTGGCTGTTGGCTCCATGTCAAAGCTTGGCACCTCATCAGAGTATGAGCTCTCTAAGCTCTTTTCCTCAGTCCTGTGGAAGAGCCTGTCAGCAGCAGCTGGGAGACCAAAGCTCTTTTGTGTCCTCCTCCCCAGACGTTCTTTCCTAAGGATACTCCCAAGCCACCTTCTCAATAAGACCGTGCTTCCCACGCCTGAGCTTTACCACTCAGATCAAATGTTTGAAAAGAGCTAAATGTACCATTTCATCTGGCAAAATCTGAACCGATACTACAATAACTCATTTATTCCTTCATTCACACATTCATTCAACTAATGTTTGTTGTTTGATTTCTATGTGCTAGGCCAAGGAGAGACAACAGCAAGTAAAAAGCAGTCACTATTTTTACATAATTTAGTGGAGAATACACACAGAGTTTAAATGATCATACAAATAAAGATAAAATTACAAGTATGAGAACTCAACGAAGGAAAAGCAAAGATGCTATTAGAAGACATAGTACGAGGAAGTGAACTAGTCTTTGGGGTTGATGAAAGGCCTCCCTACAGAAGTCCCATTGGAGCTGAGACATGAAGATAAGCTGGCATTAACTAGGTGAAAAAGGAAGAAGATACTTTAGGGAAAAGGAAAAGAAGTGCAAAAATCCTGTGGGAGAAAGGAGCATGGCATGGCAAGGAAATGTAAAAAGGCTAATGTGTGGAGAGCAGAATCTCAGGGTAGTGTAGCATCAGAAGGTGTTGCAAAGGTAGGTAAGCCACATCTATATGTCTTATAGGCCATGCTAATGTTTTGTGTGTATATTTAAGGACAAATGGGAATTCATGGAACGTTTTTAAGCCATAAGTGTGAAATGACAAAATTTAGTTTTGAAAATAGATTTGAGTTTGAGAAACCTCTGGCTATAGTCTGGAGAATATTGGAAATGGGAGTCAACATATATATAGAAAGAAAACTAAGAGATTATTGCAGTTAGGGGAGAGATGATGGTTTGGACTAAGGCGAAGGTGGTGCTATGGATAGCAGATATTAGGGGTTAAAATTATTGAGACTTGGTAATGGATTGGATCTAGAAGGAGAGAAAAAGGGAGGTATTCAGGTTGCCCCCTAGGTCTCCAGCTTGTACGAGTGCATGCAGGTACCATTAGCCAAAATAGGGAAAAATAGAAGAGGATCAGATCGGAGGGAAATATCCTAAGTTCAATTTCAGTCATGTTGAGTTTGAGGTATCTTTGTGTTTGCCAGGTATAAACCTCAAGAAGGCATTCATGTATGGTTGGCACCCATGGATATATAGGTCTGTAGTCCTAGAAGGGGTTAAAATTAGAGATACACGTTTGGGAGCATATAAGGAGTACATGAAGCCATAGGCATGTATGACTTTCCCTGGAAAAGGTTCTATGATAGAACACTAAAGAAGTTTAATATTTAATGGCCAGGTCAAAGTAGATGAACCTGCAAAGGAGACAGGGAAACTTCATGACCTACCTCTTCCCTCACCATTAACAACTAGTGCACGGCTTACTTGGAGAAAAACACTTAAATACATTTACTGAAAGATTGAACCAACACATCTTGGCAAACTGGATAAAAGGAAAGACCCTCATAGCATATAATATAATGAAGCCAAAGTTAGCTTAATATATTTAGGGAGGGAAAAAAAGTACACAAATACAAAACAGGATTATACTGAGTAAAACCATAATAGAAACAAAAACGTAGTAGAAAGAATATCTACAGTTCAGAATGGACTGGCCACAAATCAAAACATCATGTTGTCATCATAAAAGAAAATGAGCAGTGTAAAACGAATGGGCTGTTTACTCACACTGATTACGCTACTTGGATTCAGTGTGCAGTAATGACCTACCTAGCTAAGGAAGACCTGAAAAATATTTGGAAATATTTAAAGAATCACAAGAAGATGAAAGTTTGGAAAATAATAAAAAGCATTATAATGCAACGGGTATAATTGACTAAGATAGTATTCTTTTTTGAACATCTATATGAAAACACAGTATGGTGTCATGGTATTATCCTTGAGATTAATATATTCTCCATATGCCGTAGTTTAATCTAGTATGAAACTGATTACCCTTTCTAAATCAACTCACATTGTTAGCCTATACCACTGCTAGGGATAATGAATACAGTACATTTTACTTACTGCTTTGAAAATACATTTATTTTCCCTAAAGCAAACTCTTCTAAACTCTATTCCAGGGGTTGTAAGGAACATGAAAAATTCTATTTTTACCAACTTATATACTTCATAGGCTTTCTCTAGTAATCCTATAGACAAATTTATGGTCCATAAAACTGTTTATGCATTTGTAACTCTTATTTTAAGTCTTAGTTTCATGCCTTCCTCCTTGCTATTTCTTCTTATCTACTTTTAAGTCATTATCTTAATATATTTAGTATTATTAAAAGCTGACTTAAATCCCTACTGAAACAATGCACAGGTGTAAATAAATAAGCAAATAGGTGAATAAGTTACTAAGATCCTTCACAATACTAAATATTTCAGTCATCTCTCCTCTCAGCCTCACCTTTTCCAAAAAGAAAAGCCTAATAATTTTTAGTTTGTCATCATCCAACCCATGTATTTCCCTGAACAGTTCATTTTAGTTGCTAAGGTGAAGAATGAAGTTTTGAAGGATAATTTGGGGGTGAAAAACACACAGAAACAACTAATATATGTGAGGGAAATGGATGGAAAGGTGGATATTTTTAAGGTCACATGATGGTTGTTTAGGAATTCCCATTGCAACGTTTGACAAATGCAAATCAATAACTTGAGTTATTTTGAAATTACTTTTATTGCCACCCTGGGTTCCTCTGACTATACCACTGCTCTGACCATGTTGGATCATAAATCACATGGATCATGTCTTTCTAAGTAGATTACATGGACCTGTTAGAGAATAATTGTCAGAAATATTGTACTCATGAGCCAGCCCCGATGGCCTAGCAGTTAAAGTTCGGCGAGCTCCACTTCAGTGGCCCAGATTCAGTTCCCGGGCGTGGAACCACACCACTCATCTGTCAGTAGCCACGCTGTGCAGTGGCTCACACAGAAGAACCAGAAGAACTTACAACTATACACAACTATGTACTGGGGCTTTAGGGGAGGAAAGGAATTAAAAAAAGGGCGAAGATGGGCAACAGATGTTAGCTTAGGGTGAATCTTCCCCTGCAAAAAAAAAAAAAAAAGAGAGAAAGAAAAGAAAGTATTGCACTCAGTGCAGGGGAGCTCATACTGTACTTTGCATGTAGAATTTAGACAGGCAAAGGAGAGAACCAAATGTACTCCAGGAGAGAAAGCTACATAAATAAAGGCTTGCATCTGAGAATAAGCAATAAATAAAAGTTAAAAGTAGGGAATAACTGTGCCTTAAAGACAAGAGAAGAGACTGACAACTGGAGCAGCGAAAACTGTTGGGTGCTCCAGGAAACAAGCTAGACAGCCTGGGTGAAGCAGAAGCTACTAAAGCTTCTTGAGCAGGAGAATGATCTACTGAAAACAGTATGTAAGCATGTTGAATAACAGTAAAATGGACTAAGGTTGTTGTAATGGGCTGGAGAGAAAGAGTGGTTCTAAGAGATCTGTGCAGGACACATCAACTACACATGATAATATACTAGGAATAGGCAAAGAAGCAGCTCAGTATGGAAACCATGATCAGGATTCTCCCTTAGAAGTGCTTAAGAGTTATGACACTCCTGATGGAAAAGACACCATGCATGGAGGACAAGGGAGGAGTGGACAGAAGGCTCAGTTGAGGACATCATATTGGGTTTCCAGTAATACAGCGGGTCATTCAAGAAATACGGGCAGCTAGACATGCAATGTTGGAGTAAAGGTAAGTGCTCAGAGCTACAGATGCAGAGCTAGAAATCATCTGCACAGAGGTTATAGGGTAAGCCATGTAAACCAAAGAGCAATAAAAAAATGAGTTTTTTTTCACTTTTAAAAAAATTTTATCTTAATAAAATTAAATTGTTCTAATGATAGGAAATTTGAAAAATATAGAAAACAATACAAATAAAAATTAAAATTGTAATCCAACATACAAAGATGAAAACTATAAACTCCCTAGTATATATCCTTTCAACATTTGTTTTTCTATGCATACGTTTTTAATGCCATATGTATAGTAGTAGAGCATAGTTCAACACTTCTCAGTTGTCTCCCCCCTTCCAATAACTGTTCATCTCCTGGGAAACAGCGGCTCTCACATCCAGCAATTTGGGAGAATTTGTATATTAGATCCCTCCCTTGGAGATAAACCCTATACCCGATATCAGAGCCCCTATACCTATAAACCCTATACCCTATATCAGAGCCCTGGCAAAATTGAACCATAAAAGGAGACTTTACAGAGTGAATAACTGACAATCTGAGATTTTTCATGCGCACCTGTTAACATCCCTCGGAACTACCTTCTCACTGAAAGGCGAAGGTGGTGTTGTCAGGAGCCTGAGCTGTGGAAGCAGACAAGCCTAGGTTCAGAGTGTGCCTCCCAGCTTTGTTCCCTTTGGAAAGCTGCTACGTACACAGCACTTTACTCTCCATGAAAGAAGCACACGAGTACTTACCTCACAGACTAGCGTGAGGTTTAAAAGAGGCACTTGGCATGTGTGATATACAGTTATCACTCTAAAAACTGGGCCGGCTTTGATAATGTCATACTTACTAACTTCCAGTTTCCCCTTAACTATAAATCACAATTATTTATCATTTAATATTTTCCAAAATCAGCCCTTTTAATGACTCCACAGTAGTCTATCGTAGGGCTATCCCATAACTGATCTAATTTCTGTGAGATGTTCATTTCCATTTTTTTTCTTTTACAAATTATGCTTCAGTGAATAGCCTTACATATAAAACTTTGTCAACAGCTCTGATTAATTCCTTATGATTAACTCTTAGAAATGGAATTGCTGGATAAAGGGGCACAAATATTTTTAAGGTTTTTGATATGGCGTACTAAACTGCCCTCCAGAAAGCTCCTATCAAGCTGTATTTCCACTCAGGGCTGAGTAGTCACCCCCATGTTCTCATCTTTGCGTTAGGATAATTGTGGAGACTGGTTGCTACACAGAAGCATAAAGAAAGAAAAGTCGTGGGGCCAGCCCTGTGGCACAGCGGTTAAGTGTGTGCACTCTGCTGAGGCGGCCCGGGGTTCGCAGGTTCGGATCCCAGACGCGCACCGTCGCACTGTCAAGCCATGCTGTGGCAGCGTCTCATATAAAGTGGAGGAAGATGGGCATGGATGTCAGCCCAGGGACAATCTTCCTCAGCAAAAAGAGGAGGATTGGCATTGGATGTTAGCTCAGGGCTGGTCTTCCTCACAAAAAAAAAAAAAGAAAGAAAGAAAAGTCTTATTACGTGTACGCTCGCTTTAGGTATAGTAAAGAGAAAGAAGTTAAATAGAAGTCGCTATTTGAAAGATAACCACGCTGACTTCCCAGGCCTCTAGCAGGGCCGAATGGAGCAAGGCTGGAGGTGGAAGTCTTATAGAGCGACCCCTAGAGGGGGATGATAACTCCAATGGTTATAGATTAAGATAAAAGCAGGAAATACAAATAGATTAAAGCAAATGTGATACTAACATGAAAAATAAATATGTTTAGAAGTTTGGGAACTCATCAGAATGACACAGGTTGTTAGCTTAACTCACACTGTAAAAGATCCAGTTGTTTAATTTGTTATTTTTGCAATAATGAGTATTAAAGAGTAGGCTGGCTAATTCTCAATGACATAAGAGTATATTTACACGCAAGCTACAGGGCATTGCAATGACGGGGTATTAAAAGGTATTCCATTTCTAAGAATCAATCATAAGGAATTAATCAGAGATACTGAAAAAGTTTTATATGTAAGTGAAGTAACAACAATACACTAACGTCCTTGAAGGTAGAGTCTAGGACTCATTGATTTTGGATTCCCCATTAACTATATGGGAATAGGCACATAAAAGGTAAACTGTACGTTTGTTGTGTCTATAGATACTCTGTGTATGAGGTTTTCACATCCTCTATTTATGGGTAGGACTCTTGTTCCTTAAGAGAGAGAAACAGTCAGTCAATTTAGATGGTAAAATCACTGATAGTGTATTTCCAAGATAAATCAAGAATGTATAGGGATTAACAATATCTCCTTCAGCTATATATGCTACATTTATTCACAGATACCAAAGAAAGGTACTGTCTAATGATATATTCAGCAAAGAATCAAACTGACATTCCACATAATGCCACAAAATGTCATCAGATTACTCTGGAAGTACATTGCATGGTTTAAATGATTTTTCTTATATTTAAATGCAGTAAATTAAATAATGAAAGTGAAAGACCCTATTCATAATTTTAAAAGTTATTCCTCTCTCAACTTTTACCTACGGCTCTGAGTTAGTTACATGAATTATCCAGTTTTGTTGTCTTTTTTTGATAATTAGTTGGAGAGCTATCAAATCCCCAGTCATAGATCAAGAAGGATGAATTTTAAAACAGGCAATTAGCTAAAATAGAGCTAAATTCCAAAAATTCACATTTTTCCATTACATCAGTAAAGCTATGTTAGTAGAATGATTATGAGGCCTGTATCTTGGATTCTTGAACTAAAAAAAAGAGAAATAATACACTTTACTTATCTACATATTGTAAAAAGTTGTAAGTTCTTTTTGTAAGATGCATTTATCTCCATGGATAAAAGTTTCTATTAAACTTTAAAGGAATCATAGAATCATAGATAGTATAGCATTTAGAGGCTCTCACCTGAGTAAAGAAGGGTAGAAATGTGATATGCAAGAAAACCAATGTAATGGTTGCTTGAAAAATGGTTTTAAGGAATCTGAAGCAGAATCATCCATGCCATGCTGAAAAGTCCTAGGGAAATAAAAATAATTATTTCAGAATATACAGGAAACATCCACTATGAAAACTATCAAAACTTTTTATTTTTAGTAAGTATTTGAAGTTAATGATTTAACACAAAATGGTATTGTGCTAGAAGGGACAATGCATCCACTTGATCCATTTGAGATTTATGTTAATAGCTGGTTCAGAGGCCTCTATATAATAATCCTTACACTTGGGAAGGTATGACAATATCATTATTAGTTAAAAAAAAAACTTCCATAAAATTCATCAAAAATAAATGTATAAAGAATAGCACAATGAATAACACTTATGTCTTCCTCCTCAACCTGGATCCAATAAATGTCAATATTTTGTCATATTTGCTTCATTAATGTAAAAATGTTTAACATAAAGGTACCTCTTTTTACTATTCAAAGTGATTTACAAACAGTAAACAATTAATGAGAATTTATAATTAATTTTGTATGCTCCTAAGGGCCTACAAGGGACCTGTAAAGAAGAATCTAACTATAAAATATATGACTATGATTTCAAAATTAGAACAATTTGGCCAGAATATCTGGTCTACAACTATCTTTGGAAAAGTGACTGTAACATTTTTCTAGGTTGGCCCAAATTCAACAATAAATCTTGAGGTAATAAGAAAGGATTTGCTACACAAAATCTTTAGTCGATGGCTTCGCTAATAAAAATTTTATAATAACAGGAGACTATATTTGCCTACATGGAGTTAAGAGAAATGACTAGGAACATTTTAGAAAAGGAATTGTTTAAAGTGGTACTATCTCTCTTATATATAGTAGAGGGGCAATAGCATATAGCAATAGTCTTTAAATAATATGTAGAAAAGAATTCCATTTTGAAAACCCATCTCTGTCTTTTCATTCCACATCCTACTTCTTCTACCTTCACATTCTCTGAATTTGACCAGTCTCTCCCCTGTTTGTCTTGCCAAGTAGAATACCTTCTAATTAAATATACTTTGATGTTTTTTAGACTTTTACTATATCATCTCCTCTTTGAAAGTCATTTTTTCCTCACTAAATTTTAGAATAGAATATTCCTTAAATAGGCTTCAAAATCAGGCTGTCATATTTCCATTCCATGTATCCAATGTATGAATTAGAGAGGTAGGCAGAAGCTAGGTCAGGTTACCAGGATATGCTTTTCTAAGGAGTCTGGACTTTGTACCAGCTATGAGGAATCACCGAAGAGTTTATAGCATGGGAGTGATAGCAGCAATTTTAGAAAAATCACTTGAGCACTAGTGAGGAGGGTAGACTGGAGAGAAGGCTTCCTTCCTGAGGAAGGGAAATAATGATGATATTGTAGTAGACCAGGCAGAAGAGGACAAAGTCCTAAGGTAAGGAGTAGAGAAGATAGTAAGTAGGAGACAAATATAAAAAAAATATTAAATTAATAGAAATAACAATCTTCATCCCCGAAGACATGGAGCTGGAAATGGCATGAGAGGGAAGGTAGAAGGGAGAAGAGTTAAGGGAAAAGGAGGAGACTGGGATGACTCACAGGTATTTTACTTAGTTTTAGATATGTTGAGGGAGCTGCAGACATTTGAAGTCCAGCCAAAGAGAGACATCCAACAGGAATTTGGATTTACTGATGTAGCATATACAACAGACATCTAGGTTGAGGATATTGATATGGAAGTTATTAGCATAATGGTGGAGCCATGGGAATGGATGAATTCACCCAAAGAAAGAGTACAAGATGAAAAGACAGTCAAGGAAAGAACTCTGGAGCACATCAGCACTTATAGGGTGAGGTGAAAAGAAGCCGTCAAATGAAATCAAGAAGGAATAATCAGGGAATTGGGCAAAGAGCCAGGAAAAAGGGATGTTGGAGAAGCCAAGGGAAGAGAAATGGCCAATTGTGTCAAAAGCTGCAGAGAGGGTAAGTGAATGGAGGGACAAAAATTTAAGTCAGCGATTGGGAATGCATGGATGATCTGGCCCATGTTGTCTGTTTAGCATGATGAGGGCGGTTGCAGTGCATTGAGTGAATGGTAGGTGAGAAAATGGAGACAATGAGTGCAAATTATGTTTTAGGAGGGAAACACAATAGTAAAGAAGGAATATTTTTTTAATACAAGAGAGTCGTGGGGGAAAGAACCAGAAGATGGAAAGAATATTTAAAAGACTAAGACCATGGAATAAGAGGTAAATGTGATCAAGAGCCCAGGTGAAAAGATTTGGTTTGGCTGGGAAAAGAGATATATCAATCACCAATCAATGGATGTAGAGGTGAGTAGGGATCAAGATAATTATTAAGAATGGAGATAAGAAATTAAAGTGCATTCATGATGGTCTGGGTTTTTTTAGAGAAGTACGAGGGCGAGGCCATCTGCTAACAAATAGGGGGATGGGACAAGGCGGAGGCTTTGGCCAGAGTGGAGAATAATGGAAGAGGAAGTAACCCAGAGAAAGGACGAAAAGTGGGGTTGTCAAAGGGTACAAAAGGACATCTGAGTGATTTTCACCAGCAGTGTTCCAGAGTCTGGATACAGAGGCCAAGAAAGTGAGGGTGCAGAGGAGAGACATGCAATAGAAGGGAGCTAGGAAGAATGGGATGCTGGTATAATGTGAGAGGAGATGCAGCAAGGGGTCTGGAAAGAAAGGCAGTCTCAAAGGAAGTGACAGACTAGGGAAATAGGATGGGACAAGAGAAGGGGGGCTCGATGAGAGAGCAGGAGGGACTAGAAGCTGTGGTATCACAGCCTCTGCCTACTTTTCCAACTACTTCTTTGAGCACTTTGCACACTTCCCCATTTGTCCAGTTACTTGGGGCCACCTCACTTCTCCAAGAATGAATACCTTACCTAGCATGCCCTCTCTCTCATGTTCAGCTAGCTCCATAGATTGCTCTACCTCAAAACCTTCTCTACTAAGTCTTCCCTGACCACCATGTCTAAAATATACCCCTTCTCACAACCTCATCCCTCTCTATGCCCTTATTTTGCTTTGCTTCTTCTTAGGATTTAACTCTTCCTCCCATCCTTTCACGTTTACTTTTTGCTGTCTGTTCCATACACAAGGGTAAAGTCACTGAAGTTCTTTTAGAGCCAGTGCAGGGGCACGTGCAGGAGCTCTGGAGCCAGACAGCCTGGGTCTGTGTCTTGGGTGGGCTCTTTATTAGATGTGTAATCTTGTTTGGCAACTTATTTAGCTTCAGTTTTCTCATTGTAAAATGAGGATAATAATCACCTCACAGGGCCAATGTAATGATTGAGATGATGTATATAAAGGAATTTGCAAAGTACCTAATAAGGGCTCAACATACATAAGAGATTATCAGTATGGTAACAACAGTTGTAAACACTTAAGAAGGTCTACAACTATCTCAAAACTGACATGGAATTCCTAATAGTCTAAACAGTTGCCTAGTTACAGTTTTATCCTCACAATTAGAAAAAATAATGGAGGATCTAATAATAATGGAATGGTTATTTGGTGCCAAAATTTCTCAGACTATAAACCACTGGCAATACAATACTTCCCAGAACATTTCTGCCGGTACCTAAACTCCTTTACTCCACTAACGGTGTGTCAGTCCTACTGGTAATACTAAGGTTATTTGGCTATAAGAAATGTTATGGCAGATGTTTATGGTCTCAGAGGGGTTGGGATCTGTATGAACATTTAATTCCACAGCAAGATCCCAAATTAGTTTCATTATTCTGGAGAGCATAACAGGGTGAAAATTGGCCCACAAGCCTCAATGGGGGAATGAAATGATGAGCTAGCTATTAGAGAACTTCTAATGATGTTTTGGTATGCAGTTGAAAAAGAGGATGCTCCAAATAATTCATAGTGGAGAGTATCGTATGAGCCACAGAATTATATTTTCCATAAGACCCAAAAGAATTTTGATATAGCAAATTTAAACACTCCTTTAAAAATAAGTAATTGTCGGGCCGGCCCCGTGGCTTAGCGGTTAAGTGCGTGCACTCTGCTGCTGGCGGCAGGGTTCGGATCCCGGGAGCGCACCGATGCACCACTTCTCCAGCCATGCTGAGGCCGCGTCCCACGTACAGCAACTAGAAGGTTGGGCAGCTATGACACACAACTATCTACTGGGGCTTTGGGGGAAAAAAATAAATAAATAAAAATTTTTTTAAAAAAGTGAAATTAAAAATAAATAAATAAATAAGTAATTGTCTATGGGTTGAAGCAGAATACATTTCTTCACATTTCCAAGTTAGCAGACTGCAAAGATAGCTTTGTTTCAGGGGGAAAAAACGAATTGGGGAAATTCTTTGCCTTTGCCCTTCCTCCAACATCAATTAACCCAGGCCCCTTCCCTATCAGAACATCATACTGGCTCTGGGCTGATCATACCACACCACTTGAGCACTCTACCCCAGATTCAGTCTCTTTTGGTTCTCTGATCTACAATTATGTTGTCCTCCTTCCTTTTTCCATTAAAAAAACTGATCGACTCCTTAGGCTTATGTAGCCAGCTGCTGCTAGAATGAAATAAATCCAATGCACATCAAAAGTGAGAACAATTGATAAACTAACAAGAGTTAGCTGGGTTTTATGCCTCTCTTGTGCCATCCTGCTTTTGGTTGCCCTCCCAGGAGAACTGCATCTTATAATATGATGCTAATGGAATAAACATCCAGGATGGAATCGAGGAAGCCCGAGGAAGTGAGCTCCATGGGGGCAGAAGGGTCAGGTCAGACATCTTGTATCACCTGCCTACCACAGTGCCTAAGCCATTGGAGGGGCTCAATAAACAAAAATACCAAGAGAAGACCACAACTCATGAAAAGTAGAATTGGTTTATAACTGAACTATTCAGACAGCAGTGGAATACCTGAGAAAACTGAGGACATGTGAGCCTTTCTGATGGCCCTAAAATCACAGACAACTAACCACGAATATATAGAGATAACCAAATTCAATCTACTTTACCATTTTAAACAGAATTCTTAGTACTGCTTTGCTTTCATAAACCAGCATTACCCCTGGTATATAAGTAGTGTATACTGTATAGTATAGTATATATACTTATACTATGAGTAGTTGCCTAAATGTCATCAAGTGAGAGAAATCAAGGTAAGACAGTTGGAGTAAAATATGACTCCCCACATTTCTCCTGCCCCCTGCTTGTGTTTCTCACGATGAAGATAACTCTTTGAGGTTAGAAAAAGATGATTTGAAGTTAGAAAATGACGGCACAATGCCTGGCTTCTAGTAGGTACGTAGCAAATACTGGTTAAAAAAAAAAAAAAAGGAATGAATAGAAGGTATTGTCATATCTGCTTAGTGGAAAGGAGGATGAATTTTGGAGGCCATATGTGAAGAGCAGTCTTGGGTGGTATACAGCCAAGGGGCAGATTGAGAACAGGACATATGGTGGAGAGATAGAACGAGACTTGACCCCAAAGTATAGAGCAGGAACTCCCAGCTAGTCAAAGATTCAAGGCACAGGCCTTCTCCAAATTTAATGACTAGTCCTTCACCTTCACCTAAAGATTTTATCTTATTAGGACCACACATAAAGCTGTTTGTTTTTTTGTTTTTATAATAGAGATTTCCTCCTTAAAATAATGTTTAGGGGGAAAGAAACAAAGAGAGTCATTTAATCTAAACAAAATGGCTAAGACAACTAACTTCACCTTCTGGATCATTTTGCATACTGCCAGACAATTTTTTGTTTTTTTACATTAAAAAGTATTTACTTTTATTTCCATTCAGTCTGTATGCATTTTTTTTTTTTTTTTTGAGGAAGATCAGCCCTGAGCTAACATCTGTGCTAATTCTCCTCGTTTTTGCTGAGGAAGGCCGGCTCTAAGCTAACATCTATTGCCAATCCTCCTCCTTTTTTTTCCCCCAAAGCCCCAGTAGATAGTTGTATGTCATAGCTGCACATTCTTCTAGTTGCTGCATGTGGGACGCAGCCTCAGCACGGCCAGAGAAGTGGTGCGTTGGTGCGCGCCCGGGATCCGAACCCGGGCCGCCAGTAGCGGAGCGCGCGCACTTAACCGCTAAGCCACGGGGCTGGCCCTGTATGCATTTTTTTAAGTCTTTTTTTTCTTTTTTTGTGAGGAAGATCAGCCCTGAGCTAACATCCATGCTAATCCTCCTCTTTTTGCTGAGGAAGATTGGCTCTGAGCTAACATCTATTGCCAATCCTCTTCCTTTTTTTTTTTTTTCCCCAAAGCCCCAGTAGATAGTTGTATGTCATAGTTGCACATCCTTCTAGTTGTTGTATGTGGGATGCAGCTTCAGCATGGCCAGACAAGCGGTGCGTCGGTGCGCACCCGGATCTGAACCTAGGCCACCAGCAGCGGAGTGCGTGCACTTAACTGCTAAGCCACGGGACCAGCCCCTGTATTCATTTTTTAATAGCTTTATTGAGATACATAATTCACATACCACAAAATTTACCCATTTTAAGTGTACAACTAAATGGTTTCTATTATATTCACAGAGTTGTATAACCTTCACCACTAATTTTACATTTTTATTAGCCTCAAAAGAAACCCTGTCACCATTAGCAGGTACTACCCAATCTCCCTTCCTCTCAGCCCCTGGCAACCAATAATCTACTTTCCGTCTCTATGAATTTGCCTATTCTGGACATTTCTAATAAATGAAATCATACAATATGTGCACTTTTACATCTGGCTTTTTTCACTTAGCATAATGTTTTTGAGGTTCATCTCGGTTGTAGCATCTATCAGTCCTCTATTCCTTTTTATCACTGAATAATATTCCACTGTATGGATATGCCACATTTTGTTTATGCATTCATCAGTTGATGGACATTTGGGTTCTTTCTACTTTGTGCTATTATGAAAAATGCTGCTATAAACATTTGCTTACAAATCTTTGTGTGGACATGTGTTTTCATTTCTTTTGGGTATATACCTAAGAGTAAAATTGCTGGGTCATACGACCATATGCTCAACATTATACATAAGCATACTTTATGCACAACATTTTGAGGAACTACCTCTTTTCCAAAGTGTGCCAGGCAATCCTGTGGTATGAAAAACAAAGTTTTAGTCCAACATTTTCTGTTTTGTGAGGCACAGTGAAATAGTTTAAAATAAATAAATAAATAAACAGGCTAAGACCATAACATCAAAACACCTAGTATTAGTTTGAAACTGAACTATAGACACAGCACTGAAATACCTCAGAATTTAGGGATTCAAAGCCATATGAATGATACCAAGTGAACCTCAAAATAGGTCTGCTGTTCCCTGGCTTAGTGATCAACATTCTAGCCTATTTCTGATGACTCCAGCCTTTGCCTGGTATGTCGGCACTTGTACTGAAATGTATTCTTCCATGTTATTAAATGTTGTAACATTAGGGACAGCCAACTTTGAAAAGTTTCCACTTTTAGGAGTTTTTAAAGGACACATCAAAACATTTTGGAGAGATATATATATTTATATACACACATACATATACATAATTTAACTTTAACATTAAAAATTATACTTTTCTAAATTACTTGAGGGCAGATATTTCATATTGCTCGCTGCTGTATCCCTTGTGCTTAATCCTTGGGCTTAATCATAGGGGCTAGGGAGGCAACAACATTTGTTGAATTGAAACTAAACTGCATTTACCTAAAATTCTAAGAATTAATTTTTAATTTGCTATATACAAACTGAAACTAATATTCTATGCAAGCAAAATGCAACATATGAAACCACTGTCTGGGTATGTGTGTGCATGTACATTGAGCATGCTTCTGAATGTGCAGTTTAACTGCCTTTATGAAAGAACTACAAGCGATAAGCATTTTGGAAAATACATGGTGAATATTTTATGTTTCAGCAGGTCTCTTTCCCTGGAGGACAAACCTAAAGTGCTCCTTTTACAACATTCTAACAGAAATCTACAAAGGAGAGTTAAAAAAGAACATGCATTTTTGCAAAAAGGTTCATTCTCCCTGAAGATTTTAAAATCATGTATTCCTGCCCCGGGATTTAGTGGTCCTACGCTAAGCTCAGAAAGGAAAATACATTCAGTGTATCTGTCAGAACTACTTGGAAGAAAGGCAGTCACCTTCAAAAAAGGCATATCACATAGAGTGACAAATGTCAGGTACAGTTTATAAAAAATTCAATACTATCGACATCTGATTGTTACTTTTCACCAAGTCCTTAAAGCATACAGTTTAATTTTTAAATGTGAGATAGAGATATAATTTTTTCTAAAATGCTAATAATATGACAACTTCATATCCCAGCTGTGAAAAGAAGCTAAATAAGTCAATAGGGTTCTTGCAACACACATACATTTTTTTCCCCAGTTGGTGCAGCAACAGCTGCCCTGTAGATTTCCTTTTTCAATACAAAATAAAATATATTTCCAAGGTTAGATTTACATTCTAGGAAAACAATCATAAAATTTAAATCAATATGAATGGATAAAATTTGTGAAAATTTTTATTAACTGAGAAATGTTTAAAAAGAAAGTATATCTAGACTTTTGTTCATGCTGTTTCAAAGCAATATAGCTATCTATGTTTTATATTAAGAAAAACCAGAGACAGTGCTTGGTGTGAATGTTCCATAATCCTGGTTGAAATTAGCAATTTAAATTTGTTGAATGAGGTTACAGTGCAATATCTAATGCACAAATCACAGAGATTTGAGCCTTGCATAGTTGTTAAAAAATGTATCAAAAGGCCATAGGTTAACAATAATTAATGCATGTTACATTATTATCATCAAAATATGCAATCTTTTATAATAATTTATTTGTTTTATAAATGCATTGGGGGTTAAAATTTTTCTATTCATCTGTGACAAACCATGAAATTCAATATTGCTCACCATGACCAATCCATGAAATTTGTCAACTTTGTTCCTGATTTTCACAGGGCCTTCCTCTTAGATGAAATGACCCATTGAACTAAGAGCATGGCAATTTTTCCATCTATGGTAAATCAGTTTAGTTTACTAGGATTTATTATGGGCTTCAGACCCTGAGCTTTTTATGATTATGAACCATTATATATATAATCCCAAACTTATGGCAATTTATCTCACTATTTCTTCCCCTTTCTCAAAGAATTTTCCATTTCTAAAATTAGTTCTCAACCGTAGGGTTGCCAGAAGAAATAATCTGTAAACAATGGGGTTGTTGAAAGTCAAAGAGTGGGTGAAAATTATAGGAAAATTGAAATCAAAGTTGTTAATTACACTTAGAATTTCTAACACAAAAGCCTCAAAATTTACTGAAAATCAAGATTTATATACTGCCCTTACCAGGATGTTACAGAAAGGAATAGTTTACCTAATTTATCTTAAGAAATACAAATATGTATACTTTTTACTATACAAGAAACTAAGAACATGAAACTATGTACTCTTTCAGGATAAAGTGACTATTTTGGAGGTGGGTTTAAACAAAATTGTACTAATGTTTTATTATAAGATCTACTCCAATGTCTTCTACAATATTGCCAATTTGAATGAAATAAACAGAAAAGTAGTTCAAAATTTTTAATTTCCCTCAATCATATTTATTTAGCTAAGTAAAATATTTCAACATTTTAAAACCATAATTGCTTATTTCTATTCCCACTTGCCATTACCAGCTCAGACACTAGAGCCTAATACTAAAACTGCAAATCTATGGCAGATTAACTGGCAGTGTGGAACCATTAGGTCTCTTTCAGAATGGGGAATATTTTAGAATTATGTTTTTTAAAATTTTTATTACAGTAAATCATTTTACATAAAACTAAAAACTAAAAAATATTTTTAAAAAGAGCAAAAAGCCATTAGATATGACTTTCTTTTTCATAGAGTATCAAGCTATGAGTAAAATAACCAACCCATTAATATAATTTGATCATTTAAACAACTCAAATAGTGAAGTTCAAAATGATCCTGATTGTACTGGAGCCTTATCAACTTAATAGGATTGATCAACAGACATATAACACAGTATTAGGACTAAATTGCTTTGAGAATGAAGAAACCCCTGTCAATGTAGTTTTGTACAACAGCTCAATTCACAAAATCAAAAATGCACTTCAAAAATTTTCTACATACTACTTCACAAAATTCAGTAAGTAGTATGAAAATAACCTTGCTAAATCACATTATTTTATACATCAAAATAGCTAAAAAGAAAATATATTTGATACTTACTGGTATAATTCAGTTAATGGTGAAGTCAAAATAACTAATGTTGTAAACAGATTATTACAATGGGTATGAATTCTAAAAATTTTATTATCTATATACTCATGAGGATTCAAAAGCTTCTGTACAGATGTGCAAACTGACCATAACATGTTCTCAGTGCATATTAAAATAGTTGTGACATCAAGTCTATTGGAAAGAAAAAGAAAAAAAATCACATTAAACAAAACTGTTTTTCTTCCTGGTATATACACTATCATCCATATCTCTTGTAATAAGTATATATAGGTAAGAATAGAAATATTTGGTTAGATAGCAGATCTTCAGAGATCAAAGGGAGAAAGAATCAACACAGTGTTTGAGTTCCTCGGTGATCAGAATACCATTATTTTTAGGAATGGTGAGGTTTATAATACTGAAGTGCTTTTCAAAAAAACATGTTGAGGGGCTGGCCCCACGCTGTAGTGGTTAAGTGCGCACGCTGCGCTGCTGGCGGCCTGGGTTCGGATCCCGGGCGCGCACTGGTGCACCGCTTGTCAGGCCGTGCTGTGGCGGCGTCCCACATAAAGTGGAGGAAGATGGGCATGGATGTTAGCTCAGGACCAGTCTTCTTCAGCAAAAAGAGGAGGATTGGCAGATGTTAGCTCAGGGCTGATCTTCCTCACACACACAAAAATAATAAAAATAAAATTTTAAAAATATGTTGATTTGCACTATCAGGGTACTGTTTAAGAAGCTCAAGAGACTTTCCCTGAAATTACATTCAGCAATAGGGAAGCCAAATTGAAAGAAAATTTGCTATTGTCCACATATATATGGACAATAGCAGAACAAAATTGGTAAAAATTTGATAGCAGAACAATTTTCCTCATCCCAGTACAAGCTGTCAAAAGAAAGTCACAAAGTTGGGTAACATGTGCTCCCAGCAACTGGGAGAAGAGAAAAATGACACCAGAAGCACAAATGGAGACACCTATAGTTTCAGACATTTCCAATATTAAATAAATTTGTGGAAAATATGCTATATTATTTATCTTTTTCATAAACTCATTTCTTTATTTCTACCTTTCTTGAGTTTTAATAAGGACCCAAAGATCTATTTAAAGATTATTTTGGTATATGACTAAATTGTATAGATTTCAGTTACTTTCTTCTTTTTTTTCCTTTTAAATTCAGTGCTGAAGAAATAGAAGATGGAAATTTTTAAGTGACAAGAAAACAAGTTTGAGAATCTTTTAAAATGACATTTTGGCCTCAAATTTATATATCTATATAATAAAGTTATACATATGTTAATAATAGATAACACATATTATATATAAATCATATATATTGTTTTGGTTATATGACAGTGGCAGTTACGGGAATACTAAAAGCATCAATAATTGCCTTTAGAAAGCTTTAATTGTAGTTTGCATCCATTTACTCTAATTGCTAATTAAACAATTACAAATCCAAGATATATATATATACACACGCAGACACACACACACACATGCATAATCTGATTTCCACAATAGTGGTTTAGGATTAACCATTCAAATAAAAATATTTATTTATTTTACTTGTAAAAACTAGAAGAAAGGAATCTAGCTTTGCATGGCATTTTTATGTAACCACCCAGAAAATAAAAACCAGAAGTCTCTATAGTACAATTAATTAATTAAATATACTACTTATTTCATGAGCTAATAGTAAATCTGATTTCACAAACATCTCATAATGACTCACCACCTCATAGTCACAAGTGATTTAAGCTACATAAGGAAAAGAATGAAGGTAGTCTTTGCTCTCAAAAGGAACTTTCCATCTATTCTTCAGAGTTCAATGTTTTAAAAAATGCCTGGTCAGTAATTCAAAACAGCCTGTACAAAATACCATATTTATGAAACACTGTAGCAGGACCTAAATGCCCTCCAAATGCAGCATGCTTTACAAGGATGTGATCAGGAAATGATTCCTACTGCCAAAAAAAAAAAAGCCTCTGATGTCTTTAGATTCCTCCTAAAACATATCTGAAAAAAAAATTTTATACCTAAAAGACAGGTCTTAATCGCGTTAGTCAGAATATTTATAAAACAAAAGCCTTCTCTTCGTAGAGACCATTGTTGTCGTGTAAGTATATTTTTGTACTATTCATTGCCTAACTAACTAATAGAATGGGACTATAATTCAGTCTTTAATTTAATACCCACTGACTCCTGCTCCTCATTTTCTGTGATTTCACATTTGTTGAACTGGCTTCTTAGAAATACATAATGAAAAGAAATGAAAAAAAAAGAAAAAGAAGAAAGAAGTAATTAGAATATATTAAGGAGAAAAATAATTAGGCAAAGGAGTTTCCTTAATGAAGATTAACGACACTATTTAAAGACTTAAAAAAAAAACAACTAAAACTAAAATCCTCTGGTTGCTTAGACTCTCCAAGTCAACTTGACTGCTCCATCACACCACTGCCGCTTTTTTCTTCATTTCAGGACCTTAATTTTCTCTCTTTATCTTATTTATTAACTTTTGTATATACATGTCCTAGATTGTAATACATCTTGAATCATTTTTTAGAAACAAGTGAGTTCTATATAAAATTTTAAGAAGAAAAAAGAGCAAAGTTATTTTGATTCACGTTCCACACTTCCACTTAAGTGTCTCACAGGAATTGAATACAATTTCCTTTCAGACGTTAGAAACATGTTCAATACACAACGAGTTATGTCATGAGATTCGGAATTACATTCTCCTTAATATCAACTAGTGAAAAAGTTTTCTTGAAAAGCAATGGTTTTCACAACTTCAATTACCTTATCTGTGGAGTTCTCTTATAACTGGGATGGGCCCGAGCATATCTGGAGGCCAGAAGACCCAAAGATTTCTCCAGCACTTCTGCTAGAATCTCCTGGGCTAACTTAGAAGGCAGAATGGTCCAGAGATCGTGACGAAGAGCCCACAAGAAATAATGCCACATCTGGAGCGAGAAGGAGCATCTTTCTCCCTGGCAAAACCACCACACATTAAACAATAGAATCACGTCTTCCAAAATGTCAGTTTGCTTCCTATGAACCTAATTAGTTCAGGCTGAAAGGAAATAGCTGGAGAGTTTGACACACTAGATGACCAAGAAAAATTTTTGACAAGATGTAAAACATCTTTATTGACAAAGGAACATATGTTTTATTTCAATTACGAGACCAGATATTCTAGTGCCAATCCAGACCACAAGCATTTAACCTAGCATATTCTTGATTCACCTATACCTGGCCTGGAGTTTAAAATTTATTTTTAAACAATCGGCTTTATCGTTGCTAAACAAGTCATGCTAGTTTAAGATAGTGGGCTGAGTCTTCTAAAATTAAAATTTAATTATTTAAATTACGTATGTATATTTTTCTGAGACTATTGAGATAGTTTTATAAATGTTTCAGATTTCACATTATAATGAAATGACAGGAGCAAAAATAAACTTGAATACTGTATACTTATCAACACGCATGAAACTAAGGGGGATGGGTAACTGTTGAAGGCTGTTACATTAGGCTATTTTATCCGTGGTGTTTCAATAACAATACTAGAAACAGACACTACAATAGCCTGAATTTACAAGATTTTGTAAAGCCTAGGCAGATGTTATCATCATTTCTTAGTATTTTTATAGCACATCATACTTCCAAGGGGCCAGATTCTCATTCCCTTCCACCCCCTTACAGATCCCTTCTGTGTGCCAAAATTTCCCTGACCACAGAGGGGGACCCAACAGAGGCCAAGGCCAAGGGGAATAGGCAGAAATGAGAAGGCAGCCTCAAGTGATTTACAAGCATTAATTAGTTAACACGTTCTCAGGGAGGTATGCTAGCAGTCTGACCTCATTTTCTTCAAACCAGATCAAAAGCTGATTTGAAATAGCAAGAGTAGAATGCATTCTTCAGACATTATCCTGATTATGTTACTATATCAAAAGTTAAACTAGTAAAACTTCCCATTTTCTCACTAAGTAATCCTCTTTGACTTCAAATTTCTGCTTTATCCACTACTTAGATTTCTCAAACAAATATCATCTAAAAAAATCTGTTCTCTATACCAAAAGTTGATAGTTTCCTACGCAGATATTTCTATTAGTATTTTCTTTATGTATTATTCTTCTGGTAATTTCTTTGATTACTAAAATCTTTTGTAGTCAGTGTAATAATAATAATTTATAGTTTCAATTATAGTTTCAAATGAAGTTTAGAAATGAGTAGAATTTTTATCCTTGGGTAGGAAACTTGGGCATCAAAATGTCAAAGGGTCAAGTTCAAGCTAAAGGGGACTTGAACCACTGGCTTCTAACTTCCTGACTAGATTTGTATCAAAGCTTTTCAAGAAAAAAAAATTACAAAATTAGTACTGAAGCAGCAAAATTGTAGTCACTAACGCTTTCTTTGTTGTGTGCCCTATGATAAACAATGCTTTTTAACAATTTCCTAAAGTAAGAAAGGAGATTGAAAGCTTGACTTTCTCATACTTTTGGTGCTGTATGTTAATTAAAGCAAAACTGACCCCAGCTGATGCAATGACCAGTATGAATGATTTACACTAACATTCTCCATGGCAATGGATGGGTGCTTATAATAACGTGGTCAACATGATTTCTCATATTTTTCAAAATATAAAAAAACAATTTTCTTAATAGCTACCTTTTAGCAATAAATGAGAAAATAAAAATAACTTTAGGCACACAGAGACTTCTCCTAAAAGTGAAAAATACTTATTTTTAAGACTTTTTGAAGTATAGACTTCATGTTTACTTAAAAACATTCCAAAATGGTCATCATTCTCACAATTCTCTTCAAAATGTGTATATCAATGTATGCAAGGGTTTTCATTAAACTAAATGTGATTCATTTATTTTTCTGACCTGTTTCTCTGTTGTCATTTCAAAACTATTCTGCTAGTAAACATCTGTTATTTTTGTAGACTTACTATAATGTAAACAGATGTGAGCTTTTATTTAGATTATATATCAGGAAACAAGCAGCTGGGCTTTATTATATAAGCCACTCAATATTATCTTTGAACAGACAATTCTTTATTCTTTGACTATTGGAAAACACAAGTTGCTAAAATTGAGCAGATGTCAACTATACTAAAATCTTAATTCCAAACATGTAATCTGAACACCCACTGCGCCATCTGACCAGCACCTCATCAGAGAGATACCAAACTCTTCGACTCTCTCAACCTGACAGTTTAGAAAATGGAAATAATGTATCTAGGGCTCACTTGATATCACAAAACATGAGCAAATATTGCTCTATATCTTATAAATTCTTTCACTATTTCTTTACTACACTCTGCACATGGCGATAGGTTCCCCTGAGATCTCTATCCTACCCTTCGCCTCCAGTCTGGCAGATTTCATCTCTTTTCTTCTCAAAACAGGCCTGCCAAAAACATGCTAGTCCTGTTTTACAAATCAGTTGGAATAATGGGGAGAGGAGGAGAAAGGGGTGCCGCAAACCGGATAAAACCATGTCAGGTACTCCAGTTGTCAAAACAGTTTAAAATCTGTGCTATTTTTAGAAGGTTCTTATTTTTGGTAAATGGGAGAGCAGTGTCACTTTATTTTTCTGAGCATAAATAACAACCACTAACTCTGCAATTAAATTGTAACTACTGACCATGTAAGTATATGGAAGCTACAGTACCATGTAATCACAGGGTAACTATCTTGTTAATTCTGTCTTTGAAGCTAAAGCCTTGTCATAAGATCTAAGAGCTGCGTGTTACATGGTAATTTGTTGTTTTTTTAAAAAAATACTTGGTAACTTCAATAACAGGTTCTCAATGTATCTACTTATTAGTTATACTGTACAACTCTTCTAGCTCCCAATTTGCATAAGAGGAAACACAATACCCTATGTTGCACATATAGTGAGATGATACCTGTTTTTCAACGAAAACATAAAATTGCTCATTAGTACACTGACATATTGAAATAGTTTGAAACATGAGATGGATTCATTTTCAACCTCTCTCTTTACCTCAAGGCAATAAGGAAGCTCTGATGCTGCCAGGAGAGGGGAAGACCAATCCTTTCATTCTTATCTCAGGCTACCAGCTGCACCATACCACTTTCTCGTTTGCATTCTGCTCACTGCTGTTTGAAGTATGTCAGGTTTGGAAGACTCTATGCGGATGCTCTTGCAAAAAGAAAAACTATCTGGGAAGGGCCTCTAAAGGAGAGATGAAATGGCCTTAGAAAAAGTGGAAAGTCCTTTAAAAGAGCTTCTTCTTAGCAGCTCGTCTCTGTTGTGGCAACATTTATTATGATGATAACTCAGGCATAAATGGAGCCACAGGAATCTTCAGTGTCAGGGAGGTGACAAGAGTGACTCCATTGAATAAAACCCCACTCTGTTATTCTCAATACTCCATCGCGATTAGGACAATCAAGAAAAACAAAAATCATAAACTTCAATCCGGAGGAAAGGGTAAATTGAAAAAGCTAATGAAGCCAGGCTTGACTGATGAATTTTTTAAAAACTCTGATGATCTTTTATTAAGATATTATAAATGTTTCACCCTGCTTGGAATCAACTTCAAGGAATTTCAAATATTGTGGCTTATGTATAATCAATAGGATTTAGGGGAAGAGAAACTAATGAAGCCTGATGATGAATAATTTTAATTGATCCTGGTTTGGTTGCACTGGGAATCATTACACTTTCATTCAGTAGAAATTTGGGGTTTCAAAACATGGGCTAAATGAAAATAGGTAAGCTATAAATGATCAGATGGGTCTTAAAGCACACTCACAAGTACATACAACGAGAAGGAAAAGATAAGTAAAGAATAAAGCTGTTTAATAAAAAATATTTATCAAACACAGATGGAAATACATAACAAGAAAAAAAAAGCAAGAATATCTATAACTGGTCCCTTTGGAAAAAATACAAGGCTGTAGCAATTTGGCATTATTATCTCTTTGCGTTTTCATTGTATCCCATTATATTCCAACTTATTATATAGCACTGAAACATTGCAACTCAAATTAAGTTATTTTTACTTTTAAGCAGAAGGAGAGTTCTGATGCCTAATTAGTTCAGGTTTTTAAAAACAGTGTTTTTCCTAAATACAAATTCAATATTTAAAAAATATTATCCTAACAGCCTTTGTGTGTTAGTAACGCCAAGCTCATGTTTCTAATTAGCCAGAAAGCAGGTAGGCAGTAAAACATATTTGTGCAAAAAGGAGGGATAGTAAACTTAACTTCACACCTCATAAAAAGCTTTGTAGTCATCCCAGTGGTGGCTCTCAGCATCCTGTAAAATGCTTGTAGCACAAACTCTGACGCAGTAGTCCGTAACCTGAAACTGTAGAGTGTTGATGAATTCCTGATATCGTTGGACAGGCACCAGGAATATGGGTCTGTTCAGAGGGAATGATCAAAGAGACAGAGATTTAAGGCCTGTGCAGTAGGAGGTAACAATCTCCACTACTACAAATGGTTTTGATTATTAGATATCAATCATTCATTTCCTCCTAATGCTGAAGTCTGCATCCATATTCACTTTCCAAAAAGGAAAAAAAAAAAGCTAGTCTTTGTTTTCTAAGTCCTTTGAAAATGTACATCTGCTGTTCCACAAATATGCACTTCAACTTCAGACAAACTGCATTGTCAATACATCATTCAAAAACAAAAGTATTCTTTGTAAGCCTATTATTAGAGATCAGGACATTATTTAGGCATTAGGTTATCGTTATTATAGGGAACAACATGCATTTGTCAGAATCAACTTTTATAAAGCTATCACATGTCCCACAAACACACTCTTTTTATTTTAAAAATTGTAATTTTGTAGATGTTAATTATCTCATAAACTATTTTAAAATATTCTACAGAAATAAAGCGATTTCTGGCACATTTTGTTTATAAATACAAGTACGAATCACAACATCTGACTACTTGTGAGAATTAAAGAAATATCATGGTTATATCCTACATCAAGACAAATTTATTTTACTTTTATCTTTAGCTATCTATACTACACTTTCTAACACTTTCTCTCAGAACTAAGGGACTGCAAAGGCTGAATAAGGAAGATAGAATAGATTCTTGGGCTCCCACAGGACTGCCAAGTCCACATGTTCCCATTGCAAGGGGCCATGCTATCTTCCAGGGAAAACAAGGATAGTCAGAAAGACCACGTGATAATATCTGAGATCATTTTTATTCCCTACCTAGAAAACATATAGTCTTTTTAGACTACTAATACTTGAGAATTAAGACTGCCAGATGCTTCCTCTTCAGATATTAAGGATCGTTCATTACTAAGTGGATGTTCTGAAATACGTTTACATTGGCCAGTAGAATAGACTGAAATGCATTTATTCTCTCTGTCAGCTCCTAACATTCTGTTGGCTTAGAAACAAAAGAGAGAAGTGCATATTTCACAACTGTGTATACGTGACACAAAAACAAGTTTATTTTTCCTTCAGTGTAGTCACTACAATGTGCCTTACAAAATGCAAAGAGTGTGTTTGGTCACATCATAACAGCATGCGGAAATAGTTGCTCCAGATTAGAGTATGGAAAATGCATGGGTCTTTGGGAGGGCGTTAGAGAGAATACCTATCTGTCTTACTATCTATGTATCTGATTTAATATATCCCCTGCTCCCCAACTTTTGGACATTTCCTAGTCAACACAAATGAAAACAATTCACCGTATTAATTATTATCTTCTTCTCAAATATTATCATCAAAAATTTCACTACTGTGATATCCAAAGTTTACATGTTACTTTAAGCACGGCCATCAACTTCATTTAAATGACACTCACTTCTTAGTAGTTTCTTTCATCAAATGATCGTATTGCATAAAATGCTGGAAGACATACACAGCTGTGGAGAGCAGTGTGTACGAATTTTTCAGGGGTGCTTTGGAAGGAAACTCCTTGCCTCTCTCTTGCAGTCTCGCCAGGACAGCTGTTGCCACTTTACAACAGGCCTCCACAAAGTTTGCTCTAATTTCCTGGAAAGAATCATCTCTGCATGCCAGAGCCAGTGGAAGCATTGTGTCAAGTTTTTCCATGATGTCAGAACAAAACTAGGGAGAAATAAATGTGGCACTGAGTTATTTGTACTCTGACAGTACCATGTAATTTAGGCACAGGGGAGCCAAATTCCTAAATAATGAATTCAGCATCAAACATAAATAAAATGACACAACTTTATAATAATCAATTTTTCAGTTATAGAAAGTTAAATGTTTTATGTCAAATAAGGAAATAACAAAAGGATGCTTCTCTATGTATAACCTTCAAACCTTGTGCTCCCCAGACAGACACTATGAAAAACTCATGAAATAGCTTTACATGACAATACATTTATTTGTCATTAACAGAACTCAGAAAATATATATCCTTAACATAATATGATTGCATTATTTTTGAACTTATTTTAATTTTCTTTTGTTAAATTTTCATAAAAGATTTTTTTATTAATCATCACATCTAAATAGGGTTATATCAGTTTAACTTTAATCTAGAAGCATCAGAAACAATCTCATGTAGCATCTTCTTATTGGTAAAGAGTCAGCAGCTTTCAGAAGTGATGTGCCAAGTTTTTCACTAGTTATTATGAATCTACTCCTTAACGACAAAAGAGGTGTGGTGGACGGGAAAGCAAAACTTGCCTCCACTCCAGATCAGCTGACGGTGTCCCCAGATCAGCTGACGGTGTTTCTTGCGGAAGGTTCTGGAGCCTCAGGGTGGCAGTAACAGAATAAGGAGGCCACTTTAAGAACTCTCTTAAAACCATTTCAGTCATAGGTTGCTGAACTCATTGTGGTCTTAATACTGAGTAACTGAATTTATCTATTTGCATAATTACTTCCTATTTTCTCAGTATGTTGTGTGACTCTCAAAGCACACATAAAGATGTAAGATCGACGTTAACCAAATGTAATGTTCATTAAGGTGTAAATAAAGGTTTAAAAGTTGCCCAAACGAATAAAAGACAGTAACACCTTCAACCTCCTAAATTTCTCCTGGAGTCATTCAAAGGTATAACCCAAGCAAGCAGTTTCCGCAGCTCCCCATGAAGTCACAGAAGCCCCCTCACATTGCCTCAGACTCGTGGAGCAACAAGTTGGCAACAGTTTTAAGTCCTTTTTGCTAGCAGTGGCCTGTGGATACCAGAGAAGAAAACCGGTACTGGGTCAAGTACCAAATATTTGCCAAGAGACTCCACCATTTTTCTATAGGTCCCCTTTGCCATGCCTTATATTTAAAAAAAAAAAAAAGAAAGAAAAAAATCTTATTATGCCAGTCTACAGTTCAATAGAATTTCATTTGATACTTGCTTTTGCAATTTTCTTTGGTTGGTCATCCTCAGGAATCACACAGCTGTCTTGCCAAACTTGCTGGACATTTACAAGGTTCATAGTATAGCTCACAGCTGAAGACCTTTCATTCTGTTCTTGTTGGAGAATTTTTGTGGAAAAATCTTCAATTGCTGCTGTTATACAATGTGCCATGGAAAGAGACACTTCTTTAAATGCACTTCTCCAGCCAAAATCTAGTAAAGTAGTCTGAAATATAAATTCATATAAAGTTAGATTAATCTTAACTCAGCAACAAGTGTTTCAATTGTTATAGATATAAAATTATTGCTTTCATTCAGCATGTTGCATATAGGTATTCTTCGATAAATTGTAAAAGCCATTCTTATAACCTGAAAAATATTACCTAGTGAATAAAGCAATATACAAAAACATGTGCATTCTTTACACACAGTAATATACTGACATTTCATTTTAATTCATCAGTGGATTTAATCAAAAACTTTTCTCAAAATTTAATCTCTTAAATATAGTTCAATAAAACCATCTTTATGAGAGCTGAAAGTTACACTTACTATTTATCATGTAAAGCAACCTTTAAATTCAATATATTTAATAAAGTCTAAATTAGATTTTTATAGTCTTTTTTATAGTTTATTGTTAACAAGTATTGTAACATAAGACAGCATTTAATACTCAATCTTTTACTTCTTTTTCACTCTCAGAAATCCAGACAAGCCAAAAAATAGCAATAAGAAATACATTTCTCAGAGAAAACACACCACTAAACCTTTCTAGATTTTTACTTCTTTAGAATTTTATGTAGTTTCTCCACCCACAAAATGGTAAGCAGTACTACTTTTGTCCCAGGAAATGGGGAATTAAAATGATCTGCATTGCTCTGTGTGCAGGGGGAGTGGGACAGGTCGGGGTGGAGGCTGGTGGTATTTTTTCTTTCTTTCTTTTGGTCTTTGGCTCACATGGCAATGTATTTATGCATGTACATTTCCTCCAAGGCCTCTAATGTTCTCTACAGTACTAAAAACATTATGCACAGTAGGCTAAACCTAGGCTTAAATTTTCCCTGTTTTCATGTAATCTTGTTTACAGTAATAATTCACCTACTCCAACTTCAGAAGACCCTAGGCTCAATATCCCTTACTGAATTACCTATTTTTCTAGATCTCAGGTTTTTTGTTAGAAAAATAAAAGAGCTGAATTGGATGATTTCTATGGTCTCTTTCAGTCTAAAATTACTGAAATTATGATCATTGGTTTAACTTTCTTGTACACATATCTCACTCAGCACTAATTTAATGCTTTTTATATATACTGTATGAAGTAATAAAGGTGATTCATCTTCTAGAGCTAAAATTCTATGATTCCATGACTCATAATCAGAAAAAGAGGCTCTCATTCTCATTATGCTTATAATTAAGTTGTAATTGAACTTTCCTTTCTAAAGTTTATTTGGACCTTTAAAATCATAGAACCTGAAAACACATCTCTCTTCTTATTTTTACATAGAATTAATAATTGAATCTACTCAGCTCATATAATCTCCTTTCTTATAAGTGAAACTTTAGAAGTGCCATAGGTATAGTCTTGTGCTATAGTTGTATTTCCTTGGGACACATTTATGATAGAAATGTAAAAAGGAACCGACGTCTGTGAAAATTAAAAACAATAACAACAACAAAACTCCGCTTTTTGTTCTCCCCACGGGCATGTCTATTCATTAAACTCACTCATTCATTCATTCGAGGAAATATGTTCTGGTGAAAACTGCCATTAATTGCCATGGTTGCAGTGACAATTTTTGGTGTGTGCAATGATGATTACCTTTGCCCATGGTAATTTATATGTGATTATAATACCTTGGCCCAACTGAATTCTCTTTTCAAAATATAGAAAACTAAGCACTTTCATAGCTGTTCTTCAAAAGAAAACTGAAAACCTTTACTATTCAACTCTCCTCCTAGAAGTCTATTTGTTTTCATGAAATATTGTTTGCTTACTTCTACTCTTCCCATTTGATGTTTCCATATTCCAGTTAGACTAGAGAATATTTACTAGTTGATCCAAGAAGGAGGAAGAAATAATGTGATTTGCTGTTCCATGCACAAAGTAGATACCAGTTGAATCTCTTTCTTCTATTACCGAAGTAGGTAATAGAATAAGTAGGTATTCAGAATACCTACTCTGATATTTGGTTAAAGCATAATGTATAACTGCATTTTCCTGATTGTTTCCCTTGCTTTCTAGGTTGAAACTCTGTTAAAATTCTATTGTCTTTTGCCTTTTTAAATATTTACCTATTATATTAGTCAAGATCCATTCAGAAATCAGAGACTACTCTAGGTATTTCAAAAGGAAGAATTTTAATGTAGGGTGTTAGCTATTAAGGTGATGGAAGATTTGATGAGCCAAACATGGGTTGTGAAGCAAGACAGATATTCACACAGCAGGAAGCCACTACCATTCCTAGGGCTGGAGGAACAAAGAAAGGGGACTATCTATGGGAATCTAGTTCTTGGGGCCACCAGTCAAAGCTAAAGGTAAGGCAGAACTGCCACATGCAACTGGAACCATGGAGGGAGGACTGTGTGTTGGAAGCAAGGCCCATGGAGAAGAAGAAGAAGTCATAGCCACTACTAGAGACGTTCCCTAAAACACAGAGAGGGGAAGAAATATTCTAGTTTTCTCCCCAAAATATACCCTCCAGTCTTCCATCGATGCCTTAAATGGCCAAACCCTCCCAGAATCCAGAAGGCAAGGAAGCCTGGAAGATGTAATTCTTTACAATACAGAACAGAACAGGGGAAGAGTGGTAATGGATATGAGAACAACCAGGCACATGTTGGGCACACTAAAACAAGAGGCCAGTTCAATCTATTCTTTCCTCCTTCCTTTCCTTTTAAAACTCTATTTTCTCACGTTTCAACAATTATCTACAGCCGAAATTCTCAAAGTGTAGACAATAGTTGGGTTGAGAACAAAGATCTCTTGACTTCCAGCTCTCTACACCTTCCATGTAACAGACTGTGCAAGAGAGCAGTGTCCCCACTAAATTCAATTTTTGCCAAAACTCGTAAGCCAATTTTCAACCAGGAACTATTTTTTTAGTGGCAAGGGGTAAAACTCAAGACATTTCGATTCATATTGGATTCATAGTCATATGACGATGCTATTATATATGGATAAAAAAATACCACCCTTTTCCCACACTTACCTCTTTTACTGGTAGTAATTGCTCTAAAGGAATGTTGGTTTCATTTGCTCTGGGTTTCTCTATTACAACTTCTCTACTGGATGTCTCCAAAATCCCTATGCAATAGAAAAGGAAAAAAACACGCAAACATACATTAAGAAAAACAAACCATACCATATGTAATTAATAGATTCAGGTTAAAATTAATTATGTAAACAACCTCTATCCATAGTACATACACACACATACAAACATATCAAGATGCAGAGAATATTGTCAACAAAAGGTAGGGTGATGTCACCATTACAATAATGACAGAATCAAAATATATATAGTTTTTTCCCGTACATACAACTTGATGAAATTTATATGCTATCTATATTCATATTTGATGTACATGCATATATAATCTATAAAATACAGATCCTTTGTCATTAATTCACTTTCATGTTGATAATGTAGCATAAGTTAAGAGCACAAAGTAAATATTAATTTCTCTGTTCATTTAAAAAGTTAAATTCTAAAGAACTGCATTTAAAAACTGGTGGTGTTCCTTAGCACATTAACACTTCTTTTCTTCAAATAAGGAAGAACAAAAGTACATGGATACACATCAGCATATCAGGAAAAATTATACTCAATAAGTATATCAATAATTCATTGGAAAAACACGAACACTTGTACAGATAAGAAATAATCTCTAGTTCCCAAAATGGAAATATTTCCTCAACTCTTATTTCTTAGAATTAAGAAACTCTTTTCCATGGGGGGAAAAATAGATCTACAAAAGTGTGATGAATAAATATGTCAAAAAGAAATCTTTCCTCTTTTCCATTAAGGTTCTACTAATTATAATTTAATCTGATATGAATGAGTTAGCATTTACCTTTTGTTTTTTGCTTAGACTTGGTATACGATGATGGATTATATACTATGACACAATCTTTCTTTTATTTCAAGAATCTTAAGAGTCAGTTTCTTCTTATGTCCTGGACAAACAAATTTCAAAATCTTGCTGATTCTTATTGGTATGGCTTCTGATCAATATAGTCATCTAGGAGATGAGTGGTTTTTTTTGTGTTTTTGTTTTTTTCATTTATTTATTTTCCCCCCAAGGTCCCAGCAGATAGTTGTACGTCATAGTTGCACATCCTTCTAGTTGCTGTATGTGGGACGTGGCCTCAGCATGGCCGGAGAAGCGGTGCGTCGGTGCGCACCCGGATCCGAACGCGGGCCGCCAGCAGCAGAGCGTGCGCACTTAACCGCTAAGCCACGGGGCCGGCCCTTTTTGGTTTTTTTTAAATGCGATTCTATGAGCTTAATAATGAATGATTCCTAAGTAATACAGTTCACAGAAACATTCTCTGGAGAGGTAAATATTCTATTTGGTAGGCAATAACAACATCCTTTCGGGAAATTTTGTCAGAGTTTATTCTGAGGAAAAGTTTTCCTCAACTCTAGTGTTTCTTAATCATTTTGGATTTGTGAACACTTCTGAGAACTTGATTAAAGTGACAGAACACTCTATCCAAAGTGCACAATATGACTACATGGTAGGAGCATGTGTGCGCGCACAAACACACACACACACACTCACACACACTAGTGGGGATTCCTAGGCCCTCTTGTAAAGCACATTGATGAACCCCAAGGGCCCAGGGACTGCAGTTTAGGAATCCTGCTTCATTTCTCAACACACATGACAACATAGAGAGGGTTTTAGATCCATATTATACCATTTAACCTAAAATGCTTTCCCTATGGCTTGCATTTTATTATGTCTTTTTAAGAAGACGGTATTATAAATGAGGATCAATTCTAACATTAAAACAAAATCCAGATTTAATTAAAGATTTTTAAACAAACAAAAATGAAACTATAAGGCTATTAAAAGAAATATGGAATATTTTTTCAAAAGATCTGTGTAGAGACAACTTTTCAGAAGGACACAAAATGCAGAAGCCATAAAACAATTCTGCATAACAAAAACACCATTAGCAGTCAAAATAAATAAGACAAACTGACTTGGCACCCTCTCAAAATGTCCATACCTTTTTTTTTAATTAATAGACTTTAGTTTTTAGAGCAGTTTTAGGTTTACAGAAAAATTGAGCAGAAAGTACAGTTTCCAAATACTCCCTCTTCCTCTGCCCTCAGTTTCCCCTATCGGTAATATCTGGCATTAATGTGTTACGCTTGTTAAAATTAATGAACCAATATTGATAGATTGCTATTAACTAAAGGCTATAGTTTAACATTAGGGTTCATTCTTTGTGTCGTGAAGTTCTGTGGGTTTTGCCAAATGCATAATGTCATGTATCCATCATTACTGTATCATACAGAATAATTTCACTGCTCTAAAAATGCCCTCCACTCCACCTACTCACCTCTCCTCCCCTTTTCCCTCCTCCTGGCAACCACTGATCTTTTTACCGTCTCTATACCTTTGCTTTTTCCAGAATGTCATATAGTTGGAATCACATAGTATGCAGCCTTTACACATTGTTCTTTTTCACTTAGCAAAATGCATTTAAGATTCCTCCATGTTTTGCCGTGGCTTGATATCCCACTTCTTTTTATCACTAAGTAATATTCCATTGTACTGACGTACCACAGTTTATTTATCCATTCACCTACTTACAGACATCTTGGTTGCTTCCAAGTTTTGGCAACTATGAATAAAGCTGCTATAAACATTTGTGTGCAGGTTTTTGTGTGGACATAAGTTTTCAACTCCTTTGTGTAAATACCTAGCAGTGTGATTACTGAATCATAAAAGACAATGTTTAGCTTTGTAAGATACAACCAAACTGTCTTCCAAAGAGGCTATACTATTTTATATTCCTATCAGCAATAAATGAGAGTTCCTTTTGCTTCACATCCTTGCCAGAATTTGGTGGTGTTAATGTTTTGGATTTTTTAGTGGTATCTCCTTGTTTTAATTTACATTTCCTTGATGACATATGATGTTGACCATCTTTTCATATGCTTATTTGCCATCTGTCTATCTTCTTTGTTGAGTTGTCTATTCAGATCTTTTGCTCATTTTTTAATTGAGTTTTTTGTTTTCTTGTTGAATTTTAAGAGTTCTTTGTATATTTTAGATACAAGTCCTTTATCATATATGTGTTTTGCAAATATTTTTCTCAGTCTATGGCTTGTCTTTTCATTCTGTTAATGACCATACCTTTTTACTTGGCAATTCCACTTTACAAATTTACCGCCCAGCTACAAATGTGCACATATTAAGACGTAGTTCAAGGCAATTTGGCATATCATTGTTTGTGGTAGCAAGTGAAGAGGAAAAAAGAACTCCAAATGTCCATCAATGAGTAGCTGGTTACATTATGCTACATGCATCAATGGGAAACTATACAGCTGTTAGAAAGAATGAGGTGTTTCCACATAACTGTTAATAGAAAAGAACCTCTGCATAGTATGGCAAGATTTTGTGTTATTTTAACATGGATATGTATATGGAAATAGTTGCGTCTAGAAAAGGAAACCAGATAACTGGAGTAGAAAAAGACTTAATTTTCACCATATACTCTTTTGTCCTGTTTAAAAGTTTTACTATATGCATGGACTACTATTCAAAAATTTTTAAAGAAGAAAAAATAATACAGATCAAGTTGTTCATCCCATGAAGGGACAACAGTTGGATTCTTAATGTCACTTTACTCTTCTACAGATAGCTCGTAAAACCAGCTAATTTAAAGGGTACTTACTCTGGAAAAATAGGACTAGTTCGAAGTACAAGCTTTGCAGATCTATTTCTGGAAATAACTATCTGTCATTGTATAGCTATAGTTGAAGACTTATGAAAAAAGTTAATTATCTTATATTTATCATTTCACTTCCAAATACATTATGCTTATTCACTCAAAGTAATGCGCTTTGATGTTTATACAAACCATCTGCCTATTTTCAAGATGAGTAAGAAAAAAAGATAAGCTTCCCAAAACTTCTCTTGCTGGTGAGAAGTTCTATAGTAAGACAGAAAACGAATTATCAGCAATTATGATAACCTTTATAACATTTCCCTCTCAAAATTAAAAAGATTTTTAAAAAACTTAATCCTACATAGAGAAGCAAAAAGGATCGTTTTAAGGCAGGATTAGTAACATTGAATCTAGACTAATAAGATATCTCATGGTTTTAGAGAATTGCGGCATTTTTATATTTGCGTGGAATTCAAAATGGCCAATTTCAAAATTTGGCATTGTCAAACTTTATGAGTTCTGTTAACATTAGACAAATTATTTCACCTATTTAAAATATATTGAAAATTCTATACACTTATTAGCATTGTCTAGAGAAGGTAGCCCAATTTTGGTTCATTGCTCTAAAATATGGTTATTTGCATGAAATCAACACTGGTTTCTTTAAAAGCATGCCTAGATTAAGGACCTCAGTAGAGTGGAGAGGCTCACAGGAATGCCAGCTGCTGAACAGCCTCCCCCTACCGAGTTCGCTGTGGTTCATTTTACACTTCTGGTTAGTTTCCACACTGCTGCTTTCTTTCATAGGGAGTGGAGGTTGGCAGTACTTCCCTGTGACATCCACTTTCACACCCAAATTGGTCTTCATAGGCTCCCATTGTGTGCACTACAAAGCAACTTGCCTTGTTGGCAGCTCTAAGTGGGAACTACAAGTCTTTCTTTTCTTCACTGTTCTTTTCTGGCTCACAAGCAACCTCCCACCAAAAGCTGAATCTGTAGAAGAGACTACATCCAAGAGATAATACTATGAAAAAGTATGAAGAGAAGCCCAGGTGGCCACCTTGCAAATTTCCAATGTGGAAGCCTTCGACCTCTCTGCCCAAGAAACAGCTAAAGTCCTAGTGTAATGAGCTTTACAAACCCTAGGAGCCTCTTTACCTTAACTACATACGCCTCCCTAATACAATCCCTTAACCATCTAGCTAAGGAACTCTTAGAAGCCATTTGACCCCTCTTAAGACCCCCTAAGAGTACAAACAATCTTTCAGAAGATCTGAAATCTTTGATTCTTCTGAGACAAACCCTACGTGTTCTTCTTACATCCAATTGAAGCAGCCATTGCTCTTTGTCATTGCTGGGGCTAAAGAAAAATGAGGGCCAAGAAGCCTCCTGGTTTAGATAAATCTCAGATGCCACCTTTGGAAAATTTGAGGAACTGCCCGAAGAACAACTTTACTCTGAAGGAGCATTAGAAGCGCCCCATAAATCAAACCCGAGGCCACCCCATAAGATAGGATCACCTAAAAGAAATATAGTAAGGCACCATAACAGTCAAATAACATCCTATCATTTTCTGAAATGTCCAAAATAGAAAACCATCAAATCATGATCAAAAAAAGCAAATAAATATAAATGACTAAATGTCTTTTCTTTCTCAGAAAATATTTCTTGTGTCTATGAAATCTATTGCATCATATTCAAATTACTAACAGCACTGCCAATTTGGCTAAATTGACAATATAGTAGTAAACATCAAAGTAAAAAGTAAAATATTTGGTTAATCATCTTTATATTTCCTCTATGTGATGTTAAGCACCTGGATATTTTTAAAACATCTGGACAATGAAAATAGAAAAAAACCTCACTTTTCATCACATTGTTTTGGTTACATAGACATAGTAGGCAACTCTTTCCAAGATCTTTATTAGCAAAATATGTTCCGATCAAAAGAAATACACAGGAAACCAAATGACTTGATCTTTTTTTCCCCATTTTCTCCCACGCAACATTTCTAAGCAAAACATTAACTATCAGGATAACTTAAGATACATTTGATTTCTTTAATCATCCATTTCAAGGAATCTTTTTCTTCCTGATTTAAGAAACCAATGCTTTTGATAAGGATTTATTAACTTAAATGAAACATTTAAGATTTTTCGTGACAATTTCTCTCAAGATCATTACTTTCAGGGAGCCATTTAGATAAAGTTATGTCAGATTAAATAAATCTTGGCTTTGTTACAAAAAAATTAATTTCGACAATGAAGAACACATATGTCACAGTGGGATGTTCTAGTACTTAGACAGTTTTTATATCTATCCTTCAAAATTGCTTCCACATACTATGTTTGATAATCCACAAATATGTTTCTACACTACACTATTATTAATGTGATGTTGAAGTTGCTATTATCTGCCATAATGCTTATATGATGACAAATTTGGGGTAAAACAGTATATTGTGGCATAATTATATATTTTCTCTGTTGATTTTATTCATTAATGGTAATTATTGCTCTCAAATATATAACATTTGCAAGTTGCAACACTGTTTGATCTCAATCTAACGTAGTCGAACCTTTTTCTTTTTCTCCTTTTTTCTGAAATCAATATGACAAACTTTTGCTTCAATTCTTGGCCATTTCAGTTTTATACCTTTACAATACCTCTCTAACACAATTCTAAATTTGAATTTATGATGCCCTTAAGATGAATAAATTTCTCAGAATTGATCTAATTTCTCTAGGGGCTGGTGTAGGACCCATACAAGATGAGTCTGACTGGGTAGAAATCTAGATGTTTGGGAGTTCACTCTGTTTCTTGATCGACACCTTAGAAAAGATCTGCTAGAGATGTGGAAGAGGAATGCCAAATCTTAGTCAGGCACGATGGATGAGTACCAACACCAAGTGTCAACTGCTTGAGGCACCAACCTGTCTGTCAAAAATTAGGATGTCATATTTCTCCATTCAGACCCAGTCAGTTCCATCTAGAAGACCCTCTAGGGCTTACATTATCTCCTAATTAAATCTACTTTTGCATTCTGTCTTTTAATTTTCATATTTTCTGTCATATTTTTATTATTTTGCCATTGGATTTTTTTTGTCAGCTTCAGAAATCTATAATCCACCTCCATTTTTCTTCAAATTATCTCCAAATTTGGAAAAATGATCTCCATTATTTACTTTATAATTTAACAGTGCTACTTAAACTTAACCTGAAACACAGAAGGCTTGTAAGCTATGCTAAATATACAACAAACTCCAACCTTATAACTTTTCTAACCTAATTTACCCAGGCAAAATAAATGAAGAAATACAAAAGTAAACATATTAAACTAAATGTAATTCTTTTCTAAGAAATCAGGCTTTGAAATTTTTAGACTGATTATTAATCACTTGCTTCCCTCACTTTGTTTTACAAATGCAGCCACTATCTATATTTATTCTCCTAAAAATGATATACGGTATCATGTAAAAGAGAACTTTTGTGTAGTTCATTCTGATATAAACAAAAATATTTATAAATAGAGATGTGAAAAGAAAGAACACGTCTCAACCGTTATGCCTTTGAATTCTACCTTTAATGTTTGAAACATCATTTCAACACACATGGCATAGTTTTCTTCAAAACAATTTTGTGAAGACTAACTAAAAACAACATATTATATAATTATAATTACTCTTGTAACAACTCACATTTATTGTTTATGATATGCTAGACATTCTTTTAAATACTTTACATACACTAAATCATTTAATCCTCACAACCCTACATAATATATTGGAATCTAAAGCATTTAATCCTGAAAGAAAACAAAGAGAATATTAGTCTAGTCCTACACCATCATTTTAAAGATGAGAAACTGAAGGTCTAAGGAAACTAAATATTTTGCTCAAGGTCATCAGGCTGCTAGCAGCAGAAGAGGAGCTACTAGATCATCCAGTCTGCTTGTTCTTTCCGTAGGCCAGGCTATGTTTCTTTAATTAAAAAAAACAAAAAAACAAATCTATACAGAATTGACTTATGATGCTTTGTCAATTAGAATTATGGATTTTGGGGGCCGGCCCCATGGCTTGGCGGTTAAGTGCGCGCGCTCTGCTATTGGCGGCCTGGGTTCGGATCCCGGTCGCGCACCGATGCACCGCTTCTCTGGCCATGCTGAGGCTATGTCCCACATACAGCAACTAGAAGGATTTGCAAGTATGACGTACAACTATCTACTGGGGGGCTTTGGGGATAAAAAGGGCAGGAGGATTGGCAATGGATATTAGCTCAGAGTCGGTCTTCCTCAGCAAAAAGAGGAGGATTGGCACGGATGTTAGCTCAGCGCTGATCTTCCTCACAAAAAAAAAAAAAAAAAGAAAAAAAGAATTACGGATTTTGCTGCATGCAAAGGATAAAAATGTAATTTCATAATGTGCATTACACTTAAAGTTTATTTAAAGAATTCCATTATGTTTGGTTTTTTCGAGTAATGGTATACATTCAGTAGCAGGAAGCAAAAACAGAGAGAATTATAGATCTACAAATTTAAACAAAAGAGCATATTACCTGAAGTATTCCTGGGTATCTTGGGCAATGAAAACATTTCTTCAAACAATTCTTGAACATTTTTTTCCAGCTTCAAAAATGATTTTATGAGCTGTGATAAGAATTTGAGTTCATCTAAAGAGAGGAAAAAGTTTCTTCCTTTCTTTGTGCATTCAGGAGTAACTGTGAAAAGAGAAGATCAATACTATTGTACATTTTATTTGTTTTCTCATTAAATATTAGAACAATCTAGGATTCCATAAACCATCAAAACTAAGAAGATCCTCAATAATTAAACCAAGTTTGTTCTTTAAGAAATACATATAAAATCTCCTAGGAGAGTCTTCCTTTTAGGATTTTGGAGATGAATATTCCATTTGATGCAAACATGACAATTAAAGATTATATTGATTCTCAGAGTTATAAACAGGAATGTGATTTATTCTTGTAAAATCAGATCTTATACAACTCTATTTTTTAAAAAGTCTGGCATAATTTGAATCTAGTCACAAGGAAACATCAGACAAACCCAAATTCAGGGACATTCTACAAAACAGCTGGTCTGTATTCTTCAAAAGTGTCAAGAAACACAAAGACTAGGAAATGTTCCAGTCAAAAGGAGTCTAAAAAGACATGACAACTGCAATCAATACATGATCATTATTTTATTTTATTTTACTATAAAGGACATAATTGGGGTAATTTGGTGAAATCTGAGTAAGGTTTACAATCCAATGCTACTATTGCATGACTGTTAATCTTCTATATACTGGTTATAATATATACTGGTTATATATACCAGTTATAAAAAAAAAAGAATGCCCTTGTTTTTAGAAATACACATTGAACAATATAAGGGTAAATGTCTGCAACCTAGTCTCAGTTCAGAAAAAAAAAAACAATTTTAAGAAAGAGAGAGAGAATGAAAATATGGAAATGTGGTAAAATATTAACATTTGGAGAATCTGGACATTTTTTGTAAGTCTGAAATTAAAATAAAAAATTTAAAGAAAAAAGACTAGATAAAGGGTATACGTCTTACAGACCTTAGAAGTGTTGTTCCTATATCATTAAAAAGAAGTAAATTAAGTTAGCTATTGAATCTAGACTAAATTATTCATGAAATCATGTTTAAAAATAACTTCTGTTTAAATAATTGTGATATCTAGTGCTTTCATAAGATCAATATAACTTAAACAAAGGTTGATTTTTTTTCCTTTTATAATTATGTTACTCATTGTCTCACTACTATTTTAATATGATAGAAAAATATCTTATACTCTTCGAGAGTATGGAGAATAAGACTGACCTCACCAAATGGCACTTTTGACCAGGTTTTCAAGGATTTAAAGAATCTTTCCTTTATTATTGCCACTTCTTAAAACATACATTTAAGTAGTGTTTTGAGGCTTAATTACAAAGTGGAAAATTTGTAAACTCCCATGAAGTAAGCATAAAGTGCCTTTGAAGAGAAAATACAAGAGTGCTACTTAGAAATGATATAAGGTCTAGTGATTCCATGTGAAAAAATATTACCTTCATCACACGGATTTAAAAGGAAGGTTCCAGAAACGTAATAATTTCATGGGTAATCTACCTCACTTCAGTTAAACTTTAAAATGTTGGCATCAAACTTGTAACCATATGATACAGTTTTTCACTGACGACCAAAAATGTCATGGTATCTTTGCAGATAATAAGAAAGGGACCCATCAACCAACTTAAACTGTGGAATTTAGTCTTGTTCTTAAACAGTAAAAAAAGGCTTAAAAATTTTACAAGTATCTACAAAAACTTTATTTCATCTCTAAATTGATGTTAGCCCCACATACATTATAGTCTATCTCTAACAGCCCTACTCACATCTACCATTCTTCCATAGGCATGCCAGAGAACGTGAGCATGTACAACCAGCACATATAACTAAGGTTTTGCCATTAAAATCGTGACCCAAAAAGGGAAAGAAAAGAGAGTAAATGTATTATGATTCATTTAACTGTTGCTTGATTCTCATTTGGCCTGTTTGATTTCTTTTAAGCTTTGCTCATGTAGATGGCAGGGCTGGTTTAAACTTCTAAATCTTAAAGATGTTCCTTTTGGAACTAAAATGTTTACAAACCAAATTTTCAAAAACTTTAAGAATTCTTCGTAACTCTTTAATAGTTGGACTAGAAATTAAACATATTTAAGAAGGCTTTGTGCAGCTCAATCATAAATGGGAAGTATTTTGAATGCATATAAAGTAAGCAAAGAAGCTCCCCCTTGCCCGCCCCCTCAGAATCTTTGAGTCAAAAAACAATAAACTAATGGTGCTACTTGTTTCAAAATTAAGTAGGGTCTGAGGATTCTACATGAAGAGGTCTTACCCTCATGACCTGGATTTAGAAGGATCTTGTATTCCAGAAATGTAACAATATTGAAAGGTAAATATATTTTAATTCAATGAATCTTTATAACAACAATGAAAGAGGACAGAATAAAATGTATGACCTAAATCTAATCATTTTTGTCCCAAAGAAGCAATGATTATGGTAGAGGTCCATTAATTAGTAGTAGTCATTATTTCCTATTACTATTAGCTCAGTTCTCCCAAGGGGTATTGTCAGGGTTCTTAATTTATGGGGAAAATAATTCTGTGATAAATCCGTTTTGTGAAAGTCCAATTAAAGCAAAATTAAACACAAAGGATGAAATAGCATTTCTCAAACTTATTTGTCGTATTTTGCCCACAGTATCTCCCAGGACTAGCGTTATAATCATCACACATTGGCTCATGATTTCTATCTGCGTAAACATACCTATTTTTCTGTTCCTTAGACTCTTCACTGTTAATCAAATTAGAAAAGGGTTTCCTGCAGCAGAAATTCCCTTTACTTTTTCCTTCACTAAATTAATCTCTCTTTCCTTGTTCTTTCAAGATTGTCTCTGCTCCTCTCCTTCAACTCACCTCTCCAGGAAACCTTATCTGGATACAATCAATCCAGGAATTCTCCTTCCTACTCTAAGTCAATATAGCCTTTATCTTTTTTTTTTTTTAACCACTATGAAACTGTTTTGCTTCAAGAAATTTTGGACATACATGTTTACATACAGGCATCTATATTTCACTGGCCACCAATCATTGCTTTAAGACATCTGAAATAATTATTGTTGTTTTATTATAGGATGATCTGTATGATTCTTAGGAAATACAAATTTCTCCTAAATCCCAAGAATATTATAAAGAAAAAAATTGTTTCCATTTTAGAGCAAGCATTATTTAATTACAAGCAACTAGCAATGAGTAAGTCCATGTAAATAATAACTAGATAGTTGAAGGTTCTTTCCCTCTTATAATTTTAATAAAAATTTTTCTAAAATACAATATAAAATTCTCTTTGTCCTATTATTTAGAGTATGTAGAACACAATTTAAATTTTCTTCATGACAAGGTTACAACGAAGATTACTCATTTCTGTGTTGCACACAGGGACTAATGTCTGCCCCCTATTAAAGGGCATTTCTCAACGGGTTCTATGATCAAATAGGTTTGGGAATCACTACACACTAAATACTCTTTAAAGTGATTCACAATGGAAATTAGCACATTAAAGTCTCTAGTATTTACTTTTATAATAATGTAAGAAATTTTAAAATAATGTTTCTCAAACTTTTTTGACCAATGAATACCAGTTTACCAACATAACTTTTAACTTCTAGGATTTTCTCAAAAACAATTGCTTAGGGGACACTGCTCTGGATTACAATACTAATGAGTATATCTGCTTTGTAGTGTTTCTTCCCATTATCAGGCCTTTCACTGTGAATTCTTGTTGCTGGCTATGTGACTGATTTTACCAGTACCCGCTTCCACTTGTAAACTATTGCTCCTAATTGCATCATGGTACTGTTACCACCAAAAGGGGGTCTTCTACTCACTGCAAAGAAAAGCCAACAGTCAAGAGGCAAGGTGGTAGGAGAGAAAGGGTTTTATTACAGCTTGCTACCAAGGTGGAATATGGGGGGACTAAGGTCCAAAAGAACCATCTTATGGGGGCCACAGGATCTTGAAGCAGTTAAATAGGCCAGTGGGTTATAGGGGAGAGAGTCAGGAATGTTGACCTTCTGGTGTTACAGACTGGAAGTGTCCACACCAGATCTTTCAGTTGTCATGGATATCAGTATAGAATCTCTGTTCGGGGGTCATCAGTCATCACATTCCTAAGGAACTCAAAGAACAAAGTTATTGTCTTAGCTGGGAGGGGCCATAAAATCTACAGAGCATGTGTATCTCCTGGAGGATGCATATCTACCTGAGTTAATCAGAGTTATTCAAAGCTACAAAACAGTCTCTTTTCTACCGTATTGTAATGGCTTCCCTTATGTCAACCTTGTGTTGAGCCGGTATCAGTATTTTGCAGACTCCTTTGAGACACTAATGAAAGTCTCCTAAATCCTCATAGACCCTCTTGTTGAAAAAAAATCCATGTAGCCATAGTTTCAGGGCTAAATAGAACCCTCTGAAGTCCGTCCATGGCTCTCTTAGGGCAATGTGTTGCAGGACCTTCTGTATAATTAAAAATGCAAATTCCTGGGTCATCTCCAGATCCTGTTTAAGCAAATGCCCAGGTGAGTTTTCCACACACTAGAGTTTGAGACCACTGCCTGAGGGATCCATGAACTCTAGTAAAAACTCTTGTGGTCGAAAATCACTGTCTAGGAATCATAAAACCTGGATTTTGGTTTTAGCCAGTCGACCAAAGAAGTGCTATTGTGTAAAACAATAATGACTTAAAGAAAAAAACTCTACTTTTTCCATGGTCAAGAAATTTATGATTTTTTTTATATCTGGAAGAAATATGGAATGTCTGTAGGAAATTTCTAAGATAAATAAATTATTATTTATTTACACATTAGCCGTGGGCAAAAGAAGAACTGCTCCTGGAAAAACACCTGAAGAATAGTTGGAGTTCTTCAGCCACATTCATCACAAATGTAAAATGATTTCCATGAGGCCAGAGACTTCATCCAGTTTATTCACCATAATATCTCAAGAACCCAGCAAAAAGTAGGCACTCAGAAAAACTGGTTAAAAAAATAAATGTGTGAAATCCCACGGGTCCTAGAAATAGCTAGGTTTGGCCTAGAACAAAGAAAGATTTTATACCTAATCCTAAAATGCATCCTTCAAAACAATAAATATTTATAGATGTGAGTGAAGAAATAAATAGATAGATAAATAAATAATTACAGTATTATATATACACTCTTTTTAGTATTTTATTTGACAAAATAGATTTGAAGATTATTTCTAAAATAGAAGATGTGTGCAAAAGGATATAAAAACAACAGTGAGCTGGGAACTTGATAAAGCATATTGATACAACTGACTCTGAAACACGATTTTTTTGCTTTTAAAAATAAAATTATACTTAGAAAAAAAAATTTCACCGTGAAAAAATATGCACAGATACGCATAGAACTGTTGTCCTAAAATAAAAAAATAAAATAGAAAGTCTCTCTCTTCTCTTTTTCTATTTATGTATACCCATACATACACATATAGATAGATATATCACTCATAAAGAATATATATTATACATTATACACTTAGAGACGTTTTTCACCTAGCGACTAATAGTTAAAATATTAGCTCCATTCTGTTGTACCAAAATTAAGGACACTGAAAACAAATCTAGAAGGACATGTTAGGGCTTCTCACATTTGATCCACAACAAGGCAGCATTTGGAATAAATATCAAAGTCTAGCTAAATCAGACAAAACATAAAAATACGGGTTGCGGCTGAAAGTACACATATTATTTTCCAAAACCATTAGCAACAGAATTCTTGTTAATAATAGCATTAAGATACAGTAGAAAATGAGAAGCTAGAAAACCAGATAATCTGAAGCTGTTGGATCAGTATAATAGGATAAAAGGTGCACATTTTAGTTTTCCCAAGAAAAACGAACACTAGCCACCCTATTATGACTGTAAATGGATCCATTTTCAGTGAGGAAGTATTCTCGATGCCACTAAACAAGTGATGTAAAAAAGAGGTGACACACAAAAGCTATTTAAAGTCTCATTATTCCAGATGAAATTTATGACATAATCCAAATGGAATATATTTGTTCCAGTAAAGAAAACTTTTTAACAATATTACAAGAAGTCAGCAGAAACCACATAGGAACAAATAATAAGCAGTACTTTTCCCAGCACTCAAGTCACTTCCTGAGAGCAGGTAGGACTTTGGAGCACACTGTGGTGTTCTAGTGGCCTGAAGGATCACGGTGCCTCCTTGAGTGCCTGCATCCATGGAGCCACACAGCAGGAGAGGGAACAGGATGCAAACACCATGTCCCTTCTTTGTTTTGTAAATCTAATGGGTAGATGGAAAATCAAGGAGGACCTGCAGGCACTGTTTTTTGTTACATACCCTAGGAAGAAATTGAAGCTGCTTTTTCCCCTTTTCCTTGGCATGATTTTTGTAACTTGAGTTATTTTTCAAATTTATATGACCAGGAAAGCATTTGAGGCTAAACTAAGACAAAGAATATTCTCACCTTAGTTTTCAAAACTGAATTTATTATTTATCTCTTTTTGAGGCAGTTTTCATAGGTACCACCCGAACAGACAAGGTAAAACTTTAAAATAAATTGAGTAACTGAATAACTGATTAAAAGGATGAGTAAATATCTTTAAAGTTGAGTGAAAATGCAACCTGATACAAGCTGAATATGTGGGAATTTAGACACCCCACAGATAAGTGTTAGGACCCCTCTTCTTAATGATGGGAGAATGGAGAAGGAACTATAGGGAAAGCTGAGTTTCATAAAAGGTTAATTAATCTGAATTTGAATTCAGAAAACATTTAACTCTTAGAAGCTGGAAGTTGGACTCTGTCCTCTCTGTTTTTTCCCACTTCCGCTTTTTCCCCCATGTTGTGTTATGTGGTGTACCGCTATTTATAAGTACCACTACCTGCAATGCACAAGAGGTAGTACGGTAGAGAGGATAACACATGGAATTATGAGCCAGATGGCCTAGGTTCAAACCCTAACAGGGCTCCCTACTAGCTGTGTGACTTTGGACAACTACTTAGTCTCTCCATGCCTCAATAGTATATGAGGTTTAACTGCATTAACACATTAGAGCAGTACCTGAGGGGTAGTAAGTGCCGTATAAATGTTAGATATTATTACCATCTCCTCTGAGAAGACTGCCCTCAGATCCCAGGCCAGCTTAGTTTCCTATTCTCCATGCTCCTTCCTATTTTACCCCACACATACCTTCATTTTAGCACCTACAAAGTCACATTGTAATTGTTAGTTTGGGAGATATCTCCTAAAACTTTAATCTGAATGGCAGAGACGTTTTTTCCCATTATTGCATTCCCACTATTCATCATAGTGAATGAATGACTTCAAAATGATACATATTGCTGAGTGTCGGAGACAAAACCAGCTGCTTTTAACTCATTTTATTTGGCTTTTTCTACTGCCATATACACGCTTCTTTAGTAAAATACTTATATTGAATGAGCTTAACATTAATTACTATGTGTCAATTTGAACACAAAATATTTTGGGGAGAAAGAACCGTAAATATCATATCAGAGACCTGTTTCACTACAAACTACTTTAAATAATAGTATTTAATGAATTCCATCTCTAAGAATAAACTTTCTTAAAGTTGAATGGTAACCCCTCTCCAAGACTTTCCACTGCCTCTTTGCTATGTCAACCCTTCAAAATATTGGTTTTGTTTTTGTGTCTGTGTGTTCATCATCTTTTTTAGAATCTAATATAAGCTATGCAGCTAGAATAATCGAAACAATGTTTTGCACATAATTCTGGGAGTTTCCTGATCCTTTGAGGCCTTAGCGTTCTATTGATCATCTGAATAAGGCCCTCTGCCTTGGTCTGACTTTATGAGAAGAAGGCTCAATAGGTCTCCCTCTCACCAAAGAGACCTGTAGCTTCTAGAAATTTCTATTTCCCTTTGCAAGAAGAATAGGTCCAGTATAGCTTCTACCTCATAATCTTATCACTCTTCCCATGTGATAAAAATAAAAAGTCTCAAAACATTTATAGAGACAACTATCTCTCTTGCCCACTCTGACATGGGCCCCAGGTAAGGTGAGGGGATAAACTGAGGAATAACTAATGGCCCCATCCTTTCAGGAACCTAGACAAACACACAGATTAGTACTAAGTGGCCATTGCTTTGATAATAGTATATTTTATTAGAAAAGATTGAATTGTTAGTATATACTATATCTGCATTTTCTATACCTTCTTCTTTTGATTGTTCTAGGCCAAGATATTTGTTACACTTAATTTTGTATCCATTGACAGGATCAGTAATGGTGATTTAAAGACAGGTAGAGGTATGGACAGAGAGACCTGCTGGGTTTGGAATAAATCCTCACAATGCACCAAAAGCCCCCACATGAAAGGGAGGTTTGCTGTTACCTTTGGAGGGGCCTACACAGCAAATATCTCCTTGCTTCACATACCAAGAGAAACCTAACTGGATGAAAAGAGTGGAGATAGAATCACTTTGAAGCTATTCTTCTGGGTCAATGAGAAAAACTAAAAAGATACTGCTTCTATTCTTCCCTCTTTATGATTCCCAGGCCAATCTTGGCTCCACTGGATGTCACCTAAACGTACCGCTAAATGATAACAAAATTCTCCCACACTCCATTCCATCTCCTCTGGCAAAAGCTGTCAGTATTACATTAACAAGGGATCGGACTTCTCATTCATTTGCCAAGGGTATGATACTCATGTCCCTCTCCTATTTTCTTTCTTATTTTGTTTTTCTGACTGAGAACATGAGAGAGACTATCTGACTCCTGATGTGGTCACTGTTAGTTGAAGATGCTAAACAAAGAATGGCTTTACATTTGAATTCAGCCAAAATTGAGAAATGTACCTGGGGCAAATTTCTGAATACTTTCTCAACTGACTTTTCTTTTGTTTTATGCTGGTTTAACTCTCCGTTATATATACATGGATATGTTTATTCTTTTAGAGAACATCTGAATAAAAAGACATCTCTAGTGTAATGAAATGGGCTTTATAATTTTATTTACTTATTTATTTTTTCCCCCAAAGCCCCAGTAGATAGTTGTATGTCATAGCTGCACATCCTTCTACTTGCTGTATGCGGGACACGGCCTCAGCATGGCCGCAGAAGCTGTGCTTCGGTCCACGCCTGGGATCCGAACCTGGGCCGCCAGTAGCGGAGCGCGCGCACTTAACCGCTAAGTCACAGGGCTGGCCCTGAAATGGAGTTTAAATTCTAAGTACTGTATGCTAATGGCACATTATTAATGAAATATTTTCCTAATATCATTTTCTTGGTCTCAAATTTTGCTAGAGTTCAGTTAATTATATCTCTTATCTTATGTGTTACTTTCCATTATCATGACCAAAAATTAACCTGTAGAAAAAACTTAAACTAAGTTCACAATTCATTTTTACTATAGTCTAAGGTTATATTTGAGAATTGATATTTCATTTTTAAAAGGAATATGCCATGACAGAGATGTTACATTATCAGGTCTTAATATAACATGTTAAAAATTAATTTTAAAAATTTATCACTGGAATAAAAATAATGCCATCATCAAAAAGATGGATTTAAGTTAAGATACCAGCTGAGTGTGCTTCCTAATATATTTCCTAAATGAATCATAACCTTTCAAAAGAGATTGAACTTTTTTTTTCTTTTATACTGAAAAATAAAGAAGATTCTCTTTACATTTTTTTATCAGGTAGGCAAGTTATAATGCCTATAAATGTATGTTAAAATTAATATGAAAAGAGACAGCCATGGTGATAATAGCAGTATCTTATACCCACCTGGAAAGTTGTCCTCACAAGCTCATTATCTAACAGAGAGTAGGGTAGGCCTTAGATTTAGGGAAGCCATTTACTAGGTGTGATGACACCTTGTTGAGCAAATTTTATAGTTATTTTACCTTTTTAGCTACCTTCCTCATCTAAGAAACAGTTATTCAGCCATAAAGGCAAAGTCATATTTCCTTCAAACTTCAAATATGACTTTGGAGCACCTTATATCATCTTTTACCCAGTCTCCCTTCAAAAGGCCTATGAGTTACAAAAAGCATCTTTAAGTGGGGTTCAATTGCTAATTCAACAAAGATTTGCCTTGTGCCTACAATGCACCAGGCACCATGTGACATACAGCACTTGTGACAGACAGGAGAGAGGTACAAAGTGACATCTGAAAGCAGGATGGGGGTGACTAACTGGGCCATGCCTCATAGCAGTCACTGTCAGCTCCTGTGGCCATCCCTGTCTCTTCAGAGTAAATTGATATCTCTTCAACTACTTAAGTTCAGACAAGAAGAAAGGCACTATGTTAGATATATAAGAAAAACCCAGAGTTAAGAAAAGTCCATGGATAAAAACTAATTGAAGAAATTATCAGGAGTTGATTGCCATCCTGTTTTGATATAAATGGTCAATGCTGGGCTCTGTTGTTCTGTTATAGTTTATTTCATGGGATATTCTTTTAATTGAAAAAAAGTAAATAAAAAATACATGAAAAATTAAACTATTGGACTTTGTTTTTCTTGAGTATATAAACATCTTAGATGTACTTGATTTTTATATTATAATAAAAAACATAAAATTGTTCAATAGGCACAAATATTTTAGAATTCAACTTGCATTGCATTTTGGGTCCAGTGTTGTTGGTGTCTGGGTTGTGATGAAGAAGAAAGGAAGACAAGAGTAGATGGAAAGAAAGTCCAGAGGGGAGGCAGTTTCCTCTAAATAGAGGTCGGTGCATTCTAGTTTATGGGACAAATGTGGCCCACAGCCTGGCTTGGTATGGTCTGTGAGTTAAGCTGGCTTTTCTCTTTGTAAATGGATGGGAAAAAAATCAAAAGAAGAAGAAGATTTCATAACATGTTAAAATTATATGAAATTCGAGTTTCAGTGTCCACAAATAAAGTTTCATTGGAACATAGCCACAATGATTCACTTACATATTGTCCATGGCTGCTTTGGCTACAACGGCAGAGTTGAGTAGTGGAGACAGAGACTGTATGGCCTGCAAAGCCCAAAATATTAACTATTTATTCTTTTACAGAAAGGGATAACCTCTGCCCTAGAAGAGTAAGGGGAGAAGGTGAAAGAGAGACACAGTCACAGACGTGTTGATATACAAAAGGAGAAAGCATGATTAAAAAGAGGGGGAGGCAACATGATGACATGGAGATAAGAGTAATTAATAGCTACTGTTTACTGAACATGTACTATATGATAAAAACTTTATATATGCTATTTCTAATCTTCACTGAAACCATAATGAGGAAGTGAGCTCAGAGAAGGTAAGTCACTTACAGTGAGGAACAATGTGAATGTACTCTGAGAAAATAGCAATGGCACCAGATTTCAACTGAAGAACAAAGTGTGGGGGTCAGGAGGTGATTTTTTCAGACAGGTTGAATCTGTATCCATATTGGAATCATATGGACAATTTTGGGCCATCAACAAGAGCCAACATACACTTCAGATAGAACTAGCAATCATCTTTTATTTGGATCTTCCCTTCAAACACCAAGTCCTCTCAATGATAATAATAGAAAAAAATTATATAATGCTTCCTCTGTGCCAGGTACTATTATAAGCATTTTCCATATATTTACCCTAATCCTCTAAACTCCATGAGGAAAGCACTAATATTAGCCTTTACCTCTAAGGCATGAAGAGCTTAAATAAATTGCTCAAGGTCACAAAGCTCATAAGGAGCATTTGAAATGCACTATGTTAGTATCAAACTGTAGCAGGCATCAGAATCACCTGCAGAGCAGTTAACACACAGATTGCTGGGCTGCCCCCAAAGGTTCTGATTCAGTGAGTCTGAGAATTGAGACGTCTAACATGTTCCAAGTGATACTGCTGTCGCTGATTTGGAAACCACACTCTACGAACCATTGCTCATTGGCCCCTCTATTATTTCCTTATTCTCCTACCTAGCCATCCTGTTCTCAATTTTTAAGGCTTCGTCTCAGTATAAACTCTTATCAAAATTCATATTTCGATCTGGGGGAAAATGATCCTCTAAGTGGTTTCCTTCTGTCCTCCCCATTCAGGTACTCTTACACATCATGGGACAAGTTTTATTTCTCAAACACTTGTTACTTTTCCGCTCGAAAACCTTTAACAACGACCATATATCATCTAAACATCAAAGTTTGGTTTTCAAGACTTTTTGTAATCTGTCCTTATGCTAGGTATCACATCATTCATTCAGTCATCCCTAGGTATCACATCATTCATTCAGTCATCCCTAGGTATCACATCATTCATTCAGTCATCCATTTATTTGATACCTGAGTTTTTGTGTGCCCAGCACTCCTTTCCCCCTTCTGGTAACAAGCTGATCCCTTGGCCAATCAGACGCCTTCCCTGAGACTTTTTGAAAAGACGTACAAAGAAAGCTGTTAGGATGTAAGTAGGAAGCTGCCAGGGGCCACATACCCTACCGAGTGGAGAAACTGGTCTGAGAATGAAGTCGTCACACAGAGGGAAACCAAGACAACAGATCAGGAGATACAGCTAGAAAGCTAAGTTCCAGTTGCTGAGGTCTCTAGAAATCCTCCGATTTCTGTCCTTCTAGAGGTTTAATTGTTTAGCTCCTTCTTCTATTGTGGTAACTACCACATTCTTCTTTAATAATTGCCCCTCCTTTTTTGCTCATAAGCAGCAGAGGTTAGGAATGGAAGAACAAAGATTTCACTTGCAAGCTCCGAGTCCTGGCTATGCCTGTGTCAATTATATGTAGAATAGCTCCCATGTGCCAGTCACAGTTCTTTTCACTGTCTCCAACAAGCAACTGGAATCTCTTCTGCTGCTACTTTTTGAACTTCAAGGGAAGCTCTTTCCCTTTCCCTCAGCCTGTAAAAGGTCTACTCACCCTTCAAGGACAAACTCATATCCAAATCCTTCATGAAGTTTTTCTAGCTTGTTCTTCCTTACACTAAAGATTTGCCTTTCCTGAATTCTTAATGTACTTAAAGTCTTACATAAATTACTTGGTAATTAATTCAATATGGTATTATATACTTTTTTCCCTCATATTGCTTTGTGAGTTAGTCTTTTTCAGGCCTAGATTTGAAGGCACTTGAAGACACCAAATAAAATTAGGCTTTAATTGATTTCAAACTTCAGAAAAAACTGCTTGGAGAAAAGTAATTTTTCTCAAAAGAAATATTAGTTGCTCCAGAGTTGAGCTGGAGGTGGGAGTGGGTGGGAGAGAGTAGGACTGAGTTTCAGAATATGTCATCTTGTCGGAACTCTCAGGGTTGAGAGATGAGATGGGAGAAGCCAGAAGACCTAAGAAACAAGGCCCAGGTTTTCTTTCTGTTGTGCCTTCCAAATAAACCGTCCATTCAGTATACATCCCCTACTTTGCATTATAGGACCAGAAAGTGAAAACTAGTTCATCTCTTCCTGCTTTCTGCTTCTCCAGATCCTGCCCATAGTGCAACCAACACAGTTCCATTTCATCTTGATCACCCTGGAGAGAAGTCAGAAGGGACTCCTATCTGCTAGAATCACTTTCTCAGAACTCTGCAACTGCTTGTCTGCATAACTCCCAGCAGCTTTTCATATATTTATGTTTTATTTCTCAATCTAGATGGGAAGTAAGGGTCTTATACTTTTTGGAATTCCCATTAATCTTAGCGCAATATTTTTTCAATAGGAGGGGCTCAATTAATAAGTTGATTAGTTGGCTACTATATTATACTTCCAAATACTGATTTATTTCAAGAAAATGATTCAGTTAAAAAATATTCATTGAACTCCTGTCGTGTGTTAAGCAGTGGATTGGGTACTGAGGAAAATAAATAATACTTGCCCTTGAGGTGCTTAGAGTCCATACGGGGAGACAGATCCCTAATTAGATATTTTAATAGAATATGCTAAGAGCTTTGAGAAAGGCATATGGAGATGCTGTGGGAGCACTGATTAGGGGCTCTAGCTCAGTGAAAGCTTCCTGGAAGAAATGACACATGAACTGTCATAGAGGATCAATGGGAATTAGGCAAAGGAGGGGAGGAAGAGGATAAAGAGGTGGGAGACAGCATGGCATGAGCAGGAGTCTCTGTCAGTTCAGTGTTAGCAGAGAGTGAAAAATACGAGATGGGGAGAGGGATGAGGTGAAGACGAGGAAGGCAAGTGCTAGGTCAAGCAAGGCTTGGCTTCTAATACTGAGTAGCTGGGGCTTTATGCTGACAGTGATGAGGAGCCACTGAAGAGCTTTAAACAGGGAAGTGGCATGTGCTTGGCAGATGTTTTAGAGGAAAACAAGAATAAGGGTAAAGAATCCAATTAAAACACAAAACTAAATAGTCCAAATGAGAGATGATAAAGACCTAAATTGGGCCTTGATGGCAGGAATGGAGAGGAGGAGATGGACTTAAAAATATTTAGGTGGTGAGGCAAAATAAAGAATCTTGGTGATTCTTTTGATAGTCGGGAGAGGGGCAGAAGGGGAGAATGAGTCATAGTTTCTGCTTCAGTGATTATTAGTGGATTAACTTGGATTGGGGAAGAGGATCAGGGATCAGGGAAATGAGGAGGAGTTCAGTTTATCCATGCCCTATTTGGAGTGCGGTAGAACATCAGAGGGACCAGATGAGCAGGTACTTAGCTCTAGAAGTACGAAGCTTTGGGTGGGATCAGTGCTAGAGCTAGATTGGGCATCATTCACACATAGTGACATGAAGATAAACAAAGGACATATCCAGATACATCTATTATTTTAATTTAGTTCTATTTCATTATTATTATTTTTAAATTGAAAAAAGTTAATATAGCACTTCCAGAGAACATTATATGAAGCATTTTAAAGATAAAATGAAGTATTCAATGAGAAATTGATTTAAAAATAACAAATATGCAGCCCTTTGTCATATATTGGTGTTTAGGAATACCACATTAATATATGTCGGCAATTCATCTTGTCAGTTTAATGCTAAATACAGTATGTATATGTATATATGTATATGTTTGAAATAATAACACAGTGCGTAGTTTGTGCCAGACACTATGTATAATATCTATATTAATATTCAGACACTATGAGGTAGGTTTTATTATCATCACCTCCATCATATAAACATCTGACACTCATAGAAGATAAGCAACCTATCCAAGGCTACATAGCTGCCAAGTGGAAAAGTTAGAATGCAAAGTCAAGTCTGCCTGATTCCAAAGCTCCTAACAGCCACAAGACATTGAGCATTAAGTGCCCCTCCTTCCCGCCCATCCTTCTAGCCAGGCCTTTTTTTGCAGCAATGAGAGAATAGCTGTCAAGACAGCAATAGCCTTGATAATCCAGAGGGAGGCAGGCAAACACAGGAATTTTAACACTTAAAAAAAAAAATCATAATTAATGATGTCTAAATGAATACATGCATCAATCTGGATATTCATGCTTCTGAATATTTGTAGTTAAAACCCAGTGAGCATACTGGTTTTGGAGGATAATTTGAATTTACATATCAAAATTTAAATTAGCTTATTCTTTGGCCCAGGAATATCTCTTCTAGGAATAAAACTTTCCAAGATACTCACATGAGCATACAAAGAAAAGAAACTGGGAAAATCCTAATAGCTATTAATTGGTGTTAGATAATTAAATAATTAACTGATATAATCATACAACAGCTTGCAGCCTGTAAAAAGAATAACGCAGATCATTTTGTACATATTGATACAAAAGAGGCCTATGACATGGTAAGTTAAAAAAACTGCAGAATTTGTGGAATGTATATATATACAGTACATGCATATGCATAAATGTGGCAGGGTACATGCCAAACTGTTAACAGAGATTATTCTAGGGTGGTAGGATTAAGGGTAGAGAGGGGGAAAGAGACCCAACACTGTTTACTTTATACACTTGAAATATGTACATACATAAACACACACGTATTAAATGTGTATATGTATATGTATATTTATATAACAGTGGGCATGTATTGCTTTTGGGAAGAAAAAAACTAAGATTTTTCTAAATTCAGTGAGTCAACAATCTGATAAGATCAATTTAAGTTTAGCCATATGCAAATAAATTATGCTACATCTTTATTATGGAATATCACGGCGCCGTGGAATAGAAAGTCAGACCAGATTGCACTGACATGGGAGAAGGTCATGAAATATTAAATGAAAAAAGCACACAGCAGAACAATATGTCTAGTTTGATCTCATTTTAAAAAATACAAACATATATCAATTCTTATATACGCATGAGGAAAATTCTAGAATATTTAACAAAGTGTGAATAAGAGTGGTGATCCCTAGGATTGGGATGGAGGGAAGGAAATGTGGGGACTTTGACTCTCTCCTTAATATATATTTGATGTTTTAATTTTTATAATGAAAATTTATTACTCTGATAATTTTTTTAAGTAATAAAAACATTTCTAAGAAATGTAGTCTGAGCAGTGGAGTACTTTATTTTCACTTTAGTGCAGATTTTAAATATTTGATATCACAATCTACAAATGTGCCCTAGAAAAAATTTCAGATTCATAATGTTTATGAAATATACAATTTAGCATAGCTTTACATGTTTAATGGTGCACTAAAGACTGTACAGGAAGTCAAAATACTTTAAAATATTTTCAAAATCTCAGTATTTCTCTTTCTTCCCATTTCCACAATGTAAATCTAGGCCCTCTTCACATAATCTCCTAATTGATGAATAAGTTTCCCATAACATTTTCATGAACAATCTAAACAATCTCAATTTTATCATTTCTTTCCCCTTGCTAACATGAGGAAACATATTCAAGGCTTTCATAAAGCTTTTATTTTCACAAATGTGTATCATTTCTGAAAGAAACAAAAACAAACCAGGGCTCCAGAAATGCTCCTGGCCTTCATTTTGGATGTGAAGCCGCCTCCTCCCTGGGCCCACCTTCTCTCTCATGTACATTTCTTCTTTAACTGGGAAGGCCCCACTGCCCTACAAAACCTGATGCACGTCCTTACCTTGATTTCAGGTTAACAAGAATGTCTCACCTCTGCTCAAACTCTTCCCATAGCATTCACACTACTTCCCCATTATCTGATCATCTCATTCCTGAATTCTTGTAATCTCTTGCTCATGCCTTAAGTCCCTTCTTGGTTGACTTTAGAGAAGACCAGTTCAAGAACCTCTCTGATTTCTCCTAAGGGTTCAGAAGGAAAATCCTGCCACTTGAGAAGCAAATATGCATATCTTCCTAATGAGGAAGAGTCCACTCTGCTTTTGCCAACCTTTGGCATCTTCCGGGGAGCTAGACTTCTCAGAGCCAGACTTCCTCACTGTTAGTCCAAAGCGGCAGGGCACTGGAAGGGCATGGTGTGGGAGATGCCCATGATTCCAGCCTGTGGATCAAGGATTATGATCTTAACATGTACCTAAAATTCAAAGTGACCTAAGGGAGAAAGAGCCTCAATTAGATCAGCTTATAAATCACTCTGCCTTTAACAAATGATATAGAGAGAATATTGTCAGAGCCTTATCTTAAATAAGACATTTATTGATAAGATCTTATTTCTCCAAGGTTTTTGGTTACAAGTAACAGAAAAGAAGTAAACTAGAGCAATAAATGGGAATTTCAGATAAAGCTAAGGGTTGTCTGGCCCTTGTCTCAAAGGGGTAGAAGGACAATGGACAATCAGCTGAGTGAAAGTCATAAAGTTCCTCTCTTTAATCAAGTTTCTTCCTGGAATCATAGGCTGAATTTGCTTCCACTCATACCAAGGAAGAGGACCAGAAGGCAGCCATTTACAGTTGTTTGGAGAGCCAAGATTTCCAGTTTGCCAAAATGAGACTTATATGCGTGGAATTCGCTTTGGAGACTAGAAGGCTAGAAGTGATAAATTGCGGGAAGCAGCTGTGTCCCTTTGTTTCTATCACAAAGTGGCATGAGTGATTCCAAAGTGATATTAGATAATGGATCTTATTTTTGCGAGTTAACATGGAGACCAGATCTTATCTCAATATTTTATCTTATCTTCAGTTCTAACTACCGAAAAGAAAAGTACAAATCTGTTCTTTCTCTGAGAAATCACAAAACTATATTAACAGAGGCAGCCTTTTTTAGAATTCTTATATTTATTATAAATCAAAGTTAATATTTAAACTTATGGCTACATGATATTAAAAAGTTCATCTCAGTAATCAACCCTTCATTTCATGGAGATATCAACTTAAAATATCTGAAAAGCCAGTTTTCAAGATCAAATCTAAGTTATGGCATACTAAGAGCATAAAATATGTCAGCTCCAACACATCACCAATAAAGATTAGATGCTTCAAATTGTGAAAACATATGTAACTTAGCAATTCTCATTTAATGATTATTAAAGCTAATATCATTCAAATTATTTTAAAATTAGTATAAAGAAGGTCACATATATCTTTCAAAGATTTATCTTAAATAAAAAACAAAGAAATAAAACTACAACTGATAAAAATTTTGATTTCTTAAAGGAAAAAGTCTAATTAATGATAAACATACTACATGTAAATAATCATACATAGGACAAATTCTAAAGTAATAATAATTTAGGAAAAATTCAAATTTTATTACAAGTTAATATTTCAATACAGAAACTTTGCTATATTGCTGAGTAACCTCATGATATTTAATTTTACTTGCAGGCTTTGAAAAATACAATTAGTTATCAGCAATCAATTTGTTGACTCTATTGTCCCCAGATAGCATTTGCTACCACTGGGAAAATACTGCTTATGCTCTAACTACTATTGCATACTTCATAATCTGCTAATTAGCACTTAATTTTCCCTTTGCTTAGGGAATAATGATTATTGCCTTCATGTATTACAACAGAGGGCTACCTTTAACAATCATTTTTTTAAAATTAGCTGATAATGCATAGACAATACCCATCCCCCCATGAGTGCCTTACATATTCCATTCTGACATAATAACCAATACAATTTTTCAAATTCTGCTGGAGATAGTTAATTTTAATATTAACATAAATCCAGGACAGCCACTTTGATTATTTTCAAAACTTTGAATATTTTGACCTTTGGTATAAAAATTTCAATCATAACAGTTTTAAACTTGCATACTAAATTATGAGCATGTGATTTAAAATACTTAACATGAAATGGCAAAAGTGAGAAATTAATTCCTATAGAGTAGTTGTTAAAGAGGCAAAGCACAAACAATAGAGGCTAAAGTCTTTCACTTTTATATTCTTTAAATTTGAAGAGAGATATTTGGTAATGTGACCATTTTTCTCTTGGTAAAAGAAGAAGTTATTACAAGTGAAAGTTGTACTTCTAAATGTTATCTATGGTTTTCAATGGCAGATTCTAATCTGGAGACAAAACTTTCTATAAAATATATTTTTTTCTTTATATTTACAGATCAGAGCATGTAATAGTGTTAAATGTTATTTCATTTTTATTGAATCATATAAATGTCATAATGGAATGGATTAATAAAGTAGTTTCTCTATCTTTGGATAGGCAACTCGTCTCTAGCTTCTAAGCCTGAAAACATGCTATACTTCATTCAAATAAACGAGTTTGAAGTGCAAATTTTTGAAATTTGGATTGTGATTCTGATGATGATGAAAGCACCAAAATCTGGATAATAGGTGATAACAATGAATTTACAATGTACATATAACTTGTAGTTGTATGTATATTACCATATACTAATTAATATCATATGCAGTGACAGAATGCCAAATAAATGAATAATGAATACTAGCAGTCAAAAAAAATGAAGCCAAAGTACTTCCTAGTCTCAATAGGAGTAAGAAAGATATTATTATCAAATTTCCAAATTCTTATTTCTAATCAAATCTATTTAATAAAAAATATGACAAACTATCAAAAAAATGTTGACTAAAATAACTTAGATAAGTGAAATAGCACAATGATTGTTAGATAAATTGAAAAATTCACACCCAACACTTAGACATATAAAATAAAAAAAACAAGAGAATGTAAAGCTTGACTAAGTGACCTGATCAAATAATTCCAAAATTTTATTTGTGGTTTATGGTCATCCAATGAAAGATTCAAAGAAGTAGACGTCTGACAAAAATTCATGGAAAAGCCTAAGACTTAATGCTTATTATATAAGTAAAAACAGAAGAAAACAAAATTAAGTTTGGGTTAAACTAGATATGAAGTAGTTTAATAAAGTAAAAACAAGACAACTTAGCAATAGTGTATGGGGAAATTTTAAGGAGTAAATTTTCAAAGTAGAGCATGGGGAGATGCATGCATAAATCCTATTAGCAATGTGTTCCTCTGATCTTGGTGATATTCACTTTTAAGTGATGCCATAACTATTGTAACAATCTTGCATTTATGATAGCATTCATTTACTCTCTGTCCCTGAAGACAGTGAACCTAAAAGTAGTGTTATTCTTTCTTTTGCATTTACTAATGATATATTTAGCTTTATACGCACTAGTCACAGATCGATCCTTTTTTATGTCTCACTGTGGTAATTTTTTTTTTAATAACTGTATGTTTAAAATAATTAGTACTGCTGGATATAATCACTAATTTCCTAAAACTGCAAAAGGCAACTTAATATTTCTGCATAGCAGCTGTAATACACAATATTCCACGGAACTAAATTATTACAAACAGTGCCAGCAGTTTTCTATACACAGTACTTAAGATAATTATAAAAAATCATCTTCATTACTGCTTGCTAGCATTTTTTTAACAGTTTAATTTGGATAGGTTACAAACTACATTCAAATCACACAGATATAATTACTGTAAACCCAAGAAGCTATAAAATGTTCCCAACCAAATCCCTTTGACCCTGTTAATGTCTATTCCTTGTTAATCTCAGGCAAACATTGTTTGTAGTGTGCATTTGTTATAGAATATAAAAAAAAAGGCGGGGTGGGGGGGGATAAGGAACTCCCTTAACAGTTGTTATTGATTCCAGCATTTACTGACTGAGAGTTAAGTGCTGTTTACAAAACAGAACAGATGCAGATGCTGACAAAAAGGTAAACAATTGTTGTATGGCTTCCTGCCAGATTCTGAACCGATATATTAAACTCCAAGTGAAGTACATTTCCCCTATGGATTGCACTTATTGCCACTTCATTTCCTCTGTACTCTGTCTCTCTATTGCTGGGCCTGGCACTAAGCTATTTCCAGTTCTTTGCTGACCCCTGAGGCCTGGTGCTACCACACACAGCCATTAGAGAAGGGAATTGCGTGTGTCTGACATGGCCTGAAACCAATTATTTGATATTTTCTTCAGAATGATGCCCAACTCTGTTGGGAATGAGCAATCATGAAATAATTTACCTCCTGATTTAATTTTTTCCTGCACAAATTAGTTGTCGACTGAGCTGGCTATACACAGATGCCCATGACGTAGCTCTCTGTCCTATCAAGAGGACACTTGAAATGAAGCAGGGGGTCTGAATTGAATAGGTTGGGGAATCCTGCTTTAAAGAGGCACTGACAAGTTTATCAGATATACTGATCACAGGTACTCTTGGTTGATAGAAAATGACAGAACCTTAAAGAACCATCAGGATGGCAGAGAAAACCACAGAGATGCAAACCTTATCAGGGTATTTAATGTTTTTAAACATCTGTCTGATTTCTGGTTTCCTCTTTGTGTCCCAGAAATCTTGGCCCATGATCAAAATTTAATGAAAAATAAAAAAAAAACCTTACATTGGTTCACGACTGAGTGACCTTCATCAAATTTAGTATTTAGTAATTCTGGTTTTTATTTGGTTTTTTGTTTTTGTTTTTTTGTTTGTGAGGAAGATCAGCCCTGAGCTAACAGCCATGCCAATCCTCCTATTTTTGCTAAGACCGGGTCTGAGCCAACATCTATTGCCAACCCTCCTCCTTTTTTTCCCCAAAGCCCCAGTAGATAGTTGTATGTCATAGTTGCACATCCTTCTAGTTGCTGTATGTGGGACCCTGTCCCAGCATGGCCGGACAAGCGGTGCGTCGGTGCGCGCCCGGGATCCGAACCCGGGCCACCAGCAGCGGAGCGCGCACACCCAACTGCCAAGCCACGGGGCCACCCCAGTAATTCTGTTTTTAGATACAGTCATAAATGTCAAGAAAGTATGTATTTTTCCGTAACACAAATCCTTACAAGTGCCTTTCACAAAAATATAAAGAACTTGTGCTTTATATTTTGTGGTATGTACGTCACAGAAACAAGGCAAAATATGAGATTATCATTTATCAATAAACATGGAAAACATAAATTTGCATAAGTTTCATCTGAATAATGAGATATGAAGGCCAGCTGCTCAATAAAGACAACACAAGTCTCTTTAGAGGGACTCACTGAACATACAGCTTCAACCGAATCTGTGCAGTATTTTCTTGTCTATAAAATCAAGCAAGGATTTGTCTCATTTTTACATACTTAGTCCACATTAGATCTTAGCTACTAAATCTTTTTTTTGGCTAAGAGTCACGCTGAGCTAATATCTGTTGCCAATCTTCCTCATTTTGCTTGAGGAAGATTTGCCCTGATCTAACATGTGTGCCAATCTTCCTCTATTTTGTATGTGGGTTGCCACCACAGCATGGCCGCCAACAAGTGGTGTAGGTGCGTGCCTGGGAAGTGAATCCCGGGCAACCGAAGCAGAACGCTCCGAACTTAACGACTAGGCCACAGGGTCGGTCCCCCTATTAAATTGTAAAGAGGTTGTGATTGCTGCATCTTCCTACTTCTCTTTAGAGTCCAGGCTCTGCTAACTATACCATGTACCAATAATTGTGAACTTTATGGCTTTTGTAACCATGACTAAGAAAAATTATAAGAAAAATGTCCACTAAAAAGTATACCCTCTGCAAATAGCTAAAGGATTACTGTTTTATTGCACTACAAAAAGAACATTAACAGTGATGATTATAATTGATTTCAGTACAGTTTGGAAAAAGATATAGGAAGGCACTATAAAACAATTTTACAATATAACTTTCTCCAACAATGATCACCATAAAATTTGGAGGCAATTACTTTTCCTTTCAGAATATATTTCTCAAACCTGAGCATCCACTCCCAAAAGTATTACAATAATTAGTACTGTGTGCCTTTTACTAACGGAAATGCTAATACTGAGTTTTAAACTTAAAGTAATTTCTACCTTGGAGGACAAACAATACCATGCCAGTTATTCTAAAGTTGGCTCAGTATGATTATGTTATAGAAATCTAAAATATCCAAACTTTAAATTATGTAGTCTTTTATATTTCACTGGCATCATAATTCCAAAGGCTGTATGAGATTCTCATCTCTCACTAGCATTTACCTGCTAACTTGTTCTATTATCGAAGAGATTAAACTAGTAATAGGGTAAACTATGCTTTCTAAATAATAGACGGGGTTTTCTGTTTTCACTCAATGTTGAAAAGAAGTTGCAAAAACAAACACTCATAGGTTTTGCTTTTGATGGAGGCAACATACTGTACTTCATTTTAAATAACCTTTCATTTCATTACATGTACAATTTTAGATTTCCATTCAGATAGCCCTACCATTAAAGTTCTTATGAACGTTTTGGTAAGACTAGAAGCAAATTAAAAATACATGTATAAACAAAGGAATACAAAATCAGTTTTAAGAATGACAGAAGCAAAAGGATTTCTGACTGGAAGTCCATTATGACTTTTAAACATTTTACCCAAAGCTAAGGATTATTTTCTCATTTCTACATGTGGGGGATTGATTGGTCTAACTTTAAAGCTATCAGCAGTTTCTCCTGTATAAATTCCTGTGCAGAGAGATCAATCCATAGGCAGAAAACACTACTTTAGACAAAGAATTTTAACAATCCCAGGTGTAAAAGACATAGATTTCCCCTGAGTTCAAAAATAATAGGTGGAGATGTTAAATGACATCTACTTTGAGGCAGAAGATATGTTTTATACCAAATATTTGACTTCATAGATGTGACAAAGATTTTCACATTTATATATAACGACAATAAAAATGTTATATCATAATGTACATTTTCCAAGTTGATTTTCATAATAAAGAATGTTGTGGTGCAGGAACAACCATTAAAAGTCTCAGTCTCCAGTTAAAAAGATTCCATTTTTAAAGTAATCTTATCAATGTTTGTTTGCTTATTAAACTTTCTTTTTGAATATTTACAAAATAAATATGTAGGGTACTAATAACTGATTAATAGTATATAACCAGAAGTCACATTACATTTTCTGAGAACCTGAGGAAAACCATGTTAATTAAACAATATTCGACATTATCATAGTCCACTGAAAAAATGACCATATGTTAAATAAGAATTTAGATATTCATAACCTGTAAACGTAAAAACCTATAAATGTTTTTACACTAAACAAAAGAACTAAGCATTCACATGTATTATTATGTTCATAATTCAAGATAGAGAATAACAAATAATTTTAGCAGGGGAAAGCAGAAGTCAGAAAAGTTTTAGGAAAGTTGCATAGTGACATAGCAACTCACTTTCTACAGAAAATGAATTTTTGGCTTACGACAACCTCACGTAAATTACTTGTCCACATTCTTTTTCAAGATAGAATAGAAGCAAAACAAATTTGTTCACTTTTAGAATAATTTTATTCTAAACTTCTTTTCAATGATTTTTTTGCAGTTATTTTCATTCTGCTCTTAATATGTTACTTATATTTTTAATTAGATAATTTCTTTTTCCAAGTAAAAAAATAAGAGTTTTAAAATCTCAGTATTTTAATCCTTATTTTAGTTTTTCAGTTTTTAAAAATGTTATTGCATGGTTAATAAGGTATATAAATCTCAAACCGACCTATGACCCCCTCATGAGAAACCAAATAGTGTGCCATTTTTATCTACCATCCTTAGTATCTGAATGTCATAATTAGAGGATGTAGCAAGTGAAATATTCTTTCTACCCTTAGGAAGAACACACAGGTGTTCTAAAGAGGGAGGAGTTGATAACTGAGTGCAATTTAGCATTTGCTAATCGTTGCTGCATGGAAGAAAAATATTACTAAATTCAAATTGCATCCACTTTCTCTCTTATGGAATACATTTTCCATCTTTGCTGCCCTACTGTCTTTAGAACAAAGATTCAGAGGCCTCAGAACATTTAATGGTCAACAACTGAGTCAGAAAAATAGAGTTCATGCAGCAGAAAACACGTTTTAGGTAAATAAAGATATGCATACATATACGCAGATCTACACATCTACCCCAGCACATAACATACATCCCCCTCTCATACATATACACATTCAGTCATTTTTCTCATAGTTTTTCACCAAATAAAATAATTTTCAAAGATGATACAAACTTTAGGAGGAAGAACTTAAAAACACCATCAATTCCTTAGGGAGGAGACATTCTAGTGTCAGACTTCTCATTTATTTTTTTATGAGGCATTGAGGTACAGAGGTAAGATACTTCGAATCTTAGTTCTGTCTCAAACTTGATATGTTAACCAGCCAAAATTCTTTAGTTTTTTCACCAATAAAACAAGAACTAGAATTGCTGCACTACTTAATTTCAGAGTGGTAATGTAACAAAGATAAGTCAAATAAAAAAACCAAAAATGTGGAAGCATCTCGCAAACATAATGCTAACTAATGGTATTGTTATTAATTAATCATAAAGAGGATCTTATAGGGGAACAAAATTTGCCACCCCAGAATGTGTCTCTTTGGCATAAGGATTATTTTAGGCTGATTATTTTTAAGAAACAGAAAAACTCAGGAAGTTTTGCTTTTTACCTCTCCCTTAACTGCCTAAAAGAATTTAGATAGAGGGCCTGGCCCAGGAGGAGCACTATCTGCAGAGATATCTGCAAAGAACAAGGGTTAGGTGTGATGGGAAGAGCTCAGCAGGGCCTGGAAGATCAAAGTCCTCCTGTGTCCCATTGTCTTTGCAGGGCATGGCAAATATTTGTTTACTAAACATTTGTTTTCCCCTCTTCCTTTAAATTGTCTTCCTCCCCTTTGAAGTCCCGGACCCCTACCCCTTTTCTCTTTAGCTCAGGATGGCATATAAACCTCAATTGCCTGACTGTCAGGGAACCTCCTATCTTTGGGGTTCCCCTACATACGTAATTAAATTTGACTTTCTCCTGTTCATCTGTCTTATGTCAATTCAATTCTTACACCATTCAGAAGAACCTAGAAAAGAGGGAGGAAAAGTTTCTTCCTCCCCAATGATCTTGACTTGGCAATAATTGCTTCAACTATTTCAGTAACTTAGTTACTTTTAGCTTAACTGGCTAAAGCTTAAATGTAAGCAGCTTACTTGCATCTCTAGGAATAAAATGAGAGTCTCCATCAAGATACTTTGTTTGTATTAAGTCAAAAATTAATGTTATTGTTTTCCTTTTCATGTGTTAATATGTAAAGTCTTGGATTTTTTTTTTCTATCCAAATCTTTCCCAAACAGAAAATAGATGTTGCAGCTTTGCACTCTATTACTATCATAGTTCCTTACAAAATTCAAGTTTGTTTAATTTTATATATAGAGAAATAAACATATGTGTTACAATTCCAGAAAGTTCAACACAGAAATCAGGATCTAAAAAGTGGCTAAACTGGGAATTATTCTTCAAATTATAAAAGTATTCTTTATCTTACAAGTGAATTCATTTAGCAAGAGACAGTAGGTCACAGTAGTTAAGAGAGTAGGTTTGGTTGTAATTCAGAAACGGATTTGAATCCCAGCTGAGGTACTTCCTAGCAGTGGGACTTTGGACGAACTACTTAACTTGTCCAAACCTCAGTTTCTATATCTATAACATAGGGATAATATCCAACTTTTCAGAGAAGCTGTAAGAACCAAGTGGTATACCGGTGCATAAAGTGGTTAGCACAGTACAAGGCAAATTAAAAGCACCTAAAAACAGTATCTATTATATGACTGACTTTGTATATTTGTAAATAGATAATAAGTAAAAATGAAGATGATCAATGCAAAAACAGTAACAAAAATTTATGTTGAATTCATGTTCTGAGTAGCATCCTTTTCAAAGCGTACACTTTTTTCAAGTATTTCTTGCAAAATAGATCCTAAGCTATTTGATGCCTTATCAAAACTCAAGAAACAGAATGGTAGGAATGACTTTTAGCACAGAAAACACTGTCTTAAATGGCATGAAGAATTTGTCCTGTCCTGCTTCCTATATAAAGGATGAAATAAAAATGAATAGTTCTAATTTTTACTCACCCTGACTGATCACCTTGTGCACTTCTACCATGGAGAGACTGACAGTACAGAAAGGAATCAGATTGAATGGCAAATGCCCTCCTGACTCACAAAAAGGGAAGAAAAATCTTCTCTCTGCTGATGGCATGGTTGTCTTAGCATATTCTAGGAGAAGCCTCAAGAAGACACTGAACATGCCATGTGACATAAATGGCAGAAGGAAAGGCTTTAGGATCAATTATGTTAAAACCCAAATCACCACTTTTGACTTTCTTTACATGCTGAAAAAAATACTAAAATTATTTACAAAAGTTTAACATGTATAATGTTTCATTAAAATATGGCTTCTGAAATTTTTACCCACAGACTCTTAGGACAAGATCACTCTTCCATGCTTTATAGGACTAATTCTGAGGCTTCATTTTGTACTTATACAAGCATCTGTATGGATCCAGAGACACTTTCTGAGAAATAGTATTGTCAATGCCTACTGTCTACAGCCTTGCAGAAACGAGCCAGTTCTTCCCCAGGCCAAAACACAAGTCATTATTAAATCCCTGCCTTGCCTTCTTTAAATACATGCCAGAGGAAAGGGATATGGATTTCTTTCAATCAACAATGCAGAAAAATAATTACATTTCCAGTACTTGCCTGTGATCTTAATTTTCAATTATCTGATTAAAGATGCTCCTACAAAAAAATAAAAATAAAAATAAAAAAAAGAAACCAAAAATAAAACAAAACAAAAACATTTGGTTGTGGGATCAAAGGGGAAACCCAGACAAGAATTACTAGGAATAGCTTCAGATGTAAGCTGGAAGGAGACTTCCTTTTTTGCTTAATCACCCACCCTTCCATCCTCATAAAAAATGTAACCACAAGAGGTGGGCAGTTTTCATATTGTTATTTTCAAGTTCCACTTGCAAAAGAAAAATCACACAGATACAGATCTAAAGGAGGCTTTTGCATCTGCTACCGTGGCATACAAAGCCACATGCTTAGCCAGTTAATACATCTGTACTGCCAGTAGAGAAAATAAATGTGGCAGTTTCCAATGACAAATTGTAGGATTAAACTCTGGTTGTGGAATGATTTCAACGTCACTTACGGAGTCAGAAAAAGTTTAGAGTTAAAAGGTCCTTAGATATTACCTAATATAACCCTTCCATCTTATTGATTAGAAAAATTCAAAGAGGTTAAATGACTTATCTAACGTCACGAAACAAGGAGGTGGGAGATTTAGGACTAGAACCCTTGACTCCCAATCAAGTGCACTTTTCACTTTCTGAGACTAAAGAAATTGTAAACAAGGAATACATCAGTATTTCATTAAAAAATAGCAATTATGATAAAGCAGTGGGGAGAAAAAAGATCATCATTTCAACAATGATACAGCAAAAAACACTGAAACTATATTACTATTTTAAAGAAATTTGTGCTAATTCAATAAAGATATTACTTTCTCTTATGAATTTTTTTCCCATTTACTGTTTTGTATTACTTGAAATTCCAGCTTCAACTAATAACAAGCATAATTGTCATCAGCGATCAAATGGAGATCTTTACTTCTGTCTCAGGAGCACAACAGGGTGAACAGAGGCAGTATCCTAGGAGGCTTAGTCTCTTCGGTAACAGTACTCCTATGAATGCTTCTTTTTGTACGCATTTTGCATGCTGGCCTCAGTATACTCCTTCGCCTTTCCCTGAGATCACCATTCAGCTAGTCAGAACTACCTGAGGAGTAGGAGAGACAGTAGGGTGACTTTAAGCTATGACTCCCTAGCCAAGAATTCTACTTTTATTTTGGTTTGAGGGCCTTCTTCACCCTGAAGGATCTTTTCATCCCCTGAGGGATTCTGTTTCCCTTACCCCCAATCTTCCCTAAACAAAATAGCAAGAGACTGTGAAAGGCAAGTGGCTTTACAGGCCACTCAGGTTCAAACTCTCATCCGCTGCAGATTTTTAGACCTTCCAAATATTCAAAGGCACATATCATACTCTCTTAAGTCTTTCTCTTTCAAGCTAACAGTAACCTCTAGAAAAATTCAGGGTAAGATATACTGGGGACTATGAAATTTATTCTATGACTGAAATCTCTTAATTGCATCATTTCATATTAAATACAGAGGATTTATTTAACTGAAGTTTATTACATGTAAACAATCCTCTCTTTTTCAAGCATTGAGAAAAGTAGCAATAACTTTTCTTAAATCCAAAGAAAATACTATTTTAAAAGTAACTTGGTCACTTAATCACTCCAAATATAGACATAGAAGAATATTACCATATAAGAATGGTACTAGTCTCCTGAAATGTAGATGACACCTGTACATGTGTAAATATGGATCTGACTCCCCAGATAATGACAAACAAGGTTGTAATCAAAATGCTAAATGCAAATTTCTAGCTTTTTGAAAGTTGTTTATTTTGACTTTAAAGCCTTATAAACTAAATGAAAAAATAAAATAGTGTAGTATAAACCTTTATAAAGTAATTTATAATTTTCCTCAAAAATTATTAGAGAAACTCTAAGAATACAGATTAATAAAATCAGAGTTATTAAGAAAGTCTTGGTTCTTAAATCATTCTTGAAACTTTGTAAAAGAGTATCTGTAAAAATAATATTATTCTTTTCTAGGATAGATCACCAAATCACAAAGACACTGTAATATTTATATTAACATTATTTCATCATTTTCTTCAAATAACAAAACATACAAGCTATAGTATATGTTGTACATCTTAAACTTACACAATGTTATACGTCAATTATATCTTAATGAAACTGGAGACAAAAAAACTGGTATACATACAAGGCCTGCTTAAGATATATCGATAGATCACAAAATTGGAATTATAAGCAAAAAAATTTCTAATTGGCATTATGCAGTCTTCAAATGAGAGACGTGTGAGACAGTTTAGAGACAAGTAGAACACTGACTATGCTAAAGTAGAGTCAGCATACAGAGGATTCAGAGCAGTGTTTTTAATGCAATGTGCTTTTTCCTTCCTGTTCTCTTAGGCAGTAGAGCACAGACATAGAGTAAAGGCTCTGGAGTCAGACAGACCTGAGTTTGAATCCGGGCTTCACTCTGTAACCTTGAGTAATTACTTAATATCTCTCTGCCTTAGCTTCCTCACTGTATAATAGAGATAATAAATAATTGTACCTATCTTCTAAGTTGGTTAGAAGGATTAAATAAGACAAGGCACATCAATGTCTGACCCAATAAATGTTAGCCATTGTTACTTAAGGAATATCTTTTCCATAGTTTCAGGATAAATATCGAAGACTTGGTGAACATAAAGATATAGACATATATAAAAATAATATACAACCTATTCAAGCCAATCTACATTTTATTCAAACAGGAATATAAATTGTTACAATTTTTATTGTATATTAATAAATATTTTATTTATTTATATTTATTAAATAAATATATTATTGTATATTAATAAATATTAATAAATTATTATTATTATTGTCCTCATTTAAAACTGTATTTCCTTAATAAATAAAATTTAGTCATTGGGTCAAATATTAGTAGAAAGTATGGTTGATCCATTAAGAGTTAGTTTAGCAGTTCTCATACAGCATTAGCAGCAGTTACCCCTTTAGTTTTCTTCCCCTCACTGTGTCTGGCTCAGAACCTTAAACATGGTAGCTGCTAAACGCCTTGCTAATAATGGTAGGTGCTCAATAAAGCCGAACTGAATTGATTTTCAAGCAGCCCACTTGTACAGTGCTGTTTGAAATTTCTTTTACAAGTGACAAAGCATTTAATTCTACACTTTGAGACAAGGTCAAATAGCATAATGGTTGAGAATACGGGTCTTGGAGACACAAAGACCTACACATGAATCCTGACTCTGCACAACATGATCCAGGGCAAGTTAATCTTTCTAAGCTTCCTTCCTTGTTAACGAAAATGGGATAATAAGGAATGGGATGTACTTAGCACAGTGCTGGGCATATGGAAAGTATTCATTTAACTAGTGATTTAAACTAAAGTTCACATAAAGGAGCTTGAGATAGATCAGCACACCCGGACTTGTAGAAAATGTTTTAAATTTTGGTGTTAAAGCCGAGGCACATAGTTTTCTTTCACGAATGGGAAAACACCTTAATATCAGCCCTAAAGACTCCATAGTAACTTACACATATTTTCAATCATATGGATCTTTTCTTCTGTTATAAACTATATTTAGCACATATAAAACTTTCATATTGAAAATACTTCATAAGTAAGCAGAAATATTTTTAGAGAATATAAAAGTTTTAGAAAATAAGTACACTCATGAAATGCATTTAAAATTTGTGTTAACAATTAAAATGAAAATCTATATGCTTAGAGCAGAATTGTAATGTTCCTAAATTAACTGACTTTCTATTCTGCCATAACATAAACTTGGCTAATGCATCTCTGTCCTGTGATGTGATACAGCTTCCGAGAGAAAATAAAAATTTTAAGAGAAAACTTTAAAGTATTTGAAAATTCATATATCAGAGTAGTTTGGTATTCTGGCACTTTATTAAGGAGGGTGAGTAAAAATATAGTGAGCTACGGAAATTTTTATAAAGGGATCATAAATTCAAAGATAGCAATTCACGAAATGATAATTTTCAAATACTTAAAAAATATAATTTATTAACCTATTTAGATATATACCTCAGAGTTTTATGTAAAAGCATGACTAATATAATTTTCAAAATAATATTTTTTACCTTGATTTTTCTCCACTGGTGGGAAATTAAATGATAGGAAGAAGTTTATTACATCACAATAGTTTCTTTCCTTTTTCATTTATCTCTTGAGTAAAATTAGGAATTTTCAAATCATCTTTTATTTGTATATATTCTTATAGAAATAATACTAGAGGAACTTTTAAAATTAGCTATATTAAAATGCTATGCCTCTGTAACCAATTATAATATAGAATTTTATTATTAGTATTTCACAATAGCTTTTTATTGGAATTGGCTAAAATATTATAGTTTTAAACTTCCAATTTTAGTTAATGCAAATTTCAACAGTTTTTTTTTTTTTTTTTTTTTTTTTTTTAATTTTTTTTCCCCCCAAAGCCCCAGTAGATAGTTGTATGTCATAGTTGCACAGCCTTCTAGTTGCTGTATGTGGGACGCAGCCTCAGCATGGCCGGAGAAGTGGTGCGTCGGTGCACGCCCGGGATCCGAACCAGGGCCGCCAGCAGCGGAGCGCGCGCACTTAACCACTAAGCCACGGGGCCGGCCCTCAACAGTTTTTTTAACCTAATAATGCTTCAGCTTTGGAAGACACAATGGGTTAAAAATTACATATATATATCTGAATATATATGTGCATATATGTATAGATGTGTATATATATATATACACACACACACATATATCTATATACAGTTTCATCCAATAATTTATGCAATCAAAAAAACCAAAACTCTTATTGGCAATAGTTTTGACTTACACTTACAATATCTTTAATAAATTAAATAACAGGAAAGAAAACGCTTCTAGTACTATACTTACAGAAAAAGGAATGCATAAGAGAAATGTGTACTGCAAAATATCATAACATCTATTTTCTGATTTATTTTCAACTTTGCAATTAGATTTAACCAAACAGAAAAATCTTAGAAAATTAAAGATATCAAAAGGCTTAAGATAAACCAAACAGAAATTTTAAAAATCACTAACCCAAAGCATGCACTGCTCCTCTATGCCTGCTGGAGCTCTTGCTTGTTTTAATCACACGGACAGCACTTTCTTTGAACTGCAGCTCACAAAAATTTGCAAGAAATTTTGCCATTTCTTCTGTAATAGTATCCAGGTAAGTTTCTTTAATGAATTTCACTGTTGAGGATGGAGCTAAAATTTCACACAGTGTGTTAAAATCCTCTTTTATCATTGAGTATAACTTAAGCATTGTACTTTGGTATCCACGAAGCATTATGTCTAAATTTGATTCTCTGCCGTAAGAAGGAAAGCAGTTCTGTAGAAGTTTAGCCAACAGTTTATTCTGTATGTTTTGGTACTTGATTATAACTTCCAATTCTGGATAAAGAAACAAGAGTTGTTGTATGCACTGATTTTTCAACAAAACTTTTTGCTGTGAATTGTTTATTTCATTATGGCTTTGTAATTTGCTCACTAAGAAGCGTCGAAGATGTAGTCTTATATCATCCCATATATACTTTACATCCATAGAGGAATGATCTTCAACAGAATGAAGAGAAGTCCTAGAGAGGAAATGGAAAGATGTTCCACTTAGAGTAGATGGGAATGAAACGCTGCTCTGGCAGGAGAGGTCCCAAAGTAAATCCAGTATCATTTCTTCTTGATTTTGTTCATTCTTCAACAAATCTTGCTAATAAAAGTAAATTATAATGTTAGAAATACAATTAACTGTAAGAGTAACAGGAAAAAATGATTTCTACAGTTGTACACAATTTCATAATTCATTTCAATTTAAAATCAATACTCTGATGCTCCTCAAGATATTTTTTTTTTTTGCATTTGAAATTTAATCAATTCAGACATTTAGAATGTAATGCCCAGGTGATGAACTATATTTTCAGTTAGATTTTCAGACATATAGTTTTTAGCCCTCATTGTTAGCCACCCCCAATCTAACCTGAGCTGTATGAAAGCTGTAGCTTAAAAATTCTAAGTAAAAATGTACAGTAAAACATCGATTGAAATGTATTCCTAAGACAAAATAAATTCAAGATCATGCCCCTAATTAATTCCTGGTAGATAATTTTCATGCCTGAATGAGTATACTTATTATTATAGAACCCTAAATGGACATACAAAATGGAGACGTTTAAATATAGTATGTGCCTAGGGGTTACTAATAGCTGCCATCCTGAGAAATAAAATTTAATACATCTAAAGACTTTAACTTTCATCTAAATTCCTTTTTGAGAACCATGTCATAAAAGATTTTACTTTGGAAATTAATCTGAAAATATTTCAGTTCTCTCCAAAGAAATAACTAACACAAAATGGGAAAAAAACACTCTCAGAATCATTCCCCAAAAGATGATATGAAATTATTCCTTTATATTTTCTGTTAACTGATAGAAAACAATGGTAGGTGTAATTATGAATAGTAAAGGGACCAAAAAATTACTTTCTTTTTGGACTTTGAATTATACATTCTCCTTACATGCTGACTTTCCTAATTATGTCTATTTCAGCTAATATTGAAATTAGTTTATATTCTTTAAGTAGCAACAAGCTGATTATAAGAAAAATGAAAGAAAGGTTCAAGTGGTATAAAATCAGGCTGGCTTTGAAATTTCTTGTTGACAAAGATATCACAGGTATTGTGATTCAGAATTATGAACAACTCCTAGACAAATTCCAGGAATTTGCTTTCAGTCATTCTAAGCATTACAATGTCTAATTTAGTGTTCTGTCTGTAATAAGTAACAATATCCAATATCTCTATAGTGTTTTATTATATAAAAGCACTTTTCTATACAGTCTCTGGCTTATTCATAATGAAAAATTGGTTATAGATATTTAGAAATCCAATCTACAGATAAGCATACTAAAGTGCAGCATGTTTTAAGTTATTTTCCAAATGTCACGAATAAAGTACAGAACTAAGAACGGATCCCTGGCTTCATTCTCCTTGTCCATGTTCTTTCTTCTACACTCTGGAGAGCCACAAGGTACATTGAGCTTTCTGAAGTTTCTCTCTCTCTATTCTCCCTGTGTTTAGTTCTTTTGATACTTCTGGAATAGAAACGTCCTTAGATAGAGTCCAGGACATCAGCATTATAGTAAATTCTATAAAACAAATGAGTCATATTTGTGCCTTCACCTTGGGTTTCTTTAAATCAGTCAATAACTGTAAATATTAGATCAAGCAAAGAATAATAGATTACAGAGGTTTAAAACACATGTTTAGTATGATTGCTTAAATTTTGAAAAATAACTTCAGTATAACTGCCATAATGAGGCCCTCTGTTTCTTATTTAAATAGCTAGAGAATTAATAAAGAAAAAATTTTCTATGGAAAAAAATGGATGTATGAAAAATGCTGTCAAGATTGACACTTTTAGCATGCAAAAACTTGATAATAAAGTCATTTTAATCTGGATCTGTTTTAATAATGTGGTTCTTCGCTCAAAATAACATGATCAATTATGTAAAAAAACCAAGGTCTGGAACAAGCCTATCAGTCTAATGAATTTGAGCAAAACTAAGGCAGCCTTTGCCCTGCAGTGAATAGAGAATGACTTATGTGTGACAGATTAAAAGATAATTAAAAGCTTTTGCTTTTAATTAAATGAGAAAGCATTATTACATTAATATTAATGAAATTCAATATACATGGCTCTTAATAGAAATTAAAGGAATAACTATATCCATATTTATTCTTCAAGGCTCCACCTTCAAGAGATAATGGGTGAGAGGATTTTCTTAAAAGAATAAGGCTTCAGGGCACATAGTCTTCCTTTCTCTTCCTTTTATTACTTTGTAAACATTAAAGAGACATCTGCAATAATAACAACAGCCAAAAACTATTTTCATCGGATTCTGTCATCCTAAGCCATCTACAACCTCAAGATATTTTCCACATCTGCCTTAGTCAATGTTTGATGTTTAGACAAAAACAGTGCCTTTTTTCCTCTAAATTAAATTAAAACCATAGCTATAGAAATACTGCTTTCTAACAATTGTGCTGTTTCTTTGGGAAACTGTTTTTGCAAGCTAGCCACCATTATAGATGTAGATGCAATAAAATAAAAATTTTAAAAAAGCCTTTGTACTGAAGGCTACAAAAACTTCTCTAACATGGAGTGTGGTCAGTATTAAGGAAGGACCAATGTGATGATTCTCCATCAATTAACTGTGGTCTTGTATAAGTTGCCTCCTTGATTGAAAAGAACTGGATATGCCTGCAGGTTGGGGATGAAGGGAATTATAGACAAGGCTAACTTAATAGATAAATTGATGGCGATCTTATTATGTTTAATAATGAGCACAGAGAAAACGAGTAGTTATGAAAAGACACAAAATGTAATAAATATAAACCTTTTCTGGTAGATAATTGTGGTACATATCATACTTTGCGGTGCTGATATGGTATACATCACACCACAAATCACCCAGGAATTATAATGTTTAATCTTTATTTATATAAAATTTCATTTTATTGATAAAAATCACAGTAAAAAATAAAAACAAATAGCTCACTGGATTCCACTGGGGATACAGAAACAAAACAAAGCACAAGCCCCAACTCCAATATACGGCAGGCTAATATGGTCACTAAAATAAATATACACATAGTGAGGGGCCGGCCTGGTGGCACAAGCGGTTAAGTGTGCGCGCTGTGCTGCACTGGCCCAGGGTTAGCTGGTTCGTATCCCGGGCGCGCACCGACGCACCACTTGACAAGCTGTGTTGTGGCGGCGTCCCATATAAACTGGAGGAAGATGGGCATGGATGTTAGCCCAGGGCCAGTGTTCCTCAGCAAAAAAGGAAGAGGATTGGCAGATGTTAGCTCAGGGCCGATCTTCCGCACACACACACAAAAATAAATAAATAAATAAATATACACATAGTGAAATTGAATGAATTGTATTTCTTGTTCACCCACCCCACTCCACTACAAAGCAAAGATTCTTTTTTTTACCAATGTTTTGAGGAATTTCATCAAATCTCCATGGGAAATGGAAGGTGACCTGAATGAATTATAATTATAGTCATTTAGCCATTCAAAACAGTCACTTGTTGTTTGCAGCTGCACATCTGGGCATTGTTTGTTAACTTCGGACTGTATTTCTTTAATGCAATGTTCTATGCTATAAAAAAGAAAAGAAAAAATTATTTTGGTAAGAAGTAGGTAATGGTTCCATTTCATAATATCACAGGCCCTGAAATGTTTGTATTTTGTACCTGGTTGCATACAATTTATAAAATTATAAAATATTCAAAAAGTTATAAACTATTTATATGATATGAAAATAATAACAGATTATATATTTTCATTCATAATTGAAAACTGAAAGTTCAAATTTTCTGGAAGTTTCATTTCAAATGCAATAGCAGAAATATAAGATATCTAGCTACTCAGAGATGAATTAGAAATTCTTTTGTGTTAAAACAAAAATCAAGCACAGATGCAATGAAGTAATGGTCCTCCTGATAGGCAGTGGATGGAAGGTAGAGATAAAATACTCTTAATTAATGAAGATCAGAAACGTACATTATCTAATAATAGGTAAATGACTATATAAAATTATGGTAAACTTCAATCAATAGAATATTAAGAATTGACAAAGCAGATACAAAGAGTTTGTAATTTTAAAGGTTATAAAACATACATGCTGCATTTACACTGTTACTATAGCTAAGTACCTTTTCCTGCCATCGAAGTCCACTCTAAAAAACAAAAACATACTAAAAATTGCATGTAAAAAAAAAGACAAGAAGGAAATGAAACAAAAGGTTAATAGCAACTATCTTTGAGTGATGAAATTTGGTGCTTTTAATTTCACTTTTCTATATTTTCTAAATTTTTAGAAGGCATAAGATGAAACTCTTCATTTACCAAAAAAAATTAAATAAACTAAAAACAGAGAAAACATGCCCGATTGAATCTTCCAATATATATGTTTTAAAAACTCCATTCAAAGTATCCTTAGCTCTGAAACTAAAAAGATATACCCTGTTATTTTAATTTTCATATAAAAATCTGTGCATTCATGATTACAAATATTTGTGGGGCAAACTGATGACCTTAAGCAGAATGTCATCTGTGGAGTCACATGGATATGACATATTACTACCACCTGATGGCAGCATATCTAAACTGCAAGAAAGCTTATAAACAAGAAAATTCTTTTGAAGCTGAATCCCTTCACCCATAACTGACAGCTATGCATTTGCTTCTTAATAGTATTAAGAAAGATCTGTTATTAAAAAGGTTAGTGCTATTTTGAAAATATCATTGCTATTAATTATATATTCCACATTGCTATTAATTATATATTCCAGATATAACCGTGTAGGCTTTAGAAACCAAGCTCTGATTATTAAAATTGATGTTCTATGAAAGACTTTTCCAAATTCATCAGGTGTGGTTGTCTGTAAAACATATACTGTAAAACTTTAACGAAGGCTTTTCAGGAGACTTCTCAGCATGATTGAATTCATACTGAATTACCCTGAAACAAATACATTCTGAGAATCAAAGAGCCTTTTCATGAAAACAAAGAATTTACAAGAAAAACAATACCTCCTTAAGCCATAGGCCACTCAATTTCCTGATGGACAACCTTACTCGGGAATACCAGTTCTAAGTCTGACATGAAATTGGCATACATTTTCTTAACTTATGTAAGCACCTCTATGGACTGAGAAACATGATGCCATCAGCATACACCTTGACTCTAGGGACCCTTTATCAAAGGTTTTTATTATAGCATCCTCATGTGTCTCATTCAGTGAAATCTAACAGATTACAGCAATGTGAATTGGAAAGGCTCAGTGGCTAGTCTACCTAAATCTGTTTCAATCAGGACTCAGCTTTTAGGCTAATCTCTAACATCTGAATCTGGGTAGAGGCCAATAACTACAACTTATAAATAGGGTAAAGCCTTCAGAGGGCTAGATATTTTAGTAATTTGTCCAAACACTGATAAAGGGATTGAGCAGTTGCGTTTCAGAGGACCTCCCTCATTGATACAAACTAAGACAATTGAGCTGCTTTTAAAAACATTTTGTCACAAATTTTAAAGTGTCAGAACTTATCTGCACCTGATTTTGCTTGTAGTTGGCTAAATATCTTGTCATTCTGCAATTCATCACTGTCTATACATTTTGCTTTAAAAGTGCAATCATCTGAAGTCTGGAGATTTATTGCCTGATTATTACACAAAAGAAACTTTTCAAAATTGAAGATGAATGTCAGTTTGGTATGTAATTTGAACAATTTATCTTCCTTAATTAAGGTCAAAATTAATTTTTAACATCTAAAAGGTAATGTATTATTTTCATATATGTGTAGTAATATTGCTGATGGGAATAGCAATCTTGTGTGGGAGGAGGTCTATATATCCTTAGACTTAGATGATGTAAGATCTTAGTCTAGGTTTTCTGAAATAACACGGTACTTTTCTTTATTTTGGTTTAAGTGTTTTCTGTTTAACTATAAGTTGCTTCAAATTTTCTTTAGAAGCAAGGTCAATCATGAAAAAATAACCAAGGTAATTCAGCAAATAGAAATCCATGAAAACATCCTAAATGTCCATCAACAGGAAAATGATTACATAGTTATATTCATTCAGTGGAATAGAGCCATGAAAATAAATAAATTAGAAATACAGCTATCAACAAGGATGAATCTAACAAATATACTGTTGAGGGGAAAAGGGTACAAATGAATACACACAGTATGATACTATCCATATAACAGTTTGAAAACATGCCATACAATGCTGCATATTGTTCAGAATTACAAGCATAAGTAGTAAAAGTGTAAGGAAATGTGCTGGAAAGATTAACATCACCAAATCCAGGCTGGGGATGGGAGTGGGATGAGACTGGGGAGAGGTATACGTGAGCTTTAGCAGTACTGCTAATGTTTTATTCCTTAAACCGAATGGTGGGCACATGAAGGTTTATCAGAGTACTCTTTATATCTTTTCGTACGTCTCAACATTTCTTAATAAATTTGAACCCCAAAGTGCTTTAATTATAATGACTCTGAATTATCCAAGTGAATGATGTGTGCAAGTGGATGCATTACTGAGAGCCTGTGTGTAAATCAATTTACAAACCATTTTTAAAATGCAATATGCTTTTTTAAAGGATATCTGTGGTAATTTTCTCATTCAACATTCACTCCTAGATTCTTTGAGTGTAAAAATTACTTATTGAATGAAGGCATATTTGATAAATGTTAACTGAATGCTGAATATGTGCTAGACACTGTGATATATACTAGGGATCCAAACATGAATAAGACATGGTCCCCTCCCTAAAGGAATTCTGTCTAGTGAGAGAGACAGATCTGTAAATAAATAACTACAATACAGTAACACTTGATAAGAGGTGTGTACAACATACTAAGGAAGTACACAGGAGGGAGCCAATAAATGTGCCTTGTAGAAAAGGAGATTATATGCAAGGATATTGATGCTTTAAGAAAATTAACGGAATCATTGTACTTAGAGTAACCCTGACACCTGACACCAGAGAATTCAGTGCTGATTATCTAATCTCACCGCCATGTCACTTTAAAACTATATTTATTTAGATAATAAAAAATAAGAATTTATTTTTATGGTCACAACTACATTTATACATGTAGGTATGTGTATATGTATATATGCACTATCTTACTTCTAAATGGACTGAGATGTCCTACAATTAAACAGACAGCATTAAATAACAACAACAACAAAAGAGCCTATTAGTATCGGGTTGGTGTAATTGAGGATAGGGAGAGGAACTGAGAAAAAAAGAAGCGAATAATTACATCATAAAATCTTGAAACTTAAGCTTATTGTAAAAGCTCTTTCAAGATTTAAAACACATAGTCTTTATTATTAAGCCACAAAATAGTTCAAAGGAAAAGAAAAAGTAGTTTCCACTGGTAAAATTTATGAGATTTTTTTTGATCAAGTTTGTAGAAAACATATATGTGTGCTTTCACAGAAGGTTAGGATTTTTACTTTTACTTTTTAAAATCAGGGTAGAGGTCTCATGGCAGAGATTAAAGACTATTTTTACAGTATGAAAAATCTAAACATTAAAAAAATGTTTTGATGCTCTTGTTTATACTTCTTACCCACCATAAGTTCAGTATAACGAAAAGTTCTTTTCAATTCTATCATATGTGTTTAAAAACACAAATAGTTGTGAGGTAAATAGAATTTTCTGCTTCTTAGATAAGCCCAGTTTAACTAGATTACTAAAACTCCTTGGAATTAACAGGTATTTAATAGGGAAGAGGGTGGATGTATAAAAACTAGTGTGGGTGTAATTAAACTATAAATCAGTCATGAGATAAAAACTTAATTTCCTGAGACAAAGATATTTCTGGATTACATATATATATATATGTGTGTGTGTGCGTGTATGTATATTTATTTATTTATTTATTTATTTATTTTTTGGTGAGGAAGATTGTACCTGAGCTAATATCTGTGCCCATCCTCCTCTACTTTGTATGTGTGACGCTGCCACAGCATGGCTTGACGAGTGGTGTGTACGTCCGCACCCGGGATCCAAACCCGCGAACCCCGGGCTGCCAAAGCGGAGAGCATGAACTTAACCATTACACCACTGGGCTGGTCCCTGGATAATATTTTTTTAAAGGTTGAGAAAAGGATTCATAAAACAACTACTTCAATGGCTAAAAAGTGCAGTAAGAAATTAAACATTTATGCTGAACTGTTTTCAATTTCAGAGAGGTTTTGGTTATTTCAAGATGTTTGAACTATACTTTCAAGGAAAAAACATCCTCAACACCAAATTCTGTTAACACTAAATCTTTCTCAAATGTATCCTCCCCTTTCCATTCCTATCATGAGTGAAAGACTGGGCTCAGGTTGTTATCAGCTCTCATTTGGACTATATTAATAGCCTCCTAAGATTCTCATCATTGTTAACCCACCTTTTGCTTAGTTATTCTATGAAAAACACAATATGCAAGAAACTTGAGCGTTAGCACTCTCTGCTATTTGTTGCTTTATACCACCAATCCTCACCCCAAATTTAGAGAAGCTCTTGAATGGTCCAGATTGCTTCAAGAAAGTTCAGACCCAGTGTAGGGCTGTGCCAACCTAAAAGGTCTAAAGCACTTTCAAAAGAGTCAACCAACTGTGAAATACTCCCCAAACTTCCAGTCAATGGCAGAGTAGTCCTGGCAGTAGTAGAGTGAGCTGGGACTGACCAGAGTCAGCCTGGCATTATATCCCAAGACACAGTTAGATCTCTTCTTCTCCCTCGTTAATTTATATCTGACTTGGGGTCACTTTTCATAGACTGTAGTGACGGGAGCGGGACAGACGTGGCACAGGGCTATGTCAACAATATAAAAAGAATTTTCCAGATATGTTCTATAGGGATATAAGGATATGACAGTTTAATACCCATGACAAGAAAGAATAAGTTAATGTGTTTTCTTTTTATCTATGGAGGCTTGTCCAGTAATTTCAGCACAATTACTAAAGTCAGAATGTGGTCTATCCAATAAAACCATGCAAACCGAAATCAAGAGGAGAAAAGCAGGGAAACTGTACTGGCATTTACTCTGGGCCGATTCCCTTGATTCTCTTCCTGAAAAAGAGAGAGGGAGAACATGTGTAACAATGAGAATCAGAAGAGATCTGGGACGGGCCGGCCCGGTGGCTTAGCGGTTAAGTGCACGCACTCCGCTGCTGGCGGCCCGGGCCCGGATCCCGGGCGCGCACCAACGCACCGCTTCTCCGGCCATGCTGAGGCCGCGTCCCACATACAGCAACTAGAAGGATGTGCATCTATGACATACAACTATCTGCTGGGGCTTTGGGGGAAAAAATAAATAAATAAAATCTTTAAAAAAAAAAAAAAAAAAAAAAGAGATCTGGGAACCATCGAGTCTACATCGTTATCTCCATTGCCCGGATAAATTCAATCACTAAGCCAGACATTTGACTACAAGTTACAAACTGAGGACTTTAATAATACCTCGGGCCACCTTGTGAGGAGGCAGGACAAACAGCATGCATTCTCATATACTGCCTATGGGAAAGGAGACAGTTGCAGCACTGCAGAAGAACAATTTTGCGACAGCTAACTGTACAACTTCTAAGAGATTATTGCATAGATAAACTCTCATAAGAAAGGAAGGACACACACACGCATGCATGTGTGCAGTAACGGCAGAAAGACTGCAGTTCATGTGAATGCTCAACAAAAGGGAATTGGCTTAATAAATTGTTGTACACCCACATAGGTAAAATTTAAAAAAATAAAGTAGAATCATATGGAGAGATTTTCAAAATACATTAAGTGAAAAAAAATCTAATTGCAGCACACACATATAATTCCCATTTGTGTAAAAAAGGAAATGTATTTTTGGGTGCATGCAAACATATGTAGAGAATATTTCTGGATAGTTATACAATAATTTATCAATATAGGTTCCCTCTGAAGAACAAGACTAGCAGGATCAGAGGAGTAGGGAAACTTTTCCTCATTTCTGCCCTTCTGTACTCAACTTGTCCTTATAACTGCTTTTCTCTACTGTCTGAAATTTTCCATGAGTATGTGTTACTTTTATAACAGAAAAATACTTAATCAAAAAGAAAACTAGCATTTGATGACAACTTCCTCTATCACATTCTACTCATCTAACTTTGCACTACTTTAAAATAAAGCAAACACAATAGATGCCTAACAAATATGTCTAACACACATTTATCTTCTAGCCTACTTTATCCAGGACTGTTTTCGGCAGTGGGAACATAGTGATGAACAGTTACAGTCTTTAGAGTAGAAATGAAGGGAGTAATATTACCAGCTTCCAGCCCCTCAACTCGGCTACCAGGTCCCATAGAAGGGTATTCTTAGCCTAGAATTAGGATTGTGATTAGCAACGGCCGTGGTGTTAGTGACCCTGTTTAGACAAGGTGTTGACTCTGCTGAATCCCTGACAAGGCTCTTTTCCAGGGAAAGCTGGTGAGGTTGGGTTAGATCTCAGGGCATCAATCATCTACCAGGAAAGATGAGCCACCACAGCAGTCACATCTTGTGACCAGGGCTCAGTTCCCTTTTAGTATTCCCTCCTCTGTTCTTACTCTCACAGCTGGGCCAGGTCTTCACCAGACACCTCAGGTTGTTACCTCCGGAGCGAGGGATTACTTCTCATCGGCCCGTTAACTAAGATCCTCAATGGGAAATGGCCCCACTATTGTTGGCTCAATCTCCTTATCAGGTATGGATTTTTAGCACAATATTATTCATACTTTGGTATCATAAAAGTTTATAAACAGGCAGACACTTGCTTCCCTTTTCTTATTCACCACAGAAAGATAATTATAATAATATTCTTTAGGAATATCCTCAAACAATAATTCTTTATTGTCTTACGTGTATTTGGCCAAGAGCAGGTGAAGCTAACACACATTAAAATAAAAGTTATACTTTAAAAAAATGTCTAATACTTAAAATGTATGTATTACTTGAAAGAATCTCTTAACAAACATCTAATGAAGCCCTAGATCTCATACTTACCCCTACTCAACGCAGCCTCCTAAAGCAGAGGTCTAAGGGAAGCATTGAAGGCACAGAATGTAGAATGATGGAAAAAAGAGTAAGGAAGACCATAGATGTTCCAATAATGGAGCTAATAGTGACAGAAAATGATGAGGATAAAGTGGTTCAACAGGCCACCATGAGACAGAGTGGCTCACTCACCCCCACTTCTAGCTGCATGCATCACTGGACTTCAGGTTGAGAGCTTCAGTGGGAGGTTGGGAGAAGTTTAAAAAATAGGAAATATGAAGGGGTCAGGGAAAGTTTAGGCTACTGAGCTGATGAGGCCCAGGATGCTGCCCACCTGGGAGGCATTTTTAATTCTGGAGGATGTGTGTACTGAAAGGAGCCCAGACGGAAAAAATTGGAAAGTGGCTCTTTAGGTCTTACTCTGGGTTCAAGGATAGGTAGGGAAGTCTTTCAGGTTTCTCTCCATGTGCCCTGGTCTTGTTCAGTAAAATAGCAGAAGAGGTAGGGATTCTGACAGATAGGGAGTACAGAAGAATAGAGAAATGCAAAAGAGAAGTACAAACACAGGATGTTAAAGAACGAGTAAATATTCATTTCCATCCTCTTGTTATTATTAAATAAGTGCCAAAATACCACCAGAAATAATAATACACAGTACAGTCTTTGAAATGACTAATTTTCATTTTATATAATTTGCTAAGGCCAAAAAATATATTAATGTGTGTCCACTAGGCAGATTTGTGGTTCTGCCATGAGAAGTCCAAAGTTGATAGCTTGAAGATTTGAAGATTTGTTTTGGCTACTTCTCCCAGACCTTTAGGTCATCATGTGGAAAACTCTAAAGAAAATTTTCATATACAAATTCAAAAAATTTAAGCATTATGTGAAAAATAAGTGTAATCTATGGAATATGTATCCTCTATGAATAAGCATGGTTACATTTATAGAAACCATGCATCCAGTATTCTGTCACAATATAAAGTTAATACTCCCCCTCCCATCCCCCGCATCTCCTGGATTAAGACAAATAATATTATCCATGGTAGTACTTATTATTATTTCTTTAAGAGAAAAAAAAATTAGTAATCTTGCACCAGTACCAGCAAAACTTACATCCTGAGGTACACACAAAGACTGTCTATAATTAGAAAACAGAAAGGTAAAATAAATGCTTAATGATATAATTATATCTATCCAACTGAACATTAAGAAGAGAAAAATCATTCTATGTCATATTGTGAGCCCAAGAGAACTTCTAATACCTCAATATCTTATTAAACTAATAACAAGTTCCATTCAGCTCAAAAAATATTTCAGTGCTACGTGTAGTTTTCTGTTACTGAACTAACCGAGTCTGTGGGTACCACATTCATAGTCTTCCTCTTTGGCAGGTTATTTATCCTCCTGTTACAAACTTTGATATGTGTTTAAAGTAAATGATTCATCGTCACTAATTTCCACTGTCAAACCTACGAGTCACCTAGCTCTGACTCAAATGGAAATGAGGATGCAAAAGTGAAAATGGTCTGAGAGAAGGACAGCCTCTCTTGAAGGGCAGTTGGAGCTTCAGTGACCTCTGGGCACTCTGGTCCATTCTGGTGAATCACTGCTTTGGGGAAGCAAAAGACCTTGTGGCTCATAAAACCTGATGATATTAAGAAGAGAGAAGGAATTCACACTTAGACGTCAGGGTCACTGCTAGAAATACAACTTTAAAAATTCAAAGGTAAGGAAAAATACCATCTTTAAAAATGAATTACTAATGTTTTTTCCTTTAAAAGTATTGGGAAAACCCATATCATACAGACGTTCATTACTAATTCAATGTACACTATTGAGAGATAAATAGAACTGTTAGAATACAAAAATGCCAAGGGTAATTCAACTACTGCAGTGTAAGTGTGGCATAACTGATTTGTCATGACATACAATTTTCTAAAAGCTATTCTGTTAGAAGGCAATAAATGAGTGCATAAATGATTTATACTCTTCTGAACCATGGTTATTATTCAATACTTTATTTTCAAAAATATATACACCCTATACTATTATGTTTATTCTCTAGAGTATAATAAAAACATAATTGAATTTGATGAAAAATAGACTTGATTCTAAATGTAGCACACAGCACACACAGCTACTCCCTTATTTTATCCCTTGTGAAGATCAATGGTCACTTGAGGTGGTTCTGCTCTATGTTCATTTTAATATATGGGCAATAAAATATTTTTAATTTAAAAATTATATCCTTATATTCCATGTCATATTTTTTAATACTAACATCTGAGTTTTGACCTAAATAACAATTTATGAATGCAAAATACAATATTTTTTGTGTGTGTGTGAGATTAGCCCTGTGCTAATATCTGCCAATCCTCCTCTTTTTTTTGCTGAGGAAGACTGGCCCTGGGCTAACATCCGTGCCTATCTTCCTCCACTTTATATGGGATGCCGCCACAGCATAGCTTGCCAAGTAGTGCATCCGTGCGCACCCAGGATCCGAACCCGCGAACCCCGGGCCACCGCAGAGGAGCGCGCGCATTTAACTGCTTGCGCAACCGGGCTGGCCCCAAAAATACAATATTTTAATCACTGTTTTACTTCTGAATGTTTCTTATTGACCAGGTAGGGCAGGAAATTAACCACAGATGGTTTAGCAAACAAAAATGAAGCCATCTATAGCAAAAGTATCAGAGTTCAGTGACTTGTTTTGTTTTGATAGAGCCTAAATGCCATTATGAGTGAAGGTTACCTTTATAAAAATATTTAAAATTTGTTTTAATCTAACCATCTCTGGAATTTACATAAATGACTTGTTAATCTATTTAAGCTAATACTATTTTCATTTATAAGTTTCTTTAGGTTAGAAATTGTGTCATGCAACATGTAAATATATAATATATAAATCGCATAAATACATAATTACACTAAAGTTTAATACAGTTATTTTACATTTACATAATATCAGTTATAATATACACTCTCTACAGTATGGTTGTCATATATATATATGCTATCTTTCAAAACACATATATATAGTAAGGGCAAACACAAATTAAAATAAGAGGTTTAATTCTCCCTGTTGAAAATAAGAGAAAAGGTTTCCCTCTCTTCCTTTCTCCTAAAATATTTACCTTAGAAACTTGTAATTAAAAGTACTTTTTTGTATTTTTGAAATGTATCCCTTGGAAGACAAGACAGGCCTTTTGTCAGCTTTCTCAGCCAGGACTATCTTTTTCAAGAACCTGGGAGCCATCGTTTCAAAATGCAAACAAGGGAGATAGCTCTCCTATTCCCAAGTTCCTGTGGGAGAGTAGGAGCTTAACTTGAGTGGGTGACTTGTTCCAATTTTCAAAACCACCTCTTGTCATAAAGATATGAGAAGTTTGTTTCTCCTCAGGATAAAGCCAACACAGGTGTTCTTTAACCACAGTGAGTTAGGATGAACTATATGTGACAAAATGTGCTGTCAAATCTTCTACTTGAGGCTAGTTACTGTTTATCTTGAAAACATGTATGTAATGGCTTGTACCTACTAGGCTATATGAAGGGAAGTGATTCCTTTCTGTCTTTGTAATCTGAGCAACTTGCCTGTGGTGTGTCTTGCATTCTGCTTTAATGCCTGTTGAATAATAAAAATGTTTTCTTTCTCTTCTACCTTTGTAGCGAGGATTTCTGGGGTGGGATATTTTTGTTTTTAATTATAATTCCCCAACAATATGCTATCTTTTGAATTTAAGTTATTTATGCCTATTGTTATGATGATGAAAAATTAACTATGTTCTCAAATAAAATTTGAGGAAAAAAAATTATAGGAATATTTCATTTGCTTGGTTCAGTTTCTTTGACAATTCAACATAACTGTACCTTGAACTTTAAAAAAGGAAATACTACGTATCACTCTAAAACAGAAATTTTTACTGTGGTTTGCACATTTGTAACCCACATGAGGTGAATTATTAAAACTTCTGATCAAAAGAATTCAAGTAAGTGATCTGACTCAAGGTCACACAAATACATACAAAAACACAGTCCTTTCTACCATAGGACATGTCTTAGTGGGAAACTACTGAGCTGTCCTTGCTTTCCCCCATGATTGGTAACACTAACTTTTGGAGTAGATGATGAAGACTAATCTGGCAGAGCAACTCTATAGAGTCCCTAGCCTCCCAAGCAAATGAGAAGGAGACTTAAAATGACAAACATTACATTAAAATAACTTATTTTTAATGTTCTGTTTTCAGCAACTCAAGCAATCCATGGCCTTATACTACCATTTCAATATCTTAATTTCAAATTTTTAATTTCTGTGCTTACCTATCAAACGAGAATGCTTAACTCTAATTAATGAAAAACCAGGCCATTAATATTGGCAAGCTCTAAGAAATCATTTTATAGCAATTCTGTGAACTTTAATTTATCTATTTGAAGGCAGTGCCTATATTTTCCAGGCTTATTAAAAGTACTAATCTGATAAGGGCAATCGTGTTAAATTTGAGGGTGGAGGGTCTAATCAATTTTTTTTCAGGAAAGTTAATGATAATTAAAACCTAAAATTATCTAATAGTAAGAAACACTAAAACTAGACTAAGTAAAGTTGGAGTAAATAAAACATGAAATCAACTTGTTTTAAATAATTAGCAATATTTACCTTGCAGCATTTTGTTCTATCTTTTCATCAATGTCACTGAAGATCTGTTTAAACTCCAAGTCTCCAGGAAATGAATTTAACAAACAATGTAGGTCAAATGAATTATGAGAATATTCATCTCCCCAATCCATTCTGAAGAACAAGAATAAAAAACATGTGAGTTCCCCCAAAATGAAAAAACGAATTATGAGAATATTCATCTCCCCAATCCATTCTGAAGAACAAGAATAAAAAACATGTGAGTTCCCCCAAAATGAAGAAAAACACCTCAAAGGTTGTGATACTAAATCAAAAATAATAATTCACATTTATAGGCAAAATGAAATATAGCAGTAGGAGAACCAGGGTATTATTAACGTAGGTATTTTGTTATTTAAATTTCATGATGCATGATCTAATTTTCACACTTCTCTGTGGTTTAAAAGCTGAACAAAACAGCACCCATCAGAGAGTGCTTAAGCATCCTGCTGCTTCTCACTGTAACCAAAAGCTGCAAAGGAAACCTCAAAGTCTCAAAGACCACTGTGAACAGGATGGTTGTAGCAAGAATTCACACCTTCCCTCCACTCTTGTCAGCATACTGACCCGGAAATTGTAGCCTCAGCCTTTTTAAAGTCTCATCCTCTGGCCCTATGCATATGTCAAGAAGGCAAAATTTTTCTTGAGTTTCTCTAGCACCACTGACAACCTATGTATTGATAACTGACTAAAACTTAAATATGCTACTCTTTTCTAGAGATATATGCATTTCCCCACTATCAAAGCTTCAATCATTCATTCTATATAATTTACTGAATGCTTGATATGTACAGGCATTGCTGTAGCAGTATAAATAAATAAATCCAAAATACTTGAAAAATTGTCTAAAATGTTTTGTAGAGGCTACAACATTAATAGACTTCTTCATCTTCAATTATTCAGATGTGCTAATTTATTATCCTATATTGAAACAGCCAAAGATTTCTCATAGGTCCTATCTGAAACTTCAAAGACATAGTCTTGGGATAAAGCTTTTATTTTTCTTCAGAGATTTTATTTTAAAAAGAAAACACCCGACTAAAACATTTTAATATAAAACTGTATAGCATCACAAGATTTGTCATTTGTAAACTCAATGCCAAATACAGAATAAACATGGATACGCCACTTTAAAATACCAAAATCTTCATACACTTGGATTCTCCTCTTTCAAAATATTTTGCAATAAAATGTATAATTTCTTATTTGAAAACTAAAATTTACCTATAATTTGCCATAATAAATATTAATTTGAAATCAGGCTAGAGAAAACAAAAACTACAAGCTAAACGGTAGAAAACCCTATGTCCATTAGAAGTAATACTTCTTTAGGGCACCAAAACTTCAATATATCTATATAATCTATGAGTGTGATATCTTCATATTTCTCTAGCAGCTCAACTAGTTCAGCTATCACCAGAATAGTCATTTCTAAATCCAATGGCCAACATTACTAATAATGAATTCTGTTTATGTATTTTCATATTTTTGAATCATTTTGGGTAGTTCAACTCTTCAAATAATGAGTCATTCAAAAATTGTTGCAAGAAAATAAAATTTCACTTTTGTAATGAAAAGATTTGATTGGCTAAGCATTCTTTCAGACAACCCAAACTTAGTAACTATTTTGTTTGCAGCCAGCCTCTCTGTAATAAAACAAGTTATATACCAACACTATGTTCAGAGTTGTCCCAATTTGTCAATACTATAAAGCCTCATTAATTCAGACTCCACAAATTCAAAACTTAAAAGGTATGTATAGAAATCAGCTAAAATATAATGGCAAAATGACAATAATAGATTTGTTGCATATCTTTCATTGTGTATCTACTATGTACAAGGTTCTTTACATACATCATCTTCCTTAATTCTCATAATAACTCTACAGAATAGTTATTATCCTCATTTATAGAGGAGAAAACTTGGGCCCAAAGAGATTAACTAACATGTCTCAGTTACAGAGCTAACCAGTGTTAGAGGTAGGGTTTGAACCCAGATCTATTTGGCTTTAAAATCTGAGGGTTATGGTCTCTTGAGAAATGACTCACTTACTGCATAGAAAATACCGTTTTGTAGAAACAATATTAACCAAAATGTTAAAATGATTATCCCTGGGTATTTAGACTATAGTTGAATTTTATTTTCTTCTTTATACTTAGCGTTTTCCTATGTTTTTGCAATAAGTACTTATTTTATATATAATTAGAAAAGGATACTTAAAACAGAAATTACCCCCGCTCTCAGGGGGCTTATGATCTTTTATTTTACATTTTCTATCTTCATTTGAAACATCTTCTAACCTTAACACTTCTCTCTTGCCAATTCATGTTTATAATTTCTTTCAAAATCTCATTCAAAACTTACATAATTCCTAAATATCTTTGACATGACCCTTTCACCAAACTTTTTGCATTATTTCTTGGTATTTGTGCTTGCAAATGCTATTAAAAGAAAATCTGTTGTTTTCTATTATTTTGATATTGAATGTGTGTGTTGTGTCTGTCCTTCACTGAAATCAGTTCTGGAGTAAAACAATAATGGACTGAAACATGTTGAGCATTCAGATGTAGTTGGTGACTATGATTTTGAAGGATTCCCAATCTACATTGTTATGTGATATTCTCTAACCTCAGTATAGTAGTTAATCAATAAACAGCAAGAATGCATTAAAAGAATGTCATTTGATAACAATGATAGGGTACCAGAATGATGATGGTTCAGAGTTTTCATGTGACCTGCATAGATCTGTGATGTTTCCATATCTATGATGATAAAGTGATGAAGGACAAGAGAAGTAAAGGTCACCTTTACAGGTAAAGACACAGCAAGTTTAAGATGCTGTGTGACAGGATAAGAGAAAACTTGATGGGCAAAATAAAACTAATAGGTGAGAAAATTAACCTGAGTGAATAGGGATGCACTGGACCAACACGAGGAATAAATAAAGGAGGGAGAGTAGACTGCAGTAGGTGATGTTGAAGTTTGGATTTAGAAGTTTTCTCATTAGAAGGACAGTGATCCCTGCAGAACCGTGGTGAGAAAGAAGCATGCACTGACTGAGCATGAGCACAGGCACCAATCCTCCCATTTCCTTACGTGCACTCCTCAGGCCCAGAGTGTGTCAGACACTATGTTGGGCATCATGAAGGAGCAGAGACAGTAAAAAGAATAAGACCATAAGGAAAGGAGCCAGTAGAAAGATCACTGCTATTCTCTAAGTAAAAGACAACTATGACCTCAACAACAGAAAAGTAAATTATTGAGGGACTAATGTACTTTGGCAATTACTTCAGTGGTATTTCAGAAAGGTAGAACTACCTTTGAAAAATTTAGGGGGAACAAGGAAGAGGCCGTGAAGCTGTGGGTCAAGATACAGCTTTACATTCTGTTTGTGTTCCCATACTTCCACCTATTAAGTTGTCATCAAGGAGACAATAATAATTTGACATATTGAATAAAGTCTCTTATCCTAACTCATGATCAATCAAAAATGGGAGCTATAACTTTTTTTAAGGTATAATAACTTTGTTTTTGAAATTGCTATTCCATAATACTGTTTTTAAATGTTCACTCTCCTATATTTCTCATCATTTTTTGTGTAAGATCCTGGTATGCTAATGTTTATATGACTTTGAGTAAGTCACTCAATCTCTCAAGAGGGGTGGAGCTCACATTCCTCATTTATAAAATGAGGTGAATGGATTTTCAGGCTCTGAGGTTTCTTCTAGCTATAAATTTGTTGTATTCTATAAGGAATGGTAGGAAAAGGACATGTTTCGGAACCCCACAAATTAACTCTTCCAATGGACTATTTCATTCATAAATACCATCATTTTTCTTGTATCTTGGACTCTCAGAGCCATTTTTAATTCTGCCCTTTTCTCTTCCCCAGGATTGCTACATGAAAAGCCGAAGCAGCATCTATAGCTTAGCGAGAAATAACATGTAAAAAGAGGAAATATGCGGCAGCAAGATATTCTTTCATGGTAATAGGTAGATGCTCTGTACTGATGTTCCACCCCCAAGCCCCTAGCTCCCTAAAATATTCTAAGAAGCAGCTAGCCCATGTTTCTGGGCTCCTCTGACTTGGCACACTCTTCACTCAACAAAAGATGTCTGAGACCAACTGACTTTGGGCATTATACCTCCACAAGGAAAAGGGTGACATTAGGGAATCATACCTTCAAAGCCATCATGTATCCTTGATCTATTATTCTTTATATTATTTGTATTATTCTTTGTATTGCTGGTTTGGTTTGAGTCGCTGATTTGATAAAAAAGCAAAGTGAAAACAAACTTTGACCAGGTAGACATTCCTAAACCTGTACCAGCCTTTTCTTCTGGCCTGGCTCATTTTCACTTTTCTATCCATATCTAGTCACAAAGTAGTCTTCCTATATCATTCACAAAGTCCTGCCAACATTATACAATTCAAAATTTAACCTTTACTAAGTCTTGAAAATTTTATGGAGTTCAGTGAACTCATTCACTGAAACATGGGTTAAAGATATGATGGCTAAATAATAATACTATTAATGATAACAGCTAACTCTTATGTAGCATTTACACAGGCCATGCATTGTTCTTCACTTTATATATATGAAATCATTTAATTCTTACCATAATCTTATGGGATAGGTATTATTATAACCTCCATATTAAAGATGTAGAAACCGAGACAGAGAAGTTCATGACTTGCCCAAGATCACTTACACAGGAAGTGGCAAACCTGGGATTGAGACTGCTTCAAAGGCTGTCCTCAGCCACAATGCTATAAATTGCCTCTCTGTAGAGACTCATACTTATAAAATAATTATTTTACTTCTTATATGTGTTGACTTCCTTATTGCCATATTTAACAGTTTCCCTAGAACCATTATAAATTTCCTTCATTATGAAACCTATATAATTTCCCCCAAAAAATCTTTGTTTTTTTAAGGGTAGCTCCTCCCCTGTGATATTTCAGAGTTGCCAGAAATTTATTTCTTTTCATCAACTCCTAGGAGTTGAAATTTTAATGTTTTAACCTCCCCCAAAGACTGAGAAACAACCAAATGGATCCCAATTTGTTGATAGTTATTTAAAATACCTTATACACTAAAGTCTTATATTAGGAAATAAAGAACTTGTTATTTTATTCAATTTATTATCTCAACTCTCAGTTATATATTAAGTTTTCCCCCACAGACTGCTATGCTTTCTACTAATAATTGTGTAAGTTCTGATTATTATAATTATATAGGCTAGAATATCAATATACATCCAGTAAGTACTCATATCAACATACTACAGCTATTAAAATCCCCTTTGATAAAATATAAAATATTTCATTGTAACTCCTCTATTAGTAATTTATATATGTGTATGTATGAAGTAGACATTGACAAGATCAGTCAGAATACACTATTGTAGCTTGACAAGCAAACAGAATTAATTGTCACATGCTTTACTCACCAAATCTGACATTGCTTTCTTTCTTTTTCAGTGCACTTCTCTTTCTACACAATATTTTCATTTTAATAACTCTTTATAATCTTCAATATGCAATCCTAGCCATCCCTTGCTTTAATACAACAGTGGAAACCAAGATAATTGAAAATGAATTTTAATTTCAGCATTCTTTTATAACTTGGCACTCATACATTTCACATGATTTAAAAATCATAAAATAATTATATATTTTGAGATTAGCACTAAATAATGTGACAAATCTTGGCCTTATGATTAACTAATGAATTTTCAAGTACAGCAAAATCCCATTAATTTGGAAAATAGAACAACTGCATTAGTAGACAGCTATGGAGCACTCTTTAAAAGGCAGTTGTATTATGTAGCAACTGGGAATAATAACAAACAAAGCTTATGAGATGTCAGTTACATTTTTAAGGAACTCTTAATAATAATTAGATAAGAATGATTTGAACTTAGCAAGCACTTTGTATCTAAATGGGTGTTTCTAAAAGATTAGGGTTCTTAAAGTATGTTCCAAGGGTTTAAGAATTCCTCCTAAAATATTGTTAATAGTATTAATTAGCTAGTCATGTTAATGTGATACTGTTCTCCTAAATTTTGGTAATATTATTAATTAACATTAATTTGATGACTAAATCTATCCGTTGAAATACCCTTTTATGACTTTCAAGGCTTTGCTCCTTCAATCATCACTAACTAGTCCTATATCACTGATATTTCTTTCAACTGACTATAAACATGTTCAAGTTTCTTGCTTTTTAGAAACCAATAAAACCCCTCACTAGGAACCCCTTCCTTTGATAACCTAGCATCTCAGAATAGTAATCCGTATTTCCTAATATTATGTTCTCATCTCTCATTCCCTTCTCAACCCAGAGCAATCTGGTTTCTGCCTCTATCCTTATATTGAAACTGACAAAATATTTTTCAGTTCCTATCATACTCAATCTCTGCACTATTTGGTAGTGATAGCTGCTCCTTCTTCCTTAAATTGTCTCCTCTCTAGTCAATCTTCCTAAGTATTATGCTTTCCTAGTTCTCTTATCTCTCACACCATTTGTTCACAGTGTCCTGGTAGAAGCCCCCACTGTGGGTAGCTGGCCAGCTACAACATTTCATTTTTATCTGACATATGGTATATGGATATACAATGGTGGTCCATTTCTATGCTAGAGGACCCAGCTTTCCTGGTCATAACTAACTGATCCAGGGTTAGACATTTCACCCAACCTGAACCATCAGAGGAATACTAAACTAATTCTGAAATTTGGAATGAAAGCAGGACAGGGAATCACCGGTTGTAATCCAATCAAGTTAATTCCAGCCTCTCAAGAGAAAGTGCAGGGATTTTTTTTGGCTGAGGCCCCTATAACTGCCCAGTTCCTGTCCTTCTATGACTGACTGACTGCTCATACAGTTTTATTTTGGTTCTGTGACATAGACACAATAAATCCTCTCCCTGGTCCACTGCCCAACAGCAACTTTTTGTTTTTTTGCTTAAATTAACCAGAATAGTTTTTATTAAACCCTAAACATCTTTATTGGCTCCTCTCTCATCTCTGCGATTAAACACTGATATTCACCACAGGGTTCTCTCCAGGCCTGCTTCTCATTTTGAATACATTCCCTAAGCATTCTTCATTCAAAGCTACTGCTTCTTTCTGTGTAATTTTATCATAGTAGATTTACTTTGCTTTTTTCTCTTAAAGTGTTTTAATTTTTTAAATTTTTTACTTTTATTCATTGGATTTTCTCCTCCTCAGACCTCAAAAAATCTCCTCCTAAGAGTTCTCATTTTGTAGTCTTCCCAAATTTCCTTATTCTCCTTGCCTAACTTGGGAAAGGGAATAAGGAAATTTATCTTCTCCTTCTATTCCTATCCACTTCATGCTGGAGTTCTTGCTCCTCTTATTCTACATGCTTTTCTTGAGTAACCTCATTCACCTATAAAAGTCTATATCTCTAACCCTAGTTCCTCCTCCAAAACCCCCTTACATATTTCCAAGCATTTACTAGACAATTCCACTTTGCTGATTCAAAGGTCCCTTAACTCAAAATGTCCAAAATTTAATTCAAAATTTTTCCTTAAACTGGCTTCTGTTCCTATGTTATAGGGTCACCACCTATCTTATCTCCCTTTCCCTTGCCCTAGTATCTTAAATCAGGTGTCAGCAAACTATGGCACAGTCTGTTTTTTCTATAGCCTGAGAGCTAAGAATGGTTTTCATATTTCTGACAAGTTGTAAAAATAAAAAGCAAACAAAAAAGAATATGCTACAGTGGCCATATGTGGCCCACAAATCCTAAAATATTTACTATCTGGCCCTTAACAGAAAAAGTTTGCTGACCCCTATCTTTGTCACCAAAGATGACCTAGTCATCTTTGGATAGGATAGGAATAGAAGGAGAAGATAAATTTCCTTATTCCCTTTCCCATCTTTGGTGACCTAGTCACCAAATTCTTTGTCCCTTTCTCTCCCTAATCTTAAATGGTCACCAAATGCTCTCAAATTTGACTTCTTTCTGCTACCAGTGTCCCAAATCTGATGTTACTTCCTGCTGGAAAAAAAAAAAAATGGAAAAACCTCCTATCTGGCTTCAAAGACTCACATGCTGTGGTAAAAGAAGAAACGTGTATTTGGGTTTTGCTCCCTGTGTCCCCTACCCGCTTCTTTACTTTGTCCTGTACGTCTCTTCCATTTGGTCATTTCTGAGTTTTATCTTTCCTAATAAAACTGTAATCAGAAGTATTGCACTTTCCTGAGTTCTGTGAGTCATTCTAATGAACTATTGAACTTGAGGGGGGGTAGAGGGTACCCCCGAATTTGTAATAAACCAGGCAGAAGTGGGTTTCACCTGGAGACCCCATTTGTGGCTCACGTCTGAAGTGGCGGTAGTCTTATGGGACTGAGCCTTTAACTTGTGGGGTCTGTGCTAACCCCAGGTAGTTAGTGTTAGAACTGACGTGAATTGAATTGTAGGACACTCAGTTGGTGTCTAGTTTGCACAGTGGCATTAGACTTCTCATTTTACAAACCAAATCAGATCATTTCACTACCCTGCTTAAAAACCACTGAAGCTTTCCCACAATGCATAGGACAACTCCAGGCTCTTTATCCTGCTTTATACATATAGTTTTTCATATTTAATTAAATTTTTATAATATAAATGCCCTTGACTGACATCTTAAAATAGCCTTCTAGCTATAACTCTCCCTACTAAGGATGTTTTCAGGAGAAAATCACATTTATGGAAGGCATTTACTTCATCAATGTAGATAATACTATTTATAGGCAACATATAACTATAATAACATAATTTGTATATTATCTTTAAACAGAAAAAACTTATCTACAATTGTGGATTAAATCATTTTTAAATGCCTTTCAACAACTTAAAACCATTTTTTAAAATACTGTGAAAAGGTAAGAAAATATACTTGTGGAGAAAAATCAGGATTTAACAATTAAGCTATCAAATAAAATTTAAAAGTGATACCTTAAAACTCTTTCTAGTTTTCATCTACAAAAAAAGGAAATTAGATAAAAATTATCTTTAAGGATCCTTCTAGTTTTAAAATTCTATTATTTTAATCATGTGATCTATTTCTTTAATATTTAATCTTCTGTTGTAGTGCCTTTGCAGTATACTTTTTAATTCTATAGTTCAATAGAAGGATAATTTGTTGTTGGTTATGAACAAATTCATATGAAATGACCTGAAAATCTATTTAAAAAGCAATCAGTGAAAGTAAATATTGGATTTCTTCATGTTAAATCTGAAAATGCATCACTATACTTGCTTTTTACTTTATTTGCTGCTTAACATATCTCAACAGTGAGTCTATCATATCAACATAGTCATCATGATCCAAGCTGCAAATAATAGAGAGTGTCAGTGTCAATTTTGCTCTCTCACACTTGCTTCCCTTCACTTCATCTGATTTTAATAATCCCTGTCAAACCACAAACAGTCCAAATTACCTTCATGACACAGAAGCTTTCAAGGAGCAGACAGAATCTCAACTTTCATTTAGCAACTACAAAAGAAAGCTGTCCAGCTGGACAAATATTATTTCCACACTTGACAATCTCTACTATTGAACATGCATTTTAATTTTAACTAAACCTGCCAGGAGTTTGATATGAGCTTCTTGTTTAGTGTAGATTGACTCACAGGATTATCAGACCAATGACTGTAATTGTGATGAAAGAACCCAGCATTTTTCTACTAAAAGATGATCACACACCAAAGCTGAGGGATCAAAATGAACACATAAGAGGTAATGTGGAGGCATAGATTGTAGGAGGAGAACTACTTAAAATCGGTGCTTTAATAACTAAATAAAATTTAAAGATACAGATTATATTCTATGAAAAGTAACAGCTAATAAGTAAAAATAAAATGTAAAAAAGCTAAAATTTTACCCATAGATAGCATTAAGAAACAGGTTCTAAGAATGAAATCTAAAGAGATTTTTTAAATTGTTTTGGATTGACTTGACTTCAAAGTCAAATTTCTAGAACAGTTCTATGTGTCAAATTATAAAACTGATGTTCTTGACAAGATATTAAAAAGTCCACTCTAATACTAATACATGTGCCCTTGTACACACAATGTAAAACTTCAAAAAAGTCAGAGTAGAAATGAATAATGACAGTAAGTTTGTAGAGGAGTATTAGAATAAAAGTTAGTTGCAAAACTATAGTAAGGACTATTATATCTTTGAAGTTTAACTTATTAAATCTAAAAGTTTCAAATGGTAAAATATTTCTGGGAACATTTCCTGTATAAGCTAGGCCTGAATTCCTCCTACAGTTATAGAACCTCGCAATTGCCAAACGTCAAATGTTCCCTCCAACCTGCTACACATGACACTTGTGCTAGGCTCTTCCTCTCCCAAAGGCCAATCCATTGGCTATTAGAACACTGTTTCTCCCCCAATCCTATCCTGGACACCAAAGCTCAGTTTCCTTTATCAGCAACTTTTCTTTCTCTTTCCCTTGGTCCTCTGACTGGACAGTGTCACTCACATCCATGTCTTCCACTACAACCTGTGTGTTGGAGCTCCTGTTCTAACTATCCAACTCTATACTGGATAGCTCCCTTGGATGTCCTACAGACACCTCAAACTCAACATGCCGCCAAACAATTTTATTATCTTCCCTCTGAAATTTCTTCCTTCTCTTGAGGTCCCTATGATAGTTAACAGCACCACTATCAACCTAGGTACTCATGTTAGAAATGTGGGAGTCATCCCTCACATTCCAACATTCTCTCACCAATCCCATAGCCAAATGATTAGTCTTCCCTCTTGTCACTGATATCCATCCATCTTCTCATATTGCTCCTGTGTAGGTTCAAACTCCATCATCTGGATTAGTGCAGCGGTTTCCTAAAGAGTTCCCCTATTTTTTGCATTATCTCCCTGTGACTCGTTCTCTATCCTATCACCAGAATGATCTTTGTAACACAGAGAGAGGAATCAGTGTTTACAGCAAGATTTTAACTCTAAGTGACTGGGAGAAGAGTCATACTCTTAAGAGAAAGAGAGGAAAATAAGAGGAAAGAGTTAAACTTTTAAATGTATATTTACTAACCAGTTAAGTGGTTTTATTTTATTTGTTGACCTATATAATAATTATATTCAAAAAGTTTTCAAAAATAACATTCTTTCAAAAAAATTCTTATATCTGTGCTCAGTAAAGTAAAAAATATTTATATTATTTGAACATTAAAAATACATAAACAGATGATTCTTAACACATGTTCACATATTTTAATTAATTTCTTAGTTGTACCTGTCTCTCACAGATATTTTTCTGAAGAATGTTTTTTTGGGTTTTTTTTGCTGAGGAAGATTCACCCTGAGCTAACATTCATTGCCAATCTTTCTCCTCTTTTTTTTTGATGTGAGCCGCAGCCACAGCATGGCCACTAACAGAGGAGTGGTGTGATTCCACACCCAGGAATGAAACCCGGGCCGCCAAAGCGGAGCGTGCCAAACTTGAACCACTAGGCCATCGAGGCTGGCCCTGAAGAATGTACTTTTTTAAATATGAATGTGTTGTTTTTATATTTTTCCAAGTTACATTTTATGGTTAGGAAATTTTAAATGTTGACACCTTCAACTAACTCTCTATATACTCTTTCTCAGGTGCTAAGCTACCTGGTAAATTTATTAGTTAAGAGCAAATTTTCCTAGTGGAAATATTGTCTACTTCGATTTTTAATAATGAAATACATGAATATTTTAGCTAAACATTTTCACAGCTGCTATTTTTTTGGCCTCCATGCAAAGTGCCTTTTTTTGACCAATAATTTAAAGAGACAAAACTCATCAAATAAATATTTATGATTATTTTGAATGTTTTGCTTAATTTAGCTATTGCAAACATTAGGCTTTCCCAGTTTAACTTCATTCTTGAACAGAATATAAATTTATTCAATTAAAAATATGAACTCCAGGGCCAGCCCAGTGGCATAGCGGTTAGGTTCAGGCGCTCCACTTCGGTGACCTGGGGTTTGCCGTTTCCCATCTCGGGCAAGGACCTACACACCCGCTCATCAAGCCATGCTGAGGTGGTGTCCCACACAGAGCAACTAGAAGTATGTACAACTATGACATACAACTATGTACTGGGGCTTTGGGGAGAAAAAAGGAAAAACGGAGGAAGACTGGCAACAGATGTTAGCTCAATCTTCCTCAAACAAAAAATTATATAAAAAAAATATGAACATCATCAAAATAGGCTCCCCACAAGTTTAGATATTTCAAAACACAATTATGAAATTTCACAATTAAATCTTGTACATCATTTGTGCTCTCATCATTTAATTTGTTGGTTTCCTTCTTTGATTTCATGGGGATATATTTCAAGGTTTTCCTATTTGCAAGATTTTTTTTCAATAATTGCAATTCCCTAAAAGCTTCACATAAACTGAAATTTTTTTGCCTTCTATTTCTTGAACACTTTAATTAAAGATTTCTAATAGATTTTGAAGAAACTGCAACCAAAATTTAGAGGACGTTTTTACAAAAGTATTTAATACTACGGTAGGACACTTGAGCTGATTTACAAAGTAATTCTTCCGAGTCTCAAACAGTTCTAAAATTCAAAAAGAGAAAGTGTATACTGCCATGCTTAAGTTATTTTTGTTTTGTTCAACATCAGTCTAAACATGAAAATTTATAGGCTGGTTATTTTGTGTACGTATAAACATATTTGTACTTTTTGACAACTATATCTTCTATTTAAATGCAGATTTTGCATATTTATTGATGTAATTATGAATTAGCATGTGAAATATGAATACATATTTCAAGTATTATTCTCTCCATAGGTTCTAAATTTATTAAAAAAATTTTATGATGTTATATTCCACCATAACATATTTTTAATATCACCAAGACCAAATAATTTTATCATTTATATTGTACTTTACAATTCAACTTACAATAGTATTCACAATAATGTCAAGTGTTTCACCTTTGACAGAATGAACTTCTAAATGCTTTACTTTGATTCCATAAATTAGATGAGAAACTTGAACCATTACTGGAATTAATTTTTTTTATTAGAAATATCCAATGAGACTGTTGTAAAACTGGCATCATTTAATGGAGACAATACAACTATCGTTTCACCTTTCATACATGCGCAAGAAAACTTGAAACTGAAAATGAGAGAAATTAATTTAGAATAGTCACTTGATCTAAAGTAAAAGTCTTGTTTCACAGAGTGGTACACGAATTCTGCAGCTAAGTATTAAAACGTAGTCTTTTCAGGCAGTCTTAAAATAAGACTGTGCAGTAGATGTCGACACGTCTTTAGCAGATTCATTTCTTCTTGTTTTCATGTAGTCAGTGATGTCATCACATGCCCCATAGTATGAGTTATACATTAATTCTTTTCGGCAAGTCAAAGGAAATTCAGTACTAATTGTTAAATGTGCACTGCTGTTTTTCTTTTTTTTTCTAATCACTGTCGCCAAAAAGGTTATTACAAAATAAAAATGTGTTACCCAACAAGAAAATAAATAAGAAGTTATAGGTTTATACCATATGATACATGATAAAACCCTTGTAGCAATAGAGTTCAATCTGTATTCACTCTATGGCAAGACTGAACAAAAGCTGGGAAATGTTGGACCAAGGCACAGGCCCAGCACAACTGGCTGGCACATCAAGCGTACAGCAGAGGTAGCAGCATCAAATACTTCCGCCACCACCATCACCCAAGATCTGAAGTTAGCTGTACCAAACTGCTCATGCCAGAGTGCATTCACTTTATCAGCAAGCACCCTTCATGCCGTCCTGGAAAAAGATGTGTTAGCTCATATTACTTCTGGAAAAGATCTGAAAAGAGAAACGGTTTTCGCCAATTTAGCCATATGTTAAAGTGAGAATCCGTTCACTACAATGGCATCTCACATGAGATCATGTCAGAATGCAGAAGTACAAAATGTAGGTCTACCTAAACCTATCGTGGTTTCTTTATATGCAACTATTAAACAATACTTCACTCAAAAATGAAATATCTGAGACAAAAGCTAAACCAGATGAAATATTGAGATAAAAGGATAAAATGGAACTATCCTGGGCAAAGCAAATATATGATGTGATGTCAGTATATGTAATTTAAGTAACAATATAACATATACAAAATAGAACTTATGTACCTATAAAAAATGATAATATAGCTCTGTATGGCATGACATGGAAAGATTTCCAGAATACTGTATTATTTCATTTTAAAAAGTAAGTTATAGAACTACGTATACAGCATGACACAGTATAATACTTCCAAAGAAACAAACCAACCATCCCAAAGATTCAGGAAAGATACTTAACAAACTACTAGCTGTGCTAATCTGTGGGTGATGGAACTAAAAAGGGACAGGGAAAAGGGAATTTTTACTCTTTATAATATTCTATTTTTGTTTGAATTCATTATGATGAGCATGTCTTACTTTTGACACATGAGAAGCAAAGAGAAATAAACCAACAAAAAAATACAAAAAATAAGACAAAGCATTAGCTAATTTAGTATCAACCAAGTGGTACAAGTAACAAATGATCTAGAAGTCCTGCAGTGGGAAGTTCCCTACGGGCAGATGGAGATATGGAAGCCAGGGTACTAAGAAAAAGGAAGATAAAGGCATTTCTAAAAGTGGGAAGCCAGTGATCTTCAAAACTCATAGCCTCACACAACTCACACTTGGAGACATTTAATCTCTCACTGTAAATAGGTTCAAGTGCTCTCTGATTCTGGGAATGACCCAACGATTAGTGAAGGGAGAACATAAGAAGTCTCAGCCAGACAATAACTTGAGAAGTAAATAATGTCTCTTGCTTATTTCCCTCCTCTTCCACAACCTAAGCTCTTACTAACTTCTCATTGCCAAAGTGTAATTAAACTTGAGGTTTCTTTGTATGTACTGGGATCCCACTCCTAAACCCCAGCCACAACTACCTGCTCCAGATTCATGAACCACCACCAATAAGGGACCCTGGTAATTAAAATGATAAGAACATCCCTAGAGCATAAACGGGACAGTTTTGGGGAACCAGAGCAGAAAATTCATGGTTAAAAATAGTGAAGATAAATTGAAGAGGTATGTTATGGCTAGATAGGTATGCTAAGGTCTTTTTTCCTCTAGGAGGAAAATATTTGGACTTCATCCTGTACATAACAGGGAGTTATAAAATGTTCTACTAAGGCAGTACATGACTAGTGTTTTACAAATATTGATTAAACAGGGTGTTAAGATGGTTTAGTGTGGGGTGAGAGAATAGAAGTAGGAAGATCAATTAGAAGGATAGTGAATTAATACAGATGAAGGTGATGATGAGAAGGTGGCCAGGAGAAAAGGAAAGATAGCTTTTGAAATGACTTTCCAGGGTATGAATAGCTAGCTTGGGGCTGCTGAGTGAGGCAGGCAATTATAGCTGAGAGAAAACCTGGCAGGTGTTACATGTCCCAGGCATCAACAAGCTTAGACTTTAGACCCAAGTCATCAGAGAAACCAAACAGGACAATGTGAAAATTATAAAGTAATGTTAAGAGAAAGGCAACTTGTGGATATGTCGTTAGAAACTAGCAAAGGGTAAAAGCAAGGGTGTGGCTCTTCCTGGGCAATAAAAATCAGTGGAAGAAAAGCCCAATTATGACAGTAATGGCTATGATAAAGAGGTGGGTATCACACAGAGCGCACATGCTTGTTGTCAAAGGTTCTTCGGTCTAGCTGAAGGCAGCCATAGATACTAGTGCATGTCCGTGCTAGCCTTCAAGAAGCTAGCAGAGGAGTGGATGACTCCTATGGCTGCCCATAAGATTTTCTGCTGGTTAGGGCCCAATGATAGGCAAGGGTAGTGAGATGAGGTTGTAGGGAAGTTTACATAGTAAGGGCTATATTATTACAAAGAAAATTCTGAAATTTTAAACTGGATGACAGAATGGTAGTTTAAAAATAGATTTTAAAAACTCAGAAGGAAAATGCTGATAAGAAGGCATGGCCAATTCAATTTTACACATGATGATTTTGAGTGGATTATACAAACAGAAATGTCCAGAATAGAGATGGAGGAGATATATGAGGGGAACGCATGAGAAAGCAGAGTGCTCATAATATCACAATGAAGTTGTGGAGACCAAGCCTCACAGTATTTTCAAATTTTTTGGACTATGACACACAGGTTAAAAAAATGCATTGCAGGCGGGGCAAACTCAAGATGGCGGCGTAAGCAGACTCGGAACTCACCTCCTCCCGTGGACACAGCCAATTTACAACTACTCGTGGAAAAATTACCCCTGAGACAGGGCCGGCCCCGTGGCTTAGCGGTTAAGTGCGCGCACTCCGCTGCTGGCGGCCCAGGTTCAGATCCCAGGCGCGCACCGAGGCACCGCTTCTCCAGCCATGCTGGGGCCGAGTCCCACATACAGCAACTAGAAGGATGTGCAGCTATGACATACAACTATCTACTGGGGCTTTGGGGGGAAAAAAATAAAATAAATAAAATATTTAAAAAAAAAAAAGAAAGAAAAATTACCCCTGAGACAGAACTGAAAACTGGATAAGAGGAACTCCTGCAACAACGGACAATCCTAATTGAGGGGGAAGAGGCAGAGACCTCCCTTCTGGAGAGGAAAAACGCCGCCTTCACAAGCCGCCAGCTTCACAGCCACCAGGAGCAGCTCACAGGTACAGAGCCTCCCTGGAGTCGCGGGGCCCTGAGCCAGGGAGCGCCCCCGCTGTGGGCATTTTGTGGACACAGCACAATCCAGACGAGTGGCAGAATATCTGACTTTGCCTGCTAGTAAAACATTGGGGAGTACCCCCAGAAAAGCTGGTTCACAAAGAAACTAAAACCGGCTCTTAAAGGGCCCGCACGCAAACTCACCCGTTTCAGAAAGCAACCTAAAATCACCAGAAAGAAAGGTGCACAGTGCTGTGGTGAAAAGAGACTCACCTAATAGGCCCTGGGTGCATCTTGGTGAGGGGTGAGACCTCTCCAGGGACTGGGACATTGGCTGCGGCCATTGTTGTGGCCTGGTGTGGGCGTGCTGACACAGGCGCCATTGGAGTTCTCCCTGAGGCCTGCTAGCCCAGGTCTGCCCCACCCGCTAGAGCACGGATTTAATCCAGCTCAGCCAGGGCAGGCAGCCCACCCTAGAAACTGGCCCCACCCAACAACAAGCCCTCAGGCAACTTGTGGGCCTGCATAGATTGGTGACTGGATTCTCTGCAGCCTGACAACTGAGCTGACTTCAGTGGGGCAGGGTGTGCCCAAGGAGCGGGTGGAGAGTGTGGGGCGGAGGTGGAGTGTGTGGGGCTCCCGCCGGGGAGAGACTGGCTCCACTTTGGGAGGTCGGGGCACGCACACCGGGCAGGACTGTGTTGACTGTGTGTGTGGACCTGTGGGAAGGAGGGCTTGTCAGCTGCAGAAGACTTGTGTTTCTCAAAGACCCACATAGGGGGTTTGCCCCACCTTCCAAAGCCTGAAACAATTGGGTGCTCCTGTGCCTGAGGCCAGCCCCACCCAGCTGTAATTCTCAGAGAGCTGACAAGAGACCTAATAGGCTAGAGGCTTACAGCAATGTAAGGCCCTGAGCCTAACAACCTGCCACGCTGAGGGCCTACTCACTTAAAAGAAATACTGCAACACAAATGTGGTATTAGAACTTGCAGCCAACTGTGCTGGGGCTCCCCACACCTGATAAAGAGACTGAAGGGCCCACAACAACTACAAGCAGCTGAGCATTACAACAGCTGGCCAGGAGCATAAGTCGGCCTCCATGGGGGCCTACAGGGAGAGCAAACAGGCCACAACAGAAGGACACACGTAACTCACATAGGGGTCACGCCTGGAACATTGAGAACTGAGGGAAGCACACTGGAAGCCTCCTAAGGCATCACTTACATAAGGTCACCTATCCAAGAGCAGGAGACATAGCTGACCTACCTAATACATACACACAAGCACAGGGAAAGAGGCAAAATGAGGAGGCAAAAGAATACATTCCAAGTAAGGGAACAGGACAAAACCCCAGAAAAGGAACTAAGTGAAACAGAAATGAGCAACCTACCAGACAGAGAGTTCAAACAAAGAGTGTTAAGGATGCTCCCTGATCTGGGGAGAAGAATAGATGAACTCAGTGAGAATGTCAACAAAGAAATGGAAGATATAAAAAAGAACCAATCAGAAATGAAGAATACAATACTGGAAATGAAAAATTCATTAGAGGGACTCAAAAGCAGAGTAGAGAATACAGAAGAACGGATCTGTGAGCTGGACGAAAGACTAGAAGAAATTACCCAAGGTGAACAGGTAAAAGAGAAAAGAATTAAAAAGAGTGAGGACAGTCTAGGGGACCTCTGGGACAACATCAAGCGCACTAACATCCGTGTTATAGGTGTCCCAGAAGGAGTAGAGCGAGACAAGGGGGCAGAGAATCTATTTCAAGAAATAATAGATGAAAACTTCCCTAACCTAAGGAAGGAAACAGACATCCAGGTACAGGAAGCACAGAGAGCCCCAAACAAGATAAACCCAAAGAGGCCCACACCAAGACACATCATAATCAAAATGTCCAGAAGTAAAGAGAGAATCCTAAAAGCCGCAAGAGAATGTCAAGTTACATACAAAGGACACCCCATAAGGCTATCAGCTGACTTCTCAGCAGAAACCTTACAGGCTAGAAGAGAAAGGCACGATATATTTAAAGTGCTAAAAGGAAAAAACTTACAGCCAAGAATACTCTACCCAGCAAGGTTATCATTCAAAATGGAAGGAGAGATCAAAATGTTCCCAGACAAGCAAAAATTAAAGGAGTTTGTCACCAAGAAACCAGTGCTACAAGAAATGTTAAAGGGACTGATTTAAGGGGAAAAGAGAAGACCACAAATAGGAAAAATTATCTATTTCCATGATAAGAACGTAATGGATATAAATGCACAAAAAAGAGGTTAGATATGATATCAAAAACATGAGGGAGGAGGGGAGTTAAAGAGTAGAGCTTTCAGACAGAGGTCAAACTAAAGTGACCATCAATTCTGTATAGAAGAAGAAAGGAACAGAGAAGGACTACTAAAACACTGAGAAAAAAAAAAAAGTTAAAAAATGGCAGTAAGTACATACTTATCAATAGCTACTTTAAACGTCAATGGACTAAATGCTCCAATTAAAAGGCATAGGGTGGCTGACTGGATAAAAAACAAGACCCATATATATGCTGCATACAAGAGACACACTTCAGACCTAAAGACACTCACAAACTGAAAGTGAAGGGATGGAAAAAGATACTCCACGCAAATGGCAATGAAAAGAAAGCTGGGGTAGCAGTACTCATATCAGACAAAATAGACTTTAAAACAAAAACTGTAAAAAGAGACAAAGAAGGGCATTACATAATGATCAAGGGAACAATCCAACAAGAGGATATAAAACTTGTAAGTATCTATGCACCCAATATAGGTGCACCTAAATATATAAAGCAATTATTAACAGACATAAAAACAGAAATAGACAGTAACACAATAATAGTAGGGGACTTTAACACTCCACTTACGCCAATGGATAGATCATCCAAACAGAAGATCAATAAGGAAACATTGGCCTTAAATGATACACTAGAACAGATAGACCTATTAGATATATAGAGAGCATTCCATCCAAAAACCGAACAATACACGTTCTTTTCAAATGCACATGGAACATTCTCCAGGATTGACCACATATTAGGCCACAAAACAAGTCTCCATAAATTTAAGAAGATTGAAATAATACCAAGCATCTTTTCTGACCACAACGGTATGAAACTAGAAATCAACTATAGGAAGAAAATCAGAAAAGCCACAAATACATGGAGATTAAACAAAATACTACTGAACAAGGATTGGGTCAACGAAGAAATCAAAGAAGAAATCAAAATATACCTGGAGACAAATGAAAATGAAAATACGACATGCCAGAATTTATGGGATACAGCAAAAGCGGTTCTAAGAGGGAAGTTTATAGCGATACAGGCCTATCTCAACAAACAAGAAAAATCTCAAATAAACAATCTAACAATACACCTAAAGGAACTGGAAAAAGAAGAACAAACAAAGCCCAAAATCAGTAGAAGAAGAGAAATAATAAAAATCAGAGCAGAAATAAATGAAATAGAGACCAAAAAAACAATAGAAAAAATTAATAAAACCAAGAGCTGGTTCTTTGAAAAGATAGACAAAATTGGCAAACCTTTAGCTAGACTCACCAAGAAAAAAAGAGAGAAGGCACAAATAAGTAAAATCAGAAATGAAAGAGGAGAAATTACAACAGACACCTCAGAAATACAAAAGATTATAAGAGAATACTATGAAAAGCTATATGCCAACCAATTCGACAATCTGGAAGAAATGGATAAATTCTTAGAATCATACAACCTTCCAAAACTGGATCAAGAAGAAGTAGAGAATTCGAATAGACCAATCACCAGTAAGGAAATCGAAAGAGTAATCAAAAACCTGCCCAAAAATAAAAGTCCAGGACCAGACGGCTTCCCTGGTGAATTCTACCAAACATTCAAAGAAGACTTAATACCTATCCTTCTCAAACTCTTCCAAAAAATTGAGGGGGGGGGAAGCTCCCTAACTCATTCTACGAAGCCAACATTACCCTGATACCAAAACCAGACAAGGACAACACAAAAAAAAGAAAATTACAGGCCAATATCACTGATGAACATCGATGCAAAAATCCTCAACAAAATACCCACAAATCACATACAATACGTTAAAAAGATTATACACCATGATCAAGTGGGATTTATTCCAGGGATGCAGGGATGGTTTAACATTCGCAAATCAATCAACGTGATACACCACATTAATAAAATGAAGAATAAAAATCACATGATCATCTCAATAGATGGAGAGAAAGCATTTGACAAGATACAGCATCCATTTCTGATAAAAACTCTGAATAAAATGGGTATAGAAGGAAAGTACCTCAATATAATAAAGACCATATATGAGAAACCCACAGCTAATATCATCCTCAATGGTGAAAAACTGAAAGCTATCCCTCTAAGAACAGGAACCAGACAAGGATGCCCACTGTCACCACTCCTATTTAACATAGTACTGGAAGTCCTAGCCAGAGCAATCAATCAGGCAAGAGAAAGAAATAAAAGGGATCCAAATTGGAAAGGAAGAAGTGAAACTGTCACTATTTGCAGATGACATGATTTTATATATAGAAAACCCTAAAGAATCCACTAGAAAACTTTTAGAAGTAATAAACGAATATGGTCAAGTTGCAGGATACAAAATCAACATACAAAAATCAGTTGCATTTCTGTACACTAACAACGAAGCAGCAGAAAGAGAAATTAAGAATACAATCCCATTTACAACTGCAACAAAAAGAATAAAATACCTAGGAATAAACTTAACCAAAGAGGTGAAAGATCTGTACACCGAAAACTATAAAATATTTCTGAAAGAAATTGAAGAAGACACAAAGAAATGGAAAGATATTCCGTGCTCTTGGATTGGAAGAATTAACATAGTTAAGATGTTCATACTTCCTAAAGCAATCTATAGATTCAATTCAATCCCTATCAAAGTTCCAGCAACATTTTTCACAGAAATAGAACAAAGAATCCTAAAATTTATATGGAACAATAAAAGACCCCGAATAGCTAAAGGAATCCTGAGAAAAAAGAACAAAGCTGGAGGTATCACAATCCCTGATTTCAAAATATACTACAAACCTATAGTAACCAAAACAGCATGGTACTGGCACAAAAACAGACACACAGATCACTGGAGTAGACTCGAAAGCCCTGAAATAAACCCACACATCTATGGACAGCTAATCTTTGACAAAGGAGCCAAGAACATACAATGGAGAAAAGAAAGTCTCTTCAACAAATGGTGTTGGGAAAACTGGATAGCCACATGCAAAAAAATGAAAGTAGACCCTTACCTTACACCATACACAAAAATTAACTCCAAATGGATTAAAGACTTGAATGTAAGACCTGAAACTGTGAAACTTCTAGAAGAAAACATAGGCAGTACGCTCTTCGACATCGGTCTTAGCAACATCTTTTCAAGCACCATGTCTGACCGGGCAAGAGAAACAATAGAAAACATAAACAAATGGGACTACATCAAACTAAAAAGCTTCTGTACAGCAAAGGAAACCATCAACAAAACGAAAAGACAGCCTAACAATTGGGAGAAGATATTTGCAAACCATACATCTGATAAGGGCTTAATCTCCAAAATATATAAAGAACTCATGCATCTCAACAACAAAAACCTACCAACCCAATTAAAAAATGGGCAAAAGACCTGAACAGACATTTCTCCAAAGAAGATATACAGATGGCCAACAGACACATGAAAAGATGTTCAAAATCACTAACTATCAGGGAAATGCAAATCAAAACTACAATGAGATATCACCTCACTCCCGTCAGAATGGCTAGAATTAACAAGACAGGAAGCAACATGTGTTGGAGAGGATGTGGAGAGAAGGGAACTCTCATACACTGCTGGTGGGAGTGCAAACTGGTGCAGCCACTATGGAAAACAGTATGGAGATTCCTCAAAAAATCAAGGATAGAACTACCATATGATCCAGCTATTCCACTGTTGGGTATTTATCCAAAGAACTTGAAAACACCAATTTGTAAAGGTACATGCATCCCTGTGTTCATTGCAGCGTTATTCACAATAGCCAAGACTTGGAAGCAACCTAAGTGCCCGTCAAGGGACGAATGGATAAAGAAGATGTGGTATATATACACAATGGAATACTACTCAGCCATAAGAAATGATGAAATCCAGGCATTTGTGACAACATGGATGGACATTGAGGGTATCATGCAAAGTGAAATAAGTCAGAGGGAGAAGGTCAAATACCATATGATTTCCTTCATTAAGTAGTAGATAATAACAACAATAAACAAACACATAGAGACAGAGATTGGATTGGTGGTTACCAGAGGGGAAGGGGGGAGGGAGGAGGGTGAAAGGGATAATTCGGTACTTGTGTGTGGTGATGGGTTGTAATTAGTATTTTGGTGGTGAACATGATGTAATCTATGCAGAAATAGAAGTATAATGATGTACATCTGAAATTTTTACAATGTTATAAACCAATGTTACTGCAATAAACAAAAAATTTAAAAAAAAATGCATTGCAATCCAATGTGTATCTGTGCATACACATATCTTAAACAAAATCTTCTTTACTTACCCCTAATACTTGCTTTGATATTTTCTATTCTACTCTATTCTATTTCTTTTCCTTTCTTCTTCTTTTTTTTAATGCTGCCCACAGCCTCTAAGATGATTTCAGTACCTGCATTTTGGCTTAGAGATTTTTGATTAAAGAGAACTTTGCCATCATTTTGTAGAACCATCTGCAAAGATATGACTGATAAATCCAGAAGAGATGTTCTTTGAGAAAGGGTAAAAAAAAGAAAAGCAAAAAATCAAGGATTGGCATGAGGACTACTAACAGTATGTAGGAGAAAGGCCAAAGAAGATAAAGAAGGTGGGATCAGAGATAGAGAAAAACAGTATCAAAGAGGATGATGTTGCAAAAAGGAATGGGTAGTCAACAAAAGGTTTTTTTCAATTCATGTCTTTGCCTCTACTGCAGTACTTCTCAAAGTGTAGTCCAAGACTAATTTAAACAGAATTACCCAAGCCATCTGTTAAAAATTCAAATACCTGGGCTTCATCCCAGGCTAGTGAACTAAACTCTCTGGATGTGGGTCCTGGAATGGGCAATTTATAAGTTTCTCAAGGCATTCTTTTCACCAAGTATTTTTATCCCAGTGCCTTTCACAAATCAGCTTTCTAAATGGTACTTTCTGGGAACATACAATCTCACTTCACACACTAGATGTATTCCTGAAAAGCTGTTAAGTGAATACTTGCACATGAGTACTTGTATACCAAATCATTATTCCCCTAAAGACTACCATGATTAATTTCAGAATTATGTTCACCCAGAAGGAAATAAACACGTTTCTGGAGCACTCAGCCTTTAAACAAACATTCTTTATCCATCTAATTTTTCTGTAGTATTTATGCAAATGGTTGGCCAAATGGGCTTATAATCCTCATTATCTTTATTCAGTTTAAAAGTACATGTATTTAAAAATTCAATATAATGTTAACACATTTCATTTTGATTTTGAACTGATTTCATTGGTCTTAACTGGTTAGGTACCACAATCAAGTGGCATTTAGCAGAACTCAGGCAGGAAGTGCCACAGAGAGATGGTTTTCAGAAAACACAAAAACTGAAGTTTGTGATTTGGACTCTAACAGCAAAGATATCCCTTTATGTAGTAAGCTCTGCTAACAAAAATATTTGTCAATTTATTACCAATTGTATGAGAGGTGAATCGATTCTATTTTAAGATCGGAATCATAGCTAACAACAATAACAAAAACTACAACTACAAATAGCTAACATTTATTCACTTACTTCTTATCAGGCCCTGTTCTAAATCCTTTAAATGGATTAACTCATTTCATCTTCACAACAAGCCTGTGAAGTAAGTACCATTTTAGACCTCATTTTCCGGATAATGTAGCTAAGGTACAGAGAGTTGTGTAACTTTCCTGAGGTCTCACAGCTAGAAATAGGAGCTAAGAGTCAAACCAGGTAGCCTGTCTCTAGAGTCTGTACTCAAAGGTAGTGTGCTACACTGTGATTGTAAGAAAGTCTCAGATGTTGAAGTAGTTAGCTGTCACTGTAGAGACAAAGTCTTGCTGTTTATATTCGGGGATTTTTGTTTTTCTTCTGTTCTTTATACAATTGATTTCAAGATAACTTGGCTCTATCTTGGATCCCTGCTCAGTTTAGTTTAGTTATTAGATCTCATTATAATGCACTTTATATATGATAGGAATACCCAAAATAGCATAAAGATGGGAATTCAGTATTACATTATACATAAAAATACAAAACTATTTTTAAAAAATACTTAATTCTGTATATAAGGGCAGGATAGCATAACAGTTTAGAGCTGTGCTTCTCAAATTTTAATGTACCAATAACCTGGAAATCTTGTTTAAAAATGCAGATTTTCAGCAGGTCTGGGGTGGGGCCTGAGATTCTGTATTTCTAACAAGTTCCCAGGTCAGGGTGATACTGCTGGACTACACTTTGAGAGCAAGGGCTTAGAGTGTGACCTCTGGAGTCACACCGATTGTGTTTGAATCCCAGCTCTATTACTTCTGTAACTTTCTCTTGTGTGCCTCTACCACATCTGTAAAATAGTGAGATCATTCAAGGGTTGCTATGAAGGTTATGTGAGATAATCCATGGATAGTACTTAGAATAGTCGCAGGCATATAGAAAGCACTCAATAAATATTATCTCTTAATATATAGAAACTATTAAAAGCATATATTGTATCCCATTAGAAAGCCATTTACAGAATTGACTGACATAGCAGAAACACTAAATAAAATTTCATCATTCTTTTCCAGGCAGTCACTAGAACATCACTGTACATTGAAGGACATTAAATACATAAGTTAGATCCACTACTCAGCTTTATTAAATACATAAATCTAAGACTGTTCTAAATGAGTTTGCATAAAGTTGGCTTGGCCTATAATATTTAAAGAGAATATTTTTTTTCTCTGCCAGAAAACTTTTTCATACTGTAAATATACAGTGAGTTCCAATTCATTTATTTGAATAGCTTCCTCTGAATTTAGAAACAGCCATTTTTGTTTAAAAAATTTCACTTTTATCAAATAGAAATCAGAACTACTATTAGTATGAACAATAATACTGATTTAAAAAATTTCTTCAAACAAAGGCACTAATATAGTTTAAATAAGCTTGGAGGATTTAGCAAAAACCTTCACAGACAAGTGTACACATTTTCAAACCATGATACAATGCAGCATAATTAGCTCTTGCTATTGAGGACTAGGGCTTAGAAAAAATATTATTTGTCAGAATTGTGATGATTTAATAATGATGTGATATCCTGTCCAGTGGACAGGAAAGGTAAAGTTAGGACCAGAAATGAAGATAAAATTTCACAGCATCATCCCAAATGTAAACTATTAGAAATTTTTCAAATTCAACACTACTTGAAAAATAAAGAAATAGAAGGAATGGAATGGAGTACATCAGAAAAGAAAGATTAATGTTTGGCCAGTCATTGATAAAAACCAGGAAGGGTAAAACCTGGTAGTTCAGTCAAGGAGGAGATGAAAGCTATGAAGTATTTTGGGTTGGTCAGTATCTTTACGAGTCAGCAAGAAAAGATCAATACATAATTTGCTTCTCTTTTCATCTTTTATTTCTGTAACACAGGTGATGAAAACAACAACTATGAGAAAGATTCTAATACATTTATTTTTCTAAATTAAAATGAGATCCAGCATAGGCAGTGCAGACTTGCCCTGTAAGATCATGACAGGTAAGAATCAAGGAAAAAGGAGGAATCTGGGGGAGTAGATTATTTGCTCCCTCCTCTCCTCCCTTTCTCTCTTGCCCTGCAGAATGCTCCAGGCTGCTTCTTTAATGTCCAGTGTGGTACTGGAAATTTTTTTTAACACACATCACAACATATAGGATTTTATTTTACATGTTACTTTCTATAACAAGTGTTATTTTAAAAAACAAGACTTTAGGGGCTGGCCAGGTGGCGTAGTGGTTGAGTTTGCTCCACTTCGGCAGCTCGAGGTTCACGGGTTCAGATCCCGGGCGCGACCACCACAGCATGCTCATCAAGCCATGCTGTGGTGGCATCCCATATACAAAACAGAGGAAGATGGGCAGAGATTTTAGCTCAGGCCCAATCTTCCTTAGCAAAAAGAGGGTTGGCAATGGATGTTAGCTCAGGGCTAATCTTGCTCACAAAAAAAACCAAAAACAAAAAACCAAGATTTTACCCTAAAAATACCTGCATAGAAGTGCTTAAAGGAGTGCCATATGGAAGTTTTTAAGGGAGGATTTATTTATACTCAACTATATTGAATAAGGATTCTTAAAATGAAATAATTATCAGATTTAACTTGTACTTTTAGTTAAAAAAATATCAATTGTGGGAATTGTGATTCTTAATATCTATAGAGGTGATAACCAACAAGATCAAGTGGTTAGGATTAGAGGTAAAAGAAGAATAGAGTGTGAACAGAATTACATCAACATCGTGTCTTGTTTGGGTTTATATTGGTCTGAATCAAATTCTTGAAAAACAGAAATTTACTGAAATGCCTGAGCTAACTTTTTCCACTTATAAGGCAGGTATCAGCTGTCTCTCAACACCAGAGAAGCAAGGAATGCCACTTCAGTGTGACCTATTTATGCCTCTCAGATTTATCATATGCATTTTTTAATGACCCCAAACCAAAGGAAATGTAGAAACCTATTTGAAAATCTGACATTACGGTTGTGACACCAACCAAAACAATAAGAGAATTTAAAGTTAAACTGACACACAATCCCCAAATCAGTCTGCTACACTCCTAATTTAAAAACCAGTTACTATGTGAAATAGTGATGGCATGTCAGCCTCTGCTTTGAAACTCCTGAATTTTGTCATTTGGTGTTTGTGTCACAACCTCAATATTATTTAAATATACTTTTTAATATCTATTATTTAAGAAATATCTTTGAATTGAAGATACTCCTAAAGCTTTGAAGAAGCCAACCTCAAAGCACTCTATTCCTAGCATGCCACTTTTATTAGAAGTGGTGCATAAAACATTTGCTGTTGACAAATCTAATTCATTAAAAGGTGAGATGGATGCATTTTAAAATAACTGGCTGGCATCATTATCTGCAGTGCCTTTTATAAATTATTCTTCTTTTCCCTTTTGACTGAACTTGTCACAGTTCCCTTTCAGAGTCTGAGTGTTATGCCTTATAGTCAATACTTTCAACATGTTTAGACAAGTCATAAGTTAAACAAGCAGTAGTACTTTATTTTCTAGAAATGAGAAAGGGTAGCAGAAATATCTACAGATTATTTCATTCAATTCATTGATTTTTAACTAAAGACAAGTAAAGTTAGTAGTGGTTTCATCCCACACAAAGGATTTAAAAATAAAACTATACTATTTGGGTAGAAGGGAGAATTTCAAAGAAAGGAACATAAAGAGAGATTCTGGCAGCCCTGCTGCACTGTTGTGCGGAAGACTTAGTTTAAAATTGAATTGTGCTTCCCCTGACATCGGAGATCAGGGACATCATAAGGTTGACAGCTGGCTGGCACACTAACTTCCTAAAGGAAAATGCTAACTGTATTTCTCTTAGAGGCCAAAGGAATAGAATTATAGAAGTCTTCAAAGAAACTGAGTAGGCAGAGTACAAATTATTCAAAATAAGAAGAAAAACATTTCTTACCTAATTTTGTTTCAGAAGACTCTAAGAATGAGCTGGTCTTCTAATTCTAAGTAGGTGGAAAATTATTTCCTTCTGAGTTGTCAGTAGAGAGCTGCCTTTTCTTTAGTATCTTCAGCAGAGTTATTTCCAAAATATACAAAATGCACCTATAAAATAATTAGATAAAATTTTATCACTGCCACAATGGAGGGGGCATAGTCACATTAGTTGTCTACATTGGTAGTGACAGTACTATCATTAAGTTATGACACGCAGGCTTACACCAAGAGATGCTGGAAATATGGAAATACATAAAGAAATGCTGAAGTTGGGGTACCTAAGAAAAGCTTATTAACTAGATGATCCACAGATTATAGGCACATAAATAACAGAGGCACCCAGGAAAATGCATATTCAAAACATTCCTTTTATTTTCATTGATCTTTCAAATGTTCCTAAAGAAATGTAGATCATAGAGAGTAAAAGATGGTGGCACCACATAAAACGAGCAATGCTTTTCAATCCAATTACTTTTCTCCTGTTTAGTTACCAGTTGCCCCAGAATAGTTTATTAAAACCATCTTTTCCCCACTCTTCTGGGTTATCTTGTTAAAATAGACTCTGATTCAGTTGATCTGGGGTTGGACCTGAGATTCTGTATTTCTGACAAGCTCCCAGGTAATGCCACCAATGTTGTCGGTCTGTGGACTACATTTTCACTAGTAAGCTTCCACCAGTCTATTTGTCTTTCCCTGCACCAAAGTACACTGTTGTTATTCTTGGCTGTTGGCCCTTGTCTTTCCATAAATTTTAGGATCTTTGTCAAGTATTCTCCCCTCCTCACCAAAACAGACAGGAATTTGATTGAGATTGCATTGATCAAATTGGGCATCTGTAAAACGTCAAGTTTTCTAAGCCATGTGAATTGTATATCATTTCCCTTACTGAGGTCTTATTGTCACACAATAATGCTTTACTATTTTCCCCACGGGAGTTTTGCACATCTCGTTAGATGTACTCCTAGGCACTTCATATTTTGAATGTTAGTGTAAATAATATCTCTCTGCAAAAACTTTTTCATTTTTTGTTTATATATGTATTATTTGTATAATTTTTGTATATTGATATTTTTATCCATGACATTTGCTAAAGTCTTATTATTTTTTTTGTAGTTTTATATCATGTACAAATAATGAGTTTTACTTAATTCCAAAATCTACATTTTTTATTTCTTTATCATGCCTTACTAAAAGAAAAGAAAAAAAAGTTAAATAATAAATGTATTATTTAATAGAAAAGACTATTTTCTTATCTATAGTCAGCCAAACTGATCTCTTGGTTAGGCCTATGTCAACTAAAAAGTGATATGAAGAAGAATCCAAATGTTTCTTTTGATATTTATTTATTGTCCTCACACTTCTTAACTTTCCCTGGTTATACAAGTAGTTCAATGTTACTAACATCCATTATCCCAAGCTGACTTCTAGTAAGAAACAGAAAAAAACCCTCATGGACAACTTCGCCACTCTGGGAACTGAATCTGAACAAAAGGGGAAACAGAGGAATTATAATGAGGGAAATGGTTCAGTTCCATCTCAGAACTAAGGTGGAGATGCCAATGCTAGGAAGCCACAACAGAGATACAACACATCACCTATACTCCATAGCTGAATCACAAGATTTCTTGGAAAACCCATAAACAACTGAAATTGCTTTGTTGATGACAGTGTCAGCCTGCTCTAGGGCGAATTGCCTTTCTTGATAGCTTTCAGCCAATCTGTTAGACCAAAAGAAAAAAATTGAGACTTAACTGTTTCACAAAACTGTCCATGTTGTTAATATTGGTTACCCGAGGAAAGGTAAAGCACACGATAGTGGGATGGAGGAAAGGGTAAAGAAAGAGAAGGAGGCAGTAACTAAAATAATAATAACCATTATAACAATGATAAAAACACAACAAATTGTGTCTTTAAAAATGTGTTCATAATCCACTACAAACAATAATTATGAAGAAATACAACAATGTAGAAAATGCTGAAATGGAGAAGTGAAAACAAAACCCAAAAGAGCACGTACACATTACATTGCAACCATTTTAAAAATATGTGCACAAAATTTTTGATTAGGAAGATCAATCAGCGTATGTTTTCCCCCCTCTCCCTCCAGAGATTCCCTTAAAAAGATAATAAAAAAAAAGATGTGTGTTTGGGGTAGGGGAGAGGATGTAAACCTGTTGATGCAAATAATCCATAATCAATCTAAAAATCAAAATTGGGGTGAGTTTATTATAAGCCCGGGAGGACTACCCTAGGAGAACTTTTCCACCAAGGAAGGAAGCTCTCTGAAGAAGTGGGGTATACAGACCGGTTATATACCATCTTGGGACAAAGAGCATACATCACATATGACAGGAATACGTCTTACTACTGTCACGAGCAGGTCAGTGGTCACAAGGTGAGCACAGAAGTCGGTGATCATCAGTCAGTGGTCGCGAGATGAGTTAAAGCAGGTTAGTAATTAATCCTCAGTCTCTGGGAAGAAATGCTTATCCTTAAAGAAATGCTGATATGGGGGAGGTAACATCTCTATCTTTAAGGGCATCATTCTTGGCTTTGGAACATCGTAAATGCTTAAAGCACATGGACAATGCATGCTCAACAGGCCATGTCATGACTTTCTGGAAAAACAAGATCAGGCTGAATTAGCTTTAAGCCAAATGGCTTCCTTATATACTCCAATATATCCTACGACTTTTCATTTATTCATCCAACCCATACCAATGAAGAGATTGAGAGAGCATCACTACAAATCTGTACAAGGTAAGACAGAGGAAAGAGCATTCACTGAAGAAACAAAGTAGGAAAAGCCAAACTCCAGAATGTGTGCAGAGAGCACTGCAATTAAAGGAATGACCTGATACCTCTGGCAAAAGTGTGGAGTAAGAAGGGAAGCTAAAATATGCAATCAGTTGAAGGTCTGTCCAAGAAACATTGAATCTCCCTCCCCTACCTTTTTATACAAGCAAGTACTTTGTTTTTTTCTTGTCCATAGTTAAATATCTGACTGTGAGTAAGAAAAAAAAAATGTAAATGGGAGAAGCATTGTGTTTAAAGAAATTAATTAACTGTCTAGAGAACTAGGAAAGGTAGCATGAGTATGGGTACCCCAAAGAAGTCTGCCTCATTCTGGTCTTTAGCTGACTTCCAGCATACTCATGGTTCCCCAGCTATTTACTCTAAAGCAAACTGTACCAGTCAAATCAGTGCCATCCAAATACAGTTTGCAGGCAGCTTTTTGATGTTTCTCTTTTCGAATAAGAATGCACAGCTAAGGACCACTGGGCATATGAAGAAAATCTTTTCTTCCACATTTGAGACCAGTGTAAAACAAAAATTTACCCCAAAGAAAACAGAGATAAATCAATTAATACAACATGTAAATTTTCCATCATCCTAAGAGAGTAAAGAAAAAATTATACATAATACAAGACCAGAAGCAGGATTCCTAGCTATGGCTGAGTGCGATCAGCAAATATTCTTCCAAAAAATAAATTATAGAGCTAGACAAAACCAACAAATCAGCCGTATCAGTGCTCTAGAAATTGACCAAAGGAATATAATAATTTGAGAAGCATTTATATTTGAAAAACTGCTAATCTTTAGGTAAGAATACTAGGACCCTGTGGCCTTCTGGCCTGGAGCTACTCTTACCACCATCAACCACAACTCAGTCAGCATAGAGGTTCTTCCAGGGTGGAGAAGAGCATTAGGACTGGAAACATCCTTGCTGTGGTCAAAGGCAGCTCACTTGAGCTTGAGTGGTAGGTGATGTCCACGCCCAGCAGTGTTTCAGTGGAAGTGATGATCTTAGAAGTGGGCAAGCAGGGAGAGCCAACAGCTCTATTAGTCCAAGGTCATCATCATAACTGGGGCAAACGTATTCTTGGCTAAGGCTGAGTATATGGAATGGAGACCAGAGAGGAAAATAGCTAGCCACACATTCCTGAGGCTGAATGATCACATATAGAGAGGAAATACGCAAGAGCCCAGCAGAAAGCAAAAGCACTGCACACTTGGAAACTGTTAAAAATTCCTCACTAAACGCTTTCCTCTATCAATACAGAGATCCAGGAGCAGATGACAGACAACTTACCAGCTTGAAGTGTTTAAGCACACAGTGTCTAACCATCGGCTTATCATTTAAGCTACACATACAAAGGGGCAAGTCCTAGGAAGGCAAATGTAAAACTCAAAACAAGAATCTTAAAAAAAAACAAAAAACAGATACCTAGTGGCCACACATCACAGGGGAGATAGATGTTACTCATTTAGCATACGCAAATTACTAAAAAAAGAAACAAGCAAATAAACAAAGCAACAACAACAACCTTTGGGGAGGAAAAAAATCAGAATCCAGAGTTGCTACAACATATGATTAAAATATCCAGCTTCAACAAGAAATTATGAGACATGCAAGGAAATAGGAAAAAGCAGTCAACAGAAATCATCTGAGTGTCCCTAGATGTTGGATTTAAACAGACAAAGACTTCAAAGCAACTATTATAAATACATTTAAAGAATCAAAGGTGACCATATTTAAAGAATAAAAGGAAAGTAAGACAACAATGAATAAAAAATAGAAATTCTCAATAAGGAGACAGAAATGTTTAAAAAGACCCAAAAGAAAATTTTGGAGCTGAAAAGTACAATAAATGAAAAGAAAATTCACTAAAGGGACTTGACAACAGATTCAAGATGACCTGAAGAAAGAATCAGTGAATTTAAGATAGATTAATATAAATTACCCATTCTGAAGAACAGAGAGAAAAAAGAATTTTTTAAAAATGAGGGATAAAGGGATACAAAAAAAAAATGAAGAAATAAGGAACAAAAACATACCAAATTTGATGAAAAACATTACGCATCAAAGAAGTTCAACGAACCCCAAGTAGGACAAATATAAAGAGACTGATATCTAGACATAACATAATCAAACTACTGAAGAGCAAAGGTAAAGACAAAAATCTTAAAAGCAGGAAGAGAAAACTAATTCATCACATACAGGTGAGCATCAATGAAACAAAGGAGGTCAGAAATCAGTGGAATGAGAAATTCATAGTGCTGAAAGAAAAAATTGTCTACTAAATAGTCTATATCAAGAATAACTACCTTTTAAATTGTAGGCAAAATAAAACCATCACTTTTAAAACTGAAGATGAAATGAAGACTGAGAATTTGTTGCTAGCAGACTTGTCAAAGAAATACTAAAGGAAACCCTTCAAAGTGAAAGAAAATGACCCTGGATGGTAACTTAAGTCCAGCAGAAGAAATAAAGAGCTCCACAAATGGTAAATACGTGTGTTAATATAAAAGACTATAAAATATTATCTCATTTCTTTGCATTGAATTCTTTAAAAGACAGATTGCATATAACAATGTATTCTTTAGTTTATAACATGTAGAGATTTAATACATATGACAATAATAGCAGAAAGGGGAGGAAGATATAGAACTATATTGAAACAAAGTTCCTATATTTTATCAAAATTAAGTTGCCATTAACTGGTTGGTATTAAGCTGGTTGTGGTAGATTAAGATGTAGATTGTATTCTCCAGAGCAAACACTACGAAAATAACTTTTAAAAAGGTAAAGTTACACCAGAAATTAAAATGTGCATACACTAAAAATATTTATTTAATACAAAGAAGGCAACCAAGGTGGAAGAAAGGAATAAAAAAGACAAGAGTCATGGGGCTGGCACGGTGGTGCAAGCAGTTAAGTGTGTGCGCTCCGCTGCGGCGGCCCGGGGTTCACCGGTTCAGATCCTGGGCGCGCACTGGTGCACTGCTTGGCAAGCCATGCTGTGGCGGCGTCCCATATAAAGCGGAGGAAGATGGGCATGGATGTTAGCCCAGGGTCAGTCTTCCTCAACAAAAAGAGGAGGATTGGCAGACGTTAGCTCAGGGCTGATCCTCCTCACAAAAAAAAAAAAGACAAGAGTCATATGAAAAAAACAAAAAAGGAAAATGTAAACCCAACCATATCAATAAGTACATCAAATTTGAATGGTCTAAATACCTCAATCAAAAGGCAGAAATGGTAAGACTAGATGAAAAAGCAAGATCCAACCACATGTCTCATCTATAAGAGACGTATCTTATATTCAAAAACAAAAAGTAGATTAAAAGTAAAAGGATGGAAAAAGATATGCTATAAACAGTAACCCTAATAGAGCTGGAGTTACTGCACTAATAGTAGACAAAATAAGCTTTAAGAAATAGTATTTGAGAAAAACAAGATATTTCAAAATGATAGATGGGTTAATACATCAGAAAGATATAATACTTATAAATGTATATGCACCTAAAACAAAGCACAAAAATCAATGGAGCAAAAAATGACAGAACTGAAAGAAGAAATAGACCATCTGACAATTATAGTTGGATATTTCAATACTCTGCTCTCAGTAATTGATAGAATTAAACAGAAAATCAGCAAGAGTAAAGAAGATTTGAATACTGTCAACCTACTCAACCTAACTCTTATATATACTCCACTCGATGCCAGAATACACATTTTTTTCAAACGCCAAAACACATTTTCCAAAATATACCATATGCTGGGTCATAAAACAATTCTCAATAAATTTAAAAGGAATGAGATAAAAAGTATATTCTACAAGTACAACAGAATTGAATTAGAAATCAATAGCAGAAAGAAAACTTGGAAAATCTCCAAAATTTGGAAGTTAAAGAACGTAGTTCTAAATAACAATAAGCCAAAAAACAAATCACAAAGGATATTAGAAAATATTTTTCACTGAATGACAGTGAAAATACAATGTGTCACATTTTATGGGATACATAAAAAGCAGTGTTTAGAAGGAAATCTATAGCTTTAAACACCTAGTTCAAAAAAGAAGAAAGGTCTCAAATAGATAATTTAAGATTCAATTTTAGGACACTAGAAAAAGAAGAGCAAACCATATCCAAAGCAAGAAGAAAGGCAACACAAAAGATGACAGCAGAAATAAATAAAAGAGAAAAGCAATAGCAAAAATAAAGTCAAAAGTTAGTTCTTTGAAAAGATCAACAAGATTGCAAACCCTTAGCTAGACTGATCAAAAGAAAAAGAAAAAAGACACAAATTTCCAAAATAATGAATGAAAAAGATGTCACTACTGACCACACAAAAATCGAAAGGATTATAAGACAACACAGTGAACAACTTTATGCCAACAAAGTAGACACACAGATGAAATGGACACATTCTTAGAAAGACATAATTGAGCAACACTGACTTAAGAAGAGATGTGAAACTGAAAAGACTTAAAATAGGTAAAGAAATTGAATTAGTAATTCAAAATCTTCCCACAAGGATAAGCAAAGTCCCAACTTCACCGGCAAATTCTCTAAAATAAAAAAAAAAATACCAACATTTCACAACTCCTTTCAAAAAACAGAGGAAAGAAACCTTCCTAACTCTTTCTATGATGACAGTATGACCCTTATAAACCAAGCCAAACACACATACCACAAGAAAATAAAAATGCAGACCAAAGGTCTATATTAAAAAAAGAAAGATCTAAAATCAATACCCTAACCTTCAACCTTAAGAAACTAGAAAAAGCAGAGCAAGCTAAACCCAAAGTTGATTCTTTGAAAAGAGGAACAAAATTGGCAAACCTTTAGCTAGACTGACAAAAAAAAAAAAAAAAAAAAAACAGAGAGCAAGAGAAGACTCAAACTACTAAAATTAGGAATGAAAGAGGGGATATTACTGACCTTAACGAAATAAAGAGATTATAAGGGGGATACTATAGACAATTGTATATCATCAACTCATATAACCTAGATGAAATAGACAAATTCCTAGAAAGACATAAAGTCTGAACTCAAAAAAGGTAAAAAAAAATATGAATAGACCTATAACAAGTAAGCAGATTGAATTAATAATCAAAAACTTTCCCACAAAGAGCTCAGGCCAAATGGCTTCATTGGTGAATTCTACTATAGATTTAAAGAAGAATTAACACCAATCCTTCACAAATTCTTCCATAAAACAGAAGAGAGAACAACTCCCGACTTATTCTCTGAGGCCAGTATTACCCTGACACCAAAACTAGCAAAAACATTACAAGAAAAGAAAACTATAGACCAATATCCCTTAAGAATATAGAGGCAAAAATACTCAACAAAATATTAGCAAATTGAATCTAGCAACTTATAAAAAGAATTCTAGGGGCTGGCCCGGTGACATAGTGGTTAAGTTCATGCACTCTGCTTTCAGCAGCCCAGGGTTCGCTGGTTTGGATGCTGGGTGCAGACCTATGCACTGTTTATCAAGCCATGCTGTTGCAGGCATCCTACATATAAAGCAGAGGAAGATGGGCATGGGGTGTTAGCGCAGGGCCAATCTTCCTCAGCAAAAAGAGGAGAACTGGCAATGGATGTTAGCTCAGGGCTAATCTTCACACACACACAAAAAAGAATTCTACATCATGACTAAGTAGGGTTTATCCCAGGAATGTAAAGTTGAATCAATACAGAAAAATGAGTCAAAGTAATATACCTTATTAATAGAATAAATGACAAAAACTACATGACAATCTAAATAGACGCAGAGAAGAACGTGTCAAAATCCAAAACGCTTTCTTGATAAAAACACTCAACAAAGTAGGAATGGAAGGGGATTTCATCAACCTGATAAAGGACATCTACCCAAAACCCACACCTGACATCATACTTAATGGTGAGATACTGAAAGCTTTGCCCTTAAGATCAGGTACAAGATAATAATGTCTATTTTTACCACATCTATTTAACATCGTACTGGAGGTTCTAGCCAGGACAATTAGGCAAGAAAAGTAAATAAAAAGTACCCATATTGGAAAGGAAGAAGTAAAACCACCTCTACTTATAGATGACATGATCTTGTATGTAGAAAATCGTAAGGAATTCTAAAACAAACAAAACCCCCAAAGTTTTGGAGCTAGTAAAAACATTCAACAAAGTTTGCAGGATACAAGATTAATAAACAGAAGCCAATTGTATTTCTATATACTAGCAATTAACAATTTGAAAATGAAGTTAAGAAAACAATTCCATTTACAATAGCATCAAATAGAATAAAATATTTAGGAAAAAATCTAACAAAAGAAGTGTAAGACCTGTCAACTGAAAACTACAAAACATCGCTGAAAGAAACTGAATTAGACCTAAATAAATGAAAAGTCTATGTTTATGCATTGAAAGATTTAATATTGTTAAAGTGGCAATACTTCCCAAATTAATCTACAGATTCAATGCAATCTCTATCAAAATCCCAGGTATCTATTTTGCAGAAATTAACAAACTGATCTTAAAATTCATACAGAAATGCAAGGGACCCAGAATAGCCAAAACAGTCTTGAAAAAGAACAAAGTTAGAGAACTTACATTTCCCATTTTTCAAAACTTACCACAGAGCTACACTAATCAAGATCATGTGCTAGGATAGGCATAAGGATAGACATGTAATCTATGGGATAAAACTGAGAGTCCAGAAATAAACTCATACAATGTTCAATTGATTTTGATGAGAGTTTCAAGACCATTCAATAGGGAAAGATTAGTCTTTTCAAGATGTGTTGCTGAGACAACTGGACACCAACAAGCTAAAGAATAAAGTCAGACTCTTTCATCAAAAGATATACAAATATTAACTTGAAATTGATCAAAGATCTAAACAAAGGCAGTAAAATATCTAAAATTCTTAGAAGAAATCACAGGTATAAATCTTCTTGACCTTACATGAGGCAATGGTCTCTTAGCTAAAACATCACAAGCAGAATCAACAAAAGAAAAAAATAGACTTCATCAAAATTAAAAACATTTGTGCTTCAAAGGACACCATCAATAAAATGACAAAACAACCCATGGAATGGGAGAAAATCTCCAAATCAAATACCTGAGAAGAGGATAGTATCCCAGAATCTATAAAAAACTATTACAGCTCAACAATAAAATGACAAATAAATCAATTTAAAAATGGCAAAGGATTTGAATAGACATTTCTCCAAAGAAAATATACAAATGGCCAATAAGAACATGAAATGATACTAAGCATCATTAGTTACTAGATAAATGCAAATTAAGACTACATGAGATACTACTTCACAACTCACTAGAATGGCTATAATCAAAACACAGACAATAACAAGTGTTGGGGAGGATGTGGAGAAATTGAAACCCTCATACACTGCTAGCAGGAATGAAAAGGTCCCCACCTCCCCCCCCAGCCCCCATCAGAGGGGATATTTCCTTAATAGCACTTTGCATTTTGTAATTATTTTTGTGATCTCTCCCATGAGACTGAAAGCACATGAAGATAGGGATTAGGTCTCTTTCCCTCACCCAAGTATATCAGGGCACTCCTCATTCTGTGCTATCTGCAATCATTGATTTGCTCACCTGTCTCAACCACTAGACTATCGTCATCTTGAGACAAGGACTGTGCCTTCTTTATTTTTGCATGCCAGTCCCTAGCATAGTGATTAACACAGAGGAAATACAAAGAAAAAGTTAAATAAGAGATCCCAAACTGTGGTACACAGATCCCAGGGGAAGCCCCAATATTCTTTCAGGGGTTTGCAAGGTCAAAACTATTTTCATAATAATAAGACATTATATATCATTTCACTAGGTTGACATTTGTACTAACTTTCTCTGTTATGAGTCTGAAATGGGTCTCACTAGGCTAAAACCAAATGGTCCGCAGAGCTGCATTCCTTCCTGAAGGCTCTGAGGACAATCCATTGTTTCCTTGCATTTTCCGTCTTTTAAAGGCTGCTCTCATTCCTCGGTTTCTGGCCCACTTCCCCCATATTCTTGCTAGTTATGTGGGTTGAGTCCTTTTCATATTGCATCACTCTGAATTCCTCTTCTGCTTCTTTCTTCCACTTTTGAGAGCCACTGTGATGACATTGAACCCACTTGGATGATATGGGATAATCTCACTATTTTAAGGTAAACTAAGTAGCAACTCGAATTCCCCTTTGCTATATAACATAGCATATTCACAGGTTCCAGGGATTAGGATATAGGCATCTTTGAGGCACCTGCCTACCACAGTAGTCATATTTTTTAACCACTGCACAGTTGGAATAAAAAATAATGCCAGGTTCATTTAATAATGTCCTTGATGAGGAGTAAAAATTAGTAATTTTATTAACTCAACCTTTGAGTATTCCACAGATTTTTTCAAAATCAACTAAATTGGGCTGTCATTTCAAGGAAAACATTAGACTGTATTTGTTGCCAATGATAAAATTAGAGCTTTCAAAGCAAAAATAAGAATTTTGGAAAATTTGTATACTGTCAGATGGACAGTTTCTCAATATTTTAACATTTTCCTGATGAAATTGCTGGTGATATTAATAAAGGAGATGTTTTGATATTGTATAACGAAATGTATTAAGATTTGAAAGATCAGCATACTTCAATGAGTCCATATTTTCCATATGACCAATATATTGTGTAACAAAAAATCATGTATTTATAAAAGACTCACTCAAAGTGCAAGATAGCTCAAGAGATGTTCAATTAACAGAGTATGAAAAGTTCATCGGTGTGGTTTCAGATTCTACATTGCAATTAAACTTTAAGAAACTGTCACTTGTTAAGTTCTGTATAGGATCAAAGAAAAATATTCACAATTATCTGAAAAGGCCACTAAAATACTCCTTTCTTTTCCAACTACGTCTATATGAGGTTGGATTTTGTTCACTTACTTTAACCAAAACAGCATGTCACAGCAGATTGAATGAAGAAGCAGATCTGAGAACTCAGCCCTCTTCTATTAAAGAGACATTAAAGAGATTGCAAAAATATAAAATAATGCCACTCTTCCACTACAATTTGTGTTTTGGAAAATACAGTTTTTTTTTAAATGCTATTAATGTCTACACGCAATGGTTTTATTATTGAATTACATATTTCTCATAATACTCTATTTTAATTTATAATATAATAAATACAAGTAGATGTAATTACATACATAAAAACTCTGTGAGGTCATCAGTAATTTTTAAGAGTGTAAAGGACTCCTGAAACCGAAAGTTGGAGAACTGCTGAGTTAGAGAAATTAGAAAGCCCCAGAAAGTGATGACCAGGTCAAGTCAATCAAAAGAATAAGCATAAGCGGCCTCAATGATACCAGGGTACAGAAGGCAACATAAAAACAGAGCCTAGGGCCGGCCCTGTGGCTTAGCGGTTAAGTGCGCGTGCTCCGCTGCTGGCGGCCCGGGTTTGGATCCCGGGCGCGCACCGATGTACCGCTTCTCCGGCCATGCTGAGGCCGCGTCCCACATACAGCAACTAGAAGGATGTGCAACTATAACATACAACTATCTACTGGGGCTTTGGGGAAAAAAAGGAGGAGGATTGGCAATAGATGTTAGCTCAGAGCCAGTCTTCCTCAGCAAAAAGAGGAGGATTAGCATGGATGTTAGCTCAGGGCTGATCTTCCTTAAAAAAAACAGAGCCTAGAAGGAGGGCTCCATTTACAAACAGTCCCACTCCCAAACTGTCCCAGTCAAATTCCTGAATAGCAGAGGACAGAGCTCACCATTGAGGAGCTAAACTGCCCATAGGCATTTTTGAGGGCAGGTATGAATATATGCTTGAAAAGGAAAGAATGATATATTTTAAAAAATCATAAAGAATATCATGTGATTATACACAAAACATGCATTTTAAAAATGAAAAATATTTGGTGAGCTGAAGTCTAAAAAAGCAAGAAAAATGAGTAAAGAATGTCATGACAATGAAGCACTGAACAATATCCACTGGAATTAGTAAAAATTAAGACTTCTTCAGGATAACGCTCCTCAAAAAGAGCTCTCATCACTCCTCAGTTTAAATTAGGTAAACTCGAGACTTAAACTGTTGAACTAGCTGTGTATCCCAAGGGAAAATGGACAGTCAATTCAGGTGCTGTGGCATAGCTGCTGACTGCTAGAAACAACTACAGTTGTACAACCTCCCTGACACTCAGTGGTCAGAATCAGGGAAGAGCTCTTTTCAGCAAATCTTAGTAAACAAAAAACGAAAGTGACAGAAAGGGCTATCATATTAACCAACTGGAAAACAGAGTAATTATGTGCCCCAAGCAGAGGAAACAAGAAGCCTTTTTCAGGAAGCATGATATAAAAGAAAGAGCCTTAAATTTAGACTCGTAAGATGGAGCTTCTGGTTCAAGTCACATGTTTCCAGAGTTATCTGGGCAAGTTAGATCACCTCTTTAGTCCTCATTTCCTCATGTAAGATAAGGAAGTTAGTCTAAATCTCTTGCTTTAAAATTCACCAGTGAGGGGCTGGCCCAGTGGTGTAGCGTTCCACTTCCGTGCCTGGGGTTTGCTGGTTCAGATCCTGGGCGTGGACCTACTCACTGCTCATCAAGCCATGCTGAGGCAGCGTCCTACATAGAAGAGCTACAACTCCACAGCTATGATACACACACCTACGCACTGGGGCTTTGGGGAGAAAAAAGAAAAAAAAAGAGGAAGATTGGCAACAGATGTTAGCGCAGGGCCAATCTCACCCCCCCCCCAAAAAAAAAAATTCAACAGTGATTCACAGTAACATTTTATATCCAAATCCTGAAGCCACATCCGAAACAAAAATGCAGGCTAGTACTCACCAAATTGATGGATCATGACCTGCCATTTGGAAAGCACTGAACTGATTGATCTCTACAATTGTTTATCAAAAACAACAAAAGGTAGGCGGAGACCTACACAACTATAATATCTTGATCTTTTTAACCACAGAGATATCTTCGGTAAGAAGAGAAATGGACATTCAAGATTAGGCTAATATTCAAACTGGATACTAGTATTACTCAGCTATCTAAGATTGTGACATTAAATGGCTACCTGGATTTAGAAATTTAGACAGCAGTTTGTGTTTAACCACCTAATGTCAAAAAATCAGTTGATTAGCTAATGTTTGCATTTTTCAACTGTTATTTGGAACAGATCTCTTGATTCCTTAACCGTTCTCTGGCTAACAAAACTGTATTATAAAATATTAAGAACATGTGCCTCAAATGTTAATGTCAACGTCTGGCAGCAAGGAAGGCACTTTTCTTAGGGGAGGTGGGGACAGGCAATAAAATTCAAGAGTTGAAATTAAAACACACTTGTAAATTATACCGTGTGACAACTGTCAATTATTTTTACTAATAACTAATATTATATTGAGTACTGTGGCAACATGGGATTCCTCTAACAGATGACTTTGGCTCATGGATTCCTCATCAGCCTGGTTGAAGCTTTCTTAGAACAGTGCAGCAGTTTGACATTCTTCTTGCCCTCCTCTCCTTCCTTCCTCCCTACTCTCCTTCACAGGTTGTCTGACCTGCATTGAGGCTGGAAGGCACTTCTCTCCTCCTCTTGCTCGCTGTCCTTTATCATTCACAGGCAGTTTCCCCAGTAAACCTCCTGCACATCTGATCCTCTCTTGGCATCTGCTTCTCTGGGAATTTGCATGAACAAAGTGCTCAAAAGTCCAGCCACCATTATAAACTCAATACATCATTATTCCATTTAATCTTCACAAAATCCCTACGAAGACATTATTAGTATTCCCATTTTATAAATAAGAAAACAGACATTCAAACCAGAAAAGTAACTTTCCAAGCATCACACAACCAGTGATAGAGCTAGGATTTGAACTCAAGTCTGTTTGATTTCACAGTTGGAGTGGCAGACCTTATTGTAAAGCAATTAGACTTTATTAAACAATAACAACAACAAAAACTAGACAGATCCCTAATAAAATTTTTATGATGCCTCTGTTTGCTTTCACACATTATTACATTTAATCCTAACAAATCCATGAAATTGATATTACCATTTTACAGATGAAGAAATTGAGGCTCAAAGAATTCAAGTAACTTCTTCAAAATCATATTATGTAAGTTCATGAGCTCATACTGAGGTCTTCTCTGAATTCAGCTATTTTACATTATACTGCTTTGCCTAATTAGTCAAAATGACAATTGTCTTTTTTTGTTTTAGATAATTTTCTCGAGAACTTATTCAACAAAGAATCCCCCAAATGATTTAAACAGCTATATATGTTCATTCTATCTCTCTATGGGTATGTGTGTATACACGTATATTATAGATACTATACTAGCAATTTAGAATATTTCCTAAATTCCTAAATATTTCCTAAAGAGCCACCTCTCTCCTTGTCTATTTGTATTTTAACCAAAGTTTACAGGGAACTAGCGGAGCCGTTTCAAAATCCTGTCTCTAAAAACTTTTCAGCAGTTGAGGCTGCAGGGCAGTATTCTCTTCCCACTTCCTGAGGCTTTTGAACATAATTACCCTGACTTTTACCTCTGCCTCCTGACTCAACCACAGTCTTTGAGTTCACCACTCAAAAACTTCCCTTAACCAGTCACCTCATGAGGTGAGTCAGAAGCCTGCAGAATCACCACTTCTAATAACCAAACCCTGGTTGTTTCCGAGCCTTAAAAGGACACAGCCTAGCAGCAGTGTGCATTATGACTGGCAGAGCCAGATGTTGAGCAGCCTGGAAGTAACTCAGCAGTATTCAAATACTGGAAGGGGACGGATTTTCATTGTTGTTCTTTTGTTTTTCTATAGAGAAGGCCTTGTGGAAGGTCATGGAGTAGAAAGTGGTGATCCTGGGGGACCCGGGCCAGGCAGGGCAGGTAGAGGAGGCAGATCCAGGTCTGATCCCACCATGGGGAGGGGAGGGTCCTGGAGCCACTCCTGGGAGGGGAGAGCCCAAGGATCCCCTACACAGTCCATTCATTCTGTGACTACAGATGCGGAAACTGAGGGTGAGAGAGAGGAAGGTGGTTGTTCAGGGTCACAGACATCAGGAAGGGGTAGGAGCCACGGAGAAGACAGCAAGGAGAGGCGGGAAGACCTCCTAGCTGGAGGGAGCCCCAAGAACCCCTCTGCCATCACAGCTTGGTGCCAGCGCCCAGCCCTTGGGGGCTGGGCGTCAAACAGTGTACTTGTGGACCAGTCACCATGTGAGTCCATGTCCCCTCAGGGTGGAGGCCCAGAAACAGGAGGCTCAGAGCCCCCTCCCAAATCTGGGCCAGCCTGAGCTCCGAGTCACAGCTATAGGTTCACTAGGAGGAGAGGGGTGCTCCCAGCCAGGAGAGGACCCAGCTAGGGGTGGCAGTGGGCAAGTGCTCAACTGGGCTTGGAGTGGAATTATGGGCAATTTTTCATTTCTTTTTCTTTTTGGCTTATGCGTATATTCTTACATTTCGGTAACAAATGGGTATTATTTCCATAACAAAGAAATCAAATGCCAACTCTACCCTCCACCCCTTTCTGGTTATACACACAAATCATTGCTTATTGTGTAAAGCCTAACATCTTTAACATGACCACACTGTTATCCACAGTTTGCCCTGAACTCAGCTTTACTCTTTTTACTTTTATTATTAGCCTTCACCATCCTACATATCCAAAGTGAAGTAGTCACTGTTCTCTTCTCCGTCACCTTTGCATCCTCCAATGGAACAATCTTTCCTCTTGTTCCTCTGTCCAAATCCTCACCATCCTTTAAGGCCCAAGCACAGCATTACCTTGTTCACGAAGTCTTGCCTCATCTGTCCTCCTGGAAGCAAAATTTATGTTCTCTGTGTTCCCATCATGATTTATCTTCAATGATCGTATGTAAATTGTCCTTTAGATAATAACTACTTGTGTATATAACTTTATCTTTCCTAAAAGACTACAAGTGAAAAGATTTTTTACCTTTGGCTAATTTATAAAGCATTTTTATATCCACCAATCTTCCTTTATTCTCACAAGACTGGAGGGAAAGATAGTATTTATTTAATGGCAACTGTGTGTCAGGCAGTATGTTTGAGGCTTTACATTTATCATCTCACTTAACCCTCACAGCAGTCTGGTGGATCCATTTTACATATGAAAACATAAGCTCACAAAGGTTCAGTGACTCATTAGGGTCATAAGTTGGCAAAAAGCAGGACTGAGATTTTTTTTTTTAACTCTGGTCTTGTTTTTTCCACTACAAAAACATGATTGTACATTTGCCAATGTAGAAGACACCAATACATGTAAAACTCAAAAGTAGAACCGCTATATTCAGATAATACTTGGGAGTCAACTAAAGTCAGAGGATTTTAGAGCTAGAAGGGACCGTATAGGTCATCTAATCCAATCCTTATATGTTACAGATGAGAAATATGAACCTCAGAAATAAATTTCCCGTGTACACAGCTAGTTAGTAGATGAGACAGCATTAAAATCCAACTGGAGGCAGTATGGCAAAGTAGTTAAGATTATGGCCTCTGAAGTCAGCATTGGTTCAAATCACAGCTCTGATATTTAACAACTGCGTGTAACCAAGGACAATTTACAAAGCTTATCTTTGCTTCAGTTTTCTCATTTGTAAAAGGAGGATAATACTTACCCTATGGTGCTGTGAGGACTAAAACATAACACTGCATAGGAGAGAGTAAACAACAATAAATATTAGACATTCTCTTATCTCCTGTCTCACTGTCCAGTCGTCTTTGGAGGACACCACACTGCCTTTTATGGATGAGTGTGGAGTGGACATTACATTTCAGGGTCAAAGTGAGTAACGATAAATAAGTATGCATCTATTTATGCGGTAAGTCCCTTTTTAAAACACACATGTACAGATACTTCTCTGTGGATAAATAACATTTTAAAAATGAATTGTTCATTCAATAAGTGTTTGTCGAGCCCCTTACTACACGCCAGGCACAGTGCTAGATGCTGGGTATGAGACAGTGAACAAAACAGATATCATCTCAACCTTCACAAGCACTGAAATTTGACTGAAAACAAAATATCCCTGAGATCTACCTATGGGATGTGCAAAGATCTTTCACATAGTTAAGTCAATACAATGTAATGAAATGCACATTAGTATTTGAGACTAGCTATACATATATACTTGTGTCTTTTTGTAAAACAGGATATTCTTTAGAAGTACGTTCTGTCATTTCTAATATTGATCTAGTATTGGTCATTTCAACTAGATTTTAGTAAATTCCCTGACAATCAGGCTATTTCTATTTCTCTACATAAAACAGAATATTGGAGTGGGTAGGTTTATTTAAGCATACTCCTTTAAAATGTGTGATAATCACCATCTGTCTGAGGGTTACATGAGCGGAATAGAACAGTTTTGCTAATAACCAGTAAGTAATAACAATTCCTTACAAGGCATTACAATGTTCAATTTTATGAATTTGTGCTCATTCGCTCACTTCCTCTCTTTCTCCACACACACGAATATATATGCATATAAATGTGTGTGTGTGAAAAGCTGCCTAAAGAGATAGCTGACACTCTGGACTTAGAGTCACCACTATACTGATGATCTCTAGATTGCTTGTATTAGTTTGAGTTATAATGATAAAACTGGCCAAGGATCAACACAGAAAAGAAACTGGATTATTGATATGTCAAAATTACCTTATGGTGATTCCTTAAATCTCTAACACATTTCTTAATCCTTAAAACATTAACCTAAGGAATTAATTCCTTAACACATTCCTTAAATCTCTTTATACTCAAGTTTTGCTATCCATCTGGTTTCTGAATGTGACATACTATCTATCCAATTTTACCTGAGAGTAAAAAGAATGATTCTGTTGTGGTTATTTATGAGAGAAAGTATAAAGCACAGTAAAAAGAGCCAAAGTTTGGAGTCAGGTAGACTGGGTTCAAACCTCAATTGTGCCATTTAATTGTATAATCTGTGGGAACATCTTTGAGTCTCAGACTAAAACGTTTGCATAATAAGGATAATATGATTTTTCTTGTAGAACTGTGGTAAGTTTTAAAAAAGTAATGAATGTAAAGTGCCTGGCAGACAGTAGCTATTTGTGGTTAGTGTTAGGGGCTGGCTATGTTCATTTGAAAGGAGATACCACAAATCAAGAGCAATGATACAAAAAAATCACTGCCTGTCTAAAAACTAGTTCCCATATAGAAACATGTAACCTCCCTTAAATTATTTACAAACCTTTCAATTGGAGAAATAAAGAAAAAACATAAGATTCAAAAAACTGGCAAAATTGGGACCAAATGAGGAGATTATAAATGTTTGTTGAATTATTAACAAAGAGATTAGAAGATCAATGTGCTGTCCTAAACATGTTTGCGTTACTCTCCAAAAGTCACATCAGGGGCCTTGAAGGAACATACTGCATTTTTCTTTATGGTAGAGTAATCCCTATAACTCTTTTTGGAACTGGTTGTTTTGAAGAAAATCAATCAGCTACCTTTTACGTGGAAAAAAGATGATTATTTAAATACAAGGTGGTGAGTGAAAAACTACTTACCTGAAGAAACTGCATTACAGAAGGAAGAGAAGTAGCCCTGGTTCACTACATCACATCTTTCAAATCTTTGGCTGAATGAGCACCTTTCCTCATACTATCCCTTGATCGGCAGCAATGTCTCGTTAAGACTATTCTGGCTACCTCAGACCTCCATCCAAAATGCTCCTGAATCTTTCATTACTGAGGAAGCCTGGGGCAGAACAGGGGCACTCCTTTTATGAAAGCACACCTACTTCCTGATTACTGGTTTCCAAAAGGTGAAACGTGTATCTAAAGTCCATGCATGAAATTTTAAGCTTGTTCTCACAAGCTCACTTAGCTCATAGCAGCCAGGATAACAAAGAACATCCTCATCCAATTCAAACTGCGGCGGGAATGTTGATGAAGTCTAAATCGGGAACGACCCCCTCATCCCACTTCCAAAATGTCTGGAAAAGGTGTTCACTTCATCCGACTGCCTGCCTCCCAGGCACTGCACCCCAGGGCAATGGAAACAGCACTCAGGAAAAGAACGGTCAAGAAGCTCTCGAGAATCGAGGGTGGCCAAACCCCGCCAATGGGAGAGGACAGATACTCCTGGATCATTGGTTGGGAGACTCGGTACTAAACCGAGTCGCGGTACTCGGTGTCTTCGGCCTCGCTCAGGGACATGTGGGGACCCGAGGGCGAGTTCCAAGTTGGAGATGGATATTGCGAGCGGAGCAGACGGTCAGCCGGGATCCCAGGGCCTTCTCCAGCAGCACAGAGGGTCAGGCGCCACAGGGATGGATGGGGACTCCTCCTGGTTCCACCCTCTCCCGCTCACTTCTTGGTCCGGCCAAGAGGCTGCACGGCGCCCCGGCCGGTCGGAAATATCAGGCCCAGGAGGCAATCCAGAAAAATCACTTACCAGTCTCCCACCCTCGGCGCTGATCTAGCAGGCGCAGGCCCCCCGGCTAGAATCCAGCGGGCCACCCTCTCAGACTACCCTGACGACGGCTCCAGAGCGTCACTGACAACCACCCGGAAATGGCACAATAGCTTCCGGGGCCGCCGAGCGCGCGGCGGGAAATTATTTCCCATAGCCCGGATTAGTGAAGCAGCGAGTGCTGCAGCGGCAGTCGTGTCCCCTGGCATCACCGCCACCCGAAGGAGGCAGCCCAGACACTCCGGCCGGGAAGGTAAAGGACCTCAGCTCAGAAGACACAGTGTCCCCTGACTCTGTGGGGCTGTTTCCTCCGTGTCCCCGAAGTTTCTGCGGCTCTCGGCTGTGAGGCTAGGAAGGGGCTGGGGGGAAAGCGGCGGTGCCTGCCTCTCGCGCTTTCCGCAGCCGCCGTTCGTCCCCACTCGCCCCGACTCGCTGCGCTGCGCTCGGCGCCCGCGTCGGTGGGCTGCGGCCGCAGACCCCGCCCCGCTCCGCCCGTGCCGCCGCGGGGCCGGCCTCCGAGCGCCGCTCTGCAGTGCGGGGCTGAGCCGCGGCCCCCGCCTCCTGCTTGCGCAGCTCCGCCGCTCGGTCCCTGCAGGAAGGCGCTAGGCCACCCGTGTCTCGTTTCCATAGAACCGACTGGGACGCCTCTCCCTGAGTCCCAGATTCTTGGCTGCTTTCCATAACTTAGCGTCAGTGCAGGTGGCTGGGATCCCCCAGCCCACCTTCTAGTGACGGGGGAAGTGGTGTCATCCTTTTCTCCCTAGTAGAATTTTTTTTAACATATCGAAATGGTAATGAGCACATCTCTTCGGCTACGTAGGCCTTTAAACATACACAAACACACACACGTTTTCCTAAAGGGAAGGTCTGTGTCCCTGGGGATTATCATTTCTCAACTGCCTGAAGCCTGGGGACAAGACTAAGTGGTTCTCCTTAGATTTCTTCCATTCCCAAAGCTTGTGATTAAATATTGACAAAATGATCTGCCCCTCGCACTCCATATCAGGATTTGACCCAGAAATTAGATGGAGCTAGGAAGCGCCAAGCTCTTTTTTGGCGAATGAGTATCCTATACCAAAAAAACGAAAAAAAATTTGCCATTGAGACGTTAGGAATGAAAATTTGAACTGAATTTACAGTATACGTGTGACAGACACTGTGCTTTGTGTGACACTGCGCCTTTTTGGCTTATGTTATTACGTTATGCCTCAATTCGTGGAAGTATCGATTGATGTGCAAGATGTTTCCATTTTAGAAAAGTTTGTCTAGCCTGTATTGCAGGTGTTTAGTACATAAGTTGATAGCTTGGAGTGGATTTTTATGAGGGAGTTAATTTGTTTATGTCCAAGTTAAAGAGGAGTATTCTTAATTTAAGTGAACTAGGATGTTTAAATACTTGAATGTATACACTTGTATTGTAAAGACAATTAGCCTTCAATTAGACTTAATGCAAATAAGCCCCTATTAGATCTGTTTTCTGAATTCAGATTTTATTTTGCCTTATTCACTTAGGTGAAGTTCAGTTATATGATTTAGTATTTTCTTACTTCCCCAGAGTAGAAAGCATAAATCATGTGAAACAGTCTGTGAAAAGGTGATCAAATATGGTTACTTTTCACAATCAAAATTCAAAACTCTTAAGATTTCGTAATAGGTATTCACAATTTCCACTAATGTCCAAAAACATTGGTTTTTAGAAAACTAGTAGTATAGCTTTATTTAGACAGTATTTTACTGATTAATTAAAATTGTTCTAAGATAGAGTCTTTATTTAAACAAAACATTTTTTTAAACAAGATCAATAATTCCAAATAGGCTCTGAATAATAAAACTTAAAGAAAGTGAAGAGCCCTCTTTCTTACAAATATAACTAAAATGGCATATGTTCTGTTGTTCTTGTAATTGACTCTCCTTAAATATGCTAATGGAAAATATATGCTCTAAAATGTACTATGTACTGTTTCTCATCTTCTAAGGACATCTTACTGCTTAAAAGTAACATATCCCTGAAACTTTTAAATCCACTGGGTTTTTACTTTCTTTATATCAAAATTATTTTGAAATAAAAAATATAGTTTTGTTATTTTTGATGAAGAAAAGCCCGTATGAATTAGTCTAGGGATTAATACCAAATCCATGAGGAAAATAAAACTTTTTCATAAGAAAAAAAAAGTCACTCTTTAGATTGTTCCTAGAAATACTTTGAAATTTTAGACATTAGTGTTATTATTCTGAAATTAATATATATAATTGTGTTTATTTTCAGGGATATTACTGATCTAAATGTATCCTCACCTTTATAGTAGATTCCTTTTCATGCAAGGTATTTTTCTCTTGCCCCAGCTGAAAATAGATTGCTTTGTAAAATTATAATGTGGTTAAAAGTGTTAGACTAAATTCTGAAATTTAAGTCAGCGTGGTATTGTAGAAAGGCATCTAGTTTTGGCAGAAACAGTTTTAGATCTTTGAATCTTGGTTTCACCGTTTACTAGCTGTGTACCCTTGACTTGGTTTCTTAATCTCTCAGATTCCTCAGGATCCTTATCTGTATTAGAAGGGTAAACTGCACTTACATTGTCAAGAAGGAAGTGAACTAACATATATGAAGTGTACAGACCACAGTTGATCCTCAATAAAAATAAAATCCTGCCTGTTCAACCTTAGACCTTATGCTCCTACTGAGTAATACAAAGTTCCTGGGATACTAAAGCAAGTTTGACTTGCATCCCCCATAGCTAACCAATGTCTACTGTCCATCCATTCTTTTTTACCTGAACATCGTCCCTCCTGTCTGTCATCATCCTTCCTGTCTGTCTTGCTTCCTTAAGGGCCCTTTTATCCCTAAAACTAGCATCTCTAGTCCATCCTGTGCCTTGTATGGTACTGGATAGATTGGACATCTTCGTAAGTCCTCTTAGACTCTCTTTTCTTCTTCACCACAGTCACTTTGCTGCTACTTCTCCACTTCCTCTACTGCTAAATTTGCCATCAAAGAGACTGATTATGACTGCTCCTTTCACGAATAATGCCGTTGAAGTAAGAACATCCCTCAAGTCTCACTTCTGGAAAACTCAGTCAGATAATTAATTTACATACACACATACACACACATCCCGTATCTTTGAAGGATGGGGCAGGAAATGGACACTACATCTTTAAAAAAAAAAAAAAATTCCAAAAGGCCAGCTGAGTGAAATTAAGCCAAAGGCCTAATTTGGCTCCTAGGCCAACAGGGTACAGAATTCCTAAATTCCTCTTCATGTCACAGCCTTCAGAGCCACACAGTATTTTACTCACACAGTGTAAGTATTGTGATTTGTGTGTATGTTTTGCAGTATTGGTGAAAACAAGAGATCCAGTACTTTCACTGACCCTTTTTCAGTTTTAGGACTTATTTTCTTTGCCAGTTAAATGCTTTAGATAAGAGAAATCATGAAAATCTTTCAAACTCTTGCATTCAAAGCTGCAATACTGGTTGTATTCAAGGCTTGGTATATCCTTTCCAGAAGAGGGAAGTTTTAAAGGTGATTTTCCTTAGCAGGTTTAAAATCAAAATAGAAGTAAGTTTAAAAATGAAAATAGTTCAGTAGGATAACACACATTAAGAAACCACCAGTTTTCAACCTGTTGGCCTTAAAACCAAGAAGAATATTCAGTGGCATGAAAAAATGATCACGATATAATTTTACATAAAAATTAAGATACAGAACTATGTAGTATCTAATTTCGTTTTATATGTATAGATATTTTTCACACACATACATAAAACCTTCAGGTCATACCCCTCCGCTGGACCCCAGATGTTAAGTGGTATTACAGGGTGAAGGAATTGGAGATGATTTTAATCTTTCCATATACTTTGTAGTATTTTTCAAATTTTCTGTAATCATGTGTTAATTAAAATTAAAAGACAAATCAGTAAAAGTTATTCTGGGGGAAATTTTGAGTTCTTAAATGCAAATATATAAATTAAACTTTTTAATAAATCCTTTAACTTAGTTAATAGCATACAGCCTATAAAGTGCATTATATTCTCAAAATTCTATATTACGCTATGGCTGGTCATAAAAGAAATAGTAATGCAAAGTAGGAAAGGCTTATCCTTATTTTCCTACTGCAGACCTCTTTAAGCATCCCTGCTCTTCTTTTTTGCAGCACTTTCCTCTTTCACCCAACTGTTTCATCCTCGCTCCTGAACCAGACCTTTGTATTCATATCGGTATTCCTGCCCCTACTTTTCTCTTTTCAGCATTTTCTAGCTATGTGTCATATTGTAAAGATTCATAGGACCTAAAATGTTAGTGCATAATAAAATCTTAATTATGATGATGAGTGCTATAGGTTTATTTGCATTTCTAACTGGCACCAACTGCAAAGGAATTTCAAGCATCAGGGATAGGCCCATGTGGGAGATATTTTGGGAAAGTCCACACTACAGAGACAGTTGCTTGCTCTGCATAAATGCCAGCTCGTTCACAATCATTATCTCCTTAGTTGTGTGTCTTATGTGGTTCAAGGTAAGTAACTAGATTTTTTTTTAATTACTAAACATTTTTTAAAAATTACTACAAAAGTATCTTTTTGTAATCAAGAATCTAGTATGTAATTTTTAATTTTTTGTCAGTAAAGATAAAACATTTAACTGTTAAAAATAAATGCTGTCTTTTTTGTTTTCCTTTTGTTGTGTTAGGATAGTATCTTATGTGTGAATGCTTGAAGGACCACCCCCTATAAGTTCTAGAAAAATCTATAATTTCCCTAGAAATACCACTGGTACAATTACATTGCAGTATATTTGCTTTCCTTCTTGTGCTGGAAGACTCCTAGAACTTAGCCCTTGATCTTCCATACCTCAGAACATATCACCTACACAAAACTTGGCCCTACTTTTAAGGACTTGGAATTGTCTGGGTCTTTGACAGGTGTTACACCAATTTTGTATAGTGCTCTCTTTGGGTTCATTGGCATATCAGGCTATTGTTTATTTGTTAATCCTGCAGAGTCACAGGAAGAACCATTAAACCACTAATGTTATAAATATAAATAATCTATTCATGTATCTATATATTTCTATGTCTTTTCCTATATAGATATCAATTTTCCCGTGTAACTATATGAATTAGATCTGTGATCTAGGCTATTAGTTGGTCATATAATGTGGTATTAAAAAGCATTGCTAAATGTAAACTCTGTTTCTTCAAGTAGATTATTTTATCATGCGAAGTTATTTTAGATTAGGTTAATGGAATTTCTTCTTTAAAAAACTGTGCTAGTTATTGTGTACCATCACTGGGATTCACAGTTCTGTGAAAGTTTAGCTAATAGCTTACTTTTTCTCATAAATGTGTGAGTAAATGTCTTGTATTCTGATTTGTTTCTTAGCATTTATATTTGCATAATGTATGAATCAGGACGTCCTGTTTTTTTCAACTGTATTTCTGGCTTCCTTTTCCTCTTTGCTTGTTTAATTTCAGTATCATAGTTAATTGTTTTTCAAAGAAAAGAAACAGCTTTAAAAAGACTTTTCTGATTTCTACTATTAAGCATGGTTGGTGCTGTTTTCATTTTACTGTGGACTGTTGGCTTTGGCAGAAAATACTTGTTAAATATAGAAAGTGGATATATTTATTCCATTATAAAGACACTATGATTTAAGATGAAAACTTTGCATTATACACAGACTCTAGTAAGTCCAAATCGTTTAATAGTTTATACATCAAGCCAAAATATGTTAAATGTCACTTCGTTGATAATAAACATTCAAATTATAAAATAGCTATTAACTTGATCTAAAAGAGGAACATAGTATGATAGATTTTTTTTTTCCTTATAGTTCTATATAACATATATTTAATTCTCAGGAAGCAGAAGAATAAATTTTTAAGGAAACCTTTAAGTAAAAGTTTTTGCGTAGTAGCATTACAGTGATTTTTCTCATTGTTTCTGTATATTCCAGTTATTTAACAGTAATTTCTGTATATCAGTATTTTAGAATAGCCAGATAGGCAAGATTTTAGGGTTTTAAAGCTACTCAAAGTTCCCTTCTTTGGCAACATTTCTTGAAATACCCTACTAAATAGCTTTTGAAACGCTTAAATACATAAATAAAATGCAAGTAGTAGGTAAAATATATACAGTTAAAATACTTGTGTTCCTCTGATAAAAGTGGTTTTCAAGAACTATAAAAACAGTTAGATTGCCTTTGCCATTGGGATACCAAGATGATATTCACAGATATGCTGAATTTCACTTGTCTAGTATTTCTGAAAGGAGTTATTTTCTAAAGGAAATTTGCCTAAAGGATTTATTTAAATAATTCCCTAGAATTAACAAAAGCAGCATTTCTCCCTAGTTATGGTCATATATGCATTATAATCCACATGTGGCTTTATTGTATGTGTGTTAATATGTGTTCTGCATCAGGCTAAATCATTATTTCTAGCCACAGAGCATATTCTTTGTAAAGTTTTTATATATTACCAGTCTATATTAATGGTTACTCTCAAGAGCTATATTATTTAACCCATGTAAATGCTTAAAAAAATTGGATGAGTAATACAGTAAAGAGTTCCTTATGCAGGAAGCTACTTACATCTTATTTGATAGTATTTTACATGTATGATTATTTCAGAAGACACCAAGCCCTCCTATGTATACTTTATAATTTTATTCTAACCAGATCATTGTAACTTTAAAAAAATTATTTGTTTCATTGAAGAGCCTTATCCTTAAAGACACTTTCTTTATGTTCTTTGTCTTGAATTTTAGGATTTTAGAGGGTTAATACATTATATCCCTTTCCCTCTTTTGGAGCCAGTGGAGAAATATGAAAGTCAGATATATTGAGATCAAAATATCAGCTTTTTTACTGAATGAAATTGGTTTGGAGGAGGTGGCTTTATGTGCCCCAGTGCATAGTTGTATATCCCATTTGTAGGTCCTTCTAGCTCTTCTATATGGGACGCTGCCTCAGCATGGCTTGATGAGCGGTGAGTAGGTCCGTGGCCAGGATCCGAACTGCCCAGGATCCAAACTGGCGAACCCCGGCTCGCTGAAGCAGAACGCGTGAACTTAACCGCTACACCACTGGCCCGGCCCCATCCAGTGTGCTTCTTAATACATAACCTATGAATTGATTTACCCACCTTGGCAGTGCAGGACTACTACCGGCAGCTCCTTAGGTCACATCAGAAAGCATTAATATGATCATCTTTGCAAATATGCAGACTTCTGAGCAAAGTAATATATCCAGTTAGTTCTCTCAAGTAGCTTCTCCTCCCAAAGAAGGGATGAAGGGTAGAGAGAAAAACCAGGAGTGCTATTGCCCTAGCCCAAGTTCCTCTTCTTAGAAACAAGAGAAATGAAAGTTCACTCTCTTAAGCTAGAGTAATGCTTTAAAATTATGTATAGTGAGCTTTCTTTCAAATTGTACTCTGAATGAATCTCAACCTTTAAATAAATACATATATGTATGTGGTTCATATATATTTAATATGAATATGAGTATATATTTAGTCTTTGAAAATAGAATTTCTATAAAGAACAGTTTTCACTTCACCAGTTGTCTGATACTAGTCCTGGGTTCAAAAGTTATAATTTTTTACTTATTTATTTTATTTTACTGATTTTTTTTCTTTCGTCCCCAAAGCCCTAGTACTTAGTTCTGTGTTCTAGTTGTAAGTCCTTCTAGTTCTTCTGTGTGAGCCTCCACCACAGCATGGCTACTGACAGACGAGTGGTATGGTTCCACACCTGGGAACTGAACCCAGGCCACCAAAGTGGAGCGCACCGAACTTTAACTGCTAGGCCATCAGGGGTGGCTCAAAGCCATTATAATTTTTGTGTGTGTGTGTGTGTGTGTGTGTGTGTGTGTGTGTGTGTGTGAGGAAGATTGGCCCTGAGCTAACATCTGTTGCCAGTCTTCCTCTATTTTGTTTTTTGTTTAATTTTATTTATTTATTTTTTCCCCCAAAGCTCCAGTAGATAGTTGTATGTCATAGCTGCACATCCCTCCAGTTACTGTACGTGGGACGCGGCCCCAGCATGGCCGGAGAAGCGGTGCGTCAGTGCATGCCCGGGATCCGAACCCGGGCCGCCAGCAGCGGAGCGCGCGCACCCAACCGCCAAGCCACGGGGCTGGCCCTCTTCCTCTATTTTGTATGTGGGATACCACCACAGCGTGGCTTGATGAGTGGTGTGTAGGTCCACACCCAGGATCCAAACCTGTGCACCCCAGGCCACCAAAGCAGAGGTTTTTTTGAAGTTTACTTTTTGAAGTTTACTCTTAATTGTCTTGAAAGAAGCCAACTGCTATTGCTCTGCCTATGGCTTTAATTAAATATTAATCTAGAGCTATGGTGATAAAATTGTTGGAGAAATGAAAAATTACCCTGATTTCTCTAGTCCCTACTTTCCTTATCGATAATGAGAAACTCCATTTTCTCTAAGATGCTATGTGGTTCAAAGTTCTAAACCTCATGTAAACAAATAAACAAAAAGTTGTATTCTAATTAGACATGCTGTGAGTTTTCCCTTTCTTGCTTAGTAAATATGCCACCTCAGATACAAAGTGCTTTGTGAACTATATTTAAATATGGATTAAGGTCCCTATCAAAATAAATTTGAAAATCGTGATTTTTTTCAGTCTACTCTGTAGGTGATGAAATTAACATATATATAGCAGAGTTAAGAAATGTAGATTGGGAATAGGATTCAGGTTCATTATATGTACCTACTATACTAAATTATTTGGTGTGAATGCTGTGGGACCACGAGTTCTGTCAGCTTCTCCAGTGACTTATACATGTTCTTCAGTATCCACAAGCACTTTAACAAGTGGTATAAAATCTGATTAAGTTTCATTGTCTGTAGGTGTACTTGTTTCAAAAGCTCTTCGCAAAAGCAGTACTTTTAAAATGAAGCAGATATTATTTTGCTAATATTTATGGAAATATCTGTCCTTTGTTGAAGAATTATGTTCATTCATCAGTATATTTTAGTGGCAAGTAATGTAATAATGCAAACTTTCAATGTTCAAGCCAGAAAAAAATCTTGCTTTATTTAAGGTCACAGTTTGAGAAGATAACTTTGAAACTAATTTATATTGCACATAAGCAATTTTAACATTGGTATTTACAATTAAGCGTTATGTGTTTAATTCATTATATGTTGAATCTAATAGTTTTAGTTTTTATTTTTAGCACTCATAGTTAAGAAAAAATAATAATGTCCATCCTGTGAATAATGCCTCTTACATATGTTATCTTTTTTATGTGTATATATGTTAGATGGAAGATGATGCCCCAAAGCATATCATCCAGATGACAGGATTTAAGATGGAAGAAAAGGAAGCTCTAGGCAAATTGCTTTTAAAACTAGATTGCACTTTTATTAAGAGTGAGGTGAGTACAGAAACTTACTTATCAAAATGTTCAAACTAGATTGCACTTTTATTAAGAGTGAGGTGAGTACAGAAACTTACTTATCAAAATGTTCAAGATGTAGAAAAATAACTAGAATTAAAATACTGGCCTAAAAATGATAAAATGCCCCCCTGATATTGTAAAAATAAAAAGAATGTGTTATAAAGGAAATCTTACCTTAGTAATATTTTTTCATGTGGGTTTTTTTCTTCCAGAAATACAAAAATTGTACACACCTTATAGCTGAACGCCTATGTAAGAGTGAGAAATTTTTAGCAGCTTGTGCAGCAGGTAAGTTAACTTGCCTTCTGCCAACTTTTGGAAAAAAAACCTTCATGTTAAAGAAAAAGTGCCTATTCTCTGCAACGATAGTATATTTATTACATCAAACATAGATGTGTTTTTTCTGATACTTTTCTAAAAATATGTTTAATATAATACTTTTTGCTTTATTTTTCTGAGTAAAACTTTGTAACACATGTGAAATGATTTAAATTGGCAGAAATATTTACTTCACCAAAGATTTAGTGTAAGTGCTTTATGTAAGAGAAAATGTTTTAATAAAAAGATTTGGCACAAAGTGCCAAAAAAAAGCTTCTGTTGAAGACTCAGCTGTTCTCAGTCAATTTTCTTTTTTTTGATCTATTGTTAGAAATAGTCAATGTTTTTGTTCTCCTGTTGCTGCCTCCCCTCCCATCCATGTTATGAAGCAATAATCATCCTATTTTATTTTTTCTACAATTTTAAATTACATAAACACAAATTAGGACTTAGTCTGCTCCTCTCGCTCTTTGTTACCATTGATGTTCCTTTTATAGTTTTCCCTGTGTTTGATCTGATATATCCTTAGTCCACTGATTGCAAAAATAATAATAATAATTGTATTTAACAGTTTTTAGAGTAACCCACCAGGAAAACACTTGGATTCATTATTATCCCCACAAATGAAAACATACATTGTCCTTGCTGTTTAAAAAGATCCTTGATACCCAGATAAAGAAACTACAGAAGTTATAAATTACCCTGAAAAATTCGCTAACTCAACAAATTTGTTTTACAGAGTGTAACAATGCTGAAAACACTATTGGAAAAGTTTTTAGCATAGGAGAAATAATAATCTAACCCAAAATAGTGAATAATAATAGTAATCATAATTTAAGTAATACCACATTTGATTTTATTAAGCCTTAGATTTATATTTTATTTAATAACATCTAGACTTGTAATGATTTATTATGGGAAAGATTACATACAATGTTCAGTGATGTCGTAGGCTTCTCACTATCAAAAAATTTAGGAAAACAAATATAGGTAAAAGATAATATTATTGGCAATGTAATTTAAGAGTCTCATGTTGAAAGAAGTGAAATTTATTTACTATTTGGTCTTTATTGTTTACCATTTATGAGAATAAAAATTCTTTTGTGACTGACAGTTTATTTGCTTTCTAGGAAAGTGGGTACTAACTAAGGACTACATAATTCATAGTGCCAAAAGTGGCAGATGGCTTGATGAAACAACTTACGAATGGGGATATAAAATTGAAAAAGATTCCCATTATTCACCTCAAATGCAATCTGCACCCAAAAGATGGCGTGAAGAACTGAAACGCACTGGTGCTCCAGGAGCATTCCACAGATGGAAAGTTGTCCTTCTTGTTAGAGCTGATAAACGAAGTGATTCTCTTGTAAGGTAAGAGATCTCATAAAAGCTAAAGCAATGAATGAAGACACTTTTGGTTTGCTTGAATACTTTTTTGTATTTCTTTGCAATTATTAATTTAGTCCAAATAAGCCATGGTAATTTACTCTTTGATCTCCTAGGTAAGCTATTCTGCCATTTAAGTGTATGTGTCTAATGGAACGCAATCTCTTTTATAGTATTGCTTTAGGTTATTCTTGTAGTCTCTATTTTACTTTCCATGTTATTTCTTTTGCCCAAATCAAGCAAACTAAAAAAAAAATTGTAAGATTTTTGTTTTTAGTTTTGAAACACTTTTAGATTTTTGCAAGTAAAATTTTACATTATTACAAAGGCTTTTTTCTGGATTTATGTAGTACAGTCTTCATGGTTCATACTGTTTCCATCATAGTTTCATTTCTTTTTATCTTTTACATCATATTTTAAAAGGCTTCTTATTGGATAAACTATATTCTAAGACTGCCATGACTTTTTTTTTTTTTTTTTTTGTGAGGAGATCAGCCCTGAGCTAACATCTGGCAATCCTCCTCTTTTTTTTGCCGAGGAAGACTGGCCCTGGGCTAACATCCGTGCCCATCTTCCTCCACTTTTTATATGGGACGCCACCACAGCATGGCTTGCCAAGCAGTACATCAGTGCACGCCCGGGATCCGAACCTGTGAACCCCGGGCCGCTGCAGCAGAGCACGTGCACTTAACCACTTGCGCCACCGGGCCGGCCCCTGCCATGACTTTTTTGAGGGGGGGAGTGCAAAGACTTTGTGTCACCTTTACTGAAGTGTAATTTGTAGACAGTAAAATTCACACATTTGAAGGGTACACTTTGATGAGTTTGGACAAATTTATACACCCATGTTATCCCCACTGCAATCAAGATCTGTAACATTTACATCATCCTGCAATGTTCCCTTGTGTCCTTGCACTTTTGATTCTGCACCACCAATACTAGACAACAACTGATTTCTTTTTTGTCCCTGTAGATTAGATTTGTATTTTTGCAGAAGTTCATATAAATGGGATCATACTGTATATACTCCTTTGAGGTAGCTTCATTTGCCTAACCCAGTATTTTTGAGATTCATCCATGTTATTGCGTATATCAACATTTCATTCTGTTTTGTTGCTGAGTAGTATTCCACTCTATGAATATATCACAGTTTATTTATTCACCCGTTGATTGACATTTGGGTTTTTTTTTCCTTTTTGCTAATGTGAATAAAGATTCTATGAACGTTTGAGTACAAGTCTTCATGTAGACATGTTTTTATTTCTCTTGGGTAAATATCTAGGAATGAAATTGCTGACTCAGATGGCAGTTGTGTGTTTAACGTTATAAGAAAATGCCCAAGTGTTTTCCAAAGTAGTTGTACTATTTTACATTCCCACTAGCAGTGTATGAGAGTTCCAGTTGCTCTGCAGTTACTTTGACACTATTGTCGAAAATCAGTTGACCATATTTGTGTGGTCTATTTCTGGACTTCTTATTCTGTTCCATTGATATCTATGTCTATACGTATAACACACTATTTTGATTACTGTAGCTTTATAGTGAGTCTTGAAATCAGATAGTATGAGTCCTCCAACTTTGTCTTTTTCAAAATTGTTTTGGTGATTCTGGATCCTTTATATTTCCATATACATTTTAGAATCAGCTTGTCAATTTCTACAAAAAAGCAAGCTGGAATTTTGGTTGACGTTGTATTGAATCTGTGGGTCAGATTGGGGAGAACTGAGATTTTAACAATATTGAGTTGTCCTATCAACAGATTCTATATTTCTCCAGGTCTTCTTTAATTTCTGTCATTAATGTTTTCTAGTTTTCATTGTATAAATCTTGCACATACTTTGTTAAATTTAATCCCAGGTACTTCATGTTTTGAGATGCTGCTATAAATGGATTGCTCTGAAAGTTTTTTTTTTTGTATCTGTTACGATAATTGACTTTTCTCCTTATTTTGTTAATATGGTAAATTATTTTGATTAATTCTTACATGTTAAGCCAAACTTGTATTCTGAGGTAAACTCTATGTCATCATAGTGCATTATCCATTTTTAAGAATTGCTGATTCTATTTGCAAATATTTTGTTAAGAATTTTTGTATTCTCAATGTGGTAAATGACACCTATGAAAAAATCTAAACTTAATATCATGAATTTCTTTCCTCCATTATTGGGAACAAGACAAGGATGCTCACTCTGACCTTTTCTATTCAGCATTTTACTAAAGGTACTAGCCAGTGCAATAAGGCAAAGAAAATAAATAAGAGGTATAGAGTTGGAAAGAAAGAAATAAAAATAATTCTCTTTATTTCCAAAAGACATGGTCATATACTAAATAATTTACAAAAAAGAAAAGACCGGGGGCCAGCCCGGTGGTGCAGCAGTTAATGTGCTCGCGCTCCACTGCGGGCGCCCAGGGGTCAGATCCCAGGTGCGCACCGACGCACTGCTTGTTAAGCTATGCTGTGGCAGCATCCCATATAAAGTGGAAGAAGATGGGCACAGATGTTAGCCCAGGGCCAGTCTTCCTCAGGAAAAAAAGGAGGCTTGGCGACAGGTGTTAGCTCAGGACTGATCTTCCTCACACACACACACACACACACAAAAATTGTGTTTTTATATGCTAGTGATGAACAATTGGAAATTAAAATTTAAAAAGCAATGTGACCTTTGGTTTTTAGCAGTTTGATTATGTGTCCAGTTGTGTGTATGTGTATTTTGCTTATTTATTTTTTATTATTTGTGTTTATATTATTTGCTTAGGGTTCTCTGAACTTCTGGAACATGTGGAGTTTTTTTGTCTTTTATTAATTACGGAAAATTCTCAGCCATTATCTTTTAAACATTTCTTCCATTGTGTTCTCCTTCTGGAGCTTTATTACCTGTATTTTAGACTATTTGATTCTGTTCCACAGTTTATACATGCTCTCTCCTGTTTTGTTTTGGTTTTTTTCCCTTCTCTTTTTTTCATTTTTGAGTTTCAGTTGGATAATTTCTATTCACCTATCATCAAGTTCAGTGATTCCTTCCTCATTTGTATGTAGTCTGTTGATAAGCCTGTCAAAGAAATTCTTCTTTGATGTGGTATCTTTTATTTCTGCCATTTCCATTGTGCCAAATTCCCTGTCTCTTCAAAATTGTCTACCTTTTCTATTATGTCCTTTAACATGTTAGTCACAGTTATTTTAAAGTCACTTTCTGATAATTTCAACATCTGAATCATCTCTCTGTACTATTTATTCCTTTATCTCTTAACAGTGGTTTGGTTTTTTTCCTTTCTTTTTGTGTATGTCTTGTATTTTTTATTGGATGCATAGACATCACATATAGAAGAACAATAGAGGCTGCAGTGAATAATATTTATATCCAAAAATGGGCCTACGTCTTCTGTAAGGCAGTTAATATGGGTGGTTGAGTTAATCTTGTCAGTTGTTGAGCTCGATTTGGGTTTTGTTAATGCTATTGTCGCCTTCAATGCATCATTTCAGTTTACTCCAGCAGTGGGCTACAGTTTCTTTTGCTTAGTGTGGGATCTGGGGTGTTGGAGGATTTTTAATCAGTGTTCTTGCTTCACTCTCAGCTTTTGGCAGTCCCTGCACTACTAGGTCACAGAAAGACTCTCTCTTCATACTCTTTCCCTCTTGCTTGTTACTCATTTCTAGGCTGGAGGTAAGGATGAGTATGTTCTCACTTCTGCTGGATAGACTTCAGCCTTAAGCATTCTTTGTGTTCTTGGTTTCTGGGGTTGGGACTTTCTTAATGTTTGTGTCTCAGTCCCCCACCCCATGGCAGCCAAAGTCTGCCTTGTATCTGGGGGCAGAGTCTTGGGCAAGAGAGAATTTCCAGCCGCTCCCTCAGTGTTAGATCTGTGCTTTGTATGGGTGCAGAATCCTAGGCACAAATGGCATTCCTGCTACTCCTCTAGGGACAGATGCATTTGCTTCTGTCCCTCAACCAGAAACAGTGGATCTGTTTTTGGGCTATGCAGCAGGTTTCCTACCCCTTCCCCAGAACAGATGAGTTTTATTTCCACTCTTCCAGCAGAAACAGTGCATCTTTTCCTGGGTTCTGAAGGTAGAAGACTTTCTTAACTTTCTGAAATGACTTAAGGCTTTTAAAATTTCATATGACAGAAGAATCCAGGGAATTGGGCCTGGTTTTACATCTCTTTCTTGGTGGCAGCCAATCCCCACTGGTCTACCTGTGCTACGAATGGGGGCTCACTCTGTTACCTGCTTCTAATCTTTTTCATGAATGCTTAATAGAGGGCTATGGCAAAGAGCTTGCAAGTGAGAACAGGCTTTCCTCGTGTCAGGGACTCGCAGTTGTTCTAAACTGTCATGCTACCTACACTTGGCCCTTAAATGTATTGTAATTTTACCTGATTCTCACCTGCTTTTATGGCAGCCATTTCTCTCCTGTGCTTTCGCAAAAGTGAAATAGTTTGAGTGTCCAATCTCTTATCACTCTTTGGAAATTCAGTTTCTTGGTTGGTGTGTTACCTCAGTTCTCTGATGAGTTCATGAAAAATTATGATTTTGTAGATTATTTGGCTTTTTCTTATTCTTAGGTGGTAGCAGTGTTCTCTTGTGGCTTTTTTCAATCCTAAGCAGAAGCAGAACTTTCATGAAACTTTTGGGGTGTGTATGTCTGTGTGTGTGTGTGTCTTCTGAGTTGAAATGTAAAATGTATTTCTTAATGTAGATCAAAGTTAAACTTCTTCAAAAGCTAGTTTTTTAAAGGAAAGTTGACAACTAATTCCATTTTTTGTGGTCCGGAATGACTTCTTTGGAGGTATGTTGCCTTCTAAGGTAGCTACTGCTTTAGACTTCTTTCATTGTGCTTTTGGCATATTGAGGTGACTTTTCCTTAGGGAATAAATTTAATATTTTTGATTCTTAAAAGCCTTTCCTATATCAGGAAATGGATAAGTATAAAAAATAGCATGATTTCTTAAACATCTGCTTTGAACAACTTATAATTTAAGAAATCACTGTAATAGTTATTCTCCATGGCACTCAGATAGCCCAAGGGAATTAACTCCTTTCAGAAAGTTCTAGTCCTATTCCTAGGAAGTAACTGATTTAGGTAATTTGCCTAAATATGCTTATTTTTTAATACTTTTTATACTATTTACATTTTTATTTAGAGTTTTGGAGGCTGGAAAAGCAAATGTTATTTTACCAAAAAATTCACCAAGTGGAATAACTCATGTGATTGCCAGTAATGCAAGAATCAAGGCTGAGCAAGAAAAAGATAACTTTAAGGCTCCATTTTATCCAATTCAGTATCTAGGGGATTTTCTTTTAGAGGTAAGTAACATCAATAGTAAATGTTTAAAAATGTTTATTTTATAAAATATCAATATAGTGAAATATATATTAAAATTATGTTCTAAATTTTGAAAATATAATGATTGGAAGTAATTAAAATGACATATTTTCAAGACAATTCCTCTCAATTATTTAAATATTCGAGAGTACTTCTGATAAATCTGAAAGAAACTTGCTTGTTAAATTTAAAGTTTGTCTTATTTTGAGTCTCTGCTTTTGTTTTCCATGCCTTACTGATGCTTACTACAAAATAATTTTAAGTATCTTAACTTAAGAGTATAAATAAAATAGCAGTGGGACTATAGTATGATATAGTATTATATGAGAATTTTGGGGTTACTTTGCCTTTGGAAAAGAGAAAGCGATTTCTAAGAGTTTAGAAATATTTTCCTCTCCTATTCCTCTACCTCCCTCTTCCAATTTCGTGCAAATACCACTCCTTAAGTTGTTTAAATAGGAACAACCCTAGAAGAAACCCTCTGGAAATAAGCAAAGAAGAAGTTTTGGGAAGGGTCACTCAAGGTAGAAGAGAAACCTCAGTATGTCTAAAAACTGAACCTTGATCCTCTAGGAAAAACTGACTCCTTCTTCAGTGTTGCCCATCTCAATAGATACCATCAGCTTTTATGTAATAATTTGTGTTAGAGACTTGGGAATCACCCCTGAAACCTTCCTTTCCTTATTCACCACATCTTGTCAGGTTCAAAGTCCTATTGATTTTATCTCAAATACCTCCTGAATCAAACCACTTATCTCCCTCTATGCTAACATCATGTTGAGTTCATCCTCTTTCCCCTGCACTCCTGGAGTGGACTCCCGATTACTCTTCCTGTTACTCTACCTTTTTACTCTTGCTAATTTCTTCATTACTTTTCCCTTTTCCTTCTCTCTACTTCCTTCAGACAGAGCGGCCAAAATACTCTTTCTAAAACAATTCTGATCCCATCACTCTCCTACTTAAAACCTCCCCATGGCTTCCCATTGCCCTTAGGATGAAGTTCTAAACCTTTGACATGGTTGATAAGTTCCCATAGGATTCCTGTCACTCCTACCTTTTCAACTGTATCCTGCTCCATTTTTTTCTGTGCTCACGATACTATGACAAAACTGCCTTCTCCGTTTCTTAAATAGGCTAAGCTACTTCCTACCTCAGAGTCTTCTCAAAAGCTATTTTCTCTGCCTGAAAAGCTCCTCCCCACTGCTCTGTCACTTCTGTGCCTACCTGCCTTCTGCTTATCATTCAGGTCCCGGTGATGATATTGCCACTTCAAGGAAGCTTCCCTGATCTCCTTATTAAGTTAGGTTGACCTATAATGTGTTCTCATAGCATTATTTTGCTTTGTGGTACTCACCATAATTGTAATTAATTAATTGACTGATTACTTGGTTAATGTCTGTTTCCCCATCTAAACCAAAAACACCTTGTCATCAAGGATGATGTCTGTCTTTTCCATAGTTATATCTGAATCATCTTGTATAAAGCCTTGCACATGAGTTCTCATATTTGTTAGATTAATAGAGAAATTATGAAAGACCTTTGAGTCTTCCAAGAGTAGATGTAATATGTCATTCTATAATTACCTTTCCCTACCACAAGTAGCAGCAATGTAGATTGGAAATTTGACCTTAGTTCAAGGAATGGATCTGCTTGGACTGTGGATAATCTCATTACCCTTGACAGTGATTAGTCTAGGAATAGGCATGTGAACCAGTTCTGATTCATGGGACATGGAGAGAGGTATGTAAGAGCTTCTGAGAAGTTTCTTCCTCATGCTGAAAGAGAGCCACTGATATCCTGGCTGCTGCTAGATGTTAACATGGAAGAATGTAACCTAAATTAGCAGCCATTCTTTGACCATGCGGAGAAGTAGCCTTAGGATGAAACCAACCCTATAGAGAGCAAAGTGTAGACAGAATCTGGACCCTTGTTGAGATGCTTGAGTTGCTAGATTAACCAACCCTGAAACCTGTCTTAGCGTTGGACCACATTGCCATTCTGTGAGGTAATACATTTCCATATGTTGTTCCATGTTCCATGCTGAGTGGTTTTCTGTTCTTTGTAGCCAAAAGCACCCTGATTTGCGTATCTGAACAGTTTAAAGGTAGTATTAACTGTCAACGGAATAAAAGCCATTCTTTTAACTAGTTTAGTAAAAGTACCTGAATTTTCCTTTTTCCGTGGAAAGAAATGATTAAAGTGTAATATACACTATACCTTACCATAATCTTTTTTGTAGTATTCTGACAAAATTAGGATTCAGCTGCTGAAGTAGTATGTCAACTAAAAATAGCAAATAATCTCTAACTTAACGTTTGTTTTTAGAGTATGTTTTGTAAGTTCTGGATTAGATAGCTGGGAGTTCATAATCATTCATTCCAAATAAGGGAGGCATTTTGTGATCACTTCTGAGGAGAAAATAGACAGTTAACTTTATTTCGATGTCTTGCTTTTCTTTTACCACTTTGGCATAAAACATATTTACATTCTTTATTAGATGGATTCTGGAGTGTCTTCTAGGAAGAGTTGCCATGTAAAATGGCTGAGTTAAAAGTAACAATTAAGCAAGTGTTAAAAAAAAGTTTTGTTTAAACTACTTATACTTTTTGGAAAGCTGCTAAGTAGTAGAATCAGGAATCTCTTTGGCTCAGGTTTATAGATATTTATTGAAGACTTTTGATATACCAGGCAGTATGCTAGGCACCAGGGAAAATAAATAAGATCACATGTCAGACTTCAAGGTGCTTACTGTTTAGTGGTGAAAACAGAAAATGGAAACTATCAATTATAGTTCAGTCCGTATTGTACATTGGTAAAATTATGTGCAAGGTACAGGAATGCAGAGGAACAAATGACTAACATATCTCATTTGTTTGGCCCAAGGAAGGCTTCACAGAAAAGAGAAGGATACTTAGGAATACTTAAAACTTCTTTTGACTATCTGCTTAAGAAGGAAAAGAAAATGAACCACAGAAAAGTCTTATGGAAGTATAGTGGGAATAACTTTAAAAATATACACTTTTTGAGCCAGATCAACTAATTTGTGACCCAGATTTATAATTTTCTAGTTCTGTGACCATAGGAAAACCATGTATCCTGTGACTGAATTTCTTTGTGTGTAGAAGCTGATACTTATCTTACTTTTTTGTTGTGAGAATTATTACAACTGTTACTCTGGGCTAATATTTATTGAGTGATTACTGTGTGCCAGGTGCTGTGCTAAGCATTTTACACACTTAATCTTATTTTAAACCTCATGTTCCTGTGTGGTATGTATTATGGCCCCATTTTACAGTTAGTGAAGTGAGGTACAATCAGGTTAAATGATCTGCCCATGATCCCACAGCTGTCATGTGTCAGACCAAGAGTTTAAGGCCAAGAACTCAGTAAATTTTAAGGTTTCTCTCCTCGGATCTCCCTTTTCTTTTCTCATTTTGGGTATTATTAGATTTCCTTGATATTTACCTGGTCTCTTTCTGGATAGTTAAAAATACTTAATGCTGTAAACAGTACCATAAACTAGTAGTCAATCATAGGATTATGAGGTACCATTTAAGAATCAGGGTGTACATACTAGTTAAGAACCATGTAGAGTACTCAAAAGACTCTTATTCTTTACTTGACTTCTCTGAATCTCCATCCTGTCTCATGAATTCATTCTAGTTGTGTGGCTGATGCTGTGGCTGAATCAAGGAATACGACCTGGAGACCAGAGCATTTCTATACCTAGTCCAAGATAGGAAACCAAGTCAGACATGTCAATCAAAAGCCAGGCCAGCTGTCATTGCCACACTGTGCTGCCCTACTCCTAGATAATAGGATACTTTACTGAAGAAGTAGGCTTTTGTCATCTATTTGGAACATAGCATTATACTATGTTAAAGAGACCAGATATGGCCCTCCTTTCCTAGATCATGTATGAGAAAAAGCCTAATAATCCCTAGTACATAGTTGGCACTAAAGGAATAAGAAATATTTCAAATAAATAATTGCTATATATTTCATAAGAGTAATTGGAGAGAGTATTGGTAGCTTGGAGAAAATTATGTTGCTCATTTGTTTAGCTCTATATAAAATAGATTATTTTATTTTAAAAATCTTCCAAATGTCATAGTTGATTTGTCAGGTTATGATTTTTAAGTGGTTAAACTTATAGAAGGTACTTGCATCATACATCCTAGTTCACAGATTAACATACAGTATCTGAAATGGATGCATACGTAAATATATTCAGGATTAGAAAACTATGTTTTTGCCTAGTTGCTAATAATAATATCATGTTCTTTTTCATGTTCTGTCTAACTGGAATCATATGGGATTAATTCATCCTGTATTTTAGACATTTCTTAATGATCTGGGCATGAGGATTTATCCTTCCATTGTCAACCATGTGAAATTCAAAGCCAGAAACTCAACTTTATTCCCCTTCGAGTTGTCCCTAACAGAAATTGTTGTTTGTACAAATTCTTTCTTTGACACCAGGTATAGGAAGGAAGAAAAGTTTTCGTTTTTCTTAGTTTTCAGTTTCACTTTTCTAAGTAACTGAAGAAGTTCCGTCAGCCGCTCTCAGGGATTGTTCTCTGGTTGCAGGATTGCAGCCTGCTAAAGGGCCCTCGTATCCACGTAGGAAGCCCAGTACAAGTGGATGGAACCACAGATCACACCTTAGGCCTTACCACATTTTGGCTTATATCATAATTGTTCCCTAGGAGCATAGTGATTTTCCAGTCTCTGTGTAAAGGTAGTGAATCTCTGAATATTCTTTCACAAGTACGTTTTGGGAACTGTCGTGAATTCATCTTTACTCCCAACTCTTTATCTTACTAAACATCCAGAATTATATGTGTAGGTACATATGCAAATATTTTTAAAATTATTATTGGTAGGTGGTTTAGGAATTCAGTTTGGATTTTTTGGCGAGAGAAATTTAAGTGTTTGAGATAGAGTTAGGTGAAGATAATTGTTTATTGCTATTTAAGTAAAATAAGAGCTGTTAATTCAGCCTCTTTTCCTCTCTGTGTTTAGTGGACTTGCAAATGAAAAGTCTTGTCAGTAAAAAACTGAAAAATAATCTGAGAAGTAATCTATCTATAATGTGAAAATTTTTTATCTAGATTGTAATTTTAATTTGGGCAAGGACTAGATAAAATATTTTTTGTTCATGATGATTCATAAGAAGGATTGACTGTTACTAGACCAACAAAGCATTAGCTTTTCTTGAGACACTAAGACACAGAAATCACTTTGTTATTAAGGACCATTGTTGGGATGATTTTTTCCTTCAAAGAATATACTAGTGTTTAATAACCTTGGATTTAGAAGAGTGCATTTTACATACTTGTTTGAGTACCAAAATATTTTGCAATTATAGATAAAACTAAATACCATAAAAAGGACATAATGTTGAAATTATACTTAATTGATTGCCTAAACCATTTTCACATACATACAGAAAGAAATTCAGAATGATGAAGATTTCCAGACCAATTCTGTTTGGAATAAACATAGCAATCAAGAAAAAAACAAAGATTTCAGGAAAGATATGAGATTTCTTGAAATGAAAGGTGCCTTAAAAGAGACCATATGTAGAACCCAGGTAAAACTTTATAGGCTAAAAAATGTACATTTATGGTTCTTCTTATAAAATTGTTTGAGAGGCAATATAGGGTAGAAATAACGTGGATTTTGGAATCACAGAGCTGGTATTTGAACCCATTTCTGTGTTTTATAGTTCGTGATTTGAGCATAGTAGGGTATTGCCCTTTGTTTCTGTTTTGAGACTCTTATTGAAATAATGTTTATATGCATGTAGAAACACACAGTTCCTAATACACAGTGTGTTCTCAATACATGGTAATTACTTAAAACTTCTCTGAGTGTTTAATGTAACATGTGTGTCTTACAAAGGATTTTTATCTGTCAGCAATATGTATATTCATAATTCATGGTCTAAATTCAAGAACTTTACTGCATAGAGAACAAATTTTTTTAAATAACACAAATGAATTCTATTTGTATTAAATATGGAAAACAACAAAACAGGAAGGACTTTGAACTTGGAGCAATGAAAAGTACCTTAAGAAAGCATATATGTAGCTCTCAAATAAAATTTTTCAAATAGCAGCAGCAACCAAAAAAGGCATTATTAGTTCTACCCTAGAAGAGCTAATGTTCAATTATGTTCAATTTCATATTGTGTTTTATAAAACAGTCTCTTTAGTTGACTTGCCAAATCATTAACCTAGTAATTATTATTACTTAGTCTAAACTAAACTACTTTTAAATGTGAGTAGAAAGAAATTAAAAATAAATTCTGTTTGTACTGCACCTTTCAAAAATTTTACAAAGAGAATTTTAGGAACAACTTGGAACTTCTTGAACTAGATAGTACCTTAAGAAATCAAGGGCTGGCCCCGTGGCTTAGCAGTTAAGTGCGTGCACTCCGATGCTGGCAGCCCGGGTTTGGATCCCGGGCGCGCCGACGCACCGCTTCTCTGGCCATGCTGAGGCCGCGTCCCACATGCAGCAACTAGAAGGATGTGCAACTATGACATGCAACTATCTACTGGGGCTTTGGGGGAAAATAAATAAATAAAATTATTAAAAAGAAAAAAAGAAATCATATATGGAGTGGGGCCGGTCCCATGGTGTAGTGGTTAAGTGTGTGCACTCTGCTGCTGGCGTCCCGGGTTCGGATCCCAGGCGCGCATCGAGGCACGGCTTGTCAGGCCATGCTGTGGCGGTGTCCTATGTAAAAGTGGAGGAAGATAGGCACAGATGTTAGCCCAGGGCCAGTCTTCCTCAGCAAAAGGAGGAGGATTGGCATGGATGTTAGCTCAGGGCTGATCTTCCTCACAAAAAAAAAAAAAAAAGAAATCATATCTGGAGAGATTAGATAAAACTTTTCAAGAGATTGAAATATTTTTGCAAGTTTTCTGGCTTTTCCAAAGTACAATTGATATTTATGTGACTCATAAGACTGCTTTCTGTGATTAACTATATGTACATGGTCTTAATAAGAGGCTTTTTGAGTTGATGTGGCTGTTGAAATATGCATTATAAACCACAGTGTAAAAGTTTTTACATACAGCAAGGAATGTAAAATAATAATGGAGCTTTTAAAATAAATTTAGTTTTTAATTAACTTGGAAAAAAGAATCAAACAGATTTCATGAAAGATAAGGAAATTATTAAAATACATCTATATATATCTTGAGTTCCTTTTAGAACTCAAGAGGATAATATATAAAAAATTCAGGTAGAAATTTCTATTTTTAAAAATAAATTTCGTACTATAATGAATAAACAATATGGTTTATAATACTCCTTACTCTGTTTAATGTTATTACACCTCTATCCTATAAAAATATTTTCTTGAGGGGCCGGCCCCGTGGCTTAGTGGTCAAATGCGCATGCTCTGCTACTGGTGGCCCTGGTTCAGATCCCAGGCGTGCACCCACGCACTGCTTCTCCGGCCATGCTGAGGCGGCATCCCACATACAGCAGCTAGAAGCATGTACGATTATGACATACAACTATCTACTGGGGCTTTGGGGAGAAAAAGAGAAAAAAAGGAGGAGGATTGGCAATAGATGTTAGCTCAGAGCCAGTCTTCCTCAGCAAAAAGGATGATTGGCATGGATGTTAGCTCAAGGCTGGTTTTCCTCGCAAAAAAAAATAAATAAATATCTTCTTGAGATGTTTCGTTTGATATGTCTAATAATGGCAGGACTCTATTTGATCTACAGCCTAAATTATTTTTACAAACATTTGGAAAAATAAAATAAAATAATAAAGATAACCAGATTCCATTTGACTAGTCATATGACAAACAAGTAAAGGCAGATTCCAAGAAAGATTAAGTTTATAAAGTACCGAAATTAAATATATATCTAAATACAATATAAACCTTTGTGAATTAAAAATCTATGTTTTTCTGCTTCATCTTAGTATAATTAAGATGTAATATAATTCACAAAGCTTTTTACTATATTTACTCTCATATGCACATTTTACAAAACCTACTTTCTTGCGTGGGTTTTTTGATTGTGACTTGCATTTGTTATGTTGAGGCTATGGTTAATCCACGGTTTAACTAAAGTATTTTTACAAACATGCAGAAAGAAATGCAAAATCATGATGAAGATGTTAATGTTAGTTCTATTTGGACTGAACATCACCAAAAAGAAGAATTCAGAGATTCCAGTAAAGATTTCAAATTTATTAAAATGAGAAATGCCCTAGGAAGGCACACATATGGAAATCAGGTAAGACCTTCCAAATTAAAAGTAATTTATTCATATTTTACAGCTCTTTGTAAATTTACAAATATAATGTCATTCATGAATCATTTCTTCTCGATTATATGTAAAAAAAAGTGTTTATAATGCATTTGTGTACAATTTTTAAAAGAATACAAAAATGAGTGCTATGTACCACCAGTTAGGTTAAGAAATAGAGCAATCCCAGTTTTTTAAGACCCTGCTGTGACATTTCCAAACTGCATCCCCTTTTCCTCTGACGCAGAGGTAACCTCTATCTTGGAATTTCTTTTAATTATTTTCTTGTTTTTATTATTGCTTTACCAGCTGTGTTTGTATCCCTAACAATGTATTTAGTTTTGCCTGTTAATGAACTTTTTGTAGTTTATGGTCTATAGTTTTCTGTGACTTACTTTTTTACTGGTATATATAATGTTTCATTGTTTCACAATTATTATTCATTTTACTATTGATAAGTATTTGGGTTTCTTTTTGTTTTGTGTTTGATTGGTTGGTTTTTGCAATTATGAGCAATTCTGCCATGAACAGTGTGAACATTTTCTTACATGACTCTTGGTACACATGTTCGAGATTTTTTCTAGCTTAGGATATATTCCAAGGAGTTAAACTGCTGGGTCATAAGGACTGTGCATGTTCAACTGTAATGGATAATGTCCAGCTGTTTTCTGGAAGCTTTTACTAATGTATACCCGCTCCAAAAGTGGATGAAATTTCTTGTTGTGTGTGACTCCATTATCTTTTTAATGTGTTATACTTGTGTTGTAAGTCAGACTCTTCTTGAGTTTATTTGGATTTTGTAACATGTATCATACATGTTGAGATTTGTATAATTGTGGTCTATATACTTGTAGAAGGACATTAAGAAAAAGGATGAAGATATTCTAAGGAGTTATACTTTGAGGAAGAAATGCAAAAAAGAAAAAGAAGGAGTTTCCGGGAAGGATGTCAAACATGACAAAATTAAAAGTTCCTTAAGAAAGCAAATATATAGAGATCAGGTAAAACTTTGTAAGCTGAGCTAAACAGTTTTCATTTTTTTCTAGCTCTTCCCTAATAGAGTCTAGACATATAATCTAATCGTTATGATTGCTTGCTATGTTAAATATAACCTCCACATCTTATGGGAAAAAATCTTCTTGAGTTGATCTGGTGTGAAATTCATAATTAATCTTATAATTAACTTTAGTTGACAATGAAAGTGTTTATGCCTGCATACAAAGAAATTTGAGTTAATAATCAGGATATTTAAATATACTTTGTTTTGCCTGAATGTAACAAAAAAGAAAAAGAAACAAAAGTTCAAAAAAAAGAGACTAAAATTTTTAAATGAAAAATACCTTAAGACTATGTGTGCATGTAGTTTGTGTAGTATATTCTAATCTAAATTTTAGTTTTTATCTTGCTCTTCCCTGGTATGATACAGACCATGTGTTAATAAGATAGCTTGTCTTTTAAATGGAATCCTTCTTGAGTTAATTTTTCTAGAGTATAACTTTATTTTGCAGTCTAAACCACAGCATGTTTGTATACATATATATTCAGAAGGATCTTTAGAAAAATGATAAAGGTAAGTAAATAATGGATCAGTTTTCTGTGAATATGGCAACAAAGGAAAAAAAAAATATTCCAGGAAAGATTTGGAACAGGTTAAAATGAAAAGTACCTTAAGAAGGTACATATGTAAATAGCAGGTAAAACTTTCCAAATTAAAATGTTTGCTTTTTTTAACTTCCTATTTCATCGTGTAATTTTTATATAATATGATTGTAAGGATCTTCGCTGTGATTAACACTGCATAAATGTGCTCTTCTTGTATTATATTGTCCATTGTGAGACTTATCATTTACGTTGATACTGTCTTTAGTACACTGTCTAAAGTACTTCTATGTGTATACAGAAAGAAGTAAAGAATTCTGTTTTTGCTGATCATGCCAAAGAATCAAAAACCAAGGATATCGGAACAGATGTGGATATTATTGAAATAAAAAATGCCTTAAGGAAGCACATATATAGAGCTCAGGTAGAACTTGGCATACTAAAAATTTTGTACAGTTTCTTATCCTCCTCTAGTATAAACAAAAAATAATAATAATGATAATAATATGTGACTCGAGTTTAATATGTCTTAAAATAATTTTCTTCATTAATTTGTTATGAACAGTAATGTATTTGGACATTTAGTAAATATGCTAAATTCTCTGCTTTTTATACTTCAGTGATGTCACAGATAAATTTTGTGTTTACACACTGCTATAACTTGTTGCTGGATGCTGGCTGGCCTGATACTGGAAGATGAGGGCTGGAAGATCCGCTTCTGTTGTGCTGGTTCAGGCTCAGTCTTGGGCAGGCCTTGAGGTCCTGGGTTTGGAGGAAGGGCTTTCTTAGTGATCTTGCCCCGCCTCCAGTGGTAGGGGCTCTCTTATGATCTGGAGCCGTGATCTTTTCCTGCCCGTCTTCAGGGGTAAAGAGTTTTTTTTTCCTCTTCCCTTACCCAGAAGGTTACGGATTTTCACTTGTGTCGTGAGGGTAACAGAGTTTGCTGCCTTTCCCACAGCAGCTGCTGTTCATCTCCCCCAGGCCTTTACCATGAGGGAGGCTTTCTTTAGCTTCCCACCTTGTCTCCTTTTTTTCCACTTGAGCACCCAATGAGGTCCATGGAGAAGGTCCTGCCATTGAGTGCAAACTCCCCTTATGTCTTTGATTCCCAGGGATTCTGTTCTCTTGTGCTAGTCCACACTTGGCCTTTAGCAAGTGGTGTAAAATTTAAGCTGAAATTTTCTTATCCTCTTTAATGAAAGCCCTCCTCTTCCTACCATGCTCTGTTTCAAATAAATCCATGCTCATGTCCCATGTCCTCAGAGTCACCTGTCTTTCTTCATATTGCAGTTTAGTTGGTTGCCCTGAGACCTCCGCTGTCTGATGGATTCAAGTAAAATTACGATTTAGTAGATTTTTCGGCCTTTTCTTGTTTGTAATGTGGAAGCGCCTCTCTTTTCCAGCTTTCTACATCCTAAGTGGAAGCCAAAGCTATATCATTGTTTTAATTTGTATTTCTTCTATTAGTAGCAAGTTTAAGCATATTTTATACCTTCAGTTGCCAGTTTTGTATGTCTTCCCCTGCCAATTGCTTGTTCATATTCTTTTTCTTTTTTTCCGTTAGGTTGTTTTATATCATTGTTTCTAGAACTCTTCATATAGGATATTCTCTCTCCTTTTATGTTTGTTGCAAACATTTTTTCAGTATAATCTTTTAAACAAATATACAATTATAGCTATTTTAAAATAATAGAGAAAGATTTTACATGTGATTATATAGGAAACATGACTACATTTTTTCACCTATGGACTCTTATATAAAATGTTCTCCCCATTTATATTTCTAATTATTAAAATGCTGAGGACAATGGACCTCTTCAGGTCTTCAAAGTGAATATGACTTTACCTTTTAATTTATTTTAATTTAATTTAGAAAATAGACAACGTTCACACTCATGAGAATGCCATTACCCTAAAATAATAGAAGTCACTAGTCTGAGCAAACATGACACTCAGATCAAATTATAGCTATTAACGTCTTCCTGAATCTATTTTGTAAGTTTGGCCAAGGTTTTAATGCTTTGTAAGCTGGAATGTATTTTTCAACCTAAAAATGTTTAGTTTTAATTATATGGTTGCTGTTTTGTAGGCTATCAGATACAGCTGCATTAGAATAGAAAAACAATCAGTATACAGTGCCGAGGTAAGGGGCTTCAAGTAGGGTGGTGACGGGGGCGAAAGGAGCTTTGTGTTTTGTTATTTTTAGTTATTTTGGTATAAAGGAATGTGTCCTCTGTACAACAAAGCTTCCTATCAAATTTGAAATGTTAGTTTCTCTAATCAGAAATGAAAAAGAAAAATACTGTTCTGTTAAAGCTCCAAAAAAAAATTCTATACAGTAGTAAAAACTTATAACAAGAGTTAAAAACTTACCTTGTGCTCATCATAGGTGAGATATGTATCCCTGTTCTCATATTTCATAACTTTCATAATTACTACTTCTAGATTAAATTTTCAATGTAATATTTACAAAGGTATATTATTTCCTTTGTCATTTATATATCATCATATATGTTCATTCCTTGAAAATTGTTTTACTCCATGTAGTCTTTCAGAGTATTTTTGATTCTCAACTAGTTCAAAGAGTTACAGTCATGTGTCATGAGATACATTCTGAGAAATGTGTCATTAAACGATTTCCTTGTTGTGCAAACATCATAGAGGATACTTACACAAACCCAGATGGTATAGCCTACTACACACCTAGACTATATGACACTAATCTTATGGGACCACTATCGTGTATGTGGTCTGTTGTCATCATTATGCAATGCATGACTGTACTTTCATTTTATTGTTAAAAATGTTTTGACCAGGGGGAATATATTTTGTGGAACTCCTAGAGTTATATTAATATGCATCCTCAGAGTGATTTTTATAATACTGTAGCACTTGTCACTTTTCGCAAATATTGATTGTGTTTGACGGCATCTTAATATATTTAGTATGTCTTAATAGATATAGTTTCCTTATAAGTTTAAAAGAAAACCCCAAAATAATTTTGCACCTAGAAAATTATGTGTAGTTGTAGCTCTGACTGAGATCTCCTAATTATCAGCCAGACTTTGCAAATGCCTTTTAAAGTTTTCTTTTAGAGGTAGTATTTTCCCTCGCTATTTAAGGCAACAGAGAATAATAAATAAGACAATAATGTATATTTTTGCAGTGCTTCGTAGTTGTAAAACATTAATATAAATCATCCTTTTTGAACCATGTAACAACCCTGTGAAGTAGTGAGGGCAGGAATTATCTTTATTTTACAGATAAGGAAATTAAGTCTCCTTACTAATTCAAGATTTAATCCCAGAATTTTACCCTTCTCTTCTTTGAGTCATAGAATCTTATTTTCCTTAGGTTAAAAATGCTGGATTTCCCAGAGGTGTATTAAATTTAATTGAAAGCCTCATAGAAGGACAGTTTTTTAAAGAAGCAATTGAGGAACTTTCCTCTTTGCAAGCACATTATATCCCTCCTGTATGCCTTCTTCATGCTCTTCTAGAGAACGTTCTACAGGTAAGAGCAGTCTTAAGAGTTTATAACCTTTCAAAGAATGTTAAAATATGAACATTTTCTCATTTTTTGTATGTTTACTGTTTGTTTTTTCTCTTTTTAGTATTTTTTTCCATCATTTTAATAGGAAATGCAGTACCAATATTTTACCATTTCTTTTCTATTTTTAAACTATATACTAGGTCCTATTCTGAGTGCTTTAACTTATTATTTTCCCAGAATTTCCAAGATAATTTTCTCTTGGGAAAAATTTATCTGATATTTTTCTGTGGCAATAAAGTAGCTAACATAAAAATCAAGAGTACAACGATCTAGAATGCCGTTTGGTAAATTACCCCCTTAGTACATTGATAATCATTTTTATTCATAGTATACATAGACAATAAACATACTCCTTAAACTGTGAAGACTAGTAGAACAGCTTTTCAAGGTAGCTTTCTAATCATATTCTTCATCGGGGTGCCAATTTGAAGAAATAACAGATGTAAGCTATGTCGGACTAATGTTGGTGATAAGTAAGAATGTTGCATGAAATGTTTCTTACCTTTAGTTCCTTTCAGGTCACATTTTGGAACTCTTAATCTCACTATAATCATGTAAAATGGACATTTCATGTAAGTTAGTCCCAATAGCTAGGATTATCTAAAGTCTAGATACATATATAGAGTGTGCTCTACGGGTGCAGTATTTAATTAGCTAAACATGATACTTCCCTCTGCTCTCCTTTGTCCAAAAACCTATATTTGGCAAGAAAATTAGGCCAGGGTTGTCATAGTTTTACTCTGAATTAGCTGGTGAAGCTGTACTTTTAGCTATAGTGTTTTATTTGTTTGTTTATTTTTAAATAATAGGATAACATAGATACGTTTCCTGGTCGATACTTTCATATATTATCAGCTCTTCTTCACCTACATCCTCCTTGGAAGTCCCCAGCCATGTCAAGATATTACTTAGAGTTGTTTCAGTGTCCAACTTGTATGAAAGGAGCATGGTCTCTAATAGAAGTGCTTATCAGGTAAGGAACTTTACATGTGAGGATGCAAAATTTCAGCTGGTAGTTGTTATGCTATTTATTTTTTAGATACTGATGAAGAAAGTACATTTTATTTAGAAAAAATTTCTGTGTGTGTATATTTCAGTGTTGTATTTATTGCAAAATTCTTATAAAAAAGCCATGTCAAAATTGGTCATGTTTGTTGATCAGTTTATTAGGAAAATAAATGTTTAATAAATACATGAAATGGACTCCCAGGAAAGCCAAAGCATTATTTTTTTAAAACAAAATAAGTTTGCATATTGTTTTAAAAATTAAGAAAATTAATTTATTGAATATGGACATCATCAAATTTTGATCATGATAAGTGTAAACATTGGTAACTGTATACAGTATCTGTTTTAGTGTTTCTGTTGTATTTTTTCAGCTAGAAATTCGAATTTTGAAACTGAACTTAATGTTTCCTAAATATGTCATTTCTTTCATGCCTCTGCACATGCTGTCATCTGCCTACATCCTCCCTTTGTCTTACAAATGTTACGCTCTCCGGAAATACTTCCTATTTCTCCTTTTTTCTCCCAAACAGAGCTAATCATTTTTCCCTTTCTTCTCAGATAGCTTTCTCTATCTGATAGCCCACCGTTGTCTGGGAAGTACTTTCTTTCTATGCTAATGTTCAGCTTTAGGAGGACCATAGTAGTGAGAGCAAGGATACTTGACCAGCTAGGCAAAGGTTGGACCTTCGGTTAGCTCTTTGAGATCAGAAAGATTCATTTACCATCTTGGTTGTGATATATTTGAAGTGAACTAATCAGCTAGCTAGCATGCATTTATTCTTTCTTTGAAAAAAATGTTTCTTGAGTACTTACTGGAAGCCATTTCAGTGCTACATTTCAGGGATAAAAAGATGAATAAAATAACAGTTCCTACACTATTGAAGGAGACTGAGATGTAAACACAGTTCTAACACAACAGTACCAGCCCAGCATAGGTATTGGATGTGGATATATGGTTTATGTAGTTGACCTCCTTCCTAGTTTCCAAATCTTTTGTCATTGCCTTTATTTAAAAGCCCTCATTCCTTCCTATGTAAACTATTTCAATACCTTCTTTATTGATCTTGATTCTATTTTTTTCCCTTTATCTTCCAAAGTACCCCAGTCTGTTCTTTCCAAAGTGATCTTGTCATTTCCCAGATAAAAGTCCTTCATTAACTCACACATCACCTATAGGAGACAGCTTAAATTCCTTAGCAAAACATGTAAGGCTCTTCTTGAGTTAGCCCCTAGATATGTCTCCCTTCTCATCTTCATCATTTTCCCAAGTATGCCCAATGACTGAACTGTTTTTCGTTTCCTATGTCTTTGCTCTTCTGTTTTCTCTACCTACATATACCTCCATTCCTGCCACCCCAGAAATATATGGCCAACTCCTCATTATCCTTTAAAATGCCAGGTCAGATGCCACTTCCTAACTCTTGCCCTTTACTTTGCGTTTGTCGCTCAGAGCAGGCTCTGACTTCCTTAAGAGTAGATGCTCAGTCTTAAACATCTTCATCTTCAGTAGTTAATATAATGCCTAGAACATAATAAGTGCTTAATAAATGTTTGGCTGAATTAATTGATGCTACAGGAAATGGAATTTGGACAGCTTAAAAGTAGACTTTTTAATAAACAGAAATGCCTAGATTTCCTTTGAAAATAATTGGGTTCATTGGGGGTCAGGAGGAAGGTGCCTAGAGAAGTGGTAGGAGTATACATGAGCTGGGTGATTATAGTCTACTTTTATATATATTTGAAATATTCCATAATATTTGTTTTTTTAAAAAAGAAGAAAAGAAAAGATACTGTGGTATCCATCTCCAGTGGTTTTCAGATAGGCTGAATAACTAAATGGGCATGGAGGGTCTTCTAGAACAGATTCGAGTATTAAGTGAATTAGTAGCTATTAAGGACCTTCCTAACCTGAGAATGTGGTATTCAAAAAGAAGATGAGGAAGGTGAAGACAGAGGTAGAATGTTACAAGTACATTCTTGATATAATTGAAAATAAAGTTGGAAGAAGATTGTAATAAATATTGTTGCCTAGATTCTATCTCTCTTAGTCCTAGAGTTCTGAGTAATCTTATGTTCTCTTTAAGAAAATACTATAGAACTGTGCTGTCCAACTCAGTAGCCGCTAGCCACATATGGCTATATAAATGTAATTAAGATTAAATAATTAAAAATTCAAGTCTTCAGTTTCACAAACCACATTTCAAATATCCAATAGAACATATCCATCATAACAGAAAATTCTGTTGAACAGGACTGCTATAGAAGATGGGAAGAAAATAAATACTGAAGTTTTAAAACTCTAAAAAAAATAGCCCTAAATGACCCTTATTTTACTAAATAATGTAAAAGAAAACAATCTTGAGTAAGAGGAGGATTATGGAGAGTATTATAAATTGAGAATATCACTGGTCATCTAAATCAAAAGGGCTTAATGAAATTCATAATTTTTTTCTTTATCAGTGAAATAAAGAGTTCAAAGGGGGGGTACCATATGGTTGATAAACATTACAATCGCTGAAAAATAGAGAAATTAGATCTGTATTATTAAAAAAGTGTCTCGAGATATTTGACATGGTTTAATTTTTAAAGGAAAAAATATTAATAAAATTTTGCTCAATTTATATTTTGTTGAAGCAAATTTCCTTAAAATTCCAATAATAATCTAAAAAAAGGAATGCTTTGTCCACAAATCACGCAATGAATTGCTTGTATGTTATAGATTGTTGGGTTCATGTCTTTCAGGTCTTGCCTTTTCAATGAAGGTTTTTGTCATCAAATTTCGGAAAATATTATTGGCTCTAAGGTGCTCCACCTGGCTCTGCTCAGATTTTTCTTTAATTTAGTTGAAAGTGAAGTGCGACATCTGAGTCAAAAGTAAGTTTTAATCACAAAAAAACCATTTTTCTATATTTTTATTGTTTAAAGTATCATTTTTCTAATCATTTACGTATATATTTCTTAAAAACACCTTGTTTTTGAGTTTAAAGTAGATTTATTTTAAAAGCGTATTTCCAGAGACAGTCCTTCAGTGGCACTAAAGGTTTATATACTTCTTTTATGTTTCCTTAGTTCACATTTTTATTTTTCACTGATTTATAACATTTGGATGGGTAAGAGTGTTTTTATTTTTCAGAATTTGTATATTTTTTAATTCTTTAGTAGTTGAATACTTAAACAAAAAGCTATACTAGGTTTTAACACTGAATCTAATATCCATGGTAAGTTTTGTGTGTGCCCTAAAACTTGCAGTTAGATTACTTTGTGTACTTGTTGGTGATTATACTGAACTGAGGCCATTTTTTTATATTTTGTCCTTTATTATAGTTATATATTATAATCTTCATATATTATGACTTTTTTATATTCAGAAATTGCTAGAATTTTTTTTGTTTTATGACGGAAGGTAAGATTTTATGCCTAACTGTAGTGATAAAATTGGTGTAAAGATATACCTTTCATTTATATTTTCATTAGGTTGTATGACTGGTCAGATTCTCAGAGTCTGAAAATAACAGGAAAGGCAGTTGTTTTTGAAATCTTTTGGTCAGGAAGTGAGACCTCTGGGCTTTTGACCAAACCATTAAATATGCTTTTGGAGTGGACTATATATTCTCACAAGGAAAAATGCAAGTCTAATGATGTAAGTAGGATTAATTTATAAATGAGTAATGCTTTGAAAAAAGTATATCTCTGAATTATGCATCTTTTTTTCTTCCTTTTATTCTTTGAATTACTTGCAAAAAATTAAAATCTACACAAATATGTCATTGTTTTCTAGTTAGTTTATCTAGTTGTAAGGTAAAAGGTCCTTGGAGGCTGGTTTCTTCGTCATCTCACATTTGGATGTAGTAGCCAGGGACAGGTATTTGATTATTACTGCTAAGAAATCTATAGTTACTTATCATTCTAGATTTTTTTTACTTTTGTACATTTTAATTCTTAAGGAACCTAATTCTTAAGGTTTAAAAAATTAAGTTCATAAATTTTTTTGTATACTACTAATAAAAAGTTCTACTTGTTTTTAAAACTACTTTTCTGGATGTTAAGAGTTATTTCCTGAACTCTTTCTTCATAAGTAGGTTTTGCTTGTCATTAGAAATTTAACACACAGTAATGTCAGTGTATTTTCTGTCTGAAGGGTAGTTGGGAAAGTTAAATGCAGTAAAATATATGAAGTGCATAAGCAGCATACTGTGCCGCATTTGGGGTGCATAATAGATAGTAGTCACCTTTCTCCTTTTCAAAATGATCTGCCTTTGGGACTTTATTGTCTACTTTTTTTGTGTTACGTCATTAATTTCTGCTTATATTTTTTTAATTCTTTCCTTTTACTTTCTCTTCTATCTTTTTGAGTGTTTGGATCTTTTTTCTTTTTAGTCTTTATTTCTACTACGTACACTTAATATAAATTGCCTTTTGAGTACAACTTGAGATTCATTTCGTAGGTTTCAATACTTTGGTCTAGGCTGCTCTTATTGGTTATTTCAAAGTATTTTTTGTTGTCAATTATGAATTCCCCTGTGATCCAAGAAGTGTTTTAAAAGAGTGTTTTAGGGCCAGCCCTGGTGGCCTAGTAGTTAAGTTCAGCGCGCTCCATTTTGGCATCGCGAGTTCAGTTCCCAGGCGCAGACCTACACCACTCTGTTAGCAGCCATGCTGTGCTGGTGGACCACATACTAAAAAATAGAGGAAGATTGGCATGGATGTCAGCTCAGGGTGAATCTTCTGCAGCAAAAAAAAAAAAAAGAATATTTTAAAACTTCTAAATGAATGAGTTTTTATTATTGTTGATGGATTTTGTCTATGTTTTTGTTGTTAACTTCTAATAGTGAATTATAGTTAAAAAAACAAGCCGTATATGATTTCTGCTTTCTGAAATTAACTGAACCTTTCTTTTTGACCCCATGTGAGATTAAGGGCCAAAATGTGTTCTCTGTTGTTTTACATTTTTCTCTATCATGTATTAGGCCAAGCTTAATTGTTTAACTCTTCTGAATCTACTTTGTGAATTTTTTTTTTTGTAACAGTTTCTGCTTTATATATAGTGATGTCATCTTGTGATTCATGACTGATATATCATCATAACTGCTAGCACGGTAACATTTTCTTCAGGGATAGTAAACGTAGTAGTTAGGGTAGAGAGCTCTGGTGTCAAATGGCCATAAATTCTATTCTGTCTTAAGGAAAATTCTTATGTAGTTTCTTTTCTAATGTTTTCTCCATCCATTTTCTCTCCTCTACTTTTTAATTTCCAGTTAAACTTACGTTACACCTTCTTTTTGTATCCTCTTTGTTTTTTACCCTCTCATTTATATTTTCAGTTATTTTCCTACACTTGGAACATTCTGGATCGTGTCTTTTCATCCAATTTTTAGTTCACTAGTCTCTTTTTAGCTGTGTCTAATATGTTAAATATGACCATTGCATTTTTAATTTTTGTATTTTTTCCAGTTTTAGACTTTTTCACTTCTAAATTACTATACGTTTTTATGGTTTCTAGTTCCCTACAAAGTTTTCAAGGTTTTCTTTTGTCTTTGAACATTGCAGTAAGAGTTATTTTGTAGTCTATATCTGATTCTTTGATATTTGAAGTCTTTGTGGATCTGTTTCTGTTTGTTGTTTCTGCTGTTTCCTTCTCTTGTGCCTTATATAATCTCTTGCAAGCTAGTTATTGTTTACTATGTGCCATAAACTGCATTTGAAAAATTATAGAAACAATTTGTGGCCAAGACACAGAATATCTTCCTCCAGAGAGAATTTCTGTTGCCAGGTTCGAGGGTTCTTGGATAGTCTAAGTGAAGTACAGGAGTACAGGGCTACAAATACATGTAGTTTTGCTTCTGATTCGCTTCCTCTTGAGAGTGAAGGCCTGCAGGGTCTCGGTGTATTGGGTGTTAGGCCTTAGGATATGACTTTTATGCTCCTTTTCCCCTAGGCTTCAAAAACCACACTTCTGTATATCAGCTCTTTCTCCAGGGTCAACAAATGTCCTTAGGGCAAAGTCAGCTATTGGTGAGTGCCTCACTTGGCTTTTGCCTTCTCCTAGATCTTAGTTTAGCAATTTCTCATAACTTTCCAGAAAATGTTTTACATATTTTATTCAACATTTTTAGTTTTCTTCTATAAGAGGAAATTTATTCTATAAGAGGAAGTTTATCTGAATTACCTAGTCCTCTATTATCAGAAACAGAAGCCCTTACTGGTTTTTAAAAATTCTATTTAGGGATTGTCTGAGGCATGCTTAAAAAAGAAAATTCTTTTGAGGGCCCTATTTTTTTTTTAATTTGCTTTAAAAAAGGAAGATTGTTTCTGGGTATAGCTTGACTTCTTTGTGATCATGTAATCCTATTATGTGGCAATAACCAGGTGAGAAGCCACTTTCTTGTACGTGCGTCTGTTTTAAAAAGACATATGATTGTATAAATTTATGTAAATTGAAAATATTCAACCAAAATAGAACTATCTACACTTCATTGCTCTAATTTCCCATTCAAGTAAAGTGATGCCCAAGGTGCTGCAACAAAGGCTTTTACCTTACATGGAGCAAGAAATGCCTGATGTCCAAGCTGGATTTTGAAAAGGGAGAGGCACGTGAGATCTAATTGCGATTATTTGTTGGCTACTGGAGTGCTCCAAAGAATTTCAGGTTAGTCTATGTTTTATAGACTACAGTAAGACCTTTGCCTGTGTGGATCATGAAAAGCTATGGGCAGCTCTGAAAGAAATGGGCGTGCCTCAACACTTGATTGTCCCGATACATAACCTGTAGTGTGGACAAGAAGCCACTGTCAGCACAGAATATGGAGAGACAGAATGGTTTCCTACAGGCAACAGTGTCAGACAAGGATGCATTTTATCTGCCTATCTGTTTAATCTGTACACAGAACATATCAGACGAAAAACTGGGCTAGACTCAGATGAAGCAGAAGTGAAAATTGGTGGAAGGAAATACCAACAATCTAAGATATGCAGATGACACCCATCTTGCTGGCAGGAAGCAGCAATGACTTGAAACAACTTCTGATGAAAGTGAAAGAAGAAAGTGCCAAAGCAGGACCGAATTTGAACATCAAGAAGACAAAACTCATGACTACAGAAGAACTACATAACTTTAACATAGACAATGAAGACATTGAAATTGTTAAAGATTTTATTTACCTTGGTTTAGTCATCAATTTAAATGGAGACTGCAGCCAAGAACTCAAGAGAAGATTGAGACTCTGAAGAGTAGCAATGAAAGAATTAGTAAAGATCATCAGGTGTAAATAAGTGTCGTGTGAGACTAAGGCCAAGATTATCCACACCCTCGTATTCCCAGTTACTATGTACAGATGCCAAAGCTGGACAGTGAAGAAGACTGACAGGAAAAAGATTGATTCATTTGAAATATGGGGTTGAAGGAGATCTCTGCAGATACCGTGGACTGCCAGAAAGACGAACACGGGGGTCCTAGAGCAAATTAAGCCTGAACTATTGCTGGAGGCAAAAACGATAAAACTGAGGCTGCCCTATTTTGGGCACATCATGACAAGGCAGGATTCTTTGGAAAAAACAGTAATGCTGGGAAAGGTAGAAGACAGCAGGAAAAGAGGAAGACTTAATATGAGATGGATTGATTCCATACTGGATTGATGGCCAGTTGAGGATAATACTTCTAAGCTAAAATTGATAACATCCTTATTAAATACTATTTGCCTTTTTATGTACTTTTTAGACAATAGAATCATTAAGGATAATTTCCTCATTATGGAGCATTTCTTTTTTATCCATTTGATTATATAAATGAAATTGCTCCTTTATAACTGAAAACAATAATAAAACTGACGTTTTCACAATTTTACTAAATCACCAAAGGACTAGCACAGATAAGAATTTACTCAGGAAATACTGATGTAAATAGTAACAGATTTGTACATATTTAACTTGAAGATTTTTTGTTCAAATTTATAAATAAATTCAAGATATTTTTGAAGCAATCTAGAATAAATTGTAGCATCAGTTGTAATATGAGAACTGGTTTTAAACTTTGCAAACTAATTTTTATTTAACATTTGAATTGCTTAAATTCATATAAACTGTTTTTTTATTGTGTTACCTTATCTGTTAGAATTCATTCTTGTACTTAATTAAATCTTTTTGGCAGTTTCCAATTTCAAGAATTCCATGCATGTTCACAGACATCATTTTCTGTACTGTAAAACGTTTGTTTCTTGATTTGCTGAGTTGAAGCATTCAATTTAAGTCATTAGCTAAACAGAAGTCCTCAGTTTATGCTAATATTGTTTTGTCATAATGTCAATCAGCAAGTATTGCACAGTGACACAATGGCAGTGAATTTCATTGTCATTAATCTGAGAAAGCTTTGGGCTTTCCTTGGCAAAGAGCAGAGGTGGGCTGTGTCAAGGTTATGGAGGAGGTATAAATTTTACTAAGCTTGGTGGTGAGTCCTACTTTTCTTTGTGATGTCCTTAAGTACTATTTAACGATAACTCTAGAATTATAGGTAGAATGGAAGCTGGTTTGTATTTAAAGATAAGGAAATTGAGGCTAAAGAGTTTAAGTAACTTATTCAAGGTGTCACAACTTGTTAGGGCAAAGGCTTGACTAGAGGCCAAGTCTCTACTGCAACTTACTTTCTATTTCAAATGCCAGTGTTTAAAATAGGAAGAGGCACAATATGTGCATTATGTTTGCATCTTTTTGAAAGGAGGTACTAGAGGAGCAGTTTGTCATCTATTGCTGTGGGATACTGTGGAAAGCCCTAACCTGGGAGTTAGAAGGCCAAGATTCTGGTTTGTTCTATGTCATAATACTAGTCAATTTTTGGAAGATTGCCAAGTTTATAAATGAGATTACTTTTACTGGCAGATAATAAAGAACTGTATTGACCGAATGTCTGATGATAGACTTTAACAAATTAGAAAGGAATTCTAAGGTAAATATATGAATTATGTGCAAATCATGTCTATCTTTCATTTCTTTATTAATTCTTAGGGTATTCATGTTCTGTTCTTTCAGCTTTAGCAAACATTTCAGTATTCCAAAAAAGCTTTTCTCCTTTGATGGTTTATTTGCCATTTTCTCACTAATCCACTTCTAATGCATATATATCCACTATGCTAGAAATGCAGTCATGCATCGCTTACTGACAGGAATATATTCTGAGAAATGTGTCATTAGGCAATTTTGTCGTTGTGCAAACATCATAGAGTGTACTTACACAATCCTAGATGGTATAGCCTACTATCCACCTAGGCTGTGTGGTACTAATCTTATGGAACCGCTGTTGTATATGCAGTCCATCGTTGACTGAAATGTCATTACATGGCGCATGATTGTAGTAGCATTGTTTATATACAGAGTTGCAATGAGTGCAATCCATTGCACAGTGTCTTGGCCCTATTATAGTGAGTGTCATAGGTAAGAATATAGTATAAAAGGATCCAAGGACGTGATTTGAAAGTGTCTTTTATATAAAAATTTTCTGTGATGGATATGTTGCCACATATGTGGTATGTATGTTTAGCTAATGACATACAGATAAGAATAACTTTGGCAGGATCTTTCTTGTCAGGGTAAAGGAGCTACAGTCGTTCCTTGCAAGTCCTGCAGGGCCAACCTATCTCTAACTTTTAAATAACAGTAATATCAAAGTAAATTGAATATTAAGCAATATTGATATTTGTGGTGTCAGGTACATGTGTACATATATTTGTGAAAGGAAAGAGGGAGGGTCCCAACTGGTTGGTTTTATGTTATTTTTCATTGACGGAGTGCTGGATTGTAGTTTTATATGAGGCTTAACTCTGTAGGCTGACCTCTTTCTCTATCCAGAGTCTTAGAACCAGGGATCTGAAGTGATTCTGATTTACTATACCCTTGAGATGGGGGAATACTTTGAGAAATCAAACTTTACTGTTCTCTTGCTTCCTTCCTGAGCAGTGTCATTGCTGATATTCAGGTATACATTATTTTGGAAGAAATATTCTGTGGCATGGATCTCGACATGATCAGTTTGCTAGTTAAATAGAGATTTTCACTGTCCTGTTTTATGTTCTCTTGATAACTTGAACCATGAGAAGTAAAACTTGCTTAGAGTGGTCATCTGTGTGTTGTCTTTATAAAGAATGGAGTTGGCTTCCTGCAAAGTTCTTTGAAGAGTGGCTAAGACCCAGAGCTTAAGGGAGTCAATTCTGGTCAGCTGCAAGGCTGGGACCCTACCAGGCTCCAAGGGAAGTGTTGGTACTTTCCCAGCCTGCTGATATGGCCAGTCCTGCTGCTCGCTTCCCATGTCCCAACAGTTGCAACTGTGCTTAAACCCAGCCTTCTCTCAAGGCAGGAGAGGGGGTGGTGCTGACGCCCACTCATGAATCCTGACCTGGCAGTCAGGTTCTGTGTCATGGCCCCTGATCACATCAGAGGAAGTGCAGTGCTTCCCTAAGCATGCAGCTTAAAATCCGTTCAGCCCCATTCTTCAGAGTTTCTCTCCCATACTCTAAGTCCAGCCCTGCCAGAATACAGTGTGCTGCCCCAAGTGGGGTAGGGTGACAGGGGACCTGCACGCTTGCTAAGGACGCTGACTAATGGCTTTTCCCTCAATAAACACTGTTTCAGCAGGCCCGAGGTATATGCTGCTTGACCACTTGCCCTTGTTTGCACGAGAAACCAGAAGTAGAACTTCAGTTCGGAAATCATTTAGCTAATAGCTTCTTCTGACAGCAGTGATGCCCTAATGAAATACTGTATATACTGATAAGAATCTTGTCTGCTGAGGGTGGGAGAGATAAATCCAGTAGTCACTGAGTGCTCAAAGTACTAGAGATTTCTCTGTCACTAACCCCATATTAGGCATAGCATGGTGACAGAACGTAGCAGTTATAATCTATTTGGATACCATAACATTTATTAAACCTTTTCACATGCCTTCTACCCAACTGTTAATTTAGTGATTTTTTTCACGCATCCAACATGCCTAGACAAATACCAAAAATATAGGAATTTCAACTAGGTTTAATGTCATTGTGAAAAAGTGTTTACATTTAAATCAAAGGTGTTTAAAAACATTATTTTCACACCTCTTCATCTTCATAATTTATGGATTAGAAAGACATTTTAAACACTAGGGTAAAACACACTTATTGTAAGGTTCATATACCTTGCTATATTTTTTATAGGAATTTATTTATTTATTTTTTTTAAAGTTTATTTATTTATCCCCCCAAAGCCCCAGTAGATAGTTGTACGTCATAGTTGCACACCCTTCTAGTTGCTGCATGTGGGACTCGGCCTCAGCATGGCTGGAGAAGTGATGCGTCGGTGCGCGCCCGGGATCCGAACCCAGGCTGCCAGCATCAGAGCGCGTGCACTTAACCGCTAAGCCACGGGGCCGGCCCTATAGGAATTTAATAATGTTTATTATAGGAGTGATAATATAAAACAATATTTATACTTTTAAAACTGTGATCTCTATATATCTCTAAGTTAGGTAATGGTATTTGATATAGTTTGATAATTAAAATGTGAATCAATATATTTCTTTACAACAAAGGACAATCTTTACTAAAGCTTTTATTCATTGTTTTTCAAGTCTTTTTCTGGAAAATGCCATTTAGAGAAATGTAAAGGTTAACTTTATATATAAACAGTAGGTAGGAGTGGCTAAATCTATATTTTTTTGTAGTCGTAATGTTCCTGTTAGAAATCCACAGAAGCCAAGTACTTCCTCATTGTTTTAATGGAATTATTGCCTGACTAAAGAACTTGACACCATTGGAAAAAGTTATTTTAAAATTTTGTTATAGGCTATCCATATATAAGTCCTGGAAATTTGTTTTATTAACTGTTCTGTCATATAGATGTGGGGCAGGAAGGAGGAGGGAAGGAAGGAAAGGGAGACAATGGAGAGAAAGATTTAGTTTGCTAGGGTTCTTTTTTAGCATTAGGATACTCTATATTTTTAAATAGCTAAGTTTTGCCTCAACAAAAGTTATTCAAAATGAACACTGATAGAAATCATATATTTTAATATATTTTAGTAACATTTTTCCCATCTCAACGTTAGGTCTTCAAACATGAACTAGCTTACTTATTGACTGGAATTCTTGGAGCAGCAATAGATTATTGGATCTTCCTTGGTCTTAAGATGGGTAGAAATGTGATGCGACACATGTCTGATGACTTAGGAAGTTATGTTTCCCTCTCGTGTGATGGTAAGTGTGTCTATGTTATATTTTTCTTAGACCTATTGTGGGAATTAGTTTTGAGCTTCCTTTAGGCAGTCTGTAATCTTTAACATATGCTCATATGAACCTTTCCTTAAAAAGGTTATTTTTATATATACAGATTTTTTATATTTGTATAAGCAAACACACATATAGACAATATAAAGAGGAAGGTAAAAATTACCCATAAGGAATGCTTCCATACAGATAACCACTGTTAAGTTTTTAATATATTTCTTTCTAGGATTTCTAAGCATTTGTATATAGTTGAGTTCATATTATATATGTAATTTTGTATTTTTATTTTCCTCTAAATATTACATGAGCCTTCCCACATACACATCATTTATTTATTATTTTGATGGTTTCATAAAAATTGAATATTATAGTATAGAAAATAGTACCTAGAAATAAATTATTATATATATATAATATTATTAATGTTTTTCTTAATCTTACAACTTAAAATGAAAATTAAAATCCTATGCAAGTAAACATTTAACTAGACAAATTGAAAAATTAGTTATTCTCTTTTCATTGGAGAGATAGGTTTGCTTTTTTATGTATGATGTTTTAGAATTTCACGTGGTAAGAACTATTTTTAGTACCTTTAATACTTCTAATCATTTCACGTTGAGTAGAAAGCATTATATGTTTCTCTTATCTGTGCCATATGAACAGTTCCCAGGTCTCTGCCTGCATGAATACTTAACAGTATTAAAAAATGAAATTCATTGAATCAGAATACTTACTATGTTATAAAGCCACTTGCATTAACTTGGGTTATATCATTGGTGAAAACATTTTCCCCACGTTCCTGTTGCTGTATAATTTTTCTTATTATAACATGAAAAGCTGCTACTATTTTCCACTGAGTCTGTGGTCTAACAAATGAGCATGGATGAAGCAAATAGAAGTAATTTATATGTATAATTTCCTCACTCTTCCTCCTTTCCCCATTATCTAATTTAATTTAAAAGTCCCTCTAGAATAAGTGGGGAGAGTAATATTATTTAAGCAACATGATGACAGAACTCATTTTTATGTGCTCACCTTGTGAAAGGTTCTACCTAACTCTTTTGGGTCTCCAAAGTGAGGGAGGCTTCCATAAGACCTTATATATATTCCTAAACTTCAAAGCCAGTTTAGGGAACCATGAACCTTTTTCTTTCTTTTTTTCTTAATTTCTGTAATCCTAAATTCCTAAAATAAACATATTTTGAACCAAGTGAGCTTTTTGTGGCCCTCAAACATAAAAGATGATTTTTAAATAATTAAAAATATTTTAGACTGCCAAATAAGTATTCTATTTTGTAACACGTGTTTCAGTGTGTCTTGGTTTTATTTAAAAGAAAAAGTTCTTGATTATGCTGTCAATCACTTTAATACTTTGAAGAGAGAGTCTAGAATAGGCATCCAGTTTATAACTGGGTTCAGGATTTATTCAATGATACCCTCTGCAAAGAGAGGTCTCTTTTTATACTACTGAAGTTAGAAGATTTTTATCTAAAGCGTTTTATCTCCTTTCTTTTTTCCTCTTTCTTTTTCATTGAGCTGAGGGGTGATTACTGTTCCTTTTGTGGAGTAGCTGTCCTTTGTTGTATGACTTTTTAACATTTCTTAGCTCAAATTCAATCTTCCTTCAGAACTCTTTCTTATCATTTCTTTCCCACCATTCCTACTAGGTAGGTTTTTCTTTTTTTCCTCATTTTAGAAACAGCAGAATTCTGGCATTTTTGCCAGCATGAGAACTAAACATTCAGCTAAAAGGATTCTGTTTTCGTTCCATAAAGAAACCTCTTTGAGTTTGGGGACCCAAGACAGGATTAGCGGTGGCTATCAGTATAGTTATATGTGTTGTTTCCAGTATGTATTGGTTACCTTTAGGGAAATATAACATCTTATAGTTTAGCCAAATGCATGAAATAATAACCTTGTATTAACAGAGTTCTACTATGTGTTATACATCAGCTTTAATGCTTTGCTTATATTCTGAATTTCTGTTCACTTGAAAGCAAAGTGTTGTATCCAGTGTTGTTCCCAATTTTCACATTACAAGTTTAAACCCAAGTCTGAGCCTGTGACTGACTTAAGCTAAAACTAGCCTTTAACCTTGCCATTATAATCTTGTTGACAGGCTGAGTGATTACTTTGCTCCCCAGAATTTACGTTTGATTTCTTATATTTAAAACTCTAGGTGAGATTTAAACTGTATCCCTGTTTGAAAAGTGTGTTTAAGCCTTTCCTTACCCTTCTCAAAACTCATGCATAATTGGTTCCTTAGGCTTCCAATTAGGCTATAGGTAGGCAGTGTTTAAAAATTTAACATATATTTCTAAAAATGGTTCAAATTAATATCTTCCTAAATTTTTATTATGAGTACATCTTGGTTTTTAACCTTTGTTGAGAGACAGAAATCAAGTGAACAGTTTACCCTTAAGAGAGCAGTCACTTTTCTACTGCTAATATGCAAAATTAAAGTGTTTTATGGAGTGTGTAGAATTATACACTTATCGATACAAGTGAACCAGTTGTTCTAATAATGTCCTTTTTGTCAGTATTTTGATATTTTGGTGAAGAACCATTTCTTTTTCTCTGTGGATACTCCCATTTTTTTTTTTTTTTGCATTTTTGCATTTTCTTTGCATTAGTCTTCAGCTCAGTTAAACTATTTTTTCTTTTCCTAAGTCATTAGTAAAGATGTTATAATTTGGCTGTTATATAACTTCCAATTGAAGCTATTTTTCTGTCTTTCTCATTTATGGCAAACTGGATATCTTGGTTTTTCCTAGTCAAAAAGTATAAAATTCATATTGTGATGCTACTTAGATTCAGATCTACTGAATTAATTTTAGTTTAGTAAAATTGTTGTTAATTGTTTTGTAGAAAATTAAGACAGAAGCTATTTCAGTAGAGAAGTAAAAATCCTTTCTTTTTCCTATCAGATCTCGTGTCCATCAATCCCACATAGATGCCATTCTCTTTTATTTCTAAACACTTTGAACAGAAAGAGTTTCCTTATATCCCTTTCTATATTTTAAGATCAAGTGTTCTGAAATTTGTTTTTTATGCCTAATTGAAATTCCTGATGTATTGGCTTAAACTAGAAGTTGGCAAACTTTTTTGTGTAAAGTACCAGACAGTAAATATTTTTGGCTTTACAGGCTCTACAGTCCCAGCTACTCAGCTCTGCAGTTGTAGTAAGGAGGCAGCAAAACCCAATACATAAGTGAACATGGCTGTGTTCCAGCAAAAGTTTATTCATAAAAATAGGCGGCAAAACATAGTTTGGCAATCCCTAACTTAAACTTATTTCTTCTCCTGTTTTCAGTTGGAAGAAAACATGTCGTCAAAATCTACTATAATCCCTTTCACATCTTTAGAGAACTTTAATAAAGCTTCCTTTGCCCTTCTCAGGCTACATGGTTATCTTTTCGTGATAAATACTTTTTCCAAACCTTTATTCACTTTTATTTTTTTTATGTCCATTCTAATCCCTCTCCATGCTTCAGACCTCTTCTATAAATATAAATTTTTATAATTTTACTAATTGAGTCCAAATGTTTCTATTCTCTTCACTTGTTCTATTTACTTCATTTATTCATTTTATCTATTATAGTCCCTTCATTTATGCCAAATTTTTATGGCACTCTACCAGGCATTGAGCTAAACACTTCATATACAGGAAGGAAGGAAACAAAACATGGTCCTTGCTTTTTTGGAGCTTTCAGTGGGAGAGGCAGACTGTAATTAAGTTAACGTAAATACGTCGTTTAAAAATGCTAAGTGCTCCAAACAAGAAAAACTAGGTGTTGAGATGGGTGAACTTAACTTTATATTAGGTGGTCATGGAAAGCAGAACCTGGAGGATAAGTAGGAGTTTGGCAGGGTTAGGGAAGCATGCTCCAGTCAGAAGATACAACATTTGCCAAAACTCTGAGATAGGAAAGAGCTGGGCCTGTTTGAAATCCTCTGGTGCCTGGCTGTTGGCAAGCAGCAAGAAGAGTGGCCAGAATAAAGCCAAAGAAGGGGTAGAGGAGTTTGCATAGGAACTTCTAAGCCATGTTGAGGAGTTAGAAGACGTTTATCAAGGGAGTAGGTTGATCTGATTAGCTTTTTTAAAAAGATCAGCCTGGCTTGGCTCTCTAGCCAGTCGTTCATTCATTTATCAAATACTAAGTGTATTCTGTACAAGTTAGTGACCTACAGCCTGTGAGGGCTACAAAAATGATCCTGCCCTAAAAGGTCTTACAGTCCAGGGGCTAAATTTCTCATGTTCTCTTATTCATCTGTTATTTATCATTCCCTTTGAATGTGTGACCCGGTGATATGTGGATTCATTATACTTTGTATTTCCTATTTCTTTAAACCTATCAAATGCTCCTTCTAGATGAATAACTCCATTTGGAAGTTCCAAGGCAAGAGTGTCTCTTTTGAACTGTACAGTGCAAGTTATTTCTGCTTTGCTTTTGCCTGTGTTTAGAGGTGATATATTAAGAGATCAATTGGTTGTAGTAAACTCTGTGATGATAGATATGCTTTTTTTAATGTATATAACTAGAGATTTAATGTTCAAAAGAACTTTTGATGATCATCCTTCAGTTTACTGCTTGCCAAGTTTCAGATAATTCTAACAGCCTAGTAGTAGGTTCTGAGTAGTAGGCTATAAAAAAAAAGATTGTAAATAACCCATTACTCATTTCCAGTTGTTGCAATTTGTATCTCTGTTGAGGCTATTTTGGAAAGGATTATTTGAATTCAGCAATCATGTGTCTGTGTGGAGCTAGCTGGATCTCCTTAACATCTGACTGGAGCCGTTTGTCCATATGGCATTCTGCCACAAGGCAAGAACCTCAGGTCTCTTTAGTCAAGGAGAGTTTCTTCCTTACCCTGGGCCAGATAATTCTTTGTTGTTGGGGGTTGTCCTGTGAACTGTGAATTGTAGTATGTTTAGGAGCATCTCTGCCTTTCACCCACTGAATGCCAATAGCACCTCCCCTCCCCAGCAAAAATTGCTAAATGTTCCCTGGGGCAAAATCCCCCCCTTAGTCCATCACCGCCCCACCCCCTCCGCCCCCGCCTTGCTATAGTAGAGTGCATACAAACTTCTAAGGAAATCTTTAGACATTTTCTCTCTTCTTTACCTTTCCTCCTTCTCTGCAGTGATGGGATTCATGGGTGCTGTCAAGGGAAAGGGTTTAATTTCTTTCTTCCTATCAGCTCAGGACTAATCACTGCAAATTAAATACATGTGTACCCATTTAAAAACCAAGTACCCGTTTTCCAAAGACACAACTCCATTGAGGGAAGAAATCTTTAACATTAATTGGAAAGCATAGTGATAAATTTCCATGCCTGTCTATCTATTCATATATCATCTGTCTATTCATGTGTGTATATATAATTTGAAGACTTTTATTTAAAATAATAAAAAGTAATGATTGTTTCAAATGTGAGAACATGTACCATAAAAAAAAATTTTCTCTTGAAAGGCAAGGAATAGGAATATTATCTGTTTTTTGTGGTTTAACATTATGTGGGTGAATCTTACTGGTGTAGGAATCATCATTTCAATGAATAAAATCCACAGAGGAAATAGTCTATAGAAAGAAATTTTATAGGGTGTAGCAATAACTGTATTTACTTCTCTTGTTTTCTACAGACTTTTCTTCACAGGAATTAGAGATTTTCATTTGTTCCTTTTCCTCCTCCTGGCTTCAAATGTTTGTTGCAGAGGCAGTGTTTAAAAAGTTGTGTTTACAGAGTTCCATCAGTATTTCTTCTGAGCCACTCTCTCTTCAGAAAATGGTAAGCACCACTCTTTTCTAGTTCTTTTAATTTCCAAGTGAGTTCATAAATTCAATTTAAAAATATTCTTAGTTATTTCTAATAATTGGACAGAGGATATTAATCATAAATCTTTCAAATCTATATAAGAGCAGGTATTTTTCCACCTGAAAAATAGATTAATTAGTGAATAGAAATTTTAATTGCTTGAGAGTAACTAAGGATTGATAACGGAAAAATAATACAAGAATCTTTGTTTCCTAGTCACTTGCCGCAGTACATAAGATTGTTATTTTGGAAAGACCTAGATGCAAAAAAATTCTACATAGTATTTAGTGGTATTTAAAAAGCAATTTGCAAATGATGCCAATAGTTTTTCCTTTTTATCCTGTATATGCACACACACATAAGCTGCATTTGATCCAAGATCTTCCAGTTATATCTTGGCTATCTTTAGCTATTATTAATATCCAATATCTCCAGCAGTTTCTTCAACAATGAGAAATATGCTTATTAATTGGTCAGATTGGACAAATACTGTTTTGCAACAATCCTTGTCTTTAACAACTTTTGCACTTTTTTTTTTTTTAATTTTTATTTATTTATTTTTCTCCCAAAGCCCCAGTAGATAGTTGTATGTCATAGCTGCACATCCTTCTAGTTGCTGTATGTGGGACGCGGCCTCAGCATGGCCGGAGAAGCAGTGCGTTGGTGCGCGCCCGGGATCCGAATCCGGGCCGCCAGTAGCGGAGCGTGCGCACGTAACCGCTAAGCCATGGGGCCGGTCCTGCACTTCTTATTCCATTTATTCCAGACTTGTTTTCTGTTGAAGGAAGGCATTATCAAAATGGAAATGACAAAATATGTGTTGTACATAAACCATAAATATTAAAAATATGCAAGTGAATTATAACAAGTTGGGCATAAGACTAATCAAAAGAACTTTCCTAAATGAGCTTTAAAATTGAATTCGAGGGGCCAACGCTGTGGCATAGTGGTTAAGTTTGGCACACTCCACTTCTGCAGCCTGGTTTCACAGGTTTAGATCCCAGGTACAGACCTACACCACTGTCTGCCATGCTGTGGCGGCAACCCAGATACAAAATAGAGGAAGGTTGGCACAGATGTTAGCTCATGGCTGGTCTTCCTCCAGCAAAAATAAAAAAAAAAAATTGAATTCAAAAAAATAATTATTTTCAAGAAAGTATTTTTCTTCTTGTGTGTGTCATATTGACTTAATGACATGGAACTGCAGCTTTCTTAATATTTTAGCATGTTCAGAGGAGATGGGGTGGTAACCATAGGGATAAAACCAAGAGAACGTAACTAAATTTATTGGTGAAATGAATCAAGTAATTTCTCCTTACTGCTTTCTAGGTCTTTGTAGTTGAGAAAGCAATATAATATTATTTTGCAACAGGTATATTCCTATTTGCCAGCTTTGGGGAAAACTGGTGTGCATGGGACTGGAAAGATATCAAAGAAAATAGGACAGCGACCTTGCCTGGAATCTCAGAGGGCCTTACTAATGCTGAATGGTGCTAAACAGAAACAAGTCGAAGGGCTGCCAGAGTTACCGTAAGTGATGCTTGTGTACCAATTCTGCTTTGTTTTCAAGTACAGCTTTTTCTCTGACACATTTCTTGAACTTTATGGTTATCTGTGATATTGTCTAAATTATACTGATTAGGATAAAACTCAGTTTTACACCTATAAATACACATGATCAACATTTTCGCTTTCCTTAGTTCAAGGTATATGCTTTCTTTATATTAAGATTAAGTGCTTTCCAAAAGAAATAAAACTATTTATCAAATTACTGTTCCACACAATTTTTGCCCTGTAATTTAAATTACTACTTGTATATAATAAAGATGGGATTTCGGAATGCGTGGTCATGTGAGATGCTCTGAATTGTTATAATAGCTTCCCCCAAATGCGAAAAAGTATGCTATACATTTTCCTCTAAAAGTATGCTGTGTAAAACTCAGAAAACCTGAAGTGTTTTTAGGAAGACAAGAAGAGAATGAGAGTATGAAAATAAGAATGGGGAGCAGGGGCCTGCATTTTGATCTTATTAGCACTTTGCTTTATTCTCTCTGCCAAATATAGTTTACTTGGTCTCTTAATCTACCTGACATTCCATATTCATAAATTTTTCAGTGGGCAGTAGGGGTGCGAGATTAATAAAATGAAAATTAATGTGTTAATATTTGTTTCTATACAGTTGAAATAAATATAAAAATAGAAGGCAGTAACAATTTGAATGAATAAAGGGGTTTAAATTAAAAGAAGGCTATATTTAAAAACTACCATCTAATGTATGCTGCCATGCCATGGTGAAAAACAAGCTTTCCTTATTTCTTACTTTGTTTTCAGAGAGCTGAACCTTGCTAAATGTTCCTCATCATTAAAAAGATTGAAAAAGAAGTCAGAAGGAGAATTGTCATGTTCCAAGGAGAATTGCCCCTCTTTAGTTACAAAGATGAATTTTCATAAGACTAATTTAAAAGGTAAAACCAATTATCTAAATTAATTTATGCTAGGAACTTTTCATGGTTGTGGTCAGTGTTTGCAAGTTTTACGCACTGGCCCTGATGAATACTTGAACTTAACTACTGGACTAGGTCCAGGAAATACCTTCCTGGATAGCATATTATTTTTTGAACTGTCATTTATACAAAAAAAGTGATTGTTGCATACCCAGTATAAAAGAGTATTCCTCCCCTTCTTTTCTCCCCCTGCCTCTCCAGATATTAACCACAGTGTGTGGCTCACATTTAGCTCATTTTAGACTTGCCCACCTTACTTTTCTATTCTACCTCAACCTATGCTACTTAGGATCAGTGTCTTCTGATTTGAAAGTATAATTCAGTCTTCATCTCTTTCAATCCTAGACATTTTGTGAACAAAGAGTGAGGAGGAGGCTATGTTACATAGCTGTGTTAAGCATATGGACTCTTTTCTTCCAGGCATGGAGCCCAGACTATGAAATGTGTTTGGCTTTTGGTTCTAACTATACTGGAACCTAAGTACCTAAAGGATGGGGTAACAAGAATAGCATTGTAATAATTCACTCCAGGACCTCTTTTACTTAGGCACCTCTTAACTTGCAAATATAAGTTACCTTCCGTGAGTCCACACCTGGCCAAAGTAAATTGCTGAGTCTCTTGTTTATGAGCTATATCATGTTGTTAATACAAATATTATCATTATGACACCAATGGAAACAGTAACCATGAAGCTCTTATAATCTTTCAACATGATATAAGTTCATAATTGCATATCACAAATTCAAAATAACTGCCCATTTGGCTGAAAATGTGAAAAACATTTTAAATGAGAACTCAGGTATTAATGTCACAAAACAATGTCCTTTTTCTTTGTTTATTGTGCCAGAAAGTAAAATGAATATGAATGACTTGAGGCTGAACAGCAGAAGGAACTGGGAAGGAGGAAGAGAATTGAGAAATAGTAGAGAAAAACTTCAAAAGCTTTTCAATGCATATAAAAGAAATGTTTTGATGAAAGTTATAGAGATAATCTGTAAAACTGAACACTGTAAAATGTGCTACTTAGTATTTTATAGCTTAAGAAAGAGTTTGATCCAGTATTTCATTTGTTTTCTAAGCAATCACTTATGGTTTTTATTAATTCCACTACATCAAATTATCACTTATATTTTATTAATCTCGGTTATAACAGAGATGGATATAGACAGTTTTAGCCAGCACACACTAATTGCATCTCTCCTAGAAAAAAACTTTGCCATTCTATTTGTCACTCTCGTTCAGCTTTAAATGGTACTAGAGATTTTTTTCGTGTGTGTGTGTGTGTGTGTGTGTTTATGTTAAGATTCCCCCATTTCTCCTTCTCTATGCTGCTGTAGCCAAGCCAGACAGCCTATTGAGAAGCAGCAAACCATCTGTTAATGGATTTGAAGTTCTGAATTATACTTGAGTGTGTAGAGGCACTCGTGCTTAGCCAGAAACATTCATTTGAATTAAGCTATAAATGCTGTATAAAAAAGAGCCATACATTTAACGTAGGTTCATGAATAAATTTAAGAGAGGGCAATTGCACTCTAAACTTTTATTGCTGCAAAACCCAGTATTTTTGGTATTCTTTGATCATTTGGGGGTTTTATAGCGGGGTTGAAGCTTTAAACCTTGAACTAGGGGGAGACAATACCTGTGTTAAACCTTTTGCAGTAGAATTTCATTGCTGAATTGCTGATAGAACAGAAGCTCTATGGATTGGTGGGGTTCCCTCCCCCCCCCCTTTTTTTTATGTGAGAGATGTTTAAACCAGTCAAAAGGAAAACTCAATAAATAATTTTCTGGCATGGGGCCAGATCTCCTAGTTCATGCCCTTTGATTATTTTCTTTAGTTGATATCTTGTGTTCTCTGGAATAATCTATTAATTTTTGATGGCAGGAGAAACAGCGCTCCATAGAGCTTGCATAAATAACCAAGTGGAGAAATTGATTCGTCTTCTCTCTTTGCCAGGAATAGACATCAATGTTAAAGGTAAGTTCTAAATCTTTGTGGTCTAATCCAATGTGTTAATATTTGTGGTATTAAATAGTTTTATGTCAACATTAAGAAAAATCAGTTAAGTATATTTACCTAACATATCTTTAAAATATTGCCAGTAGCAAAACCAAGAAATTCATCATATGTTGATTTATTAATAGTTCAGAAACATTTTTTGGTGTTCATATTTTTATCAGATCCCAACATCAATATTTTTTAAATGTTTTAGTTTATTTTAATTCGTTTTTCTTACAATTAGAAATATGATTGCACCCTTGGCATTTTCATCAAAACATTCTATTTATGTATGAGGTACCTAAGAAAGTCACACTGGTAAGGGAAGCAGAATATCAATACCTCACTACCAAAAGTAGGACTTTTGCTGTTTTAAAACTTGCCTTGATTTCTAATTTAGACAATGCTGGCTGGACGCCTTTGCATGAAGCCTGTAACTATGGCAACACAGTGTGTGTCCAGGAAATTTTGCAACGCTGTCCAGAGGTAGATCTGCTCACTCAAGTGGACGGGGTGACTCCTTTGCATGATGCACTGTCAAACGGACATGTAGAAATTGGCAAGCTGCTACTCCAGCATGGGGGTGAGTGCATTTATGCTAAACGGGTTTTGATAAATTATCCAGTTTTTTGATGAATCCCTCAGAGGTAGATAGCATTTTATATTTCAGATCTGTAAGGCAATATTCCTGTATTTCATGTTAATGAAAAAGTAAAGATAAAAGTCTCCTGGAATGTAAGCACCTTTTATTTAGTAGGGATAAAAGCCTTTTCATAGTATGTATGTATTTATTTATTGTATTATTAAGCCTATTTAGATTTGTGTATAAGAGTATGTTTGAATTAGGTGTGTTGGTTTTTAATATTAATCCTTTTACTTAAAGGGTGTAATGTCTTTATGAACCAGCCATTTCTGAAAGCTTATTAATAAATGAATGTAAATGTTCAATTGTGATTACTTGGATTTTTCATTCTTGTTTCATTTCCTGTGTATAAATGTTAACTCAATCTTGTCTTAATGAGTCATTTCTTTACAGACTATAAAAAAAGATATCCTAGAATATCTTTTCTTCATTCACATTTTGCAGTCAATTAAGTTAAAGTAGGAGGATTTTCTTAAAGGTGGTAATTGTTGTGCAGGGGTTTTGTTATAGAGGTAATTTGAGCTTAATATTCATCTACTGCTTTTTCTGCTGATTTTTGATCTCTGCTTTCAGAAAGCACCTCCCTTTGGTGACATTCTTATATCTGAACTGAATAAAAAAATTTTGCATCAAAATTTTCAAAATTGATTTGTGTTTTAAGAGAAAAACAAAAGAAAACTGATGACTAGCTTATAATGCAGACATAAGGATTTGTATAAATTTTTATTACTTCTATTTGTACTAATTTTAACTTGAAATTTAAAATGACTTTCTCCTATAATTAAAGCTATTTGATTCTGCGTGAAAATAAAAACCATAATTTCTTTAGTTATCTTTTTACTATATGTATATCTAGGAAAGTCTGTATAGCATGGTAGCTTAAGACGTTTGGTTATTTATAGTCTTCTCCTGCCCCCTAAAGGCCTTGGTGTGTCTGTTTTACTGACATCATTTCATAATGAATATATTTTTCAGTTCTTCTAGTTTTTTTAGTGTTATATATTTATTAAACCATAATGAAGTGTTTGATTTTTCTACTCAACCATGTATCTAACATTCCAAGCCAATACTTGGCCTTGTTTCAAATGGTTTAAGTGATGTAAGAGTCATTATTATGTTAAGTCCAGTTCTTCAGAAGAGAATGGCATTATACTAACCAATGTGAATTTTTCTAGGGCTTTTGGTAAAGAATAATAAATGGATGAGTTCCTTGTCCTAAGAGAGGAAATCTACTTGTACTTGCATTTATCAAGGTCCTTTGGCAATCATACAGACTTTCCTCTGCCTTAGTCATATTCTGAGTTTGGACCTGTCAAATGGTTTGACACCATCATTGTAGTAACTACATTATCTCTTCATTGTGAGTCACTCAGTCTTGAGAGCAATAATTTAAAGAATTTATTTACGTCTCTAAAGACTTTGTTTAATTTGGTACCTTGTGTCCATAATTTTGTTGTATTTTTTTTTTAACAGGAGTAACTTGCAACATTTTTTTTTGAAATATCAACATAATGAAAAGAATCCTAATTTTGATTTAGAATTATTTTTTCCATAAATTATACATTAATCATATATCATCAGTGGTTCATCTTTTATATTTAAATACATTTTATATCTAGGCCACTACACATCTGATCAGATTCATAAGAGTTTTAGCAACTATAATCTATTCTCTCTCTCTGACAATATGATCTATGTTGTATGGTAGGATCTTCTGATTATGTCTGCTAGTACTAAAACCTTTATATCCTTTATAACATTTTTATGGCAAAGTACATAAATAATTGTAGGACTTGACTGACGGAGGTACAAAGTACTCCTGTACTTTGCTATGTGACCAAATACTGAGTCATTATTGTTTTGTCCCTCCTACATCATCCTTTACTACCTAGAGGATAAACTCTGTCTTCAGTACTTTCTAAGTAGGTGGTTAGATGGGTTTAGCTAGGATAGATGGATGAAATCTGAGTTTGACGCAAAAAACTTAACATTTAATTTTTTGTGAATCAGTTACCTGTACTAAAAATTGAACATAAGCGAGGGTAAATGAAAAATGCATTCTGTGTCTGGGCAAAGTTTTGCAGTCCTTGCACTGCTACACTTGCCTATCAGCAACAGAAGGGGCAGTGCTTTATCCTCTTGGTGACATTAGGAGATACGTTTCAGACTCTTCTACAAAATTTAAGATGAATACATTTTCTTAATTTCTTCCGGGAACAAAGAAATTCTTATTTCAAGATGACAGTTTATAAAGTTTTATAAAAGTTTTTTTTCATTTATAATCGTATACATTATTTATTGAACTAATGCATGTACTTTTAGGCAAACCTCATTAGGCAACTGACTAGAATTTTGTTTTTTTAATGTACCTCTATTAGGCAGTCAATATGTATAACCAGTTAATTATGTCAACATGAATTAGTACAAAATATGATTGTAAACAGAGACCTGGATGCTTTGGGGAAAAAGAGAGAGAAAACAGCTGTTAAGCTGCCAAAATAAAAATGTTTTGCTCTTAACGTTTTGCATTTTCTTTTTCACAGGCCCAGTGCTTTTACAGCAGAGGAACTCTAAAGGGGAATTGCCCTTGGATTATGTGGTATCATCTCAAATAAAGGAAGAACTATTTGCCATTACAAAAATAGAAGATACAGTGGAGAACTTTCATGCACAAGCAGAGAAACATTTTTACCACCAGCAACTTGAATTTGGCTCATTTTTACTTAGCAGGATGTTGCTAAATTTTTGTTCAATTTTCGATTTATCTTCAGAGTTTCTCTTAGCTTTCAAAGGGTTAACTCATCTAAATGAGCTGCTTATGGCTTGTAAGAATTATAAGGAAACCACCAGTGCTCATACTGACTGGTTATTGGATCTTTATGCTAGAAATATAAAGACATTGCAGAAGCTCCCAAATATCCTTAAGGAACTGCCTGAGAATTTAAAAGTCTGTCCTGGAGTACATACTGAGGCCTTATTGGTGACTCTGGAAATGATGTGTCGGTCAGTCACAGAGTTTTCATGATGATGCCAAAAAATATGAGTCAACTTTCTAAACCTGCCCAGCTTGCTTTGACATTTATTATGGACGTCGTAGCTTATTAACAAAAATTAATTTGATTTATTTATTGACAGAATATGCAGCCTTGCTAAATTTTAAAGACACTTAAAGAACTTCTGCAAAACTATAGTATAGACTTCTGTCTTTTTCCAGTGTATAGAATTTGGCTCAAAAGTAAAAAATAGTTTTGTGTGGTGTACATTGCTTTCACTAATATTTAGTATTATTTTTGCTCTGAAAGTGATATTATTTATCTATTTATATTGTACATGTAAAAAGTTTTAATTTAAATATTTTTTCAAATCAAAATGTAATGTTCTCTATCCCAGATGTTCCAGGTCTTAGAATCATGGCAAGGATATTCATGCAAATGTGTGTCTACAAACATGTAGCTCCTTGTTTTTTCTCTGTAGGCTGTTGGACTAAAATACTCATTTTATTTTTGTTTAGTGTTTCTAAAATAAACATTTCTAAAATTTACAATAATAATATTCTTTTGGTTTTTAAATGTAGTGAATGTGCAAAATTTGACAGTTTGATCCCTTGATTTATTTTAGCAGTTCATGTACAAAGTGTATTTCTGCTCCATGTAACCACTATTCTGTAAGTGAAAACATTCTGCTGCATAATAAGTTTAATTAAATATTAAGATTATAAGTGGCAACTAAGTAATAGATTTGAGATTTTCTAAAATCTTAATGTACAGCATGAATTTACAGAGTAGTAACCTTTCAATTTGCAGTTTTTTCCTAATATCAACTTATAGTAAAGCTATAAGAAAAGGTGTAGATAATAACCACTTTTGAAATTGGAGTTGCTTCACTAGTGGGAATAAGTTACATTGTGATACAGCTGGAAAAGAAACACTACAACTTCCATTTAGCTTTTAGATAACTAAAGTGATGATCTCACAGCAATTAATCTGCTAAAGAAGCACATTTTAGTTTTACCTTGAAAATAAATCTTTTAACAAGTATACAAACACAAAGTGTTTTATTGCTGGGTTTATAATCTAAACTGAAAACTGCTCCCTTAGATATCAGCTCTGAATAAAAATCTAGTTTTTTCCTATATTTTTAAATCAGTAATTTTTTACACATTCTGTAATAAATATTAGTTGTTTCTAGTTAGCCTTCAGATGTGACATCATACAAATCTCTCAATATTAATCTGCAAAAATATCAGAGAAAACATGATGTTGCAGAGACTATCTAAGGAACATTGAAATACTCAGAGAGAGAGTCAAGTGCTTCCCCAGATGATGAATAAAAGCATTTTCATTCCAAAGAGTAGGCACTTTACCTCAGTTATGAAGGCACCTGGAATAATGTTTGCTTGGTAAACTAATATAACTTTAAAAACATAGACTTTGACATTAGACACATAGTTTCAAGTCCTTGTCTAATTTCTTATTAACTAAATTACAAGGCAAATTCCTTTTGAGCTTTGGTTTTCTTACCTGTGAAATGGAAGTAACATAAGGTATCTTTTTCATGATAGAATTAAGTTAGCATATCTCCTTTATGGCACTTAATAAATGTTGCTCCCTTTCTAGTTCTTACCTCCTCTTTTTAGTTATAATGAATCATTTAAGTAAAGTAGGATAGTAATTGCTTAAGGTGGTAATAATTCTAAGTTAATGAAATATCAACGTCATGAGTTGGAGTGTTAAACTGCTAAGAAAAAGTAGTTTTCTAAATTAAATGTTCATAAGAAATATTCATTTAGTTGCAATTAGTATTAATATTTCATAACTATTGTGTTTGCCAACTTCTACAAGCCATGATGACATGAAAGTATTAAACACTCAAATGTCACTGAGGTCTTTGCCTTTAAGAAGGTTTCCTTGCAGTTTTATACTTCTTCAGAAGTGCAACTTGGCAAACATAGGTTACTATGTTCTGTGGCCTAGTTAACAATACCAGTAAATGTATATGAATTTAAACCTGCAATGAGAAACTTATTTCCAATATTATTTCTTGTATTTTATTTTAAAAAACATAATAATTGCCTTAAATCTATCTTGGAATTAGAGGAAGTAGAAATTTTAATAAATAAAATAAAATTCATAGTCTTTCCGAGTCCTAGGTTTTTAGTTGTAGACATCTCCAAGTTGCAGCAGCTGAAGACAGGGCTGAGTAATGCTGTTCTTCATTATACTTTGCTAGATTTCATATCCTAGTTCAATGGAAAAGTGAAAAAAAAGCCTATGAAAGCCCTTATTACAATATAAATAAAACCTGGAAGGAGATTTCTGAGCTAACATTCAGCTTTTCTCGTGCGTAATCCCCACAAATATTTGGAGTATAGAAGATTTAGAATGTTTACTAGCAGCTCCTTAGGAAGGATCTGTATGAAGTTTGAGTTTTCTAGCTTGTTAGTTCTTCATTTCCCTGTACAGAATAAAGTGGTCCAATATACATTTTCTGTCATTTCATTAATTCCAAGGTGACCAGAAAAACATTTATCCTCATATAAACCAAATGCAAAATGAATCAGCGTTTTGAATTCATCATTTCTTGAACACCTGCTATGTACCAGCTGATGTGTTTGACTTGACGGGGCTGACTACAATAAAAGACGAAAAGCTTACAGCCTAGGAAGGTAAACTAGGCTTAAATATTGTTAGTTTATTGTCCTCTGTATAGGCTGTTGAAAAAAATTAATTTCAGTCTTTTGAGTTTCTAAAATGTACAGTAATAATTGGTGTTCTGTTTTAGTTTTTAAATGTGAATATTACAAGAGTCTGATAGTTTAATCCTTTGATCAGTGTGATTTTAGCAATTTTATTTTGGAGTGAGTAGAATGTGGGATGTGCTTTTGCAGTCTTAGTGAACCAGTACTCATTCCTAGGTAAACACAAATGCATTAATGGTAGGATACTTTATGTTAAGTGCAAGGAAATGTTTGCCATTTTTGTTTATGCTGTTATAGAAAGTTAAATTAAATGAATACCTTCACATGAAAAAGTTCTCGGTGGAATGTGCAATCCATATGCCTTTATACCCCTTTCCAGTTAAGTGATGAACTCGATGAGAGCCTGTCACTGTTCCTCCTTAATCAGTAGGAAGGGGTCATCTTTGAGTGACATGAGGCACTCTTTCCCTCAGGCATTTATCACATAGCTTCCATGCCAATCGCACCTCCTGCTGACGTGGAGCTTGCAAAATTCAGAATGATAATTGTTTTATAACAAATGTGGATTGAGTTAGAAAGGTCAGTGATGGCACTATTGAAATTAGGCAGTGCCTGGTGATGTCAAAACTAGAGACATGGAATAGTTAACTGTTGGTTTTAAATCCAATTATGTTATCAAAAAAATCACCTTGTTGGTTAAAGTGAATTGTGGTGGGAAGGATATCCTTTGGTGATTATTTGCTCTGATATAGAATTAGAGACTATTAGTCTATAAATTCATTAGTAAAGGTTGTGGTATTGTTTTATTTGGTTCCAAGCATACATCTTTCAAGGTACTACAAATCCTAAAAGAAGGCCTTTTCAGGGGAAACAAACATAAGATGTTTTAACATCACTGATTGTTAGATATTTTAAAAAGTTTTCCCTCTTAAGTAAATGCTAATCTTCAAGAACATCCAAAATATATTTAATTCATGTTTCCCAGTTTATAAAAGCACCAAGCAACAAAGACCATAAACATCTTTGTTTCTTGACACACATGAATTTATGTGAATTGTTAGAGGGGGGCGAAAGCATTCTATTAAATTATTTGAAAAAGAGGCTTGTTAATAACATTTACCAATCACAAATCCAAATGATTAGCTTTTTATCACAGAGGAATCTGCTATTTGGGAGTACTTTTGTGTTATAAGCAAAATTATGTTTTGTATATTTGATGTATAAGTAATTTCCCATATTTTGTATATTCGAATTCATTACTATTAGGCCTTTTTTTTGTTAGTTTAGGTATATAGTTTTGGTTATAAATACACTTACACTATGTTTTTTTAAAAAAAACAAAAACCTTGAAATATAACCCTTAGCACTAGATACAAGTAATTGATTTTTTTAATAATGTTGTCTTTGTACTTTTGAATGTATATATATTTTTAAAGCGGAAATATAGTAAACTGGATTTTTTTTTTTTTTTTTTTTTTGTGAGGAGATCAGCCCTGAGCTAACATCCGCCAATCCTCCTCTTTTTTTTTTGCTGAGGAAGACGGCCCTGGGCTAACATCTGTGCCTATCTTCCTCCACTTTATATGGGACGCCGCCACAGCATGGCTTACCAAGCAGTGCGTCGGTGCGCGCCCGGGATCCGAACCAGCGAACCCCGGGCCGCCGCAGCGGAGCGCGCGCACTTAACCGCTTGCGCCACCGGGCCGGCCCCTAAACTGGATTTTTAAACTGCTTGCTGAATTAAGATCCAGCAGTATTAAGTCAGCAAAGTAACAAGTGATCAGTTATTATAAAAGCAATATTTCTAATAAAATAAGTATATTATTTATATATCTGTAATTTGTAATATGTAATATTACCCTTGACATAGATCAAAAAAATAAATAAAAGCATCTATACGTAGCTGTTTCCAATTAGAACTGAAACATTTCCTCCAAATTTTTTTTTTTTAATCATGGCCCCCAAATCTTTTTAGAATGTTGAACCCAGATTTGGTAAATGTAATCCTCTTTCCTGTCAAAGTATCTAAATTGGATCAAGTGAACATTAATGCATAATGAGTGTTAAATGTTAGTAGAGAATGGCTAACTACTTAGGAACATATGATTTAGTTCTACCAAAGAAGGTAAGTTTTTAAAAAACTGTTCGGAGCACTTCCAGCAGGTAAATTGCACTGAACTGAAAATCTGGAACCCAGCTTTGAATTTACACCTATTATACTATCATTTATCTTAATAGTAGATAAACTAAAATTTCCAATGATCTCCATTCTTCTGTCCTCCAATGAAATAAATAGTCATGTTGAAAAAATCATTAATCTTACAGTGATGACAGATAAAAAGAATTTAGTTTGTTGTCAGTACTTCTCAACTTAAAGGTTAGGTCAGCAATGGTTTATGTCATGACACTGATGAATTTTTTTAATGACCCGAATGGTTTGATTTATAATAGTTTTTTGTTTTTGTTTTAAGGAATATATATCTTGGGTATCTGACTTCATCCTAAAGATGCATTTTTCTACTTTGCATTGTTTCTCTCTTATAACACAGAAACAGAATTACAGAGCAATAACTAAAATTTGGTAAAATTAAAACATGCATTTTAAAGAGCTTTCCATGAAAACTTAAAAGCAGAATTTGTAAAGATGAAAACTGGGCGAAGTGATGAGGGGAAAATGGTTAGGAATCATTCTGGTTTAAAGGAGTCAAGAGGATAAAGATTTCTAGATGCTCTTTAATATATCAAAAAGTTAGTGAAGGTGTAAAATCAGACAAAAGGCACATAGATCTCCTAATCTCAGGAATAAACTGTGTGTTTGAAAATTTTGAATAATGTTCAGTAAACCAGGGGTCAAGGTAATTGTTTTATGGAAGGTTCTTTCAGTTGAAACGCTATCAAAAATGAAGAATAAAAATACCAGCTTTAATGGTATCATCAGGAATAGGCTATTTTGACAAGTAATGTTCAGTCCTTTCTTCAAGATTAGGCAAATGTAGATTGCTCATTTCTTATTTTCCCATGATTTCAGTTCTTTAACTCTCCTTTTCAAAGTACTTTTAAATTCATAGTCATGTTATTGGAGGAGATGGACTTAAGGAGAGGTTGAAAGCCATTTATAAACAGTGGTCGAACTGATACCCTCAATGCCATTTTTCTTGACTAATTTTAGTTCTTTTTTAAAAGTAGAAACTATTTCAATGTAATTAAAAATTGTTTTCTTGGGGCCGGCCCAGTGGGGCAAGCAGCTAAGTGCGTGTGCTCTGCTGCGGCGGCCTGGGGTTCCCCAGTTCGGATCCCGGGTGCGCACCACTTGGCAAGCCATGCTGTGGCGGCGTCCCATATAAAGTGGAGGAAGATGGGCATGGATGTTAGCCCAGGGCCAGTCTTCCTCAGCAAAAAGAGGAGGATTGGCAGATGTTAGCTGAGGGCCGATCTTCCTCATAAAAAAAAAAAATTGTTTTCTCTAAGTAAACTTACACAGGAGAAAAGATTGTAAGCAAATACATTGTTCATAGTGGTTATATTTGTGATAGAATTTTGTATATTTCTTTTTCATTTCTCCAAGTTTCTTTCTGACTCATATTTGTTTATAATACCAGTAACCAATTTATTTTTAAAAGTAGTGCTCCTGATATTAGTAAGAATCAGTCCTGAAATTTTTCTAAAGTTGTCTTATTTAAACTGGCATCTACTAGATTTTTAAAATATAAAGTATATTTTGGGGGCTGGCCTGGCAGCGTAGTGGTTAAGTTCATGTGCTCTGCTTCAGCAGCCCAGGGTTCGTGGGTTCAGATCCTGGGTGCAGACCTACACACGGCTCATCAAGCCATGCTGTGGCAGCATTCTACATACAAAATAGAGGGAGATTGACACAGATGTTAGCTCAGGAACAATCTTCCTCAAGCAAAAAGAAGAAGGTTGGCAACAGATGTTAGCTCAGGGCCAATCTTCCCCATATACACAGACACACAAACAAAAAAAAATGAAGTACATTTTTAAAATGCTACTTTTCTTGGGGGCCGGCCCAGTGGCATAGTGGTTAAGTTCATGCACTTCACTTCGGCAGCCCGGGGTTTGCAGGTTCAGATCCCAGGTGCGGACCTAGGCACTGCTCATCAAGCCATGCTGTGGTGGCATCCCATATACAAAAAGAGAGGAAGATTGGCACAGATGTTAGCTCAGGGCCAATCTTCCTCACCAAAAAAAAAAAAAAATGAAAGGTAAGATATAATTAAAAATAGTATCATCTAATGCAGATGTCAAATAATATGCTTGCACTATATGCCCCTCCTTTGAGAGTGAATCTGGCTTACCATTTAATTGAGATGCTTCTTCTGTCTTCATTTTAAGCCCCTTCAAAGTAGTGCCTCACCATGTTGGGTGGGGTCACTACTCTTTAGTAGGAATTTTAAATTGCTGAAGATCAAATTTCTTCATGTAGATACCAGGTGCAGTCATGATAACATATCTTCACTATCAGCCTTTTCTGATTATGGAAGTATTCATGGAAATAAGAATTACCTTTCCTCTGATTTTTTTTTTCAGATTCAACACCAAAAAGCAGGGAGAAACTGTAAGATTAAATGATGACTACATTTATCAAAGGCTGTACCTTAAATGCCTTTGAAGAGAGTTCACTACTATATTATTGAGAATTTTTTCTTCTAACATCACAGATTTGGAGAAACATTTCCTTTTGATATAGGTTTTATTATATACAACATTAATGCAGATACAAGCAGCCAGCCATCTATCGAGAGAATTCTGAGTGACAGTGTCTTGCTACCGTTCTCCAGAGCTTATTATTTTGCACTTCTTCTATGAAGGCCAGGAAAATGGCTTCTTGTAAGGTACTGTTTTAACTAATATACTTCAAAATACAATATTTTAACAATTGTTTCATATAAATACATTGGATATCTACATCATAACTACAGTACACTGCAGAGTGTCACATCAATGTGTTTTTTAGGGGAGATTTCTCACCTGCTTGTCAGCGTTGTTGTCACAGTTATGGGAGGAGATCAAGTACATGTGCATTCTTTGTATTAGCATCATAGCCACAAGAATGGATGGTGTGTACCTGGTACAGCACCCTGTAAGAGTTAGTGTGCCTGACTCTTGGCTAAATAAGTGACTGCCGGATGTGTCGTGATACCCCCAAAAAGTTTTTCTCTCATATCTGAGAAAGCATTTTTTTCATCCTACAGGGAAATTTAAAAATATTCAGAAACTTCAAACAAATATAATGGAACACCACATTGATCTATTTTAAAACTAGTTACTCAAACATTCATAGTATTTAACTTTACCAGGTGGGTTCCCATGTGCTTCAAAGACCCTCCTATGGTTTGCTAGGTCTCTGTGTTAATGGCATCTGAAGTTTATAAGAGTTCCAGGACCAAAGGTAAGGGTAGGTATACCATTCTACAAGGTAGGGTCAGAACTTGGGTTAGCTACCTCCCTGTTATACAACAAAGACAGCAAAATCATAAACATTATCCCTCTCTGTGTAATAGAAAATAGACACTTAATCTTAAATTTTTTGAAGAGTTTATTAGTTCTTGACACCAATAAATTGTTTTCCATAGTTTGAGTATCACAAGTTACATGCAGATTTTGACTTGTAACTGTCATAATCACTACTGTATAAAGGAAGAATGTTTTGTGGGAATGATGTAGAGTTTACTTATAAGGTTTCCAGTTTTCTGAATGGCTTTAGTAAAAGACGATCTCTGAACATGGGACAAACATTGGCATTTCCTTCCCCTCACCTGTCTTCTATGGTCCAGCTGTCTGAGTTATTACTCTGGACTGTTGTCTCAGGTGTGTCTCCAGTAATCAAGAGACGTGCACATTTCTCTATGCAGCTAGCATTTCGCCTAAACTTGCTACCATTGGACTCTAGCAAAATAAAATGCCTCACGTTGACTCGTGCCATTTTGAAGCTTGTCTGACTAGAAAGTGACACTGAGTCTGTTACCATCTTGCCTCACTGGTAGCAGCAACAGCCCCGCTCAGCCAGGTCTCAGCATCTCAGATGTAGTCCTCCTGAGAAAATAAGAGGTGGTTTGCAGGTTCACTCATTGACTCGCAGGTTGGTCACTCCTTGTCTCTTTTGAAGGAACACTGAAGAACTCTATAGCAGGGGAGAATTATGTTGCAATTTTATATTTGCTACAAACTGAAAACACTTCCGCTAGCTTCTTCCTAACTATTTCTGTTTTCCTTAATACAAATAAAGCTTTCAGCTTAATACAGTAACACTTAATTGACTAGAGCAGAACAGTGCATTTGGTTACCTTTTTTTTAAATGGAGTCATAATTTTTCAGTGACATTTGGAGACACAACCATCATCTAAATTAAAAACCTGTCTACAAAAATACTGCTTGTGCGTGTGATAGAACAGTTTTTTGTTGTTAGTTTAGAATGTACAGGAAGGAAGATCCCAATAAACTGAAACTCATTTGAGACCAATTACATATTTGATTGTTTCACTTTTTTTGGTTCTTAACCCAGATCTCCTTGGAAAAGCACAGATATAATCATGAAATTCCAGCAAACTTTTCACAGTGTTGTTAGTTTCTACAGCATGTGACCACTTTGGATTTTTAATGGTTTTTATTTGCATAGTATTCTTTCTTAAATAATGCAAGATTTTCCTCATTATTTCTTAAATCTGAGATTCAGCTGGACTAAGTCTTATGACATGACTGCCACTGTACAAATGTAGAAACTGAGCCATGAGAGGTAACAGTTTCACCAAAAAAAAGGATGTTTTATGTTGGTGACATAATTGGTGTGACACCAGTCATCCTGGGAAAGAATTATAATTGAAAGGAATGATACTATTCTAAGTATTCATTAGATTATTTTTTATGTGGTTTTAATTCATACTTGACTGAATAATTAGAAAAGGCTGATTCTAGATACTCTCATCAAACAAATGAATAAGCATATGTACACACACACACACATCACTGACATTTAAATAAGCATTAATTTAATAATACCTGAGGCTTTTGCAAGAAATGGTGGTGCTCTTGACTTGTATTTCTGGAGTATCAACTGCCTTATATATTTTTTTGGTTTGTTTTTAATATTGAGTACAAAACTCAAAAATAAATATTTAGGTACATTTAACAAGTGTATAAACTGAAATTAAAGCCTCGAATAAGACTTGTTAATACAAAACTAGACTACTTGCAGCATTAGAGACATTTGGTTATTGAGATCAAAATGGAAAAAAAGTTCCTATGGTCCCTGAATGAGACAGCTTAACTACTGAATTTTTCTTCACTTTTAAATACGGAATAAAATTCTATAAAAGATACTTTCAGAAACATATCAATTAAATTTTACTAGCACTAACCTTTAGCTCCAGATTTGATTGAATATACTATCATTGGTTTGACCATTGCCTATGACAGGGCAAGTCATGTAGGAGGCACTCAATAAATATATCACAAAGCAAAGTCATGTAAAGAATCACTCAATTCAGATTATCCTAGTGCATAGAATGGTTCAAAAATAATTTGGAATCCATATAGCATCTATCAATTTGAGTCTGTAGAACAGTACCAAAATGAACAACAAGTACTATATTCTTTTTATAAACGAAAAACAGATTTAAAATATGCATTTCTTATGAATTATCACAATTAATGGCAATAATAGTAGTTTGGAATATGAATGACCTTCAAAAGATACTGAGGAATATATTTAATAGTTTACATGACTACTGTATTTAGCAGTCCAAACAGGTGTTAGAGTGACATCCAATCTCTTAATGTATCTTGAAAAATTTACATTGCAGATTTCTCAAAACTAAATCAAGTTAAGCAGCTTTCAAAAGGCAAAATTGTATCTATATGAGGAGAAAGAAATAGTTATAATTCTATGAGAGACAACCTCTTGTTTTCAGCCTGTGCATGTAGTAGTTTCTAAAAGCAATGAAGATTCCTCTGAATATCACTTTCATGCCCCAAGATAGTTCTTACTCCTCTATCAGCTTCACTGGATGCTCACCCCTCTGAAGGTATTGAGTTTTATATAACAACAGTCAAGGTTTCAGGGAGAGTTTGATTTGTTTGTCCAAATCAAACCTAGGTTTCTTTAAGTGACATGTCATTTATAAGAATATGCACACAATCCTCTGTCAACCACCCCCCCGCAAAAAAAAAAGAGTACTGATTATACTTAGAAAAGATTATTATTATTTTTGTATTTAATGCAATGAATGTATAGTCAACATCACCATTGAACTGAACATCTGAAATTTGAAAGAATGCAACAAACAGAAATTAGTCATCTATTAATGGTTACTATCCACTAGATACATCTGAGGTTGTAGAATATCAGGCTTGTAGACATTTGAGTAGACACTATCAGCATGGAACATAAATCTCACAAAGGTATAATCAAAAGTTATTTCAAACTAATTATCCCATCAATAAACTTTGTGTAGTAACATCAACTTCACGGAGTATTATGTCTTAGCAACAAACAGTGATGGTATGCGGATGTAAGCATGTCATTATAAACATGATGCACTAACCAGAACATATTGAGGTCAAACCTTTCTGTAGAAAGGGAATTTAATTGACATTCTTTCAAGCATAGTATATAAACAGATCAAAATAGTTCTATCATAAGAAATAGTATTTAACAACATAGCTTTAAAATAAAAATACTTTAAAAACCAGCTCTGATGAGATTAAATTTATTTTTAAAGAGTATTCCTTTAGAGTGAAATATATATTTCTTTCTTCTGGCTTTTCTACATTTTCCCAGCATAAACCCTATCTCCACTCTATCCCAATCTATTATTAATAAAGTAGTGCAAAACATTGTCTGCAGCAATTTCAACCAAGCTTAATCCCCTACCAAGTCAGGGACGTAAGGCATTCTCACCAAATTATTTCTCTCTCCAGAGGTATACTCCCTTGATATACCAGGGAGTTAGATACAAAAACTACCATAAGTCTTGGGAATGCAATTTTTAAGTATAGAGTCTATGGTAAGTAGTGAAACATTTTTAAAGGCAAACCCCCCCCCATAAGCAGTTTATTTTACAAAATAGGTTTTCATGCATTCATATTATCAAGAATGATTATTTTTTCTATAAATGAATGTAATGAAACACCGGCATATCACTTAGCACACTGCATTCTCCTCTACATTAAAATTCACACTAATAACAAAAATCGTACTATGCATTAAAGCATTTCAGTAAGCTAATGAGAAAGCAGATACTTTTTTTTCTGTGAGAACACTTGAGTATTCAATATTTTTAGATGCATGGAGGCAGAATCTGACACCGAAAGCAATTCCAATTTAGTTAGCTAGTATTTTTGACAACTGAACTGCATTGCTAATTTCCTAACTCAGTACAAATTAAAGTAGTGGTAGGTATAAAAATTCAGATGATGATAGGCAATCATTTATAAACCTGGCAGTATTTATGTGTAGTCCTGTAGTTTTTTAAGGTTTTAGATGGAATGATTGAAGGTTTGGAAATTTTCATTGTAGGATTTCAGAGTGTGGAAGATTCTCTTGAGGGGGTGAATGTATCTTCATTCATTAGCTTAAAATCAGCCTAGTCATATCTGAATAATTTGCACAGGGAAGAACGTCAGGATCTGAAGTCAGAATCTACGTTAAATTGAAATGCATTTGTTCCGTAACTCAGGTTTGGGGATCCCCCCCTCCCTTTTGAAATGTATAAAACATAGAAAACTGTAATGGATTACTTTTCAGATAAAAAATAGTCATATTAAAAAAAAAATTTTAAATCAAATTGACATTTACGTTTTACGTAGATTCAATCAGAGCACAGCTGAGCATTTAATCTGATATTCTGGTTCTTCCACTTGGAATTAGAGAAGTGTATATATCTCCCAATGTTACCATTCTTTCATTTGTTGTTCCAGTGTGGTGTGTTATTATCCACAGCTAACAAGGTGTTCACACAGCAGTAGCTAAACCTTTATCAAATTGATTCTGTACAATGGAAGTATAATTTCAAAGACATATGCCTTTGTACACTATTTACTAATTCTCTCGATCATGATAAAAAGGCAAAATAAATGAAAAGCAGAAAGAAAGGAAAAGCTGCTGAGGCTGAAGGCTTTTTCTTTTATCTTCCCCAAAAGATGCTGGTCTCCTCAGTGCTGGGAGCTGGCTAGCCAAGATTGTTTTTCTTCCTTTTACATGGGCTATGAGAAGGATCTGCTTTCAGTTCTTGGTATTGCACCTGTTTAAACAGAGTTCAGAGAAAGACTGGTCAGATGGCCACTTTCTGGCAAAGGAAGGAAAAGCAAAGGAATGAGAGACTGTGCTTGGGGGTAAAAAATGTGCTCACTCTGGAAGCTGTATGAGATCTGCAGCTGGGATGCAGAAAATAATAGAATGATAGAGCAAGAGTCAGAAGGGAAGTCCTGCCAGAAACTACATGACAGCCCTGATGTGAACCTTGGTAACAGGCTGGGGTCTTCACCGTCCATAACACATTACCTCAAAAGCAAAACCATCTCCATCTATTCTGAAGGGCTGGATAATGGTTCTTTGCAATTTATTGTTTGTTTAATATAGGCTTAATCTCCATCCAGCCCACTCTCGTGTCTGATACCAAATCAAAAACTCAACTGAAACAAAGGAAAAAGGCATTGCCACACCTAGCCTTCAATTTTGATAATAACATTTCTCGTTTTACTCTGAAAATAATTGATGATTAATAAGCATTAACCTCAAAGGATTTCAAAGGATTGAGATGGGTCCCTGTCTTCAAAAAGTAGTCATTTCCCCCCTGCCCCCATGGATCTCCAAAATATGCATCTTTAAAACTTACTTAATTTGTGCAAATTATGTGAAGAAGTGTTTATCTCTCAGCTGTCCATTGGTATACTTTCTTTCATCATCTAATATTCCTGTTTCCTCCTTTCAGGTAATGGTGACTTCCCTTCACAAACTCCAGCTGAAGCTTCCTTGGAAGAGGACTATCCCTGACAGCCCTGGTAGGTTCTTTATGCAACCATCTCTCGTTCTCCATTCCCCATTCCTCTCTGTAAATTCTTCTTGGATAACCTAACGGGGCTAAATTCCTGAATGGCAAAATCTGCTACAAGCTTTATTAACTTTACCTGGCTCTTCTAAATCCTTTGAAATTAAAAAGATATAAAAGTTCAAACCCAATGCCACACTAGAGTAAAGTAATAATAATAATGAAACCTACGTACCACTTGTACGTCTGAAGGGACTCTGGAAAGGAAGTCAAGTAGTTCATTGTTATCAATTGCATATGGACTCCGAAGCTTTTTTGTAAATTTATTGATGCCTGAAAGAGTGATAGATCAAACATTATTGAAATCGCCAAAGTCTGGGGTTACATAAAACACTTTTCTGGAATAAGTGTTGCAGTGATTTGAAGATCTAGATTAAGCTGTCCTTCAGCCTTGACTGAATGAACCGATACACCCAGTTTTCTCCCTCCCTCCCTCTCTTCTTCCTTCCTTCTTCCCTTGTTCCTTTGTCCCCTTCCTCCCTCCTTCCCAACTCAATGGCTGCTCTGTTTTTCTCTTTGTACTTCAGTGGCTTCTTCCCAGCAGGAAAGGCTTTCTATTCGGGAAACAAAAGCACCTGGCAAAAATGAGCATTGATGTATCTTGCTTTTCCTCTCAGGGTTACAGTACTTAGAAGCTTTGCTTCAGTGTTCCATCTATGATTAAACTTGTCTTCCCACATTTTGTATTGCGATTGTTTTTAAGGCAAGAAGTCTGATTTATTGGTTTCCCCTTTTTCAAAAGATATATCTTTTGTGGGGGTTGGGGGGGGACTGTTGCTGTTATGCAAGCTAAGTGTTTAGAAGACATGTGACCTTGATTTTTTCTCAAAATGACCTGAAATGAGAAGGAGTTTATCACCAGCTTTTAAAAAAATAAACAGCTTTGAAGATGGCAACATAAGAGGATCCTGAACTCACCTCCTCCCACAAACACACTGAATCTACAGCCACATATGGAACAACTTCCTCTGAAAAAAAGAAACTAAAAACTGGCTGAGCAACGACTACATATTAGGTGAACAAGAGAAGGCCCACATTGGTGTGAGCAGGAGAGGCTGGGACACAATCTGCCCTTAAACCCTACCCCCAGCACAGCGAGCCACAGTCGGGAGGGAACTCAAAAACCAAAGCTTCTCCCTGAGGAGTGAAGGGTTTGAACCCTAGATCAGGTATCCCCAGCTTTTAAGACCTGTGCCTGAGAGATGAGCTTCCAAAACATTTAGCTTTGAAAACCAATGAGGCTCACAACCACGAGACCCACAAGGCTATAGTGATCTTAGAAACAGCTCTTAAAGGGCTTGCACGCACAGACTCACCCACCCCAGGGCCCAGTGTGGAAGCAGCTGATCAAAGGATGCTCGAACTTTGTGTGGGAAAGGTTCATTTGCTTGTCTTGGAGCACTGGCCTGAGGGGCAGGTATCTGGTTTGACACACATTCGGCAGCCTGCTGGGGTGAGCTTCCTGGGCACAGAGACTGGAAGGTGCCATCTTTGTGCTCTTTCTTGACTTGCTCCAGGCAGTGGGTGCCATTTTTTTTTCTCTAGGCTTTTTTTTTTCTTTTTTCTTTCACAGCAGGTGCCATCTCTATGCTGTCCCTCTGCCTCGTTCTAGCTGGTTGGTGCCATCTTCACACTGTCCCTCTACCACGCTCCAGAGTGCCAGTGTCCCCGAGGGGAGCTTTTACATGTGACTGGTGCCCTGGTTTTACATCTGGTTTTACTTCTAGGAGGCAGTTCAAGATGGTGACATAGAAAGATCCTGAACTCACTTCCTCCCGTGGACACACCAAATCTACAGCTACATATGGAACAATTTCCTCTGAAAAAGACCTGAAAACTAGCTGAGGAACTCCTTCAAACTGGGCAAATGAGAAAAAGGCCACATTGAAGCAGTGGGAGAGGCTGAGACATAATCTCACCATAAACTCCACACCTAGCGTGGTGACCCACAATCAGGAGGGAATTCAGAAACCTGGAGCAAAGTGTTTGTACCCAACTTGGGTACCCCAACTTTTGAGACCTGCACCTGAGAGATGAGCCCCCAAACCACTGGCTTTGAAAACCAACAAAGCTTGCATCCCTGAGACCCAAAGGGCTGTGGCGAACAGAGAAATGGCTTCTAAAGGGAGCCGATTCACTTGCCCCAGTGCCCAGTGCAAAAGAAGCCATTTGAAAAGCACCCAGACATTATGTGAAAGAGATTCATTTGCTAATGTTAAAGCATCGCTGGAGGGGCAGGCACCTGCTGGGATACTCTCCAGGGACGGAGGCTGGCAGGTGCCATTTTCACACTCTCCCTCTGCCTTGCTAAAGCCCGAGTCACCATCTTTTTTTTTTCCCCCTGGGCAGATGCCATCTTTACCTTGCAACAGTGGGCATCGGCTTCATGCTGTCCCTCAGCTGCACTTCAGAGTACCAGTATCTCCCCAAGTGGAGCTTTTATACATGTCTAGTGCCCTGGTTTTTGTGGCTGCTGCCAAGGGTATGCCCCCAGATTGCCTGACTCTGGTGGCCAGGGGCTTGTATTCCTGGGTCCCACAGGACTGTGACAATCAGAGAGATAGTTCTTGGCAGGCTACCACCCCCCGGGCACTACAGAGATGACAGACTGAAACACACCCCCAGTCTTTCTGTGAAAGAGGCTGATTTGCTTGTCCTGTAGCTTCAGCCTGAGGGGGAGGCTTCAGGTTTGGCACACATCGAGAGGCCTACAGAGATGTTCTCAAGGAACATAGGCCGAGGGACATCATCTTTGTGCTCTCCCTCTGCCTTGCTATAGCTCACTGGTATCTCCCAGAAAGGAGCTTATACACTCATCTGGAGCTCTGATTTTTGCAACCGTCTCCCAGGGGACACCTCTAGATCGACTGGCACTGGTGGCCAGCAGGGCTTATACTTGTGGTCCCACAGGACTGTATATATTTGTATACTTTAAAAGCTGCTGCTTGAGGGTCTGGCTTCCAATCAGCCTGAATCTAGGTGCTGACTGAGATCCTCCCCTTTGGGACACTGACTGGTCTTTGCACACCCTCAACTACTGGCAGCTATTAAAAATAAAACAGGCTGCTTGGACAATCACAAAGATTTGAGAAACAACCAAGAACTAGGGCAGGGTTGAACCATAAATTTCATCTTCTACTTGAGGCCACTCCTTCAAGACTGAGAGAAGTGACTGTTTTACCTAATGCATAGAAACCAACACAGAGAATCAAGCAAAATGAGTAAACAGAGCAATATGTTTCGAATGAAAGAACAAGATAAAACCTCAGAAAAAAACCTTAATAAAACAGAGACAAGTAATATACCTGATAAAGAGTTCAAAGTATGGTCATAAAGATGTTCACCAAACTCAGGAGAAACATGGATGAACACAGTGAAAACTTCAACAAAGAGATAGAAAGTATCAAATAGAAGTCATAGAGGTAAAGAATACAATAACTGAACTGAAAAATACACTAGAGGGGTTCAATGGAAGACTAGCTAAATCAAAGAAAGAGTCAGTGAACTTGAAGACAGGGCAGTGGAACTCACCCAATCAGAGCAGTGAAAAGAAAAAGAATTTAAAAAATGAAGATAGCTTAAGGGATTTATAGAACAATGTCAAGTGCACTAATATTCACATTATAGGGGTCCTAGAAGGAGAAGAGAGAAAGGGGCAGAAAATTAATTTGAAGAAATAATGACTGAAAACTTCCCTAACCTGGGAAAGGAAACACATCCAGTTCCAGGAAGCCCAAAGAGTTCCAAATAAGAACTCAAAGAGACCCACACCAAGACACATTATAATTAAAATATCAAAAGTTAAAGACAAAGTGAGAATCTTAAAAGCAGCAAGAGAAAAACAACTTATTACATACAAGGGGACCCCCATGAGATTATCAGTAGATTTTTCAGCAGAAAATTTGCAGGCCAGAAGAAAGTGACATGATAAACTCAAAGTGCTGAAAGAAAAAACTTCCAACCAAGAATACTATACCTGGCAAAGTTATCATTCATAATTGAAGGCGAGATTAAGAGTTTTCTAGAAAAGCAAAATCTAAAGGATTTCATCACCACTAAACCAGCCTTACAAGAAATGTGAAAGGGACTTCTTAAAGCTGAAAAGAAAATGTGCTAATTAGTAATAAGAAACCATATGAACATATCAATCTCACTGGTAAATATATAATAAAGGTAGTGGATTAATCACTTATACAGCTAGTGTGAAGGTTTAAAGACATTTAGTAAAAACAACTAACTACAATAATTAGTTAAGTGACAGACAAGAGAAAAAGATGTAAAATGTGACATCAAAAATATAAAATATCGGGGGGGAGTAAAAATGTGGAGTTTTAGAATGCATTCAAACTTAAGTTATAAATATAATGTGTTATATGTAAGCCTCATGGTAACAACAAAGCAAAACCTATAGTAGATACACAAAAGATAATGAGAAAGGAATCTAAGCGTACCACCAAAGAAAGTCATCAAACCACACAGGAAGAGAACAAGAGAAGAAGAAAGGAACAGAAAGGAACTCTAAAACAGCCAGAAAACAAACAAAATGGCAATAAGTACATACCTATTAATAATTACTTTAAATGTAAATGGACTAAATTTTCCAATCAAAAGACATAGAATGCCTGAATGGATAAAAGAACAAGACCAAGGGGCCAGCCCCATGGCCTAGCAGTTAAGTGCACGTGCTCTGCTGTTGGCAGCCTGGGTTCGGTTCCCGGGCGCGTGCCGACGCACCGCTTGTCAGGCCATGCTGTGGCGGTGTCCCACATAAAGTGGAGGAAGATCGACATGGATGTTAGCTCAGGGCCAGCCTTCCTCAGCAAAAAAAGAGGAGGATTGGCATAGATGTTAGCTCAGGGCTGATCTTCCTCACAAAAAAAATAATTAAATAAAAAATAACAACAACAACAAAAAAGAAGAAGACCATTTATTATATGCTGCCTACAAGAGACTCACTTCAGATGTAAGGACACAGATGGAAAGTGCAACTATGGAAAAAGATACTTCATGCAAATGGAAACCAAAAGAAAGCTGGGGTAGCTGTACTTATATCAGACAAGATAGACTTTAAAACAAAGACTGTAATAAGAGACAAAGAAGAGCATTAGATAATGATAAAGGGTTCAATTCAACATGATATAACATATAACAATAAGATGATATAACATATTAACCTAAACATATAAAGCAAGTATTAACAGACCTAAAGGGAAAAATAGATAGCAATACAATAATAGTAGGGGACTTTAATACCCTACATTCAACAACAGATAGATTATCCAGAGAGAAAATCAATAAGAAACATTGGCCTTAAATGACACGTTAGACCAGATGGACTTAGCAGATATATACACCAGATTCCATCCAAAAGCAGCAGAATACACATTCTTCTCAAGGGCACATGGAACATTCTCCAGGATAGATCATATGTTAGGCCACAAAACATATCTTAATAAATTTAAGAAGATTGAAATCATATCAAGCATCTTTTCCAACTACAATGGTAGGAAACTAGAAATCAATTACAAGAAGAAAACTGGAAAATTCACAAATATGTGGAGATTAAACAACAGCTACTGAACAACCAATGGGTCAAAAAAGAAACCAAAAGAGAAATAAAAAAAAATACTTTGAGACAAATGAAAATGGAAACACAATATGCCAAAATTTATGTGATGCAGCAAAAGCAGTTCTAAAAGGGAAGTTCATAGTGATAAATGCCTACCTCAATAAACAAGAAAAATTTCAAACAACCTAACTTTACACCTCAAGGAACTAGAAAAAGAACAAAGGCCAAAGTTAGTACAAGGAATGGAATTACAAAGAGTGGAAATATATGAAATAGACTAAAAAGACAATAGAAAAGATTAATGAAACTAAGAGCTGGTTCTTTGAAAAGATAAACAAAATGACAAATCTTTAGCTAGATTCGCCAAGAGAAAGAGAGAGGGCTCAAATAAATAAAATCCGAAATGAAAGAGAAGTTATGAAACCATGGAAATACAAAGGATCATAAGCAACTACTGTGAACAATTATACACCAACAAATTGGGCAACCTAGAAGAAATAGATAAATTCCTATTCCTTCCAAGACTGAGTCATGAACAAATAGAAAATCTGAACAGACCAATTACTAGTAAGGAGATTGAATCGGTAATCAAAAACCTCCCAACAAACAAAAGCCCAGGACCAGACAGCTCCACTGGTGAATTCTACTAAACATGCAAAGAAGAATTAATACCAGTCTTTCTCAAACTCTTCCAAGAAATAGAAGAGAAGGGAATACTTACAAATTTATTTTACAAGACCAGCATTACCCTGATACCAAACCAGACAAGGATGCCACAAAAAAGAAAATTATAGACCAATATCCCTGATGAACATAGATGCAAAAACCCTCCACAAAATATTAGCAAACTGAATTCAACAATACATTAAAAGGATCATTCACTATGATCAATTGGGATTTATTCAAGGGATGCAAGGATGGTCCAGCATCTGTAAATCAATGTGATACACCATGTTAACAAAATGGAGGATAAAAATCATATGATCATCTCAATAAATGCAGAAAAAGAATGACAAAATTCAACATCTATTTATGATAAAAATTCTCAACAAAATGTGTATAGAGGGAACATTCCTCAACATAATAAAGGCTATATATGAGAAGCCCACAGCTAACATTGTATGCAATGCTGAAAAGCTGAAAACCTTTCCTCTAAGATCAGGAACAAGACAAGGATGCCCACTCTTTCCACTCTTAATCAACGTAGTATTGGAAGTCCTAACCAGAGCAATCAGGCAAGAAAAAGAAATAAAAAGCATCTAAATTGGAAAGGAAGAAATAAAACTGTCACTATTTGCAGATGACATCATCTTATACATAAACCCTAAAGACTCCACCAAAAAACTGTTAGAATAAACTGAATTCAGTATCGTTGTAGGATTGTTGGAGGAGGAAATCACGAGGATGTGACTGCCGGATGACCTGTGAGCTGGACCTGGGAAATTGGAAGCTCCTCACCCCCTACCCTATACTGGGATTGTATGTTCTGCCCCCCATTCCCATGGTGGGAGCTGTTCCAAGGACATAGCCTTGAAAGAGTAAGGTGTTGTTGAGACCATCTGGATGGTATACATGACTAAACCCAGTTAATGCTTCTATATAAACCTTTAAGATTTTGGCAGGAGGGTGTGGAGATCTGCTGGTCTTGCGGTCACCCAAGGCAAGCCTCATAAGTAAATTTCCTTGTTTATTAAACCTGCCACCTAGCAATCTGGAGTGGTCTGCCTCTTTCTTTGGTCTCTCTTTGCCCTTCATCTATAGGGGCCAATTTGCGAACCAACAAGGATACAAAATCAATACACAAAAACCTGTCACATTTCCATACACTAATAATGAACTATCAGAAAGAGAAATTAAGATAATTATAATTAAGATAATTATTATTATCATTTTCAATTGCATCAAAAAGAATAAAATAATTAGGAATAAATTTAACCAAGGAGGTAAAAGGACTGTACAATGAAAACTCTAAGACATTAATGAAAGAAATTGAAGATGACACAAATAAATGGAAATACATTCCATGCTCATGGATTGGAAGAATTCATATCGTTAAAAAGTCCAGACTACCCAAGGCAATCTACAGATTCAATGCAATCCTCATCAAAATTCCAATGGCATTTTTCATAGAAATAGTGTAGGCAATCCTAAAATATGTATGGAACCATAAAAGGCCCTGAATAGCCAAAGCAATCTTGAGAAAGAAGAACAAAGCTGGAGGCATACTGTTCCCTGATTTCAAACTATATCACAAAGCTATAGTAATCAAAACAGTATGGTATTGGCAGAAAAACAGACACATAGATCAATGGAACAAAATAGCCCAGAAATAAACCCACGCATATACAGTCAATTAATTTACAACACAGGAGCCAAGAATATACAATGGGGAAAGGACAGTCTCTTCAATAAGGGGTGTTTGAAAAATGCACAGCCACACGCAAAAGAATGAAAATAGACTACTATCTTATACCATACACAAAAATTAACTAAAAATTGATTAAGGACTCAAATGTAAGACCCGAAACCATAGAACTCTTAGAAGAAAATATAGGCCGTAAGCTCCTTGGTATCAGTCTTGGCTATGATTTTTTGTATTTGACACCAAAAGCAAAGGCAACAAAAGTAAAAATAAACAAGTGGGACTACATCAAACTAAAAAGCTTCTGCACAGCAAAGGAAACCATTAACAAAATGAAAAAGCAACCTACTGAATGGGAGAAAAGATTTGCAAATCATATATCTGATAAGGGGCTAATATTCAAAATACAGAAAGAACTCATACAACTCAATATCAAAAAAACAGTCTGATTAAAAAATGGGCAAATCAGAATAAACATTTTTCCAAAGAAGATATACAGATGGCCAAAGGGTATATGAAAAAATGCTCAACATCATTAATCATCAGGGAAATGCAAATCAAAACTACAATGAGATATCACCTCACACCCGTTAGAATGGCTATTATCAAAAAGACAATAAATAATAAGTGTTGGCGAGGATGTTGAGAAAGGGGAACCCTTGTATACTGCTGATGGGAATGTAAATTGGTGCAGTCACTATGGAAAACAGTATGGAGTTTCCACAAAAAATTTAAAATAGAACTACCATATGATCCATTTCTGAATATTTATCCAAAGAAAACAAAAACACTAACTTGAATTGATATATGCATCCCCATGTCCATTGCAGCATTTTTTATAATAGCCAAGACATGGAAACAACCTGAGTGTTCACTGATGGATGAATGGATAAAGAAAATGTGGGGTGTGTATGTATACATATGTATACATACACAATGGAATATTAGTCAGCCATAAAAAAGAGTCAAAAAGTACAAATTTCCAGTTATAAAATAAGTCACAGGGATGTAATGTACAGCATGGTGACTATAATTAATAATACTGGATTGCATATTTGAAAGTTGCTAAGAGAGATCTTCAAAGTTCTTATGACAAGAAAAAAAAGTTTCCATTTCTACATTTCTGGCTTTGAGATTTTCAGAAACCAATTTTACTTTTAAATTACAAGAAATTTAAATTTAATGCTCGCAAAAGTTGCTGCTGTGATTGACTTACTTGGATAACTTCTTGGATTAGAACGACCAAGGACAATTAAAGATGAGCCATATCTACCTATACTAAATTATTCAACAGTTAATCCTCCGCACTACCTGAAGAACAAATGTGGAGGAGAGGCAAATTCAAGTGAAACTGGAGCTATTACACAAACAAACAAAAAATTTAATGAGATAGAAACATCAAAATAATATATAAAACTGGAAGAATCTATTCTACATATTCTATGGTATAATGTAGAATTTCAATGAGCTAAGTCAACTCTTTTAAATTTATATTGCACTTAATAAATTACGAAGCATATTCACTTTATAAAAAAATAAACAGCTTTATATGAAATCAACAGACCGGTAAAAACTAGGCCATAAACGAGAGCATCTTGGCTCTTCTTCAGGGAGTTCAGCAGAATAAACTTCTGCAAACATGATTTTGGTCCCTGTGTCCCCATGTGAGACCTCTGTCTTAAATTTCTGGTTAATGTTTCAGCAATCACCTACCACTAAAGGATGACTGTTCTTGTTTTATTTCATTTGATGAAACAAGAGGCCCAAACACATTCTCTAAAAATTACGTTTAAGACAGCTAGCCAGTGAGGCCACCCCAGGTTACATAGCCAGATGTCTGCCATGGGCTCCAGTTTCTGAGAATCCGGGGAAACGAAACCAGAGGTTCACCACCTATCACAACTGAGATGGCAGGTCTGACCCTGGGTAGGTTAGAGGTAATAAGCTGCCACACCTAATGCCCTACCCTAATTCCTTCAATAAAACAGCATCTGTTTTAAATATCAGAGAAGGAATGAAAGATGAGGGCTTGAACATACAATAGGGAAGCAAGAACATGGTGGAAATGCCTCTTCCCTTGTATCGTGAGAGGACTGCCTTAGTTGAAACTGTTTCTTTAAATTATAGAAATTAAGGAAAAAATAATCACCATTCCCCCCACCTTCCACTCCCTACCCCAAATGTAAATAAAGGTAATGATAGTGATAAGAGGTAAGAGAGCTTACTGGAGATATGACAAGATAGGCCAAAAAGAATAGAGAGATAGGAATCTTAAAAGTGGAGGGCTTAGAGACATCAGACCCCTTCTCCCTTTATTCTAGCATATTTCTTTAAAAGCCTGAAAAAGAAAGGAACAAAACATTCCCTTTGATCTTTTTGCTTTCAGCGTAAGCACGTGTTTTCTGGAGTTAAGACCCACTTTGGTTCTTTGCGTTTTGTATAGGTTTAGCAATCTTAGATGTATGTAGGCCAGGGGCAAGTAGAGAATTCTACTTCTACCCAGTCTTATTTATATATATATATCATTAATATCATAGTCTTATATGTTAATCGATCTTGGAGACTGAAAATTGAGTTTTTCAAACCAAGAATTTTGACAGATAAGGAAAAAAAATCCCCAAACTGTGAAGAATGCTGAAACTACCACCTAAATGGCACCTAGGTGTGTTGGAACTGTTGACATGCAGCATAATTGCATTAAAAATTAGGACCAAAAATATCACCTTTAAGGTGGGTTTTTGCAGAAGCATTCTTATTTCATACATATAAAGGTTTCTTATTCCTAAGCAGCCTGTCAATGCCAAGGATCCTTTTCCTGCATGCTAAAGGTGACCTCTTAAACAGGTGGCCATATATAGTACCATGTTTACAGATGCTTCCACAAGATAAAGTACCACAGCACAAAAGCATATTGTCCTAAATGCACCATATGGATCGAAATGCCTCTGTTTACGTATAAGTGGTGAAAATAAATCAGAGTGATATCTAGACAAAGCTACACTTTGATATATGAAGAATCTGCACAACTACATGTTTATAGTATGATAGAGCCTATGGTGCCAGAGAAGAAAAATGCATTTTGCAGGTAGACCTAAATCTTTATACTGTTGTGATTTTTTAACTGGCCTGTCTCCTTTCATCATGGAGAAGCTTCATGACCATAAATATAGGCAACTACCGACATTATAACTCATTCCTTAAAAAGTTTGTTCTTAGCAGCTACGACAGTTTAAAAAAATAAATAAAAAAGGCTTTACTTACCCCAGACAAGGACAATGTATCTCAGTGGAATGAAGTACAGGATGACTGTGAACACACAGAGGGCTACAATGGCCAGCCAGCTTAAGAAGGGGACAGTCCAGTTGAAAGTACTGAAGGAGAAATGAACACATCAGCAATCTGAGCACTTCGTACTTTTATCAAACAAAGATTAAAATAAATGTGATTCTGACTCAAAATCTGGTTTAGGGATCTAGTAAGACTGCATTTCTCCTTGGAATAGAAACCAGTGGTAGTAGGCTATCAGAGGACACAGGTTAGTCATAATTGGCTCAATTCCATGAACACAGGGCCCAGGTAAAAGTCTTGCCACCAACCCCTCCAGATTGTCTCAAGTGACTTCAGAATCTAAGCCATTACACTACCTGGGTGACTCAACATGTGGTAAAAAAAATAAAAAATAAAAAAATAACCCACTTTGTTTTTTTACTTCTAAAACTAGTACTCAATCTTGTTTTCTCCAAATTTTCTCAGAGGAGAATGCCACAGGGCCTACCATTCTTTCTTCTATCAACTCTCACACTGGATTCCCCACACTAGAAATAAAATGTTGCCAGCAATTGTCTGTAGAACTAAATCTTACACTATGGTGTAAATCTTCTGAACTTTAGAATTCTTTAGAGGAATACTCGCTTCCCACTTCGGCTGTTTCAATTGGAACTAGAAGTCAGCAAGGGGGGATAGAATAGTTAGCCTTGTAAACATTCACCTGCCATCACTGCCCGTGTGACCAGAAACACAAAGATAATTAAGAAATAAAGTCAGTATTGCCCACTGTTCTCCCTACATTATTTCTGGCACAGGAGAGTGAGGCATGTGGTAGATTTATTGGAAAGACTGAAAAGGGAGTGTAAATTGGAGAAGTGTGGGCGATAGCAGGGCCTGGCTGATGGGTCTGCAGTGTTCTCATCCTGCTGGTGAATGATAATGGAGAGGCTCAGGGAAGGCGGCAAGGCTGAGTATTGATAGAGAGACAACATCAGAACAAAGAACAGAGACGGGATCAATGAACAGAAGAAGAGGAAGTTACAAAAAAGACAGGATTAAGAAGATGGGAAGGAATTTAGTGGGACAAAAAGGGAAAAGAAGTGAAAAATGAAGACAGAGAAGGCAAAAAAGATGATGTAGAAAATCAGGAACATGGAACATGGAAAGATCGTAATAGTTTCAGGCTTTTTGTGTAGAATTCTGTAGTGAATCTCTGGTGGTTTTTCAGAGAGAGTGACAACGTTCTCAAGAAAACAGAGAACCATTGCATGGAGCCTTCAGGGTTAGGTGTATAACTATATCCCCACTTACAGGCACACCATGGCCTCAGCATTCAGCATTCAAATAGGAACTAACACATCCTGAAGGGAGCAGATTTGCGTTCAAAGCCTAGGTTCCTTGTGACTTCAGATGAGTCGACCTCACAAAGCCTCAGCTTTCCCCTTCATAAAATGAGGAAGCTTTTATTGTATCAAGGAAGACTGATAGTGATGGTAACATGTGTATGTGAATTAAGTGATATTATTAGAGCTAATCAACTCCAGGAGTCTAAAGTACGGCATTTCTCATAAGGCAGTGAAAAGGTCCCTAAAGACACTTCAGGAAAATATGAAATTGTACAAGATGTGGATAAATGTTAGCGTTTTTTATTTCTTCTAATTTCCTGGTAAGGTATGTTATGTTTACTTGGGGTAGGGTTTGTCCAGGGCAGTTGCTGATCCAATAAAGGATGATTAAGAGATTTTCTTCCTATACTGCACCTCAACATAACACTTAGGAGTTATTCCGTAGCTTTGTGGCATATGGCTTGCTTTTTGTGTCTCTCTAGGTCAAATGTCTTCCCTCCTTTACTGACACCCGTGCTTCCCTTGCTTCTGCCTCTTGTGGAGAGAACAGAAGGCTGAGTGTTTGCTTGCTTTTCTGCGGCTCAGCTCAGAGCCATCCATCACACTACTCCATGTGCAAGGGCACTGGCTCTTCACTCAGAAGACCCTCCCTCTGGGCAGCCTCACTGAAGGGCTCCCTGTGTTCTCCTTACTCCTCTTGGAAGGATAAATGGCAAAGAGTCCTTACCAGTGTAGCTACTGTCAGGGGAAAAAAGACTGCCCTTTTCTATTTCCACAGTGCACTATGGAATCTAAATCTAAAATATGATCTCCCCCCCACCCCAAAAGAGATGCAATTCAAGAAAGTTCTGGAAGGATTACTTAGTAACAAGATGTGGTAATTATAGAGTCTGTTCACTTTGAACTTAAAGATTGCTTCTGAATCTGCTTTCTGGATAGATGCCTTTTATCTCATGTGACCCAGGGAAGTTTCTCTTTTTTAGTATTCAAAAGATTGTTGTGCAGAAAAAACGGCTCCTTCAAGACTCACTGGATCCTATGCCATGTTCCTATACCTCAGTCTATACCTATGGAAAATTCTATAAAACCCGTTTTCCCCGAGGCTGGTCCACAGCCAGGATCTCACATCCTTCAACAGGCCATGACGTTTTCCAACCATACACCTATCTGAGGTCTCCTACCACCCAGAGTTATAAACAAGCCTCTTCCTCTCAGGCATTTTACTCGTCTGACCTCAGAGCTGACCCAGGTTCTTCTGATATAAATGAGATGCGTCTGTCAGGTTTCAACACATGGTGTACCTCAGAGAAAGGACAACACTCAACAGCGAAATGCCCCATTTAGGACTTCACACTATGCTTCAGTGGATAGGATGTGGAGAACAAGGGAATATTCTTGGAGATGGAAATTACATGGAGAGGAAAAAGGAAAGAGAAAAGATGTGGGAATCAGTCTTCAGATGTCTGAGACTGAATGTTGCTTACAGGCACATTTGGGAGTGAGAGGGAGGCTATTCTGCCTAATATGATATAAGAAAGTGGAAACTCAGCACTTACGCATATGTGGAAATATATTAAACAAAAACTTATACAAAATAAAATGCGTTATCCCTTGAAACATGAAAGGCACTGGATGAATGATTCACACCTTTAGTTTAAATAATTTACTCCTTTCAAATTCTGTGTATGCCCAAGGATCTAAATCTGCAGAACACTTTCGGTTATGAATAATAAACAATGAATAGATATGTGAAACTAGGAAAATGCAGACTTATCCAGATATACAGCACCTCTTCTTGAAGAGACCACTTAGCAATCATTATGTAGGCCAATTTTCCCATAGTTTAGTAGTACGGGGCCTTAGCATATTTTTCACTGATAATCAATTGTTGTAAATTCACCTTATTGTTTTTATAATTAAATAGTTATTTTCAAAAGTATATTAGTAAATAAAATTATTTGAAGTAAAACACAAGTACAGTTGGCCTTCTACATCTGTGGGTTACATCTGCAGATTCAACCAACCACAGACCGAAAGGCCTACGATGGTTGCGTCAGTACTGAACACGTACAGACTTCTTCTCTTGTCATTATTTCCTAAACAATACAGTATAACAACTATTTCCACAGCATTTACGTTGTATTAGGTATTATAAGTAATCTGGAGATGATTTAAAGTATACAGGAGGATATGCGTAGTTTATATGCAAATACTATGCCATTTTAGATAGAAGACTTGAGCATCTACGGATTTTGGTATCCCTGGAGTCCTGGAACCAATCCCCCGAGGACACCAAGGGATGTACTGTAATGTAAAATTAAGAATGTAAGTTTCTTAATTTTACATTAGATCTCAATGAAGCTGTTTTTCCTTATTTAAAAAAAATAAGGAAAGGGGATTCTTTCTTTTAAATTATAAAATTTCTGTGCATTTTCTAAATGACAAAGCACTAGTTTATTTCATCTATAATTTTCTCAGCTATTGAAATACACAAATTTGAAATAATATGTCTGCAGGGTGTTATACATACCATTTTTTAAAATTTTAGAGTAATGATGAAAATATAACTTGACCAATAATAAAACACAGGTGTTTCTGGATTACCTGAAGTCCTCATTTAGCTTGGTTCATTTTTTTTCTATCACAATTTCATATGCCGTTTATGAACAAAGTCTTTTACTGTGAAAATGTGCTAAAATTTAGGACGGTGTTATTTCTTCAAAGCTACAAGTATGACTTCTTTCCAACCAATATGTTCTAAATTTCAGGAAGGAAATTGACAGAACTTTCATAAAACCAAAGACTGGCAGAAACAAAGTAAATAATGATGAAACTGAGCAATAGATCACCCAGAAGGAGTGTCCCCTGCCAAAAAGAATGTGGCATTTCACCCTCCAAGAAATAAATGGACACTGTCCCACAGAAGGCCAGGGCTCCCGTCAGCATCACTCACTTCTTTATCCTTTCGCCAAAGGAAGCCACTTCATCTAGGATGTTCTGGACACTGATGCATACCTCCTGGATGGCATAGATTTTATTTATAAATCCCTTTTTTTCACTGTCCTAAAATACAATTTAAAAAAAAGAGAGATTCTGTATGAATAAAGGTATTCTTCAGTGCTTGAATTCTTTGAATTGTTCTTCTCTTGCATTTTTAAATTTAAAATATTTTCATCTCCAAATATATATAAACAGATACTTGGAGCCCCTGAAAATTTCAGGATATAAAGGGAGATGGAGGAGGGAGGATACCCAGCATTATGGACCTATGCTAGTATCTAAGCACGAGACTCGGATTCTGTTGCTCTTGCCCTGATGAACAGAAATATTTCAGCCGGTGGGAGGGTATAAATGTGTAAGAGAGAGGTCAGGTCTCAGAATGATCAAATCCGGAATCTGCGCTGACCCTAGACCCATGCTGACTCACTAGCAAACTCAGTTTCTTGACCCCACCACCCATAGACCTAAGTTTGGTCTTGGCTCCAGAACTTTCAACAGCAGAGAATGCTGGATGCAAAGCAGAAGACCTATGAGCAATGAAAACTGCAAAAAAATGACAAGGTCAACTGAAACTCATTAGGTGGACACTTCCTACGAAGTACCTTAGGTAGATCAGCTACACGGTAAGCCTGGCCCCCCTCTTAAGAGTCACATACTTGATACAGTAACATATGCTGTATTAGGCTTCTAACTAAACATTTTTCCCCTCTTTGTACTTAGTTCTTCATTTTAAAACTTGTGCTGGATTTAAGCAAAGCCGATGTGCTCCAGGGAATGGGTGGGTGGGGACTGAGTATAAAGCAACCAGAGAGTTGTGTGAGGCTGGGAGAAATGTGCACATTTTGTAATTTTAGACCCAGAGGAAGAAACAGTGGTGGCCTTTCACGACTGAAAATTCTGCTTAGTAGCCTGGCATCATAGGCACTTGCCTAGGCTGTTTGGTGGAGACCATCCAACCCTGATTCCATGACTCCATTTCTCCATGCCAGCTTGAATATCTATGGAAATGTAGATCCAATTTCATTACTTTAACTTCTTTTGAACACTTGCACACTGTGCCAGAACACTTGAGACCTCATGTGGCAGTCAGTGCTTGCTGAAAGCAGCCAGGAAGCTAGAATAATAATGTCGTCATGTTGCACATTTACATACTGACTTTCATTTCAGAGGAGTCTAAAGCACTTTGCACTGTGAACACTTGGCTGGCACTGGCATCCTGCCACCTTAGAAACTGAGGGCAAGTGAATGACAGGTGTGTGTGCAGCCTCCAAGGACAACAGAGTACAGTGGGACCGAGGACATGGAGGCCAGTTTTATAACATGATCTTTAGATATCAGTTACTTAGAGCCTTCATTTTAAATTTAATTCCCATGGGAGACATTGTCTACATTATTCATCTTGCTTATGCCAAAACGGACCGTCAACAATGAGGTAGATGAGATGCATAAGGCTCAAACTATAGGGAACAATTAAATACTTTTGGGTCCCCCACTATCTTCAAAAATCACCCTTCACTTGTCATTACAGACATGGGTGCATCAATTTCTTGTCTTTTTCCCTCCCCAGTAATAAAAAAAAATGCATTACTTTCACTTATGCAGTTGTACACTATAGAATAAAATGGATAACCAGTGGCTCCTTCTAGCTCCTTTCATAACTACAAAGTTGGTCTTCTTTAATAATCTGCATGGCCTTCAGTGTTCTCTCTCAAGCACCGGCTAAGGTCATTTATGTCTATGCAGTAAAGTACTCTTATAAATATTTTTCTACATACAGAATAAATCAAGCTGGAGTCGAAGCATTCTCAGTGAAAGTTCACTGAGAATAATGTCTTACCAGTTTAAAATTATGATGTGAAAAATATTTCTTTCACAAAAGCAATAAAATATATAAAATACTTAGGCATAACCATAACAAGAAATGTACAGACTCCATATTAAGAAAATAGAAAATAGAAAATACTACAATTAAGAAAATTGGAACACTGAATATCAAAAGAATGCATTTTTTTCAGTTGAATGTATAGGTTTAATGCAATGTCAAGCAGATCCTAATGAGTTTGGAGTGAAGTGAAATGGGGAGAATTTGATAAAGTGTTTTTAAAATTTGTTTGGAAGAATAAATGAGTAACCATAGCCACGAAATTTTTGCAAAAGAGAAATAATGAGAAGGCATTTATTATACCAGATATTTAAGTAATTAAAATATGAAAGATGAGCCCCAAAAAAGAAATTGGTGTATGATAGAGCACCATCATAAATCCATCATCACAAAGGAAGTAATATGTTACTGGGTAGTTGTGCTATTTGGGGAAAATTTTGTTAAATTCTACCTTAATAGACTCTCAAATCTATTTGAAATAGCCCAAATCTACCTCAGAATCTACCTTAAATAGATAGTCCCAAACACATTCTATATTAATTAAAAAGCTAAAAGTGAATCATAAAAAACAGAAGAAAATATAGGTAAGTTATTTACTGACCTTGGACTAGGAAAGAACTTTCTAAACAAACACGCAGTAAAGGAAATCACAAAGGAAAATAATTGATAGCAAAAGTTACATAAAGTTAAAAACATTATGTTAAAAGTCATCATAAATTTAAAAGGCTAAATGGGAAAAAAATTGTAACAAATATGACAAATCAAGGGATGGGATTTCCAACATATTCAATAAACATCTGAAAAAATTTTCATTGCAATTTTGTTTATAATAACAAAAAGAAAAATCACTAACATGTTGAGTGGAAATAATTATAGTACATACAATTGATAGACTATTATGAAATCACAAAATAATTGTTTAAAGAGAATATTTAATGACAACAAGAACGTTTATGATGTAATAGAAATTGAAGAAAACAGGAAGTAACTGTGATATAGAGTATAATCCTGTTTTTTGAAATGAGTAGGAAAAAGATGAAGAGAATGTGTCAAAATATTAAAGGTAATGGAAGTTTACCTTCTTCATACCTTCCAGTAATATTTTTCTTTGCAATTAATATATTTTACTTTTATAATCAGAATATTTCCCTGATGTTTTCTCCAATATCATTATTAAAGGAACATGAGTAGAAGAAATAAATGAATTGGTACTCACTGAGTATGATTTCATGTGGTTTATTTATTTGTTTTTTCTTAATGTATTTTTTGTAATTTTATACCTGTCAAATTATTTTTAAAAAGAAGTAGAATATACATAGACTCCTGTAGAGTGCTTTTCACATAGCTCATTCAATCCTCACAACCATCCTACAATGTAGATATTTTCCTCCACTCTACAGACGAGGAAACTGAGCCTCAGGGAAAAGTGACAGAGCTTGGACCGGAACTAGGACTGGCCAACTCCAGAGTCTGTTCTCTCCATAATACATCATGTGACCTTTCCATTCTACCCAGGAAGCTTTCAGTTCCTACCCAGAATCCCTGTGAGATAAAGAAGAAGGCTTGGAAACATTTAGAAACTTATGTTGTAGACACCATGGTCTAGCCTTGAGCTCCTCATGCAGCTAAAATCCTCATCGAGAAAATGAAATCCGGAAACTTGATTCAAAGGTGAGAAGTGAAAGATGTGTTAGAAACCACCAGATTTAATGTCAATAATGCAATGTGCAAATATTAAATATAGGACCTTCATTATTAGATGTGTCATTAAGGCATCTACAAAGAATATTTTTAGCAGATACTTGAAAATCCAAGTGCTGATATACGATTATTGGCTAAAGAGTTTTAAAAATCTCTTCACTCTTAATTTTGTTTCTCCTGCACTCCCACCCTACTCCCATCCCCTCTCCCCCAGCCACCCAAAAACAAAACAGGATGGTCTATGATGTTGGCAAAGTTTGCAAAAGCAAATGCTTTGGGATAAAATTTTTATTTTAAAATCTCTTTCATCAAATTCTATATTCCTCCACTGTGGTCTCCAACCAATGAAGTAATTACTCTTTATATACAGTATATGACCCAAAACTGCAATAGGTAATGGAATTGCTCTGGGTTGCATTCCAATATTTCATACCTTTTTCACTAATGTTCAATACTTTATTAGTAGAGAATAAATTGGTACATTTCTTTTATTGTCGTTTTTGCTTTCCTTTATAAACCAGCTTGGATGAAAGAAATATCATAGGGTAGTTAATCATCCAAAGGCTTGGTAGTGACACTGTTTTTTTTTTTAAAAAAAAAATGCATTATTAAGGTTTCCTTTGAAGATGTAAAAAAAAAAATTACCCATAAAAAAGAGCTATAACTATAAATCTGAGAACATGTGCGACTTATATTATACAACTTTTTCTAATGATTCTATATAATTTTTAAAAATCATTATATTTTAAATAGTCCACAAAACATCAGTAAGTGCAAACTTGAAATACAGTAATTCTTTCATATTTAGCTATTTTACTATCACATATCACAACAGAAAGTTAAGTAGATTCTTCCAAAGAACTATCTACTTCCTAGTTTTGAGATATTTAGGAAAATCTAAAGACCTAAAGAATCAATAGGAGTAGCTTACATATTTTGGAGAATCCTGTTCATTGACTTTCAAACCAAAATGACAAGTGCCCCCATTCATTGATTCCTTTCTGAATGGGAACAAGAAGCCAAAGTGATAGGTGTCAAGAGATGTGTATTCTGGGGCTGGGTTCCTCATGCATCCAACTGCATCCAGCTGCATCCTGCCATGGTCATTAATGCCATTTAGGGGCCCTGCCAAAGTGGTCATTGTCAGCCCTGTTGACATCACAGAAAATGAATCTGTTGAACACCTGTGCTGTATCAATCATAGCAGGTATGTAGAATATGTTTGCTCCAAATATCAATGTTATAAAATTAAAGTTATCTCACTTTCTTTTCAGGGTAAGAGAATGTCTTAAGAGTACAGGGAGGTGGGGGAGCTATTAAATCTTATGCCAGGATGAGCATAAAATGGAACTGTCCCAGAAAACCAGGGCATATGTTCACCTTACTTATTATTTCCTGGAGGAAGCATTCAGATTTGCCACCCCAAAGAGCTAATCTTGATCATAATTTTGCTTTTCCTTTAAAGTCTTGCTGTGTAACCTCTGACAAAAGGTGAGCGATAGGATTGACATTTGCTCTGAGACATAATCCTTATAGTTTGCTATTTTCTGTGGCTCTTCTGTGAGCAAATATAGCCTCACATAGCACAAAGTATACAATTGTATTTGGAATATGTTTATGTTTCATCTGGTTTATTTTTTACGCTAAAGATGATTTTGGTACACAACTTTCTTAGTTCATTCAGTAAAATGCCCTGCAAAACAGACTTTCTCTCAGATCTATACTTCTAACCTCTGGAAAATATATTAGATATGAGGTATAGATTGAATAAAGGCACACAAAGTGATGAAATATTTTCTCTGTGCCAATATTCCTTCTTTTTCAGATAAAGAAAACTACGTTTCAGCCCCAAATCTAGAATACTGAAATTCTCACAGAGAGCAGCCTGGCCACTCACGGAGACCTTTGGCTACTGAATCTTATCTCAGTGTCTTACTCAGTTCTTATTGTATCAAATCTCACACAGGTTACTCGATGCCTTGGCTCTTTTCCTGATATAACCCTCCATTGAGACATTAAAGGATTCTGAGATATATCTAAGGTTAAGAGGGCAGATGGACACCATTTAAAGACAGTCTTAAAAATAGTTCTCATAAATATCTACACTTCAGGGTTATAAAGAGGACTAAATTAAATAAGACAGGTGGAGCTCTTAGTACGTGCCCGGTGCAAATAAACTGTCTACAATTATTAGTAGCAGTAGTAAGAAAATTATGGATACAATTCCTTATTAAAAGAATTCAAATTATTTTTATCTATTTTTGCTTACATTAAAAACAACATTTTGAAATACTAGAGAGAATCCCCAAATATATGAAACCTTTTTTTATGCATGTTTAGTTTTGCCCCAGATGATTTACTGTTAACTTGTCAGATTTCATTTTAGAAAATGATGGTAGATTCTTTATAAAGTTACATTGAGATGATCTTTTCCCCCCTTCTGCTGACTCTGCACATGTTTTTTTGCAGAATGAGCATTTATCTGGTCTTAATTTTTTGCTTCCTCTGTTGCAAGGTAGCCCTGTGCTTTTCAGTGCTCATTTTCTACAATGCAATTTTTAATCACATTTAGTTGTGCCTTGCTTTGTTAGTTTAATGGTGCACATTTTGCGTGTAACTTTAAAGATGATTGTAAAGTAACAAAAATTTGCAGAGAAATGTCCCCTGGGCTGGGTAATGTAAACAATAGGCATTTTAAAAATGGCAGCTGGCACTCCTAAGAGTTATGGTGAAAGCCAGGAAGGAAAGGAAGATAAAGGGAGGAAAAAAAGAAAGAGAGACGATAGAAAAAACAAGGAAAGAAAGAGAAAACAGAGAGGAGGAGGGGGAGGGGAGAGGAAGAGGAAAACTCGGAAGAAGAGACTCTCCAAGGGACCAAAGGAGGATGAGGAGGAGACCAAGAGCTTGGGGGGGAACATGAGGAAAGGAAGGAAGACATTTTGGATCAGAAACTAAAATGACATAAAGCCCAGGCAAAAACAAAACTTGTTAGCTAACCATGTTAACTTCTAATTAAGCAAAATAATTATTTGTAAAAGGTGGTATATAAAATGTTTAATTTCTATTAAATGTAAATGTAAATAAACCTTACAGAAAGCCCCCAGGGATGCAGATACACCTGTTGTCAGGAGGGAGCATTCCCTGGAGCCAAATTTCTTGCTACTCAAACCCTTCATCATATAGGCTCTGAGGGACTTGCAAATCTCCCTCTTCCTAATGACTTAAGAAACTCTTTATAACTGTCCTGCTAGTACTTGAAAGCTCTTAAAAGATTGGGATTATTTATCAATATCAAAACCTCTGACTTAATCTCCTTGCCAGCAGGCAGGAAGTGCACTTTCCAGGGAGTGGCTTTCTAGATGATCCCATCTCAGACTTTTGTTCCATGAGAAGTTCTGCTTTCAGATGGACTCCCAAGTGAAAGGGCCACTAGGCCTGGCTCCAGGCTAACATTGATGGAAGCCACAACGGAAGCTGTGAGGTTGCTGTCCCCAAGTAACCAGAGAGGAATATAAGTGACAAAGGATACTTTCACCGAGGCTAGTATAATACAGGTGTTGAGATGAGAATTTGTATGCCTCACAGAAAACACAAAATTAACAGATTGTGGAAAGGTTTTGAAAGCGTGAAAGCAGACTCAGGATTACTGTGGCGGGACAAGTCACTGCCTGTCCTTATTACTCCTCTCAAAAAATAAATAAATAAAAGGTTATATAAGGTGTGTCCTAAAATCTCCTCTTGTTACAAATTAGCCATTTTACAGAGAAGATAACAAAGGCTGTAGAATGGCCTCTGCCCCTCAGAGCCATTTGAAAGCTTATTTGAGTTCATTGCTGGTGGGTGGAATTTCTCCCGCCCTTCCTATGGGTTCAGTAGTTGAAGCCTGAGTGACAACAGAGAACAGAGGCACCCAGCTTGTTTCTGAATCCAGATAGCAAATGTTGGCTAGTTTTTCTTTATCCCAACTTCTAATGAAAAAGTTGTGTGAACATGCATGTATTTTAAAAAACCTCTTTTGAAATCGTTTCTTTCATTTTCAAATGTGTGTTTCAATATGGTTGGAGTTCAAATGCAGAGCCAAGAGGGAAACTGAGAGTTTAGAGAAGGCTGTGAGCACTGCTGTTCTAGACAACCACAGTCTTATTTAGAAGGTGACTAGATTTCTGACTAACTGGCTCTGTTGCTGATCATGGTTCAAATCCTGCCTGCAAATCTTTCCTTAAGCTATGTGATCTTTGAGCAATTTCCTTACCTTCATCTCTAAAATGGGGGTAAAAATGGAACCTACCTTCGTGATGGTTACAAATTAAATGAGTTTAATCTATTTAAAGTATTAACCAGAAATGTCTGGATATAGGAAGTACTCAATACAGTTTAGTCATTAATATTAACAATTTGAAGAGACTGAAAAAGGAAATACTATAAAACTTTTAAATGCTCAAGTTTATTAAATCTTAATAAAGATAACAGAATTTTCTCCCTTTTTATTTATGATATATTTTAAGAATCTTATATTTGTGTAACTTCTTTGTCACCTAATATGATCACAGATGATCTTATATGTATCTTCTTACACCATCCTTTCAACAGCCACACAGGGTGGTAGGTATTATTATTCTCATTCCCTACATGAGGAAACTGAAGATCAGTTGTCTAATATCCCACCTCAAACTGCTACCCCAATTTGTGCTCACTCTCTTTTGGTGCCTTTAGCCATATGTGTTTTCATCTGAGATATGGGATTTGAAAAATAAGCAGAAAGTTCAACTGTTTACAGTATTCCCAGCCCACAGGAAGTTGTACATTCTCCATAGGCCAAAGCTAGTCATACTCATGCAAAACACACACCTTTTTTTTATCATGTGATTTTTATCTATCAGTGCTTGTGCAGGTAAAACTTCCCATTAGAATCAGTGAGTTGTTCTTCAACAAGCCTCATGGCTGAATCAGGGCCAGAATTTATAATTTAATCTTGAACAGCACAAGTTTTGTTGCTAATCTACTTACTAGTGCAATTTTTAATCAAAAAAAGGTTTCTTTTATTATATACACAAAAGGGCATATACACGAAGGTGTGGAACTCTCAAAGATTTTTTTCTTCAATAGATTTGTTACGAAAATAATCAGTTACCTTTGTGCATGACTTTATGGTTTATAAAGCATTTTTTGTGTGTGTGTGAGAGGAAGATCAGCCCTGAGCTAACATCTGATGCCAATCCTCCTCTTTTTGCTGAGGAAGATTGGCCCTGGGCTAACATCTGTGCCCATCTTCCTCTACTTTATATGGAACACTACCACAGCATGTCTTGACAAACGGTGCATTGGTGCGCGTCCAGAGTCCAAACCTGAGAAGCCTGGTTGTCGAAGCAGAGCAGGAGCACTTAACCGCTATGCCACCGGACCAGCCCCCTATAAAGCATTTTTAATTTATCTTCCCACTTGGACGGCAGGGGTAGGTGGTTCCCCCATTTTACAGATTAAAAAACTGAGGCTTGGAGAAGTTAAGATCTCATTACCAGTTAAAAAGAGTTCCTGGGACTTTACCCCATGTCTCCTGACTATACTTGGGCTCCTCTAAGGTCACTGTCAAAAAGGCACCAAGTCACATATGGTATTTCTTCACTACATTGTTTTATTATATTTAAACTTGGCTCTTCCCAAAAATTAATCTTGCGTTATAATCAAATTGTGTGAGAAAAGAATCATATTAGTGTTATAAAAACAATGCTCTTTGTGACATCTCCAAAACCAAGGAAGGATTACTTTGTGAAATCCGGAGGCTATTTTTCTTTACAAATATTTTACAAGACAAACTTGTACCTTTCTAAAAAAGCACATCTGTTGTAAATTACTCCCTTACAGAAAGAGAGAGAATCGCCATCCTTTCTTCCCATCTGAGCTTAAAAGAGATTTGTTGACATATTCTAAGGCCAGCATAGACAAAACAGCACAGGAAAGAGGAGGGGGTCAGCGGGACCAGGGCTCGGCTTTGCTTAAACTAATTCCACATGCCCCATGAACCATTAGCTGTTTTTTATTTCCTGCTCTGAAGATCTGTAGTGAAAATAATCTGGGGTAGGGAAAAGCTGCACTTATTATTTTTTTACCCCCAACGAGATGCTGTGTTAGCAAATAGAACAGATGAGCCACCTTCAGCAAACCGAGGTCTTTAATAATCCATTTTTCAAACACTACTGGTATTTCCTTTCCAAACAAAGATGGACTGTGACTGGAATCAATTTCATCATTTGTATGGTTACAATTGCCAAGTTTCTGGAAATAATAGCCATTTAAATACTGGATAGTATTTTTTATATGAAGCCAACAACAGTTTTATTGCTATTTAATTTCCGTGATTTGTTTGTTTGCTGTAAGTTTTCGGTGTTCTTAGAGCATGATGTTTGGGATAGGGAAAAGTCTTAAGAACAAATCAGGGGAAAAGCAATATCAAAGTCGTGTTAATGGCCTGACTTGAATCAACCAAACAAGGGAAATTAGCGTTAGGAAAAAACGATTTGCTCTACCATTTTGGGCTTTTCTCCCTCAGTTTCCCTATAAACCGCATAATATGACATCACTCACCATTTTCAGACGTTGGCATAATGTAGAAAATCAAGGACAAGATTGAGAGCTCACTTCTCCCCTTAAGAAGATAATAGGGCTTTTCAATGAAATTCAACAAAACAGAGGTGATGGTACAAATAAAGGCGAATTTGAAGGGAACAAGGCCATCTTTCTCTATTGATGCCATATGTAGCACATACCTGAACAACAACTTCATGCTCTATAGGATGCTGCTGATATATGGGGTGGCACTATCCCCTAAACCCCTTCCTCACTGCAGACTAAATCACTAAAACAGGCTCATTCTGAGGTCAACCTGGAAGAAAACGCCAAAGGCCCACTATTGAGCTGATGGCAATATTGTTATTTACTTAGTTGTGTGGATCAAGGTCTGTCTTTCGATTTATTTGAGGAGGAAGGGAAGAGGGTGGGAAAGAGCAAGAAAAACTTGGGAATCGATTTGAAAAAATATCTCAAATTCTTTCACTGGGGATGACCAGTGGTTTAATAGGATAAAATAATCTTCAGAAGTAGTAGTTTATATATCTGTATTTAAAATTTCTGTTTTTAAAATAAAAGTAGGATGGGCATAGGGGCTGGCCCCGTGGCTTGGCGGTTAAGTGCGCACGCTCCGCTACTGGTGGCCCGGGTTCTGATCCCCGGCGTGCACCGATGCACCGCTTCTCCGGCCATGCTGAGGCCACATCACATACAGCAACTAGAAGGATGTGCAACTATGATGTACAACTGTCTGCTGGGGCTTTGGGGAACAAAAGGAGGAGGACTGGCAATAGATGTTAGCTCAGAGCTGGTCTTCCTCAGCAAAAAGAGGAGGATTAGCATGGATATTAGCTCAGGGCTGATATTCCTCACACACACACACAAAAAAAGTAGGATGGACATAGATTGAGCCTATGATGTACTTTCCTCGGTTGGTACTAATCAGGTAGATGGATATTGTGGGCTTGAATCCTGTTGTACATTTTACAGCCATGTGACCTTGTATAGGTTATTTATCTTCTCAGATGCTCAGTTTCCCCATCAGTAAGATGGAGATAATGTCTACCTGATAGTGTTTATGTGGAAACAGAGTGAAATCATGTATATAAAGCAACTGGCACATTAGTAGATATTAAATAAATGTTTCCTTTTCTCCACCAATTGTCTTTCTTCCCAAAGGGTAACATTTTCCTTTTTTGCCAAATTTCTCTCTCTCTTTCTCTTATTTTCCTTTCTTTTTCCTGGGTTTGTATTCAGAAGCCTGATTATCGTTCACTTCATTCACATCACCTCTCCCATCTGAGCAGTGTTCGGTTTAGCCAAAACTCAGTCCATTCTTTTTATTCATTTATTTAATAAATATTTACTGAATGACAACTACATATCAGACACTATTCTAGGCTCTGGGGATACAGGGATAAACAAGACAGCACCAAACAAAAATATAAATAAACGAAGAAGAAGAATAGCAGAAAGTAAAAAGTGCAGTGAAGAGACTTGCAAGAGGCGCATGTGCTGGAGAGCGACCCAGTGGTCAGGGAGGGCTGCTCTGAGGATGAACCGTGTAATTGAAAGCTATTTTGGTCAGGAAAGTAGAAACTCCTGTAGATATTCCAAACAAACAAATTTAACACAGTGAAACGGCTACACTCGTGATGAAAGAACTGAGTATCAAATAGAGCGACAGGCATTAGCAATGCAGGAAGCCACTGCCAGAGGGAGGGGATGTTACTGGGGCCCAGAGGCTAGACCACATGGACCCACCATGGCAGGAGCTGAAGCCGTGGACAGGACTGCTTGGCAGTATTTGTGATTATGGAGGAGAGTCTGTCTCCGTCTGATGGGGAGCTAAACTTTGGAGGAGACCCAGCACCCAGTCACTGCTGGAGCAGGAGTTGTGGTGGCGAGGAGGGAGTGGAAGGAAGAAGAAAGGGGAGGAGAAAGAGGAGAGAGAGATAGAGAGAGAAAGAAATTGTCCTGTTTTTTTTTCCCTTCTTCTATCATTCCAATCTTCCATTGGCCAAATTCCCCAAAAGCCATTGTCAAGGGAGCTAGGAAATGTGGTTTGCATGAGAAAGGTGAGTGGGGATCAACCTGGAAGCAAACAGGTAATAACCAGAACAAGATCTGTGTGACCAGAAGGAGCTAACCAGGTCAGAGAAACCAGTACAGGTAATGCAAATGCTCTAAGAGGGAAACAAACTTAACTTGCTTGAGGGAACAAAAGATGCCTAGAACATGGCAGCAGGTGCAGGGGAGAGTGGCAGAGGAAGACATCAGAGAAGTGGTGCCACAGAGGGCCTTGCAAACCAGAATAAAGAGTGGGATTTTATTATAAGTGTGATGGGAAGCCACTGGAGTGTTTCAACCAGGGGACTAACTTGATTTAATTTACATTTTTAAAAGACCATCCAGGCAAAATGTATTGTAGAGAAAAAACAAGATAGGAAGTTATTGTTGTAGTCCACAAGGGGATGATAGCTTAGACCAGGGTGGATGTTTTCAGAATGTTTTGAAAGTAAAGTCATCATAGACATGTTAATAGATTGTATCTGGGAGGTGAGGAAAAAGAGAAATCAAGAAACTGCCTACATTTTTGGCTTGAGCAAGTGAGTAAATGAGGCTGGTTTTATTGAGCTAGAGAAGTGGAGGAAGAGCCAACTTAGGAAAAGAGTAGACGAAGAGCTGCATTTGGGCCATGAAAAAGTATGGTGACATCAATAGGTGGATGGATATATGAGTCAAGGCTGAAGATACAGATTTGAAAGTCTGTGGCATTTAGAAGGCCCTTAAAATCAAGCGAATGGAAGGAGTCACCCAGGGAAAGACTATGGAAAGAGGGGGCCCTGATCAGAGCCTCAAGGCACAACAAAATTTAGCTGTTGAGCAGATGAGGTGGAGACTGGAAAAGACTGAGGTACAAGAAAATTAGGAAGAAGCTTCACAGAAGGCAAAAGAAAATGTTTGAAGGAGGAGGGAGGGGTAACCTCTCTGAAACTCTGCTGTAAGATCAAGAAATGATTTGGCCAACGGAGTTTATCAACGAGAGCAATTTCAGTTCAGTGATGGGGGTAGAAGCTTTGGATAGACAGAGCAGAGAATGTGAGTGAAAAGCGGACACACTGACTGTAGATACTTGTCTTAGAAAATTTTGCTGTAAAGGGTGGCTAGAAAATGGGGAGGGTGCTGGAGAATTTATACATGGGGTCAAAAGAAGGGATTGTTTTTTTTAAAGATGGGAAATGCAGCCTTCCTACCCAAATTATGATCTGCATTTTAACAAGATCCCCAGGTGATTCACATGCGTGTTCAAGTTTGAGAAGGGCTATACTACAGCGTATTTACTTGCTCTTGGAATGATCTAGTGTAGAGGAGAAAGGGATGGTGCAGAAAAGGGACCTAACTGCAGGAGCCGGTTAGTTTGGGAAGGGATGGGACAGAGCCTAAGTGGAAGGGAGAGGCCGGGATAGACCAGAGGGGAGGGAAGAGAGTGCTGCAGATGAGGCAGGTCTTAGATTTGGCAGAAGAAAGATGTGAAGTGGTGGGAGTTCCTAATTGCTTCTGGTTTCTCAATGATGCAGGAGGCAAAATCATCAGCTGCGAGCGAGCAGGAGCAGCGGCTGGTGGAGGAGGCTGGTGGAACAGCAGCAGGTGTGAAACTGTCTTTCACTGGCAAATACACTGTCCTTCTCAGGCCTGTTCACAGGCCTGGTGGGGTGATTTATACACGCTCTGCACTGTCCAACTTGCTATTGATTTTGCATTTCAGACTCTTTCACTGCCTTAATAAAATTAAGAATTTTATCCATCTTGCCTAGCCAGTCTTTTATTTAACCCACTTTTATAAAGCTTAAAAGGATGTCACATATCTTACTGTTAAAATGTCTAAGCCAGTGTTGTGTTCAATAGCCATGATTTGCTCCTATAAGGAGAAAAAAGACCCTTCTTTTGGATAAAGACTACGTCTCTGGGCCCTGCCCCAGCAGAACTGAGGTGATCCAGGCTCTACCCCACCAAAACCCGGCACCTAAGAACAAGAAGATATGGCTCTAGTATTTTTTTCTTTCTCACTAATTCCTGCTTTTTATACTTGGCTCTTTTGGTTTGTAAGAAGACCAAAGACAGTTCTTGGCTAACTGGATAAACAGTCTAGAACTTGGCCCGGTCACAGGTCATTTACGTTTGTTTCATTATGTTGGCATGGTGGCAGAAATTCAGTCTCTAAAGTACGTGACCAGTCCACCAGATTCATATTCTCTATCAGGGAATTATTTGTTATTGCCGCAAAGGAGCTTTGTTGACTTCTGGATCCATTTGCATCCAACTGGTCGTATTAAAGGAAAAAAAAAAGGTTACTATTGTCCTGTCACAAGCTGCTCTAGTTTTAGTAAAGTGTGTTATCCTAGTCTTAGCTCTTTAAATAAATATCCTTCAAGTCTATATTCTGAGTGGACCTTTTACCCTAGTCCTGTTTGTGCTGGAGATTCCAGCATCAAATAAGAATGAGGAATTGTTTTCGATGTAAGCTAGAAAGAACTGGTGACAGAGAAAGCTCTGCACACAGGTGGTGACCCAGGAGCAAGTTTCAAAGCCATTCCTTGTAGAAGGAGGTGATCATTGGGCATCTCACAGAAGTGCCCCTGCCAGCTGTCTGTAAGTTACACTCCTCTCATCCAGTGACACCCATTCTTCCCTGCTAACCCCCCATTCCCAAATGTCTCAGAAGGGAATTAGAGATAGATACTTGTCACCATTTGGGAACCTCTGTAATAAAATCAAACACTTTGAGTTCTGGATCGCTGTTAATGTTAGCAACTTTAGCCAAACACACACACACGCACACACACACACATGCACACACACACACTAATTGCAGGAGAACTTGACCAATATAAAATCAAATACCTGTTTTAAAAATGTAAAGAGGGGCCGGCCCGGTGGCGCAAGCGGTTAAGTGCGCGCGCTCCGCTGCGGCGGCCCGGGGTTCGCTGGTTCGGATCCCGGGCGCGCACCGACGCACTGCTTGGTAAGCCATGCTGTGGCGGCGTCCCATATAAAGTGGAGGAAGATAGGCACAGATGTTAGCCCAGGGCCGTCTTCCTCAGCAAAAAAAAAAAAAAGAGGAGGATTGGCGGATGTTAGCTCAGGGCTGATCTCCTCACAAAAAAAAAAAAAAAAAAAAAAAAATGTAAAGAAAACCTCCAATAAGAAGGAATTGGGAAATTGTGCCACTGCAAGACGGAGAGATCTCATTTCCAGTTCTTTTCTTTGAGTACACATTCCAGGAGGACAAAGAAAATTATTTTTGGTATATGCTCTTGTAGAGCTTAATAAATCACTACATAGAGGAATTTAAGATTGTTCTAAGTCTAATCTGGTAAATTCATCCTGACTTTGTAAAGTGTTTCACCCACTGCTTGCCGTATAGTAAGTTCTCAAAAATGTTACTATTGCCATTTTAATATTATTACTATTATTTTTGTTACTATCATCGAGTGCCGGAAGATGGATTACAATAAATATTGACTTTTCCTACCTGATTTTTGATGTTTCTATGATATCTGGTATACACAAATGTTTAAATGCTTCTGTTTACGAATGTGCCCTGATTGTAAGCATGAAAGTTATAACAATCTGCTCTTCGTCAAACACACTGTGCAGAGTTGATAAAAATTATTTTTAACCTTCTGGTTTGTGTGACTTTTTGGCACGTCTACCAATATTATGAATTAGATATTTTATCTCAGCCAAACTGCTGCTATGCAGAAATACAAATAAAAGTATCATTCTCCAGACAGACAGATAGCTGTCTTTGGTAGGCAAAAAAAGACAAGATTATAAACTGACATTTACAAAAAAAATTTTATTATTATTTACTTTATTAGTCCAAATGCCAAAATTTCCCTTCTAATTTCTGCATTCCTGTTTTTATTTCTATTTCTGAGAATCATTTAAATAATCTTCTTTAGTAAACGGGCACTTATTTATTCCTTTTAACTCAGTAGAGATAATGGGCAATTATCAATTAAAAATGTAAAATCAGTGACACCAGGTAGCAGTGAAAGGTCATTTTGTGGATGAGCCATCTCATGGCAAACATCCTGTGAGTTTTGTCAATATGGGGGAAGAAAATTGTCTGCATTTAAGAAACATGGTTTAAGAAATATTTAAAGGCAGAATTATCACATTACAGAAAGGATTCATTGACAGGCAATTTTTTTAACATCGCTGATTGTTACAACTTTTTCTGCCAGTATAAAATGTTCATCCATCTAAAGGTTTGTATATTTTTCCTTAGTACTCTATTAATTGAGAAATTTAATCAACATTTTAATCGCTTAAAAAATTAGCCAAATCATCCAGGTATGGTTTATAAAATTGTTTCTATATACTAATGTTTTACACCTATAATGTTTAAATTCAAAGTTGAATTTTGTGTAATTACTTATAATTTTATCTATTCCAAATATGACAAATTTGATCATTCTCATCTACTTTATTATTTAAGTCAGCTCATTGTGTTAGAGAGTGTTAAAAATTACTTGGAACACATATTGGAAAATCGTTTTGTGAAATTAGTATTTCAAAAAAATTTAATGCAATTGAAATCAGAGAGCAAGGAGAAGCAGAGAATTTTCCATTAAAAGTCATGCTTTATCTTATTTGCAGGAATTATATGAGTGATGAGGAATTTCTCAGGCTAGAAGGTGGACATCAAAAGGTTTGTGGCTTTAGGCAAACATCCAAAACCCATACTAATGTAATAAGTTCTCCAGTGTCCTCAGGCACAGCAATATGATCGATAGATTTCCATCTGCTTTCCTTAGAACAAAATTCTAGAGGTCACGGAGAGGCTCTGGATATATTTTGTATTAGCACGTCGGAGGTGCTAATCATTGGGGTCTTAGGATGGTCACAGCTCCCCAGGCAATACTCCCTCCCCATATCATTAAAATGGGATGATCCGTATCTTGAAGGAGCATTAGTAGGATTAACTAAAATGTTTGATTGAAAAATTAGTTCCTTCCCCATTTCTAAGCCAACTTTTAGTTCTTCATTCAAGCCAGGACACAGTGATAGATGTGGGAGGAGCAGAAAGGGGAGGGAGGCAGCCTGAGAGTCTGCTCTATGCCTGGTACTGAGCGAAACTCTTCTCTTGTGTTCCACACGCACTTGGCGAGCAACCCTGCAAAGCCCATACTATTAGCCTCATTTTGCAGATGGAGAAATATAATCTTAGAAAGATCACAGAGTACGTAAGTCGCTGAGTGGGGACCAGAACCTAGATCTGTCTGTAGTCAAAACCAGGGAGAAAACAAAAATCAGGTCTAATGTTACAGTGAAGATCTCAATGTATACATAATGCTGTTCAGTCAAATAACTCCCATTCTAGCTCTATGATCCCTCCTAAGTGCAGAGTGATACTGTAATTAGCATTCAAATTATCCCCTCATGTACCTCCAATACTCACTAAATGTACCAGCTGCCACTTACACACCACCACCATCCTTTCCAGAATTTCTGTAAGCACTGCTGATCAAATGCAAACACTCACCAGTACTCATTAAAATAGCTTTCATTCCTCTCTAGACATGGCATGAAAAATATGAATTTTTTTAGGAGCAGTCTTATAACACTTATTGTACTTCTTTCCAAACATAAAAGTAATACACGTTCATTGTGGAAAACAAAAACAATCTTAGAAGAAAGTAAAAATCTCTGGTTAACATTTTAGAGTATACCCTTCCAGCCTCTTTTCTATTTATTAATCTTTCTATAATTATTAATCATGTGATTATGTGTCAAGCATGGTGTCAGATGCTATAGATTCAGTGAACAAGACAGACTTGATCCGAATCCCTGATATTGAACATATAAATTTGTTGCATTTTACAGAGGAGATGTGTAGTGTACACTTATGCGCACACTTCTTGCTTTTAATTTCCAAATGCTGAACATTTTATTGATTCCTCTATTTTATTATTATAAATAATGATGCAAAGAACATCTTTGTACATAAGTCGTCAGTACATCTTTTATAATATCCTCAAGTGAAAGTACTAGAACTTTAAATGCAGGATTGAAGAATATACATGTTTTTAAAAGTTTTTAAAATTAAAAAATAAGTTTTTTAAAAACAGATGATACATATTCAAATTGATATAGAAAAGCCTCCTTTTTACTGCTTGGCTCTCAGCTAATTTGCTCCCCTCCCTGGAAGCAACCAATGTTACCAATTTCTTGTATATTCTTCCAGAGATCATTCTGTGCCTAGTCAAGCAAATCTATACGGTCATGAGGGTCATGAGTGCGTGTGTGTATTAGCTTCTTTCCTTGTTTCTTTTCTTAAGGCACAAATAGTAGTATATTATTAACATTTCCATGCCCTTTTTTCCTACCACCTCTGTATATATATCAGAGATTGTTCAGTGCTAAAAACAGTATCAGTGCTAAAAAGCTCCCTCATTCTTACAGCTGCATAATAGTCCATTGTATTGATGTACTAGAATTTATTTCATCAGTTTTCCCTTAATGGATGCTTAGGTTCTTTAACAATGTTTTGCTACTACAAAAAAGTAGAAGCAAAGAATACCTTGTGTATATGACAATTTCATGCATGAATAAGTACATCTGTAGGATAAACCTATGGAAGTGGAATTGTTTGGCCACAGGATTTGTGTTTTTGTAATTTTGATACCTACGGCCAAATTGCCTTCCAAAAGAGATTGTACAGTTTCCACTCCCACCAGGAGGATATGGAGGTGCCCAATTCCTTGCCAGGCTGCATCAGAGATGTACCTCTTCTCTCCCATGAGTTTTCAGGAATATTTGGAGACCCAGGCAAGTTGCTGTGGGGGCTCCATAGTATCATTTTTTACACTTTTAACCAAGTATTTATCTGCATTATGTTTTGAATTAAGTGATAATCATTTTGATTTACAGGATTATTGAGTACATAATATATATTAGACAAGAGGATAGTTTTCCTCTGGCTATAGGAATGGCCATACGAGTTAAGTATTTTATGGTATAGGAGGGTCATGAATAATTTCCAAACTATTAATAGATTAAGTAGAATTTTTCTCATTAAATGGCAATTTCCACCAAAATTTTATACTGAAAAAGATTTTAATGTTATTTATTCACTGTGTCCAAGGTATCTAACCCCATAAGTATGTTTGAATAAATGGCTCTATTTTACTGCTTTGGATGGGTTTTCAAGCAGGAAAATTCAACACAGTAGTAGAGACAGGCAGTGTAGCATTCCAGTGAAGTACACAGGCTATACACCAAATAGTCCTGGGTTGGAACCTTGGATTGCTACGTGTGCTTGTGTACCTAATCTATACCATCTGAGCTTCAGGTTTGTTATCTATAAAAGGTGATTGATAATACTTGGTATTGGAAATATTAAATGACAAATACTAAGTACTCAATAAATGGCTACCATGACCACTTGTAATATTGCTGTGGAAGCACAGTCCCAAATCCAAATATTCTACTTCTCTGTAAGATGTGTTCCCATGTTTATATAGACAAATAAGCAATATAAATATAGGTTAACTCTGAGAATTTAGCACAACCAAAATCATAGTTGAGTTAATCTAGAAAGATTAATACCAAAGTGCCAGACTTCTTAAATTCCCACCACACAAATGTATGTGCGCAAATATTTTAAATGAAAGATTGCAACAAACAAAGAATATATGACTATCTTTGTGTGAACTTCTTTTGAGTCCTTCTCAGAGGTAAGCTCTGACTGGCAAATCTATACTTTGCAGTTGTATCTGATTCACTGAGATCAGGTGGAAAGGACACTGCATTATTTTTTTGACTAGCGGAAAAAGTCCATTAACTCATTGCGAGTCTGCTCTAGGCTCAGCACTAGACCAGGTACTAGATAAAGAGTGCTAACCCAACAGACACGGACCCTGCCTTCCTGGTGCATACAGGCAGGTGAAATATCATGAGAGAGACAGTGCAAGTCAGGTACACCTTCCCTGACTTTCTAGTAGTAGCAGAAGCACTGTTTGATGAGGGTATCTAACACACTAGCGCAATCGGCCAAGTAGGAGGAACAGGCTCTAACGCAGAGCAGTCAGCTCAGATATGAGAATGTAGCGCGATTTCCAAATCTGTAAGCACCTAAATAGTTTGATGTCATTTATTACCAAAGATACTTGTTGCTATCTAAGGAAGTTTCCTGAGTGAACACCAAATAGGAAAAAGTAAAAGAAAATGGGGAATCCTGTAGTTTTACTCAGGCAGCTCCAATTTCGTACACAGGTTCTTATGCATTTGAAATAACTACCACTGAGTAATATTTCAGTTTCCTCTACATGTTAATAACTAGTTACATAAGTTATAAAGTTATATTTCACTCGTAGAAAATCTAATTAGATTTAATTAGAACTTGAATTCTCAAAATTAGCTAAATCCCTTTCACCAGAAGAGAAGCAAACAGCTAATCTAAAACCATGAATAATGCACGTTCCCCACCTAGCGGCACCTTTAGCAAACTGCAGGTACGTTACACTTAAAACAGTATATTCTGCTAATTTAAACTCGTGGATAACATCAGAAACTTTACAGATAACTCTCATTTTCTAGATAATTTATGATCTTTTAGCCACTAGAAAGTTAACAGAATAGCTTCTCTTTTTCTTCCCTCTCAATTCCCACTGCACTGTCTAGACCAGACCACCCTCACCTTATCCTGGCATTATATCATTATATTCTTCCTCTGCTTAAGAAATACGAAATAAATTCCTTTGCAACACATCCAATAGAAGCACCTGGGCCTGATGCGAAGTGCCCGATTCTGAACTTGCTCATCAAGTTGAATTCTAGCAAGAGGTTCAAGTGTGACCACTTGGTGAACATATATCACGCTTCCCAGACTGTCCCCATCCTGAACTCCCCACCTGAAGCTTCCTTCCTCCCTCCCCTTCACCTGGGGAATTCATACCCATTCTTCAAGACTCAGCTCAAAGCCCATTGCCTTCAAGAAGCCTTCCTTGATGACTACAGTCCATGCATCTCTCCCCATAATGAATTTTAAGAATGATGATTGTAGTCCGAGATTTCCCCTTGATTAGTTTTTGCTGCCCTTTTATTAGTGTCCATTATGACTGCGGGCTAGTAGATGGTTTTGCTGATGCAGGAAACACCTTGTGGGAAGTGATTGTTCTCGTATATTTAAAAATACCCCTCTCCACTGCAATGATGAACAATGATGAACACAAAGCCCAGTAAATACAGGACAGTTGCGCCCACCAACCCTTAATAGCATTTCGTTATTCTGATCTTTTAGTGTACAGATGGCTCCCAGGTGTGGCTTCTAATCACTGTCATCTTTTGCTAGTTAAAACACATGGGATCTTTTCAACAGCAGCCATAGCTTCCTGTCAATATATCTGCATATTCAGTGAGGAGGAGAACTGGCATGATGTTTCCTAGTAATTGAAGCCAAGAGAACAGTTCTTTTTTGACTACCTGGGTATTTAAGGTGAAAGTTAGGGTTAATATTGGCAAGGATTTGTCTCATTTATTCTTTTCACTTTGTATTTGCAGGTCAGTTGTAAGTGATTTATGAATACCTTTCAAAGGTCACTATCCATCTTTAAAATACATCAATCTTAAGTAGCCACCTTCCACTTTGAAGAAAGAAACTTAGTGTTGCACAAACACGTTGGACAAGAATGTGGTCTGATCAACAGGGCATGGGATTCATGAAATCAACATCTATTCACGTGACATCACCTGAGGCAGCTGGCACACTTCTGGTTCTGATTAAAACTACCGCAACCACGACTGCTGGATCTAGGGGAAGACTTTGTTCTTAAATTAATTTAAATAGATCCTGGAATAACAAAAGGCGTTGAACTTCACCACATGTGCCCTCAGTGGCATGGCATTCTAATGGGAAGACGTGTTGGTCTTAATAAAATGGATAATCTGGGACGTGCCCACCCAGCCCACTGGCATCTCTAACCTCCATTTCACCCTGTAGTTATAAGCATACCACAGGATCTTAATATTCTTTAATTTGGAATAAGGTTTAAGACAGTTTTAAATACATTTTTATAAGGCTCAAATCTCTTCATCACATGAAGTGCTACAGTAATTACTTGCCAGACACAATATTTTCTTGAATCATACACATATTGAAAATATATGTACATATACATTACAAAAATAAAATTCATGTTGACTTATCATCTTAAAATAACTTTCTCTACTCATATCCATTTATCTCTAGACAAACAGTCATTGAAAATGTGATTTGCCAAGGATTTGAATTTGTGTTTCTACAGGCTGCATACTCTTACAATAAAAAGGTAGAAAAATCTACGTACATGCCTTCAGTTATCATGGTTGAATTTGAATTTTTAGATATAAATAACCCAACTCTCTCAACGTAAGCCTGACACTGATAATGAATATGTTTCAGATGGCAACAGGAAAACGTACTACTGCTGCAATTAAATGCAAATGTTTTGAGTGCATGCAGTATGAAAGTCGAGTTTAAGCCACTGAATGAGGAAATTCAGAAGTTAAGTGGCTGAAAAGGAATAATTTAAACCTGCTGAGTCAGGTTTTCCCAGTGAACAAGCTGCCCCGTGGGAGTAAATCCAGTGTGGTTGTAAGTGGTAGAAACTCTGTGTGTTGGATTTCATAATTTTGCTACGAATGGAGACATTATTCCTGATACGTTAGCAATTTTTATGCAAAGTACATAGGGCTTCACTCTGAGAGATGCCCTGCCTCTGTTTATTTAGTCACTCAGTCCACATTTCCTGAGTGCCCACTGTGTGCAGAGGGTCGTAAGCCCAGCACTTAAAGAGATACTGGACTTTTGTGTCCTTGAGGAGCTGAACAGTCCCTACATGAAAATGCTTTAAAATCCTTGAGAATCCTGAGTCCATTAATTCTAGGGGGAGTGATTAATCAGGTAGGTGGGATTAATCAAAGAAAACTTCTTGGAGAAGGTGAGGACATAGGATGCAGAAACACACAAGTGACTGTGTGAGGAGGAGAAATCAATGTGCTGAATAAAGGCAAGAATCCATCAAGGAGAACTGAGGTTAGAGGAAGCTGGTGGGGAAGCTGCCAAGAGCCTTAATGACCAAGGGCACCTGGTCAGCCACCTCGGTCCCATCTTCTTCCTCCCTGAAGTGAGAAATGTTCCCTGTTCATTTTCAGTCATGCATAATATGAGAGGACCCTGATAAACAAATTAATGAGAGTCCTATTTACAATTCTGTTGCCAAAACTTGTAATTTCATGTATTTCACCGAAAATACTTGGCTTCTGAAGATACTCTCACATAGTGACCTTTGTAAATCAAACTCTTAAATTAAAAAAAAGAACTAATGATCCCTCACAACAGAAGTATACAAATGGAACCATGGTTTATGCATTGCTAATTGTACTTCCCTTCCTAAACCAAAGTATAAGAGAAATATGTTAAAAGACACTCTTGTTTCCAACATTCATGTATCTGTATCTGCTTTTAGTAAATACAGTGACTTGACTTCTCTTCTTGTATTAATAATCATGGTATTAAATTCAAGATGGAGTCTGATATAAAAGCAATGCTGGATGATAAAAGGATGTAATGTAAGCTTAGGACTCAGTCTTGACAGCTTCTTTGGGAGCTCTGCTAATGCTGCTATGTGCATTATTTAAAAATGAATTTAACTTGTATCTAGCTTCCTCTCAGATGCTTCAATAATAGTTGAATCATAGCAGCCCATGCCGCCAAGTTAGGAACCTCCTCTAGCGAGAGTCACTGGCACCTTCTGGATGGCAATTTCTACAAGCGGCTGACGAGAGCAGAATGGTGGGATAGCGGAGGGGAAATGCTTGCGTGACTTAAATTGGAAGTCCCCTCTGTGATTTACCAGCTGTGAGTTTGCATGAGTTTCTTTACCTCTCTAAACCTCAGTTTCCTCATATGGAAGATCTGGGCTAATAGTAATATCCATTTCTTAGGGTTGTTATAAGGATCAAACGTAATAATCCAATTAAAATGTTTATCCTAGTGCTTGGCTCACAGCAATATTTCATAAATATTAGCCCTCATTTTATTTCTAGAATGTTTAAATGACATCACATAAGCTGCGTAGCTTAAGGCAAAATCTTGCATGTCATTAAGGCAATAAAACATTAGGGTGAAACTCCTGGAAAGTGGAAAACTATAAGAAGAAATTACTTTGTAACACATCTACTGTAGCACAACAGCAGAAAATAAAAGAGAGGGCACGTCTTTTTTATTAGTTTTAAGTAGTTCTACTGGTTTTTAATTTCTTGGGCCTGGTGATACTAAGAAAATGGAGTGCCATGGCTGTCATTTGTTGTGGTCAATGAAGTCAGAGTTGAACCAGGAACTGTGGCTGCTGACAGTCAGACCAAACACACAAGTCCTGCATGGGGTCTTATGGTTTGCCTCCGAAGGCAGTGGTGAAGAGACGCACAGGCTAATGAACCTAATTACTGCCTGTTAAAACCGCTTCAAAAGAAGAAAGAATAAGGAACTGCTGAAGCCTCTTGGTTTTGCCAAGAACTCGACAACAAAATATCCCTTTGGTGTTTAAGAATTTAATGTTAAATTTTTAACTGGAAGGAAACATAAAGAAAAATATTATATTAACTATCAATACCATTGATTAACTTGAGGAAGTAGTGTCTATGTCCCTTCATGTCAGACTAAAGAGACTTCAATTTAGATCATTTTTCTATCTATTGTGCATGTACTTCAGGCAATAATTCAGTCATTGAAACTGTATTGAACATCTGTTAACTGCCAGGCTGTGTGCTGAGTGCGAGCGATACAGAGACAAATAATGTCAGTCTTGCCCATAAGAGAATAGGCTAGTGAACAAATTCTTAGGATCCTGTCTAATCAATTCTATCCTAGAGGCATAGAAGGGTGGTGATCTGACTAACTGGTGGAAGCAGGGAGGACTTCACTGGGAAAGCGAAACGATTTTATCATCTACCAATGAGAACAACGAGGAACAAACATCTAACGAAAAGCTAATGAAATCATCAAGGTAATCCAATGTAAAAAAAAAAAAAAAAAAAAATCTGAGGGCTTATTCACTGGTATGTCACTCCTATTATTTTTCTACAAATGGGACTAAGTCAGAATTGGCTATTCTAAAATTGACCCAAAACCTGTATTTGAGAAGTATTAAATGTTGGGCTTAATAGCAAACCTGCAAACTTACTTACATTCAATTCAATAAAAGATAATTGAGGGTCCCCGATATACCAAGCAATGAATTCATGCTAGGGAGAGGGCAAATACAGCAGAGAAGACAGAAATAAAGGAGAAGGCTTGCAGTCTCAGGAAGGTGAACTGAGATAAGGGAGAATTTGAAAAATGCTTTATGACAGGTGCCAACAAGTTGCTATCGGGGACACAAACTCAAATGCCTACAAAGGCCAGGCGGGGTGAGAGAACAAGCCCCATGGCGAGGGCGCATCCACCACCCAGCTCCCAGATCACGGCCATGTGGGAACCCAGACCCAGTGTTGCCAGAACTTCCTATTTTTCAAGAGAAGCTCAAAATACAATTTTTTTCTGTGAGATCTCCTGATTTTTGAAGATTGTTTTAAAATCCATCCACAGCAGAATTCAACTCCTTGGCTGCCAGTTTGCAGCCTCTGTGTTTTCAAACCTCACAAGGAGCAATGACAGTAGATGATAGGATAATAGAGGGCAGGGTAAAGGGCAGGGGTTTTAGCACTGGATTCAAATCTTATTCTGTCTGTACTGTGCAAACTTGGCCAAATCCTTAAAATGGCTCTGAGTTTTCGTTTCACTATCTTTAAACTGGAGATAAACAGATCTGTCTCGTAGGGTTTTTGTGAGAAGAAAATGTGAGCTAGCATATAAGTAAGCTCCCCCAAAATGACATGTGTAATATTATCTTCAGAAAGTCTTCATGAAGGAAGGGGATGATTGCTGGTTCTCAAGGAGTAGGTAGGATTTGGACTGGCAGAGATGGCCCGGCTTTCCAGGCATTCTAGGGAGAGGGAGCAGAGGCTCAGACACTGCAAAGAGGCAAAAGATCCTGTCTTGGGAAAGTAATGTTGCCTGGTTTGGCTGGAACAGAAAGTACCTGGTGGAGTGTAGAGGGACGAATACCAGAATGTAGACTATGACCCAAGCTTTGGAGCTCTTTGAATGCCACCCTAGGGAGGGCTGGACTTTATGTCATGGGAAAAGAGGAGACAATAAGGTTTTTGAGCAAGGGATCAAAATCAGATCAGGGCTGTCCTTTACGATGCATTCACCCAACCAATATTTACTGAGGGCTTACTATGTGCCAGGCACTCTATTTGGTTCTGGGGATGCAATGGTGAACAAGGCAAACAGGCAAGGTCCCTGCTCTACAGCACTTACATGCTGGAGGCCATGGGAAGCAGACATGGGTCGGATTGCAGAAGCCTGGGGTAGAGAAGACTAATTGCTTGGCCATTGCTAGTTCCAGCAAGAGGTAATGAGGGTCTGATTTAAGGCAGTGGCAGTGAGAGGACCAAGGAGGAGATGAATCAAGAGATGGTAGAGAGAGAGAAACAACAGAAGCTGTTGGCAGGACTCAGGTTTTTGAGTTGGGGTGAGTGGGCAGTTAGCAGAAACAAGGCAGGCAAGAGTAGACAGCAGTTTGTTGGCAAGAATGATGAGTTGAATTTATCCTAGTAGAGTTTTGATAAACGGCACACTAGTCTGTAAATGACTCCATCACTGTAGCATCTTAGCCAAATGATCATTTTTGAAGCAGCTTGGTTTTCTTACCAAAAGGTAATTCTTTATTGGATTACATCCAGAGATTTGAGACCAAGACTAAACCTATGTTTAGCTCATTTCCCAAAATATAGTATCAAAGGCAGATCCTGAACACAAAGCATTTTCTCTCAGACAGCCATTTGCTTTTAAGATGGTGAAAAACAAGTAGAGAAGAAAGATTCCAGAGCATTCCTATGATATCCTCCCATGAATAAAATAATGCACATAGAATAAAAATGTTCTCCAGCCACATCTCATGCTCATGGATTTCTTTCCACATAAGCCCAATTACAGCAAGGTCTGAGAGGAAGTTTAGGGGCTCGGGTTTGAGGACTTGCTTAATGACCACTTTTTCAGGTGGAGGCAGTATACCCACAAATGAACTAAACTTTTCCCCAAATGGGTCTATTATAATGTTCTAGATGGGGAGTCCATAACTATGCCAGAGCTCAAAGAGTGCTCTTTGGTGCAAGATACAAGGTGGGATGAAGAAGTTGCACTGGCTTTCTTGATCTTTGCTTACAGAATGGCCATTTCTTTTAATTACTTCTGAAGGAATGGGGAGAAGGCATGTGTAATATATATTAAAATATACCGGATCCTCCCGGCCTCACTTCACTTGGTCTCTTTTTGTTTTTTTTCAGGAAGTAGTGATAGAGGGCAGTTAGTGTGTTATGAAAGATAGAGGTGGAGAGAAAAGAGGCATTCTACTGTCCTCCATCTGAGTATCTTCAGCAAAATCATCAAGTATTCTTGCAGAGTGAAATTAAGGGCAAAATCACTATATTTATATTTCTGGTATCTAGCACAGCGCCTGACACATAGTTGGTGCTTAAAAATACTTGAAGAAATAAATGTGTTGAAGGAATAAATATTTGTAGAAGAAATAAATATTTATTTATAGAAGTGAATAAACACAAAATCAACTTTATTTAATGAATCTTCCAGTGCTCAGCTGCACATAACAAAGTATTCAACTAATAGTAGTTTAGGTAATAGAGTTAATTTCCTCGTATAATAGGAAGTGTAAAAGCTGATGGTCACTGATGTTACTTTAGATGTTCAAAGATATCAGTGGGACACCAAGAACTTTCTACCTTTCCAATCCATCATCCTCTTGTTTATTGCCTCATGGTGGTAGGATGTGCCCTAGCCACATCTACCTTCAAGACTAGATGAAAAGAGGAAGATCTGTCTTCTATTATCAAGAAAGTAAAAAGCTTTTCTAGATACTTTCAGAAAACATCCTCTTCCAGCTCTTTGGCCAGAACTATATTAAATAGCCATTCATAGCTGTAATGAAACCTTAGAAAATGAGTATTTGGCCAGATTCTTTGCCATTATGTACAAAAATTAGTCTTCTATTAGCAAGGGGAAAGGGAAGCATGGACATTGGGTAGACAATTAAACGTGTCTGCTACCCTTTTGGAGCCCTTTCTGCACCCCACTCCCTCTGAATACTCAAGTTACTTATGGCCCTGTATTAATTTATTTATGTCACTTATTTCTTCCTTTAGATTGAAGGCAGAACCCATATTTTACTCATTCCCCCCGTCTTTTAGACAGTAGGCCCTAAATAAGTGTTGTTTAATAAACTGAAAATATTATAAAAATTTTTTGAAGTACATGTAAAAGGATGCTTTTTAAGTAGTTATAAAAAGGAAAAAAAACATGAATTCATTTTTACATTTGTGTATTAGCTACTACTCCATTTTAAGAACACTAGCTAAAGTAGGCTTAAGTGAAGTTTCAGAAAGAGTACGAGAACAAATATAAGAACAGATATAAAACATTCTTATAATTGTAAAAACAATGCAGACAAAACTGAAATTCATCTCTACAAAATGAAGTTAATTTCCTGTTCTTTGTCCTCTAATGCATTCTGTACCATAAAGATAAATTATTTTAGAAATACTAATTCTTTCAGGTTCAGAAACCTTCAGTGAATCTCAGTGCACACAAACTTTCCACATTCATTGCTCCTGTGCTCAAAACTCTAAAACCTGGCCCCAACCAGCCTTCTTAACTCTGTCACTCACAACTCATGTATCAGAATATTTTGTTTTGGCCAAATTCTTCTACTTACTGCCCCTCAATGCCTCCTGGCCATTCTACTTCCCTTGACATTGAATACTTTTGACTCCTCTCTTGGCTGGTCTGAATCTGACAGCATTCAAAGGTTGGCTCAAGTATCAAGTTGATAATTAGACAATGTGAGTTTCCAGCATTCTTTAGGCTGGAAATACAGTTTGCCTAAGGAATGTCTCCTGCCTATGTTGGGTTTTGTTACTCCGGGTGTCCAAGAGTCACATGTGTAAACTGTCATCCTTTCCTTTCCATACAATGTCTTCCTCAGCAGAGCACTGCAGCAGCAATGACTTCTTCTGTAATGGGAAAGTGATGGCTAGAATTCTGATAGTGATTATGCTCACCATTTAATTAATTTTATAATCACATATTAGCTACTATTTACTAAATAGGAACCATATTAAGAACTATCATTTGATCCTTATAATCTTATGAAGTACTATTTTTACTCCCACTTTGCAGATGAGGAAACAGGAAATAGCTTCTAATCCAAGAGTTGGTCAATTTTTTTTCTGTAAAAGGCTAGATAAGTAAATATTTTTGGCTTTATAGGCCACACAGTGTCTGTTGCAAATACTCAACTCTGCCATTGTAGCATGAAAGCAGTCATAGACACTAAGTAAACAAATAGATGTAGTTGTGTTCCAATAAAACTTTATTTATAAAAACAGGCAGTGGACAGGATTTAGCCCATGAACTATAGTTTGTTGACCTTTGCTCTATTCCAAATAACTCATTTTATATATTAGGCCAAGAGACGAAAAGCCACTTGCTCCAGACTGCACCAGAGGGAGATCTGGAATCCAAGTCTTCTGATTGGTTGTTTAGTGGTCTTTAACACTAACTGAATTGGCATAATTATTCTGTTATAAGCTTTGGAAGCTCTGGGGCAGATCTATTCACAAATCAGATAATTTTGATCCAGATGATTAGATTCATGTAATTTGATGTGGATTTTATTCAATCTTCTGGATCTTCCAAAGGTAAATGGAATTTTGAACTCAGTTTCCTTGTTTATATTGCAGAAGACAGCATTTCCCAGACCAGACAAAAACATGCCACAATTGCATGTATAGTTAGAACTTAGTGCTTGTTGAAAAGCAGGGTTTAGTGGTTTTGGAATTACTGTAACATTATCAGGATGGTAGGCCCTTGACAAGATTCCTCAGAGTGGTTCTGAATACACATGGCTCCCCGCCGGCTTTCTAACTTAGCCTCCTATTTTACCAGGGGACATTCTGACCTGGTTAGAAGGGGTGGGTATATCTTTTGTGGCTACAGGACAAAACCCATGATTGCTTGACCTCCTTAGTCCCATGCTCTAAAAAATTTAGTTCACATTGTTGATTCAAATCTTTGACAGAAAATAAAATTTCTGTGGGGCAAGCTGTTATTCTGTGACCTTTGTTCCCTCTATTAGTAGCCTTGGAATGTCATGGAAAATACAGTTAATATTCCCTTGCACATCTACTTCTTGAGCTCTGTTATCAGCACTCTGTTTCTCGATCATTGTCTCAGGACTCTGTGATGATACTAACAGCTTTCAAGAAGAATTTCTTGCAGCCAGAAATACTGTTATACTATATTTCAAGCTTTCTGTTGGGTGCACAAACTAAGCAGAAAACAAGAGAAGTAAATCTAATATACTTCACTGTCCTGGGTAAAAGCAAGATGCTATTACCTTGCTGTTCACAGTCGGCTAATTATTACTAGACAGGCCTGCCTATCCAGGAGAACTCAACACAGTCAGAAGGCCAGGAGATGAGTTGACTCTAGTAGGTCAAGAAATACAGTTATCTTCCATGCTTCTGCTGTAATTGTGGCACCACAGTGTTCTTGTCCTTGACTTATGTCATGACCTGGGGTTATGTTTTGATTCTGAGCATCCATGTATTATTAGGTTATGTGCATCATATTTAAATACTTAGATCAACCTTGAAAGAAGTTCAGAATCATCACTGGCCTATGTAATTTTTGCTGGTCTAATCGATCATCAAGGAGATTAAAGAAAAAAGAATTTTCATGGAGTAGACAGAAGTATTTGCCACGGATGACTGGGAAAAAGACACCTGCAATGGTGTCTTAACAGTTGACACCTCCTAGCACTTAAACTATATGCAGCCCTGTGCCCCAAAACCTGCATTTTAATAATGAACAAATGTTTAAAATATTTTAACAAAGCAGTGTAAAAGGAGCTAGTTTCCCCAGATTTCAGAATCTATAAGTATCATATTAAAGTAAATAAGAAAATTGTAGGTGATTTCCTGTTAGGGATAACATTTATGGATCCTTGGGCCAAGAGCTATTAATATATTTCATCGATGCTATAAATACTATTACTATATCCATTATGCAGATGAGGAAACTGAGACAATAGAGAGGTTAAGCAATTTACCTAAGATCATTTAGCTAGTAAATGATGGAGCTGGGATCTAAATTGAGGAAGTCTAACTCCAGAGCGTGAATGAACCATACTCTAATCTGTATAATCACCAGGTAAAATCTATATCCTTCAGTGGAGACTTGCTGAATGAGAGAGAGACAGAGAAAGCAAATAGCATATTCCAGATCCCTTGTTCCCTAGATCACAGCTGACGTCCTAGAGACTACATCCCACCTTGTACTATTGTCCATGCTTAGGCAGTCACAAAGAGAGGTACCAGCCACAGGAATCCATGATCAGATGTCAACAGAGCTATTTCCCAATAGTTACCAAGGTCTGCACCTTGCTTTTGTAATGTTATTGAAGTGCAGGGGGAAGAATTAAGTTATTGAAGTTCAGAGGGAAGAATTAAGTTCTTAATGGTTCAAATTACATATTTTGGGGTTGACAAAATTTGGTTTTTATAATCATTCTCTCCCCTCATGATTTTAGACTCACGAACCTACTAGACCCTTATATTATCATTAAGGCCATGCACAAATATTCTGGCTCTCTCTTTTTGGGATTGTGGTAGGATTAGACTTTTCCAGCCCCTAGAAGTGACTTTCTTTGACCAATAACGAAAGGCGAGCAGAAGTGGTCTTTCTTGCTTCCAGGAGAAAGCTATAAGAGTCAGTGCATGCTTTACCAGGTGTCTGCTTCAGACATGGTAACTGGCAATAGTCCAAATAGCAGCTGCTCTGTCAGCCTAGGGCCCAAGGTGAGGATGACAGCCAAGGTGTGGAGCAAAGCCCCCTGCCCATCCCTGGTGGACACACATTATAAGCAAGAAATAAAACATCATGGTTCTAAGCCACTAAGATTTAGAGTCCTTACTGTAGCAAAACCTAACCTATCCTGACTGGTCCACTCTTATAAAAAACATTGATGCCTAATTCAAAGCAGCAACATAGAGACTGTGGCAGAAGAAGAGGATTGGGCTTCTGGCTGTTGTGAGGGCCATCCATGCTGCCAGCTAACAGGAAACATCCAGAAGTTTCCAAAAGGCCTAGAGATAGCAGTACAGAAAAAAAATGTCCTCATGATCCAGGAGTGAAACTTTGTCAGGATTTCTCTGGAAGTAGAAACATGGAATTTCCAGCTCCTGCAACTGACCCAAACTGTCAGGAGCCCAATCTCTTTCCCATATGTCCGTAGACACAAACAAGCACACCTTGAGAGCAATGCAGAGTTTTTAACCAACAACTGGCTAGGCTGAAGTAACCACTCTGAAGCAGCCTATTTTTTTTTTTATAATTACTTATTTATTTGTTTATTTTTTCCCCCAGAGCCCCAGTAGATAGTTGTATGTCATAGCTGCACATCCTTCTAGTTGCTGTATGTGGGATGTGGCGTCAGCATGGCCGGAGAAGCGGTGCGTCGGTGCGCGCCTGGGATCCGAACCTGGGCCGCCAGCAGCGGAGCGTGCGCACTTAACCGTTAAGCCAGGGGGCCGGCCCCAAAGCAGCCTATTTTAACTTTCCTGACAGATACGATCCATCAGTTGAGCAAGGAAGGGCTTTTCTCTCTCCTTTTCTCCTTTCAGTTATAATTGAAAAGAGCGATGCTGTGAGTTAGGAGTTTAAACAGAAGGAAATTGAAATCCATGACAGTGATGACTTAATAATATTGCAAATTATAGTTTTTAGTTCAGGTAATTTAGCATACCAAATCACAGTTGAATTTCCTTCTACAGAGCCCTGGCATGCGAGATAGTGTATGGCAAAAGGGGCAAGGTAGGGCGGAGGGAGGAGTGAAGATGAGAGTGAGGAAAAAATTTTTAAGACTCCTCAAATGCAGGTGCCCTTGAAAGACTAATAAAAGTGCCCTGGAGAATGTAAACAACAGTTCGTTAATATGTGTGAGGCCAATAGCCCTGATCTTGGGAGGCCAAGAGTCCTTGCTTCCTTTTGTTCAGGTGTCTGCTTCTCCTGCCTGGTGGAATGCGAGGACCAAGTGCCCAGAAGGAATGCATCAAGTGTGCAGAGCCTTGACAGCTGTGAAAGGAAAGAATGACTTTGAGAGTGTCAGCAAAGCAGAGCCGCCGGTGAGTGGCACGTGTCCTTGATTACAAACAGCACAAGGCCGCGTGAAGGAACGGAGGGGGCTGAATCACTTGATGATTTGTCTTTTGTTCTAGGAGCAACCTTCCAGAAATAAACTACTATTCAATCCATAGGTACTCACCACTCACCTTGCAAAATATTCAAAATAGCTTCTTCAGGCAGTCAGTGAATTCACCTGGCTAAGGCAGTGTCTGTGTGTTCGGCTGGAGAATCGGAGAATTCTTCTGATTGAATTTCATTTAAAATGATCACCTGAGTTCCAGCCATGACAAGGTAGTGAGGATGAGCCCTCTGAGCTAGCTTGGGAAATATTGGTTGTTCAAGCCTGTCAGTATCACCCAGCCAGACTGCAGCAGATCAGCTTGACCGAATGTTCACCAGAGAACCTTGGGATAGTTACGTCCCTTTGCATGCACCGGAGTTCAGAGCTTAGGGGTCACATAGCTAGACTGAGTTTGCAGGTGCTTGAAACTAAAGCTCAAACTCTAGGGTGCCTAAGGATCACCTAGTTAAAAAAATTCCTGGGTCCCACCCCATCCTTACTGAATCAGAATCTCTTGCGGTGGAGCTAAAGAATCTGTTTTAACACAGTTCTTAGCCTATTTTGATGAGAACTACGGTCTCTTTTTTTCAATCTCCTTAAATTTACCTGAGTAGAAAAAAAGAAAATGTAACCTCTCATAAACATAAAAATCACAAACACAAAAACACCCAAGAAAACAAAACTCAATCCAAAGAACTCATATAAGAGAGAGATCATATCCTTTATCATCCAAATCAAGGCCCTTCTGAAAGTGAAATTGGGTGCTATTAATAATTACAGTAGGATAACAGGCATAAACTGGGACTCTGCTAGGCAAACTAGGACTCCCGGCCACCTGAGTTCTAAAACTAATCTGGACAGGAAAGTTGATGAGGATTTAGGCCACCAACCCAAGAGAAAGCCCTCATCTAAGTCTTGAAGCTTAGCGATCAATGCAAATACTTTAATATGGAAGGTTTTATGAGCCCTCAACCCAGAGGATCCAGTTCAAAGGCTCACACTGGTTGAACAGAGCAAGATGAACTCTCAGGTCTCAAATATCCTGACTAGGAAGAGACCAGTAGAAACTTTGACCTCACAGTGGAAATGCACGCACAGCAGTGACATTTATCCACAGCAACTTCAGAAGTCAGCCTCATGAAATGTAAAGGCTTGGTCTTCAGAGGCAGAGAAGAGGAGAAACAAACCACGCATTATTCTATTTCTTACACTCATCTTACAGTATCTAGGAAACACCTTTTCCCCAAGCTTTTAGTTTTATTCTTACGCACTTTGCACAATCCACCTAACAATTACTGTCACATGGATTTCCCACTGCTTTCTTCCTGGGGGAACCATCGCAATATTCTTGTAGGATAAAGGAAGAATGGGCTGTGTGTTCTCATTATTCAATGTATGCAAAGAAATCAGTGTATCAAGGATGTCTTAGAAGTGCAAAATAGCTAAATGAGAAAGCATGTATTTCTAGGAAATTCATTTACTTCTTCGGTTTTAATAATGATTGTGGCATACTGTTGCTTTTGCAAATAATTACAATGATGTTATTGCATATTTACTTGGAGATATTACTTCCATTTTTAAAATAAGTTCAAAATATAGTATTCATTCAATTATGCATCTCTTAGCAAACAAAACTCTACTCTTAGCTCTGTGGGTCAACTCCCCAATATGGGAAACTTCTTCCTAAAATGTGAAGACCAAAGAAAATGTGTATGCAGAAGAATCTGGATTTTCACAAAGTAACTTCTCTTCTACAAATTATATGTAGGGTAGACTATGCTTCTTCCGTGCATAGTCACCAGTGCCTGGAATGGAAGGAAAGCATAAATTGGTGTGCTGGCCCCCAAGAGAAAAGCAGTATCTAAGGAAACATTGAAATAATTACTAAATATGTGTATGAAAGAGGCATGGCGATAGTTACAGGAGAAGGGAAAGAGAAGGAAAGGAAGAGAGAAATCGTTCTGAGATGATTATAAAATATATCTTATTTACCTGGGAGAGTTAAAGTGCATTGGCTATGCTTTTTAAAAACTGGTCTTAATTACCCTTGAGACCAGAATTCCATATGAGGTAAATACATTTTTAGATAGTTTTCTAAAATATGTACAATTTACTCAAGGAAAAAAGGACCGTGTCCTCTGGAGCCAATCTCGCCTCACAGGTAAATACAAATTTAAGTAGATTCCTAAGAAGTATATTACATACAGTGGCTGATGGAGTGGAATGTCTAAGAAGAAGCTGGGAAGGTCCGTCAGTTAAGTACATAATAAAAATGTATTGGAAAAATACATCATTTTCTCAGTGGACTATAATTGGCTATGCATAGTAAAAAGTCTTATTTTCAAAAATGTATTCTGCATCCACAGAGTTTTAAATCTCATTAACTGTGTTATTTTAAAACTCAGAATGCTAAGCAATATTAGTGAGAGTGACAGAAGAACTGCATGGTAGATGTCATTCTATAATTTACAACTCTCTTTGACATCTTTTTTTTCTTCCTCTTTTAAAGCAGACTTCATCTAAAGCCATAGGTGAAAAGTTAAAGAAGATGAAGAATAAAATTCAACTTTCCTTACTAAACAGTTTGATTGATGCTTTCAGAAGTGTCAAAGTACATTTAACTTTAAAATAAATCCTTTTTTATTATCCAGGAAGAGTTTTCTATTATAAACAAAATACGAAGGAAGGAAGGAAAGAAGGGAGGGAGGGAGGGGGAGAGGGAGAGAGAGGTGGGGGGACAGAGGGAGGAGGGGGATGAAGAGAGAAAGAGAGGGAGACAGAGAGAGAGAGAAAGAAACAGAGACAGAAAGAGAGAGAGAAAGAAAGAAAGAAAGAGAGAAAGAAAGAGAGAAGGAAAGAGAAAGAGAGAAAAGTGTCTAGAGTACACAATTACCTAGTTCTGCCATTTGCACCTTTGTTTCGTGGGCAAGCCTTTCGTATTCCACGGATTACGAGGCTTCCTACTTCTCCTCACCATTCTCTCAGCCCATCCACTTAGTTTTAGTTTCACTTGCCTCCTTCCCTTGCAATCTATGTGGACTTTATTGTACCTGTCCTTATGTCGTTTCTGTATTATCCTGTTTCTGGATCAATTCATTCTGGGCTGTTGAACTGTGAACTGTCCTGCTTTGGCTACTATATATTCTTGTTATATCACGTAGCCCCAGCAGGGCCTTCATAGTTACTTGATGATCTCTTCATTCATCTCATGTTGACTGGCTATCACATTCCTCCCAAGTACTTTTTCAATCCTTTTCATTTCTCCAGAGCCTTCCATCCCAACTTTCAGCTCACATCAGGTGACCATTTCTCCCACTTTCTTGAGAGAATTGAGGCCACATGTGCTTCCTCAACACCCACCCTTTCACCCAGAATCTCCCCATGGAACTTCATCCCTTCTCTTGTCATCTTCTTTCCACCCACCCCTACTTCTTCTGAGACCTTGATTCTCCAACTCTTCTAGCTCTGCAGTCTTCCCCACTGGTTCCTTTTAAAATAGTCAGAGTGCTCCATTACTAAAACAAACCCCGAGTTCTTGCCAATTCCCTACGTTCCTGTCCTTCCTCTTACCCTTGCAGAGTCAAACAATTCTGAAGGGCATTTCCTACCAACTGCCTCCAATTTGCCCTCTGCTTTCCACTGTCTGCTCTCACCATTCTAGGGAAGCTATGAGCACCTGGGTCATGACTAATCTAATCACCAATGTTCATGACTTTTTTTTCAGTTCTTATCTTCCATGAGCATTTATGATTTAACTCTAGTGATATATTTCTCAAAACTCTTGGTTTCCATGACAAGAACCCTTCTGAGTCCCCTCCTACCACTCTGATGATTCCTTCTTGGCCATATGCTCTGTTCTTCATGCTCCCTGGCCCCTTATTCGGAGGCGTTCTCCACAGAACTGTCCTTGGCCCTCTTCCCCTCACTGGCAACAGCCTCTGTTTCAGTAATTACTTTTATCTCTAATGAGTGCTTCTCAAATTTAAGTCTCTGGCCATAACCTCTTCTTTGAATTCCATATTTCTAGTTCTAGTATCTGCCGGAATACCTCATTTGTTGGCCTTGTAACATTTCAAACTCAACATGATAAAAACAATTTTTTTGAAGTAATTTTCTTCCCCTCTAAAATCTACCCTTACTCAGACCTCAGTTTCATTTAATAACATGACAATCTTCTGGGGCACCCAGGACTGATAATGCTGCCACTGCTGATAACAATAATGATAATACTACTAATCACATTATACTTAGGAAATTCTTACTATATCACAGACATTATTCTAAGCTTTACACATATTTATTCATTTAATCCTCATAACAACTCTATAAGGCAGAAACTATTAACCCCATTTTACACATGAGGAAACTGAGGGATAGAGGTGAAGTACCTTGCCCAGCATCACACAGCAACCTGGTTCCAGAGCCAACACTCTTAACTATGCTGTGCTGCCTTGAGAAATCTTCAGTGATTGTTGGCAGCATTCTTAAGATGTGATATAGCTGAGAGTGGCCAGAAGGTGGCTCATTCGAGGTATGGGGCACTTGAAATCAGGTGGTGGTTATGAGAATGGAAAGGAGAGTACTGAAGAAGACACATTGGAGCTCTGTGATGACAGGAACTGCACTCAACTCTGCATCATCTATAGAACCATGGGTCGTTGCTGGGCCTCAGAGATCAGTGAATGGAGATAGGAATATACACAGGGAGCAGAAAGTTCCTTTTTCTATCATACTGGCAAAGATAGATTCAATTCTGATTCCTTATGGGAGGTGCAGATGTTAAGAGAGGATATCAGAAAGATATTGGCAAAATGATGATGATTGACAGTCACTTTTCTTTTGCCAAACAATATCCAGTATACAAGACCGCTAGTTGGAGTGGTTATGGGAGTCTGATGTCTGAATTGCTGTTTTCCATTCATACATATATTTCTATTCATTGAGTATTTGACCAAAGCTTACTATTTGTATACCATTGTGCATAATATGTATTATAATACTCAGTTCTGGTGACTAGAATTTATAATGTTTTTTGTGGAGACGAGACACATTAAAATTAAATAAGATCATGAGTTAATAAATAATATGTAAATGTCCTAAGGCAACGTGGCATAGTGGTTTAAATCACAGGCTTTGGCGTCTACATAGAACTGGGTTCTAATTTCAGCCTTTCTTTGTAACCTTGGATAAGTCACTTAGCCTAGTGGAGTCTCATTTTCCTCATCTATAAAATGTGGATGATAGACCCTACTTAATAGAGTTGTCATGAAGAAACGAGATAATGTATGTGAAGTGCTTAGCACAGTGCCTGGCACATAATTCCACACCAAAAAAAAAAAAAAAAAGGAAGAGAAAAAAAGATGAATGTCAACTAAAGAAAACAAATGCATTATTAGATGTTCTGAAGTGGCTAAAGAGTTAATTGGCCAGAGTGTGGGGCAGATCCCAGCTGAGTTTTAAAGAATTGATGAGTCTTGGGTAAGTAGAAAGGGCATTTCATGTAGATAGCAAGGCAGAGCATATCAAGAGAATTTAAGAGAAGGGTACAAAGTAAGGAATGTTACAACATCAAAATCTATAGAAATTTTATTACGGATTAAGCAGAAAGAGAACCACCAAAGATGATTTGAATTTTTGAGTCTCCATGAGTGAGTAAAGACATTTGAGTTTTTGAGTCTTCATGAATGAGTAAAATAATTGTGCTACTGGTAGAAATCCATTAGCCATGAAATGAAGCTATTTTTAGAGGAAGAAAACAAGTTCAGATTGAAATATACTGAGTTTGGGGTTATGATGGGACAACTTTCAATGTCTGAGAGGGTGGAAAGAGACAACAGACTTGGGGCAAAAGGCATAACTGGAGATTTTTAGCTCCTTGAGAAGAAAAGTTGGGTTTCATTTCTCTTTGTATCCCTCAGTTAACCTACAATAGTGCTTTGAACATTCCAAGTACAAAATACTTTTTGCATGGGTGAGCGAATAAATGAATGAAAATAAAGATTTTAGAGTTATCGTCACTGAGGTGATAGTTAAAATTGTGGGCATAAATCAGTTCTCTAAGGAAGAACAAAGTTGGGAGGTACCCAAACATTGGAGAAAAAAAAGAAAACCGAAGTGTTTGAGTAAAAAAAAACATGAGTGCACAAGGAGACAGAAGGGGATATTAAACGGTGGTCAAGAGGGCATTGGGATAAATGCACTAAAAAGGTGGGAGACCAAGTGAGGTTATTGATGTCTTCAGGGAACAAGTTTAACAAAATGTATAGATGGAAGCCACAAAGGAAAGAATTACAATTGAACAAAAGAAGGGAGTAAATGGAGGCAACAGATGTAGAGCAAGTCTGAGATTGATGGGGAATAAAGGAAAAGAAAACTCACTATACTTTTTTCTTAAAATGTGTCAGTATATGATGCACAAAATAGACATTTGTCACAGGTACACAAATATTTATTAAGCACATGCATGAATAGGTGAAGGAATGAATGAATTGAATGAATCATTCATATTGAATGAGAAAAATACCATATCTTGATTTCTCTTAATCAGAAAATTTCCACCTTCATTTCTGTGCTGTGGGTATGCAGACGCAAAAGTACTTGTAAATGACAAGGTTGGTCAACTGATCTCTTTCTAACATATTACTCTTTCACCAGTTGTTATGGGAAAAGAACCACACAGGAAGTTATATCACTGTGATTTAGACTGTAGGAAAGGTAATATTTATGAATAAATATAATATTTATGAACAAATAAGGAATTTTAACTTTCATATCAAATTACATATTATTTTAGTATAAGCTATAACCCCTCCAAGTGGCTCCCATCTGGATAGTTCCTTTTATTAAAACTAATTGTTTTGTATGTTTGGAAAATGCATAGTTTTATCATCATGGAGAAAAGTCTGCACAATATCATTATAGTATAAAAAGCAAACATGACTTATGGAAAAGGAAAAAAAACACCTGAAATCAATGAGCATCTGTTTACTCTTCCTCGTACAAATTAGAAACAGATATCAAGAAAATATTTTAGCTATGGGTTTGCCTTTTTTTAATGCTATGAAATTCATGCTGAGTAGAGAAAACTCATGCTTGATACATTCAACTTATAGTACATTTTCAAGGTGAATTACTAAATCCTCAAAACCTGACCTTCTAATGAAGGCACTGATGCAAGCACAGAGTTGGTGAAGAAAACCACAAAGATATAAAAATGCATAGCTATATGATCAACTAGGGACAAATTTTGATGGAATTATCACCAGATCTCTACAGACAAAGCATATCTATCAAACATGCCTACCCTAAGCTTTGATTCCATTAATTCCCTGAGAAAAGACATCAGGTAGAGTTCTGGATACCAGGTGTGTAAACACTAAGAGATTCTGATATTACGACATTTTTCACGTAGAAACCCGAACACAAACCAACCAGATGCAGAAGCCAGTTTCCACCAGGAATAGTACCTACCCTTTACTACTGGTATCATTATTTAAACGTTTAATGTAGGAGAAACCGAAGGCCAAAAAAGAACATGCCTGCACTTAATTTCAAGTGACAGCTAATACAGTGCATTAAAGGTGTAATACTATACACATGGTAGTTATATATAAATAGTAACATTAAAAGGGGTTACAACATCCCTAAGACATCCTAAGTCTAAAACACTTAAAAAGCACATTTGCAGTACAATTTATCTTAAATTATTTTAATTGGTTTCAAGAAGACTTCAGATTAGTGATTGGCTTTGACTTTTTCTGATTATAAAAGAGAAACACAGAAGAATGCTTTTTAGGCAGCCTAATATCATTCCCAGGTAGACGACCACATAACCTGTGTTACTTAAATGCCATTAACTATCAACACACGTTATTTTCACTTAAGTATTTTATGTAAATTTTATTTTCCTAAAGTTGTTAGTTCTCTTAATAAATATAGCTAATGCAAAATGTCTTCTTTTTTTTTGGTTCTTTCTTGGCATTTATTATCTGGAAACTTTTTCAAAGAGAAAGAGGGGGGAAAAGGGCAGAGTGACGGAACTTGAATACTTAGCAACCATTTTACTGTTGAGGGTTTTTTTAAATAGTTTGAAAAATAATCCAGTTACATTCTTTAGCTCGATTACTTACAAATAACTTATCTGAAAAAAAATCAAGTAAATCTGTCAGTTGTGGAAGTTTATTTTTCCATGTGATATCTACAGATAAGCCAGCCTGTACTATTAGATTTCCACTGACATAATTGTGCATGAATTCTGATCTGATTTGATATTACATGGTGCAAAAGGTGACACATTTTCTCTAAGATACTCCATTAGAAAGGAAAGAAATTGCCGAAGTATGAAATCTGAGGACCTTGATTCAGAAACTATGCGACTTTGAGGTTAGCTCAATGGAAAAAAAGAACTTGTTCAACTACCCCAGACACTAAAGGTTGTGACAAGCAAACCTAATACCCAGGGTAGTTACTCTGTTGGATAATCAATAAAATCTTACATTATCAGACTGCAACAGCTGTATATTCGTTTATCATATTACCTTGTATGTCTCCAAAATATTCAAGTGTGGAATCACAGAGAATACAGATGCTGTTCCCATTCTCAAATCATTGCTGATCAGAATACTCGGCTAAGATACCAGAACCAAGAAATAGCATTTATGTGCATAACATGCTGAATGTTGATTTTAACATCCACATAATGCTACCTCACTACAGCAGAAAAACATTAGCTCCAAGGATCCCAGCAGAGTCTTGACCTAGCTACTTATAGTTCCTACAACAAAATTTTTAGAGACATTAGTGATCTTGTAAATCCTAAGAGAAATATCCTTGAACAAATTAGTAAAATACCAGATGTGAACTGTTGGCAATTTCAAATTACATTTTCTAGAAAGCAGAAAGTCTTATGTTTTAGGAAGGAAATGTTCTGCAACCTCTTTTCCTCACTTGACTTTTTATTTTGGCAGCCAGTCGGAGTAAGTCAAGCCCGACTTCCAGAACACAGGACAGTGGCATTTTGCCCTCCTTCATTGGTGGAGGACAACGGATGTCCACTACAATTTAAATAGGAATTTAAAAAGGCTTCTTTACAACTCCCTCCTATCTACCAACTAGTTCTAAGGGAGAACTTAGGTAGAAGGTGAAATTTTTGTACTGAATCCTTACCCATGGGCAAAGCAAAAGGAGAGATTTAGGTAGCCCTTCGGTCATTCAGCAGAGATGCAGAGAAAGACAATTCAGTCAGTCCTTTGTTGTTTCTCATCTTATAAGTCAAAAACAAAAAATGAAATAAAAATATATAGGATGATAAAACTTGGATATACCAGGCAATTTGAAGGTACACGTTTGTTTAATTTTTGAGATAACCTAATCCAGCACTATACGTTGACAAATCTTAGATAAATAGAGAGTCTTCTCATATGCAATAGGCTCCACATTCCTTAATGCTGTTGGACATCTGTTAGAAGCTTTTGCTCTTTGGAAATTGTGGCTGATTATATTTTCCAAAGTTGGCCACACAATATCTCCCATCCCTTAGATTCTTATGCAATATGACGTTGACATTCCCGATTAAGGGGTAGAATCTATTTCATCCTCTCCTTGAATCTGGGCTGGCCTTAGTGTCTTGCTTGACTAATAGAATATGGCAGAAGTGACATTCTGCGACGTCCAAGGCTAGGTCATAAGAAACCTTGCAGCTTCCACCTGGGTCTCTTGAAAACACTCGCTTTTGGATTCTCCCTCTCAGAACCAAGCTGCCGTGTTATGAGAAGTCAGCAGCAACTCCAGTCATCTGACTGAACCATCTTGAATGTCCAGCCTAGTTGAGCATTTAGATGACTGCAGCCCCAGACATCTGACTAGAACCACACGAGAGATTTGGGCAAGAACTGCCCAGGTGAGCCCACACAACCCACTGAATAGTAAAAGAATGGTAAATTATTGCTTTAGGTTACTAAGGTTTTTTTTAGGAAGGGGAGGGGGTTGTTATACAAAAAATGGTGGGCTTTGGAGGCAGACAAACCAGAGTCTAAAGTTTGGTTGTTTTACTTCTTTTGTGACTTTTAGCAAGTTACTTTCTGTCTCAGAGATTTCAGTCTTTTTATCTATAAAATAGTGGCAATAGTAGCTGCTTTTTAACTGACCCATGTTCCTCCAGCATCATATTGTCCTAATGACTCTCAGACCAAAGCCAGAATAAGCATGATTACTATATACCTTTCGCCATGAACCAACTTTTGAGGCATTAAAAATATTTTGCCTCCTTTTACATTGATACTTCTTGTTTCCACACTGGACTGTGCTTACTTATTGAAAGCATGCTGAACGGGTAAAAGGCACTGTGTATGAACCTGTTGCCATCATTTTTCTAAATGCTCTCAAGACCTAGTGCCCAAGGAAAAGAGGGCCAGGCAAGCATATAGGACACTTTCTGTCTATCCTGAACAGAACGGGCTATGGCTATGCAAGATTGCATTCCAAGTGGCCTAGTTGTCATTTCTAGGTGGGTCAACAGGCTTTGCTACAACATGTCTGGGAAGAAAAATTAAATTAGAGGACTTGTTGTCTGATCTCAGTTTTTTCACCATCAGACAAGTTACCTAGTTCCTAGTCTTAGCTGTCTCTATTAGATAAGTTAACTTCTTTTTAGGCTCAACTACATCTCTATTTTAGCCACATTATCTGGTTTCTAATCTTAGCTACTTCCCCACTAGCCAAGTTAATCTTCCTGATACTGAAGCATGGGAATGATACTTGATAAGCCAATACACAGGGTTAATGTGAACATAAATAAGGTAGGGAAGGGAAAGTACTTTGAAACATGTGAACTGCTACACAAATACAAGGATATGTCAGCTAGGCGTCTCACAGTCATCCATGACCCTAAATTTTCCCTTACTCTATTCAACGGAAATTATTTTCAATAATCTTGTTACATTTACTATTAAAAATATCTCTCAAATTTGTTTCTTTCTATTCTATTCTCATTGTTGGTGTTTAAGTGCATGATGCCTTTCTTTCTTGCCAGGGCTACTCTGGCACCTCCTAGCATACTTCCCTATTTCAAGTCTCATTTCCTTCTCCTTCCATCCTCTGCTCTGTTGCCAAAGTTCTCTTCTTAAAACACAAATTTCATCATGACAATTTCCTACTTTAGAACTGCCTTTGATTCCTCATTGCTTGCAGAATATAATTCAAATTCCTAGATGATGGCTAAAACATTCACAACCTTAAATTTACCTTTCCACTGTCATTTTCCTCCTCTTCCACTCCTGCACTTTATGCTCCCACTACACCACACATTCCTTGATGTTATGTACCACACTTCCTCGTGCGTTCTGATTCATCCTGCAAGACCCAAACTAAATGCCACTTCCTCTGTGCAACACTTGCTGAGCATTCTGTTTTTCCCACCCAAACTCTTTTCATAACTTTATTATAACATTTTTCTCACTGCATTATAATTATTAGTTTACATAACCAAGGGTCCCACCAGATAGCGACTCCTGAAGGGCCATATTGTGTCATATTTTTCTTTGTCTACCCAGTGACTTGTTTCTCAATATATGTTTATGGGAAAAAAGTATTATTTTTCAATGAGAGAGACACAATAGCAAAATAGTTCAACCTATATCTGAGATTGGGCTTCAAGGGGTGGAGGTAGTTCTGTGAACTTAGGAAGAAAAAACATACTTTAAAACTTCCCTTCTGAAACTTGGATTACTTTTATAAAAAATTCATGTTTTATGTCAAATTATAATATTAAGACATTGATTCACACAGAGTGGGATGGGAGGGGATGCTGCATCTATCAGCCTAGACTAAATTATTTTGCAGTAACAAAGACCTCAAAATCATAGAGGCCTATAAAAACAAAGGTTTATTTTTTGTTCACACTACATGTCCATATGCGTTGGCTCCATGTCATCTTTATTCCAGAACTCAGGCCAAAGGAGAACCTCCTATGTAGACAGTTCTAGCTGTGTTGCAGAAGGAAAAGAGAGATGGCAGAGCCAAGGATGGTTCTTGAACCTTCTGCTGGGAAGTAGCATGGGTCAGCCAAAGTGAGTGACATGGCTAAGCCTAAGATTAGTAGGCAGGAAAGTATATTTTGAAGAGAAGGCAATCTTCCATAGATGCTACTGAAGGTAAATAGACAGGTGACATCATCACTACCATGTTAAGGCCTCTAGAATAGTTTCCTAATGATAGCAATCTAAGAAAACACACCCCATTAACATGAATATGGCCATACATCTTTGTTTACTTTGAGTCTAGCTTAAGTTGGAAAATTTCAAAAAAAAAGTAGTATCATGAAGTTTTTATATCTATCGATTTTATATTAGTTGTGGAGTGTGATGGAACCCCAAAAGTGCAGTATTTCTTGTGTAGCAAGATTCTGGCCTATGGAAGCACGGAACCAATAAAATTGGGAGTACCTCAGGCAGCCTACTCTGAAAATCTATTAGACTTTGTGAAACTTTTTCTTTATATAAAAACATCTTGATTTTTAAAGACTAGGACTTTACTTAGCTTTGGATTTGCCCCAAGAAAAAAAGACTTGTATTAAAACATTTTTTGAGTTCATCATATCACCAAGAAAAATAACCCACATGCCACTGAAAATATTTTGGTGAAGCCACACATTTCTTGAAGTTGTGTTCTCATCAAATGATGTCAACACTATGAGAATTTCTGACATTTCCTTAATATTTCTCTTTTGCATGTAACTTAATGAAAATAGATACCTCTGTTTGCATAGCCAACTCCTGTTGGCAAGTTCTTACAATCAAGTAAGAATTCCTACTTCGTGAACTCCTCTTGGAATCTGCAGAGTCAATGTCTTTAACATGGTGAAGAATTTCTTCGCCAAACAAACTTTCAGGCGGAATAAAAATCTTGGCACCTTGGGCTCAGATGGAGCATCTGTGATGCTTGGCAACACATCTGGTTCTGCTGCTTTGGTGAAGAAACGTGCTCCTCATCTCAACATGCAGTGGTGTCAGTTGGTGTCAATGACTCTGCCAGCGATCCTGAAAAAATCGTGTCTATTTCTACAACTGTTGTCAACTTTCTGAAAGCCAGGGCTGACACGCTGCTATGTCAAGAAGTTTTGTAAAGAAATGAGAGTAGAATAGGAAGTTCACTGCTGCAATACAGAAGTTAACTATCTTTTCAGAGGACCTGTCTGGAAACATCTTGTTGACCTTCAAACAATAGTTCTGCTTTTCTGAGACAAAGGAAATCCAATTAGAATAAGGCAACAGGAAAGAGTCCATTCATAGTTTGCTTTACTTGATGGCTATTCTTGCCCAATTATCTAGGTAAATCTTTCCATTTAAATTCTTTTAGCTCAACTGCCTCTCTGGAAGGGCACGTCAGAGGCAGACATCTATCTAAACGTTCCAAGGCTGGAGAAGTGCTTCTGCAAACTGGAACAGGAGTGACCAAGCTTGCCAATTTGTTTAAGGTAGAAACCCATAGACTGCTGGAATCATCAGATAACTCTTTGAAAGCTAATTCTACCTCCAATGACCTTAACATGGAACCATGTATATTTAATACTTTTTTTTTAAAGTGATGAAGCATTAATGATGCAGACTTTTCAAAAGATAATCTCATCGACACAATATGAATTTAAGAAGTTTTTTGGAGAACTCTAGGAGTCCCACTATGCCTAACCTTCATCTAATGAAGCCACACCAGCTCCCATTTTGTTTGCTATTGTTTTCTTTTGCCACGTCAGTATTTCAAGCACTTATTGCCACAAAACTGAAAAGTCATAGTCAAACAGATGTCAAAAATAACAAGCTTATTGCTGTGACAAAAACCACTCCATAATTTCAATATCAAAGCCAAATATCAGCCTTCTTGTAGAAGCTTACTTTTGAGCTGAAGTAAACTTTATTTTTACCTGAAAAATTTGCATTTATCTCAGGTGTTTGAGGAAAATAGGCATTAATGTCAAGAAAAAGGTGGTGAGAGCAATAGAGATATGACTTTATAGTCTCTGTAAAATACTTCAATTTCCACTGCAAAAAAAAAAGACATGAAAAGTTTTTTGTATATTTTTAATGTGTTTTCTTCTGGAGAGAAAGTCTGTATCTTTCTTCAGATTCTCAAAGAGTCTGTGACCTAAATGAAGCTAATACCCTCTGCCCTGGCACTTTGTAAAGTGAAACATTTTAAGAAATGGAATGAATGTTGTGAGGAAGTGAAATTCTTCTGTTGAAAAATGAAGTTAACCATGCTTTGGTTCTTTCACCAATCATTCACCAATGAATAATACAGACTCCTAAACAGGAAAGTAACCATCTTCGCTAGAGAAGGGCACTAGCTCACTCTCATTTTTGGACAAGCTTTTCTGAAATAAAAACTAGGGCAATTTGATTAAAATCTTGCTTTGTTAGATAGTGTTTTTAGTTTCCATATTGAATGAAGAACCATGTAGCCATATTTATGTAGAAGAGTAGGACTGAGTTAATAACAAAAAATTAGGAGCTCAGATCTAGTGCTTTAAAATGTAATATTTTTTTTAAGAAGTATAGAAAGTGCTTCTGTAATGAATTATCAGAAACCTAGTGGCTTAAACAACACAAATTTGTTCTCACAGTTCTGTAGTTCAGAAGTTGGAAACGGGTCTCACTGGACTAAAATCAAAATGTGGGCAGGGCTGCATTTCTTTCTGGAGGCCCTAGGGAAGAATCCATTTCCTTGCCTTTTCCAGTTTCTAGAGGCTGCCCACATTTCTTGGTTTGTGGCTCCCTCCCTCCATCTTTCAAGACAGTATAGCAGCTCCTCCCCGCTCCCCAGTCAGTTTGTGTTTTATTAATGTGGATGCTCTGGCCTTGACCATGTACTCCTGCCTCAGGTATGGTATCGCTGCTCCTTCCACTGCTGTTTCTTGGTCTTCAGGTTCACTTCCTGTTTGCTGAGACTGAGGGCACATGCTTTCTTGGGCCACAGATCCTGGGCTTGCAGAACTTGCTAAGGTTTCCTTTCTGAGTCTAGTTGATGATGGTGAGAACATGGGTGATGACTTGCGGACAGCTCACATTTTGGAGCATTTGGACCCCATGCTACCTGTCACTTTGACAAGGCACAGCTGGGAGACCTCCACCTTCAGGCTGTCCAGATGTTTCAGCAGCTCTTCCTTCTTGCCAGGAAGGTCCTGAGTGTTGGTTTTGGCCATAGCTGTGCAAGTGGCCGCCAGCTGCCGTGCACTCTGATGGCCTCTTCCACTTCTAAGGATGCTTGTTATATTGGGCCCATTCAGATAATCCAGTATAATCTCCCTATTGTAAGGTCAGCTGATTAGCAACCTTCATCCTCTCTGCTACCTCAATGCCTCTTTGCCATATTCACAGGTCCCAGGGATTAGGACAGGGGTATCTTTGAGGGGCTATTATTCTGCCTACCACATACTTCCTTGGCTGCTATGGTGGAGAGGGCTGAAAGTGCAGGAGAACAGTGAGAAAAAGTGGAAACCTAGAAGTAAACAGCCGTTACCTGGGATGGATGGTGTGTTCCCTGACTGGGCTACCAAAATACTTAAAGATCATACCTGAGGTAATTTGCATCTGTATATTGATTTTTTTTTTTTTTCCTGGAAAACCTAGCCTTAAGGAAGGATAAAGATGCCAAACTTGGAAAACCTGAGCATTAGCTCTGGCTCTGCCACTTATTGTCTATATCCCCTTTGGCAATTCACTTAAGTTTAGCTGAACCACACTTTCCTCATTTTAAAACAGGAGCGGCCGGGAGAGGATGGGCTGGGATGCGCTGAGTGTCAGCGGAAGGAGATCTCACGGGATCTCGGGAGTTCTACTGGTGCACGAGTCCTAGGATGAGAAACACTTGGTGCCCCTGGGGCCAGAGGCCTCTAATCCCAGATTCCTGCATAAGGAGTCTGACTCAGGCTACTTATCAAGCAAACCCTAATCCTCGTGGACACCTCCCCAGTCAGAGTCACAGTGCTGCCAAGCCACACCCCAGGGGCCAGTCAGGTATAGCAGATGGGCACTGGCCCAAGGGCTGTGCAGGGGCTACATCACCGGAGACCAGAACTGGGAAGTGGACTGCACACGTGCAGGTAAAAGGCCTATCGCCTTCCAGGAGTTGGAAGGCCACAGGGCGGTGACACGAGCTTCTGATGCCTGTCTTGGGTACCCTCCAGTTTTAATGTTGCTATGATTTTAGATTAAGTAGAAAGTGATTAGATTAGGTAGAAAGTGGTTATATTAAGCAGAAAGCCTACTTCAGTGGGCTATCAGCTCAGTGGGTCTAAGCACCAACAGGTCCCCCCAAAGAGGAATGGGCGCTTCTCCATTTTTTGCTATTTTTATTCTTATTTGCTCTTCTCTCCAGAAGGAAACAACAAGGGGAAAGAGTCCATCGGGCCCTCTTCATGCCAACCACTCTTCATCCCAGAGCAGAATTAGATAATAAGCAAGTGGAACATATTGTACTATGACTGTAAAATATACCTCTAGAATGAGATGTTTCATATAATCTTTGAAAGGACATGTCTGGGCAGGCAGCCTTTCCTAATTTCTTTATTGTAGGATAGTTGCATCACAGCCTAGCAAGAGATACATTCAAGGAACACAAAGACTGTTCCATTTCTGTTCTAGAGCACTGGTGGGTCTAGATGGTTGTAATGGGAAGAATTCTAAGATGGCTGACAAGATTCCCATCTCCTGGTGTATATGTCCTGTATATTTCCCTCCCTTTATGGGTGTGGGAGATTTAGGAATATGATGGGATAGTTATTTCCATGATTAGCTTATGTTACATAAGAGTTGAGGGCCGGCCCCGTGGCTTAGTGGTTAAGCGCGTGTGCTCCGCTGTTGGTGGCCGGGGTTCGGATCCCGGGCGCGCACCGATGCACTGCTTCTCTGGCCATGCTGAGGCCGTGTCCCACATACAGCAACTAGAAGGATGTGCAGCTATGACATACAACTATCCACTGGGGCTTTGGGGGAAACAAATAAATAAATAAAATTATAAACAAAACAAAACAAAAAAGAGAGTTGACTTTAAGAAAGGGAGATTATCTTTAGTGAGCCTCACTTAATCAGGTGGGCCCTTAAAAGGGACTGGGCTCTTCCTGAAGAAAGAGATTTGAAGTATGAGAGAGATCTGATACAAGGGAGATTCAACATTGATGGATATAAAGATGGAGGGGGCTATGGAAAGTGGCCACTAGGTGCCGAAAGCCAACAAGAAAACAAGAGCTTCAGTCCTCCAGCTACAAGGAACTGAATTCTGCCAACAAACTGAATAAGCTTGGAAGTGGATTCTTCTGCAGAGCCTCTAGATGAACCGAGCCTTGAGTGTGAGACTCTGAGCAGGGAACTCAGCTGAGCCATGCCTGGACTTCTGACCTACTGAACTGAGAGCTAATACATGTGTAATTGTCTTAAGCCTCTAAGTTTGTGCAAATTTGTTATGCAGCAATAGAAATCTAATAAATTGATATAATGGTATTCCAGTTAAAGACGAGTTAGGATTTTTTTAAAGAATTTTTTCCTTGTCCCTGCCTTTTTCTGAAGCTTTTTTTTATTTCCCCATCATGCACTTATTTTGTTGACTATAACTGGAAAATGCCATTTTGTCAGATTAAAATTTTCTCTTATATCACATATCAGAGTTATCTTTTTTCCTCCCTCACAGTTGAGTTAAGACACAGAGATGTACGCATCTTGGGTATATTATATACATGTTTAGGGCTGGAGATTCAAACCGGAAAACATAGATTTCGAGAATTAAAGCCAACAATCTGTGTATTTTGAAGTAACTCAGATATGTTTCATTGATTGCATCTAGTTATCTTGAAACACAGTAACCTTGACATAACGGTTGAAGAAAAAGGAGAAGCAATGTAAGCATAAATGCCTGAACATTTTAATATCTTCTATCAATAAACATTACTAGAATGCCATGCATTTAAATCCATGCTTTTCCTGAGGAAAACCTGCATTCTATCTTCACTTCCTGATATTGCAGCTGGATTCTATTACAAGGGTAGGACACACCATAGGAAGCATGCCTAAACTGTTTAAGCTACAAAATGAAAGCTGATCTTCATTAATTAGGTGTCTAGGGTGTGCAGATTGACCACTGTACTATTATATATAACATGGTGAAAAACACTATTATATGGCTTGGTGATAGCTCCACCTAGGTAATTTAACTACACCTTATTATTTACTAAGATATTCTATTAACCACAAAGGCAGGATTTGGTGTCAGGTCAAAAAATCAGATCAAATTGTGACTTTGCGGTTGATGGCCGAGGGGATGCTCTACAACACAGGGAATTGAGAATGCAGTCTGATGTCTTTCTAACATTTAATTCAGGAAAAATTGCATCTCCAGTGCAGCTTAACATAGTGCTACTACATAATGCAGATAAGCGGAAATATTAACAAGGCAATGATTCATAACTAAGACACCATTTAAAACCAATATTCTCTGCCTTGGTGAGAACCATGGAATTGGATTAAGAGAGGAGCCACCTAATTTTAGATTTAAACAAATGTGGACAATGGATTCTAGAATGAAGGATAAGTCTGAGGATCACAAACCCTTACCTGAATAATGATTAGCTGTTTTAATAAAAAGGAAGAACTCACACCAAAAAATACTCGAAAGGCAATAATGTGGAAAAAGTTCAAGATCTGGGGATCCAGGTAAATCATGACTTAGCTTTTACCGACTTTAAGCAAAGTCCTCCCAGGTGCTAAATTTAGCACTAAAGCTATTACAAAACTATTATGTTAAGTAATTATAATCTTTGCTTCAACTTCATATACCTTTGTCTTTGTCATCTATATAATTATGCTGAGAGAAAACACTCTAAGCTCAAACGAAATAAACGACTTCAGTTTATGCCCACACGGACCTTGTCAAGTAGCCAATGACTTGCCCTTTCATTGTGAGTGACTAATATCAATGCTGGCTCTAAAGAAAGACACTTTTCATAATCGCCCCACAATCTGCTAAGTGAAAACATATGGATAGACTTAGGCAAAGCCTGCCAGGGGGTCTTTGCTGAATGGAAAACAGGTGCTCTCATTCTGTGCCACGTAATACCCCATTTACCCCCAAGTCCAAAGGTTATAGGACTAATAGCTGCCTTGTGGTAATCATGGAAAGCCAAGACACTAGCCCTGGTGGAACATCTGGGACATATTTTACATACTTGCAACATATGCTTCAGGTTCAATTAAAGTGAGGCTTTGGCACATTTATTAATCTTTTTTACTTTTATCCTATAAGAGGACCCACTGACCTGACTCAACTATTATACCATATGAGAAAACAGAGAAATAATGAGAGCTAGAGGTCAGTACCTGCTCGTATGGCAAAAAACACATTTGTTTTCCCATGAAATTCCATTACGCGTGACTCTATACACAAACTTTAAATAGAGGAACCAATGAATTTTTTAAAGTAGGAAATTACCCTTCTCTCACTCAGACACACCGATAGCCAAGACTTACAACATATATCGCTGCAAGAGCCAGTCAAGAGACAGAAGCTGGTAAGTGGAAGCTTGAAGGATCCTTTCATATTTCCATTTCTCATAGTAAAAACTTTATATTTCAAGACGTCCACTCTAAGAGTCTTCCCTCTATTATGCAAGGCCCCAGAAGTCTATTGTAAATTACTACATTTGAGATTTTCTTTTTATTCAGATATTATTTTTATGCTATCAATTGCATTACGAATAAAAAAAGAAAAACCTCCTTATATATCACTCAAATAAAGGGTTGGATTTATGAAAATCAGCTCACAATCCTTTCATATGGAAAACACACTGTTTGTCGGCATCCTGTACAGAAGAATACAGTTGAATTCACACAGTAATTTAAGCACTCACTTTCAATCAACGTTGGTAACTAGATCTGAAAATGTGTTAGAACCTAGGTGTCAATTTCAGACAACCAAACACTAGATTACAACAGATGCCACTCCAGAAATTTGGTGGCGTTTCCACCCTGGCATGTTCTACTTGACATCTATGTTTTGGTGAGCTGATGAACCAGGTGTGCTATTGGTCTCCCACTCCTAACATCCTCTCTATTAAAAAAATGACCTCTATTAAAAATAAGGGGAGATTGCTGGTATAGAATATCAACAAACTGGCTAAAAAAATACAGGCCGACTTCAAGCAGGGACATTGAAGTACTAGACTTCTCTAAGGGTTTCCATTTATTAACATTTCTGGGGAAACGCCTGCTGCCGGGATGGATCTTTATGGTGGCTTTAATAATAAAGCAGCAACAAGCCAGGGGAAAATGGCCATAAATGGATGGCAGCTCAGTGTTTATCAGCAGAGAAATGATGATTCAGAGCCGGCATGTTGAGTTAAAATACAAGCTCTCTACAGCTCCACGACTGACCTTAAAAATAAATCATATCATTTATTGCCAGAAGTGTATGCTCATGTTATTGAACATTAAAAACAAGCACATATGTGTTTTTGCAGGATGGACATTTTGTTGGTTTATGTTTGATGATGTCACTAATGACTGAATGATGTACAGAAGAATAATTTCACATAAAAGATCTATCAATTTAAAAGTGTTTGAAATAGCATTAGAAGGGAGAAAGAGCGTGTGTATGTCTTTCTCCTTTCCTTCTAGCATTGAATATTAGGAAAAAAATCATTTGGGAGGTTAACTAATCACTGTGAGTTTTTTGTGACATTTCCAATGCTTGCTTCAGCACACACATTCTTACACTGCGATATAACTGTACCTCTCTACTGGAAGCAAAGGTCAAGGGCATAAATTGATACACTGTTTGTCTCCTTCAAAAAATTTCACTACTTTACTATAACAGAAGTTAGATAGATCCCAGTGAAGGTCAAAATCTGGTTTTTATGCCCAACAATGTGGAAATAACGAATGATATTCCCTCCCCCCGCTCTCAATCTCACCCTAGGACTTTTTAGATTTTTGATGTGGAAATGCCCAGGGATGATGATAAACCAGCATCACTATCCTCCTTGCCACAAAAAGCAGTTCTTCCGACCCCAGCCACTGCTGCAGTGGCGCAAGGTCATTCTAATTCCTCCCTTCAGTTGTCCCCTCTCCCCAGGGGACAACCAATCCAAGCAGTCCCAGAAACTAGCTGTTATTTACCGTGGTCACCTTCCCGAAGCCAACCAGCAATCGAAATATGAGCCTCTCTGAACGGGCTTTCCTGATCAAGGAGCCAGGGGGCCATTCCGAGTCTAGGCAAGGGCAGTGAGCATCGGGATTATTTAAACACTCTCTGGAGCCCTCTGCACACGTGTTCTCTTGCTGAGCAATTCTTCGAAAATTACAGATGACAATATCCACGTTCAACTCATGCAGGCTGCTATTTTTTCACTTCTCTCTTCCCCCAAAGTGTAGCCTGATTTGTAATTCTCAAAACAGGACAAATTTTTGCCCTTCAAAAACAGTTGTCACTGCCGTTATCTTCACGAGAGCTATCAAGTTCCGGACAAGCTGAATTATTTTTTTTTGTTCCTGGCAAAAAAATATTTGACCCAGCTCTGGACAAAAGCGAAGAGGATTTATAGCCCTCGCTCCCTCTTTGCAACATGCAGTGGCATTGTTAGGATGATAAACAGCACTGTCCAATTTTCTGGACTCAAACACTTCAACTCCTTTTTTAACTGTCTGTGGAAACAGTGTTATGTCTACATTTCCCCATCCCCAGGTACCCTAGTGCTGGGAAAGATAATTACCTTGTCATCTTTGTCATCTTCTTCTTCCTCGTCCTCTAGCATGTCCTCCACTACCTGCAGACAGAAACGGAAGTCATTTTCGTGCTCTTAAAGGAGAGAATTTTGTTCTGTCATTTTGAACCTTTTGGAAACGAAAACTTTATTAACATTTGAAACCAATGCACTGAGAGGGAATATTTGATCTCGAGATAGGGATTAGGAAAATGCTATGCCTTCAATTGATTAAAACCGGGGAACTGAATCCCAGTCAGGGGAACTCTATTTGTGTGAAATGTTCTGTGACAACTTAAAGAATCTGAAATATGCATGAGGTCCACTAACATTAATTTGAGGGATGCTTTAAATCAGGATTTTTCTTTTCTACCTATTCTGCTATCTACATTAATTAGGCGTTTTAAATTTGGAGCTAGATAACTAAGCAGAAAACAGCTCTGCTATTTCTGATTTACTTTTCACCAAACTCTAAGATAAAAAACTATGTCTGTTCATTGATTCATGCTGGTGGTCTGTGGCATAAAACTACAATAACCTTCATGGCTCAAATTTCAATTCTTATGAATAAATGTCAACTCTTGACTATCTCTGTATAACTTGTTCATTTTGTGGATTACCTGAAACTCTAATTTTAATTCTGTAATTTTATACAAGGAGTAAATTACGAGAATGCACATTAATACTAAAAGAAAACTAGGGTCGGCCCCATGGCTTAGCGGTTAAGTGCACGCGCTCCGCTACTGGCGGCCCAGGTTCGGATCCGGGTGCGCACCAATGCACCGCTTTTCCGGCCATGCTGAGGCCGCGTCCCACATAGCAACTAGAAGAATGTGCAACTATGACATACAACTATCTACTGGGTCTTTGGGGAAAAAAAAAAAAAGGAGGAAGATTGGCAATAGATGTTGGCTCAGAGCCGGTCTTCCTCAGCAAAAAAAAAAAAAGAGGAGGATTAGCATGGATGTTAGCTCAGGGCTGATCTTCCTCACAAAATAAATAAATAAATAAATAAAATAAAACTAGAAATTTATTCTATAATCTAATGTGTATAATATGTATATAACGCATGCAGGTGGATATGCATGCATGTATTTATTTAATGGTTCCTAGTTTACCTGCTTCATCAGAATAGAATCGTCATTTTGGATTTGCTAAATAATTTCCCCTTGCCTCGATCAATATATAACTGCAAGCATTACAAATGGGACTTCACCTGTTTCAGGGGTTTATTATGGGTTTACACACCTACACCCCGCCCCCCCAACACACACCATGGAAACCAAACATTTAAGAAGCTTTGGAGGGAGTTGTTACTCAGGTGAGTGCCAACTTCTTATATTTACACCATCTGATATGATTTCTAAATTCTTGTTGTGCTTTTATTTTTTATCCATTCTGAATCTCTATCTCTGAATAAATTAGATAGAATCACAGCTATTAAATATTTTTAAAATTTTCTCCCAAAACTCATAACTTTAGATGATAAAAAGTTAGCCCTTCATGTGGCATTATGATACAGACAGGAATATGCTATGAATGAAAACTTCCGTAACTAAGATTGTATTATGCAAAGAGTTACATAAACTGAGATAACACGTCAGGACTCTTGATTATTCTAATAATTTTTCTCAAATATTCTAAAACATTAACTGGTTTCAAAGAATAGCCCAAACACAAACTTCCAGTTCTCATGAACCGATATATAACCGAAAGCATCTGACAACCTGTGAGACTGTTCCTAACTTAATGTCATACTTTAAATCTTCTATTAAATGGTAGAATTTTGTGATCTTTCCTTTGGACATTCAGCATTTCAAAAGGACCATCGTATCACAATGAGCTGCTTCCAATATCTGATGAGTGTTTATACTTATTTTGGGGACACGTAAAGCAATTCAGCCTCAGCAAGAAAGGATTCGACATTCTCTCTAACTATATTCGGCCACTCTATAAGCATTTATTATAATCCCCCTTGTCCAAGGCACACAGTGCTAGGTATTGTGGGGGTGCAAAGAGGAATAACACACAGATACTTCACCTATATTCATGCCAGCCCTCAAGAGGCTTATAATCCAGTAGAATTTAAATGAGGAGTATCAGATAACCTTTCATGTTGACTTTTAATTTCCTGAAATTTTGAAGTATTTATGCCATAAATATACAGACAACAATAGTGACAATGTATAATTGAGGTGGTAGAGGCCAGGCTAATCCAAAATGGGCTATTTGTAATGGAGGTTTAAACAGGAAAAGCAGCCACAATATTTCAGTATGTTGTATTGCATCAAAAGAATTCACCTAATATAGCAACTAGGTGACCTAGAACTCAAACCCAGGCTGTGGGATAGAAGAGGGCCAGCTCTCAACCTCTGCCTAGTTCCAGGAAAAAAAAAGTTAAAAAGAAAAAAGGAATTCACCTAACCCTCACAAGATTTTTTTTCTTTTCTTTCCTTTTTTTCACTGATGATTTGCCCTGAGCTAACATCCGCTGCCAATCTTCCCTTTTTTTGTACGTGAGCTGCCGCCACAGCATGGCCACTGACAGACGAGTGGTGTAGATCCACGCCTGGGCTGCCAAAGCGGAGCGTGCTGAACTTAACCACTAGGCCATGGGGCTGGCCTGCAAGATTTTTTAAAATGATTATAATTTTGTATCTCTAATAAAATGATGTTTTAAATTTAGATCTAGATTAAGTAATTTTTTAAGGTTGGTCATTATTATCTATTTTATTTTTTAAAAATAAAAATTGTATATATTTGAAGGGTACAACATGATGACTTGATATATATTTAAGTAATTTTTTGCTAAAATTACCCATGCAGAGTCATATATCAAAAATGGAAAATGAAATGAATACCCTACTTTTACTCTTGTGCATAAACTCAAACAATATTTTAGCTAGTTATTATTAAGAATGTATTATATGCCTCCTCTCTTCAGTACTTACCATCATACTGCAGGTGCTAGGAAGGCAGAATGGTGTTGGATTGTGCCTAGCAAATTGCAAGGGACATAATGGGTGTTCAAGAAATATTTGTTGATAAAGTGAATAGATGAATGCATCATCTATTCTTCATATCTTTGAAAAAACTTTTTGGTAAAGTGCCTATCAGTTATCTCACAGAACTGAAAGACTTATACTTGATCAATGATGCAGATTAATAAAAGCAAATATTCAAAATGCTTTCAAATATTTGCCTGGCAAGAAAAACCATGAATCTTTAACCTTTAAGATTTGGAGATCTCCACTATCTTCAAGTTAATTTTCAAAAATTCAAAATATTATTGAACCATAAAACAAACTAATAGCTTAATTCACACATTTTACAAATCAGCTATGGATCTGATGTTCAAGAATGACTCAAAGAGGTCTATAGAATCAGGATCTTCATTTGCAAAACCCAAACTATTCACACCGTGCACAAATGGGTAATTGGCTACACACAATTGCTCCACAAATGTGCAGCCAGAACCACCCAATACAACCATTTGCTTTTACACTTGGCAGAAAAGTGTTGTGTTAGCAAGAGGTCTTTGTGTTGTGTTTTAACGCTCTAGCGAGGGGTTTTCCCCTCCTCCAGTGCCTTTTTAATGTTACATCATAAACATCCTCAAGTGAGGATTTATAATACAGATGGGTTCCTACTGATGCCTTTAAGCTGCTTCAGAATGGATCCTACTATTATATTTTGCTCAGGTGAAGCTTAAGGTGCCTTGGCAAATGGAGATGATAATAGCACTTATCCCACAGTGTTGATTAAGGATCCAATGAGATAATGTATTTAAAGTGCTCAGCACAGTTCTTCTATCAAAGTAAGCACTCAAAAATGTTAGCTATGAATAAAAATAAAAATAACATCAATTTAATAATATTTTAAACATTAATTTTTAGAAATTAAATTATATATATTTTTTTCCTGGGCAAAATATTCAGCAGTCCTAATGATGTACACAATTCTGATTCATGTTTCATTGACACTAAGAAACACACAGAGGGGCACAGGTAGAGGTGTGGGTAAAGATTCCCAATTAAAATGGTAATGCTTTCACAACTAATTTTCAGGCTTTAATGGCCCAAGGAAATGGATGGCTTTGAAGGCAAGAGTGTCTCAGAAGCTGGGCTGTGCTTTAAGACATGAGCCCTAGCCAAATGCAGTGAATATAGAAACTGCAAACTGAGCTTATAAAAACAAACTGTATATATCACCGAAGTGCATTTAATGACTGCACAAAATTGCAACCTTTCCCAGAGAACTCAAATAACACCTACTATTTAGAAAAAGAGTGCTGGAGTTTAACACTTAATGAAGGAAAACAAATAAAATAAAGGAGTCCTAGTCTCAAATTCCATCTCTTTCCTCTTTAAATAAAACCAAATAAGAACTACACAGATTTTTTTTCAAGTACACAAAGTTCAGTTGCCCAAACATTTGTCAGCAATAATTTAATAGCAACACATACACAGGATTTCCTTCAGGAAAAAAAAGAAAGAGTGATGAGAAAATCCGTGTGCTAAAAAAGATACGTTTTTACAAAGTTGTCTTTTTTCTTGATGGGGAATATCTCAGATCGCCTCTAGAATTCTCTTTCCAAATTATGCTTTCTGATACCTTGCTTGAAAGCAAGTAGTATTAATCAAACAAAGGAAGGGCACTAGGGAAATCAGAAAGATGTAATGCAAGCAGTTAAAAGTGACATGACCTTCTGTAATGTCGCTCGTCACAGACTTATATGCCACACACTGGAGGAAGGTCTTGCAAGAAACTGATTCTTGGTACTATTCCTTGAATGTAATACTAATAAAGATGACATTTTAAAAAACACACGTAGACAGCCCCAAATGCAGCTTGCCAGCTACATTACAGCCAAAGAATAAGCAGATAACATTATTTTAAAAACCATAATATTTCTTCTTTCATAGTCCATATTTGCTGAACATTCGTCATTAACATCTGAAATATAATATGTGGCTATACATTTTAAAAATCTACTTTCAAAGTGGAGCAAAATTGCATCTGTAGAATCTCTATATTTTATCTAGTTGTCTAGGAGCTCTTTTAATATCAAGACTTTTAATTATAATTCGACACAACTAAGCGCTTTATGATTTGCAAGGAAATAAAATTTTATTTGGCTGAAAATGTTAATAATGATGTTGGAAATCTCAATAAAAATATAACATGTTTAGAATTATTCCACTGGACAAAGATGTGTAAGGGAGGGGACCAGAAGGATGTAGAAAAGGAAGATCAAGACAGTGAAAGGATGAGAAAAAGCGGATTCAGGTAAACTTCATTATTAAAATCATTATAAGACAGTGGATACTAATTATTGATTTTTAATACCAATTTAGGGTGCATGTTTTAAAATTAAAGTGACAAAAGGGGGTTAAAAGTTCTATGAATAATTCTTAAAGCACTTCGTATCACAATTTTCCCAGGGATAAAGTCTTCCACTTATTTATGTCCCTTTAACAAAAAGGAACCAAAAGAATCTTGGTCACATTACCCTTGTAAGATAAGTATCGAGTACAACAAAGCTAAAAACGCTCAAAAGCCAAAGCTGACAAAACCCAGTTTCTTTTGTATGTTTACTTTTTCCCTAGGAAATAATCTTTGAATTAAATGGATGTTTTGCTATGTTCAGAATGAATAGTTGCACAATTCAAATTGCTTTACTCAAACATGGTCTATAAAAAAGCTACACATTTAAATTAAAGAAGAAATCACTGCTGTCCAGATGTGCAAGTGTGATGTTAAAAAATTAAAGAAAGAAAATTGTCACAAAAGAAAGAAGTTTCATATTTTATTTCATATTCATAGAACATCCAAATGTGTACAGATACTTATATTTGAATACATTACAAACTAAATGCCACCCTAGAGATATGGAGGAATTTGGGGAAAGCAGTATTCTTCAACACGGTCTGGAGTTCATTTATACCATTTTGTGTGTGCACAAACCAAGCAGAGTATGCATTTGTGTGCCAATGGATTTATTACATGTGTAAGTATCATGTGAAATTACTGAAAGTCTGTGGATTGAGAAGATGCATATAACCACTCAGATTATTTCAGATCACTTGAAAGAATCGAAGGTCGGGCTGAAGACTTTTGTGGTCAATAAGATCATTATAGGTGCGCTTGTGCTGTCATTTTCACAATAAGACACCTGCTTCTCACAAGATTTTTGAGAAGGAACTTTTGCAAAACAAATGGCGCAATTAAACTGTACACATAATTTACTCTACGTCTGAAAGAACAATAAGACTCATAAATAGGCCTGGGATATACTGTTTCATCGAGTATATCTCAAAAGCAGATGCATGTATGATGGCTGCTTAGTTTGATTCACGCTATTAAGGATTTGACCTTGGAGTATTTCAGCTGTAGTAGTCATCAAGATAACTGAACCACTAGATGTAATAATAATTAGTGTGATAGGCTTGCCAGTGAGGCTGAATATATTGCAATATAAAAGAAGGCAGACTAAAAAGAAAAGCATTATTACTTACTGCTAAAAGACTTCCTGATTTTTACAGAGACACTCAAATACAATTATTTCTTCTTGCAGAATGCATTTCCTCAGCTCATTCTGGGAAGTGCCATGTTGTAATTTAGTCTGATTCTTAATAGGAAATGTGGCTCTAATGTGGCTATCAGATGACTTTTGATGCACGCCACTGATTACATACAGGCTGTATTCTACGTTATCAACAAGCGCATTCTTATTTGCCGTATAATATGCTTTGCTGTAAGGTGCAAGGACAGTAAATTTACTTTACTGGCCAAGAGTATGTAACCTTCTATTTTTTTAAGTGTCAGCTTAATATGTAGAAAAACTCTTCCATTAAGAAAGGCTAAATATAATATAAATTCTATAATCAGTATAAGCATCTTAAATGAATTTCTTTTCATATTTCCTTCTCGGTATTCTTAAATGTTCATTCTTATACTTACACAAAGCACTACGAACAGAATTCTAGTGTTTATTTGAACTATGTCTCCATCTAAAGGCTTCACAATGTACTGTATTTTTGCTTGCAGGGAAAATTCTAATCTTAGTGTCTTTAGGATACAGCATATTAATTCGATTGAGTAGGAAAAAATAGGTCAACTATTAACCTACAATGTGCTTTTTAAAATAATAATGCTTTCTTGAATCTATATTATTTGTCAGATTAAAAAAAAGTACACAAAAGGCCAAAAAATTGAATTGTTTAATGTGCTTTGCAAATGAAATTAAAAGATAACTAGGATTTACCACTAACCTATTTTATAAAATTTAATATTTTCAAAGGAAAACATTTTTGTCCATTAATAACACACAGATTTCAAATAAAGAAGATGATGTACTCAAGCCTCTCAGCATAAAACCAAATTTCCATTCCAGAACCACACACTTCTAACAAAAAAGGCACAATTTTAAATGCTGTAAATTTTAAAAACCTTAGGAATTTTTATTTTTTAGGTGTGTCTAATGACGAGTCCACATTATCTATTTAAAACATTTTCTGCTAAGCAAGAAGAGGGAGCTGCTATGACCTCTGTGAGAGTGTCATGTCTTCCAGTCTTCTCAGAAATGTTCTTAGCTCCAACCCCATCAGATATGTTTGGGAGCATTAAAGCTGCAATAGGCAGACGTTCTTTTGCAGGTAAATCTATAGCTTGGCACATGTAATACAGGCAAACGCTGTGCTTTTGGAACATTAGGGACCTTTAAAGAATAGAATTTGAAAACAAAAAATCATTTATCTTGGGGATTAATGTTAGCCAACTTTTATATCATACTGCTCTGTTAGGTCTGATTCACTTTCTACAAAAATTCACAGATACTCCCTATTTTAAACAATATGTTGGGGGTAACGGAGGGGTGAGGGGAACAGGTGAACAATTGTAGAGAAAAATATTCTGACACTAATTTGATTTTTCTTTTCCTTTCTTTTTCTTGTGCCTAGAATATTTTGAGGCTTGAGAACACTATGTCAGAAAATCTAACATTAAAAATGTATCATGTTTTGAATGTCAAAAAATCATATAGTCAGAAAACTTCAGTTTTTTTCCTTATATGGCTTTTCTATAAATAATAATGATAAAAATATTTTTACCTTTTTTTGTAAAGAATAATCGCCTCACAAAAGGCAGCCCATGTGGGTTTAGACCTACATTTGAACTGGAAAGAATGTCTGTGGCGGATAGTGAATTGTAGCATAAAAGCCTGACCGAAAAGAATGTTCATGAAACCTCACACAAAACCCCTGTAACCGTTTTATCATGAGCTTCCCAGAATATAACACAAGAGCTCAGTATTCTAGAAGAAGCTTGCCTGGTCCAGTTATCTCGGCTTTATGTAGTGTACTGTGTGATTGCTAAATTAGTGTATAATGCATTTATAATATTTATAGTACCAACATTTAGTTAAATAACCTTTATGTAAGATTTATGTTGATTTTTTTTATTTCTCATTTAATGGCAAATTATGAAGAGCATGTTTCATAAAGATAATTCTCCATTTAAATTCATCAGTCCATTAAATATTAAAATTATGTTTCTGATGCAATCGAGAACAAATTTGTCCAGCTTCAGTGATTATTTGCACTCATAAAAATTAGGCTTGATTAATAAAATTTAAATGCTTGATTAAGTTGACATTTTCATGTTCTATTCTGATTTATTAAAATTAGTCCCTGTGCCCAGGCCTATATGCTAGTGTAGGTTTACCGTTCTCCTTCTCTTAGTTGACATCGAGAGTGAGGCTGTTAGGAAGCAGTATTTTCCTTTTGGACTCAAGGATGGTTTCAGCGAAATGCCCTGTTCTTTGCTCACAGTACTGCTGGCCTTTGTCGTTATACACTGTGTGTGGTGGAGATTTGTATTACAATCATCAAGAAAAATGTTTCTTTCAAATATCTATGGATATGATCGGCATGCATTTACAATATTTCTGTAAAATTTAGTTACCAAGAAGCTTTAATCTATAGACAATTGCTCAAATTTCTTCATCTGCCTTTTCTGTTGAGTAAAATATAGTGTTTATTTTTGTAGGACTTCCATACGTAATAGCAGAGGGATTATAGACACAGGAAATCTTTCTGTGGCAATGCTATTGTCTTTGTCTACAACCTCAAAACCAAGAGGGACTAATGGCCATGGAAAACCATCCTCTGCACCAGGACTTACAAGAGGACTCTTCAAGAGAGGTAGTGACTTCTATTATGTTTAAACTCCCGTTATACCCACACTGGCTTGTCCTGTTTTACACACAGTCAGGTGCCTAATTGTCATTTATTGAGCACTCATTATACGCTTAACACAGTGTGTTAATTGTCTCTTTAATCCTCACAAGACCCCAACAAGGTAGGTATCATCCCCATTTTATTGGTGAGAAACTGAGGCTTAGGGAAATAAATAAATTCATATAGCTAATACACGGAAGGTCTGGAATTTAATCTCAGGTCTTCCTAATTTCAAAATTTAGACTCTTAACCTTTCACAGTAACACTTGTTTATAAGATGTTTTTGCTGTTGCCCATGGGAGTGTAATGCATTTGGAAACTTTGTTTAGGTGAACTGACTTTCCCTTATTTAAGCATGCTATCAGAATATTCAGTTATTTTTTTAAATAAGTGATATGGTATGATAGTTATTTTCTTTTTCTTGTATAATGAAACAAATTCAATAACAAATGCCCTTGAAGGCATATTTTAGCTTGGTTATCAACACATACTATTCCGGTTCTAGGTACAGGACGGTAGAAAGGCTTCAAAGTTGCATGCTCTTGGTAAATGTATCTCATGCAACACTAAAAGAAGTAATGAATACAAAACTCCCAGGGTTATTGAACTCTTAATAATAGCTGTGATTTATAAACATTTCCCACAAGCAGATAAAGATAAATCATTTGGTTTCCACTTTTACTTTGTTAATTGAGATCTTGCAATTTCTTGTCACCTTTCTGAACCAGGGACAATAAGTCTCCAAAAATATTGTATGAAACTTTCTGGCAACACCACCCACCACACAGGGCGTGATGATCAAGACTAGTCATGCAAACTAGTCATGCAAACTAGTCACGGGGTCGTGAGTCAGCCAAAGGTGCATCTGCTGGCCCTACATCTTAGCTCCCTCACCATAGTATATCAAAGAGTTTTGGCTAACTACAAGAGGAGAGTGCAAAATCATTTAGAAAGAACAAACAGGACATCACTAAAAATGGGTGGGACAACATATCCACCCTGAGAACTGAGACCAGAACTCAAGATATCCCTTTTTCTCCTCTCCTAAGTCTCACTCTTCAATTGCAGAACTGAAAATTGTGGGGGCAGACTTTTTGAAGGAGAGCAGAGATAATAAAACCATTTGGTTGACATAACAGGTAAATTCTTGGGTTGGACACTTTGTAGAACCATCTAGATGGTGAATTTTTTGGATCCATGGGAGGCTTTGAGGGGAGTTTAGGAAGTTGGTTTTTCAATGAGTTTTGAGGGGCTCCAGGGGCCAACTAGGGCTCAAATAAGAGAAAATCAGCCATTTATGGGGAGAGATCTTCAGGTTTCCTTCAAGCTTGCCAAGACAATTCATTTGGTGCAAAAGGAGCTGCGTTTCAGGGCAGAAACCCTCTATAAGGATGAAGAGTATCTCTTGACCTCATTACATTCCCATATGCATCTTTAGGGAATCTCAGCAAGGTGGGAGGGATTTAGGAAGATGGTGGGGGGCTAAAATATGAGAGTAACTGTAAGCGTCCTCTATGGCAACTACCACTAACTTTAAATTCTAAGTCTCTCTCCTGAGTCCTAATAAAGCAAGACGTTTGCCTTCCAGTGAAGAGGATCTTTAGTAAATTGACTTTTAAAAACAGAAGTGTTTTCCTTTACATCTTTCTCTATATGAACTGACATGTCACGTACAGGTAACACTCATCTTCTACCACCGAACAATTTTATCCCTCCAATTTGAAGTTTAGCTGCAGTCTGAGAATACAGTAAAAGGATAGCCAACAAACTGAAGTATTAAAGACAAACAAGGAGTTACTGAGTGAAAGGGACAGACTGAAGGGTGGAATAAGAGCTGTGGCCACAGACAGACCTCTTTTCTTTATATATGCAGCACAGGCACACACAGCGGAGATGTTCTAAATGACTCGTGGCTGCACACTCTGAATATCATATACAGACCCCTATCACTGCACTTATCTATGTACATACTATCATGTATTCGATTTAGTTGTTTGTTTCCCTCACCAGAGCACAAACTGTCCTGAGCAAGGACCACGCCTTAATCATCTTTGAACAACAGCTAGCACAGTGCCTGTAAATGTTCAATAAATTTTGGTTGAATGGAAATAATTATACATAAAAATTAGAAAATTTTTGATTTGGAAAGAAAGATTGGACTAAAATATTTTTTCGTTCATCAAACATTTTTTGAGCAACTATTATGCTGTTACGTCTGCAACATCTTGCTCTGTGCTGGGATTAGGTACACAAATGGAAGATACAATTAGAACAATCTTGGTCTGGTGAGGAAGACCCACAATGAGCTGATTATTACAATACAGTGAGGGGGATATGGGAATCCAGAGGGGTGGGCTCACTTAACCTCTTAGAGTGTGTGTTGGTAGGGGTGGGCTGGTGGCAGGGGGCAAGAGTGGGAGGGAAGTCAGGGATGGCTCTCCAGAAGACATGATAAAGATAACTGGTGGTTACTCAGGCACATATGTACAAAATACTAAAACCTTCATGGGTGGCAAATTGGTATAAGTACCAAAAATATTCAAAATGCATATACTCTGACCTAGAAATTCTCCTTCAAGGACTTTGCCAAAGGACATTCCCAGAGACCTGGTCACAGATTTGTTTAGGATTTTCTTTACAGCACTATCTGAGATGGGAAAAACATTTGAAACAAACATTTCTAAAACGAGTGTTTAATTAAGAAAAATTAAGTATTCATATGGGGAAAACTATGCAGTCATTAAAAATCACACAGTTTTCTAGTAATTTGAGAGATATTTCTAGATACGTTGCTGACTATAAAAAATAGGTGTGCTAACCTGCGTTTAGTGAGATCCAATTTTCGTAAAAAAACAAAATACGTATGATAAGCAAGAAATATACATTTACATTCGTAAATATATTTTTTAGGAAAAGAGAAGGCATAGAGAGAATGTATCGACTATTTGGGAAACTACAAATATACTCCACCCTAGATTGTGCTGCCGTTGCCGCCGCCACCCCAGCCACCCTCGGTCCTGCTCTCCAGGACCCACTATCCCTCAAAGCTCCCTTTTTTCCCCAAGACGGAAGGCCCTCCTTCGCCACCCCCTCGGCGGGGCCTTGAGCCCCACGGCTCGGCCACCACCTACTCACTGACGCCAACGGGCAGGGTCTCCTACAAGTTCACATTGCAGCTCGAGGAGGAGCTCCGGAGCCGCCCAGGGCCAGGTGCCCCGGGAGAGCCGCCCTCGCAAGAAAATGCACCGTGTCTTCACCGGCCCTGGGCGGCTGCAGAGCCTCCGGGCATCACACTGGGACCTCAACTCCCTCAATATGCGGCTCCTGCGGCATCGGCCAATGTGTGGCTGGCCCCGGTGCCCACGGGCTTCCGGGACGCTGCGGAGCTCGCGCAGCACGTGCGCCTCCACTAAGTTCGAGACCTGGCCTGGACTGCCCTTCCCTGCGCCACCATGTCTGTCCCACACGGAGCCGCTCCTACACGAACTCACTGCCTCTGCAGAGATTACCGCCTTATCCTAGGCCTCAGTTACCCTATCTATACAAAGAGAGAAGCATCATTCGTTTCTTCCCTGCTTCCTACCGTCTTATGTACACCAAGTCATTGCCCTCCCCGAGCCTGCGGAATGGGTGCGTTGGAGGAGAAGCAGAGAACACCAGCCTGGGAGCCAGACAGAACTGGGTTCTGGTCCCACTGTGCTGTGTGAGCGTTTGCCAGTGGCATAACCTCTCTGAGCCTTGCTTTCCTGCTCTCCCAAGTGGTGAACAGTTGTTTTCTAGGTGAAAGAGATGACAAAAGAGCATGGGCCCATCCTGGTTCATTTCTGTACCTTCCCGCTTCTGGCCACTACCCCCACCTTTTGCTCATTTAAACATTTGTACTCCAAAACAAACAATAACAACAAAAACAGACAAACAAAAAACAAACAAACAATCCTGCTGGAACACAGAGGAGATAAAACTGAAGCTCTGGTTTGGGCGTGGTGTGCTCATGAGGAATCGTCTAAGCCATGCCTGAAGATGTTGTGGAAAGACCATAGTAGCAGAGGGGGACAATGGGAACGTTATTTCAGAACTATGACTGTCCTACAGGTCTTGAGGTAAGAATACCAGGTGCGATTTGGGGTAAAGTTGCCAGAAAAATACAGGACATCCAGTTAAATTGGAATTTCAGATAAATAATGAAGATTATTTTAGTATAAATATCTCCTGTTGTTTATCTGAAATTCCAATTTAATTGGGCATCAGTATTTTTATTCGCTATATCTGGCAACCCTAAATTGGGGACAAATTCAGAAGGCTTCAGGGGTTGGAGTTGGAGGGAAATCTGGTAGAAGGTCTGGGCATCTACTGGAGGAGGGTGGGGATGGAATGGTAGAATGTGGGGGTGGGAGGGGGCAGCATTTGAGAAGAGTGGAAGAAATGTGGAAATCCTGTTGGTGCATGTCCAGAGCCTGATGAGGTGACAGCCGTCGATGTATGGGGATACCAATCTGTACAGTGAGTGATTATCTGTACAGCTTTGAGGGAAGTCACAGGGGATGAACTTTTCTACTGACATGTGATTGGCTGTGGGTTTCTACTTCTCTATGCTAGCGATTGTGTTGGAAAACTAAAAGGTCTGGTTCTTTTCATGGTCCTCTTCACATTTTTGCAAGCTGGTGACCTTCTGAAAAAATTGAGAAAATTGCTGTTGAAATAAGCAGGAAAAAGAAAAGAGTGATCATCCATTTTTAGATGTGTTTACAGGCTGTATGACTCAGTGCTGCTTCTGCTAAGAGCAAGTATGTGGTCTTTTTTGGTACTGAGATGCAAACACAGGAGGCTGTGGTCTATGCTACTTTCCGTGAATGATAAAGCCCTTATGAAAGTACAGAGGGTCTGACTGTACATCTAAAGTGCTTTGCATATGGAGTCCTCCCCTCTCAGCTCAGCTGTGGCCAGTCTCTTTAGCTCCTGTTAGGAATATTTCACTTGTTCAGTAGTCCATTTATTTAAATATTCCACCATGGACTTCTTTGGAACTGAGAGCACTGGCTGGGAAAATAATACATGTGATTGATTTATTCAGGTCAATCAGATATTTCTTTGGTGGCTTGTATTTGGTGTACCATCCCAAATTTTTCAGTCAAGAGCATTTATGGCAGCAAAGAAAAATCTCTGTTTACAGGTTTTATTTCTAGATATAAGTGCTCTGGGCCTAACTGGAACAGACCCAACAAGAAACAATATTCAGTACTGTTTTAAAGGGGAAGAGAAGCATTGAGGGCTTTGCCATTTGAGGGAGCTAACAAACATTTCAGTATTTACTAAAGTATTTTAGCAAGCTGACTTGGGCTCAGTGTGTGTCACAGTCACATCATGAGTCAGATGATGATTTCATTGATCCCTACTCTTCAGTCTTTTAATGCCTCCATTGATTAGGCAACTGAGATTGTTGTGTGGGAGGAATAACATGACAGTAAAAATAAGTGTTCTTTTAAAGTGTAATTAAAAAACACTGCTTGAATTTTTGCACGTCAAAGATATTGAAAGACTTTCCTCACTAATGTGAAGGATTCTCAGCTTTGATTTACTCCTCCCATGCTCACCTGGGTGGATGGACGGTAGTCCTGCAGGTCATGAATGGTTTTAAAGTTAATGGGGTCACCTGGGATCAGACCAGTGACCAGCACCAGTTCTTGAGAGGTCACCAGGTACCTAGTTAGAAGGAATTTGGAGATACCTGGGATTCCATGCAAGGCCCTGAACACTCAGAAAGCGATCCCTTGGAAAGGCAAGCCCAAGTGTGTACCATGGAAATAGCCTGCGGCTTCAGAACAGGGCAGAGCTGGGTTCACATCCCACTTACTCTATGGAGTTCATTATTTATCCTCTTTGATTTTGAATTTCCTTATTTGTAAAATGAGAATAAAACCATTTAGAATAATTTACTTGATATAGTTATTGTAAAGAATTAAAAGAGATGATGTCTCTAAAAGCCTTGCAGGATATCTGATACATAGAAGTTGCTTAATAAATATCTGCTCCATTTCCTTGAATGAGAGGTAAGGAGGATGTGGGAGGTGGAGTGGGGAAAGTGAGGCTTTTCCATCAATTGGTTCACTGAAAGGTAGAGTTAGTGCTACTGGCTTTTCTGAAATTCGAGGGAGAAACTTGCTCTAAAGGTGCCCAGGGAAACCTGGGATGTACCAAAATACTTCCCTAAGAGGCAATGTGACTGACTGGGGATAAGGCGTACAAACTTCAGACAGATTGACAGGGTCTAATACTCGCTCTGCCATTTTCTAACTGTGTGCCTTTGGGTAAGCTATTTAACCTCTCTGCCCTGTTTCTGGTATGTAAAGTAGTAGTAATAATGATACCGGTCTCATAGGGAGCACAACAGCCCCGTGGTTTGCTTGGCCAACCCATTGCTTTCATTCTCTGAGACTTGATTCCCTTCTCTCAAGGAAGGGCTCTTGTAGCCATGCTTGTTCCACATGAGTATGTTCTTTGCTTACCACAGAGGAAGAGACCAGGGGGGTCGCCTGACTTAGGAGGACCCAACCCATTGGCTGGGCTGACACGATCAGCTGCTCTCTCCTGGAGGAGGACTAAACGACATGATGAAAGAGAGAGCTTAACACAGTGCCCAGGGTGTGATGAAGATTCAGTAGTTTTTAAACTCAAAGGAAAGGCCACTTCCTGGCATCAACTCTTCAACTCACAAAATTTCAGTCCACAGTAACCGTAATGTGGATAGTTGGTACAAGCCTAACAGGCAGTGCAGGGAAGAACTTTCCCCAGGTTTTGGAGTGACAGTTCAAATCAAGAGGAGTATGACATTCCTATCTTTATATCACCTTCATGCCAGAGACATTTCTGAATGAAGTATGTATTAAACAGTTTTCTCTGGAAAAGCCTAGCAATTCTCATGCTAGAAATTTTCATGTCATGGTCTGAGTATCGGTAGATTCAGATCTAGTAGTGCTTCTTTTTAACAAGTCCAACTGAGAAACAGCAGAGGTGAAATACCATTTCTAACCGCGCCTCTTTCTCTTGTGCACCTCTGAGTCTAGAGCATTAGCCTCAGGAATGGCTGTTTCCTTATCCTGTCCTCAATGGGTTCAGCTCATTATATGCAGCAAAATTTACTGGGCATGGATTACGTCTCATTTCTCTCATTAAACTAGAACAGGCACCATGGTGGGGAAAAGATAGAGGATTTCAGCTCCTGTGGTCTTAAGTCTCCAAGAAAGGAAATGGTCTCCTTAATAAACAATAAACATACAAAGACAGTCTTTCCTGTTTTAGTATTAATCTCACTATCAACCAACTTGTTGAAGACAGAATTTTTACCCATCTAGCACTTTTCATATTTCACAGTGTTTATTTTCTTTTCTCTTCCAACTTTTTATGTCATGGAAATATTATTTTCTTTTCTCTCTTTGCTATACAAACCTGAAGGTCATTTATATTTGTTTTTCTTTGATAATTTTCATCCTAATTGAATTTTCTCAGCTGAATGTACAGATGATTTTTTGTGTGTGTGACAGAAAATTCTCTCTCTCTCTCTTTCCTAAAGTAGAAAGTTTCCTGGTTTGGAATCAGCCAATGGTGTGATTAATGCACTTCAGAGATTCCCTAAAGTTGTCACACATGCTAAAAGATTCTGCTTTGTTTTTGGGGATACCACTAAGGACTTTGGGCAAAATACCATTCTTCCAGTGCTATGCACTATACAGTGGAGTCACTTAGATGGAGCATGGAAACCCCTGCAAACACTTGCCCTTAACTTACATGTGTGTGTGTATGTGTGAATATATATGTATACATATATATGTGTGTGTATACATATAATCTGTAACCAGCAAAGTATAATCCAAGTTTCTTTTCAAAAGGAGCAACCAGTTCAAATGCACAGCTGGATATGGCAGAAAACACATAATTAGACAAATTGGATTTAAGAGTTACGTAAGGTCTCAACTGAGCCAGTGAATAAGAAGCTGAATGAAACGCTGTGATTGCTGCTCTGGTGACTAGAAAGAACAGAATATGTGGATATGTGTGTTTTGGGCAAATAAAAGGCAATTACTGGGAGTTATGGAGTGTAGTTGGCATTCCATGAAAGTTAGACTATAGAATGCTTCACAGTGGGCTGTGCTGGGGAATAAAATGTAGTCCATGGCTAAAAGGGGGAGTCTGTTAGAGATGTGCCTAAAAGGAAAGATTTGATAAATACTACTTTGGAGTTATATTTTGGGGGGAAAGGGGGCAGTAGAAAAATCTACATAATATGTAACTTTTCAGTAGGCTTATAAAAATTCTTAGAGAATTTTAAGTACCAGGGGATACATTATATATTAATATTTCCCCTTGAAAAGTGGACTGTTCCAGCCAATGCAAGTATATTCTGGAGAAGATAACAAGCAAAGTCTATAGTTTCAGAATTTTTCACTAAGAATACTCAAACTAATGACTAAATATTGAAGATAAGCCCCCTCATAGGATTAAGAAGCTGAAACTAAATTACCACTTTTTCCTATTTGGAAAGAATCTTATTTGCAAATTTGTCTCAAGGCAACTGAATGAAAAGGAGATATTCTCCTCTCTCGACAATGTCCCTGAAATAAATGGGACAAAAGGGCAGTTGTCTGAGAGAGTCCTATTTTCTTAAAGAAAACATCCTGGATTAATTGACAAAAGTACCTATTAGTCCCCATGACATCAATGCTTATGGCATTTGGGGCTTGTCTCTCAGTGTGCAATTCAAATATACATCCATAAAATCCTTGCCAATAATAATAATCACTTCTTGTCTGTTGATGCTGCCTAACCATTAAAATCGCTATTAGCTATCTCATGTTTGGTTTGATAAACTTTACAAAAAATGTTTCAAACACCTCTAATTTGCAAAACACATGCTAGAGACAGTGGCAAATACAAAGATGAACAGAGTCCCCTCCCGCAAATTTATAATCTAGTGAGAGAGACAACTCTGTACAAATAATATGGGAAAATACACATGGTGTCTTGTTGGCAACTTTGCCACGTACTTGGTGGTGGTTCATCAGGATTTTTGTTTTATTTTGATAATAAGGAAAATTGTTTTGAAGAAGTATATTTTGCTTGTGTTACCATTTGAAGTGTATTTTGCTTGAGTTATTTAAAAGGGAAATTCTTTTATGTCACAAGTATGTCTGTGTAACCATTATGATAACTATTATAATACAGTACTATATAATGTTATTAAACTGATGATCAAATAACTCTGTTTCCTGTATCATTATGGTCATAATAGTTGGCAAAAAGTCCTGACTAGAAGTCAAATGGAGACTCTTAACGGCAAATTTTTCAAAATCTATGTAATCTGATGAAGACATACAGCTACCAAATAGATTCTCATGTTTGACAAACCTTTAAATTCTTCCCAACAGCTGTCTATAGAGTTAACAAATTGCAAATGTCCTATTTGGAGAAGACACCCCTCTCCCGTTTATTTATATATGAGAAAGCTTTTTGAAGTTGTGTGTTTGCTAGGGTGTAGTGACAGATAATCTAAGGAAAATGAAGGTTGGCAGGAGAACGACAAACAAATGTGATTAGAATGTGGCTAGCTTCTGCTTTTCAGTCTAAAACTCTTCGAGAGAGAGAAGGTTGTCTCACACATTCTAAAAACTTTCAAAAATGCAGGAGAGGGCAAGCGTGTTTAGTATAACTTTCGCTAGGTTAAATGAAAGCTCTTCATCCTGGAGCCGGTATCCTAATACACCCCGGACACAGAAGAGGATATTTGCTGTTGTTCGCTGAGTGTTCATTGAATTAAGGTACTTGATGCACCTTTCCAGGCCAACAACCATCAATCCTTCCTTCCAATGACAGACCACAGAGAAGTGTCTTAAATAAAATACATTTGTTTGGTCTGATCATGAATAATTTTGTGATATTATGTCTTAATTCAGAATTCATAAAGACATAAAAACAAATAAGGAGGATAAAAAATAATCATTTGGAACAACTCATCTATAATTAAAAATCATAGCTCATTCTTTGGTGTGCTCCTGACGTTAGTTCCTACCAGGAGGAGTAACATTAGAAATAGGTGAATACTTTTCTATTGTATGAGAACCAAAGAGTTGTTAGTTTTGAAGTGATAAAACTTTCCTCCAAACTTGAGTATTTATAGACAGAATTTCTGGTTTGTAAAACCAGATTCAATGTTGTGTCAGGCGGACTCAGAATAAGAACAAAAACACATACAAAAAAGAGAGTACAGACTTACTGTATCATGTTGCCTGTTATCTTTCCCCGATATCATCAAGAAGTAGTTCCATGTCAACAGTAACAACAAAGCCAGCGGTACCATGTAGAGCTCGAAGTTCCAGACAACAAAGAGAAAGAGCTGGAGAGAGAGGAGAGAAACAAAGATGAGTCACCTCTGAATTTTGTTAAACGGACTCTCTTATTCATACTTCTCTTCACAAAACGCAAAACTAAGTGTTTCAGAACGGAAAGATTTCTCCTGAAAACCAAGCTTTGAGAACTTGTTAGGCATTGTTCTAAAAGCACAACTGACCCCTGGAAAGTCACTGTTAAGATTTTTTCTTTGTTTAATTTCTATGAAGGAAAAACTGATACCATTACATTGTCAATGAGGCAATTTTAATTTTTCTCCTCCAGTGAAATTATTGTTAGGTTGGACAAAATAAAGTAAAAAAAAAAAAAAGAAGGCAGCAAAATGAGCTTCACTACATTGTCAGAAATAGCCGGTCTATCTGCCTTAATGATAAAGAATGAATCACTATTTAATATCAGGGACTTTTTTTTTCAAATCTCACTTGGATAACACAATATAACAAGCATAATAGGCAGATGAAAATACCACGTCTACACCAGAGAGCCCCAAAGATTTCACATTATGAATAAAGGCACTGCTACCAACAAGTATAAAAAAAGGTTGGCTTAACACTCAGCATTACCATAGAAATCAAACAGCTATTAAAAAAATAGAATAACTTTGTCAAAGGAAATTTTAAACTGTCTATTTCTATTATCTTTTAAAACTACCTACTTCTCTAAGTATGTAAATGATTTTTTTATTATAAGACGAATGTTAGATTAAGAACTCACCTAAGCTGGCAGAAGGAGCCATTCTAAGAACATCTGCATTGTAAAATAATCAGCATTGGATGTAAAGTGTGACTGGCCCTCGCCCCACACCAGATTTATAATCTTGGACAGATCATCTAAATTCTCTGGGTCTGTGGCTCCTGATGCCAAATTAAGGGGATAAGTCAGATGGTAGTTAAGAGCCGGGTTCCACTTCTGATGCTAACTATAGCCCTATCACCTTTTGACACACCCTACGTATCTTCCCTTCAGTTTGTTCCTCTGTAAAATGGGGATGATAAGAGTATCCACCTGAGAGGTTGTGAGAATTAAGCAGTTGAAACGTATTAAAGATTTAACACACTGCTTGGTACCCAGTAAGTGCTCAAAAAAAAAAATTATGGTGTAAATGTTATCAATATCTTACAAAACTCAGAAAGTTAACTAATTACTGACTAAGGTCCGCAGGCAATACATATTCTAACACTGAAAACTAGAAAGTCCTCTGCTTGCTAACATTTAGCTAAACCATGGTATAATTGGGAATTTGAGCCAGCTGGTAACAGACATCTTGCATTTGATAGATCAGAAGAGTCAGGCACAGCAGCACGGGCCGTTTGCAGCCTCCTTAATAAACCTCACCCAACCCTACAGCCTATTCAAATGGCAGAGAAACAAAACTGTGTCGAGTGGTGGAGAGAGCCCTGGCCTGAGTCCAGAAGACAGGTTCCGGGCCTTAGAAAGTCACTCTGCCTCAGTGTTTTCATTTCTAAACACAGGTCTGTAGACCTGATCACCTCTAACATCCCTTCCCTAATATTTAAAATGACTTCATGACATTACTGTATCATCAGGTTTTTTCTTTTAAGGTGACATGAAATTTTAAAAATTGTATATTTTACTGGCTTCTTTGATATTCATAACCCAGATGGACACCAAAAAGCGTAAATAACAGTTCAGTGACCCAAGAAATGAATTTTGGACAGAATTACACGGTACCTCTAGATTCAAGTTCCTGAATAAGAAAAATCTCAAATATGTCAATGCATCAGACAGGAGCCATATCATTTCTTTCACCAGAAAAGCAGAAAGATTTCCAGAAAAGGAACATATTTCCATTTAATTTTTGAAATTTATACAATACATATAAAATGATACAAATTATAATTGATGGTTACGATTATTCTATGAAAATGTATTTTAAAAAGATAGCTTTCTATTCAGGAAGCAAATTAAGGCAAATTTGACAGCATCAATACATGTAAAAGGGAAAATTATTTTTAGCTTTTATGTCAATTATTTTTGGCTACATTGTCTATATTACTTTTACTAATTATTTGAATAATTTAATAATTAAAATGATCACTATAATAATTAAATTAATAATTTTATTATATACACGTTTATTTATAAAATTTTTGCAGTCAGTAGAATGTAAGCTCTTTAAGGGTAGAAACTTTTCCTTTTTTTTTTGTGAGGAAGATCAGCTCTGAGCTAACATCCATACCAATCCTCCTCTCTTTTTGCTGAGGAAGACTGGCCCTGGGCTAATATCCTGCCCTTCTTCGTCCACTTTATATGGGACACCGCCACAGCATGGTGTGACAAGCAGTGCGTCAGTGTGCACCCAGGATCCGAACCCAGGGCCGCCACAGCAGAGCGCGTGCACTTAAGGACTACGCCACAGGGCCAGCCGCTAGCAACTTTTTCTTTTTGTTCACTGCTCTATCCTCAGGGCCTAGAAGAGTGCTTGGGGCATAGTAGGTGCTCAATAAATATATATTTGCTGAGTTAATGAATAAATGGACACTGGGTTCCCAAGTCATTTAACATAAGTCTAATTAACTGTCTGTATTAGTAAAAGTACTATAGAGCCACTATATAAGACCAATTGACTTCAGGAAAATATATTCAGAATTACAACCCAGGATACCACTAACAAATTTCTCCCTGAGTCACATAAGGCAGAAGTACCTTAGTACTTCTAGACACACTCTCTTTCCATCCTGGCTGTGCAGTCATGAACTGTCTTGTGTATTATGGTCTGACCAATCTTTCCTCTTAGGCCTTCCTATATGGTTACCATTTCCGAAGACATTCACTTGACTCAGTGTTTTCTGGCCTCAGCATTATTCCATTGCCAAATATCACCAGTTGTAATAATTTTTAACCTATTTAGCAAATATATTCTTCCTTGCAATATCCATTCACTCATAGGTAGGGTCCTGGTGTTCCCAGAATAAACTTCCTTGTAGTGTCCATTTATTGGTGTTGGTTGTAGGCCAGGTGTTGCCTAGAATAATCTTTCTAGATGATAATCCTGCAAGTAATCAAGGGACATCTATCATGCCTTTTTCTTCTCTAGGTTCAACATCATTAGTTTACATTATTAGCTTACTTAAAGGACCAGTGACAAGGTCTCATCTAACTGAAGATTTCAAAAGGTCAAAAAAGAAAGAGCATTGTATATGCTTGCCTCCTTTGTTGTAAATTAATTAACTATATTAATGAGTGGGTTTATTTCTGGGATCTCTATTCTGTTCCATTGATCTATGTGTCTCATTTTATGCCAATACCATACTGTTTTGATTACTATAGCTTTGTAGTATAGTTTGAAATCAGGGAGCATGATGCATACAGCTTTGCTTTTCTTTCTCAAGAATGTTTTGGCTGCTTGGGATCTTTTGTGGTTCTATACAAATTTTAGGATTGTTTTTTCTACTTCTGTGAAAAATGCCATCGGAATTTTGTTAGGAATTGCATTGAATCTGTAGATTACTTTAGGTAGTGTGGACATTTTAACAATATTAATTCTTCCAATCCATTAGCATGAAATATCTTTCCATTTCTTTGTGTCTTCTTCAATTTCTTTCATCAATGTCCTATAGTTTTGTGTATAGGTCTTTCACCTCCTTGGTTAAGTTTATTCCTAATTATTTTATTCTTTTTGACGCAATTGTAAATGGGATTTTCTTAATTTCTGATAGTACGTTGTTAGTGTATAGACACGCAATAGATTTTTGTATATTGATTTTGTACACTGCAACTTTACTGAATTTGTTTATTAGTTCTCACAGTTTTTTGGTGGAGTCTTTAGGGTTTTCCATATTTAAAATCTTGTCATCCACAAATAGTGACAGTTTTACGTCTTCTTTTCCAATTTGAATGCCTTTTTTTTTTCTTGACTAATTGCTCTGGCTAGGACTTCCAATACTATGTTGAACAAAAGTGGTGAGAGTGGGCATCCTTGTCCTGTTCCTGATCTTAGAGGAAAAGCTTTCAGCTTTTCACCTTTGAGTATGTTGTTAGCTGTAGTCTTGTCATATATGGCCTCTATTAGGTTGAGGCATGTTCCCTCTATACCCACTTTGTTGAGAGTTTTTATCATAAATGGATGTTGAATTTTGTCAAATGATTTTTCTGCATATATTGAGATGATCATATGATTTTTATTCTTCATTTTGTTAGTGTGGTGTATCATATTGATTGATTTGCAGATGTTGAACCATCCTTGAATCCCTGGAATAAATCCCACTTGACCATGGTGTATGATAACTTTTAATGTATTGTTGAGTTCAGTTTGCTAATATTTTGTGGAGGATTTTTGCATCTATGCTCATCAGGGATATTGGCCCGTAATTTTCTTTCCTTGTGGGAAAGGCCAGTTTCTTCAATAAATGGTGCTGGGAAAACTGGACAGTCAGTTGCAAAAGAATGAAACTAGACTACTATCTTACATCATACACAAAAATTATTCAAAATGGATTAAAGACTTGAATATAAGACCTGAAACCATAAAATTCCTAGAAGAAAACATAGGCGGTAAGCTCCTTGACATCAGTCTTGGCTATGAGTTTTTGGATCTGACTCCAAAAGCAAAGGCAATAAGCAAAAATAAACAAGAGGGACTACATCAAACTAAAAATCTTCTGCACAGCAAAGGAAATCATCAACAGAATGAAAAGGCTACCTACTGAATGGGAGAAAATATTTGCAAATCATATATCTGATAAGAGGTTAACATCCAAAATAAATAAAGAACTGATACAACTCAATAGCCAAAAAATAAAGAATCTGATTAAAAAATGGGCAGAGTATCTGAATAAATGTTTTCCCAACAGGCACAAGGAAAGATGCTCAACATCACTAATCATCAGGGAAATGCAAATCAAAACCGTAATGAGACATTACCTCACACCTGTTAGAATGACTATTATCAAAAAGACAAGAAATAACAAGTATTGATAAGGACGTGGAGAAAAGGGAACTCTTGTGCACTGTTGGCGGGACTGTAAATTGCTGCAGTCACTACGGAAAACAGCATGAAGCTTCCTCAAAAAATTGAAACTAGAATGACCATATCATCCAGCAATTCCGCTTCTGGGTATTTATCCAAAGAAAATGAAAACACTAATTTGAAAAGATATATGCACCCCTATGTTCACTGCAGAATTATTTACAATAGTCAAGATATGGAAACAACCTAAGCGTCCATCTACAGAAGAATGGATAAAGAAGATCTGGTATATATATAATGGAATACTATTCAGCCAAAAAAAAAAGAATGGAATCTTGACATTTGCAACAACATGGATGGACCTTGGGGGCGTTATGCTAAGTGAAATCAGTCAAACACAGAAAGACAAACAGTCTGTAGTCACTAGCTGTGTGACCTTGGGCAAGTTACTGGATTATTGTTAGTTTTATCACCTAAAAAGTGGAAATTATACGATTTACTTTGCACATTTGCAATGGAATTAGCCTAGTGCCTGGCACCTGTAAGATGCTCAATAAGTATTAGGTATTATTAGACGCAGGAATATATTGGCTCATACTACATATAATTTTTTTGGCCCTTCTTGCAGCTTATCACTTTTCCTATACCACTCTAGAATTCATAGGTAATGATTGTTTCAAGCATAACAGGTATGTTAAAGAAGCCATGTCAAACTACAGTAGGAAGAGATGATGCGATGAGTGCCATTTTCAGTATTTTTATATTTAGATTGTGGTGATTGCACACAGTAATGACCCCAATTTGTTCATGTCTCCATGTATCCATGCCTTTTGTAATACCCTCCCACAATGACACTGAGATTGGGCATATGACTTGCTTTGGCCAAGGGAAGAGTAGCAAATATGATGAACACAGAGGCTTAAAAAGCACTTGCTCCTTGGGGCTTGCCCTCTGCACTCTTAGAACCCTGAGCTACCATGTCAGCAAGCCCAGGCTAGTCTGCTGGATGATAAGAGACATGTGGCACTGTTGCCTCTACCACTCCTGCTGAAAGCCAGACAGCATCCAGAAACAAAGCTGCCTAACTGACTAGAAGCTGACTAGAGATGCTAAGTGCGCCCAGCTGAGAACAGAAGAAATACCCAGCTGAGCCTGGTCCAAATTGCTGACCCACTGAATCATCACTAAATAAATGGTAGCTGCTTTAAGCTACAAATGAGTGGTTTGTTATACAGCAAAAGCTAACTGATACGTATATTCTCTCTCCAAGGAGTCAATGTGGGATGGTAAAATATGGTCTGGACCAGAAGCCTCTAGAAGTAGTTTTAATTCAATTTTTGCTATTTGATCATCATAGGACCTTCAACAAGTCAGGTATTCTCTTTTATTTTAGTCTATTACCTATAAAATGGGGATGGTAATATCTGCCTATTTCACAAGTTGGCTGTGGGAAACAAGTGATGTAATATATGTGAAAATGCTTCATCACAAAGTACTATATAAATGCAAGTACTATCAATTTAAGAGTTTTCATATTTGAAATTGTTTCTGAAGAATAACAGAGACTTTATAAACTAATACTCCAAGATAAATCAATATGATAATTGCTCTTTGAGCAGTTGTTGAAGATGAGTGGTGTTTCTTAGAGGGATCTGTGTATGATAGGGAAAGAAGGGGCTTATTGGAAGGAAGTTAGAAGTGTTAAACAGAGAAGTTGTGGTTAAAATTTTTACTAATAATTGAAACAAAAAAAATCCAGATCTTTACAGAAACTCATTATTGCTTAATAATGGCACTAGCATACATTGTAGATTTTGTGAACTCTGGAGTTGAAACAATTAGGTTTTTAAATGTTAATTTTTAACAACTTCGTTCCCCTAGATATAGAAGAATCTTGTTCTGAACTAGCAGTTTTATGAATGTCAATTCCTGTCGATAATTTTTCACTTTTAAATCCAAATACTTGTTATCTAAAGGAATATAAATTTTAATCATAAGTGTCCAGAATGGCTCTTTTGAAAATCTATAATTCACTGAAAGGTAAATACAATTTGTCCTAACAAGTATCTTATATCACATTGTATAGAAGGAACTTTAGGAAAAAAATCCTGAGAGGCAGGCTGGGAAGGCAGAGACTGTAATCTTCATTTTACAAACAAGGAAACCGAGGCTCAGGAGTTGGAGATGTGACTAAGGACACCCTCTACTGAGTGGCAGAGCCAGCTCTTCTGATTCCTAGTCCAGTGTGCTTTTCTCACAATGCCCCACTGCCTCTAAGGTGAAGGATTTTATAGTGAATGTCGATGCTCTGAAGGTATCAATTATATAGGGACTGATTAATCAGTGTGTAGATTTCTATATCTCTATTTTATCTCCTTTCCCTTGCTCTGGGATAACTACTTTTGCATCAGGGCAAAGAAATGGAATACCACTTCTTAGGTGTTCTGGTAAACGTTTGGTATGGCAAAGAGGTCAAAAACTAATGGTCTAAATGAGGTTTGTGGAGCCAATTTCATTCTTCCTTTTTCTCAGTATCTTGCATGGCTCTGAATAATCAAAGTTGGCTATTCACAAGGTTGCTATTAAATGGGGTTTTCTTCTGTCCAAAATGTTTAGAAGAGGTTAGGAAGGTGGCTGTAAAGGCAAAGACTGGAAAATGAATGAGCCAATTACATTTTTACAGACAAAAAAAGACTTTTTCACATGAAGATTAAACAAACAGAAACACCTTTTCTACTCAGAAGCTAAGTGAAGGTGGGCTAAAGCTTTTCACTCATTTAAACAGGCAAATTACATAAAATAGAACGAATGTTTCAAAATATTAAGGTTTTATAGCAACACCATTTCTAGGAGGTGCAAGATGTGCATGGTTTTCATTTCTTTGAGCCTGGGATTTTAAGAGTCCCAGGCAGGACAGGGCCATTCACATCATCCCATCAATTGATGCTCTCATTGAAGTGCAGTGGAAGATGCCTGCATTCAATGATCATTCAGTGTGACACATGACAGTATCCCTGGGGGAGCATACTTCAAAAAAATCATTTAAGTTGGAATATTGAATATCCTATTCTTTTGCAAACTACAGTATATTTTAAAAAGAAATTTCATCCAAAATGATTAACACTTCCTACTGTTCAGGAAAAAAGCCTGCCCTTTCAGACTAACAGCTGTGGATCATTAGCTCTCCAGTGATGAGATGTGTTTGATGAGTATTTTTCTTTCTAATTAAGAGATGAGATTCTCTATTTGAATGTCTCTTCAGAAAGAAGTGAAGAAAAAATTCTGTGCCTACATGGAAAGGCCATCTCTTACAAAACAATTAATTATTTCATGGTCCTTTTAGAAAATCCTTTTCCTCCCTAATTTCAATTCATTTTTTTTTCTTAAACTTAGCACATTTACACCCAGGCCTTCATAGTATTAACCCATTTTTCACCCAATCTTCACCCTCTGATGTTTTCTTGTTTGTTTCATCATTCAATGATATCTATTTCAGATAAAATAGAATGAGAAAATGTATCAAAAGTACATATATGCTTACCCTAACAGAGAGCTTTTGGTATGGGAATAATCTCTGATGTGAGAGAGGCCTCCAATTAGAAAGATAATAAGTACATAGTATTTGCCTTTTGAGGAACTAGGCAAGGCTTTTAAAAAATAAAAACTTCAAGGTGCCTAGCAATATGTAAAAACTGGTTATGGAAATTAATCCTTAAAGGAAACTAATTCAGCTCTACCAATATGACTGGCCTTAAAGAAGAAAGCTAGGAAATGTAAAGTACAACCTAAAATATATGGCTTTTTTTTTTTTGAAAAATCCATCATTAAGGTTATAAAATTCCTGAATTAAAAACATGATTGAAGAATATAGTAAGAAGCAAATGAAAACATTGCTTGCAAATTAATCCCATCAACTGCCTCCTTAAGTCCTTTTTGGCACAAGAAAAGAAAGGAGGGAAGGTAGGGAAGAGAGTCAACTTTCAACTTTTGGGTGCTGTGCTGCCACTTCCCTCCCCAAGGTGCATTTGGAAATATGTGGGGATGTTTTTAGTTGTCACAATGGCTGGAGAGGGTGAGGGAAGATGCTGGTATTTAATAGGTGGGGCCAGGGGTGTAAAACACCCTGAAATATGTGGAACAGTTCCGCCCAACGAAAAATTTTCTGTCCCAAATGCTAACAGCACTCCTCTTTGGGAAACATTGCCAGTTTCTCCCATAGACAATAGAATATCCTACAATTAATTTAGAAAAGAAGAAATGGAATGTATATATACAAATGTATACAGAAGAAGGCTAGGTATATTTCCTAGATGATGGCATGAACTATGACTTAAAGATTTAGGGTAAAGCAGTAGTAGAAAAAAAATTGCACTTACTCATAAGCATTTGCACTAGATTCTTTCTCTCCATCTATTAATGTTTATGATTTCTTAAAAATATGCCTAAAGAAGAACTGGAGGTGAGCCCTCTCTGCCAATTTACTCTTCCTTGAATTAAGTCAGGCTTCACACATCATCAAAGTCTTCAGAACTTCATATTCTGGGAAGGGGGTGGTTTTGCCTTGACTTAAATAGCCAGATGGTGTCACCACCTGTTCTAAGGTCTTTATTTCTCGTTGGTTCCACTAAAGCTTTTTGTACCACCTCCATTCAGTAGGGGAGAGAAGACAGGCAAAGTGAAATTGATCAGTTCCTAGCATAACGATAGCCTTTTCAAGGTGATTTAAAGTATGACAGGTTGCTCTCTTGAAGACAGACTTTGCTTTGTTTGGACAATTTTCTGAAATAAACAGTTGCAGAGAATTGGTGACAACCTTAGACCCACTGGAGCACTCCAACTTGTTTTGCTCTTTCCTGTGGTCATGCCACAATGATACAGGGAGCCTTACCATGCGTGTACACATGCTCATATCCAGTGACTTCTCCCCCATCCCAATTAGAATGAGAACTGAGATGGTTCCCTCCACTGCTTTCTTTTTGAGTAGTTTCACTATATACCAAACTGATAAGACTTTTGTTTTGTTGTGTTTTGGGGGTGTGTGTGTGTATGTGTGTGGTTTATATGTTTAGAGAATAAAAATCAAACTGCACTGTCTACCAAATGATCCCTTAAATTGATTAGGCAAAATATGTCAAGAGAATCATCTATCTCTGTTCCGGTGACAGGATGAGGTATATGGTTAGGAGCAGGAACAAACAAGAAATTGGTTGATTTATTGGCAAAGCTTTGAATCAAATGCATCCACCAAAACTTAGTTCATTTATTTACTGATGGTGTCGAAAAATCATTGTTCCTTCACATTTACTTAGACTACTTATAAATACACATCAGAGAGTTCTGATTCTTTACTTTGTGAAATTGTACACTGGGTTTTTGAAGCTGTTCTCTGAAACTTAAAGTCTACAATCTTAGTACATCCATGCCTTTTCAGAAAGCATAGCTTGACTTCGTCTATTAAAGGAGAAACTGTGACAACCAGATAAGACTCATTTGAAGATGTCTTACATACGACCCATGGAAACACGTACTGAAGAGTCTCAACAACAAAATGGACCAAAACAACCTCAAAGATGGTGCTATCAACTAATCATAGCATAATGTACACTACTTTCCTTGATGGAGATATTATATCAATAGAACCTGCCAGCCAGAAGGCTGGGGAAGTTATTTATTTAGATGTTTTTTTTCTTTTTCAGCTTACAAGTTATACTGATATTTCGTGTCATTTTTATCAAAGTCAGAGATGAAAGGCTCTGGCTTTGCTTTGAGAACACTGACAACTCCAAAATGTAAAGCCCAGAGTATGTCCAACTTGAGCGTCACATCGAGCACACATGAATAACTGATAAGAAATCCCTGCAATGTTGTGAGTTTAATGTTAGCAAAAGTTTGGATGTAAAATGAAAGTAACAAATGCTGATAGATGCCTGGAGAATGTTGATTCTCTGAGGTCCTTTTCATTAGAAATTAGTACTTTACTTAGTAGTTTGTAATGCCTACCATGGTACTGAACACAGTTAGGTTTTTAATTTTAATAGCTTTATCATTCACAGAAGTTCCACTCGTTCAAAATCAGGCTGCAAGCAAAGTCATTCTTGCAGATTACAGATCAACACATGTTTATTGTTTTAAATGACCAAATATGGACAATTAAGAGGACTTGATATTATTTGGTCCACGAGGAGGTTGCTGGTATCAAGTAACAGTGGCTCTAAAAAATACTTAAGGACTACATCAAAGAAACAGGTAAGAATGAGGTAAGGCTATTAAGCTCATTAAAGCTTGTCTTTCTTTATTATCCCATTTGTCCAGGATCCAGCTGGTTCTGGAAGGGCCTATGACTATCTCACTAGTGTAGGTAAGGAACATTCCATTCTTTAATTATTTTCTAAGTAAAAAAAAAAGGTATTTAATGGTGGTTCTCAATTTGTTTTTGTTTTTCTTTTACTTATGCCTCCAGTGCCAATGAAAAAGGCATCTTTTTTCGTGGTATTCAAGTCATTACATAATGTTCTCATATCCCTTCCTTGTCTTCTAAGATCTTAAACTATTATTTAACAAAATTGCTGGATTAAATGTGATATTTTATTTAGAGATATTGTCATACAAATGTACCACTTCTATATATTTTCTAGGGCTTTAGAAGTGCTGTAAATATTTGTTAAAGCATATTAAAGATAGTTATCTTTTAAAGTTTTAAAGAAATGAATCCATTACCATTACTATTTTTGAAGTAGGCTCTTGATCAACTGCCCTCTTTGTGTATATAAATCCTGTATCTAGACACACAAATCTGATACCAATGTTTGCTGAAGTACAAAATGTAAAATTTTCCCTAAGCTTGAAATCTGGCTTTAAAGCTCTCTCCACCATGAACAGGTACAATATTTAGGGCAACAGCTGGCACTTCCGTCGCTCATGGGGGGAAACTCCCTCTGTTCTATATACTGCGCCAGAAAATAGGATACCCAGCTATCTAACAAGCCAAACACATGTTAGTGAAGTCTGTGATACAAGTTACTTTAAAAATTAGTTCTGTAGTCTTCATACTCCCTGTTCTATCTCACTGGACAGGGACGCCTTTAAAAAAGCAGATGATCAATTTTGTGACTGCTTTTTGCTACAGTAGCTAATGTGCACAGGGTAGTACTCTGCCAAGTTTGGGGATGTTTGGTACCATTCTGATTCATTTCCACTCAAATTATCTTACTCAGATTTATCATGATATCAGATTTATCTTACTCCAACTTATCATGAATATCTTCCCTGGGCTATTGATTTCTGATCTTTTTTTTTTTTAATCCTTCATGATATAACCTAGCAGTTACTGTTGATTATTCTTTGCCCAGATTTAAAATCTTCATTTCAATCCTAAAATCACACAGCCAAAGTCAGAAAGCGTGTTTTTAAATTTTCACCCTCTTAAATAGATTTAAGACCTAATAATATCATATATTCCAGCTATCTTACCAGCTTCTGAAACTTCATCTCCCATTCTGTCTTATAATTTTCTAATTTTCTCCTTCACTGGTCTCATTCCCCCCAATCCCTCTGTTCTGGAAAAACTTCAAGAGTTATGTTTAGCAGCTCTTGCTATGTCTGAACATTTCTCTTTGCAATTCAAATAATCATCTTAGGCTGATTTTAACAGCCTTCTTTACTCCATTCCATCTTTTACCCTTGCTGTGTAATGTTTACTGATGAGTGTCTTTCTCTCATTTCTTAACAGATCTAAGTGGTCTAGTTACTGCACGGGAAGCCTAGCGGTTTGAACACTAAGTATACATTTCTCTTGGCTATTTTCCACACCTCTAAACGTTCTCTTAAAAGCAACAGGGCTTGTGTTTCAATGGTAACAGAAGTTATCAGAGAACACTAGTTTAGACAGCAAGCAAGCCGAACTCCAACTGTTCAAACAGCCTGACTTTTACAGTAAAAGGAAAGGCCCTGGGCCAAGACCACTGAGATGAGCAGGTATTTTTAGTTCACTTGTAGGCCAGCTCTAATGTAATTCTGAAATGTTTTCTTCATACCAAACCCAACTTTTTCAGGGCTGTCCAAATCTGTTTTCTTTTATAGCAAGTACAAATTCTTGGAGCGAGGGAAGCATGCGTATCATTTGCAATGCTGCTGCATGTCTATGGTGTTGATGCCCGATGGCTCAAATTAGTCCACAAAACAGATGAGCGCATTGTAATTAGCTCTTGTCAAACTGTTAGAAATACAAAAAACCATTTCCACTGTAATAAAAATTATGGAAAAGAAAAATCTTTCATATCATTTTCAGCCAAAATAGTTCCTGAAATGTCTGGTAGTTTAGGATTCCAGAGTTCTAAAAGAAGGCCATTTCATTTTCAGAAAATCACTTCATTGACATGGAGATGTGGAGATGTATTATCTTTTTTGTTGTTGTATCTGATTGCCTATAAAACCTCATTTCTAAAAATGACCTGTTGGGAGTGGACACACTTTGTTGAGCCACACGGTATTGATGTACGATTTTTAACAAACACTTAGACTTCGAGTATTTTTTTAAATCAAGATTTTCTGGACTTTTTCTATCAGTGTTATTATTATCAGTTTTCCTGAATAACTAACTATCGCATTCTGTTTAAACAAAAGAGGACATTAAGGAGGCATAATCATAGGTTCAGATGGGCTAACTTTGTTGTTAAACTCTGACCCGACGATCATCAGTTTCTTGTTGACAGTTTACTTGGATATTCATTGTTGGGACAGTCACTTAAAAGACTACTTGTTTAACATTTAAATTATTCACAATCTTCAGAAGGGTTCTAGAGCTCTCTGGAATTTAATGTCCTCTCAAAGAAAAATATGGACTATTAATAGGTAGCTATTTCAAAAAGTAAATTTTAAAAAAGTAAATTTAAATCATAGATAACAAAAGATAAATGCAGTTTGAGATTAGGTCAGATATACCAAAAAACTACTCCATTCTACTTGACTTCAGAACTTGCCCAGAGATATCTTCAGGTGTACTTGTGGGAATGAGCAGGATGGCATAAATGAATCTATCTTTAAAAGTAATAAAATTACCATATACAAAAGTTGATACAAAATTGATCACAGAGCTAAAATTCTAAAACTTCTAGAGGAAAACATAGGGTAAAATATCTGTGGCCGTGGGCTAGGCAAAGAATTCAAAGATACAATACTAAAATCACGATCTAAATATGTATTTAAAAATTAGACTTCATTAAAGCTAAAAACTTTTGAGCTTCCAAAGACACCATTAAGAAAATTAAAAGACAGGCCACGTACTTGGAGAAAATAATTGCAAATCATATACCTGATAAAAGACTTACATCCAAGAGTATATAAAGAACACTTAAAACTTAATAATACAAAGACAAAAAACTCAATTAATAATGGACAAAAGATTTGAATAGACATTTCACCAAAGAAAACATATGAATGGCTAATAAGCACATGAAAAGATGCTCATCATCATTAGTCACTAGAGAAATATAAATTAAACCACAATGAGATGCTGCTCCACACCCACTAGAATGGCTATAATCAAGGCAGAAAGTACTAAATGGTGAAGATACAGAGAAACTGGAACTCTCATGTATTGCTGGTGAGGATGTAAAATGGTGCCATCACTTTGGAAAACAGTTTGGTCGTTTCTTAAAAAAGTAAACAAACATAAACTTAACATATGAACCAACAGTTCCACTCCTACTTATCTACCCAAGAGAAATGAAAACATACGCCTACATAAAGACTTGTACACGAATGCTAGAGCAGCATTATTCATGATACCCTCAAAATGGAAACAACCCAATTGTTTATCAGTTGGTGAATGGATAATCAAAATGTGCTATGTCCATACAATGGAATACTCCAACAATAAAAAGAAGACACTACTGACACATTCTACATCACAGACTCAGAGTCATTATGCTAAATGAAAGAAGTCAGATGTCAAGGACTACATTTGTATGATTCCATTTATGTGAAATTTCCAGAAAAGGCAAATCACTAGAGATAGAAAACAGACTAGTGGTTGCGAAGGGCTGGAGGTAGGAACAGGGAGTGCCTGTAATTGGCATGAGGGATCTTTTTTGAGGTGATGATTGTACAACCCTGTAAATTTACTAGAAATCAGTGAATTATACACTTAAAATGGGTGAATTTTATGGTATATAAATTATACTTCTGTAGCGTTGTTTAAAATAAAAAGTGATAATTTCTGTGGAGGTAAATTCCAATCCAAATAATCGAGAGAAACTAGGCCAAGGAAATAAATGATCATAGAGGTTGGATGTATCTCGACAACTTCTCAAAATATTTAAAATGCTGGTGGATGACACCACCCTCATGATGATTCTTCAGACATTTGCAGCTCCTTTGAGTTCAGGGAAGTTCCACAAAAACTATTAAGAAATAGCTAAAGTGAACATCAACATCAATCATTGCTAATCGTAATTGGAAAAGCAGAGTCCTAGAAGCGGGTGATGAGAAATTGTACTAAAATGCTACCACCCTAAGGTGAGACTATTATGCAATTCATTCTAAATTCCCATGAAAATTATGATCAGTTTTGAAAAAAGAAAATGTTGAATTCCTTATCCACTGAATAAGAAATGGCTAAAAGGATGAAAAAAAAGTGCTAAGGAAAATTTAGAGAAGCTATGGAAAAAAATAGAAAAGGAAGGAAGGATAGCTTAGAGCAACAGACTGAAAGAAAAAAAGTCAAATAAAGCGAAACAGAAACAAATCTTAGCACAGGAGAATGAGGATAGAGCATACAAGGTCATCATCCCTGCCCAGAAGAAAGCACCACTGGATATAGATGACAATGTTTTCCTACTTTGCAATCGTGCTGGGGAGCTCTTTTAATTTGGGCCTGGAGTCTTACATTTTCATTTGAATTCCTCAGCGATCTCTATTACCAAATTACCTACAGTACCACCTATCAGGAAATAAAACTTACCTCCACGTCCATCCACAACAATAGCAGAAAAACGTTAGGAGGGATTTGTTTTATTTTTCTGGTGAGCAACAGTCAGCAGCTCCCTTTGGTTGGTTGGGTTTGTTTTTCTCAGTATATTACATCAAGAAAATAGAAATGAAAACTGCTGAACACAGCAGGAAGAGTAAAGTAAATCTGAAAACCGCTTCCAACTGTTTTTATTCAAGCATTTCTAAAACTCTAGGATAATCTTGTATCTTCCTGTACTGCTGCATACATTTCTTAATTTTTTTTTCACGATAAAGCTTAATACAAGTGTTTGTGAGTTAAGTAAATTATATCAAGCATGGAAGAACAGGTGAGCCCTGGCAGATTTCCCATTGTTTTTACAGCCATTTTCCCTGTCTATCAATTGCAGCAATCTACACTGGCTCCCTGCTCTGCTGTCAGTGCCACAGAGCTATTCTGTCTCCTAGGGTGACAGGTGTGGCTTTGTCCTCTAAGTGCATGACACTGGGCAGCATCCAGCTCACTTCTCAGGAGTTCACTGTTGTGGCAACATTCCCCTTCTTTCATTGACGTCGTTGCCTTGCAGACATGTTTGACCACACTTCTGTCCAGAAGTGTTCATCATGGTTCTCACTCTAATAAAGACATCAACTCAGTGGCAGCTCTGGATTCAGTGCTTAGTAATGTAATAAAGAGGGGGCGACATGTTCCCTCTGTCCCAGCTCGATCTTGAGGAAGCGGGGAGAGGTGTGTGGCTTCTAAATATCAACTAGAAAAGAGCACCTCATTGCGAATTAAAGCAATAATTATTTAAAATAATTTTAATTAAATAAATTATTACCATGGAGGAATAATTATATCTAAGCACTTCTATGCCCCAAGGGACCATTTAACTTTTTTAACCTTTATAATTCTTAATTAGTTTTATTCCCATACTGCAGATAGGAAAATTGAGTTTAGAGCGAAACAAGTATTTTCTAGCCATAATTTTTAATCTCTACTTCATTATCTTATTTCCATAAATAAGGTGGTAAAAGTTGACAAGATTTTAAACAATTTTTGTAGCCTCTCTTCAATATCGTATGAAAAGATCCTAAATATATGTTTTTAAAGCTTGTTAAATATAAAAGAATATTCCTACATTATGTGATTTAAAGCCATCATTTTATTAATCTGCTTTAAGAATTCTCCCTTCCCATTTTAAGATCCATTTAAAAGACTGTGTTAAAGATAAAAGGTGTCAAAGATAAGAAATGTTCTTGACAACTGGTACTGAAAACCTATAACAGAGAAATCCTGTACCTTGCTGAAAACCTCTTATCTTCCCACATCTTCAAGACTCACCCAGTACGCTTGGCACAGCTAAACTGTGTCTGACCTACCATACAGAAGTACTTGAAATTTGCTACATCATGACCTTTCAATTCCACCACCTTTTTGACAATTACAAGAGTCTTAGTCCCCTGATGCACTGGTTACCTAAAAAAGCACAGTGTTGGATCTTTTTCTTTGGTTGTTGCTTTCATTGTTTTTTTCTTGTGTTATAACCTCATTTCTAGGTAAGTTCTAGCTGTATGAGTCTGACTTGATCTGCAACATAAGAGAGTTAGTGTGAGGAGGGAGGGTGGGAGGGTACCATGCCCTACCCAAAATCAGTTAATTGGTTATATGTAGTAGTTCCTATTCTCATACCTGTTGCTTCAAATATATGATAATTGCTGCCTTTATTAGAAACAGTTGTTTCTATAGCTGACATCTCTGGTTGTCAACTATACCTGACATCTCTTGTTTCTTTATTCAGCACCCTGAATTTCCTTGTGGAAAGCCTCTACCACTCTCAGTTGGTGGTTTCTAATGGAGCTGATTCCACGTCTGGCTACAGAGGGATGGACATTTGGCCCAGACCTGGTCAATGAGAGCGGCACCTGCTCCTGGTCATAATTAGTTCGAGATGGACCAATCAAAACAAATGAGACTCAGCTCTGGGTTGTTGGGCCTATTGAAAAGGAGAGTCTCTTTTTTTCCTGACCAAAAGTTAGAAGAATGTAAGCCTAGGGGTGTTGATTGCCACTTGGGGGAAATCCTGCCTAAGATCAATGCTAACACAGTGAAAACCAAGCCAAGGAATGGCAAGAAACTGAGTTCTGATGGAATCATTTGAGCCCCTAGATCCAGAGTTGTCTGAGTATAATTTGGCCTTCCACACATACACACGCAAAAGAAGGTAAAAAAAGACAATTCAAACATTTCAATGTAATTCTTCCAGCTTTTGAAAAATTTAGAATTCATCCACCACTCCTGGCCCCCACCAGACTCACTGAATTAGAATCTCTGACCCTAGAGATTCTAGGGGCCCTAGAATCTGTGTTTTTAATCATTCCCTCAGTGTTTCTGGTAATCAGCTAATTTAGGGAATAATTATGGATATTCATCAAAGGTTCTCACTTCTTTTCCAACACCAGCAACAGGCCAGGTGAAGTTCACATAATGCCCTAGAGGCTGTCCAGAGAACAGACTATAAAATAGACAAAGCAGGCTGAGGGCTACAGTTTTTCTCTTTCTGGTAGCTGTACTACCACCACCCCTTTTCTCCTCCAGTCAAGAAAGAGACTAGACTACAGTTATGTGGGAAAGACTTTAACGAAGGAAGATCTCCTTTTTTCCTTTTTCTCAATAGCCTCCTGGTAAATTAAAACAGTCTCTAATCCCTCTGTGTTTTGGAAAATGTGGGGCTTATTTTCCTGGTACCTGTTTGACGAGGACTGGTCAGAAAAGTAGGATGACCAGATAAAATATCATTTGAAAGTGAACATCCAAATTCAATTTTTCTCATTGTCTTAGAAAATTCAGGTAACCTCTATGGAAGGAACTGAGTTTGTCTGTTAGATCTTAGAACTCAGGACAAGGGATTCTTTTTGGGATCTAGTTTCCTGAGGTGTAAATGGAACGATATCTCAATTGACTGGATGGGTTTCTTTCCCCCCATTTTATAAAGCAAGAAAAATTACTCCAAATTTACCCTCCTACGTTTCTGACTGGCTTCCAGTAACATTCTTCATATAGTGCAGTTGTTTAGAAAGGTTGAGATAAACAAAATCTTCAGAGAAGATTTTCTGCCTTCAGATCTGCTTAAGGGTGGTTTTCAACCCCTGCAGATTCGTTCATCTATGACAACAATAGGCTTAATGTGGTCAACCCACTAAAAAGAGGTGATCGTTTATTCTCCAAAATTATCAACCTTTTTATATCATTAGACATTCTGGGCTAGTTTTCCCCATAATAATTTGCAAGTCAGTCTTCTGAGGCCAAGATTTTATCTAAGTAGATTTTAGGCATAGCATTCTACCACTGACAACCATACCTTTTAGGGAATTGGCCATAAACAATATGCTTTCAGATAGTTCATTCTGGGACTTTTCGAAATGGACAGGAATTCACTATGGACAAGCTGCATGAGGTCCTTTGGGTCTCCAACAATCATTGATCCTATAGAACCTGTCCCTTTGTGTCATCTTGAGTTGGGTTTTATGGGCACGTTGTCTCGATAGATAGGAATTTGCACTGAGATGAAGTAGGATGCATTCTACCCTCCTTCACACCAGCTCACTCTTTCTTCTTTTAAATTATACCTTAATGACTTGTTATCTCTTTTGACTGAGCTGGATGCAGAGTGAGAAGAGAAGAAAGAAAAAGCGTTTCCTAAATTATTGATGCCATGGCTTTATTGTCACAAAAGGGGTGGGAGCTTAAAAACCAAATAGCCTACTATTTAATTAGTATTGAAAAAAATGGCATTAAGATTAATCATCCTAAAACCCAAATAATTATTTTTGGCAGATGCTCTGTGACACTTAACCCGCTTATAGCTAAGCACTCTGAACAGGATTTTATCACCTCGGGGTAACAAGTTTTGGTGGAAGAGTCACAGGAAGTTATAAGGTTAGCCCCTCTATGGGTGTTCTAATGGGACCTTTCTTATGTCTATGGCAGTGGGAGTTTCATAACACTCTAACATTTTTGCAGGCTAAAATAATCACAGTCATGCTCTTTGGCATAGAATTTTGAGGTTTGTGAGAAAAATCTTGTCCCATTCTCAGCCCATGTCCATGTGGAGGCGAGGTGGCATTTTACAGACGTATGTTTTGGTTAGGCTTCTCAACTTTTAAAAGAGTTGTCAGCTACATTCCCATCTCAGCTGAGGCTTAAAGCATGGTCTGTCCCTAATTGGCAACAGAATATTTGCACTCCAAGTTCTTGTCAAAAGAGGATAACGCTGAACGCTTGCTGCCCAGTGCCTATCAAAAATCAGTCATGAGAAATCGTATTTATGGAAGGTTGCCTGAAGGACATATATTCCCTTTTAGATCTTCTAAATTTTATTTTTGGATTTAGCCAAACCATTTGAGAGTAGCATACTTAAACCCAATGCTATACCACCTCAAAATAATAGTTATCATTTGTGGTCAAGTGCCTAGCACTGAATTCAGTGCTTTTCATGCTTTAGTAATAACCTTTAAAATAATTGTGCAAATGGGGGTTAACACCTCTGTTTTCCAGATGAGGAAACCAACCAAAGCACCACCACATCGCTTGCTCTGGACCACCCAGCAAGTAAATGGCAGAGTCACAATTCGAACCAAAGTCTGTCTGGCTCCAAATTTCATGCCCTATGTACAGAGCTAGAGTTGCTTTTACTGAATTGCATTTTGGTGTTGCAGCAGCCTCTATGGAGGGAAATTAGGAGAAAGAATTCTATGAAGCACAGCATCGTATTCAACTCTGGAGATTTTGTTCACATTATACGGTGTCAACCTTATGGAGGCTCTTGAATAAGAATTTTTGGGCTCTCACTACCAAAAATAGTTGGGCTTACACAGAGCTTACACTGAGCAACTAGGCTTAATATAAAGATATTAAGAAGACTGTGAATCATGTAACCGATACTGTTTCCCTTTATCTACTTTCTGGGAAGCTCAGATCCTAAATTTTAGACTTCCTCTGTCTAGTACTTGAACTATTAATTTAATGTGCCACCTTTAACACTAGCATCATCTGATTTATCCTCCTGCTCTCTGGCCATCGGTATGATTCCTTTACTTACACATTAACTTATTATACTGCATGCATTTTTGTAATCCATGTCCATTATTTTTCTGGAATGAGATAGGATATAATAAAACCCAAATAAGAAGTCTGCACTATTAGGCATTTAGCTTCAGGAACTGTGCTAACTGGCATTATATAATATTTTGTTTTTAAATCTTTACAGTAACTGTGAATTAGGTTAAATTATTAGCCCCATTTTACAGATGAGGAAAATGAGGCTCAGAGAGTTTAAGTAAAATGCCCAAGGTCACACAACAGAGCCAAATTTGGGGCTGACTCTGGAATCTGAACTCCTCCCCACTATGCATGTGCCTCTTCAGCCCCATATTCTTGTCAGTTAACAAGAACAGATGGGCACAATAGAATGGGAATAAAAGGAGACATGAAGGAAAGAAAAAAGAGGAGATGGGAAAAAGATGCCCTAAAGGGAAGAAAAGGAGCAAGAAAAAATGATGAGAGAAAAAGAAAGTAGAGAAAAGGAAAGGTAATGAGAAAAGGAAGAGCACGGGACAGACAGAATGTGTTCACAACTCTGCCTCAGAAGTGTCTAATTGTCTGGACTCTCAGAATGCTTTTTCCAAACACACAATGCCCACGCTTCACTATACACTCTGTATCTCTTCTTGTCTGAACTACTCCTTTGCACAAGTAGATGCTACTCTCTATTGCTATTTATCCTGTTTTTGGTTTCTGTTCTCAAGCCAAGTAGATTCCACCACTTGGTGGAAAATGGGGTCACACTCTCTGTAGCACTGACCTAGTAGAGGCAGCATTCATGATGTTTCATATTCTTAATTTCCAGGAAAGATCCTCGTATTTTTTTTTCACTCCAAATAAATTCTTCTCTGTTACCATCCATAGAGGTAAATGAGAAGAAGATTCAAACACACCAACAAACACAACCAAAACCAAACTCCTTTGTTTTCCTACCCCAGGCCAATAAAACATCACTTTTTAGTGTCTTTCCATAGCCAGGGGATATAAAAGGTGAATGTGGGGGGAAAAAGTCACTCTTGAGAACTACAGGTATTTAACATGGGATTGTACACATCAGAATAAGTTGGAATATGAATATGATGTGAATATGGAATATGAATTTATAATTAACTCTCCAAAACACTTTTAAAGTAGCCCCTGCTGTATTAGACAATGGCTTCCCTGCTTTTTCTTTCAAGTTTAAGATTTATTTTTTAAATGAAAGTTTCTTTTCCCATGAAATTTTAAAGGATCTGCAATAGATCAAGGAATGATATGGGTTTTAAAAGTCCACATTGGAACCACCTAGGTGTCTGTAAATTTACCAGCTGGAAATATCTTCAAGATTTAATATCTGTCATACTGATAGTCTTTGAGAGAATTAAGCTATGTCATTGCTGATTTCTGTAGCTCCTATTTGGATCCAACATTCCAAATATGACAATATCTATGAGTTTTTAATTTTTTGGATCAAATCTAGTTTTGATTGAGTTGGTTCCTCGTGGAGAAAATATATATCTGAGGGGGAGTGAATATTCCTTGTGTTTCCACATGGAAACACTACCTCATGGTCATACTCTTGGCATGTCTCCTTAGTCTTTCTTCCTTTCCAAGGGAGACATTTCTGAACACAGACAAGTTGGTCATTTCTTAAATTGCATTGACTCTATTAACAAACTGAGAGGAACTATAGAATGACAAGCAAGCAATGGTTTTGGTTCCAGGTTTAGCCCCAAACCCACCACCCATGAAGTGGGCCAATCTGGGTAAACTATGGCCCAACCAATCATGCAAGATTGTTTTGAAGATAACGTATGTGAACACGCTTTGTAGATGGTAAAACATTAGCAAATTGAAAGATAATTAGATCCAGATCCAGGTCCATATCTAGATATAAATAGTGACTCTGGATTTTCATTCTGCTGCTGCCAATTAGCTAACATTTATTGAGTGCTGTTAGCTTATGCCAGAACACGTGGTGCCATAGACTTCTCCTTTAAAGTGTAGGCTACTGAAATGCAGGGTCACATTAAGAACTCAGCACCAATATTAGTAAAACATCAGCATTGCCAGTAGACTGGAGACTGAGAATTAAGTTGACAAATGTGAATGCCAAGAAAAATTCTGGACTACTATATGATTATAGGCTAAGTTTGTTCAGAGTCAATGACATTAACTCAAGGATATTCCTCAATAGGGCAAAATGGGCCTAAATATTATGCTCCAGTTCATTTGATTTTCCATCATTAGGTGTCCAATAAGAGCCTCCAAACCACTGTTATATGTTTCCAACTTGCAACAAATTATAAAGCATTTATTTTGTCTTTGCAACCATATAAAGATAAAAATATGTTTATAAAGAATTTTTATAAGACCTTTGTTTTGTTTTTAAACTCCCAAATTTAATGCCAGAAATAATCTTTGAATGTCCTTTAAGGACACACTGAAAATTTCCTTCTCACAACTGACAGACACCTGACATCTTAGCCATTGAGCATGGTGTTCCGTCTCGTCTACAGGATCCATTTTTGGGAGTCAAAGGTGCTTAAATAAGAATCCTTTGTGTTATGTAATTAACCTAAGCTTTAATGAGTTTTCTTTAAAATGCTCTTTACAAATTAAACTCAAGTTAAGATGTTTAAGAGTGTAAATGTCCACAATGATTTCATGGGCTGGATATATACATTTTCTGGTGGCAAATATTTAGGTATTCAGTTCTTTCAAATAACAATAAAAAAGATGAGAAGAAATTTGTTAATGCCAATAGTATTCAGGCTAGAGAGAAGGGAAAAAGGAAAGTTCTAAGGAAGAAATACTTCTATGGAATCTTTTACTGATCAATTAGCGACCTAGGACAGTTTCTTTAATGAACCTGCTGATGTTTGATTAGGCTATTAAAAGATTTCTAAAAACTGGGGCAATCTCAAGGGTTCTGCAGTTTCTGTGATATCCTTAATTAATTCCACTTTGAGTTCATTATTCAGCAACTGCTTTAGGAAAATAAAAGGTCTGCATCTCTTAAGACAAATGCTTGGGAGTTATTTTATGATGCAGTCCCTCCTGGCATAAGCTATTTGTTCTAAACTAGATTAAGAGAAGATACAATGAGAAGCTGCTGACATTGCCAGAGGAGGGGGAAGAGCTGTCCAGTTCTACCTCTACTCTCTTCAGGGTAGGAAAGAAAGTTGACAAGTAATCACATACCCTTGCCAAGAAGATAGAGTCATTTCTTCGTCAGCTTTCAAAGCTTCATTTCTACCTAAGGTTATTTTCACTGGGGAAACACGACAGTGATTTCTTTGATCGACAACTTAAACATTTAGATCTCCTTCTATAAATTGCTTTGAAAAAGTACATTTGGCTTCTTTGACTCATAGTCCATGATTTATCCTTTGCCTACTTCCCTTAGTCATTTTGACACAGGTTCTCTTCTCTGGCTTTGGGCTGTCTGAACTCACACACACACACACACACACACACACACACACTCTCCCCTTCAGAATGACTTCATGACAAGTAGTCTGATTCTGAACACTACCTTAAATTTCAGCTGCCCTGTTGGCTCCTGTACTTACAAAGTCTGAATTTACTGTGGGCCCTTGTAGTGCAATTTTTGACACATCATTAAGCTCCCTTTTCATTGGAAGCCTAAGGGCATATTCAGGCTCAGTGCGAAGAGCGAGCCTAAATAACAGTTAAAACACATGTCATGAGCTGCGAGGGGCTTGTTTGCCAGCAGGGCAAACAGTTCGTTGCAGCTCAAGCAATACCCTGCAACAGGGTGGGTAGAGATAATGAGATAACCACACACCACAAGCGAGTTGTTCATCTTTGTCTTCAAGCATCCTAAGAACACAGTTATCTCAGTAGGATGGTGCACCCTGGAGAGATATAAATATCTTTCAGAAGGTAAAGAAAAATAGTCAAAGAAAACACACCCAAAAAACATAAGCAAAAGAAGAGTTGCGAACAGTTCTTTAAAGCAAAATTTCAGCTCTACCAGAACTTACTGAATCAGGCCAATAAGTTCTGTGTGTCTTTTTCTGCAATATATTTATTTTAATTGTATGCAGATTTATTCTAATGTTATGATGCTAATCAACCTGTGTAGCTATAATAAAATAAAGGCAATGTCAACACCTCATCAACTAATCACACTGCTTTTTTCATGCTAGATACTGTATCCTCCCCACACAACACCAAAGTACTATAAAAATTATTTATACAAATAAACTATTATCTGAAGACTGAAAAGGCATCATAAATTATGCGTAATATGGCCCAATTATGTGGTAATTTCTTTGTTTTAATTATTTGTATAGTTTTAATGAAGGGGTTGCTAGAAGGTGGAACCATTTTTATATTTAATGGAAAAAACAAATTTGTTTTTAAGAATGAAAACAAAGATAATTAGCTCTTAAATTAGAGGCTTACTAATATATGCATGTTCCTAAATTATTACCAGTGTTATTACTTTGTTTGTGCTATCAAAACTTCTCTCTCGAGCTCTGATGTTGGCTATTCAAGTTATTTTTCCCATTTCTGTTAAATGTATTAATATCTTGCTGTTCATCAAGTGTCAAAATAAAGGTTAAAAAAGTTCCCTAGATTATCTACAGAAGAGAAATTGGGGTGGGTGATGACAACCATGATCTTTCAAGATGCAGTTTACGAATGCATAATAACTTAAGAAAGTGAGAAAAAAAATAGATTTATCAAGAAAAGAGAGAACTATCCTAAATTCAACACAGCAAATCAGCAAATTTCTTCAGGGAAAGACATCAAATTTGAAAGGCATCAATACTTTTCTGCTGTCACCAAACTGTTATTTATGCTCATGTGCCAGCTGGATTTGTGTATGTGCGTGCATAATCTTTTTCTCACCACTGATGTCATCATTAAAGCTGTGCAAGAGTTTTGATTTTCGCTTTGCACAATCTTCAGGGGAGACTTGGACATTATGGTGAAAGTTTGTGACAAGTTTGTAAAAGTAAGAAATGCAGGCTTTAAGGCAGTGAAATTTCACCACTGCAGACTAGAGGAAGCTTTCCTAACTGTGTGTTATTTTGCCTGCCCAGTCCACGTTGAAGAAACCACACAGAACACTTGCAGAGAAGTAAGTAGTTAACCATTTTTTGGAGGAAAGAAAAGAATTTAGTATTACCCATGTAACACTCTTCAGAACTAGCTGTCATTTTTGAATTTAAGCATATTCTAGAATTCTTTCAAGACTTTTTTTTTTCAAGGCGCAGGAAGATACTGACCACTAGACATCTGTTTCTCAAGGCAGAAACTAGTGCTGCTTCTTATTGCTGTAAGCCTTATTTATGAGGTTTATAAAGGCTTCAAGATACTAAGACTTTTAGGAATTTTCATTTATGAATCTCCAAGCTGCAATGAATTAGTTTTCAGACTAGGAGGCAATAACCAGGAACAATAAGCAGTAGAGCGCCATTATGAGGAAGACATCATATGGCAATCCACAGGCAGCTGATTCTTGATTTGGAGATCTCAGGTTGCACAGATGGCAACTATACAAAGCGCAGAGGGTGGAGCCTATGAAAGAGGTCCCTTCCCATATCATTAACATGGCTTCACTCAAGATGCTATTTCTGCCTGGTATGACAGTTCCTTAAATCAGGAAACACGTTGTTCTGTCTAACTCTTTCAGGGATTTTTCAGTTTTTCCAGGAACAGTCTAACCCAGAATAACCTATCCCAAAGCAAAACTTCATTGGGAGACCTAGTAACGGATTAGGTGGTAGTATACAGTTATTGCACATTATCTCTCTTAGTTTAGTTAGCAGTTAGGAATGCATAGGTTTGAGGGTTTGGGTGCTGGGGTGTGGATTTTGAAATGGAAGGCAAATTGATTTTTGAGTGTCTCCTATGGGAGTGGCTCAGTGAACAGACCCTTTTCTTACATTCTTACTTCTCACAGAATCCTACAAGGTAGGTCTGAGTTTCCGCATTCTGACAAAAGAGGTAACTGAAGGTCAGAGTGGTTAGAAAACTTGTCTGAAGTGAGAAATATGACAGAACAGAGTGAGTTACAATGGCCTGGGTGTGAACCCTGGCTCTGTCCTACTAGCTCTGTGGCAATGGGCAAGAGACTTCACATCTCTGGGCTTCGTCGTCCTCATCTATAGGGCTTGTTGTTTGTTAAGAGCAGAGATGCTATGTACAGCAACTCCATGGGTGCCTGACTCAGCACATGTGCCCACTAAAAAGGTTGCTTCTGCCCGTGCTGTGATCCTCAGGACTTCTCATAACCACAGCATCATCAATATCATTCTTCACAGAGTCTAATTTGCATCCAGGCTGTATTACTTCAAAGTGCTTGCCCTTTCCTCAATACAGTTCTTCAAGCTGGATTGTGGGAAGAAATGAATGAAAGAACAACCCCATCTATATGTCTGCATTGTGTCATTGAGAAGTGCCAAAGGTATACAAAGTGCTAACTGGTCCTCAAGGACTTCCTATTCAGCTGAGGAGAGAAAACACCCACAGAAGACTGCTCTAATGCACAAAACATGATATTATGTTGTTGAGCAGCAGAATGAAGACAGAAAGCACTTTAGGGGTTGAGGGGTTCTCATTACTATCTTTCTTCACCTTCTCCTGTCTCCTGTCCTCTTCTGGTTACCATAGTGGCTGGAATCAACTCAGATTCTTTTTTATAAAGACACTAGGGGTTGAGACTTAATGCTGGAAGGCTTATACTGTGAAATTCCCTTTCCCTAGTGATTTTATGATTTCACAGTCTGAGCCTTTGTCTTCGGAAAAGATTGAAAAGAACCATCTGATTGCTCATGATTTTGTCCTATAAGTGGGAACCTTAGTTTCTATACAAACTGGAGCTGATAAAATTTGCAATGTCCTATTTATAACATCTTTACTTCTCTTAGACAAAAGGACAAGATAAGCAAGGTAATTATTGGATCCTACCCCGTGGTTTAAAAACCGTGGACTTAAAAATTATGGGGCCCTTTGCATCCCAGGAAGCAAAGAGGTTTTGATCAGGAATATGCTCTGCTGTATATAGGACCATTAGTAATGCCAATCTGAGAGTGCATTTTTCCCTAAAAGCAAATCTTCTGGTTGAAAATCTGACTTTTAATCTCTTTCCCTGAAGATTCTATGGTTTTGACAGAAGCAAAATGAGTCACACTGTCCCTGGAGAGGCAGCAGAGCACAGTGGTTAAGAACAGAGCAGGGAGCTAGGCTGTTGGGTATGAGATCCGCTACTGAGAAAGTATGGGTCCCTGCTCTGCTCCTCAGTCTCTTCATCTGTATGTAAAGTAAGGCTAATAGGAGTAACTACCTTATGAGATTCTTATGAGGGTTAAATGAGTTACTATTTATCAAGTCCTTAGAACAAAGCCTGGCACATAGTAAGCACAACTTAAGTGTAGATTAAATGAGTCAAAAGACTTGAGTGTTCTAATACATTTCTGGAGCTAATTTTCTTAAGCATCTCCTTGGTTAGAGGGATAAGAAAGTAAATATCTGAAATCTGAAGCTCTTAGATTTGAGGGTGGAGATTAGGGCACTGGTTAATTGATCAGTTATCTCAAAGTAGAATGAGTCTTAACAAAGGCCCCCAAATCAGATTACCCTTCATGCTCACGTAAGGGTAAAGTATTAATCTGTATATTTAACATTACTGCACACTTGCAAGGAATTAGAAAGGCAGACACCCTGAGGCACAGCTCTTGGACAAGACTTTTGGCAATGATATTTAAACGTTCCTTTCCATACCACTATTTGATTTAAGGCAGTGATTTGTTAACTGGGTCATCTGTAACATATATCCCTTCCTTTTTTTGGAAATACACCTGTTTCTGGGATTTGATTTGGCTCCTAATTCAAACAGACCTCCAAGTGCTCTGAAACAAAATCAACCTAAAATTATACACTTATCTAGAGTTACATTTAGGCCATATGGTTTAAGTTGTCCAAATGTCACAGAAGCAACAGCAGCAGCCATCATCATACTTTGCACTTACCCAGCATCTTTCCTGCCAGAATATTATGTAAGTTATAAAAGTTTCATTAAGACAAGGTGTTAACCCTAATTCCAAAAGGATAGTCACTTAACTGCTGTGTTTGGGGTTAGCTCTGTTTCATAGTGAATTGCTACATAAGAGGTTCTCAAATGTTATATTCTTATAACTGATAATGTCTAAACTGTGAACTCCTATGATACGGAAGACAGATGGGAGGCATGTAGAACCAAGACCTTTTTTTTTGGGTCTCTGAGAATACTGTTAACTAAATGATTAGACTCATTGCATTAGAGTCAGAGAACAATGCCTGGGATGTCATTTCTAGAAACTCCAATAAAACGCATTGGAAAAGTCTGGGCAGTGAGGACATCTCAGTGCATCACCTTAAGTCTTTACCCATCTGAACTTGAAATTCTCTATCAGATTACCAGACCTGCTTCTTAGCATCCAGCACCATGCCAGATATATAGGAGGTGCTGGATAAATAAATGTTGAGTGGACAAATAAGTGCAGTAAGTGCATAATTAGCCTGTTGCAACTGTAACATCAGAGAGTTTTACAGTATATATTTGGAGTAGATGTGAGGGATTTAGGCAGAGAAAAGGCAATAAGATGATGCTGGACAAGGAAGATGATGATAGAGTGAGCAGAGGCAGGCATGGACTGGTTGGACTGAAGGGATCCTGAGAGTTGTTAGTGTTAAATTGTCTAAGTAGTACATATAGTGTGACTCAAGACAAAATTCCATCATTATTTTGCCTAGAATTAGTACTATGGCATTGAATGTTTCTGGAATTATCTAGGCTGGAATACAATGAAGATCTATGCTTGCCTGCTCATTAACCAACTAACCAATCAACGAACTGACCAACCAAGCCATGTACTAGGACACAGAGATGAATACTCCTCTCAGATGCCATCCTGGCAGTCAGTAAGCACCCAGTGAAATGTGAGAACTCAAAATTCAATCTTCTGAAACGTGTCCCAGCTTTTGCCCAGTACTAGTACTTGGCTATCACCCCCAAGTTGAAGTCATCACACCTGAATATCCAGCAAGTTTTATAATCAACTATAATCATGGCTTTGGGTAAATGTCCCATTACCACCAGATTCTGATTTACCTGCTAAGTCAGAATAGGAGGATATTAAGCCAATATATAGTATTTTCTCTGCAGTCAAGTTTTCATGCTGGAAGACTAAAAAACTCCAGGGTTGGGGCTGGCTGGGTGGCGTAGTGGTTAAGTTCACGCACTCTGCTTCTGGCGGCCCAGGGTTCACAGGTTCGGATCCAGGGAGCGCACCGACGCACCGCTTATCAAGCCATGCTGTAGTGGCGTCCCATATAAAGTAAAGGAAGATGGGCACGGATGTTAGCCCAGGGCCAATCTTCCTCAGCCAAAAAGAGGAGGATTTGCAGCAGGTGTTAACTCAGGGCTGATCTTCCTCACACACACACACACACACACACAAAACCTCCAGGGTTTACTCAGCAGTTTGCTGAGGGTAGGCAGAGATAAAGCTAAACAAGATAGGAAACATTTTGTTATTGTTGTTCACAGTAATCTTAAAAAAATGTAAAATAAGCATGAAAATGTTTCAGAATAGAATGGCTAAGTCATTCATTTAAAAATAATATAAGAGACTTCAAAAAAAATTTCTTGCCCACCATGGTCCCTCTCACGGTTGGCAAGGCCAGGCCTCCTTGGGATGTGTGTTTGCTCTGCTCTACTGATTATGGGGTATCTGAGAAGCATTGAGAGGCAAACCCAAACAGTGGATTTGAAGCCTGGCTCTGGCACTTACTAACTCTATGATCTCAGACAAATTTCTCATCAGAGCTTTGGTTTCCTCTTCTATGAAATGCTAAAACAACAGTACCTTTCTCAAAAGATGATTATAAAGATCACATGATGACATTTGCACACTGTCAGGCATATAATATATGCTCAATAAATATTCATTCTCTTTAATTGAAAGAAACTAATTCAACATCAAATCCTAGGACTTTCTACACCCTCAATTCAGTATTTAATTATGTCCTTTGGTAATAATTAGAGATCTAGAGTAATGACCTCAGGCTAAGCACTAGAAATATGTCTGCATCTAACCACCCCAGGGGACACAAAGCCAAGTCCTTTCAATCAACCTTGAATGACCATGAATGAATCTCATATGCTGAAACTGGGCTGGATTCAAAGTTACACCCATCTTACACTCAAATAACGTAGCTGGGGAAAATCTTGCTTTCCTCAACTGTCAGGGGGATCCTCGGAGCCATCCAGTAAGTCTAATAGTGGAAGGAACAACAAAGAAAGGACTTCCTTTAAGAATGCAAACTGTATTAATAGGAAGACAGATATATATAACAAGAGGAACAGAGAGATGAGACACAGCATACATTTCTTCTCTCCTTTCTCATTCCTTTAGTTGCAACACTAGGGGGCTGGGAAGGTGCATGAGAGAAAAGCTTTGCTTGGATCTTCCAAGAGAAGAGCTTATCATGTGAAAAGAAATTTTGACCTGACTAGGGCCACTTGATTGGGGCTTTTGGTCTCCTGGGATGCTCTAGATTTCTTAAGGCTCTCATTCTTTCCCTGTAGTCCCTTTGTTTCCTCTTTATTTCCTATTTTGGGTGGGGAGAGGGAAACGTCTGGATTGGTCAGGGCTTACTAGCCATGTAGTATTGAGCAAATGATTTTTTTGGTGAGGAAGACCAGCTCTGAGCTAACATTTGATGCCAATCATCCTCTTTTTTGCTGAGGAAGATTGGCCCTGGGCTAATATCTGTGCCCATCTCCCTCTACTTTTTATATGGGATGCTGCCACAGCATGGCTTGACAAGCGGTGTGTCAGCGTGCGCCCAGGATCCGAACCTGCGAACCCCGGACCGCCGAAGCGGAGTGTGCACACTTAACCACTGCGCCACTGGGGCAGCCCCTGAGCAAATAATTTAAACTCACTGGACTCAGTTTCCATTTCTGAAATGGGAGTACTATCACAAGACTCAAGTACTCTTATAAGAACAAAATAGTCTAATATTTGCAATATAATCTAGACAGCAATACCTCCTAATTTCTAGAAAGGTGGTATTGCTATCTGAAAGGTAGCTAGATTTGTTTTGAAGTTGCATCTGAATATTAAACAAACTGTTTTTACTGAGCATCTATGTTCATTTGAGGTGGACTTGTGTGTGTGTGGGAGGTTGTTAAGGGAGAGTACCACCCTTAGGTTTGGCCATTTCAGATAAAGCATCTAAGTACTTGGCACAGGGTAGGTGCTCAACATGGGAAGCATCTTTGACACTGGAGTGCCCTAGGAGGCAGAAAAGCACATAGCTGTTGTCTGGCATGCATCCTAGGCTTAAAGGAGAGAAGTAGATGGGTTCTTCCCTTGTCCCTCTAGGGTTGCCAGCCCAGTTCACCAAGGAATGGAGACAGGGATTCAAGGACACATCCTCGAGACACAGCCCTGGGGTGGAAAGGTGCCTCTGAAAATAAAATAATGGCATTGCAAAGAAAGTACTTAATAGGTTGGTAGCCTCAGATGCCATGGTGGCAAAAGGTAACTTAAGTCACAAATCTATGGTCAATCACAAAGATTGGCACTTAGATCTGAAAAGCTCCTAGAATGTAACTTTTTTCCATGAAAAATAGCTGAAACACAAAGCTGATTTTCTATGCTGTTGCTACCATTTCGTAGTGGCACAACTCCCACCCCAAATGTTGTGGAATTATATTCAGTATAGATTTGTTTATCAGTTCTTCCACTCTATCCATTTTTCAGCAACTGATTAGTCTCCCTGGGATGTAGACACATCTCTGATCAAGAGCTGCTTGACTCTTCCCCATCCTCACACATGCATCCCAATATCCACATTACTTATAATAAATGTGCTTATATGTACATATATAAACACATTTGTATGCATATATGTTCCCAGTACTGTATTCAAAGACACATTCCGAATGGATGTATATATGCGCTCATATACATATAGGAATCCAACTGGATTCCCAGAGGGAAATGTGGAACACATTGTTAAAATGTCTGTCATCCATGTAAGAGAAACAGAAATGAGCTGGGCATTAAATTTGCATACAACCCCCGAGCACAGAGGTTCCTGTATGTGCACCGTTCTCCTGTTCTTGATGATGGGCATATCTGACAGAAAGATTCTGTCAGGATTAGCTCAGGAAAAACACCCCCAAGGAGATAATTTGAAGACATACTGAGAATTTGCCTCAATACATGAAAATAAACATGAAATCCTCAGCACTCTCTGCACATTGAGAAGTTCCCACCAACACCCCGCTGCACACCGGGGGATAATCTACCGGAGTTAATTAACACACAGTCATACACAACGCTGTTAGAAGTGGTTGCCACTTAGGATTGATTTAGTTGCTGCAGTGCTTAAAAGAGACTCGAGAAGGTTTTTGTGTAAATGTGGGAGGAAAGAGAAGGAAATAAAAGTGTAAAAACAGCTGCAGAATTAAAAGGTGCTAAGGTCTTTTTTTCCCCCTGAAGACATTAGGGAAACTTATTGAGAAACTATTAGTATTCCAGTAAAGAAAGCTTTTCACTTGCTTTTATGTTTCTTCCACATCAAAATTACACACACACACTCAATGCAGAGTCTATAGATTGTGGCTATGAAAAGAGTATATTTTACTTCATAAGCAAACAAGCTCTTCATTAAATGCTAACATATGGATTGTGTCATCTAAAAAAAACAACATTTTCTCTCCATGTCTATTTTTCACTTTCTGATTTATGTATATTTTCAGCAAAGTTATTAATTAGTCATATGTCTTGGGAAGAATCATCAAGGAATGAACAATTCCTTTATTTAACAATCTTTGTGATACATGGATAGAACAAATCTAACTACTTTAAAATGTTCTTCCTCAAAGTGAATGTTACGAATGCTATCTTATGAATAAACAATATCTCTAATAATCATGATAGTGAAATATCACAACTGAGTAAATAAAGAGGTTTTAGCAACCTGCTTTTTATTACTGAAACATGATGGAAATAATATAGAAAAGACCATTAGTGTAAACCCCATTAAGTCAGGCTTTGTGAAAATTTAGAGAGTTGCAATTGATTTTTTGCCCTGATAAAAGGGTTTGCTAAAGAAAATTATAACAACATAAAAAGGATTTCAGGGGAGAGAGTGTTTACTTTGGATTTGAGAATCTACTTTTTATTTCAGCTGTACTGTTTGTATCCAAAATAGCTAGAAATCATTCTCGGTTCAGGGTAATTCTACTTGCCTCTATTTTGCTTTCCATTAGTTGAAATACTGTTTATTAAGCATAATAAAACCTACATGAAAAAATTCTATAAGTATATATTTTCCTTCAGGACAGAATGGCCTACAAAATAAAATTCAACAAAAATGCATTGACATTGAGTATGTGCTATGTACAAAGCCCTCTAGCACATCCTGAGTAGAATAGAGAATCACATGCAACCTCGTCTCCATCCTTTAGAGGTTCAAACCCTAATTCACAAAGAATTAGGCAAATAGGTTCATTTTGAGAATCAACTCTGAATAACTGGCAGTGGCTACTTGGAGTGTTTTGTTGAGATATGAGATATCAAGCACACGTGCTGTGATCAATTTATAATGTCTGCCACATGTGCAAGCACACATGCTGTGATCAATTTATAATGTCTGCCATGAGAAAGGGCATTGGAGGTGGCAGAATGTAGGCAATGTCTCTGCCACCTCTGGCCTAGAAGATGGAATGTAAGGGTGGGATGGGAAAGGACTATGTGTAAGAAATAAGGTTAGATTGGTTACTGAGGTTTTATTTTCTATATCTTTCAAAAAACAGCAAATTGTCAACAACGGTTTTGGGGTCATTAATCATGCCTCCTTATGTGAATTTTAGAGTGGTTTATGTAGAAAATAAAAGCATGAACAAAATAGTCAGTACTAAAGCTGAAGATACAAAAGTTTAGAAGCGTCATGTAAATGCAAGAAAGGGATTGCTTTGACCTGGGCACAATACTAGAGAAGAATTCACAGGTTCTGGGAATGTTGCCCTGCAGGACCAGCATATCTGAATGAGGTAAAGAGGCTGATCATTCGATAGAGAGAAAGGTTGCGTTCTTGCAAAAATACAGATTTTTTTTTTTTTGCTATGTCTCCAAATGTTAACCAGAAAAGATTAGCTGGAAGCAGCTGCTCAGTCTACTGTAAAAACAACAGATACCAAGAACCCAAAAGGACCATGAAAGATCACCCTTCTCCCATATTTCATCTCATTCTGCTTCTTAGACATTCCCCCATTACCAATGTCACCAAGTGATGCTGGCAACTGACAGGGCTTCAGGTTTTCATTCTTTAAAAGAAGGAGTTGGAGAGAGAAAGACATTTTTTAAATATTTCAACAAATGTGTGGACATTTCATTTTTATTCATTTCATTAATTTACTTCTACAGCTGCACTCGTCTACTCCGAGAGCACTAAAACCCTATGGATGCCACTTCCAGAGCCTGCTTTTCCTTCCGGGTCGAAGGTGGCAGAGAGGCACACAGGAGGCACAGAAAGAGAAAGAGGGTTTGAAGAGTGTCAGGATGTCAGTCTCAAGGCAATCCTGGCAGCTTCCCAACTGGCAGTTGCAGGAACATTTTTCTGAACCTCCTTCACTCACAAGCTTGACTTTATATTGATGATAAAAAAATGGGTACATACCATTACTTTCCTGGTCCCTGGACCAGCATCATCAGCATCACCTATAAACTTAAAAATGCAAATACTTGAGTGTCACCTCCACCCTACCACATCAGAAACCTTGGGAGGGCCAGATTTCTGTGTTTTTAAGAGCCTTCCAGGTGATTCTGAAACCTGCCAAAATTTGATAACCTATGTGCTAGGTCACGGACATTTTTATTGTCTAAGTTAAGACCTTCAGTAAGTTCTTATTTAAAGTGTGGTCCCTGAGCAGCATCATCAAGACTACCTAAGACCTCTGCCTTTGGCCTCCTGAGGTTTTTAACAAGATCCCAAGGTGATGTGTATGTTCATCAAAGGCTGAGAAGCACTGTTCTAAGAACTTATTCAAAGTACCATGCACTCTGCCAAGTAGTTGGCTGTTATGATCTTATTAGTAAATGTAATAATTATTCATTTCTCAAAAATGGAACCCATTTATTCTTTAGCTATTAAAAGAGAAACAAAGTTATTTTTCCTATGAGGTGCCAGGTCTTAGTCTTTTTCTACACTTCGGTTTCTGTTCTAAGTGTATTTTCACATCTCCTGAGAAAATAAAGAAATAAAAGCTCAAAATTCCTGATGTCTTCCTTAGTTCTGAGATGTATCCATTTTATTCCCCTGGAAATGGGATCTCTGAGGTTTGACAAAGAACAAAGATGGATTCTTTGCTGTGTGTCCTCTCCCACACACAGAAAAGGATCTCTGGGGGTAAAAAAAAAAATCTTTATTGACCATATTGAGTCAGCAATGTGCGTATTTGTATATATATCGGGGTGGGTAAATTAGAGACAGAGGGAAATGTCATCTCCACCAAGTCAAGTTCATCACCCCTTAGGGTCAAGCCCGAGTGTGAGGATGCCCCAGATTTCTCTATAACAGAGGGAGCTCTGTTGCTTCTTGTGATTATTCTAAAACTATGAGAACCAGTGTAATGGCAAAAGATCACAAGCCCACCTGCTCAAGCACCTGTTTTTCCACTCTTCTATTTTCATCTGCAACTCCAGCATTGTTTAGCTCAGATAAGAACTGATCCCTGGAAACTGCAGGTCCTTCACCTGTTTGGTATCCTAGCCTAAGCCTTGATTTGGGGGGGGGGGGGTTGGTGAGCAGGTGGAGAGAAGGGCTGTCGCTGTCGGACGGTCTACATTTGTAGCTAAAATTTGAAAGAACATTTTCAGAGTTGAAAAGAGCATACTAAAAAACAATGTTTTAAAACTATGCCTGAATCTGATTAAAACCAACATGTAAATCAACTACACTTAATAAATGAATGTCATTGAGTCTTATAATCAATAAGTCTTGCAAAAGTGAAGAAGGATTCAAATCAAATGTGTAACATTACGAAACGAAGACATTTCCCTACCAAATTAGAGTTAGTTTTCTTGTCCTAGTTTCACCAGTCTGTTCAAAACTTCTTAGTCACTCAAGTTGCTCCTTCCTGAGCTTTTCCCCCACCCACCAGCCCTGGGGTTACCCTGTGAGAAAATGACTTCTCTATCTAACCACTTAAGATGTGAATATTTGTTGTGAACCAGCTGCAGCTCTAATAACCACTGATCCATGGAATCAAAGGCTACTCCTCACACACAATAAGCTCTTCTTGTTCCCGAAACTGCACTCTGTAACCTTTGCAAGTATTAGAAAAAGTAGGCAGGACGGGTCCAAAATGCAATCAAAGCCATAAGTTTCTTATGATTGGATTAATTTCAAACTTCAGAAAAGTAAGCAGTTGAAGTTTTATTAACAAAGGTGGTAACCGAAGACATACAATTTCTAGGACTAGGGTGCAATTTTTGCAAAATAAGATGCATTGTATTGCCAATTTGGTCAACAGCTGAAACTTAAAATGCTGACAGTTTGAAATATGTTCACATGGTGACAATCAAAGGTTCGTTTCTCTCCCACCTAAATATAATTTTCCATATTAAGAAAATTTAGAAACAATTTGTTCAAAGGATCTCTGAAATAAACCAAGCTGCAGTCTCTAAAATCCAATGAGTTCCTTGGTAGCAAAGAAATATACATAGGAACTAGGGAACAATTTTTTTTGAACTCCCCCAAAACATTATGGAATTAGACATTCACAGGTGTGACATATTACCTAAAGTAAAATATATTGATGAGATTTTAGTGTAATTAAAATCCATTCCCCTCATCAGTAAGATATGACTTTAATAAAATATAAATATTTTCACAGTCAGGTCCTAATCAATTTGGAATCCCAATCTAGAATAGAGTCTGGGCACTTAGTGGGCATTTAGCCAATGCAACGAAGGAAGGAATGAAGGAAAGAAAGTGGATCAAGATGGGACAAATAGCCCTGTTAACAAAAGAGAATTATCTTTCTGAAATAAATCAAAAGTTATACTTCTAACAACATCATGTTCTATTTTCAGCCCACAAATTAGAAATAAAGGTACATTTTGGTATGGAACACATGCTCTGCAACTCTTTGAATTAATACACTGCTGTGAATTATTCCAAAAAACAGCTGAGACGGAAAGAAGGAAATGATCTCCTTTGCCATTTAAAAAATATATACGCAATGGCACTTTGTAATATTTGTTTAAAAATAACAAGTCACAATAATCATGCCAGTCCTTCTGGCTCTTAACTGTTCTTAATAGGAATAAGATTAAACAGGTCTAAACTGGCAAAGGTTCCTAGACGCTAACAGCAATTGCCTCAATTCACATGAGGGTGCCTGACTTCAGAAGCACTTTTTTGTAATCTTTGCTGCATAAGTACTAAAATATTATTCTATATTTTAGAAGACTTGTGGATTTCTCTTCTATCTGAAGGGCTGAATAAGAAACAAAGCATTATGTTTCAGACAAGAGGCCTTATGATTTTCAAGATTCTGGGTTATGCACTTAGCCATTCTGCTGTCTCCCACCTACATGGGGTCACAATGCAAAATAAAGTCACCTCTGAGCAAAATCATGAACTTCAAGGCCAAACATCTGCATAAATAATCTGTAGGCCACAGACCATCATCAAAGTCTGGAATTTATGCAAATAACACTGCTTCCACTGAACAGATCTGTAATGGTGTAAGCTTTTCCAGCCTAAATAAATGAGTAAATGGAGAGCTTTTATGGTGCAAGATTGCTACCTACAGGCCAAACTGCAGAATGACATACAAGACAATTGGGGTGGTGGGGAAAAAAAGAGGTAAACAATTTTTTATAAGGGTATGTGAATTATTTACTGACAAGTAGATAAGCCCGGGAGCATGTAAAGACCTCATAATACACACAGGGATATGTATTGACAGTTTTTGTTTTAAAACTACAATCCAGTTTAAGAGTTTTCCATTATTTCTCACTTTTTTCTTTTGGAGGTTTCCTTATCTTCTGCAAAATGCAAATTGCTTTTCTGATAGGGAAAAGGTTATATTTCAGTAATGTATTATAATACCTCTGAATGTACATTGATTCTACATATAGGTTCTATGTAGAATCTATATTGATAATTTTAATTGTTTTTGATAGAGCGATCCATCACAAAATTTGGAATTAGTTTCCATGGTTCAAACAAATCTCGTGAGGAGGTGGTGGGGGGGGGGGAGGGGATATTACATATTTTATACCACATATTCCCTGACTCTAGATAGCTTTTAAAATTCGTTTGTTCAAAACTATCTACTTTCAATATTTAGAGGAATTTAAAGATTATGTATATTTTAAACTGTATTTCTTCTTTAAGAAAATATCAGCTACTTCGGTTATAAAGCTCAGATGGTAGTCCATCTTATAATAAAGGAATCTGATTTTCACTGGCAAAACAATATCAAATTAGAACTGAATTCTCCATAATTTATATAGCAGCCCACATTTTCTGAAATAGAGAGTGAGTTTAAAAATGCAGGTCTTTAAAACTATAAGACAAGTTATTAGAAATGCATTTTCCTTTCAACTACAGAGAAATTCCCACTCTAAAGAGACTAGGTTTCAAAACTGAATAATATATTATGGTTAAAACACATCAACAATCTGTCACACCATATGTACAAATAAACATATCCCACTATCACTGCACATGCCACAAACGAGGCCAACAAAACATCTGAAAAGGTAGAGCAAATTCTTCCTCAGACTGTTAGAGACTCTAAATAACATCGTCAACATTTTCTAAGATATGCATAAAGGAAAGTTATCATTCTTTAATACTGCTGTTTACATAGTTCAAACATTCTGCTTGCCCATCTGATGAAGATGTTCCACACATCCTTAATTTTCAACACAATTTAGAACAGATTCAGGTTGAGTAAGGAAAGAATACTATTCTTTATAATTAGATGTTGTTTTGAATAATAAAATTTTAACCCTTTGAAATATTTTGAAGTAATCATCAGGTGAAATTCAATTAATTAAAGAGTTCAAATATAATAAAATTATCGAAGAAAAGGCATTGTACTAGTAATAAATATGCTAGTTTATTCTAACTTGTAGTCAACTATATATTGCTCAGCATTTTCCCCCAACTAACGTACGAATTTTAAGCAATTAGGTGATGCTATAAATGTGTGTAATAGATCTATAACTTTAAAAGTGGAAGTGGTGAAGGCATTAACCTATAGGTGTTTCTTTTTCCTACGATTAGAGTCTTCTGAAAAGCAAATGTTTTATATATGGTGTTTAATTGTATATAACCATAATATAATTATGTAATGATTAAATGATCTCAATTTTATTTTAATTAAGTAGATAATCTTTTTATTAGAAATAGTTTTCTATAATTAAATTGTTCAGGAGAAATTTTAATCAAGATTGAGGATGAACCATATAATTTTTAAAAGCAGATTCATAACAAATTTTCTGTGAAATTAATATTTAATTCATCTAACAATATTTTCCCTCATATAGTTCTCAGTAAATTGGGTTGTGACTTTTCCAACTGATTTATACTTTATCAGTCAGTATAATGGTGAACAGAATTATTGAAAATGTTCAGGACGTGTGAGAGTTATTAATTAAGGGTAAGAAAAAGTTTTTAATATTGCTCTCTTAGGCAAATAGATTTTAAAGGCCTTATTATTATTTACCTGAGGCAAGTAAATTCATATGTAGACCCCTAATTCTACCATAACATAATTATAAACCATAATAAAGGGTAAGAACTTTCCTATTGCATTTAAGAAGGCTTTAGGAACAAAATATAAAACTGAATAATGAAACATATTATTGGTTGATGGATACTTATCCTAAGGCTATCTATCAAAATCAACTGAAATTATTGGTCATAATAAATAGTGTCATTATTCTGTTGGGATAATTGTAATGCTCATAACAAAGTAACCTACTATGTTTGTGCTTGTCTTAACATGGATTGTGTATCAGGGCAATTGCCCATATATGCAACAAAACTATTTTTTCTTATCTCATAGAGCTGTATTTGATATTTTTTTCATATTTATGTATTTTCATTTTCTCATACCAAACATGAATGAATTCTAAAACTAAATTCACAACATCAGTATAAATTCTAGACCCATCAAGGCTTTTTCTAGCAAAGAATCTTACTTTTATCTTTGTTACATTCTGTGCAAAACTTATTGGTAACATACTTTCAGAAAATGCCAGCCAATAAACTACACTAAAATAATTTTCTTTAAAAAAGCACAGTGATCTTTGGCATCATTCACTATTTTCAAAGCCATAAAAGAACAGATAACAAATATATGACTCACAAATTATCAATTATGAAAAATAATCTGGTTCAGAAAGCTGTACTAATGTAAAAAGATGGATCACTTGTCACAAACCAATAAAGGCTATTGTTTGTGAGTCCAATATTTGATTTTATCATTTATGTTGGGCAACTTAAAATGATTTTTAAACCACATTACTTTTTGAAAAAAAAAAAACTGTTATAAAGGTGAAGACGGGGGTTGGAGTGCGAAGAAACCAGATGTGTAATCTGTCATCCTTGAAACAATTTATATTCTTGCACTGAATCCAGCCTACAAATCTAAATCACAAAGACCTGGTCAGCAAGGATGAATGCATTAGAAAGAACCCTACCGTGTTCCAGAGAATGGACAGTAGCAGGAATGTTAGCATGACTCTGATTCTACCCTTCCTTTTCACATGCCATTCCGATGGCTGAAAATTTGCAGCTATGATGATTCATTATGCAGGGAAGTTTAAACCCTGTGTTTTTAAAGCTACATATGGTTTGTTACACTTGTTATGAAGGTACCTGCTTTTACTTATTTTGTATTACACAGAGAAAAGCACAATGAGGCTACCAAGCCAGAAAACCTTTGTGACAAACTCTCGTTCAGATTGTTTCATATTTATAATTTTATATAATTTTAAATTCATATTTATAAGAGGTACAATTCTCACCAACCAAGAAGAAGAGCATCTGTGTGAGTGGCTGGTGTCAGAAATTTCCTCCATGGTTTTTATCTGAGGGCCACTTTGATGCTCTATCTGCTCTCTGCTATCCCAATTACAGCCTTTTACACCTGCTTGTAAATAAAGGCTTGGATGGCTAAGAAAATCGGAAATATTTTGTTCACAAGGCCAGTGATAAAATGTGCATATGTTATCTAGGTGTAGCCCTATTTCCACCCCTAGATAACAAATTTGATCATCAGATGATATAAGGCAAAGGTGAGTTTCAGTGATATAAAATACAGTGGACACAGGCAGAGGGTAGCAGAAATCATAATGCAGATAATGGGAGTGATCCCAGGATAATGATGTGCCCAGATGGGGATTTGGTGGGGAGACTGAAGAATGGTGAAATAAAGGATGGGTTTAAGGGTAGAAAGGTCATCACATCCTAAAGACATTATTGCACAATGGGCCTTTACCATAGGAGACTTTCTTCCCCTCCTTACTAGTGAAGAAACACTAGAAATTCTGAAAGAAACAGAAAAAGGGAGAGCCCAAGGGCCTAGTTATATATGCCAAAACTTAGTAGGAAAAATTAAGTATTAAACTCTGGATCAACCTCTAACAGCTTGTTTGAGGTGGGGGTCATGAATTTTGCTTGAAGTGGGGCTCTTGAAAGTTCTTGGAAATATTCCTATTTGGACTCTGAAAAGAAGTGAAAATTGGGGGATGGACATAATTGAGTAACTATTCAATTATGGCAAGTGCTAGCTAATGAAAACCTATTACAATTAAGTTTTTAATAGAAAATGTGCTAATTGACTAGGTTGGAGCTCAGAACAAGCATATGGCTAAGATGTTTGATTACCTACTCTGGTTCCATGTCAGAGATCAACTATAACGCTGTAAAAATGGGTGTTTCTATGACAACTACTGAGCTTGCTGACTAAGGAGTGGGTGACCAACTTGAGGGATGAGTTTCTCCAAATAATATGTGATCCATTAGTCCCTACACTGTGTGACCTGGAGGCTCATCAGCTGAAGTATGCTTTTTCTTGTCCCTTACTCAAGACATTCATTTTGCTCTCAGCCTTGGCAAAGCTTGAATCAGACTCTTATGCAAAGAATATAGCATAGGATTTATTTTTTAATTGGAAAGGGTACATAAAGCTATGAATCTAATTTTCTTATAAAAGTGAAACAAGTGAACACATTCCGACCAGGTCTGAGTCTAGCATTCAACCTCATAGGAGTAATTATAGTAATTTCTGAAGTTTCTGGATGGGGCCAGTCTCTATGTGGAAGACAGCTTGGATAGCAACCTTGAGGACATGGGTATTCCATCATCCACGATTTTACACAAAAATTTTCTTTTCCAATGTCATTCTAAACTAAAATTCAAAACAGGTGTTTGATGCTCAGGCTGTAACCAAAACATTCCCCCTTATAACCTGCAACTCTGATAAGACTTCCCTCGGAAATATAATGGTTACATAGCCTTGTACGGCTTTAACAAACCCCTATTTTCTTCTTTCCGCCCCATACAATGTGCAGTCTATTTGCACCCATTCAGGACTAAATTACAGATAAAGTTACAGCAAATTTGTTTTCTCAAAAAAGCAGTCAGCCCTAATATCCCTTGAGTAATAAAAGCCTTGTCTTTCATTCAGAACCAGAACTGGCATGATTTTCTCCAAGAAACAAACTCTACTTCTTGCGACAATGGACCTGTTCTTAAAATTCTGAATGAGATACAGCTCAATTTGCAGGTGTTCAGGTATAAAGGTAAAAGGGCATTTGACCCCCCAAATGGCAATTGTTGCTGTGGTAGGTAACTTCAGTCTCCTTGTTACATCATTCTATTAGATAAGCTGCCAGAGTTTTCAGCTCTGAATTACAGAGGTAGGCTCAGGTGGATCAATAATTTATACAGATATATCTCATTCATTCTGATGGTCTAAAGATACATACTAACAACCTGCTGCAGCCACAGAACAAAGCCAGAGAGACATTATTTAAAAAGAAAGAGAGAAAAAGAAACCCATTTATCTCTGTGAGCAAAAACATTACGTAATAATGACCTAATGGCTTATTAATTTTATTTTTCAATTGTTTTAACAAATACTGTGATGAGATAAATAAGCTCTTTATGAATCTCAATAAGGTTGCTCTGGCGAATGTTACGCTAACATTTAAAACTTTCAGACTGATTTTAAAATAGAATGATATATTACATAGCAATATAATACGAAGCATTTGAAAAGATTCATGCATCTAAGAAGTTTACATTAACTAGCTTAACTAAACCCCTCAAATATTTTATTACTGAATTTCTGTATAAAATTACTTTTTAAAAGATGAGAATCAAAGACATTTAGGGACTGTACACTAAGAGTATTGTTAATATAGCCTCATGCTGTTAAGCATTACCTGGGGAAAATTATATAGTGTTTTATTCACTAATACTATGACATTTTTATTAACTCATAATCCCTGTGCTAACAGTGGTGCATTAAACAAGTTATAATTAAGAGGGCAGCAAATATTAAAAATGCCTACTTTCAAATTCTTCAATCACGTTAAAGGGAATCCTCTAACACACGAGTGCCTCTAAAGGAAAGCAGTACAAAAACCGTGTGTTTACAATGTAAATTAATAATCAATAGCTTAGATGGCTTAAATAAGATTTCCATAAGTTCCTATTGTCTTGTCCTTAAGAATGAAGGGAATTTGTGATCTAAAAACACGATAAAAATCCCTCTTACCAACTTGAATTATAACAGTGACTGTTTCTTGACAGACCTGAAAATTTATTTGAGGATAAGATGCATTAGAAGTTGGTCCCTTGCCCACTTTCAGCTCAAGGCCGGACATGCATCTGGCTTGGACACATGAACCGATTGCATTCAGATTTGGTTTAGGAAGACTGTGTGCAAAATTAATTAGGGCAATAGATCCAATGAGAAGGAGGATAGCAATTAGAGGTAATACTCAGGTACCTTATTGTCGCCCACGTGGAGAAATTATCTTTTCCTTCTTTTCTAAGGAAACCCCTTGGGAAATAGGGCAGATGATAAAAGTATGAAAGAAAATAAAAGTGCACGCATGACAAAAAAAGAGAGTGAGAGCAAGAGAGATGCTAATGCTGTGGTCTCCACCTAAAGTCCTTAAGCCTTTTTATGCGATACTCTGGGGCTGCCTGCTGTAACCAGTTAACATTGCTGGCCTTCCAAGAAAATATAACTAGTCCCTTAAAAGTAGAGAGAGGAAGGAGAAATAATGGAGTGCCCCATTTCTGACAGTCAAGAGGGAGAGGAGAGAAATGTTCCCACACTGATCTCATTAAGATGACGAGAATAATGAGTGTGAATCTTATGTATGAATCTCATAGTAGATAGAGGAGGGCATAAATGGATCCCACATTCACCCTTTTATGATGTCTGATATACTACATTTATTCTCAGCTCCATCTGATACTACTGTTGGGGGCTTCTGTTACAATATTACAGCTTTAACTTCAAGTTTTGCCGCTGAAGTCATCTGAGTCAGTCATTCAACACAGCTTTATTGAGTGTGCATGAAAACGGGGAAGATCTGTTAATGGCAGCTGAAATGCATCTCAAGCAGAACAGCCTGAATTTATTTCCTGTCACTGGTTCTAGTAATGGATTAAAAATACTGACAAATGGCATTTTTCAGTTTACAATCTATTTTATTTCCTAGTTCCTTAAACTTAGGTTAAGCATTCTAGTCAATTAGAAATAGAACCCAGCTATTATTAAATATGTCTCCAGTATATTTTTTGGAGGAAGAGCAATGCATTTTCAGCAAACACTGATGGGACATTTTTCTTTGTGATTTATCTCTCTTTTTAAGGTCCGACATAGAATATTTTCAAATAACAATTTTAAGTTAAATCATTTTTCAAGATTGATGCAAATTTTGAAAGGCTACATAGCTCTCAGAAACAAAAACCTGTGTTATTGTGGTCATGTACGTTATTCAAGCCTAAAGGATCCACAGGCCCTTCCACTCAGGGACTTCAAAGCCATTTCATATAGATGATTTAATTTAGCTCTCTTCACTCCAGTAACTCCAATAGCAATAAATTGGTGCACCAAGTTTATAGCAAACTATACCTCACATAATTTATATGGTGAAGTGGGCAACACCCTAAAAATTCTAATAGTATCTCAAAATATGCCCAAATTATTATTATTTCAGTACTTCCATCACTTTGTAAAGGAATATACTATTCTACTGCTTAATAATATGCTAGAAAAATTTTAATCTATATAATTTTAAAGGAAATTTAGGATGAGAGCAATACAGTGAAGCTGGATCACCAGTTTTTCTAAATAATTCAGTACATATACACTTTTTTCCTGGCATTTATTTAGTCTAATGGAAATTTAGGCCATGGACAGGTTCATCTTAGCTACCATTAAATCAATATGGATCAATATAGATGGTTTAAGCAACTCAGTGAAAATATAGTTTGAAACCTGGGAAATATATTCTTAATGAGTCTACATTTACTTTTGGGAGTAAGTAATTTACACTACTTAGAGGCCAAATGACATTTCTTTACTTGTCTAAAATGTACCTCACTTAAACACACGGTGAGCTCTCCAAGAGTTCTTTACTCCTATATGTACATCTCTGCACAGCGCTTTTGGGAGCTATAGTGTGATATGATCTCAACTGATAGAAAAGTTCATCAAAACATAAAGTATGCACTTATTACTTAAACTGCAGGAATAATATTAAGCAAAGTGAGCACAGATTTACTATTTTGAGTTGTCAATTCCAGTCCTCCCAGAGCAACACATTTCTTAGCAGGAAATACCAAGGATTAGGGTCCGATTTTACACTCTTAGAACTCAACAGGACAGTGTCAGATGCTTGGTTTTCTTTAATTAAGGACAATTTGACATAAACTTCAGGATATAGAAATAGATGTCTCTCTTTCTATACGTCAACCGAGATTTAGGACTTAGAAATAAAACTGTGGTAGGAGGCTCATATTCTGAGAATTTAAAAAATTAAGGAAGCAGTGCACTTGCACAGACAAGCTAGTAGAACCTAGGTTAAAGGTCTCTCTCATAAAACCCAGCCTCCTGGTTGAGGGATGCAATAGGCTTTACACTGGAAGAACCAAACTCTATTTAAAATAATTTAAACAAAACCGGATAAGTTTTGAATTTTGCTGCCTAACTAGAAAAAGTGAACTCAGCATCTGAACTTCTACATTTATGAATTAATTTTCTGAGTAGCAGCCACCATTTTATTAACATTGCTTTAAAATATAACACCTCTTTTATACAACCTCAGTGTACTAATTTGTGGATAATTAGCAGACTACTTTTAACCTCGGTAATCTATTATTTTAAATTAAATCCAAAAGATTTCTCTAATTGACTAAGGGAAATAATATTTAATTCACCAACATTTTATGACAAAACTGGATGATATATTCTTGTTTTGAACATGTAAACATTGCCTGCAATCTGCTTGGCAGGAACTGTTTGGAATGCTAACTATGGAAAATGCACTAGAATTATTTGTATATAGCTAAGCGGGATATAAAACATCATATATTCATATATTATTGATAAATTGCAATAGTAAAAGTTTTTTGATTCCTATGGGGAACTGGGGAACTTGCCATGCAGAATCGCCAGTAGAACAGGTATCTTTACTGTTTTACATGACTTTCCTATTCCACAACCTTTTTTCCTGCCCGTCCAATGAAGATCTAATAGGTAATCTAGCCTTATGAAGTATGCTTTTATATCTCTGACATAATGATATTCATTTAAGAATATAAAGATTATCTATTAGTCATAAATACAGTGCAATGGATGGGCAAAACCCATCAAACCCTCATAATGAGAGAGGTTATATTACTTAGGCCAGAATTAACATTCACCCCACTTCTCCATTTCAATGAACCACAACAATGCACCCTTGGAACTGGTGTAGAGAAGAAAACTCTCATACAGGTTTTCATAAAGGGAAGATTCAATTTTTCAACCTCTACGAAGCCAAGCAAAAATATTTCCTTTAACTGGACTGCCATATAGTCAATAATTTTGTATAGAGATCACAAAATCTCTTTCTTCAGACTGGTTATCTATGGGAATAACTTGCATTGTATGCAAACTACAGAAAATCCAAACTAGACTTTACCACCAAGAGCATGAAAGTAAACATAGTTAAACTCACATTAAACCTCATTTAGAGCATGCATTCTCAACAGGGGCGATATAGCATCCAAGGGGGCAAAAATTGGTTCTTGGGGGAGAAGAAAACAATCTTAGATATTACAATGATTTGTGGCCCTCCGAAGCTCAATACTCCCTGACAAAATTTTATTCCTTCAAATTTAATTTCTCTCATTAAATTAAATGAAATTTTTCTCCTTAGAGGGGTGATTATGAAAACAACATTGAGAAACACTGATTTAAGATAAAATAAAAGCCAAGTTTTGTCTCTAAAAATCTTTTATTCCACCTTTAAAATCGGGGTTGACTTTCATTTTTATCCAAATATCTGTTTACACTTTGATATAATTTCCATCTTTCCTTGCTTCTTAGCTTTTCTCTGGCTTCCTCTTCATTACTTCCCTTTGAGCCAGTAGCTGATGACTGGTGTGAACACGAGAAATGGTCGGTCTTTCATCTTCACTGTTACTGATCTCTAGTGCTACCGCTTGCTGAGTGTTGGACCTCTGTCATCACAGCAAAGTAGAAGACGCAGCGCAGAGTCATAACTCACAGACCTACTGTGGCAAGACTGACTACTGTGTCCATATTCAATTCTGACTATAATGTTAAAATGTGGTAAGATGCCAAGAGAAGGGGCAATGAAAAACAGGGACAACTTCTTAACAACATTTCAGATTAGCTTCTCACTTGGTAAATTAACTCTAATACATTCATAATTCTAAGGTATATCTTCATAACTGGTCAAAATAGAAAAATGGGACAACAGAAAGCATTCTACTCCTGTTTCTTAATATTTACCTGATACAAAGGGGCATGAAAACATTTGAAGGGTGAACTTACTGACCAAAGTATATTAATGACTGCATTTCTGTTGTAATTTACAATCTTTCAGAAGTTATTACTCTTACTTTATAAAATTTTACTAAAATAAATTATATAATTATCTCATTCACTTAAACTTTTTCCTTTGGAAAACACTTTACATAATCATATTTTGAAATGGACTATGGCTTGCTATTTATATTGAAGCTGCCCCTAACATGTGCCTAACAATTTTTATTGAAGGTGGAAAGTAGAAAATTCTTCAGAGCACAAGAACATTGGAATCTGAAGACAGACAGTGAGACATCTCTGATTTCATTATTCTATAATTTTTGATCCTTAGTCAACTCAATGGTAAAATCTGGACCATGCAACGTATTTTTTAAGAGTCTTATAAAGGTTTTGAGGCTGAAACTACCTGGTAAGCAATGCAACGAGGCAGCCGGAGGTGAAATGGGACAGCAGCCTTACAGCCAAAAGGAGATCATACTGAGGCATTGGTGTCCCCCAGCACCCCATCTGTTATTGCACATACCATTAAAGTTCATGAGAAGGCTAATTCCTAGATTCAGTATGGTATCATAGCTATGTTGGTGATATTTGTGATTTATGTTTGTTTATAACATAGCACAATAGCACTATACCTGAGAAAAAGTGAAATAATTTTATTTTCCCCAAATCACCCACAGAAGAAAATGTCCCCAGATTACAGCACCCTACTACTTCCCACTTTGGAGGACAAAGGGGAGAGAGTAGAGATAATAGAAAATATGTGTGGTGTGCTATAAGGACTAGATTCTTCCTATTGTAAATATAAAATAAAATTTAAGAGGAATAAGCTTTTCAGGGAGTAGTAGACTCTGTGGCTCCCTCCAAAGAACAGGAGGCCCTTTTGCCAACATCTATTAAAATAAACAAAAAAGAGCATGGGCACCATTTAAAGAAAACTAGTGCTGATTTCAGGAAGTGTTGCTTTTGTGTGTATATAACAGCTACAAAAGCAAAACAAAAATTACTGTACGCTTAAATAGGCCTACCAGCTGAACTAGAGCACCACCCTTCAGGAAGGATTAGAGACATCTAGTCAAAATGCTTTGTTCCATTAATATCTGATTTGCCACATTTCTTAAGATTCAGGGTTGATTTTAGCTAATCATGGTCAATTCTAAAACTCTATTTACTTCTAAATTCTGGTCGTTGGGGTCTTCTATGCAAATGCAAGAATTTATATGCAATGCTTTGTGAAAGGCATCACTTAAGAAAACCTAATTTTTCATAGGTTAATGTTTGAAAAATTTTTTTCTTCCTTGGAATTCAGATAAATTGGCAGAAAAAAATGTATATTTTGAGTATCAGCTTGAAGTGCCAGCGTGTCCATATGAATTGGGCACACAACCTATTTACTGAAAAGAAAATTGTAGCACTAGAATCTTCTAAGTGTCAATATTCTTTGACTTTATGAAAGGAATTTTAGGCAACTTTGGAGGTATACAATCTCTAAATCAATGAAATTTTATTTAGGCTTTCTCCTTTGCTCACATATTTGTGAAGGAAATGTTTAATGTATTTAAAATTTGTATAAATTAAATTGGAAGTATTGTTTAGTAAACTTAGTAAGTGTTTATGTCAGAGGAAAGCATAAATGAAGAGGAGTGGGGCAAAAGGGCTTGGAAGTTTAGATTTACATAATTTTAGGAAAATTCAAGAATACAAGGATAGGACCATTAGTTATAGATCATTTTGCTTTAGTACTTGTTTCTTTGATTTTTGGGAGATTTCTGTTTTACTGTTGTGGGGAAAGTAACAAAAATTACATCTGGAACATTTCCAACTTTTCTGGTAGCACTAAAAAAATAACTGTAGCAAGAACAACAAAAAAAGCTTCTATAAAAACCATTTGAAAATTGCCATAGACTTGAAGCATAATTTTGTTGGTGTGATATTACTCATGTCTCTTAAAGTTTTAAAATAGAAATTTCTGTTGGAAATTTTAAGTTACCTTCCATACGTCCAGAACAATCACCCTATATTGTTCAGTGAGATGAATGCTAAGACTTGAATTACAGGTGACATAGACATGCCTTTGTTTTCACATTGATATTTCATCTTAAGCAATGCTCCCTTTTTAGTCCTTGAACATGAAGGCCACTTAAAATGTCCTTATTGTTTGTAATAACTTCTAGAAAAATCCACATGTTGTTTAATAGCAGCAGGCTTTCCACACAGGAAGTCCTTGATAAGGTATCCTATTGTCTTCAGACGGGTGTATTGTGTCCCCCTGCCTCTGCAAGTTCAGCTCCTCCTCCTTTGCTTGTGCTTCCTCCATTTTTTTTTTTTTTATCATTTGGCTACACAGAGCTGCCTCATGTCATTCTCTGCATACATCATCTCTGTTTTTTCTCTTTTCCTGCATAATGGCCCAGCTTTTCTGAGAGTAGCTGCTGTCCCGAGTGGGATCCTTTACTAAAATGGGGATTGAATGAAGGTGGAGCACAATTTATCTGGAAGCAAAGGAAAACCAGGCATTGGAAAAGGACCCAGAAAGGAATGAGTAATGAACCAGAGTGGACTCGATGAATTGCTGTAGAGGGAATTCTCAGTTTTGACACAAAAGGAACGCGTGGATACCAAGCAAAACCAAGGGGGAGACTCTCAGTAGGAAGCCTGCCTCCTCGGAGGCTGGTCACTACAGAGGGCTGAAGCCAGTAGCCCTCCAGATGTGAACAGAAACAAATGTATTTTATGAGTAACAGTTAAGCATTCGAACATGCCGTTTTGGAACACAAGGTACTTTGAGGAGTTGACATCCCTTCATAATGCATGTTCATTGTTCCTTTAAGTAAAATATGTGTCTCCCTGTAGTTATTCTGTTAGGATTTGTACTTTAAAGGCAAGAGGACATTTTTGATAATGCACATTTTAAACTTTTCATTAAACTACCAAATTTAAATTCTACCTTTTTGTGCACTCTGACATTTTTATCTGGCATTTTCATTAATTTTGCGACATACATAAATGTAGCTGAAATGTTAACTGATCAATACTTTGTCTCTCTCATGTAGCACTAGCGCTCCGTTCCCTAAGGACCACACAGCAGAACAGAAATTAAATGTGTAAAATATCAAATGTTAATGTTAAACACAGCGGCACTTACTGTACAACGACAGAAAAGGCTAAAACAATTCCAAATGGACAGATGGTACCACAAATTATCTACAATCACATTTAAAGATTAAAGTTTGTCCTGTAAAATAATTCTTTGACGCACACTGAAGTGTGTCCTTTTACTGATAGCTCAGTTGTCCAATTATTTTTGTGCTCATTACAGTGAGAAATGACAGTACTGAAAAGAAAGAGAGAATGCGCATTCTTTTTTTGTCTGTGTTGCGCCCACTGACATCCACAGGAACACAAATGTCTGGTCAAGAGCCTGATGAAAATTAGGCCCAATTTATGAGACATTTCCACATCTACAATAGATGATTCCAAAAGACAAGCAGTGCCTTCTGCACCACGTACGTCTGTGTTCGCTCCCAGGCATACAATATTCATAGTAAAATTTAAAAACCTAATCCACAGCACACAAAAGCAAGGAAATTCCCAGGAACGTGTTTGCTTATATTTTACCCATCACCTTCCAGGCCAACTTCAGCTTCTAATTTCATTAGCTGCCTTTGAATCTTCCCCACAGCACACCAGCATAGTGCCAGAGAGGCCAGAACGGCCCTAACCCTGCATTTCTTATGCTCCCCGCTTTAGTGGCCATTGGGACAAAAAATTATTGTTTTTCCATTTTGACTTCATTTTTCTACACTTAATTTTTGGGTAGTAAATGAGAAAAGAAAAATAAAAAGGAATAGAAAAAACCACTTAAACGTCGTAAAGTTTACCGATGGGGGCCTAAAACCAAGCCGCGTGATGCTACAAATACACGTGCGCCATGAGGCAGCTGCATTTATGAAGAAGTGGGCCAAGTGGAGCCAATATTATAGTAATAGACCCGTGATCCATCAACAGCGAATGATGGGAACAATATGTTTGTAACAAAGGGGTGCTGCTCATACTCTTCTCCTAATGGAAAGCAGTTCTTTTCAATAAACTGGCCTAAAAAGGCTCTGGTTATGCAATGAGGTCTTTGAAACATTTCGTTTTTAAATGCTCACATCATTTACCATCTACAAGATGAATAAAAATCCCACAACAGTTTTGTTTCTGAATTGTTATGATATTAAGATTATAGGCATATATTTTAAAAGGTCTTTTAGAAAGGAAATAATATCTGCTGTGTGGCTTTGGCTAAGCCACTTAACTCTTCTGTGTCTCGGTTTCTTCCTCTTTATATTGGGAAAATAATAGTACCTACCTGATAATAAGGTTGCTGGGAATATTAAATTCATTAATGCATGAAAAGCACTTTCATACATTAATGCCTGAAAAGCGGTTCCCTGGCACATAAATGCTTAATAAATATTAGTTGTTGTTATTATTCTATAAGGATCTTTTTGTATCAGAATTTAATCTGAGGTTAAAATAGATGATTGATAGAGGATTATGAAATAGTTTAGAATTTAAATAGAAGGTCTAGGGAAAATTGCTACAACAGCATTAAGCTATGTTCATCATCACTTAATAACTAGCTTTGTTAGAGCAAACTCTTATTTATCTGGCATCATTGAATAAAGACTTTCTTCACATGAGAAAAATTTTCAGATTGATCGACTGGTTCACTGGTTGGTCGAGTGATATAGACAGCCATTTTTATTGGGAGCCTACTGAGGACTACACACACTGTAGGTGATGCTGGGGTACCAGGGTGAAAAAGGCAGGGTTCCCACTCTCGTGGAACTCCCAATTCAAGTCTGGGTAAGTGAAGTTTGGTTTTGCTGTTTGTTGTTTCCATCACATTCTGTAGAATATAATTCAGTGCATTTTTTGGTCAATGAAACAGTTAATATTATTGTTTCTTTTCAAAAGTATTCTGAGTATGTGTTCACATTGTAGTTTGTGGCCTCTTTTTTCACCAGCAGTGTCAGCAGTCCCTTTTTCTACCCTTATTGTGCCCTGCCCCACTTTTCCTCAAGCATCTTGCATTCAGCTTGTGTTTCATAGAACCTAGTCTGTTAGAAACTGACTACCAGCTAAGAGAGATGTTACAGTTCTTCCCCAGTGAACTTAGCCTCCCTTGCAGTGAAATCACTCAAGTATTATGTACTGTACCTAAGTTTCTCAGAATTTCAGTGCCTGATTTTTTTTAATCAGAAGGAAATTGTGAAAAAATCTACCATCTTGAATTCATTTTATATGAGCGACCTCTGGAAGCCAAGTTTATGATGGCTTACACAACACATTGTAATGCTAAAGCATCCAAAATGAAGGTTCCTGAACAAACAATATAATTATATAGATTTCTCTGTCTTCAAATTTCACAAACAGCTGTGGGGAATGACTTTGGAAGGAGTGAATCAAAGATGGCAGCATGATTTTTTCAGCGGAATACTATTGTGTCTGTTATAAGGACCCATGGAACGTGGAAGTAACGGCATAAAATAAACGTAAGAAACTCAATATCATTTTTTTCCTCATTAACGGCCAAGTGCCTCTATGATAATGAAAAATCATAATAAAATTTGCTGAACAGTACCCTGATGTATTTACTATGTGAAACAGCGAAATAAAAGAATATTGAAAGAGGCAGATTTTCTTTTCTAAAACTTAATGATGATGACAATCGCTTTCTTTAAGGAGACAACAACATGTCTTTGGGAAGCAGGCCGCCTAACTTTCTGGTAACTTAGAACACAAAGGGACATACACACTCTTTGTTCCATGTGCTCAGACATTAATGAAAGTCTCATACAAGGCCTGAGAGGAGGACAGAGCTCAAAGTACTAAACAGATGTGCATATCCTCATTTGAATGGTAATACTAAAATGTTGATTTGTTACTATAATTAAGGCTTTTCTTGTAAGCCCCCATAATAAAGTCATATTCTGCTAAACTGGTAACTATGAGGAAGCATAAGGTAGTCATATTCTAACAAATAGGACAATAAAATAAAGGATTTCAAAAAAAGGACTCCACTTAAACTTCAAACTGAAATCCTGAATAAGCAAAAATAATGTGAGAGCAGAAAATCCCAGTTAAAACTCAGAGGAAAGTATTCTTTCGGATTTTCTAGCTTTGCAACTTGGTCTCATCAGCAGTTTTTAAATAACTAAAGTAAAAGGCTACAAGATGAACATTGTTAGAAGACTATTTGGATCTATCAAATTCTCTCTTGTGCCTTTTTAAAAACTGGAAATCTCAGAAATAATAAAACGATTCTTAAATAGATTGCATCCACTTCCAATTGATTCAATATCAAAGTAGTACCAACTAGCATTCTACTGCCAATGATTTTCATAGTTTGAAAACATATCTACAGAACAAATACAATTAAAATGAAGATGGTCAAGATTATTGATTTTTCTTAACACTGAGGACTTTTCTTGGCTCTGCTATTGGGATTTGGAATTATGCAACATGTAAAATTTACTTTTTAACTGTCACAGAGAAAATTATACATTGGCGGAGATGTCTTGCGTTCCGGAAATCTGAGGGGGGGAAGTATTCTTGGACTCAGACCTTGAACAATCCATCAGCTTCCTGCCCACGGCAAATCTGTCCAGTCAAGTCTTAAAATAGGAGTTTTTAAATGGCCACATCAACATAACTGTTACTATAGCCACAGAAACATGTAGCTATGATTACCGAATTTAATGAATAACAATGTAAATAATACAGTATGATCATACCACAAAAGCAGCCAGGCTCCTTGGGGGTGAATCCCAGTCAAAGCAACTATTAACGTAGTATGCAGCATTTACGAGCACCATGATACAACGCTTCATTCTGATAAAGTTTCTCAGTAGCAGCTGTAAGGAAGATGAAAATATTATTAGAATTTGCAAGACTAAAACCCATCAGATTTGCTACAAAATTCTTCAAGCTTAGTGTGATTTAAAAAGGATTCAGAAAGTTAATAAAGTTGTAAGAATATACCAAACAATTTGGCTCACAAATTAAAGAAAAAGAAGTATTGCTGGAGAGAGTGGAAAGAATGGAATTATAAGAGCAGTTTCTTAGCTAAATATATTTTCTTAAATAATATTATCATGTAGATTGGGCTACCTTTGTTCAAAAGAAAAAAAATCTCCAATAGATTAAAAACATTTTTTGCTACTTACATACTGTGAACGTTAAATATATTTTTTAACTCTTAAATCTTGTTGTTTTAAGATTCTTCAAGTGTGTTAATTTCAAGATATTTCAAACTGCAATGGATAACTTGGAATGTTTTTATTTAGGATTTTAGAGAAAAAACAGTTAAGTATTGCTTTATTATAGAAAACAAATTTTTTTCACCATTTTAGTAGGAGTCTCCCTTTCTTACTATCATATTCTCATTCTCTCCTTTTCTCTCTTTCCCTCGCCCTCTCCCTCTTCCTCTCTCTTTCTTTCCCACCATAAATTTAACCTATGTTTTCTCATTACTTTTTCATAATTTTGGAGTTAGGAAAAAATTTATGGTAACCAAGTTCTTTACAAAATCTTTTACTCGAAAAGATATATGAGAATTGATATAATTTAAATTTAAAATAGAAAACTAAGGCATGACTACAACTGTAAAAAGAATAGCCCATACACTAGCTGATGGCTCAAAAAATTACCTACAGCTGTGTTAATAATTAGAATAACATATCTGCAGGTTAATATTTTGCTACTTCCAAATATACATCAATGCTGATCTGGTATTTTAAAGAAGTAGCTATGTAAAGTTTTACTGAGGTCCTATGGAAAAAATACATATGTATGTATAAATATAGATGTATGTACATGCATATCAGTTTTAACAAATTGTTAAAATTGAAATTCCTTTCAGACAAAGTTAAGAGTCTCCTTATTTGTTTTCCTTCTTGGCCCCTGATCACCTTCCTTTAAGAGCTACTTTTATTACTTTTATCTATAATTGTAGAAAAATGTGATCTGTATTTCTATTTAGATAGATATTGCATTTGTAACTCATGCACTGTCTTTAAACAACCAAAGATCCCACTGTTTATGGCGAATTGTTTGGATTAAAAACAAAAATATTTTTAGTCTTCTAATAGCACAGAAAATTGTTAAATATCTTAACACACACAAATGAGTTCGGTAAACTTTATAGCCATAACAAATACATTTTATTTCAGTTGTGTTCATTGGAAGTAAACATTTTTTTAAGGGGAAATTTAGTACTCTTTCTTAAGTTGATATCAAACCTAATTTAAAACTACAAGTCTGACTACAAGATAGCAAGCCTAATTTAAAATGCCTTCGTGATAGAAAAATCAGATTTGCTGATTTTCTATTTTCTTAGCTAAAAATGCCAATAAAAGTTCACTTCTAAAAGATCATAGTCAAAATCTAATTAACAGGAAGGTTTCTCTTAAAAGGTGGAGCCCCCTCTCTTGTGGATTAGAGGGAAGGGCTTTCTGCTGAGCCCGCTTTCCACACCTGCATCATACCTGTGGGTGGTCTGGACATATATTTGAACCTCAGCTTTTGGTGTTCTCATTTACACGTTCCATGGCAATCAAATTGTATTTTATGTTCAAAATGAGCTTTCTTTTGCTAACTCATGAATGCATATCCATTCTATGCAGTGCCTACAATATCCCCTTTCCTTTCTGACCACCCCCATCCAACTTATTAGTTTAGTATTGTCCTTGTTTGATCTTTTAAGGAAAGAAAGGGAAGAGAGAAAAAGAAGGAAAAAAAGAAAGAGCCATTTCACATAAGTAGATGATCAAAAATTCCATAATCTTCCCCCCTCCATACCCTCCAAAGTTTATTTGAATTTACTTAGATGTTTTACAGATACAATCAGGTCTTCCCAGAGGGATTAATCTTTCCTTACTTTTTACCTGTTTAGAGAGTCTGTTTTCCTCTTCAATGTACTTCTGTTCTTTGGGTATTAATGTTCGTAAGCTGGCTTTCACCTATACATCAACATATGTGTCTGTTATGGATTAATATATTACAAACGTTTACAAGTTTTTCACGTAGTTCAATTTGCAATCATTTCTAAAGTTTCAAAGTCCTGGCTGCTGTGCTCATAAAATATAAATGTATACAGTTGCACATGCATGTGCTTCCGTTCCTTACGCCGGCAGGCAGCGGCCGCAGCACAGCCGCACGGCAGCCGCCAACTATAACAGAAAGTGTGGGTGTGCCAGGCGGTGGCAGAAGCGTATTCTCCAGGATACATCAAGGTTTAGAGAAAATGAGGAATGACAGAAATTCTCTACAAATCAGGAACAAAAGCTTTCATGAAACTGAACTCTTTAGCAGTACAAAAAAGCCAAAGTTAAGACTTACAGCATTAAAAATCACATCTATTTCAAGATAGATGACCCCCTTTGTTGGCCCTGTCAGCTGCTTGTTTTTCAAGACGTAGGCTTTCTGTTCACCATTTTGAATCTGCGGGAAAAGGACATGACAGCCGTCTGTCTCGCGGTCTCCACTGAATACACTCCCTCGGTGACCTTTGACCCCCAGCTGCTGAAACTGACAGAGAACCCAAAACAACTGTGGCAATTCTGACAAGTACCTGTTCATTACCAGGATCAAGTCTGTCAGGAAAAATTAACTATCATGGGATTCAACATGGCCGTGAATTGAGTATGTTAAAATTTTTAGTGTTCTTAATACAGACCTTGGTTGAGAAATGACAGATATAGAGCTGAGGGTTTTTTTTTTTTCCTTGAGCAAAAGCAACACAGAGCGGTGTGTCAGGTGAATAAAACTTACAGACAGCAACGGTATAGCAACTTTGCCCAGAAAGTCAGCACTTCGATCCCGATCTTCATCATAAACTGTCACTTCAAGAACTGAATGGATATCTTTAATGTTGCTGCATAATAAATATATGTAAGGAAAAAAAGACTTCATCAGTGGGGAACAGGAACAAAAATGCTTTTGAAAATTTAGATAGCTCCAGCTGATTTGGTGTGTGTTTTTATGTATACTATTTGCATACACATATATATATAAGGTAGCTTGGTATCTGACAGAATTTCCCACAATGCACCTTAGTAGACTACAATGATGGTTCTATTATCTGGGACTTTGAACACCATAGTAATTTCAAGTTATAATTTTTTAATGAAATATAATTTGCCATCTGAATGGGCACAAAGTAAGTTATTGTAAAAAGAATAAACCATCAATAAGTGGCACGGATGTTTTTTAGACTTTTCCTTCTCATTATCACAATAATTCCTATCTTCCTATTACCTGCACATAAAAGACCACCAGGTTTGACAGCAGCAAGAGTCACAGCATATTTTGTATGATTTTTCTTTTTATAATAGGATATCTCCTTTTTGTTTACAGCTCTTACCAAAACATTGATTTATTTCTGTTAGATGTATAGTACAAATTAACCAATACAGAAAATAGAATGGAGAAAATGTAACATTGATAGCTATTGTACCTCCCGAGGATTTAGAAATTAAGTCGTGTTCCATTATGCTCCAAAGACAACATATGCTAATAAACAACTGTGCAAGCTCTTCATATTTTTGTTTCTAGAAAAATAAGCCCCAATTGTTGACAGCATTTATTCTTTGATCAAACTGTTTACCAAGAAAACATGAATTAAGAGAAAACAAAAAATGAATATATTCATTACTGAAAGACTGAAACCATGTGTGAGAAAAGGCTTTATCAGGGCACAATCAATTAATGGCTTTGATAATAATCAAACCTATTCATTCAATTATGCATTCCAGAGAAAAACACCCTCCACAACCTTAGGACTGCGAGTCTCCTGACCAGGCTTTCATCTCTTATAAAAATGTGGAATTCCTTAAAGATAAATTGGTCAGATAATTAAATCTCATTAGTTACTGGCTCTTAAGCAGAGACATTATAAGAAATTAATGAGGAATTTAGCAGTTTTAAATATACAAAAAAATAAATCTGTGTTAGAAAACTTTAAAGAAGTACTTCTGTTTGAAGAGTTTTCCTTTGTTCAGAGTTCATTTCTAAAGCCCAGTTTAAAAATAAAAACATACCAAAAAAACGATCTTAGGAGATACTATAGTGTAGCATTCGCAGCTTTTATAGTACATGATCGAAAAGATTTACAAACTCTTTAAAACAAAAGAGAAATTAACTCAAAAGGTGTTTTGGTAACTAGGACAATACTTAATGTCCTTATTGTGCTAAAATGCAACAAACCAAAACTAAAGCATCTGCCGATTTCGAGACCGGACTGTTTGCTGATTTGAGCAATGGAACAAATAGAGCTTTGTCCTCCTTGGTATCAATGCAATTGGGGAGAATTTCAATAGAAAGTATAAAGGGAAGAAGCAGTATGGAAATTCAGTTAATGGGAGAAAAATCTTTAGTCAAATCATGTAAAATGCACAGTTTAAAAAAATATCTGTGCAAACAAAGAAAAAGGGCATATCCTTTCCCCAGATTTCACTATCAGGAAGGTAACGCAGTTATGAAATTCATCATTGCTAGCAAAGGCAGGCCAGATGCATTGAGTTGTTAATCAGTGAAGAAGAAACACACACACAAAATCTCAAAAATAAATATCAGTTAGCACCATTTTTGAAATAAGCTCAAAGTAATGACTACTTACAAGGTGAAGACTTTGTTCCACTCAGGATTGAGATTTTTGTAGACAGTGTGTGTTAACAGCCTATCATTGTTCAGTTCAACCACACAAAATGGGTCACTTTTACCTACAAGAGATTTGAGGAGAACATTTTTAGTGTAAATAGCACCCATAGCTCACAGTGTCAGATCATGGCCACGTTTCTAAAGAGTTGTATAGAAAACAGTAAGCAAAGTACAATTTTAAAAATTAAAAAATAAAACATCAAAATAGAATTAGATGTAACTGGATGATGTTAACAATTGTGATTCATAGCAATTTAGAACCTGGAAAAAAGTAAAAGAGAGCAAATTATACAGCTGTTATTTCAATTTGCAATTATTTTCTTACAAAAATAATGATATAACTGCTGCCAATTCTGTGGGAAAATGTGATGCATGTACGTCCCTACCTCAGTTTGTATTTAATTCTTTAATGACCATTTGAAAGGTTCAGCCCCTTTACTTTTATGCGCGTATTTTCCGACTCATCTGACTCACCAGTAACTTGTAATAGAAATTTCTAAACAAGATTATTTTGGGAAAACTGCTATATTGCAGAATTACAACATTTTATTCTGACTTTAGATTTTCTTCTGAAATATCTATGGCACCACAAGAAGGCAAATTAGACCCTCAGGGGCAGAAAAAATTCTGCCATTTGAAACTTAACTTCAACAACCAATCTGCATGTAAAAGAGCAGTATTTTTTCTGTCCACTGAGAGTAAAGGATTTGGAAGTTATCATGTGTTTACAGCCACTTTGCTCTGCCATCGTCAAATCTCGTCCATTCGGCAATTATATTGTGTGATGTCCTCGATATTTTTGTAATGTCATGTCCTGTATTATAAGAACCCATAAAGTCAGAGGCTCTGTGGGGGAAGCATTAATGATATTAGTGCAGCATGTAATTTGTTTGATACCTTATACAAATGACAATGAAATCAATATTTAGACAAAGCTGTCCAGAGGTCATATCTTTTAAACTACAATATTGATTTAGACTACATAAGAGGTTAATGTGCATATTATTAACTTTAATGATAAAGAATAATTGTTTTAAATGCATTGTGAATTGTAGTCACAGTAGTTTACACTTCTGTGAAAGCTTAAATATCATTGAAGAGTTTCAATTAAATTTTAATAGGAAGGAATTCATTAGCTATCAGTGACAGATAAGCTATGTATTCTCACACAGCAGTGTATTTACTTTCCATATTGTAATTCTTAAAATGAGCTGTACAAACTTTGACTCACCTTTAATTTAATTTATTAATTTTATATTAAAAAAGAGATTTAATATGTGTGTGTTAGTTCAGTGGCCTCCTATACCCCAGGATAATTGCATAATTTAACATTATAGTAGTCTTTTCAATTTTTGGTCTTGGGAATAATTTTTAATGAAGAATAGAGAACTGAAAGTCTTTGAGGTCTGGTGAAAATTTTACCTCTGGCTTAGGATCTGTATTATTTTTTTCTCTACTTCTTCATTCCTCTTGCCCTACTTGCTACCACACTCATTTAAAGCTCACACATACCATGGAAGATAGTATTCAAAAAAGAATATTTTGTTCATTAAAACACATTGTAATAGGTTTTATTTGCCACATCAACAACTTAATTTTGTCGCATAGAATTTAGGTACAAGCATAAAAAGGAGATTCAGGTTTTAAAACCTTACTTATTCTTAAGCCTCATTTTAAGTATCTTCTTTCTACTTAGATTTGTACTGGGTACTATGGTATGAACAAAAGAATAGAGGACATAAATTACAACCTCAAATAGTTTATAAAAGGGTTGGAGGGAGAAAATATATCTACGTATAACAAGCAGAGAGAATATTAAAGCCATATTTATGATAGAATTCCATGTCAAAAGAGTATCTACATCACTTGCATTTTAGACAGAACTTTAGATAAAATGATTAGCTCTAAACACTTACCTAAAAGGCAAGTGTAAGTGTCACACTCTTCCTTGGATCTCCTTTTGATTTTTCTCATATACATGTATATTCATGTTAATTTAATAAAACAAAGACTACATATAGATAGCACTTTTTGGCATTTTTGTTCCCTCATTTTCACTTGCTTTACTTCAGTTACTATTCTAGTTCCACTGACTTGGTTTTACTTGCCCTCAACTGGTCAACCGTGTGCAACAGATTCAGTCAAAATTGCACCACTTCTCTAACAGCAAAACATAAGAACAAATTCCAGAAACCAATATCTTTGGGGAAAAAAATTTACTTTCAACTTCTATAAGCAGAGGATGAAAATCTTTACTTGATTCTTTCCCCACAGGAATTATATTCAATTGTGTAAGAGGTTTCCAATACTCTTAACCAACCCCATGGAAAGTCTCCCAGATTGTCAGCTTCTTTGTTACTACATCTTTATTTGCTGATAAAAGAAGATCTGGAATCAGTGATCAGCTAAAAGATCCTAAAGAAACAAAATTTGTTCTTAATGTTTAACATTTTTCATATCTTCTTAAGAAACTAATGCATTTATCAAACTCTAGGCCCATGAGGCTGTGGCTATCCGTATTTTCTTACCATTTAGTTGATTATTTCCCAAGACCATTCCTAGGGAAAACCAATATCAGCCATCTGTCACGTTACTTACTCTCTCAGTCACTGTTTTCTACTGGAATAAAGGTATTAAAGCTCTAGAGACCAAAAACAGTTTGAGCACCTTCTGAAGCCACTTTACAGTCATTTTGCTATTCTAAATTCCAGTGGCATGCCATCATTGGCAAAAATACTCTCCTATCTGCACCTATCTTATATATATATATACACGCACATATATATATATATATATTTTTTTTTTTTGGCGAGGAAGATTAGCCCTGAGCTAACATCTGATGCCAATCCTGCTCTTTTTGCTGAGGAAGATTGACCCTGGGCTAACATCCATGCCCATCTTCCTCTGCTTTATATGTGGGACGCCTGCCACAGCATGGCTTGATAAGCAATGAGTAGGTCCACGCCCGGGATCTGAACCCCATGAACCCTGGGCCACTGAAGCAGAACATGTGAACTTAACCACTACACCACGGGGCTGGCCCCTGCACCTATCTTATATTTTGGAATAGGTAAGCAATATAATTTGTAAGAGACCACCTTAGACACTATGCAGTATGTAATGGTGCTTACATTAAAAAAAAAAGGAGTCTTTTGCCTAAGATTAGACAAAACTACTATTTAACGTGGCTTTAATTTATATTGATTTTTCCCAATCTGAAATCTATTATTCTTAATGTGCTTATAGTCATATTAAAGACTACACTGTGGTCAGTGACATAAACCAATCCGTGTAAATTCTGTCAGTTTACACTTCTCTGAAATCTTATTCTCAAGTTTAACACCTTTGATGTCTTCCCGGAGCCTACAGGTTAAACTCTACACAGTACAGCACGGAGTATAGTCTTTCAGTCTCATCTCCAATCTCAAGACTCTTTAAGCCTCTTACTTGAGCTACACCACACCTTTGACTCCTCAAATATTCCATGTACTTCCAGAGCTCTGGGCAAGGCACTGAAGTTCAAAGTGAGAGGACAGTGGTCTGGGGGAAAAGAGCCTAAACTTTGGAGGCTGAACAAGCTGGGATTGAGTACTCACACCATGATCCTGGGCCTGTTCCTTTATGCATAAAATAGTGACAGTAAAGGCCCCTTGCAGAGGTACTAGTTAGAATATAATTGGCTGAATATCTGGCACACTAGCAGGACATCAGTAAATAACAGTTTTAAGTAACATCATTTCAAACAGAAATATCTGAAACACCGTAATATGCTTCAAAGTACAAACATATCCGGAAACAACTCACATCTTGAGCTAAATCTTCTGGTCAAAAGAGTAAACATTTGTAAAATATTTTACAAAAAATTTAGGAAATAAAGGGCAATTACAATACTTATTATTATAATAATTGTAAACATTTACTGAGTTTTATTACAAGCCCAACATAATGTTTACACTCATTTGCTCAAAAAATTTTATGACTACTCAATGAGAAAGGTATTTTTACTATCCCCATTTTACAGATGAGGAAACTGAGGCTGGGAGATTATGTAACTCACCAGGGCACATAGGTTGTAAGTAGTGAAGCTATTTATTCAAATCCAGGTCTATCTGACCTTCAGAACCCTTGCTCTACCCCTGTGGTCCATGCTCCCTTTAATTTTGTTGTTAGTGCTGCTCAGTCGATTCTCACTCCTAGAGATCCTCAGTTTTCAAGGCTAATTTTTTCTGAAGTGGGTGGCCAGAGTCCTTCTTCCTAGTTTGTTTTAGCATGGAATCTCCGCTGAAAACTGTCCACCATGGGTGACTCTGCTGATATTTGAAATACCAGTGGCATAACTTTCAGCATCACAGCAACACACAGCCACCACAGTATGACAACTGACAGATGGGTGGTGTGGTCCCTGACCAGGAAATGAACCCGGGCCATGAAGGTGAGAGTACTGAATCTTAACCACTAGACCACCAGGGCTGGCTCCTCCCTTTAATTAAATAATACTGTATTTAAACGAAACCGCTAGGCAAGACCTTCCCCAATAACTGTTCCATATCTTAGTAGTTAGTAGGCCACACACGGGAAGAGCTGGGTAATGTTTTGTCTATAGATTCATTCATTCAACAAATATTTATTGGTTACCACGTACCAGGCAGTGTTCTACACGTTGAGGAGACAGAAGTACATAAAACAAAACAAAGATCCCTGACCTCGTGGAGTTTACGTTGAGGAAGAAGACAAACAATGAATAAGATCGTTTTATAGTATTTTAGAAGGCGATAAACACTATGGAGAAAAATAAAAATGGGAAGGGCGATAAGGAGTGCTTGTATGTATGTGCCATTTTTAAAAGGGCTGCCAAGGAAAGTCTCATTGAGAAAGTGACGTATGAGCAAAGGAATGAAGGAGGCAGAGGAGTGAGCCGTGGGCCACCTGGAGGAAGAGATGATGGAAAGGTCAGAGAAGTGACCTGATGTTTCTAGGAATATCCAGGAAGCCAGTGTGACTCCAGCAATGGATTATGCAGAGGAGAGTCTTAGATAACGTACTCAGAGAGGTACAGCAGGGTGGCAGGCCTCTGTAGGATTTGGCTTTCACTCTGAGTGTGAGGGGAAGCTTCTGGAGGGATTTGAGTTGAGAAATGACTCATGATCTAATGACTGCTCTTTGGAGAATAGGTGGAGACAGGGCAATGGAGGAGGTAGGGGGAAGAGTTAGGATCCTGTTGCAATAATCTAGGTGATGGAAAGTGGTTGGATTCTGGATATATCTTGAAGGTAGAACCAACAAGATTTGACTTAACAATCTATTATGCCTGATATTATTATTTGGAGATGAGAAACAACTCACTGAGCTTAGCCAAGCCAGTCTTTTTCCAAGGAAAGAAGCATTCAATAAAGTACACAGCCTAGATATCTAGAATCCGACAAAGGAAAATTTAGGTAAGGAGAGAGCAGGCAATTTTATATTTAACTTCTATGCATCTTTTCCTTTTAAAAAATTATCATTTTACAGTTAACAGTAATGGAAGCCAACATCAGGTCTTCACATACTATGTTATTTTTGACTAATTTAGAAAGTATCCTTCTGCTACTGCGTGATTCAAGGGCAATTAAAAATTAACAGCAATTTCAACCAAAATAATAGTAAACACACAATATCAAATTCTATAAACTTACTACTAAAAAGCATACACTATAGTTTTATTTTAAAGTGGTTACATACAGTTAATGTGCTTATCTGGTTTGCAAAATGATGTTTTAAATGACTGGCTTTTCAGTTCCTAAATTTTGCAGCCTTGATTATGTGCCACTTAAATGAAAACAGTCATAGAAATACCAGTGATGGACCTAACCATTAATTATCTTCTTAATTATTCCTTCCTTTCATCCTTTTATCATTTCAGTTAGACCCTGTGATAAGCTGCTTTGCTTGCTGAGAGTATCTGAGGAGTGGGGTTGACTACAGGATGGAGTGTTGATGTCAAAAAAGTGCACTATATTCTTCAAAGCTCTAGACAGGGATGCAAAGCCATCACCTGTAATGATTTTATTCATTACCGTATGGCCAGAAGAGCAAGGAATGAAGGCAGAGTATAAAATTGAAGTGTATTTTGTTTCTGATAATTTTTGGTTATTTAAAGAGTCTAAATGTATGGGAACACAGATTATATAATCTCTTGTCTTCCTCTCACTCATTCTTGTCATAAGATTAAAGCATAAGATTATACCTGTGGGTACCAACAGGCTCTTCCTTAACTTCCACCATTTTGGCTAAAAAGTGCCTAACCTCTCCTTTGCAGTGCAAGAAACCAGAGATTTTGGTTTGGATGCAAGATAGAAATTGCAGCAGTGCTGGATGAAGACAGAGGAGGTGGCGTTGATTGCGTTAACCGCCATGACAGCTAGAAGAAAGTCTTAGCCTTGCTTGAGAACATGGCAATTTTCTATGTTAACAATTTTCTAGAGAGAAATAGGAATACCTTTTGAAGCATTCATTACTTATTGAGCATCTGTTCTTCTCACTCCAGAATTATAAGTACGATTAAGACATAGTCCAGCTCCCAAGGCACGCACAATCTAGTGGGCATGATAGACACATAAATACACAATTATAATACAGGATTGTAAGCACTATAACAAAAGTAAGTGAAGAGTGCAGTGGGAGCAATGAGAAGGAGGCATATCATTCTCCAACTCTAGAACAGGAAGGAGAATAGGAAGCAAAGACTTTTCCCCAATGGATATGACCCTGGTGATCTATGGTGATTACACCACTCTATCACCAGCAGTTTTAGAAATGAAGGACAATTATATAAAAAGAAGACTTCAACAATTTATGATAAGGAATATTTAGCTTAAATCTATTTGTTTACCTCTTTAATAGAGTCCCTATAACACAAAAACCTCGATATACATTACATAACTACTATAAAACTGATAACTTAAAAATATTATGTTAGGATTGATGTATTTATCCATAATCCAGTTAAATACTAAGGGCTATTTTTTTTCCTATGGATTTTTATAGGAAAAAATCTCCTAAGGGAATTAAAATTAGAAAGAGACTCTTTTACCTTAACTCATAAAACTAAATCTATAACAGGTTTTAAAGCATATACTCTATTACCTCAATTCTTCTTATGGTAAAAAGCCATTCCTACAACAATAAAAACAAACGTCAGAATTGTCTCCAGTGGGCATCTTTTCTGGCAATCTTCAAAACGGCACTGAGGATTAAATGGGTGCACTGACTGGCTAATTCTCTCTCACTCTCAGCCCTTGCTCATTGAGGTCACAACACTGACATATTTATAAAGAACTGTGGGGAAGTCTGCAACACCCCTGCTTGCTGGCTACCTGTTTTGTGGGCCAGGGGATGACTTCAGTCTGTGTAAACTACTGGTTTGAGCATTAAAGTCACTTAAAAGATACTGAATGATATTCTTGCGCCCAGAATAGAAAGTTAATCCTGATCCATCACTGGTGGGCTTTGTCCAGGGTCATTTTCCTGCTGACAAGTAGCACAGTTTGCTGGATGTGATGTGTTATAAAAATGTGTGTGTGTCGGGGTGGAACCACTGACCACTTCTTTGTTGTTATGTCTCTGAAAACACAGAAGGCTTTCAATAGCATGGAAAGCAATTCATACCGATGGGGGCCTTTTATTATAGGCCTACCTTGCACAAATTAAGCTCTTTGGTTTAATTTCCTCAGTTGCCACAGTTTGAAATGGCTATCCTTTATCTTTTTTTTAAAATTATAATCAAGGTTGTCATCTGTCCTTTCTACAAACTGGAATTCTAATCATAACATATAACAAGGTTACAGTTGAAGGAATTCCATAGGGTCCACCAGAACACAAAGCAATGTATGTTGGAGACATCTTCCAATCCTCCCCTTATCACCGGAGATGGGGTTTTGACCTTAGCCTTTTTCATCAACTGACCTAAACATATTTTAAACACCTGATTGGTAGAATTAGATTAACTGACACTCTTCACTAGGTTCCCACTGGGTCGGATTCTGGGACTGAGTAATAAAAATAGGGCTTCTCTTTTCTCATTAAATCATGAAGCAGGTTTCATTGTGGCTGGAAAATTGACCCCCTAGAGTTGTGGCTCTCAGTCCATGAGATCTAATAAATCTTCTTTCATATTGAAGATTTTGTAATACCCTCCTTACTGTTCTGAAATAAAGCAAAACTAACCCATACACGGTCTCGAAATTTAATATAATGCCTTAATGGCGTTATAAAGGATGACTAAATAGAAAGATGTTTGTAATAAAACTATATGTTGATTTAGTCAAGAAATATTTATTGAGTGCCTACTATGTGCCAGGCCATATGAACAAAAAAAGGAAATGTCCCTGCTCTCTTAGAGTTTACTTGCAGTGGGGAGGGAGGAGAAAGAGAACAAATATTGAAAATAATTAATAAGTAGATAACATTGTCTAGTAGAGAATGACACACGTTAATGGAAAACAGAGAAAAACAGAGCAGGATAAAGGGTTTGAAGAGTGTGGGGGAGGGGCACAGTTTATCAATTTAATTTGGATGGTGGGGGTAGAGGCCTCAAGAAAGTGAGGTCTGAGCAAAGAACTGAAGGAAGTGAAAGAGTAGTCAAGTGAATATCTGGAGAAAAGTATTCCAGGCAGAGGGAAGAGCTAGAGCAAAAGCCTGGTGTGCTCAGGGCACCTGAGCGGGGCACGGTGAGCAATGGGAAGACAAGTAAATATGTCAGAGGAGCAGTGGGGAACCACATCATGCAGTGGAGGCAATCCTAAGATCTTTGGTGTTTACTGTGTAAAATGGCAGCATTTGTAAGGCTTGAGTAAATAATATGTATTTCAAGATGCTACCTAGGCTTAGATAATCATGAAATAGATTTTAAACCTATATCAATGTCTGTATTTGGTCATGTAGGACATGGGACAATTTTCACTATTTAAGATTTTTTAATGCTTTGTAAGACAATCAGCATCCCCAACCTCCAGCCATCAAATACCCATAGTGCTCCCCAACCATTGTGGCAACTAAATTCCCCCATGAATCTCTAAAACACTCCAGGGTGTAATACTACCTTCCCCCACACCACCCTACAGCAACAGTTCTTAAACATTTTGGTCTTAGAACTCTTAGAAACTTGAGGATCTACTGCTTTGTTTATGTGGGTTATAGCAACCAAAATTTATCGTCTTAGAAATTAAAAATAAGAACATGTAAAACTATTTTTTTATTCAAAAATAACAAAAATAAATCCATGACACATTAACATCAGAATGATCAAATATTATGTAGCTTTGAAAAAGTCCATTGTATACTCATGAGAGAATGACAATGAAAAAGGTAAATAACATCTTAGTATTATTATGAAAATAGTTTTGACTTCACAGATTCCTGAAAGGGTCTTGGGGATCCCCAGAGGTTCCTGGACCACACTTTGAGAACCATGACTAAGAATGGAAAAAAAGTTCAATGTATACATGAGTTTATTTCCCTTGGGATCTAGAACTAGCTGTAAAAGAATATTTATAGTATTGTGTGTAAATAGATGCATTCTTGAGTCCAGAATTGAACCATCTTGGTATGTGCTGGGAGGCTCAAAATTTATGACATACCAACAGGAAATAAAACAAGACAGATAAGAAACTGGAAAAGAAAGAAAATGGAGACTATGAGATCTATAAAATGAGGAGAGGCTATGAAGAAATTATGACTAAGCTTTTAAGAGTTTAGATAAATTATGGTAAAAACATTTAAAGACTTTATTTTCAATTAATATTTAATACAGAAATTATATGCAAGTACTTGTTACAAGATTAGAAACACAAAGTTGTTTGGTCTAACATGAGTACGTATAAAAATATATTATAAACTCCTTTGTTTTTGCAAGCCTTCATAGATACTTTAGGACCTACAGTGAACATATATTCAATTAGACTTTCCACAGAAAAGTATGAGGTTTCAGATGATCTTCCCTATAAGTAAATTAATTAGCTGGAGAGATCTTTTGCAGTGAAATAAAATTCTTTAGACTTAAAAAAATTAGGTACTATGTTAGGTGATTAATCCTTTTTATACTTTTAGGGTATAAAACTGAAAATTGTCATCTGTCCAGCCTTTGTCTTTAGAATAACATCTTTGTCTTTTTATTTCTCTTCTACAAAATATCTACTCATTCAGGGGTCTGTTATTCATTTTGGCACTTACTGCAGGATCTAGGATTCTGAGGGCTGGGAAAGAAGCCTTAGAGGCCAAGTTCAAAGCTCATGTAGGGCTTGAATCCCCTCTGCAACCAGGTGGTCATACAAGCTCTGCTCCAACAGTTCCAGTGAAGGGGAAATCACCACCTGCACAGGAATATTCTGATCTATTTTTGGCGATTATAACTTTTGGGAAATACTTCTTTAACATTGCATACAAAATTATATCTCTGTAGCTTTTATCTATGTTATGATTTGTCCTCTGTAGTCATTTTTAAGTTTAAATGAAGTAACGGGTGTAAAGTGGGGGCACAGCGTCTGTCACTTAGAGAGTATCTAATGAATGTCCGTTACCTGCTCTCCTGCACTGGACAGTGTGGATGGCTTTGTTAAGCATCTGTTCTAATTATCTTCTAGTGTCTCTTCATGAACTAGAGAGGCCATAAAGGCCAAAGTGACATTTCTGGACTCCCTTGCAGCTAGAGTCGCAGGAGTGATTTAGGTTGCACCAGTCGGATGTACTTGCCTAAGATTTGACATTAGAACTCAGTTAACTGAGAGTGTGTGAAGTCCATTTTGCTGCTGTAGATTCCAAGCAGGAGCAGTGGAAGCGGTTGTCACAGTGTCTTCCCAACGAGCTCATGTGGACACGTTACTTAACCTCTCCACATCTCAGTTTTCTAATTTGTAAAGTGGGAGTAACAACAGTACCTAATTAGGTTGTTGTGAGATTAATTGTGCTAATCCTTGTACCAAGCTCAGGGTAGTGTCTGACATGTGATAAGGGCTCAATAAATGTTAATTGCCACTATTATTGTTAATATCATTTTCCTTGAGCTATTTTCAATGGACTTGATTTTAAAACACCAGATATCCCAGTAGAGAATATATTCTGGTTAGTTTGTCAATGTTCTTCTTTAAAGAGTAGCTTCCGAAACTGAATTTATACCCTACGTGTCTGACAAGTCCAGAATACAGTATCATTCTCAACATTTTCCTTTTATTCAATGTAACAAAATTGATGTATGTATAATTCACTCTCATAGAGCTTAAACTCAATTCAAACCTTAAAATCTTTTCTATATTTTCCACTGTTAAAGCAAGATATCAGTGTTTTGTACCCAGGCAAGACTTTTGATTTATACTTTTTCATGTTCATTTTGTTAAACTAAACCTATTATCTCAGTCTGTTGATTATATATATAAATTATTACTTATATATTATATTTAATATTTATATTATAAAATTATATATTTATAAAGATATATAGATTGTATACATATTTTGGTCTCAAAAAAAATGAATTAACTATTCTTGCCAGCAAGTTTGATAAGGAAACAATCAATTATCTCCTCAAAGTTGTTAGTAAATAGGTTGAACAGGTTAGACCAAGGACTGAGCCCTGTATTCCTCTACTTGGCATCCCCATTGACATCAATCCTTTAGTATAATCACCTTTGGGCTTGACCCTTTAGTCAATTGAGTCTAACTATACTATCATACAACCCAAATATCCATGTAGTAATATTTTTCTTAAAAAGCCTAGTTAAATCCAGATTCTCTCTGAAGCATTTTCCTAATCCATTGTTTTAGAAAATGCACTGCTTATTTACCCAACTATATCATAATGTAACAAAATATAAATAATAGTTTAATGTTAAACAATGATTCTAGCATCTGAAAGCATTTCTTCAGGCACTGGGTGAAATCCTGGAGCTAGCCCTCCAAGCCAAATCAGCAATTCTCTATTTCTTTACTCAAAGGATCATTCTGTAATCTTAGTTCCACAGCACTCAATTAATTATTTTATAGTATTTCTCTTCCCCTCATTTCCCATTGATAGTGGGACCACCACTTTCTCAGCCCATAGTCCTTCACCTCTAGAGCATATCGAACCCAATTATTAATCTCTTTTGTCATCCCACCTATTCTTCCAGAGCAGTGTCTTCTAACCATGTGACTTGCATACGAATCACACATAATTTCTGTAATTCCCTGTAAAACACTAGTTCGGACTCAGGCCTCACCAGCCCTTCTATTAAATTATTATTTTAATTCCTCTTTTCACAAATATTTGATATGAACTATTTGGTTTTAGAAGAGCGTTATTGCATTTCTATAATTAGAATATGATTTAGTTTTTTAAAAAATGCAATTACTAAAAGGAAATAACCCCTATTTCTATGTGAGCTATGGTGACATAAAAGAATGAAGAGCAATGATTTGCTTCCTTTCCTGGTGATGCCTTTGTTTGTTTAGTTTCATTCTTAAGGAAGAGATTTATATAACATTAAGACATTTAACATCTACCCGTATAATATTGTTTTCTAAACTAGGCATATTATAATAATAAGAATGTCAGTTGTTGGATATTTTTAATGCATTATAAATTGGATGAAATTTCTTCTCAAAGTATGCTATCTGCTTAATAGTCTTCTACAAGCTTAATTATTAAAAAGCAAATAGGGCCAACATTAGGTTATATAATAGAAATAAAGCATGCTTTACTTGGGAAATTTTCAATACATTTTGTGTAAGACTTTGGTTTTATGTTTCAAGAATTTTAAGATAATAAGAATATACGATTATAATTTTAAGACTTCAAGATAGTGAAAGTTTAAAAATTAAGAATGACATCCACACATAACCCCCTTTTATTTGGTAAATTATTTTACCCTTGATAATTCACAATATGAAGAAGTTCCGCTATATTTTACGTATAATACTTTCAATGGAACTTGAAAGAGTTTAAAGGGTATATATTTTCTCTTCCTCCAATGTAGGTTTTAAATAATGATCATAAAATCTAAGGCTGCATTTATCAGATACCATCAGTGTTATTAAATATGATGATGGCAATTAAAGGCAATTGCTATTAAAAATTCAAACTGCTACAATTCTATAAAAGAAGCAATGTAGCTACTTCTTCCAGTAGAGCTATTGTGTTCTGAGGGCCACTCAAGCAACAATTGCGTATATCTTATGCAATTTGCTTGAGTAACCCACAAAAAGTTAATTTTTTAAAAGGATAATATCTTGTCTCTATTATGTATATGTGCTTGGCATTTCTCCAACTGTATATAAAACTTTCGAAGAACAGACTCGCCTTTTTCTGTATAGCTCCCTTTTCACTTTCTTTCTCTGAACAGACCCATAATGTTCAGGGAAAATACCAAGAATAATAAATCCAAATCTCTGTATAAAATATACCTCATGACATACTCAAGCTGGAAATCACAGGAACCAATAAAAATGCAGGCAGCCGACTGATAATGAGGTCAGAAATACAAATAAATTTACTTTTAATGAAGACTGGAGGCACAGTAATCAAAGTGTTAAAATTCATTTCATGCATATCTCATTTGCTTCTTAGCTGATATTTACCACGCAATTCTGTGAGAAAGTAGAGGCCTAAGATGCTCCAGATAAATGGCTCAATTAATTGTACAGAGGTAGACCTCTTTGAGCTGAGCCAGAGCTGTGAGCTCTTTATTAAAAGCACTATTCTGTAGCCCATAACCTTGTTCCTTGACTCCTCTCTGGTTTCCAATTTAAACAAGTCCCCATGCGGCCTGCTCTAAAGGGCTTTGTCTCCCTGTCATTGTTAAGAGAGCTGAGGCATCCTGGAAGTGTGAAATCAGACCTCATGAGTTGAACGGTTCCCCAGGGAACGCCGGACTGCGCAGAAGGTCAAAGTCATGGGCCGGACCATCTAAAAGTGTCTGATCGCCGGCCTGTGACACAGCAAGTTGCCGTGGGGGGGGGGCTAGACTGAAGAGGACTGAAATTGAACACATCTTAATTAAAGCCCACAGACAGCAAAACAAAATGTTTTCTAGGCAGCCTGTCAAATGGGGCTTAAATTTAGCTCTGCTAATGAATCCGAGCTGCTAACTGTTATTTCTTAAGATAATAAGACTCTCACGAAGCTGATAAAAAAACTGTAGCATGTCTTTTTCTGCTGTTTTGTTACTTAAATATTTTCCAACAATGAAGACAGTTTTCCTAAAGAAAAACATGGGAAAAGTCTATGCAAATAAAGGGGTAGTAAACATCTCTCTTAATAACTAGTAGGTTTCCAGACTATGGGGCTGGTGAGTTGCACATCCTTATGTGTAGCCTTGTTTTGGAAAAAGATATGCTCATTTAATGGGACTATTTCAGGGACAGATTATGTTAACTGTAAAATTCTCGCCTTCTCTTCCTTTTTCTCTTTCTCTCCCTCTATTGTTTCCTAAAAGAGATGATGCATTAATTTGAGAGATCAATTCACCTGGGGTAGGGTTTTATATGCGTGTACCTTTTAATTCAGTGAAAAGATAGGGCATCTTTTGAAAGGTTTCACAGTTCTCCCATATCACTGTTTCTGAAACTGAGTGGCTAGAATCTCTGGGGAGGCTGCGACCTCTTCCTAGGGAGCTCAGAAAAAACAACCCAGGGGAAAATGAAGGGGAGGGGCTGAGGAGAAGAACCCTTTTCTCTTTCTTCTCTTAGAACTTGAAAGAACCAATAGGCCAGGTCTAAATACTCTGCAAAGAAAGCCTCACTTAACATAGAAGACATTAAATGTTCTGTTGAAAGCAGAAATTAGGTCTCATCCAAGGAAAAGAACAATTAGAAGCTAGGAAAGACAAATTCCCACATGAACTGTTTCTCACCACCAAAAACAATATTTTTTTCCCTCCCATTGGTCTTGCTCTGCTCACAATCTGTCCAGTTTTAAGGAACACTGATTTAGCGGTAGAGAGAATCTTCCCCAGTGAACACAGGGCCAGACGTCTCTAGGTTTTGCTTTGATGGTGCAGAGAGGCATTAACCTTTTCACTGGTTAGCTGAAAGGTAAGTAAGTTGTACTGTGCAGTATTTTTCAGCTAATCAAACTTTTTCCCTCACGAAGAATTTAGCTGACCAACTTTGAAAACCAGAGGAACACTTTCTCAGGCTGTGAAAGGCTGCCCACAATTTGACTGAAATTTCAATCCACTCTTGTGCCTTGCTCAATGCATGTGTATGTGTGGGAGTTGTAAATTGAGGCCTTAACCACCAGAGTTAATCTCTTTTTAAAATCTGTATTAACCTTAATGATTTGAAGTGCACTGTCCAACACTGGACTATTGAGACTGAAGAAAAAACTACCCTCGACTATCAACAGTTTATTAGGGGCTTAACTGAAGTGACCTACTGTAGTAGCGTTCAGCTGAACACGGCTATAGGCTTTTTGTGGAAAGGGAAAGAATTGAGGGTTTCATTAAAAAGTAATTTGTGCTTTATACTCACTCATTCAAAGAGAGTCTCAATTGCTCTTTATTCACACAGAGTTAATACAGTATCACAATGTTTCTCAATGAATGTGTTGTAACAAAAGAAAAATTTTACATTTTGAAAGGAAAAAATTCTTTGTAACTGCAGTAAGATTGATGGCTACTTAAAAGATTATAGAATCTCTTTTTCCTGTGCTCATGTTAAATGATGGAATATTGTAATTTAAAATTTTTTGCTTAAACTATGGAAGTTTAACTTGATGTTTTGATCACTAAAAATCTTTTAAAATTAGAACAAAGTTGGTCAAATATAAGTTTGTCTTGTCAGACTTGTCTAGAAAAAAAAAGTGTTCTGAGGCCAACCAAGCATCTTATTGTAATAGCCTCATTTATACCAGGTCGGAAAATATTCTTTGCTTAGCACAGAGAGTTATCAGTGATTTAAAATGTCCCCTCTCCATCCATAACACTCCGAAAAGGATGCTAATTTGAGGATTTGAAGACAGTACTATTTACTCAATTCCTTTTTTTTCAAACTGTTGCCTAATATCTTGTAGGGCTTGACTATGATTATCCACTGAGATCTATAACATTTTTTAAAGTTCTTTGAAGAAGTAGGAGGTAAAGAATACAAAGAGCTTATTTGTGCCCCAAATTTAATGATAAAGACCAGGAAGGATTAGTACACATATAAATATTTATCCTTTTTAGAAGTAAAGATTATTTTAAAAATTGGTAGTATATTCAGACATTTCCTACTTAAATATACGGTCCTCAGTTTCCGCCACCATCACAAATGTCATAAAGACCACAAAAGGTCCAAGAGCGAGCAAGGTCAAAGACTGAATTATCCCCTTACTCCTGAATAGTTCAACATCTCTCTTGTTCAATTCAGAGCACATTAGATTATAAGGTCAGTGTGGAATGAGGAATCATTAGATTTATATCCCTAAAACTGGAGGGAAAAAAATGGAGAATCTGTTATTTAGTATTCCCCAAATTAAAGTTCATTTTATCAAATCAAAATTATGTTTCATTGAATACCTAGGGATAAGGCTATTGTTATTCACATTAATTTACACAGAACCATTAGCAAAGAAATATATCTCTTTTTTCCAGTTTTAAAAGAACATATACTTTAACTTCCATAGTGGCACATAGGCCAACTGGGTTCACGTAGTTTGCATATTCATGAAGTTTTAAAAGCAACAACAGCTTCTCTCCAAGAGAGACAAACTTATATAATTGCACTCAATTTGTGTAATGGGCAGGTATCTAGGCTTTTGAAGTAAATGGGACTTGAATTTTTCTATAAGAAATTATTGTGCCCCGTATAAATGTCCAGTGATAGTTCTTAGTACTTAGGTGCCCTCTGAGATACTGATTATTTTGGGCTTTTCTCCCTATCTTGAGATGTTTTCAGCCCAATACTGGGTGCTCCACACCCCTACAGAAAATCCCAAAGAAGAGTGAAGGTGAATGATGGTGAATTTCACTGCTGTGATTTCCTGAATCTACCTGCTGCGGGGAATCAGAGGCTAGGTATAACCTCTGCAGTGTAAAAGGAATACTGCGTTCCTATGCCAGTCTTTAATGTCCAAAGTGAACAAAAAAAGAGCAGTTAGTCAATCATTCACATTGACTGTTGGTTCTAATGATAAATGCAGCTTAATAAAAAAAAAAAGAAATTATTGTGTCCAGATTAATTTGATAATAACCATACCAGAAATAAAAAAGGAAATAAATAAACTTAACATTCACTAATTGCTTAATACAAGGAGCCAAGTCAGCATATATGCAAAAAGATTACAAACTACCCTCTCTCCCACTGTGTTCAGGTATGTGTTCAGGTATGCCTATTTTGAAAGAACATTCGACAGTTGTTATTATCTTCTTGGTTACAAATGAGTTGGTAATTACCTCTTTTAAAAAACCATAAGCTCTCAACATTTTAATTTTTATCACACAATAAATAGTCACTTGATACCATGCAAACACTAAAATTCTAAAAATATTGCCATTTTGGAGCAGACATCTGCTATTTTAGTTTTAAGGCATGCGATCTTTTAATTTAGTTTTGATTCTGTTTAATGAATTAAAGAAGGGCACCAGCGGTCATGTAACTGATTTGCAAGCCTTTAAACGGTAGGAAAAGTACATTTCTCCCTTTCAAATAAGTCAGCTACCTTTTTAAGGTCAACTTGCTAAACACTCACAATGGTAAGCATATTTCCCCAAATAATAAGTAGATACTTTCAGGAACAGTGAAATTTGCACAAAAATTAGTCAAGTCTGTCCTACTTATTATCCATCTTGAGATGGACAATTTAAGGAATGGTATAAACATTTCCCAGATCCTTATGAAATTAAACAATAAATGAATGATCACATAATTGCAAATTCAAAACAATGATTTAATTCTGGAAATTGATGAAATAATTACCATCAGCCAATTAAGCAATATGTCATAGAAACAGCAATATTCAAATCAGGAAGCTTTAAGAGACAAGACTAATTTTGGCGTTTTTATAAGCCTATTTCTTGGTTTAAAAAACTTAGAACAATCTAGATGCTTAGTTTAGATCCAGAATTATCTCTGGGATGTGCTAAGGAATTTGGACAACTAAGGAATTGGATCAGCATCCCAAATACCAAGAGTTCATGCCAACTAATTGAGGATTATGCATCTAAACTTTTCAGTGAACTATGCAACAGATTTCACGCACGTTTGAATTAACAAGTGTTGATACTATGAAATCATCTGAGGGAAACTGATACTGTCTGAGAGAAGATACAGCATTACTCCAAAATGCCAAAATGATGAAATCTGGAAGAAATATTCCATGTTTGCTGAACCTTGGAGAAGGCAACAATTCAAAGTTATTTTGCTTTTTATTGTTTATTTTTAATATATTACCCTTCTTTTAAAAAGCAGAGACAGTAAAAAAATGAGGTGGTTAGTAGATCTTTGTAAGATCAAACCCGAAACTTTATATTTACATTATTTACTTTGATGATCAAGTCAGACAAAATGCAGAGTTCGATCATTAGATGGTCTAGAACTTGCAAGATGCTTGATATATATATGCAACAGGAGAACTGCATCATTTCTTACCTGTGACATCAGCGACCATTAACCCTTCTGCTCTGATTACTTTCACCTGGAGAAATCCCACATCTTTCAGGTTGTGGAATATCCGCAATGGGCTCTGAAAGACACCAACATCAGTATTACACGAGAAAGGTCCTAAAGGGTCTCAAAGATGTGCTGAGAAAATACTAAGTTTCGTGGTTGACCTCAGGATGCTGCTTAAGTGATTCAAAGGGATAGCTGTGGTTCTTCAACACAAATTACCCTTCCACCATCATGAATGCACTCACACACACACGTGCACACACACACACATTTATGTAGCTGTATTTAAGAAGATTTTTTTTTGTTGTTGTTGAGGAAGATTGGCCCTGGGCTAACATCCGTGCCCATCCTCCTCTACTTTATATGTGGGATGTCGCCACAGCATGGCTTGATAAGCGGTGTGTAGATCCAGGCCCGGATCCGAACCTGCTAACCCTGGGCCACTGAAGTGGAACATGCAAACTTAACCACTACACCACCGGGCTGGCCCCATAGATTTTTTGAAAGAATAAAAAATACTACAACATTTCTTCTCCATAAATAATTATCCGTAGATTGTGAATAATAAATTATAGAATAGGATATGTCTGCTTTCCTCCTTGAATCTCCTTCACCAAACCACTCCAAGAAATCTCTCATCCAGCAGTATGATGGTTTGGAGACTAATGATTCTTAACATTGAATCTTAAGTTGTTGGTTAGGTAACACACTTCACACATTGGGAGTAAGAGTCTACATTAAATTAATTAATCTTTTTTTGTGTGTGTGTGTGAGGAAGATCAGCCCTGAGCTAACATCCGATGCCAATCCTCCTCTTTTTGCCGAGGAAGATTGGCCCTGGGCTAACATCCATGCCCGTCTTTCTCTACTTTATATGGGACGCCGCCACAGCATGGCTTGACAAGCAGTGCGTCAGCGTGCGCCCGGGATCCGAACCTGCAAACCCTTGGGCCGCCAAAGTGGAGTGGGAGCACTTAACCGCTACACCACTGGACCAGCCCCAATTAATCATTTTTTTCTACCATTTTCTTCTTGGTGAGTTCTGGAAATTGCATGTGCTAGATGAGGGTTAAATTATCAAAAGACTGCTTTCTAATATTTAATTTAAAAGACATGTATTTCTATAAACCTTTTAGGTAAAAGACATATAAATCTAAAATAAATCAACTCTCACTAAAAATAAATTCAAAAGTGAGGAGTAATTTTTATTAAAGTTGTCATTTTATTTGCTGTTGTAATATGTATAGTCTATAGAAGAATCAGGTCCAAATGATAAAACCTATTTAATTTCAGAAATTAATTATGGTAGCATTTTAATAAGTATAGGACCTGAAGGAATTAAAAGCGGAATACCAATACAATAATTCAGAACTCTACTTAACGAGCGGAAATACTCAGAGAGTAAAATGAACCTATACAATAGTGATATGCATTTGTTTGTTTACACTTCATAGCATTTTTCTTACGACAAGATCAGCATTTCTACTCATTAAATCAAAGGTACTTCTTTTTCATAATCTTTAAAATGCTTTATGACCAAGGAGTATAACATACTTTTGCATAATAAATTATTTATTAAAATGTTACTGGAGTAAAGAACATTCCCACCCTTGTATTAAGAATGTGAGAATACCGACAAGCCAAAGCATACTGCAATATTAACTTTATCAGTCCCGTATGACTAATCATTGTTTACACTGAAGCTATGACCTTGATGTATCGAGAGGAGAAAATGCAGATAGATGTGTGATCTCATAGCCTAACTTTTAAAAAGGAGTGTTTAGCACAAGGATTAGCTCTTAATCTTTTATTGTTTTTAAACAGTTGTTTATCACCTAAAATCTATTTGAACTACCCAGATGACAGGGTTCAGTAAAAATGCACTTTTCTCTCCATTTAAATTCCTTTAAATTGAGGGTTTAACAGTGGGAACTTCAGACAGCAGTATTATAATTCAGAGGTTTGTAGGTACGTTGTCTTTCTAATGCAGTGACATCAGGTTTGGGAAGCTGCTTCTTATCTCGGAGCTTACTGAGTGTTATAAACCAGGTAAGTCTCCTATCCTAACAACAGAGAAAAGTTTTATCAAACGGTTCCTGTCCTATAATTTTGAGGAGCAATTTAAACCAAGTTTCATTGCGACTAAAATAAATATCATCAGTCCTCACGTTTGAGAATCGTTTCATACTGGTAACCTCACTGCACAGACGTATAGCTTCTGGTGCTTCAGCTCTGATGTTCTGCTTCCCATTTGGAGGGGTAATTATTGTTTGAAGGTTTCATTTCCTCAAGTCAGCTGACACGCAGTAATTTATTGCAAACTTCAACTGTTTAGGCCACTGACACATCGATTATAATAAGAACTCCAAAAGAAGCAAAAAACTTAAATATATCGGTTTAAAAATATAACTTGAAGTAATGCTTCATCAAGAAGTATTCCTGCCTTGTTATTTATGGTTATTTTAGAAGGCCTCAAAACCTGGATGGCTTCTGAAGCCAGAAATTTCCATAGCAGAGGAATCTATGATTTGCTGTGAATCCTTTCAGCCCTCAATAGATGGGAAAAGATTGAAATGCTCTGGAGAGGAGTCCTCTTTATTTTTTTAATGAAAGGCTGTATAATATATTTTCTCTATGGCTGCAGCAGCTGTCAGGGAGAGCATCTCAGTTCAGCTCTATTACGAGAAAGGCAATACCCCATCCTATGGCATCGAGATGCTCTGAGGGGCCAGAGCTGATTGACAGCTTGTCACCGTGACGTCTTATTCCATCTCTGTTATGGAGAAAATTAATGTCACACCACCAGCCTTATGACTCGCTGTCATCTTAGAACCGCTCACCTTTTATCAATGCTCTAAATAACATTTCAAGCCCATCGTCTCACGGTGGACAATCCGGTCAAGGGACATTAAATCAGATGACTGTGAAATGTCATAATAAAAATGGAATGCTAACAACTTCTTCTCTAAACTAGCTCCTCTGGTTTTTAAACTGTGACAAGGGGGAGCAAGGGTTCAGCATACCCGTTCTGAAAAGGTCATATAATCGCTCTTGGTCTACTACCCATTACTACCCGCCTCCTATTGACCTTCCCTGCTTTCCTCCCCCCAAAAGAAGAAAAAAAAGAAAAATGGAATTAGCCGTCTTTTCAGAATGGTGATCAAATAATGGCTCACACAGTAATGTCTGTTTAATTCGTGGGGCTTCAATGTTTCGCAATGAACAGCTGAATGACAGCAATGGAGAGCCTTTTCAGAGCTATTTCATATGACAGTGGGGCAATTCATTCAATCTCCTCGCCATGACCAGTGCCAAATCAAATTCTTAAGTTTAACCTAAACTTTAAAAACACGTGTCCTCACAGGAAAACATATAAATAATTCTCCAAATTATCTCTTTTATATGTTTCTCCAAGACAAGTGATATTTCAGACACGTTATAGCATTCATTCATTTCATAATCTGTATAATAAAATGGAAACACACTGACCTAAAATATAGGTCTCTGTCCTTGTACTGATATGAGTAATTATAACACATGCGCTATGTTGCATACAGTAGCTTCTTAGCAAATACATCTCTAGAGGGAGATACAAGCCTATGCTTGAAATTTAGGTCTAAAGAGAAAGAATATTTAAACATGGCTCACTTTTTAATATATTGAGCTGAATATAATCTGAGATTTAGCTGGGACACTCACATAATATTTTATATTGTATTGAAATAATAACTAACATTTGAAAGAAGGTGTGGAAACAAATATTCAAATTCTGAATGGAAATGGCTGATTTAAGGAAGCCCATTCAGCAAAAAGAAAAAAAAAAGAATCAATAATAGTTGGATTATTTCTAATTACCTAGCCTGCAGTATCATTCTAATATATGGTATAGTATCAAATATTAATCACTCAAATACAGTATTATAATACCTAGAATAATTTTTATATTAATATACCAATTAATTCCTTTAAAATAATTTTAATTTATGAGGCTCACTTCTGGTACCAAGAGAATATGTTTTGCTGGGTACCAAAACGTGAAATAATCTTCATAATTGCAATTAGATATTAGACATGCCACACAATACCTTAAGCTCTTAGGTGGTTTAAAAATATATACTATTTAGCCTTGCTAAGTCACCTCTATTAAACTGTTTATGATAACACCATTGGTGGATGAGTTGTACAAGCATTAGCAGACAGCTGATTCAGTGGAGATAGCCAGAATAAATTTGCTGAAGTGCACATCCTGCTAATCTGTTTGAAGAATATTGTAGAGCATTAGTACCAGCACTTCATGTTATCTGCACAGCCTGATAAGGTACATCTTTATTAAATTCAGTTATTGAAAGGATGTCAGTCAGCAAATAGGAATATTTTAAAATCTAAAAAAAAAAAATTAAGCAGTTCTTTGTTAGTCAGAGCTTGGTTTCACGGCTGAGTATCTAGAGGAGCCTTCTAAACACCTGGCAGCATTGTACAATACAAGCTTTGTAATTTTAAGTGGAAAAGCTTTTTCCCCAGCTTCATGGGTACTGAGGCATTCACTTTTTCGAGCCTCCATTGAGAGAACGGTGGAGTAAGAGCTCCCCTCTCTGTTGATTCAAGAAAACTACATGGTGGGAAATGCATCGTGTTGAGGACGCTGGGAAACAGGTAGATTTAGCTGTGAATATTTTGTTTGGGTAAAATTTGAGAAGGGTACTTATTTTAGCGACTCACTATTCCACCCTGTCACTCTACATTTGATCAAAAGGTAAGGATATTTCCTTTTAATTTTATTACACATTCAATTAAAAAAAATTAAAGGAATAAAGTGAGGCTTTCCTAAGCAGTTGAAAATAAAAATTGTTTCTGTGAATAACCTGTAGTTACCAAGCTACTATTTAATGTAAGTGCCATTAACTCTGTTTCAAAGTTGGAAAGACAAAGAAATCTTAATTGCAATGACAAAGAGTCAATGAATTAATTTTAAAGTAATATTGTGTAAACTTGACTTTTCCTTTATGGGAAGTTTCCCTGCATGATAATTTTGCTGCATGATAAAATCACTGAGGAGAATCTCAGAATCTAGAAGTTGCCCTGGAAGAGACTCTAGAGGAGACAGGCATCTAGACATCACTAGGTAACGCAGGTGCTTCTGCAGAGCTATGTGTGGCGTGTGCATCTGCTCAGCTTTCTGCTTCTGCTGATTCATCTGTCAGACAGCTCTTCAGATGTACTTCTGTCACTCCAGGTAAATGATTTACAACCTCATCTAGTCACACATGACCCCGAAGGAGGAGGGTTACATACGTACATATCTCTTTAATATTGCCTCCCGCTCTTTCTGGTCCTCCAGGGAGTTGATGGAGAGGTCAGAGATACTGACTGTGGCCGAAGCTGTCAGGGTGACCAGGAGCACCAGGTGTCCCTCACCCTCTTCCAGCTGCAGCTCCAACTTGTGTGTCTGTTCCCTACTGAGGGCCGACAGGTCGACCTGGCACCTAGAAACAAATGTTTTGAATTAGCAAGTGTCTTCCCCCTCGCCCCCATCCCACATCAAACAGTAGAAATGCAGGCTGCTCAGAGCTATGTGAAAAATAAATCAATAGAAATACTATTCGCAACACTGGAAGAATATGTGTTTCATGTCAGCTGACTTTCTTCACAAAATTCAGACGCTGATTATTTTAGTGTCTAATTGCTCATTTCCTGTAAGATATTAAAAAACGTGTTTATCTAATTTGATTACTACCCATTGTCACCATATTCATAAATCGGCGGGGACTTCCAATCCCTAGATGGCCGAGGTCAGTGGGGCTCTGCTTATAGAAAGACTAACATGAGCTTTCTAGAGAGGCAAACTACTGAGAATCTGAATTTTTTGTGTCACTTGTAAAACAATGGGTGCTTTTTCCCTCAATCATAAATGTTATTAAGCAGTGAATAGAGTATGTACTATGGTGACGCCATAAGTTTTACATTTTTAAAACCATGCCAGTTTATTCATAAAACACTGCATAAATCTAAATAATAAACAACAAATCCTCTAAAAACATTATAGCTCGAGTGTTATGTGCCAGAGTTGTCCTAAGAGAGGTTTCATAACGTGGCAGGCCAAGCTCGATAGGCCCCTCTCTCAGAGATCAACACCTCGCAAAGTCTTTTCATAAAAATGTCAGTTGATTCGGAAGAGAAAGATACTGTGGTGACCACAAGGCGGATAAACTGAGAGAAAGGGGGCAGATATGAATGAAAGGCATTTAAAACAGGAAATAGCCAATTACAAAAATAACTGTGGTAACATATCACAACATAACGGGGGTCAGCTAATAGGGAAAGATTCAATTTTTGCTCCTTCTTATTCTTTACTCTTTTTATTGTTTATTGTTTTGCTTTTAAATTATACTCCTATGAGTAGGGCCTCAATGATCACAGCTGGGTTCAAACACCTCTTTAGTGTGAGTAATTTTAGAAATTGGACCAAAGTCGGACATTTACCTTTTAATTTTGCCTAGCAAAAATGACATGAGAGATGGTCAGGACTAGAAACAATCGGGAAGAAGAGGAATATAGATGCAAGAAACAAAAAAGAAAAGAAACACTCTGGTCAGTGATAGAAAGTCTTCTATGTGCCAAACGCTAACTACTGGGAGATCAGGAAAATTAGGGTCTGTACCAAGTCTGGAAAACATCTTCCTAAAGTTAGATGTATATCCAATAACCTCACTGTTTCTGTGAAGACAACATCCATTTCAAAATACTCTCATGCTGACTCCTCAAACTCTAAAGGATGAGAACACATCAAATGCCTTATCTAACACTCTAATTTTAATTGGAATTAAGTTCTTGTCAGTAACACCTGGAACAAATGGCGGGAAAACAAAGCAATGGTGAAAAACAGCCAGTCAAATGTATTCTGTAATCAAAAGGAAAAACATGAATATGATTTTCTACAGATCTTTCTAGTATCTGGCACAGTGCCTAGCCTGTAGTTTGCTGAATGTGCATGAATCTTTGGACTAGGTTGGGAGTACAATACTAGAGAAATGAACAGGGATTACAATTCAGAGACTACTTTTGGTTGGATCAAGTTAGAACCAAGAAGGGTCTTTCATTCGCTTTGTGCATTTCCCAGTCCCATCCTTGCCTTTGTCTTTTGTACAACACTGCCTCACTCTTACAACACTAAAACACATTGATCCCTTCTGGAGGATTTCCTTCTATGCTTATGACCATCTTGCACCGGTCATATAGATGTTGGTCTACTCCTCATTTACATTAGAGTCATTGCTTTTAATGCTTTAGAGTTGAGGAAGGTGCTGTACAGATGATCTGGTCCAGGAATTGCAAACTGGCAACTTGCATCTCTAATCTGGTCCATTGGTTTGTTGTTTTTGCTTGTAGTGCTAAAAAAAGTTTTGAATTTAAATAATTTTAAAGACAGAGCAAATGCCCTCTGACTTAGTTACTGTCCCCAATACTGTCTATTATTTACAGTTGGCCTATTTCACTTAATTCTGTACCTGGTTCCAATACGTATAAAAATTTGTGATCCTCGCTATCTCCTGAATTTACCAAGAAGAAAACTGAGGGCTGGAGAAGTTACATGAGTTAATGGAGATATACAGTTAGTTATTAGCAGAGCCAGGACCTGATCTTGGGATCTGGAATCCAAGTTTGAGGCTTTTTCCTTGACAGTCTGTCATTAAGTAGTCCGGCATCCCAGGAGGAAGTGTGAGCTGTTTGCAGTGGGTCTTAAACTGAATAACATCTGCGCTTGTTTTTAACAGAAAAATTATCTCAATTTTCTAGCATGGAATAATGTTATTTTTATGCTTTTAAAATATATATAAACTAGGGAAGAAGGCTGTAAGTTATTGCTCTTATAATATTATAAACTAAGAAAAATTTACAAATTGAATTTTAAAAACTATGAAACTAATAACATTTAAATTAACATTATAAATTTATAGGGAGGATTATGCTTTTCTGCTGCAAGTACATTTTCAGTATTGGGTCTACTCGTAGAAACAGTCTCAGGTCCTGTCCTATATTTAATGTTTCAGAATTTTGACTTTAATAATTCTAATGTAGAAAATGCCTATTTATACAAATCTATTGGGCAAGAGAATATTAATGACTTCAAGGTTCCTTTTGCTAGCTGAGGTTATTCAGATCTCCTATTCACCTAAAATCTCTGCTCAGGGGTAATCCTCAGATGCCATTTTAAATGAAATTGTACCTGATAACCAACAAAATTTTCCTGTTAATTTGAGGGTAAAGTTAGCATTATAGCATCACTGAAATTTGCATTACATGGGCATCAAATCAAATTATTGCTGGAATTGGTGGAGAAAAAGCCTTTTCTACCCCTTTGTTGCTATTGAATAAATATGTAAAAAGATGGAACTTCTGCAATATAGTCTACTGCAAAGTGAATTCAGTACTAATTGCCATGAGCCAGTGCTACGGTTTGAAAGTTTGCGTCCCTCAAGTTCATATATTGAAATCTAATGGCCAATGTGATGGGATTAAGAAGTGAGGACTTTGGGAGATGATTAGGTCATGAGAGTAGAGCCCTCATGAATGGGATTAGTGCCCTAATAAGAGGTCCCTGGGAGATCCCTCACGCCTTCTGCCATGTGAGGACACAGAGAAAAGACGGCAATCTATGAACCAGGAAACCAGACACTGAATCTGCTGGTATCTTGATCTTGGACTTCCCAGCCTCCAGAACTGTGAAAAATAAACGTCTGTTGTTTATAAGCCGCCCAGTCTACAGTACTCTGTTATAGCAGCCCAACAGGCAGATTCGCTTGTGTTTGGTTTGCCTGCACCGTCGTGTCCTGAACAAAGGGAGGATTCACTATGCTTTGGATATAGAAGTACTGAGTGGTCATCCAGATGGTTTAGAATAGGCACAAATTAATGGTTTTATATTGTTGTCACAATGAAAATGCAAAATTTTAAAAGTATTGAAGCAAATTCATGAACTCCAAAAATACGTACAGATACGTCACAGGAAACAGAGCCCAGGGTTGGGAGTCAGATTCTCTTGGGTCTAGTCCTCCATCTGTCACTAATCAGTTGTATGACCTTTTCCAAGACAGCTTATCCTCTTGAACTCCAGTTTCCTCATCTGCATTGTGAGGTAATTGAACTAGGTAGACTTCAAATTCTCAAAAAGCCCGAATTCCATAATTTGTTATAATTCTATCCATGTTTACACTTGTTTACATCTTCCTTTCTTTGCAATTACACAACCAAAAAACAAAGAGAAAAAATTGATCTTATAGGCAATATTATTCCTCAGATGTATTACTAAATGGCCCCCCCCAATAAAGTCTGAATGTTGGTGCTAGAAGGCAGATAACCTAATTTCAAATTGTCTTCCCAGGAGCACTAGGGGTGCCTCAAAGTTCACCATGGGGGGACGGGGTGAAAAAAATGGAGTGTGGACTCTCCTCTTTAAAGAACAACTCTTCTTACATCTGTTTTATTTTGGGGTTCCACATGTACGGTTTGAAAACTTATTGGACACATCTTATACGCCCCCTTAGAGTCTCCTGGAGCCATGGTCTCCTAGGTCCTCAGCTGCCTGCTTTGCCTCAGCTTCGACTTTGGCTGTGCCTTCCCAAGGGCCTGCTCTTCATCCCACCACCACGACCCATCGGCTGTACTTGCGTCTTCATAGGTCTTCCACTAGGACTGGCTGAACTTTCACTTGCCCCAAAGGCCTGGGCACTCCTCTTGGCTGCCACTGTGCATCTAGGCCTAACTGCTACGTGCCCCAAGTTTCTGGCTTCTAAGACTACTTCTGCACTTGGATGAAAAACCACATTACGGGGTACGGGATCTGGCTCCATGATCAACTGCCAAAGAAGCCACATGAAACAATGCAGAAGTTGTCTCTTGTGAGGTGAACTTAAATCAATGGAATAGGAGAGGGGAAGATAACTCTCCACACCTTCCTCCCTTTCACAAATTGTTCCAAAGCATGATTCCCCATATTGCCTGTCCACATGTGGCCAAGTGAGTGCACACGCCGGGCAACCAGCTGTGTCTCTGAAATACAGGAGACAGTGGCCAGCCCAGTAACATATCACCTTGCATTGCTTCCTAGTCTTCTCTGCTTCATGTTCTTTCTTTCTTACTCTCAGTGCCTGCAATTGTACCTCCCAATAAAGCATCAGCACTTAATCTTTGCCTTAAACTCTGTTTCCTAGGGACCCTGGGCTAAGGCAAAAACCATTGATACAATTCAATCCCCTGTTACAGATGTCTAAAACCCAAACCTGACCATGTCCCTCCCCTGGCTTCCCACCACCTGTGAAATATCCTTAGCAAGGCGCTGGTGCCCTCCATGACCTACCGTCAATTTGTGTGTCACTTGTTAACTCACACTTACTACTTAAGTCATTCCAGACAGGTTGCAATTCTCCCACCATCCACGCTAGGGCTCACCCATTTCTTTGTGATTGGACAAGGCGACCCCTCTGCCTGAGATGATGTATCCACCTGTCTCTGCTTGGTTAATTTTTACTAATTCTCATCGAAATAACCTGCAGTTGTCTTTTTCTGTCAATATCCTGAGACGCCTCAAGGGCAGGCACCTAGCCCAGCACCTGGAATATAGCCGGTGCTCTAAAAGTATTCAAGTACTCGTGGACAAGAAGACGGAGGTTCAGAGAGGCCAAAAGTTTACCCATGGTGACAGTGGCAGAGGCAGGACTAGTGTGTAATGTGCTCATTCTACCACTTCTATACTGCCTCCCTAGAAAGTGATTTGATTTCTTTCCAACACTCATTTAATTCACTTATTAATTAATTCAATCATTAACTATTTATCAAGCACCTTATGTGGCAGGCTTCTGTTAGATTTTGGAGATTCGGCCCTTTCTAACTTTCTAGTTTCTCACAGTCTTATTTCCAGAACTACCACAGACTCAGTGTGTTGCTTTGAACAACGTTATTTGGCTTCAGATTCCATGGCCAGGTGTTCAGAACACCAGTTTTAATAAAGCTCGATTACTCATTAGTATCGCGAGAATAAGCAAGTCACTTAAACATTTTGTGCATCAGCTTTCCTCACTCATCAAATGGAAATTTAAAAAAAAACTATCCCTTATCTTTGCGTAGTTATAAGAACACAGAAATAATAGATGAAAAATTACTTTGAAAAGTTGAAAGCACTATGGAAATATAGTATTTTGTTTTATTATCACATATGCCTTAGTTTGATATTGGAAAATTTAAAAACTTACTATCTGTACTGAATGCAACTCATCAATCAAGCAATCAATCACTCGAAGACTCAAAACAGACTCAAAACTGAAGCAGATTTCAGAGCTACTTTCTCTCATTCTACAAACGGGGAAATTGAGGCTCAGAGAAATTAAGGGATGGCAAGAACTCAAACCATATTTCCTGACTTCCATATCAAAGCTTGAAGTTCTTTGCACTTTTAAAAAACTATATGCATTTATTTAGGCCACATGAAAGGAATATGTCACATTTATTTGGTGACATTTTCTCCTAGGAGTTCAAAGAGAAAAATTTCAGCATTCTTATCACCTTTTTTCTCCCATGCCTTTCCATCTGCCATGCCTGAAACGGTGACTAAGGATATCTCTACCCAGCTGAAACAGTCTTGGGATTAGCACCCTGGATGTATACGTGTGTATATGTGTGAGTACGCTGGGGTACAAGAAGTAAATGTTAGAACTATTTGGATTTTTTGTGTGTGTGTGTGAGGAAGATTGGCTCTGACCTAACATCTGTTGCCTATCTTCCTCTTTTTGCTGAGGAAGATTAGCCCTGAGCTAACATCTGTGCCCATCTCCGTTTATTTTATACGTGGGACGCCGCCACACATGGCTTGATGAGCAATGTGTAGGTCCGCAACTAGGATTCGAACCTGTGGACCCTGGGCTGCCAAAGCAGAGTGCGCGAACTTAACCACTATACTGTCTGGCCGGACCCCTATTTGGATTTTTTTAACTTTAAAAATAGGATAGGAATCAAGCTTTCTAAATATTTAATATATGCATTAACACAGGTTGCCCATCCATCAGCTACATCACATGTGGCCTGCAAGTATTTTGAAGGAAGAGTAAAGCTACATAACGTGGAATGGGTGACAGTGGCCCCCATACTTGCTGCCTTGCTCTCACTGACTTGCAGTTCATATATGCCATGTTAAGTGGATTTACGGATTATATAATCTAGTTTTAACTGAACTAATCCTCACAAAATGGACAATTGGCTTTAACAGATCCCAGTAAAGAAACTGTGGATTGAAGATAACGCTAATTGAACAAGCACAAGTGAACAGAATGATAAACAAGAATATGCAGAGCTGACACTTTTCGCTGAGCTCTGTGTCAGCCACATTCTGATTTACAAGCCAGTGGTGGTACAACCTGACCCAGCAAGAATTCAGCCAAAACAATCCAAAATTATCAAGAAGAATATTTGCAATAGAAATTTATATCTACTCTCTTTAACAATGTACTTCTAAGTGTATGTTGTGCCTTGAGGTATTAGCTAATGATATTATGAAGCCACCACGGTTAGCAAGACATTTAAAAATGCAGCCTTCAGAACAGGAAGACAAGTCTCTATAGAATTTCTTTGGTGGGGGTTGGGAGTCAGCAGGGTGATGTTAAGAATTTCTGAGGTGGGGGTAATTTTTAAAAACACATATTTTACATAATTTTGACCAAATTTAACAATAAAATTATGAAGCTTTTTGAGACTTCTTAATACATGAAAACTTTATATTAGTAAAACTAATAGTACATAATATATTATAAAATCGTATGATAAATCAATATAATACATAATTCCTTGGAATCTTTGCATTTTAAAGAATTCAATATGTAACCCTAAGGTGTTTCAAGTTTCACAATTATGCAGAAGTTTTACACCATCTCTGACATTACAAAATGCTAATGCTGTTATTACCTTTCTGTCGTCAGAAGTTGTCACTGTTCAACTGTCTTTGGGGAGATTGCTTTTTCAGAGCATAATTCTGCAAACTTGTGAAATTTCCCATTCATTGACTTGAAGGCAAGCTATTTAATATACACATAGTGGTGCATGGAAACTGTCTTTAGAAACTTTGCCCATCATATAAGAAATATTGCAGTGAATATAAACATTCTGAGAAAATCTTCAAAAGGAAAAATAGTAACCCATGAAAGAAAATGGATTAAAATCTTAACATATTTGGCTTAGGTTGAGTTTATGAAAAACCAAGAGAAGAATCTATGACACACTCCATTCTTTACTTAAATATTGTCAATCTCCCTAATGAAATAGTCCACTCAATCCCTTGTTAGAAAAAATGGTGAATATAATGATTTTATAAAAAAACTTTCTTCAGTTTAGAATTATCTGACTAGCTGTCTTTGTGCTTTCAAACTAATAATGCAGCAGGATTGGTCCTGCTCTAATTTATGTGGGAAGTAAAAGACTCGTTGTAGTATTGGTATCAGAAAAAGAAACACTGCAAGTCAGAACCTGTAGCATGTCAAATGCTCAAAGGCATTGACCTTCAACCTTAAGAAGACATTAATTTGGTTAATATCCAACGTCAAACGCTGTTTCCTCATTTGCCATACTCTACCTGAACACACATATGTGTGCACCTAGGCACCTCACATTCTCTTTCTGTCAGCATTAAAGATAGAGTTATAGGTTTATTTGTATGGTTGTAGAACTTGAAAGCATTTGTTCTTCATCCAGGACTTGCCCATTTGAAATAAGTTTTTCTTATCATATATCATTAATAAAAATTTTGTTGAAATAGAGCTCTCTACTCAGGCTTATACCTGTGGCATTTTGCTGTCATGGGCAGCCTTGGCTCCGATAACAATGCAACAAATAAACTCAGCAGCAATTCACCAACCTAAAATATATGTACCCCAAATCAATGCCACTTTAAAGATAAACAAGCATTTTGCACACTAATAAATACTGCTATAAATCTTGCTATATTGTATTGCAAATTACTCCAACTGAATAAAATTGCTTGACACAGGATTTACTTATTCTGCACGTTCATAAAAACAACTTGTTCTCTGACAGCACTCATTCCTGGCAATTTATCGCAGCTGTCAGCAGCCAATTTGTTCAGATTACTGCTCTGCATAAAAGTGTAACAATCATGAGGATTTATTAGCTGATTATCGTAAAGGTGGCAGTCCGTCTTGCCTGCCAAAATGCAGGTGATCAGAAAGTTAAATAATTACAAGCAGATTAATATTATTTCACCTTCACTTGAAATTTGTAGTTCAGTGACAGGTAAAATTTGTTGTTCAAACATGCAGTATGGTGTACACCACCTAAGTTGGTTTACCAACTACTTGGCAGTTTATTGAGCACTTAATGGCTTCAAAACATACTGAATATAAGACAGAGGTGAAAGGAGCATGGACTTTAGAGTCAAGAGTCCTGGATTTGAGTCTCAGATCAATCACCCCAGTTTCATACTAGCTGAGCAACCTCTACACCTCCTTCTGCCTCGCTTTTTGTATCTGCAAAATTGGTATGATATGAACCATTCTTATTATCCCCTAATGTTGAGCTAATGTATGTAATAGTGCCCTATGAGTTGGAAGCATTATTATTGTTTCTTTCCATTCATGGTAAATTAATTTTTGTGTAAAATTTAACCACCAAATGGCATTAACTCCTTAGATATCATGATGATGAAAAAAGTTATAAGTATCTTGGTAAATGTATAGGCTATCTTTTTTTTTTAAATACAATAATTCAGTATTTTTTTTTTTTTATAACTTTTTTTTTTTTTTTTTTTTTTTTTTTTTTGGTGAGGAGATCAGCCCTGAGCTAACATCCGCCAATCCTCCTCTTTTTTTGCTGAGGAAGACGGCCCTGGGCTAACATCTGTGCCTATCTTCCTCCACTTTATATGGGACGCCGCCACAGCATGGCTTACCAAGCAGTGCGTCGGTGCGCGCCCGGGATCCGAACCAGCGAACCCCGGGCCGCCGCAGCGGAGCGCGCGCACTTAACCGCTTGCGCCACCGGGCCGGCCCCCAATAATTCAGTATTTTTTAAGAATAAAGATTACTCAGACACTTTTACACTTTAACTCATAATTCTCCCCTTTGAATTATATACAAAAATATCTTTCCTCAGTTACACTGAAGCTTTGTACCTGAACACTAAGGCCTGTTGTTCTAATTGCCTTTGCGTTGCCTGGTGTCAAATTCTGCATTTATTTAGAGAAGGAAAAACCATAATTTCCAGTGTTAAATCAAGCTTCAGCTATTTAAATTAAAATCTGGCAAATATTTATTGAGCACCTATTATGTGCCAGATACTTTTTTAGTCACCGAGGATGCCCCAGTGAAGAAGACACTCAAAAACCCTCTGCCCTCAGAGAGCTTACATTCTGGTGATGGGAAATAAATGATAACGTAAGTGAGTGAAATGCGTAAGATGCCAAACGGTGATTACTCCAATGGAGAAAAACAAAGCAGGATTGGGGACAGGTAATATCAAGGAAAAGGGGTTTCCATTTTAAATAGCGTTGATGTGGATGCCTTCCTGATGTGACATTTGTGCACAGACCTAAAGAAGGTAAAGAACAAGGTGGATGGACACCTGAAGAACGAGTGTTACAGGTGGAGGGAAAGATCTTGAGGTGGGAGCGTGTCTGGCATGCTTGAGGAACCGCAAAGAAGGTGGAACAGTGCAGAGAGAGGGAGGGACAGAAGAGCAGAAGTTCAGGGCAGAGGAGTCACAGGGCCAGATCATGAAGAGCATTATAAGCCACTGTAAGAACTTTTATTTTACCCAGATTAATACAGGAGAAAAACGGAAGGGCTTTGAGCAGAGGACTTGAATTGCTTTATTAACGTTGCGCGGAAGGAAGAACAGGAGGCTATTGCTATGGTCCGCATGAAATCTGAAGGTGGCTTCAGTCAGAATCACAATGATTGAGAGGATGAGAAGAGTGAATTCTGAATATATTTTGAAGGAAAAGTTAGCAGGCTGCTGAGGGACTTGACGAGAGTGAGAGAAAGAAAGGACTCAAATATGACTAGATTTTTGCTGTTAAACAAGGGAGAATCCTGAAGAAAGAGCCAATTTTGGGGGCTGGGGGTCAGAAGTTTTCCTTTGACCTGCTAAATTGGAGAAGGCTGTTAGACAGTCAAGTGGAGATATCAAGCAGGCAGTTGGACATGGGAATCTGGAGTTCAGAGAAGGGCTGTGAAGTGGAGCCGTGTGTTCGTCTCTGTCAATCTGAGATGCTATGGAAAGAACAAGAGTGGATGAAGTCAGCATGGGAGCAGGTACAGATAGAGAAGATGCCCAAGGAGTGAGCTTTGAGGCTCTCCAGAACTAAAACACGAGGCAGATGAGGAAACGTCTGCGAAGGACGCCAAGAAAGCACGTGATGAGATAAGAGGAAGACAGAGTCTGGAGTCCTGGAAGCCAAGTGAAAAAAAACATGTTTTAAGATAAAGAAGCAATCAGCCAAGTCCAGCACTGCTGCTGGGTCAGGGAAGACGGAGGCTGAAAACTGGCTATTGGATTTAACACCTGGGTGGTCACAGGTGACCTTGACAAGAGCAGTTTTGGTGGATTGTTGGGGGCAAAAGCCTGACTATATGGGTTCAAGTGAGAATGGGAGTGGGAAACGGTCAGCGTTAAAGTAGTTTTCACTGTACCGACACTCCAGATTTCCAAGTGTTTCTTTAATTCATAGCCAGTCTTGTCCTTATTGTGGGAAAAAAAAAAAAAAGCCCTGGTACTGAGTATACATTTACAAAACACACTTTCAAAAATCATTATATGTGACCAAAACCAAAAAAAAAAGTGGACAATAACAAAACTAAAACGCAATAAACTAGCCTATGTATAGAATGTATTCTATACAAGTGTTTTCAAATTTGAGACTGAATTTAGACAGTATACTTAAAAAAAGTTATTAGACATTGAAGGGACAGTATTACCCTCCATAGCCAACTCTAAATTTACTTACCAGCCACCAGCCAACTCATAAAATAGTTTTTAATTTTTAAGTTAATAAGACATATCTTAATTATTATCACCATAAAAAAGTGATAATTATGTAACGTGATAGAGGTGCTAACTATAGCCACACCAGCAATCATACTACAATATATAAATGTATCAAATCAACATGTTGTACACCTTAAATTTACATGTTATATGTCAAATATATTTCAATAAACATTAATTAATTAATAAATAATAAAAAGTTAACACAGACATAGAATGTTGCAATGATAAGTTGCAAAAGAAGACAGAAGACCATGATAATAGTTTCACTACTGTTATTTTACTCTTAGAACTCAAATTTAATTGGAAGGTAAGTCAATTCTCTTCTAAACTATTCTAGGAACCAAGGAATTCTATTATAGTCTGCATTATTTCCACTGTTACCACACAACCTTCACATAAACATAAGCAACTTTACTTGCCTGCCACTTAGGTATAACATATTGTTTTTCAGTGGCAGGATGTGTTTAAAGTACAATTTAATAAGCATAAAGTTAGATATCTAGAGTTTCTGCTGCTATCTGGACATCGAATAGATTTAAAATGATGATTTACTATAGTCGTTTCCTTTTTCTGCAATAGGCATCTTTGTTAAATCAGCAGAGTGTATAACAAGTTTCTATTATCCATCTTTGATTATCTCAAAATTCAACAGTAATTCCCTTTACTGTATATAGTGGTTTAAACTGATACACAAGAGCTGTCCTAGGGGTCATCTAGTCTACACTTGTGCTTTCGTTTACTCTAAAATTTTTTGGCTCAAATTGCTTTCATAAGCAATCATGTTTGGCAAGTGACCAAAAATGGATTTTTTTTTTTTTTTTTTTTTTTTTTTTAGTGAGGCTGATGTCAGATACGTTTTTATTATATTTAGGAAAAAAATGTAACTGGAAATAAAAGTAAGTCATTCAAAATGAACAAGAGTTTTAAAAATTGCTACAATTTTTTAATGGTAGCATTTGGATTCACTGCCCAAACCACTTTCAATCCAACCAAGATACTGGAGGCAGAGCACACAGTTGTGCCCGTCAAGGCAATGCGGGTGATGGATCCCAGGGCTCCTTGATTCTGCTGGCTGGATTCTCCTGTGTAATAGTCATGAGCATAAAGAACTCACCTACCAATCCAGGCAAAGCCCAAGCCAGAAACTATACGTGGGTGGTAAATACCTCCAACAGCTAGAAAAAATAAGAAGGGAAGATACACTTCCAACCAGATTACTGGTTTATTGTAAAAGGGTATAACTCAGGAATGCCCAGATGGAAGAGAGGCAGAGGGCCAGGCATGTGGGAAGGGGCACAGAGTTTCCACGCTGTCTCGGGTTATGCCATTCTCCCAGGACTTCCACGTGTTCACTAACCAAGAAGCTCCAAAAATGGATTTCTTCTCTTTTTCCAAACTTGATAAGACTTTCTTAGTGCCTCCAGTTATCTAGAGCAATCCCTATGATCTTCAGACCCGCCATTTGTTACTGTTCTTTCAAAATTTGCCGAAATATGGACAAATCCGTAGAAACAAGGTGAAGTGAGGTAAACAGGTCCCCCTCTCTGCCAACCTTTCTGTAATGTAATTAGGCACGCCCTTGAAGAATTCATAATATCAATGAGGAAAAGAGAAAGATCAGTACTAAGTGGGCAGAGGAATTTTCATAACTTCCAAATTTGGAAATTCTTTTCAGAAAAAGAAAAAATACATAAAAGGGTATCTGTCATTATGGAAAAAAATAGAGAAAGGGATAAGAAAGACTGCATGTAATACGGACCCAGAAGGACAGTAAGCCAGCACATTTTAGCAATTACTTCATTATTTTACCAATATGAGATATTTTGAATATAAAGTAATGAGATTGAGGTAGGAAGTTACACATGACAGTCATTCTGATTATCTTGTGGTCACCAAATATAACTAATGTTGCTATAAATTGTGAAAATAAAGTAGTTAACGCAAGGAATAGCGAGACAGTACCTATTTGAAAGAGTTCATAGCATACTGAGGAGACAGAAACATAGACATAATTATAATGAAACGTATTCAGTGCATTAACAGATGTGTATTGCTACTGAAGCTGGTGGTATATCCTGAAGAGAACAAGGAAAACTTGAAGAAAACTCTGAAAATAGTGTTTTGCTAGAGGGAAAAAATATACAATGAAGGTCTGTCCTTTAAAAAGGATTGAAGTGTAACACAGTATATTAGATTACAGTGGAGTTTTTCCCATTTCGTAAGGAAAATATTAAAGGTTAACTGAAGCTAATCTTTGACCTCTCACTTTACAATCCTACGAAGAAAACTATTGTTTAAAACATATATATCGTAATAACAAAAAAACAAAGAGATAAATATGTTGGGTTGGATTCCTGTTCTTGCTTTTCTAGCATAAAATTCTCTTTATTATTATTAATATGTATGCATTTCTTCAGGCTGTATTTTTAGAGACTTGGAATTCATGTGAACTACAATGAAGAGAGAATTTTGTAAACTAACAGATTCTTCTCTACACCATGCTTTATTTCAGTATTGGCAGGTCTCAATGTCTTTTGCTACAAAGAGACATATACGATTATCGAAAATATAAAAATAGACTTTAAAGTAAGAAAACAATTCATATAATTCAAGCAGTCATTCAAAATAACCTTGTCTTTGTGGAGAGATGTCACGTAAGCCTCAGAATACTTCTTTCTTCACTGCGTTACCAGATTAACGTGGATCTGCCTCACTTACATGCTTCCTTCAGTAAAACGTGGGAATGCTACAGATTTATGAACTCCTAGGAGATTGTAAAGATTCTCTACCTTGTAGAGAGTTGTAGGAAACAATGCATTTTATGGACACAATATGCTTTATGAAAAGTAATATTATCTCAGATCACTTTACAGTCTGTGAATACGCTCTTTGTTCTTTTAAGTATCTTAAATCAAATGAGATTCCTCTTTCTCAACTCCCATAACTTTTACGCACAATGTTTCTGACATCTGGAGAAAATTTCTGTATCTCAAATGCGGATAGCCTGTCCATCAACTGGTCAAAACTGCCACCTACTGGTCACTCTTCAAATCTATTTTTCAGTTCACCCAAGCATTGCCTTACTATGGTAAGATCCCTTCTTCCAAAACAGTAAAGATCAATTACAATAACTAGACTTAATGCAAATATTCTTTTAAGAAAATTTTCCCTCTCTAGAGTGAACCAAAAATACCAAATTGTACAAACCTGCCAATAAAATCATCCCTTTTCCCAGCATCTTTGTCCCACGCAGTGATATCAATAATTCCACCTCTTTCTTCATAGAGATGAAAATCAAATTGTTCCCTCCACTGAGGATTCAAAGTTTTTGGCATAATCTGGAAAACCAAAAAGTCATTATTGTCTCATCAATATCAGTCTTTTCAAAAAATTTAACTTGAGACATTAAATCAAACTTTAGGTACTATCTAGAAAAGCATAAAGTGTGAGATTTGAACAAAGCTTCCAGAAATGAAGAAATGAATCCTTAGATCTCTAGCATCTTTACTGCATATCGTCTAAAAGAACCCTAAAGGATGTGTCCTGAAACCAAGAGGCACCCCCTCATCATCTTGAATAACAGGTGAGAGATATGAGTTATACAGAAAAGCAAATAGTCTATAAGTGAAATAGCTCACTCAGGTACTAGCATTTATCTTACATAACCAGTTAATGCACAAAGACATAACTCATAGTCTGTCATCTCATAATAAAGGAAGATGAGAATTTCCAGAGTTTCTGTTTTTCCTTACTCCCCACACACATGGAATTCCAAGCTGAATACATGAAAAAAAAAAAAAAAAAGACAATGAAGTTCTGTGGGAGCAGGAGGAAAAAGCAAGTAACTGGCATGGTCAGACAAACTCTTACCTTAGAATTACAGCATTGATGTATCATTCCCATTTTATCTATGGAGAAACTGAGACTTGGAGTTTAAGTGACCCACCTAAAGTCATTTTAGCATTTAGACTCTACTTCAAGGCTTTGATTAGAGTTTCAGATCTCTTTCCCCACAACAATATGCCAAAAATGCTTGTGAATTAATATGAAATGTGGGTGTGTGTGTATAATCTCCATGTCATGCATACAAGAAAGATATATAAAGTGCAATTTTGTAATTTCAAGTATCAGATAAGACACCTGGTGAAATCAATGAATAAAGTGACCCATGTGGATGTGTTTTAAAATTCTGTTCACCATTGGGTTAAACAACATTCATATTTGTTTCTGTATTCTTTTTTTAGCAGGAGGGCACGCAGTGGCCTTTTCTCTTTTTAACGTATGAGAAACAGATCTTCAGATGTAAAGACTTTGAAAGCAATGAAGTATGTTATGTGCAAAGGCAATGCAAATGAATCACAATTTTTAAAGTTCATAATCTGAAATTAATCGGCAATAGATCATGGAAAGAAAGAGCAAAGAGAGACACATGTCCATAGCTGGGTTTCATATTTCATACCTAAAGAGCAGAACTATAAAAATAAGTAATGTTTTAAGCCTACCAGAACATGGAAATGATGTTAATTGATAAAGGACAAGATAGAAGTGGTCATAGGTACCTATTTTTGGAATAAGTAATTTCTTTAAAATACATTACTAAGCCTATGGCAGAAAAAAGAAAAGATGGCAATGGATGGACGGGTGCTACGGTAATTCAAATGTCTCATAGTTGGGCTCAGATGAACTCCTACAGTATTTTGGGGAGTGGACTGTCTTACTTATTTGGCCATAAACTTTTCAGTTTTCTTTTTTAGGAATGTCTTTCCTATATGATTTCCTTCACGTCAGAAACGATGCCTTCTCCTTCCATATGGGCACTCAATAAGGTAACCAGTCAGCCTGCTAGCAGTTCGTACTGCCTGGTAATGAATCAGCTCTGTGATATTAGGTACCTTAGGGACCGATGAAAACCTTCTGGGCCAGAAGGCACCTAGGCAGGCTGTTTATCAAAAATTCGTGAAAACAATGATGTCAAGGCAAAGATATTCCCATCAAAGTAGGATGTAATTTTTAATACAAGATGGATGGGATCAGTTGTCCCAAGTTGTCTATAAATACCAGCTGTAGAAGCTGACCATTAAAGAAGTTACATTTGGATACAACACAGATAAGACATGTGCCCCAAATATAACCATGACCACTAGGACCTTTACTAATTATTATTACTTCTATCAATAATGTGATTATTTAATATATTATTACTACTAATATAATTGTTACTATACAATATACTTATTACCACCGCTGCCACTCTTCCTCCTCCCTCTGCTACTACCATTTACGGAATATTTATTATGGGCAAGACAGTATTCCAAGCCCTTAACATGTGTAACATATATTCATGCAATCTTCTCATAACTTTTGTTAGGTAGGCATTATTTTAATTCTCATTTTTTCAGATGGGGAAATTGGGGCATGGAGAGGCAAAGTAACATGTCCCAGGGCACCCTGCTAGTAGTGGCAGCAGGAATTAGGCCCTTTGTTTTCAAAATAAATTTTAAAAAAACTTGCAATCTGCATTGGTACAAGTCAGTTTGAATAAAATGGCTCAGACTAATGTACAAAGATTTTTATGGCATGTAAAATAATGCTACTTGTAGTACTGATACTAGTCCTTGTTATAATAATAACAATAGCCAATACTCTGTGTACTTTATGTGCCAGGCATCTATGTTTGTTCTAGCACACCGCCCCCCCCCCCCTTAAAAGGGATAGTTCCTACTATTATTCCTGGGTTATAGATGAAGAAATTGAGGCATAGAGAAGTTAAGTAGTTTACCCAAGGTCACATAGCACATAAAGTAAGAAATGCAATACAATTGTTGATCTTGTTTGTTGACATGATGTTCAAAGAAGTTCTATTAAGCATTTTTTAAAGTATCTAGTGTTTTCATCTCTCAAAGCACGAATGTTAACCAACCAGTGCCTTCCACATACTGACAGGAACACAAAAGAGATACAATCACCTTGCTCTTGTACTTCTGATGCCCAAGCCGGAACTTCACGTAGGGGTCACTCAACCCGTTTGAATCCATCGCCTTGAGGTCTCGCCCCTCAATCAACGTGATGCTGACTATTCCTCTCCAAAGATGTGATTTTGTGTGTGCATCTGACAGACGTAAACTTTGGGTCTGAAACATTTGGCAAAGGAAAACACAGTTAGCATACTGTGTTTTAAACCAAAATGCCTCATATGGCATTACCCTTCACCCTGTTGTTATAATTTTTCAAAAATAAAAAATAGGCAGTTACAATTTTTAAAAATAAAAAAAATTATGGATTATTATTTATTAATTATAAAATTATTAATAAATATAAAGTTATCATCTCATGATAAATTTAAGGTTGTTGTGTAAAAGAGCTGAGTGCTCAAAATAAAGTCTAGTTTTTCAACTCTTAAAATTACAAGATGTAGATACTTCAAGAACATCAATGAAAATTTGCATGTACATCAAATATGCCTGTGCCAACAAGTGTATAAAAAATATCATAAATATCAAAGGCCTCATTCTCACTGTGATATTTAATTTTTAATTACTTATGGTTTTTGAAAATCTTTTTTTTAATGCTACACATGGATTTTACAGGTGGTTTTTAGTTGTAAGATTAGTTGCAAGTTCTATTCAGACAATTTAAAAACTTTTTTATTGCCACATTAGGAGATAACTGAGTTTCAGCTCATGAAAGAACTATTTAAGGTACCATAGAAGAGAAAATAAAATCAATATGTCCACCTGAGATGTCTTACTTATGCCTGAAACTTGCATCACAAATTTTAAAAATTACATAACATGATTTAAATTGGCAGGTATGTTTCTGGATTTATTTCTCATTCTGTATTTGAATATTTTCTTTAATGATCTTTATTATGCTCAATTCTAAATCACAATTTTCAAGCCAGTGAACAAAATCAGAATTGTTAAAAATTAGCAAGTCTACTAAAAATGGCCATATAATCTTTTTGAACTAAATAGTACATAAAACAAGCCAGAGAAAGTAGCCAAAGTGTTAAACCTTTTCCATCTGGATTCAGAACCAAGCAATACCATCAAAATTGCTGTTTCTTTCATGTTGTCAAGCATATTTGCTTCACTTATAGCTATTTCATGAAGAAATTCAACATTTCTCTCAGCCTCAAAGTACTCCACTTCTAAATCATGGATTAGCTCTACCTTTGGCCTAATTCCTTCTATGTTAATGTTATAAAGTGATAGCCTATTTTCTGTAAGTCCCCTTCCACATTAAATTTCTACTTTTTTCGCACAGTAATGCCATAGCCATCAAACATCATGCATTTCAAGGTGCTTTTAGTAGGAAAAACACTATATTCTTCAAAAGACAATACTTTTAATATTTGAACATATCAACGGAAATCTTTCCAAATCACATTGAATTTTCGCCCGCCTTGGTGATCAGCAAATCCTGAACAACGTTGCTTGGTGGCTTTGCCTTATTAATATCAATGCAGGACTTTGCCTACATGCCCCTCACTTCTGTGAGCTCCAAGAGCAGTGTTCAACTGTGTTCTGAAGTGCAATGGAGGTTTCCTGGAGCACCTGTAACTTTCACAGGACTCCATGCCCCACTCTGCTGTCATCTGTTTTACACACTGGGTTTCCACACTAGCTTTTCTTTGAACCAAGGATTTCTCAGATTAAAATAATTATTTAGAATTCATTACAACAAGTGATCTTCAAGGCATTTTTTGTTAGTTCTAAGATTTCATGCTTATGATGATATAATGCAGCAATAGATTTCAGTGTCTATCTATGTATCTATCTAACCACTTCTGCTACTGTTGAGATTGCCTCTAACAGCAGACTCCAGAGAATCAGGTTCTAAACTTTGGGACTGAAACTTTTGTTAAGGAATATTAGTGGCAAAGAAAGAAAGAAGGAAAACAAATTTTTGGCAAGTAAAAAGAAATAATTAGCGAAGACCAAGCAGTTAATACCTACTCATTTATATAGAGCTTTAGAATTTAAAAGTGCGTATGTGTACATTGTATTATTTGGGATCCACTAAAAACCTATGAAGCAGGGAGGCAAGCCTGCTATTCCCATTTTACTGATGAGAAATTTGAGGCTCAGAGTGGTTGGGCTAATAAATGGTGAATGTGTGACTAGAACCCGGTATTTCTGACCTTCATTCCTGAGCTTCTCCCAATATTGGTCTTTAGGGTAGACACTCTCTCCTAGCTTTAAAAGTAATCATGATTTAAGTATAACGTTGCTAAAGGGTATTGTCCAGGTAAGTGAGTTGATAATATGTGAAATGACATTCCAGTCTAGATCTTCCTACATCGCTAATACATGAAATCACCTTCTAACTTTTCTATTATACGAGCACATGTATTCATACTTACAATATTTCAGCTTGCTGATGAATATACTTAATGACATTCCCTACACACTCTAGAAGCAGAAGTTATACACTGCACTTAGTCAAATTATAATTGGGTGCAATCTAGGTTACACAGCATCTTCAATTAGCGTTGCTAAGTTAGGTTCTTGAATGGTACAGGTCTGAAGCCCTTGCTTGTTCCTGTTCCCATTTTTCACATGAGAACAAAAACTTGACTTATAGGATGGGAGGGAGAATGAATGCTTCCCATGGGACCCTTCCTGCTTTCACAGAAATAAAATGAACTTAACGGAGGCTTTACCTACTGCCATTAGTTGTTAGAAAATGCTTTCCTATAACCTGGAAGAACATTCCCAAAACAACTTGGGAAGCTAAGGGGGAGGAAGAGGAAGAATATTTCTTCACAAAAACAGGGCTAATGAATGTGGGAATTAAAGTGATCTGTGTACAAGGCTAAAAGAAAGAAAAGGGGGGATTCCAAAGATATACTAACCAGATATCATTTTTCAAAAGTGATCTTTCCTTCAAATTTTTTTTGTTAAAAATAGTACTTTCTAAAAAGAAACTCCATAATTCACCTGTGATTTGATTAACTGTACAGTTGTGAAACAGATAAAAAGTTAGTCTAAGTATGAAAAGTAAGAACTTGAAATAAAATTATAAGGCAAAGAGGAAAATATAAACTTGGGCTACCAGGAGTAGAAAAGACAAGGGCTTAACATTAACATTTGCTTGCATCTTTCTTGCAGTTTCTGACTACGTGACTTGGGCATGTTGCTCTCTCTCTGGGCCTCAGTTTTCTTATCTAGGGTTTCCCAGACTGTACTCCAGGGCCCCGAGTGTACTAAGAGCACTGGGCTATTCTGTATGTGTGTGTGTGTGTGTGTGTGTGTGTGTGTGTGTGTATGTGGGAGGGTGTTAGGAGTATCTGTGTGTTGGGGACCTTGCCTAGAAAAAAGTATTATATTCCATAAGCAAAGATTTGACCTGCTTAAGGTAATTAGTCTTTTATTACTTTTACTTATTTTTTAAATCAAAGTTTTGGGGAGCTCATTGAAGGGGTGGTGACAACTGGAATTTCATAACTAAGAAAAAAAAACTTTGAAAACTACTAGCTTTCATGCTCTCCAAGGTACCTTCCAAGTCACTTGCTGCTGCTATTTAAAGTTTCCTTCCTCTGTATAGCAAAGTTCTCAAAGTGTGGTCCACAGACCAATGGCATCAGTGTCACCCAGGAACTTGTTAGAAATTCAAATGCTTTAGCCCCGCACCAGACCAAAGGAATCAGAAGCTCAGGGGGTGGGGCCCAGCATTCTGGCTTAACCAGCCCTCACTCGAGGTGGTTCTGATGCATCTCAAGTGTGAGAACCTGCTTTACAAGTTCTAAGGTGCCTGCGCACCAGCCTTGTCCTATGATCTAGTAACTATTATCAATTACTATAATTGTCACCATTTTCCACTCTCTGGCATGGATACTCTCTATGCTAATTAAAGTCCTTCTTCAGTTCTACTTCTAAGTTTACTGATTAGGAAAGCAGATTAGCCTTGATATTTAGTACATTTAAAGAGAGACGTAGGAGCCTACTGAAAAACTATGCAATATTATTTCCTTCCTTTGTTAACATTTTTTTTCTCATAGGATGTATCTACATAATACATATTAATTGAAGTATTGATAATCAGTCAACCAAAAATTTCTTGTTGAGCACCTAAACAACAAGGAGGGTTAAACAAATCCAAGTTATCCCTCAATAAAATTAATATATTACAGGTGGTGCTTAGTTATTTAAGGTAATGTTTTCAACTATGTCCTTGTTGAAATAGAATTCTATTTGAGGAGGGCAAGAAAGAGGAGGGAAGAATACCAAGGAAAAGCAACCCGGCTTCAAAGCAAAGAGCCAACTCCACAAAAGGAAGAAATAATCTTTGAACTTTTAAAGCAGTAATTCCCAAATTTTAGTGGGCAATTTGTTGAAATCTCTGGGCCTGACTCCTCTGGATGTGATTCAGTTCTTGTAGAGCAGAGCTGCATGTGTATTTCCAGCGTGTACCCCACGCTCACCAAAGTTTGAGATCCACTCTCAAAAGGAATATTCATCCAAGTTCAGATTCAATAAAGAATATCAAGGTACCAGATAACAGTATAAATTTCAAAGTCGAGGCAATTAGTCAATGACATGCATCTTTAATAAGATTTTAGAACTAGTGAGCTGGCATTTTAAAGAGAATATTAGTCCTTGAAAAGGAATTCAAGATTTCAATCCCTTTTCATATGTATAAAAGAGGTTAGGATAGGGGATGGGTTTTCAGAACAGTAAGTCATCCATGAGAGGTCACCACTCATGCAAGCTCAGAAAAAAAAAAATAAACTGAATGGTTGAACTTACTTGTGCACTTTGGTAATAAGCACTCTGAAACTCTGCTCTGCAGAAGCCCAGGACAGGAAAAGCAGGCCTGCCACACGTCTGGATGGAAATGAACAATCAGAGCTGTACGAGAAAGCTTGTGCCACTATCAATGCCTCATTTCAATCGGAGTTGAGCATTACTCTTCAAAAAATGTTATTTGAAAAAATATATATTTGCTTTTCAAGTCACTGTCAGAAAAGTCTCTTAGCACAATGAAGAAAAATGCCAATGCAACAATATAGTTTCCAGCCATCGTTTTCTTTAGTAGCATATGCTGCAGTGGCCAAGAAAATAAACGACAGAGATTATATGGTGATGGATCCTGCTTGAGGGGTTTCAGGTTTTTGTTAATAGATGTAACAGAGAAAAGAAACATAGCAAGAGAAATCATGGAAAGAATCATTTTCCTAAGTCTGCTGCTTCAAAATTTTTTGGAAATTGTTTCCAATGTCAAAAAAGTGACAAGTCTCTAGAAGAATAACCGGGACATGGAGAGGTAATAGCTATGATCATGTTAACTGCATTGCACATGTGAATCTTTTGTAATGCTTAAGAGATATCTCTAAAGTAACAGAGAAACTTTACCCCGCATAACACTTCCCTTTGTTACCTTTACTACTAAAAAAGCAGGCCAAAGTTCCCTTTACTACTAAGACCAAGAGCAGCAAGGGTTAGATTAAGAAAGATACAGCTGAACAAGAAACACTAGATGGAAATTATCGTGGTGGAGCTGAAAGTTTGTATTAAATGACTTTCAGAGCAGCTAGACAAAGTTTCCAAACAATAATATTACAATGAGATGAGAGTCATCAGGTTTAATAAAATCAACTGGGAGGATTAAATCAGGCCAGCCTGAAAGACAGGTTAGATCACACAGAAAGAAATAAACAGGTATTGAGCAGCTATTACGAGCTGGAGTTTTCATACTCCAGTGTTTTTCATGACAAGTATTTTTAAGGTAAAGAAACCGAGGCACAGAGAAGATAAACACCATACTCGAAGCCAAATGGTAGAGATTGGCAAGGCTGAGATTTGAATCTGGGGGTGCTGATACCTTTGATGATTTTCCCCACTACATCTCATTTTTTGGACGGAGCCTAAGAAGTTCATGATACCAAAAAAAAAAAAAAAAAAGAAGGAAATTAATTTGTACAGGATTTGTTGAAATTCTTTGACTTATGTTTTGACTTATGTTTGGGTTACCAAGAAAGGCTAAACAGGGACTTAGAGGCAGTAAAAGTCAGCAGGTAGTAATAACTCTACCATATACCGTTCAGTAAAGCATATGGGAGTTAACTGTACTCCACAATAAATTATAATATAACGTCAATAAGGTGGCGAAGTTGTAGAATCTTGGATATAAATTGAGAACACTTCTATATTCCAATTCTAGTTCATAAAATTTGTTAATTCCATTCCTTGAAAAAGTGGATCACTAATAATAGGAAATATCCTATTATTCTAGATCCTGATTAACAGATCAAAACCAAAAAAGTCTATTTAGACTTAACATGTGGCTAAAGGAACACTCAGCCATACCAATCTTCTCCCTGATATGTGCAAATAATCCTTGGCTTTTGTTATCGTGGATTTTATTGCCTGTATACAACCTAATCCTTCCAAATGAGACCCAGACACTGTGAAACTGGAGTGAAAGACATTGCTTGTGCTTTTACAATAGCTGTGTGTGTTATTGGCCCTTTCCTCTATTTTCAGCACAGAGGTGCACGTGCTTTTATTTAATCAAATGATCCACGCGACACTACAAAGAAGAGATAATGACAGCCTGGAATGACTGTTTTGTGCTGCAAAGCCTGGAGCGCAGAGCAATTATTCGCTCAATCCCAGGCACAGGCATGTTCTATCTTTTCCTTTTCCTGCTGAGTTTATTCCACTGAATTGCTCCTGGACGATGAAGTCCAACAGGTAGATTTGTTCTACACTCCATCCACCCTCTCAAAGCAGGATTGCCTTTACAGAAAACCCTCCCAGTGCTTTGTCCAGCCTACTTTGAAGTGTCTCATCTAATAATAAAGCTTCGATCCCTTTTTTCTTAGAAGATGATTCACTGGTGCTATAATCCTTAGAGAAATTCTCCTGCTTTTTATCCTTAAACTTTCTTTCCTATTTCTATTGCTTCTTGATACGACTTATGGTGTCAGGAAGGTATTTATGTTTACTTCAGATGTTTTAACTACCCTCTCTAATCTTAATTGTGGCCAAACAAAAGTTCTTAAGCTTTTACTATATTTGCTCAAAACATATACTAATAGAAAATCATCATATATGTTATAATCTTGTTGGTTTGCTAAACTAATCTGTAAGTTTCCACCAGTGATACCATAAAAAAATAATGAGTCCTGGGTTTGATTTACAGATAATTTTTTGCGACTTTTAATGAAAAGTTACAAATATGTTTTTTTCTGAGGGTCTTACGTTCATACCTAAATGTAGAAATAATACCTGAATTTTTCTTGGGTGTATGTTATATACAGGTGAGTTATTCAGAATGTAAAGTGCTTTGGCACAGGATCACATTCTTGCTTTACAAAGCCAATACCTCTTCTCTTTGGTCTGCAGGGTCTTCCTTCAACCACACTTTTGTTTGACATTCTCATAAGGTGGTTCTCTGACATAACTCCAAATTGTTCTATATTCTATGCACTCTTTTTCGCCCATTTCACTTGATGATCCATTTGTCCATTTTTATATATAAGGTGTCTTGGCATAGCCCAGCTTTCTCCAATGAAACAATAATAAAAAAAATTTGTCTTTAACTCACTACAATGTTCTCATAAGACAGTTTGCTCAATTAACTCTCAGTCATCAGAACATAAATGTCTAGCCAATGGAGATAACTGGGAAGAAACGTAAATGTACTAAATATTAGAAAGACCATCACTTCCCTGGGCCTTACCCCATGTCTTAGCGGTTGAGTGCGCGCACTCCGCTACTGGCGGCCCGGGTTGGGATCCTGGGCGCTCACCGACGCACCGCTTCTCCGGCCACGCTGAGGCCACGTCCCACATACACCAACTAGAAGGATGTGCAGCTATGACATACAACTATCTACTGGGGCTTTCGGGGAAAATAAATAAATAAATAAAACTTCTCTGGGCCTTAGTTTCCTCATCGGTAAAATAAATGATCCCTAAAGGTTCTGCCTTTATGACTCAATGTGTTTGTCACTCGACATATTCCCAGAAAAAAAGACATTAGACCACCGTACCTCAGAAACAAAAAAGCTATCTTTTAAATTTGCATATTTATTTTTATAAAATAAGAGAGTTCAAGGGATTGAGAAAGGTTAATAAAGAATATTTAAGGTTGAATACAACTAAATGGAAAGTAATGACAAGTGGAAGACTAATTTGGAAGTAGCAAAGTGGAAAGAAGATGTTGAAAGTTATTTGAAAGGGAAACTTATGGACTTGGTCCTGGTGGCAAGTCTTCATTCATAATGATTAGTCTGCACATTTGCTGCATATGGAAGAAATTCAACACAGAACGCCCGTAATTCTGCTCCCTTGGCAAAGGAGTGCACTGTATGAATTCACTATATTTGTGGGTCTTAAGAAAGCAGAGACAAAATTTTCACAAAAGCCATTTTGCATTTAAGGTCATGGGACAATTCAAAAGCAGTCACTCTGTGTGTTCATGGACAATGCATGAACATATAAGAGGAGTTAATATTATTTTAGCAAAGATATAGAATACTTTCAGTGAAGGCAGCCATTAGTAGATACGGAAATGAAGAGGCTATAATGGTTAAAATAAGCTCACAACAATAAAAGTCTTCAGAAAACATAAAAGTGTGTGTTGTGCCAGGGCAGGGGATGAATAGATGTGGCTTATACTTGCTCACTCATCAAGTCAATACATGACTTAATCTGCCAATCCGTTTAACAGATACTGCAACAAATGTTAAAATTCTAAATAAGAAACATAGTTTTCAGTCATGAGTAGTTTTAAGAGCCAAGGAAAGAAAATGACAAAGCCTTACCAGTGTAGCATTTTCATTGCAATATCTATTGCTAGGTTATCATGTACCAAGTGTGAATTTCAAAGAAAGAGGGAAATTCTTGAAGGCAAAGTAGTAAGTACATTAGTAATAAATCGTGCTGTGCATAATGCAGAATTACGCAGAGAAAAAAATGGATGACAGAGTTCATTTTGTTTAAGTCGTGAAAGAGTAAATAACGTTAAATTGCAATGGAATTTAAAACAAATTCTCTATGGAAATTTCATTTTTTCTTTATTTAAATCAAAAGCAGAGTTGCTGTTTTTCTAATCCACAGGATTTTCTTTTTTCAAAGAAAGAACACTGATTATCTAGTACGTATCTAGTATAAGATCACTGTAATAGAAGTAAATTTTTCTCAAACAGAAATGGAGCAGAAAATAATCCCATTTTATGAGGCAAAAAACAACCTTAATGGGCCCTTTAGACAGCGCCATCATATTCCTGGAAGGTCCCTGGGCCTCTAGTTATTCAAAATTTGGGATAAACTTGGTCCCACAAGGAACTGACTTCAAAGCAATATATTACATATATGAAGTTCTTAATTTTTACAAATGAAGAAATGAAAGAGACAGTCATCTAGATGATTAGTATAAAAGTTAATAAAGAAGGCAAATGAATATATCTCTTTCATAGCCTCTTTTAAAAAGTGAATTTCTTACTTTACATTTAACTTACAAAATAACTATTCAGAACAAAAAAACCAAGAATATTAATATAAAGGATTTAGATATTACCCTCCAAAAGAAAGACTTCACAGAGAAATAAGATCCAACCACTTCACTTTGTGAGAGTTCCTAAAAGCAAACAAACATATAGCTAAATTTTGAGATGTTTTTGAGAATAACTAATTAGCCCAACAAAATCAAAACAAACAAAAATTATATATCCTAAGACACTTTGGATGTTTATAAACTATAATTTTTCTTCTCTTGAATAAAGTTTTCATCTTACTCATATCTGATAACAATGGTAGTAAAGTTTAGCGAGGATTATTTGTATAATTTTTAAGAGTCTACTTACCTCTTTATTCTTAACTGTTAATTAACATATCTCAGTCTAACATTTTATTATAGAAAATTCAACTGTTTAAACATATTTTAAGATTTTTAAATAAGCCAGACAATATTTGTTCCTTTTAACAAAACAATTTGACACCACAGACCTTCAGAGCATTTTTAAAGAATGATAGCAATCTTATTTATAAACACACACCTAGTTAAATTTGGTTTAATTTCTTACTAAAAACTTCCTAGTTTTATGATATAATATAATAATATAGTGTAATATGATATAATATAAGTGACTTTATTAATTTGAACTCCCCAAAAATAATTTTAAAAAGAGATGAATACTGAGAAAGGTGGCTATTGGGTTGAAAACAAAGCAATGGATTAATTTTATTACTTAATCCTCAAACTTTTACGAAGTGAAACCAATTTGACTTTGGGAAATCAAAAACATAGTTACTCAATTTTAAAGAGAATATTTAAATTACAAGCACCCTTTCAAGTTTAATGTTTTGCATCCTGTCCCTGGGTGTCAGTTATGGTAAAATTATGGAAAACTGATGACAGTTACCTGAGAATATCAACCTTTGACATTGTGACAAACAGGAAGCAGTTGTGCAACTTATTTGATTATTCCATGATTTTGTGTTAGCTAAGACTGTAGTGGTTCAGCATCTCAAATGATGCCTAATGCATAGTAGGTGCTCAATAAATATTTGTTGATTGACTGTTTCTCACTTGGAGTTTCATTTGGTTAAGGATACATATTCCTTCCAAACATGATACCAAAAATAACATCAGAAAATAATAATGAACTAAAGTACTTTAGAGTGTGCTGCAACTTGAATAATTTACATTTAGAACTAGAATTACATCAGAGATCATCTCTACAACCTACCTGTGCTTTTTACATGAAATTTATTTCTTAATGAAACTAATTAACATTTTCCCAAGTTACTTGCATAGGGTTTGGTCAGGTCATGTGTCTAATGTCAGAGGTCTTCAGGAAAAAGTCTTGAGTTTAATAAATTCTTTCACTGTCACTACGGAGTTATAATTCATTTACATTTACAGCTATGGTTCCCATCTCTCACACTTAGCACATTATCACATCAGTTTCTAAAAAAAAAAAAATCCTTAAAAAATACACTTACATTTGGACATTGGGACACAAACTTTAGGTGGAATGATTGCAAACTTTTTTGATGCTATACTATTGTTTAACTCAAAAAACCTTATTCTAGCTTTTAGAAAAGATGCATATCTCCTTTTCTATTGCTAATTCCCTTTAGTTTGATTCCCAATTCTTTTTTAATTAAGCAGCATGTTTAGCAACATGTGAAAAAAATTTAGAGTTTCATATTTAAAAAAATTGTTGCTTGAAGTCTCCTTACACAAATAATTTCCCTAGAGTCAATAATACAAGTTATACAACTAACAGTGAGTTTTATCTTAATGCAAAATGTGTTAAGGCAACTCAAATGGATTTGTAAGTCTTGACTCTAGACTCAAGATAGGTACAGCAGATAAGACAATCATTAAGCATTTAAAAGCATTATTAATTCATTTAAAATTTAGGTGGTCTAAGGTGATTAATACTGAAACTACACCAACTCCATAGTTTCCATTCTTCCTCAGATGAACACAGAGGCTAATGACCTAATTACAGGACTAGTATGCAAAGAGCAAAATGGGATGGATGAATTTGGGGGGGAGATTTTAATTATCAAGATTTAGAACTTAGGTTTCTCTGTTAAAAGTTGAGTAACAAAAATATTAGCCACATTTGGATCCACTGAAGTCCCTAGGCTATGCTTTTCATGCTATATTTAATTAATTCTGTCATTATTCATCAACTAAAATTTATATTTCATTTTACAACCTACATTCTCATGTAAATTTAGGCCTTTATTTCAAATGAAACAACTTAATTTTCCTGTGGAACCCTGTGCCATTTATTGCTTTGCATGAATATAAAATTCACAACAGACTGGCCGAGGCCTTCCTTTCACTAGAGTTTCTAATGATAACAATAACAGAAATAATAATAAAACACCTGGCATTACGATAATGAGTTCTAAACAAAAGTGGTGATTTTATTATGGAGGGCAAGAAAAACAAAATAAACTATTCACGAATTCCAGAGAAGACATGTTAAATCATAATTGTAGAGATTTTAGTTATACTTCAGTTTCCGTGAGACAAGAGGTTGGTAAGTGAGGGAAAGCACAATTTTTAAAATAATAAAATTATAAAGTAATAGCAAAAGGAAATGAACAAAAAACAGACATCAAATTGATAAAGGAAAGTTATTGAAGTTATTCTGAATAATAAATTGTTGAACTATTTCTACTGAGGTTTTGAATTTACTAAAGTAGCAAGATCCACTGGTAATATCTCATTTAGATCTATTTTTTGCCTCCAAAAAATCAACACGCACTAAGAAAATTTCTCCTCAAAGATCAAAAATCTTACCATGAATCTAAAAATCAACCAGATTTTTAATTTAAACATCTAGAGGATACACTTTTTCCTCAGAGAAATAAAACTAATGGACAGCTCATTTTTTCCCTAACAAATGAATATGATGCTATCTTTCAGCCTTCTATACAAAATAAATCATAGAAATCTTTAAGGACTTTGTCATCAGATGAACAAGGATTAGCCACTAAATTTTTATTAAAAGGATTTTTTTTATTAGCTTTAATGTGTACAGGCCTTTAAACACAATGCGTGTTATTATAATTCAGCAATTCTTCACTACAGTCATGCTTCACTTAACGACGGGGATAGTTCTAAGAAAAGTGTTGGTAGGTAGTTTCATTGTCCGAACATCATAGAGTATACTTTCGCAAACCTAGATGGTATAGCATACTACACACCTAGGCCAGACAGTACTAATGTATGGGACCACCATCATATATGCAGTCTGTCTTTGACTGAAGTGTTATGTGGCACATGACTGTACTCAAAACATTCACAATAGATTTGACATTGTGAAGCCTGAGAGTCAAATGTAAGTCAAGCCAAGTAGCATTCTTGATCACACAGCATTTCTTTTATAGGCTCACAATTTCCTTTGTTTTTTTTTTTGGTGAGGAGGACCAGCCCTGAGCTAACATTCAATGCCAATCCTCCTCTTTTTTTGCTGAGGAAGACTGGCCCTGAGCTAACACCTGTGCCCACCTTCTCTACTTTATATCCGATGCCACCACAGCATGTCTTGCCAAGCGGTGTGTTGGTGCGCGCCAGGGATCCGAACCTGCAAACCCTGGGCCGCCACAGGAGAGCTCGGGCACTTAACCGCTTGCGCCACCAGGCCGGCCCCCACAATTTCCTTTTATCATTACCTTTTCGGGTGTTTAAGAGGTAAAAGAATAAATAAATTCATAAGTAAATAATTTATGTAGGTTTCCCTGGTCAGACTGAAATCCCTGTTTATCAAAGCTGTGGCTCTTGGACGCTTCCATCCAGTTGACTAAGCCTATGGATAATTACGTAATTGAATACAGGGCGGTGAAGTAAGCAGAAATTCACACTGAAATGCTATTTTCCAGTTTTATTGGTTACTCAAATAGCTGTTCATATCATTTATACTCATTAAACATAAACATGATCCCCTCTGCAGATCGACTGTCCTTTCAAACATTACTAGAGAGAGACAATCTCAGCTCCCCAGAGGACTTGCCCTGTACCTGAAGCCTAACCTTGCTTTGTCTTTTATTTTTCTAGAAATTTTACCTTAAATCTTTTATAGATGTTAGTGTGGGTGTGTACGTGAACGTGTCTATGTTTATGTACATGTATGTATAAATATATGTATATATGTGTATATATTGCTGTCAATCAGAGCTTCAAAAGCAGGATCCTCACAAAATTATGATTTATTTTTATTGTGAGCATGTAGGGACTTGAAAACCAATAAATCTCTTCAAAGTCATACTCAATTTAACATATATATATATACATTTATTACATATATATGTCAGATATAGCTGATATATATTATATATATACAAATATATATGTTCGAATTAAAAGGCCACGTGATCTGTGAACCAGCCCTTAGCTCCATTATCCTTGAGTCAAGTTATATTAGTTCCCTCTCTTTGATCAGCCCAGAACGGGTCTTGGGAGACCATCGGCTCACTTGGTGACACATCTCAGCAATATGAAGGCCAGTCAGCCACCCTGCAATTAACCACCTTAGACCGAGCACGCAGGCCTCATGGAATCCATCCTCTGCTTGAGATTACATTTTGTCCTTTCACATTGTGCCAACTCATCCAGATTTGCTTCCCGAAGGACCCACAACATTTAAAAAATTCAACAGGAGCGGTCAAATGAATGTAATGCCATTGTTACAGCAAATCCCTGTAGCTATGCATTACAATACATAAAAATGTATGATATTTTATACCTATGGGAAAAGTCAAAACAGCAAGAAAAAAATCATCTCAATATAAAATTTAATTATAGCTCCATATATTTTGTGGGGATAATCAAATATTTACTGGCATTACGATAATATCTCTATTTTAAATAAACTTACTACAAATTTTAAGAGTCTGGTTAACTGAGATCAAAATACAATCCTTTATAATAGAAATGCTCATGCCTTTTGTTCATTGCTGCACTTTGGAATCTCAAAATTCTTAATTATGAGGTTGACTTGATAGCATTTTCAAAACACATAAATTTGAGAGTATACAGAGTGGTAAAGTAAGGATTTTAAAAACAATTTTATATTTCCTTCAGAAACATGAAAACATCTCATTTTTTCAAAGACATATGCCTAATAATTTGAAATGAGACACACAAAAAAGCCATTCTGGTCATACGGATTGAGAGAGTCAATGACCAATAAAGTTTTAATTTTTTTTTTAGATGATCTATTTATTATCGGGATGTGAAGTCTTTGTAGAAAGGACCTGACAATTGTTAAATAATGACTTTTTTTCCTCCTATGTCTGACTGACTGTGTGAGATACTTAAAAATGTGTTAATTTGTTTCTCTACCATTTCTTAAATTAAAGCACTTAGAGGTTTTCACTGATACATTTTTAATGTGTCACCCAAGGTGTCAGGTTTAACTACACCCTGCAGACTTACAGAGTTGAAAATGTTCTCTGGTTTAAATTAACAATATCCTTGCCAAAAGTCTTATTAAAAATTGCTTCATTCAACCAGTGAATAAAGTGTTTTATAGTTCATTAAAATTATGCTAAGTGATTATAATAAAATCTTTATAAAAAAGAGGTATTACTAAAAAAAATAAGCCATCAAGTAACAGAAGATATGCTAATGAGATATTATCACAGTCTATATTATATTATTCAGGGATGAACTCTTCTTAAAACAATTCTAAACTGTTACTGTTGAGAATATGAATTGCAATATGTATATCTTTATATTATCACAATGGTTATTTCTTATATAATTGAAGTGATTTATTGAAAGTACATAAGGTTATTATTATCTCACCCATTGCTAAACTCATTCTTCTACGATAACACACACACACACGCACACAATGTAGTGAAAAATCATTTCTGCTTAGCGTCTGATAGAGGCAATTATTTCATTATTTTTTTTATTTACCTTTTTGGTTTGACCCCACAAAATTTATTCACAAAATACATATACATCATCTCTTCTGAGCTCATGAAACTTTCTTGTTGAATAATTTAACTTTAGAATAAATGATCAATGATAAGCTTCTTCTAAAGAATAAAATATTGCAATAACTAAAAGCATTACCATTTCTCTACCAAAATGCATTTTGTCATATAAGTAAAACTCTTTGACCGGGATAGTTAACCAGTTGCCCAAGTTTAGGAAGACATCAATCCTTTTCTTCTTAAAATAACATTTTTCTTTAACAGCTGAGTGTGGGGCAGAATTAAAAATATGCAGGATGGAAAGTGTGCTTGTGGAAAACCAGAATGAGTGTTTTAAAGGATGTTACCATTCCCAGAAGAGGAGATATTATGGAATCCATAATTATTTACAGGTTTACATACCACTCAAATATAGCACATATTTTATACATTCTTGCTCTTCAGAGGTAAGTTTAGGTGTATTTTTCTCCTATTCATTATTACGTGGTAACACATTTACTCCAAATAACATATAAGTTGGTCCTGAACAGCAGTTACAATTTCCCTGTGCTCAGGTTGGCTATTCATCTGTTTTCAATACTAAATACAACCCCACGTTACGTGAGTGCCACAAATACATAATAAGATTTCCATTGAAAGAATCTATTATTGGCGAGATGATGAAAATGAAGAACAGATACTTAAGTAATGGGAAATTCCATGAGCTGCTTCACTTGTATACGGGGGAGATGTGCATATTAAAAAAAACGATAATGTCAACTTAGCGTATCCCCCTCCATGGTTATATCACTTCTGAAAAAAACCAAGGAAAGGAAGAAAAACCCCACACTGGAGAGAGTATCTAACATTATCTGACTATATTTAAGTCTTTGCCACAAAGTTTATAATTCTCAGATTTTATATCCACCTTTGGTGCTCAAAGACAAGGCTGCATACCAAAGCCCCGCTATAAAAAATCAGGAGACCTCATTGCCATAAATCAAGATTCCAAAGAAGAAAATGACCTGTTTATATGAAAAATTCACCTTTGACTTTGAGCATGTTATACCAAATACAAAAAACCTGTATTTAAATGTAACACAAATAAATTATATCCTCTTTCCAAAAATAAAAGAGGAAAAGTCCTTACACAAAATTCTTTAATGGGTAGATTGAAATAATTAGAAAAGGGATGCATTTCCACAAAACAGTAACATAGTAATACATAAAACTACACAGTACAGTCACTTAGCCTTTAGTTTCTCAGAAAGCAAAATTTACTTGAGCATCATCCTTTTTCCTTTAATCCCTGGAAGAAAGAATTGGGGGAGCAGTTTCACTGTGTGTGAAGGATGGCAGGCTAGGTGGTAATTGAAGTTTCAAACTTTCCCTGGGTTTTGAATTTAACACTGCGCTCTTGTAAAGCAAATGTTTTAGGGGACAGTGACAATCTGAATGAATTATCAAGTGTTCAGTTTGTTCTTACAGAAAAAAACAAATGAGTGAACTGATTTTCTTTTACTCAGCATTCAATATCCCCATTAAATTTTATAAAATTGAAAATCCTTTAGGCTAAAAACTCAAAAGCCATATTACCACACATACTAAAAATAATCTGCCAAGTACCCCAATGAGAAAAGAGTTAGACACAGGGAATTCTGTATCTGCAATGGCAAGCTAGAAAAATGTACCAGTTTGCATGTACAAATGGATTATAAATAAAAACTCCAAAAATTTTAGATATAAAAATAGTGGAGAATAGATGTTTATTATTCATTTTTAATTTTTTGGTAGAGCAAAGGAAAAGATATGGATTTATGTTTACTTAATTTATCGTTAAAATTGAATTTAAATATAAATTAAATGAATTATTTAAAGAAGAATCTTTCTATTTATCCTTTCTTTTATACTACAGTAAAATGGATCATTCTCACTAATTAGTACTAAATACTATATAATATCCTGCTCTAGCATTACATCTTAACTATATCTGGAAGAGAAAATATTGCTACATATTAATGGATTGCAATGCTTTTACACAGATATATCATAACACAGATACATCATAGATACAGAATGAGGAAAGCCAAATTACATGAATTTTAAAAATATAAGTACTTTTAACATAACACTAATTTTGAAGTACAATTACAAAGAAAAAAGTGTAATACAAATATGAACAGTGCAAACATTTCTTTAAGAAACTTTATTTTGGTCAGTAAAAAACACAGTGAACATAAGTCATAAATATTTGGCAACTTTCCTTAATAAATGTTTTTCATTTTATTAAAATGATAAGGGTGACTTTTAATGTGGCCCTGACTTTTGTGTGAGCCAAATTATCTTTTGGTCATTAATTCTATAAGAATTGGGAAGAAACTGTACAGTAAGAAATACTTGTTAAAGCAAATTAAGACATTACCATAAATACAAAAACATTTTAAGGATTTTCTTCATTCACAATAATAAAAATGACACGATTAAAGAAATACTCAAATGATAGCATGATTCAATCAGAATGGAAGAAAACAGACTGTCATGTTCCAGGGTCTAAAAAAATGTCACTATTAAAAAGGAATACTGACTTTTTAAATAGAAATTTGAGCAAACAAGATTTTTACAGGGAAAATTCCCTTGATTTATTTCAACGAGTAGTCATACAAAAGTCAGTTTTATCTTGATATTTATTTGTGTCCAAGAGTGGTACCACCGCTGAACAAATTAGAAGCTTAGTTTATATCTTATATATTTTACAAGTTATAAGAAGAGCCAGGGCTTAGTAAGTTACAAGAACCATAAACTCCTCTTGCTTCCCAAGAGCTATTTATTTCCTGAAGTGAGAAGAGGCAATGATGGAAAACTGTTCTCATTATACACTCCAAAGACGCAGCAATATAGGGATTTTTGAGTTTAGAAAACCTCAGACTCAATTTTCAGTGAACAAAAACAGTAAGTTACACGGATCTTCCTTCTCTCTGGAGTTGTCCCTGTCCTAACCTCATCATTTTATTCCTGATCTGGAGCAAAGACATTTTCTAGACCCTGTGGTACATACAACAGAAACCAGATGCTGAGAATGATGCTGAGAAGTGACCAGAGATTAGCAAAAGGGTGATTTGGATGTGATTGATCAGTGTGATTTGTATTTACTTAAAAGTAAACACATGGTTTGCTTAAAGTTTATGGGGAAAAAAAACACATTTGAAGAGTGATGAAATCTGTGGTACAGTTTGAAGAGGTATGAGAGAGATTTGGGAAAGCAGCTGATAGTTTTTCTCAACAAGAAAAGCTGAAAGATCACATGCTAAGCATTACCTTACTTGATCTTTTCCAACTCTTCCTCATTAGCATGGTCTGTAAATGAAATAAAGCATTTTCATTATCTTATCACTCAGGTACAGAATAGGGCAGCCAATTGTTTTCTAGGGAAGATTAACATTTAAACAGCAAACAGTTTCCAGCAACAACTTGACAAGACAAAAATTGTTTTTCACGTACACACAGCTAGAAGCACCTTTAACATTCAAGCAGTCTTTCTGGTGAGAGTTCATTTGCTTTATTTTTTTGTACAAAGAAATGGGACAGTATATTTTAAATAGAATGGAAATTTTGAAATCTCTTAATTATTGACTGGAAAAAAACACATTGAGTCGCATGATTGGCAATTTTCCTTTTAGTGGTGGAAGTTGAGGATGTACCATGACTTTACCAGGTATGTAATACTTTTTCTCTTCAAATATGTTCAAAGTCTGTGCTTTGGTGGCATCTTAGAATAGTTTCTGCTTCCAGAAAACAGAACAACTAATCTTTAATTAGATCAGGGTCTACAAATGCTTTCAAATGAGAAAAAATGTTGCATGTTGTGATGCTATTAGTGGATCTTCCTGTTAAATGTTTAGCCATAGCATATCCTTTAAATTAGTTTTTTTTTGTGTGTCATAGTAAGAGGTACTTATGGCTACAAGTTTTAATTAAGGTTATTGGAGATTTATGATGAGTGCCCAAGATCATTGTTCTGTTGTATAAAGTAAGTCATAAAAATCCAAAGATTTTTTATTTCCTCTCCAGTTTAAAAAATTTCTCAATGAACACTGAGGTATCAACTTCCTGATTAACCTTTTTACCCTCTCTTAGCTTTGTCATTATCTTTAAGGCAGATGAAGTGGAGAATAGGGAACATTTGGAGCAAAGAATATAGCTCATAGAAATACTTTCCATATTTGTATATCAAGGAAGTGCACTGGTGCCTTTAAGAACTATATCTCCTTCAGCAGAATTCACTATAAAGAGGGACCATTTCAGAAATCACTCATAAATTACAAAAATACAAAAAGGAAAAGATTTTAATATAGGATTAGGTCATATAGAAGGCAACCTTTGGACTAAACCAAGACAATAAAATCATGTAGAGGTTCTAGGGTAGGAAATGAGAAAAATCATAAAATTGTCAAGAATAAGGAGACATTCCTCTTTTCTGTAGATAGTGGTTTTATAGGTTATATTTTCTCTATTTAAACTCTATGTTAAATATTGAGCAAAATATGGAAGAGTAATAGATTTCCTAAGGTTACAGTCATTCCCTTTTTTTCCCCAAATAAAGCCAGGAAACTCAAAAGCATTGTTATCAAATCCTATTATAGAAATATTTTATATGTTTCTAAGTAGTAATATCCAATTCATTTTGAAGCAACAAAACCCACCATTGTGTTGTGGAGATGGACATGTAGTGGACATGTAATAAATGTTTGTTGTTTATGTTAAATGAGTTATGTCATCAGCATCCTCAGCATCAGCAGCATCATCACCACCACCACTACCACCATTTTCTCCATCATCACTAAAAGACAATCGGAAACCAAATACTTTTGTGGTATGCCGTATTCACAAAAACTCTCCCATTAGGAGTCAGACAAGTGTTCAACTTTCTCAGAAAGCAGAATTTCAATGGACAAAGAATGGTAATTCTTAGGGACAATGTTTTGAGTCAAATCAAGTGAGAACAATTAAGATAAATAGATCAAAAAGTAAAATCTCTTATCTCATGGCCATTTATCATCATCCTCATCTAGTATCTAAGAATCTTATAAAATTCCATTCTGTAAGAAATGTTATACTACAAAAAAGGGGCTAAGAACATGAGGAAGAGATGAATCTCAGGGCAACACTACTCAATATGACACAGATTCACTACTGTTGGTCAAAGCCACATCCCCTGACTCAGAATCACTGCACAAAATTGATCTTCTATATGTAAAGCAAACTACTGGGTTGGTATTTTTCCTGTTTCTCCAAATTGGCTTTACAAACAGGCTGCGTGGTATTATTTGTCAGATTGGGACACTGACGCAAACAAAAAGTCAGTAATTTCCCTAAGGATAAATATGAAAGATTTGGCAGTTAATGGGATCAATTCATTATTTTCCTGATTCAGTTTCTAGAGTTCTAATATTAGATCCAGTGACTCTCAAAATGTCCCTAGATTTTGTAACAAAATTTCTGCTTCTGGAGTCCTTAATCAACTAGCTAAATAATGGGTTTAAGTGCCCCACTCCCAAGTCTCTTTTTCTTTTTAGCTGGTTAGGTTAAGGTAGAGTCAATAAAACTGAAAACAGTAGAAAAGTTAAAAAAAAAAAAGTGAATTAGCAGACATACTATTACTGTTACCTTTGGTATCTGCAAGACTTGTTAGAGAAGAAAGATTGTTTGGGGAATGTTCAAGATAGGAGATGAAGCAAGTTACAGAAAAATAAGATTTATTTTTTGCTCTATGATCTTAACTTCAGCTGAGAAACATATGAATTTGTTTTTGAAAGTGTCATTATCTAATATTATTATAGTACAATTCAGATTCCTCATTAGCAGCTCAACTTTCCTTGAAGCCGATAAAAGGAATAAGTAGCATAAATATATGGCCTGTGATAGAGCTGCGGAACTGATTATGTTTTTAAAAGATTTCACGATCTCAATCTGATTTTTGCTTTTATCTTTGGTGGTAGTGATTTTTTTAGGGCAATTACATGGCTACTATATATGTAAAAAAAAATCACAGAGTGGTTAGATATTATAGTACATACATATTATAAAACATACATTTTACATTTTTTATGGGTGGATACTTTTTCAAATGTTAGCTATGGAATAATTCAGAACAATTTCAAAAATAAACCAACATGAAAATATATTTTTAAATTCACTAAAGGCCAATTACAGTGAATTCATATGTTTCTTAGAATTTTCTATTTTTTAGCTTTAGCCAAGCAATTTGTAGGTCTAGGTATCTAAGAGAGTGTGTAACACAAATTAACTCACTTTTATTTCACAAATTCTCCAATGAAGAAAGCTGTGGATTGAACTCTGCTAGAAAAAGAGCCAGAAAGAACTCAAACACGCTATCAGACCAAAATACCATATACAGGACACACGTGTATGCACGACACACTTTAGCAGGTTCAAAAACAGGACATGCATTCAAAACAGAAATGACAGCTGTGTCATGCAACTCATCAGCATGCCCCCCCCTGAAGATTTTGGTTTCTCATACACACAATGCTGGAAACTTAAAAAATACGTATATATCTGTTCACATCTGGGATTTCCTTTTAAAGACTCAATCATGAACTCAATGAAGAAGATTTTAATAAAAGCAACTATGAAATACTTTTGCTATTACTCATACTATACTTCTTAAATTGCAGTAATTAGACATTGCATGTTTTAGAGGCTTTAGTTGATTGAGTAGGCTGATTGGTTTTTCAACACATTCTTTGGTTTTACTGACTTCTAGAACTGGCAATCCACACAAGGAGAAATCATTCCAATTGCATTATTCATGGAACATATTGTCAGTATTAACAGTGTAGAAAAAACTCACAAGATCACTGATTTAGAAATCTTAGCACTTTGTGATTCTAAGTACTCTGTATTGCCAGTTACTCATTTCTTCCTTCTTTTGACAGCATTTTCTTAACATTAATGTTCTATTTCCTATTTGGTTTGTAGGATTTATTTGTCAATGGCTCTTGAAACTCATATCTTCCATTCTCCCTTCTAATTCTTATAATATATTTAGCAAGATTTATAAACACAGACATTAGAATAAACATGGTTTTGAACTTAAGTCTTAAGTCCCAAAAGCTTAAAATAGATTATTTCTGAGCTAATAACCAAAGAGACCAGAACTCTTACATTTTCTGTGTGAGAGTCAACACAAAATCATCCTCGATTCCTTCTCTATATATCATTCTGAATATTAAACCGAATTATGAAGCATTTAGTAACTGATTTCTGGTTTGCTGCATTTTGAGTTTGAATTTCTCTAAATAAGATTTGTTCCTGGATAATTTGTGAAAGTTCAGCATGTCATTTTCCCAGCAGCAATGTGTTATGTATTTCAGGCATACAAAAATTTAATTTGAAGATACATTGGATCTCTGATTGTTTTTAACTAAGAAACTTCAAATGTATGCCAGGGAAATATATTTAGCTAATAAGAGATTTGTTATAAAATGAAGAAAATACAGTGACGTGCTTCTAATTCATTGACATCATTAGAAATCTTGAGCAATACAGACTGATTTTAAGCAGATTATCATTAACACACTAATTTTAAGAACACAAAAGGAAAATTAAAACATCATTTAATATTGTTTGTGACAACCTCAAAGATTTGAATATTGAAGTAAAAAAAAAAAGCTTAAAATACCTTTCCCTGGACCGTTGAAGCACCCCTTCAAATCCTCATAGAGATTCGCCTACAACCCATTGAAGAACCACTAGATACAGAAAGCTAGACTAGGTTTTGAGACGAGTCATCATAAGAAACGTAATCAGAAGCAATAACTTACATATGTTTTTTTTGTACCAGAAGTGATAGGATATAGGATGGTGGTGAGGTGAGGTACAGTCTAGGTATATTTTAGGGAGGACAAGTGACATCGAAGAAAGCTTGGACTCGAGAAAAGGTGAGCTGTGCTGGGGTTTGTATGGCTGGGACAGAGGTTACAAGTGAGGGAACATATGTAGCTTGTTGGAGAAGCTTAAAGTCCTTCATAGGGGTTTCCATTTAATTACAGAAATAACCACAGGGCACTGAACACTTACAAGAAGAATAAAGAGGGAGGGAGAGAACCTGGCACAATGCTTATAGATGATCAATAAGTATTTTTCTTAATAGATGCCTACAAATGGTTCTTGTTCAGAGTTTCAAAATCTTATAACTAGTGTTGCTTATCAGTTTTAGAGATCTTAATAAAATAGCTATAGAACTGCTATATAGACAAAAACACACACAGAAAAAAAACGCAAATTTTTATGTCTTTGTTAGAAATTTTCACCATGTAAAGCACATGCTTAGAAACTCCGAGTCAAATCTAGGACATCAAACTGGCCAGGATATCAGGGACGGCAATAGAATTACCTATAGGGGATCTTTTATGCCTCTCCTCTCCTCCTGACCCAGCTCGCTTCTCTACAACCAATCCCGTGCTCCTGGCTATTGCTCACACCCACACAGAGGAGCCAGTATGGCCACACTGGTCACCCTTCTCTCTGCTCCTCGGGCGTGACTGAGGACAGGATGGTTCACCAGCCAGAGGCTGGCTTTGGTCCAGGCTGCGATCATCGTGCCTTTTCTGAGGCTCTGAGCCCTGGCTAAGCCGCTTGCTTCTTTGGTGAAGAAGAGAGAAGTCACGTAACATTAGTGTGGGAGGGAAGAAGACACCATTTTTCAGTTGCCACAGCAGAATAAATCCAGTGCTATTTGGGACTCCGAAGGGGGAGGGCATGAAGTAAGGCAGTGAATAAAAAATACGTACTTTTTCTTCCAAGGTAAAGAATTTCTTCCAAAGTAAAGAATTTCTTCCAAAAAGCTGGGGTAGCCAAAGGGATTTGAATTAAGAAAATGGCGTGAAGATTTCAGAAAGAACTCTCTGTGTTAAGGGTGAATTTGGCTGGAGAGATACGATGAGGAGAAAGGAAAAGGAAGAAAACAAGAAGATGAATAATACCAGATTTTGGATGTGTAACTGTTTCGTGTAACCCACCTGTTTTCTTCCCTATTCATGTTTGATAAATCACTGATGATCAGCCGCTGTAATATTTTTAAATGATTTTTTCTAATTAGAAAGACATTGTGCCTAAATATAAGTTTGAGCCGCTATGGAGATTGAAGGATTTTTGCAAGAATTGTTGCAGCAAAAATAATGTTGGGAACCACTTTGCCGGTGCTGACGTATATTTCTCTGTAATTCAGAACAACTTAGCAGCTTCATCATAAAGTCTCTTGATACTAACTTGATCCCTCAAACCCTCAGTTTGGTTTTAGAGTACTTAATAAATATCCCTTCAATGTAAAAATTCAGCAGACGCTCCATCATCAAATCACCCAAATAACTACAACAGCTACCATATCATTTCGAGATCCAGCAATGTTGCCAGTTTGGATGGTTGGGGACCATCCTCAAGACCTCAGGCACCTAGGTATTTTCATTTATGAAGTGTTGTCCTTCATTAAAATAACAAAGAATCCCAAAACAAGAATATTCTATCACCAAGTTGTGTTGATTTTACCTTCTATAGGTAAACCTGCTGATTTTTCTCCATCTCTACCTCTGACAATTCTAATCCAAACCTCCATCATCTTCCACCAGAATCTTTGCAATAGCCTCCTAACTGGTCTCCAAGCATCCATGCTTCCTCTTCCATCTGTTTGCTACAATGCAGCTACACAGCTATTTTCAATAGGCAAACGTGATTATGACACTTCCTATTTATACTCTTCAATGGCTCCCCATTGCTCTTTGGGGAAAGACCACACATCTTAACAGACCAACAGTCCCTACACAGTCCAGTCTAGGCATCTCCTTTCCACTGTCATCGTGGACCATGACCTGCTATACTCTCTTTGCTTCCACTTTCTCTAAGCTCCAGTACTTTTTTAATTCTTCAAGTTTAAGCAGGGTTTCTCTAGCCACAGGGCCTTTGCATGTGCTGTTTCGTCTGCTTGAAATACTTTCTCTCTTCCTGGTTTTTGCCTTATTAACTCCTATTCACACTTCAGACCTCATTTCCCACTTGACTTCCTTAGAGAATCCCTGTTCTCCTGACTAGAACAAATTCTCCTATCTTGGCTCTTACAGTAACATGTACCTCTCTTTCACGGCACTTAAAACAGTTGTCATTTTACGTTTCCTTCCATGATTATTTGATTCCTGAGTTCTCCACTGTATATAAGTTCTATTGTATCCTAATGATGTAGCACAGGACCTGGCTTATAGTAGGTTCTTGATGAACACCAGGATTATTTGAATAAAGCAATAAACAAACACTTACAATTTATTCCTATGTATGGATTAGCCAGGTAGGATAATGTATTCTGAATTGGTGACTTCTAAAATGATGGGCTTCTATTTCTAAATTTTCTCTGTAAAAAAATGTCCTCACCCACCCTTCTACCTGCACACATGGGCCTGTGCATATGCAGACATACATACATTCTTTCACCGTGCTAAGTTCTTACGGTAGGTACTATTTGGTGGTATTTGTTGTGAAAGAGAAATTTCTTCCTCACTGAATGAAGTATAGATACTTAAATAGTACTTAGCAAATATTATATATGAATATGTGTGCTCATTTTTAATTTTTAAAAAGGAGAAAAATACTTGTTAAAAAGGATGAATTTTCCAACACATTTCCAAATTTCAAGTTGCAATTCACTATTTTCATCTACAATCTTGGGGAAAATGTCAATAATACCTTTCCAGAAGACAACATATACCAACTTTAATCATGCATTATTTTAAGGCAGAAATATACACATTGCTGAAACAGAGTACTTGAAGTTGCCTAAAAAAGTTATGTCTACTCTAAAATGTGTTACAATCAAAACGAATGAGAGTAGCTCCCAGTACATGAAAGCACGTTGAGTCTAATAAATAATCTCTGGTAAATTGTGGCAGCAAGTGCACTGGCAAGCATACCGACGCGGGTCAAACCTGATGTTTATTAATGTCACCTCAACAGTGCTGGAGAAACTGGCTCCTCTGTCTCCCTTGTCAATTTCTCATAGCAGCATGGTGTGCAAGGAAGTACAGCCAGCCAGCGCTGGAAAACGGGTAACGCTGATACGGAAGCGCATCAAGACAATGAAAAGTACTCACTTATCATTCAGCAAACCAATACCAGAAAGCAGAAACTCTGTTATAATTTCACCTCATTTGCTTTGTTATGGTACACCTGAAAATGCAGTCAAAATAGTAGGATCTGGATACCTCAGCATGGAATTCCAAGTATTCAATTCACTAATAAATGTATTTCCTGAATGAATACTACCATTTGCCTACGATATGGCATGCCTGAAATTGGGAAATAAAATTATAACAAAAGATGCAAATGTGTCCCTTATTTACAACAAGAGGTTCTGATCTGGAGCACAGAGCAGGAATTTTGAATTCAAAAGATACAATACACAGGGATTAGGGATACCCAGGATACTCACAGAAATAAAGAACAGCCCAGATTTTCATATCCCGCTTCTCTTTATTATTACCTCTGGGTTCAAAGAAGGCTCATGAATTTGAACCAGTGAGAGCAAGAAAGCACTCCTAGGCTGTGGGGGAACTTACCACATCCCTGTATTCTCCTTCTTTAGGGGTAAGGACGACTGAGAGCAAAATAATTCCAAGATCATGGTCAGGATAGTGGGGATCTTTCAGTGTTAAGGTCACATCCGTGGGCCTGTGATATAAAATATTAAGATTTTGAACAGTCATTAAATGAATAAGCCAAAATATATATATATTTTTTTTTTGTGAGGAGATCAGCCCTGAGCTAACATCCGCCAATCCTCCTCTTTTTTTGCTGAGGAAGACGGCCCTGGGCTAACATCGGTGCCTATCTTCCTCCACTTTATATGGGACGCCGCCACAGCATGGCTTACCAAGCAGTACTTTGGTGCGCGCCCGGGATCCGAACCAGCGAACCCCGGGCCGCCGCAGCGGAGCGCGCGCACTTAACCGCTTGCGCCACCGGGCCAGCCCCCCAAAATATATTTTATATCAATAATTTATTATTATTGTTACTTTTTTTTTTTTTTTTGCTGAGGAACATTTACCCTGAGCTAACATCTGTTGCCAATCCTCCTCTATTTTGTATGTGAGCTGCTGCCACAGCATGGCCACTGATGGACCAGTGGTGTAGGTCCACACTGGGGAACTGAACCTGGGCCATCGTAGTGGAGCGCACTGAACTTAACCCATAGGCCACCGGGGCTAGCCTGATAATTTATTATTTTTAAGAAGAAAAGCAATTTTGTCTTTACTTTCCTGGTTCAATTTTTGTTGTTATTAAAAATATTATCAGTGTATTAAGTTATCCAATAAACCATGGGCCAGTGGCTAGACTTGGATTCACTGCATAAGTTTTAGTCCTTCATGGGGTTCGAGAAAGGCCATGGAGTTGCTGGAAAGGTCAAGAAACTACAACAATGTTAGAAATCCCAAGTCCCTTCTCTACGCTCTCTAATGATGTAGATCTCTATGATCTACACACAGAAAGCAGTAGCAGCTTTTTTCTATAAATTGGAATCCAACAAATAAATGAGGGTCATTTTTGACCACTACTCTCCTTTTAGTTAAGTTTTTTTTTTAATCAGGAGTATGATTTAAAGTAAACAGACAAGTGGGAGAAGAGGAAAATACAAAATGTAATTTGCCTGATATACGTTATAGACAAACTTAAAGAACAATGTATAATTATTTAAAAGAACTTCCAATATTTAAAATAATGTTTCTATTTTTTGGCTGTTTAAACTTATGGTCAGAAAATTTTTAGATTTAGAAACACAAGGAAATCAATACGTAGAAGAGTTCATCAATACTTAGAAGGCTTTAGAATTAGATAAGTATCTCTGAGGAAGAGATGATGAATTACTCAGTATTACCCACAATCACTTCTAGAAAATAACGCAAAACATACATTGAACCGACAATGCACATGTAATATCTTGTTTCCGTATTTCAATTAATGTTGAATAAATAGGGGTTCATGCCCTCCATAAACCTAAGAGATTATGGAACATTCAGCACCAAACTTGAATCTTGAAATGTTGGCAAATTGGGAATGTTCCCTTGCTCGCTCAATCACTTATTCATTTTATTCACAAAACGTGTATTAAACACATATGAAATGCCATATACTGCGTTAGGTTCTGGGTACAAACCAGAGGTCAGGACCAAAGACAAGATCCTTGTCTTCATGGAGCTTAATTTTTAGTAAATGAGACAGTTGGAGTCTAGTACTGGGGCCAGGGCTTGATGGGGAAAGCTTGTCCAAACAAGAATTTTTAATCCTGGCTGCACATCAGAATCAACTTGGAAGTTTTTAAAAAGTGCATAATCCTGAACTCTACACATGCTGACTCTAGTTCTGTAGATCAGGGGTAGTATCTGGAAATCTATATACTTATAAAAAAAGTTCCCCAAAAGATTTTCTCATCCAACCAGGTCTGAGAACCACAGGTACTTTTCAGTGAAGATTTTACAACAGTAGGAAACTCTTTCACATGATGCTTAATTTACCAAATCAAGGAATGATGTTATGAAAAATATGAAGTTTTCTCATGTCAGGGGTTTTAACTGAAACATAAGTAACCTATCAGACTGATAATATACATAAATTATAAAAGTTGTGATGCAAATTGCTCCAATATTAATTTAGCTATAACTAATCATTATGGTTTGATAGTAACAATTTGTTCCTTTTATTTTAACAAATGCATATTAAGCATTGTAGTACATATATATACACATACACACACATATGTGTGTTTATTTGGGGGTTACAATTTGATCTGGTTCATTTTTCTGTAATAATGATTACATATAAAAATTAATAGAAGAAACTTCATTACATTTTCATAATGATTACATGCTAAAGATTTAAGAACATTTGCAATTGCTTTATGACGCTGATCTATTATTTTCTTTCAAAGCCATACCTTAATGCATTTTACAGTAGCATTAGTATTTATGTGGCTACTATTATTATCCATCTGTCTACACCAGAGACTACTGATTTATACATAGAATATAATGGCATACACAAACATACGATTTTTAAAAGTAGTAATTTGATGTCTAAGCGTTTTTTTTGTGCGTGTGGTGAAGAAGATTGGCCCTGAGCTAACATCTGTTGCCAATATTCCTCTTTTTGCTTGAGGAAGATTGGCCCTGAGCTACCATCTGTGCCCATCCTCCTGTGATTTGTATATGGGATGCCGCCACAGCATGATTTGATGAGCAGTGTGTAGGTCCGCGCCCGGGGTCCAGGCCCACGAATACCAGGCTGCTGAAGCGGAGTGCGCAAACATAACCACTACGCCACCAGGCCGGCCCCCAATGTTTAAGTGGTTTTAAGTGGAGGAAATGGTTAGCTAAATACGTAAAATAAGTAATGTGGCAAAAGAAACACCAAATGCTTATATATAATCTCTATTTTCTTAACTATCGCATATTTTTTCCATTTAAAATTATTTTTCACCAATGACTTATCTTTAATAGAGAAATTTATTCTCTGTGATTAAGTCCAGTAATGTGCATATCCTTATGCAGAAGTCTACAGAGAAAATAATTGTGGCCTTTATAGAAGAACAGCACAGCCCATTCTAGTTGGAGCTCGCTTTTCATGATAACAGACTACATACGGCACCGTCTAGGACACTCCCTTCAGCTGTGGTGAGGTGGGGAGCCAGCAATCACTTATTTTCTATCCTTAGGTCAGGCCTGCGCTAGGCTCTAGGTTAGAATGGAGGACACATAGAAAGCACAGAAGAGGCCGCTCTTTTGTCCAGTCCGAGGCACAGTGACCATTGGAAGATGAACAGGCTGCCGCTGTACCCGTACTTAGCTGACTATAGCACATAGGGGCTTCTATTATTTACATTTCACCATGTTTAAAATATAAACTAGTCATCTGGCCCATTACTCTGCTTTTCCGTTTTTCACTATTCCTGCCACATGATGTAACATGATTGTCTAAATATCTTCTCTTTAAAACAATTAAAGAAGATTTCACAGCTTCCTTTGCAGCCCATTCTCACTACTTGATCTTTTAAAAGCTATTTTTTTTTCTTCTGTAGAGTTAATCAATTCTTAGCTCCCATGTTGAAATACATTTAAAAAAATAATCCCATAATGAAGTATAAGGAATAATTCGTATTAGTAATAATAATATAACTTTACAACTAGTCAAGCAATGATAAGCTAAGGTAACAGAGCAGATACAACCCATCTGCCTCCACTTTAGGGGCACTTCTTGGTAATGTAGGATTACTGATGATGGCCAAATTAGAGTCTACTTTGGCTCAAGTGATAAGAGAGTTGCTACTTTTGAAGCAAAGTGCACACATTTTATTTCCTATGTAGTGGCCTGATTCTTAAATTAATAATATTATTAACATGTATAATTTTCTTTATGCCCCATTACAACCATACCAGCACTGTGAAAGCAAGGAATGTGTCTTATGTCTAATTCCTGGTGCTTATCACAATGCTGGGGACAAAGCAGGTGTTCAAGAAATTTTCTGTTGAATAGCTGTTGTTGAACGAGACAGTCAGGGGAAGATGCTATTATTTCCACCAGGCAGGTGAGAAGGATGTACTTGAGAAAGTCTGGCTAGCATGAAGGCTCACAACTATAAACGACAGAAGAGCAGCCAGAACCCAGATCTGCTGTTTTCTATTACACAGGCCCAGCTTCAAAATATGGTGTAATGATATTACAACAGTTCAAAACTTACCTATTTAACTCCAGTTGTGTGAGATCCAGAAAGGCTGAGCCCATAAAGTCATCCTGTAGTCCAAAATCATAGTCAAACACCTAAGAAGCCAAAGAGACAAGACATTGTTAAAAATAATTCCAAGATAAGCTTTAAATAAAAACATCTTAATCATAAAATATTTGTTGTCTATGCTACCAAAAACAATGAAAATTCCTAATATTTATTTTTAAAAATTTATTTGTTTTTGTGTTTTGGAATACTAGGGTCTCACAAAACATTCAAAGGAAATTACATTTAATTTTTTACTTAAAATTATTGATTTATATCAAATAGAACTTTAAAGGAAGATGAATATCAAAAGCAAATAAAATACAGTAAATCATCAAAAATGTGGGAACCACAGGCTTAGAATGTTTTTCTCATATTATCGAAGGGCTATTAGCTTTACTGGAAGGCAAGGTGTGTTGGTATGAAATTCAACAAATATGTCTTCCATACTGGGCTATAGGTGATGAGAATATGACTTCGACTTCTCCATATCTTTCAAGTCATTGATGATAAATTCTCTGATATTATAGAACAATGACATTTTAAGCATACAAATAAGTAAGCATTGAGATATTATGATTAAAGCAGTTTGTAGTTATAAGGTTAAATTAAATTGTTTTTATTGCCACAAGCAATAACTAGGGGATAACATTAACGTGACTAACAACAAAACGGAAAGGAAAAGAAAAGAAAAGAGAGAATGTTTTTCTCTCTTCTGTCAAAACTATGTATCCAGTATCTTCTCTGTGCCCTTCATGGTTCTTATTCATACTACGGTGAATAAGACAGGCAATGTTCTCGACCTCTTGGATCCTACATTTAGGGGCTGAGACAGTCAATAAAAACTCCAATAGATATACACAGTTCAGTGATGAGAGCTATGGAGACAAATGTGTTGGAAGCTGCTGTTTTAGACATGGAATCCACAAAGGCCTCTTGGAGAAAGTGTGTTTGAGTAGAGACCTCAATGACGAGAAGGATTAAGCCATGTTAGAAATGGAACAGAACCCCAGGAGGAGGAAACAGCAAGCAATTAGCGTGTTCCAGGATCATCAAGAAGCCAGTATGGTTGAAGCAGAATGAGAAAGATAGAGTGTGGAAGGAGGTTGGAGAGATAGCTCAGAGGTAGATCAGTTAGGGCCATTTGCAAAAAACTCCAAGTAAATAGGGGTTGGCTAACTTCCATCCGTTTATTAATCTTATTCCTTCATCCTCACAGCCAATATCAATTAAGTACTTATTATGTGACAGACAATGTACTCGGCATTGAGCAAACAGTGGTGAGCAAAACTGACATTGTCCATACTTACAGTTTAGTGAGGGAGACACATGTTAAACAAAGAAGTGCCCAGGTTATACGTAATGACAGATTTTGATAAGCGTTATAAAGAAAAGTACAGGGTATGGAAAGAAAAAATTACAGTGGCGATCAGGGAAAGCTTTTAAGATTGAAAAAAAAATACTACTCGATGAAGTTTAGAGCTGTGCTCCCTGACCTTTTCAAATAGAAAATCTTTGTATTGCACAGTGGAGTAAATGAGCATAAACAGGTAAGTCTGCTCTTGAATGGATGATCCAGGCCATTGGACTCTCCAGGATATGAGAATCCATTAGGCTGAGAAAATCCATAGCCCAGAACTCCCGTGCCCAATTCTTGGCACAACAGTTAGAAAACTCGAAGCAGAGGGAACAGTGTATACAGCAGCCCTGAATCGGTTACTGTTTTTTCTCTAGTACAGGTGTACTTCCATTGAAACAAACTTAATATGTAAAAAAAATTGATATTTAAACAAAAAGATAAATACTTTGCATTACAAAAGGATTCTTAAGTTTGAAGAGTCACAGGGGATTTATTTAAGTAATAAGCCCCCCTAATGCCTTTTAAATTATTCAATTTACAGTCATTTGATTTACATACAACCTTTCAGGAGTACATTTGTTGTAGAAAGCGCAGCACTCCTGCAATAAATATTCTCCTTGATCACTTCTGAGCTTTAGTCATCTGCTCAGTGGCATATCACATGGATATACTGCACATCCTATGCAACTGTCACTTTGGTATTTGCAAGTGGCTCCAGTAGTGTATTTTGCAATATAAAATTACACCAAAAATTAGGGAAATTTCTCTTGACCAATCTCTTCTAACTGTCACCCTAAGGCTTAAAATCTTGGGGAGACTGTAGTGACATATAACCAAGGAGAACACCTGGGGTAAGTTCACACATGTGAAGCGGAGAGCCGTGAACCCAGTGAACTGATTAGTGTAGACAGCCCAACTGGGTGAGTCAACATTTAAACTCTCTTTATTCTCATGATGAGAGTCTTTCCTACTGTCCTAATGCTAGATGTTTGCTTTAGTTCTCAAATCCTATTAATCAGCAAAGGCATAAACATGAGAAAGAATGGAAATACCAGAATCCATTCACTAATGAAATTATTAGCTATGCTACTTTGTTCCACTCTATAAACTACTTGTCAGAGGCAGCGTTACTCTAGGTGGAGCTTCAGAACTATGAAGCATAGAAAAGAGATCAAATAAGAAAAGGTACTCCCACTGCAATAACAATAAGCGCAGTTAATGCTGATTAATGTTTATTCAACGTTTGCTATATCTTAGGCTTTGTGCTAAACACATTACATAGATTTTTAAATTTCATTCTTAAACAACTCAATGAACAAAGTGGTGTTGTTTCCGTTTTTCTGATAAGGAATCCAAAGCTTAAAAAGTTTATGTTGCCCCCAAATCCCAGGGCTAGGAAGAGGTCAAATTATTGTATTAGATTTCAGACCCAGAGCATATTTAAATTTAACAAATATAACTAGGGCACCCACTCTGGGTGAATCACTGGGAATTCATATGTGAACAATATAGTTGAGATCCTTGCTTTCATGGATCCTCCACTCCATGAGTTGGAAACATTAGGTAACATTAGGTAGAAGTTGTTTGGGGTTCCATAACACCTCCTTTAATTTCATTTTCAAGTGGGTTTAGAACAACAAATGTTTCATTCTAATCAACGAACGAACTTAGCATCTTGATTCGATTGTTCTACCAAGAAAAATTACATTAGAGAGTACATCAGTTAAAATGTTTTTGGATACGAGTAACAGAAAACCTAACCCACACTGGCTTCAAGAATGGGAATTTGTTAGCTTCCATTGACTGAAATGTCCATAGGTAATTATGACTTCAGGGGAGTTTTGATTTGGCAGTTCAAATGATTCATATATTTATTCATTCATTTATTTGAAAAATATTTGGTGAGCACCTGCAATGTGCCAAGTATGCGGTGGAAATACAGCAGTGAACAAAACAAAGGCTGATTTCTTGGGGCTTACATCTAGGGGAGATGCAGACAGTAAATAAATACACACCAAGTAGTGATAAGTGCCATGGAGACAAATATCTCAGAATAGGAGAGAGATAGGAACTACTATTTATATAAGATGTTCAGGAGGACAGTGAGAAAGGGTGGCATTTGAGTGGAGTGAGGAGGCATAATGGGAATAGGAAGGGAAAAGGTATCCAGGAAACTGGCCAGAGGCTGGTGTGGCAGGAAGGAAGCGAGCAAGAGAAGAGTGCTGGGATATTAGTTCAGGCCTAGACTATGGAACCAACCATCATATGACTTTTGGTTTCATATTGAGTATGGTGTGAAGTCACTGGAAGATTTTATGCAGGGGAGTGATATAATCTAATTTATGTCTTAAAATGTTCAAACTGAAACTACTTGGTGAATTACATTTTGTATTGAGGGAAATAATGTAGGCAAGTAGACCAGTGGTCCTGGCAAGAGTTGATGGTGTCTTTAGATTAGATGTTGATGTGGTGAGCTGTGGTCAAATTTAGGATATACTTTGATGGTAGAGCTGACAGAAATTGCTAATAGATTCGACGTTTAGTATGAGAGAAAGACAAGAACTAAGGATGTACAGGAAACAGTAAACATAGGCTTGAGCTTGCCGTCTTTAGAAAGGCCTGCTTACAGGACTGGCTCTTGGCTGGCATCTAGGAACTTGGCTTTGAAACATTCCCATTGATAAAGCTCTTTTGCTCATCTGATGCATTGAACCCCTGCTTTCCTTCAGGGAGTCTAGCATTTTGATAGTTGTGACTGGTCATTTTGCCTAAGTGACCAGCTCCCACTAAATGCCTGGGACTCTGAGTTTCAACTGGGCTTTGTCAGGCAGAAACATTGCACATGTGTTGCAGCATTTCACTGCCAGAGAATGAAACATGTTCTGTGTCACCTCTCCCAGTAGGAGTGAGAGGACATAGGAAGCCTGTGCATGGGTTTCTCTGGACTCTGCCTGATGTGTCTTTTTCCCTTGCTGTATCGCTGTAATAAACTATAACCATGGGTACAATTGCCTCTGAGACTTTCTAATCAATCACCAAATGTGTAGGTGGTTTTGGGACTCCAACCCAAATAATGACTCCTAGGTTTTTGTCCTGAACAATTGGTGAATGGTGGTACCACTTCCTGAGATGGGGAATGAGGAAAGAAGCAGTTTTGAGTGGGGGAGGGGTGGGGACTTAAGAGTTAGTATGAATCTGACTTTAACATGTTGAGTTTGTGATGCCCATTAGATAACTAAATGGAAAGCTGAATAAGTGGTTGAATACAGGTTGTTCAGGGAAACAACTTGGGCTGAAGATATACACTTGGGAATTATCAGGGACTAGACTGTGTTTAAAGCCATGAATGGGATCACCTGAAGAGGAAATACATGGAGAGAAGATATCTAAGAACTAAGAGCACTGAGGTGCTCCCACATTTAGAAATCTAGGAGAATGATACAGAGAGGAAACAGCGAGAGAGGGAGTAGGAAAACCAGGAGAGGGGTATCCTGGAAACCAACTGAAGAAAGTGTTTTAAAGATGAAGGGAGTAATCAACTATTTTAAAAATAAATGATATAGCCTGAATTCCATTTCTATCTCTCCAGTTCTCATCAGAGCTTCCTAAGTGTTAATGCCTCAACAGACTAACTCTCCATATGATCCTTACTGCCTTCCAGAAGCTCTGGGGTAGCATGTTCCTTCATTCACATCCAGTGGAGGAGAGTGAACTGCGTTCTCAGCAAAGGCCCTGAATTCACTCTGGGTGGGCTGGCTCATGTCACATGCCTATTCTTGTCCAAGGATATGGAATTGGCTGAATGGCTAGCCTAGCTTGTGTGCTATATTTTTAAAGGCAGTGGTGATGTCAGCTTCCACGGACCCATATGGATCTCCAAAGAGAAAACTGAGATAAAATGAGGGATGTGTGTTGGGAAAACCCCCAACAAAGATCCTCAACAGAGACCCGTACCTAGGGTTCTTTATGATGGCTCCAGGTGCCATCATCACTTGCCTTGCTATAGTTGGGGCTACTTGTAGCTCAGTCCTGGTCTTAGCTTTAGGACAACTTCTGATATGAGCCAGGAAAGATTTTCAGAATTGTTAATTCGGTGCTCTGGGTCTCAGCATCAAGTCATGTTCACCAAATGTCCTGCAACTATGGACAGACATCCTCGAAGCTGGGTTAAGTGTTAGTTCTGGAATCGCACTAAGGCCCTGCTTTGACCACCAATTTGGACATTCCCACAAATATATGTTAGGCACCTCCTCCCCCGATGCTGACAGTACATGGAGAACCATCTCCTATCTGATGTTGTTCACACTTAATACTTCTCTTCTTGCCTCCATTAGGTAGATGAGCAATATGCCTGTAACTCAGGAAACCTGTACCTGTGCTGGGTGGAAAGGCCTCCTTTATTTATTCAACTTACAGCTTCACTTTCTTCTAAACTTTATTTTTTATCTATTTACCTATTTCCTGCATCTCTGGAGCTTGCCTTGTTGCTTTGCCATTTCGCTTTCCTGATCTCTACCACTGTCTGAAAATTGCAAATAGCCCTGTCTCCTCCATGTGGTACCCTACTCTGATCTTGCCCAGCCCTTGGGATCCTACCCTGACACCAGTCAACATGGTTGACATCCCCATAGGATTTTCCCAGCCCCAGTGTCAGGGAGATGGACAATGGTTGTTGGGATAAGTTGGCCCTTCCATATCTGCTCTATACTATTAAAGTTCACTGTCTATGCCTAATTGTGTTCTGAGTTATGACAGTGAGTATCTAATTGGCATTCATTCAATACTATTAAATAACTCCTTGGGATTTTCTATTACATTCACTGCATGGCAATTTCTATGATTGAATTACTGATAACGTATTTATAATGTTCCACTTTTCCATTTCCCACAGAATATATAGTAGTGTATCCGATTTCAAAATGATTTGAAGACGTTTTAAGATTGGTTTACTAATAATATTTCTAATGAAATTAAAGCTTCTTTAAAGGTCTAACTCATCCCATGAGATCATACGACTCAAGATATAACATTCTACTCAGCAAATGTGTCCATGACTCATTTTCATACCAAGGCAGCTTCAAAACAACCATTTAATTATAACAAAGTAATTAAACTCTAAGTCATAGAAGTGACATTGTAAAACAAACAAAACATAACTGTGGCCATTGCAATTAGCCATCTTTAGTGGAAAACAGAAGCTATGTTGCTTAATTACTGGGTGGACTTAAGCAAACGCTTAATCTCTCTGAGTCTCATTCACCTGCAAAATGGGGATAAGAACAGTTACTTGCAGGGTTATTGTGAGGATTACATGTGCCAGTAGGCCTGGCATTGAGCACAGTGCTCAATAAATGGGAGCTGTTATGATGATGAAGATGTGACTGCAGATTCCACCTTCCCAAGACTCAGTAGCCTCACATGTTCTTGGCCCATAAACCGAAAGCAAGCAGGCTGATCTTTTTTTGTTTCTTTGTTTTGTTTTGCTATTGATTATTTTTTTGTCTGAAATAGTTGAGATTCTTGATTCACGCATTTAGGAAGTGTTTTTGAACCATGCAAGAAAAAACATCTAAGATAATACAGACATCTTCTAACTTTGGGATAATTTTGTTTGGGTGCACTGTGGTTTCTGGCTGCAAACATATTTCCATTCCAACTATTCAGTTGTTTCCATTTAAATGCCTAGAAAAGTGGTCCCCTACCCACGCGGTGCATTAGAATAAACTACTGTGTTTTAAAAATATATCTCAGAGGTCCTGAATCAGAATCTTTAGGAGGGGAGACTTGGACATCTAGATTCTTTACAACTTTATGGATAATTCTGATGTTCAGCCAGGGTTGAGGATCACTGGTATATGACATTCATTTAGGGCCCTCAAAACCTACTGAGAAATAATTTCAGATAAGACAGTAACATGGTCTTAACTTGAACAGAGCTCAAAGTATCTTTTCAATTTTAAATCTTAAGCTTGGATAGATATGAATTATTTAAGAAACTGTCAATTTTTGTTAAAGTGACCATCTTAGAAACAGGAGTATGGCTCCAAACTGCAATGTTTTCCTAATTATCGAAATCTTTCTATTATTTAGAAGAGCATTCCAATTTAAAACCCAGATTTCTTGATCATGATTAGGCCAAACAATCCCTTTGTATAACTTTTAGCTTTCCACTGTAACTCTGGGTATTCACATGTACCTTGGATAACAGTGTCAGTGAAATGACAATGGAGAATTTTCATTCAATCCAACAGAAACGAATGCTGAATTTATCCTATTATTTAAGATGTGTGCCAAAGCCTCCCTGTGGATACAGAGCAGGCTCCCGTGACTCTTGTCTCAGTTAAAAGTACTACATTTTAACTCCCAGCTTCTCTTGCAACTTTATTATAAATATTTTTCCAGTCCATTCCTCCAGCCTTGTTTTTACCTGCCCTTACTGTGAAGTCATTCAGAATTGAAAGAATATTCTCTTTTCATTAAAATTAAAATCTATATGAGTTCCAACCTAGCAGAAAGTGTATTCTTATTTATTTTGTATATAGCATTTAAAAATGACAGTTCCAAGACTTTTTGAAAAAAAAAATCTGTTTCTACGAGAAATGGTACAAGCACTGCAACTTAAATCTGATTTTCTAACCTTGGCTTAGAACGGAATTTTGTTTCCCTGGGTAATCTTTACATTGATAGAAATTAGATAACAGGGTACAAAGAGACTTTTTACCTTTCGCTAGAGATGAGAGCGTTGTATACCTAATATTTTCTAACCATCTAATTCATGGATACATTTTCATATTACCTGTCACTACAGAACTGGTTAGTCCCTAAGAAATCTTTCAGGCAAGATTTTGAGAAACTTATCAACCATGTACTTGGGAGATTCTCTTTTCGTCGATCTAATAAACTATCCTGCTATGATGTTAATAATGCCTTGATTATTTTTTTCCTTTCTGTGGAGAAGAGAAACAACTGGAAGCAATACAACTGAAGAGGTGAGGGGAAGAAGGATGCCCAGAGATTGCTGAAAGAGTGATTATATGAGATTTTTGGCTCATGTGCGACTTGCAACAATTTAGAGAAAAGGATGGGGCTTGTGATGTTGTGGTAAAACTAGACACAAGTTTGGTCATTGAATGGGGGAGTCAGACCTAGGAGCCAAAAAGAATACAAGTATCTAGAGATGTGAATTAAAGGGAAGTCGGGTATGAAAATAAAAACAAGGAATTAGGATTGTAACCCTTTCCCTAAGTTCTTCTTTTTCTTTGTCTTTGTTTAAAAAAAAAAAAAAAACTACATCAAATGAGAGGAAAGACTTTTTCTTTTTCATTTTTGACAACAAGATAAGACAGGAATTTTTCTCCCCCTATTATCTTTACCCCTCTTGTCTTCCAAGTAAAGCATTTTGTTTGCAACCAGGAAGGGTAGATCCTCAATAGAATTCTCAAACAGAAAGGCTGAGTTCTGTGTAAGTGTTCCTTCTTGCTAGATTATATGGAGACTTGTTTTTACGTGTTCTCAAAGTGCACTACATCAGTTAACCGCACCCAGCAGGAGGAGACGGACTTCAAAATCCTCCTAAATGACGGGCAATAGAACTGTCCCGAAGAAAAAGGTTCCTCCTAGCTGCCCCTCCCCTCCGTCTCATTTCTATCACATCATCCACAGATCAGAGTTGTGCATAGCAGAACATAGCTCTGGTGAAAAATCTCATCAGACAGAGAAGCACGATAACAAACCATTAAACGGGGAGTTTATGTCAGATTGCATTAGGGAAAAACAAATCAATGGCTCACCTTTACATACAACGGCTCCCTGAGATGCTGAAGAAGAATGCAAGCTTTCTCCTCCCACACAGGATTGAGGTTCTTGTGTATTATTTTACTTCTAAAAACTTCTTTTCTTCCAATTTTAAACTTCACGTATGGATCACTTGTCCCTGTTAAAGAGATACAGATGGATCCACGTTAATCATGCTTTTCTGTGGAAGCAAGACAGTGGTTCATCTAAACATCAAAAAATATTTAAAGGAATAAAAGTTAAATGAAGCTTATCACATGGGAACATAAGGATTGAGTGTTTTTTCCTAAATTATTCCTTAAATGTTAAAATGACAATAAGTGATTATTATTATTTTATTTTCTGATCTTAATACTGTAACCTTGTTATAGTATTTAAAAAACTCTATTGCATACTGCATATGTAAATTTAATTCACATTATAAATCTTAGAGATTAATCTGACAGTTCTTTTGGTATCGTTTGGTCAACTATAAGAAGCATGATGAATGATCTTGGCTGATTTAACTAGTTTTAGACATATATTCTGCTAAAATTTTATACTAGTCTAATGGGCTTAGGGAAAGGTGAGTCTTAAATTGGGCTTCAGTTTCATCCTTGGTCACATATTTTCTCTTGCTCAGAAGTTTCAATTTTAGAATGTTAGGAAGGGATGGAGGTCTCAGAGGAAGGCATTGGGGGAAGGGGACAAATGTTTATTAAATAATCTGGATTCTTCATATTATCCCTTAACACCTCCCAAGCTCCCTATGATGATAAAGAAAATCAAAGCTGTCGAGTAAGTTGCTCATGGATGCACAGCTAGCAGGAGATGGAGTTACGATTCCAACTGAGGCTGTTTGACCCTAATGCTGGTGCTTTTTCTCTATACCTGCAAGAGAGAAAGGCCTTTATGCTTACTTATATATTATACCATTTCTCATTTTAACTCATGAATGAGACCAATCTTGATCTAATGAGTCAATGCTTTTATTAAGGATTCCTAGAGAAAGTGAATCAGGGACGTCCCCAAGGAAGTCATTCCAGTGTGTGACAATGTTCATGCTCAGGAAACAAATCTTTTTACAAGGCTTGACTCCCTTATAATAAAATTTTGTTTAATTCTTTCTGTTTTGTCCAAACTTAAGCTATAGTTGATAACTAGTCTATATGATTTAAAGAAAAATATGAGGGGGCCGGTCTGGTGGCGTAGCGGTTAAGTTCGCACGCTCTGCTTTGGTGGCCCGGGGTTCACCATTTCGGATCCTGGGCACAGACCTACGCGCCGCTCAGCAAGCCATGCTGAGACAGCATCCCACATAGAGCAACTAGAAGGATGTACACTTATGACAAACAACTGTCTACTGAGGCTTTGGTGAGAAAAAAGGAAAAAAGGAGGAAGCTTGGCAACAGATGTTAGCTCAGGCCAATCTTGCTCAAAAAAAAAAAAAAAAACAGACCACAAAAACAACAAAAAAAAAGACAAATATGAATGGAGCTCTGAAAACTGTCAAGCACCATACAAATGTTAGGCATTACAATGATGATGCTGATATCCTTCAACTCACTATCTATATCCTTCCTCAACGCTCCACTCACCTCAATGACACATAAACATCTATGCTAAACATAAGGATTGCCTTACAGGATTTGGCCTTTCTTATTTAATCATTTGGGGGCTCTCAAAACTCTCCACATTCCCCAAATAAATATAATATCTTGGTTTTTTGTATGTCTAGACCTAGGTATAATAAAATAACAATCCATACTTCATTGTTAAACTTCCATTTAGACAGTTTAACTTTATAACAGTCAAATTTTGTCATATCAAATTTTTAAAAATATTTATAAATATAAATGCAGGCTGTTACATGGTAACCTGTTATAATGCATCCTTTAGGCGAGTCAATGCAACCAAAATGTTTAATAGTGGCTATTTTTAACAGAGTGGTTCCCAGCCACGGGCTAAGGACCCCGGGCATCCGGAGTGCTGCAGCACATATTTTGAAGGATGTTAAAATCCATGTACCCATTTGAATTTTCTCAGTCATGCCCTAGATCCAGTTATTGTCTTTGATTTTGAAAATCATCTATGCAACTATCACTACCTAATAAAATATAACAAGCTCCATAATATCAGAGCCATTTGGATCACTGTTTTTTAAATCTCCAACACTTAGTACCAAATCAGACATACTGTTGGTCCTCAATAAACATTTGGTGAATAATTGAATGACCTAATGACTTGAAGTGGGCAGTAGACCTCTCTTCCTGCTGATTTTTGTCAGCCCCACTTGGATATCTAATTGACATCCCAATATTAGCTATGTCTAAAACTTAAGTCTTGATCCTCTCTCCTGCTAAGCCTGATCCTTCCTCAGGAGGATCCGTTATTGCTCAAGTTGCTCAAGTAAGACACCTGGAAATTATTCTCGATACTTCCTTTTCCACGCTTTGCACCCAGGACACCACCAAATCCAATTAATTCTCCTTCAAAATACACCCTGGATCTATCTTCTCTGTTGCCTCTCTAGTTAAGCTACTATGAATGCTTTGCTGTACCACAATAATAACAGCCTCCGAGCTCTGCTCTCCACATCTTCTGCGTCCCCTCCATCAATTCTCTATACGGCAGCCAGGCTAATCTTTTAAAAATGCAAATTTAATCTTCCCTCTTCTTTGATTAACACATTTCAACAGCTTTCAGCTACACCCGCAATAAAATCCAAAATCTATAACGTGGTATATAGGACTTGCCATTCCTCCAACTTCACTTTTGGCCCCTTATGGTGTTCCAGCTCTCCTGTTACCGGAAGTTATTTTCTGCTTCCAGTCTTTGCATATGCTAGCTAGGGTCTCTGCGTGAAAAGCCTCTCCTTCCCATTCTCTTCCCCTTTTTGCCTGGCTGACATTACACTCCAGGTCTTAGTTTAAATACAATTTGCTCAGGGATGCCTTTCTCAACCTCCCAACCTGAATTACGTCTCCTTGTCATTTTCTCTTGGCATTTGCTCTTTTGCTTAGCAGTACTAATCATTGTGTTACTTATAGGTTAATCTGTACGTCTATTTGTTTATTGTGTGAATTTTCCCACTGGCTATGACCCCCATTAGGGGTCAGACACATGATACTCAATACATATTTGTTGAATGGATGAGTAAATGAATGACTATAGAGTTCACAGTGTACAGAGTACTATTAAAGACATCCTCTGAGAAGTTGGTAAAAACATATACTAGCAACCTATGTTGCAGGTGAGACACAATCCGAGATTCAGTGCGACTTGCCCCAAATCACATAACAAGCCAACGACAGAATGGAAGGCAAACTTAGACTTTCGGAGTCCAAGTGCAATGTTCCTTCTATTCAGCTTTTTAGAAAACCTGAACACCCGTATTTTCCTTCTTTTATTCTAAAACACCATCACAGAAATATTATGTAAAGATATTGGATCATCATTTAGATACTATAAATAATACTAATATTGACAAATAACCTATTTTGGTCGATAAAACTTTGACACTTATTTTTTGTCTAATCACCCTATGTCTCTGTGAGTCTACTATTGTCTCCATTTTATGATGAGAAAACTAGGAAAGGCTAAGTGGCTTGTTCCAGGTCAGACTAGAACTCAAATCTGGAGACCAGTCCAGTAAGTGCTTTTTCTGGCACATTCATCAAAAAACATTCATTCATTTCAGAGTGTAACAATCCTCTATTTCTTCTGTCTAAAAAAAGTATGAAGAGCTCTTTTACAGGAAAAGTGATTTTAAGAACCTTAACCTTGTATTTCTAAATAGATACTGATATCAGTGTCTTACTCCATTTAGTTTAGCTGTTATGTAAAAAGACTGACATAACTTCTAGTAATTTAGCACAGAAGCTTATGCACTCAAAAGTAAATCTTCTTGAGAAGTAATCTTTCTTGCTCCTTCCCGGAAACATTTTCCTCCACCACTGTATAGGTTAGCTGTCAAATCCCCTTAGAGTTAGGTGCAGATGGTTCCTAGAATCCTGCTGTGTGGTCTGCAAGTCTTGATGGTAGAACTTAAATTACAAAAGGGAATCCAGATCACTCTAGCTAACATTGTTGAACACTCACTCTATCCAATATAACATACCACCTAACAAGACTCTGAGTTGAGTTCTAGTGTTATCTGGAGTTTAGAGTTGAAGAAATTACATCACGGAACAGGTAAATAAATTCCCCAGAATCACACAGTGTGGATGCTGGGACTTGAACTTAATTGCTACACTAGGCCATCTCCAAACACAACATTTTTCAAGCTTGGTGTCATATCCATAATGCCACTCGAAGTAGTGAATATCCAATGGCCTGAGGAAATAACAATCCAGCCAATAAGATTAGGTCTAAGTGTTGTTAGGGATCAGGGGCAGATTTTTGAGTCTGTGACAGGCACAAAGATCTCAGGGACTGGTGTAAAAGAAAGAGGCTGATTTTAGGGACTCTGAAAACATGTTATGGTGGTGAAATATTTTATAAACGCGTGGCTTTGGCCATAAGATGACCTGGATTGGAAATGGTAAATATGTTAGCAAATTTCACCGTCACAAGTACAGGAAAAACAGACTCAGATGCTCACTCGTGATGAGTCGTCATCTGAGTTTCTCCACTTTATTTTGACTCCATAGGATAAAATTTGCTACTTTTCTCTCTTTCCAAGCATCACTTAGAGGTCTCTGGCTGCTACTATTAAAATTTAATAATTTTTTAATAGTCAAGTTTCTTTAATGAATTTCTAATTGCTTTAAAGTTCTTAACTTAGGGACCTTTAGTGACTTAGAGTCCTTAGTAGTTCAAGACCTTCAGCTTGTGATTCCAACACAGGGAACTGGAGACACTGTTCTTTTCATTTAGGTTCAGTAAAAGATTTGTACCTAATGCTCTTATCTTCTGTATTTGAAAGTGTTTTTCTAACCTTATTTTAGCAAATACTATCTAGTGATTACTAATATTAATATTATATAATTATAATGTTAATATTAATAACATTGCTTGTTTTTTAAAAAAAGGAGTTCTGTGGTCAAGCATATTTGGCAAATGCTGGTTTAGAACAAAATTAAATCGATTCATTTTCTACAGCCTTTAAATAAGTGAAAGCGCACTGTGATTCTCCAAGAAGGGGATATGATATGCAGCATTTACCAGGCTTCTTTGACCCTGCAGCCTACTTTTCTTGAGTGCATCTTTCAGGTCTAATAATCCCTGATCTCTCTTTGAAAAATGCTACTTTATTATATTGCATAGATAGGGAAGTTTCACGTCTTGGAGGGGTTTTTTTTATTGTAATAGACTTTCCAGTGATTTCAAATCACTTTATCATAATAAAACTCCCAATAAATCCAAGCCACTAAAATGTGGCTAATTTTTATTAATATACTATGCACACAGACAAAAAGATTTAGTTTGTTGGTTCAAAAAACCAAAAAACATAAATTCATGTGCCAGTGCTGTTTTGTTGCAATATTGCATTCAACCACAAGATGGCACTAATACTTATCAAATTATTGCGAGACCTGTTCTGCTCTTCAAAGTTAAAGCATCTCTACGCACACTTTGTGATTCTCGGGCATTTTCTAGCAATTTGTCCTTTGTTGTTATTAGCTGGACCATGACACTCATTAAAACATTTTTTATGGCAATAATGAAATGAAAACAAGGCAAATAAATATGTGAGAAAAAAACCTAGGAAGTATTACCCCTAAAATAAAATTCAGATTTTACTGTTATCAATGTCATATTCAAGAGCAACCTTCCACACATTCATTTTATCAGATACGATTAACTTCAGAATTTATTTTTCAACATTATCGATTATTTTATAATTATAAAATCTATGCTTTAAAAATTTAGACCTAGGGATTATTAATTAATTGTTTATATCTGAACTCTAGGATCCAATTGTTCAAAAAAGAGGAATTAGATGGTTTGTGTAATGTTTTTTCATATAGTAAAGGAATATATGTCCCCAGTGCTACGTTTTACTTTTTTTGGAGTCAGGTCACTGATGAGCACTTCAACATTTTGTGTGATTGTTTAGCCTTTAATATAAGTCCAACAAAGAACTGAACTTTGTCTGAATGAGTCCACTTTTGTGGAGCAATAAACACAGCATACACAAGATGGCAGCCTCTCTTCCTTTAAAATAGTATTAAAGATTTTTTAAATGTAAATAGTCATCTCATAATGAGGCTCTTGGTTTTCCTTCTCAGAATAAATGAGCCTCCTGGTTAACAAGTTTAACTCAGTCTTATTCCAAATCTCGTATGTAATGAAACAGAAACAACTGCTCCTGTTTCAGGGACCTATGGTCATTCAACAGTACCAACTCCTAATTGAACACAATGCCAAAGTGAAACTCAGTCTCTGGATTAGAAGAAGGAGAAGGAGTAGGAAGAAGAAAAAGAAAAAGAATACAACAAAAGAAACAAAGAGAAGTGAACATAAATATTCAGTGTGGACAGTTAAAAAGAATTCAGATTTAAGCTGGATCTTCTGGAAGGTATCAGATCTTCCTACAAATATTTAAAGCTAACTACCTTTGTTGCCCAAATGCAACAGGGAAGTTATTTGTTCTATAACCAAGTCTTTCACACTTGAAAAAGGCTATAAAAATAGTGACGTTCAAAGCATACCTACTCAGAACAATAGATTATGTCTTTATACACATTTATTTTTCATTAATGACTTAAAAATCTTCAAAACAGGTACTTTATGTGTTAAAATTATTTCCCTAAGCTCTCCCATTCCTTCCTCATTTCTTTGTTGGAGATTTGTAATGCCCTACATTGGAAATATTACATAGGGCTAAATGACTAAATATTAAAATTCAAATTCAAGAGGTTTATAATGGCACATGCTTTAAGTAATAAAATAAAAGTAAGCTAAAATTTTTTCCATAATGAGGAACATGAATATTCCAATGATTTTTAAATTTCTGGTTAATGAAGTTACCATGATACAGCACATGGATGAATTAAAAATAATATTGTGATAAAATGCAATATAGGACAGAACTAAGTAAATTTCATTCTTTGAAGAGTAGAAGGCACTTCAAGACACACGATATAGAGAAGGTGTAAATGACGGGAATAGACTATTGATTTTTATGAGTAATCTTTGGCTCATTTTTCTCTCATAAATGCAGAGTTCAGGATATGCAAGAAAAACTTATATATGTTATATTTGGTATAAATACAGCTTACTCAAGTTCCCTTTCATATGGGGCATAAATTACAAGTGATATCTACATGCCATTTCCTGATAACTTCTGGAAGTTTAGGTAAACCAAAAACTGAAAGGGCAGTGCTTACTTACATTTTTTTCACACTGCTTTAGACAAATACTGCTTTAATTTTGAATATAAGTTGTATATTAATCTGTGACATAAGCAACCACAACAGAGGACAGTGTCCTAGATGTCATTTTTCCCAAAGGGCTTTACTCCCGTTGCCTCCAGGAGCTCCCTTATCACCAGTAATTAATGCATTGACTAGTTACAATATATATTCCCCTGTATTAAATTTTTTTTTTACCCAAAGTGAAACAGTTTTCCCTGGAATTCTGCTGGAACATATTACTATGTTTTTACAGTCATCCTAACCCCTCCCCAAATCAAATATAAAAAAATTTAAATTTTTTTTAAGTACTTTAACTTTCCTGTTTAAAAAATCAGAATATTAAAAAATTATGCCCTAAAGTATCTATACTCTCCTCATTCCTTTTTCTTCTGGCTCTCCCAATACTTTTCTGAAATTGTTTCCTCGAGCGTCGCCAGGAACATTTAATCATCAATTTCAATGGCCTCCTCTTAGTCTCCAGCTCCTCCCACCTGTGGGCCACACTGAATGTTGTTAACTCCACTGGCTCTGCAATTTATTTTTTTAGGATTCTGTGACACTACTCATAGTAGCCCTGTGGGGGCAAGAATATTGGCCAAAGAGTCAGCTCTGCTTCCTATAGGCAGTGTGGTCTTAGAAAAGTCATTTAACCTTTCTCGTCTACAGTTTTCTGATCTTGAAAGCTGGTGAACTTCCCAAGTTTCTCTGAGGAGAGTAAAGACTCTCTAATAAGATTTCAATTCCACGCCCTTGACTGAGAACGAGCCATCCCACGTGAATCAATTTTCTAGGAAATTAAAAATTGTCATGCTGAACACCAAGACTTGTTTTTATTAATACATTTGAAGAAAATATTTATTCTGTTTTTCTCCTTTTTGGGTAGATAACGAATACAATTTTTTCAAAGTTAGGCAGAGTATCATTTGTTGGTTATGTGTTTCTGGGAAATTATCATCAAGGTTCTAGGAAAACAAAGTTAAATCTGTAGAAAACCAGTGAAACTTGAGTAGAAATATTTCAATTTCTGAGGCTCCCAACTGAATGCTGCTAAAAGTCAGAAGATATTTCTTTTATCACAGAGACTTTTCCCACCATGGATATTTCTATAATCTGTTTATTCTATATATTCTTATTTTGCTTCATTCTTTTCAATATAGAGTTGTTATAAACTCAAGAACAGTATTATTTCTGTTGCTACATATGCCAGTGAACAAAACGTGGTTGTTAAAAGATAACAAGTTAAAAGCGATTTGAGGTGGAAGGAGCCTGAGTCCCTGAATCACTGTGTAGAGGAGAGCCATCTGCCAACAGAAGCACCTGCCATGGACTATTACGTGGGGGAGAAATAAACTTCTATTACGCTTGAGCCATTAAAATTTTGGGGGTGTATTTATAATAGCAGTGCAGCCAACCCTAACTGATACAGATCCCTAAATCTTGGGAATTATAATTATTAAAATTCCACTTGCAACCACAGTTTAGTCTGTCTCACCAAATACATATTCTTAAGCCCTCTGATTCTAAGAATTCTAATTCTTAAAATATCTCTTGAAACCATCTCCCCCACCACTCCCTCATCGTTCCTTATCTAGATTATTCTAAGAGCCTTCTGCTTGGTCTCCCTGCTTCTCTTCAATTCTATCCTCCAAATGCTGCCAGAGTTCTCTCTGTCATGTACAAGTCAGGCCACTTGATTCTTCTTAGACTACATTTTACTCCTTCTTCCGCACCCACAAGCACTGTTGTGGGTAACCCAGACCCAAGAACTCCAGTTCAGGGTCAGTAGTCAAGTTTCGCCTTGTCCATGGGATTTTACACAAATGTGAGTATATTTTTATTATCTTATACTCTTACCATGGAGCCTTCGGATCCTAATTTGGCTTCTGGAGCAGACTGAACCCCAACACCCATTTTCCTCCTCTTTGTTTTAGTAATAGAGCCTCTGCAAGTTTAGCAGGACACGTGATCACCCCATTAGAGAATTTCTTATCCTCCAAGCAACAGGCTTGGCAATGTGACAAAGTCCTTGTTGGTAGATGTGAGCAGAAGTGACATATGCAACTTCTGGGTCTTTTGGTGAAAAGTGGAGCAGCTGATTTGGATGAGAGAAGGAAGCCACGTGTTGATGAGGGCAGAGCCACTTCATCAGCCCAACATCTCTCACTTCTAAACTTAATGTGGGAGAAAACATATCTTTTTAAAGCCACTAAATTTATGGGTCTTTTGTTACCAGAAGCTTAGCTTGCACCCTAACACAAGTTTTCAAATAGACTTTCCTTCTAGAAAACTGTTTTATTGAAATGATTTATTTGACTTTATATAGCCAATCAATCTTGTTTGAGTTCCATTCAATTCAGTTTCTTAAGACCAGGTGGTATGAACCAGCTTTCCCCATAGCCCGGCCATTCCTGGGCACTGGGATTGGGTTTCTCACTTACAGAACTGAAAGATAAAATCCAATAAAGAAAAAAAATATGTGTTAAGGTGGGAGGTAACTAACTTTCTTGAATATTTACTATGTGCATGGGGCTTTTAACACAATATTTCATTTAGTTATAACTATTGCCCTGTGAGGTGGGTTAAACCAGCACAGAGCAGGCATCCAATAAATGTTGAATAAATGAAAAAGTTAATATTCTTAGTACTTTACAGATGAATAAACTGGTTCAGAGAGGTTAGGCTGCTTGATCTAGTTACATGGCTAGTAAGTGGCAGCTCCAGAATCCATTACAAGATCTATTTGATTCGAGATTCCAAATTTACTCCACTAACATCATGATGCCTAACCTGTAAGCTTTCCTAATCAACCGACCTGTCTTGGACTATCATTTTTGAGCTTACCTGTCCTGTAAGGTGCCCTCGTCAGAGACTGGATTCTATACTAGGAAGCCATGCGTCTCACTGAACTTGGCTATCATTAACTCTGAACCACTGCCGTGGCAGAGTAGCAGTTAATCAAGTGCAGGTGAATGTGATTGGACAGATGATTTACTCAGTGTCTTTTGCCTCCATCAGACAGAAAATCTCATGAGGGCAGAGAATTCTTCTATATCCCAGAACCTACCACAAAGCAGGCACTCAACTGATCAATAAATATTTGTTGACTTGTATGAATAACATAAATTACTATTAATATATTAGCTTTGCTAAGCTGGGCACTTATTCAGATGCCTAAAACTGGGGTTCTCTGCAAAGAATGATATTGTTCAACAGTGCTCCATAGAAAAATCTAATTAAATAGTATAAAATTGTTTAATATATTTTTGAAAGGGATGAAGGCTTCTGATCATTCCATCCACAATAAAGGTGGTTTGGTGCTGTATAGGGTGGTGGTTAAGAGCTTGACCTCCAAGTTAGAAAGCCTGGGTTCTAATCTCAGCTCCAGCACTTACTCACTGTGTGATCTGGGACAAGTCCTAGATGAACATGGAGATGATCATAGAACTTAACCTAGATGAACATGGAGATGATCATAGAACCTCATTAAGGTCATTGTGAGGGTTTAATTACATATCCATATAAAATACTTGGCACAGCTCCTGTCACAAACTAAACATTCAATAACAGTTAGCAATTATTCTTACTCTTATTCAACGTGGAGACAAAGTAATATAATTACATTGCAATTTGAAAACTAAAATCAATATAATTAAATTGAAACAAAGAACTACAAACATATCAAAATGGGTATGAAATCTCTGATTTCCCATGTTGAATAATTCATTTCAGTTGAGATAAGTTACTATTTAGCTATTTTCTTTAATCATTTAAGAATATATGAATATATAGCAAAAGAGTAATGATTGTTTTCAGCGGATTTCTCATTCCCAGTTATGTAGAGATAGCAATTCTATTGCATTTGTTAAATCAAGAAAAAATAGCCTATAAATAATTATAAACATTGCATGAATAAAAGTATAAGGAAGTATTGTAAAATATGACAGTAAAATAACTGGAGCCCATAGAACATATCCACTAAAAAAAAAAGTTATTACGACCCTAAAAAGAAAACAAAAGCTTTTCATCAATCAAAACTGTAAGCAGTAACACTGTAAATAGTTCTATGACTCTTGTTGATTGATTGCTATCATGAACTGAACCAATTTTAAAACGATTATATTACAATATGATTAAAATGCATCACAAGTGCATGGTAATTGAACAGTACATTCTTTAGCACATTCATATATCCAATTTGAGAAAAAAAGAAAAGTCAACGATCTCCTATTTGTCTCCCTGCTTCTAGTCTACCCACTCCATTTCATTCTCTAAAATCTTATGCCTAGATATTTTTCCTGACACAAAAATCTGTTACTCCCTTGCTTTAAATTCTTCATTGCTTTCTCACTGATTTCAGAATAAAGTTCAAACTCTTTAGCATGTCATACAAATATTTCTCTGCTAATTTCTCCAGATTCATCTCTCACCAGACCTCTAATCTACAGAATAACTTGCAGCCTTCAAATTCACAGCTTCTCTCCAACGCCCGGGTCCCTCCTCATCCCTTTCCCTCAGTCCTCTTTCAGCACCACATTCAAGCCTCGCTTCTGCCTGCACATCTTCATTGATCTATCCCATGGACATTTTTAGGCCTTTCCCTGATGCTCCCAAACATCCTCGGCAATAGCACTTGTCACCTGAGGCTTTGTTTATTTCTGACCCCTGGTGTCTGGCACAATCCCTAGGTTATCATATGTGATCAAGAAATGTTGGTTGACCGAAAACACTCATGGATAACTGAATGAAGGAATGTCTGTATCATCTCAAAATAACAAGAGAAACTAATAGGGTAACCAGTACTTCAGTTGCACACCCTTTACATCCCACTCTTTTTTTCCCCAATCTCATTCACTATGATTTTAAGAATCTCATTTGAATTTTATTCTCAAATACTGAGGCTAAAAGATATAAAGCTTAATATCACAAAAGCATTGTGCTATCACTTCTACAACAGCAAGCATTTTGCCACTTTCTCCAACTACGGTAATTGATTTTCATTGTAATTCCTAAAAATATGCAATCTGTCCTAGTTTTACAAAGCGCTTTTAGATAATCTCATTTTAGTATTAATCTTCTTAGAGTGTTTATTTATTTGATTGATTGATTGATTGATTGATTTGGATTTATTTAGAATAATCAACCGGAAATCATACCAGAAAAAAGGTGAATGAATATGCTTGTGACATATCTCTTCTATTATTATGATATATGTCTGATAGATCCTAACACTACTTACCTTAACTGATACAAAAATTGATTCCAAGAATAGGTGCTGCCATTAAAAAAAAATCCCTAAAATATGTGGCATTGACTTAGTGGTTAGGTGGTGGGTAGCAAGGGAACACTGGAAGGCTGGAGAGTCTTGTTAGGCCATGGTAAACATTTGGTAAACTGTTCCTGTGATAACTTGGAAGGCAGACTGCCTGCTATTGAACCTGAGCTTGCGGGGACATGGTTAGAAAGAGCCAGAATAAAGGTTAAGTATTTTCTAAAATTGGTTGCCTTTAGTAAGTAATCATAAGAAAAAGATGAGTTCAGGTGAAAATAGGCTGATTTACAACTAGAAATGAAAAAGAGTAAAGAGAAAAATTGGAAAAGCTGTTTTTAGACCCCAAATAATAGAAAATAAGATGTAAAATGCCTTTGAACAATAAAGGCCCATTAAAACAGTCTAGAGGCAAAGGTCAGATTGGCCTTCCCACCCAAGCAGGATGGCCTTGAGGTAGGTGCCATTGTGTTGAAAGCGAGGAGCAAAGGAATAAATTCTGTTTGAGGAGTATGTCTAAGAAATAACATTGGATGTGGTTGTTGGCACATAGAAGCCTGTGAAGTTTTTGAGAGAAACCACTTAGCTAGTTGTGATCCCTGATCTTGCACCAGCAGGAAGCAGGATATGAAAGCTGAACAATTTTTTTTATTGATGTTTTAATTGTTTATAACATTGTGAAATTTTGGGTTGTACATTTTTGTTTGTCCTTCACCATATATATGTCTCCCTTCACCCCTTGTGCCCACCCCCCACCCCCATTGCCCCTGGTAACCACAATACAGTTTTCTCTGTCCATGTGTTGGTTTATATTCCACATATGAGTGAGATCATACAGTGTTTGTCTTTCTCCTTCTGGCTTACTTCACTTAACATAATACCCTCCAGGCCCATCCATGTTGTTGCAAATGAGACGATTTTGTCTTTTTTTATGGCTGAGTAGTATCCCATTGTATATATACACCACATTTTCTTGATCCAATCGTCAGTCGAGGGACACTTAGGTTGCTTCTACTTCTTGGCTACGGTGAATAATGCTGCAATGAACAGAGGGGTGCATAAGCCTCTTTGGATTGTTAATTTCAGGTTCGTTGGATAGATTCCCAGTAGTGGGATGGCTGGAGCATAGGGCATCTCTATTTTTAATTCTTTGAGGAATCTCCATACCGTTTTACGTAGAGGCTGCACCAGTTTGCATTCCCACCAGCTGTGTATGAGGGTTCCTGTTTCTCCACATCCTCTCCAACATTTGTTGTTTTTTTGTCTTGGTGATTATAGCCATTCTAACGGGCATGAGGTGATATCTTAGTGTTGTTTTGATTTGCATTTCCCTGATGATTAATGATGTTGAACATCTTTTCATGTGCCTATTGGCCATCTGTATATTTTCTTTGGAGAAGTGTCTGGAAAGCTGAACAATTTTTGAGCAGGACTAGCTCCTCCATGACCAATTCAGATATAGCTATAGAAGATAATAGAGGATAAAGAACTTCTCAGATGGGAGAGCCTGTAGCTACAGAGAACAATAGACAGGGGGTTTCTCCCCAAACACTAGAGGTCTAATCAAGAAATTTCTCTATCCTCCAGGTAAGTGGCCTTCAAGAAACCTGTCCATGGGGATTTCAGAATTGCTATGGACAAGTAACTGCTCTATGTCTCTCATGATTTCGTTTCAGTCATTATATATTGGATGTGCATGGTGAAGTGGTAGGTGGATCCATAGTCCACAGGACTACAAGGAACCACATTTGACCTGATAAAGGATTTCCTTCTATTCAGCGATCCTGCACTTGGAGCTGGATACAGTGACCATATGGGATTCTGGGATGTTTCCCTAAGAAAGGGTGAATGTCTTCTATGTGCAGGAAGAAGAATGAACCAGATATTTGGAGACCAGAAAGGTGGATTGTAGCCAGGTCTGCTATTGCTTGTCAATATCCATGTTGTTTTCTTCTTCCTGGGCACAGGGCTGGCCTATAGCTCCCAGCCTCCTATAAAATTAGGAGTGGCCAAGTATCTTCATTCTGGTCAATTAAATATAAGCCCAGAAGACGTTCTGTGCCAATTCTAAGACTAGCCCACGAAAAACCTCCCATGTGTGACTCTTACTCTATTTTCCCATCCACAGGCTGAAGAGAAAAGACCTTAAGGACCAAAAGGGAGGTAGTAACACTAACTGGGAAAAAAAGTTGACTTGGACTTAATGACTATGTGGAGCAGAGTTGGGGCCCCACCCTCCATCACTGACCCCATTGGACTATAGTAAGAGCAAGATATAAGATTCTATTATGTTAAATCATTGATACATGGAGTTTGTCTATTTAGAGTTACTTACCTTAACAAATACAAAAATTAAGCCAAATCACACTATGGTTACATTGTTTAATGCAAATAATTTTTAAAAATACTTGATTTAAGGCCCTTAAAGAAAGGACTTCATTGATATTTAGTTTTTAAAAATGCTTTTAAGATCCAGTTTGCAAAATATCTCATCAAGTGATCAATAGTTTATTCAAAAAATGAATCTTTACAATGAGTTAATACTAAAAATATAATTCCAAGGATTTACAACATAGTTATATTCTACCTTATCATTTGATTAGAATTTAGTGACGTTTAAAATGGTATTCACAGATATATTTTAGATGGATTATTTCTATTCTTTTAGTTGTTTCACCTATTTTAATTAATAATAGCAACAAAGTGAAAAAAGTCATATTATACATATGGTTCATCTTTCTGTTAGGCAATACTTTCCCTTCAAAACTTAGTGATCATTGAATAGTCTTATGGTAAAATATAGTCTTAAGAGGCCTTGTCCAGTCTTTCACCGAATATGAGAATCCCAGCTACAAAAGTGACAGATGACTGGGGCCGGCCCAGCGGTGTAGCGGTTAATCTCACACACTCTGCTTCGGCAGCCTGGGATTCACGGGTTCGGATCCTGGGCGTGGACCGTCGCACCACTCATCAAGCCATGCTGTGGCAGCGTCCCGTATAAAGTAGAGGAAGATGGGCACGGATGTCAGCCCAGGGCCAATCCTCCTCAGCAAAAAGAGGAGGATTGGCAACAGATGTTAGCTCAGGGCTGATCTTCCTCACACACACACACAAAGGTGACAGATGATAGATGGTCACGAGAATGGAATGCAAAGGGAGCTTGAATATTTCTAACTCAGCACTTCAAAATTAAATTCAATATTTGTCGAACACATACATTGTGTGATGTGGTCTATCGTATTTGGGGCAGGTCTGTTTTAAATGCATGTTATAGAGCTAAGCAGCCTCCTCTGGATCTTTAGAGCTCTAAGAAAATAGCTAGTCCCTGTTTTGACAGACATCCCTTCCAAGCATGTGGAGTCCTAAATATATTTAGTCTTTGGCACAGTTATATATCTGAGGTCATTCAAAGAAAGATGTAATAAGATGATCTTCTTGTCGTTATTTTTCAGTGAAAGAATATTTAAAAGGTATGTTTCCACAAGTTAGCAATTAAAAGGGAAGATCTTTTTCTTCCACTTGGTAGGTTGTCTTTTCATTTTGTTGACGGTTTCTTTTGATGTGCAGAAGCTTTTTAGTTTGATGTAGTCCCATTTATTTGTTTTTGTTTTTGTTTCCCTTTCCTGAAGAGACATATTCAAAAAGATATTGCTAAGACTTGATTGCAAAGAGCTTGCTGCCTGTGTTTTCTTCTAGGAGTTTTGTGGTTTCAGGTCTTACATTCAAGTCTTTAATCCACTTTGAGTTAATTTTTGTGTGTGGTGTAAGAGTGGTCTACATCCATCCTTTTGCATGTGGCTGTCCAGTTTTCCCAACACCATTTGTTAAAGATACTTTCCTTTCTCCATTGGTTAGTCTTGGCTCCTTTGCCAAAAGTTAGCTCTCCATATATGTGTGGGTTTATTTCTCGGCTCTCAGTTTTGTTCCATTGATTCGTGTGTCTGATTTTCTGCCAATACCATGCTGTTTTGATTACTATAGCTTTGTACTATACTTGAAATCAGGGAGTGTGATACCTCCAGCTTTGTTCTTTTTTCTCAGGATTACTTTGGCTTTTTGGGGCCATTTGCAAATTATACATCCGATTAGGGGTTAATATTCAAAATATATAAAAAACTCATACAACTCAACAACAAAAGCAAAAAACTCCATTAAAAAATGGGCAGAGGATCTGAACAGACATTTTTCCAAAGAAGATATACAGATGACCAACAGGCACATGAAAAGATGTTCAACATCATTAATTATTAGGGAAATACAAATCAAAACCACAATGAGGGGCCGGCCCGGTGGTGTAGCGGTTAAGTTCTCACGTTGCACTTTGGTGGCCCGGGGTTCGCCAGTTCATGGGCATGGACCTACTCACCGCTCATCAAGCCATGCTGAGGAGGCATCCCATATAGAAGAGCTACAACTCTACAACTATGATATACAACTATGTACTGGGGCTTTGGGGAGAAAAAAGAAAAAGAGGAAGATTGGCAACTGATGTTAGCGCAGGGCCAAACTTCCTCAAAAAAAAAAAAAAAAAGCAAGAGGCAGCGCAGATGTTAAATCCCTTCTTAAAAAAAAAAAAAATAATAAGATATCACCTCACCCCTGTTAGAACGGCTACTATCAAAAAGACAAGAAATAACAAGTGTTGGAGAGGATGTGGAGAAAAGGGAACCCTCGTACACTGTTGTAAGGGATGTAAATTAGTGCAGCTGCTATGGAAAACAGAATGGAGATTCCTCAAAATATTAAGAATATAACTACCATATGATCCAGCTATTTCAATTCTGGGTATTTATGCAAAGAATATGAAAACACTAATTAGAAAAGATATTTGCACTCCTATGTTCATTGTGGCAGTATTGTCAATAGCCAAGACATGGAAACAACCTAAGTGTCTGTTGACAGATGAATGGATAAAGAAGATATGGTATATACATACAATGGAATACTACTCAACTAGAAAAAAGATGAAATTTTGCCATTTGCAACAACATGGATGGACCTTGAATGTATTATACTAAATGAAATAAATCAGATGGAAAAAGACAAATACTGTATGATTTCACTCATATGTGGAAGTGGAAAAAACCAAACAAACACATAGACACAGAGAACAGATTGGTGGTTATCAGCGAGGAAGCAATGGGGGGAGGGTGAAATGGGTAAAGAGAGTCATTTGTACGGTGATGGATGGAAGCTAGACTCTTAGTGGTGAACATGATGTCAAATTATAACGATGTACACCTGAAATCTATATAACGTTATAAACCAATGTTACCTCAATAAATAAAATTAAATTAAATTTGAAAAAAGGAAATATTTTTTTTCCTTTCAAAATACAGGTTTAAAGAGAATGATTACAGTTACCTCCGTGTCCCTGGATTATTAATTAAAGAGTTTTCTTCAATTATCATATTATTTGATATGGTCAGTGGTTATATAAATTTTATATGTAAAAACAATAAGCAAAGCAAAATGTTAACACCTACAATGTAACTAAAATACTTGAGGAACAATGAAAAAAACCTTCACCGCTTATGCTAAAAACAGTTAATCAGTGATTAATGTGACAAGTGACTTCAAAACTTGCAATTGTCCTGCTAAACCGAGTAGTCACTGATAGAGGCAAAGACAGCAGATATAGGATAGCAGTAGGTGTTGTGAATCCTTGTTCCTATCTTCAACACTGTACTCCCTTCAGCTCTGGCAGGGTGTGGAAAAAGTCCATGGCCTGCATTGGTAAGTTTAAGAAAAACTATAGAACCATCCTAGGCACTACGTTTATCAATGAACCCACTCTTTCTTGTCCTCTGTCTTTCTGCCAAACTTGTTACTTTTTCACTTCCATTAACATTCTATTACTTTTTTAAGGAAGATGGGGCTCTTGCTGAATATACGATTTGTGCAAGGTTGCAGAGTGAATGAATTCTTCAGCTGGTATACTTTTCCTTTTCTGAAAGACATTCATGCAGTCAACAGTGTTTACTGGATGTCTATCATGTGCTAGGCACTGGGGATTCAGCAGTGCATGTAACGAAGTCTCTACTCCCAAGGAGCTTTCATTCTAGTGTACGGAGACAGGCTAGGAGCCAATAAAGAGGTGCATAATATGTCACATGGTGACGAGAGCATGAAACAACATAAAGCCATGGGTAAAGGGATGGTGGTCAGAGGAGTCTGCTATTTTACGTAGGGTGTGGAGGGAAAGCCTTGTCTGATGTTAAATTATCAGTCTTTGATTGGGAAGATACTACCTCCTGAAAAATAGGATGTACTCAAAGGGCCAATTATAAAAGGGCAAGTACATTGTTTTCTTAAATTACTCAAAGTAATTTCTAAATTTAAGACTAGCTGATCTGAAATATTTTGATAAAGCCAACCTAAATGTTAATAATGCATGTAAAATGAATGTGAATCTTTATACTTCTCATCTTTATGTCTACACCATATCCTTTAAAATTTAGGTTTATAAACTATATACAATACAATATAATTGGATATAAATTACTTTCAGAATGTGTTATGACTCCTGTTGATGTCAATATTATCTTGTTTATCTTGATATTGGTATAGTAACATCGAATGGGATTTGGCAAGCAACATTCATCACTAAAATATGTTTAAGGCAATGAGAATTTATTAAATGTTTATGGTTTGCCCAGCACATAATGAGACAGCCATTATTGGGAGCAGGTAACAAATGTCTTCCCTAGTGTGGCAGACAGAATTCTAAAATGCACCCCAAGATTCCTTGTCCTAATCCGTGGACTGTGAATATGACGAGATGTCATGCTGTGATTATGCTAGTTATATAGCAAAAGGGATTTTGGAGATGTAATTAAGGTTACTAATCAGCTGACTTTGAATTCATCAGAAGAGAGATTATCAGGGTGGACCTAATCTAATCTAATTTCCTTTAAAAGAACAGGGTTTTCTCCACCTGGTAACACAAAGGAAACTCAGATTTGAAGTATGAGGGGGATTTGACATGCTGTTGCTGCCTTAAAGATGGAGGGGACCATATGAAAAGGACCCGAGGCTTGCCGTCAGGAGCTGGAAGAAACCCCTGGGCCGACCCCGTGGCTTAGCGGTTAAGTGCGCGCGCTCTGCTACTGGCGGCCCGGGTTCGGGTCCCGGGCACGCACCAATGCACCGCTTCTCCAGCCATGCTGAGGCTGCGTCCCACATGCAGCAACTAGAAGGATGTGCAACTATGACATACAACTATCTACTGGGGCTTTGGGGAAAAAAAGGAGGAGGATTGGCAATAGATGTTAGCTCAGAGCCGATCTTCCTCTGCAAAAACAGGAGGATTAGCATGGATGTTAGCTCAGGCCTGATCTTCCTCACAAAAAATAAATAAATAAATAAATAAATAGAAACCCCCGGCTGGCAGACAGCAAGAAAACAAGGACTTCAGATCTATAGCCACAAGGAATTGAATTCTGCCAATACCAAGAATGAAGAGGACCAAAACCTGGAAGAGGACCCTGAGCTCCAGTTAAGAGCCATCACCTCACATAGTCACCATTTTTTTGTGTGTGGTGAGGACATTTAAGATCTATTCTCCTAGCGACTTCCAAGTATTCAATATTATTAACTCCAGTCACCATGCTGTACATTAGATCCCCAGAACTGATTCATCTTATAACTGAAAGTTTGTACCCTTTGATCACCATCACCCATTTCCCCCATCCCCCAGGCCCTGGCAACCACCAGTCTACTCTCTATTTCTAAGTTTGGTTTTTTTAGGTTCCACACATGAGTGAAATCACACAATATTCAAGACAGCTACTCTTGTTCTCTTCATCTCCCAACTGGAAGGAAGGTGGAGGAGGGCCAGAGAAACATTGTGTATTTCTCTTAGGAGTATGACCCAGAAGTTGCATTACCCAAAGTGGCACATACCACTTCTGCTCACATGTCATTGGACAGAACTCAGAACTTAGCTACAAGGAAAGCTGGTAAATGCCAGTTCTAGCTAAGAAATCTTATGCCTATCTAAAACATGGGAGCTCTGTTATGGAAGATGGGGGGACTGGATATCAGTGGACAACTGGCAGTCTCTGCCACAATCCAACAGATGAGCTCAGTACTGCATTATGAATATTGCGTTATTCAAATTGTTTCGAATTTTTTCCATGGAAGTGAATCAGATAGCTGCTTTATCAAAGCTCTCCCCAATTAGTCATAAATCTGTTTTATAGACTCTAGTTTTAGAGCAAAAAATAAATAATCTCTCTCCTATGTAACAGTCTTCCAAATATTTGAATCAGGTTGTCAGCATCCTCCATAAATTCTCAGGCTTACTACCCTCCAAGCCCTCTCCATTATTCTCTATTTATTATTCCTCACTACCTTAAATGCTGTGAACTCATTTTTGCTTGTCAAGGAATCCTTTAAAACAGTCTTCATCAAAGAACATACTCTTCGGTGAAAGGCTCCTGCCTAAGAACTTGAGTTGGCAAAGAGGACAAAGGAGTATTTAAGATAAAGAACTGAATAAGCTTATGTTTGCAGGATAAATGAACACGGTATATATTTAGGAAATCTATGAAAATCACATTGGCTAGAGTGGAAAAATTAGGGGGAGCGATTAATAAGAGATAAAACCATTCAATAGTGCATATGGGGTCATAAACAGAGAGTCTTCAATGCCAGATTGAAGAATTTTCATGTAATCATATTAACGTAAAGGAAGCAATGGAGGTGGTAATTTGAAATGCTACGATCTAAACTACATATACCTGCTTTTAAATGTGTATGTCAAAAAAGTAAAGCAATGGATACATGTGGCTATAGAAAACCATCATCTTTTAAAGCTGATAGATACATGGCTTTTCCTTAATTTGTTCATAAGGTTACAGTCTCAAATAAATACAAAGAAATTTTCATGATACACAAAATTTTACTTTAAATATAAATACAGTTTGTATTTAATATGAAAATAAATTACCTAAAACACGTTAGACATGTATTAAACAACATAATAATATTTATGAATTTTAAGTATAAGATATATTTGAATATTAAATGCTACCTTAACACTAACCTTTTAACAAAGAAGAGAGCACTTGCTAATAAACTTGATATTAGAGATGATTTAATCACACATCAATGTTCTTTTACATTTCATTTAACAGGAGTTCTGATGTAAATAAAATATCCATGGCATTTTAAGTATTATACAAAAATTTATGCTACTACGTGATAAAACTAATTAAAATCTCTTAGTGGGAGCATATTCGTTGCTTATAAATCTCCAAATTCTCCCAGCCACAGGGAGCAAGTGCTCAAGAAAAGATTTTGACCTTGGTGATTTTATAAGAGCCATCATCTTCAAAGTTGGTGAGAATATGTGATATCCGGCAGCAGAAAAGTGCATGAGTGGTGGGAAATACAAATCAAAAATACAACAAGACACCACCTCACGCCCATTAGGATGGCTACTGTAAAAGAAAAACAAACAGAAAATAACAAGTGTTGGTGAGGATGTGTAGAAATTGGAACCCTTGTGCACCGTTGGAGGGAATGTAAAATGGTACAGTCATTGTGGAAAACAGTATGTGAAAAACACCAAATTGAAAACAGCACTACCATATGATCTGGCAATCCCACTCACACACATATATCTACAGGAAATAAAATCACTATCTCAAAGAGATAGCTGCACGCCCATGTTCATAACAGGGTTATTCACAGTTGCCAAGATATGAGAACAACCTATGTGTCTGTCATTGGATGAATGAACAAAGAAAATGTGATGTATATATACAATGGAATATTATTCAGCCTTAAAAAAGAAGGAAATCATGCCATTTGTGACCCAATGGATGAATATGGAGGTCATTAAGCTAAGTGAAACAAGCTAGACACAGAAAGACAAATACTGCATGATCTCACTTATATGTGGAATCTAAAAAAGTCAACCTGATAGTAATAGAGAGTAGAATGTTGGTTACCAGGTGCTGAGGGGTGGGGAAATAGGGAGATGTTGGTCAAAGGGTATAAACTTTCAGCTATAAGATGAATAAGTTCTGGAGACCTAATGTACAGCATGATGATTTTAATACGTTAATCATAATACATTAATATGTTATACTATATTTAATACATAATACTACATTAATAATAATGTATTGTGCACGTGAAATTTGTTAAGAGAGTAGATCTCAAGTGTTCTCACCACAAAAAAAGGTAACTGGGGGCCGGCCTGGTGGTGTAGTGGTTAAGTTCGTGCACTCCACTTCACTGGCTTGGGGTTCGGATCCTGGGCGTGGACCTATGCACTGCTTATCAAGCCATGCTGTGGTAGGTGTCCCACATATAAAGTAGAGGAAGATGGGCATGGATGTTAGCCCAGGGACAATCTCCTCAGCAAAAAGAGGAGGATTGGCAACGGAAGTTAGCTCAGGGCTAGTCTTCCTCACCAAAAAAAAAAAAAAAAAGGTAACTATGTGAGTGATGGATACGCTAATTAGATTGATTGGGATAATCATGTCATAGTGTATATATATATGTATCGAAACATCACATTGTATACCTTAAATATATAAAATTTTTGTCAATTATACTTCAATAAAGCTGGTAAAAAAATAATATTTTGTGGAAAATAAACAAATCATAGTCATCTTAAAAGGCTAATCCAAAAAAGTAATCTGATCAAACAAGAATTTGGGGGAAAAAAAGTGCATGAGTGCTAAATGTAGCCAGGTACCTTCTTTTGAGACTGAGCAATAGCTTAATAACACAGGCCAGTAAAACAGACCATTAAACATCAATATGTGATAATAACATCACTCAGTGGTGTTGACAATTGAATGTGAATGCCCCCTTAAGTAGGACAAATTATTTGAAGCCCCAGTCATTAATGGCTTCAATTTTTGTTTTGTTTGAAATAAGATCTATTTTTTATTTTCTCTTCTCCTTAAATTTTCACACCTGCAATGTCTCTTTGAAAGTGTGGTATAAAGATCAAAGGCTTTACCCTAAGGACTGGTAACAATGCTACCATCATCAAAATATCACAGATTTATAAATTCTCCCAGTTCTGAAGTTTTTATTTAAAAAATAAATTCCAAACCCAAGTCCTACTCTCTAATTTTTCATCAATTTATGATTGTGGATGTCATAAATTCTATTTGCTTAACTCTCAAAACATGTGTTGAGCAGGTATGGCTTTATCTGACTCTGTAGCCAGAATGAAATTTTAAAAGTATGAAAAATAAAAATGCTATAGAAATGCAGAATGTGACTATCATTGTTATTACGTGGTGGTTTGTTTTTTTTTTTTACACAGCTGGCAAAATAATCTGCTCTTATTTATTTTCTCAACCTTTACCTAACTACTTTTCTCTTGTTTTCCATGTTTTGTAGCCAAGTATCCACTTTGGCTTGTGTTATCATGGAGCTTTCAGTCCTTTGATCATAATCTGTTTTACTAAGAATGTAATATCAGGTTGTTGTTTTTCTTTCCTAACAACCGGCAGTTCAAACTCCAAAACACCCTAGCACTGTGCTTAGGTCCATTTGTGGTTATTTTTATTAAAATAGTTAACACATATTACATGGTTACAATGTGCCGAGCATTATTCTCATCACTTTACGTATCTTAACTCATTGAATCTTCAAAATAATTTTCTACCATATTGTTTGATTATTTTACACTATATATTCTCTAATTGATAGTTGTAATTATTAACACCATTGTCATCTATATCACTACCAACACTGGACTTTGCAGGGCTGCTATGTGCAGAATTCCAGGTGTGAGGGGTGCTTCCTAGGATTGGCAATGTGCTAGGCTTTGCACAGTCGAGGTGTTCAGTAAATGCTCATGGAAACCGACTTGCTAACCCTTTTACACTTTGTGCTTTCCTGTGTTCCTTTTCATGTCCTTGCTGTCCTGAGGAGTTATTCTGATCTATGTTGAAGATCAATTCGGGAAAAGGCAATATTTATAGAGCTCTAAAAGGGAATACAAATTCAAAGTAGAATCTGTCATAGGTTGGCACAGGGAATAATATTTCAGGGGCGAAACAGCACAATAGAGGTCTTCTCATGATGGAGTAGTTTAAGCTACACCTTGGGACTTCCTCAGATGCTCACCTGCACCATCTGTGTAACCTGAAGACATAAGTTAATGTGTATGCCTGGCAAACAGTAGCTGCACTCCATCACTTGCGTTTAGGAGGCTATGCAGTATTTTTGATAAGTCAAATGCATTATTCCATGAAAGCCCAAAAGCTTTCACTGTTGCACATGAGATCTCTTGGAGAGCTTCTTAATGCTGAGTGTGCTTTTACACAGGGAGTTTTATGGGCTTGCTCTGTTTGCTTTAGCCTTTCACATTTAATTACATTCTCATTACAAAAGTATGTAAAGATTATAAAATCCCAACAACTGATTTGCTCTTTGCTCCTGTCAAAGACATTGATTCTGTTTGCTACAGACACCTGGTACATTGTGACTAGGCTCTGCAGAAGCCGAAGAATTGCAATCAAATTTCAACAATATTGTCCTTGTAAGTCTCATGATATGTGTTTACTTTTATATTTTGATTTGTTTATTTTCTTTAAAATTGTTTCACTATGAATTTATTAAAGCAGTTTCTTCCAAGCTAAGGCAAATATACTTTTCACAGACACTAAATGCACAAAAGGTTTATATTAATATTGATTCTTGATATAGAGATATATCTTTCAAAAATACCTTTATGTTAACAGATATGGAGGCTTTTCATTTTTTTCTGGTCTGATTTACAAGTCTTCACAGAACAGCAGTGTATCTTTTCTGAGTCATTTCAATCTTCCCTAACATTCCCATTTCCATTTAGAAATGTGACAATTGATTTCAAGTGTATTCAAACGATTGCTACCTCAAGAATTAATGAATATATTTTCCAAATGCTAATGTTTTAGTGAAATGAAAGTGCTCTTTACCAATTCTGTTCACTGGATGTTGTAAAAATTTTTGGAAATAGGTTTTTGAAAACAATTTAGCAACAGATAATTCCAAATGTTAATTTATTTGGTTCTCTACCTTCTAGCCTCCTTAAGGTAAACTATTTAAGATTTGGTTAAGTCCAACGGCTCAAAGAATGTTTTTTAAGAGTATTTTTCAGAAGAGTTGAAACACACTGGACAATCTGAAAGGAAAGACAAAGAAGGTCCCTTTTGTCTCTCTTCTTAAGTTCCACCCTGTATTAGTTTTCCTACAGTGTGACAAATTACCATAAACATAGTGGTTTAAAATGACACATTTATTATCTCAAGATTTCTGTAGGTCAGGCCTGGCTTAACCGGGAGCTCTGCTCAGGGTCTCACAAGCTGCAATCAAGGTTTCAGATGCGCTGAGTTCTTATCTGAACCTCGGGATCTTCTTCTAAACTCATTCAGGTTGTTGGCAGAATTCAGTTCCTTGCATCTATTAAAATTGAAGCCCTTAGCTTCAGTTTTAGAGGTCATTCCTCTCCACTGTCAGTTCACAACACGGCTGTTTGCTTCTTCAAGGCCAGCACAAGGATCTCTATCTCAAGGAAGCCTCCAGTTCCTTTTAAAGGACTGACCTGATCAGGTCAGGTCCACCACAGGTAATTTCCCTTTTGATGTACTCAAAGTCAATTGATTAGACTTTTACCACATTTGCAAAAATCCCTTCACTTTGGCCATATAACATAACATAGAATAAACACAGGAGTAATATCCCATCATATTCATAGATTCCACTCATACTATAGAGGAGGGGATTAATACAAAGACATGGATCATTAGGGGTCAGTTTAGAATTCTGCCTATACCACAGATTCTAAATCCAATTTTATTGTTCTAAATCCAATTTTATTGACCAGTTTCTTACATCCTGTTTCCCAGACCTCACCACAAGCTCTCCAGCTAGAGGCCCACGGCACAGATAAATCACAGAATTACTACTTTGAGGCCCTCCTTGGCATAGCCAGTCTCTCTCCCCAGGGACTTCCCATATTACTTTTCCTACCATTTCTCTTACAGTTATGCTGGAATTCTTTTTTTTTTTTTTTTTTTTGTGAGGAGGATTAGCCCTGAACTAACATCCATCGCCAATCCTCCTCCTTTTGCTAAGGAAGACCGGCCCTGGGCCAACATCTGTGCCCATCTTCCTCTAACCTATACGGGAGGCTGCCACAGCATGGCTTGACAAGCGGTGCACCGGTCTGCACCTGGGATCCGAACCTGTGAACCCCAGGCCGCCGAAGCGGAACGCGAGAACCTAACCTTTGCTACACCACTGGGCTGGCCCCTATGCGTCTTAAAAGTAGTATGTGCAATGCTTTGTCTTCACAAGGCTATAAGCCCAATCCTACCATCACCACAAAAGCACAATACCTAATTATAGATCAAAAGCATAGGAAGAAATAGCCTCACAAATGTATGACAAATTTTAAATCTATAAAGTGACCATACATGTACCATTAAGCAATGGCAAATCTAAAATCTTCTTGTCTTTGCTGATGAATTTTAAGGACAATTCCTTATTTTGTTGTGAAAAGTTAAAATGTAATCTTGTTCGGTTTTCTCCATTACTGATACTCTACATTAATGTATTTCGAGAATAATAATTATCCCTTTGAGATATGTTGTCTTTTGACTCTATTGATTTTTTGATGCATGTGATAGAGTAAAAAGAAAAACCTATTGACTTCCTCTATGACATCTATTATTCATAACAGTAAAGAATATTTTTTTCTCAACATTATTGAATCAGGATAATGAAACCGAAATCAGTAAAAATGAACTTCAAATAATTTTAAACACTCTGAGATACTAATTGCTTTCTCTAGCTTTATTTTTCTTGCCACCTTGAAAACTGATAATGATTCCTTTCCAGAATTATATTTTGATGATCCAGGGTGCAATTCCAAAATGATTAAGGAAATATGAGTATGACATTTAAGGAGAAAACACAAGCTTTGTGCTTTTAAGAGCTAGACAAAAAAGTACGAGAAATATCTTCAACATCAAAAAAACAATTGCTTTTTTCAATTCTCAACGAGAATCCTACTTTTCTTTCCGTGTGAGGCAGATGGGCTGTCATGTTGGAGTAAGCAGAACAAAGCTATACAATGAGTAGGCTGTCAACAACATCAGTCAATTGCTAGGACAAAAACTATGGTGTGTTACTGTAGCATACAACCAGAGAAATTCTTAAAAGACAAAAACTCTAAAGCTTAACACCAGAACCTATTAGAATAGATAACACTCGCTAAAAATAATGGAAAAGAAAAAAGTCCTTGCAGCTCTCATTTAGAAATATTCACTAATTTCACCAATAACATTTCAGTTAATATCATGTTAATAATAATAATGTTGATGATGATGAAAGCAGGTGACCAGAGGGCTTACTTTGTCCCTCCTCTAAAATGTTATGTGTAGAATCCCATCTAACCTTTAGGACAAGCCTTGGCGGCAGATGCTCTTGTTATCCCCATTTTACAAGTGAGGCTTAGTTATTTGATGACTTCTGGTCTCTCTGCCGCCCAACCTATGCTGCAGCAGATGCTGTGGTGTCCAGCCATATCCCATCTGCACTCTCAGTTTCCCTAAACACCAAAGGCTTTCTACCTCCATTCCTTCCTCAAGCACCTGAGATGTTCTGCAGTCACAGGAGCATGCACAGCCCATGAGTGGCCAGGCCACAGGTGCCACACCCTTGGAAGCAGGCTTGGTTCCTGCTTAGGACTCCCTGGGGGCATTCTACACCATGTCCCAGAGGTCCCAGAGGTCACTCACTTCTTCACTCACCCTGCACTGGCTCCCTTCCCTTCCCCATCTCATCGTGCCCTTACCACTGCTTTCTGTGATTATCCCCCAAAGCAGCTCAAATCCCTGTCTCAGGTTGTGCTTCTGGAGAACTCAACCTAAAAAAACATGATCTTTTCTTCTATGACAGACTACTAATAAGATATTATTTAAAATACATTTACTGAAGCTTGAGAATTTTAAAATTTGAATGCACTTTTCAGAAAAGCAATTTATTTTAGTTATTCTTATAATTTATACTCATAGATTTTCTTTAATAAAGAGCAAAGCTTTATTTATTTTTTCCAAATTTAACTAGGAATTATTCTCTAATAGCTTTTTTCAATAGGTAATATGTCTCAAAACACTAGAAAATTTAGAAAAGCTGAAATACAGTAGTCTCCCCTTATCCTCGGTTTCACTTTAACTATGGTCTGAAAATATTAAATGGAAAATTCCAGAAATAATTCATAAGTTCAAAATTGTGGGCCATTCTGAGGAGCATGATGAAATCTCGAGCCACCCCACCCGAGATGTGGATCATCCCTTTGTCTAGCATATCCACGCTGTATACGCTACCTGCCTGTTAGTCACTTAGTAGCCCTCTCGGTTATTAGATTGACTGTTGTGGTATCGCAGTGCTTGTGTTCAAGTAACCCTTATTTTACTTCATAATGGCCACAAAACATAAGAGTAGTGATGCTGGCAATGTGGATATGCCAAAGAGAAGCCATAAAGTGCTTCCTTTAAGAGAAAATGTGCAAGTTCTCAATAAGGAAAGAAAAAACTCGTATGCTGATGTTGCTAAGATCTACAGTAACTTTTACTACAGGACATTGTTGTAATTGTCCTATTTTGTTATTAGTTATTATTGTTAATCTCTTACTGTGCCTAATTTATAAATTAAACTTTACCATAGGTATGTATGTGTAGGAATAAACATAGTTTATATACAGTTAGGTATTCTCTGCAGTTTCAGGCACAGATCCACTGGGGGGTCTTAGAATGTATCCTCTGCAGATAAGGGGGAACTGCCGTATACAATTTTGTAGTCATTGTCTCTCAGTACATTTTGTTACAAAACTGTAATCCTTTAAAATTCAAAACAACTCATCAATCTATGTTTGAAAGATGTTTGTGTTTGACAAAATTGGTCATTCTTCAACTGTGAAGAGAATTTACTTTAGACCATAATGGTAGAGCATCTACACATATTCACAATGGACAAAATCCATGCTTAACAGAAAGGTAAGACAAATAACCGGGGCATAATAAATGATGAACTATATGCTTTGAAGACAGAGATTGTCTCCTTTTCCCCAGAACCATTTTCTTTTCACATTTTAAGGTTGATAGGCTTAGAGCATTAGTCTACATTTCTAACAGTTGTAAAGATCTAGGAATCTTCTCCTCTTTTCTTAAGAAAAGATCTGTTTACATTAGAAAGATAAGCTCTTTTTCTCTCTCAAGTTGGTGGGAAAGGCCGCCGTGTAGCAGTTCTTACAGAAACTCCAAATTTTATAATTTTGGGATTCTTTTCCCACAGTACAGACCCCCTGTAGGTACAGCTGACATCTTGTCATTGCATCTCCCGAAGGGGGAGAGTGGAGCCAGGGGAACTAACACTATAAGTAATAATGATCTTTGATCTAGAAACCTTGTGTTTGCTTTTAGGATAAAATAAATAAGTACAGATGTCAACAACTTATCAATATAATGTTTTTCAGAGTCTCTTTAAATTGGCCTAAAGGGGCCTTTTTACTTGCAAAAAAGATTGCAAAAAATTTCTGACACAGGCTCATAACTAAATTGACTGAAATGGTTTCTTTCCACAATTCTTGGAGGACCCAGAGACATAGCCAGCTTCACAGGAACGTCAAAGTCAAGCAGATGTCAGCCTCTAGATCAAGGAAAAACACAAGAACACTCAGGATTCTTTGTGTTTCCCTGATCTTCCTCTTTAAGAGCAGCTATGACCAACAAGCCAGTAGACTTTTTAAAGATGTGGCAATTCCAGCTCATGTTTAGAGCTCCCTCATGTCAAAGTCTGAGGGCAATTTGAAAGGGCTCTTGTTTTGTGGTTTTATGGCATCTTGCTGTCTAACGGTAGGCCTGGGAGAAGTGAAATGGGCTGAAGACCTGAGTGAGACTGGAGGGATGGTTTGGTATCTAGAGGGTACCAGGGGCTCCAGAGAGGGGAGTCCAGAATGGTTTTGCAGGTTTCTAGACAATATTTTAGATCTAAGGAATTCTGTAGTCTCTGTTTTTTATTTGAGGAGTTCCATGTGGCTGTCTGCTGTGTTACTAAAGAGTGATCTAAACTCCTAGACAGTAAGCCTAGGGTAAACAAATATTCATTCACTGAAGTCTTTTGGCTGCACTGTGGTTTGCACTCAGAGGTGTTTTTACATACGGTTTATAACCATAGTTTCATTTACCTATTAGTTAAAATTAGAGGTAGTAATTGGTTGGGTGATTTTCTTATTGTCTCTGACTGTAAGTGATTATTTGTATTGTGTGTGTGTGTGTGTGTGTGTGTGTGTGTGTGTATGTGGCGAGTAAGATTCTTAGAACATTTCTATCAGTGGTTCTCAAAATTTAGCATGCATCAGAATCACCTAGAAATCTTCTTAAAATGCAGATTGGTGAGCCCCACATCCAGAGTTTATGATTCAGTAGGTCTGGGGTGGGGCCCAAGGACTCGCAAATTTCAAAGTGATTGCGATGCTGCTGGTCTGGGGACCAAACTTTGAGAATCACTGCCCTATATCTACACCTGCCATCTTTTTAACAGCATCTTTAAAAATTAAGTGTGACTGTGCATGTTATAAGAACATCTATTTAAGTGAGTAAATCTACTTTAAAAATTAAAAGAGAAGAAAGATTCTGATTGCAAATTTCACAAGAACTTGAAAAAGAAAGGGATACTTTCCTTGCAGAAAGAGAACTGAAGAAATAGCTTTAATTTTAAAAAGAACAAACAATCGAGCAAGACAACTTTCTTCCCTGGGGAAAAAGAGCTATCCCTAAACAGTGTTAAGACAGAGTTTTCTTTTTGACAAAGTACCTTTGCCTGTCTCCAGAGGGAAATCAGCAAGATTCTATAGTTTCTCAAATTTAATGGAGCTTCTATTTTGATTGGTCTTGAGATTAATAGGTGCATATAAATTTGGAATAAAGAGTCTCAAAAACCTCCCCTCCCTACATAATTGGAAGTAAAAAAGGGCTCAAAGGAAATGGTAGAGTTTTAGTTAATAGGTGTCTTGATTACTAAGATAAGGTGAAGAGCAAAAGATATGCAAATAATCTGCCCTTAAGAAACTTTTGTCAACCAAGAGATAAAGATTCTTAGTATTACTTGATAAATAAATATTAAGTAGTTATAAAAAATTCTTTAAGTTGACTTAATTAAGTACTCTTAATATTCCTGATCATAGAAAATACTTGCAAATGTAAATTGTTTTGTTCAATTTGGCTAAAAAGACAGCTAAATGTGCTCTCTCTGCCTGTATCAGAGTGAGGTATATAATATAACATTTAGTTCATGAAAATCAGGTTTATTTTACAATAGGAGGCCTAATTAACTGAAAAATTTGTATCCTTGTCTTATAGAACAGGTATGTGATCACTAATTACGCTAAAACTTAAAACTGCATGGATATAAATATATATGCAGCTAAATTGAATTAGAATAAGTAGTATCTTTATTCTTTAAAATATGGTGTTTTGGGGTGCTGGCCCTGTTACCTAGTGTTTAAGTTCGGCGTGCTCCTCTTTGGCAGCTCGTGTTCGGTTACTGGGCATGGACCTACACCACTCAGCAGTGGCCATGCTGTGGCGGTGACCCACAAGCAAAAAGAGGAAGATTGGCAACAGATGTTAGATCAGGGCAAATCTTCTTCAGCAGGAAAAAAAAAAGGTTGTTTTAAACTTCAGACAATGCTGCATGCTATTTCATTTGGATTTCTAGAGTAAAATTTTAGGGTTCTAAGTTTTTAACATCAACTGTAGTTGTATTATTTTGTATACTGTAAATTAAATGGCAACAGAGCGTTTTTTTTAATAGACTTCATTTTTCAGAGCAGGTTTACGTTCACAGCAAAATTGAGTGGAAAGTATAGGGAGTTCCACGTATCCTCCGCCCCTAGACATGCATAACTTCACTCACTATCAACATCCCCCACTATAGTGGTATATTTGTACCTATGAACCTACCCTGACACATCATTATACTCAACATCCATAGTTTACATTAGAGTTTACTGAGTAGTTTTTATTTATGTATTTTGTCAATATGTAAATATATTTGCAGGGTAAATAGCATTACAAAGATAAAATCAATGCAGTAAAAACAGTGTCTTACGCTTTATAGAATTAATTATACTCAATCTCTAAAATTTATCTAGCATTACTTCATATACATGTACGTATATTTAAAATACATACATATTGAGGTAATTTAAAATTACTTTTTACAGATATCAGATCAGTTGTTGCCAGGGGCTAGGAGTGTAGGGAGAGAAGTAACCACAAAGGATCATGAGGGAACTTTCTGAGGTGATGGAAATGTTCTATATTTTCATTTTGGTGGTAGTTATGACTGCACATGTCTGTCAAACTCATCGAACTGTAAGTTTTACTACATGTAAATTATATTTCAATAAACAGGTTGAAAAAAATTTTTAAATAAAATTATTTTTTAAATAAGCTTATGTATAATAGAAAACTGATAGTTCAGAAAGCAAAATGGTCATTGAGGACAGAGTCTTTTCTCAACACAAGGTAGAAAAAGTTTATTTGCTTTCTGCATTGATGGAAGAAGGTTTTGCTTCACTCAAACCAAACACATACTCTCAAAAGGGTCTGCTTTTACACTGATTTTGAGTCTTTTATGACCATGGTCAATTATTTTAAAAAATAAACAAACAGAAAGAATAATAAGGGTTGTCATGTCTAGACTACCGAAAATCGCTGTTTGTTGTTTTACCTTTGTTATGGTTGCTATAAAGTGTTATTTTGGTTAATAACACAGGCAAGGGCATAGCTGCTTCTCATCCTTGAGCACTTGTGTGCTTGTCTGAAAATTCTCTTTGATTTTGCTGTTCTCCAAGGTCAGGCCCTAAATTTAGACTAATAAAATTGACAGGGTGTTTTTATCTCCAAACCAACTTTGTTGCTTCCTCAACAGCTGCTACGTGGCACCAAAGGCTTGAAATCACCTCACCTGGAAACCCTTCCTCTGGCTCTCAAGAGTAAAGAGGGGCTGCCTAATACAATCAGGCACAACAGGAATGCTCTGTATTTTCTCAATGCTTGCCCCACTGTGGGGAAACCTTTTTGCCTTTCTTCAAAAGAATATGACCTTTGATCAACTCTTTATTTCCCTGATAACCCAAATAGATAGTATGTCAAGTATGTTGCTAAGCAACATATAGTAAACATGACCCCCTGGTTGGTAAATTTCATCTGAACTGGGAGGAGTAGAAACACCTGATAGGAAGCCATATCTTTGGGCTTCCCTGAGTGTAATGATTCTTGTAACTGGGCATGTCCCTGGAAATTATGCCCAAGGAGTAGTTACAAGAGATACTGGTTCCTGTAAGAAAGAGGCCTTTATACCAGAGTGACTCCCACACCTGCTCAGTGTGATCTTGTCTTTTTCCATCTGCACTGTGTTACCTGGAAAGCCAAGGAAGATAACTCCCAGATGGCTGTGGGGCTGCCGTATGGACTGCAGCAAGGGACAGCTCATGTTGCAAGGGATACCTGATGCTGTTCTGCTGTTGAGCTGTGGTTCCTGTCCTATATCCTCCCCAAGAGGTGTCAAATGTGGCCTTGAATAGTCTTGTGATTCTGATGTTTAGTTGAACCTAAGGATTATAACAGGCATGGAATACTATTTTGGGGGATAGGGAAAATTTTTCAAAATAAAAGCAAAGCTCAACTTTCCGAAGGTCAATGTTGTAGAGATAAAGTGTTATTCTTTGATATGCTCTTAACATGCCCTATGAGGGTGAGTGGAAGCATGTTCATATTCATGCAGAAGGGATGACTCAACAGCTGTCAATAAATTTACTTCTAGGAAGATTTTATTTGTAGTTTTAAAATACTTTTGTCAGTTGGAGATGATTTTGGTGCATGCTCTATGGTATTGATTGTAAGGCTTTGGAGATTTGCCAGTGCCTTCATAGTCCATAATACATTTTTTCCCTCAGGGTAATCATCACCTAAATTACAGTTATGCCCAATTGCTTATGTACTCACTTTCAATGGAGATTCCCCTCTCTTACATTCTATGATTGGTTTCCGTAATAAATTAACCAGAAGCATTCAGTCTTTCATCAACAGGTGGCCTCTTTTCTCCCCCTCATGCTTGCCTAAAGGTTTCTACTATTAGCTAAAGGCTAGAGATTGTGTCTTCTGGAAAAATTACAAAGAAAGTCAGTATCAGATCTTGGTGGACTATTGAGGCTGCTAAGAATAAACCCACGGGTGCAGGTTTCCAAACGTAAGCTGAAATTGCCACCATGAGTAAATACCTGATCAATTGTGCCAGGGGACTTAAAAGTCGGGATTTCCAGAACTATTTTGGTCCAAAGATAGATGACATTGTGAAAGTAGACTATAATCCAAGATCAGCAGAAAAAGAAATAGGACCTTGTGAAAGTGAAGAGACAAGATTTGCTTTAGAGTAGTGTGGGTATTACTTTTAATGCTTTATTTTATGATAAGCACATAATAAAGCCCCTTTAGTCTTTCTTGCTCTTTCTCTAACCTCAAATTTAGGAGATTAAATTAGTGGTAATTGGAATGAATGCTCTCTCTTAAAAAAATCTTAATCAATAAGCCTACAACCTTTCATAGGTTTGGCTATATCAAATAGTTGTACCAAAAATGTGAACCCATTCTTAATTGGTTTACAGTGTCAATTGACCTTTAAAATTTATAGAAAGGATAACTTTTTATACTTCATATGATCCAATTTCGGGGAACACATAAACTCTTGAGAATACTTCTCCCTATGCACACAATACATCAAAATCCAGAAACACGTAAAATTTCCTTTATGCCTACACCAAGAAGGAACGTATCCTTTAAGAAGTCTAAATATGGAAAACCATGAATACAAGCTAATTAACCTCAGGTGAATTTAAGGACAATGTCTAATACACGGATCTCAGAGCTGCACTTTTAAAATGCATTAAGCGTAAAACCATCCTTTGTTAACAGGTGCTGACTTAAATTATACTTATTCTAAATCAAATTCATCTATAAATAATCAAACCATATTTCAAAAAAACACCATTGGCAAAGTCTATGCAGATTCTGAAGAAATTCTGATGTATATTGATCAGGTTTGTCTATAAACTACTGAGAATAGTGTCAGATATTGTACACAGTGCCTTTCCTGGGTGCTTTTACTCTTTATGGCAATGTAGTTACTCGCAAAGGTTCGATAGAAATTAGTCCTTCTTCCTATCTAAATATAATTAAGCAAAGCAAATGTGGAACCACAAGAATGAAAGAAATAGCACATTGAAAAGTAAATACTATTTAGTTAGGTGTGATATGACCGCATTTTATCTGTGGAAACATCATTTTCAGTCTCTTCAGGAAATTGGTGTAGTACTTGCTCTATGGCTTAAGGAGTTCCAAATTTACATTTGGTAAAGGATGTCATCTCTTGGCAAACCTTGGGAATTTTGAAGAAAGGAATACCCCCACGTATATAGTGCTACAGACAGCCTGGAGAAGAGCCACTGCAGCCTTTGCTTCTGGCTTAGAATAAATGAAGTGTTAAGACCAGCATAAAAAGCTTTCTAGGACAATGGTGCAGTCTTGGAGTCATTTACAAAATCTCCAGGTAGAAGTTCATTCTTAGGGTTTAGAAAATGTATGGCTCTAGTTATATCAACATGCAACAAGGGAATCTTTGTGCGTCAATGAGTGATGTTTTATGCATCTATGAAAATAAGACAGGAAAAAAAGAACAGAATAAATGTATTCTGCAGAAGGTTATTTATATAATATGATATATAAGTATATATGTGTGTTTATATGTGTAATATATATGCATATATATATTAGAAGCTTAAGATCATAGACTATGTAAAATAGCTGTCATTAAAACTTAGTCACTATAAATTTATTTATTTTTTTAATTTTCCCAATAGTAGGAAACCAGTTAAAGGAATAACATTAACATGTATGTAAATGATTGAGTCTGTATTGGGTAAAACAAGCCTATACTTCATTCCACCATCTGTAAGAAATGCAAAAAACAATTGACTAGCAACACACTGCATTCACAATCTTAGCACAAAAATGCAACATGACAGACCTTTTCATGATCAAAATAGCTCCTTAAAGGCTGTATAAATCTAAAGAAGGGGCTGCCAAGAGAAATACCTCAAACCTGCTCAGAGACAAACCTTTCTCTGATGATACAAGTTGCATTCTTCTTCTGGGAAAAAAGGAACATTCATAATGCTTAATTTTGATCAACTGTAATGAGATTAAGATTTTTTTTCCAGGAAGCATCCAGTATAAACGACATCTCTGAAACTGGGATGCTTCTGAGAGTGAAATGGAACACTATCAACAATTATGCCAGTCAACATGTGAAAAACAGAACTGTCCTCTGGCAAACCAGGATATACGGCCATCCTACCATAAAGGAAATTCCCAAGGGTCAAAACCAAAGAGGACCCTGAGCACCAAATGGTGATGAACGTGTTGGGGTGGCAGCTGCTTTCACGGCCAATCCTGTTAAGATTAGAGGAAATATGTGTAAACACCAAACATCATGCCTGATGCATATTACACACTAGGTATATTATCATGCCTTACCCACTCAGAGAATAACTCTCTCTTTAAAGGTTTTCATAAATTACATTCTAATGACAAAATTGCTGGCAAGCCCTCCAACTTGAAAAATGCTTTGTTTATACTTAGCATACAGAATATGTTTCAGTTTTATCAAATTGAATTTATTTTTGAAAAAAAAATGCTTTCCAATTCATTTTCTCAGATCTGACTGTCTTATAACTGGTATAAGCTCTCGATTAGCGAGGTTTCACTAAACTGTGAGAAAAGTAAAGCTTAGCGTGGAATAACCTTCTAAATCCTTTTCCATCCCCCAAGTTTCTTCCTCCAACCTGAAAACATTGTTCCTAGACACTTGGAAACTTTCCTTTAGCACTGACACAGACTCACAGAGAGAACCTGAGAGTTCTCTAACTCTACTCAGTGCAGGGACTTCTAACACTGTTATAAACAGAATCCCAATAAACAAGTTCACATGGGTCACTTTTGTAATTATTTAAATTTGTTTCTAGTATTTGAAGAGAAGCGATTGTCCTCTGTAGTGGGATGACTTGGGTTCTCGCAAAGATATGTCCAAGTTCTAACCTGTGGTACCTGTGAATGTAACCTTATTTGGAAATAGAATTTCTGTAGATGTAATAAGTTAAGAATATTGAGATGAGATCATCCTGGATTTAGGGTAAGCCCTAAATCCAGTGACTGCTGTCCTTATGAGAGGAAGGAGGGGGAGATTTTAGACATGGAGACACAGAGGGAATGCCATGTGAAGATGGAAGCAGAGACTGGAGTGATGCTACCACAAGCCAAGGAATGCCTGAAGCCACCAGATGCTGGAAGAGGCAAGGAAGAATTCTTCCCAAGATCCTTTGGAGGAAGTGTTGCCCTACCATACCTTGATTTTTTGACTCCTGGACTCCAGAACTGTGAGAAATAAATTTCTGTTGTTTTAAGGAACCAAGTTTGTGGTAATTTGGTAAGGCAGCCCTACAAAATTAATACATCCTCCATGATATGAATTTCAAGATATTGAACTGTAGGGAATTGCTATCATCAAACACATCTACACAGATTGGTCTATTTTCTAACAGTACAAATAATCATGTCAAGACACTACATTCAAAATATGATAGATGATAATACAGTCCTGAAAAGCCCAACCTAATTAAAGCATAAATGGCATTTTTCTAATAATAACTAGACATGACAATTGTCATAGGGCTGCCAGATAAAAGAAGGAACTCAGTTAAATTGGAATTCAGATAAACCATAAATAATTTTTTAGTGTAAGTATGCTCCAAATATTACATGAGATGTATTTACTTATTTATTTTTATTTTTATTATTTTTTTTAATTGAATAAATTTGACATGTAACATTGTGGAAGTTTAAGGTGTACAGTGTGTTACTTTGATACATTTATATACAGGCATACCTCCCAGATATTGTGGGTTTGGTTCCAGAGCACCACAATAAAGCAAATATTGCAATAAAGCAAGTCATTTGGATTTTTTTTGTTTCCTAGTGCATATAAAAGTTATGTTTACACTATACTGTAGTCTATTAAGTGTGCAATAGCATTATGTCTAAAAAAACAATGTACGAAACAATTAAAAAAAAATTAGTTGCTAAAAAATGCTAACCGTCATGCGAGTTGTAATCTTTTTGCTTGTGGAGGGTCTTATAGAAAACACAGTATCTGCGAAGCACAATAAAGTGAAGTGCAATAAAACAAGGTATGCCTGTATCGTAATAGATTGCCGTTGTAGCCATATTTATCACATTACATAATCACGGTGCAATATTATCACCTATATTCCTCATACTGCAGATTAGATTCGTGACACGTATTTATACTAATAGATAATGCGTTGTTTATCTGAAATTCAAATTTAACTAGACATCCTGTATTTTTGTTTGCTAAATCTAGAACACTACAACTGCAGCAGAGAGACTGCACATCTCACTCAAGGTCACACAGCTAATAAAGTGTAGAGCTTGGCTTTGAAATTATGTGTCAGACCCCCCAAGATCATGTGCTTTCCACTCCATCAGGCTGCTTAAAGCAGAGGTAATAAAACTTAGGAAAAGGCACTGGCATTCCAAGAAGCCATCTGGTTATTGTTCTGTAAAACAGCTTATAAAAGTGGAAGAACGATGGCCAGTTTTGACTGCTGAGCCCACCTCGGTACTCATTACGTATGAAGGAAGATTCTGGAGATGCAACATTCAAACAACATTCTAATGATGGTGGTGATGGTGGAAATGAGTTTTTCCCTTCCACTATTCTGTGCAAGGGTGATCTGGGACATTGGGGTCACAGGCATTTTGGTTTTGCTGGGCAATAGGTGAGGGCGTCAAGGTAAAAAATGATGAGTACAATTTCTGCTAATTCTAATAGTTATACAAATATTTTTGCTTACAGTCACCTTTTTCCAAAATCCACATGGCTCCAAGGCACCATCAGCCTTAAAACTCAATAAGGTTTTTTGAACCTCATTCAATTGATCCCACGTGCTAACGGACATTCTCCTGAACCATCTCTCATATTTTCCTTTCCTTCTCCACTTCCGCATCCATAACCCCAGTTCAGGCCCTCAAAACTATCCTCTCACATGACTGCAGTGCTTCCTAGCTTGTTTTCTTACTTCAAACTATCCACCTATATGTATATAAATTATATGTATAAAAATTCACAAATCTAAAGTAACCTGATACAATCTATCCAGTCACATGCTTAACATATGCGTTATTCATAGGAGAGTCTAAAATAAATTTCAGTCAACCCCAAACTTACCTCAGCTTGTTTCCCCTGTTTAAATATCTCTTCTCATACCTACCCAATAAAAACTTCATGAATGCCAGGCAAGTGAGTAAAATAGTGAAACTGGATTGCAGTTTGCATTTTAAACACTTTGGGATATTTTTCACGTCCACAAAGTAATATACATGGCTGTCTCATTCTACTTTAAAAAAATTTCTATTTTTAGCAGAGACCTCTGTGGAGAATAATTTGCTACTGGGAGAGAGACAGTGGTGCATGCACAGTGCCATCCAGACTCACAATTGTGGGGACGCAGGGAACGGTGAAACAAGATTGTGCACGCCCTGTCTGAAGGGTAGCTGCCACTCAGCTCAGAAAGTAGGCACTGTGTGTTGCTAGAGTTTGCCTGTCTTCTCATAATTACATTGACTTGATGCCTTTTTGACAAGAATGCCACAGAAGTGACGTGCCTTTCTCAGTGCATCATATCAGGAGGCCCGGGATGTCTGTCTGTCCCGTTACTGCTGCTGTTAACTTACATCACCTGATTAAGGTGGTGTCTTCCAAGATTCTCCACTGTAAATTTACTATTTTTCCCGTTGTAATTCGTATGCATCTTGTGAGGAAATACTTTGAAATGGTGCAAATACCCTGTTTCTCATCATAATTTTGCACATATAATTTTAGCATCAATTGATGACTTTTACCTGCAACAATTGTTATAGCGGTGTTGATTAAAAAGTGATTTTCTATTTCTACTTTCCCTTCTACATTTGTTCATTGGAATTCTACCATAAGGAAAAGCTGTACCTTCTCCTCCACTTATTTATTTATTCAATCACTTATTTATCAGCATGAACTCATAGATATTTACTTTACTCTATGGGTTATAATCCATTGTTACTATTATTTCTTTTGTTGCTGAAATTGTCCCAGCTTTGATCATTAAGAGCTCCTTTAAGTTGGCTCCAATGTTGTTTTGACATTCTGCCATCAGTTCTTGAGTACTTCCTTACTTTCTGGCACTGCAAAATGTTCCAGACTCATCCTGTACTTTTTCTGCTCCAGATCTGAAATCAACCATTTCTCCAGGAGCCCTGTTTAATTTTATTGGGGAAATTGTATTTAGAAACCAAGATCTGGGCCCAAGGTGTGTTGATTGCTACTTTGTCATTACACTTTTGTCATTGTTTCTAGGCCTTCTTAGTAGATAGATCTAGGAAACACACACACACCTCTATCCACTTTTATTTCTATATGTATATATATTAAAAACCATTAGTGCATACTAATCCCTCTCTAACGTCACAAGGTTCATTCCAGCTTTCCCCGTTACTATATATTTTTAACTTTTTTTTCCAACAGTGAGAAAACTGGTTCTCATTATCTACAATATATTTACCTATTAGCTCATTGGTAGTATACACATTAAATATTTTAAGAACTGATAATCATGCTCTAGAGTACATTATTTATGTATAGTCCTTCTGTCTTGAGTTTTATAGTGTATAATCCAAATATTGCTTTACATAATCGCTTAGATTAGTTGTTTTTATTCCCCATCCCCTTGAGGTGTGGTTATAGCTATATTTCATTTTGGGTTCTTCCCACCGCCTGGTTATTTATTTATTTATAACTTCCTCCTCACCCGTTCTACCCCATTCCCATTCCCCATTCTTGACACCCATTCTTACCTACATTCTGTATGTTACCAATCTCATTAATTTCTAGATTTTTTTCCTTCCAATATTTCTTTTTGAACAAATGAGCAGATAATGCATAATTTCTTATATCCCGTTCTTTCTTACCTGAAACATTCCACACTGTCTATACTCTTGCACTTTACTTTTTCACTTAACAATATATCCCATCACTCTTTCCATATCAAATCCTAGAGATTTTCCTTATTCTTTTTTACAGCTACATATTATTTCATCAAGCAGATATTAATCACTCTCCCTACTAATGGACATTTAGGTTGTTTCCAGTATTTTATAATTATAAACAATGCTGAAATAAATGTGTACATATGTATTTAATATTGTTGGGGGGGATATCTAGGATAAAATCTTGATCTCCTGATGCCTGGTTCAATTCTGTTTTGGATCAAATGATGTAATTAAGAGCATTTTGAAAACTAAAAAATGTTATATAAATATAGCAAAATAATACTATATTTTAGCATTATTTTCTTTCACTAATCTAACTGTAACTTCTTTTGAGATAAGCAGTTTAATTCAATAAACATTTGTTCTCAGCTACTAAACCAACTGGTTACTTTTCAAAATTTCCCCTGTGTTTAAATTCTAACGTTTACAATCATTCCTTCATTCATTAAGAATGTTCTGATATTTACTAGTTTTTACTTAAAAATTGAATCTACTATTTATGTAGTTTCTAGTATTGAAAAACCCACTATTATATTAAATTATGTTCTCTGTTTTATTCTTGTAGAGACAAAAGACAGAAATTACAAACTTAAGTCCTAATTTTGTTCCTTCCACTCCCTAAGTATAGATGTCAACTTGAGTGGGAGGAGAAAAACAAGATCATGTGATGCCAGGAACACTCTCCAAGTTGTCTGCCAATGAGTTATCACAGGCTTAGGGGCTCTCTTCTCTTCTAGTGGGACACCCAAACTCAGCTTCCTTAGGTATTGTCGGCCCTCAGAACCCTCAGGTCTTCATATCCTGAACAACTGATATTTCAAAACTTGCAAAGGATGCTATACAGTCTACTTTGGGTCTATCTCTGGTCCTGCCTTCTAATCTGGGTGCATGGAATCCCTAATGTAGCCCAGGCTAGTTCATCAGGAGGTTGCCTTGGGATTTGGAATCTAGGAACTAAAGAGTATTTGCTTTATCTCATCATTCATCATGACCTACAAAGACCTATTTAATCTACCATGAGGCTATTGCCAGGTCCAACCAAGCCTCAGAAAAATCACTCGTTGAGAAGCTGCAAAGTTTTGGTGAAATGCTAGTGCTGGATTCTGCAATTTCAGCAGATTCAACTGAGCAAATCTACGCGGCAAAAGACATTTCAGGTCCGCCCAAAGATGACTTCTGATGTGGCTTCAAATTTGTGCCTCATCTACTTAACCAATTGGGTCACTGATTAGACATAATGCAGAGTCTAATTTGTCAGCAGTTTGGTAGGAACCTTGCTGTCTGGATTGGAGTTTTTGAACTTGCATGAGAACCTCTTCCTCCATGGTCAGAGGAGTCAGGTAACATTTTGAACCACATCGTTGAACCCAACCTTCTAAAAATTATAGTTGATTTTTTTTACTTAAGCAACCATAAGGAAAATAAAGTTTGTCACAAACAAACAGAATAAGTTTCCAGGAGATGTTGCTTTTACCTCCTCGATCTCGGGCAGCTAAACTTTGACCCCTTCTTAATGTAATGTCCAATTGGTACATTCCGGGATCAGCCAAAGGGACATCTGCATTACTGGTTCCAGCAGTATTTATTTTCTGGAAAACAAGAAATATACAAAATATTAAATTTATTAACTCTGTTCTATTTCCTCCAATGGGGGACCATATGTAGCTTAATTCAAACCATAAGAATTAGTCAATAAAATAAATTATCTTGGGTGAATTCATACAATATCATAATCAGCCAGTACTCTGAAGGTTTTGAGACTCATGAAATTCTTTGGACTCAAAATAAAAACATGGCCGTTATAGGAATTTCTGTTTTAACTCAGATTAGACATAGCAAATATAATATGAAAAACATTTCCCATGGAAAGCCCCACATAATTCAACTGAGAAAGACTAACATAGCAATAATGTCTGAAGTAAAAACACAATCAATGATGAACGGAGAATAAAGATATGCAAGAGCATTTGATTTTCACATAACTGAAAGTGAAAATTAAAATGATTTATTGAGGTGACTTTGTTGACTCATTTATCTATGCAAAAGAGCTCAAACTGATGGATTACACACTTCTGTTTCAGCCCCACCATAAAATATGACATAATTATACAGGAATAAATTCACCCAGCATTTTGACAGTACTTGCAAGAAATAAATTCTCAATGGGGCTAAATTTCTAATGCTGCTTTCTATGGAATAAAAGTGCACAAGCTGTGTCTATAACTAAAAATCTTTGCAAGGCTGCCTCTATAGAATAGCAAGAATATACTCTGTTAACCTACTTGGCATTGAGTTACAAATGCACTTGCAAGAGGAATGACTATATTAAAACAACACAAAAGAAACATATAGTAAAAACTGTACAGGTCATATTTTACACTTTCTGCCACTTTGAATACAGCAGGAAAACTTACTTTTCTTCACATGTTTGAGGTGATTTTAAATTCTAATATATTTTTTTCCAATTCAAAAGAAATGTTCTCTTGTTTTGGAATAATATGCATGGATAAGGTAAAATATTAGACATCGGTCTGGCTCTTTTAGTTGTGTAGTTTACACAAACTGCAACTATAAAGCAGCATTTTTTTCTGAGGTTTCAATACCAATATAAGAAGCTTTCCTATAGGAGCAATTATTGTTTAAAATAAGAAGCAGCACCACTTTGGCTGATAACCCAAACTCATCATTTCTACTCTGTTAACGATAAAAAGGAATTCACTTCTCATGATATCCCTGTGTCGATGAATGACAGTGCGATTCCCCCAGTCAATCAGGCTAGAAACTGACAAGCTGTGCGTGATTTCTTCATTTCCCTCTCCCCCACATCCAAAGAGTTGTCAAATAATCCCATCCACTCCATTTTCATATTACATCTCCCAGTTGTCTTTTTCTTTTAATTCCTATGCCACTAATTTGGATCAAGCCTTCAAACAACAGAGGAATAAGAGATAAAATGATTGTTTTACTCTTCTCTCAAATATCCAACTGCCCCATCTCCTTGGGCTTACCAAATATAACAACCTAGGGGATATCCCTCCACACTGTTGAAAGTCTTATACAAACAAATACACATACATACTAGGTTTGTTTTCCTGTGGTTGAGTTTTCAGTTTTTGTTTTTAATAAAGATAGTACTATATTTTTCTTATTATTTCACAATTTATTGAACTTAAGAAAAATATCATGGGCATTTTTCTAATCAATACCCATAGATCTATCTAGTTTTTTATTTTTATGGTACATCATTTTCCACAGTGTGGGAATAACATAACATATTTCTTCAATTATTTCCTATTGATGAACATATGAGATGGTTTCAGTATTTGCCAGCACAAGAATTTGTGCTTTTATTTCTCTTATAGAAGGAATTTTTCCAAAAAGGTTTAAATAGTTCAAACTCCTATCAAAAGTGTACAAGAGTGCCTATTTCCCATACCCCAGTCAGTATATGATGTTACTAATTTTTAAGTTTGATGGGCAAAAAATGTTTTCTTCCTTCAATATGTATTTGCAGAATTATGGAAAGGTGTCTTGAAACTAGTGTAAATGGCAAGAGAATGACAGCTGTTTACCGGGCCACACAGAAGATGTGAACTTGGAAAGAGAGGAAGCCAACTAAGGTCTCCTAAACAACTTTTCAAAGAACAGTTGCACATGGGTCTAATTAATAAGCAAGACTTAAAGTCAAATCCAGCAAACATTTGTTAAGCTCCAAGTATGTTCCAAGCCTTTCATTAGATTCTTTTATATACATTGTTTCAAAATAAACAAATCTATTAATAAATATTAAATATGGATAGATTTACTACTTTCTAAGAAATGGGATAAAATCTGAGGGAACTGAGAAATTTTCCACCCACACTGCATCCTCCTGTTGTGTTGTCATAGGTACCTTAGAGGTAGGAAAGTCAGAATGCGTAGATATTGGATTTTTTTGAAGCTTTCATTGCTCTATTCAGTACCTCTTGAAGTTTAGAGTGATTATAGAATACGTGGTTTTATATTTTAAAATGTGTATTACACTGCATGGACAACTTAAGAAATTTTCAAAGGTAATTTTCTAGATTTTTCACTTTTGTTGTTTAGAATTTAATATCTAGTTAAGAAATAACTTTATGGACTTACGTTTATTGGCTTTTTAAAGCCTGAATAATATTCCATTTTGTGTGTGTGTGTATGTGTATGTGTATACACATTTTCTTTATCCATTCATCCTTCAATAGACATTAGGTTGTTTCCATATCTTGGCTATTGTGAATAATGCTGTAATGAACATGGGAATGCAGATATTTCTCCAAGATACTGATTTCATTTCCTTTGGGTATATATATACTGCCTTCCCCCTCTTGTTCTTCATGTCTTCCTACCCAGTCTTCAAGGACCATTACATTAGCACTTTATACCTATCTTCTCCATTATCACATTCTATCTCAAATGTTATATTTGCCATTTTAGATTGTAAACTTTTAAAATCAGGGAATAGAATGTTTAAGGATCAAATTGAACACAAATTATGATAGAGGATCTGAGGATACATGATCTAGCTGAATAGACACGTGACATGGGGATCTATAACAAAGTTGGTTAATCCATGGGCAGTTTTTTCTCTCTCTCCTTCTGTGCCCACGTATAGCATCTAATCTGTTTTGGCATCTTCTTTCATCAGGAACCTAAGTATATCCTTAGAATACTTATCAATATAGTGCTCTAGGCTGCCATTACCAACTGATCATAATTGGCACTTAAAATGAAGCCCTGTCCACTCAAGAGCTATAATTGAAGACAAACTGTGCTATAATGGAGTTATTAAGTCTTTGAGAGAGCAGGAAAGAAAGATCAACTATTATGGGAGAAGAATCTCAGGTGGCCTCATAGAGAAGATAATGGAGCAGGGTCCGAAAATATGGATAGGACTTTGACAAATGAAGATATGAAAGAAGGGAGGATGGGAAAATCAAAATGAGCCCAAAAGTAAGAAGGCACCAGAGGGTGCATCATTAGATTGTGTGAGCAATAAGGCAGACAGGAAGACTGATATACGGTGACAAAAGGCCGAGGAGAGTTTCAACCTGAGGGCAACAGGAAACCAGCACAGGCTTTTGAAGAGAGAAGCAATAAAACCAGGCATCATTTAACAAACAATGTATTGCCTATCTTTCATGTTTCCTGCTCTGACAACTAAGTGCTTAGATTTTAGAGATGAACAAAACCTGGCCTTTTCTCTCTGCAGGATGGAAGAGACTAGAGAAATCCTGTGGGTATAGGAATTATTTAAAAGTTTTTATAACAGTCCAGTTTAAGTCACAATGGCCTGATCTGGTCAGTGGTAATGGAAATAAAAGATGAATTTGAGAGATATTGAGGAGATCAATCAACTGAATTCGTCAACTGACAAGATCAGGGAGATATGGGAAATGGATGGATGAATCACACAGAAGTCTGAGCTGAGCTCCTAGAAGAATGGTAATGCCAGTAGTAGAGAGCAGAAAAGGGAGGAGAAGAGCAAGTTCCAGGCCACCACTGTGTCAAGCTCCAACTTGGAGATTCCCAACTCTATAAGAGAAGAATGTCAAGGACTTAAATAGATCTAGAGAGACATTACTCTTCAAGCTCAATGAAATAGTTCCAAGAAGAAAATTGGTAGGCCCATTATGGAGGGATACCAGAAACAATTTTTTATTGTAAAGGAACTCTTAAAAAATGTTTACTAAGTTCCCAAATGTAAGGATGTATTCAGAAAGATGTATCTGAAGCGCTAAGCACATGTATAGCTCTAAAACAAACTTTATCATTTTAAATATCTTTTTTTCCCTAAATTTACAATTTATTTAGTGACTACTATAAGCACTTCAAATACACACTTCCCCTGCCTAAACTGCCATGCTCCACCCTTAGATGTTTGTTGCTTATTTTTTACCACTTTATTGAGGTATGATTGATATATAAAAAGCTGTGCATATTTAATGTATACAACTCAATGAGTTTAGAGATAAGTATATGTCGAGGAAACCATCACCACCATCAAGGCCACAAACATATCCATCACTTCCCAAAGTTTCCTCTTGCCCACTTTACTTTTATCATCATTTTTTTGTGTTATGAACACTTGTAAGATCTACCCTCTTGGAAAGTTTTAAGCATCAATACAGTATTGTTAGCTATAGGCACTATGCTATATAGTAGGGCTCCAGAACTTACTCATCCTGCATAACCGAAACTTTTTCCACCTTGACTATCACCTCCCCATTTTCCCCTTTCCTCAACCACTGGCAACCACCATTCTACTCTTTGCTTCTATGAATCTGACTATTTTAGATCCCACCTATAAGTGATATTATACAGTACTTCTCTTTCTGTGTCTGGCTTATTTTACTTAGCATAATGTTCTCCAGGTCATCTATGTTCTTGCAAATGACAGATTTTCCTTTTTTTTTTTGGCTTTAAGGCTGAATAACATTCCATTGTATGTATATACCAAATTTTCTTTATCCATTCATCCATCAATAGACATTTAGGTTGTTTCCATATCTTGGCTATTACGAATAATGCTGCAATGACCACGGCAATGCAGATATATCTTTGAGATCTTGATATAAATTTCTTTGGATAAATACCCAGAAGTAGGATTGGTGGATCATATGGAAACACAAAAGACCTCAAATACCCAAAGCAATTTTGAGAAAGAACAAAGCTGGAGGCAACATACTTCCTGATTTCAAACTACACTACAAAGCTATAGTGATCAAAACAGTATGGTACTGGCATAAAAATAGATGTATAGACCAATGGAACAGAATAAAGAACCCAGGAATAAATTCATGCATATGTAATCAGCTAATCTTTGACAAGGACACCAAGAATACAAAGTGGGGAAAGGATAGCCTCTTCAAAAAATGATGTTGGTAAAACTGGATATCTATATGCAAAAGAATAAAATTAGACCCTTATCTTACACCATACACAAAAATTAACTCAAAATGGATTAAACTTACTTAAACATAAGACCTGAAATCATAAAACTGCTAGAAGAAAACATAGAGAAAAAGCTCCTGGACATGGGTCTTGGCAATGAATTTTTGGATATGACACCAAAACCACAGGAAACAAAAGCAAAAATAAATAAGCAGGATTATATCAAACTAAAAAGCTTCTGCATAGCAAAGGAAACCATCAACAAAATGAAAAGACAACCTACCGAATGGGAGAAAATATTGGTAAATCATATATCTGAGAAGGGGTTAATATCCAAAATATATAAAGAACTCATATAACTCAATAGCAAAAAATAAATAATCTAATAAAAAAATGGGCAAAAAGGTTGAATAGACATTTTCCCAAAGAAGGCATACAAATGGCCAACAGGTATATGAAAAGATGCTCAACATCACTAATCATCTGAAAAATGCTAATCAAAACCACAATGAGGTATCACCTCACACCTGTTAGGATGGCTATTATAAAAAAATAAAAAATAACAAATGCTGCCAAGGATATGGAGAAAAGGGAACCCTGGTATACCGTTGGTGAGAATGTAAATTGGTGCAGCCATTATGGAACAGTATGGAGATTCCTCAAAAAAATTAAGAATAGAAGTATCATTTTAAATATCTTGAATGATATGTCCAAACTGTTGTTTGCTTTAGTGGTCTGTTTTCGTAACCAGGGAAATAGCCCTTTCACAGCATTTATCACAGTTACAATGAGTTAACAAACTGTGCAATTATTTTTAATGCTTAAGTTCCATGAAGGTAGAGGCCATGCCTGTTATGTTCACAGGTGTCTCCCTAATATATCCTTGGCACTTAGCAGAGTTCCTGGCATGGTGTAGGTGTTCAGCAAAATTTTTTTTTTTTTTTGGTGAGGAAGATTGGCCCTGAGCTACCATCTGTGCCAATCTTTCTCCACTTTGCACAGGGGACGCCACCACAGCATGACTTTATGAGCGGTGTGTATGTCCACACCCGGGATCCGAACCCGTGAACTCTGGGCCACCCAAAGTGGAGCGTGCGAACTTAACCACTACACCACTGGGCTGGCTCCCAGTAAATATTTTTAAATAAATGAATTAAGACATTAATAACAGAGAAGAGTTTAATTTTTTAACTTGTCCCATGAACTTTTGCATTTTCAGAGGTCAATTAGAGAACAAACAGCAGTGCAAAGGAATGATTGGCTAGTGGAAGGATCCTAGGCAGTGATACCTGAGTGAGGAGGACAATTGGGCATTCTAGGAACCTCTTAAGTCTAAGCTGTCCACATTCCTTACTTATTATTCCAGTGTGGTTTATGACCTCACACATTCTCAAGTCAGAACTTCACATGTTGGATACCTTTGATTAGAGATGCTAGAATCTGGAATTTTGAAAACAAGACAGCCCTTTTGCAGACTTAAATGCTACCTGCCTTACTAAATTTTTTGTATTACTCAAATAAAAATTAATCTCTCCTTTCTCTGCTAGCCCACTCCTTTTTTCTGGTCCTCCAGAAATTTTTGGATTCCAAATCATGTATCACATAAACATTTATGGATTCAAGAGATAAACCAGAGGGAATACCAGGTGCTCTCTGGAATTAATTTTTCTCCTTTAGTTGCTGAATTGATGTACCTTTAATCTAGATATTTCCTAGTATTCTAGTTTTGAGTAACTGTTGCAGAAACCTATAAGGTTGGCTCAGTCAATGTGTGTTCCAAACCTCCCATAAGCTTTAGTTTCTGGGTGGTAAAGAGGCTGGAAAGCTTTAAAAACTACACTTCTCAGATTTCTTTGTAGCTAGGATTGTGCCATACAACTTAGATTTTGCTAAGGAGATGTAGTTATATGATGCTTGGAGGCAGAAGTGAGCATAATGAAACAGATGTGGTATGCAAGGAGATATGATTTTCTGGCCAGCTTGGTGCAGGAACTATCTGGCTCTCTTAGGGAAGCTATGTAAATTTAGGTGTTCAGTCCCTGGTATCATAAAAGTGCCAAACACCAGGCAGCAGTACAAAGGTGTTTCCACTATAATGTGGTTGGTGTTTTTCCAGACATGGCTGCCTATTCAGCATCCAACCCTGTGTCCTCTGGCCCTCCTTTATGTTTAAATTAGCTGGACTAGATTCTGCGTTCTGCAACCAAGAACCCCTCTCAAATTAATGATTGATAGTGGAAGTGGTTACAGGCAAGAGACCTTCAGAGAAGTGGTCATCTGGATTGGATTATCTGATTAACATTAGAGGATGGGACATACAAAAATGTCATGAGATGGTGAAATAGCTATTTAAATGGTCACCTGAGAATGAAGAGGCTTATGGAGGACAAGACTTTGGTAGACCACGTGACTGCTGTGATAGACATTATGAAGCATACAGGCAATGGGGAGGGCTGACTGTTTCTAACAGCACTAAAAGTTTAAAGAGAAGGAAATGATATGCTCAAAATTTTAAATCCAGAGTTCTAGGCACAGTTATGAATGAGGGAGTTTCTCTGACAACACTCAAAGTTTTGGGACTATTGAAGCCAAAGAGCAGATGCAATGTTTGAAGTTGTAAATTATTACATAAGTGAAATTTACAGCTTTATCAGGTCACTTTGGGAAAGTCAGAAAAAAACTGGAAGAGTGGGACCCTGAGAATTTGAAAGGAAGCATTTGGAGGGATTATTATGACCAGAGTACCCACATCTTCTCTACCAAGCCACCATTTTTGCAGAAGCCCTTTCTCTACTGTTCCTGGCTTGCTTGAACTAGAGTAGTTACCATGCATGGTGATGTCAAATTCACTCAAGCCTAACCCTTCCTTCCCTCATCTTGTATAGACTAGTGGTTCTCCACCTTGAAGGTTCTGGTTCAGCACCCAGGAACTCTAGGTGTGGTACCCAGGCATCAGTATTTTTTTCTTACAGCTCCTCAGGCGATTTCAATATGCAGCCTAGCTTGACCCATTGTGCTAATTATAAAAGGAAGTCTTTGAGAAGACTTATACACAAGGAATTTCTACATTTTCTTATTTATATCATGAAACACCTGGAGAATATGTGTGGAATCAATATGAGGGTTCTCATGACTTTAAGCTCTGCTGCTTAGGAGGCCTTTTTACCTATGTGAAGAAAGCTTCCACCAGAAGATATAATGGTGCTGATGAATTCAAAGTTGAGAGTACCACCTGGCCTTTTGGAGATTTTCATTACAGGCAAAAAATGGGGTTACTCTGTTAGCTGGAGTGGTTGATCCTTATTATCAATAGGAAGTAGAGTTATTGTAGCACCGTACAGAGAGGGAGGAATATGTTTGGATTCCAGGAGATTTTCTTGGGTACTCCAAGCATTGTCATGCCCACTGGATTGTAGATTGGTTAAGTTATTCCATATGTGTTTCATATACTCAGGCCATGTTCAATGCGGCACTAACTTTGTCTATTAACAAAATCCACTTAAAGTTAAAATTTCATGAGAGCTTTTACATTTTCAACTTTTAAAATTTAACAACCAAGGATATCAATAGGCCTCACTGAGGGTTTCTACTTAGTCATTACCAGTTTGTTCTTAGTCATCTCTCCTAGTTTCTATGACACTGAAGATATTTGCACAGTGAAATCTCCATCAAATGGAAATCAAAGGTTTTTAAAACTTAATTTTCAAAAATAGAACTCAAAAGCCACTGAGATATTCAAAGTTCAATGAAGCTCAAAAATCCACTTGTCAAGGGAACATTATGATTAGCTAGAAGTCAAATGACTAAATGATTTTAAAAACTGAAACCACACAGAATGGGGAAAATCCATGGCAACCAATGGGCATATCCCACCAGGTATGTCAGTCATAGCACCTGACTAATCCACAGCCCCACCTGAAAGAACAGCTCATGCTCGAGTCTATGTAAACTTAACTTCCCTGCCCCTTGTTCATAGCTGATTAGACTAGAATTGGATAACTGAACTAGGGCAGAAAATTAACAGGCTGGTTGGTGATAGGTTGTTATTTACCAAGAGAGTTATTAGGCAAAAGTTATTTGAACCAAGTGCGGAGAGAAGAAAAAGTCAAAAGTGGCTGCTGAAGCCAAGGGGTCATAACAGAGACACTGGAGAGGCCATGATGGTCTACGTATAACCCCAAATCAGGAAACAGGTGCTATAATTAAGTAGAAGTATGGGGTGAAAAAATACATATAGTAGAGGGTAGTGTGTGTCTTTGTAGCAGGACATATAGACACAGATCAACTAATCAAAGCAGAGTATGACAGTGGCTGGCAGGGGAGTGAAGATCTATGAACTCCACTGTTGAAGGCTTGGAGCAGCTCTGGGACCTGAGGGCCAGCTGCTCTGGTCTCTGTGCTCTTGGTTATCTATGTGATCCCCTATCACCTTCTTCTCTCCCTTGGCCTTGTACAAGACAGCCGAAGTCAGTCTTGGTTCTTACAACAGAATAGAGTGAGAGGAGAGAAGAGCAATAAGAATGAGCAAAAGAAGCACAGAAACAAGATAGGAGCCAGGTTACACAGGGACTCCACGAGCGGTCAGGGGACAGTGATGTGGGAGAAAGTGAGCTACACAGAGAGGCTACAGACGGAAATGCCCCATGCCTTCAACTTCTTCGTCCACGGTACCGTGCAGTGATCATTGATGTTCACATACAGATGCCTCTGTGGTGCTAGCTCACCACCCAGAGGTCAGATAAGGTCAATTCTCTGCAGCTACTGAGCGAGGAAAACTTCATGTTTTTATGAATATTTTCACCACGAATTGGGGAAAAGGCTTATGGTTACCATACAATTTATCATTCAAACTGGGATACTTTGAAGACTGAAAGGGAGTGCTATTAATAATTATAGGGTATAAACGGGAATACACAAAACTGTCTCAGGTAAAGTGGGATGCATGACTATGGTACTTAATAAATTAGCCTTCGGTTAACCAGAAAGACAAACTAAGCAGAAAAGTCGGATCTTCTGGTCATATCAAAGCTTTACTATATTTTGTTCTAGAACTGAACTACAACCCCAGTTTTAGTTCTGGGATTTTGATTTTGTAATAGCCCAACCAAACAAAATGGGCCTATAAATACTCAGGCCCACTAAATGGCAATATTTAACTGCTGCTGAAAAAAGTACAGAATTCAGCACTCCCAGAATGTCTTTTCTGGCACTCCCACAACACGGATTACTCACCCTCGGCTTGTCTGCTAAATTGACTGCTCTGTGCAGCATGGCTTCACTATTGCTGATAACCTTTCCACCTACACCTACAGTATATAAAATAATCCGAGCCAAAGGAAAGCAAATAAAACTCACTTATCTCAATCCTTATGTACACGGACCACTCCTTTTTGGAATTAGACCCTATAACCAGCCTTTGTGTCACAAGACACAAATCCTGACGATGAAGGCGCAGGCATGACATCCACTATCTAACTTCAGACAAAAATACTTATTCCCTCTGCACCTTTGCTTTCTAATCTTTAAATTGGGGTAACAGATACTTCACAAGGGACTGTTTTGATTATGAGACAAAATAGGTAATAGTGCTTTGAAAACGTAAGAAATGATTTAAATATAAATAGTTATTTGGGGAGAGATGATGAGGAGTGCTATTATAAAATAGAGGAAAGATTACAGGAGTCAAAACCCAAAAATCTGTATATAAGGTCTAGTTATACTATTAAATTGTTGTGAGACAGAAGGTAAGTTTTTTTGAGCTCTAAGGGCCTTATTTTCCTCTTCTTTAAGAAATAGACTTGTGAGAATTAAAAGAAAAGATGTAATGGAAAGTGCTTTGTAAAGAGTCAAGTGATTTTCAAATGCAAAGTAGCTTCTTCCTGCTTTTTTCAAATTATAATATATATTATGTATATATTACTGTTAGTGTTCATGATGGTTAATAAGAGATTAGAAAGTAGATCATGCTTGGGTTGACTCTTCTGCTTTCAGTACTCTTATATTTCCTATGACTATTATCTTTATTATTTCACCAAAATAATATTTGTTAGACCTGAGCATGATAGATTTTGTTTGTATTAACTCTTCTGACTTTTTGTCTTTTGGTGAGTTCCCAAGCATGCTCTTTCTTCCCCAAAGAAAACCAAACTGCACTTAAAAGTGGAGAGCCACCAACAACAACAGCAAAAAAACTCCAAGAGGAAAAGACTTGTCAGAAAAGGCATAATATACTAACTTGTTGATTGATGTTATCTTCCTTGCCATGAATACATCTGCCAATAAATGTTTTAATAGATTAGACCAGTTCTATTATTTCCAAAATTTGAGCAATATGCATAGGAAAACATGTTGTTTGGGAGGACTTGAATTTTTGAGGTTCTAACAATCTCAGAGAGAGAAGCTTCTGTAATAGATGTTATGCTTGATGCTAAACATTTGGGATTTTGCTGAAAAGTACTTCTAGTGTTTTATGAGTTCACATCTATAAAATGCAGGGCACAGATCCACAGCCTCATCAGCTATTGTGATGAACAAAGAAACCTTCTTATTAGACTCCAGAGACTTTTCATATTCTTTTTAAAGATACCTATATAGTTTTACTGGATAGGATTGATAGGACAAAAGTTTTAAATAGCTTTTTAGCTATTATTCAGTAGAAGAACTATACTACTTCTTTTATTCCAACACTTAGTTTTCTTGAGCAAAAACTATGGTGATGATAGTTTTTCTGAACAGGAAATTGGCAAATTTTTGTAATTAATATCCAACCTCCACACTACCACAAACACCCCAAGTTTGTCTCATCCTCATTCAGCATTTCACTCACTCACTCATTGTTTTTTAATCCTCTACTGGATGCCCAACACAGAATTAATATTATGGAGAACACAGAGAGATGTTTGAACTATCTTTTTTGTCTTCAAAGACTCTACCACGGAGACAGTTTTGTGTGTAAAGTTTAAATGCCAGCATAGAAAAACAAGACAAGAGGTGTATCATGGCAGTAAGTGAGAAGTCCCCTCCTCCTCTAGCCTGCTGCTTCTCCATTTTGTTCTGGATGTGGGGTTGAGGCATCATCATGGAATGCCTAGCCACATGAGCTAGAAAACCTAGCACTGACTACACCTAGGCCCCCAGGGCGCAACCATCAAGTCCTATCAATTACATCTTGAGAACGTTTCCTTGGTCAACCTTGTCTGCCACTCCGGTCTACACCTTAATTATCTACTATGTAGGCCAATTGCTTGCATAACTGCCTGCCCTCAGACTCTGATCTCTTCCATTCGCTGAATCATTTAAAATGGTTCTTATGAAGCATTCTTAATCACATGGGCAAATGCTTAGGAAAAAACAGTGAAGTGGAAAGTACAATGCAAAACTGTATACAGAATGATATTAGCGAGGTTAAATATATCTATGCATTGAAAAAAAGACAAGAAGGAAATATAACATGTTAATAGGGGTTATTCTATGGATGATAATAATTTTATTTTCTTCCTATTTTTCAGGGTTTTTCAAATTTTCTATGAATCTATAGTATGTATTGCCCTAATAATTTAAATACTTTAAAATAATACTGTTCTTTCTTTGCTGCTGCTAACCTTTGGTAACAGTGTTAAGGATACTATGGAATGGAGTTTGATAAATTTGCTTTGATTCGACAAACGCCTTCACGTGGGGCAAAGCACATCAGTGTACCACAGGTATTTACATATGAGTTTAAGGTGAAACTCCTGTATATTTTATCCTTTTAAATAATCTCATGGCCACAGGTGCACCACTGTGGTTGAAGCAGGATGTCGTACACTCAGCTGTGCAAATAGCAAGTTATTCCTCACAGGTATAACCAAAGTACCAACACGGAACTGCTGTGGAGCCTGGCACAAAGTAGCCCTTAGTGAATATTGTGATTTGACTTCATCATTTGCCATTTTTGAAAACCCTGGTAGAAGAAGTTATCAAGAGTTTTCAAGCAACAAAATATATAATATAGTACTGGATTATAACTCAAAGTGTAAAATAAATATACATGATTCTATATTTATATAAATAAGTGACTTGAATAAATAATTGAATAAATAAACAAATGGGGAGAATAGACAAATCTATGATGCAGAAGAATTCAAAATAATTTATGTCAATACTGCTCCTCAAGGAGGTCAAGCATAAACCCCCACCTCTTTTTTTTTTTTGGTGAGGAAGATTGGCCCTGAGCTAACATCTGTGCCCATCGTCCTCTGTTTTTTGTATGTGGGACACTGCCACAGCATGGCTTGATGAGTGGTGTGTAGGTCCACACCCAGGACCCAAACCCGCAAACCCCAGGCCACCAAAGCGGAGCATGCAAACTTAACAACTATGCCACCGGGCTGCCCCTAACCACCACTTCTTAAGTGTGGGCTGCACACTGTGACTTCCTTCCAAAGTGGACAGTATGGAGAAACCCACAAACACTTCCTCAGCCAGGGGATCAAGGTCAAAATCAATACTGATAAGTCATGTTGATAATACATCCAATAAGGGGTTAATATCCAAAATATATAAGGAATCATACAACTTAACATCAAAAAAAACAAACAATTTGATTAAAAAAATGGCAGAGGACCTCAATAGACATTTTTCCAAAGAAGACATACAGATAGCCAACAGGCACATGAAAAGATGCTCAACATCACTAATCATCAGGGAAATGCAAATCAAAGCCACAATGAGATATCACCTCACATTTGTTAGAATGGTTATTATCAAAAAGACAAGAAATAACAAGTGTGGGTGAGGATGTGGAGAAAAGGGAACCCTCGTGCAGTGTTGGTGGGAATGTAAATTGGTGTAGCCACTATGGAAAACAGCATGGAGGATCCTCAAAAAATTGAAAATAAAACTACCATACGATCTAGCAATTCTACATCTGGGTATTTACCTGAAGAAAAAGAAAATACTAATTCAAAAAGATATATGCATTCCTATGTTCATTGCAGCACTATTTACAATAGCCAAGATGTAGAAGCAACCTGAGTGTTCACTGACAGATGAATGGATAAAGAAGATGTGGTATATATACAACGGAATATTACTCAGCCATAAAAAAGATGAAATCTTACTATTTGTGACAACATGAATGGACCTAGAGGGTACAATGCTAAGCAAAATAAGTAGACAGAGAAAGACAAATGCCATATGATTTCACTTATACGTAGACTCTAAAAAACAAAACAAATGAACAAATAAAACAACATAGAAACAGACTCATAGATACAAAGAACAATCTGGTGGTTGCCAGGGGGGGAGGGGTGGGGAGGGTGGGCAAAACAGGTGAAGAAGATTAAGAGATACAAACTTTCAGTTATAAAATAAATAAGCCATGGAGCTATAACATATAGCATAGAGAATGTAGTCAATAACATTGTAACAACTTTATAGGGGAACAGATGGTAATTAGACTTAGCATGATGATCATTTTGTAATGTTTATAAATATCAAATCACTATGTTGTACACCTGAAATTGACATGTTGTTTGTCAATAATACTTCAATAAAAAAATAAATATACGGTATGTACTATTATGTACTTTACTTGTTTCATCTAGTAACATCTTCACAATCTTTGTGTGTCAGCACATTCAGATCCACCTCATCATTTCTAACAGACCTATAGGATTCTATTAAATGTATGTACCATAATTTATTTAATTGCTTTTTTGTTGATGGACACTTAGATTTCTAGTTTTCCTTCCTTTTTTTATACTATTACAAACAATGCTGTGAGGAACTTCATCTTATACGAATCATGGAGTACACTTTTGTGAGTATCTAATAGGTCAATTCCTACCAATGGAATTGCTAGATCAAAGGGTTCTGTTTTTATTTTTGAGATATCTTGTCAAATCACTAACACTCCAAAAATATACCACCAATTTACATTTCCACTTACAGTGATAATTGAAAGTTTCCCATAAATCCACACCAAAAATAGATATTATCAGATATTTCCAACAAATTATTCTTCCACAGAGGGTCACATTTAAAGATGCACAGTTGAAAAGTTACACAAGAAATTTCATTATTTACCTGCATTTTTCAAAAATTTTTAAATTTAATCCAATTTATAACCTATTTTAACACTTCTCAAAATTGCCGTCCTCCCCGTCCAAACCTCCTATGCACAGATCTGCCCCTAGATCCTCTCACATGCCAGCCCCTGCTAAGTAGTACTTCCTACTCATACCAATGCTCTCCTCTAGCCTGGCCAGCAAGTTTTCCTCTTACTTAAGATTGTGTGTCCTCTTTCCCATCTCACCCTGCCTCCCAATCCTCTGATTATATCATTCCACTTAGCGCTTTTCCTTCTTTTTACCTCTGCAGTTGTGGAGAAGAAGAAATTGAGCATGAAAATGCTGCAAATGCTGGGCGGGGAGTCACAAACACTCATACCTTCAACATTGTCTGACTGTCAGACACATTTTAAAATGTTTGCCACTCTGATAGATTAAAACAGACACTTCCTTGTTTTGTTTTGCATGCCTTTAATTACTAGCGAGACTGTCTTTCATGTCTATTAGCCATTTAGATTTATTTTCTGTGAACTGCCTGTGCATATCCTTGACTCATTTTTATTTTAAGTGGAGCTCTTTTTAATTGGTTAGCATGTGCTATTTGTAAATTAAGGAAATTAGCAAGGGCTGCATTCTAAAGGACATGGCTCGTGTGGATGGAGCCAGGAACCAGGGAGTCCACCTTTACAGTCATCCTGACAGACTATTCTCACCAATTCTAGCTCTGCCTGTTAAACACTCTAGACTCTTGGGCTTCCAAGAGAATGTGTTTCTGCCAGAAGCCATTTGCTAGATTTTTCCTGTGCAGTACAACAGAATTTAGTGTTCTTAAGGGAAAACATGTGGTGGGGGAGTGTGGATTTTCTATCCTTCTCTGCACATAAGTGAGATGATTCTGTGCCCTATAGGGAGGGCAGTACCATCCAAGTACTTTATCAATAGTGTGTAGTGTGGGGCCATGTCACGGAGCGAGGTTCTGGGAGGAACTGCTCAGAAGTTACATCCAGGTGAGAGAGAAAGGGAGTCTAGGGAGAGAAGAACGGAAGTGGTGGAATGAATTTCTTTCCACCTGCAGAATTAAGCTGGCATTCTGTTATGTGCACCACAGGAAAAAAGCAAGTTAGGTGGCCTGGCTATCTCTGCCTTTCCAGCAGGTAGCAGAGGAAGAGCAGTTCTCTCGGAAGGACAGAGCACTGTCTTCTCTAAATGTTGGTGTGCCCCAGGATGTGATCTTTAGCTTTCTTCACATTTATCTTCACACTCTCTCCCTGGGTGAGGACATCAATTCCTGGGCTGCAGGTAACACTCATGCCCTGGGTCTCCGATTCTCTTGAGTTTCAGGCCCCCATAGCCAACACTTATTTGACATTTCTACCTGGATGCCTCATAGGCAACTCAAACTTAACATGTCCAAAATTCATCTCTTGATTGCCCCACTTTGACCTGCCCCCATCCTTCAACTCAGGCAAACATTCTCCATTCATTCAGTTGCTCAGCATCATCCTCTCCTCTCTTTTCCCTTCAGCCCTCTCATCAGACCCATCAGCAAGTCCCATCAACTACACGTCCCAGACGTGTCTTAACTCTGTCCTCTTTTCCATACCCGTCACCACTCCCCTCGTCCATGCTCCTTATCCTTAACCTGAAATAGCCCAATAGCCTTCTAGTGATGTTCCCCCTTCCCCTCTTGCCCCTCTACAATTTAGTCTCCCAAAGCAACTGAAGTGATCATCAAACATAAAAATGACAATGTCACTCTCTTGCCTAAAATTTTTCTGTGGATTCCCATGCACTGAAAACTCCTTATCATGGCTTACAAGGCCCTGTAGAATCTTAACCACCAACCTCTCTAATTTCATCTCCAGCCACTCTCCCCCTTCACTACACACTAGTCACACTGGCCTTGTGTGTGTTTCTTGAATGTGCTAAGCTTTTGTCGACTAGGTGCATTACTATAGCTATTACTTTTGCTTGAAACTTTCTTCCCCAGAGGCTATTTGCATGGCTAGCTCCTTCTCATTCTGGAGGTGTCAGCTCATGTCATCTCCTCAGAGAAGCCTTCCCTGACCCCCTATTGAAAAAGTTCTCCATCTGTTATTCTTTACCACAGTAACTTGCTGTTTCCTTTATAAAATTCAAAAGTATCTTATTTGTGAGTTGACCTGGTTTTAGTGGATTTTATTTCTGTGTGGTGTACCTTCATAACTCCTGCTTTTAGCATAGTGCTTGGCACAAAGGTACTCAATAAACATTTGCTGAATGGATGAATGAGGAAGAATGGCTCCTAGATTCACTGCAAGTTAGAGGGCTAGCCCTCAGGAAGGGGAGAGCGTAGTTTACGAAGGGAACAAAAGCCTCAGCATTTGGTGAGGTATCTCAGGGTTTAGTGAAGTAATGTTTGAGTCACCTGTCAATCAGCATCAACAGTGAAAGGGGTTTGTGGTCAGTGGTCACATGTGGGCCAAATGGGATTTAAAGGCTACGGTGACCTCATCACTGCATATGGAATTTGTATTTAATATGTAAACATGTACCTAACATCTGATATATTGTTACAAGGTAATTTCCAATATTTAAAGTTCTCAAAATAATCCATGATAAGAGTGCTCGTTCTGTATTTTTGAAACAGTATAATATAGTGGTTAAGAATACAACTCTGTGGCCTGACTGCTTGAGTTCAATTCCTGGCTCTGACATTGTCTAGCTGTGGAACCTTGGGCAAGTGGCTTAACTTTTTTATACCTCAGTTTTCCTTTCTGTGAAATGGAGATAATATCAGGTCATACCTCATTGTGTTCTGAGAATTTGATGAGTTAATAATTGTAAAGTGCTTATAATAGTATTAGGGACATAGTAAACACTATAGAAATGTTAGCTATTAGTGTTATATTTCCAGAAGTGGCAGAAAATGTTGTTTGGAGATGATGAACTCTGAGAACATGTCTCCCAGCAATACAGTATTCCATGGATCCAACCACATGAGGCAATTCATGAAAATGTGCACAGATAGAGATGCTATAATTTCATTGCTATTATTACCTTGAAAAGAATTCATTTGAAAGGCTAATTAGCCACACAAGCAATTCTTTAGAAGATGCACAGAAACCTTGAACAAAACTATGGCCAACTAAATTAATGTGAAATCTGTATCAGCTCTAAAGCTAATTCCACAATTTGACTGCCCTCAATACCTCTAGAGATAGAGCTCTTAGAAATAAATGTTCCTATTATATTAACTTTTATCTTGGATGTTACTTCATTATGCTAATAGTCTCCCCCTATTAATCAACTCTATTCTTCATTTTTTTCAAGCCTCAGGAAGAAATGTTAAAATAGTCAAAGACTAGAGAATAAATGAATATGAGCACTGGCATAAATACTATCTCACCACTGTCACCTTAAAATGTCAAATTATGAGTGTTTTAAAGGATAATTAGTTCACCAGACAGGGTCACATCCTAGGAGAAGTCTTCCTGACCTTCCCTACCCCAGCAACCTCTCTCGCGGCAATTAGTTACCCTCCACTCTGTGCTATGTCAATACCCACCTCTGTTATTGTCTCACTGTATTTTAACTCTTGACCACACATATCTGTTTATCCTACTAGATTGTGAACTCCTAGATACCAGGGCCAGGACCGACTAATCTTGGCAGGTATTCTGATGAGGGTTTATCAAATTGATTTGAAGTTCTTGAAAGACTATATTCATGTTTAATATTTGACACTAATGCAGTATTTCAAATGGCATTCCTGCTGGAAGGTTAGCTCTTTGAGAGTGATGACTTTTATCTATTTGGTTCATTCCATTACGTATCTAGAACAGTGTCTCACATGGTAAGCACTCAAATATTTAAAAAGTGAATAGAAAAGATACCTATAACCTAAAGTACTATTATGGTTCCTGTATCAGAACAGGCCTGAGAATTAACCTGAGCTTACAGAAACTATGTGGAAGTAGATGATGTCCTTGAGACCAGCTGTTTTTCCTGTGTACTAGTCTCCATTTCACTTTGTAGATCATCTATGAACATGAATACAGTCCCACCCTGAGATATGCATAAGTTATGAGAATTCAAAAATACAAAGTGTTTCATTTGATACTTGTGTTCTGGCTTAATTTACACAGTGCTTGGCTGGTTTGCTGTTCCAAAGATTGGATTGGATTTCCAAGGCCCTAAAAACAGCTAAGCACCAGCTAGAAAAAAGGCCACCAGGACATTGTCTTTGCAGTTGTATAGGTGGCACGGATTGCACAGTTCTCCTCACTGAGAAGTCAGGATTTACTTGTTTAGAGCAGAGATTAACATGTGCATCATGTCCCTTTTGTTGGAGACCTCGTCAACATTTTTATTTTGCATTAATTGTGTGAAGCGAACAGAATTTTAAAAATTATCAATTGGCACCAACTAGAGAGATATTTTCATTCTTCAGAAAAGACGTGTAATGTGGCTGCAAAGTGATCCCTGAGCCTGTACCACCGTGGCCCCTGTGACATCTGTTCATCTTAGTGCCTCACATAACCCTGGTCAAATGGTCCGTGGGGTGCTACATGGACACCATGGTACAGACTCACACTGTTCCCTGGTTAAATGTTTCTCCTTGGCTTGGCCAGTTTATCCTTTCAAAGTCCTGGGAGGAGGTTTTGGTTCCCTAAGCTCCTAATTGGTAGCATATGTTGTGTCATGACTAGTTGGCCACAACCGAAATATTATGTCAATGCATTAATAAAAGTGAGGAATTTTGGAATATTGCCCTTTTAGTAAAAACTAACAGTTCCTTTTGACCCAATAATAATTTAATGTAAGTTTCAAAGAATAAAGAAAATAAAAGGTCATCACCATTGTGTCCTCCTATCCTCTTATGAAAACATTGTGTACTTCCTATGAAGTTAACAATGGTGGCATTTTAGTAGTCTGACACTGAGTTAAGGTATTCATAACATTATTTCTGAGGAATATGAATTCTAAGTAACAAACAGCCTACCTACCCTCTCTTCCCCTTTCTATCACCCATCCCTCCATCCTTCCATCCATTAGGGAATGGATACACAAACATGGATTAAGACATGGCTCGCACCCATTAGGGAACACATAAATTTGGTGTTTCACGTAATGTAATGAGATATTAAACAGAAAAGTTACTAAATCAGATAACGTATCCAAAGTAAGCTTTCTGATAATGACTGCACTTAAAATAAATTAAGTATAGGGAGCTTATCATACTTGTATTTGAATAACACAAATCAACTAACTTAACCGCAGCATAATTGCTTTCCTCTCTTTCCAACACATCAGATAAAGGAATAGAATTTGCTGCTTTTGAAAAAAAAATAGATTATGTAGGAGCCAGAGTGTGAGTAATTTACTGATGTACTTTTAATCTTTGTCTGCCATTAGTTGTAATTGCCGTCATAAACTAGAGATGGCAAAGAAAAAGTGTAACATATAGTTTACATGAAAATTTTTACAAGAAAAATATTATTTTGACTGACTTAATATTTACTAGAATTTGTACCCCATGGAAGAAAAGACACAGATCATTATAATGACAAATTCTTTGTCACTGGGATTAATTTCATAAAGAATTTATGCCCACTGTTGTCATGCTGAGAATACTAAATAACCATGATAAATGTTGTTACAGAATCCAGTCAAAATGTCACTTATCTCCCCTGAGGGAAGATGAGAAGCCATTAAAATAAATAAATCATTGTCAGAAGTAAGAGTTCACCACTGCCTAAAACATATATTAATTTCCCACTCACTAAGCAACTAAGGTGACATCAAAGAAATATTTAGGAATAAGATGCCAAAGTACTAGATTTTGGTCTGAAGACTTGAACCACATGGGTATCCCGTGACTGCTCGCTGAATGACTGGAGGGTCCAATTCAGAGTTTCGTCAGTTGAGAAGAGTATGCATTATAACAAGTTACAATAACTAATCGATTTCTGCAATTTGATTCACCACCAGCAAAGGGCAGGAGATTTGGAGGGAGGATGAGAGTGACAAAGGATCAATGCTATCATCTTCCTCCTTGCAGAAAAGAAAGAGGAAGTCAAGTTTTATAGCAAAGAACTCTTGAGGGGTGGTTGCATGAGGCTACTTCCAAAGAACTTCCCTTTAGTGATGGAAAAGGGATATGTATAGCCAAGAAGTTGCACTAATGGAAAATCTTTGTGTGTATCGGGACATACTGAATTCTAAAAGGCATCGGTGGCAAAGCTTCCCAAGTTTTGGCATTAGCTGTTTTGCTCTCATGCCTCTAATTTCTTTAATGCCATCATCTTTAAAGAATGATGCATCTGAATCCCCAGAGTCTTATTTTCCTCACCAAACTCAAGTGCAAGTTCACAATGCTGAGCTTAAACATTTGCTCATCTCTCAGCAAAACAAAAAAATGACAGCAAAGCACTTCTGAGTTTAGCACTTCCCGTTAAGGTTCATAATATTTGCTTCCTAAGGAACAACACTCTCATTCAAGGAAAACAACCTCACAGTCGGCTGCCAAAACTCTTTTGAGGTTTGAATTACTGAATAGAGCAAAGTTAGTTGAAGCAGAGAACTCAGATGAACAAATCAAAACTTTGAATATCATAAAGGCTAAAAAATTATTCCAAAATAGTTTAAATAAATGGACTAATACCAAATGAGAAAGAGAAAGAAGGATAAAATTGCATCCAGAGGCATAAAAACTAAACAGGCTAAAATGCAGAACAGTAGTTATGAAAGGACTTGACTCCCAGGAAAGTGGTCATCTATTCTATATTTAAATAGTTCCCCTGGCAAAAAGAAATTATTATTTCACTTGGCAACCCTCTATCTAGTTTTCAACAACTCATTAATAATTATCTAATGATGATGTCCTTTATCACAATGTACAAAAATGCTATTTTCAAATTCATCGAATCAACATCGTAGTGCTAGGACCAGGTAGAACTAAAGAACCAAAAAGAATAAACCTCCCTTCACCTTATCCTACCTGAAAATAGACAAAGTAGCTTAGCCACAGCTGCCAGGTTAAAAAAAACCTCCCTTATCACTCTATCTTCTCTCTTACATCACATAGATCAAAATCCAATTAAATATAATATAAAAAAGAATATTCAAGTTGAAAATACACATTTGAAAAACATCTTCATCAGTACTTCTTTAGGACCTCAGGGAGACAGAGTGGAGACAGGGCCCCAGGTGACCCCCACTCCTCACCCCGCAAATGCTGTTAGGCAACCACCTAGATGATGCGCCATCAAAGAAACATCTAACACACATACTCCACAGCACTAGGGTTAAATTCTTCTTTTACAGCTGAAGAATACATACACAGTATGATATCAAGGTAGTTGCCAGATTTAGAAAAAAATATGTAAAATATATAGGATGCCCAGCTAAATTGGAACTTCAGATAAATAAATAATTTCAGATAGATAAATAATTTTTTAGTATAAGGATTTCCTGTACAATAATTGGGAAATACTACTACTAAAGAAGATATTTGCTGTTTATCTGAAATTCTAATTTAACTGGGATTCTTGTATTTTTATCTGGAAATTTCATTTCTTGGAGTAGGCTAGGCCCCTAATCCAACCTGACTGGTGTCCTTATTAAAAAAGGAAGAGTTTGGACACAGAGACACACACACGGGGAGAGTGCCATGTGAAGATTGAAATTACGCTGCCACAAGCCAAGGAACCACCAGAATCTAGAAGAGAGGCCTAACACAGATCCTTCCCTAGTGTCTTTAGAGGGAGCGTGGCTCTGCTGACACCTTGATCTCAGACTTCCAGCCTCCAAACAGTGAGAATAAATTTCTATTGTTTAAACCACTCAAGTTTGTGCTACATTGTTAGAGCAGCCCCAGGAAACTAACACATGCACCAAATCAGCGTTCTATTGTCTTTTTTTTTCTTTTTTTAATTTTTATTCTGGTTACAGGAATTAGGCTCTGGGCTAATTGCTTTGGCCAAAGCATGCCTTGTACCCTAGTCTTATCCAATCCCATCCCAGGCCTGAGGCTCTGCACTTACTTAGTACTCCAAATCCTCAAAGACAGAGGTCCTATAGAATCCCCAATCACTAAAAAACTACAGAGCAGCTCATCAATCCAAATACCCAGGGTGGATCCCCGGCAGTCACCCAATCCTGTGACAGTGATGCTATCTATCTGCTGAGATGATCCCCCGTTGCCTAGCTCAGGACCTCCCTGCTGGCATTCCTTTAATCACCAGGCCTTCTTCCCTAGGTTATCAGAAGTGTGACCTCTCCAGCCTCTGTCCTGTTTATGAAGTTTGTTCTGTGAGCTCTTGGTCTCAGCCATCTCCTATCCTCGACCAAGTGGCTTATTATACTTTAAGGAGACATAGATAAATACACATTTGAGAAATATTGTGTCTCTATACATTATCAAAAAAGTACATATAGAAAGATAAAGAAACTAACTGCAAGAGAGTAACCGAAGAGCAATGCATTTATGTATATTATTGAGTAAGTTCTGTCTGAAATTTTGGGAAAGTAAGTAGATTATTTTCTAAGTCAGTCCTATGAAGTTTTGCAGTAAGATCCAGCACTTTCTGAGTAAGCCTTAATATCAAGTTAGATTAATTCCAAACATTTTTAACAGCCATTTCTCAAAATGTGGTCCACTAAACCTTCATCAGTTTGTTACCATGGCAATGTCCTGGCTTGCACCTTAGAGCTACTGAATCATTCAGACTATCAAGCGATGGGACCCAGGAATTTGTCCAGAGAGATTTCAATGCATATTAATTGAAATTTGAAATGATTTTCCATGTTCTGGTAGCTGGCTAAAACTCCAAACATTATTCTGCATTATTAACAAATTGGATTCTTGTTTTCCAGTCCTCAAACAAATAGCTACAATCTTAAGATCCAAAGCAGCCATCCTATAGCCCTTCTAAGAGCCTGCTGCTTATAGGTCCAGCGGGGGTGTGAGGGGCCCAGACGGAAGGACTGTGGCTCTGATGGGAGGTGGTATCCTGGGATCAAACGAGTAATGAAGTAAGGAAGCCCCATTCCACATGTTTGCTTAGGGACCCAGGTTAAAGTTATGATTCTGGGCTATAGCAGTTTTAATGTGTGGTTTCTAAACACATAAAATTTCATTCAGCTTGTTTTATAAAAGAAGACTGAGGTGGCTGTCCAGTTGAACCCAAGTTTCAGTACTAGGAGAAAATCCTGGAGTTTTCACTCAATTCTGGCCATGTAACATTTAAATGAAAAGAAACTGATATCTCAACAGGGAAAAGCATTTTATAGCTTTCTTTACCTCAGAAAGTTACTACAGCAAGTAAAATGTGACAAAGAAATACAATGCAAAAATAATTCTATATTATTTAAAAAGCAATGATGTATTTTTAGGTACAAAATATATTTGTGAATGTTCCATATTTTTACACGTAAATCAGGGAAATAAAACAATTCCTTGGAGAAGTGCAGACCAAAGAAGTGACAGAATTACTTCCAGATATTAACAAGAGTATATGAAACATGAGCTCTTTCCGTGGGCTTAGATAAGCATATCTTCACCCTCCTTATATTGGAATAATAAGCTACTCAGTCCCTATAAATCATACACTCCAAAGGGGACATCAATTCAAGGTATTATCGTGCTCATGAATGTGCTATGCACATATGAATATAAAACCATGACTAAACACAGGTCAGGAGCTTCAGGGTTCTCCCAGGGTAGCAGCGTGGGGTGCGAGCACTGCCACCCAGAGCCTCTCATTCCAGCTTCTCCAATCTTAACATGCATAGGAAACACCTGGTGACCTAGTCAAAACGCAGCCTGGGATCCCGTGGTCTGGGGTGAGGCCTGAGCTACCAGGATGTTTACAGACCATATTTTGAGAAGCAAGGCTCTAACTTATATTCTTTGTGTCAGAAAGAAAAGGAGGAGCAGAGAAACTAAAGGAAACACAAATAGAGGAAAGCAATGTTTACCGAGTACCTACTAGGTACCAGGCAGAGGGTGATGGACTTTGATTCACAAACTGCAACATAATCCTTTCAGACTGATGTCATGCTCAAGTGTGGCCTCCACGACTCAAAGACAGAAGGAGAATTCAGGAGACAGTCAACCGTTCACAAAATGTATGAAGCTGAAAAGCAGAACCTTGACGGGAAGACAGAGGGAAAGATTTACGTAATAATAATATTGAACTTCAGACTAAAAAAGATATCAGGCAGTGGATAAAAATCAATTGTCTTCCATATCCAGGATTAAATGTTTCAAACTTGCCCTATCATAAGAATTACCTGGTACATTTGGTAAAGTAAAGCCCCCAGGCTCCACACTGACCTGCTGAATCAGCCCAGCTGATTCAGATCATCCTAAGCTATGAGTTCAGGAAATGCTGTGTTATTATTTTGTTTTGCTTTTAGGACTTTTGATTATTTAAAGCTTAAAATGATCTTATTCTGCTCCAATATACCCACAGAATAAGGCATGATAGAATAGAACAGATGAGAACAGCAAGTCTCCCACAGCTCCAGGGGCCTGTCCAAGACCACCCAGTTAGTTTTAATCAATCCAGGACTTGTTTCCATTTCTCTAGAGGCCAAATTCAATACATCATAACCATAAAATTAAATAAAATTGTTTTAAACAGAGAACAGTAATCAAGAAGATTATCTTCTTGGGATTTTTTTAAAGAATAAATCATGACTAAATTTAGCAATCATTATCCATTCTGTGCAGGACACAGTATTAGATCCTGTACAAGATATAAAAATGGACAAAACAAAAATCCCTCCAGTTCTTGCTTAGATCTGGAAGTATCTGGAGGTATCTGAGGACTGGGTATCACCCACTTGACAGATGTAATTAAGATTCTGACACCCACAGTGGACCTCCCAGTGTTTACCCCTCCCCACTTACAGAAGGATTCCTGGATCAGACTGATCTTTGAGGTAACATACTTTATCCAAGTGGAAGCCTCCCTCCCCCCAAGTCATTGACTATCAAATCCCCACTGTATGGAAGATAATTGCTTCCATAATTAATGGGGAACAAATAAGAAGAGACATAGACCCTTAGAGAGCTGATAGATACAAGGAAAAAACATATATCTATAGTGTATCTTTATGGCCATCTATTTGATACTCACTCTGGAGCTATGATATTTATTCCTTTGGGTGCATCTTAATGGTAGTTCACTACTGATAAAGCAATCCCTGGGTGCTTAGTGGGATTCTTTTCTGTTGATTTCAAAAACTAAGTTTTCCAAGGGGGTGTTTCCTATTTTGGGGATGTCTTTATTTACTGGATCCTCCCTTTTTGTAGTTTCTCCTCCAGGCTAATCAAGATGATTACCAATGCTTATTTTCTATAGCATATATGCAGGCATTTATTTATTCATTTGCACATTCAACAGACTAAAAAATTTTTGACAACTCTGGGAGTATTGAATATTGAGGGAAATAGCTGATAGTAGTAATTAGCGTTTATTGAATGTTTACTATGTGCCAGGTACTTTTCTAAGCATTTTACAAATATTGACTGATTTAATCTTTATAAACAACTCTATAAAGAGACTGAGGCAAGGAGAGGTTAAGCAACATGGCCAAGTTTACATAACCAGTAAGTTGGCACTTGAGCCCAGACAGTTGGACTGAGGTGCATCTCAGGCAGTATTATTGGTCTCTCCAGCCTTTTTGCACATTCCTAAGATGTGGTGTGATGGAAAAGGCACCAGCTCTGGAGTCTGACAGATGTAGGTTTAAATCTTGTCTCTGCCACATACTAGCTGTATCCCCTTGGGTAAGTTACTTAAAATCACTAGGCCTCAGTTTCCTCACCTGTAAAGTAGGATCAATAATACCTACTGGGCAGGGTTTTGGAGATTTTTAGAAGCAATGTATGAGAAGAAACGGGGACGATACCTGGCTTATAAGCAATGAATAAGCAATAGCTATTGTGATTGTTTATAATAAAGATTAATATTTGACTTGACTTAAGGTTAGTATGTTGCACATCAACTTTTAATACAATATAAATTGTGTGAGATAAAAATGATAATAGATGTCTATGTGAACATTTGTCTACATATTACGAATACTATGTAATTCATAGTATATATTTGACATCAATTAAACATATAAAAGTCAGTGTTACCCAAGAAAAGAGTAGAAGTAAATTAAACATGACTTGCAATATTACACGAAATTGTGAATGTAATGATTTCTTTGTTGGCTTGATTTTCCACATAGTTAATGTTCTAGCTAAAGAGAATTATTAGCTCTCAGTCCACCCACTTGAAGAATGCTCATACTTGAAATCTCATTAAGGCATCTTTCAAAATTCTCTCATTGCAGGCGTATCTTGCTAATATGAAACTTTACAGAAAGCGTGGGTAGAAACATTTAAGAAAAGGGTACTGAGGAAAATCAGATCATGGTAGTTAAGCTATCAGTGATTCTGTAGTTATATTTCATGAGTTTCTTACCTAAGAATTGCAAGTATATAATCTAGGTAAAATGTGTGCTATCAGAATGACATTTTAAAATATCAAAAATGGATATAATGATTTTCCTACTTAAATGAATTATCAAGGATTAATTCATACTGTGGATGTAATTTTTTTCTTAGCATTTGGGCTATTTATTCTTTAATCATGGGCGGAGTGGGCAGAAATTGGTCTTTCACTCTCTGAGTCAAAGTACATGTCTGCATTATTCATGACACAGTGGCCTCACCTGGCACTCCAGTTCCAGGACTGGGTCCGTATGTTTGCCTCCTGCTTTGATGGTAATACTTGCTGCCTTAGAGACCTCGCCCTTGCTCTTGCCAGTTCTCTGGGAAGTACTACTTCCTAAATCCCCAAATATTGCTGCTCTGCTCCAGAGTTTCCATTAAAAAGAATGAACTTCCTCATCCCATACACACACACACACACACACACACACACACATTTCCAAGGACTGATCTCAAAGTACAATATTGAGTATGAAAAGCAAGTTGCAGAGAAATATGTAGTATGACTTCATTTATACAAATGAAAATATACTGTATTTTGCTTATGGATACACACATATTTACATAAAAAGGAGATTGAAAGAATACCAGATTTATGGTCACAAAGAGTCTCTAATTTTGTCTATAATATTTTCTTTCTTGGGGAAAAATAAGACTGGAAGCAAATACCACAAAATATTAACATTTATTAATTATGGAGAATAGAAACATAGGTGCTTGTTATTCTTTACACATTCTGTACTTTTAAAAATGTCTTAAAAAAAAAAGAATAAAATAAGCCACTACACAAGTTACAATTATGTCACAGTTACGATTGAATTTTAAAATATTCAACGGGGCAGTAAAAATTATTTGGAGAAAAAGTTCTCTTCTTTTTGAAAACTCTTATTTGTTCTGCAATGAAATGCAATAAGCAAATGAATCATTCGAAAGCATAAAGGTCAGTAATAATAATTTAGTTGTTATGAATTAGTATTAGTAATTCTTTCCGTATTAGATACAATTTACTAAAAAATTTAACTATCAGATTACAGGCCACACAAGCCACCTAGAAATAAGAAAGTCATTCAACAGAAATTTATACAACTAATAAAAATGATAAAAAATACATATTTAAATAATTGAGATTGTTTTTCAGGGGATAATAACCCTGTTTTGTATAGGAAATAACTCCCAAACTTCTTAATAATTTGGAAGAGGAATAGTCCCAAATTATAAACATTCCCCAATTCCATCTTGGTATATACCTTTGGGTGGCTGTTGGAGTCCCTTTTTGTCCCCCAACTTTTCTTGAGAGCAGTCAATGCAGTGACAAGTGAAGTTCTCCGAGCTCTATCTATTTCACAGTGTTTTTTTCCTTTTCAACTTCTGGTGGAACCCCAATGAGCAGCAAAATGTCAAAACAGAGGAATGGGAAGCAAGGATGGAGATAATCAAACCCAGATAATCATCCTCTGAACAACATTTATTCTCCATCTCCATTCCACAGGACTTATTCCAATGACCAGAAGCTTTTTTATAATAAAAGAGTAACTTTCTTTCCATTAACTGGGTTTGTTTTAATTAAATTACAGAAAAAACTAGGCTCCTCAAGATAAATCAGTGTTCAGATTGAAATAATTTTCAACCCGGCAATTTTTACAGCCTTAAGTTCGCTATTCATATTGTAATAGAGAAAATTAGCTGAGGCTTCAGCAATTTCCTCTTATTCTATTAAGGCTCTTCCAAATAATTCAAATACATTAATTATTTATGGTTGATTCTTAGAAAAAAATAGAATGTAATGTAATATTACAATGTCAAAGAAGAAATACTGAAGGAAAATACATTCGTGTTTCAGTCTAAATTGTTGCATAGGTCAGATTTTACTTTTAAAGATTTTCATGAAACATAAAGCATTTAAACTTACTGTATTTTCACATTCCTGAATTTTTGCTAATCCTATTAGTCAAGACCAGTACTCAGAGGAAGAATTCTAATGTGAAGGAAAAACACTGAATGAATAATTGAATTCCAGGCCCCAAACTGTACCATACACTCTATGTATGACCTTTGGCAACTCAATCGTTCTGGACGGTTTTTTTTAATTCAACAAAATAGGGCTTCTAAGACTTCCTTTGCCTACCTTACAACTATTATGAGGTTCAAATGAAATACTGTATGGGAAAATACTTTGGAAACTATTAAGCCTTATGTAAACTTAAAATACGCTACTCCAACATAGATTGAAATAAAAATAAATGGAAGAGTGGGGATAAAAGATTTCCATGTAGGGAAGTTTGTGGGAATTTTCTCTTCTTTCTTTATGCCTCTTATTATTGCAGAGCTTCCTGCTATCCCGGACAATTTATTCCTCCTTTTACCTGACCTCAGGGATGACTCCAAACAGGGTCTTCAGAGGACAAGGAGAGTAATATGCTCTAGAGTTTCTTTGACGCTCTCTTCTTAAAAAGTCCATAGCTCCTTGACCTCAGTACTGGTCCACTCAACAATGTCTCCAGTTCCCATCCCAAACCATTGTGTCCAGGACCACCCCCTTCACTGGGACCCAGGGGCTCAGAGGCTCCAGGCATTCTGGTGACAAGCATACGCATATAAGAGTCGAGTTAAGATTATTACCTGAAATATTTCAGAAATCTCAGTTGAGTCCATTTTGCACCCTAAGTTTTACTATCAGAACCTTATCTTCAGCAGACCAAAGTGAAAAGAAGAGAAGAGAGGACAGGAGACTAGAGGTGAACAAGAGCTGATGTGCAGGGTGGTGACAGTAGTCATGGGATGGGGTGAGAGAAGAGTAAGCATAAGGACCCTATTTCTAGTCAGCTTTCTTTTATCATTTGGAATAAAACTCCTCACACTTTCTCAAAAGGCAAGGGAGAAGGGAAATTGAGAGACTTCTATTCTGTGAACTCAAGATGCAGGGAAACCTAGCCAGAAGCAACAAAGTAAGGGCAGTGCAAAAGGAAGTAGGGAGCTTAACCCTAGGATCTTTTTGTGTGTGTGTGTGAGGAAGATCAGCCCTGAGCTAACGTCTATGCTAATCCTCCTGTTTCTTTTTTTTTTTTTTTTTGCTGAGGAAGACCGGCTCTGAGCTAACATCTATTGCCAATCTTCCTCCTTTTTTTCTCCCCAAAGCCACAGTAGATAGTTGTATGTCATAGTTGCACATCCTTCTAGTTGCTGTATGTGGGACGTGGCCTCAGCATGGCCGGAGAAGCGGTGCGTCAGTGCGTGCCCAGGATCCTAACCCGGGCCGCCAGCAGTGGAGCGCGTGCACTTAACCGCTAAGCCACGGGGCTGGCCCCACCCTAGGATCTTTGATGAGACAGAAAAGAGACATTCAAGTTTGAAAATAAGAAGTGTGATTAGCAGGCCACAGGTCCTAAGCCCCTGGCTATTCACTAAACCAGCTCTCCACTCTCCTTAGCACCCCATTCTCTAGAGCCATCAGCCACATTCCTCTCCCCTCTCTCATCTTTGTCTCTTTGGAACATCTACTCCAGGTTCCTGAAGCTGCAGGGGTGCCTAATCTGCCTGCTACCCAAGGGAAGTGAGGAAGGAAGAACCCGCCCCCGTGAGCAGGGCGTTTCTGGCATTCCAGATGACCACCTTCTGCAGAGCTGTTAGACACTCAGCAGCATACGTTTAATAATTGGTGGGTTAAATAGATTTGTGGGCTTCTCTAGGCGGTTGACTACTATTCATAAAATTATTTCTGTTGGAAAGTGCACTCCAACTTCTAATAAACAACCTTGCAGGGCATAATTTACTCCTAATAATTCGAGAAGGCTGAAAAAGTAAAAGAATAAATTGCCACATCGGCAGGTGTATCAAAGATTAGACATAGAAAAAAAGCTCTAATATGAGTCTTTTTCCTCTTTGAAATAATTAAAAAATCATTGTCCTCTGTTGGTAGATTATGGGTCTTCCCAAACTGACTTTGTTCTATGCGGAATTCCAGACAATATTTAAAGAAGAATCTTTAAATTTAAAGAAGACTCTACCCTCAAACCTATGTTTGTTTCTCCACTCTTAATTCCCAGCAAACAGTCATCAGGCCTGTTAGCCCTTCTCATCATTTGGCAACTCCATTCAGCCATGATGGGGACTTGCTGGTCATGGAAGATGGGTTGATGTGGATATAGCCGCATTGACTCTGACATCGTTCTTTTTCGGTTTTATGCCCAGTACAGAAACAGAAAAGACTAAAAAAGCGTGGGCTGAATGAATACAAAAGGGTAATAACTATTGATGAAAGAGATAAATCAGGGAAAAACATAATAACTGAAGAGTATTCTTAAAAATGGAGGAAGGTTTTCAAAGTCATATAAGTAAAAGATTCCCTCAGTCTGTCTTTATACATGGCCTTTCTGCTTCCAGGGCACGTCCAATGCACTTCCATATCAATTTTCACAACTCCTCTTCAAGATGGTTTTTAATAACCAACGTTTATCAAGTGCTTTCTTTGTGGAAGGCACCGTGATAAGTGCTTGGCATTCGCTGTCTCCTTTGAAACTCACGACAGCACCAGGAGGCAGTTTTATGGTGATTATTGTTTGACACATGAGGACACTGAGTCATACAGAGGCGAATGTGCCTCAGGTTAAACAGCTACAAGGTGGGGGGTGGGGGCTAGGCTTCAATCACAGGCTGACTGCAGAGCCTGTTTACTTCCTCATTATATTAGCTCGGTTTTCTAAGGAAAAACTCGAGGTTCAGAGAGGTGATGTTACTTACTCCAGCTAGTAGTTAGCAACTTCAAACTTAACAATGAGAAGCAAAGCAATCAACAGACACGAGATTTGGATTCAAGAATGACCATTTCCACTAATTTGATCAACGAATGGGGTTTGGTCACAGCATTGACTCAGTATTAAATTCTTTACAATAACTGATTTTTTTCAGCCTCTGATGTTTTTTATAGCAATAAAACTTCACTCAAGCAAGATTTTAGAGAATCCATGTGTGGCCTTTATGTTTTTTACTGAAGAATATATTTTGAGGAAAAAAATTAGATGCTGGGAAAACCTATTACAGTTAATGCCTTGATGTATTGTGGCTTATTTGGGTTCAGACTTTATTCTGACTTTCCACTCTCGGTTGGTAGTCAACTCCTGGTTGGTAATATCTCTATCTTTAGGCTCAGAGCAGTGTGCAGTCTGGTTAAAGCTACAAGAAAAAGAGCTTCATAGTTTCTTCCCCATGCTCAGATTCAGCTTCCTTTGTATATGTGAAAATCAGACAAGCAGCAAGAACAAGATTAAGAGGTTGGTGTTTTGCAGCCATCCAAGAATCTCCTCAGCAAAAGATGGGTCAAAGGAACTGACAGTCCCCACAGAACCTTCTGGCATCTGTATTATTTATTTTCAGTAGTTATAAATTCTCTCCAAGCCATAAAAATCCACCCACATTCAAATAGGCATACAGAAATAATTCCAATGTGCACTGCAAACGGTAATGACTGTCAGGATAATATTTTCTTATTATTTCTGGGTCCAGGAATTGATCTTTACAAAGAACTTTCCTTGCATAATTTTCAAAAAGTTTCCCTAACATCCACAGAGAAATGAACTCTCCTACAGATGAAGAAAGATGTGCATACGGGTGATCCTGTGGAATATGACTGCACTGGGAAAGCTGGCCCTCCCACACTTAAATACCAGAGCTCAGGGATCTTTAAATTTTCATTTTTGTCTCTATTTCACCTTCATTATACTCTTTCTCTCCTGTGAAATCTGTTTCTATTACAGTGAATTCATCAGTGGTGCTGATGCGGCCATTCATTCTTTTAAAGAAAAGCTAAGCTACAGGACTCCCACCTTCTCTACCAGAATCAAAAAATTATTCATTAGTACAGAATTAATTCCAGATGAAGCCTCACTTTTGGAGCTAGGACACAAGGACACATTCATTTAATCTGTATTTTTAAAGAGAAGATAAAAAAGATTTTTCGATGCAGAATGTTCACTTATGACCACTTCATTTTTTATCATAGAATGTTTACCTCTAGCATCTTCTAAAGAGTAACCCAGAAAAAGGTGTTATCTCAGCCCAATTATAACAAGGCAAATAACTCCACAGCCAACCTACCCTACTTATTCCCATTTTCCAGTGGGAGACAGGGAGATGGAGATGCAGGGAAAACTGTGAATAACAACAAAACATCACAGCAGATAAAATTGTGTAAACATCTGCTTTAGCACTGAGACAGGGAGATGGAGATGCAGGGAAAACTGTGAATAACAACAAAACATCACAGCAGATAAAATTGTGTAAACATCTGCTTTAGCACTAAATGTGTGAATAGCTCATATTCTAACTACAACATGTGTCTTAAAGTGTAATTATTAGAAAATTAAAGTTCCCAGCAATTGTTTATATACATATGCACTCTACATACTATAGGGTTAAGCAGATAACCCACTACAAATGGAATTGATAATGAAGCAAAACTCATGGCAATTTATATCAGAATAGCTGCAACTGACAAACACAATCAATTAAAAATGACACTAATGATACACTAACACTAATACTCAATCTAGAAATTTGTGGAAACTCACTCTTTTTTTTTTCTTTTTGTGAGGAAGATCGGCCCTGAGCTAACATCTGCCAATCCTCCTCTTTTTTTTTTTTTTTTTTTGCTGAGGAAGACTGGCCCTGGGCTAACACCCATGTCCATCTTCCTCCACTTTATATGGGACATCGTCACAGCATGGCTTGACAAGCAGTGCGTCAGTGCGTGCCTGGGATCCAAACTGGCGAACCCCAGGCTGACGCAGCTGAATGCATGCACTTAACTGCTTGTGCCACTGGGCCGGCCCCGAAACTCTTACTCTTTATGTGTGTACAGGAGCTACACGATGCTGTGGTGTGACAGCTGGACTTCTTGGGATTCTACTGATTTTGTATCCTCAGAATCTGGTAACATAGAACCATGCTCATTTTATTTACAAATACTAAATTTTAGTATTCTCTTAACATATCATTTAGTAGATTGTTAGTAAATACTCCATATGTGCACATAAAAATGAATGTCATTTGACTCTAAGAACAAAAACAACCATCTGGTACTTTGGATGAATTCTCAGTCTGTGAGGAGAATGTTCAAGGCCCATCGGGGGTTCTATGAACCGAGAAACTCTAAGGTAGAGCTATATACAAAGGTCCATAGCTGCACTAGGATGACACATAAGAATGGAATATGGAACCATCCATGGAACTTTCCTTCAAAATGCAACTGGACATTTACTAAACTAACAGGCAACCATCTTCAGAGAAGATGAGATTTTACCGAGTTAATAGAGTTGACCAAAAGAGTCAATAATTTTGTTAATTGTTGAGATGTTGATGAAGCTGAGTATGACCATTTCAAAAAAGACTTTGACAATTGCCATTTAAATAGCTGATCAATGAAAAGTTATATTTTTTCAATCCTGATTTAATTCATCTTTCATAACATCTTTGAATATAGTGCCATTTTTCTGCTCAAAAATCTTAAATGTTTCACAAATCCTATATAACAAGAAGATAAATAAATTTTGCCAATTCATTTGAAATTTATATAAAGTGGACCTACATCTGAAAATATGATCAATTAACACTAATTCAATGCACAGAAAAGGAAACCATCAACAAAATGAAAAGGTAACCTACCGAATGGAAGAAAATATTTGCAAATCATATCTCTGATAAGGAGTTAATACCCAAAATATATAAATAACTCATACAACTCAAAACACAAAAAAACACAACACAAAAAACCAAACAATCCAATTAAAAAATGGACAGAAGATCTGAATAGACATTTTTCCAAAGAAGACATAGAGATGGCCAACAGGTATATGAAAAGATGCTCAACATCACTAATCATCAGGAAATGCAAATCAAAACCACAGTGAGATATCACCCTTATAGCTGTTGGAATGGCTGTTATCAAAAAGACAAGAAATAATAAGTGTTGGCGAGAATGTGGAGAAAAGGAAACCCTTGTGCACTGTTGGTGGGAATGTACATTGGTGCAGCCACTATGGAAAACAGTATGGAGGTTCCTCAAAAAATTAAAAATAGAACTGCTATATGATCTGGCAATTCCACTTCTGGGTATTTATCCAAAGAAAATGAAAACCCTAACTCAAAAAGATATACACACCCCCATGTTCACTGCAGCATTATTTACTATTGTAAATAGTAAATTTACAAAAAAAATATAGTAAATTTACAAAAAAAAAAAAAAAAGCCAAGATATGGAAACAACCTAAGTGCCCATCAATGAATGAATGGATAAAGAAAATGTGTTATATGTATACAACGGAATATTATTAAGCCATAAAAAAAGAATGAAATCTTGTCATTTGCAACAACAAGGATGGACCTTGAGGGCGTTATGCTAAGTGAAATAAGTCAGACAGAGAAAGACAAATACCATATGATCTCACTTATATGTGGAACCTAAAAAAAAACAAAAAGTCCATAGATACAGAGAGCAGATTGGTGGTTGCCAGAGTTGGGGGGTAGGGTATGGGTGAAATGGGTGAAGGGAGTCAAAAGATACAAACTCCCAGTTATACGATAAAAAAGTCATGGAGATATAATGTACAGCATGGTGACTATAGTTAATAATACTCTATTGCATATTTGAAAGAACCTAAGAGAGCAAATCTTAAAAGTCCTCATCACAAGAAAAAAAAATTTTGTAACTCTGGATGGTGACGAATGTTAACTAGATTTATTGTGGTGATCATTTTGCAATATATACACATTTTGAATCATTACATTGTACACCTGCACCTAATATAATGTTATATATCAATTATACTTCAATAAAAAAAGAAAGAAAAACTAACTCAAGAAGAACTGGAAAACTTGAACATTACTAAAACTATTTAAGAAATGTAATCAATAGCTAAAATCTTCCTATATCTAAGAAATCATTGCATTGTTATACAAATTATTCCAGAGTATAAAAAAATTATCAATTCTTTATTTGAGGTTAATACTTTAATACTAAAAGTTGACAAAAGGATTACAAGAAAGGAAAAAATACTGGCCAATTTCACTCACAAACATATATGCAAAAATTCCAAACAAAATATTAGCAAACTAAATCCAGCAATGTATATGAATGATAAAATGCTATGACCAATATGCATTTATCCCACGAATTCAAAGGTGAGTTACCATCAGAAAATCAACTCAACAATCAGTAAATTAAAGGGAAAATTCATATGATCCTCTCGAAAGATATAGTAAAATCATTTGATAAAATTTAATACCAATTAATTTTTTAAAAATTCTAGCAAGCCAGCAATAGAAGAGAACTCTCTTAATCTGATAAAAGTAATTAACAAATATCATTGTACTTCATGGTAAAACATTACAAGCTTTCCCTTTGAGGTCGAGAAAAAGACACGATGCCCACTATCATCACTTCAATTCAACATTTTACTGGAGGTCCTGACCATAGCAGTAAAAATGAAAATGAAATACAAAATATATAATCTAGAAAGAAGAAAATAAAATCGGCATTATTCATAGATTATCTCTATAGAAAATTCAAAAGCATTTACAAATAACATATAAAAATTAATAACTTGCTGAAAATAAAATTGTTATACAAAAATAAAGGTATATTTACTATTAACTTATAAAATATATTTACATATATTTTAAAATATTTAAAATATATATTTTGCTGGAATAAACTTTAAATATCTTTTTCTTAGGCTCAATTTAAAAAATAAAGCATTAAATTAATTTGCTTTTTCAATAAATTCTTTTTGTGAAAGACAGAGACAATTATTCTATTCTATTAAATTTATTATTATTCTATTCAACTCAAGCTAAAATGAATAATACGTTCAGCAAGACTAGAAAATGAACTGAGCCCCTTTTTTTGTGTGTGTGAGGAAGATCAGCCCTGAGCTAACATCCATGCCAACTCTCCTCTTTTTGCTGAGGAGGACTGGCCCTGAGCTAACATCCTGCCCACCTTCCTCTGCTTTATGTGGGACGCCGCCACAGCATGGCCTGACAAGGGGTGCATTGGTACTCGCCCGGGATCTGAACCCCGGGCCGCTAGAAGTGGAGCACGCACACTTAAGTGCTACACCACGGGGCCGGCCCCAAGAACTGAGCCACATTTGACAGTAAGTTTCTCAAAGACAGAGCTAATGTCTTGGATAGGTTTCCCCTAAGAAATATCCAATGAGAGAAAATGGATTTAATTCATAGCAGAGAGAGAGAAAGTATGTTGACAGAAGAGGAAAATAAACATTTAATTCTAAGGAACAGCAAATGTAGGAATTTGGCTACAATTACTTTTAAAGAGGAAATGAAAACAAAACAAAAAGACAGGAGGGTCCAGTTTAGTATGTCAACGGCCTCAATAGCAGTTGGGAGTTCCACAGGCCCTTGCAGCTTTATGGGTTAATTTTCTTTAGTGTCTAGCATTCTGGGGACACTTGGTGAATGTCAAGACTTCCACTGCCTGATCGGCCGGGATCTGTTTTCTACTAAGTTCACTTTCTTGGTGCCAGTTTGCATTACTATGGTTGTCACAACTAGGTCAAAAAATAAAGCTTTTCTGCCTAATTAAACACCAAGCTAACACACTTTGGCAGTCGTTTCTATTTTGAAATTTATGTTTACCGTATTTAGTCTATCCTCCCCAATCTTACAACACAGGGTCTGCAAAAGGAATTGTAAAAATTTTACATATTTGCACATAAGAATATTTAATATCAATAGTAGCACTTTATAGCTAAAAGCAAATAAGACTTAGGAGAAGATCAAGAGAGACCAGCAGGTAACTTTTCTGTCTTTTTTTCTGCGAGAAACTGAAACAACAGAACAGTCTGTGCTACATACATAATTAAAACAGATTTTCTCAATCTTAATTTTCATATCTAATTTTGACAGCCAAAGAAATGTGCTTGTCTTTTGTATAGTCACCTATTTTCTCTCAAATGTGTCCTATTTTTCTCCTCGCCCACTATGATTGCTCAGAAACAATGAGGGGGTGTGATGGAGGGATTCACACAACAGCAGAGTTCCATGCTATTATTGGTAGATCAGTGAATGGGAATGGGTATAATAGAAACTGACCATAAAATCATTTTAAAGTCTACATAGTACAAGCATTATTACACACTTCTAACTTTGCAGATTACAGTTTTTACTGCTTTGTGGGGTCTTCCCTGACAGAAGCCAAACTCATCACATCAAATAATAAAGGAAATGCTAACAGGGACCTTCCCTCAACCAATCCAGTCTTTGAAAGCATAGGCTTTTTTTTTTTTTTTTTTAACAGAATAACATATATGGAAGTATGCTACATTTTGATGACACCGGCCAGGTGACTTCCCTGCCAGGGTGAAATCTGATATGCTTGTCTGTGTATATATCTGAAAATACAAAGCCCATGCAGGAACAGCAAAGGCTCTTTGCTCCTCCATATTGGGAGGGCTTCAGACGAAAAACAAAAGACCATCCCTTCCTGTAAGTGGTCCCACCAGCCTTGAAACCACAAACCTTAGGAACCACGAAGAGGGAACTGTCTTCCTGTTCCCTGTGGTGGAGTTCGTCATTTTCACATCCACGTCAAAAGCAGTCTCTGATTGGCACCTCAGTTCTCCTCTTGCACATCTGCCAATACCACATCCATGAAAGGCCCACTAGGGCCTGTAATCACAAGCCAGCTCGGCTCTCATGATACTCTGAATCCCAGCCTTGCTTTTCACCCAGAGGAGGGAACAGGTGCTGGAGCAACGCTGCTGGAGCGTGCCTGCTTTCCACTGCCTACAGCACCAAAGCCCTTCGATGACTCTTGACAGCAAGGCCTGCTCCAGCCTCCTCTAGTTCCCTTCTCCTCTGTTGAGGGGGACTTTAATCCTGAAGCACAGATTGGGGAGTACCTTTAGGGAGCGCCAAACCTCTCAGCATCCACAGTAACTCTGGTTCCTTCATAATTACTCTTGGATCCTCTGATAACTACTTCAAATCCAGTCCATTTTGAGCCCACTCTGGATGATGGTATCATTCTCCTCAGGGAAGCCCAGCATGGTCTGATCCCAATCCAAGCACTGCCACCATCTCCTCTGCCTTGGGAGTTGTCCTGTACTGCCATGGCCCAGGGAGTGGGACCTCACCACCTACCCACAAGGCTTTGGCCATGTTCAAGACAGGGTCACCAAGGCCAGGCTGGCTGCAGGAGACAGGACTAGGCTGGCCGGAGTTAAGGCTTGTGACTTCACGCAGCGTTAGTCCCATCCCCCTAGGAGTGAATGCAGAAGTTGAAACCACAAAATCTAAGGGGCAGATAAAGCTCATTCTCATGGGCTGTACTGGAGGGGTGTGACCTGTTCAAGGTGGCTTGGGGGTGGAGTGTGGAAGGGGAACATGCTGACATCTCTTACAGGGGAGATGGCAATGTCTTGGCTCGAGGGAAGTTCCGTGGGTTGTTCCAGGAGATGAACCTATTCCCAAGGAAAGGAGGCAGGGAATCAGAACCAAGCCGAATAAACTGGAACATAGGATAAGAGAGGGAAGAGCGCTCATCTCTGCAGAGAAATGTTGAACACAGCAGACTGAAGCAGAAATGCATACATAGAGCATGCTCAGTGAAGGCTCAACAGAAAGGTTGTGGGCCAGGTCAGTCCACACTAACCTGGGGCTTACCTACAACTCACCAAATCCAGAGCTGAAGGCAGCACATGCAGCCCACCAGCTGGTCTCTGAAGTCCTGCCTGGCTTGATAGTCACTGGTTAGGAAACAGAGTGGATCTGAATCTCCTGGAGACCTTTTGTGCCAAATACCATACTGGGTATTTTGTGTATGTTTTCTCTAATTACTCTACACATCTCCAGTCTCTTAAAAGTCACTTTCTCAGAGTTGACTTCCCTGAGTCCATAATCCAAATTAACTTCACCTATTGTACTCTATCATCTTATACTTTATCTAATGTCACTTATATAGCTTATGATTTGATATTCATGAAAGTGATTAAAGCTCCTTGTTAGCAGACATTGTGTTCATTTTATCTGCCAAATGTGTCCCCATAGTATCTGGCACACAGGCTCTCAAAAAATATTTTTGCACCCTGAATGCATGAAAAGGAATGCACTAAAGCAATCTGTGAACTGCACGTGAGCTAGAGAGGCCCCTGTGGGTTCAAAGTTTCACTCTATGGAATTGTGGCCGCTGCACAGACTAATGCATTTGAAAATCAGAATGACATCCATGATCACATAAATGAGATTATCTTAAATAAAAGTTAACACTGACTAGGTTTTTATTAAAATCTGGTAATCATATGAGAAATTAGTTTTGTATTTTACTTCTCTGCTAGACTTCCAAGAAAACAGGATAGGTAGAAATATGTACAGGTGAAAGTCCATCTATTTGTGCTCTTCTCCAGCATTTCCATATAGGGGAACGGCTAGAGAAATTTTTAACAGGTCCATGAGATAAATAAGTCTTCCTTTAGAGTAAACAAATTTAACTGATAAACAGGTTTCTTAGCTATTGGACTTCTCGGAGACTCTAACTATTCATTACAATTCTTCTGTGTGTGTGTGTGTGTGTGTGTGTGTGTGTGCACGCGTGCATGTGTGTGTTATGGTTGGGGGTTGGTTGGCATATTGATGCTAAGCATATTTGGCTTTGGTTCTGGAGGCGCCAATGGACCCCATTCTCCTCTCCCCATCTAGAACCGAGTTGGACAAGTTGCTCGTGTTCCAGTAAAATCAGTACCAAGAAGCAGTCTGTCAGTTCTGTAGTACATTGAATCCTACCCTCCTAACCCTAGTTGGATAAAGCCTGAACAAAACAAATTACATAAGGCTGAGGAAATATAAACAAGAGCTTGTAAACAAGATTCCAATCAATCACCCTACTGTCAAATTTACCCTGTGTGGTCCAGGCTTTTTCAATTTTTGCCAAAGACTGTCTCACATGAATTGATTGTTCCACAGATCACTAGACTAGTCTATGCTTGAATTATTATAGCTTGACAGGGCTTGGGCATCCATCAGGTGAGAAAACAGGCAACATGAGGAGACCACTCTACACTCCACATCAAAACCTCGTTCCAAAGAAGCTATTTTTACTCTCATTTTACGAGAGGAAAACCAAAGCCCAGAGATGTCAAATAATGTTCTCAAAGTCACTTTACATGTGGTGGGATTTAGATTTGAACCCAGGTCTTCCAGCTCCAAATCTGGACTCCACTCACCAGCTGTTTTCATATGATGTATTGAGAGACTCTTTCTCAAGCCCTGTGCCACCCAGCCCGTTCTGCTCCTTGTTATTGCTCGTCACACTACCCCATGGTCACATCACAGCTCACAGGTCTTTCTTTCACCAGTCCAGCTATCCTGTACAGCTGAGCCATCCTCCTTTTCAGGGAGCTGCCCCAGCTCCACACCACGAGTCCTCCTAATTCTCTCTTAGTCTTGGGGGAGAGAGGAGTCAAGCCCATATCATGGCACTTGCCAAAGCTATTCCTTGGCTGTTCAGCAGGATCTCAGCCTCCTCACTTCGTTGGTTTTCTCTTTGTCCAGACTTATGGCTCAACTTCTATCTGCTGCTGAGGCTTGGTTGGGAGCCTTTGGCTCAGGACTGAGGGCACCCATTCACGGCTGCATTTTGTGATTATTCTCTGACTTCCCCCACTCCCCACCCTGCCTCCTTAACCTCACTGAGAGTATAGCGTGGGGAAGTGGCTGATCACCGCCCTGACTTGACTCACAGTGCAGGGTGTTCTGTGAGTTCTCCTGCAAAGATCCTTCATTCACCTATATCTGCCCAAATGGTTACTCCTACGCTCCAAAATTGTCCCCAAGTGCCCTCTTGGTCCTAGGACAGCTCTACCAATAGACCAGGGCCTCTCTGCTGTCTTTCAATAGGCAGGTGCTCGGTTACACAGAAGATCTGATGGCTGCAAAGTTATGGAAGAAGATGACAGTGCTGTGAGGTGGAGCATACTAGATGTGCCACAAGGTAGCAAAGTTGTAGGTGGAAAGGGAAGAATGAGAAATGAACAGGAGCTCATGTGCATCCCCTTTGGTTTTCCCTGCCCTGGTTGTTGGCATCATCCAGCCAGAAACCCGGACATTCCTTCTCACTCACACCTGTGGTCGGCCACCAAATACCAGAGGGATCAGATCCAGACTAGATCTGTGGCACCCATCCCCGCTTCCACTCCCACATTCCTGCTTTTGTTTCCATAGTTGTTTTTGCCAGACTGATGTAAGAGCCTCCAAATGGGTTTCCCTGACTTGGGGATCATTCCTCTCAAACCTTCCCCCTCAAAGCCTTCAAAATTCCAATTACAACATCCACCTCCTTGAAACTCTTTCTTGGTGCGCCAAGTTTTCTTAGGTTGGAGTGCACATTAGGAATCACCTGGGTGCTTTTCTCAAAATTTACATTCTTGAGCTCTACCCATAATTTAATGAATCAGAATCTCTTGGACGTAGGGCCTGGGTACATATAGTTGAGAAAGATTCCTGGTGAATCTGACGTACCATCCACTTGAAGAATCATTGCTCTACATGGTGAAGGCCAAACTCTTTAGCATGGCATTGAAAGACCTTCATGAGCTGACCTGGGTCAACCTGCCTCATCAGCCATTCCCCTCTTTCCACCTTAGACTCCAAAGATACTGGGTTTTTGTTTTTGTTTTTTCTTAAACCAGTTTCCTTAACTGTTATACTGAGCCATGCCTCTGTGCCTGTGCTTAAGAAGCATTTCTCTGTTATCTTCCCTATCTCCCACTTCAGATGTCCATCACTCCTGGCCCTGAACTTCCATTGTTTCTTGATCAAACCAGTTCAGAGATACACTATCTTAGGTGGTTCCGACATTATTGAATGAAGTGAAAATCTCAAAGTCAAAATTATCCTTAAAAAATTCCTTAAATCTTTCATAAAGTAAACAGTTTGCTCTAAACAACCTTGACAGTAATGTGTGCGTGTGCGTGTGTGTGTGTGTAGAATATAACTATGCTGTACTGGTGCTTAAACACTAGTTACACTCACTAGTGCACATTATGGCCTAGTGGCGACAGAGATCCCAAGGGAAGCACAAATTCACATGTCCCAATCCATCCTCTTTCCAGGACATGCAGTCACTGAGGGGAATGTTTAGTCTGTGTTTCCCAAGACTGTTCCATGATGGGAGTAGGTGATATTTTGAAAATGGATTTGGGTTAGAGAATATTAAACAAACCCCTCTTTTAAAGCTTTTAAGGTGTTTGTCTTTCACCTCCAGTGTGAATATTCAAAAGGGGAATATAATATTCCACATTTCCCAAAGTTATTTGATTATAGAATCCTGTTTTCACAGAACTAGCATTCCAAAGAATACTCTGGGAAAAAATCTGCCTTCCTCATTCCCCACTGTAGTTGCAAATGAGAAGCCAAATGAAACACAATCTTTGCTGGTTCTTATCCAAAAAAAAAGGAGGGCAGACCACATTACCCGGTGTGGCCTGCACCTGGGCCATCTTCCAAAGAGAACTTCCACCTGGAGATGTAGAGAACCCTGCCACCTTGAGTGCTGCTGCCTGCGTGTGGCCACCCAGCCTCTGAAGGAGCCACCGAGAGAGGCAATGGGGCTGCATTACTACTTCTATGACAAAAGCACAGTTATTAGTATAGAGCATCACTTAGTAATGGTTGCCATTTATTTAGTTAAATGATTTCTATAGATGTGTACATTGTTTACTAATACAATAATTTGCATTTATGGAGTTTTCTGTCAGTTTGATGTATGCATTTGTTTTGAGGATCTGGAAAGTTGGAGAGGGTGGAAAAGTATAACCAGTCTTAGATATGCACGAGTGGTTAACTGTGGACCTATCTCTGTAATTACAAGTGCAACTGAGGTGCCAGGTGGATAGAATAGAGGTAAACTTTCAGGTGTTAGGAAAAGCTTCCATGTAGAATCTGTGGTTAAAATATGCCCTTCCAAAAAATACAGTAAAAAAAATGTTTAGTGGCCAAAATGAAATTAGGCCACGCTTAAATTGATTTATGCTGTGCACAATTAACATTTTAATAAGAAGTGCAAATCCAATACACCATTTGAGTACTAAATTCAGACAATGATGCTCTCATTGATGTAGTAAAAAGACTGTAGAGTTGGATGTTAGGAACCCCATGTTCAGCTTGGCTCTGTCGGGAGCTGGGTGTATTCTATAACCTTGGAAAAGTCATTTAATTAGCCTGTGCCAGAATATTTTTCATTTGCAAAATGAGAGAGTTGAGCTAGTTGATCTCTAAGGCACCTTTTAATTCCAAAATTTTGTGAATATGAATTACATGCTACCCAGGTAAAAGAAGGAATCATGGAAGTTTTATAGCGGGTACAATGCTTTGAACTACTTTGACTTATTGAACTGTACTTTTTAAATAAAACTGAAGTTTAGTTTTTAGTTAATTTTCTCTTTAATGTTTGTTTAAAAAAATTTCAACTAAAATAGTAAAAGGTGATAGTAATCTTTTATGAAAATGTACAAAAATAATCAACACAATGAGGAAGAGGTCAGGCTATAATGAGAAAAGTATTTTTATGCAGCAAATATAGTTTTCAGACAGCTGATTTCTGAAAAAAATCATATTAGTGCCCATTATATATAAAACACCCAAATGGGGACTCTGCTTTTTGTTGTAAAGCACTTGCCATGTAGGATCCAAGAATAGGACTATTTTCCCAATAGATTTGTTTTCATTGCCTAAAACAATGAATATATTCATTACATTTTGACCCTAATACTTAGTTGTGTTTGATCAAGTGTTTTTATAGGAAAGTTTTCCTCCCTTGGAAAATTTGAACAATAAGAATATTAATATCATCTCTTGAAAGTGACTATAAGAAGTAATATTCCTGTCAATATCAGTGGCATCCTGGTACTAGTTTGGATACCTCTGGAATTGCAATATACTTTTCAAAAACTCTTGAACATTAATATACTGTGTAATTTATCAATGATTTAAAACAGGTAATAAGGCTACAAAGTCTTCTTATGTCTAGTGTATTAATGATTCTTTGTAGCTATTTACACATTTAGAGTACACATTTGCCGTGAGGCATTCATTCATTCATCTGTCTATCTATCTATCTATCTATTTATCTAAATACCTATCTATAGCATGAACATTTCTCAAACTCCATGCATGTGCTTAGCAAAAGTTTTTCAGCCACTTTGGCTAGATAACCTTGGAAGTAATTGTTTCAGAATTGATTTCAAGATCCACAGCAACCACTGAATTAAAAAAAAAATTAAAAATAGGAAAAGAATCCTATTCTAAAATAATTCCTAGTCTCTGGAAAATGTGAGAGGGACTAGAGGATGAATCCTTCATTTGAGGGATGTTGAAACTGAAGCCCAGCTTGTAAGATGTAGAATTCAGGTCTGTTGTTAGCCAGGGTAACACTTTCCACTGATCACTGACATGGAGCATGCTATTTCTAAGGTAGAAAAATCATCCCCAGAAAACAGTAAGCCACAGGAATCAAATTCAGTTCAAGTAACACAAGACACCCATACACCAAGGAATAGAACATATACCCGTTATACATAAAACGCCCAAATGGGGGCTCTGCCCTTTGTTGTAAAGCACCTGCCATGTAGGATTCAAGAACAGGACTATATTCCCAATAGATTTGTGGACATATTCTATTGTGTTTAGGACCAGGGAAAAGAAAATCCATCCAAGGAGTTTGTGCTGATTGGAATGTTTTTCTTTTCTTTTCCTTTTTTTATTTTGTTTTTAATGATTGCTTTGGGTCAAGGCCAAATGTGTAATTTTCCCAATAGAGTTGCTTCCATTGTCTAAAACTTGGATATATTATGAGTTTGATCAAGTGTTTTTACAGGAAAGTTTTCTGTGTTTTCCCCCCTTGAAAGGCTTGAAACAATAACCAACTTAATACCCTCTCTTGAAATCTGCAGCATTTCCAAACCCAAGCCCTTATTCACTACTCTCACAATTGACTGATTAGGCCAAATAAATTTTGGTTCCCAGACTTCTTAGTTTGAGGTGTCTAATGAAATTTTGTGGAAAAAACAAAGCTTCTGTTGCAAGATTGAAAGAAATATATATTTTTGTAATCAACCATTTAAAAATGATTTTCAAAATTGTTTCTTTTCTTTGATACTCTGCCTCAATTGTTTCTTCTGCATTTTGTTTATTTTTTTCACAATAAATTCTAAAATAGTCCAACTTCGACAATTTCCATTGTGTTCAAATTTATTTTGATCTTTTAATTTTATTATCTAATTTCTCTCTCTGCACATGTATAATGTATATAAATTATATATGTATATATCTGCACATATTTAGTCTTTACACCAAAGGAGTAAAGCAATTACTGTTCCTATGTGTAATTAAAGAAAATCTAATATGATATAGTGGGAAAGGCTTGTGGCAAGAAAAGACTTATAGCTATGTCAGTTCCACACTGAAAACCATCAGATGATAACGTATGAGATGAACTGAGGTAAACTCTTTCACACCTCACACTTCATTCCCTTGTGCCCACATGCTCAGTGACAGTCTGGTCCCAATCCAGTCAGAGGTACATGAGTCATGACTCAGGGCAGATCTAGATATGCTCCAGTTTATCCCTACCATCCATCCATCCACCCATCCATCTATCCATCCATCCATTCATCCATCCATCCGTCCATCCATCCATCCATCCATCCATCCATCTATCCAGCCAGCCAGCTCACTTGCCATAAATCCTTACTGAGCGTCTACTGTGTATTGGGCACTATACTAGCACTAAGGGTGTACAACATTGTGAAGCAAGTTCTTGTTTGCAAGACCTGACAAACACGAAAGTTTGAAAACTACCCCAGAATTTAAAGCATAATTTGTGGAGTCTCTGGAGAAAGCAGATCCAAATAGATCTAGTTGCATAATGGACCTAAATTCCTTGTACCATTCATTCAATGTGCTCCTTCCCCTAAATAATGACTTTCATCAGGAAATGGTTAGGGAGTGTACACAGAAAAGTAGACATGACATTAATCTTCCCTCAAAACATGAAAATTCCCACAAGTTTTCCTGCAACTACATAAGTTGACTGTGTACACGTTGAAAAATGTTTCTCTCTCAAAAAAAGGAAATTTTTTCACATTGCCAAAGACTATGATTACCTAGGCGAACTCTCAGTTATATCTGCTCATTCCAGACACATTTTACATTATTTCTAGCCTCGTTTTACATAAATTCTCAAATAACTTCAGTATATGTCTTGTTCATAAAGCCTGGGTTTCACTAAGAATGAGAATGTTGGAGTCTTCAAAATGATTAAATGTAGTAACATTAAAAAGATTTATTTTCCTTCTGTAGCACTTTACAGCAGTCATTTCATATTACGGGGATCAAGGGATTCTAACTGGAGGCAGTATAGAATGTAGTTAAGAGCTCTGGCTCTGAAGCCTGACTGCCTAGGTTCAATTCTCACCATTCTACTACCATTTGTGGAATGTGGAGAATAAGTCACTTAATTTCTCTATACTTCAGTTTCTCCATCTGTAAAAAAGGGAATAGTAATAATAGTGACCAAATCTCATAGGTTGTTTTAAGAAATAAATTAGATAGTTCATAAAAAGCTATCATACAGCCTGCCTGAAATGTTAGCCACTATTATTATTTTCATCTTGGAGAGAAACACTTGTAGCCTGGAGATTTGGAAATTGATTTGTTATATCTGGGTAGGTTGTAAATTTCCATGAATAAATATTACTAATCCCATCCCACTAGTGAAATGACTCAAGCAAAGGGAGACCAAGTGACTAATTTGAGTATTTCTACTAAATTAAGATGGAATTAAAATCCAACAAACCATCTCCAAAGCTTTCTTCCTTGGGCTTCTCTCAAGGGGATGTTTATTACAAACCTTGGCACTTACAACAATAGCTAATCTATGGACTCTTTGACTGAGTTCAACTTGCTTCACCCACCTTAATGTTCACAGGATTGCTAATCAATATTTACCAAGCACCTATGGGATGTATGGGATGGCTGTCTGGCATTAAAGTGTTTTCTCAACTTTGTAGATAGGGAAACAAAATCAAAAGAAGATAAGGGCTTCACTGTTACCTCCAAAGCCACAGGAGAGGTCAATCTTACAAAGAAATGTTGATTCCTCCCACCACACTCTTATAGTCCAGGACTTTCTCTTTAGACCCCACACTATCTCATTGCATTTATATTTAGCAAAATTTTTTAACACCCTTACCTATTTATCTCATCTGTTTTCCTTGGTCTCCTAATGGTTATACAGGAGAATCACATAGTTCTTGGAATCAAAGTAAACATGAACTTTATTACAAAGCAGGGCTAGGATTTGTTCATAAGGTAGCGTGATGATACATTTCATTTATTTATTGAAGCTATAAGTTGGTGCACAGGATACGAAGATAGTATATACCTTTCATAAGAGTTACTTTTTTTTTTTTTTTTTTTGTGAGGAAGACCAGCCTTAAGCTAACATCCATGCCAATCCTCCTCTTCTTGCTGAGCAAGACCGGCCCTGAGCTAACATCTATTGTCAATCCTCCTCCTTCTTTTCCCTTTTTTTCTCCCCAAAGCCCCAGTAGATAGTTGTATGTCATAGTTGCACATCCTTCTAGTTGTTATATGTGGGACACCTCCTCAGCATGGCCGGACAAGGGGTGCGTCCTTGCGCGCCCGGGATCCGAACCCGGGCCGCTAGTAGCGGAGCGTGCACACTTAACCACTAAGCCACGGGGCCGGCCCCAGAGTTACATTTTTTATTCAAAGAAATAGTGACCACGTTTTGAATTCTTAGGAATAAGGAATAACCTTTATTAATACCACCAAAACAAAAACCTTTTAATTAATCCGTCTTCTAATCTTAGTGTTAAGAGGTTTTAAAAAACATTTTTCTTTATAAATCTATTGTGTTCGTTAGCATAGTAAGACATATGCCATTAACTTCTGTAATTATGAAAAGTTATCCTTCTCCCATCTTATCTCCCTGAAAAAGAGTAGCGTTCCATAAACATAAAATAGCCATATCAGTCTTAGCAGAAATGGTTGAAGGTTCATTGGTTGTTTAAATTTTCCTAATCTCTTTTTAAGGGTAAGCTTTTGGGGAATCTCTTTATGCTAAGCATTTTCAACAAACATATCAAAACAATCTACCATACTATGTCCACTTTTAAAAGCTACAAAATCTACCCCTATCCATTAAGCATGTTTACTTTTATGATTCAATTCCCCAGAGTAAGGGCTTGGACCTTACTAGAGTTAAGAGATTGCAAGAGTCAGATGTTATAGTTTGATAATCATTCCACAAATCCACGCCCCATTAAAATAGATCCAACAGAGAATTCTCAGCCCACAAAACCTGTAGACGAGGCAATATGTCTTCTGTGAAATATTCTCCAAGGATGTAGTTTCCTATAAAGATGTTCATCAACATTTGAAAAATATTATTTATTTTTTTTAAAATGCTTACCAGTAGGACTCAAGAAACAGCTGGTCTTCTGATCAACTTCTAGCTAACTGGGAAGATGGAAAGACCCAGTTTAGGTCTTGACTCAGATACTAGCTGAGTGAAGCTGGCAGCTTTCTTAACCTTCTGTACCTTAATTCCCTTCTTTGTAAAATGAGAAGGTATGAGGTGACATCGAAGTTCTTCTCTGAATACATAATTTTGTATATCTTACTTTGTGATAGTGATATCTACAAGCCCTGTGGAGTTCACAAGGACTCACACACCCACAGTCTCATGTGATCTTCATAACTGATTTTCAGAAGTAGGTGGGAGAGTTATGACTACTTATTTTTCCCAATATTGTGCTGCTTTTGATATCCAGCGGAATTCACCAGAGACAGTCAGATCTCAACCACTATCCAGAAAGAGTTAGTTTTCAGGAGTCACAATGAATATTTTATAAAAAAAAAATTTCTCCCTATTCTAGTTCCTCATCACGAACCCTTCAAAGCCTTACTTAAAGGAAAAATCTTTAAAAAGAAAGAAAAAATGTCATGCTATATGCTTCTGCTGATGCAGTCCCCAACTGAGGGAAATCATGTTGATTTTTAGGTTGAAAATAAAATTTAATTGCCATTTGATGAATATTTTTTGAGTGAGGATGAGTTTCCTTGAGCTATTTGAAATTTTAAAACAGCACTGGGGCTTAGGTAAAATTGGTTTTTATTTTTTATCTTTGGAGCTTATGTTTTCAAAATATTTTTATACAAATTGGAAATGAACAAGTAAAATAATTTACAAAAAGGAGACTCAGTACTAACAAGAAATATTCTAAATCCAGAGTGGAATTCTAGTATCTCTGATGTCTTTTCAGCTCCTTTACTTCAGGAAAACACAAAAACAATTTCTCAGAACTATGTCTAACACTTTATGGTTAATAAAATACAACAACATATGTGATATTATTTCATTGTTGCGTAATCCTGTAAGGTAGATAAGGTTGTACCAATCAAGCTCCCAATTATTCTTCATCTCAGAGGTCAAGGAATTTCCCTAATAATTGAAATCCACAGGTTATCTAAAAGACTCATTTTAGCAATTATATATAACCTATTGCTGACTTCTTTCCTCATCAAAATCACTATGAGAGGTGAGAAATAGAAATATTGCACCATTTACATTTGCTCATTTTACTTCTCTCTCCTTGCCCACTCCCCACACCACTTCTGCAAATACAAAGAAGCAGGAAAATAGCCAAAAGATGGAGAAAATAGAAGGAGAGACGAGATGCCTCAATAATCTAATCAGGTAATTACCAGTTGGCTGTACAATGTCATAAATAATTAAGTCTTTATTTGAAACAGAGCATATTACTAAAACTTGATATTTCCACATTTTGTTAGTCTGAGTTTTCATTCATAACAACAGTTTGTATGGCCATTATAATCCATAATTAAGAATCCGAAACAATGCAAAGTGCAGTGAGACATGCTTTTGTCTTGATGTAGATGTATTACATTCTATTCTTTTTTATTGACATTTATTAATTCACATATAGCATAAGGAAGAATTCTCAAGCAGAATTCTTAACTAACCAGAGTAGCTGCCTCCCTGTCCAGGCAAAAAAGTGAAGTTAATACATATCTAGTATCACGATATTCTATTTATAAAATTTTGTATTCTAATTTTTTGGGATATGTGCCTTTTCACAATGCAGGGTCCCAAAGGTTTTCATAGTGCTAAGTCATTTTCTTTAGCGTTTTTCTTTTCCAATTAGAAATACTGTCTTCAAATATGTTTGGAAGTTGAGCTAATTTTAATTTTCCCTTCAAAGCAGAGGAACACTGCATGCCTTCCATTAGTTCATTAAGGCTTCGACCTTTGCAAAAATGCAAGTTATTGAATATATCTAATGAAAAGTAATTTCCATGTTGTACTTAGAATCTAGCAATTTTGTAATGGGTATAATTTTGAATAGAAATGAAACAATCTCTAAGCATGATACTGAGTCAGTTAAGAAGACAGAAAGTATTCTAATGCCAACTGTTATTAAACATACAAAAATGCCTCATTTGTTAATATCTTATAAATTCACAGCTATAGCTTTCAAAATCAAATTAATTTTTTCCACCTCAAAACAGTTCAAAGGCCTTAAATGTCCAAAGTTATGTGACACCAGACATGACCTTTAACTCTGATGTGATGTCATTTCTTCAATCAATGAAAAACCAAGACAACATTCCTGCCTTTCACCCCAACCTCTCAGCAGCAAACTTAAAGAATTTGAAAAACAAACCTCTCCTTCACTTCTCTATCCACAGATTTCTCTATCCGTACAATTTACGTATGAGTGTCTCCAACAGCAGCTCAGGAAGCGGGCTTGTGATAAACTCATACACATTTTAAAACAAATTAATCAGAAGTTTATGAATATGGTGGCCATTCACTTAAATATAAAGCCAAATATGAAAGAGCAGGAGACTTTCACTACTTTTCAACTTTAAACTTTCTAATAATTTCTAAGACCACTTTTTATTTCAATGGAGAAATATGGTTGTTGAGCTATAATTATTTAGAATAAAATCCAAGCATAATCATATGAGTTTTATGAATGTTTCACCTTTAACCGAGATCATAGAGTAGCAAAAAGAAAAAGAATCCTCATTCTACTTAATCCTCAAAAAAAAAAGAAAACTAAAATGATATAAAACTACTAAAGTGTTTCCACTTCTTAGGCATTATATTTTTTATAAAAAACTATCATAAAAGGAATAACAATCTATTAAATTAAGTATCTTGCAAATGGATTTTACTGTAAGTTTAAAATTACTTGCATTAGAATCTCAAATGCCACCTTTAATACCCTGTGAGAAGGCATTTTCTGAGACATAATCATATGCTAAAACTACCATGTTAATTCAAGGCTGCCACAATACCGAGTAAACTAAAATGTGGAACTTACCTTATTATAAATAAATGGCAAATTGCAGGCACTTTTCAGCTTGCAGCTATCTAGCATAGTTGATTAGAAATAAACAAAACATCTTTCACTCCAGGGAGAGAACTGCATATTCAGACTTGGCTTTCTTTACTGAAATCCCGGCAAGGCAGGGAGGCTCTTCACCTCCAAGGGCTAGTTAACAGCCTCTTTGCAGAGAGCACTTGCTGCTCTGAACTGCAGCGACTTAGAAGGAAAGTAAGAGGAACCCGTGATGTTTAAATACCGTTGCTTCACATTCACAGGATATGACTCAACTCTCTCTCAAACCAGGAGGGGTAGAGTTTCTCCTCACAAAACAGTTAGATTACATAACAAACATCACATTTGGGGTCCTAAAATGTTTACAAACTAAAAATTAAAAATTTCACCTGCTAAATCAAACGTACATTTTCAGTGATTAACCTCTTCCCTGTGGCAGAAACTGCAAATGGAAATGAAAATAACAGCACGGCACCCAGAAAAACTATTCTGCTTGCTCTCTGCAGTGAAGTAATTTAATGTTATTAAATGTGTGTGAACTTGCCAATATCTCCCTGACACAGATATAAAAACAGGCACTCTAAAGCCACTAACATTCTCATCGGTGCAAAAACTGTGTATAGAATAAAACTCTATTTGAACATGCAAGAAGAGGCAATTCTATACAGCACAACAGAATCTCCTTCACTAAGTAGAGAATGGAAATAGATCTTTGTGGTTTGCAATTGCTAATTCCCACAGAAATCCTGTCCTACGCTGTCATCACTTTGTGCTGCTCGCTCTGCCTACCTCTCCAACTCCGAGCCCTCCTGTATCTGTTTCGTGAACATTTCTCAAGGAACACGACTAATGACACAACTCCTCTACTAATGTGGCAATTTTCTGTGCATTCTCCACCACTGGCTATCTCTTAACTCTGAGCTGTATTAAGCTTGATCACACATTGAATTATTATATTTGGACACCTCAGTCAATAAATATTATAGACTTAGATCCTTGGAGAAAAATCTACTACAAAAATTCGACTGCCATCACCATCATCAAGGACAAAAAGATGGAAAAAACACATGTCAATAATAGCAAATAGATTGAAACTATCTAGACCAGGACTGTTCAATAGAAATATAAGATGAGCCACATATGTAATGTTAAACATTTTAGTGGTCACATTACAAAAGTAAAAAGAAACATGTAAAATTAATTTTAATGTTTATCCCAATATATCTAAAATATTATCATTTCAATATGTAATCAGTATAAAAATTACTTAAATATTTTACAATTTTTGTACTAGTGTTAGAGATCTGATGTGTATTTTACATCTACAGAACATTTTAATTCGAACTAGCTACATTCCAGTGCTCAAGCCATACATGGCTAGTGGCTACTGTACTGGACAGCACAAGTCTAGAGTTTGAGGTTCATTCTTAGTCCTCAGTTTGCAGTTCATATGTTCTCTCTTCAAAGAGGTCCTCCCTTATAACCTCACCTGAAACGACCTTCCTCAGTTACATTCCATCTCACGATCCTGTTAATTTCCTTCATAGTGCTTCACAGCCTGGAATTTTTTCCTTTATTCATTTGTTCACTTATTTATAGTCTGTGGCCCCTAACAATAATGTAAGAATCCTCAGGGTAGAGGTCTCGTTGTAGTCATTATTTTATCCCTAGCCCTTGGCATGGTGATCAGCACATAGCAGAATTTAATAAAGATTGTTTAATAATTGAATAAATAAAATATAGAATTTATGCTATGGTTTAGCAAATAATAAAATATTAAGAAATGTGTTTTAAAACTAGGTATCTACCATAGTGTAGATATGATCTATCATATGACTGAATTTTTATCAAATATTTTGAGTAACACTTTCCTGCATTGAAAAATTTTCTTTTTCATAATGTTAATGATCTTCAATCTATAACATGCTTTATTTTCATATACAATATTATATGTAAACAACATACTTGTTTCACTACTCTAGCAAAGATTTGGACAGATACTTATAAGAATACTTTGGTACTTATGACATAAATCTGGATACTATTTGGATGTCTATTTATCTCCTACTCACAAAAACATAAAATATTATCTATAAGACATTTGTAGGGGATATTGATATATTTGCCTGACTAGCCTATGCACCTCCTCCTTCTGGCATCATCATCCTGATTTTTATTTGGCAAATCATCCACTCCTCTCTCCCTCTCAATCCATGTGGTTTTGGTCATGCTGACCTGGCCCCAGAAGTGGGAATGTGACCCAGCGCTGACCAATTGGTGCATATTATCCACAGAGCTACAGTGAAAGGGTCAAGGATGGGCATGTGACCCAAGCTGGTCCAGTGAAAGCCAACTCCTCCACTTTTGCTCTTACTGGGAAAGAGGTGGTTAAGTTTGTAGAATGTAATCCTAGAACTTCTAGTTGAAGTATTTGCTATCACACAAGGCCAGGTTGTCTGAAAATGGGGTCAACCAAGAGAAAAACAGTCAAAGATGTGAAAAGCAGATTCCTAATAACACTATTGTAGTTTTTAGACCTGGCCATGCATTAAGTCACACCTGCCCTCTGCTGTAGTGATGGATGTATTAGAATATTCATTGCAGAACTGTTAATAGTGAAAAACTGGAAACTTTGCAATGGGCTATGAACTACAGAAGGGTTAAATAATTAACAAGTTAACCACTTTAGGGAATATTATGTAACTATTAAAAAGAACCAGGTTATCTGGATACACTGATATGCAAAGCTCCCTAAAAGATGTTAAATGGAAATAACAGGTTGCAGCAAAATACAGTATCCTAGTAGTGTGTACATGAATTTATATACACAAATTCATAGAAAAGGACCTGGGTAACTGCACACCAACTCTGGACAAGTGGTTATGTCTGTGAAAGAGATTTGAAATAAGAGAGTGATGGGAGACAACGAGATCCAATCATGTTGCTCAGTTTATTACCTATTGTATAAATCTTTTAAAATAAAAATGAACTCTTGTATTCTTTAGGTGATTTGAAAAGAACATGTTACTCTATAAAACAAAATAATTCGATATTTTATATCTCTATATTTTACTCCATTATTCTCACTCTAAATGGACTACTCTTCTTTATTATTTTTTTAAAACAGTGTAACAGAAATGAAAGTTCTCTTCTCTGTCTCACTTTCCTCATTCTTTACCAGCCCAAGTTTAGGTATTTTCTGATTTTTCAGTCTGGTTGAAGGATATGCCAAGACAGGGACAAAGACAGGACAGAGAGAGAGGAACAGACAGCCAAGCACGTTAGAATCTCCAATGTACCTTCTAACATTGGCCAAGGACTGTGACTTTTTTCTCTCTGCCTCCTGAAGCCTCTTTTACTGACGTCATAAAAATACAGCTTGAATTTCTTCAACTGTTAACATATCAACAGCCAAATGTTTATAATAATATGCTTTATATTAATTTAGAGTAAATAAACTTGCTTGTTATCAGCTCACTGAAAAACTTCTGGCCTCTGAATTGGGCACAATTGCTTTCTTAATTAACATAAAATCTGAACCTTTTGTTGCTTTTGGGGCTTGCTCTAGTCTTCAAAAATCTCCACATTATCTTGGCATGTTGATACCACCTCATGCTTTTGTATTCCCTTAGATTTCCACAGTATTTCCTCCTTAAAAATTACACAGCTAAAGGTGCTTAGAGTCTAAGGTGGGAGCTGGAGCTCTTTTGACCTTTAGTATAGCTAACCAGAATTGGAATTCATACAGTGCTGACGAACTGACGAGTTTATCAAGCCATGAGTACTGCTCTCTTTTATTCTCAAAACCCACTTATCCTAATAACTTAAACCTCCTACAGAGTCTGTTGAATTTCTCCTTCCATTCTTCTTGCCTCCACTTAAAATCTTAACATTATGTCAAATTAGCTTCAGATTTTCTGGAAGAAATAAAATATTACAGATAAAATGGAAGCCTCCAGATGCCACTGCCTATCTCATCTCTTTCCCTTCTCTCCAAAGGTAAACACTCTCCAAGGTTATCTTTTATCATTCTCAGATATCTTTTTATATTTTTATTAGATATGTGTGTATCCAGAAACAAGATATCGATGCATGTTTTAAGCTTTATAAGATGGTATCACACTATATAGATCCTTTATTTTATTTTATTTTTGCTTAATATTATCTTCTTGAGATTTACATGTAGTTCTACATAGTTTATTCTTTTTAACTGCTATATAGCATTCCAGTCCATGTATCCATTCTCCTGTTGGTGCGCATTTAGATTATTTATAATTTATTGCTATTATTAAACTACTCTAATTCTTGTACATGTGCAAGAATTTCTCTAAAGATGATACCTAGGAATGGAATTACAGGGTCATAGGACATGCATGGCTTCACCTTTACTAGAAATTGCCAAACCACATCCCAACATAATTAGACTACTTTACAATTCAACCAGCAGTGTATGAGAGTTTTTGTTGCACTATATTCTTGCAAACAATCTCCACAGTATTGTGATTCCAGACTCTGAAACATCAAGAATCTTGATATTCCAGACTGACATTTTTGCCGTGTAATTGGTTTAGAATTTCAATGTTTTAATTTGGGTTTCCCTGATTACTATTGAAGTTGAACATATTATTATTATTGGCCTTTTCCTACTGGGTTTTTTTGTCTTTCCCTTACTCATTTTTGGGAAGTTGTTGTATATTACAGTTCTACTCCTTTGTCAATTATATGAGTTAGAGATATCACCCTTCAACAAGCAGTTTGTTTTATCATTATTTATGATACCTTTTCTGTTTGTTTATTATTTTAAAATTTATGGTTTGTTTTTTTAATTTAAAACTTTGGGTTTTTTTAGTTACTTATATTTCTTGAGTCAAAAATATGGTGAAAATTAAGTGTTGGTTAGTCATTATTCCTAAAACACTCCCAACATTAATGTCAGATTGCATATCTAAAGAGGAACTGAGAAGAATTCCTATTTCCAATGAGTAGTTCAGTTCATCATTTACTGAGCACCTGTTATGAGCTCCATACTGTTAGAGAGTATAAACATGAAGCAGTCCATACAATTAAGAAATGTACAGTCTAACTTAAGAAGAAAACTTGGAAGCAGCCAACAATGGTGATGATGAAATGGAGAAGTACCCATGTGCCAGAGATTGTGCTAACTCATTATTTAATTTAATAGTAGTTTAAATAAGATGGAGTAAACTTAATTGTAAGAGATATATACAAGATGCTATGGAAGCAGAGAGAAGAGAATATGTTATTACCTTGTACCCCGAAGATCATTCAAGATATAAAGTAGTAATTTGAGGTACTATGGACCTATGAGATATAGTAACACCTACAACTGACATTTCTATTTTCTCAAGCAGATCTATTTTCCCAAATAGATCACTCATGAATTAATCCTAATTTATTTAGAAGACTAATAAAAATTAACAAGCTGGTTATTCATTTGAAAAAAAAATGCTTCCTTGGGAAACAAATTCATTTTTACAATCAGGGATCCAATTACATAAAGACATTTTCTCCATTCATTAGAGGCAAAGTTAGAAAAAAAGCTAATAGTTCTTAGAAATCATAAGAAATGGCACATCTGCCTGTATCAGATTATTAATAATTTATAACATTAAAGTTAAAAATAAGCTCTTGTTCCTTAAAGAAAGTCTACGGTAAATACATTTGTAAACCAAGCATCCAAATTTATCTTTTTTGTAAATACAATGTTCACATTATGTTTGTCTCAGTGTAGGTAATATCTATAGCCTTTAAAAAAGTATAGCATATGAGAATACTTAATATTCTTCACCTAAGAGGAAGGAGAGACTCTTGAGCTAGAAATAGAGAATGGTGGAGAGTAGCATCACATATTTCCTGAGGAAAGATTAGGAGTATCCCACTTCCTTCAAGCGATGAGCTTTACACTTCAGTCTTCATATCACTGTAACCCTCTAGGACTTACAAACTAAAATGTGCTTTCAATACTTGGGGGTGACAGTGAAATGAATCTGGAAATGAGAAAATAAGACTGCCATCTGAGAATTAAACTTTGAAATAAAAATATAGTAGGTCAGAGCATATAAACAAAGGCATCTTCAATAGTCAGAATGACGCAAACTCAAATGCTTAGAGGCATGTACGTTACCAGTAGGTAATGCAAATCAATGTCATGGACCTGGTGGGGACCATAGCGAACTGAATGAAGGGCAGTACCCAATCTTCATCTAAAGGGGACAGTCTCTACTCAGCTCCAGAAGATTGACCGGATGTGGGAAGGGCCCAGGAAGTCCAGATCTCTGGATTTTTCAAGAGAGGCTAGAGATCTAGGTGGTTATGTGAATACTCCTGATTTTTAAATCTTAGCCCCTATATAGTATAAGAGGCCAAACGAAAGCTTTTGAAGGCCAGATGTGCCCCATAGACAGCCAATCTTGGACCCTTAGGCATGGCAATAATCTGACTGAACATACTGACTCTACTGATAGGAAGACATAGTTCAGACAAAGAAATAGGTACAAAGCAGTCTCAGAAGCAAGCATAGGCGGTGGCCATTCAAGTGCTGGGAAAGGATGCTCTGGGCTGGTGGCGTGGCCCTCTTTATTGTGGATCTGACTCTAATTCCATGAAAGCTAGGAGTCCAAGAACAAACTGCCCTTCTGATTCCACGCTCACCAAGCTGCTTTCTGATTAGAATTTGGTATCCTGCTTGCGTGTCTTCGGGGAGAAGTTGCTGGAAACTTGAGGGACTTGAGGAGCAGCTCAGTAGCTATGTCTCTCATTACAATTTAATAAATTGACAGCCTGGTTAGAGATGTGACCTGCTTACAGGCACAAAATGGGCTGGGTTGGGACACGAGCAGCCAGGGCCCAGCAGTTTCACTTCTCATTGTGAGTGGAAACATTGGCATTCTGAGCCTGAACATTAGTTGTATAAGCTTCATTAATATGAGCCCAGCTCTGGGGGACAGATGGGCTCTGGAACTGCTCATGAGTGTGGTTTCCGGGCCCACAAAGCTTTGAGCCAGATCATGGGTAGTGGAATTCCCTAACACAAGTCAACCCTGCGTGGCCTCTTGGGACCTTAAGCAATTTATCTTCCAGCCTTGCTTGCCTTCACTCTCCCCATGGCCATTCCTTTCAAAGGATCCCTGGTTCTCCAAAGGTCCAGAAACAACCTACAAGTGTGAGATGAAGAATTCAAGATAAAACCCAATGCACAGGGACAGAAAGCCCACACAAATTAAAATATATATTTGTAATCATTGGCGCAAGGAAGCAGACACTGCTATGTGCTTGCTACAGACCACCCCATTTAATCCTCAGAAACTCTGTGAAGCAGGCACTACTTTTGGCAATTATTCTGTTTTACAAAGGAGGAAACTGAGGCTTAAGGAGGTTAAGTAACTACACCACATTTGCACAGCCAACAAGTAGTGGAGTAGGGATTAGAACCTCCACCCTCAAACGCTACACTGTCTTGTCTGTATACTTTATTTTACGTTTTTTTCCAACACCAAACATGCGTTGTGCACTTATTTATGCCAAGCACTGTTCTATCTACTTTACCAATATTAACTAATTTCTTCCTCATAATAACCTTATGAAATGGATACTAAAAATATCCCTATTCTGATAAGGACACTGAGGCAAAGGGAAGTTAAGTAACTTGCCAAAATTATACATCTAGTTGGTGGCATAACCAGGATTCAAGCCCAGGCAGTCTGGCTCCAGAGTCCATGCTGTTAGTCTTGGTTCTACTCTCACAATATTCCCTGGGAAGAATTGATGAGGATTCCAATTTTAAATATTAATTTCAGTAGTATTATAAGTACAATTTTTCAGGAGGATGGATAGAAATGCAGGGAAGGAAATCTCATGCCATATCATTTCTCTTTATTACATACCAATTAGAAAAACTGCAATTCTTCTGTTTTTAAGAAATATGGAGCAAGTAACCACCATTAAATACTGTGGTCCTGGATGCAATTATTCTTAGAAGATACGTCCCAGGACGGCAAGAAATTTAAGTCTACATCTTTTTCTCCTCACTATGGTAGAGGGAATGAAAGGAACACTTTCTATTTCTACATTTATAAATCCTGGGAGGTAAAGATAAGAATACTTTTGAGAAATCTAAGATGAAGAAAATATTCCAGAGTTTAATTTAAAGGTCATTTTCTCTTAAATACCAAACAAATTTAATTTCAGAATAAAAGTGCATTGAACATAAAGAAATCGATGTAGATACGTCCTACTTTAAACCAAACTTTACATTAAACTTAAAAGGGAACTTTCAGCTCCATAAATTGCTGACTTTTATTAAGAATAATACTCCGAGGGGGCCGGCCTGGTGGCACAAATGAGTTAGGTACGCGCGCTCCGCTGCGGTGGCGTGGGGTTCACTGGTTCGGATCCCGGGCGCGCACCAACGTACCGCTTGGCAAGCCATGCTGTGGCGGCGTCCCATATAAAGTTGAGGAAGATGGGCATGGACGGTGGCCCAGGGCCAGTCTTCCTCAGCAAAAAAAGAGGAGGATTGGCAGATGTTAGCACAGGGCTGATCTTCCTCACACACACACACACACACACAAAAAGTGAAGAAGAAAAAAAGAATACTTTGAAATTGATTTGGTAAAAATAACACCTTCTGGGCCGGCCCCGTGGCTTAGCGGTTGAGTGCGTGCGCTCCGCTGCTGGCGGCCCGGGTTCAGATCCTGGGCGCGCACTGACACACCGCTTCTCCGGCCATGCTGAGGCCGCGTCCCACATACAGCAGCTAGAAGGATGTGCAACTATGACACACAACTATCTACTGGGGCTTTGGGGGGGGGGGGGAAAAATAACACCTTCTGATTCATATTGTAAATATGAAGAAAACTTTTTAAATAGTGAGGAAAGGCCTTTACTGGTTCCCATATCACTTAAACAATCCAATTTGGAGCCTCTCAGCTGGGGTCTAAAAAGTTAACTCAATCTTGAATTCAGAAGGTCTCTTTGAGTCCTAGATCTGTTTTGTTCCCTTACAGCCTCTGCTGTTTGATTTAGTTCATAAACTTTCCAGAAACTGTCACCTTGGGAGGTAAAGCAAGCTACTCAACCAGCTCCTAAGCTGGCACTGAACAAAAACGGATGTTACCTACAATCTTTTCTTTCTTTCAGCCCACTATTCTCCAACACAGTCCAACCATCTTTGCTTAACACAATTTATATAGTCTGGTCATCAAAACATAGCTTACTCCCCCAGCAATCCTGCTTTCCTAGGCTTACACCTCATAGAATTCTCAACACAGCCCACACTCACGCCCCTCTCCTGGGCCCCTGCTATTTTCGTCTTCATATCTCTCTTCTCATTCTCTTATGCTGCTCCTATTCTTCCTGGAATTCCTCTCCATACCATAAAGCAATTTTAGAGATTCTAAAGCAATTTTTGAGACAATATTGCATGGTTATTAAAAGAGTAGGTTTTAAAATCTATGTAGGCACAAGTTATACCTCTGCCAGTTACATATTATGTATTTGCTATTATTATCATCATTACTTTTATATGTCTAATTTTGAATGACTTAACTTTGAGATGAGAAATAAAAATAATAATAAATTTTGCCAATACAAATTACTAGCTTTATTTTTGGCCAGTGCCTCAATTTTTAAAAAATTATATGATCCTGTTAATGAATCAATCAGCAATCATATTTTGTACACTCTCCTGACTAATTCTCTAGTCTTTCCTTCTTAGTCTTTGTTTTCTTCCCCTGTCAGTTAAATGCTGCTGCTCCAGTCACCAGTCACGGGTCTTCTGCTTTTCTTGCGGGGGTCCCAAACTTAGCGACGCAGATAAGGCATTCAGTGCACAGGCATACGTGAGGATGGGGGCACGTGGCAATCACACGTCTATCTGCTGCGCTGCTCTGCCCAGCACTGTCACGTGGGATTGCAGGCCCAACGTGGTCAGATTTTCTCGTTTTTAAAGAATATGTACAATATTTAGTTTTTAAAAATATTGCCATAATGCTTTGGCTGTCGAGATTCAGCCTGAGGAGCCCAGTCTAGGACAATATCTGTTCTATTTATTCTCACAGAGCAATCTTAATACAGGTCCACGGTACTAATTACTACCCATATGCAGATCGCTTCCACATCTCTGTCTTGAGCCCAGACCTCTTTCCCGAGCCCTGTACTCTGTGTGTGTGTGTGTGTGTGTGTGTCTGTGTGTGTGTATAAAACAGTCATTGAGCCCTCTGCACCAGGCACTAGGAAATCAAAGATGATCAAGACACAGACTTAGCCTCTGCCTAGAAATAGTTTACAGGCTATCAATCAAATTACTTCCTAGACAACTCTACCTGTTCATGCTCCTGGCACCTCAAACTGGGCTTATTTGAAATTATATTTATCACTGCCACTGCATCTATACCTTCTCTCCCAACCCCCACCACAAACCTACTCCTTTTAGTGCCTCCTCCCTTATCTCCATGAAAGGCTAGGTTAAAACAAAACAAAAAACCAGTTTCTTATTCTCAGCCTCTCCAAACAATAATCAATTCTCAATTTAAGAAATGGCTTTAGGGCAAAGAATAATCCAGAGTAGAATTATAAGGTCCTGTATTAAGAGTTCAGAAAAATATAAGGCAGTGTCTCCTAGAATTTTTTAGATAGACAAAGGCCCTCTAAGAGTCTTAAGAGCCTAGAGGGTGGAAGCAAGAGCTGGAAAGGACATTCCCAGCAGCAGGACTATACTCTAATGAAGAAATGGGCAGTGTGAGCCTGGCTGAATATCATGATGGCTATGGGCCAGTGATTTCCCTTTTAAATGGGTGTGTAATAGGTAATAGCAGGTTACTTATGCCTGTCCTGCCACTGAAAGTTGGGTGTTGAGGGGTGGGGGAAATGGGGAGATGTTGGTCAAAGGGTACAAAATTTCAGTTACGTAGGATGAATAAGTTTTGGGGATCTAATGTATAGTATGGTGACTATAGTCAATAATACTATGCTGTATACTTGAAATTTGCCAAGAGAGTAAATCTGAAATGTTCTCATCACACACACAAACAAAAGATAATGTAGGTGATGGATATGTTAATTAGCTTGATTGTGGTAATCATTTCACAACGTATACATACATCAAAACATCATGTTGTACACCTTAAATATATAAAATTTCTATTTGTCAATTATACCTCAATAAAGCTGTGCTCACAGAATTATACTGAAGGAATCTAATCTTCACCTGGATCTTAGATGATAAATCACTAGACTTTAAGGGGATGTTTAGATTTGAGGGTCTTGAGGAAGAGGATGAGTATATTTTGCATGTGAGGTGGATGTGAGTTGTAGCTGCACGGTAGATTATGGAAGATTATATTTTCCAAAGAGGGCCACAGAAAAACTTTTCCCATTCCACATGCTCTTCTTGCAATGTGCCAAACACTCCTCCCATCAAGAGATGATGGGAGGCTCCTTCCCCTTGAACAGGATTGTGACTATAGCAGAAGTGATGCTATGTGACTTCTGAGGGTAGGTTATCAAAGCTGGTAACACTGTCTATCTGGTTCTCTTGAGGGCTTGCTCTCAGAATCCAGTCACCATAGCACAAGGAAGCCCAGGCAGCCCATGGAGAGGTCCATGGAGAGGCCCACGTGGAGGGAAGCTAGGCCTACAGCCCCAGCTGAGCTCCCTGCCAATGGCCATAACCACCTTTCTAGATGTTTGAACAAGCCACCTTGAAAGTGGATCCTCTAGCCCCGAGTTGAGCGATGTTGCATGGCAGAGACAGCCTGCTCTTGCGAAGCCCTGCCAAGATTGCGGGGTAGTGTATTATGCAGTAATATATAACTGGAGCACCTTCTTACTGCTTTCCTTGCCTGCTGTCTTCTATTTCTCCTCATCCCCCATGAATTTTCTAGAAGATAGAACTGATCAAGTTATGTCCCAGACTTTTCTTTTTTTTTTTCTATCTGGATCTCTGCCACTAAATTGTAATCACCTTGAGTCATGCATGATTTGTTAACTTTATAGTAGCATTAAACATTTACTGAGTAAATCAATTATCAAAATATTTTCTTCCTGGAACTTTAATAGGATCTAAAATGGAGTCTTGACTCATAACATGTGAATTTTATGAAATTGAGTTACCAAATTAATGATACTGCTTATTTTCCTTTAATGAACCTAAGGGGGAAAAACTTAAAGAATTAATTCACTTTCAAATGTTAAAATAGTTTATACTTATAAATTGAGAGATATCTTTGATGAAAACATCTTATGATTAAGAAAATATGGTGTGAAAAACCACCACACATTTCATCACAAGCAGACGATAGGGTGTTTTGCCTAAACCTTAATAATCTGATTTTAATAAATACTGAACTATGAATACAAACATAGTTCTACTTTATCACATAAAATTACAGAATTATAAGGAATTCTCAATATCCCAAGTATAATATTTTCTATTACCATTTCTGAGAATTTCTATTTTTCTGTTAACATAACATACTATATATATTTTTCTAAATTTTTTTTATTCCTTCTGTAATACACAATCACTCCCAAATTCCCTCTGTAACAAATTCTTAGTATTTGCACTTTTTTTGGTTTTACTTTGCTTCTGAGTGATTACTTCTTCCCCAGGCAGTCTATTTTCTCTTTTATTATTTATGTTAGATTTTTGTAACGCTCATTTCCTCCAAGGAGTTCAAGGTGCGTGGCATATAGAGTTTTTTTCTGTTTAGTTTCTTTGCTTTTTTTAATGAACATCTTGTAAGTATTGCAACAGCAAAGAACAACAACAAATAGAAGGAAAAGATCACAGAGCAAAGGACAGAGTAGCAGGTCAGAAGTGAGTAGGGGTTGGTTTATTTGTGGAAAGTGAGAACTCAGGGAATTGTGAAAATAACTGCATCCAAATCACTTTATGGTGCTACCCTTGGGAAAAGAAGGGGTCTCGATCTCTCATTTTCAGGTTGACTTCAGGATCCCTGGTTCTGGGCTACTCTGCTTCTGCCAGCCTCTTATATTTGTGTCAAGATAACTGATTAGAAATTGAGTAGCAGTTCCTCAATTTGCTGCTACAAAGAGTAGCAGCTCTTTGTACATTAGGCTGGATTTGCACAAGGCTAAAGGTGGAAGTAGCCTGAAGTCAATGACTCTATTTGACTTTCGCTATATTTAAACTCATTGAAGAAATTAATTGATGTATCATGTATCGAGGGGGGGTCACAGTGGATTTGAAATGAGAGGTGGCACAGGCGGCAACAAAGAGAGTTCTGTGGGTTCCTTGTCCTGAGAGGTGACAAGACCTCCAAGGGGAAGTCTGGTATGTCACACTTACAGAAGTGGCCTTAGACACTTCGAATGGGGACTCAAAGTTAGAACTAAGCTGATTTAAAGCCAGTGAAGAAATGTGATATTTATTACACACGGATTTTGAGATTCATTCAAAAGTGCCACATCTTCGACAAAACAAAATTAGAAAATCACGCTCTATCTGTGCCACACAAGAGTATTCAATATTTCCATTGTAAAGATTGTGACTTCTTGAGAGAAATTTTTGATGGGGGGGAAAAAAAGCAAAATATTGCAACAGCTTCTTTAAGAGTGTATTAATGACCCTATTATAGTTGGTGGACAAAACACCAAAACCTTTTTCATTCTCAGGCAGACAAAAAGGAAATTCTTAATTGCTTGTTCAGTTTGATACAGTTATACATTTACAAAAGGAATAAACCTCTCACAATCAACATAGCGTCAGTTGGTAACGACAGAGAAACTTTCAAGAGGAGTTTCAAAGTTTCAAAACTTTTGCTTTGCTGACAGCCTGAAAAGGAGTGAAGGAAAAGAAAGAACAAGAAGCAAAATGTGTGAAGCAGGAAAGGGAAAAGCAGAGTCGTCTCAAAATTTGCTTGAGAAAATGGGTCTGCTTAAAAGAGTTTCCATAAATGGAAGAAGCTCTAATTCTTGCAGTATGCGAAAGCACAAAAGCTTTCAGCATCTTACAGATTTACATGAAATAAATGGGAGCAGAACTTCAGGAATGAAAGCTAAACACCATAAAAGGGCTGAAATACCTTTTCTTAGAAAGTCTTTTCACCAATATTGAATGGAGCAGAGAAAGAATCAGTTGAATTTTCAAAACAGCTCCCCAACCCGTCCATGAATACTACATCATTCTAAAATATATGTTATACACAGTATTGTTCTAAACAGCTCTGATGGGATCCCCTGCTACACAATTTTGTGTGATTCCATTATGTTTTTGCTTTCTCATGGTGTTTCAATGCATTATGCATTATAACTGTCCAAACACACATATGTGGTAGGACTTAGGGGCTTTTACCACGATAGTAAAGCATTATTTTAATAGCTTTTTCCCCTGATTATAATGGTAATCATTGTTTATTTTTACATATTAGGAAAATTCTAGGAAATATAGATTAAAAAAATTGCCTTTAGAGGCCTGCCCGGTGGCTTAGAGGTGAAGTTTGCATGCTCCACTTCGGGGGCCCAGGGTTCGCAGGTTTGGATCCCAGGCACAGACCGACGCACGGCTTGTTAAGCCCTGCTGTGGTGGTATCCCATATAAAGTAGAGGAAGATGGGCACAGATATTAGCCCAGGGCCAATCTTCCTCAGCAAAAAGAGGAGGATTGACAATGGATGTTAGCTCAGGGCTAATCTTCCTCACAAAAAAAAAAAAATTGCCTATAATACCAACTCTTACAAGTAACTAACATTAACATATTTATGTCCTTAACAAATAAATATTGAGCATCTACTTTGTGTCAGGCCCTTGTCTAAGAATAAAGATACAGCAGAATTTCCATCCTTCTCGTGAGAAGAGACGTGAAATAAACCTATAAACAAATATATAATATTAAACTCTAAAAATTAATATGAAGAAAATATAATAGGCTAATGTGATACTGAGTGACTAACAGGTAGGGAAAGGGAAGAGCTTAAGCTAGCAGAGAAAGTTGGTCACTTTGACAAGGTAACCCTTGAGTGGAGAGCAAATTGATGAGAAGGAAGCAGACGTGGCAAGATCCAGGGCAAGACTGTTTAAGGAACATAGACCAACACAGCAAAGGCCCTGGGATAGAAACGATCTTCTGGCATGGGAGAGACAGAAGAAGGCCAGTGTGGCCAGAGTGTAGTGAAAGAGCAGCAGAGTCGAGGGAGAGGATGTTGGAGAGCTGGTGGGGGGCGCCTAGTAATGTAGGGTCTTGGAAACAGTGGAAAGGAATTTGGATTTCATTTTGGTGATTTCCATCACAGCAATCACATGATCTTTTTTAGAAAGAACACTCCCACTTCTGTGTGCAGGTTAGATCACAGAAGACAAAAGAGTGAGCCATTGGGTACACGTGTCAGAAGGTTGTTGCAGGAATCCACGTGGCTTGGATGAAGGTGTGCCAAGATTCAAGATGTATTTTGGGTAAAGGTGATATATATTGCTAATAGGATAGATCAAAGTATGAAGAAAAGAAAGAAATCAAAGATGATTCTTAAGTTTCTGGGCTAAGCAGTTGGGTGCATAGGGGTTCTATTTACTGAGCAGCAAAATTTCATAAATAAATGTCCTTTTTTCACACAGTAAGAAATACTTTACCAAAACTATTCCCAGTTTTGGTTAGCTGCTAAGGAGCTCAGAGACACAGTTAGCTTTAAATTATAGCAGCTGGTACCTGAGATTTCTGACATATTTTTCTTTATCCACCTAAATAATTTTTCATCTTTATTTTTTTGTTTATTTAGGGTTCTATTTTACAGGACAATGGTAGGATTACTTTTTTAATAGTGTAAAATTATTTATTATAAATAAAAGTATGTCCCTAACCAAGTATATAACCCAGATCCTGAGACTGAACAATATTTATACCCATTGGTCACTTTTATTTCTTCTTTTGTTATGGCTAACTCGAGTCTTTTGCCTATTTTTAAATGCGTGTGTGTTTCCCCATTAATTTAAAAACACATTTCTTTTTACATTAAGAATATTAACCCTTGATCTGCATGCAATCTTGATTTGCCATTTGCCTTTCTATTTTGTTTTTGGTGTTTTCTTATACATGAAAGTATTTTATTTTTACACAAATTTATCAACATTTTCCTTCATAATTTCTTGCAGTTGTAATGCTATACCACTTAAATATTCACTTTTTGCACTTACCTGTTCAAACTATGAGACCAAATCAATCATTCATGAAATGGGGTTTTCATGAGCCTGGTCTTAGGGACCTGGTCTTCTGCTTTCATTAAATAACTGCATTATTCATGGCACTTCCACTTTTGAGCGCTTCGTCTCCCAGGATTTTCACTGGCAACTTACTTGACAGGTCATAACCCCTAGCAGCAATAGTGATGTTGTCATTTCAACACCACATATCCCAGATATAAAATCTTCAAATCAATTCAAAACATCAAATCAATTCATTAGGAGTGAAAGCAAAATAAAACCAGCCAAGCAATGAAAAAGAGAAAGAACTAAAATTGAATACAAATAGAAATAAATTAAAAGAATGGTTTATTACATAGATCACATAGCCACATAGAGTAAACATTTATTCCAAGGATTTCCACCGAAAGGAACCAGGGATTCCCAAATAAATGACTGACTCCAGGTCTGAGGCAGAGAAAGCACAAGATGAGTTTGGGACATTTTATGCCAGAAAGCAAGAACGCACTCAAAGATGAATAGGTCTTGCCATAAGAATAAAAGATCTAGCTTGAACAGGCTTTTATGGGAAAGAATTTCCCCCCAAACTATGAGTCCACAGTGGTATTTGAGAGAGAGAGAAGAGAGGTAGAAGAAAGCTCTTCTTTGTAAAAGAATTCCAGGCAATAAATACAGAAGGGGGACTTCCGGTTTCTGGTCCAGCGTGTAAGGAGCTTGGAAGTCACCACACCATCCCAACAAGTAAAAAGCTGAACTGAAAAAACAACTCTTCTTATCCAGCAGAGAAGTGAGGTCACCAGGAAAAACACTGCCTCAAAAATTGAAAAGACAGACAGGCGGATACAGAGAATGAAACCTATCAGAGCAAAACCCAGGAGAAACCTATGTGGGAACCAGTGCCAGGTTAGGAAAACCTAAACTGGAATTGACAAATTGCTGGAGACTCAGTGTGAACTAGTCTGAGAGGTAAAAATTTCAGGGGAGCCTAGTCTTGGGGGAGTAAAACTTGTGTGAGTTTTACAGTGAATATCAAAGAAAAATCCCATTGTGCTTCTAGCAGGGGGAGAGGAAAAGGAATGGTTTTGAAATATGCCAGATCACTCTGTTCTTCTTAACAAGGCCTGCCCTCAGAGGAAACTAGTTAATCAGAGCCTGCTGGAGTATTACAAGAGCCTAAGTGACCTGGGGGAAGGGAAACACCTAACTCCAGCCCACTCTAGCCATCCTGTCCCATTTAAGGGGTGGGAGGAGCACTGAGAAGCACTTGTGAAGTTCACAGCCCGGGGCCACAGGCTCACTAAAGGACTGAACTGGATGATGAGACTACAGAATGCTTTCCAGTCCCTCACACCTCTCCACCACGTCACTAAAGGCTTATTTACTGGAATTCCTTTTACCCAATACATCATGTCCAACTTTCAACGAAAAATTACAAGGCATACTAAAAGGTGAAAAACATGGTTTGAAGAGACAGAGCAAGTATCAGAACCAGACTCAGACATGGCAGGGATGTTGGAATTACCAGACCGGAAATTTAAAACAACTATGATTAATATGCTAAGGGGTCTAATGGAGAAAGTAGAAAACATGCAGGAATTGATGGGTAATGTAAGAGAGAAAGAAATTCTAAGAAAGAATCAAAAAGAAATGCTAGAGATCAAAAACACTGTAATAGAAATGATGAATGCCTTTGAAGGGCTCATTAGTATACTGAACACAACTGAGAAAAGAATCTCTGAGCTCGAGGCTATGTCAATAGAAACTTTCAAAACTGAAAAGCAAAGAGAAAAAAGACTGAAGAAAAAAAAAAACCCAAAAAACCCCAGAACAGAATATCCAAGAACTGTGGGACAACTGCAAAAAGTATAACCTATTTGTGGTGTAATTGGAATAAGAGAAGGAGAAGAGAGAAAGGAACAGAAGAAATATTTGAATCAATAATGACTAATAATTTCCCCAAATTAATGTCAGACATCAAACCACAGATCCAGGAAGCTCAGAGAACACCAAACAGGAAAAGTGCCAAAAAACCAGTAGGAATGATAGAATTAGAATTAAAAAAATAACAATAAAATAAAAACAAAAAGTCTGTAGCTGATAAATTTGTATATATAAAACAAGTTCTATATCCTGAAATAAAACCCTCTTGTTTCAAAATAGATAGTTTTTCCTGTCAAGATACAAAATAGCATATACAGGGGAGAAAACACCTTGTCTTTTTTTGATTCAGTCAAGGGAAGAGTAATGCATATCACACATATAGAGCCTCTGCTCTTAACCAAAGTAATAATTTTCCTGCATTTGTGTTTTGTGGTCAATACAACAAACCTAATAGGGATTCTGAGCCAGAACCAGGGGTGTGAGCTATTCATTGCCACCCCCACCAAGACCCCAGTCGATCCTTCACATTGGTCCTGACTGTGTGAGGCAGGCAGGTTGTGTGCCCAGAGCAGGGTGTGGAGGAGGCAGGAGTCCACCTGGCAGAGAGAAAGAACCTAGAGATTCAGACTGGAGCTGAATCAGGAGGTGACCCCACTGTTCCAGCAGTTGCCAGGTTCCTGTGGGGAACGCCTTCTGTGGGCCATAATTGTCAGTGGAGAGGATAAAAAACCTGAGTTATACGTGAACAGGCTAAAGAGTAAGTTAATCCAAGGAACCCCGATCAAAGAGTAAATCAAAGAGTAAATGGCCTCAGTGGCTTCTAATTTCAGGTGACTGGGGGAAAACCCAGCTGTTCTTTGTGACCTTACAAATAATATAGTATTTCATCCACCAGATCATCGTGTTCTTTTTCTCACCACATGTGGTCAATTGCCAACACGGCCATGATCTTTTACTCCTCCTTGCATTCACATACAGGGCAATGTGACTTTGCAGCTCCCCCTGTTAAGAGGTGGAATTTCTTTGCCCTCCTCTTGAATCAAGGCTGGCCTTGTGACTTGCTTTGAATGATAGGATGCATCAAAAGTAATGCTGTGCTAGTTCTAAGCACAGGCCCTGAGAGGCCTTTCTTGCTCTTGGAAACTTGCTGTGAGCAAGCCCAGGCTAACTGGCTAGGGGATGAGACCACTTTGACCAGAGACAAGTAGCTGAGGCCATTCTAGTCTAGCCAGCCTCAGCCAACTCAACAGCTAACTGCAGATGCATGAGTGAGCCAAGCTAGCACCAGAAGAAAAGCCCAGCTCAGCCTATGCAAAACGCCAACTTTCAGAATTATGGCCTCAATAACTGGCTATTGTTTTAAGCCACAACATTTAGGAGTGGTTTATTATGCAGCAAAAGCTAACTGATACACTACTGTTCATAGTGACTACCACAGTACCAGACATTTAGAAGGCACACATCACAAGTTGGATAATATGCTGTTGAATAAATGAATCCATCTAACATAAGGCCTGTGGCGTGCCAGTGCAATGCTAAGTATGAAGATATAGAGAGAATAGACGTGGTCTCTGTCATCAAGGAGCTTTCAGGCTAGCAGAAGAGACAATCTATCAGATAGTAGTTACACAAGACGTTGTAGCAATCCATGATAGTGGTATGTTCAGGACAATGTGGGAGATGCCCAGGACTCAGATTAGGGGTCAGGTCAAAGGCAGCTCCTTGAGAAGGTGATTTATTAGCTAAGTGTTTAAAAAATGAGCAAAAGTAACTAGCTGAAGTAGTGGGGGTTACAGGGGTGGGCGTGTACTGTACAAATATAGAGAAAGTTGTAGAAGGCTGCAAACTAAACTGCTCAGGAAAATGAGACTGGAACGGAGAGGGGAAGATGATTAACTTTTAGTGGTTGCTCTATTACTAGCTCTGTGGACCTCAGCAAATTATCTCAGCTCTCTAAATCTTCATTTCCTCATCAGCAAAACAGGATATGAATTGTGTTTGACATGGAGAGTTGTTCTGGGCAATAAATAAGATAACCTATGGAAAGGGCTAGCACAATGTCAGCATGTAATATACACTTAATAAAGGCTGTCTTAGTGTTGTTTTTATTGTCTTGTTACCAGAAGCACATATTTCTTTGGATTTAAAAGTATTTCAACAAAGTAGAAAATAAATCCTAATGAAAGAGATCACTGACCATTACAAATCTATATGTAAACCTTGGAAAGAAGCAAATTTTTACCTGAATTTTTATGTTGTGTGTTGCTGTAATAAATCAAATTAATAAAATAAAAGTGGAGAAAAGGTTTTCCAGGCAGAAGGGACAGCAAAGTACAAAGTCAGGGCAGTGTGCAACTGTATGGGACACATGTGGGATTGCAAATGCCAAATATGATCAAAATACAATGTGCAAGGGACAGCGTTCTGATAGATGAGGCAGAGAAAATAGCAAAAGCCAGGTCACGAAAGACCTCATATAAAGCAGGGTTTGCAGTTTACACCAAAGGCAATGAGGAGCCATTGCCTCATCTCATTTGGAATTAATGTATGTCGCAGTCTTAGAAAACAAGCAAAATATACACGTGCTATTGAAGTAAGTGGGAGATGATACCATTTCACTTATTCAACTTTATTCAGCAAGTTTTGAGTGTCTTCTATACAGACCAGTACTTCTCCAATGTAGGGGATTCCAAGCAAGAAGATCCAGGTCCTGCTCTCAGAGGGTTTCCAGGCTGGTAGGTAATACAGCCTTAGCAGAAACTGTCACAATTCAATATGCTCTGTTGTAACAGGGAAATGGATCAAGTTCTACAAGTATAATGGGTTGGTAGTACTAATTCTGGGAGATGGGGAGGGTCAGGGACAGTAAGGACAAAGCTTTGAAAATTAAGATTTGAGCGGTCCACTGAATGAAATATGACCCCAGTCTCTGTCCATTCCTGTGATCTCCAATTCCTCTATATGCCACTCCCCCTATAACTCTCTCCATCATATCGAAGTGCCATTTCTATTCCTGCATCTACTACTTGTGATAACCAAGATGAATGCCTGTGGCATCAGTTACAAAAGGGATAATATAATTATCTATAATATTATATAATCTGACCCAAAGGGAATTAAATTATAAACACTGCATATTTAGATTTACCCCACTCCCAAGTCTCAGAAGCGAAATTTAGCAACTTTTTCCTGTTGCTAAAGGGATCTAAACTGATAACGGCTCTCTAAACTCAGTTAGTTAACCAACCACACACAATTCAGCAAAAATCCAAGTTGATTATTTGAACCCCGAGGCACTCAATTTCATAAGTTTGGGATTTTGATCAATGTCAGATCATACAGTAAAAGCCACGTTATGATTTATCCCAAAAAACTGGAATGTTTGGTAAAATAGAAATCTGCAGTGAAATCTTTTAAGAAGGAAAATCCAACATGAAAAAACTTGCAATAGATTTTGTTTTTATACGGGTTACTATATTCAGTTTAGCAAGAGCAACCACTAGTCACCTGTCCAATCCCCAAGCATAAGGAGCCACCATAGATGGTGGCACACAGTGACCCTTCTTACCAGGGACCCTCACCTGTGGATCCATATATTCAAGCTTTATATTTGTGTTCAGTTTGTGTTCATCTACACCACAATGTGCACTTTTCTTACGGTGACTTTTAAATGTAGCTGCCATACCAAAATCTACTGCAAGAACAAGTATATACTAAAGAATAGATACTATGGGTTTATTTATAACACAAGAAAAAATCCTTAGCAGTTATCAGATTTCTGACTAGGTCGGGAAAGTTAAACCATCATCTTCAACATCTGGTGACTCTTCTTTGCTTTTGTAAAGTCTCTCTCATCAACTGCATATTTAAATAGGCAGGACTATAGATGAGACTAATTTAAAATAGTATTCCTTTGCATGACTGAAATCCCCTAAGCTCCTCCTTTATCATTACCTATTATGAAAAAAATTATTTCTACATATTCATGTGCCCCATTGAAAGCTACTTTAAGTGGCGCTAAAAATGTTTCCTAAAAATAGACCTGTAACAATCCATTCCATATGCTGTATGTATTCTGTGTAATTCTCATACTCGAGATATTGTCAGTGAATGAGAGCTACTGTAGCTCTTGGCCAGTTAGTAAATTCTAGAACTAGAATTTGAACCCAGCCAGTCTAACTCCAGAGTCTGTGCTCTTAACCACCATGTTATATATCTCACTACAATTGAAGTTGATGTTGATGTCCTGAACAATATAGAAAGTACTTAGTATTAGTATTTCATTTTTATTGTTTAACTTGAGAGTGATATATATATATATGTATATTATATATATCTGTGATAGATTTATATATCTGTGGTATATATTATATATTAAGATATATACATCTGTGATAATTTTTTAAGAATCAATACAATAAATGAAAAAACTAAACAAAGGAGAGAGAATTAAAATATTACAAGTAAATTAAGAAAGTAAAACATATAAGCTATATTTCTGCCATGTGTTTTCTTTGGTCTACTATGGCCATTTGTTTTGTTTTGTTGAACAGTTTTGACCCTTGATGACTGCAAGGGTAGAACAAAAGTGGTAGTACTGAATTAGATCTCTCACAAAGAAATAAGGGAAGAATATCATGCTGAATATTAAGATGAGATTTTTGTGGAGGCTCAAGAAACCTTCCAGAAAATCTTCCAGGAAATAAAATAATAGTAACAATAATAATAATAAAGCTGACTATTAAGGAATGGTGAGCATCCCTTATTTCTTAGAAGGCATATCTAGCACCAGTAGGTGTGTAAGAAATCACTCCCTCATTAAAGCCAGTATTGATATTTAACAAGCATATCATCATGTGGCTCCTGACACACCATGGATGGATTTAATGAAAATACGAAGACTCACCATTTAGATTTTATAGGAAAGGTTTTGTGTAAAATAAAGGGTGTTTGCCTAGCGTTTGAATTAATCTACTGAAAGAAAATTTTTCAAATGTGTTACTACTTTAATTTGGATATGAATATTTAGAAAGTTAATTTTTAGGTAAGAATATAAATAAAACAACATTATTTGGTAATAGTAAGGTAAGCTGTTAGAGTCCAAGGAGTTTTTGAGATGACTCCATACCAAGTTTCAGCTTCTACTTGGCCTGACCTCACGAACCTAAGATAGTACCTGGTAAGGAGATTCCAGCATAGTGTTAACTCAGAAATGGACTTTTTCATGGAAGTTGAGGTCATTATTAGGTTCTTGTTTGTCTGTTTTGTCTTGGGAAACACTGGGACCCACAAAACTGTTCATAGGAATCAGTTTGCACATGAGCACTTATAACCCAAAGAAGAATCCTAGGAACTTTTGCCAAGTCCCTTAGAGACTTGGGCTGGTGTGCAGGGAAGAAGGTGTCTCATCTTGACACTCCAGGAAAACCTTCTTGAAAAGAATGGCACATGCAGGGAGCTTCTGCCACCTTGGGAACACTGCTAAGAGGGAGGTCCAGGAATTGTCTCTTTTGAGAGCTACCATCAGGAGTAGCAGGAATGAATAGTCAGGCTAAACAAAACTTGTGCTAGGAAGTGTTCATTCCAGCATGATTCATCTTTAAGAGAAAAATAGTTCAGTCCCCATTGGGCATAATATCCAGGACAAATACAAGGATTAAGCCTATAACGTTTTCCGTACCAAAAAGAGAGAATACATTTTACTCACCACGTCTTGTGGGTGTAAAGGCCCAGAAACTCCAAGTGGAGGCTTAAATCTATTACCAAGTCCCTAAAAATACCAAGTCTACCAGGAGCATATAGCCCACTGGAAGAAGATTAATCTAGGTCCAGACTTACAGTATATTTTGCATTTGTGATCTGAAGCCAACTGCTACCATTCCTTATTTTGTAACATTTCCCTGGGGTAGTGATCACCAGCAGGCGTCTTTCCAGGGAACCACCACTCCCCATTAGAACATATGATTTGGGTGTACCTCACCATAGGTGGGTTGTCCCTGACCCAGGTCTGTCCAGAATACACTATTCCCCTGCACAAAGTGATAGGTTCAGCGATGGTGAGGCCATGTATAAGCCAAGCCACTGGGACTCAGAAGGTCAGACTTGGGACTTGTGCTGAAGCTACCTGTGGAAACACTTCCTGAGAAGGCCAGCTGTCAAGGCGTTGTCGGTCTGAAGCTGCTGGAGGTCCCCTTTGCCTTCACTGGCAGGGAGCCTGCCAATGCAGAGGACAGCAGAGTCCAGAGCAGAAAGAGAACGGGAGAAGGACAGTGTTCTGATGACCCTGGGAGACCCCTGGATCCTATCAAGTCTGAAGCCATGAGTGTCCCTGGACATCTCAGATACTTGAGCCAATAAATTCCTGGTTTGTTCAGGCTGGTTGAAGCTGGCTTTTCTATCACTTGAAAACCAGAGAATCCTGACGTACTTGCCTATATTTCTATCACTTAATTCAACAAACATTGATTGCGGACCTACTGAGGGCCAGGCAGTGTGCTAGGTGCTCGGGCTACAAATATGAATGAAGCATAGCTGCTGATCTCATGGGAGCTCTGTGCTTGGCTATAAACCTAAGATTTAGAGGTTCCCTCCAGGTTAGCAGGCCACGGGCTGTTTGGAAGCACAAATCATGGATGTCTGTACTGACTTCATCTCACTGGACCAGAACGGTCATTTTGAAGGGCAAGGAATGGGAATAACACCCAACTGGCAAGCATGCTTTAAAAAACATAAAACTGGCAGTATATATTTATAGACTAATAATCAAAGAACAAACTTATCTTTGAGAAGCTATTCTATGAGAAGCAGAATATTTATCATCTAAAAACAGTATTCTAGAACACAATAGTAACTACTTTATTCAAGGCTTACTGTAACAAAATTAACAACGTAGAAAAATAAACTCATGCTAAATTTAGTTGAGTGTTAATTATGATGGAGATAAAACAAATGAACCCTCAGAGAACATGAAACATGGGTACACAATAATTTAGGAGTTCATTGAGATAATTTTGTATTTAAAATAATTTACTTTGATACCATTAATCAGTACTCATTTTCAATCCAAAAATACATGAGAAAACAGATTACCTTTCCAAATCAACATTTACTTAGTTTACACTATGAATCATGTACCCCGGAGGACACAATATTGAAATGCTTCAGGGCATTTGCTTTTAATAAGTGAAGAATAGCATTTTCTCATAAGAATATGCAACCTTCATAAAACTAGATGAGAACTAAGCTGAGTTAAAAAAGAGACCTTTCCCAAAGATCTCATGTTAGTATCATTCACCATTTATAAATGAAAGTAACAGTTTATTACAAAAGTGTTTTAAGTAGGTCATAATAAAAAGATAAAATAGGAATTAGTATATAACTTTTAAGGAAATAAAACTGGTAGGACCCCCAGGGTTGTCATGTGCAGCAAACTCTGAGTAAAACTAAGAAGTAAATAAAGTTCGGCTCCAGCTCTTACTTTCCTGAGCTCTCAGTTTTGTTACATCATTCTCCAAGTGCCACGTACCCCTCACCTCCATTAATCTGGAAAGTTCTCCAAATTCTAAAGGTATTTCTCTCCTTTTGCCCAAGTATGGACCTTTCACAATTCGTAAAGCAGGGAAGAATGATGTGCTGGTGTATAGCTTGAAAAGCCATTTCCTTGAGGTGGGATAGGGCTAGGAAACCTTCAGCCAATTTAGTCCGTTTAGTCTCACCATTCAGAGGCAATATGACAAAGGGAATTTTTGGGTTCACTTCCCAAAACATGGTTAAGTCAAGGTAAAAGAATCAGCCAAACCAGTCTGAGTGTGCACTCAAGTTAAGAAAGAGAAGAAATCTGTGCTCTGCATTCCCTTTTATTTCCATACATCAGGGTTTATTTTCCTTTCCCTACAGTCTCCTAGTAACAATTTCTTTAAAAGACCGAGCCTTACCTGAGCCGCCCTAAAGGAAAGCAATTTTTTCACACTCCCTTCAAGCGTTCTTCCTTCCACGTACAGTTATGAGAGCTGCCAGTCCAACTCTGGATCCCACAAGGAGGACCAGATGGAAACCAAGAACCTTTGCTAAAAGTCAGGGCAGCTCCCTCCTGTCAGGGCCCAGGCCTTGACACACCTTATTAACCGGCACAGAGCAACCTCAGAAAATAATTCTCAGCAAGATGTTAATGATTAATAACAAGCTTAATGTGTTATGGCTCAAACACAAGCTAGTAATATATTTTAAATGAGCAAAGCTAAGGGGATGGAATTTTACAATGAAATCTCAAAGACCTGAGCAGCTTGTGAAGTTTGCAGACCAATAAGGCATCTCAGCAGCCCTCACATCAAATCAATTTCATAACATTGATTCCATCTATCATAAAGGAAAGCTGGCCTTGCTAACAGTTGGTAAATCACCCATATCCACACACTTTTCCCTTTTGCACCATCTGACACTATTTCCTATGTGTCATAATATCCACCAACACCTGTATTAAGGTCCCTCACACATAGTGGATGCTGTAAATATTTGTGACACGGTCTTAGCACAGGTTGAAAGAAATAGAAAAGAATTGACACAGCCTCGAAGGGATGAAAATCCAGGAAAAATATTAATAGGTAGAAACAATAAGTAGCTATCTATTGTTCAGTATCTATTATATGACAGATGCTACATTTTTTAAATTAAAATAATACTTAATTTGTCATTCAAAGAAATTACAAAAGAAAAGTGTTACTAACTAGAAGTAAAATTATTTCCATTGTAAAACAGTCAATGCCTGGCACATGAGAGTTACCTGTTAAGGGCATGTTCAGCATATTTACAAGTTTACCAAGAGTCTGAACTAATCAACAAACAGTTAGCCTGAGGTCAATGACATTTTTCCTTCAGGAAGCTTGTCTGCTCTCATAGACCATCCAGAATTCAGGAATGTTCACATTCAACACATTTAGTCTTGACCACTTAGGTTTCCCCTAACACCATAAAAACACCTATATTTCCCAGGAGGATGCACTCTTAAGCAAAAGTAAGACAGAGTATCAACGGAAAGATAAGAACGATATAAACTATGGTCAGTTTACACTGCCAAGAGGTCCAATAAAATTGTAAAATCCCCCTAAATGGCAGATAATTATAAAATCATTAGCAGATTTATTTCGATTTTAAATATCTGTTTCTCTGAATACAAATTCTCAGAAGATGGGGATTTTCTTGCTTACCAAGCAAAGTGCTTGATATGCTAACAACATTCTCTTTACTCTTAATCCTTCAGGCTAATCCTTATATAAGGCATTCTTTAGAATATGACTTCTGTCCCTTTAAATTCTAGTCTTCAAACTATAGATTGAAAAAATTTTTTAGTACAGAAAGAGTCAGAGCGGGATCATCAGGTTCAAGTCTAATTTTATAGTTGAGGATGGTGAGGACTTGGCTAGGTTTACACAGAGGCAGAAAATAAGATCAGAAGACAAATCTACTGGCTTTAATGAGGGAGTGATTTCTTACACACCTACCTTGATGTCCCTGAATCCAAGAGTTCTTAGTCATTACATTCTGCTGTATGTTAATACCTTTGTCAGAAGACAATTTCCTTATATCAATACTTCATTGGCTCAAATGTTTACAGACAAGCAAAACAAGTCAAAAATACTTTTGCATAAATTCGCATTTCCTTTTAGAAGGGATATGCAAAATGAAAGAAAAAAAAAAAGAGTAGGTAGTTTACTGGATTCACAGAGTCACCCAACAGAACCATTCAGACTATGCCTCTAACAAGTAAATCGCTAATTTGTGTGTGGTAGACTAGTGAGTGTTTACTACCATCATATCCTAGTTATCTCTCTCAAAGAATTCTTACAAACACTCAGCTGAAGGGCATGAAATGTTTTCCCCAAAGCAGCACAGCTTTTCAAAACAAATTACAACTGGACTCTTCGCAGCATCTTCTCTAATCTGCTGTGATAATTTTGTGCAGAGACAGCTTACCCTCTAACAAAATTTGTGGACTCCCTGCCATAATATAGATCCTGTGAATCCACCAAACCTACCCACTCTTTTATTGTGTGTTTTTCTGGAAAACAGCTGCCTAGCCAATGTCATTTCCCAGCAACACTTACATCTAGATGGGGCCATATGACTGGTTCTCAACAGTGGAATGTTAGTGCAAGAGATGTGTGTCACTTACTTGCCAAAATGGACGAAAGGAGGCTGTGTCTTCTCTGCTACATCCTCTATCTTTCTTTTTCTGCCTGAACAGAGGACTTCAGACCCCTAGCAATAGCACAGTCCCAATAGGGAAGGAACCTGGATTCCAAGAAAGCTCAGAAATATACACATTGGATGTTATGCGAGTAAGAAATAAACTTCTATTGTGTTAAGCCACTGAAATTTGGGAGTTTATTTTCTATAGCCACTACCAAAGCCCTAGGTAACACATTGACCTTACTAGATATATCCATGGGCAAAGCGAACATCCAGATGGTAGTAGCTGCCAATAAATGTGGCATAGTAGATATCAATTATATTATTAAATTTCTCCTCTGTCTAGCCTGCTCCCAAGATCACAGTCACTGGCTAGACTAAAATAAGTTCAGCCAAAATTCAGAAGTTTTTATGGTCAAGCTGAGCTTTTAAAAGAACTTTTTATTCTACCAATATGGTGGGTGACAAGATTTATTGCACTAGCAGCTGACTTCAGATTTCTGCTGTCAATTACACCTCTGTAAGTTTCTGAAATACAAGGATATTTCCTTAGGACTCTTTATCTTAAGATCCCAGCAAAACAATCCCTTTTCCCCAGTAGTAGGCTCCATGTGAGAGAACTTAGTGTTTCTTGAGAGGGAAAAAAATGCATCAATTCTTGGTGCTAATGTGCAGGATTCTTTGGAGACGCGTTACAATCTGCAATAAGTAAGGTCCTAAAACACGTTCAGGTGTCCAAGATTCCGACTAAAATTAAAGTTTTTAATTAAAAATATACACAAGGTATAAATCTCCTATGACATAAATATTTGTTCAAATAATGACTTAACACCAATGGAGATGTATATTGTCTTTGTCGCATCTATTTTTATAATAACCACTGACGGTAGTGCCTTCTTAAAAGAAAGAAAACAAGTAGAAGCATAGATGAGCCAGATGTTGAATTCTGGACTAAATGAGGGAAATGGGACCACGAAGGTGCATCCCTTTCAGTGGCATGCTGAAGAACAAAGCCTTGAAATAAATGGGAAGTATAGAGTCTCACAAAGTTTTTATCACAGCGTGTGGCAGACGGGGAGACCAAGTTTGAGATCCTTTACTTCATACCAAGTTAAAAATCTGTTTCCAGCTTGGCTTCTGGTTGGTTAATCTCAGGTGTTGCTCACATAGCTCACACTCTCAAACCCTTCAGCAAATTTACCCATTTTAACTTTGTGTTATACTCATCAAATAACAAGGTGAGATTACTCAGAAAGAGTTGTGGTGCAGACAGAACTTTTTACTTAAAATCATACATACAAAAAAATACCATTATTATCTTGGAAAAGGGTCTATTTCAACTGAGTTGAACATGAAAAGTCAGTGAAATGGTTTTTTCTCATAAGTGAGACCAAATAACTAATTTCATGTGTTGTTAGTTTTTAATCAGTTTTGTAGGAATAGTTTCTTCATGAAGCTTTCTTATGTTTCTCTGATGGATATAACGCCTTTCCCTTCATCTATGTACCTTTTATATCACTAATTACTCTCTAATTTGTTTTCCTAGCTGTTTACACACTGCTTTATCTATACTAACAGCCCGGCTCTGAGGAAGCATCCATATCTGATTTATCTTGATCTTTCCTATGCTTCAGTGCCTAATATAGTGCCAGGCATATAGAAAGAATACAACAAATGATTTAAAAGAAGCACACGCACTGTAGAACACTATCCATGGATGCCTGTCTGTAATGACGTATGGAAAAGAAGCTCATGTCTACATGTCCATACAGGTGAGGATACCATTTCTGTACCTTGTATAACAAAGTAGCTACATTGAAGTGCTGCTGGACATTCTCCTAATTACTAAGCTCTCTGAATAATGTCAGAGGGCATTTCTCAAGTTAACTTCAGTGGAACTGTACCTAGCATAAATGCCCAAACACTAGCATTTAAAAAATATATAGATTTAATCACCTTATTAAACATTGTGCTTAAACTATTTCACAGTATTTCTTCATCTACATCATGCAATGACATTTGAAAGTCAGAATATTGTATTTTTAAAATGCTAGCTATATCCATCACACCATAGCCTAAAGTCTATAAACAATTAATGATTGGGAATAAACTTTAAGATGTTTAAATTTTCATTTGGAGCTCTAAATGGAAACCTAACAACACCCTCCTCATTTATCTTATCCACCATAATTACAATTTGTCATTTATTTCAAAAAATAATCAAAGGACAAATTTCATGTTTCATATAACCTCAGACACACAATTATTTTGTGTCATATCATTATTTATTGTGCAGTTAAGAAATAAAAACATTGCCAATTAATTGTAAAATGCCAACAATTATAAGAAACATTCTAATATCTGAAATGTTAAAATCTGAAATAAAAATCACATTAATAAATCCAAAAAATAATTAGAATCAATGAAATGAGATACTTAGCAAAGAACATGTAAAATGCAATCAACATACTTTGGAAATGTAACACAAGGAGAGTGAAAGAAATACTAGAGCTGAAAATTTTCTTTTTTTTTTTATAATTTTATTTATTTATTTATTTTTTCCCCCAAAGCCCCAGTAGATAGTTGTATGTCATAGCTGCACATCCTTCTAGTTGCTGTATGTGGGACGTGGCCTCAGCATGGCCGGAGAAGTGGTGCATCGGTGCGCGCCCGGGATCCGAAACCGTGCCGCCAGCAGCGGAGCGCGTGCGCTTAACTGCTAAGCCACGGGGCCAGCCTGAAAATTTTCTTTTATATGTCTACTTACTGTCTTCAATTAATATCAATTACTTAAATAATTGTAGTATATAATTTTAAAGGTAAAACATATATGCAGACTTTTGGTGATTTGCCTTGACCTTGACATTAACAGAACCTTAATGGTCAAAAGAGTACAGTATTGTATACGCCTAGAAATTGGTGACCCTGGTTCCCTCCAGAGAGAACTAGGTTATAGAATACAGTATAGGAAAGATAATTTTCACTGTGTACCATTTAGTACCTTTTGAACAGAGTGCCATGTGCATGTATTAACTATGCAAATTAAAAAATAAAATCATTAAAATAGTTTCTCTTCTTTAAAAAATTGTAGGAATAGTATAATATGTAAAGAGTTTGATTTTTCTAATCCACTGGTTTAGAAAAAAAAATCTGTAAACAAGATTTATGAGCTTAGACTAAGTGCAGACTTCAGCCAAAGCTTCAATATCACTGAGGATCCATAATGTGTTTTTCAGAAGAGAAAATACTTTTAAGAGATGACATCCATTCTGAGGTTTGCAAGAAAAACACCCACCTCTTTGCATTTGAAAATTTGTCACCTTCCTTTCATTGAAGACATCATTGGGCTTCTTTAGAAGAGGCAGAATTTACCATTCAGAACGAGATTATACTTTTGGTTTCCAAGAAAGCATTTGAATTGTAACAAGATCTGATCTTTTTGGATAAAACCATATAGCAACATACAAATGAGGGTCTTCAGAGACATTCTCGGGTGTCTAAATGCAAAGAGGAGAAAAGGTTTTTAAGGGTCATATATACAAATTTCAGAGTACTAACCTGTTTGTGTACCCAATCTGGGGCCTCAAGAGATGCCACAAAGGTCCCAGCCTTTATCCATCCAGCATTTAGTCACTATGGTACAGCTTAGGATCCCAGATAGATGAAAGCTTAGAATGAATTTTTACTTTTGAGTTTTCACCAAACTGCGTCTAGCTGACTGGCATTCTCTGCTCCAGAAAGTTTTCAAATTTGAACCATAGGTGGGTGTGGTGGATAAAGATGAGTGAACTGACAGATTTGTGTGGGAAAGCACATACCATCTGTCAGACTGTCTTTATAAAATGGGAAAATGCACTTTATAAAATGGGAAAATCTGATTCAAAAATGTATAGATTAAACAAAGGACTCAAAATGATGCTTCGAAATGTTTCTATCACCTTAAAAGCTACACTCAGCTTCTGATTCCCAACCCCTCCTAAGAGTTTGTAGTGATGCTGTGGCCAAGCACATACTTTCATAGTATCTGCAGTGTGTAGCTGGCTGGAACACGTACAACAGAAAGCCAGTTCCTGTGTTATGTGCACTAGCTCTCTTACCAGGACACTTCCATAGGCTTTCTGTCCCTATCCAAAAATTAACCACGGGAATTCAAAACAGCACTCCAAAGAGAAACTGGTTCAATTTTCACTGAATATAGTTATGCACTTTCCATGGCCTTTCTATCAAAATTGAGACTTGAAAGACTATGTGGGAAGGGGATTTTTGCAGGAGTGGGTAGAGAGAAGACTCAATAGTTTTGTCCTGGCCAATGTTAAGCTTGAGATGCCTGTCAGAAATCAAAGTAGAGATGTCAGGTAGGCCATTGACTCTGTAAGTCTGGAGCTCATGACAGAAGACCAGCCTAGAGATGTGCATTTGAGGGTCAGCAGGGTAGAGATGGCATTTTATGCCATGAGCATAGAGTGTGAGTAAAGAAGAGGGCTGACGACAGAGCTCTAGAGAACTACAACCTGTAAAGGGCTGATGGAGGAGAAAGAGCCAGCAAATGAGACTCAGAGAGCATAGCCAAGAAAGCAAGAAATTAAAATTAATTCATTAATTAAAATAAAATTAACAACTCTGTATAGTTCATTGAGGCCTAGAGATGAAGTGGTTCATGTAGGATACTGTCAACCATGTTAAGTCTGCTGAGATGGGAAGTAGGGTATTGATAAAGAATAGTGTAGTGGTTCAGAGAAGAAATCCTGAACCATACTGCTCAGGTTCAAATCCTGGCTTTACCACTTACCAACAGTGAGACGTTTGTTAAGTTATTTAACCTTCAGTGTCTTAATTTATAAAATGGGTGTTCTAACAATACCTACCTTATACAAGTGGTTTTAAGAATTAAATGAGCTAATATATACTAAGTACTTGGAATAGTGCCTGACACATAGTGAGTTTTATAGAGGTGCTGTTATTATTATTATTATTGTTATTATTATTATTATTATTACCACCTTTGGCTTTAGCAAGATGTTGACCCTGAGAGAAGCCTGAGAGACCCTGAGTAGTAAGAATGAAAACCTACCTGAACTGGTTTGAGAAGATAGGAGGTGAAGAAAAGCATAAAGCAAGAAGAAACACTTTAAGCTGTGAAAGGAATGTGGGAGTAGCTGGAGGATGACATGGATTGAAAAAAGGGATTTTGCTTCTTTAATTATAAATGAGTGGTATGAATACACGTTTATGTACCAAATGGGAATTATCCAGTAAAAAGGAAAAAAATCCAGAAACAGGAGGAAAAAAAGATAACGGAAAGAATTGAGTCTTTGAGCAGTGGATGGGACCCAGGGCCTGAATGGCAGACGTGGCCTTAGATGGAGCAGGAATATGCCTGCCATCATCAAAGGATGGTTGGCCAAGGCATAGGTCGGTAGATTTTGGCAGTGGGAAGATGAAGTACAGCTTGTCTAAGTGTATTTATTTTCTCTGTAAGTATTTGGAAAAATGATCAACTGGGAGAGTTTGCTGGAGACTTGAGAAAAAAGAAGAAGAGTGAAAACATTCTCTCAGAGGAGGTGACGTTATTAGAGAAGAGGAGTAGGATTACCTGGCAGTGTTGAGTATCTACTTCAAATTTGTAGTCATCAATTTGTAGCAAGTCCAGTCAGAATTATTCCAAAATATCCTTTCAAAAGCATTTCCAGTGCTCTCCATATTCTCTCCATATTAGAAAGTTACATTTTAATATAATTTATTGAAAATTTACCATTTAAGTTACTTATTGACTTAAGAAACTATTATTTCTTTACTACATAGGGAGTATATGTATATGTATACAATACATACAAATATTTTATTATTCAATTAGAACATTTATTTTCATGCTGGAACATGGAATTTCCCAAAGATGATGATCATTTTTTGAAATAAATTAACATTATAGCCATATCCACTCTGAGAATGTATTTCAGTACGCTAGTGATTGGATGTCTGTTAGACATTAGGTTCTGAAATGCAGTACTTGCTTCTTTTACTCTGAGAAGGATTCCAGAACTGCATTCTGATGTTTTCTCTTTAAAATGACCGTACAGCATTTGCAATCCTTGTTCCGGCCATCACTATCATTGATGACGCATATGCTGCAAGTAAAGTATTATCCTAGTCCTAATAGAAAAGCAAAGGCATAATCCCCATGTTTGTGGAACTTACACACTGTATTATTTCCCACAAATATATGATCTTACTATCCTGGATTTTGTAGTGACTAAACCACGTAGTCAACTATTCAGTAAAATCGAAAGAGTTGTTAGAGACCTCAAAGACATTTATCTCAATCTTTTCCTTCTCTTCTTGCATTGCCTCATGACTTTCATCTTCTGTTTGTCCTTTTATTCTGTTTTGTTAGAACTTAAAAGTGCTTTCATCCGTACATCAAAGATATCATTTCACCGAGAACAGGTTATAGTTAAACTATAAGATGTTTCTTTGAATATCCTTCAGTAGCGATCAACAGTCAAGAATTGGAGTGCATTGGACTTTTATCCCTAAGAAGCAAAACATTTTAAAAGGTCAAGAATCTTTTAACACTGAAATTGCACATTTATTAAACATTAGGACATGTATGTTTTGTGTGGAAGGAAAAGTCCATCAATTATTAGGAAATTAGTCCTTTGTGCAACTCTTGACTCTACCTCCCAATCTAATCACTTGTTTAATTGATGGTAGTTATCTTTTTAGGGTGTTCAGATGACTCAAGTATTGTTATGGACTGAATTGTGTCCTCCCAAAATTCATACATTCAAGCCCTAACCTGCAATGTGAGGTATTTGGAAATGGGGCCTTTAGAGAGGTAATTAGGGTAAAATGAGGTAATAAGGGTGGGGAGCTAATCCAAGAGGATTGGTGTCCTTAGAAGAGGAGGAAGAGACATCAGAGAGCACTCTCTCTCTCTGCATATGCAGAGGAAAGACCACATGAGAACACAGCAAGAAGACAACCACCTGCAAGCCAGGAAGAGAGCTCTCACCAGAAACCAAATGTGCTACCACCCTAATCTTGGACTTTGGGCCTCCAGAACTGGGAGAAAATAAATTTCTGTTGTTTAAGCCATCCAATCTGTGGTATTTTGTTTTGGTGGCCCAAGAAGATTAATACAAGTACACATTTGTTTACTTCCAGGTAGGTCAATTGTCTGGTTTGAGTTTTGATGGAACAATTTTAAACATATAAACTGTTATATTGAGGACAGAGCAATAATATGATCACAATCTAACTCTCTGCTATTAGCTAATTAACCTTAGCTGCCACCTGAGTCTCGGCGCCTTTGCCCTTGAGGACCCCTCCCTTTGGAATTTGATAGCCCCAGATTTTCACCTGGCTGTTTCCTGGTCTTCATGTATCAGCTCAAATGTCACCAATTCAGCAAGGCTTTCTCTGACTACCTAGGTTTTCCCCACCACCATACAGGGGCACTATGAAATCAGATTGTCCTATTTTACTCCTAACACTCATCACTATCTGAATGTTTTTCATTTATTGGTTTATTGTGTTTTTCTTAATAACATGTAAACCCCATGAAGATAGGGAGTCTGTGTTATTGACCGATGTGTCCTCAGGATTTGAAATAGCACTTGGCACATAGTAGGTGCTGGATCGGTGCTCAGTGAATAAATAAGTGAAACCATATACATAAACTAAACTTGCCTTGAAATTAGTGTCACAACTTACCAGGTCTGGAAATCTGATTCAATTCACCCATTTTGCACTGTTCTAATCCATGCATACCAAATGTCTAATTATCCAACAAAATCTTCTTCAACTACTGTCTAGATTACTCTAAAACTGTAAGTATCCTTCAATTATTTATCTTTCAAGTCAAACTGAGCATCCCAAACCCCATGTTAGAAATAACCCAGACTGGGCCTGGAAGCAGTATATGTGTATGATTTAAGTACAAAGGTTGAAGCATGATGTTTGAGGGGAACCAGAGCCACAAGGTGCTGCTGGAACCTAAAGTGGGAGGCAGGGAGTGGGGCATGACAAGGCTAAAGAGATGGACAGTGAGCGGATGGTGAGTGTTCTTGAACACCTTGTTACCGAGGGTTTGGACTCATCCAGCTGGTGATGGAAAGCCATGACAGGGTTTTAAGCAGAGTAATGATACAATTAGATAAGCTTTTTAGACAGTTCATTCTGGCCCCTATGCAGGGGTTTGTTGGAGGAGGAAAAGGCTGAAGGCTGAGAGGCCAGACAGGAAGAAGTGTGGTCAGGAGCGAGTATCCTGGACTTGTCTAAATCTCCATGACTATCACCACAACTAGTTATGGTGGTTCAAACTACAAGAGTAGATGAGAGCTTTGGAAAATAGTCTGGCAGTTCCTCAAACCATTCCTCAAATGGTTAAATGTATAGTTATTATATGATCCAGGAATTTCACTCCTAGGAATTCCACCCAAGAGAAACGAAAACATGTATCCACAAAAAAACTGGTACATGAATGTTCATAGCAGCATTATTCATAATAACCAACCCAAATGCCCATAAACTGATGGATAGATAAATAAAATGTGGTATAACCATACAATGGAATATCATGTAGCAAAAAAAAATGAAACAAAGTACTAATACATGTTACGACATGGATGAACCTTGAAAATATTATGCTAATTGAAATAAGCCAGTCATAACAGGCCACATATTGTATAATTCCATTTATATGAAATATCCAGAGTAGGCAAATCTACAGAGTCGGAAAGCAAATTAAAGTGGTTACCTAGGAGTGGGGGGAGAGGAAGGACGGAGAGATTGGGAGGTGATAACTAAGAGACATATGATTTCTTTTGGGGTTAATGAAAATCTTCTAAAATTGATCATGCGATGGATGAACAACTCTGTGAATACATTTAAAGCTATTGAATTATATACTTCAAATCGGTGCATTGTATGATATGTGAATTATATCTCAATAAAGCTGTTTAAAAAGAAACAGAGTAGGTAAGCGCCCTTCCAAAAACATTGTAAAGCAGTCCTACAGTGGCCGCTTGGGGAATACCAACATGTAAACACCAGGTGGACTAAGGAAAACCCCCAAAGAGACGGAAAAAAATGGTCAGAAATGTTTAAGAATTGAGAGTTAAAGGAGTGAGATGACTAAAAAAATGATGGCTCAAGTTTATTCTAGTGGGAGGATGAAATTATACCCATACTTATGAAGCACTATATGGAAAACAAAGTGTCCAGTTTCTTCAAAAGATCAAATAAAGACTCTTTACTAAACCATGCAAGATTAAAATAAACACTAGTTCAGGAACATTTTACGAGAGAAGGATAGCACCGGAGAAAAACAAAACCAAGTTATTTCAACTCACAACTTGCACCACTTCTTTACCTCATGCCAGTTCCATAGTTTTCATCAAGTGCATCAGAGCAAGGTAACAATAAACTGTCTGACTGAAATATGTTGTCCTGGATGGCTCATCACAGTTGGTCTTCACTTAACCTTTATCAGGAGTCGTGACCTAATCTATAAAATAAGGGACACAAAGCAGGTTGGTGTCTCCAATCTTTCTGTGATAAAAATCATTTTTTTTCCCAGAAACTTTGAGGTAACAGGTGGGATGGCTGGCTGATAGTAAGGCAATAAGGAAAGCAGAGGTACTTTGTTTCCACTAGGAAGGGACTTTTTGGCTAGGTACAAGAATATACAATTTAAGGGGAAGAATTATTCACTCAATAAATTATTATGTTTAAATTTGTTTGAGAAAAATCCCAGGGGTTTTTTGGCTATGTTTTGTTTTAATCAAAATTATTCATCCAATGCTAGGAAATGGGGGGTGGGTGGTTTCACTCTATATTCAACTCAGTCTGGCAAACTGTTGGTGGCCAAAGTTGGTGTCAATTATTTTCCTTTTCCTACTGAAATGCTCTCATGCTCTTTGGGAATAACAGAGGAACAAATACAGTTGCTTTTCCAGATTTCGATGAGTCAAAGAGCTGCCTCTGAAAACAAGGATGGAAACCTCTCCTTTTTCACACAACATCTGCGTAACCCTCAGATCTGAGAAACTGCAAACAGGAGCAAAAGAGAAAGGGCAAGGCTGAGCCTGTGAGAGACAAGATTATTAGGATTCAATAGACCTGGTTCTGTTCACGTGGCTAGGGTTTGACACCAAGGACTTTTTTCCCTACTCACTGGATCAGAGAATTTTGAGGGTTGCTGGTATAACCCCAGAGTTAGACTAATTTAGTGACCAAAGTTGTGATCATGAAATGGAACTCACAGCAAGGACCTGAAAGAGGATTTTAAGACTAAAGAGAAATTTAAAAAGTAAACCTCATTATTTACTATGGTTTAGGTTTCATTTTTGGTTTTGTAACATTAGGTGCATGGGTCTGGGTACATTCCCAATCCCATTACTCTGCTCTTTTTTTCCTTTTTATCATAATAGTTATCACTTCTAACATACTATACAGTTTATTTAATTTCATTTACTTTTTATTATCTGTCTACACTACGCTAAATGTAAATTCCTCTAGGGCAGAGATCTCTGCCTGCTTTATTCATTGATATATGCCAAGCACCTAGAATAAAGCTTGGTCCCATAGAAAACACTCAATAAAGATTGGTTAAGTGAACGAATGAATGAATATTATGTTTCATTAAATGAAGTAAATTGATTTTTAAGCACGCATTCCAGAATTCGTACTTACCTAGGCGTATTATCTCTTGAAATAGTAACCCTAGGCTGCTCTACCCACATCCCAGTTATGCCATTACTCAAAACATATTTAGAATTTCTTAAGCTTTGGTTTAGGAGCCCCACAAGAAATTAGTCTTGTTTCCTTATATTATGTTTTATTTTTCAATATAGTTATCATTTTTCAGTGCAATCATCTATTTTCTTTATCAAACTTTGTTCCAAATGATTTTTAGTTTTTCCCCAGGTCAAATTCAACCTGAAAGGACAAAGATTTGTCATGATTCCATAGAGAATTAACAACAATAACAAAAATCTCTCATTGCACAATCATCAGAATTGAAGAAAGAGAGCCCCAGTAACATCCTATAATGTTATTAATGTCAGTACAGACTGCATATAACATTTTGGGCAGGACACATAACTCTTGCTTCTCAAGAGGCATCTGGATAATCACATTTGACAGCGTGTTTGTTCTCTTATACCCGTGTGTCTTGCTGATTTCATTAAAATTTTAAAATTAAGTACTCTGAGCTAGGCAGAACATTGAGTACAATAAGAAGCAAAGCCATGAAAAATTAGCAAAGTGACACTTCTTTATAAGATATTTCATGAGGTTTTTCTTACAAACAACTCTTTTTTCCCAATATAAAAGTATTATGTGCTCAATGGAGAAAACCTGAAAGACACATAAAAGAACAGAAAAATGTTTATGATAGAATTTCCCTGTGTGCAGGAAATGAGCATGAGCGTGAGGAAGGCCTGATGGCCACAGCGTCATCTCAGGCCGCACTATCTCACTCTCTGTTCACCAGGCACACTCGCCTTCCTACAGCCTCCTGAGTGCGCCGCTCTGTGGTCCTGCTGCCTCAGCACCTTTGCTCATGGCTCTTTCCTCCGCCATGTGTACTGTCCTCCATGGTCCTTCCCTTCATCTGGTGGCACCACCCCACCAAGCAGATCCTAGCTCTCACGTTGCTTCCTCAGGGGAGCCTTCCGTCACTGCCAGGTAGGTTAGGTCCCTTGTGTTTCAGCTTTGCAGCATTGACCCCAGTGGGTGGTTACATATCGGGTGACTGATTCATCCCTGTCTCTCCCATTAGCAAAGTAACACGAGGGCAGGCGCATGGCTGTTTCACTCGCCATAGTCCCTCCAGTGCTTCTCGCTGGGCCCAGCACAAGCAGGTGCTCAATAAATACATTTGTCCATTCTGCACACACTTCTTGAGTGATGAATGCCTGACAGAAAAGAGGTGAGGTGCCGGAAAAACTGGAGATGAATATTTCTGGGTTCTGACTAAGTTCTTTGACTCATACGAATATCATCACACCTCATTACCTGGTCCGTCTGAGGAAGTCCTGAGCTAATTTAAGATTTGATCATATGTACTAAGCTTTCTACAAGAGACAATATAAGAAGTGCAAAACAGTAGTCAAAAATCTATTGTCTGCAACTAAGGTCCATGCAGAAAATTTCTCCTATGGAACAAAAAAAAAGGTTTGTTCTTCAGATGAATTTGTTTGCTTCCTATTACCTTGGGGCTTCATGTTTTAAAAATATAAAATGCTTCAAATCTATTCTGTAAATAGGAGAGACTGTAAATAATAAGTAAATATTAATTAGACAATTATTTTTTCCAATATCAAGTGTTTTTTTATTTTAGTTTACACTTTTTGAAACTCTATTTTTCATAATATCTTGAGTTCTTAAATATTATTCCACCAAAAGTGTTTGAATACTTAATTTAGCCTCAATTCTGATATCTGTATATACTCTCATGTTATAGGTGAGATTACACATTAAAGAGTGGCATACAGTATACCAGTATTGTGTAACAAGCCTCTCAAACGTAATGGTTTAAAACAATAATTGCCATACTAGCTCAAAACTCAGTAGGTTGGCATTTGGGGCTGGGTTCAGCTCGGCAATTCTTTTGCTGGACTCACTCACGCAGCTGCACTCAAATAGCTTGTCAGCTTGGACTGGATGGTCCAAGATGGCCTCACTCTCCTATGTTGCTGTTGGCTGTTAGCCGGGCCACAGGTCTCCAGCAGGCTAGCCAGGGCTTCTTCACACAGCACCTGGGATCCTAAAGCAGCAAGAGAAACAAAGCCCCAGTGCTCAAGTGCTTTTCAAGGCTCCCCTTTGTTAATATCCTGTTGGTTAAAGCAAATCACATGGTCGAGCTCAAAGTCAGAGTGGGACATTGATATAGAAAGGCGTAATTTAATTGGACAATTCACCATAGAATATAATGAACTAATTAAAATAATCTTTCTTCTCAGTTTTCAAAATAACATTGCAGTTACTGTCTTTGACTAAATGGTAGGCAATCTCTGGAGAGCAGTTGTGGTTTATTATAACCTCTATGTAACAATGCTTTTCTAGGATCTTGATTCACTTTTGACTAATGGCAAAATAAATATCCTTTTTTTCCAAATTAGAAAAAAGGTCAGACTCAGACACCGAGGTATGTGAAAATCAATATTTCATTAGGTCAAGCATAGTTCTAATACCAGTGCAGAGACATAAAACTGAAGAAAAAATGTGTTTGCAGAACAAATATGGAGACAGTTTCTATACCTATTAAAGAATACAGTGAATAATAATACGTATTCTCAACTTTTCAGTCAAGGACCAGAAATACCAGAAGATCACAAAGAAAGAAAGAAATACATATATTGTGGTAGTAAACTGAGAATACTAATGATAGTTATGACATTGTTTATAATCTGAATTCAAAAGTCCTGTGAAATAAACCAGCTCCCAAGTCAAATGATATATCACTGGGTTCAGTGAACATTATAGTATTCTGGTTCAATGAACTGAGAAAAAATTATAGCTTCATTTACTATTTCAAACCAGTTCATTAAGCATTTTCTACATCAGAAAATAACAAACATGGGGGCCGGCCCCATGGCTTGGCAGTTGGGTGCGCGCGCTCCGCTACTGGTGGCCTGGGTTCGGATCCCGGGTGCACACCGACGCACCGCTTCTCCAGCCATGCTGAGGTGGTGTCCCACATACAGCAACTGGAAAGATGTGCAGCTATGACATGCAACTATCTACTGGGGTTTTGGGGGGAAGAAAAAAAAAAGGAGGAGGACTGGCAATAGATGTTGGCTGGGAGCCGCTCTCCCTCAGCAAAAAGAGGAGGATTAGCATGGATGTTAGCTCAGGGCTGATCTTCCTCACAAAAAAATAAAAAGAAAAAGAAAATAACAAACATGAAGAGTCAGGCTCTAGAATCCACTTGGGAGTTAGAAATTAGAGTGGGTTTCAGTGTAATTGGAGTAAGTTTCAATAATCCATTCCTAAATGACTTTATTATCCTCATCCCCTGCATTCCACATAGTTCCTACCGTCCAAGTACATTAAAACACTTGATTCTTTCACATGTACACGTCTTGATAATCATGATTTCCATGTCTCTACATCTCGTCCCCCTCTTTTCAACCTGATCCATTCTTTTTCTTTCTGAAAACCCAGAGAAATGTCATTTCCTATGTGAATGCCTCCAACAGAGAGAAATGCTCACTCACATTGTGTGCTCCCACAGCGCTGTAGGTCCTTTGCCTTTCTGGACAGTTCTTGGTACCCCTGGGTTAGTTTCCTGGGTGGATAGCTCTGTCCACTCAGGAAGAGCCCAGGTAGATACCTGATTTTCATGACAAGGTGTCAGCTCAAGCTATCTGCTCAATTGAAGATGGGAGGATGAATTGGGATGAGGGGAGAGAACAGAGGGAAGATGGAAAATGGGAACTTGATGAGAGGGAAGTGGGGGAGAAGGGGAGGAAAGAAGTCTGGGAAGAAGGAAGTCAGGGAGGAGAAGAAGGAGAAGAGGAAAAGAAGCAGTGCCAGCTCTCAGAAAGCTCACAATGTTCCCAGCTTTTTTTTTTTTACACGTTTTTTTTTAATGTTTTTATATATGTTATCTTTTTTAATGTTTACAATAATCTTACAAGGTAAATAGTATGATTGTTCCTATTCTATGAATGAAGAAACCGAGGCATAGAGATATTGAGTACCTCATCCACAATCTCACAGTTAGGAAGAGGCAGGGCAAGAGAACGAACAAAGGTCTAGACACCCTGACCAACAGCAATAGCCACTGAGCCACCTTGCCTCACCTTGATCTGCCTTTAAACCAACCAGGAGTAACTCCAGACTCTTGCCTGGAATCATCTGATCAATCTCATCAAGACCGCGTGAAAAGAAATTGTATTCTGCAAAGATTATTTGTGAACTATATCCCATCTATTCATCAAGATAGCCTAGATTTTAAACCTCAGTCAACAAAAACTATTACTACGCTATTTGACTTATTCATTCTCAGTTTGTAGCAGAAATTCTTTCCCTGAATTCCTACAGTACGATGCCCCCAGCTTACCCTCAGAGATGTTATAAGCAGTAACTTCATGAAATCTAATCCTGTAATTGTTGCTGGCTTGTTGGTTATGACATTGCTCCCTGCTAGAGAAAGCAAGAGCACTGCACAGGAGAGATATAACCTAGTGATCAAGAGGACAGGCCCTGTAGTTGTTTGAGTATTGCCTCAATTTTTACTAACTATATGACATGTAAAGTTTATGGGATACTCTAAATATTAGTTTTGTCATCAATAACATGGTAGTCCCTAGCTCACAGAGTTGTTGCGAAGATTATATGAGAAAATGTTTATAAAACGCTTAGGATGATGCCTAGGACATAGAAAGTGCTCAATAAATGTCATCATCAAACAGTATCCCCCAATACAGAAGTACCATGCAATTAAGATGTGCATTCTAGGAAAGGCTTTGCTTCTCCTAAAGAGTTGACATACTTATCTTTTTATGGACACAACTTTTTTAGCTTTTTTGGCCATTACTAAGATAACGGCCAAAATTTCACCTCAACCTTATCAGCTTGGTGGAATTCTGTTGCTTGCTGATCTCTCGTCTAACATTACTTTCCATTCCATCTATCTTTTCCTTCATCCTGATTGTTTGTTCATGTTGATATACACATTATCACAAGCTGTTTCAAATATTTGTGAGATAAAGCAAAAACAATAAGTGAATGAAAAATTTTGTTTGTTTGAGTGTGTGGTCAACCACTAGAAAGACTATTCCCCTAAAGTTGGGAACGTGTTAGATCTCCCCACTCCAAAATTGAACTTGATGATTTTCATGTAACATGTCCTTAAAAATGCTCACTGAATTAATGCATGGATATTGAATTATAGGGAATATGACACTTAATGAAAGGCCTACCAAAAACATTAAAATTCCAGTTCTAGATAAAAATCATACGTTTAAACATTTTCAAATTACTTCAAATTTATTTTTCAATGAGAAGTGCTTTCCCCCATTTTTTAGACATCTTTCACAATAGTTTCGATTTAAATCCCTGTCTCATTCTCCCAGGAGAAGAGCTGTGCTGTGTCTGTTGGTGAACTCACCACGATTATCTACCACGATGCATTCATAGATTTTTCTGTTAGACTCCATTACAATGATAACGTTTTTGGAGCTGGATAGGAATTTAGAGAACATTGAAGCCAGTTGTGTCACTTTTTAGATGAGCAAACAAGGTCCGGAGAGTTTATATGATATGAAGATAGCAGCAGAGCGGAACAAGAACACAGGTTTCTCAACCCCCATCCAGGTTCTTCTCACTACACTCACCTGTAACTTTCTAGAACAGCAAGAATCAAAGTGACAGAACACTAAATTAGTTGCATATACAAAAAAGAATCATCTGTTCTTTCAGTTCACGTTTCCTTTCTAATGCCTTATTACACAAACAATAAACTATTTAGATAGAAAGTCCATGGAAGTGGCAGGGCCAGGGAAAAGTTTAGGAAAAGGTCTCCTAACAAAAGGAAGAGTCAGCCTTCTCACCTCTCAGCTCACAAAACAATGTCACCTCCTCATAGAGACCTTCTCTGACAATCCATGTAAGCAGCTGTCCCTCCTGCTGCCCTCACCCCACCAGCTGTTCCCTATCATATCACCGGTTGGAGTCCTTATCACAATATCACAGTGTACAATTATCTTCTTTATTTTTCACTTGATTTTTTTTTTGACTGGCCCTGCCTCTACAGTGTAAAAAGTAGACCTTGCCCATTAGCTGTACTAGCAATTTTTAGCCAGTATCTGTAATGTATCGGGACAAAGTAATGTATATTACATTATGTTATATATACAAAATAATGAAAGGTATTTTAACTAGTATCTTGTATACAGACAATTCCATTATCAGTTATTTTCAATTAGATCATTTTATGAAGTGTTGAATTTGTCAGTCTTTATTTATATCTACTCTTATATGTTTATATATATATATTTAAGAATTATTTACAGCATTATCTGAAAATTACAGTTTAAATTTTCAAAAAACTTAGAACTTATTCAAAACCTTTAGAATTTTTTCTTTCAATACTCATGTTATTTTAATATCAATTAAGAAATATAACTATGATTTCATACATCCTCCAAAAAAGTAAGATCCTCATGTTAAAACCCGAAATATAAATGCCAAGAATAGAAGAATTAATACATGAATGTTAATAGCCAGAGACATTTGCTGCTCAAAACAAAGAAAATAGAACTAAATTATATTACTCTTAATGTCTTTGTAATCTAGGAAGCTTTATTAGACTATATCCCACATGAAGAAACAGGGTTAGAGATTTACAGATATTTGCATGGTGTTCTTTCTGGCAAATGCAAATTTCTTAAGGAAATAAAAAAGATCTAAAAATTGCAGCATGTCAAATGAAAATGAGCACAGGTGAGAGCAAGATTTGCGTGTCCCAATATCTTTGCCTCTCACTCTGGGAACAAGAGAGCTTCTTTTTACAATTTTTCTCTTTTTTTCCAAATCTATTTTAATCAAAGGAATTTTAAAAGGAGACTCACAATCAATCTTATTAAAATATTAAAAAGTTAATTTATAAAGAGGTGTTTTAAACCTGATACTGGATACTTATGAATTCTTGCTACCCATAGCAAGATCAGTTTCTAGACCAAATGTTTCTGTTTGTGCCTACTTACCCAGGAATACAGGCCTAGAGCTAAACAACTTCAGATCCACAGAAGCTGTCTCCTTAGGGGCAACATTAAGTGGTTTTAGCCCCACACCCCACTACACTGTGAGCCCCTCACAAGTCAAAATTGTCATTAATTTTTGTCTTATTATCTAGCACATAACCTGACACACAGCACATAACCTGCTTAATAAATGGTTGAATAATAAATGCATAAGTGAATGGTAATCAACTTTCATATCTATAAGCTCTGCTTTAAAAAAAGATAACCCAGAAAAGAATAGACAAATTTTTTTAAATGATAAAATTTCATGTTTAAACGGACTCTTCCTGTCATCCTGTCTCAATTCCTCTTCAACGCAATTCCCTCCTCAAGAGCTAAATCACCTTTCACTTCAGCCTGACCGTCTGCCTTCCTCTGACCTCACGTTCCCAGAGGCAGCTGCGATGTGGAATTGCAGAAAAGCGTCTCATTTCTAGAGGAGATTAGATAGGCTTTTGCCGTCAGGGGAGTAATTATACACGTCTTAAAAAAATGATAGCTGCAAAAAATGTTTTTGCTAACCTGTTCCGTTGACTCTAGTCCTGTTCTCCAAAGTGTCGGCTATCATTCATGTCCTTGTCTGCAATCTGGAACTCTGCCACGGTGTATGGAAGGTATTCTAGATATTCTCGGTAACAGGAAAAAATAAATGAACACAACTGGTTCATTTATAACCTCTCTATACTCCAAAAGAAAGCTTGAGAGGACAAAAGAAATACGTCATCAAATAGGAAATTATTCTATGTAGAAATTTTTAAACCAGACTAGTATTTTGAAGATTTGAAATCTTCAAAGTATAAAAACATTATTTTTCAGTACTTTGAAAAACTATTGTCACAATAAATCTTTGGGCTATTATTTTGCTTTATTTTAATGAGAATGTACTAGAAAAGTCTATGGATCCTTTCCATGATCGGCAGTTTCAGAATAGAGGTATTTTCCAAAGGAGAAGGCACGGGGCAAACCCAAAAGACGTGGTGTATCCGTCCTCATTAAGAACATCATCTGCTCCCCTTCACATCAGAGCAGAGTACTTTACTCATGCCGTTTCTCCTTCCTCAAAACCTTAAAGATGGGATTGTACCAAGTTGAAACTTTTTTGCTGCAACTTAGGCTTACTAAGTAAGATATGTAAATATTAACATTTTAATAAAATCTCATTAGTTTGGTTTCTACAAATTTGGAATTTATTATCAGAAAGTTAAACTTTGCTTTCATTATGGACATTTAAAAGGATTTGAGTAAGCAAATAAACAGTGTGAAAAGATTGCAATGGGAATATTCTGGTCACTCAAGAGAACAGTCTTTTTTAAAGTCCTTAGAAACCCACCAATTACCTACAGTGACTATGAGAACTAAATCAAGGATATCTGTTTTAGTTGATAACACTCCCACAGTCTAGGACTGATTCACGTGGTTGGGGGACTCTCAGATCCTGGCTCAATTTAGATCACTGTTGTTAGTGTGCAAGGACCTGAGAGTTTGGCCCTTTTTTTTTGAAAGCAAAGGCCCAGATGTCTTACTGTATTTTATTCCTTTTTGCCATTTGATATTAAACTGTCAAAAGAGAGTGTCTTCACATCTCAGGATCTGGTAATCTGGTAACCATTGCTTCTGCTCAACTTCATCATCTTCTTGGTTTCTTTTCTTTTCTCTTTTCTCAATCTCTCTCTCTCTCTCTCTTCCTCCCTCCCTCCCTTTTTTTTTTTTTTGGTGTACCATTGCTGGTTTTCACATAAGGATATAACTTTTACCCTTGTTTAGACCAGAATTTTAATTAGAGCAGGTCAGACACCTATGTTAGGCAGTAAGATGCCTACTAAAATGTTTTCCTTTAGAAAATTTATTCTAAATGTATTCATAATAGACAAGACTTGGAAACAATCAAAGTGCCCATCAGTGGATGAATGGACAAAGAAGATGTGGTGTATATATACAATGGAATACTACTCAGTCAAAGGAAAAAGATGAAATCTTGCCATTTACAACAACATGGATGGACCTTGAGGGTATTATGCTACGTGAACTAAGTCAGACGGAGAAAATCAAATACCGCATAATTTCACTCATAAGTGGAAGATAAAAACAACAACAACAACAAAAAACAAACAAATAGATACAGAGATTAGCTTGATGGTTACCAGAGGGGAAGCGGGAGGGAGGCGGGTGAAAGGAGTAATAAAGCACATGTGTACCAGGACTAATGGATGGTAATCAGTCTTCGGGTGGTGAACATGACGTAGTCTACACAGAAATCAAAACATAATGATGTACACCTGAAATTTACATAATGTTATAAACCAATGTTACCTCAATAAAAAAAAAAGAAAATTTATTTCTTTAGAAAAATTATTGGTGAAAATTTTAATAAAAACTGCCTGAATAAGCACAATAAGACTTTACTTATTGCTAGTTCCCATTTTCAACAATAATGATCATAGTCATCTCCCGCATGCTTAAAAACTGTTTTTGTAGAAGAGCTCCTATGAATTAAAGGAAGTAAAACTTCATTCCTTTTAAAACATATTTAAAATTTCTTTTTTCATCGAGTCAGATCGATTTGCCATTAGAATCTTCCCCATCATTTTTTTATTAGACAATTGTCTAAAATCTCTAATGCAGGTCTCATGAAGGCTGTACACCAAGTTAACTTCAGTTATTAGGGATTTTAACAACACAGACTTCAGCTTGGTTATTGTCTCCAGAAAGATACCACGTGACTTTCCCCATTGCCAAGTCTCCAGTTAACAAGAATCCTGGCTTATCACGTGTCTCTATTGTTAGTACTAATTTGAACTGCCTGCCAAAAAATAAAGCTAACAGGAAAAATAATAACTTTTTAAAATAGAACTTGTGCTTATAATTAGGAACCACGCATGAGATTTCTACACAAGGAATAACTTTTCAGCATGCTTGGAAATTTCATTCCTCTTTAAGTCCTATGTCACATTTCCTTGAGGACATATGTGATCAAAGTCTTCAGTTCCCAGAAAATCTAAAATTATAATTGTATTTTCCATTATTACAGTCACTATGGGTAAAAAAAGAAAATAAATATAAAGCAAGAACTGTGGATCAAGAACACAGTCATGAAAAGTTGTAAACTTAACTTCCGTTTAGCGAAAAAACTTGACAAAAGCCTGTCTCTAAGTCAAAAATCAGAGTCTATTTGCATAGAAACAATAGGAATGAAAAGAGCTCCTTGGGCCCTGGCAAGTGATTGCTCTGGACCTTTCACCTAGGGCCCAGTATGTATAGCACGAAACTTCGATTATCCACTAACATAAAATAACGTTTAAAAGCACGTGAAGAGCAACAAATGATGTGGAAAGCAACGGTAACTATGCAGCTTAAGGTCATGGAGTGACTCAAGCCAGTGAAGAAAAAGCCAGTGCTTTAAATGTGATAATAGACACGGAGAGAAATATAAACTATAAACGTTACTGTGCAAAAAAGGGTATTATATTGCCTAATGACAAGAAAATTAAAATTCTAAAAGGAAAACACAGAAGGGCCAATGCCAAAACGTAACAAAAACTATGGGTTCCTAAGAAGCATCCTCTTTACCGTGACAAGGATGATTACCTGCTATCACAGGTAGTCCCTTCTTCCACAGGATACCCATCCACCGTGACCCTGTCTCATCCCTGGCGGAAGGACACAGAGGAATGAGATGCAGTTCAGTGGCTCTTGATCAAATAGTTCATGGGAAACCTATGGGCTCCAGCCTCACCAACAGGCTCATAGGTTTAACCAAAATTTTCCCTATTTTTACAGGCCCCAAATAGGCCCAATTCTCTACAAACAACACATTTTGCTATAAAATTGTAAAATGAACTGTTCTACATAAATAAATAAAAGTTCTAGGAAACAGAACCTCAATTCCTCAGGTACGAAAGGAGTGTTTTTACATTTTAACCATTTTTGATGAAAGCTTTCTGAAATGTAGTATCCCTTCTCCATATTTGTTTTAAGTATATAACCTAATGATGATAATTCAAACTTTTGTTGATGGCTATAATGTTATAAGCAGCTTTATTTTATTAGTTATTGCAACAATTATGACTCTGCTTTCTAAATTCCTTCTCTTTTTCTCTTGACATTAGACTATAACTTCTGCTGTCTTGGAGCTAGCCTCTAGCAGAACAAGCCTCCTTATAAACTGCTGATTCTGATCAGCTCTGGAAAAAGAGATGATTAAATTTTATAGTATGGTATCCTAAGTAAGAATCGATGAATTATATGTGAAGCCTAGGAGTAAAAACTTTAACTTTAGCTGAGAGATTTTCTCATTAGAAGTGTTATCCAACTATTTTGGATTAAAACAAAGACTTAACAACAACAACAAAATCCAATTTATGAGTAAATTGAATATCTTTCTACTAGGGAATACGGCTATCATGTCATTTTCTAATACCACAAAAGGATTAGAATTAGAATTATTTAGCATCTCTTCTAAAAAAATAAAAAGAACACTCAAGTTCAACCTAATTTCTTTTTTTTTTTTGTGAGGAAGATCAGCCCTGAGCTAACATCCATGCCAATCCTCCTCTTTTTGCTGAGGAAGACTGGCCCTGAGCTACCATCTACTGCCAATCTTCCTCCTTTTTTTCCCTTTTTCTCCCCAAAGCCCCAGTACATAGTTGTATGTCGTAGTTGCACATCCTGCTAGTTGCTGTATGTGGGACACCGCCTCAGCAGGGCAAGCGGTAGGTAGGTGCGCGCCCAGGATCCAAACCCGGACGGACCCAGGCCGCCAGTAGCAGAGCATGCGCACTTAACTGCTAAGCGACGGGGCCGGCCCCTACCTAATTTCTGTTTCATATATCTAAAGGCTATAACATCTAAAAATGATGACTATATATTTTTAAATATAATATTGTTGCATTAAGCTTATTACCACATGATAGCTTCCGAAAGGGCCATTATTTTACAGCTTAACCAAAGAGAAGGACCTAATAGTTAAATACAATCCATTATTGACACCATCTTGAACTGTCTGTAATGCTCTAACTCCACGTCAGCCCATTTCCCCACTTACCTGCCCTCCCTTCTGACTTGGCTATTAGGATTAGGAGATCCTACCATTTGCCGCTTGTTTTAACTTTCAGGCAGAATCCTTCTTTCTACAGATCAGCAGTGGTCTCTTACCTGGTATTTCCTCTCTGCTCCATCCTTGACTCAATGCCTCCGACCAGAGAGGCCAGCACTCCCAGAACAGCCCCTGACCACTTTCCCTCACACACACACACACACACACACACACACACACACACAAACACACGCGCCCCACCCCTACCCCCAGCAACTTCCCCAGGGATCCCTCCCTAGAGAGCCAGCAGTAGCAAATACCAACACTTATTTGGTCTTTACTGATGAATATTCTACGTTATAGTCAAAGATAATACTTTGCCATTTATCTTTCCTTTAAACTAAACAATATGAAAAAAAGAAAAAGCTTTGGATTATAACTGCAGTTAACAGCAGTTTTTAAAATCTAAAATCATTTAACATAGTCAAAACAGTAACTAAAGAAAAACTGAACTAAAGCCTAAAAATAATGTCACTTGCTCTCCACCACCCTAATAAGATTCAATGGGAATTCAAACATGAGAGATGCTTTGGATTTATTCCTAATTTAAGTCCGATCAAAACACCAGGATCATTCCAAATTCTATTCCACTATTTTTGCATCATCAAATTAGGTATGCAATGGAAATGAGGTTGGGCAGGAAGCCTCAGGCACATCAGACTGAAAACCAAAAGCCAGAGAAACGCATTCTATGTGTAGGGTACAAGATTTCTCTTATATCCTGGGCCTTAACTCTCAGCTATTCTTTTTGGAGGTTCATCACAGGATATATGGATAATATCTAGGATAATTTTCTACTTTGAAACTAAGGAATGTTACCAGATATGGGGAAAAATATTAACTCTAAGTTTGGACTTAAAATATTAACTCTAAGTTTGGACCCAGAAAGTGAACCTAGGTCTATTTAGCTTCATTAATGAGGGTTATAGTTAAATTCTATTCTTTTGTTTTGTTCTTTTGGCAAATATTCCCACAGGGCAAGGTAGCAGAGGAAAGATAACTTGTGGTTTCATTCTTTATTTATATTCCTGTGTTTGTGTGGAGTTTGCCAAAGGGAAAAAATTTCACGTTAACTAATCAGATCCAGGAACATGCATCAACATAGGCTTTATGGCTGGTTGGCTCAGCTGTCTAATATACCTGCTAAGGATACCAAAGACATGAACTTGATCCCAAATAGTTTTTCCTTTTCAGACAGAATACACACTTCCCTATTCCCAACCAGTCATTTCATGAAGGCGAGATGGACACACATCCCTATGGATGTGGGCACGTGGTCTTGTAAATCCATCATTTCCATTGAGGGGAAACAAACAAACAAAAAAACATAGCCACATCCCTTAACCAACAATATACCATTATGGCAATCATTGTACACACACAAGAAGATCAATTAACCCAAACTGAATCCTGGCCAGTTCAACTAACCAGTTCAGAGGCCAAACACACTACAAACTGTGCCCCGGACAGCAGGTTCAGGCAAAGTCGTACCAACATATCTCCATCTGACCCTCAAACATCTGCATGTGGTGACAAAGGTGGAAAATGAGAGAAAAAGCTCCCAAACACTAAAGTTTGCATAGAGGTTTGAAAAGCTCAGTGTAATGGCAATAGATAGACAGTTTTAAAGTAATGAAAAGTATGTCCCTAAATCTGCTTTGTGGTTCTCTCTCTGAGGAGTGATCCTGAGGTAGTGAGCCAAAAAGCTTTCCCATAAAGAGGAAATGGAGCTCTCAGTTGCCAAGAAGGTCTGCAGAATTCTGAAGCCTCACTAGGAACAGTCTGTTTTTAACTTGTCTTTTTTCTCTTTCCAAAGAGAACGAGTAATTAGAGGTCTTTGAATTATCTGTGCTCGTCTTTCTAAAAATCAAAGATTTTTATTGTACTTCTAAAAAAATTGAGAGACTATATTTTTATCCCTCTTCTCTGAAAATCATGCCTGAAAGAAATGCTAAATGATTTTTAATGATGAATGAAATATTCCTTTTTGATAAAATACATTTAACTTTTTATCCACTTAGAATCTGATATCACAACAATGATGCTGCCAACAGAAACCTCTGAGTTGGTGGTGGTTGCGCTGCTGCTGTTTTTGCTGTACTGGTATATTTGTGCTCATCTTTTCACACTCTGTCACTCAGCCACCAGCAGCTATTTGACACACTGTGTCCCCCTAAAAGGTGAACTAGGTGCATGCCCAGGCCTTAGTTGTTTCTTAATAACAGCTATTATGGAAGCTTCTTTCTATGAAATGAAAGAATTAGGGCACCTAATAAAAATTAGAACTAATGAGAATTAGAGCACTTAGAATATCAGAAAATTAACTTTAACTATGATGTACTTTTCATAATAGAAAGAAGCTCGCAGGGTTTAGCGTAATGCAATCAAAAGTGCATGTGCTCATCCAGTGAAATGGAGTTTTTATGCCAATAGAAACCGGAGGCCACAGAACCGTTCTCAACCTCTGAACACATTTCCACTGGATGTTAACTCCCTTGGTATTTGTTTCATCATTTGTGAAATAAAGAAATAGAATTAGATGAACTGTAAGTCCCATTTCAGCTATAAAATTCTAACATCCAACATAATAAGATTGCTGCCACCACATTTACAACTAATTAAGAATTTTTTAGCTTACATAAATTAACTTCTGAAAAATGAAATTATATAGGATCTTAACCAAAAACCAAAAGACTGGGGCTCTGTGTAATTATGGCAAACAATATACTCAATCCTACAACTAAAATTTTGTGAATATTGGCCCAAATTCCTACATGGAGTGATTTTTAAAATAAGTGAAACAACAAAGAGAGCTAATGAAATTAGAGAACCTAGAATATTGGAGAAATTAACTTTAACTATGATGTACCTTTCATAATAATACTAAATACTAGGATTGTTTTTTAAAAAATGAAAAGTGTGACCATGGTGGATAAATTTTGTCTTTCCCATGATTTATTAGGGTGAACTTTGATGGACATCCTACTTAGAGAAGTTTTCTTTTTCAGTATACAAAGAAAAGTTGGTTAAAGTGTGAATATGATGAGTTGGATGGCTTACAGAGAAGATGGGAGTCATCACTATTTAGGAACTATACTGGATAGCTGTGTTTTGTAAATAGAAAGGATATGCCTTCATAATTTTATAGTTAATACACCCAATGAATATGAACAGAAAATAGATGGCATTAGAAATATGAACACACCAACAGTTATCAATGAAATCAAATTTTCCTTTTAAGCCTTTGCTTTAAAGAAAAATATTAGCTATTTAGAGTTCTACTCAGATCATGCCGTGTATATAGAAGAATGATTAGAAAAAGAAGAAAGGACTGCATGATTTGAATATAGAGACACAGGCAAGGAGATGTTGAGCTGAAATTAACGGCATATTGCAGAGGTATATGTTATAAGGAAGGAGGGCAGGAAAGAGTGAGCATATAATTTGTGGAAAATCAGCCTCAACACATTTCTATATCCTAAGAAAGGGTTTTGTGAAGATTGCTGAACTCTTGTTTACCTAATCTCTTTGCATATAAAATTCCCTCAAATGTACGTTAAACATTTGAAACCAATCAGTATGTATATGACTGTTTTGCTTTTTAATGGCTACTCAAAGAGGGAAACCTAGGGTGGAAATAATAAGTTATTTTTCACAAACTGACACCTTAATCCTTAAAAATATTTAACTGTGAGCGCCCAAACGAAGTCTGTAACAAAGACAAAAAGTAAAGACTAGCAATCAAGTTTAGGATTTTAATCATATTCCAAGATAACAATCCACAAATAAGATGACTAGAACTCATTAAACTGCACAGACCTCAAAGCCATGGAAGGAGATCTAAATTGCACATTAACTGTGGTAGGCAGAATTCTAAGATGCACCCCCAAGATTCCTGCCCCCCTGGTGTTCATGCCCCATATAATCCCTTTCCCTTGAGTGTAGGGAGACCTGTGAATATGACAGGACAGGCCTTCGCTTGCTTAGGTTCCACTATCTGACAAAGGTGATGGGATAGTCACTCCCTTGCTTACATTACGTTACACAAGATTTTGTAGTAGCAGACTAGAGAGAGTTTTCTCTGGCTGGCTTTGAAGACATAAGCTGCCATATTGTGAGATCCCCATAAGCTAGGCCCCAAAGCAGCCTCTAGGAACTGAGAGCAACTCCTGGCTGACAGCTGCCAAGACAGCAAGGAGCTCAGTTCTACGGCCCCAAGGACCTGAATTCTGCTAGTAACTTCACTATACGGGGACCAGTACCCTGAGCTCCAGATGAGAGCCACGGTGTGGCCAACACTGTGAGACAGCCTGGTCAGATTCTGAGCAGAGGACCCTGAGGAGAGGTAGCCTGCCTCCAGACCCGTGGAAACTGTGACATATTGAATTTGTGATGTTTTAAGTTGCTAAGGTGATGATAATGCTCTACATAGCGAGAGAAAACTAATGACCAGCACTTGGCTGTCTGTAATACAATTCAGGGCCAACACACACACCTTATGAGTGCATGATCTGAACTGCAAAGTGAATTAGTGATATTCTGAATCAAATACCCAAACCACTTTGGAAACCTCTTTTGTGGGTTTCATTAAACTATAAATGCATTACAGTATGTTTTTTTAAACTCTCATCTGGTTTCTTCACAGCCACTCTGATAATGATTGAGAAGAACAAGAACAAAGATAAGTAGAATAAATGACTCACTGAAGAACATATTCTTAATGAGATTCCAACTTGAAAAATCTAAGCTTATGTCAAAATCTGTACATTTACTGTAAATGTTTTTGTTTCCTACTGTAATTAACTATAAAATAGTTGTACAAAAATTTAGAGGTTTTTATATGTATGTCACCGGTCAACTACAGCGACAAACCAATTTTAAAACTAAATATTTCAGCACACTGATTAGACAATAAAATATAATTTTCCCAATATCTGATATACTGGTGAAACTTTATTAATTCATATTTTCTTATATATGCATGGTTGGTCCTATGAGTAGACAGAGCAGCCAAGTTCTCTAGGAAGTGTGACTTGAGGAGTAACTAAAAGTTTAACCGCAAAGTTCTCACATTTAGCTTATTTACAGGTGCCCAGTATTGCTATCATTAAGATTTACTTGGGGCCGGCCCTGTGGCCTAATGGTTAGAGTTCCACATGCTCCACTTCGAAGGCCTGAGTTCACAGTTTTGGATCCTGGGCGTGGCCCTGGGCCACTTGTCAGCCATGCATATTTTGTATGGCCACTTGTCAGCCATACAAAATAGAGGAAAACTGGCACAGGTGTTAGCTCAGGGCTAATCTTCCTCAAGCAAAAAAAGAGGAATATTGGCAGCGGATGTTAGCTCAGGGCAAATCTCCCTCAGCAAAAAAAAAAAAAAAGATTTACTCTGTGCCCCAAATACTTTTTCAAAGTACATATGTGAAAATTCTAAATAAGTAAGAACAAATACACATAAATAAATGAGAGTTTTACTCTTTTGGATTAAAATTATCTTAAGAAAGGCTATGGAAATCCAAATACATTATAAAGTAGGTATTAGGTATTAGAATTTATTAACCAATTGGCTAGCTTCTATCTTTTGATGGAAGAGGATGCTGCCATAAAAGGCTCTGGAGAGCTAAGAGACAGGATAAAGGCACTGGACTCTAGGATGCTCTACAGATAAACTGAACACTTCATGAACTTACGTGCACTGCCTCTAGATATAGATATGATACTGAAAGTTAATTTTCTAGTTTATATTATTCTATCAAAGGAATTCTACTGCCCGTATAGAAAACTGGGGAATAGAAAACTTTAGCAACATGCCCATGGTTGGTGGTATAGATGGGGCTAGAGGAGGCAAGAGATTTGCATTTAACCTATTTTTCAAATAAGGAATAACAACTAAATACAACATTATAAATACTAGGGAAAAAGTTTGTGATTTCTAGTTATAGATAAGTAGACAACACACAAACAATGCCACATGCAATCATGGCCTAGACTAGTTTCTCACCTTGGGAATCAAAAAATATGATTATGTAGAGCAGGGGTCAGCAAACTCCAGCTTGTGGCCAATTCAGCCAGCTGCGTGTTTTTGTGAATAAAATTTTATTGAAACAGAGCCACACCCTTTCCTTTATATATTGTTTATGGTTGCTTTCCTGCTACAATGACAACATGGAGTAGTCATGACAGACTGCACGGCCTGCAAAGCATAAAATATTTACTATCTGACCCTTTACAGAAAACATTTGCCAATTCCTGCTCTAGTTCATCAAAAATCAAATAGGCCTATATCTACTATATCTGTGACATCTAGAAGAAATTATACATGACCCTATTTAAAGAAAGTCATTGGTTAAATAAATAAATGGAATTGACATTACGTGTACATAACCAAAATGTTATATATTGATTATATGTTGATTCCACAAACACAGACCCACACAATATGAATTGTAACAACATCTTGCTCTTTTTTTGTAAGCATTCCTAAAATGGTAAATATATTCGGTTGCTATTTTTGATCATTATATATCATTCATTTATTGCAAATCTCATCTTGAGATTTTAGTCACAAAACGTCTTTTCATAGATTTCACTTTTCCATAGAACTTTGTGTAATACAACTCTATAAACATTTAACAAACCTCTGTGTACCAATTAATTCTAGAACCTGGCTGAGACGGAAAACAGTGAAAATGGAAATAAAAAAGGCTATGATAGCTTTTGAAATTATGGGATATGTTTTTGCAATAAATATTAAATCTAGTATGTTCTAAGGACACTACTGTTAAGGATCCAGAACAAGAATAATAGCACCAAGGAATAGCAAGCCTAGTCTCAGCATTTTCTAAAAGGCATATAATTTAAACAGCCTATGTAATTTTAGATAAATGGTTAAACTCAAAAGCAAATGGTTAAATCTCAAACGTATCTTATTTCTTTCTTTATGGTGCAGAATTTTTGAGTTTCTGATGAGTATTTGTCTATATTCTTGAGAAGATAATTTTTTGAAAAAATATTTGATGTTTTCCAAAAACAGCCATACCAGTACAACTATCTAGAAGAATGACACCATGTCTAGAAAAGAATTCAAGTTAGCGTACCTGATTTTTATTACATGTTGTCAACTTAATTAAAAAAAGTGTCTGTCCATCTAGTAAAAAATCCAAACCACAATATCATGTCTCCAACTATGCCTTCAGAGAGATCAACAATTGACTTAAATCTCAGTTATCCAAAGTTCAGATAACATATCTGACATTTGCAATATTTGAGAGATTCATGGGGGTATATTAATAGTTCCTCTAGCTTCTCTGAGCTCTTTTCATTCATTCATTCATTCATATATCCAAACATCACACACTTTCTGATGACCTACTATGTGCCAGGTACATTAGCCATTCTATCACTATTTATGTTAGCTCATCTGAAACAGAATGCCATATTTCATTTCCAACAAGCATTTGTTAAGTGCCCATAATATATACTTTATATATGTGCTAGGTTCTAAACATAAAAAGATAACTAAAACAGAATAATGGTCCTAAAATGTGGCTGTGCACCAGATATTTCTGGGGATTTCATAAATATACAGAGGCTTAGGCTTCATCCTGATTCAGTGGATCGGAATTTCTGATGGTAGGACCTATAACTTTGAATTTTTGCAAGTTCTACTCATGATTCTTAGGCACATTGAACTTTAAGTGTCACTTGTCTGGAGGATGTACCATATAGTATAGAATAAGGAAAGCACCATGAATAAAATGGAAATACAAGGAAGGAAGCGTCAAATTCTACCTGGAGAGATCAGAGAGAGCTTCTCTGAAGGGGTCGCCTTGAAGCTGAGTCTTCACAAATAAGAAATCCACCAAGCAGATAAGCAGGCAGAGGTAACCCGCGTGCAAAAGAGGTCATCCATGTGGAAATAAATGAAGGCATGAGAATGGCATGGCATGTTTGGGGAATTGCAAGTAGCTAGGTATGGATGGAGGGCATGCATGGAGAAAACCCAGGAGAAGTTAGACAGGTAAGCAGAAGAAGCCGGACCATGAAGGACTTTGTGTACACTGCCAGAAATTTTTATTCTATCTTGTGGGCCATAGGGAGTTACTGAAGTTTTGTAATCAATGAAGTGACATGATTAGACAAATTGCTAATAGTAGGAGAGAATCAGATGGAAGCAGAGAGATGCACTATCCTGGGAAAGAAAGGATGAGAACCTGAACTAAACTAATGGTGTTAGAGGAAAATGGAAGGACAAACAAAATAGATTTTTAGGAAATAGTAATGACATGTCCAGGGGATAAAATAGATTGTGAAGAGAGAAGGAGGAACATTACCAGCTTCTAATTTGAGACACTGACTAGATTACACACCTGTTGAAATAGCAATAATAGCTGACATTTGTAGAACATTTGCAATGCTCTAGGCACTGTTCTAAGAGCTTTGTCCATTCAATCCTCATTTGACACCAAGACACAGGATTTATACCTATTTTAAAGATCAGGAAACTGAGGCACAGAAAGGTTGAGTGATTTGCCCAAGGTTACCAACTAGAAAGCAATGAAGTCAGGATTTGACAGCCTATGATTTTAATTGCCCTGCTATACTCCTATATATAGATAATAGGGAGAGGCATGGGGGAATTTGGGAATTAGAATTAGTTGTGTAGCAAAAACACTGTGGGCCATCTGGGAGACTTGTTGAGATGCCAAGTGGACAGTTGAGAATGTGGATCTGGAGGTCAGTAGAACTGTCAGATCCAGGCATTTAGAATTGGAAGTCATCTAGTATGTAGGTAGTTTGACAATACTGGTGTGAAGGAGATGCCTAGGAAGACCATGTGAAGAGAAAAGAGAAGTAGGCTAAGAATAGCATTAATATTTTAGAGGGAGACAAATCCATAATGTTTATAATGTAACGTTGTACTAGATATACACAGATTTATATCTATTTATCCATATATCTATTCCGTTATAAATAGAATTTCATTTCTTCGAGAGAGAAGGCTGTCTCTTCATTTATCAGAAGATAATAAAAATTATATTTTTTAAAAAGAAATGAAACAATTACTTGACAGGGTTTTTCAACCCTTCTTTGTTGGCCTAAAATTATAGGAGAGGAAACCCACAGTGGGGAAAAGACTATTAAATGAAAACAAAGCAGTACGACTTCCTCTTTCAGATTATTTACGAGTTATGAGGGAAACAGTCAAGCTATCACACATGTGGCTACATCTATACGCTATGTTATGGCAGCAAGATCTTATCAAATTATTTTTAAAAAAATTATCCCAAAAAGATTCATTTTTATTGCTATGAGACATTTCAGCCAAAATATTAATGGAATGCCATGCTCCAATGTGAAACTGTGAAAGCTGCGCACACATCATTTTGGTAAAGGAAAATTTTGGATTACTTTCTTATCTCCCAGCTTCAGTAATAGCCTACTTCATTCTGTAACAATGAGATTCCATGTCACTAACGCCATTAGCCTGTCAAGTATGAACATTACTCAACTTCACACTTTTCCCTGAGGATTTACATATAAACCTGACAGCATCATTTGGCACCATTTTCTGGCTCTACTCAGCAAAGGCACAGTATTGGCAGAAACAGGGATTAAATACTAAATCACATTTCAAAGACAGCCTTAATTGGAAAGGAATATTAGAAATATCATTCTTACTCTTTGAACTCCATGTGATCCAGACCTTCAGAATTTTAATTTTATTGGATATTAATATGTAATTAAGAGTTTTAAAAAATTTGCACATCAAAATTTGTTTTCTTTGTATATGAATCTATCCAAAGTCCATTCTTTTAATTATCATTTTACCCAAAATAGCTTAACTTTGTATTTATTTTTAAGAAGTTAAAGATTTAGCATAGTGAAGTAGAAAGAATCAGAAAAACTTAAGTTTGTGCCAGGGCCTGGCACAGTGCCTGTCATCCAGTCAAGGATCAATAACTATTGAATGAATGTGGCCTCAGTTGCCAAGTGTCAGATATACTGTGACCTTTTGGGTTAGATAGATAACGTTTGTTAAGTGTGTTGTAGTCCCAATATATATGCCATGAATTGACGTTTCTTGGTTGGCATTAGCTTAACATTAAAAATCCATCCTTTGTTATGAAAGTATTCTAAATGTTCTTTTGGCTCATTCTTGCTGAGAAAATCCCTTCACTGTTTCAAATGAAAGGGAAAAAAATCCCATATTGACCTGTAAAACATTATCATTTATATAGAGAGTGGAAGTACCACTTAGAAGGTATTGGGTAATAGTGTATAATCAGTAGTGTATAAAACCACATAAATGTCTTGAAATTTTTATGATTTGCTATTCTTATTAGAGAGTTGTGTCATATCACTGGGAAGTTCTTTTGCTCTTCAAGGCAATTTAATGTAGGTATTGTTCACTTAATAATGAAACAGAATTTGGTCTTTTTTCTCAGTTTGCTTCCATTATAGGAATATCTCTGTAGGAGAAAGAGATGAACATAAGAAAAAGAGTATAACTGAGATTTGTAGCACTAGCTGGCTGTGTGGTCTTGGGGCATATTCATAACTTTTCCGGGCCTCAGTTCCCTCTCTGTAAAAAACAAAAAAGGAGATTTAATTAAGTAATAGCAGAGAATCACTGATTTTCTCTTAATTTAAATCTGTCATAATTATCTTATGCTTTTACTTTGGAAAGTCATTCCTCTTACAGCTCTAGTTAAAGGGTTTTAACTAAAATACTGTATGTCAATTAACTTCTATTTTCTCTAATTGGTAACTCTTTGAAATTCCTTGTATCTATGATTTATTACTTCTGCATCTGAGTTCATATATTCTGTTTTCCATGACTTCAGAGTCAGGCAGAAAAGGAACCAGCCCTGGTATGCAGTGATGATGTTCCTGAGCTCTGCATAATTTTCTTTGAAAATACATTGAGCTTTTTTTTTTCTATCTCCATCAAAAGGGTGTGAAATTTAAGTGGTAGAATTGTCTCCATTTAAAAAAAGATCCATTTGTGTAAAACATTTAACTCATTTTTAATTTCTTTTTTTTTTTTTTATGATTTTCCTTCATTCATTTTTAGGACAGGTTTACAATCTTAGCAAATTCTCACTTAAGATTGTCTGCAACAGTAAATATCTTGGGGTTTTAAACTCTGCAATTCATCACGGAGGGCAGGATTAAAAAAAACATTTACTCAGAAACAAATCTCTTCCAAAATAAAATGTTTCATACCACAAATTAATTATCCAAACACAATTATGTCACTATCTCTTTAACTTCCCTACTCATAATTCTAGGGTTATCAGATGAAATACAAGATGCCCAGTTAAATTTGGATTTCAGATGAACAGCAATTAAGTTTTAGTACAATTATGCATGCAGTATTTGGAACACACTTATACTAAAATTTATTTCTATACCAAATGATTAGTACATTAAAAATTATTTGCTATTTATCTAAAATTCAATCTAACTAGGTGTCCTATATTTTTATTTGCTAAATCTGGCAATGCTTCTTAATTGCTATTTGTAAAAGGAATTAGTCAAGGTGATGATAGTCACTGAGTGTATACTCTAAGTGACCTAACTCAACTGAAGTCTGTTTCTCACTTTCTAATGTGAATGAGCCTAGTTGGCAATTGGCTGTTCTTTATGTGGTCATTCGAGGACCCAACCTCCTCCCATTTTGTGGCTCTGCCATTCCAAGGGCCTGAAGGGAGTCCCCTGCATCCAGCTGATAGAAAGAGGGAGAAGGATGGATAAGGCACACCCACTTCTTCACTGCTTTGGCCCAGAAGTGACAGTTTCTACTCACAAGTCACTGGTAAGAAGTAGTCATATGGCCCTATATAGATTAAACAAAGGCTGAGAAAATTAATTCCTTGTTTGGTAGTGACTTTCCAGAGACAACTCTACATGATGAAAAAGAGAGATGACATTTTAGTGAAAAGTTTAGTCATTTGTGCCTCAGTTTGTAACCAAAGGAAATAAATACAATAATCACCCTATGCCATTTCACTTTTGTATTTTGGAGAGATAAAACACTGAAGATATTTGGGACCCTCCCTCTTTGCATTAATGGCACACAATCTGTGATATTTAGTAAATAGTAGAAAGTTGATCTAGTTGATGGTTTTGTATGGAATTATTTTTCCTGATACTGAAAAATTGTGATTATGTATCTATATCAACCTATGTCAAGGATCTATCATAAGAGTCAATAAGATAATGGACATGAATTGCTTTGAGGAATTCAAATGCCATTCACAGATAAAATTAAAACACATATTACAACTGGAGACTCTTCAGAGGATCCACTTGTCTGCTGCAAAGACCACTAGAAACCAAATTCTCCCTTACTCTGGGTTGTAACACTTAACCATTAGCCCTGAAGGCTGCTTGAAATTCAACCACAAGGATTAACCAAGACCTATGTGACCTGATCTATGAGTCTTCATGTTTCCAACTCTGAGGGGGACTTTGTTCCTTACTTGCTTTGCTCATGTCTGGTCTGAACTGAAACAAAGACTTACGATTTTGTAGTTTTTGATTCTGTCTGGCTGCTCTCTGTGTCTTTGTCCATCTTGGATCTCTACTCATTGCCTTTGACTTTCTCAGCTCAGAATTTTACATTTGACCTCCTGTTGGATCTGCCTCGCTTTCAGGACTTACAATGACCACAGTAACACCCCTTTCCTTGTAACTGGGCTCCTGGCCAAAGTTTCCATAACCCCACTGTTACAATTTCACTTGCTAGCTTTGGTCCAGTGGATACTGATATTAAATCTGTGGTCACTATTGATAGCTGCATTCCTTAAATTAAGTCTTTATGAAAGCATTCTCCTGACATAATTGAAATGACAGAAAGTTACCTCTTGCTTTCCATACCACTGACAACGAGCTCCAGTCCTATTTGGAAGTAAAAATTGCTCAGACTGCTTGAGACCTAACTTTCCACACTTTTCCCCCAAGGAGAAAAGGGAATCAATGTGCTTATTTTTGTCTATGCCACTCAAAGGAATTTCTTTCTCATTTTTCTTCTTTCCTAAGAGCTTCTGAGCCTGCTCTATAACCATTAGCTCTTCACAAAACATTTCTCCCCAATAGCAATGTAATCAAAATGCAAATAATTGTGTTTTTCATCAAAACACTTAAGGGCTGGATTCTTGGAACATTCCACGGTCCCTTAGCTAGATTCTTACCTCTCTTGTCAAAAGCAGCTTATAATTCATGTTAGTTTTAAGACTTCTTCCCGTATTGGAAGCTTCACTGAGAATTCCTCTCTACGTAACTGTCAGAGTGCTAGAAAGCCCTCCCTGAACTTCTTCACAGGCATAGACAAATTACCACATTCTTCATCATCAAACATTTATTTGGTGCCTGTATAATGTCTGCTACTACACGAGGTACTGCAGAGATTTACTAAGATATAAATTTTGCTTTTTGTTAGTGGTGCCTGGTTCATAATATACACACAATACGTATTTGCTAAACGAATAAGGAAAAATATGGGATCTCTTGTGCTATTGTGTGTCATTTTCTTGCTTTAAGGCCAATGACACCATTGCTTATGGATAGGGGCAGTATTACCATAGAGCAAATCTCTAAGAGCTCATGGGCACACCGGGCTCTAAGAGACCACAATAAACATCCTCAGAGCCAATCAGTAAAAAAGAATATACATTCACGGAACAGGAACATGTTCCCACTTCATTCACACACACTAGTGTGAACAAATTATATACCACATAATAAAAAAAAAACATTCAGCCATTTTTTTAAGGAAAAGAAATTGTTTTTTGAAGTATTTTGTTTATATAATTTGTTGAACTGAACATTGTCACTTATTTACTTGGAATCGCTTAGAACAAATAAAAATTATTGTTTTTTGTACTATGAAAAACAAAGACTCACAATGTTACTTTTTTAAGTAGTTACTAAAACATGTACCCTGAAAATACACATTGTTGACTGACTGATGTTGGGACCAATGAGGCCACAAGTGATTTCAATCACCTACGACTCAGTGATTCCCTGGACAGCAAGAGAATAACTGGGTAAAGTTGTTACTTGATGCCTGTGTTCAAAACGCAAGAACTAAATTGCATTCCAATGGATATGACAATTGGAAGCGATAGATTAATAGTCACGAGGATTGTAATATTATAGCCAGGGAAAAATGTTTATGGGAGAATGCAACAAAGACAGGAAATCTGCATCTTAGGACTAAAGAAGACTGCAAAAGAGTTGCCTTAAGGAAGACCATCATCTAGCTTCTCAATGTTCACAGAATAAAGCTTGAATTTCTTATCTAGGTACTCAAGGCACACCACATTCTGATCCCCACTATGTCCAGCCTCAGTTCCACTTCCTCTTCTTTTGCCTGCTGGCCACATAATTGAGCTACAGAGCAATTTACCAGACTATAAACTCATACAGACAGGCAGAGCATCTAATCAGCATTTTTGTGCTCAAATCTTAAATACTAATAGACAAGGATCATCACACATTTAGGGAAAGCCACCAACATGAAAGAGACCCAAATAAACAAGCCACAAAAGGAATTCAGAGTAAATAGAGACCATGCAGAGAATAGAAGAATACTTCAAGAAAAAATATAGTTAATTTCCTCAGAGAAAGATAAGAAACAAAAGCAGAATACTGTAGGAAAAAAAAAAAAGAGCAATCAGAGAATAGGAAAGAGCAAACAGAGAACATTTCAGAAATGAAAAATAACTGAAATTAAAAATAAATCACTCAAAGATTTGGAAGAAAAAGCCATGGAAATCTTTCAGAAAGTAGAACAAAATAGATGACTAGATGGACTACAGGAAAAATAAATTAAGAAAATTAAAGGCTCAATCAAGAAGGCCTGATATCTGACCAATTGGCTCATTGAGGGCAGTGTTTCTTTACTGCTGTAACCACTAGCACGGAATCCTAATGCCTTGCATAGAGAAGGTGCTTAATAACTGTAGTTGTTGAATGAGCAAATGAATGTTCCAAAAAGAACAGAGAGCTAGTGATGGGAACAAAAGAAGAAAAAACATTTCCAAAAATGAAGAACATGCATCATATGAAATAGCCCACCAAGTGTTCAGCACAACTATTCAAAAAACTCACTTTTTTTTTCACTCACCAATGCTTATTATCATTAAATTTCAGCATCAGGGTTAAAGCCAAGATTCCAAACCCAAGAGAAAAATCAGGTCAATTACAAAGAATTAGAAATCAAAATGGCTTGAATTTTTAAAGGAAAATTAGAAATTAGAAGTCAAAAGAATAATGCCTTCAAATTTTAACAGAAAATTATTTCTTAGCCCAGAACTATTAATCAAATGGTAGGGTAAAGACATTTTTGTATGTGAAAAGTACCAGCAAATTTCTATGTCAAATATTTTTTCCTTAGAAAACTATTGGAGGATATGTTCCACTGAAGAAAAGAGGTAAACCAAGAAAGAGATTCACATGGACTCTATGAAACAGGATCCATCATGAGAAAGATGGTAATAGGAATTCCAGGATGACAATGGTTCAGCAAGCCTAAGAGCAATCAGTCTAGATGGAAGCCAGAGGATAGAGAGTTCTAGCAGGAAGGTCTCCAAGAAAAAAAAAAAATTGAGAGCAATAGATTTGACAAGCTTGACCATGTGGAAAGAGTTATTACCATAGAGTTATTGGTAAGTATGGAAAGACCTAGCATAGATTCAAAGAAAACTAAGCAAATGAAAAAAATTCAGGAAAACAAGTGTCATGTGAAAGGAAATTAATTATGGGGCAGCTGTGAAATATACTTACATAGTCATGAAACAAAAAACACTAACAATGCATTTAATGAAAATTTAACTAAAATATATTGGGAGAATGTGTAGAGGGGATAAGAGAGCTAAAAATCCTCATTTTAAGAAAATTACAGGCCAATATCACTGATGAACATCTATGCAAAAATCCTCAATAAAATACTAGCAAATCGCATACAACAATACATTAAAAAGATTATACACCATGATCAAGTGGGATTTATTCCAGGGATGCAGGGATGGTTTAACATTCGCAAATCAATCAACGTAATACACCACATTAATAAAATGAAGAATAAAAATCACATGATCATCTCAATAGATGCAGAGAAAGCATTTGACAAGATACAGCATCCATTTATGATAAAAACTCTGAACAAAATGGGTATAGAAGGAAAGTACCTCAACATAATAAAGACCATATATGAGAAACCCACAGCTAATATCATCCTCAATGGTGAAAAACTGAAAGCCATCCCTCTAAGAACAGGAACCACACAAGGATGCCCACTGTCACCACTCCTATTTAACATGGTACTGGAAGTCCTAGCCAGAGCAATCAGGCAAGAGAAAGAAAGAAAAGGGATCCAAATTGGAAAGGAAGAAGTGAAACTGTCACTATTTGCAGATGACATGATTTTATATATAGAAAACCCTAAAGAATCCACCAGAAAACTTTTAGAAGTAATAAACGAATATGGTAAAGTTGCAGGATACAAAATCAACATACAAAAATCAGTTGCATTTCTGTACACTAACAACGAAGTAGCAGAAAGAGAAATTAAGAATACCATCCCATTTACAATTGCAACAAAAAGAATAAAATACCTAGGAATAAACTTAACCAAAGAGGTGAAAGATCTGTACACCGAAAACTATAAAACATTTCTGAAAGAAATTGAAGAAGACACAAAGAAATGGAAAGATATTCCGTGCTCTTGGATTGGAAGAATTAACATAGTTAAGATGTCCATACTTCCTAAAGCCATCTATAGATTCAATGCAATCCCTATCAAAGTTCCAACAACATTTTTCACAGAAATAGAACAAAGAATCCTAAAATTTATATGGAACAACAAAAGACCCCGAACAGCTAAAGGAATCCTGAGAAAAAAGAACAAAGCTGGAGGTATCACACTCCCTGATTTCAAAATATACTACAAAGCTGTAGTAACCAAAACAGCATGGTACTGGCACAAAAACAGACACACAGATCAATGGAATAGAATCGAAAGCCCAGAAATAAACCCACACATCTATGGACAGCTAATCTTTGACAAAGGAGCCAAGAACATACAATGGGGAAAAGAAAGTCTCTTCAACAAATGGTGTTGGGAAAACTGGATAGCCATATGCAAAAAAATGAAAGTAGACCCTTACCTTACACCATACACAAAAATTAACTCCAAATGGATTAAAGACTTGAATGTAAGACCTGAAACTGTGAAACTTCTAGAAGAAAACATAGGCAGTACGCTCTTCGACATCAGTCTTAGCAACATCTTCTCAAACACCACGTCTGACCGGGCAAGAGAAACAATAGAAAAAATAAACAAATGGGACTACATCAAACTAAAAAGCTTCTGCACAGCAAAGGAAACCATCAACAAAACGAAAAGACAACCTAACACTTGGGAGAAGATATTTGCAAACCATACTTCTGATAAGGGCTTAATCTCCAAAATATATAAAGAACTCATGCATCTTACCAACAAAAAAACTACCAACCCAATTAAAAAATGGGCAAAGGACCTGAACAGACATTTCTCCAAAGAAGATATACAGATGGCCAACAGGCACATGAAAAGATGTTCAAAATCATTAACTATCAGGGAAATGCAAATCAAAACTACAATGAGATATCACCTGACGCCCATCAGAATGGCTATAATTAACAAGACAGGAAACAACGTGTGTTGGAGAGGATGTGGAGAGAAGGGAACTCGCATACACTGCTGGTGGGAGTGCAAACTGGTGCAGCCACTATGGAAAACAGTATGGAGATTCCTCAAAAAATCAAGGATAGAACTACCATATGATCCAGCCATCCCACTGCTGGGTATTTATCCAAAGAACTTGAAAACACCAATTTGTAAAGGTACATGCACCCATGTGTTCATTGCAGCGTTATTCACAATAGCCAAGACTTGGAAGCAACCTAGGTGCCCATCAAGGGACGAATGGATAAAGAAGATGTGGTATATATACACAATGGAATACTACTCAGCCATAAGAAACGATGAAATCCAGCCATTTGTGACATCATGGATGGACATTGAGGGTATAATGCAAAGTGAAATAAGTCAGAGGGAGAAGGTCAAATACCGCATGATTTCCTTCATTAAGTAGTAGATAATAACAACAATAAACAAACACATAGGGACAGAGATTGGATTAGTGGTTACCAGAGGGGAAGGGGGGAGGGAGGAGGGTGAAAGGGATAATTTGGTACATGTGTGTGGTGATGGGTTGTAATTAGTATTTTGGTGGTGAACATGATGTAATCTATGCAGAAATAGAAGTACAATGATGTACACCTGAAATTTTTACAATGTTATAAACCAATGTTACTGCAATAAACAAAAAATTAAAAAAAAAATCCTCATTTTAGGGCTAGAGGAAGGAGGGACACTCTGGGGTATGCTAGGAAACAGAGGGAGAGAACTACAGCTTTTTATTCTAAGCCATGGATCATTGTTTGACCTTTTAATCTATGTAACCATTTACTTTGATCATAATGTTTGATGCTAATAAAAACATTTTTAAGTGCTCTAATGTAATTAACAGAATGGCAACTAATTTTTTAAAATCATATTTAGCCATTGAATTTAGTATTCATTGGATTTAGAAATTAGAAGTTTCGTTAAATTTAGTAAGAAATTGCTTAGAAGAATAATTTCAAAATAGTTGTTTCCATGTACGTAGCCATCTGAAAAAGTTCCAATATGATAAGCAACAACAACATAAACCATGTCAAGGTTTGGCATAGTACAGTGGTTAACAACGTTCCATCTGGAGGCATGTTGCCTGCCTTCGAACCTTGGTTCCTTCAGCCACTTTCTAACAACGTGGCCTCAGGAGAGTGACTTCACCTCTCTTGCGTCACTCATTCATATGTAAAATGGGGACAGTTCTGGTATGTACTTCATTGGTTATTGTGTGGATTCTGTGAGTTATTTCATAGGAAGTACTGAGAACTGAGCCTGGCATAAACAAAGCACTCAATAAATCATTAATTATCATTTTTAATTATTCTAAAATACAAAAAAAGCTTCTATAAACCAACGGAATATTTATTAAGTTTATGTACACATTTTACTTAGTTATTACAAAGCCATATTTACTTTTCTATCTCTTTATTGTTAGCCATTCCTTTATTTTTTCCCATTCCCTGTCTTCCTTACTTCATCATTTATCTTATCATTGGGACAACTGTTAAGTTTTTGGTAAATGAGAAGAAAATGGCATGAGATTTATACTTAAGTAAATAACTTTAGTACCACTGAAGTGATAAATAAATAAAAAGCAATAGGATATACTGGAGTATATGAGGAAGCCATTTGGTTTAAAACTAATTCAGCCTGACCTTGTTTTTCCAGAAAGGCCTGACATGGCCTGTTGAGCATGCATTGTACATCTGCTTTAAACATTTACTATGTCCCAAAGACAAGAATGATGCCCTTAAAGATAGAGATATAGCCCCCCACCACCCCAATATCAGCATTTCCTTAAAGATAAGCATCTCTTCCTAGAAACTAAGGATTAATTACCGACCTGCTGTGCTCACTTTGTGACCACTGACCTGTTGTGCCAGTTAAGCATCTTGTGACAGTAGTAAAAGAGACATTCCTGTCATATGTGATGTATGCTCTTTGTTCCAAGATGATATATAACCACTCCGTACACCCCACTTCTGGGATGTTCTTTCTTTTTTTGTTTTTTTTTTTTTTGTTATTTTTTGGGTTTTTTTTTTTGTTTTTTTGTGAGGAAGATCAGCCCTGAGCTAACATCCATGCCAATCCTCCTCTTTTTGCTGAGGTAGACTGGCTCTGAGCTAACACCTATTGCCAATCCTCCTCCTTTATTTCCCTTTTTTTCCAGTAGATAGTTGTATGTCATAGTTGCACATCCTTCTAGCTGCTGTATGTGAGATGCGGCCTCAGCATGGCCAGACAAGCGGTGCGTCGGTGCGCGGTCAGGATCCGAACTTGGGCCACTAGTAGCAGAGCGTGCACACTTAACCACTAAGCCACAGGGCCAGCCCCTGGGATGTGCTTTCTTCCTTGGGGAAGGAAGCCCCCCAAGCTATAGTCCTCAGACCTGGCTCATAATAAACTCACCCCAATTTTGATTTATAGATTGATTATGGATTTTTGTGTTGATAGAAGAAAATAATGCAAGAAAACACTTATGCTTCAGACACAAAGAATTAAACTTATGCTTTTAAACCATTTTTTTTAAAGTTAAAAATTATAAGTGAAAATTATCCTATAAGATTGCATTTCACTCATCAGTGTTGAACACAAGCACTTGGTACCTCTCTGGCATCAATGCCACCCTGAACTGACATGACACATTATTGTCAGGCAAGTTTTAAACTAAGAGTGGGAGCTTTGAATACTTTCTGCCCTTTAGCAGAGCAAACAAGCAGGAAATGACACAACAAGCTTTACACTTGATCTTAGCCAAAAGGCCGAGAAGCGATTGACACAACAAGCTTTAAACCAGCCCCTTGCTCTTAGGCTCCATTTGTTATTTATTCAGTGTGACTGATCAGTACCTGTTCAACAAATATCGGTACCCTTCAACTCTATTCCTTCATAAAACTATTTTTTTAGTTGAGGAGAAAATAGAACATTTTGAATTATAGCCTTGTGGAAGAAACTAGAAGACTCTCCAAAGCAAATCCCTCCTCCGACCATGCAAAAAAACCTGACTCTCATGTCATAGAAAAATCCACCTTTGAATCAAATTCTAAAGGATGACTTTTGACTGCTTGAAATAGCTTCTGGCTAGGTCCAGATTTTCAGTACAATTGCATCTTAAGTGTAAGGGGAAATGTCTTTCTGTACCACATTTCCTCTACATAAACAAGGTGTCCCCAGGACAGCCTTCAGAGGCCCCACCGACTCCTACCTGATGGGATGTTGCTGGCCTCCACCAGCAACAACCCTATCCACTACACAACACCCTTGGCAAATTTAGTTTAGCCCAAGAGAAACAAAAATTAGAAGAAGCCCTTCTCAAAAATAAAACAAAACAAAAACAGGAGAAACTGACATATTGCTCTTGTCTTCCAAGAGTGCCACCAGGACGTCAGGAGACAATGGACAAAACATGGGCTAAGAGTCAAGAAATCTAGTTCTAATACCAAAATCTATCTTTTTCTGGTCTACATTTCTTCTCTGTAAAGTAGTGGTGATTCCTATTTTTTTTTTTCTTGACTAAGGAAGATTCACCCAGAGCTAACATCCATTGCCAATCCTACTCTTTTTTTGCCTAAGGAAGATTAGCCCTGAGCTAACATCTGTGCTTATCTTCTTCTATTTTTTTGTATGTGGGACACTGCCACAGCACGGCTGCTGAATGGAGTAGGTCTGCACCCAGGATCCGAACCCATGAACCCAGGCTGCTGAAGCGGAGTGCATGGAACTTTAATTACTCAGCCAGGGGGCCAGCCAGGCCGTGATTCCTATTTATATGCCTATTGCATCCTTGAGAAAATCAAATGAGTTAATTGATGTGAAAAGACTCAGAAACTGTCTTTGTTATTCCAATTGATAAAATTTATTTTTTTTAACAAGTATTTGTTATGCCCAGCACCGTTCTAGGTCTGGGGCATGTAACAATGAGAGATGGAAAGTCCTTGTCTCCAATGAGCTCTCACTTAAAAAAAAAAGATATACATATACATGCATATATAATACTTATACATAATACATATATATTATCTGTATTAGTCAGGGTTCTCCAGAGAAACAGAACCAACAATATGTGGAGCGAGACAGAGAGAAATAGAGAGAGATTATTTGGCTCATGCAATTGTGGAGGCTTGGCAAGTCCAAAATCTGATGAGATGGGCCAGCAAGCTGAAGATTCAGGGAAGAGTTGCAATTCAAGTCCAAAAGCAGTCTGCTGGCTCGGGGGAGGTCAGTCTTTGTTCTATTAAGGCCTTCAACTGATTGGCTGTGGCCCAGATGTAGGGCAATCTGCTTTACTCAAAGTCCACTAACTTAAATATTAGTCTCACCCAAAAAATACCTTCATAGAAACATCCAGAAAACTGACTCAAATATCTGGGCACTGGGGCCCAGCCAGGTTGATGCATAAAATTAACTATCACATTATATAAATATATGCAATTATATAAATATATGTCCTTGCTTGGCATGATACTGTGGGACCATCAAAAGGACTGTGCAAGCTGCAACCATACAAAGCTATCTTAATAATCAATGGAGAAGAATTACAGTTGTTCTATGACTTTTAAAAAATCTTTATAAAAATATAAAACTCTCCAATTGTCAATTATAAATGTATAGGAAAAGGAAAAAACTAATACTTATTTAGTATACAGTAGTTTAAAACATTAGAAATGTTGATAATTTCAAGTGTTTTATTTCTTAATAAAAAATTATCAAGAATAGTTTGAACTACAATTTAAAGTTGCCCTCTTGTTGTATAACATAATACGAGCAAGCATCTTTTCTGTGCCTTGGTGAATTGTCATACTTGTTTCTAAGTTTGCATCAGTGCCCAACGTTTTATCCATTGCATTTTTAAAGTCACGAAATGCCTCCCAGAGTTGCCTTAATATGAAGTTTTTTGTCAGCATCACTTCTTATGAGACATCTTCACACTTTTCATCACAGCCACTTTTCTCATTTGTGTTGATAAGTTTCCACTTGCTAAGTTCCTCTGGCTGTGTCTCTAGAGTCTCTAGTACGGCAGGACTGTGAACGTCTCCAGGTCAGCTCTTTCTTCTCTAACTCCATCTACATTCAATTCATATACCGCAAAGTTATTTGTAAAGTGAGGTAAAAGCTTCTGCCATCTTAGCGGTTAAGTGCGCGCGCTCCGCTGCTGGCGGCCCGGGTTCGGATCCCGGGAGAGCACCGACACACCGCTTCTCCGGCCATGCTGAGGCCACGTCCCACATACAGCAACCAGAATGGATGTGCAACTACGACATACAACTGTCTACCGGGGCTTTGGGGGAAAAATAAATAAATAAAATCTTTAAAAAAAAAAAAAAAAAAAAAAAAGCTTCTGCCATACTACATGCATATTTCTCTGTTACTTCTTCCCATGATGCTTGAATGTTTTCAGTTGCATGCTTTATGTCTTATTTTTTCCAAAACTCAGCTAAAGAAATTGCATGATCTCTAGTTTAACACCTTGTCTGAAAGTCCATCCAAGATAATAGGCTTTGGAAGTTAAAATAATTCTATGGTCCATTGGCTGGATTAATGAAGTTGTGTTTGATGGTAAAAAACAAATTTTCACATTTTATTCAAGTGCATAAGAGAATCAAGGTGATCTGGAGCATCATTCAACAGAGTAGGGCTTTAAAAGCTCAGTTATACAAATATATCACTGAGAGGTAAGCAATAGAACTCTGTGCTTCACAGTCTGTGCATGAGCCGAATAACAGATGCACAGGAACCAGACACTAACAAACGTTGAAGGAAGCGATGTGACTGGTCACCGATCAAGACGCACACAGGTTATTTACAGTGTGATTTGTGATCTGGAGAGGCAGCAGTAAAGTTTGTACTTTAATACACAGTTAATACATTGAGGTTATTGAAATTTGAACTGTGTAGTTGAGGGTCTGGTGTTATTGAACTAACCTATGGTAACTAAATTCATGCACACAAACAGAATATTCTGAAAAGAAAAAAAAATGCATACAACCTCCCCTTTCACCTAACATCTTGCTCCAAATAGTACCCATCTTTCTTTTATCCTCTTTATAACAAATCTCCTTGAGGAGGTGGTCTGTATTTACTGTCTCCACTTCCTCACCTCCCTGTCTGTCCTCAGACACTCCGATTGGGCTGTAGGCCCTATTACTCTGCTGAAACATCCCCTGTTGAGATTCCTACGGATGGTAATACTACCAAATTCCATGGTTAATTAGTCCACATTACTTGACCTGTTAGGAGCATTTTGACAAAGCTGATAACTTCTGCTTTCTTGAAACAGTATCAAAATTTGGTTTCTGAGCACTATGCTTTCTTGGTTTTCCACTGCCTCCCTGACTGCTCTTTTGTAATCTCTCCTGCTAGATTTTCCCTCTCTATCTCCTTTCTACAGGTGGGCTGTCACGGGTACAGCCCCTAACCTTCTCCTGGTCTCTAGGCACTCCCTATATAATCTCATCCAGTTTAAGGTTTTATATAACACCTACCTTGATGAGTCCCAAATTTGTATCTCTAGCCCCCATCTCTTCCCTGAGCCAATAGGTGATAATAGGCATATCAGCTTATCATGTCTGACGAGAATTTTTTATGTTCCATTCCCATCTGTTGCTTTCCCATCTTTGTATATGATACTATCGTACCAGTTGCCCTAGCCAAAAACTTAGGAATGATCTTTATTTTTTTTGTGAGGAAGATCAGCCCTGTGCTAACATCTGCCAATCCTCCTCTTTTTTTGCTGAGGAAGACTGGCCCTGGGCTAACATCCATGCCCATCTTCCTCCACTTTATATGGGACGCTGCCACAGCATGGCTTGCCAAGCGGTGCATCGGTGCGTGCCCGGGATACAAACCGGCAAACCCCGGGCCGCTGCAGCGGAGCGCGCGCACTTAACCGCTTGCACCACCACGCCAGCCCCAGGAGTGATCTTTAATTCCTCTCTTTTCCTCATAGCCTGCACCGAATCCAATAGCAGGTCAGCTCAAATCTGTCTTCAGGATATATCCTGGAGCTGACCTTTACTCCCATCTCCATTGCTAAAACCCTCTCCAAACCATAACTATCTTTCACCTGAGCTGCTGCAAAAGCCTTCCAACTGGTTTCCTTGCTTCCACTATAGCAGCTCCATAGTCAATTTTTAGTTCAGCTGCCAGAATGATCTACTAAAAATGCAAATAAAATTATATCACTCCTCTGCTTAAAACCTTCTGCAGGCTTCCTGTCACACAAAGCGTAAAATCCAAACCCCTTGTCGTGGCCTCCAAGGCCTTATATGATCTCTCCTCTGAGTACCTCGCCAAGCCTGTCTTTTGATTGCTGCCCATCTTGCTCCTCTCCTCTAGCTGCCCCAGCCCACATTCTGTCTTTTGAGCACTTCAAGCTCATTCCTACCTCTGGGGCTTTGCACTTGCTATTCCTTCCACATAATATTTTCTTCCCCCAGATCTTGGCAATGGGAGAGATGCATGTGGTTATAAAAGAGCAACACAAGAGATCTCTGTGGTAATAAAACTCTTCTGTATCTGACTGTGGTGGTAGATATACAAAACCACACATGGGGTAAAATTGCCTAGAACTAAATACTCACACACACACACACACACACACACACACACACACAAATGAGTAAACTGGGGAATCTGAATAAGATCAGTGGATTGTATCAACGTTAATTTCCTAGTAATAATGATAATGTACTATAATCTTGCAGGATGTTACCCTCGAAGAAAACTGAATAAAGTGTACATGGAATCTCTCCACATTACTTCTTAAAACTGTATGTGAATCTACAATGATCTCAACATAAAAAGTTTTGTTAAAACAAAAACACTTGTACACACAGTCCGATATAGCATTGTTTATATGAGTCCCAGACTGGGAATAAACCAAATGTCCATCAACAGGTGAATGGAGAAACAACTTGTGGTATACCGATACAATGAAATCCCACTCAGAAATAAAAATGAGCAAACCGCTCATACATGCACCACCATAGATAATCTCACAGACAACATTTTGAATAAAAGAAATCAGTATTTCATTTATATGAAGTTCTAGAACAAACAAAACTAATCTGTGGTGATAAAAATTAGATCAGTGGATGCCTGGGTAAAAGGGAGGAGTGGGGTGTTGCAAAGGGACCTGAGGGGGCTCTCTGGCATGATGGAAATGCTTTATATCTTGATGAGGGTGGTGGTTACATGGGATACACATTCGTCAGAACCCTTCAAACTGTACTCTTAAAATCTGTGTTTTTATTGTAGGTAAGTTATACCTCAATAGGCTATTTTTAAAAATAAGTATCTGCATAGTTATAGGGCAGACAGAAAAGGAGGCAAGGCTATTTAAAATGGAGGCAATGCCGTATTTGGGAAGGTCCTGGTGCAGGCATCTTTTATGCTGGTCGGATGGCCTTAAAGGGCAGGGTACACCAGTCAAGGAAATAGAGAATATGCATTATTCACTATAGCCAAGACATGTAGACAACCTAAAGTGTCCATCGATGGATGAACAGATAAAGAAAATGTGGTATACATTTACAATGGAATATTATTCAGCCATAGAGAAGAAGGAAATCCTGTCTTTGCAACAACATGGATGGATCTTAAGGGCATTATGCTAAGTGAAATAAGTCAGAGAGAGAAAGACAAATATGTATGATCTCACTTATATGTGGAACCTAAAAACATTGAACTCACAGAAACAGAAAGTAGAATGGTGGTTGCCAGGGGCTGACAGGTGGGGGAAATGGGAGATGTTGTTCAAAGGGTACAAACTTTCAGTTATAACATGAATAAGTTCTGGGGATCTAATGTACAGCATGGTGACTAAAGTTAACAATACTGTGTGGTATACTTGAAAATTGCCATGAGAGTAAAGTTTTAATGTTCTCACCATAACACCACCACCGCCAAAATGGTAATTATGTGAGGTAAAGGATGTGTTAACTAACCTTACTGTGGTAAACATTTTGCAATATATACACGTATCAAATCATCACATTGCACACCTTAAACTTAAACAATGTTATATGCCAATTATACCTCAGTAAAGCTGGGGGAAAAAAGAAAGCCAAGAAATCAGTGAAAGACAAAGCCTCTTTTCTGTTACAACACCTCTCTACACCATAGGGCGTGTGGGGAATGGAAACCCTAAAGTCTACACCTCAGTGAGACACTGTTGACGATGACTTATAATTTGCACAGGCTATAATTTGCATTTTTCTGCATATGCTTAATTAGTGTTATGTTTAAGGATTAAATAAACAAAATAAACTTGTTGGTTCAGGAATACACCTAATGTATCATGCCCTCCCTTGACTGTGCACTTTTGATTACTGAGCATTTCCAGAGAATCAGCAAATAGACTGAGAGATTAAATGACATGGAAAATATTGATTGGTGGCTTTAATATCTACACTTGGCAGGAGAGACAGTCATGTGTGGCTTAACGACAGGGATACCTTCTGAGAAATGTGTCGTTAGGCAATTTCGTCGTTGTGTGAACATCACAGAGCGTACTTACACAAACCTAGATGGTATAGCCTACCACACATCTAGGCTAGATGGGACTAATCTTATGGGACCACCTTTGTATACATGGTCGGTCGCTGACCGAAATGTTGTTATGCAGTGCATGACTGTGTATTCAGAGATTAAAGTATAGTCCAGAGAAAAGCAAGCTTAGAAGATGAAGCTATCAGTCTTTTATTAATGGCCTTCAACTGCCTCAATTTTGCTGTGTTTCTAAAGCAGCAGAACGTGTTTCTAACACAAACACGCCAGCAGTACACTACAGCCTGGAAGAGAAATCTGGTAAAGATACAAACAGTTCTCTGCTATTTACATCTTCTGGAATCACCACTGAATTCTGACACCCAGACACTGGGACTCTCCAACTAGCCTGTAGAGAAGTCAATTGTAGGAAATTGCATCACTATCCTAATTTTTTTTTAAAAAATAAATTAAGACATGAGGGAAAGATGTCTGGGATACTGAATATAAAGACAGTTGTTCTCCAGTTGGTTATCTAATTTAGACAATCAATTCTTCACTATCAAAAGCAATAAACCAATCTCTTTGCATATGTTTTTTTCTGGTAAACTCTTCCTTTCAGACATTTATATTTTACAGATGTCGAATACAGACTATATTTTAGTCTTCTCCCATGCAAAATTGGAAGGAAATCTACTAAGTGTTAACTTTCAATATGGAACCCAGGAAAGAGCTGAGCTACTAAAACCTAAAATACGTGTCACTTACTAGCTGCCTGCTTCCCAGTTTCCTTACTGGAAAAACAGAGATAAAAATAATTCCTTCCCTATCTTCCTGACAAGGCCAGTGGGAGGATCAAATAAATGAATGAATGCACCTAAAACACAAAGCCTAAGTAAAACTACTCCATGAGACTAAAATCTGAAATCTGCAAAATTCCAGTAGAGTCGAAAATAAACCTATATATTTGGTTTTATAGAGTAACTATAAGAGGGTGAAACCAGCATCAGCCAAACACAAAGAAAAGTCTTGTACACTTAAGTAACTCACAGCTGGTTCATGAATTCTCACAGCTTTATTACAAATTATTTGATTCTGAAGATCAAAGTACATTTTAGAAATAAATATAAATTGTTAAGTAAATGTTCTCTATTCTTTCCATTTTACTTTTTATAATAAAAACATAAAATCTATCCATCATGATATTAAAATAGGCCAGGAAACTCTATTCAAATTTCTGTACAAAAGGATCACATTTAAAATATCTGTGTTTAGACTAAAACTTAATTTAAGCAGAATAAAACTTTTTAAAAGAAACATCTAAATGCCCCTAGGTTTCAAACAGAAAGGTTTAATGATGCCAATAAACATACAGCAGAATATGCCAATCTATATTTACACTACATTCTATCACTTATGACTCTGACAAGGAGGCTATTAATCTAAGAAGCCATTTACTGGAGTCATCATTTCACCCAAAGAAGCCATTTGTGTTTATGTTCTACCAGTACACCGCTACACCTTCTTACTTCTTATTCATCTCATGGCTCTCAGTTATGAGTTCCTGAGAGTTGCTTTCCTTTGTTTCATTTTTTCAAACATTTTTAGGAAAGTAAAAATAAGTAAATTGGCTTGCTTAAAAATATTTTCCCTAGGGGCCAATCCAGTGGCGCAAACGGTTAAGTGCGCGCGCTCCACTGCGGTGGCCTGAGGTTTGCTGGTTCGGATCCCGGGCGCACACCGACTCATCGTTTGGCAAGCCATGATGTGGCAGCGTCCCATATAAGTGGAGGAAGATGGGCATGGATGTTAGCCCATGGCCAGTCTTCCTCAGCCAAAAGAGGAGGATTGGCAGATGTTAGCTCAGGGCCAATTCTCCTCACAAAAAAAAAAAAAATATTTTCTCTACTATTCTTTCTCAAGCGGTCAATAGTTATGTCACTAACAAATGAATTTCAATCAAGAAGAATATATATTTCCTGAACTGACTCTCACCCCTGTTACAAGTGCATTATTATAGTTGAATAATCCATTTGTCTTCCCTCTCAATTGCATAAAAAACATTTTCCTAGGCTGAGATTTTAAAGTAATTTGTGCTTTGGGAATCAAACTCCAAGTAGCTATGTGAAGATATAGGTCTTCATTTTTTAGACAAATTCTAAACTTTGAAATCAATTTCTTTTTGTTCAACCAGACTTCTCAATTGTTGAGACACCTAGTTACTATGCAACAAGTCAGAATCCTAACTATATAGCCAATATTCTAAAAATTAGATACACTCAAAATTTTCACTTTTTTCTCTATAACAAAGTTTTCCCTATCACTAATACCCTGCTGTTACCCCAAATTGTATGCACAGAGAGAGTATGTCCAGAGAATGAAAAAAACTTTTCACATTAATCTAGGCAAAGTAATTAAAAATATAAATATAGAAAAACAGACATATGCTTTGGGTTGGTAAGTCTTTTCCAATGAGTGATGAATCTTGTATGTATAACCATATTCATAATACAGTACATTAAGAATTTGACATGATTTTTCCTTTATGATACTGAGAATATATAATTCAGTCTATTTCTATTTTTTTCCCTGGCTTCCAGGAAGCTGAATCAAATAAATTAGCTGCTCACAGCATAACTATATTAGCCTCTTTTTGAACAAATTTGCTTCCTTTTCTTTCTCAAATTCTAGAGTATTACCTAGTAATGATGCATTAGTTTTGTTTTGCATAAGTTATGTATCATAACCTTTTTCAAATCTCTTTTAGAGAACTGGTAGGATACAATGAAAGTGCATGCTCACATATACATGTATTAGGATCAAGGGGGTAATTTTTGATTTTAGTAAAAATTAACAGAAGCTGACAAATACTTTTATATGTCTTGAAAAAGCATTTAAAACCACATTCCATAAAATAAAGTAGATTTTATTTTAGCTTACATATTTACCATTTTCAGGCCTCCTGGGAGGCTTTAATTAAGGAATATCAGAGGACTTAAGAGTACAACGACTGTTGTGTCAATACGGAAGCCAAGATTTATAAAGGCCTATTATGGTTCCGTTGACATTTCCTTCCTATTTTTCCACATCAGCAGGAACATCTTGAGGGAATGGATTGCTATGTGCTGGTGAGATCTGACAGTGACGGTAGGCTAGGTAAGAAACTACAAACTAGAAACTAGAAAATGAAATATTATCAAATGTAAAGCATGTAACATTTCACCTGTTGTGGAAGTGGATTTACCTTGAGTCTATGAAGGATGGTCATTGCTTTTCCTCAAAACTGTTCAAAGTTGTACCCTAATAAATGTTAGTGGGCAACAAAATTATGCTTTACTAAACTTGATATATTAAAAAAAATCACATTAAGCATGAATAAAGTTTAAGAAACATATAAAGATACTTATAAGCAAATAAGTAATCATAGTCATTCATCCACAAATTAGAGGCAAATATCTCATGGACTTTTTATCAACTTCAAGGCTTTTTCTACTACGAATTTAACCAAAGCTGCCTTATTTTCACCTAAAGATAATTCACTATTTATGAGTCTATATTTATTATTAATATATTTTATATTTTCATAGTATTTTTCTGTTTACAAAGGATTTTTATTCATAGATGACCTCATTCAAGACTCACCGTTCTGAGAAAACAGATTATATTTACATAAAAAGTACTGAATGAAGTTAGCAAATAGACCAAATATATAAACAGAGTTAAATCAGGCTGATTAAGACTACAGGATTTAAATATTTTGAAAGCTTTGCAAACCCAAGACAATGCACTTTATCATCAAGCTCATTGAAAAGCTTTTATTAAGTAACATTTGTATGGAGCACTGTTCTCTAGGATAAACTGTAAACCGTTAACATGGACAAACATACAAGCAGCATAGAAGTAGAGAACAAAGACATGATAAATGTACAAAAGCCTAAGAAGAACATTTAGTTTTTTATCAGTGAAAGCCCAGATGCATAAGAATAATGGTAGGTAGATAGAATTTATCACTTGTTTTTCTTTAGTTCAAGATAATAATAAGATTTTGACTTATGTAATCCCTATAAGAACCCTATGAGGTAGGTGCTATCATCATGCCCATTTTATGCACAGAAAAACTAAGGAACAGGGAGATTAAGCAATGTCACTCAAGATCACACACCTAGCAAATGCCAAGGCGAGATTCAAACCTTGGCAGTTTGGCTCCCTACAACTTGCCCCTAACCCCACTCTACTGCCTTGAGAAGTTATCTGCTGTTGTGAACAGGAACTTAAGCTGTGTGAAGGAAAGGGGAGGGCAGGGCTTATTTTATGATCAGATGGTACTCATAGGTATGATTTGAGGGAAAAAAAGAAAGACATCTCTCTAAAATATTCACCTCACTTACTTTCCACCACTAGGAGTTTCCTTCTTAGGAAATGTTTACAAAAATCTCCTATTTGATGCAGGTCTTCAGGGATACGTACAGTTACTCTACAACACTTTAGTTTTCAACTACTATCATGGAGATAACAATGACTCCTACAACACCCACACGAAAGAAGATAAAACCCCACGTCCAGGATCATGCCTAGACCTGAACCCTCCGAGAGGGTTCCAAAAGCAACCAAACTAGCCTGCTCCACATTTGGGTTGGGGACCAGGGCAAGAAGTGGAAGGCATGGAGAGGAACCTTCTAAACACATATAATAGCAGCCACAGAAACAGAGAGCTGGCCACGAGGGTGGTCATTGATCAAACAAGGCCAGAGGGAAGGAAGGAGAGAGGTGAGCCTTTAAGGCTTTAAAATTGAGGGCAGAGACCTTGGCAATAAGAAACTGCTGGAAAGCTTTCAGAGAAGGTTCAAAATAGAAAGGCAGGTTGGTTAATTTGGCACCAGGAAGATAAGTATGAGGTGGAGTCTAGCCAGGCCTACAAAATCTTGAATCCCAAGACCGAGAGATGGCAGTCAACCAAAGCACAGGGACTAACACCGAGAGCATCCTTATTCACAGCACATCCTAGAATATGCCCCAGGGATTCTGAACAATCGATGACAAGAGGAGAGGCTCTTGCTTATGACGTTTCCAAGAAAGATTTGGGAAACAGCAGCCTCACAGAATCTCAAGTTTTACCCCAGAGGCAACTTGACTGGAGGTGACAATTTCGATACACAATATCTGCTTTCCTTTTACCACCAGGCACAGAAGCTCAGAGGGGATGTGAAAATACAAATTCACTCTTCGAAAAGAGTGAGATAATATTTCACATCTATTTCTAAAAGAATAAATAAAGAGAGAGAGAAAGAAACTATTGTGACAGAAGACAAGAGAAAATAAAAAGCAGGAGTGTTCAGCAATGATGGGGGCATAGGAAATGGAGCTTCTGGGCAGCATGATTATAGAAAGGGGTACTGTTGGTGACTTGGATTTCTCCAGAAAAAAAGAGGCAATTAAAGGATGCACATAAAACCAGAGAAGAAAAGGAGGAAGCAGAAAGGGTTTTAGGAGCAGACAGTACACTAAGTACCAATTTGACAGGCAGACACTATAAAAGGTATAGGTTTGGATCCAAATGCCCAGTCAATACAGCACCGGGGCTCTCTGAAATAAACAACACGGGGAAGAGTGGGCATGAAATGACTAAGCTGGGAGGGGAATAATCATCCCCAGACCCAGACTGCAATGGTAACAATATAGCTCTTGGCAGGAAGAACAGACATTTTATATGTATAGAAGTTAGAATGATATATGAGTTAATTCCCAGAGAAGGACTAAAGATCTAGGAAGATGAAAATGCTAGCCATGAGACTGCATTCTGAAAATGTTCAGTTGTTTCCTTTATATGTGATCCCTCACCTCTTTGAAATCTCTACACTGGGCCAGATATAAGACCACTGATCTCAGTGTGCTGGCTTTGCTGGATTATTCCTGAATATTTTCACTACTATTAAGAGTAAGCGCTGTGTCCGCTACTGGCGGCCCGGTTTGGATCCTGGGCGCACACGGACGCACTGCTTCTCTGGCCATGCTGAGGCCGCGTCCCACATACAGCAACTAGAAGGATGTGCAACTATGACATACAACTATCTACTGGGGCTTTGGGGAAGAAAAAAAGGAGGAGGATTGGCAATAGATGTTAGCTCAGAGCCGGTCTTCCTCAGCAAAAAGAGGAGGATTAGCACGGATGTTAGCTCAGGGCTGATCTCCCTCACACACACACACACACACACAAAAAAAGAGTAAGCACTGTGAACCTCTGCCAAATTTTTAAATGCCTGATTAAACATATATCTTGGAAACCTGACTATATTTTACATTGAACTCCTTACGTCTGTGCTGAATAAATGCAGAGATATATAGCTTATACTAGATGAAAATAAAAGTAACTCATATATATTTCCCATATTAGAAAATAAAAGAGACTGGGAAATGTGGATTACATTTTTATAATAAATTCTCTCTCTTTAACTTAGTCTTTCTGAGAGTTTTTCTTACATACTTATTTCTTCTTAAACTATATTTCAACAAAAACAATAAAAATAATAATAGCAGATGTCATTTTACTGCTTATACTGCATGCCAAGCACGCAGATATTAAAATTAATCCTTCCCAAACAGTCTTTTAAGGTAGATAGCCCCAATTTACAGATAAGGAAACTGAGCTGTAGGAGTCTTAGCAACTTCCTCCAGAATACACAGAGCTGGAATGTGGCACAACTTGGAACACAGATCCATCTGAAGCCCACGTCCTTAATCACTTGGCTCCTAAGCTCAGTGCTGCCAGCTGGTAACACAATAATGAACAAGCCATGGTTTGGTTTTCAAGGTGTCCATATGGGTAGTGAAGAGAGACAGGAAAAAGAATAGATATAATCCATAAGAGTATGAAGGAGTTCTACAAGAATACGCAAACTTAGCAACAGCTTGAGTATGAACAGTGAGGGCAGGTACGTTTGCACTGGGCCGTAAAATGAGGAGTCAGGTGGGGAAGGGCTGTGGCGAGCTGAGGACTGGAAAGTATCCAGCCAGGAGGAAAGCCAATTTCCTACTGATTTAGTTTATTCTAAACATCACTAAAATGAATTATTGAATGGAATCACCAATGATGAAGATTCTAGTTTTAATGATCACTTTTCAAAAACGACTCAAGGCCCCCATTATTGTTAAGCTATGGTCACTTTTATTAGGCCTGCTTTTCATTCCATTCAATGGGCGATTCTTTAAAATATTAAGAATATCAAACCAGAGGCACTTCAATAAGTTCAGATTGATGTTGTTATTGATTACTCGCTTTTGGTTTTAGCACTATAGCTAATTTGGTACCTGACAATTGTATATTTCAAATCAGTTTTCCCAAGTTCATTAGTAAGAAAATTATGTCATTCAAATCCAAAGCTTCGCTTCAAATATATTGCTTTTCTTTCTTCCCCCTTATCTCCAGGACTATAGTTTATAACTGAGGAAATTAAACTGAGCAGGAACAAGTTATTTTTCACGAAGCCCACTTTTAAGATTCAACACTTTGTAATATTGATAAGATTAGATCTACCCAAACAAATTAATTTAGCAATTTAGAAATATCTAGCAAAACACAAAAGATGTATAACCTATAGTAGAGCAATCTGACCACTCAGTGGTTACCCATAGAGATCCCCATGTAGGTGGGGACAATCAAGCACGCACGCGGAAGTTCAATGTAATGTAGTTGTAAGAGGAAAAGCTAGAAGCAACATTTTTATTTATTTATTTTACTGCTATAAAAATAATGAATTTCTATATTAGTTGCATAATTAAAAATAGAACAGTAAGTTCTTTTAAATTTTAAATTAAGAAAAAAAAGCAAAATGTACTTTCAATTTGGGGTCAGCCCAGTGGCGTAGTGATTAAGTTTACAGGCTCCGCTTTGGTGGCCCAGGGTTCACGTGTTCAGATCCTGGGCGTGAACCTACACACCACTTATTAAGCCATGCTGTGGCAGGGTCCCACATACAAATAGAGGAAGATTGGCACAGATTTTAGCTCAGGGACAATCTTCCTCAAGTAAAAAGAAGAAGTTCAGCAACAGATGTTAGCACAGGGCCAGTCTTCCTCACCAAAAAAAAAATATATATATATATAATTTTAACTTATAAATTAATCTCTGCATTCCATTTTTAACCAATTTATTAAAGTTAACTAGCCTATAATTTTTAGAGTTTTTCTCCCCTTTTAAAAGAAAAATCAAACTTGTATTTTGCTGACTTATATGTCCCAGACTCATGTCCTAATAGAAATTCAATTTTATGGGTTTCTAAGAATGACTGGGAACTCAGTGGGAGCAGGACATACTCTCTTCCTTTACTGAGCAACACAAAATGGGAGTCTAATAACATAAAAGAACAAAGGAATGAACCAACCAACGAATAAATGACAACTTCTGTAGACATTATATTCATGTTTCCCAGCATTGGTCAGGATTGAAAATCTGGCAATTGGCAGGGAGGCATTAGAGAATATTCAAGAAAAAACTAAAATCTTTTTTATTCTGGGCAACATTACTGTATTGATCTTGTTAATGGTGCCAAGGATTGAACCCCAGCAGCAAATTAAGGTTTATATCTGAGACTTTCTTTGCTCTCTAGCCCTGGACATTAAGTTGTTTATTTTTCTGTTAGGGTTATTTTTTTTTTTTAATTCAAGTAGTATATAATTAACATAAAATGTCTTTTTAGGGATAGCTTCCTAAACTCTCATTAGCCATTAAGTATAAATAAATTTTTTCAAAACTTCAACCACCGATTCAATTTAATTATTTTGGTTATATAAAGCTTTTATTTTAGTATTTGGCTAAAAGCATCACAAATTCCATTTCAATTTGACGTGTACCACCCTAAGCTTAACACAATCAAAAACTCTACAACATTTCTCAACAAAGGTAAATTAATTAACAGGGAAGGATAGATTAAACATCCCAAAGAATTTTATCCTGAAAAGTTGGTCAGTGTAACGCACAATCTCTCCATGTTTTAAACCTTACCCCACAGACTTCCTAAAATGTAGGCATGTATCAGAATTAAGAGTGGAGTTTATTGAAAATGCTGATGCCAAAAGTCCATCCCAAAACTACTGAATTGGAATCTCCTGCACTGGAGCCAAGGCAATTGCATTTTAACACACTTCAAAGGTAAATCTGCTGCACACCAAACTTTCGGACTTGCACAACAAAATATTGCACACTTATGGAACTTAACGTACACCTTAGCTACTAAAAGCAACATCTAGGACCAGCAACATCACCATATCAGGAAAGCTTGCTAGAAACACAAAGTCTCAGATATCATCCAAGACCTCTTGAATCAGAATCCGTATTTTAACTAGATGCTTCAGTGGTTCATATGTGCATTAAAGTTTGAGAAGCACTGCTTCTCTTCTATACTACTCTTTTGTTATTTAAATTTATTTTTTTAGTTATAGAGGTAATGCGTGTATATGTTTTTTAAAAGTACTAAAGGACTCTAATACCTAAACCAGACAAAGACATTACAAGAAAAGAAAACTACAGACCAATATCTCTCATGAACATAGATGCAAAAGTCCTCAACAAAACATTAGCAAATCAAATTAAACAATATATAAAAAAGAATTGTACAACACAACTGCTATGGTCTAAATGTTTATGTCCCCCCAAAATTTTTACATGTTGGAATCCTAATGCCCAATGTGATGTGATGGTGTTAGCATGTGGGGCATTTGGGAGGTGATTAGGTAAAGAGGGTGGAGCCCTCATGAATGGGATTAGTGCTGTTATAAAAGAGTCCCACAGAGCTCCCTAGCCCCTTCCACCACGTTACAATACAACGAAAAGTCTGCAAACCAGAAGAGAGCCCTCACCCAACCATGCTGGCACCCAGACCTTGGACTTTCAGCCTCCAGAACTCTGAAAAATGTGTGTCTGTTGTTTATAAGCTACCCAGCCTGTCATATTTTGTTATGGCCGCCCAAATGGACTAAGATAACAACCAAGTGGGATTTAACCCAGGTATGCAAACTGGTTCAACGTTCAAAATTCAAATAATGTAGTCCATCACATCAACAGAATAAAAACGAAAATCACATGGATCATATTAATAGATTCAGAAAAAACATTTGACAAAACCAACACCAATACATGATAAAAAAAAAAACTCTCAGTAAATTAGAAATAGAAGTTTCTAAACTTGATTTAAAAAATCTATAAAAATTACAGCTAATATCATATTTAGTGATGAGAAACTCAATGGTTTCCCATTAAGATCAGGAACAAGGCAAGGACGTAACCTCTCGCCACTCCTTTTCAACATCGTACTGGAAGTCCTTGCTAATGCAATAAGGCAAAGAAATAAAAGGTATACAGATTGGGAAGGAAGACATAAAACTGTCTTTGTTTGCAGATGACATTTGTTTATGTAGAAAATCTGAATGAATCAACAAAAAATACTCCTGGGGGCTGTCTCAGTAGCATAGTGGTTGGGTTCATGTGCTCTGCTTTGGAGGCCCGGGGTTGGAGGATTCAGATTCTGGGTGCGGTCCTGTGCACCACTTACCTATCAAGCCATGCTGTGGCAGACGTCCCGCATATAAAGTGGAGGAAGATGGGCACAGATGTTAGCCCAGGGCCAATCTTCCTCAGCAAAACAAACAAACAAACAAAAAACCTCCTGGAACTAATAAGTGATCATAGCAAGGTTGCACGATATGAGGTTAATATACAAAAGCCCATTGCTTTCCTATATACTAACAATAAACAAGTGGAATTTGCAGTTAAAAACAGAGTACCATTTGCGTTAGTACCAAAAAAATACCAAGTATATATAACAAAATATGTATAAGATCTATATGAGGAAAACTACAAAACACTGATGAACAAAATCAAAGAAGAAATAAAGACATATTCCATAGTAATGGAAGACTCAATATGGTCAAGATGCCACTTCTTCCAACTTGATCTTTAGATTCAACACAATCCAAATCAAAATTCCAGCAAATTATTTTGTAGATTTTGACAAAATGATTCTAAAGCTTATATGGAGAGGCACAACGCCCAGAATAACCAACACAATATTGAAGGAGAAAAATAAAGTTGGAGGACTGACATTGCCTGACTTTAAGACTTACCATAAAGCTACAGTATTCAAGACAGCGTGATATTGGTGAAAGAACAAACAAACAGATCAATGGAACAAAGGACCCAGAAATAGACCCACATACATATAGTCAACTGATCTTTGACAAAGGAGTGAAAGTAATACAATGGACAAAGGTAGTTTTTTCAACAAATGGCACTGGAACAACTGGAAACCCACATGCAAAAACAAATGAATCTAGATACAGTCCTTACACTCTTTGCAAAAATTAACTCAAAATGGATCATAGATCTAAATGTAAATGCAAAACTGTAAAACTCCTGGAAGATAACATAGGAGAAAATGTAGATAACCTGTGTATGGTGATGACTTTTTAGACACAACATCAAAGGCACAATCCATGAAAGAAACAATTGGTAAATTGGACTTCATTAGAATTAAAAAATTCTGCTCTGCAAAAGATAATGTGAAGAGAATGAGAAGACAAGCCACAGACTGGGAGAAAATATTTGCAAAAAAACACATCTAATAAAGGACTGTTATCCAAAATATACAAAGAACTCTTAAAACTCAACAACAAGAAAACAAACATTAAAAAATGGGCCAAAGACTTGAACTCACTGGAGAAGATGTACATACGACAAATAAGCATATGAAAAGATGCTCCACATCATATTTCATCAGGGAAATGCAAATTAAAACAACAGTGAGACACCACTATGCACCTATTAGAATGGCCAAAATCTGGAACACTGACAATACCAAGTACTGACTAGGATGTGGAGCAACAGGAACTCTCGTACATTGCTAGTAGGAATGCAAAATGGTACAGCCACTTTGGAACAGTTTGGCAGTTTCTTACACAACTAAACATACTCTTATCATGCAATTTTGAAATTATACTCCTTGGCATTTACCAAAACGAGTTGAAAACATATGTCCACACAAAAACCTGCACACGGATGTCTATAGCAGCTTTATTCATAACTGCCAGAACTTGGAAGCAATCAAGATGCCCTTCAGTAGGTGAATTGATAAATAAACTGTAGTATGTCCAGACAATGGATCGCCAAAGGCTGAAAGACAATGGAATATCATTCCAATGGAATATTATTTCTCGCTAAAAAGAAATGAGCTATCAATCCATGAAAAGACATGGAGGAAATTTAAATGCATATTACTAAGTAAAAGAAGTCAACTTGAAAAGGCTACATACTGTTTGATTCCAACGATATGACATTCTGGAAAAGGCAAAACTATAGAGACAGTAAAATGATCAGTTATTGCCAGGGGTTGGGGGTGGGGGAGGGATGAACAGGTGGAGCACAGAAGATTTTTAGAGCAGTGAAAATACTCTGTATGATATTATAATGATGGATACATGTCATTCTGCATTTGTCTAAACTCATGGAATGTACAACACCAAGCATGAACCCTAATGTAAACTACGGACTTTGGGTGATTATGATGTGTCAATGTAGGTTCAGTAATTGCAACCAAGGTACCACTCTGGTGAGTGATGTTGATAATGGAGGAGGATATGCATGTGTGGGATAGAGAGTATTTCAATTTTGCTGTGAACTTAAAACTGCTCTTAAAAAAAAAAGTACAAAAGGCCATTAAATGAAAAGTTTTCCTCCCCACCACCTACTCCAGTTTCACTTCTCAGAAACTGTGAGTAGGAAGTTTCTTTCTTCTTATTACCATTCTTTTTTTCCCCCTAATTTTTCTGATAGTTAAAGACATTGCTACTTTGTGTTCTAGCATCTGGTATTAAGATGAAAAACGTGATTCGTATTTCTAACATTTCTTTGTAGGGAAACGATTTATTTTCACTGGAAGCTTTTCAGATTTTCTCCTATCCTTGGAGTCATGAAATTTCCCCTAAGAAATATCCAAATTAATTTCTCCTAAGTTTTCTTTTTTTCATTTATCTTTCTTGACACTTACTGGACTCTTTCAAAATCAAGAATTAAACTTTCTTAAGTCTGTGGAAATTTTCTTCTACTATTTATTTCCTCTGTTCCACTACCCCTATTCTCTGCTTTAGAATGCTTGGTTAATGTTTAGTTAGCATTGATTCTGACTGGATAGCTTCTATTTTGATCAGTCTATGCCTATACCACACCAGTGGTTAAGGTAAGGATCTCTAGATGAGACCATCCCAGATTAGAGTGGGCCCTAGATTCAATGGCAAGTCCTTAGAGGAAAAGAGAAACAGACACACAGGCACATAGGGGAGACCATGTGAAGAGGGAGGCAGAGACTGGAGTGATGGATCTACAAGGCAAGGAACACCAAGGGTTGCTGGCAGCTACCAAAATTTAGGAGACAGGCATGGAACAGGTTCTTCCTCAAATCCTTCAGAAGGAACCAACTCTGCTGACATCTTGATTTCATACTTCTGACCTTCAGAACTGTGAGAGAATAAAATTTTGTTGTTTTACCACCAAGTTTGTGGTAATTTGTTATTGCAGCCCTATGAAATTAATACAGTTCCCTTGGCTTTATCTTTCAGATTCTTATCTTCAACTATAGGCATCTTGTGATTTAGCCAATTCAAAATTTTATTGCAGTTTATTACTATGCACTTAACTTTGCAGATTATTTTCTTAATTTTGATTGCTCGTTTTATCATATCATGTTTGTCTTATTTTATGGATGCAAAAAACATTAGAATCTCTCTGAAGATATTAATTTAAAATTTTTAATTTCTATTTTGTTCCCTAAATTATCCTGTTTGGTCTGGAGTCATTCTATTGGTTCATCTTTCATTTTGTTGGTTTTTCTTGGGTATATGGTAATATTTTGTGTCCATTTATGTTTATGAATCACCAACTATATGGGTTAGTGTAAATAATAGGCTTAAATTTCTTCCATAATGTATAGGTCTGTTTTCCCAGCTTGCCTCCTCTTTGTGCATGTCTGCATCTGTGCATATATACTGGGGCAAAGGGAAGCTGACACATGTACTTAGGCTGCCATCTTGAACTAGAAAAGTCCATATCAACTACTTTATAATTATTTTATTTTAATTTATCTAATAAATTATAAATTCCTACACACTAGGGATTTATGTTTTTACTTACATCTCCTATAGATTATCATAAACGCACACTTTAAAAATTAATTGAGAGCCAGCCCTGATGGCCTAGTGGTTATACAACTAGGATATACAACCACATACTGGGGCTTTGGGGAGGAGGAAAAAAAAAAGAGGAAGATTGGCAACATATGGCAGCTCAGGACAAATCTTTCCCTGCAAAAAAAAAGAATGTTAGTCTCTTTAAAGAAAAAATAATAATAATTGAATAAGTGAATTGGGTAATAAGTTAGTGAATGAGTTAGTGAAAGAAAGTCAGTAAGGCAAAGTTAAAAGCTAACCCATCCAAGTGAAGGAAAAACTCAATACTTCCACTATTTGAGAAGAAAAGTGGCAGAAGTGAATTGTCACTTAATATACATGTAAGTAAAAAAAATCATTAATCTTCAGCTCTCAATTAATATGCCATCTTAATGAAAAATTCATTTCACTGGATCAGATAGCTCACAATCTCTTTTCTATTGCAAGGTATTCAATATTTAGCATTTTAGACTTGATATGTTCAGGGCACATTTTTATTAGATTTTTGGAAATGCACGGATTACTAACTATGCAAACAGATGTGCATCAATTTGTACTTTGCAAATGCATTCCTGCTTATGCAAATTCACTGTACCACAACAGGTTAAATGGAATGATCTGTGGGGGGGGTCTGTGACCTTAGTGCCTTGAATTCATAACTGGACATTTTCCAAATCGAAAAAAGTCTTTTTAAAAGTGACTCAAAGTCAATTTCTTCCATTACGCTTTGACTTATATCCCAACAAGTCACTGGTGGAAAAACGGAGAGGATGAGCTCTGTTGAGCTCGTATATTTAAGCTGGTCTTAGAGAGTAAGAGGACATGCATGAGGTAGAAGAGAGAAGAAAGGGCATTCCAGGAAGAGGAAGCAAAAGAACCCTTAACAACCTAGGATTAAAAGGGAACATCCTCACAACGATAAAGGGCATCCATGAAAAATCCATAGCTAGCATCATACTTAGTGGTGAAAGACTTAATACATCCCCCCTAAGATCAGGAACAAACAAGGATACTTTCTTTTTCACTTCTATTCAACATTGAACTAGAGATTCTTGCCAGAACAATTAGCAAGAAAATAAAATAAAAAGCATACAGATTGGAAAGGAGAAGGTAAAACTATCTCAAATGGCAGATGACTGGTCTTAAATATAGAAAATCCTAAGGAACCCACTACAAAACTATTATAGCTAATAAACAAGTTCACCAAGGTTTCAGGATACAAAATTAATATATAAAAATCAATTGTATTTCTATACAGTAGTAATGAGCAACCTAAAAATGAAATTAAGAAAACAATTCCATTTAAAACAGCACCAAAAAGAATAAAATACTTATGAATAAATTTAACAAAATAAGTGCAAAATTTATACTCTGAAAACTATACACATTTGTTTAAAGAAATTAAGACCTAAATAAATGGAAAGATATACCATGTTCATGGATCACAAGACTTAATATTGTTAAGGTGGCAATATTCCCCAAACTGATCTATAGATTCAACACCATTTCTGTCAGAATCCCATTTAGCTTCTTTGAAAAAACTGATAAGCCAAACCTAAAACTCATATGGAAATTCAAAGAAATCAGAATATCTAAAATGATTTTGAAAAAGAAGAAACTTGAAGTGCTCATACTTCCTAATTTCAAACCTTGTTACAAAGATACAGTAATCAAGATAGTGTGGTACTATCATGAGGATAGAAATATAGATAATTGGAACAGAATTGAAAGTCTAGAGATAAACTCTCACATTTATGGTCAATTAATCTTTGACAAGGGTGTCAAGAAAATTCAATGGGGAAAAAACTGTCTTCAACAAATGGTGCCGGGGCTATTGGATATCCACATACAAAAGAATGAAGTTGTACCTCTTCCTCACACCATATACAAAAATTAACTCAAAATGGACCAAAGACCTAAATGTAAGAGGTAAAATGATAAAACACTTAGAAGAAAACGTAGGTGTAAATCTTTGTGACCTTAGATTAGGTAACGTTTTCTTCGATAGGACATCAAAAGCACAAGCAACAAAAGCAAAAATAAGTGTACTTCATCAAATTTAAAATCTCTTGAGTTTCAAAAGATACCACCAAGAAAGTGAAAAGATAACCCACAGAATAGGAAAAAATATTTACAAATCATATGTTTGATAAGGGACTTGTGTCTAGGATATATAAAAAACTTTCACAACTCAGTAATAAAAAGAGAAATAAGCCAATTAAAAAATGGGCAAAGGATCTAAATAGACATTTCTCTAAAGAAGATACACATACATATAGATACAAATGGCCAAAAAGCACATGGAGAGATGCTCAACATCATTATCCATCAGGGAAATGCAAATACAAAACCACAATGAGTTGCCATTTCACACTCACTACGATCCCTATAATCAAGAATATAGATAATAACAAATGTTGGCAATGATGTGTAGAAATTGGAATCCTCATACACTAGTGGTGGGAATGTAAAACGGTGCACCTACTTTGAGAAACAGTGTGGAAATTCCTCAAAAGGTTAAACATAAAGTTACCATATGATCCAGCAATTCCATTCCTCATTATATACCCAAGAGAAATGAAAACATATGTACAAATGAACACAGATGTTCATAGTGACATTATTCATAACAGCCAAAAAAGTGGAAACAACCAAATGCCCATCAATTAATAAATGGATAAATAAAATGTATATCCACATAATTAAATATTATTTAGCAACAAAAATAAATGTACTGATACATGCTACAACATGGATGAACCTTGAAAACATTATGCTAAGTGAAAAAAGTCAGACACAAAAGACTACATATTGTATATATAATTCCTTTTATATTCAATGTTCAGAAGAGGAAAATCTATATTGACAGAATGTAGATTAGTGGTTGCCTAGGGCTAGGGGATTGGACGGAAATGGAGAGGGAGAGGTATTGGGTATGGGATTGCTTTTGGGAATGAGGAAAATGTTTCCAAACTGATTCTGATAATAATTGAACAATTATATGAATATACTAAAACCATGGAATTGTAAACTTAAAATGGATAAATTATTTGGTATGTGAATTATATCTCAATGGTGCTGTTATAAGAAAAAAAATTTAAAAAGAATCCCTAACCTCTCAGAATCATGGGATTACAGAGATAGAAGGACATTTATATCTTTCATTTTCTAGATTATTTTTAAGAAGACAATTGGAGAATTTTGCATTGTCACAGAACTTGAAAAGTATCTACACTAATAATTTAATAATTACATTTATTAAATGTTAATAGATATGGGATTTCAGGAATTTGTTTATAAGTCAAATTATGTATTTATACCCACTGACATATATGCATCATATTACCTCTATCCAATAGACCAATGATTCTTTTTTTTTTTTTTACTAATTCTAATGCACCTGAAGAATTCAGGCAAATTTCCATTAGGAAAATTCCTCAGTACAAGGCAGTGGGGGTGGGGAGTAGGGAACATGTCTCTGCAATGAGGGAAGAAGAGTGACAACTTCCAGGGTGAAATACACATTTTGAAAGTTGCCTTCCTTCAAATTCTGACAAACACATATAGAGAGCTGTGTTTACCCTGATCTAATGAGAATCACTGTAGAGATGATTTCCAAAGTTTCTGCACGCTCTACAAAATGTTATTTAATTATCTCCGCTAATTCTGACTAAATTGAGCAGAGTTTAGACCAAAGGAAGTAGATCAGGAATGGTAAACCTGAAGTACACTGAGGTCCAGAATATGAATAATGATCTTTGTCAGAGTGAGGTACATTAATTAGGAGAGGTAAATGCAAATTCTCAGAAAATTGCCGCAGTAACACAGCTGGTTAACCTGGTACCACACCTGGTAAATACAAAGACTGCAGATTAGCATATGCCCAGATTCCAAAAAGAGTTCCTAGCACATAGCAAGTGCTCAATAAATATTTACTGAATACATTAATAGAAACTATGATGAAGGAGGAGAGAGAAGGTGAGGGAGAAAATAAGGATGAAAGTAAAAGAAGATGAAGAAGAAAATTTAACAATGAGGAAACCCGGGGAGACAGGAGGCAGGAAATACAATCTCAGAACTTTCCTACATAAAGGAAGATATGGAGTCACTTTCTAACATATCCAAAATGAAGACAAAGAAGACTTGCTCGGAGAAGAAATAATAAGAAACAGATTGATACTTTGTAATTCTGTATTCACCACTTCACCGAAAGTCAATACAGTTATTTGTATAGGAACATTTATATAGGACTTTACAGTTTATAAAATGCTTTCACATGCATTAGCTCATTCTCAGCATTCTCTGAGGTAGATATCATATTATTTTCATTTAGCAGATGAAGAAATTGAGGCTTTGGGAGTTTAAATGAGATGAGCATGAGCATACAAGTAGAGGAACTAGAACTTCAGCCAGCCTGAACCCATGCATCTACAACGGGTGTCAGGAGGAGGGAACCACAGAGTGAGAGACAGAAGAGGCTCCAAACCTGCTCATCTTGACCTTTTCCTGAAAAAATAAAGGTTCTAAAGAGTACTTATTGCCTTAATCGGAATATTCTTGCTTATCTAAATATTACTTTTTTAAAAGTCACCAATGATCCATTAATCAGAAAAATCAATGAATTCTCAATTTTCAATCCCCTTTTCCAATCTGTAGCATTCATCACTGTGGACCATTCCTCGTTTCTTTTCATAACCCTGTTCTCTATCATCCCCTCTTTGCCTTTCTTTTCCTGTAATTGCTCCATATATAGGCATTTCCTTCAATTTTAGGACATTTAACATATCTAGACCTTTATCACTATTACTTTTACCACAACTCATGAGCTTGATTGCCCCACAAGAACATCCCACTAATCCTCATGTATAACATGACCAAAATGGAATTTTTTACCTTCTCCAATTGTCTTCCAATATTTCCAACTTTAGGTAACAGCATCGCTATTCTCCCAGCTATGAAGTCAAAATATTAAGGGGAAAAATTTTGACTCCTCTCTTTTCCCCTTTCCAGTACAATCAGCCATCAAACCTCAGCAATATTACTCAGAAATCCATTCTCACCATGATCTTCTCAATTTAGTTCATCGTCTCGAACTACCCGTAGCCTCTCAAGAAATATTTCCACATGCCGGGTGCCCTCTTTCCTCCCTCTCTCTCTTCTCACCTACATCTTTCCTACTGCTATCAGAGTTACTGCCCTTGAAGATTATTCCTCTACTCAAAAGCCTTTAGAGAATCCCCATAATGCACAGAATGAAGTCCAGAGTCCTCAGCACCGCCTTCAACCTCTTCCATGCTCTGGTCTCAATTTACCCTTTAGGCTCCTCCTAAAAATGTATTATTTGATGCTTCCAAATATACCTGAGACTCACCAATAGCTACACTTTAACTCATGTCAGGCCACCTCACCACCAACCCACACCTGGAATGCTCCCCACCCTGCTCTCCGGCCTAATTATCTTTCAAGGTCCTGTTTAAACATTACTCTCTCTAGGGAGCTCCTTTATATTACCTCTACTCCAAAGCGTCAGTCAAAATTAATGCTATCTCTCTTAATAGTTCTATTTTGTTTGACCTCTCTTATCTATTTTACCCATACTTACTCACACTATAGTCAACAAATACAGGTATTTCCCCCATTAAATTACAATCTCCTATTTTTTAATTCGACACAGCTCTTAGCATATAAATGCTACACAAATATTTATTAAATCGTGGCATCATCAAGTGAAAAACATTTAAATTAAAAAATAAAACGCAATATACTGACAGGTACCATATGATATTATACAACATTGAATTGATTTCCAGCAAAAAAAAAAAAAAGGTAATTTTTACCTGTATTGCTAGATAAAATGCCTAATGTAGTAGAAGTTATAGGGAAGCAACATATTTTAATAGAAATTCTTAAGGTTAAATTATAGTTAATAAAACAAACAATAAACATTTCATCTATTTCATTTTTTATTACAACACAAAAATAAATAAATAAAGGATGTAGCCATCTTTGTTCTACCTGTAGATCCTCCTATAATCAGAAGGAGCTCTGTAAGGAGTACACAAGCTTGAGGGGGTAAAAGAAGACAGATTATGATGCTATTTCTATTAAAGATTCCTGGCCATCACCCATCAGCTACAGTCAATAGTATGACCTAGAAGCCCGACTCCCTCTGTTCAGTTTCCCTCAATGACCTGCAATTTCTGACTTGTGCGCCGAGGTCTGTTTTCTAGACTTGACACAGACCCTATAAATGTGAATCCAATCTTTCTATTTTTGCCACTTTGATGCTGCAAAAAACTAAGGATCTTTTAAAGAATAAAATGAGGTCAGAAAAAAATAGTAGTAGTAGGCTAACTTCTCCCTCTGCCAAAAGAGCACGAGAACTCTAGCAGTGGATGAAAATGAGGGAGCACAAAGTATCAAACAGGAGCATGCTGTCCTGTAAATGCTTGACTCTCAAAGGGAAATAAATCTAGTTTAGACCAGTTTGAAAGGGGGGAAAGACTAATTGCAAGCACTAATTGCCATTAGTTTGAGGCCATTTGGGGAATCAAAACCCTCTGCTATATCAAATGATATCATAAAGTATTACCATGTAAAAAGTGAAAAAACTCTCTTCAAGTGTTAATTTTCTCATCAAGAAATATAAATTTATGAATTCCAACATATCGCTGATATAAAAGCCATAAATTTCGTTTGAATCAACGATCATTGAATTATCTCCACTAATAACTTACCACCAGAGAAAAACTAACTCTCCAATGAAGTAATTCATGTCAGATTATCTATTGTAAATTTCACAGCAGATTTTTTTCTTTGAATTACGTGGAATTCATTGCTTTGGGATTACCTTTATTTTTAGTGTTTTTGTCAGAGAAATAATGTTATTCATCTATTTGTCCACTTTCCAAATAATATACGATCCATAAAACAACAAACTACATTGTTATATAATAATTTTACCTGTGTATAATAATTTTCAAGTCTTCACGTGGGAAACCCAACCTCATTTTCCTATTAAAAAGAAATCTCAACGTATGTAGCCTTATTATTCATAAATTTCTCTCAATGCAACGTAGATAACTAAAATACCTGTTCTCTAATATAAAAATAGATTTTCTTGGGTGTTTAATTCTCTCAACAAAGCACATTAATTTTTTTCAGGATTATTTCAGAAAACTTAATGAAACTAAAGAAAATAAAAACCAAAACAGAGTGTAAATAATGAACTAACGTTGGTAATATTTTACTTCATATATTACTTCTAAAGGGAGATAATTATCACATAATTTATGCCTAGTAAATTACAATAAATTTTAAAGAAACTTGAAACTCTCCAATAAAGTCTTTTCAAGTTCTAAAAGCACACCATAACACAAATGGGTGTTATGATATACCAGTTATCTCTAACAGAAACAATTTTTATAATAATATACTTTTGTGAGTGCTGGCAAGTCGATTTTGACTCCTAGCAACCCAGAACCCTGCCCGTCTTTTGCTCCATCCTCTCTCTTGGCATTATATCAGACAATGCTCCACTGCTATTCATAGGGTTTTCCGTGGCCAATTTTTTCAGAAGTGGGTAGCCAGGTCCTTCTTCCTAGTCTATCTTAGTCTGGAAACTCTACCGAAACCTGTCCACTGTGGGTGACCCTGCTAATATTTGAAATACTGGTGGCATAGCTTTCAGCATCACAGGAACACGTAACTGCCACAGTATGACAACCAACAGACAGGTGGTGTGGTTCTCGGACGGGGAAAGGAACCTGGGCCACAGTGGTGCTGAACCTTAGCTATTAGACCACCAGGGCTGGCTAGAGGTGAAAACTGATCCCTCCAAAGAGAAGACAACTGTACCCTCTTCTAAAAGCAAACAGACTGAAGTGCTAATTCCTGTAATCAAATAACTCATTCATATTACATGCAAAGGAACACCACACATATCTTTTGATGCAAAGTTAGAATCCTTATAGCATAAAACTAATTATCAACAGTTCAGCCCCCTAGGATGTAGAAAACAGATTGGATTCATGCATAAAATGCTAAAACAGAAACCGTACCCCACACCCATAAGGTTAAAGTAAGAAACAAATTAACCAAAGTTTCTGAGCTTGTCTTGCAGAATAACAAGGACGCTGCAGATGAGGAAAAAATACTTGTTGACAATCTCCTTTGACTAAACATCATGCAGGCGTGTTGAAGGACCAGAATGACCAAGCAGTAAACTTTGGACGGCACAGGCCAAAAATCCACCGCATGTAACACACGGAACCCTCCTGAATTGACACATGCCACCCATGAAGAGACATGTAGGACCGTCGCGCCTGCACAGAGGACTCATAACTTCAGCCCTCAAGGCCCTCCTACTCCCTAGTTCCCTGATACATATCCCCCACAAAAGCTGCTGAGGGAGACAGATCTGAGAGTTTTGCCTCCTGTCTCCTTGCTTGGATGCCCTGCAATAAAGTCCTTTCTTTCCACAAAAGACCTTTGCCTTGGTATCTGGCTCTTCCACAGCGCATCGAGCAAATGAACCCGCTTGTACTTGGTAGCAGAACTACAACTTGAGAACCACTTATAAATAATTTATGATTCTTGTAAAGCCCCCAAATTTGATGCTTGCTAGTGTTCATTAGTGAAATAATTTTCAAGTAATCAGGTTTTCAGAAATTCATTCTCTCTCTGCTTCACTTTTGAAAAAAAATAATTAGAAAAGAAAAAATAACAGTATAAACTATCAAAAATAAATGTGCCCAGCTACAGGAAAATGACAACTTCTCTACATGTTATTTCTAAGTCCTTCTAATGGATATTCCTTCCCTGATTCCACAACCACCTGGGTTAATTTTCACTGACAAGTTGGGCATTCACACTAATTAGACCACCCTGGACCACTTTGCTATGCAGAGTCATCTAAGTTTCCCCAGGACTGTTGATAGAATGGTCAGCAGTTGGACATGGAGGTGCCTAAGCAAAGCCTGTGTTGTAGCAGGTGCTCAATACACAGTGATTCTCCATCTTTCTTTAGTAAAACAAGCAGAAGACATTGGGAAGAGGGGAAAACAAAAGGGTTTTGCAAGAAAGGGTTTCTTCTTGTCCATTGTATTCCTTTCTCCTCAATACATCTCACACCTCCTCAATCCAATCTCACACCCTCATCCATTCCCCATCTCCCTGAGGTGTGGCCTCCAGAAGCTCTTTGCCCAACCCAAGGGTACCCCTAGGCCCTTTCATTATCCTGCCTCATTTCTTTTTTCTCCCCCCAAAATAAAGCTCCACTAATGAGTTAAGGGGTAAAACACTGGAAGTTTGCATCCACTCACCCTACTCCTTATAACCTCACCTTTCCAAAGGCCTCTGACTCAGACACAGGTATAGGTTAGCATAGACCATACTGAAACCCTCCAATGGAGGAGCTCCTAAATTAACCAGAATTCAGAACAAGTCCTTTCCTTCTAAACATCTTTATTCCTGTTACAGACAAAGACAAAACCAAACCAAACAAAATTATATGACCCCGATGATGGCATGTCTTTTGATACTTGCTGAAGTCTCCTCACCTTCATTCTTCATCTCAGCTGCTTAATCCGAACAGTGGTGGCAACACCTTCTCTTGTAATAAGTGCTTGCTTTGCAGCATCCCTGGATTCACTCTGATGAACCACTTAAGGTCAAGTTTGGCTCATTTGGCAATTCTCATCCAACAGATTAAGGAGGTGATCATGATATCTGTGGTTAGACCAAAACTCTTACAACAATAGGGAAGATGGCTCACAACCATGGTTTTGTGGTCTTTTTACTAAATGCACTTCTGATTGATCCCTATAGAACCTTCTGATTTTCCCAACAAAAGTGTGGAAAATCCATTTATATCCTTCCTATCCTATGTTATTAGAATTTCCATGATTAGATTAATTTTGATAATTAATTGGACTGATAAGTAAATAATAGTAAATTAAGACAATCTGCATAACTTCAGAGATGAAATGGACTTTCATTTTTAAAAAGACTCCACTATCAATCCTACAACTTTCAAACATGAGTAATGATGCTTACCATGCAGGAATAAGATGTTTAGAATGCGGTTGCACTGATTTTATATTGTCATTTAAAAAGACATATCAATAGTGCCTCCCTTTTTTAATGTAATCTCATCTCTCCAATATAGGAATATTATTCAAATATATTTCTGTCTTCGTTAGGCATAACTAACAGCAAGAATGAGAAACCCATACATACCAGTCTAAGAAAAGAAAATTTATTGAAAGCATACTAGATTTTCATGCAAGGAAAGGGTCAAGTTGAGCCAAATTTCTGGGAACTGGAAACTTTGATGTCTCTGAGTGATGCCTTTGCATTTGCTTCACCCTGCACTTGTTCTCCATGCAAAACAGCTTCCTCTGCTTATTCCTGGTTTATGGCCTCTCCTCCTCATCATCACTTAGATCTGCTTGTTAGTGACCCCATTTCCACATGGCCTAGTAGTTTTGTTCCTGATAATTATTTTATTAAGACTCTCAGAAACGCTTAGCTTAAATTCTCAAGTGAAAATATATTTGGCTCAAATCATCTGCTGTGAACAAACTTCCTCTGACTCAGGTGGTCTATGGAAAAAGACATGTCTAGAGAAACCAACACGGCAGCTTAGGTCTGACCCTTGAGCAGAAGATATGGGCCATTGCCAAGAGTGTTGGTGAGTAGGGGGCAATTCAATTTAATTTGATTCTGCAAATGTGTGTGTATTTCCTATGTTCTAGGAAGGCAATGAACCATAAATTACCCTAAAAGCTTAGGAAATTCAAGGTAGCCTCAAAGGAGAAGGGCTATAGAAATGGAGAATACATATTAAATAGCTATTGATGGAGGCTACATTTAGAGATGAGTTTCTTTCTTTCTCAAACCTTAAGGATTAGACCTTCCCTTGGACTATAATTTGGATTGCTTCATGCTTCTTCCTAATGCTATAAAACAATCAGATCTGAGTATCTGATATAGATTTCTCCATCCAGTCTACTTTTTAAAGAAATAGCTATAAGATTTTCCCAAAGATCTCAGTTCAAACAAGTCTGATCTCCTAATTGTCTCTTTGCCCATAACCACAATCACACTCATATGTACCATGATCATTTCCATCTTGGGGCTTTTACCCCCTCTTCCCTTCTGCTTGAATTTCCTACTTCTGCTTCATTCACCAGATTATAGCTAAACTTCAAAACTCATCTTCACATCTCACCTCCTCAATGAGACCCTCTCTGAACAATTCTATTAACTGATATCTTCTTATTTCTCATTTGTTAAATACGGTATAATGGAAATACAGAAATATGAATAGATTTGAGAATTATCGGAGGTAACATTAATGATGGATTTTTGTGACGCACTAATCTCCTACCCTTTCCATCTTCCTTTCTAAGAGAATATCAATTTGAGAAGTGGAAGACAGTAATGTTCTCATCTAGAAAACAATAATCAATTTCTCTGGCAGAGAGAAGGTATCATGCATACAATTCTGGCCAATGAGATATAAGCAGATTGAGCAGTTCCTCAAAAAGGGAGTAAATTCATGCTAACTTAGCATAAGCCCTTTTACTTTTGTCCTCTCTTTTTTTCTGCCTGGAATATGGATGTGATGTTGGAGATGGAGCAGCTGTCTTGTAACCATAAGACCATAAAAGAAAAGGGCAAGAGATTTGCAGGACCTAGAGTCTGAAATCCTTGGGCCAATAACCACCTACCTCCTGACTTTAAGTTAGGTTAGAAAATTAAAATTTTTAAAATATTTAAGCCACGGTTTTTTATGTTTTGTTTTGTTTTTTTTGGAGGGGAGGGGGTTCTGTTATGTAGAGAACACAATTCCCAGCTGATTCACAGCTCCTCTTATTTATATCCCTGTTGGAACAGATCAGGCCTAAGTCAGCACAAACTACCTGGATCTTCTTCTAAGTTGTTGGAGCTATTTTGAATGTTCTTTCTATGTATTTATTTTCAGAGTTATTTTATTAGAGAGTTAAGAAAGGGCAACTCAGATGCCAGTTAGCTTCTCCACCATCTTAACCTCAGACTTGCTCTTAAATAGGGTTTCTACCTTAGAATTCAAAGTCATAGCTCAGGATTTGTCTTATTTACTTTTCTAGGAATAGCAGATATTATAAAGAAAAATGGAAAGCAAGACTTCAAGTCCAATGCAACGGAACAGAATCTTTGGCTGGTAACAAGAATTAAAATTGCCTCAGATTTCATTTATTTCTCTCATTCTTCAACCAGTCCCCTTACTGGTGACGATTTTTCAAGGACAATTGTAGGATTCTTTGAAAAATGTTTAAGGCCAATGACAGAGATAATCCACTGTTAATTTGCTGCCAAGGACTCCTCTGAAGTCTGAACTGGTGGCATTTCAAGGCATATTAACCCCAATTGCATTCAGTCAACAACTACCACCTTCAACCCCAAATTTAAATTCTTACCTACTCATGATATTTATTTTTAAATAAAGAGGTTACACACTGAGAATTCCTCAACACTTTGACTAACATAGTCTGTACATACTTCTAACACCTGAAAAATTAAAAACAAAACGAAAATCTTTATATTACTTGAAGGAGTAACGTTGTTGGAACAATTCAGTATTTTCTTGATGTCTTTGAAATTAAATATTTCAAATAATTTTCAAATTAATATATTTAATTTAGCATATGAATATAATACTAATTTAATTTAATTAATATATTTCTCAATATGATAAACCAAGAATTTACCTTCTTTGATGTAAATGGAAATAAATCACAAGTAAACTAACTCTGATCTTCTTTTGGCATTTGTTGTAAACATTTTTTCGTGGTACTCTGAGAGAATCTACGATAAACAGAGATTCCTTTTCCAGTGAAGAAAGATAACTAAATGTTATCTAAAAATAGTTGTGACTTTATAAATGCCCTTGTGTCAATGTCCTTCCTATTCATAGATGTCTTTGTAAGTGTGTGGGGCATAATTGGGGACACTGCTACGTTGCCAGGAATTCTTGCTATGACACGTCCATAGGAAGCCTGGGCTTTGGTCCAAGGAACTAGAGCCGGGAAAGTCATGCCCTGCCTTTCCAGAGAATTACTAAGAAACTATTTCATCCTGTAGGCTGTCCTTTTTCCATGGCTACCAACAGTGAGAATATTTTCTTGGCATTAATCCACTGATACTGTGTTCTACTGGCATTTCTCTAGCTCAGAGGAGAGTGAAGATCCCAAGCCTGACAGGTACCTGCTGGGATGGACCCACAGGGATGTCTACATGAGTTTCTCCTAAGACATTTAGAGGAAATTTCACCAGATGAAAGCCCCCTCCATCATCACCACACTCGCAGAAGCAGCCATTTACTAGAGATGTAGGTCACACACTGGGAAGTGAGATGGCAGAATTATAAATTCTCGTTATAAATACATTGTCATATCAAAGTGAGAAATTGTAGAGTTGCATTAAGCTGACGGATAATCTGGCAGCAAACAAACATATACTTGTCTTTTCAATCTAAGCTGTGCAACTGTTCCCTCCTGTCTTGCATGCCAAGCTTTTCAAAGACTTAATCTCCAAATTACTATCATTATTAAAGTACAAGAGTGCAGCCAGTGTCATCTCTCCTGAAACTATCTCTGGAAGAAAAAGATGAACTAAAAAGAGAGGAATTCAATCCTTCTCAGTTAGCATTTTTATTGACTACCAAGGGGTACATGAATCTAGCAGATGCACAGGGTTATATACAGCCCCGGTGGAATCCACAATTGAAGGCAAACACAGTAAAGCTTTCAAAAAGCAACAAGACAGATTCACTTTCAAATAAGACCACAGATGTATGCTCACTGATGCCATTGCAAACTTTAAAAAATACTTATTACTCAGGCATTCTAGCACATTCATATTTCCTAGTATTGTTTCCAAATATTCCTAGCATTCACTGTAAATAGCTTTTCTTTCCTGGAATTTACCAGGAAATTTGACATTACTTTTTAAATTTGTTTGTGGGTTTGCTATCATCAGAATTTTCAAAATTTTTCTTCCCCTAGAGGATGTCAAAATTTATCATATCTAAATTTAGAAGGATATGGAACAGGTAAACCCCCTTCTCAAAGCACTTTATATAATTATATCAAGGTTCAGTCAGAACAACAAACGGAATTGGGGAGTTCCACATTCTAGCTACAGACAACCCTTTATGTTTGTTCCAGTAAAGATGGAGGGAGGCCTATGAGCACAGCTGGGCTTGGCCACAACTGCTTTCCTCTGGCAAATGGAACACGAGGCCACGATCTTTGATATTAAACTCTCATGCCATCAGATAACCTACACTGTGATTAATTTCTATGGAGGTAATGGAAAGTTAGCTGGGGAGTTCTTGGGTACTGACTCTGAAGAAGTTCTGAGACTTGGTAATAACACTGGAGATGAGATTATACATGGAAACCTAGAAAAGCAATTACTAGGATACTAAATAATAATAATAAAATAAATATCTTTTATATTCACTACCTTCAGTGAAGTGATTTTACCAGGCAATGTTTAGATAATTGATGTGGCCTGATTGTACAGTTGAGGTCCCTGAGCACATTTTGGGATTAAAACCAAACTCACTACCAAATAGCAGCACCAGTGGAAAAAATAACCAGGACTCTGGATGTCCTAATATTAGATGTGCCTCCTGGCTGTCTCACTTCTCTGATCCTGCAGGAATTGCAAGAACTGCACAAGAAACTTGAAATATCATTAAAATGTAATAGAGGTCTGGAGAAATTCTGCCTGTGGGCGAGATCAAGGTGCATTTTGAGACTGAGCCTTAGACAAAGGGACCAGATTGATGTCAGAAGAGAACAAGGACCCTAAGGAGTTCCTAGTCCCCACAATAAGTTACACTAGACTGGGGTAGCAATGAGAGAAGAGCTGGTACAAAAAAAACTAGAGGAAGTAGGAGTGCATGCATGATAGAACAGGTTGATGGGAAAGATCTACGCTCGATGATAAGTCTATAGGGGCAGGGATTTGGGTGTTTTGTTCAACACCGCATACCCAGTTTGGCAGCACGTAATAAGTTGAATGAATGAATGAATGAGTGAGTGAGTTGATTAGGCTACTGGATCCATTTTCTTTGTTTCTTCAATCCAATATTTCCCAAAGCACAGTCTGGGATATCATTTTAGGTGGTAATGATACATTAAAAACTGTAACTCAGGGATTGACAAAGTTTTCCCTTTTCAAATTTCTAATATCAAGGAGAAAAACCTGTTTGTTGCTAGTGGGTCTTTAACATCTCTCCATTCTTGTTTTAACAGGAGAAAAATGTTCTCAGGCACTGAGCCTTCAGGTAACATCATCTAGCTAGAACTGTATACTTTTGTGGTTTTCATCCTATTTATTTTTATAGTTACCATCTATTTTAGAAGAGGATTTTTCTGATTTGTGGTAGTAATATAAAATTTCCTATTAAAATAATTTATTAAGTCCCCAAATTGAGTTAATTTAAAAGAAAAACATTAGGTAAATAATGAAGGTCGTGTGTGTATATATATGGCAAAAACAAGATGATGATACTCAAATAAATTAAATTTGAGAGGCTCTGGTCTAATTGCCTTGGGCCTCGCGTGAGCCCCAGGTCTCATTGCTGTTCTAACAATGGAGACTTTATGGCAGCTTTGGATGGCCCTCACAGAGCCTCAGTGCACCAGACAAACCATAGATCCAGAAGCCACTGCCTCACCCAGCAGACACAGCAATCTGAGACAAAAGTCTATCAAACAAATCCACATGTATTCTTCAGTCTCCTGGTGAGCAACTTAAATGCAAATACAAAAACTCCACTTTCCAAAATCTGCCATAAATTTTATGTTCTTATTGAGAGAGAGGCCTATAACTGTCCCCTCATGTTTATTCATTTGACTCTCCACTAGTAGGCTAATTTATAAATAAATCCTAAGCTTAATTAATTAAAGAATGAGAGAAAATATAAATTTGGAAGTCAAATGTCAGCTAGAAATCCTGTTAAACACCACAGACTCTTTTGGATGATCATAACTTTAATTCCATAATAAGTAACCAATAGGGGCCGGCCCCGTGGCTTAGCGGTTAAGTGTTCGCACTCTGCTACTGGGGGCCCGGGTTCGGGTCCCGGGCGTGCACCGATGCACCGCTTGTCAGGCCATGCTGAGGCGGCATCCCACATACAGCAATTAGAAGGATGTGCAACTATGACATACAACTATCTACTGGGGCTTTGGGGAGAAGAAGGGAAAAAAAAAGGAGGAAGATTGGCAATAGATGTTAGCTCAGGGCCGGTCTTCCTCAGCAAAAAGAGGAAGATTGGCATGGATGTTAGCTCAGGGCTGATCTTCCTCACAAAAAAAGAAAAATAAAAAGAAATAAGTAAGTGATAGATCTCACACTAAACTCAGCAACAGCCTGGATTATCTAAATTGGGAGACCAAATTTCTTGAACCGACTTAGAAAGGTGCTATGAGTTGCTAACAGATGACATTTACTTTCTGACATTAAAACTAAGGATAAAAAATGGCTAAACCAGAGCTGAGGTTCCTTATGCACCTGCTAATGGCCTGTGCCATGGATAGTCAGTAAAAATACTGATTAACTACAGAGGAGATTAACTGTTTTCTGTATTTAACCAAGCACAACCTGACTGCCACAGTACAAGACGATTAAATAATAAAGTAAAATAGACACCTTCAGTACTCTAAATGGATTCTCATTTTCCCATTTTTACAAAGGATTCCTTGGTCTGCAGGCCTCTAGAAGCATGTATAAACATTCGAATTTAAAAGGAATAGAGATAATATGGTGAATTTTTGATCATCCCTAATAATTCATTTTACCTGATTCTTTCAGTTCCTCCTTCTTCCTCTAACTTTATTGGCTTTTCACCACTTCACAATAATTAAGACTTTGATGTTGGGACCAAGAGGGAACTGGAAAAAAGGTGAAACTCATTCATCAATCTAATCCAATCACTCCCACCTCTCATGTCATCACAGAACCACCAGAAGCTACTGCAATGACCGCCTTAATGGCTCAGAGCAACAAGAACACCTAATAACAGACATGCTTACACTCTAGAGTCACTGAAATATCTCCTTCTACTTAAAATAAATCATACTAATGTTGAAATGCTCTCTAACTGTAAAATTCTTTACCTCACATGGGTGCCATTGTTTAACACAATAACTTTATAAATACACTTTGAGTTTCCTGGAAAAGTGACATGTAAATAAAGCATTATTGCCATAACATCTCCCTTAATGATCTGGAAGAGGCAGTAAATAGCAAGCTGATGGCTTCACAGATGGTACTAAATTGAGAAGTGTTGCAAACATCAGTAAAGGCAGGAAAAATTATGCAAAATAGACCTACATGCTTTAAATAAAAGCAAAACATTTTTAACTTTATGGAGGAAAGAAAATGGCATTATTTTAGAGTGCCCAAAATATGCTGTCCAGCATAGATGCTACAACCAGCATGTAAAAACATGCCAGCCAGAATCATTTTCAACTCTTCAAAATCAACTAAGATAACTACATGCTTTGAAGGGGGGCTGGCAGTCACATAAATATAAAGCTTATAATAAATGGGGGGGGACTTATGCTTTCATTAAAAAGTCCCAATGAGAAGTTCAGGTTTGTATGTTTATAACTGAAAGAATATGAAGTTCCATTTAGGAAGCTTATTCCAAGTAAATCTGCTTCATCCTAAGCATTTTTATACACCTAAATTTATTTCCCCTTTCGGCAGAGCCATCTGTCCAGGCAGGGTTTGCATATGGACCAAAATAGAAATAATGCGTCTTATGAAGGCTATGCTTGGGGTTGCCGGTGGGCTTCAAGTTTGCCCTCTACTTCCCATGGTGACTAACGGGGTACATCTGAGACGTGGTTAGAAGTACCATCTGTAATAGTGGTGACAGTAGAGTAGACATTGACATCACCATTGCCACTACCACCACCATGCTTCCATCCTCTACGCTCTAACCTCTGCCTTTTGGAAAATGTAGACTCATTTTTAACATCAAATATATGTATTCCCCCTTGACTCCTAAGACACCTTTTGGTTGTTTCATTTGTTCAGGTGACAGACAATAGTTTTTGAATAGTTTTGAATAGTTTTGAATAGTTTGATGAACTTGGTATAGGTTCTCTTTTTCTTCAGGAGCCAGGCCCATTCACCTGTTCTATCCAACTGAGGCCTCTGATCATTGAAGTCTTATTGACTTCATGAGGTCTTACTGTAAAATAGGTCTTCAATGCTATTGTTGATCCAAGAATGTGCCACTGAACTTTACTATCCTGAGGAATTTATTTACACAGAAAATCATCTTACAAAAAGTGATCAAAAAGAAAAATAATACGATGTATCTGTCAGGGTTAACTTCCTTAACCCTGGACTCAAAAAAGGGATCTAGACCCAGTAACTGAAAATAAGTTGATTAAACACAATTGTTTATTTCTTTCCATCCGAAAAAGACTGGAGGTCATCAAGCCAGGTCTGGCATGGCATTCCATGATGTCACACACCACATTTCGTCTACTTTGTTGCTTTGCCGTCTTCAGCAAGCAGTTTCTACCTCACAGTCCAAGATGGCTGCTTACATTCTAACTGTCACGTCTGACCTGCAGCCTGCTGGCCAGGACTTAGTCCACGGCCGTGTCCACCGGCAAGCAGATTGAAAAATAAGGTCTTTATTCCAAGCATCCATGTGCGAGGTAAAAATTAGGGGTTCTAGTATGTCTATTATTGAGTAAGAAAGAGAGAATAGATTCTGGAGGATAACTAGTTTCAATTGAGAATCATATTTTAATATTCAAAAGCTTGCTAATTTTGAAGATTCTTTTAACATTAGCCCTTGGTTAACAAAATAAGCATTGATTCTTGACTCTTTATTTAACACAGTTTCTACGAGCTTGGTACCTGAACAAAATTTCCTATTTTTTCTCAACTTTTAAAGAATTCTGCTTCATGGTTTTACAGTTTGTTGTACCACAGGGATTTCTTTATTTATACAATCACAAATTGCAAGGGGAAATGAAAAATGTTTATGAAATGATAAAAGGTAAACTTTAAGCTTTCCCTTTTTCTACTAAGGCCTTTACTTTTTTTTTAAGGTAGAATTTTAGGACAAGTTAAAATAATCACATTAGTAAGCACCATTTTAAATATTTTAGTCACATTAAATAATGTTATGTATATCTCTTCATATTTTAAAAGTATGTAATTAATATGCATTCATTGTGATTTTTATATAGCACATTATATTAAATGAACAACTATTCATTTAACCTCTCTTTGGGGGGTGGTGTGAACCAAGTACTTTTTGCTTAACAAGTGGCTCATTGTTGGTTATAGTTGTTAACCAGGGACATTAGTAATTGTATTAGTTATTATTTAATTGTTAATGATGATTCCGTAAGTCTCTCTTGCATATTTCTAGAAACTGAAAAAATTATTGCAATAATAGAAATTCTAAATTCAGAAAAATTAACTAACCAGGGGACTTACTTAAGTGAAAGAAATATCAAACACTGCAACACCCAGAAGGAATTTTCTTCCAGTGGAACAGCAGACAATTACAGTTCTTCAAAGTTAACTTGAGCCTAAGTCTAAAATTCACTTCTAAGGTCTCTAAGCCATTCCCTGTACTTTGCCTAAAAACCGTGTATCTGTGTGTTTTTAAAGATCATACCAAACATTTATGATCAGCTTGAATAGAAACATTTTTCTGTTTTTCTAGGTTTTTTCCATAGTAAACAATGAGGCTATTTGAAAACATTTCTAAATAGCAGGAAATCGTGTATAAACTTTGGGAAATACAGTACAAATAGGGGAAACTCTGATCTTTAGCAACATGAGAAATGCTGGATGGCTCTGATACAGTAAGTGTCAGCCACCTTGAAAAGTCTGTTATGGAATTTTACTCTCCAATCACAGTGGACCCCAGAATAACCAAGTAACTGCAGGGCTGAAGGGAGGTGCCTGGAATAAGGTTTCTGTGTTGTACAGCAGCTCCTCATGCCCCTCGGAGATGGAAATTAGTCTTCTATACGTCTTTGAAAGAACTTTCAAGATTTATTCTTGCCTTGTCAACCCTGGGGATATGTAGATTCAGCTATTAGCAAATAATGTATAGCCCTCTGATGCATCCAGAGAATCAGTAGACAGTCCAATTGCTCTGCATTTAAACAACTGTCTAAAACAGACTCCAACCGAAGGATCAACACAATTTTAGGTGCACACAGATTGGCTTAAATGAAGGCATGAGCCTTACTCTGCCTCTGAGGAAGTAGAAGAATGAGATAAATGCATTTTTTCCCTTAATCCTTTACCCGGAGTTACTCTTTCTCATGTCCAAAGAGTGTGCCCCCTTTACACTGAAAAGCAATATCTGTGTGTTTATATCACAATTTAGGAAATGGTGGACAACTTCCAAACAATGGTCTATAACTTATCATTGTTGTTTTCACTGCTCAAAGGAATAAAATTTATTAACAGCTATCAATTATGCTAATTCTCTTTCTCTCTGTTTCTATCATCTCTCTCTCTTACAGACATGCACCTACACATACAAACACACACACACACACTACTGCCTCACAGTTCAGTAACACTAAAAAGCCATAATGGCTCAAAGACAGAAAATTCTGTGTCTCCAGATGCCAATACAAATTCAAGATATAAAGCTTTTCCCTACTTCTTATGTGATAGGAACTAGCAAAGAGTGCAGGCTTTGACTTCAATTTTAATTCTAGCTCTGTCAGACTTTGTGCGTAAAGCTTAATGTCTCTGAACTTCCATTTCCCAAACTTTAAAATTAGGATGATGCCTAACTCACATGCTTATGATAAGGACTAAACGAAATACCATCTTCAGGAGCCCAGCATAGAGCATCTAACACATAATATGACTCAACTGATACTAGTTACTTTCCACTCTTCACTTGTAAAACAAGATTCTTGTCACCACTGTAAACTCGGAGGTGAACATGCCTGTGTGCACTCAGGGAGAAACCAATGTTATCAGAAAAGCAGCCAAATTAAACAGAGTGTTTAAGTTCAACTACTAAGTGGTTATCAGCTGCTCTTTATTTTTTTTCCAGAATCCATTTTAAAAGCAAGCCACATATGCATTTGAGAAGTGACCAACACTTACAAAGCAAAATAAAAGTTGTCAACTCACTCATTATGGACAGAAACCTAATATTTGTACAGCCTTGAACAACAGTACCTAGTATCTTCAACAACCCAAACAAAAATTCTTCCTGTTCAGGCCCCATAGCAGAGATAAAAGTGCCTGAGAATTCATGTATCCCCAGGAGGAGCCCTTAACCAATGCCCAAAAGATGGGGGAGCACAATCATATCAGCTCCCTGCCTTCATCTGGACACCTCGGGGTTGTGGCCTGTGTTGTTTCCAGGGCCCACAACACTGAGCCAGCTATCCCCCTGAGACTTTGCCTGACATCACATCTTGTTGCACTTGCTTCCTTCTGGTCCCGCCTTCCCAAGCTCCTACCAGCTTTCCTGAGCAAACTTCCTAATAAATCACATTCATAGGAATGAATCCTCTCAAGATCAGCTTCTGGGGAACCCAATCTAAAATAGGCATCCATTCCAGGATGTATCTGGGTCAAACAGGGGGCTGTGCCCATTCACTCAGGGTATGGTGATAATGATCTAGAGACAGATATGAACAATCCATAGATAGATAACTGAGAGGTTGGCTGTCCTCACTCACATGTGATAAGAATCATAACTGACCCAGACCTGCATTTACTCTGCGAGGCATGGCTATTAGTGCTTTACCCACATCAACCCATTTAATCCCCACAACAACTTCATGAGAAGTGCGTATTATTATTATATCTATTTTTTAGGCCAAAAAGGTTAAGTGACTTGCCCAAGTTCACACAGTTAATAAGTGGCAGACCTGAGATTCGAACCTCCAGAATGCACAGTTAACCTCCATGCCAAAATAGATACTAGATAATACTTTGCCACAGGATCTGCAGGATTTCAAAGGCAAAAAACTTAGGAATATTTAAGCTATAATTTTTATTTTATTTTAATATGACATCTTTATAAAATTACATCCTAAAATTAATTATGCTCCCAGGAGTATGACTTCTTTTTCTCTAACTGTATGGCCCAATTTTCCAACTCAACTTTTAATTTTTGTTTCTGAAGTACAAATCTGCCCCTTAATTTCCTACTAGATTAAAGGAGTAAAGCCACTCACTCTTGATTTTTTAATTTACTATTGAAAGCATTAATACACAATTTAATTGCCTAATAAAATTATGTAACATCATATATACTATGGGTCAGAAGATTGCACTTTAATAAATATCATAATGATATTGCATTGTCTCAAAGCTTTGAGGAGGTATTATCTTCTGCTAATCAGTGACATCTTAGCAGAAAGAATATAACATTTTTTTTCTGAAAATGTATTGGTAGTAAAATGCTATGAAGTAAAGAATCTAGATATACCACAAATATCCTATGTCATCATTACAAATGTTTGGACTGACATTGTTTCATATTGCCTCAGAAGAAACTGACAATTTCATGATACAGAAGTACATGACTTAGGTCTAAACAGCAAACCAAGTGTGCAGATGTCAGGTAAGTCATCTATGTCCAAAATCCCACGGCGGAAATCACACAGAAGAAATAGATGGCATAAACCCAGTAATTCCTATTCCTATACTCATTTGCCAAGAATTAAAAGGAAACACAATGATAAAAATGAGAAAAAAAAATAAGAAAAATACCAAAGACAAACCAGCCATGCATAGTTGTGTGAAATCTTACTTTATTACAATGATTTCAAATCCAAGAAGAAGGGTAGCACCACCCCCTAGGGTGCATTTGGAGGTAACATAGGATAGTTGTAATTAAGTATTTAGTTATTAATATGTACACATTATTTTATTATAAATTGCTTTCCTCTTTTTCCTTCTTTATAATAGATTTAGAATATTATATTAAACTTTTGAAACTATAGATTTTATCTTAACATATTTAATGAATCATTACAAATTATTTGTTATAAAAAAAGAGGGAATTTTCTGATAGAATTGAGAATCACTTTTTTATAATAATCACAAATACAGAAAAGACTCCATCAAATGGCCAATTTGTATGAACAGACCCTCAGAATTGGATGGAATCTCAGTGGTATCATCCAAGGACATCTGTCTGGTGCATGAATCGCCTCTAGAACACCCCCAGTCATATGCCCTCTTCCTGGGCACCTTTTCCATTCAAACATTTTAGAGAAAAGCACAGGTCTTTAACGTCTCAGTTGGGAAGACAGGAAGTTATTTCTTTCAGCTTCCTCTTTGCCGTGTATAGATGAGAATACCCATCAGAACATGCTCCTGAATGGCAGTGGACATATTAAAAGGCTTTTGCTGGAAACAGAATATAAACTAAAACCTGAAAATTAAACCAGTCAACCACAGAGGTTTTTTTAGCTTACAAGAAGAAACTTTTCCTGGTTTCTCAGATAAATGTGCAAAAATAGCTTGTAGATGTGTCATACCAGTAGACTAATGAGCTCTAACACGATAATGTTTCCTCTGCATTCTCTATGGACTCAGCCTACTATTAATAACACCTGACAGCTATTTATCTGTTACTATTTAAAAATATCCTTACAAAAACATGGCAGTTAAAAGATCATTTGTTCATTACCTGATACAGGTGTCAATAGTATAGGTATTAGAGACATTGGAATAATTCAGCTGATTTCCTTCTGAACAAAAATTCTCACAAGAGCCAGCCCCGATGGCCTCGTGGTTAAAGTTTGGCATGCTCTGTTTCGGCAGCCTGGGTTCGGTTCCCAGGCGCAGAACCACACCACATGTCTGTCAGTTGCCATGCTGTGACAGCAGCTCACATAAAAGAACTAGAAGGACTTACAGCTAGAATATACAACTATGCACTGGGGCTTTGAGGCAGGGGAGGAGGGGTGGGAGGAGGAAGATTGGCAACAGATGTTAGCTCAAGGCAACTCCTCCCCTGCAAAAAAAAAAAGAAAATTCTCACAATAGATTGGTCAACTCCAGACAAGGTGGTGATGGCTTCTGACCAGGATATGAGAATGTACAAGGAACTGTAAGGTGCCAGATCCAAAAGAAGTTAGCTGCTAACAGATATGCACAACCTTCCACACCCCAGGAACAAATGAATAAATACTAAAGCTTGAAAACAAATATACATTTATTATAAATTGTCCTACACTATTAATTAGCTCTTAACATTTCCAAAAGTGGTAAATACTCCAAGATCAAGTGAGAAAGAATACTTTACCCCTTCATTTCCACTTTAGATTCCACTGAGAGTCCATAGTGCTGGCTGCTGCCTTCCCTTCTTTCCTCAGGTCCCCTCTCTCTCCTCTAAATCTGTGCCTTGCTCTGTTCCCGGGGTTTGGTTTGATTTTCCTTTGTGTCCATGGTTATTTCCCTCTCTACCCTCTCCCCCTCTCCCTCTCCCTTCCCTCTCTTCTCCCTCACTTTTACCTGGCCATAACCTGGACTTGAGGCACACTTATTGTTTGCTAGTGTGTTTGCTCTCATTGTTGTCTTTAGGAAGGTGAGTTGCATATATTCAAGTAGAGTGTCACAGCTAGGATATTTTTTTTATTGTAACATTGGTTTATAACATTACATAAATTTCAGGTGTACATAATTATATTTTGATTTTTGCATAGGTTACATCATGTTCACCACCCAAAGACTAATTATAATTCATCACCACACATATGTGCCTAATCATCCCTTTTGCTGTCCTCCCTCCCTCCTTCCCCTCTGGTAACCACCAATACAATCTCTGTCTCTATGTGATTGTTTGTTGTTGTTTTTTATCTTCTATTTATGAGTGAGATCATATGGTATTTGACTTTCTCCCTATAACTTGTTTCGCTTAGCATAATACCCTCACGGTCCACCCATATTGTCACAAATGGCTGGATTTCATCGTTTCTTATGGCTGAGTAGTATCCCATTGTGTATATATACCACATCTTCTTTATCCATTCGTCCCTTGATGGGCACCTAGGTTGCTTCCAAGTGTTGGCTATTGTGAATAATGCTGCAATGAACATAGGGGTACATGTATCTTTACGCATTCATGTTTTCATGTTCTTTGGATAAATACCCAGAAGTGGAATAGCTGGATCGTATGCTAGGTCATTTTTTAAAGCTATTTAGTTGAAAGAGAACCTCCCCTCCTCTTTTGAGTTTACCACCCCTGCCTTGAACAAATACTCCAGTCCACCAAAGCAACACCAAAGAATACTCTGTAGGTTGCCAAATTAGCACAAATAGCATGGAGAATCTCTGTGTGTGACGTATGCAGGACCTTTCTCTCTTGGAGTGAATTTCAGTCAGTGGCCTGTGTGTCCACAGTAGATGCTTTCTGTAGTTACTCTCCCTGATAATTAATCCCTCCCTCACCATTTACCACACTCTCAAAAACACTGCTTTTTTAAATTCAACAACTATTGAGGGCTCCTTTCTCTATTTTCCATGAGAGGATGTTAAATTTTATAGATTTCAGATTTTTTTTAACTTATAAATTGTGAAAATATTTATTAAGAAAAAAATGCAACTTTTCAAAAAAATTCCAAATGTCCACCAAAACCTAATAACTTGCTTTTAAATAGCAATCTCATTTCAAATTAGGCTGATTTTGAGATGAATTTGAAGCAAAGAAAAAATTAATTTGAGGTCATTTTCTATACGAGGTCATCAAGAAAGAACATTTCATTCTCTGAGGCAACTGACAAAATGACTATGCGAGTTCAGACAAAAGCTAGACTACAAAATACAATGGAATTTTAGGCTATTCAAAAAAGAAGAGATTGGACAACTGTAAAGAGAGAGGATCTGGATTAGCCTCTAAGATCCCTTCCAGTCTTTTCCTGCCTCCTGGACAAACAGACTCAGAAAGGCCACTAAGTCTCAGAGGACGCAAGGGCAGAATTTGATGCGTTTCTTTAGTTTCAGAAAAAAATAAGAAACTAGTACCACAAATCCTGGTGAAACTGGTGAATTCAAGCTCAGAAGATTTGATTCTGCCCATGTTTCATGTGGATAGACTACTATTTTACTGTGGCACCACTAGATTTTCTTTTCTTCTCATCTCTTTTCTTTCCTCCTCACTCTCAACCTCTAACAAGTAAAGCAAAGGAGAGATGTGGCTTTCTTTTAACACAAGAACCCCTTAAAGTTATGCTCTGAATGATGGTTAATATTAGCAAAGAAAAAGTTTGTTATGTGTATAGATGTTCTACTTAGGTATACATGGAAGGCTTAAAGCATTTTCTGCGAGCACTGAGAGAACCACTCATCACTTCTTTCTAGATGGAACACAGGACAAAGCTCAGAACCACAACAGCTTCCAAAATTTGGAAAAGACAAAGAAAAGGGGAGAAAATGAAAGCAGACACAGAGAGATCAGATTCCCATCTGAGACAGACTTTGTATTAGCTAAAAGGCAGTTTGATGGCAATCATAAAAAATAGTTTATACCATGTTCTAGAATCTGTGCACATTTACAATTGTCTTAGAGCAAAACTATTTTCTTTCTGGTGCTGGGCTGTGTCTGCATACCTTTCCAAAGAAGGAAAGCTTAATGAAGGATAAAATTTTATAACACGTATATTATTTTTCATCATTAGGTCATTCTCTTGTGTTATGTTATCAATTACTAAGTCTTTGTTTAAAAAAAAAAAAAAGGATACAAAGGGTTTGTCCAGTTGTAAAAAATACAAAGAACTATAAGGCATGTCTCTACCCTCAAGCAGCTTATGATCGAGTGGGGTGGAAAGCTTGGTATGTCAACCTCAACAGCTCAGACAGTGCATGTTTGAAGAGCTCAAGAGAAGGTAGGATTATATCACTACTCATTTAAATACTCACTTAAAATATACTATATATAAGACACTATGAGAAGCACTTTTTCAGCTGTGCCTACTCTCTAAAAGTTTATGATCTAGAGAGATAGAAAAGACATACACAGATAAGACTAAGAATGAATAGATTATAAGAAATTGTTATTACAGCAGTTCAAACAAAAGTCTATAAACATTGAGATATTTCCTTCCCCTCTCTTCCCAAGGTGAATTTGTTTCCAAGGAGAAGATTAAGTTTCTCTCTTTCTCTCCTTCTTTCAGGAGGGGAGGGTTCAACATCTACCTAGGTTCTCAGATTCAAATTTTTGCAATTCCTCACCTACAGTTCAGATCCAGTATACGTTGGGTGACTTCTGGCTCTCATCCCCCAAGAAGGGGGAACTGTTAAGGAAAGGGAAACCAATGTTATTATTGCTGTAAGTAATAAGAGTCTGTCTTTGCCTCAGAAAGCTTGTATCTACTTTCAGGATAATATGAATAAATATAGATATTTAAAACCCATCAGTGCCATAATTACACATTCTACAAATATTAAAAGGATAATGAGTGAACACTCTGAATGATGATCCCAATCAAAAGCGACAACTTTGAAGAAATGGACAAATTCCTTGAAAGACACAAACTACTAAAGATGACTCAAGAAGAAATAGATAACTGGAACAGCCCTATATCTGGCAAATAAATTGAATTTGCCAAAACCTTCCCACAAAGAAAACTCAAGGCCCAGAAGTCTTCACTGGTGAATTCCAGCAAACGTTCAAGAACAAATAGTATGAATTCTACACAAACTCCTTCCAAAAAATTGAGGAGGAGGAAATACTTCCCAAGTAATTCTAGAAGCCAGCATTTCCCTGATATCAAACCAGACATAGACATTACAAAAAAAATAAAACTACAGACCAACATATCTCATGAACATAGACACAAAAGTTTAAAACAACATTTTAGCATATCAAATCCAAAGATATATAAAAATCAATATATCAAATGGATTTTCCACAGGAATGCAAGGTTGATTTAACATTTTTAAAAAGCAATCAATGTAATTCACTATTTTAACAAACTCAAAAAGAAAACCCATATGTTAATTTCAATAGATGCAAAAAAGGCATTTGACAAAAATCCAACATTTATTCCTGACAAAAACTCTCACCAAACCAAAAATGAAAAGAAATTCCTTCAACTTAATAAAGGGCATTTACAAAAAAAAACCCAAAAAAACAAAAACACTTACAGCTAACATCAAAATGATGAAAGCCTAACTGCTTTCCCCCTAAGATAAGGAGTAAGACAAGGATTCACTCTCATCACTTTTATTTAGTATTTTGCTGGAAGTTTAAGCCAGCACAATAAGGAAAGAAAAAGAAAAACGGCATCTAGAGTGGAAAGGAAGAAGTAAAATTGTCTTTATTCACAGATGACATAATCATCTATGTAGAATATCCAATGAATCTACAAAAAAAGCTACAAGACCTGAGTTTAGTCTACACAAAGATGCATACCCAAATGTTCACAGTAGCTTTATTTATAATATCCAAAATCTGGAAAAAACCCAAATGTCGATCAACAAGTAAATAAACAAGTTGTTGTACATCCATACAATAGAATACTATTTGCAATAAAGGAAGTGAATGATTGATACACGGAACATGGATGAATCTCAAATAATCATGCTGAATGAAAGAAGCCAGAACAACGAAAGAAAAAAAGAAAAAGAAAGGGTGTCTTCTTAGCAGCCGAGAAGGGGGGAAAACAACTATTAGGTAAAATCCCAGAGCATTTACTACAAACTCAAACACTTCTATCACGCTGTGTGTGTTCTGTGTGTATTTTATATAAACATGCCAAACAAGGTAGTCAGCTTTCTAACACCCTCCAGCCTACAAAAAAAAAAGGTAAAAGCAGAACATGATTCCTCAATAGCTGTACAGCAGACCAGGGTCTAACCCAGAATTAAAGGCAGAGATATTTCCTAACTGACTGACCTACTTTTACATTCTCCAGACCCTGAAAATGCAGCTGATCATTTGTCACTTACATTGCAGTAGTAATTTGACTCAAAATTGGATGAACACATTAACTTTTTATTGATATACATTGTTGCCTCCCTTTCTAAGACTTCTAATTTCAAGAGGTTTGATTGAATCCAAATTTGATAACTGGATAATTTGAAAATTTGATAGCTGTTACTCCCATAATTATGTTTTGTTACATGGCAAAAGGGATTTTGCACATGTAATTAAGGTTACTACTCAGTTAAATTTAAGATAGAGAGATGATCCAGGTGGGTTTAACCTTAGCACATGAGCCCTTTAAAAGCAGAGAGTTTCTCTGACTGGTTGCAGAAGGGGAAATCAGGGTGATTCGAACATGAGAGGGATTTGAAATAAGAGAGACTCTCTGCTGCTGAGATGGAGGGAGCCACGTAGCAAAGACCTGAGAAGAAGCCTCAGGGGCTGAGAGTGATCCTTGGTCAACAGCTGCCAAGATAAAGGGGCCTCAGTCCTACAACCACAAGGAAGTAAATTCCAACAACAACTGGAGGGAGCTTGGAAGCAGATTGTTACCTAGAGCCTTCAGCTAAGAGCCCAGCCCAGCTGACACCTTGATTTCAACCTTGAGAGACCCTAAGTAGAGAATCCAGTTGAGCCCACCCAGACTACTTCTGACTACAGAACTGTGAAATAACAAATAAGTATTGTTTGATGCAGCCAAGTTTCATAATTTGTTATGCAGCAATAGAAAATTAATATACCTTCTGAATTAACATCTCTGGAAAGTGATGTCTAAGAATTTGTATGTTTAACAAGCTCCCAATTAATTTTTATACACAGTCAAGTGTGAGACCAATTGAACTAGAAGAACATGATCACAGAAATGAAACAGATTATACTTTTGAACTTTTCTCTCAAAGCTTGAGAGACCATACCCATTTACAACAATTTGAATACAGATCTTAGTTAATTCTTTGTTGACGACATTTCTCCTTATCAACATGATGAAGGAAACTCTTAGGGTCATTTAGTCCATCTTCCAGCCTTCAAGCAAGGCTGAATTGTGTTCTAGTCAAAATCCATTCAATCTATTTTCAGAAAACCTTTAGTGAATAAATATGCTCATTCTCAATAATACTATCCAGTGTACAACAACACTTTCTTGTCTGCACATTCTTCCTTCAGAGGCATTCCAAATTCTCTTTAACATCATTTAAGTAAACTTTCTCTTTTCAGATCTTGGAAAAGAGAGTTAACAGCTGGCCATCTTCCTTTCAGGTCTCATCCTTTATTTCCTATGAGGACTGTTGAGTAGCAATGTGCCCATTCCTAGGGGGTCAATTGTGATTGGTCTAGATTGAAGCTATATATACTCTGCTGATAATTGGATAAAAGGTGGGCATGAAATCCAGTTCTGACCAAAAAGACCTAAAATGAAGCCTGCTGGATGAGCATGTAAAGGATTTTCCTCCTTGGTAAAAAGGGAGATGCACAAAGCAACGCTCACCACTTGTTTCCTCCTAAAAATCACAAAAAATTTATGCAGATGCCAAACCGATGTGGTATTCAGAATTCCTTTGCTCAATCCGTGCTCCGCATCAGCCTCAGAGAGGCTAGACCACATGCACATATAACATATCCAGGAACACAGGATAATTGGAACTGCTAGAGTCATCCTGTGACCATGAGAGGCGACTTCATTGACACCCTGATGATGGCAGAAGGGAAATATGAAGAGCAGGTGGGTCCTCGATGACTCTGTTGAGCAGCCAACCTGACCCTGAAGCCTCAAAATTCCCCATTAAGTGAGATTTAAAATGGCCTTCTTATTGAAACCATTTTTAATTGGGTATTCCGATGCTTCCTTAAAACCCATGCAGTCTAAGCCACTTTCATACCAGTTAACATCCCCAGAAGGTTCCTAGGAATACTCAGTGTATAGTAATTATCTCTAGCCTCTTTTTGGCCTTTCCTGGAACCAGAAATCCCAAAGATCCTCTGAGGATTGGCAAGGTGGCACTCTGCCAGGTGAGATATGCATACACAGGCAGTCTAGAGGAGGTGGTGGCTGCCACCTCTCAGCAACTTAATCTTTCCCCAGAACCAGCAGGTACCATTGCTGAGCACAGACTGAAGTTCTCTAGAAACACCTGCTGAAGCTGGCTTCATAATAGGCTATTAGGGACATAGGGGAGTTAGAGTAAGCTTGGAATCCACCCAGAAGAGAATAACTCTGGTAGGATGGACCCCAACCCTCTGAGTAAAGGAAATGCTTCAGTTCCTCTAGGCACGACAGCTAAGCCCCTTGTTGGCTGTTCTCTGCCTACTCAAGGGCCTCTGCTAGAAGCTATGGTTGCTGTTTCACAGCAAGAAAACTAGGATCCCAAGGAAGAGAGATATTTCACTTTATTTTCTTGGCAAACTGCAATGGAACATGAGAGCAAAAAATACAAAATGTTAAGCACGTAGTAATTGCTCATTAACTCTTTCTTTGATTCATGAATAAAATATGATGAGAAAATTTTATAATTATAATGCTTGGTATTTCCTTTCAAAAATTACAGTTTTCCTGCCTCTCTTTCTGATTTACTCTGTGAAGCATTTAAAGGGATTTGTAGAGATTGGAAGGAAAGAGGACAGTGGGAGGCATCACTATGACAGGCCCATTGGCAGGCTACAAAGAGCCTAAGAAAGTAGCATTTATCTTGGTGAATTTGCCACAGTCCAGAGTCTTTTTTTTTTTATTCTGCTGGCTCAGAAGCTGATTCTTACAGGGCACCACTGTAGACCCTGAGCTGATGTGAAAAGCATAAGTGACACATGGATCTGAACACTCACATTGATGTTACCAGGACACTCTCTGTAGCAGGCAAATCTATGAAAGGCCAAATCATAAACCAAATGTAGCTGAATAAGTAGGAAATCAGAACAAGGAGAATTTGTTGATGATCCAAAATTTTAGAGGCAACAAGCATGCATCACCACGGTGGGGGAGCCACAAGAATTGAAGTTTTCATGCCAGCCTTCTCGAGTTCTTAGAGAACTCAAAGTTTCTTTCTCAGACTCTCCCCTACCCCTACGTAGGTTTCAATCTTAGCAATCACCTCCCTTCTGATTGGCCTATTATTTATCTTTAAATATGTTAATCCTTCAATTAGTTTGTAGCTAAGTTTTACCAAATATGGGGGAGCCATTCTGACATTTCCATCACTCTGCTTTATGTTGATTTTATACTTTCACTTGGGGGTCAACATTGTCTCCAAGTTTTTGCATAACACCTTATAGTTACCCCTGGATGCCTCCTACATATCACAAAAAAATTATACATATACCAAATTGATGTGGCGCTGACATCAGAATTCCTTTGCTTAATCCATGCTCCAGCATCAGGCTCAGAGAAGGTGGACCACACATGCATATAACACAGGCAGGAAAGGAACCATAACCACAAACTCTACAACAGAACATGCAACAAGGAATCCTGGAACCATCCACGACCACCATTCCCCTGACAGTCACCCCATATCCTTTCAATAAAAGTATCCCCATCCCCACCCCAACTACGTTAATCAGGTAATTCCTGGACTACTGCACACCTCTCAGCCCTCCCTATTCCGCCTCTCCTCCACATGGCCACCAGAACACATGCCAGCACAACACGATGCACATGCACAGGCTGAGTTTTGCTCAGTATAATCTCGATTCCCTCGTATTCTCTGGGAGAGAGATTAGTGCAGCCCATTTGACTTCAGTTACATGCAATGACAAGACTTTCCATCTTTGAGGGCATTTGTGAAAACTTGGTGGCAGTAATGACACATGCACTTGAGCATCTAAATATACCACTCCCCACCCCCCCGAAAAAAAACAGGTTTTTCAAAAGAGAGAGAAAAAATTTTGTCTCAAAGTCTCATTGTTACACAAACATAGGATCATAGAATTTGGTCTTCTAAAAGAAACATTAAAAAGGCCATTGAGCCCTCCAGTGGCAAAATTATGAAAATGTTTTGTCGCATATCCAAGCACCCTGGAGAACTCCCTTGAAGACAGGTGGAAACAGATAGACAAAATTAAGTCAGTTCAGGGATTTGGGGTTTTCAAGTTCCCAGACTTCTGTAAGCATAATCAGCCCAAGGGATGATAGCGACCCTTGTCCAAGTATTCCATTTTCAGGAAAAACCTCTGCCAGGTAAGGCCTGCAACAGAAAAGTCATCTCAAATTTATTTACTGTACTTTACAGTTGACTTATTTCCACAGCTGTAAGTTTTAATAAAGAGTTTAATTAAAGGTGTTGTCACAAGACAAATCTAGTGAGTCTAGTTTCGGGTTTGAATTATAAGACTTGTGAAAATCAAACATAGAATGCAAACAGTAGTCACTCCTAGAGATTTGTAATCAAAGACTGAATGTCTTAATTCAGAGTCTGTCTGGCTGGGGTTAAAGAGGTTCAACGCATTTGCTAAGTATTTTCTCTTCCATAAGCATTTTCCTGCATTAAGTTACACAGACTCTTGGGTACATGCTTACAACTCTCTGCTTCTCTAAATTCTTAAAGGACTAAGGGCATAAACAGAGGCAACAAGAGGCAACGGGCACTTGCTTTTGATGGCTGGTCAAGACAGATGACCTCTCCTCCTATGAGGTTCCTGGCATTTGATTACACCACCCTATCTCCCTCCTCATTGCAGTCACCAAGCCAGGAGCCCAATTTATTGAACAGTCTCGTCACGGGCTTAGAGTCTTCTTTCTACTTCATTATTTCATCCATTCAATCACATACTCACTCATTCACAGTTTATCCAGCAAATATTTATTGGGTGCCATAAGTTTCCATCCTCATGAAGTGTACACTGTTCATGGAGTATAGACTCATTTACTCATATATTTACAAACAAGCTATAAGAAGGAAAATCACTAGGATCCTTGAGAATATATAACAATGGGAACCTAATGTAGTCTGAGAGATGGTCAGGGAAGACCTCTTTTTTGAGAAAGTGATGTTTAAAAGAGATCTGAAAGAGCAGGAGGAGTGAGTTAGGCAAAGAGGAAGGGTATTTCATAAGAAAATCAGCATGTGTAAAGGCTCTGAGGTGGGAGAAGGGCACATGTGCCATGAGCCCAGGGTCCAGCAGGAGATAAAGCTGGAACCTCTCCCTGGATTGCTGCCTTAGCCTCCTTATAATCCTTGCTTACACTATCGTCTCTCCCTCCAGTCTATTCCCAACTCAGCAGCCATAGTGATTCCTTTAAAATCTAAGTCAGGTCATATCATTACTTTGCTCAAAGCCCTCCAACGCTTCACATTTCATAGGGGGAAAGCCAAAAGTGCTCACAAAGAACTACAAAGCCCTACATGATCTGGTCTCATGTTATCTCTATGACCTCTCCACTCACTCACCCATCCCAGCCACTCTAGCCTCCTCCATGCTTCTAGTTCACCCCACACAAGCTCCCAAGTCAGGGCCTTTGCTCTGGCTGTTCTTCTGGCCTGCAGTGTTCTTCTGGACATCAAATGGCTGACTCCCGCATATCCTTCAAGTCTTTGCTCCAATCTCACCTTCTCAATGAAGCCTACCCTGTCCACCTAATTTAAAAATTAACACCCTTTCCCTAAAATCTAGCACTCTTCATCCCCCTTAACATGTTCTATTTTTCTTTTTACCATGGCACTTATCACATTCTAACATTCTGCTGCTTTCCTCAAGTGATCCCATCTGCTCCCATCATTTTCTCCACCCCCTATATGTCGGTGGATCTCAAACTTACATCTCCCTCAGGATGTGCCTGGTCACTCTAGAGAGCTTTAGATACATATACACAGATCCTGCTAGCCTGACCACTTTGATAACTCATTGGCACCGAAGTTCAACATCACATCTTCCTCTACCACAAACTTCACCTCCTCCTGCATTCACATCTCTAACTGTACCACAATTCAGTTGGTTACTCCACTATGAAGCTTAGGCAGCTTCTTAGAACCCCCTCTGGCTTCCCAAATCCAATCAGCATCAGATTTACTGATTTTACCTCTGAAACATATCTCAGTTCTACCATTGTCTCAGTCTGCTTCTCCTCATCTTGTCTCTTCACCATCCCAACAGCTTCCTAAACTCTGTCAAATCCAACCTCCATATTGTTGCCACTCAAACCACCACAGAATGATACAATTTTGAGCAAGTCAATCCTCTCCTTAAAAATCTTCAGAAGAAAAGTCTAAACTTTTAAGCCCGGCAGAGAAATCCTCCATGACCCAGTTCCTTCCCAGTCTCACCAGCAACAACCCCAGCCTCATACACTGCCTCGGTAATACTAAACCTCCCGTGGTACATTCTCCTTCCTTGTACTCACCACACCTCTTATTTACCTCATGAACTCCCACTCATCTTTCGAGACAATTCAGGAAAACTTCTCTGAGCTCAAACTGAGCTAAAGACCCTTCCTTTATATTCTACTTATACCTGTGCGCATCTCTATCCAGTGGTGGCTGAGTAAAAATCCAAAATTAATCAAAGCTGAGGTTGAAGTCAATTTCACCATAAAACAATGAACTTATGGACTGTAAGAATAACTGTGAGACTTTACCAGATATGTTCATTAAAATTAGAATTATTATAATTTCACGTAAAAATTATTTTACTTTTTTTTCTCAGCCCTGTCAGTCACTAGATGGCTCCTGCGGTTACCATGCTATACAACTGCTTTACCAAACACATGTTCACTTTCAATGAGATGGGTTGAGATTTTGAGGTACATCACTTTTTCTACCACTTTCTTTTTCACACTTCGTATGTTATTTATTACAACTGATTAAAGATTTCTCATGGATGTTGTTACATATTATTGTGCAATTTTTCCTCTTCATGAAATTTTGAGTCCTAAAGTTTTCTACAAAGATTAGAGTTCTATCAAGATTAGAAATGTAATGTGATCTCAGCTATATTCTTCTTCCATGTGTTATTATTTTTTATAATATATATATAAATTTTATAATTTTTATAAACATTCGATTACTGAAAATATACAACGTTCTTCATAAAGTTATCTAGTTAACGCAGTATCTCTTAGTATTTGTGCTATTGTCCAACTATTCCTCTATTTATTTAATTTCGTGGAATTCAACATTAAAGGCACATATGGATATCATCATTTTAAGTTATATGTACAATGCTTACCTATTTAAAAGTTAACATTCAGACAGTAACCTTAAGTTTGAATGTCATACCTTGCATACGTAAGAGATGTTGTTGTATAGATTAGATATGATGCCAACCTGATGTTTGCACACAAGTTCAGGGATGATAGAAACAATGTTAAGTTGGGCATTTGCTCTTGAGCTCTCCAAAGGGTGAGACCTGATTGCAAGTTTGAACTGAATAGTGAGGCCAATGTTGAACTCCGATGCATCCTTAAGCTCTAGACCATAATTTTTGGTCTTCTTCTGTCTCCCCCACCACACTATGGACCCTCTGAGGGAAGATGCTCTATCTAGGCTCTATCAAATAGTGAATATTCAATAAATTTTTTTGGATAGTCAATAAACTGACCTATCAAATCAGTGCAAGTTATTCTTTTGAGATCTCTGTTAGCTGCATATACGTAGGCAGATTCAAACTTAGTCATGCACACTGAAGTCTTAGCAGCACACCATTTTGTGTTTAATCAAAACAACCCTCTACCTTTAGACTCTCTCATCATTCTTTTATTATCCACATTTCTTTTCATACTTACAGCTTACTTTCCAACCAAAAATAACTCATATTAATTAAGAGCACATACTAGGAAACATCCTACTAGGATATTTTATACTATAAATATTATTTATCCTATTTTACCCTAAGCCAAACAGATATTTCGTTTTTTTCTTTTTTTTTTTTTTTTTTTTTGGCATTTTGTTCTTAAATACAGGTTCTTGATCAGGTTTCACAAATCCAGGAGATGCTATAATATAATATTGCACATTTTTAAAATGATCAAAATAAAAAAGTATAACCATTTAAAGATCAAAATGGTTACATTTATTTCCACAAATTGCAAAGTTTAGAACACAGTTTCACAGTCACACCTCAAGGAAAAATTTTAAATTTTACTGCACCATCTTTCAGTTTTTAAATTAATCATTTTTATGAAAATGTATTAAGTACATATTACATATAAGATCCTGCTCTGGGCACTTCCATAAATTAAAAAACAAAATTTAATTACCCCGATATCTACTGCATATTACTGTTCTTCATATTTAATGAGTCCTATCCATGTGGGAATTGTGCCTAAAAACACTAACCCCAGCCTTTCCACACAGGTAAAGATCATTCTCATGTCACAGTATGGCAGCTGCTTTGCTGGACAATGTGGTATGCACAACTCCAAATATGGTATGGTGTGGTATTCCAACGTGGTATTTGTCCTCCAAAATGAGGACAATGCCATTATTTTTAAAACATTATGAAGTCTGCAGAGGAAGATAACTGTACAACCCACTTCCTCATTTCTTTATACCACAGCAGTCTGAAGAACACATGCACGTGTAGATTTCTGTGAATTCACAAAACTCAGAAGTCTTAAAAATTGATCTGGATGATCCGACACATCAGGCCTACATTACACCTGGGGCATCATCCTGCTCAAGCTCGCGCAGTCCCAAACCAATATTTTAGGGAGGAGAAAGCATCTCAAAGAACACACCATTCTTGCATTAGGCCATTGGCAATCTCATAACATTCTTACCACTTTTTAGTTTGCCCAAAGTCCTCCCTCAGAACACAAAGCCCTTATCAACTTTTGAAGCTATTTTCCCTCAATTTAAATTCCTAAGAAAATTGAAACCCTTCAGATTTTAGTAGCTATAAAACTCCATTTACAATCGCATTGCAATCTATTTCTACCTGGCAGCAACATTCATCAAACACCTACATGCTACTGTATAGAAATGAGTCACTTCCTTTTCTGGAGGAGATTTAAAGCACAGCTCTGCAAAGCAAAATAGACTAAAGAGCCGGAAAGTTCATACTTACCAAAAAAGGAAACACTGAACCATAGTCTTTCACTGACTGAAAATAGGCAGAGAAAATAAAAATATAAATTGAATATAAGGTTTAATGAACATCAACACCTTTATGAATCAAAACGCCTAGGCAAAAGGCTTAGTGAAGAAAATAAAAGTCCTCAGAAAAATGTCTATAATATTTCATTCAAATGAAACAGCTCTTAATCACTTAAAACACAATTCTGCGGCAATTTTCAACTAAGAAATGAATAGATTCATCTCTGATCAAAAACATCTAGATTTTTCTAATTTGTTACATCACTCTTTACCTTTTTTTCCTTTTTTCCCTCCAACTTATTTCTGGTGAAGCATTAATGAAAAAAAATAAAGAAAAAGCAAAAAGGAAACATACTATGCAAACTCAGTCATTTGGAGACTTAATTGGGATTCTGAAAATTTTCTAAATGTTTGCATCTTTTAAAAGCCATATTTTTTTAAGAAAAATCCCTAAATTACTGAATTGCGAGAATATTCTACTGGAAGTAGTAATAAATTTTACATTTCCAGCCTTATTTGTAATAGCACAAAAATGGAAATAACCTAAATGTCCACTAACAGATGGACATGATGAACAAATTGAAGTATATCCATACATGGAACACTACTCAGCAATAAAAATGAGTGAACTATTATCTGAAACAATATGAATAAATCACAAAATCATCATACCGAATGAAAAAGTTCAGGCCCCCCAAAAATACATACTCTATGATCTCACTTATATGAATTCTAGAAAATGCAAACTAAATCTACAGTGACATAAATCAGCTCAGTGGTAGCCTAGGGCAGGGGATGGAGGGAGGGAGGGATTAAAAGTGGTGCAAGGAAACATTCTGGATCCGTGAAAATGTTTTTTATCTTGATTACAAAGAAGATTTCACAAGTGTATACATACTTCAAAACTCATCAAATTGTACACTTTTAACATGTAAAATTTATTATATGACAATTGTCCTGCAATAAAGCTATTTAAAAAAAAACTATATGCTCAGGGGCTGGCCCGGTGGCGCAGCGGTTAAGTGCGCGCTCTCCACTGCGGCAGCCTGGGGTTCACAGGTTCGGATCCCGGGTGCACACTGATGCATCACTTGTCAAGCCATGCTGTGGTGGCATCCCATATAAAGTAGAGGCAGATGGGCACGGATGTTAGCCCAGGGCCAGTCTTCCTCAGCCAAAAGAGGAGGATGGCATTGGATATTAGCTCAGGGCTGGTCTTCCTCACAAAAACAAACAAACAAACACATAAATAAATAAATAAATAAATAAATAAATAAATAAATAAATAAATAAGAACCTATATGCTCATAAAATGCCACCCCCACAAAGAAATCATTGAAGTTTCTGTCAAAATTAGAACTTTCAGGGGTTCCAGTTCAAGATGGCAACATAAGAGGATTCTGAGCTCACCTCCTCCCACAAACAAACCAAATCAACAGCTACATATGGAACAACTTCCTCTGAACAAACCTAGAAACTGGCTGAGCGACTCGTATGCATCGGGCTAACGAGAGAAGGCCCACACCAAAGCAGGTGGGAGAGGCTGGGATACAATCTGGCCATAAACCCCACCTCTGGCACAGGGACCCACAATTGGGAGGGAACTCAAAACCTGGAGCTTCTCCCTAAGGAGACAAGGGGTTGAACCTCACATCAAGCACCCCCAACCTTTAGGACTTGTACCTGAGAGATGAGCCCCCAAAGCATCTAGCTTTGAAAACCAACAGGGCTCACATCCATGAGACCCACAAAGCTTTAATCAACTGTAAAAAGTTTCTTAAAGGGCTCACACACTTGGACTCACCCACCTCAGGGCCCAGCACAGAGTGACTGATGGAGGGGCGCCCAGACGTTGTGTGGCAGAGGCTCATTTTCTTGTCTTGGAGCATCGGCCTGAGGGGCAGGCATCTGATTTGACACACACTTGTGGGCCTGCTGTTGTGCCCTCTGGAGACCAAGACCGGCAGGTGCCATCTTTGTACTCTTCCTCTGCTTTGTTCCAGCTGGAGGGGACTACTTTTTCTTTTTTGACTCTAGGCGTTATTTTCTTTTTTTTGCTTTCTTTCTTTTTTTTTTTTTTTTCTTTCCCAGCAGACACCATCTCTATGCTTTCCCTTGCTACAGCTCACTGGTATCTCCCCAAAATAAGTTTATATACTTGTCTGGAGCCCTGATTTTTGCATATGCTGCCCAAAGGAAACTCTACATTGCCTGGCACTGGTGGCCAGCGGGGCTTAGGACTTCATATATTTTGCATACTTTAAAAGCTGCTTCCTAAGAGTCTGGCTTCCAATCAGCCTGAATGTAGGTGCTGACTGAGATCCTCCTCTTTGTGACACTGACAGGTCTTGGCACACCCTCAACTACTGGGAGCCATTAAAAATAAAACAGGCTGCTTGGACAATCACAAAGGTTTGAGAGACAACCAAGAGCTAGGGCAGGGTTCAACAACTATGTTCATCTCCTACACAGGGCCACTCCTCCAAATCTGGAAGAGGTGGCTGTTTTATCTAAGGCAGAAAAACCAACACAGAGAGTCAAGCAAAATGAAGAAACAAAGGAATATGTCACAAACAAAAGAACAAGATAAAAGCTCAAAAAAAAAACCTTAATGAAATGGAGATAAGCAGAACTTTCACTATTAAGTATGTGTGAATCAATAAACAGGATGAACCCCAGCATTCAGAAGGATACACAGATATATGACATGAGGACCTTGATCTCCTTATAATTAAGAGAACAAGGGAAATTTGGCTTTGTTAGACATTTACCTCTTGATTTTGTAGTAATGAGGGACTGTGAAAGTAATGGACAAAATAAATTCATAGAAAATTCCCAATGATAGAACTACCATATGATCCAGCTATTCCACTGTTGGGTATTTATCCAAAGAACTTGAAAACACCAATTTGCAAAGGTACATGCACCCCTGTGTTCATTGCAGCGTTATTCACAATAGCCAAGACTTGGAAGCAACCTAAGTGCCCATCAAGGGACGAATGGATAAAGAAGATGTGGTATATATACACAATGGAATACTACTCAGCCATAAGAAACGATGAAATCCAGCCATTTGTGACAACATAGATGGACATTGAGGGTATAATGCAAAGTGAAATAAGTCAGAGGGAGAAGGTCAAATACCGTATGATTTCCTTCATTAAGTAGTAGACAATAACAACAATAAACAAACACATAGGGACATAGATTGGATTGGTGGTTACCAGAGGGGAAGGGGGGAGGGAGGAGGGTGAAAGGGATAATTCGGTACTTGTGTGTGGTGATGGGTTGTAATTAGTATTTTGGTGGTGAACATGATGTAGTCCATGCAGAAATAGAAGTACAATGATGTACACCTGAAATTTTTACAATGTTATAAACCAATGTTACTGCAATAAACAAAAAATTGAAAAAAAAATAAAAATAAATAAATAAATAAATAAAAAGAAAATTCCCAATGATAAGAAAAGATGAGACTGTTTTAAAACAGAAAAAGGAAGGAACAATTATAAAATGGGAAAAATATAAGAGGTCACTCTTTTCAAACCCAGAACAACAGGTGGCATACATCTGTGGTCCTGAAAAGAAGGGAAACATGAAGTGAGTCCAGATTGGACTTTATTGGGGCAGCACAGGACAACAGATACCAAGTGAAGCAGAGACATTAGTAATCTGAGGTGACAGAGAGGATAGAATCCTGAGCTTCTGGAGCTGGGGAGAGAGTGGGCTAGAAGTCATTGGGGGAATTTCTAATGGATCCTTGGCCAAGAGCATGGGTGCAAATATGAAGGACTAACAGAGGTCACTTGATTCAGAGCTAAGAGCTAAACAGAGATGACAAAGGTTGTACAGGGCTGGAAGATGGAATTTTGGTGGAACCAGAAGGAAGAGATCTTGCTGAAAACCTTGAACATTCAGTTGAGACCCCATGCCTTAGACTAAAATCATGCTCTAGAGTAGAAAAGGATATAATTCAGACTACATACAAATATATCATCTACAATGTACAGCATAGAATCAGAAAATTACTAGACATGAGAAGAAATAGTAAAATGTGACCCATAGTCAAGAAAGAAGACAGTCAATAGAAACCAATTATGAAATGATCCAGGTGTTAGAATTATCAGACAAGGATTGTAAAGTGGCTATTATAAATATGTTCGAGGACTTAAAGGAAAGGATGGTCATAATGAGTGAACTGATGGGGAAGTTACTATACTTCTCTGTGTTTCTGTTCCCTCATCTGAAAAATGGGGATAATAATAATACCTACTCAGAGTAGGTGACTATATGTGTTTAGAATAATGCCTGGCTAATCATAAGCACTTAGTTAAGGTTTTCTCTTATCATGTGACTTTGGGCATTTTATCTGCATATCTGAGCCTCAATTCCTTAATGAATAAGAAGAGGAAATTAATAACTTCATCTTATCAGGACTGTTATAAATACTAAATAAATTATAAAGGTGTAAAGAGGACCTAGCAGAATGCCTGGTAGGCAATAAGTATTTGATAAATGTCAGCTCTCTTGACCCTCCAGATTCACACTTTTAGACTTACGAATACATGATGAGGTAAAATTGTAATAATAATTCTTTTTCTAAAACAGAACTGGTTAGGAATAAAAGCAATACTATAATACATGTCTACATTTCTTCCATTGGAATATACATAGCTATCAAAATTTAAATGAAATGTTAAAACAGTTAAGTCATCCTTGCTCTTCCCTACCTGTAAGTCCTCGGTCACTAATTCCTGAATTACTCCATTATTTACTCAACCATCTATGGTTGAGTTGTGGTCAATTTTGATCTCCCACAATACCATTTGAGCCATACTCAAATGGCTATGAAGGTCAGCTTAGGGCCAGACTCTGTGCTGGTCCTGGGCATAAATCTAATAACAAGATAGTCTCTGCCCTTCAGGAGCTTAAAAATAATGAAAAGGAAAGTAGAATAATCATACTGTCAGGGAGGAGGGAGAATCCCCCTCCACCCTTTCCCTTAAGGTTCTGATGGCTGGCCAAATAATTAAAAGACAGGTTAGCAGGAGAAAATAATACCAAGTTTAATAACACGTATACATGGGAGAAACCAGGGAAACTGAGTTTCTCAACACAATGGTAGCGATTCTCATCTTAAATGCCATCTCCAGCTAAAGACAAAAGAGGACGTTGGGGGAGGTAGTGGTTTGGGATTTCAGAGGGGAAGAAGACAATTCACATGGAGAGGGAAATGTAAATGTTTGTCAGACAATTCTTTACAGGGCCGCCTATAGAGAATGTGGCCGGAGAGACAGAAATCACAGTAATCAAAAGTATGTAGATTTAAGTCCTCTTCTTCCTCCGGATAAGAGTTTCCCTTCCCAGCACACAGAGGGAGATACCTTTACAAATGTAAATATTTGGTAAACAGAACTTTGAAAAGAATGGGCTTAGCAAGGACCCAGCCAGTCTGCCATACCCAGAGCTAAATTCCTTTAGGCAGTTAGTGGGGGAGATCAAATGTCCATCAGAGAACATAATCAAAGTAAAGAGATATATTTCAGGGTGGTCAATTTTGATCTCCCACAATACCAAATACCCAGAGAGGGATAGGTACAGAAATTACAGGAGGGTTAAGGTTTGTTTGTCTTAGAAGAGGTGATATTTAAGCTGAGACTTAAAGGAGGGAAAGAGGTAAACGTGAGAGAAGAGGGGAGTGCATCTCAAGCAGAAGGAGAAGACATTGAGCATCCTGAAACGAGTAAGCATGGAACCTGGAGAACTACAAGGAAGTGTTGAGAAATGAGGTATGCAGGGGCCACATCATGAAGGGCCTCTTATGTCATATAAACTTCACCTTTGGGGCAATGAGGAATCAGTGACACTTTAAGAAAGCAAAAGAAAAGAAATATTTAAAAGGTCATGCTGGTTGCTATGTTGTGAGTTATAAAATCTGTTGTCTCTGACCCAGGGATCTAGTATCTTGTCAGTATCCATGAAACTGTGGTGACTAACCTGTAACTTGCAAGTACAGTAAGATCTCAGACCCTTCACAGTTTTTGACAGAGGAGAAAAGAGGTTTTAATTTTCAGTGCAATGGAAAAAAAAATAATATTTGGAGTCAGACCAATATACATTTGAATTTTGGCCCACCCACTTCCAAGCTGGCCAATTATTTAACTTCTGAAGTTCTTTTCCCCTCTATAAAAATGAATATAACAATACATAAATGGAAGGTTCTTGAGTACTCTTTAAATGGAATAATTTATAGGAAATGCCTAGCATAATGCTTAGCACACAAGTCTTTCTTTTTTAATATTTTCACTTCCCACTTTTTCCTTATAGGTCTATAGCTCTATGATTATGTCTTTAGAGCTCTTTGATATACATGTCTTAACATCACCAATAGATAGTGAGATTTGAATGGACAATGCCAAATCCCTTCAGTATGCAGTGTACAAGGTACTCAACAAATATCTGTTAAATCAATGAAGGACCAGTTGATAAGGATAGTTTATTTTATTCATCCACTAATTCATTCAATACTTATTAAGACATTACTGTGTTCTAGGCACTGTACTAGGAAGCAGGGGTTCAGCAAATAAAGTCCCTGCTCTCATGAAGCTTACACATTAGTAATCACAGATTTAGCAAACACAGACAAGAATTTCAGGTAGTGACAAGTAATATAAAACATAACAGGGTAAAATGAGAGTGCATGGGTGGCTGGTGAGGTTTAGGAGAAGCTTCTATGAGAAGGGGTTACTTTATCTGTGAGCTGAATGATGAGAAGGAGCCAGCAGTGCAAGAATCTTAAGGAAGAGTTTTCCAAGTAGAGGGAAAAGCAAGTGCAAAGGCCCTGAGGTGAGAAACTTGCCCCAAATCACATATCTAGTAAGTGTTGGGAAAATATAACTAAAAACAAAACCTCCTGCCAACATAGAAAACCTCTCCATGAAGGTAGAAGAAAAATAAAACAATTTTATTATTGAATAAGCATCAAACCAGTATGTGATGTACATCACAGGGACTTCGCTAAGAGACAGAGAGAAATCTCACCCTTTTCTGTAGCCAAGCAGATACAACCCGTCACACACGTTCTCAAGATAAACAATAACACATCCTCAAGTAAGAGGACTTGATGCATCATTTGTCATACATGGTTCATCCTAAATTCACCTGGTAATTGAGGTCCTCATCTGTCTTAGCTAATTGCCTTTATCCAAAGGAAAAATAAACTCTCACATGTTCATGACAGAAGGTAGTTTCAGGATCATGCACCCGCCCAAATTAGGCTCCTCCTCTCCCACAGAAACTGAGAGATACAGGTGCTATCTTCCTTGATGATTACATTTCAAAGAGACAGTTCTCAGGTCCTTGGGAAAGACATTCCTGGGTCTTAAAGTTGGCAAGGGCCTTATTTAGTGTTTAAAAAGATTTACACACATTTCAAAGAGACAGAGAGAAAACTTGCAATTACAACTTTTCTAAAGTAAATGATCTAAGAAAAGGGAGGGGTAGAAGTCTCTTCCCTTATTTTTAAGAAGGAGAATTAAGCCTCTAATTTTATATTTGTATTTGCCCTTACATAAGTAGCGGAACTGGACCTGAAACTACATGGTCTGGGTCTAGGACCTGCACTTTTACATTTCTATTTCTTAGAAACTCCATTCTTATTTTTTCCCATATGTATAATTACATTCCTACTTCTTATTTTTTTCTGCCTTTAGTTTGACAAATAATAAACAGATGTGAGGAGCAAGCTAAAATCTAATATTGGACCCCTTACTGTCAATAGGACCGATTTAATTCCCAAAGATCAAACATTGTAGCAAAAACAGCTCAATTCTATCAAAAATTGGGAATCTGCCCATCTAATGATGCATTAAAAACCCTGGCAGGGGGCCGGTTAAGTGTGCTCTGCTGTGGCTGCCCGGGGTTCACTGGTTCGGATCCCGGGTGCGTGTCAACGCACCACTAGTCAAGCTACGCTGTGGCAGCGTCCCATATAAAGTAGAGGAAGATGGGCACAGATGTTAGCCCAAGGCCAATCTTCCTCAGCAAAAACAAACAAAAAAGAGAAAGATTGGCATCAGATCAGGGCTGATCTTCCTCACAAAAAAAAGAAAAACCTGGCAGAACAGACAAATAAGGTCATTTTATGTACATTCCAGATGATTATTCTAAAAAATAGTAGTTTTTTACCATGTATCAATAGTGACTAACATATAGATCATTCAAGGAAAGAATATTTGTTATGTCTGGAAACAAAAATCAGCAGCTAGTGCAATAAATATGGCAGATTATAAGGTAACTAGCAGAATATACAAGAGACCAAGATGGGGATGAGAACACATAAGATAAACTTTTAATTCCACAAATATGAAAATTATTGCCTCTTTTAGAAATAAAACTTCATTTCTAAAATATCCTTTTTTATCCATATACTCTATAAGAAGTTTTATCTGCATACTGTACAAGAACATTCCCAGGGGATGGGATAACCACTTTCCTGGTATAATATGAGGCGTTCCTTCTGACCACAATAAGTTTAATAATACCATTCAAAACAAGAAAAAGGGATAATGTGTAACATGTACTAGTTCAAATTTAATAGAAAATTAACCAAGATGCAATTAAACAACGCACTATAAACACTGATGTTGTATTAAGACCCCCCTTATATTAACCTTCCACAGCGAATCTTTGTCTTTGATCTTTCCCAATGAAAATGCATGAAAAGAGTTACTAAAGAAAGGACCAAATTGACATATATCCTTTTATAACTACAGGACACATCAGTACAATAAAACAAAGGTATAAATAAGTACTAAGAAAATAATAAATATGTAAATCCAAACTAACATACAAAGATGAGACTATTAAAGGTTCTGGAAAGAAGACATTTCATTTCACTGCATATGAAACATTGTGGTGGGGACAGAGGGAATTGTACGTTTGCTAATTTTGAAAGCATAATCCAGTGTCTTAATAGCAGATAGTCTATTGTTCAGTTTTCAATTTTCATGCTTGCTAAATATACTTGTAGTCTGGGCCACAAAATACCTATTATCATATTAACTTTTTATTGAGCCAGCAATAAATTCCTAGTTTTTATTAACTCAAGTCAGACAATTTTACTACTCTTGCTAAAAATTCAGTCAATAAAAATGTCAATAACTTAGTCTTCCAAATCACAAACTACTGAAGCATTTCCTTCATAATAGACCAACAGAGCTTCAAGTAATTCCCTTTCCTGTTAAATTCCTAAAAATTAACCTTATATTCAAAATCCTAAATTTCCTACTGATAATATTTCTCCATAAGCTACCTATAAAGTCAACCAGAAATGATGATATTATTGATAATGATAACTATAGCAGCTAATATTTGTTGAGGGCTTACTGTGCCAAGCACTGTTCTGAGAGCTTTACATGCATTTAATCCTTAAAGCAATTCTATGAGATAATTAGTATAATTATCCCAATTTCGAGATGAGAAAATAAAGGAACAGAGAGGTTAAATAACTTACTTAAGGTCACACAGTAAGTGGTGGAGCCAGAATTTCAACCCCCAAAGACTGGCTCCAGAGCCTATATCTTAACCACAAGTTTAGCTGTTAATAAAGCATTTTGTCCCTTCTGATCTCTACAACTGATGCCTTTCAGTATCTAATCTCATATAAAATTAACATTGACTCTTCTATATAAGTTATTATGCTGAGTCATGTGGGGCTATAATGAAATGTAGACATGGATACTATGCCAACATGCTTAAAATATAATGCAAAATGACAAAGCAATAATCAAAAAATTCATTAGAGTTTAAGACAATAAAAAATACATTTCAAAAACCACTGCATATATTAAGTGCCAAGTCAGTTATCTACAGAGATGCTATAGATGCTGTGGAAATTCAGGCACAGGAGAGAGAACACCAGGATGTGGGCTCCAGTTCCGACATTTCCACTCACCAGCTCTGTGATTCAGCCAAGTCAATTAGCTTCTGGGAGCATCGTTATACTAATTTGTATAATAATTCCAAAATATATTGATATCAGCTTTTTCAGATTGTGGGTTACAACCTATTAGTGAGTCATGAAATCAATAAAATGGGTCAAAACCACCACCTTTATTTAAAAAATGGAATGGAATGGAATGAAAAATATCAGAGGTTATCCTCGCAAGTTTCTTGAATTTTCAAGTATATGGGTGTGTAAACCTGATGTAAAATGTATTTCTTAATATGGGCACGGTCATGAAAATTCGAAAGTCACTGTTATATTCCCAATTGATAGGGGTCACAGGAGAGTATATGAGTTAGAAGCTCTTGTTCCTGTAACCACCTTTCCAAAGGTTAACAGAAGCTTTCTCTACACTGTAGACTCCTCAAGAGTGGCAACCCTGTCTTTTACTAATAATATCTGTACTCCCAGCACTACCACAGTGCCTGACACAGAGCCAGTCTTCTATAAATGATGGAGAGCTGGATGGACAAATGGAAATAGCCAGAGAAATTTTAGGAAATTAGAATTTACCTTGATTTTAAAGAATTTATAGGATTTGGATGATTTAAAGAAAAAAGTAGCAGGCATTCTTAGAATTTATTCTTTCATTTCCTGACCATATACTAGGTCTGGGAAGGAAACAGAACAAGAAGGTTTCTACTGAGAAAAGGGAGAGAATAAATTGAATGACAATGCAAAGCCAGCCTGGCCCCCCCAGTGCACTGATCCCACCCCCAGCCCTGTGAATAATGGGAAGGTTACAGGTCCCGGAGCCTGAGGCTGGAAAGGTACACTGAGGCCACTGAGAAGGGCCAATGTTAACCTTTTTCTTAGAAAAGATAAAATTAGAGGGTTGTGATTCATGTTTCCTGTTTTAAACAGGAGTACAGAGAACAAAGGTTAGATACTACTTTAAAAGAAAAGGGTCAGAGAACCAGGAATTAAAGATTCAGGCTAATTCTCTTAGCATCTAAATGCATCCTGCCCTTAAGGATTGGGCCCCAGAACTTCTCAACAACTCTTCTAGAGGAATCAGTGAGTCGCTGCCCTCCCTAAGCAATCTGTGCATCCCAGCACTGCACCAGGCAGAAGTTCAGTCATAAACCAGCACAAAGGAAGGTGGTTCATCTGCAGCTCAGGGCATTAATGCCCAATCAGAAGCACTAGATGCTCTTAAAGGGCTAAATATTGTACTTCATGAAACTCTTGGTAAAAATACACACCAAGTCTTGCCATGTGGCACTTAAATGGGCAGAACCCTAATTTGAATCATCTTCCATCTTTCCTCCTTTGCTTTATTCCTTGATTGATTCTTTGATATTTCTCAAAAAAGAAAAAAAGGAAGAGAGGGGGAGGGAGGAAAGAAGAAAGGGAAGGAAGAAAGAAAGAAGGAAAGAAAATAAATGAAGCTTTCTTTTCTGGCAGGTACTAAGAAAGTATCCCTGAGTGGCTCTGGGAGAAACTAAAAATTTTACCTCCTCCACCTAGGAGTAGAACGTGACACAATATCACGCTGGTCCAGGGCCTGTCTGCCAGCAGATCCATTCCTCACTCCCTGCTTACTCATCTCACTCCTGCTGGCTGTATGTCAGCTGGCATCCAACTAGGTTCAGCCAATGGGAGAGGAGTTGGAAGGGAGAGGCTAGAGGATTTCTCCTCCCACCTCTACGCCTCTGCAGGAGGCTCTGGCCAGGGCTGTGTGTCTCCCAGGGCTCCAGTCCACTCTCAACAAGAAAAGTCCAATGTGGTTCCTGCATCACTGGGTGACCCCAACCATGGGGCTCCAATCCTCTCCTCCCTCTGTCCGTCCAGCCTAAGGTGATAGTGACTGCCTGCTCTTGCCAATCTCCGTTGCCTCACGGTCCCCTCTTTGGCTTCTCAGCTTTTCCGTGCAGCCAATTCTCCACATTACATTCCCTCTACTTCAAATACTCAGAGTGGTTTGTGCTTTCCTTACTAGACCCTGACTGACATAACTCTTCAGAAACAGGGCTAAAAAGAGGAGGGAGGGGGGAAAATACCTGTACATCATTACTGTGATTGTAATGAAGTAATTTCTTTAGTAAAATAAATAGGTAAATAAAAAGTTCTTTAAAAACAGCCTTTTTCACCCTTCTTTCACTACTAAAACCACAAAAGTCAGTGTGGCCCACAGCCTGATATGCATACCATTATGGGTATGCAAAATGATTTTAGGAGGTACGTGAATAATCTATTTTCCCTAATTTAACATTATGCATATATTTTAATGTGTTGAAGCTACAGCTTTGCCATATTATAGGTATTTTATGTGAAAGTTAGGCCATTGACGTGGGAAATAACTGGAATGGCATTAGCTAAGGAGGAGTCAAGGGCCTGTACCTCAAAATCCTTCTGAGGGGTACAAAAAGCTAATTGGTTTTTATTCCCTATCTCCTAATTATTGCTTACTCAAACTGAGCATGACCTGGCAGAGAAACAAATGGAGAGAAAAAATATTACACTCACAAGGAATATTTGGAATTCACTAGTTTATAATGTCAAAACTCTGGGGCGTGTTTTTTTCATTTAATCATTCATTTCAGTATCTAGTGAGTTCCCATTGTAGGCCAGACACTATCTGACATGCTGCAAATACAACAGTGAGTCCGGGTCCACACTCTTGTGGAGGAAAAGTCATGAGACAGATGGGCAATTGAATAATCTCACTATTACAGCATTCCAACTGGGAACAGTGCCACAAAGCAGAGTATGTAAAGGAGAAAACTATAACTGGGGATTTGACCAAGTCAGGAAGACTGGGAATAGCTTCCCTGAGGAGGAGCTGATAGCTGGCAAATGAGCAACATTAACTAAATGTTCTTGACAGAAGAAACAGCAGGGCAGGGAGGAGGTTATGACCGATAAAAAGCTCTAAAGTAAGAACAGTGTGGCTTAGTTGGAGGGAGTAAGACAAAGCAAGATGAAGTGGTGGTGCAGGGTCCAAAACCAGGCAGGACTTTTTAGGTCATACTTACATGTTAACTTTACATAAGGACATCCTTCACTTCTTTTTAATTTGAGTAACATCTTTTTGTTCCATTGTACTTTATTTTATGTTTACATTTGATTCATGACATGAGATTTTTACTTAAGGTAGTAAAAAAGTTGTTCTTAAATGTATCTAAAGTTTTAAAAAGAAATTTAAAGCAACTGTTAAATATTATACAGGTGGTAGGCAGATGTGACAGAAACTATAAATTACTGATGAGAAATAATAATATTCTTGAATCATTTTAATACTGGTAAGGACATTTCACAATATTGTGGTTTTCTGGGAAATTTCCATCATTACATTACCCGTCCTCAAATTCTCCTCAAAACAGATGTTGATAACAGCTTCTGGCTCAATTCCTGGTGTATATGACGAGAACTTGTGGGACACAGGAGCTTAATGATTACTAAAAATACAGTCTGAGAAGATGGGTAACATTAATAAGATCTGCCTCACTTTACTTTTTAAAAATAATTTTAATGTTAAAAAAACATTAGCTACTGTTTCTTTTTTCTACTTGCAAGGTATGTGATTCATGATCCAGAACTTGGGGGAAAAAAAAGAGAGAAGTACATAAAAACAAAAATCTCACAGCCCCCTTCATAAATTGACGTTTTGCTACTTTTTTCTTTATTTTTCTGTGGACTTATATTTGTAGCTTATACATACACACAATTCATATCACTGTCAAATTTTACATGTTTTTTAAATTTCAAATTATAATAAACATTGTTCTATGCTATTAAAAACGTTCCCCAACAGTAATGAGCACACCTAGTGCCCAGATCTTGGTTTCTAATACCATTCTCTAATAAAAGGAACTAGGGATTCTTAAGAAATGGCTGTTTCTAGGACTAGGGCAGAAACATAAGTGTAATGTGGAGCGTCTTATAGTAAGAAAGTAAGGAAGTGCTTAAGAAAACAAACACACACATACAATGATGGGAGTGTGTCAAAAGGACACAAGGGCCAAATGAAAGCGCTCCCAATTGCCAAAGCTGGAACAATCTTAGCAAAAAAGTAAATAAAGCAGTATTGGGTTATAACTCAAAGTATAAAATGAATATCCATGAGTCCATACTGATATAAATAAATGACTGAATAAATAAGTAATAGAAGAGAATAGACAAATCTCCAGCACTGAATTTCAAATAATTTATGTAAATACTCCACCCTCAAAGAAGTGAAACATAACTTCCCACGCCTTCAGTGTAAACTGTGCATAGTGACTTCCTTCCAAAGAGTACAGTGTGGGAAGCAGGGAGGGGAATAACTTTACAGAGAAGCCTGATAAACATGACCTCAGCCAAGTGGTCAAGGTTAACATTAGCCGTGATAAGTCATGTTGATAGAATGTACTTTTGATAAGCTGTGATGGAAATGGCACTTTACCTCTCTGGTCTTGCTCCCTAAAACCCATAACCTGAGTCTAACAACAAGAAAAACATCAGACAAATCTCAATCGAGAAACATTTTTCTACAAAATATCTGACCAGTGCTCCTCAAACCTATCAAGGTCATCAAAAACGAGAAAAGTCTGAAAAACTGTCACAGCTAACAGGAGCTTAAGGAGACAGGACTACATGTAATACGTGTCCTGGATGGGATCCTGGAACAGAAAAATGACATTAGGTAAAAACTAAGGAGATCTGAAGAAAGTATGGACTTTAAGTTAATAATAATGCACCTATGTTGCTTCATTAATTGCAACAAATATGCCATAGCAATGCGCGAGGTTAATAATAGGGGAACCTGGGTGGTGAGTCTATGGGAACTCTCTACTACCTTTGCTATTTCTCTGTAAATCTAAAACTGTTCTAAAAATAACATTTATGTTAAATGCATACCAAAAAAGTGTTGTGAAAACATTTTAAATTACCACATGATAACAGAGAGTTTATTATAATTATTTAAACATTTCCCTATTGCTGAAAATTTGACCAATTGCCAATTTTTTCCTGTTAAAGGTAACAATTCTACATACATATTTGGTTCACACCTTTGATTATGTCCTAACAATAGATTCTACTTTTTTCAAATGTCAAAATAACACATTTACCTACAATAGCTCTAATTGCATCAGAAGTCCCATTAGACTGAGGAATGAAGTAAGTTTCATTCCTCTAAACAGTAAGGAAAACAACCAGAATTTGCACTCAACTCCCAGCCTTATACATTGATTCATGCATCCATTCAATAAACATCTGAGTAGATGCTATGCACCACACAAATACACTATTAGGAAAGACATTTAACCACCTTAAGATCTTATACCCTGACACATAATAAAGAAACACCTAATTCACAGAATTCTTACATTTGACAGCTAAAGACCATTTCCTGATCTTTGCCATGAGACAGTATATGAATAGTAAGTGGTAGGCGCTTTTATACTAATTTTTTGCAGCATTTGATTCTCCAGGCCACAATGTGATTCTGTAGCTAAAAAAGATTCCTCCCACATTAGCATTTGGTGATACATTTTAAATACTTATTTAAAAACTTAAAATGTTTAATCTATAATAAATGATCTTTTGTAGTATTTTCAATCTCCGTTTAACTTGACTGCCCTCTGGTGCCACCTAACGCTCATATCCTCTAGCATTCTGTGCTTCTTCATCGTCCCATAAACGTTATTTTAAGCCTGGGTGTAACCCCACCAACAAAACTTCCCTTGATTGTCTTCAAAATGTCCATGTGGCACCAAGCTCTTCAAAACTGTTGCCATTGTTTCCATGATTTCTAATTGTTTCTTCCTGAAACTTAGAGATCACTTCAAGAAATTCAACAGTGGTGTCTGTCAGACTAAGTTCCTTGGAAATGTTCTCTGCAAAGGACAGCTGCATGCAGATCATTTATTCGGGTGAGGGGGGGTGCCCCAGGAGATACACTTGTAAGGAAGTGAGGGGGGCAGGACGGAGCGGAGGGAGGTGACCTACAACGTCGTTTCAACAGAGGCCTCCAAGATTCTACAGGGAGCCCTGGAGCTGGGACTGCAGAGGTGCCCCAAAGAGAGGCAAGAGGGCTGGGCCTTTATATCCCCTCATCAGGCAGTCATTGGCTCCAAGCGCCCCCTTGGAGGGGGGCAGCCTTGGGAGAGGCAGTTTCCTGTGGCCAATGGCAATATGCAGTGAGGGACACAGCTGTGAAGCCATCACAGTCTATCGCCCCAGCTGCCCTGGGATGGGCACATCACCAAACAAGGGGATCTGGGCGGATCATCAAATTCCATTATGGGTCAGCCCTCACTAAGTCTTCACCTGCTCATTTACTCTCACCAGTCGATCTTAAGAGGATCAAGCTCTTGAAAATGAAATCTACAATCCATAGACACATTTTTTTCATCAAGGAGACTTCTGAGAGCACATAGTTCATTTCAGATGTGAAATTATTAAGGAAAACAGGCAAATCTATGCAACTCCTAGTACAGTGCCTAGGTAAGCACTCTGTAAATACCTTTAAAAGATACCAAAAGCATCATTATTCTTAAGCATTACACTCATTTTTAGGAAGTGAAAGGAAACAACATATAAAAATATAAATAATACAAAAGGACAAACAATGAGATAAAGATGCCTAAATCAGTTCTCAGCATAAAAATCGGAAGGAGGATTGTGTGCATACGTGAGTGCTTGGAAAGATTAGGAATCACGTTAGAACATCTATATTTGAGAAACTGATTTTTTCTGTCTACTTAACCTTGAAAAATAAAATCCCTGTAAATGTAGTTGTAGCAATGTGGGATATTCTAAGAATAAAAAGTAGCTTAACTCAAAAACTTTTGTGAACAAAAGATTTGCATTCAACTTTCTTATGTTGGGTTCATTTGTGTGTTTTCTTTATATAATTGTTCTGAGTCTGACAATTTCAATCATGTTGACCCAATTCTTTCTTTAAAAATAGAGTTTTTGGGGCTGGCCTGGTGGTGTAGTGGTTAGGTTTGCATGCTCCCCTTCAGCAGCCCAGCGTTCACAGGTTTGGATCCCGAGTGTGGACCTATGCACTGCTCATGAAGCCGTGCTGTGGCAGTGTCCCACATACAAAATAGAGGAAGATGGGCACAGATGTTAGCTCAGGGCCAATCTTCCTCACCAAAAAGAGGAAGATTGGCAACAGATGTTAGCTCAGGGCCAATCTTCCTCACCAAAAAAAAAAAAAAAAGGTTTTGGGTTTATGAAATGTTTTATTTGAAAAAGTTCACTATTGTACAAATATTAGGAAATCAATAAAGATACGTTGAATATTTTTTAAAAACTTACAGCTAATCAGGTCCTTGAGGTCCTTGAGATATTCTTTTAACAAACTAAGTGACCAAAACTATCCAATAAATACCAGAATATTAAAAGGTGATGTCATACTATATCATCTATCCTGAATTATTCTCCTAGTACTTTAAAAATTAAAATATTTTCTTCAATAGAAAAATCGTATGTTAATTATTCAATTTGATTTCACATTTGTAGGGTATCTACTATGTGAAGCCATGTACTAAGCAAAAGAAGTAACTTAAAAGTGACCCATGGGGGCCGGCCCCGTGGCTTAGTGGTTAAGTGTGTGCACTCCGCTACTGGCAGCCCGGGTTCGGATCCCAGGCACGCACCGACGCACCGCTTCTCCGGGCATGCTGAGGCGGTGTCCCACATAAAGCAACTAGAAGGATGTGCAACTATGACATACAACTATCTACCGGGGCTTTGGGGAGAAAAAGGGAAAAAAAGGAGGATTGGCAATACATGTTAGCGCAGAGCTGGTCTTCCTTAGCTAAAAGAGGAAGATTGGCATGGATGTTAGCTCAGGGCTGATCTTCCTCACAAAAAACAAACAAACAAACAAACAAAAGTGACCCCTTCTGAGACCCTCCACTTAAGATGTGGTGAAGAGAAATTTGCAAGTGTACGAAGGCCAATCATTATGAAAATATTATCTATCGAGTGCAGGCAGCCCCAGCTTCCTGTACTGGTGAGGTTCCAGAAGTTCATTAGAAAACTGTTTACTGACTTCATTTGCCCAGAGAAGCAAAGTCATAAATGGGGCTAGTTTCCAGATGAGACCTACTAATTCTGTATTAGCAGTTCTGGCCCAAGTTTAGGGAGCAAGAAGTTATGAGGGACAGGAGGAGAACGTGGTAGTTTCCCATTCCGTTGCGAGATCCAGAGCCATTCTGAGGCAAAGTTCTGGATCTGAACCCACCCAGGCCCAGGTCATTGTCACAAATTCTACAGATTGAGTTAATTCACTCCCATCCCACCCACTCCACCTCCTACTCAAAATTTACAGTTTTCTATCCAAGAATTAGGAGGAAAGAATCTAAATGAATTAATTCATACTAAAGTATAAATGATCATTGCTTAAGGCTTCAAAAGACACTGGTGTAACTTTTTTTTTAATTTTTTGTTTATTGCAGTAACATCGGTTTATAACATTGTATAAATTTCAGATGTACATCATTATACTTCTATTTCTGCATAGATTACATCATGTTCACCGACCAAATACTAATTACAACCCATCACCACATACATGTGCTGAATTATCCCTTTTGCCCTCCTCCCTCCCCCCTTCCCCTCTGGTAAGCACCAATCCAATCTCTGTCTCTATATGTTTGTTTGTTGTTGTTATTATCTACTACTTAATGAGGGAAATCATATGGTATTTGACCTTCTCCCTCTGACTTATTTCACTTTGCATAATACCCACAATGTCCATCCACGTTGTCACAAATGGCTAGATTTCATCGTTTCTTATAGCTGAGTAGTATTCTATTGTGTATATATACCACATCTTCTTTATCCATTCGTCCCTTGATGGACACTTAGGTTGCTTCCAAGTCTTGGCTATTGTGAATAACACTGCAATGAACACAGCGGTGCATGTATCTTTACGCATTGGTGTTTTCAAGTTCTTTGGATAAATACATTTCTCCAAAGAAGATATACAGATGGCCAACAGACACATGAAAAGATGTTCAACATCATTAACTATCAGGGAAACACAAATCAAAACTACAATGAGATACCATCTCACGCACGTCAGAATGGCTATAATTAACAAGACAGGAAACAACAAGTGTTGGGAGAGGACGTGGAGAGAAGGGAACTCTCATACACTGCTGGCGGGAGTGCAAACTGGTGCAGCCACTATGGAAAACAGTATGGAGATTCCTCAAAAAATTAAGGCTAGAACTACCATATGATGTAACTTTTAAAGAAAATACTCGTTAAGCTAAACGTGGAGATTAACAGGCTATTAGCAGTGACGGCAGATGGGAGGCATGAGAGAATAACGAGTGTGTATTGAGAATTTACCACGTGCCAGAAACTTGCACTACCTCGCTGGACCCTCTTAACACCACCATCAGGTGGGTATGTTATTCCCCCAGTTTTACAGAAGAGAAATGTGAAGTTTGGAGAGGTTAAGTGCCTTACTGACCTCTGGAAGACAGTCCACCTGGTCCTCTCTCCACCGTGGCAAAGTCAACCAGTCTTGTCCCCATCCTAGGGGTGGGCAGGTCACCTAGGCCATTCTTCTTTTGTGTTATTTCTTCTCGTTCTTTGTACTGAGACCACAGATCCTCTAAAGGCAACATTTTTTTCCAGAGTGCAATGGCAGGGACAGTAGGAGAAACTGAGCAGTGATGAGTGAATGCCACTAAAGCATATTTGTATAAGTGAAACTGCTTCTAAGTGGGGTGTGGATCAGAAACAGCTTGTATTTTAGGCTCTGAGAAAGGGAGGAGAAGGGAATGACATCTTAACATCTTCAGTGTATTTATCTCCTGAGCATCAGTATCTACCTAATGTAAAGTATATTTCTTTTCCAACATTCTAGGCCTCAATGAGTGAGATAACCTTTAGCTTAACTCAGTACCACAGCTGACTTTAACACTAGTCATCTCATTACTATGGCTTTACAAATAGTATTTACCCATTCAAGAAGGAAGGCATAAAAAAAAGAACCTAGTTGAGATACTTTTTTATTCTATACTCTATGCTCATTTCATATTAAAAACACAGGAAAAACGGTCTCCCTCTGCGGGGCTGGAGTGAGGCCTGTACCCCAGGACAGTAGCTGGGTCCAGCAGGTCACAGATAGATTTTTTGAATGGCTGATCACTCATCTTCCCAACTGCTGAGTACTGACTGAAGCCCATGTGGACTCTGGACATTTTTCCCTGCCAATAGCAATCTGATTTGCCTTTAAGGACCTGCCTCCCTACCATTCTCAATCAACACTGTTTAAGTTGGATGCCCCTCACCCCTGGGTTCCAAAGACACCCACATGACCTGGCCAAGCACCTTATCCCCTCGCCACAGTGGGCAGAGTGGGGATTCAAATCATTCCCATGAGACTTACTCCCAAGAACTGTGAGGAGGATGTATACCAAGAGCTGCTGGGGGCCACATGTAGAGAGAACCCATCTGAGAGAGAAGATGCCCAAAGCCAAGCAATTCTGAGGGGAGGATGGAAAGAAGGATGGGAGGGGCACAAACAGAGGGACCTGATGGCGTTGCTTGAGCCCCTGGATCCAGTCTGCCCTGTGTCTTTTCAGCTGTGAGCCAGTACACTTCTGTGAAGCCATATCCAGGAAGAGTTGAGCTCCTGTCACTTATAAGGAAAGAGTCCTGAATAAGACATCCCTGACGCCTGGGCTCCATCTGTCTCATTAGACATCTCCATTCCTACCCACCACTCCATACATTATTATGACAGGAACCCTACTGTGCCTCTTCAGCTCCTGAGCCTGGCCCACCTCGCAGGACCTGTGGCGCCAGCCCCTGCAGTAGGTCAGTCTCCTTGTTCCTGGAACACCAGGCATCAGTTCTCCAACAGCGCTCACATTCCACCCCCAGCTCCACCTGTCTTCCTTCTCAAAGGCCACTGCCCCAAGCAGAGAATCAGGCTTCTAGGCAAGGAGCTCCGGGTTAGGCCTGTGATTGGTTTGTTTATTTTAAAGGGAGTAATTGTGTTTCAATTTGTCGAGGCCCAGCTCACATAGCACAGATCCATCTCCATCCGAATTACCCACCTCTTAGGTTTGAGAACTGCCTTCTCACTTGAACAAAGCTCTTTCTTCAAAATGACTCCAGACTGTGGGCTTCTATATTTTCTAGCACAGTTATTTCTAAAAGATAGTCATGGAATCATTGAGAGGAAATGAGTAGAGAGAGCTGAAAGGACAAAAGTCGATTCACACTACTGCTGGTGCAAACCAGACCAATGGTCCCAACAGCTGCTACAGTGAGGTAATTAAGCCTTTGTATTTATCTCCTGAGAAAAGAAACTTCCGTGGTTTTATTTACTTAACAGTGGGACATCTATGCTACCTGGTAGTGACATTTGTCTTTTTTGTGTCTTTACTATCTCCCCAATTAAGAAGAAAAATCTCTAGAAGGCAGGGGCCTTGAGTTCCCAGAATCTAGAACAGAGCCCTGTGAGTGTAGCCGATTGTCAGCAAATGGTGACCACTGAGGAAGATAATCAAGGGAGCTTCTATTCAATATCACGTCCTCTGGTGGAGGAATCTTGCTTCTCAGTGGTTCAGTCCCAAAGAAGAGTCTCTATACAAGGAAACAGAAATCGATTTCTAGGAAACAGTACCCAACAGAAACTCCAATTGTGACCAAATTAGGGCTCCAATGGTATGCTGGTCTCTTCAGTGAAAGCTGCAGGCTACAACTGACTTGTTATTTCTGGGAACGTCTGCACTTCTTCCTCGGAAGCCAGCCTACATCTCTTTCCTTCTAAGAATCAATCTATGCACCTTGCAAGGTTGTAGGATAAATCAGTACACAACATCACGGGTGAAAATTCAGAGACTCAAGTTTTTATTTTTTGTGATGCTACTGGGGCAAACTTATTTCATGAGAATTATCACTGAGTCTTCCTTTTATCCCAAAGGTACTAATTGAGGGTTCTGGAGTCCGTGGGTTGGTAGTCATGGACTTCCTTGCTTGAAGATGAATGCACGATATTGGTTTTATGTACGTTTGTGTTTCTTTATGAGAATGCCACAACTTTCATTAGTTTCTGAAAAGGGTCTATGATCCCCAAACAGAACGAGAATTAATGTTAAATTTCCTTGCTGTTTGACTAGTATAGTGTTTACTTGGTTATGACTCCAGTACAATTCTACATAAAGAACAAAAAAAAGAAACCACAGTATATTTTTCCACTACAGCAGATAAAGAATGTGTAGGTTCTTGATGCTCTTTCGACTTGGGCATGGCTTATGTCATTGAGAGCTTTTACTAGATGCTATTTCCTACTCCAGACGGCCGTATGCTTGGGTGCTTCGGGCAGCCCACGTTGCCTGGGTGTTGGTCCTCACAGTAGTTGGCTGGGGAGGTCACAACACAGGTTGGCAGGCCTGACTTGGGCAGGGCTTGGTACAATTTCTTACACTTGCTGAATGTACTAGAATCCATACCCTAAGCTTTCACAGAATGTAAGGTAGGCTGTTTTATGCTGCCACTTCAGGTTTGATCGTTTGACAGACTACAGTATTGAGGAGGAACTTTTACATTTCCTTTTTTTTCCTATTATAACATTCTGTAATAAATGTAATGGCAAACTTTTACACACTTTAAGTTTTCTTTCTTGCTTAGGCACTACTGCAAATCTATTTCACAAATGTGAATATTGGCTACACATGAAAATATAAAATTGAGATTTTATATCGAAGAAAATACATAGGAAAATATAAAACAAATCAAATCTCCTTCACTGTACTTTAGATCTGCTCAACAAGCAGTCTCCTAATCACCCGCGATTATGTTAACAAACAATACAGATTTTTAAATGTGCACCTCCTTACAGAATCCCTTTCGAAAGTTCTTCATTTTTTTTTCCACCCTAACGTCAAGAAAGAAATTGGAAGCTCATGAAAAATATGTTCTCCTTAATTTACAGCTATAACATCTGGATCACGGGGCTTTACCTCATTTTCATCTCTATGTAGGCTCTGAAATGAGCTGTGTGTGAGAACCTCTCTCCTGAGCACTGACAGGGGAAGATTAGATTGTGTTTCCTTCTTTCATTTACCTTCCCATAATGCTCAATAAAAAAAGTAATAGGAAGAATGAAATGGCATGTTTTTCCAGGGGGAAAGATATTTCGTCCACTAGGTATTTCTATTTCTTATAGACATTTTAAAAATACCATTATCTTAGTATAGAGAGGTAGCCCCAACCTATTTCTCTATCTCTTTACAAAACAACTCTACGTAGGGGCCAGCCTGGCGGCATAGTAAAGTTTGGCCGCTCTGCTGCGGCGGCCAGGGGTTTGCAGGTTCGGATCCCAGGCACGCACCGATGCACCGCTTGTCAAGCCATGCTGTGGCGGCGTCCCATATAAACTAGAGGAAGATGGGCACGGATGTTAGCCCAGAGCCGATCTTCCTCAGCAAAAAGAGGAGGATCGGCAACAGATGTTAGCTCAGGACTGGTCTTCCTCACAAAAAAAAAAAAAAAAAAACTCTACGTGGTTCCACACATAGCAGCAAAGGACAGCTATTCCCAGACCAAAGGCAGGAACTTTCCTGAACGTGGTTCTCCTCTTCACGGCAGAGCACCTGGGCTCTCAAGACTGCTTTGGTACTTGTTAAATCTCCATGTGGCCCACAAGGTCCTGTATAAACTGGCCCCTGTCAATCATTCCAGACCCACGCCCCCTCACTTTCCCTCTTATTCCCTAAATTTCAGCTATCCAGGCAATCTTTCTGTAAGTTTCTTTTGCGGTTTCCTCTGCTCATAACTATCTGCCACATCCCTTATGGCCCCGCCTCTCCCAAATCTGGCCAACTCCCATTCATTCTTCACATTTGCATCCTGAACGTCATTTCTTCAGGAAAGCTTTCCCTGCCCCTCGCTTCCCTGCAAGATTAGTTTGGGACCTCTTACAATTCATTCCTGTAGTTCTCTGTACTCCTCTGAATCAGTTATCAATAATTATAATTGATTTCTTTAAATTTAATGGAAATTTCTTCTACTGGATCATAAGCTCTATTTGAGAGCAGGAACTGGTCTGTCTTCTTTATCAAGGTATTAACAACATACCATGTCTACCACAGTGTAGATGTTTAATAAATATGTGAGGAAAGGGGCCAGCGGGTGGCGTAGCAGTTAATTTCATGCATTCTGCTTCGGTGGCCCGGGGTTCGCCAGTTCGGATCCTGGTCCTGGACCTATTCACCACTCATCAGCACTCATTACATCACCACTCATGCTGAGGCAGTGTCCCATATAGAAGAGCTACATCTCTACAAGTATGATACACGACTACGTAGTGGGGCTATGGGGAGAAAAAAGAAAAAAGAGGGAGATTGGCAACAGATGTTAGCGCTAGGACACTATTCTTCTTCAAAAAAAAGCCAATCTCCTTTAAAAAAAAAATGCGAGGAAGGAAGAGAGATGAATACCAAAATCATTGTTATTAGATTGGACGGAAATCTTCCAGCTACACATATATATCTGGGGCTAGTTCATTACATGACACATTTTAACTGAATCTTTTCCCCACTCCAAGATATCTGGAAAAGAGCTACATGACAATGCTCACGAGCAGATGTAGCAGCTCTTCAGTGCTGATGAAAGCCATGTAACATAGCAGTTCGACTCATGAGTTTTGGAGCCAGCCACTTACGTTCAAACTCCTGGCTCTGCCATTTACTAGCTGTGTGACCTTGAGCAATTTTCTCGCCCTTTCTGAGCCTCCATTGATTATCTATAAAGTGAGGCTAAGAATTCTCACTCCTTTAGTGTTGTCACAAAGATTAAATGAAGTAATGCCTGCGAAGCACTTAAGACAATGACTGGCATGAGACTAAGACTTTAGTGCTATTATTATTACCAAGAAATATTAAAAGTTATACCAACTTTAGAAGACATTATCTTATATCTTGCCTTTTCCTCGTTAAAGGAAATGGACATATTCACAAACAACTAGATGCTCAGAAAACATATTGTTTTCCTGTCCAGAGATCCGAACACCTAGGCTAATTGCAGAATGGATAGCTTTATTTTTCACAGGAGTTTAACAACATGATTGGAAGTCAAGATACTTGTACAGAACTCACAAGAATGATATGAAAAATATTCACTTTTGAAGTCTTGGAACTGAGCCTGCAAATAAACAAATTAACCCACGCCCAGGCCGGCCCAGTGGCATAGTGATTAAGTTCGAGCATTCTGTTTTGACGGCCTGGATTCATGGATATGAATCCCAGATGCAGACATACACACCACTCATCAAGCCATGCTGTGGCGGTGTCCCACAAACAAAATAGAGAAAGATTGGCACAGATGTTAGCTCAGCGACAATCATATATACCACATTTTCTTTATCCATTCATCTGTCGATGGGCAATTGGGTTGCTTCCATGTCTTGGCTATTGTAAATTATGCTGCAGTGAACATAGGGATACATAAATCTCTTTGAATTGTTGATTTCATGTTCTCTGGATTAATATCCAATAGTGGGATAGCTGGATCATATAGTATCTCTATTTTTAATTTTTTGAGAAATCTTCATACTTTTCTCCATAGTGGCTGTACCAGTTTGCATTCCCACCAGCAGCGTATGAGGGTTCCATACAACTCAATAACAAAAAAAACCAACCTGATCAAAGATTGGGCAGTGGATATGAACAGACATTTTTCCAAAGAAGATATACAGATGGCCAACCAGCACATGAAAAGGTGTTCAACATCACTAATTATTAGGGAAATGCAAATCAAAACTACCATGAGATATCACCTTACACCCAGCAGAATGGCTATAATTAACAAGACAAGAAATAACAAATGTTGGAGAGGATATGGAGAAAAGGGAGCCCTCATAAAATGTTATTTTAAAATGGCGGGGCCGGGGAGAGGCCCCACTTGTTGGTTGGCCTCACTCAGTAGGAGGTGAGATGATACAATGGAGGAAAAAAAGCCCAGCTCCAGGGGGCCTGGGGAGGATCACAACCAACGAGTCCTACCTCACATAACACAACTTTGGAGGATGGAGTATGCAATGTGATTTAACAAAAATTCATGCAAAGGAAGAGTAGTAAAGGCCAAGCTCTACCACAATAGATACCGCTATAAAGAAGCTCATGGACACACACAAAGCTAGTTCACACAACAAATTCCTACCACCAAATACAAACAAAATTTGTGTAGCTGCTTGAAATTCACACTAGACTTATACTCCTAGAATGAAAAAAATAGATTTTAAAATATGAAATGAGTGTTTGTAAATACACCACTCAGGATGCAATCAGATATAATCAAGAGGAAGAATAAAGTAATAAAGCGGTATAATAAATTTTTTTCAAAAAAAGCCTTTGAGAATCATTAGCAACATTAACAGAAAATAGAACATTCTTTAAGCAGCCAATACAAACAAAGGCTCTGCCATCCCAGATCCATTTGTTCCTAATTCAGTTATTCTCCAACTGTCTTTTTGAGGTGATCTCAAAAAAATGAGTTTCCTGTGATTATGAGAATACATCTTTATGATCCTAAAGGTATCACTTTTTTTCTAATTAAAAGATGAACTATATCAATAAAGACACTCACCAAAATGCATCCTCACTTTTTATCTGTAAGGATCACATTGTGAGGGTAAAGCCAAGCCAGGCTTGAAAATACTAATGATAGATGTTGGTTATTGTGACGTCTAGGTTTCAAAAGGTTAAGGGAATAATTCAATGACCTCTCTTCCATGGTGGCTGTAAATAAGATGGATACTTACAGAAGAATGATTATTTTACTGAAGAAAAGGCGTTCCTTACACATTAGTTTAAATTCAAAGTAAGAGTACTCATTCCCTGTGTAGAACACACCCCATAGTAAACTACAAAAGCTGTCTTCTAATTTTTTTTTCTCTTTGGCTGGGCTAGTTATTGTACAGCTATTCAGACTAGATAAACCATTCGTAAAGATTATGTTATCATTGAAATTTAGTACGATCAGATTGAATTTAGAAGTAGAAGAATATTGGAGTTCTTCTGTTTATCTTTGACTCCAGTGGAAAATATGATGTATGTGCACAAATAGGTATGTGTATAAACCATACCTGGTAAAGGCAAAACTGTGTGTGTGTGAGTGTGTGTGTATGTACAATATATGCAACACAAAGTGTCAAAACATCATAGGAGCCAATAATTTAAACTTCACTGTGTTTTCAAGTTCTTTGGATAAATACCCAACAGTGGAATAGCTGGATCATATGGTAGTTCTATCCTTGATTTTTTGAGGAATCTCCATACTGTTTTCCATATATTTATCCAAAGAACTTGAAAACACCAATTTGCAAAGGTACATGCACCCCTGTGTTCATTGCAGCGTTATTCACAATAGCCAAGACTTGGAAGCAACCTAAGTGCCCATCAAGGGACGAATGGATAAAGAAGATGTGGTATATATACGCAATGGAATACTACTCAGCCATAAGAAACGATGAAATCCAGGCATTTGTGACAACATGGATGGACATTGAAGGGTATAATGCAAAGTGAAATAAGTCAGAGGGAGAAGGTCAAATACCGTATGATTTCCTTCATTAAGTAGTAGATAATAACAACAATAAACAAACACATAGGGACAGAGATTGGATTGGTGGTTACCAGAGGGGAAGGGGGGAGGGAGGAGGGTGAAGGGGATAATTCAGCACATGTGTGGTGATGGGTTGTAATTAGTATTTTGGTGGTGAACATGATGTAGTCCATGCAGAAATTGAAGTACAATGATGTACACCTGAAATTTTTACAATGTTATAAACCAATGTTACTGCAACAAACAAAAAATTATTAAAAAAAAAAAAAACTTCACTGTGAAAAACTAATTATGAATGCCTCTAATAAAAAAAAAAAAAAAAAAAGCCTGAATTTCCTTGTTTTGTTTTCCCTGCCCATGTTCCCGGAAAGAAAGAGAAACAAAATAGCTGAAAAGCAGGTAGCAGGAGGGCAGAGAATAAAGAGCCAAGACCCAAATAATGTACCACCTGGATAGGCCTGTGACAGAGTTCAACAGAATAACCATGGGTGATCATCCAAGATACGCAAAGATCCTCTCATGGCAAATTCCATATAGTTCTTCCTCATATTCTGGCATATACCCAGGAAGAAAAATGTTGAAGTCAGAGAAAGTAAAAATGTCATGTAGAGAGGAATAGATATAAGAACACTTTACAAATCTCCGTCTTCCTTAAAAAGAGGCAGAGGGCATGGGGTCTGGGAAACTATAGAATGTAGGTCTCCCTCCCATCTCTGCCTGTTCCCCAAAGTCTCACTCAGCTGATTCCCACAGAGCAGGCTAGGAAGTCACAAAAGCACTAGCCGGAGGCCAGAGTAAATGAATGCTGCCTAGAGGGACAAAGGGAGCAAGGAGGGGCTGAGTGGGGGATAACCAAAATGGTTAAGTAAACATTTCTTTACTTGAAACTGTTGAGTTGAAGTTTGTTGAGTTGAAGTGGCACATATGCAAGGCCAGAGAGAACCAGGCCCGGCCACAGTCTCAGCTAGACCCCACTCCTGCCTCACCTCCAGCTTCCATTTAAAAGGAGAGGGAAGCAAAGAAAGGAGAAGAGGAAGGTGCAGGCATGTCCACTCTCAGCCAGGAGATAGCAGGCCACACTGATTCAGGGTGTTCTGACCTCCAGGGAGCATGAGGTTTGGCAGCAGCTTTGTGGCGACATAGACCTTGTCTCCAAAATCTATCCCAATCTCAAAAGACATTTTGGAAAACAGACTTCTAATTTAGTGTGGTGAAAATCCTATTCAAAGGCAACTATAAAAATGTTGAATTTTTCTTTTATCAAAAACTATTTTACATTTCAATAAAAGAAGAGGAGTCAAATATGGCTTAAGGGCCTAGATAGAATATAGTTTCTATTTTGAAAGAATATCTATTTGCAAGTTTCAGAAATTGATCATTTGCCATACAAGGATAAGCCTTCCATCTGAGAGAGAATGCATATTTTAACACATTTGAAGCACAATGCCTTAAGAATGAAAATTTCCAACAGAGTCTGGATTCTAAACCCTTTCATTATAACCATTTCTCCAAATATTTAGCCACTCTGACATCAGGCACCATAAGAATCTATGTAACAGGTTACGAAGATGATTTCTTGTTTTATGCGATTTTTTTACCTGACGAACATATGTTTTGCCCTTTCTTTTGCTGCATTAACACTCACTACTTACAGTGCCTAACGCTGCAAAGAAAAGGAGAACTACTTTATTCAGGAAGAATCCAAAATAACTATAAAGAATATGAGCTATTACAGTAAATAGGTGACAATCTGGCACTCAGGAGCCTGGCACCCTCAATCATTCCGCATAAATGCAAATTCAAAGCTCAACCCTCCCTCTCTCTCCCCAAGAAAAAGGCTTTTCACTAAACGCATCTTTTAACAGAACCAAGAAAAATCAGACGTAAGTAAAGGGGAAAACATGCTGTGATTAATTCCTTCTACTCTCCTTTTCCCTGAAGCTTCAGCCACATCCCTGGTCCTATAAATCTTTCCGTGTTCCCATCCCATGATCAGGTCACTGCCCAACTTCAGGCTCTCACTGTTGTGGCCTCCGAGGGGTCTCCTGCCTCTGCTGCCAACTTCACCCTTCTAAGGCTCACTTGACCCCTTCTCCCCTGTTCAGATGTCTCCAGGGTTCCCTACTACTGCCCTAGATACACTCCTCAGCCCCAGAGTCCAGCCACACCTTTGTTAGCACCTTTATTACCCACTACCTCTCTTTCCACACCCTAGGTTTCAAGCCCACTACTGACTCCCCCTTTCTTGAATACACAGGGCACTTATTTGCCTCCGTGCCTGAGGCTGTATTCTTTCCTTCGTCTCCCTCCGTCCACATCCTAACCACACTTGGAAACAAGGCAGAGGCCATCAAGTGGGAACACCCTCAAATTGCTGCCATCAAACCGACTGCTTATCTGCATCCACCTCCTTCTGGCTGAGGCCACCACTTCCCCTGGTCGCTGGGGAATTACCCCCGGTTCTCCTGTAACTTCAGCCTCTCCCTCTCCAGACTCCTGCTCATCAACCCACTCAGGGGATATCCATTAAAAAAAACAAAACCTTCCCATGATCCCATGCCAACATCGTCTTCTTTTCCCACTACCACTTTCTTTTATTCTCTGTGTAGAGCCAAACTGCATGGCCACTCTCTCTGTCCCCACTACTGCGTCCCAGATCACGCAGGCCTAGACTGAGAGGGGAGAGGAGAAATCAGACATGAGCTCTCTGAGTCAGAAGTTCAAGCTGATAGGTAAATTCGGCCCAGAGATATATTTTATTTGGCCTGTGTTGAGTTTTTGAAAATACAAATTATTTGCCAAAAGTTCAAGATTCTGGAGACTTTACACAAAAATCCAAATTTTTGGCTTCTATTAAAGAATTTAGAAACTCTGGGAACACTGCTTCTTCCACTGCATGACAATAATCAGCTGGAGCTGAGCAGCAGCTGCCCCGTGAACGGGACATGGGCTCCCTGATTCACCATGGGCTCCATCATCCACCAAACCCTCTACGCTCATTCTCTTTACTTCAGTGGCCCCTCTGGGCAATGAAGTTGGAACACCAGCTCTAGATCAGTGCTGTCCAATAGAAATAAAAATGTGAGCCACACACATAATTTTAAATTTTCGAGTAGCCACATTTTTTAAAAATGAAAAGGAACAAGTAAAATTAACTTTAATAATATTTTTTATTTAATCCAATATATCCAAAGTATTATTTCAACATGCAAGCAATATAAAAAATTGGTAATGAGATATTTTACTTTTCTTTGTGCTAAGGCTTCAAAAATCTGGTGCGCATTTTACACTTACAGCACATCTCAATGTGAACTAGCCATACTTCCAGTGCTCAATAGCCACACATGGCTAGTGGCTGCCATACGGTACAGCACAGCTCCAGAGGCTTAATGATAGTTACAAAAATCGTCTTGCAAGGAGAGAGAGAAAAAATATTAAGGAGAAAGAAGAAAGCAGGCAGGACTAAGGGAAAGGGTGATGATGTTAAAGAGTAGGCATGGTGAGAGCTTTAAAATAGGAAGGAAGGGAGTAGGGACACAGAGTCAACGAATGATGCTCAGTGAGAAGATCAGCTCTAGTCCAGCGCTCCAGAGGAAGAAACACTCTTTATAGGCAAATGCAGTTGACTGGCAGTGCAGACTTTCTGGAGGGAGGCTTAGGTGTTTTATAAATAGGCTCTGCATTAGACAGGTGGTCACTATGAAAAGCAGCTGGCCAACTGTCTGAACCCCAGTTCACACACATGGCACTCAAGAGGCAGCAGAATGGACCAGGCTAGTAAGAACAGGATTCTTGATCAAGATTGGGAATTTACTCTAGTTCAAGGAAATGGGTTTGATGAGAAGTGGCAGCGAAGCAGGCAGGAAAGTGTCTTGAGCTAAGATCTGAGCAGAGTTCAAGACTCAGAGATCATAAGTGAGTGAGGATACGTCAGCAGGTGTCTGGAATACAGATGTGGGGGTGCAATGTCAGAGGCCAGACAAGGGGACTTGAGTGCAAAAGAGGATACCCGGAGTCAGAGACCAGCACCGAGAAATGTATCCCTGAGCCAAAGACCTTAGAAGCAGAAATTGCTCCTCCATCCTCCACATGAGCACAATATGGCGGGCATTTAGTAGGTGTCATGTCCTCTCTTCAGGCTCACAGACAGGAACCAGAATTAAAGTACAGGCTGAGAAAAGCCAAGCCATCAGCTGGAAGTAGAGGGGAATGTCAAATACATCTCCCAGGCTTAAAAAGACTTGGAAACAAGAAGGCAAGAACATCATTACACAACTGTAAAGCGATTTTGAAACTTTTCCAAAGAACTTATCTCTGAACAGCTCTAGCCCATCCATTCATCCCTTCGTTCATTCAGCAACCATTTATTGAATAGTCTTCCCCTGAACCATTTCATAATGCCGCTTAACTAGGTGGATTGTACTAAAGCTTGTCAAATTCTACTCAAGCAGTGCTGGTGTAGGTAGCTCAGGCTTAAGCAAAATAGGATGAGATTGCTAATACCGAAGGGGCCTCTCTGAATAAAACCCATGGGATTAGGAGGAGGCATTGATCCTAAAACATCCAGAGATCCATTTGTCTATCAAGTGTTGTAATTTTCCAGCTTGGCTAGGACCCAAGACAACGGGAAATAAGGCTGGTATAAAATATCTCAAAAGAGACTTCACAGGAAAATTGTTCTCTCAAGAAGGCAGTATGCAGGGACTTTTAAATCTCATTATATTGAAAATACAGCTTTTCATGTTGCTTGCATTCAGATTAACATTACATACAAATATTTGGAGACATTAGGGAAATTGTGGCCTGATATACTGCTGAAAAAAAAAATTCTAATAAGAAACTGTTACACATTGGAGGGGAAATCTATTGGCATAAAACCTTGAACTGTTGAGGGCTAGTAATAACTTTTCACACGATTTATGAAAAGCAACGTAAGTTAGAAGGAAAGGTTTAAGGTGACAAGGAATTCAAAATGGCAAAGATCAAAATAGATGATATTTTCAATAGCACCAACAAATCAAAATTCACAAACAAAGACAGTTAAGATTATTTGGCAAGTGAAACAAATGACTTAAGAAAGGGTGCCTCATACCTTTCAATGATTAACTTTATGGAAAGATAAACTTGTAAATAGGTATGCTTTATACTGTAATTTTATGAAAACAAGAAAGTTTATCTAAAGCAAGTTCTAGGACAATATCTATTTCATTCATATTACACAAGCGAAAAAAAGCCAGTATTCAAACAATGACACTCAGTTATCAAGGAAAGGCTTTGTTTAGGATGCTTGGCTCATTGAGGCAGAGAAATATGTAATTTTTAGTAAGTTTTCCAGCAAAAAGAAAAGTAAAAAAAAAACCAACATTCAGATTGCAAAAAAATTAATTTCTGCTTATCTAAAACAGATGTCTGCTATGATACTGCAAATAACTATGAACTAACAACAACAAAATATGTGACCCTAATTTCTGACTGCAGATTTTGTCAATGCTTACAACGTTATCTAGACATACTATTCACTCTTCGCCAATCTAGAGTTGGCAAATGTTTTGATAATCATCATGAGCAAAGAAATCACACTACATGTTTCCTTGAGGTACCAAAGATACATTATTAACCTTTAATTTTGTGAAATCATCCATTATTTCCAAACAATGGGGCAAAAGAAGAAAGGGGAATCTTTGTCCTATTTTCTTTATGAATCTGCTATTATGCTTCAAACTATTTATTCACTTTTCCGTGATAATGTGCTGATACCTGCCAAAAGTAATATAATATTTTTTCATTACTGTGAAGTTGTGATGTCACAACTTTTAACACAACAATTAACTGGTACTGCCTTGGTTAATTTGGGGCTATTTTTGCCGCCACTGCAAGTGAAATAATTTATATCTTAAATTAAATGAAAAGGCTCAGCAAAGCTCCCTGTTATTTCTTTTCAACCACCCGCTTATTTGTAATAGCGCAGGGGCAAAATTTTAATATACTATTCAATAAGAATAACAACGACACAGCAATTGCTAGTGTTTACTGAGCCAATCTCATACAACATCTACATGATAGCACTTCCATTTACACAAGATTCCTAGCTCTACTCAATCTGCCAGATACACAGGAAGGTAATTAAAGGTTACAGGGAAATAATTCCACTCCAGTGTAAACCCCTCACTCTGTTTACTCCCTTTCTCTGGAATAACGTGATGATCCCAGTATTTTTCAAGAATGTTACCACACGTCAATCTTCACGTGACATCCTGCTCCAAAATGTCCTAAGATCTCATCCTCCCTCTCTCACTTTGAAAAAGCTACTAACATTGCTTTTAGGGGCTTGTTTTTGTGATTAGATTTTTTTTAGCATTTTAGTCATATACATTAGGAATTATATTTTTTTAATTTGTGCCTTCCCCAAGATTAAGTAATAATCTTTGAAGAAATATTAAAGACACCTGAAAAATAGCAAAAATTAACCCACATCACATCTTTAACAGTTTTTGAAAATACAGGCTTTCTTTAAAAGGTCAGATAATTAATAAAGGAAGATGTTTTTCACATACAGACTTAATCTTAAAAATATTTTTCCACTTTTTATCAGAGTTTACAGACACGTTTTAAGAATTTGATCTCAATGAATGGATACTCCTCTTACTATGTTTTGGAATATTTCTATCATATCCTGAATAATTTAACCATTTTTTTCAAAAATATTCTTATTCCTCTATGAAAGCAATTTTAACACAATGAATTGAAAAGAAAAAACAAGGAAAGTTTAACATTCATAAGTACTACAAGCTTTTGTTAAAACACTAAAAAAATGCAACATATTCATTCCTCATTCTTTATCTTAAAATACTGACTTTCTGATTCTAGCAAAATATAATTTTAGTAACTCATCAAGACAGAATACATAAAATTGGCATATTTTTGATATGCACACAAAATGAGAAAGCATCTTTCCCAACTGTGCTGCAGAAAATGAAATGCATCTGGTACGACAATATGGCCCGGCATATGAACTAGAATCAGTGGGAAGAACGGGTTTCTTTTTTTCAAAGCAGAACATTTTAAATAACGTGCACACCCCAACAGCAAGGCATAATCAAGTGTGTATCAAAGGTATCCTTGGCTAAAGAAAACATAACAGCAAGTGGGCTGGCAGGTGCATGGGAGGTAGCCCATCAGTGACTTTCAAATCTCTTTTCCCAGCAGTCCAAACTGATTTCTTGCTCTTGCTTAACATCTCCACCCAGTGTCAGAGTATGTGCACATATGTTGTTGGGGCCTCATGCTGGGCTGGGGGGTGGAGAGAAGGGGAGTGTGTTGCAGAACATGGCTGATGCCAGAATCAAGCAGAGAACAAGAGAAAAATTGAGCAATTTGCCTTGTTTTTGCAACAAATTTTCTTTCTTCCTTGAAAGAAAGTTCTTCTTATGTAGGCAATCTGAAGATGGATTTAATGCTTTTATTGTCTTTTCTTTCATGCGTTCCCATCTGTGCTGGTGAACTGTGAATAAAACTGAAATCTGCATGTGTTACGCGCTCCCTCCCCATGCCCAGGTATCTTCGGAGATGAGAGCAAGGAAGGATCTCTGGGATATGCAGGAAGCTTGGAGGGGCGTGGTAGAGCCAGCCTACTCCTGGACACCTCAGTAAGTCCTCTTCTAGTTCCAGCTTCCAACCTCATTCCCTCCTCTTCCTCATTCAGGGAGGTGGGCTGGGCCCCTATGAGTTGGGCAAAGAGGTACTTAGAGGACTGAGGATTCCTCTCTTTTGCATTGGTGAGAGAGTGCTGCTGAAAGCTGGATTTGTGACCCATACCAGAGAAAACCGTCCACTTCTCAGAGAACAAGGCTCCCTGGGCATCAGATGCAGGGAACCAACAATGGTGCCCCTTCATGGGACTTTGTCGGGCAACGGACAAGCCCCTCAGGACTCACTGTTCTGCCTACACCCCACCTTTCTCCTATTCTTTGAAAGATATTTTAGCTTTTTTATTCCTCCTATGTCTTCACTAAAATGGTGGTTCTTTATAATGATAAGCTCCTTTAGAACAGTATGATTAATAATGTCATTTGTAAAAGTGCTATAATAGATATGCAACAATGCACCACAGAGAACAAAGAACAAATTAATATAGCTAATCCATCATAGAACTGATTCTATGGATGGGGAAAAAAGTCCAGAATGTATGTAAATTTGCACGTATTAATAAGACTGAAGTCATCTCAGAAACAACAAGTTCTAAAAGTTGTCAAAGGTAGCTATAGTAATGGAAAAAGATTCTGGAGAATGATTTGAGTACAAAGCCTTCTCTGTCCTTTATTAACCATGTGACCCTGGAAAGCTTATTTAATTTCTTTGAGCATAAGCTTCCTAATCCATAAAATGGCAACAAGAACTTCTATCACGTAGGCCTGCTGTGAGGATTAAATCACATAAGGTATAAAGCGCCCAGCAATATATGGTGAAGGCACACACGATAATGTTAGTTTAGTATCTTCTCCAAAATAGCTTTAGGTCTTTTGTATACAAAATTCATATTTACATAGCAGTATTTTTTAAATAAAGATTGACAGTATCTAAAAACTTTTTGGTAAAAATGAACATCAAGATTAATTCAGAATTCTCTGCTTTCCCTTTGAAAATATCTTGGTTCAGTGAACTACAAAGTAATTTAGTAATATGATATCTACCTTCCAAAATAACTCAATTATTATTTGCTGTTTTATCATTCTTGATCATAAAAGTTAATAAAAACAAATGTAAACAGTCCCCCAACTCTAAAATTCTTATACATTAGGATTATGTACACACTCAAAAATAAATACTTTTTAAATGTGTAGTTTTCATCCATACTGTAAAAGCGTCCTTTTAAAACCACTTTTTACTTTACTTTTGGAACCAGAGACAGTTCTCTTCAATTCTCTTTCAAGATGAAAAGAAAGGTAGATTTATTTAGGCTTTTTGTCAATATTATCTCTACCTACTCTTCTGAGAATAACTAAAACATTTTTCTAGAACATCAGGTGTTTTCTAGAACATCAGTAACACCGGGTTACTGCAAGCAATTGTGTTTATTAAACAATAAAACACACTGTTATTCTGGTTTATTTTCTGACACTACACTAATAAACTAGCTAATAAACTACAAAAATTTTCAACTGAAAACCTGTCTCTTTCTATATCTTACCCTTCAAAATATGGCCTTATGTTTTTTGTAGCTCAACTTTTAGTCTAAAGTTTTAATGTATATATCATTAACCTAACATTTAATCAGAGTCAAAATAATGAGAGTTTAAATAAACTAAGTTGTATTCGAAGAAAAGAGTTCTTTAGGTCCCTGCCAGAACTTTCAAAATATTTGCTAGCATTAACACGATTTGATAAACATTTACAAAAGGAAAGCATCGCCCCTACAAAACAGAGGGAGTACAAGCAGCCGTCGGGTGGAACGCCTTATGGATCCTGCAAGTAAATTTTACTTGACTCTTGTCTGACCAAACTTGACTCTTGTCTGACTAAAGAGTCAATATAATGTATAAAGCAGCATACTTTCAACACAACTGCTTCAGTTGACTATTAAAACTTAGAAAAGTCCACAGGAACATATCTGTTTAACGAATTCAGATGAGACGCTCACGCTGTCCATTTGTTGGGCAGCGATCCACAATCCACTTGCAACCCCGAAAGTTTTAGAGAGAGAGTGCAGGAAAATGAGCAGACTTCTGCTTTAAGGGTTTCTCCAAAACATGACCTCACGTTTTTCATGAATTCACCTCTCCGCATTTCTATTCCTTCCTGCAAGCCATTTGTTTCAAATAGTGGCCCCTCGGCACCGTTAGACATGGTTGTAATTTTTTTTAAGTTGTTGGGTTTGTTTTTCTTTTGACAAGGTGAGACTTAGCTGGACACTACCAGGAGACCTCCAAAAAGTATCCACTTTATGTCTAGCTTTATGCCTCTCCTATTTGGCTACCATTAATACTTCCACTTTCATTGGCAACTCATAAAGCTATCCAAACCGCTGCTGGTAGCAGGTGTTAGTCCTGTCAAAAGTCAAGTCAGGAAGCATGTTAGAGCTCCAGCTTTACTAAGCAGGAGCGGGATGTTTTCTTTCCACTGTTTGACTTAGTTGGTAGCACCTCCAACCCCCTGCAACTCCCGGGGTAAGCTCAAGCAAAGCTGGAGGCGAGGCCCTCCGCACCTGGTCCCCGACCGCGCCCACCTGTCACTCACCGTGCTGCTGCCGCGCTCCTCGCGGTTCTCCGGGGTCCGCGGCTCCGCGGGGCTCGGCGCTGGCTCTGGGGGAGGCGGCGGCGGCTCCAGCAGCTGCTCCAGGCAGGCGGTGCCCGGCAGGGAGGAACTCTTCTGATGGCACAAGTGCGCCGCGGGGCCCCGAGGCCATGCACCCTCATCTCGGGCGCGGTCCCCCCTCGGGGGCGGCTGGGGCGAGGAGGACAGGGAGGATGAGGCGGAGGACGAAGAGGGAGCTGAGTCCGGGGAGCGTCCGCCAGGAGGCGTCACTCCGGCTGCTCCGGCGGCTGCCGCCGGCCCCTTTCCCGCGGGAAGCAAATGCTCTCGGATCCGCCGGCGCAGCGCGGACCCCTGCTCGCCTCTGCCCGCGCTCCCGGGCTCCACAGGCTCCGGCGAGGAGCAGCACAGGTTGGGCTGGGAGGAGGAGAACACGCGGTCCAGCACTTGCTTCCGTTTCTTGAAGCCGCTCCACCTGCTGCCCGCGCCACCCACCCCGGCCACTGCGTCCCGCCTGCCCCCCGGGGGTGGCGGGGAGGGCGACGGGGTGTCCGCAGTGCGGCGCTCGGGGCCCCCCGCGCGCCCTCCCCCGCCGCCCTTGCTCTTGCCGACCCCCAGCTGCAGGTTCTTCCAGAGCCGGGCGTGGAAGGAGGAGGAGGCCGCCGCAGGCTCGGGCGCGTCCGCCGCGGCAGCCCGGGGCTCCATCCTCCACCCCCTGCTCCTCCTCTCCCCTCCTCCTCCTCCTCCTCCTGCTCCGCCGCCCTCTCGGGCCGCGCCTCCTCCCGGAGCGCCGCGGCGGCGGCGGCGGCGGCGGCGGCGGGCGCAGCAGCAGAAGCCGGGAGTGCCCGGCGGCTTCAGGCCAGCGCGCGGGGGAGATGCCGCCGCCGCCGAGGCTCTCCGGCCGCGGAACTCCGACGCCGCCTCTTCCTCCCGCGCCTGCTGGGGTGCGCTGGCGCTGTCGCCGAATCCCGGCCGCCGCGACTGCAAAGTTGCGAGCTCCGAGCTCCGCGGCTCCAGTCCACTGGAGTCCCCCAGGCCGCGCCCTGGCTCCCTCTCCTCGCGGGCTCCGGGCTCGGGAAGCTACACGCACCCGGCGTGCGCGTCCAGCTGCGCCGGGACCGCACCCAGCGCCCTCCGGGCAGCACCTGTCAGCGGCGGGGGCGGCTGCCTCCAAACTGGGCGCGCGCGCGACTCACACAACAGGGCGGATCAGACCGAAGACACCCGGGACCAGCAGCCCCGCGGGAGCGCCCCGGGACCATCCTCCAGCTCCTCTGTGGGAGGGCAGGCGGGCGAGAGCCGGGCGGAGCTGGGTGGGGCCCGGAGCCCGCTTGCTCCCCAGGATCCGGCCACAGTTCCCACGAAGCTCGCTCTGGGCCGGCCGCTGGACGCGCCCGCCGGCGACGGTCTGGGTAGGACGAAGGGAGCTAGAGTGGAGACTGCTCCTTCGGTGAGTCCTGTGGGGCGCAGAGCGTCCACACAGAGAGGTGAATCTAACCGAGTTGGGGGCTGAACACCGCTGCCCTTGCCCGATTGCGTGCCCTGGGTCCAAGACGAGAGTTTGATTTCTTCCGTCTTCACTTCATCCCCATCCACCCCTCCCGATCTTTATTTGCATGTGCACTGGAGGTTTCTCTTACCATCAAGGTCTAGCAGCTTCCGGAGTCTGACAATAAGGCCAGCCCTTAAGTTGCAGGGAGTTTACGGTGGACGAAGACGCGGAGGATGCGCACTGCCTGACCCCATTCCAAACACAGAGAATCTTGTTCTTTTCACCCCAGCACATTTTCTTTTGGTTACTTCATTTGCTTCATTGCAAGGCAAATGGACAAGGCTTTTTAGCTCATTCAGACTTTGCTTCTTCTGAAATCTACTCATCCAAGGATCTTCTGATTCTACTAACAGAGCCTCTTGAAAGGCAGGTGACACAGAGCCCCTTCCCTCCTCCACTGCCCTCCACACCCCTAAATGTGGAAAATACGGAGGGTTCCCTGAGCTTTGGCACCAAGCTGTCTGATTCCAGTCTCGTCTAGCTAGCAGTGTGCCCTCGATGTTACCAACCTCTCTAAGCTTTTAATTTTTCTATTTTTCTTACCTTTATAACAAATACTTAACAAATATTTATTGAGCACCTACTATGTACCAAACACTATGAAAGGTTCTGGGGATGCAGCTGTGAACAAGGCAGACAGGGCCCTACCCTCATGGAGCTCATCTTAACAGTGGGGGAATTAGACAATAAATAGTGAATTTTTAATAGTGAAAAGTCCCATGGAGACAATAAAACAGGGTATCATAACAGAGTGGCTATGGAAGTAGTGTTGCCAAATAAACTGGAAGACAGCCAATTAAATTTGAATTTCAGATAAACAATGAATTTTTGTATGTCCCAAATATTGCATGAGACATACTAAAATACTTTGTTGTTTATCTGAAATTCAAATTTAACTGAGTGTTTTGTATTTTTATTTGTTAAATCTGGCAATCCAATACGGAAGGTTTTGTGTTCTTTTTACATTGTGTATACAGGGAGAATCTCTCTGAAAAGCTAAAATTTGAATTAAGACAATGAGGACAAAGAACAAGCCATTGAAAGATCTGATTACAGCATTCTAGGCAGAAGGAATAGCACATGCAAAGGCCCTGAGGCAGGAAGCAGGTTGGTTATGCATGTTTAAAGACAGATGGAGACCACTCCAAATAGAGTTGGAGCAAGGTGGGTAGAGTTGGTAAGAGATGGAGTGGAAGAAATGGGCATGGTCCTGGAGGGATGGGTCCCATAGCTACAGTAAGAGTTTGAGTTTCCTGTAAGTGAAATGAGGAGTCATTAGAGGGTCTTTAAGTATGGGAGTGATGTGATATAATTTAATAATACCCGCCTCACAGGGCTATCTTAAGGATTAAGTGAAAAAGGACTTAGCTCAGTGCCTGAGTCTTTTCCACATGAGACAATCAAGCTGAAAGTACCATGACCACAAAAAATTACCTCAATATAGAGCTAAAATTACCTCTATAGCCCAAAAAGAACCTGCAATACCCAGAAATCTTTTTCTCTCTAACATAGGAAAAACAGCTTGTCTAGTTTTTCTAGGACATGGTAAACAGAAAGAGAGAAAATAAGTAAAGAAATATAGGATCACTGTAGAGAATTAAGAAGAAATGACCACCACTTACCAGAACTCTATAAATATGTTGTTTGTCATAATTATACAACATGGAGCCATGGACCCATGGAGATAACTCTACACAGTTCAACCTTATACTCAGATAGTCTTTTAATGATGCATTTAATGAACTTTGGTAGCTTGATATTTTCATTTTTCTCTTGCACCTAATTTTGCCTTGAAAATACTAACTCTGAGATTCCGGTTCTGAAATCTATGATCCCAAATAACCCGTATCCATCAATGTGAATTCATTTATACAACTTGAAAGAGCATATGTAAAATATCTGAAGTGGATTATAAAATGAGAAGCTGTCCTACGAACTGTGCAATATATAAAGTTGTACCAGATATATCAAATATCTTATTATATTTAAGAAAAGGTACTTATAAAAACTCTACAACACAAGGGGAAAATGAATGATACAAATTGATCACTGAGAGAATACAGAGGAGTGAAGAATCACTTTTGGCTTGACTGATCAAGGAAGATTTCTTGTTGGAGGCGTCATCTGAGCTAAGATCTATTGCAGGTGACAGAGTACACCAAGAAGATGGATTACCACCCTCAAGGGGAAGCAAAATTCATGGCGCATAGCAAAACTTCAATAAATGTTAGCTATTCTTTTTATTACAATTTACTAACCATCTTAACTATTGATAGAGCATCTTTGCTTAAATTAATATGAAATTAATATATGCATCACATTTTGAAATGCAGAAGGTTGGGAAGGTGATGGATAAGGTAATATTTGAGCAGAAACCTTAAGGAAGTCAGAGAGGGAACCAAGTAGTGAATCTGGAGGAAAATTTTTCCAGGACCAGGGAACATTAAGTGCAAAAAGGCTAAGGCAGGAACTCACTCAGCTTGAGGAACAGCAAGGAGAAAAAGTAGCTGGACCAGCGAGCAAGAAGGGAGTGGGAGGAGAAGATACTGCGGAGATGGCTGAGGGCTACATCACGGAGGACTCTGCAGGCAACAGGGAGGACTTTGGACTCGCATGAGATGGGAAGCCACTGAGGGCGCTTTGAGCAGAGCTTCTTTATAATCCAACTTGCATTTTAAAAGACTCGCTCTGGCCTCTAGGTTGACAATCGGGTGGAGGGAGGGCATGAGTGGGAACAGAGTTTGGATAGGAGGTATCACTCTAATACCTGAGGGACAATGGTGGCCTTGATGAGTAGGCAAGGAGTGATAAAAGTGGTTCAATTCTAGACACACGATGTTTTGCAGATAGAACTGACAGGACTAGCTGAAGTTAGGACATGGGGTGCTCAAGCCGTACGCCAGATGGTTTGCATCATTTACTACATGTAATTCTCACAGCAATCCCATTTTATAGAGGAAGGAACCAAGTATAACTATAAATGAAGGCACATTAAGTGACCTTGCAAGGTCACTGACTGAGCCATTAGCAGATCCCAAGTCTACAGGATTCCAAAGCCACACAGCTTCCTTCATTTTAAAAAATATGCATAAATAAATAGAATAAAGTAATTGAAAGAAGCCTCCAAAGATGCACTGATCCGGGTCCTCGCCTTGGGGGAGCAAGAAGACTGCCTTGGACAGAACTACAACTTCCGCTTGATGAGATCAAGGACATAAACGCAAGCCGAAAAACAACATTTCTGGGACTAATTGAGTTAAAGGCCAGCTAAATGGCACTTAAGGAGCCCTCTCGTCAGCAGAGGCCTGGCTGCCGTCCCAGCTCTGAGCACTGGGCCAGCTGCCTTCAGGCCCTCACTTCCTCTCACAGTCTCTGAAATGGGGCTAATAATATCTATCTGTCTGACCCATGTCACAGGACCCAATTAAAAGCCAAATGTAGGCAGCATTTTTGATGAGTGAAGCCTGTCCATAACAGAGGGGTTATCATCACTTTGTAACCAAACACAAGAAAAGCTACCAGACTGACTCGTCCCAACTCCCATGGAAAAACCCTGCCTTTGTGGAGAGAAGCATCTTGAACCTTTCCAAACCAAGAACCCAGTCATTACAATTCCACATGTTGAGATGGCTGCTGACTATACAGTCAACTCAATAGCATAAATTCCTGCTCAGGTCTAAACTCATTTTCGCCTTTTTCTTCCTTAAAAGCTTTCTCAATAGTTCTCAAATGCAGTTTAATGTTTAAGTAACTTCAGAGAAGTTACTTCAGAGAAGTATTTCTGTTTATTCAGTTTAACCTAAGTCACTTCCTATTTTCTTCTTAAGCAGAGTTGTAAAAAATTCTAGGGTCCTAGACCAAGAGATACTCTGGAATTTCTTGGAAGGGCATAGGAAGTGGCCATGTGGCTTGAATTAGGGAGAAGGGAGACTTGAAGCTGTATGTGCATAAAAAAAATTTTAACCAATTGTCCATATAAAAGAAGAGAAGAAAGGGTTAATTGGAGATTTGGAGGGAGCAAAAGCCTCCCCCGCTCATCCCTTGATGCCAATTCTGCTCTGCATAAAGTCAGAAGACATGGGCGTTTGCCTGGTGTTGCACCTAAGTGCTCTGTAACCACAGGCAGCTGTTGGTGCCTCAGTTTTTCATTAGTAAAATGAAGAAATATAGGGGCCGGCCCAGTGGCATAATGGTTGGGTTCGTGCACTCTGTTTCAGCGGCCCAGGGTTCGCAGGTTCGAATCCCAGGCGTGGACAACACATGGCTTGTCAAGCCATGCTGTGGCAGCATCCCACAAACAAAACGGTGGAAGATGGGCACAGATGTTAGCTCAGTGACAATCTTTCTCACAAAAAAAAAAAAAAATGAAGAAATAGAACTGGTTTCCCTCTAAGGTCCCTTTCATCTTAAAAATTACATAAGCTTCCGAAACAGTTCTCCAATGTAGGATATAATCCATCTACTTATTCCTGGTCTGACTTCTCACTTTAAGTGGTTTATACAAAGGCAGGTAATACTAGATGGGTATGTAAACAACTCCCTTTGAATACTCCATGTCACAGAAGATGCTAGGAACCTACTCATCCCTCAGGCCTCAGCACTTCAGTGCAGGCATCTGATCTCTCCACCTGAAGGCTGTCTTTCAAATGGCACCACTCCCCCTCCCCCCCAGCAAGTGCCTGGAATAGTCCTCAACCAGTGAGTGCTGCTAGCTGATGTATAGATATATCTAGCTCCTTCATGCCCCAAGAAGGGGTCAGGTGGGGTAGCTCAGAGGCAGGGGTTATATATTTTTCCCAGTTCCAGTGCCCTCAGTGCTAGCTGGCTTGATAACATGCCCTTCTTCAGCTTCCTTTCTTTTCTGTCTCATGTATCCACCTCCCCTAACGCTGGTCTCTGCGCCTCACAAATAAACTGCTTGCATTTGAATCCTTGTCGCTAAGTCAGCTTCTGGGAGAACCCAAACTAAGGCACATTATATGGACATTTCAATCTCTAGCTATTGAGGTTCTCAACTTGACGACCCTATGGGAACAACAGTAATGTTCTCCAGCAGGAGCCCTTTGGGTCATACAACTCTTTGATAGGGGACTATAATGACAAAATTAATCCCAGAGCCTACAATCTATCCCCTGAAAGTGAGACTCCTTGAGAGCTACAGTATTCGTCTATGGTTTAGCGCTTTGATATGGTCCACTGACCTCCGAGAGTGGACAATAGGGTGGATGCCTGAGCATCCGTGACACCCCGGAAAATTAGTCTCAATTGATCACGGTCATTCTATCTCTTTTGTCTGGCCTGTAACTAATCCTGGAAACTATAAGGGTGTATTACTTGGCTTCAATTGTGAGTAACACATAAACCTTAAACACGTTGAAGAAGTCCGAGGATCACCACGCAGACCTAGTGTGGCATTCCTTTCGTCTTGTTGCTCCACCGCACACGCTGACAATTCCCCAAGTCACCGCATGCTGCAAGATCGTCAGCGGAACTCCAGCCATTACAGTCGCCTTCCAGCCAGCAAAAAAACAGGAGGAAAGGGTGAAGAAGGGTGTGCCCCCTTCCTTTAAATTTACTTCTCAACTCTTCTTATATCGCAGGGGTTAGAACTCAGACACGTGGCCATGCCTAGCCACAAAATCTTTATTCTGGGCAGTCACGTGTCCAGCTAAAAATCTGGGTTTTGTTACTGAGGAAGAAGGAGAAAGTGGATATTGGGGGGCAACAAGCAGACTCAGACACAGAGGAGTAGTCATTTGAGGGGCTTCTCCACTCATAAAGAAGCAGCACAAAAGAAGTGATCTCTTTTCCTTATCTACAGGTTTTGGTGTTTGGTGCGATGGCTGGAATTGCTGTAGCCGTCTCATTACGAGCCTGAGGATGTAGTGAACATCAAGGTTGGCAGAGAAGAGAGATGCAAACAACCTCAGTTCTTGATGATGTCATCGTGCTACAGAATCAGTCAACCTGAGGCCTTCCTGAATGCTGACCCTATTATTATGTAATTAGCTATCTATTAATTATTAATTAGAAAATGAATTTAATCTAGGTTTCTAGCCAGTTTTAGTTGAGATTTATATTAGTTTTTTATTGCTACCATAACAAATGACCACAAATTTAACTGCTTTAAACAATACCCATTTATTATCTCACAGCATCTGTGGCTCAGAAGTCTGGGCAGAGCATGGCTCTGCTGATTCCTCTACTTCAGGTCTCACAAGAGCAAAATCAAAATGGTAGCAGGACTGCACTCCTTTCTGGAGGCTCTGGAGAAGAATCTGCTTCTAAGCTCACTCAGATTGTTGGCCAAATTAAGTTCCGAGCGCCTGTAGAACTGAGATCCCTGTTTCCTTGATGGTTGTCCACAGGAAGGAGGGACAGGAAGTCATACTTAGCTTCTAGAGACTGCCTGCATTCCTTGGCTCATGGCCCTTTTCCTTGTCTTCAAAGCCAACAATGGCAGATTAAGTCCTTCTTACACTTCATCTCTCTCAGACCTCCCCTCCACCTCATCTCTCTTACTGACTCTTCTCCTGTCTGCTAGTTTTAAGGGCTCATGTGATCACATTTGGCCTACCTGGATAATCCAGGATAATGTCCCTATATTAAGGTCAGTTGATTAGAAAATTTAACCACATCTACAAAATCCCTTCACACCTGTACCTACCCTAGCATTTGACTGAATAACTAGGGGACAGGAATCTTGTGGGGGACACCTTTAGAATTCTGCTTACCACAAGTTTCCTAGAGTCAAAGCATCCTGATTGACACATCCTCATTGTAGACCAGAAGAAGGGATATATCTCCCCAGACTGCCTCATTCACAGTGGGGTAATAAACCCAGAGGAACTGGCTCGGTGTTACAAAGTGACAGAATTAAGACAGACCAATATTCACTAAGGATAAGAACACTGAGAGACTGGCTAAACAGAGCAGACCTTTCCTCATTGCTGTGTTATTTTGAATCTGGCCACTTTGCTAATTTGAATTATAGTGTTTCTCTGTTTTCTCCTAACATGATGCTTTCCAGGTTACAATCAGTTTTTGGTTTATTTCAAATCCAATCCCCTAATTCACATATTTTTCTTTAAGTGAAATAAAATGTTATTTAAGAAATATACATTATTGATTTCAAACCAGTGCCTAAAAATTTAGCTGCCTTTCTGGCAAGCCCTGTTTTAAAAATGCCTGTCTAGAAAATACACAAGCAAGAACTAGTTTGAAGTAACTCTTGTAGAGTTTTATTCTGAGATGACCTTCTCTCCAAATCCCATAGGGCTGGGGCTAGCCGCGTGCTGTAGTGGTTAAGTTCATGCGCTCTGCTTTGGCGGCCCGGGGTTCGTGGGCCCAGACCACGGGGGCAGACCTACTCACCGCTTATCAGGCCATGCTGTGGCAGTGTCCCATGCACAAAATAGAGGGCATAGATGGGCACAGATGTTAGCTCAGGGCCAATCTTCCTCAGCAAAAAGAGGAAGATCGGTAACACATGTTAGCTCATGGCCAATCTTCCTCACACACACGCACAAAAATTCCCATAGAGGAAGTGGGAAGGTGGAAGGAAAGACGGAGTAGCTAAATGTGTATAAACATTCTTGGAAAAATAAAATCAAATACAATGTCTTTTATGAAGAAAATTACCTTCAATGAAACTATATTGGCTAAAATAGTTTTCTCAGACCCTGATTTGTAGCCTATAAGTCCACTCGCTAGGTGTGTTCTTAATCTTGACTTCTGCCATCACCCACAGCTGAACCTCTCAATTCTGGCCATATGATTATACAGATAGTACAGGTATTGTTTCCTGCTTTGATAGAACACCTCGGAAACCAAAATATGAAGGGACGTGGCCCAGGCCTCCTATAAAGTCAGTGTGGGGACAGTGACATTTACAGGTAGCAACATCTTTTAGGGGACTTTAGGTGTAAACCATCCTTACTCCCTACCACTCCTGGTGTTTGTGGATCTATTTCTCATTCAGTTCTACAACTCAGCACATTGGGTCTAACCACAATTGCACCACTCCGAGATCAAGCACTGTTTGTCTCTGTCAGGATATGTCAGACAATAGCCCGAACTCCAAAGGCATCAGGTCTGGCATTGCATAGCCCCAGCTCAGGCTGGCCAGCAGCACCCAGGAACCCTGCACTTTCCCCCCAGCATTCGGTTAAGAAATTAATTTGAGGCAGAAAAATTGCTTCCATAAGTAAACAAAATAGCATTCACCATTTATGAGGGCTGTCATCTATAAATAAGACCTTTGAGCATTAATGAGATTGGACGTGCGGCAAAGGGCTGGAGACATACGGACAGTTTTACATTGCAAATAGCAGTGTATTGGGATCAAAAATCAGTCCTGCTGACGTTTGTGTAGATGGAAAAAAAATATATAGCTCCTTTACGTTTTCTGAAACTAATCTGGTTTTCCTTTAGAGTAATGCCACTCAACTAGAGGTTAATGGGGAAAAAAATAATGAAATGTCCAACCCAATTTTAACAATCATCAAGATTTAATCATTTAGGCAGTCCCCTTAGCAAATGCCTGCAGTCTTCTTGGGACAAAATGTTTGTCTTTCAGGTAGCCTTGTTACTCTCAGGTTCCCTTGTTACTCTTCCTAAGAGGGTATCTGGGTGGATGGGGAAAGGATGTGACTTTCACATCTTCATGAAAGCAGGAAAGAGTCAGGGTCTGAGGGCAGTGTCATCTGTCTCTTCTGCTCCAGGGGAGATGTTCCTTGTCCACCAGGTTTGCTTGCTAACATTCACAAGCAAGTCTACACTCACACCATCTGGTCTTTCCCATCTTAGAGCCCAGAGAAGTTCCCAGATGACTCAACCTCCCCCTTGGTTCCCACTGGCTGGGGCCCCTGACATCTATCTATCATTTCCCTTATCCAGCTAGGGCCCAATTATCCACAGTAAGCCTCTACTTCAAGCCCACCTATGCCCACTGGCTCTCAACTCAGTAACCACAATGCAAGAAACGAGATAGCCTCAGAAAAGCTGAGGTCGGGGCCTCCTCCTGCCGGCTCTAGAGCACCACCTAGTTTTTGTTAAGGTGGCTGCATCCTAAACTGGTCGACAACAGCCCTGTCCTCTGGGAGGCAATCCTTGAAACTCCTCTCTCTCTCCCCACCCGCGCCCTGCCTCCTTCCACCCCCTTTGATTTCCAGGCAGGGTAGGTTTATCAGTCATGGTTACAGCAGGAAACAGAGGGCACATTCAAATATGAAAACTTTGATATAAATTTAATTATTTTCAAAGGTGTGGCAAGGTTTAGAGCAGTGGCTCTCAGAATCTGGTCCAGAGACCTGAGATCCTTTCAGGCCAAAGCTCCTTTTCCAATAATTCTAAGATGTCACGTGCCTTTTTCAGTCTCTCACAAGTGTACAGTGGAGTTGCCCAGAGTCTACGTAACATATAATATCTATAACAAATGACATCATAAACAAACTAAAAGGTAAAAAACAAAATTTGCAGAATATGTAACAGGCAAGAGATTAAACTGCAGAAATTATAAAGAACTCCTCAAATTGGTAAGCAAAAGCCAAAACACCATTAGAAAAATAGGCAAAGGACATGATCAGAAAATTCACCAAAGAGAAATATCAATAGCAAAAAGGAAAAACTCAAATTTAAACCCCATGAAAATACAGTTTTTAAAAATTTTTATAATGGAAATTAGTAAAATATAAAATTGCCTGTGTCACTTTTGGTATGGGTGTGGGCAATGGATATCACAGTCATCACTAATGGCAGTGTAAGTTGTTACAGCCATTTAAGGGGTCAATTTGGCAAGACCTATTTAAACGTACATAATTTATGACTCTGGAATTGCACTTCTAGGCATCTTCCCTACCGCCTCCCCCAAACTCTGCACGTACACTAAAAGATATATGTAAGGATTGTATTGCAGCATTGTTAGAAATAGCAATAATGGTTAGTAATAGCCAAAAGAATAAAAAAGAAAAAATTTGAATGCCCTTCAACACAGAAATGATTATATAAATTGTGATTTACCCGTGCTATGAAATTCTATGCAGCAGACAAAAAGAAAGGGATAGATCAATATGTTCACATAAAAAAGACCACCAAAACATTGCTGAGTCAAAAAAAGCCAGTTGTAAATTGATATTTATGTTATGATAGCATATTTACATTTATAAATAAATAAATTCACAAATAGGAATCAGTAGTACATTTAAAAAACAATACACCACAACACGTTTAGATTCATCTCCACAGTGGAATAACAGTTTGATATTAGAGAATTTATTAAAATAGTACTTTTAGTTGGTCAAATGAGATCAAATAATATTTAGAAGGCATGTAACAAAAGTCAACATCCTCTCCTCATTTAAAACTCTTAGGAAAATAGAAAGAGATGGATAATTCCTTAATGTGATGTAATAATATATGCACAAACCCCAAAGCCAGCAATATCCTTCATAGCAAAGCCATAACAGAGGCAACCCGGTGTAAGTCAAGAACAAGGCAAGGATTCCAAAGAAGGGCACAGCTATTTGAATGTGTTCTGCAAGAGTGAGCCAATGCATGCAAATATTGGAAAGAATGAGGCAAATTTTTCATTATTTGTAGATGCTATCACGGTATATTTGAAAAACTGAAGAAAAAAACCATAAAAACAATAAGAAAAGCCAGTAAAGGAGTAAATTACAAAATTAATCTACAAAAATCAACAGTTTTCCTTTCTACAAAAATAGATTATAAAATAGAAAAAGTAATATTGTTTAAAATAATAACCAAAAATAAAAACCAAGTGAACAAAATAAGATAAATTCAAGAGCTATATGAGGAAAACCTTAAAACTCTATTGTAGGACATGAAAGACTTCAACAAACGAAAAACACCCAGGTGAGGACCTTCACTATTGCATAGCGATCATGTCTACTTAAATGAATCCATAAAGTCAATGTGATCACAATTAAAATACCAAGAATTTTTAGAACATGACTAAATAGTTACAAAGTTCATTTGAAAGACTAAACATAAGAGTCAGAAAAATAAATCTGTAAAAGAGGAGTTTTTAAGGGGAAATGAGTCACTTCAGAAATCAAAATTCATTTTAACAGTATAGTAATTTTAAAATTATAACGCTGGTTCAGGAACAGACATAGCTGATCAATGTTCAGAACAGAGTCTAGAAATAAACCCAAGTACCTACAGGTATTTAGTTTTTCCTAAGGGTGCTACTTGAAAATCAATAGTAAAATATAAAATATTTAGTGGAGATAAATAGCTAATCCTATGAAGAAAAACAAAACAAAGATGGATTTCCTACCTCATTTCTTTTATCAAAATAAATTTCATATAGCTCAACTATTAATCCAATGCTAAAATAATTAACAATATCATAGCAAATCTAATTGAGTATATTAAAAGAATATCTAGTGGATCAAACATCATTCCATGAATGCAGACATTTTTGTCTGTCCTGTTCACTAATGTATGATGCCTGACACACAGGAAGTGTATAATAAATATTTGTTTTATGAATGCATGAATCATAGACCAAAAAATTAATAAGATAAAAACTACAGAAAAAAATATGAATGACTTTTTAAAAATCTTTGAATTAGGAAGGTCTTTCTCATTATAATAGGAAATCCAGAAACCATTAGGGGAAAAAAAAGACTTATAAGCCTAGTCAAATGAAAATTAAACTTGTCCACTCAACAAAAATTCCCATATTAAAAAAACACACGTGAGAGGCAAACAACAAACCTTTTTTACATTCAAAAAGAATTTACTAATCAATACTAAAACACCAATAACCCAATAGAAAAATTAGCAGAAATTATTGAATAGAGAATTCGTTATACACAGATAAATGTGTACAGATGGTCAACAACTTCAGCAATAATTAAGTAAATACTAATTTTTTTAAATGCCACATTTTCTAACCCATAATATTAGAAAAGATAAATGGATTATACCCAGTGTTCACAGGTATCACTTTTTAAAAAAGGAACTCTCACGCACTATTAGTGGAAATATAAACCGGAACACAATTGTTAAGGTAATTTGGCAATATGTATCAAAATGCTGAAAATGTTTACCATGTGACCTGGTAAGTGTTGGTTCAAAAACTTGAGGAGTTCCCAGGTGAAGTTCAAAACTGGCCCCCGTACACAGGTGTAATAAGCAAGGGAACTTACATATGAGGCTTGTCTTGGGCAGCCGCAAGACTAGTAGATCTCTGCACCCACCTGCCAGAATCTTATAAGTTTATATAGAGGACTTAACTGGGTTCAGTCAGGTATTCAGTCCAGCTGGTCTCAACAACACCTTACTCTCTCAAGGCTGCATCCTTGAAAGGGCTGCTAGTATGATATAGTAGCCGGAATGTATATTCCAAGGACAGAGGAACGGGTCTAGCTCCCGGGTCAACCGGCAGTCACGTTCTCTCGATGACCTCCTCCAACAGTAAGTTCGATACATATACTGTCACAAATGTTCAAAGGTGTGTATTCATTACAGCATGATTATATTAGTAAAATTTGGAAACAATCTAAATAGTCATCAGTAACGGTCTAGTTAAACAGCGATGCATAAAAACAAAAGAATACCACACAGCTGTTAAAATAAAGGAAATCTGCACAATATGAAAACTAACTATAACATATATTTAAATTTAAAAGAAAATCACAGAACAACACGAGGATGCCATTTTTGTCTTAAAAAGTGTATCTATACATAGGTATATATACACCCCATGTGAGCACATAGGGCATCTGGATGGAAACACACCTAACCCTTAGTAGTGGTTTCTTCTGGTATGGGGCACAGAGGGTTTCTCACATCATGCAATATTGAGCTGTCAGATCTTCCACAACCATTTGTTAGCTTTATAATAAAAACCTTTTAAAAACTGGTTAAAATTTTAAGACAATATGGGAAATCCTTAATATTTCTAACAATAAAGAATGAATTTAATATAGGACATAATATATTAATATTAATTAATATCAATTTAATTAATTTCAGCTATATATTAATACAGAACATAATGTAGTGGGCATTAGAAGGCTGGGCATTAGAAGACCTGTGTTTGAATTCAGCTTTATCTCTTACTTACTCTCTATAATTATCAAACCTATATTTACTAAGATAATAGCACCTCTGTGCTAACTACTAGAATTCTAGCAATTAAAGAGACAGCACAGACCTTTCCCTTATGGAGACAAGAATCCCATTTACTGGTTATATCACTTAACCTATCTGGACTGCATTTCCCCATCTGTAAAATGGAAGTAGGAATGCCCACTTCCCAGATTATCATGAAAATTAAATGAGTTCATGCATGTGAAAGTATCTTGCTAGTACCTGGAACATAATAAGCACTGAGGAAATATTTGCTAAATGTTTGCTAAATATACAGTCACAGTTGACTCACTAGCCTGGGTTTTTAGTGAAAATAGAAAGACAACAAAAGCACCTTTGTTTGGAAAATAAATGATAGATAGATACTGTCTTACTTACCTCAAGCTGCTATAACAAAATATCATAGACCGGGTGGGTGAAACAACAGACATTTATTTCTCAGAGTTCTGGAGACTAGGAAGTCCAAGATCAAGGTGCTAGCAGATTCTGTTCCTGACAAGAGCTCTCTTCCTGGTTTGCAGATGGCCGCCTTCTTGCTGTGTCCTCACATGGCGAAGAGAGAGCTCTGATCTCTCTTCCTCTTCTTATAAGGACACTAATCGCATCATAACAGCCTCACTCTCAAGACCTCATCTAAACCTAATTACCTCCCAAAGGCACATTCCCAAATACCATCACAGTGGGAGTTAGGGTTTCAGCGTATGAATTTGGGGAAGGACACAAATATTTGGTCCATAACAGATATCAATACTTATATATTCATCGCGTGCAAAGATATTGCTCCCGCCTTAGAATCAGCCAAGATAGAAATATGACTTTATTTGAGTGAATTTATCAGTGATCCTGTGAACAAATGATAGTTTTGATATGTCACTCTGGCATATGCCATCAGAAAAAAAAAAGCTCCTGGGATGCATTTGAACTTGCTAGTTATTTCTAGGTTCACATTCCGGAATTCCCAGCTTGAATCTGTAAATGAAAGATGACAGAATTGGTACTACATAACTTCATTCAAATATTGACTAACCTGACTTTGGTTTTAAAATATTTATTTTAAATGTATTTTAATCTTTGTTTATGATACTGTGCAAACAATTTTGAAGCACCTATTTTTCATTGGTTTGCTTAACTAAATTAAATTGACAGTGAAAAGAGATGAAATCAACAAGAAGGAGGGAAAGGGAAAGAGAGAACAGATAATACTTACGTTGAACCCATCGAGAACAGTAAAGATAATTGCTTTTCTACCAGTATAACTCTTAGATATAATGATTGAAAAGGCATTTCAGTTTGGAAATCACTTGGTCAACGTGAAGTTGAGGTGACTCTATTATTTTACTGTAGTAGACATGGTGAAGAGGGATTGCATTTATTTCAGCCAAGGCTTTTTTTTTTTTTTTTTTTTTAGAGTTTTTGGAGTATTCTATGATTTATTCTCTCTGGTAGTAAATTGAACAACTAAGAAAATCGAATGACAAGAATAACTTTTAAGATAATAACTTCAATTTTAAAGCTAAAAATACAATAAAAGAACACAATAATTCAATTCAGCATCTGCTTATGAGCACTTCCAAAGTACAGAGAACTGCCCTAGGTGCTAAGTGGACACACACATGAATCATGCCTGATCTTTGCCCTTGCAAAGCATATATTCTAGTAAGGGAGCTATCAGATATGCATAAATAATTATTAAATAATAAAGAATGATTTACGTTCTTTAAGAGAAATAAAAGATGCTTTACAGATAGATAGAGGAGAGAGAATTTCGGGTCGGCAGATGGAGTGGGTGGTGTGGCTCAGGAAGTTTCCATGACCAATGTGGCATTTGAGCTAAGCCTTGAAAAATGGGTAAGATTTTGTCTGACAGGTGGAGATAAGGAGCAGGAAGGCCAAATGGAGGGAGAGCATAAGTAAAAGCACAAAGGTGGAAAAGTAAGATCATGCACAAGAGTCAGCCAGTGGTCTAGTTTGCCCAGCTTACTCTGGCAAATATGGGGGGGGAGCTATATATTAGTAGGAGCAGGATATTGCCATACTTCATAAATACAGTATGTTAGACTTTACTCTAAGTAATGGAGAGTCACTAAAAAATTTTTTTCGTTGTAGGAGGGACATGATTAGACCTATGCTTTAGATAGATCACTGTGACAGTATTAGTCAAGGGCAAAATTGAAAGTTGAGAGAACAGTTATGGATTGCTATGGCAAGGGGATAAGTAACAAGAGCTTTGGAGCCTGGGGCTAGGGTTGTGGCAAGAAGGAAGAGACCTTGAGCCCCGGGACAAGTGGCACATAGGAGGGAAACTGACACATCCTGAGATCTTATTTTGTTCTAGATGCTTTATACACGAACATTTGTAATCCTCACAGGAATCCTGGTAGGTAAGTAATATTATCCTCCTAAACTGAGGCTAAGAGAGATTAAATAACTTGTTAATTAGGTGTGTCTGATTTGAAAGTGCATATTCTTTCTAGTGTTCCTTCCTGCCTTCTTGAATAAAATTGACAGGAGTTGCTAGTGGATTATGAGGGGTAAATGAGTAAAAGATAACTCCCTGGCTTTGACTATGAGTGATTGAGAGAATGGAGGTGCCACCAATAAAAATGAAATATCCTAGAGAAATAATAGATTTAGGAGGAGAATGGTGGTCCAGTTTTAGACACTTTGAGTTTGAATCAATTCAAAAGTGTTGTCAATATTCATTAAATCCAATTTCTGTTACCCCACTATCTCTTGTTCACTCACTCAGATCACGCCTTCATCCCTCCTATTCCACCAAAACCATTCATGTGAAGGTCACCAACAACTGCCTCATGGTTAAATCCAGCGGTCAATTCTCTACTCTCATCTTAAATTATCAGCAGCATTTGACGCAACTGTGCTCTCTCTCTTCTCTGATAATTTTTTTTTCCTCTTTCTCTCTAAGACCTTGTGCTATTTCGCTTTTCCTTCTACCTCACAGATAAACTTCTTAGTCTCCTTCTCTGATCCTTCCTCTGCTCCCCAACCTTGTAATGTTGTAGTGCCCCAGGGCTCAGTCCTTGGTCCTTTTGTCTTCATCCACTCTCATCCTCTTGGTGATCTCATCTAGAGTCATGGCTTTAAATAGCACCTATATGCCAACAGTCACATTTATACTTCCAGCCCAATATCACTCCTGAATTCCAGAATCCTATAATCCAACATCCTATTGAACATCTCCACCTGAACATCAAATAGATGGCTCAAATTTAACATGCTCAAATCTGATCTCCTGCTCTTCCTCATCAAACCTGTTTTACTGGCAGCCTTCTCAATCTCAGTTGATGGCAACTCTACCCTTCTAGTTGCTCAAACTAAACATATCTAATACATCAGGAAATTCTAATGGTTGTATCTTCAAAATATATCCACAGGCTGACCACCTCTCATCAACTCTACTCCTACCATTCTGCTCCAAGCTACTATCATGTCCTGCCCAGATTACTACAATAGCTTTAAAGTTGGTCTCTCAGTGCTACCCTTACCACCCTATAGCCTATTCTCAGCACAGTAGCCAGAGGGTTCTTTCAAGATGTAAAATATATTATGCCACTCTTCTGCTCAAAACTCCCCAAAAGCTCCCCATTTCACAAAGGATAAAAGCCAAAGTCATTATGCAGGCTGACAAGACCCTAAACAATCTGACTTCTCATTTCCTCTCTGATCTTCTCTCCTACCATTATTCCTTGAATACACCAGGAACACTTGTGCCTTAAGGCCTTTGCAATGGCTATTCCTCTGCCTAAAGTGCATTGCCCTTGGATGTTTGTAGGGTTAACTCCCTTACATCCTTTAAGACTTTTACAAATGTTTTCTTCTCAGCAAGGTCAACTCTGACTCCCACTATAGAAAAGTGCAACCAGCACTCCCATCACCTCCCCTGTTAATGGCATTTTTGATTCCCTTTATCCTGTTCTGTCTTCCTCTCTTCTTTTTCATGGTGCTTCTCACATAAAATCTAATTTTTCTATTTTTTATGTTTGTGCTTTCTTGTCTGTCTTCTGCCACCAAAAAGTAAGGTCCACAAGGGCAGGTAACTTTGTTTTATTCACTGATGTATCCCAAGCACCTAGAACATTGCCTGGCACCTCGTAGGCACTAAATAAATATCCATTAAATCAATGAGATGTTCAGCAAACAGATAGAAATTTAATTCAAGAAATGTTTAGTGAGTATTTAGTATGTTCAAGATTCTGAGTAGATCTGGAGCCCAAGGAAAAAGTCAGAGCTATATCTGAGAGTCATCAGAATAATTCTAATAGCTGAAATTGAGGAAATGTATGTCTTGTTACCAGATGCAAATCCATGAAGGCAAAAGGGAGGCAACTAAAGAGGAATCTTGGGTGTAGAAGAAAAAAGAGAAGCCAGCACAGGATAGATGGAGAGCTCAGAATCATGAGCATGCCACTTCACAGAAAGAAGAAGTTTTCAGGAAGAAAAGGGGTGTTCAACAGCGACAAGGACCGCAAAGCGGAGAGGAGGATAAAGACCAAGAAATGGTAACTGGATTTGGTGACTATATTTCAAAAGTTACTATGACCTTAGCAAGAACAGTTATTAAAGCAATTATCTCATCAAAAGTTTTATGATGCTCAGTTATAAAAATGGTGCAATGGAATCAAGAAAAGATTTTATTTGCTACCCTAGTGAGAAAGCCAAGCATAGAACCTCTTTTCTAACTGCAAGAGTTTGGTCAGAAAGTGGACAGCTAATACCACTGATCATTTTTAAGTTCAGAATTGGAGTAGATATTTGAACACTGATGAACAAATTAATATAATGGGATATGGAATGGTTTTACATCAAAATGTTAGCCTCTCTCAGTCCTTGATGCCAAAATCACTAGACGTGAAAGCTGATGATGAGTATGGAAGCAAGCACATAATTCCTTCCGTCCCGACACAGGCATAATCTCTCTCCCAGGTCTCCTTCTGACTGCATCTCAGCCTTCACAAGATGCCTGATACCCCAGTTCAAAAGAAGCTAGCCATCCTCCTCCTTCACTGATTGATTTCACACAACTGAGACTTGACCTGGCGATAACTGCTATCTTCACCTGCAAAATCCCCTTTCTGCCATTAAGCTATATCATTATTTAAATGCAGGATAATACTTTTCCCATAATTAATCTGGAACCATGCTACGATTCTACATAGCAACACAAAGACAATGTTGATGGTTGCTAAAATAGAAACAATTAATGAAACAAATGTGGAGTAAAAAGCAAGTCTATATTCCCTTGCACTGAAGTATTTCTCAATGGTAAACTTTTTCAAATAATTTCCATCTCCTTTGAAATCTTCCATGTGTTTATTTACCATAAATAATCAAGAAATATGAAATACGTTTCACGGAAGATAAATAAGCCATATCCTTCTTTCAAGAGTGTGTAAATTCCACAAATTTCACGCTAAGACCTTCAAGTGCTCCAGTTCAATTTTGTAAGTGTGTAGTCGCTTCTCCTTGAGAAATAGTCGCAAGAGTTTTATTGTACTTTTATCCTTCAGGTTTTTTTTTTCTGATATCCTATTACACCACTTCATGTCCATGTTTTATAATTTGAAACAGGACGTTTTCTATCTAAAGGAGTGCACACAAGCATTTTATTTTCCCTTGCTGAAGATCTACATACAGTGGCTCTACTTTTTAGGACATCACGAAAAAATGTTCAAGTACCTAATTCAAGATTAAATGTGACAAATATTTTTAATGGTGATGATCATCATTCTTTTCACCAAACCTGTGCACCACAGCCATGCTTTACCATGGGATGGAGGAAGATGGTTAAACAAATAACCATATATCAACCAGTGAAATACAGTATTTTCACTGAAGTACAAATATGTAAAATATGCTAACAGTATAAATGGAAATATGTATACAAAATGGTGTTCATTTTAAAAGTAACTGCAAAATATAATGTATATGCTGTTTAAAATTATTACTATTGACTTATTTAAACTCTGCTTTCTTCAAAAATATTTGGTCACTTTGAAGGCTATGTAACACATAACAAGATAATATAAATTAACTTCCAGTTATAACATAAATAAGTCCTAGGGATGTAATGTACAATGTGATGACTATAGTTAACACTGCTGTATGATATATATGAAAGCGGTTAAGAGAGTAAATCCTAGGAGGTCTCATCACAAGAAAAAAATTTTTTCTTCTTTTTTTTGATTTTTCTTTTTATTGTATCTATATGAGATGATGGATGCTACCTGAACTTATTGCAGTAATCATTTCACAATATATGCAAGTCAAACCATTACGCCGTATACCTTAAACTTATACAGTGGTGTATGCCAATTATAGCTCAATAAAATTGGAAAAATATAAATTAGAAGAAATTTAAAAAGTAAAGAAAAATAAAGTACAACTATGTAAAACATTTATGTATAAGCTAATGAATTTCAGAAGTTACTTTAGTGAAATACAAAGTTTTATGTTCTGTGAGTTGTTTTTTTCTGTGAAGTTAAGTGCATAACAAAATATTTTTCAGCCATAGTTCATGGAAAATGCTCAAAATAGCTTCATGAAGGAAGCTGTCTCTCTGAAACAGAGGATGTGTTCTGAGCTCATAAGATTAGTGTTTCTGGGGTATATTATTTGAATATCAGAAGATGAACGGCATTGGTGTAAACATAATTCTTTGGATTGTGGTCCCTTCCTTTTGAAAGTAAATTCCATCAATCTAAATCAACCAACATCAGAACCCATTATATATAAGACACTGTTCCCATATCCCTCTCTACAAAAAAAAAAAAAATGCCCTTAATAATGATTACTGTCTGCTTCACACCTTGGAGATAATTATTCCCCCTTTGCTGAAACAAGCTTTTCCCAACTCCAAGACAGCCCAGCACATTTAGAGGTAAATTACAATTGCCTGAGCAAATCACATTAAGTGCTAAATTTATCTGAATAATCTAAAACAACTAACGGGAAATAAATGTTTCTAGCTCTTAAGAACTAGCATTCTCAATACCTCAGCAAAGGATTTTAACCCAATGAAAGCGTTCCAGAGAAGTGAGACTAAAAGATATATCACCACAATCTTGGCATTTATTCCATACTAATTGCATTTTAGTCAAATTAAGTATGAGAAGAAAATGACTCAAGGCTTCTAATATATTTAACTGTCTACAAGATCACTAAGTCCCCTTAGGTTTGTTTCTTGCGTTTAATAAATTAGCATCATTTTCCTTTGAAGAAGCCAATTCAGCTTCTGGAAGACCTGAGGAGAGAACGAAGGCCTGTAAGAAAGTTCAGCATCTTCCAAATAAGTCCTTCTGATACCAGGGAAGCAAAAAAGAAATGAGACCAGCAGTGGCTGGGGGTCAAAACAAGGACTTCAGAGTGAGAACCAGCAGGAAAGAGAGAATGGGCAGGTACAGCCCAGTTCAGCCAGAGGTCAACTGGCCTCACGTAAGGTGGCCTAATCTGCCTGATGGCATAATCCCCAACCAGTGTCCCTTGCAGTTCATTTCTGAATCACACAAACACCGCAGGAGAATTAATCCACTAATACCATTCTCAGGCATCTCCATGAATACCAACACGTTGACCATTTATATCTGCTTGAGTTCCCTGGACTTTTTCAATTGTAGACTATGCCTTTTTTCTTTTTCTTTTTCTCTTGTCTTTTGAGTGGTTTTGTTTTTCCTCTGACGTCAGGATTAACACCCATCTTTTTCATGAAATTTGAAATATACAGTCTCCACGATACTTAACATGAAAAGTGCTTGTGAGAGATCCATGGTTTAATTTCTAGCCTTAGTCTTAAGGGCAGGTCTAATTTACTATTATTGCCCTAAACTTTACAATTAAAAAAATTCTGTTAAACTTTAAGCTTCAGGAGGGCAGGGACTATATCCATTTTGTTCAGCGTGGCATAGGTATCACTTAGCAGAGCGTTGATAGAACAGAGGCTCAACATTTAGATTCGTAAGTCAGGCTGCCTGGTTCAAATACTAAGTTTACCACTATGAGCTGTGTAATCTCTGGACAAGTTAGGGAAGCTCTCTGGGGATCAGATTCCTCATTAACAAAATTGGGATAATAATGATAATATCTATCTCAAAGAACCATTGGAAAGACTGAATGAGATAATCCATGCAAAACATCTATCATAATGCCTGTGACAAATGTAAATGTTCAATAAATATAATGAATACTCATTATATGTTGGCTATTGACTGAACATTTAAAATGGTTTCAATCAGGCTATTTGGTCTTCTTCATTGCAAATAAACTAGGTCAATAGTGCAAATATACCTCAAGGCATGCTAAATGATTTATTACATTTCCAAGTCTTTCATATTGGGTTTTGGTACATATAGTTCAAGTCTCTTTTCATTTATCTTCATTAAACTGAAAAATACAAAACATTGACATGAGCTACTCTTCCCTGGTTACTATTTCGCTATTTTTTATGGTTTCATAATATATGATGTGTCAGGAAGATAAAGTTTCTCATGACCTGTTTATGAATTCTCATCTTTACTTTGAGTAAGTTTCTATTTCTTTGGGACTATTTTAAGTATTTCCTCTATGAAAACTGCCTTTCTCCTCTTGAATAAAATTAAATTCCCATTTTAGGGTATTTTTAATTTATAAATGTTATATCTTAAGGGTTTCTTTTTTTTTTCAATTTTTAAATTCACTTCTATGAGAAATTATCTTATAAGTAGTAAGGAGAGAGAGTTTCTCATCCTATGACTCTTTCCTTACTAGATTTGGTCACGAGGACTGGTTTCCTTGTCTTAGTGCTGACACAATCCTGGCCTCTTTCTGACTATTTATTGATTTTTTTATGTTTTCTGAGTTGCTTCAACATTTGTAGAAACAAAAACTAATCTTCACCATTTTCCTCTACATTTGATAAAATTAAAAGATTTTCGTAAGAGGAATAACAAACTTGTTTATATTGTTGCCAATAAACTAGATCCTGAGGCTTTCTTGGTTCCCTGCCCTTTCACTATCTTTCCTGTTGTTACTACTCTTTTGTTTTTATATTCTTCTCTACATTGTATTTTAAATACAGAACTTAAATAGGGAACTTGGAATTAAATTTAAATAAATTCTTAATTTTAATCTTTTGGAAATAAAAATGATAGGAACAAAAGGGGACTCTAACAATCCAACCTACATTAAAGTCCGGTCATGTCTTGTTTGGGCACCATGGTACGAGGTTGGATCTCAGTTCTCTCTTGCTCTCCAACGTTGAGTAGGAAAATCTCTTCCCGGTCCTTGGGTTTTTGCTTTTTTTGTTTGTTTTTTCTATAGGAAGAGGTTGAATAAATAAGCTTAAAGTATCCTTGTAGATACGAAATTTGTCTTCAATTGAACATATGCTAAAAATACAACCATTTATATTGCTGTGGCACTTATAAGAAGTTATAAGAAATAGAGTAATACAACAAAATACACTTTAACCAGTGAGCCTTCTGTTGAAAAAAAGTCATCTGAGAAATGTACTTACTTGGAAGAAACATTCCTCTCTGTCAATATTACATGATTATTTAAATACACTTTGTTAAATGGTGGATGTTTTTAAACTTAATGAAGTATGAGCACTTTGAAGATAATAACACTTCATCCATTAATAAGGGTTCAAATTTTATACTACATTAAATTTCAACCCAGTATCTGTATTTTCTCATAAAAAAAAATAGAAAATTTTGTTATACAAAACTCTGCACCTTGAACATGTTTTTATCATCATCCTTGCTCCTGGTTCTCTCCTTTCTATTAGTGCAGAGTGACACTCTTGCATTGTCTACTACTACCGATGGTGAAGAGAAGTGCCCAAAGTGACAGCTCTCTTGAAGAATAGTTGCACTTCCTCCTAGACCCAGGAGGAGGTGGGGGAAACTGAGAAATACAGCTATTGGGTATCACTACCAAAAGTACCAAATCATCCTGCTCTCTCAGCATTGACCGTGAAATGGCCAGCCTCCCGTTTCACCTAAAATGGGAGGAAGTTGCCCATTTATTTGGAAAAAGCACTTGACTAAAATAGGATTCCTGTTATTATAAAGGGAGATGTAAAAATTTGCATAAATAAACTTATTCTGTTGTTTCACTTGAACGTGAAAGTCTTCTAGACTACAGTGCATGTTCTGTTTAAACAGCTGTAGGGATTTTTTTTAATGAGATTCTATATAATGGTGTTTCGCCTTTCATCATCCCCCAAAAGAGGCTTCAGAAAAGTATTCTCATATATTTACCCATAAAAGCAGTCCCACAGTCTCCACTTTCGACATTTTACTCCTCCTTTACAGGTCTAAACCAGAATTGAGGTAACCATGAAATTGCCCCCTACTCACTCTTTGAGCATCCAAGTAAGGAAATTCTGTCAGGAAACTTGGGTCCTCATCTTAGTTCTTGAAACAACCTTCTGTGTGCTCATAGAGAGGTTAAGTCACTTAACCTCTCTGTGCCTCAGTTTCCACATCTGCAAAATAAGAGAGTTGGACTTGATCCTCTCTAAGTGCCACCTCTCTAGCTATAAAAACCCGTAGCACTAAAATAAATAATTTTTAACACCCAATTCAGTGAAACAACTTCATTTACAGATTCAGTCAAGTCAGTCTTTGGTTTTGACACTGGGAAGAATTTAGCTGATCAGTTTGCTGGGAGAGGGAGTAGGAGATTGGAGACCTAAGAGAAAAGAAAGCATTCAGTGACTGCATTTACTTGCAAGAAAGTATATTTATATTGGGATCTGGAACTAATTGAGATGGGCAAGATGCACTGATTATTGGTCCTTCTCTATCACTGACAGTAGGTTTGAATGCTGGGACACTGCCCAAGGTCAGATCCCATCACTGGCTCCAAGATACCTTAAGTAGGTTAGGAAATTTAGGCTCAAATCTTCAGCGTAGGAGGCCCCAATCTAATGCCCCCTGCTACTACATCACTTCTTGAGCCTTGCAACTATTCTACTCACTGAGAGACACCTACAGGTTCTTTCAATAACTTAACACAGTCTCTCCTGTTCAAACGCAAACAACCCAAGGTGAGACTATATTAAGTTTTTTCCTTATTGCCTATGAATTTATAGACCTTTTCCTCAGATAACATTTTGACGAGGAACGAGAAGAAGCAGAGAGTACTGTGCCATCAGGGGTTTAAAAGTGAGTAACCAAGAGAGTGGAATCCAATGGCAAACTGGCTCTGACCCCAGATTTTCAGTTCGGAACAGATTTGCATGGGTACCATGGTGGTCTCTAGGTACTACTCAGCAAGACAAGAACAGCCTAAAACCTGGTGTGGGAGATCAAGATTTGGCCATCCTAAAATATATCTCTTTACCTTGATTGTTTTCTCTGAGGGACATTTGACCTCCCCCACTAACTGCCTAAAGAATTTGACATGGTGGCTCCTTCCTGGAACAGATCTTCTATCATGATGGCTGTAAAGATAATGTAGGATAACTGTTACAATAGGAAAGTCACCAACAAGCCCATCTTATCAGAAGTTCTGTCTCTCTGGCCACATTCTCTGGATGGCCCTGCAAGGAGTTGCCAGACAAACATTCACATTTATAAGGGAAATCTCCATTTGTAAAGGTATCTCCCTCTCTGTTTTGGGAAGAGGGGGAGATGGCCTCATTTCTAGAGGCTTATCAATGTGGAAGGTGAGGCCTTAAAACTGCATAATAACCTTACTCTTGTTTACTGTGCTTTAGTGGTAATCTCCTGTAACTGACTCCCCCCACCCCCAACATCCTCCTTTGTCTTTGGGTGAACATGGTATTTAAGATGAGAATTTCTGCTATTGCGTTGAGAAACGCAGTGTCCCTGCTTTCTCCCATGTATACATGTTATTAAACTTGGTATTATTTTCTCCTGTTAACCTGTCTTGTTAATTATTTGGCCAGCCATAAGAACCTTAAAGAAAAGGGCAGAGGGAGATTCTCCCTCTTCCCCCAACACTGGCTTGGAGAATGATGAGACTCCACCTTTAACCAAAGAAAGCTGACAATAAGTTTGGGCAAGAAAATTATTGAGAATCTAAAGTCTCATTATCTATCATTATTAAGGGATGATGGATGGAAATTTACCAAGTAACTCAACTCTCATGTAAATTCCAACACATTTCTTGATTTTAACAATTTTGACTGTAATCTTTCTAAGCCAATTAATGGGGTGATCATATAATTTACCAACCAAATGGGGACTTTCAAGAATAAAAGGGAAAGCTATTTTTAACAGTGCCAGGACATGTCTAAACCAGGACTGTTGCAGGAAAACCAGATGTGTGGTCACCCACAGCAACTTTCCTATGTTCTTGGATGGGGTAGTCTATATAAAGCAACTTTTTGACTGTGAGCCAAGTTATGAGCACTCAGTTCACTCTGTTGAAATGCAGTGATACCCTCTGGATTTAGAATGCTCTATACCACTCTACCAGTGGACCTCACACTATAGTGAGCATCGGTCGGAATCACTGGAGGGTTGTTAGATTGCTGAACCCCACCCTCAGAGTTTCTGATTTAGTAGATCTGGGGTGGGGCCTGAGTATTTTTGTATTCCAAGTGATCCTGATGCTGCTGGTCCAAGGACCACATTTTGAGAAGCATGCACTCTACTCAGTGATGATCTCAGATAGCTGTGCCTTTCTTCGTTCTTGTATCTGCATTTTGTAGTCCTTCAGCATCAGGTCTCAGCTGTCCCTCTCCCCACTTTTTTTGTCAGCTATAAGTATACCTGTCCCTAGCAATCTCAGTCTTCTAATTCCCTTAATTCCTTCTAAGGTGCTTCTAATTTCCTGTTGACTGAGAAAATAAATATGCAATCTTATTAGAACTCTCTTTAAAATAAGTGCATAAACAGGCTTATTCACTCATTTCTTCATTCAACCAACATGTGTTTGAGTTTCCTCTGGGCAACCACTCAGAGTGAAGGCCCGGGCTGCATCTACTTTGGCTGCTCTCATGCTTTGCTGGCTTGATTCTCTGTCTCCTATCTGGTCTTCAAAGAAGGATTTTTTCCACATAAGTGTGGAATAAGTGAGGGATAACTGTAATAGTCACTTGGAGAACATGAAATTTAAAAGATACCTATTAAATTTTAAAAAGGGTTACAGTGACATTGCTATAGAGACATTGCTACATGACATTGCTTTACAGAGAGAACGACATTAATTTTTTTACAGTGTTTTGGTAAAACCTTTAGAAAGATATGGTATTAATTTATAATGTCCAACCATATTCATCATCAGCTCTACGTGTATGAAATTATTTGCTATTCACACAATACTGTCATCAAGTCATCCCCATCCTCTTGGCCCATCCACTGCCTATTGCACAGTGTCAGTTCATATTTAACTGAGAAATAGGGATTCTGCTAGAAATATAGAGAACAAACTTAACTTTATCCCTTCCTCATAGGCAGTAAATCCACTTTTAGCTCCTAAATCTACTTTAAGCTAATCTGTGAACTTTATGACCATTAAGCTATAAGTATTTCTTCAGTTTTTCATTGCCTTCCAATAGAAATTCCTCGATACTGGAAAGTTGTTCTAATGAAAATTGATGTTGGAGTAGTGTGTAAAAGAGCAAGAACTCTCACAAGCTGAGAGAGAAAAGAGAGTCCCCAGTGCCGGGTCCACTTCAAGATGGCATATAAGACTGTACAAAGGAATCACCTGCCTTTCATCCTGTGCTAATGCTGTCGGCACAGTGAGCAACTAGGAAGAAACTGGGCTTTGGGGTCAGGCAGAGCTGGCCTCAAGATTCTTCTGTCACCCACTAATGTGATCAAAAAACCCCAAAACTCTCACTTTCTGTGATTACTCTCTCTTTTATTATCTAAATGAAACAATTCACATGCCGAGAGAAGTCCAGCACCTCCCCAATATTTGAGGATTTTAGAAGGAGGGACATTCATGTTCCCATTCCTTCGTGCTCTAAGGTCTTGCTCCAAGTTCAATTCTCAATCCTCACTCGTACCTTCTATCCTGTAACTGCTCTCCTTTCTCTTCCTCACTTCACCCTAGACACGGGCCACACAACCAAAGTGCTGTCAATGCAAGATTCTTCAGAGTAACAAGGTTTTACTAAGTTTTGACTGCAACTGAGAATAATCTAACACAGTGTGAAAAACAGCTTTGAATTCAGTGCAGATCTCACTGTCCCTAAAAATACATCCGTCATTTCCAATCAGATCATCTTGTTCTTCCTCAGACTCTGACTTGCTACCAGGTGCCCAGCCGTATTCCATCTCCACGCGATCTCTCCATTCTATCCATTCCTCTGTCTTCCAGAAATCCTGTTCTCTCGAGTCACTGGTGCACAATCTAAAAATTTCTGTTACTTTATTATGCAAACTCGTTTAGTTTCTCAAACTCCATCCTACACTGAGTGTTGATTCCTTACACAGCCAAAAACTAGTTTTTTTCCCTTGAAATTAATATATTGCTATCTTGCAATGTTAATACAATGACTGTTGTCATCTTTTTGAAGACCATTTTTTCTTCTCCGCGATAATAGCCACATGAACGTGTGCAAGCTGATTAATTTATCTGAGTCTCAGTTTACTCACCTACTTCATACGATTGTTATGAAGACAAAATGTAAAAGCCCAGCCTAACACTTGCCAAATGGTAACTGCTAATATTGTTAATCATGGGGAATTTCCCTTGGAAGGGGTAGTTAATAAGGGCACCACTTGAGCAGTACTAGCCAACACCCATAGCCAGTAGCTGACATGCCAGGCTGAAGCTGAGGGTACCACACTCTGGCACCAGGGACTGCATTTCCTCATCCCTTGGGCACTACATTTTCTGGAAAATACATATTTAGAAATATTAGGCAAATCATCACACGCAAGAGCTAAAAATACCACCAGCACCCCCCAACAGCAAAGGATGGTGTTCTCTCTTGCTTATGTTGTTTACTTCTTTCTCTCAGAGAGGAGAACAGAGCTGGACAGAGGCCCAGCTATGTGCTACATGCTTCTGCATTCCACTGCCTGCCATCGTATATCTGCTCTGAGAATAAAGTGCAGTCACAGTTTTACAAGGATTTTAATTTCCTGATGAAACAAAAGTTGTTCTATAGATAATCTGCAAATCATTTCAGCTGAGTTAGTGTCAGTTAGTGTCAATAAAATGAGTTAATATCAATGAAAAAGGAGCCAAATTTAAGGCCAATATCAGGTTGTGGACTTGAATCAAGTCCCATCAGCCTACTGCTCATTCCCAAGTTATCTTCACATCGAAGTGACCTAAGGCTTTTTCTGGGCAAAGATCTCTCTTTCCTCTCTCTCTCTCTCTCTCATATCCTTTTCACAAGTTCCAAGATGACTCCTACTCTTACAGACCTTCCCTTGAACCATAACCCAAGCACTCACCTAAAAAGGAGGTGGCCTCAGTATTTTGGACTTTGTGGTACATGTAATGTGCACCCGCTGTGTGCCGGGCTCTCTGCTATGTGCATTACATGCATAATCTCAATTATTTTCCCAGCAACTCAATGAGATATATATTATGTCCATTTTAAAGACAGAAAACTGATACTCAGAGAAGGCAAGGTACTCAAGCATGGTCACACGATCAGTAAGTGAATAAACAGGATTCAAATCCAGGTCTGTCAGATGTCGTCTCATGTTTTTCACCACAAAATTCTCCCCATGTGAGACCATCAGCATACTATCAGCTTAAAGAAGAGTTCTACTTAGACTCAAAGAATTCTAGAACTCCTAGTGCAGAACCACTCACAGTCTAAAATATTCCCAAATACTTCCACCAAACTGGGGATAGTGTGGCATTCCTATGGAATGCAGGAATAGTCCACCATTTTTGGTTAATTTGATAAATTATAAGGTGCCATCTGGTAATACAAGGACAATTTATATATTTAGAACCCTAGGAACCACCACAAAAAGAGAGTAATTACTCCCAGCCTTTGTTCTTTCCAGTTCATCCTACATCTTGGTGCCCTAACTGTTCTAATTCCCAACTCCCATTATGGCATTTCTTTCCTTAAAAACTACCTTTCCCTCTTGGAAGTGCCTCTGCTTAGCATTCAAGACCCTGTACAGTCTGGCCCCAATGTAATCAGCTTCATCTTTCACCAGCCCTTACACCTAGATGGCCCGGCAGTCAAGCGAAACCACTCAAGATGCCCCTCACATGCTCTGAGCCTTTGCTCTACAATTAAAATGCCCTAGTTCAGGGTGGAAGTGAGAAAAAACTCCTCTACAATGAAAAGCCATAGAAATTTACCACAACAAACTACTACTTCCTACTTACTAGGATGGCTATAATCAAAAAAAGTGGAAAACAACGGGTATTGGCAAGGATATAGAGAAATTGGAATCCTCGTGTGTTGCTAGTGGGAATGCAAAATGGTATAGCTACTCTGGAAACAGTTTGGTGGTTTCTCAACTGATTAAACTTAGAACTACCATATGACTCAGCAATTTCACTCTTAGGTATATATATGAAAGAAGTAAAAGGAGGTACTTGAATAGATATCCGTACACCAATGTTCATAGGAGCATTATTCACAATAGCCAAAAGATGGAAACAACCCAAATATCCATCAACACATGAATGGATAAACAAAATGTGGTACAAATGGAATACTATTCAGCCGTAAGAAGGAATGAAATTTTGATATATGCTATATCATGGAGGGACTTTGAAAACAATATGCTTATTAAAGTAAGCCAGACACAAAAGACCACATATTTTATGATTTCATTTACATGAGATATCTAGAACAGGCAAATCCATAGAGACAGATAGCAGATTAGTGGTTGCCAGAGGCTGGGATGAAGGAGGATAGAGAGTGAGTGCTTAATGGGGATAGAGTTTCCTTTTGGGGTAATGAAAATGTTCTGGAACTAGATAATGCTGATGGTTGCACACCACTGTAAATGTACTAAATGCCACTGAATTCTCAATACACTTTAAAATGGTTAAAATGATAAATTTTATGATATGTGTGTTTTATCACAGTAAAAAAATTTAAAAGTCTATAGAAATGACATAAAAACTGCTCTATTTATTCAGTAACTCATTTATCCAAGGACACTTGCCTTGAGAAGAAATAGATTCCAAGCCTAATGCAATAAACATTTATTTGGAATGGATAAAAATAAAGAAGTACCCTCAACCAATATTAAAGTAAAAGAACTGGGTCCCCTTTTTTGTTACTAAAACTCTAGGCATAATGATTGACATAGAGTGTGGTTATGAATTGAGTAGTATTAATATTTTGAGAAATTTATACAATTAGTTAAGGTGTAGTGGATTCAAGTCAATTCAAGAAATAATCATCCATGAGAAACATCCAAAGAGTTTTTAAATTTTTATATCTATATTCCTGAGAAGCTTCGTGACAGTGAATCTGAGGCCCAATCCCACTACTAATAGTTGCATTTCAGACATTCATCCATTGCCACCAATTATCTATTAATCTACTAATCAGTGGGAAACAATGAAAAACACTTTGCAATCTATGCAAACCCAAAGGGAAGGACGGCCTTGGTAAATTCTCACTTTTCAGGAACTGGTAACCAGCTAAAAAAATTGTTCAGCAGGTCAAATCCATTATAGCAATTAGTTTCTATGAAAATGGATTTTCCTTCTAGACAACTTAGATAGACAAATATAATTGAAAGAGAAAATAGGCATTCTTCCCACCATTTGGGGCAATGCTCTGCATAAAATTTTCAATAACTTCAGCTTCAGCCACTCTTAGGAAATATGATATTATTTCTGGAGTTATTACAGACAATCAGTTGCAACAGAGATGCCAGGAAAAACGTTGTACAATTTAATGTTTGGCCCTTTTCTTCTCATGGTTATCCCTTTTTGAACACCAATTCTGACTCCAAGATCTTTCAGATTTATTCACTCAAATATTATTATCTGAAGGCCTGGTGCTAGGCAAGATAGAGCATATATTGCATGGTAGAAATAGCAGTGACTTTTGAAGCTAGAAGATTCAGATTAAAATCCTTCCTCTGCTTCTTTCTTGCTGGGGAAACGAGTCCCTTAACCTCGCTCCCTCATGACCCCCATTTTTAAAATAGTAATGATAAAAAAAAACTGTCCTACCTACCTCACAAGGTTGCTCTGAAGATGAAAACAAGATAGTGATTGTGAAAGTAAATTGTAAGGGGCAATGTTGAAAATAGTGATGATGGTGATGATGGTGATGGTGATGAAGAAGGCAACATCACAGCCCCTGCGCTCACAGAAATTACAATCTATTAAGACATTCACGTTCCACTAAAGGGCACAGATTCCGCTCATCCTGTCCTCACTCATGGCTGAGAGGTTTCGCTCCTCAAATAATGAACTTACTAAAGGAAAAGTGGGGTAAAGTTTACTGTTTGGATAGTAATTAACAAAGAATTAAAACACAAAAGCTGAAACATTCATTTATGTTCCTATTTTATCCTAACTTCTACTGTACTTCTGTACTTCTACTACAAAATATATCTTCCTTTCTTCCAGTTAATAATAATCATTTGAAATTTCCTCTTTATTATTTAGAATAATTTTCAAATATACCACCCACATAAAAAATTTTACAAAAGCTGAAGTTCAAAAATAAAAACAGATGATCTTACGTGTTGTTTGATGTAACTCCTCCTCCACTGTAGGTTTGAAAATTCTACCATCAGAAATTAATGTATGATATAGTCTTTCTCGAAGACAATAAAATCATGCAGTGTCTTTGACTCCGAAGTTCTTTTATAGCAATTGATTCTAAAGGAATATTTGTGGATGTTCATAAAGATTTAGCTGTAAAGATTTTCAATACACATTGTCTGCAATATCAGAAAATTGGAAATAACCTAAATGTTCAGCAGCGAGTGGTCATCTAACCATGATATTTCTGGTATTCAAAGGAATTGTTTTCTTTTTCTTCATACATTTCTGCATTGCCTACAATAAGTATCTAATAAATAAATTTTATTTTATAAAAATAAATTAATGGTCATTTTGATCACTATAATGAATTTATCAAATGCGTTTATTTCATTCCCTCCTGAAACCCCACTAAGATGACAGTAAAGGGAATGTTTTAAGGCATAATCCTACAAGAACAAAGGACAAAAAGGGAAATGACAATAGCCACAAATTTTTGGAAGCTGGAAGGCACATGGATCATTGATAACAGACTTAGCAGACTCGAGAAAGCTGAAATCTAAATAGGCAGTGGGGAAAGCCAAAAAAGCAACCAGATTTTCATCACAGATTCTCCCAAAGGCTCAGGAATTAACACCACCAGGCACCTCTGGAATAGACAACCCTTACAGCAGAAAGATTGCCTGAAAGTCTGCTTAAGAAGTTAGGGCTCCTGGCCCTCTCTTTTCCTATTGTGCACAAACCAGCTTCTCTTCCTCTCACATACCAGCAGAACACAACAAAAAACCCACCCAGCAAAGGGAGAATGATGAGACCCTGATGACAAGGAGAGAGACAAAGTCCTGATGACATGGACACTAGATTCTAAGCTCCATGAGGGTACAGAATGCTACCTATTTTAGGGACAAAAATTTGTATCTCATGTGCCTCTAACAATGTCTGATACATAGGAGGCACGCGGTAAATGTTTGTTGAACATATCATGTGAGCCCCAGATACAGCATTATCCCTAGTCTTTTCAATTACATGGACCAATGAATCTCCTTTTATGGCTAAGTCATTCGGAGTCAGGTTTTTGTCTTTTGCAACTAAAGTCCTAACTGAGATACTACTCCTAAATAAATCCATGCTTCCCAAAAATCCCAACAAAAGAAAACATTCCTTAGCTACTTCTTCCCTGGCAAAGCCTATGCTCATTAACTTGCGCAATCAAATCCATCTGCCCTTTAACAGATGAAGTAAATCTAAGTGCAGTTGTCTGTGACTTGAATTAGAAATCATAGCTCTTTACTATTTGGGTGTTATTTACAACTAATCCAACCAATCCCTCTCTTCATACCCTCTTCCCTTATGATTGTTGAATTGCCTTTCTTGGAAGATTGTTACAGAAAAAAAAATCTCACTGGACAAGATGAGTAGAGAGTTTGTTTTATTCTGCTACTATTGCCAGCAATAGAGGAGAGAGCACAGACCAAGTCTGGGGGCCTAGCTCTGTAGAGACAAAGGGCTGGAGAATGCTTGAGAGCTGAGATGGGGATCATAGGCCCCCTCTGTTTGCTAATTGGCCTTACCCAATGGATACTTGTCGTATCTTCATGACAAGAGGTAGTTTTACAACTTGGAACAAGGAGTCTGAGAAAGTTAAGCTTCTATCCTCCCACAGAGAATGGGAGGGAGGAGCTGTATCTCCTTTAATTTTTATATTTCAGAAAGAAGGCTCCCAGGTCCTTGAGAAAGATTCCTGGGTTGTAAAACTGGCAAGATGTTTTTTAAAAGATTTACTTCTCAAAGGGGCAGAGAAAAGATTTACAGCGACAAGTTTTCTAAAGTAAATGCATTAGGAAAATGAAGGTCAGGAGCCTAGAGTCAGGAAGAAGCCTGTCTAAAGTTTAGTCAAGCTAAAGGGAACTTTAAGCCTGTCTTGGTCAAGACTTTGGGAAAATGGCAGGATACTTTTTTTTATGATGTTTTTTTTACAATTTTTACGAACAATTTTTTTATGATTCACAAAACATCTGTCAAAGTGTTCTAGTCTCACTGAAGTTCCTCCTAAGAAGAATACAAACTCTTAATTTTATTTATTCAGGAAAAATTTGTGAGAAGAGTTACCCTCATGTCCAGCAAAAGAACTTACGTTCCCCTGTCTGATGCCCATTATTCTTCTTGGGACACAGTGAAATCTGTACTGAGTGGAATATATAATCACTCATCCTATATGATCTCCCACAGAAATTACCCAGGTTTTCTAACACTGGCTGCTATAACCAGAATACAACAATTTTGGGGTGTTACCAACAAAGGGGAAAAGATTCTGTAATGGGAATCAAATAAAGTCCTTTCATTGCAGCCATTTAGAAACTCCCTCAAGCAGGAGGCTAATGAAATGTAAAAACCATGGCAAAGAGGAAAAAGAGTTAAAAAGTTGAAGGAAAATCTCTCTCTTCTCCAAGCTATCAAACCCCTCCTGGGTTTACTTCCCTCGCCACCAGGCCCTTTGATCAATCAACTCAATGATGTCTACCAGCTTCCTTAATTCACTTGCCTCCATGTCCTTATACCTTAATCCTACCTTGCCAATCCCTAAACTTGGATCAGTTCAACAATTTACTTTCTCTACCATTACTACTATGAAGTTGAGTACTATTGGAGCAATCTCAGAACTTTATCTACTGGCAGTATTACATATGTAAAGCTTCTGTAGACAGAATAATGCCCCCTACAAAGATGCTCACATCCCAACTCCCAGAATCTGGGAATATGTGACTTTACATGAAAAATGAAACTTTACAGATGTGATTAAGTTAAAATTTTTGAAATTGGGAGATTATCCTGGATTGCTCAAGTGGGTCCAAGGATCAAAAGAAAAGATGTAAACAACGGAAGCAGAAAGGTGGAGTGATGTGCTTTGAAGATGGAGGAAGGGGCCATGAGCCAAACAATGCAGGTGTCCTCTAGAAGCTGGAATTCTCTCCTGGATTCTCCAGAAGAGACACAGCCCTTCAGATACCTTGATTCTAGCCCCATAAGCTACATTTCAGACTTCTGATGTCCAGAAGATAACAATATGTGGCTTTCCAGGTAGCTATTGAAGATGCAGTGGGGCAGGTCCTAGTGCCCAATGGCTGATGCCATCTCCTGGCCACACAGTGGCCATCATGATCAAGGAGGTACTGCTGGGCTAGAAGCTAGTGTTCGTGAGCTACAAAGGCATCAACATTTATGGCAATTTCTATAGAAACAGGCGCACACCATTTGAAGCGTGCTGCCCCATGAGACCAAGTAAGGCTAGGCTGCCTTTGACTACCTCAAGGTGTTAAATGGGATCCTGCCACCCTATAGCAAGAAACAGTAGGTAGTGGTTCCTGCTGCCCTCAAGGTTGTACATCTGAAGTCTACACAGAAGTTTGCCTACCTGGGGTGCCCCGAGGTTGGCTGGAAGTACCAGGTGGTGAAGCCACCCTGGAGGAGAAGAAGGAGAAGGCCAAGATCCATTGCTGGAAGAAAAAACAGCTCATGAGGCTATGGATACAGAGTGAAAAGAACATGGAGAAGAAAATTGACAAATACACAGAGATTCTCAAGACCCACACAGTCCTGGCCTGAGCCCAAGACTTTATTCCTTATGCTTGGCCTGGCTTGCCCTTCCTCCATCACTGCCCTGGGTATGGAGGATCCAGGGACAGCCATCCAGGTATCAAGACAGCCTGGGGCTTAGAAGCCTGGGGGCATAGAAAGGGTCTTAGTCACTGCTTCTGTTTAAGAAAAGACTTTCCTTCAAAAATTTACTTTAAACAGCTCTAACACTTGTGCATACAAAGTTCATCTGTGATCTACTAGTTCACGAGAGAGTTGTCGACAATCCGCAGTAGGAACAACTAGTTACTTTAGTTTCAATATTTGCACAAGTGAGCTGGAAAACTAATTGGAGGGGAACTCTACGTTGTGAACGAGGCATCTGTTGAAACTTCGCTCAGGGTCATATACTATATTCTGCAGCTGTTGGAGTGTGAGAGAATGCTTGTGGGGCAGAGTGAGCCTCATGTTGTACAAAGGTATTTACAGATGTAGACTGGGAAGACATGCAACCAAGGGGTTACAGGCATTGCCCTTGCTGCTTCCCTATATTTTGTGACCAGAAATGAATAAATTGTTTTTAAATAAATAAATGTGTGTTGTTTTAAGCCAACTAAGTTTGTAGTAATTTGTTACAGTGGCAGTAGAAAACTAATACAGTTGCCAACTCAGATGAGGCTTCAAACTCCCCGAAATTGTGGTGAAGAGACTTCAAAGATCACTGCTATCAATTCCTCCCCTCCCTGTATGCACATGCTGCTCCTCACTTCAACAGGTAGAATCTCTTTCCCTTCCTCTTCCATCTGGGCTGGCCTCGCCACTTGCTTTGACCAATAAAATGAGATGTACGTGACACTGGAAGGCCTTTTCCAGGCCCTCCCTTTAAGCAGCTTCCACTTCCTCCCTCTTGGTAGCCAGCCACCATCTAGGAAGTCTGACTATCCTGAGACCACTACGCTGTGAGGGAGCCCAAGCTGTTCCAGGCAACCCAGCTGAGGCACCAGACATTTGAGTGCAGAAACCATCTTGGATAGTCAAGCTGACACCACGTGGAGAAGAACTGCCCAGCTGAGCCTAGCCCAGATTGCAGAATCATAAATAATAGATGGCTGGGTTTTTTAAGCCACTAAGTTTTGGGTGGTTTGTAACCAAGCAAGAAATAACAGAAACAAAAATACTTTCTACTTGCCACCTGTCAACTTCTTCTCCCTTTCCTTTACCTATCTCTCTCTGCAGACAATCTTGACCCCTACTTCAGAGAAATTCTGATCCCTCCAGCACTTTTTCCATTGCTTCAACCCTGAGCTCACCCCCTACTATATCTGTAGCCACATTGACCTTCTGGTCCTTCTTAGAATTACTCTTCCTAATCTAATCCCTTCCTGCCTCTTTCATTCTCCACTGGCTCCTTTCTTCAACCTATAGACATACCCGGGTTGATCCCAATCCCTTTCCTTATAGCTTCCAGTTACTGCCCTATCTCTTTCCTCTTTTAGTTCAAACTTTTGGAGAATAGTCTACACAAATCATGTCCACTGTCAAAGCTCAGCCAGGTAGTGGGTGGGCTAAAGCAACTGAGGGATCAGAAGTAATAATGTATGTGGGAGTAGGGCAGGGAGTATTAGGGAGGGAGGTCCACTATTTAAATAGGATACAGTTGCCAAGATCAATAAGTAAAGAAGGGTACATGCCAAGAAGTCATAGCAGAGTCAAGGAGAGGACAAATATGTAGAGATAAATGTACTGTACAGGCTCGGTCAAAGTCAAAGGGAGATCATCATGGGGGATTCCATCCAGCCAAACCAGGAGAAAGTACACAGTCAGATCCTCTATAACTTAGTCAAGCACAATTGCTCTTGCTCAGGTGGACAAACAGGCCACTCTCTCCCGCAGCGGAACATAGCTGCCCCAGGCTTTCTATTCAGTAGTGAGGGCTCCATCCCTCTACTTAATGTTGTAGAAGCCTACAACAAATCGACATTTCTAAATAAAATAACATTAAGGCAACATTACCAAGTTAATTACTTTTTCAAATGATTTTTATCTTAAGATATATTCACTTCGGACCATGCATAACCAAAAATCTGCAAACCAGGTTTCCCAAAATAATAAATGCTAACATTTCTACATTCCACTAAGAGGGTGAAATTGTTAAGAGCACGATCTTTGGAATAAGACTGTGTGGTATGCAGAATAAAACGTGCCCCCCTCAATAAAATGTCCATGTCTTAAAGCTGGAAACTGTGAAGATACTATCTTACATGGCAAAAGGAAACTAAAGTTGCAGATGGAATCAAGGTTGCTAATCAGCTGACCTTAAAATGGGGAGACTATCCTGGATTATAGGGGTGAGCAGTGTTATTGCAATATTAAAAGCATACAAGGCGCAAAAGAGGAGATGAGAGTGATGAGATGGGAGAAGGACTCAACTTGCCTCTGCTGGCTTTGAAGTTGGAGGAATGGGGCCAGGAGCCAAGGAATGCAGGCAGCCTCTAGAAGCTAGAAAAGACAAGGAAGCAGATGCTCCCCAAGAGCCTCCAGAAAGGAATGCAGCCCTGCTGAAACTTGATTTTAGTCTAACGAGACCTTTGTCAAACTTGTGACCTGTAGAAATATAAGATAAATTTGTGTTGTTTAAGGTGCTAAATTTTATGGCTGTAGTGGAAAACTACATGGTTCAAATCCTGACTATTATTTACCAATCATGGGACTTTGGGAAAGTTACTTAACTTTTCTGTTCCTATTTATTTATTTGTCAAATGAGTTTAATAATACTATCCACTTGAGGATTAAATGAGATGAAATAATACATACGATCCTTAGAATAATGCCAGACACATAGTAAGTACTCAATAGGTATTAAATGTTGCTATTGTTATTTCATTGTTTTGTGTTTACCTTCCTCTTTGATTTTTATCATGAGATTTTACCATACTTCAAATATATGTTTTTCCTATTTCCATTTACACAGCACAAGAAAAATGCCTGCTAAATGTTTAACAGATTCAAAGTCCTGAATTGCCTGGAATACCTTCTTAGGATGTTTTGTTTTTAGCTTTGAACATATAACTCATCTTGATTGTTTCTAACTTGCTAGAACAAGCTGTGCTAACACCATTTTTTAAAAGAGGTTTCTTATTTCTTGAGGACTTAATTATAGTGTTGCTGGTTGATGAGTTTGCATTTTAAACCAAGACCTTGAAATAAACACAGTCATTTGAGTTCTTGATACAACTCAGCGAAAGCGCATTCTCTGATTAGCTTGTCGGCTGAGGAAGGCACCACGACAATGGGATAAAATTAGCCACACTTGCCAATGACTTGATACTCATTACAGATTTTGGCAGTTTCTGAACTTTTAATTCTTTTTCAAGTATCTTGTGTTTGATATATTTGGTGTATTTACAGTACATCTAGCCATTTTATTTGGGAAATGTGTTTGCAGTATTTGATTAACTTAAATAATTTATGTTTTTCACAAGAGAAAAGTTTTGTTAGACACATAAAACCAAGTCCCTTGATTTTTAATAGGTTCTGGGATCCTCTAAGAGATCACAATCCTAAACAACATCCATCTTCATGCCTGCAAAGCATGAAAAAGAGCTGGTCTTGCATTAGTCCAAAGAGTCTCACTTTCATACTCTTAACAGTTATTAATAATAGGAACCTTCTTTGTTATGATTGACAGAAATATACATAAAAATATCAAAGAGCATTGTTTAGAAAAGATGTTTTATCAGTGCACCACATCTGTGCTAGTTTCAGTGGTTAGTGAAACAGAATGGATTGAACTTCTTGTTTGCCATTCATTCATTCATTTATTCATTCTTTCAACCAATGCTTCTTAAGTTTGTGCAATGTCCCAGAAATTATGAAACTCCCTCAAAAGCTAAATCATGTATTGCTTAGGAATACACATACATGTGGTCTAACTGATTTAAAAATGCAAAAGATTCAGAATAGTGCTGCCTCTGGGGGAATGGGGAGACGGAATAGTGAGGAATATGCAGGCAGCCCCAATGGTATAGGTGGTGGTGGAGTTCTGGGATGGGGGGTAGGTCTTCAGGTGTTCCTTCTATTATGTTTTAAAACATACATATACTTATACTCTTTTTGTATATCAAATATTCATTTTAAAAAGGAACAGCCAATTCCTGCTTTAAGGAGCTTGTAGTCTTGTATGGTCTCCAGAACTTGACTGTTTCTTATATCTTGTACTGTAATCATAGCCTCTCATCCCTCCATTTTTAGGAGTCTGTCACCTCACCTCTTTTTAGGGGGAAAAAAACAAATTGTGTACACCTAAATTTAAAAAAAAAATGTTGATTAAAGAGCTTTATGAACTCACACCTGATTGCCCATCCTGAGTTCAAAGGCCAATGATCATCACGGTCTAATGAGAAGAGAGATGGGTGCACTTGTTCACTGCCTGCCTGTTTCCTGCTACTGGAGCTCAAGGCAGTGTCAGCCCCCTGCACCTCATGTCTAGCATAGTGCTAGATGGTTGAAAGGCAAGTTTCTAGAACTAGTTCTGACACTAACTTATTGTGTGACCTTATGCAAGTAACTAAATAATTCTGTGAGGTTTTTTAATTTATCAGTGTCAAAATGCTCACATATATAACCTATCTCCCTGGGCCTAAAAAATATAAATATAAATATGAAAGCATTGTGAAAAGTTAAACACTATACTAAAGGTGAATCCTATGATGAGTATTCTTGTTACAAGCATGTGAGTTTAATAAACATTTGTAAAGGAATTTGTGCTTATAATTCAATACAAATAATAAGGTGCAAGAGCATAGTGTGGCAGAAAATGGTAGATTTATAGCCAGATAGTCTGGGTTCAAACCTCGCTCAATTTTTCTTAGCTGCGTCACCTTTGTCAAGTAAGTTTATTCCTTTGAACCTCTGTTTATTCACCTGTGAAATGGGATAATACTAACCTCATAGAGTCGTTAGAAATATTGATTAAAATATGGTAGTAATTGCCTACTACTCTCTGCTGGTGGGAACAGAAACTGGTACAGCAGCTGAGGAGAGATAAGTAGCAACATCCATCATTTAAAATGGACATATCCATTAAACAAGCAATTCCACTTCAAGAAATTCATCGTGCAGTCTCACACAATTATGAAATGACATTATATGCATGGTTGTTCATTATGGGATTGTAATTACAGAGGTTTAGAAATAATCTAAATACACAAAAATAATGGACTGGTTCAAAAAATTCACATCCGTACAACAGAAAATTACAAAGTTATAAGAAATGAGGAAGTTCTTTGTGGAATGATCATATGGAATGATCTTCAAGATAACTTGTTCAGTGAAACACCAAGATACAAAAAGAAAAGTATGTAATTCTACCATTTGAGGATTTTTTTAAGAAAAAATATTAGTTTTAAAAAGCATAAAATATTTCTGTAATGACACACAGGGATCACATCACTTCGGTGACCTCTGAGGAGGGAAACTGGGAGACTGGAGGACAGAGGTGGGAGGGAGACTCCCTGTGTACCCTTCTATACCTTTTAAATTTTGAACCATCAAATATATCTCAAATATATATATTTGATCAAGAACGAATGGATAGATGGACAGATGAATGAATCACAATATCTGGCATAAAATAAGTGCTCAAAAACTCTTAGCTTTTATTCTTTGCTCCCCACACCTAAATTATTTTAAAACTAAGTGTATAAATTTTTAACCCTTTACTAATTTCCCCCATAATTTCAAATTACTGAATAATTCTCGAGTTTAAATAAAATGAACAGCAAATCTGCCAGTTTAAAAAATATCCATATTTCCCTATGGCATCAATTGCTGAAGATGAAATAAAATACTGCATCTTTCAGCAGATTCTGATTCTTAAAAAAAAAAAAAAGGTCCCATTTTAAACCCAAAGAGATCTCAAGGACATTAGAAATGAGAGAACAAGCTCGGACACCTCTGCACCTTCCAAAAGAGAATAAGGTGAACTCTGTTTCTGCAGAGCCGGGGCCACATCATTGTTTGAATTCAGCCTCCTCTCCCACCTGACCTTTACAGCCACTTTTAATCAGCAAAAAGAAATTCCCTGATTGAAAAGCCAATGAACAAGGAGATGTTCCAGGAAAGGGAAGAGGCCAACCAAGCTACAAATCCAATAACCCAAGCAGTTGGGAGAACGGACAGAGAAATTCGACTTTATTATATTTCCAATTTTTATTCCAATTTTTCTATTTGACTAAAGCAATTTCCCTTTACCTATGACCTACCATCCTTCACCTCTCTGTTTCCTGGACCATTTTTAGAATCATTTTGGAGTCTTAAGATACTAGACTAGATGTGCGCCCATTTGGCATTTCCTATTTAAATTCTGATTACCTGCCTCCTTAGTACCTGTCCATCTTTATAAGTGTTGGTGCTTTAAAAAAAATAGGTTGAAAGATCACTGTTTTTTTTTCTTTTGACTTCATTTACCACATCTATCATGCCGTTGCTGCTCGATAAATATTTAATCATGAAAACGTGCATAAGGACATAGAGATGTATATGACATGGGGCAATGAAAAAGTAAAGAATAACCCAAGGATTTTGAAGGTGAAGCAGTGCAGCCCCAGTGTAAGATGCACACCAATGGGGAGAAGAATAGGTGCTGTAGGCCCACAAGAGGAGGAAGCTACTGTGCTCCTGGCAGGCGGGATAGATTTCATGAAGAAAGAGGCATTGTTGGGCACTAAAGGACTTGGATAATGGAATGAAGAGGGGAGGACATCCCAGGTGGGAGAGACAGTGTGAGTAAGGAGATGCAGAATGGAAAATCTAAACCACATTCAGCCAGGAGCTGTTGACTTGAAGCAATATTTCCCAAAGTGTGGACCGTGTAACATTGGAGATACTACATGATTTTAGTCGATACAAGAAAAATCATTTTATATTTTAATAGTTGAAAACCACACATATTAGGAGAGGACAGACACCTCAAACAAGCAAGGGTAAGGAATCTCATATACCAGAGCCTGCCTTTCATGGTCAGCACTGCATTTGGCACCTCAGGTCCCTCTGGAGGTCCCCCAGAGACCTCAGCACCCATGTAAATTCAGGGACCAAGGAAATTCTGATGGAGTGCAACAATAAAAGAATCTCAGGGCTAGAACAGCCGTTGTACCTCATCTCCCCCATTGCTGGAGGCACCTCATATTCCCCCACTCCACTCTCCCTAGGAGGAGGCCAGGTGGGGGCTCTCAATCAGACTGAAGACCGTGGGCCATGAGGGTGCAGACAGGCCCAGCCAAATGCCAAGGGACTTGGGTGAGCAAACGTATTTCAATTTTAAAAGCGAGTCATCTTGGGGAAAAAAAACTATAAGTAATAATTTATAATTGTAAGAAGTTCATACATATGGCAAAAACCATGAAGGTTGTATTAGTTGTCTACGGCTGCCACAACAAAATACCACAAACTAAGTGGCTTAAACAACAGAAATTTATTGTCTCTCAGTTCTGGACACTAAAAGTCCAAAATCAAGTTGTCAGCAAGGTTGGTTCCCTCTGAGCGTTGTGAGAGAGAATCAGTTTCATGCCCCTCTCCCAGCTTCTCGTAGCTTCAGGCATTCCTTGGCTCGTAGGTGGTATTCTCTTTCTGTCTTCACATTATCTTCCCTCTATTCATGACTGTTTCTGTGTGCAAATATTCCTTTTATAAGGACACCAGTCATTGGATTGGAGCCCACCTTAATAAGCTTATTTTAACTGGATTACCCTTGTAAAGACCCTATTTCCAAATAAGGTCACATTCGGAGGTACTGGGGGACTTCAACATATCTTTTGTAGGAGAAAGCACAATTGAATCCATAACAAAGGAATGACTTAATGACTGAAGTTTGGGTAGCACTGGCTTAGTGGAAACTGTCCATCCTAGCTTCAGTTCGTTTAAGTACAGATGTGCTATTTTATAGCTGTGCTATCTTGGGCAAATCACTTAACCTTATATAATTAAGTTTTCTCATTTATAACATGAAGAAATTGAACTAGATCAGTGGTTATCAAATTTTTTGGATTTCATGTAGTACTAAATTTTCAAAGAACAAAAGGAGACATGACAGAATTCTTGAAAATTAATTTTGCCAAATGTGGCAGAGATTAGCTAATTTGCCACTAACCCTGCTTCTTCTTCCTCCTGAACACACAGCTAAGCTGTATTTCCCAGACTCACCTGCTGTTAAGTTTGCCACCTGGTGAGTTTTGGCCAATGAAATGGGAATAGAAAGATGTGCTCCACTTTCAGGCATGGCCAATAAAAACCTCCTTCCTGAAATCTTTCTTCTCTTTCTACATTTGCCAGCTAGAAGGAGAAGACTTTGGGGATCTAGACGAGGGCAGAGCCACAAGATGGAAAGAGCCTGGGTCCCCAAGTGAACGTGAGCAATGCTCCCTATATTCAGATTTTATTTGAGGAAGACATGAACTTTATTGGGTTAATCTATTGACATTTGGGAATTACAGCAGCTGTCATTACTTACTATAACTTATATACCAAGTAAGGACACTTAAAAAAATACCATCTACTATCACAAAGAAAGGACATTTTAACATCAAAATTGTAGGAAGCATACAATCTTAGAGTCAGGAGCACTCCTTCAGATTGAAAAGCTACACTCTGAAAAACTCATTGCCTTGCATCTGATTTTTCTCATTTCACCAAAAATGAGTGAAAACTTCATTATAGTCATTGGTCCATGAATGAATGTTGAACCTCTGGGACAGATGACTCTCCATTCAATCAGAACTCAAGTGACGGGCTAAATTCACCTGCTCAGATCAAGTTGTCAGGAGGCAGCCTCTCTCCATCTCATGGCTGTGCCATCCTCTGTGTTGCTCCATTTCCAGCAGGCTCAATTCTCCTGGTGGGCTTCATTTTTCCAGGCTAACATGAACATAACTCCAGGTCCAGGAAGAAGAAAAGCCTTCTTCCTTTCGCTCCTGAAAAAGTCCCAGGATCAGTTCTGATTGGATCAGCTTGGGTCATGTGCCCATCCCCAACCAAATACTGCAGCCAGGAGGATAGGACGTGCTGTGTGACCAGGCCTGGGTCAGATCCAGGGATGTGTGCATTCTGTTATCCAAAGAAAAGAGAATGAGCCCCATGAGGCCAAAACAAAAGATATCTACTACAATTTCCAATGTCCCTCCAGCCCTGAAATCCTGTTTGTGACTTGGGCAATCCGATTTGAGGAAGCTTTGAGAATATCACAGTAGCCTATGATATTCCTCACAATTGGGTACCGTAATGCTGCAGAAGACCTTAAACAAGGATTCTGCCCAGCTTTTAAGTGGGATTTAAAACAAAGCATGGGAGAAGAATTGGTTTGCAATGAAACACTTTGAAGATCAAACGGAAAATGAATAATAATCAAACAGGCAACATTTTTCAAATAAAATGTGTTCTTCTTTTGGTATGGATAGATGCCAAATTCTTGGGCTTAGGCAGGCTTATTAATTTAAAATGTGGGCTTTGTTTTTTATTAGGAGCCTAAGTACAAATGAGATAAATTTGGGATAATTAAAAATTCGGTTCTCCATCTATCATAATATTTTTATATGCTATTAATATCATTCCATCTGTGAGAAAAGACTGAAAATAAAGACATCTAGCACTTAGTATTATCAAGGCCACATAATTTTTTTCTCCTCCTGAAATCTAGTGCCCACCCTCCTTAACTTGCTGATTCTTAGTATAATTAAATGTGCTTTTACTTTAGCCAGATTAGTACAAAGTTTCAGGATTTCAATCCAAGTCCTGTAGAAGTTAGTATCTCTCCAAATCCTTTGAAAGACCTGTGCCATCATTTTGGTTTCTTTAATTCTAATTATACCAGGATGCTGGATTTATTTTCCTATTTTTCAACAATCCAGCCTACTCTCATAAAATGCAACCCAGCATATATCTTCCAGAAATAATTGGACAATGAACAGTTTTCAAACCTAGTTCAGATAAAAACCACAATATTACTCTCCATTCCCTGGTGTTTTTCAGGCTATTTTTCTTTTCATCTCTGCTATAATTAATTCAGCCAAGAGCCCTTCAATATGAATTCTCAACATAGTAATAGATTTGTTTATGTTCTTTCTGCCCATACATTTCTTTCTCCGGCAAATGTGAAGGCCAACTCCTGTCTTTACTGCTTCAAGGCTATCTCTCCTCTGAATCACCATGTAACACTGTACTTTCATTTTTCCCTCAAAAAGAGAAAAAAATCCATAGTTCCACACATCCACTTGCTATTTCTAATGTATCATAACATGTAGGTCAACTTCTATTTTGGAAATAAGGCATTCACAATTATTAAGATAAAGATCAAATGTAAAGATAAAATTTAGAGTTTTTTCTAAAGAGATTTGACATTTTTAAAGTATCGTCAAATATCAAGGGATAGTCAATCATTCATTCTTTTAACAAATATTTACTGATTCCCTGAACATGCCAGTCATTATGGTCCAGTTGCTGAGGACACAGCACTAAACCGAACACTAGATCCTACCCTCGTGGAGATTATATTCCAGAGAAGGAGCAGGAAATAAGCACATAAACAACACAACAACAACATGTCATGTTGTGAGAAAAACTGGGTCAAGAAGTAGAGAGTGACTGATGGAGAACCCTTAAGGAAGTCCTCTCTAAGGACATAACATCTGAGCTGAGGCCAAGGGGATGAGACAAAGACAACCATGCTATGGAGTTGAGTGGGGACAACTTTCCAGGCAGAAGGAACGCATGCAAAAGTCTAGAGGCTAGAAACTGTTCACCAAACTCAAGGGATAGAAAGGAGGCCAGTGTGGCTACATCTTTATTTTCACTCATCTCCGTAATAACTGCTAAACCCAATTTAGAGACATTATTTCTTGTATCTACTGCACCTGTTTTAGTTTCTGCATCTATTTTAGTTTCCTGGCAAGTAACATACTCCTTAACTTCAATAATGATTTCTTTTTCTTAGGCGGTTAGGTAGTTTTGAATTCTCTGAATGAGTCTATCTTTTAACACTAGAGAACTCTTTCCAGAGTCAACGTATTGAAAGCATCAGCGACCACTGCAGTGATTGGAAAGAGTTAATACACCTCCGAAAACGTCCAGTTTACTGCCAAGAAATCCTGTACACCCTGAGAGAATCTGGCCGGGTATTTGTAGCCATCTGGTATTTAAAACAAAACCCATTGTGCAGAACGGGCTGGTATTTTAAAAACATAATACAACCAATCTCGGTTTTAAATGCATACACCCATTGAACTAGGCTGTGCTAGTCTTTGCCTTTGAGTGCCCTGGTTTTAATAACATTTCAAACTATCTAACAAAACATCATGTAAAAAAGATGGAAGGAGCAAGGCTTGATCGTCCCTTTTGAGCTCAGCAGGATCCTAGTGTCTGCTCCATCTGCTTCCTGTAAGCACTGGGCCAATGAGGAATCAGCCAGTCTGAAGATGACAAAATGCTGACTGCTCCCCCAGCTCTGCTCCAGCTCCCCATCAACCAGGAGAAGCTTCCTTGGCCAGGAATGGGGTAATCATTGAGAGGATGGACTTTGATGTCAGGGAGTCTTGAGTACAAATTCTAGGTTGCCACTCACTGGCATTAAGATCTCAGTCCCTGGGTAACTTACCTGACCTCTGTAAGCTTCATTTTTAGAAACTGTAGAAGAAGAAGGATAATAACTACTTATGTGATTTGTTGTGAAAATTAAGTTCGAGAATGTGTATAAAGTGCTTGGCACATAGTAAGGTGTTTAACAATAGTAGATACCATTTTCATTTGTCTTAATAATAAATTTCACTCTTCAGGTAAGCAGAGGAACACTTGATAAGCAATTCCCCAACCCCTTTGAGATACGGCAGGTGCTGAGGGCAACCTACCAAGGTCATCTTGTACCAGTTCAAATACATCCACCCTGTCCCCCTTATCTAAGGCTAAGGACCTCAGGAGGACCAATGGCCTAGGGGTCCCCATTGGTGAGGGACCTCAGATTTAGACACGTTAGATAAATGCCTTGCAGGGTGATTCCAACATGACCTTCACACCACCCTATGCCTTCTCTCCAAGTGTCTCCTCAATTCCCAAGTGGGAGAAAAAAGCAGCTGGTACCAACTTCCCTTCCCCCACCAATTCAAAGACAGCTCTGTTAAACCCCTGTCTCCCGGATATCTGGCAATCTCAAAGTTTGAAAGAAATAAAAAATAGCTGCTTCTCACACAATAAAAAGGTCTAGAATCTCCTGCCCTAGAGATGATGGAAAACAAGTGAAACTTACAAATGATTTCAAATACTCATCACTTGATGGCGCTATTTGCTATTCATAATAGCCAACTAGCTTTACAAAGGGCTCTGTTTCTTCTAATCAAAATAGACTCTGTTAAAATACCCAATTTCCTACAAAGAAAGAATACAGGACTTGAAACATTATTTTAAAGAAAGAATGTAGAGAAAAATAATTCCTAGGTGTTTTGAAGATCCCTCTACTTGATGCTCGAACCTTCCTGGACCCTGATGATGGGCCTCTGAAGGCTAGATCCCAGCAGTAGCCCCAGTGGGCTCCCTCCAGATCCAGCTGGCCTCTGCCTGAACACGAGAACATCAACAGGAAGCCCTGAGTCGCTGGCTGTCTTCCAGCCACTGTTATCTCTTGTTGGCCTGGGTCCCAAGGCTTTAGCCCCATTTTAGTGATGAGTTATCTGGAAAGCTCTCCTCAGGAGAACCGTTCAAGGGATGATCCCCGTGTCACTGGAAACACTTGAGTTTATGGCAATAGCAGAGTCCACTCACACAGCTGCCAGAGCTTCTGCCTCCCTCTGACCTCACCTCCTGCCACTCTGCTCTTACTCCGTCCCCTCAGCCTTCCTGGCCTTCGTTCAAGTCTTCTCACACAACCTGTTCTTTCCTGCCTCAAGTGTAAGCACATACTGTTCTTTCTAATTGGACTGCTTTTCCCCAGAGCCAGCTAAATACTTTGCAGGGCCCAGTGCAAAATTAAAATGCAGGCATTCTTATTCAAAGCTTACTAAGAATTTCAAGATGGTGACTTGAAATTTACAGAACTTTAAATTCAGCAGAACTTTACACCAAGCACAGGACCCTTCTAAGCATGATGCCCTGAGCAATGCACAAGTTTTACACCCATGAAAACTGGCCTTGCTTTTTCCTCTGCTATTCACATGGCCAGCTCGCTATAATTGAGGTCGTCATTTCTAGTTATTCTCTTATAGTTCCTTTTTAATTTTCTTTATAGCACTTATCACAATTTTAGATATTAATTAATTAGCTTACTTTTTTGGGTCTATCCCTCACCCAACCCCTTTTTAGACTGTAAGCCCCATAAGAACAGAGGCTGTGTCTGGCCTTGGCCATAATTGGATCCCCAGTGCCTAGAACTGCGTCTGGCATAGTAGACACTCAATAAATACATGTTGCATGGATCGATTAATTTATGTTCCTCTGTGTCCGGCTTGAAGTTACTTTTAATATTGAAATTTTCAGTGCATAAAAAATAGCTTTAGACTTGTCACAGAGAAAGCAGGAACCTATAAGACTAATCAATGCTTGAGTCGACTCAGCGTAATGGTATTCTTTCCTTATCTGGGAATCTGCCTCTTGTTTTCCCAGATACGGCTCGCTTTCTAGAATCATTTCATTGCTTTTATGATTTCTGATCTACCCAAACTTTCATATTTTTCTTGTATAAAGGAAACATCCCAGTCACTCTATGAGGTGTATTTAGAAAAGAGATGGATATCATGATGTCTCTGTGGGAAAAGTGCATGAGGGGTTATTCTGACACCAACTGGTGTACTGCATACTGCAATACAATTCTGACACTAACCACCCAGAGTTAGCACAGACCTCACAGGTTAAAGGGCACAGTCCCCACCATCACTACCCCCACTTCGGATATCAGCTGCAAGTGGAGCCCCCAGGCCACTCACACTTTTGACCAACTGGCTACATACTTGAGTTCTCTGGGGAGAGCCTGACAGGCCTCTTGGGCAGGTTGAAATGGCTTGGGAGAGCAAAGAAAGGAGACTGGCCTGGGTTTTTATTGTGGTTAGGGGGTGGAGACAGGGTGAGAATTGACATGCTTGGGAAGAGGCTTGTGTGGTTTGAATCTCCCACAAGTGCCACAGGAGGGAACACCAGGCTTTCTTATCAGCTTGTCCAGATGTGGGGTACAACTGGAAGAGGGAGGGGTGAGGTCTAAAAGCTGTCAGCAGTCAAACATCAAAATATGGAGTCAGAGTCCTCGTGACACATGCTAAAGTAGACAGACTGTGCCATGACACCCTCCCCACAGCCCCATGTACCCATCACAGAGCTTCAAAAAGTATCATGGAATTTTTGGTTTCTTCTGAACTTCTTCCCACTTCCCCAACCCCATCAGAGTAATTTGAGGTAAATCCTAAGCATCAGATCATATTGTTCGTAAATATTTCACTACATATCTCCAAAATACAGACTTTCCTTTTAAAATATGACTACAATGCCATCATAAAACCTAAAAAAATTAACAATAATTTCTTAGTATTATCAAATATTCATTGTGATCATATTTCCACAATTTGCCTATAAATATTTTTTAAAAGTTTCTTTCATTGGAATTCATACCCAAAGAACATAATTACAGTTAGTTAATATGACTCTAAAGTTTCTAACAATTGACAGCTTCCTGCTATATCTAATTATTTTTCCTTTGGAATTTTATTGCTGAAGAAAGCAGGTTGTCTGTCTTATGGAGTTTCCCACAGTCTGACTTCTGCTGTTTGTATTCTCAAGATGTCTTTTAACATGTTCCTCTGCCTCTTTATTTCCTATAAATTGATAGTAGTATCTAGAAGCTTGATTACATGCAGTTAATTTTTTTGCAAGACTTCTTCATCAGTGGTGCTGTGTACTTCCAACAGGAGGTACATGATATCTGGCTGCCTTTTTTCATGTGATGTTAGAAACTGTTGATAGTTGGTTCACAGATCTATTAATTTATTAAGAGTTGTAAAATGATGATTTCCTAATTCTATCATTATTCCTTCTTGACTAGTTAAGATACTTTTATAAGAGGAACTTCTCTTTATAAACCACTTGGTTACTCTGGGGTGTAGTTCTTACGGGAAAATTGCAACAAAGGCTTGATTGTTCCCCTGTGTTCATCATTATTTATAATGAATTGGTGCCCTTGTGCCCTTGAAAGGCAACCTCTGAGTTTATTGGAGATTTTTAAAAAATATTATTTTGAACTCATAGATTTTAATATATTTGATATTATTATTCTTATTCATTACCAAATTTTCCAACTCTAAACCGGCGAGAAACAGTTCAAGTTGGCTATTGAGTTCATTTGACATGATCCCAGTAGTATTGGATAGCATTCTTGTTGTTTGTTGTGACAAGGCTAGTCTTGAATGTTTCCCTGAACCAGACATTTCTCCAAACTGCCCTTATTCCTTGAATAGGAAATGGTACTTAGAGATCACAACCTGAGGGCTAAAAGTACTGGTTGCTATTGGATGGGTTGTAAGAACTGTTTTATCTTCCTTTTTTTTTTTTTTGTATTTTCAGTCTTATTTCAGATGGATTTTTTAAATTCTATCTCCCCCCTTCATTAATTTCTTAGTTTTATAATATTTTAATGTCCTTTGAGTGGTTACTAGAGGTTATAGCAATGGTCTTTGACTTAGCAAAGTCTAACATAAAAATGTATTTTCTCTCTCAGGTGATGCAAGGACCTTAGAACAATTTGATTCCATTCACCTCTTCTCTCAACTTCTATCCTATTGTTGTCTTACATTATTTAAAAGGATAAGGATTTTATTTGTATGTTTATATAGTACTAGTGTTTCACACTATCAATATTCATTTAAATTTACCCTTTTCAGCGCTCATCATTTCCTCCTGCGTCTCTAAGTTTGCATCTGGGATCTTTTTCTAGCTGAATAACGCTACTATTTCCTTTAGTACAGATCTTCTGCTGATAAATTCTGTCAGTTTCTATTCATCTGAAAAAGTTTTTATTTTATCTTCTTTTTCTCTAGGTTGGAAGTTATTTTCTTCTAGTAATTTGGAAAATACTATCCACTGTCTTCTGAAGTCCATTGTTTTTCTAATTTTTGCCTTTTCACTTTGGCTACTTTTTAAAATATTTTTATCTTCGTCATTTCTTTTCAGCAGTTTTACCACGGTGTCTCTAGGTGTGACTTTCTTTGTACTTACCTTGCTTGAAGTTTGTAATGTTTCTCAAATCTATGGCTTGATGTCTTTCATCAGTTTTGGAAAAATCTTCAGCCATTATCTCTTCAAATATTTCTTCTGCTCTTTTTCTCCTTCTGGAACTTCAATGAAATATATATTACTTTTTTCTATATCTTCTTTGTGTCTTTCACTTTTTCACTATTTCCAACCTCTTTTTTTGTGTGTGAGGAAGACTAGCCCTGAGCTAACATCCGTTGCCAATCCTCCTCTTTCTGCTGAGGAAGACTGGCCCTGGGCTAACACACTTGCCCATCATCCTCTACTTTATATGGGATGCCACCACAGCTTGGCTTGACGAGCAGTGCGTTGGTCCACACCTGGGATCTGGACCCGCGATCCCTGGGCCACCAAAGCGGAGCGCACAAACTTAATTACTATGCAACCGGGCCAGCCCCTAGTATTTCCAAACTTTTGTTCCTTTGTGCTTCATTCTAGACCTTTCCTTCTGACCTATCACTCTGTTTATTAATTCTCCCTTCAGTGGTTCTGATCTTCTGTTAGGTCCAATCTGTGAGCCATTCATTTTAGATATTGTATTTCTCATTTCTTTTTATTTCATCTCTAATTCCTTGCAAAAGTTCTTAATCAAATTATACATATAGTTTTGAATTCTATTATCTAGATCCCCTGTGGCTCTGATTCTGTTTGTAGTTTTTAGTTATATTATCTAGTTTCCTCTGTTTCTGTTTGTAGTTTTTAGTTATACTATCTAGTTTCCTCATATGCTTTTTATTTTTTGTTGAGTGCCAGCTATTGTAAATTAAAAATAATAAATGTGACTTGAGCCCTATGATGATATTATCTTTCTCCAAAGAGAATTTACCTTTAATTCTGGTAGGGACCCTGAACACTGCAATTCTGGATTTGCTTAACACAATAAGGGACTGAAATTATTTGAAGTTGGGCTTCAGTACCCAAGAGCATTGGCTAATTTCTATACACCCTTAGTTGTGTAAGGGTTGCATCTATGGGGCACCAACCCAATGCCTAGGGGTTTATCATGGACCTTCTTCCTTCCATCTCTTCCCCTTATCCACATGAGTCTGTTGAAATATCTGTTGAGCTTTTCAGATTCTCAACTGACATTTCCGGATTTGGAAGACATCACTTTGGGAAAAGCAACCCCAAATTCTGAGCTTATCTCTCTGGGTTTACGTACCCTGGATCTTAGTCCCATAATTCTTTGAAAACTTGGTAGCTCTCTTATGACTTCAAAAAGATTATTTTCACATTTTTTCCAACCATTTTGGTTATTCTTTATGGGACTATTAGTCCAAATTACCCATTCTGCCTTTATTAGAAGCCAAAGGCTGATGTCTATAGTTTTATATTACTAGCAGAGTTAGGGTACAGGTTAACTAAAGCTGTCCTCTCTGTGAACTAAAAGAATCTCCAAAAGTTTTAAATCTGAAAAACTAGTGGTACATGACATGATTTTACGTGACAAACTTTTTTATTTTAATAGTTATGTACTGATTTTTATAATTACCTTTTCCCTGTAGGAAGTTAAAAATGAGTTGATTTAAAGAAAATCCTTAATGAGAGAAAAGGTGGTGCTTTCATGCAACAAAAATCATTGATATCTTTCACAAATAACTGCAGTTTGAAAAGACTGAATTTAAAAAAACGATTGTGGACAAATAGAAAAGTGAGAGAGAGACTCCTTTCTTGGCTTTATTCAAAATATAAGTTAATTATTCATGTTGGGCCCTAGCTTGAAGCCAGATAGCATCTTCAAACCATCTTGAATAAACATATCCGCCAGTCATGGATTCACTTCTCCAAGCCATATAGCATACACTTTGCATAGGAAATTAATACTTTAGGAAGAGCTATTAATTTAAATATGTCAGTTCATAGAGATAGGCCTTACAAGGATAAGTATGACTGTTTCTTCCTTGCAAGGATAAGTATCACTGAGTTATCCTAAGATGTCCACTAAAATAATGCAAACCATTCCAAAAGATCCTCACTCCCGGCGTAAGAGATGAACAAAAAATGGCAAAGACTGGAGAGAAAAGTTTTGCAGGGGCTTTAGAAATAGTTTCTATTAATTTTATTTGGAAGGGTCCCTGTTCCCTTCTTCCAATTGTACTTCGAGAGTTCTCTCCCCAACTTTCAGATTGCTCAGCATCAACCTTTGCTTGATTAATGTGACATATATGTTGTTTTTTCTTCCAGTGTCCCTCTGAAAAAAAATCACCTCTGTCCCACCCTTTACGCGCTCCTAGTTTAGCTATTAATCACTGTGCCCTGGTGGTCCTAGTAGGCTGGACAGAGACTGGGTGTATTAATTTCCTATTGCTGCTATAACAAATTACTACAAACTCAGTGGCTCAAACAATACAAAATTATTCTCTTACAGTGCTGGAGGTCAGAAGTACTAAAGTCAAGGTGTCACAAGGCTGCATTCCTTCTGGAGGATGAGGGGAGAATCCATTTCCTTGCTTTTTCTAGCTTCTAGAGGATGCCTGGACTTGTTGGCCCATGGCCACATTCTCCATTTTCAAAGCCAGAAGCATAGCCTCTTCCAGTCTTGCTCTCTCTCTGACCTTGGTTTCCATCATCATATCACCTTCTCTCTGACTCTGACCCTCCTGCCTCCCTCTTATAAGGGAACTTGTGACTACACTGGGCCTACCAAAATAACCCAAGACAATCTCTCCCTCTCAAAATCCTTAACTTAATCACATCTGCAAAGTCTCTTTTGCTTTGTATGGTAACGTATTCAGAGATTCCAGGGATTCAGTCTGCTATACTGCATCAGTCTGAGTACCAATGGCCCTGGCCACAGAGATTTTTCAAGAATGAGCATTTAGCCCAATCAGAGTCAATTAAGGCATTTTCTAAGGTTGATATGTGGATGCTTAGAAATTTAATCTCTTTTAATCAGTGTTATTTATCTCAGACAGTGTGAATGGCCACCTTGCCTGACACGTGGAAAGAGATTGAAACAGACTTAAGTCAGTCTGGAACAATCCAAAGCAAGGAAGGGATGGATGTGTGGGAGAGAGTGGAGAAGGCCAGACCACTAGTGATATCCTTAAAGGGTCTCTCATCCAGTAGATTCTGAAATAGTGTCTCCATCTATGAACATCTCAGTACCATGGTTCATTTCATTCTCTTTTTGATTAAGCTAATTTGAATTGGGGTTTTTTTCTTACTAATGAAATTGTTTATCTCTCAACTGATTTCTAATCTCTAGGTCAGATGCCAGGACAGTATATTACTCTGGCTTAACTGATTCAAACTAACCATAGGGAAGACCTTATTTTGTACACAAGCTTTTCGTGGCCAGAATTTCTGCCTCTTTTCTCCACATGAGAAAAAAAGGAAAAGAAAAAGCTACATGAGAATCTAACAGGACTGTTCCTCCTTATGCCAAAGTTCTCTTCAGTGGCAGACTTCCTAACCAATTACCTTTGCATTTTTAGCCTTAATTTTTTTTTCCAGAAGGACTCATTTGTTTAATTATCCAGGAACACTCATTTCTGCAAACTGAGTTGAGATATTCCCTACAAGGGGCTTAAGTGATTTCCTAAAAGAACTGTGTTCTTTGTAGAAAACAGAATTCTGAACAAAATTTAAACATGGATTTTTTTAAAAGATATCTAAATTGCTTTCATAAAAAGATGCAACATTCCTTTTCTCCATTCAGGAATTGTCTTCACAGAATAGCTTACTCCTGTGGAGAAATAAATGTAAGTTTGGGTCAGTTATCACCTACATAGGTCTATGAGCCTCTCCCCACCCCAACACTCACTCTTGCATGCGTGCACACACACACACCACTTTAAATTGTCAGCGTTCTACATTCTTAGTTACATTTCTAATTCAGTATTAACTTCCACTTGTGATTTCTCAGGGTTATTATGTAATCAGCTCAATATGTCTGCTTCAAACTTGTAAGCAACTGCTAGGAGGTCCTGTCTGACTTTCTGTGATGACCCTGGGAGCTACTCAGCCCAAACATCCAGTCACCACCACCAGCTATTTTGGCTCTATTGCCAGCATATTTGCTGTTAGTTGACAACATTTTTATCTGACTTCTGCTAAAATTAACCTCGCTTGGAATACAGTCTTTCTGTTTCATCAGTATAATTATTGGCCCTAGACTGCCTTCCCAAAGCTGTTGTTTATAATGATTCATGTAGCAGAAAATACACGACTTGGTTCTCGAGAGCCAAACAATGACGATTCAATCCTGTGGCAGAGAAAATGCAAAAAGGATCAGTATAAAAAATCAAGGGTATAGAAGAGTTCTTCCTTTTTAAGAGAATCCTTTTCTTTTTCTGGTGAAGGAAACACACATATACAAGCCTGCACTTTAAAACATCTCCCATTCTAAAAATCAATGAACAACATCTATTTGGTAGCTCATCTCCGTCAGTTAATTATGAACTGGATAAATCATATGCAAGGGCAAAATGAAGGACTACTTCTGATATTATTTCAGGATGCTTCTCCAAATGCTTTCTCCATCCTGGTAAACGACTGAAATGTCACCAGTAGTGCTTCATTCCTTTACTTTCCAGGTTGGATGTGGTTAAAATGCAATACCCCCAAGGAAGGTTAGCACTCAAACTTCATCTTCCTCTGTGTGGAGGATGGACAGGTTCTTCCCAGCATCAGGTTCAGCCTGCAGCAGCAGTTCTCAACCCTGCCTGCACATTAAAATCACCTGGGAAGCTTTTACAAAATACAACTGTAAGGGCTCTACTTTAAACTAACTGAGAATCTCTGGCGGGGGGTGTTTTAAAGCGCCCCATGTAACTTCTAACACGGGGCTATGATTGTGAGGGTAGAGGGCTTAGGTACGAGAAAGAAATGGAGAAGATAGGGGGCCAAGCATACAGTGTGAAGGCGCAGTGTGTGCACAATGACAAACTCCGCCCGGGAAGAAAGGAATAAAAGAAGGCCAGACCTGACAAGGCTATACATTTACGAGGGAGAACTTTTCTTTACTCAAAACACCCCCTCTGCACCCAAACCTGCATATATGTACTCTAAGTCTATCTGACTAAGAGGTCCTCCTCCTGCTGATGTGGAGGGGAGATGTGGCCAAGTCTTGCCAATTGGAGCACTGCATCCCTCTGAAACAGTGATTGGTTTGTGGAACTCTAACTGGGCCAATTCAAACCAAAAACCTTCAGATCCAGAACTTTTACTGGAACTGTTGGGAAAGAAGCCCTCTTTCCCCTGAGATTGCTCAACTGATAAGATAAAAGTCTAGACCTGCTAGTGGCCCTCTGACCATCCTAAGGGAAGAAGCTGCCTCAGAACAAAGCCAACATAGAGGAAGCAGAACTGGGATTAAGAGAGCCAATCCTAATGGCATCCTATGACCACTGGGTCTGGCCTAGCATATGGCCTAGACTTTATAGTGGTGGGAGATAATAAGTTCTTTTGCTTGAGTCATTTTGAGTTGAATTATCTATAAATTACAACAAAAAGAATTCTGAGGAAATTTCAGGTTGGTGAACAAGTGGAGGCGTGGAGGAGAATTGTATGCCAGGAGAGGGCCATTTCCCCATACCTTGCCCTATGCGTCTCTTCATCTGGCTATTTCTAAGTTATATCCTTTCATAATAAACTTGTGATCTAGTAAGTAAAAAAAAAATTCTGAATAATAGACAAGTGGTGAGGCCCAAATGAGTCAATGAAATCCTCTGGGTTTCAGGGTCAGATCTGTTACTACCCCTACACTTGGAGTAGGGTTGGTTGACTCAATAAGGGTAAAGGTTACCATAAGCTATAGAAAAGAAATTTAGATTCCCATAGTGTTTCAAAGTTAACATGTTACACTCTTCATTTTAGTTGTAAATAAATTTCACAAAGAAGAGTTATGCCTTTAACTATGTTTCTAATTTTAAGAAAATCTACACAATCCTTTTTTGCTAATTGAGTTAATTTGAGCTAGATTAATGATACCATCACTGAATTATCACCAACACTTAACCTCCTATGGTAAATCAACCACCCATGAAAAACTTTGTTTATAACTTTAAGTGAAAAAACAATTTTCTGAAACAAATATTCTAATAAATTGGGTTTCTATATACATCATAGTCTAGCCTGGAACTTACAAGTCAACAATCCTTGAAATGACTCAAATGAGCATCACAATATTTTAGGAAAGCTGAATGTCCTTCATAGAAAACAGAGTCAATTTTATGATGACAAAATATAGAATACATTTATATTTAACTTAAATTTTATAGTAACTTGTTCTGAAAATATTTGTCACCTTCATCTTATCTATCTAAGATGCAACGGCTGACTCAAGTCTTGTCTTCTCAAATCTCCTGTGTCAACAGACTCCCATTCTTTCCTGGTTCTTTATAAACAATATCTAATTGGAACTGGAAATCCACCAAATTCAGTTATACCTCTTAACCAAAATTAATTTAAATAAAATAAGGCTTATAATTTTCTAATTTTATAGGTCTGTACTTGAAATGCTCCAATCTTGCGTTTTCTCTGTGAAGCAAGTAGGGTATGGGACGAAGTTTTAGGGACAAGACTCCACAAGAGTGGAGGAATGAGCTTAGGACCAAACCATATGAGTCAACAAAGTCCCAGGCACAAGGCTAAACCGTGTCATGTGGGTGTCCCAGGTCAAACTAATTATCTGGCCCCTCTTCTAAGTGATACTCCTTAAATTTGCTCGACATTTAGTGATGAACAGCCAGCAAGCAGTTTTTGTTTATTGGTTGCTTGGTTCGATGTTGTGATTGCTGTTTTAATTTCCACTTGAGGGCACCGCTTTCTTCAGCAAGAGTGGGACCAAGTAATGTTTCGGTCATCATGTAAGAGGTTACATATGGAAACCTGAAGTTGCTGGTGCCATAATTCTAACTTATTCCAGCTAGATCTTCATGACCTGACTGACTTGCTTTCTTAGTCTGCCTTTGGCCTGTCATCCCTGGTTTGGAGCAGGCCATGGCCTAGATTGAATCCTAGTACTGGGTGACTATTGTCCTTGGGCCACGTCTTACCTCAAAAGCATGTTTTCTCTGGGATTTCACTTCTTGAGGTAGGTGTATTCTGCCACTAACCCAAAGGGAGTTCACAGAACTCTGCCTCCAGATCTTCATTCCCTCTCATCCTGACATGTGCCTTCCATCCCATCCTATAGGCTCAATCAGACCTAGCAGGTAGTCAGCGCATCTCTCACCCTGAACACTTCCTAGGAGGGAGTCAGATACACCAGTCCACTCTGTCCTCCTAACTTAAGGGGACACATATCAAGTTCTCCAAGTGATCCCATTGAAGCCCCGAAGCCCCTTTCTCTTGACTTGGCCTGCAGGGGAAGCACCCGCACACACACATGAATGTTTTCCCGTTAGGGGCAAGATCTCCAAGGAGATCCTCCTCACAAATTCTCCTTGATCCCCCACAACTGGCCCTTTTTTATCCTTGAGGTGGATGAGATGGGTTAGAATCATGTTTTTGGATATTTACTTGGAACTTCCTATAGCATGCTCTCTCAGCTCATGTTGTTATCCGATGTCTATCACCTGAGGATCCAGCCAAAATTTCCATTTTAATTTCCTATTTCCAGCAAGGGCTAACATAGCTAGCCTACAGCAGCATCAAAACCCCATAAAGTCATCCAGATAAAAAGTTAAAAGATTTGTTACCAAGCACAGTTAGAACAACCCTTTATCATGTTTCACTTGGAGAACAATCAGGTCATGACCACCTTGCGCTCTGTTTCTCATCTCTGAGGTTAAGTGCCTTTTTTAGGAAAGCTTGACAAACAGCATTGCTTTGACTCATTCTGAAGACAGAACCACCTTGGCTGCCTGAAATAACTCCCTCCTTGATCTACCTGTAATAGTGTCAGATTCCTTCCCCAAAGAGTGCTCCATGTACTGCAGATTGAAAAGGCACACAAGTTCAGCTCAGCAGGATTTCAAGAGTCAAAACCACTATAAATAAATGCAAGTAGTCTTTCCGCTCTGGGGTTTGGTAACTTGAGTCTATGCATCTTTATATTTGTGTCTTCTAAGTGGTAGGACAGATAAATCCATGGTTGACATTAGATGAGGCATGGGATCTTCTAAATACTGATAGAGGCAGCACATTCTTTAATTGTTTCACGACAACAATTGTAAAAATAATACATACTCATTTTTTTTTCGTGAGGAAGATCAGCCCTGAGCTAACATCCGGTCCCAACCCTCCTCTTTTTTGCTGAGGAAGATTGGCCCTGGGCTAACATCCATGCCCATGTTCCTCTACTTTATATAGGATGCCGCCACAGCATGGCTTGATAAGTGGTGCATCGGTCCTTGCCTGGGATCTGAAGCCGCGAACCCCAGACCGCCAAACTGGGGCACACAAACTTAACCACTACACCACCAGGCCAGCCCCCACAGACTCTTGAGCTTTTTAAAAAAAGTTTACAAAAGAAAGTTGTCAAAAACTTCAATCCGACCCCCATAAGCTATCCCAGATACTACACAATAAATTTGAATTAGTCAAGTTTTACTCAATGTTATTTGCATAAATTCATTTATTCAGTGTTAAACACCCAATATTAGATTAAATTTGCATTGTTTCTCAAAATTGACGTGTTTTAAAATTAATTTGTGAATATTAAAAAGTAATTATGAAACATGGTGCAGAGGTTGGGACATTTTGGTAGATAGCGTGCTTTTGCCTGCCAGTCACGGGTCTACCCAGATGCTCCCACCCATCGCCTTACAACTCCCAGCCGGGCTCCCCATCAGACCCGCTCACTGCCACTTTTACACCGCCTTCTGTGTTTCCCAGCCCCATGCGATCTCCTCCCCGGTGAACACTGCTCTGCTCCTTAGCCTTGGCTGAAGTCAGAATGAATGGACCCTCTGCAGGACTTAGTAACAGCAAATGAAGAGTGCACGTGAACACCAGCTCTGTTGCTTTTAAGATGAACCAAGAACGGAGGCAGGGTCTCCCTGACAACAGACAACTTCAAGAACTGTGTCTAATATAAGGTCAAATGTTGGGGAACGGGGGAAATGAAATTGTCTGCCTTGCCCAATTCATAGTCTAAATTTCACGGCTTCTAACCAAGGGTACTTTAGCCATTCCTTGAAGGATAGTTGGGCCGGCTCCATGGCTTAGCGGTTAAGTGCGTGCGCTCTGCTGCTGGCGGCCCTGGGCCAGATCCCAGGGGCGCACTGACACACCGCTTCTCGGGCCATGCTGAGGCCACGTCCCACATACAGCAACTAGAAGGATGTGCAGCTATGACATACAACTATCTACTGGGGCTTTGGGGGAAAAAAATAAATAAATAAAACCTTTTCAAAAAAAAAAAAGGATAGTTTATTTGTCACCATGATTAAAGTAAACAATGGAATGAGAAAGTAGAATTAAGTTGAGCCCAAAACTGCCTTAAGAGAGACTCTAACAAGCAGTTGGAGAGATGCTTGGCTCAGAAATAATGATGTTTCTTTTGTTAACTTGTATCTATCACTCCGCCTGACCTATGTTTGATACAGTAATGAGAGAGAGAGAAGAGAGGCAGAAATATTGAGACAGAGAATTGGACTCTGTCTCCGTGACACCAAATCAAGAACTGCTTCCTTTACATCTTTCGTCATCACCTGGGAGATACCTGCAGAAGAAGAAAGAACTGAGCGGCCTCCGCGGCAGAATGAGAGTGCAATGCGAGCAGCTCTGATGACATTTCCTTGAGTGACGCCTTGTCACCTGCAAAGCCACTTTCACTTCTCCATCACTTCCCAGTCCTTAAATGGCCCCATAGAATAAATCATGTGAAATCCACATGTCATCATGGATGGGGGAGGGGTGAGGACTGTAGCGATAAAGGACGTCTTCACAGCAAGTTCTAAAACTCCAGAGTTTAAATGAATAGAAATGCTTTTGCTTTATCAACTTTATTTATGTGTAGTTTACCTACAACAAAATGCACCCACTTTAAGCATATAGTCCAATAGAGTTTGATGAATGCTATATACCTACGTAATCACCACCACGGTCAAGATACAGAACATTTCTATCACTCCAGAAAGTTCCCTTGTGCATGTCCCTGTAAATGCCCACAGGAAGTATTTTTCATTTTTTAAATCATAGAACATTTATTTGAACATTTTTAAATTGAGGTAGCATAAAAAAGCAATCTGTTCACTTGCCAGAAACAACATTTACATCATCAATTCTTAACGTAAAATCAGATAACACTTCTCTAAGTATAGTTTTAGCACAGACTAGCTACTATTGAGAAGCCTGTTGCCACAGAGCTTTCAAACATGGCTAACATTTGAAGTGTAACATTCACCCAAAAATCTGAGTGGGAAAGAGGCGTTTTAATCTACTTAACATATTCTGATGTCATAAAGGTCTCCTACTAAAGCTACATGGTAGGTAGTTGACATGGGTGAGAGGGTTGGGAGAAGGAGGAAGCAAAAAAGGAAAGAAAAAAATTTAACTTAAAATATATGATATCACATTTACGCATTTATGTAAAATTATATATGTATGTATATAGGCGGAAATTGAATTTAAAATATAAAAAATAATTACAGAGACACTTCAATTCTTGCAAACATTTTAAAAGTCTCCTAGTGAATCCCTTTCAAAACATTTCATGTTTCATGTCACATCAAATAATTTTCTCTTCCATCTTAAAAAACAAAAACATCTAACATCTAAAATTATTTAGATTATTGACTGATGGAAACAGTCTGAGATTGGAGTGAAAAGTGCTTTCTCAGCCTGAAGCTGAACATTCTGCTCCGAAAGTGCTTCCCTGCCTGCTACTCTGAGGATCAATAATAGATCAGACAAGAACTTCCCTTGCTGCTGATGTCTAAGAGAGGTGGAGAACTGGGCAGGTCAGGAACCCAACCAGAATGTCTGATCCTAAACCATCTCTGTCAGGTGGAATCTGTGAAAGCATTCTGGAATTAGCAGGCGCTTTCAGCCTGCTCACTTCAAAGCAGCCTATAGCTAGGAACTTTTGTGATTTCTAGAATGACTGCTTACCAAAATGTAAAAATAGGTGCGCTCCATTAGAAAATGAAAATATGGCTGAAATTTTATCCAAAAACTGACATTGGTCAGGAAATCTGGAGGAAAAAAACCTACAATTGCACAAGAAAGGAAGGGTTATCTCTTAGTCAATTTTTAAAATATAAAAACAATTCATAAATAAAAATAAAAATATGGTAAATTAGAAAGAAGAAAAAATTATCCATAATCCTACCTCCCAAAATTGTCAAAGCTTTGATAAAATTCCTTTTGGAATTTTTCTTAACATAGTTGAAATCAGACTGTATATAACATTTTATATCCAAATGTCCCATTTATTTTAATGTATATATTTTACATATCATTAATAATTATTAATAAACATTATTTTTTAATGGCTGTCATAATTAGGTCCAATGAAAGTAATACTCTTGCATTTCCCTGGTGTTGGACAAATAAGCTGGTTCCAATTTTTTGTTGACTAGTTAACATGTCTGTATAAGTCTTCTATATTTTGGGATATTTCTCTAGAATATATTTCAAGATGTGCAATTCCTGCATTTAAGTATAAAAATTTTACATCTCTTGTGACATATTTTCAATTTGCTTTAGAAAAATATAATAGTCTCTTTTTAGGGCAATTTGGCAATGTGTATCATGATCTTCACAAATATTCCAACCCTTTGATTCATTATTTCCTTAGAGAACAGAGACATATAAAATGCTTTTGTTTACAATATTATTGCAGTATTATTTCCATTACCAAAAAAATTGGCCACAATCTAAATGTCCAAAAATAAAAAATCAGTTAAAATAAAATTGTGATAGCTATAGAATATACTTTATATACCATTAAAATCCTATTTTCAAAAAATATGTAATCACAAGTGAAATGTCAAAATATACGTATCATCTAGATTAAATGAAAAAGTCAGGATATAAAATTATATGTATAATATGATGTCAATTATATGTATATAATCATATATATACATATATTAATTATGTATGTATATGTTTATAGAAAAAGGTCTAGAAAGAAACATCAAAATGTACGCAATGATATTTTTCAATGATTATTTCATAGGGGATGATTATAAGTTTTCTTCCTGTATACTTGGTATATATTTTTACATATTCAGAATATTAATCCTTTATTGTATTTCTATGATCTATCACATTTATATAAAATTATATATGTATATATATAAATGGAAATGGACTGGAACACTTAAAAGATAAAAATAGTTACAAAGACATTCAATTCTTACAAAATAATTTTTCAAAGTTTATTTTTTGCATCTTTGTTTTGGACAGAAATGTTTACTAATTTACATGTTACAAAAATAAAACAACTGGGTAATTAATAGGAATTCCTCTAACAAAGTACCATGAAGTGCCTCAACAATAATGTGGTCTCAGAGCCTCAAGTTTCCAAATAATTTAAATAGATTGTACAATGTCAATCTTAGACACAAGAAAAAAAATTATAACAAAATTTTCCACAAGAACTAAAGATTTTTATCATATTTTGATATTATTGATTTAGTGTCTTAAGGTTCAAAAAAAAAAGGTCCTTCACAATGGAGTAGAAACAGAATTCATACATTTGCCTGTGTTTACATTTCACCCTTCTGTTTTGGGGGTTGGTTCTAAGATCTAAGCACAACCACAGGACTCAAGGAATCAGTAAACACTATATGACCTCTCAGATCTCCATCGCCAGCAGGGCAGATTCCATACTCCTTGGTATTCCTACAAAGCTACAAGACCCTTCAGAATCAACCCTCCTTGTTCCTGTCACTCTGCCCTACTTGCGCTAGGGATGGGCATTCACTGAGAGGAAACACGCTCCATCCACTCTATGGGGGTAATTCCTACAGGGCCGCAGGACGCCCCTCAGGTACCACCTCTTCCGAGGAGTCTTCTCTGTTTCCTCCTTCTCTGCAGGCTGCTACACGCTCTTCCTCTGGACTGCCCGAACACCTTTGCTTTTCTCTCTAATTGCACTCACCATGCTTCGTCTTGAATGCCTGTGTACTTACTGTACACTCCCTTGTAGAATGTCAGTGAGGGCAGAAGTTTTTTCCTGTTTTGCTCATTGCGGTATGCCGAGTGTCTAGAAAAGTACTTAGAAGGTACCCAATAAATGTTTGAATGGTTATATGACTGACTGACAGAATAAATGAGTGAATGAATGATTGAATGAATTCTGCAAAAACTTGATTATCTAAAACACAAGGTATCTGGCAAGGAGCAGAAGTGATGCCAAAAAGAAGGGGCAGAAAAGGATGGAGATACATAGAGACTTCAAAGATAAGTAGCTTGGTCAGTCGGAAAGAGCGTAGACTTCCGTAAGACACACTGCTATGTGACTTTGAGAAAGTGCCTCAATTTGCACCTGTAAAATGGGATAGTATACTCATTTGGTTGTTGTGAGAATTAACTGAATCATAATTATATAAATACATACCCAGTGCCTTGTGCATAGCAGGCATTCAGTAAATGCTTGACTTTTTTCCTATCCCCTTACATTGCAGTTTGGTCTAGTTATTTCTATACCTATGAAAAACTGATCACAAATTTTCTGAAAAAATGCATTGGACAAAATTATTTTTACTTTAATTTTTAAAAAGATAAACCATGGGGCCAGCCCAGTGGCGTAGTGTTTAAGTTCATGAGCTCCGCTTCTGGCGGCCCAGAATTTGAAGGTTTGGATCCCGGGCACAGACCTATGCACTGCTTGCCAAGCCATGCTGTGGCAGGCGTCCCACATAAAGTAGAGGAAGATGGGCACTGATGTTAGCCCAGGGCCAATCTTCCTCAGCAAAAAAGAGGATTGGCAACAGGTGTTAGCTCAGGGCTAAACTTCCTCACCAAAAAAATAGATAAACCATGCTAGAAGAAGGGCAAAAGGAAGATATTCAAACTCTTACAAGGTCAGGCATCATGGCCATGAGGAGATGTGGGTATATCACCCACACTGAAGGAATGAGCACCAGAGGTCAGTCAGCGCTAAGTTTTATACAGAACAGAATCTTATACATTTTATTGGTGGGACATAGAGATATTCCCAGAGCACGGGCAAACTTCTCTCTTATGGGTTTCATTACCCTTTCTATTGATGAGACATACACATACAATATTAAATTCTGTCCTAGAACCATTTGGCTAAATGTGTGGCTGTCTAGGGCCAAAAATACTTTCATTGATTTTGGGATTAGAATCTATTAATATGCTTTTCAAACAGATATTCCTGTTCACCTTGAAGCGCTGGTACTCGTGCTAGGCTGGATGGTTGAGGACACCGGTCTCGCTACCCGACAAAAATAGGCTACTGGAGATCGCTAGAGCAAGTGTGATTGCTGCCCACCACCAGCCTGCTCCTGGCAAGCTGACACTCTCAGGGATCCTGAGCTGAGGTTTTTCAGAGCAGACTGCTGGATCCACGAGGCTCACTCAGGGCCTCCCTGGCAGAGCAACACACTTCCCCGCAGCAAAAGAGATTTTTGCATAGAAACAAGGAAAATAAGTCATGGGACTAGAGGAGCTAGAATAAATATTCATGCTGCCAGTATCACAGAGATTCAGTAAACTGATTTAACAATGAGCACAAGCTTTTATTGCTTCCACAAAAACTCATGGTTCCCGGATCTGGTGGCAACACAATAAATCGCCACTTGAATTGTCATTGTCTTTGAATTATTACCTTTCCTACCTTTGTACTGCATTATTAGCCATGTGGGATTTTGTCAGGTTTTTTTGTTGTGTTTTGTTTGTTTTGGACTCCATTTGCACTTGTGAATATGTGTGACAGACTATATGCAAACATGAATCCACTTCCCCAGAATGTATTTTTCCCCTTGGCATTTTATTTCATTGTAAATTATCAAAATTGTTATATTTTAGTGTACTGCACTTCTTTATTTGGTTAGTCAATTTATTTGGCTGATATCAACCAAAGCCAGAAAAGGGCAGTGGAAGCTGGAGGCAGGAAACGCAGCTAAGGGAGGTGGGAATTCCCCAGGGTAGCTTGGCTACAATTAGGTGTCTGGGGAGAAGCTGTTTGTTCAGCAGTGGAGGGGACAGAAGTAGAACAGGGAGCCAGAGAATGGAGAAAAGGAGGCTGGCTGACAGGTGAAAAGAGGAGGAGCAGCCAGGTATAAACACAAGGTAGGATGACAGCAATCGCTAGTTGGCACCTGAGGGGAGACTTCCCAGTAGAGGTAGGACGTGGTTTGGCCTTGGGGGAGGTGCAGATGCTAATCAGGCCCTGAGGAAGTTGTTTTGAAAGGAGAAGGCTCCCCCAGCACTGCTACAGTGTAGGAAAAGTCACACAGACACAAGATTTAAGACAATGATAGATGATGGAGGGAGGGATGGAAGAATGGATGGATGGGCAGGTGGGCAGGCAGGTGGATGATCAGACGAAACAGACGATTATTTATAGGAATACAGCAGCAATTTCAAGAATACCAAAGAGGCCCTCTGACCAAAATTATGTTCTCTGTAGGCCTTCAGGGATGCCACCATTAGAAATTCTTCCCTTTGAGTTTTTCAGTGAGTGGTCCTTGGATCTCTGGATCAAAATGAGCTTATTTAGAGACTTGCTGGAGTGGGGCCCAGGAACCGACAGTTTAAGAAGCTCTCCAGGTGAGTTTTATACATACCAGTGTTTGAATGCCTGGACTAAGGCATTGGCCCTCATCCATAAAGTCCGCACTGAATTTATCAGATCCTTTCTAATAGACAACTGGCTGAAAGTCAGACAGGAAGAGAATAGGACAAGAATTATTTGGTGGTGCAGAGAGAGGCCTTTTTTCTCCCCAAGTGTCAGTGGAGGGTCCTAGGCACTAAGAGCCCCTAGAAGTGTCCTCAGGGCTGTTATGAAGGGAAAGAGAAGAGTCAAACCCCCATGAGTGCCACTCAGACCTCAGAAACTACCAGTCTGTGCAATTTTCAAGGTTCAGATAAAATGCCAGCTCCTGCACAATTCGTGTCATTTTCATCCACCTAACCCCAGAGAGAAGTCACCTGTACTCCTGAACTCCCCTGTAGAATTTTGTCTACATATCTTCACTTATTCATTCATTTAACAAATATTTATTGAGCACTGACCATGTGCCAGACACTGTTCTAGGCATTGGGACAGAGCAGTGGACAAAAGAGACAAAAATGCCTGCCCTTATGGAGCTTAGAATCCAACAGGGGAAAAAATTAATAGGCAAAGTAAAATGTATATTAGACAGATAAATGCTAAGGGGGAAATAGTCATAGGAAGCATGTGCATAAGACTAACCTGCAATATTAGAAAGCCAGGGATGCCTCTCTGAGAAAGTGACATTTGAATCAAGACCAGAAGGAAGCAAGGGATGAGTGGAGGGAATATGCAGGGAAAGTTCATTTAAGCAGAGCCAACAGTCAGATCAAAGGCCCTGAGGCAAGAGCCTGCCAGCCTGTTCAAGGAGTACCAAAGTGGCCTTTGGGGCTGGAGGAGAGTAAGTGAGGGAAAGAGACGTAGGAGATGAGCTCAGATGGCTATGGAGGACCCTATCACCTAGGCCTCAGAAAGCTTTTGTAGATATTAGAAAGGTTTCATCATTTACAACATGGAAAACTATTGAAGGATTTCGAGCAGATGAATTTCATGGTCAGTCTTAACTTCGACAACCTCACAGGCTAGTTCGTTGAGAATAATTGATGGGGAGGCAAGTTTGGCAGAAGGGAGATTGGTTTTAGAAAGCCATTGCACTAATCCAAGGGAGAAACAGCGGTAGCTTGGACCAGCGTGGCAGCAGAGGAAGTGGCGAGAAGTGACCCATTCTGGATATATTTTGAAGGTGAGGAAACAAGTAGCGTATGAGAGAAAAAGAAGAGTGAAGGAGAATGCCAAGGTTTGGGGCCCGAGCAACTGGAAAAAGTCCGCTGCCATTGACTGCAATGGGGAAGGCTGTTTGGGGAGTAGATTTTGGGGGAAAGGGCTCTGGGGGATCATCAGCTTATAACAATGAGATTGGATGAGATCATCAAGGTAGCGTGTATAGAAGTGCAAGGACTGAGGTCGGGGGCACTTCAACACTCAGAGATGGGGTAATCAACTTTTCTGGTTTGCCCAGGGCTGAGGGTTCCCAGGACACAGGACTTTCAGGAAAGTTCAGAGGTCAGGGAGATGAATGAGAAATCCGTGAAAAGGAATAGCAGAGCCATGGGAGACACGTTGCCGTAGGAGCCAAGTAAGGAACGAGTTTCATGGAGAAGACAGCTCTCAACTCTGTCAAACGCTGCCGAGGGGGCAAGTAAGAGGAGGACTGAGAATTGACCACCAGATTTAGCAACAGAGATGTCACAGGGGACCTTGACCAGAGCAATTTTAGTAGAAGGAACAAGGGACAGAAAGCCTGATTTTACTGATTCAAGAGCTTCCTAGTCTGCTCGGGCTGCTATAACAAAAGAGCATAGTCTGTGTGGCTTAAACAACAGAAATTTATTTCTCACAATTCTGGAGGCTGAGAAATCCAAGATCAAGGTGCCAACAGATTCGGTTCCTGGTGAGGACCGTCTTCCTGGCTTGCAGACAGCTGCCTTCTCGCTGTGTCCTCGTACTTTTCTCAGTGTGTGTGTATAGAGACAGAAAGAGAATGAGATCACTTTCTCTTCTTATAAGGCCACAAATCCTAACAGATTAGGACCCTACCCTTATGATCTCATTTACCCATAATTCCCTCCTAAAGACCCTGTCTCCAAATACAGTCACATTCGGGGTTAGGGCCTCAACATATGAATTGGGGTGGGAAGGGGAAGACACAATTCAGACCATAGCAAAGAGAGAAATTGGAAAGAGAAAAATAAGAACAACACTTTCAGGGAGATTTCCTGTGCAGAAAAGGAAAAAGTAAGTGGTAGCTGGAATGGTATATAGGATCAAAAGAAGGTTGTTTATTTGTCTTAAGGTGGATGGAAGGAAAAAAAGGTATGTGTGTATGCCAATAGGAATGATCTAGTAAAGAGCGACGAGGGGTCCTCGAATAGGTGAGAGGGAGTGCCACCTGAGGACAACATGGGATGGATCTGAATGAGGAGCACAGGTGGTTCATCTGCTGAAACAGGAAAGGAGGTAGAATTTATGGACAGAGGCACATAGGTCTCTAGATGTAGTGGGTGGGCTCATCGAAATTCCCTTTTGGTTACTTATATTCTCTTGGTGAAACAGAAAGGAAAGGTCATGAGCTGAGAGTGAGGGTGAGGGTGAGAGAGGAGATGACAGCAGTGGAGGTCAGAGGAAAAGGTCAGAGAGGCAATTAGGACAGTACGAGAGCGATGGACTAAGGGAATGTAATATAATGGCCATGGAGCATTAAGGATCCACTTAGCATTGAGCTCCCGTTTAGAATGGAAGTCCAATGCTTACACCGTAGCAGAATTCAGCACGCTGCATCCCAGGAGGCATGGTGCACAAGGCTAAGGGTAAGAAGACTTGGAGTCTGGTCAGTCATAGGTTCACCATCCGCTTATATGAGTCACTTAACTCTCTGAATCTCCTTGTATTTTATCTGTAAAATTGGGATATTCATATCTGCACTGGCTTCCTCAGTAGAATCATGAGATGCAACACGAGGAATACCTTCTAAAATGTTAAGCGCTAAACACATCAGAGATTACTAAAAGACTAGAGTAGATAAGGGTAGAATAGCACAAAGAAAGGTGTGAGGTTCACGGAATCCTCAGGTCCCAGTAAGATCTTTCCAGAAGGATTGCCTAAGGGCACTTGGGATGACAGGTGGGAGGTGAGGAAAGGATAAGGAAGTCGAGGAAGATACTCTGCCAATGAACTACTGTCTAGTGTGGCCCAGGGCTAGTTGAAGCTGGTTAACTGAGGACACAGCACTCAGCAGACGCCCAGAGTGGGGGCTGCCGCTGGCCCAGACACACTCTTTGTGTGAGTTAGAAAGAGGCACTCTTTCCTCAAGACTTTTTACTTCCACTTGTCAGAAAACTGTCCTGATATACTTACCTTGTTAGAACAAGATATTTTCTTGATAATGAGATATTTATATGCTTGAAAAATTATTGTAACAAATATGAAAATCTACAGTATTATTGTGTGAATGGCACCCCCTAGGGTTGTGTAGTACACAACACACAGCAGTCCTGTCTTAGCTGACCCTTGACATGAACCAACCTCCTTCACCATCCACCCCCTCATGATTATTTCTTTATGCCCATATTTAGAGTAATATCAGAACATAATGTCGTCTTTAAGTTTTTAAGATCAAAATTGAACATTAACGGTTTCTGTGAGGCAGTAGTCTTGGTAGCCCTGGGTTAGGAGAGGTCTTTGAAGATCATTGATTTCCAGGAAGGATTTTGCATACACGTTTGGGCAGGTGGGAAGTCAGTGGTACATATATATACTATGTGCACTGTCCTACTAAAAACCAAGCAGCCAGTTAGAGAACAAACAAGTTAGACTCTCATTTCATTGGGGCCCATTTTTCTAGCCAAATCCTGTGGATTAGAAGCTGAATTGAAGAAGAGAAAGAATCACAAGAAGTTGTTTAGCAAAGTCGAATCCAGTTTTCCTTTCTCACACAGATTCTGTATCTATTTCTTGGATAATTGCCACCTTATGAAATAATCACTAATAATTGCTACCCCTTAGTGGATTCTCAGATTGGCACTCAGCTGAGCACTTTAAGTGTATTCTTGTATTTAATCCTTTCAGCCACCTTATGAGACTGATATTATTAGCTCATTTTACAGATGAGAAAACTGAGGCTTGAAGAGGTGAAGTAATTTCCCCCAAAGTAAATAGTCAGTAGGTTAAGGAGTCAGAGTCCTAACCAACTCTCTGAGCATCCATAGCCACCTGCTCTCAGTCACTGATGTGTCAGTCTCCCTTGGCACTCAATAAAATGACATTCAGAGTAGTGTAATGAACCTTTTGGACTGCTTACAAACCATGAAATACTGTGTCTCTAAGTTTTAAGGGCTTAGTGGGCCACTTTTGGTAAACAGAACTGGCACTGCAGGATGAACACATCATTGAAGCCAAAAATCATAGGTGGAATTTATCTGTGCAATTGAAGTTTGTCACTCAATATCCTGACATTGTGTGTCCTCAGAGCAAGGCAAACCCAGCACCATAATTTGAAAAATAACTCAGCCAAAATTATCATTTCCATATATGAGGGCCAAGAAGTATCAGTAAAATATGCAAATTCCAATTTTAAAACTCGGGAAAATATTTCAGAGATTAAACAACCTACATATTTTTGAAACAAGTCGAATAAATGCACAAAATGTCCTCTACAAAACTAAAGTTCAATATTTTAATTTATTTAAAGCCCTGGCTCCCCTCACCTATCATTGCTGTGTTCTTTGTGACACTCCCCCTAGTGTTAGAAGAGTTAGCTTCCTTAACTAACGTCTTGGAAGATTTGGGATGACTGCAGCATTCCATTTTCTTTGTCTAATTTGACGGAAACTGGTCTTTTATCAAACTGTGAAGGTGAAATGAAGGGAAGGATGTGAAATATCAGTTTAAAAATAACTACTCACCACTCAAAGAGGCAAAGGACCTAGTGATTTTTACGACAATGAACATTAAGAAAAACCCTTGGAGCTCCTAAATCCTAGACACTTGACTTAAAATGTGAGGGCTAACCCCATTGACATCACAGATCCTTCCTGCAGTCACAATGCTCATGAGCCACCCAGCGAAGATGCGCCAGAAACATGAAGACTTTAGTCAGGATGCAATCAAGATTAGTTAGTATTTTGGCTTGGTGAGAGAGAAAAAAAAAATCTCTGTTTCCTTTCAAAAAAAATCACATCGACAAAAAATTAAGCCAGAAAATCCAGCGTCATGAGTTCAGGTATTCATTTCATGGATTACTCAAGGTCTCTAAATTTCTCATACTTTAGTTTCTTACTTATATTTCTTATTACGTATAATACGGTAATAAATCTCAAAGAAGACCCTTGGATGGCTTGGGCACAATAGGGTGAGAAAGTATTCCCTATTGTTATAGAACGGTTTGATCTAAATGAGTACATCTCAACAAAGTTTCCTAAATGTCTAATGGAAACACCTGAAGTATTTGTGATGATCAGCTCTTCTAGCTGACTACAGGTGTGATGGGGGCCTGGGGGAGAACTGGGGTAGGCAAGGAGGGAAGAGAGGAAGTGTAAAACAATTGGAAGCCTCCCTTTAACCTTCGCCATATGTACAAAAACTGCCCTCAATTAAAAAATAAATTTACCACCACCGAAAAAATTCACTTGCCATAGTTCCTGATCTGATTCAGCATTCTGGTTGCCTAGATACGGATGTAAACGAAAGTGCCTCCCCGACTGCCGAGGAACAGCCAGATGAACCTGATGGCCCCCGTCCTGGCTCAGCCAGTGACCAAGAAAAGAAAGCAAGTACTTTTAGATATTCATATTAAAAATAGAATATTTTCTCAGCTTCTTTAAAGCTTAGCATTGCTTAGAAAGTTCTAAGGAGTCCTGAAAGAGATGTTTTTCTTCTCACTCTACTCACATTTCCTGTTCTGCTTTGACAAAGTGACTGATGCCGGCACGACTGTAAAGAAAAAGGGTCTCAATTTGTGAATACGTTCATTGGACTGACTTTTAATATGTGGGGCTAAAAATTAACAAAAACTTGATAATTATTTGCTTTTTATGAAGATTCAAAAGGAACTATGATAAACTCAAGGTGTAGACTTGAACATGAAAAAGAGAATAGCTAAATAGAATGTTTCTTTTATCGGTACTTGTCATGTCTTCCCCATTAATGAAAAAGAACATTCAAAGAAGCAGTGTTTTTAGACTTCGCTTTGTAATTCTCATAACGCCTGACCAGCAGATGCAGCCTTTGGTGATGGAAAGAGCACTGGGAAGCTAGCATAATATCAAGCACCGATTTTTGGTATCCATTGGCTCTACTGTGCACCAGCTGTGTGACTTTCAGGGATTCCTTAACCTCTCAGTTTCCTCTTCTGTGAAATGGGCTAATTAGGCGTATCATACAGAGATGTGCGGTTTGAATGAGCCAGTAAGGTGAAGGGCTTAGCAGGAAGGAAGCGCTTAGTCAATAGCTATAATATGATTATTACCATCATCTATACCATCTTGAGCAAGTCCGTTACTTCTCTGATCCTCAGATTCCTCACCTATAAAAATAATCACCTCAAATTCTTTCTGTAATAAAGAAGGATTTCAGTTACTTAAGGTAACTAACGTTATCCACAAGGTAATCATTCCCACCTTACGGGACTGTTGGAAGAATGAAATCACATCATATACGTGAAAGTAGTTTATAGGCCATTAAGCCGTAAAGGACCATAACATTTTAAAGTATTATTGTGGAACAGGTGAAAATTGATACATGTAAAATGTCCCATAATAACCCCCAAGCTGTCTGTGAGAATTTGTATATAATTATGTTCTAGCTTGTAGGAACAGAGAAGAAACAGAGCTGATTCCTATATTGAATATTACTATACTCAATTAGCAAAGACACAAAAATTTAAATACTGTCTTAAATACATAAAAGATTGCATAGAAAGAGGAAATAAATATGCCACAGTGTTAACGGCTTTTGCCCTAGAGAGTAGGATTTTAAATGAGCATTATTTCTCTGTATCTTTTACTTTTCTATATTTTTCCAAATTTTCCTCCATCATCAGGTTTAACATTTGTCACTTTAAAAGTATGTGAGTTGTAGGTGTGTTTTTGAGAAGATACTATTTTGGGTCTTCCAAATAAGACACAAAAATTAATAAAATAAAAATAAAACAACAGAAACAATCGTTTCACTCGAGAAGGAGAAAAGAAGACAATAACCCAGTAATTTCACATACTCCTTCATTCCACGAATATTTACAAAGGGCGAGTAGGTGCCAAACCTATAAGGCCAGGGTCCAGCCAGCTGCTGAGGAAATACTACAAACGGACCCCCACAGGCAAGGCAGCGGTGAGCGGTGAGAAGAAAAGAGCTGGCATTAACAAGGTGCCGAACCGGGGCCCAGCACGGTTCCAGCTGGAAACGGGAGTGAAAACACAAACCAGGCCAGAAGGCCATCCACGTCCTCCAGGGAGTTAGGATGGTTTCGTAATGTGGACACCTGGGTGCCCAATGGATCAGTGTATCCGTTCTCTAGGGCACGACCCGGCTTCGGAGTGTCAGGGCCACTGTAGACCCCACTCAGCAATGGGGCAAGAGGGTCTAAAGCATTATCACGGTGGCTCACTAGTTCCACCCTGAGCAGCCGTGAGCCTGTTCCGGTTGCCCACCACCAAGTGGGCCAGGTCAGGAGAGTCTGACTATTGCCAGGTATTCTAGACTTGCCTTCTTGATACCTTTTTTTTTTTTTAAGTTTTCTTGGGAGAGAGAGGTTTCCAATTAAGTTTCTTAGCCCCTAAATTAAGAAGAGTAGTTCCTTAGGTATTTGCATGGGAGTCTTAATATATTCTGCTCGCCATTGTAGTCTATAAGAACATAAACCAAGAAAAAACATCCTAGGAACATATTTTGCTTAAGTTTTAACCTGAGGTAGAATACCACTCATACTCTCTCCGTTGATCCAGTTCAGTGACAGCCTCTTAAATGAGGATAAATCTTGTCCTGTTTTTAAACTTAAAAGAACATTAGAGTTTAAAATAGTTTCAGCATATACAAAACAGTGAGTACATTTGGTATCCTCTTTCCTCTTAGAAATGCTGCAAAATTATGAACTTTCATGCAAATGGAACTTTCTAGTAGTACCATTTTATTGAATTAGTGAAGTGTTCCTATGGCCAGCTATGTTTAATACTAGTAAATTATGTACATAATTGTGCTCTATACTTTTATTTTTCATTGATTATAATAATCTGACATCCAGGTTTCTTAGAAAACAAAATTACCTGGATAGACTATTTTTCTAGTCTTTGGCTCTGTTTTTGAAAAATAGCTGATGTCTCTCAGAATTCAGCATGTCAGAAATAATTTACTCTGTGAAAACTTCTTTAGTAACTCAGCCAATAATCACTGGTTAGTTCTTTAAAAAATTATCTAAGTGGAGGGGCTGGCCCAGTGGCGCAAGCGGTTAAGTGCGCGCGCTCTGCTGCGGTGGCCCGGGGTTCACCGGCCGGGATCCCAGGCGCGCACAGACGCACCGCATGTCAGGCCATGCTGTGGCGGCGTCCCCTGTAAAGTGGAGGAAGATGGGCATGGATGTTAGCCCAGGGCCAATCTTCCTCAGCAAAAAGAGGAGGATTGGCAGATGTTAGCTCAGGGCCGATCTTCTCACAAAAAAAAAAAAATTATCTAAGTGTGGCTGGCCCAATGACGCAGTGGTTAAGTTCACATGCTCCGCTTCAGCGGCCCAGGGTTCGCAGGTTCAGATCCTGGGCATGGACATACGCACCGCTAACAAGCCATGCTGTGGCAGGCATCCCACACAAAACAAAAGAGGAAGATGGGCACAGGTGTTAGCCCAGGGCCAATCTTCCTCAGCAAAAAGAGGAGGATTGGCAACAAATGATAGCTCAGGGCTAATCTTCCTCACCAAAAAAAAAAAAAAGAAGAAGAAGAAGAATCTGTGGCTTTGGCTTTTCCAAAAAGTTTCTCCTTACAGTATACCAAATCTATGAACTGAAGCTTTCTAGTGTCTTCCCAGAACTTGATTTTTGTTTTAGTCTCTGGCAATACAAATGGAGCATGTGCATGATTAACTGGGCTGAGGGTCTATGATCTATAGTATATATTTTGTTTAAAATTAAAACATTTATATAGAATAAGATGGATAAGATTTCCCTATAAAGTAGCTGATGATACATTTTAAACCTGTGACCTTTGTTTTAGGTAAGATTATCTCCAGCCAAAATGTCAACCAAGAATTCAACAGATCTAGTTGAATATGTCAACAAGTAAGTCTGTAAATTACAACCAATTTTAACTATTTGCTGTATTTAATGATTGTTAGAGTTTAAAGTGCCTGAATGAGATCTTTGAGTTCATCTAAACTAATTCTCTGCTTTCAGATGGACTATATTAAACTATCTCAGCAAGATGAACCTCTCTCTCCTATTTCTTTCTGATTGACAGAGCAAGACAATTTTATTGCCTCCTCTGTTAATAACCTCCATAGGTTCCTGTAGATTTATTAATAAAATAATACAACATAGTCAATGAATGACATATGACAAGATCATATGTAGTTAACTATGATTTTCCAAATAAACCAAATAAAGATGTTAACACTTCATGATAACTCAGGAAATTTTTAAATAAATTAATCATCAGAAAATTTTGTTTCTGCTGTTAACAGTGCCACCCCTGGAGCTCATCCAGGGAAGGTCTACGGAAGAGGGACAACTCTTGGGAATTGGAAAATAACATACAATTGATACATGTGCATTGTCCAAAAGATCCTAGAATTCCAGTTTGTAAAGGTGGGATCACAGAGGCAATGCATATTAATTTGAATTTCTATTCCATATGTCAAATGTGCCCCTACTATTTTCAGGACACTTGAAATTTAGTCTCAGTCCTTCCATGTGTGACCTCAGTCAGCCCCATATGTCTCTGGGTTTTGGTTAACTTTCATTTGCCAAATGAAGAGGTTGGACTAGAAGCTCTCTAGGACCTACTGCAGATTTAAAATAATTCTGATCCTAAATAATACATCATGACCACAGAAGAAAAATGACCAAACCAATGGAATGAGTCAATGTGAAGAGAAAAATCTAAATACTGAATTTTCATTTTTTAAAAGTACGTTTAACAATGAAGATGATAAAATTTTTAAATTAACTGATTTTTATTGCAATATGTTCACAATTAAGAATTTCCCTGTTCCTTAGCCAACTAAATTTAATACATTCTAAATAGTTCAACCACGGTATTTCAGCCCTTCTTTTCATGCTGCCCATAACTCATATTTGCTTACAAGAAAATGAGGCTATAATTTAGAGAAAATGGAACCAAACAAGCTTTGGAACAATGGAACCAAACTGTTTAAAAATATGACATTTGGGTAGTTGACACTTTTTCTGTGTTAAGGGCAATGAATGTGGTATGCACAAAAATAATGATCATAAATGGATATACTAGCTAACCTCCTCATCCAAGGAGAAAAGGGAGACCTGTTCCCACCTCACTTTCCATATGACAAATGGAAAATAGAAATCATTATTCTGATCTGTCAAATTTCGATATGAACCCAAATGGATTTCTTTAGCCCAGGATGGTGACCTACATTCCAGGAGATGAGAGAACGAATTCCTGGAAGATGGCAACAAACATAAAAAGAAATCTGTGGAAATTTTTGCCATTTCTTGGATTCCAGAGAAAGTAAAATTAAGACAAAGGGGAAGAAGTATTCTATAATTCAAAGCAAAAGCGTGATGAAGATTACCTGGCCCCAACATTCATTTCTAACTTGATCTCCCTCACATCCCTTCTCTTGCTGTCTAAGCCTTATATCTAGAACTTTCTATGCACCACCTGAGATTGTTGGTTTTCTTTTGGTCTCTCCTCTCTAATCTCCCAGAACAGGCTGCAAGCTCCCTAAAGGCAGGGGCTCTATGGCCTTATGTGTTTTGATACCCCTACAGTAGCCTGTCGTGGTGCATTGAATATTCTTTTCTGAGAAACTGCAGTTGACAGACTTAATGGAGAAGAATGGTGGAACAATTGAATCTTTAGGGCTCTGCTTAGAGCAGTAGACTTCTGGATAGCTGATCAACTGGAAAAGCAAAATGGCATTTGGGCATTTCAATCATCAACGCAGATATTTTGAACTGACACGTTGAATCCAATAAAATAAACATAAAAAATAATTTTTAAAATAACTTCATCCTTCAAGTCATAATACTTATTGAGTGACAACAGATTTACTGATACGCAGAGTACTTACACAAGTAAAAGTCATTATTGACTTATTAAATTGCCTGAATATATATTACATATTCTCAGAGATTCTGCCTCATAAATCTTTTATGGGTATATTTAGAGGTAATACTAAAAACAAATAACAACAACAACCAAAAAAGTAAAAATCCAGCAACAAAAGAGATAATGCCTATCCTACAAACAAGGTTTGGCTAGAGATATGCACATTAAAAAGACAGGCAGACCAAGTGTTTACAGGCCCTTCTCAGCCTCAGGCAGTTGGAACAACACCTACACATTATTAGTACTTGTTAAATGTTAGGTCATATTAATAATCCACGGGGCAGGGGGAGGCAGAATGCTTGCAATCATTTATAGGACAATTATAGTGACATTATATTAAAGGCAGTAAATAATTCTGATTTCCACACGTGTTCATCGATTCACAATGAGCAGACATCCACTGATTTGATGATAGTGTATCCGGTGCTCATTTAAGCTTAATTGTGCAGAAAAGCACCAAAGCCTTTTTTCATTTTCTTCTTTTTCTCCTGCTGGTGGAAGGAGCACTGCATGGAGGCCAGGCATCTCAGGTCTACTCTTGAATCTGCCTCTAATCAGCTATGTGACCTTGAGAAAAAGAAAATGTCTTCTCTTCTCCAGGCAATCTCTGCCTCCTATAAAATTGGGTGGGGTTTTAGGTGGTGGATGATGAGCAGCCTGAGTCCCAAGGGCTGTCTGTGTTCAAGATCCAGATTTCATTTCCTGGATGCAGGCTAGAAAGCTGCCTCTACTTGCTATTTCTCAACTCCGTCCACAATTTCTCATAAACATTCTTTTATGTAATAAAGTTAAGTGGTAAGTAATAAAGTAACTTAAGAACATACATTATTCCCCTATGGGATTTAATTTTGAACGAAAAACAATTTCTCCCCATAAATCTCTTTTTATTTTTCTTCAATTGACCCTCCTGAAAAAAAAAAGTTTCTCACCACTGAATCAAATCATTTCTAAGGTTTCTTCCATCCCTAACATTCTTTGGTTTTCAAAAACTGGTTTTTATCATTTATTCACTTAAATATTTATTGAGAGTCTACTATGTGCCAGGCACTCTACTAGGCACTTGGAGAGTCACCAGTGAACAAAATTCACAAAGACCCCTGCCCTCAGGGAGCCTCCATTCTTGCAGGAGGAAGAGACACACATTGTTAGATACCATGGTGAAGGCAGGTCTCATTGAGAAGTTGGCATCTGAGCAAAGACCAGGAGATGAGGGAGTTGGCCATGTGAACATGTGGGTGAAGAGCAAAGTTGCTAAGGCAGGAATCTTCTTGTGGCATGGCAGAAGCAGCAAGGGGGCGAAGATGGCTGGAGTGAAAAGGAGGGAAGTACAAACTTGAAGGATGATGCTATTTGGGCCAGGGAAATGGAATTGTTTTGTACTAAGGAGCTGTTCAGACTGGGTTATAGCCAATATATATCTCAGGAATTCTCTCAGGAGTACATTTTGGGAGGATGAGGGTCTGGCTGACAGCCAAAGAAGGGTATTTAAAATTTGGATACATAAAACTATCAGTAAATCAAATGGGCAAAATAATAAATGATTAATGATGTCTCCTTGTGAGTAGAATATGGCATTCAGAGTCTGGAAAGTATCTATTTTCAGGGTTGTTTCTTAGTGCTGTGGCAGACATTTTATTATACTGTGATGCATTGCTTTGCTGCTACACGATGGAGACAGATATTTCACATTACAGTCCACAAGAACAGAAGACAAAATGCTCCTGGTTGAGCTTTCTATGGGATGGCTCGTGTTGGGTTGGAGATCTTTTGGTTTTATTTTGCAATATCGTATCCATCTTAGAGGGCAACTAGCTCACAGGTGAGAACGCTCAAAATAGTCTGAATGGCCTATGAAGAAAGGGATACACGGGGCACTCCAGTTGTTAGCAAGTTCTTATTAATTGGCAGACCTTCTCCCATCCTGCTCTGTTCCCTGGCCCACTGACCGTATTCATTGCGAAAGCTTCCAGCTCTTACTCTGTGTTAATCATCTCATTTAATCTCACAATAACCCTAAGGGGTGGATAGTGTCACTATTTTTAAAATGAAGACACTGGGGTTCAGAGGAGTCAACTATTTGCCCAAGGTCACACAATGCTATGACAGAACCAAATTCTAACCCAGAAATCTATGTCTGTATTACTGCAAAACCTATTTTCTTAACCACTCCTCTATCCACACGCCATGCCAGCTATCCCCTCAACATGTGCATGCGCGCACCCACACACACACACACATACATACACACACACCAGACACACTGGGATATCTTCACCTCCAGCCCCTCCCCTGCAGCATGGAAGATGTCTTGCAACCATAGTTTTCTGATCTTCCTTCATGGGTGCCCCTTTGTGGGTGCAGGCAGCATGGATTCACAGCATGTTAGCTGCACTGGGGAGGAACTGCCATCAGCCACAGTACTGTCTTTTCTTCTTCTCTACCCAGTATTTTCTCACTGCCCCCCACCTGTGATGGGCAAGACTCTGGCTGTGGGTGGGCACAGCTGTAGGAATTGAGCATTACCCACAGCAACCCCAAAGAAGTCAGGGCAGGGGCTGCCCAGAGAAGCTCAGTCTCTCCCGCCCCAGGAGGCTCTCTGGATTCTTGCCACCCCTAAGAGCTTCTGCTCAGTATGAGAATCGTGCTGAGGCCAGTCTCAGCTCTCTAGAGCAGAGAGGGAGCCCCCCCAACCTCTGGGCCTCAAAGAGGACCCTTAGGACCCCAAGAAGAGACGTGAGCCAAGCAGAGCCAAGGTAACTGGGATGAAAAATTACGTAATGTTGGGAGCAAGTTATATGTTAAAAAGCAGAGGAATAAATACATCTTCTCTCTCTGAGAAAAACACTGATGTAATGGGAAGAGTTACTGATTGGTCTAAACAAAGCTGCTGTGATGTAGGAAAAAGAGTCAAAGAGGCAGGTTAAAACGTTTCCCAGTTGAGTTACTTACAATTTCCAAGCCTCGGTTTCTACCTAAATTGAGAAAAATTTCACTTATGCCATGCAGTAGTGGTGGGAATGAAATGAAATAATGTTTACGAAAGTGATATGTTGACGATAGCCCTATATAGAAATAAGATAGTGTAATAATAAATTCCTTGCATTTCTCCCGGGCTAAGAACACCCCTCAAATAATTTACCAGCTGTATTAGTTTCCTAGGGCTACCATAGCACAGTACCACCAACTGGGTGGCCTAAAACAACAGAAATTTATTGTCTCACAATTCTGGAGGTTAGAAGTCTGAAATCAAGGTGTCAGCAGGGTTGGTTCCTTCTGAGAGCTCTGAGGGAGAATCTGTTTCATATCCATCCTCTAGCTTCTGGTGACAGCCAACAATCTCTGGCATTCCTTGGCTTGTAGATGCATCACTCCAGTCTCTGCCTTCTTCTTTGCATGGTATTCTTCCTGTGTGTCTGTCTTCACATGACCATCTTCTTATAAGGACACTAGTCACATTGGATTAGGGGCCCATCCAACTCTAGTATGACCTCATCTTAACTGATTACATCTGCAATGACCCTGTTTCCAAATAAGGTCACATTCTGAGGTACTAGGAGTTAGGACTTCAACATATCTTTTTTGGGGGGGATGGGGGACACAATTCAGCCCATAACGCCATCTAATAAGTACTAATAATTATAATAACACATGTGTGTGACATGTAGACATTACAAAGCACTTCAGGTACATTACAATTGATGTCCTTCAGTCAGTTGGGGAGGGCGGGAATCATCCTCTCTACAGGACAGAGAAGGAGCTCTCTCCTCTCTCTTCCTAAGAGAGGTTAAAGGCAGTAAGTGGCATAGGCAGAACTTGAACCCGGGTCTTCTGACTCCAAGTACAGTGCTCTTCCCCCTGGAGACTTACATAAGTAACACACACACCCCCAAAATAGCAAGGTAATATGGGAAAGTGCACTACAAAATACAGAATGCTGTAGGAAGTCCAAATATCATCACAACAATCTGTTGCTGCAGTTTACAGACATCTTACCTGTAAGTGTAACCTGGACATCCACCATGCCCTCCTTCACACAGGGACTCTGGAACACTTGCCAACCTGAACGCCTCCACAAGAAAGCCAGTCACAACAGGTACATTATTAAGTCTGCAATTTTACTGAAAATTTTACTCAACATGAGGAGTTTGCCTCATATAGTACATAACTTTTCACTGTAAAAGATCCATAACCAGACTCTCTCCAGTCTTTTCTTGGCTGTGTTGCTGTTTGGAGTCCTGGCCTTTCTGGGCTCCTCCTGCAGAGCCCCTGCTGGCCCAACCCCATTGGCCTTGGTCTGCTTCCTCCTGGACTGAGCCCACTGAAACTCGAATTGCCTCCCTCCCCACCCCCAGAGCGTTCAGCCCTACAGAAAAACTCAGCAATGGAGTTTGCTCCATAGCTAGCAAAATCCCTCTGCCAGGGTGGTTATAAACAAGCAATGGAGAAACTATAGAAAATGTATTTTCAATTTCATTGCCCCCCACACACACTCACAGATTATTTTTGTGAAGCATCAAAATATTCTTTAAAATTTCACTTTATTTTTTCTTTGCAGGACTCTATGCACTGAGAATGTAACTAGTCATGTAATAGATCTCACAAAAATGAAAATCCTCTTCAGTTATGCCCTTTTGTGTTCTAGAAAAAGGTTTAGATTTTCAAATTTTTGTCTCTTGAGTATTACAGGTTGCCAAAATGGTTACCAGAATCTCCTAAGTAAATTTAGTGCTCTATTCACAAGAACAGAACAGGCAGAGAAGTGAGAGGCACTATGTTCCAATGCATCTGCCAGCGACAGCACAGCTGGTGTAACTCACACTGAATTGCAGAGAAATAGAAGTCGGAGTTTGTGGAAAATCTGTTCAGATTCAGTTGTCAGCTATATAACAATGATTTATGTAAAGCCCAAATATCTCTCTGAAAAGGCCCCTTAGGAATTCTTTCCCCTGTGGTTAGTATCTTCATCTAGACTAGTCTGCAATATTCGGTTCTTTCCTTTCACAGTTAAATTTAGAAAAGTTACACTGATATCAGACACTAATAAAGCAGTGAATTTTTTTACTTCACTGAAAGGATCAGGGCAGCCACATCTTGCTACTAATGAAAGGCCTCAGTTTTTAACCTTTTGGATGAGCTGATGATTTGAACAATGGTATCTTCAGGAATTTCTCTTAGAAGACTGAAAATGTTCGTTATGTGTGTTCTTCTAGCTGTTGATTTAGAAATGTCAATTGGAAAACAATACTCTTTCCTTACGGCAATGGAAATAGGAAAAAAATACAAGCTCTATGTTTATCTTGTAAAAATCATGTAAATAGAACTAAACAAAGCATCATTTGTTGCTTCATTAAGCATCATTAATAAACAATAACAATAACACTCTAATAGTAAATCTTAGGCATGAAAACAAATTTCAAAAAGGAACACTCTCCACTTAAATATAAAATAACTTTTAAAATTAAACTCTGAAAACTAAAAAGAGGGGGCCAGTCCAGTGGTGTAGTGGTTAAATTCACATACTTCACTTCGGCGGCCTGGAGTTCACAGGTTCGGATCCGGGGCATGGACCCATGAACCACTCATCAAGCCATACTGTGGCAGACATCCCACATATGAAGTAGAGGAAGATGGGCACAGATGTTGGCCCAGGGCCAATCTTCCTCAGCAAAAAGAGGAGGATTGGCAACAGATGTTAGCTCAGGGCTAATCTTCCTCACCAAAAAAGAAAAAAAGAAATATCTGCAGTCCAGCATTTATATGTCACTTAGTGTCTCCATGGTTGCAGGCAAATACATCCCATAGCACCGGGTGCCACCCTCCTTAGAGGCTTCCTTCAATGTGCCAAATAGCAACAACAATGAGGCCATGACAGGCAGGACAACAGACTGGCATCTGAGCAGAGGTGGCAGCCCTGTTCCACTGGTCCCTCTGCCGGCCTAAGTCTGCTTCCTCATGCTCTTTCTGGATATAGTCTTGACACCAGCCAACAGCACACCCAAAGAGTGACTGTACATGGGCCCCTCGGAACCCTGGACCGCAGTGCAGCTGCATGGCATTCACTGCCCCACCACACGCTTCTCACATGTTATCCCAGAACTTACAACCACACAGCAAAGTGGGCCCTGTTAGCCCTATTTAAAGATGAACGAACTGAAACACTTAAACGGTAAGTGGTAGAGCCTATGTCCCATCCTAGTCTATGTTGCCTTCCAGCTTGCCAAGCTGCTTCTGAACATCTACATAACTTGAGTGCTCAGATTCCATGTTTCACTCTTCAACACTCCATTATATATGCTATCTTACGTTTTTCACTGCTTCCCATGACCAGTCTTAAATAAATCAGTGATGTTCAGTTTTTAGAATACATTAGAATCACCTAAGTGCTTGTTTAAAATACATATTCTTGCTCTCCCTCCAACTTCTCCAAAAATTATGATTTAGTAGGTCTCTGGTAGAGTCAAGGCATCTGCATTTTAACAACTTCCCTCCCTTCCCCACCTCCATGATACTAATGCAAGTTTCTTTATGAGAAACACTGAATTAAACTAGGTTCCTTGAGGGGCAGACCCATTATAGATTGTGCATTGACTAGAGTAAACATTTGGCAAGTATTTATTGATATATTTCTATTTCAACTGATGTTTTTATTGGTAAGTTACTAGATACAGATACAGTGCTTTCAGTTGCGTGTAGCAAAAACTCCAACCAAAATGGCTTAAATGTAAGAACATTGATTATCTCACATTAAAAAATCTAGAGTTTGGTTAATTTCAAGGCTTAGCAACATCACCAAGCACCCAGGTGTTTTCTATCCTTCCTGCCTGCCACCCTCTTTTCCCTCATGATCACGAGATGGCTTCAGCAGTTTCAGGCATCAAGCACAGACAAACAGGACAAGAGGAGGAAAGTTTCTTCTTGTGTATCTCTTCTTGAAGGCAAAGAAACCTTACCCAGAAGCCCCACAGTAGGTTTTCCCTTGCACCCCACTGGCCAGAATTGCTTCACATGCTCCTGCCTAAACCAGTTGCATCTCAACCATCATGGGACCATCATGATTAGCCTGGCCCCCTGAAGGACATGGGGGGCAGGAGGATGAACCAAATCAGGCAGAAGGGGGAATGGCTAATAGGAAGTTAACCAATAGTGTCTGCCGCACTGGGAACTCCAAAAAGAAATCCTAAATATTGAGAGGAATGCAACATAATTTACAAGTGTCTGTATAGGACTGAAGACTGGAGATCAAATACCCTTTCACTGGCGAATATTGGCTGCAGACTGTCTAGAGGCCAAAATAAGAACTAGCTCAAGGAAAATAACGAGCGAGTCTGTAGTCCACGACTAGGCTGTATGTCACCATCGGCAGGGCCTGACGTCCTCTTCCCTCCTGCCTATGACTCAGACATCCACAGGGTAGCACTGTCAGCATGCGGGGGCCTTAGAGGAATGGATTTTATATATATATGAGGTTCCATTTGGTAATTTTCCAGAAGAACATTTTTGAGCCAAATGAGTGGGTAGATGGAATCTGATTAATAAAAGCCCTTAGCAAAGCCTTCTTTGTTCCTTAAGTGTGCAGGTGACAGGAAGGAGGACTCTCACCCAGGCTGAGGCTATTTTATTCTGCTAGCAGAGAGGAAACTGCAAACCTACAGGATCTAACAACCTGTAGCTTTATTGAGCCATTTTTTTCTGCAATTTTCTAACAACTGAATCTTAAGGGAACAGTTCAGCTGGATAAATCAGTCAGTCAGTCGAAAAATATTTATTGACCACCTACTATGTGTCAGGCACTCTTCTCAGTGTTGGGGAACAAGTTAGATAAAGTGCCTGCCCACAGGGAGCTTTCATTCTAGTGATGGAGGGCAAAAATAAACACAAACAAATAAATAAGATAATTTGGGTAATGACAAATGCTATGCAGAAGATGAAGTGAGGAATTATGATAGAAAGTGACTGAGGGGAAGGCTTGTCTGAGGAGAAGGGGATATTGGAGTTGAGACCTAAACAATGAGAAGGAGGCAGCCATGAAGTGACTGCAAGGAAGAGCATTCCAAGCAGAAGGAATAGCAAGTGCCAAGGCTCTGAGCTAAGAACTAGCTTAGCATGTTTGAGGAACAGAAAGAAGATCCATGTGGTTGCGTGAGAGAGAATGGTGGGAAGAGTGGGAGGAGATGAAGTCGAACAGGAGAGCAAGGGTTTTGTTGTCAGAGAATGGAAAAGTGTGAAGCGTTTTCAGTAGGCAAGTGCTGTCATTTACACTTTTGGACAGACCACTCTAGCTGCCGTGTGGAGGATGCACTCCTTGTTAGGAGGCAAAAGTAGAGGAGATGATGGTGGCCAAGACCAAGAAAGGAAGAAAGAACTAGGGAAGAGTAGATATGGAGCCTGGGGACACTTCTACCTGTCGTTTCTGCTGCCACTCTGTTAGGTCGCTTAAGTAGCATTAATCACAGTGTGTCTCTTGCTTCTGCTTACTCTTTCCTGGAATGACAGGCATACATGGGCGAGGTTAACATTTGATTTTGGAGTCAGACATGAGTTTCAAATTCTGACCCTGACATCTCCAAGTTGTGTGACCATCCCTTCTTCTGTCTGGTAAATTTCCTCAATCTGGTCTCCGGAATCACTAATTCATTCTTCAGTTATTCCCTCTGTCATATTTATCCCATCTTTTATTTTTCTTTATTTAAACTATTATAATTTCTTATGCCTAATATTTCTACTTGTTTACTTTTCATGTTTTCTAGTTTTTTGTTTCCATTTTGCTATCTTCCCATAACTTCTTTTTTAATATATTTATTAGCCTTTTTAAAAATTTCTTGTTGCATATATTTTAGTATTTCTTTTCTGTAGGAATCTGTAATCCAGTAGATTGTTTATTTGTTGGCTGGTTAGTTTTTGAAAAGACTGTACTCCTCAAATGTCCTGATATTTTGACCTGTGAGTACATCTGTCCCTTGGGGATTTCAGCCAGACCTAGTCTCCACTGGAGTCTGGTCAGCTCCAATGAGCTCAGGAGGTGGGGTGTGGACGAGCCCCAGGCACAGTAAAATCACAGCAAACTACTCCCCATCCTACAAAATAACTTCCGTCAGGCCTTCACGTTTTGCTCCTCAGGAAGAAGTAATGTTAGGAGAGCAGTTGCTTTCCCACCCCTGGGGCATGTGGAGGTAGAAGAGTGTAGACGCAATTGCCCAAGGTCAGTTGTTTTCCAAGATTTTGCTATTATTGTTTCAGCTTCTGCCGAACACAGGACTTCTGCCTTGTCTGATTTAACTCTTGAGGACACTTAGACCAGAGTCTGAAATTTCACAGAGTAGAGTAGTTTGTCCCAAGGCAATAGGGGGAGAAGCAAAAGCAGAATTACAATGGTCCCTCTTCCCCATTTTATCCTCCCACAACTATATCTCCTGCCCCAGACCCACGTGGCCATCTGACTGAGGTTGGGTTGCCCAGGAAACAGGCTCTGAGACAGAGATTGGTGTGAACTGAAGGCTTATGATGGAGTGCTCTGGGATAAACACCTGTGAAAGGGAAGGAAAGGATACAGAATTGGGCAAAATGAGAAGTATTGTGATGCAATACCAAGGAAGACTTCAGCTGACCCCACAGGGAGCTCTGAAGCTAGGATGGTCCTTCTAAGTTGTTCTGAGATACAGCAAGCGTTCCAGGCCCTTATATCCACATATCAACCAATCACTGAATTTGAGCTGCCCCAGAAAGTGGGCATGACCTTGGGCAAGGCGACTCTCTTCACCAAGAAGGTTCCCAGAGGATGCTAACAGCTGAGGTCTGTCAGCTAGCAGTGCTCCCAGCAGTTGGGGAAATAAATCCTTCCTTCCTAAAAGGCGAGCTGGTGGCACATCACAGCACCCACTATACCACCCCACACATTGACAGATTTAAAATAGCCTCCACTGCCCCAGGGGTTTGTCACAGTGTGGTAGTTCAAAATTGGCCACCTCAAAATATGTCTTTTTTTTACCTTGGTTATTTTATTGATAGACTGGGAGGGTCCTTGCTAAGACCAAATATTTACATTTATAAGGGAAGTCTCCACTTGTAAAGGTATCTCCCTCTCTGTACCTGGAAGAAGGGGGGATGATCTTATCTCTAGAAACTCTTATCAGTGCGGAAGGCAGACTGAAATCTGCATACTCCTGATTGCTGTGATTTCTGGTGGTCTCCCATGTCTGACTCCTCCACCCCCAATGTCCTCCTTTGTCTACCTGAATATGCTATTTAAGGTGAAAACCTCTGCCATTCATCAAGAAACTCAGTTTCCCTCTTTTCTCCCATGTATACATGTCATAAAGCTTTGTTTGATTTTTTCCTGCTATTTGGTCTCATGTCAATTTAATTTGTAGCCCAGTCAGAAAGGACCCAGAGTGGATAAAGGATAGTCTTGATCCCCTTCAACAGTTTTCTCATTTTCTCTCTCTATGTCCTCCAAGGTTTTAGGATGGGGGAGGACGGGAAGCCAGTAGTCATGCTAGTTCAGCATGTTCGTAGGGACCATAGTGAGTCCAGGAACTTTTACTCCTGAGGAACTGTGTAACTCATTTCCTCTCTTTCTGTGCTCTGTCTCATGTGAGCTGTCATGTTCCTCTGGGGCAGATGTACTTGAGCTGAATTGTTCACTCTAGACCTCAACTCTCCCTCGCTGAGAGCTTCACTTTTCCTGGGAAGCTGAAGTTAAGTGGGTCCTCCAAAGACCAACCAGAGCTGAGCAGAGGTGCGCTGTGGTTGAAGGAGCCTCACCTGACGGCTCTGCAGAGACATTAAGACCCCTGGGCCTGGGGGATGGCAATATTTTCCAAGGGACGCGAGTCTGTCCTGTGAGCCCCACAGAACCCCCCATCATTTCTCAAGCCCTAGATCCTCACCTCAGAACAACTCCAGCTTTGCTTTCCAACAAGATTATTCTGATGACAGTGGAAGGAGGGGGTACTGCGGAAGGTACAAGTGGAGACAGAGGCCAGTTAGAGGCCTGTGACAGTGTGCTGGTTTTAAAATGTCCACAGATTCTTTAATACTCCACTGCTCAAGAGGTGGAACGTAATTCCCCTCCCCTGGAGTGTAGGCTGAGCTCAGTGACTGGCTTCTAAGGAAGAGACTAAAGCAAAAGTGATGGCGTATGACTTCAGAGACTAGGTCACAAAAGTAAGCAAAGTAAATTAAACGAAGCAAAAGACATGACAAAAGCAGCTTGTCCTTCAAGAGATTTATCTGTGAGGAGAAGGAGTAATGTGCTAATGCCAATAGGGGCCATCAGGATTTTACCTCTCTCTTTGCTCTAATGCTAAATAGCCCTAGCCTTTGTCTTTTTCCTTTTCTAATTTACTCTTCGTTGAATTTCTGACTCTTTTGTTAATCTTTGCCTTTGAGCTATCATTTCTTCCAAACTTAGAAGGCAGCCCTCTCCTCAGTGTAGAATTATCAGGTAGTAAATTTCTGTCGATCCAACTGGGCTTGTTAGAATAGTGAGTAAAACAGAGAACAATTTCTGCTTGGGAAACTTTCAGCTTGAAAAATGCACGATACGAGATCAAGGCGTAAGTCAGATCAGCTTCTTAGATGAGACATAAACCTAGATTCTGACCAGGTAGGCGCTTCAAGTCCCACCAAACTTCTCACAGCGGGGAGAATACAGGAGCAGAAGTCAGGATGCAAGTGCTGGCTCTGGCTCCCCCTGCTCATTCTCGTAACGCCTCTGGTGTTGTTTCCTCTCCCTGACTAGCCGTCATCCTTTTCTTCCCGCCATTCCAAACCCCCCGAGAAGTCAGCTAGAAGACAGACTGAACAATCAGGAGCGCACCATCGCTTTCCTCCTTGAACAAGCCTTCCGCATCAAGGAGGACATCTCTGCTTGTCTTCAGGGGACCCACGGCTTTCGAAAAGAGGAGTCGCTTGCCAGGAAGCTACTGGAAAGCCATATCCAGACCATCACCAGCATCGTCAAAAAACTCAACCAAAACATTGAGGTAGCTCTTTATTTCCTATATGTTGGCAAAGACAATCAACCACCGATGTCATTTTTCAGCTATAGAAATGAGTCACTATTGTTTAAGTTTAAATGGTTACAATTTAGTTGCCTCAGAGGGAAACAGTCCAATATTTCAACCGCTCGTTTATGCCAAAAAGTAGAAGGAAATTCTATTCAAAAAACGTTCACTCAATATTTATTTTGTGACAGTAAAGACAATTGTTTAACATTATGTCAGACATTGTGCTAAGGTGCTTATTTTAGCCTAAATCTTCAAGATTCTACTAATGTAATCATTTCCGAGAGAGGTTTTCATAATGCATTGGCAATGCTGATTCATAGGCCCATTACAATCTGACCCCAACAATCTCTCTGACTCCATCTCCCACCCCTCTCTCATTCACTCTGGCCATACTGGTCTCCCAGCTCTTCCTAGAACATACCAAACATGCTATGGCTTCAGGGCCTTTGCACATGCTATTCACTTTGGCTGGATCATCTTCACCTAAATATTTCTATGAAATGTTCTTCATTTCCTTCAGGTCCCTGCTCAAATATCACCTTATCAGAAAGGATTTCCTTGACACACTATAATAGCACCCCTCTCAACCCCAACAGTCACAATCTCCCTTAAACCCTTTGTTACTTTTATCCATAGCCTATATCGCAAACTATTATAGCTTATATTTGTTTATGGTGTGTTTCCTCTTCTAAAATATAATCTCCATGAGGGCAGGGACTTTGTTTGGTTCACTGCTAAATCCCACACCAAATGATCACAGTGTATGAGAGGTAGTCAGCACTCTGTAAATATTTCCTGAATAGATGAATGAATGAATGAATGGTGTTTAAGGTGTTAAAGGGAAAATATTTGAGTTTCTAATCAAAAAATAAAATGCTTGGGTTAAACCAAGATAAACAGATTTTTACTACAGATCTTTCAGAGTTTTTAAAGTGCTAATGAGCGTATTGAATTTGGGATAGCAGCTTTCAGCAAAGGTTCCAGGGAATAGACTTTAGGAAACTGACCAAAAATTTGTGGAATTATGAGAACTGACAACAATCGCCTCCCACAATACATGTCTTTTCTACTATCAGAGAATTGTGGATTAAACAAAAAAACAAACAAACAAAAAACATGAGCAATGACTTCCTCATGACTTTGTATTTAAGGCTAAGGATATTTATTAATTTATTACCTGTATGGTCTGGCAGACCCCATAACGCATTTGAGGGAGTGCGGAAAGTTTAAAAGCCCTAGTGAACTTTTAAAAGGCACTTTATTAGTATTTAGCACATATTGAATTGACCCTCGTGCCTAAAAAATCAATGCTACTTCTCAAAGTGGTCAAAGGTGTTTACAGGCATCATAAAGTATCATGAAGATGACAAGAGATAAGCAGTTCAGTGCCTTTGAGATGATGAGAAGATCAAGTACATACAGCACTAGCACCAAAATAAGATCCTAATTTAGGACTCACAACTTCTTGGTAATTGAAAAGAGAACAGCATCCTCAGAAATGTCAAAATGCTTCTAGAATGTTCTATATTTTGATTTGGGTGGTTATTACACAGTTGATTATATTTGTGAAAATCCATCCAGATATATACTTTGATTTGCACATTTTAATACATATTAATTATACCCCCAAAAAAATACTCAGCATTAGGGGGAAAAAAGTTTCCAGATCTCTAGAAATGTTGCCGAGAGCTTCTTTTCCTATAGTAATTGATTACCTTAGATTAGCTCTGAAAACAGACAAAGCCAAAACATTTTCCAAATACTATAAAATTTCAGAATGTTTGCAATCCTGTTAAGGGTTTGGCATATATAGGGAAAATGAGAAGGCCTGGTCTGATTGTGCAGAAAACTGAATTAGAAAATAGTTAACCGCTGTAGATAATGTAGTTACAACATTATGAAGAATAAACAATTAGGCTACCTTTAGCAAATAACTGAGACGAAGCACTTTATAGAGAAATGGATGCTATTCAAGTATTTTTTAAAAACCTAAACGCATTAACCAGATCAGCCCATTTGCAGATGGGCCAGCAAGACAGATCCAGGTGTGAGCTGAGGCTTGGCTTGGGTCTTTAAAAGGAATGAAAAAAACACTTTTTTTAATCAACTATAATTGCAGCAGTTAAGTTGCTTGTTCCTTTTCAAAATCAAATTATTTCTGTTTTTAAACTGGCAGCTAATTATAAATTTTAAAATTAATTTTTAATTCAAGAAAAGAGAATTTTATGTATATTGCTTTATTGTGTTTTTTTCCCCAACTTATAAAAGCAATACTTGTTAATTGTAATTATTTTGAAAGTTTAGGAAAAAATTGTAAAACCTGAGAAAAAATTTCTCACAATTCCACCACCAAATGGCAATCTCTACCAATACCCAGATGCATCTCCCTCTAGTCTTTCTGGGCATTCCATTTAGGAGGCTGAGACTACATTCATAAGCACAATCTTTAATATAAAATTATATCATAAACTCTTTCATATGTCATTAAAAGCTCTTTGCATGGTCCATACACCATGATTTGCTTAATTATTCTAATATTGAAATATTTTTGTGCATAATTATGTGTCTGCATTTGGATTATTTCCATAGTATATATTCTTAGAAGTGGAATTATCTGGGTATGAACACTGTGAAAGCTCTTGATGCATGTTGTCTAATTGGTTTCCAGAAAGTTTATACCCATTTACACTTCCATCAGCATTACATGAGAGTGCTTTTTTCATTGTGCCTATGCCAGCATAATTTATTGTTTTAATCTTTGCTAATTCGATGGGATAAAAATGAGATCTTTCTCTTTTTTCACTTTGTAAAATTGACTATAATAGGGGCCGGCCTAGTGGCATAGTGGTTAAGTTTGCATATTCTGCTTGGGCAGCCCAGGTTTCACAGATTCGAATCCCAGGTGTGGACCTACACACCACCCATCAAGCCATGCTGTGGCAGCGTCCTACAAACAAAATAGAGGAAGATGGGCACAGATGTTAGCTCTAGTGACTATAACAATTTGCACTTTCTCTGTCAATAATCTGTTAATGTCTTTTGCCAGTTTGTCTTTTGGAGTCTTAGTGCTTTTTAATTTTTATTGATTTGATGATCTTTTTATTAATTGAAGATAATAGCCAGTGATAGGTTGGTAAATGTCTAACAATCAGCAATTAACTTTTTTCTGGGGGATAAAAACCTGGTTTATAGGGGCCAGCCCAGTGGCGCAAGCGGTTAAGTGCACGTGCTCTGCGGCGGCGGCCCAGGGTTCGCTGGTTCGGATCCCAGGAGCGCACCAACGCACTGCTTGTCAGGCCATGCTGTGGCTGGCATCCCATATAAAGTGGTGGAAGATGGGCATGGATGTTAGCCCAGGGCCAGTCTTCCTCAGCAAAAAGAGGAGGATTGGCAGATGTTAGCTCAGGGCTGGTCTTCCTAACAAAAAAAAGCAACAAAAAAAAAAAACCTGGTTTATAGTGTTTGCCTATTTCCATGGTGTAAATACTCTTACTTCGATTGATTTCAAACACCAACTGACGTTACTGAACACAAAGATGGGAAGAGATATGCACAATTGGCTCTCACAAACGGATGCATAGTGATTGTAGCACATCACTGAAACCCTTGGCAATAGCATTTGTTATTAAAGTTTTTCCAGTTTGTTGTTTATGTCTTAATCATATTTACAATGTTTTTTGCAAGTTTTATATAAAGTTAAACATTCCAGTATTTTGCTTTGTGATTTCTCTCATTTCTTTTAAGAATAGAAATGTCTTCATTCAGAGATTAAGTAATCTCCTCTATTATCTGTTATTTTTATGGTTTAACTTTATATTTGAAATCTATCTTTTCTAAAATCTACATTGATGCATGTCATGAGGTAAGGATCTAAATTGATTGTTTTCTGAAGAGGTAACCAGAGATTCCAACACCATTTGTGAAATTCCTCCCCCATTGATTTTTCAGTCTAATGTATAGCATATTTCTTTCTTACATTTACCAAGGTCTTCATTAAATTACATTGATCTATTTAGCTATACACATCTATTTAGCTACCCTGATTTACTCATCCTTGTTTATAAAATGTTTCAGTGTTTGGCAGGGCAAGTTTCCTTTCATCACTATTCTTTATCAAAACAAAGCAAAACATCACCTACTGCTGTGGTCTGGATGTTTGTGTTCCCACCAATATTCACAGGTTGAAATCCTAATGCCCAAGGTGATGGTATTAGGAGGTGGGGCCTGTGAGAGGTGATTAGGTCATGAGGGTGGAGCCCTCAGGAATGGGATTAGTGCACTCATAAAGGACATCCCACAGAGCAGCCTAGTCCCTTCCACCATGGGAGGACACAGCAAGAAGTCGGCCATCTGCAACCCAGAAGAGGGCTTTCCCCAGAACCCGACAACGCTGGCACCCTGACCTCGGGCTTCCAGCCTCCAAAACTGTGAGAAATAAGTTTCTGTTGTTCATAAGCCACCTAGTCTGTGGTATTTTCTTATAGCAGCTCAAATGGACCAAAACACCCACACACATGCAAGAACAAACAAACAAATGAAGGAAAACTCTAGCTAAAGTTTTTGACACTTTTATGTCTTCAATTAAAGCTTTATTTGCTCTTGGGTTGTCTCAATCTGCCAGTTGACAAATGGGCAAGATTCTGTATATGGTTTTTGAAGTTTCAATAATTCATTTGCTACAAAAATCCTTCTTTTGCCCCCAAAATTCATAAACATAAGTTTAAACATAGTTGAGGCCTTGTTCAAATATAGCAACTAAACTTGAATGTTTCCCCAAATCATAAATTTGTCTGTGTTTTCCAAAGTCCTATACTCTCACTTATTTCTAAGTAAATACAAATTATTTTTTATGTCCTAACTTTACGTTGGAATTTGTTTGAATGTCAAGTAAGATATAAATATTTTCTATGGACAACCAGAATTTTTTCAATTATTAAATTAATACTTATATGTGAGTGCAAAAAATTAAAAATCACTGTTCTTAGGGCGACCAATCTAGTGGTACAGGACAGTCAGCTTTATTTCAGAACATCAAGACATAATGAAGACATGACTAAGGATACTCAAGGACAAAATCTGAACACACTCGAGCCATAAGTCTCTCATCTTCTCTATAAATTCTAGAACAATAAACCTCTTTCACTGTGAGTTTGTGAAACGGTTTGATTCAGATTTGCTTGTGTTAGTTGTATTAGCTTCATTATGGTTTTGATTCAATCTGTAAAGGGCCTTGCCTGATGTTATATGAAAGATCCCATCTTCTAAACTTACCACCAATCCTGAAATAGGTTTTCATGGAAGCTTTTAGATCAACCATGGCCAAATGGCAACCCATGGCCATAACAGCACAATAAATATGTTTTGCTTGGCCCATGTAGTGTTTATAAAAGATTTGGAATAAGATGTCACTATTTAAAAATTGAGAAATTTAACATAAAATCCAGATTTCTGGATTCTGTTGAAACACTGTTGAACCCTCATTCCCACCTGGCAACAATCAGCTGGAATCAAGTCATCACTGCCTTCCTCAGATAAAGCAGGGATTGCTTCTCTCTGACATAGGACACTCTCTCTCATCTACACTATCAGCCTAATTAGGAAATGCATTCAATTTTGTAACCTCAGCTTTAAATGTTATTTTCTTATCATGTGTTATGGGAAATTAATGGGAATTTTAACCCAAAATTACAGATTTTAGAAGACCAAATAAGAGTTCGAGATCAGGCGGCCACAGGAACTAATTTTGCAGTACAGGAGCTCAACACCAAGCACCTTCAAGGAGTCGGAGATCTTCGAGGAAGAGTAGCCAGGTAAGAAGAAGCATATTAACTAATGTTTAGCAGTCACTGATTGGCCGCTGAATTCTCATTCCCAAATAAGTTCCATATTGCAGAAAATAAGATACTCTCTTTACATTAAGCTAAACTAATGAGATGGTAGTTGAGAAAGTGTGTCATGGAATTTGAAAACCTCATGCTACCTGTGAACATCCAAGGTGTCTATAGAAGTCCCTTTATATAGAATGTCCAGTTCAGTCCTTAAGTGACAAGAGTCTTGTCTTTATAGCCCTCAACTGTCCAAATGTCAACATCTGTATAAAGACACACCCTCATAACCACGTATAAATTCCCCAGATGTGTCAAATTCTAATGATTAAAACATTTAAAATAAACGAGAATTATATACAAAAGTCTAAGAGCGGCCGGCCTGGTGGCAAGGTGGTTAAGTTCACGTGCTCCGCTTCAGAGGCCCGTGGTTCACAGGTTCAGATCCCAGGTGCAGACCTACACACCACTCATCAAGCCATGCCATGGCAGCATCCCACATACAGAAAAATAGAGGAAGATGGACACAGGTGTTGGCTCAGAGACACTCTTCCTCAAGCAAAAAGAGGAAGATTGGCAACAGATGTTAGCTCAGGGCCAATCTTCCTCACACACAAAAAAAAGTCTAACAAAAGGGATTTACTGCCAAATGGATAAAATTTTGAATAACATCTTTTGTATGAGATTTCTAAATCAAAAGAATTAATGGTACACAGTTCTGCAAAAATCTGTACTCATTGACAATGGCAGGACAACTTGGGTAGACACATCAAAGATGCCTTGTAAATGGCTGAGCAGGGACGCTTTTCCATCTCTGCCTCTTCCTCCAGCACCTCTTTCTTCACTCCTGGAAGGCCCCTACCTCCACCTAGTTAATCCACTCTGGAGTGTTCATGACCAAATAAGAATTAGGTGTTTAACACCTAGGATAAACCTCCCCATTCAATTCAACAAAAATGTATTAAGCACTTACCATATGCCAGGCAGTGTACTAGGATTCAGGGATTCAACAACACTGCCCTCTTCCTATACCTGTTCAGTCTACCTGGGAAAACAAGCCCCAAATATAAGTGATGAGATGAACACTGTAATGAAAGCCTGGGGTGCTATGAGAATACCCAAATCAGATTGAGGCATAGGGAAGACTTCCTGGAGGAGGTGATACTTGAGATGAGTTTTAAAAGATTTGTAGCAATTAGCTAAACAAGGAAGGGTGGGAAAGACACTTCACATAGAAAAAATAACATTCACGAAAGTACTGAGGGATGAATTATTGTGATATGTTCCAGGGCCTGCTTGCAAGAAGAGTATTTTAGTTGTGGTATTTGGGGATTTGCATTTAGGAAGAGATGGGAGATTGGGAGAATGAAGCTAGAGAAGTGGTCCAGAGTTGGATGATGAGGGATCTTGTGGGCCAACGTAAAGAGTTTGAACTTTATGTAGAAGGTTATAAACAGACATGGGAAGATTTGAAGTAAGGGATGACATATCATATTTAGTGACATTCTAGTAGTAGCTGAATTGGTGGGGTACAAAAAGAAGGCATGGAAATGGAAGGAGGCCTATTGCAGCAATCAAGGTAAGAAATATCAAGGACCGAAACTAACACGCTAGCCATGAAAGTCCAGAGCAGGTAACAGACAACACAGACATTAGGAAAACAGAATCTAGAGGATTAGTACCTATGTGTATGTGTGTATATCTGTATACACACACATATGTACATATATCATTATTTATATTATGTACAAATATTTTATACTTCTAAAATATATTATATAATATTTGATACATACAAAAGAATTTTTATAATATTTGGGTAAGTTATGAAGCAAGATAATAAAACAAAAATCAACAAACCCACCACCCTACTTAGATGTGCCATGATTTTGCAAAGAAGATAAACACCAAATATCTGTTTTGAATGAAACTTGGAATTTGGTTCAGTTTGGTAGTGTGATGACGACACTTCAACTATTTAATTTTTTCTGCAAGCTTTTTACAAACCTATTATTTTATTCTTGTAAATTCTGTCTTACATGCAAGACACAATAACAAATTTAAATGAAACCAAGAGATGAATAGAATAATATCAAGGAAAGATATGCAACTCTTTTTGTTCTGCTCCAATTTCTTTTTTTCTTTCCTTTTTTAAAAAATAAAAATTGTATATATTTAAGGTGTACAACATGATGATTTAATACATATATACATAATAAAATGATTACTATAGTCAAACTAGTTAATATTATCTTCTCACATAGTTACATTTTTTGTGTGTGATGAGAGCGCTGAAATTTACTCTCTTAGCACATTTCCATTCTTCAATACAATATTATTAACTATAGTCATCACACTGTACATTAGGTCTCTAGACTTATTCTTCCTACATAATTGCAACTTTCTCCCATTTGACCAACATCTCCCCATTTCCCACACCTCCTCACCCCTGGTACCTACTGTTCTGTTTTATGTATTCGACTTTTTTAGATTCCACATATAAGTGAGATCATGTGGGTTTTTTTCTTTCTGTGTCTAGCTTATTTCACTTAGCATAATGTCCTTCAGGTTCATCCATGTTGTTGCAAATGGCAACATCTCCTTTTTTGATGCTGAACATTTCATTGTTCGTTGTATGTGTGTATCACAATTTCTTTCTTCATTCATCCGTTGATGGATACTTAGGTTTTTTCCATATCTTGGCTATTGTGAATATGCAATGAACATGGGAGTACAGATATTTCTTCCAGGTACTGGTTTCATTTCCTGAAACCAGGAATATATATCCAGAAGAAGGATCACTGGATGATATGGTAGTTCTATTTTCAGATTTTTGAGGAACCTCCATACTATTTTCTATAATGGCTGCACCAATTTACATTCCTGCCAAGAGTGTGCAAGCGTTCCCTTTTCTCCACATACTTGCCAACACGTGTTATCTTTTATTTTTTTTTTTTTTGTAATAGTTATCCTAACAGTATAAGGTGATATCTCATTGTGGTTTTGATTTGCATTTCCCTGATGATTAGTGATGTTGAGCACTTTTCATATACCTGTTGGCCATTTGTATGATCATCTTTGGACAAATATATATTCAAGTCCTTTGCCCATTTTTTAATCATGTGGCCGTTTAAAATCACCTCTTTGTTTTCTGTAGTCCTGGGGGACTCACAAATGAGTCTCCTCAGCTCTCAGAGCTAGGTGATTTGGAAGACAGTCTCTCGGTGGCAGCCTTAAAAGTTGGCGTGCTAGATGTGTGGTCCAAGCCCTTTGCTCCTCAGGGAGGGGCTGGTATTTGGGGGTTCCCTCCCAATTGTAAGGTGCCATGCCAAGGATGGGGTTTATGGCATGAGCGTGCCTCAGCTCTTCCTACCCATTTCAATGTGGGTATTTTCTTAGTTGACCTATGTGTAGGAGTCTCTAAACTAGTTTCTGGATTTTTCTCAAAAGGAATTAATTGATCTATGTGTAACTGTTTATTTAGTGCATCTGAGGGAGGAAGGAAAATCAAGAGCCTCCTATTCCTCCATTGTGCTCTCCAATTACTTACTTACCTTCCCCTTCAATATTAAGTAGTGATTTTAGGACAAGGTCTTATTTTTCCTCAAAATGTCTCCCTTTTATGAAAATTTCTTAAATCCATTTGGTAATCTGAGACAGAATCTGGCTAAAAGCCCTGAAACTTAAATTTATCCTTCTTTTCCTTTTTCTTTTCTGTATTTTGCGCCTAATCGACAAGCTGAGGCAGATTAATTGCTGTCTTCCTGAATATATTGACCTCAATTCCAATTAGCATTTTGGCATAAGTGAAATTAAGTTGATTATTTTCACGTAATTCCTAGGAAACATTTTACTGCTTCATAAATCAAACTCAATATTTGATAACAACAATGTGCTTTGAATTTTACACCTTACTTCCCACCCCAATATAGTGGCAATTTAAAAGCAAGAACTTCCTATGAGATGAGGTTCTCAAAGTTGTCTGGCCTGCTTTTGACACCCTCTCCTCTGTTCAGTAGATTAGTCTCAAGTGCAAAAAAGAAAAAGGTGCGTATGTAAAGGGCACCCCTAGGGATGGCTGGGACTTCCAATCTGTAGCAGCAGCCTAACCACATTTGGCTATTTGGGACCCCAAGGCAGACATGCATATGAAAAAAATGATAAATTGTGTTGATGTGTGATTAAAAGCAAAAGTCATGTCCTTTGAAGAAACAATAATGATATTATGGATACTGCCAACTTTTGAAAAGTTAAGAGTGGGGACTTCTGGTTAAAGATAGTAGAATAAAGATGTTTACTCCACTCCTCTCACTTGAGACATCTCAATGCCTGTTAAAAATAAAAGAAGGAATAAAACTCCATCTATAATATAACATGGAAGTTGCCACAACTACTAACCACCAACAGAGCACACTTACCAAATACCGGGCTGTTTGGACTGATAGAGTCCTCCTTAGACCTTAAACATAATGATTTTCTCCTAGTCAAGAGTCATAATCCCTTGGGCCAGCCCCATGGCTTGGCGGTTGGGTGCGTGCACTCCGCTGCTGGCGGCCCGGGTTCGGATCCCGGGCACGCACCGACACACCGCTTCTCCAGTCATGCTGAGGCCGCGTCCCACATACAGCAACTAGAAGGATGTGCAACTATGACATACAACTATCTACTGGGGCTTTGGGGGGAAAAATAAATAAATAAAATCTTTAAAAAAAAAAAAAAAAAAGAGTCATAATCCCGAAAGGCATAGGCCAAATAATTTGCATAGAGCAATATTGCCTAGGGGCTTGGCTGGGTCATAGGAGAGATAGAAAATGTCTGTTTAGAGATTTAGGTCAGCAACACACAACAGCTGAGGAGGTATATATGGCTGAAGATGCCATCATGTTATTTATCATCTAGGGATTCTTTCCTTGCCAAGTCATACCTGAAAGAAGTGCAACAGGCTGAGAAAGAGGAGGTGATAGTATCACAACGAAGAATCTATGACTTAATGATTTGCTGTGAGATACACCAATCTGATTTTTGAGGAGAAAATGGAGCCTAAGAAAATAACAGATTTGCTATTACAAGCCTGAGTAAAGGAGGTGATCTACTCCCCACCAAGCACATGCTCACTATCTTCTGCATGTAGCCAGAATCGTTCACAGATGTAAGAGTGGTAGTTAGGAAGAATCTATATTGTGCTTAAAAGTCACCGCCACCACCATCCTTAGATGGATGGATGGAAGGAAGGAAGGAAGGAAGGAAGGAAGAAAGGAAGGAAGGAAGGAAGGAAGGAAGATAATGCTGATGAATATATCTCATGAGAGGGATTAGAAGTGTTCAAACCAAGGTTTAAAAAAAATTAAGAGCAAAAGAAAGAGATAAAAGAAGACTGCTGCTTGAACAGTCACATGTAATTTTGCTCCTTCCAAATCTCTATTAAATTTACAGTAAAAAGATTTTTCTCTTTAAAACATAAATCCACAAAGACAGGCGATATCAACATTAAAAATCTTGGAACCTAGAAAATAGATGGACGTGTGGAAACGGACTTAGAAGACGTAATAAAACCAATTTGAAAGCTGTGGGATAAGCTGAGAATGACGTGACTTGACACCACAGAATTCTCAGACGGCTTAGGAGTCAGCTGCACCAGGAACCTCTGAAACTGTGGGTAAAGGTGGGCACTTGCCTCCAGGGAGAGGAACTGAGAGAAGCAGGGCGAGGCAGAGCAAGGAACCACAAAGATTGTTATTAGCCTTTTAGTTTTTATCGACTTTTATGCTATAAGCATGTTTTACTTTGATAAAAATAAGAGATAAAATGATTTCTCCCAAAAAAAGAGATTATCAAATAACGAAAGGAGATAGATAAATTGGAACTGCTTAGGGATATGGTGAAAGAAAAAATTAAAATAATACAGAGATTAAATCTACTTTAGAAGCCCCCAAACAGGATAAATAAAACAAAAAAATAATATTTTTTTTAAAAAAAAGCATGAGCAAACCACACAAAACAAAAAGAAAATGCTTTTCAATATAAAAATGGTTCTAGAGAAATGACGTATATGTCAGACAAGTAGAATTCATTTAACATAGACCTAATAGGAGCTCCTGAAGGAGAAACAGAACAAATTCTTCAGAAAATAAAAAAATATTCGTGGATTAAGAGACCAAAACTTTCTTGAAACAGAGATTTGAATCTGCAGATCAAAAGGGAAAATTGTGACCCCAGAAAAACTGATATAAGAACAATTAAACCAAGATATCCTGGTTGAAGTTACTGAACATCAAGGACAAAGAATCATTAGAAGAAAAAAAACGAATCATTAAGCATCTAGGTGGACAAAACAGATCATGTAAAGGAAAGAAAAAATGTAGTCACCTCAGACTTCTCCACCTCACAGAGCCAGGAAAGAATGGAGCAATGTAGGGCCAGACCCGGTGGCCTAGTGGTTCAAGTTCTGCGCACTCTGCTTCGGCAGCCGGGGTTCAGTTCCCAGGCGCAGAACCACTCCACTTGTCTGCCAGTGGCCATGCTGTGGTGGCAGCTCACATAAGGGAAAAAAAAAAAGAGGAAGCTTGGCAACAGATGTTAGCTCAGGCAAATCTTCCCCAGCAAAAAAAAAAAGAATAGAGCAATGTCTATCATGTTTGAACAAAAGAAAAAGTGACCCAATAATGTTATCTTAACCAAATTACCTTTCAAGTATAAGAGAACGGATAGGCATTCTCAAGCACCAGGAACTTAAAGAATCCAATGCCTCATGAGCCCTTCTTTTGAAATCTGGATGACAAAATCTGGCAAACCAAGGACTAAGTCAAAATAAGGAAAAGAAGTCATAGTTTAAAGGGACTGTCAACAAACACAGAATCTAAATATAAAATGAAGATTAAATAACAGTGGGAAATCTAGTTACAGAACACACTGTAAATGTCATAAAATTTGACATTTTAAAAATAGCAAAATATTAACAAAAAGTGTTGAAAGAACAGGTATATAAGCTCATTTATTTTCTCACTTTTTGGCATGTTTTCAATAGATAATGTGTAGAGTTGAAATGGTAGTTGTAAAAAGTATGATTGCAATCTATGATAGCTTTTTATAACTTTTTTTTTAGAAACAAATATCTCTTATAGTGAAAAAATATATACATATCTGAAGTTCAGTAATTTCTTCACTTTTCACTACAGTTATCTTTCCTTAGGTTAAATTAAATTAAAATTCAGCGTAATATTTTTAACTAAAGTTGGCATATATAATATAATCCAAATATTCTAAAATTATTTTATTATATTTCTATCTTTCTTACTATCTCTGTGTGTATATATATAAATATAAACACATTATATATGTATATGTGTATACATGTATAATATATGTATCGTATAATGATGAACAGAATAAAAACCAAATATTAACAATTATAATTTCTGAAAAGTGGGATTTGGGATGATGTTAACTCTCCTCTATGCTCTTTTTTGTATTTCGTGTAACTTTTTAATAATGGGCATGTATTATTTTAACAGAACAATAAAATCACTCCAAAGTAGGAAAGGAAGAGAAACTTCCTTTTGAAACATAGCGTGCAGCTCTGAAAAACCACTAATCCTTGACTTCAGCTTGTGGGGTTAGGCTGGTTGGAGAAGGGGTGAAAATGAACAGATGGCAACTCTCAAGCCAAATAAATAAATAATAGCTGCTGATCTTGTGTGGGTGCTTCCTCTGTGCCAGGTGCCTGCTAAATGTTTTGCATTCATTACCTCCTTGCATCATTAAATAACCCTAAGAAGTACATTATTCAGGATAGCCACGTACAGTTTTGAAGGTTGAGTACACAGCACTCCAGGAGACACTGTTCACATTGTCGCCCATGCATTTTGCAGCCCCTGGAGTTGCCTGGTGGACAAATTGTGCAGCTATATACAGTGACCTCAGCATCATTACCCCCTTTTCTCAGATAAGGAAAACTGAAACTCATAGATGTCAAGAAACTCATCCCAGATCACAAACCTAGGAAGTAGCAGAAGCTGGATTCAAAGCTTGGTCTATCTGACACCAGAACCAAATTCCTAACCACTAGCCTTCAATGCATAGACCAGCTGTCCCTGAGAGTGGGAACAAGGTGGTGGATGGGTAAGAAGGGGCAGGGAGTGGTGGTAGCAACAACTACTCCTGTGTAGTCTTTGGGGGTCTTCATGTGGACTCACATAAGAATGTTCTAATTGACCGACAAGAGAGGTTGTTCTGACAATAACAGTTTATATATACAAATGTGTGAATTGGATACCACCCAGCTCCCATTTTTGATCAGATTAATTCCTAGTTTTTCCTCCCAGCAGTCTCTCCACTCCCTACCACAGTCACCTGATATCCCCTCGAGGGATTTCTCAGGCAAAATTACCATCTTAACTCACCTTTGGCTCAACTTTGGCATCCAAAATCTTAAGAAAAAGAAATTCATTTCTGGATCCTAGAAAATGTTCACAGTCATAAAACAAATAATATTTATTGCACTTAGCATGACGACATGAAAATGTGGTTCCTAATAAATATTATTTGATGACAATCAAAATAGTTATTTTATAAAATGACAAACTTCATTGTGATCTCTGATAACTCGTATACAAAAGCTACAGCCCTTCAGTGCTCTCCATCCTATCTTTCATGCATATATGAGTATATTGAAACTGATCATTAATACAGTATATAACCACGCTCTCCCAAGAGAGGCCATGAGTGTTGGTAGTGGAACAGTGGAGCAGGGTTCCCTGACATGCTGGGAAGATGGTTAATCTTCAACTCCAACCCCAGTTCACTAGAGTTCCTTCCTTAAAATACTGAATGCAACCTTATGGGCCAAAGCTTCATACACATGTTAGTGTGAATTGTTTTTGTCCTAATATAATACAACACTTGACTGAAGCCACTCAAGGAGCAGGAGTTTTGATTGGGGAAGAGGAGGGAAATTGTTTTTTGAAGATGAGTTGGAAGACTTTTGTGGGCTGGGACACTTTTTCTAGCCATTGGAGAATTGACAATCTGGGAGCGAGAAAGAGGCTAAAGGGAGGAAAGTGGATCCAAAATGCAATATAGAAGAGGAAAAAGTTTCCACTTTGCCTAACCAAACTCCAATAGAGAGTATTCCCAAAACATCAAAATCTGTTGGAACTCCTATGACTGAGGTTAATCCATCAGGCTGAAAATCTAAAATTTTCCCCAATTTCCCCCACATCTTCATGTACTCCAACTCAGTGCTTTGATTTGGGCCAATGTATCGTTATCCAACCTGGTTTCTCTCCCATCAGGAAAAGAACAGGAACTAAAGAAGGAGATTCCTGTATACATTCTACATCTACCAACTCATTGCTCAAAGAACTTTAGAACTTTTGCCATCAAATGAATGCACAGATCCTACTGTAGTATTAAAAATGTTTTGAGCCTATTGATGTCACAACCAATTTCCATCTTGCCACTAGATGTGATTCCAGCATTGTGAAGCTATCTGGAGACATTCACTTCATCAGGCATGAACACCGGCAAGTTGAGAAAACAATTCAAGAGCTCATGTCTGCCCTAGAAACTATTTCTAAGAACTTGGATATGAAGGTAATTGAAAATAGATGGAACTCTTATATTACATGTTACTGCCAGAATAAGATCATTGTAGCTCATCAAAATGCCTAGTCAAGTGGTAATTGTTCAAAAGAACTCTTCCAAAGAGTTTAAATAACAGCTCATGCATATACACCATGAGTAATGTCAGTTCAATTAACAAATTTTTAACGAGTGCCTCCTGTGTTCCAACACAGCCTCTGATTACAAGCGTGTGCTACTTGATTCCACTGTTGTCATTATTTCCTTATTCTCTGGGTTCCCCTCAAAGACAGTAGAATCAGAGATTATAAGCAAAGGAACTTCCCATGGAAGCCATTATTATTAATAAACGTGAGTTGATCATGTTACTTCCCTACAATGGGTTATGTCTCTTACAAAATAGTAGACAAGTCCATTGGCCTGGACTTTAAAGGCCATCTCTACACTGGCCCCTGCTTATCTCCTCAGCTCATCCCCCCTGTGCTTCCTGGCTCACTCTTTATACCCCGTGACACTGAACTACCTGCAGGTAGGTCCCCACTCACTCCAAGATATTGCATGGCCTCCACGTTGTTTGTGCTCTTTTCTGCCTGAAATGTCTCGCCTCTTTCTCATCTTCCCAGTTAATGGTTTAAAGGAGCCAATGCAAAGTCTTCTGTGCTCCACTTTGTCACATACCTTAGGTGAGACAAGCACATCTCCTCTGAAGTCCTTTGGGCAGAACAAAGTGGAAATCCTTTGGGAGTTGGGGGAGATGAGTGTTTGGTGTTGATTATTTGTTTATGGGAGCCAGTTTATCAAGAGCAGAACGTTCACAGGGGCACATAGTTTACTCCGGTCCCATCCGGCTCCCCTTGGCTTTATTTTTACACTTAAAATCTTGATCCATTTGGAATTCTACCTAATATAAAATATGTCTAATTATTATTTTAATCATTGAGGCCCTACAGTATTTTTAATATCTGGTACAGCTAGTCCCTTCCATTGCTTTCTTTTTTTCCTTTTCTTTGTGATAGTTGTTTGTTTTTGCATATGATTTTAAAATCAGCCTGTCTAGTGCTAGCAAATAAATCAACAGATAAATTCTGTTTTAATTTTTATTGAAATCATGTTAAGCTTATATGTTAACTTTGGAATTGACATAGTTATAACGTGAGTGGTTATCCAGGAATATAGCGTGCCTCCTATTTGTTCAAGTTTGCTTTTATATCATTCAGGAGTGGTTTCAAATTTTCCTCATGTAGGCATCATCTTAAATGTACTTTGAGATTTTATCTTTTTTCTTTTTAGTTTGTTATAATAGGGTTTCATTATCTCTTCTGGCTACTTGTATGTTGTGAAGGCTACAAGATGAAGTATGTTAATTTTATACTCCACCAACAGTGAATTCTCCTCTTGATTATAGTAATTTTTCACTTGGGAATTTTTTGGTTTTTCTCGGCACACAATCACATGATTTTTAAGTAGTAATAACTTTACCTCATTATTTTCCATTTTCATACACATAATTTCTCTTCCTTTTCTAATTGCTTTAAATAACTCCAGTACAATACTAAATAGTAGTGTGGGGATAGTGGGCATCCTGCTGTTGTTCCTGATTTGAACAGAAACGCCCTCAGTGTTTCCCTTATGATGGAGAGGAAGTAAGTTTTTTCAATAAACATGTTTAATACACAACTATTCCTATTTTATTGAGGTTTCTTTTTCGTAATCAAGAATGATTATGAATTTTATCAAATACCTTTGCAATATTTCTCCCAAGCTACACTAGGATAATTATTTGTATTAATACATTTCCTGTTATTAAACCATCCTTGCTTTTTGAAAAAATAAATTGCACTTGATTATGATGTATTTTTTTATTGTGCTGCTGGATACTGTTTGCTGATATTTTATTTAAGAATTTTGCATCAATGCTTATAAACAAGATTAATCTTTTTGTGTGCAATCTTTCTCAGATTTTGGAATCAATATTGTACTAACTTCATAAAAATCATTTGGAAGTTTCTCTTCTTTTTCCATTCTCTGAAACAGTTTAAACAACATTACAGTTATCTATTCTTTAAGGATTTGGGAGTTTTGCCTCTGAAACTATCTGGGCCTAATGATTTGGTGAGAAAGGGCATCCTTTTATATGTTTGCTCAATTTTTTCTATGGAAATTGGTCTGACTAAACATTCCATCTTTTCAAGAGGCAGCTTTAGTAAATTACTTTTTCTTGAAAAAAGAAATCTGTTGCATCCAGATTATGAAATTTATTTGCATATAATTGTACAAAATACTTTTAGGATTATTTTAATTTCCTCCACTTTTATTTTTTTTCCCCTTGCCATTTTATCCTTTTGTTTATTTCTGCTTTTCTTTTTCTCCTTGATTAGTTAGGTTAGTTGTGCCTTAACAATTATACTGGTTGTTCTCCAATGATCCTGTCTTTTCATGTGTTTTTTAATTCTGCTTCCATTCTATTTTCCAAGTCACAAACTTAAGCCTTTGTCTTTATTTCTTTCCTTTCCTGCGGTTTGTTTTGCTGATCATTTTCTAACTTTTTGAAATATACATATATGTATTCTTTCTCTTTTTACTGATATAAGTATTTACGACTGTGAATTTTCCCTGACCATTCATTTATCTCTTTATCCCTATATCCCCTAGGGTTGGATATGTAGTGATATTATTGTTTCCTAGAAGTTCTGCAACTGCATATTGTATTTTTCTTTTGATTGAACAGTGAAGAGGCGTTGTTGTTGGGTTTTTACCCCGAGTTAAGGACTTTTTGTTTTGTTATCCTGGTATTCATTTTTATTTTTATCTCATTGTAATTAAAATTTGTTGTGTATAACAGTTTTTGTTTTGGAATATTTTGAGGGGGTGTTTTGGTGGCTGGAGAGTAAAATTGTGTACATGTTCAAAGAGAATGTGCATTCTGTATTTTTAGGGTGCAAAGTTCAGTTGATCTATAAAAAATAGTTTACTGGTTGGGTCTTATGTATTTTTTTTTTTTAAATAAACCTACATCCATTTATTCCTCACATATTCGTTTTTTTTTTAACTTTTATTTTTTTGTGAGGAAGATCAGCCCTGAGCTAACATGCATGCTAATCCTCCTCTTTTTGCTGAGGAAGACCGGCTCTGAGCTAACATCTATTGCCAATCCTCCTCCTTTTTTCTTCCCCAAAGACCCAGTAGACAGTTGTATGTCATAGTCGCACATCCTTCTAGTTGCTGTATGTGGGACACGGCCTCAGAGTGGCCGGAGAAGCAGTGCGTCGGTGCGCGCCTGGGATCCGAACCCGGGCTGCCAGTAGCAGAGCATGTGCACTTAACCACTAAGCCACGGGGCCAGCCCTTATGTATTCTTATTTTTTGATCTACTTCTTCTGTCTTGAATTGAGAGAGGTGAATTAAAGCCTCCTATAAGTATTGGGCTTCCATTTTGTCTATAATTTCAGCTTTGTGGATGTTTTTGCTATGTTATTTGGATCATAGATATTTATAACACTCTCTTTTCTTATTCCTAATTTTAATATTTATGTTTTCTCTCTTTTTTTTATGTTTAGAGTAAGACAAACTTCATCTATTACTTTTTCAAAGAAATAGCCCTTGGATTTACATGTCAATCCTATAATTTTTTCCTGTTTCTTATTAATTTTTTTAACATTTATATATTAGCTTTCTATTGTTGCCATAACAAATTACCACATCAGTGGTTTATAACAGCTCAAATGTATTATCTCATAGTTTCTGTGGGTCAAAAGTCTGGGTGGGCTAGACTGGATTCTCTGCTTAGAGTCTCATAAAGCAGAAATCAAGGTATCAGCAGGGCTGTGTTCCTTCAGGGAGGCTCTGGGGATGAATCCTCTTCTGGGCTCATTCAAGTTTTTTGGCCAAATTCAGTTTCTTGTGGTAGTAGGACTGAGGTCCTTGCTGGCTGTCAGTTGGGGACTGATCTTCCTACAGCTGCCTGCCTGCCTTCTCATGTTTTCCATTGACTATCTCCAGCAACGGTAGGTCAAGTCTATATCTATCATGCTTCATATCTCTCTGACTTCATCTTCTGCTGCCTCTCTCAGACTTCAGCTGCAGAAAGTTCTCTGCTTTTAGGGGCTCATGTGATTAGATTGGGACCACTTGGATAAGACAGGATAATCTCCCTATTTCAAGGTCTGTAGCCTTAATACAGCTGCAAATCCCTTTGGGTATCTAACATAACATTTTCATAGGTTCCAGGTTTAGGGCACAGACACCTTTGTGGAGCCGTTCTGCCTACCACAATTTGTCAGTTTCTTCATCCTGCTTTCCTTTGGTTAGGATCTTCATTCTCTCTCTCTCTTTTTTTTTTTTTGTGAGGAAGATCAGCTCTGAGCTAACATCCATGCCAATCCTCCTCTTTTTTTTTGCTGAGGAAGACTGACCCTGGGCTAACATCTGTGCCCATCTTCCTCTACTTTATATGGGACGCCGCCACAGCATGGCCTGACAAGCGGTGCGTCGGTGTGCGCCAGGGATCCGAACCCGGGCTGCCAGCTGCGGAGTGTGCACGCTTAACTGCTACGCCACAGGGCCAGCCCTTCATTCTCTTTTTAACTTTGTGAAATGAATGGTTAGTTTACATAGCTTCATTCTGTCTTGTATAATTATGGAAACATTTAATGCCACAACTTTACCTCTGATTATAGATATGGCTATGTCCTTTTGATATGTAACATTCTCATTATCCTTTCCTAAGTAAATTGTAATTGTAGAGTTGATTTATTCTTTGACACTTGTGTTAGTCCTTTGAGAAGCAAATGCCATAAAGGAACTAGATGTGCAAGAGATTTATTGAGGGAAAAAACTGTGGAGGAAAATGGGGAGGAAACTGGAGGAGATGGAGAGAGCCATCAAACTGCAATACAGGTCTGATTCCTGTGAAAAAGACTGGGAAGGAAGGTGTTAGACTCCCATTCTAAGAAAGTTTCATCAACTTCCTTGAGCCAAAATCACTCATCAAAGGACTGCTACTCAGACATCGGCTAGGAGCAGCCAGCCCCTGGGAAGGATGGCCTTGACACATGGTGATGGGTTTTAAGCTCAGCAATGAAGGCCCTTGGCCAATTATGCTCCTCGTAGTAGGAGATCTGAGAGGAACATTTTCTTGTGAAATGCTGGAATTAAACAATAGAATTAAAAGAGTGGGGTTTTTTTTACCTAAATGGTTAGATTTTTGTTTCTTTATACTTTTCTTATTAATTTCTAGTTTTAGTGCAGTGTAGTTAGAATTATGGTATGCTTTTCCTGCTTTTTGGAATAATTTGAGAGTTTCTTTGTAGTCACATGTGTGATTAGTTGTTGCAAATGCTCAGTGAGGACTGGGAAAAATGAGTGCTGTTTTCAAGTTAGATTATTTGGTGTGTTAAATCTATTAAATAAACTATATTTTTCATATCTTCCTATATCCTTATTTTTATTTTACTTATTTGACCAGTAAAGAGTCAAGAGAAGTCATTTAAAATCACTAATATATCATCTCTGTTAGTTTATCCTTGTAATTTTATAGTTGTTGCTTTTTACTTCAATATGTAAGGTAAATAAAGGTTCAAAACTCTAGTATTTTTCACTGTGAATGCTAGTCTTTATCTAAAAAAATGACCGTCTTTGTCCCATTTAACATATTTGCCTTGAGTAACATTTTATCTAGCAATATTGCTTTACTTGTTTTCTTTTCCTTTGCTTTTCCAGGTGTACATTTGCCCATTATTTTGTTGTTAACAATTCCACCTTTAAGTGTACCTCTTAAACATAGCCTGTTTTAAGTTTATTGCCTATAAATAATCATTCATGTGGTATTGGATGCCCACTCAACATTGATCTCTTCAGACCCTTCCATTATTCACCTTCATCTTTTCTAAGAGGACTCAGACTTTAAGTGCCCACTCTCCTCCGTATAACCATCTGTTTCAGGAATTGAGTTCTGTTTGTCCAAAGCCAATCGTGTAGTTTCACTCCCCTTGGCAGTGATTGGTTTAGGCCTTTTTATGTGCTGCAATTCTGTGTCTATTTTCCAATCCAGTCCTTTTACCTAAAGGAAGTTCTTCAATGCTTCTGGCAATGTGGAAGGAACTCTTATTCTAACTTCTAGAACTGGAAGAACTTCTAGAACTTCTTCCTATCTTAAATGCCCCAAGTCATTTCACTTGGAATTCATTTGTACTCATGTCAGAATCCTACCTGGAAATTCCTGAGACCTAACCTTAGGCCACTCGTGTGTGTTTTCCTCAGAGCCTAATTGTGCATTTAAACATTTATTCAGTAAGTATATGAGCATTTACCATTGGTCACCGAATGTGCACTGAGGATATCGAGGTGATAGAGGATATAGTGGCCTACATTGTAACTGGGGAGACAGAAAGTAAAGAAATAATCAAATTGACAAATTGATAAACTAATATCAATAGTATGTTTTTGTTATGTCATTAGGTAGTCTATTATGAAAAAGAATATCATAGCAGAACAGAACACTTCCCTATTATTCTTTCTCTGAAGATAGTTCTATAACTGTTGAATCATTCCTTTGAAAAAAAATCGTTTTCAAATGCAAATGTGCTTTGGGCTCAAGTGTGTTTCCTGGTCCCTTTAGGAATAAAGTATAATTAATGTAAGTGCTGGTGGTGGTGTTCACAAACAAAAAAAGCTCGTTTTTATACTTTCATTAGGTAATGCAGCTCTTAGGAAAGATAGAGACTTCCAGTTCTGAGCAAACTTCAAATTTAAAGATGGTCCAGGGGGATTATCACCATGAAATGAACCTTTTGGAGTTCAAGTAAGTGAATGGAAGATTTTGAATTCTGTTAAATGCATTCTAAAGGTTTTTGCCTAATGAAAGCATTGGCATTAAATAAAAACCTATCCCAGGAATTTGAACCTGGCCAAGAAATAAAGCAACAAACTAATGGAGAGAATATTCTACACTAAAGTAACTTATACAATATTCATAATAAAAGAAATATGATATTAATTTTGTCATTCTCTTTGCATAATATCTCAACTGAATTGATACTCATCCTGACTTTTCCTATAGAGTCATTCTAACTTTTCATCAATTGTATATTAAAATGCCTCAATGTAACTCCCTATTGAATTTACATCAATTCCACAAGATTATCAAACAATTTTTTAAACAACTTGATTTACAAGTTCTTCTTTTAAGATTTCTTCTAAGATCCTCTACTTGCTCCTTTACATCATTCCTTTTTTAAGACTGGTCTCTATCCCGTCTTACACTGAGTTGTCCATTAGGCAATGGAGAAAGCAGTAAAGGAGACAAGACTGCACAAACATTCAAATTACTGGCCTCCTTATCCTCAAATCTTCCTTTCTTGTTTAAATGACCACCATTTCCTAGGGTCGTGGTGCAGGCAAAGGAAAAATCTTGGATGGTATTACCTACTGCCCCTTCTACCCTTGTTCTTTTTCCTCTTTCCCACATCACTTGGGTTTAATGCTTGGTCAAATCCAGTATTCCAAATATACTCTGCTTTATCCATTTTTTCCCCATCTCTACCATATTTCATTTAATCTAAGTGCCTTTGACTATAAGATGTACCATTATATTTTTGTACCTCTAAGACATGACGATAACAATTAAGCCATAGCACACTATCATTTTAAGACACCTCCTGAATTCAGAGATGTTAAATTGGGAACTATGTGTGTCTTAGAAATTGCTGAAAAACAGTAGTCATCCATAAAACTCAGAGAAGTTAATATCTTGAGTAAACAGAAAATACCCACTTTCTTCATACTTTAAAACAGTGTATGTAGGTTCTTAAATCCTAGCACAATAAGGATGCTCATTAATTATCTGTGTGGTGCTTGATCTAATCACTTTAGCTTAGAATTAAGATAAAGAAAAGTGTCCAAAGGAGAAGCTGAAAAGTAAACTGTTTCTAGAAGTACCACCTAAGAATTGATTTTATTGGGGGAGAAATGGGACTCATAATCTAACATGGAAGATTGGTTTAAAGGGATAAAGTATATCAACAAACAGAAAAGACGGGAAAAGGAAATATTTGCGATCTAGGGCCAACTGCTTTATTGATGATGATGCGTACTTTTTCCACCTTCAGTCCTCTGGGAAATTGGCTTGTAGACAAATCATCTAAATAATTAAATCTGCATCTGGACACTTTTGTAATAGTATAAACTCGAATCTTTTTCTCACTTGAAATAATGAAGTCTTAAAATTTCATTAGTATTACAGCAGGTAACATTGAATTTATAAGCCATATTTTTCCCCAGGCAAATACTTATGAGCTCTAACAATTGATTTAATTACACAATTGACTCTTTTTTAATTAAATATTCTTCATTGATTTTTTTTAATTAAAAAGTAATATGCATTCATTGTAACAAACAAAATAAAACAAAGATGAAAAAGAGGTCACCATCTCAGCTTCCTAATATAACTAGTGCTAACACCAGGGATGTATCCCTCCACACATTCCCCCCTGTTAATATAAATATATAACAGAAAAAGGACACTGCATGTATATTTGTATGTATGTATATATATAAAATACTTTATATGTATAGAGAGAACATGGGTTTTTTAAATTAATCCTATACACACTACTCAATAATTTGCTTTTCTCTGGTACATCTTAGATATCTCTCTAGATCAGTGAATATTATAACATTATTTTTCATAGGTGCATAATATTTTAATTTACAGATATGTCATAATTAATTCAACCACTTATCTTATTGATGAACAGATTCTGTCCAGTTTACAGCTACCACAAACCAACGGAAAAATTATTGTGTGTATATCCTTAAATATTCTTAAATATAGGTGCTTTTATTTCTACAGGCAAGATTCTAGATCAAAGAGTTTATTTATTAATTTTTATAAATTTCTTTCTAAAAATGTTTTAGTAATTTACACTCTCACCAGTAATGTATGAGAAGACCTGTATCTACATTCTTATCAACACTGGATGTTGTTTCTTTTTAATATTTGCCAATTAAAGGATGAAAAAAATAGCATCTTTGTTTTCATTTGCATTCCCTTCACCATTTGAATTTCCTTTTCTGTGAATTGCCCATTCTTATCATTTGTCAAATTTTGTATTGTGATTTTCATCATTTTCTTATCAGTTTGCAGGATTCCTTCACATTTGGGATATTAACTCTTTAAGTGAGATATGTATCGCAAATGTATTTTCCTCAAAGAGAAAGTCAGTCAGGTAGGGCCTCTTTTTTTTTTTTCAATCAGAGCACTTCTCAAAACAAAGTGGATAAGATATAGAATTTTGCTCTTCTTTTTTTTAAGAAACAACTGTCTCTGAACAAAGGTATTAAAAGCATTTTAATAACATTAAACGGTAAGTTTAGTTGAACACTTTTCCCATTTAGAAACTTTAACAAATTCAAGTTTAATGTTCCACTAAACTTATTTTATATTGAACTTAAAAGCTACAATATTGTCTGGGGGTTTTCTAGTGAATTCCTGGGACTTTGGCACTGATCACTAGTTCTGACAAAGGAGACACACAGGCTCTGTCATCTGAACCGCTGCATTGAGCCTCCTCTTTCCAGAGGGTTCTTAGTCAGATGTTCAGCTAAGCAATGTCCTAAGCCAACAACTTAGTGCTTATAGAGCAAGAGTCTGGGCCATTATAAAGCACAGCTATCTTTCAGCAAGGGTTTGGCAAGGGCAGCATCTACCAGTCACTCCCTAAATAGCTCTTGCTGCCAACAATGTTTAGTTGATAGTGATTTATAAGAAAAGAAGTATTTGGTCAATGAAGCAAATGTATACACTCAAATCTTGCCATACAACTTTGAAAATGCTACTTCAGTAGAAAGTTACAAACTATCCATGGCAAGGACATATCTCATTCATCTTTGTATTCTCAGCACCCAGCACATTCAGACACAAATAGAAGCCAATGAATGAATGAATGGATTTTTTGAGCACCAGTAATATGTAAGTTGTGCTTTGCAATATCCAAAGACATAATCATAGCTACATACAGTTGGAGAGAAAAGAAATAAGTGAAAAACTAAACACAGAGTAAAAGTTAAAACAATGTTAAATGAAGTATATAAGTACACAGAAATAATAAGAATAGTAATTGTCGTTTATAAATGCCCACCAATCACTAAGTGATGAAGACGTTCAAGTGCACTCAGCTCTGCAGGGTGGGTATTATCCCCATTTTAAAGACGAGGAAATTTATAATCATGGAGATTAAATAATTTGTCCAAAGTCACACAGCTAGTAAGTGACTACTCCAATTCTCAGGTTATTTTTGCCAATACATAATGCCTGCATCTCACAATTCCACCTATTAGTAAACTAGTTGTGCTACAGAAATTTGGGGTAGAGAAAGATCATATCTGCTTGAAACTATGAAGGTGTGAGGCTATGAAGATACTGGGATTTAACCTCAAGTACAATTTGAATGACCAATAAACAAAAGTCTTCCTATCAGAGGGGAATTGGAATTGCTTTTTAATTAGTGTCACTAATTAGAAACCACAGAACATTAAGAAGAAATTATTTTAAGATATATAGGTGCAAACTTAGTACAAAAACTGTCTCTTGGAATTAATTTTTTGCTTCTGGCATGAAACTTAAAATCTTAGATTTACTCTCCAAAAATTGACTTGGTTAAAGCCACTATCTGAATTCTCGAGAGCCTGTTAATAGTGACAGTCTCCAAGAATTCGAACTTTCCATGTCTTCTAGAAAAGTTCATTCAATGGATTGTTGAATGCAAGATATTGGGTTTGAGACATAAGTGAACTAGTAAAAAATGGCCCAGGATGGAACTATGTCCTCATCCATGTATGTCAACCATAACAGGGGTGGTCACTAGGATGTTTGTGCCAAGCCCTACACTCTGCCCTCACTGTTCACTCTCGCTACAGCTCTCTGCCTGGGCTCTGCTGAGTCTATAGATCCCTGTTAAATTTTCTTTTATCCTTTTGTAACTTTCTCCCTTATAATTGCCCTTGGTGTGTGTTTTAACCTGATTCCACCAGTATAAAAATTTTAAAAAACCAATGTCTCACATTATCCTAGTGAGGTCTTGGCCATAATTTAAAAGTCTGACTTTTTCTGTTTTAAGAAAAAGCTAGCTAGCTAGCTATCTCCCTCCCTCCCTCCCTACCTACCTATATCTATCTACATCTGATAGAAATACTCCCATAACCATTGGAATAGATGATTTTGGAACTAAAATGTGAATGTCATCCAAGATAAGTTCATCCTGTTGAGATTTTAACTGTAAGTTCTATAATTAACAGAAAAGTAATTCTTACATGGAAAATCATGTCCATTATGTTAGGAAAATGTCTAAGGAAAGAAAAAGACATAGAAACCTTTATTTCAGTTTATCCTTTTTATATTTCAAGGAGAATACTTTTTAAAAAATGCTTTCATATTTTAACAAACTACCAACAGAGTCTGACTTCTGATTATTACCAGGAAAGTGAGTCTCCAATTGCAGGCAAAACCTTGTAATAAAAGGATCATAAGAAATAATTCATTCTTTATGGCTTTATTTTAATTTCAGAATTTCAATTACTGACATGCCCTTCCAATGATATTACTTGGGCACATTTAACGGTCTTTGGTTTTCAGAAGGATGTTAATATTGTATCAGTGATGAGAGTAAATGCTCTCATTTATTTGCACAATAAAGGTGAGCATGAAGGGCTGGATTCTCAATTGTAAAGTTACAATTGATTATCTGGGAATTTACTGTCCCCTTTAACCATTACTGTTAATTACTATTTCCACCAGAGACAGGGAAGGGAAGATGAAAATTGAAGATAAGTCTCTAAAGAACTTGACAAGTCTATGATTTGTTATTTGTAACAGTCCTAATTAAAGTGTTGAATGAGAAAGAATGAATCATTTATTCATTTACTCAACAACTATTTAGTGGGCACCTTCTATATTCCATGCATTGTTTACAGCCATGAACAAAGCAAAATCCTTGCTTTCATAGAGCTTAGGTTCTAGTGAAGGAGACAGCACACCAACTAGTCTATATTACATGGTGATGAGCATTTTGGAGAAAAAGCAAGTAGAGTAAGGGAATAGAGGGGGTCAGGTGGGGAGGGGGATCTTTTTTTTTTTTTTTTCCTTAGCACAGTAAAAAAAACTAGTGCTTGAATATAAATCCGAATGAAATGAGGGCAGGAGCCATTGTATCCTCTAAGGAAGAGCGTTCCAGACATAAGAAACAGTTGGCTAAAATGAGGTTGTCCATGTATCCGTTGGAAACTTATTTGTCTGAGATCCAACAGCTGTTAGCCGGTAGCACAGGTGTTTGGAAATCATGATTAGACTGAGAACAGGAAGAGTGACCAACTTCATCTTCTTCACTGTTGAGGTACTCACCTGAATCAAGGTATGCTTTCTGTGTGAAAAATCTCTCTCTATCCAAAGAAATGTGATAATTCAGAGAGATGAAGACCAGAATTTACCTATTATACTACAACTAATATAACTATTGGAAAATTAACTTTTCCCGTTCCTTGATTTCATCATCTAAATTTGGGTTTCTTAACCTCAGCGCTATTGGCATTTTGGCTGGATAATTCTTTGTTGTGGAGCTGTCCTGTGCATTGAGGTATGTTTAGCAGCATCCCTGGCCTCCATCCACTATATGTCAGCAGCACCTCCCAGTTGTGACCACAAAAAATATCTCCATACATCACTAAATACTCCTTGGTCTAAATAAAAATGAAAATGGCTTCACATAACTTGTCTTTTCCACTTATTAGTCCAAATACTTTTTCAGGAAAGCTAGAGAGGCATATACATGCAGTATATATCCAGCATGTCTTAAGCAATTTCCGATGATAAATATCCCACAAACTAAATTATCTGCATATAATTTTTCCTGAAAACACTAAAGCAACTATTGTTTCAAGCCACCCACATGGTGTAAGGTTGTCTGAATATTCTCAATAAAAAACAACATGTATTGTTCCTGCCGATCTAATATTTTGCCTATTCTAAAAGAGAATTTGAAATTGACATCTTACCATGAGCAAGTCATATGCAGAAAACATATACAGAAACCCCTCGCCGGTCCCCAATCCTCATCCCACCTCTTCTCAGGCCCGTATGTCTCAGTCACTCCAGATGTGGATCCTCCTTTCTGCTCAAACCCTCAGCCACTCCACAGTGACTTTTCAAGTTAATGACATATGATTTCAACTCTTTTAATCTCTGTAAAAACATCTACTTCCATTTTTAAGAATCCTCCATTCTCTGTTATTTAACACTCCTGGGGTGCATTGTCTTGATGCCAGCAGTCCTTTCCGGCTCCTTGGCCTATTATTGCTGTTTTTGCCCCACAGGAGTAACTCCTGTGCCTCATAGTGGCCCTTGTAGAGCAGGGGTTCCTCAAACTACCCCCCTTAGCCAAATCTGCCTACAGCTAAGAATGGTGTTCACACTTTCTAATAAATTTTTTAAATAAAAAATTATATTTCGTGACATGTGAATATTATATGAAATTTCAGTGGCTATAAAGTTAGATTAGACCACAACCATGCTCATCTGTTTATTGTTTGTTTATAAATCAGCCATGTTTATTTGTGTCATCTGTGGCTGCTTTCCCGCTGCAATGGCAGCACTGAGCTCTTACAGAGCTGAATGGTTACAACAGAGACTGTATGGCCCACAAAGCCTAAAATATTTACTATCTGGCGCTTTACGGGAGAGTTTGCCAACCCCTGCTATAGAATAATACTCCCACCCCAAGTGACTTATCTTATCAAACTATTTCTTCCCCACACACACAATGCACGCCGGGCCCTGAGAGGAAGTCGGCATGGATGACACATGCATTTCTGTGTGGCTGTGCCCCTGTCACTGTGTATATGTATTTTAGGGTATGTGGAGAGGTGTTGTCAGCAGCTGGGCTGAACACAAGCTCAGGGCAGGGACTCAGAGTGTGCTCCCTCACCCCTACTTCCCACATCAACCCGTAAGTACTTGATAGACACATTGAGCCTCATCCTCTGAAAAAACAGCAGACTTTTCAATACTAAATTTTGGTTTTATGTTTAAATTTACGTGTTAAAATAGAACAAACTATTTTTTCCCTTAGATTTAATTCACTTTCAAATAATCTGTGTGAGGAAGTTGAGAACAATAAAAAATGGACAGAAAACCAGTTCATCAAATATGAAAAAGACCTCCTCAGCCATATCAATCAGTGCCTGAAGCTCCTGCGGGAGAAACTGGTAAGGAGTTCTGTTATTCACGATGTTAACAGCTGCATGGTCATTGTCTGAATGTTAGCAATGAGTAAAGGTCTAGAAAGACACACTTCAACATTCACAGTAACCTTCACTGTCGGTAACTTACTTTTTTTAGCACCAGAATAGGAATCCAGATGCCTGTCTTCTGGTCCTGTTTGCTACTCCCCAACTCTGTGGACCCACATTTCTCAAAGTGTGCTCTACCTGTACCAGAATAACTTAGCGAGTTTTAACAAATACAGACTCCTGGTCCCAACCTGGAGCTGAGGCATCAGACCTTCCAGGGCCTCCGCTGGGAATCTGTGCTCCTAGGCAAACTCCCTGCCTGATGCTTAGACACAATAAAGCTGGAAAACTTCTGCCTTAGACAAGTCATTTACCTCTCTGGAGATCCGTTGGTAGATCAAAGGTTTGGAAAACTCCTTTTCCAGATCAGACCTTGCAGAGAAAACCCCAGCTTTGGGGTGAGGCTACCAGGATATACAGGAAATGGATCTCAGGGCTCCCCCTTCGCCCACACTAGCCAGCACAGTGGGCCATGCTGCTGAGCCCCAGCGGGAAAGTAGCACAGGGCCGTCAGTGTCATCAGTGGTGGCCAGCCTTACAAGTGATTCAAATAAGATGTTTCTAGAATGTCAGTAGAGGGGCTTTAGGCAGCCCAGTAGGTAGCACCGCTGACAACACCCCCCCCAACCCGAGTTTGTAAACAACTGATAGAGACAGGAATCCAAGAGATGGAGATAAACATTACAGCTTTGTCACTGATAAGGCTATTGAAGTATGTGCAGTCAGATCTGCAGCCCAGTGGGCCTGGGCTTCTCCCAGATTCAGGCAGACTCCTCCACCAGTTCTAGGCAGCATTAGGTGACCACAGCGTCACCTGCAGGCAGAAGCCTCCCACCACAAGGAAGAGAGAGACTGGAATCCATCATTCCTGAGGCAGGTAGGGCTAAAGAGAGGAGAAACAACTCAGTCTCTCTCGTTCCTTCTCCTAAATTCCCTGTAGGGGAGAGAGGAGGAGCATAGAAGCTAACTAGCCTCAGGATCCTCTGCCGTCCCCACCCTGCTGCACATTAGAATCACCTGGAGCGCTTCTAAACTACAATTTCTGAGCAGAATAGACCAATTAAATCAGAATTTGGGGGATGGTGTGATGGTCCAGGTGATTCTAACAGACAGCAGAGGTGGAGAATCACTGTTCCAGATGAAGTCAGTCCACATGGAGATAGGAAGCGCCAGGGAATAAGGACATCAAACACTTCGGAGTATGTTCAAGGAGCTGCAGTCAGGCAGGATCTAAAACGCCTTCCTTGGCTACACTTCTTTAAACACTGGACTGAAACTCCAAATCCTCAGGGCATTTCAGCAACACCGCAGCCCTTCTTTTCCTTTTCTCTCATAACATGTAGAATTCCAGAAACTACAAACAAACGAGGCCAAACAAAGGGATGAACTCTTACACTTGTGAACACAGTTTTAGATACAAGGGAACCTGGTTTGACTTTTCATGTTGAATATGAAAAAGTGAATTTGTTAAAAACATTCTCTAAGCTGAAACACAAATCCATATAGGTTTTCTTTTCTGCAGTTTTATCACATGATATCTTTTCTAGGAAAAGTCTGAAAATAAAATGGAAGAAAAATTACTGCAACTTTCAAGCAAATTAGAGAATTTCATTAACACACAGAAACAGGAAGCAGAACTAAACAAAGTAAAGCATATAGAAAATAAACTGTCCAAAAAGATGAACCAACTGGAAAAGCACATCTGGAGTGAATTAGAGAAAATGCAGACTGAATATCAATCAGGTGAGCAGATACCTTTGATTAAGAACATCAGTCCTTTCCTAGCCTATCCCTCAGTTTTCCACTTTGAGCTGATGGCCAGGATCACCCTTGTCATTAGTGACATCCTTTTGTATTTAATCTGACCTTCCTAAGTATCCCATAGAATGTCAGCATACCACTGGAAGGTGGGAAATGACTTTCTTCATTCACACTTACACAAGCTTGCCATTGCTGTGAGATTTTTTACTCTCTAAGATGACAGAATCATAGAATTGTTAGACTTGGAAAGTCCTTGGAGATCAGCAAACTTGACCTGTGGTTGTATCATGAAATTAGGAGCCTAAATCAAATGCCCCTCATTGAACTGCAGGTAATGAGCCTGGACAGATGTCAGACTGGAGACTCGACCTTTAGAAGTGAGAAAGAGAGATGAATTAACAGAGTCCAGCATAATGACTGCTTTTCTTCTTAAGGAGGCTAACGGCAGCGGTGTCAAGCTGAGCTAACATCAAAGAGGATTAATTTGAAAGGCTCATCTAATTTGTCAAAGGGAAGGACAGGAGATAGGTGCTGTGGAGCAGCCATCTGCCTCGAGTCACAATTCCGAGGGAATTACCAGGAATCAGAAGGTTCCTTTATTAGAGAAAGCCCCAACTAATTTTCTGTTCTCTAAATCTCAGAAAAATTCATAAATTCTATCAAATTTTAGTCCTTATTGTAGAGATCCTTGGAGGTGTCTTGGGAAGATATCATAGTCTCATTTTGTTCCTGGCATACAAGTTAAATTTGCTGCCTGGAAATCTGGCCCACACCACCTCTACCCCCAAACTCCCACCGCCAAATCAAAATAATGAATTATCTGCCCGGGAATCATGACCCAAACTTAACTGGCCCTTCTTTTAGGGCCCTGCTCTCTACTTAACTACCAGAGGTTTAATTTTATTCATTCCATTAGTATGACCCCAGGATGAGCTGAAGAGGAGTTTGCAATCTGCATGTTTCTGCATTTTACTAACTGGGAGTTCTAGCAAAGGGGAATTCCAAATTACTGGTTTGCTCCTTTATGCCTTTAATAAAAATGTATTGAAAAGTGACTATATGAAAGGCCTCAGTGAATAAGATATGGGCTGTACCTCAGAAGCTTGAGGTCCGGGAGGTCTGTGGTCATGAGTGGCTAGACTTGCATAAGAGAGAGACATACAAAGTGCTCGGGGGTGGAGGGCGGGGAGCAGCCAGTGGCCACTCCCTAGGTCCCTCAAACAGGTTACTTTCAGAGAAGTTTTAAAATCTCATCTTTTAAAGGTAGTTTTTACCTTCAATTTGGTAACAAGAATAAAAAAAGAGATCATCTAAATCTCTCCCCAAAGTACACAGAAAGAAGAAAATATTTTAAATTTCTCTCTTGAAATATAGAATTATTTCATTATGCAATATATCTGGGGAGAGGGGAAGGAGAGGAATTGAATTAAATTTTCACATTGAAGCCAGATACAAGTTGAGACACTGTTGCTAATGCATCTTCATGACACACAAGAAATGGATTATTGTACATTTTCAGACTGGTCTTAATAGAATTTAGTGTGCTTTGAATTAAACTATGATCAATTATGACAGAATTGCTGATTAGCAACTTTTGTAAAAGAAAAAAAAGTTCCAACACATTGTTTAATTTAAGTATACCTATTCTCATATCCTCTTCCAGGATTTAAATCAATTCATGACTCTCTCAGCTCCCTCCAACAAATACAGAAAACAAAGATGGATATAGAGAAATATAAAGTACAGAAAGACCTAAAGAAATTACGGCGTAAGATAGTGGAACTCCAGGAAGTATAAAACTTTCCAGTCATCTTCTTTTTCACCAGGCAATGGAGCAGTTTGTTGGTAAAATCTGGGGAAAAGAAAGTTAATATCACTGTGATGTTTATTGCCTCTAACATCTCTGTATTTCTTACTACCTTTTTAAGGAGATGAAGGTACCAGAAAATCCAATAAAGCAAAGAAGCTGCATGATGTCTTCATTAATTTATTAATGAAAAAAATAAGGAATTTTTTTACATACATGCCTTTTTATATTTTTATTTGCCAACAAATAAAAAAGAGCAAACTACATAGTGTACAGAAATGAGTGAAGGAGGCCTGGCGTAACACACTAAAGAATGGCGGGAACTGTGGCAAACGGGAGACCACTTACCCCATCTAAAGAGAAGAGCCCCTATGCACTTCCAGTTCATATTAACACGCATATAAACCATTATTGCCAAAATTTTCATTTTTCAAGAGAAACCAGAAATCTGGTTTTATATGAAACCATTAATTAACGTTAGCAACTGGTTCAAAATAGTTCTTACACTCTGAGGAAATGTCTGTGGAGCAGATACAGCCGGTGGGCTGTCAAATTACAACTTCTGATCCAGAGGTTTTCGTTGTCTAACAATGCCAATACTTATAGCAAGACTAACAAATGTGTATTTAAAATATTGATCCATTGTGCTCAATATGTATCAGAATTATGAGTAACAGCTAACCATGCAAAATAAGAGAATACAACAGTGTCCATGAAAAACATCAAACATAATTTGATCTAGGTGCTAAATTCAGAAGCACTTCAAAAACACAAATTAGTTTCCTATAAAGTTAACTTTTCTAGATCTAAATGTTAAACCAGGCAGAGCCTGGTATTGGGCAGTAAAATCATGAAAAATGAAAACAAACTATTCATGTTATGCACCATATGCCAGAACAAGGACTAATTTTTAATCACAGAGCTTTTTGTAAACCTGGCAAGGGGGACCTTCGCTTCCGATTTGGGCTCCTTCCTTGGTTTAGGGGAGAAGAGTGACAACTTCTCTGCTAATAAAGGACAAACTTACCTTCCAAACAAATTTTTGACCAATGCCCACCAGTCTAATTTTTTAGCTCTATGAAACATTTCCATTTATTATTAATTTACATACAGCGTCACTGACTATATCCCAAGGGATTTTCATAGCAAAATTTAAGAGTTTAAAATGCAATAGCAAGTGTCCTTTGCAATCAAGTGTCATGGTAGGACAAAGGGCTAATAGCTCAAGTAATTCCAAATAACTCTTACAAGCCAGTAAGAAAATAGTAATAAATCAATGGTTTTTTTAAGAAAAATTGTCGAAGAATATGAACAGGCAAATCACAGAAGTATACATCAATAAATGAAGATATGAAAAGACATTCAACCTATTAAAGAAATAAAAATTAAAGGGACCTTTAGCTACCATTTTCAGATTGAAAAAATTAAAGTGATTGATACTATTAGGTTGACAGTGGTGTAGAGAAATGTGGACTCGCATACATTATTGGTAAGTCTATAAATTGGTACAAGGATTTAGAGAGCAATTTGGAAACAATTGGAGCAATATTTTAAAATAAGTTAAACCGAATATGCATACCACAGCATGCAAAAAACATGTAAGAATTTACAACAAACAGCAGTGATTGGATTATGAAGAATTTTGTTTTCTACATTAAACATTTATTAATACTTTTACATTATTACAATATGATATTTTGGTTTTCAGTAAAAATATATTATATAAAACAACCACAACAAATACACTACTAGGCTGAAAGAGTAACTCTTCGTAATGAATCAAATAAGTGGTTTTAGGAAGGGTTAAATTAGGAATTCACATGGACCAAGGGCCACATCATCCCACTCATACCTGGTTTTACTCTAGAGACATAGCTACAAAAGCAGAGAGGATATTACAGCAAGTGGAAAAAAAGATGTCGATGCACATTTTTCCTTGTAAACAAAAATGCTCTCAACTAAATTGCAGTTCAAATAATAGCGCAGGATCAAGCCAAAAGCTTTCCCAGAACAGGTTTCTCTTATTGGTGTTGACAGGGTAGTGCTATGTAGAACTGAATGCAACACAAAGGGGTAGGGGAGCAAAGGATCTTCTGTCAGGTTCTCTTGCTTGGGATCCCAAGTTGGAGTGTTCACAGGTTTGCACAGAGTCTAGTTGGCCTGAGAACTATGCCTAGAGAGAAGGTGGATCCACATGTTGTGGGGCCTAAAGCTCATAGCTTTGACTTGTCCTGTCCTGATGAGAGGGCACAGTAGTCTGTAGGAATACTCCTGGAAGCCATTGCTACCTCAGGACAGCAGCAACTTAACTCCATACAGAAGTGACTGTGAACAACGTAAATATACCCCTCTAACCCAAATGCATACCCAACTCAACTTGTCTTTAGCTGGATCCAAAGATGCCCACAGCCACTCCAGGGGCGCCTGACATCAATGAAAGAGGGAGTGGAAAGACAGAGTAGTCTTAATCAATGGTCTTATTGTCTTATTAAAATGTCTTACTTCTGCAAATTTTACAACAACCTTGTAAACACATTGCTAGGGCTCATGTAAGTGAGGGGCCCTTGAGCTCAAGAGCCATCATTTCACAGTAAATTCACCTCTGCTTGGGGAACCAGTGGAGTGCTGGGCCTCCTTCACTTTGCATTTATTTTGCAGTGGATCCAAAAAGATGACAAAGATGAACAATCCCCATAGAGAAGCTCAAAATACATGGCACTTTATCCTTTACCAAACAACAGTACTTAATCCTTTGGGAAATGTCAGACTTCTCTCTCCACAAATACAGGAGAATGTTTGAGCATCACAGACTCTGTGATCCACCTGTAGACTGGAGGCAGATGTTAAAATATCTCAGAGACTCCACTTAGGCACAACCCCACTAAACAGGCTTGGATAGTCCAAGGGTCCTGCTGACACCCAGCGTTTCCCGCCATTTCCTTCCTCTTACCAAAACTTGCTCTTGAAGGACAAATCCCTCACCTTATGTTTCACAGGTAACTGCCTTCTCAGCCCCATTGTGAGGTGGATATGCTCTCCACCTGATAGCCAGGAGAGTAATAAGGCTCAAAGTAAAAGAAAAATAGCATCCCCAGAGTGCTCTGGACACAAGCAGCTTTCCCCTCTTCTACAGAAACTTACCAAACGCCTGTTCACTCCTATTAGTGTTACCCATAATAGCAGCAAGTAGCATCCAAGACACCAAGAAGGAAAAATTTGCTGTACAGTATATACACACATAAATATACTGGTGTTTTTACCTTATGAAGGGGGTCTCCACACATTTGCGAGATATTACTTTTTATATATTTGCAGCCTTCATTCATTCATGTGCTGGGCACTGAAGATACAACATTGAACAAACTAAATATGGACCCTGCCCTTAGGGAACTTACAGTCTAGTGGAAAAGACCAACAATTAAACTTGCAAATACTTGGGCAAGTAAAGTGTGACGGGAGCACCTGGAAGATGCATTTAGCACAAACATGGGGAATCAGGCAAAGGGTTTTTGAGAGCAAGGGATAACTAGATAGAGACCTCTAAGGTATAAGTAGACATTAGCCAAGGGAAGGGGCTTGATTGGCAGAGGAGGGGGCTCAGATAGATGGCACAGCCTAAGCAAAGGCCTGGAGGCCAAGAGAATGGGACACATGCCAGGAACACATGTAAGAAGTTCAATAGGTCAGAACCTAAAGCGCATGTGGTGGGAGGTCGGGGAGGGGGCTTGAGAGAGATGAATAGAAAAGAGAAGAGAGAAAGTTAGGGAAAGTGGGTGTCTGATCACAAAGAGCCTTGTAACTCACGTTGAGGAACACAGATTTTTATCTTCAGGGCCCAGAGTAGCCTATGAAGGATTTAAATAGGAAAGAAATATTATCAGATTTGCATTTTAAGGAGATCCCTCTGGCTGTAGGGTGGAGAACAGATTACAGACACAGTGGGAGAAGCAAATTTGGGTGGGAAAGGAGGGAGATGATGCAGGAGAGAGAGGATAATGAGCTCAGTTTTAAACTAATTGATTTTGGAGGTATCTATGGGATGTCCAAGTGGATATGTCCAGTGGTTGGTGAAAGATAAGGAAGGACCTGAGGCATGAAAGAAAGATCTGAACTGAGGATTTAGCATAGAAATGGTTATTGGAGTTATGGGTGAGGAAAGAATAGATTGCCTGGGGTTGGGAGGGGTGGGAGTGGGGGACATGAAGACTACAGTGAGAAACAGAGACCTGGGAAGAACCCCAAGGATACCTAACACTGAAGGAGCAGGTAGAAGAGGAACCTTGAAGTCCCTAGGAGAGTATATGGAGACAGCAGTGCAGTAGGAGAGAGAGGACAATCATTTGAGGGTTTGCCTTCCCTGGGAACGCCTGCTAGCAGATGGTGTCAACAATCAACTTGGAGTTCTACCAGTAGTGCTTTAAGACGGAGATTAGATCTCACCCATTGAGGAGGCCCCTGTCCTACAGCGTAAACTCAGAAGTTGGGTGTATTGCACAATTCGGTAGAGAACAGTTATAAATGCTTCCTGACTGCCTTTCCATGCCATAAAATAAATGTGCTGCATCTCCTCAGACGCAGAGAGGGTGGTGAGCTCTCCCAGAGAAAGGAAGGATTGTTGCCAGGAAAAATATTAGGCTGTTTTGGCCGCTACCCAGCTTGGCATTTCCCTCTCCAGGAGATTAGAGTCACACACATTTTGTGGTAAAGGTTTGTTATCTCAGATCTTTCCTTTAATACACAGTCATAAAATTTTCTAACTACATAGACTAAATTTTCATAACCCCCTGTTCCTTGATAGAGTTCTGCTACTTCATTTGCAGAAGATATTTACACATGTGATAAATGTTGTAAGTGAAAAATGATTGATGTGCTCAGCAGTATGTCATAAACCAGGGCCTCTTTTTACAGTCCCCAAATGCACAAACTGAGAAAACAGAAAAATAATCCAAACTTCTATCCTGAGAAGTTTTGAGGGGGCTTGAGGTCTGACAGACCAGAGTTTAAAACCAGAGCCGCCAGTCACTATCTGTGTGACTTTGGATATATTTTTTACCTTTGGAGTCTTAGTTTCCTCATCTTAAAATGGAGATAACAATACCTACCTTGTAGGTTATTGGAAGACATTTATTGAGCTATTATCAGGTACCAGAGACTGCTCTAAATACTCTACCTGGATTAACTCATTTAATCCTCCAAACAGATGCCTATTACTGAGGCACAGAGGGATTAGGTAATTTATGTAAGGTTACATGGCTAGTATGAGGCAGAGTCAGGATTTGAACTCATCAGTCCAGAGAATTCCCTCTTAAACATTCTGCTATATTGTTTTTCTAAATATATGTAGACCATCTAATGCAGTGTCTGATACATCATAGGTATTGTACTTGATAAATGGTACTGATTAATAACAATAAACAGAGCTTTTGATCTTTATGGAAAAGACAAATTCCATGGTACTCTTTTATCCAACTCTGATTTAGATGAGTAACTAAAAATACTTGAGTTCAAAAAGGTCCCTGTACTACATATATTGGCTTGCAATAATTCTAGCAATGTACTAAAGCAGAAAGGAGTACAAAATATAGATTTCTCCTGGAACAAAATTACAATGAGGGAGTATTCCCTACCATAAAAGCACTTCTCCCTATTGTCTCTGGGGAGGGAGGCTAACAGCTAAAGAAACATTATGGACATTGACTGGAGGTGGGCAAGGTGCTGATGCCAATGTCCAGTAAAGCATATTTCCTCCATAAGTCCTGGCCAGGAAAGCAAACCCAACAGCTATTACTGCCAGATAAAAGTCATTAGTATCCAACTACCAGATGCTTCTCCTAAAAAGTAATGCACTGCATTCACAAGGGAAACATTCAGGGATGAACTTCCAGTGGGTGGGACCTACATGGAGGCCTGGGAGTGCTTCTGGATAAACCCACTCCTGCAACCCAAAACAACTCCTGAACCAAGGAATCTACCTAGTCCTTATCCCTAAATTCCATTGTTTAGCATTTAAAGGCTTTCATGTATTCACAACAGCAACATAAAATCCTCATGGACTACCTCCTCTGCAGAGATTAGTTGATAACTAAAGAAAGCAAAGTCTTTTAAAACCAAGAAAGCGCTATGTACCTAAGACATGGGAGGGTCAAAAGAAAGTTAATGGAAGAGAGGTGAGAAAAGCCAAAGAGAAAACCAAGGGCCGGCACTTGTGATGTTATCACGGATTAACTGAAACAGCTCACTATGGGCCTCAGTTTCTATCAAGTTCAAAATCTAACAAGGGTGGAGTATTCCTTATCATTGCACAGGTTTAAATTTGCAAATAAAGCTGGGAAAAAATTAATAAATTTGAAATGTTAGTCCTTTGGAGGAGGTTCCTTCCTCCTAAGGTTCTTCCTAGAATTCAGATAGTGGCACCAGGCAGACGGCAGCATCAGAATATACCTTGGTAGGATAATGTGAGTCAGTCCCAAGGACACACACCCTCAATTCATTTACGTTTCTTTGAGGTGACAGCAATTATTAACAAAATTTGAGAATGGTATTTGGAAATGATCTTGGGGGCCAGATTCTGTTTGCCTAATATAGACAATTTTAGAAGAGTGAATCTCTCTGAGCTTCTTTTGTGTGTGTCTATAAAATGAGGATAGTATCTACTGTAAAAAATGATGTGAGAATTACATGAGGTAATAGTGTATAGAGCTTGGCACATAGTAGGCATTCAATCTATCCCTGCCTCTAAGTCTTTGGTTGCTAAGGCTCTGCTGGGTAACAACCACTACCTTATAAGCACAAAATCTCTTCTGCTGAAGCAAATGGTACAGTACCAAGATCCTCTGCAATGCTACATCTTGCTTGGGCTTTCTTAGAAGCTACTTAATGAGCACAAATCTTACTGCTGCCTATGTATTTCCCAACGTTCACAAGTATTCACCACGGCCTATCATAAATCTGGGTCTAATGAGTTAATAAATAAATAATTCTGAACCTAGTTCTTAGTCCAAAAAAACCATCCAACAATATACATAGCACTTGTTCTGAGGCACTACAGGGCTAGCCTCAAGCAATTCTGAAATATATTTATTTCCATCTCATTGAAGCTGCTTGTGACAATATAAATTTGCCTTCTCAGCAGTGATTTTTCTCTCTAACCTCCTTCTTTCCACACAAAGAAACTTCTGTTCCATCTGGCTTTTCTCTCATGCCCAGAGACACTTGTGTCTCAAACATAAGAGAAAGTACCACTGCCAGGAATGCACACAGGAAAGAAAACACATAATTCAGTATGCAAAGATAGAACCTGCAGTTGTCTTTTCTCCACACCACCAGACTTCTTTCCAGGCTAATTTCCAAACTTCTGAAGCCAGCAAAAAGTCTTTACATAAAGACTATTTGTACACTATTTTCTCTTTCTTGATCCATTTAATTGAACAGATTAAGATTAGAACTTTTAAGCCAGAATATAGTGGTTTTCCAAAAAAGCTCCTGATTGCCTGATACTAAACTATGCAGCACTTCTTCTCCATAGAGATTAAGCGTTGACCATATTTTATATGATCAAAGGGGAGGAAATGGCATTAAAAAGACAGGGTCTTAGAAACTCAAGTTTTTTAAGCCACCTGGGGGTCAGGTAATCCAACAACATGCACATTTTATTTAACGTTGAGTGGCCTTTCTGAATGAAGTATAACCTATTTGGCACGTAGCAGGCACACGTAATTACACTCAACCATTCGTAGATGCTGGCTTCCATTAAAACATTCTTGAAGTGTATGTCTATTTTCCTTCTCAGGATCTAGTCCTAGAACTGATTACCTAACCTTTCTGCAGCAGAGATCTCTTTGGAAAGGGGTTCTACCCTAAGAAGGTTTGTAAGCACAGGGGCCCCCTGTTCAGTGGAAAATGGAGTTGCTGCTTCCCACGTGCTGCACCAAGCAGTTTCAGTACTTTGTTTCAGCTCACTTTGGACTTGGAAAACTTTGGTGACCTTAGAACAACAGAATGCTGCCATTAGAATCCTAGCTTGCGGCCGGCTCTCTGGCCTAGTGGTTAGGTTCAGCATGCTCCACTTGTGGCCCAGGTTTGGTTCCCAAGCACAGACCTACACCACTCATTGGCGGCCATGCCGTGGCAGCGACTCACATACAAAATTGAGGAAGATTGGCAACAGATGTTAGCTCAGGGAAAATCTTCCTCAGCAAAAAATAAGTTAGAGGCCAAGAGATCAGACCTATCCAGTCACAAACTCATTCTATATTGAAACCCAGTTTGAAACACACCACTTAGGTTTTGTGAGTATAATTTAATGTAGTTTCTTTTAAAGAGAATTAGAATGAAGAACTTAACTATGTTGGTGATACTGTGCTGTAAGCAGCATGTTGAGTGAGAACAGTTCAGATACCATTACAGAAATGAACAGTCACATATTCTTAAGACTCAAGTACTTTTGACATTTATATTTTCACAGTAACCATTTTTGATAACTCATCCTCTTTATCTGATGACCTCTTTTATGGCAACAATTTAGATGATGATTTCCAATTTCAGTGATCTGGTGACATTTAAATTCAAAGGTACGTATACTCATTTCAGTATACACAATGAGCAATGTACTGATTTTTTACTGCCGCCATAACAAATTACCACAAACTTAGTGGCTTTAACACAACACAAATTTATTATCTTACAGTTTTATGTTAGAAGTCCCACATGAGTCTCACCAGACTACAATCAAAGCGTCAGTAGGGCTGCATCCCTTTCTGGGAACTCTGTAGGAGAAAGTTTCCTTGCTTTTTCCATTTTAGAGGCTGCCCTTACTACATCCATCTTCAAAGCCAGCAATGTCGAATCTCTCTGATCTTCTTCCATTGTCATTTGTCTCTCCGAAAGCCTCTCCACTTTTAAGGACTCTTAAAACTGGGTTCAGGGCCTGGCCCCGTGGCTTAGGGGTTAAATGAATGCTCCACTACTGGCAGCCCGGGGTTTGGATCCCAGGCGTGCACCGACGCACCACTTGTCTAGCCATGCTGAGGCGGCGTCCCACACCCAGCAACTAGAAGGATGTGCAACTATGACATACAACTATGTACTGGGACTTTGGGGAGAAAAAGGGAAAAAAAAAGGAGGATTGGCAATAGATGTTAGCTCAGGGCCGGTCTTCCTCAGCAAAAAGAGGAGGATTAGCATGGATGTTAGCTCAGGGTTGATCTTCCCCACAAAAAAACAAAACCTTCTTCTCCTGCCAAAAACAAACAAAAAAAACTGGGTCCACCTAGATAATCCACGATAATCTCCCCCCTCAAGGTCCATACCCTACTGCATAGTCCCTTCTGCCATGTATTCACCAATTCCAGGGATTAGGGCATGGACACCTCTGGGAGCCATTCTTCTGCCTACCACAAGCAGAAACAGCAAGATAAGTACTTTTTTCATCGCCCATCTTCTCTCCAGAAACATTAACATAACGTAAATGTTTTTATAATAGGTATTACATATGAGGAAAGTATACAGTGAAGCATGAAGCCCAAAGGAACTTTTGTACCGATTCAAACACAGGAGAGATCATGACTCAAATTATCTCAACAGTCTAGTGATATAACGTGGAACTCAACTCTTTTTCACTGGATACTCCAGTTTTAATTATCCCTCTCCTGGCATCATTTCCCTTCACTAAAACAAATAGGTATTTCCAATTTTAAATTCAAAATATAAGAAAATATTTCAAATATTTCATAACAGCTGCTTGTTAAAGAGATATTATTCTTAAATTTCTTCAAAACATTTTGAGGTCTAAAGATAATTTAGCATTTATAAAAAAAGTTATAGTTGTGTATGGTATTTGTTTAGGTAATCAGAATTTAAAATACTGCTATTCAAAAAGTTCCTATTCTAATCAGCCAAAGAAAGGAAAAACATACTGTTACATGGCACAGGGAGAGAAGACAACGTGAGCGGTCTTTGGGTGCAATAGACCTTAAGTGACTATATTTTCTAAACCAAAAATGAGGCATATATCTAATTAAAGGAATTTTCTGACTTTTTACTTTACCTGTACAAAGAGTCTTAAAATATATACATATGTGGAAAGATTATTGTCTTGTATCTGATCCACAAAAGTATCATTCTGAAGTAAAAAAGGCAAAAGCAAAACAAAAAGACCTCTCCTGCAAATTGAAGGTCAGTTTATAACCAGCAGCAAGGGAGCCTGAGGAGTTTTCTATCTGTTAGCAACTGGAGCAGAAGAAAGGAAGACCGGTAGAGAAACGAGGGTCAACTTGGCCAAAACAAAGTTTCCACACTTTTTTTTTTTTTTTTAAAGATTTTATTTATTTATTTTTTCCCCCCAAAGCCCCAGTAGATAGTTGTATGTCATAGCTGCACATCCTTCCAGTTGCTGTATGTGGGACGCGGCCCCAGCATAGCCGGAGAAGTGGTGCGCGCCCGGGATCCAAACCCGGGCTGCCAGCAGCAGAGCGCATGCACTTAACCGCTAACCCACGGGGCCGGCCCTCCACACTTTTTAATGCACAAAAATTGAAAGCGATCAGCAAGCCACACTGACTTACATATATAAGATATGATTCATTTTTGTATTCCTATAAAATTTCCCCAAAGCCGGTATCAAATTTTCCATGGGGCAACCAAATATGTCTCTTTTCATATTCATATATCAGTAAACACGTACTTAATGTTTCATACTGTTTTAAATAACCACAACCTTTAATTCCTTTAATGTACAACCTGAGTATTTCTGTCCAATCCTGTTCCATGTAGATTCCCAAATTGAAGGAAGTTTGTCAACTCATTTTGTAAAGTGAAAAAAGAGCACAGTATTTTAAACTAAGGTTGTTTTTCTATCCTGACCAGAAATTTATGAGACACTTTAAGAAATATGACAGGTGATCCCAAACAAATACATGTGTTCCAAAAGCTTACTCATAAGCTGTATTTTTCCCACAGCAAATGATTATCAGATGCCAAGCTAGCCTAGAAACACCTAATTAATTAATAATACCTAATGGTGGATAAAAACTAGCAGAAAATGCACTATAATTCTCAAAAAAATAACAAAAATAATGAAATAATATGAATGCAAAATATTGGTACTCCAGGAAATAACTTTTAATGTAATTTCTCTAATTAAATTTATGCATAAACTCTGAAGGGAAATTTCAGCCACTTCTAAAGTTCCTAGAACCTGATAACACTGATTCACTTCAAATTTTCTTTGCTTTAAGCACACTGTGGAGCACCACTCTCCTTTACTAACTGGGATTAAAGGACAACGTGTAACACACAACATAGGTGTGGCACAAAGCAAGCTCTATAAAAATTATATGGTTAGGAACGATTTGAGGTTCACATAACCGGGCAGCAATTTGAAGAGGAGCCAACAAACAAAAGAGGACGTGTGTACATTCACGAAAAAAAAAATTACCTGAGATAGTACTGTATTAACTAAGGTGTTTTCCAATCTTCCTTTCTAGAAAACCTGGGTCTGAGGTCCCTGGAAGCCAGAACTAGGCAATGGAGTCAAAAGGTTACTCGTTGACTACAGGCCTGGAGCAAAGGCTAACCAAGACCACACTGTAAGTAGAGTAACCTTGTGAAGCAAGTGACACCCCAGACAGCAGATGGAGAACAAGCGCTGACTCCCAAGTATTCAAGCAGACGGAGCCAGCCCGTTCTGGAGGTAAAGGCTGAGGTGCTTTCCTGAGAAAGCAGGAGGGCATGGGCACTGTGGTTACACAGGCAGCCTTTCGCAGCACATCTCTGCCTAAGTCTGTGGGCCAGGCTGTTAAAAGCAATGAATCAGTTTGACAGCTGTGAGGATAGGAAGAAATGGGCAGAGAACGGCAAGCGCTCGATCTTGTTAAAGAGAGAAGTCAAGGAAAGAATCATCATTGGATTAATCCAGCAGTTCACGAACCTGAATGAACATTAGAATCTCTCAGGCATGCCTTTAAAATGCAGAGTCCTAGGCCGCATCCTTAAAGATTCTTATCGTATATATCTGAATTATGATAATATGCAGCCAAATTTGGGAATTCATCAATAGTTCAATAGATTCTGGAGTAAAATTTAATTACAGAATATTATCAATCTATATCCTCTCACAAAGCAACATTGTGATGCTGCTGGTTTAGAAAAACTACGTACATAAATTATACAACCACACATTTTTGTACAATAAATAATATATGTAAATGTCTGAAAACGTTTAAAACCACAAATCCAAAGTAAGCAAGTTTCTTCAAACATATAAAGAGATGTGGAAAAAAAAATAAAATAGGTAAATATGCTCTCAAGTTTTAAAATTTGAAATGTAAAAATTATATCTGATATTGATACTATAAAGAAAACAGGACACTTTTTATTTCAGAAAGTCTTTCTATCATAATTGAAGGAACCGCATGATTGATTAAATATTATTAGCATTATTTTCCATTAATCTTTTAAATGCAGCCATACACCTGAGTGTTTTGAATTATATAAACACATCCATTAGCAGTCTAAGACTCACCAACATTTATATTATGTGTCTACAGCAGAATCTGAGACGAACCACTAGTAAAATAGGTTATAACGTTATTTGGATTTTATGATGAGTTGGTCTGCTGAACTCTAAAATTCATGGAAGGAATTAAATCTTTGAATTTATTTTTTAACAAGTGAAATTCTGCATTGTGCTAATCTGCTTCTGCATATTATTTAGAAAATGGCTATTAAGGCTTTATTGTAAGGGATTGAAAAAAAATCCTATCGTGCACCATGCAAGATGAAGAAAATAATGGTTTACAAATAACTCTTGAATATAAAGGAATCATGGTTTTTCTTCTCAAAATCAAAGATGTTTTTCACATTAAAGTTACATTAAGAGTTTATGGAAAATTACACCCCTAGCTTAAGAACTTAAACATCTTTAGATTTAGAAAAAGAATGGATGATTATAACTTATAGTGTTTTTAAATGATGCTTTGGGGAAAAGTCTTAATTTATTGTTTCATTCTTTCTAACAGCTTTTTCTTCGGTCGTTACTATAAAATAATGCATTGTCATTCTGAGGACAATTTCTGATTCAGTTCCAATGCTCTTGTGTCTCCATGAGTTTTGGCATTGTTTACCAGCACCTGTGGGAAATCACATACAAGAACGTTAGTATTTTATTTATTAACAATATCTATATTTAGATTCATAGAAGGCAAGTATGCCAAAGGGCAGCAGGCAATATCAAACTACATAAGAAAAAGTGACTATGTGCAATTTTCCAGTCATTTTTGCTGAAATAAATTGTTCAACCAAAGCTAACATCAGAGATAAGCACAATTTATTCAAATGCTCAATTAGTATAGACGCCAACATTTTGACTGTTACCGCTGTCAGCGCTATATAAAATTAAAAGTTTTGTTTGGTGGCTTTGTTTACAGTACTGTCACCTCTAAGCCCTTACCCAAAAAGACCATTTTATGCATAGAATTGTCCAAATGACATTGTTTTCCTTTAAAACCACAGCTTAGGATCAAGGTTCTAGGTTCTAAGCTCTATCAAGAAACTTCCCATGATTTTCACCAATTCCACAAACTAGAAGATTTAATTCCAGTAGATCAATCGATTACTAAGACATTTTTTGGTAGTTCATTTTCAAACACTGTGAAGGGTCTGAGATTTTGCTCTACTTGCAAGCTAACAAGTTAGCCTGCCAAAGTTCCATGGATACTGCCAAAAGACACGGGACTCCTGGGTCAAAGACAAACGTCTTTCTTATTCATGGTACAGCAAACAGCATGAGCATCAGCAAACTTGCATCCATTCCCCTTGCCCTCTAAGTCTCACAAGGCAAGCAACATGGATGCACACATCTAGTTTCCGACATGCACAGTGAGCTGCATGACAAGAGGGGAACTTGAGCCTAGGAGACTTAAATCTTTTATAATTGGCAGGACTCATGCCTACCCTTTGCTCTGGAGGGAGACACTTACCTCTGTCTCTCAAGGCTGTCACTATACAAACATCCTTGAAACGATAGTCTGGAACAAAGGGCAGTCAGGCCTTCTACTCACAGGATGTTTAGAAATGCAAGAGACCCATGGTGAAGTGTCTCACAACATTCATACAAGTTCTAAATTTTGGATTTGCAATATGTTGATTATAATGCCTTTCTCCAAGCATTTTGTTAATATTTCTTTAATATTGTATTTTTCACTGAAAGGCAAATAGTATGTCAAATGCTGTCTTCTCATTAATTTTCATCATGCTTTTAAAATTGTTGGCTGGAGTTATGAGAATCTTAACCCAATACATGTTTTATATACTCTACCATTTAAAAATAATTTTATATATATATAGGTTTATATATTTAGACAGCAAAGCCATCCCATGAGAAGTAGAGTAGAAATTGTCACATGCCTATATTTTAGAAAAGACAAGAAGAAGAAAAACAATTTTTCTAAAGATAATATGAACATCTCATTCAAGTCTGCTACTTCTAAACCTATTCTATCTACCTATTTGCCTCCACTGCAGTGGTCATAAGAAATACCACAACCAGCACCTAGCACCTTTGATCTTTTCTTATTCTACATAGCACATTCAGTGAATCTATTTCCTAAATCAGTGGTTCTCAACCAGGGGTGATTACACCTCAGATATTGTTTGGTAATGTCTAGAAGACACTTTTCGTTGTTACATGTGGGGTGGAGGGAGGAGGACAGTGCTACTGGCATCTAGCGGTCAGAATGGTTGGGGATGCTGCTAAACATCCTACAATACCCAAGACAGCAACCCTCACCCCTCCTCCAACAAAGAGCCAAGATGAAATATTTTCAATAAAATCAGTGCCTTACATCAATGAGCTCGTAGTCATTTTTGGCATGTAAGTGTCTCAGTAGGTACCAACGTGCAGTTGATACAATAGATTTGGGATACCCAGGCTGATACACCACTCTCTCCAAAAGTCGCCGTGTCTCTCTGGGAAAAAGATATTTACATTTAGTTCAAAGCATATAAATTAATATAAGATATTTCATATACTTTCATACACAAACATTTCATACACATACATATACATTATATAAATTAATATATTTCATATACTTTTATACACATATATCATCTTTCTCATTCTTTTGCAGATGTGGTGCTGATTACTTCATGAATTTTTTATTCATATAACAATAAAGGTAATAATCATGGTTAACATTTATTAAATGTTTATTCTGTGCTAGGCACTATGCTAAGTGTTTTACACATATGGTCACATTTAATATTCACAACCATATAAGGTAGGTTGCTGTTATTATTTTGCAGATAAGTAAATTAAATCTCATCCAAATAGAATGGGGAAAAGGCCCCTATTTTATGAGCACTTCTAAGGGCTCTACCCCTAATCTTTTTTGAAAATAGGCAAAAAAGTAAGTAAATCAATAAACAATACAAAGATAATATAAAGTGGAACAAGAAGAAATATTTAACATCTACCCTAGAGGCTGAGTGTATAATATCAGGCTTTTAGCATACGTATGTTTTCAAAGACAGGTACAGTATGTGAACCCAAGTAATAACAGGTTGATTTACAGTTGTGTTCTAATTTTTTCTTCCCTAATTTACTAACATCTATGACTCCAAAGACTTCTGTACTGATAGAAACAACATAAACAGTGGTAACTCAGAACTGCTGAATAGGAGGATCTTATAAGCAGCAATTGGCTTGAAACAGGAGCTAAAGAACTTGTCTCAAAGATGCTTTTACGCTGGAATCACATAGTAAGCACGTGTTTTTTCTTAGACCGCATGTTTATTTGGACTGATTTTTGGTGGTGATACAAACTATGGGAGGTGCTAACAGAGACTACGAAGGAAGAGGGTTAAGGCCCTATAAGACACCCACACCGAGCATCAACAGAAAGAGTCCATTAGGAAGCTTAAATTATAGCCTGAAATATTTCTTGATGAAATCAGTCATAAAAAAATATCCAAAATTAAATATTAATAAATGGTGCTGAAACTGCTGATTAGCCATAGGTCTTAATTGTTCCTTCAGTCCTATTTTGTGATGTTGACGTGACCTCTGCCACATATTTATACGTATTAAGCTCTATGGCTACAATACCTACTCTGTTTCAATAATGTATGCTCCAAAACCACTGTTTTACTTACAGTTGCTTTGTGTTATGTGTGATATCCATTAGAGCAGGTATTATTCTCAGAATTTTTAAATATTCTTGCCTGTTTTATCATCCATATAACCTTTAAGTAATTTTCTTCACATTTATTTCTGACCCTATCCCCACCCTTCAATAAAAAGATTGCTAGAATTTTTATATTTTAATCTGAGAAGCTTTTGGATTTTCTAGATATAAAAACCACATTACTTATAATATGTCTCTGCCTTTTCAATATTCATTATTCTTTTCATAGCTTATTGCCTTATAAGAACTTATGTCAATCTAGCCTTGAACTTGGGTCTTTTCAGTTTTGTTTGTTTCTAGAATCTACCGTGGCTCATACTAAGACAGTGGAGAGCAAAATCTCCAAGGCCTTCTTCACTTGAAATGCTGCCATGCTAAATCTTTCATATTCTATATCTGTGTACCAAGTTACTTTTTTAAAACAAATGTAAGACTTTATTTTCTTCCTTATTGGCTTACTGGAAACAGCCTTTCCAAAGTAGATACAAATATATGTATAATGCCAAAGTTTGTTAAATTAATTCTAAATCTTTGTTTCTTAAAAGGATTGAAAGTGAAGAAATATTTCCAAGAAAAAAAATAAACAAAGATTCTTCATACCTTGCTCCCATTTTGCGGTTGAATTGTAACAAAGCTTGTAAAAGGACAGCCAGTGGACAAAAGCAAAGTTTCAAGGCCTCGGTTGTTGCTTCTTGAAGCAAGGATGGCCAGTGATCATTGGAAATATGAGCCTACAATAATATAAGACAAATATTCAATCAAAGCTTTTGACACGTTTACTTTAAAAGAATGCAATTCAACTGTCATTTATTGAGTGCCTACCTGTCCAAGTCACCATGTAAATGCCACAGGGAGCATAATTCTACAAAATTATTAAGATTTGATTTCTGCCTTTAAGGAGCTACAAAACAAGGTGGACTGGGATAAAGGAAGGTTTCAAAGAAGGGATATCACTCAAAAAACACTAAAATATTTGTTAAAAGAAAATGCACTATTCTATTATGTAGGTTAATAAAACTTATCAGTTACTAAGCTTCTGAGGTACCAAACATACAAAATTCAATTTAACATGATTCTTTAACTGGTGGTGACAAATATTTCAAAAATTATCTAAGGAGAGAAGAAAAGCTGAAATGAAATACTTCAATAAAATCCCAATACAGAAAAAAGGTGCAAAGCAGATCAGATATAAAGACATTAAATCAAAGTCATCAATACTGAAAACTTTTTAAGAATTTCACTTTACGGAGAAAATGTTAAAATATCTATACACTACTTAGGTTGCAAACTTTAGTTTCTTATAATATGCATTGACTGGGAAATAACACAGATATGTATTTCCTAAGAAATACCTGAAAATAAAATGGTTAACACTCTACTGAATTATGTAGGAAGAAAAAAAATATTTTTAAAATCTTTCATTAAAAACCTCATATTGTAACCAAGATTTCATAATTACAGGTACCTAGAATACACATTTTAATAAAGCCAATATAATGAGTCAATACATAGTCCATTTCAAACACTAAATTATTAAAAAATATATATTAGAGCAATAAACTCTGAGGGGAACACAGGCGACAGTAATTTGTGTAATCAAAGAAGCTATAAAGAGAATGAATTTGAAAACAGAGAATGGAGGTTGTGAGGCATCTCCTATAAAGATGGGAGCAATGGGACCCTGTACATCTAGCAAAGAAAATAAGGCAAAGTCCATACTAATAAAATTATTCCTAATATATTTTTAAAAACCAATAACACAAAACTATCACTGGTTGCTTTTATAATGCACTCTCTAATTTCCAAGAATTCATATAAAGTATTCTGTAAAGGTAGCCCAAAGATTATTATGCAAGGAAAAGGTTTCTACATGTAACTGGTATATTAAACAATGTGATTAGAATGCACTTATTTTTGTCTCCCATTATGTCTTTAAAATGTATTATATGAGGGAGACTTTTCCTCTGTCCCTGGATATAAAATTACAGTAGGCCTCGTGACTCTTACATCTATTTTTCTTACTTTCATTCACAAATACAGTCTTAATTAGAATGTCCTCTTCTTTTTAATACTTCAACCTTGACTCAAAGGTAATATTTGCACCCTACTCCCATCTCCTCAGCTCCCATCTAGAGTATGGTTACAGGCAGCAGCAGATGGCTGCTCCTCCTCCCAACACTCCCACCTTGTCTTGCTAATTGTAGTTTCAGGCCTCTACTGAAATACCAGAAGTTTGTATTTGACTGGTGCCATTATAAGAAGATGTCTAGTTCTCCAGGCTTGACAGATATTTAAAACTCTTTTTCTGATCCAGACTTTCCCGGCTTTATCAGAGACACCCAATTTCATGGGACCAGTTATGTAATCAGTGCTATTCTCCAAAGCTTCTTTTGTATCTTTCTATGTACCAATAAGCACGCACACCCACACACACAGGATGCATTTAGAGATATATATTCTTAAAAATATATACCACACATACAGACACTCTAATAGGATATCATGCACACTGTTACACAGTTTTCCCCCCAACACACCCACTTAAACATTTATCTTGAAGAGTTTTCCACACTAGCACATAGGACTTCTAGATCAATAGACCTAACTTGGTATCAGAAAACAGATGTCAAGTCAAAAATTACTGGAAATCCCTCTTACAGAACGTCAAATTGAACTGAGAAATGACTGAAATGTTAATTATTGGCATCTTTGTCACAGATGAGTAGCTGGGTTAATTCTAACTTAAATCATGAACAAACAAAAATGTATATTCTCCCATAATTCAACTTTTAAAATTTCAATCTTTGTTTTTTCCCCAAACATTGACAATGTTCTGCTGGAGTCCATGGGTTTATTTTACTCTTACAACCATCAAAAGCCCAAATAGAAAGTCTGTGAGGAGGCCACACTAGAATGCAATGAAAGAATAGGAACTCAACAGAATATGACTATGTAAAAAGCTTTCATCTTAAAGAAAAATAAAAGAATAAATTTTTCATGATCATAACTATAACATGCTCTTACCATGCAGACTTCTAATGCAAGCAGTGCTAGTCTCAACAGACTTGAGAGCTTCCCACTCCAACTGCCCTGTTGGGATGCTACTTGTAGACTCTTTCTATAACACATCTCTGCAGCACCCATCATTCCTTGGGACTGATATATATGTGCCAGCCACTGCAGAACAGAAAGAGAGAAGAATCCCAAAAGATTTTAATTTAGTACACAGTCTGATACTCTACTTCCAACAAATTCAATAAACTTAGATGAATTTTATTTATTTTTTTTTTTTGGTGAGAAAGATTAGCCCTGAGCTAATATCCATTACCAATCGTCCTCTTTTTGCTGAAGAAGATTGGCCCTGGACTAACATCCATGCCCATCTTCCTCTACTTTACATGGGACGCTGCCATAGCATGGCTTGACAAGCGGTGTGTTGGTCTGCGCCCGGTATCCAAACCTGCGAACACCAGGTCGCCAAAGCAGAACGCACGAACTTAACCGCTACACCACAGGGTTGGCCCCTAAGTTTTTTATTTAATTATTAGTAACTTTGTGCCCAAAAGATAAAAATCATAGGTCAGGAAGGGGGTAGCCAACTTGCCCATTCTATTAGCAACAGCTTCCTAATCACACCTAGTCTGAAGTCTTAAAAAGTCTCCCCAAATGGCAAGTCAGAAGCAAAACCAAAACGCAATGTGAAAACAGATATATCAGGTAAACATTAACCAAAAGACAGTTGTACAGCTGCATTAACATCCAACAAAGTAGACTTTAAGACAAGAAATATTAAGGGATAAAGGGAGCTGTTTCATCATGATGAAAGCGTCAATTCAACAGGAAGATGTAATACTCCTACATTTGTATACACCTCGTAACACAGAATTTATGAAGCAAAAGTTGACAGAAATTAAAAAAGAAACAGATAAGCCCAGGATCAAAGCTGGAAATTTTAACACACCTATCACAGCAATGATAAAAGAAATAGACAGAAAAAAAAAAAAAATCAGTAAGGATACAGAAGATTTAAACATAATGAACCAGCTTGACTTAAATTACATATTTAGAAGACTATACTCAATAACTGCAGAATACACATTCTTTGTAAATGTATATGCAACATTTACTAAATCTGACCATATGCTAGGTCATAAAGCAAGTTTGAACACATTTCAAAGAATTGGAATCATACAAAGTCTATTCTGATTTAGTGGAATTAAAGTAGAAATCAGTAACAGAAAGATAACCAAAAATTCCCCCCATATTAAAAATTTTGCAACATGCTTTGGAAAAAAGATTAGTCAAAGAAGAAATCCCAATGAAAATTATAAAACGTTTTCAAATGAATGACATGGAAGCACTATATAAAATCTTGTGGGGTGCATATATTTGAGAAAGATGGAAAATCAATGATATAAGTTCCTATCTCAAGAAGCTAGGGGAAAAAAATAATTCCAAAGAAAGTAAAGAAAACAACAGAGAAGAAATCAATAACATGTAAGATAGTATAATAAAGAAAATCAAAACAAAAAGTTGTTTCTTTGAAAAGTTAATAAAATTGCTTGCTATCAAGAAAAAAATTAGAAAACACAAATTACCAGTAAAAGAATGAAAAAGGGAAAATCATTACAGATTTTACAAACATTAAAAAGAGGATATCATAAAATTTGAAATTGAGATGTGCTGGACAAATTCCTTGCAACTCACCAATGCTAAAGAAACAGGATATCTTAATAGTCCTATTTAATCTCTAATAATAAAAAAAAAAAACCTCTCCACTAAAGAAAATTCTTGGCCTGAATGGCTTCAATGGTGAATTCTTCCAAACATTAAAGAAATAAATGTTACTCTTAGACAAACTCTTTCAGAAAATGAAGAAAAGAATAACAACATAGATACCAAAACCTAACAAGGACCTTATGAGAAGGAAAAATTACAGGCCAGTCTCTCTCATGAATACAGGTACAAAAATTCTAAACGAAGATATTAATAAATTGACTCCAGCAATATATAAACAAAATAATACATCATGACCAAGTAGGGTTTCTTCTAAGAATGCAAGTTTAGTTTAACATTTGAAAATCAATGCAATCAATCTACCACATTAACACAACTAAAAAAAAGAACAGATGCCACCCCAACAAAATCTGATAAAACTCAATACCCATTCAAGATAAAAAACAAAAAAATCTCTCTCGACAAATTCAGAACAGAAGAGAACTTTCTTAATCTGATAAATATATCTACAAAAACCTACAGCAAACATCATTTTTAATAACGAAATAGTAAATGCTTTTTACCTGAGGTAGAGAATAAGACAAGAATGTTCACTTATCATCACTTCTATTTAACATTATATTCAAGGTTCTGAACAGTGCAATATGGTATGAAAAAAAATAATACAAAAATATTGAAAAGAAAAAGTAAAACTTTATTATTCACAAATGACATAACTGTGTATGTAGAAAATCCAAAACCATTTTAAAAGAATAAGTGAATTTAGCAAGGTTGCTGGAGGGTCAATTTACAAAAGTCAACTACATTTCTAAATGTTTAGAGCTAACATACAGAAAAAAATTACCAATGGAACAGAAAATATCAACTAACTAGAAATAAATTTAATGCAAAAATGTAAAAGACCTCGATGTTGAAAACTGTAAAACATTGCTGAGAGAAATTTAGAATTTAAATAATTTGAGGAATACACCACATTCATGAATAGAGAAACTCAGTAGTATTACTTTGTAACTCTCCCCAAATTAAACTACAGATTCATGCAATTCCAATCAAGATCCCAGCAGGACTTTTGCTTGTGGCAGCAGGGAAGGGTAATTGACAATTTATATGTAAATGAAAAAAGACCTAAAATGAGAGCCAGTCCTGATGGCCTAGTGGTTAAAGTTTGGGGCACTCTGCTTCAGCAGCCCGGGGTTCAGTTCCCAGGCATGGAACCACACCACTTGTCTGTCAGTAGCCACGCTGTGGCGGCAGCTCACATAGAAGAACTAGAAGGACTTACAACTAGAATATACAACCATGCACTGGGGCTTTGCGGAGGAGGAAAAAAAAAGAAATAGGACAAAAAAAAAAAGACCTAAAATGACTGAGACAAATTTGAAGAAGAACAACAAAGTGGGGGGTCTATTACCTCCACACATCAAAAATGAATTATAAAGATATAAGCAAGAATAAACAAATAGATCAATGGAAAAGAATCAGGAGCCCTAAAAGACCCACACATACACAGTCACCTGATTTATGACAAAAGCATCACTACAATTCAGTGGGAACAGGATTGTCTTTTCAAAGAATTGTGCTGGGACAATTAGATATCCATATAGAAAAAAATAAACCTTAACCCTCTATATTCACAAAAATTAATCCAGGATGGATCATAGACCTACAAGTGAAAGGTAAAACAATAGTTTCTAAAAGAAAACATAAAAATATCATTATGAACTTGGAGTAAGCAGAGTTCTTAAATACAACACCTCAACAAAGCATTAACCATTAAAAATGATAAATCAGACTCCATTAAAATTAAGACCTAGTCATAAAAAAATAACAATAAGAGAGTAATAGGCCAAGGCACAGACGTTAGAAAATATCTGCAATACAAATATCCAAAAACGTGCTTGTATCCAGAAAATATAATGAATTCCAACAATTCAATAAGAAAAGAGCTGATGAAAAACTACACTAAAAAAAAGGCACTTTAAAAAGAGGATATCCAAAGGTTTGATAAGCATAAGAAAAGTGGCAAAACATCATTGGTCATCAGGTAAATTCAAGTTACAACCACTACAAGATACTATTACCTACATACCTACTGAAAAGGGGAAAAAAAATAACCACCATCTGGCAATATCAGCAATGGGAATGCTCAGAATTTGCTGATGGGAACATAAATTGGAAAACCATTTTAGAAAACTGTTTGACAGGACTTATTAAAGTAAACATACATATACCCTATCACCTATCAAAAGACATATCCAGGATGGACATAGCAGCATCAATCATAATAGCTAAAATCTGGAAATAATCCAAATGTCCATCAACAGTAAAAGGGACATATTTAAGAGTATATTCATAAAATGAAATGAAAAAACTATGGCTACATGAAACAACTAAATGAATCTCAGAGACATGATGTTGAATGAAAGTAACCAGATACAAAATAAGATTCCATTTACATGAAGTTGAAAAACTGGCAAAACTAGATAGAAGTGACAGAAGTCAGAACAGTGGTTCCCCCTTTTTTTCGAGGTGGGGGAAGATCAAAGCGAGAGGCAAGAGGAGGGCAGCTAGGTTGCTGGAAATGATTGTATCTTGATATAGGTAGTGGTTAAAGAGGGACATACATATGTAAAAATATAATGAGGCATATTTTTAAGATTTTTACACTCTATTCTTTGCGAATTATATCATAGCATAAGATAAAACATACATGCTACCTCTTAAGACTTTACTTTAATTTATCCTTTAATTTTTCCCTTTTAGTTTGACAAGGTATTTTTCCCCTTGATAAAGAATATAAGATCAATATCCAGTCGACCTTAGCGTCCCTTAATGCTCATATGGCAAACTTACTCTAAGAGAGGAAAAAAAGCACTATCTTTCTTCAAGGATTACAGTAAGAAGGAGGCTTAGCTTGCATAATCCAACTTTTGCCATTATAATGATAATCTTTTTAAGCAGGGACATCAAAAAATTGATAAAATGCAAGATCAAAATGAAGAAGAAATTGTGGTAAAATAAGCTTCTGTAAAATCTATACCAAAAAGCTCCTCTGATATTTTCTCTGAAGCACAGAAGGAACTATAACAAACCGAATAAAGTAATTACGTGCTTTCTGTATTTTAATATCAAGAAGAATAAAGTATAGAATGATCATTATATATTTGCCATGTGGATAACCAGAGCCAGCTAAAAGGGCAGTCTGTTGATTCGGGCATCAAATCTGAAAATAACTATTTCTTAAAGCACTAAATATCCATTAAAATCTTGGATATGGGTTACCCGTAAAGTAACTAAGGAAAAACTACATACATCCCCTCTAAAGGTAGAGTTAAACACCGTTATGCTAACCGTATTATAAAATGTTTTAAATGTAAATAAATAAATGTAATGTAAACGTAAATAAAATGTAACACTTCTTTAGCTCTCTTATATCAACCCCATGTAAAACATTCAACATTGTTTTAAATTGAGGAAATTTATAATCAACAATTAAGAAAGCTTGGAAGTACTGTAGCAGCAGATCCTAAATTAGTATTCAATTTCCTGAGTTTCTCTAATCACAATACCCTTTAAATCTTGAAAATGAGAGATATATGGTGAGTTTACAGACAAAAAAAATATAAATGGAGTATACTCCTGACCTCATCTAATATGATGGAGTATTTTAATTCAAGACTCAGGTAAGAAGGAGAGAATTTACCTGCCAAGCTGGAACAGAGGTTGAGTTGGACATGACTGTTTTTTGCAGCTCTTCAAGTACAGCATCTGGGAGAGGCTTTCGCGACTGCAGGAGTGGTTTACACTGAACTTGTCTCAAAAGTAAGATAACAGCTGGCTGATCAGGGTTACTTTTTAAATTCTAAAAATAAAATCCCAAATAGAAATACATCAAATAGGTTCTTAAATGTTAAATGTAAAAGGCAATTATTTATTTATGTTTTCCCCCAAAGCACCAGTAGATAGTTGTATGTCATAGTTGCACAGCCTTCTGGTTGCTGTATGTGGGATGCGGCCTCAGCATGGCCGGAGAAGCAGTGCGTCGGTGCGCGCCCGGGATCCGAACCAGGGCCACCAGCAGCGGAGCGCACGCACTTAACCGCTAAGCCACGGGGCCGGCCCCGTAAAAGGCGATTATTAAGCTATTCTCTATGTTGGGAACAAAATCTGAATTTACCCTTTTCTTATTAAAAGATAAACAACTGCAAAAGTAAAATAAATAAAACACTGAACATCTTGGGAATATCAAACTCTACATTCAAACTTTAAAATTGCTAATGCTATTATTGTAGTTTATGTCATTTATTTTAGATTTAGTATATCCCTTTGACTTGGTTTAGTCTCAGGTGATATGCCGAAAAACTTAGGTTCTGAATTTCAGGAGGTAGCTAAACTAAGAAAATATAAAATTAACAGTGAAGGCTAACACTATTCCTTATTGGAAGAAGCCATACTATATAAGGAGAGAGCTATAAATCTTTTCCTTTCTCAACCTCTTAACAAAGATATTCATTGCACATCCTCCCTCCAAGCACAGACTTCTTACACTTTGGGAGTAAGAGAAAGATCTGTTTACCCATTTCCTTAAGCTATTATTTGTACCCTAAAACACATACATACATAAATAAATGTATTGTACATATGTATATGTAGCTCCTTCCATATATATATATACATATGGAAGAAGTTAAAGAAAGTTCTCTAAATAAGTCCTTCCACTATTGTTTTAAATACTTCTTTATTGCTTGTCCCTCAATAACATACTTCTTTATTTTTTATTAATTAGGTCATAGTCTTAAACATATTTATTTCTAAAATGTATATGATTTCTTTCTTCTAAGTAAGAATTGGAACAATAAAATGACAAGGAAAGGTGCATAAAAGTATCCCTTATTATGTCAGAGAGAGCATAGCAACTGTCACTTTATGCTTGCTAAACACTCACTGTATAATCTTAACCTGTCCTGAACTTGGATGGAATTTCTTAAATAAAAGAGAAAATTTATTACTCTACTTTTCAGAAAATTCAAGGACCAAAGGGATCTTCAAATATTCATTCTTTTTTCTCTGTAAAATTTACATTGATCTCTCAAAAAAACATTTCTAGAAACACAACACAATCTCCCTGGTAAGTATTTATGAAAAAAGATGTTTTCAGGAAAAGTGACGTTTAAAATTCTCTTTATCCATTTAACTATTTCTGAGTAGGTTTATGAAGCTGATTTATTCATTCAATAACTATTTATTGAGCCCCTACTATGTGCTAGGCAAGGTGCTAAGAATTTACTCACAGAACCTACAACCTAGGTATGTAAAAACTGACTACTGAGTAGTTTCAGTCACCTACTTAATCTCCACAATCATTCTGTTTGGTTCAGAACTTTGGAAAAATGCAAAGATGCTGGAAAACAGCATTCTGAAGTGAGTAATCAGAAATCAAAGGAAAATACTGCCTCCATAATGTTATCAAAAAAAAAAAAGGCCTATTAAGGCCTTAAGTCCTAGAGTCAGACAAATACAAGCCCAAATGGCAACTATATCAATTTCTAGCTGTGAACTCCTGTGCAAATTACTTATCCTCACTATGCCCTGGTTTTCTCATTTGTAAAAATGGGAACAATAATAAATATGTATGTCATATGATTGTTGTAAAGTTCAACTACAAACTGCTACATGTATTGACTGGCTTATAGTAAGTACTCAACAAATGCTGGGAATTATCATCATCATCATCATCACCACCACTACCGCCGCCACCACCACCACCACCACCACCATACGCTCTTCAAATAACATGCACTCTATTTTTAAAGTTATTTTCCAAGTAGGGTAAGAATCCATGAATCTCAACGCTCAATTCTGTAACAGTACCTTTGTGCAAAGGGCTTCAGCTTCAGATATCCTTCCTGTGTCTACCAGACCAGTGACAGCTTGGGAGAGAGACCACTTTTCAAGAGATTGGTTGTAATTTTCAAGGAATTCTTTGTCCTTAACTGTAAACAAAAAACATCAATGTAACTTTCTTCTGCCATTTATAATGTATCCTCAGAGGAGTAATTAGTTGCTAGGAAGTATTATTATTAGACTTGCCATGCATATATAATTTTTAAAACTTACATGTACCAGTGGAATACCTTAGACTATCCTGACATGAGATAGGTTTCTGAAAAGTTTCATGGTAGGAATATTTGTGGTTGAATAACTTAAGACTTTATACACTTGTGACCTACATCAAAAACCACTATATCTGCAGTAAAACTGAAAATAATTCATTGAAAAAAATTAAAGATTTATTGTGATATAATTGACATAAGTTACACATATGCACGTATTCGAACTGTACAACGTGATGACTTTCGACATAAGTATACACGCATGAAACATCACTATAATCAAGATAACGAACATACTCATCATCAAGAAAAGCTTCCTCCTACCCCTTTAGAATCACTTCTGTCCCTAACAGACCTCTCCTCTTACTCTCTGTCCCCAGGAAACCACTAACCATTTTTAGTCAGAATAGATCAGTTTGCATTTTCTAAAATTTCATATAAATGGAATCGTAAAGTATAAACTCTTTGGCATCTTTCACAGCTGTTAACATAATAAATTACATTCATTTTCAAATGTTAAAGCAACCTTGAATTCCTAGGATATACCCCACGTGATCATGATGCATTATTATCTTTTTTATGTTACTGGCTTTGAATTGCTAAAGTTTCGTTATGAATTTCTGCATCTGTAGTTTAGTAGTTTGCTTGTAATGTCTTTGTAATGTACGGGTTTTGCTTGTAATGTACGGTTTGGGTATCAGGGTATTGTCGGCATCCTAGTAGAAGGCAGGTAGTGCTATCACCTTTTCCATTTTCTGGACAAGTTTGTGTAGAACTGGTATTCTTACTTAAATGTCTGGTAGAACTCATCAGTGAAGCCATCTGGTCCTGGAGTTTTCTTTGTGGGGAGATTTTAACTATAAATTCAGTGTCTTTAATAGACATAAAGCTATTTATTTCTTCTTAAGCGAGTTTTGTGTCTTTCAAAGAATTTGTCCACTTTATCTAAGTTGCCAAATTTAATGGCATAAAATTGTTCATGAGATTCTCTTATTAGCCTTTTAATTGCTATAGTGATGTACCCTCTTTCATTCCTGACATCAGTACTCTCTATTTTTTTTTCTGATATTTCTGGCTAGAGGTTTATCAATTTTATTGATCTTCTCAAAGAAATAGTTTTTGCTTTTGTTGCTTTTCTGTTTTCTATTTCATTGATCTCTACTCTTTATTATTTTTTTTCTTCTGCTTACTTTGGGATTAATTTCCTCTTCCTTTTTCTAGTTTCCTAAGGTAGAAGCTGAGATATTGATTTGAAGCCTTTCTTATTTTCTAATGTAGACACTTAAAATTATAAACTTCCCTATAAGCAGTGCTTTAGTAGCATTGTAGAATTTTGATACATTGTTTTTCATTTTCATTCAGTTAAAAATATTTTCTAATTTCCCTTCTGATTTATTCTTTGACCTGGATTATTTAGAAGTATATTATTTAGTTTCCAAATATTTGGGAATTTTCCAGATAGTTTTTCTGTTATTGATTTTTAATTTAATTCCATTGTACCAAAATAATATACTATGTATGATTTGAATCCTTTTAAATTTATTTAGACCTGTTTTATGGCTCATAATATGATATATCTTGGTAAATGTTCTGTGTGCAGCTGACAACAATATGCATTCTGCTGTTGTTAGGAGAAGTGTTCTATAAATGCCAATTAGGTCAAGTTAGTTGCCAGTGTTGTTCAAGTCTTTATTATAACTTTACTGATTTTCTGTCCAATTGTTCTATCAATTATCAAAAGAAGAGTGTTGAATCTCTAACAATTGCTGATTTGTCTCTCTCTCCTTTAAGTTCTGTAAGTTTTTGGTTCATGCATTTTTCCATAATTTCATTTTTTCTACTTATTTTACTGTGAAATACAACACTGATTTTATGTGTTTTGAAGCTTTGTTACTCGGTGCCTAAATATTTAGTATTGTTACGTCCTCTTGATAAATTGATTCCATTGTGAAACGACCCTCATCACCGGCAATATTCTCTGTTCTGATACCTAATTTGTCTGAATACAACAGGGCCATTCTAGCTTTCTTTTGATTAGTGTTAGCATGGTATATCTTCTTCCATCCTTTTACTTTTTAGGCTATTTTTGTCTTTAAATATAGATTTATATTTTGCCTAGCTTCTTTTAGGTAGTATATAGTTGGCTCTTGCCTTTTTATCCAATCTGACGACCTCTGCCTTTTAACAGGAGTATTTAGACGATTTATATTTAACTTGATTACTGATATGGTTGGGTTTAACTCCAGTGTGTCGTTATTTGTTTTCTATTTGTCTTATGTATTCTTTGTTCCCTTTTCCTCGTCTTTTGGATTATTTTCTATTATTCTATTTTATCTACTTTGTGACTTCTTAGCTATAACCCTATTTTTTTAGTGTCTACTTTAAGGTTTAGAGTATTTATCTTTAACCTGTCACAGTCTATGGTTAAGTAATATTATACCACTTCACTTACAGTATAAAAACTTTACAATAGAATGCTTCCATTTCCCCTCCTGGTCTTTTTGCCATTGTTGTCATATGTACTTTAAACAGTCAATTACATTTTGAAGAGATTTCTATCATGTGTCATATGTGGATCTGTTTCTATTGATTGATTTTTCTCCTTATTGTGAGTGGTATTTTTCTGCTTCTTTGCATGCCTATTAAGTTTTAACTGCATACCAGACATCGTGAATTTTACCTTGTTGATTGCTGGATAATTTTGTATTCCTATAATGTTCTTGAGCTTTCTTCTATATGCAGTTAAGCTTCTTGAAAATGACTTGATATTTCCAAGGCTTGTTTTTAAGCTTTGTTAGATGAGACCATAACAGCCTTTACTGTAGAGCTAATTATGCCCATCACCTTTTGGTAATATGCTTCCGAGTACTTTACCCTGAATTTACCATGTATAAAATGCTTTTTTAAACTTACTTGAAGCAGAAACAGCAGATAACAGTGCCAAGTATAAATCCACCCTCTTTGGCTGAGTGTTGTTCACTAAAGCCAGTTTATCATCAGCATGACAGGCTGCCATTAGCCCAGCCCAGATAGCAGGATCACCTAAACACAGGAAATATAGTTAGCAGGCTTGTTAATAGCAACATGTTGCTGAAAAACTACCAAAATGAGAGTAAGAGTTTACAAACACCAAATAAAATAAAATAAAATAAATTGTATCTCCAGAAAAATTCCATTTCCATTCTGAAAAGATTCCTTGGAGTACCATCTATCAAAACTGTACTTTGTTCAACTAAAGATATACAAGGTGTAGGTGTACAGGTACCACACGTAACTACAATTATATTTACTTTCATTGGACTCCAAGTCTCAAACAGGCACTCATCTTTATCCCTTAGTCCCTGTTTTAAGCTTCTTATATGATGACTCTGCTTCCTTGAGTATGTATTTCTCCAGAATATATGGGAAAGTCAGAAGAGCATTAGAGAAGAACTTATCTGGGCAATCTCACCTTTCTAAAGTTTATGCCACTTACACAAAGGCTAACAGATCCTCTATCATTTTAGATCCACAGTAAGAATTCTTAAGACTAATTCTATCTAACACCTGCTAAAGAATACCTTTAAAAATCAGAAACTTACCCAACATATAACAGACAAATCCAAATGTTTAGGGTCTCTTTTTGTTCTGATCATTTCAAAAATGAAAGAATAAACAACAGGATAGTGGTCTGTTTACTTGTTTCATAAAATAATCTCTAATATGTTAGATATTTTGTAATTTAGTTAGGATCTTTACAGTTTATTGTGAAGATAACATTGAACCTATTCTGTTTTTTTGGTTTGTTTTTTTGTTTTTGTTTTTGTTTTTTTTGTGAGGAAGATCAGCCCTGAGCTAACATCCATGCCAATCCTCCTGCTTTTGCTGAGGAAGACCGGCTCTGAGCTAACATCTATTGCCAATCCTTCTCTTTTTTTTTTTTCCTTTTCTCCCCAAAGCCCCAGTAGATAGTTGTATGTCATAGTTGCACATCCTTCTAGTTGCTGTATGTGGGATGCCACCTCAGCATGGCCAGAGAAGCGGTGCGTCGGTGCGTGCCCAGGATTCGAACCCAGGCTGCCAGTAGCGGAGCGCGCGCGCTTAACCGCTAAGCCACAGGCCCGGCCCCCTATTCTTTGTACAATTTGTTTTCCAACAGCCCCAACCAAAAGCAATAGCATTCTGATCTAACAAATGTTTGAAGTGCTCTGGGGGAATAAATTGTTTAATACTATATTTCATATTAAAAATAATATTATGTAAAAATACACCTCATAACCCCACTTTGCTAGACATTCCAGTCCTCTAAGGCATTTCTCCGGTAGTGTTAATAGAAGCAGCTGATGCAGTCACATGCAGTTCTCCAGGACCTTTTCTGATCAGCAGCATATATACGACATAGCTGGTTAGAACTAAGAAGAGCTAGCTCAGGTGAGGCCAGCACCTTGCATTTTGAACAGTTACCAAAGAAGACTAATCTCCACTCTTCAAGGAGCTAGCTACACATAAAAATAACTAAATATGTTTATTAAATAATTTAGTGGCTATAGGTAAACCTCATTAAACCAGACTTATAGGAAACAAAACTACTTCCTGAAAATATATAATTCAGATTTTTCAATAATGGGGAATAAAGTATCTTTAAGCAGATATTCCTTTGAGCCTGCTTCAATAATTGATTATCTCTTAATTATCAGTAGCCAAATGCAGATACTCAAATAATAATATTTTCTTAAAATTCCCTTGTCTTATTTCATAAAAATACCAACTTTGCTCCTATAAGTCACAAATGCAAAACAGACAGAATCTTAATTAATAAAATGGATTATACTATATTCACCTGGAGAAAGGAGAGCTGCCTTCTGAACGGTCTTTAGTGCAATATTTTTTTCATCTTCTGCTGAACTGCTTCCCATAGCCAACTGATTTACTGCAGTGTACAGTAATGCCTTCTACACAAGAGAAAAGAAGGGTGTTAACCAGTTCAGCTCCCTGACTTTCAAAGTGACTAAAAGTAGGTCTATATTGGATATGATATGACTCCTAAGCCCAGGAAAAAAAATTATTCTTCCATCAATAATATTATTTAACAAGTAGAACACTTCCTTTATACTGGGACAAACTAACCTTTCCATGATTTGAGTCCAGAATATGAGCCACATTTCCTGCTACAGCACCTCCCTAGATAATAGAAAATAATTGATTATTTGGATAAATGAACAAACTTTCACAAAATAGTAAACATTAAGACCGACAAAATCTTTCCATTAAATCATTTGAGAAGTTTGGTTTTATCACATTCATAACTTCTAAACTCTTTAAGTATCAATGTATTATTACTGCTTTAAAAGCCCAGTTTAATATTTTTATGAAAGAAAATCTTTTCTACTACAATCATTTCAACTCTGCTCTTTTAAAATACTCATTAAAAGTCCATAAGTTACATGATTTTACAGCGGTACCAAACAAATGTACACATTTTCTAATCATATAAAAGACTGTGAAAGAAAGAAAGATTAAAAGAGAAAAAGAGAGAGAGACCACAAAACTTACTGTAAGATAATCTAACGTGGTTTTACTCCACGGAAAGTCAGTATTTTAAAAACTTTCAAAGTCCCTAGTAAAACGAGTAACTAAAGCTCAGAGCACCATGAAGCTCATCACTGCTTCAATAATCAACACTAAACATGAGAAAAATATATGCAGCATCATAGTTTTCATAAAGTTGATTTGAAATCCTTAATTTTTAAAAATTCAATTAGATATTTTACCTGGAAAAGAAAGTGAATTATAAGAATGATTTGATTTTAAATCAGAAATATACTGTACTCTTCATTTTCCATCAAACGTGTGTTAGAAATGTTTTCAAAACCATATTTAGCATACAGAGAATGCTAAAAATAAACATAAAAAAATATGTCAATACAAAACAAATAGAGATGAATTAAAAAGAACAAAGAGAACACAGCAGAGTAGAAGGAGGATTCAGGAGTTAGATGTGGGATGATCCATCACTACAACTATGATTTTTGCACAAGTTATTTAATCTCTATGTTTCAAGTGTCCTCTGTATAAGGGATATTAATTGCAGCTACTTCAAATGGTTGTTGGGATTAAATGACAAAATATATTTTAAAAAATGCCTAGCACGGCAGCTGGCACACACGATGAGTACTTCATTCCAGTGTCTAATAACGACGGTCTTCTAGGTTCTTTGCACCAACTCATCCACTGAAAATGACTAAAAATGTAGGATAAAAAGTGTGATCTGTACACCAGCAGTATCGACGTTCCCTGGGAGGCTGTTAGAAATGCAGACTACCAGGCCTCACTCCATACCTACTGAATTAGGATCTGCATTTTAACAAGATCATCAGGTGATTTCATTTGTACATTAAAGTTTGAGAAGCACTGGGATAAAATATAAAAAACATGTATTTTCAAAGCACTGAATAACTGACAAGATATTAAGAACTTGCCAGGCCAAAACTAAAAGGGAAAACTGGAAGCCAGAGAGGTAAGTGAGCAGGGAAGCCACTTCTGCCATTTGCAGATCCTAACAAATCTGAATTTTCTTTTTGAAGGATTCGTGGGCTAGTGGAGAGAAATTAAAGCCCAGGGCTCACACAAGAAAGGCAGCATCTAGGAAGCCCACGTCAAAATGAGCTGAGAGCCCCCTCATGTTAAAGGTGAATCAGAAGTAAAGTAGGTTTAAAAATTCAAAAGACCTTGAAATCCAGGCACATAGTAGCCTGTTTGGTCCAGAAACCTCAAGCTCTAAACCTTGTTTAAGGTGGTTCCACACTGGTGGAGCTCCCAAGCACCTGGCAAAAATAAATACAATTTCTAGAGAAAAGTATCTTAATCCTAGGCCTCAAATTATTTCCACAAATAATTTTCAAGTAAACACAATCAGGTAAACAAAGAAACAAAGCCATCATGTGTAAAAACCAGTAGGAACAACAAGCAAAAACAGACCCAAACAGACTTCAGATACTGGAATTATTTGATGTATTAAGTGTTCAAAACATATTAGCTATTACCATTATGTTTACCAACTAGTTAAGAAAACTATGAAAGAACATATTAACCAAAGAAGTTAACAAAATACTTTATAGACTCCTGAAAATATCTGGCTATTATGAACCAAAATACAGCATATAATCCCTTTTGTAGAACATCAATGACTTCATGTTTTGATTTACACTTTCAGACATTAGCAGTGTTCTAGTTCTTATTTTCTTATCTTTAAGAAGCATTTAAATAAAATTATCCTTTGGGATTCAAAAACACAATAGCTAATGCTTACTAAATGGCAACATTTCAAGCATAACCTTACCACATAACCATTAACATAATCTGTACGCGTTCAGAAAAGTCCACCTACTTCTTCGTCTCTTCCATAACACTCAGAACAGTACACGGAAGAAACTCAGTGTACTACTTGTTGAATGACTAATGGAAAACTGCATTAAATAACAGAACTCCCTTGCTGTATTAGTTAACTATTTTTCAGAATGATAATGATAATACTTTAAAATTATATTATTTACCACATCACAAGTTATTTTATCTTTTTGCCAGAATTTAGAACATTACTCACCTTTGCATTTCGTTGGGCATACTGAGCAACCACTTGGGACAACAGAGACCAAAGAGCAGGATCACCTGGGTTACTACAGAGATCATCAAAAGCAGAGGGCTTAGAGATGGGAGTTACTTTACCCACAAAAAGTAGAAGCAACCAACATTTTATTTAGTACCTAAGTTTAAAATCTTTTAGACATCTAAAACAAGTTCATATTAATTGTCCATGTGGGGTTGAATGTGTCTTAATTTTAGAAAAAATACTTTATGTCTCCTATATATAGCAATAGTCCTTATGAATATAAAAAGGAAAAACCAGCAATGTGATGATTATAAAGCCATGAGATCTAATTTTAAAAGGTTAAGGAAATGCAATATGCTGTATTCAAAGAAAACACAAAGAGATGGAAACCATGGAAGGAAAATAAACTATAGATATAACAGTTTACTGCTGAAAATAAAACAAATACCCACCTTCTATTTTCCAAATTTTGAAAATATTAAATGAATGTTTGAGTGGTCAAAAAATTCCTAAAACCATTAAACTGGGCAGTACCAGATAAACTGACTATCTCACAAATTTAATTAGTAAGAGCTTTCATACAAAACAAAGTTTAAACCTTAACTTGAATAAGGGCAAAATTTCTGCTCTATCTACTGAATTAAAAAAAGTCTTTATGGGTGAAATAGCATGTACAGTCAGTTACCTGGTCCTATGCACAATTTCATAAAACCACAAGTTGGTTTCCAAATATATATGATTACCTCATTTTATATTCTTTTTTTTTTTTTTGCAAGGAAGATCGGCCCTGAGCTAACATCTGCCAATCCCCCTCTTTTTGCTGAGGAAGACTGGCCCTGGGCTAACATCCATGCCCATCTTCCTCCACTTTATATGGGATGCTGCCACAGCATGGCTTGCCAAGTGGTGCGTTGGTACACGCACAGGATCCGAACCGGCGAACCCCGGGCCGCCTCAGCGGAGAGCGTGCATTTAACCACTTGCACCACCGGGCCGGCCCCTCATTTTATATTCTTAATAAGGTCCAAATGTCAAAGACAACCTCCTCAAGTATAATTAGACCCCAAATTCACATGTACAGAATTTACCTGTGAACAGCTTTAGATGCTTGTCTCTGCACTGCCACACTGCGGCCTTGCAGTGCATAAATCGCTGAAGTAAGAAGGCACCTCTGATAACCACTGTCTCTCTGTTTGATGTGCTTCAGTAGCTCATTAAGTGCCGCCTTTGACAGTGTAGCATCCTGCATGGCCAGTCCTAGAGCACACAGGGTTTGAAGGCTTTCTGTGGTTGGCTCCTTTAAGACAGAGCTGTAAACATATTTTTAAATTGCCTATTGGCCGTGAGTACAGTAGTCTGTAACTATTAAAACATATTTAACATTAAGTAAAAAAAGCAATTTACTTAAAGATTCACCAAATAAGCCCAACTTTAAGATAAACATAAAAACAAATTCCTTGGCTTCTAAGGACAGCAATTTCCCTGAATGTCTGAAGCAGTTAAAAGTACCAACAGCTTTTTACAGAGCAGCAATAGCCAAATTTCCTTTCTGGTCATTATATCTAAGTTTTAGAAACAAATGTACATCAGCCTGTTTGGGTCTCAGTTCTAGGTAAATAATTAGAATAATTTTGCTAAAATGTTTAGTTTCAATAAAATCCTAGAAGGTATGAAAAATAAAGAAAAATTCTCAATGTAAGATCTGATTTTTATCATTCTCAGAAAACTTTGTCCTATTGCTCTGTGGTATCGAAACCAGAGATTAAAGTGCAAACTGCATCTATATCCACCATATTTCAAGTGAATATTTTTATAGTTTAAGGAGAATTTAAATTTTGCATGTAAACATCTAGCTTTTTTTCCTCCTTCAACTGTGAAATCTGATTTAGCCTTATGGAGGTAAAGTTCAAGAATGTTTAGGAATCCTTATGAATTTAAATGAAGAAATCCTTAGCTCTCTACAAACTTAATAATACTTCTAATAATAATTATGAATTATTATACTATAACAAAACAAAGGAACTTTCAAAAACTTTTTAAACAAAGTTCATTAAAATAGAAACATGAATAACTTCACAAAATATCACATATCTACCACTATGTCTTTCTGATATTTTTTCTAAGGGGGAAATAAAGTATTTAGAATTTAATTTTGACAAATAGGTATAAAATCATGAATTTTCATGGGCAGCTCTGGAGTAAACAGCTTACTTAAAGCACCCATTGTACTCTTTTTACAGTAAGGGTTAATAGATGTAGAAGTCCAAATATGGAAGAATATCAATCAGTCACAGTCATTTCTGTCAATACAAATAACCACACTATAAGTTGGTACAACTAAAAAAGCAAACAATAAAATATAAATTCCAACACTAACAACAAAAGAAGAAATTCCAATTTGTGCCGTGGTTCAAAAGAAAAAAAAACTATCTACTTTAATACTTGTATTTAATACACAAAATCTAAGTTGTTACTGAAATGACTACACCCCACTAAGCTAACGTGTGCTGAATGCTCAGTACCTGCATGTTGTTTTGTACCATGTTCTAGGGATTTTACATGCAGTTATTAGTATCATAAATTCTATGAAGCTAGTAACTAGACTTCTTCCCCTTATATAGAACTTACTCCTATCCTCCTTAAATAAGCACCTAGAACACTGCTTAGTTCCCAGCATATGAATGCCAAACAAGATCAATAAAGAATTGGTAAACTGAATTCTTCATAGAAAGGAAGTCAAAGAAAAGAAGCAAAGGGCAGGGAGGGGAGCAGTTGGTAGTGTTAAGTTTGAAAGATGACATGCAGAGAATCAAAAACAATAAAAGAAACATATGTCAGATAAAATACCTAGCCCTGAACCCAATAACACAAAACAAGAGGTAAAGGTTTTCCTTCTCATAAGAGAAGAGGAAAAGGTTAAGATTCTATTCTATTCTTTTTCCTCACTTCCACCAATGTTCAAACTGATTTTGGTTACTATTTTAAATAGCAACCCACGACTAATCTAATTGTGTTTAATTTCGGGTTGCTTTTGCCCTTGATAAGTACAGTAATATATTAGCATCTATGATTCTTGTCCCCAAGCCATTTGCAAATTTTGGTTCTCTGAACATGTTATATATAGCCATATATACACATCCATGTAATGTGACAAGATTTTTAAAAAATTATGATTAGTCTTCTCAAAATAGCAAAAAGGAAGAGAAAGAATTGCTTATTTATTATACCAGAAAATGACTTTAATCAGGATGGGACAAAAGCATCACAACGAATAAACAAATATAAAGTTTATCCACAGAAGAGGTTCTCAACTAGTATATCATATCATCTCCCTCTCCCCATCTTTGGGAGAAGTAATTTGGAGATATATGGAGGCAGCTTTTGGTTTTCACAATGATTGAGGAGTGCTATTAGCATTTAATGGTGGGAGACAGGAATGTAATCTTCCTGCAACGGGAGGACAATTCTGTACTATTGGGATTTGCACCACTGAAAATGCCAATAAAGTAGTTATTGATAGCCACTATCCAATAACATATATTAATCATCTACTGCATTTAAAGGCATCTAAGGTCAACTTTCTAAAAAAAAAAAAAAAATTTCTTTAAGAAGTCAAAAAATACTAGGGGCTGACCTGGTGACGTAGTGGTTAAGTTCACGCACTCCACTTCAGTGGCCCGGGGTTCGCAGGTTCAGATCCCAGGCGTGGACCTATGCACAGCTTATCAAGCCATACTGTGGCAGGTGTCCCACATATAAAGTAGAGGAAGATGGGCACAGATGTTAGCCCAGAGCCAATCTTCCTCAGCAAAAAGAGGAGGATTGGCAACAGATGTTAGCCCAGGGCTAATCTTTCTCACACACACAAAAAAATACTATATAAATAACCACAGATATCATAGGCTATTATTTTATTAACTATTCCAAAAATATAGAAATAGATAGAAGTTATATTGGTATAATTTTTTTCTAAAGACTCAACTTTAAATGAACTTTATTTTATCAGGGTAACTTGAAAGGAAGAGGGGAAAAAAATCTCTTTGGAGACCTAAGAGACCAAAAAACATGCCAGATACGACTGCCTTCATTAAAATTTTAAGATCCTACTAGATCAGGTGATCAATTACTCTTTTAAAAAAATAAACAATACACACAGAGTACAGGATGGTTTTGAAGGATTGTATGGATCCAGAGCTAAGAATTAAGCCATGATCTCTAGCTCCACCCGTGACTGTCAATTCAAAACCAGGTGGGTCCAATCCCTTTTGTTCACCACAAAGTTCCTAAAACTTTAAGAACTTCATTTTACATTCCTCCAAATTTTAACCCAGTATTTAAGTATCCGGTCATGCTAAGTATTAACGTCAACTATACATACCATTTAAATAGCAATGTCTTGGCTACGTCCATTTTTCCTTGTTTATACTCTGTTATTGCCAGAGCTGTCAAGATATGGGCTTTGTCTTGCTCTGATTCAACAATAGACAAGGCTCTCTCATAGGCTGTTATATAGAGTTGGAAACAAAAACAAAACAATATAAAAGCAATCATGATTGACAAACAGTGAGATTTCTCCTTTCCTAATCCTACTTTCCAAAAAAGTCATATCTTATTGTTTCCTTGTTTTCAAATAGATGGAATAAAAATTTATAATAATCTAACTGGGTGTAGCTGTTCCAAGGTGATCCTGGGGATATCATTAGTATTATGTGACATTCCCCAACTTCTATCTTCACAATAGGGGATCTAAGTCACTATCTTCAAGAGAAGTGGAGGCCTGTAGCCACTGACATATCACCAAAATTCCCATGTGCAGATTAGCAACTTCATCAAGCAGTAGATACCTACAATGAGCTGCACACACATAGGCTGGGCCTATATATGTGAAAATGCACTCAATAAGCATTTTTGGGGAAACAAAAATATACTAACAATCGTTGAGGTCTTCATTTATTAGAAATTTACACTTAAGCACCATGGAGTAGTAAAGACCTGCTTTCAAATGCTAACTCATATATCTACCATAAGCTGTCTTAGCCTTCAGTTTCCTCATCTAAATAATGAAGACAACATTCAGCTCATAACACTGCTACAGGGACTATTCATCATAATAATGTACTAAATGAGACAACAGATAAAAAGCACCTAGTATCGTTCCTGACTCCTAGTCAGATTTTAATAAATATTGCAACCCCTACTCCCATCTCAATATTACATCTTTCTGTATATAAGCTGATCATGATTAAATTCTACTCAGCTCTGGAAAAGAAAGATGTGCCCTTTAGCTTCAAGCAACATACTCACCTCTGCTGCTCTCTTTATATAGACCCTTCATAAATAAAGCCAATGCAAAACCTATGATGTCTTCTAACTCTTCAAGGGGTGTTGACTTAAAAGCCTGGATAGCTTTATCGTATTCACCAATGGAACTAGGAAGCAAAACATAACTTACTTTTAATATCAAAAATAATTTTGGCTTATATCATCAAAATATAGAGATATCATTACACTAAGGTTCTTTTAATACCTTTACCTACTTCATCTATGAGTGTTAAAACTGTAGAAAAGACATAAGTTAAAAGAGAAGGCATACCACTTATTCCGAATAGGATGTACTTTGGGGATTTAACTTCACACTTTGCTTCTTTTAAATTATATGTGAAAATGATCAGCTCTGCTAAATTACAAAGTGTCTTTTTTTAACAAATTTGAATTAAAATCCTAAGTGATAAATATAATTTCAAGTTGACTTTTATACAGAACTCTAATTTTTTAAGCCTAATACATTAATTAAACATTACCCGATGAGTATGGTTCTAGCATCTTTGACAAGCTTAACAAGTGATAAAATACCTAGTCAGAACCAAACTTAGCTTTTGTGTAAACTGTTTATCTACACATTCATTTTTTTGGAGGGCATACAGATACAGTAAAATTCCACAGACAAAACGATACATTATCTTTTCTGTATTTAATAGGAAGAAAAGTAAAAAATGTTACATATGATACTACAATACTTCTTAGACACAGAAAAATAACTTTTGCTTATTTAAAAATGAAGAGAAGTTGCATCACCTGGAATAGACACATTATATCTTTGAAATTCTTATTTCTGGTATGCATCACTATAATCATAAGCTGTTTCTATTTCTAATGTGTTATTGGAAATCTTTTCATAAAATCTTTTTAGTCTTGGGGGGTATAAGTGGGAGCTAAAAATACAGGATACCTTTGCTTCTAAAATTAGTTCTATAAAGGTGAAAGAATTGAAAAATCAATAAACTCAAATTGTGATAAATATTTTGATGAAGGGAAGAGGACTACCTTAGCTTGTTTACGGATACATACATATATATTAAAGGTACTTTTTTAAATGAACACCATCTACAAACGTGATTACTTTTGTAAAGAAAAGAATGGAACTAGAGAAGGGGACAGGGGGGCTTCAACTTGATCAGTAATTTTTTCTTTGAAAAAGAAACCTGACGCCAAGTGACAGAATTTTAAGATCTGTTATATTTGAGTGATGACTATTCACTAAATTATGCTCTACAACTGTACTACGGCATTGTGCATGTTCAATATATTTCATAATAAAAACAAATTAAAAAGAAAACAAATGACCTATTTTCAGTGGGAAGTATAAATTTTCTTCTAAATGTTTACATTATATGAAACATCAATACTAAAGAGAAAAGACACTTTGTTCCACACAATTTCTAACAACATATCTATCTTCTGCTACAACAAACTCTTGGAACTGATAGCGCTCTATCAACTCCTAAACACAGCAGTTTAAAAGAAGAGAAAGGAGAAGCAATCAGAATAGGAAAATTTTCCTGTCTATATATGATTCAGTTACATGGTTACAAAAGATCTGTCTACCTCAGATCTTTACTATGCAGCTCCTTAAAAGATGTAGGCACTAATCCCCAAATATCACACTACAGTTCTAACAATGTGTTTCCAACTGGACCATTCAATTTGGGGGCAGCTCTCAACTTGAGGAATGCCTCCTTCACTTGAGCCAAAAACCTTCCTCCTCCCATAACACTTCTCTTCTCTAGTCCTAGTTCTATCCTCTAAAACAATTGGCTTTTAATCTTTTTTCTTTTTTTTTAATCTTTTTTGAAGTCAGAAGTCTTTGAGAATCTGAAGAAAGCTATTTGGCTCCCTCCACCTCCAAAATGCACACAAAAATTTTTGTGTACTATTTCAAAAGGATTTCTGGACCTCTAATGTCCATCCCCAGTTTAAGAACACATAGCAAATCAGAATAAATCCAATCCTCTTCCAATTAACTAGGCTTCTACCACTAGAGACAGTAGCTGCCCTTCTTCCAAACGTTCTCTTGTCTAGTCCACAACCATCAGTTCTAAACCTGCTCCTCATAAAGCACACTGGGGTGAGGAAACTGTTAACACAGCCTGGTATCATGGGAATTATGTATCCTGGGGGAATGTCATCATCCTACTCATTTATTCATGTCCCACTAACTCTGGAAACTGGTCACCATCTCACTAGTCCCATAGCTTTCACCAAAAAAATCTAACACATTCAAAGAATTAATGGGAAAAAATATGCTTACCATAACAATCTGCCATAATTTCCTATTGTAACATTATAAGTATCTTGGTCTTCTGCAGTCCGTAACAACAAAATTGCCCTTAAAAAAAAACGACAAGGTATTTTAAATTATCTATATGCAATAGCATTCTTTTACACTTCCTCTTTTAGTGAATCTACAGATTTTTGTGTTCTTCATTTAATTCTATTAATTCTTTAATGCTAGTTATAACAGCTTATTCATATTTTATTAAATTGGTACCACAAAAGCACTTAATATTTAGATTTTAGATTGTCAGGAAAATAACTTTAATAAAGTAACCTTAATAATTGAAATTGTTTATAATACTTAAGTTTTAAATATTTCAAAAATTTCAATCTAAATATGTGCAACAACTGTATTGATGTTTTAAGTTTTTACATAATTTAAGTATACAGAAAAAACCCTTAAAAATATTTATATACTGGGGCCGGCCCGGTGGCACAGCGGTCAAGCGCTCGCGCTCTGCTTCGGTGGCCCAGGGTTTGCAGGTTCGGATCCTGGGCAAGCACCAATGCACCGCTTGTCAAGCCATGCTGTGGTGGTGTCCCATATAAAGTAGAGGAAGATGGGCACGGATGTTAGCCCAGGGCCAATGTTCCTCAGCAAAAAAGAGGAAGATTGGCATCGGATGTTAGCTCAGGGCTGATCTTCCTCACAAAAAAAAAATATATATATATATATATATTTATATACTAGTAGTTTGCATTAGGAAGCCAGGAAATTGAGTGCTTTCATGTGCCTTTCCCTGTTACATACAGAAAAATATTTAGCATTACTGAGTTCAGAGAAGGGAAAGAGTCATCAGGAGTCCCTAGAGGCTGAGAATAAACACATCAACATGCTGACACCCATATTCTTACCTTCTCATGCTCAGTCCCCTTTGGGCAAGCAGGGAAATGTCTTAACAACTAAAAGGAGTTGGATATTTAGTAAGATTTTGTTTTCTATTTTCTTTTCTGTGTAAAGAGGATTAGCCAGGAAGAAATATCCAAGAAAAGCTTTTAATCCCTCTGATGTTACACAAAAAAACAAACATTTTGTCAGAGAAGTCTAAAAGACAGTATTATATTAAAAACTATACCTCTGGTCAGATTTATACCTAATTTGTAGTTTTAAGCCTCAAATACTTGTTTAAGGCAGAAAACACCAGCAGTGATCAGTCAAGGAGTGGCACATGCATATCCAAGTGACTGCGGAGTTGCCATTTAAGCCTAAGGTATAACAAGTGTTAGATTCACAATATCTGCAGTTATAACATGTACCAAAAAAAGTAGCAAGCACCCTAAAGCTGCTTAGTTTTCTCTGTTTAAAAATCCTGCTCACTGTTGTCTTCTATCCTATTTATACAGTTTGTTTACTGGTAAGTTTATTGTGACACTGAAAGAAACAGAATTGTGGTTTTTCAAAAATCTCTCTCCACATACATCTGGAAAAATATTTTTTTCATTACACAGTCTCCAGTACCATCTAGTGATTACTCCTTTGAACTACAGAGAGATCCACAAAAGGATGGCAAAGCATTTGAGACACCTCAATTATTTTTTTATCTGACAAGGCTTCTTCTAAATATCTATTTATCAAGATTTAGGGCAATGATGTGCCTCAGAGGTTAGGCAATCAGGTCTTTTAACTTTTCATCTAGTACTCACAAGATCAATAGTTATTTTCTTATTCATGAATCAATTAATTTGCAGAGAATAAAACTTCAAGTTGATTTCATTCCCTACCCCTCTCCTTACTGGTCATTCCACTTGAGCACACTCTCCTCCTTGTTTCTTCAACATGCCAAGTCCACTCCTGTTTCAGAGCATTTGCTCTTGCTGTTTCATCTGTCAGGAATGCTCCTGCCCGGATAACCAAACGGCTGGTGGCCTCACTTCACTCAGGCCAGGCCTCAACTGCCTCCTTAGTAAACCTACCCTCTTAAACCTATCTCAAATTCACTGCCTGCCTCTGCAGTCTCTGGCCCTTTACCCCACTCTGATTTTCTGTCTTAGCAATTATTACCATCACAGATGTTTAGTAGCTTATCACGTGTCTCCCCGTATCAGAACACGAGCTCCATGAGAACAGGGCCTGTGTCTGTTTAAATTCACTGCTAGGGGCCAGCCCGGTGGCGCAAGTGGTTAAGTGCGCGTGATCCGCTGCAGCAGCCCCAGGGTCGCCGGTTCCGATCCTGGGCGCACACCAACATACAGCTTGGCAAGCCATGCTGTGGCGGTGTCCTATATAAAGTGGAGGAAGATGGGCATGGATGTTAGCCCAGGGCCAGTCTTCTTCAGCAAAAAAAAGAGGAGGATTGGCAAATGTTAGCACAGGGCTGATCTTCCTCACAAAAAAAATAATAAATAAATAAATAAATAAATAAATAAATAAATAAATTCACTGCTAAATTGCCAGTGGCAAGGACACTGCTTGGCACACAGCAGGTCAACAAATATTTATTGAATGAATAAATATATAGAAGCTATTAAAGTGATTTAAACAAACATACAATGTTCTCATTTCGTCTTTGAATAAATACACGTATTTAATAAAGCAAAAGAAAGTCTAAAGAGACTTTAAGTCTAAAGGGACAGATTTTTCTAAAACAACATCTGAGAGGTCTTTTTGTTTGGTTTTTGTTTTTTCTTCTCTCTCTCTCTCTCAGGTTGAGCAATAGAAACCAAAATATAGCTGAAAATTTGGAACTGCATCTTTTCACCTTCAAAGATGTAATAATAGATAACAAAAGAGGAAAGGAATCAGAACATTTATTTAGTACCTTCTCCATGAGAATAAGACTAAATAAAAAAAGGCCAACTGACAAATAAGGACTGCGTTTCAATTAAATGTCGAGTTTACCTTTGGTATGCGTCTGCTGCTTCCTTTTTCAGTTGTAGATGTTCATTTAAGTAACCCAACATCGTGAAAGCTGGAGCATAATTCTGAATTCTTTCTGGAAATCCAAAAATATTTTTTTTTTTCACATTTGCATAACATTAGTTTTATTTTCAATTTTTTCAGTATCTTAAACACCAGATTATTTCCTCAGATCACTGACATGAAGAATAGTAGTCTGATTTTATCTTGACTATAAAATCCCAGTAATCATCGTGTAACTCTTTTAAATTATTGAATAACATTTATAGTTATATATGGTTTCTACATGTGTTTTAAAGTTTAAATATTTTTATCCTCAAAGGTATAATAATTGGAAAATGTAGCTCACGTTAAAATTAGTCATTTGATTTACAAGAAAATTCAGTTCTTCGGCCAATCACTTAAACCTTCCTGTGATTAAATTTAGCAACAATTTCTCTTGGTGGTTCTGTTCCAGTTTCTATGTTTTTCTCTTTAAATAAATTAACTCAGTATTGAATGCTAGAAACAGAGGATGATTTGGGCATTTTCAATGCAGTATTTTGAAATTTTAATGTCAAAAAACATCATGTATCTACTAATATTCAAAAGAGAAAGAAAACACATCTGATCTACTTAGAAGTTGTATTGGGAAGCAAGCCTTCAAATCTCTTAAATTATTGAACAAAGTTCAGTATAATCACATCTTACGTGCTGGTTTGGTTCTAACGTCAAAGCATAAGGTGAAAATCACATAGTCAAGTTATTCTTGAAAAATCCTAAAGTTACCACACAACGAGAGGATCACCAAAACCGAGTCAAGAGGAGCTCCATGTCTTCCATCCACACTCACCCCGAGGTAAACAGTCAGCAGGACAGATGAAAAGATTGTCTGCATTCTCTCTTGTCCCCCACGCCTCTCTCTTGGTTTTTTTTTTTTTTTGCCACATAGTTGATTTTCTTAAATGAGTATATGATATTGTTCCGCTACAGAGTTAAAAAACCTAACTGTGTATAACTGTCAGAGAATGATTTGTTCATTGTTCAAGGTATCTGAATTTTGCAGAAAGCTAAAAGATTTACCTCTTTAGGTAAATCCTTTACAATTACCCATTCTGCAAGGAAACTTATCAATAAAATTTCTGACCATATACGTTCTCAGAGGCTCTAGGTCTTCATTGGAGTCATTCATTTTGGCATACCGCATAACATGCTAATACCCTGAAGTGCTGATGTCTGTAAACCAACTGCCTTCACTCAAGTGCCCCAGGCTCAATGCAGGAAGAGCATCACAATCCTCTCAGTATCTATGATGAGGCATTTTCTCTTCTGCTTTTCATATTCTTCAACTTTCAATATTGCTGCTTAAATTCCTTGCTTCTTTATTAGAATTCCGTCAAGGGATAAATAAAATGCTAGTGAAACTAACATTTCTTGAGCATCTAGGGTATGCCAGGTACTCTGCATAACATTTTGTATAAATCATCTCATTTAAACCCTAAGCGATAGATACTTTCATTATTGTATTATAGATTGGAAAAATAATTTGGTGATATACCCAAAGTTTCATCATGGCTACTAAGTGCTGGAGCAGAGATCAAAACCCAATGGTAGTTTTATTAAGGTAGAAAGAAAATTGTCACAATAGATGGTTAATAAAACTTCACCATTCTGTCCTTTTCCTAAGCTTCAACATATTTTTTTTAAGTATCTTGAAGAAAAATCAGGTGTTAAAGTGAGAGGTTGGAGGCACTGGGTCTGGAACTTAAAGCAAATTACCTCACTTAATTCTCACATCTCTACAACCTAGGTATTATTATCTCTTCTTTCCAAGGTTAACAGAAGTTAAGGAAAGTAAAATACTTGGCCTAAGACCGCAGAGAAAGTAAACAGCAGAGCTAGAATGGCAGCAACTCATGCCCATTAGGCTCCAAAATGCTTTCCACTACAATACGGAAATCACTTTTATCTTGAATCATTAGATAACAACAATTTTCATCACTCTTCCAAAGCTCTTAATAAAGTTTAAAAAGTAGACTACTTGAAGGAAAAAAAGTCAAATTCACGTCTTAAGGAACATTAATATTTAATATGGAATTAATTCATTTTAAAAACTTTAAATTATTTCAACAGTTATTCAAATATCTTGCCATTATATAACAGGTGCCTTACCTATGTATTTACTCAAAACAACTTGTGCTGCTGGAATAGCATTCATCTGGAGGATGTTGTACCGGTACAGCTCTGTTTCTCTGTTGCTTTTATCTTGCAATGTTGTACAGACCCAATATGCATAACCTATTGCTCCCTCAGTCTTTAAAAAAGCCAAAGTTAACAAGTGGACATAAGGTAATAAGCCAATAAAAATTAAGAAATGAAACAATGCACTTCAATACACTAAATATCATATCTTAGTCTTCTTTAAGTCAACTGCTAAGTGCCTTTAAATAAAGGGTCACCATGATACAACACAGCTAAGAACATATTTAAATCACTTGCTTCAGCCTTAAGTAGAAGAATCAAATGGGATAAATAAAGCACAGAAACAGAGCCCCATGTGATGGGTTGGTTTGCTTCTTCTGAACACCATTCCCTTAGGTCAAACTAATAATTAGCAATTAAAAGAATTATTCTAAAACATTTCCATTAAATAATCTAGAAATGTCAACCTAGTCTAGTCCTTATCTCATGTTTATTTTTTTCTAGAGTCTCAGTTTCTATTCTACATGACTACTGCATCTATTAAATCCCATGTTATTTCTTCTCAGCTCTTGAAAGATGACAGGAAGATGAAAATGAGAAGTTTTTAATTAAAGACAGCTTATCTCTTTATAAGAAAAAAAAAGAGTAGAGATAACTGCAGTCATTAATGTCTGATACCACCATGTATTCATTTTCTCAACAAACATAATACTTCATTCATTAATGAATCCTCAAGAATGATCAAATTCTTACGTGCATATTGAGTTCTGTAGTGTGCCTGAAGAGATCCATAGTGTCATAACTTCCAATTGTTTCTGCAATAAGAGCCTATAAAAGGAAAAAAGAGGTTCTTAATGTATTTAAAAGGAATAATAATAATAATAAATGAAACGGGAAGAACCAGAGGTTTACTAGCTGTGCTTAAAAGCAAAGTTAATTTCTTTTTCTATCTTGGTTACTATATTCCCATGGCTCAGAGGACCTGAACGACCTATTAAATTGACCCTTAAGCTGACAGATGCTTTCAGAATTCCATCTGCAACCAGGCAGTGGTGGAATAATCCACATAAAATTCCTCAGAACGCTGATGAAACTGTGCTACCTTCTCCTTTCCCTCTCATCCTTATCTATTCATATTCATCAGGAGTAGGGTTCTTAGTCACAGGATCACCTCAGTTTCACCTGGTAGCTTTTTTAAAAGGAGGTCTTCACCCCTAGATATCTAGTTTCCATAGATTTGGGTAGAGTCTCACCATGTTTATTTTTTAAACTGCCTCAAGATTGTATCTATGCTTTTGACTTTACAGACTATATGACAAGTTAAAATTACTTTCAAGCTCATCTATCTTTTATAAGAAATCAGGTTTTTAAGTTATCACATATTACTAATATTATTAAGAAATTAACATTGTCTCACTTCTATGGTTACCATTTTAATTAAATCTACCAGTTACCTTCTGAAATAAAATATTTTTAAGAACAAAAATAATTGAAAAAAAAAAATACTTAGGTAATCCAGATAAGCATCTAAGATCTTCTGACCTAGAGCAGTGCTACTCCAAGTGAAGTCCCTGGACCAGCACCATCATCATCACTTCAGAGCAATTAGAAATGCACATTGTTGGGTCGCCTGGGTCCAATAACTTACATAGAGATTACTGTAGTAATGCCATTGCTTCCAGATACTACCACAGTTAATGGGAACAGGAGTTTGTCTTTCTAACTCCACTTGCTTCATCAATTAACTAGAATGAGACCCAAGCGTCAAAAGTAGAATGAAGGATATCTAAACCCTGAATAATGATTCTCTGATATGGGTGATGCTCCTACTATTCTCTGAACCAAAACAATCAACCACTTGCTAATTCATTACAATTTCTCAATTAGACAAGATCTTGGAGGCCACTCAGTCCAATCTCCCTCCTCTTCAGGTGAGAAATGAAATCCAGCAGTGATATGTTAAGGTAAAACAATCAGTCAGTGACAGACTCGGACTGGTAACCAAGTATGCTGATTCCTATTTGGCAGTATCAAAATCTACACTTAGGGGAGGTGAGGGGTGGAGAGCACTCATAAACAAGGACTAAATCAAACATGAAAATTTAACAGAAAATGAGAAAACCTAATCAAAATGATCATTGTAAAATGGTTGTTTTTTTTTTTTTTTTTTGGCTTTGGTAAATATGTGTTAAACAACAGAGTTCTGAGTTTATTTTTTAAGCATAATAATGTCAGACTGATGGGGTTCAAAACCCCCTAAACCCAAGCTTAATCATTACAAGCTGTATGGCCTTGGGCACCATACTTAGGCTCTCTGAGTTTCAATTTCCACATCCATAAATGAGTTTAACAACCACCACCACCTCAAAGGACTGATAAAAGATTAACTGACATAATGTCTACAAAGAGCCTAGCACAGTGACTGCCACAAAGTAAACACTCAAATGTTACCTGTTATCACTATTACCATTGTTATTTATATTAATAGGTTATTTATACCACTTTATATTAATAGGTTATTTATATCATAGGATTATTAGTAACTATGTTATATATCTTACTTGTCCAATCCAGCACATTAAATAAGATGGATCAAGGGATTGAGCCATTTTGAAAGCTTCATGAGCTTGCTAGGAAAAAAAGGCAAGAAAACACATCGAGTCATCTTATAAGCTTAATATTACATTGCTTATGTTTAAAAAGCATAAAATAAAGAAAACAAGAAAAGTCAGACTTGTCAACATAAGATGTAACAGTGAACCTAAAACTTCACTGTTTAAGCACAATTACAATGTTTAAAATACTGTTTGAACTGCATAGTCCTAGAACACTCCCGTATAACAGGTTTCTCTATAGGGGTTCTGGTCTCCAGCAAAAGGGCAATATAGGTATCTATCTCATAGTCTACAGAACTTTTAACCAAGCATCCACCCATTTCCTAGCCAGAGGTTTGATGGAAGTAATCAGATAAGGCTGTATCTATTTTCCTCTCTTTGGGCTTAACAGGGAGGGTAAGAACTAACAATTAATGAGGTCTGAGATGCATACCTGCTCCTGGGCAAAAAAGAGTGGTCAACATACATCTGTGCTAAGCAGTCAGGAAACTTCAAAGATACCTCACTTGGACACATTAAGTTGCACGCTTTTTTTTCTGCTACAAAGAACAGCTATTATTATATGCTGCTTTATATTGTTTTATCAATAATCTATGTGTGGCAGGAAACAGTCTTATTTTTCCTATAAAAAAGTAAGCTCATGGGCAACAACACTGCGATGCTATCATAAAACTGCATGCATAGCTTACTGACTATGACCTTGCTTTGTTTAAATTTTTAAAAAGTATTTTAAAGATTTTAAGATCCAAATTAATATTTTTCTTCATTCTATTTACAAACTTATAAAGCAATCTTTGCAGTGACTTAATGTATCTCTGAGAATATTACTGAAGCTATTTTAAAAGGATTATATTCAACATACCAGCTGAAACACAAAACAATACAGATAAGCTATTACCTATAGATCTGCGAAAACTTCTAAACATGACCTAAAACCCACTCCCAGGTACTGGAGTTCCAAATCTCTAACGCAAAACTGTTCAAGTATGACAAATCACATTGTGGCATTTAAAGGGATTAATATCCACTAAAGCCCAATCTAAAATCATCAGGTCAAGGTTAAGTTTAAGCTGCTACACAGTACTAATCATCTCCCTACTTCATCACCCCACCCCAACACAGCCCACATGGGACTCCTCTTACACGTGAGCAGATAGAAAGAAAAACACCCAAATAATGCGTAATAGAATTATTTTAATCTCTAAATGATAAACCAACATAATTATAAAACCAGAAATTTCTTGAGTGGCATGGAAAGGAAAATAAATCTTACACATTTATTATTCAATATAATAAAATTAATGTCATCAATTATCTAGCATATTAGAGAGCATACTGGATAGAGAACAATGTGCGAAGTATTTCTCCACAAGAAGTTCAGCTATTATGAAGAGATCATATATAGAAAATGTTCTTTACTTTTACTATGACAGACAACACATTTACCTCAATGTTTTCATTTGCAAGGTATAACACTCCCAAGTTGGTCCATGCAACAGCATTCTAAAAAACATATACATATAAAAAATTAGGTCCCTTGTCTAAATGGCGGTCTCATAAAATTATTAACACTAAATTTTGAAGTTCTTTTTCATAGGTAGACACACAGAACACTCACAATTTGTTCTGATTGGATTGATTTGATGAAACAGTGCTGAGCAAGGGCATAATTTCCAATACCTGAAAAATACAGAATTTGATGAAACTGAACTCTATCACTCGAAACAATCTTCTAAAAATATTGAAGTGTTACTCAGTTCTTACCACTGTAACATGAAACCACACCAAGAGCATTCCAATATAAGTGATTATTACTGTCGAGTCTCACGGCCTTTTTCAGACACTGAAAAGTAAAATTAGATTTTTATTTCTTGGAATATCATTATTTCTATCAAGACAAACGTGGTTTTATGTTTAAACATTATAGTATTTACTTTATCAAAAACATCTTTCAGAAAAGCACTTCGTTTTTTTAAAAAGTTTATAAAAAATTTCTCAAACCCATACATGTAAAGATTTCTCCAACAACTCTTTAAGATCACTTGTGTTGCTGCCTGTTTCTGCTAGATGTTGTGCTTGGCGATAATAATTAATTCCAAGATCACACCATGTATTAGACGTAGACATCAGTTTTAATGCACGACCATAACACCTGTGGAAATATAAAAGTGAATGTTATTTTTTTTATAACGTCTTAATTCAATTTGAATGTCATTAACTGGCAATCTTTGTAAATTACCTTCCTCCAAGATGGAGGAGCTCATTTTTCTTTAATACTTGTTTTCCTTCTCTCTGACCTAGAAGGACTCCTAAAACATTAACATTCACTTTAGATGGGGAGACAGCATACAGACTGGTACAAGCATCCCCAACTAGCTTCCAAAGGCAAGACACATCAGCTCGATGCTGTAGAGCCCTAAAAAAGAAACAGTGTGATTCTTATAAATTATTTCCAAAAAGTATGGAGTTTATCTCCCTCATTACCACTTACAATTCAAACAGAAAAATTGTACATACAATCTTGATTAAGAGCTACTTCCTTAATTAAGTGTAGTGAATGCTTCACTAAATTCCTTCTAACTGAATTACACCTTATCACTGCCCTATTAGGAAGAAGAAATGAAAGGAGGGAAGGAGAGGAAATTGATTGTTTTAAGTACCAGAAATTTTACAAACATTTCTTTGGTACTCTTCGTTATTTTTGTTAGAAGTAGCAGAAATCACATAAATAAATCGATAAATTTTCCAGGACCAATTTATCATTACTACTGAATTTTTTAAACTATGCTCTTTGTGTTTGTCTGTTTAAACAATAACCAAAGCAGTAAAGTTGGTAACTCTCTCACAGTTGATTATCATAAACTCAGGTTTTTGCTTACAGATCTTTCCTCAAATAAAAAAAGACTAGTAAATGTATAACATATCAAATATATCTGGTGATCCAAAGGATTTTTACTAAGATCAAGAATAACAAAAGTCTAAACATGAAAAAGTGAAAACCCATATTTATTGAAGCAAGACTGAATGAACAAGCTCAAAAACTAAAGATAAATATTAATTATGGTGGAAAAGGGTACTTCTTTCCAGAAGGAGAAAATCTCAGCTATACATTTCTCTCCATTTTTGTCTTCTCAAGATCTTATAAATAAAACACAGCAATTTCTCTTAAGCCAAGTCTCAATAATCAGCTATCATAAAGAGCTCTGTTATATCGGCAGATGGACAAGCAGAAGGAACATTTTTCATAGCCTTTTCTACTCATGGAGCCCAGCCAAAAATCATTTTCCAATGTCTTCCTGAGAAATGAGATTGATTATTGGAGTCATCACCGAAAGCTCACTATGAGAATCAGGAGGAAGGCCAACACTATTTGTAGTTCCTTTGCCTAAATATCTTAGCAAAATTTCTAAAATTTACAGCATAAAAAAGAAAACAGACAAAAACAGAAGAGAAATAGAGGCAATTTTAACAACCTAAACTCTTACTTCAAGTTCAATAAAAAATAAAATATCTGTAAAGTGAAATAACTCCTATCACCCTTATATGAGAATTATGGTAGTGTGAACTTTCAAGTCTAGAAGTAAATATAAATTGGGGAATTATCACTTAAAAAGTTTTACATACTTCCTTATAATTGGTTATGAGTGCTACAACCCTATCCAGAACAAAATTTCCCAAGCTCAGAGAGGCAGTATTTGTAGCTAAAGTATCATCACTCAAAGGTTCACATTAACTCTTAAATACTAGTTCAAACAAAATAAGCCCTCTTCACAATACTTTCCTCTTTGGAAAGAACTATATTATGTGAGACTAGAAAAGTAGCGATAAAAATCAGTGGGAGAAAAAAGGCTAAGGTTTTCGTTTCAGATTTGGTTCATATTTGAAGCAAAGCAATTCTGGAGCAAACAAGTCAACAGGAAACAGAGAAGGCAAGTAGGAAAAGAAAGTAAGCAAAGCACAAGAAAGATGTTTAACAGCAAAAAAATTCAAACATTATGTCTAACTTGTGGACTTTTTAAAGTCATCTATCACAAAGAACACTTTTACCCTTTTACCTAACTAATGAACTTACACTTCTATAACATACCAGATTTACTCAAATTTTTCTGATTCTTTTCTTGTTATGAGATATCACTTTTTTCCTACACAGATTCTCTCCAGGAGCAATCAGATTGCTCATTTCCCCTTATCTTCAGCCCTACCAACGAGGCTACAATAGGCCCTTACCACTGAATGTAAAGCATATTGTGCACAGGAAGCCGTTTCCCAATCAGTTCCAACTAGATACTCGCTTGCTCAGGATCCTGAAAGAGAACACTAACACGTGGCATCTGAGCTGCTGCTCCACTAGCAGAGTGCTTCTTCCTTCCCACCCTTCCCTACTCATCCAGCACATCAGCTGCAGCTAAGAGCAAGAAATTGTATCTGTCCCCCAGTGCAAAATTAATACAATATGCATGTTACAGATTAATTGGCTAGTCCATTATTCTTTATGTTTGATATTTTGAATAATGATTGCTATATCTAACAGAATAAATATAGAATGATTTTCTAAATTTGGCTTTATTATAATACTAAGAAAATAAACACAACAAATAGTAAGAATAATACCAACCAAGTAAAATACTCCAGTGCTTTCTCTATGTAGTCTACAGCTTTCCCATCGAGATAATCGACTAGAGCTGCCTTTGCCATCATGAAATGGCATTCGCCCAAACCTAAAATCAGGGGTAAGTTTGTAGTTGTTAAAACATGTAAAAGAAACACTTAGAATGAACTTCAAGTAAATTTATTGGTGTCATATTAAAGCCACTTTCCAGAAAACAAAACTTAACGGTATTTTATAAAAGTAATCTTAACCTTAATGTCTTGCACACATTTAGTAAGGAATTCAAATGGCAGGGTTCTGTTGGAGTAAAATGTACTAAAAGTGAGAAAAACTATCTATGGATCTAAGAATTTCCTTAACTTTGGGCAAGTTACTTACCTCTTAAAACTTCATCTTTGAAAATGGGAATATTACCTAAATGCTACTCTCTATCATATTACTATTTATTACTGTTGTGAAACAAGATTTGATCTTTTTATAATCAAAACTCTATAGCAAACCATACCATAAAAATTAAATGAAATAGCAATTTCCTAAAGTGCCTAGTAAACATTTAATAAATGTGAGTTCTCCTTCTCCTGAGGAAAGAATTTTAACAATTTTTTTTTTAAAAAAGGTTTTCAAGGCCCAAATTACATATCACTTAAAACATACACTATTTCTGATTTAAACCTAAATTGTTTCTTTAAAAAGGAAAAGGAAATGGAGGAAAGCATATATAATGGACTCCAGGGTTTTTTTTAAATCATTAGATATAATCACAAAAAATTAGATCATATAAAATCATAGATTTTATAGATCATATATAAATATAGATCATATATAAATTATAAAGCATAGATCATATATAAATCATAAAAAATTTAGATATAGATGGTGATGTCTTACTTTATATTACCAAAAATAATTTGTTAGAAGGAATAGGTATCTACAGAGGAACTGAAATTAATTTAGATAATTACAAAACAATGCAAGTTGCTCCTAAAGTTCAAAAATTGAAAAAATGAGCTTCTACAATTTATAAAGTCATTAAAAAGTATTAAGATATTCTGAGGATATAGTGAATTAATTGTCAAAATATAAGAGCAGGGAAACTCTTGTTTTGGAGATCCATTTTTAGATCAAATAGGTATCATGCTATTCATCTAAAAGTGAAGTCTCTATTATATTACTATTAACTATTATGAAATAAGATTTGATCTTTCTATATTCAAATCTATATAATAAGCTATACTATATGAGGCTCATGCTGGATGCTTGCTGTTGACTAAATTAGTCCTTTTCAAGTTACTCAATACATGTAGGAAATTGACTCAAGGATTTTATACTTCACTATCACAAAAGTCAAAGGAGCTATTAAAAAAGAAATTACCGGGCAGGCCCCGTGGCTTAGCGGTTAAGTGCGCGCGCTCCGCTACTGGCGGCCCGGGTTCGATCCCGGGCGCGCACCAACGCACTGCTTCTCTGGCCATGCTGAGGCCGCGTCCCACATACAGCAACTAGAAGGATGTGCAACTGACATACAACTATCTACTGGGGCTTTGGGGGAAAAAATAAATAAATAAAATTATAAAAAAAAAAAAAAGAAATTACCTTTCAAAGCAGGCACATAATCTTCTTTCTTTTGAATGATCAGCTGGTATTGAGCTACAGCCTCCTTATATTTGCCTAGGATTTGCTGTATTGCTGCAACCTTAAACACACTGTATGTGGATTCTGGGTTGAGCTCACTGGCTTTTGTGAAGGATTTCAAGGCTGTAGTATAGCCACCTCTGCTTAAGTAAGCCTCTCCTAATGACTCCCAACAGTTGAAGTCCTTTGGGTCTGCCCTTAAGGCTGCCTGTAAACTAAAATTTCAAGAAACAGTAAGAGAACTAAAAGTAACAGAACTACTTCCACAACTGAAAGGAAAATATAAAATAAATAATTTAACTGAATCACACATATCCATGATTCCTTCTATTTATAAAAGTGCTATTTAAAGCAGGTATACCTTTTCCTTTCATGATCTGAATTTTTTAATACTAAGAAATTTTATTACAATTTTGGAATGAATAAGAACAAAATACTTTTTTGAAGAAGTGCTGACCAAAATTTCTTTCCCTTGCCTATCTGGAAGAACTCCAGTTTCCTATTCTACCAGAACAGGTATATATCTCAGTACACCTCATCACAGTCTATAAACTCCCATCAGTCCTCCTACCAAAACAGAAATATCACAGTTGAAAAATAGGAATAACAGGCATGCTTTAAATTTCTGATCAAATTCCATAACCTTGAAAACATTTTAAATGCCTGAATTCTAGATATTAACGTAAATCAGAAACAATTTTGATTCAAATATATTTTATTTACCATTATTTAGGTCAAACCAAATTACTAAAAATGAGCTGCTCCAAATGCCCTTCAAGCTGCCAAATGTTTCCCTAGCCCAAAAACAATGCATGTCAGTGGGAGAACAACAAAGATACTAACCCTGGTTTTTTATCATTCCTTAAACTTCTACTGAGAACCTACTACATATATGAAACTATTATGACTTTGCTTCACTAGACTGGCTATCTTCTAAACAAGAGGACATCATTTAATCCATCATCTAATTTTTGCAATTCCAGTGCCTTGATAATAAGAACCAATCAACCATAAATAAATTTTGCTATTTCTTCTCTCAAAATACAATATGGTATGAGGCAACTTGTAAGTTCATTTCGCATATAAATGGAGTTTAATTTAGGAACCATGAGGCTGTCTAACAGAGTTTAAATATAATAGGAAGCCTTACTCTGCCACTGCTTGAGAATGTTGACCAGCTTTCAAATAGTATAGTCCTCGCCTAAGCCAGGCCCATTTTGCGGTTCCAGCACTTGCCTTTTGAGTGACTGTTGTTAGGATAGCTAAGGCAGTTTCCTAATAATAAGAAAAGACTAATATTAGAGACATCGAGTATCATAAAAATATAAAGCACCTATGTAAAGTACACAAATATATTTTCATTTACCACTTCTGATTTTTCAAACTTACACTGGTATACACTGAACTACAGTTTCAACAATAAGTGACGAGTAATTTAATATCAGGCAATGAAAAGAAAATTTACTTATAAACAGTGGCAAAAATATTTCTATTGCATCAACAAAGAAACATAAAAAATAATAACTTTCAAGTATACATATGTAAAAATATTTCTATTTCTATACTCAGGATAAAAAGAAAAGACAAAAGTGTTTAAGTTATTAGAAATACCATCTCCTCAAGCTCCACGCTTAGGTCAACTGCTGCAGCTCCAGATTCAGCATCAGTGTCATCTAGTTCAAAAGCTTTCCTGTAACATCCACGGGCTCTGCTTTTATCTCCGACTACATCTCTGTAATAATGACCTAAATAGCAGAAAACTTTGGCCATGTATGTATCCAGTCTGGCAGCCTTTGAAATAAAAATAAATAACAGAAGAATATTAGTTTGTTTGGATGGGTCTCTTTAAAAACACAAGAGATAAATACACAGATTAAAGGGAAAAAGGAACAATTTTATTAAATATACAAAAATATGCCAAAACATCCTTTAATGTAAGATTCAAAACAGACATGAAAGCTGGCCATCAGTGCTTACAGAAAACAAGTGTAAAAATATTATTTCTTTGTTAAAAGAAATGTGAGATTAGAGTTATTACATTAATCTGCTTTTATGAGTCAAGATAAGAATATAATACTTCTAAATGTTAAATATCTAAAACACAAGTTAAACATCTAGAAATACATAAGACTCATATGCCCATAAAACTACGGTGGAAATTACCTAAAAACAGTATTGTTTTCCAGAGATAATTATGTCTCATTTTTTATAACACATGTTCCTTAAAAAAGTAACTTTTACATTTTTTATGGTTTAATTTTCTCCTTGAAAACCCATACAATATTCTCACAAACCTTATGTGTGAGAGAGGAAACACAAAAAACGGTTCAGTAAAGAATAATTTTAAGTACCTAATTTACATGATTATTATTTACGATTTTATAACGAATCTATTTCAACTAAGAATTGAATAGTAGTACACGTTTTACCTTTAGAAAGTGGGTAAGAGCCTTTGTTTTATCTTTTCTTGTTTCTTCACCCATGAACCAATATGTTAATCCCAGTTGGTAATGATACTCAGCAACTTCAGCATCTTTCTCAAGAGCTCTCTGAAAACTAAGTCACAAAATGAAGTAAAAAAGAATATTTATATAGATATATAATACAGGAAACTCCTAGTTGGAACAATCAAAGTTTGAGTGATTCAAGGATGCTAAATTAGAAACAAGTCATTACTTTAGGATTTAGATTAAAATGAGAAAAAAAAATGATTTGAAGAAGAGAAGCTTAAAAAAGCACACTGCCTGTTAGCACTACCGATGTGCTAAGCTTTCAGAGCACACACCAAACATTTTCTATGCTTACTGAACACTATGAGCAGCTAATTAGATTCCAAACTCATCATGAAACTTTTTATAGTTACTGTGCTGCATGCTAAATACACTTCTTAAAAATACTAAGGCTACAAAGACCAAATTTACGCAAAACTGGATCTTTATCAAACCTATTCATTTTGAATTTTTGAGAAATATAATAAATTAAAATATGGCTGGATTTATGAGCAATCTAAATATGTCCTTACCATTTTTCTGCTTGTAGATAGTCCTTTTTGGTAAAATGAATCAAAGCCTCCACGGCATGAGCTTCAGCTAGGTCGGGGTAAGAAGAAAGAAGGTCTTCCATAATCTATAAAGTAGATATCTGTGAATTCTATATCCAAATAAAAATAACTTTTAACTTCAGAAAAAAAATCTCAGGTTGAATGAAAACACCAACCTTTGAAGCTTCATCTAATGAGCCTTTGTTCAGATAGGCCAAGCTTTTGAGAACCAAAAGTCCTGGGATATTATTTGCATCAGAAACCTAGAAAATAATTGTAAAAAACTGCTATAATCTCCTTCAACACAATGCAGCGATGTTTGCTTTAATTAAAGAATGACCACAGAATAAAGACACAGAGATCCTGATTTCTATCACTATTAACATTTTCATTCTTTGTAAGTTTTTTATCAGAGAACATCTCAAACACATAAAAAATAATAGCATAATAAACCACATGTACTCATTATCCAGCTTCAAAATTAACACAAAGCCAATCTTTTCTCATTTATCCCTCCACCCATTTCACCACACTCCTGCTTAGATTATCCCAGATATTATAACTTTTCATCTGATACTTCAGTATCTATATCCAAAAAAGGTTCATTTTTAAATAACATAATCATACTATTATAAACACCTAAACAAAACCAACAATATATCCTTAATATCATCAAATAACTAGCCAGTGTTCAAATTTTCCAGTTGTCTCATAAAATATTTGAATACCGTTTTAATCAAAACCCAAATAAGGTACATACATTCCAAGTGGCTGATATGTCTCTTAAGTCTCTTTTAATCTATAGAATTCCCTTCTATCTCTTTCTTTCTCATTTACAATTTAACTGTTGAAAAATATGGGCCGTTTGTCACGTTTTCTCACAGTCTCGTTTTTGCGGAATGTATTCTCATGGTATTGACATGTTCCGTGGTCCCCTGTATCTTCTGTAAATTAGTAGCTAAGTCTACTAGAAGCTTGATCTGATTGAGGTTTGATGTTTTGGCAAGAATACCTCATGTGTACTTGCACTTGGTTACGTGTGATTGTCTTTCTTTTTGTGATGTTAGCAGCCACTGATCTTCAATGCTTAGATCTATTAATTCATTCCAGGCTGCAAAATGATGATTTTCTAATTCTATCATTCCTTCTTTCCTTATTCAATGAAATACTTTAACAAAGAGGAATTTCCCCTCCTCTCATTATCTATGTGATTATTCTGAGGAACAGTTTATAAAGGAAAGGCAGGATAAATACTTTGATTCTTTCCAACTGGTTCCTTAGTTATCTTCCAAAGATTTATTTTATTGAAGAAGTGTTGTTGATTTTCTTTTTTTTGGTATCACCGTGAACACATCATTTAAACATATTTGATGTCCTTCAATCCACTGCAGTTACTGGTGCCCAAACTGAACCCACTTTAGCCAGTAAGAATCCATTCATGCCAGTTCCTGAGCCCTTCTGACACAATTCTAACAGTCTTTTACAGTTTCCTTGCTTTCTAGCATAAGATGTTCTTGGCTCATCTTGTACATTTTCTGTCTCAGACCTCGACTCTACCAGTTCTCCAAGGAACTTTTCATTTTGTTTTTTTGTAAAAAAATTATTGTAAAGACCTCTATAAAGCATTCACACAAAACACATTATTGGTGGAAGGGAAGTAGAAAATAAGAAAATAAGATATTAGTTCTCAAAAGATGCTGAAAACTGTTCCAATTTTAAAGAAATATTATGAAATGCAAAGCTCTTTGAAATATAGAAAACAATGATTTTTTTTACAAAAATTCAAAACCCTATGATATACTCAGTGAAATAATTTTAATTTTAGACAAAAAAATAGCCTTTATCTGACAAGTCTTTAAAGGCACGATGTTGTTATAATTCACAATTTACTAGGTAAAGTTTTTGCAGGGAATTTCAAATTACTTGAACCAAAAGCATTAAGAAATCAGTTTTCTTCTTAAATATCAATCTTCCTCAGTTTTTTATTAAATTGAATAAAACAATCATTCTCTACCACAAAGCTATCAGTGTCCTTAAGAACTCTTGTCAATAATCTACAAAATATTTTCTAGAGGAAAAAATTCAGAATCCCAAATTAACAATAATCAAGTAGTAATAAAGAGGGTAAAAAGAGAAAATAAGAGCAAGAACTAAAGAAAGAAATTACATCATATGAAAAGCACTGTAAGTACTTAACCAAGAGGCAAACAAATAACTTTATAAGTTTCCAAGTGTGTGAATGATTTACACAAGTGCCAATGTAGTAAATTCATACCTCTAACACAAAATTTTTTAAGTAAGTATTCATGGTAAGGAGAGAGTGGTTGATTGGAAACTAAATAAGTTGAAGGGAAAAATCTGATGATAAGACTACCTGATTGAGAGTACGAATTGCTTCTTCTGAAGATTCACAATCTGCGAGTTTAACCAAAGCCTCTGCTTTCAAACGAAGACAAAGATTCTTCCAATGAAGACTGCCACCAGACACACCAAGATTATCCATGGTCTTCAGAGCTGACAAAATTAAAGACATCTGAGTGAAGACAACCACATCACTTCACTTTTTTTTCTTTTTAAGGGTGACATATAATAAATTGGAGAGACAATAAGAATAAATTGCCAAAACAATATAGATGAGGAGTAATTCAAAGCTAAATATAAATTCTTCCCTGAACTCTTTATGGAAATATATGAATTTAAAACAGAACAGATTTAAATCTAAAACCTCTGTCTTCACATAACATATAATAAAACTGAACATCCTGAAACACCACAATGGCAGAGACACTGTACCTACTACCTAACAGAGGTTAGCTCTTAGCCAAAGCATTTGTAACAAATATAGCAGGTCATGGAAGGGGAAAGAAGCTGAATTAGAATGGACCAGGGCGAACTGTTTCTCAACTGCAGAGGCGAGGCCAGCAGCTGGGTCTAGAGCAGTGAATTATTTTTTATGATTTCCTATCCCCACACCTGACCTATTTGATCACATTCAAACAGACTCCAAGATGTCTTTCCCTATCTTCATCAGAGGAATCAAGAACTAGTGAAGGTCCCAGGACACACCAGAAACTTCCCTGTTACAAAGACAGAGCACCACCACAAGCCTAAACTGACTATGTCAAAATTCCAAGTGGAAGAAACCTTTGATAAATACTCATTGTCACTTTAAAAATAAATACACTAGTAGACATGCATACAGACTTGGCATTTTTTTAACATCCTCAATGAATTTTAAATTGGTTGGCAACATAAAATACAAAATATAGCATCTGGGTTTTTAAAACCACTATCTTTCTCCTTCAAGATGAAAAGAAACAGGGTTGGCCACCCTTAAAGATGTCAGGAATACCTTGATTGCATGAAAGAACAGCATCCTTGGGTTTATGCATTTTGACTTGGGCTTCTGCCAGATGATACCATCCAGTTGTGCAGAGAGGGCTTTCCTTTAACCCTAAAAGGATAAAAGCAACGACAAAATCCAAGGTTTCCATGACTACTGAGATGAATGGCACCACTGTCTACTCCCCAAATCAAACTCCTCCCCTCTCCCTCATCTCTCACATCTAATTAGTCACAAAGTCACATTGATTTCATGCCCCCAATCCATTTCTCTGCCACCACCACTTCAGTTCAGACCTCCATCATCTTTATCCCAGATAACTGCAAGCGCCTGCCATCCACTCCAATTCATTCTCTACACTGTAGCCAGAATATTTCTAAACAAATGGGATTATGAAATTCTCCTGCTTAAAACTTTCCACTGGTTCCCCACTGCACTTAGGGTAACATGCAAACTCCTTAACAAGGTTGCAAGGCCCCTCTCCAGCCTCAATTCTTGCCCCTTGCTGCTCCCATACTTCATTCTCAAATCTTGCTGAACTACCAGCAGTTCCCTAAATACCAGTTTTCCTTCCACTTCTCACATCTCTTGGCCTGAAATGCTCCTCCCACCTCCAGGCTTGTATTTGTCATTCAGATCTCAATTTGAATGAAAGTTCTTCCAAAACATGTATCTGACAAGACTAAGTTAAAGCCTCCTAAGGACAGAGATTTTATGGCTATTTTACAAATGAAAACACTGAGACTGGAGAGTTCAAATACCTTTCCCAAGGTCTTGAAATTAATGAGTGGCAGAGTTGGAATTCAAATGCACGCAGACTCCAGAGTATGCAAGCACATTTTTTTTGCTTCCTTAAAGAAAGGCCCCAAGATAAACACTTACTGAATAACAACTGTATCTCACATTACATGCTACACCCTGTACACTTACCTTCTGTTAAGCTCCTAACAGCATCTTCATACTTTTTGTCTTGTAATGCTTTAATGCCTAAACCAATGAGGCCTGGACCACTTTTTGAATCCATTTCCACTAGTCTGCAACAATACTGATGTCCCTCATCAGTAAGACTTTCTGAAATCAAAATAAAAACTTATTAGCATATATATAAAAAATTTCTCAGTGCCAAAATCTATATACTTAAATCTCAAAAGCTGTCTTACACATCCCCCACCATATCCTGATTTCAGGAATTCAAAACTTAAATAGACCATCAAATGTAGAAAATATTAACATTTCATAAAGAAAATTATGCTCCTTCATCTACTTTAATATTGGAAGTAGAAACCACTTTACCCACAGCAGTATGGGTAAACTGAACCTGAAGTCATACTCATTGGGTTTCAAACAAGAAACCTACTGCTACTTTCCACTAGCCTAAGACACAGAGCCTACTGCTTGCCAGGTCTCCCGTTCCGACTCAGCAGTAACAATTGTGGTTGTTAAATGAAGGAATCCCTCCCTGTCAAAGGACAGGATCTTCACCAATCTCTCTCCCTGGGCAACCATGTGCTGCTAGGGATATGGCAGCCAAGATGCCAGATCCAGTGGACTCTTCCAGTGTCCTAGGATCAAAAGACAGGCTACTCACCAGGACACTGGACAAGGACTTAGTCACATTCTCCTTAAGTTTACAAGTTCAGCAGTACATTTCTGTATTCTTTCAAAACTTTCTTTTCCTATATAAGTTAATAGTTAAGCTTATGTACTAATCATCCAATGCTTACATTTATTTTGGTAAAATAATTAGTTTAGAAAATAGGGGCCAGCCCGGTGGCGCAAGCGGTTAAGTGTGCGCAGCTCCACTGAGGCGGCCCAGGGTTCGCCGGTTCAGATCCCGGGCACACACCAACGCACCGCCTGTCAAGCCATGCTGTGGCGGCATCCCATATAAAGTGGAGGAAGATAGGCACAGATGTTAGCCCATGGCCAGTCTTCCTCAGCAAAAAAAAGAGGAGGATTGGCAGATGTTAGCTCAGGGCTGATCTCCTCACAAAATAAACAAAGTCATTCTTTTAAAAAAAAAAAAGAAAATATATGTTCTATTTCCATTTTCGCCAACTTCAATCAATCTCAGGATTTCCATTCCCAGTAAAGCATAAAAATCCGTGGAAAGTGTGATTTCTGTTTTGAGAATAAACTGTGAACAGCATCCACAGTTTACTAAATTGTTTAATCACATAGGAAAATTCTTAAAAATAAATTAAGACTGACTACAACTTGAAGCAATAAATAAAGGGAACAAATGAAAATAATTTATCTGAAAAAGAGACCTTATGCTTTAATATCTATATAAAACATATAGCCCCAAACCACATGTGAAACCACTGTTTCAGTCACAGATATCAAAGGTCAATTCTTTGCATGATACTATTTAGCTTATACATTTGAAGTTTTTCAAAACCAGATACACACCAATGTATAATCCATAAGTAATATTTTATATATTGATTTAGAAGTCCAAGTTAGTACCAAAAATGGAAAGAATTTAAAAAGGCTAAAGAATCAAAACTTCAATACTATTTGATGAAATATGAAAATAAATTGGAAGAACTACTACTTTGATTAGTAAGCCAGTAAAAAAGACAAAAGCTTGCTACTATTATGCTTCTAGACATGAATTTTCTTCAGTCAATATGTTCTCACTATTGCTTCCATAATGTGAATTCCAAGAACAGACATGCCTGGTTTCTTTTTTTTTTTAAACAATTTTTTCTTTTTTATTTATTTATTTTTTTCCCCGAAAGCCCCAGTAGATAGTTGTATGTCATAGTTGCACATCCTTCTAGTTGCTGTATGTGGGAAGCGGCCTCAGCGTGGCCAGAGAAGCGGTGCGTCGGTGCGCGCCCAGGATCCAAACCCGGGCCGCCAGCAGCAGAGCACGCGCACTTAACTGCTAAGCCACAGGGCCGACCCCCAGACATGCCTAGTTTCATACACCCTATTATTCCTCAAAAGCAAACCAATGTTGTTGGGATTTTTTTCCCTTTCTATCTAGTGGTATTGTCCAAACTAGACATCAGAATCACCTGAAGAACTTGTTAAAACACAGAATTCTGTGCCCCACTCTCAAAGTTTATGATTCAGTAGATCTGGTGTTAGACCTGAGAATTTGCATTTCTAACAAGTTCTCAGGCGATATTGATGCTACTAGTCCAGAGATCATACTTTTTTGTGTGTGTGTGAGGAAGATCAGCCCTGAGCTAACATCTGCCAATCCTCCTCTTTTTGCTGAGGAAGACTGGCCCTGGGCTAACATCCGTGTCCATCTTCCTCCACTTTATATGGGACGCTGCCACAGTATGGCTTGACAAGCAGTGCATTGGTGCGCGCCCAGGATCCGAACCTGCGAACCCTGGGCCGCCGCAGCAGAGCATGCGAACTTAACTGCTTGCGCCACCTGGCCGGCCCCCCGAGATCATACTTTAAGAACCCCACAGGTCTACAGTATTTACCAATCCCATATACCACCTGTATTATTAGTCTTATATATACCCTGCCTTTGTTGTCTCTGTAGCTAAACAGTAATTTTATGTTACTAAAATTTTGTTACTATTATGTTAGTAAACACCATTATGAACTGATGTTCCAAAAGGCTTAGTCTGCTAATCGGCAACTGCTGAGAATTACTATGAAAACTTAAATACCTTCACCATTCTAAAAAAGAAAAGAAAATAGCTATTAAAATTTTCCCTTCAATTTCTACCCATCTAAGTCAAGAAAATACACCTGGGATGAAAAGAAGAAAAGTCAATCATGCATCTTTCCAATGACCACCCATACTTAGGGCATCTAAAAACTGCACACAGGTAAGCAAAGTACGGTTTCCAAAGTATGGATAGGTACATGAAAATAGTTTCCAAAAGGCTAGGATGAACACAAAAAACTTTTAAAACAAGATACACTTTCCTAACATAGTCCCCTTTGCTAACATCTGGGAGCACAATTATAGAAACAAAAAGATATTTGGGGAGACTATGTTCATGTCTAGCCCTGGGTAACATATTCTCTATATACGACCAAGTTGTACTTAGAGAAATTCTCTGTCGTGTTCCCCAAAACCATCAACAGTAATAACACTACTGATCCTGTGTAAAGAGACAAGGAATAGTCCAGCTTCAACACTCAATTCTCTCCTTCTCCACACTAATTCTTGTTGAGAATAGTAGCTAAATAAATGTGAAGGCTAAAAACAGAAAGGAAATAGACTTCATTGCTTTTGAATAGAAAATCATTTATTTAACTTATCTGCTCTTTTTAACATTTAAAAGATTCTAAGATTCCAGATTTCATGACTTCAAAAACAGTTTGACAATATTATTTTTATTTGTCAATAAGATAAGCTAGAGTTGGGGCTGATGAATGATAAATCTCCAAGGATAAAGGGTGTTCTGAAAAGGTTCGGGGTAGATGCTAAGTAATACCCATGAGAATTCTGTTTCCTAAAGCTTACCACAAAAAAAGGTGAGGTTTTTTGATAACTAATTCATTTCTGACATCCCAAAGAAACTGATCAATACTACAGAATTTTTCTTTTAAATAAACCTAGTTTGGGGGGGAGAAACAGCACGTACTCATTTCTTTATTTTCACCTGGATTTCCTAATATTTCTAGAGCACAAAGTACTAAGCTCTTTTCTGTTTGGATGTAAAGAACCAAGCTTATTATCCTCCCCCATTTCAGAAATAAAGCAAAATAAAATAAATCAAAAAGGTCATTTAGCATGAAATAATATGTCATCAGATGACTGTAAAAGCTATTCACCACTTGTTATGTGAAGCTTTATAAACTGAGTCATTTTGAAAATGAATCAAGTCTCAACATGCAAAGGAGGACAAAGGAGAATGAAATATACTTGTCCCCAGTAGAAGAGAACCCAGTGATTAACTGCTGTGAAGTAGCAAATTCTGCAGATACCAAACTACTCTGGGGGAGGATAAGTCAGCCTTTAGAGACCTTACAGATTTTCAGAAGTTCATAACACAGAAAGTTTGGTTTAGAGGAGCAATGAAAAGGAAAAAAGAAATCATTAAACACAGCTTCCTACTGCCCCTCATTAACTATTAACCTTGCACCCCAGAATAAGGCTTTCTCTTAGAATGTACCAAAGCCTGAACTGCTCCATTCCACAAATTCTTACAACCAACGATTTAGCAGAGAAAAACGTCTTCCTTGGTGTACCATATATGTAAATACCCACCTACCCACTCCCCTTTGCCAGGACACAGATCTCTTTCTTTCAATTCTGCAAAATACCCATCCCTAACTCTTCAAGAATGATTTTTTTCACGTAAACCAAAACATTCTCTAATCAATCAGCATAATCCCTTTGCTATCTCTTTATTAGAGCACTTTGTCAAGTACTGAATTTATATGCAAAACTCTGTAGACTATTTGTTGATCCTATTTCTTCTATAATTTTGTAGGCTTTCTGGAATATAAGGGCCATGCTTACCCAACGAATTCACATTATAGGCATATATGTGCCTACTGAGAAAGCATTCAATCAGTCCTTAAGAAATTTCAAAGTATCCCCTTGTGCCAATTGGCATGTGAGCAGGTCAAGAATTAGGGAATGGTACAAACCATTAATAGCTAAACAGGAATAGAGAAAAGAGTGAATACCATTTCTCAATAGCAATCGTAACAGCAGAAAAAGGGGTGGAGGGATGCGTACCAGAGGCCACAAAGAAAATCAGCCCACTTATCCTGGGAACACATTGGGTCTTGTGCTAAAATTTGAAGAAACTGGGTGATTTTGGAACTATGCCTCCTATCAATGAAAAAAAAAAACCACCACACACAAAAATGCATAAGCATGCTCCTTGTACTGCAAGTCTCTTAGCATGCCTCATCCTCCTTGACCTCAATGCAGCATTCATAATGTTAACTAGCCCTTTCTTGAAACTCTCCAGCCAGGAGACACTACTGCAATTCTTCTCCCACTCCTCCAAAAGCTTATTATCCCCTTTGCATGCTTCCTCCTTACCTCCCTTAAATGTCAGTCAAGTCCCTGGATTGCTTCTTTTTATACCTGATAACCACTTCTTCCTACTCTTTTCCCACAGCTGTAATCTAAGTTCCACTTCAATCACTTTGATTAAAAAAGAAGGCCCTAATAAACATCTCCTAAACACAAAATTAGTTACTCAATCTGCCAAGACAGATCTCCTTTCTGAAATGCTCTTTCCTTGCCTCTGTGTTGCTTCACATCAGGTTTCCCCACCTTCCTCTCTGACCTTCCTGCTTCTCTGTTCTGTTTCCCTCTTCCCCTCTTCCTCCCTTCTCCTTCAAGCCTGCCAGTGCTACTCAAGGTACAATTTTCACCTTTTTTGCCCTTTAGTCAACCTCTGAAGTCATCTACTCCACTTCACTTTCCCTCAAATGCAAATGACTTCCCAACTATAGTCTAGCCTTAATAGTGATCTCTCATCTGCAAACCACTGATGGGCATTTCCCCTTTGAATGCCTATTAACATTTCCTCTCAACAACTTACCTTTGATACAAACCATCATTCCACATTAGGCCAACTCTTCAGGAGAGCTGAAAGCTAAGATTGATTCTTCCATCACTTTACCTCTAAGAAATCCCTTCTCTTTTTTTCATTCGCCTGTTACTTTCTATCACCACTACCGCGTTCCCAGTTCATTCATTCCTAGTATCACTTATTCTACCCAGTCTCGTCTATCTTCTATACAATCTATCCTGAACACCATGTTAGTTTAAGACATTATACTTCATAAATTGACTCGCTATGACACTTTTAATGTTTTCTTTTCTCACGTTAGGGAAAAGGGCTCTTGCAAGTCTATCTTTGACTCAGTTAAAGTAAGGAAAAGGGGATCCGCTTACTTCTCGCCAAAAAAAATCCCAAACTGAAGGTAACAATTCTGGATTTTAATTCAGACACCAGGGGGAAAAAAAGTATAAGTAGGACATAAGGGAAAGTTAAAGTGGGGAGAGCCAAGACAGGTGCAATGATACTATTCTAACTGGAACTTTCCCTCAGTTATCTCTAGTAGTAGTTTTCAATCATTTTTCTATTATGAAACACATGATGGTCATTCATATACAAAGCATTTCTATGTGTATACTCATTTAGCAACAAAAGGAAAAAAATTAAATAGATTAGTAAAGCTCTGCAATAATTTACAATCACTACACCACATTGGTGCTGGTACTGTTATTTCTATTTCAGTGACTGACTTCTGTGAAGTTTGTTCACATCAGGTGAACACAGGCATGGACAGAAGTGATATTCAAATTATTTAAACAACAATCTCTTCAGCACAGACACTGACAAAAAAAAGTCAGAGGCTGTTGTGAAAACCAATATGGTCAACCTCCTGTAAACTGACTGAATACCAGCCATGGGCACAAGACATCCACAAGTTTTGGCAACTCCCAGCAAACTAGCTGTCATCACCTCCTCTCTTCTCCAAAAGAAAGCACACAAAGAAGCAAGAGCATGACACACACTCGCTGACTTGACTCTGCTGTATTTCATTAAAAGAGTAGATCATCCACATACTCCATTACTTTATAATATTAGTATTTGTAACAATGCACATGTGACACTATGATATCCACACTGGGAATGCTAATCTTTTACAAAATCCTTTGCATGATATTCATAGCCCTATGTAATACAGTCCAATCTACTTAAGGAAAATATATTTTAGTTATTCCTTCCACTATAGCAAATAAAACTATTTTACTATTTCCAAAAATTCCACTTGGCTCCACACCTTTGCTCATGCCATCTGGCGTACCTTTCACCTCCTCTTGTATATCTAATTTCTATGGAAAATTTAAGACCTTCAATTCCCATCTTCAAAAAGACCTCACTGATCAACAACGAACTCAGTAATTCATAATTCCTCTGTATCACTATACTTTCCTATATTTACTAGCCTTTTCATGTGCACAAAGATTACGTAGTGTACATCCTTTTATGTCAAGAAATATTGAAACAACACCTGACACATGGAAGGCACTAAAACAATTTCTGATTGACAGAAACATCACTCCCACACACTCACACACCTCTAGGATACACAACATAATAAAGAAGAAATTACCTGATTCAATTAAATGCAAACAAAGCACTTCTAATGGATATTGTACAGTGGGATAGGTGTTTATCATTCCTTCACAGGCCTTCTTCAACCTAGCAGTCTCATGAGGAAACTTGAAAATACAAAAGTAAAATAAACTAAGTAGTAGTAAAACATACTTGGGAACACTTTCCTAATCAGAATATACAAGTCACAGTAGAGGTTTTAAAAATCAACTTACTTTGGATAAACACTGAATGAAATGTCTATAAAGTACTTGGTGATCTTCACTAGGAATCTTATCTGACAAGCTCAGTGCATTCTCAAAAGCAGTTAAAAGCTGAAACAAACAAAAAAGTGATCATTTGTAGCATACTTAAATGACAAATGTAATAAACAGCTGAACCTATAAGACTCACTTATGCAAACCACACCCTCAACTAAATGCAAATGTATTTTATTGTCTGGCCCTGCCGATTTCAATGAAGAAAAAAATGTAGATGTAACTTTTAGAATACGTTCTAACTCAACCAGCCAGCAGACTGCAAGGAACTAATAAGGGATAACTATAAATTAGCAATATTAATTTAACAAAACATTCTTATAAGTGTTTGCTGTTCCCTACAAAGTAGTCAACCATATAAGACCATAGTCTTATAGGCCACTGTAGCTGCTACTGCTCACATCATTTTTAAAACATCTCTTCTGAAATCACCAGCACTTTCTTGGGAACATCTTCAATGGCTGCAAAAAGGAAAGCAGAGAAATGACTGAACTATAATAAAATAATTTCTCTTCTATAGTATAAACTGACTTTGAAGAAAATTCCAAAAGAAGCCTTCTAAATATGTTTTGAGCAAGAACAGCAATACTAGAATCCAAGGCAAGCACTTTAAAGGATACCATTCATTTGGTTACACTGCGTACATAAGATCTACATTTTTTTAATGAATTTCCATGACTTCATAATGAAAACGCATAATACATTTCACTACTTCAAATTTTCTTTGTAAAGTATGGTTTAAGTCTATATAAATAAGTAAAATTTCACCGCTCTGATAAAGGTAATGATCTCGCAGAAAAAAAGGAAGCCTAAGTTAAACAGCATAGCACAGTGGTTTAAAAAAACAGTAAAGAAATTAATCCACATGGAAAACAGGTGATACATTTTTTTCCTGAATACACTTAAATAAAGCAGAGTTATCATTAGTGGTTGGGGGAAAATAAACTGCCCCAAAAGTCCTTTTATCCCATTTTTAACAGTTAGAAATCAGTTCTTAAAATGATAAGTATAATTAGTTCTCTTCATGGAGGAGTGTAGCACAGGTAATTCAAAAACACATTTTACTTATTTTGGTATGTGTTTGATATTCTGGTAACCTATACTATTTCAAGGAAAATAATGAAGTCATAATATGAAGATATGACTTAAGAGACATTGGCAAATCACCTAATTTTGTCACTGCTCAATTTTTTCCACAACTGAATCTAGACACAGATAAACCAACACACAAACAAATGCAAATATTATTCTCACATTTTTATCCCCAGCACTTAGGACACTGCCTGACATATAGTAGGTTCTCAACAATTATTTCTAAATAAAGGAACAAATTAATGAGCGAAGAAATGAACAAACATGCAAAGAAATGAGCTTCCCATACTATATAGAAACTATAACTGCTTACATTTAAAAATTCCATTCAATTTAACAAGTATACATTAAGTGGCTATTTACTATAATAAGAAATTAAGTTTACTTTTAAACTTATCAATATAAAAAAATAGAATAATGGAGATATTTTCCAATTATGGCTCAAATCCAATGCTTTTTTTTTGTTTTACAGTCTTTTAAAAATTATTTTCAGGGCCAGCACGGTGGCATAGTGGTTAAATGCGCATGCTCCGCTTAGGTGGCCGGGGGGTTCACAGGTTCGGATCCTGGGCATGGACCTATGCACTGCTTATCAAGCCATGCTGTGGCAGGTGTCCCACATATAAAATAAAGTAAGATGGGCATAGATGTTAGCCCAGGGCCAATCTTCCTCAGCAAAAAGAGGAGGATTGACAATGGATGTTAGCTCGGGGCTAATCTTTTTCACCAAAAAAAAACCAAAATCTGCATATTAAAAAGAAATATTTCTAGGGGCTGGCCCGGTAGCATAGTGGTTAAGTTCCCACGCTCCACTTCGGCAGCCTGGGGTTCGCAGGTTAGGATCCCAGGTGCGGACCTATGCACCACTCATCAAGCCATGCTGTGGTGGCGTCCCATATATAAGATGGAGGAAGACTGGCACAGATGTTAGCTCAGAGACAATCTTCCTCAAGCAAAAAGAGGAAGACTAGCAATGGATGTTAGCTCAGGGTCAATCTTCCTCACCCACAAAAAAAAAAAATATTTCTAGGTATAAGAACTCTAAACACTAAATATAAATACTCTAAAGAAAATAGTTGAACTGTTAAACCTCAAAGTAATTTAGTACTCTTAGTTCATAAATATAAAGAAACATACCTTTAAGGTACAAGTTTCTAGAAATTATAGCAGTTTTGTGCAAGCCAATTTCACAGTTTCTTTTTTACAGTGATTAAGTAGCTGATTTATTGTGGATTCTTATGAATACAAGGGAGTAAAATTCTGATGCCTGAAACCAATTCCACTCTTTCCAGACTTAGTATGAGACTGTAGAGCAATAATTCTTACTTGATCAGGAAGAGCCTCTATGAATTTAAAATTGAACATTTATAAAATATCTAGTCTGACCTACAGTACTTTTCTATATTATATCATTATGTTTTCATTTTCTAAATTCAATTAAATGATTAACTTTCATGACACAAACTATAGGGAATAAATAACTCAGTACCAATTGCTGGGTCTCATTATTCTGATCCCCGGTACTCTCAGCCAGCAACTGAGTCAATTTCTTCCACAGCTGATGAAGCTCTTGGTTGTCTGCACCTTCTTCTTGCCGTGTCTTTATCAATTTGTGCCATGTTTGGGCCACCTATCAAAAAGGAGATTTAAAATGGCTATTTTATGTTAAATACTAAAAATGCCAATAAAAAATATAACATCTGAAAATAAAAATATGTTTTATCTAATAATACATAAAAATAGCAAAAGCACAGAACTCCATCTATTATGAACTCAATAAGAAATAAGTTGACTGGGGGGCTGGCCCCGTGGCGTAGTGGTTAAGTGCACACGCTCTGCTGCTGGCGGCCCCAAGTTCAGATCCCAGGCACGCACCGAGGCACCGCTTGTCAGGTCATACTGTGGCGGCATCCCATATAAAGTGGAGGAAGATAGGCATAGATGTTAGCCCGGGGCCAGTCTTCTTCAGCAAAAAGAGGAGGACTGGCAGATGTTAGCTCAGGGCTGATCTTCCTCACAAAAATAAAAAATAAGTTGATTGGGCAAATCCACACGGCCTTTACATTAGAAGTATGACTGAGATACCAGAGTGCATTCAGGAATAATGACTACATGTCCCAAACCTCATAACTTAAAGTATCAGCTATGGAGACATCACAAATGGGTCACTAAACTCTACACATGATGGTTTTACCTATTTTATTTACCCCTGCTCAGTTTCAGAAAGGTTTGTAAGTTATGATACCTGAAATTTGAACTCTAATTAACAGTTTTCAAGGCACTGTAATTTGTATTATCTCTATAAATTATTTTAATATCATAATACATATTAATTTTTAAAATTTTCCCTTAAGCTAAATGAAAACTTTCATCTAATAATGGTTTTATTAAAAGAAGTCTACTTCTTTTAGAAGTAGGAAATCATTAACCAACCTCCACGTGCTTCTTTTCTTGGTAATACAGATCCACAAGTTTCTTACAGACATCACACCACTTCTGTTTGTCAACACTTAGAACGAAGAAAAAAAGGATTTTGAATCTGATTAATGAAAACAAAACAAGTACTTAAGACACTAAAATTAAAATATCCCAATAATACTGTCAGGCACTATTTTAAATTGGAACACATCCTCTTTTCATACTACAGTAAAATTTTATAAAATGAGCCTTTTACAAAAAAGAAAAGGTTTAAGAAATATTAGCTTCCATTATACTGAATCAAAATAATATCAAACTTCCGAAATTAGTCAATTCTTTCACTGTTAGTGTTTTGATTCTGTTTCAATCATAAACAAGAGACTCTGTAACAACAGTATGAGAGAAAAATGATTCCTAATTCTCAGTAAATGTTTAGAGAACTTCTATATAATTTTTAATCCGTTTATTCTAATTCAAGCTTTTAAAGAAACTGGCCTTTCCCCACACAATGATTACCTTTCATAAAGATCCAGGAGCTTTTGGTAAACACCAGGTAAGTCATCCTTAGCATTTATGTGATTACATTTCTCATACAAGCTCGCTAACCCCTGAAAGAGGAAGTAGTAGAGATTATTCTTCCAAAAATACCTAATGTTTTCACATTTATTTTGCTAAATAGTGACAATCTATAAAGATTATTTATGATAAAGATTATTATTATTTGCAAATCAAATAATATGTCTGGGATTTGGCTTCAAATAATTGGGGGTGAAATGGAGTAGGTAAAAGTATAGATGAAAAAATATTGGCTGTGCATGGATTTTTATTGAAGCTGAGTGATGGGCATAGAGGGGTTCATTATACTTCCTCTTTACTTTTGAAAATACACTTCGTTGAAGTGTTTTACAACAAAAAATATCTTTTAATGGTTATTATACAATTGTAACCCTTAAGACATTACCATAATGGTCAAACAAAAAAAATCCAAGTGTCTGTGGGAATTCTCATTTTTGCTTCAAAGATCAGAGATCCCAAACCAATCAGTACATAATAAAAGCAGGCATCTCTAAGTGTGTCACCAGATACTCCTACTCATGTTCTTGTTCGTGTGAACCTGAGACACAGAGGTTCATGTTCTCCAGAGCCTACTACCTCCTATTAATCAGTTTCTAAGATGTGATTGAGATATGAAACAGCCATTAAATATGAAAAAGTTGGAGAAGCCAACTAAATAACATGAAGACCATCAAATAAGAAAAAAGATTTTAACTTGTACTCAAAGACACAGAATTGCAAATTTTTTATATTATTTTATTTTTAGAAAACATATTAATTTTCCCTCAGGTAAGCATAAAGAATATTCTTGATAAGTCTTTCATATGTACATAGAATTAAATTGGAGTTTTATATAAGCATGCTCCAATTCCTGTCTTCACATTTGGAAATAATCCACTGGTTTGGATAGTGGTAAACAGCATCCTTGGCACCACTTTTTATTTTAAATAGGTTTAGAAGACCAACAAATTAAATTTTTTTTTTCTTATGTGGCGTAAATGGAGGTTTAAATGCCTATTTAAAACCTGTATTTTGAAAAATGGAAAAAAATTCTTTCCTATAATATAGGGAAAAAAAATTTCTTTACATACCTGCCAAGCTAGTAATTGGTCTGGCTCTAGTTCAGCAGCTTTCTTATAGGCACCCTGGGCCTGATCAGGTTGTTCTAACTCAGCTGCAGCAACACCAATAAAAACCCAGGCATTGTAGTTATTTTTCTCTTGTTTTAACACTGTCTGATTAAAAAAATTAAAAGAGCAGGTCATTAAATTTTGGAAGCTAATGAACAAACAACAACAAAAAGACAGTCTACTTGAGGGTCAGGAAATCGGGATCTACCCCTAACTGGGCAATCTTAAGGATGCCACTTAACCTCTCTGGTCTTCAGTTTCCTCAGGGAGAGAGGGAGTTGGACTTGAGCAGTAATTGTAAGGGGTCCGAAATATGAGGGGTACTTTTTAAAAGCTGCCCAAGTTTTCCTGATGCCTCCACCAAATGCCTCCCCCTGTCCCTTGAGAATACTGGGTATAAAAAGAACAGTAAGGCTGTTCTTCCCACCCAACCGTCCTGCCTGCCCCCACGCCACACCGCCAGTAGTCAACTCACAAAACTGTATTCCATATCATTTCACCTTCTCCAACTCCCATATTTTCCTGCACTATGATAACATTTCCCCATATTAGACAGATTTTTCATTGAAATTATAGGCTAGGAAAGTAGATTGACCCCGATGTGACTGTACCAAATATCTTCAAAATAAATAGTGGCAATGAACGTTTAAACAACACCTGTCAAGTAGAATAAAAATTATATGTAGAGCTATTGCTTTCAGAAATAACAGCTACTTGCTAAGGTAAAATAGTTTGAGCCAGAAAGCAAAGATGTTCTAGTGAAAGAAAACAAAATTCGTAGCTAAAATGAAATTAGCTCTTAGGGTTTTACATATTCTAGAGAAAATAAGAACATTTCCATGAGTTGAATCAGTTTATTAGGTTTATGTGCATTCACATAACACTTCCAGCAATCTCTCACCAATATACAGCACAAGTTCCATTCTATCCAACAATGCTACCTCCCAAAAAACCAACAACGAGGTAACTACCCAAGCTAAGCTCCAAACATGGGGGCCTTATCAATGCTTGTATCCCCAACACCAAGAACAACGACTGGCACATAACCGCTGAACAAATGATAAACGCCACAGTCAACCAGCAACCAGTAAGTACCGACTATCTGCCTGATGACCAGGTTTTCAGAATCTGATACAGACTTTTAAGGAAATAATTATAACAATGTGGTGAAAGCAGGTATGAAGCTCTGAGAGAACATAAAGAAAAAAGTACCTAACTCTAAACTGCATCTGCACGAGCCAGAGAAGGCTCCCTGCAGGATGCTTACACCAAGTTATAAAGGCATACAGGCAGACAAAGTGATGATCAGACAAGACACAGCAAATACACTAAGATGCAGCATTTCATTACTAAAAATTTCATTTAGTTGCAGTCAACATTCTAGGTTACCACACATAAGTAATCACACATTTGCCACTGACTAGTTCCCCACCTTTGCTTTCTAGTTGGGTCTCTCCAGGATATATTATAAACTACTTGGTAGAATTCATATCTGAATCGGAAAGAAGACTGCTGTGGTGCTGCTGTATATAATAGTAGAAACAGAATCATACGTGTATTAGTTAGAAAAGCCTAGCACTGAAGGAAACAGTCCCTCCTCCTCCTCCTTCCTCTCCCCACCAGCCTGAACAGACTGCCCACCTTCTATATCAGGATTAGTTCTGTCATGGCCTCCATCCCTGCTGGGCTCAGTCACCACTAGAAACCTCATCTCACAAGGGCATTCTTCACCCCTGAAGACTCGCATCCTATATTGCTGTGTATTTCCCCCAAACTTACCCAATTCCTCCCTCCCACTCTCCTAAACTCTTCATTGCACCCTCTGGAACTCCTGACTGGGACCAGCCAAGTTCCCTCTATATTTCCTACCTTTCTTTCTTTTTTTTTTTTTTTTTTAAGATTTTATTTATTTATTTTTTCCCCCCAAAGCCCCAGTAGATAGTTGCACGCCATAGCTGCACATCCCTCTAGTTGCTGTATGGACGCGGCCTCAGCATGGCCGGAGAAGCGGTGCGTCGGTGTGCGCCCGGGATCTGAACCCAGGCCGCCAGCAGTAGAGTGCGCGCACTTAACCGCTAAGCCACGGGGCCGGCCCTCCAATCTTTCTCTTAACTGTACCAAGCTCTGCCTCAACTGTACTCAGCTATTCCCCTACAGATCTTCGATGCTGCAGCTGATTTCTTTTCTCTTACATCCCACATATCACGGGACCAGGAGGTCACAATGTTACCTACATTTCTCTTCTGCTCCTCCCTCCTTGAAAAACCCCAGTACCTTTGGAGCTCAAGCCATCCAGCAGTACTATGAAAAATATCCTTCTCGTTGTTACCATCTACCAACCTCCTAGGAACTCCCGTTTCCTTCAGTGAAAATATTGTATCCTTCCTCTCCATTTCAATTCCTGTAATCATTCCAACATTCATGCTGATGACCATTGAACACCGTAGCCTCCCAGTAACTTACCCTCAGCACTACACAGCCATCCCAAATCCGGATTTCCAGCATGCCCCTGCCCCATCCTCCCAGTTCAATTCCAGTAATGGTCCCATGGTACAACTCGTTAACCTCTGATATGTGTCCAACTTGTTGACCCCACCTCCTTTTTCCACTATCACCCCACTTCTCAATTCTCATCCCTCCTTTCCCAGCTTAGACTCCATGACCCATCACTGTCAGCACTCCCTTGCAAACATCCACAACTCATTTGCCTCTCTTTCCTCTCATCTTTATCACTATCCATAGCTGAACTCCATCAAGCCCATCTCCAAGCCTGAGATGCTGAACATGAAGGGAGAAACTACACAGCTGAGTTCACTGCTTTCACTTTAATAACATGAAACTTCAAATGGACATTCACCGGGGCCTGGAAATCCTTCCAATCCTTACTAGTAAGTTTGTTTTCCCACTATGAATAACGACTATCTCATGCCTTCTTTCATCTCAAACCTCCTACACAACTCCCTCTCCACTCTCAGTTTACACTTCACTAAAAAATAGAAGCCATCACAGGGGAACATTCTTATCTTCCCACTCCCAAAGCTACAAACCTGACAGTGTATGGATCTGCACCTATCTTCCCTTCCTGTCAAGACGCAAGAGGATCAAAGGCCCTCCTCTCAAGCTCTGGATCCCACCTTCTCTCACCTTCCAAGGACTTCACTCCCACCACTACCCTCTCTCTCTCCTGCACATTCAACTTCTCCCTCCAGACTGGAACATTCCCATCAGCATACAAAGGAGCTTTAGAATCTCGATTTTTACCTCCACAAACCAAACAGAATTACAATGTCAACATACTATTAAAGAATGAAAACTTTAAGATATAGTAGTGTTCCATAGTACAACCCATCAAAAGCTACCTAAGAGATATTCAGGTTTTGAGAACTGGCTTTGATAAGTTACCAATACGGAGAAAGACAAAATTAAGTGTGGCAAAAGCAGCTTATCCTTGCATAACCACTCTAATGATTCTACTAAATGACCTTACCACTTTTGTTATTTTTAGACAGCAAACATATTACAAATTGATAAATGCTTGTAAATGGGCAACAGTTTCATTGTAGAAGGAAAAAATACTGGTTACCTTACAATGTTTCAAAGCTTCTTTGTATTCTTTGTTTCTGATTGCATCTCGAGCACTTTTTAGAGCAGTCTTCACTTCCTTGCTGGACATTCTGTCAAAATAAAAAACTTGAGCGAGGCTACAATAATTCCTACCTAAGTGTAATAGTCCCAACAAACTTAACCACCTGAAAAAGGCATATGTGATTCCTTCTACATGGAACACTCTTTCCTCCTAATATAAACATAGCTTATGTCCTCACCCCTTCAGATTTTTACTCAAATGTCACTCACTCACTCAGTGAAACGTTCCCTGGCCACACTATTTAAAATTTCAACACTTCTTTCCCCCAACTCCCAACCACTCGATATTCCCTAACTCCATCCCTAACACTGCATTTATTTTTCTTCACAGCACTTATCACATCTTATACACCACATACTTTACTTACTTATCTTATTTATTATCTGTTCCACAACCCCACCAGAATGTAAGTTCCATGTAGGCAACTTTTGTCTGTTGGTGGTAGTTTTTCTTTTCTTCTTTTTTTTTTCACTGTTGTATCCTCAGCACCTAGAATCTGACAAATTGTATATATCGATAAATATTTGTGGAAATTGAGTTGTATTTGAATTATATTCACTCTCCACATAGTAGGCCAAAATACAGATGATCTTATAGACCAGGACCCAAAACACATACCAACATGAATCCAATTTTACCTAAGCAAGATTTAGTAGAATAAGCCCAAGTCACAGAGTAAAAACACTAGCACTAATAAATTTCAGCAACTATGATGAAAGAGTTTAAGAAAGCATTCTGTTTTAATAGAAGTTTCTATAAAATATAGATCAGGATATTAACTTTCTTCACAGTAAGGATTACTGTAAGATTATAATAATATAATATTCTTTGTAATATAGTATTCTTTGAAGAGAAATAAATGCAATGTTAACACTTGAAGGCAACGAATATGCAAGAAGATTGTACACTAATTTCAGCCATAAAAAGATATTTCGACTGGTAGACAAAGTACTTCTTCATTTAATCTTAAGATATAAGATATATTAGTTTATTTTAAATAAACTAATATATCTTAAAATTTCACGACTTATTTTAGTTTACCAATAACAAGTCAAGTTCAATCACAATTCCATGTTGAAAAAAAGAAAGTATTTTTTGCCAACTCCACTGAACTCTAACCTTATCAGGAAGGTAAAACAAAGCTGGGTATATATTAAGTTGTTATAGACTGCAGATCTTCAAGGCAGCAAAAGAAACTAAGATGGCTCACTGACATGGTACACTGACAGTCCTTTATATCTAAAAGGGCTGAGATAGAAGTACAAGATCAAAGAAATTTAAGAAGCTAGGGAATAAAAAGAAACCCTTTTGTCTTAAAGAATTTTAGATTCAAAATAATGTAAAAATTAAGATATCATAAAATCACTTTATCTGCAGCCAGAACCAGATTCCCTAAATAAGCAGAAAATTGACTTTTTGCCTAGTTACAATAATTATACAATTAATGCAACATATTTTGTATGCTCTTACTTTAGTAACTACTCTGTTACCTGAAATTATCTGGGTATAAGTTTATAGGTGCAAACTTCAGAAGGATTTTTTTTTTTTTTTTTGGTGAGGAAAATTAGCCCTCAACTAACATCTGTGGCCAGTCGTCCTCTTTTTGCTAGGAAGATTGGCCCTGGGCTAACATCCATGCCCATCTTCTTCTACTTTACATGTGGCACGCCTGCCACAGTATGGCTTGATGAGCAGTGCATAGGTCCATCCGTGCCTGTGATCTGAACCTGCAAACCCCGGGCCCCTGAAATGAAGAGTGTAAACTTAACCACTATGCCACTGGGCCAGCCCCCAGAAGGACTTTTTTTGTAGTCTACAAATCTTAATTGGAGGAGGCAACAAATTCCAATGCTGATCTCACATTAAATTTTCTCACACCAAAGTTATCTCTGGTAGATAAACCTGCAGACTACAAAGAAGAAAGCATCAATGATGATAACAACTGATCTGTATCAATAGAAAGGGATAAAAAGAGACATCCAAGGGGAAAAAAAGTCAAGAGATGTTCAAGTTAAAAAAGAACAAAAACAAACAAAAGAATGCAACTTTTCCAGGACAAAGATCGCCATCTTTTCTATCACCCACCACTGGAGTGAAAGCATATCCAAACAAGGCAGAACCAACCAGCACTAATCCTACACACAGCTCCCACGCTACTGGCTGTAGATGACATAAAAGAAGTGGAAAAGGCGGCCCTGCTCTAAAGAATTTAATCTAAATCAAGAGAGAAACCTAAGGTATATGAGGCACGGAGAATCAAACGCTAAACTAAAGACAATGAGTGCAATGCAATAGGAGTTCAGAGAAGAAAAGAAGTGTGGTATGAGGTAATTAACAGCTACTGGATGGAGAAGACAGGATTTAAGAATGGAGGGAAGAAGGAAAATTATTCCCATCAGAGGCAATCAATTGCATTAGCCAAGTCAGAGAGATAGGAATGAATGCGGCATGTGTAGGAAACAATGAGAAGACCAGGGTGAATGGAACAGAAGGGACTTGCTAAGAACAGAAGAAAATTAGGCTGGCTAGGTAAAGGAGAGCATCAGATTACAGAAGACCCTGAAAGTCAGACAGACAAGTGTGGACTTAAATAAAGCAGCAAACACGGAGCTGTTAAATGCTTCTAAGTAAAGTAAGTGATTTTTAAAGATCACTAGAGACAAACTCCATTCTTCTTTTGGTGACCAATTCTAATGTTCAATACCCTTCCATATCCCTATGTCTCCATATGTAATCGCAATTACTCTTGCTGCAGTGGAATCCTCTGTTCTTCTCTTATTATTGCTTCCTCATTTGATTTGGCATTTAGCATAATATGCTAGCACTGAGGTCCTCTCTCTTTACCTGATATATATCAGTTTCAAGAGGTTAGCTAATTTTTAAAAAGACAAAATAATCTGCCACTTTCTAGCCCTGAAGATTTATTCCTCCTTTTGGGAAGTGCAGTGGAGAAGGAGAGGCTCATTCACTAATTTTCTTTTTTTTTTTTTTTTTTGAGGAGATCAGCGCTGTGCTACCATCTGCCAATCCTCCTCTTTTTTTGCTGAGGAAGACTGGCCCTGGGCTAACATCCATGCCCATCTTCCTCCACTCTATATGGGACACCGCCACAGCATGGCTTGACAAGCAGTGCGTCGGTGGGCGCCCGGGATCCGAACCTGCGAACCCCGGGCTGCCACAGCGGAGGGTGCGCTCTTAACCTCTTGCGCCACCGGGCAGGCCCGTCATTCACTAATTTTCTAAACAAAGCTTTACTGAGCACGATCTACTAGGTACCATCAAACCCATTTCCTTTCACAGAGTAAAAATCTACTACCCAAAATGATTCCCTGTAACCCACAGTCCTCTATTTGGGATACTCCCTCTATTCCAAGCATTTCCAACACTTCAAAGAAAAATCTAGCTCTCTTACAACTGTCTTTAATATTCCTCCACAGCCCCACACATTTTCCCCTTATACCTCTAGTCCCATTTTTTTCTCCGCAATCTCACTGACTTTTTTAAATAAGAGCATTCATTCTGCACATTTTCACTCAATGAGTTTTTCTTCTACCAATCTAAAAGGGTTTTTACTCAATGTATCGAGCACAAAATGTAGCAACAACTGCACTTTAAAAAAGTTAGAGGGGCCGGCCCGGTGTCGCAAGCAGTTAAGAGCGCGTGCTCCTCTGCGGTGGCCAGGGGTTCACCGGTTCGGATCCCAGGCGCGCACCAAAGCACCGCTTGGCAAGCCATGCTGTGGCGGCGTCCCATATAAAGTGGAGGCAGATGGGCACGGATGTTAGCCCAGGGCCAGTCTTCCCCAGGAAAAAAAAAAAAAAGAGGATTGGCAGATGTTAGCACAGGGCTAATCTTCTTCACACACACAAAAAAAGTTAGAAAGTGACAACCATGCCAAAAAGACAATGATATACCTCAAAACTAAACTATACAGGTAGATGAACTGATATGTCCTACACACCCCAGCTAAAGCTATGGAACCTGAAGCTAGATTCGGTTGTGCAGATACAAAGATTTCACGAAGCAATAACAACAATAATAAATAATAGGAATAATAATGACAACGGAATTACAGAAAAGCAAAAAACGATACCTTTAAATCTACAGATCTTCCTCAACTTATGATGAGGTTACATCCCAATAAACCCATTATAAGTTGAAAATACCATTAAGTCGAAAATGCATTTAATACACCTAACCTACCAAACATCATAGCTTAGCCTAGCCTACCTTAAACGTGCTCAGAACACTTACATGAGCCTACAGTTGGGCAAAATCATCTAATACAAAGCCTATTTTATAATAAAGTGTTGAGCATCTCATGTAATTTATTAACTACTGTACTGAAAGTGAAAAACAGAACAGTTGTTCTGAATGGTTGTAAGGGTATCAGTTGTTTACCCTCACGATCGCGTGGCTGACTGAGCTGCGGCTTGCTGCCCAGCATCACGAGAGAGTACTATACCCCATATCGCTAGCCCAGGAAAAGACCAAAATTCAAAATCTGAAGTACGGTTTCTACTAAATGCGTATCGCTTTCATACTATCGTAAAGTTGAAAAATCATAAGTCAAACCATCAGAAGTCGGGATGACCTATAATAACAAAAGCCTAAAGGTATTTTGTGATGACCTATAATCTGGCATAATAACCCACACCATTAAATCTTTCCTCTGAAAAGAATTGGTAAAAACAATCATTAAGTAAAAGTAGACTTCAATTACCTATTATTTAGCATTCTAGACACTTACCTTTTACCTACTATCACTACCTTTATCTTCTTTTTGAATTGATTTTTAGATTGTTCCTTAACCGTTATCCATCTAAATTATGTAAAATATGAGACAGTTAGGCACATAAAAAGGATGACATACACAACCCAAAACCTACTGAATTTTTTAACACATCAGAATCAGGTTCAACTTTCATAATTCATAATTTAAAACATGAGAAATAATTATGTACAATTTTTCATCTTTTTTCTTTCCCAAGAGACACTCATCTTAATCTCCAAATTTCCAATTTGGTCTAAACATGTCTAAACATAGCCTCAGGTGATAAAAGGAACTTCCATAAGCAATCAGAAAGATTCTGAAAAAACATTCCAGAAACTCAAAATACACTAACTTCACTATAAAAAACTGAGCCAAAAGAGTGATTACCTACTTCTATGTGATTTTATTTTGAATCTAGGACAATTAAGGGCATGTATTTACTCCCAATTTGCAGCCTAACGACACTAAAGTGAACTTTGTTCTAAGCCACATAGAGAATTATAAATATGTAAAAAAGTTGTGCACATCATGCAACTAGATTAGTTTGTACTTTAATGAAAATAGAGAAAACTTTTTTAAAATGTCAAAAATCCACGTAAATAGCCATCTGAAATATTAACACAAATTCTACACGACTACAAATTCTACGTATCTTTTGATGGCATCCCTGGAATGGATTCTGTCAAACAAAATTAATCTTTGTTGAACGCTTCAAGGAGAGAATTGAGGCGGTTTTGAAAAACTGAATAAAGTTAAAAAAAAAAAAACCACACTATTTTAGAACTAGGAAACGAACAAAATTTCGGTGGAGCAGGTGGGAATGAACAAGAAATGAAAAGTGAGTTTACTGAACTAAAACACGTACTGGCAATAAACTTAAATAGGATGGTTAGTTCCAAAGAAAAGGGTCTTACTGGTAAGAAAAGAAAGTCTTGTGATCCAAACAACGTTTAGGAAAGTAAAATAAAAGTTAAAAAAAGGGATGAGGAGGTAAAATAAGAGTTAAAACCTGACTCTCCATTTCACTAACTTCTTTAAAGCCCCATCCAGCTACACTTGATTCCCCCCCACAACCTAATTTTAATTTATTACTCAGTCCTTTAGCTCTATTCTTACAAAATACCCCAGATTTTGTCAGTCCCTCCATTCTGCCATATCCACCCACCAAGCCAAGACTTAACCTGTTTGAGAAGGGGCTTAAGAATCAGCAGGATCTGAGTTCAAGTCCCATTAGACCTTGGGCACCTTACTCACTACCCCGAGCCTATGTCCTCACTGGTAAAGTGAGGATCACTCACCTGACATGTACATAGATGGAGTGCATGCACACAGTATCTATTACTTCTCCTTATCTACTCCTTATCTACTCCCACCCTCTCAATCAACTTCACTACTTTTTTTTTCCATTCCTAACCCACAGTGGTTATTACATACTTTCTCTACACATTTAAAATCTCCAACCCCCTCTGTCCTTGATGTCTCAAGAAGTAGTCTTCTTGCCTATGTTCCTCAAAGGATGGCTATCATCAAACACAAGTATCCTCTTCAAATCAGTGACTACATGAACACTACTAGACTAAAGCCTGCAGCAGAGACCACTCCCTCCTCAGAACCACTGAAGCATTTATTAGCTGAGCTATTCACCTGCAACTTAACAGATGCTTTTTATTGTTCTATATAAAGGTGTCCTGTTTCCCAGGTCAAAAAGCCCCAAATAAAGGCAATATATCTTCAGTCTTCCTTACATATCCAACACTTATTGAGTACTACGATCTTCCAGCTTTCAAAGCCTACCAAAAACATTTAGCTTTTAGTTTCCCCACTATTGAAAGGCAGTAATTCTCAATTTGCTACAGTGAGAAGGGAAGACTCTCCTTTTCAATATTAGCTCACATTACCTTTTTCACCACGCCCCAGCACTTTCCACATCTACACCTTTACCTCTCCCATTCATCCTGTCCATTCTTACTTCTTTCTACTCAAATGCTAGATCTAATTCAAGGCCAAATTCAAGTGTCAAGCATAAAGTCTTCTCAGACAAATCTCACACTAATCTGAACTTACAACACTTATTATCTATACCAATATTTCCAAAAATGTATTCCAAGGAATATTAACATGCTTAAGGGTTTTAATATATGACCTAGTAATTTTGTGAATACTGAACATCATATATATCACTCTTTTAAAGTCACAATGTATATTAGCATTTTAAAGGCTGAGACGTCCTATAGCAAAGACCCAAAAATGGTTTATCCCAGCAACACTGAAACTTACGTTATTATGGAAAGTTTATTTCGATGAACATCAATTAACATTTTGAAGCACATTGGCATTCTCCGAAGTACAATTTGGGATTTTTTGGTTTTTGTTTGGCAATTAACTGTAGTTTTTGACACCTTTTATACTGTTATTCAATTTACAGGTATATGTGTGGTTTCCTACAACTAGACTGGAAGTTCCTTAGGAGCAAAGACTACTTCTGTCACCATGTTTTATTTCCTAGTATCTGGTTCAACAAATATTCACAGATTCACAGCAGGTGAAGACAATACTGAATTTATTCCACGTAATCGCTAACTGCACACTTAGCCTCCTTTTCTTAAGGCAGAATATAGGGCTGCTGGTATTTTGGACATTAAAAGAACTATAAAGACCAAAACCTAAACCAAGACTTCCAATTGAAGACTTTTCTGAACCACAGAGTTAAGCATTTCACTAAAGCAAGCAATCACTAACGTACAAATCTTTCACTGATGACTTAAACATACACGTAATGGAGCACCTACCCTCACTGCAACACACATATGCATACATATACACACACAGAGATGCACACATATACCCTGAAAGGACCTTTTCTGATAGGATAAGTTACTGATTAGCAGAAATGATTTATGTCTAGAAAAGACCAATCAAAATAATGAAGAAACCTGAAATTATATAATAACTAGCTGAAAGAACTGGGCAAGATCGGGGAGGGGGGGAATGATGAGGAGGGAGGTGAGAAGGGTTGTTGAAATGGAGAGATTATTCATGTAAAAGTGAAGAAAAATGGACCAATGAATGGTTAAAAGGCTGACTTCAGCTCAAATAAGAACTTTTGATAAATAGACCTGTACAAATGTGGAAGGAGTTGCTAAAAGGAAGTGTGATTCCCATCATTGGAGATGAAAAAGCACAGACTGGACAATCCACTTGGCAGGAATGTTGTAGGACAAACGACAACATTCAGATGAGATGTAGGATGTCAGATGAGATGTAGGACTAGAAGCCTCTTAGATTCTTCCTGTGCTATATGTCTGGGGCCCTAGAATATCAACCTTGCTCCAACCCACTGCAGTACCTGCTTCCATTAACACTGTCAAGGGGAGAGAGAAAAAGAAAAAGATGTGTTCCTGTCACCCTGACTGGGAATTCACAATACATGTCCTGTGAAAACAAGGCCATAGAGAGTAAACACAGTTCACAGACTCAGTACTATGCCACAGATAAAGTTAAATACATTTTTTATGAATCTAAACATCAGTCAACATCGTTTCTACGGTAAAATGTGTTGTATGTTCCAAATTAACTCAAAACAAAATTCTGAAACATAACCTCTTCATGAGGGAGTATACCTGTATTACCTTCCATGCTGTACTATTATTTCACTTTTGTTTCCCTAGAGTGTAAGTTCCTTATGGACAGGGACTACTGTTTATATATTCGTATGCTCCCATAGATCTTCAGCACGCTGCTTGATTAACAATTCTGCTTCATTAATAGAGATTAAGCTCAATAGGATGTCATGAGATTTTGTAATTAACTAGTGACAGAGTTTTGCAGTAAACGAGGGCACAGACTATTCAAATTCAGGTCCTATTCAGACTGACTCCCTGTGTAATCTTGGAAAAGTCATTTAACCTGTTCAAGCCTCAGTTTTCCAATCTGCAAAATGGTGAAAGCGAGGATTATGGAAAACATTCCATGTAAAAGTACCTGGCACACAGTAGGTGCTCAATAAATGTTTAGTATAATGCTCAGCACATAATAAATGCTATGTGAATATTAAATAAATAAGGTCTGTCCTTTATTACAATTATTTTATGTAAAAAACACTGTCAGATATTAGCATTAAGAGTTGATTTTACATTAAATAAGTACTACAACTCCTCCTTTTCCTTTCAAAATATTAAAACGACTAATGTGATGCGCAAATTATACACCTGAAACTATAATAATGAAATTAGGACTTTGGCTCCGAGATAGAAATCGGCTTCTTCCATACATCTCCAAAGGAGTTGAACAGTCAAGAGGGACCAGTGATTTTTCCGCAGCAAAACCGTGGTATTCTGAACCTACGTCAATTAACGGAACACGTCACACAGCCCAACATTTCTTCCTCCGAGAGCCTGTTGGGTTTCTCTCCTTTGCACTCTGACAGCAAGGTACACCCAAGCTTCTCCCCGCCTAGAACCTGAAACTTGATTTACTAGGCCCCGCTCCTCACCGCACCGGAGCACAATAAATCCTTACCGCACGGGCAAAGCGGGGAATAAAACGAGGCAGACTAGAAATTTCCTTGGGATAAGGTATTCGAGGGGTCCCACGGTATCCACATCACACTTGAGACAGTTCAGCCAGAGGCCCCACAAAGAACGGCCCGATCCAACTAAGTGACAGCCGCGGCGCCACCTCATCATCGCCCAGTTCAGGGTCTCGCGTAACAGCCACACTTGCTCGGCGCAAAACGAGCAGCCCCGGTCCCTAATCCTTTCTCACTCTAGGTACCATTTCAACCTCTTACCGACTCCAACTTCTGCAAAAGCGACAGCGACAAGAACCCACCTGGGACAGACGCTTCTCCTACAAACGCCAAGTCTGGAGCCAGAGCGCATGCGCATTTCCCTGGCATCGCCCACGTGACTGACAGTGACCCGGCGGGGGGGGGAGGGGAGTTCGCTCGGTATTTGATTAAAAGGTCTTGTGAGTTTAGGCAGGCGATTCCTCCTTTGCGCATGTGCTCACTCCAAGCCTGACGGGAGTTGTAGTTCTGCTGGTGAAGTGCTATGAGGAAACCAAACTGTGAACTCTGAGATCCCTGCCCTCCTCTTCCCTGATAGAGGAAAGGGGCAGACTCAACGCCTAGCGGCTGGCGTCTCAAAACCGTTACACGCGATGCTGCTGCTGTGGGAGTTGGTGGTCGCAGCCTCGGCGCTGGCGACTCCAGCTCCCGGGGCAGCTGTGCAAAGGCGGGGAGCAGCTCAGGCTTGGCCCGATGCGCCTAACGTGGTGCTAGTTGTGAGCGACTCCTTCGTAAGTACCGAGAGGCAGGGGAGGGGGCCCCGCGCTGCAGACCCGGGACCGGCCCACAGCCTTTCCTGTGCTGCAGGTTTGGGGAGCAAAGTCTGAGACTTTCAAACATGTTTCACCCCGATGCAAAGTAAGAAATGCATTTTATCTTGAGGCCCTGAATACACACACGTACATCACATAGATATGCATATAATACATATAAAACAATACCTTAGTAAATAAAATGCACTCTGATAGCGTCTTTGCAAATCTTTTTTTTTTATTGCTGGCCTCGACCCACTAAATTATTTTATCACTACTAATGAACTTTAAGTCCATACCCCTGTTTGATTCAGTTGTAAGGAAAAATGACATTTTGCTTCTCCATAAAAGCGTGTTAGCTTTCCAGCGGTTATTTCCCAGTTCCCCTCAAGTTTGCAGGAATTAATGTTTGGGTGAAAAGTGAAGAAAATTAACTCTATTTTTATTACCCAAGTATCTGATAATCCTGTTAGCGCTGATTTAAATGCGTTAGTTAATATAATTTGATCCACTCCAGCATATTCTAGAAGAATTGTGTGTGTGCTCTTGTTTAATCCCAACTTGAATAGTTGTGGGAACTTTCCCAAGCGATTAACCAGAAGAATACTAGTATCAACATTACCTGATACTTTGAGTATTAACCATGATTTAAAAACTACTACTTGGGCAAATGTTTGGTTACTAATTATAATATTAGTTTATTATCACTGGGTGTTGCTGTGGTCACATAGATTGTTGGTGTTAAGCACGTGACACCAAAGAGTAATCAGTATCATGTATTGCCTTTCTCATAGATTAACCCATGATGAAAGTTAGGTAATCTGGATATGCCCATAGGATTTGTTGAGCATATTACTTACAGTAATCTTCATGAGTATCTAAACTTAGATCACAGGCAATATTGGAGAGTAACATGAAAGAGGTTGGGGAGTGCTCTGAGATCAAAGGGAAGGGAAGGAAGCAGGATTGTGCAGAGAACGAAGCTGAATTTTGTTGCTGTCTCAGTGGAGGCCTCCGCTGACCTTATGGGTAGTTCTTAAACTGGTATGAGCTTTGAACTGTTTCCAGTTGGGGTGATGGGACCAGGCCTTTGTACCCTCCTGTTGGATGGCCATTAGTTGTGGGCTTCTCCCAGAATGGGGCATGATCTTGGGCAAGGCAACTCTCTTCAGCAGAGGCAATCTTTCATTCCTAAAAGGGAATCTGTGTGGTGCATCACAACATCCTGGAAACTTCCAAAGATGATTGAAAAACAGTAGTCTCCCTTTACCCGCGGTTTCGCTGTCTGCAGTTTCAGTTACCCACGGTCAACCACGGTCCAAAAATATTAAATGAAAAATTCCAGAAATAAACAATTTATAAGTTTTAAATTGCTTGCCGTTCTGAGTAGCATGATGAAATCACAGGCATTCTGCTTCCCCGCCCAGGACACGCATGATCCCTTTATCCAGCATATCTGAGCTGTATATGCTACCGGCCCGTTAGTCACTTAGTAGCAGTCTCAGTTATCGGATTGACTGGCTCGATATCGCAGTACTTGTGTTCAAGTAACCCTTATTTTACTTAATAAAGGCCACAAAGCACAAGAGTAGTGATGCTGGCGATTCGGATACGCCAAAGAGAAGCCGTGAAGTGCTTCTTTTAAGTAAAAAGGTGAAAGTTCTAGATATAATAAGGAAAGAAAGCGTATGCTGAGGTTGCTAAGATCTATAGTAACTTTTATTACAGTAGATTGTTATAATTGCTCTATTTTATTATTAGTTATTGTTGTTAAACTCTTACTGTGCCTAATTTATAAATTAACCTTTATCATAGGTAGGTATGTTTAGAAAAAAACATATTGTGTATAGAGTTAGGTACTATCCATGGTTTTAGGTGTCCACTGGAGGTCTTGGAACATATCCCCGGCAGATAAGGGGGGGACTACTGTATTTGGTTTGTAATTTTTTTAGTATAGTCTAAATACATAGATTTTTATGTATTTGTGTATATAAATACATAAATATGGTGTGCAGACCAATATCTCTTATAAATATAGAAGCAAAGATCCTGAACAAAATACTAGCAAATCAAATTCAGAAATATATAAAAAGGATTGTACACTATGACCAAGTGGGATTTATCCCTAGAATGTAAGTTGGATTTAATATGTGAAAATCAGTTAATGCAATACACCATGTTAATTGAATAAAGGGCAAAAACTACATTAACATCTCAATAGATGCAGAAAGAGCATTTGACAAAATTCAACAATGCTTCATGATAAAAGCACTCCACCAACTAGAAATAGAAGAGAATTTCCCCAGTCTGATAAAGGGTATCTGCAAAAAAGCCACAGCTAGTAGTATACTTACCTGTAAATAACTGAAAAATTTCTCCCAAAGATCAGGAACAAGTTAAGGGATATCTGTTCTCATGATGTCTATTCAGCATTGTACTGGTGGTTCTAGCCAGAGAATTAGATAAGAAAATGAAATGACGCATCCAGATTAGAAAGAAAGAAGTAAAACTATCTCTATTTATGGGTAACATAATCTTGTATATAGAAAATACTTAGGGACTCCACTAAAAAAGTATTGGAACTAATAAGTTAGTTTAGCAAGGCTGCAGGATATAAAATCAATATATAAAAATCAATTGTATTTCTATACACTTGATTGATGAACAAACTGAAAATAAAATTAAGAACACAATTCCATTTAAAATAGCATCAGGGCCAGCCCTGTGGCGTAGCGGTTAAGTGTGCGTGCTCCGCTACTGGCAGCCTGGGTTCGGATCCTGGGCATGCACCAACGCACCGCTTGTCAGGCCATGCTGTGGCGGGGTCCCACATAAAGTGGAAGAAGATGGGCATGGATGTTAGCTCAGGGCCAGTCTTCCTCAGCAAAAAGAAGAGGATTGGCATGGATGTTAGCTCAGGGCTGATGTTCCTCACAAAAAATAAGTAAATAAAAAAAATAAAATACATCAAAAAGAATGAAATACTTGTAAATAAATCTAACCGAAGAAGTGTAATTCTTATACTCTGAAAACTATAAAACATTGTTGAAAAAAATTAAAGAACACCTAAATAAATGGAAAGACGTCCCATGTTTCTGGATCAGATGATTTAATATTGTTAATATAGTAATAATCACCAAAATGATCTACAGATTCAATGCAATCTCTATAAAAATCCCTATGACATTTTTGCAGAAATAGAAAAACCCATCCTAAAATTCATATGGAAATTCAAGGGGACCAGAACAGCCGAGACAATCTTGTAAAAGAACAAAGTTGGAGGACTTAAACTTTCTAATTTCAAAACTTACTACAAACTGTAGTAATCGAGATAATGTGTTACTGGAATAAGGATAGATAGACATATAGATCAATGGAATAGAATTAAAAGTACAGAGATAAACTCTCACATTTATAGTCAATTGATTTTCAGCAACGGTGCCAAGACCATTTAATAGGGAAAGAACAGTCTTTTCAACAAATAGTGCCGGGAAAACTGAATATCCACATGCAAAAGAATGAAGTTGGACTCTGCCTCACACCATTTTCAAAAATTAACTCAAAATGAATCGATGATTCAAACATAAAAGCTAAAACTATAAAACTCGTAGAAGAAAACATAGAGGCAAATCTTTGTGACCTTGGATTAGGCAATTAAAAAATGGGCAAAAGATCTGAACAGACAGTTCGCCAAAGAAGATAAACAAATGGCCAATAAGCACATCAAAAGATACTCAACATCATTAATTATTAGGGAAATGCAAATCAAAACCACAGTAAGACACCAATTTACACCTGCTAAGACAGCTGTAATCAAAAAGATACAATAACCAGAGTTGGCAAGGGTATGGGGGAATTGTAATCCTCATACACTACTGGTGGAAATGTAAAGTTGTGCAGCCACTTTGGAAAACAATTCAGCAATTCCTGAAATGGTTAAACATGAGTTACCATATGATCCAGCAATTTCACTTCTAGGTATATATCCAAGAGAAATGAAAACATAGGTCCACACAAAAACTTGTATATGAATATTCATAACAGTATTATATATAATACTGCCAAAAAGTGGAAACAACCCAAATATCCATCCATCAACTGATAAATGGATAGATAAAATTTAGTAATATTATTCAACAATAAAAAATAAATGCAGTATTCATACATGCTGCAATATAGATGAACCTAGAAGTCATTATGCTAAATGGAAAAAGCTAATCACAAAGGACCACATATTGTGTATGATTCTATTTATAAGAAATGTCCAGAGAAAGCAAGTCTACAGAGACAGAGAGTAGAGACAGAAGGATTAGCAATTGCCTAAGGTTTGGGGGAATGGGAGGATTAGAGGGTGATGGTTAAGGAGTGCAAGGTTTCTTTTTGGGATGATGAGAATATTCTAAAATCGATTGTGGTGATGGTTGCATGACTCTCTGAATATATTAAAAACCACTTAATTGTACACATTGAATGGGTGAGTTGTATGGTATGTGGATTAGATCTTAATAAACCCATTTTTGAAAAAGAGAAAATAAGCACTTGTACTTGGGTCTCAAAGGACATACACATCTTCTTCGCCTCCCTCCTCCCACCCCCGCACCTGCTTTGGTTTTAGATTTAGTGAGGTTTTAGGAGTGGATGGTGGAGACAGGAATGTATACCATAGAGTCTAGTGAGAATCTCATTCAGTCTAATAGACAGATCTGAGAAGAATGCTATTCGTGGTGATAACAGAGCAGACAGTTCAAGTTACTGTTACGTTCTTTCATTAGATTGATGTCTTGACATCTAAACTTCACTGGTTTTTCCTGGCCCAGGATAATGAGGAACTGAGTACCAATCATGGTTCTTGAATGAGCAATCCAAATCACAAATTCATATCTACCAAAAGGCTCATCCATCCCAAGGGGGAAAATGCCTGGACCCGTGAGAGTCAAGAATAATAGCAGAATGCAGAAATTAAGGCTATTGGTATTATTTGTCACTTTTATGCAGAAAGCCAATTAATGGGCCTCTTTTTACTTTTCAGATGCCCAGTGTTAGAGTACTTAATTTGTTTGAAACATAGGCATGGCCTTGAGAAAATTGAAATGGGCTGTTAGTAAATTATAGAAGTTATCCTGAAAGCCATTCTGCATGGTTTTCTCTCCCAACTAAATTTGATACAACTGTACTTTGACCTATGACTGACTATCCATTGTAATCCACATTACCATACTATGGAAAACTTACTTTTTCTGTGTTTTTCATCAGCTAGCCATGTTAAGATCCATTTCAGTTCAGAATTATTAGGTGCATCATCTCCCATTGATACCATTATCAGTGGTACCAGTCGTAGCCTATTTTTAAAATTATTTGCTAGTGTGTAAAAACTACAGGAAGTTAAAAACCAAAACTTGTAGAAAATATTTAATATTTTCTCTAATAATATAATTTTGATCCTGATTTAGAGTATTATTGGTATGCTTTTGACATTGAGAATATGTGTATCATAATTTAAATATTTCCTAAGAACCTAATCATATAGAAATCTTGTCATTGATGTACTTAATCCAGGTTTATTAAGCTGTGCAAAAATACACTGTTGAATTTTGAACATATTAAATTTGTCTTTTGTAGACTGAACAGCTCTGGATTAAAGATTCATTTCACTTTATTCCCTAAATATTTATTGAGTGCCTAATATCTCAGGCAGTAATCTTGACATAGACCACCTTTCACAGATTCCGCGTTAGGAACTTCCCCAAATGGGGCAGTTACCCCTCCCCCTCTTGCCATCCCTGTTGCTCTGCACTTTAAAGATTCTTGCTTTCAATATAGATGAAGTCCTCGTACCAGTCATAGAAATGAGTCAAGAAATCACTAACATGGATTTTAATCTGATGCATGAGTTATTGATATGCTGCAGTAGCCATTTGCGGTGGTAATTACGCCAGTTTGAACCTAGCCTGCAGGACTTGGAGTCCAGGCCTCAATATTTGAATTATATAGCATCACAGTGCTTCTGCCATGGACCTGCTACATCCCTCCAACCAGATAAGCCTGAGTGGCTGGGTAGTCTAGATTCCAAGTAGTGGCCACAAATGGTTATTATCCCCCATGTCCCAAAGATAGTAAGAATAAGACATGTAGGCATTTGGGAGTTGTGAGGATAAGTTTCTGAGAGTTTGAATTTATGGGTTTAAAGAAATTCTTATGAGGGGGAGAATATGCACTTTTGTCGTGGGCTTCCCAGCTCATCATTCAGGAATCAGTAGTTATTTGCTAGGCATTCAGTGATTACTCCTGTGGTTGTTTATTTCGACATACAAGCAGGCTCTAATTTTTCTTTAAAAAAGCTGACTTTAATCCCACATTCTCCTCCAGCTAACACTCCATTCTCTAACATCCATCCCATTTTTCTGTTTCCCTTTGCAAAATAACTTCTTAAAAGGTTTTTTTTCACCTCCTATCTCACCTTCCATTCCCTTTTCCCCTTTCTAGTTTAGCTGCCCATCCCTACCACTCCGTTGAAAGTGCTCTTGTCGAGATCACCATCTCCATACTATCATTCCAATGTGCATTTTCTGGCCTTATTTTAGGTACCCTCTGAACACAGCTAACTTTACCTCTTTCTTGACGCACTGTCTTCTCTCAGCTTTCATGAGACTCAGTCTCCTGATATCTTCCTCCCTCACTGGCCATTCTTTCTCAGTTTCGCATGCTGCCTTCTCTTATTTGGGACTTGTCGGGCTTCCACTGCGTTCCTTTCTTTCCTCTCTTTTCACTCTCTCCCTAAAAGATTTAATTCAATCTTACAGGCTTCAATACCATGAATATGCTAAAGACTCCCAAGTTTATTTCACCAGCATAGACTTGTCTGAGCTCCAGATTCCTGTCTGTACCCAACAGCCTTCTTTATATATCCATTTGGAAATCTCAGACATCTCAAGAGTTTATTTATCCTGTACTTTGGATTGGCTCATTTTTAAAACTGTGTTTTTTATTTATAATTATATTGAAAACATATAATAGATATAACTCTAGAACTAGAATATTCTTATTTCTATCTTTTGTCTTTACCAAGTAGAGTTCAATTCCCAATTCAATTCCAAAATGCATATCTGCAACCCACACATCTCTTCTAATCTTCAGGCTCATTTATCTAGCTGCCTAATTGATATCTCCACTTATGTCTTGCAGGTATCTCTAACTTTACATGTCCCTTAAATTATTTGAATGACTGGATCCTTCTCATTCTTTAGGTCTCATACTTCCCAGAGAAACCTCTCCTGTCCACTCTGTCTAAAGTAGGTCTCCCTTGTTATTCTGTGTCTCAGGTTTTTTTCAAAACACGTATCACAATTTATAATTATTCATGGTTTATTTACCAGTGTACTTTTTGCTTTCCCCACTAGACTGTAAGGTTCATGGGCCCAGGGACTCTATTTTATTCACCATTGTATCTCCAGATCTTTCACAGTGCCTGGCACATAGTAAATACTCAGTATTTATTCAATCAGTTCATCATCCACCAAAAGAATTTCCAGGAGGTCCTTTATTTACTATATTCAAATGAATCCAAGTGTAACACTGCGGTGAATTCTCAGTATTATGACCCAGATACTGATAACACTCTCTATGCTTGATTTTATCTTTTTTTTTTTTTTTTTGGTGAGGAAGACCAGCCCTGAGCTAACATCCAATGTCACTCCTCCTCTTTTTGCTGAGGAAGATTGGCCCTGGACTCACCACCGTACGGATCTTCCTCTACTTTATATGGGATGCTGCCACAGCATGGCTTGACAAGCAGTGCATGTGTGCGCACCTGGGATCCGAACCTGCGAACCCCGGGCCGCCGAAGTGGAGTGTGCACACTTAACCGCTGCGCCACCAGGCAGGCCCAATTGATTTTATCTTTTGAGGATTCTTAGGATCATATTGTAGTCTTTTGCTACTTGTGAATTTTATGGTTAAAATTAAAGGAATTAATTTTCTTCTTTGTGATGCAATCAGTGTTGATTAAATTTCTTTATTTCAGGATGGAAGGCTAACATTTTATCCAGGAAGTCAGGTAGTGAAACTTCCTTTTATCAACTTCATGAAAGCACATGGCACTTCCTTTCTGAATGCCTACACAAACTCTCCAATCTGTTGCCCATCACGCGCAGGTATGACCAAGTGTAATATTAATGGAAGAAAGTGGCCACACACTGAAAATATTTTCACAATTTAAAAGAGTATACCCAAAAGTAGGATTGTAAGTCAGATTTGGCACCTAATAAAAAAAAATTTTAATATAAGTTGTGTATGTTTTAAAGTATGCATTGGGTATTGGAGTTACTAGAATTTCTGTTTTTCAAGAGTAGGAATTTTTATCTTCTAAGATGGTGTTTAGTTCATGTGCTTCTGTTTCCTTTCCTTATGATTGGTGACTAAGAATCTTTTGACTGTCCAAGCAGATGAGCTAATACTCATATTTCCTAGAATAGTTCTATTTCCAAGGAAAATTTTTCAGCAGTAGTACAGGAAGTTGGGAGGGGACTTCAGAGTATACCACAAAGTAGTTAGGACTTCTCATATATCAGGGATATCTTAGTTTTTCCATATTATTTCAGATTACGTATTTTATGTCTTTCTCTTCAGTCTCAATTCACTTTATCCCAAATCTAATTGTTCACTTTTATTATAGTTATTTAACAAATAGGCATAGTTTTAATGGCATAATGTCAGTGACATTAGTCATGAATAATTGAGAAATAGGGGGAAACTGTCATTTTTATAATTTCTGTCTCTTGTCTGACAGAGTTCTTTCTTTTTCCTCTGTCTTTCTAATTTATGATTGTTCGCCTCAGAACCCATAAATAGCACCCAGCAATTTGCTTTTGTCTGTAAGTTCCTGACACGATATTCTCTGTGATTTGAGTTCACAGGTTCTTTTGCCTACATTTGCAGCACTATCAACTATATAGTCACCAACAATTAAAGGAAACCTAATATATTATAAATGATATTTCAATGATGAAGGAACAAGTATATTAAAACAGTTTGTTAATTTTATATTCTTTACTGAGCAAGTGGAATGAGCAGTGGACTAGGATGAGGTGATGACCTGGATTCTGATCCTCAACAGGCCGTGTCAAGCAAGTCACTCAGTTTCATTATCTACAAAATGCTGTTATATGCTGTATACCTCACAGGGTTGTTCTGAGCAGCAAATAATGAATGAAAAAGCACTCAATAAACTCAAAAATTTCAAAAATGTTAGGTGATATTTTTCCTAAAAGAAGTATATTTTGAAGAGTTTGAACAAAGAGAAGGAGTAATAGTAAGAAAAACTAACATTTATTGCATACTTCCTGTGTGCCTGGCAATCTGCTAAGTGCCTTACATGTATTAATTTATATAATCCTCATTTTGTAGCTGTTATTATCCACATTTTGCAGATGAAAACTAAAGTACAGAAAGTTTAAGTAACTTGTCAAAAGCCACTCAGTAACTGGCATTATTGGCATTCGAACCCAGGTAATCCTCCATGCTACTCCTCAGAAAGAAAGCATTTTGTAGATGAGAACAGAAAGTTTATACAAACCCACTATGTGTGTACACAGAAATGAGAAAAAGAAAAGAAGGATTTTTTTTTCCTGGTTTTATTGACATGTAATTGACATAAAACATTGTATTAATTTAAGACATACAACATAATGATTTGATATGTGTATATATTGCAAAATGATTATCACAATAAGGTTAGTTAACATCTGTCACCTCACATAGTTAGGAATTTTTTTTCTTATGGTAAGAACTTTTAAGATCTACTCTCTTAGCAACTTGCAAATACACAATACAGTATTAACTATAGTTACACCATGCTGTACATTACATCCCCAGAACTTATTTATCTTATAACTGGAAGTTTGTTTCTTTTCACCAGCATCACCCATTTCTGCCACCCCCTCAACCTCTGCCTCTGGCAACCACCAATCTCTTCTGTTTCCATGAGTTCAGTTTTTTTTAAGACTCCACATATAAGTGAGATCATACAGTTTCTGTCTTTGTCTGACTCATTTCACTTTGCATAATGCCCTCAACGGTCTGTCCATGTTGTCGCAAAAGGAAGGACTTCCTTCTTTTTTATGGCTGAATAATATTCCTCTGTGTGTGTGTGTGTATCTCACATCCATTTTTTTTAATCCATTCATCCATTGATGGACACTTAGGTTGTTTCCATGTCTTGGCTATTGTAAATAATGCTGCAATGAACATGGGGGTGCAGATATCTCCAAGATAGGGATTTCATTTCCTTTGGGTATATACCCAGAAATGAAATTGCTGGATCGTATGGTAGTTCTAGTTGTAATTTTTTGAGGAACCTTCAAATTGTCTTCACCAGTTTACATTCCCACCACCAGTGCATGAGGGTTCTCTTTCTCCACATCTTCACCAACACTTGTTATCTCTTGTCTTTTTGATGATAGCCATTTAAATAGTTGTGAGGTGATATCTCATTGAGGTTTTGATTTGCATTTTCATGATGATTAGTGCTGTTGAGCACCTTTTCATGTACCTGTTGGCAGGTTTCATGTACCTGTTTCTTTATATAGTTTGGCTGTTAACCCATTATCAGATAGTGATTTGCAAATATTTTCTCCCATTCCATAGGTTGCCTTTTCATTTTGTTGATGGTTTCTTTTGCCATGCAGAAGCTTTTTAGTTTGATGTAGTCGCACTTGTTTAATTTTATTTTTGTTGCCTTTGCTTTTGGTGTCAAATCCAAAAAATTATTGTCAAGACCAATGTCAAGGAGCTTACCCCCTATCTTTTCTTCTAGAAGTTTCATGGTTTCACATCTTACATTCAAGTCTTGAATCCATTTTGAGTTGATTTTTGTGTATGGTGTAATAAGGGGTCCAGTTTTCCCAGTGCCATTTACTGAAGAGACTATCCTTTCCCCATTGCATATTCTTGGCTTCTTTGTCATAAATTAATTGACCATGTATGCATGAATTTATTTCTGGGCTCTCTATTCTGTTTTCATCTGTGTCTATTTTTATGCCAGTACCATACTGTTTGATGATTATGGCTTTGTAATATAGTTTGAAATCAGAAGTGTGATGCCTCCAGCTTTGTTCTTCTTTCTCAAGATTGCTTTGGCTATTTGGAGTCTTATGTGATTCCACACAAATTTTAGGATTGTTTGTTCTATTTCTTTGAAAAATGCCATTGGAATTTTGGGAATTACGTTGAATCCATAGATTGCTTGGAGTAGTATGGACATTTTAACAATATTAGTTCTTCCAATCCATGAGCACAGAATCCTTCCATTTATTTGTGTCTTCTTCAGTTTCTTTCATCATGTCAAGATAGTTTTCAGTGTACAGATCTTTCACCTCCTTTGTTAAATTTATCCCTAGGTATTTTATTCTTTTGATGCAATTGTAAATGGGATTGTTTTCTTAATTTCTCTTTCTGATATTGTTAATGTATAGAAATGCAACGGATTTTTATACAATAATTTTGTATCTTGTGGTTTTACCAAATTCATTGATTAGTTCTAACAGTTTTTTGGTAGAGTCTTCAGCATTTTCTATATATAATGTCATGTCATCTGCAAATAGAGACAGTTTTACTTCTTCCTTTCCTATTTGGATGCCTTTTATTTCTTTTTCTTGCCTAATTGCTCTGGCTAGGACTTCCAGGACTATGTCAAATAAGAGTGATGAGAGTGGGCATTCTTGTCTTGTTCCTGATCTTAGAGGTAAAGCTTTCAGCTTTTCATCATTGAATATGATGTTAGCTGCGGGCTTGTTATATATGGCCTTTATTATGTTGAGGTATGTTTTCTGTATACGCAGCTTTTTGAGAGTTTTTATCATAAATGGATGTTGAATTTTGTCAAATGCTTTTTTCTGCATCCACTGAGATGCTCATATGATTTTTATCATTCATTTTGTTAATGTGGTGTATCACATTGATTGACTTGTGGATGAATCATCCTGGCATCCCTAAAATAAATCTTACTTGATCGTGGTGTATGATCCTTTTAACGTATTGTTCAATTTGCTTTGCCAGTATTTTGTTGAGAATTTTTGCATCTGTGTTCATCAGGGATAGTGGCCTGTAATTTTCTTTTCTTATAGTATACCTATTTGGTTTTAGTATCGGGATAATGCTGACCTTGTAAAATGAGTTTGGAAGTGTTCCCTCCTCTTCTATTTTTTGGAAGAGTTTAAGAAGGATTGATATTAAGTCTTCTTTAAATGTTTGGTAGAATTCATCAGTGAAGCAGTCTGTTCCTGGACTTTTGTTTGTTGGGAGATTTTTGATTACTAGTTCAATAACCTTACTCATAATTGGTCTCTTAAGACAGTCTTGGTAGGTTGTATGTTTCTAGGAATTTATCCATTTCTTATAGGTTGTCCAATTTGTTGGCATATACTTGTTCATAGTGATATATTATGATCCTTTGTATTTCTGTGGTATCAGTTGTAACATCTCCTTTTTCATTTCTAATTTTACTTCATTGAGTCTTCTTTTTTTGTTGGTAAGTCTAGCTAAAGGTTTGTCTATTTTGTATATATTTTTCAAAAACCAGCTGTTAGTTTCATTGAGCTTTTCTATTGTCTTTTTAGTCTCTACTTCGTTTATTTCCACTCTGATCTTTGTTATTTCCTTTCTTCTACTAACTTTGAACTTAGTTTGTTCTTTCTTCTAATTTCTTGAGGTATAAAGTTAGATTGTTTGTTTGAACTCTTTCTTTTTTTTTTTTTTGTGAGGAAGATCGGCCCTGAGCTAACATCTGCCCAATCCTCTTCTTTTTGCTGAGGAAGACTGGCCCTGGGCTAACATCCATGCCCATCTTCCTCTACTTTATATGAGATGCCGCCACAGCATGGCTTGCCAAGCGGTGCGTCGGTGCGCACCCAGGATCTGAACCTGCGAACCCTGGGCTGCTGCAGCGGAGCACGCGCACTTAACCGTTTGCGCCACTGGGCCAGACCCTCTGTCTTTTTATTAATACAAGTATTTTTCACTATGAACTTCTCTCTTAGAATTGCTTTTTCTGCATCCTCTTAGTTTTGGTATGTTGTATTTGCATTTTCATTTGTTTCAAGATTTTTTTTATTTCTCTTTTGATTTTTTCTTTGACTCATTGGGTCTTCAGTAGCATGTCATTTAATTTCCATGTATTTGTGAATTTTTCAGTTTTCTTCTTATGTTTGATTTATGATTTCATACTGTTGTGGTCAGAAAAGATGTTTGATATGATTTCAATCTTCTAAAATTTCTTAAGACATGTTTTGTGGCCTAACATATGACCTATCCTAGAGAATTTTCCATGTGCACTGAAGAAGAATGTGTGAATTCTGTTGCTTTTGGATTGAATGTTCTATATATGTCTGTTATGTCCATCTGGTCTAATGTAAGGTTTAAGTCCAGTGTTTCCTTATTGATTTTCTATCTGGATTATCTATCCATTGTTGAAAGTCGGGTATTGAAGTCCCCTAGTATTATTGTATTGCTGTCTATTTCTCCCTTTAGGTCTGTTAATATTTGAAGAACGATTTATTGAATAAACAATCATAGATGTAGAAAATGAGAGAGAAGATATAGTACACTTAAATTTTTTGTGGAAAGCCAGTACAAGGACAAGGAATAGGGAAAATCCTTGAGGATGTTGGGGAAATGAGATCTGTACTTCAATTGACTAACTTGGAAAATTAACCAATAAATACTTAGTGAGTATTTTTATGAATGAAAGAAGACTCGAACATCAGACAGGCTTTACATTCCATTCCAGCTGCATTTACCTTAAGCAATTTAACCTGTAAGCCTTAGAGACTCACCTGTAAAATGGAACTAGTAACTCCTTGCAGAGTTTTCCCCTTGATAAAATGAGGTAACAATCAGAAGTGTTGGGTAAAGCACCTAATGCAGATTGTGACTTATTCCAGAGCATGAGCTCTAAATTAGTAGACTCTCTTCTCTCTTGGAGTAATTGTCTTAATAGTTAAAACAAACTGTTAAGCTTTACACTAATCTCAATTTCTTTTTTATTTTCCAGCAATGTGGAGTGGTCTCTTCACTCACTTAACAGAATCTTGGAATAACTTTAAGGGCCTAGATCCAAATTATACAACATGGATGGATGTCATGAAGAAGCATGGCTACCGGACACAAAAATTTGGAAAACTGGACTATACTTCAGGACATCACTCCATTAGGTAAAAAATAATTCTAATAATTCTAATAGGCTTCCCTCTGCTATAGCACATACATGTACTCTTTTTATTTTTTTATTTTTCCACAAAGGTGAATGTAAACCTCTTAATCCCTCAATTGTGTTAATTTGACTAAAACTTTAGCTTTCTTTAATCTTTTTAAAATATTAAAATTCCCAATATGCTGGTAATTTTGTTTTTCTTAAACATTAAAAGTCTGTAAATAGTGTCTATAAAATTATTTAACCCAATATTTATTTTGATTGAGTTTCCATTATATTATGGCTACTTTATTATTCACTTTATAATCTGTCTAAATATCATAACCTTCTTGCTACTTGCTTTTGTCAGTTCTCTCCAATGTGAGACTATTGTAAACTTTTTTTTTTTTATTTTACTAAGTTCTCAGAAACTAGGCAGCCAAGCATAGTGGACAAGCATAAAGATCTAGAATCAGATTGCCTACTTTTGAATCCCAGTTTCTCTGTCAACTACTAACCTATAGTAGTGTAATCTTGGAAACATTATTTAAGACAACTGAACTTTAATTTCTTTGTTGTGATGATTAAGTGAAATAACATGTGCAGAAAAGAGCTCACATAGCTGGCCTGCGACTACTACCTTTAGAAAGGCCTACTTTCAAGGTGGCCCTTGGCTGAAATCTGGGAACTTGAATTTCAGGAGTGTTCCCTCTATTCCCTAACTGATAAAAGTGGCTTATTGTATATGTAGAGTGTTTGTACAATGTGGTTTATGCTGAACACGTGCTTTCCCTCTGGGAGTCTGGAATTTTGGTATTTGGTAGGCAGAATGTATCTACATGATCAGCACCCAATAGCAACTTGGGTACTGAGTCTCTAATGAGCTTCCCTGATAGCCAACACTTCGTGTGTATTGTCATAGTTCAATGCTGGAGGAATTAAGTGTGTCCTCTGTGACTTCACTTGGAAACTCGTACCTGGTTTCCTCCAGACTTACCTAAGCACCTTTTCCCTTTGCTGATTTTGCTTTGTGTCCTTGCACTGTAATAAATTATAGCCATGAGTACAACTATATGCTGAGTCCTTTGAGTCCTCCTAGCAAACGTGGATGTGATCTTGGGGTCTCTCAATACTTGTGACCCCAGCACAAATATATATTAATACTTTGGAGCAGTACCTCTTGCCTAGTAGGTGCTAATTGAGAGTTATGGTAATGGTAGTAGTGATGATGATAATGATAACAAAAAAATAAATTCAGTAAAAATAATGGTAAGTGTAGTGAGATGAATAGTATTCCCCAAAACTTCATGTCCACCTGGAACTTCAAAATGCAACCTTATTTAGAAATAGATCCTATTTGTAGATGTAATTAGTTAAGAATCTTGAGTTGAAATCATCCTGGATTTAGAGTGAGCCATAAATCCAATGACTAGTGTGCTTTCTAGAAGGCAAAAGGGCACAGACACACAGAGAAGGCAGTGTGAAGACAGAGGCAGAGATTGGAGTGATCGCAGCTACAAGCCAAAGAATCCCAAAGATTGCCAGGAGTTACCAGAGCTGGGAAGAAGCAAGGAAGAATTCTTCCCTGGAGCCTTCAGAGGTAGCTTGACCCTACCCACACTTTGATTTCAGATTTCTAGCCTCCAGAACTGTGAGAGAATCAATCTCTGTTGTTTTAAGCCACCTAGTTTGTAGTAATTTGTTACAGCAGTCCTAGGAAACTAATACAATGAGTTTTGGGTAAACAGATCCTAAAATAACCTAGAATAATCTGAGCATTAATCTTGCTCTTCTGGTTGATGTTAAATTTCTTTCTTGTCTAAAAGATATCAATATTTGAAACCCAGAAGTGATCCTAACACCTCTTACCCACCTCTGTCTTCTAATCCATCTCCAAATGTTGTCAGTACTACTTCTAAAATGTTTCTCCAATTTATTCACTTATCATCATCTCCACCAAACTACTATCATCTCTTGCCTACACTATTGACATGGCCTTCTAATTGGACTCTTGTCTTGTATCTGACCCATTTTCTATAGGCAGCCAGATTAATCTTTTTAAAATATACATCTGATTGAATGACTTACGTGCTTAAAATCCTTCAGTGGTTTTTTTCTCTGCAGGTAGGCTAAAACCCCAAATCCACAAAACCAAATACATGGTTCATAAGATCCATGGTTTATAATTTAGCCCCCTGCTTACTTCCAGTCTCATTTCGTACCACTCTCTCCAACCCTGAGTATGTACCTAGTCTTTTTAAAATTTCTTTAACAAATTTTTTACTACCTCTGGACCATTGCACAAGCTAGTCCCTCTGTGCAAAATGCTCTTCCCCGACTCTGCCTGGCGAAGGTAGCAGAAAGAAAGGGATGGAGGGGAGGTAAAAGTGGTAGAAGGAGCACAGCAGGTTCTGAATCCATCAGAACAGAGTTAGACGCCCAGCTTCCCTGCTTACTATCCTTGCGACCTTGGGCAAGTTACTTCTGTAAGTGTCAGCATTCTTATCTGTAAGCTGGAGTTAATAGTACCCACCTCATTGAATGACTGAGTGTTATATGAGTTAATATAAAAGAGCATTTAAAAGGATTAAGTGAGATAATATAAAGTATTTAACAGGGCCTGGCACAGAGTAAGCATTTAATCAAGGGAAAAGATTGTTGTTATAAAAATGGCTTAACCAGAATTGTAGTTTCATATTTACATAACCCCTTATTTTTCTAAAGTACGTTGCATTACTAATTATTTCATGGAGTCTCACAAATGTCTCTTTAAAATCCTTTTCCTTTTTAGAAAGTAACATTAATCCAAAGCAAGGTACAATTATTCATAGTATCGTATTTGAAATTATTTCCTCTATTTCCTCAATCAATCCAATAATAAAAAGAATCTATGGTTGAACACCTTGTACTCCCTGTATCTATCATTCTGTGTATGAAATGGTTAAAATATGACCTGAATTTTATTCCTCAGTGTGATAATAATTCTTGGAGAACAAGGACCCTGTCTCTTTTTCATTACTTTATCCCCATTGCCGGCATAGGGCCAGTGCATTTTAGGTACACAACTAAATGTTTGTTGAATGAGATCAATGAAAGTTATATTGATCTACCAAAGCTTATTATTTGATAAACGTTGATGTTCTATTTAACCAAGGGTCACAGCACTTGTTAATTATTAGTATTTTGTCTATATGCTCAATTAATAGAGTATATCCTGTTTTTCAGTTTTTTAATGTTTTAAATATTCTTAATTTCAGAAGTTCTTTCTTTCTCGTGTAGAATTCTAAAATCAGTAAAAGGAAAAGAGCCACTTCAGTGTTGATGTTTCAGAGGTCAAAGATGGTTTACAGTATAATTCCTGGGAGCATATTTTCACTTACTCCCCCTCTCACCAGAGCTTAGGAAATTGAAATGAGGATTATTTGTATAAGTGCTGTATGTACCCACACAGTCATTTGGCTGACCGATAGGTCAAGGTTGCTGTTGGGAGCATGTCTGCAAAGGTTATATGAATTATGGCACATTATCTTACAGATTTTTCTGTGCAAGTTTGAAAATGAGTCTCAGAAAAAAAGGTCTCTCAATATCAAACTTCATAAATAGGGGCATTCAGTGTTTTTGATAGACTGACTCTCAAAATCTAAGCCCAAGTTTTTAGAACTGTTTGTGCTGTCTTTACTACTGAAATTGGCCATTTCTGAACCTGCTTATATTTTCAGCCAGAATTATAAGTTTCTTTAGTTTATTAGTATGATACTCCATCTGTCTTTTGTAGGCATCAAGTGATGCTTTCTTCTTGTACCAGTTTAGGAACACTAGTCCAGCTGTGTGTCCCTTACTGTCTATAATATACTACACCATACTGGGAACTCTAAGGGCTACACACTTATTTCTTCCAGACAGCTGCTAGACAAGTATTGGTGGTACTACTCATTAAGGTGCCATTTACTGACTGTAAGACTTGAGCAGGTTATTTATCTACTTAGATTCCAGTACATCAAATGAGCTTACAATGAATGACTTTAAAGGCTCTTCCTTTCTGAAATTCTTTGACTTCAATGGAGTACAGTTACGTGGTTTATAAAATCCTAGAATTTATCTGCCTCTCTCATATTATATGTATTGTGTTTATATTGGGTTTGATTAGGTTCAAATTTGCTGTATCTTCTTAGCAATTGAAAGGAAACATTTGTATTTAACTCATAGAGTGTTTTGATCATTTTTGCTATCAGGTAAACCTGTTTTGCCAGTATAGTCCCAATATCTAAAACAGTGCTTCTCAACCAAGGACAACTTTGTCCCTCAGAAGACATTTGACAATGTCTGGAGACATTTTTGGTTGACAGCACTGGGGGCATGCTGCTGGATGTAGAGGGTAGAAGCCAGGGTTGCTGCTGGACAGTCTATGATGCACACAACAGCTCCTCCCACCAGCAAAGAATGATCAAGCCCAAAATGTCAATAGTGCAGAGGTTGAGAAACTCTCATCTAAAGCTAAATGTTTTATGCTCATCAGCATGGCCTTAGGAATGTCACACTTAAAGTAATTGCCTACATTTTGAATCTTAAGTTTATTCTTCCATATTCTAAGGGATCAGATCCCCTTGGCACTAGTAGGTCAATTTTTTTAGAATTAACAAAACCAAAGAAAATGGTAATTTGGAAGTGTATAGAATTAGGAGGTAATAGACTTTACATAAACATTTAAAACCTAGATTTCTAAGATCAATACCATTTAATAAAGAAAATGAATATTAAGTGTATTCTTTAAAATACAAAGACTAAAAGATGATCCTCATTTAAGTTACAAAAGTAAAATCAGATGTATTCAATACCCATTCAACAAATATTTGAGCCACCTACTATGTACCAGACACTATTTTTAGATGATGAGAATACACTAGTGATTAAAACATAAAAATCTCTCATAGAATTTACACTCTAATGGCATAAAGAGAGAATTTAAACAAGCTGCTGTCTTATCTTTCCTAGCTAAAAGTTTAAAACCTAAAATCAAATCCTCTGTCATTTCATCTTACTACCATTGTAATTACAAATGTTCTCAATTCACAGAGCTTAATGTTTTTCTGAAGCAAAGTCACATAGGCAATTTTTAATCCTCTGAAACAAATGAAAAATAAAGGCCTACTTCCAAAATGAGAAAATTGCTGTGGGAAAAATTCTCATGCTTGAGCCTCTTGGCAAACATCAAAGGGAAGCAAATTATAGGCTGCTAACACCACTCTTCTTGTTCCCTGTCGGCCTGCAGACCAGCATCACAGGCTTTCTAAATAGAACCAGAGTGACCAGGAGGGAAGCGACAGAACTCGGAACAGTAACCACAGAGCCATCTCTCAGTCCCTTTCAATTCTGCAGCCTAATGAATAAGTCTGTGTTTATCTCACCCATATCCACTATTATTTTATAATCTAAGATCATATATAGCTTCAGATCAGTTTTCTCCATTCTAAGGAGGAGTTCTTTTCTTAAATGGAGAAAGACATTCATTCCTTTGGTCGTTTTAGAAGCTTTTTTAGAACCCCTATCTTATTATCTTTAATGAAATTCAGTATCTAGAACAGCCTGCATTATTCTGGGTGCATTCTCAGCATTATTTTTTATGATAATGGAAGAACTTGCTGTTGTTTTTGTTTTGTTTTGTTATTCCAGAACCTCACTTCTGATGACTAGCAAATTCTTGGCTGAAGCAGCCCGTGGGGCTATCTTCAGATTTCTCTCTACCATAACTCCTACATCAGTTTCTTGATATACCAGTGAGAGCTCTGAGCCTACAGCCTCATTACAATTCTTAGATTTTTTTCTATTTAATTACTAAAGTTTAATATATTATGTTTAGCTGCCCATAATGAAGTTTATCTCCTACTTTTGCCAGTGTTAGCCATTTGAGGACTTGTGGAAGTTTATCTCAATCTACTTAAGAAGAGCCTAAAACTATCTAATAACATGGAGATTTAACTTTTTCAATTTAACAGTAGCATTAGCCAGATATATGACCTAGCTGCAGAGACTTATGGTTTAAAAGAGTTTTAAAAAAAAAGTCTGGATACCTACAGCACAGGGAAAATATGGTGAGTTCTGTTTAAAGGAGAAAGTGATCACATCCAGATTTTTTTTTCCCAAAGCGTGGGAGAAAAGGCTGTAAAGTACTGTATTTTCTATTTTAAGGTGCACATTTTTTTTCACAATTTAACATCTTTGAGATTGTAATGCATCTTACAATTGATGATTACAAAATTGTGTTAGTCTTAGTGGCAACATTTTTTCTTAATAGTATATATTTTTCGAAAAAGCACATATTACATTAATAGCATTTTAGATACAATAACTCCCACAGAAGTAGAACATCAGTAGGCTCAAATGCAGGACAGGAAGGAGAAACTTCTGAACAGAGGCATCCAAGTAGGAAAATGCAAACCTTTTGGAGGACATTGGATAAGCTAGAATTCCTGTAAGGAAGCAATGAAAGGTAAGGCTTGAAAGATTAGGTGAGGACTTGAATAACAAGCTGAGGCAGCTGGCAGAAAATAACCTGCGTGTTTCATTGGCTAAGCTGAATTTGAGAATCTCCATCAAGTTGTTGTTCTTTAAAAAAATAGGTAAATAACCTTGGAATGGTTCTGTTTTATTCTTTTCATCCTTGAACATACTTTTGCCCTTTGATCAAGTCTCATGATTGTTTTAGATGAATTTTTTGGAGTTCATGTAATTTCTTCATTGATCTAATTGGTCATACCTTAAGTTTCTCTGTTTTCTCCTAAGCAGTCTTTCCAGCCTTCCAGTTGGCTCCTTTATTGACTACATTCTATTGCAGTTAGCCAGGAAGTAGCTGCCTTTCAGCGCCTCTTTTTCTAGTATGAGGCTATATGGCAAAGTTTCATATGTAAGATACTGTATAAGGAATATAGGAAAATTTTTAGACTTATTCTGCAATTTCTAAAGACGAGTGTTAAAATGTCTAAAAGTACATGGGTAAATTAGCATTCCTGACGTTAAAAATAAAGTAACAACCACAGTAATATCTATCATATCCCAAGTTTGACTCAAGCAAGACCAGAATGTATTAAAAAAGAACAGTTTTAAAGTGAAAAAAATATTTCTCAAGCAAATTAGGTAATTAAAAATTGATGTCTGTCAACAAAGGAAGAACAAAACTCATTAATAGCAGGCAAAAGAACTAAAAAAAATTGAGGGGCCGGCCCGGTGGCGCAAGCAGTTAAGTGCACGCGCTCTGCTGCAGCGGCCTGGGTTCGCCGGTTCGGATCCTGGGCATGCACTGACGCACTGCTTGTGAAGCCGTGCTGTGGCGGCATCCCATATAAAGTGGAGGAAGATGGGCACAGATGTTAGCCCAGGGCCAGTCTTCCTCAGCAAAAAGAGGAGGATTGGCAGATGTTAGCTCAGGGCCGATCTTCCTCACAAAAAAAAAAAAGGAAGAAGAACTAAAAGAATTGAGATTTAATTTAGTATGAGGGCAAATAATATTATAACTCAGAATAGTAGCTTATTTTCATAATGATAATCCTTCATCATTTAATTCAAGACTTAACCTAGAAAAACATTTAAAGTAGTGCTGGCTGGAGAAGCAAAGGACAGTGCTAAGGCAAATGGTTAATTCTGTGTGTGTGTGTGTGTGTGTGTGTGTGTGTGTGTGTGTGTGTGAGAGAGAGAGAGAGAGAGAGAGAGAGAGAGAGAGAGTATTTCTTAAAGAGAGGAAGCCTCAGCTGTCAGGAAAATTCAGCTTTCTAAAAATGACTAGTCCCACATGACTTCTATAGAGCTAATTTTAAAATCAGTAGCAAAGGATACTTTCTATTTCTGACATATACTTTAATAATACATTTTAGGGAATCAAGTATTTTCCAAAATTATTTGTTATTATTTTTATAAAAAGTACACAAATCTTTTTTTTTTTTTTTTTGTGAGGAAGATCAGCCCTGAGCTAACATCCATGCTAATCCTCCTCTTTTTGCTGAGGAAGACCAGCTCTGAGCTAACATCTACTGCCAATCCTCCTCCTTTTTTTCCCCCAAAGCCCCAGTAGATAGTTGTATGTCATAGTTGCACATCCTTCCAGTTGCTGTATGTGGGACACGGCCTCAGCATGGCCGGAGAAGCGGTGTGTTGCTGCGTGCCCAGGATCCGAACCCGGGCCGCCAGTAGCGGAGCATGCGCACTTAACCGCTAAGCCACGGGGCTGGCCCAAAAGTACATAAATCTTAAGTATCAAATATTTAATGTGTTTAAAAAATTGTTCCATAGGAAATTAGTTAAATAACCCAAGGTATATATATGCAGTAAAATATTAGAAAGCAATTAAAAATTGGTAGAGAATATTTAATGGCACTTGACACAAAGATATTCAAAATTGAAAATTTAATAAATTGAAAAAACATAAGACTGTGTAAAATATCCTTTTTAAAAAATATATACACATATCACACACACACACGCACACACGCACACACGCACACACACTAGATAAAACTGGGAAGCTACACACCAAAATCTGGTTTGGGCAGTCAGAAGAGCCTGAAAGATGGAATTTAGACTTTGTTTTAGAATTGGCCTGAAAATAAACCTGAATGTGACTGTTTCAAGGACAATTTAATTTTTATAATCAAACCTTGAAGAGGTTTGAATTCCTACAGAATCATGACAGATGCTATTTATCTTTGTAAAATTTTGAAAAGTAATAGTTACAGTTAATGAAAACCAAAGTGAGAAAGCTGAATATTGAGAAATTGATTGAACATTAGCTTATGAAATATCCATGTTATGAAATATGCATTACTGAAAATTAAAGTCTCTTTACTTGCAAAAAAAAAGTCTTCAAATTGAAATTCCTATAATATATGTTTGAGTCTGAGATCATATATAACCTCATTTGACTAAAATCTTTTTTCCTTAGAATTCTCATTGTTATACCCAATACTTTCTTTTTTGTATATGAAAGCTCCAATTAGAATCCAGTCTTTTCAAGCTCTGAAAGTATGCCCTTTGTTAATACAAATTATTCCCTTTTCACCTTTTATAGACTCTTAAATATGCCTTTTTCACTAGAGAAAATGTCAAACCTGTTTTGTAGCAGTATTATCAAGTTACTTGTAGGTATCAGGCCTCATAAAAAATGAAGGATTGCAACAGCAAAACTGGCTCAGAATATCTCCACAAAGTTGCTGGATCTCCCAAACCATATCACTTTTTTCTGTTTTTATTTAACTGTTGTTTCTATAAATTGATATTTTTTAGCAGTTTTGGATAAATTTTTTTTGGAAGATGCAAAGATAAAAACACCGATTGAACTCAAAGCATGAAAATATGAACTTTTCTGCCTTTTTTGAGTAATAGCCTTGCGCTGACACTTTCCCATATCTTTGGCAAAATTTCTAAAGTACTATTAGTGTTGGAAATTACTCATCAAGATCCTTTGTTACACTCTGAGTCCTGAGTAGAAAATGAACTTTTTAAAAAAACTTAGGTAACACATAGAATCAATAACAAAGCTAGAGTCCTAGACTCAGAAAACAGGAATTGGGTGAGGCTTGTGTCTGAGAGCACACACCAGTTATGCCATAGAAACAGGCTGGCCAGGACATTGCTGCTGGTGACACTGCTGCCATAATTAATCTCTAGCTGACCCCATGTCTGTGTGTCACTCCCCCAAGATTCAGGATCTCAGGACCTGAGCATCCAATTGGCAAGCCTAGGTCACTTGCCTACTCCCTAGCTGCCTGGAGTCCTGGGGAGAGGGCTTATCACTCCCACTTCAGCTTCTGTACTGGGCGATGGCCTCTCCCCTCTCATTAAACCCACACAAAGGGAAATTCCTGCCCAAAAGCAGGTGGTTTGAAAAACACATCACATCCAGACTTGGCTGTCTTAGTAGCACCATGCCCAGTAAGTCACTAAGCTAACTGGGCAAGTTTTAGTTACCTAACAGATTTTAAATAATTCAGACACGTCATGTCATCCATGCCCCCATTACCATGAAAGTTAACTAATTTAAAATGTGTTGACTGAATTTCTTTGATCAAAACCACTTGGAGAATAATGATAGCTATCATTTATTAAGCTCTTACTACCTATTAGGCACTGCCTTAGGTTTAAGAGAAAATTTTTCCAGAAAGGTCACTGTATATCTTCCTAGGCTTGTTGAGAGCCAGCCCTGATAGCCTAGTGGTTAAAGTTCAACACACTCCACTTCGGTGGCCTGGGTTTGATTCCCAGGCACGGAACCACACCACTCATCTGTCAGTAGCCATGATGTGGTGGCAGCTCACATAGAAGAACTAGAAGGACTTACAACTAGAATATACAACTATGTACTGGGGCTTTGGGGAGGAAAAAAAGAGAGAGAGCAAGATTGGCAACAGATGTTAGCTCAGGGCAACTCCTTCCCAGCAAAAAAAGAAAAGAAAGAAAATTTATTGAAAGATTAATTATGACTATAACAGCCCCAAAGTTAGATTTCTTAGTAGTGAAATCATTTTAACTACTTGCAAGCATGATAGACATAAGTGTGTATCTTTTGTAAGTCTTCTATTCTGAGGCTTAAATTGTATGAGATTTGCACTCAGTATAGTACTATGATCGTGGTATTTATTTTCAAGTTCTTTTGGTTAGGAGAATAGTCACTCGAGCCCACCTACATGAGACTGGGGGGTACACAGGGTAGAGAAGATGTGATCATAATGTAAGGATTGGCATGCAGTGAAAAGGGATTTGGATTATCAGACTAGGAACAGGGGCTGTAGTTACACTAGTCTCAAGAGATGGAACTGGGGAGTAATTCTGAATCTAATACAGCGTTAAGGACCTCAGTAGCAGGAGTTTATATTCTAGTTCTCTGCCATTAACATAACTCCTGACTTTTTTCTCTCCTCTGCTCCGTATATTTTCTCAACTACATCACTTCCAGCTATAACTTTGACCTGCATGACCCTTTTTGACTCAAGCTCCATCTCCTTCTTTGTGAATTTTCTCTACCTCATAGCTGCATTCTAGATAACTGCAAGTTACCTGACTATTGTTTCTTTCCAAATTCAAATTCTGTAAATAAGAATGATAGGCCCAACTCATATTTTATACCAGACCCCATCATAATTGCTGACCAGGAAGGACCTAAGGATCTGGTCCTTAGGTCAGGTATGCACCCCTGGTCAGTCAACAGGATAGAGGAGGAGTTAAATCCTACACAATATGGTCATCTGGGTCACCCCGTCAGCAAGAGCTGTGGACATGGTGACATGTCCCATGCAGTGACTACTTGATGAATTCTTAATGACAGATTTAGTGGGGGATAATCCACCCACTTTATCTTTCAGATTTGATGGCATTTTGTTCAGGTTATGTTTTCTGAATAATACTGAAAAACAAAAGCTTACAAAAATTTAAATGTTAGATTTGCTCAAATTGATATGTTAAATTACTTTAAAAGTGTCAGAAAAAAACCTTCCCCTTTTTTGATGTAAAAGTAGTGAATGTGATCTAAATTATTAGAGTTATAGTTATGGCCAAACTATTTTATCACAGTTGCTTTTTCCACAAGGTAGCATATGGCCCTTTATTTTAAAAAGTATCGTAGTAAAGGGGTTTTATGCCTGAGTAGATACGAGGTGATAATATCATTTTGGTAGCTAAGCAACTCACCTCAAGCTCCTGCCAGCACAATGCTTTGCACCTGGTAGAAATTTGATAAATATTTCTTGAATTGAATCAAAAAGGCTGCCTATATTTAAGTAAGCCTAGACTACAGCAAATATTCTCTATCAAGGGCAATAGTCATTGTCATCTAGGAATTCAAAGTTATAAATATTGATGCTCCCATGGTAATGAATTCACTAGCAGACTAGAAAATGGCTAGGTGGGAGTTCACAACCTCAAGTCCATCAAATCCCTGAATACCCCCATACACACTCATGCAAAACAAAACTTTTGTTTGAAATTTATTTACTATTATTATTATATAATAATATTTTATAATAAGAATATATAATTGCATAAATATGTTTACAATGAATATATAAAATATATAATATATAATTAATAAAATTATATAATATAATGTGCAATGTTATATTTTATAATATAAAGTATTATATTGATAATATATTATGTATAATATAGTGATATAAGTATTGTAATATTAATATATTTTTAATATTGTTTATTGGCAAAAAATCCATGATTTTCAACATATTTACAAATAACTCTATGAGTAAAAGATTAAGGAACACCAGCTACTATAATTTCACCAAAAAAGGAAAATGGTTGGAATTAATAAAATGAAATCAATGGAAAAACATACATACATTGATCATTTAAATAATGTATATTGAAAAGGGATGTTCCAACTTGAATTTGCCAGAGTTAGTATTATTCATTAAACTAAAACAGACTGTCATATAAGTAAGGAAGATAGATGACAGCCTTGTAAGTTCTTTTAAAAAAATGGTATGTGTGTTTCTCACAACTTAAAGAGCATTTGAAGGGAATAAGTATGGATTCCTTTTTCTCTTACAGAATTTGTTAGGCTAATAGCAAATTTTGCAAGGGCATCATTCAGAATTATAATTTTTCTATGCAAGAAACTTATCTGAGACATGTTAGCTGTTATAATCCCATCAATAACAGTGATTGTGCATGTGTGTGTGAGAGAGAGAGAAAAAGATATCTCCACAGAACTCTTAAAGTCTGAGATATTTATCTTAGGAATTTTAGGAAGCTGAAGATTTAAGTCTAGGCTCCTAATTCATTTTGAAAGAAAACTCTTATGTTCTCATCAATTTTAATATGTGATATTTTTTCAGATGTGCTTGTTACTCTGTAAAGTAATCTTTTCCTACCTTTGGACTGATTGTATCCAATGCTACAGCAGAATTTGGCACATTGGCACAGAATACCCACACAGCAATGGCACATAGACAAATTTATGCAATAATTAGTTGGTAATGTGTTAGGTAGTTTTATTTTCCATTTATATTAGGAAGAGATTTTGTTGTTAAAAAGAACTTCAACTGCTGATTATTGGAGAGTGCATTTAGCCATCACCTTGTTTTCTGGAATCCAACCAAGGTAGAAGAATGCTATTCGTGGGCTACTATAGAAACACTTTTGATTATTCTGTCTAAAAATTAAGGGTTTTTTTGCATAAAAGAATTCTTACACTGTTACGTAGAGCATTGCATCTCAAACTTTAACATGCATACAAATCACCTGGGCATCTTGTTAAATGCCCTGATTCAGTGGGTCTGATATGAGGCCTGAGATTCTGCATTTGTAACAAGCTCCCTGGTGATGCTGATGCTGCTGGTCCATGGACCACTCTTAGAGTAGCAATGATAGAAAGAACTGGACCTCAGGTGGAGGTAGGACAAAGTGTAGCTAATAGTGAACCAAAAAGTGGTTATTTTTTTGTGTCCCTTTGAGAAGAGAAGCCCTTCTTACATGTCTACAAAGAATTGAAGTAGAGCTTGGACCACTTAGGAGGGTCGCTTAGTGTGTAGGGACAAAATGACACATTGAAGCCTCTCGAAGTTTATCAAGAACAATCCCCTTTGGGATAGGTATACTCTACATCTGAGCGCTCACCTGAGGCTAAATTGGAGTGATCTCCACTGCACACTCATGAGAGAATGGGAGTGAAAAAGGCAAATAAGATCTTATTATTATGACAATAGTTTTGACCTCATGGACCCCCTGAAAGCCTCTTGGGAACCTCCCAGAGATCTCTGGGCCACTTTGAGAAATGCTGGCATACAGGAAACTACACATTATATGTTCATGCCTATTGCAAGTAACAAGGTAAATTTATAATGAGAGGAGCCAATAAATCATTAAGTATCTAAACCACAGGTAGTTTTGGTTCCTCCCTATTAATACAAGCCTTTTTTAATTGTCCTGATTGAAACCATACTCTTGACATTCCAGACAAGTTACATAGAAATGGAATGGAAGGAAATTTGTTCAAAGTACCCGCAGTGGCCAAGTAATTAGAAAGCTTATATTTCAAGGAGGTTATAGCAAATAATGGTGGGGGGATAGAGACAACACTTAGAACAACAAGACAAAGTAAATCTAAGCACATGGTCAGAAGATACTGTTTCCTGGCGCAACAGTTTGGCCTGGTTAAGAAGAGATTGGAGACACTAGTTGTTTAGTAAAGAGAATTATAATTTTAAAAGAATTATTTTTATGTTACAGTAACTGTAATAGATTTTCACATTCTCTCCCTATTTTCCTCATTAGTGCTACTGGCCAGAAGGAACCTTGGACTGGGAAAAGAGACTCTCTGAGCTGAGAATTGCAGCTCTTGTAGCAGCCTACTGCTTACTGCGTCTCTTGCTCTTCTTGTGCTTAACAAGGGCCCGCGAGGATTGGGCTGGCCCAGGAGTAGTGAGAGCAGAACAGAGAGTCAATGTTGACTATAATTATTAATATTTATCGAATACCTAAAATGTGCTAAGTGATTTTAAGTTATAAAGAAGTAAATTGTTACTTTATACTTAGGCACAATGCCTGAATATGGGTCAACTAACCAAAGTATTACCCTCTTAATCAGCTAGCTTACTCAAGATTCTTGGGATAGCCAGAAAAGAGGAAAAAATGAAAATTATGAGAGAGGAACCTTTACCTTCCACCATAATCTTGTCCTGCTTCCCTAGTAATGCTGAAATCATTTGCTATAACTCTCCTTGAATACCAGCAATTACAGGAATCATGCCAAAGGCACACATACCATGAATAGACGAAAGAGAATGCCACTAAGTTAGGAAGGTAAATCACATATAATTTAGTAAGAGGGCAAAAATAAAGCTAAGTTTGAAATTAGCCATAATGATAAGACGAGGCCAAAATTAACTTGATATGAGCCTTTTTACTCTTACGGGGACCGAGAATCTGGGTTGAAAGAATCTTGGGAACACAGAGAGTAAAAAATAAAAAAATAGGGAAGGGGGCATAACCTTACCAGAAATGTTCAATGGGATCTCACTTATTCATTGTATTCACTGCTGTAGCAAAAGACACAGTAATCCGGGTTCGCTACAGCCATCTTTCAAGGCTAGATCTTTCCTTGAGATGTTCTAGACTCACTCATGACTGCATCCTAGGGTTGACTAAATCAGCACAATCAAGACAATACTCTACACCTGAGTTAATCCAAAGCCAGGTAAAGGTTCTGATCACCAATTTGGATTCTGTACTCACTTCCAGTATGTGTTGGGGGGGGAGAAGGGGGGATGGGGGGTTTCCACACACCACCAATTCTCCGGACACCAGCTGGGTGTCCTAAAATCATCTCAATTCTGGCACTATCTATGTGGAGGTAGCATCAGATTCCACAGGTTAAGGGCTCAGTCCTAATGAGACCGCCCCCTCCCCCTCCCCTCTGCTTCAGACGCCAGTGGCAAGTCCAGGTTGTTACCTGTGCTTCTAACATACTGGCTATAAATCAGAACTTCCCATGACCCCCTCCTTGGGTTCTATTAATTTGCTAGAGCAGCTTACAGAATTCAGAGAAACATTTTACTTACTAGATTATCAGTTTATTATAAAAGGATATAACTCAGGAACAGCCAGAGGGAAGAGATGCAGAGGGCAAGGCATGGGGAAAGGGCATGGAGGTTCTATGTCCCCTTTAAGCCAGCATCACTCTCCCACTGCTGCAAGTGCTCACCAAGCCGGAAGATCTCTAAACCCGCACCTTTTTTGGGTTTTTGTGGAGGCTTCATTACACAGGCATGATTGATTGATAAAGCCATTGCCCATTAGTAATTGAATTCAATCTCCATCCCCTCTCCCTTCCCCGAGGTCAGGGGGGTGGGACCAAAGTTTTTCATCCTATTATCACACGGTTGGTTCTCCTGGCAACCAGCCCCCATCCGTAGGTGTGGTCAAAAAGTAACCTAATTAACATAACAAAAGGTTCCTTTGTCCCTCTCTTCACTTAGGAAATTCCAAGGTTTTTAGGAGCTCCCTGCCAGAAGGGGGGATGGAGACCAAGTATAAATTTTTAATTATAAATCACAATATCACACTAGGCAACTAGTTAGGCTGTATTACAAGCTTGATTGTAATTTTCTTGTTTTCTCTAATAATGCGTCAGCCATACGAAAATATAACACTCCATGTAACACTCCTTGGTTGAAAAGAAAGCACTTGAGTTTCTAAACATCTTGTATGAATCTCAGTGTCCTATTTCTTCTTATCTCAAAATCCTTGAGCTATGCCACAAGTACTGCTGGTGTAATAAACCCCTAACATCCCAATCCTCTGCAATAACTAATAATAGTCACATATAGGGAGTTTCAGCAATGATTTAAGCAAAAGACTGAGAAACTAATGTTACATTGTTTTGATAGTATGATAAATTTTACAAAACTTACTATTTTAGGGCTTTCCATGTGCTAGACAGAATTAATTAGAATCTGTTAGATGTAATTTTGCTGAAATTCTAGTATTCATTATTTTTATCAAAATACATTGAATATCCACTATGAAAAATTATATTTTTATTATGGCTGCTTAAATTCTTTACCTGCCTTCAAAAGGCAGATAAAAGTTCTATTTTAGCTCGTTTATGGGCCATTAGTCATTTTGTGTAGTTTGAAATTCCCTTATGTGGGGTATTATATGGGGTTAAATAAACAATATATTTATTTATATTTTATTTAATATAAAATATTCCTTATTTCTATATTGGTATCTGAATTTTAAAAATCTTCTTAATTGATAGGGCACTTCAGAGGTACTTGCCTCAACTAAAACTTGTAAAAATAAGCTTTTTAGAAATGTCCAGGACTGCTCCCTAAACAATTATGCTAACTAAATATACATTGAGAAAAAGTAGTCGTAAGTACTACTACTTATCAAGTAGTTAGATAAAATAGACTAAAGATTTAAAGAAATTGAATTGATGGAATCACTTAATTTTTAAATCGGCTAATAGAGAAAATACATCTAGTTTATAATGGATAAGAAATCTGCATCACTATTAGCTTAGATAGCTTAGATCATAGTTAAAATTGTTCTTATAATGAGAAAAGACATAGCTGGAAACAGTTCAAAACATGAAACTTCAGAAACACATAAGGTGCACATGTGAGATAGGATTTTAAAAATATAAAGATTAGTTATAGGAGGAAATTATAGTAGCTTTGGTTAGAAATACTGTTTTCTTCTGACAAAAAAGACAAAATGCTAGAAAATTCAGGAGAAATACTAGGAATCCAAAACATTTTTTATTTTACTAAATGTCTTGTTATAAGAAAAAGTAACCTTTCTAAATAATCTATCATAGTTTTAAAGAACACGTTAGTGATTATTTGATTTTTTTTTTCCTGGTTTTTGAATTTTCAGTGCTCAGTAATTATTCTTAATGAGATCTAGTGTAGTTGTAACTGCACAAAATTGGGGTTTTCTTGCCGGATGCACATAAACAGCCAATTAATTATGGCATCAGCCTTCTGGAAAAGAGATCAGCTTTATTCTGCAAGATCGATCTGCTGGGAGAACAGGAAGCGTGTGCCCTCAGATCTGTCTCCCGGATTCAGGATTTGGGGCAAAATTTAAGAGGTTAGGGAGAACAGGCTGGCACATGGAAACACTGGCAGGACAGGTTTTGATTGGTGGACTTCAAGCATTTCTGGTAAGCTTTTAAACATTTATGACAGGGTTCTAAACATTTATGTGGTTCTGAACTTTTTTTTGTGTGTGTGAGGAGTTCAGCCCTGTGCTAACACCTGCCAATCCTCCTCTTTTTTTATTTTTGCTGAGGAAGACTGGCCCTGGGCTAACATATGTGCCCATCTTCCTCCACTTTATATGGGTCACCGCCACAGCATAGCTTGCCAAGCAGTGCATCCGTGCGTGCCAGGGATCCCAACCAGCGAACCCCGGGCCGCCGCAGCGCATGCACACTTAACTGCTTGTGCCACCAGGCTGGCCCCAAGGTTCTGAACTTTTATGATGGGCTTCTAAACATTTTTGATGAGGTGGGGAAGGAATTTTAACATTGGATCTTCCTGAATGAGGGACCCTTCGCTTCTGATAAAAGTTGGACTTGCAAGTTGCGATTGTGTCCCAGTCTTGGGTTCCGTGGGAAGGAGGATCTCTGGTTGCACGGTCGTTTCAGGTCAAGACTTCTTTTGCACATGCTCTGGCTACATGACTTTGCAGATTTTCTGAAAGGCAATTAATCACTCTGTTGATAAGAGATGGGGTCAGTTGAACTGGTCCTGGAGGGCCCAAGATTACATAGTTAGTCTGAACATTTACGTGACTGAGTCTAAACATTGTTTTCCATATTGCTTTCTTATGTTTATGCTTAGTCAATTTCTAAAACTTTTTAAATACCATACAATATACCTGTCTTTTTGCCCCCTCAGCAATCGCGTGGAAGCATGGACAAGAGATGTTGCTTTCTTACTCAGACAAGAAGGCAGGCCTATGGTTAATCTTTTCCCTAAAAAGACGAAAGTAAGAGTTATGGAAAAGGACTGGAGGAATACAGATAGAGCAGTAAATTGGTTAAGAAAGGAAGCGATTAATTACACTCAACCATTTGTTCTGTACTTGGGATTAAATTTACCACACCCTTATCCTTCACCATCTTCAGGAGAAAATTTTGGAGCTTCAATATTTCGCACATCTCTTTATTGGCTTAAAAAAGTAAGTACCCTATATGCACTCAAAAGTAGAAGTTAACATGATATCTGTATATTACTGGTATTTACTCACTGTTTCTTTTATTATCACTTTTAAAGAAAATTTTGAAAACTGTATATTCTCATTAAATCAAACTTGACCAATAACTGGTTGACAAAAACTAAACAGGCAATTTTACAGAAATAAAATATATTAAAACTTAGAAAACTACTTCTGAATTGAATACATTTTCATATAATATGTCTATAAGAAGACAAACTGAAAGACACTCTCTTAGGAGTGCAGGCAGTATTCACTTTGCACAGTTCAGGATGGTAAAAATGACCATGCCAGCTGAAACTGTACAAAGAGATCTTAATAATCAGTTTGGGGAAATGACCATGTTTCTAGGACTCTTAAAAACATTTGTCAAAACATTTAAAACTTTCTTATTTTGGGTTATAAATGTATAGGGAAATGAAAAAATAGTAAAACTAGTATTTATTGAATGCACTGTAACTGAAAACACTAGAGACATTGAGAACTAAAGTGCTTTGGTTTTTTTGTAACAAAATGTAGCAAGAGTAGTTTGCACAGTGCTTGCCTTCTCACTGTATAACTTAAGCTACCGAGCAAGTGTCTTCTGTATGTCTTGGCAAATTGTCATATTCCTTTCTAAATTTGGATAACCTTCCAACATTTTACCCTTTGCACTTTTAACATCATGATGTATTTCTGAGAGTTCCTTTAATGTGAAGATTTTTGCCAGTATCCCTTCCTCTAGGACAAGTTTATCCTTTTCTTTGCAATGACCTTCCTCCTTTAGATCAATGAGTCCTCTGGTTGTATATCTAGAATGTCTCAAATGGTAGCAGTGTCAGCATTCTCAGGCAGCTGTTTCCTCTATAACTCCATTTACATTTTATTCAGATTTCACTTCCACTGTTACCACTTTTTATTTCCTTACTGTACATTCATCTTTGTTCACCAGTTCCCTCTTTTGATTATCCATTTTGATAAAACGTCACATGGAATTATCACTGGGAGACAAGGAGGCTGCACAATTACACACTTTGCTGTCTGTGTGTATACTGAATGAAAGATGTGCAGTGACTAACCACTGAGAGACTTTGAAGTAAATGACTTGATTAGTCACTGATTATGAGACACATCTGTAATTTATGTAGTGGTTTGTAGACTAAAGAGCTAGCAGATTATGAATGTGATAGTTTGTACTTTATGCAATAACTCACAGTTAATATACCTTGGTAACTAAAATTTGAACTCTATTGGGGGACTGGTGTTATTTACCTGAACTGTGGTAACTGAAATCTGTGCATATCTGAACCATGCAAAGAGAGGACTGCCTGTGTTTTGAAACATCATCTTTAATCAAATTTAAGTTACTTTAAAAACTCTAATCAGAAACACTATTTAGTGCACCCTATTTTAAAGGAAATAATGTCCAAGTTTCAGATACTTCATGTGTTCTTAAAGGGTTCTAACTGGCTCCATCTTGAAAAATGTGTCTGGAGTTAGTACTAGCCTAATGAAATGAGTCAAATAACTTTTAAGTAAAATAATAAGTAGATATTTGAATTTTTTAAAGTTACATGACTAAAAGATATATAAGACTTTAGTCTTAATTGTTTTCACCAAAACTGTAAGCATTTATATGTATTAAAAAGTTGTATTTGTTTTTAACAAACATTTGGCTATCTCACTAGATATTGATATTTTTACTAGTGGACTATTGGGAAAAAGGAGTCTAGATTCTTAGGTTGTTGATTCTGAAATCTGAATTGATCACACAACTATATTTAAAGTGCTTGGACACTTTTTCTGGACTAGAATACTATCTAATACAGCTCATGTTTTCCATTGACATGTATAATTTTTTAAATAATTTTCATAACTGTCTCACTATATAAACAAATATTGATATAAACCTTTTGTTGTTGCTGGAAAATTAACAATTTGTTCCTAATTTATGTTTTTGATTTACTATTTTATTTACATAATTTATGACCATTCTTTTCTACTAGCATAAATAATTAAATGTTGTCTAGTTTACCATACATACTTGTTGGAGAAGAGGAATATTACTACTTTGTTTTTCTCCCCTTTTCAGGTGTCTTATGATGCCATCAAAATCCCAAAGTGGTTGCCTCTGTCAGAAATGCACCCTATAGATTATTACTCTTCTTATACAAAAAACTGCACTGGGAAGTTTACAGAAAAAGAAATTAAAAATATTAGAGCATTTTATTATGCTATGTGTGCTGAGACAGATGCCATGCTTGGTAGGTGGTGTAATTAATAAACTATTATATGAAGAAAAAGCATAATATGTTTTCAACCAACTGTGATCATGCTTTTTGGTGACTTGTATGAACATCCTGAGATAATTTCTTATAACAATTGCTTAGATACTTCAGATTTAGGATTATAAGACTCTTGACACATATAAAAATTAGATAATTTGCATTATTAATAGTAGAATAAAAGCCTCTCAATCCAAATTATTCATAAATTAATAAATGCTTAGATTTGTTCATACATAAAGAAGAGGTCATAGAAGGCTATCATCTGCTTGAAACAAAACTTTTAACCGGCTTTAATCAGGAATCAGTATTCAGCCAAACACAGGTACATGTGTGACAGGTAACTGTAAGGCAGCTGAGGTTCAAGTAGAGGAGACAGTTGAGTGTAGAATCTCATGACTTCTCCCAGACTTGTAATAACTGCAAAACAAATCCATTCTCCCTAGGCCCTCTAGAGCAAGGCTTAACTAAAGCTGAGATCAGTTTCCCCATGTATATTCTGGTCCAGACTTATAGTGAATTTCCTTCCCTAATTCAACTCAAAACCAAACCTGCCTGCATAAGATGATTGTCAGGGAAGTGTTTTGCCTGCTCACTTGTAGAGTTATGGCAGTTTCCACTTCAGATGGAGAGAAACATTGGTTTAAGAAAATATACCAATTTTTATAACAAGTTATTTTCATAACACCATATCAGGTATTTTGCTGCACTTTGGAGTGGAGCATAATTGCATTAGTGAAGTGTGGGTAGCACCCCTTCTATACAAAGTAAACCTTGGGAATAAACAAGCGAATGGCTATTTCTTAAAAAGCATTCATTGGGCAAAAATAGAAAAATATAAAGCAGAAAGCAAAAAAGCCCTGTGGATAAATTATTTATAAAATAGCAAATATATGTATTAAAAGATTTTCAAGGACTGTCCAACTACTCAATCTTCAATGCAAATAAGATTTTAAGTAAGTTTGCTTAATCTACGTCCACACGAATGTTGAATTGTATTTCGATATTTTCTGATGTTAGTGATATTCACCCATTTGCACCCTCAAAATCGCTTTTGAAAGTTTGTACCTATCCATTTATCCATATCTACTAAAGTGAAATAGTATATAATGTTGCTGCAGGGAGTGTGGGAATACTACTCCTGAAGTCTCTTCAGGAAAAAAAAAATGCAGCAGCTCACTTAAAGTTACAAAGTTTATGGACTATATTACAAAGTTTATGGAATATATTGTATCTTGTTGTTAAATCTACAACTGGTCTGGTCACCATATAATACTTGCTACTGTTCAGTGTGTTTGTTCAACAAACACTGAGTGCCTGCTAGCTATCAGGCACTATGTCAGGCACTGGTGGTACTCAGTTGAGTATTGTTAAGATATGACACATTAATTAAAAGCACTGGAAGCTCTTACCCCACCTCAGGGCCTTTATATTCACTGCTCCCTCTGCCTGGGATGCCCGTCCCTTTGCTTTTTACATGGCTGGCTATTCTCAGTTTTTAGCTCTCAGCTCAATTACCACCTCAAAGATGTCTTCCCAACCAATGTAAGTTAGTATGCCAGCCCCATCATCCTACTTACTCCTTACCTTATCTTCTTGTTTGTTTTACATCATAATCTTTAGTTATTTAGTCTATTTACTTGTTTTCTGTCCGTTTCCCTTGAAGAATGTGAGCTCCATGAGGTCAGGGCCTTCCATCTTACTCAACATTGCATGCTAGGTGCCCAGCTTTGCATCCACAGTGCCTAGCACATAATAAGAACTCAGTAAACATTTACTGAATGAGTGTAAACACCAGCAATTATAACATGTTGTTGTAACTACAGTAGTATACAAGTCGTAGGGGTCTTGGAGGACAGAAATTCCTTGGATTCACTCTACCTGGAGGAGCAGGGAATGCTTCACCAGGGACGTAATGCTCGAGCTGGGTCATAAAGGAAGAATGGGAATTTGCCAAGTAAATGGTGGGAGAAAGGGCATTCAACACAGAAGGCAGAGTATGTACAGAGGCAAGAAAGTCTAAACTAATTATTAGGTCAGGGAATTCTAGGCAGTTTAGGATTGTGAAAGTAAAGGTCTAGGGGTAGCTGAGGGTGCTGAGCTTGCTAAAGAATTAGACAATGGGAAGATGTGAAAAAATTTTAAGCTGGGCTGTAACATGATCAGATATTTTAGAAAGATAGCCACCAGAGTGGTACAAGGGATATTGTGGAGGGGAAGGAGGAGTGGAGACAAGAAGACCAATTAGGAAGCAATTACAGCTGTCCAGTTGAAAGATCCAGATGGTCTGAACTCCGTAAATAACTCCATAGAGCAGTGGGTCTCAGTTCTGACTGGACCTCTGAATCACCTGTGGATTTTTCTTAATAATACAGACCCCTGCAGGCCAGATTCAGGAACTGCCAAAATAGAGATGACCTCTCTGGACTGCGCCTTACTGTGTTTCTCTTAATTGCATGAGGAGGAAGTTTCAGGACACTAAGAGACAGGGACTGGTCAGAGGAAGTTTACTGTCCAGTTATTCCCTATCCAAGAATATGCTAAATCACATTTGTATACCGTGTGTACTGCTTCCAGCTCTTCTTCAAAGGTGGGATTTCCATAACCCTCAGCCAACTTCATGGGCGTGATCTGGCAATTGAGGATTTGGGGGAAAGGGTGGCAGGGTGGAGGTGTTCTGACCCCTCTTTTCACTTCTCATTGGGCAGAAATTGTGGGTCGGTGGTGATATCAGTTGTTTCATCATCTGAGACACGTATAGTACTGATATCCAGACTCGTCTTTCTTTTTTTCATTCGAGTCACTAAGAGGAACTTGTTTTCCCCCATTCTCTGATAGAAATAGAGAGCAAGCCAGCATGATCTCCAAATAAAGAAACTTATCCCATGAGTATTATATTTTCTCCTTCCTCTCTCTAGTCTGTCAACTGAGGGGCAGGCACATGAAACTTGGTATAACTTAAGGTAACATGAACATGTTAAGAAGCATCCTTACAAATTCTTATAGAGTTGTTATAAACTTATTGTGATAGAATAAAACATAAATTGAAAGATAATTAAGATTTATCTTGATTTGTATTATAGGTGAAATTATTTTGGCTCTTCGTCAGTTAGGTCTTCTTCAGAAAACTATTGTCATATACACCTCAGACCACGGAGAGCTTGCCATGGAACATCGTCAGTTTTATAAAATGAGTATGTACGAAGCTAGTGCCCACGTTCCACTCTTGATAATGGGACCGGGAATTAAGGCCAACCTACAAGTATCAAATGTGGTTTCTCTTGTGGATATTTACCCTACCATGCTTGGTAAGTAAGGCAATTCTGTAAATATTTCTAATAATGCTGGGGAATGAATAAGCAAAGTAGTCAGAGGCCCTGCTGACTTGTTTATAACCTTGAGCAACTCATTTAACTGTGAGTCAAATCCGTATCTGAAAAATGAAGATAATATTCCTCGGGTTCCTTTGGCCTTCACTTAGTATAGTGATTTTTCCTTCAAAAGATTCAGTCAGGATATGACTATAAAGTAAGCCACAAAAGATATTCAGGTTCATAACTTTATAGATATGATTTGTATATAATTTGATTCTCTACCACCACCTCCCTAAAATGTAAGCATTTCCCTTCTGGATTATTCCATCCACTTTCAAACTACTAATTTTGTACAGTGTCAGAAAAGTCTCTTAATTTGATGCTATAAACATATTTCTCCTCAGAATCTTTAGATTATTCTGTACTATTTGCTTCACTAGCTTCTTAATGTCTATAAGCATAACAATAGGCCTAGAACAGCAACATTTGGATAGGGGTTGTTGAAGATACTAGAACAGTGCCATCATCAAATTTAGAGGAAACTATATAGAACTGTTAGTTTCTATCTAAGTTAAAAGAGTACTTTAAATTCAATAACATTTAAATACTGTAATTCCTCTGTTCTAAGCCACCATCAATTGCAAAAAGTACCATGAATTTATAAATAGATTTTGGTAAAAAAAAAAGATACAATATAAGATATATATGTTTAATATGTATTAACATATTAAATGTATAATATGTATTAACATATTAAATGCTTAATATGTATTAACATATTAAATGCTTAATATGTATTAACATTTAATATGCTTTCATATTAAAATGTGAAAGCAAACGTATCTGAAAATCAAAGAAATAAGGAAGCTCTTTTTGTCTCCTTCTTTCAGCTACACCGTCTTTCCCTTCATTTAACTCAAGACTATTCTAGGGTCTTAAATTTCTTTACAGTTAATTTATATCAGTACCTTTTCCTTTTCTCTTTTATTTCACATCACTTCTTGTATATTTGAACACAATTCTTTGTTGTTCTTTTGCCTGATGTATATTTTTAACCTCTTCAGTTTCTTAGTCATCACTTACTGGTTCCCCTTTATCCCAAAGTAATTATTGCACTTAGCCATACCTCTGCCACCTTCTGGCTCCATAACTTCCAGGCAATCCTTGTTACTTTTCCTCATTTCTGTTTTTATAAGAAATGTATGGAGCCAGTCCTGATGGCCTAGGGGTTAAAGTTCAGTGCTCTCACTGCTGCGGCAGTGCTGCCTGGGTTCGTTTCCTGGTTGCAGAACCACACCACCCATCTGTCAGTTGCCATGCTGTGGTGGTGGCTCACATAAAAGAACTAGAAGGACTTACAACTAGGATATACAACCATGCACTGGGGCTTTGGGGAGGGAAAAAAAAGAAGACAATTGGCAACAGATGTTAGCTCAGGGTGAATGTTTCCCTGCAAAAAAAAAAAAAAAAAAATGTGTGTGCAATTAGGATTATTTGTAACTATCTTATTATCACCTTCATAGTTTTATGTATATATGCTTCTTTATGGTGGCATTTCTTTAGTTTTCTCCCCTAGTTTTTCCTCACGTAGAACTTTCCCTACCCCATTTCCAAATTTCCTTAAATTTTTAGCCTTGTTCTGTTTTCTTGAGGTACAGTTACCAGAACTGCAAAAGATTATGAAAGGTTGGAGTGATTCTTTCTCAGTTTTCCATCAATATATTTCACAGTGATATCTGGAGTTTTGTTTGTCTTTTTGACTCTAGCAGCTAAATAGTCCAGTGTCTGTAGGGAGCTGTCTGCAGTGAGGCCTAGTCTATTCCTAGTCATTCTATCACCACGTATGTTAGTCGATTTATATGCATTGTTTAAATCATTTTTCTTTAACTGTTGTTTTATATTTGCCTACGATGCAAATTTTCTACTCTATAATCTTGATACACTATTATCACTACTTGCCATTTCATACATCATAAAAGTTAAAAGTCATCAGCAAACTGGAAGATTTCATAATGTATTTATCTAACAGATTATATAAGAAAATATCAAATGAAGTTGGTTGGAATGAGGGAATTTTCATTTATCCACCTAGAGGAACACCTGCCTATCCCTGCCTACTTTATGCTACTTGACAATAAGCATTTCTTTAACCAAGACAGAACATTCCCAGAGACTCCTTTGCATTGCTTCCCCACACTTCTGGAAATGATGTAGGTTCTCTGCAATTGCAGGGTTTTTTCTGCAATTTGTCAATTATTACGGTTTTCTAAAATTCATAGTTCTACATAGATTTTTATTTATCTTTCATTGATTCTTGGTAATAGACTCCTTCTGAGTCGCATTTCCCTGCAGGATGTATTTTATTAACAGCATTGAGATCATGTGTTGATTAGACCTGCCCAGCTAAGGTAAAGGAAGTAAAGCCAAAAATCAGTGTCTCTCCAGTTGTAAACAGGAAATTACCATCTTCAAGGCTTAGCACAGTTTTTTGTTGTTGTTTTTTTTTGGTTTTTTTGGTGAGGAATGTTAGCCCTGAGCTAACATCCATTGCCAATCCTCCTCTTTTTGCTGAGGAAGATTGGCCCTGGGCTAACATCTGTGCCCATCTTCCTCTACTTTATATGTGGGATGCCTGCCACAGCATGGCTTGATAAGTGGTGCATAGGTCCGCACCCGGGATCCGAACCCAAGAACCCTGGGCTGCTGAAGTGGAGCGTGCAAACTTAACCACTACACCACCGGGCCAGTCCCTTAGCACAGTTTTTAATGTGTTTCATAATGAATATTTTTATTATCAAAGGGGGCAAGTTGCATTTTTATAATTTTTGGGGGGGGAGGGGGAGTAGAGAGAATATCTGTGCAAGGGTCTTTATATAAAACAGTGAAACATTTTATTAACCAGATGTTAACTAGAGATAAGGTAGAAAGAGAAAGATGCAAGGGGCTGCCACAAGAACCTCATGTTGGAGCCAGGAAACAACATTGTAACATTATTATTTATCTACAATTAACTTTTTATAAATGATACAAGGTTAATATTCATAAAGCTCTTACAAATCTATAAGAAAAAGAGAAATACCCTGTTAACAAATTAACAGAAAGATATAAACAAGCAATTCACAACAAAAGATACACAAATGGCCAAGATATTTTTAAAGGTTCAAACTCAGTAGTCAGAAAAATATTCAAACGAGAAGATACCATTTTTCTTTCACATGTAGAGTTTGCAAGGATTAACAAGAATTAGAAAATCTTGTATTAGAAATAGGACTTCTGATATACTGCTGCTGGGAGTATAAACTGGCACCAATTTTCCAGAAGCAAATGTGGCATTATGTTCCAAATTTCTTAGAAATGTGCATACTTTTTGACCTAGAAATTCCAATTTTAGGGAAAAACTTAAAGAATACACAGATTTATCTCCATGGATATTTATTATAGTATTATGTTATATTAAAGAATTAGAAACAGTATGAATGTCTAGTAGTAATGGATTGGGTAAAAAACAGTCAATTTTATTTTAAAAGGTGAAATGCAATGTGAAAATGGCCCCCATGTATTATTAAAAAGAAAATGTAGGCTTTAAAACTGAATAAACAGGTTTGTTTTATTGTTTTGGTTTTTGCTCATTTATTGAGACAGGGAGTCTATCTAATTTATTGTCCAAATCAGCACATTTTTTTAGAGTAAAAGGGTACTATTAACTATTACACCAGGATTGACGGGCACAAACTGAGTCTGTTGCCTCGGTGAACAGCCTTACCAGCCAACAAGGCAAAGATTATTCTGATGGTCCATGTTTAATCTGATGTTTAATACAACCGTTTAAAATGCAATTGCTCAGTGCTGGAAGAGTTTAAAGCTACTCTAGTAGGGATTAAGTCTAAAATTAGACGTGTGGGACAGTATGTTCTGTTTCACCTCTTCTTAATAAATAAACTTATACAGCTTTTGATGAAGTATCCACAAAGGACTTCTTATTTTGTGATTCTTCTAATCAATTAGGAGCTTAAAATAGATATAAAGTGTAATCTATTAGAATTCTAAAGGTCTTTTTTCTATTAGCTTAGCTGTAGCTGTATTATTTTGTATAAATCCAATTTACACACAGAGTATGGGATTAAATTTCTCAGATCAAAGCCTCAAGCCAGACTTCCTCTTCCCTTCCTTCCTATGGACCTTAGAAATATCATATAAAAGATGGTGATTCAAAAAACTGTAAATAGAAAGATATTGAATAGGAAAAACTAATAGGGATTCCTGTTTTAATAAACCTACTTTACTATAAAGAGTCTATTGAAAATTTAAGATGCTACAATGCTTTTATTAAAAAGTCTGCATTTACAAGTAGTTTTTTAAAGGTATTTCAAAAAAGTACTTTTTTTTTTTTTCTGAATATGACTCTTTTTTTTTTTAATTTTTTATTTTTTTATTTTTCCCCCCAAAGCCCCAGTAGATAGTTGTATGTCATAGCTGCACATCCTTCTAGTTCCTGTATGTGGGACACGGCCTCAGCATGGCCAGAGAAGCGGTGGGTCGGTGCATGCCCAGGATCCAAACCCGGGCCGCCAGCAGCAGAGCGCACGCTCTTAACCGCTAAGCCACGGGGCCGGCCCAGTACTTTCTTTTCTATAAAATTATATTATGTGATAGAGTAGGAAGAGTGTTCTTCTTAGTCTATTTATCCTTGTAGCTGCTTTATTGTATATTATCTCTTTATCGTTTTCTAATACTGGCAGAAAAGTGCCATTTTTATGAATAGGAATTTTTTGTACTATTAAAGCTGATACCATTATTTCAGAGATTATTCTTTAAAAATTACTCCTCGAAATATTTTCTTCTCTGATAACCTAATATCAGCATCCTTTAGCTCAGTTAGTAATAAAGGTAGTCTCATTTTAAAATTAAAACTTTTATTTTCTCTTTTAAACTTATTTTCACGTGAATTTTTTTCTTTTAATAGTTGATCTATTTTGTAAAACACCTGCCTTCCTCTCACTTAAAAGAGAAATCCAGATTTTTTTGAATTGTGAAAATGTAATTATATAAAAATGCAATTGTGTTTAAAAGAATGCATAATTGCTAGTGATTTAAATTGCAAAATCCTCCTTGTTCCAGGGTCTTAGTGGAAAGTTGGGAGGGGCATTCTGCATAGACTATTTTGTTTTTATCAGCTGAAAAATATTGTGAAGTTGAATAACTACAGTAAAGTAAGACTTGTGGGGTAGTATCAAAGAGTGCAGAGATCCTAGAGTCAGACTGCCTAAGTTCAGATCCCTCCTTCAGTATTTACCAACTGTAGGGCCTTGGGCAAGTTATGTAACCTCTCTGGTCTTCAACTTTCTTATCAATAAAATGGAAATAATAGAGGCTATTCCATAGCTTAGAACGATGCCCAGAATATGGTAAACATTTGACTGTTATTATCATTAATATTGATAATATTAATGTTATCAATATTAATGTTGATAATATAATGTTAATATTGATAATATTATCATTAATACTGATAATGATCTTCTTAGGTTTGCCCTAAAAAATGTACATAGTTTGCATCATTGCCATCCAGTCTAACCCCTTAGCTTCTGATATGGTCAGGAAGAAATATAATCTTATCTCTCTTCGGGAGACCATCACACATATCCAGGTCTGCATTTTTACCCATTTGTTTACTGTTTTAAATTTAAGTCAGTCTTTATTAAGAATCCTGCAGTTACTTCCAATCTTTGCTTATACTGCAAAGAGAGATAAAACTTAACTTTAAATGGGATTAGAATGACAGATTTGCCAGAGGAAAAAATATGAAAAATGATTTTAAACAAAGTTCAAAGAGCTCTTTGAAAAGCCGTTAAAGCTAAAGGGCTTTTAAGGAAATCATTGATAAATATATGAGAAATGAGTACCCAGTTTCCTGAGGTATAGAAAAACTAATAAATACCTAAAGTATTTATTAAATACTCTGGATATTTGACATGGGTTTTATTCATCAACATCAGTTTACAAAGGTATATTATTCTACCAATAATAGACTGGAAACAGGTCACCATTACCTCTTGCCTGGACTCCTGCAATAGCTTCCTAACTCCCACCTTCTGTCCTACCCACTTTTAGTCAATTCACCATATAGTAGTTAGCGTCAGACCATGTCACGCTTCTGCTCAAAATCCTCTACTGGTTTCCCATTTCACTTGGAGTGAAATCCAAAATCTTTAGCTGAGCCTGAGAGTCCAACATGATTTCCTCCCCTCCCAACTTATCTTTTACACTTTTAGCCCTCACCTACCCTGCTCCAGCCATACAGGACTCCTTGGTGTCTGGGGAAGGAACCAAGCAGCTTCTTGCCTCGGGGTCTTTCCAGTTGCTATTCCCTGGCAGAATGCCCTTCCTTCCCGCAGATATCTAGAGGGCTCGCTCTAGCCCTTCCTCAGGTCTCTGTTTAGATGTCACCTCATCAGAGAGGCCTTCCCTGAGCACACTGTATAAAAGAGCAAATGAACACATTCCTGCCAGCACCATCTCCCTTTTCCTGCTTTATTTTTCTTCACTGCACCGATCACCATCTGACATATTGGCTTGTCTCTCTCCCCACATCAGAAGGTAAGCTCTAAGAGAGCTTAGCGGCTTTGTCCACTGTTGTTTCCCTACACCTGGAACAGCACCTGGTTTGTTGAATGATTTAAAAAAATAAATACTTAAATGGACTCTTATCCCAGTTTACTACTGAATTCTCATATAAACACAGGGGAATCACGTAAATTTTCTTAGTCTTCCAAGCTTCTTTAGGAAAAGTAGGCTAAGACTAGATCTGAAATAAGGTATTTTTAAGTATTAAAGGTTATTAAAATGCTGAATACAGGAACTTCCCACAGTCATGAGTATATGCTGTTGGGTCCCTGCTTCCCAGCCATCCTCAGAGGCCTCTTCTCTTCCTCTTGTGCCTCACGAGTGGTGCCACCTGGTGGCTGACACACAGACCAGCCTGACCAGCCCATTCCCTCGCCACTTTGTGTCCTCCCAGGAGACCTTACTAGCCTGCTGTCTTGTAGCTCATTAGTTCCATCTTGGGTAGTCCCTTTCTATCATACATATCCTCTTTATAGTCTTTTCTCCTTCTTTTCTTTTTGTTTTCAACTGGTTATCTCTGAAATATTTCTCTCTTCTTTCTTTCTGCCTTTCTTTCTTTCTGCATCAAAATTCCCTGATTATGATTGGTTGGCAGATTAATACTTGTAATACGACCCTTCCAAGGAAAATGGAAGATACAAATGTCTAAATCAAATTATATGTAAAACAAGTACTTTCAGAAGATTTATAGAGGTCTTTGTCTTTTCCTTATTCTCCTTTAGTTAACATGTTTTTCCTCAAATACTTAGAGTCAAGTTAATTTTCTTATTCAATTTTGTTTAATTTCTAGCATTACAGATATATTACTTTCTATTTTTCATTGGAAATATTTCATTATACCTAAAAAGATGGAACATTGAAACCAGAAAAAGGGTGGGGGAGCCAACTGCAGACTCATTTTGGAACTATCCTGAGGACCCAGCCATAATTAGTGGTAATTTTTCTATGGGAAGAATACAGTTTGAGTTCTAAACAAATACCTTAAAAACAATTTTTTAAAATACAACCTGTTTTTAAGTTGGACATTTCTCATGCTATTGTTCTATATTTCTGTATTTGATAAGGAAAAAAAAATTATTTTTCCCTAAATCATTATAATCCAGGATTTCCCAAGGTATATTCTGCAAAATGCTAGTCCTTCAAGATGCTACTTGGGGGTAAAAAAAATGTTCTGTCATCAAATAACTTGAAGACACATGGCATACTATATACCACCCTTGAAGGTTTATGATACACTTCAGCAATAAATTTACATCTATGATAAATTTACCTATTTAATTTTAAACATTGTTTGCAAACATATACATGACTACTAAACCTCTTTTTTGTATAGTCTTATTAATATCTCCTGGAACAAATCTGAGAAACAACTATGATTATTTAATCATTCAGAAATAAAGGACTGATGATATTAACTAATATTTGTTGAGGGCTTCCTCTGTGCCAGGCACTGTTCTCAGAATTTTACATAAATTATCATATTTAAACCTATAAAATACAGACATTATTATTATTCCCCTTTTACAGATGAGGAAAGTGAGGTTCAGAGTTGTTAAAAACATGCCCAAGGTCACATGGCTAGAGGAATAAGCATTTGGAACTAGACAGTCTATTTACAAAGTCCATATACAATCTCTAGTCTCTGTGACCTTTAATGATGTCATTTATGAATATTCAACTAGTGAAAGAATGAGTTATTAAAAAATGTCGTGGGTTTTTTTTGCGTTACATAGATATTGCTGGAATTCCTCTGCCTCAGAACCTGAGTGGATACTCTTTGTTGCCATTATCATCAGAAGCACTGAAGAATGAACATAAATTCAAAAACCTGCATCCACCCTGGATTCTGAGTGAATTCCACGGATGCAATGTGAACGCTTCCACCTACATGCTTCGAACTAACCAGTGGAAGTATATAGCCTACTCTGACGGCTCTTCAGTATCGCCTCAACTCTTTGGTAAATTTGTTAATATATTTTTTAAGTATAATATTATGTGTAATGAGCTGACCTACATAGCGCTGCTCAAGAGATCCAGTAATCATTGTTAAATAAATAAATATCTACTGTTCCTCATGCTGGGACGATCTACAGAAGGTAGCTCTTGTGAGGAGCAGCTTCTTTGCAAATCAGCATCTGAATTTCAGAGCAGGTGCCCTAAGACTTTTGATCTGAGTCTCCTGACTGAGAGTACTGCTTTCTCTAATCAAGATGTCTTCTAATACTCATGGTTATCTTTCCCAATCAGTAATCAACACCCTCTCATTGTATCTTGGTTTCAGCTGTTCTGGAGGATTAACACCTGTATCTTATGGAGCCTGACCTTCTCCATATATTATTTAATGTTCACCCCAACTCCACAGGATGGTACCATTATCATTTTACATAGAAGGAGACTAGGGGTCAAAGGGATTCAGATACCCGCGTGAGGTCTCACAGCTAAGTGGCAGACCTGGGATTTCAATCCAGGTCTGACTCCAAAATCCATGCTCCTTCCATTCTATAAAAATGCCTGCTGGCTTCACTACTCTATGAATTCATTTTTAAGCAAGATTATTAGATTTAAGGTTTTGCTTATCCTTTGCCCCCTTTTTGCACATAAAATATGTTCTAAAGCCATTGTTAATATTCGTTTCTCTCTAAGTTTCCTTCCCAGTTACAACTGTCAAAATTATTAACTCAAAATAATTCTTTAGGGGCCAGGGGCCGCCCCTGTGGCATAGTGATCAAGTTGATCATGCTTCACTTCCACGGCCCGGGTTCACGGGTTCAGATCCTGGGCACAGACCTACACCACTTGTCAGCCATGCTGCAGCAGCAGCCCACGTATAAAGTGGAAGAAGATTGGCACAGATGTTAGCTCAGGGCTAATCTTCCTCAGCAAAAAATAATAATAATAATAATAATAATAATTCTTTAGAGGCCAAACTGATTGACTCTTTTAACTCTAAGAGCAAAAGATTGTTGGCTTCAAGAGAAAGTCCTTAAATTTTCATCCTGATGAATGATGGGCATCTCTTGCTCTTTCATTGGCCATGTTCTGTAGAACGCAGATGTGACTATCAAAGGATCACTGGAGGAGCCTGCCTTTCCTATGTTCTCTGAGTTTATTCATTGACTTCCCTTTCCCAAAGAGATGTCATCTGAAGTCACCTAGAAAAATCATAAATGTCTTCCGGGGTCTTCTTGCTAATGCACTCAAATAGGCCTGTAGAGGTTTTTTCCTCAACATGCATTGTTCATTTACTATCTTAAGTAAATTGTCATAAGATTTTTGATTTGCTATTTTTCCAGTTAGATTCGCATCCTAGTTATATCCTGTGTCTTCCTACATTGTAGGTAAAAAGGGTGTTTATGTTATCTGAAATATTTATCATTATTTTCTCAATGGTAGTGGTTGAGAGAAATATTTATTTCCATGGCTATTTGCTCAAATGGACAGTATCGATGAATGTAACTTCCAAAAGTCCAAGCACAAGATGCTAGTATATAAAGAAAAATCAGGGGGCCGGCCAGGTGGTGTAGGAGTTAAGTTCCGACACTCCGACACTCACACTCCGACACTCGGCTCAGAGTTTGCAGATTTGGATCCCAGGCGCAGACCTACACACCACTCATCAAGCCATACTGTGGCAGCATCCCACATACAAAATAGAGGAAGAATGCCAGAGATGTTAGCTCAGCGACAATCTTCCTCAAGCAAAAAGAGGAAGATTGACAACAGACGTTAGCTCAGGACAATCTTCCTCACCAAAAAAAAAAAAAAAAACTAGGAGTAAGTGAAGTTGCAAGAACATGACTTGGCTAATAAAGAATTCTTACAGCTGGAAAGTTTGGGGATGTTCAAATGGAACAATATAAGCATTTCTTTTTTTTTCTCTGCATGTCAAAATAAACAAGGCATCAAAAACAGGAAGAATTAGGGCTAAGCTAGCTTACTAGTGATAAGGGTTTGACTGTTTCTGCCATCTAAGAATGGAAAAAAAGAAAATGGGAGAACAGGATGGTGGGAAGGAAGATAATCTGAACATACATTTAGAGGCGTGTTTAACTTTTGGTATATTATTTTACCATTTATACTGTCCTTCATCTTACTATACTAAGAGGAACTGAAAATAAAAATAGATTCTGATACATTATCTGTCACAGAGTAATGACATTCTAAAAAGTGGTTTTTTAGCAGCTAACTATTTTGACAGGTATTTCATTTTTCTCTTTCAGATCTTTCCTCAGATCCAGATGAACTAACAAATATTGCCACAAAAGTTCCAGAAATTACTTATTCTTTGGATCAGAAGCTTCGTTCCATTATAAACTACCCTAAAGTTTCTGCTTCTGTCCACCAGTACAATAAAGAGCAGTTTATCAAGTGGAAACAAAGTGTAGGGCAAAACTATTCAAATGTGATAGCAAACCTGAGGTGGCATCAGGACTGGCAGAAAGAACCAAGGAAGTACGAAAGCGCAATCAATCAGTGGCTTAAAACGCACACTAATCCAAAAAAATTTGAACAAAAATAAGAAAATAATGTTCTAGAGCTACATAGAAAAATATTAAAAGATCATGATTAGTTATGTATTTTAAATGTTAATTTTACTAATTACTGATTTTAATTACTTTTAAAGAATGTACTCTATTTTAAAAGACGTTATAGAATTATATATTTTCAAAAATGATTACTATCAAGACCTCATTCTTACCAACTTCTAACAACTCAATAGAAGTATTAAAGGATAGAAGCAGAGTGTAACATAAAGTTATGTTCCTCTGAATAAAATGGAATACAGAATATTTTAACCATTATTATTTATTACTTATGAACCATAAAATAGTTACTTGTGAGTATTTGATGCTGTTTGATGAGTTATTTGTATTTGATGGGACACAGACCATTTGGATGTAGTAGATGGGAGTATGTGGAGTATTTAATGGGAGATAGACCCTGGATATGGCTGACTTCATTACTGTTTTTTTAAATAGGTAATATATGCACGAGGTACACGTTTCGAAAGGTACTTACTAAAGGATAAACAGTGAGCATGAAGTCTCCCTCCTTTTGCAGTCCCCCAGCCACCTAGTTCCCCTTCCTGGAGGCAACTTCTGTGACCACCTTCCCGTGTATGCTTTCAGAGACAGACCAGGCCATCCTCCAACAAACTTTATATATATACTTTTCCCCACACACAAATGGTAGCATACTATACATAATGTTCTGCATCTTGCTCTTTTTTTCCTCGCTACTAAAAATGAAATTGCTGGGGCAAGAGTACACCTAGCAAAATTATGCTACCAAATTACCCCTAAAGAGGTGATGCCAATTTATACTCTCACCAGCAATGCATCTACTCAAATCCTTTGCCAAACTAATAAATAAAAAATATTTTATTATTATTTTGCTTTTTCTTTTGTCTTCTTATGAGTAAGGTAGATCATCTTTTCATATATTTCATAGCCATTAGAATTTCCTTTACTGTGACCTTTCCTATTTCTCTTCTTTGCCTATTTTTCTGTTGGGTATTGGTCTTTTTTATTGCAGGCATGCTTTACACATTAGCTCTTTATCTGTAAGAGAAGCTGCAAATTTTTTTCCTTTTTTGTAATTTATCTTTTAACTTTGTTCTAGTGTTTTTTTGACATGTAGAAATTGGCATTTTCATGCAATCAAATTTATGAATCTTTGCTTTTGTGGCTTTGGGATTTTCTGGCATACATATTTAGAATAGTCTTCCCCACTTATCTTCTTTTAGAGTTTTATTTTTCACCCTTAGATCTTGACCCATCTGGAATGTATTACATATTAGAGATATAACTTTAGTTTGTTTTTTTTTTAGATGGCTACCCAGTTGATCTTTTATTGAGTAAACTAACATTTGTCTCATTGGTTAGAAATGCCACTTCATTATATAACATCTTTTATTGAATAAATTATCTTTTCCTCTATTGGTTTGAATTGCCATTTTTTATCATATACCAAAGTCTCATTTACATTTGGGTCCTTTGCAAACATTTTTTATTTTGTTTTGGACTATTTCTATTTTGTTTATTAATGTGGTAGTCAATATCTGCTCAGACTAGCCCCTTTGCAACAGTTTTCTTTTTCAGAATTGTCCTGGCTACTCTCGCTTATTTTTTCCATGCAAATTTAGAATATTTGTCTAGTTCCAAAAATGAAAAATCTTGTTAGTCTTTTTATGAAATCATATTAAATTTATAGCCTAATTTAGGGAGAATTGAATTCTTTATGATATTCAGTTATTCTAAAGGATATAGTATACTTTTCCCTTTCTTCAAGTCTTCTTTTATATCTCTCGGTAGTATTCTAAGTTTTCTTCATATAGATGAGTTTCCTCATAGAGATTTTCGGAAAGTAGGGACCTTTAAAAAATACCACCTATGCCCCATGCCACACCAACCACATCAGAATTCTAGGGATGGCACCTGATCACGGTTTTGTTCTTTGTTGTTTTGTGTGATAACCCTCCAGGTGATGATCCTAACGTGCAGCCAGAGGCGAGTTTCTTCCTAGTTGTTCTGTCATTTGTTGGTGGTGTGTTAAGTGGATCTTTCTTCCATTATATCTTCTGAGTTTTTATATATGAAACTTTATTTCTATGTATTTATTTTGTAGCAATAATACAACATTTTTTGGTACCAATAGTTTTTCAATTGGTATCTTATATTTTTCAGTACGAAGCTTACCTGCAAGTAATTTTACCTAACTTCCTTTTGCATACTGTCTTGGAAGTTTTCTTCATGAGCCAGTTTGTCTCCTTTGTTTTTTGTTCTTTGTTGAATTTGTATGAGCTTATCTTTGTAGTTATGTATGAATTTCAGAAAATAAATTTCACTTCAGATATATTCTTAAGTAAAATCCTTAAGAGAAAGATCTCAACGTTAGGTTATTAAGTTTAAAATTAAAATATACAAATCCACCTCCCATCTCCTACTTAAACCTAAAGAACATAAAATTGCTAATGTGTGGATATATATGCTAATTATAAGGAAAAAATAAAGCAATAATAATACAAACGCTGTTCTGAAAACATAGGCATGTGAAGATAAATATAATGCACCTCATTCAACCCAAACCGTTTAAGATGCATTCACTGTTAGAATTGACCAAACAATGCAATGTTTTAAGCATATTAGATATAGGATCATAAGTAGGTAAATTGAGTTTTTAGGACAATATCTAAATCAAAATGGTATCTAACAGGAGAAAGCCTCTTCTCAACACCGAAGCCAGAATGAATCTGTTAAGATATATGCGATCACATCACTGGATACTCAAAACCCTCCACTGGTTTCCCATCTCACTCTGTAAAAGCCAAAGTCATTACAATAGCTACAAGACCCTAAACGATCTGGCCACATGTTATCTCTCAGACCACATCTCCTCCCACACTCCCACTTTGTTCACTCTGCTCCAGCCACACTGGCTTCCCTGTCATTTTCCAGGTGCACCAGGCATGCACCACCTCAAGACCTTTGTGCTTGTCGATTCTTTCTGCCTGGATTGCGGTTCCTCCCTCAGATTTCCACATGGCTCACTTTGTTACCTCCTTAAGGTCATTGCTCAAATGCTACCTTCTCATAGAAGGTAGAAATCATTACCATCCACCTTGGTGCATGTTTAACAGATTTAATTTGTTTATACTGTCTCCACCCCTCCTACCCACTAGGATGAAAGCTCCATGCAGACATGGCCTTTTGTCTTTTTTGTTGCCTAAAGTATCCCAAGTGTCTGACACATAGTAGAAGCTTAGTAAATAACTGTTGAAATAATTTGCTGGGAATTAGAGTTTTTCAGATATCACACAGGATTAGAAAAGCAACATATTGGGCATGGCAGGACAGGGGGTGAAAGGGAGTAGCCTTCTCAATAAAGCAGAGCCTTCCAGGAACAGTAAATTCTAGCAAAAGTCTGCACAGGAGAGTTGACAAAGGGACTTTATCCCTCTTTGTTTTTTCTTTTTCTATAAAAAAGGCCAGATACTAAATATTTTAGGCTTCGTGAGCCATATGGTCTCTTTCACAACTCCTCAGTTCTGCTTTAGTAGCATGAAATCAGCAACAGACAATTTGTAAACAAATGAGCATGGCTATGATCCAGTGAAACTTCGTTTACAAAAACACAGGCTTTGACCTGTGGGCCATAGTTTGCTAAGTGCTCGTCTAGAACAATGGCTCACAACTTTGCTGCAAATTGGAATCACCTCGGGATGTTTAAAAAATATCAATGCCTGGCTCCCACCTCCAAGCATCTAGAGTTTTACAAGCTTCCCTCGTGATTCTAATGTGCAGCAAAATTGGGAACCACTGGTGTGGAACCTTGTTATTCAAACTATGGGCCTTGGGCCAGAAGCATCCACATCAACCTGGAACCTTATTGGTTTTTATTCATCTTTGTAAAAAAAGTGGATATTGTATTTATTCTTTCTACTATTTGAGGTTTTCCATTTCATGAAACCCAAGGGATCCTAGTAAAAACTACTGGAATTGATGAAATTTGCTAAATGGTTGCATATTCAAAAATCCATATATATCTATAAGAACAATCACTAGGTAAAAATGGAAATTAGGAAAAATATTCCACTCACCTTATGACATTCTACAAAATACTTTAAAGTTTAACAAGAGGCACAAACCTAGATGAAAAAAATTACAAAGTTCTGCTAAGTATACAAACAAGATCTGAACATGGAGTGACAGCATGTTTGTGGATGGGAGGATCTAATATTAAAATGCCACTTCTTCAGAATTAATGTATAAATTTCATGCAATCCTGATTTTAATCCCCGTGGGTTTTTTTTTAATTGGACTAAATGATCTTAAAGTTTTCATGTAAAAATGAATGTCTGAAATAGCTAATGACATTATGGAAAAAGAATATTGAGGTGGGACTGTTCTTACTGACTATTAAAGCATACTATAAATCACTTGGTATAAATAAATACCAATATAGTATACAATACTATAGTATAAAATACTATAGTATAAAAACTTGGTGACGAGGAACCATGAGCAAGAAAGAGATGTCTGAACACAAACTAGGTGGAAGACGCTCAATTGGAAAACACAAAAGATCTAGACCTGTGCTAGAACTATTCCCTTCCACAATGGTCATACATTCAGGGTGGGGTGGGGGTGATGTTTACAGTTATGTATATTAAACTCGCAGATAAGATTTTTAGCCCTCCCTCCTTTTTTTTTAAATTTTAAAGTTACAGAGTCTTAAATCTTGCATCATAAAATTACAGTTATATGGTATTTTTAAAATAATGAAAATGAGAAAACTTAGAGCGCATATGACATAAGGAAAACCATACTTGGAAGAATATTCTTAGCCTTAAACTTTTTATTATTAAGAGAAAATAAACTGTTCAATTCAAGAAGTTAGAAAAAAAATTAGCATAAATTTTGTGATATTTATGGTAAAGGACTGGTATCATTAAATAATGTTTCGAGAGTTCTGCTTCCATATGGGATAGGGAAAGCTGCAAGGGAATATTGCTCCTACGTTAACAAAAACAAAAAGGAAAAAAATGCTAGATAGTCTGCAAAATCAAAACTTTTTTTTTTTTTGAGCCTATCAGAGGACTGAGGCTGCAAGGCAACAGGTGAACGGAATTCACAACTGTGACAAGCCCCTCTGAGGAAAGGTGAGGCACTCAAACTGTGTCACCTTTGGCAGAACTTGGGAGGAAAAACTAGCAGCCAAAAGAGTGGGTAAGAAAACAACTGATATTTTGACAATTTCTTAAAAGCCAAATGTATGTGAAAATAACAGTAGAAACTCTGGGAGCCCCACACCCAAGGGAGACTACCCCCAGTAATGAGCTTTTTTTCACGGACCTCAACTAGCACTCATGAGAAAGATGGCGAGTGTCCGCCTCTGGAGGACATGCATAAAACCCAGAACCTTTTCTCATACCAAGAAAAACTCATCTACCACTGGGTCAGGAGCCGGAAAGCCTCTCACCCCCAGTCCTCCGCAAAAGGTCAGCTGTCACTGGGGAGGGGCAGATGATAGTAGTATCTGCTATAATCAACGGCTGCTGGGGAGAGGCAGACACCCAGTCATGCTCAGGATCCTGCAATGAGAGAAAGCAAAGATCTCCTGCAACGGGGATAGGGACAAGAAACACTCTTGGCAAGTTACAAGGCTGAGTTCAGCTGCCATAAGGGGAAAGGACAGGAATGTGGAGAAAGTCCCACCCTTGATGCTCAGGCCCCCAGAGCCTGCATAAGACTGAGGCTAGAATAGGAGAGCCAAGAAAACCAGCCTGCCCCACCAAGAGCAACAGCACCCTACGTCTGGGTTAGGAACAGAAGCATGGAAAGAGAAACCTCCCACCCCGCCCACCATGGCCAGGGGTGCTGAAAGTTGGAGGTGCAGCGGGAACACTGAGAAAAGCCCTCCAGCATTCCAGGCCTCCCACTAAAGCAAGATACCAGCAGTAAGAGGAGTCTGAAGTTTGTAGTATAATACTGATAACTATAGCAACAACAAACCCAAACTTAGCTCAACTACCCCAGACCCTAACGGCCTGCCAGATGAAAAGACATGCCCATTTTCAGGAGTAAATACTATTTACATCAGTCACTATTATCCCTTTACATATAATGTCTGCCGTTCAGTCAAACTTACAAGGCAGGGCCGCCCGGTGGCTTAGCGGTTAAGTGCATGCGCTCCGCTGCTGGCGGCCCGGGTTCGGATCCCTGGCGCGCACCACTTCTCCGGCTATGCTGGGGCCGTGTCCCACATACAGCAACTGGAAGGATGTGCAGCTATGACATACAACTATCTACTGGGGCTTTGGGGGGAAAAAATAAATAAATAAAATCTTTAAAAAAAAAAAAACTTACAAGGCAAAAAAGCAAGACCTATTTCCAAGAAATAAAGTAGTAAACAGAACCAGACTGAGAGATGGCTCAGAAGTTGAAACTATCAGAAAGCGACTTGAAAATACTATAATTAATCTATTGAAGGATCTAGGGGAAAATGTGGATAATATGCATGAGCAGATAGGGAATCTCAGCAGAGAGATGGAAACTATTTTAAAAAAAAGAATAAAATTGACTCCCTAGAAATGAAAGATATGGTATCATGGATGAATTCCTTCAAATGGCTTATCAGCAGACTAGACACAAAAAAAAAAATTAGTGAACTTGAAATAAAAGGAATGAGTGAACTTGAATATAGGCCAATAAATTTTTTTTTAATAAAATCCTGAATTTCAAAGGGTAACAAGTCCCTCTGAGGAGAGATGGGAAAGAGAAAAAAGAGTAGAAAAAAAAGAGAGAAAGTGGGGAAAACAGAGCAGAGCATCCAAGAGCTGTGGGACAATATGAAAAGGTATGATATGTGTAACTGAAATCACAGAAGGAGAACAGAGAGAGGCAACATGTCAGAAGAAATATCTAAAAAGATAATGGCTGAGAATTTTCAAAAATTAATGAAAAACAACAAATCACCAACCTAAATGTTTAGAGAAGCCCAAACAGAATATAGACAAAGAAAAACACACCTAAGCACATCCTAGTCAAACTGCTGGAAAACACAGAGAAGGAGAAAATCTTGGAGGCAACCACAGGAAGAAGAAACATTCCATACAAAGGAACAAAGACAAGAATTAAGGCAGATTTCTCATCAATTCGTTGCCAGCAGACCTGAACTATAAGAAATGTTAAAAGACATTCTTCAAGCAGAATGAATATGATGTCAAATAGGAATCTGTATCTACACAGAGGGAGAAATGGAAACACTTATACATTACTGGTGGGAATGTAAAATGGTGCAGCCTCTACGGAAAACAGTTTGGAAGTTCCTCAAAAAGTTAAACATAGAATTACCGTGTTACCTGGCAATTCCACCCGTAGGTATATGTCCTGGAGAACTGAAATGAGGTGTTTGCAGAAAAACCTGTACACAAATATTCATCACAGCATTATGCACAATAGCTCAAAAGTAGAAACAACCCAAATGTCCATCAGCTGATAAATGGATAAATAAAATGTGGTTTTGTGTAATCCAAAATGTGTAATCCACACAATGGAATATTATTTAGCCATAAGGAGGAATGAAGTACTGTTACATGCCACAATATAGAGGAACCTTAAAAACATTATGCTAAGAGAAAGAAGCCAGACACAAAGGCCACATAGTATATTATTGCATTTATATGAAATGTCCAGGATAGACAACTCCACAAAGACAGAAAGTAGATTAGTGGTTTCCAGGGACTAGGGGAAGAAGGAATGTGTATGGGGTTTCTTTTTGGAGTGATGAAAATGTCCTGGAATTAGATAGTGGTGATGGTTGCACAAACTTGTGAATATACAGAAAAGCACTGAATTGTACACTGTTAAAGGCTAAATTTTATGGTATGTGAATTATATCTGAATTTTAAAATGAAGAAATAATGAAACACGATTTTTTTCATCTATGAGAATAACAAAAATTAAAAACAGTGATGAGGCTCATTATTGTTGGGACTATGGGGAAAAAGATATACATTTGCTTGTGCCCTTTGTCAAGGGCAATTCAGCACCACGTGTTAAAATGCTTTAAAAATGCACGTGCTCTGCCCTAGCAATTCCAATCCTAGGATTTTATCTTAAGGGAATAATTGAATGTGTGTGCAAGGATATATGTGAAGAGATGTTCTTCACAGAATTATTTATAAAGTGAAAATTGGAAAACCTTTGTCCAAAAATAGGGAGTTATTTAAATAATTGTAATCTATTCCACATTAAACAGATAATTATATCACGTTTTATTGATTGACATGGAAAGCTGTCCAAACATAATCTTAACTGGAAAAAAAGCAGGATACAAAATATTGTATATAGTGTAATGTATTTTTGTAAATATATAGATCTGGTCATTAAAGTCTGAAGGATATGTAACTAAGTATTAACAACAGTTATCTCTGGGTGGTATGTTAAGTGATTTTTTGTTGTTAATCTGTATTGTCTAATTTTTCTGCAATTAATATGTACTATTTATGTAATAAAAAATATTTAGTTTTTAAAAGATATATGTCAAGCTTAACACTACCAATATTGAGACAAACTAGCATTGTCCCTGAAATGATGCACTGAGGACACAGTATTACTGATGTAGTACTTCAGCCCTAAAAGTCTAATCCAAATTTAATTATGTGGAAACAAACACAACTTTAGAGACATTCTGCAAAACACGTGTCATGGACCCTTCAGACCCATTTGTTGTCATCACTGAAACTCTGCCTTTCTCTTGAGTTGGAGTCCCTGTTTCTTGGATCTCTGCTCTTTTTTCTTGGTTAATTCTCTTTTGGTAGGCCACGTCATCCAATACGTCATAAGGTTAAAAAGACTGTCCAGAGGGGCCGGCCCGGTGGCGCAAGCGGTTAAGTGCGTGCGCTCCGCTGCGGCGGCCCGGGGTTCGCTGGTTCGGATCCCGGGCGCGCACCGACGCACTGCTTGGTAAGCCATGCTGTGGCGGCGTCCCATATAAAGTGGAGGAGGATGGGCACAGATGTTAGCCCAGGGCCGTCTTCCTCAGCAAAAAAAAAAAAAGAGGAAGATTGGCGGATGTTAGCTCAGGGCTGATCTCCTCACAAAAAACAAAAAAACAAAAAAAAAAAAAAAGACTGTCCAGAGGCTGAGGACATAGCAGTGAGAGCCCTCTTTGTGTCTATTACATGAGTCATGTCAATTCAGTCTGGACAGGTTGCCCTCTAGGCCAGCTGTCATCCGAGCAGTGTTGTGAAAGGAGAAAGAAAGGCTGGGAAAATGTTCTAGATTAAAGGCCACTAGAGAAATATTACAATTAAATACAACTCATGATCCTTGACTGTGCCCTGCACAGTGGATGAAAATAAACCCATCATAAAACACATCTTTGGGGAAATTTGCCAGAGACAAAGAGAAAAATCAATAAGCTTCTAGAACAGAAAAAAACCATGAATACATCCAAACAAATCAAGAATCAGAATGGCTTTAGGCTTCTCAACACAAACACTTAGAAGCCAGAAGGCAATAGAGCAATGCCATCAAAATTCAGAAGGAAAATGGTTCCAATATAGAATTCTAAACCCAGCCAAATCACCAGTTAAGCATAAGGGTAAAAGAAAGAAATTTTCAGAAATGCAAGGTCTCTAAAAGTTACCCTTCCTCACTTTAAAACAAAAACTGTAAAAAGAGACAAAGAAGGGCATTACATAATGATCAAGGGAACAATCCAACAAGAGGATATAACACTTGTAAATATCTATGCACCCAATGTAGGTGCACCTAAATGTATAAAGCAATTATTAACAGACATAAAAACAGAAATAGACAGTAACACAATAATAGTAGGGGACTTTAACACTCCACTTACACCAACGGATAGATCATCCAAACAGAAGATCAATAAGGAAACATTAGCCTTAAACAACACACTAGAACAGATGGACCTAGTAGATATATACAGAGCATTCCATCCAAAAACCAAAGAATACACATTCTTTTCAAATGCACATGGAACATTCTCCAGGATTGATCACATATTAGGCCACAAAACAAGTCTCCATAAATTAAAGAAGATTTAAATAATACCAACCATCTTTTCTGACCACAACGGTATGAAACTAGAAATCAACTATAGGAAGAAAATCAGAAAAACCACAAATACGTGGAGATTAAACAAAATGCTACTGAACAATGACTGGGTTAACGAAGAAATCAAAGAAGAAATCAAAAAATACCTGGAGACAAATGAAAATGAAAATACTACATGCCAGAATTTATGGGATACAGCAAAAGCGGTTCTAAGAGGGAAGTTTATAGCGATACAGGCCTATCTCAACAAACAAGAAAAATCTCAAATAAACAATCTAACAATGCACCTAAAGGAACTGGAAAAAGAAGAACAAACAAAGCCCAAAATCAGTAGAAGAAGGGAAATAATAAAAATCAGAGCAGAAATAAATGAAATAGAGACCAAAAAAACAATAGAAAAAATTAATAAAACCAAGAGCTGGTTCTTTGAAAAGATCAACAAAATAGACAAACCTTTAGCTAGACTCACTAAGAAAAAAAGAAAGAAGGCACAAATAAGTAAAATCAGAAATGAAAGAGGAGAGGTTACAACAGACACCTCAGAAATACAAAAGATTATAAGAGAATACTATGAAAAGCTATATGCCAACCAATTCGACAATCTGGAAGAAATGGATAAATTCTTAGAATCATACAACCTTCCAAAACTGGAACAAGAAGAAGTAGAGAATTTGAATAGACCAATCACCAGTAAGGAGATCAAAACAGTAATCAAAAACCTCCCCAAAAATAAAAGTCCAGGACCAGACGGCTTCCCTGGTGAATTCTACCAAACATTCAAAGAAGACTTAATACCTATCCTTCTCAAACTCTTCCAAAAAATTGAGGAGGGGGGGAAGCTCCCTAACTCATTCTACGAAGCTGACATTACCCTGATACCAAAACCAGACAAGGACAACAAAAAAAAAAAGAAAATTACAGGCCAATATCACTGATGAACATCGACGCAAAAATCCTCAACAAAATACTAGCAAATCGCATACAACAATACGTTAAAAAGATTATACACCATGATCAAGTGGGATTTATTCCAGGTATGCAGGGATGGTTTAACATTCGTAAATCAATCAACGTGATACACCACATTAATAAAATGAAGAATAAAAATCACATGATCATCTCAATAGATGCAGAGAAAGCATTTGACAAGATACAGCATCCATTTATGATAAAAACTCTGAATAAAATGGGGATAGAAGGAAAGTACCTCAACATAATAAAGACCATATATGCCCCACAGCTAATATCATCCTCAATGGTGAAAAACTGAAAGCTATCCCTCTAAGAACAGGAATCAGACAAGGATGCCCACTGTCACCACTCCTATTTAATATAGTTGTGGAAGTCCTAGCCAGAGCAATCAGGCAAGAGAAAGAAATAAAAGGGATCCAAATTGGAAAGGAAGAAGTGAAACTGTCACTATTTGCAGATGACATGATTTTATATATAGAAAACCCTAAAGAATCCACCAGAAAACTTTTAGAAGTAATAAACGAATATGGTAAAGTTGCAGGATACAAAATCAACATACAAAAATCAGTTGCATTTCTATACACTAACAACGAAGTAGCAGAAAGAGAAATTAAGAATACCATCTGTTACGAGAGGTTCGGGGATTCGATCGGAGACGTAAAAGACACTTTCCACTCCAAACAAATGGACTGAAGGTATATTTTATTATATAGAGGATAGTAAAGGTGATAGTCTGCAAACAGATCTAGATAGGTCAAGCATTAAGAGGGAAAAAACATCAGCCCGACTGGAAAGGGAAAGCACCCACACCGGCTGAAGAGAAATGACACAAATCAACCAGAAAGAGAAACACCAGGTTGACCAAAAAGAGAACACATCAAATCAATTACTTCATATCAAATCAATTGCTTCACATCAAATCAGTTACTCACAACATCCACGCCCCACTGCCGGGAGAGCTCTGTCAATCGACGCGGCTGGGCAAGGATCACACGTCCTGGGCAAGGTGTCCCTTCCACAGGTGGAACTCTCTCTGGGTCTCAGTTTCCAGCAGTTTTTATACCATCAGTAATTTTCAGAGTAAGCAATTACAGAGTTTGCAGAGCAAGCATTTAGTGTTTCCATGCACAAATGGTTATCAGTGGCGTACGTGCACTGAGCCCCCTGGCTAACGTCCCAGCCCAGTAGTTGTGTACGTGCATTGTTCTCTTTGGTTATCGTCCTAGCCCGGCACAGATGGCCAGTCCATCCCGTGCTACGACGCTCCAAGAGCCTTGAAATGTTACAACCTGCAACTCCCTCCGTGAGAGAAGGGCCAGTTCCCACCACGCAGAAAGCAGCTTTTATATTTCTTTTTGTGCTGGTGGCTGTAGGTCAATGGAGCGGCCAAACATGGCTGTACTCATGTCAAGACACATTCGGCCGTGGCCGTCTCCATTAACCATAAGACACCATACGCACAGACAATGAACTTCGTACACAAGTACATAAGGCACATCCAAGAATCCAAAATCCAATGACTACAATAATTATAAAACTATCTCACAATAAAGGACCCAAACCCCAAGGTAACCAAATAACCCCTTAGAATATGAAATGTTATTAACTTGATCTTGCAAATCATGTACAGTATCAAAGATAACATTAGATAAGGTAACACTTAGGCCTAACAAATTAGCTTGCAGAAGTCCAGACCAGCCCCCATCACAGAGAGTAGCAGAAGGCAGGGTAATAGAGAAATTATAACTAGTTCTCCATGACTGGTCAGATATAGGCTTATACTGAGAGATTGCTTGATGTTTCTGAGACCAAATTTCTCGGTCATTCATAGTCCAGGTTATAGCTCCCACTGGTGTAGAGCAGTTGGTCCAGCAGTGCAGGGTCAAAGGTTGTCCTACAGAGACATTAGTTGGCATGTAGGTCTGCAGCAGACATGGAGGTGCAGCACAGCATAGCGAACACAGCAGGAATATCTATTCACGCAAAGAAACAGAATTTTTAGGAACATGATATAATTGTTCATTTCCTGGATACATTACTATGAGTGTTGCAGTGGGCCCTTGGGCCACTATTTCTGCGGCACGGGGAGCCGCATTGGGTGGATGTGTCACCCACACTTTTGCTCCAGGTTTCCATCCATCTGTAGACCTAAATCCTTGCATTCCTCTTTTAGTTAATTCACTTGGAGGTTGTCCTTGTGACACATTTGGAGTCAAGAGGGGAAGCACCAATAATTGTCCCACTCGTTCCCCAGCCTCTACAGTTAGTACTGTGTCACTACCATTATATAATATAAATTTTATTTCTCCCTGGTAATCTGGATCAATGACTCCTCCCAGTACATCAATACCTTTTGCTGCCAGTCCAGAGCGTCCTTTTAACAAACCAAAGGTATTTTTGGGAAATTGTACCCCTATCCCAGTAGGGACTATAGACTGCTTCTTAGGGGGCAGTTGAATAGAATGAACAGTAGATAAATCCAATCCAGCCGCTTCGGCCGTGGCACGAAAAGGCGGTTTAGCAGACTGAGTCAGGGGCCAATAGGTTAAGGTCATAAGCTCATGGGTGGCGGCTGCCACTTCTGTAATCTTTGTTGGTAACAACCTTGACAGAGGAGTCTCATTAGGGCCTAGTGGCCTGTTATTTAACATATTTAGAGCAGTACTTAGATGGTTGTGCCACCCCTTTAATGAGCCATGACCAAGTTTCCTCAATTGTTGTTTAAGCAATCCATTCATTCGTTCTATGAGGCCTGCAGCTTGGGGGTAATAAGGTATATGATAAATCCATTCTATATAATTTTCCTTGGTATAGGTTTGAATCAACTTACCTGTAAAGTGGGAACCATTGTCACTCTGAATTTGTCTTGGTGTTCCATAATATAACTTAATTGTATCTAATAATTTTATGGCACTCTGTTGGGTGGCCACTTTAGCTGGTATAGCCAATAAATAACCAGAATATGTATCAACAGCAGTGCAGGCATAAGTATATCCACAAGAATTTGGCAATGGTCCAATAAAATCTATTTGCCAGGTATGAGTGGGAAATAATCTCTTTTGGATATGACCTTGGTAGGGGTGTGGAACTCCCCATTTATTTAACTGTTGGCATAACTGACATTGTTTTACTGCAGTGGCAATATCATCATGGGTGACAAGGATTCCCCTTTGTTGTGCCCACCTGTATGAAGTTTGTTCTCCCAAGTGTCCACTCTTTTCGTGGACCTATTGTGCTAAGCCTGGGTTGTGCGTTGCATGACTTTGCACCAGCTGATCAGCATAAGAGTTATGCTTTTGTTCTGTAGAAGTTAAAGAACTGTGAGCATCAACATGAAATACAGTAACAATTGTATTTTGGCATCATAATCATATGTCTTTTTTGTAATTTCTTTTTTAAGTTAAAAAAACTTTAATTTTGGCAGAAGTTTATCAAAAATATCAAAAGATTTTAAAACACTTGGTCAAATAGGAAATAATGCCTAGTTATTTATTTAATCAAGTGGATAACAAAAATAGTGAAAGGCAAACAGAGAGTTAAAACAGTCAAAAAACAAAAAGAAAAACCTTAATAGAGAGACTTTAGTCTTTTTGAACATAGGAAATTACTTTAACAAAACATAGGTGTTTTGTCTTTTATATAGACTTATTCAAAAGAACACCTTTTAATCTCTATATAAAGAGCAGACTAAAAGTTTAAGAAAATTACCTTTAAAGAGAGAAAGCCAAATTTTAATTTTTTATCAGCTTACTTTAGCCAACTTGATCATGTGCAAAACTCCTCAGGGCTTTACTTTTACAAACCTTCTGTCACTTATTTTTTACATTTAGAATTTGTCCTACGCCTTTTTTCTTTTCTTAGTACTTTAGGACAAATTTATTTTTCTTAACAAAACAAACATAAATATCTCTATTCTTTATACCTTCTTTATGGACAACATACCTTTTGCTTTTTTTGTATACAGACTTTCCAGAAATGTGTACTTTCTCATAGAAAATTCCTCAACATGCATAGAACATGTTTATCAATAAATGTAAGTATTTGTCAGTTTCTCTAAGAAACCAAAGGCAGACAATTCTATGCTTAGTAACCAATTTTTAATGTTTTATCTTATGTGGAAACGACCCAGAGACTCAATAAATTTTTATCAACTTAATTTAGCAAAACTCTAAAGCTTCAAGTTACCAAAAAGATTTTGGAAGCTGTTTTTGAAATAACTTTGTCTTTTAGAAGTCTCTGTGTATTAATTAAAGATTGCATTTCATCGTGAGAGGTTTTGAATCCTCTCTTTTAAGGGCGACCCTTAAGGTGAACTCATCAGATTCTCCAGAATAGCCATCCCAATTTCAAATTATTTCAAAAGTTTATTTATTTTCACTTGTTTAATTTCAGATTAGGAATTCCGGGGGAGTTGAAGTGGGGAAGCTCAGCAAGAGAGGGGAGGGGAGCAGCAGATTCAGCTTAGGCTACTGGCATGTTTAATTGCTTAATTATTTTCTCTTAAAGAGGCAATACAGTATTTTTGATTTTGTTTAAAAACCTCAAAAGATTAAAATAGGCTTCCCACTAGTGGTTTAACTTTTTAGTTGGCTTTTTCCAATTTCATAAGCAAATACATCAGTTTTGGTAAATTGAAATTGCCCCATTTTGGTCACTTTTTCTCTCTGGAGTCTATGGAATATTGTGGCAATGTGGTGTTACAAGAAAAAAACTATCTTCTTCTTGGATATGGGCTCCTAGCTGAATATAGCCCATTTAGCCAAGAGGTGGCCCAGAGGCTCTCCTTGGGGACAGATGGAACTTCCCCCCTTCAAAATTACAAACACACAGAACAGACAGTTAAATGGGATCCCAAACAGAACAGATAGATGCATCTAACAGATTCTGGGTAAAAGTCCTACAATTATTCCCATTCCAGTAGGGATAGCCCTGCCTCTTAAAGAGACAGGACTCCAGATGGAGGGGAAGGGAGTTGTTGGTGTAAGCAAAAACAAACAAATAGGCAAACAAACAAATAATTCTAGAGCCTGTTTCCCTGTCATAAGAAAAATGTGCCCAGGGTCAGCGGTGCCAGGTCAGATGGAAAGCACTGGGAGCAGTCCCTAGGGCAAATCACCTAGGCAGCTGCTGGACTGTTTCCCAGGACATCCCACCCGGCCCAGACCCACCGAGCCACGGACAAAGAGCCTCCCGGCTGGCTCGCCAAATTATTATTGGATACACATTTAGGCTCACTATTTGTCACTTAAGAGGGGCCAAATAAAACTAGAATGCCAGGCTCACGGCAAGGAAAGAGTTTATTTTGGGTGACATCAGCCGGGATTGTAAATTTGAAACTTCTTTTTTCAAGAGTACATTCTCCCTTGTATTTTATCCCTATCTTCCATAGCCCGACGATAAGCAGTCAATAAACATTAACCTCGCCGTGCCAGAAAAGAAACATTATCTCTTTTTTCCTGCTGTCTGCAAAGTTTTGGTCACATCCAATGATTCATATCTTGCAGACGAACATCCCAAGATTCACGTAATCCTGACCTATGAGCCCACTCCCCAGCCAGAGTGCAAAAGGGAGGGTCCTCCCATCCTGGGATCTCTTCCACCTTGGCTTCAGTTACCCTTTGTTTGAACAGGAAAGCCATCTCCTTAATCGAATCCTGCTCACAGCGCCAATTATGTTACGAGAGGTTCGGGGATTCGATCGGAGACGTAAAAGACACTTTCCACTCCAAACAAATGGACTGAAGGTATATTTTATTATATAGAGGATAGTAAAGGTGATAGTCTGCAAACAGATCTAGATAGGTCAAGCATTAAGAGGGAAAAAACATCAGCCCGACTGGAAAGGGAAAGCACCCACACCGGCTGAAGAGAAATGACACAAATCAACCAGAAAGAGAAACACCAGGTTGACCAAAAAGAGAACACATCAAATCAATTACTTCATATCAAATCAATTGCTTCACATCAAATCAGTTACTCACAACATCCACGCCCCACTGCCGGGAGAGCTCTGTCAATCGACGCGGCTGGGCAAGGATCACACGTCCTGGGCAAGGTGTCCCTTCCACAGGTGGAACTCTCTCTGGGTCTCAGTTTCCAGCAGTTTTTATACCATCAGTAATTTTCAGAGTAAGCAATTACAGAGTTTGCAGAGCAAGCATTTAGTGTTTCCATGCACAAATGGTTATCAGTGGCGTACGTGCACTGAGCCCCCTGGCTAACGTCCCAGCCCAGTAGTTGTGTACGTGCATTGTTCTCTTTGGTTATCGTCCTAGCCCGGCACAGATGGCCAGTCCATCCCGTGCTACGACGCTCCAAGAGCCTTGAAATGTTACAACCTGCAACTCCCTCCGTGAGAGAAGGGCCAGTTCCCACCACGCAGAAAGCAGCTTTTATATTTCTTTTTGTGCTGGTGGCTGTAGGTCAATGGAGCGGCCAAACATGGCTGTACTCATGTCAAGACACCATCCCATTTACAATTGCAACAAAAAGAATAAAATACCTAGGAATAAACTTAACCAAAGAGGTGAAAGATCTGTACACCGAAAACTATAAAACATTTCTGAAAGAAATTGAAGAAGACACAAAGAAATGGAAAGATATTCCGTGCTCTTGGATTGGAAGAATTAACACAGTTAAGATGTCCATACTTCCTAAAGCCATCTATAGATTCAATGCAATCCCTATCAAAGTTCCAACAACATTTTTCACAGAAATAGAACAAAGAATCCTAAAATTTATACGGAACAACAAAAGACCCCAAATAGCTAAAGGAATCCTGAGAAAAAAGAACAAAGCTGGAGGTATCACACTCCCTGATTTCAAAATATACTACAAAGCTATAGTAACCAAAACAACATGGTACTGGCACAAAAACAGACACACAGATCAATGGAATAGAATCGAAAGCCCAGAAATAAACCCACACATCTATGGACAGCTAATCTTTGACAAAGGAGCCAAGAATATACAATGGGGAAAAGAAAGTCTCTTCAACAAATGGTGTTGGGAAAATTGGATAGTCACATGCAAAAAAATGAAAGTAGACCCTTACCTTACACCATACACAAAAATTAACTCCAAATGGATTAAAGACTTGAATGTAAGACCTGAAACTGTGAAACTTCTAGAAGAAAACATAGGCAGTACGCTCTTCGACATCGGTCTTAGCAACATCTTTTCAAACACCATGTCTGACCGGGCAAGAGAAACAATAGAAAAAATAAACAAATGGGACTACATTAAACTAAAAAGCTTCTGCACAGCAAAGGAAACCATCAACAAAACGAAAAGACAACCTAACAATTGGGAGAAGATATTTGCAAACCATACATCTGATAAGTGCTTAATCTCCAAAATATATAAAGAACTAATGCATCTCAACAATAAAAAAACTACCAACCCAATTAAAAAATGGGCAAAAGACTTGAACAGACATTTCTCCAAAGAAGATATACAGATGGCCAACAGACACATGAAAAGATGTTCAAAATCACTAACTATCAGGGAAATGCAAATCAAAACTACAATGAGATATCACCTCATGCCCGTCAGAATGGCTATAATTAACAAGACAGGAAACAACATGTGTTGGAGCGAAGGGAACTCTCATACACTGCTGGTGGGAGTGCAAACTGGTGCAGCCACTATGGAAAACAGTATGGAGATTCCTCAAAAAATCAAGGATAGAACTACCATATGATCCAGCTATTCCACTGCTGGGGATTTATCCAAAGAACTTGAAAACACCAATTTGTAAAGGTACATGCACCCCTGTGTTCATTGCAGCATTATTCACAATAGCCAAGACTTGGAAGCAACCTAAGTGCCCATCAAGGGACGAATGGATAAAGAAGATGTGGTATATATACACAATGGAATACTACTCAGCCATAAGAAACGATGAAATCCAGCCATTTGTGACAACATGGATGGACACTGAGGGTATTATGCAAAGTGAAATAAGTCAGAGGGAGAAGGTCAAATACCATATGATTTCCTTCATCAAGTAGTAGATAATAACAACAATAAACAAACACATAGGGATGGAGATTGGATTGGTGGTTGCCGGGGTGGGGGGGGGGGAAGGGGGTGAAGGGAATGGTTCGGTACATGTGTGTGGTGATGGGTTGTAGTTGGTGTTTTGGTGGTGAACATGATGTAATCTGTGCAGAAGTGGATGTGTAGTGATGTACACCTGAAATTTTTACAATGTTGTAAACCAATGTTACTGCAATAAACAAAAAATTTAAAAAAGAAAAAATCCCACATTATTACAATCTGGAAAAAAAAAAACAAAAAAGTTGCCCTTCCTCAAGATGCCACTGAAGGATGCTTTCTACCCAAGCAAGGAAATAAACCAAGAAAGGAAAAATACATGAAATTAGAAAACAGGAGAACCAGCACTAGGAAGTGAAAGGAATCTCTAGGATGATGGTAAAGGGAGATGCTTGGATGACAACAAATGGACGTTCCAGGATGATAGTCATGCAGCAGGCCCAGAAAGAAACCAGCCCACGTAAGAGGGAAATGCAGGTCCCTGGTAAGAAGCTTTCCAAGAAAAAAAATTGGAATTGCTGTATTAATGCTACAAAACTGACCTTGCGGAAAGTGTACTGAGGAACTATTTAAAAGAATAGGAAGAATTAGCTATGGTAACAATGAAAATTAAGAAAAGGCAATTATTAACTTCAAGAAAAAGAAAAAGAGGGGCCGGCCCCGTGGTGCAGTGGTTAAGTCGGCACATTCTGCTTCTGTGGCCCGGGTTTGCAGGTTCAGATCCCAGGCACGGACCTATACCACTCATCAGCCATGCTGTAGCGGCAACCCACATATAAAGTAGAGGAAGCTGGCACAGATGTTAGCTCAGGGCTAATCTTCCTCAGCAAAAAAAAAAGAAAAAGAAAATAATGATATTCATAATATACTACAACATTCCACTGAGAATATCTTTTCATAATAATGTAAACACTGAAAACAGATCTAACGCAAAATTACAATATTACTGTATTAATAGTATGGGAAAGGAGAAACAGTGGGGGCAGAGGTGTGAGAGCCAAATCTTTATCTAATAAGAAGCTAATGGATAATATCTAAAATCATTGAATCAATAAACAGCATTACATTCTTACTATTTAGAATTATGGAATTAAGTAAATGCCAGAAGACACGGCAAATGGAATCTAAACTGGTTCCCTCTAGAAGAGGGGAAAGAAGAGGATGTGTGGACAGAGAAGTCTTTATGTTGTTATCAGCACTCTACTTCTATGTGACTTTCCAAATCATGTGCATGCATTATTTTGAGAAGCATTATTTTTTAAAATCAATGTTTTATCAAGTCCTAGTAAAGCTAAGTTCTGTGAAATGTAATTTTGCTGGTAGAGTCTCGTTTTGTTATATGAGAGCATTTCAACAAATTTGAGACAAATTATAGAATTATCTTGAGAAGTATTAAACTGATATTGGCTAGGAGAATTATTGAATTATGGGTATTGCTCAGCGAGAGCTTCCTAGAAAAAGTGGATCACAAGCTAGAATGATGTATGTTACTCAGAAAAAGGCCACAGGCAAAACCCTCTGGGGGAGAATGTGAAAATTAAACCAGGTGTTTGATTTCCCAAGGCTGTCACTCTCTCTCTTTCTTAAATGTTCCACTAAGAATGGCTAGTCCTACATCTCCCCAGAGCTTCCCTGGGCTCCTCTGGGTGATACTGGCATAGGTATGAAAGACATTTTTTTCTTAGGTTGATGGATTTATAGTCAAGGCAGGAACATTTGCTCAAAGTTATCTGCAATACATCATATATTCATTAACTCATTAACTCAAAGCGCATTTACTGATCCCTACCCTGTGTCAGGCCCAGGGCTAGGCACTGAGGATATGATGATGAAGATGACAAAGGTCTCTGGCCAAAGGACAACAGCTTGGGAAATGGGATTCCTACAGCAACTGACAGGACTGTCATGTGCACCCACCAAAGCCTCTTATCCCATGCATCTTAAAGTGCTAAATAGTTCCCCAGCCTGTGAACATGAACCCCAGCAGACACCCAGATCAGAAAGCGCAGGAAGTCTCCTGTCACCGTGATTAATGTGGAGGGAGCATGAAAGACAAATTGATGCTTCCAACAGGAAAACTAAAATGTGTTTGTGAGGAGGGAGGGCTAAAATAACAGAGACAGCATTTAATCTAAACCATTTCCTGTGACTTGGATTTCTTTTTTAAAAATTGGCCGCCTTATCATTTTCTTAGTCACCTTTTCTCTAGGCTTACTGGAGGCGTAGTCCCTCCTAGCAACCTCCCATCTGCTGGAAAACAGAATCAAGAGAATGGGGAGCTGTGATGACACATCCATCCCTGGATGAAAGTATTAGGAGAAAAGCAACAAATGTTTCACCTATTTGCATCAAGCCTATTAATGCCCTCTTCAGACTAATGAAACGAATTTCACATCACCGAGAGAGCAGCTGTGATCCACTGCTTCTAGCAATGAGGAGTATTTGAAACAATCTGCAAACCACTGCTACTCCTAATTGCCAAGCAACATCACTGACTATAGTTCTCTCCAAGTAAAATACTCTCATTGTTGGCCAGAGGGAGACTTATCTTTATTAAAGATTCATCCATTGGGCTCCTCTTTGCCCCAAACGCTGTTGGGATTCTTTTGTTCCTGTTTTCTCATGCTAGTGCAGATCCATGGCATTTTAAATCTTTTTTTTTTTTTTTAATCAAAACTAGTGTCTTTTCTTTTTTTCCTAGTAGCAATTCAAAACCATTCTGAGGGGTACTGAGGGGTCCTGGGGCAGGACCTTCCTTTCTGGTGTGTTGGTCCCAGGTTAACATGAGCCTTTACAACGGCCAGGCAAAGCGACCTTCTGTCAGGCTGCGCTCTACATGCAAACAGCGAACGCAAGATATTCCACAGTCCAGGGATTCGCGGCTCCCGCGAGGCAGCGTGGGGGGCGCGGCAAAGACTGGAAGGGGATCCACCGGGATTGGGAGGGGAGACGCGGAGAAGAAGGTGGAGAATAGGCATCATGTGTGTTCCTCGAGTGTACAACCCACATTTGAGTGACAAATGACGAGGACAACCTATAAAAACAACTAAGCGCAAATCTGCCCCAATCCATCTCCCTCTCTGTGCGAGTGCGTTGTCAACTAACTTTGGGAACTCGTACACCCAGCGTCGCGCCCCGCGCAGCCTCGCCTCCACCTTGCTTTCCCGCGCCCTGCCTGCCTTCTTCGCTACCTCCTCTTCCTCCAGGCTAAGGATGGAGGATCCCTTCAGCCCCTCAACTCTGTCGCCGGCACCCAACCTCTCCGTACCCATCTCGCTGGGCTGGGGTCTCAACCTGACTTCCGGACAGGGAGCCCCCGCCCCGGGGCCGCCGCCGCCGCCGCCGCCCGGGCCGCCCAGCCGCCGCGTCCGCCTGGTCTTCCTGGGGGTCATCCTGGTGGTGGCGGTGGCCGGCAACGCCACGGTGCTGTGCCGCCTGTGTGGCGGCGGCGGGCCCTGGGCGGGTCCCAAGCGTCGCAAGATGGACTTCCTGCTGGTGCAGCTGGCCCTGGCCGACCTGTACGCGTGCGGGGGCACCGCGCTGTCGCAGCTGGGCTGGGAGCTGCTGGGCGAGCCGCGCCGGGCCGCGGGCGACCTAGCGTGCCGCTTCGCGCAGCTGCTGCAGGCATCCGGCCGGGCCGCCTCGGCCCACCTCGTGGCGCTCATTGCCCTCGAGCGCCAGCGCGCCGTGCGCCGTCCGCAGGGCCCGCCGCTGCCCGCGCGCGCCCTCGCCGCCCTGGGCTGGCTGCTGGCGCTGCTGCTGGCGCTGCCCCCCGCCTTCGTGGTGCGCGGGGGCGCCCCCTCGCCGCCCCCCGCCGCGCCCCCGGCCGCCCGCGCCTGGCCGGGGGGGCGTCGCTGCCGCGACATCTTCGCGCTCCTGCCGCGCTGGCACCTGCAGGTCTACGTGCTCTACGAGGCCGCCGCGGGCTTCGTGGCGCCGGTCACGGTCATGGGCGTCGCGGGCAGCCGCCTGCTCTGCGCCTGGTGGCAGCGCCCGCCCCAGGCCCCATCGGCCGCGGCACCCTGGCCGGCGAGTCCCGGCCGAGCCCCCGCGCCCAGCGCGCTGCCCCACGCCAAGGTACAGAGTCTGAAGATGAGCCTGGTGCTGGCGCTGCTGTTCGTGGGTTGCGAGCTGCCCTACTTCGCTGCACGGCTGGCGGCCGCGTGGTTGCCCGGACCGGTGGGAGACTGGGAGGCCGAGGACCTGGCGGTGGCGCTGCGCCTCGTGGGGGTGGCCACCAGCGCTCTCAATCCCTTCGTCTACCTCTTCTTCCAGGCGGGCGACTGCCAGCTCCGGCGGCGGCTCCGGAGGCGCCTGGGCGCAGTGTGGTGCGCGCGGGAGGGTGTCGCGGAGGACGACGAGGGGGCCCTGGGCCACCAAGCGCTCCACCGCTACCGCTGGCCCCACCCCCATTATCACCACGCTCGGCGGGAGCAGCCAGAGCACGGCTGCTTGCGCCCACCCCCGCCGCGCCCCCGGCCGCCGCCCTGTTCCTGCGAAAGCGCCTTCTAGGTGCTCGATGGCCAGAGACAGGTCACCAGCCGCTGTGGCACAGCCTTCACGGAACACGAGGCCGGCCCGGGTCTATCCAGATCATAACAGGCAGGAGGGTCTCCGAGAGAGCGACCCTGAAGCTGTCCCCTTCCTCCACTCTCCTATTATATTTCTTTCTCATGTTGACGTTTTCCTACACTCTTCTGGTTTCTTTTCTCCCAGTTCCTCTCACATTTCTCCATTTGGAGATGAGAGCGAGCCATTGGAAAGTGGTAAAAACCAAGTTACAGAGTTATTTCTGCAGTTCTCTTTCACATTCCCATAATGTTCTGGATAAGATCGTTTGTTTTAGTTAAATTGCCAAGCTTTCATTATTTGCTGTTATCATCTGTTTTTACTTCTTTTGAATCGTGTTTAAATCAAGTGGACCTTTAGGACCAGAGACTTTGGCTTGCTTTCTGGGAGGAAAAACATTGCTCTCCCTGAGGAGCCGGGAGATTGTACCAGTGATACTGTCAGACATGTAATCGTGCTGTCACTTCAGAACCACAGAGTATTTGCAAAATAAAAACATTTCCCACAGAGCAATTAGCATTTTTTACATGGTAATGTGTTCTCTCTGAAGAAAATCAGTGTGGCCTTTGTTTCCCGTCTAGCTTCCGCTTCAATAGAAGCTGAAATTGGTGGAGGGAGACATAAAAGCTTCCGTTAGTCCCTTTCAAATGCGAACTCTCTTTCTCGGGGAAATTGTCCCTGTGCCCAGACCAGCCTCTACAGCTGAGATGCTGTGGGCAGGTGGAGCCTCTAAGGGCAGCAAAGTCCCCAGCAAACTAGAGAAGGGAAGCACCAAGGTGGTGCATATGGGCGGGGCTCACTGTCCCAGAGGGAGATCTGCAGCTAATAAGCAAGCTGCAACCTCTCAATGCTGCAAGTATCTATAAAGCTCCCCTTTTTTTTTTCTTAGCCCTGAGCTAACAGCTGTTGCCAGTCCTCCTCTGTTTTGCTGAGAAAGATTGGCCCTGGGCTAACATCCATGCCCACCTTCCTCTACTTTATATACTTCGTATGTGGGACGCCTTCGACAGCATAGCTTGATAAGAGGTGCATAGGTCCACGCCCAGGATCCGAACCTGTGAACCCCAGGCTGCCAAAGCAGAGCGCATGAACTTAACCACTACGCCGCTGCGCCGGCCCCTAAAACTCCCTTTTTTTTTTCTTTTGGTGAGGAAGATTGGCCCTGAGCTAACATCTGTGCCAATCTTCCTCTATTTTGTATGTGGGACCCCACCACCACATGGCTTGATGAGTGGTGCATCAGTCCACACCTGGGATTTGATCCTGCAAACCCCAGGCCGCTACTGAAGCAGAGCATTTGAACTTAACTACTATGCCACCCAACTAGCCCTAAAACTCCCCTTTTAAATAGAAGACAATGCCTATTGGTGTGGATTGCCGAGAACAAGGTCAAAGAGAAGATTTAATCAGTGACCTCCTCCTCATAACCGTCCTTGGTTCTAGAGAGAAGTGGCAGCACTTGTGAACAATATATCCATGTTTTTACCTGTGTGTTGCATCTAAGAATCTGCAAGCTTTCCATTATATGTTTCCTGTCCATGCACAAATGCAGGACTAAGATGCAGAAAGGGGAAATGATTGTAAAGTTCACCTGTAGAGCCAATGCTCTCTAAGGGCTTTCTTTTGTTCACTGATGTACCCCAAGCCCTTTTTTTTTTTTTGGTCCCCCAATTGGTTTTTCTTTTCTTTTTTTTAATTTATTTTTTTATTGAGGTAACATTGGCTTATAACACTAATTTCAGGTGTACATCATTATATTTCAATTTCTGTGTAGACTACATCATGTTCACCACCCAAAGACTAGTTACCATCCATCACCATGCACATGTGCCCTTTACTCCTTTTGCCCTCTCCTCTCCCCCTTCCCCTCTAATGACCACCAATCTAATCTCTATGTCTATGTGTTTGTTTCTTGTCGTTGTTTTTATCTTCCACTTATACGTGAAATCATATGGTATTTGGCTTTCTCTGTCTGACTTATTTCACTTAGCATAATACCCTCAAGGTCCATCCTTATTGTCACAAATGGCAAAATTTCATCTTTTTTACGGCTGAATAGTATTCCATTGTATATATATACCACATCTTCTTTATCCATTCATCTGTTGATGGGCACTTAGGTTGTTTCCAAGTCTTGGCTATTGTGAATAATGCTGCAGTGAACATCAGAGTGAATTTTCGAATTAGTGTTTTCATGTTCTTTGGATAAATACCCATATATGGAATAGCTGGATCATATGGTGGTTCTAGTCTTAATTTTTTGAGGACCTAAACTCTTAAACAATGCTTGACACATAGTAGGCACTCAACACAAATTTGTTGAATAATTCATCATATGAGTCAGGCATAGATAGAATGGATACAAGATTTACAAAAAGAAACCTTCATTAAGCTTGGCTTACCTTCCTCCAAAATTCTGTCAAAAAATATTACAGTTATAGGTTTTCCTTCCTCTTTTTAATCCTCCCTACCCTGCTGAGGATGCTGTGGTGTGCAATATACCAAGAATAAGTCAGCCAAAGAGAGAAGGACACAGTTGTCGTCATGAACCCAAATCTGGGTTATAGCCTTATCTTTATTCATTAATAAACATTTATCACTTGCTTATTTTGTGCCAAGTAATATGGTAGGCATTGGAGATGTTAAGATGAATAAGACACAACTTTCCCTCAAAGACTTTACAATCACATGTAGGAGACAATTAATCTGACAATTACAGCACAGTGTTATATGTGCTTTAATAGGGGTTCCAGGCAACGTGTCAGGGCACTGAAGAAGAACATCTGATGACCTTGGGAGACTTAGTCGGGGGGGGGTGGGGCAGAATTAGGAAAGATTCACCAAAAGAGTCTGAGTCTTGATGGCTGAGTTAGGGGATGACCCATCAGGCAGGGAAGGGTGTTCTAGGAAATTGGGAATAGCATTTGTAAAGTGGAGGGGTGAGAGAACATAGCATAGTCAAGGAATGACGATAGTTATGTCTATTATCTAGCATTAGGGTGTCTGTGGGGCCTGACCTGATGGGATATGCGGCCAGAGAGATCCAGGCTGGACCCCGTGAAGAAAGGTCTGTGCGCCACATCAAGAAAGCAAAAAGTAGCCTTTGTAAGATTAATCAGAGTTGTAATATGAACAGACTTGAATTGTGAATAGGTCATTCCAATGACAGTATGAAGGATCAACGAATTGGAAGAGAGGAATGCCTATAGGCAGGGATCGAGGCAGAAGCTCCGAGAGACCTCAAAATATGACTTGTAATGTTGTATCACTTGAGTGCTCTCAACTGAGATAATTTAAGCCAGCTGAGTCAGATTTTCTGTTATCTGCAATTGAGAGCACCCTAACAGAAAAAGTGATTCAGCTGGTTTAAATTTATTATTTATTATTATATTAACAAGAAATCCACTGGTAGGGCTGCTCCAGGGTTGGTTAATTGAGTAGCTTCATAACTTCATAATCAAGTACCTGGATCCTTTTCTTCTTTCTATTCTGCCATCTTGAGTTGGTGGGCTTGACATAAAGGTCAGGTCCCCTTGAGGTCACAAAATGGCTGCTGCAGTTCCAGGCGTCACATTCAAATATGACAATGTCCAGAAGAAGACTTTCTCTTTTTTCCACTCTTTATAAGAATGAAGGAACATTTCTCAGAAGTCCCAAGTAGACTTTCCCACATGGCTCATTGGCCAAAACCATATCATATGTCCATATCTAGACTTATCATTGCAAGGGAAATAGGGCCACCATGATTGGCTTGGCCCTGGAGCTGAAGATATGAGTTGGACAGGGAATGGGTGAAAAAAACGAGATTCTCATTTTTTCCTTTGGGAAAGAAAGAAGGGAAATGTTGGGAGAGCAAGACTAAACCTTTACACAGTTGCAAAATTGTTAAAGAGACTGATTTTTACAATCTATTAGAGATTTGCAGCTGATTGCCAGCGAGAAATTAAGAGAAATCTCCATCGGGATCAAAAATACAGAACACCAATTCAAGCAGTTAATTTGAAATCCAATTAAACTACATTTTCCCTAAATTTTGTAGAAGATTTTGATAAGCCCGACTCATCCTGAAATGCTTCTCTTCTATAACTAAGGAACTTTCTCAAATTTTAACTAAACCTGAAACTTGAAGGTAGATCTAGGTGACTTGGTCCCATCCCTGGTGCATTCGTAGGTTAAGAAATTTGAAGCATCCCCTCAGAATGGTCAGCATTAATCCCAGGAATCTATATTGCTATAGACAACTCAGAGATTCAGTTCTGTCCCAATCAAGGAAGCCCCCAAAGCTTATTCTAAATTTAGGCCCCTGCTAGAGTAGGACATACCAATCAAATTTCACAGCAAAGGTAAATGAGCAGTTGACCCTGAACTTGATCTCTTTTTTAGGTACCACCCAAATAAGATATAACTACAGGAGAAACCAGACCACATATGGAGTCTGGGAGGAATCAAATATCATCCCCTCACCCACTGTACATTCCCCTTGGTGTTAGATTTTAACCAAGCTGCTGCACACAGGCCTGGACTGCAGGACTCTGGGAAGCTATTCATATGGATGACAACGTAAATGTCATCACCAGAACTTTGAAGACTAAATACAAAGAATTCTATATCTTTAAAAAAGAACTAGCCACAGTAACATAGAGCTAAAATAAGTAAACATGATCTATTACATAATTTGAAGCAGAAAGCATGTAGAAAACAGCCAGGAGTGTAACTAGAACCACAACCAGTGACTAGCTATAAATCATTTACTAAAAATAGAATAGTCTGGCTCATTTGTGGAAGAGGAGATAGATCTAAAACTTTTTTTTTTCTAAGCCACTTGCTAGGAAACACAAAAGAAAGTAGAAAATTTGAGGAGTTTCCCTTCCATTCCTAAAATGTTCTGACTTGTTCAAAGGGAAAATATTATAATAAAAATCAATAGTTTAAACAGATGTTTTGCCTAGTTGTGAGGCAGTGTAATATAATGAAAAGAGCAGAGCCTTTAAAGTCTAAAGACCTGGACTTGAATTTCATCTCTACCACTTAGTAGCTGTGTGACTTTAAGCTGTTTGCTGAATCTTCTTGAGTCTTGGTTTTCTCATCAATAAAATGAGGTTTATATTATTTACTTCATAGGATTAATGTACGTAAAATACTTGATTGGTGGGGGAGGGGGGTCCTGTCAGTTTGTTTCTTCAGATTCACCCTAGTACTCAACATATTTTCTAACACAGGGCTGTGAGGGATAAAGTGAGTAATAATAAATGAGGGGAAGCAAGAGATCATGGGGAATCTACGGAAGATTAATGCTCTAAGGGTGCTACATAGTAATAGGAAAGTTGGGCCTTACAGTAGGTATAGTGCCCACAATAACTGTCAATTGCCTTCCTAGCATCCATTTCCCCTTTTCTAACAGGTCTCAGATTCTTATTAGGGTATCAATGCCTCTTATGAACAGTCATGTGCTTTGAAGGAAGCCGACCCGTCTCCCACTTGGACTGGGCTTTGATTAGTCTAAGCATATCAAAGTAATTCCACCCCGCTTACCACCATGTCCTGCTCAGAAATTGTCACGTGATCCAGTTAATGAGATGTGATAGAAGTGGTTGTTGGGGCATCTAGAAAGGAAGTCCTTAACTCTTCTGAGAGAGCCATGGGAGCCAGCATGTTCTCTCCATCTCTCTCCCACTGCAGGTAAATGAAGGAGCATGTAGTGATGAGGGCTGCTGGCAGCCCACACTGACCATGAGGGGCACCAGCCATAAGATGAAGCCAACGCTATGGATATGACAGAGTGGAGCGATAAAGAACCTAGGTCCTCAATGACCTCACTGAGCTGACAGGTCAAACACCACTGAGGCACGCCTATTGATGTCCTGTTAAATAAGCCAATACATTTTCTTATTGCTTAAGGCAGTTAAGCTGGATTTTCTGTTATTTGTAGCAGCAGGCAGCCTCTAATTAAAAAAGTTTGGCAAGAAAAAGAGAGTCTCATTTTAGCATATTGCATGTTCTTTATCAAAGAAACAGGAACATTCCAAGTGTACCTTTGTTTCGTCCATCAGCCAGTATGTTTTGAGAGACTGTATTGGACACATAGTATTGGGCATAGTGGGGCAAATCGAAGAAAATCCAAGATGCAGCTCTTGTATTTTAAAAATTTGTACTCTATGAAGGACTATAATTTTTATAGTGAGGACTTTGTTAAGAAATCTCAACCTGCAATTATTAATGTTATGTGACATTATTTGCAAATTCTTGCCATTGGTAATTTTATTGATTTATTCATTCATTCATTCGATATTTATATATTAAAGATCCATCATGTGCAAAGTACTACATAAAACTTTTTTGTATACGTAGATATATATCACTTATCACAGACCTATACTGCATTTAAAATTTAGCTTTGGGTAAAAACTTAGGACAACTATGATTGTATTCTCTGCGGCCAGATCGGGCAGTGACAACCATAAAATGCACTGGGGTGGATTACTATATAATGGCTCCCACGGAATCACTCTTCTTGATAGCCAACCCTCGTGTTATCTTTTCCCGCAAAGAGTCTGGGCTTGGCCATGTGACCTGCTGTGGGAATGGACATCAGCAGATCTTTCACCAGCAGGGTCTTGATAAGCATTTATGCATGCAGCTTGCCCTCTCAGAAAAGCTGCCCTGAGACCATCATGCCATGAAGAAGCAAAGAACGAAATCACAGGGAGAGAGAGGCCCAGCAACTCGGCCATTCCAGCTGGGCCCAGTTCCCAGATGACTCTCCAGCTAAATGCACCCACATGAGTGAGCTCAGGGGAGACCAACAGAAGAACTGCCGAGCTAACCCACAGACTTGTGAAAAACAATAAATCATAGTCATGAAGTTTTGGGGTGGTTTGTTTTGCAGCAATAGGTAACCAACCCATGGGCAGAGTAGTAAAATGGTGTTGGATGCACTAAAAGTGGGATCAAAAAACCCAGATATCAGAGGATCTGAGTTCTAGTCTCCAGCCACATGTCCCAACTGGGATATTTCACTGCTTACTGTATAATTTGATGAGACTTCACACCAACTTGAAATGAGAGAACCTCAAGGGGAACGTCAAGCTCAGGGGACACAGTTAGGGCCCCAACGCTAACCCTTTTCCACGTGTAAAATCTCCTTCTATTGCCAAACTCTGGCAGTTCTGGGTATGGTTTTATTAAGTAAGGTGCCATTGTCTGCCTTACAAAATATCCATAAGATAAATAATGGGAATCACAATAATAATATCTAAAACTTATTAAATGATTTCTATGAAGCTTGGCACTTTACAAGTACTAATTCATTTAATCCTCACAACAACTAAAAGGAATATAGCATAATCATCTCCAGTTTATAGGTAAGGAAATGGGGGCTAAGGATAACTTGCCCAGGATCAAACAGCTAGTAAGTGGCAGAGCTGTGGAGGTTTTTTTGTTTGTTTGTTTTGGGGTCTTTTTGGTCATCTGAACAGGTAATAGCCAAGAAGTCCACCTAATCCTAAGACACAGGTCTTGCTGTACAGACTTATGTGTTTGTTAGAGCCCCAGCCTGGACACACATAAGTAGGAGGTGGGGGGAAACATGTTGGATTAAAAAATGGCTACCTGAAGAATGAAATGCATTTTAGAAAGACAGTACACAATTACGTCAGAGAGTTTCGTCATTTCAGCCTCCAGATTATCCAAGTGAAGAACTCACTTGCTAGGAATGGAGGAGACTGCCAGCTGTTCACCAAAATTCACACTCCCCTTCCATGTGGCTGGTTGGCTAGACTACATTTCCCAGCCTCCTTTGCAGCTAGTTACAGCTATGTGACCATGTTCTCAGCAATGGAATGTGAGCAAAAGTGACATGTGTGGCTTCCAGACTTGGGCCTTAAGACATGGGGCTTGGGCTCCTCCATGTTCTCTTTCTCCTTCCTATTGGCTGGAAGACATGATGTGACAGTCACATGATATGACAATAATCAGGTTCAGCCATGCAGATGAGGACAACAACCTACAGGGTGGCAGACCAACAAGACAAAAGGAATCAGGGTTCCTACAGGATCTTGTGGGGCATAGACAGCCTAAACGTCAGAAGATTATATGAGAGAGAAATAGATTTCTGTCTTCTTTAAGCCACTGAATTTGGGGAGTCTCTTCATTACAGCAAATTAGCCTTTACCTCAACCAATATTTTGAGGTTGTATTAAGTTAGACTAGGGGACGGTTTTGCTCCTCAGTTTTCTGTTCCAGAGGCCCTCTGTGTTTCCAGGGGAGCTTGGTGCGAATTTAGGTGGACCCATGTCTGGAATATGAAACTCCTCAGAGGCTTTGAGGAGGGACGTTGGGTCCAAGATGTCCCAGCCAAATCATGCCAGAGGGATATGTCTTTTATTTGTCCCAAAGGAAGTCACTTAACCTCAGGAAACATTTTTTTTTTTAATCTAAAAGTTGAGTATGTTAGAGAAACCTCATGTCCATGGACATCAATACAGCATCAGGCATCAAAAATGTGGCAGGCTCTGTGGTTGCCCACATTAACATCTGTTACTCTCTTGCCTTGCTAGAAGAATCCTGATTTTGTTCAGGATCAACATGTTCTAGTTATCTATTGCTGTGCAACAAACTATCTCAAACTTTGTGGTGTAAAATAACCACATTTTACGGACCAGCCCAGTGGCGCAGCGGTTAAGTGTGCGTGCTCCGCTTCAGCAGCCCGGGGTTTGCAGGTTCCGATCCCAGGCGCACACAGACGTACTGCTTGTCAAGCCCATGCTGTGGGGCATCCCATATAAAGTAGAGGAAGATGGGCACGGATGTTAGCCCAGGGCCAATCTTCCTCAGCAAAAAGAGGAGGATTGGCATCGGATGTTAGCTCAGGGCTAATCTTCCTCACAAAAAAATAAATAAATAATAACCACATTTTATTATGCTCATGGATTCTGTGGATCAGAATTTGGACAGAGTACAGCAGGGCTGGCTTGTCTCTGTTCCACGATATCTGGGGCCTTAATGAGGAAGATTAAAATGACTGGGGGCTAGAATCACCTGGGAGCTTCTTTACTCATTTGTCTGCTGCCTTAGCTGGGATAGTCAAAAGCTGGGCTCATCAGGAACTATCAACCAGAGTGCCTACACATGGCCCACCATGTGGCTTTGGCTTTGTCACTGCATGGTGGCCTTAAAGTAGTCAAACTTCTCCTAAGGCAGCTCAAGTTTCCAAGAGCAAATGTTCTAGTGAACAAGGTAGAAGCCACACAGCTCTGTATGGCCTTGCCCCAGAAGTCACATAGAAGTACTTTCTGTGTACTCTACCAGTCAAAGCAGTCACAAACCTGCCCAGGTTCAAACCCTACCTTCTGATGAAAGAGGCATCAAAGAATTTGCTGTCTTATTTTAAAACTGCCACACCATCCATCAAAGAAGATAACCCTATCCCCAACTCTGGGATATATCTAAGACAACCATGGTAATTCCATTCCTCTTGCTAGTTGATTGGTTCTGGACAATGAAACTAGAGGTAAGGCTTCTGGAGGCTTCTGGCAAAAGTTTCGAAACCTAAACCTTAAATAGTAGATACCAGTAGAGGTAATTCCTCTTGTTCCTCTGGATATTGTAGTTTGTGGATGTGAGCTAAAGCTCTCACAGCCATCTTACAACCACAGAGGGAAGATAACCTTAAGAGAAGGCCAATACCATCAGGCTGGAAGACTGGAAAGGTGAAAAACCTGAGTCTTTGATTATGTAGCTGAGCAACTGAATTAACCAAAGTTTGAGCCATCCAACCTCAGACCTTGTTATGTGAAATAGTTAATTTCCTTGTCCTTTAATCAGTTTGGTTGCTGTTTTATCTAAAGGCACCCAAATGGATATAAGGACAGATTAGTCATGGTTCTCCAGAGAAACAGAACCTATATATATATACTGAGAGAGAGAGAGATTGACTTATTATAAGGAATTGGCTCTAGTGATTATGGAGGCTGAGACGTCCCACAGTCTGCTGTCTGCAGGCTGGAGACCCAGGAGAGCCAATGGTAAAGTTCTAGTCCAAGAGTAGAAGACCAATGTCCTAGCTCAGCAGTCAGGCAGAACCTTTTTGTTCTATCCAGGCCCTCAATGGATTGGATGACGCCCGCCCACACTGGGGAAGGCAATCTGCTTTACTCAGTCTACTGATTCAAATGCTATCTCATCCAGAAATACCCTCACAGACACACCTATAAATAATGTTTAACCAAATATGTGGGCACCCCGTGTTTCAGTCAAGTTGACACACAAAATTAACCATCACAAGAAACTATGAAGTCTCCTTAAAACTTCATCCCTAGTAGGAAGTGTCAGTTATCCCTGCAAATTTTTGTTTATCTCTGCCTGAAAGTGCTCTTCACTATTTATCATTTCATCTCATTGTTTAACCACAGAAGGATACAGATGATTAAAAATTTAGCCCTTGTCATCATCCATGAGATTATACTAAGAGAAAGGATTTGGGTAATGTATACTAGATATTCAAGTATCTAGTACTTCCTTCCTTCCTTCCTGCCTCTGGGTAAGGAAGTCACATCACTGTTAGGAGCATTAGAACTGCTCCATCGTAGATGGTATAGCCAATGTTTCCTCAGCTAGCTGGATGGAGTTTTTAAAGTATATTTTGAATTTTTTAAACCATTTTTATCCTTCACTGAGCATTTATCATTATTGTATATTTTTTAAATGTAGCCACTGAGAGCCTGCCCTAGGCCAATGTGTCCTGGAATGTACTCTGTGAAGTAGTAAACGCTTCCATGTTACTATATTATAAAGGAAAAAAGGATTTCATAGTTAAATGTTTGGAACACTAGGTTAAATAGGTTTCTCTCTCTTTTTAACTTTTTATTATAAAATATACAGAAAAGCTGAAGAATAACACAAAAGGACACCCACATACTCACCACTGAGATTCAAGAGTGTTAACATTTCGCCATCGTTGCTTTTACATATATATTTTTTTTGTTGCTTTTGAATAACTTGAAAATTAGTTGCAGACATCATGATATCATTACACTTCACCTCTGAATACTTGAGCACCCATCTCCTAAGACATTCCTGCATAACCACAAAAGCATTATCACACTTAAAAAAAGTAACAATAATTCCCTAATATCACCTAATACCCAGTCCATATTCAAATTTTTCCTTTTGTCCTCAACAGAACTTGAATAGATTTTTTTCTTTTGAACCAAAATCTAATTACGGTCCACACATTGCATTTGATTGCTATGTCTCTTTAGTCTCTTCTATTCTAAAACACCCTCCCTGACCTTTTTAAACAAGATATTGTGTTTTTGAAGAGACCAAGCTAGTTGTCTTGCAAAATATCTCACATTCTGAATTTTTCTGAATATTTCCTCATGGTATCTTCTAATTTATTCTTCTCTTCCCAACTAGGTTTCTTTACAGCTGTACCTCTCAGAGCCTTCAATATGTTATCGTGCAAGATGACTCTTCATGTGGACACCTTTTACGAGCCTCTGCCCTTTTCATAATAACCCTTTCTTTGGGAATTGCCCCCACTTCCAACATCCTCAGGCCTCTAGCAGTCACATATGGGCTTTGTCACTGCACCTTCAGGGCCAGTTCCTTAGAATCACCTCCTTGAAGACTAGTGCAGATATGACAAGTTGTTAAAGAAATCTGGACTGATCTAAGAGAGCAGAAGACTAGGAAAATCAGGATAAAATACTCAGTGTTTTTAGGGTGAGTTTGAAAGTGATACACTTATTGTACTTGTAGACATTGGTGATGCCTACACCTTGAGGGAACAGGTAAGAGAAATGCATTGAGTTAGGGCCAAGAGAAGTCACAACCAAGATGACACACACTAAAGCAGAGCCAGTAACTGGACAATATCAGAGCAAGTACAGGTCTGGCTTAGATGTTGATCTAATGGAAGGTTATCTCCCGTGAGGATCATCCAACTAAAGGAAAATTTGTTTTTGCACAGTGCGTGCTTTAGGCAGACCCAGAAAAAAAGTCTGGGCTAGAAAGCAAGGAGAAAGTAAAAGGAAGAAAGGAAGGCACTCAGTTTTGGCACACACATATTCCACCACGGAAAACCTGGAACATTCCAGACCTGAGGAAAGGCAGTGTCTTGAAGAGCATGCAGCAGAGGCATTGTTGCTCCCAAAGACCTCAAGAAACCAGATTCAGGAGCATCAACAGCAGAGTCAGAAATGGGACACCGGTGATACCCCACGTGAAGTGAAGGTGAAAGGACTGGGAAATCATCCCTGGACGCAACTGCATGAACCTAATCAAGGCGAGAAGTCAGCTACTGTGTTCAAGACTTAAAATGCTGCTCACAAGAGCTATGGAGACCTTGACACCAGACAGAGCCCACCGTCAACACAGCACACACATGTCAGAAACACCAGGCTCAGCGGAGTGTGAGATGGGAACACATATCCCTTACCCTGTGGGTCTCATGTGAAGGGACTTCAATTAGACCAACACTCCCTGACTCTCTCCCCTGTTGGGGTGAGAGGGGCCCAACTACAAACAAAACAAACCTTTTCCATATCTGTGTTCTAAACCAACGTTTAGGTAGAAATTGAGGTTCAGACATTAAATCCTCTTGCAAGTTAAAGCCCAAAGATAACAAAATCCAAATAATCAAAGTTCAAAAATCAAAATTTCCTGCCTTGTGTGAAAAAGTTAAAGACTTCCTCCATTGCTGATTCCACGCAGTCTCTGCTGGAGAGTTCTCTGAGGCATCGCCAGCTGCACCCTCTCTCTCCCTAGAACAGGGCATTCCTTTAGGACCTCTGAGGTTCTATTTGTTCAACTCCCATTTTATGATGAGCCTCACTCTTTTCAAGAGTTCAAAGTGTTCACAGGAAGCAGAACCTTATTGCAGCACTGGCCACTCACTTACCTACCAAAGTTAGGAAACTAACCACTCCTTACCCCTAGGGCAAGGGCCAAGCAAAATTGTACATATTCCCAGAACCCAGTACTTGGTGTCGCCAAAGACTCTCTAAAATAAGCGCAGGATCTGAGAGAAGGGGAGACCTTGGTCTCAGCTTCCCCAGGGTGGCTGTCAGTTGGTCAGTGCAGGAGGTCCAAGTCTACAAGCTGTGAAGGTAAACTCAATTGGGAGAAGTCTTTTCATAAGAGGTTAATATGGGCAACATGTTTAACAAATCTGGGGGCGGAGGAAGATCCATCTATGCATTTATCTGAGACAGAGGCAAGTTTAGAAATTTGCAAAGGTAGAAGCCCCAGTCTCCAAGTGTCTTTCTCTTCTTACAGATTAAAAATCTCTTCATTGCCATTTCCACTCTGAGCCCTCGTCCTTAACTGAGCAGAGTCTCTATCTCATGCCATGGAGCTCTCCTGGAGCGTGTGTTTTCCGCCCTGTGCCTCAGTGGCTGTTTTCAGTGACTTTGGCTAAGCAATCTGCCTCCTGGTATGGTTTCTCCAGTGCCATCTTGACTCCACAGGATGGTGCGGAGTGACTGTGAGCATGCGATGTACTACACAAATCCAAGGCTAGTCCCACCATGCTTCCCTCTCCGGACCAGAATGCAAAATGGAATTTGGAGCAGCCCAGGCAGTACCATCTACCCACACCTGTCAGGGACAATTTCCAGTTAGATACTCATTGGTGCTCTGTAGCAGGGGTAGAGCTCAGCCGCCTTGCAGTTCAAATGCAGCTGAAGGTAGATCCAGGTCAGAGGTAGGGGGGAGGCTCTCTTTAAGAAGAATACAAAATAATAAATAAAAAATGAAGTATGAAAGTGAGTATTTATTTAGAATGGGCAAATGATCATGAAAAATGTAAATATAAAAAACTGAGGGGCCGGCCCAGTGGCGTAGTAGTTAGGTTCGCGAGCTCCGCAGCCCAGGGTTCGCAGGTTCGGATCCCAGGCGTGGACCTATGCACCACGCATCAAGCCGTGCTCCGGCAGCATCCCACATACAAAACTAGAGGGAGATGGGCACCGATACTAGCTCAGGGCTAATCTTCTTCAGCAAAAAGAGGAAGATTGGCAACAGATGTTAACTCAGGGCCGATCTTCCTCACACATACAAAAAAGATATAATATCAAAAATTCATTAATTAATTGCCAGACATACTTCTATAATACTTTTTATCTACAATTTTTGTCTACCTACTGTTTAGTCATCCTTTCATGCGGTAACAATTTTATGATAATATTCAGTACTAAGAGAACAGAAAGATAACTCAATCTTTCCTACAGCATAATCATTTTTTAATTGACAGGAACCATAAAACAAGCTGTTTTTAGTCCTAGTATAGGTTTATATACTTACAGACACAGGAATTCTGATAAATTCTGTTTCATATGATTCCCGTCAAGAAAGATATATGATGGATGTATAGTTTACGTGCTGTATTATTGAGCATATTCCATGTGTACTGTCAATGAGAACAGAATCCTGTGCTTACAATTTTACCAAAAGTCTGATGGTAGACAGGATTTCCCACAGATTAGTTTCTGGCTCTGTCTGTTCAAATCTCGTTTCTCCTCCAGGACTCCCATACTTCTTGTGCCAGACACCACAGCCCATGCTCACATTTTGATAGAACTCTGGCCTGCGTGTCAGCATATGAGGAGAGTCATCATAGTGGGCGGTGGGAGTATTTTTGGAAGCTGTTTCTACACTGGAACAGCCAGCAAAATTTAACTATACACATACAAATATATGCCACTAAACCCATACTAAATATATTTCTAACTCAACTACCCCTTAGCCAAATGTCCAAAATGCTTGTGTGACAGAAGGAAAGGAGACAATGGCCTTAATCCATTGAAGTTAAATCATCTTACTTTTACACATTTTATAAAAACATATGACCACTATTCCTTTCCCTCTTCTCTTTCCTTCCCGAACCATTTAGTCCTGAAGCCAGTAGGTGAGACAGAGCAGGGTGACAGAGCCCAAGGGGAGTAAATGGTAACGTTGTGGTGCAGAGAGTCTAGCTCAATCCGACTGAGAAGCAAATAGGGGGGCACCCCTACCGGGGCTCTGAGTCCAATCTCTGTGACACTACTACCAAAGATGCATAACCTGAATCTAACCATGAGGAAATGTCAGACAAACCTCAAGGGAGGCACATTCTACAAAATAAATGGCCTATAATCTTAAAAAAATATCAGTGTCATGAATGTTAAGAAAAGATTGAGGAACTGTCCCAGACAAGGAAGCTAAAGAGACGTGACAACTAAATGCAACTTGATTCTGAACTGGATTTCAGGATTAGATGGTAGAAATACCTCACTGTTAACTTCCTGATTTGGGGATTGTATTATGGTTACTTAGAAGAATGTCCTTGTTTTCAGAAAATACACACTAAAGCATCAGGGGCTGACAGCGCATCAGATTGGCAACATATTCTCAAATGGTTGTTGGGGGATAGTTTCCTGTACTACTCTCCTGTAATGTTGTGTGTTTCCAAATTACATTAAAAGGATATAAAGGATGACCATGTGAACACATTACCAAGGTCCCTCAGGACCTTGGAAAGGGCCCATGCGTGGGAGGGGAACTGAAACTTAAGTTTCATTAATTTCACTGCAGCAAATATTACCCTACCCAGTACTGTCTGAAAGGCCAATGTACCAAAAGACCTTTTTCCTATAATTTAGTTCTTGCCTTAGCTATGCCTGCTTTCCAAGGTCTTTGTGGCCTCCCTACCTCTGCTGAGATCCAATGTGGTAGAAGGAACATGTTCTGAACATTGTTCAAGGTCAAGGAGCCTGCCCCTGAGGTCCACATCACCTAAAGCCCTCTGTGCTGCCTTTGCTGGGCCCACATAGTTCCGTGCATATTTGCTAAGCCTGGCTTGGTACTAATGGCCAGTGTCTTGCTTGAGGCTCAGTTCAGACTACCTCGTGTTCACCGACCTCACCCCCTTCCCCATCCCCTACTTAAGGTCAGCTTGTGTATCATTTACTTAACACCAGGGACTTAAAGTTCTACCTGGAAGATAAAAATCAGGAGTGAGCAAAATCTCCTCTTAAAATCTCCAACCTTCACTCCCTTTTTTTGATAAGTTCAGCTGAGCCCCTTGTTTTCCTTTCTACAGATCTGTGTGCCTAAAGAGAGGGTACAGTCTGGTTCATCTTCTCAAGAGGACAGCTCTAAGGGAGAAGACAGCAGTTTGGGTACATAAATTTAATTCAGGAGACTGTTAGCATGTCCATTTGGCTGTACACTTAAGCCACCCCAATCTAGAGTTTTATCATTTAAATAAAGCTTACACTTTGATCTCTTCCTGTATTTCTCAGTTGGTTCCAAACTCAGGCAGGAAAGAAAGGTGTTATTTATTAGGTCCTCTCAAAGTCCAACACAAATAAAAGATGATGGCACCTTCTAGAGTGGTGACAACAGATAAGGAAAGAAGCAGAGTTAGAACTGACAAGTCTCAGTGCTCGATTAGGTATGGGGGGATATCACAGGGGTCCCTAAAACCACATCACGTCCAGGGATTCACTAGAAAGACTCATGTGACTCATTATCTAGTTCTTCTCATGCTAAGATTATTACAGCAATGTTGTAAGAATACACAGTTGGATCATAAGGAAAAAGGATAGACGTGGATACGGAAGAATCCACGTGCAGGCGTCCTTATGCTCTCTCCCTCTCAGGAGGGGTCACAAAGAGCTCACTCTTCCTCCAGCAACGAAGATGCAGAAGCATGCGTGCAATGTTTCCACTGAGGGAAGCTGTTAGAGACTCAGCACCCGAGGTTTTTATGGGGGGCTGCTCAGGTAGGCACCTCTACCTAGCAATGTACCAAAGTTCCAGACTGCTGGAAGGAAAGCAAGTTGTGGTCACCATAAACCATACTGTTTGTACAAACAGTTTAGGCACAGTGAGTCACTCTTATTATTTAGCAAAAGTCTTAAATCAATGTAGGACTGTTTACCAATCAAGTTCCCAGATGCCAGCCAAGGGCCCACCTCGCAAGCAGAGCTTTTTAAGGATGGCAGTCTCAGGTTAGCTATGTTAACTCTTTTCTGCACAGGAAGAGTGAAGAAAAGGGAGACATAAGTATGGCGACGGCAGTGTTGTCACCTATGGAGATGGAGGGGACAAAGGAAATATAAGTTTATGGGAAAAATTTAATATTTCAATTTTGAACACATAAAATTGGAGATAGCTATGAGATAGGTTCAACTATGCCATGTTGCAATCATAAACAACCTTAAAATTTCATCTAGAATGTCAACTGTTGTGACAGAAAAAGAGACGACTAGAGAGGTCTCATATCAGCTCTTCTACGTTTCCATCTAGCAGTGACACACCACGTTTTCACCCACAGCCCACCGGCAAAAACTAGTCACATGGCCTCAACCAACTGTAAGTGGGGCTGGGAAATGTGGGGTGGTAGATGGGGTGTTTGGTGAACACCACTGTTCCTGTCACAATATCCAGGTGGGAAGGTCACATGGGTATCCAGAACAAACGAATGTTCTGGAGACTTCCATTTAGGAGTCATAAACAGATAGACGGTATTTAAAGCCAACCTCACTTTCACGTGATCTGAATCCCAATGGCCTCATAAGGGCAATGTCATCACCATTTTCTGGTTTGAAGCAGTAGGAAATCCAGATTGGTGGATACTCTTCAAACCTCCCTGTAGTGAAACTAGCAGCACATGGTCTTCCTGAGCTCACAAGACAGACTTTGGTTTAGGATTGAGGGCAGGTTTTGAAGCTCTCTGAGGGGAAGGGCTTGGTCCCAGAAAAGGCTGTCTAGAAACAGCCTGACGCTCAGAGCAGAGGAGAGGGGCTCACAAAGGTGAGAAGGGACATTTGAAACTGTTTATGGATAGATATTGATGGGCAAGTTCACCGAGGGAAGGATGGAGTTTTCAGTGGTAGGTAACAAAAATCATGCCAGGGCTACCACTAGGTGTCACTAGCAGGAAAGGAAAGGATGAAAGAACAAATAGAGGAAGGAACAGAGGAAGATGCAAACTGGTTCCAAGGAGACAGGAGGTAGAAAGCGCCCCCAAATGGCCTCAGGTAGAACACTGTAGGAGCGGTGTCCACACTGGTTGGAACTGTTCTATTGCACAAAAAAGGAAAAAGAAAAAAGTAAAGCGACAGTAGCAATCATGAATTTTATTCTGAACTGTATGACTTTCAAATGAACTTTACGGGTTCCTGAGGTAGCTCATGCACGTGCCTGTGCCTGCGCAGGTGTGTGCATGCATTTGTCAGTGTGCATCTAGGGAGTGGAGAGAGGTAGTTTATTCTGCCCCACCACCACTAAAGTTTTCCAAGCATTTCATATGATTACATGACTAACCACATTAATACTTTAGGTAGAGATAAAAGAAAGTTTCCATTTCTCTCTCATTCTTCTTGTGTATGCATACATGCATATCCGAGGTCTTCAGTTTATTCAAAATCAGATTTAAGGTCAGTGGATCTAAGATGTGTCTTATTTCAACGCCCAAATTATACCAAAGCAAAAAAGAAGGACTTTTCATTAGAAATGGCAAACTTTATTTGGTTCTTCAATGACACAAGCTGAGGACTGCCAACACCCCACATGTGCCAATAAAATAATTTGGGATGGCTAACAGATCATGTAAATTATAATAAATCCACATATATTTTATTATCACTTTGCTAAAGCGTTGCTTTAGTTTGTGCTTGGATCAAATGGCCAAAAAGGAAATTATCCCATAAAATATTACTATCATCCCAAAACTATACTGAACAGAATAGAAATCAGAAGAAACTGGCATTGGAGGCAAATCCATTATTCTGGGCTTCTCAATCTTTAACATGTTGAGACTCATAGGAAAAAATGGCATTTATATGGCATACTGGGGTAAACGGACAAGGCTCCTGGGTTTCAGCTGCCCCGGGCCCACTGGGCCACTCTAGAATCTGAGATCAGTATGTCAGCATTTAAATATAGATTGTGGCTTTCAACCTTGAAGTCACACTGGAATCACTTAGGAAGTTAGAAAAAATGCATATTGATTCCCCCCCACTCACCCCGAGGTTTTTATTTCACTGGGCTGGGCATCAAGACTTTTTAATACTCCCAGGTGAATATAAGGTGCAGCCAGAGTTAAGAACCACTGGATTAGAAGATAGTTAAGGAAACCAAAAAACCTATCAGACTCATCTAGCTTCCAGCTCTGAACACAAGTATGGGGGGGGTCTTTTTTTTTTTTTTTTTAATTCGGAGAAGTATAAAGAGAAAAAACAAAGTTGCAAAGTTCAAAAAATGAAAGTGAAAACCCTTCATCTCCCTCAAAACAAACACTGTTAAGTTTTCTTTGTTTTTTAAGAAAAAGCTTATATTCATACCTACATATTTGTATCTCGAGATGTAATTTTTATTTACACTAAAGACAGCACACTACACATAGTATTCCATAAGTTTGCTTTTTAACATTCATTACATCATGAAATCTGCTCTTTGAGTGCATGGCTACAAAGTAATTCACATGTCCACACTGTATTTTATTTAACCATTCCCCTGCTGATGATCACTTTAGCTTTTCTCATTCTTTTGTTGCAATAGACATCTTTAAACACGGATTATATGCATCGTGATGAACTTTTGCAAATACTTTGCAAATTCCTATTTAGCTCAATTCCTAGAAGTGAGATCGCTGGGAGCATTTGAAATTTGGATAAATGTGGTGTGATCAACAAACATTTACAAATAAATTGATACCACCTACGTTTGCCAAACACACGATTAAGACTGTCACTTCGGAAGTCCTGGCAGAACGTGGTTGGTCAGCGGTCGCTGTCAGGTGGGGTCCTCAGCCTGCAGGGCCGCAGCGGCGGTCTCCGGGGGCGGCGCTCTAGGGTCACGTGGGCGGCTGCGCCCCGCCCCCCGGAGGCTCGGCGCCGCGGCCGGCGCGCCAACTCGCGCAGTAGCGTCACGCGCGGTCCGCAGCCGACCGGTCTCGCGGAGGCGGAGCGAGGGACTTGAGGAAGGTACGTTCTGTTCTCGCCGCGGGGTTGGGCGGCTGGCGCGGGGCGGGGCTCGCGGCGCCGCTGCTTCCGGCCGGGCGGCAGGCCCGGCCTCGGGCTTCCGGCGGCGGCGTTTTGGAGCGGTGGCTTTTGCTCCCGGCCTCGGTCCCGCGTTCCTTAATCGTTACTCCGCGGGGCAGGCTTCCGCCCAGTCACATGCGGCCCACCGGGCTCGTTCACCTTGGAGCGTGGGCCGCACCCTGACCTGCCGCCTCGGTGGGGCAGCCGGGCCTTCTCGGCCAGCGGTGCGGGCGTCTGCGCGCTCTGGGGCGTAAAAACCGCCCCGGTTGCTGCGGCCGCGCCGGCCCCGCTGCGCGTCTCCAGAGGTCCGCACAGCCGCGCTCACACGTGAGGTTCTCGAGTGCCGCTCCGCATAACGACCGCAGACCGTCTTCACTAAAACGTTACGTACGGCTTGAAGTCACGTCGGAGCTGGAAGGACCGCAGAGATGACAGCTAACGGGCCTGGAGCCGTCGCCGCGGTCGCGCCCGCTGCGAACGCTCGACGTGGAGGCGGCGTCTGCTCCTCCCCGCAGCGCCGTGCCGCGGCCTTCCTCGCGGGCGCGCACCCCGCCGCACAGCCCGGTTCAGCGTCCTGCCCCCAATCCTGCCCACCCGCGAGTCACACCCGGCTGAGCCCACCTGCTGGTCACAGGCTCTTAAGATCGCCCGCGATGGTAGCGGATTCCAGAGCGGCTACATGACTTTATTACCTTATTAGGGAGGTATTCCGTTTTGAACATTTGTTGACGCGACTCTTGCACATCAGCATTCCTAAATTTAAAAAAGTTGAGGACCATCATCTTTGGTGATATATATGGTGATTATCTATATATAGTGATACACATATACGCACGCACACATATACATGTGTACACACAGATGTCTTCATTTTGCCAAATGTCAAGATAGTCTACTGGCAGACCACGTGTTTTTATAAATCCGTGGCTGCTGCTTAGATGCAGTGTTAAGATTTATGTATCAGTGTCCGCAAAACTTAGGCTCATAAGATCTGGGTTTGTATCGTGACTGCTACTTTGCAGTTTGGGCAAGCTTTTGTTAAAGAGGGTCCTTTACTTAGTTTTCTCATCAGGAAAATAGGTATAATCTTTACCCATTGGCCGTTTTGTGAGGATTAATGAACTCATATATGCAAAAACCCCAAGGAGTGGCACTCACTGAAGGATAGCTAGTTTTAGCTATTATTATTCTGCCATCCAAAGAGATACAAAACAACTGTCTAAGGCATTTCTCTTCTCTGAACCTGAAAGCAAGGATGTCACCCTGGAGTTATGCATTCTGATAATGTGTACGCCAAGTCCCCAGACTTAGTGAAAGCACCTTAGTCAGTGCTCAGGAGGAGTAACAAGTTCCTGTCATTTCGTGTCTCTTTTCTCCCCAGTGTCTTATGGAAACTTATGTTTTTTTAAAAATTCAAGCTGAATGGATTCCCTATGCAGGAAAGGTGTCTTAATAGAGACTGAGAATCCATTTAGCTAATTTGTAATTTTATGTGGTGTTTGCACTTTTAAAAATCTAATTTTAGGCACAGGCCAAAAAATATTTCTTGAAGAGAACTGGGGAACAAAGCAGCTAAATTTTTCAGAAGGAAGTTTTCTTATTCTAGCCCGTAAACTGGGTAAGCCATTTAATTTTTCACTTTGTTTTTATTTAGTTAAGATTCTCCTATCTTCAAGTCCACTCAAAATAGAGATATGTGTGGGAGCATATGAATAGTGCATCAAAGTAACAGTAATTAAGGTGAACACAGTGGCTCTTATTCTTGTCTAAATGGACGGTGATGTTCACAACATTTAATTAAGAATAATAAGGGTGTTAATTTTAAATAGTCACAAGATATCATAAATAAATAGAACCACTTATGATTCATGAAGGGAACAATTATTTGAAGGATAATACTTTCCTAAGCAAAATGCAAGACTGTAATCATACTTCTCTGAAACCCTTATCGTTTAGCCCCAGCTTTCTCTGCTTATTTCTTATCAGCCCCTGCGAAGTTCACTACAGTTTTCCTCGGTTGGGCAAAGACTGTATGTTCCAAGCAACTGACTCTTGAGAGAGGATTGTTTTGGGGTCTCATTTATTTGGGAGTCAAGGAGAACTTAACTTTTGATGCTACTCCACATGTCATCTATTTTGTTACTTGCTTGATACTAGTATTTCTTTTCTAGTTTTTGCCTGGAAAAAGAAGAGAACTATTCATTTATTTCCCCCTCTAGTGCCAAGTTTTGAAATAAGCTGTACAAAATTCTCAAATAGTCCATTCATGATCTATGCACAGGCACATTCTCTGAGGATACAAAGTGCCATTTTTATCTTCTTTTTCTTGGATTTTGGATCATTTGCTACATAAACATAAAGTAGGATACAACTTAAATATTGAAAAAGAATAATTTTAAATATAAGAATTAATGTAATATTTTGAGATATTTAAGAAATTTTGTGTTTACTCTCCCCTTTTCTTTATAAATTTACCCAATATATATGTATCCATGAATAATATATGGTTTGGGTTTGCCTTTTTTTGCATTGGTAAAAATGGAAGCATACTCTGAATTTTTAATTTTTTTTCATTTAAAGTTACATTTTTAAAATTAATCCAAATTGATGTAGCTATACGTTTTTCACTGCTACACAGCATTCCATTGCATGAATATAAAAATTATCCATTCTACTGTTGATGGATTTTGAGTTGTTTCCTGTCTTTTGCTGATATAACCATTCCTGTGCATGTCTCCTCGTGTACCTGTGTACATTTCTCTGGAATATACCTAAAGTGGGATTATTGGGTCTTGAATATGTTCAGCTTTACTGGGTAGTGCCAAACTGTGCTAGCACTAATTGATGTCATCACCATCAGTGCTCCATATCCTCGCCAATACGTGGTATAATTTTTTGCCAGTTTGTTGGATAGAAAATAGTATCCCTTTTGTGCCTTTGCTTTCCATTTCTTTTACATTTTCCTACTAATGAATCTGAGCATCTTTACATGTGATTACTGGCCATTCAGATTTCCTCATCTGTGAAATGTTTGTGTCTTTTGCCCATTTTTCTTTGGTTATTTGGCATTTTCTTACTGGTTTATAGGAGTTCTTCATATATCTGAATCTTAATCTTTTGTTGGTTATATATGTTGCAAAGTCCATATTTCTTTCATTTCTTTTTCTTCAGCCTATTTCCCCCCTCTTTCAGTTCATCTGTCTGTCCCCATTTTTCTTATCATTATTGCCCCTCTGTCTGTTCTGTCACAAAATGTGATAAAGGCTGCACATCCAACACATGAAGGTAAATACTACCCTCTGAGCAATTTGTGTACTTTGAGTACCTGCCAAAATCGAGTAAAACCAGATAACTGTTGAGAGATGTAATCATCCAGCCTCCTGTCAGCCATGACTAATCCAGAAAATCTTGGCCATGGTCTTCTTTGCCTTTTCTTAAAAACACTATATTTCTGCTTTTTTTATTGTAAAATAATTTTTTTAAATAGCATATGTGGATTTTTTCCATTTTTAAAAAAAGTAGGTAAGTCGGAGCAAGGGTTAACAGTGCAAACTTAAGAGTACAAATTTGACATCTCTGTAATTTCCTAAGCTTGATTTGTATAATGCTTTCATTTATATGTTGAATTCAAAGCTCCTGCCTCTTCCTGTCAGCACACATGCCCACACACAAACATCCCTCATCCTACACCTCAGTTTCGGAGTCCAGGCTTATGTAATATCTAATAACTATCTTCCTTATGGCTCAGAGGTACCCTTCTCAAAATAGTGGTCTATAAATTTTTTCTTTCTAAAGCTCACTCCTAACATATAGAGATTTTACTTCTAAATAATAATTTCTCTGTTTTACAAACTTACTTTTTAAATGAGCCACGCTCTTTTCCTCCTAACACTTTCCAACTTCCAGTCAGTCATACAGGATTAAATAAATATTTATAAAAATTTTATATTTAAAATATAAAAAAAGAACCTGTCAGAAGGCCTGAACCCTCTTGGCACTGCCATGTAACAAATTTTCCATCTTGTTGGGAGGGGATTGTGTCTAAGCTACGTACATCAAGGTCCAAGGGCCCTTTTAAAGAAATTGAATATATGTGTTTGTATGTAAAATGTTAACCTAAGACAAGTGAAATCAAAATGGCAGGTTCCTGTTGATCTCTCGTTCATCATTCTATATAATCATTCTGTGTGACTTCCTATGAAATATGACAATATTACTGTATTGAAGAGGATGTAGATTAGGAAGGATCATCTTCCTAAGATTAGAGTATTTATTTGAAGCTGACACGTGATTTATAATTTCGTTAAATATCTTAAATTGTAGACAAGTGTATGTGTGTTAAATATGGTAAGCATTCCATGGCAAACTTGCTAATGTTTAACAGCATCTGGGTCTCTACAACTAACATGGGCTGTCACTTTCATTCACTTCCTTTCCTTTTCCAAATGTAATTCCTTATCTTGTATAAGGCAGAGCTGGAAACCTCTCAAGTTATCTGGAACTTTCTGTCACTTCCCACTCTGATGAAATATCCATAAAATGATGAAATTGTTAAAATGGAACTGAAAATGAAAATGTTGAGTAAAACCTAGCCTTACCATAACCTTTAGAGTTGTTACATATTTTGTTTTGTGTGCTTGTGTCTGACATAGACATCTATTGAGACGTTATGACTGAAGAGTTATTTGAGGTTGAAAATACACACACACCACTTTTAAGGCTGTGTGCTTAACTGTGAATTTCAAAGAATGGCTCCTAAATGTTATACAGTGATGTATATGAATCATTATTTTGATTCAAAGACTGGATCAGATCTATGTAGAGTTGACCCTTGAGCCATTTCCTGTGAACAATATTGAGAGATTTCTGGTCTTGATTTTTCCCACCTTTTAATTTCTATATTTGGCCAAAAGTATATTTAGGAGTATAATAGGAGACAAACTTTAGAAATATAGTGTAGTAATAAGAAAAAGAGAGTAGTAATAGTTATTCTAGTTGTAAGCCTTTACTTGGATGTTAACCAGTATTTGATTTCTAGGAGAGTGGAGGTTTAGGCAGTAAGTGAAGTTAGAAGGAGAAAAGAGTATAGGGTTGGCCCAGCTCTTTATGAACAACCAAAGTTTGGGGACAGAGTTTCCCAGGAAGCCCATGTTTTCTTCATATATCATTCATTGTTTAATACATAGAGGTGGCCAGCATTGGAATGGATTTTACTTCACTGCCTGCCTTTTTGGCTGGATTACCAAGTATTTGCCGTTTGAGGAGAATATAGGATAAAGAAGTGAGCAGTGAGTGAATTTCATTTGATTAGCAATGGATTGGACACTCTACTGGTCTTGCTTCTCTTCAGCCTCTCTTCCACCTGACCTCTAAATGTTGATGTGCTTCAGGAATTGTGTTAGACCCTCTTCCCTATCTATGCTCCCTTCTCCAAGTGATTCCATTGAATTCCATAACTTGAAAACTCCCAGATTCATCTCTCTAGTGATTCTCAACTCTAGTCTCGTATACCTGATCGTTGACTTGATATCTCCACCTCGATGTCTCTAAGGTACCTCAAACTCAGTATGTGCAAAATGTAGCTAGTTCTTGACTTTCCATTCCTGCAAAATACCATTCCTTTCTCAGTCTTTCCCATCACAATCACAATCTGCTTGGTTACACAAACCTAAAACCTGGGAGCTATCCTTATTTATTTCTTTTTCTCTAGATCTCCATTCCAGTTCATCAGCCCAAACTCTCTGTGCCTCGTTCAGTTTTCTCACTGTAAAATTTAAGAAATACATTCTTTGTAGAAATAGGCTGGAGGATTAAATCAGTTAGTAAAGTCCTAACAGTTCTGACATGTAGTTAGCCCAATATCATTGTAGCTACTGCTGTTATTTTTGTTGTTATTATTATTATTACTTTTCTCCCCCACAGAGTCAACACCCTGGTCCAAGCCACCATCTTTTCTCCCATGGACCACACGATAGCCTTCTGATTTCTGTGCTTCCACTTTTGTTTTGCTATAGTCCATTCTCCACACAGCCAGGGCATTCTTTTAAAAACGGATCATGTGACCCTTCCCTGCTTTCCAACTTCAGTGCCTTCCCATCGCTCTTAGAATAAAATCCACATGCAGTGCTGCGTGACCTGGCTCCTGCCTCACCAATCTCACTCATTATGCTCCAGTCTCCTTTCTGTTCCTCACATTAACCAGGCTTGTTTTCTTTTCTTTCTTTCCTTAAGGCTTTTGTATTTGCTGTTCCTTCAGCCTGGAATTCTCTTCCTGTAGCCCTTAGCGTGTCTAGTTCATTTGCATTTTTCAGGTTTCAGCTCAGCTGTCATCTCAGAGTCACCTTTCCAGTTCATTCTTTGCAAAATGGCCTCCCCCTGTTTCTCTCTCTCATATTACCCAGTTCATTTTCTTCATGGCTCTTATGATAGTGTATAATTACCTTATTTGTGTATTTGTTTACTTATTATTGGTCTCACCAACTAGAATATAATTTCTAGGAGGGCGGAGACCTTATCTGTTTTACTTCCTTGAAGTGCCAGTCACATAGTGGGTGTTCAGAAAATATTTATCAAATGAATGATCATTTCTAACAAGGAAGGAGAACTTTGGACGAGGAGAATCTGAAGATCTACTTTTGAAAGTTTTCTTTTTCTTTTGTAATTCTGCTGTGCTAAAGATTATTGTCAACAGCCACTCCTTGAGAATTCTGCCTGCTTGCTTTTTCAAACATATTTCTCCCCAGATTACAGAGAAACTTGTCATCAGTGTCCCAAAGATAAAAGTAGGTTGTGATTAGATGTTACCATCAACCTTTAATTTCTGTCATACAGTAAAGGGGTTGAAGTAGCCCTGCTCTGAGATAATGGTCCAGGTACATACAGGATCTCAAGCCTGAGTGTTGTGGGCAGCCTCTCTCCTGTCCACTCACATAGTGGAGTGAGCTTGCCTTATGCTAGTTGTAAAGTTGGATATTGTCCAGAAGTTAAAAAGATTCCCATTCTCCAGCAGGGGGTAGAAACCATGCAGGGATATCGGATAATGTAATTATTAGGAAATAAAGGAAAAGGCAAAAACCCTTTGAGTGGTCTCAGTTTCTGTCTTGGGATTTTTATTTCATTACAGGCAAAGATTCAAAATCTGCTCTTGCCTAGGGGAGAAAGCTCTTTGTAAACCCTGACATAAGATTATACATGGTTCTTTTACACTTTTTGAAAGTTATAGACCACCATAATCTCTATCCTGAGATAGGGAGGAAAAGCAGGAATCTTTCCAGAAACTTGGGGATAGCCACTTTAATGGAAAGAGGGTAGGAATAATCAGATAGATCTGGGATTAGGAGTGGAGAAAGAACAAATATAGAAATTCTTGGCAAAACAAGATATATAGTTTTATTCAGAAACTATCACAGAAAGAAACCGTAAATACCCCCATTTGGGAGGTCCATCCTCTACATGGAGCCTGAAACCCCTGACCCTGGTGTATCTTGATGTTTTCTTCTCACATGGAATTAACAGACTATGTTCCTAAAGTATACAGAAGGGCTGTTTCAAGGGGTTGCTTTCAAAGAAATAGTTAAATGTCTGTGCTGAGAAAAAATATATTTAGAACAATACCTGCAAATTTGGGTTTATATACCTCTGTAAATTAATTGAAGAGAAAGTCATCTCTTTGAATGCTCAAATAAGGCAGAAGAAAGTAATGACAATTTCTGTCTGGGTTAAGAAAATGAGAGGTGTCCATTCACACCTATTCGCTTCTGCTAGAATAGTTATCTGGTTGATCTGTAAGAGCTGGCTGTCCACTCCAGGGAAACCAAGTGAGCCGCCTCAACCAAGGGGTCCAAGCCTATTCAGACTATCAAAGAATCCTACCTTCAGCAGAAGGCTGAAAACAACACTGATAGTAACCAGATGTTGTTTAGCATTGAATTTGATAGGGAATGAAAGGAGAGTGAAGGGTCAACGCAGTGGCCCGGGGTTCGCTGGCTGGGATACAGGGCACGGAGCTATTCACTGCTCATCAAGCCATGCTGAGGTGACCCACATAGAAGAGCTACAACTCTACAACTGTGATACACAATTATGTACTGGGGCTTTGAGAAGAAAAAGAAAAAAAATGAGGAAGATTGGCAACAGATGTTAGTGCAGGGCCAATCTGCCTCAAAAACGAAAGAAAGAAAAGGAGAGTGAAACTTTAGTCTCTGTGTCTTGGGAGTTCTAAAATATTCATCTTACACATTGAAATTAATTAAGTCCAGTCTCAAAGGGGGAAGTCCTCCCTCATTTTGGCAAGTGTTAAGAGTCTAACTCAAAATCATGACTACCTATAATCCAGTATTTATAAATGTTTTATTTTATAGAACTACAAAAAAATGCCTCCCTTGGTCTCAGAGAAATCAGACTTCTCTATGATTATCTCTGTGAGTTAAGTTGTAGACAAACTAGTGAAGACCACTTGCAATTTTCTTTTTCTTTTTTTTTTTTGTTCAACTAGCATGGATCTTGATGGCTCTGAACAAGATCCTGAGATGAAGGAATATTCTTCTGTCTGTGTTGGCAGAGAAGTTGACATTAAAAAATCTGAAAGAATGACAGCTGTTGTCCATGATAGAGAAGTGGTCATTTTCTACCACAAAGGAGAATATCATGCTATGGATATTCGCTGTTACCGTAAGATTTTATTTTTCATTTGTAAACCTTCTATTTGTTTCCTAACTACAAAACTATCAAAATTTCAGGTTTTTAGTGACTAGATGTAATATTCAATTCCTTTTCAGACTCAGGAGGACCTTTACATTTGGGAGAAATAGAGGTATGTAAAATTAAATCTATTCTCAACAAACTCAGATGTTTCCTTATTTATATTCTTATTTCATTCTGTATTCAAAAATAATTTTTATTTGGGTTTGAACTATATTTTAACGCTTTAAGTATAATTGCTAATATTCTTGGAATTCACAACCATACAAAGAAAATCATTTCAAGATAAATATGAGAAATAGGCATGTCTTCTAACTTAGCAGTTATACTCTTGAGATATCTACCCTACAGATATAATTGCACAAATGTGTAAGTATATATATAGGAGATGTTCATTGTAGCATTATTTATTTTAATGAAAAATTGAAGGCAACCTAAATGTTTTAACAATAGGAAACAGTTTAAATAAATTATGAATAGCCATGCTGTGGAATACTCTGCAACCATTAAATTAATGAGGCAGATCTATACGTATTGGTATGGAGGGATGTCAACCATATATTTTTGAGTGAAAAGAAGTCATGGAATAATAGGTCTAATGAGATCCTATTTTTTGAATAAAAAATAACATTCACTTTTTACTTTATATTTACTTTATATTATATATTAATTCTGCACAGTTTGAATTTTTCCAACGAGTATGTATTACTTTTATAATGGAATAAAGATATATATATTTTAAGAAAGAAACCGCACTTTGAAGGCTTAACTGAGGAAGGAATGGGGGAACAGTCTTCCTTGCATACCCAGACTAGCTGCCTAATTTCTTATTTTCTACTTTATAAAACTGATACCTTTCTCTCTCTCTCTCTGACTGTAAAAAATACAAGCTTAAACTTAGTGTTCCACTCTCTATATTCTTGCTGTCTACCTAGTTCCACAACTCTCCTCATGTTAAAGGATATATGTGTGTTTAAATTATGAAAATAAGTTTGTGAGTTATGAAAATGTGAATGTTTGCTGACAGTTATGTTGGGGTACAGTATCAGTATTCCTGCACTTCTGGTGTAGAGAAAAAAATGTTAGCACCTGGTGATGATAATGTGGAAGAATTTCCCTCAGTTTCACACCATAAGGAGAACTGTAAGAGCTTGCTACTCAAAGTATGTATGGCCCATAGACTAGCAACATTGGTGTCATCTGGGAGCTTCTTAGAAATGCAGAATCTTGCTCCCCGCCCTAGGACTACTGAATTGAAACAAGATCTACATTTAAACAAGATCCAGCTGATTCCCATGCTCTTTAAAATTTGAGAAGTACTGCTTTAAGACAGTTAAAAAGTAGGGAATTGACTACTTTGGATCGTAAATTGCTCTTCAATTAACATATACACTCATGCCTTTAGTAACCTCTCCTGAATTTGTATCTGAAGCTTATCATTCTTCCAGCAGCTAGTGAAAATTCCTGTAGAAGCACTTGAAGCCCTTGCCTCATTTCTGTCAAGAAAGTGACCTTCTCATCTAATAGATAATAGCACAGCTGCAGTCACATGGTATAGTTGCCTGAGCTAGTTATCTTCTCATGGAGCTCTAATACACTGGGTTCTAATCAACTGCAAAAGGGACTTGGTGACTGCCAAGATGAGGTTCTGCCTTTTGCTGAATAATTTGTAAATGAGAGGAAAAAAGAGAGGCTGGCCTGTTCTTTAACCTGGTTCTTCTGCAATAGATTCCGTTCTGAGGTTGAGGTTTATTGTGAATATTGGAAATGTCAGGTTATTAAATCAATTATTTCCTTCCCCAGGATTTTGATGGACGACCGTGTATAGTTTGCCCCTGGCATAAATACAAAATTACTTTGGCAACAGGAGAAGGTCTGTATCAGTCTATAGACCCTAAAGATCCATCAGCAAAACCCAAGTGGTGCTCCAAAGGAATAAAGCAAAGGATTCATAAAGTGACAGTGGACAATGGGAATATTTATGTGACTCTTTCTACTGAACCTTTTAAGTGTGACTCTGATTTTTATGCCACTGGAGACTTCAAAGTAATTAAGATTTCTTCCTGATAAAATTACATGGCAATGAAAAATGTTGTGTGTGTTTCAAAAATATTTTTAGAATAACCTTGCTTCAGTACCAAAGATTAATTTTTTCAACATAGGCACATTTATTACTTTTCTTTAAAAACCATATATATCTGAGAGGTTCAAAAGCACATGTACCTAGTCTGATATAAGGATTATCATCAGGATCTATAGAAAACATTTCATCCAGTCCTCTGGATTGATTAGAACCTGAAGGTGATAGGTTTGGAATGTGCATTTTAAGAAGGATGAGAATAATCTGGAGTAACCAAAATGAAGAAGAGGTAATAAGTAAGATCTACTAACAAAATTTGGGGGGAAAATCCCTGTTTGATATAGCAGACTTCATCATGGAAAAGTTTTAATATATACAGAGTCAAATAATAAACTCCCATCACCCAACTTCAACAGTTATCAGCATTCTTTCATTCTTGTTTCATTGATACTTCCATGCATTCTGCATCTCCCCTATTTGATTGTTATTATTTTTTTTAAGGTGAAATTTAAATACATTGAAATGCTTAAATCTTAACTGTTCAGTTTTTCCAAATATACAGCAGACTTTTTACACTTAAAAAAATGCCTCCAAAAATGGGATCAATTTACATGCTGAATTTAAAAATAAGAAACTTATCAATGTGCTGGACATCAAAACCAAATAAACCTTGGTTCAGTTTCTCTCCAGTCAAGGCAGACAGTCTCAAAGTAAGGAAGACACAGCTGCTGCCTAGCCATGAGCAATGTGAAGTCTCCTATTGAGTAAGCCAAAGTACTCTGAATGGCAGAGTATGAAATTTTCAAATAAAAGTTTTTTTATTTTTAGAGAACTTTGTGCATGTATGTACAACAATGTGTTTCATGTAAGTGTTATAGAGAGAAGAGATGTGAGGTGTCGTTCCTCAGAGTCCCTTCTGCTGAGTTCACAGGCATGGTTGATGGTCAGTTGGTTTACCCTTTTACCACGCCAGTTCTTGATGGCCCGCGCTGCTCTGGTTGCCTGGTGCCCACACTATACTGTAACACCCTGGGTGCTGATCATCCAAAACTCTGCAGCACGTAGTAGAATATAAAAGTAGGTGGGGCCAGAAAGAACTAGGATGAGCAGATTTTGAATTCAGAGTGAGAAAAGCTGTCTGTCAAGATTGGAACTCAGTCTCAAAACACAGTAATCTTCTTAGTGGCATAGGATTAAATTAAGGTTCCAAACCTAATACTTAACATTCTAAGGGGCCCACTTAGATTCTCTCCCTTGGTTATTGTAAAAATAATAAGTGAATACAGTATGTATCATTAAGGCTCTGCTTACAGAGCCCTTGGCTACATATTATTACATTTCCTTTTCTGTTGGAATATGGGTAGCATGAGCTAATACAATACTTGTTACTCATTTCTCAGACTACTACTAAAGAGCCAGGGTTGGGCTTTTTATAAATACTGTTTATGGCAGCAGCTACTCACCAGGAAATGCAGCATCTCTGGGATGGGTACATCCTAGCCTATTATATCAGGTGCTAAGCCTCCAGTGACCAGTCAGGTCTTAACACATGCCCAGAATTTAAAATGCATGGAAGAAACCAAAGTATCTCCTGCAAGCAAAACCATGGCCCTGGTTTGCAGGGCCAACGACAGAAGCATTTTCTCTCAGGATTCAGTGGCAACAATGAGTAATATGGACTTGATTTCTGGTTTTAAATTTGTTCCTCTAAATCTGGAAATAAAAAATGTCATGTCCTGTCCTCATATGCAGAAATCTTCCCATCAATTTGTAAATAATATTTTGTTTTATAAATTTATGACATCTGTGAATTGCAAGTCTCTCATAACTTTACAGATGAGTTATAAAAGAATTGATAATAGGCAGACTCAAACTATGCAGCCTGTAGATAGAAAATAAATATCTTTTATCTCTAAAAAAGATATGTAGCATTTTGATAGAGATATTTCCCTCCCAGATAAATAAAGATACTTGAAACAAGTCTTTAATAAAAACATAAATGTATTATAAGTACATCCATATTATAAACCACAGCATAAAGTCTAACCCACCTAAAGGTACATTTTCTTATTCATTAAAAAATATCATATAGTCATACATACATTCTACATCAAGATTCATTTTATTTTCTCTACCATATAAATACTAGAGAACGACATTTAGTAGTCCCCCTGCCCCCGCTTTTTTAAAGCAGAACAGTCAGTATATGAAAACTAGTTTTCTAGTTTTGTCAGATGAACTGTCATTAGATAGATAACTCTTAAGCTCTGTTCAGTGATATTTATGTTCACATTTGCTCATTCATTCATTTCAGTTGACTGGTCAAACACAGAATGTAAAACCTGGATCTTATTACTCAACTTATTAGCAGGAAGTTTGGGGCGATCTAAAATATTGTCTGGCTTCTCCGGTAATGACCTGTAAGGTTTTGCTTTGATTTCACCTTCAGGAAACACAGGCTCAGAAAAGGCTTTTCTAAGATTTTCACTCTCCTCTCTGTTTTGCCTTATGGATTCTTCTTCTTGGAAAATTATCTTTACCTTCTCCAGCACAGCATTAACACAGACCGTCTAATAATAAAAAAATTTTTTGAAAGGTAAAGTTTCTTTTTAGGCTACTAACAGATAAAAAGTCCTATAAAATGTTTAACATAAAGTCATTAATGTCCATATTCTAATAAAGAAGCACTTCTGTTCAGGAACCCCTGGCACATGATAAACATCAGGAGATTGATTCCTTGTTCTAAATGTATCACACCACAATCTAGAAAGAAATTAAAACCTAGTATGCTTCAATAAGGACATGCTTTACATCTTTTTCTCCCAACTTATTAGTTTTTTTGCATCTTTATTCTCTGATTTATAATGAAGCATTTGCTGAGAGAGGCAATTTATCCCCAAACATTAATATCTCAAAGTAGACTTTTTGTTTTTACTTTTTTCCCCCTAGACTTTGCTTATACCTATGTGTGTAATTGGAAGGGCATAAACATTTTGTAAGAATTTAGTAAGCTAGTAGATCAATGACTTCTAAGCAAACGTGATCCACTTTCCCTCAAAAAATGCCATTCAGTACTTTAAGGAAGAGTGTCAAAACAAAACATAGATAAAAATAACTTCAAAAATTGAGAATTACTAAGAACTGTTATCTGTTAAACTTATTCTGTAAGTTTACTAATGATGATGATGCCAAGTATTTAAGGTAAACAACAAGAATAATAAAATCCATGAAATACGAGAAGACCTAAACTAGCTTATTTTACCAAAGAGATGCCTCAAGGTGACATAATAGGCTGTAAACACTTGGAAAGTTTTCCTAAAGAGGGTAACAGAGGAAGGACTGAAGGCCTGGGCTTGAACAGCCTCAATTTCCTCCTGACCTCCTGCCTCCCACTACAAAATGGGGGAACACCAGATGCTTTCCTTCACTTCCCTGCAGTTAGTGTGTGGCCACGTGACCTGTTCCGACCAATGAAGCAAAAATATGTCTGCGGCGGAGGAGGTCAGGAAGGATTTTTGGAAAAGTTTTCCTCCTAGACAAAAAGAAAGACTGTCTTTTGCCTCTACCTATGCCCTCCTTCCTGCTTTGGACACTGACATGGATGTGATGCCTGAGCATGAGGCAACAAATCTAAGGACCAAAAACAACAAACAGGACAGCGGAAGAGAAAGATGGAAAGGCCATGATGACATGTAGACCCACTGTACAAACCTGGGAACTGCCTAACCCCAGACTTCTAATAAAGTGAGATATTTAAGTATGTTTATCAATTAAGGCACTGGCAGGTATTTTTTGTTACTTGCATCTGGGTATATCCAAACCTAGAGCTATAAACCTTGAGGCCCATCGCTTCCAGCTACAAACTGCTTCATCCATTTATCCCAAATATGATCATTTTCTTTATATGCCATGCTGTGAAAAAAGGTTGGGAAGCCCTATCATATTTGATACATTTCTTCTTCCCTCACCTACAAAATTTTATCTGTGCCCATTCTAACCACTTCTGTCTCAGTCTCAGAAAATGAAGGGTCTTGATCAAGGTCAGCATCTCGCTCTTTGCTTTTAACCTATACCCAGCATCCTCTCTATTTCCCTGCCTCGTCAACCTCTCCTTCTTGACTGGCTCTTCCTCTGCAACCTAAGACATGCTCAAGTATCTTCTATCCTAAAATTTAAAAATTAAAAATCCCTGCGGCCCTGTTTCCCTCTTGACAGAACATACGCTGTCTTTTCTTGATCAAACAAGAGGCTACATTCATGGTTTCCATTTTATCATTTCTTTACTTCCAAGCCTGCTTATTTATGTCTTCCTTATCCCATCACACCACTGAAATAGTTCTCAAGATGGTTAACTCCAGCATCTTTAGTTAACTAGATCTATTGGACACTTTCTTTCTTTCTTTTTTTTTGTGAGGAAGATCAGCCCTGAGCTAACATCCATGCCAATCCTCCTCTTTTTGCTGAGGAAGACCGGCCCTGGGCTAACATCCATGCCCATCTTCCTCCACTTTATACGGGACGCCACCACAGCATGGCCTGACAAGCGGTGTGCGCCCGGGATCCAAATCCGGGCCGCCAGCAGCAGAGTGCGAGCACTTAACTGCTATGCCACGGGGCCGGCCCCTGGACACTTTCAAATCTTTATTTTACTTGACTTTTTCTGCTTGTATTTGATGCTTAATCACTCACAACTTCCTGAGTCTCTATTTCCTTGATATGTTTCTCCTGATTCTCTTCCTACTTTTCTGATCTTTGTCTCCTTTGTAGATTTCTTCTCAGCTCACTAAGTAAATGTTGCTGTTCTTCACATTTCTGTCAACTTTCCACTCTTTTCACTTGGCATGGTTCCACTCAGAGGACATTAACTTCCAACATATATGTTGTTTGTTTTCAAAACCATAATTCCAGCCCTGACCTCTCCTAGGCCTTGGTTGCATAGATAACCAGTTACCAGGTCACCAAAAAATTGTTTATGTTACCAACTTAGAAAGTTTATAGTGTGAAAAATCATATAGGATCATTTCAAAAGGCTTTGAGAAATCAGAGTTTAATTTTGGTTTTAGTCTAGTTTGTTTTAGTTTCACCATAACCAATTCATCCCACCCATTTTTTGCAGCATATTTGCATCCTAGTTCAGTTGAATGTCAATTCTGTATGAGATTCACATCTCAAAAATTTAAAACACTTGCAAAATATTTATTTGATAAATTCAGTTTTTGAAAAAACCTGTGAATATGTTTAAAAGTAACTTCTTTTACTTTTTTTTCCCAAGGATTTCTTGGTTATTCTTGACCCTTTGCATTTCCCTATAAATTTTAGAATAAATCAGTCAACTTACACACACACACTTGCTCAGATTTTAACTGGGACTGCACTGAATCTATAAATTATGGGGAAAAGTTAATCTTTATTACTGTGTGTTTCAATAACAAAAATGTGCAAGACCTCTATCAAAAAAACCATAAAAATTAAGAGAAATTAAAGAAGACCTAAATAAAAAGAGGGATATACCATGTTCATGGATTGGAAGAAGGATTTATTCTACCAGTTATCAAGACTTATTATAAAGCTCCTGTAAATAATACAGTGTTGAATTGGTACAAGAATAGACAAATAGATCAACTGAATAGAAAAGAGAGTCTATAAACAGACCTACATATAAAAGGACACTTGATTTATGACAAAAGACGTATTCTGGGGCAATAGGAAAAGTTTGTGGTTTTTTCCCCTAATAAATTGAGTTGGATCAGTTGGGTACTAATGGAGGAAAAATTTGACCCTTATCTCATACTAATTCCAGATGGATTATAAATCTCAAAGTGAAAGGTAAAATAATAAAGTTCCTAGAATATATCAGAGGATATAGTTTCATGATCTTGGGTGTAGATCAAGATTCCCTAATTAAGACATAAAAAGCGCTTAAAGGAAAATACTAATAAATTGGACTACATTAAAATTAAGAACTTCTGTTTTAAAAGACAGTGCTAAAAGAGTAAAAAGGCAAGCCACAGAATAAAAGAAATTTGCCAATAGGTAACCAAAAGAGGGCTGGTTCCTAGAATATATTTAAAAAGTACAAATCAATAATAAAAAGATAGACAACTCCCAACAGAAATATGAGAAGAGACTTTAAAAGAACTTCACAAAAGAGGATATCCAAATGTCCAATTAATATATAAAAAGGTACTCAATCTCATTAAATTAAGGAAATGCAAATTAAAACTACAATGTGATAATACTACATACCACAAGAATGGCTAAAATGGAAAAGACTGACAATACCAAGTGTCAGTGATGATACAGAGCTACTGGGACTCATATAATCTGCTGGGATGAGTTGCTAAAACCATTCTGGAAAAATGTTTGGTAATATCTACTAGAGATGAACATGTGCATATTCTGTGGTCCAGAAATTTCACCAAAACAGATGTACAAGTATATTCATAGCAACTTTATTCACAATAGCTCAAACTGTAAATAATCTAAATGTCCAACAATAGAGTGGATAAACAGTAATATATTCAATCAATGGAATACTACACTGCAATAAAAATCAACAAACTACTGCTATAGGCAACAAATGAGTGAATCTCACAAGGATAATGTTGAGCAAAAGAAGACAAATATAAAATAATATATAGTATATGATTTCATTTATATACAGTTCAAACAAAACTGTCTATGGCATCAGAAGTCAAATAGTGGTTGCCTTTATAGAAGAGGTTAGTGATTATGAGGAAGGCAAGAAAGGCTTCTAGAATGATGGTAATGTTTTGTTTCTTGACCTGTGTGGTACATAGGTTAATAGATTTTGTGATAGTTCATCAAGCTGTATACTTTGTATGTTATGTTTTTTTTAAAAAAAGTTAAAGGTAAGTATAAATGGCAATGGATTAAAAGAAAATCCTTTATATTTTTGTCATGCTTTTTAATGAACACTTTTGAATTACAGCACTTGTAATTCAAAATATACTAATATCAAAATGATAGACCTAAAAAATGGAATACTGAACTTTAGCCAACCATGGCACAATGGCTGAAAGAAAACAACTATAGCTAAATGAAAGAAAAACCAAAATGTTTTGACCAAACAGTAATAAACTTTATAAAAATAAATAATTTTAGTTACTTAAGCAAATTAGTTTTTGGTGGATTGATATGGCTTCTCAGAAAAGTAAATTTTTAATGTTAAATTATTTTGTGTAACAAGAGAATAGTACCTTAGTTTATGAATGGACTATACAGTATATCTTTAACATTACATAAAATAATTATATTTATTTCTAGATTCTAATCATTTTCTTAACTTACCAAATAAATTAGTGCTGCATATGAAGCATACATTATGCTAGTTAAAGCAGTCTTTGCTGGAAAGGAAATGATTTCAAACAAAGAACACTTTCTGACCTGCAAAAACAGAAACGAGGTTTTATTTAAAACAAAAGTTTTCAATGTTAAATTTTACAATGTTACCGTAAAATGAGAACTTAGATATTTCTCTCTAAAGAAAGTCATCTACTTGAGATCTATCTGGGGTTTTTTTACATTCTGAAAATATATTGGTTTATTTTTCTCCTTTTACAAAAAGATACTTTCTTTTGCCAATCAAAACCTCTGTCAAATCTATAAAACACCTTGCTTTCTCAAATCTAAATAACTTTTTTACGTTTACCAAGTGTGCTCACTAGGGGCTGCCACTGTGCATGTTAGAAAAAGTCTTTGTTCCAATTCAAGTATCATCCTTTAGTAAATTATTCACCTCTTCAATTAAGCAAACATCAGTCAAAATACTGAGCATTTCCTAGAGATTAATGACCTGCTTGGAGACTGCTGAAGGCCAGCATTAATCTTAGATGATGATTAAGCTTCAGGAAATGCTCTGTGCTCATATCCAGCATGCTCTTTTGAAACGTAGAGGTTTACACAATAATGAATTTGTCTCTCAGATGTTTCTAGCTTCTGGTAATAGAAGGTGTCCCTGCCTCAAACATAACTGTATAATATATTCAGTTTAAAAACTGTACTCTCTTATAGGCCACCTCTGTTGCCTTGAGCAGGTTATGAAATGAAGACATTAAGAAAAACACTGCTTTCCCATTCAGCATTGAAGTGGCCACTAGCCATTCTCCTCTGAAGTAAGAGTCAAGCCACTCCATGGCTTCAATACTTCAAAGGTATAGGCTGTTACTAACAAAATCATGTAAAGGCACAGTAAAAATGCACAAAAACTAGAAAGAACAGTATGTAACTATTCATTAAAAGTTTTAACATTGGAAAACTGAGAAATTGATAGCAGATGGTTAGGTAAATTATGCTATATCCGCTCAATGGTATATTTTAAAAAGTGCTTCTGAAGAACATGTGATAACATTTTATTGAACAAACATTTATATGGTACTGTGTACCAAGTCCTGTTTTAAGTGCTTGTTGTAGTATACTCAGTTTTTACTGATGTTTTACTCATTTTACTTACTGATGCCACTACTGAATGAAGAACAAAATTGCCCACCATAATTTCCCTTTTTCTCTCTTAAGTGATTTATGGAATACTGAAGCCAAGAATACTATCTAGCCTAGTAGCTAAGAGATGGTGGGGTGGGTTGGAAGGGTGAGGGGGTTTCCTTCTTATTCCCTACCTTTCAGGCCAGATCAACTCTTAGATATAGGGATAGGTAGGGGCAGTTTTAGCCCACTCTCTCCATAAGTCAGTCTGGAAAATTGCCCAGAGTTCCTGGCTTCTGAAAAGTTTCCAGGAAATGAAGCAGCTGCTGCTCTTTCCCTCTTGCTACAAGAGTCAAAATGATAGCATGCCTTTGAATCCCACTATTCGGCTACAAGGAGACAAACATACAATTAGAGAGCAGACATTAGGAAGGAAAGCAGATACACTCCAACGCAATGCCTCCTAGCCGAGTAAAAGATGAATGAGTTTGTGAATATGTGGATGTAAGTGGGAATCCATACTCAATAACTGGTAGGCCATATACAATAAAAATGAAAGTGGTGTCTGCACGCATGAGAGATTACTCTCTGTTTCTGTTTCACTGCATCTTTCTTTCTTTTTCAGATTTTGTCCTTCATCTAGAAGTAATTAAAACTGATTGTTTTGGGGCCAGCCCGGTGGCGCAGGCGGTTAAGTGCGCACGTTCCGCTGCGGCGGCCCGGGGTTCGCCGGTTCGGATCCCGGGTGCGCACCGACGCACCGCTTGTTAGGCCATGCTGTGGCGGGGTCCCATATAAAGTAGAGGAAGATGGGCATGGATGTTAGCCCAGGGCCAGTCTTCCTCAGCAAAAAAGAGGAGGATTGGCATTGGATGTTAGCTCAGGGCTGGTCCTCCTCACAAAAAAAAAAAAAAAAAAACTGATTGTTTCAAAATGAATTATATATTTGATATACATTATGCTTCTGAATGATGAATTTGTATATTGCCTAAGGGTCACTTTTTCACCATGTTAATGCTTTTAATAAACACTTGCTATTCCCATAACAAATCATCCCCATAGTGAATACATTTCCTCTAAAATTTATGCAGCTACTGGAAGTAGCCATTTTTCAATTTTATGACTCACTTGCAGTACATGTTTTTTCATTATAAACCACGCTGTTTCATTTTTGGCTTGCTATGAGCAGAAATAGTGTATGGTAAAAACAGATAAATAAACAGGAGAAATTTGGTAAATGAGAGGCTTTATTTAGATTGTCTTGGCCTATTTCAAAAATTTTATCATAACCTTGCTGTTATATTAATTTATTTGCACATGTAAAAGTATCTTGGTATCAATATTATTTCTCTCATATATTTCTTTTTTGAATTTGGTAATATTAACATATAAGATACATGGATATTTCAACAGTAAAAAGATTTCGATCTTTAAATTTCTCCCACATAATTTTGATTGCCTGATCTCATAAAAGAAGTACCTGTGTTCATCTTATTTTCACTGATAATAAGGTAAATCACAAATAAATAAGATAAATCACCCTAGCTAATACATATCACCCAAGTAAAGTTTAGAAAATAAAGATCTACTTATAGGTGACCTGAAGGTTGGAGAATTACCAGGCCCAACTAAGTTTATGTTGTCCAAAACCACCTTGATGAGGGATACTAGGGGAGTAATAAGGGAAAGTCTAACTTGTGATTCACAAATAAGTGTTGCAAGAAGTACTGACTGCTGTTAATAGACAGGTCCAGAGAAAAATGTTTCCCATGAGTTTGGGAAAGCTACATGACCATGTCCCTGCTTAGCAGCCCATAATACTCATAAGCACAGGAAAGACTCCTAGCAGGCCACAGTAAAGAAAACTATTTGACCTCGTTTATCCCAGTATTAACTTCCTTTGGACACTTTGTTCTTGAATAAGCTCTTAATCAGGTGGTCCTGTAAAAGCTCAAATGTCCCAACCTCTTGGCCAACCTGGAGAAGTATGTCTTCAAGATTCCAGAGGTTCTACCTTCTAGGAATTGTCCTTTTTTCCCAGGTCTTGAATTATACCACCCAAAGTAGCCTCGTGGCAGGCCCCTCAAGGACTTACAGAAGTTCTTGATATTTGTGAGGTTTACAGTTTAAACCCCAAACTGGAATCTACCTTAGAGGGTTGGGGGTGAGGAAGAAACTTTACTTAGATAAGCCTCTGCCCTTCATCTTGAAAGAGGGAGCATGAGTTGACTGAGATCCACTCATGGCACAGGCATTTTAGAGGCTGAGGGTTTTCTTCACTTTTGCCCATATGTTGCCTACACCACTCCACAGCGCCTGTACAAAGTAGAAACAGTCATCTCTAATGCTACTATCAGGAAGATTCTATCACAAGAAGAGCTCCTGGTTCTGTGGCCCTGCATTGGCCTGCCCAAGTCAACAACTATGTCTGGGAGCTGACGCATCTTGGCTGAAGTCAGTGTTCAAGCTGATTATCTAGGTCACTGCAGCCTAGAGCAGCTGCAGGCTTCACTCAGCCAGGCAGCTTACAAGGCTAAGCAGATGCGTCATTCTGTAAGTACTAGTGCTGGGGATGCTGAAAAACACCAGGAAATTCTCTACTCAGAGTTCTCCATTCCAGAGGCCCCTTTAGAACTAGCACATATATCGCTACAGTCTCAGCCCTGCAGAACCTGGAAGGGTTTGAGGAGCAACCTGACTCAGCACCCATAGAGCCAGGTGCAAAAGAAGTCTCTTTTAACAAGATGGCCAGCTGGAAAGGCCTGACTCCAACTCTCTGTGCTCACGTGAGAGCAAGCCATCAGAATGTCTTCAGGTCACTTGTATAGGTTGGGTCTTTGGGTAATTCATATTTGGCACAATATCTTTGAATATGCTAATATATATAGGACATGCTCTAGAAGTGAGCATCCAACCAAAAAGGCCTGAGTAGATTGTCAAGGGAGCTCCCGTGACAGCGTCCATTCTCTGAAATCTTGAGGAGATCATTACTGTATGCTGCATCTCAGACCACACCAAAGGGCTGAAACACTATCCTAGTTAGAGTCAGTGTCCTAATGAAAATGCTCCTCTATTCTGTGTTCTTGAGGGAGGTAATCGCCTGACTGGCATTCCCAGCTACATTTATCCAGCAGAGTTTTGGTAGAACCATGTAAAGTGCTCTAGGTACAAGTGCATCTTTCCATCATGCATCATCCTCAGATCAGTGACAAGACAGAGCACATGAGGAGGATCTTTGACACATACCTTCAGATAAGCTGCTTACCTTCCTACATAAAGTGATGTCCTCCAAGCATCCACAAAGCATATCCCCTTGCATAGTAATTCCAGATTTCACTCCTTTTACTGCTGCACACCACAAACTTCCACCTTGACACAGGCAGCCTGGATAGATATACTCCATTCACAGGCCAATCCATTGACCTCCACCACACCTCATACATTACTTTGTTGTTCCTTTGACTCGCAAGGCCATTGTCTTCACTATTCATACTTCTATTTCTGTCCTCACTGAGACTTTCAGATTTGAAATATGTTGTTTTCTTTCTTGTTGCAACTTAGTTTCCTCTCAGTGGCAATTCTGATTCTCCACCCTAGCTAATATATATTACTCAAGTAAAGCTTCTTCCTCACTCCCAACCCTCAAGGACCCCAAAACCTCTGACCTGGGACTGTTCCCACTTGTCTCACTCCAGCCACATGGAACTACATATATTTTCAAATAAGTCATGCTCTCTCTTGCCTCAGCTTTTTTTTTAAAGATTTTTTTATTTATTCCCCCCGCCAAGGCCCCAGTAGATAGTTGTATGTCATAGCTGCACATCCTTCCAGCCGCTGTACGTGGGTCACGGCCTCAGCATGGCTGGAGAAGCGGTGCATCGGTGCGCGCCCGGGATCCGAACCCGGGCCACCAGCAGCGGAGCGCGCCCACTTAACCGCTAAGCCACGGGGCCGGCCCTTGCCTCAGCATCTTAATTTACACTCTTCTCTTCCTGGAATGCTTCTCCTACTTCTTCATCTGGCTAATTCCTCCTCCTTCAAGTCTCAGATCCAGTATCATCTTCTAGAAAGCCTACACTGACTACTCTTCAGAATTACATGCCCCTCATTGATGCTTCCGTAGTACACTCTGCACACTTTGATCATGCACTTGCTATACTCTACTGACGTTGCTTACTTGCCGATCAGCCCCACAGTCCACAGGGCAAGGCTGAGACATCTATGAACCCTTAGTACCTAAACTAGTGATTTTACAAGTCAGGTTTTCAATAAATATTTGATGAATGAATGAAATTTAACCATCTTATATTAAAATTTGTAAAAGATAGTAAGAAGTTAGGCTGAAGGACATCTGGTTCCAGCAACATGGTAGTCTGAGCTAATGTGGAACCCCTCACACAAAAAAACCTAGAAATTCTACATAAAATCAAACTCCAAAAATTTAATACAAGACTGACAAGTGTGTGAGCTTATGTCCCAAGAACTCGGGATGTTATCTACCCTGAAATAATGGCTGGGGGCTTGAGTTTTAATAGAGCCTGGAGCTGAGCCCTGGATGCACATGAGGTGAGGATTAGGCCTCTGCAGAGCTGCAGTCTCAGTGAACATGGGACTAGAACAACTGTACCCACGAATCCAGGAAGAGAGTAAGGAAGCTAGTCTCCACCAGCGGCTGATACCCCTGGAGCACAAGCAAAATCCTCAAGAGGGACAGTTCTACCACCAAGGCCAGATGAGATTTCTATTTTTAAAAAACCCCTGTTGAAGAAAAACTTTCAGTTAAAAAAAAAATGACAACAAAGGAAATGATCTACGAGTGAGACACAATACAGATCACAATAGTCAGGAAGATGAGCATCCCCACATATCTCAAAGAATAATCTTTAAAAAGACCATAAATAAGGATGTTTAAAATAATTAAAGATTTTAAATAGAGGAAGATGGAACACTTCCTGAATCATTCTACGAGGCCAACATCACCCTGATACCGAAACCAGACAAAGACAATACAAAGAAAGAAAATTACAGGCCAATATCGCTGATGAACATTGATGCAAAAATCCTCAACAAAATATTGGCAAACCGAATACAACAATATATTAAAAAGATCATACACCATGATCAAGTGGGATTTATACCAGAGACGCAGGGATGGTTCAACATCCGCAAATCAATCAACGTGATACATCACATCAACAAAACAAAGAATAAAAACCACATGATCATCTCAATAGACGCAGAGAAGGCATTTGACAAGATACAACATCCATTTATGATAAAAACTCTCAATAAATTGGGAATAGAAGGAAAGTACCTCAACATAATAAAGGCCATATATGACAAACCCACAGCTAACATCATACTCAACGGGGAAAGACTGAAAGCCATTCCTCTGAGAACAGGAACGAGGCAGGGCTGCCCACTCTCACCACTCCTGTTCAACATAGTACTGGAGGTTTTGGCCAGAGCAATTAGGCAAGAAAAAGGAATAAAAGGAATCCAAATAGGTAACGAAGAAGTGAAACTCTCACTATTTGCAGATGACATGATTGTATATATAGAAAACCCTAAAGAATCTGTTGGAAAACTGTTAGAAACAATCAACAACTACAGCAAAGTTGCAGGGTACAAAATCAATCTACAAAAATCAGTTGCATTTCTATATGCTAATAATGAACTAACAGAAAGAGAGCTCAAAAAGATAATACCATTTACAATTGCATCAAAAAGAATAAAATACCTAGGAATAAATCTTACCAAGGAGGTGAAGGACCTATACAATGAGAACTACAAGACATTATTGAGGGAAATCAACGATGACATAAAGAAATGGAAAGATATCCCATGCACGTGGATTGGAAGAATAAACATAGTTAAAATGTCTATATTACCTAAAGCAATCTACAGATTCAATGCAATCCCAATCAGAATCCCAATGACATTCTTCACAGAAATAGAAAAAAGAATACTAAAATTTATATGGGGCAACAAAAGACCCCGAATAGCTAAAGAAATCCTAAAGAAAAAGAACAAAGCAGGAGGCATCACAATTCCTGACTTCAAAACATACTACAAAGCAATAGTAATCAAAACAGCATGGTACTGGTACAAAAACAGACACACAGATCAATGGAACAGAATTGAAAGCCCAGAAATAAAACCACACATGTACGGACAGCTAATTTTCGACAAAGGTGCTAAGGACATGCAATGGAGAAAGGAAAGTCTCTTCAATAAATGGTGTTGGGAAAACTGGACATCCACATGCAAAAGAATGAAAGTGGACCATGTGCTATCGCCATACACAAAAATTAACTCAAAATGGATCAAAGACCTGAAGGTGAGACCTGAAACTATAAAACTCATAGAAGAAAATATAGGCAACACACTATTTGACATTGGGTTTAAAGGAATCTTTTCGGATGACATGCCTACCCAGACTAGGGAAACTAAAGAAAAAATAAACAAGTGGGACTTCATCAGACTAAAGAGCTTTTATAAGACAAATGAAATCAGAATCAAGATGAACAAACAACCAACCAGCTGGGAGAGAATATTTGCAAAACATACATCTGACAAGGGGTTGATCTCCATAATATATAAAGAACTCACACAATTGAACAACAAAAAAACAAACAACCCGATCAAAAAATGGGCAGAGGAAATGAACAGACACTTCTCCAAGGAAGATATACAGATGGCCAATAGGCACATGAAAAGATGCTCAACATCACTAATCATCAGGGAAATGCAAATCAAAACAACACTAAGATACCACCTCACGCCCGTTAGAATGGCTATAATCACCAAGACAAAAAACAACAAATGTTGGAGAGGATGTGGAGAAACAGGAACCCTCATACACAGCTGGTGGGAATGCAAATTGGTGCAGCCTCTATGGAAAACGGTATGGAGATTCCTCAAAGAATTAAAAATAGAGATGCCCTATGATCCAGCCATCCCACTACTGGGAATCTATCCAACGCACCTGAAATCAACAATCCAAAGAGGCTTATGCACCCCTATGTTCATTGCAGCATTATTCACCATAGCCAAGAAGTGGAAGCAACCTAAGTGTCCCTCGACTGACGATTGGATTAAGAAAATGTGGTATATATATACAATGGAATACTACTCAGCCATAAAAAAAAGACAAAATCGTCCCATTTGCAACAACATGGATGGGCCTGGAGCGTATTATGTTAAGTGAAATAAGCCAGAAAGAGAAAGACAAACACTGTATGATCTCACTCATATGTGGAATATAAACCAACACATGGACAGAGAAAACTGGACTGTGGTTACCCGGGAAGTGGGGGTGGGGGGTGGGCACAAGGGGTGAAGGGAGTCATATATGGGGTGAAGGACAAACAAAAATGTACAACCCAAAATCTCACAATGTTAGAAACCATTAAAATATCAATAAAAATGTAAAAAAAAAAAAAAAAAAAGAAAAAAAGAAAAAAAAAAAAGAAATAAACCTGTAAATGATACTTTGAAAAGAAAAAAGTGGAAATTTGGGAGAAAACACCAAATAGAACTTCTGGAAATTATAAATATAATGTTTGAAATTTAAAATTCATTGAATAAGTAAAAGAGCATATTAGATACAGCTGGAGAGAACTGGTTAACTAGAAGATGGATCAGAGGAAATTATTCAGGATGTATCGAAAAGAAAAGGAAAATCTGAGGCAGATAAATAGACATAAAGAATAAAATGAAAAGGTCCAAAGTATGTTTAATAGGCATTCCAGAAGAAGAGATTAGAGAAAATGAGAAAGAGGCAATATTTAAAGAAATAATGGCTAAGAATTTTCCAGAATTGAAGAAATTATCCTCAGATTCAAGAATCACAATGATTCAAAAAAAAGTGTACCCATTCTGAAAAGTGTACCCATTTTGATAACAGTTAATAAAATTGAAGGTGTGCCTCCCTCGTGACCCAGCAGTCCCTCTTCTAGATATATACCTGGAGAATGTCTCACACATACGGATAAGAAGTCATTTAAAAGAGTGTTCATTGAAGCACTGTTTGTAATACAAAAAATTTGGAAACTAAATTGTCCATCTGTCCAGTAATAGATAAACTGTGGATTATTTTTCCTACAAGGGAATACCACAAAGAAGTTAAAATAATAAACCATAGCTACATATATCAAAAATGTTGAGTGAAAAAGGAAGTTTCAGAAGGATAAGTACAGTATAATGTCATTTATATAAATTTTAAATATACATAGAATAATAGATGCATACAAATGTAGTGAAAATATAAAAGTATGCATGGAAATGCTCACATCAACTTCAGGATAATGATTACCTTTGGTAGAGAAAAAAAGGAACTGGGGCATGGTTAATTATATTTCTTTTTATAAAGGGGATATCTGAAGGCAATATGGCAATATATTACTACCAGTTTAAATCTGGGTGGGACTTCTGATAAACTATCTTTTATATATCTTGAAATATTTTATGATAAGAATTTTAAAAATTAAAGCTAGATCCTAAGACAATTAGAACAAGAGCAAAGGAGAAGAGATTTCACAGGTGTTGATTTTGAATTGAGGTCAAAAGAGACAGTCATACCTTGAGGGTATTATGCTAAGCGAAATAAGTCAGATGGAGAAAGCCAAATACCATATGATTTCACTTTTATGTGGAAGGTTAAAAAACAACAACAACAAATAAACACATAGAGGCCGGCCCAGAGGCACAGCAGTTAAGAGTTTGCGCTCCACTTCAGCGGCCCGGGGTTCACAGGTTTGGATCCCAGGCATGCACCGACGCACCGCTGCTCAGGCCATGCTATGGCTGCATCCCATATAAAGTAGACAGGATGGGCACAGATGTTAGCCCAGGGCTAGTCTTCATCAGCGCAAAGATGAGGACTGGCAACAGATGTTAGCTCAGGGCTGATCTTCCTCACAAAAAAAATAAATAAATAAAAAATAAAGTCTTTAAAAAAATTATTTTAAAAATAAATACATAGATACAGAGAATAGACTGGTGGTTAGCAGAGGGGAAGTGGGTAGGGGGAAGGGTGAAAGGGGTAAAAGAGCACATTTGTACAGTGACGGACGGCAGCTAGACTTTGGGTGGTGAACATGATGTAGTCTATACCGAAGTCCAAATGTAACGATGTACTGAAATTTATGTAACGTTATAAACCAATGTTACCTCAATTTAAAGACTTAATTGGAAAAAAAATAGACAGTCACAGTCAGCATACTGACCTTCAACAAATCACTTAATCCCTCCACCTGTTTCTTTCATCTCAGGTTCCTGGAATAAATTATCACAACTAGATTCTAAATGTATCTATGAAACTCACTGTCAGTCAAGGCAAAAACGCAAACTCATTGTGCTTTTTAGTTTTCATTATTGGATTACAAAAAACACAAATTCAACTGGAAAAATATTTTTCTGACACTGAATTTTCATGAGTATTGGGTGACAATTCTCCATGGATGTCTCTCATTCCTGTACAGACTGGGCCTTCTGAGCACAGAACATGGTTGAATAGCAAACAGCTTTGGAGGCTAGAGAAAGTATACTCCTCTGGTGAGATCTAGAGATGTACCTCCCAAGACATGTCACGGGGCACTAAAGATAAAGCCCTCTCGTTCCCCTCCAGAGACATTTGCTTTCTCTCTCTCTCTCGGAGGCTGGGCAGATGTGCCAGCATCCCTATAAAAAGCTGAGTCTCCTAATTTCAGGGTTCCTCTCCTGTGATGCAACTTACTACATGCACAGGTACCATCTGGCTCTCATCACACTGCCCTGTGGGAACTGAGGTGAGGGAACTGACACGAGATACTGCTCTGGCTGCTGCTTTTGCTGTGAATAATCATCTGCATCTCTGACTCAAGGGTCTTGTGTCTTCTGTCAATGTGTGTTTATGTGTGTGTATTTGTATAACCGTGGCAGGCTAACTTGTAAGCTTGTAAACAGTGTAAAATCTCAGATCCTTCACAGTTCTGACTTAGCAAAGAGGAGCAGAAAAGAAAGACTCTGAATAACATAATGGACAGTGTCTTTAAAGATAATTTCATAATAAATCCAGAAATATTCTTCAAAGGACACTTCTTATATTAACCCTCTATAAAAACTATAGGTCTAACAATACCAGGAAGGAAACATCAAGGCAAAACATTAGATTCAGAAAGATATTTCAGTGTGAATTTAAGATAATGCGATTCAGCTATGTTTCTTTTTGATGATCTAAAGATACAGGAATAGGGTTTACAGTGCTTAGAGAGTGGTTAACAAACACAAACCAATTTTTACTTTCTCAAACATCAGGTATTATAAGGGAGCCTTTATAAATGCTGTCTCAGGCAATTCATAGTTGAAATATCTGATGATTTCTGGAAATGCCAAAATCTTTGATTAAAGAGAGATTCCTATGTAATGGATATTTTGTTGATTTTAGCCCTCCATCATCCATTTTCTAATCTTCTCCAAACAACCCAGATTTTTGTTTGAGGATTCATCCTTTCCCCATTGTCAGGTAACGTGGTCTGGATGAGGCTCCAACCTCCACTCTAGGGATGAAGCAGGTAGTCAAGTCCTAATCAATCAGTGCATCCCATTTCCCTGGTTTAGAGGTAAGCCATTCTCTAAGAGTGAGTCTCAGGACTTGGCCAGGAATGCTGGGTCAAGGATTCTCCTTTTCTGCTGTAATTGAACCTGGAAGGATGTAGCCCTGGGAACAGCTGCAAATCATCTTGACCATGAAAGGAAAGTCAGTCTAAGAATGGAATCAACAGAGAAAGCAGAGCCAGGAGATGGAGAGAAAGGGAGAAACAGGATCCTGAAGGCATAATATGAGTACCTATATCCAACTATGCCTGAAACCTTATCAACTCTGGACTGTTCAACTACATGAACTAATACATTTCCTTTTTTCGCTTAACTCAGTTTGAGCCAGGTTTTCTCTGCTTTCAACAAAAGAGTTAAAATTGATTCACTCTGGGGTTTAGATGCCTGACTTGCAAGATTCCGAACCTTTTGTAGCAAACATTTAGGACGCTTTGAAAAACGCAGAGTTCTGTTCCATAAAGTTTAGAAAGAAAGAAATTGGTCCTGAAAAAGTTTTAAGAGCTGTTGTCCTTAACAAAATATAACAGAGCCTCAATAAAACAACATAGAACATGTAATTTGAAATATACCTGGATGTTGATGGGTCTATCAATCTAGTTTATAATTAAATATACTCAATATGTTACGTCAAATAAAGATTATCTTGGAAACATAACAAGGTTATGGGGAAAAGGGAACAAAACACAATCATTGTTAAGGCTTGTTGTAGGATTACTTTCAGGTTTGACATAAGTGGTAATTTGCATGCTTATATTTAGGTTGAACCATTTGAGGTGGACAGTTTCATATAGTTCCATCAAAAAACGAAGTAGAAAAACAGTCCACATTACTTCCTCTTTCAGATTCTTTTAAACCAGAGGATATACTATACTGAAGAAAGGTCCAACCCTTCATTTCTCTTATCCAACTATCTTGTTTTACACATAGGACAACTCAATGTGCTACATTTTCGTTTTTCAAATCTTGCAATTTCAAAACAGTTCCTCAAAAAGGGGTCCGTATTTTGTGTAAATGCAATATTCACTTACCTGCATGTTATAGAGGGGTTGCTTTGGTGCATTAACTTCCCTCAGCAGGCGATGAGCTATGTCCCTTAACTCTAAAAGTCTACAAGCAAGCTGAGGCTGCAGAAGTCTGGCCACTGATTTGGAGGATCTGGACATGCTGTTTAATCCTTCAATTAATGTTCCTCGGTTGATCTTGGCTAAAGCAACAGCCATTCTGATTTTGGATGTTTTTTGCATGGGTTCTCTTTTCTGGAAAATAAGCCTTTGAAAAGTGACTGATGTGTGAGTTTCCAGTGCATTATTAAAATCTACTTCAGGCAGAGACTGAGTACCACATAACTGAATATTGTATGTGGTCCCATGCATAAACTCAATGTCCAATCATTATATCCCACATACCATACAACTCAATGATCCCCCCATGTACTTAAATCTTTATATGAATATATGATTTTTTTTCCTTAGGATAAATATCCAGAATTTAAGTTACTAGCCTAAAAATATATATTTTTCATTTTTCTCTCTGGGTTTATTTACTTTTTGCAATGATTTTTTAAGAGCTCCTTCAGAAGTAAAAAATTCTTATTCAAATATTATTCAATGTTTGAATTATTCAAACAATTCTTATTCAAAACTGTTATAAATATTTCCCCAGTTTACTTTAAAATTTTTAAATGATAAAATATAGTATACATACATAATACACAATGTACAAATTACTTGAAACTTTTAAATGATAAAATATAGCATACATAATGCTTTGTACAATTTAAAGAAAAATAAAACAACTACTCTATGTACTAATCAACAACAAACTTTTACTTCTAAAAACTTCTATGAGCATTCTTATAGAAAAAAAATTGTGGCATTACCAAAACACACGACGTTTAGTTCCTTCTCTGCTCTACCAGAAAGTAAACTACAGGGAAAGTACTTACAATGTGGTTAGACTGCATTCCAGGCAGCAGACAGGTATAGTTTCCATTATTCATTTAAGAAATTTTATGGGCTATTCTGGCTCTTTAGTATATAACTTGGGAGAAGTATTGGTTAATAACACAAATAAACAACTGTGAATCTCTGTTTATTTATTGAGTTCAAATATATAAATACAAAACATCTTTTAAATGGATTTTTTGGTCTACAATGAACATCATATATTTATCTAAGAGCTAACACGCTGTATATTTCTTTAAAATGCCTCAGCTTTTATCCTGAAGTAACGATTTTATTGTTGCTGTTTTTTTCATCCAAGTTCAATACTTCTCTTACTGTTCAGCTTTATCATTGGCAATAACCAAAAGCTGTTTTAGCCTGTCAATAAGGATGTGTTTCTGCAGCACCCGGTGTCCTATTGTGGTTTAATACGTTAGCTTTACTGGAAAAGTCCCATTAGCCCTCCTGTGGTCTCAATCCTCCTAGTCAATACTCACAGTAGAGAATGCCATCTAAATTGTGGGCTGCTTCAATTGTTACAATTCCAAGCCACTTTAGAGCACAGCAATCCTTACAAGGAGTTTTATGGTAGGTAGAGCAAACAAAATAACATGCAAGTGCGATCACTTGATATTATTATCTACCCTGGTTGCCAGAGCACATACACCAGGGTGAGAAACTACGTTGTCTGCTGTAGCCAAAGCTCCTGCACATATAGATTCAATTTCTCTTGTAACCTTATGTTTTGCTTCAGTGACTCTTCCTCCCAACTCCTCGTCAGGGTGGAGCAGCTAGAATAAATTTGGTTTTTCTCCTGTTTACAATTTACTCTGTTTTCTCTCATTATAATTTATAACCATAAGGTGAGGGTCATATCACCAGGGCAAACAGGAGTGGATGTGTGCAATTCCATCTTGACTGAAACCTCGTCTACGTGGTCAGTCATTGTTTTAAGGACCCTTCATTTTTGTAGTTGCAAAACATTAACATTCTGCAGTTTCTCTCTCCTTATTTTGTAAGTTTCTTTACAAAATCTTGGTGATCTGTACTTGTTGACCTGGATTCACTGACTTTACTCATGTATTTCTATTGAGCAAGCTTGATTCATTCCCCCAAACACTATACTAGATTGATCCATTCAACTTTCCTCTCTTTTACAAAATTGTCTTTCTTTTTATCTCTGTAGAAAAATAAGCCTATTTGTAATTGATAATCTGTTAATCAAAACTCCCCTGTAGGTTTCACATAATTTGTGTTGACCAAAATATAGCATTTTTTATAAACAATATTTTTAGAAATTTAAGTGTGCATTATAATAACGCTTTAGGATTCTTGCTGTTATCTTTCTCATTTTAGTCTGGTCATGAATTCATGGTTTTTCCAACCAACTCAATCTGTTCATAATTAATATCTTTTTTTCCTTTAATGCTCAAACAGTTACAATTTGACAACTGTGTTTCCCTTCATGGTTTTTAAAATGCTTTCCTTTTTTTGATTCTTTCCTAGATACCTCTGAAAGAATTAATACTTCTGACAACAAAATGTTTCTGACCACCTTTATTTTCTCTGCCACAAGACATAGAATCAACTTATTTCCAGGAAGACCATTATTGCTTTTAAGAAGAATAGTATTAGAACCAAATCCAGGCACCGGGGTGCACGTTCAGTGGTTCTTTGTGACTCTGGGAATGCGAAGGTGACAACAGAGGAGAGGCTACTTCCATTCCTTTAGATGCAGAATGAGATGTTCTTTTTTAAAAAAACAGTCACCAGTTTATGATGATGATTCCAATTCACTCTTACTTTCAGTGAGTTACTTTTTAAATTAGCTCTAGTAGAAACATTTTCAAATAAAACAGTTTTCCCCTTTTTGTATACTTTTTGTATACAGCTTTTCTTATTTGTATACTATTTATGCTATATATTTTCTTACCAAACCACGTGTATAAATTTAAATGTTAACCCCAAATTAAGAAGTCTTCATTTCTTTTCCCTCTTTCTTTTTTGGACTCTTGGCCTAAGCAGCCTGGAATTGGTAGCAAAGTGTGCAAGTTGAGATGATTCTTTTAGTCATCATCAAAATCTGAGCACATTGCCAAATGTCAGAAAAGAAATTCCTACTCCCAACCACCAACAAAACCTCAGGGACACACACAGGTACTTAAAGACCATTTACTAAAAGAAGCTTAGCATCAGTTAATCAGATTGATTCGAGAATCCTGCTCCAGATTTCTCTATTTGAGCTCCATTCTTTGAATATATATTCTGCTATCCCTTTTTATTTTTTTTTCTAGTGCCATGCCCATTTCTCTATCATCAGCAGTTTTAGTGCTGAACTCCAGTTTCTATTACATCAGCTTTTTATTCCCCTACAGCCATGAAACCAGCCTGTCAGCAAATCTCATTCAATTCTTTCCCTGAATAGTCCCATAATCTGACCACTTCTCACAAACCCCAGTACCAACACGCAGTCCACTACATTTATATGCCACCATCTCTTCTCCAGACTAGTAAATTAGCCTCCTCAATGGTCTCCCTGCTTCACTTCTGCCTGTTTTCATTCTGCTCCTCAACACAGCAGCCAGAGAGATACAATTAAAACTTACGTCAGATCATATCTTCCTTTTCTGCTCAACCGCTTTGGTGGCTTCCTGGTGCGCTCAGTGTAAAAGCCAGAGTACACACAATGGTCGACAAGGCTCCACAAAGGTGGTCTCCTCTTTACCTCTCTGGTCTTGTCATCTTTTTCTCTCCCTTTCGCTCCTCACTATTTGTCAAACTTGATAGGTATACTCTTACCTCAGGGACCCTGCACTAGCTATGCCATTTGATTCCTCAAGGATGCCAAGGTTTGCTCCCTCACTTCCTTCAAGGCAACTCAAGAATCACTTTCTCACTAGGACCCTCTTGGTCCCCCACTCTAATTGTCAACTGGTCTCCCTATCCCTACCCCTACTTTATATCCCTTCTCTGCTGAAGACCTACCATTAACGTAATATGTAGTTTATCTTCTTTGTTTATTGTTTTTCTACTTGACTAGGATGTAGGTTCTATAACAGCAGTATTTTCTATCCATTTGGCTCACTGATCTTTCCCCAGTGCCCAGAATAGTGCCTGGCACATAATAGGTGCTCGATAAATATATGTAAAAATGAACGAATGAAGAATATCAGAAAAATATAACAAGTTAATATTGAGAAATATCAGAGAAATATACCAAATATTTAGAAACCACCCAGAAAGTTTTCAGTGTACAATGTGCTCTGTAACTTCCACAATAATGATAGTGCCCCACAAGAAAGAACTCAGCAAAGACAAAAATATAATTATAGAATACTCTAGTTGCAATCTTACTCTCATTATACTTAGAAACCCTAATACCAACACAAGTAATTGCCAGATGTCATCGGTGCATCCCCACCAGTTGCTGTCCCACATGTTTACAAAAAAATGCATAGAGAATTCAGAAAATTACACTACAGATGTAAAAATCCAAATTTTTGCATGGATTCTAGTATGTTCTCTCTACAATTCCCTATTTTGTAATATACAGTTAAGTGCAAGATAATTATAGAATAAAACACATAATCACCTTTCATAACTAAAACCCACAAAAACTGATCCTACTTAGCACAAATGATTTCTCTCATTCCAGTAAAAATCACCTGAATTAAATTTTTTTAATTCCTCAATTGTAGTACACATTTTTCATTTGTTCAAATTTCATGGTTTAATATTTTAAAGTTCTCATATGGAAATCATTTGCAATTTGTAAGTGTAAACCTTAAAAATTTACTTTTTACTAAAGGAAGTGGATACTGAGGGTATTGGGGTCTGGGCTGGTTGAGAGGGAGGGAGTGGAAAGTACATGACCTCAGAAGTCATGACCTCAACGCCAAGATTCTAAAATTAATTTTCCACAGACCCAGAAAAAAAATTTCCTTCAAAATTTTTAGCCATGAAGAACTATTTAATAAGCAGTATTCTGCGTATATTCCTCTCTAAAAAGTCCACCATTGCTCCCATCAAATCTTTTTTTTTTTTTTGCCTTCAGGCCAGCAAGATGGCCTTTTCTCAAATAAATAATGCCTAAAATTAAAAAAAAAAAAAAAAAAGATTTAAATACTAATCACAAAATTTAGAGATTTAAAATACAACCCAATTAATAAAGCCATTCCTTTCAGTATGTTCGGGAACTATGGACCATCCCAGAAATAATAAAATTTGCAGCATTTACAATCTGACCTTTTAAAAAGAGTCTAGGTAACAACAGAGTATTAGCATTGTTTTCTGGATAATTTATTTTTGAAAAGCAAATAACTTCAATGTGTTACAATATCCTCTAAATACTCAGGTTTCCTGCCAATCTCAGCAACACATTCTTCAAAGTAAATGGTGGGAAAAGAACAATGTAAGTGTTTTGAAATTAGAAGTAAAGTAACTTTATGTTTATATTCTTCTCTCAGTGGGGTCAAGTTCTGTGAGTAAATGACTTCAATTGAGTTGAAAACAGGAAATTAGAGTTCTTTCTTTGGGGATCAGAATATCAATCTATTTCACCATGAAGCATGCTTTTGGCTCTAGTGATAATGAAGCTATGCAGAGGGTAGGAAGAGATGAAAGGAGTTGTAAAGAAAGTTGCAACTTCTTTGATTAAATGAAACCCCAGTTTCTCTAACCTTGACAATGGTGGGAGAATCACAACTTGGAAGGGGCAACAGGGCTTTCCAGGCCTGTCTCTGGCTTCCTAGGATTTACCTTGAGGCTTTCTCAATAATTACTGCCACTACTGTGGCATTTTTTACACCCTAGACCACGCATGGTCCACCTGCCCATCTCTTTCCTTAACCCTCCAGAGCATAGCCAACAAAAGTCTCCTATGTTTCAAAAGACTTTATACCAAGGCTAGGGGAATGCAAAAAGGGGAAGCAACTAGACACCAAGTCTAAGATACAGAACTAGAAAATTCAGTTTGCTCTCTGGAGCTCTTAAGCCTTATCCTATCCTACTTAGCTGACCACCATCTGGATGCCATCTTACCACTGTGCATCCAGATTCCTACACTCCAGTATCACCCCTCCCCCAAGTCTAGACCCAAAATCCATGCCATTTATCCAGATTTACTTCATTCTGGGGACATGCTATGCTGTTTCACACTTTTTGACCTAATTGACACTGCTTCCTTTGGAATATTCTTCTCTCTGTTCCTACGCACTTACCTTATCCCTTTCTTCACCTTTAAAACTCCTATTCATCCTTTGAGACCCAATTTAAGCGCCCTTCCTCCATGAAGTCTTCTCCGACCATCCTAGGTAGAGTCTTTCATTCCTTTAAATTGGATATACCTCTTACCATATTCCAATGCAACTACTTGTTTACAACTGTCTCCATTAGATTAAGCTCATTGACTGAAGGAACCCTGTCTCGTTTATAACTCTGTATTCCCTCTCCCCAGTCCCAGGCAATAGTATAGTATTTAGTAAATGTCTGATACATAGTTGTCAGGATGAATGGTTAAAGACAGTTCTACTATCTCTCCTTCAAAATGAAATATATAGACTTTGTGATTACTATGTTGCTCAAAGTGCTTTTCTGTTTACTTACAGGTTTTGGCTATGTTCCTCATGTCTGACATTGCCAAAAGTCTGATTGCTGGATAAGTAGGTTGTTACTGTACCATATAACTTTACAACATATTCTATTCCAACTGTGGTCAAAATGACTGAAACAACACTTTTCCATGAAAAGCTGTGTATTTTTGAGTAAACTGGGTTACATGTGTCCCCTAAACAAGATGTTACTTTTTCCTGACCATATGTTTTTTCAAAATTATCTACCTATCCCCTCTTCCTCTCCCAATATTTTATCTGTCTCAAATCCTTTCTGGAAGAGAAGTTTACATCATATGCACATATACTTTAAGTTGATAGCATTATTTTCTTTGCATATTAAAACACACACCTAGAGAGGAAGTCAAGATGGCAGCGCAGGCAGACTCTGAACTCACCTCCTCCCGCGGACACAGCCAATTTACAACTACTCGTGGAAAAATTACCCCTGATACAGAACTGAAAACTGGATAAGAGGAACTCCTGCAACAACGGACAATCCCAACTGAGGTAGAAGAGGAAGAAACTCCCTTCTGCAGAGGAAAAACGCCGCCTTCACAAGCCGCAGCGCCTCACGGCCGCCGGGAGCAGCTCACAGGTCCGCAGCCTCCCTGGAGGCACGGGGCCCTGAGCCGGGAGCGGCCCCGCTGTGGGCATTTTGTGGACCCAGCACAATCGAGACGAGTGGCATAATATCTGACTGTGCCTGCTACTAAAACATTGGGGAGACCCCCAGAAAAGCTGGTTCACAAAGAAACTAAAACCGGCTCTTAAAGGGCCCACGCGCAAACTCACCCGTTTCAGAAAGCAACCTAAAATCACCAGAAAGAAAAGTGCACAGTGCTGTGGTGAAAAGACACTCACCTAATAGGCCCTGAGTGCATCTCAGTGAGAGGTGAGACCTCTCCAGGGACTGGGACAGTGGCGGCGGCCATTGTTGTGGCCTGGTGTGGGCGTGCTGACACAGACGCCATGGGAGTTCTCCCTGAGGCCTGCTAGCCCAGGTCTGCCCCACCCGCCAGAGCACCGATTTAATCCAGCTCAGCCAGGGCAGGCAGCCCACCCCAGAGACTGGCCCCACCCAACAACAAGCCCTCAGGCAACTTGTGGGCCTGCATAGATTGGTGACTGGATTCTCTGCAGCCTGCCAACTGAACCGACTTCAGTGGGGCACGGCCGGCAGAAGGAGTGGGTGGAGAGTGTGGGGTGGTGGTGGAGTGTGTGGGGCTCCCGCCGTGGAGAGACTGGGTCCGCTTCGGGAGGTCGGGGTGGGCACACGGGGCAGGACTGTGTTGACTGTGTGTGCGGACCTGTGGGTGGCAGGGCTTGTCAGCTGCAGAAGACTTGTGCTTCTCAAAGACCCACATGGGGGTTTGCCCCACCTTCCAACACCTGAAACAATTGGGTGCTCCCGGGCCTGAGGCCAGCCCCACCCAGCTGCAATCCTCAGAGAGCTGACAAGAGACCTAAAGGCTGGAGGCTTATAGCAATTGTAAGGCCCTGAGCCTAACAACCTGGCACGCTGGGGGCCCACTCACTTAAAAGAAATACTGCAACACAAATGTGCTATTAGAACTTGCAGCCAACTGTGCTGGGGCTCCCCATACCTGATAAAGAGACTGAAGGGCCCACAACAACTACAAGCAGCTGAGCATTACAACAGCTGGCCAGGAGCATAACTCAGCCTCCCTGGGTGCCTACAGGGAGAGCAAACAGGCCACAACAGAAGGACACACGTAGCCCACATAGGGGTCACCCCTGGAACACTGAGAACTGAGGGAAGCACATTGCAGGCCTCCTAAGCCATCAATTACATAAGGTCACCTATCCAAGAGCAGGAGACGTAGCTGACCTACCTAATACGTAGACACAAGCACAGGGAAAGAGGCAAAATGAGGAGGCAAAGGAATACATTCCAAGTAAGGGAACAGGACAAAACCCCAGAAAAGGAACTAAGTGAAACAGAAATGAGCAACCTACCTGACAGAGAGTTCAAACAAAGAGTGTTAAGGATGCTCACTGATCTGGGGAGAAGAATAGATGAACTCAGTGAGAATGTCAACAAAGAAATGGAAGATATAAAAAAGAGCCAATCAGAAATGAAGAATACAATACTGGAAATGAAAAATTCACTAGAGGGACTCAAAAGCAGAGTAGAGGATACAGAAGAACGGATCTGTGAGCTGGACAAAAGACTAGAAGAAATTACCCAAGCTGAACAAGTAAAAGAGAAAAGAATTAAAAAGAGTGAGGACAGTCTAAGGGACCTCTGGGTCAACATCAAGCGCACTAACATCTGTGTTATAGGTGTCCCAGAAGGAGAAGAGTGAGACAAAGGGGAAGAGAATCTATTTCAATAAATAATAGATGAAAACTTCCCTAACCTAAGGGAGGAAACAGACATCCAAGTACAGGAAGCACAGAGAGCCCCAAACAAGATAAACCCAAAGAGGCCCACACCAAAACACATCATAATCAAAATGTCCAGAATTAAAGATAAAGAGAGAATCCTAAAAGCTGCAAGTCAAGTTACATACAAAGGAAATCCCATAAGGCTATCAGCTGACTTCTCAGCAGAAACCTTACAGGCTAGAAGAGAATGGCATGATATATTTAAAGTGCTAAAAGGAAAAAACTTACAGCCAAAAATACTCTACCCAGCAAGGTTATCACTCAAAACAGAAGGAGAGATCAAAAATTCCCCAGACAAGCAAAAATTAAAGGAGTTTGTCACCAAGAAACCAGTGCTACAAGAAATGGTAAAGGGACTGATTTAAGGGGAAAAGAGAAGACCACAAATAGGAAAAATTATCTCTTTCCATGATAAGAGGGTAAAAAGCAGTTAGATATGATATCAAAAACATAAAAGGAGGGAGGAGGGGAGTTAAAGAGTAGAGCTTTCAGAGAGAGGTCAAACTAAAAAGACCATCAATTCTGTATAGAAGAAGAAAGGAACAGAGAAGGACTACTAAAACACTGAGAAGAAAAAAGTTAAAAAATGGCAGTAAGTACATACTTATCAATAGCTACTTTAAACGTCAATGGACTAAATGCTCCAATTAAAAGGGATAGGGTGGCTGATTGGATAAAAAAACAAGACCCATATATATCCTGCATACAAGAGACACATTTCAACCTAAAGACACTCAAAAACTGAAAGTGAAGGGATGGAAAAAGATACTCCATGCAAATGGCAATGAAAAGAAAGCTGGGGTAGCAGCACTCATATCAGACAAAATAGACTTTAAAACAAAAACTGTAAAAAGAGACAAAGAAGGGCATTACATGATGATCAAGGGAACAACCCAACAACAGGATATAACACTTGTAAATATCTACTCACCCAATGTAGGTGCACCTAAATATATAAAGCAATTATTAACAGACATAAAAACAGAAATAGACAGTAACACAATAATAGTAGGGGACTTTAACACTCCACTTACACCAACGGATAGATCATCCAAACAGAAGATCAATAAGGAAATATTGGCCTTAAACGATACACTAGAACAGATGGACCTAGTAGATATCTACAGAGCATTCCATCCAAAAACCGAAGAATATACGTTCTTTTCAAATGCACATGGAACATTCTCCAGGATTGATCACATATTGGGCCACAAAACAAGTCTCCATAAATTTAAGAAGACTGAAATAATACCAAGCATCTTTTCTGACCACAACGGTATGAAACTAGAAACCAACTATAGGAAGAAAATCAGAAAAGCCACAAATACTTGGAGATTAAACAAAATGCTACTGAACAACGACTGGGTCAACGAAGAAATCAAAGAAGAAATCAAAAAATACCTGGAGACAAATGAAAATGAAAATACTACATGCCAGAATTTATGGGATACAGCAAAAGCGGTTCTAAGAGGGAAGTTTATAGCGATACAGGCCTATCTCAACAAACAAGAAAAATCTCAAATAAACAATCTAACAATGCACCTAAAGGAACTGGAAAAAGAAGAACAAACAAAGCCCAAAATCAGTAAAAGAAGGGAAATAATAAAAATCAGAGCAGAAGTAAATGAAATAGAGACCAAAAAAACAATAGAAAAAATTAATAAAACCAAGAGCTGGTTCTTTGAAAAGATCAACAAAATTGACAAACCTTTAGCTAGACTCACTAAGAAAAAAAGAGAGAAGGCACAAATAAGTAAAATCAGAAATGAAAGAGGAGAAATTACAACAGACACCTCAGAAATACAAAAAATTATAAGAGACTACTACGAAAAGCTATATGCCAACCAATTCGACAATCTGGAAGAAATGGATAAATTCTTAGAATCATACAACCTTCCAAACCTGGATCAAGAAGTAGAGAATTTGAATAGACCAATCACCAGTAAGGAGATCAAAACAGTAATCAAAAACCTCCCCAAAAATAAAAGTCCAGGACCAGACGGCTTCCCTGGTGAATTCTACCAAACATTCAAAGAAGACTTAATACCTATCCTTCTCAAACTCTTCCAAAAAATTGAGGAGGTGGGAGAAGCTCCCTAACTCATTCTACGAAGCCGACATTACCCTGATACCAAAACCAGACAAGGACGACAAAAAAAAAAAAGAAAATTACAGGCCAATATCACTGATGAACATCGATGCAAAAATCCTCAACAAAATACTAGCAAATCACATACAACAATACGTTAAAAAGATTATACACTATGATCAAGTGGGATTTATTCCATGTATGCAGGGATGGTTTAACATTCGCAAATCAATCAACGTGATACACCACATTAATAAAATGAAGAATAAAAATCACATGATCATCTCAATAGATGCAGAGAAAGCATTTGACAAGATACAGCATCCATTTATGATAAAAACTCTGAATAAAATGGGGATAGAAGGAAAGTACCTCAACATAATAAAGACCATATATGAGAAACCCACAGCTAATATCATCCTCAATGGTGAAAAACTGAAAGCTATCCCTCTAAGAACAGGAACCAGACAAGGATGCCCACTGTCACCACTCCTATTTAACATAGTACTGGAAGTCCCAGCCAGAGCAATCAGGCAAGAGAAAGAAATAAAAGGGATCCAAATTGGAAAGGAAGAAGTGAAACTTTCACTATTTGCAGATGACATGATTTTATATATAGAAAACCCTAAAGAATCCACCAGAAAACTTTTAGAAGTAATAAACGAATATGGAAAAGTTGCAGGATACAAAATCAACATACAAAAATCAGTTGCATTTCTATACACTAACAACGAAGTAGCAGAAAGAGAAATTAAGAATACCATCCCATTTACAATTGCAACAAAACAAATAAAATACCTAGGAATAAACTTAAGCCAAGAAGTGAGAGATCTGTACACCGAAAACTATAAAACATTGCTGAAAGAAACTGAAGAAGACACAAAGAAATGGAAAGATATTCCGTGCTCTTGGATTGCAAGAATTAACATAGTTAAGATGTCCATACTTCCTAAAGCCATCTATAGATTCAATGCAATCCCTATCAAAGTTCCAACAACATTTTTCACAGAAATAGAGCAAAGAATCCTAAAATTTATATGGAACAACAAAAGACCCCGAACAGGTAAGGGAATCCTGAGAAAAAAGAACAAAGCTGGAGGTATCACACTCCCTGATTTCAAAATATACTACAAAGCTATAGTAACCAAAACAGCATGGTACTGGCACAAAAACAGACACACAGATCAATGGAATAGAATCGAAAGCCCAGAAATAAACCCACACATCTATGGACAGCTAATCTTTGACAAAGGAGCCAAGAACATACAATGGAGAAAAGAAAGTCTCTTCAACAAATGGTGTTGGGAAACTGGATAGCCACATGCAAAAATATGAAAGTAGACCCTTACCTTACACCATACACAAAAATTAACTCCAAATGGATTAAAGACTTGAATGTAAGACCTGAAACTATGAAACTTCTAGAAGAAAACATAGGCAGTACGCTCTTCGACATCGGTCTTAGCAACTTATTTTCAAGCACCATGTCTGACCGGGCAAGAGAAACAATAGAAAAAATAAACAAATGGGACTGCATCAAACTAAAAACCTTCTCCACAACAAAGGAAACCATCAACAAAACGAAAAGACAACCTAACAATTAGGAGAAGATATTTGCAAACCATACATCTGATAAGGGCTTAATCTCCAAAATATATAAAGAACTCATGCATCTCAACAACAAAAAAACTAGCAACCCAATTAAAAAATGGGCAAAAGACCTGAACAGACTTTTCTCCAAAGAAGATATACAGATGGCCAACAGACACATGAAAAGATGTTCAAAATCATTTACTATCAGGGAAATGCAAATCAAAACTACAATGAGATATCACCTCACGCCCCTCAGAATGGCTATAATTAACAAGACAGGAAACAACTTGTGTTGGAGAGGATGTGACGAGAAGGGAACTCTCATACACTGCTGGTGGGAGTGCAAACTGGTGCAGCCACTATGGAAAACAGTATGGAGATTCCTCAAAAAATCAAGGATAGGACTACCATATGATCCAGCTATTCCACTGCTGGGTATTTATCCAAAGAACTTGAAAACACCAATGCATAAAGATACATGCACCCCTGTGTTGACTGCAGCGTTATTCACAATAGCCAAGACTTAGAAGCAACCTAAGTGCCCATCAAGGGACGAATGGATAAAGAAGATGTGGTATATATACACAATGGAATACTACTCAGCCATAAGAAACGATGAAATCCAGCCATTTGTGACAACATGGATGGACACTGAGGGCATTATGCAAAGTGAAATAAGTCAGAGGGAGAAGGTCAAATACCGTATGATTTCCTTCATTAAGTAGTAGATAATAACAACAATAAACAAACACATAGAGACAGAGATTGGATTGGTGGTTACCAGAGGGGAAGGGGGGAGGGAGGAGGGTGAAAGGGATAATACGGCACATGTGTGTGGTGACGGGTTGTAATTAGTATTTGGGTGGTGAACATGATGTAATCTATGCAGAAATAGAAGTATAATGATGTACACCTGAAATTTATATGTTATAAACCAATGTTACCACAATAAACAAAAAATTTAAAAAAAAATAAAAAAAATAACAATTTGAATAAAAACAAAGTAAAAAAATAAAACACACACCTATACCATATTTATCTTCCATTGTTATAATTTACATCAGTTATGTTTTTTCATTGATTTAATTGCCATAGATTTTAGTTGAAGTATATCCAGGTATTTTTCTGATTTTACATTAAGCAAATCTTAAGTAAACTACATTGCAATCATGGCTATGAGAGTTCTAGATTTCCAATCTAATGGCACAGCGATTGTATTTAAATTTAATGTATTTATCTACCTCACTTTCTTGTCGACAACCTCTCTGCTTTCCATAGATCTCTCCCAATAAGTAAGATTTCTTTTTTTTTTTTTAAAGATTTTATTTATTTATTTTTTCCCCCCAAAGCCCCAGTAGATAGTTGGATGTCATAGCTGCACATCCTTCTAGTTGCTGTATGTGGGACACGGCCTCAGCATGGCCGGAGAAGCAGTGTGTTGGTGCACGCCCGAGGATCCGAACCCGGGCCGCCAGCAGCGGAGCGCACACACTTAACCACTAAGCCACGGGGCCGGCCCCCCAATAAGTAAGATTTCAAATTTGTTTTTCTGAGCAAAATTAACGTTTTCCTAAGCTTCAAGCACTGATCTCAAAATCAAGCATTAAATAATTGGTATGATACTAAAAACACTATAAATATTTTACAATTCTTTTCAAACTTAAGAAATCACATTACCTGATTAGACTGTGATAATCTTAGGACGGTGGGGAATTCATCTTTAAACTCATCTATAAGGTCCACGATTGCTTTCTGGATCCCCTCGACTAAGACAAAAAGAAATTAGAGGGAAAAAAACAAAGCTTAACTGAAAACATCCCCTAACCATAATTCAAAAGAACATGGAACACTGGGTCCACCTCCCAGATGACTAGGAAAGCAAGCAAACTCCAGAGGACTTTATTCCCAGTTTACTACGCCCATATCCCCTTTACAACAAGATTGTAAATACTTCTTCCAGAAAAGTTCTTCAACACCTGCCCACATATCCACCCCACAGGTTTGATTGGCATGATGAGTTCTTGCTTGGCCTCCTAATGCTTAGCAAACTTGCAGGCCTGGGCAATGCCTGTCCTGATCTATCATTAGTGAGGGATGAGGGCAGCCTTCCACTCAGGAAAGCAGGCAAGGACAGAACCTGCAGCTCACTTCTGGAATTCTTTGTTACTGCACAATGGGCCTCTGAGAACTTGTTACAGAACCTTCTGAAATCACTCTGGCAGTGAGATGAGGAAGAGTGTGTTTGGAGGCACAAGCGGAGGAGAAAGGGGATTGAAAAATGAACCACACTAAGGAGTTCTGCAATATAAACTAAATTTTGTCCGAATTTCTGCAGTGATACCTCAATTAATGGATCATCTGAGAGCAAAGCTCCCTTTGAAAAGAGTTGGCATATGCTTTAAAAGTAATGTTTCACATATGATGCCAAGTGGAAAAGAAACACCAGCCATTAATTCAGAGAGACTTCTGACCAGATTGTTTTTCCTTCACCCAAATGAGGATCATCAGGTCAAACCCAGGCAAAATTTTGAAGTCTTCGGTTTGTCTTCTTTAAAATTTCAACCTTTTTTCTTCTTCATCTTTTTCCCTCCTAATACTCTCCCACTTGAGATGACCATTATTGTCCCCTTATCAAACCTGGGAAGAACTGCATATCATGCAGACTTGACTGACTACCTGGTTATATTTTAGTGTGGATGAGTTGAGTTGGTTAACTCGAATCCCACTTTAATTTGAAGCCTTTATATTTACTTGTAGCTAGATGGTTTTATTCAGCAAGCATAACTGGCTGCTGGAGATCTATTCATGGGAACTGCTTGGGAAAGAGAAATGTTCCTCAGAGGTTTCCTCTAGCATGGGAAGCCTGTCGGATCTCCAGCTTTCACACTGTCCTTACTCCTAATCCACCTGAGAACACTCTCCACCACAGCACAAGCAGCCCTCCTGATCTTAACAGAACCTGCTTTCCTCCATCATGACCGAATGCTTAAGATTACGCCCTTAACATTTGGAAAGTACAATCCATTGCCAGAAAGAAAATGTTACTAGCCAATGATGAGCACACAAACTGGGAGTCTATAAGATAATGAAACCCTTTATTTGTCCTATTAAGATACTTGGCTATCAGAGTCTACCTCAGAGGAACACCTTGTAGTACTTTCTCTCTCTGGTCTTCTTCCTTGTTCTCCACTCCCACCAACTCCTTAATTCTTTTTATCCATCTGCCCACCTCAAAGTGTCCTAGCTCCCAATTGGTTTCACCAAGTTTTCTTCTCTTTTCATCAGTTCTCACTCTCCTAGGTATCCTATAAAGTGAACAAATGTAAAAGAAAACATTTCTCATGCTACTATGCCCCACACTTAAAGCATAACCTGACTTTGTGTATTATGCTAAGAAAGTCCTTTTTGTCTTTTCTTTTTTGATGACCCTCTCCCTGGATGGGGAGTGATGAAAAAAGATAGGGGGTGAAGGAGTAAAAAAAAATCCTACCCTGTCACACATTTTATATTTGTGACTATATATGATAATATTTTGATTTTTAATTATATTTTTATACCTATATCCTTATGATCTTATGTTATTTCAGATAAAGTTAGATGAAATAATGTCAACGGTTATTTTTTTAAATTATTTACTTTTGTTTTTTACAGCTTATAATAGAGAACTCCATACTTCCACAAATAAATTTTAATAAGAATTTGAGGCAACTTGTATGTAAATAGGATGTTTGTAAATTGAAATGTACTAGAGGAACTTATTCTTTAAAAGTAACTCTAGATAAAATTCTTCTGTAAGGTAAATAATCATCTTTTTAATATCAAAAATAAATACCTGTACATATCTTAGAAATACAGATTTTTCAAAGATGTTTCAAAACAGGTATATTTATAACATTTTGTTTAAAAATTCTTTAATAACTATATTCTACAATTCCAGTTGGGTACCATTAATATGGAGTAGACCTGGAAAGCCTGACAGAAGTCTTCAAACAGTTATAGCAAAGTGACAGGCCTCACAGGGGACAAAGTTAGCAACATTAGCATTGTTACCCAAGTTTGGGAATTGCTGAAGTTTGGTGAGATGGTAGGAAGCTGAGAAGGTTAGACTTTGTTGTCTGTTTCCCCCATCACAATATAAGCTCCATGAGTTCAGGGTCTTTGCTTGGCTCAATGCTATATTCTCAACACTTAGACAGTGCTTTTACATGCTTTAACAATTTTACTATAAATATTCCTGAATGAATACAATCAAATTTGTTACTTGTGTCTCAAGCAGAATGAAAAATTTTATCATTAACAAATTCATCATGGAGTCAAACAACTGATATGTAAATACAGAATACATAAGACACATTACATACACATACGCACTCATAATAGTTATCAAACATTATGGGAAGAAAACTCTTTTCTCCCACATACAAACATTACATTTTTATTTATTTTACCCACCATAGTGAATACTGGCTCACGTGACAAGTCCTATTAATTAACCAAAATAATTAATTCAAGATGAGCTCAATAAGAACTAGAAAATAGACACAATGAGAACATTTGTCTTTGATTTCCCTTTCTGCTTTTTTTGGTAAATAATATTGAGTCCATTAATTGCAGACAGTCTGTTATTCCATATCTCTGAGAACAGAAAATAAGTGTAGTAGGTTAATGAAAGCAGTGTTGATAAATATACGAGTAAAGTAAATGAAAATATGTAATGCAGTGGAGATCCAAAGAATATACAAGTAAAAAATTTCAAAATATTTATTTTTAAAAAGTAATCCCTAAAACTGAAAACAAACTGAAAGGAATTAACTGTATATCAAATTTGTTACAACACCTAGAAATGATTTGAGTGATTTTATTTTCAGTTCGGAACATCACAAGGACAAAAAGAACTAAAAAGGCACTTTCAATTTCATTCAGTCATTTTCTTGGTAGTATTAATATTGGTTTTGTTATTTGAAACTATTTTCCTTATAGTGCAGGATAAACACATTTTTGGGTTAATAATGTCAGGAATCAAGAATTTCAGCATAAAAGAAAAAAAGACCTAATTAGAAAATCAAAGAACAAAGTAAAACACTGTAATGTTAACAGAATTGAAAATATCATCATGAACTCATGATTTTTAAAAATACACTTTTTCTAGCTGTACAGATGGAAATGGCTAGAAACATTGCCAACTCCATAGAAAACAGCACTGCTCGTACCTAGATTCTGGGCTTTAATATCATTCCCCACTGCAATGAACCAGGGGTCCTTGAAGAGATAGCTGATATCAGTCTGAGAAGCACAAGGTGAACCAGGGAAATTTTAGGCCAGAAAGGAAGAAAGTTTTTTGATTAATGGAGTCCTATTAAAAGGACACAAAAGCCAGCTTGAAGGGGGTCTCCTACTGGCCTCCATTGTGATGATTTAGGCTTTACAATGGAAGGATCAGGCCATCATCATGCTAATCCAGTGGTCAATATAACATCACTAATTATGGGACAAACAGATAATATGTGTCTCCTAATATAATGCAATATGAAGTCCATACTATCTATGACATATCCCAGCCAAAAATGCTCCAACTTGATCTTTTAGAGCTATCTTCCAGTTTCTCAAAAATACAGGAGATAGACAAACAACCTAAATCAGTGCTTCTCAAACTGCAGTGAAAACCAATACTTTTATCAATTAAAAGCAAATTATCTAAAAAAAAAAAAGAGAAATACACATATAAACAAAGGTAAATTTTTTCGTTTCTTTTTAAATACTTATACAGTCAAATAAAACTGTCTTTTCTTTTTAAAGCTTCTGGTTTTCCTGTTAAGGAAGTTTTCCAGGCCCTAAGTTATACATATAATTTCCTAAATTTTCTTCTGTTTTCTTTCTTTAAAAATTAACTTATTATTTTAAAATTTTCAATCCATCTATGCTGCATTTTTAATAGGCTGCTATTTTCTTCCATCTGAATATCCAATTGTTTTAGTACCACTGATTAAATAAACTATTGTTTTCTTATTAATATGAAATACCACTTTTGTCATACACACAGACACATACACATATTGGGAACTATTTCTGAACTTTCTATTCTGGTCCACTGATTTGTCTATTTCTATGTCATTACAACACTGATTTGACTACAGTGGCTTTCTAGTATGCTTTATTTTCTGTTAAGGAAAGTCTCTGCCACTCTTCTTTTTCATTCTATTATTTCCAGTAGTGTCCCTCCACCCCACTTATCTTGGTTTTTCCACTTGATTTTCTATATATTCAGTATCATGAGGAGGGAAAAAGATAATTTTATTTCTTCTTTTTCCATGTCCATACCACCTATTTTATTATCTTATTTAACTGCATTCACTAGGACTTCCAAAATAATGCTGAATAATATTATTATAGCAGGAATGCCTATCTTGTTCCTGTTTTCAACTAAAATGGCTTCAATATTTTGCTGCTTACCAAAAACCAAAAGCAAATATTCTTCTAAACAATCTTTATCATATTTAGCTTCCTTCTATTCCCATTCTGATTTTGTTTGTTTTTACTAGGAATGGTTGTTGAATTTTATCAACTTCCATTTCATAATCTACGAATATGATCACTTTTTCCCCCTCAATTTGTTGAAATAATAAATTATGTATCAGCTTTCCTGATATTAGAACCATCTTTGCATTCCTGGAAAAAGCATTTGTACTTGATATAGTATATTATTCCTTTGATATTTTGCTGGGCTTCATTTGCTAAGATTTCATTTACAGTTTTTGCAACTATATTCATAAGTGAGATTGGTTCAAGGCTTTCTTTTCTGTACTTAGGTTAGCACTAAATTTATGTGATTATGAATTGAGAAGGCTTGCATCTCTCAGAGCTGTCTAGAAAAATAACACCAGAATTATTTGGATTCCTTTCTCTTCCTTTTTTTTTTTTTTGAGGAAGATTGGCCCTGAGCTAACATCTGTGCCCATCTTCCTCTAATTTTGTATGTGGGATGCTGCCACAGCATGGCTTGATTAGCAGTGTGTGGGTCCGTGCCCGGGATCCGAACCTGTGAACCGTGGGCTGCCGAAGTGGAGCACACAAACTTAACCACTACACCATTGGGCTGGTCCCTCTTTTCTTTTCCTTTTTTAAAACAGAGCTATAATTTACATACAGTAAACTTTCCTATCTTTTTTTTTTTTTTTTTAATGCTAGCTCGAACTCAGAACTATTTGGACCTGATATTTTTTAAAAGCTAGATTTACCAACTTTTAGATTTCATATATGTCCATTTGCATATTAAAATTTTCTTCTTCTTGGGTAGTTTTGATAATTTATGTTTTATTGGGAAATCCTCTTGTATGAGATTTTCAAAATGTTGTCACAGAGCTGCATGTAATTATTTTAATCTTCTGGATATATATTATTTCTAATCTTATATATCTTTATTTCTCTTTTTTCTTTAATACAAGCTCAAGATGAATTTAAAATAAGGGCAAAATTTCCTTATTTTTAGTTTTTCTTCTTTAATAATGAAAGTACTCTGAATACATCTTCCACTTCATCCCATAGATTTTCAAAAGAAGAGTTCTTTTCAATGCTTCCTTTGATTTCCTCTTTGCTCCAAGAGCTATCTTAATTATGTTTTATAATTTCCAAGTAATTAACATTTGATACTCTATTATTATTTATTTCTACTTGATTGGCTTTTAGATGAGAGGATATGGCCTGTAAAATCTCTACTTTCCTCATTTTAAGGTATCCTTTGTGGCCAACTACATAACCAATTTTTCATAAATGTCCTAAGTCATACAAAAGAAACAGGTACTCTTTAGTCAAAGAATGTAAAAATACAGCAAACTGAGTTTATTAATTGTATTATTCATTTCTTTTATAGCCCACCAATTTTTGCCTATTAGCCCTATTGCTGAAAAAGAAATGTTAAAATCTTCCACAAATTGTATTTTCATCAAGTTTTCCTCGCATTTCTCATTGTTTTCATATTGTATCAAGTGCTAGCAAGGATAAGGAGCTCAGAAATTCTCATACACTGGTAGTAAAAATGTAAGTTGGCATACCTACTTTGAAAAACAATTAGTATTATCAAGTACAACTGAAGATATGCATAGCTATGACCACCAATTCCAATCCTAGAAATATCCCCACTAGCACCAGGAGACATGTACTAGAATGTTCACTGCTGCACTAATTGTAATAGCGAGAAATTGTAAGCAACCTAAACATCCATCAGCTATAGAAGTAATAAATAAATTATAATATATCCATAATGGTTACTATACAGCAGTAAAAATGAATGAATTATAGCTGCATGTAATATCATAAATAAATCTCAGAAATGTAACAATTTTGAATGAGAAAAAGATACAGGAAAAAATAGCACAGCAAGTTCAAAAACATTCAACACTAAGCACTATATTCAGAGTGCACATATATGTGGGAAAACTACAGAGAAAAAAGCAAAGGAACGATAAACATAAAACTCAGGATAGCGGTTGCTACCTCTGAGCGAGGGATGAGAGATGGGATTGGACAAGGGCACAGGAGGATTTCGAGGTAATGGTAATGTACTTTTTCTAAAATTTAATCATGTGTACAGATGTCAGGGTACTATAATTCTTTATGCCTTACAACAATTTATAAATATATGTATCTTCTCAATACTTAATAAAAAAATTAAATGAAATAACCCAATGAACAAAACGCTAAAACAACTATTGAGAAAAATTATCATTAAAGGCTATTCTGATAATAATGATAAGGGGACTTCTTTCACTCATTCAATATTTATGAAGCACCTACTATGTGTCATCACTGTTCAGCACTGGGGATAGAGTAGTAAACAAAACAGACAAAAACCCCTGCCCTACTGGACCTTTGGAACATAATCAAACTACCTACTTGCTATTTTCTATGAACCTAGAAAAGCCATTTCTTTCATGGCTTTGTTTTCTCTTTTACAGGGATGTAGTAATGTCCTTAGATTTTGAGGTGAATGTTTCACAACTGCATTCTATCTAACATTTGAATAAATTATATATGATATAAAATATTCCTCTGATTGAAAAGTAGATCTTATTTTAGCCTTAGAAAATTTTATGTTATAAATCTATGTTTTAAACTAAAATCTTTCTTTCCTTACATCTCGCTCATCAAATCTGTAGTCATCACCATCAAGTAACGGGTTTTGAGCAGCTATGTATCTTCTGAGAGATTCCTACACCTTGGAAATAGGCAAATCTATAATTGAAGCATTTCAAGGCAATATTAAATACATTTAAATACATATTAAATATATTTAAGTATCCATGGTCCATACATTTTTATGGCTTTTGGTTAGACATCTTAGATTTATCTACTCATGCTGTAACCTCAGCAGAGCATGACTAAAAACACAGATTTTGTATTTTGGTCTCTTCACTTAACAGTCACAGAATGTATAACTTAATCCCCTAGATACTTAAACAGATCTCCCTGGTCAAACCAATAATGTTCAAACATAATGAAAAAGAAAAATGGTTATTCCATGCAATCCTACATAATTACAGAAAAGACAATTATGTACACTCAACAGTGCTAAAAATGAAAACACTGAAGGATGCATTCCACTCTTTCTTTTGACCCAACACTTTGACAGCAAGTTGATGACACCTCTTTAAAGCCAGTACCAACCAATCCTCTTAGGTATTTCTAAGTTACTTTGTACAAAAATAATTCTTACATGTTAAAAGTCCTAAATTGTAAAGATTATATATAACATTTATATTAATAGCAATGTCTTTTATTTTAAAATAAAGTCTTCCTGAGCAACAGTTTAAACTGTGTCTAATTTATGGTTTTTACTCAATTTTTACATGAGCAAGTCAATAAAACTCAAAAGTAAATATGCTCAATATGTGTTATCTAGGCAAGTTAGAGGATTGGGAAAGCAAAGAACTCTTTTCTTTTCTCTTTTACAGGGATGTAGTAAAGCCAGATTTTTTTTTTTTCAGATTCAATTTAAAGATAGGAAACAGAATGGTTGTGTGGACCATACACAAGTATTACTATATCTACAAATGACGAACTAAGCTCTGAGGAATTTAGAAAGTATCCCCAAACCAGCAAGTGGCAGAGCAAGGGCTCTTGTCTAGATTCTCTTTTCAAAATTTTGAATTCTTTTCACCACACATGTTGCTTCTCTTAGTTGCAGTGAGTGGCTGTCACGATTGGGGAGAAAAACAAGAGAATAACAATAGGAGAAATATTCCACTTAAGATGGGTCTAAGAACTTTAGAAAAAGATACAGATTACCAAAAATTCTATTACGGACAGCTTTCACCTTTTCAATCAAAATCTGTGTGTCCACCGCATGCCAGGGGCTTGGGATACAAAAATGAACAGAAAAAGTCTTTGATCTAAATAAAAGAGCGCAGTATAAAACAGATACGTTCAGAGATAATTATAATAAAATATTATACAATTTATAACACAGACATGCAGAAGATGTTATCTACGCAAGCAAGAGAAAGGGCGCCAACTTTGGGTGGCCAAAGTGAGAAAAGATGTTATTTGATCAACAAATATGTCAGGCCCTGTGCGGAAAACCGGGCACAACAGTAAATAAAACAGACAAGCTCGCCACTCTTAAAGAGCTCGCATTATAGTGGGAGAACAGACAGCAAATAAACAAGGTCACCCCATGTAGTATGGGATGCCAAAATGGAAATGAAATAGAGCAACATACAGAGAAGACTGGGCCACTCCTTTAAATTGGAACGTCAAGGAAGAAGGCCCATGAGACAGCGAGAAACACTCGAGAAGTTAGGGGTGTATGCCGCTTGAAATCGTTACTGCTTAACCTTTGGGGCAAAATCACTAAGTTTTAAAAACTAAACACCTTTAATCTATATAGAGCTTCCTCTGAGGCTAATGGTGTAATTTCGCCACAGCTCAAAGTCTCTTGATTGAATTTTCATCCTTCCCCAGTTTAAAAAATAAAGATGAAGGATCCCTTGTTCTTTCAACAACCAGGGCAGCTCTCCGCGGAGGCCGGCCCGGGGCGGTGGCGAGGTGCTGACCGCGCTGAGGGGGTCCTCACCTGGACCAGCTCTCCGGGAGCGCAGGGTCCCACGAGGCGGCGGTGCACCTCGAGCAGGGCAGGGCCAGGCGCCAGGCGGGCCGCCGACTCACGCAGGCGCCCGGTCAGCGCCGCGCAGCTCCCGCAGGGCCCGCGCCCGCCTTCTGGGCGGCAGCGGGCGCCTCCCCCCACAGCCTCCCACCCCCAGCTCCAAACGCAGCAGCGCCCCAGGACCCAACTACTCCCACCCTCAAACACTTGTGACCAGACGCCTTTAAGCTCGTCCTCACAGGCGCCGCGCCACGTGCCTGATGTGTGACGCCAGCACGCCACGCACGGGGCGGAGCGACGCGGGGGAACCTGGGACAGACACGAGGCTCCAGGTGCACTGAGGCTCCGGACTGTTTTAGTTGGTTGGTAGTCTGGTACGCAGGGCGTCTCAGGCTACCGCCAACCCCCGCCGCACGTGGAGAGGGCACTGAGGGGTTGTCTCCTCCGACTCGCCCCCTAGCTCTCAACGCCCTCGCAAGTGAAACTTAAATGCCGCCCCGAGAAGCACACTTCTGCGTAAAACCGGAGACCCTCAGGCCACAGGGGTTTGGAGTTTTGCCTGTGGAGAAGAGCAGATGGTGCAGAATGTGGTTGCTTTATTTGTGATGAAAACGAAGGCTCTAGGGACAGGGTCCTGTGATACATCATTTTGAAGAAAATGGATGATGGTTTGAGAAAGAAACCCCAAGAATAGTTATCAGAAAGCAGAAGCATTTAGTCCTAGAAGCTGAAGCATTTAATCCTAAAAGCTAACACTTATTTCAATTTTTGTCAACCCAGTATCCCTTAATTTTCAGATGTTTCTTCACCCTCAATCCCCCTCCACCCAAAGTATCAAGTTTCTGTTTAATCACACCAGTAATCATTTTGGAAAATATCATCAAAAGTTATGTAGTATGATGTGATGTAAATAAGGGACCCCAGGATTAGAAATCAAGAGACCGTGGGACATTAATGCCAGGCTTAATCCGACTACCTGTAGGAATTTCCAGTCACTTAATCCCTTGGCTCAAATTTATTAATCAGTAAAGTGAGGGAGTTGAAACAGAGATCTACAAAATGTTGTGAGTGTCTGACCTTAGCAGTTGTGCTAGATTATCACAGATAGTCGTTGCATATTTTTGTAGCTGAAATTTCCCCGGAATCAAACCAAAAATTAAGGCATTTAGTACAGGGAAATCAAGGAAGTACCTACAGCATATTGGCAGGAAAAAAAAAAATAGAACAATTCTTAGTCAAAGCAAAATCTCTCAAGTTTAGTTGGTTAAGCCATCCGGTTTTAAAATATAACAAACGAATATAATTCAAAATTGGCCCTTCTTGGTTTGTGTCAAGAATACAGGCTGTTGCTAAAATTGTTCAATTGTTAAGGAAGAGTGGGAAGACACGTTTAGATCTCCTTGTTCCTTAGATCTTGCAACTTTCTCCTGTTACCAAAGTTTTCTCTTCCTTGTGTCATCTCAGCTTTCTTACTTCCTACTTAGATTAACCCTTTGCATTCTGGCTCTGGGGGGCATTTTCTTTAAAGTCGCCATCACCAAATCTAAGCCTTTTCTCAGTCTTCATCCTCTTCAAGCTTTATACTATCTGATGTTATTAATCGCTCATACTTCTTAAGGTAGCCTTGTTTTGATTCATAAGATGATTTCCTATTTTAATTCCCTGGCTATTCTCCATGTCTTCTCTTCCTTCTTCCTCTCCCTTCTACACACTCCGAAGCCTTGTACTTTATCCTTTTTATCGTTAAATTCTGTTCCATGGCAATCACATCTGAACATTGGCTTAAATTATTATTTCTTGGTAGAATAGTCACAAATCTCTAGCTCTGATACTAGCCTTTGTTCAGTTTTCCAAATACTTGCTGAACATATAATAATAAAATAAAATCACCAATTATTGAATACTGACAATCTAAGCACATAATATATTGAATAAATATTATTAAAAAATTTTAAATGAAGTAGCCTCAGATATGTGATAAATATACATTATAAGTCTTGATAGCACACTTACTGTATACATACATGTGACACAATATGCATTTGTGTATCTTATAATGCAATTATAAATACTATTTTTGGGGGGAAAAGAGTTTATAGTTATGAATACTAATAAAAATAAGACCTGTATTATCAACTCCTGAATAATGCCCTGTATCTTTATCATGTGGAAAGCCAATATTTGTATCATTAGCACAGCAGTTGTCAAGCTTTTTGTCTCAAAATGTGTTTACACTCTTACCAAATTATTGAGGACTCCAAATAGCTTTTGTTTATGTGAGTTATATCTATTGGTAATACCTTATTAGAAATTAACACTGAGAAATTTATAAAATATTTATTAATTCGTGTGGTAGGCAGCCTCTAAGATGGTCCCAAATGATCCCTACCTCCTGGTATGCATGCCCTTGTGTAATCCCCGCCCCTTGAGTGTAGGCTGGAATTATTGACTCTTTTCAAAAAATAGAATACAGCCAAAATGATGCAATGTCACATCCAAGATTAGGTTACAAAAAGACTGTAGCTTCTGTCTTGCTTGCCCTCCCTCTCTCTCTTTCTTTCAATTTCTCTCTCTCAGGAAAACCAGCTGCCATGTTGTGAGTTGTCCTATGGAGAGACCCATGTGACAAGGAACTGATGTCTCTGGCCAACAGCAGTGAGGCACTGGGTCCTGTCAATAGCCACATGAGTGAGCTGAGAAGGCCCTCCCCACCCAGTCAGGCCTTAAGATGACTGCAGCCCTGCTGACACCTTAATTACAGCTCCATAAGAGACCTTGAGTCAGTGGTACCCAGCTAAGCCGCACCTGGATTCCTGACCTACAGAGGTGGTGAGATAATAAATGTTTACTATTTTAAGCTGCTAAATTTGGGGGTAATTTGTTAGACAGCAATATATAACTAACACAATTTATTTAAAAATAACAATAATATTTTCTATGAAAAATAACTATATTTTCCAAAACGAAAAATGTGAGTGATACTGTTTTCATTCGCAAACCTCTCTAGTGTCTAGTTTCATAGTAGACATCTAGTTTCTCATATCTGCTTCTGAATTTAATCTCTTGCAGTACATTGTTTTGGTTAAAATACATGTGGAAAATCCAGCCTTACGTAGATATGTAGTTGTAAAAGGAAGGAGTATTTTAATAGTCTTTCCAGATGATTGTGGATAGTCTTTGATCCTATACCAGCATTCAACAAGTGGTAGTTTCTTAAATGTTAGTTGCAATGTAGAAACCATATCCTCTGTTACATTAAAATGTAATGGTCTGACTTAACACTGAATCTTTTACTAATGCATGATTTTGTCACATGATGCACTGATCATTTGGATAATATTGGTTCTCTGAGATATGGAGATCTTCCATTGACACATTTCATTATACAACCTCTCTGTGGCACCCCCCTCCCCCCCAAAAAAATCCTTTTGTTTAAAAAACTCTTTGATATTAACCACCACTGCTCTTATCAGAAAAGTCTTTAAGTTTTAGGAGGCTGTTGCACTAGTTATCTAATATTGCATGGCAAATTACCCCAACCTTAGTAACTTAAAACAACAAAACTTTTGTTATTTCACAGTTTCTATGGGGCAGGAATCTAGGCAGGCCTTAGCTGGGTGGTTCTGGCTCAGTGTCTTTCAAGAGGTTACAGTCAAGCTGGTGGCATTTTAAGGCTCAACTGAGAAACAGTCTACTCCCAAACTCACTCATGTGCTGTTTGGCAGGCTTCAAAAGATCCACCTCCGAGTTCACTCACATGGTTGCTGGCAAGCCTTAGCTCCTTGCCATGTGGGCCTCTCCATAGGCTGCTTGAGTGTCCTCCTGATGTGCAGCTGACTTCCCTCTCCCAGGGCTACCTCACAACCTGGCAGCTTGTCCCGTAGTGAGTGATTCAAAAAAGAGAAGGAAAGAGAGAACAAGAGAGCCCACCTAATCTCAGTATGACAGCTCATCGCTTCAGCCATATTCGATTCACCAGAAATGGCCCAGCCAACAATCGAGAGGAGGGAGACTAAGCCCCATCTCTTGAGAGGAGCTGGACCAAAGAATGTGGAGACTTCTCTACAAAACCATCACAAGTTGTCAAGCTCCTGGTACCAGATGCAAGTTTTCCCAAATTCTAACTTTTTGCTTTAAAGTTCAAAGTTATCATTGGCAATAAACACTGTCAGTTGCTTTCTTTGAAATGACAGGCTTACTTCTTTCATTTTTGAGAAAGTATCTTGCCAAACACTCAACTCTGTGTAACCAAATTTTCTCTGTCGGTCGTTCTTTCAAGTGAAAATGATATTCCATAAGAAAAGCAGCGGATTCAGCTCACAGCTCAAACGACTATACTATTGCTTTTCCTTGAGGCAATCGTGTATATTTCAGTACGCAGCAGAAAGGTTTTATGCATACTTCCTATTAAATCACACAGAATATTAAAATGATGTATACTCAAGGGTCAATATTTAATCAAATTATATTTGTACTGCTTCATCCAGGATACTCTTGAGTAAAATTGACCTTTTGCAGGGGGAGGGGACAGACTAGACTGCTCAGGACTTCAGACTGGGAAAATCATTGTAAGAAGGGGTAAATCAGAAAAAGCTTTTTGGGAAAAGGTGTGTATTGAGATTGGCTGTGAACTACATTTAGACTGGCAGAGAGGAGGAAGGGTGAGAGAGGAAAATAAGCAAAAACAGTGGGACTAGAATGAAAAGAGCCTGCTATGTTCAAGAATAAAGGGAGAGAAAGCTAAGTTGAGAGCAAGCCATGGACTTGATATGGGCACCTGTGAAGGGAACTAGCCTGATATCCTCACAAAATAGACCCCACCTGAAGGGCCGTGAGCAAGGAGGACTTCTAGAAGTCCAAGGGCTTCTGAGGATTGTTATCCAGCCAGAAATGCAGTAGGAGGTTCCCAGCGGGGTTCCATAAGACAGAGTCACCTGTGACTATTTGCCGTTCCTGAGGGCACCAATGCAAGTCACAGCTATACAGTTAAATAAGAACTTTCCCCCATCTTACCTTTTCTCCTTCCTTCTTGCAGCTTTGAAAAGGCCAAAAGCAGCAACTGATGAGGGAGAAGGGGTACTGAGAAGAGGAAAAGAAGCTGACCACAATTCCTTCTCGTCTCCACTGTAGACTTTCAAGCCTGGCGCAAAACTCAACTGGGAAAAGGAAGAAATTTTAAATGGAACAAGATTACAGTTTGGATTACTACACTCTGGACTGGACTCTAATTACTAAAAAGAAACTATTCGTATATTACCTGAGAGCAAGCACAAAACTATAAAATCTACCTGAGATTTCAAGGGAGTGGGGATGGAACACAATGAGTTGAACAAGTTAGCAGTGCAAGTTTGAAGGCAGTGGGAGAAAAGAGATAATTGCTTTCAGCTTATACCCTACCGAGTTCAACTCCTCTAATACGTGTTTACAATAACTATTTATTGAACATTTACTTTTGCCAAGCTGAGGTTCTGCTGGGCATGTTTAAATAAATGGACAAAATGTATTTATATTTAGGAGAATGGTGTTTTCAGAGTGATTGGAGCCAAGCTAACCTGAATTCATATCCTAGCTCTGCTACTTAAAAAATGTAACACATTGTTAATCTCTTGGACTCTCAGTTTCCTTATCTGTAAAATGAAGATAAATAATGCCTACTTCAGGGGCCAGCCCTGTGGTGTAGTGGTTAAGTTCAGTGCATTCTGCTTCAGTGGCCCGGGTTTGCAGGTTCGGATCCCTGGTGTGGACATACACCACTCATCAGCCATGCTGTGGCGGCAACCCACATACAAAACAGAGGAAGATTGGCACAGACGTTAGCTCAGGGACAAACTTCCTCAAGCAAAAAATGAGGAAGATTGGCAACAGATGTTAGCTCAGGGCTAATCTTCCTTGGCGAAATAATAATAGTAATAATGCCTACTTCACAGGGTTGTTGTAAAGGTAAATAAGATAATAAATGTAACACAGAGCCTGGCCCATGGTGGGCACTCAATAAATGGTAGCAATGATTATGATCCCCATGATCTTTGTCGGTGTAGTCACCCGACAAAAATAGTAGTTCAGAAAAATTTACCAAGTATTAGCATGCAAGATCAATTGAAGGTGAATCAAGACTACGAGAAGGGAGAAAAATTAGACACAATGAGTAATAAAGTGAGGCTAAAGTGGTAGCCATAGGGATGAAATAGAGGTGAAGGGACAAATATAAGGAATATTTTGAGAGGAAATGAACAGAAGAGATAACTGCTTAGATATAATATGGTAAATAAAGGAGACAGAAGAGTCAAAGCAGCTTAAAATTTTAAACCTTGGTTGGATGGGAGACTAGTAGAAAAGGGAAAAATACAGACATTGGCAGAATGAGCTGCTTGGGTGAGTAAGAGTGGTGGGAAGAAAATAGTTTTGCTACATTTCAAATTTACATGATGATGGGACTTCCAAGTACAAATATCGATGTTTTTGGATATTTGGATAGTCATTTGTAGATATTTGGAAAGTCATTTATTTATTCATTCATCTAATATTTCTTGAGATCCTACTTGGTGTCAGATACCATGCTAGGCTGTAGTGAGAACAATCTAGTAAAGAGTTGGAGTTTAAATGGGACATCTGGGCCAGACAGAAAGATGGGGGGCCTTCAACAAAGAATTGGTGCCTGAAACCATGAATAATAATGAAGAGTGTCAAGAAGAGACAATTTCTGAGAATATTCACAGTTAAGGAGACACAAGAAATGGACAAATGGGTGAGAACTAAACCAAGATCACATGTTGTAATTATTTTTATATTAAATTCTAACCATCTATAGTTTATAAATATTTAATTATGACAAAAAAGAGGTTTCATAGTAGCTGTTCATATTTTTTAAACTTTTTATTTTGGAATAATTATAGATTCACAGAAAGTTGCAAAAATAATAGAGAGGTCCCATCTACCCTTCAGCCAGTTTCCCCCAATGGCTATATCTTACATAACTATAGTACAATAGGAAGACCAGGAAATTGATGTTGGCGTAATCCACTGACTTGATTCAGATTTCACCAGTTTTGCATGCACTCATTTGTGTGTGTGTGGGTGTATGTGTGTGTGTGTATAATTCTGTGCCATGTTATCACATGTATGAATTCGTGTAATCTTTCATCTTTAATTATGAATTCTTTTTCCTCAGTCCAGTTACTAATGTGATGTGAAGAATCCACACCACAGAAATTTTTTTAAATTTTTTTTTGTAGTTTACTGAGACTCCCTAATGTTCAAACAGCCAAATATAGCAAAGGTCACAAAGATTTTTAAAATATTTAATTAGCAAGGAACTTGTATATGTTTTACACTATTGAATATATTGAGCCAGAGAATATTCCAAAACCTTTAGCCAGTCACTCATTTTTCCTCACATTCTTTATCAGGAAAATGTGAGTTATGATTTCTAAAGTCCTTTGTAACCTGGCAATTCTATAATTTTAGAATTCTAACTCCTCAGTCTCTTGATAAAAAACAGAAACTTGTGGTTACTACATTAATTCTTTTGAGTCAGAGTCAGTCTCTTGCCTTATCAGGCCAGTGGCCAGTGGGGCAGTTAATCACTGTGCTACAGTGGTAAATAACACCCTGTTAGCTTGAAAGATTCTAGCACATCTTCCACAGGGGGCTGCTTCCTCAAAAGGGCTTGCATACATTAGATAATGGGAGAATAAACTAATAATTGTTCTAACAAAAATAACTTGTATTTTTTGAATGAAAATATTTGTCATCCCATTATTTTTAATAATGATTAACTAAAACATCACGAACTATTTCTATTTTGGCAACACATGGCAGATTAGCATTGAGCATCATTCCTACTTAATTAAATCAAAATTTGTGATACTCTGACCTGAGCTAGTCAAGGGAGAAGCTTCTTCTATTGAGGAAGAAAACAATATTAGGCCAATTGCCAAGAAAATTAATATTTATAAACTGGATTCTCCCTCTCCCCCCAAAAAGATTTGTAATTAATTTCATGAAAATAGTAAAGGCTTTTGTGTTTGGACAAAAGTGTTAGTAGAATATCCATGTAAGTAAGATCAATGTTAAAGTAAATATTTGCAGGCTGAGTAAACAGCACTTTGTAAAAGTGGCCATGAGATGTAGACTTTGTACCATACTCACAGTAGAAAGCTTGACAGACTTCCTATGTTTTACATGTTGATGGCAACACGCAGCAATAGTAAAGTTAGATTTCTAATTCAGTCACGTTCTAGAAAGAAAACAAAATAGTGGACTAAAACTCTTATTGAACTAAAGTTAATAAAGTATGTTTAAATCCTTAAAGGATTGTTCAGTAGCTTGTTCCATTTAAACAGTACTAGTAGTTCCATTTCATGATACCAAGATTCTCTCAAGGGAAAACTTAAGAACACCAAGTACTTGCTTTTAGTTAACAGAGTTAGTAGAGAAAAAAAACTTCTCTCCAAGAAGTATAAAACATGACACAGTAAGACTCAAGTGTTTAAAAATGGTTATGGCAAAAACAAAACAGAATATATGTATTATCTTCAAATATTCGGCAGAGAACCTGAGCCCAATCTGGGGCTCTAGATCTAGTGTGTTCTCATGTTTAAGAATAAGTATCCATTTTGGAAATACCCATCAAGGGATGGGATGTCACATAGAGACCATTTGCTGAGCACTACTGGGCACTAACTCAGGAAGGCAGGCCTGAATAGCCTAAATTACAGGTGCTCAGAGGCAATAAGTGATTTTTCCCTATCACACAGCTGCTGAGGAGCAGAAATAAGGTAAGAACCAAGTCTGTCTGACTCAAAATTTTACTGCTCTGAGGCATACTCTTTGCTAATATCTACAAATCATTCCTCTATCTTTAATTGAATAGGCAGAGCAGAACCTCTACTGAGGAGCATTCAGTATTTTGCTCCTATATATTGCATTTACTTCATTTATTTCTTTAAATGTCTCAAGAAAGCACCATTTGTATTAAATCAGATGACTTTTTAATTTAATTAAATTAAACTATATGTTCAAATATTATTTTCTATTCTTTTGGAAAAGGAAAATTAAAATTAAGTATAGATGGGGAAAAGAGCATTTGTAACATACATAACAAAGGGCTAAAATCTTCACTTCATATGGAATTTATAAATAAATATATAAACACGCCAAAAGGAAAAATACTGATGAAGACAGACAATCACAAAGGATTCCTCCATTTATTTAACAGATGTTTTCTGAATGCCACCCATATACCCTACACTGTGCTATGTGTTAGGGATAGAATGAACAAGTATTTATTGACTTTGTGTCATATTGCTAAAAAATGTTTCAATTAGAATAATGTGATTTTGCAAAAATATGTAAGTGTATATACATAAAAATATCTGGAAGGATATATATCAAGCAGTTATCAATGAGTGGTCAGATTTGTTTATATGAAACATAGAATAATGAACATGCATTTCTTTTGTAATAAAGTTTTATAAAAAATGTTTAAAACTTATAGACATAAAATTATTCAATTATTTCACCTATTGTCCAGGTTTTTTTGGTAATAAAAATACATTTCTCAGGGGCCAGTCCCGTGACATAGCGGTTAAGTTCGAGCGCTGTGCTGCTGGCGGCCTGGGTTCGGATCCCGGGAGCGCACCGATGCACTGCTTGTCAGGCCATGCTGTGGCGGTGTCCCATATAAAGTGGAGGAAGATAGGCACAGATGTTAGCCCAGGGCCAGTCTTCCTCAGCAAAAAGAGGAGGATTGGCATGGATGTTAGCTCAGGGCTGATCTTCCTCACAAACACACACACAAAAATATATTTCTCTTTTCTTATCCAATGGAAGATAGAGTCCAGTAGAAATGGATTCCTTCCTTTCTTTTATACCACTGTAATCCTACCTCCTGGATCCTGCTCCCGAGACGCAACAGACACGCAAACACTGACAGACAGACATGCACATAGAGACACAAATACCTGGACACAAGACAGTCTCCCACACGGTAGACACCCCCCCCCAGCCCACAGAAACACACACAAAGATACACAGTCTCATTAAAACTGACTTCTGTGTAAGTGAAAGAGTTTGCAGAGATCTGATGGTTTTAATCTTGGAAATAGCTTTCATTATTCTCCAGTTTTTTTCATTTGCAACCCCTGAATGCAATATTTTTCATGCTTGCATATTATAAAACATATAAATTTTTTTAGTGGAAAGACAGCTCTCTGATCAACCCCTTTTGGGGGTTTTGTTTTTGTGTCTAAATCATCTGTTCTATTTGTTCTGTGTACTAGACTGTCTTGGGACATGTGACAGATCCACGGCTGTAGCAGCTGCTAGTCTAAGGAGATGGCAAATAGCTGTGAGGAATCAAAACAGATTAATATGGAACAGTTGATGAGAAATAGCAATTTTTTTCACTTAATTTAAAAAATTGTTTTGTTTAAACTCATGTATATAATGTTAAATATTGTTACTCTATAAGAAATAATTTTAAGTAAAATACCGGTATCCATTAATTAATTAATAAAATAAGGCATGCATCAGAGAGATAAAACCAGCTCCCACAATACTTTCCATATAAATATATATTATTAAATATTGCATTCATGAAATTCAATAATTCCGTTAGTAGCAGGTCAATGACTATTTTAAAAAATATATTAATGGTTTAATCACAATGAAAAGTTCTCTGATTCTCAACTTTTTCAGTTTTACAACTATATACAAAGCTAGTGATTAAAATTTTCTTTAAAAGTCCAATAAAGGTCAGCATTTGTACTTTCAACAATATTTATTTTACTTAATACGTATCATTTAAAAATATATATCATATAAAAATTTGTATGTAAAGTATATATTTATTTTTTGCTTAATATTTCTGCTTTACAGTTAGAGACAATAAGCTCCTTGCTGGCAGGAACACAGCTTATTTGTTTAATACTTGTATAATACATTGGGGCAATGGAGGGTTTGGTCTTGTCATTTTGATCCTACTGTTTTTGAACCTGGAGGTATTTTGACACAAAAGCATTTTTTTAATTAAAATATTTAACATCAGAAATAAACATTAATGAATCTTAGAATTCTATAGTCAGCTAAATTATCATTCAAGAATAAAAAGTGAAATAAAAAGTCAGACAAAAGTCCAAAGGGTTTTACCACAGCTAGGGCCTATTCACTTTTATTCTTGAATGATAACTTAGCTGAGGAATTTTAGAAGAAGGAAATTCTGAAGGAAGGATGGATATGAGAAGGAATATTAATAAAAGAGATCCATTATCACATGGATAAATCTAAATGAACATTGACCTTTAAAATAATAATACCAAGGAAACTTTAGCAGTTAAAAAAAGAAAGCGAAGGGGCCGGCCTGGTGGCGCAGTGGATAAGTTCCCACACTCTGCTTTGGCAGCCTGGGGTTTGCAAGTTCAGATCCCAGGCACGGATATATGCACCACTCATCAAGCCATGCTGTTGCAGCATCCCACATACAAAGTAGAAGAAGATGGGCACAGACGTTGGCTCAGGGCTAATCTTCCTCACCAAAAGGAGGAATATTGGCAACAGATGTTAGCTCAGGGCCAATCTTCCTCACCAAACAAAACAAAAAAGAAGAAGAAGAAGAAAGCTAAAATACTGGACAACAATTGCGTGTAAGGTGGGGGACATTCTATATATTAAATTTACACATTATCTGATAGAGAATTGACATTCACATGATGTTAAATTATTCTGTCCAAGAACGTGTGCCAAATTACATTTTCCAAAGATGCTGCAACAATATCTCCCATTCCACGTGCTCTTCTACAATGTGACCTTAGTATTCTTCTCACCAAAAAATGGGGTCTATGTCCTCTCCCCTTTAATCTGAGCAGGCTTATCACTCACTTGTAACTGACAGAATGCAGCTAACGTGCCGCCTGACATGTGGATTCTAAGACTAGGTTATAAAAGGCAACGCAATCTCCTCCTTGCTCACTGGGACACTCACTTCTGTATCCTTGAACAACCATGAGAGAAATCCAGCTGCCGTAAGGCCTTTACCCTGTGAGGAAGCCACAAGGGGAGGACATGTGTAGACTATCTGTTTGTCCCTCGGCTAAAGTTCCAACCAACTGCAATCATCAACCACCAGATCTGTAAGTGAAGATGCCTACGGATGATTCCAGCCCCAAGTCATTGGGCCACTCAAAGCAGTGCATCACTGCAAGCCATTAGAGTCTACCCCTCTGAGGCCCCAGACATGGGGGAACAGAGACAAGTCATTCCTCCTCTGTCCTGTCTGACTCTCTGACCCACAGAATTTGTGAGCATAATAAAATGGCTGTTTTAAGCCACTATTTTCAAAATAATTTTTTTTGTTATCCTAGAAATAATAACTAGAGGAAACAGGGAATGCCTTTTCGTTGGTTCAGTTTTTCCTACTAATGTTTAAGGTTTTCTTCATATAGATCTCATACATTTCTTGTTACTCGCATTCCAAAAGATTTTATCCTATTTGTTGCTATTGTAAATAGAATATTTTATTCTATTACATTTTCTAACTACATGTTGTTTATATATATGGATTAATTGTATGCATTCACTGTCCTGGCCAATTTACTTAATTTTCTTATTGTTTTAATGATTTTCCCATTGATTCTTTTGGGATTTCCAGGCATACAATCATAGCATCTGAAAATGATGATTTTATTCCTTCTTTCCAATTTTTTATGTTTCTATTTTATTTTTCTTTTCCATTTGTTTCAGGTAAGTTAAGTTCTATACATGCTGAGTTTACATAAATTTATTATTTTTAGGTGGTTAAAGTTATCAAACTTTTCTTCTATGAGTAAGTTTGCTGAGGAACAACTAAGCGAAGATGCCTAGGCAATTGGATACACAGGCCTAATACTCAGATGAGAAAGATGACATCTGAGAGTTTAAAATTTGAGAATCATCAAGTATAGACAATTGTAGAAGCTATGAGAACAGATGAAAAGGTTCCAGGAGGAACAGTGTATAGCATGAGAAGAGAGAAGGTCTAGGATAGAACTCTAAGAAACACCAGCATGTGAAAGACTGGCAGAACAAGGTGACCCTCAGGGTGACCAGCAGAGAGGTGGAAAAAAACGAGGAAAGTGCTTTGTACCAGAAGGAAAAAAGATGGCATTTCAAGAAGAGGGAAAATGTCTGCAAGGTCTTAGGAAACCTGAGGAGAATCGTGTGGGTTAGGCAATCTGGAAGCTGTTGGTGACATTGAGAACAGCAGTGTAACTGGAGTGGTAGGGATGAAAACTAGATTGTAGTGAGTTGAGAAATGAGTAGCATGTGAGGAAAGAGAGATTCATTTGTAAACAACCCTTTGAAAGAAGTTTGGCTTAATCATTAGAGTTAATAATAGGATTTAGCAAAGTTGCTGAAGGCAAAAGTCAATATCAAAAATCAACTGTATTTTTACATACCAACAAGAAACAGGTAGCAAATGAAATCGGAAAAATATTTCCTTTATAATAACATCTAAAAATATGAGGTATCTAGGAATAAACCTAGGAAAAATCATGTCATACCTTTATGGAGAAAATTATAAAACTCATTGAAAAACATTGAAGAAGACCTACAAAAATGCAGAAATATACTATGTTCACAAATTGAAAGACTAAATCCCAAATTGTTTTATAGACTTAATGCAATCCCAGTTAAAATCTCAACTGATTTTTTTCATAGCACTTGACAATCTGATTCTAAAATTTGTATGGAATTGCAAAAGGCCAAGAACAAGAAGAGATACTTGAAAAAGTAGCATTGGGTAGAAGAGCTATCCTCACACTATAATAATTAAGACAGCATGGTATTGGGATAGCCAAATAGACCAGTGGAACAGCACAGACCTAGGCATTTATAGACAGTAACGTATGAAATAGGTGGCAGGGCAGAGCAGTAGGGAAATGATACCCTTTACAATAAATGATGCTTGAACAACTGGATATCCATATGGAGAAAAATAAAATTGTACACCCACCTACTTTGCATCATATATAAAAGTTATTTCCAGGTAGATTAAAGACCTACGTGTGAAAGGCAAAATATAAAATTTTTGAAAATAACACAGAAAAAAATTTTATGATCTCAGGTTAGGGAGGAATGTCTTAAACAAGACATAAAAAGTCCTAACTATAAAAGAAATACTACTGAAAAATTTGATTTCATTAGATTGAAGAACTTCAGAAAAACAAAGGAAGTGAGGGCCGGCCCCGTGGCTTAGCGGTTAAGTGCTTGTGCTCTGCTGCTGGCGGCCCGGGCTCGGATCCCCGGCGCGCACCGACCTTACCGCTTCTACAGCCATGCTGAGGCCTCGTCCCACATACAACAACTAGAAGGATGTGCAACTATGACATACAACTATCTACTGGGGCTTGGGGGGAAAAAATAAAGAAAGAAAGAAAAACAAAGGAAGTGAAAAGATAAACCACAGAATGGAAAGACATATTTGTATACAGCCAACAAAGGACTATAATCTAGAATACAGAAATAATTCAGCCACATTAAGGAAAAAAGACCACCCAATGTAAAAATGGACAAGACTTCAACAGATACCTCATAAAAGAAGAAATCCACATGGCCAATAAAATCAACCTTATTATTCACTGGGGAAATGCAAATTAAAATCACAATGACTTACTTCCCACCAGAACTGGCAAAAATGCCAAGGTCTGAAAATAGGAAGATGGTTACTTTGGTGAAGATGTAGAGGAACAGAATCACGTATGTACTGTGTGTGGTGTAAACTGGAAAATTGTCTGGCATTATCTCATACAACACATGCATATTTTATGATGTAGTAATCTCAGTCCTACATGTATACTCTAGAGAAAGTAATGTACATAGGTGCATGGATAAGAATGTTCACAGTAGTAGTATTTATGATAGCCCCAAACTGGAAACAACAAACATATTCATCAACACTAGAATGGGTATATAAATCACGTCACATTCAGGTATTAGAATTCTACACAGCAATGAAAATGAATGAATTGTTGTTACGTGTAACAATATAGAGGAAACTTCTGTAAATAACACTGAACAAAGGAAGCATGACACAACAAAATATGTAGACCATGACTCCACTTACATCAAGTTCAAAAGCAGGCAGCTATTTTCTCTGGGATTGCACACTTGAGTAGTAACTTGGCATACTCAAGCTGGGTAATTGAGGACTGTTTAATAAAAGGTGTGGGCAGGGTTTGGGAAAAGCTATAAGGAAGAATGCAATGTCCTAGGGCTCGTAACAGCAGCAGCCATAACCATCCCTAGGCGTGAAGGGGTAAGCAGAGGGAACCCAGCAAGAGAGTTACATGAAGAGGTAAGTTTCATAGGAACTGTAGCCTTTGGTTAGTGTAATGGTTAATTTTTTTTTTTTTTTTTTTTGGTGAGGAAGATCAGCCCTGAGCTAACATCCGTGCTAATCCTCCTCTTTTTGCTGAGGAAGACCGGCTCTGAGCTAACATCTATTGCCAATCCTCCTCCATTTTTTCCCCCCCAAAGCCCCAGTAGATAGTTGTATGTCATAGGTGCACATACTTCTAGTTGCTATATGTGGGACGCGGCCTCAGCATGGCCGGAGAAGCGGTGCATCGGTGCACGCCCGGGATCCGAACCCAGGTCGCAAGCAGCGGAGCGCAAGCACTTAACTGCTAGGCCACGGGGCCAGCCCAGTATAATGGTTAATTTTATGTGTCAGCTTGGCTGGGCCATGGTGCCCAGATATTTGGTGAAAATTTTTCTAGATTTCTGTGAAGATGTTTTTTTTTTGTTTGTTTGTTTCGTTGGTTTTTTTTGGAAGATTGGCCCTGGGCTAACATTTGTTGCCAATCTTCCTCTTTTTCTTTTTTCTCCCCAAAGCCTCAGTAGATAGTTGTGTATCATAGTTGCAGAGTTGTAGCTCTTCTATATGGAACGCTGCCTCAGCATGGCTTGATGAGCGGTGAGGAGGTCCACGCCCAGGATCCAAACCAGCGAACCCTGGGCTGCCAAAGCAGAGCATGTGAACTTAACTGCTACGCCACTGGGCCGGCCCAAAGGTGTTTTTTTATATGAAATTAACACAAATCAGTGGATTTGGGGTGAAGCAGATTACCCTCCATAATATGGGTGGGCCTCACCCAATCAGTGGGAGGTCTTAAAAGGACAAAACCTGACCTCCCCCAAGCAAGAAGGAATTCTTCCAGCAGACTGCCTTTGAACTTGAACTACAACTCTTCCCCAGGTCTCCAGCCTGCCGACATGTCATGCAGATTTTGGATTTATCAAGCCTCCACAATTACATAAGCCAATTCCTTAAAATAAATGTCTCTCTCTCTCTCTCATATATATATGAGAAAAAAAAGTTGCTTTAGCCAGATGGGGAAGAAAGAGTAGTGGCTAGAGGCTCGGACGTGTCTAAAAGCTGAGAGCAAAGAACAGTAGAGAGGTACATGTTGAAGACACAGGAGAAGAAAGGGGAAATAGATGTAGTGCAGTTCCTCTAATGTCAAAAGAGGAAGCACATCCAGCACTACCAGAGGGATTAGCTTTAAATTAGATGAGGGATATTTATTGCACTGTAACTGAAGGTAAAAGAAAAGGATTTATGTGGCTGCATGTAAATTTGTCAGCTTAGAAGTGGGAAGCTGAGGGGAGTTCCCCATCTGATGCTTTGTTTTTCTCTGTGACAGAGAACATGAGGGAGGAGATGTCAAAGTCAGAGATGGGAGACAGTGAGAAGGCTTGAGCCACTTTGGAGAACAAGAGCAAGCATGAACTAGGTTTGCCAGGCAGTACTGAAAGCTCGATTGAAGTTCGAGACCATGAATGTGTAGCGCCATCAATCTGCAGAGTTTTGAGATTCCTACAGTAAAATTTAGCAACCCAGATATGCGTATAGAAAAATCAGACACCTGGATTGATCCAGGGTTGGGGTTTCAGACTGAAGGACAATAGAACAAGGCATGTGAGGATTGGAACAAGAGACACAACTTGAAATCTCAAGTGGATAAATAAGAGAATGACGACTGAAGAGGGCTACCAGAGAGGGAGAAACTGGAAGGGTCAAGAGTTTGGAGACTCTATGAGAGCCTGAGAAGAGAGCAACTGAGTGATGGAAACAGAAGGATCGAAGGTTGTGTGTCCAGGTTGTAGAATATACATTATTTTAGCTGTGGAGTAGTTGCAGGTGGTGATCATACCTAGGATCTGGCCGTGGGAAAGGAGGGATGAAGTGGAGTAGAAGTGAAGGTCATTGAAGACAAAGAGGCTACGACGTTGAAAGAGTAATTCAGGCAGACATCGACATCATGGAGGACCGTGAACATACTGGGGTAGAGAGAACAACAGTGAACAGCGTATGTCGGGGAGGGTGAGGTGGGAGGGTTGACTGGGAGGTTGCTGAATGACAGCAACAACAGAGATAAAGGGGAGTATAGTCCTCAGGAGGATGGAGGAGTAATGGTCTGGCTCTCCCCCTCCACTCCAATTGGAATTCCAGAAGGTAAACGGGAGAGGTTTGGCAGGAAGCAAAGCATGAGCAAACATAGATGACCAGGATAAGTTATAGTCGGGCCTGTAATAAGGATTTCAGGGAATGGGGCACGTTAGGTTAAACCTGCTATAAAGTTTTCAAGAATTAGCCCTAGAAACGCCCTGATATTGAGTAGTGGGTAGTACATAGGTGGCCTAGATGCCCAGATTGGCTCTGGAAGACTCCAAGTTTTTAGGTTACTCCCTGATATGAGAATCTAGTAGGAAAAACACGTGCATTTTACACAATCGTTTGCATACTTCTTCCGCTGGTTATTAGATTCCTTTAAAGCTCTAGGTTAAGAACCATATTTAGAAGGTGGCTTTGTGAATGTGGCTATTGGATGATTTTTGTGGCTAATTCTATCATGCAGATAATTATTAGTCTCTCCTAAAAGGCTTAACCTGTCAATCAGAAGAGAAAACTTTAGAAAATTGATCAAGGCATAAATTGGCTTAATACAGTTGGCTCTGGAAAATGACAATTCAATGCTGCCATAATTCTAATTAAAGTGTTTATATATGCCAAACATCCTTGGGATCAAAATGACCTGTAACTTAGATGCTTAATAAATGTTTGTTGAACAGAAAGGATAACAATGCACTTCCTATGTAGACTTTCCTACAGGGAAAGGAACGTGTTGGCCATATATTCTAGGTTTCTAGGCTCTTTCATCGTTACCCTTCTCATTCTAAATGAGCAAATTTGTCTTCTAGTTTACACGTTGGCCTCTTGTGCATTGGGTTAGCACACGCCTCATCCCCTGAGTATGATCAACTCTGGGCACCCTGACAAAATAAAGTTTCTGGACTTGTAAAACCAAGGAATGAGCCCTGGAAAATGTGACTTGACTGAGGCAACGTCATGCTGAGGCCAGCCTGAGCAGCCCAGCTGGCCACTCCCTATGACATTTCTAGCTTGGTTGTTTAGAACAGTGACTCTATTTAAATCAATTTGACCTCCTGCAATAAAAATCTTTTAGACCATGATGGAGTCATTAGCAAAACATTGTTGTAATCATAGTTAATGCAAGAGGACTGAGTAATTTATTAGGAATCACAGTGAGTTAATAAAATACACTGGCTGAAAATGCCTCCTAATTCTAGAGTCTAGCATGGGGAGTTAGTAACAGTGTGCAATTTGTAACTGTTCACGGGTAGCGACCTAGTAACAGACTGTTCCATTTTAAGGCTACAGTTAGTGAGTACTAAAATGCTTGTAACGAAACAAAGCAAAGCAAACTGTGCTTTTTTGTCTGTTTTCTTTTGTTTGTATTATATTATACTTCATTGCTTCTTGGGTTACGCCAGGGTTGCACATTTCTGAGTGTCTCATTCTTTTTGTTCATAGAATCACAGACTTTTCCCACAATTCTGAAGAGTTAGACATAATGACCAGTAAAAACAGGATTTTTTTCCAGCATGGCAAACATTCCAATAACAATTACTGATTATTCTTTTGTTTCTGTTCACCTACAAAAAGATAGTTTCTAACTAACCAGTTCAACAAAATGTCATTTCATACCAGATTTCACTAGAAGAAGAGGGTTTTCTTGCCCCTCAGAATGTCATAAATTCTCTTTAAGATTTACCAGTTTCCATAGTACTAAACTAAAGTATGTGAAAGAAAAGCGCACAGTATGAACAAGGCTTTAATTTCACCTGATGTCAAGTAATTTAATTCTTATTTTTATATTAAATCAACAAAGATATACTATGACTTAAAGGCCAAACTTGAGAAAACTTCAAAAAAATCCTGTGCTTGCTGTGGACAACTTATGCTACTACCTGGGTGGGAGGTTAGGGATGGGAATGTTGGAGGGTTTGTTCACGTACCTCTCTTTCAGAGGATATTTCAGTGGAAAGTTGGAGAAGCTGTGCTTGCCACGGATTAGTCCAGAAGCACCTTTGCTCTGTTTTCTTTACTGATTACTTCACTGAGAAAGGTCTGAATGCCTTTTAGTGTAGATTGAATTGCCCTTGTCCTGCCCTGATCCTAACGCTGGAAGGAGCTTGTCACACTAGAACATCTGGAGGAAGCACGTAGAACAAGCCCCTTCATTAGCAGAAACTGTACAGGCCCTGTAGGAGTGGAGACAATTCTTGGTGGATCTGGCTACAGTGAGGAAAGAAACTGATGATATAGCTGGAGAGATGATAACAATTACACAAGTCCAGATGTCTTAATTTGAAAGCGAGAGGAGAGAATATCAATCAAAAATAATACTGAACTCCCAGACTAAGATTTTAAAAATTGAATGGGCTCTAAAGAGGAGCATGGTGATCAGTGTCAGTAAGAATGTGCCCAAGGAGATCTGTGCAAAAGATGAGAAGCAGAAAAAAAGGAAGAGAAAAAAACGTCCTTAAGATAAGCCAAAAAATATAAATGCCTCAGCTAGGTGATCTGTTAGAATGCCAAAAGGACAGTTCTCCAAGGATACAAGCTGCCAACCTAATATTTAATGGTATCAGTTGGGCTTTCCTCAGAAAAAAAGATCTCTAAGAAAATTTCCATTGCGGTTCACTGTAAAATAGAGTTTTTAACTGCAGACAGGATTATAGACTCAGAAGCGAAAAGTAAAAAGCAAGTCGAGAAAAATAAGGATCAGAAGTATTGTGTGAGTGCAGAAGTCAGGTTAAGTGGCTTGTGATAGCTGTTGAATGAAAAAAGAGAACATTTCAAAGCATGCTCGTGAAATGCCCCAGTTGGGATAATGCCCAATGCATGGCCATAGCAGAGATGCATGTACCCAAACACTGCAAGTAAGGGGAATACAAGAGATGGGGAAGACTTAAGAGGAATTTTTCACTGTAAATGGCATAACTTTTAGTACAGTTAAACCTAGAGCCAGATTATAGTAATATTGAAAAGAATCTATTTTTTAATGTATTTGAGTTTTTCAAAAAGAAGGTCTATTAGCAAAGTATTACACCATTTAAATCTAAAGTCCTATATTTCTGTATGGCTACAAATGGAAAACTTCACAAAATATTGTGCATGAATAAATGACACAATCAATAGTGCTTGATTATGATACTTGTATATATATTTTTCAAGAGCTAACTAACAGAGCAGGTATATTAAAAGCCAAACAACCAGATTTCTTTGAAATTCAATCCTCTGAAAAATGCTGGTAGAAACAAGCAGTCCTGGTTCAAAGGAACATATGTTCTGGTACTTTTAATATTTTAACTGGAAAATGGAATGGTTGTTTGAAAAACTTGTTGGGCACAACGATAGAGGTGGTGGATAACATAAATTCAAACAAACAGGCAAGTAAACCTTTTAGACCTTTTCTGAAAGAGCTTAGGGTAGTTGGATTTTGCATATAAAGAACATTCTGGATTGCCACTTTAGCTTCTCCAAACAGAACTGGCGATATCGCACGCAGCCTTGCAAGTTAGAAGAAATCTACAATTTAGAAGAAAACTGTTGGCTATTTTTCTGGGAAGAATTACTCAGGTAATAAGATGAGTAAAGTCACCTTTTCTCGTGACTAACTGTATGGTTACCGACCCTGGTACATGATTTCGCTTAGGTTACTCTATGTGAAGCACGTGCAAGCTCTTGTAAAAGAAAAAAAAAAAAGAGCTAATCTTGAATTTTACGATTTTTGTGTAAATTTGCAAACTTTATCTCTCATTAGATTAGTTAATACAATACAAATACATTATTCACTGGGCTGATTTCTAGGCAAGTAGGTCTGCAGTCTACCTGTGTGCCTTCGCCTATCTGCTCTTTACTTCTCTCACAGCCTCCCTTGCCATAGCAACCAGCCCAATTGCCTGTTCTGCTTCCTGGCAGCCCAGAACTCCTTTATGGTGTCCTTCTAAGCTTGCTCTCTAGAACACAGCCCTAGGAACCAGACCGGTAGTCTCCAAACTTTTTTGACTGAACACCCTGTCAGAAAGAATTTTGAGCACACCTCCAATATGTTTATAAATTACATGCATATATTACTGTTAATATACCATGAATATAATAAACCATACTGGAATAGAAAATTTTCAATAGATGAGATAAAGATGAAGTAAATCATACTTTAAATAATTTAAAAATGTATTAATAACAATAACACTACAAAATATATGTTTTCTCTAAAATGTTATTGTTAATAAAGCTTTTTAGGGAGAACAATAGTTGAAGATGCCTCCTTACTTTTTAAATCTTGTTTTAACATTTTGTGATACAGCAATGCAGATGTCTGCTTTTGTTGCAGTTTACTTAATTAAAGGCTCTCTGAAAAGAGCTCACAAAGATATATGGATTTAAATGGAAGAACTGCTTCATTAGCTGGGTTACTATATCATGATAGGACTTATTTCTCAGTCCCATCACTCATCAGATTTTAGTTGAAATCTGATGCATATATTTCTGTCTTGTCTAATGTTACTCATTTGTTCCTGCAAACTAATTAGAAGGAGTTGTACATTTTTATATTTTTAACAAATGGCTTCAAAATCCACAGAAATTTTATTAGGAAAATGTTTAAGTGGTTAAAAAAATCCTATAAGATATAAGAGTTTTTATAGGTTACATGCATTGTTTTCAATCACAAAAATTACATAATGAAGGAAACGATTTCAAACATCAACATAGCATAGGGGGTAAGGGCATAGACTCCGGAGCAAATTGTCTAAATTGGAGTCCCAGCCCCTCTGCTCACTTCTTGTATAGCTGTGAGCAAGTTACTTAACCTCTCTGTGCCTCAATTTTCTCTCCTGTAAAATAGGATAATAATAGAACCTACTCAATAGAGTTGTTATGAAAATTAATTCAGTTAATATTTGTAAAGTACTTGATATCTGGCATAGGGTAAGTATATTTAAGTATGTAAAGGATTATGGGGAGAATTCTCATGCCCTGCTGTGGGAAGTGTAATAATGAAAATCACTTTTGAAATCAGCTGAGTATTATCTACAAAAGTTGGACATATGCATACCCTGTGACCTAGCATACCCACCAAGATACTATATTTTAAAACAAGAGTGGTCCTAGCAGGTTTGTTTGTAATAGGAAAAACTATAAATAACTCACAGGTCCATCTACAATGGAATGGAAAAGTAAATGGTCGTTTATATCCATTGAATGCTATTCAGCAATAAAAAGGAATGAAAAGAACAAACCATAGCTGCATCAACATGGATGAATCTTACAAATGATAATGAGCATAAGAACCAAGACACAGAAGAATATATACAGTGTGATGCCACTTATAGAAAGTTCAAGGAGAAGGAAAATCAAAATTAGTTTAGGAAGGCATATATAGGTAGTAAAATTGTAAGGAAAAATGAGGAAATAATCATTAGAAAAGTCAGGCTCCTGATTATCTCTGAGGAAAAGAGGACTGTAACTGAGGAGGGCCACCAGGGGTTTGTGTGTATGTGTGTGTGAGTATGAGTGTGTAAGTGTGTTGTGTGAGTGTGTGTGTACCCTTGCATGAGAGCTGATAATGCTCTGTTTTCTGACCTGGAAGATGTTTAGGAATGTTTATTTTATAATTATTTATTAACTTATTGCACAGCTATTATGCACTTTTCTGTATGTGTGTTACATTTCACAATGAAGAAATCTTTAAAAACTGCTGTACAAGTCTCATTTTCACAAAATTAACTGCATTGTTAACGTCCTATATCGTCATGTGTCCTGGCTCCAGCTTCTTGGCTGGAATAACTGCCTACAAGATATACCTCGAATGAATTTCACGTGGTTGCTTTCACTGTAACCTTAGTTTGGAATCCTTCCTTTCCTAAAAAAAAAATTTTTTTTCAGTCTAAACAATCTGTCAGTGGTTACACTTACACAAATTTTGAATAAAACATAGGTTTTATTTTTAAAAAGTCAATTATTATTTAAAATACCATTGAAAGAGGTAGTAGAGAAAGAATATCTTTTCTAATATAGCTTTCCTTTAGTGGCTCACAAAAAAAGTCATTTTTAAATGTATTTCATTGTTGAAACACAGTGTAGTAAATACCACACTGAAACAGAATCTATCAAATACCATAACATGAGACATATTAAAAACATCTGTGCTTTCAGTGTAACCTTACAGTAAACTTCCCACAATACGCAACTCGTTCCAATACTTGTGTCTTTGGGTCTTTAGCAACGTTCTATTTGCATATTCTCAAGGTATTTGCTGTCAAAGGAATGCAGTTGTTTTTTTTCCATTTGTGTTCCATGTATTATTTCAGACATTTTTATCTTGGCAAGAAGAAAACTATTTTCCCAATGGTATGTTGCTTTTTGACTTTCATTTTTAAGAAAGCTCAGAAGAGGCTTTTTAGCATTTATAATTGGTGAGTTTTCTTTAAAGTCTTGGCCTGAATAGTACATTACTTAAATATGCTGGAAATATTGTTGAGTTTTATCTTCACATTTGGATGTCTACTTTTTAAATAGCTAGCTAATTGTGATTAGTTCAGAATATCCAGAATATCATTATCTATAATTATAATACGCACTTAGGGTGAAGTTGGTGTTAGCAAAGGTAGATGTAAATTCATGCTTGAAACCATGTTCCTTATAATTTCAATGATTTTGGCCAACTTCTTGTCAGATATGATTAGTCATTAGTTTTTTACCTTGTAATGTGGCTCCCAAAGGGTGTCAGAAATGTAAGCACAGCGAATCGTGTTTGCCTGTTCGGGCATTATTAACACTATCTCCATTGGTCCATGCTTTAACAGTTTACTTAAATATCATCCATAAATCCACTTAGATTCAGAAACTGCAACATGTGGCAATATGTGGAAAGTTCTCGAAGGAGAGAGCCGTCCCCTCCCCTCATTGTGTGCTGCTCTGCTCCCACCCTCTCCCCAGACCACCACGGCTGCCTGCCCACTTATGGGTCAAGCGCAGGTGCCAGTGCTAATCCTCACATTAAATATTAGTAAAGCTTAATTTCTTTCCCTTTTTATGGGTAAAAATATATATATATATATGTTTGTAAAGAGAAGCTCAAACACCTTATTCCAGAATTTCAGAAGTCATTTTCTGCACCCCACTTGGAGACCCTTGCTCTAGATAAGTAGTTCTAAAATCTTGTTTGTTTTTAAGGTTAGAAACACCATCTTTTGAATTAAAAGGAACATGAAACTCTAATACATATTTAAAAAGAAAAAAAGATGACAATAAGCTTGCTCTGATTGACTTTGAGACGGGAGGAGAAGGCGCTCACACCTCTTTCAGCATTTTTCTCCCCCACTGCCTCAGGCGGACTTGAAGATTCCTCTGTGGAAACCTAGTTTCCTTGCAACACAGTTGGAAAAATCTTATGCCAAACCTCGCTCTTCAGATCTGACCTTACCAATACTTGCTTCCTCTCTAGTCATTAAGGAACCAGCATGTTTTTCAAAGGCTGGTATGTTAATATTCACAATCTAGGGACCAGTAATAGCTCACTGAGTTACCTCACATGTACCTTACACTCATATGTGGTTACATTTTATCTTGGGATAAGAATATCTATCAGAATAAATACGAAATGGTGGCATTTCAGTCATAAAAACATATTGTTTGGACTGGAGGCCCTTCCTTGTGTGTTCCCCAGTGACCTGGAGGTTGAAGGACATATGATAATCCAATTTGTTACACCCTGTTAAAAGCAAAAAAAAAATTTTAAATGCTAAGAATGAGGGAAACTACAAATATATAAACCAAATAAAAATTGTAAATAAAAGAGGACTTAAGATAATTAAAGAATCTTTAAGATACCAGGAACTGACCATCTGTGATAATGTATTGGCCAAGGTAAGTAATACTAGCTGTAATAATTGACCCCAAAATGTCTGGCTTAACTCAATAAAGATCTGTTTTCTCATTCATATCACAGCACAATGCATGCTATGAGGAGGCTCTGCTATAACCAGCTACTCAGGGACCCAGGCTTCTTCCACACTGTAGAACACCAAATTCAAACACATGGCTTCAAGGTTTGACCTGGCTTCATCCAGTTGGTAGACAAAGGATAAAAGACAGTAGAGAAGGCACACCTTCTCTTAATTGCTCAGCAGGGATCATATTCCACTAGCGAGAACTAATCACGTGGCCCTACCTACATGCAAAAACTTTGGGAAATGTGGTTTAGTTATGGGTCCTGGAAGAGAAAATGAGTTTGGCGAGCTTCTAGCTGGGCTTTGTCATATATACAGAGGTTGGTCTAGGGATTCCCAATCTGCAACTTGAGTACTACCAGGTCGGACTTGGGAAATCTCTTGGGAAGCTTCTACCACTCTTTTTTCTGCCTGCTGTAATAAGGAATCTGCACACCAGCACTAATTTCAGCTCTTGCTTTTCCCTAAACAAGTCATGATCTTCCATGTCTCTACATTTTTGCACGAGATCTGCATATGATGCCTGTCCATTCTTTCCAATCCTCCTTCCCTTCCAACCTCCCCTTCCTCCAAATCTAGCAAGCTCCTCCTTTTTTTTTTTTTTTTGGTGAGGAGATCAGCCCTGTGCTAACATCTGCCAATCCTCCTCTTTTTTTTTTTTTTTTTTTGCTGAGGAAGACTGGCCCTGGGCTAACATCTTGCCCATCTTCCTCCACTTTATATGGGATGCTGCCACAGCATGGCTTGCCAAACAGTGCCTCCGGGTGCATGCCTAGGATCCAGACTGGTGAACCCCAGGCCGCTGCAGGGGAGCTCGCACACTTAACCACTTGCGCCACCGGGCCGGCCCCTCTTCCTCATCTTTTAAGACCTAAGAAAATGTTTACTTCCTCTATGAACTTGTCTCTGAAGACACGAAAGCACAGATCTCTTCTTAATTCACTGAACTTTATCCTCATACTTTGTACCTACCTCTGTTACTGAATGCATAAGCCTGTATTATAATTACTTAAGGAACTAGTATGTTTTCAAAATGATCAGGTGCATTAATATTCACAAAACAGTGACGATTAATAATAGACTTAGCTTCTTAAGGTTAAGGACTGAGTTATGTATCTTAGTATCTCCCATGCCTACTCAGCAGAGGCCTGGCTCGCATACTTAATAACCCAGGAAAAAATGAATGCTGTCTCCCTTCCTGTCACTTCCCAGTGTCTCCCTCTCTTTTTGTATTGTGGTAAAAAAATTAAAATAAAAAAAAAATTAAGTGTACATTACAGTAGTGTTAACTATATGCACCTTGTTTGCAACAGGTCTCTAGAACTTTTTCATCTTGCAAAACTGAAAACTCCATCCTCATTGAAAAACTCCCCATTTCCTTCCCCCAGCCCCTAGTAACTAACATTCTACTTTCTGTTTCTAAGAGTTCGACAACTTTAAATAACTCATATAAGTGGAATAATGCAGTATTTGTCTTTTTGTGAGTGGCTTATTTCACTCAGCATAATGCCCTCAAGATTCATTCATGTTGTAATGACAGGATTTCCTTCTTTTTAAAGGCCAAATAATATTTCATTGTATGTATATACCCCATTTTTAAAAACCATTCATTCAGGGCCGGCCCCTGGCTTAGTGGTTAAGTGCTCACACTCCACTACTGGCCGCCGGGGTTCAGATCCCGGGCGCGCACCGACACACCGCTCCTCTGGCCATGCTGAGGCTGTGCCCCACATACAGCAACTAGAAGGATGTGCAACAATGACATATAACTATCCACTGGGGCTTTGGGGGGGAAAAAAAAAAGGAGGAGGATTGACAACAGATGTTAGCTCAGAGCTGGTCTTCCTCAGCAAAAAGAGGAGGATTAGCATGGATGTTAGCTCAGGGCTGATCTTCCTCACACACTCACACACTCACACACACACACACACACACACACACACAAAATCCATTCATTCATCCTAGTGTCTCCCTAGTGTCTCTGTTTTTGACTTATGGTTACTGAAGGGGACTGATGAGAAACTGTATTTTCTATTGACCCAAGAGAAAGTGATCTTGTACTCTTAAATATTTCAGGATGGTTTAGGTTCTAGAGACTATACTGAGTGCAAAGGGAAATTAGATTTCTTAAAAATCAGTGACTGCCTAAAGAATGGCTCCTTCACACCCTATCCCAGCAAGACAAACTGTTACACTACTTTCAACTGAGCAACAAGGGCCCATAATAAAAAACTGTTCACATTCCAAAAGCCCTTTACCCTGGTCTTTTCATGGCCCTACTCAGTATCTCCTGTTCCATATTCTCAAAATAGCTCTGTTGAGAAAAGAAACAGTGAAATTTTAAAGTAGGGCAAAATAAACAAATAAAGGGATAAACAAGAACCCTCTCCACAAGAATTTTCATGTTTATGGAGAAGCGGAGCGCCAGAGTAACCTCTGGCCCTTCTTGGTATTAGTGGATTCCAGTGTTCATTTGCATTGAGGTAGTTTGAGGCCCTTTAGGGACATTCATAACATTTCCTTCAGTGCGTTATCAGGAAAGAATCTAAAGTATCCTTGCATTAGCATGATGGTTATTTTTTCAGTTGGTCTGAGGAGCTATTATTAAATATGTTGCCATAACGTGTACTGAAAAATCTCCAAGTAATCTCGCATTTAGCTTGCAAACACGTTAAACACCTCAAACATAACTTCTTTTCAAAACTATCACAATAAGAACCCCAGCACGTAAAAAAGAATCTTGCCGTTTTGGGTAAAATATTCCAAATATAGCTTGAAATAGTAATTAATTCCCCCCAAGCGATATTAGCAAATTAATTGGTGTGTGAACAAAGAACTCCTTCTGCACCAGCATGAATGTTGCCTTTATTTTTTTCTCACAAGTATGATTGTAGAAAACAGCTGTAGTACATGCTGACAAATGACAAAGCACCAGACGTAGTAAAACACTTTCGGTCAAGGCCAGGAGAGGGAAAAACACTGTGGCTGCTGGAGCGGCCAACGGGCTTGACTCCCTCGCTTCCCTGCGCTCTTTTTTCCAGTCTTTCGGGAGCGGGGGCCTCACGCCCCATCCCCCTTTCCCTAGCTCTGGTTACAGCCTTTCGAGTTGAACAAACTTGCTGCAGGCGGATTGGCGACCGGGAGCTCTCCAGCTTGGATGTTGTATTTATTAATTTATATGCCGCGACGCCCCGCGCGGCTGCTCCTTTGTATCCGGCCGCCGCCGCCCGGGCTCCGGGGCCTCGGCGGGGAGCGCTTCCCCCGCATCCGCCCGACCCCCAAGGCCGGCACGTGCTGCGCCCGCCCGCGGGCCCGCGGAGGGGGCGGAGGCCGCGGCTTTCCTCCTAACCCCTCTCGGCCAGAAGGAGGAGCAGCAGCAGCAGCAGCAGGCGGCGACAACTGCCCGGTCGGGGGAGCGCGGCGGAGAGGGGGCTGCAGCGCCCGGGCGCCTGGCGATCTCGGTGGCGGCCGGGGAGGCGGGGAGCGGCGCGGCCGCCCGGGACGTTCCAGGACACTTCCTGACTGGCTGGCAGCGCGCACCCGGCGGCTCGCACGCCCCCGGACCCTCTGCTCGCTCGCTCGCTCGCTGGCTCCCGCGGGCCCGCTCTGCGTCGGCCGCGCCGCGGTGGAGGCGCGCGGGGGGACGCGGCCGGGGATGAGCTGATTGCGGGGGAATCAGCCGCCGACGGGCCCCCAGAGGCCGCGAGGAGCCGCTTTTCTCGGAGTCGCCGCCCTGCCCTTGGATTTGAGATCATGTACGTACGCGTCGCGGTCCTGCCATTGTCTCCAGCCCAGCGCGTGCCGTGCGCCCCAGGGCGAGGGGCTGGTGCCCATCCTCGCCGCGCGCTGCGCCCCGCACTTCCTGTTCCGATGAAGGCGATACTCGCGCTGACCACACGCCTCTTCTCCCCCTCGCCCCCTCTCTGTCGTGTAGGTCCATTCACATCGTGGCGCTGGGGAACGAGGGGGACTCTTTCCACCAGGACAATCGGCCGTCGGGGCTCATTCGCACTTACCTGGGGAGAAGCCCCCTGGTCTCAGGGGACGAAAGCAGCTTGTTGCTGAACGCGACCAGCACGGTCGCGCGTCCCGTGTTCACCGAGTATCAGGCCAGCGCGTTCGGGAATGTCAAGCTGGTGGTCCACGACTGTCCCGTCTGGGTAAGGGGCGGCAGCTGCTCGGTGCCGAGGCTGACGGAGCTTTTCTTTCATTTTTTTTTTCCCCTCCTCCTCCTTTTTCCCTTGTCATTAATGTGGAGTGTCCGGCTCACCTGGGTAGAGTTTTCAAACATTTTTGGGAAAATCTTTGGTCCTTTGTTTCATCGGGCAGGGGGCAGCCCAGTCAGAGAACACTGTTAGAAAGCAAACAGCCCCAGTGGGAAAGTGCAGCACTTACCCTACGCTGCCCGACCGTGGGTTGTCCCTTGGTAGACAGCTGACAGTTGAATGTGCCAACCCCAAGGGAAGGGGTCACTAAGTTTCACCAGCAGAGAGCAATGTTTTTTCATGCCTACCCTGTGGGTGATAGTGTAATATTAGTGTTCTAAAAATAAAGCTCTCTGAGGGTTCAACACAGGCAAAAATACATTTCACTGGGGCAGGTCAGAAATAGGACCCCTGGAAAGGAAGGGAAAAGACAGGGACAGAATTAATTTTAAACGACTCATTTATAGCAATATCCACCTCTGAAAATTTTAATTAGTGTTTTTAATTTTAATAATGTAGATGCTCTTGATATATTAGCCATTTGTTTTTAGGGACTCATAAATCAGAAATAATATTGCTAACACTGCTCAGAATTTTAAAAAAGCTTTAAAATTTGCCATAATTGAAAGAAATTGTGATGAAGTTGGTAAATTCTAGTCTAATTCTTGAGTGTTTGATAAAAGGAGAGAGGAATCTACTCCCTGACACATATAAATGTTTTCAGTACACAGTAACATCATATTTGGAATGTTTTCGTTTCATCTTATTTGAAAATTTCTGATTCTTTACTGGTATTGGAGTTATATTGCAGATAGAAGTTACATTTCATAACAGAAGGAAGTTTAGTGTCTGAAAAGAAAATGCGCATTATCATTATGTGAGATTGTACATTTAAACAGCAATTTTTAAAAACTTAATTGGGGCCTATAGGGGATTAGTGCACTTTTCTAAAGAAATGTATAGAATGTATATAGAAAAGTTTCTTATTTTGGAGTTTCCATGTTATGGAAAGAAAAGATCACTTGCCCGCATAAATTTTCGGTTAAAGGTAAGTTATGCTTTCATTAACAGGGATGCTATTAAACTCCTAATTATGACGATGATGCTGATTGTAATAATTACTGATAGAGAACTCATTGGGTAGGGTCTGTGCAAGCAAATGAAACACTTCCTTTCCTTTGGTCATTTCAACTTACTGTTTCTACATGCAGTTGAACAAATGTTGAGTGAATAAATGTTGAGTGAATAGAGTAAATAAATGTAGGGAAAATAAATTAAGCTGAATTAGGATGTTAGGATTACCTTTCCTGTTTTTTCTTTGAGCTGTTAACTCTTTCCTGTTTATGTTGTTAATTTAGCAAAAGGCAATGCTTGTCATCCAATGTATTGTAGTAAATGAAATCTTCCAAACAGATTAAAATAAGTCTCAGTAGTCTGGTTTTTTTCCATATACTGATTGTTATGTTTTATTATCCTGATCACCTTTTGTTTGGTTAGACTCTGGCCTTGTTTAAGGCATTGAGTTTGTAACCAAATACAATTTTCAAGGTTTTAAAGGTCTTCAGACATACTAGAATATATTTGTAGAGCTACTCTTTATAAGGTGCTTTTCTTCTCGTGGTGGTAAGTAAAAGCCCATCAGAGATATTAAAGTTAGTTGTATTCATCAGCTGATATTCGACATATTAAATATGGCCAAGCAGATAGAGCACAGGTTTTGATATCAAAAGGACCTGATTGCAGATCCCCACATTGCTACTTAGTGGCTGTGTTCCCTGGTAAGTCTCTTACCCTCTCTTACCCTTATTTCCCTACCTATAAAATAAAATAAAATAAACATAATCATCCCTGCCTCCTAGAGCTGTGCTGAAGAGTAAATGCGATAGTACATGTAGAGTTCTTAGCACAGAGGCTGGCATGTAGCAGGTCCTGCTACAATAAATGGTAGCTACTATATAAACACATAATAATGTGTTTATTACAACTTGAGAATAGCCATATGTCAGTTATGCTGAGCAAAAGTAAAGTGTTCTCACACAGCTTTCAGGATTTACACAAATACAGCACATTGAAGCAGCCATGTTCGTACTTAGTAGGTGCTGTATTTGCAGCCCCACAGGCAAGTAAAATAAAATTGTTGTTCTGCTGTAGAAATTCCGATTATTTTTAAAAAGATGAGTTCCATTCTCCAAATGTGGCTCCAGGCCTTGTGTTGCATAACCTACTAGAGGAAATCCTGGAACTGATTTACAAGGGGTGGGAGAATTTGATTTCCTTCATATTTCTAGAAACCAGTGCAGCATTTTCTCTTTGACATAGTTTGAGATGAAATGTGGTGTTGTTTCCTTGGAGTTGGAATGAGGTAGTTGTGCTTCTCTTTCCTAGTTTTCTTCTGTAGCTCTGTAGCGTTTTTCTGGATCCTTGCCATATATACTTGGCACTTTTAAAATAAATGTGCTTCAAATTCATTATCTGTAGCTCATTAGTTAGTATGTCTCTCTCTTACCCACCCCTTTTTTGGTACAGTTATGTTATTATTTTATTTCTAGATCTTTTCCTGTTTATTAAAAATATTCTATAAAAAGCAGTGAGGTAATGTATGAGTTTTCTTGTGCAGGGTTTGAAGCTCTGATTTGTATTAAAAATAAAATCATTTTTAGTCTCTATATCCTCAATACCACCCTGTTAATAATGCCAAAACCCATTTTCTGATGACGTTTTCCCTTAAATGTCTCCTTTTTCCCTGTAAACCTCTCCAGTAACTCGGGAGTTTTGAACTGTTTGGAATGCAAAGAGCAGTTACTTTTGATTTGTTCTCTGAGTAATGGCTGCTTAATATTGGTCCCACTTATATTTAGTTTTTTTTAATCTCATTCATCTGACCTTGCCCTCTTTCTTTGTTACACTTATATACTCTGTTATACTTGTGTACTTTGAACTTGAGTACTATAACAGATACAGTTGGAACTGAATGGGTTTTGTGGTTTGGGATTTGGAAATCAGCATAGGACTCTGCTGGGAAGCTTTCACATTTTCTTGATCTGTGTCCCACTTCACTTCTCCCCTCTCTTACACGCTCTGTGAAGATCAGACTTTGCATTTGGTGTTTATATTCCATAGTTTGCCAATTTTTTTTGATTCTTTTATTTATTTATTTTATTTTATTTTTTGAGGAAGATTGGCCTTGAGCTAACATCTGTTGCCAATCTTCCTCTTTTTGGCTTGATGAGCGGTGCATAGGTCCGTGCCTGGGACCCAGACCCGCGAACCCCAGGGTACCGAAGCAGAGTGTGAGAACTTAACCACTATGCCACCAGGCCAGCCCCTGATTCTTTTAATCTTCCTTTAAAATGCTCTGTCCGTCCCACTTTCAATAGGGTATTTATATCTAAAAACTCTGCAATTCTTATTACTGTGAGGGCACTTGTAGGAAATGGGTGTGTTGGGAGCCTATGGGGAATTGAGAGAGGCATTGCTGGGGGCAAGGAAGGTACTAGTGAGAAGAAGCTCCCTCTGCAAAAGGGCATTGCTATGTAACACTTTTCCAGAATTTTCCATCATAGAATAAAAGCTCTGTCACATGGATTTTGGTTGAGTGATTCAAACACTGTTAACCCTGTTTTGGGCTCATATTTCAGAGTGCAAACTTTCATAGTCCAAACGTTTTTGGACCTATTAGCCACATCTAGCTGTCTACTTTCTTAGTCTATGTTTATTACATCCTAGAAATACATACCAGAGGCTATATGAAAGGACAAATAATGATTAATAGTTAACTAGAATATGAGAAAAAAGCTGCTTATACATATTTAGGAATGGTGTTAAGATACATATTTTACTTATACCACTATTCACACAAAAACTTTGAGAAATTATTTTTAAAATATCAAAGCGGTTTAAGGAGTAGGGTCCATAATAAATTACTTTGGCCCTAATTCTAAATATAAACATTACTAACTGTAATCCAAAAGTAAAGATTTCAAAACTGGAAAGGTTTATCCTGAACTTTTACTTTATATGAGCGAAATACATGAATTGCAAATATATTCCTTACCATGTTAGCACCTTATAATACACAATATTTTTTTGTGGAGGCATATGCCCCCTTACAACACTATACATATACAGTACTGTCCAAGGATGGATAAAGTTGAAAAGTATATATGAATTTTGAAAATATGGATAAAATATGTGGAACTCCACAGAATTCACGGTGTAGTACAATTCAGAATGCTGAACAATCCTGCAGTGTCTAACTGGGTCACAGAAAATCCTTTGAAGCTTCCTAACTCATACTGATGCTCTTGCTTCTAATGCCATAGTGTTACATTTTTGAAATTATTAGGTGATAAAAATACGGCATTATTTTAAAACAAAGTGCTTATTTTCAAGTACAAGTATTAAAAGAGGTTGCTCATTTCATCAGACTCTCAGGATTTCTCTAGATCTTTTACCACTATATAGTTGTCTAGGCTAAAGGAATAAAAATTAAAAAAAAAAAAAAAGAGTTGGTAGACTTCAAACATTTTTAATTTTATGTAGTTACTGTTTTAAAAAGTAAAATTCTTTTCATGAATTCCAAAAATTAAAATTTAGCAAAAAATTTAAACTAATATATTACAGTTTATTTCTTGATTGATTTGAAGACAAGCAGACTGAAGATTACTCTTTGCATTTTGGTTTAGGACATTTTTGACAGTGATTGGTACACCTCCCGAAATCTAATTGGAGGCGCTGACATCATTGTGATCAAATACAACGTAAATGACAAGTTTTCATTCCATGAAGTAAGAGATAATTATATTCCAGTGATAAAAAGAGCATTAAACTCAGTTCCAGTAATCATTGCTGCTGTTGGTACCAGACAAAATGGTAAGTATTTAATTTTCTTTTTTATAATGAGAGTGCAAGTGCTGTATTAATTTTAAATAGAGCTAAGTTTATTAATGATTAATACAGTTTAAAAAAAACAAAAACAAAATGATTGTGGTTTCAAATGCCAGCTGTTGTGTCTTCGTCGTTGGATGGGATAATGAGACATCAAAGGAAAGTATTGCAGACTTCTGCTGTGATTCTGATGGTTACAAATTTGTCTTCTTAACTGCTCTTTTGCAGTCGTGAAGGAAGTCAGTAATTGTGTTCTTTTGACATAGGGGAGGTATTAGGCTGACGCTGCGCCCTGGAAAACTCTTTTTCACAATCTAAAGGTCCATCCAGTTGGGCAGGGTAGATTGTCCACACAGGGATGCGGGCTTGGGAGCAGGGTTTTTTTTAGGTAGAGAGCAATGGGTGAGCTGAATTCACTGACAACACTGCCTAAGAGAAAGGATTGTTTACTTCGTGGCTGATGGATTAATTTGGTTCAGTCAGTTTCAGTAGTTGGCTGCCATGCATATTATCGTCCAATATCTCAGGGCCAACTCAGAATTCACTTTGATTTGGTGGTATTTTATAGTTCTTCTTAGTGGTATTTCCACAGTAAAGCTGTCTTTAAAATTTTATTTTTATTCATTTATGTTTTATACTTTTTATTGAGGCATAGCAAAGTAAGGGACATAAAGTTCACCAATCTTAGAGTGCAGCATAAAGCATGTTTACATATGTGTACATGCGTGCAGCTTTCACACAGACCAAGATAGAGAACATTTGCAGCACTCCGGAAGGCTCTCTCATGCCTCCTCCAGTTAATAACACCCTTCCCCAGAGGTAACTGCTATTCCGACTTCTAATAACAGATTAGTTTTACCTACTCTTAAACTTCATATGAACGGAATTATACACTATGTAGTGTCTTGTGTCTAATTTCAGTTAGCATAATGCTTTTTGAGATTCATCTATGTTGTGTTTATCTGTAATTTGTTCTTTTTATTGCTGCGTATTGTTCCATTGTATGAATATGCCGTAATTTACTTATTCATTCTCCCTTTGATACTGCTTAGGTTGTTACCTAGGAGTAGGATTGTTGGGTCATAGGATAGGTATATGTTTAGCATTAATAGATACAAATAAAGAAGGCTTGACCTTTCCTTGACCCCACATCCATTCTACTTTCCTATCTTTCTTTTTATTGCTGGCCATGATTCTTGAAAGAGTCATCCATGCTTCTGGAGCCCACTTCCTGACTTCTCATTCATTCTTCAGTCCGCTACAGTCTGACTTTGACTTTCGCAATTACAGAGTTTGTTCTCACTCAGCGTTGCCAGTTATATGCTTATTGCCAAATTTAATACATTTTAATAACAATTCTCTTTTAGAAATGATTCAAACACACCTCTTCCTCCACTTAATAAAGCCACTCTTTCTTTCCCGGCTGTTCTAATTCTCTGTCTTTTTAACTGGTTCTCCCCCCTCCCCCCAACACATACATCAGCACTAACACATCCTGTAGTTGCTGCCCCCGGTTCCATCCTTTGGCTTCACCTCTTCTTGCTGTTAACTCTGACCCATGAACTCACTAATCTGTTGCCCTAGCTTCCCCCGTATAGACTCTGATGATTACCCAGTCTATTTCTCTGGCTTCAGTCTCTCGCCTGACCCATATCTCCACAGACATCTTCCTCTCTCTGCTGAATTCCCTGTCTTGGTGAATGATGCCAAACCTATTCATTCACCTAAACTAGAGTCATCCAACCCAGCTTTCTCCCCCATTCCTCATATCCAGTTGATTAAGAAGCTCTTTTGATTTTACATTTTAAATATATCTCAAACTCATTGTTTTCTCTTCATTTTCACTGGATTTCAGACCCTAGTCATTTAATTATCTGTCATAGTAGCCTTCTTTTTGGTCTCCTAAAGGGACAGTTCCAGATTTTGTAGGAGCTGAAATTTATACAGTTTTAGAGGTCCTTTGTAAGGAAAGCTACAAAATTACAGATACATATATGTACAAAAGTGAATATTTATTTAGAAAGAGAAAAGAAAGCACAACAAATTATAAATCTAAAAACGCTATCAAATACCACAAATATTAAAAGAAGTTTCTGTTATTTAACAGCTTGACAGTTCTTTAACTTTTCTTATATTTTTTGGGCTGCATAGTCTTTGATCACCTTTTCATATGATAACCACTTTCTGGTATTTTCTATAGAGAGAAGAGAATGATAATCAGTTTTTCTTCCAGCCTATTTCTTTACTCTCCACATCTTTTTGGTGCTCATCACCAGTTTGTGTTGTGTTCATCTTTTAGCTTGGCATCTTAGTGTCATGACACCAAATAAATCTGCACAGTGGGTGGCAGAAGCATTCCTGAAGGCCATTCACGTATCAGGATGCTGAACTGTACAAGGAAGTGACAACAAACACAAATATCTCACTAAACCTAAATTTAAATTCCCGTTAGCAGGATCCCCAAATGCCCATGGTTACTCCAGAGCTGGCTTCACAAGGGGAAGTGAGTTGGAGTGGAAAGAGACATAGTCTTAACCAAATGTAATTAAAATATCTTATTTTGCAAATTTTACAAAAGTATATGACCATGTGAAAGAATCTTTTGCTCAGTTTCCTCCCGGGGCTTTGGGAAGGACCCACAAGAAAAGGGCCTTGAAGCTTAAGGTTTATCAGCTTCCTGGTAAGTTAGCCTCTGGTCTCCTATTCCTGCTTTGCCTCTTTCTGAAATAAATCCTCTCAGAATAATCATCTTAGAATACAAGTCAGATCATGACACTCAATGCTTTAAATTCTTTAGGAACTTTTCTCTTTTTCCCTAACTTTTCTTTGCTAAATTTCAAACCTAAGAAAATTGTCAACAGGACAGTGAACCCCAGAAATTACAAACTCACACACACACACTTGCGTGCTTTTATTGTCTGAAACGTTTGAGAGTAAATTGTAAACATCATGGGATTTTTTTCAGTCCTAACTACTAAGAACAAAGCCATCCTCCTATTAACCATAATGCAATCATCACTCAAGAAATGTAACTATTATCTATTATACTATTATTTAAAATATAATCTGTATTCATATTTTCCCAATTTTTTCAAAGCTGCTTTTTTAAATCCAGGATGAAATTAAGGACTACATGTTGCATTTAGTTGTCATGTCTCTCTAGTCTCTTTTAATCCAGAACAGTTCTCCAGCTTTTTTGGGGGGAGGGGAGAGGGATGGAGGTGTCTTTCATGACATTGACATTTTTAAAGAATCTAATCCCATTATTTTGCATAATTCCTTTAGTTGTGATAACGGTGGTTGCAAAATAGTGATTTTTCTATCATTCCTTCTACACTTATTAGTTGGTATTCTTCTGTAAATAGAGTGTTCCCTTCTCTCTGCTCCTACATCTTTCTTTTAGAATCATCATGATTCATGGATTTGTTTTTTAAATTCAATATTTTATAATCTGTTCTTCTCATTATTCTTTCTGATGCTCAAATTACCCCAGCTTTGCCCAGAGGGAGCCTCTTCAAGCTAGCTCCAGTTAATTGTTGAGTCTTTCCTTATTTTCTGGCATAAGATGTTCCAGGCTCACCTTAGACTGTGCCTACCCCAGCCCTGGAATCAGTTATTTCTTCAGGGAGCCCTGGTTCCTTTTAGTGAGTAATGGTATTTAGAAACCAAGATCCGGGCTCTGGAGGTGCTCATTACTTTAGATGTCTTTGCCTCTAGACATTTTCGTTAGATAGAGCCATTTATATATGTATTTTAAATCATGGGTTCCCATTGATACCCTCACTCCAATCCGGTATTTGTATCTCACGTCAATAATTTTCTGTTGTAAAGTCTTAACTAACAAGATCCTTCATGATGTAGCCCCTGACTACTTCTAGAACCTTGTAGGACACAGTCGTCTGTTTCTCATATACCCATCACACTAAACTACTTGCAGAACTTAATGTCTTTCTTCAGATCTGGGAAAGTCTCAACTTTCTGACTTCTTCAGATATCACTTTCCCTCCCTTTTCTCTGTTCTCTCCTCTTGGGTCTCTTATTAGACTGATGTTGAAACTTCTGGATCTCTCCACCACATCTCTTATCTTTCTTTTATATTTTCTGTCCCTTTATTTCTCTGTGTTGCGCTATGGGAGAATGCCTTGGTCTTTTTTTCTGGCTCACAAATTAGTTCTGCTGGGTCCATTCTGCTATTCTGCTTTATTAATTTTAAAAATTTCAACAGCTTTTCATATCCAAGATCTCTAATTGATTTTTTTTCATAATTTCTTTTTCCTATTTTAAGGATGCAAATACTTAAAAAAAAAAAAAAAAAAAGACCCCTCTCTCAATTAATTATACTTATTTTAAAATTCTGTTTTGATGGCTCTATTAAGTCTGGTTTTGAGGGGAACATTCTAAGTCTTTCTGTTTGATGAGATTTTGTTTCATGGTATGGATGCTTCTCAAGTGTGGGATAATTCTTAATTTGCCTGGTTTTGTAGTTTAGATTCTCTGTTAGATTGATGCCTTCCTCCTCTGGCCAGCCGCTCTTTGGGGTGGGAGTGGGAGTGGCAATACACACAGGATCCACAGGCCCGGCTGCTTCCTCTGGGGTACTCCACCTAGTCTCCACTCAGTTGCCCTTGGGCCTCCTCCTTGCTCCCGCGTCCCATTGTTGAGCGGGGAGCACTTTTGATGTTGCCGCAGTGCGTGACGTCTTGCCTGTACTCTGAGCTTCATCTTCCCTCTTTGGTCCTGGGCTGTCTGCCTTCAGCCTCTCAGACACTCCTAATTTCTGGGCTGATGAGAAGCTCTCCTCTAATTTTTGAGTGTTGCTGTATGTGCACATATCCCTGCCTCCTTCCCTCTCGTCCTCCCTCCTGCATCCCTCCCTCCCTTCCTTCCTTTCTCCCTTCATCTTCTTCCCCCTCCCCCTCCTTATTTCATCATTTTTTGTGATTTGGCAAGGAGAGGAGATTGCAATGTGGGCTTAGCTTGCTATCTTGAAACTGGAAGTGAGACTGTGTTCCCTTTGTTCTCATATTCAGGCCTCTGCGTATGCTGTATCCTCTGATTGGAGTGCCCCTCTGCACAACCCCTGTTGTGTCTGCAGAGCAAATTCATACTTGTCCATTAAATCATTACCTCTTCTGTGAAGCCTTCTATGATCCCCCAGGCAGAGTTAATTTCCTCTCTTGTGTTCCCATGGTGATTTTGTACACCTTTATTTTAGTACGTATTATATTATGTTATAATTGTTTGCAGTCATATCTATCTTGGCTCAGTGACTATGAGCTTCTTTTATCCATGTATCCTTATATCCCTAGTATTTGATGTGTGGTAGGTGCTTAATAAACATTTGTTCGGTGAGTGAATGAATGGTTTTATGAATGTATACGAAAGAGAAAAAATCAATTTTACTAACAAGATGAAATTAATTTACTATATAAGATGTGATCACAAAGCTAAATCTGGCTGTTCAACTCAAAGACGATTATTGTCCCCCTTCCTCCGCCTATCTCTTGCAATACAGTAGTCCCCCCTTATCTGCAGTTTCACTTTCCGTGGTTTCAGTTAAACCGAGGTCAACCACAGTCCAAAAATATTAAATTGAGGATTCCAGAAATAAACAATTCATAAATTTTAAATTGCTGTGCCGTTCTGAGTACCGTGATGAAATCTCGCACCATCCTGCTCCATCCAGCCTCATGATCATGAATCGTCCCTTTGTCCAGCTTATGCCCACTGTATAGCTGTATACACTGCCCGCCCTCTAGTCACTTAGTAGTCTTGGTTATCAGATTGACTGTCACAGTGTTGCAGTGCTTGTGTTCAAGTAACCCTTATTTCACTTAATGATGGCCACAAAACTCAAGAGTAGTGATGCTGGCAATTCAGATATGCCAAAGAGAAGCTGTAAAGTGCTTCCTTTAGGTGAAAAGGTGGAAGTTATTGACTTAATAAGGAAAGAAAAAAAGTGTATGCTGTGGTTGCTAAGATCTACATAACTTTTATTACAGTATATTGTTATAATTGTTCTATGTTATTATTAGTTATTATTGTTAATCTCTTATTGTGCTTAATTTAGAAATTAAACTTTATCATATGTATGTATGTGCTGTATAGGAAAAAACATAATATATACAGGGTTTGGTACTATCTGAGGTTTCAGGCATCCACTGGGGGTCTTGGAATGTATCCCCCGCAGATAAGAAAGGATTGCTGTACAGGAGACTGTGCTGCGTGTTCTCCTGGTAACTCCTCTCTTGAACTCTTTTTAGATTTAGTTCAGCAAACGCTATCAGTCCCAGCTCTTTCCTTTGTTACACATGTTTTGACAAGCTTGACTGTGTGTATATCTTCTTCATCATCCTTGGCTCTGAATAAATTTTTGGCTTTGACTAAATATTGAATCTATCTTTAAAGTAGAAATTTTTTTTCCAGACGTGCCTAGGATGTCTTCATAGTCTTAAACTCCTGAAAATTGGCATCCTGTCTTCTTCTCTTTTGGAAGCTCTGATAGAACCTAGTACATTGCTAGGCTAGAATTCTTCAAAGGATTTCCAGAAGTTTCAAGCATTGGCAACATTGTAAGAATCACCCTACAGGTTCTCAAAGCCACTGCTTTGAAAGAGATGCCATTCATTGGAATTCCATAGTTACATTGTGTTTGCTTTTAAAAAAATAGATATTTTGTGATAACATCTTAAAAAACAATATATAAGGGAAAAAAAAAAAACTTCAGTAACACTGTGGAAGAGCAACATTCTGAATCACGGAGTCCCTGTGACCCTGAAGTAGGCTCACAGGAGTGAACTCCTGAAGACGGTACCACGGTTTAAAATTATTTTGGGTTGTCTGATTGTTCCTGATGAAAATGCTCAATGAAGATTTATTTAATCCATAAATGTTGTGTTGATTCTCCTACCCAACACATAATGACTAGCCATTTTTCCTTTTTGGTGCCAATAAACAAAAAGAAATGTCTTCTGTGACAGAGGAGATATAAGGAGGAACTTGCTAGGCATGTGTGTCAGGAAGATGCTTATGGCTACACACAATGGAAAACCCCACTAAGCTGGGTTAAACTTAAAATTAGTTGTATTTTCCCTCAAATCAAGATTATTTGTTAAAAAGTATTTTACATTATGTTCACTTAATTTTTCACTTGAAACATTACTGACTTGGCTTTATTTTTGTCTAGAAATAAAGTTTAATAAAATGATCTGCCTACCCACCCCATTCCATCAACATAAGGATAGCTTTGTAGACATAAGAAGGCCTCTGTCTTTAGAAACCAAAGGCACTGTTTATGAAAGCTTTGTAAAGAATGTGAAATGCCAATGTGTTATTTTTCAGGATAGGCTACATTCTGTATGAAAACTCTATTTGCTCCAAACCTAAGATGATCTTAAAAAAAGTAAATGCAAAAACTCAGATTAGAAGTTATGGCACAATTTAGAGAACCCAAGCTTAATTTTTAAATCACATATCTTTGAAATTAATAATTCTTTGCTCAAACTAAATTTTTATCTTAATTTTTGATGTCCTTTTATTTATCAAGTGGAACAAGTAACAGTTTTATTATCGTTTCTCCATCTTTAACACACAAAGAAACTTGGACAAGTCACTTGACTTCTCTGAGCCGCATTTTCCTTCTCTATAAAATGAGGATGTGAATACGTGGTTTCTGAGCTCTGAAATGCTTTCAGTGAAGCTAAAATTATCTAAGTCTTGTGTATGTGCACACATGCATAGTTACATGCATAGTACGCATGTGCGCTAAACATCCTTAGTATACACCCTATATGTACGTGTATGTGCTCCATCTATATGTAGTTCATTGGTAGGGAATTTGTTGTGTATGCTGTGGGGAGTTGCCCAGATGCCCTTTCAAGGCCACACTGTACTTACTCCCTCAGTTACTGGGCTTGTTGGCTGCTGCTGATGCACAGCTGAGTCCTTTTCTAGGCGTTACCCTCTGCTGATAGAAGCTGCTTGCCCAAGGTTATGTCTCCTCCACGGAGGCAGCCCTCCTCTAATCACTGGTGGATTTAGGGATACAAAGGCCCAGCTGCCTTTCCCCAAATGGGGAACCACTCTAAAGAGCCATCTAAGCTCCAGAGCCCCTTATAGGATCAGCTGAGATCTCTGTTGCAACTGTATTGCAGTTTGAATTTTCCCTCTGCCCAGGCTCGCTTCCTTCACCCCTGAGTTGTTCCCAAGATCACCCCTCAATAAACCTCCTGCACACTCGTCTCCATCTCAGGGTCTGCTTCCTAGGGAAGCCAACCTACAACAACACCCATTTCTGGAAATGGATTTACCCCCTTTTGCCTCAGCTGCCTTTTGAACAATGACATATCTGATGTTGTGGCATGAAACAAAATGAACCTAGCTGATGAATACAGAGTTGAACGTATGTTTTTAGCCTTATTAAGGAGTGTTTTATGGATAGGTTGATCTACCAGCTTCTCAGCCATAGATCTGTACACGATACAGCCGTGGATCTTGGGACAGTTCACGTTTTGAGTAAATACTTTTTATTCAGTTTTTTATTTTTTAATCTTGAAGAAAAAGATAAAGAGGGACTAAATTTGATCTCTGCAGTTGAATGCTTTAGAATCTAATAATTGAAATGTCTGGATTAATAAGAATGTACTTTATATGAAATCTACAAAGAGAGTGGCAATTTTGCAGCCTTGAAGATTCAGATAAAATTGAGGATTCTGTTAAAAGTATAAGGTCTGTTCAAACTGGGTGAATATATTTAAGTTTATTACAAAAAAAAAAGAACCAACCTAGTTGTTTTCCATGATTTCTATGGGCAGTCAAGTTGTTAAATTTGTATTGATACTCAGAATGTCAAGGTTGTGCAAAAGGAAGCAGGCCTGCCATTATTGGCTCATTGATCTAATTACTATAATAGCCTTGGTAATATCCATTCACCTCTTTTTAAATTCTTCTATTTTCTAGAACACTGTTCATTCTTTTTGCAGTTAAAGCTTGTTTATTTTATTTTATTTTATTTTTGAGGAGATCAGCCCTGTGCTAACATCTGCCAATCCTCCTTTTTTTTTTTTTTGCTGAGGAAGACTGGCCCCGGGCTAACATCCGTGCCCATCTTCCTCCACTTTATATGGGACGGCGCCACAGTATGGCTTGCCAAGCAGTGCGCCGGTGTGCGCCCAGGATCCGAACCAGCGAACCCCAAGCTGCCGCAGCGTAGCGCGTGCACTTAACCGCTTGCGCCACTGGGCCGGCCCCTAAAGCTTGTTTATTTTAGGGACCTTTCTGTTGTCATTGACGCTTTTTGTTCAGCGTCTAGTGGATAGTGGATGTATTAAATGCCCTTGGACTGTGGTTCTGGTATGAGCTCTTAATTTGTTGTTTAATGTTCAGATTGTCTCTGTACATTTTTTTCCTGTTAAATTTCAAAGGTCTTTGTTACCCATATTCATTTTCTCAGAAGAATTACCTTGTACGTGCCCACTGTGTACCTCGGACCGGGGGAGCTGTGTCAACACGACTGAGGGGATCCAGCTTGCTAAGGAACTAGGGGCTACCTACCTGGAGCTGCACAGCCTTGACGACTTCTACATAGGAAAGTATTTTGGAGGAGTGGTGAGTGGAAATTCTCGTTACATAAATTAAAGTCATTTTCAGGTTGGCTCTTTAGCTGTTTTCCAGAACGTCAGTTAGAACTTCAGTTTTAAAAGCATGATTTATTTTAACCTTGAGAAATAAAATGAGAGTAAGTAGAAAAAAGGTTTTTTCAGAGTAAAATTATGATTTTGTTTTTCTCTCCAAATGAAACATTTTCTATTGTCTAATGTGATATTTGGTGACACTTTATTGGTCTTTGTTGTACATATCAAAAGCATGTTTATTTACACAAACATGTGATGTCAGTTTTAATAGTAATGTTTATACAGCTCAGTGAGCCTGGCAACCTGAACCAGCGGGGCCTGAAAGTTCTCTGTAATTTCTATTTGCCACCTGAAAAGAATAATTTTTCTTCTCTGTGTGCTTCAGCAAGATTTCATATACTTGTGCACTCGGCGTAGCTCAAAAATATCCGGAGGAACTACTGATACGAATAGCTTCTTGTTGGATATGTGGGGAGCCAGAGTTTGCTTGCCGTGTTGCAGTGGCATTTACTGGCTCCTGTGGGCATTTTCAGGCCCATCTCAGCACACAGCACTGACCCTACAATATTAGGGCATCATGAATATTGCAGAGACGTATCATTTAAGTATTAACTGACCTAGGAACTACCCTCTAAGAAGTGACTCCTTTTAACAAACAGATCCAGTAAACATCGATAAGAGATTTAAACCAAAGTAAACCCTACATTAAACAGGAGCACTTTGGACCTCTCCATCCATTCCCTAGCTCTTCATCAAGGATTCTTTCTTTCCAATACGCCAGAGTATTCACTATGTAGATTCCTGTCGAAATGTTGAGGTGTCCACAGATGACTGTAGAAATTTTGTTTGTTCATTTGTTGGAGCTACTAAACTCCAAATAAGAACCAAATATAAATGGTTCTGATTTCTGTCAAATTTGAATGGCTACTATTCACCCAGTAATGTAAGGAAACAATAATACAGCATTAAGGAAGATATACTCACAATATTGATATTATTAATGACGGTGAGAAAATTTTGTCTTATTTATTCATAGTGATAAACAGTGGGTAGAGAGGTAGAGAGGGGTGAAATCTAATTTTCCTGTCAAGCAGGTTTAAAAAAATCTTAATTTGGTCTATGAATCTTGCATTTCCCTGCAATACCTAGGGAGTTGGGGAAAGAAAGGTAGTTTGGTTTCATTTGTTGGAAAGGAAGGGGCTGGTTCTCTTGGGGGCCTTAGGTCTCCCTGTTTCTCATTTTGGGTTCCTGAACCTGAGGTTATCAGAATCACTCTTGCCACCTCCCAACTCCCACTTTCCCTTCTCTCTTTCTCTTCTTTCCCCTCCTTGTTTCTCTTTGTTCCTAACCCCTAGTGTTGTAGTTAGGGTTGGAGGCATGATGAGGATTGAACAGGTGGTGATGTGGTCAAGGTTGGGAGAAAAACATGGCGGTTTCTTTTTTCCTTAACTCAAGACTTGATGAGAATACAGAAATAAGATCCAAATGATCCCTTTTCAGACTCTTGAATAGTAAAGTACAACTGACATCTTGAGAGTAAGAAATGATGGCATTTGCAAGAATGCGGATGGAGATGATAATGTCAGACTCAAAGGAGCATTTAAAATCTTGTGTTTAGAGTCAAGGATGAAGGCCTGGCAAGAGGGGCACGTGCCCACAGGCTTTAAAGAGCCCCATCAGGCCCTCCTCTTGCACCCCTCCCCACAGGGCCCGAGTTGATGGCGCCAGGGGGATGTGTCCACCTGGAGCTCGTAGCCCCTTCTCCACCTGCACCATCCAGTATGGGAGCCACCACTAGCCACATGTGGCTGTTTGTATTTATTTTAAAAAATTCACTTCCTCAGGTGTGCTATCCACATTTCAGGTGCTCAATAGCTACGTGTAGCTAGTGGCTACTGTACTGAATAGCACAGATATCGCAGAACATTTCCATCAACACAGAACACAAAGTTCTATTGAACAATGCTGTGACCATGCTTCAAAACCCAGGACCCCAGAGCTCTCTGACCAACTGGCCATGAGTCTATTTCCCAGGCCTGTGCAGGCCTCTTTCCTGAGTCCATCCTCCTAAAGGGTGACTGCATTGCTGGTGTGTGCGCCCCGAGGTCTGAGAGGTGGCTGGGGAATGACTGCTTATGAGGAATGGGGGAGGGGAGAGTGAGCGGAGCTTGGACCTGTGAGTGTGGATGTCCACTTGTTTGCACAAAGCTCCTTGAGGCTTGGGATGGAGCAGGGGTGAAGAGAGAGGGGCCAGTCTTGGGGCCCAGGGGTTAGGGGCCAGCTCTCCCTGTGTTGCGTGAAACTCCTAGGAGTCTGAGAATTTAAATCCAAACCTGGCCTACCGGGCTTTTGTGATGATGTATTTGTCAAAGCAGGAGGACAGACTATCTTTCACATTACAGTTTGTTTTCTTGATTTACGACATTTAAATATTTGTGTATGTGGTACGTGAGCCTCCATTCGTACTTTTACCCCAGGCCTCACAATGTAAGGCACGGGCCTGGAGCTGTGTGTAAGTGCATGTGGTTAAGATTTTTAATTTATAACATGAAGGATGTATTTCAAAGTAATTTATTCAAGAAAAAAATAAAGCACATGTGAACTTCCCTAGCTGATAGGAGCCTCTGTGATGTAGAGCCAGGTCTGTCCCGCCTGGAATTTCCCCATTATTAACTGCCGTGGGTGCCACGAGATGGTTATTGACAGTTGCACAGTTGTACCGCTTGGCTTTCTTGATTATTCAAGAGAATAAACAGTTCCTTCTTGAATGGATGGTTTATGTTTAGACAAGGCACGATCTGTTCCACTTAATACATTTTTTTGAATAAAAAAAATTGTTTAGAAGTGTTTGCTAAAGCATACATGTAGATGGTACTGGCATTAAAAACATTTGGCAAATGTGATTTGGGGTACAAATAATCCTGTCAGAGCTTTAATTAAAATTTGGTTCATGTTTTAGTTGGAGTATTTCATGATTCAAGCCTTAAATCAGAAGACAAGTGAAAAAATGAAGAAAAGGAAAATGAGCAGCTCGTTTCATGGAATTAGACCACCCCAGCTTGAACAACCAGGTGCATTTATTAAGCCATGTCTAGACATTCAGTTGATATTTATTATAGATCATTTCACAAGTCTTAGAGCAATTGTTCTCAAATTTGAGTATGTTCAGGACTCACCTGACATTCTTATTCAGTAAGTCTGGGATGGGGCCCAGAATCTGCTTTTTAAATAAGCTTCCCCAGTGATCTGAAGCAAGTGGTACTTGGACCATATTTTGGGGAATACTGTCTTAAAATCTTGAGCCTATCGATTCTTAAAAAAGTAGTATGTGTTGTGGAGAGCTGTTCTAGATTAAGGTCTGATGAGAAATAACAACCAAACAGAGTGCATGAACCTTGATTGGATACTGGTTCAATGAAAATGTCTGAAAGACGTTCTTGGGCCCATTGGGTAAGATTTTAATAGCGGCTAGAAATTAGATAATGTTATGGGATTATTGTTAATTTTCTTACGTATGGTAATGGTGTTATGGTTAGTAGAAGAATATGTGTATTCTTAGGAGATGAATGTGAAAGAGCTGAAGTATCCTGATAATTACAACTTACTCTTAAATGGTGCAGCAGTGTCAGTGTGTGTGTATGTGTGTGTATCTGTCTATCAATAAGCAAAAAATGACAAAACGTTAATAATTGCAGAAGCTAAGTGAAGGATATATGTGTGCTCATTGTATCATTCTTTCAACTTTTTTGAATGTTTGAAGATGTTCATAATACGAGGTTAGAGGAAAATAAAGTTAAAATAAATAAAATTACGTCAACTGTTATCAGAATTTTTTGCATCATTTTGTGATAGAAATAGTAGAGTAGTCCTCTATCCAGATCAATTTGTTATGGATATTGTTTTAAAAAGTAGGTACAGATAAGTTTTTGTTGAATCAATGAATGTAATAAAAATCAGGAAAATATAAATTAGTATGGGAGGTCAATTCCACGTTTAAAAAAAATGCAGATATGGGCCGGCCTGGTGGTGTAGTGGTTAAGTTTGCGCCCTCTGCTTCAGCAGCCCAGGGTTCGCGGATTTGGATCCCTGGCACAGACCTACACACTGCTCATTAAGCCATGCTGTGGCAGCCATCCCACATACAAAGTAGAGGAAGATGGGCACAGATGTTAGCTCAGGGACCATCTCCCTCAAGCAAAAAGAGAAAGATTGGCGACAGATGTTAGCTCAGGGCCATTATTCTTCACTAAAAAAAAAAAAAAAAAAAATGGAGATGTGGTGACCATAAATGATATACACTTAGCTTTGAGTTTCTGGTGTGCAAAGTGAAAGGGGAGACATGGTCTGTTATATAGCAAACACTGGGGCTTTAAATACTTTCTGCATGAGAAGATGAGTGAGGAAGAGCCAAATAAATAATGTAGAGAGATGATTTCTTTGTTCTTATTAATCAAAAAGAGAAACACACCAGTTCCTCAGAGAAGCAAAGCACTTCATGTCATTTGGCACTAAAAGAAATTCCTTGTGGGTCTTCATTTGGGGACAGTAGGTGATAGAGTAGACAGGGCCTTGAAAAGGGTCCTGTCAGCAAATGCAGTCTCAACTCTCACAAGGCTGTTTCTTGTACCCTTCTGTTAGGGGAGCTGTGGTATCGCACTGAACATAACCCAGGAGTCCAGGATGGTACAGGTCTGGGTACACATCCATTCTGGTGCTGACTAGTTCTCAGAACAGATCCTGGGCTCTGGTGCACGTGGCTTTCAGGCTGTTTTCAGCCTTTAGCATTCTGTGAAGGTGCCTCAAGCGATAGAGAGGAGGATGGGTGGGCTAGAGTTCAGGAAGAGCCTAGGCCCCAGAGTACCTTATTGTTGTCTGTTTTATAGACTAGAGTTTTGCTTTAGAACAAAGGATTTTTGTTGCTAAAGAAGTTTGAATTCCACTGATTTAGATGATTGCATATTCTTCAAGCAGCCCTTCACAGATAACACTTCCCTCAGCCCAGCTTTGGATAAAAGTTAGACAGCAAACATTTTACAATTAGGGTCTATGATGAAGGTCGAGGGCATGGTCCACTGTGTGGATATTCTGAGTTGATTGAGGGCTAATCTGTCTTTGTTAGTGATCAAACTAGAAAATGGAAGGTTACATCCTTTTTTGGAAATTAGGGAGCCTGGCTAACACTCTCCCTGAGGTGTGCTGAGGGGAAAAAGCTGGTTCTGGGGAAGCATGTTTTACTAGGAGGAAAACAATATGAGTTTTAGGATCAAAATGGTCAAAATGGTTTCAAACAGTAGAGCCCCAGGCTCTGAGCCCTGGCTTTGAGAGGCTGCAGTTTTAACAAGTTAGCCCTCTACCTCCACTTGCAGTTCACCGAGGAAAAGGACTTCAGATGTGAGTTGGGTTCTTCAGAACTTATTCAGCAATTTGTTTGAATTTTTTTATCTGGGGAAAGTAAAGAATAATGACTACCAACAGACTAAAGTTCAGTATTTGTAGAAATGTTTTATTTTGAGACACACACAGTGAGAAATGCTATTTTATTGCTCTTTGTGGCATTATTACATTTTTCATTTGAACTATAAAAAGTAAATACAGGGGCCTGCCCGGTGGCGTAGTGGTAAAGTTCACGTACTCTGCTTCAGCAGCCCGGGGTTCTCGAGTTCGGGTCCCTGACATGGACCTGTGCACCGCTCATCAAGCCATGCTGTGGTGGCGTCCCATATATAAACTAGAGGAAGATGGGCACAGGTGTTAGCTCAGGGCCACTCTTCCTCACAAAAAAAAAAAAAAGAAAAAAAAGAAATACAGTATTTCTGTGTCTGTGTTATCTCTGGGTAATTAGTTTATATATGTTTATAATTAGGTTAAGCTATACAAAATTGCTATTTTTGTAGGTCAAAAATGGCCAAATATGGGCAATTTCATATGGTTCAACCTAATATTAAAAAATATCATTTTGTCGTGTTTAAGATAAACCTGAAATGATTGCATCTATAGACCTAAAGAGTAGTTTATTTTCTTTTTTGAAACAGAAAAAATGCCTGTCTTAAAGGCTGAAGCATCGCATTATAACTCGGATTTAAATAACTTGCTGTTCTGCTGCCAGTGTGTGGATGTGGTATTTTACAACCCAGATTTAAAGGAAGTTGTAGAAGCCCACAAGATCGTTCTCTGTGCCGTAAGCCACGTTTTCATGCTGCTTTTCAATGTGAAGAGTCCTGCTGACATTCAGGATTCCAGTATCATCCGAACCACCCAGGATCTCTTTGCGATAAACAGAGATACCGCATTTTCAGGTGCTGGCCAGGATTCTCCGGGCAACCCGCCATTACGAGTCATTGTTAAAGACGCCCTCTTCTGTTCTTGTTTATCGGACATTCTGCGCTTCATTTATTCAGGTATCTTGTCAAATGGTTCTGGTACATTCTCTTGAGCTTTTGCAATGAATTATGCCTGTGGTCCTCAGGTGTATTGGTTAGTTTTACATTTATCTTCTTTCTACCATCTGAGGCGAAGATTATGCGTGAAATAGTATTTGGTTTATATACAGGAAGTGGACCAAGCTTTCCATCTTCCTTACAAATACTCACCTTGGTTTTAAATCTACTTGTAAAAACAATAATCTCTTTTCCTACTGAGTAGGTATGCTAGTATTTTACCTTTTTAAAAAAATCCCCAAAATATGAAAATACAGGAATTTATTGTCCAGTTTAACTTTAAAGAAATAATATTTTCCAAGTGTATGTGAAAATAAGTGTCTACATCTTAAAACCTACCTATTGATTCTGTTTTCTGTTTTGGCCCTTCACTTTTGGAGAGAATTGAGGAGAGAAATTAGCAGGATCATTGCATTTAGGTTAGGAACTGGAAACAGTATTTTAAAGATAGTGTAGGCTGAGATCTGATCAACTTTGGCTATGACTATTTTAGACTCGACCTTTTTTCTTACTGTGCCCTTTTTAAGATTCAACTTAACGGTTATTTCTCTTCTTGTCCTTTTAAAAACTCAGTAGCAACTGTATTCTAAAGAATAGAAGTTTTATCTAGTCATGTTAGCAAATGAATTGAAGGTGTCACATATAAGGGTCCCATATAAGAATGGAAAAGCATGGATGTAAAATGGTTTGTAAAGTAAGCATCTAAATATAAATTTTCTGAGAACTTCTTTCTCCTTTAATTTTCTTTTCCCACTTGGAATCATGTGCTGATGAAATATTAGGTTAAGGTCACTCCTTCTCCGGAATGTGTCTGGAGAAACGTTTATAATCTGTTTTTAGACTTCAGAATTGGGAACAGATAAGAAGTTTATGAAGGTTTGCAAATAAAGAAAAAAAAAGTATCGTTTCATGTAAGTAAGAAAGTTTTGGGTAGCTTCAGTTGAACTGATTGATGTTAAAGATAAGATTTTACTTTTTCATTTGGGTTGTGGTTATATAATTTTATAAGTTAAAATAAAAATTAATGGTTATGAAAAGTACAGTTATAGCATGCAGATTTAAGTGGATTAAAAATGTATATATTGGAATAGAATTTGGTGGTAGGTCTTAAATCAATCATTCGGTGAATATTGGCTTGGAAAAGGCATAAGTAACCACTGCTGCAGAGCATTCCAACACGGTGCCTTCAACGTGGCAGGTTCTCTGTGTCAGTTGAGTTGAGTAGACTCCATTATCTGTGAATCATCATATGAATAAACTAGACTAGTTAAAGACTTCATTTAGTACTATACATTTTTGTGTTTAAACTTAGAATCGCACAGTTCAGAATTTAAGACTAATTTTGAAAGACCAAAATGTTTACATGTTAAAAGAAAAAAATGTCTTAAATGCTATGTTTAGAGAATGATGAAGGAAGTGTTTGGCTTTTCTTTTCAATGATTTTACTGTTGAAATTATGAATTATTCAGCAAGTTTCTCACAATAGCCATTGAGTACTTTCAAAGGCACATGAACACTTGGAGGTCAGTTATAGCCTCTCTAATATGGTAGCAGTAAAATAGCTAGAGGTATCTCCAATGACAGTGCCTGCTTGTCTTTCTCCTAGGGAGTGATTTTTTTTTAATTGCAAAATTAATACATGCAGATGGAAAAAAAGAGAAAGAAAAGAAAAAGTTCTCCTTATCCTCCAGCCCCCTTCCCCAGAGTCAGTTACCTCTCATAAGTTATTTGTGTTCATTCGAATGCTATTTGAAAGAAATTAATATATTGGGAAATTTGCATTAAGGAAATATAATCTTTGGTAACTGCTGTTTTCCAGGAACCACAGGTAGTGTCCCATGGCTGGAGCATAGCGTGGGAGGTGATGGCTCATAGGAGATGAGGCTGGCACGGCTGGTGGGAGCTGTTCCTGCTGTTCTTAGAAGCTGTTCTAGAATTTTAAGCATGATCAGACTGGGCTTTAGAAAGCCCATCTCTGGTGATGGTAGGAGGATGGAATAGAGCAGGCAAGACAGGTATCCAGTCAGGAGTCCCCATTAATCTGGAGATCAGCCTCAGGAAAGCCAATATTCTCACAACAGGTGGTTGGTGTGACAGCTTGTCCATCATCTGGATCAGTGCTTTTCAAACCTTAAAGTGCATACAAGTCAGCTGGGGATCTTGTTAATGTGCAGATTGTGATTCAGTAGGCCTGGAGTGGGGCATGAGATTCTGCAGTTGCAACAGCCTCGCAGGTGATGCTGATGCGCTGGACTACAAGCAGCTGCAACACCTGTTCTGGGAAGAACGGGGTACCAGCCATGAAGGGTATAAGGGCTTGGAATTCAACCCAGAGGCCCAGGAGAGGAATCCAGTTATCAGTCTCAGAGCACAAAGTCAAGGGTCAGCTGCAAGACTGACTGATGCAGAGCTATTTGGAGCTGGGGCTCTTGGTGCCCTCTTGTAGCCCCAACATGAAGTTGGGGAAAGCAGATGCTTAGTGATTGGGTGGAAAGTAAGCGAGCCTGGGAATAGCGATTCGAGGGCAGAGGGGCATAGAGCATAGAGTGGGGAGAAAGTGAGCTTGCTGAGCTATAAGCCCTTGACCGGTTCTGAGCACAGGCTTCCTAATCTGCCACTGAGCTGTTGCATTTCTGCTCTGCTCTCTCCTCGTATGTCACAAGGAGGTGGTGTCAGGTATGAGCAGGGCCACAGGCCATTGACCTGGGGCTACAGGGAGACCCTGATGCTGGTTGAGGAGAAGGGAAAATAAATGCTTCAGCAGGTACCTATTTCTTATTCTTTAATTATTTACAGAGTGTAACCTCAGACTCAAGCAAAAGTGACATTATGTTTAAAAAGATATTAAAGCTGTATTTGCACAGTACAATTTTGAAAAATGCAGAAAAGAGAAGAAAAATCAACCAGATTCCTACTGTCAAATATCTAAACGTTTATTGATGTTTGTTTTACCCTCTAGTCTTTGTTTATGAATAGGTTACTATTTTTTAAAAAATATTTTTTATCAAATCAACCAAAATTTTAAACCTACGTTTTTTTTCTCAGAGACTTCAGTCAAGAGGACAGGCTTGTGGGTTTTTTTGGTTTGTTTCTCTTGTTGTTGTTGAACATTTAAAAAATTTTGAACAGCGCACAAGTTTTCAGACCCAGTTATGCAATGGTTTGCTCACAGAAGCCCTGGCCTGCCCTCTGGTTATGTCAGGGAAGACAGGAGCTGTTTGTACTCCCGTCAGCTGGGTTGGTAATACAGAGGTAGAACTCCGTGACATGGCACCCTCAGCAATATTTGCCCTGAGCAAACATGGGCTGAAAAACCCTATTAAACCTATCTCCTGCCTTTTTTTTTTTTTAATGAACCAAATTAGAAAGAATGTCTTAATATTTAGATAGCATACTTTTTTTTTTTAATCTTTAGGAATTTGAAATTTTATATATATTGTGTCACCATGGACATTTAGGTCTTAATATTTAGGAAGGGCCTGTTTACTAATCTGGCTAACACTTTACACCTATATATAAAGCTTCAGTTTATTTTCCTATTCAGATTTCTGAGCAAATAGATGTAGTAAAAGTGTCTGTTGTGTGCGTGTTAATTTTCTGTTGGATAACACCTAACACTGCATAATGTATAATTACTTAATGGCTAACACTAAAGGAGAAGGATTAATCTGAAAAGTGAGGCCAGTGGTTTCCTGGTCTTCATGGAGTAATCCTTAAATGGCATACAATTGTGACATTCTTACAATACCCGATACAGTCTTTATGCCTGCAAATTCCTGAGTCACACGATCTCAGATGGTTAGGAATTGAAATATTTCTAAGAGCCTCAAGAATTTAGCTTTGAGCTCTTCCTGCCACAGATGGCTCTTAGAATTTCACGTCACTTATTGAAATGCTGCCAGAGTAAATGAGTATGTGGACGAGCGTTCATCTTCAGTTTGCATAGTATGCTCCAGCTCTTGGAATTATTCTGTGGCATGCTCTTTTCTGCACTGCATTAAAAACACAGCGTGGTATACCATGCTCTCTAAGAGTCTCAGAAATGCTCAGAGAAGTTAACCAAGGAAAATCTCAGTCAGTTATGTAGACAATTAAGGTCTAGAGATCTGCTGTACGGACAACATCATGCCTATTGTTAACAATACTGTATTGTACACTTAAAACTGTTAAGAGGATAGATTCCATGTTAAATGTTCTTATCACAATAAAAAGAAAAGAAAATCCTAGTCTAAGGATTGTTGCTTTATTAGGACCTAAAAGTGTCAAAGATGATTTGATTAGGGTTTCTAATTCTGAAAACAGCCTGATCATTAGGGTGTCCTTATGAACTAGTCTTACTTTCATTTTCAGTTACTGGATCTTTCTGTGTTTGTTCTCAAACACATCTGTGGCCTGTAGGGATTTCCCTGCTACTAATCCCCTGTGTTAAGATCTGATGCTTGCTTTCTTTCAGATAATCTTCTGAATGGAGATATTGTGTACGGGTTCTTTAGTTACATTATCTGTGCTCTCCTTTAGCAGGCACGAGTCTTGACAATCAAAAATGCCTACACCTACAGTTTGCTGCATCCACTAACCCTGGACTTTGATGGTGGAGGAAATGTCTGAAGGAAGAGCAGTAGTCATCAGCACTCAGTGCACATTAGAATAACCTGGCAGGCTTTTAAAATTGATGTCTGGGCCCCAGCCCCAGAAATTCTAATTTAATTGGTCTGGGGATGAGACCTCCTCTTGATGAAATTATTTTATGAAAGGTCTCCAGATAAATGTCATGTGCAACTAGAGTTGAGAATTACTGGCATAGAGTAAATTTTCTTAATCTGGGGTCCCTTGGCTTCTAAGGGGTGCTTCTACTCCTCACATTTTTATACAGACTTTAATGTCTGTGTGTGCCTGGGAAATTTTATGGAGAAACGATCTGAAGAATTTATCAGGTTGTGAAAACAATATGCGACCTTGAAGTTAAAAATCATTAGTGCAGGAAGAGGGAAACAAAAAGCATAGACTTGTTCTAGACTGCACACCTTTGGGAATTTGAGGAGGAAGGGGAGCTAACAGTGAAGTCAGAAAAAGAGTCATCACAGGTAGGAAGACGCAGTGGTGTGCTGGAGGCGGCTGGCACCAGCTTGTGAGAGCCGATTGTGTTTCTTTCTTCCAAGTTCTGTGTTCTGCGATGTCGTGTTGGTAGCTTGAGTTTGGCCATGGTGAAAGTATTTACACCACAAAAATAGCAAATGCTCAAATCAGGGCTTGCCGCCCCTCACCTTCTTCCTCCCCCTAGGACACTATAGTACTGAAGGCCAGGTGAGGAGAAGTTTGAAGATATGCAAAAGTGTCAAGTGCTGCAGGGCTCAGCTGTAGTGAGGCCTCAGAGCCGCTGGACTGTCAATGTGACTCTTCAGATTAGCTTTGGATCTCATTGGTACAGGCTGGCTGCAATTGCCTGATCTCATTGGTTCAATAAATGTTTATTATGTGCCCTCCTCACTCCCATATATCCATGAAGGCATCTGGTAGAGTTCTGGATTCAGGAAGGGAAACATCGGAAGAGACAGATTGGGAGCAGGTAGAAAAGGATCTGGAGTTACCCAGAGAGGTAAAGTGACTTGCTTAAAGTCACACCAGTAATTAATGGCAGAGATAGAACTTGAACCTGGGTCTCCCATCTATGCCCATCCACACTATACCTTTTTAAATTATATTTTTAGGAGTTATAAGCCATGAGATGGATTGGGGCAATCTCTGGAATATCGTGATCAGTTTGGAAACTTATGAGCATTGAGTAATGGGATAGATTCGATGGGGAAAAGGCCACGAGGGAACAGGAGGCTGGACAGGAGGTTGCTGCAGGCCAGGTGAGAGGAGTGCTTGGGGAAAAAGTGCACTTGTGCTGACCGCGGAATAGGAGTTTCATAAGACATGGAGGAAAAGGAGCTGACAGAGTGTGAAATGGAAGTGAAGTGAGCCTAGGAAGCGATAGCTTGGAAGTGGGTTGGGGTGAAGACAAGGGGAGGGAAAGACCAGGTGGGGTAATTTTGCTCCAATGCCATGGTTGTGTAGCTCATCAGAATATTATCTAGCTCCTTTCTTCAGGTTGGTTCTGTAAAGTTGGCTATGGAGCATCCTAATCTGATCCCAACAGTGCATGAGACCTTCTGAATGCATTCTGTTCCTACTGCTTATTCCTCCACCTGATGGTAGTCACTGCTCTCCATGATTAGTATGATTTAATTCAACCTTAGAAAAGACCACATCTACCTTCTTACCCAGGGCAAGTAAATAATTTGGGTTTTGGACCACTTCTGATGGTAACTCATATCTCGCCATTGCTGATACCACTAGCTGACAACCTACTATAGAGAGGTAACAGCTGTTCAGGGAGGAAGACTTCAGGTTTTGAGAAATAATTTAGAGGAAGTCAAACTGATTTTTTAAAAATGTGAGAGCTGTTTTGGGGCCAGCCCCGTGGTGTAGTGGTTAAGTGCGCGCACTCCACTGCTGGCGGCCCGGGTTTGGATCCTGGGCGTGCACCGATGCACCACTTGTCAGGCCATGCTGTGGTGGTGTCCCATATAAAGTAGAGGAAGATGGGCACAGATGTTAGCCCAGGGCCAGTCTTCCTCAGCAAAAAGAGGAGGATTGGCATGGATGTTAGCTCAGGGCTGATCTTCCTCACACACACACACACAAAAAAGTGAGAGCTGTTTAAATGTTTTACTGTAATTATAAGGATATATGTTTGGTAAAGAAAATACTAAAAAAAAGGGAACATTGATATCTAATAGGAGATTTATTTTTCTTACTTCCTGCTTTAACAGAAAAATTCAATATATATTAATTTGTTTACAGGTGCTTTCCAGTGGGAAGAATTGGAAGAAGATGTCAGGAAGAAGTTGAAAGATTCTGGGGATGTTTCAAGTGTAATTGAGAAAGTCAAATGCATTTTAAAAACACCAGGAAAGGTAAATTAATTTATTGTAAGTTAGTTTACTTTGACTTTCTCTGAATTATAACTGATACACTATGATGAATATGACATTGAGTTATGAGAAGAGTCAATAATATATACACTTTTATTGTCTGTTCTTTTTACCATTTAAATATTTTAAACATAAACACATGTTATTTCTCACTATCTCTGATTTTAATTCATATAAGAATTAAAATATGTGTGTGTCATGTCTTTAAAATGTTGATTTGTGTATTCTGTCCTCTGAAACATTCCCCTGGGGCTCCGGGAATATGCAGTCCATGTCAAGAATGAAGGGCTCTTGAATGTGTCCGGTTACAGTTAAGCTTGTTGGAAGGGATGCTTTCTTACTCCTCACAGTTTAAGTTCAGATAGTTTTCAGGAGCAAGGCAGTTTCTCTGTGTGCCTTTCTCAAGAGTTCTGAGAAATGTTTGACCAGGTGCACAGTTAAGGATTCATTTCTCATCTAGTATAAGTTCAAAATGATACATTAGGTTCAAAGGTTATAAAAATACAGACTTTGCATATAGTCATAAACTTGTGCACATTAAAACTCTAGCAACAGATTGTACAGAGTCTGTAAGGGCTTTAAAAGTAAATTTGTTAAATTTTAAGACAACTACACTACACAATTTAGCCAGTGCATTCTTATTTCAGATTCTGTGACAAACAAATTGGCACAGTAGATAAAAAGGTAAGTTGTGTGCAATGCCTAGCAGAATAGAGGTTTATATTAAATGTAAGAAGAAATGACTGTTTCTTTAATTTTTTTATACAGATGACTTTGTCAATTCTACAACCTAAGTGATTAACCTTTTAAGTTACTATTTTAAAACTGTACTAGCTCTTTTTGAAGATTCCTGATTATCCTTTAATTGAGAAAATGGTCTTTTTTTTTTAACAAAATAACATAGAATTAAGGGGCAAGACCTTTCTTTTCTTGTTTTAATAACACATTTCAGCAGATATACAGAAGCTGTCTAGTTTTACAGGTGTATGGCAGAGTGGTAGCTCTTTTGCAATCTAATTCAGCTAAAGAATGCTTTTGTAGAAATGTGCATGTAAACCTACATTCTGTTTTTCAAAAGTTCTCTAGATTAACTCATTTATGGACCAGTGAAAATGTATATCATGTACCACTCTGTGTTCTCTCCAAACTTCTGCCCTCCCATTTTTTTTCCTCAAATTCAAGGCATAGGTGACAAGGGAATCTGTTTATACAGATTCATAATCTGTCTATGTATCTATTTATATTCATACCTAATATGCAACTACATAGTATTTATGACATACAAATTCATAATCTTTGTATAAATGGTTGGGACAGAAGTGTTGTCTTTCTTCTAAACCCGAGCCTTTCCTTGGATCTGATTCTGAACACAGTCATTCCTTTGAGTACCAAGAATAAAACGAATTCATGTTGGGGAAGGGAAGGCTGGGGGCTGTATGACTCCATGATATTGAACTAAATTCCCTCCTTTGCACAGGAAGAGAGGAGAGTTTTTCTGTGCTTTCTTCCTGTGCTTTCCTGGGGTAAGGGTCTCTCTCATTTATTGAGTTAAACACAGGGACGTAACAATGAACTGGGAATCAGGAAACATATACATTTAAATTGTGACTCTGCCACAAATTATCTCTCTGGCTTTGAGCAGGTCTTCTCAGGGCTTTCTACAAAATGAGGGATAACCTGGATGATTTTGGAAGCCCATGCTAGCTCTCAAATTCTGTGATGCTTTTTTGGCTGTTATTCTCCTTTATGTGTGGCAGTCACCTGAATCCTCTCCACCAACTCCTTCAATGGGTGTTACTGAGAATATACTTTATAAGACCAGGATTTGTATGATCCATTTCTGTCTTGCTCTTGGGTATCATTCTGGAGTGTGGTTTCTTCCTCCTAGTGAGGAAGGATGAAATTTTTTTCCTTCTCACCAAACATTTTAACTTCCCATCATAGTAGATTAATCCAGAGTAGGGAGTAGGTGCCATTTATTCCTATTGCTCAAGTCATATGCCTCGTTACTTCTTAGGGATAAAGCTTTCTGAATTCCCTACCTAGTCAAGCAGAGGTCAGAGTCCTGACCCAGCTGAGGTTCTGAGATTCAGCAGAGGAAATGGGTAGAAGGTGAGGGAAGAGAGGCTGGCTGTTGATTTCTGGAGTTGGCACAAAGGAATGTCTGATAGATGACAAAAGGGATAAACAAAGCGCCCAGTCCTGAGTGGGGAGCAGAGGAGGGCTGGAGACACCAGGTCAGACAGAGGCACTGTTACTGGAGGCCGCCAGCTCGAGTGAGCAGATGTTAGATGACAGATAGGTGTGGTCATGGAAGAGGTTCTCTGGACTCCAGATCAGAGGTCCAGGCAGCCTTTCATAGAGTCCAGCAGTCCTAGCTGGGGGTAGGGAAGATACCTAGGATTGTAAGATTGTAGATTAAGTTGGAGATGCACCAATTTATCACTCTGAGGTATTTTAATCTTCATCTAGTAAGCAGTAGGACATGGTGTGATAGGGGAAAAAATATGTATTTTACTTAATTACAAATTAAAATTTTATGTAGTATGTACTTTCTTAATTAGTGAACAAATGAGCAGGTTGTATGTGTAAACATTTTTTACGAGGCATTCGTATGAGATCGGACCCCACAGCTTCTCAGCCCTAGAGTTGAGTTTTCGCTTAGCCAACTCATTCACTGCTCTGAACGCTGCATAGGGCCGCGTTGCTCATTCACAGGGAGCAGATGTAATTCTTGAGGGTAAGTTCCCATGAAAGCTGCGATCAGAGATGTCACCGAGTAGGTAAGAATTATTTCTTTAAACATGTAGTGCAGTTTTCCAAACTCTCTAACCAGCCCATGTATGTTATAAAAGCATATTGTGCAACATTTCCCCTTGTATTTTTGTTTTTCCTTATAGATTAATTGCCTAAGGAATTGCAAAACCTATCAAGCCAGAAAACCTCTGTGGTTTTATAATACTTCCCTCAAGTTTTTCCTTAATAAACCAATGCTTGCTGATGTTGTCTTCGAAATACAAGGTATCTTTCAGTTTTTACAAAGTTCATTATTCATTTTTATTTCTTATTTTCTAACCTAACTTTTTATTTCAGCTCTGAATATTTTAGGTGAAGGAATGACTCTTCTTTATTGTGGGATGTAGGTTAATACTGCCTACATTTCAACAAAATCTTCCGGGGAAGTATTTTATTAAAGTAAGAAAAGAAATTTATATTTTCCTTAGCTTTTTTAATCCATATAATATGCTTCATTAACTTTTAGGGACCACCAATGGGTGAGTGATTTGTAATATCACTCCATTAAATATTTTTGTTTGTGTATTTCAGATCCTAGGGTTTTGAATTGTCTGAGACCAGCGCCCTTGAAACTATATTGCCTCTAGCTTATTTTTTCAGCTCTCTTCCTTTTTATTGGAGCAAAAGGAACTAACCATGGGTTGAGGGTCATGCCTGGTTTACATCAGGCGTCTGTAGCTATTGCTACGTTTATTCCTGACAGCACTCTGAGAATTATCACCAGAGCAACTGAGAGCTGCTTTTTATCTCTGTAGGAAAGTACTGCTACTTAATTTTAATAAAGATGAGCTGTTTTAATGCCCATTATTGATTATTCACTTGGATAATTTTGTCACTTCAGTAGGTTAAAAGCATAATCTTAAAATGAGTTGTCAGGCACCTTCAATTACACAAGAATGATAGAGTTGTTTCCGAATGAACTAAGTAGAACTTGAGGTGGGGATTACTAAAAGGAAGATATAATTCTAATTTTATGGTAGAAAGGTATGGCAGCTAACAGTCATTTACTATTTAAAATTTTTCCCCAGAAAGATTTGTTTCCTTTTAACTTTGGCCGCTAGCCAAGACAAACAGTGAATTGGAAATTTTCCAAAGTGCCTTCCGATAAGCTGCTGTCAGCACTGTCTGTAATGTGAGTGTGGGACATTGAGAATGGGACAATAAGAGTGACCTTGAAATACATGAAAAATGGTTTGGAAAGAGGAAAGCTAACGAGACCAAATTTACTTATAATTTGCGTAGGAGTCATTAACACCTGCTTATAATTTGCATTGATACCAAACATTGTGTTTGTGTAACCTACTGAAAAGATTTTCAAAAGAGAGTGTGCAACACACGAAAATACATATTATATTAAGAGAAGAGGAAAAGCAGTCATGGGCTGGAAGGGCTAGCTGTATGCCAGTGCTGATGCCGAGCAGCAGGTGCTATGGTGCTCTTTGTAGCCTCCCCAGCTCAAAAATCAAGGCCTCACCGGGAGTCGGGAGCAGTGAGAAGCAGGAATGAGTGGAAGCAGTGTTTAGTGACAGCTTCTCTGCCTTCAGCTGGAGGAGAGGCAAGCCTAGCTTCTGAAAAGTGGGGGAGGGGAGCTTCCAGTCTGTAGAAGGCAGCAGAGTTGTCTCCTCCTCCTGAAGGCTGGACCTGCGGTCTGGAGCTTTCTCACTCCAGCCTTGGCTTTGCATTTCAACCCATGTGTGTCCTTGGGCAAGTCACTTCACATGTCTGGCCTTAAGTCTTCTCATTTGCCAGATGGAGAAGGTGAACCATATAGATTCTGAAAGGTCCTTTTTAGTGTTAAGCTTGATAAGGTGGTAGTGACAGGGCCTAGAAAGACCTGATTGGGGTCTTGCTTGGATGCATACTTAATATATAGCTTTGGCTGTGTTACCTAACATTTCTGATCCTTCGTTTCCTCGCCTGTAAAATGGGGATATTAATTTCTACATGGTAGAGTGGTCACAGGGATTAAGATGGTACATATAAAGGTAGACTCCACTCCCCTTCCCTGCAGTGGCAGCCAACACCGATGGATCACTGCACTTGGCCTACTGAACCCAGGACCGCAGAAAATCCTTCTTTTAAGATGTTCCAGGCTGACGCCCACAACTGGCTAGAGTTGACATGGGATATGAAACCTATTTACTGTCCCTGTAATAGGTAGTTATATATAATTTTATTTTTTACTACCACCCCCAATTTGTTGAGTTTGTATCTTTTTCTATTTAAATATTTTTTTTAAAAAGCTGCTATAGCAGTTCTAGAACTTGGTAAACATTAGACCTGATATAGAAAGATATGAGTTTCCTTTTGACATTTGAATCTGTATCTCATGAAAAATACCTTTACCAAAATTACGTTCTGTCCCTGTTTTCTTATGTAGTACAACCTCTCCTGAACTAGGCAAGTTTCCTGTTTTCAGAATAAAACCAAAAACAATTCTAAGAATTTCAGTTTTGAAACTTGGCAAGTAGTGTGAAGAAGGTATGACAAATGTAGTATTTTATTCTAGTATAAAATAAAAGCAAAGACTTTGATAATCTATGCAAAGTTACTAGAAAACTTGGGCTTAAAATTTTAAGTTTTGTTTCACTCTTAAAACTCTTTTCCTTAAAGTTTCTTAAAACTGTAACAGCAATTAAGTACTACAAAGGAAAGATACTTTAGACCTTGACATTTTCAAAGAACACATTTATCTTTTAATTATAAAATTGATGTCTTTTTCCACTTGAGTAATTCTTCAGCTTTATCCTATTGCTGTTTAGTATGTAAACACTGCATTATGCTCATTCAGCATGTTTTAAACAGTATTTATATATGTTTATACAGTTTATATACAATGTTTAAAAAGGTGACTATACTGAGGTATTGTATTACAGTTTCACAATAGAAAAATTTATAACACCAAAACAGCAGTTGGAAAAGGTGAGAAGCAGAAGTTGATGTTTTCTTAACTGGTGAAAAAATGGTTTTCTGAACTAAATTTCAAGCTTGAAATCGGCTTGAAAATGCTTGAAGGTACTGAGTGTATTATTGTTGATTTTGTAACCACATTATCAATGGAAAATTTCTGTTAAAATTCCAAGGTTACTTAATCAAATTCCTTCCCCATCTACTATCCCTTGGGTATTTTTGGCCAGCCTTAAATCCCTCTGCTTAACCCAAATGATGGGTTATCTAGTTTGTTTAAGCCATGCTTCTAATTTTCCCTTTCTGTTTTTCATGGTACCCTATTTAAGATTTTAAAACCTTAAAATTACAAGTCAAATTGCATTACCTGTTTGAATTCTTTGTTAATTGCTACATACAAATATATTCAGGGTGCTTTCATCATGGAAACTGGTCGTCCCTCGACGATGGACACTGTAACCTTGAGGGCAGGCGGCTTAAAGGCAAAGAGGCAGAGAGAGGAAAGGGCCGAGAGGGGAGAATGCCTGCCAGTAGGTGTGATGACTGGTTGGGGTGCTCAGCAGCCGTGTCTCCCTGCTCTTGCGGGAGGTGTGCCTGCGCAAATAACAGGGCCAAGCAGAGAGCTCAGAATTGGCAATGTCGGGTGTCGTTCGTAGATCCTGAGGAATTACTGGCTTTGGAGAAAGTCACTGGGCTTGGATGGAACTCTTTTTTTTCTGAGCCAGAAGATGTTTTGCTGGCATTTAAAGAGAGTGAAGAACCCAATAACTGTACATATTTTAGAGAAGAATATATGCCGAAGAGAAGGATGAGATTTTCAGGGATGCATAGGTGAATACTCTTGGGCAGAGCAGAGTAGTTTGGCTCATAGAGTTGCTTTTTGGAAGGGGACAGCTTTGTCACTCACACTGGTTGTGGTGTCTTCCACCCAGCTAAAAGCTTGACTGCTGCTCCAAAGCAGGGCAGCTTCATCTTTCTCATCTTGGTATCTTCAGTACCAAACACAGTGATGGGCACATGGTGGGTACTGGATAATGATCCATTGAACTGATCTACGTGGACTGAAGGCTGGCTGTGGATTCATGGTTTCCTAAGTGGTGGGAGTGGGAGAACTGCTTCTGCACCTCGAGCCTCTGGCCACATGTGTCCCATCTGGTGCTGCCTTGGTGCAGTGGTGCAGTAGCTGGAGGGCTTAGCAAACTTTCCCTAGAGTCAGTTTAGTTTAATGAGCTTCAGGGAGGGACGTGGCTGAGGGGTCTTTAAAATTTGAAGTAGTTCTGGCTCTCCCAGAAGCAGGCATTGTTCATTTAGGAAAGAGAGGTTCCCTGGGGAGGCAGTAAGCTGGGGAGACAGCAGGACACTAGGCCATCCCCTTCCAAATTTTCCATAAGGTCTGAAATGCTCCCCTTGGCTCCACGAGAGATTCCTTTGCCACTCCTGCTGTGATCTATGGACTCTTCAGGCAGAGGACAGTTTACTTCCTATAGTTTCCTGTTTCTGACAAGGGGAAGCCTGGCCAGGACTGTTCTGTGAGTTGGCCAAGAGAGATAATGGTGTTGTTTTCTTGGGACCACATGGGCAGGAGTGGGTGGTGGTATGTCAAGCCAGTTGGAAAGGATAGATATTTGGCTATAAAAACATGAAGCTGAATATTCTATTTCAGTGTTTCTATCTTCAGGAAATACAAACTAAGTAACAAATAGTTGCCTGACTTGCAGATTGTTGGTTTCAAAGTCAACTTTGAACTCTATATTTCAACTAAAAACTAGAAAGTCTCTGAATTACTGCTAGTTATCACCCCAAAATTTGGTTTCTGTACATCAGCTTAGCTGTGACTAATACAATACCACTCTAATTAGAAGGGAAATTGCTAGAATAATACCTCTTCAAGTTTATCTTACTAAGCTTTGTTTCCCTTTTGAACCTTGCAGGTACGACGGTGCCAGCCCACAGGGCCATCCTGGTGGCCCGTTGTGAAGTGATGGCAGCCATGTTTAATGGGAACTACATGGAAGCAAAGAGTGTTTTGATTCCAGTTTATGGTGTTTCCAAAGAGACTTTCTTGTCGTTCTTAGAATACCTATACACAGACTCCTGTTGCCCAGGTGAGCAGTATAAATGTTAGATAATATCTCACAATTCTTTCTTTCTCTATCTCCCATTTTGATAAATTGCTTTCTGTGAAATCTGTTTTCATTTAAGGTTTATTGGAGTTGACATTATGGAATGTGCTAAGCAGGAGGAGGTGATGTTGGGACAACAATGTATTTTCAGTCAGTTCAAGTGGAAGAACAGTGATTGGGTACCTCTTATGGGCCCTCAGCCTCTGGCATAAGTTCACATGTCCCAGTCAGCACCAACAGTGTGGGGACACTGTAGGTGCCCTGGAAATGGAGGTGTCTGGTTGTACCCAGTGGCTACTCTAGTCCTACAGATTGGGCCAGAGAGCTCCTTGGAGAACGGTCCCTTCCAGGAGAAGAAGAGGGTTGGACAACAGCTCTTATGGCTCTAACTTCTGATTGAGGCATTTTAAAGGACTTTCAATATTCTGAGACCCCCTTGGTTATCTCTCTGGCCCAGAGGATGTGGGGTTAAGACTTTCTACTGACTTCTCCTAAAGTCAGACTCTCCTAAAGCTGACTTCTCTGAAAACTTTTCCTAAGATACTCAGAATGCCCACTGGATTGTGGGATTTATTTTCCTGTTCACTGACCTAGGACTATCTTCGACCAGGAACTAACCATCTATGGCAGCTACAGATTGGAACAGATCTTGCAGGATTCCTCTAGCTGGAGGCGCCTTGGAGAAATTGCAAAATCCTCTCAAGGGGCCTTGGAGCCTTGCGTTAGAGACATGGAAGCCCTTCCCTTTGATTAATCTTCATTCCTTGGCCACCAGATGGCTCCCACCACAAACACAACTAGAAGAAGCCCCTGCTGGCTTTGTACAGGAGCCTGAGCCCTTGATTACAGACCCTAGCCAGGCACCCCAGGAAATATAAAATGAAAACACACATTTCAGACCATACCTCTCTTTAGGTTTACTGCTTTAATTTTTAGGTTTGGAAGATTTCCTATGTTTGTTATTGAAATCTCTTAAGTTTTAAACAAGTCATGAGCCCTCTAGTGAAAGGTTTCAGAAGTTCCAAAAAAGAAAATTCTTTTTAAAATTGAATTAATTCTGGTCTTGCAGCTAGCTGTAGACTATTTTGGTGCCAATTACAGTTGTTACTGTCAGTGTCCAAGACTGGCCTTATCATTTTTGCTTAATAAAAATGAAAGCATTGCTTCTTATCAGAACAAGTATCATTATTTTATTATTTCAACACTGGCAAATTTGTATATTAAATAAAAAATTTGACCAGATTAGAAATAATAAGAAAATTTGGTTTCTCGATCATCCTCTCACTAGGGTAATTGAAGCTTCAAATTTCAGGTTTTGTCTTGCTAATTAGAAAAAAATGCTCAGAAAAGCAATAATAACTGTGGAACAAAAGCACCTTAAAAATAGATAAAAGGTATGTGGGAAAAATGAGTCAAAATGAATAATCCAAAATTTAAGTTGGATACTAGAATATTTTCATTGGGAAGATCGCAGGAAGGTAATCTATTCATTACGTTAAATATTTATCATATACAGTGTTCTTGGTTCCTAGCTACAAAAGAATGTAAGGAATAGGAGGGATAAGAAAGAGAATTATAATAGTCCCCCCTTATTACAGTAGTCTTCCTTTATCCAAGGGGATATGTTCCAAGACCCCTAGTGGATGCCTGAAACCACAGATAGTACTGAACCCTATGTATATTGTGTTTTTTCCTAACTAGCAGGCTAATGGGCAGGTAGCATACAGAGTGTGGATACTGGACAAAGCGATGATTCATGTCGTACGCAGGAGGGGGCAGGACAGAGCTGGACAGCAACAGATTTCATCATGCTTCTCAGAACTGTGCGCAATTTAAAACTTATAAATTGTTTATTTCTGGAATTTTCTGTTTAATATTTTTGAACTGCAGTTGACCGCAGAAAGCAAAACTGTGGATAAGGGGGGACTACTATACATGAAACATCAGATTTATAGGGAACTGTTAAAAAAATACAAATAAACCTCAGTGATTGCCGGGGTTGGGGCAAGAGGGAAATGGGGAGTTATTGTTTAATGGACACTGAGTTTCAGTTTGGGATGATGAAAAAGTTGTGGAGATGGATTATGATGATGATTGCACAACAATGTGAATGTACTTAATGCCACTGTACTGTACATTTAAAAATGGTTAATGGTAAATTTTGTTATGTTTATTTGATCACAATAAAAACAAAACAAATAAACTGGGGCTAAAGCCTGGAGAAGAAAAATTGCCAACATTTAGTTTAGCTAGCAGAAAGAATTACCCCATCGCCCTGGAATTGATGAAGGCAATTGTAGAATCTCCTTCTCCGGAGAATTCAAAACAAAAGAAAACAAAAAACAGTGCATAGATTCACTTCTGACTGTGAAGGCTTAGGATGCTGACTCCTTCAAGGCTCTTTCTAGGCATTCTATTCTACATTGGATGATATAGTCAGCATTTTTGTTGTTGTTTGGTTTTAGGTCATAAAAGAAATGGTTTTATTGTCCCTTTTTCTCTTATTTCCCTTCTTGCATTAGCCGGCATTTTCCAGGCCATGTGTCTCCTGATCTGTGCTGAGATGTACCAGGTGTCCAGACTGCAGCACATCTGTGAGCTGTTCATCATCACACAGCTGCAGAGCATGCCGAGCCGGGAACTGGCGTCCATGAACCTCGATATAGTGGACCTGCTCAAAAAAGCCAAGGTAATTGGCCCTGTGTATCTGGTTGTTTGATTTTTTTTAAAAAATCTTATAAAAAATTATACTAGTTTTTAAAAATTCCTGTTTATTGAGAGATGTATTAGTGCTTGTCTTAGTTTGGAAGTTTGGCTAAATGAGGTTAAAGTGCCCTTACAACAATTTCTGTGGCTCGATAATTTTGAAGCATAGGGTTCTTGAGCAATCCGTCTCTAAGGAGGTAGAATTTTCCAGTATGAAACGTTTTCAACTGAAAGGTGGCCCATATTAGAGTCATCTGGGTGTGGTGCTGTATTGTGTCATATAGGCATTATAGGAAATAGAACTTACATTGAATTTCCCCAAAATGATCACATCTTAGGGTTCCCAAAAGGAAAATGACAGAATTGGTCTCTACATACTGATAGAGACGGTTAGGCTAAACTCATTTATCTGTACATTCATTCATGCATTCATTCACTCTGTGAACATGTGTTGAAGTTCCAGTTGTATGTAGGAGGTATCAGTGTACTTCATCAATCCTTTCAAAACGCCTCTTGTTGATGTGTCTCACGGTATCAGGAATATATTCAGTAAAAATGTTTGAGTCGAAAATCACTGCAGTACACCATGCTCCTTCTGGCCTCTTCTAAGCTCAAGGCATTTTTGTTGTTAAAAATTGTATTGCTGCACATTCTAGGGAACAGAGTTGTGAGTAACTGCAGTTACAAGTCTCATATAGAATATGAATTGGACAAAGGACTGGGCTAGGTCTGTAAATAAACTAGGTCAGCTTCCTTGAAATCTGCTTCTAGAACTCTCAGATGTCGTCCCAGTCCAAAATCTACCACCTCCTCGTGACTACTCTCTCATTCCTGGGAGCAGGAATTTTGTCCTGATGAGTGATGCTGTCCTTGGTTAGTCTACCATTCCGTCCCCTGCCCTAAGACAGTGCAGCGCTCATGCACACAGTCATGTGTACTGAACTTGTAGTAAGCTGAACCTTCTAAGTCTTTTTCACAGCAATGTATTTGATCCGTCGTTACAGACTATCAGGACTTTGGAAAATATGATCTGGCATACTACATATTGGCTATCCCTATCAACTTTGACATCCAGAATTAAAAAATATGACAACTTTGTCTTCACCCAAGTTGCTAAAATGGAGCCACATAATGGGGCAAAGGATAGACTCTGTGACACCTGAAGGCTTGCCTCCAGGCTGAGATGGATTTGTTAAGCAACTTGTATATTTCTGGGCCTAGAAGGGAATTCATTTAAAGCATCTAGGTCTTCTCTTACTGTCTGCTTAACTATTTTGGAGTCCATTTCTCTCATAATCAAGTCTTAAGATCATATGTATTTAATATGAGAGATAAAAACAAATTTAAAAAAATTGAGTAACCGGGGCCGGCCCGGTGGCGCAAGCGGTTGAGTGCGCGCGCTCTGCTGCGGCGGCCCGGGGTTCGCTGGTTCGGAACCCCGGGCGCGCACCGACGCACTGCTTGGTGAGCCATGCTGTGGCGGCGTCCCATGTGAAGTGGAGGAAGATGGGCACAGATGTTGGCCCAGGGCCGTCTTCCTCAGCAAAAAAAGAGGAGGATTGGCGGATGTTAGCTCAGGGCTGATCTCCTCACAAAAAAAAAAAAAAAAAAAAAAAAAAAAATTGAGTAACCCTGATCTCTCTTTGTAATACATTTACATTGAGCTTGGGATAAACAGCTACCCTCTAGATTTAGTTTAAAAATTCTTTTTTATTCTTTCTAGCATTTTCACAACCTCAGTTCATTTTTAATGTATCATTTTCATGCTATTCTAACTAGTCTGTCATACTTTAAAAAAATAGACACGAGCTTCTCTTTCCTTATCTCGTAGTATCCTTTTAAATAGTTTATGCATGGGCTGGCCCCATGGCTTAGTGGTTAAGTGCACGTGCTCCGCTACTGGCGGCCCGGGTTCGGATCCCAGGCGCGCACCGACGCACCACTTCTCTGGCCATGCTGAGGCCGCGTCCCACATACAGCAACTGGAAGGATGTGCAACTATGACATACAACTATCTACTGGGGCTTTGGGGAAAAAAAAAAGGAGGAGGATTGGCAATAGATGTTAGCTCAGAGCCGGTCTTCCTCAGCAAAAAGAGGAGGATTAGCATGGATGTTAGCTCAGGGCTGATCTTCCTCACAAAAAAATAAATAAATAAATAAATAGTTTGTGCATAAGAACTTCCTGTATGGTTGCATTGATTTCTCTAGGCGCCCTCCTACCCCAAATACACACACACTTGGTTCCTCATTAGCGTCATTTATGATTGCATTGTCAGAAATTCTTCCTGACCTGTTTTCCCTTTCCCTTAAATTATGAAAGTCTAAGATAGCAACACTTTTTGAATTTTACTCTTTGTTACTGAAGACTTTTCTATTTGCTAAGATTAAACCTACATTTACCAGTTTTCCTTTGTGGTATTCCTGGTGGTCCCTAATTTGGCGATTATGAATCCCAGATAACAGGATGATTTTCTTCCCCAGTTCTCTGAAGTTCCTAGTTTGAGGTCCCACTTCACCAGCCAGTTCATCCGGTTGGTAGAATTGAGTTAACCTTTCCCTCATTGTTTCTCTGACTTCTAGGAGTTGAAATTATCTTTTAGCAAAATTAGACTTCCAGGAGCTCTCTGAATAATCAGACTTTCCAATCACTCTGTTATCATCTCTGCCAGTTTTGTATTGTGTATCAGGAAAGCATCGTTCATACCTTCGATATAGTTGAGCAGTTTTGATGTCTCTCATTTCTGCTTCTACTTTCCCCTAACCTCTCTTAATTCTTTACCATGATTCTACCTTCAAGTTCATATATTTCCATCAAGTTGAACTCTTAACACGCAAGAGCAGCTTCTTTCCCTTAATCAGATCAGTTCCTTTGGATTGAGGCAGAGATATCTTTATCTTTACTCCCCTTTAAACCCTATCGAGCCAAACTTTGGTGATTCCTATGAAGTCCTATTTACTCTCGTGTTAAAGTTTTAAACTCAATTTCTTACTTATAATCTGTGCATTAATATTTGGCTGTTTCAGGCCACCGGTTTTGTTTCTGACCTTTTCCTTGTGAGCTTCTGGGTGCTTTCTCCACCATTATTCTTCTTCACAGAGCTGTTAAATGCTATAGCATTTGGTTCATAGTTTTTTTGTTTTAATGCCTTTATTTTTTATTCTGTTTATTTCAGTTTAAACCTGTTTTCGCAGATCAGCACATATTCTCCCAAAAAAGTAGTTCTTACAGTGAGATGCATTCTGTCTCTTGTCAAGAGTCCACAATCATGATATCTTAAATCTTGGTCAAAAATGAAATTTTTGCATTTTAACCGTGTTTTTGTAGCCAGTTGTTCATTTCTGTGATCTCTCTTCTCTTTAAAGTCACTGCCCTTAGGCAACATTCTGAATTTCTGTTGGTAGGTTATCTGCTCTGGTGGCTGCGGTTAAAATAGCTACACAATCTTGCTCTATTCCCTTGAGATCACTCACATTCATCTGCTAAAAGATAAGGTGAAAAAAAGATTTGTTAAAATGTGATGTGGGGTTAAATAAACTATAAAGTCTCTTACAATCCAAAAATCTGATTTTGTATAATGAAAATCAGAGACTTGTGAATTTACATGTTAGAATATTCCCACATTGTAACTTTTTTTTTTTTTTTTTTTTTTTTTGTGAGGAGATCAGCCCTGAGCTAACATCCGCCAATCCTCCTCTTTTTTTGCTGAGGAAGACGGCCCGGGGCTAACATCGGTGCCTATCTTCCTCCACTTTATATGGGACGCCGCCACAGCATGGCTTACCAAGCAGTACTTCGGTGCGCGCCCGGGATCCGAACCAGCGAACCCCGGGCCGCCGCAGCGGAGCGCGCGCACTTAACCGCTTGCGCCACCGGGCCGGCCCCCCCCACATTGTAACTTTTTAAAGGAGCAATACTTGAGTTTCTTCCTTAAGATCTGAGATTACAAATCTTTCTTCAATTTAGCATTACTTATTGCTTATATACTATTTTTGAGTGTCCTTAAAAGAGCTATATTTAGTCTAAAGGTGGAAACAACCTAAATGTCCATCAACAGATGAATGGATAAACAAAATGTGGTAATACAAACAGTGGAATATTACTCAGCCTTAGAAAGGAATGAAATTTTAATACATGCTGCAACATGGATGAAAGGACATTATGCTAAATAAAATAAAACAGAAAAAGGACAAATATTGTATAATTCAACCTATATGAGGTACCTAGAAGAGTCGAATTCATAGAAAGAAAATAGAATAGTGGTTACCAGGGACTGGGGGTAGGGGGAAAAGGGGAGTTATTATTTAATGGGTACAGAGTTTCAGTTTGGGATGATAAAAAAGTTCTGGAAATAGATAGTGATGATGGTTGCACAATAATGTGATTGTACTTAATGTCACTGAACTGTACACTTAAAGATGGTTAAAATGGTATTTTATGTTATGTATATTTTACCACAGTAATAATAAAAAGAACTGTACTGTGTACCAAAGTTACCTGCCAGCAAGTTACTGTAGTCTGAAGTGAGTGGCTAGGTGCATCAGTGAGTGTCACTGGATTAGCACCAAGGTGACGATGTCATGGCCAAGTTGCTCTAAGTTTCCCTTCCATTAGCTACTGGAACTCAGAATGGCAAATGTGCTGCTCAGCATAACAGTACATCCCAGTTAAAAGCAACTATTCAGACATAACCTTTCCATAGAAATATTTACACATTGAAACCCATACCCTTGGGTTGATGACATTTCCTTCTCAAGATATTTTTTGGTTTGCTTCTCAGGTGAACTTGTTTAGATATGGCCAAGGGTATACCTTTGCTAAGCATAATCTTTTCTCTGCTACACAGATACAAGTGTGGTTAGTGAAGGTCATGACCTTAGATTAAATGCTTCACCTAAATCCTCAAGAACCCCCAATAGTCTTTGTTAACCACAGATGCAGCCCTGCCTCTGTTTCAGAGCATTCAGCCGCTCAGCAGCAGTAGCTTGTTCATATGATTCAGTTTCTTCATTGATGTAATTTTATTTGTTAATAACGCTCCCTTTTCCTTTCTGCTGCCAGAGTAGGCTGAAGGCTGTGCCGTGTACAGACACACGAAACATGGGTGTGGGCTCTCCGTGCGTCCTCCCAGACCATTCTCTTGGTCTAATCCTCGCATTGATGGGTTATATGCAGTGTTGTTTCACTTTCCATTTTTCTTGCAGTTTCACCACTCTGACTGCCTCTCCACCTGGCTGCTTCATTTCATTGCCACTAACTACCTCATCTTCAGTCAAAAGCCTGAATTTCAGGATCTTTCAGGTAGATTGCCAATTACTGTTTTGAAAAGAAAACTTTATGTTCTTTGTTCTTAGATTTGAGACATAGTTTGTAGGAATAGTAGTTTTAAAAAATAAAAAGTCAGTGTAATACATTTCCTTTCAAATATGCAGTGTTGTAATTGAGGACACTTTAACGTATAGTCACCTGTGTTACACAAGAAGTTTTCTAGTGATTGTTTTATGGCTCCCATTTATTTTTAAATGCTTTTCTTTTTTTTTTTTCGTGAAGTAGAGAGATAAGGTTGCCTAAGGTGGCATTTAGTTGTGATAAATGAGATCTTGGTTTTAACCTTCTAAGTCAGAAGGAAAATTAAACAGTACATATTTTTAAATTTTTTCTTGTAAAGGAATTGTAACTATTGTTTATTATTTACACTATATAGTTCTATTGTACTGACATCTATGTCCATTAAGTATATCTATATAGGAGTCCATTGTATTACTTGAAAATAACAGTTTTTTATTGATCAAAGAGTGTTGCAAAACTTACTGAGCAGAGAGTATACACAATGTGATTTTTAAGGTAAATTATAAAGATTAAAACCAATCAAAGGGTGAGCTTCTGAGTGCTGCAGAAGAGGAAAGAGAATGAAAATAGAATAGTCATCAGAGTAGACTACCAGTTTAGATACAATGTTTGCTCATGTTATTACCTGGAAGAGACTCAAGGAATAATCAAGTTAAAAGGAAAAGGAAATTAAATATCACCTGGTCAAGTAGTTTCAAACTCTAAACAGAGAAATCTCCTTGGAGATGCCTGAAGGTCTTCTGACCTGGGGGGCAGAGAGTGGGGAGCAGGTGAGGGAAGAGGAGGGAGGGAAGAAGAGAGGCTAAAATTTGCAATTCTTGGACTCCTCCCTCCCACTTTCAAGCAGAGTATCTGTTTTATATCAGAGTTCTACATACGATTTTACTTGTAAAAGAGAATCTGCTGCTAAAAGATGTGAAATCTCTGGTTTCATTCAGCTACTTGTTGTACAGTTAAGGAAACCAGGAAACAGTTTCTGGCAGATGTATTGGCAGAGGTATTCAGCCAGTCAACAAACATATGCCTATTGGGAGCCTCCTTACATAGAATTCAACTATTAGTGCAGTAGACTAACGTAATAAATCAAAGCAGAACAATAGATATTTACTAACCGTCTACTTTATGCAAGAAAAAAACAAAGTCCATTTATATTTTATTATTTTTTTTAATTATTTTATTACAAGGTCCATTTATAAAGATAAGGCATGCTTCTGCTTGCTGTTAGTTAGTGCTATCGAGTTGATTCCTACTCTTAGCAACCCTCTGTACAGCAGAGCAGAACCCTCTGGTCTTTTTGTGCCATCCTCTCACCTTCCAGTGCTCTAGCAACAATGCTTCACTGTTATTCATAGAGTTTTCCTGGCCAATTTTTTCAGGTGGTCAGGTCCTTCCTCCTGATCTTAGTCTAGAAGCTCCACTGAAACCTGTCCACCGTGGGTAACCCTGCTGGTATTTGAAATACCAGTGGCATAGCTTTAGCATCACAGCAACAGGCAGCCGCCCTGGTGTCACAAGCGATAAACGGGTGCTGTGGTTCCCTTACCAGGAAATGTACCCAGGCCAGAGCAGTGAGAGCACAGAGTCTTAACCACTAGACCACCAGTTAGTTAGTAGGGACATTCTTGTAGAGTTATTCTTTAAAAAGTCAATTAAAAATGAAATGAATGAACATTTTGATTTTAGAACCACCTTCATTATGCCACCCTTAGGTCACCTTCATTTATAAAAGAAGAACAAAATTATTTGTCACTTACTATTTTGTAAAAATGTATGATATACATGGAGTACTATTACAATCTTGGGAGATAGATGCTCTATAAATCCTTCGAGTTATTAATTTTTATTTTATTTTATTACTTATACAATTTCCTATATAATATGTTATGACCACCTGGCATAGTGAACGGCAGGACTCCAGGGTGTAATCTAGAAGGCAGGGGAGGAAGAAGAGGCTGTGCCAGTGATTGTCTTATGTTCCTTTGATGGAAATTAAAGGGTATCATGAGTGCTCTCATTCGGCAGTACCTGTTCATGTCCAAGACCTGCTGTGATGTGTCCTCATGGACAGAGAAAAAAAGCCCCTTGTGGATAAGGGAGAATTGGATAGTCTAAATCAGTGGTCACAAACTGGCAGTCTGTGGGTTGAATGTAGCCTGCCAAGGGGTATTATTTGGACCACACAGTATTATTATTTTTTTTTAGTGTCAACATTTAAAAATTGTAACATGTCACATTTTAAAAATCTAAATTTCTGGCTTCGTTTGAGAAGTTGGAGGATCTGGCTACTCTGGGCCCATCTTTCTACATGGCAGCAACCTGGAACTAAGCAGTGGCTGCCCATTTAAGGGAGCATGTCCCCTCCAGAGTGTTATGGTCACCTCTCCTCCCCATCACCTTACACCTTACACTGGGACTACTTCATATGATCACTTGATGTTGAAAAGGGTTCTTACCACAGTCGCTTTACATCTTCCTGAAAGAATTGCACATTTTCAGCTTCAAAAATTGTCAAATTATTATTGGAATTCTGCGAGTTGCTTTCTCTCCACTGAGAATTTTTCTTTTGTAGAGGTGTTTAGAAATTGAAAACTGAGACTGGAAAAGATCCCATGTTAATGCTGGCACTGATACATCAGAACACAGTTACATAGCTTACTAAATATTAGACATATTTTATATACTGGACTCTTATGAAAACTAACAGCAATGCACAGGAATATAAATTACCCTTGGCATTTAAGGATTCATTACTCTCACAGTTTAATTTTCAATATTATATTATATATTATTTATTATAGAGTTTTTTGTCTTGTCTTATTTTTTGCTGGCTGCCAGAACTCATCTGTGATTACTTTTCTCTTTTTTTTAATCTTAACTGAGTAGTCGTATGTCACCTTTGCTTCCTAATGAAATCTACAACTAATTTCCCTGAGCAGCTAGGTTGTTCCTTTTTATCCAGGTCATGCATCCTGGATCAAGACCTTGATAATCCAAATTATAATATATGAATTTAAACAGTAGATGGAGAAGTGGAAACTGACTTAGCAGAAGGAAACCTAATTGCCCTCAGAAAGGAATACTGATGAGAAACAAGCCGATTCACCCAGCAGAATACCAAAAGCCTTAGGAATTCGAGGGACCAGGTATTTCAGAAAGCAGAATGAGGTTTGGGGCTGAAAGCAGTAGAATTAGTTGAACGTTAAAAAGTTTTTGCTATATTCCATCCCACCCAGGCAGGCAACCGCTTCTCCCTCATCACAGGAGATGGGTGGTTTATTCCTGGAGAAATTAAACTAAAAAAGTTATAGAATCGTGAATTCCAGGGAGATCAAGGTAAGGAGCTGGACTGAAAACATGGAGGTCATGTGAAAGTGTACACATTGTATAATAAGCCTCCAGCCTCCTTCCCATATCCAGGTTCCAGAACTCTGGCAGCCAGGTATTTGCCACCTTGAGTTCCATACTCTGGGCATGAAACAGAAGCATTGTTCTCCGGCCTCAGAGGAAAAATGTATAGGTGCAGTCATTTGGGAATTCTCTCAGTGAACCCAACAGATGTCTGCGCAGCCATGCTACAGTGTATTCCACCAGTCAAGTTCTACCCACCCCCAAAAGATTTCCAAACAGCTTTCTAGCATCTCACTCTTAAATATAAAGAGATAACTGAGGATTAACAGATGTTTGAGGCAATGTCCAACATGAAAGATAGATACCAAAACCAAAACCAAATGAATAAAAACAGAAGAGAAGGGGGCTGGCCCGGTGGCACAAGCAGTTAAGTGCGTGCGTTCTGCTGCGGCGGCCCAGGGTGTGCCGGTTTGGATCCCAGGCACACAAGGACGCACCACTTGTTAGGCCATGCTGTGGTGGCATGCCATATAAAGTAGAGGAAGATGGGCACGGACGTTAGCACAGGGCCAGTCTTCCTCAGCAAAAAAGAGGAGGATTGGCATCGGATGTTAGCTCAGGGCTGGTCGTCTTCACACACTCACACAAAAAAAAAAACAGAAGAGAAGGAACTTGGAACAAAGAGTAGAAGAAAACCTTAAAAAAAAAAAACCTAAAATTAATATCCTCAAAGAATAAGAGATATACATCCGTAAAGCAGGTATAGAATGTTATAAAAAAGAAACAGTGTTCATAGAGACAGAAAGTAGAATGGTGGTTGCCAGGGACTTGGTGGGGGAGCTAGCTGTTGTTTAATGGGTAAAGAGTTTTAGTTTTGCAAGAGGAAAAGAGTTCTGGGGATTGGTTGCACAACAGTGTGAATGTACTTAACACTACTGAACTGCACACTTAAAAATGGTTAAGATGGTAAATTTTATGTATATTTTATCATAATTTAAAAGAAACAATGAAAGAACAACAAGTCATTCTTGGAAATAAGAAATATGATAGCAAAAAAAAAAACCCCAACTAAATAAATAAAAGAGTTGAAAGATAAAGGTAAGGAAATCTCCCAGAAAGTAGGACAAAAAGATAAAGAGACAGATAGGAGAGAAACATTTTTTAAAAAATTGGAGGCTCAGGCCAGGAGGTGAAGTATCTGAGTAATAGAAGTTAATAAAGAAAAAAACAGTGGGAGGAAATTATCAAAGAAATAATATAAGAAGTTACCTCAGTACTAAAAGACCTAAGTCAACAGATTGAAAGGATCTGCTGAATGCTCAGCTTAATGAATGAACAAGGTCCATCTCTGGGACGTACAAGAACACTGACTATCAGTAGAAAAATCTAAAGGTTTACCGGATTAAAAAAAAACACACAGAGTACTTACCAAGGACTGTGAATCTGAATGGTAGTGGAGTCCTTAACAGCTTTGGAAACTAGAAAGCGGTGGAGTGCTGTCTTCAACATCAGGAGGGAAGTTTTCAACCTAGAACTCTATACCAAACCAGATTATCAGTAGTGTGTGAGGATCCGTTAAAGACGTTTCATCACAAGCAAGGTCTCAAAAATACTTGTTACATACCCTCTTTTTAAAGTAGCTAATAAAGGTTGTGCTTCACCGAAACTAGAGAATAAACAGAGAGAAGGACCTGGAGTCCAGGGCTGGAGGGATCCAACAGGAAAGAATGAAGCAGGCCTGGAAGGCAAAAGGGTGCAGGGCCCTGATGAGAAGGGAGATCCCCAGGGCAGCAACGACAATGACACCAGTACAGGGGTGGAGAGATTATTTGATAACTGTGACTGGGTGTAAAATAGAATTGAGAAGATTTTAAAGGGTGTTTGGAAGGTTGAGTTAGCTACAAAGAAAACTAATAAAATGGAAAAACAAGTTCGTTATCATCTCCAGCAAAAACGAGTCCTATTTGAAAACAAAAAAAGAAAGTACACAACAAAATACTGCTTGATGAAGCAGTGGACAAGATGTCTGCGATTGTAAATCACATAATAACATAAAGCTTGATGACTGATGTAACCCAAAATTGTGTTAAATGATTGTGGAAGGCTTGAGGGAAGGGTAGGGGATATAAAGCAGAGCTTGGATCTCATCTGTTAAATAAGAAATCAATAGTTAATATCTAAACTTGATCCAAAACAAAATATATTCAATTAACATTCTTTTTCTAAAAATTTTAGTGGAAGAACGCAGTTTTGTTGAAAAGCACAGATGGCCGTCGAATTTGTACTTGAAGCAGCTTGCGGAATACCGGAAGTATATTCACTCCCGGAAGTGTCGCTGCTTAGTAATGTAACCTGGCCCTTTTATCTACATACGATCTTTTTATTATTATGAAGAATGGGATACCTCTGGGTTCCGGTAAAATTCTTGTGACCGACACCAATATGGGTGTTAAAAAAAATCACCATACTGCTTAATGTGTTTATTAGTTCTACTGTGATCTTAAAAGGGAACAAAATCTGCCATAGGCTAAAACTAAAGCTTCACCCTAGTATATAAAGCTGTTGTACAGCTACCTTTTCCCTTTAAGATGCCCTATTGCTTTAGTGATATTAATACCCCTCCTAGTTAAGAAATGTTTAAATTAAAAAAAAATCATACAGGATTAATACAGAAATTTCACCATGTCTGATTAATTGCTCTATAAAAATAAGGGGCATTTAAAGACCCAATATGACTAATTCTATAATGAGAAATCTGGGGTAAGGTTGATCAATATGAAATTTTAAGAATAGAAATTTATCTGGGATTTTGAAAGTGAAACGCCACTTGGTTTCAAATCAGTGACGGTGTTTGAACCATCATGGAAAAAGAATTTGTTTTTATCTGGACAACCCAGCGGAGCCATCTTGTCTCTTCCCTGAGATTCTGATTAGGCAGGAAACCTCAACAGGGCTGGCTTTATGGCCATGTAACCTGTGTAGTCACACAGGGCCTCTTGCTTAGAAGGGCCCCACGCTTGGTTTAATGCTCTACTATTGCCACCTTGAAATTCTTAATAATGTTTGAAGAAGGGCCTCGCATTTTCACTTTGTACTGGGCCTCCAAAGTTACGAATATTTCCTAGCAGGGTATGTACTATGTTTTCTTGTTCAAACATCATTCTCTCTGAAAGCAGAAGAGAGGCATTGACATCAAAGGAAGAGAAGGAGGCTTGGCTGAGGGAAGAGATCACGTGTGGTTTCCCATCTTTGGGGAAGTCTGTACCACCCAGAGCCTCCCTCCACTGCCCCCTTCGCTGACAAGTGAGAAATACGTCATGTTGTCTTAGCTTTAAAACCCTTAGAGGGCCGGCCCCGTGGCTTAGCGGTCAAGTGCGTGCGCTCTGATGCTGGCGGCCCGGGTTCGGATCCCGGGTGTGCACAGACCCAGCGCTTCTCCCGCCATGCTGAGGCCAAGTCCCACATGCAGCAACTAGAAGGATGTGCAACTATGACATACAACTATCTACTGGGGCTTTGGGGGAAAAAAAATAAATAAATAAAATTATTAAAACCCTTAGAGCTCTGGCTCTATCATAGACGTACAAATACTTTCTCAATCACTCTGTAAGACCAGGATGTTGGTAAAAGTGACTGACCAGTGTGACTTTAATATGCATTTATAAAGATGCTCATAGTAAAAGATGCTTTCTAGAGAATTCGCTAGTGAAGACTCAAGAGTTTTTGTTTTAGTGTATTTACTAAGATTAGGATGTCAGTGGCTTGAATTGTTTGAATTCTTTCTGAGGACTGCATGGTTATTTGATGAAGAGTAGCATGAATCTTGTCCTTCAAGATTACTCAGTAAGTTAAAAGAAAGAATATAAAGACTTGGTACACGTAGAAAAGATGGTACTAGGATAGAGGACAGAATTATAGTTTCTCTTGGATCACATATGAACAGAAATAGTTACATCAGAAGCTCACAAGCTGAGAGATGGAAAACTAGATTACTATTTATTCTAAGCATCATTTTTATCTGTAATTGAATATTGGAATATATTTTTCTTTTAATTTCCAATGACTTTAGAATACACATAGTTTTTCCAACTATTCAAAGGTTTGATTAAACAATTTTACACCATAGTATTAGACATACTGCTGTACAGTTAGCCCTCGGATATATACCAACACTGTCAGAGTAAGACAGTAAAAATTCCCTACATATATCTTCTAAGAAACCTGATTTGAATTGGATTGTGTTGATGAAGATTACTGGAATGCGTTTTATTTTTTTTTTTGTATTTTAATCACTTGAGTTAACTATTGGCAAATCCCATTTGATAAGGATTAGCATTGTAAAGAATAGATACTGTAGTAGATTTCTAGAAATTCATTCACATTTAAGACCTTTTAAAATGCACTGGTAGCCTTTTGTTCTTCATAAGCATATTCTTAAATGTGAATTACAGCACTAAGAATTCTAAATCAGTAACTTTTAATCTAGGAAATTGAAAAATACAAATTCTAAAGCAAAATAAAATGTTTTCTTGAAAATACTATTTAACATTTAAATAGACCGTAGATAGTTTTTAGGTCGTTTGACCTCAGTGGAAGTTGGGTTTGGAAACTGGTGCCCTGTTGGTGTTGAGCATATAGTTTTTATTATGAAAGTTCTTTACCACCTGTGTGAGTGACATAAACACAGATGTCACAGCCCTCCAGAGCTAATCAGAACAGTAGTCAAATTAGTTTTTAAACCTAGACTCTTCAATACCTTTGAATTAACTCAATTTAAAATAACAAGAAATTAAAAAATACTTATAAACTATCTTGGAGAAAGGAGTGCTCTTTTAGATTTTTTTGACTGAAAGATTATTTCTAGATGAATGTATGCTTTGTGCTGGTCTCTGCTTCAATATATTTACCAATCATTTTAATTAGAGAAGATACTGTATAGTAGAACTAAGGCCTTTTCTTTCTAGGCCAGGTTTTCACCTCATATAACCCTTTGTATAATTCTGACTACTCTGTATTCATATTATAGGAGAGTAGGCTTGTAATATGGAAGTTTCAGTAACATAACTGAAATTCACCCTGTGCGAGCCAGCATGGTGGCTTCATATTGGGCAGTAGCAGAAAACTGAAAATTTGGATAAATTTGACTTCCAAGACAGCTAAACTTTTCAACTGTAATTTAAAAAACTACACTACACTGATATAGTTAATCAGACAAAAATGTCCTCAAGAGTACTTTATTTTATTTAAAGCATCTGTTTAATTCAATCTTTAATAATTTTGCAAAGAAGGGTATGTGTGTATTTTAATATAGCCTGACCTGAATTTATATGTTTTTAGCTTTAGTATTTAACATTTTGTAACAAATAAACCTTTTTTAAAACAAGCATAACACAGTGTCCTGTAGTTATTTTACCTTGGATGTTAAAATGCTGAAATAAATTTGGGAATACTTTCATGTGTTTCTCAAGCATAAATATGTTTCGTAATAATTTCCATCATGTGTAAAATATTTAGAATGTTGCTGATATTGTAGATGACTCGTGTGTGATGAGATAAAGAAATTTATATTACCTTTAACAGCTGGTAATATAACAGTTTATAATTTAATAGAACAGAATTTCTCTTAACAAAATAACTGCCTTTATTTAGAAAAATGCTTTGATAATTATTTAGCATGGAAGGAGCCCCTGCTGGCTTGAGTTGTGGCTGGGGCCAAGATTTTTGAGAAGTGGAGAAGCTGCTCTGCATAATAGGGGGTTAATAATTTGGAACTTTCCAACACAATGAAAAGGCAACCTACCGAATGGGAGAAAATATTTGCAAATCGTATATCTGATAAGGGGTTAATATCCAAAATATATAAAGAACTCATACAACTCAATAGCAAAAACAAAACAAAAAACCCCCTCAAATAATTTGATTAACAAATGGGCAGAGGATCTGAACAGGCATCTTTCCAAGGAAGACGTACAGATGGCCAACAGGTACATGAAAACATGCTCAACATCACTAATCATCAGGGAAATGCAAATCAAAACCACAATGAGATATCACCTCACACCTGTTAGAATGGATATTATCAAAAAGACAAGAAGTTAAGTGTTGGTGAGGATGTGGAGAAAAGAGAACGCTTATGCACTGTTGGTGGGAATGTAAATCAGTGCAGCTACTATGGAAAACAGTATGTAGGTTCCTCAAAAAATTAAAAATATGGGGCTGGCCCTGTGGTGCAAGTGGTTAAGCGTGCGCGCTCCTCTGCTGTCGGCCCGGGGTTCACGGGTTTGGATCCCGGGGATGCACTGACGCATTGCTTGGCAAGCCATGCTGTGGCAGCGTCCCATATAAAGTGGAGGAAGATGGGCACGGATGTTAGCCCAGGGCCAGTCTTCCTTGGCAAAAAAAGAGGAGGATTAGCAGGTGTTAGCACAGGGCTGATCTTCCTCACAAAAAGAAAAAATTAAAAATAGAACTACCAGGGCCGGCCCAGTAGCGTAGTAGTTAAGTTCTCGCGCTCTGCTCTGGTCTGAGGTTCGCAGGTTCAGATCCCAGGTGTGGACCAATGCACCACTTGTCAAGCCGTGCTGTGGCAGTGTCTCATATAAAGTAGAGGAAGACGGGCACAAATGTTAGCCCAGAGTTAATCTTCCTCACCAAAAAAAAAAAAAAAAAAAAACCCACACAAAAAGTTAAAATAAATAAATAAAAATAGAACTACCATATGATCTCTAACAATTTCACTTCTGGGTATTTATCTGAAGGAAATGAAAACACTACCAAAAAAATATATGCACCCCCATATTCATTGCAGCTTATTTACAATAGCCAAGACATGAAAACAACCTAAGTGTCCATCAGTGGAAGAATGGATATATATATCCAAGAGAATACATATATATCCAAGAGAATACATATATATCCAATAGAATATTATTCAGTGGAATATTATTCAGCCATAAAACAAGAAAGAAATCTTGCCATTTGTGACAACATGGATGGCCCTTGAGGGCATTATGCTAACTGAAATGAGCCAGACAGCGAAAGACAAATACCATATGACCTTACTTATACATGGAGTCCAAAATGAAAACAAAAAAAAAACCAAAACTGAACTCATAGATACAGAGAATAGATTGGTGGTTGCCAGAGGAGGGGCGGGGGTAGACAAAATGGGTGAAGGAGTTCAAAGGTACAAAGTTCCAATTATAAAATAATGGGGATATAATGTACGGTATGGTGACTATAGTTAATACTGTATTGTATATTTGAAAGTTGCTAAGAGAATAGATTTTAAAAGTTCTCATCACAAGAAAAAAATTTGTAACAGTGGTGATGGATGTTAACTAGACTTATTGTGATCATTTTGCAATATATACAAATATTGAATCATGTACATCTGAAACTAATACAACGTTATAATCGTGTTGCATAACATTTCAGTCAATGATGGATCACATATACAACGGTGGTTTCATAAGATTAGTATCACGTAGCCTAGGTGTGTAGTAGGCTAGACCATCTAGGTTTGTGTAAGTACACTATGATGTTTGCACAACAACTAAATCACCTAATGATGCATTTCTCCAAGTCTATCCCCGTCGTTAAGCGACGCATGATTGTACATGTCAATTATATCTCAAAAAAAAAAAGAATTTGGAACTTTCTTTTGGAAATGGGAGCCTAGATAGGGAGAGAGAGAGAACAGGGAGCCATAACATGAGGATGGAGTGTGCACTGTATAATACAACCCCTCCTCAGAAGGTTCCCAAATTGCCAGTAAAGTCTACTAAACCCATAAAGGCCTCCTACAATTCCATTGGAATTACGTTCCTAACACAAATCTGACCTGGGAACGCACCCTTCTAGAAGACCGCTGTTGCCTGTAGAAGAACCTCCATAGTCCTAACTGCCAGCAAAGCCTTTCATAACCTAGCCCTGTCTTTTCTGCCTTGACAGGTGAACTGTCTGTGGAGATTGTCTGTGTACTTGCACACTTCATACTTTCCCCGTGGCTTGGGTTGGGTTGCCGTTCCCTGTCTACTTTGCCAGCTCCTGCATATCCTGTAAATATCATATCTCTCTTGCTTTCTGTGACTCTCCCAAGAAGAATTAATTGCTTCTGCATGTGTCTTTCCTTAGCTTTTTATTCATACCTTTCTCATGGCACTGTTTGCATTTTAGGTCTTTATGCATTGGTGGTCTCTACTTGGCTATAACTTGAGGGCGGGGACATGTCTTGATTTATCTTTGTGACTCCCTCCCCAACCCCCTATCAAGCACAGGGACTGACATACACTGTGTGTATAATAAATGGCACTGCAAAGGCCAGATTGCTCTAGCTGGAAGAATAATCAAAACATGCAAATGAGAAGTATGCTCACACTTGAAGCTTTTTTTGCCTTATGTCAGGAGTAGTCAGAGTCAGCTGGCATGTGGGATCTGGAGTGACCAGGGTGGCTGCCTGTCTGAGGAGTTGATGAACATATGGAATGAAAAAGTGATAAGTGGTGGACCACTGAGGGGATGCAAAATATGTACAAAATGATCCTTGGGGACACTTCTGCCTGGGAGTCTCTGTTGGAGGTCAGGCAGTAAGATGGGAATGGGGGGCAGGGGACAGAAGTTTCCTCTTGTGCATAACGCAGGTGAAACAGCTCCCAGTGTTACACATAAAGTTTGTATGCAAATGATCCTTTAACTGCATGCAAATGATTTCCCTGGCATGCACCTGGCTGTGTTCTCAAAATCTTAGTTGTCCTGCTCTGCTGTTATAGCTTAATGTTCAACAATGAGCTAATGATCAGCACTAGTATGAGAGTGTCTGACATTCTCTTACATGTTCAGGGCAGAGAGCTCTCCTATTTACTCCTGTTTAAGAAAATAGCATGCAATTTAATGGACACAATATATTACTTAGGTAAAAAAAATTAAAAAAAGGTAGAAGGAGTTGGGATCTCAGACCCTCTTCTTTGCTGGAAACTTGGACTGGAAAGATCCTCAGGAGAACTCTCTAACTCAAAAACAAACTACCCAAAACCAAAACAGTAACTTTTCCTTAAAGGCTGAGCTTAGTCCCTTATGTATGACTTAGTGTCTCTCTTGTTTTGTTCACATCCAAGCCAGATGGGCCATCCTTTTATCTTGTTTCTTCTTCCCCTAGTAACTATATCACCACTAAAATGCTTTTCTCTTAATACTTGTAATTCCTATGACTCCAAAGTTCCCAGTGGTTTAGTCTCTGGCATAAACTGTTCAAGCAGAACAGTTCAACAGGCAAAAATTACTAAAAGTGGCAAAAATTATTAAAAATGGGGGCCAGCCCAGTGGCATAGTGGTGAAGTTCACGTGCTCCACTTTGGCGGCCCCAGGTTCACAGGTTCGGATCCTGGGCGCAGACCTACGCACCGCTTATCAAGCCATCCTGTGGCAGGTGTCCCACGTAAAATAGGGGAAGATGGGCACAGATGTTAGCTCAGGGCTAATCTTCCACACACACACACAAAACTATTAAAAAGGTTTCTCATCCCTTTTTATTTTTTAGTGTTATCATTTTGTAACAGATAATATATTTGCCTGGCTCAAAGCTCAAAATAATATAAAAAGTATGCTTTGGGAAGAGAGTCCTTGCTCCCATCCCTGTTTCCCTTTACCCACTTCCCACATTTCCCATAGGTAATCACTTTCATTTGTTTCTTATGCATCATTACAGTGTTTATTTATGTGAATACAAGCAAATGAAAATGCATCTGCTCATCTTCCTCCCTGCAGTAGACAGAATAATGGCCCTCCAAAGATATTCACATCCTAATCCCCAGAACCTGTGAATGTTGCCTTTCATGGCACAAGGGACTTTGCAGGTGTGATTAAGTTAAAGATTTTGAGATACGAAGATTATCTTGAGTTGGTCCGTTGTAATTCCAAGGGCCCTTGTAAGAGGGAGGCAGTAGAGTAAGAGTTAGGACAGGAGGCAAGGTGAGGATGAGAGATTTGAAGATGCTACCCTTTGAAGATAGAGGAAGGGGTCATGAGCCAAGGAAGGACAGCCTGTAGAAGCTGGAAAAGGCAAGGAAATTGACTCTCCCCTCAGAGCCTTCAGAAGGAACCAGCCCTGTTGACAACTTGACTTGAGCCCAATCAGATTGATTTTGGACTTCTGCCCTCCAGAACTGTAGGACAATAAATTTGTGTTGTTTTAAGCCGCTAAGTTTGTGATCATTTTTTACAGCAGCAATAGGAAACTAATACACCCTCTTTCTTATACAAAGGTGACATAAATTACATCCTTTGTTCTCAGTACTATTTAAGGGGAGGTAGATGGGGCCTCAATATCTTGAACATAACAATTCATTAAACCAGTTGTTCTCAAACTGTAGCAGTCATCAGAATTACCTGAAGGGCTTTCTAAAACACAGAATGCTGGGCCCCAGTCCCAGAGTTCTGATTTTGATGATCTTGGTTGGGGCCTGAGAATTTGCATTTGAAACAAGTCCCCAGGCCTTGCGGATGCTGCTTGTCCATAGAACGTGCTTTGAGAATCCATTAAACAATTCCATTTTGGGGGATTCTGAAGCCCCCGGCTACTCTAGGGCCTTCCTACTCCCCCAGCCCACAGGGGCTTCCTTTCCCCCTCCCCTGTCAGTTTGACCTTTGGCTTCTAGACCCCGGTATAGCTCTGTCCCTGTCCCCTCATTGTTCTGATTCTGCTGGACAGGGTTTCCCGTGAGGCCTTGGCCTGTGAGCAGCCAGGCCAGCAGAGCCTCCCAGGACCATTTCTCTGGGTTGGGGCTACAGTCAGACGCTCTCCGGCTCACACACAGCCTCCTGCAGGCCTCCCCTCGTCATCGGCTCCCCATCTACTCTCAGGGTTTCTCTGGGCTTATACTCAGTACCAGGCCCTTGACCCTCTTGCCCAATAAATGACGCAGGGCTGTGAAAAGGCCTTGTAGGACAAAGTTTGGTTAAACCAGTTTTGTGAGAGAGCAGGGAGTTACTAAGTAACCACTGCCCCCCCCCCCGCCCCCTGCATACAGGCTTGCTTTGAACTTCTGCTAGTGCTTCTCTCTGTCTCCTCTTGATGGGAAGTATCTTGCTTTTGCCTTTACTTTTAGTAAGTTTAAGGCTATAGAAAAATAACTACAATTTCCTCAGCTTCAGTTTTCATAACATTTATGTAGACATTTTTATTTACCTAGAGATCTCTTATCTAATTCTCTCCCCACGGTCACCTGGGTAATTGGACACATCATTGTTCTTCGGTCTTATGTCTCCTTGGTTGGAAGAGGAGTAGGGTTGGTTTTCTAAATTTACAGTGACTTCCTCTGAGGAATAAAGTGCTTCGGAGTAAACTAGGACATTTTGGTCTAAGGTAACTATATACCAAAATCCCTGAGAGGCCACTAATAGAACTCCTGGTAACAGGTAGGAAGGGGGATTATGAGGCTGCAATGCCCAGGCAAGGTTCAGATGCTTTCATTGACTAGCTGGGAAGCAAAAGCTAAGACATTTCCTTGGCAAGAATTCAAATGTAAAGACGATCGTTTAAGTAAATAGGTACTAGCAAGTCTTACCTGGGCATTTTTCTAAGCTGCCCACCACAAACAACAACAACAAAACCTTCTCTTTAATAACCTTCACTGTTTTTAATGAATATGGTAAGAAAGGCTGACCTTGTTTGGGACCTTAGCATAAGCAGACACGAGGGTTCCGAAGCTGCTCTCGAGTACCAGTCTGGACGTGCTGATTGCTTGCATCTTACTTCATTTTTACACGTCTTTTAGTACCATTTCCAAAATGTAACAGTTGCTTAAAAAATGTCTTTTGAATTGAACGGGACACGGCTGATGGAGAACCCAGCAGAGTTACTGGTCTCCAAGTTGACAGTGTTGACTGTGGTGGCCCAGGTGCCCCATTTCTGCTTAGGGACCAGGGAACTTGAACAGAGGGTTTGGGCCCTGGAAAGGGGCACAGAGGACACCCACAAGAGAAGCAGGGTGAAGCTCCACCCTCAAGGGACTTCAAGGCAGGGCCTTCAGGGAGGGGCAAGTGTGGAAGGACAGGAGGGCCACGTGAGACATCCCAGGAATAACTTCAGGAGACTTGCAGGCAGAGGCGTAACTGAGTGAAATGTCTATTGTTACTATTTGTATGAACTCCATAGGCTGGTGAGGCCTGGGGAAATTGAAGTATAATTTATTATTTCAACTTTACCATTTATTGCGCTTGTATTTTGCATACATTGTTTCCTTTAGAAGAGACAATATAGCATGGGAAAGTAGTCTGGTGGGGTGATTGAACACGAGGGTGATGAAGCCAGACGAAGCCAGATGAAGCTCGGGTTGTCAGATCCCTGCTCCACCTTTTACTGTGTGACCTCAGACAGGTGAAGTGGCCTCTCTCTGGACTTTGTTTGCTCCTTTATAAAAGGGAACTAATGGATGCAGCAACCTCAGTTCCATTGGGAGGAGTAAATGAGGTTATACGGATAAAATGCTGAAACCAGTGTCTTGCACAGACTTAGTACTCTGTAAGTATCAGTGTTATCATTATTATTATCACATTTTTCCAGCAATGAGTCAGGTGCTATCAGGATCTCCATTCTAAAATGAGCACAGTGAGTAAGGGCCTAAGGCCATGTAGTTACTAACTGGCAGAGCTGGGAAGAGCCCAGACCTGACTCTAAAGCCTGTTATGTTCTACCAACTAGCAAACGGCCTCCATAAGCATTCTAAGAAAAATGTAAAATAATCCGGCTAACGCTAGAATTGATGCTCCTTTTGAAGGTGCTGCAACACTGCAGGCTTTGTGCAATGTGGGAAGACAAATGGAGACTGGATGTGTCCCTAGAAGAATTACTCTTTGAGCTTCCTTGCAAGGCTGACTTCAAGGTCAAGGAGCCATCAAAGTCATCACCCCTCCCCCACCTCCATTCACACTCCCTTCCCAGGAAACTATTCCAAGGTCTAAATTTGATCATGATTCTTCAAATGTTATGACTGGTTAACACCCCACCCTTGTGGTTAATACTGGAAGTAAGTAACCCAAGACTGATGACTAGAAAACAAACAGCATATCCTGGTATGAAGAGGTCAGAGAGAAAGGTAGCTGCTTGCAGGGTCTGTTCAACCCCAACAGCCAGGTAGTGAGATTTCTGTGCTAATCCTCTTCCATTTTAATTAATTTAAATTTACTTAATTGAATTCTCATAGTAAAAACCCAAGCTGGAGAGATTTGCTTAGCCACAGGCACATAGCTAGGGAATAGCCTAACCAGGATTTGAATTCAAACCATGTTGCTTCTAAGCCATAAAATTCTACCCTTGGAGCAGCAATTTCAGGTTCTTGGGCTAGTTCCTGTAGGAGCTGTGCAGCTTAGATGAACATTCTCTCGTTGAATTGTACAACTGAAATAGGCGAATTACATGAGCTATAAAATACATCTAAATAAAGTTGTAAAAAAAAGAAAGAAGAAAGAGAGAAAGAAAAAAAGAAAAGAAGGAAGGGAGGGAGGGAGGAAAGAAGAAAAACATGAGTTGCTAGAAAAAGATTTTCTCATTGGCTCGATAACCACTGTAAACCATGACATGAGTTCAATGAAGGCCAGTAGAACTGAATAAAAACTGAAAAATTTTTCGGTTCACCCCCTTGTCAACTGCTCTTGAATTTCTTACCTGCCGCTTCATGTCACACCCACAATACAGCCTTGTGACCAAAGCTCTTCACTCCTTGAAGAGCAAGTACAAACACCTTTGGGTGTGTGTGTTTGTTTTTGGTAATGGCATGCTTGCTGCAGTTGACAGAGTCCTAGGATCTATGACTTTCTGAAAGAGCCCAGTCTTAAGGATTCCACTTATACAGTTGCTAATGCTTAGGACTGTGCTGATAAATCAGCTCTAACAACTCTTGGCACAGACTTTTGGTTGCAGTGAGGCTTGCAGTGAACCAGCAGATGAAGACTTTAATAGATTTTTTGTCATTATTGAGAACTTCGGGACTTATGCCTGTTACCAGCTGAAAGTGTAAATAAGTTAGAGGACACTGACATGGAAGAAATGCCAGACATTGACATGATGCACTGTTGAACTTCCCTTGCATGCAATGGTGTTAGCCACAGAAAAGCAAGTGAGGACTGGCAAATGAGTTGGGGGAGAGAAATGAAAGGGTAATAAATCAGCATTCTCAATGCTTGTCGCTCTTAAATTCCGAGAGGTGCTTGAAGAAAGGACTGCTAGTTAAAAGCTTTGAGAAATGATGGGTACTTTATTACTACTTTGGAAATTCACAATGCACGCTAGCATATTAAAGATTCTGACTCGTTCCGAGGTAGGGCTGCCAGCCTGATGAATGCTAGCAGAGTCTTCACAAGCCTGTGAGGGTGTCTCCTGGGTAAATTCAACAAGCTCCAAGCCTTTCCATTGCTGCTGCCATTGCTCTGCTGCTAATGCCCAGCACAAATCAAACATTCATTTCTACTAACACGTTGTAGATGCTGACCTAGTATATCTGGAGGGTCCAAAGGATAAGACCCATCCCCACTTCATCCCTCCAAGCCGGAGATGCTCTCAGGGAGGCTGTTTCCCCACTATCCATCCTATGTTGTTACCTTCTTATATCTCAGCAAAGGGAGAGAGGTGAAAGTTGGTATGTATGTGGGGTTTGATGAGGCTAAGTGTGTAAGTTTTTTTTTGTAATAGACTTTATTTTTTTAGAGCAGTTTTAAGTTCACAGCAAAATTGAGTGGAAGGTACAGAGATTTCTCATATACTCTCTGCCTCCACACATAGCAAGCCTTCCCCATTATCAACATCTCCCACCAGACTGGTACTTTTGTTACAATTGATGAACCTACATTGATGCATCAGAACCACCCAAAGTCTGCAGTTTACATTAGGGTTCACTCTGGTGTTGTGTATTCTATGAGTTTAGACAAACGTATAATGACATGTATCTGTCATTATAGTATCATACAGAATAGTTTCACTGCCCTAAAAATCCTCTGTGCTGTGTCTATTCATCCCTCCTACCCCCAACCCCCGGCAACCACTGATCTTTTACTGTCCCCATAGGTTTGCCTTTTCCAGGGTGTCATATAGTTGGAATCATACAGTATGTAGCCTTTTCAGATTGGCTTCTTTCACTTAGTCATATGCTTTTAAGGTTCCTCCATGTCTTTTCATGGCTTGATAGCTCGTTTGTTTTTAGTTCTGAATAATTTTCCGTTGTCTAGATGTACCACAGTTTATTTTCAATACCACTCACTAAAAGACTTCTTGGTTGCTTCCAACTTTTGGCAATTATGAAAACAGCTGCAATAAACATCTGTGTGCAGGTTTTGTGTGGACATCAGTTTTCAACTCCTTGGGGTAAATACCAAGGAGTGCAATTCCTGGATCATATAGTAAGAATATGTTTAGTTTTGTAAGAACCCACCAAACTGTCTTCCAAAGTGGCTACACCATATTGCATTCCCACCAGCAATGAATGAGCGTTTCTGTTGCTCCACATCCTTACCAGCATTTGTTGGTGTCAGTGTGCCAGATTTTGGCCATTCTAATAGGTGTGTAGTGGTATCTTGTTATTTTAATTTGCATTTCTCTGATAACATATGATATGGAGTGTCTTTTCATATGCTTATTTCTCGTCTGTGTATCTTCTTTGGTGAGGTATCTGTTAAGGTCTTTGGCACGTTTTTTTAATCAGATTTTTTTAACCTTGAGTTTTAAGAGTTCTTGGTATATTTTGGATGTCTTTTATCAGATATATCTTTTGCAAATATTTTCTCCCAATCTGTGGCTTGTCTTTTCATTCTCTTGACAGTGTCTTTCACAGAGCAGAAATTTTTAATTTTAATGAAGTCCAGCTTATCAATTCTTCCTTTCAGGGGTGGTGCTTTTGATGTTGTATCTAAAAAGTCATTCCCAAACCGAGGATCATCTAGATTTTTTACCATGTTATTTTCTAGGAGTTTTATAGTTTTGCATTTTACATCTAGGTCTGTGATCTATTTTGAGTTAAGTTTTGTGAAGGGTATAGTGTCTGTGTCTAGATTCATTGTTTTGCATGTGGATGTCCAGTTGTTCCATCACCGTTTGTTGAAAAGACTATCTTTGCTCCATTTTATTGCCTTTGGTCCTTTGTCAAAGATCAGTTGACTGTATTTATGTAAGTCTATTTCTGGGCTCTCTATTCTGTTCCATTGATCTATTCATTTGTTCTTTCCCTAAGATCACACCATCTTGATTACTGTAGCTTTATAGTAAGTCTTGAAGTCAGGTAGTGTCAGTCCTCCAACTTTGTTCTTCTCCTGCAATATTGCACTGGCTATCCTAGTTCTTTTGCCTCTCTATATAAACTTTAGAATCAGTTTCTCAATATCCAAAAATAACTTGTTGGGATTTTGATTGAGATCGCATTGAATCTGTAGATCAAGTTGGGAAGAACTGACATCTTGACAATATTGACTCTTTCTATCCATGAACATGGAACATCTCTCCATTTATTTCATTCTTCTTTGATTTTTTTTTATCAGAGTTTTGTGGTTTTCCTTATATAGATCTTGTACATATTTTGTTAGATTTATACCTAAGTAGTTCTTTTGGGGGGGTGCCAATATAAATGGTATTGTGTTTTAATTTCACATTCCTCTTATTCATTGATGGTATATAGGAAAGTGATTGACTTTTGTATATTAACCTTGTACCCTGCAACCATGCTATAATTTCTTATTAGTTCCAGGAGATTTTGTTTTTGTTTTTGTTTTGGTGAGGAAGAGCAGCCCTGAGCTAACACCTGTTGCCAATCCTCCTCTTCTTGCTGAGGAAGATTGGCTCTGGGCTAGCATCTGTGCCCATCTTCCTCTACTTTATAGATGGGATGCCTGCCACAGCATCGCTTGATAAGAATTGCATAGGTCTGCACTTGGGATCCGAACCTGCAAACCATGGACCGCTGAAGTGGAGCACATGAACTTAACCACTATGCCACCAGGCTAGCCCCCGAGTTCCAGGAGTTTTTTTGTCAGTTCTTTTGGATTTTCTACATAGACGATCATGTCATCTGAAAACAAAGTTTTATTTCTTCCTGTTCTTGTCTATTATTTCCTTTTCTTGTCTTATTGAATTAGCCAGAACTTCTAGTAAGATGTTGAAAAGGAGTGGTGAGAGGGGACATCCTTGCCTTGAACCTGATCTTAGTGTGGAAGCTTCAAGTTTCTTGCCATTAAGTATGATGTTATGTGTGAATTTTTTGTAGAATCTTTATCAAGTTGAAGAAGTTCCCCTCTATTCTTAGTTTACTGGGAGTATTTATCATGAATTGGTGCTAGATTTTGTCAAATGCCTTTTCTGCATCTATTGATATGATCATGTGATTTCTTTTGTTTAGCCTGTTAATGTGATTGATTACATTAATTGATTTTCAACTGTTGAAATCAGCCTTGCGTACCTGAGATAAATCTGCTTGGACCAAGTATATAATTCTTTTTATACATTATTGGATTTGATTTGTTAATATTTTGTTGAAACCTTTTGCATCTGTGATCATGAGAGATACCAGTCTGTAGTTTTCTTGTAATGTCTTTATCTGGTTTTGGTATTAGGGTAATGCTGGCATCATAGAATGAGTTAGAAAATATCCCTGTGTTTCTATCTTCTGAAACAGATTGTAGAGAATTGGTGTAATTTTTTCCTTAAATGTTTCCTAGAATTCACCAATGAATCCATCTGGGACTGATGCTTTCTGTTTTGGAAAGTTATTATTGATTCAGTTTCTTAATAGACATAGGACTAATCAGATTGTCTGTTTCTTCTTGTGTGTTTTGGAAAGTTGTGTCTTTCAAGGAATTGATTAATTTCACCTAGGTTATCAGATTTGTAGGCACAGAGTTGTCCGTAATATTCCTTTATTATCCTTTTAATGTCCATAGGATCTGTAGTGATGTAGTCTCTTTCATTTCTGATATTAGTGTTTTGTGTCCTTTCTCTTTTTTTCTTAGATAGCCTGGCTAGAGGCTTGTTAATTTTACTGATCTTTCCAAAGAACCAGCTCTTGGTTTTGTTGATTTTCTCTGTTGAATTTCTGTTTTCAATTTCTTCGATTTCTGCTCTAATTTTTATTATTGCTTTTCTTCTGCTTAATTTGAGTTTAATTTGCTCTTCTTTTTCTAGTTTCCTAAGATAGAAGTTTAGATGACTGATTTTAGATCTTTCTTCTTTTTTAATATATGCATTCAATGATATAAATTTCCCTCTAAGCACTGCTTTTGCTGCATTCCACAAATTTTGATGTCATCTTTTCATTTTCATATAGATCAAAAATATTTTAAATTTCTCTCACGATTTCTTATTAGATCCATGTATTATTTAGAAGTGTGTTGTTTAATCCTATGTATTTTAGGATTTTCCAGGTATCTTTCTGTTATTGATTTCTAGTTTAATTCCATTATGGTCTGAAAGCAGACATTGTATGATGTATATTCTTTTAAATTTGTTAAGGTATGTTTTATGGCCCAGAATATGGGTTTATCCTGGTGAATGTTCCATGTGAGCTTGAGAAGAATGTGTATTCTGCTGTTGTTGGATGAAGTAGTCTATAGATGTTGATTATATCTGGTTGATTGATGGCGTTGTTGAGTTCAACTATGTCCTTAATGATTTTCTGTCTGCTGGATCTGTCCATTTCTGATCGAGGGAGGTTGAAGTCTCCAACTGTAATAGTGGATTCATCTATTGTTCTCTGCAGTTCTATGAGTTTTTGCCTCATGTGTTTTGACGCTCTGTTGTAAGGCACATACATGTTAAGGAAGGTGCATGTCTTCTTGGAGAATTTATCCCTTTATCTTTATGTAATGCCTCTCTTTATCGTTGTTAACCTTCCTTGCTTTGAAGTCTGCTCTGCCTAAAATTAATATAGCTACTCCCACTTTCTTTTGATTAGTGTTAGCATGGTATAATTTTATCCATCCGTTTGCCTTTAATCTATATGTCTTTAGATTTAAACTGAATTCTTGTAGACAACATATAGTTGGGTCTTGTTTTTTGATCCATTCTGACAATCTGTCTTTTAATTGGTGCATTTAGACCATTGACATTCAAAGTGATTATTGACGTAGTTGGATTAATATCTACCATATTTGTGGGGCCGGCCTAGTGGTGTAGTGGTTAAGTTCGTGCTCTCTGCTTTGGCGGCCTGGGGTTCATAATTTCGGATCCTGGGTGAGGACCTATGCACTGCTCATCAAGCCATGCTGTGGTGACGTCCCATATACAAAATAGAGGAAGATGGGCACAGATGTTAGCTCAGGGCTAATCTTCCTCAGCAAAAAGAGGAGGATTGACAGTGGATGTTAGCTCAGAGCCAGTCTTCCTCACACACACATGCAAAAATCTACCGTATTTGTTGCTGCTTTCTGTTTGTTGCCCTTGTTCATTGTCCCTATTTTTGTCTTTCATTTTTTTCCTGCATTTTGTGGTTTTAATTGAGCATTTTATATGATTCCATTGTTTTTCCTTTCATAGCATATCAGTTATGTATTTTTACCTTTTTTTAGTGGTTGCCCTAGAGTTTGCAGTATATATTTACATCTAATCCAAGTCCACTTACAAATAACACTAGACTACTTCACAGGTAGTGTGAGTACCATATAATAACAAAATAATCATAATTTCTCCCCCCTGTCTCTAGTATCATTGCTGTCACTCATTTCACTTATACATAGCATACATTTGCCCATGTATATATATACATTCACTTATATACATATACATTCACTTATACATAAGCATACATAATCAAATACATTGTTGCTATTATTTTGAACAAACTGTTATCTGTTATATCAATTATGAATAGGAAAAATAAAAGTTTTTACTTTACCTTCACTTATTCCTTCTTCAATGCTCTTTTTTTCTTTATATAGATCCCGGTTTCTGACCTGTATCATTTTTCTTCTCTCTGAAGAACTTCTTTTAACATTTCTTGCAGGTCTACTGGAAACAAATTCCTTCAATTTTTGTTTGTCTGAGAAAGTCTTTATTCCACCTTCACTTTTGAAAGGTAATTTTGCAGGGTACACAATTCTAGGTTGGTGGGTTTTTTCTTTCAACACCTTAAATATTTCAGTCTGCTGTTTTCTTGCTTGTGTGGTTTCTGAGAAGAAGTCAGATTTAATTTTTATCTTTGTTTCTCTATAGGTAAGGTGTTTTTTCCTCTGACTCCTTTCAAGATTTTTTCTTTATCTTTTATTTTCTGTAGTTTGAAAATGATAGGCCTGGGTGTAGTTTTTTTTTTTTTTTTTTGGCATTTATCCTGTTTGGTGTTCTCTGAGCTTCCTGGATCTGTGGTTTGGTGTCTGCTATTAACTTGAGGAAAATCTCAGTCATTAATGTTTCAAATATTTCTTCTGTTCTTTTCTCTCTTTCTTCTCCTTCTGGTATTCCCATTATGCATATGTTATACTTTTTGTAATTGTCTTATAGTTCTTGGATAGCCTGTTCTGGTTTTTTTTTTTTTTTTCCCTCAGTCTTTTTTTGTCTTTGCTTTTCAGTTTTGGAGGTTTCTAATGAGATATCCTCAAGCTCAGATATTCTTTCCTCAGTTTTAGTCTGTTCAGGCTGCTATAACAAATTACCACAGACTGGGTAGCTTATAAACAACAGAAATTTGTTTCTTACAGTTCTGGAGGCTGCAAAGTCCGAGATCAAGGTGCCAACATGGTTGCATGAAGGCTCTCTTCCTGGTTCGTAGCTGGGGGCTTCTCACTGTGTCCTCACATGGTAGAAGGGGCTAGGGAGCTTTGTGGGGTCTCTTTTATAAGAGCACTAATCCCATTCATGAAGCCTCCAACCTCATGACCTAATCACCTCCCAAAAGCCCCACCTTCTAACACCATCACATTGGGTGTAAAGATTCCAACATATGAATTTTTGGGGGGTAGACGCAAACTTTCAGACCATAGCCCATGTCAAGTATACTAATGAGCGCATCAAATGAAACACTTCTGTTACAGTGTTTTTGATCTCTAGCACTTTTTGGTTTTGGTTCTTTCTCAGGATTTCTGTCTTTCTGCTTACATTACCCATCTGTTCTTACATGCTGTCTACATTATCCATTAGAGCCTTTAGCATGTTCATCAGTTGTTTTAAACTCCCAGTCTGATAATTCCAGCATCCTTGCCATATTTGAGTCTCGTCTAATGCTTGCTCTGTTTCTTCCAACTGTGTTTTTTGCCTTTTAATATGCCTTGTAATTTTTTCTTGATAACCAGACATGATATACTGTGTACCTGCTATAAATGGGCCTTTAGTAATGTGGTGGTAAGATGCGTGGAGGGAAGGGAAGCCTTCTATAGTCCTTTGAGTAGGTCTCAGTTTTTTAGTGAGCCTGTGTCTCTGGCCTGTGAGCTTCTCATGTGCTTCTCAGTTACCATCCCCACCACCATCTCCACCCCCACCCCCAGCCAAGTGGAATAGGATGGCTAGAATGGAGTTGGGTATTTCCCTTCTCCCTGTGGAAGACTAGAGGGCGCTGTAGTTGGGTTTTCCCCTCCAGCACGTCAGTTAGGCTCTGATAAAACCCCAGCAGTATAGGCCCTAGTTAAAAAGTTAACTGCTGAGGACAGACCTTGTTAAGAAGAATAGAGTGCTCTGGTATATATCAAAATGGTTCCTTTTCTCCTTCTCCTGCTGGAAGCATGAGGGAATTTTTGTCTTCAATATTTACTGTGAGAACCTCATTAGAACTCCAGGAAGTAAAACTCACAAAAGTGTGGGGGCCCCTGATGACTGGGTCCCCATGGAGTTTTTTACTCTAGAATTGTCCACACTGAGCCTTCAGCAATTTGTCAATTACAGTTCAGGTTTCCCTACCCCGGCACTAATTCTCAACCACCTCTGCTCCAGTTAAGTTGTGATTCTCTATATTGTCCGTATCTCCAATTTGATGGGCAGTGGTTTACCCTGTGACCTTAATTCTTATGGATCTAAGGAGAGTTGTTGATTTTTCAGTTTATTCAGCTTTTTATTTGTTATTAGGGTGGAGTGTTGACTTCCAAGCTTCTTACATACAGAATTGGAAACTGAAAGCCCTCAAGAGCATAAGTTTTTTAAAGTTTGTCAAGTAAAAGGCCTGGACTCTCAAAATGAGTGTAAGCCCTGTAGGCCAGCACATTGTGGCTGGCACTTAGCCCAGCGTTTCCCAAACTCGTTTGACCATCAAATCCCTTTTTTCATGTAGCATTTATTAACATGCCATGGAACCAGTGTTCTGAAGAACCTACTTTGGGAAACACTGAGCTAAGAGACTGCCCACACTGGAGAATATCAAATCATTTTTTGTGTTGTGGCGCAGTGTCCGGAGGCCCAGGAGGCCCTTCAATCATTCCACTGGGCCAGGAAACACAGCTGGTCTCCTTTAAAATGAAAGGCCCAGTGAAAGGCAGAGTGGTTATGAGTATGTGCTCCTGGAAGCCTGCTGGGCTCACATCCTGTCTCTACTGAGAAACTCTGGGCAATTTACATAACCTCTTTGTGCCTCAGTTTTTCCATCTGTAGAATGGAAATGATGATGATAGTAGTTGGCTTGTAGGGCTGCTGTGAGGATCACATGAGTGAAAACGTGCTCAAAATTTAGAATGAGCTTGGCACCCAGTGAGTGCAGCTGGATCTTTCTAAATTTCTATCACCATAGCATGCAGACTCTTACATTCACCTATTTCAACCACTGGGGAGATTATATAGTCTCTTTAAAATGCCTAGGAAACACAGGATAAAACTCATTATATGTTGACTTTGGTACGAGTTAACCATAATTTGATACTACCTTTACACAGCAGCTATGATCTATGTAAGCAGGAAGACTGAGAACCAGTGGTGTTAGCCATCTCCTTGGTACAGGGCAATAGTCTCCAGTATTTCCAAACTTGTGGACTCCCCACCTTGTTTTCAATATTAGAAGATGGGGCAGACCACAGTCTCTTGACATGTAGTGGTTATGCTTTAGGCGTCGACTGAGAAAACAGTATGGTCAAAAGCTATTGTGAATGCTGGGATGCTGTGTTAAAAAGTAAGTTAAATATTTTGGATAGATAATTATAGGCATATGCACTGATTCTTTAAATGAATCTATATTTTATTCCCTGCTGCTGCTGTCATACGAGAAAATAAACCAAGAAAAACTTCTAACTCGGTAAATCAATTGTTCACCTTTATTAAAATATTGGAAAAAATAGATGCCGTGAAAGATACATAGAATGGCACCTCTTTCTATACACCTGTGGAAAATTGGGATCTCTGTGTATATTCTCTTACCCTCTCAATAGCCCTGAGATCCCCCCAGGAGCTCATTCTCCCGTAGGCAAAGAATAATCAGTGGAGAAAAGGGTCCTCATACTGAAGACCGTCCCGCTAGTGGGGAACGCGTCACTCCTCAAATTCCTGTAAATGGGGATTTCTCTTCTCCTGCCAGCTCTGGGGGTGTTCAAGGGAGCATTTTGCATCCATTGCTCCATCCCTCACTTAGACGAGGGGAATTTCTCTGGTTGTATTAAGGACAGTCTATCAGCCACTGGGTCACACCTGGGTGGGTAATTTGTCCTCAAAAGTGGCCTAAAGCCACATCATCCCCTCCCTGATGCTGCCTGCCTCGGGCTTTCTGGAGGGGGAGAAGAACCAGGGCTCCCCCTTGGTTAACCTGCAGTCTATCTGTCTGGGGACACCCACACTCTTCCCTTTCTGGACTCAGCCTGTGGCCCATCCTTTTCCTCCCTTGCACTCTCTGGCACTCTCCAGTCACCCAGCGACTGTGTTTCTGGCTGGGATCTTCCAAGAAGGGTGCTGATTAAGGGTACTATGTCAGCTTTACATATTCAATCTTGTCACACATGGGGGTTGCGTTCTAGATGCTGGGGGACAGCCTTCATGGCCACAGCTTCCAGCTGATTTCTCTAATTGGGCCTTCCCAGGAGTTGTCAGTCCTCTATTCCCAGAGTGGATCCTTTGGTCCCCATTAGACACCTCTGGTTAGAACCCAGGGCAGATTATGTTAAAGATCATCCATACTCAATCCCCAGGATGCCTTGGAAGGACAATAAGGAAAGGCAGTGAAAATCCCCACCTTAAAACAACTTGTAATTTTATGTATGATGGCTTCCAAGTTTCACAAGGCACACAAGAGAAAAGTGAAAAGGCAGTTGCTCTGCTCTCTCCTGAGAAAGCTCAGCTGTAGGGGCCCAGGGGCTACAGCCCTGCTAGCCGAGAGGGAGGACCCTGACTGGGCAGGAAGAGCCCCTAGGAATAAAACCCCAGGGGCGCTAGGTGCAACCCCAGAGAAGTTACACAAAGTTCGGCACTTTCATTGGCTCTCCCAATACCCCTTCTTTTCTAGCCCCCCTTCAGCTCTGCACAGCTCACCAGAAAAGTCACCTGGGGACAGGAAATATAAATCTGTGCATAAATATAGACCTGTGTTTAAATATCACCTGTGCTTGAAGGGACGAGGCCAGAATTCTCTTCAACTAATTAGTAAGATGAAAGTCTGCCCCTTCAGATGTTCAATGTATTTAATAAGAAAAGATCACTATTAATATAAGAAAGGAATTTTACTTAAAATATCTCAGGAGCCCAGTTATCTAAAATATTTCCCAGAATCCACTAACCATTGTATGGTGTGGTGAATTAGGGAGCATGGCTCTCTCTCACAACCGAATGTCAAGATAATGGCCTCAGGATACTCACTGGGAGTAGAAGCAGTGTGGTCTGGGCCACACACCCATTTATCACCCCCGGCTGTTATTTCCCCATAAGGGCCATCTTTGGACAGCCTTGAACTGGGGGAAGGGCTGTCAGGCGTCCCACTCCAGGGACCAGGAAGCAGCAGGCTGAAGGCAGTTATTAAAATGAGACACCTGCCAGGGATGGAATCGCTTGCTTTTTTTTTTTTTTTTTTTTTTGTGAGGAGGTCAGCCCTGAGCTAACATCCGCTAATCCTCCTCTTTTTTTTTTTTTTTGCTGAGGAAGACGGCCCTGGGCTAACATCTGTGCCCGTCTTCCTCCACTTTATATGGGACGCTGCCACAGCATGGCTTACCAAGCAGTGCGTCGGTGCGCGCCCGGGATCCGAACCAGCGAACCCCGGGCCGCCGCAGCGGAGCGCGCGCACTTAACCACTCGCGCCACCGGGCCGGCCCCTGGAATCGCTTGCTTTTTAAAGTAAACAGAAGGAGCAGAGCTTTGGCTATGAATTTTTGCCCGTTATTTTTGTTGCTTTCCTCTGCCAACCCCTTGTGCCAACCTCTCGGTGCTCTTTGGATGACAGTCCTTTCTATCCCTGTGTAATCACCCAAAATCACTCAGCAAGGAGCCGGCAGAGAACAGGAGATTACATGAGAGTCTGCATACTGACCAGGGGGCTGCCAAGTGCCTTTCCCCTGCTTGGCAGCCAAAACCAGGCCGCAAGGCCCAACCCCCAGCTGTGAAACTGGAGAAGCTAAAAGGCTCAAAAGAAAAATGTCCAGGAATTAACAGTTGGGGGATCTGCATCTGATCATTCATTCATTCAAATACCCAACAGATATTTCTCAGTGCCTACTCTGTGCAGGCAGTCTTCTTGATGCTGCAGATTCAGCAGTGAATCAAACCAACACACATCCCTGGCCTCAAGGGGCTTCCATTTTAGTGGTGAAGACAGACAGTAAACAAAATAAGTAAACTGTACAATATATTAGGGGATGAAAGCTGTAGAGGAAAATAAGGAAGAAGGATAGGGAATGCCAGGTGAAACTTTAACTAGGGTGATGTGGGAGGGCTTGCTGAGAAGGTGACATTTGAACAAAGACTCTATGGTGAAGCCCACCGGTTGATAAGTCCAATCCATGCACACAAGTCTTCCAAGCAGCTGTTGGTGCCGACTTCTTAAATATTTACAGTCAGATCTCCAGACATATGAGGATGGCCTTCAAATGTAACGCAGAAACAGAAAATAGGGACTCAGAGGGAAAAAAGATAACGCAGGAATCAGAAGACAGCTTTGCGAATAGCCCCAGCTATAATTAATATCCTTTGAGAGATGAAGGAAACGGTGGTATCTATAAAACAAGAACAAGAAAAACAAAGGAAACAATTGAGAACAAGAAAGAACTCTTAGAAATAAGAAAAAAATTATAGTTGGAAACAATTCAGTAAAAAAGTTTGAAAAAATCACAATAACCCCAGAGAGATAAGGTACTGCATCCAAGAAACAAAGATAATTCTATTAAAAAAGGAACATTCAGATAAATTGAAGAGCTACTGGAAATTAAGAACATGATATCAAAAACTCAATAGAAAGGTAGGAAGATAAAGATGAGTAAATCCCTCAGGGGAAAAAAAGAGATCAAAAATAAGAGAGAAAATATAACAAATTAAGAACAAGTTCAGGAAAGCCAATATCTGATTATTAGGAGTTCCAGAAAGAGAACGCAGAGAAAATGGAAGGGAGGAAAGTATCCATAAGATAATATAAAAAATTTCTAAGAACTGAAGGACAAGAGTTGTCAGGTTGAATGGACCCTCCAAACCTCCAAGGAGCCCCCCAAAATGTATGAAAATAGAGCCTCACCAAGGTACATCACTGTGTCATTTTAGAGCACTGGGCTCCAAGGGAGGACTTTGTAAGATTCCAGAGTAGAAAACAAACAAACAAGCAAGAAAACCACACAGGTCATCCACAAAGTATCAGGAATCAGAATGGCTTCAGATTTCCTAAGAGCAACACCGAAAGCAGAAGACAATGAGCAGTGTCGTCAAACTTCCTGGAGGAAAATGATTTCTAACTAGGAGCTATATCTGGACAAACTATGAACCAAATATGAGGGTAGAAGAAGAATGTTTTCAGATAAGCAAGGTTTCAAAAAGCTTACTTCTTATTCTCTCTTTTTTAAAAACTCCAAAATGAAAAAAAAGACTAAAAAAGAGAAAGACTTAATCTGCTAATTTTCCTTCAATATCCATTCTCCCCTTCTTTCCTTTGGTGCAGACCTCCCTGAGTTTTAGCTGGGCAAGGGGCTTCCCAGCAGGGACACCACTGTCCAGCCGCCCCTGCAGCTAAGTGGGGCCATGGGCTAAGTTCTGGCCAAGGGGAGGGGAGCAGAAGTGGTGTATACAAGTCCTGGGTTGAGGCGACTCCATGGAGCAAAGGCCCCTGCCTACCTCTTGACTGTTATGAGAGAGAGAATTAAGCCTCTATCGTAATTTTATGTCTTTGTTACAGCAGTTTAGCTGTTACAGGAGTTTAGCTGTAACAAATACACATGGGGTGCAGGAAACAGGAGATCCAACCCAGGAGAGGAGGAAATGGAATCCCCAGGACGACAGTGAAGGGACATCTGAGGAGGAGAGCTGTGCCCCGACGTAGAGGGCAAGCAGTCCAGATCGGAGTGGTATAACTCTCCATATTGAGGGCTCTCCTGCTATATCTTTTTTAAGCTTGAGGACGGAGTGCTCAAATGAGCCTGAAGCAGATTCTTATCTGTACTTTGCTTGCCTCATGCTGACGACATTTCTGTTCTCCATGCCACACACTTGGCTAGTCGAGGGCGTACCACAATCCCACAGAAGTGATGTGCTTTGACCTGTTCCTGAGAGTGGGAGGTGGGCCATGGAAGCAGAAAATGCAGAGCAGCCCACTCCCATTGACCGTATTTCTGGGGGATGCCCGGTACTTGTTCACATAACAGCCTCCATGACCACCAGGGACACACTCAGGACCTGCACTCTGGTAAGCTCCTCAGCAAGCTGAAGCCAGTCTATGACTCAGAGCCTCTGTCCAGCACATCTTCTCCTGGGGTCCTTCATCTGATTGTCATAATATTGCCCTTTCTTTACACAGCGAGGTTGGTGTTTGCTGTTGATTTTCAAAGCTAAAATGTATTGCTTAGGGAGTAAAACTATAAAGAGAAGCCTCAGAATGATTACAACAAAAATGAGCTAGTGATTACCTCTGTGGAGGGAGGAAGGGGATACGCTGGGAAGAGGCACATGGGCCTCTGAGGTACTTTATCATGGGCTCTGCATACTGGTGCTTCATTTCTTAAACCCAGGAGGCAGATACGTGGGCGTTAATTTAAATAGAAGTAGGCATTCTATACGCTCTTCTGTATGTCTAATACATTTTACAATATTTATAAATAGGCTTAAATACCCATGAAACTCTGTGTGGCTAGGACTGGGGTTTGGGGAGGGGCGGAGTAGGAAAGACTTTTAGTATTGTTTGGCTTTTTAAACCACATGCATGTATTGCTTTGATAAAATAGGACTTCTGTGCTAGACAGTGGGCGTACAAAGATGTTTAAGTGGAGGTTCTTGCCTTTGAGTGTTTCTACATCTGGCAAGAGCCCAGTACAGATGATTGACAACCACACAACCTGATGAGAATTGTAAAGTACCTCTACGCAGAGGGCTTTAGGATTACAGAAGAGTGGGCAATGGCTTTTTTTAATCAAAAGGCAGTGAGAAGAGAGGGTAGGTACAGGGGGGGATAGTCTGTAAGTCAGGCCTTGAAGGAGGAGTTTGAAAGTAAAACAAAGGCTAAGAAAGGGCATCTCAGGAGGAGGTAACGCAATGACCAAGAACAGAGAAGCATGAAAGAAAGTGCAGGCAAGCGAACTGGAGTGGATCAGGGACTGTGCGGGTTGCACACTACACAACCTCCAAGGGTGGCATTCATAGCGTTGTGCAGTGCATAACCTGCACAATCATCCACAGCAGTCTGGTTGAAGGGAGTGGTAGGGCCCATAAGGGAAGGAAGAGGAAGCCAAAAGTACAAGGGTATTAAGTGAGAAATGGAAAATGGAATGTCAAATGAAAAAGGCTATTATTGAACCCTAAACATTAGTCAATAGGCTACTGTTGACATATATTCAAATTATTTGTCCTTTCAATATGAAATCGAAAAATCACATCAACCTTTTGTACTCAATGAGGGACAATAACATGTGCCTTTATAATGGTAGGGGGAAAACATAAATAAAGCTTTACATTGGTGTATTTTACATTAATACCATTCCTTAAGGTCTTGAGAACATAGCAAAGAATTGGACAAAGATCATTGTGTCATCTGTGGGTACTTCTTTATTGAAAAGAAATTAACATTCACACTAGAGACTGCAGAAGGAAATTAACTTAATCTTGCAATGCTGGAACAAACTTCACAGTGAGGGATTCTTGTTTTCAAAGAGTAGGGGAAAAAAGGAGAGAGAAAATCATTTAGGACAGTGTTTCTCAAATTTGGGTACTTTCACAGACCTTCTTGGGAGAAGGAGTTGCAAGTTTCCTATGATAATGTTTTAAATTTTATGTTTTACTTTTGTTCATAATCTAAGCAAATTAACCCGCACTTGTTCAGGATTACCTGGACAACCATCTTATATAACAGTGTAGACACATGATCACAGCATCTGCACTTGGACCTCTGATCCCTGGGCACCAAGGGAAGGCCAACTGTGCTTAACTTTTCATTTGGAGTTTCTCATATGGTGTCCTCAGACCCTTCAGGGAATTTTTGAACATTTCCTATGAGATCAGTGAGTTTGTGAAGGTAGAGAACACTGGTTCAGAGCAGTGATTCCTGAGACAGGGGTAGGGTGGAGTGGGGATGGTGACCAGGGAGACACATGCAGTTTGAAAAAGCACATTCAAAATACTTAGTGATTTCATAATACAAACTCCATAAAGTCAAACTCAACAAAATCATTTTCAGGCAGTAGCAGAAAACCAACTATAGATTCATCCTAAGGGGCTTGGGATAAACTTGGTTGAGAAACACTGGCTTAGAGGTAGAGGATTCCCAGCACATCATGTAGGACAGTCAGTAAGAAACACGTGCCAAAGAGAGAACATCGTTTGGGTCAGTGAGCAAATTATAAGCCATAACTTGTCATGGTCTTTTGGAACCCAAAGGACTGGTCCAGAAGAAACCCAAGACATCCATCAACCTTCTCATACTTGTGGTTTGGGGCAAGTTGGGCCATTTTTAATACCGAGTCAAAAAAGAAAAAGCTGCTCCCCTCCCTTTTTTGGGGGTTAACATATTGCAGAATTTTAAGTCAACAGTTGCTGTCATTGGGTAAAGGTAGCCCCAGATCCATCCACCAGGAAGTGCGGTCATCATTTGCAATGCCTTTCAGCTCTCAAGGGGGACACATCAGCCTGGGGTCAGCTCTGCCAGGAAAAAACACAGAGTTGGATTTTCTTGGAAAGGTAAATTCCCCTCATTTCCCTTCATCACCAGAAAATTGACGCTTGCTATTTAAACACAATCTGTTACAGATGGCCTTGAGATGCAGTTGCCAGCAAAATACTGAGAGCATATAACGCAAATAAAGAAAACTTGTGAATATGGGGGACTCTAATGGCCACCCGAACATAGATAGTTGAGGAAATGGTATTTCCCATCTTCCCAGGAATGTCATTAGTTTTCTTCCATTCTTCATCTAAGCCTAAATTGCTAAAAAGTGTTTCAGAATAGAAAACATTTGGCACCACAGTTAAGTGGGTTTTGAGCTCTTTAGTGCATGGGGTGAGGCCAGGAAGCTGACCCAATCAGACACCATGCTCACCTGCTGTGAGGATGTTGTAGAATTGTGATGAGAAGTTTTGTAATATTAACTATTTTATTTCAAGGGCTTCAGTTGTATTTTTTCAGATTTTTTTTTTTTTTTTTTTACTTCTCTTCTGTTGCTGTTCTGAGTAACCACCAGAAATTATACATACTCATTGCTCAAGGGTGAGTTATTAATTAGTGGACAATAAATACTCGTCAAAGACCATTTTGGTTTAAAAACCATAAACTTCTCCTTTGACTAAAAAAAACACTCGGTCTCTCTCCACGTGTGAGCCAGTGGAATTGGCCGAGTTGGATGCTAGCTAGCACTAACAAGAGCTGGGGGAGAGGGGAGCTCATCAGACCCCACAGCATGCTGGTTCCTTTCTAACGAGTTCTTCACCCTACAGTTTTCCATTGAGCCAAGGATCTCCTTTAGGTTACAATTTTAGAAAACTTTGTTTTGGCGTTTGGGAAGCCAGTTAGATTGAAGTGATGTGCAGTGTGAACACGGGTAAAGCAAAAATTACCTTGATTTCACGTTGCACTTAGAATCATCCAGGTTGCTTACCAAGGCCTGTGTGCTCTGGCCCCTGCCCACGTGTTACTCCTCTTCTTCCTCACTGAGCTTCACTCGGGCTGCTCTTGCTTGCTTTCTGTTCCTTGAATATTCCACACTTGTCACCTCAGGGCCTCTGCACTTGCTCTTCCCTCTGCCTGAAAAGCTCTTCTGCCTCGTCCTCACGTAGCTGTCTCCATCTCGTCAACCAGGTCTCAGCCTAACCAGCCCCTCTGAGAAAGGCCTTCCCTCACCATTTCAGCTAAATTTGCTCCCCACCCCCTACCATGTTCCATCACATTATTTGATTTATTTGTTTGAGGAATTATTTACTTACTTGTTTTGATGTCTATCTTTCTAAAATAAGTTCCATGTTATCTTTTTGTTCATCACTATATTCCCAGAGCCTAGTACAGAGTGTGGCACATGGTAAGTGCTTAATCGATATTTATTAAATGAAGGTTGAGTGAGATTTCCTCCCATTGACACAATTAATCCCTTTGTAAAATGGGAAATCTCATACATGACCTCACAATTCCTCAAATCATGCCAAGTCATTCTTTCCCCAGCCAGAATGCCTTCCTAGGTTATCATAAAACATGGCAGTAGAATTCTACTGTCTCCCAGTGTTCTGGGCCCAGCATCCCACCTGTCACTCACCTGTAATTATTCTAGAGCTCCAGTTTGCTTTAGCCGCGGCAACAGTTCCCCCCTCTGTTGCATATTTGCTAGATCAGTCCATCCACCTATACAGTCTTTACCGATAAAGACCCGAGGCACCTAAAAAAGCAAACGAGCCAGGACTTAAGGAACTTAATTGTTAGGTTAGAAAGAATGCCACTTTATCCTTCCTCTAAATATTTCCCATGATCCAAACCTTTTCAAATTACTTTACAACCTCCTCATGTATTTGCTTTCAGGTCAGAACTTTCTGTTATATGCATAAAATTATTCATTAAAGAATGTTTTCAAGCCAAGATGTTTTTCAAATTGGGTATGCTGTGCACGAGATTGTCCAACTTGTCAAAGTGATTTAAAAATTTCCCTCTACAGAAACACGTTTCAGGGAAAGAATTTTGGTTGGCTGCAGCTAGACCACCCGGGTTGAATTCTGGTTTCTCTGCAGCTGGGACCACACCTGAGCCCGTAAGCTGAGCCATGGCAACCAGGAAGGAGTTTGTTTCTAAATACAGCGGGAAAAGTATTTGTATTAGGCCTCCGTCCTCAATTTTTAGGTCCACAGTTTGTTATAGTAGTCCTTCTCTGCTGTGAGCTCTGTGCTCAACTGGGGAAGGCGTGGTGGTGTCTGAGTCTCCTTCTTTAATCCCTGGCCCATCGAGAAATGTTTAAGTGCTGCAGCTCTGGGAGAGAAGGACATTCGTCTGCTTTGGTTGCACACCTGGCATGGGTGGGTCACCCAAGGCAAGCCAGACTGACCCAGTCGTTACACCCACTGGATGCGTTTATCTCCAGTCACACTGAGGCTCCCACCCTGCTGCTAGGTACATTCCAGAATCGGAATCCTGAAGGAGGAAGTCTTCTCACTGTGGCCCAGACAACTTCCAGGCCAAGAGTGTTACAGAAAGGCTGACAGGCAGTGAAGAAACACCAACAAGATAGGCCACCTGAGTGGTCAGGCAAGCAGGTCCTCTCTCTCAACTCTAGGAACATACCAGAAAGGCTGGGAGAGGTGAGAGATAGAAAGAGGTAAGAATATTTTCAAAGCTGTTGATTTTCTCAGAAGGCATAATAATTCAAGTGAATTTTTTTTTTTTAAAGTAAGAGAGATGAGAAAAAGGGCTGAATTATTTTGGATAAGTCCTTACAGTATTTTATTAAGAAGGGGTCTGGGTGGAAGTGGGCTTTGAAAATTCAGGCCAAGATTAAAAGACTCCTGTGCCACATTTCTGTGGCTAGTTCCTGTGCCCCAGGAGTGGGAAAGCACACAGAGGACCGCGTTCTGGGGAAGCCTGGTAACACTGTCCTCTTCAGTCACAGAAGGTGCAGCACGTGGCCCGGTGTGGGTTTTGCAGAGGGGAAGCACTATCAAGGCAACGTTGTTTCAACAGCTGAAAGAATAGCGGCAGAAAGATGAAATCAGAAACCGAAGTTTTCCCCTGGGTCCTGGCTGTTACTTTAGAGAAAATAAAGCTTCCCCCCCCCCACAAATTGTTGGGGGCTTTTTGGCTTTATCTCCCCAGAAACACTTGGCTGTGGTCAGTTGTACCAGTAAATTGAACAGAATCCTAATGTAATTCTGATATAATCATACTGCAGAGCTCCTTCTGCTGAAGGCATTGCCTGAGGAGATAAAAATCACCTGAGCTTTAAATACATAAGGATCTATTCATTCTGGAACTTCTATATTTTCAAAAAGAATTGAGCAATTGTCACTCCTACGGCTTGCCACAACTCCCCCTCCGCCCAGGGTGTTGGCAGAGGGTTGAGCTAAGTTCGTTGGTGAGAAGGCCCTGAGGAGCAAGGAGGCCTCTCCTCACACAGGGGTTCTCAGACCAGGACGAGCGTCAGAACCGCCGGGGGGCTTGTTACATCGATGTCTACTCGCCTCCCCACATTTCTGATAGAGGACATCTGGGTTTGGGGCCCAAGAATTTGCGTTTCTGACAAGTTCTCAGGTGAAGCTGACACGGCTGCCCCAGGGATCACGTTTGTAAACCACTGGTTGACACTGAGCGGCCGATCCTTCCTCCCAGGGTAGCTGTGGCTTTGAAAACCCACAGCCCCATCGCCTGAGACAGGCGGTGAAACGTGATCACCCTGTCTCCAGGGTGGAGCTGTGTGCACACCATCTGGCAGAGGAGCTGGTTTGCCTGAAACTGAAAGGCCCCTTTGCCCTTACACACCCCCTCTAGTTGGGCAACAGCAAAACCACTTAAAGCCCACCAGTTACTGGCACCCCCAAAAGGAGCTGAACCACAGGCTGCACAGGACAGTGTGGGGGGCGGTGGTGACAAAACAGGAAACTGTTGATTCAGCTGAGGAAGGATGAGGAAATGCACCCTCTGTGCCTTCCCCTCCTGGCCCCAGCCCCCTCTTCAGAGGAACTTGCTAGTCTGTTACTGTCAAGAAGCAGAAAGAGAACTGCCACCATAAAAACAAGCGTGGTGGGCGGCCCCGTGGCTTAGCGGTTTGGATCCCGGGCGCGCACCGACGCACCGCTTCTCCGGCCATGCTGAGGCCACGTCCCACATACAGCAACTAGAAGGATGTGCAACTATGAGATACAACTATCTACTGGGGCTTTGGGGAAAAAAAAAAAAGGAGGAGGATTGGCAATAGATGTTAGCTCAGAGCCGGTCTTCCTCAGCACAAAGAGGAGGATTAGCATGGATGTTAGCTCAGGGCTGATCTTCCTCACACACAAAAAAAACAAGCGTGGTAATACTAGGGCCCTTACTCTTCTGGAGGAGGTTCCTCCAGCCCCAGCCTCAGCAAGGCGGCATCTTCTGTGCGCTAAGGTTACTCAGGTGCAGCTACTCAAAGCTCCTTCTCAACATTCCTCACCACCTCCTTGGCTACGTCGCTGGTACAAGCCACTAGCATTTCTCATCTGAATTATAGCTGGAGCCTCCAGGTGTCTCCCAGCTTCAACTCTCACTCTGGCCTTCCCATAGTCTCTTTTCCCGACAGCCACCAGAGTGACCCTTTCAAAACGAAGCCAGATTCAAAACTAACTCCTCTGCTTGTCTCATATCACAAGCCACAGTTCTCATGATAGCTTGAAAGGCCTTCCCAACCCATACCCCATCATCTCTTCCTGTTCTCCTACCAGCTCACAATGCTCCAGCCACACAGGCCTCCTTGCCAGGCACATTTCTGCTGCAGGACCTTTGCACTTGCTGTTCCCACTGCCTTTATGCTCTGCCCCTAAATGTGTGCCTTGCTCCCTCACCTCCTTTAGAAATCTACTTCAATCACTAAGGCCCTGATGGCTCCACTTAAAACTGTACCTTGCTCCCTACTGCCTACTTCCCTGTCCTACTTAGCTTTTCTCCATAATGCATATCACTTACCACCTTCTAACATATTATTTATTGTATTTACTAGAATGTAAGTTCCACAAAGGCAGGAGGGTTTTTTTTGTTCTGTTCTTGGCGGTGTTTCCAATGTCTGGAAAAGTGCCTAGTAGGTAGTAGGTGCTTAAAAATGTGTTGTCCAAGTGCCTATTGACTGATGATTGGATAAAGAAGATGTGGTATATATATATATATATACAATGGAATACTACTCAGCCATAAAAAAAGACAAAATTGTCCCATTTGCAACAACATAGATGGACCTTGAGGATATTATGTTAAGCGAAATAAGCCAAAGACAAACACTGTATGATTTCACTCATATGTGGAAGATAAACTAACACATGGACAAAGAGAACAGACTAGTGATTACCAGAGGGGAAGGAGGTTGGGGGCTGGGCATAAGGGGTAAAGGGGCACATTTATATGGTGACCGACAAATAATAATATACAACTGAAATTTCACAATGTTATAAACTATTTTGACCTCAATAAAATTTTAAAAAATGTGTTGTATCCAGCAAAATTATCCTTCGAAAGTGAAGGAGAAATAAAGACTTCCACGCAATCAAAAATTGAGGGAATTTGTTGCCCATAGATCTGCCTTGCAAAAAATGTTCAAAGAAGTTCTTCAAGGAGAAGGGAAATGGTAGAGGTCAGAGACTGGGATCTACATAAAGAAAGGAAGAGCTTTAGAGAAGGAATAAATGAAGGCACTGATCTAGGAGCTGTGGCTATAGCAAAACCAAAACAGGTTTCTCCATGTACACAGCTAATGGAAGGCCTGAGTGCCTGTAATCAGTCAAGTCCAACTGGCCTCCTACTGTATGCACAGCAGCACAGTCAGCAAGGAGGAGTAAGATAGCAACCGTTCTCAAGTTTTCAGCCTTTTCGAATATAAACTCTTCACTGTTGGGGATCGTGAGGCATACAACTTCAAAGGATTTATTCTTCCCCTTGGAGGAATGCATTTAGGACTCAAGAACCCACGAAAAATATTTTTAAAAATTCAAAAACTTAAATGACCACTAGAAGAAAAATTGTTGCTTTACAAATGAAAAAAAAATTTGTTGAATGAATGCATGAAGAGGTTTGTTTTTCCTGCTGGAGAATAGAGGCTGCCTAGCTGAGAGCCATAGCTCCCAAAACTTGTGGCAAATTGGAATTACCTGGGGATCTTTTTTTTGATAGGAAATAAGTTTTTTTCCTAGCTTTATTGAGGTATAATTGACAAATTTGTATATATTTAAGGTGTACAATGTCATGGTTTGATGTATGTATGTTATGAAATATTACCACAATCAAGTTAATTAACATATTCATCACCTCACATGGTTACCATTTTTGTGTATGCAGTGAGTACACTTAAGATCTACTCTCCACAAATTTCAAGCATACAATACAGTATCACTATCATTAACTATAATCATGCTGTACATTGGATCCCCAGAACTTATCCATCTTATAGCTGAAAGTTTCTACCCTTTGATCTAGGGAGCTTTACAACTACTGAGGCCTGGCTCCCACCTCTGACACGGTGATTGGTATGGGGTATGACTTGGGATTGGGATTTTTTTTAAAAAGCTCCTCAGGTGATTCTAGTGTGCAGCAACACTCAAGAACCAGTGGCCGAGAGGGGTCCATGGCAGTGCTTGTATTGCCCTTTCTCAGTACCTGGGCAGCCTGTACAGCTGGTGATCCAGCTTAGCAGCAAGAGTCTCTCTCACCATTGTCTCCTCTGCTCCAGGACCTCCCAGAGGCAAGAGTCCTCAACTCACAGCTGGGGCCCTGGGAGCAATAGGGTAACAGGTTTAGCCTCTTTCTGCTCCAAAATGCTGATTGCTGACTGGAGAGGCGGGGAGAAACAGCCTCCCTGCTTGACACTGAGAACCCAGAGAAAACCCTGGAAGTCAAACTAAAACTGAACTAGGATATGAGCCTCTGCAAACACTATGTCCTAGAACGTGCATCCTGAAAGGGAACTTGGGTGAGCTGGGGGCCTTCACTCACCCCAGCCAGCACCAGAACTGTTACAGGCAATCTGGCTGGCTGGGCATCCCACAGGAAGCCATGGACACAGAGGAAGAGGAAGCCTTTTCAGATAAAGGAGAGCTGTGCTTAGAGGGTCTCTCCTTCTATTCACGGCAAAGGGGATGTAGAGGTCGCCTACTCTAGTCTGGTCTTGCAGCCAAGGAGGTCCTTGAGGATCAGAGAGGTGGTGACTTGCCCAGGCTCACACAGCAAGCCACTGTGAGAGCCAGGCGGGAACTCTGGCCTCTGGACTTCCTACTATGGCAGGCCTGGAAACATCTCGTCATTTAGAACAAGGGGCAAAGAACAAGCCGTTAGATTTTGCCAGTGGGAGGAGTTAGATAGGATAAGGAAGAAGGAGCGAATTAAAGAGAGCCTAGAGAAAAGACTGAAGGTCAGCGAATCCCGCTCGGCTGTGTGACAACAGACGAAAGAGTGCGCACGATTCCCCTGTTCACTAACAGAAAGGTTCAGATCACACTGGGCCCCTCCACCCGCCTTCCACCCCCAGCCCTGCAAGCTGCAAACTGTCATGCCGCGGCAGTGCCTAAAACAAAGACTCCAGATAACTCCTCCACGACGCCAGGATAGCCGCCGGGCCACTGACCCTGACGCAGTCAGCGGTGCCCCTCCTCTGAGCCGAGGGGACCCTTGGCTGCGGTCCAGCCGCCCGTTCACCGGAGCCTCTCGCTCAGGCGCCCTCCCCAACCCCGCACAGCCCTCCCGCCGCCTTGAGTGACGGAGCCCTAGCGGTGTCCTAGAGAAAGGCACCGGCGGACCCTGCTCACAGCCCAGACAAGCAAAAGGAATCCGGGAGCCTTTTCTCCAGCCTTTTAGAGCGAAACCCCAGGCTCACCGTTCTGGCTCCTGTGAGCTCTTGAAAATAATCTTGGATCTCGCTTGCGTCGTCCCCGGTGGCTGTGATATCGACAAATTCCAAAGACCCTTGTTTGAAGGGCAGTTGGCTGAGGAGCTCGCGGGTCCTCTTGCAGAAGGGGCAGGTGGGCTTGATGAACACAACCACCTTCCCAGGCTGGATTTTGCTGTTCACAAACTCGTGAGCCATGCTGACAGGTTGCTGCCTCCCAGGAGGAATCCTCAATTGCAGGTATTGCTCCGAGTGTAAAGCGGAGGCCCAGCCAGCTGGCTCTCATTTAAAGGAACCTCCCTGGAGGAGGAGTTTGTCGGGTAGCGTGCTCGAGTTTTAAAGGGACAGTCCCCAAGTCGTTTTAGTCTGGCGAGATTGACCAGCTAGAAATGCCGAGGAATGCACACTTGTATTTAATCATCGATAGCTAAGCCCTGGGCGTCATTGTCCTCAGTTCTTTCAGGAGTGCCTGCCCTTTGGCAGAGAGCAGAGTCAAATAACCCTCTGGGGAAGCACAAAGTGCACAGACCAGCCCCAGGGAGGGGGTCGAGCAGGCAGTGACCTGGTAGAGTAAAATCTTTATTTCCTTCTCGGAGACACAGGTTTTTAAAACACACGCAAACAGAATCATTCAAGAAACCGAACGCATTGAAATCTCTTTAGAAGTGAAATTGAAATTGTGACTTTGCATTCCGTCTTGAGGTTGCGCCCAGGGCGTTTTGTTTGGCCTGCACAGTGGGTGTTAGCTGTTGTGATCGTTTTAATGGCATTAGTTCTCAACATTTAAAAATCGAGACATTTCACAAAAGAATCTGGACTTGCAACCTCTCTGAAATTCAGGTCACATTGCTCTGTCGCAGCAGCCGGGGCTGAGTAACTGTTGTCTCCTCCGGACAGGCAGACGGTGGCTCAGTTTATCACAAGCCCCCTGGCTAGCTCCTGCCTTCCAGACACCTGCCTCTTCACCCCATAAGCCTTTGCGTTTGTGACCCTTGAACAGCAGTTTAGCACGGAAGCAAATTCCAATACAACCCTGTGATTTCAAACTACAGATTCCATGAGGGTCTTTTTCTCAGTTTGTGACCCTTTGTTTCCACTGTTGGGGAGTGGAAGTGGTGTAATAACTCAGCTACCACATTCGCCTCAAGTGTTCGAAGACCTGAAGCAGGGGCTTGTAGAACTAGAAAACCTGATGCTCTTCCCGTGGTGCCCACGCTCCCTAGTGGGGGGAGCAAAGACTTCTGTTCAAGGTTCTAGATAAGATATCTTATCCCCCTCTTGCCGTACACCACTTTGTGTGCAGTAAGTTCAATAAACAATAAAGGAAAATTCCAATAAAGGAAAAACCACCTCCTTTAAAAGTGAGTCATCCTTTTCCTGAAAAAGTTTTACGCTGAAACTGGAGTATCTCCTGAGAGGTGGGGCCCAGGCCAGAGCTGGACGCCTCCATTTGTTGTCATGTGGGTGGAATCCCCAGTGTAGTGTGATTGAGAGAAGGAAAGAAAATTGACTCCTGGCTGGCCCCGTGTCTTAGCGGTTAAGTGCTTAAGTGCGCGCGCTCCACTACTGGCGGCCCGGGTTCGGATCCCAGGCGCGCACCCATGCACCGCTTCTCCAGCCATGCTGAGGCCACGTCCCACGTACAGCAACTAGAAAGATGTGCCACTATGACATACAACTGTCTACTGGGGCTTTAGGGGAAAAACAAAAGGAGGAGGATTGGCAATAGATGTTAGCTAAGAGCCAGTCTTCCTCAGCAAAAAGAGGAGGATTAGCATGGATGTTAGCTCAGGGCTGATCTTCCTCACAAAAAAAAGAAAGAAAATTGACTCCTGGAAGTAGCTGTAATTATTACTAAAATTAGATGGCAAAATGAGAAACCCAGATTCTGAGTCACAGAGAGGGAGCTAATAAGTGAGATCTCTGTCAACAAAAAGAATGTTGTAAAGCCAGGAGGCCTGAGCCAACTGGTCCTGGTCAGGGCTTGGGACTTCCCAACCCACAGCTTCACTTTCCTCCTGAATAAGCTCATGGCAGAGTCCATGTCACCTCTCTTCGTTTTCTTTCTTTATCCTGGACTCCCCTGGCCAGGCCCCACCTGAGGCCCAGGGTCTCTTCGGCGCCCTCAGAGCTGCCGCCTTCTGTTCACCAGGCCCAAGGTTCATCAGCACACCTGGTACCTGGCTCTTCCCTCAGAGGCTTTCTCTTCTTAGGGCCTGGGGTTCAACTCTCCCTCTCTGCTGGCTCTTTTTCCTCAGCGTGTGACAATGTTCCCCACTCTCCCTTGATAAAAATCACCAGCACCTTCCATCTCCTTTGCCCTGTTTTCCTACATTTGCCCTTTCCTTAACAGCCACGTTTCACAAAAGCCGCTGTTCTGTTTGCTCTGTGCGCTTCACTCACCTCCCACTCTCCTCACTTCATTGCAGTCTGACCTGCTTATCACCCGTTCTGCTGCAAGTCCTTTGGCCAACATCAACTACGACTTCTACATTGCTGAATCACCCTGCAGCCAGGTGTCCTGCCGGAGACTAACTCAGAAGTGTGGGTGTGGAGTTTTTGGTAAAGTGGTGGAGTGAACCTCCTACAGGACCTGTTTGCAGAGAGGTCCCTGGGGGTTTGGGTACCTGGGGTAGAGACTGGGGTACTGGGGGACTCTCTCGTCTGTCCTACAGCTCAGCCCCCGGGACTGGTGTCTGCAGCCTTAGGACAGATGGCCGCAGGACACAAGCTGAAGAGGACATTTTCATGAGGGACTATGTGAGACATGGCACACAAACAGATGGCAGAGAGGAGGCATCTGCTGCATTTCTCAGAAAATGCCGTGGCTTCAGCTCAGTGAAGAATTCAGAGCATAGAATACCCTGCTTCAGTGACATCATGAAGGTTTGTAGTTTTGGCCCATCAGGAGACGGAAGCCACGGATCTGAGGGGCATTTCAGGGGGGTTGGAGGAAGGCCCCGTCCTCAAGTGCTGTGGACATCAAGAGGGCTGTGTCTGGAAGAGCACGTGAGGACTCTTCCTGGGCTGACACCCCCAGGCACTCCCAGAAATAAAGGGAAGCAAGGACTTTTTTTTAAGGGAGTGGAGATTCTGCTATGCAGGCAACAAGCTTGTGATATGTGTGAAATATAGGTTATTACTATTAATGTAATCTCATTTGTACCCACAGGCTGATGAGGGCTGGGAAAATTTGGCCACAAATGAAGCTTTTTCAGGCTTTTTCTTGCCCCCTTGGCAGGATTTCTGTAGAAATCCACTGTGCAGATCCACTGTAGATCACTGTCCCCCTCTTGAAGCTCTCTTCTTCTCAACATCATCTGCAGCTTGATCTTCTAATTCTTCCCGTATCTCTGGGTATTCTGTCTCAGCCTCTTTCTCAGGAATTTTGCCTACATACATGGTATATCCTAGGGCTTGATCCTCTTCTCACTGTGCACACACCTCCTTGAAAGATTTTATCTGCACATGTGGCCCCAGCTATCACCTTTTTCTTGATGAGTACATATTTATATGTCTTGTCTAGACCTCTTTCCTAAGCCCCATGGATGGCTAGTTCACTGCCTACTGAGAAGACCCGCCTGATGGTTCCTCAGGCATCTCAGCCTCAGTGTGACCAAAACTGAAGCCACCCTCCTCTCTCTTCCATACCTGCTCATCCTCCCATGAGTACTGTCATCTACCCTGTCTGCCAGGGCGGAAACCTGGGAGGCATCTTTACTGCCCCTTCCTCCCCTGCCCCCTGCTGTTATTTATGCAGAGTGACCAAACTCTAACACTTCTGCCTCCTAAGTACCTCCGCAGTCTGAACACCCTTTCCATCCTGACTGTCTGTCTTGGCGTAGCTCTCAGCAGCTCTCCGCTAGATCTTGTTAGAACCTCCACCCTGGCCTCACTGCCTGGCCCTACACTGCTGCTGGGGGCATCTTTATGTGTGCAAATCCTGTCGTGGTCTCTCTTTTTCTTAGAAGCCTTCCATTTTTCGCTAGGATGAACTCCAGATTCCCTAGTGGGGATGTGGCCCCCATGATCAGTCCTCCCTTCCTCCTTAGCCGTATCACCGCCTTTTATATCCCATATAAAAGCTGGAATATATTTATTCCAGCTGTATAGAGTCTGAGTGGTGCCACACTCCTGCTGCTCGTACCTTCATTGCTTTGGACTTGCTGCTCTCTCTCCCTAGAGTGCCGCCCCCTCATTTCTGTGTGGCTGACTCCTGCTGATCCAGATCATGTGTTGACTCCTCCAGGAAGTACCCCTGAACACGTACCTCTTTTCCCCACTGGAGTGGGTGCCCTCAGCTGAGCTCACACAGCATGCTGTGCCTTGACTCATCCCATTTCATTGTTCTTTTTTATTCTTTTTCTGTCATCTACAGTGAGCCCCTTGAGGGCAGGGATAGGGCTTTCATCCCTGTATTACCAGAGCCCAGATGCACACTGGTCCTTATCCATCCACCTATGCATCCATCCTACAAACATTTATTAATCGACTACTTTGAGCCAGACACAGGGATCAGTCACATGCAGCCCCAGTCCTTAGGAGTTTACAGTCTACTGGGGGATGCAGACATGGAAAATGGACACAGTGTTATAGCGTTTTCTAGGTAGTATAATAGAAGTGCATATGGGCACTAAAGGAACCCAAAGAGAGTGCTCATTCCCACCTGGAGGCTGCTTAGGGAAAGGCTGACAAAGGTGAGCTAGGCCGAGTCTTGAGAAATGAGATGTTTGTGAGTCCACAAAGTGGGGAAGGGCACTGCAGGCAGAGGGGACAGGAAAAGCAGGGATGGCATAAACGGCGTGTGGTGTTGAGTGTAGTTGCGTGTGGATAGGGAGAGGGGAGAGAGAGAGCTGGAGAGCAGGCAGATCCGTGGTGTCCTTTACCAAGCTAAAGAGTGAGGACTTGATGCACAGGCAGGGAGGAACCATAATAGGTATATCTGAAGGATGAGTAGATTTGCAGGTAAATATTTGATGAATTAAGGACTTTATCACACCTCCCAAGTAACACAAGGCGTGCCTAAACGCAGTTTGCCCAGAGAAGGGCTCTAAGGAGTGGTAGCAATGCTTTGGAGCAGGCAAACCTTTCAGTGTCCTTCAAGGCTCACCCTGGGACCAGTCCTGGCTTCCACAAGGCTTGAAATGGTGCAAAGGGGCAGCTCAGTGGGTGGTGGGGTCTGAGCTGCCCTCAAGACTTCCCAGACTACTTACAGCCGCCCTTACCCCTGTAGATGTGCTGCTGTAGGGGGTCACGGGAACGGGCCACGTTACAGCAGCCCTTTCCAACCACAGTCATGTGAAGATTCTGGTTTGTGGCTGGGCCTGTTTTCAGAGTCTGATCCTGTCTGATGCTTTCTCTGGATCTATGGATTTGACCACAGAGGACCACTGACTCTGACTCTAGCTGTAGTCCTTCTGGTCGGACTGTTTCCTCCCCTTCCACTCTAGGCTGGGCTGCTCCATGCTGAACTTGGTAAGACTGACAGCTGCCAGTTACTATGTACCTACTGTGTGGCGGGCTTGGCACTAGGAGCTTTACATACATCATCTCTAATCCTCACAGCGGCTCTGAAAGACAGATTCTTTGGATCCCCAATGACTAGAGAAATAAGGAGAGCGTCCCTGATTTGGAGGACTTGAAGTTCAACCAAGGTCAGGCGTACAGGCTGCTTTCCAACAGGCTCCACCATGTATTTGGAATGTCTCTCTTGGTGCTTCTTTCTCTAAGATCCAAGCTCAGTTTAGGTATGGCGTGTCACCTACTGAAACTGGTGACCTGAGAATGCCTGGGTCCCACTGAGGTTTCTTGCTGTCATTTAAGTTCAAGACTGTGTCCTTGAACTTTCCACGTGTTTCACCACATGTGGATCTTACTATTGGCCTCTTGGGAGGGAGTAACCCCTATTCCTCTCCTCTCCTTGACCTAATCGTGTCAGGCAAACCAAACTAAGCCCGTTTTTAGGAGTCTCTTTATTCGGGGCCCCAAGAAGGAAGCAGCATCATGTCTCTCTCTTTTCCCAGCCCTTGATGCCAAGGTAACACCTCTCACAGGACATCATACCTGTCTCCTTTGGGGTGGGTGTGGTGGTGACAGAGGAAGGGTTAATGACTCCCCTTGGGCTGTGACTTGGACTCCCTCGAAGGGGTTCTAGGGTATGTGGGGGGAAAGCAGATCCATTTAGATTTCAGAGCATCACCTGAACAAGCAGAATATAATAATCCAGCTTTTGTAGCCCCAGACTCTAACCAGGTTTATCAAGTCGGATATTTTAGGTAGAAAGTAACAGAATACCCAATTAAAACTGGTTTTGATGGTTTTGATTAGAGGGGTCCATTTTCTTGGCTATTGGGCGGTAGGGAGGTAGGAAGTTGGCTCAGAGGCTCAGTGATCCAGGGCTGCAGGCAGGTGTTTCTGAGATTCTTCTGGGCCTCCCCTCATGATTGCAGGTTGGCTGCAGCTGGTCCAAGCATCCGTCCCCCACACAATTGTGTTCAAAGTTAGGAGGCAGAGAGTGGCAGAGACAAGGCGTTCCTCCTTCCATGCTTCTCCCCCAGCAGAGTTCCCTTATCTCCTGGGCTGGAACTGGTTCACATGCTCACGCCAAGGTCAGGGTCCCTCTTCCCTAAGCACATTGATGTACAGTTGACAGCTGAGGTCTCTGGGCTAGCAAGCACAGTTGTTGGCTAATCAGCCTGACTTTGTGCCACATGTGCACTCTGATTTTATTGTCTAGCACCTTCTTTCACCATCAAGAGTAGGGGTCTGCTTTTCACTGGTGCATCCTTCCCACGGTAGCTATATCAGAGGCAAAGGGGTTTTCTGTACTAATCACTCCTGTATCTGTAGGGATGCCTTTGGCTGCAAGGAACAGAAATCCCACTCAAATTGGCTTAAATAATAATATTCAAAAGAACATAAGTCCACAAGTGGGGCCAGTTTCAGGGCTGGCATAATTCAGTGGCCTCAGCTCCGTCTCCCTGCCCTTGTCCTGGTGATGGGTTCACCCTCAGCCTGGTGGTGGGCTACCTCATCTTAAACAGCAATGTCCAGGGGAAGCGAGAGGGTCACTTGCAAAGTTTTCCCACAGCAAACCTCACCTCATGTTATTGGTCCAGATTGCCTCACAGGCTCATTCCTGACCCAAAGATTAGCAAAAGGAATGGAATGAACTCACTTTTGGAGAAAGTCAGGCCCATGTCTAGAGTGGAGATGGTTTAGCTTCTCCAGAGGGAAGGGACTACGTCGGGGAGGAGAGGATTCCTGAGTAACGCTGAGTTCTCTAGGAAGGAGAAAGAGGAAAATGGAAGTGGGGGCGGCAACCAACAGACTTCACCACCAACTCCTAGGACAAAGTTATTAGAAGCAGTCAGCCGCCAATAGGAACTTTATCTTGCTTAGTCAAACAAGGCTGAAAACACTGAAGTAAAAGATAGCAGCTTCTGCGGTTCAGTAGAACATTTTATCTACTTCTTTGATACAATTCAATGCAGTCCATGCCTAAATGTTTTCAGCAATTTCATCCCTGTCACTTCCTCTTTTCCCAAGGCAGGTTATCAAAACGATATTTATTTAGTAAATAAATATCCTCCTAAAGTAGGTAGCAGTCCCTGCCATTTGCAGATAGGGAAGCAGACCCGGGCAGGTGTGGAGACTTGCGAGGCTCCCGGGGAGGAAGCGGAAGTGGTAGAGGGGGGATTCGAGCCCAGGTGTGTCTGAGCCCAAATCAGGCTCTCTCTCCGCTGCTCCCTCCAACAACGTCCACGGTCTTAGGGTGAGGTTGGTGTAAGGCTGGAAGGGGTCTCAAAGGCCATCTACTCTAGCCCCATCGTGCACTTGCATCCCTGCCGGGACATTATTCTGCTGGGTGCCTGCCCAGCCTGCCCTTGAGCCCCTCCGCGGAACAGGCAGGAATTCCAACCAATGAGAGGAAAGCGAGTGGCCCTCAAGGAGGGTGGAGCCCACCCCTGAGGGGAACCGAATGCCCGCACCCAGCACAAACACGCCAAGAGGGACCAACTTATGCTTTCAGGATTATGGTTCCAGGATGAGGAGGAAAATAGCGCATGTGTGCAAAGACATCGTATGAGATACAACCACAGCCTTGCTTGTGAGAAAGAAAAAAGTGCTCCCGAATGGGGGACAGGATAAAATCGCATGGCCGGGCTTTTCCGAAGCTACACCTGAGCACGTTTCTGCTTGAAATCTATCAGTGACGTTTCTCCTGGCTGATGGTATATCTGAGTGCCCACTCCCTCCTTGAAACTAGGCTTTACCCCACAGAGTTGATAAAGGCTCGGAAAGCTTAGCTAGACCTTGATGAACTCACCCTACAACTCAGATTAGACATTCCTGTTATCATCTTATTTCTAGTCTAACTTTTACCTGGTTGCCCCTTTATGTTTACAGACATCCACTCACCTAAAACAGTCTATGAATTGGCTTTAGTTCTTGCGAATCCCCTTGTTGGAAATACAAAATAAAATATTGACAAGTAAGTGTTCAACTTAAATTCTCTCAAAGGGCAGTAGTTTAGCAATGCTGTGTCAATATGATGGAATACTATGAAATGTTTTTAAAAAGAGGCAGACTTCTGTGAACTGGTATGGAACAATCTCTAGGATACATTATTAAGCTGCAGCACAATGGCAGCAGTACACTACCATCTGTGTAAAAAGAGACGGTATGCTAAGTGGGACTTTCTTGTGGCAGTGGAATTGGGAGGCCAAAGCTGGGGATGAAGAAGGGTAAATACTGCACCTTTTATAGAAAGCCGCTAACAACTGCAGAGACTTCTTTTCTAGGGCTTTCTGAAAGATGATAGAACTGACCCTATGATCATCCGCAAGCACTCCCCACCACCTCACCCCACCCTGGTTGGCCTAGAAAGGAGTGTTGGAGTTTTTCCTTTTCCTCCCCTAAGCCAAGTGAGAAGGGCTCCAAGAGAAACATTCTTAAAGATTGGAGTACCCCTGCAAGAAGGGAGATTGGGATCTTACGTGCCAGTTGGTCAGCTGCTCAGGTTGTTGATACATTGATCTGCCCTGTGTGAAGAGCCATGGGAGAGATGGCAGGGTCTGGCTTGGAAGAGATGTGTGAGTTTCCCATGGGGCGAGTGGACACCATGGAGAGTGACAGCATTGAGCTATTTTGTTGCCTGTCACAGGACGAGGAGACCCTGGCAGCAGGAGGATGAGGAGATTGGAAGAGGTCAACCCGCAGCTGGATCTGCCACACTGGAGAAACTGTGTGGGAGAGCCCCTCTCTGAAGAACTTAGCTGTGAGCCCCAAAAAGCCTGCGTTAGGATGCCAGCCACTCAGAGAGCATCACCAGATGACGAGTGTTGGCCAGGAAGCTGTGACCATTCACAGAGAGAGGACCACAATGTGAGCAGTTAAGAGACATTGGCCCTTTCTCCTTGTTTTCCCTCCCAGGCTCCAGCCTTGAAAAAGGAGGGGGAGAGAGATCAGAGAACTGATCATATGCCTCCCCTCTCCACTCCAAGAGCTGTAGTGGGGACAGGAGTGAAGGAACAGGTGTGCCCACTGTGTTACTGACCAACATGGGGCCTTCTGCTCGCCGCAAGACATGCCAATAGTAAAGAGGCAAAGTGGTAGGAGAAAAAGGACTTTTTTATTACAGCTTGCTAGCAAGAGGGAAGATGGCTGACTCATGTCCAAAAGAACCATCATAAGGGGGCATGAAATCTTACAGCAGTTAGATAGGCCATTGGGTTATTGGGGAGGGAGTTAGGAATGTTGACCTTCTGGTGTTACAGACTGGGAGTGCCACACCTGATCTTTCAGTTTTCACTGATGATGGCTATCAGCATAGATTTTCTGTTTGGGGGTCATCACATCCCTAAGGAACTCAAAAAGCAAAGTTATCATCTTATTGCAGCTGGGAGGTACATGCACAAGCAGGGGTCATAAAATCTACAGAGCAGTTAGAGCTCCTGGAGGGTGCATATCCAGCTGGGTTAGTTTGTCAGAGGTCATTCAAAGTTACAATAGAGTTTTTCTTTTCTACAATACGGCTTCCCTTATGTCAACCTTGTCTTGAGCTGGTATCAACTGCAGGTGCCCCCAGCCAGTGATGGGGTGGGGTTTGGGTTGATACAAGATTGGAGTTTTAAACTAGGTTAGACAAGACCCTTAATAACTAAAGGTGAGCAGAAAGCTATGGAATCTGTTCATCTTCTGCCCATCCAGTAGAGAAGGGAGATTGCACAGAGCACAGTTGTAAGTCATAATCAGTGAGAAATTAAATCAGTCCAGGTTAGTTTCCTGCGGCTTCATATAATTGGATATGTGTAGACCATCTCCAGAAGGACACGCAAGAAACAAGGAGCCGACTCTTGGGGGATAACTCGGGGACTGAATGCAGGTTAGGGACGAGAGAGAAACCTCCTTCCTGCATACCTTTTGTGCTGGTTTTTGTTTGCTTATTACTGTATACATATATTACACAAAATAGACAGAAGCCATGCCAAAAACAGTGAGACGGAACAGGAGTGGTGGAAGAAGTGGAGACAGGGCCCTTAGGTCTCAGAAAAAGTCGGCCAAATTCACCTCTCTAAGGTAGTGGGTTCACACTGAGGTGCAAAACCCAAATCCCCTTTTTGCCCCAGCAGGAGCAGGATGCAGGGACTGGGGCTACCCTGCACTCAGTTTGTCCCTGAGAAGCAGAGAAGGTAAGGAAGAATCAGGACACTCACAGACAAGCCACTTGCTGGAACCATCCTATCCCGGTGCACACAGCCCTCCACCTACCCGTCCTGCTGCCTAAAGGAATCTCTCACGCACATCTGGGCTCATGAGGACATTCCAGAAGACTTGTAACTTGACTTTGGTCTTCTCCCCAAATGGACTTCCTGCAAATGCTTGTCCAGGAAAACTCACCTCATTCAAGGATGAGTAGTCAAAGAGGAGCCATCACGAGATCTGTGTGCAGATAGTTCAAGAGGAAGGGTCTGGGAGCAGGAAGAGGCAAAGCATCACCAAAACATTACAAGGTGTACGTGAGAGGATTCTTGTGGCATTGTTTGTAATAATAACAATAATAACCCAAAACCTGAGAATGACCCAAACACCCATGAATAAGGAATTAATTGCAAAAATCATAGTCATCTGTATAACTGACCACTTTGAAGTCATTAAAAATAACGAGTTTTATCTGGATGTGCTAACATGTAAATCTCTTCAAGATATGTAATTCTAAGTGATTTGCTTATTAAATAGGCAATGTGTGGACATATTACAAAATTCTAATAATACAAAATAATATACAGTGAAAGGGAAGTTGCTCCTTCACCACTTTCTCCTAGCTATTCAGATCCTCTCACCGGGAGCAGTCACTGTTCCCAGATTCTTGTGCAAGGGTATATTATTGATTTTTTTTTTTAAAAGTAAGGTCAAAACAGTGTGTGATTCTACTTGAGTAAAACTGTAAAGTGTATATATATATGCAGTTGTGTGTTTATATGTGTGTGTATAAAATACATAACATATATACACACACACAAACACATGCACGATACAACATATAAAAGCAACTTACATTGTTTGTCTGAAAAGTGACTCAGGAACCTATTAATTAATTTCTCCAATCGCCTTTAGGGAAAATGACTAGCAGTCAGATAGGGATAGGGTAACTTGATCAAATTGGCAGTATTTTGTTTTGAAAATAAATTATAAAATACATTCTCACTGCAAAAGTTTTAAACAATATAAAAGTACAGTCATGCACTGCATAGTGATGTTTCGATCAACAACGGACTGCATATACAATGGTGGTCCGATAAGATTAGTACCATATAGCCTAGTTGTGTAGTAGGCTATACCATCTAGGTTTGTGTTAGTACACTCTATGATGTTCACACAATGACAAAATCGCCTAATGAAACATTTCTTAGAATGTATCCCCATCGTTAAGCAATGCATGACTGTATTTAAAGTCACAAGAGATCACTGTTCAGGTGGCAGTTTGAGGCCTACCAAGCAGAACTAGGATGCCAGCCAAGAACCAGCAAGGACTGGTGGGACACTAGGCACCAGGCAGATGTGCAGTTGTAAGCCTGCGGGAGCCAGTGTCCAAGCTGGCCCCCAGTGATACTGTCCTCCTGGACTTCATGCCATGTGTAGTTCCCTCTCACAATGAATAGGGTTGTATGAACCAACAGGATGTTGTGGAAATGATGTGCATGACTTCTGAGGGTAGGTTATAAAAGACATTGTGGCCTCTGCCTTGCTCTTTCTTGGATCACTCGCTCTGGGGGAAGCCAGCAGCCATGTTGTGAGGACACTCAAGCAGCCCCATGTAGAAGTCCATGTGGCAAAGAACCGATGCCTCCAGTCAACAGCCATTGAGTGAGTCATCACGGAAGTGGATCCTGCAGCCTCAGTCAAGCCTTCAGATGACTGCAGCCACAGCCAACATCTTGACTGCAACCTCATGACAGACCGTGAACCACCCAGTTGTCCCTGGGTTCCTGACCCTCAAAAACTGCATGAAATAATAAATGCCTGCTGTTTTAGGCAGATAAATTTGGGGGTAATTTGTTGCACTACAATAGAGAACTAAGACAAAGGCCTAGGCACCCTAGGCCTCACCCCGGATACCACAGGGGGCTTGAAAGTCAACTACTCCAGCACCATTTGCAGGTGGGGAGAGGACTTCTGCTAAGTGCCAGCACCATTTGCAGGTGGGGAGAGGACTTCTGCTAAGTGCTCACTCAAGGTCAACTTAGGGTGTGGTCAGCCTTCACCCTAAAGGTCCTTCAGAGCATACACCTGGGAAGGGAAGGTATGGGGCAGTTTGGGATGTGTGTGTGTGTGTGTGTGTGTGTGTGTGCAAGCACGTGCATGAGCACACACGTATGGAGTGTGTATATGTGGACATGTGAATCAGTATTGTTCCTTTGTGCACTCCATAAGGAAAAAAAGGACTGTTTGCTGTGCCCTCTGCCCCCAGGGTGACTGTGAGCCCTACTTCAGTTATGATACCACTTCAGTTCTTTTTAACTGTCTTTATTTTTTAGAGCAGTTTAGGTTCACAGAAAAAATTGAGTGGAAGATGCAGAGATTTCCCATATACCTGCTGCCTCCACACATGCACAACCTCCCCCATTATCAACATTGCCATCACATTGGCACATTAGTTACAATTGACGAACCTAGGTTGACACATCATAATCACACAAAGTCCATAGTTTACTGTGGGGTTCTCTCTTGGTGGTGTACATTCTATGGGTTTGAAGAAGTGTATAATGACATGTATCCACCATAGAGAAGTTTCACTGCCCTAAGAATCCTCTGTGGTCTGCTTATTCATCTCTCCCTCCCAAGTAGGGGCTTTTTATTTTCTATTTTACACCTTCATTTTCCATTTTTATACCTTCTTCATTGAATCTTTACCATATGCATGTATTACTTTTATGTTTAATTTTTTACTTATTTAAAGTAGTGACTGGACAAGGACAAGATGGCTTCTCTGGAGAATTTTACCAAACATTCAAAGAAGATTTAAGCTATCCTTCTCAAACAATTCCAAAAAATAGAGGAAGATGGAATACTTCCTAATGCATTCTACGAGGCCAACATCACCCTGATACCAAAGCTAGACAAGGAGAATACAAAGAAGGGAAATTACAGGCCAAAATCGCTGATGAACATAGACGCAAAAATCCTCATCAAAATATTGGCAAACCGAATACAGCAATACATTAAAAAGATCATACACCATGGTCAAGTGAGATTTATACCAGAGACACAGGGATGGTTCAACATCTGCAAATCAATCAATGTGATACACCACATTAATAGAATGAGGAATAAAAACCACATGATCATCTCAATAGATGCAGAGAAAGCATTTGACAAGATCCAACATCCATTTATGATAATAACTCTCAACAAAATGGGTATAGAAGGAAAGTACCTCAACATAATAAAGGTCATATATGACAAATCCACAGCCAACATCATAGTCAATGGGGAAAAACTGAAAGCCATCCCTCTGAGAACAGGAACAAGACAAGGGTGCCCACTCTCACCACTCTTATTCAACATAGTACTGGAGGTTTTGGCCAGAGCACTTAGGCAAGAAAAAAGAATAGAAGAAATCCAAATAAGCAACAAAGAAGTGAAACTCGCACTGTTTGCAGACGACATGATTTTATATATGGAAAACCCTAAGGAATCCATTGCAAAACTATTGCAACAGCAAAGTTGCAGGGTACAAAATCAACTTACAAAAATCAGTTGCATTTCTATACTCTAATAACGAACTAACAAAAAGAGAACTCAAGAAGACAATCCCATTTACAATTGCAACAAAAAGAATAAAATATCGAGGAATAAATTTAAGCAAGGAGGTGAAAGACCTATATGATGAAAACTATAAGACATTCTTGAAAGAAATCGATGACGACGTAAAGAAATGGAACTATATCCCATGCACATGGATTGGGAGAATAAACATAGTTAAAATGTCCATACTAACTAAAGCAATCCACAGATTCAATGCAATTCCAATCGGAATCCCAATGACGTTCTTCACAGAAATAGAACATAGAATCCTAAAATTCATATGGGGCAACAAAAGACCCTGAATAGCTATAGCAATCCTGAGAAAAAAGAACAAAGCTGGAGGCATCACAATCCCTGACTTCAAAATATACTACAAAGCTATAGTAATCAAAACAGCATGGTACTGGTACAAAAACAGACACGCAGATCAATGGAACAGAATTGAAAGCCCAGAAATAAAACCACACATCTACAGACACCAAATCTTCGACAAAGGAGCTAAGAACATACAATGGAGAAAGGCAAGTCAATAAATGGTGCTGGGAAACCGGACAGCCACATCCACAAGGATGAAAGATGATTTTCTTTCACCATACACAAAATTAACTCAAAATGGATCAAAGACTTTAAGGTAAGAACTGAAACTATATAACTCCTGGAAGAAAACATAGGCAGTACACTCTTTGACATTGGTCATAAAGGGATCTTTTCGAACTCCATGTCTACTCAGACAAGGGAAGCAAAAGAAAAAATAAACAAGTGGGACTTCATCAGACTAAAGAGCTTCTGCAAGGCAAATGAAACCAGGATCAAAATGAAAAGACAACCTACCAGCTGGGAGAAAATATTTGAAAATCATATATCCAACAAGGGGCTAATCTCCATAATATGTAAACAACTCACACAACTGAACGACAAAAAAACAAACAACCTGATCAAAAAATGGGCAGAGAATATGAACAGACATTTTTCCAAGGAAGATATACAGATCGCCAATAGGCATATGAAAAGATGTTCAACATCACTAATCATCAGGGAAATACAAATCAAAACTACACTAAGATATCAGCTTACACCCATTAGGATGGCTATAATCACCAGACAAAAAATAACAGATGTTGGAGAGGTTGTGGAGAAAAGGGAACTCTAATTCACCACTGGTGAAAACGCAAACTGGTATAGCCTCTGTGGAAAACGGTATGGAGATTCCTCAAAAAATTAAAAATAGAAATGCCTTATGATCCAGCTATCCCACTACTGGGTATCTACCCAACCAACCTGAAATCAACAATCCAAAGAGGCTTATGCACCCCTATGTTCATTGTAGCATTATTCATAATAGCTAAGATGTGGAAGCAACCCAAGAGTCCCTTGACTGACGATCGGATAAAGAAGATGTGGTGTGTGTGTGTGTGTATATATATATATACAATGGAATACTACTCAGCCATAAAAAAAGACAAAATCGTCCCATTTACAATAGCATGGATGGACCTGGAGGGTATTATGTTAAGCGAAATAAGCCAGACACAGAAAGACAAACACTGTGTGATTTCACTCATGTGTGGAAGATAAACTAACACAGTCAGAGAGAACAGTTTGGTGGTTACCAGGGGGAAGGCGGTTGAGGGGTGGGCACAATGGGTGAAGGGATGCATTTATATAATGACTGACAAACACTAATATACAACTGAAATTTCACAATGTTATAAACTATTATGACATTGATAAAAAAAAAAAAGTAGTGACTGGACAGTAAGGAGGTGGAGAAAACCAGTGCAGAGTAGCTTTTAAAGAACTTTGGCAGAAGGAGAAGTGATAGAGCAATAGCTTATGGAAATAACAGGGCTGAGAAAAAGTGTCTTTAGTGTGAGGGAGCTTGAGTAGGTTTTTTTGTTTTTGCAGAGGAAGCAACGAGTTGAAGGAGGAAAATATGAGTGGGTGAGTGAGTGAGAGGATGCTTGATGGAGCAAGGTCACAGACAGAGCTGAGGGTGGGGGACAGAGGGCCAGGCAGTGGGGTTAACCTTGGTGAGAAAGAGGGGCATATCTTCAGGGGTAGTGCTGGGGTGGAGGGGACAGATGAGGGGGCTTCCGGGGCTGAGGATGGGCAAACCAAGTGCCACAGTGAGAGCCCAAGGGGCAAGGGATTCTAGACTCTGCCACATGCCTGTAGTATCCAATCACAGGTTCCAGACTAAAGAGGGGCAAGTGGGGTCAGGAGAAGATGAGGAAAGAGCAGGACAGGGAGGGGTTAATGTCAAAATGAAGATGAAAAACTGGTTCAGTGGCAGGGATTAAAAAACAATAATAATATAATAGAGAAATTATGCTCAGTGGCAGGAAATTCAGGCTCATACGCAAGCGCTCAGTGGATGCTTGACTGCATGACTAAATACGAGCAACAGTGTCAGAAATACTGAAACAAAACAAGAAAAGTTTTTTAAAAAGCAGTTTCAAGCCTTTCTTGGGATACACAGCTTTGCTTTGGCTAAAGTGACTCCACAACTAAATGAGGTCTCTATGACCGGGGAGGCAGAACTAGAGGAAAGCAAACCCCCGAGGCCAATTAGTTACCAATGCTTCAGAACATTAAGTTAACATGTTCAGATTGTCAGATGAACAGCACCTGCCTTATATAGACGTAGAAGCTACATTCATGCACAACTGGTTGTGAAACAAATTCCTTACACCTGAGCTGAGATGCTCAAAGGAAATGAATCATTTGGGGACAGAGCATCTTTAATGGGAAAGGACAGCTCGTCCCACCCAGAGACAATCCCTGGGTACATGTGTATGGAGTTGTCATTTGGAATGACTTGTCCAAAGTGCTTGAGGTAAAACTAAAAGAAGCTGAAACTGGAAAATAAAGATCTGAGCTGACAGTAACTATTGAACAACATCACCAGAAGGGTCAGGAGATTAATCAAGAGGAAACACCAGCCTCTTAGCTCTTCCTCGCCCAGGAATCCTCTTTCATTTCTTTCTGTCCAGCATCCTTTCCCCACATGACAACTCTCAGGTTTCATGATTCCTCCATAGAATATGAGGTTCAAGTAAAGACAGATGAGAAGTACACTTGTAACAAAAATGTTCTGCAGTGTGCTTCTGGTTAATAAATTTTGGCACACCCAAATGATGGAAGGGGATGCAGTTGTTAATAATCAGGTAGATATGTATGTGCTGAGTTTTCTAGAGTCTAAAATTCAAAGTGCAAAATCATGTGTACAGAACAATCTCTTTTGTATGAATATAAAAATGTAGAGTATGAGAGTGCATATGTATATATATGCAAGATATATCTATATATCCTAACATGAAAGATTTCCAAGTGAAAAACATACCAGATTTTAAAGTTGCAAAATAATATCTATATCTTAAAAAAAAGAGAAATAAAAAAATGAGATGTGTCTATGGATCCATGGACTGTGTCTGATGTAAGTGCCCAGAAAGGAGGCCGGAAGGTTACCCAGCCAACTGTGGGCAGTGTGGCCTCCGAGGGGTAGAGTGGCTGTGGGAAGGATGGTGAAGGTTTTCAGCTTTGCTCTGTAGACTTCTATATTATATGAAACTTGTACAAGGAAGATATATTCATGTTTTACTTATGTAAGAAGAAAAGAAACAATAAAGACCAAAAATGAAAACTATGTGATCAACCCTTGATAACCACATGGGAAATTAGAGACCAAGAAATGTGGTAATTCAGACCTGAAGTGACACCTCCCAGGTTTATTCAGCACAACCATTCTGAGAGCTGCCCAGCAGAGAGGGTTGTAAAAGAGAGGGAACAGAGAGTTAGGTAGTCATCCCAGGCCAAGTCCCCCACTTCTGCAGATTGGGAACCACCAGAGAACTGTGAAGAGACTGGGCTTGAAAGTCCATCCCAAAAGTTGTAACCCCTCAGCGGCTACACGGCAGTGGGGACGGGAGAAGACACAAACTACAGCCTATTGAGGATGCTGACGAGTAATTTCTCTACAATTTTCAGGAGAATATGGAATTTTAGGGCTTCTCCTTTGGACTCTGAATTACTAAAAAATGGAACAATTTCTGGAGACGAGATTGTCACCCTGTGGCTGGTGATGCCTGAGTGCTGGAGCATGAGACCACCCCGTGGCCCTGCGATGTGAGCCAACATGTAGGTACAGGTAGCCACGAAGGCCAGTCTGCATATGATAGAAACAGCAGATGATCAGAAACTGAGGGTATTTTCTGAGAATGAAACTGTCATCCCAGATGAGGAACATCTGAATCTCTGCTCAAACTAAGATGTGGCAAGAGTGGCTGTCTTGGGGTGAAACAACAGCCCCTGATGGAATGTCTTAGAGACCCAGCCTTTGAGGTCCTTCTTGTGCTCAAGGTGAGCATTGTCTAACCCTAACAGGATTCCTGAGAGCCCTCAGGCACATGGCAAGCTGAGAACTGGGGAGAGCTACAAGTCAGACTTCTGAACCCCCTACCAAAATTCAGGGAACAGATGCTAAGCACAAAAGTTAGAAATATTGGTGCAGAGGATTCTCATTAGGGGAGGTTAGAGGGCCAATCGTGCGACCAGGCCTATCCACCTACAATAGGATCGACAGGGCCACCTTGAGTGACATCTCCATTCTCAACCAGCCTGACTGACCTTGAGCCATTCCTCGGCCTTCACTGCTCCGAGAGTAACCAGTCACGTTGTCTTGACAGCAGGAAAGCAGTTGGACTCACAGCTAGTGAAGTGAGTGAAGAAAGGGGAGAGATGAAGTTCTTTTCTATCTCCACGGGTGAGGGGAGTGCAGCACGAAGTGAGGGTCTAGGCCCTGCCAGCTAGGCAGATGGGGGTGTACAATGCCACTGTAGAAACCCTGGACCACCAATTTGCAGCTTTCCCAAAGCCTGCTGTGGCACTTGATTGCTGTCTTGCTCGCTCACAACCCTTCTGGCTACCAAGGCAAAAGGGCTCAGCTTTCCTCTTGCTCTAATGCCTAGTGAGGAGTACTGGGGGGTTCCACTTCCAACATCCAGGAACCACAAGGGAGACCCAGCAGGAGGAAAGGCCCTAACAGGAGAAGGGGAATCGGCATCCAAATGTGTTGGCCCAGAGACTGTGTGGAGTATGAAAACGTGGAGAACACACAGGGGGGTTTATCTGAGGACGCATGATGGGGAGATGGAGATTGGGTAGGAAACCAACCCATAGCATCGGTGAGCTGGAAAGCCTTAGGCTTATATGTAATCAGTTTTCAATCCTGTCTACAGGAGATGCACCTAGGGAGCTTTAAAAATACCTGCTTGGGCCACACCTGGGACCAACTGAATCAGAACCCTTTGGGTTCATGCTCCCACCAAAGACCTTCCATTCTCTTCCTTCCATTTGGGTGGGAGGAAGACCCACCCAAAGATGTCCTCTCGGTCCTTGCCAGGAGGCAGGAAATTCCCTTCATGCTCAGGCTTACCTGCCAAACCCAGGGAAGCTCATCTACCCTGTGAGGTGTCATTTTACTGTGAAAGTTCCTCTCCTGTGACATTAAGTCCACAAAACTGGGTCTCAGGTACGCTGGCTGAGAAGTGCCCTTGCCTCCCTTTGAAGTATTCCCATTTATTCATGGAAAGTATTTCCCCTGATAAAGCACAAAGATTTATTAGGAGGAGGGTGTGACAGTACTGGGTTGATAATTCCTGTGTGGAGTTTTTCTGTGTTGCAGGTAACCTCTCCTTCCCCCTTCCAGGAAAGATAAACAGGACTCTGTGTTCGGAATTCTGGATTCCCTCATCCTGGATGGGGAAGGGCCAATGGCACGCTCTTTTGCATTTTAGAATGGAAACATTCAAAGTTTTGAAATGAAAGGAGGAGCTGGAGAGAGGAGGGGATGGGAAGTGGGCTTTGAGGGGAAGAAGGGAGTAGCCTGGCTCTGATGGCAAAGAGAGGGTGGCAGGTCTTGAGTAGCGGGGACTTGTTTGCCTCACCATCCAGCACCCTGAGCTGTGATACACTTGAGGTGAATTGAGTGAATGAGGCTGTGGAGACTGAGGGTGAGCACTGAGTCTCAGGACCCGGAGGCCAAGGGAGAGTGCCCTGGGCTGGCCTGGCCTGGCCTGGAGGAGGTGGAGGAGCCTGCAGATAGAGCCGAGGGCCAGACGATGAGCAGCTTGCTGGCTCCCGTGATGCACCCAAGGCCCCTGCTCAATGTTCCTGGATCCTGGAAACTTTAGAGCTCTTGAGGTTCTTGGACGATCCCAAAGAAGGGGCAAGGGCAGGGTGACTGGGGACTGAGCCAGATTTCATTTTCTTTAGAGAAATTAAGAAATGTGGCAATTCTTATGCTCCAGGGTAGTGGAGTGATTCCCACCACACACAGAAATTTGTTGGTAGATCATTGAGGAAGGGAGTTTTCTCCATTGTCTGTAAAGAAGCGGGTAGAATTGAAGTCTGGTGTGTGGAGAATGGAGGACGCATGAAGAGAGCCAGTGGAGCCCAAAGGTGTGATGGGGGGAGGCCAGCAGAGGAGCTCCTTAGTAGCAGGTGTTCAAAAGGGGACTGTGGGGCCAGTAATCACTGCAGTTTGCTGTGGGCTGTGGATATGAAGCCCTCCTCCGCCTCCTCCAGGACATCTTCAGTGAAGCAGAAACTTATTTCCTAATGCTTTTGTGCGGGTGGCTTCTCCTCCTCCTCCCTCCTCGTTAGAAATGTTTTAAAGTAACTCTTGTTCATTGTTACAAAAAATCATATGAAAAGACATACTTCATCTTTTCCTGACCACTTGCCTCAAGTTCCTCTCTCCAAATGCAACCATGGTTACCCGGTTACCTGTGTAGCCAGTTCTTGTTTCTGGTGATGGTTGTTTATGTATTTTTTCTTCAACAGTAGCCTATCTGCCCCCTGTTCTACCTTTGGTCACGTGACAATTTATCTAGAGTATACGTAGCTCCAACTCATTGTTATAATGCTACTTAGTATTCCATTTTATGAATGTCCTCTAATACATTTAACTAGTTTCCTATTGTTGGGGTGTTGGGTTGTTTTGGTCTACAGTAATGCTACAATGAATTTCCTGTGTGAGTGTATTCTTTGCAGGAACTCAGAGAGGGATGGGAGCCATGGTGTTGCACAGATAGCCGGAGGGGACTCAGGAGCTTGACGTCAGAGGACCAAGAGAGATGAAATCCCAGGGAAGTGTCAATAGTGGGGAACTTTGGGGCTTCTTCAGCCCAGGACTGGAGATTTGAGGTGACCTAAAGAGATCTCAAGGGCTGATGGTTCACTTTCTCGCTCCTCAGAATCCCAGAAATACCTTGACTAAGCTCCCTAATGCACTTGCAGTAGGGCCTCGAGGAGGGAAATTCACCCTTCCATCACCTGCCACACTTACCATAGGCCCTCCACAAAACTGGATTGGATTGAACGTATCTTACCTTTTGTGAATAAAAACATTGCATCTTTTTCATTGTTGTTTTTTTCCCTCTGGATCTTCCAGGGGAAAACTTTTTTGTTTTTGCAGTCCTTGCAAAAAAAGACCTTCCAATTATTTCTGGGAATCAACAGAGGGTGTTTTACATGCACTTAATAATAAGTCCTTTCAGCGACTGTGTGATGGCCCTGATACTTTTTACCTTCCTCCTAAGTTCCTTGCATGTCACCAGGTTCCTCTTCTAATGCAGGCAAAAGCAGAAATGTTCAAGTTTGAGTGTTGGCTTCTTCCAGGGCTGGGTCAATGTTCAAGGATTATGAAACCAAGCGCCTCACCCCCTCGTGACCTGAACAGCACATAGAAATAATAATTCCTTACTTGGGAGGAATAAGTAGGTGGCTGCTGTTGAGACACCTGCTGAGTTTCCTAATAGTTGAATATCAAGATGAGCTGTAGGGTGATGCCACCTGGTAGCAAGTTAATAGACTGTAGGGCCTCATTCTGACACAGGGTAACACACCTGGCTGTTGTTACTCATCTTGGGTAATTCCATCCCTTTTCCAAGAAGACATTGGTTAGGTAGGAAGGTTTATGTAAAAAGAGAAGAATTATGCAATCTCCATTTTCGTTTCTTCCTCACCTAGTGGAGTTCTATGGCAACTTAGCAGAAACACTAGGACCTACTTCAATTATTTGTTCTCAGTTGTGGAGGTGGGAGAGATGCCCTCAGGAAGTACTGCAGGACCCTGGCTGGGGTGCATGCAGGACTGATGTTCTGCTTGGATTCACCAGTAGGCTGTAAGGACCAGCAGTGGTTCTGATTGGTTGGAGCCCAAGCCATAAAGGTGGTAAATATTTTAAATATGTCTGCGTGTATTCTGAAAATCATATTCAATACTATAGGATAATTTTGTATAATGGAAATGGAAATAGAAAATAAAAAAGGGTATTTCTTTTGTGATTCAAACTGCAGGAAGTGAAGTTCAGGAAAATCTTTTGGCTGGTGAGTTGGGGAAATGCAAAAGATAGAATGGGAGAGAAGAAACCACTGGGGACCATGCTAGAATTTGGGATGGTGGTAGTCAGAATTTTGAACTTATCAGAAGGGTACATGGATGAAATAAGGTCGAGAAACACTCAACTACGTAAAACAGAGGTGATTCTGGTAGGTACCAGCTGGGGTAACACGTGAAGAAAACCCCTATTATAATGTCTTCTGTGTATGTTGGTTGGAGACGGTGCGTCGTCAGACATTGAGATTGAAATCACTCAGCCCTGTGGTCATGAGTTGCCAATGGCCTTCCTGAGTCTTAGGGAGCTCCTGAGTGGTCTTCCAGTACACTCTTGTTTGTTCTTGGAATTCTGTGCTTTCAGGCAAGGAAAAAGGCTTTCTGAAGCAGAGGTCCTCAGAGGACAGTGTGTACTGGTCAAGAGCATGGCTTCAGGGTCAGGCCGACCTAGTTCTTTGGCTGCCACTGACTGGTCATATGAATTCAGGCAAGTGGCTTCATCTCTCCAGCCCCCAGATTCTTCTTTGGTGGACAGTATTAGATTGGATGGTATTGGAACCTCCCTCAGAGGTGAGGTGAGGATGACATGAGATAATACACTGAAGTATTTCCCATAGTGCCTGGCCTAGAGTAAGGCTCAGTCAGTGGCAGCTGGTACTACTGACCCACAGGGGTGGGAGAGAGATTCCAGGAGTTCCACTGTGTGCATGGAAGAGGAGACAGAAATGTCATGAAGGTTCAGGAACCCCCTAAGCTTAGGAACCTGAAAAGGATGATCAGGAATAATGACCATAAGAAAACTGTAAGACTTCTGAATCTTTGAAATTTTCCCAGTCCTCAGTGTATCTCCAGTTCTAATGAAGAAGAAAATCTTGATCCTTGTTTTCTAGAGTGTCAAAGGTAGCTGGAAAGACATGTCCTAGGCCTAGCTGAAGTTAGGAGAAGAGAAACTCCTAGGAAACAGAGTGGACAGAAAAAGAAAAAAGGCTGGTACCCTGGGATCTTTAGGAAGAAAGAAAAAGTACCTGGCAACCAGCCAAGTGCCAAAATACAGGCCAGGGCACTTGGCCTGCGGTATTTCCTGACACTCTCCTGGAAGCCAGTTTACCCAGTAACACTCCCTGCGTGTGCTCAGTCCATGTTCATGGCTTACTACAAATAGACATTTGTTTAATGAACACAGAATTGAGTCGGCAGGCTGGCTTAGCTAGTAGTTTCTGTTATTTAGCTGCTCCCCAGCTCTCCGAAGGCATCAGGTATGCACTATCTGATCAACACAGAGAGCAGCAGAGCTGGGCAGATGAAGGGAGTACACAGCTGTGGGTTTTGCCCACTCAACATTCCTTCTTCCAGCAACAGAACTTATCTTTTCCTTTTGGGGAAAGGAGACCATACTTAGCCCTTGGTTTGGGTTCCACCTTTTTTTGTGTGTGTGTGAGGAGATCAGCCCTGTGCTAACATCTGCCAATCCCCCTCTCTCTTTTTTTTTTTTTTTTTGCTGAGGAAGACTGGCCCCGGGCTAACATCCGTGCCCATCTTCCTCCACTTTATATGGGACACCGCCAGAGCATGGCTTGCCAAGCAGTGTGTAGGTGTGTGCCCGGGATCCGAACGGGCGAACCCCAGGCCACCGCAGCAGAGCGTGCGCACTTAACTGCTTGTGCCACCGGGCCGGCTCCTGGGTTCCATCTTTTAAGACTCAGTTCTAGCAAGAAGTGACCTCTGGTAAGTTCTCAGTTCCCAATGCCAGGGGTGGGTATGTGACACAGGCTGACCAATCAGAATCAAACCAATATCTTCGGGGGGGCACATGATACAATCTGAGCCAATAAGATGCAACTCCTCCTACCTAGAGCTATGGGGACACAGGTGCTCTCTTCCTGGAGTGCTTTGTCTCTGCATGTCTGCACCTGTTGGAATTTTGCCTTCCCTTCAGAGCCTGAGTAAGGATGAAGTCAATCAGAATACAGCAAAGGCAAGGGAGGAAGCAATAGATGCCTGATGACACCATTTGAGCAACTGCGTCTGGTTACGTGTGACCCACCCCTGCACTTTGCCATTGCCTGCGCTTGTAAATTCTCTTTTTTGGTTAAGCTGTTGGAGTTGGGCTTCTTTCACCTGAATACAGCAGGAAACTGAGGGGGCACCTTCTGTTTTCTCTTCACCAGTGGAGTAGAAAAGCAAGAGGGTTCTTTTCCTTGTGACCTGAATTATAGATTTCCCACCACTTTTTAAGAGTTAATCTCTTTGTGCTAACCCTTGGATTTCCCAACTCATGTCGTGACTCCAGCTCTTGAAGCTAGTCTGAAATTAATTCCACATTTTGTAAAATGAGGGGAAACACAAGTTGGTGAGAAAGAGTAAATATTTTACAATGAGAGGGTTTTTTGCCGAATGTCTCGCAGTGTATTTACTGCCAAGCCTGGATCGGAGTCAGTGACTTTGCCCCAGGAGGGAGTGCTGCCTTTTCTTAATTGTATTTTGACAGAGTAGTCAATAGCTTTAAGACAGTAAGTGAAAAGATGGAAGAGAATAAAATTCATCTGAACAATGGATATCAGTATTGTATTCCTTTTCAAGTTCTGTGGACATGGATTTGGGTTTAGTCCGTATTAAATATGTGTTGCATCTGAGGCTCCATGTCTGTGTCTCTGGTCAGAGAAATTGGATCCCTTAACAGAACCTGAGAGGTAATATAAACCGCCTTTAGGTTCACATGGTTGGACAGACGTGCTTTTCTAACCTGTGGGTGAGAGGAGATGTGGTTCTTTCTTGTCCCCACGCGGACACCGTGTTTTCCATTCTTCAGCATATCCAAAACGCTCCCCACCATGGTGACTTTGGGCAGGTCCCCAGTGTGCTTCAATGTTCTCATCTGTAAAACGAGCAATTTGGACTAGATCCGTGGTTCCAACTTTAAAGAAAAGAAAGGAAAAAGCAGTGGGATTCTTTGTTCAAACATAGCTTGTGCAGAAGCCCCAAAACTGGAGTTGTTTGGGCTGAACCGGGGTGGGGGGGTGTGGTGCGGGCTGGGAGTCCTCCTTGCTCAGCCCCCAGGGTGGTTCCAGAGGTACCTGCACCCCTAGGACTCTGAGAGATGGTTTGAAACGCCCTGCCCAGATGTTCTCCAGGGCCCTTTCCAGCTCCAAACATTCCAGTTCTGATTCTCAGTGTTGCCTTTTCCATGAAACCTTTCTAGTACCCTGGCTTATATGGAGTACTGCTTTTTCTGTGCCACTGTAGCATTTGTGAGTATACTACACACTCAGCCCATGTTTGTAAACTGACCTAGTTGTGGAGATTTGTCTTCCTTTGAAGCTGGCACGTCCACTGTTTCTTTGGGGGCGGCTCAGAACTTACTTGGGAAACTGAAGGTAACTGAAAGAACTCCGGGAAATGGAGAGAAGCTTTGTTCACAGATTGGGCAAATCTGGATCTTCACCTCCTGGGGCAAGTCACCCGTGCTGGCCGAAGCTGAGCTGCCAGCCGAGGGCACATCCCAGGGCAGAGCAGGGCCAGCACAGATCTAAGACCCCCACAGTGGTCCTCCTCTAGACCTTCTTTCCCCAGTGTGCACGTTGGCCAGGCTGTGGTAGTTGGAAGATATCTGTGTGAGCTGGGTCGTAGCCTCAGCTTTCAGCATCACTGGGCCAGCCCCTGGAGTGGGTGATGAAGTTACTATCGAAGGTATCACCAGGAGGAAAAGACTGGGCCTGTCCCTCCTGCCACACCTGCCTTAGTCATCTCCTTAGCATTGTGAGTAGAGTTCTGCTTTCCCGAATAGAGTGCTTTACCTTTGTCATCCTTACTCTGGGGTTCTGTGTAAACTTGAGTGGGCTTAGAAACATACTTCACATGTGCGATTTCATTCAAGACTGGCCTTGTCCAGTGTGGGGCCTAAGCTAGGACCGTGTGTAGCGAACAGGTTTCTGAGGCTCAGGCAGCGACATTATGGTTGGACCACCACCTAGTGGCAGTGAAGAATAGTGCGTGTGATGAATGACAGGACTCTTTCCAATGAGTGGATAGGAAGATAATAGCATTCAGGGATCCTTGATCTCCAAAAACAACTCCACTGAAAATATGCTTTAAAGCAAAGTTATACTGAACACAAATTTTGGTCTTTTCTTAATATTCCAAAGACATGCCAGTGTCATCATAATGAACACTAGTTATTATTATAGAGTGCTATAAATGTAAGAGATTGGAAAAAATCTATAAGAAAATTTCCATCTCATTTAAATTTCTATTTTTAAAAATTTGGTACATCCAGAAATAATATACCATGTAACCATTAAAAAGAAAGAGGCATATATATAGAACTGGATAAGAGATATTAAAAGAAAGAAGTAGCATGTACAACAGTATCAACAGAATGTTACAATTTATGTGAGAAACACATTAGTAAGATATATATGTGTATATACACATACATACGTTTTAAAGTGATGGAGTGGGTAAGGCTTCGGTGGGTGGAGGGGACGAAAATGAGGAAGTCTTTAAAATGGGGAATCCCACTCACTCTTTTAGGATGATTTTATTAAATAAAGTGTATGACTGTAGAGAGACTAACTTGTTTCCTATGAAAACAGAGGATGTAAAAATTAAGAGGCAACTATATCCTTTTATTTTCTTCATAAAGTATCCAACATTTACAAAGCAGTTCACAAAGTTTAAAGTCAGATTGCAAGTTAAAGCTAGTGTTTAACTAGTCATACTACTAATCATAGTACTCTTTGAATTAATATTTGTTCATTTAATTCAGTTGAAATGAAAGAAATAATATGCATAAATATAATTTTAATAACTTAAATTATTTTAAACAAGCAACTACATCAATAACTGGTTTGAGATCTGTGCTTGGTGGTTGAGAAGAGGGTTAGGACTGTGAGCTCTGACCCCCCAGGTCTGACTTTTCTCTTGATTTTGCGCAAATTACTTAACATCTCTGTGCCTTGTCTCCTGCTCTGTAAAATGGGGATGATGATAATTGCACCCCCTTAAAAGGCTGTGGTGACAGCAGCACCTGCCTAGGAGAGATCACAGCTGATGGTGTGTTTCTCACAGCTCTCCGATCAGCTGAAGCTGATAAAGGACCATGAACTTGCAGTGACTCTGGGACCCCAGACTCCTACTGGTCCTAAGTGGAGACTCTTTCCTAAACAGCGAGCAATGTGGTTTGTTTTAGCCAGCTGTGTTAGACCTGTGGCATCATTCTGGCCTCTCCAGAGTGCTGGATTTCAATCCTTAGTTAACAATAACCACATGAACCCCTCACCCCCCACTTCCCGCCCCTGCTATCACTTTGAAAACTGACTTTTCCCTCTCAGTGAATTCCTACTTAGTGAATTTCTTCACTAGCTTGTGTTCCTTTGCCTGGCAAGTTAATAGACTCAGCTTTTTATTTCTAACCATCCATCCATCCATCCATTTTTCCATCATCCATCTCTTCACTTATTATTTATTTATTAGCTCTGGTGGTCTTTGTTTTATTTGTTGCCAGGCATAAATAAATTAATATATGTAAAGCATTGATATGTGATAACTATTATTATCTTACTCACTGGTATCTTGTGTATATTATAAGAACGATATGTCACTGAAATATTTTAATTATATCCCTATAAAAGTATACATGAATGATAATACATCGACTTCAGTTGATAGGGTGTTTCTAACCCAAGTTTGTAAGTAATGGTGCGGTGTTCGGAAACACATCATTTGGCATCTAGAGTGATGGCTGGGAAGATTTTGAGCCTGTTCAGTGGGAAAGAGGCTGACATATTCAGGTCTAAGTTGAGGGTCAGACATTTGAAAACTATTCATTCTGATTCTCTCAAACTTATGGACTTTTGAAAATTATAACTCTGAGCTCTTTAGGGAAACAGGGTTAAAAGGTGATTTGTTGGTATATGAACATCTGCAAGGCCTGCTTCGTAAGCTCAGCGTGTGCACACACGTGCACACATGCACACAGCCTTGGCCTTGTGCTGTGAACTCCCAGCACAGCTCACAAGGATGGGCCTTTGTTACCAAGGAAACGGCTCTGTTTCTCAAAGAGGTATCAAGGACGATTCTCAGTAAGTGACACAGAACAAGGCCCTATTGTTTCCTAGACCTGTGTAACCTGAAGCTCTGGGTCCTGGCCCTGCTCACCTGGTCCACCACTGCTCCAGTGGCAGCAGCCAATCCAGGCTTTCCCCAGGGAAGTCCAGCCCGTAGCTGACATCCACTGTCCCTTCCTACTTGCTTGGGCAATCATGACACATGTTTGAACTGAGCAATGAAGAAAGGTCTTGGGTAATTTTGAATCAGCCTCCAAATGCCACAGAAATGGATGAGGTCACTGAGGTCAGGACTGTAGATGCCACTGCCTCGTGGTCAGAGCACGTGCTTCTGCAGGGCAGGTGAAAGACCACTGGGGGCTACATGACAAAGACGATAGTAGGGTAACTCAGATAGAGCCAACAGTCCAGGCCATCACAAGCTGGGAACCAGCTCTACTTCACGTGTGAGTTATTCCTCTTCTAATTGTCCTTTTAGTTGAAATTAATTATTTGCTTGGACTCTCCATTTCTGCCAATTGTCCAACTGACATGGCTGCAGCTCCTTTCTCCAAACCAACACTCAAGAAACTATAGAAGTAAGAAAGAAACATGGATTCTAAAAATTGACGACGGACAATCTACCCCCATTGTGCTCCTCCCTAAGGTTAATGGCTTGAGCTCTCATATTACTCTCAAGAGAATGTTCAGATGTCCTTTCCTCCCTTAGAATTTCTCCCTCCTATGATGAGTCCAAGGAGCCCCCAAGGCCACTTGGTCCAGGCATGACCCATGACTGGTCCAGCAGAGGTTGCTTGTGATGTAGGGGTGGGAGAAAAGGCTCTTCTCCCCAGCTTTTTACTGGTGTTACAGCTTTTTATTAACATCTCTTTGCTGTGCGTGCACGTGCACACGCACACACACACCCACCCACCCACACACAGAGCTGTTGCCCCCAAGGCATCCCCATAGTTCAGGATGACTAGTTCTAGCCCCACACATACCGGGACAACTCCTCCCTGAGAAGGCCCTGTCCTAGTAGTTGAGCCTGGTCACCAGTCCAGACTCCGTCACCCCTCATGGGCCTTTGTCCTGATGGGGCCGCTAGTCTGCTGGCCTCATACAGGGCTGCTGCGACCCACTGAGGTGTTCTAGTACCATTGAACCTCAAAGGGAGGGGGTCAGGGCCTCCATCTGTACACGTTTGAGATAAGAAAATCTAGATGAACATCGATGGGCAGGCTTTGTGACCTCTCTCCCTCTATGTCCTGTTTCAGTCTTCAATTACAACAAACTTTAACTAGGAGGAACCCCTGGAGATTTCTGCTCTGGAACAAGGATCATCTGTTTCAAGGGCTCACTGTGAATTTTAAGTGACCATTTCTCTTCATTAATTTTTTTTCTTCATCAAACAATCTATTGTGTGGATTATCAACTTATATGTGTCTGTGGTCATTTTCAAACTTACTTTTTAGGAACAGAACTATTTTTCCAAAGAAAATTTAAAGAGGATCACAGAATTAACAATGTTGAAGTGGGACTGTTTTGACAGAAGAGTGTGGGGGATGAGGGCCCGAGCTCCACTCTCTTGCCTTCCTGCTTTCCCTTGCCGAACCCCTGTGCTCTGAGGACACCATTTGAAGAGTATTTACGTAGACTATAGGATCTAGAATAAGAAACCTAAGTATGTGACCATCAGTCCGGGCTCCTGGCTATAAGCAGAAAAGGAATTTATTAAAAAAACAGTGGGTAGCTCACCACACCCCCAGGAGGACACCCCTGGGAGGGGAAAAGAGGCTTCCAGGCAGGAACAATGGCCCCAAATCACAACATAGTAAAGACGCTGCTGTGGCTTGGCACAGGGACAGGTTCACCCCACTGACCCCACTGAGCCTGGACAGAGGACCCTGCTGCTGGGGCTGCGGCCGTGGGGCCTCTGGAGGGTCATGGTGTTCAAGTTCTTGCTGCTGCTGTCCCATTTCACTGGAATGGAGCCTGAGAAGTCCTTACTTCTTCCCTCCACCAGTTTCCAATTCACAGTCTGGGGCAGGAGTGTAATTGGAGGCCCTTGTATCATGTGCCTGCACTTAGCTTTGAGGAAGCCTCTATAATATGAGATGAATCTATTTTATGAGGTAGGGAATACTCCAAAAGGAGAAAGAGGTTCAGCTGCTGGGAGAGGAAGGAGAATGACAAATGTCCACTATGGTAGCTTTGACAAGTTGCTTTACCTCTCTGAGCATCATTCTTTTAGGAAAGACAATGGCCCTTCTAAGTCATCCATCCCTCCCTCCATCCCTCCATCCCTCCATCCATCCATCCATAAGCAAACATTTATTGAGAGCTGTTCTAGTTATCTATCGTTTCATAACAAACTACCCCAAAGCTTAGCAGCTGAAACGGTGATTTTATTAAATTTAATGATTCTGTGAGTCAGGAATTTAGGAAGGGCTTAGCTGAATGATTCTTCTGCTCCATGTGAAGTCAACTGGAGTCAAACCTCCTTTGGGACATTCAGATAGTAACTGATCTGACCTGGAGGATTCAAAATGGCTTCACCCATTTGTCTGCTTCTCTGGCGAAGATGGCTGGAAGGCTGGGCTCAGCTGGGCTCATGTCCCTCTCCATGTGCTCTCAGGCATCTCCATATGGAGTCTCCAGCAGGGTAGCTGGACTTCTTACGTGAAAGCTCAAGGCTCTAAGAGACCAAGTTCTCCTAAAGGCTAGACTTGGAGCTGGCATAATATCACTTCCACTGTGCTCAATTGGTCAAAGCAGTCACAGCCCAGCCCAGATTCCAAAGGAACAGAAACAGACTCCACCTTTTGATGGGAAGTGTCCAAGAATTTGCAGTCATGTTTAATCCACCATAAGAACCAACTATGGACCAGGCATACACGGGAGCAGGGCATACAAAAATAAATAAGACATGGCCCTATCTTCATGATGCTCAAATTCATATAAGGTTACATGACAAGCAAACAAATGAAAGCCGTAAATAAGATCAATGCGAAGATGCATTGTAAAGTGCAAAACAACTAACTCTAATAGGAAGGATTAGCTCTAAAACTAGGGTGTAACAAACTCCTCTAATGCTCTTAAATGTGAGAAATCATTTCTCAACTGGTTTGCCAAGAATCGGGAACTCAGCTAAGAGTTTTCCTGGCGTAATCATCCCCAGTTCTCAAACCACCTCTACTGCTGCATCTTTCACTTAGCAGAACACAGTAGAATCAATGCTTCTTGTTTAATTACGCAGCATCTTGGGATCTTGTTTTATATCAGCACCCATCACTCTCTGTTCATCGATGCCACTTAACAGATGCTTCTCAAGATGCCCACACAGGACTCTGGCTACTTAAGAAGAAATTTTCAATGTACAATGACCCACCCAGCTAATCCTTGAAGGCTGCTTCCTTCCTCTCACAATTATTACTTTAATCTGCTGCCCTCTCCTGAGCCATGAGGCAACAAATTTTCAAGCTACAACAAATTTTCAAGAGTTGAGGACATATTTAAAGATGCTTATGTTTTATTAGCAACATGTATTAAGTTCCTACTGTGTGCAGAGAACTAGACAACAGACTACTTTGAGCAAATACAGTTTCTGCCTCAGAGAATAGTCCCCCAGATAAGATTTTAAAACTGTACAATTTGTTTTACCCGATCGATAAAGTGACACATAAATAAAGATAGACAATTAGAAATTAGAAACGTAGAAAATTTGAAAAGTAAAAACAAAAAACAAATTAGTCAGAATCTCATCATCTAAAAACAGTACTATTAGCATTTTGATTTATTTCCTTCTGGTTTTTTATTTATTTATTTTTAGTTTGTTATCAAAAGTAATAGACTTCATTTTTTTCGAACAGTTTTAGGTTTGTAGAAAAATTGAGCAGATAGTATAAATATTTCTCATATTTTTTCCTTCCCTGCACACAGCTTCCCTTATTATTAATACCCTGCACTAGTTGGTACAGTTGTTACAGTTGATGAACCACTATTATTAACTGAAGTCCATCATTTACATTAAGGTTTATCTTTGTGTCATATAGTTCCATGGGTTTTCACAAATGCATAAGGTCATGTATCCATCATTACAGTATCGTACTGATTAGGTTCACCAGTTGTCTTTCATATGTCAGTTGCTACCATGATACACTTCCGCATGCAGCTTTTTCCTCCACTTTTCATGTCGGAGCCTAACGCAAGCCTTCCTTTATGTTATGGCACTCCTCCTCTACATGCTGATAAACTCATGAACATCGTAGAATACACCAGCCTCTCCTTAATCACTCCCCCAATGGGAGACACGCATGCTGCTGACAATTTTTCACTTATCATAGAGGATATTTTAAAATCACTTCATGGAAATAACTTTGCAAAATCTAGATAACATTCAGAAAAAAAAATCTAGGAAGAAGTGTGCTGTGCGGCGTCCCCCAGCACCTCCCAGACAAAAGGCTTTGTCTCAAGGCCTGAGCCACCTAGCAGTGCCAGTTTCCCTGGGGAATGGGCCCCTCTGGAGGCCAGGGAGGGGAGAGGCTGGCCTGGGTCTCAGCTTCCCTGATCCCCCAGGAAGGACTGGGCTTGAGCATTCCCTCTCCTCTCACTCTCATCTGTCTGGGGCTCCTCAGGGCCTTTAGATGTAAACCTGGCACCATTTTCTTTTGCCCTTAGGACTGGTTGGCTTAATGGGAAAGATAGCTCTGGTGCTGGTGGAAGTGAACTCGGGCTTTGATGGACATGTCCTCTGATTACCCAGCCAGGTCAAACTGCCTTCCGGAAACTTCAAACTATGTAACTCGGTCCAGAAAGCTTTCACCAGAGGGCAAAAGACTGTGAGGATAATGGCCCTCTGCCATTTCTTGTATAAGTATGTGCCGGAATTAATGAGAACAACAGTACTGTTTTTTTGCTGTGGAACTACTAACCATAAAACTCTATTTCTACAGAGCCCTGGAGCATAACCGCACTTTCTCCTACATTGGCTCACGTTACCCTACAGCAGTTCAGCGCGGTGGGTGCCATTATTGCCATTTTATGTTGAAAAGCCGTGCAATCTCTGACGTTCTCAGAGATGCTGCTGCCATATGCTGCTCCTTGCTTCTGTCCCACCGGTTCCACAGCTGGTATGTGACAGGACCGGAAGTTGAAGCCAGGACAGTGCTTTCGCCATCCGCCCCAACCGCCTAAGAACGGGCCAGGCTGCCCTTCAGACCTGGTCCATCCCATTTGTAGAAGTGTGTGCAAGCCCCAGCCTGTGGGTCCCCACATGGCACCCAGAGCCTCTGTGAGAGGCCGTGTTTGTTTTTGCTGTCAGAGTCCAGTCTGCCCTTGACCTCTGACCCAGAACTATTTGTTCCAACTATTTCCAGTCTGTTGCCCTGGCTCAAAACAAAGTGAACGAAAGCTCTTTCCTCAAGCCCTGCTTTCATATTGAGGGAGTCAGTGAAAATGAGCCGTGTGGTCATGTGGCTGATGAGTCATTTTGGCCCTGACATAAACAGTAAAATGTGCTAGAGTTCAGGGCCTACGGGGCCTAACAGCTGGGAAGCAGTAGAGTAAACATTAGGAGCATTAGTCTTTGGGCCAGAGAGACCTGGCCTGGAGTCCTACCTTTACTCCTCTGAGCTGTGTAACCTTAGGCAGGCCATTTAACTTCTCTGGGCCTCAGTTTCCTCAACCGTAAAACAGGGCTGATCATAGTGCTTATCTTATAGAGCAGTGAGGATTACATGAAAGAAAAAAAAAAAACCCTAAGGTAAAGTGCATAGCCTACTGCCTGGCATAAGTAAGCCCTCAGGATATTGTGGTTTCTATTATTCAGTCACCAGGAAAATCCAGAAGATTCAACCTGCTGGGTCACTGGTGTTCCTAGGACTGTCAGCAAACACCTCCACGTTGCCAAAGCAGCAGCGCCCCTCACTGAATACCCTTGCTCTGTCTTTCAGGCCTTCTGCTTCCACAAATGTCCATGGTTTTCAGTCAGTGACCTCTTAGGCAGGGACAGTCACCTCATGATTGTGGCCTACATGAACACATCTCTCAAGAGCCACAGAGGTTCTGGCAAAAACCTACACACTCAGACTTGCCTGAGTTTTCTGATGTACCCACCAGCAGCTGCATGGAAGCAGTTAAGGGCTGACTTCAGATGTCTCCCTGACGGCAGCAGGCTGGAGTTTACTTCCTCTCAGTTAGCCCTTGATCTCCTCCACGTCAGAGGGCCAGTCCTCCTGGCTGGGGGATTAGGACAGACTTTGTTTCCACGTTGACACAGTCTTTTGAAAAGGGGAAAGCTCATTAGTTAGCTGTCGTCCTCAGACGTGGTTAGGGTATGAGTAATTCTACTAGGAGAGCCAGGGTGCTGGCAGTTTATTAGGCTGGAACTATTTTATCTACTTGTACAGAGTAATGGGAGATTAAATGGGATAATTGATGTAAAAGTTTCTGTCAACTGTAGAATTCCTTACAAATCCATCAAGGAGGAGGAGGAGGATGTCACTTTCCCTACTTTGGAGAGGTCACATACAGACACACCCAAATGTGCAACCACAATACACCTCCACACAAGTGCGCGTGTACACACACCACACCACATTCTGTAGAGAGGAAAGGATCGCATGTGGCCTTGAGGATTGGTTTGAATAAAGGATGTATATTTCTGCTAGTGTTTTTCTTCTCCTTCCAGTCAGGCCTGGCTGTTGCGTCCAAGCAAACAAGTCACCACAAGACTTGTTGGTCTCCGCGGTCCAGTCCAGTCTGCTGCTCTCTCACCGGCTTCCAGCAGGTGGCGCTGCACCCCGCCTGGACCGGACGGCCTGGCTGCGCTCCCGAGGAGGCAGTTACTGGGAAGCCGGGAAGTGGGTCGTCGCGCACACCCATCGAGCTGCGGCCGTGGCAAACGCAAACGATGACACACTGGATTGACGAGGGCCTTTTCCAGAAGCACTGGGCATCTGGTGTCGCCGCACAATGGAAAACAAAGTGCCTCTGCCTGCCTGGCCAGAGTTCACGTTTGCTCACTGTTGATTCCAGGGCATTTACAGGCAGAGTGAGTTCGTGCGAAATTTCAGGACCTTGCCATGACTCAGATTCACTTTCTGTAAACCGGAGTCAACATTACATACACTTCCCCTCACTCTGGACCATTGCTTGAACTTTTAGGTCACCAAGTGTATTTGTGCTAACTGAAGAGATTCGAGTATTTCATAAGCACTTTTTTTAAGGGCAAAATCAACTGGCACAGATTTGGAGTTGGAGATTTTTTGTCACTCTTAGTTCCCAAAATAGGTTGGCCTTGTATATTATTTACGTGTTCAAAACTATGCCCTGTATAAATTCAAGTGAAACTTGCCAACTATCTTTCTGGCAGGAAGCCCGGGAGGGTCTTGTTGAGGGAGACAATGATGATGGAAACGCAGGTGAGGAGGGAGGGGACTGAGACCCGCCCCGGAGCTTTGTTTTCTCACCTAGGAAAGAACGCGGACGACTGAAGTCGATCTGTTCTGAGGATTCGGGCAGAATTTTGATATTGGGGGAAAGAGACAAGATGCGGTTAGAACTGGAGAGAAACAACAGACCTGGGAGGGTTTGAAAGGCTTTGAGCAAGTCAACAAGAAGCAACCCGAGTAACACCCTGGATTTACATCAGGGGAAGCACCTGAAGAGAATTAACTCGGGAGGGGGAGATGGGAGGGAGGGAACGCCTTTCATCTGGAGGAGAGGGCCGGCAACAGCTGCTGGCCTGAACGTGCAAGTACACCACGTAGCGTCCCCGGGCCCTGCAAAGGTGATTCTCTTACCTGCCTCTCTCCATGGCGCTGTTCCTGACTCTTCTCTACCACATTTAGAGGGAAACACATCCCCGAGACGTTCCCCGCATCCCCATCCTAGTTTCGGCTAATTGTTCCCCCAGGATTTTTTTCTACTGAAATCCAATCCCCTTGCTCACCTTGTGAAATCTCAAATTTCATTGTCCTCTAAAAGTTCTCCTACAGAAATCTCTATGCCTGGTTGAATTTTTTGTGCTTTTATTTGTAATTAGGTTTTTGCTGAGAAGAAGGCTCTTGGGGGACCAGAGAAGGTAGGAAACCGTCTGTGGCCTCTCTCGAGCTTCCTTTTCCTGTCAGGCCTCACTGGGCGGGTGGGGGCGCTCTCCAGCTGATCTCTCGTTTTAGTGGACTTGGGTGGGGGCTGACGGGAGGGGCGTGAGTACTTGGACTGAGCACCGTTCAGGCACAAGGATATGGACGTTTCAGGTGAGTGAGCAAGCAAACAAACAAACGAAAAACCCCCAACACTTTGAAAACCAAGTCCAGCAGAGTTTAGCTTTGTCCAACTAAACTCACCCCCATCCCCACCCATCAGGGCACACAGGAAGAATGATGCTCCGATGTGTAATATATTCTCTTGAGTGGATGCAACATTATGAGTAATTCTGGGCTTATAACGTAAATTCCATCCCTTTCTTCCTCACTCAGAGAAACATTGGGGTTAAAAGGAATTCTGATTCTTTATGAGTGTGTGTTTGTATGTGTTTTATGTCAGAGAGGAAACAAGTGCAAACTGAAACTTGGCTAAGTAATAGATTATGACTGATCCCAATGCGTCAGGGTAATAGCAGTAAGGCCAAAAAGACCCCCCAAAATTAGTATCCATACACACACACACTCAAGCATAAAGATCCATGCTTTGGTGCGGCATTTTTAACACCTGACTTCTGTAGAATAGGTAAGGAGGACTCAAATCATTTTGGAGATGGGGAAACTGAGACTTAAAGGGCTTAAGAGAATTCCCTGAGCCCACGATAAGTCAGAGGTGCAACCAAGTCTTTTAACTTGCAATTCAAGCCTTTGAACTCCTGCCTCTGCTGCTTTGCAAGGTGACTGGGCAGACCAGGTGCAGGTCTGATAGGAGCCGCATTCCATTTTCAGAGGAGCTGAGGTCAGGCGCCTCCTACAATTGGAGAAGGCTGGCCAAGCCCCCGGCCGGTCGAGTTCCCCAGCGCTCAGGTGGGTGTTCCCCCCGGGGGGCCCTGCCTGCTGAAGCCGGCACTCGTGAAACACGCAGGCGGAGAGACTGTTTCTCAATAGTCTCTCAGGTTGACAGCGTGGGCTTTCTGTAATTTGAGAGGCATGTGGCACGTCAGCCAGGCTTTTATCATGAACCCCTCTTCCCTTCCTGAGAATTGTGTTGTGGAGATTTCCTGTCTGTATTTTTAGTGTCTGATTCTCCGTGGTTGCCCAAGCATCTGTGGCTGTGTTTTACTGACTCACGCAGATGCCCTGATGTCCCTGATAGAAATGATGACTGTTGAAGGGAAAGCAGTCAGCGTGGAAAGTCCAGGAATTGTCCCATAGCTTGCCTTACTGGTTTCAGCTGATTTTTTCACAAGTTTTACAGATAGCTTACCTTCCAGAATTACAGAATTTCATTAGTTACCCTTCTTCATGCTGAATTGGAAAAAGAATATATTCTGGGGTAAAGCAAAAGGGAATCGGTGCAGCAAATATTCATACACTGTTTTTTGGGTGGTCCCCTCTCCCTGCTGCCTTTTTTCATGGCAGCTGGCTTTCCCAAAGCCCCGTGTCTGTGGGCACCACTACGTGGTGAAAACGCTGAGTCACGGCTTTGCTGTTTCCCTATAATTACAAATTTTATCACCTCATCTGACATAGAAAGGGTGTTGGTTGGAAATGAAATACACATTAGAAATAAGCTCTTTAGAAACAGCAAAAAAAAAAAAAAAGCAAAAACAGCAAAAAACGGCTTTCATAATGTGAAGGCTTTTTTCCAAAAGTCTGGAGCTAGAGTTATGAAGAGACAGGAGTCATCTCCCTTTCCCACCCGTACAATCATGAAAATAAAACATCAAAATAAACACTATACATTTCTCATTCTATCAACACATCTTCTAGTTATTTTGTTTCGTGTCCTCAGCACATGCATCTGGCTAACCTAGCATGCCAGCCACCCCCACCTTGTCTTTTCTCCCATCTTCTTGACTGTTCTCACTGTCTCTCAAGACCTTATTCAAAATCACCTTCACTATGAAATCTTGTCTCCCTCGTAGATAGTTCTTCATGGTATATTATTTTGCTTCTGCAACTTAAAAAGAAAATTGTTCTCAGGTCATTCTCTGTGTCCATCCCATCTCCAACAGATTCAAGTTCTTCCAGAGTAGAGGCCATGCCTTCTAAGCCTTTTTATTCCCCTTGTGCTTCCTCCTTCCACGGGTAGTCTTCCGTATGAGTAGCATCCGATCTCAGATCTCTCATTTCCAACTTACACCAACCAAGTGCTTTCCCAGCCGAGTTAAGAACAAAGTCCCCTTCCAAAGCACATGTCAGTAGCCCCCCAAAATAGCCAGGACATGCAGACTAAGTTTCCTATTCCTCCTCTACTCAAATATGACCTTGCCAATACTGTCTCCTATTGATAGATCCGGATGTTTCTATTGCATGGTTGCTATTTGCCACATGCTTCCTGGACAGGTTTCCAGGTAACCTTAATGGCTGTGCTTCTGGGGAAGGAGGAGTAGAAAATAATTCACCTCTTCCGTAAGTGGTTTTTAAAATATAACTGCATTTAAAAGCTTTTAAAGAGCAGCTCTCTCCTTCCGGCCGCTCGGGACCTGTTTGCTTTGCGATAGGAGCCCCTGTAATGCTTCGCGCTTGGCAACCTCTGACTGGGACAGAAGGCAGCTTTAAAGGCCAGAGATTGATTTTTCCATGGAGGGCTTTCCTGGAGGGGCGTGGGGGAGAAGTCACTTGGGGAAGCAGTGGTCAGTGATGCTTGCTTCTCCATATGCTCTTCATTCATGTGTAAGGCTGAACAAGCTCTTTGTCTCGATAAGTGAATTCCAAACCACAGAGGCGGGCAGTGTGTCCTGGAGGTCCTATGGCGACTGGGGACCTGGAGGGTAAGAGGTTGGGGCCAGTCACAGCCTGTCCTCCCACTTGCATTTCCATCCAAAGCTTCAGGGAAAGTGTCCCCAAATTGCTTGTGTGTTTTGCTTTAATGTAGCCACAGTGGCCACCCAGATTTACTCCGGTGCAGCTGGATCACATGGTTCAAACTAGGTCTGACTGTCCAGTTTTGGAAACTGGGAGGCGTTTTCCCCTTTGCCAGGGCTTGGGTTTAGCTTCCCTAGAGCATTAAGCAAGAACCTCATGTTTACAAAATCCCAGGCCCCATGGTTGCTTCCCGTCAGGGCAGGAGGAGAAGGAGGAGGCACATAACGTCAAGTAGACCTTGCAACTTCTGTCCCTCCGTTCTTGCCCAGCACAAAGTTACCAGAGAAAGGTGGGGTGCTGGGGGTGAGGGATGTACCAGTTGTTTGAGTTCAGAAAATATAATTTTAAAATTCTCACTGCCAATCAAATCACTAGATCTTCTGCATATAATTTTATTTTTTCCAAAACTGTTTCTAAAAGCTGTATATAAATTGAAAAACCTACACTATATTTTAAACGCTCTGGGCAATGTAGTTTGTTTATCCTAAGAAGTGCTGTTCTGAGTCCTCTAAAAGATGTACACTCTCCACCTCGTTTATTTTTTGTGCAAATTTATATTTTTTTAATATATCAAAGTCTTTTGAAGACAAGCACTCATACAGTATTTGATGATATCTAACAGCTGCTAAATCACCCCCGAATCTTCTGCAGGTTCTTTTACCCTTTGGTGTTGCCTTGAGCAGAAAACCACTACGCACAGTGGCTTTGTGCCCATCTAGGTTGACTCTCATGGACTATCGATGGTGGGCTTTTCCACCGTGGTGTGCAAACTGCTTCTCATGGTTTATGGAGTGCTTGGTTACATAGCACCTCCTAGGCCTCAAAATAAAAAAAAAAAAATCATTGTCCATTTAAATAGCGGGTCTTGTGGGACCTAATTAAAATATACAATAAGTCTTTTAGAAGACATGAGAGGTGGGGGTCATGCAATATTTTATTTGTATGAAGAGATAACCATATGTATTTTGGTGCTCATCAACTCCGTGAAAATAAAGATTCCAAACTACTACCAAGACATCATTTGGCTTTAAAGACGGAAAGTACTGGGTTTCTACAACTTCCTTAGGTAATCGGGGCCTTGCAAGGGTAGAACAACAGGATCTAAAAAGTGCTTGTTAAGGCAGACTGAGGCTCCACAAGCCCCAGATTTCCAGAAGGATTGAACTCTGAGTCACATCAGCTTTGGGTGGAAGATTCACTGGGGAGCAGGGAGGGGCAAAAACGAATCTGTAGGCCACTAGGAAGCAGGGCCTGATGTGAACTTTGATTCATCACCACAAATGAAAAATATTAAGATGCATTCTCCCCCACCCCACAATATATATTTCAAAATACAGACTAGTCAAAGCCACAACATAGATGGAAAAAAAATATCCCATGGTAACTACCTGGTTGATTAAAATATTTTTAATTTTTCCTTTTTCTCTGAATTGCTGCCGCCCTAGGCATGTGCGTGGTCCGCCTGTTAGCTACCTTAGCAAACCTAGCACGCTGGGGAGAGGTGGGGAAGGGCAGCTGTGGAGGTGGTCATTGAGAGAATGCGGGTGCGAGGCTGGGGTCAGCTCTAGCTACAGGGTCGTGCTCTTGCCCAGGCATGGGGCCCCCAGAAGAAAGAGACAGCCTCAGCTAGAGCTCTAGAGTGGCTGGATTTCAAAATGTGTAGAACAGCTCCTTGTAGGTCCCAAGTGCTGGGTACTTAGTTTATGATTTGCACACATTCATTTTCTGGCTGGAAGGCTGGAGGCAAACAGACAGCTCATTAGGAAAATAACCAAAGAGCTAAATATAATGGAGGAAGTAGGCAGCAGATCCCAGACAGATGAGCATGGCTCACAGTCCTTCATGGGAGATCAGAGGCCAAGCCAAACCAATGTGTCTGTCCCCTAAAGGTCAGTCATCCAGGGCTTTGTCACACCAGGAAGGGAAAGGAGTTTCAAAGGGCCTTTTGTGGAACACACACAGCTCTGGCCCCTGAGATTCAAGTCAGGATCTGGAAACTTGTGTAGCAACCGCTTACACGCACAATGCTTAGAGACCAGCCAGGGCCCTCCATCCTCCTTATTTTTTCTTTTTCTGCTTATGAGCACTAAGGTTTCCCTGTAGTTGGGAAAGAGATCCTTAAAAAACAAAACAAAACAAAAATAACCAAAAGCTGAAGTTATTTACTCATTTTTGAATAAAAACCAAAGAATGTTACATAATATTTTTTGTTGGACATTATTCAGAAAACTATATAGGAAATATACTAAAAAACCATTTAAGACATTATTATTTGCATTATAGATCATACTGCCTAGTGGGTAATGCAATATATATATTATATTTCAATATATATATCAAAATATACCAAACCTATGAATAGACCAGCAATAAACTTGTTAAAAATTGAAATATAACTTAGATTCTCAATTGTTTTTGACTTCTAGTTTCTTTTGCTAGATCCTGTCTTCTATGTATATTATCATTTTTTTCTTTGGCTTAGGATGGCCAATAATGCTTCCCTGTTCTTTTCTATCTTCGGTGAGTGTTATAAACATTAGAACTCTCTCCCTCAGAAAATCTGGAATTGTGCCTGTGTTTACTATTTTGCTCCTGAGTCTTATTAGTTTTCAATCAGCACACAGTGTTTGTTTGTTTCTTTTGTTTACCTAATTTTCCTAAGAGCAGCACCCTCAAGGGCTCGGGGCTCCTCAGATTTTGTGTTGAGGATTAGCCCACTTCCTGAGAACGGAAGGCCTAGCCCCTGGCCCTAGCTGCTGCCCCACTTTCTGAGCTGGGGCCTCTGCCTGGTCCTTTAGGTTCTCTGCGATTCAGCTTTTGTAACTGCTTACAGAGTTGTTAAGGACACTGAACAAAAATAATGACTATAAAAGAACTACTCAAATGTAAATTATGTGTTACCATTAGCAAAGTTTCTATTTTATTCCAAGACAAAAGAACACGGTAGTCATTCATTTGGTATGTTTTCTTTTTATTCCTATCATTCATTTTATATATTTTCCCCTTCTATTTCTGTCCATGGTTCTCTTCAGATTTTATAAGCTTAAAATGATGTCGTCATTATTGAGTCATGACTCTGAGTCAGCCGTAGAGAATATGAATCAGCTGAAATTAAGGGAAGAATCATCTCAAGTCTAGCAAGAGATGATTCTATGGAGTCAACTTCTGTTGAAGACAAAGAACTTTCCATATAAAGTGCTAATGGAACCCTAAGTCAAAGTAATAAGCTAGAACTGCTAGGGCAAAGAACAAGAGAAGTCAACAGCCGATAAATAAAGAGTCAGAGGAATTAACAAATAGCTGCAGAGGGCAATTTTGAACCTGCAGGCCTAGTAACTTATAATCATCCTTGAAGACAAGAATATCATAATCTCAGCAAGCTGAAGAAAGGAGGCCAACCAGTGAATCAAGCCTATGGTTGTGCAATGGCTTGCCTTGCAGTTCTGAAAGCTTGCTGACAATAGGTTCTTTTTCTCTCCACCCTTTCATTGAAGTTTCTTGACCCAGGAGGGTTGAACACCTGTTAGAAGTCCATGCCTAATGCAAATTCCTTAAGCATTGGTCATTATCATCTGCCATGTTTCTGTTGTGATTGATATATTCACAAAGCAACAATTCAAGCTTGTCTTGTGAAACCCTAGTGCAGGGCGTCTCAATCTTTGATTTTGAGCCATAGACCCCTTTGGAAGTCTGGTTAGAGCTTATGGACTGCTTCTCAGAATGATGTTCTTGAAAGTATAAAACAAAATACATAGGATACTAAGGAAACAAATTATATTGACGCATAGTTATCAAACTTTTTTTTTTTTTTGGTGAGGAAGATTGGCCCTGAGCTAACATCTGTTGCCAATCTTCCTCTTTTTGCTTGAGGAAGATTGTCCCTGAGCTAACATCTGTGCCAATCTTCCTCCACTTTATAGGTGGGATGCCGCCATAGCATGGCTTGATGAGCAGTGTGTAGGTCTGCACCCAGGATCTGACCCATGAACCCTGGGCCGCCAAAGAAATGGAGTGCATGAACTTAACCACTATGCCACTGGGCTGGCCCCTCAAACACATTTTTAAAAATACTTGATATATAACATAGACATTTCTTTATTAACACATTAAATAAGATCTACTGGTGGGTTTAGTAGGTATTGTACCTTCAAAGTAGTGATGAATGTTAATGATATTTACCTATCTTCATAACTGAAATAAATGCTAAATTTCAGTTACAGGTTAGTGAAAATAAATAAGTGGGTCTTTTCCCCATCTAAATTTACAGACCCCTAGAATTCTGTCCAAGAGCCCCTTGGGTGTCTGAGGACCCCAGGGTAAGCACCCCTGCCAGAGTGGCTTCTTTGCCACTGGCCCGAAGGATAGACACATGGACCACGAAGAACAGCATTACTTGTATCTTCTTGGTATCTACTTATAAAACCCAATTTTCACAGCTCTTCTCCAAATGGCATACTTCTGTTTAATGGCAAGAAATGAAGGTAAAATTCATTTGGGGACAAGAGTCAATGTACACTTGTTTAGTGTTTTTGCTAAGGTGACCAGATATCCCTACAATAGGTAGTCAAGGTTTTAGAGTATATGTCAAAATAAACCCTTAGTCATCTTGACTTTATTTCAGGGCTTCCAGGCCCCTTAGGGAAGCTGAGAAGGCTAGTACAAAAGTGGGCTAACAGCCAGATGGAGGTGAACTAAGGCCCACATTAAGATGTGACATGAGAGTGGGAGCAAAAAGAGGCAAGAAATGTTTGGGCTCAGGCACCGAAATGAGCCCAGGCTGGGCAGAGGTTTGCACAAGTTCATCCTCAAGCCCCAGGCCTGGCGCAGCCACAGAGTATGGGCCAAACAAGGCATTTTTACCAATTTCACAGTGAACTCATTTGCAATCACTTCCACAGCATGAACTGAGATACCACATGAATGGTATTACTGAGTTACCCACCAGCAGTAACTGAGATACCTACCATTTTTTGGTTTGGGGGAACTGGTTTTATTTTAGGGGCTGGAAGGAGGAAAAGAATATACTGCTGTCCACAGTTAGGCAATATCCGTATAGAATGTGTGTTCAAGGAAGCAAAAGGACTTAATCTTAGAAATAATAAGCTTTATTTAACCTTTTCAGTGACATGGTTTTTAATTCAGCATCATATTTTTAGATGTTGCTACAATGTTTTTCTTTTAATATGTACAACTTTTGCAGTAAATTATATTAGCATCAGCCAAATTTTATATACATATTTAGGTATGTATATAAAATATGTATTACCTCTGCACGTATGTATATACATGTGCATATGCACAGTTTTGTTTTTGTACGTGTCATTAGCTAATACCTGGATAAAGGTACCACTTTATTATTATTATTTATTAGCATCACTTTTCGAAAATAAAGGATAGTAAACAAGGGATGACACTGAATGTTCATATTTACTTACTTGTTTGTTCCTGAGTCACATACACAGTGTTTCCAGACAAATGTCTGAGGGAGCGACACATGCTTTGATAAAGGTTGAGTCGAAACTGGATGAGGGAACTGCTATGAATAGAAAAAAGGGAACTCAAGTTGTGTGGTAGGTTTGGGAAGGGTAGAAATGAGATCATGTTCAGAGAACAACAAATTTAATTTTGAAAATAACCGCTTTTCTGAAATGGTAAATAGCGTGTTGCCTAGCTGGTGGACAATACTGAGGGTGATGGAGAGACATGGACTTGGTTGGCCTCTGCTGAAGGCAGAGATTTGGGAGCAGCTCTTGGTCCTCATGAGAAGCGGGAGTGCGAAGGGAGCAAGGAGCCGCTTTCCAGGTGAGCCTCGCTGTTATCGTGCGTTGTTCAATGCCATGTCTTTCCTAGCAGGCTGAGTGTGCCCCATGGCATTCTCAGAGTTTCTTTTGAGTTCTGTGTTTCTGAGAAGCAGTGTAGTCTCACTTTGGTCCCAGCTTGGGGTCACTGGGTTTAGTGGAAACTCTCAGCCACGCTTAATACCATCCTCTGCCCTCGTGTGTGGTGACACTGGCCTGTGGAATCCTCTCATTTTCCATTCTCTTTCACAGAAGGTTAATGGTTACAGTCCCAGCCATGGTTCTATCCAGGGATGTAGTTTCAAAGTTTAACTGTAGGAAAACTACCACCACGAAGTTTCCCTAGAATTCATCTTTGCAGTGTTTTAAATGGAATTGTGAACCATTTGGGGTCCCTTGCTCCCATGAAGAATTTGTTCCCTGCTCTTCTTTATGGAAGCCATTTGCTTCCTGGAACATTTTAAAAACCACTGCACACAGTGTTCTGGGAGCCGTAGGAGGATTAAGAATGACCTTTAGCTGAGGAACCAGGCGGCGCAACTACAGGAGATTATGACCTCTTTTTCTTTCTATGGGTATAATGTTGCACCTCTATGGAAAATACTGGCAAGTTCCCAAGCCAGCCTCAAGAAAACTCTAAATATTCTCAGAGAAATGGACTTCAATTGGTAGAGAAATTTTCTGAATACAGACTAAAACCCAGTTCAAATCTGCTAAAGGCGTCTCTCATTCAAAGGGGGGGGCTGAGATTTCTTTTTAAAGGATGGAACGTAAGGTATACCTTAGGATAATACCATTTCCTTCAGCTGGTTATTACTTGAAATTTTACAGAGCACGTTCATGATTGTCTCATTTGATTTCTTAGAGATAAGGTTAATAGAGCAATGATGTAGTAAAGAATTATACAATTATATAACATAATTAACAAGCGGTAAGAACACTCATCTGTTAAAAAGAAAATCTTCCTATGTATTAAATAGTTAATACAACAGATATGGCAGCTAAGGGATGAAGCATGATAAATGAATAGAATTAATTCGGAAAAAAATAAACGTTTATGAAACACCTACTACGAGCCAGGCACTGTGCAGGGATCTTGACATGCATTATTCCCCTTGATCCTCATAACAGGTTGGTAGTATCAGATATTTTACCAAAGGCAAAACCGATCGTCAGAGAGGAGTGGTGTCACTGAGGGCACATGGTAATTGTACGATCTGAGAGGGGGGCGCATGTCTGTGTAAGGTCAAACCCCATTGTCTTGCCATCATACCACCCTATCTCAAGTTACTTAGGATGAATGTTGCTCATCATTTCTTCTCTTTCCTTTTGACTTTTGTCATCCCTTCAACTGGATGTGAACACACTCTCTACAGCTCATTTCATCATCACGATCACTATCATAATAATGGTGATCGTTCATTGACTCCATTTACTGCATCTTACTATTGTTACTTATAGATTTCTCTTCTTACTCATGTTATAACATATGTTCCTTGAAAGTAGGTCTCAAGTCTTACTCACTTTTATATCTTAAGCAGCATCTTACATACTGTTCTGCATCTAATATCTACTCAATAATTTTTTTTGAATGACACTAAGTGAAGCAAAGTGCTCATAATCCAGGGAGCCTATTAACTAGAGAGTTTGAAAAAAATAATGATCTAGCTAAAAGATGGTAGTGTAAAGTTGTTTTCTTTATCCCTTCCATGAAACCTACATAATGGATGAAATTCAAATGAATGACATTTTGATAAGAAAAGTCCATATGCAATGAAACTAGGAAATAGCTAAAATCTCACATTACATTATTCACCACATATAGTGAATCTGGACCGAGTCAAGGGAGGTTGTAGAGAGCTGAAACACACCTTCTGGGTTCCAATTAGGGTTCAGATTTTCCTGAAAGTGATATAAGGGGTCCAGGTGAGGTTCTTTTCCTCAGAGCCAGGACTGAGGGTATGGATGGGACACAGGAGAAACGCAGAATATCCCTCTGGGGGTTTGCTCTACATTGCAGAGAAGAGAGGATTGTCAGACAGATGGAAGGAAGTTATTGGGCAAAACATATTTATTGCCCCCAAAATAGAATTCCTATTTAGGAGGCAAGGGAGCGTGGATGAAAAAGTGGTAATGGCAACCAGCTTTATAGTGGTTGATCAGATTCAAACAAGCAGCTACAGATGAACATAAATAACCAAACACAAGATGAGCGAGTCGGGAGTCTCCACCATGATCCTTACTGACGTCTTACTTGGGCGATCCACTTACTCAAGAGGTCAGAGAATGTGGCAGATATGGCTAAAAACCATGGTGAGCAATCAGACCCAATGTGAAGCTTGCAGCTGCCTCAGCTTTCCCCCGACTCCTCTCCATAATTTGTAAACTGTATAAACCAGGAGAGAACCGCATTCCCTCCAGAGCAGAGTCCATGTTTTCACATAGACTTAGGCATGTTAATAACACAAAGCAAATAAACAAAAACAAAGGAGGAAAGAAACTCAACAGTGAAAAGGCAGATGAAGAATAATACTCTTAAGAAGAATTATTCCAGCAAACCAAAAAATTTCAGATGCATATTTATCTATACTTTCAAAGAAATTTAAAAAAATACACAAGGCCTTTGTGAAAATAAAATAATTGTAAAATGAAATATAAGAACTCAGAGAAAAATGGGAAAAGAAGATAAAGTAAGCTAAGAGTGATGAAAGAAGTTGAAGATAATAAAACCATCATGGAATGAAAATCATATTAGAAGAGATATTGTTGAAAACATATTCAATGATGCAGAGGTTAGACTAAAGAGAATAAAATAGCATTTACAGGAAAAAAAAAACCCAAATGAAATTAAGCAGAGAGAAGATGACAACTATTAATGTTAAAGACAGCCAACAGTCAGCATATGGGTTTAATGGTGTCCTTGAAGTAGAGAACGGAACAAACGGAGTAGGAAATAAAAATGCAAAAATAAAATTAAAGAAAACTCCACTGAAATAAAGTATGATCCGATTCTGTTGATTGAAAGAGATTTATTTCAGGGAAAAAGAACTGATAACAGAATAACCAACATGAAGACACATAGTAAGTCAAGTTACTGAACTTTAAGGACAATATAAGAATTCCATGGGCATCTAGGTAGAAAAAGCAAGTTTCCTATAAGGGGGAAAAGAGCCGGTTGACCTCAGATTTTTCACAGAGACATTCAATGAGAGAAAAAAGTGGACAATAAAATCTAGTTATCTATTTTGAGATGAATCAAAATAAAGTCTCAGGAAAGGGGAAGGCTTAGTGTCAAAGGACTAGGTAGAGTCTTGAATCCATTTAAATATAGAACTAAACCAAATGCATGCAAAATTATGGTTAAAGAACGGACTGTGTAACTACTGTAAATCCTAAACATATAAATATATAATATAAACATATAATATATAATCTAATAGTCCAAAATTGTCAGTACGGAAGTTAGCTTTTTTTCCTTCTCTTCTCATTCACAGCATGGAGCTATAGCCACCATCGAAGGTTGCTGAATTCAAGAAACAAAATGTACTTATCACTTCTAGAAATTGACATACAATACTTTAAATTCTTGTATTTGTACAATACAAAACATCCTGAACATCCTTTAGACAGTCTTTAAATTTTACGGTTTTCTCATGCTTCAAGAGGATTTGGTGAGTAAGGCAAGGTAAGGTAGAGACTGTCAGCAGGGATAGTGACTAAAATGTTAAACCATTTAATTAAAAGAGAGATTCATCTGGCCATTGTTGGTGATTTCAGTTTTTCGCTATTAGGAATAATCTGAATCTTAATCAGGAGTGGTTAAATTATGAAATTATGATATAAGGAATGGAATACCACATAGCTGTTAAAAAGAATGAAATAAGTCAACAGGGACTAACATGGAATGATGTTCAAGCAATGTTGTTCAGTAAAAAATTAAGTTGCACACGTATAGTTTGATATCCTATTTGAACAAAAGAGAAAATTGTGTACTCTTAGTGGCTACCTCTGGAGCCTGAGGTAGGTGAGTGAGAACAGGGGGCTTCTGCTTTGTATTTTATTTACTATGTAATATTTGAAATTTTTGCAGAGCAGAAATGACCCTTTTTTTTTTTTTTCTTTTTACAACAGATTAAGAAAAAGACAAAGGACGAACTAATCTGACCATAGCAGTCATGGTCAGGGAGTTAGAAAGATAACCTGATGAAATTGATTTGCTTAGGAGTGTCCTTTAAGATTCTGTTCCCACTGCCAGGTAGAAACTTAGTCTGGTCAGGATGGAGCACATCCCGTCTCCGGGCAGAATACAGGAGGAGGGGGTGGTTACAATAGTGGATGGGAGCTGGGAAGGCCGTCAGTGATCTGTGGAATGGCCAGAACTCAAGGGTGGTGGTAGCAGAAAGGGAGGCATTTTCACAGCAGACGGAGGGGTTTAGCTGGTTGAAGCAGCAGGGGCAAAGAGGAACACCTGGCCCAGAGTGCCGGTGGGGAATGGAAATTTTACTTCCTGTAAATAGGAGTTTATTTCAACATTCTTAGAAGAAATACTGAATTTCAAGGAGGCAGAACATGAGTGGGCTGTGAGGAGACGTTGCTGGGTCCCTTAGTCACCAGGTAAATCTTGGGGATCAGCACCAAGTCTGAGAGGGTAAGCTCCTGGGGCATGCTGGCAGGAAGTGGAGTACAGTAGAGTGATAAGATCTCTGTTCTTTTCCTAGCACTGATGTCACATGACCCCTCTGGGCCTGTTCTCGGTGGGAGGTCCCACCTCATGTAAAAAGGGCTTAAAGAGAGGCTCGCTTGAGCACTTGAGCACTGTTGGCGAAAAGGCGCAAAGCATTGTACCTTGTAAAGTGGTCTATAAGAAAATATCCCCCTTGCTTCCCTGCTTGTGCTCATTTTCACTCCCAGAAGTGCGCTTTTCAGCTTCTCTGACCTTTGGGCATCCTTCTCCATCCCCTCCTGTTTCAGTTTCCTGCTTGTCCACCAATTACCTTGTTAGAATCACACCCCACAGACGGTTTGCCTGGTGCTGACCAGAGAGAATTGGTTGGCAGCTTTAACAGTACAGATGTTATTTTTTTCTCAGAGAAACTGCCTCTGACTGATAGGGCTCTATCACTGTGGCCAAGACTTCTTCCTATAACCCCAGAAACCTCCACCAATGGAGGGCACCTGCCAATCTTAGCTCTCTGTGCACTCATTCTGCACCAGCCTCCGACCTCAGGGAAGACGGCAGGCTCGCCAGTTCCTGAGAAAGGCAGTCACTGTTCTTCCCCAGCTCAGGTTTTCCCATGTGAAAGTTCACGGACTGGTTTGAGATCCACAGGCTACTAAACTGATAGCTATTTTGGAAACTTTCCTCAGAACTTACTAGCAACATGAGAGGGCCACTAAATATGAACCTCAAGTACCAAAACGCCTCCGATAAGGCAATAACCTGAAGTGCCTGGACCCCAGGAAGGAATCATGTCTGGGCTTCATCTCCCCAGAAATGCTTAGTAAGGGCAAAGCAGGATGGAGGGAACAAGTTCAACAACAAAAAGGTAGATCCTAAATGGCTTTTGTTAATGAGAAGCGATTTGGATAAACATGCATTCAGTGAGTGCTAAAGGCCTTCTTCCTAAGCCCTTTCCAACATGTTCTCTTTCTGGTACACTCTCATCTCATCCAACTCCTACTCATCCGTCATCCACCTACCCATCCATTAGCTTCCATGCCACTTTCCCAGGGGAGCCTTGCCCCATTCCCTCATTGCCCTTGTCCCCTTATTATTCAGTCTCATGGCTACCCTTTTATTTTGCAGCATTTACCACAAGTGGAATCAAATAATTTGTGTAATTCTCATTTGTCTTGTTCAATGGTGTATTCCCACCACCAAGCACAATGCCTGGGTGCACATAAATATTGTTGGATGACTCCACGAATGCTAGCACTGAAAATTCACAAACATATGTAACAGGGTTTAACACAGGACTCTTTCTGACAGCTTTAGTTGGAGTCACAAGACAATAGATGCTGTCTCCTCCCACGATATAAAGCAAGATGTCAGACCACATATGCACGAGGTTGTCAAAAAACCCAGTTTTGCTCCCCTTAGCTTCTTGCTCCTCTCATTGGCATAAGGCATTGAAGTTGACAAGTCAGTGGATGTGGGAAATCAGAGGGTTTCTACAGAGAGTGAGAGTGTGCTTCCCCTCACCATAGGCTAATGAGAGCGGCTTCATGAAGACCGCTTAGATGTTGTTGAGGATGTGGAAAAACGGGAACCTGGTGCACTGTTGGTGGGAATTACACTGGAGCAGCCACTGTGGGAAACAGTATGGAAGTTCCTTAAAAAATTAAAAATAGAACTACCATATGATCTAGCAATTCCACTTCTGAGTATTTATCCAAAGGAACTGAAATTCATTTCTCAAAGAGATACCTGTATTCCCATGCTCACTGCAACACTATTCACAATAACCAAAATATGGAAACAACCTAGATGTCCATTGATGGATGAATGGATAAAGAAATGTGGTATACAGATATACAGTGGACTATTATTCAGCCTAAAAAAGAAATCCTGCCATCTGCAACAACACAAATAGACCTGGAGGACATTATGATAAATGAAATAAGCCACGGAAAGACAAATACTGTATTTTCTTATGTATGAAATCTAAAATAGTCAAACTCATAGAAGCAGAGTAGAATGGTGATCACCAGGGGCTGGGGGAGGGTACATGGGGAGACAATGGTCAAAGGGTATAAAGTTCAGTTATGCAGGATTAAGTTCTGAAGGTCCACGATACAGCATGGTGCCTACACCTAATAATATTGTATACTTAAAATTTGCTAAGAGGGTAGATCTTATGTTAAGTATTCTTATTACACACACAAAAATAATAAAGGAGGCGAGAGGAAACTGGGAGGTGATATGTTTGTGGCCTTGACGGTGGTGATGGTTTCATGGATATATACTTATCCTCAAACTTATTAAGTTGTATCCATTAAATATGTACAGCTTTTTACATGTCAATCATACCTCAATAAAAATGTTTTTTTTAAAAAAAGAAAACCTGATTTGTGACTCCTCAAGCTTGGGGGAGGCAGAGGTCTGGTATCTGATTCATGTCTGAAAAAAAACCAAGCCTACAACAGACTTGAGGATACATTTAGGAGGTCACTGCATTCTCACAGGTGGCAGGCCCAAAGTGCTCCTTTTTATTTATGGCTGGGGTGGGAGGGTGGATGAGAGACTAGAAATATCACCTCTAGATGGCATGTTGGCATGGGCCTTGAGAAAGGGGCCCTAAGCTACTAGCTTCCTGTCTGAAGGGGGGGTGGTGTGCTACTGGAGGGCTGGCCAAAGGAGAGGCCCTGCAACATTCTGAGAGGCTCGAGAAGCTCAGCAGGGCGCCCGTCCAAGGCCCCCAGGACGGGCTCTGACAAGGCCCCGAGGAAGTCCAGGCCGGATTTCAGAGGTGCCGTCAAATAAGGCCTCTCCTGCCCCTTATCTCTCCTCCCTACCTTCTGCTCCTTCAGCCCTGGGGGATGCTGAGTGGTGGGAGGAGCGGGGAGAATGGCAAAAAACACTTGGCTTCCGCCCTAAAGCAGGCTTAAGCTGAAAGAGAGGAGCTTTAATTTTAAATGCATTTCCAAGTTTTAGCTACTATACAAGACTAGACTTATTAGTTACTGAAATGAGACCTGTGCTAAAAGTGACCTAAGGACTTACCATCTAGGAGTAGCTGTCCTGGAGGAATTATGAGAATTGCCAGAGATTCCATCGCTGAGGGCAGAGAAACAGTCACCAAAGCGGGTTTGCAGGGGCACACAGGAGAACAAATGGCGGGGCCCTGGCTTTATGACTGCCCCACCCAGTCCCTCTGGTTGAATGCAACAATCTCTGTTTAATCCTCACATAACCCTGGTACGTAGGTCCTATCCTCATTTATGAGAGAGGATGAAAGAACATCCAGGGGTTTAGGCAAACAGCCCTGAGGCACAGGGGGTAACTCTCAGAACGAGGACTCAGAGCCATGTTCCATTCTTTGCTCTCTACGCCACAAAGCATCTTCAACTTTACTTCCCAAACTCTTCATGCCTAGCTTGCAGATTCCTGGTTCTGAACTAGTCTTCTCACTGCCTATAAGCCAAGTCATTTTTAATCAAAGACAGAGCAAAAATATAAGATGTGCACCCTAACAGAAGGGAGGAGCCATCATAATTCACCCAGGTGAGAACAGTGAGTTAAGAGAAGGGAGGAGCAGGTGGGGTGGGGATAATTGGCTACCACAGCAATAAAGACTTGTCAACAGGGGCAGAGAGAGGAACGAAGGCTGAGGGTAGATAGGAGGTGGCTTTGCCAACAGTCCCCAGTGTCTCCTTACAGCTGTTCTCAGCTGCAGAGTTCTGTAGCTCAGGTGGCCACGAGACCCCTGGAGACCCTCCTGGCACCCCTTTGACAAGGCTGACTTAAATGAACTCTATCCTTGAGAGAAGGAAAAGCTTACAGGTGCAAGAGAGAGTCATTTTCATAGCAGACTTTTTCCCAAAGCATCTTACCTGAAATGAACTATGTCAACCCCCTCTAGTAACTAGGTGGCAAGAAGCACTTAGGCTGACAGACAACAAGGCTTTTTTTTTTTTTTTTTAAACTCTCCATTGTGAAAACAACTGGAAAAGAGAATTAATAGAATATGAAAAGTTAAGCTCAAGTTTAGAACAAACGCATCAGCACTATATCTAAGTCACTGGTAGCCATGATGTTGAGAAGCTAATGTGGTACTTGAAAAGATTCATAGAGAAAACTTATTTCACGGAGCAATTGAGAGCAGAGACTTTAAAATGTCCTGGGTTGTGTTTATCTACCATAGGAGCTCAATCACTGTTATGCAAAAATCTAAATTAACCCAATAGGGTTTTCAGTTCTGGCTGGCCGCTGGTTTGGTATATTGCTACAAAACTCTCCAAGTTGAAATAAAGGATGGAAAGAAATAATTAGAAAATAAACGATAAAAATACATATAGAAGACTTACTAGGTGCCATGCACCACTCTACATATACGTTATCACAACAACCTTCTGAGGCAGGTACTGTCCCATTCAAGGGGAAACTGAGGCTGGAGGGCTTTATAAACTTGCCCATGGTCTATAGCTTGTGAGTGGCAGAACCAGGACTCTAAGCCAGGCTCTCTGGCTTGACTCTGTGCTCTGAACCACTTGCGTTTGGCACATCTTATCTGGCACTTGACCAGTCCCTGTCTTTGTACCACTTTCCAGTAGTGGCTGCTAGGCTGTTTTCAGCCCCTCCCTAGGAAGAGTGTAAGCTCTTGGGGTCTCAATCCTGCTCTGCTGTGGGCTGGCATTTAAACATCTTCATTTCGTCATCTTAAATGAAGGCATTTGTTCTAGAAGCTGTTGATGGGCTCTGCTAGCTCAATCATTACAAGAATCCCCAAGTCCTTTGATTATTGTCAAAAGGTCTACAGCTTGGAAGGTTACAGAAGTGCTAGGCAGAAAATAAATGTCAATAAAAGCACATGTCGAATTTATTTATTTTTTTTGTGAGGAAGATCAGCCCTGTGCTAACATCTGCCAATCCTCCTCTTTTTTTGCTGAGGAAGACTGGCCCTGGGGTAACATTCGTGCCCGTCTTCCTCCACTTTATATGGGATGCCGCCACAGCATGGCTTGCCAAGCAGTGCGTGGGTGCGCGCCTGAGATCCGAACTGGCAAACCCCGGGCCACCGCAGCGGAGCGCGTGGACTTAACCACTTGTGCCACCGGGCCGGCCCCCACATGTCGAATTTAAAGAAAGGAACATGGGAGTCCCACAGAGATGCTTAATGAAGATGGAGAAACGATATACAACACTATCTTTAGATTGCTGTCCTCTATCACGCCCTTGAGAAGTGAGAGAAAAGCTATTGAAAAAATATATTAGGAAATGAAATCGGAACCTGTCAGTTATGATAAAACAGTCACTTTTTAAACCATTTCATTTCATATTCCAAACCATTATAGGCCAATATAGATGCTCATATTCCAGAGGTGACTAGAGGGGGTCAATGCCAGTGTTGGAAAGAGCTGTCCCCTTTGAAGGTGTCCAGTTAATCATGGCAAAAGGATTCCCAAAGTAAAGAAGTCAGTCTGCCATAGGTAATTCCCAAATCATGACTTCGGGAAGATAAAGTGGTAAAGCACACAAACCAGAATGATATAGTGGACTCTTGGGGTAATCCAAATCCTCTGGCCACATGAATTTTAAACATCTATGAATGGCTTGCCTCATTCATTCTTTCAATAAATTATCTTTGAGTACCTTCTACATGCCAGGCACTAGGCTAGGTGCTGGGGACATCCTAGTGAACAAGACAGTCTCTACTCTCATGGAACTTATTTAATTAATAATACAATTAGCATTTGATTATAATTGTGATAAATACCACCAAGGAGACATATAAGATCAAAGAGAGCATATACCATGGTGACCCGAGTTAATTGGAGAGGTTAGGGAAGGCTTCCTGGAAGAAGTGATGTTTAAGCCGAGATCTTAAGGGTAAGGAGGACTTAGCTAAGTGAGGAAGGGGCGGTGGGTGGAGCTGGTGGTGCAAAGGGGACAGTGAGCCCTAAGTAAGGCTTTGGGATAGGAAGAGCAAAAGGAGTCTAGACTGGCCAGGTAGATCACGCGGCCCATCTACACCACAGTGGAAATTCGTAATCCCAGCGGAATCCATGACTGGAGAAAGGCAGTCGGCCATTTAGAAGCCCCAGATTTAGAACTCAAACGTGGTGGCTAGCTTTGTGGGCTCATCTTTAGGAAGCACTCGCCTACATCTCATAGACCCAGATGTAGAATTCTTATCATCCATCTACAAATTCCCTCATTGTACCAAGTATTTAATTACAGTAAGACAAACCAGCCTGGCTGGCTAGTTGAATTAAGCAGACAGGAGTTGAAAATGACACATCACCGTCATTTTCATCTGACCCCATCTTGAGAATTAAGCAATCATAAAAATATCAGAGCCACCTACTGCTGCTGCCAGCCTCCCGTCTCAATCTCAGAAAGGTAAAATCAGTGGAGCAGATACGTGTAGGTCTAGCATTCAATAAAACAAACCCCAAACACCCCATCTTGAAACCTCATGCCTCTCTCTGCCTATGCCCCTTTGCAATCAGTCAAAATGGACTCATTCTCACCCGGAAAATAATGCTCCAACAAATTCTTCCTACTGCATGCAGCAGAATATCCGCAATTTAGGTAGCTGTTTTTCATGAACTCCAGAGTGCTTTACAAACAATAATGGAACTTCTTCCATAACCCAGTAAGAAGGCATATTTTCACTAAACAGCTGAGGAAAGGAGTTAAGGTAAAAGACAAGTACAATGTCAGATGTCCGGGGGGGAGGGCTACTGACACAATTATAACATTAGGAACCTCATTCATCCTTGAGGCTCCTTGTAAACCTAACCAGAATCACTGCTGGCACTGAACAGTCTAGGTTTTTAGTACCAATGCTTAATTGAGGCTTCTTTCCTTTCTTCCTCCATTTTCCTTCAGAAAACTTGCAGAAACTAGAGGTTAAAGATCCAGCTAAGAGAATGTCCTTATGTCTAATTCAGACTGGATACTCTCTAGGGCTGAAGTCTGTTACGGAGACAGCCTTTTAATATGAAAAGACAGTGTGATTTCAAGACTGTTACCCCTGCCTCCTATCTCTACCTGCACTGCCCCAATCTCCTTCAAACAGCCCACTGCTATGACTGCACACATTCAAAAACAAGAGAAACATACTTTTTCTCAAAAAGTACTTTGGCCTCTAATTTTATCATTTCTGATAAAATCAACTGAGAATAATCCAGTAGAGATCACCCTGACCCCCACATTCTAGCCTCCTTTGAATCAGAAGGGTTTATCAGCCTGTGTGGTGTCAGTGGATTTGTCACTTTGTGAAGATTACTCCAACCCTAAATAGGTACCAACAAATGAGAGGCAGTATGGAGAAGTGGTTAAGAACACAGACACTGGGGCCAGGCTTCTGAGGCTCCACTGGTCACCTGCTGTGTGATGGGCAAGTGTTTCAATTTCTCTAAGTCTCAGTTTACTCACCTATAAAATGGGGATAACACGCTTGTGGTGAGGAGAAATGGGACAATGCATGCAAAAAGTGTGTAACACATAGGAAACCCTCAATAGATAGTAACTATGATTATTGTTCCCCTAGCAGATGTCGCCCCTAGAGAGCATGTCCTTATAAAACAGGCAGGACCTGGAGCAAACACCCTGCTCCTACTTCCTAGAGTCACCAGCGGTAATCTCTCTGTCCCAGGAGGATCTCTTACATTAGGGCATCAGAGAGCACTTTGTTGCAGGTTTTTTTTTTTCTTTTTTTAAGACAAAGTTAAGAGCCTTGAAATGAGACAAAGGAAAAACAAGTACCAGAATTGCAAAGTTAACATTTTTATTGAATTGGAATTGTGGTAGAACAACAGGGGCCACCACAGCTGCTGAGCTCGTAACAACTGAGAAGTCCCTGTGACACTTCACCTTTGAGAGTCCTGACACGGTTGGGATGGAACAACTGAGAAACAGCGTAAATATATATATATTTTTAACACTTCAAAATATTTTGAAATGAGCCTCACGGCCTTGTTCAGTTTTCGGGTTACAAAGTACACTGATAACATCTTCTGTTGCCTTCATTTAGTAGTGTCAGTTAATATCCTTTCCCCAAAGGTTCCTCTCCAAGTGCTAGCTATAATTTTTCCCTCATCCAGTACATATAAGAAAAGGATTTAGTAACATTTAGGCAAGTAATAAACTGTAAGAACTTCAAAAGTAGTAAAGGCATATACCAAACATACGTGACTCAACACTCACACTGCCAGAAAGACAATGAACTGGCTAAAGAGTTTCAGCCAAGTTCCAGAAGCAAAGACTGTACTAACGGAAGGGGTAAGGCAACCAATCAGAGTGTTGGAACTGATGGACCATTGGTGTCTAAACCTCATTTCAACATCTTGCTTCTAAGACGCAAGTATGCGTTTGTTTTACATAATGTGAAATACTTTAAGGGAAAAGAAAATTCCTGTAAAGGTTAAAAGATCAATCAGAGATGAAGGAAAATTAATACTGAATTTTTATAATCAATGCATGGAACAATGACATAAACTGACTACACCAATTACTTTTAGGAGAGCAAGTACTGAACATCTATCACCATTCAGAGCTGAAAGTTAACCCCTCTGAATTATTCCAAGGGAAATAAATAACCAACAAGATAGGAAATGAAATCCCCACATAAAAAACAAAACCACATCTAGTTAATGTTCTTTTTGGTTTGTATTAAATCAGCTGTTCATGCAATCTGGAGTTAATTTATGGGTGTTGGTAAAACTCTTCAAGAGTGCTTCAAATTATTTTAGATGAAATGTGATGAAAAAATAACACAACTCATTCTCTCATCTTGACAGTGCTGTTTTATACTTACTGTTTCTCTCTCTCTCAAAAAAAAACACCCCTAAATAAATTCTTCCACCATAGTAACTAATACTAAGTGGCCACCCATTCCTGCAGCAATTATTTGAGAGAATCTAAAAATCTTACAGTAGGAGATGAAGAATGATTATAAATATTTTAACAAGCTCATCCCCATCTTCAAACAGGATGCAGCCACCACAGGTGATAGTAGATTCAGAGATTTACAACTCTCAAATTTGCGACTGACCAGACAGATATATATTTTGCAAGGATCTGCCCAAGGTACACAACAGACATCTAAATTAAGGCTTTTATAGGTAAGTGGTCAAGTCTATGGGTGTGAAATGCTGGATTTTCATAAAGCATCTCCAGCTTCCATTATTACCCTATTTGTAAACCAGAAGATGTGCTGATGTAGGTGGGTAGGAGCTCCAAGGGCTGACGATTAACCAACTGGAAGGCTTGTTTGTAAACAAGTTCTGAAATAAGAATTGGCAGTGAAACAATTGAGAGGGTGCCTCATATCATGTAGAGGGGAAAAGTGATTTGCACCTGCTGATAGGGCTAGGCTTAAAAAAAAAAGTCAGTAGTTGAACTTCAGTTCAAGACTTGGAGATTTAGGGACCTAAAGGTTTAGCGCTACATCCAAGGCAATGGTTCTCCCCCTTTAGCTTGCAAAAGTTACCTGGAGGATATTTATGAAAATGTGGATACATGGGCCTTATACCCCGGGTATAGCTCGGGTGATGGAAGTGGTCCAAGCACCTTGCTTTTGAGAAACACCGCTCATAGCAAATAGCAGCACACAATCTTTGATTAAAAGGCCAAGATGTCCAAGAAATGACACCAACGAGGTCATCACCTACAGACAAATCCCTCAGAGACTCCACCATAAGAGGAGGACCAAATTTATCCCCAATTAGGTTTCCTTTCCTATCTTTTTTCCACTGAAAGTTTGAAATCAATGAACATTTAAAAATGATTGTACCAATTCTGAGGTAAAAGGAAGAGCACCAGGGATCTCAATGCTAAAAGAAATCTAATGCCCTAGGAGGTCCAAACTACACAGAAATCAAATTTCCGTAGTAACGTTACAGAGTTATAGTGCACAGGGTCTTGTTTCAGTCTTTGTATAGTTTGTACACTTTTCCTATATTATCTACTCTTTCCAGTTAATGTTTTAGGAGAACTCCAAAGAGAAAAGTTCATCTACATGCTCTCTCAGGTTTTCTAGACACCAACATTTTCTGGTTTACAGCCATACACAAGAAAGTTATTTATTTAGTTTTTTGGATGCTGGAGACAAACATCTTTATTAAAGATACTACCAAAATTTTGGCAAACATTTCAAAACAGATTTGTAAACATAATGCTTCCCTTTTCAACTGGCAGCACTTTGAAAAGACAATACAATAAGACAACACAACTTGAATCAACATAAGTTCAAAGTCCTTATATTTTTGACCACATAACTTATGTTCCCACATGATAAAACAAGTGATAGTTTAAACCAACGTCAACAGATAAACTCCATGAAATGAAAGTTTGTGCTGTTTGATGAATCACAGTATGTTATGGTAAATATATCTGCTCTTTTTTATACTCCTGGTACCCAGGATGGAAAAAAAATCTTTAAATATACATTTCATGTAGGTAATAGCTTCTTTGCATATCTCTCTTCAAAAAATACTTTATAGCAGTATATAAATAGATTACCTACATGTTTAATTTTATAATTTTGCCCCAAAACTATAGATCTGTTTCATTTTTATAACATATCGATTTTGCCCAACATTAATAAAGCTGACAAACTGTTGAAATGGAAATGCTTTTGTCTTCCACAATAGAAGTAGCAATCTGACAGAAGAAAAAAAACAAAAAACCTACAGTAACACTCGTCAGTTGTTGAACCTGAGCGTTTGGCCTACTGAGAGTAGCAGCTTTTTTTCCTTCAAGCACGCTCACATCCACACCACCTCTGCACACAGACAGGTTGAGCACACTCGTTCAGACGCTGGTAGGCCACAGTGTGCTTCCCATTGCTGTAATCAGTTGGGAAGCAGTGTAGCTAATGATTAACCACACTATGTACACAACTAGCAAACACCTTAAGGCAACCATTGCAATGGGGGGTTAACTTGCAGGGCAGGTTCACTGTTCTAGATCAAGTCAGCCTGTATATACATATGTGTATGTATATCTATACACATACATGGACTCATATACCTTTCGATTTCTTAACCCTCCAAAACAATGTTTTAATTTTTTTTGTATTTTGTGCAAATTTCTAAATATTCTACCATTTAAGGCAAAGAGTTTGCATTAAGAAAGGTCAGAAAATAGGCTTATGTTTATCCAAAAGCATTTCACCTTGTACATTACTGTTTTTTTTTTTTAAACACATATAACTTTGAGGTGTGGACATTGGATCCCCAATATCTAAAAAGATCATTTCTAATGACAAACACAAGTTTTTAAGGAAAAAAAACTGATTTGAAGTATAGACACTGGATCCCCAATATCTAAAAAAAATTATTTCTATTGACAAACACAAGTCTTGAGGGAAAAAAAAAGAACCAGAAAAAGCAGCTTCAAAAATGCAGGGAAGCAAAGTAAAATGAAAAAAAAAGTAACTCAAGTTTACTAATACTGAAACTTTCAATAGGCAAAGTTTCATTTTTTTAGAATCTTAGAGCAATTCATTTGGAATTTTAAATAAATAAGCTTAAGTTTATTCACATCTTCTGGTCCAAGCAGAGCTCTAGTGCCATGACTCTGCTTGCTGTTGGTCAAATTCACCTATTAGTCTTTTGATGTGTGCCAGCTTGTTATGAAGATACTCGCATCTGTATTTTTCTTCGTGGTAATTGGGACTAGACTGTAGATGAGAAAAACAGTGAGGAATTAGGCTGTGGATTTATAACACTTCCCAACTACAGGTCAGAAAACCAACAGTGATGATAACTACCTGCTTGATCTTCTGATATTCTTGTAAGACTTCTTCATGAACATTCTACAAAATTAAAAATTAGAAATCAGAAGAGAACAACTTTTTTTTTTTTTTGGCAATATAAACAGCTAACATACACACTCAGCAAGGGTGTGGGAAATACTCATGAGGGGAATGTGAATTGGTACAATCTTTAAGGAAGGCAATTTTGCAACTGCTATCAAAATAGCAGATGGAAAACCGACTCAGCACTTACACTTCTCTTTCAGATTTACTTGTGCCTGAGTAAAATGATGCCTATACAAGGTTACTCGCTGCAGCACTGTTTGTAAGGCAAAAGACAGTAAACAAAATCTAAATGTCCATTAATTCATACACAGGAATACTAAGGAACCATTAGAAAAGGAGGAAGTGCTTTATGTACTTATATAAAAAATCCTCTAAGATGCATTATACTGTTTAGTGAAAAAAGCAAAGTAATCCGATAAAAACTAGACTATTGGTGGTGAACATGATGCAGTCTACACAGAAACTGAAATATAATAATGCATACCTGAAATTACACAATCTTAGAAGCCAATATGGCCTCAATAAAAACAATAAAAAAAGACATTATAACACAACACAAAACAAAAAGCAAAGTGCAGAACGATTTATACAGTTTGATATCATTTGTTTAAAATGGGGAAATAAAGGGGCCAGCCCAGTGGCGTAGCAGTTAAGTTCGCTCGGTCCGCTTTGGCGGCACGGGGTTTGCTGGTTCAGATCCTGGGCACGGACCTACTCACTGCTCATCAAGCCATGCTGAAGTGGCATCCCACACAGAAGAGCTACAACTCTACAACTACAATACATGACTACGTACTGGGGCTTTGGGGAGACAAAAAGAAAAAAAACGGGGGGAGGAAGATTGGCAACAGATGTTAGCGCAGGGCCAATCTTGCTCAAAAAAAAAAATAAATAAATAAAAGGTGAAAATAAAATAATATTTTAAGAATTTCATTACTTCTAAGAAGCACATTTTAATCAGATTAAATATTGTATCAAAGTTTAACATACTGGAACATAAGACAATGGTGCATCTTATAATTGATATCTTAGATTCAATTAAATATGGTATATATGTGAATTTGCTTGTGTATATACATCTTATACACACACACACACACACACACACACACACACACACACACACACCCCCAGACCTGTGAAAGAATACACTGGAAACCAGTACTACTTGACTGTCTCTAGGGAGGGAAACTGGGTGGCTGGGGAAAATGGCTAGCCCTCATGTACCATATAACCTGATGTACTATGGATCTAAGATGTTTCCAAATGCTTACATTTATTCTGCACAAGTCTATAACTACCTCATTTTATGGATGGGGATTTTTGAGGATTTTGCGGCAAGTTAAGTAACTTGCCCAAGGTCATACAAACACTAAATGGTACAGCTGGGAATCAAACCCAGGCCGTCTGGCTCCAGAGCTGCTCCTGACCACTAAGCCATCTTTGGAATTACATTTTAGTTTAAATACAATCATAGTACACTAGTAAATGACTATGCAGAAAAAAAACCCCTCCAAACCACCATGTCACCAACCTCTTATAGCCCCCAACATCAACTCCTCTGGCAAAGTCTTCTATAACTAACTCTAGGCAGCTTATTTAAAGACCACTAATAGAAGACATAATGAATCTCTGGGGTACAGACGCTATCAGGCTGTGTTTTCCAGTGAGGTAAAACCCATCCATCCTCTCACGTAGGTTCTTGTTAGAACAATGGCAGTGGGCCAGGATCGGGGCTCCATCTACGGTTGTGAAGTGTGACAGAGTTATCTGGCCTACACAAGGACGGAAAGATTCATTTTCTCAATCCTTTTGCTAAGAACTATGAGAACAATCGTAGACAGGTCAGGCTTCTACTGCTCTTTGTCCGCTGTAGTAACAGTACCAATCAAAGTAGGGAAGTGAAAACAGATTAATACCTGTTAACAAATGTCAGTCTCTGGAACGGCTGGAGGCACCAAGCTTTTCTCCACTTACAGCAAACTTCTGTGGTATTAAGCCCCCTTTATATTCTATGTCTCTATCTTCCCTATTCTATGCTAGATTGAGGTTTTTTAAAAAAATAAATTTACTTGCAATAGCAGTTTTGGTGGAATAGCAGCAGACCTAGAAGCTGTAGCCTGAGTCGAGTTGGCTATGCAATCAAATATTTCGATGAATCAAATTCAATGTTATTTCCTATTTAGTTGTGTTCAGTAGTTTTCTCAACATACTATACATTATGTTATAGAAAATATGTAAGTATATGTTACATATTTTATACATACTGCTAAATAAAAAATATACTTATTTTTTCCACTGGTGGAAATACAGGTTCATTGTGTTTACGTATTTTCAAGAACTATTTCAAATATTTAGTTTCCTAGCAAATTTTAAATGAAGAGAGGCCAGTCTGCAAGAGGACTTGCTCTGAAAGCTAGCAGGACGCCTGGGGATGGGTGGGGCAGAGAAAGAAAGAAAAGTAAAATATGAAAGTCAGCCCATTTAGGAACAAACGTGTTTACCTGATACTCTTTTGAGCCCGGAGAAAGGCGCTTTCGTTGCGCATCCAGTTTGATAAACCTTCTAGCTACTGTCTCCATTCTGGCATGCAAGGCCCTGTACTCATCGTACTCCGCATTGAAGTCATCCTTGTAATTCTGGCGTTGCTCATAGGAGACGATAGCAATATATTTACTAACAAGAAACAAAGAAAAAAGATAAATGGAGAGTAGCTACAGAAAGCTTTAGAAACTATATCCATGCATGTTTCCCTGGCTTGAATGTTGCTCTGCCACTGTTTGCTGCCATGTCACTCCTTCAAAGACCTTCCAGGTGAAATTATCCCACAGGGGAGCTTAAGAGCTTCAATGAAGGAGAGTAAATGTGAAAAAGACATGGTGGCAACGGAATTAAAGTGCAACTGTGTAAAATACTCATGCAGACATAGCTCCTTAAACCTTTCTCTACCCAAAATAATTCACTACCACACTGGCGGCAGCGGCCAACCCATCTGTTACGAGTCACATGGAGACAGGACTCGATGGTAATGTGAAACCAGGAAGACTGTGACACAGTCCCTAAGTGCTGACGTCTGGCTCCCTCCAGACCTGCTGCTCCATGAGAGGGAGGCTGGCTGTCTTTTGGCCTTTCACACCTGCTGCCAGCAAGGTGCCTCCGGCCTTTTCCTCGATCCCTCTCCTCCCTGCTCTGATTAGGCAAACAGATAAAATACAAAGGGGGAACTGTTTATCATTTTTTTAAAATGAGAGACCAGAGGAAAAAAAAGAAAAAAACGTGTATTTCTTTAGTTCTTTTCTAACACTTAGATGTCATACTATGTATAACAGAATGGCAGTGCTGTATTACTGGTCTAATTTACTTTCTTAATAAAAATGACATAAATCTGTGTTACTTTGGGGTGTGAATACTTCTAGGGACCTGGTGAGTAAAGGCCATTTTCCCAGAGTGCCAGTTTATTCAGTGTTAAGTAAAGTAAAATAGAATTTTCATATTAAAACAGAGTTAATATTATTTGTGGATCAGGGAACTGGGATCACACCAGGGTCTGGCCTGGGTCTTTGCACTCTGTGCTTCTGTCATGGAATGCAAACTTCCCTTGACTGTTTGAGATAAAAATTAGAGATTTCAAAGCAATTTCAGGCAAGTGGCAGGAGCTTCCAAATGCCTGTGGGGGGTACACATATATACTTCATGTGGAAAAACCTTGGAGTTCAGTCTTTTCCAAATGGTTTTAGATAATCTTACCAGTTTTATTTAAAATGTGATAGCACAGATGTCTAGTTGGAATTGTGAGAAAAGTGATACAGTGAGCAACCTTAACGTCCTCATAAATATTTTTATTCATGCTGAGTTAGTGTGGAGGTTTAATTGTCTAGGTGTAATTGAGACAGCAGTAGTATGCTGATTTAAAGCTGCTCTGCTGGAGTCTTTACTGTGACAGGAACACCGCCAGCCAAGCTGAGAGGGAGTCCTCTCCAGACACGAGCTGTCCTGACCACACAGCAGAGGGAGCCAGGGGGGAGAAAGGTTCCCAGGATAAGCAGACGTAAGCAAAATGGCTAAATGGATCGTGAAACGCAGGTTCAATTTGTTACATAAAATATTCATCCTGCTTTCTCAAAATCACACCCGAGGCCACACCCTCGGTATTTTATTTAATAATTTCCTTAGGGAAAAATACCAAACTGGCCAACGGTTGTGTTGCTATTATAGAAGATTATTTGTTTACACTGGCATTTTAATGAAAAGCATTCACTATTTTTAACAAAAATTGTTATGGTTCTACAGTTGGCTCTTAATGCAGTGATGGAGTAAAATTTTAAACAGTTGGGATAATTCACAACCACAAGTAACAGAAGTATTCTTATTATATAAAAGTTAGGAATATTGTGGTTAAGTATGAATTATTCAGAGGCTGAGCATTAAGGTTTTATAATATGTCCTTTTGGTTTTCTTATGAAGCAACTTAAGTTCTATATGTCTGGTGATTTTTATAAAATTTGCTGTCTTTATATAAGACTTAATTTTTGGTTAAAATAAATTGCTTTTACTTAAATTAAGCAAACCATCACATAGGTTATATACTTTCATGATTTTTAAAAGAGCTAGAAACATGAAAAACATACAGAAATGCACTGAGGCAGATGCAGCAACCATTCTTAGATCAGTAACTTGAAAACAAGTTTTTAAATATAGAATTAACTGATTGACAAAACATGGCAACACCCTGAATCCAGGGGGAAATGGTTAGAACTATTTTTCAGTCTCCCCATATGATTTTGTCATATGTAACAAGTATACATCACTATTACAAAAAAGAGGAATTCAAAATCCATCACAAGCGAATGAGAGCACATTCAGTTTATTTGAGCGGACTGACTTCCACGAGACTTTTAAGAAGTGGGCTTGCAGTTGGAGAGGTAAACCTCCTCATCAGTGGAGCCAGGCGCCGTCCCCCAACCAACCCTTCCTGGGCCAACTCGGTGATGGCTGCTTTTCAAAGCTCCCGCACAGAACTCTAAAACCATACACTACCTTAGATGAGAGAGTACTCAGCATGGTTTCTTGGGTTCCTTTTAGTTAAGAGATGATAACCAGCATTATGGTTTCATGCTGTATCATTTCCCAATAAGTATAGCTTTCACATGACCGTTAAGCAAAAGTAACACATTTTAAGTATAAAATGTTCTCTACTCTGGAAAGGAGCATCTCATGGGACATGGAGGGCTAAACAGCATAGTTTAACTTTGTCCACCAGGAGATGCTACTAAAAGAGAACAAATGTCCATACAGCTCAGATTCCATTTTCCATTCTACACTCAAGCTACTCTGCACATTTGTTCATTTTCAAAGCTATCTGCAGTCAGATCTGTTTAGCTCTTTCACTCTCGATTTTTCCAGGCTCTTGCAACTTAATTATTTTCTTCTTACAGAAGGCTTTGAGTCCGTAAAAAAGCTAGAATTATGTGTCCAAGTTATAATTTATGTGATAACCAGTTACAAAAATGTCCCCAGCTCAGCATATAGCAACTTGTTGTCATAACAAGAAAAACATTATAACCGGTACTAAAGTGAAATGATCCAATTTTACTATTCTCTCTTAAAATTAATTTGATGGCAGAGCTTTATTTAAATAAAAATCATCCTATCTCTACTTTGTATTAACTGCAGAGGTTTAAGCACTTTATTGGTAATAAACTATCCCTTTGGGGGGGCCCCAAGTGAATGTCTGTGCATTGACAGACTGTCAGCTTTGAAGAGTCAGATCCCTGAAATCTTCCATAATCAAATGCTGGGGCTGGCCCCAGAACAAAGGACAGGCGTCTCTATACTTAAAGGCCGTGGAGCAGAGCTCAGAGCAGGGGGAGGCACAACCTGCTCAAGCAGACAAGGGTGGATTTGGGACAAGCAGGCTTAATGGCAGTCTTTCAATTGCAGGGGTGGCTCCAGGACTCTATTTCTGGAACTTCTTACTTTTCTCATTTGCAAATTATGGGAAAAGAATTTGCAAACTTTCTAAAATTAAACAGTTCTTTCCCATTGGCAGACATCTGAACTTACATCAAATAATCTGGGAGTTCAATTGTTGAAGAAGGCTCCGTGGAGGCAGTGCAACCCTCTTTAACTCCTACAACAAAAAAAAATTCAAGCATTCACCAAACAGTATGGTTATAAAATGTCTATAATTCTAAAATAGATCAGAAACATCTGGAACGCTTTTCCTCAAATTCTATTCTTCCATCTCAATAAGCAACAGTGAGCAAGGAATACAATTGAACACAAACAATAGAGGCCCTGTGACCAGCGCCAGCAGAACCGACGCCAGGCATTGAAAGCACCCTGGCTACTGCAGTGTCTGCGCAATAAAGGAATTCCATCTTAACCCAAGGTCACTCTCCTATTCTGTCAACAACAGTTGTGGCATCTGCCCAGCAATGCAAAGACTGTGGTGGCAGATGCAGCCAGACAATGGGAGACACAAATTTTACATCAACGTCTACTTTTCATAGGATTCAAACAAGGCATGAGACAATGAAGTCAGGTAGCAGACTGCTTCGGTCACTGTATTTTTACTGGTACCCTTTCTGTATGCAGACAGTGGAATAAGTTTTCCCATCAGTTTAAAGTAATTTAAAATAAGTTATTATTGAATGCCGATTTACACTCCTCTAATCTCTAATCTTCATAATACTACACAGATTTGTTTTTAAAAAAGACAAATAAATAGATCAAGTGCCAGCCACTCAGGACTATGCTGTGAAAGTGTGTAAAATCCCTCAGTATTTCATTTGTTTGAATGCACCATTTCCAGAGGGTATGTTTAGACTTTTTATTAGGGTCATTTTTTATCATTCAAAGTAGAATTAAACTTATAACTCAAACCCTAATCCTGCCTACTGGCAAAACTTACATGTTCAATACAAAACAAAAGTGAATATTTGATAATTTCTTGGTTTAGTATTTTAAATGACAAAGCATACTAAACGAATTATGCAGACTCTGTGGGCTCATTGTTCATGTTCATGTGCATATGCGCATATATATATATAATATACATACGAGTCAGGCTTGGGTAAAAGAGCTTGTTTTTATGATAGCCTAAGTCTTAAATGAAATGGCCTCAGGTGCAGGTCACCTGGCTTCCCCCTTTGCCACAGACAGCAGATAAGTTCCAACAGATGAAAGGAATGTGGGTCTGGATCTATCCTCAGTTTGTGATCATCTCAATTGGTTTTGAAAGGTACTACATCCTTAGTGAAGGATTAAAAAAGACGAGGTCTGCTTCTTTAGGCCTCCAACTCTGAGAACATTCAAACTCTGCTGTAAGTCTCAATATAGTGGGATCCAGTCCTCCCAGCACTAGCCTGACTCAGGATAAGGGTAGGAAGTGTGGAGAGTGGGGTATTCCCAGGAACCTGGCTTACTAACTCTGAACATGAGGTTTTATTACTTCTTGCCTTTTGCTGACCTGGCAAATTCAAGTACGATAGTGTTTGAGGGAAAAAGCTTACACTTATCTCTTGGGCCACTATAGAGTACCATATTGATCTAAACATTCCAACAGATATACTTTGATATGCAATATACTCAATCCAGGTCAATAAAGGCACTGTATCATACTATTCTATAATCAAAGCTTCTCTTACATGATAAAAATTGTCAGTTAAATCTAAGGATTACAGACTTGCAGTGTTATAGGCAAATTACATAAGACAACACTCAAACTCTATTCATTAAAGTAACTTCTAAAGTTGTATTTTCCTGGGGAATTTTGCCTTGGTTATGCTAGGTTTAAAATTGGCCTCAATGGGGTGGGCCCTGTGGTGTATTGGTTAAGTTTAAGCACTCCCCTTTGGCGGCCCCGGTCTGCAGGTTCGGATCCTGGGTGAGGACCTACACACTGCTCATCAAACTATGCTGTGGTGGCATCCCACATACAAAATACAGGAAGATTGGCAGAGATGTTAGCTCAGCGACAATCTTTCTCAAGCAAAAAGAGAAAGATCGGCAACAGATGTTAGCTCAGGGCCAATCTTCTTCACCAAAAAAAAAAAAATTGGCAGCAATGCTAAATGATAGACTTGAATCTTCTATGTGCTGGCATGCAAGATACTAAGTTTTAGAGGGCTTTTTTTTTTTTTAAATAAGAAAAATCTAATTTTGTCATTAGGTTTTAAAGATCACCACACCTGAGGTAAACAGTCTTTCTACTGATTAGCTTTTCTTTAGAGGTAAAGCATTATTTTAAGCTTCTTTAGGTTTCTGGATATTTGGCTTTTAAAGCTTCCAAAAGCTTGAAATGGTTAATTTTACTAATAACGATCAATGTTAGTTTACTACAACAGTGTTCTCAAAATTGAAAAACATTCTTAAGATCTATCAAGCTAATCGCCAACAGCCTTGCACAAGACAAATTGCTTTCACTCTGAATGTTGATAATGTTATGGATCTGCAAATGTAATTTTACCTGGCCTGTTTTTTATAAAGATTTTGACATTTCCCCTGTGCTAATATTAATTAAAACAGGGGTGACCCTGTTTCTTTGGCAAAGAAGGAAATGAATATTTTTATTGCTGGTTTATCTGGTTAAACCAGTTCAAGAATAGCATATAATAGGTCATTCTGAGGTTGCACAATACCATGACAGGGAAAAGAGCAACAAGGTCCATCTTCTAAAAGGGGGTCTCTGGACAACGACAGGGTCATTTCCAAATGTCATCATCTTATTAACAAATACATAAACCATGTTTAATAGCTCTCTTTTTAAGAGACCAAAAATGACTGATGCAAAATGCAAGAAAAAATCTGCTCAAAAGCACAACACTAAGATTAATAACTAAACGGAAGTTCATTTGATAAAAAAGCATTACTGATTCTAAACGGCATAATTTTATACTCATGATAGTCCACTCTTCCTGTTCATTTAACACGTGTAGTCGGTTTTTACAAACATAGAAATACCTTCATTGGAACCCGGACTGGAGTTGTTCAGCTTGGCAATTCCCTCTTCTCTTGTAAGGTCCTCTTCCTTTTCTTCAGTCATCTCCATGTCATGCTTTTTTATTTGGTCCTTTTCCTTATGTTTTTTAGACTTCTTTTTGGACTTTTTGTGAGACATTGAATGGTTTTCTTCCATAGGCTTTGGACACTTTAGTAGAACTGAACTAGGGGGTAAGGTTTCCAGAGAAGTCCTAGAGGTATATTTGTCTTGCTGGTCCTCATAGATACTACCATTTTGACTAAAACTGTCAACAGGTAGGTCTTGAGTCCCCCGGCCTTCTGGAGTGCTAGGGGAATTGGAGTTAGAGTTTACAGTCTGAGGAGGATGGGAGACGGGCAGGTGGGTTGAAGGCGGCGGTGGAGGGGTGGAGATGGCGGCAGCTGCAGGGGGTGGCGGGAGGCCTGCAGCCGACTTTTCACTGGTGGGATTCAAATGACCATTTAATGTTGGTGGCACTTTATTTGTTAGGTGAGATATTCGAGCTTTTTTATTCATTAAAGGATCAATGAAGTCTGAATCTAAAAGTCGTTTCTGGAGGGAAAAAACAAGAAAAAAAATGAGCCAGTTGTCACTAAAATTCAATACATGTGTGACTGGTTACCATATGAACAACTGAGTAATTTTATTCATACTTAAGTTTATCACTGGTATTGTGTTAACCTTTCTCCAAGCTTAAGCAAAAACAAGCACCAAACAATTCACTAAAACAAAAGTGAAATAAATTTTCATGTCTAATGTGAAAAAGCAGAATCTGGCAAATATATGTTTCTTGGAGTACTTATACTTTCTGATCATACAGCCCCACCCTAAGTTCCTCAAAAGACTAGGCCAATTTATGTGGATTATACCACTGAGGAGAGTACTGAAGAGAGGTGACCTCCTTCTTCTGCTGGCCAGGAGGAAGCAGTTTGTGCCATTACACTCTGTCAGAACTAACAAGGGCAGCTAAAGGGCATTAAGCCTACCTTTATTTAATCTCCTCTAATGTGCTAAGATGCTCCACTTATGAATATTTTGGCTGTCGTTTATTATTTCACCTGTCTTAAGATGGGAACAGCCAGCATGTTCAGAGTAATTTCTCTGAATATCTCTATCAATGCTGAAATACCATACAATTTTTTCCCTCCTTACATATATCTCTTCACCAGATTGGAAGATAAGTCTTAATAACTGGTCCATAAAAATGATATGGAATTACTGTTTCAAAAATTTAAAAAATCATGCTAATATTAGCCCAATCCAGCAACAACAATAAAAGTATTTAAATTAAAAATTCAGACAGTTGAAAAGTACAAAGCATCCATCCAATATAATACTGTGGCTTAAATTTCAGCTTGAAAGAAAATAATGGTTAATCATCCCATTAATTTATCCTGTTTTCAATTTAGCACCATTGATTTGGCACCCAGTATATAATTAGATCAGAGTATAAGCAGCTTCCTAGTGGTTGGCATTGAGAGTGAGGCTTCTATAGACAATGTACATGCAAGGACAGAATTGCTTTTATTTTGTTCCTCACAATAGGTTTCTAACATTTTCTGACATGTGAATAGCCTTTTGCCCAGGGCATGCTTACTGTTCACACATCTGTCGGGTCTCCCTAATCCTTGGGAGGAGGGTCCAGAGAAAGGAGCACTCTGTCAGCAGCACTAGGGTGGAGAGGTCTGTCCCACTGTCAGTCCCAAAGCCCCGGGAAACTGAGAGAGTTCACGGCTGGCTGGGTCATCTGAGAACCAGGTGGGCTGGAACACTAATACTGCCCCCGATCTCCCCACCTTTTTGCAGGATGGGCTGAATCTCTTGGTGGGGGAACTCTAAGGTGGAATGGAGTCTAATTGGAGTATTCTGACTAGGATCCAACTGAAAAGTGTTTTAAGAAAACGTATGAAAATGGCAGAATTTTTTGTTTATTATAAAAACAGTTTTTCCCAAGAATATTTTATTGGAACATGTCTCAGATAAAATTAAATATCTTCAATTTTTTGTATAATCTAAGACTGGATAGGGGACTGGACAAGTCTTCTAGTTAGTGACCAAATGGAAAAGTAGATAATCTTATAACAAAATGTAGACTTTAAAAATGGAAAAGCAAGGTAGACATCAAGTACTTTGACAAGCAGTGCTGTGTGGTGGAAAAGGGTTCTGGGTTCCCAGGACCTGAATTCTAGACCAAGCTCTGCCATGGACTAGCTATGTGACTTTGGGTAGGCAAGCTGTGCAGCTTCTCTGGGCCTCATTTCTCTCACGTGTCAATCAGAGGACCTGAACTAGAGGGCCCCTAAGGTCCATTTCAGGGCTATCATTATATAATTTTATGAAATACCTGAGGAGAAGATGCAGTGTCTCTACTAGAACATACTGGAGACTCTGAACGGCTGGTGCTGGCAGCATTCTGAGATGGATTTAGTTTTCTGTAAAGGATATATATGTTCCAGTTATGGAGAGAATTTTTAAATGTTCATGATAGAAGGCTTACCCTTGCTTCTGTTTTCCCAGCTCAACACTAAAATAACAATGACTAAAATACTTATTTGCATCATTTTTTAAAGGAAAATAAAATCAAAAAAGAACTTACCTAGAGAGAACTGACTCTAATGACCGTCTGTCTATTTCATTGTATCCAGGCCAGTCTCTTTGAAGCTCTTTAAAAACATAATCCTTTAAGGTATATGAGAGGTCTTTAGGATTCAGATTGGCTACCTGGTACATGATGTGAAAACCAAGCATTAGATCTTTTTGTTATTTCCTAACTTGAAACAGGCAACATTTGGATTTATACTGAAAATAACTATACCAACTGGCCCAAAAGGGACAGCTAGTTTTGTATATGCCAGATCTTCATAAATGCTGCTCGATTTCTTTTGGGGAATTAAAACATTATATACACAGCTAAATATTTTTTTCCCTGAATGTCCACTGCATTTGTCATATTTCTAATCAAATAGTAAGCCCACATTGGGCAAAAAGTGAGAAAGATTTTTTTAAATCAATTTTTTTCTAGTCAAAGGAATCCAAAACCAGTTTATGTTAACAACTTCATTATTTACTTCTGGCCATTAACTCCATCACTTTTGAGTCACAGTAAAAATTCTTGATCAGTTGTATTAAGTAGAAACCAAACAGTGCCCAAATGTTGGGTTATAAACTTTCCCTTCAGTAATCAACAGAAATGATCTCCATAAATAGTATCAATTCTGATAACCCTGTCTGCCATTTTCTTGGCTTGCTAAGCTTGCTCCTTGTAGCTGACAGTTCTCCTGAAGAACCACTTACTCAAAGTCCTTGAAATACCCCAAAACCAATAAATGGAACCATAAACCAAAATAACCCTCAAATTACTGTTATTAGTCAGCCAGTTTATTCCCAAATATAATCTTTTCTTATCCCTTAACTACAATTCCTAGAGCATCCAGGCCTAGATTCCATTAACACCACAAATGTATGGATTCATGTCCAAACCAAGAATGTTTTTTTTTTCTTGAGGAAGATTGGCCCGCAGCTAATATCTATTGCCAATCTTCCTCTTTTTCTTTTTGCTCCCCAAAGTCCCAGTACATAGCTGTATATCCTAGTTGTAGGTCCTTCTAGTTCTTCTATGTGGGATGACGCCTCAGCATGGCTTGATAAGTGGTGAGTAGGTCGATGCACAGGATCTGAACCGGCAAATCCCGGGCCCCCAAAGCGGAAACTTAACTGCTATGCCACCGGGCTGGCCCCCCAAGAGTCATTTTTAAAGCTGACAGAAAGGTATTCCTCCTGTCATTTCCTACTGGAATGGTCTTTTTAGTAACTTGACTTCTTTCTGTGTCTTTTAAAAGTACTATCAAATATATTATGACAGCTTATGCTTTTCTCACAGCTCAGCTGAATACTAATTTAATGTTAATGTTGTTAAAAATAGAAAATGGTAGGCTTATCTTAAAATTCAAATTTGCAAATAAGTTAACATGAGATACAACCAGATTTCTCAGAGTGAAATAAAGACAACAGTCCTTAGATTTCCTATCATCCCCGGCACTACACATACCAACACCCCACCCCTTCTCCAGGCTTCTGTAATTGCACCTTCTCCTAGTTTCTTCCTCTTCTCTTCAGGATCTTTTTGTCTCAAGTCTCCTTTGCTCACTTTCCTTTATGCTGGAGTGCTAAGGACTCATCTTCTGCCTTGTTTTCTTCATTATCCCCATCTCCTAAGATTATTTCATTCAGCTCTAAGGTTTTCAATACCCAAACTCTGTGCTGCTGTCTCCTAAATTATAATTCCGGCTCCAACTGTCCTCCAACACCGCACTTTTATATGTAAGTACCTACTGAACATCTATCTCCACTGGGATATGTCTAACAGACATCTTCCGAATAGAATGTATGAAAGACAGAATTCCTGATTCCCCTTCATACCCTTGTTCCTTTGCATCTCTCACCATCTCAGTCAATGGCTCAATATCCATTCAGTTGCTCCATTTAGTTGGTCTGGGGTGGAGTCCAGGCACTGGCATTTTTAAAAAGCTCCCTAGGGGATTCTAATATGCAGCTATGATGAGAGTATGCTCTAGATTGTACCAAATGATCAACACTAATGATACTCATGTCCCACTTCCTTAGGAGTTAAGTATACCTACATTTTAAAATATGTATGTCTATATACATAATCACACAACTACTGATATAATATATCAATAGTAGCCCTCTGTATGAACTGCCTCTGCCATCATTTTGCCCTCTCATCCTCTAAGCCAGAAGGTAATTTACAACCTTTCTGGAGAGTCAGTCACCAAATACCTTGTGATTTGTAACCTGAACCTCCCAACTTGCCCAAATAAAAAAATGAACACACCCGCCCTCAGCCTCATTCATTCCTTCATCCTGTCTCTTGAGCTCTTAAAACTATGTGACATATGAATTTAAATTGTTTCCAAAAAGTGCTCAAATGATTTAATAAAATCTTTGCCCAAGATACGTTGGGGATCGTTTAACCCAGAACTGGAGATTATGGTTTTACTCTTTCATAACATTTAGTATCATGTCTTGAATCTAAGAGAGAATGGATGAAAAAATAAACTTACAAGTGTTATTCTTTGAATAACAGATGAAAATCTGTAGGGTTTTTTTTTAAATTTTAAAATGTTTTTTAAAATTTAAATTTTTTAAAATTTAAAATGATAAAATTTAAGAACGACTTTGAAAATGTTAACTGCTTTAGAAAAAAATAAAGAAAACAGATGGACTACTATTTATGATAGATTTAAATGCTAATCAACATTTATGACCCCGAGTCAGTATGAAAAATATAGCTAGTTAAAGTCTGACAAACCACTGACTTCAACAAAATTAATGACCTACTTTTATACTTAAGCCTGTGATTATAAGGAACTGATCAGAGCTAATAACTTCATACTTCATATCCTTTAATGAAGACAAGCGACTGATCTCAGCATACCCAATGGTAGAAAAAGGCAGAGTCATACAGGCAGCAAAGAGTATGCAGGGAAAGACATATTCTAAACTATTAATAGGTAAAAATATTCCAGCTTCTACCAATCAAAGACTGATAAAAATACACTGCAGAACTTCACCTATCTAAACCACTAAAAATTAGTTTAGGTGATTCAAGACTAAAAACAGACAACAAAAACGTCTTGCTTACTTTTTTTATGGAATTTCAGGGCAAAATTTGTTTAACCCAAATGAAAAGAATGACTCAAAACTTTAATTTTTTTATTAACAATTCAGAGGCCTCTGACTTATAAAACCTAGTATAAATGCTCACATTTAAATTAGTTTTTAATTAAATGTTTAAGACAAGATGATTTAACTTAATATTCAGGAGTTATATTTCATATACCATTGATCAAAATCATCCTGAAATTTCCCTACCTCACTAATAATGATAAAAACAACTCCACCAATCCTTAAGTGAACTTCTCAACAAGAAGGTAAGCGGAAGGACTCTCTCCAGCTGTCCTCACCTGCTGCAGAATTGCTCCCAGGGAGTTCTTGTCTTTTTGATTGACACCATCTTTCTGCAGTCGAGCCAGCAGCTCAGGTTTCTTGTAGGCCTTCAGTGCCAGCAAGTGAATCACCCTGTCCCTGTATGGCCGCTGAGAAACACTGCTGCTGCTATGTGTCTTTCGAATCGTATTTGCAGGGTTCATGGGGGTTGACCTTTTCCTCTCAGGCACTGCATCTGAAACAGCTTGAGGTGCTTTCCGAATTTGCACTCTCTTCCCTAAAGTACAGTGGAAATGATGTTGTTACACATTTGTGGGTAATAATAAAATGAGCATCTCAGCTTCCACAATTCTGATTTAGGTACCTCTTCATTTCTGGAGGGAATAAAGATCACTTTATTTCAGTTTTTACTTTAAAGAGATAAGTGAACAGAAAGTCTTCTGAATAAATGGCCTAAATATGAATTAGGAATTTTTTGACGGAATCATTTATTGGAATAAATATACCACTTAGCTACACATGGATAATAATTAGTGACACACACTATAGCAACAGACTGGAAAATTTAAGGTTGTAGGTATTAGATGTTAAATGGAAATCAAGTAATTTCCATGCTCACCTGTGCTATTTACAGAACTTAAATCTACACATTATATGTCATTTCTTTGGCAGACATGAATACAGTCAAGATGTGGAATGTGAGAAATACCTGTTGTACCTCACTGAGAACACACTCGTGGCTTAGCTAGGGCATTACCTTAATAATTTCATAGATTCAGAAGCCACAAAGAGGGGAGTCAACATCCACAAGGGCATCCACAAGTGATATATTCCTTTTCAACAGGCCATAATGAATTTTAGGAGCCAAAAAGGAAAAACAGACAAAACCAACCAACCAACAAAACAATCTCAAAGGCCCAGACAAGCAGATCTCTCCTCTGCGGTGCTGAGACCATCCAGGCGAGTTCGAGGAATGGAAAACGGTAAACAGGAGGCCCTCACATCGTTCCCACACAGGCCAGTGCCATTCACATAATTAATTCACTTTCTGCTTAGTCTTAATACAGACAAGTGTTGGCAAGTGGCTACTTCCAGAAAATATTGTGGGCTGAAGTGACCTGGATACTATGTGGATGTGTGAAGCCACCAGAATATGGCTGGTCACTGACAACACCTAGTAACCATCCCTTGTTGAAGCAAGAGAAATTAGAATAAAACTCTCATTTTCTGATTTCTGAGGTGGAAGGTTATAGGTCACTTAGTTCGCTCTAAGCCCTCCCCTCTAAGTCCTCTGGTTAAAGACGGGGAAGAACAGGTAATGACATACAATGTGGCGTGACTGCATTAGGGACAAGACCAGCAACTAGAAACAATGGATGCGTAAAAGCAGTGTCTTACGTGCTATGGTCTGGGGTAAAAAGAGCTTAATGCAGGGAGCTTTACTGAATAGTAATTCTATCCCTGCTGGGCTCCCGAGGCCTGGCCAGAGGGGCTGTTTGACACCATCCTAGCTAGAGAAAAGGAGAAAGGATGAATGATCTCACTGCTCTTATATTTCTTTATTATCCGGACACAGCTAACTGCAAATATCAGATCAAAATATTGCACAATAAAGGAAGTCAACATTAAAGGGCCACTGTCCAATGACAAGAGAAGCTACTAAATTAAGGTACAATTAGAGTTAAAGAGAGAGATTTAGATCTGGTTTCTGTATTTTTCTTAGAGACAGCTAGATCAGTGTCAGATGGGCAGGGAACTAATATTTATCATGCACCAATTATGTGCTGGGAGAGCACTGTGTTAACAGCTTTACACACTAAGTCTCACAGTAACCTGATGAGGTAGGCATTGGTCCCATTTCACATATGAGAAAACTGAGGCTTTCAATGGGATAAGCTCAAATGGTAAAGTGCTCACTTAGCATTTGGAAAGTTCTGTGGTTAATATCCAAGTTTTCCTACTTGTGGTACTTCTTTGTGGGAAAGGTTTTATAAACAAATGCCTAACGTCTGCTGTTGCTTCTTGGTAGGCTGCAAGCTCCATGTGGATAGGGCTGTGGCTGCTTTGTCCATCAGCAGACTCTGAATCAGTATTTGATGACTAGCAAAGTGTCAAAGTGAATAACAGCAAGACAGTAAGTAGATAGCAGAGGAGTGGAATCAACACAGCCCATATTTTTCCACATTGCTGGGCTGCCGGAGTCTGAAGACACATTGAAATTTCTAATGTGGCAAATGAACACCTTCCTATCCACCATTTCTCAGTTGCAATAGTTTTAACGAACAGTAGTATTCCTTGAAATTTTAATGGGAATTTGTAGGGGGAAAATACAGGGTCAGGGTCCCAGAAGTTCAAGAAATGCTATCAATTCCACACTCCCCTCCCTCTTGAAACCTGTTTAACTCACTCTTCCCCAATCAAGCTGACTGTGGAGTACTTCCCCCACCCACTTTCTGGGAAAGGGGATGGGCAGAGAATGTTTTTTAGCTAAGCTCACACACACCACGACTGGTCATTTAGAATTCAAGCCAGCAAGGAAGGCAAATAAAAATAAAACCAGAAAGGGACACTATTACCACTGTGTTCCAGGCTGCCCTACCTCTTCTGTATGTCTGACTCACCTCTGATTCTCAGTCTTAGGAAAGCGACAAGGTCTCCTGAGTTTACCCCCACCCCTTCCTGAAGTAGGCACAGGGCAGACAAATAATGGAGGCTCACTTTGCCCTTCAGAGGAATGTAAATATGATGTTTGACAAGAAACTAGAATTTGGTCAGGGATATGGCAGTGCTAGAGTCTTACCTGGGGCCTAATGCTAGCCTGTCATCAGTCCCTGAATCTCCTACGCCCAGTACTCACTTCGTCTTTACCTCATTTTTCTTTTGCACAGCCAGGCATGGGGTAACCCATTTCTTTCAAATGCTGAAAGAACAACCTGGCCACACTGGGCCACTGAGTTTTATGAAAAGATCACTTGCTCATTGGCTCCCCATCAATCTGTGCCTATTCAACCAGGAAGGAGTCCTCTAGTTTAAAGTAAGACAGCTTATAGATGAAGAAAACATCAGTGCTAAATATGCAGTTACAGAATTGAGATGCTAAAGAAAAAAAGTAAAGCAGGAAAATGTCAGGTTCAAAGTGGGCAGAAGAAAGGCTTTATTTTTATTTTTTACATTTGTCTCAGAAAAGCCCTTTTAATAAAGCCTGTGGGAGAACCTAATTCTCCTCCCAGACCCAACTGCTAATCAATTCCCTGGGCTCCTTATATAAACAGCAGCAGTGGGTTCGACAGTGTTGAGTAATCGGGGACTATATCTGAACCGTTGTTTCCTAACAAGGAGTCTGCTTCTAGCTTCTCCATTTAATATGACGTGGTAAAAGTGCTTATCCCTCCATCTAATGGCTCTGAGTAAACAATCCAAAAGGCAGGTGTTAAGACAGCACACCAGACAGAGAGCAGGGACTGCAGCCATCTTCTCTAGTTGTTTTTCTGTTCTGTGGAACCTGACCAAGAAGCCCTGGCAACACTGACCTGAGGCTTTAAAAACAGTGTCAGGACCTTGATGATGGTGTGACTCCGTCATGGTTTAAATACATAACCCACTGCAGTGGAATCCATCACCATCATTTGGCATTTGTGATCACTTCGTCAGAAAATTTACTATCAAAATATATAATTTATTAGCAAAAACAGTCAAAAAATGTTAGAACTACAAAGGATTTTAGATGTTATCCAGTTCAAATATGCCTTATTTAATATTTGAGAAAATTAAGGTCCACAGATGCTAAATGATTTGTCCAAGGTCACTCAAACATGTACTAACTCATCAGAAATAAGGAGGATGGGGGCCGAAGTTGGGAAAACTGGGAATAGAATCCTAGAAATTAGATTGGTTGGGTTATTTTATATACCCAAATAAATATTAGCATGTATAAAAATGTGCAATTCAATAAAATTCCAGAATTTAGGTAGGAGTCAGTGAGGTAAACTGGAAGCAGTGGTGAATGGTGATTTTTTTTTTTTAATACAAAGGAAGGATTATAACAACACAATAATACTCACCACTGATATAAATGCCATGACTAGAAGTGGAAAAATTGCTGAAGAAATAATAATAATGTTTTCTAGGTTAAAGCCTCTCCTGCTCTTCTCCAGGCAAAATAGATTTTGTTTTTTTTTTCAGCCCACAAGAGGATTACAGAAGCTCATATTCCTGGGTGACTAGGCCAGGTGACCCTTAGGAGCATAGTCTCCATCCTCTTAAACTGGGCTTGTGCCCTAAATTCAACTGTCAGTGGCCTGGCCTGGCATTATGCCACCACAATCCCACAGTGGGACCAGCATTATTCTTACTTGTCCTCTGCCCAGGCTGACACTGTTGGAAGAAATCTTGTTCTGCAGCTACCTCTAAGCTGGCACAGGTGAGCTTTTGGTATCATTTTACAAGATATATTCAATTGTGAACTAAAGAGGTATCTCCTATTGTCTTAAGAAAATAACACAACTTGTTAGTGAGGCCAAACCCATATCATTTGCTATTTGCTGATACCAACAACTTGATATGTAAAACGGAGAGGTACTCATAACGTACCTCACACAGTGATTGTGAGATTTAGATGAGTAACTACAGGTAAAGTGCTAACCAGTGCCTCATGCATGGGAAGCTCTCAGTAAGCGCTGGGTAATATTAGCATTGAAGGGTGACTGACTAGCATTTTAAAGAACTGAATGAGCCAGATAGTTCTGAGATACTGAAAAAAGCTGGAAAGTACACACTGAGCTGCACAGAAGGAAAGCAACATGGTAAAGGACTGGCAATGGGTAAGGATAAAAGAAAAAGATCAAAACAGGCCATAACAAAGAGGAAAAATCAAACACAAACAGAAAAGCCAATCAGGATACTAGTCTTTTGCTCCCCTGTACTCAAAATTGATCAGACTTTCCTAAGAGTAAGCATGTCCAGTTTTGAATTTTTTGAGGTGAAGAATGGAGGCAGTCCAGAGGAGAGCAATAAAAACAATTAAAGGGTTGGGATACAGGCCATGTTAAGAAAAGTTAAAAGAAGCTGGGGTTATTTGACCTAGAGAATAAAGGCTGAGGAGGTTGATGACAAGATTTAAGACCACAGAAGAACACTGCTGTGATGGTGAGCGGCCAGGGCACTGAGGACATAGCACAGAGGAAAAGGCTAAACAGAGAGGAGGGCTGGCAGAGATCACCACAAGGCCCCGAGGCGGGAACATATGTGTGCGGAGAGGGTGGCCAGCTCTTCTTAGAATGGCGTAGAGGTAATCTGGTTCAGATTTAAACTTAGATAACCTCAAATTTTATGTGGTCACTCCCAAAAACGTATACAAATTATTTGTAGTACCTATGGAAACCCTGCAAGTTCTAAAATTCCCTTGCCATTAGGGAGTGTATAGTATATCGGATTCTGGATGTTGCAAAGTCTGTTGTGTAAGCTGCAAATGAACTGTACCTGACCCTATCAAAACAAACAAAAGTACATGAACAGAGAGGACACCCAACGATCATTCAATGGAAAAGTACAGTAATCATTGCTGATTTTCAAGCTTTGGAATAAATCAAGGTAAGTGTTTTCAGCTAGTTATATTGGGAGGAAAAAAAATCATTTTGATGGCTTGAATCTTCTATTCCTTTGTCAAACACACCAATTTGTCTCAGCATTTATAAAATGGTGGTACTGGACAGAGTCAAAAGAAAACACTTTAAAGCAACAGAGACAGCAAATTCATAGTTTGTACTTAAATTTAAATGTGGCAGATCCTGTGCATTTTAAAGCCAATTTGAGATTTAGCCTACTAGCACAGAAAGTTAATTAAGTTACTTGTGAGGAAAAAGGAAGGAGGTTGGAAGTTGTTACCTCACTCAGCAGGAAAGGCAAGGTGAAAAATCTCACTGTTGGTTACTTACTGGGAACTAGGCCCCGTGGGTACAGATACCTGGGGAAGCCATGAATTGTTGTTAAACCAAACTAAATGTATCTAAGCTAAGCACTAAGTCCCAGGAGCATTGGCTTTGTTCCAAAGAAATACTTATTAAAGATACTAGTGGAGCTTCTCAAAGCTGAATGTATTGTAGCTGGGTCAACAATGGGAAAATACAGAAGTAGAATTACACCAAACCACAGAAAGATGTTGATTAACGGATTTGGTTCTTCAAGAGACCGTTTTTGTGAGCATTTATATTTCCAAATAAGTATCCTTTCATCATTTATTATCCAGTGACTTGTATTATTAAACTGACCAAGGCCTCAAAATGCTCATTTTCACTCTTGATAATTCTCTCTATAACAGTCATGCGCTGCATCATAACCGTCAATGACAAACCGCATAAGATGGTCCCATAAGATTAGTACCATGTAGCCTAGGTGTGTAGTAGGCAATACCATCTAAGTTTGTGTAAGTACACTCTATGATGTATGCACAATGAGGAAATCACCTAAGGGTGCATTTCTCAGAACATAGCCCTGTCGTTAAATGACACATGACTGTACTGTTAATAGTCACCATGAATCGACTCTAAAATTATTAGGGTCACTGCTCATAAAGGAGAAACTCATCTTGCTGGTCTGGTCTTCCTTCCCTTCAATCTGATGGATATTTGAGTGAGCTGATGATAAAGATGAGGGGGGTGGGGCAGGCTCTTAATTAATGAATAGAGAAGGATGAGGATCCATAAATGACATCACAGTAGAGATACCAAAGAGGCATCACCCTAATGCTTTGCTATAAGCACATTTTATAGTTTTGCAATAAAAATTCCTTGTTGTGCAAAGTTCCTCTGAAAATGTAAGCAAAACCTACAACAATGAAGTTATCAACTCATAAATTCTACTAATAGATTTTACTGTAAAAATAACCCTACAAAAGTGCAAAACAAGAACCATACTGTCCATCATTGAAATTACATCATCCAGTGACCAAGAAAACACAATGGTACCAATATTACAACCTCACAAGTAAAGTAACTTGACCAGATCCCAGTCTGGTCGAAAAAAGTAAAAATTTTAAATCTGTTTTTCAATTAACCAGCAGTCTGAAGAGAATAAATGACTTTTGAACATATTATCCAAATGTTCTGAAAACTAATTTCCGTGTTTTCATTAAGTTAATATTACCCATATTTACCTATAATGATCTTGAATTATTCCAATCAATCAGAGAGAAGGTAAAAGATATCTATACAAACCTACATATGGTCCACCGGGTTTGATAACTTTTGTGCTTCGGTTGCGGGATTCCTCCTCTGCCTGGGTCATTCTTTCTCGTGTCATCTGATACGAGTCGTTTGTTGCACACACTGTAATTTTATCTTGTATAAATCCCAGGCAATTGAGCTGGGAGGCTCCAGAGCTGACAAGTAAGATGGTGGCTTTGTTAGAGATGCCTTTCATTTTGCACAATAAAGGCAAGCAAGAATTATATAATCCTAAAATCAGAGGCCCAAATAATAACTTTGCAATCCTAAAATAACTAATATTAGTAATTTTTAAATGTAAAGATTATTTCAAATATTTAACTTCCTCCTCTTTATTTCATATCACACCTTTTTTTCATATTCTGAATAGAATGGGTGAAATGAGCTCTCAGAGACCAAATCCATAAAATTTTGAAAAAAATTAGTATTTGGAGTGAAGACCAAACTCCCGATGGGCACTGTAATTCCACTTTCATTTAACAGTCAACTATTTTTAAGAATTATCTACCACTGATAAAAGAAATATTAAAAGTTTACTTTTAGTGGAAACATAATATGTATGTTTTAGAACTGACTAGATGAAACAGATCTACCACAATTTTTTAAATTTTTAATAAGATATTAATTTTAAGGCTAAAATACTGCCAAACATTAAAGCTTACTTTATTATTATTAGCCCAAAGATCCTAAACATTTGTAGAATTTATATTTACCACTTTGTTAAGTCTCTATGTAAGATGACCTATTTATACAGCAAATATTGAAGAAAATACTAGACAACATTTTGGCAGAAATATTTTAAAAACTTTTATTTAAACAACGATGAATATTAAGATTGGCCCAGAAGACGGCTCTGTTTCAAAGTATTATGCTAATGTTAGGGGATCACAGTAACAGTTATACTGGTATTTTAAAAAGAGAATACTATGGCCTTAAAACAGACTGGAATACAAAAGTAATAAAAATGCCATCACAGCTCTGATATTTCTATTTCCAAACTCAATTGGAAGTAGTTTTGTTAGGATGCTAAGAAATACGAGTTGATAAAATTTTTGTAAATTGCTAACAACTGTCTGTACAAATGTTATTTTTAAAAAATCAGTTCATTCATCTCATAAATATTGATTGGGCAAGGACTGCATGCCAGGCAATGTGTGAGGTACACAGGCTGTGACAAGGACTAAGACAGATGTGGTCCCTCCTTCAAGGAGCTCTCTACTGGGTGACAAGGATGAGCAAACTGCAAATTATGACACAGTGTGACAAATGCCAAGGGAGCAGGGAACCCCCAGGAAGGTACTTCCCCTGGACTTGTAGGTGCGGCAAAGGCTTCCTAGAGGAAGTGATGCCCGAGCTGATCTAGAAGAATGACTAGACAAGGGGGAAGAAGGACAGAAGGTTCTAGGAGGATAACCAACCTGTGTAGGCCCAGGGGGGCAGCAAGGAGGAGGCTTTCAGTTTGGCGAAAGAGAGTTAGAAAGGACAATTAGAGATGAGGCTGAAGAGGACACGAGAAGTACATCACACAGGGCTTTGGAGGTCATGGTACAGATTTTGGACTTTATCCCCAGAATAACAGAGGCTGAAAACAAGGGAGACAAAACATCTCACCTGTATTATAGAAAGATCAGGCTGGATGGAGAACAGATTAGGAGGAAGGGGTACACAAGAGTAAAAGCAGACCAGTTAGGAGGATGCTGAAGGATTACAGGCAAGAAGTGATGGCTTGAACCAGTGTAGGGCAGTGTGAATGCAGAACAGTAGACAGATTCCAGAGATAGAGAGGAGGCAGAATTGACAGAATTAGGTCAGTGATTAGCTGCAAGGAGAGAGAGAGGGGGAGAAGTTAAAGATTGTGCCCAGGTTATTAGGCAGGTGGAGCTGCCTTTTATTGAGGCACTGGGGTAAGGTGAGAAGAGAGAAAAAGAATTCAGTGTTGTACACAGTGACTTTGAAGAAATGAAGAGAGGTCTCAGGAGGGAAGCAACTGCGAAGAACACTAATATTTAAAAGAAGCAATAGGAAGACAAAAAGAAGACCACAGGAGACTTAAAAGGCATAGCCAAAGAGGTAGAGGGAAATCAGAAGAGCAGTGTGTCATGGAAGCCATTGGCCTCAGAGTGGTCAACAGTGTGAAATGCTGGCAAGAAGTCCAGCATAATAAGAAACTAATAAGCATCTACTGGATGCTTCAAGGGCAAGGAGGTCAAGGCCCCCTTGGGGGAGCAGTTTCACTGGCATGGTGGAGACTGAAGCCAGACCTCAGGTGCAGAAGTGAGTGTAAGGGAGGTTGTTTTTGTTTTTATTTTATTTTTTAATAAGACAGATTTGAGCATGTATGAATGCTGAAAAACCAGTGATTCGAGCGCAAGGAGGAAAAGAGCGAGGGAGGAAGGTTTAACCCTCAGGGGAAGCGGGATGGAGGAGGAAGAGTGGCAAGAAGAGACTGCAGTAGAGAACAGACTGCAGTATGAAGTCTGTGCAGGAAGTTTGAATTTCAACATGTCCTTCTATTATTTACTAAGTAATTTACATAGTGAGACTAAGCTGAAGCTATTGCCAATCATGGATGAAGTTACAGCTTACACTATTCAAGGTCAAGAAACAGATCTTTACATGAAAACAAACTAGAGCTAAATCCTGCAGGCAGGAAGGTATTCTCTAGAATTCTCCACTCATCCCTTTTCAACTGAGTTACCTTAAAAGTTTAAAAACATTGACATATGCATATAAACGTTCCTGTAGTCTTTCTCTAGCCTCCCTCAGTTTCCCACACTTGAGTGTGCATTACTGTAGAGGGCTGTATGCCTCAAACTATAGATTTTCACTAGGCCTGTGAATGGGCAGATACAAGGAATTTTTGAAAGGTAATTTTGACTTTGGGATTTCCTCCGTTTTACATATGAGAAGAATGATGTACAAGGAGATTTAAAAAGCAAGATAAGAAAGGAGACTAGTTAAAATGTTTCTGAACATCTATTTATTGAGCATCTAGTTTGAGTTCAGCCAGCCAGTTGGAGATCTAAGAGTAGAAAAAGGGCGTCAGAAAGCCCTTGCCCTTGAGGAGCTTGCACAACTGCAGGAAAGACAAGATAAATAAAATTCATTTACATAGAAAAGGTGGTGCCAGATTATGAAAAGGTTTGCTCGCCAGGGTGAGAACTGCAAGTTTGAGTGCTTTTGTTTTTATAGTGGCAAATTTCAATTTATACCCATACCACACCATTTAATTAAGCACCTTGGATCATTAATGCATTTGCCCCAATTTTCTCACAATAACTGTTTCTTTTATGTTGCTGCATCATGCATAGTTTTGTGAATGATCTTAATTCCTTCTCTAAACAAGCAAGGTAGAAACAAACACACAAGGTATTTATGATGCAAGGGAGAAACTATATTACCTATGATGACATGACTGGTTATGAAGAGGGGATTAAGTTCCTTAATAAAATTCCTAATGGGACATGGTTCAATTTGATGTCAAAATGTTCTCACTATAATAAAATAACTATCTAAAGATAAGCATTACAGGTGATGGCACCACAACTAGAAATCAGTGTGCCCTGTGGTGTGTAAAGAACTCTGGACTGGGAGTTAGTAGAACTCCGTTCTCAGTCAGCCCAGTTACTAATCAAGTAACAACTGTAGGTAAGTCATCTGTGAAATGAAGGGGTTGAACTACACAATCACCAAGCACCCTTATACTTGGTGATTCTATAATCTAATGCAATGCTGTTCCATAGAACTTTTACAATGTTGAAAATGTTCTGTATCTGTGCTGTCCACTATGATAGTCACTAGCCATATGGCTGTAATATGTGGTTAGTGTGAATGAAGAACTAAATTTTTAATTTTATTTCATTTTTATCAATTGAAATGTAAATGGCCTCATGTGGCCAATGGCTATCACAGTGGACAATGTGTAAATTATATATAATCCATAACATATGCAATTTATATCAAAAATATAAGTTTGGGGGTGAGCAATTTTTAGAAAGCAAAATTAACATACACTCAGGGAAAATGAGAGATTAAGATAAAACAAAAAGTTACTTAGTCACCTTAAACGGGAACAGAACTTTAGCACTCTTTCAGTGAAGTGTCTTATTTTGTATCTCTGCCTCCTGTGCTAACTTGAAACAGCTTTCCTTTCCTCTCTCTCCCACGCATAGCAAGGCTTACACAGTTTCAAGTACTGCACAGATGAGAGATAGGGATGGATGGCCCAGGGTGCTTTGGGCCAATGTCAGTGTCTCTGCAGAAGCTGGGGGCTCTAAGGGCTTGTCTTTTATCCACAGGCAGAACAAACAGAACAAACTCCCCCTACTCAAGGGGCCCATTCTTTAATCAGAAACAACCACAGCAAAGAAGAGGGAAACAAGTAGCTTATTGTTTGCAGAAGACCTAAGTAGATAAGGGTTCCATGGTACCCTGGGATGTGGGTGTGTATTCTTGTCTTCCTCCCTCCTTTTTTTGTTTTAAAATCAGAAGTGACTGCTATATTGGGGTTAATTTCTAGTTTCCATTCTGCTGCAGAATAAAGATTTTTAAAAATCTATCTTAAAACAAGGCTTGCACAGGGAAGAAGGAAGTGGATATACAAGATATATATATTTTTCCTCCTTTGCCCTTAAGTGTGAGCCTTGAGTATACTATAAGATACTCTTATTTGAATACAGTGAATAAAAACTTTTAAAAGAACCCTCAAACTTGTCTTTAATTAAAACACACAAACCATGTTTTATAGGTAAAAAGTGTACCTTAAAAATCCCTCAAGGGCAAGAATCTTAAAATTTTTGTGATTGTATCCCACAGTGACAAATATAATTTCTAGCACATAGTAGTTGCTCGATATTTCTCAAATAAATGAGCTCTGCAATTCAATGCAATAAATATTTATGGAATGACTACTATGTATTTTTTTGCTTAATTTTTAAAAAACCCTCAAAGAAAAATTATTTTCCCTTCAGTATACCTTGAAATGTACTTACCTAGAGAACGTTTGCTGGACACAGTCAAAGCTGCCCTGAGGGTTGTCTTTACCCACATTTGACAAATAGAAGTTAAAGGTATGCACTTCATTGGGGGGATCATTTTTGGGAATTTTGACAAGCTAAAAGGAGGGAAAAAGAGAGAAACACCTCAAATTATAAATTTGCCATAGAATTATCTTATGACTCACTTTCTGTTTTTCAAGTGACATTCCTTTTATACCCAAGCTCTCTTCAGCATTTAAATTACCAAGTCATTCAAGGAATCTGGCAAGCATGCCTATAACTCACCACATTCTTATTTCCATTTTCTACCCTTAAGTGTCAGTAATCAGTAATTACTTTACAGGAGGAACCCTCTTCATGCCATCTAGTACATGATTACAGTTCACGTGGAAGAGTTACTAGTGAATTTAAGCTGTTGCTCTTTTGAGCTGTACAGGCTCTGTCTTTGGCTGACATGACCCTTTGCTGAATAGCTTCCAGATATTTCAATGGTCTCTGAGATAGAACCCATATCCCAATCTTTTATTCTCTTATTATATACATTTCATTTTAATTCTTGCTTCTTTGTGTAAAATTTTGAAGAATAACTAGCAGCATAAGGTGAATGTCATAAATACATTCACACCGGAACGCAGCTGGGTGTTTCTCCCTGCCCTCTGAATCTCTTCCTCATCCTCCTGTTTACAGAACAGAGTCAGCGCCTACAGAAAGGATTCTGCAGGGCACTCCAAGGCTGAGCCCCAGGTAACACTGTGGAACACACGGATGTTTTCTATGCTCTTCTCCATCAAGGTCTGGTTTCTCTACTAGATGGGAAGCCCCAGAAGCGAAGGGACAGGGTCGCTCTAGATGACTGAGCCCCTATATCGGTTACATTTTCCTGATACATGGTAGAAGCTCAATAAGTGTGTGTGAACAAATGAACTGGAAACTTCTCACTGTCTTTCAACTGCTCCACCCTTCCCAGCTCCCAAGACCTTTCTTCCCTTGGGTCTGCAGAGGCCACCATAGTATTAGGTGATAATGCCAGCCCGGTGGCATAGTGGTTAAGTTCACACATTCCGCTTCAGCGGCCTGGGGTTCGCTGGTTCGGATCCTGGGCATGGACCCACTCATCGATCATCAAGCCCTGCTGAGGCAGCGTCCCACACAGAAGAGCTACAACTCTACAATTATGATACACAACTATGTACTGGGGCTTTGGGGAGAAAAAAGAAAAAGAGGAAGATTGGCAACAGACGTTAGCGCAGGGCCAATCTTCCTGAAAAAAAAAAAAAAAAAAGAAAACGATTCATTGGCAAGAATGTAAAATATGACTTCTGGCTCTCCAGCTCCCAAACACACAGAGTCTTAGCAATTTAGTAGACAAGTAGGGAGGGAGAAAGTGTTTTCTAATTCTCATTCTTCTCCCCTAAATCTGCTCTTTCCATTATTGGAAGAGTAAGACTCAGAGCTAACTGGCTGCCATATATATATATATGTATTTTTTTTTTTATGAATGTGCTAGTAAGCATAAGCATGTATGACCTTCTGCTTGGCCCTGCAGGACAACCTGCAACTCTGACTTGCTCACTCTAAAAGACTCCTAACCTTTGACCTACAGAAAAGAATTTGGAGCCACCAATTCCAACCCACACCCCTCTCCCTAAAAAAGTAAAGAAAGTTAAGAAGAGAGACAATCCGCAGTGTCTGGCACATAGTAGACATGCAATAAATGTCTGTTGAAGGAATGAATGAACAAGGAGAAGAAATAATAAGTCAAAGAAAAATATCTTTTCAAAGGAGATTCAGAAGACGTGTACAGCTTGAAAGGCCAAATTTCACCAAAGATTTTAAGTATTAGATAACTCCACAGTGCCTCCACCATCCATGAATTTAAACTACCTTTAACTCCCTATTTTAAATTAGTTCCAATTGCTAGAGTAACAAGCTTCTATATTTATCATCTACTTTATAAATTATATCTTTTTTGGGCCCTAAAGTTATACTCTTTTATTTCCCCTAGTTCTACAACGTTGGAACTTTGTGAACAAGTCTTAATTTACTCTGTCTATAAGTACTCATCAGGCTGTCTTACTGGGTGTGCAAACTGAACACCTAGTCGGTCCACATACATGGGTGAAATAAAATGGAACATTTTACTTCTTAATCCTACAGAGGTGGAGGAGAGCAGGAGCCAAAGGAGTGCTTGTGTGAGACACAAGGGAACATAAAGTCCATCCGCAGGCTGGTCTAACAGCACTCAATGTTCTTCTGAGAACAGCAGGGCTCTGCTGCAGAGAAGGGATGTATATTGTAGCCTAAAGTCTCCTTAAGGCCTAGGAGAGGAGGTGCAGGTAAGGAAGGTGTGAACATTTGAATGAAATCCCTTACCCAGCCATGACTCACTTAACTTCCATTCACCTCCCCCTCAACCCCCCTTGCAGATCTGCACAACCTGGTTGGGGAGATTTTCCTAGTGGCTGTGCACTCATCTCCAGGCCAGGCTCTGGTTTCAGTTTAAGCCTAAGGTCGTCCTTCCTGTGCAGCTCAGGTCTGGGAACGCAGAAACACTTTACCCATCAGAGTATGGAAGACTGTCCCTTTTGGGAGATTCTAAATTGCATTTTTAAAAAGTAGAATCATATAGGTTTTCTATTTTTCAAGAGTGACTAGAGTTTGTACTCAAATTCTACAAATGTTCAGTATTCTTTCACTGGAAACTTTTAACCTAATTACTGGAATCTTTAGGCTCAGACATCTACTAAACAGCATTTCAGGAAAGCTCTTAACAAACCTTTATAGAACTTAAATGTAGATTTCTCCTTTTGCATCCTCTAAACTGTGATTCTTAACTAACATTTACACTTTTTAAGGCGAAAAATATCTTCCTATACATTTTTTCATTTTTTAAAACACACACAGACACACACAGAGTCTTGTGTAAATTTGGAGGGTTCAATAACAAAAATTTCTTGTATGAATTAATTGCTGTGCACACCCCTCAAAGTATTAGGGTCTTCTGGCCTGATGGTGGGCACAGAAGGCTTTCATATCCTTGTACTTTAAAAGTCTCTTGAATAGAAAAAAATCTACAGTCATTTAAAACATATGATCATGAACAGAAAAGGAAAAAATCAGACTAAAAAGAAACAAAGTTAAGAAAAGAAAAAGCATACATGACCCATGCTATGTACTCACTGAAGTGTTTGGAAGCATGTGTTCCCCACAGATTAAAACAGCTGTTCTCAACAAGAGGCAATTTTGACCCCCAGGGGACAATTGGTCTGGCAGAGTGCCATTGACATCTACTGGAGACTAGAGATAGTGCCCAACACCCTGTAGAGCACAGCACAGCCCCCACAACAAAGGATTACCCAGTCTAAAATGTCAGGAGGGCTGAGGTTAAGAAACTATGGATTAGAAATAGAGGTAGGTCAGTCCCTTAGAAAAGAAGTCAGAGAATTCCAACTTCACTGACTCCTGAAAATTAATGAAGAAGTGGAGGGAAAAACGGGATCTTTAAAGAAATAAAAGTACCCATTCTTTTTTTTTTTTTTTTTTTGCTGATCAAGATTCGCCCTGAGCTAACATCTGTTGCCAATCTTCCTCTTTTTGTACGTGAGCCTCTGCCACAGCATGGCCAGGTGGTGTAAGTCTGCACCTGGGAACGGAACCTGGGCCGCCAAAGTGGAGTGCGCCAAATTTAGCCACTAGGCCACCAGGGCTGGCCCAAAAGTACCCATTTTATATCAAATAAAAGCAGCCATTTTAACTTCTTTGAAGCACTTATTCCAGTTTTATAATTTCCCATTGAAAGGTAAATAAATGCACCCGAGCCAAATGTATATTTAAAGTGTATTTAGCCACAGAGAGAATGTGAAGATTAAGTACTTAATGCAAATTAACTTCTGCACCTTCTCCTAAACATCACAAAGCCAGCAAATAAACAAATGGCTTAATAGGAGTTATAAAAAAGTACTTCTTTTGGAATGCCTTCTCTAGATATCATTAAAAAAAAAGGAGGTCTTGAAGAGATACTAATTTACTAAGAACAAACTCTCGAAATGAGAAAGAATCATTTCAGGATAAAGAAAGTGAATCTTTGTAGGGACAGTCTCTGAGAATCTGTTCTCTTAGTAAGTTCCAAAAACCTCATTGGCAATAACAACTAGAAAAGACCAGTATAGTTTTCAACTAAAAAAAAAACAAACAAAAACAGAGTAACATCTGGAGAGTGCTTGTAATCCCTACCGTTCCTCCTTATTCTCACACATACCACATGTGTTGATTAAGGTGCTCAGGCTGCTAACCATCAGCGACAAGCAAGCTTTGTCCTCAGTTCTTTGGAAGAAAGGTAGTGTGATGGAGAATGACAGCAGGGCTTCTCTACAACCTCTCCTCCCACTGTCCCACTCTGGGAGAAGAGTGCAGATGGGGTCAGGGGGCAGGCATCAGGGCAAAGCACATTCATTTTGGGACCCAAGAGTGAATCTTGATGCATATCATGGTATTTCTTCCAGCTGTGGAGCTGGGCTGGGGGTTGGAGGTTAAGGAATGATGAGGGAACATGAAGTTCTGAGTTTCTATATCACTTTTCCTCAGTGGTTTTCAGAGCAGCAGCAACGCAGATGGTACCGCCTGACCTAATTTCAGGCTTTTCCTGTAAAAGATCTAAGAGCAAGATATCGCCAAGCAATCTTTATATCTTTAAAATTTCAAAAGCTTAAATTACATTGTCTATAGATTTAGTATATCTAATTTCCTGAAGAAGATGATACAAATTGGATACAGAATTCATTTGTATCAATATCTAAATATACTCTTAAGAATGAAATGGATGTATAAAGGATCACTTATATTTATAGCTGGTAAGTCTGCATAACAGTTTGGCCCCATAGGCAGCAGAGCAGGAGACTTAATGGAAAGAGCAGGTTGCCTGTCACAATTAGGGCAGGCAAAGGGGCAGGGGAGTGGAGGCTTCAGAACTAAACTATGGTGACCTCAGAGTGGACCAGAGCCTGTGGGGACTGCTGAAGGCCACAGCTAAGGTGGGATGTGAGACCTTGTCTAATCTGGAACCATTTCAGAGATTAGACTTTCAGAGGAACTTGCAGATTCTCATCACTCCTCTCTCTGATATATAAGAGCCTATACCACAGCTTGTCTAGATAGTGAAATAGGAGTCCTTTCTTTCAGATGGTTATTAAGCATTTTCTTATAAACTGGCTTTTGAATTTATGGAATATGAAGAGAGGAGATGAAAATGAATTGAGTGTTATTTGCAGGCATAGGGTCAGCTTTTGGGGACTGGGCTAACTACCATGGGAGAAGAAATTTTGAAGTCTGATTTAGAAACAATCTTGGAAGAGCTTCCCCTTGTGTAATAGGAACTTCTCAATTTTAGTTATAGCATTTTAAGCTCTTCCTATAGGTCAGTGGAAATATCTTTATATTTAGGGACTCACGGTCTACTTGAAATTTTTAGCTAAATGCCTTAAGAATGAGATATTATTTAAAAAGTATGAAAGACTATGATTCCAAAAAGTTTCTTATTCAAGATGAAGAATATAAAAATATACTACCATGTTTTGGGCAACTGGAAAAGTAGATTTTAATTTTCATTCCAAAAATGAGAGACTGAAAATCAAAGGCTTAGGACCGCAGTCCACAACCCTCCCCCCAAACTCTAGACTGTCTTCGATAAAAACCTATGAAGAAAAAGTTTCAGGAAACTTTCAGACATTCATAATTAACGTAAACACTGTATACCAAGATGTGTAAGTCAAAGATTCTAATTATTCTAAGATACAAGCTCAGGCATGTGGCAATGGAATACTGTCTGCAAGGTCATTTCAACATCAAGTCATGGACCTCCTATTTACATAAGGATGTGGGGCAGCAGCGCAATATGCACACTGCTGCAAAATTCTCATATGGGCATGTTAACAAAGTCACTGGTACCTTTACTGCAGAGGTTTCCTACCCTTAAATCAAATACTTTCTACTCAATATTGGATTGAGGTACATGCTAGATTAAAAACAGGACCATCCAAGGTTTCTTTTCTTCATTTATTTAAAATAAATGCTTTGTTCTTTTGTGGGTATTACAAATTATTTAAACTTACATAAGCTTTTCTTTGACAGTAATTCTATGAGTTATCCAACCTTTTCTGCTAAGCTGATTGTAAACACTCAATGAGATGCTCATGACTCAGTAGTACTACAGGTGGATATGACAACTCTTGGTCCTTAAAGCAGACCCCTAGTGTTGGCAGGGCCTTTGAGATCACCTAGTTGAATGTCTTCATTTTACAGATTAGGAACAGAGAGAGGATAAGTGACTTGCTCAAGGTTACAACTCCATTTAAAATTGCAACCCCTCTACTCCCGACCCCCGACCCTGCTCCACATTTGTCGGAAACACTTAGTACCTGTACTACTTACAGATTATGTTCATCTTCTTTCTCCGCTGACTAGAATATAATCCTTGGAAGGACACAGGCTTTTGTCTGGTTTGTTCCCTGAATATATCACCAGCATCTCAAATAGCATGTGGCACAAAGCAGTCACTCCAAACACGTTTGTTGAATGAATGAAAATGTTGATTAATGCTTTAGCCAGCTCTAGAACTGAAGTGTCTGCTTTTTTCCACCAATATTTCCAAAGCATGTCGAAAAGTTTCCATATAGGAAAAAGGGGTTCTACCCTCAAATATATTTGGGAAATGCCAGGTGAAACAAAATGGATTTCTTTGCTGTAGGTCCTTTCATACGGAATAGTAGTTTCCCAGTTTGTAAGACCTCAGAACCCACCTCCTCTATTCCACCAGTGTCTCAGGGAGGCCAGCCTGTCTCTTAATATTATTTGACTAAAATATTATTTTGCTATATACAAACTATATATCTTAGCTTGGATATAAAAATTGCTACAAATATTTAAACATTAGCATTCTCTGTTTTTCTCAAATCCTTTCCAGATTCTTAAGAATTCTGTGATTTCCTAATAATCTAGAAAACTCAGTTTAGTTAAAGAAATGTATTTGCATGTACTGTTCAGGTTCCAGAGTTTAGGGGCAGAATAAATAATGTAGAATCAGAACAGAAAATAGAAACCTCAACCTGAAAGCCACAAGTCCTATTTTTCAAACTAGAGCTGCAGTTATGATTTTAGGCCTAACATTAAGGGCTTAGGGAAGAAAAAAAAGCTTCTCAGATCAGCCCAGATGTGGAAACCAATGCTGGGTGGGTGTGGGTGAGTAGGGAGGGGAGACTATCTTTTACCGGCAATAGAAAAAGTTAGGTATTAGAGAAACCAGTAAGAGCTAAATATTCCTACTCCCAAAGAATGGCAGGAGGTGGAGAGGATCCCACACATAGTAGAAACATCTGAAATTTCCACACAATAGATACTTTACTGAGGAGAGTAGTGCAAAATGCTAAATTTATCTAGCAGGAAGAGAAATATTGGCAGTTACCCAAAAAATTCAGGCCATGTAGCAATTAATATGAATAATTCAGGACAAAATAAGTCAACTTATTTCCTTGCATTCTTCTTCTTTAGCAAGATGTATATTAAGAAAAAAAGTAAAGTAGAATAGCTTTCCCTATTATTCTTCATATAGCTCCTTTAGATCCAGTATTAGAATTTCTTAAAAAGGTCTCGATGAAAGGGAAGAGTAGGCCAATACTGAACTTCCTGGTTCTGTTACTTCCATGGGATATAGTCGTATTAGAAAAATCATTCTTGAGAATTGCATTTTCATCCCTAATGTAGTCTTTTAAGTTTATGGCCATTTTGGGGAAAACATCATTGATGGTAACATTTCAAAACGAATTTTAATTGGTTACAAGTAAGCAATAATATCTATGGAAGTAAAGTGCTGATTTTTAAAAGTCAAGTAAAGCCAAGTTTCTATATAACTGAAACTGAAAAAAATTGCCTTGAGTAATTTTTGGCTCTCTTAATATGGTTTCTCTTCATATGAAACCAGCCTTCTAAATGTTGGCGTGTCCAGTAAGATGACAGTGATAGCTTTATTCATTTAATTCATTTATTCTACAAATATTAACTGACTACCTACTGTGTCAAGAACTGTTCTAGGTTTCTGTGACACATTAATGAATAAAACCGAGAAAGATTTCTGCCATTGTGGCATATATATATGGAAATCTAAGAGTGAGATGATGGTGGCTTGGACCAGGAGATGGGGAGAAGTGGAGGATTTGCAATATATTTTTGCAGGTAGAGGCAGCAAGATTCCTAGACAAATTGAATGTGAGGAATGAGAGAGAGAAATCAAGAATGATACCAGGTGTCTTCCCCTGGAAGAACGGAGTTGAGTGTGTGTGTACACATATACATATATACATGTATATACACATTTACATATACAGACACATGTGTGTGTACACATATACATATATACATGTACAAATACATACATATACTATCTTGGATATGATGATGAGTACCTTAATGTAACTGAATCCATACTAAGTGCACTAAAATACAACTGACCAATGCTGGTTTCACCAGCTAAAAAGGAGCTTCAAAGTAAGTTTTGTTATGACTCATTTTGTAGCTTCATGGCTAAAAATTATTTAGAAGAGACCAGGTGGCTGGGTGTAGCTGGTTGGTAGCTGGGTATTTCCAGGAAAAAAGGGGGGATGACAGTTATTGGCAGGGGAAAGATGCAAATAGCAGATACTAGAGACACTGTATCAGGGAAAACGTATACAGATTATGGAGCATGACAGAATAGAAAAATGTGTATTTAAAAATGACTGCAAAATTGAGCTAAATGTCAAAGAGGCTTTTAGAAAAAAAGTGCAAGAGCCACCGAGAGAATCTGAAAAGCTTATTCAACTTCATGGCTGGAAAAATCCACAGTCTTTCTTTCTTGGCAAAAGCTAAAACCTCCCATTGAATTCCATAACTCTTATCATAAAACTGCTTTTCATTTTCATTTGGTTAACCAGTCCTTTCCAAAATTTAAATATATTCCATAGAATCCATGCTTATATGAAAAGAATTCTCATCATATCCCTAAATCTGCCCACCCTCCCACATTGTCTATGGTAAACCACCATCCATCTAGTTACTGAGGTTATTGGCATCCTGGGGAGTTAACTTTGACTCTTCTCTCTCTCACAGCACCCTACACCTCTCAACATCCAGACAATCACAAGTCCTACTGTTCTTATTTCCTGAATTATCTCTCAAATACATCTCATCTCCCTCCTCTGTTTTGGCTCAATATCACCTTTTGCTTGGACAACTTGTCTTGCCGCCTCCACTTTTGTCTGTTCTCAATCCCATCCTTTAAATCATTCAGTCACCAAAACTAGTTTCATAAAATGCCAATCTGACTACATCAGTCCCAAGTGTCATTTCTTTCTTCATGTTTGCCTACTACTTATCTACAGTAGAGTCTAAGCTCCTTAATAGGACATATGAGGTTCCTTTCCAAGAGACCTGGGCTTCAACTCTCCACCTTGAATTTACTGTCCCCACTTCTTGTCTTGGTTTGTGATAACTCATCCTTTATGTAAGACTCACAGCTCAGGAGCCCTTCCCTCAGGGATCATTTCCTTCCCCAGTGAGGTGGGTTTAGAAGCCCCTTTTCTGGGTCCCCACAGACCCTTGGGCTCAACTCTACTGCTATCTTCACTGTACTGCACACTAAGTACTTGTTTATATGTCTTCCTCCCCCACTAGACTGTGAGTTCTCTGGGGGCAAGGACAATGGTCTTCATTTATCTGGAACACAGTAGATACCAAATACATGTTTGTTGGATTCATCTAAAGAAACTTGGGACTAGATTAAATTTACTCAGGAGAAGCTTTATGCCAGGGATACTAAAAAATTAGAGATCTATCTGAATTAGATCACTTAAGAGTCTGTGGAAAATGAAGGCTCCCCAGAGCAGGCAAAAATAAATATCAAAATGAAAGGAAGAAAAAAAAATCCCACACAGCTGCCAGCTGTGTGGTACAACGTCAGGATGAGAGTTTCTGACCTCTCCTGTGCTATCTTTGGTCCCCAAACCTAGCTGCCTGGGTTTGTGGAACTTAAATTTATATTACACATTTTTCTTTTTTAAAAGTATCTTCATCTTTATTAAAATACTCACAGAATACTCTGGCCTCACAAAATTCCATTTGAAAATATGATCTAGTATCTTTAAAACCACTTTGCATTTTAAAGGACTTAGGGAGACCACACTAAGTAATTCCAAATTTAGTAATTCTCCTGGTTGAGTAGGAAGCAGAATTTTGTTTAAAAAAAAAAAATGATTTGTTTCTCAGAAACAAAGCCCAAAGCAGAATTCTACAAGAAAAAAAAAAATCTTAAATATCAATGTCAATTTCCAAATTCCTTGCCAATCTTCTCTCCTGGAGTCTTGAGGAAAGCTCTTTTAGTGTTATACCAGGAGGAACTGCTGGCGAAACATGGGTGGGAAGAGAATTCCTGCATGGCAGTCAGCAACAGTTGTGTTAACCTAGGAGAGAGACTGGTACTTAACAGATGTGAATCCTCAAGATTAACAAAAGTTGTTAAAAGTGGTCTAGGGGCCCTAGATTTTGCAAAATACATGGTTTCACCCCAACCTAATCAATGTTACCATGAAAACTTGTAAGTCCAATAACATAAACAATATTTAAGTCTTAAAAATATTCTCAGGGGCTGGCAAGGTGGCGCAAGGAGTTAAGTGCGTGTGCTTGGCTGCGGCCCGGGGTTCGCCAGTTTGGATCCTGGGCGCGCACCGATGCACTGCTTGGCAAGCCATGCTGTGGAGGCGTCCCATATAAAGTGGAGGAAGATAGGCATGGATGTTAGCCCACGGCCGTTCTTCCTCAGCAAAAAGAGGAGGATTGGCAGATGTTCGCTCAGGGCCGATCTTCCTCACAAAAAAAAAAAAGAAAAAAAATTTTCATATAGATTAGGAAGTATATTCAACTCAATTCTCTGTTCTTCAATATCAACAATATTCAAACTTTCTTTTTTTTTTTTTTAAAAGCTATAGAATGCCTTTTTCAAAATAAATCTTATGGGAAACCCACCATGTATTACAAACAGAGTTAAAGCTGCTCTGGTTGAGGAAAGGGATGATGAGGGACTGGGATTGCTGAGGCAGCCACTGTGGTAACGTCACAGAATCCTCAGGCTCTAGGGACCAAAGACACAAAACCATGGCTCTACACTAAGGAAAGAGAAACAGCAACACCACATACAATAGTTGGGAGATATAATTACATTAATTAGATTTTAGTCACATCTTAAATGACAATTACAAAAGGATGTGTACAGAATATGAACTCTTATGTGCCATTTTTGGATGGGGATTAGTGCCAAATATTTGAAGGATACCAATGATAGGAAATGGTGTCCTGCTGCCTTGTTTTCTTTCCTTTTTAAAATGCTTTCTTTACTACTGGATCCCTTTGTATTTCCAGTTCTAAGTTGGGTCTCCCTCAATGGTTTGAGAAGAAAAAAGTGAGAACTTCTCTTTTACACACAGATGAAAAGGGAGCAGAGCAAACAGACCACATCTAGTGTGCTGGATTACGGACCCTGGAGCAAACTGCCCAGTTTCCAACTCCAGCTCCAGAATCTACCATCTGTGTTACCTTGGGCAAGTAACTTAATTTCATTAATCCTCAGTTTCTGCATCAGTAAAATGTGGATAATGATATTATTCACCTCATATGATTCTTGTGAAGTTTAAAGAGATAACCCATCTAAGGTGCTTGACACAATGTTCATATGTGCCCAAAAACGTTTGCTCTGATGATGTAAAGACAATACTGGGGAACTCCTACTCTGATTTCACCTGTTTGATTCAAAAGAACCCATGCATTCCTTAGCATAATGATGTGCTTGATTTTTAATGTAATTTTCAAATGGTAATGGACTGGTAATAGGCGTCTTGTGGATAATCAGAAGTTGACAATACTTATTCTGAATCCTCGGTATTTACAAAAGTAAGGGGCTAGAAACCTTCAAGGTCAAAACTTAAGTGTTAGCTTAAATAGAAGCTATCTGGGAAAACAAACAACCAAAAAGACTAGCACTATTTCTAACTGTTCCAAACTCAAAGGACAGAGAGATAAGGTACAAGAACGAATCAGCCACAACAGGTGTACATGGAAAGCTGAAAAATTACAGATGCCTGCTCTTGCTGTAGAAGGGGAGCAAACACTGCTTCCCAAGTGCCTTATCCATAAAAAAAATACGCCGCCTTCAGAGCCCCAGAGAGCCCCAGATACTAGCTACAGCACAACAAAGAAACAAAGAAAATAGAATTCAGGGTTCTCATAGGAACCACAACTTTGTGACTTTAAAGCATTCAATCTTCATAAATGCACACAATATTTTAGAGTTTGTGGTGTTTTTGTGTCAAAGCTATAGGTAGCCCTAAAAATAAATAAAGTCTCTACTATTTTAAATTTTATAGATCTTTTTCCAAACATCTACCCTGAAAATACATTCCTGAGGTAGGGTCCATTTCATAAAATTTATTTCTAATCAGTTTTCATAAGTCAAATTCACTTGCTCATTTCCTTCAAGCCTGTAAAGCAAGTACTAAAACTATTTCCGATTTTACATGTATAAAGCTGTTGATATGCCTAGTGCATGAAGAGCTAAACTAGAAACTGCAGTTCTGATTTCTAAGAGACTTGGTAACTTGGATGTAAATAGGAGGGCCTGTCGTCTTTTAGATCAACTAATTTATGATGGTAAGAAATCACAATCATCTAAAAAGATTCATTTTTAAAGATGGTATGCTTGGGCTGTTGGCAAAACCATCAAACTTTTGCCTTCAAATAGAGAAAGAGATATGTTGGCAAAGAAAAGGCAAAGATTTACATATGAACAACTAAGGTAATTAATGTATTTGGATAATTCATATCACAAAACTGTTGCTTATCTTCTAGGTGGTTATTTGATTCTGCTAGGAGGCAGAACCACAGACCACAGGTCCCTCTAGAACAATGAAACTATATGAGGTAGCAAAACATTTTATCCCCTTGCCAATAATTCACTGCATTGCCCCATAAAAATGATATCCATATCACTAGGCTTCATGAGAAGTTTGTAATGTTCTTTTAAAGAAGACAGGCATCTAAGGACGAGGGTACAAACTCAAAAGCACTAAATTATTAGGACAATAAACAACAGTAAAGAGAAATGGCAACACAGCAAAATACATAAAAAGGTAGAGAACTAGAGTAATTATTTTATAAAGTTAGAGACATAATTATTTCAAAGAAAGTCCATTAATTACTAAAATAAAAACTTCTCCACACTATATTGAGAGAAACAAATAATATAAAGGAATGGAAACTCAAAACCACTCCTAGCGATATCAGATGGAGACAGTAAAATATTTGTTGATACTTCATGATGTCTTAAAATATTGTAATATTTTACCTGTGCCAGATATTATCAAGCAAATCACACTGTCAAACAGTTTTTAAACTTTATCAAATGATTAACTTTGAAATTTAAAAAACATGTCTTCAATATTGGCCAGGGGAGGGCCAGCCCCGTGGCTTAGCAGTTAAGTGCGTGCGCTCTGCTGCTGGCGGCCGGGGTTCGGATCCGGGCGCGCACCGACACATCGCTTGTTCAGCCATGCTGAGGCCGCATCCCACATACAGCAACTAGAAGGATGTGCAGCTATGACATACAACTATCTACTGGGGCTTTGGGGGGAAAAAAAAATATATTGGCCAGGGGAAACACCTTGTGACAGGCACTTTCAAACAGCTGTGGAAAAATAAGCAGCAGCTTTCTAGGGGTGGTAGTTGGGGTGGGGGTGGCGGGGTAATTTGGTGACGGTTATCAAAAACTTTAAAAGCATTCATACCTTCTGACCTAGTAATTTCACACCTAGGAATCTAGCCTGAGGAAACCGTTAGAAATGGGAATAAAGATTTACACAAAGGGATGTTCATTATACCATTACTGTTATATAGAAACTATATATGTAGTGGTTAAGTTCACGTGCTCCGCTTCAGTGGCCAGGGGTTCACAGGTTCAGATCTAGGGCGCGGACCTATGCACCGCTTATCAAGCCATTCTGTGGTGGCACCCCATATAAAGTAGAGGAAGATGGGCACAGATGTTAGCCCAGGGCCAGTCTTCCTCAGCAAAAAGAGGAGGATTGGCATGGATGTTAGCTCAGGGCTGATCTTCCTCACCAAAAATAAATAAATAAATAAATAAAATTATAAAGTGCGTATTCATCTGTTTTTCAGTTAGAAAATAAAGGCTGCTTTAAAAAATAATAATTAGATTTTAAGTTATCACTATGACATTTGCCCTTCATGACTCAATCACCTAAAATAGTTTTCAAAAAAATTAGAGATTTTTTTTTGCAGAACCAGAAATTGTGAAATGTAAGACTTTATTCAAAATTAATCCTGGATTCAAAATTACCTTATTCTTCAAGTTTTCTAAGGAAGGAACAGAATGCTATCTTCCTTTAAAAACAAAACACAACACCAAGAATCCACAGGACAAAGTTTTTGTTTATAGCCGAATAAAACAACTTTTAAACAGCTTTGGAAATATAAGTCAGCATCTTACTGTTCAGTGGAAACGGAATCATCCTTCCTTCCTAGTCTGTGAAGACCGATTTTAATGAACTACCAACACTAGATTAAGAGAACACTAAAAAGCATTCAGATTAGCCATAAGAATGAATTTCTTAGTATTGATTAGTAATTACTACATTCAGATATACGGCTATGCCTTATATTCTCACTCTAAAATAAGATATCCTCAACATAACTTATTGAGTAGTTATTAAACACTCTAAGCTTTTCAAATGTTATAAAAGACTGCACTTTTCCTATGGCTGCCTAAGTACAACCCTCTACTACTGTGGGCCCAACTTAGTTATCCTTCATCAGTTCTCTACTGCATTCTGAGTTTTATGACCTGACTCCCTAAGAGTCTTTTCTTTTTAAATTCGACTGACTACTACTTTTCATTCCCATAATCTGTTCTTTCTAGACTGGATCCATTCCTAGGAAAGTTCACAATACCATTGCTCCAAAATGCCAACTGTTAACTCAAAAGGAAAGTAGCTTCTCCTCCCACCCCTTGATAACACCAGCAACTCTGCCTATACCTTCCTTCCACTGGGGAGAAAGATCACAGACAGAGAGAAAACTTTTTTTCTCCACTGATAGATGACAAAGCAACTCTATTAAGTAGTTGACTAGCAAGATAGTTAGCTGGTGCCTAGCTATAGATAACTTCTCAAGACCTGCCTTCTCTATGTTCCTTGTCAACCTGTTTTTTAAACCTTGAATATTCAGCCTTTCTCCCACATTCTTGACATATTTAAACTTGACATCTCAAAACATTTCTTTTATGTTTATAGAACAATTAGGAAATATAAATATATAAAATACATATATAACTACATATTTATATATATTATATATATAAATATATATATATCTCATTAGTAAATCACCAGCAATGATATTTTGATGTGTGGTATTTAATATTTTCTTAGTAGGTTTATATTTGTGTTTGTGTATTTATTTTTTTTAAAAATTGGTATAATGGTATGTATGATGTCTTATTATTTATTAATTAGGGAGAAGAAATGACAACTTCAAAAGTTTCTAACCTAAATACATGGAGTGTCTTGCCATTTACCACTTACGTATTCTCTTATACCCATCAGGAAAGTATAATAGCTTTTTAGATAGGTCTAGAATAACAGAACTAGACTTAATCTTTGGTACTTTATAATTTTTTCTTGCTACCATAAATGAGATCATTTTTACATTGAAATTTCTAATTGATAGTGCTTAGGAAGGCCAGTGATTTTTTAAAATTATATTTATCATTTATTGGGTACTTTCTATGCACCAAACACTTTGCTAGGCTCTAATATTATAAGACTTTGGCCTATGTGTTTTGACTTTAGATTGGAGATATGGCTAAAGAAATGGTCTAACAAACAACAGGCATTTCAAAATCTGCACCCATATACATGCCTTCCCACTAGCTACCACACATGAACTTTCTTTGCTCCTATCTAAAGCCAATCTCTCCTCTGAGCTACCAGACCCCATCTCTTTAACCTATTCGAGGACATTGCTCAAGCAAGTCTTCCTCTCTCTCCTACATCATCAACGTTTGCTTTCTACTGGATCATTCCCATCAGTTTATGAACATTCTGCTATTTCTCCCAATTTAAAAGAAACTTCTGTTCACTCCACCCTCCCACTATTAGGCCAGTGATTTTTAAACAGTTATTTCTGAACTGACCCCCTTAGTGAAGGGAATCCTATACGTGTTCACAGATTTTTACTTGGTGTACTTGGATTAACTGCAGATATCGGCAAATTTGCCCCCACTTATCTATTATCTATAGTTTTTATTTCATTTTCTTTTCCATTACATTACCGAGCATTCTCAGAACAATGTTAAACTATAGAGATGATAGTAGGCATGTGTATTTTATTGCTAACGTTAATAAGGATATTTCTATTGTCTTATCACTAAGTATGGTAACTGGCTATAAGTTTGACAAAGATATTTTTCATCATGTTAAGGATCAAATGCCTTTTTGACATCTACTGAAATACGTTCTGGTTTTTCTCAAAGAACCCATGAAAATGACAGATTATATTTCAAGTTAATGATAATGAGAACAAACTTTAATTTATGTAACAATTGTTCCTACAAAATAAATACAGCTTGATAGTTATGAAGCTTGAGGATATATCGAACACCTGTGAACTCACTGCCCAATTTAAGAAACACAACATTAGCAATAATATATCTACCCATCTGCTCCTCTCCTATCCCTTCTGCCTGCCTTTCTCTACCAGCTGCCAGAGGTAACAACTATTCTAACTTTTGTGATTATCATTCCTTTGTTTGTTTTTAATAATTTATCATGTATGTATACCTACACAACATATTGTTTGATTTTGCCTGCAATTAAACTTTATAAAATCGGTGACATACCATATGTAATCTTCTGCTCATTTAGAGTTTTCACTGCGATGTTGTATAGAGCTCTAAGTCACTGCCTTCCACTGTTGTGTACTCTTCCACTGAATCAATATGCCATAGTTTCTCTCTATTAGCCTGCCACTGTTCTTTATTAGAGTGAACAAAATTTGGCAAAAGGAGCTTCAAATTCCTTAAACGTTAGTAATTAAAAGTAATAACACTCATAAGTTTTCATAAGTAAACCAGTGTTCTTAATAGTTGAAAAAAAATAACTCTTTAAATATAGCTTTATACTAGAATTCCATCTGCAAACATACCTTTTTTTCCTCTCCCTACTGGACTTTTATGTTTAATTAAATCCTATAAAATGTCCTTTGGAGTTGCTTCTTTAAAATACTTTCGTTCCAAATCCCCAAATGCCAATGCCTCCTGGGCAGCTCCATCCTCATAGAATGAGGTGCTGAGTATTACCTGAACACATCATGTACAGCTTGTCCCAAACCAAACACAGCCCATGTCTCCTGCCTCAATCTGGTCTTGCACATGTTTCAGATCTTGAGTAAGGGCCTTACCATCCAACCAAATGCTTGTCATAAATATGGAGCCATCCTTGACTCCTCCCTTTTCTTCCTTCCCATACATAAGGAACAAGTCAAGGTAACTACTGGATAAGCATGTTAAAATGCAAATCTGACCATGTGACTCCCTGGCTAAAATTTTTTAAATAGATGATAATCTCCTGCAGTGTTTTTTTTTTTTCCTCCCCTGAGGAAGATCTGCCCTGAGCTAACATCTGTGCCAATATTCCTCTATTTTTTCCTCTGTGGGACAACTCCACAGCGTGGCTGGTCTGCACCCAAAATCTGAACCCCCAAACCAGGGCCTCCGAAGCAGAGTATGCAGAACGTAAACCACTTGGCCATGGGGCCGGGCCCTCCTGCGGTGTTTTTTAAACCATAGATTGTGGGCTGGCCCAGTGGCTTAGCGGTTAAGTGCGTGAACTCCGCTACTGGGGGCCCGGGTTTGGATCCCGGGCGCGCACCGACACACTGCTTGTCTGGCCATGCTGAGGCAGTGTCCCACATACAGCAACTAGAAGGATGTACAACTATGACATACAACTATCTACTGGGGCTTTGGGGAGAAAAAGGGGAAAAAAGGAGGAGGATTGGCCATAGATGTTAGCTCAGGGCCAGTCTTCCTCAGCAAAAAGAGGAGGATTGGCATGGATGTTAGCTCAGGGCTGATCTTCCTCACAAAAAAAAAATAAATAAACCATAGATTGTGACCCACTAGATGGTCATGACATTAATTTAGTGGATTGTGACCAGGATTCTTTTAAAATGAAATAGAATAGAAAATATCAAAGTACACTGTGAAGGATAAATACTGTGCTGTGAAACTTGTTTTAGTTGTGTGAATGTGTACACCTATAGGTATAAGGGATCACAAGGTAAAATGTTTTTTCTTACTAGGAATTGTTTCTAAATGTGTTTGAAACATCGACTGTAGTAGTTTTCTCCTGTTGCGAGGTCAGAGGTCCCATCAGAAAATGATGAAAGTCATGAACCTTCTCGTGAGAATGCGTACATATCCATACATGTGCATATCCTTATCACATTCTTAACCACAGTGAACCTGGCTATCATAAGAAAATCTAGGGGAAAAAATTTTAAAGCCAGATTTCCAGCCCTCATCATAGCCCCCCAGGGAGATTTTATAGATAAGAAGCACTGATAATCAAGGTGAAATTCAAACTCCTTAAGAAGGTGGGAACATTTGCCACACCTGTTTACCACTTTGCTCATGCTGAACTACAGGCCTAAAAGGCATTTTCCTCTTCTGACCAGCCAACTCCTGGTAATCCTTCAAAGCTCAGCTCACATATGACCTCTCCTCTCAGATCTTCCTGACTGCCCCTCTTCCCCTTGCTAGTTGGGGAGGTGCGCAACAAATGTTTATGTGAGAGTGAGAATGAATAAATGCTCATTGAACGTCTATCGTAGGCAGCTGATCAGTGGAGTGATGAGAAGAGGCTCGTGAATCAGATGCCTAGATTTGAGTGTAGGCTCCTTTACTCACTAATTGTGTGAGCTTCAACAAGTAATTTAACTTCAGAGCCCTAGTTTACACATCAGCAAAATGGAAGTATCTGCTTTATAGCATTACCATAAAGACTAAATGAGAATAATATATGTAAAGTGCTTAGCATAGGGTTCTTAGCATGTAATAAATATTCAATCAATTTTAGCTGGAATTATTGAAAAATAATTGGAATCTATAAACAAAATAATAGAATAGATAACTATGCATTAAGCTAAATATAGTACAAAATTATAAGGCTAGTTAGAGAGATTTGAAAATTCTTAGCGTGATAAGGGCAAATTCATTAGCCTCAAAGCCTGTCTGTGGCCTTTTTAAGTCTTTAAAAGTCAGTACAACTCTTTTCTTCTAAATTTGTTTTCAGAACAACTTACTTTTATAAGTAAAGATTTTTAACATAAAAACAAATTTGAGAACAATTTTATTTCATACTCTTGTTCCTTCCAGTTTAAATCACAATTCAAGAATGGTTATAAAAATATACCTATCCTGTAAATTCTCCACATTATCTAACATATCAAGTAAACAAGCAAGATAGTCAAGGGTGGGGTCAGGAAAGAAAACTTTTGAAAAGATTCTATATAGATAAAATCTTATTGCAGAACACAGAACTCTCTAAATACTTTTACTGCATTGCTGTAGTTCACTGAATCTAAGATGCCAGCAATTTTAAGACTATTCATGATTGTATACACCACTGCATAATACAGAATGCTGACAAACTATGACATAATACTAAGATGCCATTAATAATGAGATGCATTCCAATTCCAAAGACGTTGAATGTTAAAAAGAAAATATACCTTGAAATCAATGACATATAGTATTGTTTTGTTGTGTTAAATATTGTTTGAAATAAGATCTAGGGCTTGGACATATTCTAAGTTGTTTTTCCCGCTTTAAATTTTAACTTTTCTTTTTAATAAAGCTCTTATAAGCTAACCTTATATGCCTAGGATAGGACCTTGCACAGAGTAAGAGATAAAAATATATTTAAATAATACTCATGGTTTCAAGTTTCGGGGTAGTTTAGCTATAAGAACCAAAAGGTGTTGCAGAATGGTAAAAGATTATTATTTCCCAAGCTTAAATAAGTGAGTGCTATTAAAGTGACAACGTCTGTAACACAGAGGACTCAATTTCACAAGATTCAGTTTTTGGTGGGAAACAAAAAGGCAAAGCCATCAGTGGCAGATTCTATTGACAAATAGATGATGTCAGTTAGGAACAAGAGCTGGCATTTCAAGGTCCTGTTTACCTCTGTCTACACAGTGTCTACCGTGGTGCCTGGTACACAGTGAGTAGTCATAAATGCTTGTTGAATGAAGACAGGAAGCTTAACTCATTGCTAAGAATGCATGCAACTTATGGTATCTGTGGCAGCTTCAGATTTCAATCATAGTGCCAATCTCTGCTTTCCAAAGTGACTGCAGTTTGGTGAAGAACACAACAGGATGGTTTTGCCTTCAACTCCTGCTTGTGATCATGTTTTGGGAGGCTCGTCCTGCTGTAGCCCACACTGGAGCCTGTGTGAGGCCGTGGTCAGCGAGTACTTTGAGGTAGCTTCCATGGACACCATAAACACACAATCAAAGTCAACCTCCCTCCCTCCGCCATTCTGCATTCTTCCAGCGCAGGGGATGGGCTGGGTCTCCTTTATGTCACTGGTGCCTGTAGTGGTACCTGGCCGTGGTGTAAAGACATGGATGGTGAATTTAACTCACCGCTCTCCTTAATTAGAAACCCCACAGGGCCGGCCCCGTGGCTTGGCGGTTAAATGTGCGCACTCTGCTACTGGCGGCCCTGGTTCGTATCCCGGGCGCGCACCGACGCACCGCTTCTCCAGCCATGCTGAGGCCGTGTCCCACATACAGCAACTAGAAGAATGTACAATTATGACATACAACTATCTACTGGGGCTTTGGGGAAAAAAAGGAGGAGGATTGGCAATAGATGTTGGCTCAGAGCCAGTCTTCCTCAGCAAAAAGAGGATTGGCACAGATGTTAGCTCAGGGCTGATCTTCCTCACAAAAAAAAAAAAAAAAGAAAAAAGAAACCCCACAGCTAGTTCTCATCCAGAAAGAAAAGGAGGGCAGAGGTGTGTGGCAACATAAAATAGAGAAGTTGGTCAATTTACAATAGCTTCCAACTATGATGCAGTTATTGTTTGAGATAATATGAGTTTCTAGAATGTCAGCCCACACCCCTGGCCAAATATAAGATTTTCATACATAATTATATATGTTATATATTATATATTGTACATAAAACTATAATATATATAATATAATCTTTGATATATATCAAAGTTAAATATTTCTTTCAAATCAGGTAATTTACTATTTTATTACCTTAGTAAATTAACATGTGGTTAAAGAGTTATAATTCAATACGAATATTAAAATGTTATCTACATGTCAATCACTGTAATATTAAAAAAATTAAAACAGAACTGCCATTACAAAAGGATATAATTTTAACATCCTTCTGGTATTAATTACGTTCAGAGCTGAGAGTATAGAGGTAACCGTTAGTCAGCAACTTTTGAGCAGACTGACTAAACACAACTGTTGGCAAAACCAGTTGGCTAGCCAAACCAAAAACAGCAGGGGAAAGCAGTCAGAGCGCAGGCATATCATCTAAGAAGGAATGGCAGTGTTGGGGATTTATTTTTATCTCTGCTGCTGTTTCAAGCTGATAGTTATCTTTGCTTCCCAGGTATCAACTAGGTTAGAGAAGGGTGGTCTTTGGGAAGCATTTGCAGATGGGTTGAAACTGCCTACTAATTTCAATATTGTATAATTTAGTTTTTCAAACCCAATCTTCTCTCCAGCCCCTCAAAGGAAAATAAATAATTAACAAAATATTTCTGAATGCTTTGCTAAGTTTGGAAGTTACAAAAAAAAAAAAAAGAAAAGAAAAATCCAAGTCTCTGTTCTTTAATGACACTACTGCAAGGGTTTTACAGCACTAATCAAGCTTTTAAAGTTTGCAGTTAAATGCTGATTTAATCTTCAGAAGGTCGCTATGCCTTTTTGGAAGGCATACATTTAAAACTTGTTTGGTTGGCTATTTCTTGTTCATTCTTGGAAAACTGTGTGTGACTCAGTATTTGACAGGAGACATTGCATGGTACTTATAGAAAATATTTTTATTTTCAGTCCTCTTAAAAATAATTTCTAAACTATATATGCAAAACTAACTTCTATTTTCTAAATTTTCTGGGACTGTTAAGTCTGAAATAAGCAATTAAACTAGAAAGAATTTTGGAAAAACATTCTCATAACAAATATGGAGTTAAAACTGGGGCCTGGAATCCCATTTACTGTGACAAAGCGAACATTATTTCTTACTGCCCTGGGGCAATTGTTCCCTGGACGTGAGTCCTTCAGGCCGCAGGCAGGTCCACTCTGCAAGGCTACCACATGCCAGCAGATGTGGCCATTATTTGCTGTTAAAAACCCTGCCATTTCAGATTTTATCTGAATTATAAACATACCACAGATCTACCTTTTCGTGTTTGAGTGTATACACAAATTTTAATAGGACTTCTGGAATTTTACATACCTATCTCCAGGATATAACATTTTGCATCTACTGAAACCTTTGTTTAAAATGCTGATTCATACCAATCAGAAATACACACATAAGACTTGTTCCTGGCAGTCCCATTTCTATAGAAGTTCCGAGCAGAGGGTTCTGGATAAGTCCTACATTAGTAATTCTTTCCTGAGTATTAGTCTGTATGTCTTTGTCAGACTCTGCATTCCCTGAGGGCAGAGCCCATGTCTTACCCATCCTGGTATCTTTGCACACTAAGCACTTAGCAAAGTATTTGGCACCAGTAAGGGCTGAAAGAATGCTTGGGCAATAAATAAGAAACAAACAGAACAATAAACTTATTAGTACATCCATTGATTAGGCACCTATTTATAGTTTATTGTGAAGAACAATTATGTTAGCAGATAACTGCATCAGTAACAACTGCCATTACTTGAAAATACTGAGTTAACTTGCTTCCAGCACTTCTCCTTTTAAAGCTGTACAGTCCAGTGGGGAGAACTTGCCCCTGGCGGTGTGAAGACCAAGACTGTAGTTACAGCTCTGCCTCCATCAGCTGTGTGTCTTTAGACACGAAACTTTCCACAAACATAAAAATACAGAGTTTAGTTTTTAAAACTTCACTGGAACACAGAGTTTTGGAAATTTTTCACCTGCCACATTTTCAGTACCCAGTTAAAACATAAGAGACAGAAATGTCCTGATTTGTATACAGCTTACCTGACAATAAAGATGTAGATTTTGAAAACTGGGTGCATTGTATACCAACGCACCCCTTTGACAGTTGTGACTTGAACACCCCAATACTGTAGCCTATATGAATCTTGCCAGCTACCTTTTCTGTTCAATTAGAATGGTCTATAGAAATTTATAATCCTAGTAAACCTTTAGTTATGAGTATCCTAGGTATGGATTAGAACTGTGAGGATAAATGGTTGACCCGTACTCTTCAGAATCAACAAGGCATTTTTGGCTGATTTATTCAGCTGCTGATATTCATGAGTTTAGAAATCACACTCAACTGCTCCCATAGATATTTCCTTGCCTTTCTGAAACCAGAAAATGCCTTCAATGACCATTCGGTTTCCTGAGCACCCTCTTCCACTAAGGGAAAGTGGTGAGACGAATCGTAAAAAGACACAATTTACATTTTTTATGCTATAAAAGCTGCTGCCCAACTGTGATGATAAAAATCCAGGTAACCAATGGATTTGAAATTTCACTCTTTAACAGCATACTGCTATATTCTGTTTAATGTTCTAATTTGCATTTATTCAGAGAAAACTTCAACATAAGAGAACATGCTCAGGCACAAAAGTAAATATGCTTAAAAGCTAACCTGGGGCCGGCCCCGTGGCTTAGTGGTTTAAGTGCATACGCTCCGCTACTGGCGGCCCGGGTTCGGATCCCAGGTGCGCACCTACGCACCGCTTCTCCGGCCATGCTGAGGCCGCGTCCCACATACAGCAACTAGAAGGATGTGCAACTATGACATACAGCTATTTACTGGGGCTTTGGGGAAAAAAAAAAAAAAAGGAGGAGGATTGGCAATAGACGTTAGCTCAGGGCCGGTCTTCTCAGCAAAAAGAGGAGGATTGGCATGGATGTTAGCTCAGGGTTGATCTTCCTCACACACAAACAAAAAAAGCTAACCTGCCAAGACCCAAATTCTGACCTTCTAAAGACATTACTGAGGTGAAAAAAATCCTGTAATTAGTAACAAGAAACAGCATAACCCTGCAGTGCTTCACATCAGGGAAACAAGATATAATCTTAACACTAAATGTTCACTTCTAAAATGATATTTTAACAATACTTCAGTTATGCTTCAAATATGCCTACATATGACACTATCATGATAGTTAATGTATATTTTTAACCACATTTGATGTAAAAAGACTGTAAATTTGTTAGATTTGCCAAATCCTTTCTAGGAAAACTTTCCAAGTTTCAGAAACAGTGTATTAAAGATGAATTTCTCATTAAGTATCTTTTGTGGGAAATCTAAATTGAAACCTTCCAATTTAAAGTTCTAAACATTTTCCACGTAGGAAAACGCTGTAAGCTGACTTCTTCAGAGTTTTTAAAGCAATCAGCACAGGCAATGTTAACTTATCATGGCTCTCGAGAAAAACAGAGGAGCACTCTACAGAAGACCCTCACATTGGTGGCTCTGCGTATTCCCTGTGGGCTGTGCCAACCCACTCTCTCCCCTGTAATGATTCTTTGTTTTTACTAAGTCCCAAAGGGCTGGTGAGAGCTCTGCAAAGAGAAGGGGGGGAGGGGTGGATGGAATGCAGCTGCAGGCTCTGAAACAATGCTGAGTCCATATATTTTGTTCCCAGTTAGAATAATAAAAAAGGGATTGCAGTGGGGGTGGGGGTGGGGTCGTGGAGACAGAACCCAGAATGAGCAAGGTAGGGCTAAGCATCCCACAGATCCGTCTACGGCCTCCTCCCCCCACCCCCCACTTCTACTCTACCACATCCAATAACCATTCATTTGGGTTAAAACGCTTATCCGTTAAAATTCAAATACTCATTAAGATTTAAACCTATCAGTCATTTACATCTAAGTTACTTTTATCAATGAACTGTACATATTCAGGCAAGTAATGGTGTAGCAAGAGAGAGTAGAGCTTGCCAAGATAAACTGGGGATGCTTGGACACAACAGACAGGAAAGCTTTGGGGGAGGTAGGTAGGAGAATTCAGAAAAGGAGATCCAAGGTCTCAACTATAAACTGTCTGCTTTGCAATGGTGCCTGGGGCTGGGGGCAACTGGTATGCCAGAGAAAACCATATTCCTTGCAAGACTGCCAAAAGCTGCATGTGTCTGAATCAAGACTTTGGAAGCCTGCACATGTTGGTTCCTCATTATTCAGTCTAAGGTGGTGCTTCCTAAGAAAAACGTCCTTCACAGGCATTTCCCTGGCCTCCGTGTCTCAACTGGGAGAATGAGAGAATTAAGGGAAGAAGCACATCCCAAACAAGGTGACAGCTGCTAGTGAGGGAAAAGCAGCTCAAACCTTACTCTCTGCTCCTAGGTCTTGCCCTCTCCTCCCATATAACCCTTTACTGAAAATCCATGGAGCCCTCCAGGGCTCCTGGACTCAGGTCTGCCTTCGGAACATCCCTTCAGATATTACTGATGCTACTAAAATTTGTGAAAAAACTCAAGAAACCTTAAATAAACAACCGAAAACCAATACCTCAAAAATAGAATCAGCATGCGCTAAAGACTACCTAAAAAGCTAAAAAACAGACTTCAGAAGAATGTTTGTTCCAATTAGGATCCCATTCAAGAACACTCAGTTACTGAGGCAGAAAAAAAAAAAAGGACTTCATTATAAAGCTATCGTGTAGAGGCAAAGCTCTGATATCCACACATAAACATTTCGTTCAAGTTAGCATGACACAAGGTTTACAACTCTTAGTTGCTGTTGAATGATGTAATTAATCTCTCGACTCTTGAAAAATGTTTTCAAGTTATAAAGTTTAGAAAGATTTTATTGATTTACATTGAATTTCTGCATTTTGTGACAATAAAAATTCACAAGTATGTAGATTTACAATAAGCAGGAACAGGATCGTCCCCCTTCAGCTTGCCTTTTTTCTACAACTATAAAATTCATTTAGAGATATTCCAAATCTCCATACTATAGCCAGTATATAGACACAAATTCAGAAATGCATATTAATTTAAGTGAAGAAATGATTGAGTCTACTGTTTACTTTATTAATACTATTAATAATAATAATTAAAAAATACTGACACTACTTCTGTAAAGCTTATCATCTATTATAAACACAAAATTATAGGTGCATTTTATTAGGAGTTATCATTTATTATGCTTTTAAATGCAGCAACAAAATAGACACCACACTTGTTTATTCTGTGTACTGGAAAAACTCAATTTTCTATTTATACATTCCTAGTATGTACAATCAAAGAAATTAAGTCTACAGACAGCAAAAATTTGTTAATAGTAACAACAGTCACATAATCATAACTAGCCTGAAATTAATAATTCCTTACAGTTGCTTAATTGTGGTAAACAAAATATATTCTCATAATACTTTGATGTATGTTACATACTCCCATAAAAAGGTTAAAAAATGCAATTATCCATGATTTGGGAAAAAGCTATTCTCAATACGTATATCTGAATCATTTTTTAAATAAATCAAGAGAAGATAATTCAAGCGTCTTAAAGCGTCTTAAATTTACATTTAGTCACAAAGTTCACAAGAGTGACATTATATTAAGAGGCACAGGTGAAAACAAATTTTAAGAGTTAAATATAATCGTGTGTAAGAAAACTATTAGATTTTCTTGCTAAATCAATAAGAGTACTTACCCCTTGGAGCCCTTGGAACTGAATCGAAGGTCGAAAAGGAATTAAATTCTATTAAAAGAAACATAAGAAACAAACAGGTCAACCTCGGTTACTGTGACACAGAACTAAACGTTTCAACTTTAAATCTGTGCATTTGGTCAGGACTATAGTGTGTGAAAATATCTTTTCATTGTATACTTAACATTTATATGTCATTATATTAAGATGCCTTGATGAACAATATCACACTGTTGACACTTTCCTGAATCATACAACAAAAGGTATCTTTTGGCAGTGTAGCTAATCAGGTCTTTGAAAAGGACTGACATGACTTGGAAAAAATGAGTAGTATACTAATTCAACCTTTAAAAATATATATTCTTGCTTAGTTTCTTGATTGTTTTTAAAAGGGGTTGGGAGAGGGAAAAGATAATTGGAGGAACTTTGTAAAACTCTAACAGGATGCTAGAAATACAAAATTAAAGTATTTGAGAATAAACTGCAGTTTTCATTTTCTCACATTTTACCAGAGATTAGTTTTTAGTTGAGGGTCAAACAAGTTACCAATTTTCTCACAAGATTCTCACCAGGAAAATATAATTTCTAGAACAATCTTTTGCTTTATCATGAGCTTTGTGCTCCTAACTTTAATATTTTATCATAGAGTTGTGTATTTAAAAGAAAAGCTGTAACGGTAAACATCTACCATAGTCTCAGACATGATTTCCTATTCTATGGGAACATTTTTCCAAATCGCTGACAGAAATTCATGGGGCAATCAGATTTGTAACGTTTAATAGTAATGCATCAGCCTGTAAACGATTCTTCACACCCTCATATACAAATCCAATGCACAAAAACAAAAACAGTAGTTTCTTGTATCATCTCTAGCTCAAATAAAAATACAGGGACACCCATGTGCCCCTCTCCTCAGCCATTGTACATTACCTACTACTTCCTGTTACTTCCCAAAACTTCTCTGCAGATTCAAAAGTTTATTAATCAGGATTACAATAAACTAAAGGGGAATAAGGAAAGGATGAGTACTTCTTTAAAAGGCAGATCATCTGAATACAAAATCAAGTGATAGCATTAACCATTCTATTATTATTTTAAAAATGGATAAACATCTTATTGGAGAAAATATTATAATAGATACTATTATCATTGTTCTACCATCATGAAAAGATCATTTAACTTTAGACTTAGCAGCAGAATCAAAGTACTACTGGATGACCAATTCATTTCTTGGTGTGGGAAAAGTGGGTTTTTAAAAAAGGAAATGATAAAAAGGTAATGCTGGAAATTTTAAAACAATTTTTAGTAGTGATTCATTCTAATTCATGGTCTTTTATGAAAATATAAAATATAGATTAATGCTAACCTGAATTTCCTTAGAAGGCGAAAACCCCACCCAAACCTACCTTCCATAGCTAAACCTCTTCCTGAAGTAATGGCAGCATGCCTGCAGAAGCCCTGGGGAGCCCCTCATAGTGTAGAAGTTAAGGTGGCCCTACAACTTAGGTAACAGGTCCAGGTTCCAGTTTTCACAATATTTCAGTCAATCCTAGCCCCTGACTCTCCCTTCAAATTACAAACACTGAACTTCTCCTCTGAGGCTGGTTACACTTCCCTCCCTGACTCCTTGCAACCCAGGAGCTGTCTTCAGCTCACCACTAGAATTTCAAATTCTCTATCAAGTTCATTAATTCTTTTTGGTCAAATAAATGCTAACTTTTCTCAATTCAAATTGCTCACTTCTCCACTGGACATCAGAACTTCCTTACACTCAGAGATACCAGTCCTCCTAGCTCTTTGATCACGCCTTTCATTTCAAAAGCCATGCCCTTCCCTTTCCTCTTTCTAGATTCACTCCCTCCTGGAGGCTCACTTCACCTATTTGGTGATGACTCTGAATCTCTTCTCTATTCCTCAACTGGCCTCTGTCTACAACCTGCTGCTTATCACTGCCAAGGACATTTTGCATTCGAAACCCTCAATGACAGCAAAACTGGCAAACACTAAACTAACTCTCCTGCCCCAGCCCCTCATCTCCCCCAACCAAACTGGCATCTCTTTCCTACTTTTCTGGCAAGGGTATTTCTTTTTGGTTCTCCAGGCTCACACCTTAAACTTTAAATTGTCTCTTCCCCCCCTTTCCTCACCATATTCTCTTAGGCAATTACATACCGCTAGAATCACCGAATTCCAAATCCAGAGATAATACAGTTGACGCCCACCCCCCACAGGCCGTGCGTCCCATTAATAACAGCTGGGACCAGAACCTAGGACTCAATCCTGCTATGTTGCCATGCTGCTTTTCTTCTACCACCTTGTGCTCCACACACATCTGCCATGGGAGATTTAAGAGTGTGGGGGCCTACTCCTTCATGCCAGGGAGTTCACATTTTAGCTTGGGAACATTTGAGAATGATTAACTACTAGGCTATGTACTACCGGGAGGTGCAGTAAGAATTCTCAAAAAGGAGAGAAGAGGGGCCGGCCCCATGGCATAGTGGTTAAGTTTGCACACCCTCTGCTTTGGGTGGCCCGGGCGGCCCAAGGTTCATGGGTTCAGATCCTGGGTGTGGACATACACACTGCTCATTAAGCCAGGCTGTCGCCTCATCCAATATACAAAATAGAGGAAGATGGGCCCAGATGTTAGCTCAGGGCTAATCTTCCTCAGCACAAAAAAAGGGGGGGGGGGAGAAGGGTATGGGTTAGAAGAGATACTAGAGGGGGCCGGCCCGGTTAAGTGCATGTGCTCCGCTGCAGCAGCCCGGGGTTCGCAGGTTCTGGTCCCGGGTGCACACTGACGCACCGCTTATCAAGCCATGCTCTGGTGGCATCCCATATGAAGTAGAGGAAGATGTGCATGGATGGTAGCCCCGGGCCAATCTTCCTCAGCAAAAAGAGGAGGATTGGCATCAGATGTTAGCTCAGGGCTAATCTTCCTCACAAAAAAAAAAAAAAAAAGAAGAAGAGATACTAGAAAAGCCAAAGGATTTATGGAAAAGATGGATCTTGGATAGCAATTTTGAAAAGACAAACTCCAGGGAGAGGGAGTGCCCTAAGCAAAGAAGCAAGGAGACAGGAATGGGTGCTATGTGGGCAGAGGGCAGGTCTCTGGGTGTGTACAGAGTTCTTTCACACTTGAAACACAACACAAAGGATAAGAATTGGACCTGGCTATCCCTGCCTAATCTTTCCTTGACCTCAAAATTTGTGTTCAGCTTTAGCTTCTATCCACTACAGAATAAACAGGACAGTAATTTAAATTTCAGACCTCAGGATTTCAAAAGGTTTATCACCCTGTGAAATAACCCTGCCCTAATCCCCTCCATTACCCCCTCAGGATGGCCTTTAAGTCTTGCCTTGGATGTGATAAACAATTGCAGGCTCTTCTAATTTTGGAATAAGAACGTGAGTTGCTGAAAGAAGTGTTTCGGGAAAGCAGCTCTTTCAGCCATGTGTAAGAAAGATGGAAAGAGGTGGATTGGGGCTAGGGAAAAGGATTAGAGATCAGCTCCAAGGGATGCTTTATTTAGAAATACTCTGATGATAAAGGCTGAAATTAGTATGACTTCATCTGGAACAAACAGAAGATGGTGGAATGAACAGACATTCTCAAGGATGAATGATAAAATGTGCTGAAAGCTTGAATATCAGGTACCAAAGAAAAATGAAGCCCCGGACTCCCTCAAATTAAGGTCTTCGTCTCTACTTTGAAAGCCTCTGGCCTGTTTCAGGCCCTATCACCAAGTACCTAGATAAAGGCCTTCCTGCCTTCCTTCAATTCCTCCCAAATGCTGCTCATCATTCAAACAGCTATCGGAAGCTCTCTCAGACAGCACTCAGCATGTCACACAGCCTGCAGTGGGTTCCCTCCCAGTGGGTTCTATCAAAGCAAAGCACTCCTCCGCACGGAAAACAGACCCTCCAACCATAGGACCAACCAGTTTCATCTTTCACTTCCTCCTAACTGTGGCTCAGCTGTGTTAACTTTTTTTGTTTTGTAAACATTTTCCTCTCTAGTTCTACCTCCTTCTTGTTCCTTCAACCTGGCATAACTTCCCAAACACTAATTTGCTAATCCATGCTAATCACTTACTTAACATTCAAGTTTAAGATTAATTTCCTCAGCAGGACCTCCCCTTGGATAAATCAGGAATCAAAGACTCAATGTGTTTAAGGACCCAAGGCAGGAAAATGTGAAAGAGACTGGGTAAAGGAGTGGCGAGTACCTGGAGAATGAATGCCCAACCGAGAAAGGATTCAAATTTAAAAATGTTAAACCTTTTCCCAGTCAAACAAAACACTGCTGCCACCATTTTGCTAACTCTGAACTATGCCCACTTTGAGTTTACTCATGTTAGCTATTGTTTTTCCAGATGCCTGTGTCTACAGTTCCAGTACACTGGGGGTGTATTTTTTCCTAGGTTGTCTTACTCTTAGTTGTTGTGATACAGAGGAGTCTAACACATATTAAACTTACAAGTATTTATCTACATTACGCTCAGCTTAAAAAAAGAAGTATCGTAAAATCACTTTGGCCATGTTCTCTTTATGTAGGCGGTACACTACTATACATATTATACACTTTACAGATTACTATTCAGGGTTGTATAAACAAAACAATACAACTATTCTTTACATCAATTCAGGAACTTTCAAGAGTAATTCTGACCTTATTCAATTTTTTGCCTCATGACCTGAGTTTAGAACCTAACCTCCTCCGATATGCTTCCAGTTCTGTCGGTATTGCTTGATACTTCAAACAAAAATGATATTTTACATAGTTTTGTAATGTACAGAGCATTTTTATACCCCTTGTCTCAAGTGAGCTTCCTAAAAACCAGGCCCAGGTGGTAGGAAGGCATCATCATCTCCCATTTCTGAGGGAGATAAATGAGTCTCCAACAGGTAAAGTGCAAGTGCATTGCTCAAAATCACCAAGCTCGTGATTAGCAGAGCTGGACCTCAAATCCAGCCCTCTGAATTCCAAAAACAGACCTCTTTCCTTCTCTTGCCTCTGTAACAGGTTACCTCCTAGTGCTGAACACTTAAAAGCTCTTAAATGTTCATTCAGCTCTTTTGGCATTTTGTTTCCAAGGAAAATGAACTTCATAAAATCATTACAATTTCCAAAGTTCAGTTTCTGATTAAATAAAAACTAAAAAATATTTTTTTTGCTATGAGGACCATGTATAATAAAGACCATACATAAATATCTGTGTTACCATTTTTCATTTAAAAAATAACAAAACTCTCATGTATGGGATAGTTGTGGGTGCTTATCCAAACAGGAAAAACTAAGAGCACTGTTACTAAAAAACTCCTTTAAGATATGTGACCACCCAGAAGACAAAAATACATAAGAGAACCTCAAATGCTTTATTGATTTTTGATTTTAATCCGAATTTTAAAAGAAGATGTTACTAGGCTATAGTTGTTGAATGTTTTAAAAAATGCAACAGAGGAGACAGCTAGATATGCATAGATGCATAATATACAACTTATTATGCATATGACCACTGTGTTAATCGCACAGCTACAGGAATAAGTTCTAAAAGTCAATACCTTTATAAGCAAATGTATCAAGCATGTTAGTTTTTTGTCTAAATGTTTTTTTAGCCTAACTTGAACTGCATAAACATGACCTCACAACTTGTATATTTTTTACAATGCAATTCAATTTGAAGAGATAATGTAATTACAGGTGATCAAATATGATATAGCATGTTTTAATATAATGTGTAACTTACTAAGTGCATTCCAATTACAAATGAGTTTCAATAGGGCTTCAACATAGTAGTTGAGCTATAAGTAAGATAGTGATCTGGTATCTTCATTCAGCCAAGAAACACACTGCAGACTGGCACTGGCTAGGGAAACCCCTTTTGACAAATGCTTCAATAACCTGATAAAGGTGATGGTTTGCAGTCAAAACATTCTGTTAAACTTCAGTCCTTTCACTGTTTTTAGAGCTCCTTGAATTAACTGTTTATATCTCTGGGAATGTGGGGCATTCTTAAGCATAGAATCAAAGCGTAGGCAATAGTAAAATGCTCAAAAGTTTGTTATACTCTTGACATCTGCCATTACAAGCCAATTTTACTGCAACAAAAATTGCTCTATGACCAAAGAAATCTACATCCACTTATTTTCAGGGATTATTCCTCACAATATATCAGGACTATAAAAGTAATACGTAATTTACTAAGTAATTTTACTAAGTAATCTGAATTTTACTGAGTAACATTAATTTCTAACATGATTCTTTTAGGATGGGAGAGAAGGAGTATGCTCAGGTTTCTTTGGAGTTGAATTAAAAAAAGCTACTTATCCTATAAAAGTTGTTATAACCATTTCTTGATTATTTACATATTGCTTATCCATGTAGACAATGGGTACTTTTACTCTATCAACCACTATTGGTTTGGTCCGTACACAACCATAAGAAATAGCATTCTGGGCCCAGAAAAGAGTGATTTCTCTAAGAAACACATTATAGAAATCTTTCTAACTTTATTCCCTAAGGTTAGGAATGTACTTGAAACAGCTTCAGCTCCCCTTCTGAACCCATCATGGAATTCTGACTTAACTCAAAGGTAACTCATGAATTATTTAATTCAAGAATTCTTTAAAATCAACCAACAAGCATTTATTAAATACTTTGTATTTACCTGAGTACCTAAGCTGCAATATGTCATAATAAAGACAGTACAAAAAAAAATTCCAAAGTCAAATATAATTTTGGAACTTTGCCCAAACCAGAAAACTTTCTATAAATGGTGATGGGTCAAGTGATTGCTTTAAGTGGGACTGTTTTAAGAAACAATTATAGTTACCTAGTTACTATTTATTGGGTGCTTAAAATGTGTCAGGCTCTATAATCATTTTTACCGTCACCTCCCAGAATCCTCAGAACACCCTATGGGGTAGATACTATGATTTCCACTTCTCAGGTAAAGTCCTCTGAATTACCTAAGGTTGCACAGCTAATAAGTGACCCGGGACTCAAACCCTGGCCTGTCTCACTTTAAGAACTGGGCTCTTACCCACCACTTCAAAAAATCTAGTATTTTGCTTTGTTAGTCAATCCAACCTTATAAGTAGGAGAAACTCCCGCTCTGCAGACTTAGAAGAACCAGATTAAAGACCATAAGGAATAAACAATAATTTCTTTCTAGTCATTATAGCATAGAAAAGACTGAAATATAAAAGGGATTACCAAAACAGTAGTGAGAAGATTAAAAACTTAATCTATTTAACACAATCTTTGTTTTGAAAGATAGCTTCTGGAAAACTATAGCTATCTAATGCAGGTCAAATAAAAAAAAAATTATTTTCTTAAATCGTATTATTTCAAAGGAAGCTCTTAAAGGAACATGGAAGGCAAAAATTTTAAATGAACCACCGGCTAAAATGTTAGTTACGATGAACCAGCCTTTAAACTAGCAACACTTGAAGCATAATATCTCATCATTTTTTCCAAGAAAGAGCTTAATGTAGGCTTTATAATCATATAATAAGCTTACATGTCAAATGTGACTATAAATGCAAAGGATTTGTTCTTTGAGATCATGATCTCCAGAGCAGAAGTATAAGAAGAGGTAAATTAAACTTGGATTGGAAGATGGAGATTATTTTTAAAATACTAGAAATTGATAAAATGGAACATCTAACACACTTTTACAAAGGAAGACATTAGAAAGCTTGAGCTTGAAACTGGGAAATTACATGATCATACTTAATGTTTTAAAAAGAGCACTCTGGGGGGCCGGCCCGGGGGCGCAAGCAGTTAAGTGCACGAGCTCCGCTGCGGCGGCCCAGGGTTCGCCTGTTCGGATCCCGGGCGCGCACCGACGCACAGCTTGTCAAGCCATGCTGTGGCGGCGTCCCACATAAAGCGGAGGAAGATGGGCACGGATGTTAGCCCAGGGCTAGTCTTCCTCAGCAAAAAAAAAAAAAGAGGAAGATTGGCAGATGTTAGCACAGGGCTGATCTCCTCACAAAAAAAAAAAAAAAAAAGGGGGCCAGCCCCATGGCTTAGTGGTTAAGAGCTCGCACTCCGATGCTGGCGGCCAGGGCCCGGATCCCGGGCATGCACAGACGCACCGCTTCTCTGGCCATGCTGAGGCCGCGTCCCACATACAGCAACTAGAAGGATGTGCAACTATGACAGACAACTATCTACTGGGGCTTTGGGAGAAAAATAAATAAATAAATAAAATTATAAAAAAATAAAAATAAAAAGAGCACTGCTGTGTAGAGAATGGATGACGGAGGGAAGAGCAGAAGTCTGGGGGCTAGCTGGAAGTCCACGGCAGTGGTCCTCAAGAGAGATGATGGTGGCTGGGACTCGAGTGGTGCTGATGGATGGCGTTAGATTTCAGATGTTTGAAGATTGATAGGACTTGATGATGGATCAAATAGTCAAGAAAAGAGGAGACAAATAAAGGATGACTAACCAATTACTAGGCAACTGGTGAAGACCAGTTACTAAGATGGGGGACACTCAGGAAGATATAGGTTTGAGGAGTGAAATTAAGAATTGTGTATGAATCTGTTAAGTTTGAGATACATATTAAACTTGATAAGATGAGGTGCTGGAAATAAGTGTCTGGAGTTGGAGGAACGTCAGAGCTGGAGATAAATATTTGGAAGTCATTACCATATAGATAGCATTTAAATCCATACAGGACTAGATGAGATCACCTAGGGAGAGTAACAGATAAAAGAGAAAGGAGTTGGGATCTCCAACATTCAGAGGCCAGTCAAGCAGAGGATAGTCAGCAGACAAGACTGAGAAAGAAGGGGGAGGGGGTAGGAGGAAAATTAGAAGTGTGTTTCCAACAGGAAGGAGTGGTCAACAGGATAGAATGCTGCTGAGGTCAGGTAAGACAGGAACACAGAGATGACCACTGGACTTGGCAACAAGGGACCTACTCAGGTGCAATCTCAGGGGTGTGGGGGAGATAACCCAACTGGAATGGGCTGAGCAGAGGATGGGGGTGAAAAAGCAGACACAGCTTCTCAGGCACATCATCACACATAATCCTTCTCTCTTTAGGAGTCCCCCTTGAACACAGGCTTTATTGCATTTATTTTTTCACATCTGCCTGTTTCTACTAAAGCGCAAGCACTTTGTTGTGCTTATATTTCCAATGCATAGTTCTGTGCCTGGCACATGTCAGAAGATTAATAAATGTTTGCTAAATGAATATTCGGTAGTTATAATTCTGACTTCTACCTCTTAATCTTTTATAAAGAAAAAATATCTTAGGACATTCACCTGAGTTTTTACTACATGGATATGTTTTCTGGTTCTTTGAGACATAATGGTTTCTAATAACGGAAACCAAAAGCAATGATAATAAGTAAATGTTACTTTAAAATATTCTGAGACTTAAGTTCCCAAGTAAACATATTTAGATCCTAAAGTATTTCAGTGAATCTTATTAGAAAGTTCAAGCCTGGCTCCACTCTTGAATAAGCTCACTGTTCAGCGGCAAAGTCTTCTAGCCAAGGTTATCTCCATGGACCATGAACCAAGCACCCATAACTGTTTATGACAATGTATATGTATAACACAAGCTTTATGTACTCGTGATTATTTCTTGTTTTGTTTTTCACAATGAAACTGTCAAACAAAAAAGAAAGAGGAGAATCAAAACACCAAAACAGAAATGGAGGTAATCTGGAAGAAGTGAAAATAGTGACCTTTTCAAGGCCTTTAGGAATCATTTCAAAATGATGCTTGCAATGTAAATCCAGGCACATTACAGAGTTACTTAATGTTTCAATAATCACTAGAGACAGAAACTGCAGAAGGTCTGATCTTCACGTTAAAATCAAATTTAATTTTCATATTATCTGAGCTCTATGATGGTCTTAAGTGCAATTTATAGAGAAAGTTATTGAATAAAGGAAGTCCATAAAAATACAAACAAAATAAAATCCCTGCTCAAAACCAAAATTTCTTCCACCTAGTAATTTCAATTTCCCCCAAAACATCACCAATCCCCCAAATTTCCATCCAAACAGAAAGAAGTTTATATAAGACATGTAAACAATATAGCATTGTTCTAGTCTAGCCTCAGACCCCCAAATATACTCCTCAAATATAAAACATCTAATCAAACCTAAGTTTCTTGGTCACCATACAAAAGACTGAAGGAATATTCACTAAAATGGTACTCATCAGCCTCCCTCACCCCCCCTCACCCCCCCCACCCCACTCTCCCAACTACTTCTGATTTCCTTTTTTCTACTAAGGGTACCCCTCCTAGTGCTGATCGCTAGAAATCTCAATTCAATCCTATTCCTTTAAACCCTGTTGTTAAATTTTATAGATTCTATTCACCTCTAATGTCTCCCACAAGCATCCTAACTTAGATCTCAATCATCTCTGGCCTGGACCACATACTTCTTCCTAACTTGTCTACTTCCTTCCAGATTCACCTTATCTTCATCATGTACACCAAGGCCAGAATAATCCTAAAGCATAGCTCCAATAATCTTAAATTTCTACTCAGTTTCTCCCCAGTGTTGACAGAAAAAAATCCAACCTGCTCCAAACTGCCTTTCTTCTCTTAAATCAAACTACGTCTTTCTCCTGCACTCCAGGTTAAGTGGAACAGGGTCTTCCTTTCCACTCTCAGAGCCTACCCTAGCTTTTCTACTGCTGTCCTTTCCTTGCTTCTGCCATTCCTTCTGTTAGAGATGTGGTGGTCCCCCATCTAGTCTCTGCCTGCTAAAATCTTTTAAGACCCAAGGATGTTTTTTAGACCAATCACATATAGGATCCCCAATAATGACAAGAAACTTATGCCATTTGTCTAACAGTCTAGTTACTAGGAAACTAGTAGCCAAATGCTCTTGACTGTAGAGTTCAATGCAACGTGCTAATTTGATTCAGGAATCTTTAAGGAGCATATCACCTAATTAATAAGATTCTCTCTTCTTATATCCTATATTAAACTGGGAAATGCTAGGTTTGGCCTTTGCTGGCAAAGTATTAGGCCCTTAAACCAGTTTTTCCTAAAGATTTAACATGGTTCTCAAGAGCCATAATGCCACAACAGAAATCATAGATAGATAGAAAAGCCGGAAGGGAGGGAAAGAAAAGAAAGAGCAATTCTTCCTGGTAAGTCTGACCTGAGTTATGCCATGTTTTTCAGTTTCAATTTGGCTATGGAGACACGGTCACTAATTTACTGTATTCTACTCCACACCTGCTTTTCTAGATGTTCACATAAGTCATGGTAAATGTTGTACGGAGCTGAGGTATGCAGGAGAGTCAAATGTGGGGTTATATATATGCGATTTTCTTTATTCTAAAACTTAGCTCATCTTAAATGCAGAAATATCCATAATACCACATTTTAGGGACATCTCAAATACTCCAAATACATTTGGCCCAAACTGGCAAATAAGTGGGCTGGACTCGGATGCCAGCCTCCTAAGCCTCCCTGTGGTCACCACAAAGTGTTAAAAATGACCCAGCAATGGTTCAGCTGAAATTCTCATTTTCCTCCCTAGGCTGGCTTTATCACAAGTTACCTAATAAGTGCTATGAGCACAGCTTCCATAGTTTTTTGCAAGTGCAAATGGAGCAGCTGATCTGGTGATTGTCCTCGGTAAGCTTTCCTGTAAATCATTCCAAAAATTTTACGCCCCTTTCCTTTTAAATTCTTTTCTTGAACATGTTCCAATCCTTCACATATGTTCTTTCTTTTTCCTCCCAATTCTGGTGCCAAGGTTCCCTGTCTATCTTTTTAGGCAGTCTGGCTACTGCTTTTCACTGGGAGGAGCACCCTCCTTTGCACTGAGCACCTGATCATCTGAATAAACTTTTCAAACAGTTACTGCAACATGCAGCACAAACTTGACGTTACTCGATAAAAAGCATTTTAAGATCAAGTTCAGCCTGAAGATGAGCCTAAGTTAAAAGTCAGTGAGATTAACTTATTTATATTAAACCTGGCTACATGTAAAAAGCACAACAAAAGGAGTGTGCTAATGCAAACCTCATTGTATTAATAAACATGTTCGCTGGCAGTGGTAGCTCTGTGCTGGCAGGCCTGGATGCTTGAGTGGTACTTTAAGGAGAAAAGGGTTATCTGTATTTATAAGGCAGATTACTGGACATACACACACACATACACTCCAAATTATTTGACGGCAGGCAGAAAAAGGAAGAGATAAGATATAACTAAGGTATGAGACTTCTCTGTGCCTTAAACCACATGAATCAAATGCTGAAAAGTTTACCTGTTAGAAAGAAAGGCTAAGGAGATGAAATCACCCACTCCATGCCCTGGGGGATCAGTGATTTTAAAAGATCAAGGAACACTTTAAAGGGAGCTATCATGAAGGACAGTAACTTTGGAGGTTTAAATAAGACTTTATGCTTTGATTGGAAATAACAGTATCTGGTAATACTGAGAGAGACTGAGTTCCTCATGTAAAATTAAATTTAAGTATATTTTTACAAATTTTCAAAACACTATCCTTTTCCTAGAAGACAGTAATCAAGGCAGGAAAATTTATTTAAAGCCAATAATTAGAATTGACAAGAGAATTGTGTTAACAGAATCCTTCTTAAAGGCATTGGCTTTCCGATCTTCAGGCATAGAGAATGAACAGCCCCTGACCCCAAAGGCATCTATGCAAGACTTTTTATGTAATTGGTGGATAAACATGATAATATTATTTGAGCCACCACCTTTGAAACTTTAAGTAAACATTTAAAAAAATAAATTGACAGGCTCAACAATGACAGAATCTGAAAACAATATTTTGGTAAGATTTTTGTTCAAGTTGTCCTTGGTATCTGTGGGGGATTGGTTCCAGGACCCCCCCCAGGATACCAAAATCCAAGGATGCTCAAGTCCCTTATATAAAATGGCATAGTATTTGCATATTTAAATAATCTCTAGATTACTTATAATATCTAATACAATGTAAATGCTATGTAAATAGTTGTTATACCCTATTGTTTAGGGAATAATGACAAGAAAAAAAAGTCTGTACATGTTCAGTACAGATACAACCACTGTAGGTAGCCTTTTCAACCAAAAGAGCCACGGATACCGAGGGCTGACTGTACTACAAAGGAGTTACTCAGATATCAAAATAAAGCCAGCTACATTACTGAAGAAATTAGCTAAAATATATTTTATAATTTTGGGTTTTAATTTTAAATATAGTTTTAGGATACATTTGGGAGAAATATGTAATTACAGTAATATATGCTCATTTAAAATATGTAGAGCTTATACAGACCACCTAATCATAGACATCAATTTAGAATGACTATAAAGTTGTAATTTGTGATTTTATTTATTTATTTAGTAACTTGTCCCCTCATTCAAAATAATTCATCGACAGTAAAAAAAGAAAAAGTAGCTTTGCAGTATGTCCTAGATATCTATATTAGTATGTCTAATTTTATTCTGCAAACTACGAAAATAACTTTCCAATTAACATCTTTTTATAATAATCAATTTGAAACTGTTTCTGTATTCAAACTGAGTGGAAAACAACTTTTAGGAGATATTTACTCCATCCATAACTCCCATTCCTGGACTCACAACGTCTCTCTTCCCCATCCCAGTCTCTGTTTAGGAAGGTTCCCAAGTTAGCATTCTTCATTTCTTCTCTAAAAATAGAAAACTTGAATTGTCTGTCTTTTGAAACAGTGAGGAATTGTTTCCAATTAAAGATTCTGTTTTCATGAACCTTAATAATTTTGTATACTTGCTTAATTATATCTAAAGAACTGTATTCTGCCTAAATCATAGTTTCCTAAAATTCCTAAATTTTCCTCCCTGAAGCTTAGGTCAAGTGGATTAATTTAGAAAAGTAAATACAATGGATAAAATAATCTAGATAAAAATAGCTCTCTGATGCTTAATTTGGGAAAGTAACCTGTTGAAATTTCTGGCTCTTAGAAAGTTATTAGAAGAGGAGGAGTAATAGTCATAACCTTGCACAGGCCAAAGCCACTTGGAGGGCACTTACTAAACATCAAGCACCTTCCTATCTGAGCACAGGAATGGCAGGGCAGTTTTATGTGAGAAATTAAAGGCATTTTCTTCCCAGAGAGAATAGGCTTGATCACCAGAAACTTCTTTCCAATTAGCCAACGCATGCCAACATATTTCCAAGGAGCAGCTACAATTTAAAGTCACAAGCCCTACTTACGATAAGGGTGGAAGGTGTAAAAGACCAAATAAGCATCTTTCTACTGGAAGATAAAAGCTCAGCCAGATGCCGACTGCTGGCAACTGTTACTGTGCTGATGGGGAGGCCTGGCCTGGCCTGAGCCAAGAGGAGGGGCACTGAGGACACATGCATTCCTGGCAGGCTTAACTGAACATGCCAGACCATCCTGCAGTAAGTACCAACAGCGTGTACAGTCACCCTACGGGTCCCTCATTTCTTTTTCTTTAGTCTCTTCCCACTTGTCACCCATCTGGGGGTAACAGTCTCACCTCAATTCCCGCTTTTCCAAGCCCCTTAATAACTGTTTCCGTGGCTAAAGAGACAGTGATGCCTGGGGATAGGAGATGGTTAAGTCAGAAACAAGGCAGTGTCCAATTGCAAAGGCCAAGTCAGCTTATTTCTTCCTCCTCTCCCTGCACACCATTGCTTCTACCACCAGCTTTTCAAGAGAAAAGGAACCCTAGGATTAACTCAATCTACCTGGCTCCACACTCAGAAAGGTGAAGGAACTTGGAAAAGCCTTCTTCCTTTCCCTTTTCTGCCTCTGTACATATTGACCAGATGCATTAATTTGCATGCACAGAGATGGAAAAAGATAGTAATGATATTAATAGACAATAGAAGTAGTCAGGAGCAAAGAAAGCCATTGACTTTGGTACCTTTGACTACAAAAAAATAAAAAATCAAGAACTAAGTAGTGGATTGGGAGAGGAAGAATTTTTGTTCTCCTGTCTCCTGGAAGACACTGGTATATAAATATGGGGGCTTTTGGAGTCAAAGCACTCCAACCTTAATCCCAAGCATGTAAACACTAAGGTATAGGAGGCAGAAATGAAGGTATGAAAACAAACAGCAAGCATGCCCTTCCTGGGCCCCAGCTGTCAAGCAGATCAGTGAGCCTGGGGAGCCTCTCCATCACCTCACTTTCCCTGGGTACCATCCCTTCCCCATGTGGGCCTCCTCACCCACCTCTTCCCTGCCAAGCGTACAGTGGCTGTCAATCTCGCTGTAATCAACTGTACAGTTTGCCTGTTGTTCCCCCCAGGTGGCTGGCTGACCTACTGTCCCCAGAGATGCCTCTTCCCATCCTGTGTGTCAGTCTTTCTTTGCTCCCGGGGTCTGTTTCTGACTGAAGGTTGGCCTCCTCCTGCTGGCTTCTTCCTCTCTGGCCTCTGTGTGTTTTTCTCTTCACATCCCCTGACCTACCTTCTTCCCACTGTCATTCCTTCCCACGCTCTCCCCTTAGAACAGGCAAGCTTATCTCTCTATCTTGCAGGGCTGAGTTTCTCTCCAGGATCTGCCTCTGTCCCTCTGCCTGCCTGTCTTGCTTCCCCCATATGGGCCTCCCACTCCATGCTGGTGCTGGCCTCCTCCCTGCAGGTGCACCTGCTTGGGAGTAGTTACCGACACACCCAGTTTTGTATTTCTTCTATCTCCTTCCATTTCTATTTCTGGGTGTACACTGACCTCCCAATCATACATGAGACTCTTTTTCCTTGGGATTTCATGGTGTGTAGGAAAGTATCTTTCTCCCTGTGCATGTACTCCTCCCTCTCCTCCCAAGTCTGAGTGTTTCTCACCATATGCTTCTGAGTGGGTAACACATGTGCCCTGGAGCATACATCCATGTGTCCACTCAATTCTGCGAATGCTCTCCAGAGAGCATGCTCACCTCTGTGAGTCTCCTGCTGTTTACATGTACACTATCATGGGAGTTCATGTACTTCCCAAGCTGTGCCTCCTCCCGTGTGCATGCATATGTAGGGGGCCTCTCTGAACTTGAGCCTCCCTTGGCCCAGGTTCACACACCCTCCGTGAACCAGGGTTCACACCTCTCCTGTGACTCTGCCTGCAACTCTTGTCTCTTCCTTGTATGCATTTAAAGCGCCTGGCACTAGTGGGAGCTCAAAAGATGTTAATTCTTTTCTCCACTTCTATCTGAATAACTATGTGAGTCTTTTTCTAAGTGTCCCTCTGGCCCTCTGTGTCTGTTTCACGAGACCAGTTAATTGGAGCATGTTTCCTTGATGGACCAGGCTGTCAGGAAGCCCCGTGGGTTCTATTTCCCTCCGACTGTCTCTCAGAGTAAACGTTACTCGTCCCTCATACAGTATACCCCTCCCCTTATGCAGCATGTCCACTCCTGTCTCCCTCATCCACACATAGTACTGCATGTCCATAAACGGCTTCCTCATGCACCCGAGTTGCGGCGTCTCCTCTGTGTGCCTCTCTCTTTTTTTTTTTCAATGTCAAAACGCGTTCCTGGGTTTGTACCCCAATTGTGGTGTATGTGCGTCTGTACGAGCCTCCGCTGTACGCGAGTTGTGATCTAGGGGTCTCTCTGCGGAAGGTGGTGCGGGGTAAGCGACAGGAGTCTCTGCCCGGGATGCAGTGTGTCTTCCCCCCACCCTCACTCCTCGTCTCTCCGTCCAAACTCTCTCTGTCCCTCAGTCCGCCCGAGACACGGCGCGTCTTTGGGGTACGAGGAGCCTCCGCGAATCTCTCTCCTCCGTACCCACTGTCTTGTTCCCGGCGAGCGCTGAGCTCTGGGTGCGTATGGCTCCTCGGTACGCGGTGCTGGTGCGTCTCCGGGAACACGAAGCGCCTGTGTCCCCGAGTCCCTGGGATTGCAAGGTGTGTCCTCTCTCCCCCTCGTACACGGAGCGCCTGTGTCCCAGCCTTTGCAAGTACACGGTGTGCCTCCCCATATGCGCAGTGTCTGTATCCCCAAGTCCCTGAGAGTATAAGCTGTGCCCCACCTGCAGACGCGGAGCGCCTGTGTCCCCGTCTCTGCGGTCCATGGTGCCTAGGTGTTACCCCCCAAACGCGGACGGCTTGTGTCCGCAGGTCCTCCCTGGTTCGTTATCCATACGCAACGCGCACCCCCCGCCCCCGCCGTAGAGAGCGTGGTCATCTCCCTTGTCTCCCTGGAGCCTCTCTCCCTCACTGGCACGGAAAAAGCCAGGAAACCTGCGGGCGCCGTCGGAAAGCCCCGCAGCGGCAGCGCAGCCGAGCCAGGGCTGCGGCTGCCTCGGCCCCACCGCCAGGGGCCGCCCGCCCGCCCGCCTCCCAACGCCCGGGCGCTCGGCCGGCTCGGGACCGCGGCGTCAGCGACCCTGCCCGGCCCTGCCTAGCCCTGAGCCGCGGGCGCTGACGGCAGCGGCGGCGAGCCACGGCTCCACCGGCCCCGCGCCGGGTGCCCGGGGCCCAGGGAGGTGCGGCCGGGCGGCCCTCTCCTTGCTCGAGCCCGGCCGCTCGGCCGGCCGGCCCGCTCACCTTGTGGCTCTGGTAGGTCTCGAGCGCTCGGATCGCCGTCTCGGTGAGCTTCACATGCAGTACGGTGATGTTGTCCTGCCCCAGCCGGCCGCACGACAGTCCATAGCGCTGCTCCTCCCGCAGGCCCGCCGCCCCCCCTGCCGCCATCTTAAATTCCCCGGGGTGCCGTCGCCGACGCCGCTCCGGCTTTAGCCTCCACTGCGGCCGCGGCTGCTCGGGCTTCTGCAGCCGCCGCCACAGCTACGGCCATCCCGCTGCTGACGTACTGTCATATACTGCGCGCAGCCAGACCTCGGGCTGCCACCGCCGCCACCCGCCCCACCCTCCGGCCCCGCGCCCCGCCCCGGGCCCTCTCATTGGCCCCGTTCCCTCCCAGAACCGCCCCCATTGGCCGCCTTTCACTCTCACGGAGGCGGAGCCCAAAGTCGCTGGAGTTTTGCTCCCGGGACGGGACGTCCGAGAGGCGAGAGGCTGACGTCGAGGTGACGCGCCAAGTTAATCACATCTGACGTCACGTCTGGTCGTCTTGGATCGCCGGCCGCGATTGGCCAGGCTGGCTTGGGGGATCCCCTGCTAATTGGGTGTCCCGGTTGCCTGGTCTGATTACCTGGAGTCGGAGCCCCGCGCCTTGGGGGATAGTAGTGGAGAGTAGGGGAGAGTCTCTTCCTGCGCTGGTGGTCCTCGGAGAGGAGGACCTCCGCCTCAAGTGTGTGGCTAAGTAAGGACTTCATCCCCCGACGGCTGTGGAAGCTTGTGGAACTTGGTGTGTGCGTGTGAGGGACGGCGCAGTAGGTGGAGTCACTGGCGAGCTTCTCCTCAAAACTCAGTTTAGCGCCGTTTTTGAGCAGGTGGAATTGAGGAGGACGCTCTTCTTCGTCCTTTCACCCTAAACTTGTGAAATTAGTGAGTCGACCCTAGGCTTTAGAAGTTGTACTGGATTGTGTGGAGCATCTTAAGTACAACATCAGGCCTAAGGCTGAAATGCCTTTGGTGGGCATAGTACTATAGAAAATTGAACTTGAGGGTCTTGCCCGGTCGTCATCCCAGAGGAACATATTCCATTCTTCTGGAGTTCGCCAGAGGGGCAGGGTTGTGCCTTTTTATGGGACGTGGAGAGGCTCTCCTGGTGGGGGTGGTATCTCAAAGGACCGCGGAAGAGTAAACTGGCCTTGACCTAAATTAAAAGAAACATCGACACCTCTCATTCTCCGGTTCTGTTTGAGGTCTGTCCATTTTATTTGACCGGGATGAGGGAAAACCTAGCTAGAGTTTAAGCTGCTGAGTTAAGTGGAGGAGACGGGGGTGTCGGGGCGTGCGAGACCTGGCATACTTTCCGTTCCTCGCGATGCTCCGTGTGTGGGCGTGGCTAAAGGAGGGTACCTAATCAAGAGCCCTCTTCAGGCTGTGTGGATAGATTGACAGATAGGCTTCCCATCAGGGAGGATGAATTCACCGGGTGATCAGAAACGTCAGATAAAAACAAACCGTTGAAAGGCTTGAAACTGCTGAAAGGCTGTTTAAAAAGATTCCTTTTTTTGGCGAAGTTTGAGACGCTTGTTTGTTTTCCTCAGATTGTAAAACCTTGTTGCGTTTTACAGGGATTCCCCAGAAAAAAATGATAGGTATTTCATCAGTATTTCCCATCCTTTTAAATTGGATAGGGCTATGATTTTCCAGAAAGGTCCAGGTGGGAGTTTTTCGTGATTCACCCCTCCCTGCACTTGAATAAATCCATTCCCCAGCCTACAGGTACACTACCTCTTGATTCAGACCCTCAAGCATTTTGTGTGTGTAATATGAATTACAGAACTAATTCTTCTTCCATAGAGTATGGGTTAAGTGAAAACACCTGTATTAAGTGTTGGTTACATCACAGGAGAGCATTTTTTAAATTGACTAATTTCAAACCACTAGAATTGGCTAGCTGTTAAGACATGATTAACACTTGTTAATTTAGTTTACTAGAGTGTTAATTATCTTAAATTCATTGAATAGAGAAACTAAGGCAATCACAAAAAAATTCAAAAAATAATTTTTACTTGAATTTTCTTTTCTTGTGTTTGCTTTGCTTTGACGGGGGAAGAACTGACCACATATCTAAAACCTTAATTATTTGGGGTGTGTGTGGGGGGGATGTTTGACCAGAACAAGTAAAACCTGTATCCCACTGCTTTTCCGGTGAAGGTGGGTAAATCCCCGCCCACATGGCATCTTAATTTGGCCTCCTCTTACTCAGAACTTTTGATGACATCCAAGGGGTGGGGGAGGAGCAAGGGTGGTTTTCATGTACTTTTCAAATGTCTGACCTGCAGCCCTTTACTAGTAATTGATTTTCTTTTTTTAATCGTGGTAGGAAATTTTTTCTCATGCCCTATTTTCGTGGGTAACAATCTTTCAGTGGATAATATATTATTGTAGTGAGTTATTGTTTGTATTTTTCCCTTTTTGAGCTTTTTGGCTGTGGAAGGAAGCAATGACCATGTACAAAGTGATATGGTAATCTAGTAGTGTGTCTCTTCATTGCATAGTACACACTATGCCTGCCTGAATCAGAGGGGCAAGTTTTGATGCTGATAAGGGTAATTTATTTTGAGGAGGCTGATGAAAGCTGCTCTTTGGGAAGTTTGCCATTTTATAGATATTTTCTGTATCATTATTAAGTTTAAATAATTAACAAATTATTGAATGCCAATTAAGTGTCAAATGTTGTGGAGGACTTAAAAATTAAATGGTATAGTCTCTAAAGGAATTTTCTGTTTAAATATGGCGAATGAATCAACACTCAAAGCAAAGCACTTAGAGGATTAATAAATGTGAATTTGGGTGGTGGTGGTGATAAGCTCAAAAATTCAGAGGAAGGAGAAGTCTGGAGAGGTTTTGTGGGGGCGGTGGAACTTGAATATTTCTTGAGGGCTGAGTAGATTCTAGATAAGTGGAGGTGGTATAGATGGGGAGAGGCCAACTAAAAATGATCTTAATCATTCTAGCTGAACCCATCCATTTTATGAATGAGGAAACTGAAACTCTGTTAATTAACCTGATGCAGGGCCTGCTCTATCTCTGATGCCTAGTGTTTGATGCAGGCAGAGGATGTGTGAACGTCAAGGCCCTTGCTGGCCTTCAAATGCTGGGCCACCCCTCATTCCTGGTTGCCACATATTTAATGACCATTTCTCACTTTTCCTTTGGAGCTGAGCTCACCAATTCGGGTGCCTTCAGGGACCATTAGGTACCCAAAATGAGTGGAGCAGGCTGGACACAATGCCACAGGGACTGAAGGTGCTGGACTGTGGTGAGCTGGGCATGTTAAAGGGCTCAGTGGTTTCCTGGTCCAGCTGATTGTTGCCAGGTGAACATGCAGGGGCCCAGTGTTGTCCAATCTTCTAATTTTTCAAGAAAAACTGGAAATCGCAGACTTTTACGTGGGCTTTTTGATTTTTATTTTTTGGCACCTAACTAAAAATTTCAGTAAACATTTTGTGGACATTAAAAAAGTCTTTGGGCCTGAGTTAGCCCACAGCTTTCTAGTTTTCAACCTCTGTTTTAGTGATTTCCTGTGCAGAAGGCCGTTGTCTTATACCTGTCGTAGTAGTTTTGTGAGTTATTTCTTAAAGCCACCTAAAAAAATTTCTTACTAATGTCAATATAAGGCAATGGCTTATGTTAGGAAGACAACACAGAACCTTATAGAGTTATAGCAGAGAAGCTCTCCGGAAGAAGAATTTCCCGGTAGAAATTCTTTCCTCTTGAAATTCCTACTCCCTGAAGCCTCCTGCCCCCATTGTGTTTGACCCTGCATGGTTACACTGCTCTCCTGTCAAGACTTTGCCCAGTCCTATGCAAAAATCTCCTCCTTTCCTCAGCCACAACTGAAGTAGGAGCTTGATGATTTTGAAAGAACTTCACTAAATGTTTATAGAGAATAAAAGTGAAATACTTGTAGGAGAGACATAAGTGTTTGTTGCCTAAACACAGATTGTAAGCTGAACGATTATTGTATCATGTGTGATTATTTTTTATTCCATTCCATTTAAGTGTAAGAAATGTCACATTGCATTATTTATCACCATTATTGCCAAATCAGGCTCTGAGCCCTGCATCTCACTGTGTGGTAGTACAGTAAATCCACAGGTCTTACAAAGGTCCCGGCATATATGGAGAGGGCTCTCTGGTTTATTTCCATCGCTGCTGGTACCCATTAGAAGCTCAAGAATTTCCCTTTAGGAAGGGTTTGGGATTGGGTGCAACCTAGATGGAAGGAATGAGGGGACCTGAATTGAAATTAGGTTCACGTAGCAAACATACTAATTTTATTTAGATTGTGTATTTATTTGGCAGTGGAGTTGGGGGTGGCACCGATGGGGATTATGAGAAGGGAGGCTGAAACTCTCCCTAGCTACTATTTGGCACCAAAACATATATGATGATGGTCTACATGATTTCCTGAGAGGTATAGCTCATCTGGGAACTTTGCTGAGACTGGCAGCATTGGGGTACCAAGTCCAACCTCCCTCTCCAGATGTGCACTTTTCTGGGGAGCTGAAAGGACAGTGGACTTGGGCTGTACCCTTCCTGGGATTGGCAGCCTCTGCCCCTTCCCAGTCTCACTGGAAGCTATCCCAGCTCTAGACTTTCACCTCTACGCTTTGTCAGCCTCTGAAGTTCTTTCCTCCTCCTAGGACAGTTTGATTCTTTTCAAAAATTGTGATCTGGGAGTAAGGAAAGTCCCCCCCAGCCTCCTGACATCCTCCTCTCCAGTTCAAATCCCTTCTTTATGCTTGGTGGGGCTGCGTAGAAGGCTAAGTGCGCAGGGCTATCTCTTATTCATTCAGATATATGGAAAATACAACTCTGGCTTCCTAAGACTGAGATACTCAATCTTCACTAACATCTTTCTGGGCTTCTTTCCCTCTTTGTTTCTTGTCTTTCCCCACTTGAAAAGCAGTCTCTGGGAAGTAGTGTGTCCTTTGTAAGCAAAAAGACTCAGGTTCATAATTTTCCTGCACACCAAGAAAACTCCCTTCTCCTGTACTGATTGAGAAAAATGTTCTGTCCACAGAATTGCACAATATAGTGACCAAACTGTCTCTTTCTCTCACATGATAATTGTTTTTACGGCTTTTCAGCATAGTGCAAACTGCTCTGAAAGGTGTCAGATAAGCTCTGAGAATGAGAAGGTGGTAAAGAGTGACCTCAAAACTCTTACTATTTCCGTGCTGTTTTGTACTGAAAAGGAGCACGTGTATTTCTGAATAAACTGAGAAGTTAGGAAGACTAAGGGGGCAAAATGCCTGTTCAACTTTTCAGCTTTAAACATGCTAATAGTGGGCCAAATGCCATCGACATCAAGAACAGTATTGATAATTAATAATAGCTTATTTTTATGTGTGTGTGTGCGCGGAAGATTAGCCCTGAGCTAACATCTGTTGCCAATCCTCCTCTTTTTGCTGAGGAAGATTGGCCCTGGGCCAACATCTGTGCCCGTCTTCCTCTACTTCATATGGGACGCTGCCACAGAATGGCTTGACAAGTGGTGCGTCAGTCCGCACCCGGGATCCGAACCTGCAAATCCCAGGGGAAGCAGAGCATGTGAACTTGAACCGCTACGCCACTGGGCCGGCCCCAATAATAGCTTATTCTTGATGGGACTTTGCAGTTTAAAAGCAATTAACTTACGTTATCTGTGAATTTTCTCTCTGTTCTGTGAGGTAGCCGTTGTTTTATATTCATTTTACCTTTGAGGTAACTGAGGTTCAAAGAGGCTGTGTAAATGACAGAGCCTGGTCAGAACCTAAGATTTCCTTTTCCAAATCTAGCACTTGTATCTATGAGCATGGCTCTAAAGTCTGAGGAATTATACTGAATGTGTCAGGTTGTCATAGTAAAATTAATAAAGAGGAACTGGTTGGTTCTACTTTTTTGGGGCAGCTTGGGAGTTGGCTTTTTTGTTGGTCTTGAAAGCAAGACTTAAGTCATTTGAATCACTCCCTCTATACAAACACCAAATATCCTATTAAATAGTAAGAAGGCAAATAAAATGATCTATTCAGCTTTGGTATATTATAGCTAGCATATTGACTTTAGTGAGATTTATGAAAGCTAATTCTATTTTTATGTGTGGCATAGAAAATTTGTGATATATTGGAGCTCTTGGTATAACAAATAAGCGCAGTGCCCATTTGAAAATGTTCATATTATAATTTTAAATTATAAGGATTTACAGTTGTTACATGTTTGCTTTTATTGCCTATTCGTATCTATGATTTATTTGATGATGAGTCATTGGTCAAAAGCACAATCCCCAGTGGTATCACTTGTTCTCATGGGAAAATGCCACTCACTTTATGACGTGGTTTCCAGAACATATTATGGCAAAAAGTAGAGATTAAATACATCACACATATGAACACGGAAGACTTTTCTGTTTCCACTTAGAGAGTTAGAGTTGCAGTCCCTCTGATCCCATTTTGTTTTCAATCAGCCTTTTATTCAAGTATCATATTTATCATCTTTTTTTTTTTTAAGATTTTTTTATTCCGCCCCCCAAAGCCCCAGTAGATAGTTGTATGTCATAGCTGCACATCCTTCTAGTTGCTGTATGTGGGACGCGGCCTCAGCATGGCCGGAGAAGCGGTGCGTCGGTGCGCGCCCGGGATCCGAACCCGGGCCGCCAGCATCGGGGCGCGCGCACTTAACCGCTAAGCCACGGGGCCGGCCCTTATCATCTTTGATCTATTGATCTGTTATGGCCTACAATTTGGGTGCTTTTGCTGTTGCTTTGGATTTTGGAAATTTAAAAACCAGTGTGACCCTCATAGGTTAGAATATTTACAGAATTAGAAACATGGCAGTATAGTCTAGTAAGGGAGATAAGATATGAGGATAAGGGATATTAGATGAGAAGCACCATACAGGCGCTAATTCAGTGATGTAGGAGTTCTGGATCACTAGAACATATTCAGCTCAGGGCACTAGGAAAAGCTTCATGGAAGAGTTAGCATTGGAACATCAAAGGTTTGTAGCTGTGATAATGGGAGTATTGAAACATTCTAAGCGTAAGAATCTTATAAGCAGTGGTTTGCTATTACATGGTGTTTTGGGAGAAAGACAGTGATCTCGTTTAACTGGCATATGGGGCACATGAAGGTGGTTGTGACAGATGGAGCCAGAAAGATGGGTTGGGGACAGACTGTGAAGAGAACTTTCAGTATTGGATTAAGGAGTATGGACTTTTATCTCTGAACAATGGGGAACTTGTGGAAGCTTCTGACCAGGAAGTAGCATCATCTCATCCATATGTTAGGACTGTCCTGGTGATAGCAGTATGAGTAATGGTTTGGAATGGAGGGATACTGCAAAAAGGAAGCTGAATCAGGAGGCAAAAGGTAGTAAGGCCTGTGCTAGGGTATTGATAATGGGAATGGAGAAGAGGAGGAGGATATGAAAGGCTCTGTGAAGGTAGACTTGATTGATTTGGGCAGCTTTATTTGAGTGTGAGAGGTGAGTGAGCATGAGGAACCAAAAATAACTACTAGCTTCAAGTTTGGTTTACTAGAAGATAGTATTGATATGAAAAGAAATAAGGAAATCAGGGGAAGGAGCTGGTTTAGGTTAGAGGTAGTGGTAGAACATAGGAGTGAAAATGTTGGGCAGTCTTTTGGAAACGTGGGTCTTAGGTCTCAGAGTCAATCCCATTGAGATAATAGTAGTACTCGTGGAACTAGACAGGTTTTCTGAGGGAGATTATGAGGAATGAAGAGGAGAAGGGAAAGAACTGGGGAGTATTCCCAAACCATGCCCACCATAAATGCTGTACGCCTCCTTCCCATTTAGAATCATGGCTACGGTGGGCCACACTACTCACAGAGGGTATCTCTGTGTGTGTGTGTGTGTGTGTGTGTGTGTATTTCCCTGTATGTATTTCCAAGATTTTCCCAATAGTGACATCATGCTCAGTCACTTGCATTCAAAAGTGTGTTTTGGAGTGGGAGAAAAAGGAAGTGGAATTAACGCTGCTCCTTAGGCATTGCACTTATTCAGTGCACACCCATGGAGAGGTGTTGACTTGCATACCTCATCCATTGGGTATGTTATGACAGAAAGGAGGTATTGTAGGCAGTAAGGGGGTGCCTAAAGGCACTTTATTCTGAATTGTACAGGGAGCAACAGATTATTGGGGAGAGAGTAAGCAGGGAGACCAATGATCAGAGGAAGCTCTATATCATTTAGAAGTTCGAAATAGGATACTATCAGTGGAAATAATGAACAGTGTGCAGCTGTTCGTCAATAAGTGATTATTTGCAAAAAGCATTTAAGAGTAAGAGATCATTGCTACTGGTAGTAGTCACATACTTACTGAGTGAAGTTTGCTGGGTGTACATTGAATATTGTCCATCCTAAATGGATCAAAATTTCAGTTCAGTGATAGGAAATATTATACAACTGGAAAAGGAAAGGAATACGTTTGTCTCTAAGGGCTGATATTGTTGCATAGTACTTAAAGCGGTAATGCCACCTTCAAATTGTTATAGCAAATTAATTTTAATGATGACTAATTAACAGAAATATGTTTGCTAGTCTGTAATCTGATTTTGGAAGCAGGGCCGTTAACTGAGAATAAGGAGAACTCCTCTCTGTTTCTGATTTGGTCCGTCTAATCCCTGCCTTGAATAAATCACTTCTCTTATGTGTAAAATGATTTTAGGTGATTTAAATACTCTAGTTATTTGAATTGTGATATTTCTCTTCAATATTTCTCAACTGAGCCAACATAAAAAATATAAAAAGTATAAAGTATGATTTGATTTACCTGCAAAAAAGTATTAGTCTCATATTGCAGTATAAATGTATCAAATCAATATGTTGTACACCTTAAACTTACACAATGTTATATGTCAATTATGTCTCTAAAAAAAAAATAATATTAGCCTCTAACAGGGATATTCATAGTCATTGAAAACAACAGTTCACAATGTTAATGATCTGTTATGACTCTGACCTCTGGTGAAAAAATGGTACTGCAGTCAGCAGATTGTATTAAACTTCAATAGCATAGAAAGCCAAGCAGCATGATTTAGCTTTGTCCAGTGTTGACAAATCTTGTATTTGGCATGAAGGAATGGCTCTGTTCTATGTAGATTTTGAATTGATCAGTATCTTTGCTTCATTTTTAGTTTCCTGAATCTTTAAAAAAAAAAGTTTCTATCTTGTGGTTATAAAATTAACCTGTTTTTTACACACTCATCCTAAGCATATAGGTTTGAATAGATTGATTGAATGTTATTATCAAATATTTTCCAAAACGGAAAATGGCATTAGAAATTTACTTTAGGGGCCGGCCTAGTGGCTTAGCGGTTAAGTGCGCGCATTCCGCTGCTGGCGGCCCGGGTTTGGATCCTGGGCGCACACTGACGCACTGCTTCTTCGGCCATGCTGAGGCCGTGTCCCACATACAGCAACTAGAAGGATGTGCAACTATGACATACAACTATCTACTGGGGCTTTGGGGGAAAAAAGGAGGAGGGTTGGCAATAGATGTTAGCTCAGAGCCGATCTTCCTCAGCAAAAAGAGGAGGATTAGCATGGATGTTAGCTCAGGGCTGATCTTCCTCACAAAAAAAGAAAAAAAAAAAGAAATTTACTTTAAAAATAGAAAATTTGGGGGCTGGCCCTGTGGCCTAGTGGTTAAGTTCAGTGTGCTCCACTTGGGTGGCCCAGGTTTGGTTCCCGGGTGCAGACCTACACCACTTGGCGGCGGCCAAATGTGGCCATGTTGTATGTGGGCCATTTGTATGTGGGCCATGTTGTGGTGGTGGCGCACATACAAAATAGGGGAAGATTGGCACAGATGTTAGCTCAGGGCGAATCCTCAGCAAAAAAAAAAGAAAGAAAGAAAGAAAGAAAGAAAATTTGAAAGCACTTTTTGGTTTGCAATGACAATTATTCCGGAAAGTGTACTGTAAGATATTTAAGTGTTAGCTCAGAATAAACTTTTCAAAATTTATCTTTAATTTACATACAGTAAAATTTGCTCTTTTTGTTTTATACATTTGACACACAGAACACTTCCATCATCCCCCCCAAAAATCTCCCTTGTGCTGTTCCTTTGTAGTCAGACCCTCTGCCCACCACTGTTAACCCTTGGCAGCCACTAATCTGTTCTCTATCCCTATAGTTTTGCTTTTCCAGAATGTCATGTACATGGAATCACACAGTACCGTAGCCTTGTCAGTCTGGCTTCTTCCACTTAGCATAATGCATGTGAGATTCATCCATGTTGTTGCATGTATCTGTAGTTTGTTCCTTTTTATTGCTGAATGGTATTTCATTGTATGGATGCTCCACAGTTTGTTTAGTCACCAGTTGAAGGACATTTGCATTATATCCAATTTTTGGTGATTCTGAATAAAGCTGCTATAAACATTCACACATGGTTTTTATGTGAACATAAGTCTTAATCTCGATTGGGCAAGTACGTAAGACTAGGATTAACTGCATATAGTAAGTGTATATATAACTTTATAATAAACTGCCAAACTTTACAGAATGGCTGTGGCATTTTTCATTTGAGAGTACGGATTTCTCTGCATACTTATCAGCACTTCGTATTGTCAATTTTTGGTTTTTGTTTTTTTTTTTGAGGAAGATCAGCCCTGAGCTAACATCTGCCAATCCTCCTTTGTTTTTTTGCTGAGGAAGACTGGCCCTGGGCTAACATCCGTGCCCATCTTCCTCCACTTTATATGGGATGCCACCACAGCATGGCTTGCCAAGCGGTGTGTCGGTGCCTGCCTGGGATCCAAACCAGCAAACCCCGGGCGCCGCAGTGGATCTCGAGCACTTAACCGCTTGCGCCACTGGACCAGCCCCATGTTTTTGTTTTTAATTTTAGTCATTCTAGAGGGTGCATATTATTATCTCATTGTGGTTTTAATTTGAATTTCCTTAATGACCAGTGATGTAGAGCATCTTTTTGTTGTGCTTATTTGCTATCCTTATATCTTCTTTTTTTAACTATCTTTTCAGATCTTTTGTCCATTTTTAAAATTGAGTTGTTTGGATATTGTTGAGTTTTGAAAATTCTTTAAATAATCTAGATACAAAATTTTTGTCAGATTCTGTCAGATACAAATCACAAATATTTGTGATTTGTAAATATTTTCCCCCAGTCTGTGGCTTGTTTTTTAATTCTCTTAATGTGTCTTTTGCAGAGTGAAATGTGTCATTTTGTAGAGCAAAAAAAGTTTTTTAATTTTGATGAGGTCCAATTTATCAATTTTTTTTTTTATTGACAGTGCTTTTGGTGTTATATCTAGGGACTCTTTTCTTAGCTCAAAGTCACAAAAATTTTCCCTTATGTTTCCCTAAATGTTTTATAGTTTTACATTGGCATTTAAGTCTATTGTCCATTTTGAGTTAATCTTTGTATAAAGTGTGAGATATGTGTCTAGGTTCATTTTTTTGCGTATAGACTTGCACCATTTGTTAAAAAGACAGTCTTTTCTCCATTGACTTGCCTTTGCACCTATGTCAAAAATGAATTGACCGTAGTATTTATGTGGGTCTAATTTTTGGACTCTATTCTTTATTGATCCATGTGTCTGTCCTTTTGCTAGTACCACACATTAACATGATTATTGTAGCTTTATAGTAGGATTAACTTTAAACATCTCTGCTAGAAAGAAACAAGTTTTCTATAGGACTCTAGTCAATTTCCTTTTCAATCTTCTTATCCAAGCAAAATGGATTATTTCTCAACAATTTTAATTTCTGTCTTCATTCAGTTTATATATTGATTATAAACGTGGGCTATAGCCATACTTATATCCCTTCCCTGGATAGAAAAAGACCCCTGTGGACTATGGCATTTAAGTAGAGCTTTCTCTGCAAAATGCAAAAATTTGCAAAAGAATACTAAGCCACTATCTGCAGAAGTTCCCTTGATGGGCTTCCCCTCCTCTTACAGCCCCCCCTCCTCCCCCACCCAGCCTGAGCTGCTTGGACAGTGGTGACACCCTACCACCCATTGACAACCAGCTTCCTGTGTGGTGGAGTGGCAGTTGGTGGAAACCAGCTGTTATGATTCATCCCATTTAAGATTTCTGCCTTTTGAGAAGTGACGCTAATGGGGCCAGGCTGAATGGTGTCTGATTGGCAGAATTTTCTTTATGAAAGAGGTTTGATTTCTAGTGCCTCAGCAATTGAAGTTTTTATTTTTTAACAGGTACATTCTGATTTCCAGTTTTTGTGTGAGCTCAGTTAGATAGATAAATGTTGTTTTCATCAATTGTTTGTACTGGCTGTTATTTCTTCCTGAAAAAACAAACAAGCATGGAAACTTCTGTAAAAAAGGTTCTTGCATTACCAATTCTTTAATAGTTTTACAAGCTTTCAGGCTTCTGATATTCTCCAAAAGGCAAAAAATTCTCTGCTCAAGATATGACCTATTACATTTTGGATTCAGTGAAAGAAGTTTCGAGTGCCTGAGGAGATAGCTTCACGTCCCTTGAGGACATGGCGTTTCTCTGCGGCTGCTGAAGCCAATTTCATCCCGATTTTTTGGTTGTTTTGTTAGCTCAGGTAGACTTATGAATTTTATTTATCTATCAATCAATCAATCTATCTATTTATTTATTTATTTTTGGTGAGGGAGATTGGCCCTGAGCTAACATCTGTTGCCAATCTTCCTTTTTTTGCTGAGGAAGATTGGCCCTGCGCTAACATCCCTGCCCATGCTCCTTTATTTTGTATGTGGGGCACCGCCACAGCGTGGCTTGATGAGTAGTGTGTAGGTCTGTATCCAGGATCCGAACCTGTGAACCCTGGGCCACCGAAGTGGAGTGCGAGAACTTAACCACTACGCCATCGGGACAGCCCCTGAATATTATTTAAAAGCAGAATATTTGTTAGGAGGTTGAAGAAATTTGCAATCATAGGAACAAGTTTTTTTGCCAGTCAGTCAGTAAATACCCTGAAAAGAACAATATAAGAAAAATAAATGTTAAAACATTGGTAAGAGAAAAGCATACTGGTTTTTATAAAAGTTACCCCAAATTAACTGCATCCTTACTTTAGAGAAGAGCATGATGATGAAGGAGAAAGATAGTGATTAAGTTCAGGACATACCAATCATGGAACCAGTCGTGTGCATGGGGGAGGGAGGGATCCTGTTAGCAGCAGCCTTGTATAGGATGGGCCAGATTTCTATAGTGATGCTGTGTAGCATCTTTGCTACATGCTGAATCATGCTCCTGAATTTGAGAGTGTCAAATTATGGCTGGAATTTTTGTAATACTAAGAAGCGCTGGTTTCCTATAGCCAATTAAAGTTGTGCTAGAGGTTCAACGTTTTATAACATTTGGAAGTAACAAGTGATTTTTAGCTTTGGATTAGTGATACCCTAGGGCAGAAGTTCTCAAACTTTAAAGTAGATAAGAATCCCCTGGGGAGCTTGTTAAAATTTAGGTCCCTGGGCTCCAGCCCTCAAAGGTTTGGATTTAGGAGGTCTGGGGAGTGGCCAAGAATCTGCATTTTAACAACAACCTCGCTCCTTTTAGCACTCTGAGTCATCTCTCAAGAAGCTGCAAAATCCTCCTAACAAAAACTATTGTCCTTCAACTGAATTTTTAAAATACTATTTCACTTAGCACAAGTAGGTGTTATGAAACCTAATGATGATTGAGCTTCAGAGTTCCAAAGAGGTTAGCAATAACTAGTTAAGATTCCCTAGGTGTGAACTAAGATATAACAGGCAATGAGCAGTATACAGAGACTTAAGTTAGATTTCTTTCAATTAGAAGTTATTAGTTACACAATTTCCATTTCCAGGTCATCTGTGCATCCACAGATGGTATTAGAAAAGGGAGGTAGACCAGGCATAAATACCTAGGGAATTTCACGAGGTTCTTTATAATCATTTATTGCCTGCTGTGCTGTTAATGATGTTACTCAGGATTCCATTAGGTTAGCTGTGAATATAGTAATTGGTCCCTTGACAAGAGCCAGGGGTGTCGAATCCTGTGGCTCCACCTCATTCTGGTCATGTTGGAGACAAGATAGAAACTGTTGCCTGTAATCTTCAAGGGCACTTTCATTTCTGGGGACAAGGCACCTGTGCTCCAAAGTACATTTCTTAAAACAGAGCAGGAGTCCCTAGAGAGTCCTCCTCTAATTCAGGCAGGCACTTATGACCTACTTTTAAAAGTAATTTGAAAATCCCATCAAACACAAGCAATCAAAATCCAGATTCTCCACCAGGTATTCTGTAGACTTAGCATTGCATCTTTTCTATCTTCCCACACCAACAGCTTAAATGTATTTTGGACAGGGTTTTCCCCTCTGTTTGTTGATACCTGGGTAAGGTGGAGAATTTCTAGTTTCTGGACTCAAAGCAACTGCACAAATGAATATAATACGATATAAATTGGTTCTCCCTGTGCATAACAAAGGGAATCAAATTTGCTGACCTGGTGTTCAAATTTAAAGTTCTGCAGCTTGCAGAATTAGAATACCCAAGCCAGAGGTTATTTCTCCCCCTTGGAAGACCTATGCTTTTGGTCATGTATGTACCTTATGAAACTTTCCTAACTTTCAAAGCAAAACTTTGACAAGGCAAAGAGATTCATGTAACTTCTAGGGTTGTAACATCCAATCCCATCTCTTACCTAATTTTTGAATCTCATTTTGCTTCTACTTTAACTCTCCTGCTTAATTGTCAGCTTCTTATGGGAGAAGTTTCTATCTTACTCATATGTATTTTTAATCACCAGGAGGTTATATTAATAATCAAGCTCAGCTTCTTGAGGAAGATGGCTTCATTTTGCACAGTTGGCTGAAATAAGTATTTGTGAATTTGATCATTGAGTTGGCAGATGTCTTTTCTCATTCTCTGTTTTCCAGTTGCGTGGGTTTGGCTGCCACATCTCCTCAATTCAGATCCTTGCCTTGTCACTTGCTAGTTGTGTGACCCTGGGCAAGTTACTTAAGCACTCTGTGCCTTAGTTTTCTTTTCTGTAAAATGGCACTCCATAAATGATAGCATGATCCTGATGATCACCAGGCAGACTGTACTGTCTTAATTTTAATCATTTCATGGTGTCTTGTGCAAGATTTTTGTCATTTCTCCTATTTGCACTGGTGCCTTACTTCTTCCTAAAAGTCTACATTTTCTGCATTTATTCATTTCTGGTTATATCTTGTCCAATAGAATTCTGCAATATGAAGAATTGTAAGGCAGCGCTCCAGGCTCTGGGAAGGTGGTTTGAAGCATTGTGAGATTGTTTAGCATAATACAGGCTGTGTTACAGCCTGGTGTGATCCTGGATCTGCCACTTACTTCAATTTGCCTCGATAAGCCTCAATTCCTTACAAGTAAAACGGAGATGATGATAGTACCTATGTCATAAGGTGTGGTATTAAGGGATTTAACATATGTAAAAGCACTCAGAAGGATGACTAGTACATAAAATAGATACCAGGCCCAAGCCCCACCCCAAGATTCTGATTAAATTAATCTGGGGTGGGACTCAGGTATCTGTGTATTTAAAACACCCTGTAGGTGACTCGAATGTGCAGTGAGGATTGAGAACCACTGGACTAGATGATTCTCAAAGGATAGCCTAATTAGCAGTGGTACAGGCTTTCATGCTTATGCTTCCTGTCCTTTCTTTTTATAGGTTTAAAATTCTATCTAGAAAATACTGTGGGAAGACAGAAATTACTTGAAAGCTGTTGAAAGGATGATAGATTAACAGTTACAATTATTTAGTATGTACATACTGGATACACTTTGTTATGGTAGCTTCCCCATGATTCTAAGTCAAGCAATTTTTCAATTAAAAATATAATAAGGAGTTTTTAGGCTGCTTCAACTCACTGTCCTACAACATAATATAGAAATCACTGGTTTTAAAAAAAACTTCATAATTGAGTTAACAATGTCAGGATATGTATGCTCATGTAAAACAGAAGAGTAAATTAATTGGGTGTTTGGAGTCTGGTATGTTGTAACGAATTGGGTTATCAGGGGTGACTTAATTGGGCTACTGAATGAATTAACACCCCTTAAATGTGGGAAGTTCACACTTCACTTCATCATTCCTGTCAGTGGACTGGTGGTGGTATCCAAAAGATCAAAGTACATTTCTGAAAAAAATCCAAGTAGTTCATATTAAAGAATAATCAGTGTCAGAGGCATTAAGGCCCTATCATGTAATGTTGCTAATGTCTCCTATTATATTCACTGCACACAAGCTGGGAAAATACAGAGAAATAGAAAGAATAAAACTAAAATCACCTGTAACTCCATACCCTAAAACAACTATTACTAAGAACTTTATATACCAGCACCTCCCAGCCACAATTATATATATTCATGAGATTAAAATTGAGGTCATACTACAGATAAAATTTTGCATTTATCTCATTAAACTCACTGGCAGCACCTTGCAAGACAAAATAACTTTTTTTTTCTTTAACATTTTTTTTGTTTGTTTTGAGGGGGAGGGAAGGCATAGAGGGGCTCTGGGCTTTTTTTTTTGGTGAGTAAGATTGGCCCTGAGCTAACACCTGTTGCCAATCTTCCTCGTTTTGCTTGAGGAAGAGTGGCCTTGAGCTAACATCTGTGCCCATCTTCCTCTATTTTATATGTGGGTTGCTGCCACAGCATGGCTTGATGAGTGGTGTAGGTCCACACCCGGGATCCAAACCAGCGAACCTGGGCCACCGAAGCTGAGCGTGCTGAACTTACCCAATACGCCACTGGGCCGGCCCCCTAGACAAAATAACTTTTAAGCTTTTATTTTCTTCTCAGGTATACATGAGATATGCTAAATAATAATATTATAGTATTTAATATTCAAGATAAAGGATGTAAGTTAAAGAAAGATTGATACAACCTCAGGTAGAGACACAAGACAATGAAGAATAAATAATGTGTGTTATTTCTGAATATCACGTTTTTGTTCATCAATAAATTACAGTCACACATTGCTTATCGATGATGATATGTTCTGAGAAATGCATCATTAGGCAATTTCGTCATTGTGTGAACATCATAGTGTACTTACAGAAACCTAGATAGTATAGCCTCCTATACACCTAGGCTATCTGGTACTAATCTTATGGGACCACTGTTGTATATGTGGTCGTTTGTTGACCAAAATGTTGTTATGCAGCACATGACTGTATTTATGAGGAAGAGTTGAAAAAGGCAAAAATTTATAATTATCTATAGAAAAAGTGCAGGATCTCAAAAATACTTCAGAGAGAGTTGGTTTAAGTTCATTAGTGATCTTTTAGGGAGTGGCTCAATGAGTAATTATTTTATGAATGAATTAAGGGAGAACTAAACATATAGGAATATAAATATAGTCCCTAAAATCTTAACTCTTTTCTCTCTCTCTCTCTCTTCCCAGACTTATTCCAAAATCCCACTTTTTTTTCTATATTCTGCCTCTTAGGAATTTTAATTTTTAAAAGTGAAAGAAGAGTTACTGCTAATTACATCTTTTTTTAAAATGTAGAAAATATGCAAGCACATCTGGGGCCTAGTAGGTATAAACACAAAGAATTGGGAGATCTGTGCTTACAATTCTTGGTACTGGCTTATATTTTCCATGGTGGAAAGTCTCCCTTGAGAGGGACCAGAAAACCTTATGTTGCTGAAGGATTCCTGGAGCCGTCTTGCAATGAAGGCTGCTTTTGGTACCCATTAGAGTTCACCATTGGGCCCATGCACTTGCCATGCAGGTGCTGGATGTCCATCTTTTGATTCCCAGTGGCCTCTGCAGCACTGACTACATAATTTGCCAGGCCAAATTATGAAAATAAAAACGTGGAGACCCTTGTTCAAAATGCAAGGAAGTTAAAATATAAAACTTTTTCCTTTCTTCTACAGTCTTTCTCTTGTCAACTTAAAAAGAAAATTCACCTGTTATTTTGTTCTCAAATTGGGTTTATTTAGGAATAGCCAAAAGAATTGCAATTTGGGATGTGCATGCTATGGTGAACCATAGGCAAATCCAGAAAACAAAGGAGGGAAGCTTGCTTTTATAGAGCAAAAGGGGGAGTAGGGAGAGGTTTTTCTAAAGGAAAGTCCCTTGGGGGAAGTAACAGTTCAGGGTGGCAACAGCCTCTCATTGGCTGAGCTAGGGCATTTCTCATTGGCTGGGCTGTTGCTGGTGGGGAGAGAAATCTTCCTTGAGTAGTAAAGTCGTTTTACTTCCTGTGGAAGATGCAAGCCTACTTCTCTTCCTGTTTGGTGTAATTGATGAGGTATGATAGGGCATGAGAGTTCCCCCTACAGTCCTTCTCAACTCCAATTTATTTAAGGTTTCTTTTATTAATGTCCATGCTCTCAATCTGAAATTGTGTTTTTATTTACTCTTTAATATTCCCCATCTTCAGGCATGGAGAGATTTGCCAGGCAAATACAGATTCTCACAGTACCCCATCCTGTGACTAAGTACATATGCCACTCACTGGCTGCTGGGTTCCCCCTTCCACCAGCCACTGGACAGACCCATGTCCTGGCAGGAGGCAGAGAAGTCATGCCAGGCCTCTCTGCTTCCCCTGGACCTACTGCCTGTGGGAACCCACAGTGGACAGGGTACCTCTGGGGGTAGTGCAACCTCCATGCTGGAACAAGCTAAGTACTTGGATTGGAGGTGGGTGAGAGGCTCTTTTCCACCCATCAGTTGCCTGTGAACACCCCATGGGGCTGCCATTCTGGGACAGGGATGGCTGCCACCACGCTTTGCCCTGGGATGTCTCAGGAAGCAACACAACCCTTCCGTCTATGCCCACACCCCTGTTGGGGCAGGAAGTCAGCAGCAATTGCTGGGTGAGGACCAGGAGGAGGAGGTTGAGGGGTCCCACAGTGCTAGGGCAGCTGAGAACTCATAGCAACGAGGCAGAGAAGTGGGCTGGTGGGTAAGCAGAGGCTCCAAGCTCCTAGTGCTTGCTCTGTGGTCTCATAGGACTTCACTTATAAAACACAAAGGCAAAGATAAAATTAAGAATTTCAAGACAGGGTGTTAAACCTCATCGGGGAGGGAAGTCTTTCCAGCCAGTACCCTGTGTGACTGAACTGTCTGCATACCAATGAAGCAGGCCCTGGGCCTCTGGAATAACCTTTCTTACACTGAAATGAAGAAACTTTTTTTGCAAGAATGAGAAATACTTGAATATCACTTTTATTTCTTGTATAGTAATGCTTTTAAACTGTAATGTACATATGAATCATCTAAGGTTCTTGTTAAAATGCAGATTCTAATGTAGTAGGTCTGGAGTGGGGCATGAGATTCTGTATTTCTAACAAGTTCCCAGCTAATGCCAAAGCCTCAACCCCAACCCCCTTAAAAACATTTTATTTGGAAATTATAGAGTCACAAAAAGTTGCAAAAACAAAACATAGACTCTCATGTACCCTTCACCCAACTCCCAATGGTGACATCTTAGGGGCCGGCCTGGTGGCATAGTGGTTGAGTGCGCGTGCTCCACTGCGGCGGCCCAAGGTTCGCAGGTTCGGGTCCCGGGCGTGCACCGACGCACCACTCGTGAAGCCATGCTGTGGCGGCGTCCCATATAAAGTAGAGGAAGATGGGCACAGATGATAGCCCAGGGCCAATCTTCCTCGGCAAAAAGAGAAGGATTGGCATTGGATGTTAGCTCAGGGCTGATCTTCCTCACAAAAAAAAAAAAAAAATGGTGACATCTTATATGTCATACAATACACTACGTAATATGAATATAATATAATATCAAAACCAGGAAATTGATATTGATACAATACTGTTAACTAGATTCCATTTTCAGCATTTTTTACTTACATACATTTGTGTGTGTGTGTGTAGTTATATGTAATTTCATCACATGTATAGATTTGTGTAACTACCACCACAATCAAGATATGGAACTGTTCTGTCACCCCAGAGGAACTTCCTCATGCTACCCGTTTAATTCATGCCCCCGATGGATGTATAAAATACATTGGAAATTCTCAATAATTTATATAATAACAATGCCTACTCTTTTCTCGCAGTGGGAATTGTCTCTGGAATGCAGAAAACCATGAGCTTGACTGTTTGAAGTGTACTAAAGCAGTGAGGTGAGATGAAGCTTGGGGGGCAAAAATAACACTGGTCCCTGGAGGGAAATATAGTATCCCTTGTCCTAGTGCCATCTGCTCATCCTGGAGTGCACCAAAGTCAAATGCAAATTAGGGGGAATCATTTTACTTAACAGAGCCATGACGAAAATAAGAACCAGATACACCCAGTAGATCTCCAGGACTCAGTGTGGAAATTGGTAAATGTTAATTGATAGTGATGAAGTAAGATGTTTGTCATGCTAGTGTTCAGAGGGCTTCCTAATTGCTTTATCTGTGCATCAGACAGCCTCCAAACTTCACACATAAAATAAGTCTTGTTATCTAAGAAATGCCCTGTCAAAAGGCAATATATCTCAGAACTTTGGTAAATATGACCCATAATTATCAACCTCTCTTAGGACTATGTCTGCCTCTGTTTGTATTTTGGTGGTATCACCTGGTGATTAAGCACATTACTCTTATCGGCTGTGTGACCTTGGCTGAGTGACTTATCTCTATGCCCCGTTTCCTTATCTGTAAACTGAAGATGATTATAGGATGTAACCCCCGTTTCTTTTTGTGAGAAAGATCAGCCCTGGGCTAACATCCGATGCCGATCCTTCTCTTTTTTGTTGAGGAAGATTGGCCCTGGGCTAACATCTGTGCCCATCTTCCTCTACTTTATATGGGACCCTGCCACAGCATGGCTTGACAAGCGGTGCATTGGTATGTGCCTGGGATCTGGGATCTGAACCCGAGAACCCTGGGCTGCCGAAGCAGAGTGTGTGCACTTAATCACTACACCACTGGGCGGGCCCTAGGACATAACTCCTAACGTAACTCGTAGGGTTGTTGCACGGGTAAAGCACACAGAACAGTGCCTTGCAGATTGTAAGTGCCCAGTGTCAATTAATAGTATCGTTAAACATTAGGACTGGGCCCTCTTTGGGTGCCTTCTACTAACAATTGCCCCAAATTTTGCTTCTTGATGTCCAAACTATTGATGTCAACAACTTTTATATTGAGCGTGTATAGATTTTTTTTTTTTTTTGGTGAGGAAGATTGGCTCTGAGCTAACATCTAACATCTGACATCTGTGCCCATCTTCCTCTGTTTTGTATGTAGGATGCCGCCGATCTATAAACAGGTGGATAGTAACAGTACTTACCTCATAAACTTGTTGTAAGTATTAAATGAAATCATATAAGGTGCTTGGCATATAATTAACACTTTATTCATATTATTGATCATTTTATTGATTCCTGGTGTTCCCAGTAAGTGTAGCTAGCACACAGAGTTCCAGGAGTACTTGGGAGAAGTGACATTAAACTAAATATAAAAGAGCTTCTCTCCAGCCCAGTGGCTGGTCACACCTGAGGACAGAGGAGTTGGAGCACCTAACAAGATTCCCAGGTGCTGCAGAGACTATTAATTATCCCCCATACCTATCTTCTTCTTCCTTTTAGTAATTGAACCCTGCCTCCTGCCAGTTTTAGGAGGGCAATTGTCCAATAGAGCCAGAAACCACATGTTCCCAGCCTGCCTTGTAAATAGCTGTGGCCATGTTTTCTGCCACTGGAATGTGCACAACTTCTGCACTTCCTGACAATTTGCTTGCCCTCTACTTCCTTGCTTTCCCTTTCCCTCGGCTGAGAATGTGATAGTCCATAGACATGGTGGGGGACCAGCTTCTACCACGAAAGCAAGGCGTCACCCTGAGGATTGGTAGAGCAACAAGACAGCTTTAATTTGATTCCCTGGACAACTTTATGGAGTAGAGCTGCCTTCTCCACATTGGTCCGCCCATGTGGTACTGGACTGTTAAATGAGAAGGATGTAAACTTCTATCTTGTGGGTGCCACTGTAATTTGGAGTCTCTTGGTTATAGCAGTTTAGACTGTATCCTAACTAATTGATCAGGCCCATCTCCAAAGGTGTTGAATGTTGGGAAATATGCATTTTAATAAAGATCATCCAGTAACTGTGATGGCAGCAATCTAGGGACTTTACTTTGAAAAACACAACAGCAGTGTGCTCTAAAGATGTCTCCTTGCCTCTAAGCAAAATATAAGTTTTAGAAGGGGGCCTAGAATTTAGAAGATAGGATCATCCCTTGTTAAAATTTTGTTTTATTAGAACTGACATTTGTTCAAGAATTCTGAAATAATTAACATGCCACCTCATTTTACATTAGCAGTAGCGTTATTTTTTAAGTTAAAAAAAAATTGGTTTATGAAAATGAATGCCCAAGATGTTCTTTGTAACATTATTCATAATGACCAAAAAGAGTGAAAATAATTTGTTTTTTATCAGGCCATTGGTTCAGTTCTCTACCATGGAGTTAAAAAGATGAGGTAATTCAATATATATTGCCTAATATGCTGAAGATGTTTGAAGCAAAAAATAAACAAATGAATATTGCAAATAACAGAAGCCACACACAAAAGAATACATATGGTAATACTCTATTTAAGATCTAAAAATGGGAAAAGTTATAGTGTTTAATGATGTGTGCTTAGGCAGTAAAATTAAAAAGAAAAACAAAGAACTGATTACTCTAAAAATCAGGATAGTGGAAACCTTTGAAAGGGAGGGTGGGAGGGGGTGGTGCTTAAGAGGAGTCATGAGTGGGGCTTCTGAGGGGCTGGCAATGTTTTACTTTTCAATCTCAGTGACGATTGCAAGGGGGTTCACTTTGTTATTTTGGACACTTATCTATGGGTATACGTATTGGATTTCACAATAAAAACCGTATTTCATAACTGCATTCAGCATGTATATATTCTCTATATATTTACATGTATGTTAGGCATATATATATGTATATATTTATGTGTATGTGTATGTATATATTCCTGTGTGTTCATAGACAATTTCACAAAGGATACACACACACAAAAAGAAAGAACTATGGGGGGCTGGCCCCGTGGCTTAGTGGTTAAGTGCGCACGCTCTGCTACTGGCGGCCTGGGTTCGGATCCCAGGCGCGCACCGAGGCACCGCTTCTCCAGCCATGCTGAGGCCGTGTCCCACATACAGCAACTAGAAGGATGTGCAGCTATGACATACAACTATCTACTGGGGCTCTGGGGGAATAAATAAATAAATAAAAATAATTATTAAAAAGAAAAAGAAAGAACTATGGGCATTTGTTATTAACTTTGGGTAGTGGAATGCAGGGTAGGGACAATTTCACTTTACATTTTACCATAATTTGCATTTTCTCCATAATGATTTATTACTTTATTTTAAAATATCCCCTCAAAATTGTGTGTGAATATAGATTATTCCATTTTTACATGCCTCTGTATTATTTGAATTTTCTTCATAATCACGTGTTACTTTAAAAATACTTTTTCAAAATTTGCATATGTATACATATGTGTATATGTATGTGTATATTGTATATAGATATCTACATATGCTTGGAGAATTCTGGGATGATACTCGTAAAACTCTTAACAGCGGTCACTTCTGAGGGGTGCATCTGAGGATAATGCATTGCGAGAAGAACTTTCACTTTTTACTTTATATACTTCTGATTAGTTTGAATATTTTCTTTTACATTGAACATGTGCTACTTTTAAATTTATAGCACATGCCAAAAGTGGAATATAGTGTACAGTATTTCAGCATATTTTATTTTATAGGCAGAATAGACTTGGAGGGATAGAAGGGGGTCTACTTAAAAATGTGTCTGATTTGGGGGGAAGGTTCATCTACAGGAAAAGATATCTTAGAATACAAACCTATACCCCTGCCCCAACACAAACATGCCAGAGCCTCTGATAATGGGCTTCTCTGATGGAATCTTTGAAATTAAACCACCAAGGTAGGAATCTTCAAAACCAAGCACAGGTCCTGGCCTATGAAAGGTATTCAAGAGTTATTTGTTGAATTTATTGGAAAACAGTACAGTGTTTAAAGAGTATTTCACCTACCAAATTTTCACTGCTTGTTGATGCTTTATGTTTTGTAATATGGTAGGTGTTTTTTTAGTGAGAGTGTTGAGAGGTGCAGAACATGATTGATAGGACGCAAGTGGGTGATTTAGTCGGCTTTTTAAGAGCATAGGATACTTTTCAAATTGTTAACTAACAGTGATACTATATCCTAATTGTTCTGTGAAGTTCAGGGTAAATGATCTAAAATTCAATAGCAATGACTCAGCCAGACAAGAAAAATTCACTTAAAGACTAAATGTATTATAAGGAAACAGCACCGGTCTTAATCAAAGCTCTGATGCTGAAACTCTGTGAGTAATCTAAGTAGATTCAACACTTCGTTGCTGATAATTAGATATTTTGCCCACAAATGATGATCAATAATAATGTTTTGTTGGCAGCAGAGGCCATCAGGCATAGAGATGCAGAAGTGAGCTACTCACTGAAATAGAGTTTTTTTGGAATAATGTCTAGCACTGGTATAAAACTGTGTTGCTTAAAACAGCAGCGATTATCTACATGTGGCTACTGAGCACTTGAAATGTGGCTGAATCTCAATTCATGTCTTGTGTCAAATGACACTAGATTTTGAAGACTTAGTTTGAAAAATGGATGGTAAACTTAATATTATTAAAATAATAATATTTTAATACTGATTACATGTGGAAATAATAATATTTTGAATATATTGGGATAAAAAATATTGCTAAAATTAACTTCACCTGTTGCTTTTTTTTTAATTAAAAAGTTTAAAATTACCAATGTGGCTGACATTTGTAGCTCACTTATGTTTCTGTTAGACAGTGCTAGTGTAGAAGGTTTGAATTAGAAGTGAACCAAGAATCAGCATTTTTACCTCCCTTACTTTCCAGATAGAGAAAAGAATTCCACAGAGGGAAGTGCTTTCCTCAAATGCACAAACGTGGTTGGTAAGAAGTAAGGAGTAGAGCTTGCATCTTTTGAATCTGTCTTCTATTTTCTAGCTTACACGAGTGGCCTCTAATGGAAGATTCGAGGCAAGAGAAACAGACTTCCTTAGGACACTTATACATTGGACATGGTGTTTCTTTAACGTTTTAAGAGCTAGACAATGATAAAAAAAAATTCTAGGGATTTGGAGTAGGATTGAGAGTAGATAGGGATTAGAAGACTTTAAGTTTCTATTTTGCATACCTCTGTGTTATTTTTAACCATGGGCATGTATTAGTATTAAGAAAGAAAAAAAAGGCCTGGGGTGGGGTAGGGGGTGCAGCAGACAGATAAGATTCAAAAGAAATCATGGCTTGAAATTCAAGTCTTGGAGATACTTGAAATGGCTTCTTCTACCACTATCTTCTTTCACATCTCTAAACACGCTTAGCTTATTTTTTCTACTCTCTTTGAGGTGTTTTACTTTTTACATTACTAAAGCAAAATTTACTGGTGCAAACTAATTTTTGGTGCAGCTGTAGTACCTCGAAAAACTCATGTTTTCCCTACTTTTGTAAGCAGCAGGCGGTAAGAAATGATTGGTGATTCTGTTTCAAGAGAATTTAAGTCCTGCTTTCTAAAGGGCACTTGCCAGCGCACTAGATGTTTCTATTTGAAGCCATTTGCTACAATCATCCTTGAGATTCTTTGCTCCTGGCTTTCAGAGCTGTTACTTCTAAAGGAAGATTCTTAGAATACATACACAGCCTCCTTATTGGAGCAGCTGTGCTGAGTTCCTGAATGGAGAGATGATTTCCACAGTGCATTTTATAGCTGCACACCATTCCTGAGGATAATCTAAAACACAACTTATTTTTATTTTTACTCCTTTATTGTAGGAGAGAAAGGCATACTTGGCTAGTCTGAGGGGCCATGTTTACAGCAGCATTGTCTATTTTTGTGGCAGTTTTCTTTAAGCTCTTGTGTTGTTGACTTTCTCTCCCAACACCAGAATGATTTCGTGGTCTCCTAACCCAAGACAATGTTGCTTCTGTTTAACAGGACATTTGGGGTATGTATGGGTATGGTGTAAATTCCTCTGTTTAACTTTTTGTCGATATTCTCATTTTCTCTTCTTATTTCATCACTTTCAAGCCTTTTCAGCCCTGGAAACAAAAAATAATCCTGTCCTGGAGGCTGATGTCATCTTCTCTAACCACTTTTGTGAGGCAAGGGCAAAGGTTCTGAAGAGACTTTTGGATTTGATTTTTTAAAAGTTATTTACCAAATACATACTCAGATATCTGAACCCTTGTAGAAGCTGAGTACTTTCAGTCTCTTGAATCCCAAAATCTGCTTTATTTCACAGTCCTAATTTTAAGCACCTACTATGTGCCAGGGTAGGGTTACATCCGTTAGAAGTAACCTTGTCAGCTCATCACAAGAAACAAAAAGAAATGTGTTAACTATGTATGGTGATGGATGTTAGCTACACTTATTGTGGTGATCATTTCCCAATATATACAAATACTACATCGTTATGTTTTATGCCTGAAACTAATATAGTGTTATATGTTAATTATATCTCAATTAAAAAAAAAAAGAACCTTGGCAGAGTGAAAAATGCTGCACAGAGGCCCTTGGACCACTCCTCAGGACCTTTGGAGTGGCAGAAAGGGGATGGAGAGGATGAAGCTGACAAGCTTGGGAGAGCAGAGCATTCCCACCTCTGGATATAGTCAGACACTACACGTACCCAGCCTTTGTCTGCCCTTGAGTTTCTGAGTTGCTGCAGAGGGCTTTGAATCCTGAGCTGAGCTTTCCTGACCTTTGCTTGTTTGCTGTCCCCACCGCTCCAGAAGCTGGTGCATTTACATATAAGTCATATCTGGGCCCTGGTCTCAGCTCTATCAAAACACTACCTATGTGACTTCACCCTAACTAGGAGTAGCTGCTCTTGGTTGCTTACTCTGTTCTGCAGAAGGAAGGATTGAGACTCTTTTTAGCATTAAACTGTTAGCCATCCTTAAGAGAAGAGGTAGAGGTAGAACTTCATCCCAGTTCCCTTTTGGAAATGGTTGTCCACTACCAGGGGGCCTTGGTCACTCTGATGGTGCTGCACAGTGGCAGTTTCAGAGATATGCATGTGCCTGGGCTCTGCCCCAAACCAATTAAATAAAAATGTCTGGGGAGTGGGACCTGGGGACGAGTATTTTTGAAAAAACACACTAGCTAATACGAGGCCAGTGTTCAAAACCACTGGCAGTGAAAGCATCAGGCCTTGAGAGGGATAGATGTGGGTGTAAAATCCAGAATTTACCACTTATTAGTTGTAAGTCCATGAGCAGGTCACTTAATCTCTTTGAGCCTCAGTTTCCTTTTCTGTAAAAGGGGGACAAAATTGTACCTTCCTCAAAGGTAGCTATGTAGCACATAGTAGATACTCAGTGAATGCTAGTTATTGAGAAAAATCCATAGCTGTTTTGTCCAGATGATAATCATTAGCCATATGTGACTGTTTAAAATGAGATAAAGGTAAAAATTTTGTTCCCAAGTCCCACTAGCCACATTTCAGGTGCTCAGCAGCCACATGTGTCTAGTGGCGACCATACTGGAAGCAGAGATGTTGAACATTTCCTTCATTGCAGAAAGTTTTATAGACTAGGAAACGCTAGTATATAGGATCTGCTTCACTAAGAGCTAATTTTTTTTCAGAGAAAATTAACTTTTAACTCTGTTCTGGAAAACCCATGACATTTGTTTCTGTCAGGTAAACAGCAGACCTTTTGACTTGAGCAGAGAAGCGAAGGAAATCCAGGAACCACCTCTTCTGTGGAGACTTTTTTTCCTTGTTCCTATATACCTGTAAATGAGTTTACCTAGAAGTAAACAAACAAGTGGGAACATCCAATCAATTGTTCAAATAATGATCTCTCCACCCTTCCTCCCCACCCTACAAGTTCTGAGGCCATACTTACTATTTAGTTCATTTTGTGAAGTAGAACATTAACTTTTTCCTGCCCTATTTTCTGATACCACAGGCACTGTCAGTGAAGTTGCTGGTGTGTGTCTGTGTGCGTGTGTGCGTTTGCTGGAAAGTGGAAGAGGAAGGGGCAGAAGGGGGAAGAAAGAGCTAGCATGGGTAAGGGAAGTCAATAAATATCTGTCAGTGGGAAAAGAAAGGCCATAGATAGGATGTATTGTGTGATTTTATTATCAGTAATGTTTATTTCAGGTAGTTTGATATCTCTTCTATTTTAAAAATTCTTTAGTGTCTTTTTGATTTGCCCATAATGGGTAAGAGCACAGGCTCTGAAGTCAGACTTCCTGAGTTCAAACCATGCTCCAGTATTTACTGAGTGACCTTGGGCAGGTTACTTAACCTTTCTAAGTCTCAGTTTCTCCATCTGCAAAATGAAGATAAATGTTAGTATCTACACCTCAGAGGGTTGTTGCAAGGATTAAATGAGAGAATACATGTAAAGTCCTTAGTACAGTGTCTAACACCAGATAAACGCTCAATGAATTTTAAAAGATTATTTAGAGAAAAGAAAGGATATTTTATTGTCAGTAAACAAATAATGTGATACTTTTAACTACAACAAGTATAAGGTATATATATTCCTCACAGGAGTTTTAAAATGTAATGCTCTTATCCTTTTCTCATATCTTCTATAATGAGTAGGCCTCTTTGTTTCTCAGAGAACATTTATAGTTACTATGTTACATAAATGTTCCACTTGCACTCCTGTACTTGTTTAGTTAAGCACAGGCCTAGCAGCTGGGGAAGTGTCAAAGTCTGAAGAGCAAACGTATTGTTGATTTGAGCTACTATGTGTTGAAAATTGCTAATATAACTAAGCAGTCTTAAAAACAAGGAGGGTAGTTGTTCCTGATGGAAAAGGGACCACAACCTACCTCTTAAATTCACTTTGTCTTTGTTTTGTCTTCCTGCAATGATGTTTTTGTTGGCAAAGTTACTTTATTATTTTTTTAAATCCGAAAACATGGCATGTCTTTTGGTTTTTTTTATTATTTAAACGTTTCACACTCTTTTGTTTTGTTATGCAGTGTGACAGTGTGACGTACCTAAAAACTAACTCCCCAGTGAGTGGAAAGTGCTATCATTTATTTTTAGTAAGGAAGCTTTATTGGTTCATATCGCTGCTTTCCCAGCTGAAATAACATAGCAGATTGATGCTGTTTGAACACTGTTAATTGCTGAAAGTTCTTAAACTAGTAAATAGGCCTGTTTACCTGGAGTCCAAACTGTAACCCAAGCAGACCAGACCACTTTTGATAAGATAAACACTACTAACCTTAAGCAGTCCCTTTGGATTATCTTCCAGTGGCATGAAATGTTAAACTAAAAATATTTTTTTCTATTCAGAAAAACTTCAGGAAAAATTGTTTGGAATATTTGAAACCAAATTAAAGGTCATTATGTTCAGTGTATGATTTAATAGATAATTATCAGCAATGCTGGTACTTACTATATCATTAGCTCATGAGAGTTGAACAGTAAAGGTAGACCAGTTCATAACAGAATGTCCTGATTTATAAGATCACACTGTACCCTATCATTTCTGTTTGGGCAACTGCAAGCAAATAGTAATAACTCTACCAAGGGAACAATGAGCTTTTAATAAATAAGATGTGATATAGGTTCTTTATTAGGCATCTTAAATCTCAAAACTGGAAAGCTTTCTAGAATAAAACTCCACTTCTACTCAGCATTTGAAATATTCATTGGAAACACAACTCTAAAATTCCTTCCATTTTCTAGTAGAGCATTCATATTAAATTGTTTGTTTGAAGTGTTTCAGTTAATAGTTTAAAAATTATTTAAATTAAATATTGCTCATGTGAGCCATGCCCATTCCCTTAACCCTAAAAATGGAGGCTGGAACACAACAAAAATGACCAGAATGTGGTGTCGTATCCAAAGAGTCAGGAGATACCAGTTTTAGAGTACTACCAACTCACTTTGTGGACTTAGACAAATGTTTTCAACTCTCGGTGCCTCCTATTGATAAGGAAATTTCCTTCTCAATGAAGTACGGGGGTAAACTACTTTTCTAAAGTTTTTTCCAGCTCAGAAATTCAATAATATGGTAAATTTTTATAAGATTAAAAAAAATCTTATTGTTTTCTTGGCTCACTGTTGAAAAATAGCATGTAGGAAGAAGAAAAAGAAAACATCTACAGGGCCACTATCCTTCATTAAGATTATGGTATATTAACTTCTAGTCTTTTGTTTTACACTTTAAAAAAATTATAGTTGAGCTCATACAGCGTATACATATGTTTAATATTATAGTGTTGTTAAAAGCTTTTTATAAACATCATTTTAAATGGCTGGTGAATATAATAATTTCTTTTCCTATTGGACATTTATGTATTATCAGTATTTTTTATGTTATAAATAATGCTTTAATGAAAATATTTGTGCATAAGGGTCACTCTGCCCTCTGACTCTATTTAGCATTATTTCCATAGGATAGAGTCTCAGAAGTGGAATTACTAGGTCAAAGATATGAATAATTTTAAGACTCTTGTGTATTTGCTTTCCAAAAGAGTTAACCAAACTGTACCACCATTAAAAATATATTACTCTACAGAATTATGCCCATTTTTACCACAACATGGATGGCATTGAATAATTTTACTAAGATTTTAATATGATTTTCCCAGGTTTGATCCTTTTGGATTTGAAATTTTAACCAAGCATGAAGGCATTAATTTCATATAGTCAAATTCATCTGACACAGAGAAAAGCTCTGTTTCATGATCACAGACTGTATGTCTATTAATTGTTGGTGAACTTTAACATTGAAGTTGGCTTAGCACAGATTATGATTATAAGGATATTTTAAGGATAATAATATAAATTTTTATATCTATTTTTTCCTGTCTACTTTTAAAAAGTATTTGAGGCAGTGTTAGATTCTGCTTTCAGTAATGGCTGAGTAAGATCTTACTAAACTGACCTTCTCCGGATAACAACTATAGACTCTAGAACATGTCTATATTTTTATAACAATAAAAAGCAGCTACTTCAGAGTGTAGGAGAGTGGACAGAAGCAGACAGATCCTGGTGAGAAATACATGTTTGGAGGAGGTAAGGGAAATTAAAGGCTTAAATAGGAAGAGAGATAAACCATGTTTATGGGTTGGAAAACTCCATGTTATTAAGATGGCAATTCTTCTAAAATTGATATATAGAGTCCTTGCATAGAACCCCAATTAAAATCCTAGCAAGCTTTTGTTTTTTTTGAAGAAGGTCAGCCCTGAGCTAACATCTGTTGCCAATGCTCCTCGTTTTTTTTTTGCAGAGGAAGATTAGCCCTGGGCTAACATCTGTGCCCATCTTCCTCTACTTTATATGGGACTCCTCCCCAGCATGGCTTGACAAGCGATGTGTCAGTGCACACACGGGATCCGAACCTGAGAACCCCGGGCCACCAAAGCAGAGTGTGCGCACTTAACTGCTATGCCACCAGGCTGGCCCCCTAGCAAGCTTTTGAAAAGGAAATTGACTTCAAAGTTAACATCATTGGTGATACCATGTGGATAGCAGTTATCCCCTGATATTATATGATAAGCGCACTGAACCTCCGTGGCATTCTTTCCGAAAATCCATAATCCCAGTCTAATCATGAGAAAAACATCAGGGAAACCAAATTAGGAAACATTTTACAAAATACCTAACCAGTATTCCTCAAGACCGTTAAGGTCTGTCCGAGAGCTGTCACAGATCAGAGGAGAAGAGATAAGATGACTAAATGCAATGTGGTGTTCTAGATTGGATCCTAGAGCAGAAAGAGGATTCATGGAAAAACTAGTGAAATCCAATAGAGTCTTCACTTTAGTTAATAGCAATGTACGAAGCTTGGTTTCTTAGTTTTGACAGATGTGTCACAGTAAGGTAAGATGGTAACATTAGGAGAAACAGAAACTGGATGAGGGGTGTATGTCAACTCTCCATATTATCTTTGCACCATTTCTGCAAACTCCATACTATCTTTGCAACTTTTCTGCAAATCTAAGATTATTCCAAAATAAAAAGTTTATTAAAGAAGTTGGCAAGCTTATTCTAAAATGTATGGAAAGGGAAAGGACCTAAAATAGCCAAGACAATTTTGAAAAACAAGAATGAGGTATTTAGACTACCCAATTTCATGACTTCTTATAAAGCTACAATAATCAAGACTGTGTGGTATTGGCATAAGGATAGACATATAGAAATGGAACAGAATAGAGAGCTCAGAAATAGATCCCCATTTATGTGATCAATTGATTTTCTAATAAAGTGCCAAGGTAATCCAATGGAGGAAAAGATAGTCTTTTCAACAAATGGTGTTAGAACAATTGAATAGCGGTATGGAAAAAAAGAACTTTGATCCTTTCCTGAACCTTACACAGAAATGAACTTGACATGGATTGTAGACTTAACTGTAAGAGCTAAAGCTATAAAACTTCTAAGAAAAAAAGTAGGAGAAAAATCTTTGTGGCATTGGGTTAGGCTAGTGGTTCTCAACTGGGAGCAATTTTGTACTTCAAGGGACAGTTGGCAATGTCTGAAGATTGCTTTTTTTTTTTGTGAGGAAGATTAGCCCTGAGCTAATATCTGGTGCCAGTTCTCCCCTTTTTGCTGAGGAAGATTGGCCCTGGGCTAACATCCATGCCCATCTTTTTTTTTTTTTTCTTTTGTGAGGAAGATCAGCCCTGAGCTAACATCTGATGCCAGTCCTCCTCTTTTTGCCCAGGAAGATTGGCCCTGGGCTAACATCTGTGCCCATCTTCCTTTACTTTATATGGGACACTGCCACAGCATGGCTTGACAAGTGGTGCGTCAGTGCACGCCTGGGATCCGAACCTGCGAACCCCGGGTCACCAAAGTGGAGCGCGTGCACTTGACTGCTACGCCACCAGGCTGGCCCCTCCATGCCCCTCTTCCTCTATTTTATATGTGGGACGCCTGCCACAGCATGGCTTGATAAACGGTGCATATGTCCATGCCCGGGATCCGATCCTGCAAACCCTGGGCCAGTGGAGTGGAGTGCGCAAACTTACCACGCCACTGGGCCAGCCCCCTGAAGATGTTTTTTAATTGTCACACTGGGGTGGGGAGCATGCTATTGGTATCTAATGAATAGAGGCCAGGCATGCTGGCATGCTGATAAACATCCTACAATGTACAGGGCAGCTCCCTACAACAAAGAATTATCCAATCCAAAATATCAATAGTACAGGGATTGAGAAAGCCTGTGTTAAACAAAGATTTCTTAAATAGATCACAAAAATCCTGAATCATAAAAGAAAACAATTGACAAAATGGACTTCATGAAAACTTAAAACTTTTCTCTGTGAAACACAGTTAAGAAAATGAAAAGGCACCACAAACTGAGAGAAAGTATCTGCAAAACATGTATCTGACAAAAGACTCAGATTCAGAATATATAAATAACTCTTATAACCAATAATAAGAAAACAACCTAATAAAAAAAATTGGCAAAAGATTTGAACAGACGCTTCAAAAAAGAACATACAAATATGACCAAAAAGCACCTGAAAAGATGCTCAACATCACTAGTCATCAGAGAAATACAAATTAAAATCATAATGAGATACCGCTACACACTGAGTAGAATGGCTACAGTTGAAAAGCCTGGCAACATCAAGTGTTGACAAAGATGGGGAGCAGCTGACGATCTCATATATTGGTGGTCAGATTGCAAAATGGTTCAGCTACTTTGGAAAACAACTTGGCACTGTCTTATACAATAAGCATATACTTATAGGACCTAGCATTCCTACTTCACAGGTATTTACCCAAGAAAACTGAAAACATATGTCCATACAAAAACTTGTATGTGAATTTTTATAACCACATTGTTCATAATAGCCTCAAATGAAACAATCCAATTATCCATCAACTGATTAATGGATAAACAAGTTGTGGTATAACCATGCTATGGAATTCTATTTGGCAATAAAGAAGGAACAAAATACTGATATTCAACAACATGGATGAATTTCAAAAACCTGATGCTAAGTGAAAGAAGTCACAAAATTATATTCTGTGTGATTCCATTCCTATAAAATTCTAAAAAAAGGAAAAACTATGGTGGCAGAAAGCAGATTAATGGTTGCCTGAGGTTGCCTGTGTCAAGGGAGGGGATCAATTGCAAAGAGCAAATTTTTCAGGGTGATAGAAATATTCTGTAACTTGATTGTGCTGATAGTTACATGATTATATACAACTGTAAAAACTCATCCAACTCTACATTTAAAGTGACTGACTTATGTTAAATTTAACCAATGGAAATACAAATTGAAAAAATAATTTGAGACTTTGAAATTAATAACGCACTATTAAAAGAATATGAACCAAATAATAAAGGGAAAAAGTTAATTATATCTAAAAAACAGTTAAAGGTAATTGTTGTAATTGAGCACTAAATTTAGCTTCAAGGTTCCTGGTAGATAATACAAAAATGAAAACTGCACGGGGTATATACTTTTCATTATGTCATAAAAGGAAGAATATTTGCCTGTCTGAAGACTATACATTTTTACAAGCAGGAAAGACTAATTTTCCATGGGAATCTTCTCGTAAGAACATTAAATACCACACTGGGCGATATTTTCTAAAGGACTGAAAAAAGTTGGAAATATTTTTCATATGGTTGACTCACACTGACCATGAATAAACCATTTTTTTCTAGGAACAAAAGTAAAGTACATAGCTTCTCATTGTTCTACCACTTGGAGCAGGTGTTCAGATGTCAGGGACCTGGCCAAGACAGTTGATGTGAGCTCAAGACAAAGGAGGTGTGGTTGAAGTCTGGAGAAGGGCAGAGGTATGATCTAAAAATGAAGGTTGTAGATGTTGACATTTTTATAAGAATCGAACACCCTGACCCCAGTGGAACTCATCCCCCGTGCATGGGGTTTTTTCTGTTTAAATATTTAGACAAGCATTCTGTTGAATTCCTAATTTGTATATCACAAGCAGAGAACACAAATTCCATTGATAAGACTATTCCATTCAATAGTTACCTGCTTCTACTATAGAACTTTAATATGGATCATATACAATGTTTTGATTTGAGCCAGGCTGTAACCTGATAAGCCTGCCAAGTTATCTTCAAGGTATAACCTTAGATAATTACATTAGTTGGCCTATTGAATTATTTAGTATTTTCCATCTGAGTGCTGCTGAAATTTGTACGTGGAAAATGAAGATTTGGGTCTTAGAATACTTGATATTGGAGGGAAGGATTCTTGCATTCCCATCTGCTGTGCCAGGACCCAGTTCATGCTGTTTAAGTATGGGTATGGTTAAAGGGGAGGAGGCTTTGGAAACAGTTATATTAAATCCCTTTGGTGGTTAGACTATGCTCTGTGAAGTACTCATCCCTTCCTATTCCAAACACCTCTGCAATGGACTGAATGTTTATGTCTCCTCAAAATTCATATGTTGAAATCCTAATCCTCAAGGCGATGGTATTAGGAGGCAGGGCCTTTGGGAAGTGAGTAGGTCTTGCGGGCAGACCCTTCATGAATGGGATTAGTGCCCTTAAAAGGGAGACCACAGAGAGATCCATCAGCCATGTGAGGACACAGCAAAAAGACACAGTCTATGAACTGGGAAGCAAGCTCTCACCAGACACCAAATCTGCTGATGCCTTAATCTTGGACTTCTCAGCTCCCAGAACTGTGAGAAATAAAATTTCTGTTGTTTATAAGCCACCAGTTTGTGGTATTTTTGTTACAGCAGCCCTAAAGACAAAGACAACCTCCTGTAGTCTATGTAAGACCCAGATCTGGGCAATGAGAGTACTGCTTACCCCTGGCTACAGTAAAAAGCAGTATAGCAGAGTGGCTAAAAGTCTAGGTTCTGGAGATAGACTGTGGTAGACATATGACATCATTCATAGAGGCTCAAAAGCTCTTGACCATCTGCCTCATGTTTTGATAGTTCCCAGCATTGTGAATTTCACCTTTCCAAGCTTGCATAAAAACAAAAACAAAAAGCTACCTTTCCCAGTCTTCCCTGTAGCTAGTGTCTAGCTATGTGACCAGTTTGATGCACCAAGAAAGACCCTGACTCAGAAGTAAGCTATCGGGGGGGGGGAACAGGCTGGTCACAAGGCATCAATTTGCTGACTCTAGAATGGGTGGCAGAAGCCAACCCTATTTAGGATCAGTGGTGGTGGCAACTTGATTCATCCAGTTCTTGAGTGTGATACTGACAGAATCCCGACTAAGACAAAGCCTTGAAGCTGGCCAACCCAGTTTAAAGCTCTAACTTTAAGATTCAACTCAAGTAGTTTTCTTTGATATGATAATTTTCTTTGGTGAGTTAATCTCATCCTCCTTTTTGCCCTCCTTTAAGAATGATAATTATTTTCATGATATTGATAATTTTATAGTAGTTTCTTTGGAGACTCTTTATTCTGGAAGCTTATATATAAAAATTATCAGTACTGAGAATATTATATGAGGGCACTCCGGCACATAATTACCAGACCTAGTAGAGTTGTCAGTTATTCTACTGTGTTACAGTTGTTGTGATGTGAGTCGTCTCTAGGCCTCAGCGTAGCAATGATGCTCAAACTTCAGCGGACATAAAAATCACCTGTAGAGCTTGTTAAGATATATATTCCTGGGCTCTACCCATAGAGATTGTGATTCATTTGGCTGAGGTGGGGCCCAGGAATCTGATTTTAATAACTTTTCAGGTGATTCAGATGCAGGTGGTCCATAGACCATACTTTAATAAACATGGACTATACTTGAACTCCTTACACATCTTTCATCCTTATTAATCCTCATTCCTCAATGTTAATCCAGTGTCCGGTACATGGTAAGTACACTGTAAGTGTTTGCTTAATGGCTGAATTTGTTCATTGCATGATAAATAGTAAAGGACAGAAATCTTGAAAACAATGACACTTATTACATATACGTGGTGCTCAAAAATCTAAGAGTGCTTTAGAACCAAAGAAGCAAATTGAGTAATATTTTCCTGTACAGTGATTCAACAGATTCTCTAAGGGTCGGATTTCTGGTTCAGTGGATTTCTCACTAAAGCCAGGATTCATTTTCCACGCATGGTCAAACATAAGACACTACATAGTGATTTATCACATATTTATTCACTTAAATTTCAGGGGAAATGGTACCTATATGTCTGACGTGTTTATCACTAAAGAAGGTGTCTTTTTCCAGAGCTTTAGTGCTTAATGATCTGTCATGACTTCCCCTCCTACTGCTCTTCTAGCCTTCCCCTCTCTGACACTATCTCTAGGTGTCAGGCATTTAAAATTGGAAAAAAACAACATTGGTGAAATAGTACCTTCTAAGATACAATTATGTATTGATGATGTGGAGATAACAATCACAGGGCTCAGATGAAAGCCCAGTTATTTCTCCAGCTTCTGCTCTTATCTGCCTGAGTTTGTTTGAGTAGTTAGGCATGATAACAGAGCTAACAGCAGGTGAACATGGTTTGGCAAGAGAAGAGAAAGATCAGGAACAAAGATCTGTAGCTCAAAGCACTCAGAATAGATGTACCCACCCATTGGCCCCAGTCGAGGAGGTCTTGTACTGCCGGTTTCCAGCTGTGGGAATTCTGACTGCCATGCAGTGTCTCATTCGGATGACCCCTCGTACAGAAAGACTTTCTTGGGTTTCCCCCATTCACATCCAGTAGGATCTTGCCATCCTCAGAACCTCTATTTCAGTTATTTCTGTGAATCCGCTGTCTCTTCTGTCAAACTGTTAGCATTCTGAGGGCAAGGTACCTGGACTAGATAAGGACTCCATAAAAATCTGAATAAGCTGCTGCCAAAGGGCCCATGTTTCCGTGCTGTGAATGGAAGAACTGGAACAAATATGCTAAAATGTACTAAGGGCTTTTGAGAGAGTTTTTGTGGGGGGTGGGGAGTAGGGGAGAGTGTGAATCTTAAAGATAAGGAGAGTAGAGAGCTGGAAATTGGTGGTATATCCCTATAATGGAATACTAAATGACAATGAAGAGAAGTATCTTTTTTTTTGCTGAGAAAGATTAGCCCTGACCTAACATCTGTGCCAATCTTCCTCTACTTTTTTATATGTGGGTTGCCACCACAGCATGGCTGACAAGTGGCATAGGTCTGTGCCTGGGATCCGAACCCACAAACCTGGGCTGCCAAAGCGGAATGTGCTGAACTTAACCACTACACCGCGGAGCCAGCCTGAGAAGGATCTTTTCAAGGGATATAAACCGGGCAATGATTCATGCACTTGTCTTTTTACAAAACGGCTTAGGTATAATTTACATATCATAAAATTCATCCATTACAAGTGTACAATTCAATGATTATGAGTAACTTTACTGAGTGGTGCAACCATCATCATAAATCGGTTTTAGAACATTTTCATCCTCCCAACAAGATTACTTATGCCCACTTACAGTTATTCCCCTTCTCACTCCCAGGCCCAGGCCACTACTAGTCTATTTTCTGTCTGTAAGGTTGCCTTTTCTGGACACTTCATATAAATGGAATCATACAATATGTGGTTTCTTATGTCTGGCTTCTTTCTCTTTGCATTGTTTTTGAGTCTCATCTGTGATGAAGCATATGTTGGTAGTTCCTTCATTTTTTATTGCCAAATAGTAGTATTCCATTATATGGATATACCACATTTAGTATATCCATTCACTGGTTGATTGACGTTCAGGTTGTTTCCAGTTTGGGCCTATTATGAATAGTTCTGCAACTGAACATACTTCTGTCAATCTTGGTGTAGACATGTGTTTTGTTTTTATTTCTCTTGGGTAGATATCTAGGAGGAGAATTGCAGAATCATTGGTAGTTTCATGTTTAGCTTTTTGAGAAACTGTCAAACTGTTTTTCAAAGTGGCTGCACCATTTTATATTCCCACTAGCAATGTATGAGGGGTCATTTCTCCACATCCTCACCAACATTTGTTGTTTTCTGACTTATTTATTATAACCTTTTTAGTGAGGGTGAAAAAGTATCTCATTCTTGTTTTAATTTGCATTGCCCTAATGACTAAAGATGTTGATCATCTTTAATGTCTTTATTAGCCATTAACCATTTGCATATCTTCTTTAGTGAAATACCAGCTCATATATTTTGCCCATTTTTTAAAATTTAATTTAATTTTTTTTTGGTGAGGAAGATTAGCCCTGAGCTAACATCCGATGCCAATCCTCCTTTTGCTGAGGAAGATTGGCCCTGGGCTAACATCCGTGCCCATCTTCCTCTACTTTATATGGGACGCCACCACAGCGTGGCTTGACATGTGGTGTGTCAGTGCACACCCGGGATCCGAACCTGCGGACCCTGGGCTGCCAATGTGGAGTGCACACACTTACCCGCTACGCTACTGGTCTGGCCCCCATTTTTTTTAATTGTGAAATTTTTGTTGTACATTATTGTTTGTCAGTCACCATATAAATGCATCCCTTCACCCCTTGTGCCCACCCCCTTCCCCATTTTGCGCATTTTTTTATTGGGTCATTTGTCTTTTTATTATTGAGTTGTAAGAGTTCTTTGTATATTTTGGATATAAATCCTTCATCAGATATGCAAATATTTTCTCACACTCTGTTGCTTGTCTTTTTATTTTCTTAATGGTGTCTTTTGTAGTGCAAAAGTTTTAAAGTTTGATGAGGTTCAATTTATCAATTTTTTCTTTAATGGAATGTGTTTTGGTGTCACATCTAGAAAAATATTTACCTTACTTAAGGTCTCAAAGATTTTCTCCTATGTTTTTTTCTATTTAGCTCTTAGATTTCAGTCTATGATCCATGTGAGTTAATTTTTGTATATGGTGTGAAGTAAGGATCTAAGTTTATCATTTTGTGTGTGGATATCCAGTTGTTTTCACTTGTCTTATAAACTGACATCTGTTGAGTGCTTGGCTTTGAGATAGGCACTGGTTACACAAAGATGAATGCTGTAATTTCTAACTTCAAGTACAGTCTAGGGAGGTATATATCCATAACCAAGGATCGTAGAACAGACGGACACAGCAGCTCAAGATCTGGTGACTTCAAGAATGACTCTGAGGTTAAATCAAGCGGATGGCTTTGGTATCCTCAGGGAAAAGACTTGTACATGTTAGTCTAGTGTAATGGTTTCAGCTTCTTTGGTCTCTTAATATACTAGTTTGTCACTATTTGTTTTAAGGCATATCTCAAAATATTTATGATTAATGAAGAGTTAAAATACAAAAGTTTGCTAATGATTTTTTTTCCCAAAAACACTTGATATGCTTAGAGTAGGGGTTATAGTGATATCTTAGAATTGATCACATCCCAGGTTATACCCTGAGAATATCTCCCATGTGGACATTATAAAAAAATGGCTGAACACTCTGGTTTAGTGGATAAACATTAGATTATGAATCAAGAGACTTAGTTCTGGGACTACCACTAATGGCTTTGTGTTCTTGGAATATCATTTAACTTCTGAGACCCTCAGTTTGCTCCTAGTATAAAAATGGCAGTTCATTTCCAAGGTCATTTCCTTGGAATGTTCTATTTGTTCATTCAGTCTACATTTATTGAGTACTCACTTTGTGCCAGGTACTGTGAGGCACTATTAAGCAAAGATAAGACAAAGATGCCAGATGCTTTTATAGAGAAGGATGTGAAAACAAATCATTAAAAGATAATATCGCACATTTTATGCCAGTTCTATGATTCCCTTGGTCTAGAAATGCATATCTCTCTGACCCAGGAGTTAACTATGAGGGACGAAGCAAGAAGGAAAATGATCCCAAGGATCAACTTACAGAATGTGCCCTGCAGGAGAGAATTCACATGTCGGACATGTGACAAAGGAGTTCCAGCCTGTGTAGCTACGACCAACCTTTGGACAATGAGATTTCCTCACATTGTGGTAAAAAGGAATATTTATTTCCCTAAGAGAAAGGAAAGGTATATAACACTTGGGACTATATAAAGAACTTGGCATATATTAGATATCTAATTCTCTTTATTGTATTGAAAATTATAATGGATATTTCTTATATTTCAGGTTTCCCAAAGAGCAAACCTTCAGTATAAGACATTTTGTTGGGAAGTATGTTTTTAATTTATTGCAAGAACATGAATCTGATATAAATCAACTTCATGGCCCTGTTCCCAAGACTTGTCTTTCAGATTCTGAGTCACATTCTCTAATACATTTTATGAACTTCCTTTTATAACTACAGCAACTTCAGACTTGAACCTAAATTATCTAATAGTCTTTTGTGTAATGTACAGACACTAAACTTCTGACTTTTGAAAGATTTTCAGACTGGGGGTGTCTATGCTCCTTTGGCTTGAGTTCCCCCTCCAATTCTCCCCTGTTACCTCCACACACATGTACATTTTCTCTTCTTGACAGTGGATAGTCTGGGGCTGCTTATATGTGAGTCGTGGAACTGTTTGCAAAGTTAAAAGAAAATTAAGATAGCATTACATTACATTCATATGATTTTATAATCTTTATTTGGCAGGTGTACCATTTAGGAGCAACCATTGTTCAAGTGTACTTAGATATGCCTTAATTATAGATTGTGTTTTGAAAAGGCCTTGCCTTGGTCTATTAGTCAGGATGCTTGGTTGCAAGTGACAAAAATCCAACTCAAATTAACTCAAGCAAAAGGGAATTTATTGGTCCTTTTAACTAGAAAGTCCAAGTGTGGAACTGGCTTTAGCACAGTTGAATCCAGGGACTCAACACAATTATTGGCTCTCTCACCCTCTGTCACTCCATTCAGCATTCTGGGTATTGGCATCATTCTCAGGCAGATTCTCTGCATGTAGTAGTCAAAGATAGCTACTGGTACCTTCAGACTTATCTGGTCTTTATAAGTTGAGATCAGAGGAAGAGAGACTCTTTGGGGGCCATATACTAAATCTCATCTGGCTGGTGCTATTTGGGTCATATGCACACCCCTTGCACCAGTCTCTGTGAACAGCAGAAGAAGGTATAAACTAGAAGGTATGACTAGCCCAGGAATTGTCCTAGCTCATGAACCCAAGGCAGAGTAAGGCCTTCTGATTGACAAATTCTCCAGATCCATAAGGTGAAGGAGGAGCAGGTCCCTAGTGGATACCAGGCAGACACAAGCAACAGATGTCCACTACATTTGGTAAGGTGTTATTAAACACTTTTAAGTGAAAGGAGCATTGGCTTTCGTTTGCCACAAACATTGGAAGGTGCTATTAATAATATGCAACATTTGTTTATCTTTGAAACCATCTCAAATGTTCTGGGGATCTGTTTAACTCATTCTTTCTTTATCTTACTTATGGTAAAATAATACCTTTTCACTAAATTGACATTCAGTATCAACTCTTAATATTAATTTTCAAATTTTATCAAGATTTTATAAATATTGTCATTGTGATTGCTTGCACAAACTATGTTTATTTCACAATAAAAATCACAAATATCATAGTTGAGAGAGATTATTTGAAAAGTAGTTTCTCTTTGATTCCTTAGATGTGTTGATGGTGTTTGGTTACATAGAATTAAAAACATTTTTTTGAATGAAATTTGTTTCAAATCTTTGCTCAAGGCTAGAAAAGAGTTTTTAAGTGACCACAGTTATAAGCTTAAGGTAAACCACGTTTCCCTTGTATACAGCATTTTCAGTTCTCAGATCTTGACCCTGATAAGCTTTCTGATATGGGAAGAAAATTCCAAAACACGTATGAAGGAGAGAATTATATGCAGGCATTTTAAATAGCAAGCCCAAATACAGTAATCTTTTTTTTTCATGCTCATAAATTAGGACAGCTCCAGCTTTTAAAATAGAGTAAGAAGAAGGGGTGGCATACATACAGAACAAACCAACATTTAAATATAGCACATTAGAATTCTTTGCATATCAAAGACCAGTAATAAAATTTAAGTTGATTTTGGCTTTAGAAAACATGCTGGGTGTTGGCTGGTCATACTGTGTTGCCATACTCTAGAGCTTTAGGGGCCTCTGTCATAGGATGAAAGAAGAGGTGTAATCATTACAAAAAGGCCCTGTGGTATTGTTATCATTAAATGTCTTTGGACTATGTCCATTGTAGATACATTGTATACAGAAATCCTATATATATCATTAATTTTAGCAGGAGCATATCTTGTTCCTTCAATCTAGGCATAAAATTAGAAGCATTGTGTGACAGAGTGACTTATTCCTAGGAAATACACACTGAAATATTTAATGGTAAAGGGCATGATGTCTCCAACTTATTCTCAAATGGTTTAGAACAACAACAATAATAACATGATGTTCTATTACATAAATCTTTCATAATTTATTCACTCAGTCCTATCTGGGTAATTTTATGTGGAGGCAAAGGAGAAAACTGGATAACCTCAACTCAGGTGATTGAATTTTCTTCAAGTATCTCTATTATTTGGCTTGAAATGCTATACATTCCAAAATTTTAGACTGTGTCCCAAAGTCACTATACATGCCATTAAAGTTAATAATTGAGTTGACTATACACTTAAAATATTACCTCAAAGGACTTCTGGTAAAATGTGGAAATGGAGTCATTAATAGGTATGAGATTTCAACACCATTTTAGAAGATAGAAAGCAAAGAATAAAATGCTAGAACATGAGTCTCCAGTTTGAAAGGGCCCAGTGAGTGCGTAGCACAGTGAATGAAAAGACCTTGTAAAGCAAGTCTTCATAAAATTTTAGCACCCTAGGATTAAAGAGAAAATGCTGGAAGACCAGATCACATGCAATAGGTAATAGAATGGCATAGTACATCTCAGTGGAAATTTTGGTAGACAGAAGGCAATAAAGCAAAGCCACTAGAATTCTGAGAAAAAATGGTTATCAACCTAGAATTCTATCCTCAGCCAAACAATTGTGAGGGTAGAATAAAGACAGTTTTAGCTAAACAAAGCTTAAAAAAATTACCTCCCTTGAGTTTTTTCTTAAGCAACTGGAAGATCTATCCCAAGAAAATGAGGGCACAACCCAAGAAAAATCAAGTCTGGAGGCCCAAGATACAGTGGATCCAAATCAGGAGATTGGTGAAGGAAGTCTCAGCTTCGCATCAAGCCTGGAGAGCCACCAGTTGCAGACTGGAGCAAGATGATGGAAGTTCCATAATGGAAATAGGGGGAAGAAATGAAATATTTGGGTTATCTGATAACTCTAGACTGCTCAGAAAGTAGTATTGATAGGTCTGTGACAATTCTGATGGAGCATTTGGAAAAATTTATCAAAATTTCTAATATTGATAAATTAAGGAATTTCAGTATAAATATGTTATTTAGAAGCACAGAGGTTTAATAACTGGAAGAAATAGCTATACAGATGAAAGTGATTACTCATGGGGAAGAATGAAGCAGGCACTGATGAATTTGATTATCAGCTTTTTAGTACGTTTGCTTATATTATCAAGTATATCAGTTATATTGATTAAAATCAAGTGGAAATAAAAGCAGTTCAAACTAAAATGAACCATTTATAGATGTTAATAATAGGGGAAACTGGGCATGGGTACATGGGAACTCTTCTTCACAATTTTTCTGTAGATCTAAAACTGTTCTAAAGAATAAAGTCTCTTCAAAAATTGAATTGGAAAAATAAGAAAGGTGAAACAAAGAAAAGAGTACAATGTAATACATAATATATCTTAAATATAGTGTAATAAAATTAATGAACATCAAAATATACAGAAAATAAAATCATTTTCTGTATTGATTTTCAAAACAATATAAATTATTAAAAATAAAATGTTGCATTATTAATAAATATTGTCTATACATATATGTCTTACGTTTTGAGTTATTCAATATTACCAGTCAATCTATTCTTCATGGAAACTTATAATTTTTAAAATAACAAGTGAATAACCATGTTTAAGATTAAGTGGTTGACATTTTTTCCATCAGTGGATTAATATAGTTTTGGATTATGATTATTCGTTTACCTCTTCACCCCCATTTAAGTGTCCTAAACCGCTAAGAGAGACCACATTAGAGGTTGTACAGGACTAGTTGGGGGTGGGGTGGTCAATGAGCCTATCTGGCTAGGCCACATCTTTGAAATGTTGCACTGTCTGTCACTGGGCATTATTGCTCTCCTATTCCTCTCCATCAGTTTGGCTAAATGGTAGTCCTGTTTCATAGGAATTAAGCAATTTATCTGCTGATCTAGTGGTAGAGTGGGGCTTAGAAATCAAGCCCTCTGATACCAGGGGCAAGAGTATAACTTTGTCCTGGGGCACCAATGATATGTGGTGTCTACTGTTGCTGTCATCATAATAGGCACTAAACTTGAAAGCATAAACCCCAGGACAGTGAGATTGACCTTGACGCAAAACAATGGTGAGCATATAGTCCTTGGATTGGGCTCTCTAGCATGTTTTAAGGCAGGTTTACTTATTTCTTTATTACTTTCTATACTTTTTAAATCCCATTTTATGTTCTAAGAACTAGACATTGCAGGAAACTCCTCTCATACCTTGTTTTCTCTCTAGATCCAAAAATGAAAATGACAGCCCTGCAGTAGCTAAATATCTAAGCTTTAAAAACATATTTTAAAAGCCCTAATTGGCATAATAACCTGTAATTTTCTTTTCTTTTTTGGCATCACCCATTTTACATCTTGTACTTCCAGTTTCCCTCGATCACATAATTATCAGATATTCTTGTCGAGTTTAAAAGGTGGTTTTGATGTCATATTCTGCAATTAATTGACCAGTTTGCTTCCATTAAGTGTAATCTCTTGTGCTTGAACTTTCTGTCTATGGGACATAATTTAGTTCAGTAGTACCCTTTTAGGATTTTTCCTGATATGTTGACTTGAATACTAGTTCCTGGTCCAAGTGGGAAATCTTGGAGGTGGTACAGAGAGTGTTTTTCTCATTGTACATGCATATTAAGCTTCCCTAAGATTATACTATTTCTGGGTGGAAGATTGGATTGACTATCTTTGGTTATGTTCATTTTCATTGTGTGAATAATGGTTAAATAAACTTCGTTCCTTTGGCCATTCTCTTGACTTTTGAACTTGGTTACAGCTCTTTTGCAGGCTGTATGTTTGTGTTGTCTGTTATAGACTGAACGTTTGTGTCCCTTCAAAATTCGTATATTGAATCCCTACCCCCTCAATGCAGTAGTATTTGGAGGTGGGCCTTTGGGAGATATTTAGGTTTAGATAAAGTCATAAGTGTGGTGCCCTCATGATGGAATTAATACCCTTATAAGAAGAGGAAAAACACAAGAGATATCTCTCTCCACGAGCATGCACTGAGGAAAGGCCACACAATGAGAAGGTGGCTGTCTACAAGCCAGGAAGAGGGTCCTCACCAAGAACTGAATCTTCCAGCACCTTGATCTTGGGCTTCCCAGCTTCCATAACTGTGAGAAATAAATTTAAGCCACAAATCAATCTATGGTATTTTGTTATAGCAGCCTGGCTCTCTAAGACACAGGCCTTCTCCAACTTCTTCAGTGTTTGGATTCAATATAAATAGAATAGGGCAATTAAACCTTAACCAGTATTAAGCGTATGGAGGTGATATTCTCCTACTTCCTTTAGACCTAAGACCCATTCATTTTTCCTGGCACCATACTCTAAGACCAAATATAAAAATAGATTTTTTTTGGAGACAATATCTTTATGTCTGTAAGCTTCTTATTTATCCTTTCATTTGGCCATACCTGGAAGTTTTTTCAACAACCCAGATGAATGCTGCAGTGTAAATATCTCATTTTTCCTTTCTCTGGCATCCATTCCCCTACAACCTGGTTACAATGTCTTGTTTTCCTTGGAAAGTCACTTTTCCGCATTCTCACTCCTCAGTCCATGTGGTTGAAGGGAGGCTTACCTCCCCATGGCTCCGTGAGTGTGTTATTCAGACTAGGACAATCAGAGAAATATATTCTCCTAGCCACATTGATTGGTTCTGAGATGGACATGTGACTCATTTCAAGCCAATGAGATATAGGTCCAAGTCTTTTGCTTAAATCATAGGGACAGAGGCTCAAATCCATACAGAGGAAAACAATGCTGAGAGATGGAGAGAGGGAGAGCACCCAGGTGACATTATTTGATTACTTGGATGCAGTTGTATCTGAATTTACACTAGACTTTTTGATCATGTGAGCCAGTAAATTTCTTCTTTGGCTTAGGTCAGTTTTAATTGGATCTTTATTAATTACAACTGAAAGAGTGCTAAATAACTTGATTACCAAACAGCAAGAAGTATGAAGAGAGAGAAAATATATTAGATGACAGAGTCAGAAGCCAGAAAGATCTTGTCTATAGAGAAGAGCAACAACAATAAGATAAAATGTAGTAGTGATGAATGTAAAGTCCCATCTCTGCTCCAAATCATCAGCTGGGCAAAATGAGGCTGAGGCTGACATGGATAAATAGTTGCCCATATGAAAAAGATTTAGTGGTTTTACTGAATTGTCAGGTCAGTCACAATTATTAGTGTGATAAACTGTTAAGAATATGTTGTATTCTCTTAACCTGTTCGCCTATCCTTGTGCCCATGCAACACTGTGCCATACTGTCCTGATAACTATAGCTATATTTGTAAGTCTCAAAAATCGGGTAGTGTAACTTTGCCAACTTTGTTCTTCTAGACTGTTGGCCACTCTACGCCCTTTGCATTTCTATATAAATGAAATATTGTGAGTTTCCCCACATCAAAAAGAATTAAGTAAGGACTGCGTAATTTTTCAAGTTGCTGGGCCTAGTGAGTTATAAATTGTTTTTAATGGCATTGCCACTTTAGCTGGTTAAAAAGAATAGTATTTGTTATTCCTTAACAGTCCTATGGGAAAATAATTATTGAATTATGCCAGGTCTTTAGAAATACATCCTTAAGATAAGATGCAAATGCCCTGTATTTTTATTTATAAACCTATAGTGCATAGTACATTTATTGAGTAATACATAAGAAACTACTAACAGTAGTTTGCTCTGAGGGGAAAGGTGGATTGGGTGTCTGGTAAAGGAGAGAGATTTACTTTTATGTAAACTCTTGAAATCTTTTAAATTAAAAAAATCTAATAAAATTTTTCAAAATAAAAATGTAATATACACTATTATTATTCATGTATGTTTGAGATCTATCTGTAAGTCACAATTCCTTTGTATGCATGAAATCTGTCCTGATTTATGACTGTGGGTGCTATTTGTACTTAGTGGTACTGCAGTTCCCTCCTTTATTTCCTGGGTCAGCCCATCATCTGGACTCTAAAGAAACTTTAATCAATCTCTTACATCATGCATTTAACAAATTCTTTGATGTACCTCTTAAGCATTTTATGACTGCTCTTTACCCCAAATAAATAATTATACTTTAGGGCTTACAGCTCTTTTTCAGGGCTTCTTGTTCTTGCTCAACTTAACTTACAGTTTCTTGTGTATCCTAACTTTACTTAATTTATCCAGGCCTCAGTTGCCTTATCTGTAAAAGACATCAGGTAAAGTGTGATTCAAAATCCCTTCCAGTCCTGTGCGTTCATAAATCTGTTTTCCATTTCATTCCATTCTGTTCATGATCCAGATAGACAACAATGACACAATCTTGAAGACATGACATTTCATAGAGCGTTCAAGCTTCAGGAAAGTTATGCCTACTCTTTTGCTACTCCTTAGACCTGTGATTCACAGTTTTAATTTTAGAATATTCATTGTGTCTATAGGCATCAACAGGTTTGATGGATTGAATCATTGGCCACTTCTTGCATCCACACTCTTGCCATGGCTTCGTTGTGGGCAAAATGTACTTCCTCAACCCTTGACTTTCTTTGACTAATGGCATATGGGCAGCAGTTGTGCCATTTTTCAGCCTAGGACTTAAGAGGCCTTGCGTGGTTCCACTAGTCACTTTGTGCTTCAGTTTCTGCTAGTTCAAGGAGAATGAGAGACATGGGGAGCAGACCTAGAGATCTGAGTGAGAAGCAGAGCTACCCCAGGCACTGAAGCCTGAAGCAGAGCCTCTCAGTTGAGCCCAGCTTGGATCAGCTGAGTTTCAGTTGACCTATAGATCATCAAAAATAAATAATCATTAAGTCTTGGTGTGGTCTGTGACACAGCATTTTTGTGACAACTGATTGATACAACAGGCACTATTGGCTTCTATCAAAATGTATTTTTGGGGCCGGCCCCGTGGCATAGCGGTTAAGTGGGCGAGCTCCGCTGCTGACGGCCTGGGTTCGCATCCGGGTGCGCACTGACGCACCGCTTGTCAGGCCATGCTGTGGCGGCGTCCCACATAAAATGGAGAAGATTGGCACGGATGTTAGCTCAGGGCCAGTCTTCCTCAGCAAAAAGAGGAGGATTGGCATGGATGTTAGCTCAGGGCTGATCTTCCTCATACACACACACAAAAAAGTATTTTTAAAATAGGAAACACATTCACGTGGTTCAAAAATAAAAATATAAAAAGGCATATGGTGAAATGTTTTGCTCCATGCCCTGTTCCCCATTCAGGTGGGTCTCATCCAATGTCCTACCACCACAGGTTGCCCAGTTTATTGGTTTCTTTTGTATCCTTCTGGAGTTTCTTTATGTAAATGCAAACAGACATGAATATATAATCCTAGCCCTCATTCCTACCATTTTACACACTGGTTTATGATTTGCTTTTTTCGTTTAATATATCTTGGATATATTTATCTATCAGTATATAGAAAACTTCCTTATTCCTTTTTACAGCTGCACTGTATACCATTATAAAAAAGAATACAATCTCCAATGATGGTCACTTGGTTTGTTTTCTATCTTTTACTGCAATGTAAGTATATCTGTAGGATAAATTCTCAGAAAGATGTATGCAGATGGAATTTTGATAGTTACTGCCAAAGTGTCCTTCACAGCGGAACAAATGAATTTTAATTTGGAAGAGATATTGTAAATATCTAACAGCCTTTTCCTTTAACTTGGAGGAGGAGGGTAATATTTCACACAGGAAGCCATTCCACTGACTTTCCTGGAGGACATGAAATGATCTTTTCAGAGAGCTGACACCTATATACCAGGAGGTTCTCAGTACTTTACAGATATCAGCTTTTTAAATCCTCACAGCATCCTGTGAAGGAGTCACTGTTACTACTCATCTTAAAGATGAGGAGATTTATGTGGAGGGAAGCTGAGTGGCTTGCCTGAGTTCACTCAGCTAGAAAGCAATGGAGCTAGGATTCTAACTTATATAGACTTACTTCAGGCTAAGATAGCTAAGCCATAACTTCTCTAAAATTACTTTTAAAATAAAGATATAATTAAACTAATATGAGTATAATATCCTAAAATATTTTTCCTAACATGTTCTGTTTTGATAATAGCTTTCCTTAAAAATAATTCATAAATTGTGTGTGTGTGTGTGTGTGTGTGTGTACTGGATGCTATTTGACTGTACCTATAGGACTCTGGGGAATTTACACTTATAAAACTGAAGATATATTAAGATATATAAGAAACCATTATGAACTGGACTCACTTTTAAAATTCTGTGGTTATAATTGTTGGTTGAATTTTTAGAAAATGTGTTTTCTAAAATGTGTTTTGGAAAATGTGTAAAGTGTCTACAATTTGCTAAGTGGCTGACTCACCTTTGGACAATTAAAAAAAATCACCTCTAATATATATACATTTAATATTCATATCACTGCTGTGAATTGTAGGTGTCAATATTCTGATTTTACAGATGAGGAAATTGAAGCTCAGAGAAAGGGGTTGACTTGCCCAACATCACCCAGATAGTGAGGATGATGATGATGGGTATTAGTCACTGAATGTTTACTATATGCCAAGCACATTGCTAGGTCCACTTTACATGGATCTATTTAATCTTCACAATAATTCTATGAGTAGTTGCTTTTACTATCTTCGTTTTACAGATGATAAAATAAGGATTTAAGAAATTTAGAAACTTTCTCAAGACCATATAGCTAGGAAGTTGTAGTGTTGGGCACTTAATCCAGGTTTGTTATCATGGTCAGTTTAATGTGTCAACTTGGCCAGACTACAGTCTGGGGTGTGATACTCAGTTAAACACCAGTGTAGGTGTTGCTGTGAAGGTATTTCGTAGATGTGATTAAAATTCATAATCAGGTGACTTTAAGTAAGGGAGATTATCCTAGATAATCTTTGTGGGCCTGACTCAATCTGTTAAAAGGCCATAAGAGCAGAGTTGAAGCTTCTCTGAAGAAGAAATTCTGCTTGCAGACTGCAGCTTCAGTTGCCTGAGAGTTCCAGCCTGCCCTTCCTGGTGGTCTACCCTGTGGATTTCAGACTTGCCCAGCCCCATAATCACATAAGCCAATTCTTTGCAATAAATCTCTTAATATGAATCTCCTACTGGTTCTGTTTCTCTGGTTGAACTCTGACTGATACATTTGTCTAAATCCAAAGCTCAAGCACTAACCAGAATGCTATACTCATTCTTTATATATGGCAAATTAGTGTTTGAACCCAAGTCCAGAGCTCTGTGCTGCCTATGCATCAGAACCACACATTATGCTTATCATACCTTGCCTCATACTGTTAGTTTTTATATTTTGTACCCTCCAACTTGATGAGAATTTTGAAGAGACACCAAGTTTTGCTTATCTCATTTTTCGTAAACTGTATATCATGCATACAAGACCCACAGCTGTCACACCTGCACACAGCCATACGTCATTTGCCTTCTTGCTTTTGTACTCTCTCAAATTTTGTGGCCATCATTATTTTTCCTTTTCTAACTTTTCTTTCATCTTTCTGTTTTAATTCTTAATTCACAAGCTTTTTTTTAGGGGGGAGGAAGATCAGCCCTGAGCTAACATCCGTGCTAATCTTCCTCTTTTTGCTGAGGAAGACCGGCCCTGAGCTAACATCTATTGCCAATCCTCCTCCTTTTTCCCCCCAAAGCCCCAGTAGATAGTTGTATGTCATGGTTGCACATCCTTCTAGTTGCTGTATGTGGGACGTGGCCTCAGCATGGCCGGAGAAGCGGTGCGTCGGTGCGCGCCCAGGATCCGAACCCGGGCCGCCAGTAGCGGAGCACGCGCACTTAACCGCTAAGCCACGGGGCTGGCCCAATTCACAAGCTTTTAGAAGCTTAGCACTTTAGTCAATGTTGCTGTCCCCTGTCTTATCAATTATTAGAGATTGTCCTGGGTAATGTAAAACCTTAATGAGAGAAAGAGGTGATGCTCTCTCAGAGTGTTGGGTGGTGATTTGGTTTAGTTGTTTTAACCTGTGCTACAGTCCTTCCAGGGCTGGCCCCCTGACAAATATTGACAAGTAAAATTCAAAATTTTTTAGTTCCCTAATGAGTTCAGTTGGAATGGGAGAAGCATGCTCCTTACTGTAGATAAGCCCTAATTCCAAGGTCAAATGTTATCAAAGAGCAGATTCCTAAGGGTTGATTAAATGATAGGTCCCAAAAGACACTTTTCTGTTTTCCTCCTTTATTTATATTTTATTGCTTAAGTAAAATCTTTCTTTAACATTTAGTCATCTCATGTTAATTAACCTCAAAGTAAATCTTTTGTTAAGAGAATAAGAAGCCCTCCTCAGGCCTTCTTATAACTTATCAGGCCCATTTTCAATTATATTAAATTCAAGTTTAACTTTTACATACTATGGTCACACTTTTTTTCATAGTTCTTAAAGATATGGCTGATGTTAAAAATAATAACAATTGGTAGTTATATGACAGTATTATTATCATGAGTCAATAAATCTTTGGGGGCACAAGAAAATATCTATATGTGTGTTGCTATTGTAAGGACTAAGAAAACAAGATATAAAAATAGTAGGCCCTCTCTTAGCATTTAGATGAAATCAGAATTAAGACTAGAACTTAAATTTTTTGACTCTGGTTAGAGATTGAGAAATTAATTTTATTTGTTTAGATGGGTCATAGACTATGTGAGCTGAGCCACAAAATGTGGAATGTGTCTCACTTTCCTAAGGTTAGAAAAATTTACAATAAAGTTTATATAGGGTACATTTATTTTATATAGAAAACCACATACATTTTGTTTTGAAAATCCTGAAACCACTATAAAAGCTGAGACAGTTATTTGAGTTTACTCCAAGTCATTTAGCTGTTAGTACTGTGTTGTGTTGCTTACTTTGCCCTGTGGAAAAAATAGATATCTGTGTACTTAATTCCCTTGCTAATCCTTCTTTTCTTTTGCAAGAATTTTGTCAGGAATACTTGCCTACATTGGAGTCATGCAGAAGATATGTAAATATCCAACACACTTTTGCAAATTTGTGAAGTATAAAGTTGAACATGTTCAACTTTTCCCAATATAGGCTACCAAAGAAAATGTGCAGAGAAGCTATTTTGAAATCTAAACCAGTAAGGCTCAATGCAAGCTAGCAAAAGAACAAAGTGGGAATCACGCCTCTTTGTTTACTTCCAAGCACACAAATTACTTGATAAGGAGGCTTGTTTAGATTAAGTAAGCATAGACATGGTGCCAATAATATCTGATTATTACTGTTGCGCATACAAGGTAATAGAACACTTCGTTAATACTAAAACCAAATTCTGCTCTTAAAGGGGTTCCATTTGTGTTATCCCTACACAATGCAAAAGGGGCATTTGACCACAAGAAAGTGGATAGAAATGATTATTCTACATTGTTCCCATTGATATTAAACATATCTACTAACCCTGTGACTTGTACAAAGGGCGAAGTTGCCTTGAAACTTTATAATTTCCTCGACATGACAGCATTTAAGCAAGACCTGTTAAAGAACACTTTTGCAAGGAGAGAATGGAACTCTCTAAAGGATGTGGCCCACTCCTGTCTTCTCCTAATCACTTTCCTTGGTAGGTACACAAAACTTAGAGACCTCTCTAGTCCTTACTCTAAACTCATTATTTTTAGGATGACTGAGTTTGAATTCTACTCCCTTACTTTCTAGTTATGTGATTGTGCCTAAGAACTTCAGGCCTGGTCATAAATATTCTAGTCTCCTCCTTTGGGCACATGGTAGGTTTACACTTCTTCTTGAAAGAGGTCATGGCCACATGACTTCTAGGGAGGAGTCAGGGCGTAAATCACCACCTTTCTCTTCTGCCTGCATGGCTACCAGCTTCATTTCAAACAGCAGATGCTCCATAATTCTACAAAGAGCAGAGCCCTAGCCAAGCCACAATGGACAGGTAGCACAAATGAAAAATAAAACCGTTGTCTTAAATCACTGAGATTTTGGGGTTGTTTATTGTTGTAATCTCACCCATCCTTACTAACAAAGTGACCTTGGGTAAGTACTTAACCTCTGTTAGAATTGTACCTGCCTTGGGGTTGGTGTAAGGACTAAATGGGATTATCCAGTTAAAGCACTTAGCACAGTGTCTGGCACGTGATACATCCTCAATCAGTGTTGGCTGCTATTGTTACTATCATTATACAGAATCTTGGGGGCTAAAATATTATATATTTTTTAAATTCCTAAAGTTTATCGCCTTTATATGCAGCCTTTTTTAAGAATTATTTTTCTTCCACATCTTTCTAAAATGTATCACACCCTTTTCTACCTTAAATAGAGTTCTTAAGGACTTAGGGTCATCATTATAAATGTAATGTATGTAGTTCAGGACACTTTAAGGTGTGTAGGGCATCTGCTGTGATGTTTTCGGGTTTTGTGTATTTTTATAGCAGTTTTTGTTCTCTGTTGCTTCCTTGTTGTTCTCAGGGTACTTTTGACAAAATTTTCTTTCTAATCCCGTTGACCTCCTCATATTCTGCTTTTAATCTGCTGAAAATTTTGGAAGATGTTAACTAGTTTTGTTAGAATTATACATAACTTAAAAGAAACTAGCCTGAAGTAAGTGATCGCTTGGTAATTATGCATTGCTATAATTCCTTGTAGTAGCCTACTGATGTTTTTTTAAAAAGAAAGAACCCCATTTAATCCTCTGTTACTATTGTAAAAGTTTCCACTTCACTGTAGTTGAGAAGCTAAACAAAGTCTAAACTGGATAGTGTTCATATTCCATCAACTTTCCCATCCATCAGAAGTAGAAGTGAATCAGCATCACTAGTATATTTCCAGTGTAAACAAATGAGCGTGGGTGCTTATGGAGGTTCAAGGAGCTGCCATTATTCCCTGCCTCACAAACCAATCCACACCAAAAGTTGGGACTAGAAGATGTTGCCACCATTCCTGCTACTTTCAGAAATGAAGGTGGCGAAGACCTGTGAAGGTAGGAAAAGGGAATGGGGAAGGAGAGCAGATTTCCCCCAATGCACTCTTAATGTACAAGTGGAAATGGAAATTTGTCCCTACCCCTTCCAAGTGATATCACCTTATTTGAGAGTATTGCACGGTCACCCAGAATCCTAGGTTCTCTACTCTCATTGTTTGTGTGTGTTTTGGATGTTAAAGAAATAACATAGTTTCTGATCCTTATTATTTATTCAATACGTGTGATTATGGTAGATTACTAGGACATATGATTCTGAAAAATGATAAAAGGCAATACTTCTGTATATATAGGGCATTTGTTTTCTCATTGGCATCCGTTTCTCCTTCCTCTGTAACAGGCCTTGGACTTTGCTTTGAGGGGGCAAAGCAAAGGTGAAACTGGAAGAAGATCTACTTTCCCTCAATCTAGAAGACAGATATTATCTCTTGGAATTTGCATCTTGAGTGACAAAATTACTGAAGCAATTGGAATGGAATCATTGCAGCAGCAAAACCCTGAAGAGGAAGAAAAAGTCATTAGCTTCTGCTATCTAGAACCCCAGAACTGCCTGATTCCTAATCTTTTCCATTGCTTCTGGGAGTATCTCATAGCCTTTTTCTACTTTAGTCCATTTCTGTTGCTTGCATAACCAAAAAATTGCTGCATGATAAACTTTTGTGTTTTATGTTTCACAGTTAGAATTAACATAGACATTCAAAATGTTAGTTTTTCAATTTATTGAACAAGAAGATACATTTTCCTAGAACAGAACTTTAATGATTTTGAGTAAAGACAATTTCTAAAATAGGTTATCTTCTATTTATTAGAGCATGTGCTACTTGCCATGTATCATGCTAAATGCATACACATGCACACACATGTGTGTATGTCGGTTTGTGTATGTATGGTTACTTGTTTTTAAATATATATGTATAAAACTTTATGATTACAATGACTCAGCAAGTAAGATTACTATCCTCATTTTACATATTGAAGAAACTGAAGCCTAGAGTGGTTAATTTGGCAAAGTCACACTGCTAGAAACTGGTGGAGCCAGGATTTATGCCCAGGTCTGGTTGACTTAAGTACCATGATATGTTGCCTCCCCTATCAGAAATAATGTTATTTTTTGGACTCATTGTATGCCAATATCTGCTCAGAAATTAGGTATATTCTCTTTTTTCACTAGGGTCTGAGAGCAAAGCAGAATAAATGCTAACAAAAATAACCAGCAGATTTATAACACATTTCAAAAGTTAAAATGGTTGTAAATATCAGTCCTCTAGTTCAGTACTATTACTGCATTCATTTCACATTCTATTTTCAAAAGAAAGAGATTTAATTCAGTTACCCTAGATAATTCTAAGCTTAGTCAGAAGTTTATATTTAAAAATTTGTCATTTAAATTTTAATTGAATTAGAATTTCATTTCCTATTTTGTTAAGATCTGGTATTTTTCCCCCGTTTCTTTATATAAACTATTGCAAATCTAGAATGTGCATAATCCAATATAGAACAAAGAAGCAAGTGAGATTGTCAATTAAGAATCATTAGTTACTCTAGTACCATGCAACGAATGGAGAGAGCTTTATCAGTTTGTGTGCTTTCTGAAGTTCCTAAACATTTTATGATGGAAAATTAGCTGAAATGATGGAACATTTTCCACACAAAAGAATAATTTAAAAAAATTACTGATGCCTACCCAGTATTTAGGGTTCCAAAAGCACGCCACAAGAAACTAGCTTTGTGCCTAAAGAGCCCCATTGTTCAATTATTTCAAGTTAGCATTATTTACAAGATCTTTCTTGATAAGCATTTACCATTTTCAAAATTCAGTTAATTTTTGAAGTTTGTACAAAATTTTCTAGGAAATGGTTTCCTCATCTTCAAAGAATTACTGATTTTCAATTAACTTGAATGATCTAATTAAACATAAATATATCAAATACGTCTATACCTAAACACTATTGAAATGAAATACCTAGATGCCAAAATATATGTCATATTTTCAAGGATTATGGGTTAATATAAAAAAAAATCTAATTTCTACCATAAATATTTGCCAAAAAATTGAGGCAGAATTGTGAGACCTTGCCTATAGTGCAAATACAGTTATATGTTTAAAATGAGGCAAAAAAAAAAAAAAAAAAAGATATAGAAAAGGCATCTAGTGCAGTGGTCCCCCATGTATGCATAGCCAAACATGGGAGAGAGCTATGTTCCAGTTTTCTCCAGGAATCCTCCCAAGTATTAAGAGTAGTTCTTAGAACTGTGGTTCTCCAACATGAACAGGCTTGTCTATTCATGACTCCTTCTCTTAATTCACAGCATACAATCCCATTAGGAAAGAACAAGAATAGAATAAGGCTCTGTATCAGTCAAGGTTCTGCAGAGAAACAGAGCCAATATGTATATTATACATATATAAAGAGATTTGTTTTAAGGAAGTGGCTTATGAGATTGTGGGGACTGACAAGTCAGACACCTGGGCCCGCAGGCCAGCAGGCTGGAAACTCAGGCAGGAGTTGATATTTCAGTCTTGGGGCAGAATTCCTTTTTCTCCAGGAACCCTCAGTTTTTGCTTTTAAGGCTTTCAACTGATTGATGAGGCCCATTCACATTATTGAGGGTAATCTCCTTTACTTAAAGTCAACTGATTGTAAATATTAACCACATCTACAAAAATACTTTCACAGCAACACGTAGATTAGTGTTTGGTTAAATAGCTGGAAACTATAGCATAGCCAAGTTGAATCATCACCAGGTCTCTATGTGGCAACCATGCTGGCAGAAGGAAGTCTCTGGAAATTTTTCAGACATAGGCCAACCTGTTCAAGGGTGGCTGGGGAAAGGAGGTAGAACAGGTGTCACCTCTTGCCCTTTCTTCCCTCCAGGCACCCCCCACTCTACTTCCCCAGTGCTTGTGCAGCCATGGTGATGAGCAGAGGGGAAGCTGTGATCTAGATAAGCTAGGAAATGATGGTTTAATCACTTCTGGGAAACTTGGGTGTAAGACGTTAAGATCTAGATGTTTTTATGATGGTTCTTGACAAATAGCTCTTGTAGGGTCAGGGTGAAGGACATAATTTTTTGGTGAAAACAATGCCCTTTGTTTCACTTTGCTGACGAGAGTCTAAATAAGGTTTTACTTTGAAATGCCACTTATGGAAGCTGTTTGGGCCTCCCCTCTCCCCTTGGCACAAAATTATAGTATTCAATAATAAATTAATGCTATCAGACTAGTAGCTAGGCTCAAGACTAGTGGGGGGTTTGAGGTTTCCAAATCCCTTGCTTTCAGAACCTCTGAAATATGTCTTCTTCTTATGGCTGCTTTATGCTAAAAACCTGTGAACTTGGACACAGAGAACAGGGATAGTAATGGAAAGATTGGATCCTGGATAAGCATAAAGTTATTCACTATTTAAAAGTCTTGAAGGTATAATCCAAAATACGGGTCATGGAAAATTTTAAGGACATAGTAATGTTATGAGACAATCTTACAGTCCTATTTTGTGTAACAGGCCAGTCAAATAATGAAGGGTAGGAATGAAAAATAAGCCTTATGCAACATGATAAGGAGATGAAATTTTGTTTCCAACTTTAGCTTTAGAACCATGGATAGTTAATAAAATCCTGTGGCAATTACTTTCCTGTCTTCCCCTAATAAAACCTGACCAATGAGAAAACGTAACATATAAACAGCTAATGAAATAGTTACAAAATAAACACAGACTTTCCTTTATTTCAGAGTAATTTCAGCCGAGAAATAAAACAGCTAACAAAAGCCACAGAGTTTTTATCATCCAGTGCAGGCAAAGCATTTAGTAAAACCATAATCCCCAAAATTGACGGTAACCGAAAATACTGCAGAAAGATTTTCCAGTATTTGCCCCAGTGATGTTTTAGCAGTCTCTACCTCTAGGATACCATCAGAGTTTATGTTATTATTTTACAGGAAAAGATTTCAATTTACTCAAATTGTGTCAGGACTAGCACTTAGCAAGTTCAGTCATTTTTTTCTTTACCCGTGGTTAAAAAATAACCGAAAAGCAAACAATCCAAAGGGGGGTGGGTGGGGAGAAAAACATACTTATATGATGCTTTTGTAAAGGCAAAAAGTTAAATCATTTCTGTACTGAAAATTATTGAAAAATTTTAATAATCTTTCACTTCCCAGTTGAGGCCAAGTGGGAAGCAATGTGGCAGTGCTATTTGGACTCAGTAGGACTCCTTCCTTGGCTCCTCTTAACCACAAAGAAAAGTGCTTTGTTTGCTCTGAAGAGAACTTACACAGAGTCTCAGCAGAAACATCTGTAGTTTTGCAGAAAATAAAACTACTGAGGTATGTCTTTTACAGCTAGAAGCAAGATAATAAACAGCTATTAGGACCTCTACTTCCATTGTATTACCTGATAAAAACAGACGAATTAGGCTCTCTACTTCTAACGTATTACCATGATAAAAACAGGTTAATGCTATTTTGTATGAAGTATAGACCTCAAAGGAATTTTGGCCTTGTTTTCATAGGAGTAGAAAATACTGTATATGTTTCCCTTCTCTGTTTATAAAGCCACAGAATCAGGGTCACTTTCAGAATCAATGCTCACTTTCTCAGAACTTGATGGTACACTTTTTTTGCCAGGATAATCTCATTGATTCCAAATGGAGGTCAGGCCTTCTGGCATGGTTAAATGTCATAATCTAGGTCATATTTTTGCTAATTTATTTCTTAACACATTAAAAAGTTTTCCTGCTCCTGAGTCTTACTTAGTAAAGCTTCTGATTGAGCCAATGAACTAGTGCTTGATCCTTTGAATCTGAGTGTAATTAGTCTGATGCTTTCTCACATTTTTCACAACTGACTGAGTTGAATAAAATCCTTCTATTTTATTGGGACACTTTGGGTAGAAAGTTCAGTTGTTTCTGAACTTTGGACAAGTTTGGGTAGAACTTGTCTTGGGACAACTTGGGTAGAAGTTGGGGCACTTTGGGTAGAAAGTTCAATTGTTTGAGGCAAAGCTAGCCAGTCCCCCCAGGCCACATGGGCACTCAGAAACTCATGAGAGTGAGGTACCCTTTTGACTGTCTCCAACTTGACTTGCTAGTTCTGATTAATTATGCTATTGCTTAAAATAGATGAAGACTCAAATGAGAAAAAAACAATCTACTGAAAAGCTTTCACTGCTGACTCAACATAACAACAGTTATTTTGTGGGTTGTGATGTCAATGTCCAATTATTATGGTCCCATTTTGTTGTCTTTTCTTTTAAAGTACAAGGAAAATTGTGTGAAGAGGCAGGGACCAAATATCCTGCAAATGTGTATAGGAAAGCTGAAGCGGCAGGAAGATAAATTAAAGTTTGGTTTGTGTCCACAAATATTGAGAGTAGTGGGAAAATGTACAGACACTTTGTCATTTGTTGGTTCTTCTAGTTTTTCAAGTTCTCAGCAGAACCCAGGATGAAAGTCATTCTATAATAAACTAATGATTTCATGGTAATGTAGTTAAAACTTACAAAAAAAGGAGTCAAAAAACTTTCTGGAAATATTTTTTTGTATTTCTCTGGCTGCGTAGTGTCTAGGTAAAACTGAATGCTGAGGATAAATCCTAAACTACTTCAAAAAATGTGATCCTATTAGAAAATGTACTTCCTAGTTCCCATGTCAATCAGTATTCAAAATGCTTGATTTGGAGAAAATAAACCTATTGCTAAAATTGACCATACTCTGGAGCCACACTTAAGATTTTGCTAAACCAGTGAAAATATTTCTAAGATTGCTGTAATGCATGTGCTCACCATGAAACAGTCTTTTCAATATAGTATTTTCCATAACTTTGGGGAGAATTCACTAGAGCACAGGTGCTCAGGTGTAAACACATGATGTGAAATCATGTCAGGAGGCCAAAAGGAGTTTTTGTTTTTTTCCAACCAAAAAAGACAAGGGGATTTGAATTAGTTAGAAAGCTTTCCCAAGAAGATACTATTAAGCTGAGATCTAAAAGACAAATAGATTTCCTTTAGCCATATGATTAACCAAAGTCTAAAAGCAAGGAAGAAAACAAAATGTACGATGCAGCTGAATGGCTTTATTAATTAATTAACTAATTAATTAATTAAATCTTGAGTGTCTTCTATGTGCACAACATGAACTAAGCTCTGGGGATATAATGGTGAGCCAAAACACACTCAGACATGGTCCTTGTGTCAATTCCTTTCTGTGGAGGGAGACAAACACTGATCAAATTACAGAAACAAATGTAAAATCATAATGCTGTTAAATAGAACAAGATGCTATGAGAACATATACAAAGGGAATGTGAACTAATTGAGGCTGCCAAGGAAGGCTTTTCTGTGAAAGTTACAACTGAGCTGAGATCTGCATAAGAGTTAAATAGCCAAAGAGAGGAGAGCACAGTGTTTCAGGCAGAGGGAGCAGCATGTACAATTTGACTGCCCATCTTTACTAGAGCAGCTTCTGCTCTCCTCACAAATAACACAACAGCGTTTTTTTTTTTTTGAGGAGGGTTGGCCCTGAGCTAACACCTGTTGCCAATCTTCCCCCTTTTTTCCTCCCCAAAGCCCCAGTAGATAGTTGTATGTCATAGTTGGACATCCTTCTAGTTGTTCTATGTGGGATGCTGCCTCAGCATGGCTTGATGAGCAGTGCGTAGGTCTGCGCCCAGGATCCAAACTGGTGAACCCTGGGCCGCTGAAGCAGAGGGCACGGACTTAATCTCTATGCCACCGGGCTGGCCCCCACAACAGCGTTATACGACAGCGAGAGTCCGAAGAACTTTTTCAGTTCAAAGTCTAAATAAATCACAGAGTGGCTGAAAGAGTAAACTAATTACTCAGGGCCTTAAACTGGGTTATGGTGGGGACAGCGATTTTGATGTGCACTGAGGCAGTGGACTAAGAAAAGAGGAGAAGGAAATGTAGAAAGAAGATCTCAGTACCATCTGGGAAAGAGAGGCTCTGGGCCCTGTGCTTCAGAGGACCCTCATATCACAAATTTATGCAGCACATAAACAATAAATTATTTAAAAACCATAGACACTTCTGTCACTAAACATTCATGCTTGTGACTAACACTCATCAGGCTACAGGGAAATTCTTTTCCACATCTTTTACCCTACCTCCTGGAAATAAAAAGAAATTGCATCCGAATATGCTATGACATATTGTGGGATATGTTATTTCCAACATGAGAAAAGGAGAATGCTTCAGACTCCAGGGAGGATTTGAATGGCAGAAGCACTTAAATAAGAGAAAAGATAAATTAAATAACTTGTCAAATCCTTCTTCTCATAGCATGAATTCAATAGGTACTTGCATAATAAAGTTTCATTTCCTACTAGTGCTAAGCATCCATTTTCTTGCTTCTCTCCATATAAACCAATTCATGGTTCTGGAATTACTCCAGATGTGCTTAGTATTTGCAAATTATTGCATATGATGGCTAAAGAATATTGTGCAATATTAAACAGTTCATATTGCTCTTAAATTTGTATGCATCTCTAGCTAGATGTAATATACTTAAAGTGTGATCCTGATTCTTAACATTGGCAACTAAATGGATGTTGAATGCTAGAAATGCAAATATAGTTTTATTTCTATAAAAATATTTAATAAAATTAATTAAATTTTCAAATACTAAAAATTTCAGTTGTTTAATTTTGCTTTATAATTGGATATTCATTATAGTTTATACTTTGCCTCTTAATTTCAATAATTTTGTATATTTTAGAAGAAAAATAACTTGGAAAGTTTTCATTTTTCTGCATTTTAAATTTATATTTTTGATTAAAATACATTAAATTTTATACCCTTTATGCAACTACATTTTACTTTTTAATCTTTTAGATCGTTGAGAATGAAGACCAATGAAGAATAGAGAATTGTGATAGAAATAGAGAATTCAAAAATAGAGATTAGGAAAAAAAAGCTGGAAAGAAAACAAAGAAATAGAAAATTTTTAAAGAGGAGTTCTACTTAAATTAAAAATAAAAATGTGGGAACAATGAAAGTGAGCAGACTTCTGTTGAGCATGACCCTAATAGAATTTGCAAACGAGAAATTACAAGTCCTTATTTAATGAAGATTTAACTACTGATCAAAACAATGCAAATTAACAAGAACGTTATTCTCATCAAATCCACAACTTAAATAGGTCAGATGAAAAACTTTTGCAACTTTATGTTCTTTATTAAATGAAGATTTAATTACTAATTAATGAATGAAAAAGAGAATCAATTTTATATCAATTTCATAACCCAGAAACAACAAACGCAACTCTAGCCTGCCCTTTAGAAGACGGAGAAATGAATGGTCCTGAAGTCAGCAAATCTGGGAAGAAATCCTCCAGAGCATTGACTGGATGATGATCTTGGAAATGGTGATGCCACGTCCTTCTGACAGTATGAGAATGTTGCTAGTAAAACACATTCAGGTTCAAATTAATGATTACGATTTTCCATTGCATGAACATGGCAGAATTTTTAATATTTCATTGTATTCCAAAATTCTTTCAAATAGAAGGAGATTATAGAAACTGGCTTTTGTATTCTCTATTTAGAAACTATTTTGTTATCACTGTTAACATGTTTCACAACCAATCTTCATGATAGACTTCAGCCAATGCGTGTATTTGTGATAGGAAACACTTAAATTCTTAATTAAAATGCCATGGAATGTCCTTTGCACACAAAAAAGTGCAGATATAATTACTAAAACTGAAAAAAGGGTCAAATAAACTGCAAACAGCTAATAATAATCCACAAATAAAAGTAAAATGTCCAATAGTACATGGGCATAATGTTCTTTAAAGACTAATATATTCAGCCAAGCTTAATGACGCCTTTCACGGCACAACAGCAACATAGTTATAGAACTTAATGGCAAATGTCTAGGATTTGTAGAAATGATTTTGAAATTTGATGGAAGAATGACCAAAAATTTAAGATGGATAAAAAGTAATGAAACAAATGATGACTCTTTCCTAAGGAGAATTAAAAATGAAATTCTTGATTTGAGACAATAAAGTGAGATAAGAAATCATCCCTAAAATTTTTAAAAAGCAAAAACTACTCAGTTCAACTTGATTGTATAGGATCCAAAGTAGTGCTACGTAAATAACCTTTATTTGTATACATATTGAACTACCAGGAAAGGAAAACAAGGAAGTTGAAATTAGTGAATATTTCATTGGTTTCATACCTGTTGTAAAAACTACAGGTTTTTACTTGAGGGAAGAGTTGAAAAAACAACTTCAATTTTAGGCTCTGATTTAAAAGATTGTTGAGGGAAAAACTATGATTCTGGTGCTGATGTGGTTGATAATAAAGGTGATTTGGGCAAAAAAATACAGAAGGATTCTTTGTGCCATGTATGGTACATAGTGTGAATTTGTTACTAAGAGACATGGTCTCAATACGGCTAATATTGTTGACGTTCCCTGGAAAAGTTTAAACATTATATATGGTATTTTCAAGATCTGTCCAAAGGTGGAACATCTTGAGAAAAACATTGAATTCGACCTAATAGATACTGGTGGATAAACAATGGGAGTGCTGATCAAATGCTACTAAAGCAATTAGATTTAAACAAGATTCAAAATGTACTAGAACAGTTAAGTAAAACAACAAAAAATTTCTCAAATATTGAGTTATGATTTTTGGCAGAAAATGAAATTAATGTTGAATATATCCACATATTTACTTGCTATTATAGTAATAATATTTAGCATAATATTTAGCAAAAGCTTAGGGAAAAAACAGATCTAAGTTTGGTTATTTCACTTTGAAAAGGATTGAAAACTCTTAAAATTAAAGAAAGTGGTTTTTATAAATAGAAAGAAACTACATGTGCAATATGCAACAAAAGTTACAATCAGAAAAAATATAAGAAAATTAAAATGAAGAAATAAAAATGTTCACATGACAATGAAGAAGAGTCACATACTAAAAAAAAAAAAGAAAAAAAAATCCCCAGACTAATTTCTGTAAAGGCTATTTTCTGGCTATTAGAAACCAAAGAAAAATTTAAACAAATTGAGCAACGTACTGCTATTTTTAATTTTTAACAATATTCCAGAATTGAAAAATGTGAAAGCAGAATTAAGAAATACTGTATGAATCTAGATCTTGTCTTAAGAGATCCTGAATAATCACAATGTGATAGCAACCTATATGATGAAATTAAAATACTTTGTAATATTTTTTGTGATAATTTATCATATGCAAACCCATTACAGTATTTGAGCATGGTGTGTGAAATGAATATTCACTTCTGAACTTAGTATTGCTTTAAAAATTTTGTTAGCAATTCCATTTGCCAGTGTCTCAGCAGAGGTAAGTTTCTCCAAATGGAATGAATAAAAACTGTGTAATAATTTCGACCCAAGAAAAGTTGTCTAATTTGGTATTTCCTGTGAGTGGAACTCAAATTAGGTGAAAAATCTTGATTTAAAAAGATAATTAGTAATTTTGGTGAGCCAAAGGCAAGAAAAATATATTTTATAAAATATATAATATTTTATGAATTATGGCTGTCTTTTATTATTACTTGTCCAAATATCACTCAGATAGGTGCAATAATAATTAAATTCAGCGGTCTTTGTTATGTTGCTGCCTTTAGTCATATAAAACCCATAGCTTTGCATATATTTAAAAAATGTTGTTTTTATGAAGTTATATGTCAAGATGGGAAGATAAGACATATTTTAGCTAACAGTTTTGTTAGCCTGATTTGTAACTTGTAAATACCGGCCTTTGTTTGTATTCTTGCCCTAGTATTGCCCAGATAGAGGGCAATGGACCAGCCTGTTGGACAGTAGCCCGGAGGCCCAGGCTTGGTCAGCCTCATTTAGGTTAATGATTGGTAGGATAAGATTGTGGAAAGCTTGGAGTTAGACCGCATAAAGACAGACAACAAGCAACACTATTTGCAATCCCTTGAAAAATTTAGAGCAGGATAGAAAGAGCTTAAGAATGCCAGATGCCTGGGATGAGGGTAAGGGGGAAGAGGTTACTTTTAAGTGGTATTCTTCATCACCTCTTTTCCCCTTCATCGTTCACCCCCACTCTAGGACTTGCTACGCTGAAGACAAGTGCCCAAGAGCTAGATGGTATTACCTAGGCTTAGCCCTAATGCTTATAAAAACCACTTATGTGCTTAAATCTCGCCTGTCTCAGTTTCCTCCTTTAGAAATTGTGAGTTAGAGTATTAACCTATTATACCATATTGCTATGATGGGTAGTAAGTAAAAATAATTATAGAATACTTGGCAAAGATAAAGCCTAAATGAGTGTGCCATGATAATATTTGCTATCCTTATAATGCATTGAAAAATTATTATCATGTAGTTATGACCTATTTGCTATATTTCCACTTAGTTGTTAATTACTTTCTTGGAAATATTTTTATATGGATAATCTATCAGAGATTTAAGTGAACTTTCTTCAGATCTAATTACAGGCTTCTTTTCCCAGAGCATGACCTTCCGCCTCCCCACTGCCCCCCCCCCCCCAAAAAAAGGGACAATACCTACCTTGGACAGAGGTAAACTCAGTCCCATTTGTTTTTTCTCTTTAGGTCTTCTGGTGCTAATTAACAGATAGTCTTTGTTTTCTATTTGATAAACCAATGGCTAACATGTGCTTCCTCTTTAGCCTGTGGAAGTAGTTTGTCATCGGAGGCTGTATGTCAGAATCTGGCACAGCACTGAGCTGGATTTACAAACCACTTCTCCCATCCACTTGGTAGGTTATTTCATTTTTCAGTCATACTAGTTCAAACATCAAATTCATATAGGTACTTGCCCTCACGTTTCAGTTGAAGTCACTTTGCCCTGCTATTTTTATTCTATTTTCAAGACCAGTCCTTGATAAAACAAAGTAAAAACTTAACTGTGTTTGGAAAGTGTAACAAAAATCTTCTTAAAAAAATATATATATCAAAGTGATTTTATTTGTTATTATTTATTTTTGAGACAAAAATCTTGTTTTTTTTTCCTCTTCCCTCAAGTGACTATGGTCTGTATCAATGTAGATCACAATAGAGGCAAATATCTACTGTGTTTTGTTTTTGCCATCCATATAATAGAAACCTGTACTAGTTATATATTGATGCATAACAGATTACTACAACAGTTAGTGGCTTAAAACAACAAACATGTATTATCTCACAGTTTCTGTGAGTCAGGAAGTAGGGAGCAGATTAGCTGGGGGGCTCTGACTCAGGGTGTCTCATGAAGTTGCAATCAAGATATCAGCTGGGACTGTAGTCATCAGAATGCTTGACTGGTGCTGAAGGAAGTGCTTCCAAGATGGCTCATTCCCAGGACTGTTGGCAATTTCCTACCATGTGGGCCTCTCCATAGGGTTGCTCAACCATCCTCACCATGTGGTAGCTAGATTCTCCCAGAGTGAGTGACCTAGCCTTTGAAGTCACATATCATTATGTCTGCTGTTTTATTGGTCATACAGACCAATCCTGATACAATGTGGGGAGGAGGAATATCAGAGCATGAATATTAAGAGGCAGGGTCACTGGGGGCCAGTTTGGAGACTGGCTACCACAAATAGGGTTGTGTTTGGAGCACTCAGCAACCAGGGTTGAAGCCAAAATGCATCCAGGAGAAGCTGTGACCTTTGAGTTCTTCTTGAAAATTTCTTAACCTTTGAGATATGTATTGGCTACCATTTGGGCAATGGTGAAAAAATGTTGGACGTGGGAGCCAGCAATCTCAGTTCAAATTCCAGCTCTTGACTACCTTTGGAAGAGGCTTGATCTAAATCTGACTATCTCAGTTTTGTTTTTCTATAAAATGGAGGAATTAATACACATCCATCTGTGCTTAGTAGATTGTATGCAAGGTTTAAGCTGTAGCTCTAAGTATAGCGCCAGGCGTACAAGAGCCAGTTTCCTTTCTCCTTCCCCTCAAGAGACTCTAAAGCAGAATTGCCCAAACATTGTGCTCTGAAATACCACTTTTCATCTTGCCATCCCTCCAAAGCCCCTGGGTCTGTCACTTCTGGCTGACAGTGGCCTCCTCCAGTGTGCCAAACAAGTATTAACATTGTATATGTTTATCATTGTGAAAACCTTTGGGAAGCACTTCTCTAAAAGAGGATTTCCTTAAAATAGCCATTCAAAAAGACATCTAATAAGGTACTCAGGATAAATAAATATATACTAGTCTCTAAGAGAACTGTTTCATCATAGGCACGAGAACATATTTAGCAACATCTGAGAACTATCTTCCCAAACTTTCCCAATCTTAAAAGCAGAGATTCAGATGTAAATAAGCATCTCCAAGGGATGGGACTGGGAATCCATAGTTTTAACAAGGACTCTTAAAATTCTTGAGATTAGGCGTGTTTAGGAAACACCATATCTGGTGAATTTACCTGTAGAAAGTGGAATGTGGGGAATTGGGGAGGGAGTGGTGGGCACCTAGAAAAAAGGGGAGCAAGTATTGAGATTTTCTCACTTAGAAATTCTGGCATAGTGACTGATTTAGCATTTGCAGGTCCGTGTGTGTGTGTGTGTGTGTGTGTGTGTATGTGTGTGTAAAGTGGGGTGTGGGACAGCTAACAATCTGTATGTTATGTATGTTGTATTTGCACTTCATTCAGTGTAACTAGAATATAGGAAGTGCTCACTATGTTTAAGACATCTTACTATGTAGTGACCTCCCCATCTCTGCTCAGCTACTCTCGTGTGATGAACTAGGCAAAACATGTCTCCTCTCCCACTCTGCTTTTAATAGTATTACTCTAGCTGTAACTCAAATGCCTGTCATGTCTGGGAATGAAATGCAATGAAGGAAACTGACTGGTTTAAGATGATAGAGAAAAAGATCTCCAAGAGTAATTTCAGTGAAAAAAGCAAGATAAAAAAACAATGTCTATAATATACTACCTTTGTGTAAAAATGGAGAAAGTAAGACTATGTGTATTTTCTTATAATTTGCCTAGAAAGACTATAGAGGAATGCAAAAGAAACTAATAAAAGTGGTTACCTTGAAGGAAGTTGGGGCAGATGGGTAGATAAGACAGAGAGTGAGACTTTTCACTATATATCTTTTTAAAAAAGATTTTGAAATAAATGAATTTATTACCTTTTTATTTTCTTATTATTTTGGTGCCTTTTTTATTAAAGTATAATTGACATACAATATCCTATCAGTTTCAGGTGTACATCATAGTGATTCAATATTTATATGCATTACAAAATGATCACCATGATAAGTCTAGTTACCATCTGTCACCATACAAAGTTGTTACAATATTATTGACTGTATTCTCTATGCTGTACTTTACATCCCCATGACTTACTTATTTTATAACTAGAAGTTTGTACCTCTTAATCTTCTTCACCTATTTCACCTGTCCCTCAACGCCTCCCCCCTCTGATAACCACCAGTTTGTTTCCTGTATCTATGGGTCCATTTCTGTTTTGTTTTGTTTGTTCATTTATTTTGTTTTTTTAGATTCCACATATAAGTGAAAACATATGGTATTTGTCTTTCTCTGTCTGACTTAGTTCACTTAGCATAATACCCTCTAAGTCCATCCATGTTGTCGCAAATGGCAAGATTTCATTCTTTCTTACGGCTGTGTAATATTCCATTGTAAATATATATATATATATATATTTACATTCTTTATACATTCATTCATCTATAGATAGACACTTTGGTTGCTTCCATATATTGGCTATTGTAAATAATGCTGCAGTGAATATAGTGGTGCATATGTCTCTTTGAATTAATATTTTTGTTTTCTTTGGATAAATATCCAGAAGTGGGATTGCTAGATCATGTGGTAGTTCTAGTTTTAATATTTTTTATTGATGTTTTAATAGTTTTTAACATTGTGAAATTTTGAGTTGTACATTTTTTGTTTGTCCTTCACCATATATATGTCTCCCTTCACCTCTTGTGCACATCCCCCACCCCCATTGCCCCTGGTAACCACGATACAGTTTTCTCTGTCCATGTGTTGGTTTATATTCCACATATGAGTGAGATCATACAGTGTTTGTCTTTCTCTTTCTGTCTTACTTCACTTAACATAATGCCCTCCAGGCCCATCCATGTTGTTGCAAATGGGACGATTTTGTCTTTTTTTTAATGGCTGAGTGGTATTCCATTGTATATATACACCACATTTTCTTGATCCAATCGTCAGTCGAGGGACACTTATGTTGCTTCCACTTCTTGGCTATAGTGAATAATCTAGTTTTAATTTTTTGAGGAACCTCCATATCGTTTTCCATAGTGGATGTACTGATTTACATTCCCACCAACAGTGTATGAGGGTGCCCTTTTCTCCACATCCTCTTCAACATGTTATTTTCTCTCTCTCTTTTTTTTTTTTTTGTGAGGAGATCAGCCCTGTGCTAACATCTGCCAATCCTCCTCTTTTTTTTGCTAAGGAAGACTGGCCCTGGGCTAACATCCGTACCCATCTTCCTCCACTTTATATGGGATGCCGCCACAGCGTGGCTCGCCAAGCAGTGCGTCGGTGCGCGCCCAGGATCCGAACTGGCGAACCCAGGGCTGCCGCAGCAGAGCGCGTGCACTTAACCGCTTGTGCCACTGGGCTGTCCCCATATTTTTTCTCTTTTTGATAATAGCCATTCTGATAGGTGTGAGGTGGTATCTCATTGTGGTTTTGATTTGCGTTTCCCTAATAATTAATGATGTTGAGCATCTTTTCATGTGCCTGTTGGCCGTCTGTATGTCGTCTTTGGGAAAATGTCTATTCAAATCCTCTGCCCATTTTTTTTCTGTGAAGGAGATTAGCTCTGAGCTAACGTATGTTGCCAATCCTCCTCTTTTTTGCTGAGGAAGATTAGTCCTGGGCTAACATCCGTGTCCATCTTCCTCTACTTTATATGGGATGCTGCCACAGCATGGTTTGATGAACAGTGTGTAGGTCCGCACTCAAGATCCGAACCGGCAAACCCTGGGCCACCAAAGCGGAACTCGAGAACTTAACCACTACACCACCAGGCCGGCTCCACTCTGCCCATTTTTTAATCAAGTTGTTTGTTTGTTTGTTTTGAGGAAGATTGGCTCTGAGCTAACATCTGTTGCCAATCTTCCTCCTTTTTTCCTTTTTTTTCTCCCTAAAGCCCCAGTAGTAAGTTGCATGTCGTAGTTGTTCATCCTTCTAGTTGCTCTATGTGGGACACTGCCTCAGCATGGCTTGATGTACAGTGTGTAGGTCCACGCCCAGGATCTGTACTGGCGAACCCCAGGCCACCAAAGTGGCACGCGAAAACTTAACCACTATGCCACTGGGCTGGCCCCAAGTTGTTTGGGCCATTTTGATATTAAGTTGTGTAAGTTCTTTTTATAATTTGGATATAACCGCTTATCAGATGTATGATTTGAAAATATCCTATCCCATTCAGTAGATTGCCTTTTTGTTTTTTTGATGTGCAAAGCTTTGTATTTGATGTAATCCCATTTGTTTATTTTTGCTTTTGTTTCCCTTGCCTGAAGAGATTGGTCCAAAAAAATATTGCTAAGACCAATGTCAAAGAAAACTGCCTATGTTTTCTTCTAGGAGTTTTATGGTTTCAAGTCTTACATTCCAGTCTTTAATCCATTTTGAATTTCTTTTTGTATATGGTGTAAGATAGTGGTCTAATTTCATTCTTTTGCATGTAACTGTCCAGTTTTCCCAGCACCATTTATTGAAGAGACTGTCTTTTCCCCATTGTATATTCATTCCTCCTTTGTCATAGATTAATTAATCATATATGCATAGGTTTATTTCTGTGCTCTTTACTTTATTCCATTGATCTGTGTGTCTGTTTTTGTGCCAGTACTACACTATTTTTATTACTATAGCTTTGTAGTGTAGTTTGAAATCAGGGAGCAGCTTTGTTCTTCTTTATCAAGATTGCTTTGGTTATTTGGGATCTTTTGTGGTTCCATACAAATTTTAGGATTCTTTGTTCTAGTTTTATGAAAAATGCCATTGGTATTTTGATGGTGATTGCATTGACTCTGTAGATTGCTTTGGGTAGTATGGACATTTTAACAATATTAATTCTTCCAAACCATGAACATGCTATATCTTTCCATTTATTTGTGTCATCTTCAGTTTCTTTCATCAATGTCTTATAGTTTTCAGAGTACAAGTCTTTCACCTTCTTGGTTAAATTTATTCCTAAGTGTTTTATTCTTTTTGATGCAATTGTAAGTGGGATTATTTTCTTCATTTCTCTTTCTGATGGCTTGTTATTAGTGTATAGAAACACAACTGATTTCTGTATATTAATTTTATATCCTGCAACTTTATTGAATTTATTTATTAGTTCTGATAGTTTTTTGGTGGACTTTTTTAGGGTTTTCTATATTTGGTGTCATGTTATCTGCAAATAGTGACAGTTTTACTTCTTCCTTTGCAATTTGGATGCCTTTTTTTTTTCTTTCTCTTGCCCAACTGCTGTGGCTAGGACTTACAATACTATGTTGAATTAAAGTGGTGAGAGTGGGCAGCCCTGTCTTGTTACTGATCTTAAAGGAAAAGCTTTCAGCTTTTCACCATTGAGCATGATGTTAGCTGTGGGCTTGTCATATATGGCCTTTATTATGTTGAGGTACATTCCTTCTATACTCACTTTATTGAGAGTTTTTATCATAAATGGATGTTGAATTTTGTCAAAATCTTTTTCTGCATCTATTGAGATGATCATATAATTTTTATCCTTCATTTTGTTAATGTAGTGTATCGCGTTGATTGATTTGTGGATGTTGAACCATCCTTCCATCCCTGGAATAAATCCCACTTGATTGTGGTGTATGATCCTTTTGATGTATTGTTGTATTTGGTTTGCTAATATTTTGTTGAGGATTTTTGCATCTATGTTCATCAGGGATATTGGCCTGAAGTTTTTTTTCTTGTAGTGTCCTTGTCTGGCTGTGGTATCAGGGTAATGCTGGCCTTGTAAAATGAGTTTGAAAGTATTTCTTTGTCTTCGATTTTTTGAAATACATTGAGAAGGATAGGTATTAACTCTTCTTTAAATATTTGGTAGAATTCACCTGTGAAGCTGTCAGGTCCTGGACTTTTGTTTTTTGGGAGTTTTAAAATTACTGATTCAGTTTCATTACTTGTAATTATTCTATTTATATTTTCTATTTCTTCATGATTCAGTCTTGGAAGGTTGTGTGTTTCCAGGAATTTATCCATTTCTTCTAGGTTTTCCAATTTGTTGGCATATATTTGTTCATAGTAGTCTTATGATCATTTGTATCTGTAGCTTCAGTTGTAATTTATTCTCTTTCATTTCTGATTTTATTTATTTGGATTCTATTTTTTTCCTGATGAGTCTGGCTAAAGGTTTATCAATTTTATTTATCTTTTTAAAGAACCAGCTTTTAGCTTCATTGATTTTTTCTGTGTTTTTTGGTGTCTGTTTCATTTATTTTCACTCTGATCTTTATTATTTCCTTCCTTATACTAACTTTGGGCTTTGTTTGTTCTTCTTTTTCTAATACCTTTAGGTGTAAAGTTAGATTGTTTATTTGAGATTTTTTCTTGTTTTTTGAGGTAGGCCTGTATTGCTATGACTTCCCTCTTAGAACTGCTTTTGCTGCGTCGCATAGATTTTGGAAAGTTATATTTCTATTTTCATTGGTCTCAAGACATTTGTGATTTCCTCTTTGATTTCTTCATTGACCCATTTGTTGTTTAGTAGTATATCGTTTAGTCTCCATGTTTTTGTATTTTTTCCAGTTTTCTTTTTGTAATTGATTTCTAGTTTTGTTTGGTTGTGGTTGGAAAAGATGCTTGATATGATTTCAGTCTTCTTAAAGTAAATGAGACTTGTTTTGTGGCCTAACATGTGGTCTTTCTTGGAGAATGTTTCATGTGCACTTGAAAAGAATGTGTATTCTGCAAGTTTTTGGATGGAACATTCTGTTTATATCTATTAAGTCCGTCTGGTCTAATGTGTCATTTAAGGCCAATGTTTCCGTATTGATTTTCTGTCTAGATGAACTATCCATTGATGTAAGTGTGGTATTCAAGTCCCCTACTATTATTATATTACTGCCAATTTCTCCCTTTATGTCTGTTAATATTTGCTTTATACATTGAGATGCTCCTATGCTGGTTGTATAAATATTTATGAATGTTATATCCTCTTCTTAGATTGACCCCTTTGTCATTATGTAATGCCCTTCTTTGTCTTTTTTTTACAGTCTTTGTTTTAAACTCTATTTTGTCTGATACGAATGTTGCTACCCCAGCTTTCTTTCTGTTTCCATTTGCATGGATTATCTTTTCAATCCCTTCACTTTCAGTCTGTGTGTGTCTTTAGATCTGAAGTGAGTTTCTTGTAGGGAGCATATAGATGGGTCTTGTGTTTTTTTTCCATTCAGCCACCCTATGTCTTTTGATTGGAGCATTTAGTCCTTTTACATTTAAAGTAATTATTGATAGGTCTCTGCTTATTGCCATTTCGTTAATTGCTTTCTAGTTGGTTTTATAGTTCTTCTCTGTTCCTTTCTTACTCTCTTGGTTTCTTCCCTGTGGTTTGATGGTTTTCTTTAGTATTATATTTGGGTTCCTTTCTCTTTATTTTTTGTGTATCTATTGTAGGTTTTTAGTTTTTAGTTACCATGAGGTTCATATATATATCAACCTCTTTCTCTCTCTCTATATATAACAGTCTATTTTAAGGTGATGGTCACTTAAGTTTGAATGCATTCTAAAAGCACTACATTGTTACTCTCCCCCATGTTTTATGGTTTTTTGTTTTTCTGAGAAAGATTTGCTCTGAACTAACATCTGTTGCCAATCTTCCTATTTTGTTTTTCCTCCCCAAAGCCCCAGTACGTAGTTGTTTATTCTAGTTGTAAGTCCTTCTAGTTCTTCTATGTGAGCTGCCACCACAGCATGGCTACTGACAGACAAGTAGTGTGGTTCCATGCCAGGGAACTGAACCTAGGCCGCCAAAGTGGAACAGGCCGAACTTTAACCACTAGGCCATCAAGGCTGGCTCTATATTTTATTTTTTTTTGATATTATATTTTTACATCTTTTTATTTTGTGTATGCCTTAACTACTTATTATAGTTATAGTTGATTTTGCTGCTTTTTTCATTTAACCTTTATACTAGCTTTTTAAGTGGCTGATCGTTGCCTTTATTAAATATTTGCCTTTACCAGTGAGATTTTTTTCTTTCGTATATTTTCTTATTTCTTCTTATGGCTTTTTCTTTTCTACTTAAAGAAGACCCTTTAACATTTCCTGTAAGGCCGGTTTAGTGGTGATGAACTCCTTTAATTTTTGCTTGTCTGGGAAACTCTTTATCTCTCCTTCAATTCTGAATGATAACCTTGTTCGGTAGAGTATTCTTGGTTGTAAATTTTTCCTTTCAACACTTTAAATATATCATGCCACTCCCTTTTTGCCTGCAAAGTTTCTGCTGAAAAATCAGCTGATAGTCTTATGAGAGTTCCCTTGTATGTGTCTTGTTGTTTTTCTCTTGCTGCCTTTAAGATTCTCTCTTTACCTTTAACTTTTGCCATTTTAATTATAATATGTCTTAGTGTGAATCTCTTTGGGTTCATCTTGTTTGGAGCTCTCTGTGCTTCCTGGACGTGGATGTCTGTTTCCTTCCCCAGGTTAGGGGAGTTTACAGCCATTATTTCTTCAAATAATTTCTGCCCCTTTCTCTCTCTCTTCTGGGACACCTTTAATGGGAATGTTAGTATGCTTGATCTTGTCCTAGAAGTCCCTTAAACTATTTTCAATTTTTCAAAATTCTTTTTTCTTTTTGCTGTTCTAATTGGGTGACATTCACTATTTTGTCTTCTACATCACTGATACATTCTGCATCACCTAATCTGCTGTTGATTCCCTCTAGCATATTTTTTATTGCAGTTATTGTATTCTTCAGGTCTGAATGGTTCTTTCTTATATTTTCTAACTATTTGTTGAAATTCTTACTGTGTTCCTTCATTCTTCTTCCAAGTTCGATGAGCATCTTTATGACCATTACTTTGAACTCTTTGTCAGATAAATTACTTATCTCCATTTCATTAGGGTTTTTTTTTTTCCTGGGGTTTTGTCTTGTTCTTTCATTTGAAACATATTCCTTTGTCTCTTAATTTTGTTTGACTTTCTCTGTTTGTTTCTAAGAATTAGGCAAAATAGCCACCTCTCCCGGTTTTGAAGGAGTGGCCTTGTATAGGAGTGTCCCCTGTGTAGACTCCATGTGCCTGGCAGCTCTGGCAGGCCAGCTGGAGCTGGAGTAGTTGTGGGCCAAAGGGGTCAGTCCCAGGATGTGTTGTTCTGGGGCTACCTTGGTGGGATGGTTAGAGCTGGTATGGGCCAGGGATCCAGGGCATGCTTGGGCGACCTTAGCAGGCCAGCTAGAGCATCTGGGCTGTGTTCCCACTGTCCTATCAAGGTGGGGCGAGGGACACAAAAAATGGGGCTTGCTGGCACCTCTGACCCCAGAGAGAGTTCCAGCAGTTCCCTGCCTATTTGGCAGATGCTTTAGGATTAATAAGTGGATTTCCTGTATAGTCTAGGTGCTTTTTAAAGTCCTGTTTTTTTTTTTTTGTTGTATGCCAAGGTGAGCAAGCCTGCACCGGGGCTCCTCAGTGATATCCCTCCCTGCTGCAGGTCACTGCATTGGGGGTGGGGTTCCCGTGGATACTGTGACTCCATCTCTCCTACCCACTCTGTGTGGTTCCTCTATCGTTTGTTGTGTAGAAGCTGTTCAGTCAGCCCTTAGTTCTTCAGGAGGAATTGCTTTATATATAAGTGTAGATTTGGTGTGTCCATGGGAGGAAGTGACTTCAGAGTCTTCCTATGCCAATACCTGTTTTTACAAAAAAAATATAACAATATGCAGGCCAAACCAGACAATACTGTGGACTGAATTTGGTCCATGAACTGCCTTTGAGATCTCTGTATTATACAAATCCCTAAACTTAAATCATTGAAGTCTGAATCATTGATTAATTCATTCAGTAAACATTTATTAAATGCCTCCTAAGGTCCAGTCTTCATGTTCAGGAGCCAGGGCACCATCTCTGGCCTCAAGGAACCTTCTATCTCTAGATCTAGTGTCCCTTCTTGGTGAACATTTAAAAAGAAGTATCTTTTAATTGTTTTTTGCAATTTAAACTAATTAATAAGTGTTTCCAAGTTGACTCTCCAGTGAATAGGTAAGACTTGCTTGCAGAATTGCAATACATTTTTATGTATACACAATTAATGTTTAAGACTATAAAAATATTTTGATCTTAACTATTTTAAAATAAAACCTTCTTAGCCTTGTTTATTCTATTAATTTGTTAGGCAGATACCTTTTTCATTGTCTCGAGATAAACTTAAACCCAAGCCAAGTCAAATTATTTCAAAGTCTAGATAAAATGAATACGTATTAGTGAAGCTTAAATATATTTGCAAATAAAATGTTTGAGAGCAAACTGTTCTCAATGAGATGCAGGAAGTATGAATAAAGAGAGTAGAGGAAACAGGAATAAAACAGAAATCCAATCTATTTTCCCTTTTAGGAAAAAAAATAGATGTATCATAACCTCTTTGAATCTGGTAATCTAATCTTGACACTAATAATCTTATCTCTTTTGGAGGTGTATTTTGGCTTCTTTCCCCACCTTGCCCTCCCCATCCCCACTGACACCCGGAAATGTACTGTTCATGTAGAAAAGCAATGTGTTCTGCCCTCTGATAGAATGGAGACTTATGTTCCCCAAGGGCCTGTAAAGGTGCCCATAGAAGTTTAGATCGGCATAGGCATAAAAATATATTTGCCACCATGATACTGTGAAACATTTCAGGCTTCTGGATTCTTAAAGATTCTGCTGCCTGAAAATCCCATTCAGAATTCTCCTTTGCTATGACTAATTGTTAGGGAGGGAGCAGAGTTATTCAAGACTAATATTATTAGTTTTGAACTGACCTTAATACCTTTAGAAAGCCTAACTATCTGTATGGAGTAGTGTTTCTGATCATAATATTACCTTGAGAGACCCAGAGGTTAAATAACTTTACCTGAGAAGATAAGGATTCATTAACATTTTTCCTGTATGTCTAGATAAATGATTTCTTCTGAGTGATAAAACAATAAAGCCATCATTATAAGCTATTTAGTAAAACTTGTTCTAGTTTTAGAATTAATACCATATCTAGTAGATTTTTGCATCTGTTTCAGTTATCTTTTGCTACATCACAAAGCACCCCAAAATTTAGTGGCTTAAAACAGCAATTCATTGCTATCACTCATGGTTCTGTAGGTTGACTGGGCTCAACTGAGCTTGGAGTTTTTCCTTGGTGCCTCTCATATGGCTGCAGTCAGATGGTGGTTGAGGCTAGAGTAATCTGAAACTCGACTGGGTTGGACATCTAAGATGGTTTCCTGGATCGCGTATTTAGCTCCTCAGCTAGAATGGCTGGAAGAGATAGAGGCTGGTATTTCTCTTTTTCTCTTTCCACATGACCTCTTCACATAGATAGTATGGGATCCCTCACAGCATTACAGTCTCAGGGTAGTTAGAGTTCCTATATGGGGGCTGTTTCCCTCAGAGTAAGGATTTAAGAGACCCTGGCAGAATCTGCAAGGCTTTTTATGACCTAACTTCAGAAGTCATGCAGCATCACTTTTGTTATTGGTCTAGAAGCTAGTCATATACAGGAGCCAACTGATAGAGCTCCCACTGGCCAAAGCAGGAACAATTTGAACAATAAAATAAATAAAATAGTATTGGATTATAACCCAGACTATAAGATAGGGATGCAGTGAGTCAATACTGATATAAATAAATGGTTGAATAAATAAATAAACGGGGGAAAAGAGACAAATCTTCCTTTTTGTCTCCTTTTGGAAGGAGAATTCCAAATAATTTATGTAGATACTCCACTCTCAGGGAGGAGAATCATAAATCCCTACTCCTTACATGTGGGTTGCTCATAATGACTTCCTTCTAAAGAGTACAGTATGGAAGGAGGGGAAAGAATATCTCAGCCATAAGATCAAGGTTGGGATCTACAGCAATAAATCATGTTGACAGTGTATATCCTTGATTTGATGGGATGAAAATGGCTCTTTACTCTTGTGGTCTTCCTTCCCAAAGCCCCAGTCTAATCACGAGAAAAACATCAGAAAATTTACAATAGAAGGACATCCTACAAAATACTTGATCAATGCTCCTCAAAACTGTCAAGGTCATCAAAAACAAGGAAAGTCTGAGAAACTGTCACAGCTAAGAGGAGCCTAAGGAGACAATGACTAGTAAATGTGATATGGTATCCTGGATAGGATCATGGAGCAGAAAAGGACATTAGGCAGAAACTAAGGAAATATAAATAAATTACTACAGACTTTAGTTAATAGTAATGTATTAGTATATGTTCACTAATTGTAACAAGTATACCACATAATATAAGATGTTAATAATAGGAGAAATTGGGTGAGAGGGTATGTGAGACCTCTCTGTACAATGGTCTCATCGTTTCTATAAATCTAAAACTCTTCTTGAAAATAAAGTCTATTAAAAAAAAAGTTAGTCGTAGGGCCCAGATTTGAGGGGAGAGGGCTATAAAAGCTGTGAATAGCAGGAGGTGTGGTTCTTTGGGGGACCGTCTACAATAGCATTCATTCCTCTGATTTTCTTCTAAGGGCTCACCTCTCTACCCCTATTCTCAGTTCAAATGGCTCACCCTCTGGTTCCTGAGGTAGAGCCTGTGACTCTGGCCTAAGGCGATCAGTTAGTTTCTTCTCCCTCATCAGAATCAGGGGATTGCATCTCCTTTGCCACAGGATAGTTTCAGGAGTGGGCAGTGACTTAATCCAGGGCAATCAGAGTAATTCCAGTACTGTTAGAAAAGTCCTTCTGCCCTTGAACTTGGGTATATGTGAAGTGGGAGCTGCTGCCTCTTGCCATCAGGGGGGGAGAACTTGGAGGTACCAGGAATCACCAATAGATTCTGAGAAAGAAGCCAACAAAATGGGGGTAGCTGGGGGGGATAGAGCCAAAAGATGGAAAAAACAAGCTGTGGAACATGATGGAGCCTGGAATCCATCCCTGTTTGGGGAAGCTCTGCCGCTGGAGATTCTCAATTACACAATCCAATAGTCTCTTTTGTGGCTTAAGGCTGTTCGATTTGGGACTTTTTAGGTCTCTTACAATGGAAAACGTTCCCAAATGATACAATGAAACAATGAATTGTCCTCTAGTTTATTTGTATGTTAAATGTGATCAGAATATTAATTGATTTTTAGATTGCTGCTTTTTTTGAAGCTGTTTCTTCCCCAATAATTCAATATTTATCTGAAGATAAACTTGCTATAAATTTAAAGAGTAAATTGATTAATGTGCTTAAAACATTTAGAACGATTACATAGCACACAGGAAGTGCCCAACAAATGTTAGACATTACTTATTGTTTCAACTTATTTTAAAGGGATAAACCTTGTTATGGAACCTCCCATCTGGCCTTAAATGTACATGTAGTTATCACAGTAAGAGATTAGAGGAGTTATATGGTAAGTGGCTAAGGGTGTGTGTTTTATAATCTGATAGGTCTGGGTTCAAATTCCGGACCTGCTCCTCACTTGCTGTGTAACCTGCAAGTTACTTAACCTCTCTCATTTCATCCTCCTAAAAATTAGAATAAAAGTACTCATAGGAGTAAAATTAAATAATGCTTGCAAAGGACCAGTTTCAGTGCCTAACACAGAATAGATGTTCCATCAAGTGTAATTATATTATTTTATATTGTGTGAAGATATAATACTGAAATTTTAATTAGCCTCTGAAAGACTGGTCAAATAAATCAAGACTTCATGTAAGTGACAGTGTATCTTATATTAATGTATATATCACCTATCCAAAAATTAAAATTAATAGAACAAAGTTGCTCTAAAAATTTATGAAGTATGTTTATTATAGGAGACATGATTGCTAGTGTATTTGAAAAATTTTGGCTACATACTTTTTCTAAGATACAAGAAAAAAACACTAACTCAAAATGTATTATGCTATCCTTTAGTTAGCAGATTGTATTTATTCAAAGTCAACTATGTTCTTCTAAAATTATAAATGAACAAATTGCACGATGCTGAGCAGTAAGTTGAAAGAGATACCTACTTGTTAGATGATCTCAGTGTCATAAAATGAACCTCATAGTCAGTAAGGGACGTCGAATTAAAATTATTTAAAAACAAAGTAAAAGGACTGAGAAATATTGTTATATGAATCCATTTTAAATATGATAGCTTTTAAAAAAACGAGCTAATGCTAATGTTTTTAATTATTGTACTGGGACCATTTTGGTTGCAAGTAAGAAAATACAACTAAAATTATTTTCTCATCTAACAAGTGTGGGGGTAGGGCGGCTTGTTGCTTAGTGCTGTCACAATGGACCCAGAGTTTTTTATCTTTTGTCTAGCTCACTTCATGGTCACAAGATGACTGCAGCAGTTCCAGCTATCACAAACTCACATCAATGCCCAGAGGTAAGAAAAGAGGACCTCTCCTTATGTCTCTGTAGAAGAGCTAAGAAACCTTTTCAGAGGCAACTTCTCCACTGTCCCATCCTGCAGAGACGTCCCTTCAAGTCTCATTGGTCAGAACTGGGTCATAAGGGAAATAAAAGTACCGTGATTGGTTTAGATGACCTAAGAGTCACCTCTAGGGGCTTGGGCTGGAGCGCTTGGCCATGTGGAGGAGCGCAGGTACTTGTATGGATGGAAGAAGAGGAGAGTGGGTGCTGGGCAGGCAAACAAAAGCCCTGCTACACTGACAAGCACCAATCTAAAAAATCAGAAAAAGAATTCAATTGATGAAAGCATATTACCAAATGCTATGCTGTACTTAGAGGGAATAAGTGTACAGCAACATATGTAGATCTTAAAAGCATAGTATTCAGTGAAAACAGTAAGAAAGAGAATGAAATCTATTCTAAAATATTTGTGTTACTTAAAAACACATGAACACTGGAACCTTCACACACTGCTGTTAGGAGTGTAAACTGGTGCAACCACTTGGGAAAACTGTTGGGAGGATCTATTAAAGCTAAATAAAAGCGTGCCCTACTTCTCAGCAATTCATCTTCTCAGTGTGTACACATGCATGCCTGTGTGTACCAGACACATCTGAGAATATTCATAGCAGCACCATTCATAATAGTCCTAAACTGGGTACCAGCCACCCAAGTATCCGTCAACCAGAGAATGGACAAATAAATGTGGCATAGTCCCACACTGGAATACTGTAATGGAATACAGTATTCATTGAATACTGTACAGTGATGAGAATGAATGAAGTACTGCTACATCCTACAATGAAAGAAAGTAGTCATACTAAAGAGTACATATGGGCCGGCCCCGTGGCTTAGCAGTTAAGTGCGCACGCTCCGCTGCTGATGGCCCGGGTTCGGATCCCGGGCGTGCACCAATGCACTGCTTCTCCGGCCATGCTGAGGTCGTGTCCCACGTACAGCAACTGGAAGGATGTGCAGCTATGACGTACAACTATCTACTGGGGCTTTGGGGGGAAAAATAAATAAATAAAAAAATTAAAAAAAAAAGTACATATTATATGATCCTATTTCTATAATGTTCAAAAATAGGCAAAATTAATCTATAATGATAGAAGTCAAGATAGTGGTTACCTTTGGGGGAGGCAGATAGTCATACTTACTGGGAGTGGGCTTCTGGTGGGCTGGGTGATGGTTGTATGGGTTTGTTTATTTGTGAAAATTCACGGAGCTATACAATTATGACTTGTGCATTTTTTATATGTATGTTACACTTAAAATTCTTTCTTTAAAAACCATGCACATGTACAATAGAATTCATTTAATTAATATTCAGGACCTATTGCCAGGAACTGTCTAGGCATTGGAAATACAAAGAAAACTCAGTCCCTGCCTTCATGGAGCTTAATTCTAGTGATAAAAGGAAATGTAATAATAATAGCAAGTAATACTTAAAAAGTGTAGATTCCGTGCCAGGTAAAATTGTAACTATATGAGATAGATACTATCATCATCCCCATTTTAGAGCTAGGAAATTGAGGCACAGGGCTACCTGCTGAAGGTCACACAGTAAGTGATAGAGTCAGAATTTCAAGTCTTGTAACTCTAACTCTGGAGTCTGGCTTTTAACCAGGATGCTCTCTTGCCTCTCATTCTAGTGAGGGGAGACAGACAAAAAGCAAAGATAGGTACAAAAATTAGATACAAAAATGCTTGGGTGGCAATAACTATAACTGAGAAAAACCACAATGTAGAGACATAAAAGTGACAAGAAGGATTACTACTTTTAATAAGATGATTAGGGAAGATTTCCTCCATCCTCCTTTTTTTTAAAGAAAGCCGTATTTGAACAAAGTAGGAAGTGAGTGAGCCATGTGGATATCTGAGTAATAAGCATTTTAGGCAGAAGAAACAGCAAGGATAAAGACCCTGAGGAGCTCTTAGTAAGTTCAAGAAATAGCTAGGAGGCCAGAGTAGCTAAAGAAGAATGGGATGGGGGAGAGTAGGAAGAGAGGAAGTTAGAGAGTTAGCAGGCACCATATCATGTATGGCCTTGTAGGCCACTGTTTGTACTTTATAAGAATATCTACGTATCCAAAGATATACATAGTAAATATGACTGAGTTCTTACCATAAGGAGGGGTATGGGTGAAGGGATCTTGAGTAAAAAAATAAAGACGACAAGGAGGGACCTAGCACCAACCTAATAAGCTAGAGTGTCATGAACTGAGTAGTATTAACTCAGTTCTACACCTGAGTTGTGGGTTGGGGGTCGGAACAACTCTGGTACAGTCTTTAACCAAAGTGGACTCTATACTCTATCGCCACTCCACTGTAAATTGTCCAAACATTTAAAACGATTGCATCAAACCTCCAATTCGAGGAAGAGAGATATGCCCTAAGTGGGTTAGGCTTCTCCATTTCTGATGATTCATTCCCATGGGGGCAGCAGTATCTGCAACAGACAGCACTGCCTCTGGCCTGCAATATGATGAGACACTTCTTTTCCTTTTGGCAAAGCATCTTACCAAAAGAGTAATGAGACGGTTCCTAAAAATATATATATATATATCTACATCAATCTTTTAAAAGCTATATAGCCTAATGGTTTGATTTTTCCTAGGAATGTTAGGCATGTTGACAAACTACATGCATTGATGCTTAAAACATTGCGATTTCTTCAAAATAAACATCCTGCGTGCACACTGATAAACTCTAAGAAACAGCAAGCCTTATTATTTGTAGGATGTTTTTTGCCCAGGAACAAAAGAAAAAAAGTCTACACTTAATTGGTAGTAAGAGAGATCTTGCTTTAGGTTAGAGAGGTTTTGACTTCAGGCTAATTATTGCAAATTCTGCCTCCTCCTTTATTTTTGCGTTCTCAAGACCCAGAAAAGTGTCCTTTTTTTGGTGAGGAAGATTGGCCCTGAGCTATCATCTGTTGCCAATCTTCCTCCTTTTGCTTAAGGAAGATTGGCCCTGAGCTAACATCTATGCCAATCTTCCTCTATTTTTTGTATGTGGGACGCCGCCACAGCATGACTTAATGAGTGGTGTAGATACTCGCCTGGGATCTGAACCTGCGAACCCTGGGCTGCTGAAGCGGAGTGTGCAAACTTAACCGCTATGCCACCAGGCCTGCCCCCAGAAAAATGTCTTTTAATAAAGGACAATTGTCCTGTAACAATTCAGATGAAATAATATCTAAAAGCATTGTATCCTGGGAGTTCAGAAATTGTACTTTAGACTTCATCAAAGACTTTCAAAGAAAAAAGAAGAGTAGAAAGAGAACCCTCTTTTGTGATTTGACTCTCAAGTGAGCTTCCAGGTTTCAGGTCTACATTAAATTGGAACTGTAAGAGGAGTGGGCTTTCTGCACATTAACTTACAATGCATTCATTCATCTGTTCACTATTTATTGAATGTCTCCTGAATATCAAAACACTGTGCCAAGTATCTGGGATATATTGATGAGGGAAAACAGACATAGTCTTGCCTTTATTGTGCTACAGGCTAGCAGGGCAGTGGACATCAGTTAAGCAGTCACACAGGTACATATAAAAGCTGCAAGTGTGACAAGCATTGTGGAGAAGAGGCTCATGGTGTAATGAGAGCCTGTAAGGAGGACTTTGGACTGGTCAGGTTGGATAGGGAAGACTGCTCTGGAGACATGAAGATTAAATTCAGATCCAGAGGAATAAGGTAGGAATTAATTTGGTGAAGGAGGAAAGGAAGAGGGTATAAAATAGAGGGAAAAGCCAAGTGATTAGAAGGAACATAGAACTGAAAGAAAGTCAAGAGGGCTGGAATTCTTGGTTAGAGAAATGAGGAGTATGAATGAAGGTCATATTCATTTATTTGTTTAATCAAAATTTATTGAGTGCCTTCTGTGTGTCAAATCTTGTTCTAGGTGCTGGGAATGTTAAAGAGTGTTGCCTTTGTTGTAAAAGGAAAGAAAAGAGATTTAAAAGTTTTAAGCATGTGGGGATGGGGATATGATCATATTCGTGTTTCACAAAGATAACTAGCTCCAATGTGGAGAATGGATGAGAAGAGGCCAGAATGGATTCTGTGGACCAGCTAAGAGGCTATCACAGTAGTTCAGCTGAGAGACAATGAGAGCTTGGATGAGGAGAGTGATTCCTGAGATGATGAGAAGTGGGTGGCTTCAAGAGATAATTTAGGAAGCAAAATAGGACATTGTGATAGGTTGAGAGGGCAGCAAAGGAAATGCCAAGGATGTGTCTGAGGTTTCTAGTTTGCACAACTGGATGAGTCACATAAAATAATGGCAATAATAATCAGTGTTACCAGTCGCTTTGACCTGAGTTTTGGGGTAGTGAGGCGCTGTGGGTGGGAATTACTGAGGTATGGTCTTTAGCCAAAGTAGAGTCCATCCTCCAACTCACCATAAATAACCGAAAATGATTGCCTCAAATCTCTACCTCTTTTTTTTTGACAAAGTAGACATGTTCTAAGTATGATAGAACTTCACCATTTCTGATTCTCCATGTGAACAGGGAAGCCTTTCATGAACTGTGTTGCTTTGGCCATGCAATGTTGCCAAGAATCCTTTATCCCTTTAGACACAGCATCTTCTGAAAAGAGCAATAAGACATAGTTCTCGAACACCAAAGTAAGTATCCAGTGGAGAGGGTTAAGCAAGGGATGGAGAAGAATACATACCACATTCTCAGTTGGGAGCCAGGTAAGATCAAAGCCCAGAGCATGGAGATGCAGCCTGTGAGGCTGGAGTGTAGGATGAGCCATCTGGCCTGGCGGGAGACAAGGCTGAAGGAACATGAGGCTGAGATGACATCCTGGAGGACCCTTTGCACTTTGCTAAGGTTTGACTTTACCCAAAGGGCAGTGAGGAGACTTTGAAAAGGTTAAAAAAATGTCAAGAATGAGATTAGATTTGCATTTTAGAAAGATGACTTTATAATAACTTGAGCTGTTCTTACTATGCACTTTTTCTGTATATGTGTTGTTTTCACAATAAAAATTATTTTTAAAAAAGGAAAGCTCATTTTGTCTGCAGTGTAGATTGGATTAGACTCAGAATCTGAGACAAGAGGCAGGGAGTCCAGTTAGGAAGCTATTGCAACAGAAAGGTGCTAAAATGAAGGAGAGGATTTGACCTTTGGAGCCAGCAAGACTTAAATTTGAATGGACCCTAGCTCTGCCATTTCTGGACTGTGTGAGCTTGAGCAGCTATTTTTCCTCTTTTAGTCTCAGTTTTTTCATCTGTAAAAATATGAGTCACAATACCTCTGTATGTTATTCTCCATTGTGAGAATTATGTTAAGTTCCCCACATATAGTACTCTCAATAAACATAGTTCTTATTAATTTTAACAATGAAAAGAGTCTAAATTAAGGCAGAAGCATTGGGATTGGAGAAGGGGGAACAGACGGCAGTGATGTTAAGGAGTAGATTGTACAAGCCTCAGGGACTGATTGAATGAATGTGGGGGAGCTGCCATACTTCCCAGGGGTCCCACTTGGGTGGGATTAGGCAGATGGTGATTCCATTCACTTAGAAAGAGAAAACAGGAAGAAGGTTAGGGTTATTGGTTTGAGGAGGGGCGTTGAGAATGAGGAGAATTATGAACTCAGTGTGGGACTCGTTACACTTGAGATGCCCCAAAGACACTTGGCCCTATGGGTCTATAGCTCTATGGGAGAGTTGGGGTTCCAGGATAGACATTGGGGAGGTGGTACTTTCTAAAGAAAATGTGCCCAATGTAATGAGTAGAGGGCCAAGGTTAGAGCCGTAGGCATGAGCATTTTAAGAGGATGACAACAGAACAGGAGGTAAAAACAGGATGAGAATAGAAAATGGACCTATATGTCAAGAGGAGAAGCAGGAGTTAAAGGCCAAGAGAGAAGAAAATTTCAAAAGGAAGGGAGTGGTTAATATTGTCAACTGCCACAGGCAGGTCAGCTAAGGTTTGCACTGAAAAAAAAATGTGTTGGATTTAGCAACTGGGTGTGGGGGGTGAGGGTTGTGTCACAGTTTTTATTTATTTATTTATTTTTGTGAGAGAGATTGACCCTGAGCTGACATCTGTTGCCAATCCTCCACTTTTTGCTGAGGAAGATTGCTCTGAGCTAATATCTGTGCCCATCTTCCTCTACTTTGTATATGAGACGCCATCATAGCATGGCTTGATGAGAGGTGAGTTGGTCGGTGCCTGGGATTTGAACCTGTGAACCCCAGGCTGCTGAAGCAGAGCGTGTGAACCTAACCAGTACACCACCAGGCCCCATGGCGTTACAGTCTGTGGAAGAGTGCACAGGAGGTAAGAAGTAGACCTGGGGTGGAATTGACCTCTGTTCTTTCTGTGAGGAGAAAGAGAAAAATAGGGATAGTAGAGTTTTGTTTGTTGGTTTTAAGAAGTGAACTCTTGGGTATGTGGGGAAGTAGCCAAACTAGAGAGAGAAAGAATAAGGGTGATTCTGAACTATGTGGGAGGGGGTGGAATTTGCTGGCACAAGTGAAGGAATTAGCCAGAAACTAGAAAAGGGAGGTCACTTCCTCTGGAATGAGAGGAAAGCTGGCACCGATGGGTACAGATAAAAATAGATAAAAATGTGGATTGGGGAGGTGTGAGATGTTGAGGAAGTTCAAGCTGTTGATCTCAGTAGTCTTTGTGAAGAGGCCTGTGGAGAAAATGGCACTGGCCACAGGGCATGACGGTTAGGAAGAGTAGACTTGGTTTTGTTAAGCTGTTTGGGGGCCAGGAGCAGTTGCTCACAAGTGGGTTCCGGAAGGGATTGTTGGGTGGTGCTCCAGTCCCTGCTGGTGTTGAAGGTAGTTGCCTGGCTGGGTGTCCTCCATCAGTGTTCCCTGTTGCAGCTGCAGAACTGAGGAAGGAGCTCACAGAAGCCAAAGGGCTGAGGGGAGATGGAAGGGCAGGGGCTGAGTACGTGGAGGTGCTGACTGGGAGGTGAGAGTCTAAGGGTGTTCCTGGATCCGAGGATTTAGGCCATAGTGGATAGCAGGACTGGTGAGTGTGTTTTTAGGAATTTGAGGCCATGGTTTTAGCAAAGTGGCCTCTCTTCTTTCTCCCCCTAACACCTGTAATCTGAACAGAAAGGCACTGGGTGGGGCACATGGTTATCTGCAAGGCTATTTTTAGTTAGAAGGCCCCTAATTGGTGGTCCCTGTTGTTTTCTCTTTCCTGAGAGGAGGCGGCAACTTTAAAAAAACCTAACTAAAAAGAAATGATCTATGTAGTTTGAGCTCTTTGGACAATGAGAACACAGAAAAGATCTTAAAATACTGGTGAGACAAAAGCAATATTTACAGAGGCATTACAAACAACTTGGGCCCTATTCTAAATTAAATAAAAAAATCATTAAAAGACAATGCATGGGTTATTCTTTCTTCTTTTCCTAAGTTGTCCTTAATCTTTTATGTCTCATCTTAGTGAGAGGAAATAAAATGGTTTATAAGTAGCTATTATACTGGATTTTTCATTCAAGCTATTTGTTGTGTATGTGTGCATGTGTGTGTGCGTGTGTGCCAATCAAAGATTCCCTCTCTGCATTTTGTGGCATTAGATGTCAAGTACAAGTGCTAAACAAGAACATCAGTGGGAGTTAATATCAGTAGCTAAAATTCTCTTTGCAGTTAATTTTTTCAAATGATAGGAATAAAGTATTGAAATCAAACTGTTCAGGAATTTGTCTTTCAAATAAAAATATTTTTAAAATTCTGGCAGGAGTTGGGCAAAATAAGCAGCCCATCTAGTGTTGGAGGTAACAGGATAGTTCTGGAAGGGGCCAGTTGTGCCAATAAATGTTTGCTGCCGAGGGCTACCTTTCTAAAGGAGTGCTTCCTGTTTTATGGGTTCCCTCCTTAGGGTGCCTTGAGCTGGTCTGGTTTGGGGAGGGAGTGAGGAGAGAAATTAAGCCTTTTACAGGAGTATATCAGTGACTTTTGTAGGTGATGGGGTTAGTGTAATGGCATCCAGATTTCCTGCCAGAAGTTGACCTGGTGCTATAAAAATGTCAGGAAGAGTGTTCATAGTTCCACTAGCCCCAAAATGGAAACACAAAAATGCCAACTATAGGAAGATGGATAAATACATTATAGTTAATTCTCACAATGGAATATTTACTTGCAATTAATGAAAGTACAGATATACACAACACCCAGATGAACCTGTCACAAAATGTTGAGCGAAAAAGAAAATACCAGAATACTGTATGTAGTACAGTACCATTATTGTAATGTTTAAAATTAGGCAAAGGAATAATAAACACAAAGTTCCGGATCGTGGTTACCCCTGAGGTGGTGAGGGTGGAGGGTACACAGAGGATGGTGTGGGGAGACCATATAAATAGATATAAGTTATTGTTAACAACGTTGTTTGGGTTAGATGATGTATTCATGGGTGTTTATATATTATTTAAAATAAAATACATAAAATAAAGAGAGCCATGAATTGATTGATGGAGATAGGGCATCAGAAATCAAAGAAATATACATTTCAGGCAACATGACATTGTCTGCAGCAAATATGACCGTAACGTGAGCTCTGTTGGCAAGCCCAGCCCTTCTCACCTGGTGAGCAAGACTGAGGAGACTCTTCCTGCAGGGGTTTACCTTGTAGTATTGAAGATGGACTGCAAAGAAAGAATTTCAGAAAGTCATAAGTGCCATAAAAAAACCCCAAAAACATAACAATATCTCTTTGGGTAGGTATGTCTTTAGGCTAGGTGCCCAGAAATAAATTAGTTGGATGGAAGAATATGTACATTTAAATTTTTGATAAATACTGTCAAATTACTCTCCAAAAAAGTTTGTACCAATTTACATTTCCACAACCTTGTTTTTCCACATGCTTGCCACCAATGGTGATTATCAATGATTATCAATCTTTTGGTTTAGCCAACTGGCAAAAAATAGTATCTCATTTTTGCTTCAAACAACCAATTTTTAGATGAGATTTTGGCATGATAGTCATTAGTAAATTGAAGACTCTGTGCACATTTCTGCTCCATTATTGGTGAAAGAATGGCTGTAGTTATATTTGCCTAAAAATTCTTTGGGAGGGCCAGCCCCCATGGCCTAGTGGTTAAGTTCGGCACGCTCTGCTTCGGCATCCTGGGTTCAGTTCTCCGGCGTGGACATACACCACTCGTCTGTCAGTGGCCATGCTGTGGTGGTGGCTCACATACAAAAAGAGGAAGATTGGCAACAGATGTTAGCTCAGGGCATATCTTCCTCAGCAAAATCAATCAATCGATCAATCAATCAGTCAATCTTTGGGAATAAGTGTGCCCTGTGATTAGATCTATAACTCTCTAGTCCATTTAGTCAGGAAGTAGTACTTACCTAAAACACTTGGCGGGAGAAGGGGAGGGAAGGGAGAGTTATTTGGTGCTTTAATGTGCCAAGTGGTGGTCTTTCTACATGGTCTATCATTTAGTTTCTTCATGGCAGCCCTCTGAGGAATTCTGAAACTCAGAGAATTGAAGACCTTGCCTTAGTCATACAGTCAGGAAGTGATTCAACCAGCTCTCATTTCATTTCCCATACATTTTTCCTTAAGCCTAACAGAAGGCAGCACCATCTTAAGGATTTAGTCTTTTAATGGGTCTGTTCCAGTGGTTCTGAATCTTGGCTGTACATTGAAATCTCCTGGGGAACCTGAAAAAATACTGTTGCCTGGGTTCTACTCCCAGAGATTCGGATGTAATTGGTCTGAGGTGCAGCCTGGACTTTAGGATTTTAATAAACTCCCAGGGGATTTTACTGTTCAGCTGAGGTTGAGAGCCACTGGTCTAATTCAATGATCTCCAGATTTTTTTTAGACTTGCATTACCTATAATTCGATTTTGCGACACTTTTTTGCCACCTTATCTCCTAAAAGTTTTGTGACTTTTTTCTTTGCTTTATTTTGAGACTTTTGGAAAAATTCCATGATAGGCTTTGGGATAATTGCAGATATCCTGGTGTGAGATGGGTGGAAAGACTGCATTACTAAATTGAGGTCAGGAATTGCTGAGCTAATTATTTCTCAGATCTTTATTCCAGTTTTAAAACTCTGTAAACCAACTGCAGCATGACATAAGCAGTCTTCTTCTTGAAGAAGAGTATCAGCAAAATATTAGTATCACTTGTCACTTTTCGCAAATACATTTTCATCTGTTATTGGACATCAAAAAGGGCAGGACAGGGAGCTCAAAAGAGGAAATATGTCAGCTGTAATAAATGAAATCTTATTCAAATATTACTCAGTTTTCTGGGAATATTTACCCACTGCCCTATAGAAGTAAAACACCTTCTTATTGTCTCCCACATACACGTGATGAGATTAGTTGGTGAAAATATTTCTTCCATCTATGGTATGAAGATGCCTTTCCTCACTCACAGTGCAGCTTTAGAAAAACTAGACACAATTATGTTAGCAGCTCAAATGAGGATCATAATGCTTTTTACCTATTCAGTTGTTGTGATTTACTCATAATATATGTTGATCTTTGATATTGCAATTCTTGGTGGTTGGGCAACAGTTATAAGAGAGTGTGGTGATTCTAGCAGAGACCTTGTTCTTTCCTTTCCAAGCACTTATTGTTGTTGTTAACATTTTAACTTATAGGTGTTTTCATACCAGTTTAATGTAACTCTGACTATGGGGTCCTAATTTATTTCTCTGTGTTCTGGGAGCTTTTCCATTTTCCTGGTCTTCTTTTCTATAAGTCCCATTCATCATGGCTTAGTCCTGAGATCTGCTTTGCAAAAACCATGCACAGAGAAAGGGACCTAGTGTTGTGGCATAGGAAAAGCTAGACTTGGTAGATTTTGCTTTTAATTCTGCATCAATGATTTCCTGTAGAATTTTGAGTTATTCTATGTCATAATTTCCTTCCTCTAGACAATGGAGATAATAGTTCACGAGGAGCAAACAATAGATTATATGTGAAAACACTTTGAAATATGTAAAGTGTGGTGTAGTTCAGTATTATTTATTTTTAACTAGTTCATTTTACTTCTAATATCTACAAAGTCAGTAAAATAAACCAAAAACCATCCTGAAGCTGCACTGTGGTGTGTGTTGAGTGTGTGAGATTAGAGGTAGAAGCCTGGTGTGAATCATTTCATCTCAACTTAGTTTACATTTTTAAAATGAGGATAATAGATAGAAGGCATCTCAGAGGGTGAATGGATTAAATACTATCATGAATATGAAAGTACTTTGAAAATAGCAAAGCACCTCACAAACATTTGCTAATTATTCATTTAAATTTGGGTGCATGACCCATCCTTGAAGTCATTAAGATTTGTCCTTCAAGTCAGGCATCTTTTCCCTCAGCCCCCAAGGCCCAGAATCTCAGTGCTACTTTCAGAATTCCCACTTTCTTCCATTTTGCTGCTCCTTTACCAGGTCCTCCCATCTGGACATCTCTACCTTCTGGCCTTTCCTTCTTTCACCTTCTTTACTCCCACCTCTCCCCCAAATTACATTGACATTTTCTATCCTGGGTTTTATTTTCTTACTTATGAAGTTATACTTCTATTAATATAGATTAAGATATCATTAGCTTTTTAGCAGCTGTTTTGTAGCTGCTTGTGGCTATCATTTTAGGTGACTAGTTAATTTGTCAAATTAATCCAAAAACATTACTAGATTGCCTTGTTCCTTCAGAGAGTTTATTGTATTTCAGCAGTGACCCAGAGTACCAGAACCCAGAGTAATGACGAATGTAAGTATTTCAGGTCTGTGTTAGGTTTGAGGTAAATGTTTAAGGAAGAATGTGCCTTTTGTTACAACCCAAAGTACACCTTCTAGTCAGCTCCTCACTCTACTAAACTATAGTGCTGCTTCTAGATGGCAAAAATAAACAAACAAAATAAAAATCACATTTTTTGGATTTAGATGAAAAGTTATTTAATAGTATCTTGATTATATTTTAAACTACCTTAAAAACATCATCTAATAATATATATTTTAATTCTTTTGTTGATCTTTCATTCAAATATAAGATGATAAGCTTAAAATATTATACAAATCCTCTGAAGCACATGTGTAACATGTCATCCAGTCCTGTTCCTACTTTAATAGTATTCTACAACATTTTCTACTAAAAAAAAATATTCACAATATCCTCTTTTTTTTTTTAAAAAAAAAAAACAAACATTATTTTAAGGAGGATATTCTTTTTGAGCACAGAGTTTCTAAAATCAGCTGGCTTGCCCCTAGTCATATATACCTAACATAGAGCAGTTGATTTTTGAAACTTTTCTGAAAATGCACAGGAAAAAATAAAAACAACTGAAAAGCCAAACCAAAAAAACATCTATGACGATTCTAGAGATTTTCCTTCCTGGAAGTTATCTTTTGCTTTCTTCCAGCTGTTTACCAAGTCATAAATTTCAACAATGGATAAATCTTCCACAACTACTTTTGTATAGTCCCCCAAAATGTTGCTTCTCCTGGATAACTAATGACTTTTAAGGCAATCTTAGTAACAGCAATGCCTCCTTTTCATGGGCCATGAGACTGTTTGGGCTGGAATAGACTGAAAGGTTATGTAGCCCCAATTCCTGTATTTATTCTCAGATGTGGAAACTGGGCCCCAATGAGGTCACAATTTACTTGAGCTCATACAGACGATTCACTTTATTGGGGAGTTCTTCAGCAAGAGTACAGATGGACGTATCTAGATGTGAGATAGATAAGAAATATCTGAGTTGTATTGGTTTGTTAATGAGCTATTTGCCATTTCATCTTTCAGATGTTATTTATTCATGCTTCTGTTTTCTTGGCAGGGTGGAATAACAGAAGCAGGATTCCTGCACTAGTGCTGAGCTTGGAAGAGTTTTATGTATAATACAGACGTTCAATGAGGAGTAAAGAAAAAAGTAGCCTCTATTTTGAAATTTGCTCCTTCCCTGGCCTGGGATAATCTTAGTTCTTAGAAAAATAAGATTTTAAAGTGCATTTTTTTGGAGGACCCCTTGCATCCTTGAGGGAACCTCTGTTTGCACACTTTCAGGGCTGGGCCATCACTGCTGGCTCCATTGGCTCTAATTGTTTGAAAGTGTTTCATTATGTTGAGTTGAAATCTTTTCTCTATAATTTCTACCCACAAATCCTAGTCCTTCATTCAGGAGAAACACAGACCCAATATATTCAGTCGACTCCCTTCTTCCTCATGGAGGCCTATCCTTTCTGGAGTAACTACCCCCAGACCCTTCAGCTTTTCTCCATAGGCCATTATTTTCAGACCTCTGATTGCTACTCTTAGAATTCAGTTTGGTTTTGAATTGTGTCTTTTAATATGTGAGGCTGAGAACTGAGTATCTCTTCAGATGTGGTTGTCCATTATGGGATATATGGCAGAACAGTAACATCTGCTGGCTATGTTAATAGAGACTAAATGTGTTTGCTTTCTTGGTATTTGACGCATATTAAGCTTGGAAACAACTAACCCTCCTGGATATTTTCTGCATGAAATGTTATCATATCAGTTCTCCTCTAGTCTATGTTTGTGCAATTAAATATTTTGAACTGACATTTATCTATGTTAGATGATATATTTTGGTTTCATTGCAGCAAGAGTATTTTAATTCTTGACCTTGTCCTTCACTGAAATCATTTGTGTACTTTCCTTGTGGTAGAAGAACAGTCTTCAGTATTTTGAAAGGTGGGGTGCCTTATTTTTCTTAGAACTATCTAGCAAAAGAAGCACTGTTTCTTGACCTTATCCTAGGTCTCATTAAAAAACAAAAGAGTGTGTGTGTGTTGTGTGTGTGTGTGTGTGTAGTGTGTTTATACTACACAGTAGATACTATAGTATACTACCCAGATCTCCCCTCAGAACCAAGTCACTAATTCCCCTAGTAACTGGGAAAGTTGGAGGCTGAGGGCCCTAAGGGCCCTAAGTCCTTCTCTGGGGATTGCCCTCAGCCAAAAAGTAGTCTCACACTAGATCACCCCCCCTTCCTGGGGGCAGTCTACATATAATGACTGGTCAGGCAGGGGAATAAAGGCTCAATCTCATTGCTTTGAGGAAGGGCCAGCCCAGCTCCAGAGCTTCCCAGTGTGGCAGCTGAATCCTTTGTTGTGACTGCACTAAGTTCAACTCTTCTCTCTATCCACACTTACTTCCTTCGCTCCCTCACAGGTGCCCATCTCAAGGACCCTCCTCAGTAAACTTTCTGCACTCAAATCTCCTTCAGAATCTGTTTCCCAGGGAAACTGACCTAAGAGATTTGGTACCAAAAGTGCTCCGAGGAAGCTGAATCTAAAATGGGATTTTGGAGCTGAGTTATTGCAGCTCGTTGGCAATGGTGGATAATCCCTATCATGAAGTAGCCATTCAGTTGTTTACACTTTCACTGGTGATGAACTGGGACAGGACACCTATGGAAAAGAGTGAACAGGTTGGCGCAACATCTCAGACTTTTGAGAGGTGAAAATACTAATTATAGGAACAATAGAATTGGATGGCTCTTGCCGAGTGTCATTAATGCATAGGAGAAAGACAATGATTAATTACTAACCAAAGAGGAAGTATGAAAGGCCGGGGGGCCTCCTTAGCAACAAATAAAGAAACTCATCTCCTACAGCCTGAAAACAGAAAACACTGAGAACCACAATCCGAATTTATTTATTTTTTTTTGTGAGGAAGATCAGCCCTGAGCTAACATCCATGCTAATCCTCCTCTTTTTGCTGAGGAAGACCGGCTCTGAGCTAACATCTATTGCCAATTCTCCTCCTTTTTCTCTCTCCAAAGCCCCAGTAGATAGTTGTGTGTCATAGTTGCACATCCTTCTAGTTGCTGTATGTGGAACGCGGCCTCAGCATGGCAGGAGAAGCGGTGCATCGGTGCGTGCCCGAGATCCGAACCTGGCCCTACATACAGCCAGTAATAAATGGAATCCTGGCTCAGGTCTGGCTTTCAATGGGTCCAGTGGGTTTACAGATCCACTCTGTGGTCACTTTCTTGGGCTCTGAATGTGTAATTGGAATGGGTATATAGGTATTTGGTAGGACTTCCACATTGGTTCTTTGGCCTGTGGGGTAAGAGTTATCATATTGAGAAAGGCCAAGTGGAAGCCTCTGAAATTACCACTCAGCCCTAGCCAAGAGAATAAATCAACAACAGTATCATATCCTGGAGGCAATGAATGGAGATTAGTGCCACCTTTAAAGACCTAAAGGGTATAGGTGATCCCTACCATATCCACATTTCATTTACCAGTCTTGTCTTGGCTCTTCAAAAACCATACAGATCCTGGAGGAGTAGAGTGGACTACTGCAAACTCCATCAAGTAATAGCCCAATTGCAGCTGCTGTGCCAGATATGGTATTTTGCTAGAACAGATTAACGCAGCCTCAAGTACATAGTACATGAGCATCAGTCTGGTGTCTGTGTTCTTTTCCATTCCTAACAGGAAGGAGGATCAGAAACAGTTTGCATTCACTAGAATGATAATAGTCCTAGGGTTTTATTAATTCTCCCACTTCTAACATAATATAGTCCAAAAGGACATGCACCATCTGAACATTCTATAGTATATCGCTTTCATACTCTATATCAATAGCACCACATTAATCAGACTGGTTGAACAAAAATGGCAAGTATACTGGAAGTGTTGGTAGATAGTACACATGCTTTAGATGGTGGAAGATAAACCCTATGAAGATTCAGACACTTGCCACAATAGTGAAGTTTTTTGGAGTCCATTGATTTGAGTCATGCTGGAATATCTGTCCAAAATAAATAAAGAACAAATTCTTGTATTTCAAGCCTCCTATCACTAAGAAGTAAGTACAACATCTGTTAGGCCTCTTAAGTTCTGGAGGCAGTATATTCTGTACTTGGGAACATTTCTTCAACACAGGTTCTGAATGATATAAAAGGCTGCCATCTTTGGGTAAGACCCATATCAGAAAAGTACTCTGCACTAGTTCTAGGCTGTGGTGCAGGTGGCCTTACTGCTTAGGTCATATAACCAAGCAGACTCTATGAAAAAAGAGCTGTTGGTGGTGGGAAAAGATACTGTGTGGAGTTTGTGGAAAGCTCCCTGTATTAGTCTGCTCAGGCTGCCATAACAAAATACCAGAGGCTGGATGGCTTAACAGAAATTTATTTTCTCACAGATCTGAAGGCCAGAAGTTCCAGATCAGGGTCCAGCAGGATCAGTTTCTGGTGAGAGCTCACTTCCTGGCTTGCACATGCCTGCCTTCTCACTGTGTCCTCATATGGCCTTTCTTCAGTACATGGGCAGAGAGAGAGAGCTCTTTTGTGGCTCTTATAAGGACATTAATCCTATTGGATCAGGGCTCTAACCTTATAACCTCATTTAACCTTAATTAATTCCTTAAAGAACCCATTTCCAAATTACAGCCCCACTGGGGGGTTAGGGCTTCAACATGAATTTTGTGGCACACAAACATTCAGTCTTTAACACCTCCAAAGGAGAATCACAATGCAGACCCACGCACATGCCATGTAGAGATTTATACACCATTTAATAAACAGCTCCTGGGGTGCTACAGGGACCTAGACTATGGGATACCAAATGACCATGCAGCCAGCATTGCCTATCGTGAACTGGGTTGGGTCACACCACCAAGTCTAAAGTCTGGTGAGCCCAGCAACAACCAATTGTAAATAAAAGTTGTACATTAATGAAGCCCATACCATTCACCATTGTTGCCCTGACGCTTCTTTCTCAGCTCACACAGAGGACTGCAGGGACAAAGGGTCCTATGACTATCTAACAGAGGAGAAAAAAAGCCTGAGCTCGAGTCCAAGATGAGTGGGTGTAAGCCAAAAATAGACTGTTGCATTACTGCCCCTCAAAAGTGGCCCTGAAAGAGAGTGGTGAGGGGAAATCCTCCCAATGGGTAGAGTTTTGGACGATTCCCTTGCTGTCCATTGTATGTGGAAAGAGACTTAGCCTGAAGTAAGAATATTTATAAACTCATAGCTATGGAAAATGGTTTGTCTGGTTGGTCAGGGAAGGAAGGAGAAAGATTAGAAGATAAGGGATAAAGAGGTCTAGAGAGAAGCATATAGATGGACACATGGGAGTAGGCACATAGTGTGAAGATATTTATATCACATATTAATCTCCACCTCAGAGCATCCATCATGGAAGAGGCACTAAACAACCAAGTAGACCAAATGACTTACCTGACATCAGCCAATCTCTGTCGTTGGCCATCTCAGTGCTGAGATAATGGGAACATAAATGGAATTGGTGTGGTGGCAGTGATGGAGGCTATGCATGGGCCCAACAGCATGAGCTCTCCCTTATGGGGTTCATCTAGTTACTCCTGCTGCTGAATGCCCAAATTCCAGCAATAAATACTGTTTTAGTCAGTTCAGTCTGCTATAAAAAAGGTTGAAAGTCTGAGATCAGGTTGTCAGCATAGTCAAATTCTGGTGAGGGCCTTCTTCCAGGTTGCAGACTGCCAACTTCTCATTGTATCCTCACATGGTGGGGAGCAGAAAAGAGAAGCACGCTCTCTTGTGATTCTTATAAGGCCTCTAATCCCATTCATGAGGGCTATACTCTCATGACCTCATCTAATCCTAATTACCTTCCAAAGGCCCCACCTTTGGGGGTAGGGGAGGGTTTCAACATATGAATATTGGGGGGACACAAACATTTAATTCATAACAGAGGCCAATGCTGAGTCCCCTGTATGGCACCATCCCTCGAGAAGACCAACCAGCAATTGGTGACAGCTTGATTATATTGGATCCTTTTCACCCTGGAATCAGCATGTTTTGAGTGTGGGTTTGCCTTATCTTCCTGCGGGGCATCAATCAGCACCACTATCCTACAGCTTAGAGAGCGTTTGATCCATCAGCACAGGATCTGTATAACATTGTGTCAAACTAAGGAACCCTTTTTGCAGCAAAGGAGGTGTGGAAGTGGATACATGATCATAGGATCCACTGGCCTTATCAAATACCAGACCACCCAGAAGCTGCCTGCCTAGTAGAGTGATAGACTGACCTTGTGAAAGCACAAATGAGATGCCAGCTTGGAGACAATAACCTGTAAGGATAGGGTGTGAGTGCAGTATGTCCCCTCAATCAACCATCACTATATAGTTCTGTGTGTCCAAGAGGTGGAATACATGGATCCAGGGACCAAGGGTTGGAGGTAGAAACAGTCCCATTTACCAACTCTCTCAGTGGTCCATTTGGACAATTTGGGCTTCCTGTCCCCACAACTTTAGAGGTCCTGTTTCCCAGAAGAGCAACACTTCCATCAAGGGACAGTATAACAGTCTTATTAAATTTTAAGCTATTTTGACACCCCATCACTTGTGGTTCCTCAGGCCAAGAGACCAGCAGTCAAGAAAAGGAGTCACCATCTTGGCAGGGGTAATTGACCCTGAAGAGAAAGTAGTAAGGCTGCTGCTACACAGTGGGGTATGGAAAAATCTGTTTGGCACTTAGGTGATCCAATGGGGAATTTCTTAGTATTCCTTTGCCCAATTTTAAGAGTAAATGGAAAAATACATCAGTCATGGCCTGAGAAGAGCATGATGACTAGGGACACAGTCCCCTGAGGGATGAGATCTGGGTCACCCCACAAATTAAACTACCTACACCAGACGAGGTGCTAGCTGAGGGTAAGAATAATCTAGAATGGGTAATAGAGGAGGGAGACAGTGAGTATCAGCTATAGCCTTGAGACCAGCTGCAGTGAGTTTGTCCCACTAACCTCTTTCTCGTAAACTTCTCCAGGAGAAGAGGCCAATTAGAATCTTGGAGGACTTTTCCCCAGAACTTATTATATGAAGCAAGTGGATAGAAGTGGTGCAAGTGCTGGGCTGTAGTGGATATGGTGTGCTGCTGAGATCCTTCCCTTCAGTACTGAAGCACTCAGTTGCTGGACTGTTGATGGCTGATAATTCTCAGCAAAATCCCTCCCTGGGCATTACCTTCAGCTGAAGGGAGTCACTGCACCCAAGGTTATGCCTCTCCCTGGGGGATAGCCCACATTGAATGGCTAGTCAATGTGGGGTTATAAAGCTCAGTCCCTTGACTTAAGTGGTACAATGCAGAAGGACCATCCCAGCTCCGGAGAACCCTGTGGGATTGCCGAGATATTTGTTGCAATTGCAGTACAGTTCAACTCCTCCCTGTGTCCATTCCTATTTCCTTTACTCTTCCATAATTGTTGATTCTGAAGGCATTTCTCGAGAACTTTCCTGCATAGAAACATCCATCTCAGAGTCCATTTCCCAGGGAACACAACTGAAGTCATACCGTTTCTTATTCTGGTAGGTCAGCAAAGATCAGAGACCCCATCCACGCTCATTACACACAGATGTACAACTGTACTTCAATATACAATCCTGATGGGTGGTCTCATTTAGTTGGAGGCTGTAATAGATGCTCTCCATGCCTTATTTTATTTAATACTTTCAACAACCCTGGGAGGTAGCTACCTGTCATTCCCAATTTGCAGTTGAAGAAACTGAGGCACAGAGAAGTTAGGTGTGTTGCTGAATTCACACAAGTAATGCCAAAGCTGGGATTTGAAGTTCATAATTCTGCCTCCTGCTATACTATGCTGTTACAAAAGCTTTTGGAACACAAGATAGTACATGTTTGCTGGAGGCTCCTAATCCATCCTTAGTTTGAACTGAGTATGTGAAACTGTGGGTGAGGGCCTCCCAAGCGTACATGATCCATTCATAAGTTTACCTGTGGGAAAGCTAGTCTGGTGGTCATTGTGGCTTATCCTCAGATGGAGACAGGGGGGTAATTTAACTTGGTAACTTCTTCAGGATGATATAGCTATTAAAGAGTTTTAAGTGACCTAGATTTGTGTATCCTATTTGGCCACAAGAATGAGAAAGAAAATGGTAGCAAAGGGACAGTATTTTTTTTCTGCTTTGACTCCACCATTCTTGATGCTGTTGACTAGGTGGTGGTTGGAAACCAGGCTTGGTTCTTTTGCCTCTTGTTGCCATAGACAATAGTGAATGTTGAATAGAGATTATGTCAGGGAGTGGAGAAAGTTAGAGACACTCATAAACCCAGAGTCTCAAGCCTTTATCTAAGTTGCTTTGCTCAAAGCTAACTTTGGTTATATCATGTTGCAAATAAAGTTGGCATTAGAGTACTGCAGACAGCTGTTGAGTGATGGGCAAAAGTATGGAATTGCAGCTCTCACCAAGATTTCATTTTTGTACTTTCAGTAAATTGATGATGATTAAATTTAAAGACTTCAGCCTTTACTAATTACAGAACGTGCTTCGAACCCTGACCATGAGGGTAGTTATTGTGGTGAAGTCTCTTGGTGCTGTCTGTCTATAGTTTACTGCATTTGTGAAGCTTCTCTTCATTCTGCCTGATTTTCACATGTGATATTTATTGTCTCTGGTTTGTGTTATGTGACCTGCAAGGGAAAAAAGTTACCTGCTTAACTATTTAAATAGTCATAAGTCTATAGTTTCCTGAAATAACCCAGTCTAACTTTCTCAGAAAAGTGTGAAATTCCCTTTTCTGGGAATTGTTTTTTGCTTCCGATTCTTGCCATCAGTGACATCCGTGCTGGTATCTTATTTCCATGCTAAGCGAGATAAAGTTAAAAGCATAAAAATTAACAAAAGACTTCTCAGAAAAATAGCCATGCCAGAAGTACCCCCTGCTCAACTCCCTTTATCCTCTTTCCACTGAGCTCACATGTTGGTAATGGCTATATACTGAGGTATATTTCTGGATTAAACTTTTTAAAGGCTATTAATTGTCTTCTGGCACTTGTTATTCCTGTTATCAATATATCTTAGATATGATTTTTCTTCTAAAAGTCTTTTAAAAATATCCCTAATGAGTGAATTCAAAAGGCTGGGGTTTGATGAGAGGGATAGTACATTTTTTCTTGGTGTAAACCATGGACACAGGTAATTTTTTTGCTTTATTCCATCGTATTTCTTGAAACTGAAAGGACATCAATGAATCAAATCAGCTTCCCCAAACATCAGTGGATTAAGCATAGCTGAGAGTTGTCTCTAACTTTAACTTTTATTTTAAAAAAAGCTAATGCTATGAAGAAAAAAATTATTGAGGGGAGGAGCACAAGAGAGCCTTTTAGGGCGCTGGAAATGCTTTAGATCCTGATCTGGAGTAGTAGTTAATGTGGGAATACATATGTTTGTGTGTATGTGTGTGTGTATTTGTATATATATATATATGTAGAAATTCGTCAAGCTGTATGCTTAAGACTTGTGCTTTATACTGTGTATATGTTAAAGCTCAATAAAGCAAATTAATACTTTCTAGTTTTAAAGGGTCTTTTATTTTAAAGCATTTAGAACATGAGACAAGGTAAGGGAAATAATTTTTAAAGTGTAAAGTGCTATGCAACCAGAAGATATCATGATCTAGATATAACTAGCATTTTTGGTATATGAAGTAGATTGTCCTCCACCCTGTAGCCCTGGATCTTTTAAACTCTGCTTCAGTTCCCTCAGCCTGGTGCCAGAGAAGGAGTTCTCTTTGTACCAGGATGACTCTGACCTCTGCCCTGCTGTGGAACTTAAAGGTTTAATTCTAGGGCAATCAACCTGTAGATCTTTCTCAAAATCTGTCACCTTACTATGATTTAATAAAATAGCACATATTGTCCCTAGGATGATCCTGGACAAAGCTTTCAACAGTTGGAAGGGAATTCAATGGAGTCAGGGGCTGCATTAAGGAAATCTCTTATAGAGGTAGAGAGAACACATCATAAGAGTATAATGAGCATGAGAACAGGTTAGAACACTTACATTCCTTTTAGCACTTTGGTAAGCATTTTGTAGCAGAAAACTGCTAGTGCTGGCGGATTAATGAAGAGAGAAGAAGAAAAACTGTTCTGTGAGTTCCAAACTAGGTCTATCATTAAAATAGGTTTAAATATCACTTGGACACTGTCAAGTTATAGTATATCCTTTTAGTGTGAATTTGGCTGTTGGAGTCAGCCTGAACAATAGGGTCCTGAGAGCCAGCCTGGCTGCCGTTTGCTATTGTGGCCTTTGATCTCTTATGATTTTGGACTCCGTTTTCCCCTCTGACTCTGTACTGTTCCATTCATTCCCACTGCTTGCTATTTGATGATAGTTTCTCTAACTACTTCCGTCTCTTTTTTTGTATCTCTGCGCTCTCCACCTTTTTCCTCCCATTTTAAAGTCCTTTCCTGGACTTGTTTTAAGCCAACTTGGGTACAAATTCTTGCTGTTCTTCCTCTCATTTATGTCTTCAACAGCTAGCTCAAGTTTCACATCTCTCACCACTTCAGCCCGTATTGGTCTCTCCTTTCCTGTTGTACTTGCTGTTTGTGACTTTCAACGTGGCACTATATAATTTCTAACCTCATTTCTTAAGTGGTTCATATGAATGGGTTATTTCTCCAATTTTCTTGGAGGGAAAACATTACCTTCATTTTGTATCCACTTTGGGGGATAGCACAGTGCTTTTAGAGGTATTAGTTATCAAAATATACCTGTGTAATGAACAAATTATGTATGCAAGTCTTCTGTAACATCAGGTACTCAATCTTCTGTTTAAAGTTAATGCCATGTAAAAATGGGTATGTAAGGATATTATTTTGAATCTCAAGTAATCTGATTCTTAAGGTTGTATTCTTTATTTACGTTTAATTTTCCTTTTATGATTCAATCTGACAAGAGGGGCCATTTGTATATGGGTAGGAAATCCTTTGCCCAATATAGGCTTCCAGTAAATACAGATTTTAAATAATGCAATGTGGATACGGCTCATTATAGTCTCTAAATAATTACTGGGACCCTTCAATAAGGGAAATACTTTTCTGATGGATCATTAGAAACACATTTGTGGTAGACTTTTAAACCGTTAATAATCATAAAGACTCTCTTAATTGCTTTTGGAGTGAAGAATTCTTTTGTAATATGAAGAACCACTTGCTAATTCATCTGTTTTGCTAGACTGGATTTTCTTAAATTGGCTTGCTTTAAAATGGGCATACTTGTGCTTTAAAAAACTCCAGAGACCTTCCGTCTATCTACAAATACAAAAATAGCAATGATGACTGACAGTCACCGCCCTTCCCCCTGTCAGTTATGGGGACTATTTAAGGTTCTATCTTCTTCATGCTCTAGAAATAATATGGGGTTTAAATTCAACTCCCTTTAATCTGAAACACTGACTGAGCTCCAAACCACTTAGCAGCCTGCCATTTTTCAATGGGAGGGGAAAACAGCGATGTAATTTACTGTCCGCATTTTATAGTTTTCCCTTTAAAAAATCTGCTTACACAGTTCCTGTATTTGTAGAGACTAGAGTGAGATGGATTTTAAATATGGCCCTGGCTTGGCAGTGTCAGGAAGCCCGAAGCAGCTGACAGGCTACCCTAGCTGGTGCAAGGTGATGAGAGATAAGGGGCCCTGGGAATAAAGGTGTCAGGGAGAGTGTGAGGGAAGATGTAGGCTACACAACAGGTCTGACAAGCCAAAGGGGGAGCACACCATGGGAGGGACAGAGGCTCAAGGCTGGCCTGCGCTACTGAACATAGTTGCACACCTAGATAACAGTTGTGTCATTGTTTCCGTCAAGCAGCAGCATTTACTGGGGACTGACTCACTGCTTGGGAGTTTCTTCACCATTACCCTCTCTGAACCCTTGTCTCTTAGAGATTCAGCCAAAAGAACCTCTGGCCTCACATATTGTCTTTATTACTGAACAGGCAGTGTCTGCCCTGGGCCTTGTCTAGGAAGACTGGAAAAGAGGTCAGGTTGCTGAGGCCTAACCCTCGGGGTGATGTTCTGACCTACCAGGACTTTCCCTGCACTCATTGTCCCTGTGCTTGATTGCCTCACGTTATTCAGCAGTTTTCATCTTCTCCTGTTCACTTCCAACTCCATCCATTCATGCAGCATGAATGGATGCTCTACCATGGGAAGGCACATACTGGAGAGACACTATATTAGCCAGGGTTCTCAGAATCAATAGATATAGGATATATATATATGATACAGGATATATATATCTACATCCCCTCCCCATAGGGTCAATCAATCTATCTTTCCATCTATCTATCTATCTATCTATCTATCTATCTATCTATCTATCTATCTATCAATCATCTATCTAGATTTATTTTAAACAATTGGATTGTGGAGGATTACAAGTCCAAAATATGCAGGGTAGGCCAGCAGGCTGCAGACCCAGGGAAGAGTTGATGTTGCAGCTCAAGTCTGAAGGCAGTCTGGAGGCTGCCTTCCCTCTTCCTTGGGGGAGGTCAGCCTCTTTTCTATTAAGGCCTTCAACTGATTGGATGAGACCCATCCAATTATGAAGAGTAATCTGCTTTGAGAAAAATTTACTAATTTAAATGTTAATCTCATCTAAAAAATACCTTCACCACAACATCTAGACTAGTGTTTGACCAAATATCTGGGTACAATGGCGTAGTCAAGTTGACATGTAAAATTAACCATCACAGGTACTATGACTTTACAAAAGAAAGTAATGTAGGTCCTTGTCCTCAATAAATATACATTTAATTAGAGAGATGCTCACGTGAATAACTATAAATCAATTCATGAGCCTTGTGATGAGTGCTGTTTCAGCTATAAACAAAGAGCTTTGGGAATCCAGAGGAAAGAATGATTAATTCTGACTGAGAAGAGTAAGAAAGGCTTTGGAGGGCTGGCCCCGTGGCTTAGCGGTTAAGTGCGTGTGCTCCGATGCTGGTGGCCTGGGGTTCAGATCCTGGGCGCGCACCGACGCACTGCTTCTCCGGCCATGCTGAGGCCGCGTCCCACATACAGCAACTAGAAGGATGCGCAGCTATGACATACAACTATCTACTGGGGCTTTGGGGGAAAAAATAAATAAATAAAAATTATAAAAAAAAAAAAAAAAGAATAGGAAGGCTTTGGAAAAGGGGCGCAATTTGTGGGATGTTGAAACCTAAGGAGGATTTTGCTAAGGGAAGAAAGGTAAGGACTAGGGGAGAGAAAGACGTCCCAGGTCCAGTAAAAACAGAATTTGTTCATAAATTCATGTATTCTCTAAAATTTTATCAATTGTAATTTCCATGCCTCTTATTGTTCCAGGTACTGATGGAATGCAAAGAGGATGCATCTCTGCTCGGAATGAGTAATGATAGTGGTTACTATTTGTTGAGTGCTGCTTGCCATGTGTCAGTACTATGCCAAATGTTTACACTCATTATCTCAATTATTGTCCTACTACCCTGTGGGAAAGGTTCTCAGTGGTGAAGCTCAGCCAGTACAATATGATATCAGTGGACTGTGAGGGGTCTCCTGAGCATACTCCTCGGGCACAGAAGGACAAGGAGTTCCTGGGGCAGGGAGGCTGGGGCTAAAGGGCACAGCTTTTTCATCACTAGGCTCGGCCTGGAGCAGGCAGGACTTGAGCCCAGCCTTAGCTCACACCCCACGTGATTCTGTAGCAGATCTGTATAGATGGAGGCTTGTGTGACATTACCCAGGGGAATAGAATCTATAATAGTCCTGTCTTTGTTTCTTTGCTAAATTTGCTTCCACTAAAGTAATCACTCTCATTATCCAAAGGAAACTGAGAATTAGAGAAGTTAAGTGAATTTCTCAGAATTCCACAGCTAGTAAGTTGAGGTTCAACCTACGGCTGCCTGATATCAAAACTTCTGCACTTTCCGCTAAGTCACACTGCCTTAACTCCCAGGCTAATGGGTAAAACAGTGATTGCTATGGTCTGAATGTTTGTGCCCCCCTACCTCGAATTCATATGTTGGAGTCCTAATGTTCAATGTGATGTGGTATTAGGAGGTGGGGCCTTTGGGAGCTGATTAGGTCATGAGGGTGGAACCCTCTTGAATGGGATTAGTGCTCTTTTTTATAAAAGAGATCCCATAGAGCTCCTTCCACCTTCCCTCAGCCCTTCCACCATGGGAGGATGCAATGAGATGTCTGCAACCTGGAAGATGGCACCAACCATGTTGGTACCCTGATCTCAGACTTCTAGTTTCCAGAACTATGAGAAATAAATTTCTGTTGTTTATAAGCTATCCAGTCTGTGGTATTTTTTTAATAGCAAACCGACTGACTAAGACAGTGATGTAAACAAAGGACTTCAAAGGACTGGGGTCAGTGCTATAAAGGAGGTATCTTTAAGGTGCAGATGATGGAGCGATGAATTCTATACACACATTGCAAGGTGTGCTGAAGCAAGGGGGCCTGGGAGCCTAGGCAGCCAATGAAGCCAGAACCAAGATGGAGGCAATGGGAATGGAAAGGAGGGACTTCATATTAGAATATTCTGTAAGTCTGGAAGACAAAACTTAGTAACTGATTTTGGGAAAGTGGAGCAACTTAGATGTCAGGGCACTTACTTGCAAGCAAGGGAACACCGTCTGCTAATTGAAGTAGAAGAAGGATTATGGAAGGGCATTTCTTAGGTCACAGGATTTCCAGGAGATCCAGAGAGTCAGACTTGGGGGCCATGCAGCCAGGAACCATGCTGACACCACATCATGGGGCCCCTCTGGTGAAGAGTCCACTGTTGGTACCACTGGACACTGCATATCGCGCTACAGGTAACCACTGATGCTGGGCACGGGATGCCAGAACTTCCACCACTGCTTGCCCCAAATTGCACACCTCTACTTCCAACCTCATGAAAGTGGATACTCTACAGCTCTGGCTTCCTCACTGGGTCAAAAGCCTATACTCTGGATACAAGGGAGACCGGGGAAAGGGAGGTTCTGGATTTTGCTATTGAGGGTTTGAGGAATTTCTCAAATATAGAATAGATGTTCACAAAATGCTGGTGGCCACAAACGTGCCTGTTCCAGGTGATGAAGGAGAGGGAGGAATCAAAACTGATTCCAAGGTTTCTCAGATGGGTGATTGGAGATGCTGTGACCAAGGTAAGGAAACGGGAGCAGGAATAGATTTGTGGGGCTAAAAAAATTAGTTTGTTTTTGAATACAGTGAGTTTAAGATATCTGCAGCACATTGGTGTGGAGACAGTTGTAAAATAGGCAGTTAGAAATTTGGGTTCCAGGCTCAAGATGGCAGGTAGGGCTAGAGATGTAGATTTGGGAACCAATATATAAGTGTGGGAATAGATAACGTTGATTAGGAAGTACCTAACTGGTGAACGTTGCCTCTGAAGGGCAAATGTAAGAGGAGGAAGACCCACTCAAGGATTTTGAGGGGAAGAAGTTGGAGAGGTGGAATGAAAATGCAAAGACAGAAAACTGGAGTGTCATGGAAATCAAAGATGTGAAGGAAGGACATGGTGATTAAGAGAGTGAAATACTGCAGAGAAATAAGTAGAGTGAGGGCTAAGGGTCACTGGGTCTTACAGTTAGGAACTCATTGATGGTGTGCAGAAGTCCTTTTGCCTTATGCCAAGATCATGATCCATTTAGGGTGGACGGTCACATACCCTATACCTCTCCTCAGCCCCCGCCCAATATACAGCTTTCATCTCTTACTCAATATACAGCTTTCATCCCTTTGTCCCTGCCATGTACTCAGCTTCCTTTTTCTTAATCCTCCCAGTGTTCCTTCTCAAGACCGCCTTACCCTACATTTCCTCACAACAAACTCTTCCCCAAACCAGCAGCCCATTTTAATTCAGTTCCCAGCTATGCCTTTCCCAGCCTCACTGTTCCCTCAGCTCCCATCTTCTTCTTCTTCTCAGGCCCTACCCTTTCTCAGTCTCTTTGTTGTTTCTCCAAATGTGGAGTCTCTTATTAGCACCCCATATCAGTCCCCAGGCCCAAACCAGCTCCCTAAGTTCCATCCTTCCCATCCCTATTTCTGGATGTACTTCCCAGCCACCAGTGGCACTCCTGTTTTCCCCAAAGTTCTGCCAGTACTTCATGTACCAGAGCCCTCACCTGTACCCACCATTTTCCTGGCACTGGGACTGTTCTCAGTCTTTGGAGACTTTGCTGGCCAGCCTTTCTCCTACTTTTCTCTGCCTGTCTCCCACATTTCTAGTCACTTCTGTCACTTTGGATGCTGTTTTTCTCTCTGGCCTATGGTCCTTCCTTACTTTTGTACCTGTCCTTTTTCCTTCTCTGCTAATTAAAAGAAACTTATGTCTAAAAAGGTTCTTATCTTTCAGAGACACATACTGCAATATTTATTGATGCAATGATATGGTAACTGGGATTTGATTCAAAATGTTTGGGATGGGGGCAAGTGTGTGGGTATAAATGGAGAAATGACTGGTTATGAGTTGTAATTGTTGAAACTGATGAATACATGGGGGATCCTTGTATTAGTCTATTTTTGTATATGTTTAAAATTTTCCATAAAAAAGGTTTTAATGAAAAAAGTTTAAAGGTATGTAAGTAAACAAAATGAATTGATATAAAGAAAACTGTTAAGTAGTGCTAGTACAGATATGGCAAAAATATGATATGGCAAAAATCATAGAGGTGATACCTGAATGCCTGAAGTGGGGAAAACACTAAGATAATAGAGGAGGAACTCGCAATGAGTAAGGATACAGAGCGTTAGAGCCGGCTTGAGGGAAGAGGAAAGGAGTCTCAGCAATTCCATTGTTTAGGCCTGACCCTCTTGGTGAAGGAGTCCATATGCTTTCCAGAGAGTGCGGGGCTGGGGAGCAGGTGGGACTGGAGTGAAGAGTTTTGAGGCAGCCATTGTGGGGAAGGGGAAGGAAGCCAGCTGGAGGTAAGCTGCTGCTGAGGCTGGAGAAGACAAATCTGCAGTAGGACTGCTCAGCATTGTCTTAGCAGCCTAGATGGCCTTCCAAGTGACTCTAGGGACCCTCCTGGGTGCTTCAGGTTTTCTGCAAAACATAAGAAGCCTTTTCTGTAAATCAATGAAGACATAAACTGCCTGTAGAACCTATTTGTGTAGAAAATCTGTTTTACATACGGGGTTTCAGGGAGAATTTTTATTGAAAAAAGTTCCACTGCTAAAATATTGGACTGAATAAGCATAATCCCTGGTTTAGCTGTTTCTGATGTGTTATGCATTTGCTGCTACTTTTGTTGTAGATGTTAGTGGGATACACTGTATGATGATGGATATCGAGTCTGTCTCAAAGGGAGGAGAAATTTGAAAGTGGCTGTTGCTCTTTGGAGTGGCTCATAGGGGTTATCTGCCTTCAGTTTGGTTAAGGCAGTGATTTTCAATCTATGGGCATGTGCATGCACGCGCACGCGTGCACACGCACACAATTTTGCATGTAATTTCAAGGGATTCAAAGACCAGAGATCCCAGTTAAAATCCCAGATCTGAGCCATGTGGCAGGAAACCTTAATGGGGAACACGTCCATGTGTGTTTAGCAAACAGAAGGCTCATTTTGGCTCTTAGAAATGATAACCAGTATTGTCACAGAGAAGGTATATTCTCCAAGCCTCTAATGTCAAAATTTGACCTTCTTACCTTGGTCCAGGAAAATTTACCAAAAGTTATTCATTTAAGTCGAACTCAAAGTCTGTTATCCTGTTGATGTGAGATAATTGCCTAACATATAAAACACTTAAAACAGTATAACGTGTCCTCATAGTACAGGTTATATTTTATTTTATATTTTAAAAGTAAACTCCGTGAGTGCACAGACTTAATTCAGTGAATCAGCAGCTGTCCTGCCACATTTAAGAAGGAGAAGGGAGGGAACTACCATTTATAGAGCATTTAGGACACATTAGGTGCTCTGTGTGTAACTTATTTCATCAACACAGTGTTGCCATTAGACAGATAGTACTTTTCCTATTTGAACAATGCAAAAACTGAGGTTCAAAAAGTCTAATAAATTCACCCAAGATGGCCAGTTAATGAGTGGCTGAGCCAGCATTGAAATCCAGGTTTCTTCTAAGTCTTTGCTTAACAGAGAACACTGGATATTTGTTGTTTTTTGGCTACTTTGTATCCATTTTTCTCTTTTTTGGAGAATTTTTCCCTCTGTTCCCCACACCCCCAACCCCATTCTCTGATGTGCCCTTGAAACTATTAATCAAGTAACCCTGCCTCATGACTCTGGCTAGGATAATCACATTCTTTTTCAGTTATTTGAATCTTGTGTGAAGAGACTCAAAGATTGCAAAGTTTGTTGGAACTAATTCTTTCTACTATTAACATCATGAATGAACCTACTGTTGGTTCCTGCTACCTAGCCCCCCTCAACTGCCCTCCTGGTTCCCTAGATTTCTCTTGGATTTTGTGAGCTATTCAATATCCTTTAATAAACTTATTTCTTGTGTAGGTTATGTAGTGCTATGGACTGAATTGTGACACCCCACCCCCACCCCCGCATTCATATGTTGATGCCCTAATCTCTAATGTGATAGTGTTTGGAGATGGGGCCTTTGGGAGGTAATCTGATTTCAATGAAGTTATGAAAGTGAGGCCCTCATGATGAGATTAGTGTTATTATAAGAAGAGACACCAGAGAACTTGCTTCCTCTCTCTGCCATGTGAGGACACAGCAAGAAGGTAGCTGTCTGCAGGCCAGGAAGAGAGCCCTCCCTGGGGAACCGATCTTGGACTTCTCAGACTCTGTAACTGTAAGAAATAAATAACTGTTGTTTAAGCCACCCAGTGTATGGTATTTTGTCATGGCAGCTGGAGCTGACTAATACAGATAGTTTCTGTTGTTTGCTACCAAAGAATTGACTATTATACAAAATGAATAGTGAGAAGACATAGTTTAGCTTTTAGTACCCTGGTTCTGAGACAAGAAAGAAAGAAGGACAAAGGTCAAGCCAGCAAATTTAGGGACTTTCTATCATCTCCAGGAGGGAAAGTTTTGTGAATAAGGAGGGAGTTGAAACTATTTCATAGCATGGGATTTGGGAATTATTTATGGATTATACTCATTCTTACTCTCCTGTATCTTGGCTGTACATTCTTCATTTCTAATTTGATTGTGATTTAGCTCTACATGGTGATAAACCAGTGCAGAGTTAGAAAATAAATTGGCTCAGGGTAACTTTTCCTTCAGGCTGCAGAACTGGCGAGATGAAAGCTAATCCCTAGAAAGTGATCTGCCAGGAAGAAAAGCTGCCCTGAACTGGGCACCTAAATTTTTCCTTCCTACTTGCTTGCTTTGGTCTTAAAGAATGTACGAAATTCATACTGCAGGGATTTCTTCACTGGCTCCCAGTCACCTATTCCTAACGTAGGTTCGTCTTTTATTTTTAGAGCTTTGTTGTGATCTATATGTCATTGGCTCTGAGTAGTGCGTTCCATGAGATGATTCAGTTCTGAGAAATCAAGCCAGGTGAAGATGAAATATAAGGTTTTACCACCTCTACAATACTTTTCATCTGCTTTTAAAGATGTATACCTTCCCACCAGTATTCCTTGGCACCATCTGTATTTTTTCCTGTTGGTTACAGAATATTTTGAGTTTGATGGTATCCTAGCAATCATGCAGTTCACCCTTCTTAACTTGCAGGTGAGGAAGTAGAGGCCTAGGGAAGTATCTGGCTTGTCAATAATTATGCAGTTAGTTAGTGATTGAATGCGGACTTGTACACAGTTTTTCAGATTTCCAGTTCAGCATGCATTCTGCTTCCACAAGCTGCCAACTAACTGGCCAAGCCAAGAGAATAAAACCAAATCCCATTCAACCCGAACTAAAGAAAAATATGGAAAAGAAGAAGAAATAGAGTTTTCAAAGTATAGAGTTTCACTGAGCAAAAGGGGAAGATTTTGAGCCATGTGGAAGAAAGAGTCAGAGGAGTAATGCTTTTTGGAAGGATTGCTTTCAAGCCTACTGCCAGATTGCTTTATTCTCTGGGCAAGGGCCTGCATGTTTATTTCATGGGTTAAATGATCCCTTTAAGGTGAAAGAAATGCTGTCTCATTTCCTGGTGAACAAAAATTTGAAAAAGAATTTTTTTTCCCTTGGGAAAAGTTTGTCACATTAAATCCACTTGGTTGGAGCATCTATGTTGAAAACAGGCTAAGGGGAACTGGGACTTCATTTTATTTCTCTAATTGGCTTCTGTGCCTTCCTGTCTTGCGAAAAGTGAGTGTTGTCTGGGCACCCCAGTGCCCATTCCTTTTCCAGCTCTAGAGTGAACAGCCGGTGTCTACTTGGTAGCTCGTCTCTTTCTGGACAACTATGCCCTAGGTCAGGATAGTTTGTTTTCAGTACAGGGCCAGCTGTTCCAGGATTACTTTTCAGGGTTGGAAACCATAAGTTTGGACCCTGAGGCAAAAGGCTGAGAATAAAAATGTAAAGAAAAAGATCAAATAACAACATTTTGTTGGATTGTCAACTTTCTGTTTGAAATGGAGTCTATCTTTAGTGTTCTTCAGTATCCCTGCTCTGAACATATTGCTGTAAAGCGCATGTGATGAAAAGTCATAAATATTAAGTGAAAACACACATCTCTCTCCTTTCCTCTTGGGAACAAAAGCAAATATTAAAAAGGAGTATGACAGTTGAAATTTATAGTCTTCCTTCTGAATAAAGAGGTGTTTCTTGATAACACAAAGGGCTTGGGTTCTGGGCCTGGTTCCCCAAGTCCCTCTGTGTGTAAATAAAAGACAATGATCAAAGCAAACATTTTGGTGAGGAAAACTACTTTGGAGCCATCCTTACCATAATGGGCTGCTGAAGTTGAGTAATTAGTAGATACGGAATTTAGAGTAGGGTTTTAGGAAGTCAGTCTCTGTAGTTGAAAGCATGTGCCGTGTCATAAGGATTTGCTGTGTTGTAAGAATATTCAGTGAATTCTTTGAAACAAAGAAAAAGGAAAGTAATAAATGTCAAGTTCAATAATTGTATTTTGTAAAGTTGGTTATTTTTTCCCTTGTATTTAGATTATACTTACAAACCTTTGAATCCTAAAACCCTATGATTTTTAATAAAGGTCAACAACAATATAAACAAACATTTAAAACAATTCATAATCATATGTCCCCATACAATAGTACATATTTGTGCACAATAGTTTCTAGTTCTTTTCATAGGCCTCTGTGTTTTATAATATTTACAACCATACTATTTTATATTATGCTTTTGTTCACGGACTATTCTGTCTATCTCATACCATTAAAATTTCCCTTGGTTTTATATCATATAAACAATAGCTATTTTAAATGAGTGCATAATATTTCATATTATCTATCTTAGTTTGCTAACTTCATTGGCCATTTAAATAACTTTAACTTATTAAATTATATTATAGAAATATAGTTGTATATTATAGATAACATTGTTTTGAGCATCTTCATGTCTATAGCTTTTTATTTTATTAGTATTCAGTTGAATTACTATCTCATAATTAAATTCCCCAAAATGATATAAAGGTTAAAGATTTTGAACATCTTTATGGTTCTTGCTGTATACCGACTTATTGCTTTCTAAAGTGTTTATGTAATATGACCATCTGACTTCCTCTGCAGTGTGATGTACATTGGGTATTATCATTTGTTTTAATTTGCGTTTCTTTGATTATTACTGGAATGAATATTTTTCTTTGTGGATTTTGTTTTATTGTTTTTGCTAGTTGTATTTATTTGAATGTGAATTGTGACAGTTTAACAACTTACTTTTTCCTGTTTAATAGTTTCTCTTAGGAACAGTACACTTTGACTTCTGGACACTTGACTGTCTATTCTAAAGTGATCTTCAGGTCAGGAACGTTAGAACAATTTTATCTTAGGTGAGATTTGTCTGAAGTGTCTCACTACATTGTAGCTGAAATAACCAATTCTACCATGAGGAAACTATCCCACCTTTCACTGTGTCCTCACATGGCAGAGAGAGAGACCTCTCTGGTGTCACTTTTTGTAAGGGCATTAATCCCGTCATAGGACTCCACTCTTACGACCTCATCCAACCCTAATTACCTCCTAAAGGCCCCATCTCCAAATAGTATCACATTGGAGGTTAGGGCTTCAAGATGTGAATTTTGGGGGACACAAACATTCAGTCTATAACACTCCTCTTCTCCCTGAGGTCACTCCAGCCTCTACCCAAGTACACACCTCCTAATTAAGGGGAACTTGGTGAGTGTTAAAGACAGAGGTAAAATTTCATGATCACCTGATTGTTTTTAAAAAAATCTAATCAGTGGATATGGAACAAAATGAAACAAACAAAAGAACAATGTGGAGAGAAAGTAGTTGGAGCATTTTATGTCAAGGCCAATCACTAAGCATGATTTGTCTTTTGGGCATCGATGGTGGCATGTGTGTGTTGGTATTTAAGAGTCCAAAATGCATTCTGAATTTTGAGGCCCTGTCTTGAACAATAGGGATGGAGCTTCTTAATGCAGTTATCCTAGCAGCACTAGGAATTACCTCTTTGGTACCTTCTCTCTTCCCCCTCCTGTCCTTTCCTTCAGTTCATTCGCTACCCACATCCCTTACCCTAAGCTCCCAGGTACCAACTGGCATCAGGCTAGTTACACATCTGGCTATTTCTTTATTTTCTTTTGTGAGTCAGACATGAATCAATATCCTGGCAGGGAGTTAAGAAGGCTGGTCTTTTCAAAGAGCTGTTTTGTAGGTAAATATAAACATGATAACTTGAATGTTTAAAAATACTTTTAAGTAATTATGTTCTTTAATTATATGATTCTTAAGCTTGAATAGTTATTTTAGGATTAAAAAAATCCCATTAGTTGATAATTTAAAAACTATAACTAGTTTGTAGAATCTGAATGTCTTATTTGCACATGGTAAAAAATACAAACATTACAAAAGGGTATACAGTGAAAAATAAATTTCCTTCCAATCTCACATTCCCGTTTCCTTTGTCTCTTTTCTTCTCCTCAAAGGCAGAAACTACAATTTCCTGTTAGTGCCCTTTAGAAATACTGTCTATATAATCAAACTTAAATATTATATATATAGCCCCCTTTTAAAAAACCCAAATAGGAAATACTATATACGCCTTTTTTTTTATTTTTATTTTTTGTAATTTTAACTTGACAATGTCTTGTTTCTTGGAGATTGGTCCATATCAGCACGTATAGCTTTATTCCATTCTTTTTGTTGGCTGTATGATGAGGACATCCCATAATTTATTAGATTAGCCCCCTATTAATAGGAATTTAGGTTATTTCTAGTCTTTTACAAAACAAACCCCAGTGCAATGAAAAGCCTTGTATGTATGTATTTGTGCATTTGTACTAGTATATTTGTAATACATTTATAGGTTGAATAACAGCGTGAAGAGAAACGTGGTGTTGTAGTGGTTAAAACCATGAATATTAGACTTTTACTATCCACTACCTGCCTACCACTTACTAGCCATATAACACAAGGACAAGTTACTTAACTTTCTGTGCCTTAGTTTCCTCATTTGTAAAATGGGTATAAATAATATTACATACCATAGAGATGTATTATGAGTATTAAGGGAGCTAATATAAGTACAGCATTCTCATATCAGCATATAATATGTTCTCCACAAAGTATCTTATTAGGATAATTTCCTGGAAGCAAGGACCTTCTCTTTTAGAAATATCAGTGCTATTATTGGAGAGTAACTTTTTTCCCCCAACCTGTTAAAGAAGAACTCACTGCTGAACTCATTACAAGTATTGATATAATTGATGCTTGATGTTGGCTCAAAGGAGATGGGTGGAAGGGTAAATTGAGAATAGGAGTTTTTGCTGTAGGTAGAAGTAGGAGACTGAATTTAGTCTCATTTGTTTTTGAATGTTGGATTAAAGGTCATCATTTTGGGTTTTAATGTCCTTGTCTGTTATATGCAGGGATTAGATTATGATTCTTAAAGTAACCTTCCAGTTCAAACAATTATGTCTGTGCTTATTCCATTCTCAAAATGAGATGTGATTTATATGGCTTAGACAATTGTAAGAGGTAAATTTAAATCCTGACTCATGTAACAGTGTCACTTTGCACATGTTGTTCCCTCTGCGTGGAATGACCTTTCCCATTGTCTGACTATGTAACTGAGCTCTGACTCATCCTCAGAGACTTAGCTTTGGCTGGACCTTCACTGTGAAGCCTTCCCTGAGTGCCCCAGCTGATTTAGGCACCTTCTGCTTTTGAACTGTCTTAGGCTCAGTGTTATGTGGGGGGATAAGAGTTTTCAAATATTAACTGATAGTTTTTATTTGTCACCCCAGACTCAGCTTTGGTATTGTATTTTTGATCCATCAAGGAAAAGATGACACAGTCTTTTCTTGTATTTTAAGTTTCAAAAGTCTGGGCCCTTCAGGGAATGAGAAGGCACATGTGCATAGATAAACTGATTGCTGGGAGAAGACATGCTGAGCAAGTAAAGCTTCCATGCTCTGGAAGAGAGAAAATGCTCCAGACAGGAGAAATCAAGAGGTGAGTAGACATTGTGGGTCTGTGACAAGGAGTGAGGCTCTCTGCCTGGTCCTTTCGCCAAGCTTAGCACAGGGATAAGGAGAATTACAGAAATCCCCCAGAGGTGGGCAGAATCTAAGCACAGAGGGAACCCAGGTTTCCTTTGCTGGATAAAGACCAGGGAGGTGAGAAGAACCCAGAGTAGAAATGGCTGCACAGGGTGCCCAGGTGGACAGGCCTGACAGAGCTTGCAGAGGTTCCAGAGAGCCCAGCATGGCATGGGTGCAGAGGATGATATTCCTGTACTCTGAGAGGAACATGGAAGTGGTAAAGGGCTGAGGATGGTCCTGCTGAGTTTCCTGGGCCCATTGTGGTGTGCAAGACACAGAATGGTCCCATCTACCTTAAAGGGGCAAAGGAATTGAAGAGAGTTGGGCCCCAAGGTACTTTTTATAGGGAACACGAACAGAATCAGCAGTGATCTGCATGGACCAACTACTGAAGACAGTTGGAGGACATCTTAGCAAATACCCTGGGCTGGATGCTCACCCACTCCTAGCCTGCCCTAGAGAAATGGAGGAATCCCAGTTCAACTGAGATTCAGTTTCTACAACCTGGAGAAATAGGAACTCCATGGTAGAACTTAAATTTGTTGGAATTTTTAAAAATTTAAATAAAGATTCTTAGCACCTCTGATACTTCTCCATTGCATTGTAAATATTAGATTCCTCGTCTGCTTCTCGGGTTCACAAGCTCTTTGAAGGAAGGCACTAAGTCTTTATTTTCTATTTTATTTGTTCCTGTACCTTGCAAGTGCTGACACAGAAGAGGCCTGTAGTAAGCTTTTTGAATGAGTGAATGGACATTTGTTGGATAGCTATTCTGTGCCACAACCTATTGTGGGGCTTTCACAGCCCTGTGAACTAGGTGTTGTCATCTCCCTTTTGCAGTTGAGAATACTAAGGCGCAGACAACTGATAGAACTCGTGCATGGGCAGTAAGAGGCAGATCTATCACTCGCCGTCTAGGCCCTCTGACACCAAACTGCCTTCCTAGGTGAAAATGATTCTTTTCTCTTACTGTCTGAATATGATGTGGAATAAGGATGAAAATTAATGTTTCAATTTGGGTAAATTTTTACATATTTCTTGCTTTACTACTTTCAAAATAAAGAGCAGAGTGTTCTGCTCATTTTACTTTTTTATTAATTATAAATTAGAAAAAAGTACCTAGTACTTTGTACCTAGTACCTTGTACCATGATATCACAAGTATAATAAAGGTACAGATAAACCTTAATATTCTTGCTAATACTGCCTTGTTTATTTATAAAAGAATATATGTCCTGTGTAGATGGTAAGTTAAATCGGAAAAGTATAAGTTAAAATTCACTTATAATTCCACCTTCAATAGATACCTACTATTAACCTTTGGTTACGTTTCATGCTGATTTAAGAAAATTAGAAAATTGATATCAATACTTTGTTTATATGTCATTATATCACGAGTTTTCTGCAAGGCACAGGGTGTTTAGTGTTTATGGAACCAAATCTATTGAGACTGTAATGCTCTGTGGGAGAAGTTATTGGAGTTAGGGCTTATTGCATATTTAGAGATACTCAATATACAAATTCGTGCTTTAAATACTCTTCCAGAAAACTTTTAAAGATTCAAGGAAAGTAAAAATATACATATAATCCAATAAGACTATCATGACTATAATAAACTTAATTGCAATTTGAAATACCACGAAGACAATAAAAATCATCTTAAGCATGGTTTATAAATGGCTGAACAATCCTGCTGGAAAGAGAAGGGGCCTCATGTCCAGGAAGGATTTGACCACCTGACCTCGGTGTACCATCCATACTCATGGACAGATCTGTCGCTTCATTTGTTTTCTTGAACTAAAGAGAGAGAAGTAAGAAAGTCAGCCATGGTGCACAACAGTAATTGAATTAGTGTAGCAACATCCTCTGCCCACCCCCTCCCTCAGAGGTGGTGAAACACTGGGCTACAATAAGGAATGTAAGTCTAGCACTAGATTTACATTTCAAACTTTCTAAAAAATTAACCTGTCTGTTTCAGGCCAATTAAAGAAGAAAGGCACCTTCCACCCAAGGCATTAGAATCTTCTCAATGTGAATGGAAACCACTGTAGAATTGTTTTGGCTTGTTTCCATGATGTTTAAGAAAGAAGGAGACCTGGAGGGCGCACAAAATTGACTTGATGATCTTAGGTTTTTGACATGTGGGGACTAATCTTATTTCCATGTCAATGTACCCTGTCAGCTGCTGCAGATCAAAATATGATTAGCCCTTCCCTTTAATTGGCCGTGTAATAAATCCATCATCTCAAAACCATGGCTTGGTGGTTCAGAGCACAGACTTGGAGCCTGACTGCTTGCATTTGAATCCTGATTCTGCTCTTACTGGGCTTTGAAACTTTGGGCAAGCTACTAAAGATCTTTATACCTCATTTTCCTCATTTGTTCTTATCTCAGGGGGTTTTATAAGGATTAAATGCGTTAAAATATGTAAAAAACTTTGAATAATGCCTAGTGCAGAGTAAGAACTATGAAAGTGTTAAATAAAAAGTAATGTAATTAGGCTCCCCATTTGTGATTGCTGGTGAACCAGAGGTAAAACAACTAACTGAGAATGGGCTAATGACATAGGGCTGACTTGGAAATCTCATAATAATGAAAAAGTGCCAATATTTTTGTGGCAGAGAGGATGGGTGGTTAAGCAAGAAATAAGCAGGTTAGGGCTGAATACTACAGGGGTCTTCAAGCTCACTGGGTTGCTTCACTAGGCAAGGTATGTTGGGGCTGACCTGGGGAATGAATGGGAAAACTGGGTTGCTTTGGGAACAGGATGAAGATTCGAAGGGGGATTGGGATTTCTCAGATTACTTTCCTGGACTATGGGTGAGTTTGTTAAAAGAGGTAAACTGAGGCTGGGAATAGATTGGAGATATCCAGAGTTATTCCTTCTTGCTAGGCTTTTGTATAAATCAGATAGAATTTTAATCTTTAATTCACTGTTTCTATCAGTTACCATTTGTTGGTTGATAGCACATAAACCACTTTTGGCTAATTGAATCAAAGAAGTAATTCATTGGAAGTAGGGAAGCTCAAACAACCAAGAGGCAAGGCAAGGCAAGAGACTTAGAAGGACCAAGAAGTACAGCCCCTAGGGGCACTGAGAAGCAGAGACTGCTGAATGGTCACTTCAGGGTCAATCAGCCTCTTGTCCCTTGTTCATATTCCAGAGAGAGGAATCTGATCGCCTTAGCTTGAGTCAGGTGCCCATCCTTTGGCTAGAGGAGGGCAGGGCATTTAAATTGGCAGCCACACCTGACTGTATCTGATGGAGGAGTTTCTCCAAAGCAAAATCAAGGTGCTATTACCAGAAGAAGGAAGAAAGGAAGCAGAGTGGACAAAAACAACAAATGTCCACCGCACTACTCTATATTGCTTCAAGCAGCCAAGGAGGAAGACGAAAGGCATAAAGAATTAAGGAGACCCTGAAAACTTTGATTTTTAATCTTTCTCCCCTATTCCAGGCACTATTCCAGGTGCCTTCTTTGACTTTGAAGCTAGACTCCAAAGCCTGGACTTACACCAGAAGGAATCCTCAGAACTCAGATGGAACTTTCTCCAGATCCTACAACACTCTGATTTCAAGAAAACAGCTCAAAACACTGTATGGATTTTTATCAAAATGATAATAGTTATTCTTCCATCAAATACTTACTGGGTGTCTACTATCTATCAATAAAAGACAAGCGCTATTTCCTGCCTTTCAGAAATTTGTAGTCAGGGAAGCAAGACAGACATATAAACAAATGAATTACCTGATTACAATGTAGTGTGGACAATAGTATAACAGAGAAAGAAAAAAAGCCAGCTGAATCTGCCTAGGGCTTTCAGTGGAGGTGGTATTTGAACTAGGTCTTGAAAAATGAATGAGCATTTATAATCTTAAATTGAGACGTTTAAGTATAAAAACAAAATTGCGATCCCAAATTATAAACATTATTTGCCCCACCGTCAGTGCACTGATTTTATCTACTGGCATCATAAATATTGTTCTTTGGTCTTTTAAGGCTAAGAAGTGAGCTCATAAATATTACCTTGAAAGTCAAAAGCTGAAGAATAAATAAACTGTCACATTCCTAAATTACAACAATTTGTAAACAAAGCCCCCTTCCTAATAACTGTAGTTTTATGAACTTAACTAGATGTGAAATGCACTGTCCCTCTAGGACTTCTGGAACCCCTCAGCAGCTGTCATTCATTGGCAGGGCAGCTTGAAGGTCAGAGCCTCTCCTGGATAGGGCAGGGGTCTTGGGTCAGCTACTGACTTTTTAGGACAGGGGCTACTTATGCATTTAACATTCATATCTTGACTAGAACTCATTTATAGTATGCCTTTGGGTTAGTAATGTGTCTGGATTTCAATCTTCTCTAGAAACTGTAAAATGAGAGACAGGAATATAGTGGTAACAAAGAACTCAAAATTAGTGTGGATAAGAAGAATCTCATAACAAAATAGGGATGATAAAACCTCACCACTTAGCAGATTATTCTCAATTAGTAAAAATGTCAGGGGCTGGCCCCGTGGCATAGTGGTTAAGTTTGGTATGCTCTGCTTCGGTGGCCTGGGTTTGTGGGTTCGGATCCCAGGCATGGACCTACACCACAGTCAGCCATGCCGAGGCAGTGACCTGCATACAAAATAGAGGCAGATTGGCACAGATGTTAATTCAGGGCTAATCTTCAAGCTAAAACAGAGGAATACTGGCAACAGATGTTAGCTCAGGGTGAATCTTCCTCACCAAAAAAAAAATAAATGAATAATAAGAATGTCAGAATTTCTTATAATGGGAGTGTATTTTCATGTGGCAAATGAATATTTCTAAAGTGTTGGAAAATATTTTTTCTCTTATGTTGATAGGCATGCTTTACCTTGTTGCATGGCATGTATCTCTTTAAACTGCCTCAGATCACTTTTTAGACCAAGGTGGGAAAGCAAAGAGGAAATGAATGAGTGAATGAGCTCTATAAAATAAGGTAAAATACTAGGATGACCCTGATGGATTAATTGACCTCTGAGGGAATTTCTACCTGAGATGGTTAGCCCTACCCTTCTGAAATCCCTTCAAGTCACTTATCAGTTTACCTCAACTATTACCATTACTTAAAATAAATCAATCAAAATCATATAATTTGTGAAATAGTGCAAACATATTTGGTTGAGGTCCACTTTTCGTTTTAGTAAATATTCCTACTATCTGTTTTGGTTAAAACCTCTCTGATATAAAATTTAATTTAAAGGACATGCAGGCAATAATAGCACCTCTAAAGGCTATTGGTGGGCAGGGATAGATTCTAGGTTACCCATAGATTTCCCATTTGTAGGAACTTAGAAGAACTTGCTCAATAGTTACATGATTAGCTTTCATATAACTGCCATAATGGATGGTGTTCCCTAAATGTTGGTGGGGAGAAATCCTTAAGCATAACATTTTGATAGGTTCAATTTATGTATTGGATTATTTTATCATCAGAGGTTTCATTTACGTTTTCCCAGAGTCATCTCAAGGTCTGTAACATAGGAGAGCTAAGAGTGTACATGCATTTATTTATTTATTTTTCACATATTACACCTAAAAGGTAGAAGACCAATATCTTAGGTAAATTTTGAATTTCAATTTAATTATTTCCTGTTTTTTAGGACTCTAAATTTTCTTCGTCTTTCTCTTTTTTCATAGATTCTTGTTCATTCTTGCTCATGAAACCTTTCTCGATACTGGAAGTACATAATAGGGAAAAGTCTCAGTGGCATAGAGGAAGAGAGATAATCGTAGAAACCCACACTGAGCTAAATGACCCCTGGAATGCAATTTGAAGATGAATGTCCCAAATTATTTTTTCTCTGTCCAGATGACAGACTAATAAAGGAATCAATCCGTCAATCAAACTCTGTCAATGAGAACGGAGCGAAGCTCATCTGAGTGGTGATGGATGGTACTTGAAAGTGAATTAGTGACTGATTTGGAGAGATTTCAGAGGAGTAGAACTAACAATGGCAAATCAGGTTAACTTGTACATATTGCTGACAGGATCTGGGCTGGGCGACAGCAAATTCTATCCAACAGCCTCCAACTGGCTGTGAAGCTGACCCAGAGGCTGCTTCAGATCCGATGGATGAAACAAGTCCATCTGAAATCATTTTTTCAGCCATGTAATTTTTATAATAATATGTATCAAGCCTAGAAACCTACATTTGAGTATCTGAATACATCTGCAGAGAGCCAAACAACTCCCAACAATGCCTCCATGACAATATGCTGTTGGTTGCTAATTGGAAAAATGCACAAGTAATCATTAGAAGGCATTTTGTTGCTTGCTGGGGGGCCCCTTCCCTAAGTGGTTAAAATATTCAGCTCTATAGGGCAACCACCTAGTTTAAAAATCTTTGACAAGTGGTGTTAGTAATGCATATTTATCTGTTCTTTTAGTCGTGTAATATCTGTGCACAAGCCTAAAAATCAAGCCAAGCTACAATTTATGTAGCTACAAGCTACATAAATATAACCACTACTGGACCTCATCACCACCTCTAGAGACAAAGTCCCTCTCATGTCAATTCACTCTCAACCTCTGCCCTTCCTCTCTGTCCTCTTCAGGCCAGGTGAGCAGGGTCTTTTCCCTAGGTGTTGACAATACCTCAGCAAGGTGATTGCCCAATAGAAGAGGAACATTTTGTAATGCATCTTGAAAGGATGTTTGCAGATTCTAGTAAACAAAGCTAAGGCAAAGAGTGTGTGGCTCACATTCTCTTAGCCTTTGAAGCCCAGGATTCTTGCCTGGATCCTACGGTTTTGACTAGACTGCACCACTGGATGGAGATATTAGTGTTGCAAAGCCATTAGGGGTTTATTCACTCTGGAAAGTTTTTATATTGGAAAATATAACTATAGGGTGTTTCATTTTCTACTATATCCATTTCCCCCTCATTTTAGTACAGTTAGGAAACACTGTTCAATACTTGGCAGTCTCTCTTCAGTCTTAAGCTCTGATATAGTGTCCCTCCCCCATGCTCTTTTTCCCCAACCAGCAGGGGCAGGCAGTAGGTTGAGTGCTCCTGCTTACGGCTGTGGCAGGCATCCTCCTGTGGCTCAGCCTGCCCTGGCCTTGTTATGCAGCAGGCTGGTGGGGTTACTAGGATACCCAGGGGTGACTGTGTGGCTCTGACAGTACCCTCGTGGATTGATCTGATTAGTCACAGCCAACTGCTTATTTTCAGGGATTTATTCCATTTTCCTACTTTGCTGGCATCATCTAATTGAGAACCAGATGCTTTTAGTCAGCATCTTCTGCAGTTCAAAGAGCTCTAAAAATCTTCCTTTACTCCAGGAATCTAATGCCCAGGCCTGAATAAATAGATTTCCCCTGTTCACTTTGAAGGAAGTTTGTGACTTTTAAAGAACCAGTTGAACATATGGATGCTTCTCTTTTCAACACAGAATAGGGTACTGTTTGGAGACAGTGGGGGAAGCAGGCATGAGTATATATTTTAAGGATTGTAAATTGGTGCACACTTTTCTGGAGGCAATTTGTTTCTATCTATCAGGATTTAAAATGCACATACTCTTGACTGAGGAATTTTGCTTCTAACTGTGTATTCCGAAAGTATACTAGCATATGTGTTCAGGGAAGAATGTATAAGGATATTTATACAGCATTGTTTACAGCAGCAAAAGATTGGAAGCAATCTAAGTGTCCATTTAATACGGAACTAGTTAAATTATCGCACATCCGTACAATAGATTCTTTTTAGCATTGTTAAAGGAATGAGGCAGGTCTATATGTACCAATATGGAAAATTTCCATGATATACTAGATATCTAAGAAGAGACAGACAGTGCTGCCATTTATGGAGAAAAAGGCTATATGTACACACGTATGTGTAGCCTAGCTTGACATACTACTATCAGCAGTTGCCTCTGATGAAGGGAACTGGGGAGCCGTGAGAGAGAGGTAGAAAGAATCTTACGTTTCACCGTATGCCTTTTTATAAAGCTTAAAATATTTTCCTTGTGCATATAATTCCTACTCAAATAAGGAGGTAATTAAGCAAACAATAAATAAAGATGTTAATTTTTCATCTTCTCTTCAGGATTTCTTCTTACTGCTTGCTTTCCACAGAAACGATTCTTTTCCTGGCCTTGGGATCAAATAGATGTTTAGTTCTGGCACCTACTACTGACTAGCTGTGTGATACTCAGCAAATTATTTAGTGTTGTCCAGAGCCTCACCTTTTTTTTTCTCCTGTAAAAGAGATTAACAATTTCTTGAGACTTATTGTGAGGCTTAAATAAGACAGAGTCCCTCGCATGATGCCTAGGACACAATCCTTAATGGGGCCTTGATAAAAGCTAATGTCCTCCCCTCTTTTGAGGCTTCAGGAGGTAATGCTGGTGGGATAGGAGTCTCTGGCACCCCATTGCAGCCTGAAATCTTTCTTTTGCCCTTCTTAGAAGGCAAGTCTTCCCCTCACAGCCCTCTGCAAGTTTTATGGTTTACTAGATTAAAACAAACAAAAATAGACACAACGATACCATAAAGGAAATAAACAAAAGCGCTTCTCCACCAGTGTTATGATTCAAAACAGGTCTCCGATGAGGACCTCAGGCTGGCGTTGGAGCAGGTGGGGCCTTCGTCCCTCTGAGCTCACAGCATCCTCCCCAGGGCCCCTGAAGCTTTGTGGTTCTTTGTGGCTGTGACCCTTGGGTCCCTCTGGGGTCCTCTTAGTTCTGGCAGCTGCTCAGCCCAGGAGGATCAAACAGCCACCGAGCTACCCAGAGTCTTCTTTTCCCCAGTCTCCTGTGGCTTTTACTTTCAGGAAGAGGTTTTTTTTTTTTTCAATTTTTTTATTTTTAGTTTTCAAACATGTATAAAAAATCATTTCTATTTTGGTGGGAAGAAGAGGGTACTTTTTGAATCAACTACTCTCTGGGGAAACAGCTGTGACAATGGAGTGTGTGTGCCTGTGTGTACGCATGTGTGTGCGTTTCTTTTTGGAGATCAGCAGAGAATCTGAAGTAACTGAAGTATTTTGCTTTGGTTCCCCGGTGGCCTTGGTCTAGTTGCAGTCTACCACATCCTGGGTAGTTTTACACACACCAACTTCAGATGCTGCTGAAGCCAGAGGCCATGGCCTTGAAGCAGAGGCGGATGCAGTTCTTTTGAGCTCTAGTGAGAGGCCAGATGCCCATCCATTCTTCCCAGCTTTTGGAATTGGTTCTGGGGTGCAGGTTCACAGGAACACCTCGGTGAGTGTGGATATGTCTGTGAGTAGCAGAGGACGCAGTACTTTGCACCTGTCTCCATTAGCACTTATCACATTGCACTGTCCACGGCAGTTTGTAGTGAAGGGTTGGGGTGGAGGGTGCTGGCTCTGGAGCCAGACAGACCTGGGTTTGAAAGCCAGCCTTGCTCCTTTCTACCTGGGTAACCTTGGTGTCTTAATTTGTTTGGGCTGCTGTAACAGAATACCATAAACTGGGTGGCTTATAAAAACAACAGAAATTTATTTCTCACAGCTCTGAAGGCTGAGAAGTTGAAGATCAACCCACTGGCAGATTTGGTGTTTGGTGAGGGCCCACTTCCTCATAGACTGTGTTTTCTGGCTTGTAACCTCACATGGCAGAGGAAAGGGCAAGGGATTTCTCTGAGATCTCTTATATAAGGGCGCTAATCCCTCAGGCTCCACCCTCATGACCTAACCACAATCCCTACCTCCTAATATCATCACATGGGGAGTTAGGATTTCAACATACGAATTTTGAGGGGACACAAACATTCAAGTCATAGCACTTGGTAAGTTACTGAATCCCCCAAAGCTTTAGTTTTTTCGTCTGTGATACAGGGATAATAATGGTACCTGCCTCGTGGGGCTAGTGTGCTCAGTACAGTTGGGGCGGTGCTAACTCGGACCCTGGTTGTCTTTTCACACCATAGTGAGTTCTTGTAGGGCAGACACTGTGTCTTCCCTTTATTATATTCCAAGTACCTAGCTCATTACCCAAGCACTTGATGAATAAATGAATGACAAGTGAATGAATGAATGATATCCCCCAAGCAGAATTGCAGTGTGACTGATTTTGTGACACATTTACCCTTCTTATTTGACTGGCATCCTTGGAAGAACCCCTGTTAATGTCATTTCCTTCTTGACTATTCCTCTCCCCCTAGAAAACTCGCCTGCTTCTATGCATTGTTTTATAAATTATCTTTCGCAGGTGCCTGATTATACCTTATTTTCTCCTTGTTTTGTCTTAAAGAAATTCTCTCATCCTCAAGACAAATAGAAAAGAAAAGGAAAGAAAAAAAAAGATCTCAGAGATTTATAGTAGATTTTGTTAGTATTTCTTGTTACTTAATACATACATTTGGCTAGAAAGTAGGAGAAATATTTTTTTTCAGGATTTTATGTATAAGATTCTCTTAGGTCTATGCTGTGGCATTCAGTATGTATCCTTAGACTTTTTCCTGTCGAAACTTGAGTTGGGCCCTTTTAAATTTTCATGTAGTTTCATGACACCCAAATTCAAGATAGGCCACTTTGGAGTTGGTTCAAAATATACATGATAACTTTCAAAAAGTGAAAACTAACCAGTTACCTCTTTTGTATTTGCCCTAGAAGATTACTATATCACCTAATAAATGAGAATAATTTGATACCAGCTTTCCCCCAAAATATTAATACTGTGATTATAAAGAGAAGGCACTGGAGCTTTTCTATTTCCTGGAGAGAAACTTCTTCACTTCTGCTTTGTAGACAGGACCAAACTAGCCTCTGATGCCTTGTTGGCAGTTTTAGAATCATAGAAAGAGTTGAGAGAGACCATAGAGGTCACCCGGTCCAACCCCTTCATTTTGTAGAGACACTGCATGGCTTAACCAGGATCACAGAGCTAGTTAGTGGCAGGGTGGTGCCAAGAAGCTGGATCTCCTAAATCATTGTTCAGTGATTTTTCTAATTCACCCAATGCCTTTTCTATTACATCTAAGGCTTAGAGATTTTACTGATGCATATTTTGATATTGTTATTCTTAATTTAAGTAATTTGAGCATTGATGTCAGAAGATTGGTTTCTTTGAGGAAGTTCCATAGGCGACGGTGAGGGTGTGCCAAATTATTCACATGAAAGAAAACAAAAGTGAGGTATCAAACAAAATGTGTTTCGGATCATATTTGGCATGAGGAGCAGCATTTTTGTGACCTAATTTATTATCCAGTTATGGAGAGGAGTCTAGTGCACCTGAAATGAGTGATGAACACTATACAGATGTTTTGTGAAATGGTAGATTATATGGTACAGAGAAAGTGTTTATTGAGGAGTGCAGGAGTGAGAGAAGGCTTCATGGAAGAGTTGAGACTAAAACTAGGTGCTAAGGAATGAGTGGGGTTTGGATATGTAGTTGGAGCAGCAGAGCATTCCATACAAGAGCAAGCAGCATGGGTGAGGTAATGGAAGGGGCAATGGAGCAGTGTGGGTGTGTGTCTTGTGTGTTCATGAGAGATTGGTGAGGAAGCCAGTCTGACTGGAAAATAAGGCCAGATTGGTAGGGTGGAGTCAGATTATGGAGGATTTTGAAAGTCAGGTAGAAGAGGTTAGACTTGCAGACCACAGGGAGCTCACCTTGCATTTTGAGCCAAAGTGTGACTCTACAGAGACCTGTTTGAGACTGTCACTTGGATTTGGAGAGTTTGGATGACTAGTTATGAGGCACTTGAGTATCTAGACAGGAGATGGTAAGATGGCAGAGAAGAGTAGAGATGGAAAAGGAGGAGAGGATATAAAGACATTTCAAAGGAATAATCACTGGGGTAACTGGTGAGATTTGGTAGATTGAGAGAAGAAACTGTTCAAAGTTGGGTCCAAGCGCTTTAACCTGGGTGACCAAGCTCAAAGAAGTTTGTCTGTGTCCCTGAACTTCATTTGCTGCCGAGACTAGAGTTTGAGCTGATTGCTTTAATAGAACCTATTCCTGGTTGGCATTCTTTCTCTTCCCACATCTCTTTTCTTCTTGTTTCAAGTTACAGAGCTGTTGTATTAAAGGTGTGTCTTATTTCTCTTAAGGGAAAAAAATATTTGTAAAAATGTTCCTTTGTTCCTTGCACCTGCTCTCTGATTATTGTTGACTTTGCCACTTAGTTATCTCATTGTTAAATATATAGGGAAAGATCCCTGGAGCCCATTAGTCTCTGTAGGTGAGAATGTATTTAATCTATGGGAGAAAACAAAATTACTTACCTGGATTGTTTGTTCTCTGACTAATAATGTAGTCACATTGATCCACCCTCTATGCCCAATGAGTTCCTGAAGGTTTTTGTATTGAGAAGGGGGCATTATAAATGGTTTAATTCACATATATAACCAAAGGAGCCAGTTGGGGATCTTGGGTTATACTCAGGGGGAGACTGATGAAATTTAAAAAGATTCTAGAAGACAGAGGTCCGTAGATCTTGTACAACAGAGTGACCTTTTTTTCTGGTCCAATGGACATCCCTTTCTATCACTGCCATATCTCTCCTTCAACCTGAGAGAGGCTGAGAAGAAGATACACTGGAAGAGGGCTGTGTTGCAAGTTTTCCTAATGATAGCAAACATTTATGTATTAAAAATATTTTATTATGATGATTATTGTTATTGTTTAATCCTCACAGTAATCTTGTGAAGTAGATATAATTATCATTCTCATTTTACAGATAATGATACTGAGAAAGGCTGAGAGAGGTAAAATGAGCTGAGAGAGGTAAAAAGCCATCTGACTTTAAATCATGAATTTTTCTCACTCTACTGTGGAGAACATGGGCAAGAAGTCAGGCTCAGAGACTGCCAACTGTTTACATATTTTATTTTTCAATTATGTGACATGGGCTCTTTATGGATTGTTTGGACTTGTCTATTACAACAAGCAATTCAGAGTGTTGTATATTTCTTTCCATTGGCTACTCGCTCCTGTAAACTAATTATGCTACAGAAGTCATCCTTACAGCTGTTTAAATTATCCAGCAAATCCAAATTCTTGTTTTGCTTCTTATAAAGTCCTGCTTGACTTGGAAAAAAATGGGTGTTCCATTTCTCTCACTATATTTAGCTGCCTGGAATGGTAACTTCTACATGCTCTTTGGGACTTTGGCTCAAAGCCAAGGTAGTTGTGTAAGGGAAGGGTGAAGGCTGGGTTTAGGCTGTATCTTGTGTCAGCCATTTTTAAAAGGGCAGCATTTTGAGAAAAATGTAGCCATATGGCTGAAGGACATGCTGGTTTGCAAACACACTTAGTGAGGTTTGCTATGATTTTACTCATTTTTCTTCCCATTAGGCTTTCTTGATCAGCTTGTCTTTGGGCCGCTTGTCGCTCTAAAATAGAGTTCTGTGAAAGGTTCTCTGCTTGAACCTGTGGCAAATTATCAACATTAGCTCCTCCTTTTAAATTCCAAGAAGATATGCTAGGCACCAAGGAGAAATTGGCTGGCATTTCTTCTGCGTGTGATACAATCATTGCATTCTTTAATTGGAAGAGACTTTGAGAGGCCAGCTTGTTCTTTCTTCCTTGCCCCTATCTTCTTGACATGGATCCATTAAAAACATCCTCAGAGGGGGATGGCCCAGTGCCATAGTAGTTAAGTTTGCGAACTCTGCTTCGGCAGCCCGGGGTTCGCAGGTTTGGATCCCAGGTGTGGACCTGTGCAACGCTTATCAAGCCATGCTGTGGTAGGCCTCCCACATATAAAGTAGAGGAAGATGGGCACGGATGTTGGCCCAGGGCCAATCTTCCTCAGGCCCCCTCCCCGCCAAAAAAGAGGGAGATTGGCAACAGATGTTAGCTCAGAGCTAGTCTTCCTCACCAAAAAAAAAAAAAAAAAAAAAATCCTCAGAAAAGGCATCACATTTTATTAAACCCCTACAGAGAGTCCAACTTCTTTTTATTATTAATTCTAGTGTTTAGCAATTTAGACTGTATTTAAATAACAGAAAAAAGCAGACGATGACAAGGTTGACCGACTCTGTAGCCATCTGCCTGTTGACAATACACAGCCAGTTGAATTGATTATATAAACATCAACTATTCATATGGAAGAAGACACTGGATTATGTGACACTCAGGTCACAATGAAAGAATTAACCTCATTGTCAGTAAATTCATCCTTTACCTAATCTCAATCCCCAAGGGTATAATTCAAGTAAACTTCCTCTGAAGCGCCCTAAATGAAGGTGGAAATAGCTTCTCGCCATTACTATGTAAGAAACCTCCATATATGCTGGAGGATAAGCACAAGAAACTTTGGGTCCTTAGAATAAATTATCAGACACCTCTTTGCTGCTCAAGTCATCCTAGGGACCTAAAGCTGCTCGTTAAGTGAAACTGCTTATAAATAGTTTAGGACAAAGCCTAACAGTTCTAAGGATTTGGTAAAAATTAGCTATTATTCTTATTTAGAGAAACCAGTCCCAGAGCTTACAATGAGCCCTGCACACAGAGAAAGGCAAAAGAAGGAGACAGAACAACACCAAGGTGATGGGAGCAGAACCAAGCCATTGGCCTAAACATTCACCCTGAACAACTGTCATGACTTTAGGGAAGAGACATTCTCAGTCACTACCCAAACACACCTCTGTGCAGTACTGCAGTGTTGCTTCCATTTCATTTAACCACTTAGTAATCTGTTTCCTACTTATCTCTAGTTGACCTTGTCATTCTCAAATCCTTTTATTTGAAGGCCCTGGTTTAAGACCCTATTCTATTACCATCTGCAGCAGAAGTGTCTGAATCTAGATGGCCTCTGCCATCTGAGTGAAGGGCAGTTCCTGGTTGGGTCCAGCAGATCCCTAAAGTACCTGATCAGATGAAATGAGGTGAGAGCCCCACACTATTGTTCTGAGCAAGGCAGTGGCATTGACCCCTATCGGAGCTGGCAAAAAGATGCAGCTCTTGGAGAATATTCCCACTAATGGACTCCTATTGGCAATCTTTTGCATGTGTTCATGCAGATGAGTCACACAGATCACCAAAATTATCCAGGACACTAAAAAAATACAATTTCCTGTGCTCTGCCACCTGAAATTCTGATCCTGTAAGTTTGAGATAGGACCCAGGAAAAGTTTTTAAAAGCTTCGTAATGGTTCTAGGAGCAGTTGATCTAAGTAATTGAGCTTTTCCAAATGAATGATTTATCCTGAATGAATGGGGAAGCACTTTGAGCTTTAACAGTTTGCCTACCTATCTAAAAATGTAATATTTTATAGGGCTTTGAAGGGCTCTGATTTAATTCTATTATTAGCCCTTATTGAATTAGTTGTACCTGCTACAAAGTTCATGAGTGACGCCCAGGTCTTTATTAAGATTTCAAGGTAGGACAGGATTTTCTTAAGTTACCTTCAGTTTCTGAAACGTGGGCTGGTGGGCTGCATGAGGGGTAGCAGTGCCTGGTCAGCTCCTATTCCCAGGCCCTCCACTGCAGGATCATCCTCTTCTTTGCCACAGTCTTGCCCAGGCCTAGAAGTAGATCGATGGCCTTAGTCTTTATTCTCTTGGGCCTGGCATGAGTCCTACCACACACAGGTTGTATCTGCTGTGCCAGATGTGAGTACTGTGTGACCTCTCTGTTGGAGCCTCTCCTTCTCCTGACATACTGGTTTCTGCCTCAGTTTACCAGCCTACCTTTCCAGTTCATGGGATCTGCAGCCTAGAGTCCTAGCCCGCTGCCTCAGCTCCCTGCCTTGCTGCCTGGCTCTTGCCTCTTCTCTCTGGACTCTCTACCAACTGATCCTACAGCATAGAGAGTGGGGTGTCCTGTGGGGCCAACAGTGCAGCTCTAGACTTAAACTACCTGGGTTGGAAGCTGGCTGGCACCTTCTAGCTGGGTGAGCTTGCACAAGTGACCTAAGCACTCCTTAGTGGTTTTTTCATCCTACTTTCTTCATCTTTCTTACCTTAGTTTCTTCATCTGTAAAACAGAGAAATAATATTATCTACCTCACAGAATTATAAGAATTAAATGAGACAACACATGTAAAATACTTAGAAAGTGCTTAATAAGTGTAAGATACTCTTGTTGTAATTATTACTAACTTACTCAGAGCCATGAACCCACTGCCTGCTGGATTACAAATTTTGTCTGCTACATGGAGTTGAGTTCACCACATCCTTTAGACGTTGTCCATTGTGCTACCCAGCACATGAGTTGCTGGCTGCTTGTCCTTCCCCCTGGCCCCACAATGTCAGCTGTGTTTCTGGGGACCCTGTAATCTCTTGCCCAACCAGCCTCATTTATGACAATTCAGTCTCTTCAATTTTCTTGCTTTTTTTCTGACTGAATTGACCAAGTTCCTTCAACTTCATAGGCTTTAATTTCTGATCACTCAATCATCTTTCTGCCTCCACTTTCAACCTTTTCCAAATTCTTTTCTCATTTAGTTGCTTAAACCAAATGCAGTTTAAAAAGGCTACAAACTAGACTGAGGCTAGTGGAAAGATTATCTTGGGGTTTCTATATGCTCATCCCGATTCTACATTCTGCATCATGCTAATGTGATGAACCTCAGAATGCACCTGTTCTTCAGCTGCTTGCATGCTCTCACTTGCATCCAAGAACTTTCTGTGTTTTGTTACAATATTTACAAAAATAAATAAGATGTCTTCAAGAAACTGCCAATCTAATATGGGAGATTTAGTGGTAGGCTGCTTTTTTATGCAATGGTGACGGTAAGGAAATAATGATGGACAAGAAGATAAAGAGTATTGTTATTTATTTAGTAAATATTTAATTTGTACCTATTTTGTGTTAGGCATTGGTCTAGGTGCTTAGGAGGGTATGAATGAATAAAACAGGCAAAGATCCATGTCATGAAAATTCTTCATCAAAGGTGGACACCAAATCAATAGTTTTTAAATAAAAAATATTTGATTAAAAATTTGGAGGGCAGAAATATTTTAAGATGTGTTAAAGTTTAAACAGGTCTTCAAGGATTAGGAATTATGACACTTTATAACATTCTTGGCAAAATATAGATATTAGTAATATTTGAATTAATTAACAATAAATATAATAAATAATAAATGTAATCAGGTTTTACCTTGATATTTTTTACATTTTCAAAAGCTAAACTGAATAATGAAAGGCATACAATTTTATCCTGGTAATCTGGAATCCTAGAAAATGTTGACGAGGCTATAAGAATCTACGGTAAATTGTGTATGGTAAAATTTACAAATACTGTTTGATGATGATCACTCATCCATCCTCTAAGAGGGACTGGCAATCTTTTGGATTAAGAAAATCAGATCTTGAGGCTGACCTGGTGGCATAGTGGTTCAAGTTCGTGTGCTCCAATTTGGCGGCCCGGGGTTCGCAGGTTTGGATCCTGGGCGCGAACCTACACACTAGTCATCAAGCCATGCTGTGGTGGTGTCCCACGTACAAAATAGAGGAAGATGGGCACAGACATTAGCTCAGGGACAATCTTCCTCAAGCAAAAAGAAGTTTGGCAATAGATATTAGCTCAGGGACAATCTTCCACAGCAACAACAACAACAACAAAAATAAAAATCAGATCTTCCCTTATTATGATTTTCTGAGTAGTAGCAGGGAAGCAGGGATGATGTCTCTGAGAAGAGTTAAGGGTGATGGTGGCAAGAGTGGTGGGAGGGCAGGTGTGACATTGGCTTAAAGATCATGTTCCCCACAAGTCTGTGTGGTAAGGTTGTCTGGTAGGTGTAGGGGTTATTTCAGGACATTCTGGGGGCAGCAAAACTGACAGAGGATACAGAAAAGGGAGGGTAGTTTCCCCCCAGCTTTTAAAAATACAATTGCTCCAGGAAGTCACATCTTAATTCTTTATAAACTAACATCTTAATATCATGGGAAAGAAAACCACTTAAAACTACTTTTTAAAATGGTTCTGATATTTTAGCATATTTAAATTACATGTTAAAATATTAAATAGAAAAAAAGCACAGCTCTTAAAGGAAATAGAGGGGAAATTTAGAAATTCAGAGCAAGTTCAACAAACTGTTATTGAAAATCCAGCCTATATCCAGCGTTTTGCCAAGGCCCTGTAAATACAGAAGTCGGCTAAGACATATCTCTAGTTCTCGAAGAACTCATGATGTAGTAGAGGGTGAGAGTGAAAGGTACAACACCAAATAAATACTATTCAGTGTTGTAAATGGTTTATCAGGCTAGATTTCCTCAAATTACAATGGGATGGAGGGTGGACTGGTTCTGGAAAGTTTTATTATCAGGTTTTCTGTCTTTCTCTTTTTACCGTTGTGTATTTTGTGATCTTATGGTTTAATTGTATATGTGGCTTTTTGTGCAAGTCATCTCAAATCCTTTTGAGAAGTAGAAAATGTCCTTTGACAATCAATCAATAAAGATAATTCTCTGATAAAGTAAAATTTAAATGCACGAATCATGGTTAGAGTAATCTTAAACCATTATATGTAACACCCCTCATACAAATAGGCTGTTCAGAAAGTCTCAGAGTGAATTAGCTGGAGGGCTTGTCAAAGGTCATGGCTTTTCATGATTCAAAGAGATTATCACTGGGTAATTTCTTTACATTCATATAGTGTCAGTCTCTGTTCTTTTTACTCAAACTGAGATGATGAATCTGGCCAAGATTGGCAAGAGAAGACAACTGTGAAGAAGGAGGATTCTCCAGATGGGAAGGCTGGTGAAACTATAGTTCTGGGGGATTACTGGAGGGGGAAACGGGGCCTGCCTAGGTAATTAGGAAGGAGACGGTTAAAAACGGGGATTCCGTGTCTGATCCCAGGGAGTGGGTTGAAGAAGTAAGCTTTCAGTCAATAGCTCCAAAGCACAGAGGAGTTTAGCCTAAATGCCCAATTCTAAAAATCAAGTCAGGGAGAAATTTTGTTTGGGCCTGAGAAGCAACACTGCGTTAAATTAAACAGGTAGTGACAGGAGTTAAAGAGTCATGTGACAGAAGGCACCAATTTATTTGTATGGGTTTGCATTTCTTTAAATCTTATGTAGTTTTAAAACTATGTTTTATATTGTTACAATTCACAATGTTAATGAGTAGTTTTCTATTTATATTCTGTTTAGTAAAAACTTCTTTTATAGGAAAAGAAAAACTGACTCAATTGTATGCTAAATATTCTGATAGGCTTGTAGCAAAGCCAGCTGGAATACATGACATAATCTAGGACTCCATTGTGTCCCCTAGTGGCAACAACACAAATTGCAGACATAGTGATCCTGCCCAGGAAGAATTAACGAGTCATGCAAATCCAAACCTATTGAGCGGCAGTAAACATCAGATCATGGGAGGGATTGGTTGGTATCCACTTTAAATCAAGAATGGAGCATACTGTATTGTCATTGCTTATTCCTATATCCCCCATTGGCTGATAAATTTTGTGAGAGCAGGGACTATATTTGACTTATTTCAAGTTACATCTCTAGAGACTAACAGTGTGTAATGCATAGTTGGTATTTGACAGGTTATTAAATGAACGAGAAACTAGAGTAAGGGGTGAGGAGGGAAGCAGAAAAAGAGATGTAGGAAGACCTCGAAATTAAACTGTATTTATTTCCCAAATTAGCCAAGATTCCTCCGTGGCTTTTCCCATGAGCCATAGATAGAAGGGCTTATTAAGTACCAAAGAGAGTCTTAATTTTAGTTTGCAAAGTATAGATTTGTCTTTCCATCCACAGCATGTTTCTTAAAAACAATGTTAGTAATTTGATTGATGGATTCTAAGACTTCAGGGCAAAGATGTGAGATTTCAGACTAAAATATATTTTCCATCACCTAAAACGCACCAAATCAAATAAGACTATTGTCTCTAGGGAATCCTTGGCGTGCATGTGGGCCTGTCCATTTTATAGAGAGTGGGTAATGTAGCCCCTTTATGAAAGTGCCTATTTAATTCATCTGAATTAAGTGGGAACAACAAACAGAAGAGTTTTAACCACCGAGATAAAGTAACCGTCTGAATTGCAAAGCGAAGAATGAGTCCAAGTTAATGGACACACATTAGGAAAAGCTTAGGAGAGCCCATTAGAACAGGCACTGGAAAAATACCAAGTGGGGTCTTGCAAAAGATTCTTCTCCATGAGGATTAAGGATTAGTGCTTTGAAAATATGATAGCACGTAGAAAAATAGCATTAGGAACTGAAAAAGCCATTTTCTAAGGCAGCCATTCTCACCCAGAGTGCAAAAGACGCCTTTCAGCTGGAGTGGCTTTTGCCATTGCCTGGTGCCAGGGAGCTGCAGCATTGGCAGACAGCTTCACACAGCTCCTTCCCTGCAGGAGTGCCAGCAAGGAGAGGCTTCCAGAGCATGTCTGCACAGGAGACCAGAAAGCTCAGGTTCCTTAAGGTCTAAATAAGGAGATTCATTCTAAGACTCCTCCTTAGTCAATCCTTGATGACTCCAGAGACGGTAGCCCTGTTGCTTTCATTATGTTATTTAAAAGAATGTGTTGAATGTGAAGAAAATGTTAATAGGACCCCCTGACTGACTATATACATTATAGCACAAGATAAGGTCAATTTTTCACAACTTTTGTCATCACCAGTCTCTCTATTTAATATACTACTGGCCAGACATCTTAGGCCCTCCTAGAATTCAGTGAAACATTTTTTATAAAAGTACTATTTCTCAATCATGAGCATATGAAAATAAAAACAGTTTGACTATCACCTCTTGGCAAAGGTAAAATGTTTTTAGACAGTAAGTAAACAGAAGGTTGTGTTAAGGTGCAGTAAACCTGGGCAAGGAGAAGTAGTCTGAAGATGAATGCAAGAGCAGGAGGGATGGTAGAGAGGGAGGTGAAATCTGGGTGGGATATTCTGCAACGTTGTGACTCCAAGCATCGTCTGTGGACCAGTGACATCTGCAGAACCTCAGGCCCCTCTGCGCCGCACCGACTGAATCAGAATCTCATTGTTAAAAGGATTTCCAGGTGATTTGTATGCACTTTGAAGTTTGCAGCTCAGCTCTAGGAGTCCAGAAAGGCAGGGTTCTGAGTAAATCTACAATTGTTAGGGCTGTCAAACTTTTGTCTGTATGAGAAACACTGGGCGAAGTTGTTAAAGAGGCAAGTTCAGGGCCCAGGTCAAAGAGGTTCTGACTCCGTAGGCTTGTGTGGTACCTGGAAAATTGGCATTTCTAACAAATTTTCCAGGGGTTCTGCCACAGGTGGTCATTAGAGTACACTTTAAGAAATTTCTGCCGCTGATATCAAGATCTGGCCAAGGCAGACTATGCTTCCAAATACAATCTGTTGAAGCGGTAGGCCATTAAAAAGCTTCCTGTCTGGGAATAGCGTAATGGAGTTCCCTGCCTGAGACATGAAAATTGGTTTCAGGACCCCAAGCGCTCATCTTCTAGTTTTAGCTGTGTTCTAATCATACTGAGCTCTTTGCTCTTTCCCCAAACACACTGTGTGTTCCAACACCTTAGTCTTTGCTATGCTGGTTTTCTCTGCACAGGTTTCAGAGCCTGAAAGGCTGTGTGGATTCTAGCTTAAGGCAGGTACTAGTTTGGTGACCTCAGGGGGGTGATTCACAATCTCTGACACTGTTTCCTTATGTGTAAAATGGGTACTGTAGTACCTCTTATGGGGTTATTGCAACGATTACAAGAGAAATGGCCTGTGTAAAATATATAGCACAGTGCAAAGCATTTAGCAGACATTCAGTTCATGATCACAACTACTGTTCATGCCTTTTTTTGTCTGGAGAACTCCCTTTTTCCTTCCAAGACTTAGTTGCTCTTTGTAGCATTCCTTGTCAGCTCTCCTTACCGCCACCATGAAATGCTCACACATCGGCACTCTCATAAAACTTAGCTATTTCTCTCTGTGTCCCTTTCTGACATGTGTTATTAATTTTCTCTGTCTCTCCAATGAACTGTGAGCTCATCGAAACAAACAAACAACAACAACAAAAACAAACCCTGTCTCATTCCTCTTTTTAGTTCTAGCACCTCGCACATAATAATAGTTGAGGCAAGGTGATTGTTTACCTGCTATGCACTGTTCTAAGCACTTTTAATGTATTAACTCATTTAATTCTCAGAACAACTGCTGTTATATCCATTTTATAGATGGGACCCTGAGACCCAGTGAGGTTAAGTAACTTGTCCAAGGTCGCACTGCTAAGTGGTAGACTTCTAATTTCAACCCAGGCAGTCTGGTCCCAGAATTCAAAACTTAGCAGACTCTCAGTGAATGCTTGTTGAATTGCATCACACTGTGAATACATCGACTTCAGGTGAAGTCTTTCCTGTTCCGAAAATGGTGTTCTGAAGATGACAAAGGAGCAAGTCAAATCATTGTTCAGTTTTCTGATGTATCTTATTAACTTGAAACAATATCAAAACAAATCACAGATATGAAATGTTTAGTGGGTTCCTCCTGAAAGGAAATCTCAAATCTGCTATGAAATTGCGATGATAAGTATTCAGATTGTTTTATTTATTTTGTGAGGAAGATCAGCCCTGAGCTAACATCCATGCTAATCCTCCTCTTTTTTGCTAAGGAAGACCGGCTCTGAGCTAACATCTATTGCCAATCCTCCTCCTTTTTTTTTTTCCCCCAAAGCCCCAGTAGATAGTTGTATCTCATAGTTGCACATCCTTCTAGTTGCTGTATGTGGGACGTGGCCTCAGCATGGCCGGAGAAGCGGTGCGTCGGTACGCGCCCGGGATCCAAACCCCGGCCGCTAGCAGCGGCGAGTGCACACTTGACTGCTAAGCCACAGGACTGGCCCTCAGATTATTTTAAAGGGCAAGATTTTGTAGAATAGCAGGAGTAAATAAGGGCTTCTTGACATTGAGATTTCTTTTTTTAGCTTTATTCAGGTATAATTTACATATAATAAACTTGCTCACTTAAGTGTACAGTTTGATGAATTTGATAATATGTATAGTTGCATAACCTCCCCCACAATCAAGATATGGAAAAATTCCATCACCCTAGAAAGTACCCTTGTGCTCCTTTGCAGTAAATCCTCTCCTCTGACCCCTGGCCCGAGGCAACCATTGATCTGCTTTCTGTCACTACAGTTTTGCCTTTTCCAGATGTCATATAAATGGAATCATACAATATGGTAGACTTTTGTGTCTGGATTGTTTTGCTTAGCATAAAGCTTTTGAGATTTATCTGTTGTTGTTTTTATCAGTAGTTTTTCTTTCTTCGTTTTTTTTTTTTTGGTGAGGAAGATTGACCCTGAGCTAACATCCATTGCCAATCTTTCTCTTTTTGCTGAGGAAGATTAGCCCTGAGCTAACACCTGTGCCCATCTGCCTCTATTTTGTATATGGGACACCACACAGCATGGCTTGACAAGCGGTGTGTAGATACATGTGTAGATCTGAACCAGCAAACCCTGGGCCACCAAAGCGGAGCTCGTGAACTTAACCACTATGCCCTGGGGCCGGCCCCAGTAGTTTTTCTTTCTTATTGATAAGTAGTGTTTCATATTATAGATATGATTTGTTTATCTGTTCACTAGTTGATGGGCATTTGGGTTGTTTCCAGTTTTTGGTTATTTTGTTTTTTTTTTAAATTTTTTGTTTATTGCAGTAACATTGGTTTATAACATTGTATAAATTTCAGGTGTACATCATTATACTTCTTTTTTCTGCATAGATTACATCATGTTCACCACCCAAATACTAATTACAACCCATCACCACACACCTGTGCCGAATTATCCCTTTTGCCCTCCTCCCTCCCCTCTTCCCCTCTGGTAACCACCAATCCAATCTCTGTCTCTATGTGTTTGTTTATTGTTGTTGTTATCTACTACTTAATGAAGGAAATCATATGGTATTTGACCTTCTCCTTCTGACCTATTTCACTCCACATAACACCCTCAATGTCCATCCATGTTGTCACAAATGGCTGGATTTCATTGTTTCTTATGGCTGAGTAGTATTCCATTGTGTATATATACCACATCTTCTTTATTCATTCATGCCTTGATGGGCACTTAGGTTGCTTCCAAGTCTTGGCTATTGTGAGTAACGCTGCAGTGAAAACAGGGGTGCATGTATCTTTATGCATTGGTGTTTTCAAGTTCTTTGGATAAATACCCAGCAGTGGAATAGCTGGATCATGTGGTAGTTCTGAATAATGCTGCTATGAACATTCATGTACAAGTCTGTGTAGAAATAGGCTTTCATTTCTCTTGGGTAAATACCTATGAGTGGGTTTGCTGGATCAAATGGTAAATCTATGTTTAACTTTGTAAGATACTGCCACACTGTTTTCCAAAGTGGCTGTTCTCATTTGCATTTCCCCAGCAATGTACTAGAGTTCTGGTTGCTTCTATCTTTGACAACACTTGATGTTGTCAGTCTTATTAACTTTAGCTATTCTAGTGGATGTTTAGTGCTAACTCATGGTTTTAATTTGCATTTTCTTGGTGACTAATGATGTTAAACATCTTTCCTGGGCCTGTTGGCCATTTGCATATCTTATTTTGTAATTGTTTAAATCTTTTGTTCATTTAAAAAAGTGGATTGTTTATCTTCTTATTGAGTTGTATATATGTTTTCTAAAAAATATGCTCTGAATATAAACCTTTTGTTAAACTTATGGTTTGCAAATATTTTCTTAGAGTCTGTGGCTTGCATTTTCGTTTTCCTCATTGTCTTTTGAAGAGCAAACATTTAAAATTTTAAGTTCATTTTATCCAGTTTTTCTTTTTTGTGTTTTTTGTGTCTTGCTTAAGAAATCTTTGCAAGAACAGCCTAACTCAATGTCACAAATGTTTTCTTCTAGAAGTTTAATTGTTTTTTACATTTAGGTCTACCATCATTTCAAGTTGATTTTGAGTCTGACATAGAGTTTTAAATCCTGCTTTCACTAGAGTCCTCTTTTTTTTTTTTTGTGAGGAAGATCAGCCCTGAGCTAACATCCGTGCTAATCCTCGTCTTTTTGCTGAGGAAGACTGGCTCTGAGCTAACATCTACTGCCAATCCTCCTCCTTTTTTTCCCCCAAAACGCCAGTAGATAGTTGTATGTCATAGTTGCACATCCTTCTAGTTGCTGTATGTGGGATGCGGCCTCAGCATGGCCGGAGAAGTGGTGCGTTGGTGGGCGCCTGGGATCCGAACCCGGGCCACCAGCAGCGGAGCGCGCGCACTTAACCGCTAAGCCACGGGGCCGGCCCCTAGAGTCCTCTCTTCTTGCTGATGTACCACATAGCTCATCATGTAACCACGTCAGGTTAAACATGGCCATGTGAAAACGCGTATAAGAGAAGGTGTGGGTGTGAGACTCAGGGAAACCTTTTAAAGCTGGTAGCTGTTCAACTTAAGTCCCACAGTAAATGGTATCGTTTAAATTAGGCTTGTCATTTTTTGTGGGGTGTGCAGAAAGAATAAGAGGAAAATATCTCATGGTAGATACAGAGTTCAAGTAACTTTTGAAGTCATTAAAATTTGGGCAGATGGATATGTTCGAATCCAAGTTAACTGGATAGAATAAAGTATGACTGTAATGCCTACTTATGATTCGAAGTTTTGTTGAATCTTCTAAATATTAGGCTAAGTGATATTGTTTTGCTTGGTTTTTACTTTTCTGCCCATTTCCAGGAAGCACAAAGTTCTTGTTTGAAGAAAACAAACACTTTTCTTATTGCTACAAACCTGTTTGAAACAGGGAAGGCTCAATCTTGGGAAAAATTTTCAGCCTGATATCTTTTTTCCTAGGCTGCCTTTTGCCGGTAACCACTCCCACATGCTCTGCTCCTAAGATAGTCTGAAGTTTCAAAATGCCAACAAAAAATTCTCTGTATTTAGGTTGTTTTGGATTGTTAATTATTGGTGGCAATGGATGAGTGTCCAGCACCTTGGAACTTTTGCAAAAGAAACTTAATAAGGATACGTTTGCTGTAGTTGGAAAAGTATTTGATGAACAGCTGACCTTTCAAATGTTTACATGAGTTGAATCTCTGAACTGCTAACGTTAGGAAGGTCCAAGTTCTAATTCAGACTCAGACACTGAATCCCTTTGTAAGGAAAGCTTTTAAATATCTTCAGTTTTTTCATTTGTTTTTAAAAAAGGGGCTGACTACCCACCAATTAATTGGTTAATGTTTGTGAATGTTTTGAGAGGATGAAAAGCAATTTCCCAGGGCAGTGCCCTATCTTTTCCTCTCATGATTGTGGTTTGTGTTTCACCTGAAGTAAGTGGGTAAGTCATGTGCCCAGTTTGCATTATAGAAAGGAAATGATTCTACAGATCCTTAACCATGGGATGGAAAAATATGTTTCTTTCACGTGGAACTTGTGAATAAAACTTCTAATGTTCTGAGGAAAAAAATGCAAAAGGAAGCCTGGTTGTCTGGATTAGATCACTTGTAAATACCTTTAAAAATATTTATGTAAATCTCCACTGACTAACCAATTCTCTGAGCACATTCCATAAAAATTTCTTCTCAAATAATTACTTTTGGAAATTCATCATATTTTTTTTTTGTCCATTGTGTCTTGCATGTGACTTTGTGTTCACCGTGCTCAGCAGACCTAAAGAAACCAGTCAGTGCATCTAAAAGAACTGGGGAGATGAGCTGAAGAAGAAAGTTGGGGTTGAAGAATTTGGAAGGGCCTCCTTTAAGTTGTGGATTTTTTTTTTTTCCTGAGGTCCTGTTTCAGCATATTTTTATCTTAGATTCAATTCCTTTGTTGCTTGAGTTAGTCTTTTAGATGAGTTTCTGATCCCTCAGCAGCTGGCTTAGGTCCCATGGCTGGCTCACCCTAAGCTGTTCCACAGCTCTCCCTTTGTGGTTCTGGACATTATACAGGGAGCAGCAAGCCAGAGGACTTCCATATTTTTGCTGGAAAATGTCATTTTGAAATTGTTCTACAAGCATTGATCATTTCGGTTGCAGTTGGAATACGAAGGGAATTCGCAGGGAATTACATGTCTTTGCCATGAATATCATCTGGTTCCCATGAAGGGAAGATGGGATTATGTTGTTATTATTGGAAACAGGAAAAAGAAATCAAGGCATCTGATCATCTCTGTTGAGATGCAATCACACCTTGAAGGTATCTGGGATAGAGAACAGAGATCGTACTTAGGTGTTTTATTTGACCCATATAGTGTTCAAAAATTGATTTTTTGAAAGTGAAAATAAACTCCAAATCAAAATTTCCATCATTTAAAATCTATAGATTTCACAAAAAAATCTAGAATCTCAGTTTCTTTGGAAAATCTGGCGTCTTTGGATCTGCATTCTGATGTGGCAAAATTGACTAGATCGGAGCATCAGCTGCCCCTTTGGAAGGTCTGAGATATCTTTTCTTTATAATTCTGCCTTTATCCACTAGACATAAGTTGCTTCCTAGGCTAGGCTGCCTGGCATTCATTCTTCCTTTCTAACAGCATCTCGATTTTCTTTTGTGGTGTTATCTCTCCCCCATCTAATGCAGTTATGGGGATCTGGAGGGTGGTGGTGGTAAATCAAGCCACCTTGGACTCCCACTAGAGAAGCTCTTGGTTCTTACTCTTTGCTGCTGGGTATGGGCCAATAAATGGGCATGTGACTCAATCTTGGAAAGCTAGACTCTCCTGGTTGTTTGAATCTTGAGAGGAGTGGTGCAAAGTCAAAAGCAACAGTTGAAGCTCGTGCATTCCAGGGACATTGCTCTAATGATCAGGTAGTTCCCGGCCTTGTTCCTATCCTGTTCCCAAGTCTAGTTCTCCAGGCTCTCTGTTGATTTCATGAGATTCCCCAATATTCTGTTTAATTTTCTCTTCTTTCTTTCTTCTTTTGGTATAGTGGTTTTCTCTTGCATGTAATCAGAGAGCTCTAACTGATATACCCAAGCTCTGACTCTGTCTTGCCACTGCCCCTGCTACTACCCTGGTCTGTTCCCCACCATCTCTTGGAAAACCAAAATAGCCTCCTCACCAATCAAAGCAGATAAATATATATATCTGCTAAAGCATAAGTCAAATCAAGTCACTCCTCTGGTCAAAACCTTCCAATGGCTCCCCAGTTTACTCTGGGTTAAGGCCAAGATTTTTATAATGCCTAGGAAGGCCCACCATGATCTGGCCCCTATTGTTTTTGTGACTTCATCTCCTACTGCTCTCTCCCTCCTTGCTACACTGGCTATAACTGTTAAAGAGGAGAGAGTCATCAGGATCTAGTCCTCTCATGGTTTCACTCATGTTGATAAGTGGTTTGTAATAATTATAAGGACTAACTCCACCCAGTATTTGAGCTCATATTCATTTTGGTGGAAAAAAAAAAAAGGAAACCTGATCAGGATAGAACTTGCTTAAAGAAAGGCTCAAATTAGTTTCAGCAAGTTTACATAGTCAGCATTTTGGAGGTGAAGCTCTGAGGTTGGATCAAGCCAAGAAATACAATTGATCATCCTAGTCTGCAAATTTCATTTGCAAGTTCAATTCAAGTGTAAGTGGAATGGGATCATGTTATTAGTTCTCTTAGAGGCACAGATTTCCAGGATAGGAAAATGTGTGTATGCTTGCCTGGTCAGTCAGACATGGGCTGTCAATGCTGTGTTCCCGGGGACACTCCTTGGAGGGAAAGAAAGGGCATAAAAGTGACTAGTATTACTAAGCAAGATGTTTTGATGCCTCCACTGTCTTCTCCACACCCCTCCCTCCCTAACACACACCAATTAAACCAAATGGTTGTGGTATTATGACAAAAAGATAAATATAATTCTAATCTAAATTTAGTCCATTCTTTCAGTCAGAGTATTTCTTTTCTTCCTTTTGCAATTAAGCAATCTAATTTTCTTTTCCCACTCCAAAATTGTTTCTTTTAGGTTGGCAGGGCTTCAAATGGTATTAGTCATAATTTCTAATTATTTAAGCTATTTCAATGATTGAAGAGAGCTTCTATGATTATAGGATACTGTTGAATAATGGGGTCCTTTCTAAATCTTATTGATCAATTTCAGTTTAGTTAGGAAAAAAGTCACAAAGGCAAAAATATAAGTTTTGAGAAACTATCTTTTTTAGCTTCTGACACTAGCTTGTGTTCTTATCAAAGTGAAGGAAAGGTTTTGCTGCTGACTTGGGAGAATACTGCTGAAGTTAAACTTCTTTATAACATGATGAGAACTTTTCCGTCCCGAGTTTTGGCAATTTTGAAATGCTGAGCTACTTTCATTTTTCCTTTATAACTCAACTCTGGAACCCGGAGTTTCTTCCTTGGATTGTGAATTCCCAACACCCAAGAGCATTTTGAATCTTTCTTTCTTTTTAATAAAAATGATAAATGGCACTGGCAATATCTGAGTTAGATAAATCCCAGTTCAGGTCAAGTCTGCCTTGTTTGAGACCTGCTGTTCAAATCAAAACCACCTGGGGCCGGAGGTGGTTCTGTTGCATCCATGTATCTAAGGAAACGAGTAAGGAGCCCCTTTAAGGGAGTAGAGAGTTGACTTTCAGATTTCATGTGCACGTATCAGTTGAAGAAATAAGATAATTATCCAAAACCTCCAAGCAAGAATTCACTGGTTTTTTGTTTTTTTTGAAGGGGGGGTTATTTGTTTTTTGTTTTAATCAAGTTTACACATTTATGGAAGTGGAATTTGTTATGTGAGTTTTTAATGGATATTCAGATGGCATCATCAATTTTCAATTTTTATTTTATTTTGTGTCTCCCTTGATAAATATTCTTGTATGTGTGAGGTCAAATAAAGTAACTGTCTGGCTCAGACAGTGTTATCATTTTCAATATTTATAAGATAATGTGCTTTGTAGTCAGTAGAGCAATTGTAAGTTCCAGATGGCAGGGGCCATTCTTATTAATTTTTCTATCCCCAGGGCCTAGCACGATGCCCAGCACACAGTAGGTGCTCTATACCTGCTTGATGTGAATCAACCGAACTAATGGGATAATTTGTTACCGTGATCTAGTTTTTTGACCTATAGAAATGACATCAGCTATCTCTTTGATATGTTCTACTCTCATTGTTCTGCCATTTAGAAGTTCCTAGGATATACATATTAGGCTTATAATAACAGTTCCTTGAATCTGAGTAACTTTATGAGAAACATTCATATCTATTGTTTTAGTGAGTTCTGACCACTTCTCTGTGAAGTCAATAGGCATGGAAGCCTAGAGGCTAAGAGACTGTTCATCATTCTTTATTCTAACCCCTAAGCCGGTTCTCTGTTTTTTACTAGCCATGTGGTAGGCTTAATTAACACATTATTAAATTCTAATAAAAATTTTCCTTCCTAAAGGCTTGTTGGTTGATAGTGTTAAAATCATGATAGGGAAGTCAGAAATTCTGACACTTTTACATTTTTGGCATGAGTTTTAGGGTTTTATTTTAAGTAGCTATTTTCCAAATTGAAGTTCAGCATGGTAGAAAAATCAACTCTGGGCTATCTGTTTGAGGATTGTTTACTTGGTGGATTAGTAAAACAGTTGTTGGCTTATTCCAAGGTTGGCTTCTCACTGGGGAAGCCTGAAGGTTGGTTTGTGCCCACAGACTACAAAATAGTTTTAATAGCAAAGTCAACATAATGGAAATGTCTTCTGAATTGTTAGACTAATGCACCTATTGTTCAACTCCACAGTGGTGAGAATTGAGAGATGATTTTGTGAATACTTTTACATTAATAACTTTATTTAAGGTTTGCAAACATGTTAGAAAAAAAGACCTGTCTTTTTGTAAATTGCTTAATTTTTTTCGTCTGCTTTGCCTATATCATGGTCTTTTATATTCTTTTCTCCTCAGAGTCCCAAGGCCTGAGGTTCTTTAGTCAGTTGCTTCTTTCTATAAAAAAATTTTCCAGTTGGTTCTGTCAATAAGACAGGCAATACTTATTTGGTTGATTAATTGATTTTTCTGATTTTAGATATGGAAAAGTATTAAGTTTTCTCACCAAAATTCAATCATCCTAATCATCAAGGTTGTCCTCAGACCAAACTTTCCCCCTTTCCTAAAATTTTTTGTAAGGATAAAACTAGTTAATGCTGCCAGAACTTTTATTAAGGAAGTTAAATTGGCCTTCTGTTTTTCTCCAAATGATCTAATCCCAAATCTTTAAACATTTTTATTCCTCTTCCTTTTTAATAATCTCTGATTCTAAATATCTTCAAACATACACCCAACTAAATGATTGACTCAGATTTAACTGTAATTCTTTATAACTTTAAAATTTTTAATGTAAATATGTAAATCCCTTAAGGGCAGAAATCTTACTTTGTTCCATATTCCTCTTTATATTCCTAACATATAGGAAGTGCCTGGTACCTTCACAGGAGGAGCGTCATACAAGGTTATTTGCTTAATGAGCACATTGATAGTAGTCCATACTTGTGTTTCTTAATAGTGACAATAAGCACTTTCAACATTGATCTCATGTAAATGTTAAGTTAGTAAGAATGGTAACAAAACAATGCAAATTGTTGTGCAAAACTGAGGGTTACAGCAGCTATTAATGCATAATAATGTATACTGGAGATATTGGTAAGGTTATCTCAATCTCGTTTTATTTTATATCCTATCACCTTGTTTACCTGGTCCTTTGATGTGTGAATAGGACATTAATTGACTTTAATGACTAGTCTTACATAGTTATTTTTTCCCCCTTGATTAAATTTTTAAAAGACTATCCTCATTCTTAGAACAAAACATCACAGTGGGGGCAAAGATGGGACATTTTATGTGTATCCCAGCTGCCCATATTTTACCAAATCAGGCTCTGATTCTGTGCAGATTATTCTGAACCTGTTATTTAACTAGGAGGATTTTGCAGCCTTTAAGAGCAAAGCAATCATCGAATGTATTCTCCAAAATTGATGATAGGATTTGCTTAACATTTTACACGATATCTAAAGTGCCCTTAAATTTAAAGTGTGAACTTTTGGGTTGCTAGCCCAGTGATTAAGAGCTCTGTAAATGTTATATTTTATGGATAGATATGAGTAATTGTAACTTCTTATTTATGGTGACCTCAGTGATTTCTCTCAGCAGTGGGCAGGCATCTAAAGGTTAGCTCTTCCAAGTTCAAAGCTGACAGATCATGAGCCACTGGATCAGTCATGTGAGTGGAGTTTTCATCTGATGTGGAGCTTTGTGAGAGAGCTTTGGAGTTCGACCTCCTGCCTTTGAATCCTGGCTCTGCCATTTGGAAGCCCTGTGAATGTGCTAGTAAATGATTTCACTTTTTTGTGTCTGTTTTCTTATTGGCAAAAAGGCAATAATAATAGTACTTCCCTCATAAGGTTGTTATGAGCTTGAAATGAGATACTTAGCTTAAAGTGCTCAGTTAGCATGTAATAAAGGTCAGATATTATTATTATTCCTTTTGTATGAGATAGTTGTACTTTTTTTTTTTTTTTGGCCTCTGTGTGACTTTGGCCGGGAATTACCTGACCCTGAGGACTATTTCAGAGTCTACTCCGAGGACTTCCTTTCTCTTCCCTTTCTCCTCTTTCCTCCTTTCCAGACTGGCAGTGATGTGGAATGCAGTCTTCGTAAATTGCTATCCCTTTCATTTTCAGAGTTTTGATGTTATTTCCTAAGATAAGACAGAATTTAACAAGCGTAGGGAGGTGATAAAGCTTAAATTCTCCGAAGTTCTTAGTTACGATCTCTAATACGATTCTTGCCTCCCTTACGGGGGTGTTGTCCATTCGTTCAAACTATTTAAAAGCAAAAAGTACCTCCTTTCTCCTTCCTCCACAAACACCTTCTTCTAGAAGGATCAGTACAGAGGGTGGTGGGCTTGTTTGATCAGGAGATGACATCTATCTATTATAGATTTCTACTTAATGCAGGAATAGGCCCTTTGGAGAATTCTTTGCAAGCACAGCGTAAAGTCTATTATATTATTAATTTCTCAAATTCAAAAAGTGCATTTGGTTGCTTAGTATGGGATTTCTGATTTTATTAAAAAAAGTGTTACTGTGGGGCCAGCCCGGTGGCATAGTGGTTAAGTTCCCATGCTCTGCTTTGGTGGCCCAGGGTTCAGCGATTCAGATCCTGGGCGCGGACCAATGCACCGCTCATCAAGCCATGCTGAGGCGGCATCCCACATAGAGCAACTGGAGGATGTACAACTGTGACATATAACTATCTACTGGGGTTTTGGGGAGAAAAAAGGAAAAAAAGAGGAAGATTGGCAGCAGATGTTAGCTCAGGGCCAATCTTCCTCAAAAAAAGAAAAAGAAAAAGAAAAAAATGTTTAAAAGAAAAGTGTCACTGCAGTTTGGTGGGGTGTCTGTATCGAGAAAGTCTGTGAAATTTATCCTTTTTTTTTTTAGAACTTTTTTTTTGTTTTTGTGAGGAAGATCAGTCCTGAGCTAACATCCGTGCTAATCCTTCTCTTTTTGCTGAGGAAGACCAGCTCTGAGCTAACATCTATTGCCAATCCTCCTCCCTTTTTTTTCCCCAAAGCCCTCGTAGATAGTTGTATGTCATAGTTGCACATCCTTCTAGTTGCTGTATGTGGGACGCAGCCTCAGCATGGCCGGAGAAGCGGTGTGACGGTGCGCACCTGGGATCCGAACCCGGGCTGCGGGGAGCGGAGTGTGCGCTAAGCTACAGGGCCAGCCCTGTGAAATTTATCTTTTGTAAGAATATTGTTGAAGATGTTTTCTATTCCATTTGTTGTCCTCTTTTGAAAGACTCTTGGAAAAATTCCTTTCTTGCTTTAGTGTCAATTATTTATTGATTTATTTTCCCAAGGAATTGTTCTTTTTTATCTTAGGAATCATACTGTATATAACTGCTGAAGCTCATCTTTTCTGACATTTTGCCTTTTTAAAACTAACCTCATCTTTTTTGCGTTTACATTTTCACTTAGTGACTTTGTATTTTAAATATTTTTGTAAACTACCTTAAAGATGTCCTGAAACCCGAGTAATGTATCAAAGCTGTTATGTTTGTAAGTATTCAAACTATGGCATTCTAAACATCCTTCATTTCCTCACAATAATTACAAATGTCATTTGTTAATCTCTATATGCCACAAACTGAGCAAAACACTTTGTAAGTTATCTCTTTTAATCCCCACAACAGCACTATGCAGAGGATATTTTTGCCTTTTTATAGATGAGAAAACTAAAGTATGGTGAGGTTGAGGTCATAAAATTAGTAAATTAGGAAGTCGGATTTTGAATTCAGTTGGACCCAAAGCTTGAACTCTAATCTCTACCATTTCTAATTACTTGAAAAAGTTGTGTCCATCCTCCATGTCTTGAAGGCTTATTGATTTACATCTTTTGTATGTTAGAGAAATAAATATGTTGGCTATCCAAATCTTCATTGGCAATGGCATTTGAATAATTCAATGTCCTCGGCCTTTAACATATGTTGAAATAATTTAGTGTTATTATCAAATGTCAAATTACAGATAAAGGAGGGCGTAGTAGACATTTTTATTCATAATCGCCTCCAAGATAATTTTACCTGAGCTGATTTAAAATTTGTAGAGAGTAGTCAGAGGAGATCACTAGATACATTACTACAAATTATGATTTTTGTGAAATTGTGAAAGCCAATAATTGCTTGTGTGAAGACAGACACTCTTAGGGATCAGCTTTTATTGTTGTTGTTGGTTTTAAAAATGAATTGTAAATTCATCTGAAAATGAGCTAATAGGCTTGAGTGTTGCCACTTGCTGTGCCTGAAAGCTGGAGTGATTTATCTCAGCCACACCTCCTGGTTGTACTGATGAATTGTAAAGGAGAGGAAGAAAGGGCAGCTTGCTTTCTTCCGCTCCTGACTGAGAAGTCCAAAGATCTGTTTTCCTTATTTTCAAGTACCCGTTATGGTCTTTCTAAAGAATATTAAGTGACAAGAAGGTGTGTTTTTCTCTTTTTGTTCCCAATTCCTTTTATTTTTTTTTCTTTTTCCTAACAATTTTGGAAGGCATGCTCCTTCCAGGCATTTAAAAGCTTTTTTGGCGTCTGATGCTGCCAGTGTTAACACTGGCAATTGGTGCAATTTACAATAGTGTGTTAAATATAGATCCCATTTTTACATCACTTGCTTAAAGTTGATTTGTGATAAAACTTGCTGGTAATGATAGATGTATATTCTGACTTATTGCATGCTTAGTCCGTACAGTTGAACTATATGGAGGTAAGCCATTACATGTTTATTTAAGAAGTATTAATGCATCTTTACAACTTAATTTTTGTCAGCTTTGAAAAAGGCCATGATGAGTTTCTACGTCCTCGAGTTAGGTAATTTCTGTTCTGGGAAAGAGACACAGAGAAATTAGAATAAATGATTTTAAGTCCTTTTTAGGATTTTAAATTAACTTCTGCCATAAACCTTTCTTGTCTGGGTAGCTTCTCAGCCCTGAGAGTTTTTGGTGGTTTTTCCTTTTGTGTGATTAGAACATCTTTTGTAGAATATGTGAGCATGTAGCAATTTATCTCAAATATTTTGGGGCCCTCTGAGAAGTACAGAAAAGCATAATATTTTCTAAGTTTTTCTGGTCTGTCTCTTTCCTTGAATGGGGGCACTGTATTTGGTTTTCCTCTAACTGGTCTTTCCTTGGCTCTGGCCCTGCACAGTTCTGTTTTCCTTAGAGCACTCACCTTCAGTGAGTCTAACTTTTCTCTTTGAGTCCTTAGTTCTCTAGAGACTTTCTGGCTTCTAGTTTATTTTTTATTGTTGTTCTAAGGTCTGCGCCTTTACCAAATTAGATCTTTCCCCCAACTTAACCTTGCTTTATAAAATAGAAGGTGAAAGTGATACTGTCCTCCAACCTTCCTTCACTTCAGCTGAGGTTTATGTGAGAGAAGTAAGTCTTACTTAAAATGATATGAGTGGTTGTTTTCTCGTCTCCCAAGAGTGGTACTTAGGGAGTACCCTTCTGGATGCAGAGCAGATAAATTAATTCATTACATCCAATGGTTGCCTTTGGGCATTAGGGCTTAATTCCCTTGCAGAACCCCAGTTTAGAAGGACAATAAGACTTGCTTTAAATGTACATCAAACAAAGGAAGGGGCAAGATGAGCGACATTCAGTGCCTACATTGCACCAGGTAGTGCGTGGGGACTTTTAAATGTATTATCTCATTTAATATGAGACGTGACTTGACAAGTTGAGAAAACAGTTCAAGCTACTGATAGCATTTCTTTTTGTGAAGAAGAAGATCAGCCCTGAGCTAACTTCCGATGCCAAGCCTCCTCTTTTTGCCGAGGAAGATTGGCCCTGGGCTAACATCTGTGCCCATCTTCCTCTGCTTTATATGGGACGCCGCCACAGCATGGCTTGACAAGCTGTGCGCTGGTGCAGGCCCGGGATCTGGGCCTGCGAACCCGAGGCCGTCAAAGTGGAGTGCGCGCACTGAACCGCTACACCACCGGGCTGGCCCCCTGATAGCATTTCTATTAGACTTTTCCTTATCTCTTTTTTTTTTAAGGCTTACAGGAGACCCGGGCTAAGTTGAGTATATTTGATTCCGCTTGCAGCTGGAATGATCAAGACCCTGAGACCCTTGAGCTGCCTGATGGTAGGGATTGTATCCATTTGTATTCTTCTCTATCCTTTGCACCTGGAGCTTCTGGCCTATCACAGGTGTACAATATTTTTTGGTAGAAGCAAAATGTAATCGGGATCAGATATACTGCACATATTTATTCTTAATCTCCTCCAAATTAGTTTTACATACTTTTATTTTAAATTTGTAGAGATTTTAAACAGGTTATGAGTCTGGTTATGGGCTCATTGAGCCCTCAGATCTTCGTTATAGTAAGTAAAGATTTAGAGAATGCTAGATGTGAGTGGATTTGTTTTGTGAACTTGTGGGTGAGAGAGGCAGTTATCAATAGGAGCACATGTTTTTCACCAGAAGTCTGGTGCGAGAAGCTGGGATGTCCTGGTTCCTGGGCCTCTGGCTGATGCTGCACAAGATGAGACAAAGCAGAAATTATAACAGGAGATGCTCCCCATCAGGAACTGTCATGAATCACTGCTTTTATTGGGAAGAAATTGTTCACAGTAATATGAAGACCTTGATACGAGTGACCATCGCTGGCATAAGAATGCATAAAATAAAGAACTTGTTACTATTTCTAGTCCCATTTAAAAATAATTAGGTTTAGAATGGCATCAGAGATGTTTTCCTACATTATATGTACTAAGAACAATGTGACTTCTGTGACAGAGACACCAGTGAAAACACGAAATCATTTAGAAAATGAAACAAGGCTTTGACAAGCATAAAAATTTATATAATTTCAAATATTAGGAGGCTGTTTCTAAAAGTATTAATTATAGTAGTATTGCCTTCATTACCGTTTTCTTCCTCCAGAGTATGTTATTGTAAGGCATCCCTTACAATTAATTGTGCTTTGTTGAAATCAGTAGGCCAACCCTGTGACATTACATAGAGTGCCATTAGTTTTGTTATGAATAAATGTACCAAATAAAGAAACAAACACATATTTTAAAAATGAAAGAAGAAAAAAGAAAATGGTTGAAGGGTTGACAGGGATGAATGGAGGTAGGAGGTGAGGACACAGGAAGCAGAAACACAAGATAATGATGAAATCTTAAGCCCTTGGGAAAAAAGAGAAATCTTGGGGAGATCTAGTTCTGCCCCGGCTGGAAAGCTGAGGGTTCAAGGATGTCCTACCTAGATCTCAGGAATTAGGGAACCTCTGGCTGATATCTGGGCGACATTAGTCAGCATCTCGAGTTACTCTCCCAATATTGCAGCAACTCTGCCCCCCTCCCTATCCAAACTCACTCCATATATCCAATGACTTACACCAAAACCTAGGAGTCATTCTTGACTCTGCTTTTTCCCTTACCTCCCATAACGAACCCATCAGCAATTCTGCAACTCTATTTCCAAAATAAACTTTGAAACTATTTACTTGTCTCCTATTCCACTGCCACTCCTGGTCCCAGGACAACATCATTTCCTTCCTGGACAACTGCAAGAGAATTCTAATTTCCATTCTCACCACTCTTCCCACACTTGCTCTCTATGCTCCTTTCTTCCACAGCAGAGTGATATTTGAAAACAATAATTAAAATCAAGTCTCTTCTTTGTTTAAGATTTTCCACTGAGTTCCCAAAACTCTAAAGATAGACTGCAAACCCCTGCAGTACTGGGGGGAAGCTGGACCCTCACCCTATATCACTCACTCTGAATAGACTTCAGCTACGCTGCCCGCCTTGTGTTCCCGGAGGTGCCAAGCTTTCTCCTGCCTTAGGGCTTTTGTTCTTGCTGCCTCCTGGTTATGTCTTTCTCCTCATCTGATCCCCATTTTCTCATCCTTCCATGTTGGTTCAAATGTCCCTCCTTGTGGAGATCTTCTTTTTCTATCCTATTGAAAGTTGTCCCCATTTACCACATTGCTTTATTTCTAAGCACTTGTTAAGATCTATAATGTACTATTTCTCTTCTACCAGAGGTCGGAACATGTGGCTTTTCACTGCTGTATTCTCATTTCCATTGTACAGGAAGCACTCCATAAATATTGGTTGAGTGAAAGAATTCTTTATTTAGATGTCCTCCTCTGCCTTTGGGAACCATTGGCTTACCACTTCTCTCTCTCTATGGCTCAGAGAAATCCATAGGCCTTTCTGTCCCATATTTCAACTTTCATATAGCTCTTTTCTGCTCCCCACACCAAACAAAAACTCCTACAAATCGACTCATGCAAATAGGCCTCAGGTGCAGTTGAGACCAATCCTCTGGTTGTCATAGGGCCCAGCCATAGGTGAGTCCCAGTAAGGGCACAGATTGGGCTGAAACTGGAACTCCTGATATATATGTCATTAAAATCTGTACTGTTTCTCCATTCTTCACCTCCAAAGTAAAGTGCCTTTTCAAAGAAGTGAAACATATCCTAGAGTCTTCTGGGAGGGAAATTGAGACTGCATTGCCCTTCCTGAAACCAGTTTTAATCAAAGTGGGGTTAGAAGAACTCTAGGAGGTGAAAGGCATATTCTCATAGATGTGCAATTCTAATAGTTTTTTCTAATCTTTTTTTAAAAAAATGAGGTATAATTGAAGAATAAAAATAAGATATTTAAAGTGTACAATGTGAGCCAGTGCCAGTGGCCCGGTAGTTAAGTTCAATGTGCTCTGCTTCGGCAGCCCAGGTTCAGTTCCCAGGTGCGGACCTGCACCACTTGTCTGTTAGTGGCCATGCTGTGGCGGAGGCTCACATACAAAAAGAGGAAGATTGGCAACAGATGTTAGCTCAGAGTGAATCTTCCTCAGGAAAAAAAAAAAGTGTACAATGTGATGATTTGATATACATACACATTGTGAAAGAATTCCCCTCATTGAGTTAATTAGGATTTCCATCCCCTCACATATTTACCTTTTTTTTTTTTTTTGGTGACGTTCTATTCTTTTAGTCAATTCCAATTATACAGTACAGTGTTAGCACTATAATCACCATGTTACACATTAGATACTCAGACATTATTCATCTTACAGCTGAAAGTTCGTACTCTTTTATCAACCTCTCTATATTTCCCCCATCTCCTAGCCCTGGCAACTACTTTTCTACTGTCTATTCCTGTCAGTTTGAATTTTTTTTTGTACATTCACATGTAAGTGATACCATGCAGTATTTGTCTTTCTCTGTCTGGCTTATTTCACTTAGCATAATGCTCTCCAGGTTCATCCATGTTGTTGCAAATGGCAGAAATTCTTTCTTTTTTAAGGCTGAATAATATTCTATTGTATGTATATATCACATTTTCTGTATCCATTCATCCATTGACAAACACCTAGATTGATTCCATACCTTGGTAATGCTTCAATGACCATGGAAGTACAAATTATCTCTTTGAAATAATGGTTTTGTTTCCTTTGGATATATACTCAGAAGTGGGATTGCTGGGTCATATGGTAGTTCTATTTTTAATTTTTGAGGAACCTCCATACTGTTTTCCATAGTGGCTGTACAAGTTTACATTCCCATTAACAATGCACAAGAGTTCCATTTTCTCCACATCCTCACCAGCATTTGTTATCTCTTGTCTTTTTGATAATAGACATCCTAACAGGTGTGAGGTGATAATCTCATTGTGGGTTTGATTTGCATTTCCCTGATGATTGGTCACGTTGAGCACCCTTTCATGTACCTGTTAGCCATTTCTATGTCTTTGGAAAAATAACCATTGAGGTTCTTTGCCCATTTTTTTAATTGGGTTATTTGTTTTGTTGCTATTGAGTTGTATGTGTTCCTAGTATATTTTGGATATTAGCCCATTATTGGATATGTGATTAGCAAATATTTTTTCCCATTCCATATGTTGCCCTTTCATTTTGTTGATGGTTTCCTTTGCTGTGCAGAAGCATTCTAGTTTGATGTAATCACACATTTATTTTTGTTTTTGTTGTCTTTGCTTGTGGTGTCAAGTCCAAAAAAATCACTGCCAAGACCAAAGTCAAGGAGCTTATCCCCTATGTTTTCTTCTAGAAGTTTTATGCTTTCAAGTGTTATATTCAAATCTTTAATCCATTTTGAGTTAATTTATGTGTATGGTGTAAGAAAGTGGTCCAGTTTAATTCTTTGGCATGTGGCTTCCAGTTTTCCCAGCAGCATTTATTGAAGAGACTGTCCTTTCCCCATTGTATATTCTTGGCTCCTTTGTCATAAATTAGTTGACCATTTATGCATGGGTTTATTTCTGAGCTCTCTATTCTGTTCCATTGTTCTCTGTTCCTGTTTTTACACCAATACTGTACTGTTTTCATTATTGTAGATTTTTAATATAGTTTTAAATCAGGAAGTGTGATGCCTCCAACTTTGTTCTTCTTTCTCAGGATTGCTTTGGCTATTCAGGGTCTTTTGCAGTTACATACAAATTTTAGGATTACTTTTTCTATTTCTGTGAAAAATGCCATTGAAATTTTGATAGAGATTTCATTGAATCTGCAGATTGCTTTGGGTAGAATGGACATTTTTAACGATGTTAATTCTTCCAATCCATGAGCACAGGTTATCTTTACATTTATTTGTGTCTTCAATTTCTTTCATCAAAGTCTTATAGTTTTCAGTGTACAGGTCTTTCACCTCCTTGGTTAAATTTACTCCTAGATATTTTATTCTTTATGATGCAATTATAAATGAGATGGTTTTCTTAATTTCTCTTTCTGATAATTTGTCATTAGTGTATAGAAATACAATTGATTTTTGTATATTGATTTCGTATTCTGCAACTTGACTGAATTCATTTATCAGTTTTAACAGTTTTTGGTAGAGTCTTTAGGGTTTTCTATATATAATATCATGTCATCTGCAAATAGAGAAAGTTTTACTTCCTTTCTGATTTGGATGCATTTTATTTATGTTTCTTGCCTAATGGCTCTGGCTAGGACTTCCAGTACTATGTTGAATAAAAGTGGTGAAAGTGGGCATCCCTGTCTTGTTCCTAATCTTAGAGGAAAAGCTTTCAGCTTTTCGCTGTTGAGAATAATGTTAGCTGTGGGCTTGTCATATATGGCCTTTATTATATTGAGGTATGTTCCCTCTATACCCAGTTTGTTGAGAGTTTTTATCATGAAAGGATGTTGAATTTGTCAACTGCGTTTTCTGCATCTATCAAGATGATCATATGAGTTTTATACTTCATTTTGTTAATGTGGTGTATCATGTTGATTGATTTTGGATGTTGTATCATCCTTGCATCCCTGGAATAAATCCCAGTTGATCATGGTGTATGATCCTTTTAATACATTGTTAATTCGGTTTCCTAATATTTTGTTGAGGATTTTTGCATCTCTGTTCATCAGGGATATTGGCCTGAAGTTTTTTTTCTTGTAGTGTCCTTGTCTGGCTTTGGTATCAGGGTAATGCTGGCCTTGTAAAATAAGTTTGGAAGTGTTCCTTCCTGTTCTATTCTTTGGAAGAATTTGAGAAGGATTGGTATTGTTTCTTCTTTAACTATTTGGTAACATTCACCAGTGAAGCCATCTGATCCTGGACTTTTCTTTTTTGGGAGTTTTCAATTACTGATTCATACTCCCTACTAGTAATTGGTGTGATCAGATTTTCTATTTCTTCATGATTCAGTCTTGGTAGGTGGTATAATTCTAGGAATTTATTTATTTCCTCTATGTTTTCCAATGTTGTCATATAATTGTTCCTAGTAGGCTCTTATAAGCCTTTGTATTTCTGTGGTGTCAGTTGTAATGTCTCCTCTTTAATTTCTGATTTTATTTATTTGAGTCCTCTCTCTTTTTTTCTTGTTAAGTCTAGCTAAAGGTTTGTCTATTTTGTTTATCTTAAGAAAAGAAAAACTTAAGCATCCCATAAATTTTGGTATATTGTGTTTCCATTTTCATTTTTCTCAAAATATTTTTTGGTCTCTTTTTATTTCTTCTTTGACCCCTTGGTTTTTCAGTAGCATGTTGTTTAATCTCCACATATTTGTGAATTTTCCAGCTTTCTTCTTGTGATTGATTTCTTACCAGTTTCATACCAGCGTGGTTGGAAAAGATGCTTGATATGATTTCAGCCTTCTTAAATTTATTAAGACTTGTTTTGGGGCCAGCCCAGTGGCGCAGCAGTTGGGTGCACATGCTCCACTTCGGCGGCCTGGGGTTCGCAGGTTCGGATCCCGGGCACGCACGGGCACACAGCTTGTCAAGCCATGCTGTGGCAGAGTCCCACATAAAGTAGAGGAAGATGCGCATGGATGTTAGCCCAGGGCCAATCTTCCTCAGCAAAAAGAGGAGGATTGCATTGGATGTTGGCTTAGGGCTGATCTTCCTCAAAAAAAAAAAAAAGATAAAACCATGTGGCCTAACATATGGTCTTTCCTGGAGAATGTTTCATGTGCACTTGAGACGAATGAGTATTCTGCTGCTGTTGGATGAAATGTTCTCTACATGTCTGTTATGTCCATCTGGTCTAACATATAGTTTAAATCCATTGTTTCCTGATTGATTTTCTGTCTGGAGGATCTATCTGATGTTAAAGTGGGGTATTGAAGTCCCCTTCTATTATTACACTACTGTCTGTTTCTCTCTTCAGATCTGTTAATATTTGCTTTATATATTTAGGTGCCCCTCTGTTGGGTGCATAAATATATACAAGTGTTATATCCTTTTGGTGAACTGACCCCTTTATTCTTATATAATGACCTTCTTTGTCTCTAGTTACAGTCTTTGGCTTAAAGTCTATTTTGTCTGATATAAATATAGCTACCCCTGCTTTCTTTTGCTTTTCATTTGCATGAAATACCTTTTTCCATCCCTTTACTTTCAGTCTATGTGCATCCTTAAAGCTGAGGTAAGTCTCTTATAGACAGCAAATTGTTGGGTCTTATTTTTTTTTTTTAAATCCGTTCAACCAGTCTATGTCTTTTGATTGGAGAATTTAGTCCATTTACATTTAAGGTAATTATTGTTAGGTATGGGCTTACTATTGCCATTTTGTTAATCATTTTCTGGTTGTTTTGTAATTCCTTTGTTCCTTTCTTCCTCTCTTATTCTCTTCGTTTGTAATTTGATGATTTTTGTAGTGGTGTGCTTTGATTCCTTTCTCTTTATCTTTTATGTATCTACTATAGGTTTTTGCTTTGTGGTTATTATAAGGCTTATATAAAACATCTTATAACAGTCTATCGTAGACTAATAACAACTGAACTTCTAATGCACACGAAAACTCTACATTTTTTAAATTACCCCCATTTTGTTTTTGATGTTACAGTTTACATCTTTTGACATTGTATATCCATTAACAAATTATTGTAGTTATAATTATTTTTAATGCTTTTGTCTTTTAACCTTTATACAAGAATTATAAGTGATTTACCCACCACCATTACAATATTAGAGTATTCTGAATTTAATTATATATTTACCTTTACCTATGAGTTTTATTCTTTCATCCTTCTAACAACTATACTAATAACTATACTAGTTAACATACTAACTAGTAACTATAGTAGTTAGCATCCTTCTAATACAATTTTGGTTTTATGTTTGTATTTTCATTTTGATAGTATTCTAGAAAAAATCACATGAGTATATTTTGGATCACCTGGAAACCCACTTTATAACAGAGGACTGTAGCAGCCTTTCAGTGCCTTCACTTGCATTTGTGTTTGTGATTAATTCACACCAAGTGAAGGCCAAATGTGTTAGTTTCCCCACTGTAGAAGCAGAGGTTTTACAGCAGTTTAAAGTTTTGTTCCTCAAGCCTTGTTTCCAAATGTGTAGGCCTACATTACTCTTTTGTGATAAGCTGTCACAGAAGATTGACTTTCTTGGGGTTTCAGGCAGTTTTCAGGGGCCCCTGGAAAAGCACAATGGGGAAGTGAAGTGAGCAGAACTCTACTCTTCCTCCCCTTCAGTTCTCATCCTCCCCTCCTCCCTTGTCTTCAACAAAGCACTCTCCTTTTCTATTTTGTACATCAGCCTGCTTTGGAACAAGCCTGTTGACCAATGAGTCATTATCTCAAAACAAGTTTTTAAATCACTGGCCTAAACCATTGCAGTTCCAGGTGAGAATTTAAAATATTACAAGAGTGTGATTTAAAAACAATTAGCTAAAATTTGACTATAGCCTTATTTTTAGAAGCAAAATATGGGAAACTGGCTCAAAGTCAGAACCGTAAGCACAAGTAAGTTTCCATTTAAAGCAAAACAAAACACCTTTCAGTGATATAGTCCATGAAGTATCGGAGTGGGATACTTCACTTCTCTCATGTTACAGAGAATGTTGCAGAATACTCTGGGGTCCCGTAATAAGTCAGAAGCAGAGCCAAGACTAGAACCCAAGGTTCCTGACTCCTGTTCCAGCACTCTTTCCATTATTCTGTCTCTTCCTCACACTCTTCTTTCAAAATTACCTAAGGGAGACTTAAAATTTCTAGGAAAAATATGTTTTTCCCGGAGTGTTTTGAGACGTCTATGACAAGAACCAAAACTGTCCTTGGAACCAGAAGAGACACATTTGCAAATCTCTAAAGGGTAATTTTTCTTTTCTTTGGTCACAGCTTATTCTTTTTTATTCTTTCTTCTTTTTGCTGCAGCAAATGCCTTGAGCATAAGTAAGACTTTTAAAACATTTTGTGTTCCTTCATGAGATCCTTCAGAGTTAAGATATACTCCTTATGTGACAGACATGGTTACAAAAGAAATCACTATAATTTTGCTGTGTCAGGGGCCTGACACGTGCCCGCCGTCTTCTTATTTCTGAAGCTTTAATCTGAAATACACTGATATCCTTGTTTGGTATGTAGACTCCTCTGTGGCTTGTCCTTGTAGTATGTTATCTTTGGTCCACTTTTCTACAAAACTCACTCTAAAGTCCAGTGTGTGTGCTTCAAGCTTTCTCATAAAACTCACATTTTGGTGATTTACTTGACTGGGACATCTTTTCCTTCCATTTGCAAGATCAGTGCTAACCAGGTTGGCTATAAAACTGTAGTTTTATTTCTGTTTGTTCTTTCAGTCCACAGAAACTCTAGAAGTTCTTCCCTTTTATGTTCATAGTCTTTCAAATTTAAGGCTAGCTATTTCTCTATTGAAGACTTTCATCATTCTCTTTAATTACTTTACTTCTAATTGCCTTCCTCTATCTCTCTCTCCTTCCTTCAGAACACATTTATTGACAGTGCTGTGTGTCAGTGTATGATTATAACTGTAGCCAAATGTTTAATGATTAAATTGAGTAGCTTCAGATGCCATCTTTCATCTGTGTTGTTGAATGAAGCTTTGACTGTGTTGAGTGCAGAAGAAACAGCAGTTTTCAAATGTTCTTCTAGTTTTTCTCTTTTCTGGCTTTTTTTTTTCTAGATTTACTCAGTTGGGTTTGTGTCTATTCATTATACCCTGCAACTCTTGCTGTCTAGACTTCTGGTTTCAGACATTGCCATGGTTGTTGATGTCACTTGAATTGATTTATTGTTTTTAGTTCTCTTATGTTTGATTTGATACTTATATACACTGGACTTCATTTTATTTTTGAAAATGCTGTTTCTCTGAATTGTAACAGTCAATTTGAACTCTTTTCCCAACTTCTGTGAAGTTAACAATTGCACCTACATGGAGGCAAATACAGACTTACTGGGCTCATTTCTCTCATGTAGGTCAATGACAAAAATAAACAACTTGGTGCTTTTTCTTTTGATGCAGAAAGTAGGTTACTCTGGTCCCATGGAGAATATCTCCTCATTTTACTGTTACAATGTTGTTTCTAGACAGTGATCATGTGAGTCATTGCTGCAGGTCTGGGATTCATTTTTTTTGAGCACCTCACAGCTAAATGTAACATATGACAATCATGCTTGAGGTTTTATTTTATTTTATTACTTTAGTATATGTGTATATGAGGAGTAATAAGAGATTAAATCTAAAGCTGCATCCCACTGTCCTATGGTAACTGGTGTTAACAGCCAGGTGTGTAGTCTTCCAAAAATATTTAAACATAGAGGCACATACAGAGAGTCTTAAAAATACTTTCACACTATACATATCATTCTGTAATTTTCTTTTACCACTTAACATTACATCATAGCATCTCTCCAGGTTAATAGATATACATCGTACTCTTTTTAATAACTGCATAATGTTGTACAGTATGGATATACTATAATTTATTTAATCATTACCCTGTTGATGGACATTAGGGTTGTTTCTAATTTTTTGCCACTAAAAATATTGTTTTACAACCTTGCAATTTTACAGTGAGAACTCTTATGCACATATCTTTTCATTCTGGTGATTTCATTGCTATAGGATAGATTCCTCAAAGTACAACTGCTATGTCAGGGGGTATATCTGCTTGTTATTGCAATAGACATTGCTGCATTACTTTTCAAAAGATTGTAGCAATTCACCCTTTCATCAGCAATGTGGGAGAGCCTCCATTTTTCTGCCTCCTTGTAAACACGGATGTTTTTACTCTTTTAAACCTAGGCCAAACTGATGGTTAAAAAATAGTATCATGTTTTAATTTCTATTTCTCTTGGTCCACTGATAAGGTCAATGTCTTTTTTTGGTTTGTTTGTTTAAGTTTTATGGCCATTTGAATTTCCTCCCCTGAGTATCCTGTTCATAGCCTTTGCTCATTCTTATTTTGAGTTGTTTGTTTTCTTCTTTTCAATTTGTAGTTCTTTGTATTTTAGAACTAGTAATCTTGTATTTGTATTTTTTAAAATAAACTTTTAATTTTAGAACAGTTTTAGATTTACAGAACAATTGCGAAGATAGTACAGAAAGTTCCTGTATTACCCTCATCCTCTCTGTCCCTGTTTTCCCTATTACTAACATATTACATTAGTATGGCACATTTGTCATAATTAATGACCCCGTATTGATACATTATTAAATAAAGCCCATACTTTATTCAGATAGCTTTAGTTATTTTCTCTAATGTCCTTTTTCTGTTCCAGGATATCATCTAGGAGACCATGTTACATTTAATCATCATATCTCTTAAGGCTCCTCTGTAATGTGAAGGTTTCTCAGACTTTCCTAGTTTTTGATGGCCGTGACAATTTTCAGGAGTACTGGTCAGGTATTTTGTAGAAAGCCCCTCAGCTGGGATTTGTCTGTTTTTCTCATGATAGATGGGGTTATGGGTATTTGGGAGGAAGATCACAGAGGTAAAATGCGATTTTCATTGCATCATCTCAAGGGTACCTTCCATCAACATGACTTATCGTTGTTGGTGATCACCCTAATCACTTGGCTGAGGTAGTGGTGTGTTTCTCCACTGTAAAGTTACTCTTCCCTTGCCACCCCCATTTTCCATACTTTCTGTACTCTGGAAGGAAGTTACTACATGTAGCCTGAACACTTAAGAGTGAAGAGTTATGTTCCACCTCTTTTGAGGGTGCAGTAGCTACATAAATTATTTGTAATTCTTCTGCAAGGGAAATTTATTTCCCTCCCCCATTTATTTATTCATACTCCTTACTCCTGTCATTGTGCCTTCTTTTTTGAGTACTTCCTTACTGGTGCTACAAGATGCTCCAGGCTTATCTTGTATATTTCCTGCCGTAGTCCTAGAATCAGCCACTTCTCCAGGGGACCCTGGTTCCTTTTACTGGACAATAATATTAGAAAATAACATCTGGCACTAACTATGCTGTTGTTAAGGGATCAGCTGGCAGAGCAAGGAAATGTTTGTGTGTATACTTATATGAATAATTTTTTCTATATACAACCATCTTTATCTATATTACACCAAAGTAAGTTCACACTGATGTCTCCAACTCTAATCCATTATCACATGGATCATTCTCGTCTCCTCCCCTTATTTATATGTAACCTTCCACTCTAACAATGAGAAGCCTGGCTCCCCCCAACTGCCATTCATTTTCTTAATTGTACCATTGTGTATGTTTGTATCAGAATTGTTAACCTGTACTTACCCCTGGAGGAGACAACTTGATCAGCAAGAGTTCAGTACTTACGCCAGTTTTTTTGCTTTTAGCCTTACAGATTCTACTCATTTCCAGTTATTTAGGTTAGCACCTTTTGCCCCCGTTCCCTTCTGTTAGGTTGTTTCAGACAATTATAGTACAATTCGATTGTTTTGCCACATTCTGCATTCCATCCTGACATCCCCTGACTTCCTAAATTATGTTTTTAAAACTTGCATACATTGAGGTCCACTCTTCGTGCTGTAAAAGGCTATGGGTTTGGATAAATTCATAGTGTCATTTATCTACCATTACACTAACATCTAGAATAGTTTTAATACCCAGAAATATCCCTTGTGCTTCATTTATTCAACCTTTTCTCCCTCCATAACCACTGATCTTTTTACTATCTCACCAGTTTTTCACTTTCTTGAATGTGATACAATTGGAATGATAGAGTAAATAGCCTTTTTAGACTGATTTCTTTTCCTTAGCAATATGTATTTAAGATTAGCACATGTCTTTTCATAGTTTTATAGATAATGTTTTTTTTATCACGAATAGTATTTCATTATATGGATTGTATCATAGCTTACTTATCCACTCACTTATTGGAGAATTTTTTGGTTGCTTCCAGTTTTTGGTGATTATGAATACAGCTGCTGTAAACTTTCATGGGCAGGTTTTTGTGTGAATGTAAGTTTTCAGTTAGGTAAATACCTAGGAGTGCAATTATTGGATCGTAAAACTAGGTTTAGCTTTGTAAGGAGCTGCCAAAGTGTCCTTCAAAAAAGTGGCTGTAACCAACAGCGATGAGTGAGAGTTCCTGTTGCTTTGCATCCTTGTCAGCAAATAGTATTGTCAGTTTTTTTGATTTTTTTTTTATGTTAACATCAGCTTTATTCATAACTGCCCAAACATGCCCTTCCATAGGCGAAATGATACATAAAATGGGGTATATCCGGGCAATGGAATGTTAGTTAGTGATTGAAAAAAGAGCTATGGAGCCATGATGAGACATGCGGGGAGATTTAAGTGCATATTACTAACTAAAATAAGCTATCTGAAAAGGTTACCTACTGAATGATTCCAACTATATAGGACATTCTGGAGAAGACAAAACTATGGACACAGTAAAAAGATCAGTGGGTGGCCAGGGGTCAGGGTGGAGATAGGGAAGAACCCAGATGTTTCTCATCCCAGGACTCCTCTGCTAGCCCAGTAAAACTCCCCAGATCCGGCGAGATCTGGCTTCTTCTGGGAAGAGTGGTCTCCGTGCAGCAGAGCCTCAGGCCTGATTCCACCATTTTCTGAGCCACCCCTCATGCTCAGCCCAAGTTTTTTGGATTTTAACCATTTTGATAGGTATGTAGAGGTATCTCTTTTTTGTTTTAATTTGTAATTCCCTAATGATAAATAATGTTGAGCAGCTTTTCATGTATGTTTTTGCCTTCTTTGGTGAGATGTCTGTTCAAACAAATCTTTTGCCCATTTTTTTTTAGTTGAGTTGTTTGTTTTCCTATTGATGATTTTTAAGTTTTTTTTTTGTATATTTTGGATATCAGTCCTTTATCAAATACATATTTTGCAAGTATTTTCTCCCAGTCTGTGGCTTGTCTTTTCATTCTCTTAACAGTGTCCTTTGCAGAGCAGAACTTTTAAATTTTAATAAAGTCCAACTTATAAATTTCTTCTTTCGTATATTGTGCTTTTGGTGTTAGTAAAATTCATCATCACACCCAAGAACACAGATATTCTCCTAAGTTTTCTTTTAGAAGTTTTATAGTTTTGCATTTTGCATTTAGGTCTGTGGTTCATTTTGAGTTAACTATTGTTAAAGGTGTAAGGTCTATATCTAGGGTGTTTTTTAATTTTTTTTTGTATGTGGACATCGAATTGTTCTAGCACCGTTTGTTGAAAAGACTATCCTTTTTTTCACTGAATTGCCTTTGCTTGTTCATCAAAGATTAGATGATTGTATTTGTGTGGGCCTATTTCTGCACTCTCTATTCTGACCCATTGTCTATTATTTTGCCAATACCACACTGTCTTGATTACTGTAGCTTTATATTAAGGCTTGAAATTGGGCAGTATGAGTCCTCCAACTTTGTTCTTCTTCTTTAGTATTGTGTTGGCAATTCTAGGTCTTTTGCCTTTCCATATACAATTTGGAATCAGTTTTTAGAAGACTCATAGATTCAATTTAGAATCTATGAAATAGCTTGCTAAGAGTTTGATTGAGATTGCATTAAAGCCATTAAAGACTAAGTTGGGACGAATTGACATCTTGACAATGTTGAATGTTTCATCCATGAACACAGAATGTTTCTCCATTTACTTGTATTTTTAAAAATTTCTTTCATCAGAATTTTTGTAGTTTTCTACATATAGATTTTGTACATATACATATGTATTTTATTTCTTGGTGCTATTGTAAATGGTATTGTTTTTTAAATTTCAAATTCCAATTGTTCATTACTGATGTATAGGAAAGCAATTGATTTTTATATATTAACCTAATATCCTGTGACCTTGCTATACTCACTTCTTAGTTCCAGGAGCTTTTTGTTGTTGCTGTTGATTTTTTGGGATTTTTTTACATAGGCGATCATGCCATCTGCAAATAATACAATTTTATTTCCTCCTTTCCAATCTGTTTCCATTTTATTTCCTCTTCTTGTCTTATTTCACTAATAGGACTTCTAGTACAATGATCAATAGGAGTGGTGAGAGGGGCCGTCCTTGTCTTTTTCTGGATCTAAGGAAGAAAACATCCATTTTCTTCCCAGTAAGTATGATGTTAGTTGCAGGTCTTTTGTAGATATTCTTTATTAATCTCAGGAAGTTCCCTTCTGTTCCTATTTTGCTGTTTGTCATAGATTTTGAAAATATTATCCTCATTCTATAATTTGTCTTTATATTTTGTTCTCTCTTGCCACATATACATTTTATGCTTGTTTCCCAAGATTGGCATATATAAAGTCTCAGATAAACCTTGAGCTTCTTTACTTCTTCCATTCTTCCTTTATTTCTTTCTCTAATGCCTAAGACTCCTTAGTGGTCAAGCATATGGACTTAGGAATCAGATTTTTCTAGGTTCAATTCCTAGATTTCCACTTACTTCCACCTGTTTGACCTTGGAAAACTTCTACCTTTCTGAGCCTCAGTTTCTTTCTCTGAGAAAGTTGGCGTGTTATATCTTCCTCAAAGGATATTTGTAACACATTAATAAGTGCTCAACAAGTGGTTGCTGTTGTTATCTTTTATGGAGAAAGTTACTGTATTTTTTTCATTCTGGAAAGCATTAAGATTACACTCTCCAGCTGTGTGAAATATTTGGGGAACAAAAGTGACCAGAATATAGGTCCTTTTATGTAACTATTTTCCTCTGTGAGCAGAGAAATGTCTTGATCATATTCTAGGTCCAGCCATGTTGTATCACTGTTATAAATAAGTAATCTCCTTCTAACTATTATTTTTTTTTTATTTTATAATTTTATTTATTTATTTATTTTTCCCCCCAAAACCCCAGTAGATAGTTGTATGTCACAGTTGCACATCCTTCTAGTTTCTGTATGTGGGACGCGGCCTCAGCATGGCCGGAGAAGCAGTGCCTCAGTGCGCGCCGGGGATCCGAACCCGGGGCTCCACCAGCGGAGCGCGCACACTTAACCGCTAAGCCACGGGGCCAGCCTATCTCCTTCTAATTATTAACCTTGATCTGAACAATAGAAGTGGTATTAAATTTTTGTTGCAGAGAAACTTGATGGGGACAAACTTTCACAAATATGAATAAAATGTTGTGGCTATAACTTGGAAAGTTGAATGCTTAAATGCTTTACAGTAATTATAAGTCAAGAAAGGAATGTTATTGATGAGTTACTAGTACACAAAAGAAAATTGTTAGTACACTATTGTTTCATTATTGATATTCAAATGGGATTTGTGGTTCCTGTACGCACAGTTGGTGAGGGGGAAGAAGTTGGTGACTGCTGTCCTTCTTTGTCACGGTAGTTATTTTGTATTTCTCAGATTGACGTCACAAATTAGGAACGACTTGGCTAGAAATAGCTAAGGTTCTGCTGGGAAGAGGATTTAATTGGGAATGTGCTCTTGGAATTTCTGAATTTGAAGAAGTATGATTGTTGAAAGCATATCAGATGTTTGGAAAGTAATATTTGCTTACCATGTAAAATTATCATGAGTCCTGGGCTAGAAATTGAGCCATTTGGGTGCTAGGAGCCCATTGTTTCCCTTGCTTTCTTTAAATTGCTTAACCTTTCTTGATTTCTCCAGATATAAAACTGTAATCATACTTTCCGTTATTTAACTCACAGAATGTTGTAAGAATAGAATAGAATAATGTGGGCCTAAGATTCTTCATTTGTTTTCCATTACTAATAGGCTGAAATCCAAATTCCTTAGCAATATCATAGTGGCTGAAAGCACAGGTTTTGGAGTCAGACAGATGTTGTGAGCCCAGATTCTGACTCTGCCACACACAGCCATGTCCTTGAAGGTTTCCTTGACCTTTCTAAGCTTCAGTTTCCTCATCTATAAAATGGAGATAGTAATAGTCCCTTCCTCATAAGGGTTGGTGTGAGAATTAAATTGGGTCATGCATGTACAGTGCAAGCACAGGGTTTGGTGTATTTTATGTGTTCAGTAAACAGTAGCTGCTGGTATCCACATCATCATGGCATGCAAGGCCTTGGCTAGCTGGTCTTTCCAACCTCATCTGCCATCATTAACCTCCTAAATTCACTCCTATTTATTCTGAATACACTCCTCTATTACAACATACCCCATTTATCTCCTGACTTTTCTCCACTGCTAGACCGTATCTCTCTGATATCAGAAATGGTAGCCTATTCATAGTTGGATCCTTTTTAATTAACACATAGTGGGACTATAGCCTGTTGACTCAAGAAAATTGTATAGAATCAACCTAATATAAAGATAATCATAAATATGTAAGAATTGGTCAGAAAAATATATATTCAGTGCATTAATAATAAAGTGAACGAAAATCCCTGTGTATATAAGACATGTTAAACCAGTGGTCAATGGGCCAAACTAAGAACAGACCTGTTTTGTTTGGTCTCTTGATGTTAAAATAAATCAGGAGACTTTACAACAAAAGTTTGAATTTCTGGTTTCTGTTGAAAAGATTGGGGATCTAGCAACTGAACCTCCATTGCTGCACAGAAATGTTTAGGGTTCTCCAATTAGACCCACTCTCCACTCAAATGATTAGCAATGTAGACAGTCCATGATAGTGGCTCTTTATGTAGCTACCAGCAGAAGTTTCATCTTTCCCTCCAGAAAAGGTGATTTGATTAATGCAGAATAGGGAAGAGTACTGCTCCATACTCATTCCCAGGAAGATAGGGTATAACTGATCTACCCAAAGAAGCAACAGCAGCCACCCACACCACATCCTAGTTTGCCTAACCAAATGTTCTTAAAAATATTTGATCTTGGTAAACGCTATATCTCTATTGTTATGTATAGTCTTACTATTGAAGATCCTATTCAAAATTGCTATTGTTGATTTTGTTCTGTACTCTTCTGAGAAGCCCTACAGTTTGTGAAGATGAATTTGAGTTATTTATGGAGATGATGGCTTGTGTTAGACAAGCTCTTTTCTCTTACTCATAGCCCTATGACCCAGGAGCATGGGGCATCGGCCACAAGGTGACAGAGGGGTGGGCCATGTGCACTCATGTTAGGAGGCTGTGTAGGGGAGTATTTGACATGGGCATCAGGCCAGTTTACAAGTTGGGTTTTTTGGGGAGTTTACATTCAAATTTTGACCACTAGAGTAATTAAATGTTTGTTATCTCTTATGGCAACAAGAGCATCCCATAAATTCCCATGCTAAGGCAAATACCCACAAATAACAAAGGGAAATGACTTAGCAATAATCTAGTTAATTTGGTCAATGTAGACACCCCAATCGGCTATATCATATTCTATTTTGAAACTTGAATTGTGCACTTTTTATTGTTTACACTGACTAAATTGAGCATAAAATTGCTGGATCACTTTATGTTTTACAGATACAGCATAAAAGCCAGATTAGGCAGAGACAGTATTTTTCTCTGATTAGAGTGTGGGAATTTGAGGTTCTTATCAGACTCTGAAACCTGTGAATGTTAAATTATACTAGGTTGGTATTTCCTGTTTTTTCTTGTCATTGAATTTATTTTTTTCTTCTGAAGCCCAAAGTGAGCTTTTGACTGTATATCCTTTAATGCACTGACATGGGGAGAGATGTGGTAAAGTTGCAGCTGGGAAAATATTTAAAAATTTACTCAAGAAAATTTTGTATCATTCAGCTCAAGTACAGGAACAAACATGACTTGTGTGACATTTGGCAACCTCTCATTCCTCTTTCAAAATGAAGCACATCCAAAACACCTTCGTGAGGCACGTACTTAATTGGCTCTTGCTGCTTGCTAGTTGTGTTATTACATAATCTTATCCAATCAGATATCTAAAAGGAGACCCATTTCCAAGAGACAATGTGATTCAGTGGACTAAGTACAGACCCTGAAGTTTGACACTCTGGTGCTGCTGACTTACTTGCCAGATTCTTGGGAATGTTGGTCAACGTTACAATATCTGAGTTTCCGTAAGAGACATAAAGGTCTTCTTTTCCCTACTTCCAACATAAAGATATTGTAATGACTTAAAGGTAAATTGCTGTAAAAGAAAATAATACAATTCACTGAATACAATAGGAAGTAATTGAATATGTATATAGACAACATTTATAAGAGAATGTAATAACAGTGTGACTCAGTTTTCCTCCCCACATGACTCAACCACGTTCATAAACTTTCTTATATAAGCAGTAACTCTACACAAACACTCTTTACTTGTTTGGCTTGTGAAATGGGCTTGATGGGTTAAATTAAACTCCACTGAGGTGGAAATAGTGTCTCATAGGTATGCACTTTTAATATCTGGCTAAAATCTTCTATAAGAAGCCTTCTCCAATTAATCTCCCCTCTCTAATCCCCTCACTCGGTTGAATTTGCTCTCTTGTTGGTGATACCACTTAACTTTTCTTGCAGAAGCTGTGACCCAAATTGCATTTTTCAGTTTTGTGGTGGGTCTATCCCTAAACAGAGTGCCTTGAGAGTGGGACCCAACTTCTTCATCCTTGTTATCCCTAGGGCAGGTACAGTGCCAGATCCCCAGCTGCCTGCTCAATGCATGATTATTACATAGATGAATCTATCCATTAACAATGGTGCTTTGGTAACCAATTACTCTAAACTAACAAGGCTAAGTTACTTCAACTCTATAGACCTCAGATTTTTCTATCTATGAGTTGAAGATTTGGATTAGCTAGTAAAAAAAATTTCCTTACAGATCCAAAATTTGACTCTATGATTTTATGTATTGTAAAACATAGCAAATAAACATGACCTAAAGTGTTATGTCATGGCCCCATGACTGTGGGGCCTTGGTTTGGATGATGTAGGAAAACAGAAAGATTTTGAGTTTGACTTATTGAAATATTGTTGTCTAATTTTTATTTCTTGGTGTATGTATACTCATTTGTATTTCAGAAAGTATTATGAAATAATTAGGTGATCAGACATTTAGGGGGCTGTTTATTTATATGCACATACTTGATAGGATGGCCTCTGAGGATTATAGTAAGAAAATGAACAATGATTTAAATAATGTACTTACATAAAATTAAATAATAAAAAGAAATGAAAAACAGTAAAACATAATTAGGTGTCTTAATGGCCAGCAAACATCAACCATGACTGTTAACATATGACTATTATTCTAAGTGAAAATTTGTCCCTTTTAGTGGAAATTTTAATGTTTGAAAGTTATTGTCAAGAGCTGTGGTGTATTTAAAACTCCAGGTGGAGAGAGGCTTCTGAACATATGGAATTGACTTTCTCTTAAATCCAGGTGACCCCTCTTATTATGACATGACTACTGACTACCTTCTCTTAAAGATGTGAAGGACTGGCCAGGAAGGACTGTGAGACCTTCCCTTTCTTTAGGTCCTTTTAAGGTGCTGAAAGCCTTGTTTCTCCTCTGCCCAGGCCTGACTTGCCTTGGGGAGCTCAAAGCTGCAGGACCTGTTTAGCTGCTGCTATTTACATGTGCTGACCATGGTTTATATCCCAATTGCTTATGTATGTATCAGAACTCTGTAGTTAAGACAGCACCTTTGAAAAATTCAGTGATGCCTGTTCCTGGAGGGACTTATATTTGAAATTCTTGCATATCACTCCTTCCTCTTCATTTTGGTCTCTTTTGCTTCTTCCTTTGTCATGATTCTCCATTCATTCATTCATTTGTTCATAAACACATACTGGACACTTTCTACATATCGAACACTGTGTTGGATCCTGAGGATAGAGAGCTAAAGATATGTTCCTCACCGTCTGAGGGCTTACTGCCCAGCATCATTTTTTGGGTGCAAGGTCCTTGCAAGATTGGTCCTTTGCTATTTATAACCTCTGGGCATATACTTATTCTTTGAATGCTTAGCTTTTGACTCTAAGCTTTAAATAATTGATTCCTAAATTCTGTTAGCTATCTGTGAAAGTCAACCAGCCAAAGCTGCTTTAGTTATCAGTTAATAGATATGACCACTTAATACTAGTTTTCTTTCATTTTGCAAATGTCTCTTTTTCAGAAAGAATGCTTTTGCAGCTTTAAGCTTTCTGGTAACTAGGTTGTCTTCTTGTTTGATTACTACATTTGGGGGTGAATGTGGAAAGAAAAATTTTATTTAGGTTGCCAAGTCTGACTAAACTAAACTCAAGTAAACTTGATTGAAGTCCTTTGATGAGGCTATGACCTTCCTGCTTCCATTTCCTTTTCTTTCTCTTTAACAGTTATGAATATGGGAGACAAAAGACTCAGATCTCCATTTGAAACTTATGGGATCGTTAGTAGAGAAATTATTGTAAGCTTTCAGAGTTGAGGTTGGACAAGCTACTTAAGGCTATTACTGTAGCTAAGCCAAGGGAAAGGAAAATATTAGGAAAAGGACATTATAAGAAGCCATAGGAGTCAGTTTTTTTGAGCCAAAGAGTAATTTTTGGGTAAACAGAACCTCTTGAAGTTTGACTTTGATTGTATTTTTCAAAAACAATGAAAGTGAATGTTTTGATTCTTTATTGCTTCATAACTGTCCTCTTCCCCCAACCTTGGTGGTTTTAAACAACCATTTTATTATATCTCCTAATTCTCTGGGCTGATTGTGTTCAGCTGAGTGATTCTTCTACTTCACATGAAGTCATCCGGGGCTGCAGCTACCTTGGAGTTCAACTGCGCCAGAGCATCCAATACGGCCTACTTAGACAGTGGACAGTCAATGCTGGGACTGTCAGCCGGGGGCCTTGATTCTCCTCGAGGCCTCCTATGCTCCTATGCTTAGGCTTCTGTGTAGCACGGTGGATTTCAAGAGGCAGAAAGGGGAAGCTGCCAGTCCTCTTAAAGGCTAGGCCTGGAAGTGGCACAGCTTCACTTCTCCTATATTCATTCTATTGGTCAAAAGAGTCACAGACCCAACTTACATCTGAGGGGGTGAAGAAATAGACTTCATTTCTCAGTGGGGGCAGTGACAAAGAATTTGCAGTTATCTTTAGTCTACTATAGTAAATCTGTGCGTAACTAACCAATATAAAAGCTGATATTTGAAAAAAAGAGAGGGGCATCAAAAAGGCTGGGAATTTCTGCATTAGGTATCTCCTGAATGCATGTGATAAAAGGGGGAAATTAGCTGCATGATAATCACATGCAGGTGTGCTCAAAGAAAGGTTACCTTAGACTATTGGTTCTCAAACTTGAGTGTTCATCAGAATTACTAGGAGGGCATGTTAAAACACAGATTGCTGGACCCCACCCCCAGAGTTTCTGATTAAGCAGGCCTGGGGCAGGTCCTTGGAATTTGCATTTCTAACAAATCCCTAAATGATGTTGATGCTACTGGTCTTGGGAACCACATGTTGAGAACCACTGCCTTAGACTGTGCAGGGCCAGAAAAAGTGAGTAAATAGAAAAAAGAGAAAAGAAAGAAATTTATTATTTTTCTTCTAATGATGTTTTGAAAAGCCTAGTATTGGTAGTATAAATTTAAGTTTCAGGCCACTATGAACACGTTAACATAGGGCCTTTATGTTTGTCGGGGTAATTAATCCTAGTGCTGTAACATCAACCCCTGAAAGCTCATTAGCTTAACACAACAAAGGTTTATTCTTACTTATGTGAAGTCCAATGTGAGTGAGTAGCTTTCTTCTGTATGGCACTAAATCATCTGGAACATGTGGCCCTCAATGTTGCCGAGGCAAGAGGAAGAGAGGAGACAGAGGTGAACAGGGTACACTGGCTCTTAACTGCCTCAGCCTGGAAGTGACACAGGTTACCTTCTCCCAGAGTCCATTGATCAGGACTAGTCACATGATATCAACCTAAGTGCAAAGGAAGTTGGGAAATGTAGGGGAGCACATGGATAGTTAGTAATCCCTAACTATCCCTGCTATAGCACCCAATTGACTTTAAGGTCCCCTATTCTGGGCTGGCCCCGTGGCTTAGCGGTTAAGTGCACGTGCTCCGCTGCTGGTGGCCCGGGTTCGGATCCCGGGCGTGTACCGATGCACCGAATCTCCGGCCATGCTGAGGTCGCGTCCCACGTACAGCAACTAGAAGGATGTGTAGCTATGACATACAACTATCTACTGGGGCTTTGGGGGTAAAAAAATAAGTAAATAAAATTATAAAAAAAAAAAAATAAGGTCCCCTATTCTGTGATTAGACATAGCTGGAAGTGGAAAGAGTCCCTTGAGCCCTCAAAACCATATGTACACCTCTGCTTACAATTATTCAAACATTATTGTTATTACTTTAAGCATATTTATTCTCTCCTATGAATAATTTATGGTTTTATTCCTAATTTTCTGTGTTGCATTAAACAGAGTGCCTAATGACACCATAATCTCAAAAGAAAAAAATCTTTTCTGAAAACTCTTTTTCCCCTGTTACAAATAATTTGGTAAGCCCTTGTTATCAGGCCATTTTAGTTGTTCTGTTGAAGACTGATTAAATAAGACATGGTCTCCTTTTCTTTGCTGATTTGGCCAAGCACATAATTCTTTAGGTAATTGTTGAAGTGATTACTTATGCTGCTGGAGTCTAGAGAGCGTGTGCTGATCGGCAACAGGGCATTATCAGGTCTTTAAAATGATTTTGTGGACATTTTTGAAAACAAAAGCATGAAATTTATTTTTATCCCATCTATACAAATCCCACTGTCAGCTAAGTATTAGATAATATGGTACAGAATATTGTCAGTGAGAAACAAAGCACAGTTTTGGTTTAATTTCTTCATGAGATTCCCTCTTACTGCTGTTGCCTACTTTTGTCTGGAATTCTTTTCTTATGGTGCCTCCACAAAAATTGATACTGGTCAGCAGGACTCCCAGCCACAGAGAGACTCTTTGGTCATGGGAAAACTGTTCCTGTTTCCCTCTGCTGATGAGAAGACCTTATTTGGCAGATAAAACCTTAGCAACATGTGACACACCCAGTCTCAGTGGCTTTGAGGCAAATTTACATTTCAATTTTGTTTCTGAAATTCTTCAGGCTTAATTAACACCTCAGATATATTGAAACAATATCATGATAAGATGTTTTCTGTAGAAACACGCTTGACTGGTAGCGGTCACCTGTTCTTGTTTGGTAAACTAAAATAGTGTATCATGATTATTAGAAAGCATCCAAGTTATGCACTTTGATGCCTTAGTTATATGGTCTCAGTTTATATTTAGAGTCTTTATAGGATTATTTTTCCCACAATTATTTAGTAGCTACTAGATGGGTAGCTTCTTTAAATTAACAAGTGACAGATCAGCATTACTCTTCCCACTGAACAGATGAAGAAAGAGACAATTTTGTGACTAGCCCAAAGCGTCTTAGTGAGTCAGGGGCAGAGTTAGGATTAAACTTTAGTTTATATGCTCAGGCCAAAGCACCTTGTGTAACTCTGAAGTTAAATTCATGGAGGCAGGGACACTCTGTTATTTTAATATTTGCTAGAACAATAGAATGATGTGCAGTTATAAAAATTGGATACTATTTAAATCAAGTTATCTGATCCATCTCAGAAGTGTGGCTACAATCCCCTACCCGAGATGGTTAAAGAAAGGCTTGAGTATACACAGAAGGCTGCCTAATGTAGTAGAAAGAGCAAGACACTATAGTTAGAAGAAGCAGGTTCCGGTAAGGGCTGTGTGATCTTGATCATGTCACCTGACCTTCTCAAGAACCTCGGTGTTTTTATTTGTAAAATGTGAGGCATCAGAGTAGATGTTTCCTAAGGTCTAAATTTCTATTGCACAATTTTGAAATTGTTATAGTTGTGTTAGGAAAGATCCTCTTAAGGTGAATCTTAGTTCAACCACAATTCCCATTCTTTTAAAGATTTATTTTTAAGTGCAATTGCTATGAGAGACAGTTTCCTTGGCTCTGACTTGGCATCTACAATCTTCTCTCTGTCATCGGCTCTGCTGAAGAGCACAGAAGGGAATTTGGGAATGAGGCTTGGCTCTGAGGAGGCTGAGTGTGCAGAGCAGGCACAAACTTGTAAGGCCAGGCTCTCTCCACAATCCTGCTTTGCATTCTTCCTAGAGTTGGAGGCTAAACTCTAAACCTACAGCACCTTACTGATGGATAGAAGAAATCTTTGCGTGGGGAGGGTGTTTGCTAGGCTATTTTGGTAACAGCTCTTGTATCCACCCTCACCCCCATGCACTTGGTTGGTTTGCCATGGAATGAGTCCGGGGGAATTTTCTTTTTCAAGTTTTTCTCTCTTCCCATGTTTTTGCCAAGTGAGAAGAAGAATGTGGCATCAGACTCATTGAAATAGAATGGTGCTTCCCTATTTCTCTGCATGCCTCTGTGGAAGGGAGCTTGGTGAGACTCATCAAGGGCAGAGCATGGAGGTTAGAGTCCCTTTGAAGGATTTTCCCTGCAGAAGTCCAGGCTTATATCTGAATATCACTGACCCAGAGGCCAGTTTCACATCCTGCAAAAAAGCTCTGAGAGAATGTGTCAGCAGAACTGGCATTGCATGTCTAGACAAAGAATTGATATTAGCATCAATCTGCTAACTCTTGTGTAAGCATTTGCTGTCTGGGCCTCAGGCATTTTTTGGCTTAAAATGAAAACTGCAGCTCTAAGATTTAGACTTAGGTCTTTCAGGAGGTTCTGTCAAGGAAAAGAATCACAAGTTACTTATTTCAAGATCAGGTATTTTATTTATTAATATGAAAGTTTCTTCATCTATTTTTCTTCTTCTTTAGTAAAATGGTGGCTGCATCATCATCATCTTCATTCTATTATATATTCATTATTTCAAGAAATATTTAGGGGCCGGCCCTGTGGCTTAGCGGTTAAGTGCGCGCACTCCGCTACTGGTGGCCCGGGTTCGGATCCCACGCGCGCACCAACATACCGCTTCTCTGGCCATGCTGAGGCCGTGTCCCACATACAGCAACTAGAAGGATGTACAACTATGACATGCAACTATCTACTGGGGCTTTGGGGAAAATAAGGAGGAGGATTGGCAATAGATGTTAGCTCAGAGCCAGTCTTCCTCACCAAAAAGAGGAGAATTGGCATGGATGTTAGCTCAAGGCTGATCTTCCTCCCAAAAAAAAAGAAAAAGAAGAAATATTTATTAAGTACCCATTGGGAACCTATTCAAGGCATTCTGCTAGGCTCTGCTGATACATTGGTGAATAAAACAGCTAAGGTCCCTGCCTTCCCTGGAGTTTATAGCTTATTGGGGGAAACCAACCACAAACAAGAGTAACAGGATATTTCTGTCTTAGTTTCGGCTAAGGCACCGAAGAACAAAGCAGTAGGTGTCAGGTTTCTTGGCTTTCTAAATTGAGGTGCTAGACTACTTCTGCAGGATTTGCAGAAAGAGTACCTCAGAACTGGTTCTGCCAGCCTGAACCCATCTCCACCTCCAGGGCACTGAAGAGAAGGCTTAGTGTTCTTTAAGGCTTAAGTGCTGGTAGGGAAGATTTCTTTGAGGAGAGTTGTCGCTGTGCTGTGTGGCTCTCCTCACCTCAGGGAGGGGCTGTGTGTCCCTTCACTCAAACCTAGTTGGGAGGAGGCTTCCAGGGAACTACTGACAGAGAGCGCTGTCCTGTGTTTCCTGGAGTTTGGGGACCTGGCGACTGACATCTGAGGCATCTCAAGGCAGAGGTGGCGTGGGGTTAGGGGAGGAATGTGTGTGGGGGCAACAGAGAGAAGAGGTGGCTGGATTGGGAGTGGCTGGCACTTTCAGAGTTGACCTGGCAAGAATTGACTCTGAAGAAAGAGCAGATTGGGTCATCTTGAAAGCAACTTGACAAGGAGGACCATATGGAGGGGTGAGGTGACTCTGGAAAAAAGATGGGCCTCTGGAATGGGGCAGCTGAGTGGGAATGAAAGGGAAATTCTTAAGGGACCAAACAGAAAGAGCCTTGCCCAGCAAAGCAGCTGTGGGTAAGACATCTGTCATGAGAGGAGTCTCTGAAAACCCCATAAAGAGCGGGCTTGGGAAGCTTGGTTGTCTGCCAAGTGCAGAGCCACCAACCCAAGATTACAGCCATATCTGACAAGTTAGATCTATCTTCGCCTATTCTCCTCTGTCTCCTCCCCCAACCTGGAAGGGCCCAAATCTATAGCTAGCAAGATGGGAGGAGGTGGAAGGAGGAGAAAGCTGACAAAGCTTCCCCGGGACAAGCTTCTAAGCCTGAAACAGATCTGAGCTGGGAGAGAAGAGAAATTGTAGGTTAACTTAGGTCTGGATATTAAAATCACCAGGAAGTGACTAGGATGGCTATGAGACCTGTGGGAGATTTTCATCTAGCAACACGGAAGAACATATGCAGGGAGCAGATTTGAAGGAGCAGAAGTAGGAGAGGATAATTCGCTTTCGATTCACGTCATACTGGCGCTGGTTTCTTTAATAACCTGGTTAGGGTAGTAAATGAATAAAATGTAGAATTATGAAACTATGTTCGTAAAGGATAGTGGGGAGGGGTGGTGGTGATGGGGAGCCTATTTAGATAGCTCAACAAAGATGACCTCTCAAGAAATGATAATTAATGAATGAGAAGGAGCCAGCCATGTTGTGTTTAGTGGGAGTTGGGGGAAGGAGGTGCTTGCAGGGTCCAGGCGGAGGGAACAGCATGTGTAAGGTTTATGTGGAGTCACATGATCGGCATCCTGTAAACATTTGGGTGGCTTCAACCAATGATATTTTCATTCTTTGTGCAGGGCACTGAGTTAAATGCCAGGTCTACAAACAGGAGAAATGCATTCTTCCCTGAAGTTTAAGACTTAATTGATCAACATTGGAAAAAACCACTTTGATAAAAGGTAAGATCTAAAGGCTATAAAGAATGAAGAGGCTCCTGCCCTCTGCCCTCAAGCTCCTGATGGCCCCAGATGACACTCTACTTTTCTGAGAATTGCCACGATAAGCAGCCTCTCCTAGTGCACTGGCAATCTTTTATGGAGTGTAGGGACAGCTGGATAAAGAAACACAGAGCTCCCTTGACAGTCCCAGGAGGGAGAGAAAACCTCTTGACTTGCTCTAGTGCTCTGTTTATGTGTAAGGCTTAGAAAAGACTACTTGTTATAAGCGTGCCATCAAAAATAATTGAGGTAAGATGTCAAGAACTCCATCAAGTAGGGGCAGATATAACTCCTTGCATTGAAACAATGATTGGAAAAGTGGCTCACCTTCGCTGGTGTAAGTTTAATCACTCAGGAAATAAAAAGAGCAGAACCCAGACAGATGCGCTCGTGGCCTGGTGAAGGCCTGGGGAGAGTCTCTGCAGGAATGTGAACTCATGCATTTAAAGCTTAGATCCCAGGCAGACAGTGACCTCAGCGGGTGCCTGTGCGGGTGGCACTTTCCCAGCCTCGTAGGGGTTCCAGCTGGCACTCGTGTCCACCGGGAGATGGAGCATTTCGGGACAGGGAGCAACGCATCAAGGCCTGTGGGGGCTCCCACGAGACGAGGACTTACTGACAGCCCCTGCTTTCAAGGAATTCTCTGGTTGGGAGACAGAGCCTAGGTGGCCAACACATCTGGTGGTCACATGTGCAGAGGCAACCCAAGGAGGTGAAGAGAGAGGTAAAATATGCTTCCTGTGAATACCAAGAAAAGACAGTGCAAACTAAGTTACCAGAGTTTTGCATGTGTCTAGCTTTTAATTTTATCTATTCACTTTCCTCATAACATGTGCTCAACAGAGAAACTGGCAAGGGCAGTGTAAGAAATCAGCTATTTTCATTTTTAAAGAATATTTTGTAAATAGAGAAGGGACTTCTGAATTTCAGAGGAAAGAGTTTGTGCTATGTCTTTCCTCTTTTCCCATCGGTGGGGAGAAGTAATTTGTCCCATTAGAACCTGTGCCCCTTACCGACCCCGTGGCTTAGCGGTTGAGTGCGCGAGCTCCGCTGCTGGCGGCCCGGGTTCGGATCCCCGGCGCGCACCGATGCACCGCTTCTCTGGCCATGCTGAGGCCGCGACCCACATACAGCAACTAGAAGGACGTGCAGCTATGACATACAACTCTCTCCTGGGGCTTTGGGGAAAAAATAAATAAATAAAAATTATTAAAAAAAAAAAAGAACCTGTGCCCCTTAGAGAGGAGCCAGTCCCCAAACAGGCTGCCTGGTATGCAGAATGTTCTCAATAAATGTGTTTAAACATCAAACCTGAGGGATTTAGGGATCTAAGAATTTCAAATCTATTTTTTAAAAATTTTGAATTAGAGTGCTTTGTAACTAGTTTGCCTTTCCAGTACTGTATATGAATATCAGACCTTAAGATGTGCTCCTTAATACTCCTTAATTTACAAATACAATGCGTTTCCAAAATCAGTTTTCAAGTTGATATTGTGGTCCTTAGGCGTATTTTTTTTCCGTGACAACACATTATAGTAGAAAGCATGAGCATTTGGGTTAGACAAATGTGCTTTTGAACACCAGCCTCACAACCCTGAGATCTGGAGTCTGGGACCCTGCCCTAGATTCCCACTTTGGAGGGTCCACTCTGACCCTTTGACGGCCGCAGTTCTCCTTGCAAAGAGAGAAGTCTGAGGGGCCAAGAACACATGCCCACCTGCAACCTCTGTCCCTGCGCTCTCAGGACTCTGGAATTCCCTGCCCCAGCAGCTGGTAACACACTTCCAGGGATTGCTGGGGCTTGGGAAAGGCTGGCTGGGCTGTCCACCCTTGTGCAGGGTGGGGCCTGATGGGGTGGGTATAGGGTGGGATTAAAGGGAGGATGGGGCAGTGGGCTGGGGAACTTCCATCTGTGCTCCCACACTGGGTCCCTCACATCTGACTTTGGGTCACATTGCTTGCAAGTGACTTGACCTTCCTGAAGATCATTTTCCTCTTTCAAAAATGTGTATAAGAATTCCTATCTTACGGATTTTAAGGATCCAATTAGATTATTATATGAACATAATTGTATGGGATAGTGAACAATACATTCTTATTGCTGCTATCAATCATGGCTAGAGTTTCAGGCTAAACTAAAACATTTAAAGCCACCATACAACTGAAATGCATTACTAATTATATTATTAGCACTATTAATATTTCAGGTATATAATCTCTTATCTGAAACCTTTGGGGCCAGATGTTTTCAGAATTCAGAAGTTTTTGGGTTTAGAAATATGTGCATAAACCATATATTGTACATGGTTTATATGGCAGAGTCACGTTATCTAATACAGTCATATTTTCGTAGCAAAACCTATTGAATGAATATGTGTCATAAAGACTACAAATAGCCTCATGTCAATTCAGGTCAGTTTTTAAAAAAAAAACTTTTTAAGTTTTAGAACAGTTTTAGATTTACAGAAATATTGCAGATAGATAGTATAGAAAGTTTCCATATGTCCTGTACCCGGTTGTCCATATTGTTAGAATCTTATCTTACCATGGTACATTTTTCACAATTAATGAGCCAATATTGATACATAATTATTAACTAAAGTCCATACTTTATTCAAATTTCCTTAAATTTTTACCTGATGTCCTTTTTCAGTTCCCAGATTCCATCCAGGACACTCCATTACATTTAGCCGTTACATCTCCATAAGCTGTGACAGTTTCTCAAACTTTTCTTCTTTTTGATGACCTTGACAGTTTGAGGAGTACTGATCCAGTATTTTGTGTAGAATGTCCTTCAGTTGGGATTTGTCTGATGGTTTTTTCATGATTAGACTGGGGTTTTGGGTTTTTTGGAGGAAGACCACAGAAGTAAAGTGCCATTCTCATCACATCTGAAGGGTCCGTGCTGTCAACAGGACTTATCACTCTTGATGTTGACCTTGATCACCTGGCTGAGGTAGTGTTTGTCAGGTTTCCCCACTAGCAAGGTACGCTTTTTTCTCTTCTTTTCATTCTATGCCTTTTGGAAGGAACTCACTAGGCATAGCCCACACTTAAGGAGTGGGGATTTATGCTCCCCCTCCTGGAGTGTGGAGAGTGTACATATATTATTTGGAATTCTTCTGCACAGGATATTGATTTCTTCTCCGTAGGTCAAGTTTTGCTGGAAAATGGGTTAAGAAATCTTTTTTTTCCTTTTAAAATTTTTGTATTGTGGATAAGGGATTATGAACCAGAACCAGCATTACATCTAAATGTAACAAGTCTTACAATCTGCTTGCAGCCACTGTGGTCCTCGGGTGACAGAAGAAACTGAGTGACTGTTCCTTGTAAGAAGAGAAAATGACAGGGTCTAATAGAAAGGGATAATGGTGGCCTGTCTGCCAGAGCCCTGGATGAGCCCCACCCATCATACATGGCTTTGCCTGTACATTCCTAAACAGGAAGTACGTTTGGTTGTTTCCATACCCTCGTAACAAATTCAGCCTGAAGGGAAATAATGGGAAATATGGTGATGGCCAAGTTAAGAGTAAAAGTTTTAAAAAATAAGGCAAATTTTCCCTTTTATGCATTTGTCAGACCTTTTTAAATATGCATTTTCATAGAGATTCTTGAATTGTGATTATTTAGCACTGGGAGAGGTGTTTATAAGGAAAGCTAGGTGCTTCTTGCCCTGGGCATGCAGAATCACTTCCCATAGTCACTGAGGAACCCACTCTACTCTCCCATATTCCCACCTCGCTGGGAGATGCATCATACTCCCCCCAGACAGTGCTACGTGCCACACAATCTCAGTCTCCTTTCTCCTCAACTCTTTTCTTTCACCTCCACTCCCAGCTGGGTGAGACCCTCTTAGGATTTTTTTTATTGTTCAATCCTAGCTCCCCTGTGGACTCTATATGGCTTCTGAAACTTGCTTCTACTGTGGGTAATATCTGACAATGTATGCTCTAGAGCTGCAGCTGGGCCTTGTTGTGCTGGGCACTACCCCTTTAGGTACAGAAGGTCCAGTGGGAGGGGATTCACTGAAGGATGTGTGAGGGGACCTGGAATGGCTGAGAGCAGCAGCTATTTACCAACCTCAAGAGGAGTCTTTTGATATTTTAACATACAGGGAAAGTAAATATTATTAAATGTATTTTATGTCATATTGATCATTGGAGCCTTCCAGAATTAAGCCCTGGCTCCCACATACTGATTAGTGATGTATTGCTCACACACACTCAGGGTTGACTTTCCAACTCGTGGAGTTGTTCACTAAAGCTCCAACAAAGTATCCATCACAGTGAGACCTAATATTGATATGCTGCTGTTCAAACTTACCCCTGAAACCTAATAGCCTATGTCATTATGGTCTTAGAGCTAACTCGCAAGATGGTATGACCCCTGGGCAGCACCAGAATTGTTAAAGATTGACTGACAAGAATGTATCTGTAGTGAAGTTTTTCCTCCTTGAGTCTTCAAAGGAGCACAGGTCAGGAAATTTCTCCTCCATTGGTTTCACTTGATCCCTCTCCAGTCTATGCCTTCACTGCCTACAATCACATGCATCTCTTTAGTATACAGTGGGTGATCCTATCTCTTACACCTGATTTAGGAGAATAATGTAGGTGTCTTGAAAATGGTACAAACTTCTGAGGAAAAAAAAAGTTTTATGTAATCTAGATGATGAATAATCTTCAAATAACTCCCTGAATTTGAGCTCTGATTAGGGAGACATAATTAAGCATGTTGGCATTGAAGAAACAAAATATTTCAAACCACTCTCTGATCTTGGTTGTCTCTCTTTTTCAAAGTCTCAAAATTAAACACAACGGTGGACTAGATAAATACGGATATTACTCACCATCTGGTTATGCTACTTGATGACTTGACTGGAGTTTCTCAGAGACTTTCTTTTCAAAGACCCCCCTGGGGGGCACGGTCCCCTCAAACCTAGTTTCTGTGGCGTCTTTTACCTGCATCTCTGTGTTTAATTGCCTATAGCAAAGGTCTCTGAACTTTTTTGTCAAACTCCTCTATCCATAAAAATTATTTGACTACTAAGCCTTATAATACATTTTATACATTTACTGTTAAAATAACATATTATTTGTGTTATAAAACTTTATACAGTTCATTTGGAAATTTCTCGTGTACTGCCTTGTGAAAAGCCCTCTATTGTATCTTGAATTGTTTTTTAAATAGTTAATTGTGATTTACATTTTCATCGGTTTATGGTTTTTTTCCTCCAAATAGATTTATAAAACTAAGTCAAGAATTTAAAAAAAATTTATTCTATTTACAATAGAACCTTTTGCTTCACTGGTTTTTTGGACCAGAAAGACCTGAAATCTTGTCCTAGGTTTTGCCCTATATGTGTGATCAGCAGCAAGCCACTTAGCTTCCATGGGCCCCGCTTATCTCATCTGTAAAGGAAGGGCTTGGACTAGATGATTTCTGAGATCCCTCCAGCTTTATAATTTGGATGACCGTATTTGATTTGGCAAATCTCCCCAAAGGATGTTCTCTGAGTTTGAGAAGGCTGTCCTAATTTGACCGTGGATGTTATGAATTTGAAAAACTTTTAGAAAACCCTCCAAAGACAAAAGCGTACTCACTGGCTCAGAGGCTTGGTGTACCAAACCGTCTTTCTGCTGCACGGCTCAGACAGCGGGTCAGGGGTGCCGCTACGGAATGCCACAGCCACAGCATCACAGCGGCAGGGGGCTGGCTACACGTGAAAATTATGAAACTGTCAGCAACAGCATTATTCATAAGGAGAACTTTAGCTGAGAGCAGAGTTCAATAATTGTTAGCCCAACAAGACGGCAATTGGCCTCCTCACTTTTCCTGGTTGCATAATGTTAAAAATCTTTATTTTCTGAGCATTTGTGTATGAACTGTGGTTTTTAGAGAAATAGATTTATTAAAAAATAGAAATCAAAATGTCACATCCTGTAAACATACCATAAGCTGATTATTTTAAATGTTTTCTTAAGCAGATGGATTGAGGACATGACAGTAATAATAAACATTCATCTAAAGAATAGATTTTGATCAAGGAAGTCTCCCATTGGTTCCACATATAATCTTTACTCTGTTGGTTTTCCCAGGGCAAAAATTGAACAAAAGAAACAAACCACAGCTCTTGAAATATAATACCAGTAAACAAAACAAAACAAACAAAAAACAAACAGAACCTCAAGACAAAAACTGGCCTAACAATGCAAACTACAACATAAATAAGATGCTACCACACCTAGGCAGACACTCATATCCAGTCTGTATTGTGGAAAGACTTATGACTAAGTGAGGAGAGGAGAGACCATGAAGAGTCAGTCATAGATTTTTAATTTGTAAGCCCACGCTGATCCAGGGAAGACTTACAGCAAATTTTATTCCAATGCCTTTTATTGCTTTTTATCATATAATTTGTGTCTGTCAGCAACAGCCTTTGATTGCTTCTTTAGCCAATCTGAAATGCTAGGAGGATCCTTGTCTGACCAGTTTTTAATAACTGCATCTCTGTACCACCCTCACCATCATTTTATTTGCTTTCAGGACTAGACATCTTTACTCACATTATGTTTAAGGATCTATTATAATATGATTAAGGGGGGTGGACAATAATTATACAGGAAATGAAAAATCAAGAATCTTATATTTCTATCCCAGGCAAGGACCATAAATTAGTTATGCCACAGTGGCCCTCTTTCCCATGGGGTTGTTGTTATGATAACACTGGTGACAACACATCTGGCATTTTACGTAAAAGATGCTTTATATTTGTCACATTGAAAATGCGAATGTGCAGTAAACATTGGCATCTAATATGTAAACAGATGTAGAAGCTTTGGTTAAACACAAGGGGAGATTTCCTATGAAAAATGGATAAATGTATTTCATAAAAATGATTGTCAGCACCATTTTAAGTAGATCATGCTGCCTTTAGTAAGAACAATGTAGAATAAATACCAGTTGTTTTTATTTTTATTTTTTATTTATTTGTTTTTTTGTGAGGAAGATCAGCCCTGAGCCAGCATTCATTGCCAATCCTCCTCCTTTTTTTTCCCCCCTATTCTCCCCAAAGCCCCAGCAGACAGCCGTATGTCATAGTTGCACATCCCTCTAGTTGCTGCATGTGGGACGCCACCCCAGCATGGCCCGACAAACGGTGGGTGCGCGTCGGGATCCGAACACAGGCCGCCAGTAGCGGAGCGCGCGCACTTAACCGCTAAGCCACGGGGCCGGCCCCCACCAGTTGTTTTTATTTCATGCCTCAGTTTGTGTGTTAAAAGTTAGGCTAATTACCCTGATTATATGATTAATGCTCAGATTTGATTTAGTAAACTAATAATTTTGCATTTTGTGACCCTCGGTTTTTCAGGCCAGCTGTTTTGCTCGCCAGGTGTGCTCAGACAGGAAAAAGGCAAAAGTCTGGGAGCCAACTAAAGTCTGATGTAAACTTTCCTTTAGACTTAAAAATAAAGATTTTAAATCATGAAATTCCACTGTGAGGAATATACTCTACTGTCATTTTTTTTAATTCCAGTGAAATCCCCACAACGTGTTCAGGGCTGAACAAGCAGAGAGGACGCAGACCATGCTTATTCTTTACAGGCTGGGTATTTGGGAGACTCTCTGAGTCAGCTTCTTCTCCTCTGTTCCTTCCTTCCTTCCTGCCTGGGAGGGCAAGAGCGGGTAGGGCCAGCCTTACCTGTGGGAACAGTAGGTGGCTCTCCTTAAAATGCTCCTTTTCCCCTATTATTTTGTTCTTATTAGACTTTTACCTATCTATTGATTGATTGATCGGTAGATAGATATGTGTGGGTATGTGTAATATACTCAGTTGACAAAAATATATTGAATACATTTATGTACAGGGTATGTAGAAGATAGAAGATAGAAAAATAAATACCAGTCAGTCCTTTTGCTCATAGAGATGTGTGAGAGATGAGATAGTCACATACAAATATAATATAAAGTAGAAAATGTCAACTGCCATAAAAGGGAAAGAGCTGAAGTACTCTTTCCTTTGGGTTAAAATGAACCATATTCTGGGTGCAGCCTCATTTTGGCTCCGGTCTGGATAATTGGTCTGGCTTGCCCATCGTCTAGCAGAATCTGAAACAATAGAACACATGAGGAGTATGATCTGCTGGAGGAGGTATTACAGGATAAGATCAGGAAGATGGTTGACTGTCAACAATCCATCTGCAAATCTTTATTGAATCCCCACTTTGTGCTGGGCAATGGGGATACAGAAGAGAACAAGACAGACATGGTCTCTGCCCTCCAACAGGATGCAAGTTGTTTTAGTGAAGAGCAGGATCAACCATAAAGCAGAGGAAAGTGTGCGGAGAGAATATATTAAAGGAAAGTAACTTCACTTGATTACAGTTATGCCCAGGTTGGCCAAGAATGTACATAAGCCTGGACCTAATATTTTCCTTTTCTCTCTCTCTCTTTTTGCACTGAGTCTCTGCGTTAGGCAGAAGTACCTGGAGTTGTACTGGCACATAGATTCTGAAATGATCCTGGACCTGGCATGAGGAAAGCTGAGGGCAGGGGAGGGGTAATTGGTGGGCAGCCTTGGTAGTGGGGTGGGACACGAAGAATGGTGATTCTGGGAAGAGATGTATACATGGTTCTGTAGTGAAGAGACTGCCACTTATATTTATTTATATATAAATAAATGAGAAGATTAGAAGTGGCTTGGGAGAAAGTGAGGGCTCTGAGAGGGGTCAGGCAAATGAGTGATAATCTGTCACATTAGTGGAATCTGACAACTCAGAAAATTCCTCAATTTTTTTTCCCACCAGCTCAAAAGACAGTGTCTTTGGGTTGGTGATAAGAGGAGACAGATGGAATGGAGAAGGAAGATAGAGCAGAAACCTGAACCACAGCTGGGCTGAGTGCCTCTTTCATTGGGGAGCATATATGTGTGGAGAGGTTGAGATGGACTAAGGACAAATTTTAAACCAAGAAAGTATGTGGAAACGTATGAAGAACTTTAAAGAATTACATACTGTAAGAATCAATTGTATTTATTGTTTTCATTTATATCTCAAGTCTGCTCTCCCTTCCTGCTTTCCTCCCTTCCTTCCATCCCTTTTCTTTGTCTAAGTACCGATTATGATATACAATTTCTTCTTTTTTCCCTACTGAATAACTTTCCATCTACTCAGTGGTATGCTGGTCAAGAAAAAAATGCATACGTATGTATGTACATACATTTATTGTAAACTTTTCTGACATAAAGGATGTATAGCACACAATTTACAAATAACAAAATATACAATACTTTGTTGTAAATGTCATATAGCCAATGGATTCTCTCAGACTGCTTTTTTTGATTTTTGCTGAACTTCTATATTCTTAGCTAACCTATGGTTGCAATTGATGAAAAAGCATAGTTTTGACATGAACATTGGTTGTATTTTCATTTAAATTAACAAGTAAAACAAAGGTGAATCAATAAAGATGTCTGTCAGAGCTTCACTCATTCATCAATGGCATGAATGACTTCTTTCTGAACTAGCTAATAATTTTTGAATACTGGAAGAATAATTCCTGAAGTTTTTTTTCCTTTAGTTATTCAAAATGTAATAGCTGCAAATAGAACACGCTTTTAACTTTAATCTGCATTATTAACATTTTCTCGCTTTCATTATTCAGTATTTACATTTTTATCACTTTCTGAAATCTGGACACTTAACAAAACAATAAATCAACCCCTCATTGGTAGCTTTTGCCAATTTCTGTTGTATACACACTTCCAGCATGGTGTCACTGAACATGCAGTTGGGAATCAATGCAGCAGCACACCATTACATAGTATTTTCTCCCATTCAGGTACAATAGATATAAATAACCTCAAGAGCATAGAAAACTGTAAATGTAGTAAAATATTTAGGAAATGATGAGTTTTGAGTATTTGTGATCTTTATTGTAATGTATTTTTGAGTCTTTATTACCTTTATTTTTAATATAATGAATTTAGTTGTAAGTTTCTATAGTTTAGTTTTTAATAATGGCAGTGTTTAACATATGAAGTGCACAATTCCTGAAAATGTAACAGTCAGCTCTCTTGGACCAGGATGAACCTGCTTCACAGTGGTGTATCTGCCCATCCCTACAGTAGTGTGTGTCCTCCAGGTCGTATCCCAACTTCTGTGTCCTGGGAGAGATCTCTGCTCTGACAGGCCATCCAGGGGCACCAAAGCAAATGATTTGTTTAAGTGCTCCATACAAGTATATTCTCTTACAAGGGAAAGCTTCCAAGTTATGATTGTATTTAAAAATGATTAAATTTATAACTGTTTTTATTTTGAAAAAATTGAGAGAAAAATGACTATTGAATATTTACATCTAGGTAGCTTAATTGAAGAGTAGCCTTGGCAATCGTGGGGTTGATTTGAATAGAGTAGACAGGAAGCTGGATCATGCAAGGCCCAAACTTCTTGTATAATTCATGAATGTAGATTTCCAACAAATTAATAGATGTAACTATAGGCTTTGTATAAGCAGTCTAGACCATTGGGATTATTGAATATTACATTATAGATTATTCATTAGTGGTCTCAGATATACATGGTGTGTGGTATTATGCAGTTTGTCCAAAGTGTGAATCCCAAACATGAAGCAAGGGTGTGGGAGCAAATCCGTTAGGAATGATTGAGTGCTGCCAGCAATGCAATGCCCTTCCATCTCTGTTTATAGGCATCATCTATGCTTGTGAAGAGATGAACATCTTCCCACAAAAAGAAGGGCAGCTGCTACTTCTAGTGTTGAATGTATATGGAAAAGTTCTAGGACTAAGAAAGAAATGTCTTTGTGCGTGTCTTAAATATTTCAGAATAAATACAGAGAGAGAATAATAATTCAAGTCAGATTAGTCAGTGTTCTAAGTTGCAAATGACAGATTGCTTTCTAGTTAGTTTAAGCAGAAAAGGAATTTATTGTAGGATATTGTGTGGTTCATAGATTCTCTGGGAGAGCCGGGGAATTAGGCTCAGAGGCCATGCATTCGGGAACAATGCCTAAAGGACACTACTGATTGCTCCAGCAAAAGCCCCATTGCCACCATTGCTGGACACAGACACCATAACTTCACTGCTGATTCTGGTCAATGGATGCCAGAATTTTTAGCGCTGCTGCCCTCAAATGCTGGGCGCCTATGCCACTATGCTCACCAGAAGATGAATTTTAGATGGTTCCTGCTTATAAATCCGCAGTGTTCTCTTATGAATCCAAGTTGTGTGTGGGTGTTTCTTACTGGTAGATCTAACATCCCGCCTGAGGTAGAGATACTGACTGGCTGGGAAAGTGAGTTTCTGGCTTCTGTGGAAGTGTGACAAAAAAGCTTGAGACTCCTCAAACACAGGAAAGTTGTTCAAAAGATTCAGGGTGGCCACAAAAAGTGACAAAGATCTACGGCACCAGAACTAAAAAGAGTGAAATGTTAAACTGGATATAGCACTACGTCTAAAGGAGTAGGAATTCTATGCTATATTATTTGTAGTTGTGGGATTTCACAAGGGTCTGGGGTATAGTCCTCATGATTGTCAAAATTCTTCCATACTATGACATATAACGTGAACAATTTGCAAAAAGTGCAAGGATAATTGTCTCTGGAATAATGGTATTTACAAGGAATTTAATTAGAACTCAGAAGTTTAACATTTAGAGTAAAACAGATAGTACAGTAGCCCAATTGGAATGCCCTCAAATACTAATCCCAGAATTGCTAAAAAAAGTGTCTAGAACAGATAAATATTATGAGTATCTAGAGGATATTGGTAACTATTTTGTACATGGGATAGTAATTTACATTGTGTGGAGGTTTTACAATATGAAAAATGTTTTATATAAGTTGCTCTTTTGAACATCAAAAAAAAAGTCTGTTAGGTGTTTGAACCACTATTTTCATTGTTATAGTTTAGGAATCTAAGACTCAGAGAGGTGAACTTTTTTAAGTCACATACCTACTAAGTGACTCATCTTGAACCCAGATTTCTCACTACAAAACTTGTGAAGATAGCCACTCCAGGGAATCTGGACGTGCAACACAGAGAAGGCTGAGAAGAGAGATTTTGAGATTCCCAGGAACATCTTTGGGCTACCCAAATTTACCAGTTTCCTCTGCTCTGGGCGTTGGTTCTATTCCACTAAAGGAATTCCAGTTTTGATGCTCCCTGGACTGCACACTGCTAGGTCAAGTTCCTGCTGTGAAGGATATCCTCTAATTTGCACAATCTGTCTACTAACCAGTCAATCCATAGGTCTTTGCTGAGTAGCTGTGAAGAAGGTCCGGCGCCTGTGCTTGCATTCTTTCGTCCCCCCATACTCCTCCGACAGACCACTCTTCCTCGTGCTTATGAGGGGATGGAAAGCCAAGTCGGAATTATCTGTGTGGCAAGTCTACTGCTAGTTGGATTGTAAAGGGTTACTCTTGGGACGCTGGGTATAATTTTAGTTTGGTGGGTTTCCTCCTCAGTTAGAGTTATTAGTTTAATATTGGGAGATCTTTTTTTGGTTTAATTTGTTTTGTTTAAGAGTTTTTAGAAGTAATATTATTTCTCTCTATCTATACAGCTTCTGGCTCATGATTTCTAATCTCGTTAATCTTCTCTTTTCTAACCAATCAAAATGAGTAAATCTGTGATTCCATAGTGTTCGCACAGAGTTAATGGGATCTAACCATGCACAGTTTCTAAAATCGGTCCCTAAAATGGAATGTATGGTATTCTTAACATTTCGCCAAATTATATATTTAAGTATTTTCAGTCTTCAATAAATTCAAAAGCTTTACTCCTCAATCAGTTCTTTTCTATTCATTTCAGATTTATCTAGGCAAACTGATATTAATGGTTTCCTACAAAGTCAATGGGAAGATAACACATTTTGACTGAATTTTTCAATGCATATGAAAAAATACTTGGCGTCAAATACATCTTTTTATGTATCAAACCAGAAGAAAACCAACATAAGCTTTTAAAATTTAAACAACATAGACTTTCCTTAGTTTTATTATTAGTATCATAACAGTAACAATCAGAAAAATGTAGTATAAACTAATTAGAGAATAGCACACTTGAGTGAATGAAGTCAATGAAATACACAACAGTAGTTTTTTATTGGTCAAGGCCCTTCAGTTGATGAGGAGAGCCTATTAGTACACATGAATTTTTGGTGATGTGCAAGGAGTTTCCAGTTCTATTTTCTGGGCTACAGTGCCAGTGAAACCATCCTACTGGCCAAGATGGAAATTGTTTTAGTCCTGAGGTTCTTTGTTGCACATTCATTAAAAAAATTTATTGAGCATCTGCTGAATTCCAAGCACTCATCTAGGTTCTGGGGATATAAAGCACTGAACAAGACATATGAGGTCCATGCTCTCATGGAAACTATTATTTAGAGAGGGAGAACTGAAAATAAACTAGTAAACACAGAAATGATTAAGACAAAGAGATAGACATGTAACGAGATGGTTAGCAGAGCAGTGGGATGGAAAGTGATTGGTGTAACTGTACAGAGGGATGGTTAGTGATGTCCTTTCTGAGGAGGTGACATTGTTGCTGAGAGTTGAATGACAAGAAGCAACTATCTATGGAACAATCTGTGTTAGCATTTCACACAGATGCCATGCTTGTTTATGTTTTAATGGTTAGACTGGAGTGATGCTTCAACTCAGTGACAGCAATAAGTTTAGACATGTGTTAGTTTTCTCACACTGTTGTGACTTTCTTCCAGTATATCCTGATTATTTAAAAAAAAATTTCTATGTCAATACTAAGAGTACAGGGTTAATTCCTTTATGAGCTCCTATTTGAAGCCTAACTACTGATGGATAATTTCACAAAAACCATTATGCCTCTAGTTATGTCACTGCCTTGCAGCAATGATAGTCCAAGTGTGTAAGTGCTACCATAGCGGAAATCACAGGGTACTAAGAGCCTGTCTAGCTCTATTTTGGAGACCAGGTAAGACTTTCTGAAATAAGAGCCATATAAACTGGGACCTGAAGGACAAAGAGGAGTTTCTCAGGCAAGGGAGCAAGGGAGCAGGAGAGAAAAGTCTTCTACACAGAGGAACATGTGCAAATGTCTCTTGGAAGAGAGAACGTGGTGCATTTAGGGAACCGCAGAAGTGTATAGCACAAGAGGTAAAGTGGTGAGAGGGAGAAGTTAGTGGAATGAGAGGAGTCAGTTACAGAGGGACTGATAAGCTTGTTAAGGAGGTAGGACTTTAGGCTGAAGAAAAGGACAATGTTCATTCATTCAACACATTTTTATTAAGTGCTTCCTATGTGCCAGGCACTGTTCTAGGCACTGGGAATACATCAGTGAAGAAACAGAAGTTCCTGCTCTCATTCAGTCTACGTTCCAGGGGTGAAGGGAGGTAGATAATAAACATAGATTCTTAGTCACGTAAGATGCCAAGGTTTTGAGAATTTTTGAGCTTGATGCAATATGGAAGCAATTTTTTCAGCTGGGAACACTCAAGAGATCACAGGTTAACATCAAAGAATATATATGTTGTTGACAATGGCGTTTGAGATTTTGGCATACTTTTCATTTTTCTGAGTGAAACTAAACTAACATTTCTCAGGTGCAAGGACAGTCTTTTCCTTTCTCCTGAACCCCTTCTGATCAGGATTGCTCCATAACCCTGAATCCCATGGATTCTCAATAGTAAATATTAATTAAATAGAAAAAGACTGGTAGCAAGAGTGCTATTGATATCTTAAAGTTATTTGAAATTCAATGAAATTATATTGTTTTGCAGAGATTCTTTAATAATGTTCCTTTAGGCTTAGTGCTGCAGCATCTAAACTTCTCTACCACAGAAATTTTTGGTAGTTGCGCTAAATTTGGAGGAATATGCTATTACAATACTCACCCATTCAAAGGAACTTTCTTATTTCCCAATGTATTTGCCCTATAGTAATTAAGAGTTGGTCACATATGTGAGCTGAATTTAAGAAGTGAAGTTTTGTGGTTAGGCAAGTTTTTGATTATTATTATTGTGGAGACAGTGGAATTACGTTTAGTTAAAAAAAAACAGAAACTACACTTTACCAACAGTAGATTCTGCTGAAGCACCAACAGACCGCTCTAAAGAGAAGTTCCAAATTGCCATCAACTTCCTATTTTTGGAGAGAAGAAAGGAATCCAATTTTAAGCCTCTGTCTCTTTAAAACAAAATGTGAGGTGGTGAGCTACGTGGCACTTTTGATTATATGTTGAAACCACACTAAGTCCCTGAAATCCAAGAGGATATTGCACTCTAGTCCTTTGTGCAGAATGCTCACATGAGTGCTCACAGGAACCAGTCCAGAAGCAAATTGCTGTTGATAGTAACTGACAGAGTGAATTACTGCGCTCTCAGAGACTCTGCCAGCATCAGCCCGCATGATCTCACTTTTGCTCATATGGCAAGCCGAATTTGTGCATGTGCTAGAACCAGCCTCTCAAGTTTAGGGAACAGCAAGGTCTCTCAGCAGTTGTTTGAAAACAGCCAGCACCTTTGAAATGAATCACTGTGGCGTCTCACCAGCTCACCCTTATTAAACCGGGGAAGATTTTTCTTTGCTGAGTTTCTGACCCTAATCATGCAGAGTCCCTTAGAAAAGGAGAAACTGACTCATCTGTTTATTTGTCATATGAAAACCAGACAAGTCAATGAATGCGGAGGACACATCAATTTCTCTTCGGCAAGCTAACTTGCCTCTGGGCCTGACACTCGCTTTGCTCCATTTGGAGACATTCTGCTGCTGGTAATTGCCGTGTTGATTCATAACAACCTTCCGAGTTCCTCCTCTGATTTGGAATGAATAAGAATATTGAAAGAAGGACTATACTCTTCCTTAGAAATGTTCAATTGAACTAAAATATGTATGATGGAAAATGCTCTAAAAATGAATTTATATTTGTATATAACACAACCAAGATCACTAAAATATAATTCAAATATGAGAAAAGCTCATCCGAAATATACATGCCTGGAAAGAAAAACAGGAGCTGGAAACATTCTTCCAAAGGGTGAAATCATAGACTTAATATCCACAACCCAAGATCAGGCTTGAGATTACTTCTCTTATTTCAGTCCGTTACAAAACTCACCTAAATAGTACAAAATTGTAGGGAAGCAAACAAAAAAAAAACCGTTATGGTTTAATGCCTTTGCCCATCATTAGCAATATAATCTACCATTTCTGGGAAAATGTAGACCTTCTGAGGTCTTGAACTCTGTTCTTGGCAGGTAAGAAGCCTTGCAGGTCATCTTTAAAGGCATATTTATTTTTAGTTCTCAAGTCTACACATGTTTTCTGTTAATAAGTTGGAATTTTAAACAAGATTGTTATTCACTCTATTTATCTTAGAAAGTACTAGTTCTTCTGAAACAATGGTCTCTTTGAAAATGAGTGCTATTAAAATAGAGGGAAAAATAGCCTTTCTTTCTTCAGTCTGTTTTTGCTTTTTCTAGAAGGGGTGATGGACTTCAACTCTTGCAGGATATTTCTTCCGAGTTAGCACTGCTCTAATGAGAGAGAGGAAAAATGGGAGAGCCTTGTTTGTCAGGGAACATGGGCCAGTTGCGGGCACTGTGAAAGGGAGAGTTTTGGACTGGATAGTCCTTCTTGTCCGGGGAAAGTCAGAGGTGGAGATAGACAATCCCAACATGGTAACACAAGGTGATACAACAGGGTAATGGGCACTCGGAGGAATGAGCACTTACCTCTCAACTTGGGTGTTCCACAGGCCTCTCCTGTTCAACAGATTCAAAACTCAGCCAATCATCTGTTGCTCCTCCTCCTGTATTCCTGATCTCAGTGAAAGTCCAACTGTCTACCCGGCAAGAAGGCAGAGGAACCTGGGGTTCCCTCTTGGCTCCTTTCCTTGTCTTTGTACCACAGCCAATCCGTCACCAAGTCCTTTCACTTCTAACTCATTCATCTCTCTCAAATTCTCAAATTCTCTTCCATCTTCTTCATTCCCACACTATGTACACATCTGTCATCTCCTTTACCAATAAGTCTCCTACCTACCCCAGTCTTGTTCTCTCCAATCTGATCTCTACGCTTTCTTAAAGATAGATCTGATCATCTCATTCTTCTGCTTAAAAGGCTCCCCATTGCCTGCAAGAATAAAAACTGAAGTAAACTCCCTTTAATGGCATATTTACCTCTCAATGAGCATGCTTTTTCCCCACCCTAGCTTCATCATAGTTTCTGTCTTGAATGTCCTCTCTTCTTTATTCTCCTGGATCATTCCTACTTGTCTTTCAAATTTTGATTCAGCTGTTATCTCTCCAGAAAACCTTCCCCTGACCTTCCTGGCCCCCATCACAAAATATTCCCGAGGTACCTCTTTTTGACCACTGTGCATCAGGCATCTTGAGGGCAGGGGCAGTGTTTTCATTTTGCTAACTTAGCGTTTTGCCAACTATCTAGCATAGTGCCTAGGACATTGCAGGTGAATGAATGCAGGGAATAATCAGAGAAGGTCACACAGAGAAGGTGGAGTTGAACTAACTCTCTTCTGAGGGAGAAGTAAGACAAAGTAGAGACGGGTATTTGAGGCAGAAGGAATAACACGTGCAGGAGCGTGAGAGAATTTGCCATGTTTAGAGAGCTACAAGTGGTTTAGAACTGCTAGAGAATAAAATGTGAGATACACAGTTCTGTGGGGTGAGCCACACTCAGAATGCTAACACATTCATTATAATCTGTGACCAGCTTCTCTCAGGGATTAGAAAGGCTTCCTGCTGCTTTTCTTGAGGCTCTAGGTATAGTTAAGAATGAAGAAATGTCCAAGCAGGATTACACAAAGGAATATTCTTATATGCTTACATATAACAAATTAGCCTTTTTGATGCAAAAAATGACAATGTAGTTTAATTTTATTTATGAGAAATTATAGGAGATTTTGTATCTATATATGTGAATATTTGTTCATGGTGGACTACAAGAGGTGTGATCAGGCAATGGGACACAAGTTTAAAGTTGTGAGAGGAATATCTTCTTTTACTATTGTTGCGTATCTCTGGGACGGTATGTAGAGCCTCCTTGGGAGGCTCTCTAGTATCGAAAGTCTAGTTTTGCAAATATGAGCTGGAAGCCAAATGGCCCTTCACAACTCTCAGTCCCTTATCTCCATCTTACTAGTCCTGCCTGTGAAATACTTCTGTAGGAAAGTTGTGCTGGAGACCTTTAGTTCTGTGAGCTTTCCCCTGCTTATTTCCTTTTTGTTGTTGTTGTTGTCTTTAACTGCTTTGAAAATGGCAAAAGAAAAAAAAGTTAAAACAAAAAAAGGGAAAATTTGAAAAATGAGAATAGAAAAGGAAAGACACATTAAAGAAAATGTTTAGAAAAAATGATTAAAATTGCTGAGGTAAAGAATGTTTTAGAAGAAAGTAAAGCATATTCACAATTTCAGGTAAAGTAGGTCACTAGCTCAATGGAAATATTTAATTACTGTAGTTGAGGAAAATTGTCAAAGTGTAATTTCTTCATACAAACAGTGGATGCAGAAAAAAGTAAATCCTGCTTGGATCAACCTAGTGAGCAAACAGACCTCCCTGACCTTGCAGGAAGGTTCAGCTGTCTGTCCTCCAGAGTGCTGGAAAAGTCCAAACAACATTTAGAACCATGCTGCCAAACAAAATGATCGGTTTATTTAAGAGAATTCTTCCATATGCTAATGGATGTCTATGTGCAAAGTTATTAGTGAATACCCTGCTTTTCTTTTTCTTTTTACACCCATATTGTACTTGTTTTCTCTCCTTGCCATCAGATAAGAATATATGGGTGTCTGAGAAGATTCACAACAGGAAACGTGCTCACATTTATAAAATGATCAAGCTGTTATTTCTCCATTCCCTGATAGACTCTCTTAAAATCTGCATTTGGGCTGAAATTTTCCAGATTACTTTTAGTCCTTGATTCAATTTTGTTAGAAAAGTACAAAATTTATATATCAGATTTTTCTCCATCTGGAGTCAGTGCAAAAATTTTCCTTCCTGGGGTGTGGCTAAATCCTGGTGAGTTTCCAGATTCTGTGCATCAAAGCCTGCCTTTGTCTTTGGCCTCCTTCTCTGCCTCCTTCCTGGGGCTGCTGTCACCTTCTGAGGTGGACTTGGGACACAAGGCATCAAATAGTCTTGAAGAGTCATAGTTAACCTCACAAGGGGGTTAGCAAGACTTGCAAACCACCGCCATTTTTTCTCACTTCTCTCCATCAAGTAACTGTGACTCAGGTCTTTGTTTCTCAGAAGGAGAAAACTGAGGTACAGACAGATGGAGCATCACAGTGACTCCATGGTAGAAGCTGATTTAGGAAGAACACAGGTCCCCTAACATCTTCATCTATAAAATGATAGGATTATGTTGAATAATAGTCAAGGTCCCTTCCAATTTTAACATTCTCTGGTTCTTTATCTTCTGGATTTGAGGGTAGAATGTGTGTTGTTGCTCCTGTGTTTTTATTTTTATTTTTCTCAATATTTTGTTTTTGGTTATTTCTTCATTAGAGTAATAGGGGAAAATATCATTTTATACTATAAGTGACTTTATAATGAAAAAAATGGCCAAACTTCAAATATTTCATTTATAGTTGTGTAAATGTGCAGACATTAAAATAGACAAGTTAGAGGTCACTATAACGTTGCTTTTTTTGTTGTATAAACATCCCAAGAAAGATTAGAAGAGGCAGTTTCATTTGTTGTTTTTTAAACAGTTGGAAAACCTTAGTGACACCAGTTTTCAAAACACAACATTTTTCTCATTTCTATAAAATGAATGCAGAAGATAAGAGCTGTGCTAACTTCTTATTTATATGCATAATATTTAAATAAAGTCCTCATGATTAAAAAAATGCCTTTTATATTTAGTACCCATCTTTAACTTCCTCAGTGAGGTTCTTAATGTTATTGATAAAATTTTATGGTTCTCTCTCTTTTCTCTTTCTGATGTGTACTTCCACATTTTATGCACTGGCAAACAGTCTTCTGGGTCAGAAGTTCCCTCCACAATTCTTAGGTTGTCTGCTGCTTAGCCCTTTAGTGGTCTGTAGGGCACTATTGAGAAGGCATCTGGTGATTTGAACTGGAGACGCTTGGCCAGTCAAAAAGTCCCCACCTGGGCTTGGGAGTAGGGTCTGGAGCCAGGCATGGGCTTCGCTTCTAGAACCCCGCCCTGGGTTAGAATAAGGAAGGAAGGAAATCAGTATTCTACTTCTGCCCAGGCTCTAGCTGTCACCTAGGATTTAATTACAGGTGGGTCTAGAGGAAGGCCTTTAGTCGTGGATTCTGCTTTGGGAAAAGATGGATTGATTTTAAATCAAGGGTAGGCAAAGTTTTAAACTCATCTAAATAATGACGTTATGTGATAGATTTTTACCATAAGCACATTGGATATAACACTTAATATACAAAGATTGATGAAGAATTCCAATACAATATAGCATTAATTCGTTTATTTATTCAACTAATATTTATTGAGTATATTCTATAAGCAAGGTGCTGTGATAGATGCTGATAGTCGTAAGCAAACAACACAGTCTCCGCTCTGTCTATTTTGAAAATATGATATCTCTGGATATATAAGAGCAAGTAAAAGCAAGAGACTACCTATTTAAAAAATATTTCCCATTTTTTGCTTTAATGAAGCAAAAATTATATATAAGTGGATGATTACCATTTCCTTGGCTACTTTGTCTAACAGAAAAAAATATTTATTTGTTTTTTATAATTTTATTTATTTATTTTTCCCCCCAAAGCCCCAGTAGATAGTTGTATGTCATAGCTGCACATCCTTCTAGTTGCTGTATGTGGGATGCGGCCTCAGCGTGGCTGGAGAAGCAGTGTGTCGGTGCACGCCTGGGATCTGAACCCAGGCCGCCAGCAGCGGAGCGCGTGAACTTAACCGCTAAGCCACGGGGCCGGCCCCAAAATATTTATTTTTAATAATTATTTAATAATTTAAAAATTAATCAAAATAGTTTGAAAGGAAATATTTTGTATTTTGGTAGCCAATATATATACATTTTGTCCAAGTAGAAAAATATCTCAAGAAAAATTTATCCCTTAAAAGCTGTTTGGAATTTATTTCAGAAACACCAATAATTAGATCTATTGCCACTAACTTAATTAAACATTACTTTTTATTTCTTTATTATCTTTGATTTTCTACCTTTCGTTTTTCTTTCAGCATAGTATCCAGAAGAAAGAGATTCTGGACCTGCATTTGAAAACTTGGTTTAAGTCGAGGCTTTGCTCCTCCTGGTTGTGTAACCTTGAGAAGTCACAGTTACCCTGTCTTGGCCTAGTTTCTTCATCTATAAAATGATAGAATTATATTGAATAATAGTCAAAGTCCTTCAAATTTTAATGTTCTCTGGTTCTTTAATCTTCTGGATTTGAGGGTAGAATGTAGACACATGGCCATGAACACATGTTAAGATATGCTATTAAAAATAGAAACAACCAAGAATTTTGGATTTAGTTGGAGTTATGAATGAGTTCTGGTTTGCTTATACCACATCACAGACTTCTGTACTCTGCTAGATTTATACTTTACCAATTCATATTTTCCAAGGAAAATGCGTATGTTTGTGTAATCAAGGTATTTGGAATGAAGGCAACATTTAATCACAGAAATTCAGAGCCACCCCAAATTAGCGGTACTGGCATTGTCCTCGGCTAGGGCAGGTACAGTTCAGATAATATCGCTCTCAGATTACGTCCCAGGTCACAGCTGCATCACAGCGTTAGCCTGCAGGCATCCTGTTGACGCAAGGCCCAGGATCCCAGCTCATTCTGACATCTCCTCACTTAGTCTTTCCTGATCCCTTCCTAAGCTGGAAGCACTCTCTTCCTTCTTAATGCTTCAGTTCACTTACATTCAGTATTGTATTAAAATTAGCTGTGTACAACTCTCTTGCTCAGTGGTTCCTAAGCTCCCTAGAGAAGGGATCTGTCTTGTGTATCTTATTTATGGTGCCTTGCACAAAGTAGGCATTCAGACATTTTTGTTGAAGTAAATAGTTTAATTCAGTAGCTGAGATTACTGAAGTTAAAAACAACTACCAAAGTGTTGTGTTTTATCTTCTTAAGTTCCAGTGCAAGGTTACAGCTTAATAGAGGTACTGAAACCTGAGCTTGATAATGGCAGAATAGCATCCAATGAAGAGTCTCATCTCTACTAAGGTATGGGAATCTTGGCAGCTCAGTTAAGCTGAAAACAGATTCTTGCCTGGGGTTTTGTGGGGAGACTCCAAATGCCTTTATAGTTACCCAAGGAATTATATTCCCCTTTGCTCAGCCCAGTCAGTGGTCACTCTTCCACTGGGGGCTGTCTACATTCTCCCATAGAGCCTGGCTGTGGGTCATACTATTTCATCACATGATTCATTACCTGCTGTCTATATAGGCTTAAGTCTTTTGTTGCACAAAAAAGTGCTGGCCTGAATAGAGAATGAGACACTAAATTAAAAAATCATCTAGTATAGAAAGATTCAGTAATAAAATATACTGTTCTCTGTCCTTTTTGCAAATCTCATTCTTCTCAGTTAAAATCACTTTTAACTTTTTAAATGGTTTCTTCTATAAATATAATAATGTGTCTATACTGTTATTTCTTGATTAATCAACTTTCATTATTGTTGATGATTTTCTGCTCTGAATGTTGTGGATTTAATTTATTGAAACACTACTCAACTTTTCTTCTATTCTTTCTCCCAATGTTTGGTATTATGTTATTAATTTTAGGTTTTCTGTTGTAACTTTTTCCATGTCTGCAATGATAGCATGTTTTATTTCTTGTTCCCTCAACTTTAGATGTATGTCATGAACCAACACTATATAAGAAGTGATAATGTTCAGTGGCCTTTTCGATGTGACGCCTTGTATCTTTCTACATTTTCTTTCTTTTTTTAAATAATTTACTTTTCTTTATTTTCCCTGTTCTCTCTCTGGAACCCCAGTTGGTTGAACACTGAACTTTGTGGATTAATACTTTGTAACTCTTATCTTCTCTGTCATCTGTTTTCTGTTCTATGTTCTGACATATTTTTTTATTTTACTGCCCTTTTAGGAATTTTTGATTTTTGCATTTAAAAAAAAATTTAAAGAGCCGATTTTTACTGCGATCTATCTCATTTTTATAGGTTCTGGTTCTTGTTTTTAAGGTTACAACATAATTTAAAAACTCATGGAGTCTTAATTATAATTTTTTTTTGTGTGAATAATAGTTTTAATAATAAATGCACTTGTTCAGTAGCCTTTATAACTTTTAAATTTGGCATTTGTTTCATATAGATTTTTCCATTAGAACATAATTCCACGTGGTACCAAATATCACAATGGCTGTATTTTAACAATGACAATAGTGGCTATAAAAGCCAGGATTTCAATTAGCAGAAGGTTTATATACTAATTTTTTTTTTTATATAAAATTTTTTAATTTTTTTTTTTAATTTTTTTTTTTATTGATGTTTTAATGGTTTCTAACATTGTGAAATTTTGGGTTGTACATTTTTGTTTGTCCATCACCCCATATATGACTCCCTTCACCCCTTGTGCCCACCCCCCACCCCCACTGCCCAGGTAACCACAGTCCAGTTTTCTCTGTCCATGTGTTGGTTTATATTCCACATATGAGTGAGATCATACAGTGTTTGTCTTTCTCTTTCTGGCTTATTTCACTTAACATAATACGCTCCAGGCCCATCCATGTTGTTGCAAATGGGACGATTTTGTCTTTTTTTATGGCTGAGTAGTATTCCATTGTATATATATATACCACATTTTCTTAATCCAATCGTCAGTCGAGGGACACTTAGGTTGCTTCCACTTCTTGGCTATGGTGAATAATGCTGCCATGAACATAGCGGTGCATAAGCCTCTTTGGGTTGTTGATTTCAGGTGCGTTGGATAGATTCCCAGTAGTGGGATGGCTGGATCATAGGGCATCTCTATTTTTAATTCTTTGAGGAATCTCCATACCATTTTCCATAGAGGCTGCACCAATTTGCATTCCCACCAGCTGTGTATGAGGGTTCCTGTTTCTCCACATCCTCTCCAACATTTGTTGTTTTTTGTCTTGGTGATTATAGCCATTCTAACGGGCGTGAGGTGGTATCTTAGTGTTGTTTTGATTTGCATTTCCCTGATGATTAGTGATGTTGAGCATCTTTTCATGTGCCTATTGGCCATCTGTATATCTTCCTTGGAGAAGTGTCTGTTCATTTCCTCTGCCCAATTTTTGATCGGGTTGTTTGTTTTTTTTGTTGTTCAATTGTGTGAGTTCTTTATATATTATGGAGATCAACCCCTTGTCAGATGTATGTTTTGCAAATATTCTCTCCCAGCTGGTTGGTTGTTTGTTCATCTTGATTGTGGTTTCATTTGTCTTATAAAAGCTCTTTAATCTGATAAAGTCCCACTTGTTTATTTTTTCTTTAGTTTCCCTAGTCTGGGTAGGCATGTCATCCGAAAAGATTCCTTTAAAACCAATGTCAAATAGTGTGTTGCCTATATTTTCTTCTATGAGTTTTATAGTTTCAGGTCTCACCTTCAGGTCTTTGATCCATTTTGAGTTAATTTTTGTGAATGGCGATAGCACATGGTCCACTTTCATTCTTTTGCATGTGGCTGTCCAGTTTTCCCAACACCATTTATTGAAGAGACTTTCCTTTCTCCATTGCATGTTCTTAGCACCTTTGTCGAAAATTAGCTGTCCGTATATGTGTGGTTTTATTTCTGGGCTTTCAATTCTGTTCCATTGATCTGTGTGTCTGTTTTTGTACCAGTACCATGCTGTTTTGATTACTATTGCTTTGTAGTATTTTTTGAAGTCAGGAATTGTGATGCCTCCTGCTTTGTTCTTTTTCTTTAGGATTTCTTTAGCTATTCGGGGTCTTTTGTTGCCCCATATAAATTTTAGTATTCTTTTTTCTATTTCTGTGAAGAATGTCATTGGGATTCTGATTGGGATTGCATTGAATCTGTAGATTGCTTTAGGTAATATAGACATTTTAACTATGTTTATTCTTCCAATCCACGTGCATGGGATATCTTTCCATTTCTTTATGTCATCGTGGATTTCCCTCAATAATGTCTTGTAGTTCTCATTGTATAGGTCCTTCACCTCCTTGGTAAGATTTATTCCTAGGTATTTTATTCTTTTTGATGCAATTGTAAATGGTATTATCTTTTTGAGCTCTCTTTCTGTTAGTTCATTATTAGCATATAGAAATGCAACTGATTTTTGTAGATTGATTTTGTACCCTGCAACTTTGCTGTAGTTGTTGATTGTTTCTAACAGTTTTCCAACAGATTCTTTAGGGTTTTCTATATATACAATCATGTCATCTGCAAATAGTGAGAGTTTCACTTCTTCGTTACCTATTTGGATTCCTTTTATTCCTTTTTCTTGCCTAATTGCTCTGGCCAAAACCTCCAGTACTATGTTGAACAGGAGTGGTGAGAGTGGGCAGCCCTGCCTCGTTCCTGTTCTCAGAGGAATGGCTTTCAGTCTTTCCCCATTGAGTATGATGTTAGCTGTGGGTTTGTCATATATGGCCTTTATTATGTTGAGGTACTTTCCTTCTATTCCCATTTTATTGAGAGTTTTTATCATAAATGGATGTTGTATCTTGTCAAATGCCTTCTCTGCGTCTATTGAGACGATCATGTGGTTTTTATTCTTTGTTTTGTTGATGTGATGTATCACGTTGATTGATTTGCGGATGTTGAACCATCCCTGCGTCTCTGGTATAAATCCCACTTGATCATGGTGTATGATCTTTTTAATATGTTGTTGTATTTAATTATAATTTTTAAAAAAAGATTTCCTCAGTTCCTTGCATTGCCACTATATTCTCCTGGGTCTGTGGCTCTGATTTTATTTTAATCTTTCTCTTTAATGCTGTTAGTCTTCCTCATATGTCTGGTAGTCCTTGCATATCAGTTTCTATTTTAGGCTAAATGTTTAGGCTGGTTCTTCCAGGTCGGAGTGCAGATTTCCTTCGCTGCTCAGTAGGTCAGTTTCTTTCCCCGAGATGCCTCTTCCCTGAATTGAAGGCTCTTTGTAGGTAGGACTTATTATCTGCAGGATTTGCGTAAAGGTGAGTGGGTGAGGGACTGGGAAACCAGAGCTCACACTCGCAGCCTGTACTTTTCCCAGGCAGCTTACTCAATTCCTTTAGGTACCTGTGCTGTTTTTATCTCGTAGGAGTGAACACTGGGTTGCCTTTTATTCTGCATGCAGAGGTCCCAGGATGTGTTACATGTATGTGTGTGGGTGGGCAACTAGTGCAGCTATTTTACCGAAGAATTTTCAATGACACCCCTGTTTTCTCTCTCTCCCGCTATACCTCCTCACTCTGAGCTGGGAGCTTCTCCCAAGTCTCATTGGAGATTAGGTTCGGCCCTTCCCTGTGGCGCTCTTCTGCTGTTCTGTGCTGTGGCCTCCTGTGCTCCATTTCACTTCCCTGTAGAATTCCGTCTGCTTTCTGTTCTTGGGAATTTGTTGATTCATCTCTCTTGTTCTCTTCGCTGTTAAGCCTTCACTCTCTTTTGAAGTTCTTTATTATCTTATTCATGGTCTCAGGAAGAATGTTAGACAAGCTGAGTTGTGAGCCCACCATCTTGAGCTGGAACTCCTTTCCCATACTCTGCTGTGGGTGCAAGTTCCCAGCCTGATGAGTACTTAGCAAGCTCTGAAGGGAATTATTCTAAAGAAGAATGCTACTCTACAAGATTATAAGAAATTGTAACTTCTGTATCTCAGCAAAAGCAGAAAAACTATCATGCCTGAGGCACTTTAGCTATATGGCCCAATAATAACAGGCACATAGGCTGCTTATGTGCCAGGCACTGTTTCAAGTACTTTATATGTATTAACTCACTCAATCCTTGTAATAACAGTATAAGGAAAGTACTATAATTGTCCTCATTTTTCAGATGAGGGAATTAAGGCACAGAAAGGTTTAGTAATTTGCCCAAGGTCACACAACTCGTGAGTAAATGGGGAATCAGATTTCATCTCCAGAGACTGAGCTCTTAACTCTTATGCTATATTGCCTCTCATAATCATGCCATTAAAAAAAAATCATGAGTGGGGCTGGCCCAGTAGTCTAGTGGTTAAGTTTGAATGCTCTGTTTCAGGTGGCCCAGGGTTCGTAGGTTCGGATCCTGGGCGTGAACCTACACACTGCTTATCAAGCCATGCTGTGGCAGGTGTCCCACATATAAAGTAGAGGAAGATGGGCACGGATGTTAGCCCAGGGCCAATCTTCCTCAGCAAAAAGAGGAGGATTGGCAACAGATGTTAGCTCAGGGCTAATCTTGCTCACCAAAAAAACCACAAAAAAAACAAAAAAACCATGAGGATATAATAAAGTTAGAGTATCAAATAATAGCTAATGAAATATCTTCTTTAAAAAATAAAGACATTTTCCAGAAGAGACTCAAAAAAACGAATATAATTCTATGGTGATGAGGAGGGCTAAATTCTTAAATTCTGACTCCACAATTAAAAATACTCTCAGTGAAAAACAGGGAGGCAGGTAGAGAACGTGGCATATTTGCACTATAATTTGTCTAATAAGGCTGGAAGATATCTGTGTAGATTGTGGATGGGAGAACATATAACTAAGGAGAATATAAAGGACTAGGACAAGAATTTCGAGGAAGTTGAAGCCAAAGATTAGCTGAGGCTGGCAAAAACCACTAGAGACAGCAGCAGCAATTTTTAGAGCTATTTTCAGAACAATAGATAGATGAAAATTATAGGTCCATTGCTTGAGAATGATGGTATCATGTTAAAAGAAAACACTGCACTTCCGCTTTTCTTCTGTCTATACCAAGAAGAATGATCTTTAAACTGGCAACATTGAGAGATCACTGCATTAAGAGGTCATTGACAGCCACGATAAGATTAACGATAACTTAAATATTTTAGATGAATTCAAATCCCCAGACCCAGATAAATTACATTTTAAGGAATAAACAATCTCATTGATACGATCATAGTAATGTCGTATTCTTTGAGAAATTTTGGAGAACAGGAAAAAAATTCAAAAAGAATGGAGAAAGGTACATATGACCCCGATTTTCACAACAGGGGATATGATAGGTTATATTATGTGTTTAAAATATTTGCTACCTTTTCCTGCAGACACCTTTCAGTGGGGCTCTTTTTGTACAGGAGGATTGTAATTCCCACCCCATCAGTGTCAGCCTTGTTCATGTGTCTTGGCCAATGGACTGTGAAGAGTGACTTAGATACTTCTAAGCAGAATCTTTAAGAAACACTGTGTTTTCTGCCATCACTGTTAAAAAATATGTTATCAATTATTTGAGTAACAGTATAGATGTTATATTTCTCAAGTTTACATAACATAGGACTCATTACCTAAGATACTCTTTGGAAAAGAGATTCAATATGTTGGCTGGAAAAATTAGAATTGAAAATGATATAATCTGTTGAAAAGATACTGAAACAAATGTGATAAAATTTATAACTTGAAGTTGTGTAACTTGAATAAATGTGTAACTTGATGTTATTTTTAAACATCACTTGTCTTGGATGAAGGAGACCTGCTTGTTGGAATTCAGGTGAAACTAGATAATATGGATTGGTCCAAACCTCAAATAACATCAGCGTGCTGGTGCCTCTATAAAAGTGAAGGTGGTCTGAAGCTATATTAAGAGATGTTTGGTGTCCAGATTATTAAGGGGATTATTATGTATTAGTATGATGTCCAGTTCTGTGCACTACCTTTTAATAGGAATATTGATAAAACTCAAGAGTATTGGAGTCAGTTTATTTGGGTTACTTATTTTTTCTAGGAAGAAAGAGCAAAGGTGGAGTTGGCAGATAGAGCAAGTATATCTAAACCTAAAGCAAAGAACACCTGGCCTGATCAGAGAAGTCTAAAACAGGAGGAAGGGATAACAATTGCAGAGGTGTTCATGTCTAAGGGAGGGAGCAGGCCAAACATTTATATATTGAGATCTGACTGGCTGGTTTAAGATGCTTGACCAGACTGCTGCTCTCCTAAACAACCCCACTCCCTGGTGATGTTAAGTTCTATCTACATAGAAGAGACACACTGAATAAATGCACATTGTGAAAGTGTTTTCTAACTCTGGATGATCATCAGGATCATTTGGGGAACTTGAAAAAAATGCAGTTATCAGGCCTCACCTCAGACCTACTGAACCATAATTTCTGATGATGGGACCTGGGAATCTGCATTTTCATAAAACTCAGTTGATTGTAATGATCTAATGATTCTAATGATTTGTAAGCCACTATAGCCTGTGATGTGGTTGGTGTTCAAGAGGCCAGAGTTGGATTAGAGAACATGGGTGTATCAGCAAGGGAGGCAAGGTGATGGCAGTGGTTCTCAGATTTTGGTCTTCATGGACCAGTACAACTCTTAAAGAAACAGGGCTCATCAACATAGGATGGCTGACCTTCCAGTGTAACAAACAAACCCACCAAAGCAAACTACTTATTATCCTTTTGGTTTCTTTGGAAAAAAAGAAATTGAATTGAAATAGGACCTGGGCAGGACGTAATAGAGGACGAAAGTACAGTCTTTTAGATTGAATGAACTTAGCCATTTTTCTCATTTCCCCATGGACTGATGACAGTTTCTTCATATAGTGAAGAAATCATTCAACATGTCAGCATTTGAGAACCAACCGTGTAGGGTATGTACAGTTCCATATGGTCTCTGGCAACATGCGGCTCCATTGCTATGCAGGGTCAAGTGGCTCGTGAGCTGGTGTAGGGACCCTAGTTCTGACAGTGGTGGAGGGGAAGGCTCTGCAGAGAATAGGGATAGCGTCATAGGGTACAGGGATGCTGTTGATGATAAAGGATCTGTGAGCAGTTGTGGAAACTGGCAGTTTGGCTGTAGAGGAAAACCTGTGAGGACCTGAAAGTTGTATTAAAATGCATGAATTCCTTTCCTACATAATAGCTATTGTCATGCCAGAGGGCAGAACTAGACCTATGCGAGGGAGTCACTGGCAGACCCATTTCAGTTTAATGTAAACAAAAGCTTTCTGACAATCAGACCTTTCCAATAAAGGTTAACAAACTACGTGGAGGTGGGATTGCATCCTCTGGAAGAGCTCAGAGCACCTCTGAGTTAGGAATGTGGATAAAGGGATTCTGGACTGAGCTGGAGGTTAGACTAAAATCACTGTTTCCTAAGCCTGGCAGGCCTCAGTAACACCTGGGAAGCCTTTGAAACAAATGCAGATTCCTGGACCTCAGCTTAGATCTATAGAAACAGAATCTCTACGAATGGGGCTCAGGAATCTGCATGTTTAGTAGGCCTCCCAGGAAATTCTAAGTTGCCTGCACCCTTGGGAAACAGTTAGATGAAGTGTGAACTCCAATGTTTTGAAGCGTCTGGGATGAAAGATTCTGTAAAATTTGCAAAGAGATAGCATTTTGTTATAGCCTCAATATCGGAATATGTACTTAATGTCGTGTTTTATTATCGCTTACTTAAAAGTTATGTCTGAAACAACCAGTTATCTGAACATCAACACAAACTGAAAGCACTGAACTGTTTTTAAAACAAGGTTTGCTTTGAGCTTGAAAGAGGAATTAGCTTCACATGAGGAAAAGGAATCATGGACCTAATTATGAAATATGGATGCATAAAATTTCCAAATAGATAACATGTTTGTGCCAAAATTTTTTATTTCTAAGATCAATGACTCATTCTTTCCAATCTCAAATAGCACATTAGTTTAATATGTCATTAAATACATGTTTATTCCTGTGAAAGAGGACTTTTATTGGGCCTTTTGTTATTTTGAAATAATTTTTCATTTTCATGAATATTTCATTCTGTTATAACTTGAGTGACTGTCCCAGTAATAGAATTATCAGGGCAGAATGGCAGAGTGGTTCAAAGGTCCTCTTATCAGTTTTTAGTGTCTGCAGTTCTGGTCTGGACTGTTGTCCCTGTTGAGTTTCTAACCCAAGCTTCTCTGTATAGATTATCTAAGAGGCTTTCAACTGTTGATAGGAGGCTAGGCCCTGAATTACAGGCAAAAGAAACTAGACAGAAGCCATCAGTCAACTGAATACATAAATTATTGCTTGAAATATTTTGAAGGTCTAACCCCTAAGAAAATTTTTCCTAATATCCTTTGAGCCATTAAACCCCTTAGAAATGTAGTTTCATAAACGCATTTTTTTTTTTTTATTTTAGGATCTAAACTCTCTTTGCATACTATTCATTTACATATTCAACAAAAACTAAGCGGGAACTGACTTTATGCCAGGGACAATGCTAGGTATTTGGTAAACAAGATCCCTGCTCTCATGAAGCTGTGTTCTGATAAGGGGAAAGAGATAATAAAATGGTGGATAAATACAAGAGAATTTCAGCTAGTGACAAGTACTGTAAAGAAAATTATATAGATCGGAGAATTTTGGAGGGACCCTTTTTTAGATAGGGAGTTTGGAAAACGAGGTGATATTTGAGTCAAGACTTGATCACTGTGAGCAGCTGTGAGAAGAGAGCTCCAGAAAGAGAGAATAGCCAGTGCAAAGGCCCTGAGGCAGGAATAAGCTGGAGAATTGAGAGACCAGTGTAGTACCATTGTAATGAAAAGTTGGAGGGTGCAAAAGGTGGTCTGAAAGAAGACAAGGGCCAGATAATGCAGGATTTTACAGGCCCTAAGTGGGATAGGTTTTAATCAGGGAGTGATATACTTTTGTATTTTACAAAGATAACTCAGGCTCTGTGTAGAGAATGGACCACAGTCAGGTAAGAGTGGAAAGAGGAAGGCCAGCTAGAAAGCTGTTGCATTAGTTCAGTCTAGAGATGATAATGGCTTGTTAGAATAAAGCTTTTGACTAAGGGAACGTATATGAAAATCACACATATGCCCCTTTTAACAGACATTCTCAATCGAGAAGGTCACATATGTGACTCTTACAACATCATTCTTGAACTTGTATTTTTCAACCTTAGCGTTCACACACCCAGCACTATCATTAGTTTGATTTCTCCCTGCTCTTAGTCTGCTACCTCCTTCAGTTGAGAATCCCTAGGTTAGATGATTGGGCAGGACAACTTCGTTTTTATCAGGCCAAATGACGTACATCCCAGTTAAAATCCAGAGACCATCCCTCAGTTGTTTCCGCCATTCTTTTTTTTTTTTCTGCCCACAGGCTTCTCTTTCCCAGTTTGAGTACCACTCGAACTTTGTCCCCGTTTGGTTGTACCACTTAATGTTTTGTCCTCAGAGGAACACACGCTTGCAACTTCTTCCTTACTCATCTGTCTACTCTAAAGAATGCACAGGTCTTAGTTTTTACGCTGTTGTTTTGAGGGATTTACTTTTGTGTATGTAGAGGAATACAGAGGTGAACAAGCGGGACATGTTTTCAACACTTTTTTTCTTTTATGGAAAGTAATGTGTTGACATGGCTGTTGATAAGAATATAATAAAATCTAACGTTTACAGCTGTCGCTATATGAGCTGTCACTATATGCAAAGCACTGTTGCAGGTATTGTCTTGGACTGATTCTCCTATTGTTATCCCTCTTCACAGATGGGGAAACTGAGGCACAGAGCTATTAAGTAATTAGCTCAAGGTCCCACAGAGAGTGAGAGGCCAACCCAGGATTTAAAGCCAGGTGTTTCTCTTCTTCAGGCTATGGTGCCTCTCCAGGTGAGATGACTTGGGAATCTGTAGAGAAAGGAGCCTTTGCAGGTGCCAGGCTGAAGGGCCATTCACCAGTATGTGTCCTGCCTCGCTGCTTCCTGACGTGGCCCTAACTCCTCCTCCAGGCTCTCTATGCTCAATCTGCTTTTTACCTCTAGGCCTTGCTTTCAGCGCCACTTTGCCTTAATCTACTCTTCACTTAGGCCTTTATTGATAAGTATCTTTTTAAGTATGTGATTGTGAAAGTTAAAAGAAATATTCCCCCTTTCCTTGTCAGTGAATTTCTGACTGGGGTGTTCCAATACTCATTTGCTTTAACAGCTGCTGTCTGCTTCTCTGTGGGTGCTCTCCTTGTGTCTGAAGGGGGGACCAGGAGAGCAGAGCTCCCTAAGCAGAAGGACACAAAGCTCCCCTCTCTGTGGTTTGTCCCCTTTCCTGCTAAGACATCCATTTATCAGCTTGTCCTTCTCACAGGTATGCTCTTGGTCGCGGCAGCCTCCAGATTACTTGTCTCGCTACTGAATTTTCTTTATATGTTTTTTTTTTTAAGTATGTATGAAATTATAGTCTTGAGCTTTCCTTTTTCATACACAAACTAATCATTATGAAACCCAATAATGATCCCTGAGGGAAAAACCACATGGAGCGAAAGGGCTCAGACGTGGAGTGAGGGTGTTGGACAACAGACGTCGTTCCAGGACCTGTGGACACAGTTCTCTCCGGGGGGTCAGTGCGCTGCATTTTTATGACTTGAAGCTATTTTTCAGGCTATTACGCCATAGTTTCCGCAAAGCACAATTGTGTGCTGTAATGTCCATTTTGCATGCTCCATGTTATTCTTGAGCCTGAAATTGCAAGGTTCGAGCATCGTGTATTATTGATCTGATGATTTGACTTAAACATAGGAGAGGGGAAAGTTTAAGGGACCAGAAAAATCAGAAACACCCCATGAGATAAAGAGACTGGTTTTCTGTAATCCCTTTGACAAAAACCCTTTAACATTTTATTTTTATGGGTTGTGTGGCTACAGGATGGTAATCATGATTATTGGTCTTTGATTATAAGAAAAGAACGTGAGGGAGAAGTTCCTTTTAAATTTGAGATTTAAGTATGATTTCTCTCCCACCAGATAGAAGATGAATATACCACAGCACTTTACTTTTGAGAGAGAAAGATTTTGGTATTTGGTTTTAAAGGTAAAGCAGTCCTGTTCTTGGGCCAAAATGAGAACAAGGGAAAGTTCTGGCATATTTACCTCTCAAAAAAGGGTGAGAAATCTCACTCTTTATCTTCTAGCAAAATCTGTTCTTAAGAAAGACTCAAATATTTGTTTACACCAAAGTGAAAATGACTGAACACAGCTTAAAACATGATCTCTCCTGAAGGAAATTGTGGTTTCACACAGATCAAATCTTGAGGTGAAAGAGAAGAATCTCCCAACTATTGATTTATCTATGTATTTGTTTGTTTGCTTCTTTTAAAAAAATGTGTATTGTACTTTTTCCAATAAGAAGATTTAGGGTCCTGCATAATATAATAAGAAAAAAAATTAAAAATAAATAATTGAGAACATTAGGATTACTTTAATATTGGGAATTTGGAGTTTTAGGGGAAAAGGGAAAGAGCTCTTTATTTTGTTGTTGTTCTTAGAAACCCTTATTTTACCTTGAAATCTTAGCAGGGCAGAGGTGGGGTGAAGTCACCAACTCCACTTAGAGCAGATCAACCTTTCAACAGATGTTAGATAATTTATGGTGAAAAAGTTAGTGGGTTTTTTTTTTTTTTTTCTCTCTCAACTTGCTTGGGGCACTTAGTACAGTTTACTATTCTGGGCTTAGGTCTTCGATAGCCTTCTCTTTGGTTATTTATTAACCTCCCTTTAAAGTACAACTTAATCGGTCAAGAAAGGTACAAAGTTCAGTTAATGTTTCTATTGTTCTTAGTTATGATAATACATAAGGCCACTGTATAACTTGAAACGCCTCCTAAAACATAAAATTCATGTAGGAAACAATTAGCCTGTGGGGCACTGGCTCTGAATACCAGCATTATACAGGGTAATCCTGCAGTAACAGAAAAATGCTGCGCGTGTTGATGGAATGTTTATATGATACCTGTATGCTTCACTCATAACCTCCGCCTCCTCCTCCTTCTATTGCTATCCTTATAAGGATAGGATGTCAAAGGAGATCAAATACTCCCCCAGGGGAATCCAGAAAGAAGAAAGCAGTAGGTCTCCACCTCTCTAGAGATATGTCTATTTTGCAATTCATCGAGGATGGTAATTGCTTAGGATCCAGAATTCAAACTGAACACGGGGGTTCAGTTTTTTCCCCATTTGGAGTAGTGGGAAAAGGAGACCTAGAAGACTTGAGTAAGTTTTTAGGTGCTACATTTACCAACCAGATAAAGAATGTGAGTCCCTTCCCTGCCCTCCCAGAACCTAGAACAGTGCCTAGACATCATATGTGTTCAATAAACATTTGCAAAATGAATGTACAGGGGAGTCTTCCTTCTGAAGCTTAGTTTCTAAGAGTCAGTGTAATGGGAGCTCTAAGGTACTTTTTAGGTACAGGAAATCCTCCAAGTCCTGCCCTGTTGATTGAAGATAAACAAGCTCCTGCTCCTTATTATACTGTGTTGCTCAAGGGTGCTCGGCTCTGGAATCAAGTTGCCTGGATTTGAAACCTCCCTTCACCCTTTACTAGCCGTATGAATGTGGGGAAGTTGCTTAGCTTCGTTGGGGCTCAGTTTCCTCATCTATAAAAGGGGTTGTTAGGAGAAGTAAATGATGTATCAAATGCACAGCATTAGACACCCAGAGCCTGATAACTGTTGGGCAGCAGCCACTGTATAGTAGCCCTTGCCTCAGGAAAGCCTCAAGTCCTATCTGCTAAAAGGAAGATTCTTTTCAGCTAGAAATAATAGGAACTTCAAAGAGTTAAATTCAGATTCACATATACCTTTGCCTTTTTAAGTCATGTAATAATTAAAAGAGCAGTGAAAGGGATTGCTTTCCAGAGAGAAGTACGCAGCTATCCAAAGGATTTTGAGTCAGGAATAAATATTGGTGCATTTCTCGCTTCAAAGAGATTTTTAGAATTATCTCCAATAAAATAAGAGTTTATGGGTCTAAAAAATAAAAATAATTTTTAAAAGCCTTAAATATGAGATTTTACTTTGAAGTTATTTTTCTTTAAGAAACATGCCATTCATTCAACAAAAATTTATTAAGCAACTACTTTATACCAAGCATTATGTTAGGTGCTAGAGAGAAAAAGTGAAAAAGGCATGGTGCTGTTCTTAATGAGTTTAGGGACTCGAAATATTCAGATAAGCAATGCCTTTCAAAATCATCATCCTAGGGTCCTATGTATTTATTCCAGTGTTGCTGCTGTTGCTCTCAACACCTTCAAATAACTCTTGGGCAGTGCCATCAGTCAATGTCTGTGCTACACAAAAACAGCAGTGGCCTGTTTACTTTTTGGAAAGACCAATATTCAGTGAACATTAAAATAACCCAAATCTTCTTTATTGGTTGGTAAATGCCACAGCTCAGAAACCACCAAGTGCCCACTCATCTCCACTGCTACAATTTCTTCTATAGGACCTTCTAGAATGCCTCACAATCCAGCTACTAAAGAGTTAATACTTGGATCTTGGTGAAGGTCCCCCAGGACCTTGCTCCAGTGACATCTGTTTTGATTATCTATGTCTTGCCATACCTATTGTTGAATATTTTAAGTATCACCCTTGATATAGAGTGTCACATTGCATTCCACCCAATCTTTCTGTCACATCCACTTTTTCTACCTGGTGCACCCAGGGCCCCATCTCCTACTCTAGATTACTTTTAGCTATTGATGAAGATCAAATCTAACTTTAAAGGACAAAGCTTGGCTACCTTTAAAGACATTTGTTTAAAATTAAAAGGAACAGACTAAAGAAAAGTCCAAAGGAGAGATCCTAAAATTGTTCTGAGCAAAGGCAAATGTCATTGAAGTTTACCTGGGGTCTCCCAAGGTGACTGCTCAGAGGGGATGGCATTCATTTCTTATGTAAATTCTGGTGCTTTTATGAACAAAAACAATAATATCAGGCAAGTTACTTTATAGTCACATCTTGCATATTAGAGGAATGTCTACTTATACAAGATTTGTATTTTAAAGTCATAAAACCTTCACATAGGAGCCTTATTAAAACTTACCATATTTTTTCCAGCTAACAAAATGTTAGCCTATTAAGAGTGGGATAGGCATTTTGGAATTACTAATACCAAGGTACAAAAATAATATAACAGTGAATATTTTTTTCCAGTGATGGTATAATTCAGAATTATTCAAAATTGTAAAGTACGGCACAATCATGGAGGAAGGAGAAGTTTTTGTCTCGAGGAATGTGAATTCAGAAACGTGTTATTAAAAATATGCTTATTTTTAATAGGAGGATTTGTATGAGGGGATCTAAATTTATTTTCACTTTGTTACAAGACACTCAAAAAGCAAAAATACAAACTGGCAAAACAAAACAAAACAACGTACTGTCTAAAGACAACATTATTTATTGATTGGTGGGACACAATTTTGAAAGGAATGAAATCTGATACTTGTGCTAAACCAGAAGTGACTTTAGGTCTCACAGCCTAGAAAGTTGATAGATTAAAATTTCTACTGGTTCGGTGCTAAATCATTTGTATGAAAATCAGTAGACTTTTTTTCCCCGTAATGATAGTGGATCCTGTAGATAGTATTAATTCATTCTGTAACATTGACCATTGAACTGAGGTTTATTTGTTGCATGAATGAATGTATAGTTGATCAGAGGTAAGAATAAGATAACTTTTTGGATCCTTTATTAGGACTTCATTTCTTTAAAAGATAATTTTTATTTATATTTCTTGCAAAATAATTACAAGTTGGTAGAAAATTTTTACAAATGAGATAAGCAAAAAGATTACCCACAGTTCCCACCGTCTATAAATAAGCACCATTAGCGTTTCTGTGTGTGTCTTGAAACCCATTTTCTGTATATGTGTATTGTAGGTGTATGTGTATATGTTATGCATGTTTGATTTATAAAAAACAATCACATGCACAACCTTTTCTTTTGTATAACATACTGTGATATCTACCCATGTATGCCATTAAGAGTGTTCTACAGCATTTTGTTCAGTGACTGCACAATATTCCTCTGTAAGTATATATTATAATTTATTTCACCAGTCTTCTTTTATTGGGCATTTAGTTTGCTTTTAATCTTTTTGCTATTGTGCTGTAGAGACTTGGCTATTCTAAGAATTTAAAATAATTTTCATGCTATTATTTCCTTGGACAGTTTAGTTAAGCCTATGGATCACTTCTCAGAACAATTTGGGGTTTTTTTTGCATAAAGAATTTAGGGTTATGGAAGAAACACATTATATTGAAAGGATTATCAAAATATTTTTAAAATTTGTGATATATGTGCTTCATTATAAACATGTTAAATCACAAGATCTAGTGACACATCTAATAACTACTGTAATTTTAACTAGTGATGAAAAAAATTAATTTTGAAATACTTGAAATGATTAGAATGCAATATAAAAGTAGCTGCTATGTTCCATTTATATCGTTGTTATTTGTTGCTTACATTAATAATAGAAGGAAATGCTCAATTTTGGTTAGAGGTTAATGGAAATAAAGATGTGAAATTTGTTCCTGTTCAAACTCATGGATAGCTTGAATTTTATCCATGAACCTTCACAGCCACAGACTTCAGATTAAGAACCCCTGTGAACACAATGGATTAACTTGGAAGCATTGAAAATAGTAATAAGGGAGAAGTATGTATGTTCCCCAAAGATTAGCAATATGGACTTAAAATAACAAAATGGTACTAAACTTGGTGAAACCAATGGAGGTCAAGAATCGTAATCTGTACACAAATAGCCCAGGATGATGAGTAATGGAGGAGGAAACCTAGGAGGAGTTGTGGGAAGCTAATTATGAGTAGGGTTTCAAAGGAATGGAAGAGCAGAGAAGAACCCTGCTATTTCAGGCTTCTAATGAAAAGACATTGTGTTATTGCAAAGGGGAGAGTGATCTTTTCTCTTAACTTAGTAAAACCCAAATGTCTCAGCCTCAACAACCAATGACTACAAAATATTATCTTATTTCCTCTAAACACCCAAGTGATGTGAGTTCCAGTCTCACAGACCAGCCTGATTGCCCAAAATTGGCCCCTCCCTCAAAAGTCCCACCAACTTTTCCTGCTTTCGTAAGGGTGCCGTCCTGACAATGTGCAGGATGGAGCAGGTCTTCCGTGCTCTTCAACCTCTTCCTGCAAAGCCACCACACGCTGCCTCTGTTGTCAATGACCCTTGTGGGGTTGATGCACAAAGATGTGTTCACTATCTCTCTGACGTGGTGTTGGGGGGCAGGGGTCCACTTTGTACTCTTAGCTACTCAGTCCAAAGCAAAAAACAGTTCTTCTCTTAATTCCACACAGAGAACAGGCTGCAAGTTCCCACAAAACTTCACCAAACATGGTAGGTGGTGGTGGGGGTGACGTTGGGGAGTCCACACAGAATAATTTACATGTAGAACAGAGCCTCTAAGACCAGCCGTGTCTCAGGGTGGCTAAAGGGATTTCTCACTTTCTAGCTCAGTCTGAAAGTGTTTAAATGCTTCTAAGAGGCCCCCAGAGAGAAGAGTTTTTCTTCTCTCCAGTGAAAGTCCCAGCCCCCAGAGTCTACATTTCTGGTCCAGACCCCGTCTGGGATTGAGAGTGAGCACATCATAAGGGGAAAAGCCCAACTCTACCCCAGAGGTTATTAGTTCAGCTCTGTACATTCTGGGTTACCGAGTCCTAAATACCATCATGGGTAGGAATTCCAAGGTCCAGCTGTTTCTTTTTTTGGTTTCTCCTCCAGTGTGTGGTGAAGCTCATATCTGCATATCTTTTTTATAGTCTTTAAGTTCAAGTCCTCTGCCAGCAACTGCTGTGACAAGGACAAACAAATTTTCATATCTTTTACCCATTTTCTAATTAGATGGTTTTGCTTTTTCACTGTTGAGTTTTAAGAGTTCTTTATACATCCTAGATAATAGTCCTTTGTCCGATATGTGGTTTGCAGATATTTCTTCTAGTCTGTATCTTGTCTTTTCATCTTCTTTATGGTCTTTTGCAGTGCAAAAGTTTTCATTTTGATGAAGTCTAGTTTATCAATTTTCCCCTTTATGGATTGTGCTTTTGGTGTCAAGTCTAAGAACTCCTTCCTTAGATGTCAATCCCATAGATTTTCTCCTAACAGTTAGAAGGTAACATAGTTTTATATTTTACATTCAAGTCTGTAATCCATTTTGGGTTAATTTGTTCATAAGATGTGAAGTTTAGATCAAGGTTCTTATTTATTTATTTTCCTATAGATGTCCAATTGCTCCGGTACCATATGTTGAAAATGCCATCCTTTCTCCATTAATTTGCTTTTGCACCTTTGTCAAAAGTCAGTTGCGTGTATTTACATGGGTCTATTTCTAGGTTTCCTGTTGTGTTCCATTAATCTGTATGTCTATCCCTCCACCAATACCACACCGTTTTGATTACTGTAGCTACACAAGTCTTGAAATTGGGGAGACTGATTTCTCCTCCATTATTGTTCTTCAAAAATTTTTTTTTAGCTATTCTAGTTCATTTGCCTTTCCATATAAATTTAGAAGGAATAATCTTGCCTATATGTACAAAAATTCTGGCTGGGATTTTGATAAGAGTTGGATTAAACGTCAACATCAATTTAAGGAGAATTAACATCTTTACTATGTTGAGTCTTTCAGTGCATAAAGATATGTCTCTCCATTTATTTAGATCTTCAATTTCTTTTACCAGCATTTTGTAGTCTTCAGCATACAAATCTTTTACATGTTTTGTTAGATTTATACCTAAGCATTTCGTTTTTTTGAATGATTGTAATTGGTATTGTATTTTTAATTTTGGTGATCACTGCTGCAATAAAGAAATGAAATTGATTTTCGTATGTTTATGTTGTATCCTGTGGCCTTGCTGAACTCAGTATTTCTAGGAGTTTTCTTGTGCATTCTTTGGAATTTTCTATGTAGATAATCACGTCATCTGCAAATAGAGATAGTATTATTTTTTTCTTTCTGATCAGTATGCCTTTTATTTCCTTTTCTTGTTTTATTGTACTAGCTAGAACTTCCAGTACTATGTTGAATAAGAGTGCAGACATCTTTTGCCTTGTTCCTGATCTTTGAGGGAAAGCACTCAGTCTTTCATCATTAAATATAATATTAACTTTATCAAGTTGAGGAAGTTCCCCTCTTTTCCTAGGTTTCTGGGAGTTTTAATCATGAATGGGTGTTGAATTTTGTCAAATGCTTTTTCTCATCAAGTGGTATGATCATGTCTTTTTTTTCTTTAGCCTGTTAATATGGTAGATTACACTGACTGATTTTCAAAAAATTGAAGTAATCTTGCATCTCTAGAATAAACTCTACTTGGTCATGGTATATAATTTCTTTTATTTATTGCTGAATTCTATTTGCTAATTTTTTAAAGGACTTTTACATGTATTTTCATGAGTGATATTGGTCTGTAGTTTTCTTCTCTTGTGTTCTCTCTGTCTGGTGTCAGGGTAATATTAGCTTCATAAAATGAATTGAGAGTGTTCTTTCCTCTTCTGCTTTCTGGAAGAGGTTGTGTAAAATTGGTGTTAATTCTTCTATAAACATTTCGAAGAATTCTCCAGTGAAACCATCTAGTCCTGGAGATTTCTTTGCTGGAACTTTTAAGTTGTGAATTCAATTTACTTGATAGTTATTGGACTGTACAAATGGCCTATTTCATACCGAGTTAGTTGTAGTGCTTTATGTTTTTCAAGGAATTGGTCCATTTCATCTAAGTTGTCAGACTTATGTGTGTAAAATTATTCACAGTATTCCTGTATTATCCAGGATCTGTCATGATATCCTTGTTTAATGTCTTATATTGATAATTTGTGACTTCTCTTTTTTTCTTTTGTCAGTCTTGTTAGAGCTTTGTCAATTTTTTTTTGCTGAGGAAGATTTGCTCTGAATTAACATCTGTTACCAATCTTCTTCTTTTTTGCTGAGGAAGATTCACCCTGAGCTAGCATCTGTGGCCAATCTTCCTCTATTTTGTATGTGAGCCATCACCACAGCATGGCCACCGATGAGTGGTGTAGGTCCACAGCGGGGAACCAAACCTGGGCTGCTGAAGCTGAGCGTGCCAGACTTAACCACTAGGCCACCAGGGCTGGCCCAAGGTTTGTCAATTTTAATGAACTTTTCGAGGAACAAAGTTTTAGTTTCATTGATTTTTTTCTATTTTTTTTCTGTTTTCAATTTCATTGATTTCTGCTCTTTATTATTCCCTTTTCTATTTATTTCAGGTTTATTTTTCTTTTCTCTATATAGATTCTTGAGGTGGGAGCTTAGATGATTGATTTGAGACTTTTCTTTTCTAATGTAAGCATTTAGTGCTATAAATTTCCCTCTCAGCATTGCTTTAGCTGTGTCCCACATGTTTTTATATGTTGTATTTTCATTTTCATTCAGTTCAATATAATTTTCGATTTCTCTTGAGACTTCCTCTTTGACCTATTGTGTATTGTTTTTGTTTCTGTTATTGATTTCAGTTTGCTTCCACTGTGGTCAGAGAATACACTCTGTATGATTTAAATTCTTTTAAATTTGTTGAAATTTGTTTTGGGGCCTATGATGTAGTCTGTCTTGGTATATGTTCCATGGGCACTTGAAAAGAATGTGAGTTCTGCTGTTGTTGGGTGGTCTGTTCAATAAATGTCAATTAGATTCTGTTGGTTAATGGTGGTGTTAAATTTTCTATATCCTTGCTGATTTTCTGTCCAGTTATTTCACCAATTGTTGAGAGAGGGATGTTGAAATCTCCAACTATAATTGTAGATTCGTCTGTTTCTCCTTTCCGTTTCACCAGTTTTTGCTTCAGGTATTTCATAACTCTGTTGTTTGGTGCATACACATACAGGACCGCCATGTCCCCCTGGTGGATTGACCCTTTTATCATTACATCATGCTACTGTCTCTGGTAAATCTTTGCTTTTAAGTATACTTTATCTGATATTAATATAGTTCCTTCTCCTTTCTTTTTTTTTTTGAAAGAAGATTCTCTACTTTTTTTTTTTTTTTTGCAGGGAAAGATTTGCCCTGAGCTAATGTCTGCTGCCAATCTTCCTCTTTTTTTTTTTCCTCCCCAAAGCCCCAGTGCATGGTTGTATATCCTAGTTGTAAGTCCTTCTAGTTCTTCTATGTGAGCCACTGCCACAGCATGGCAACTGACAGAAAGTGGCATGGTTCTGCGCCTGGGAGATGAACCTTGGTGGCCAAAGTGGTAAAAGCACCAAAATTTAACCACTAGGCCATCAAGGCTGGCTCTCCTGCTTTCTTTTGATTAATGTTTGCATGATATATATTTTTCTATCCTTTTGTTTGCAATCTTTTTATATGATATTTGAAGTGAATTTCTTGTAGACAGCATGTAGTTGGGTTATGTTTTTAAATCCTCTCTGCCAATCTCTGTCTTTTAATTGGTGCATGTGGACACACTTTTATCTATAAAATTTAATTCCTTAAAATTAAATAAGTAATGTACACAGTGTACAACATTCAAAAGATACCAAAGAGGGCATATTAGAACGTCAGTCTCCTCCCACCCTTTCCCCCAGTCCTCCCATTCCTTTCCCAAGAGGCAGCCATCTTCTCCAGTTTTCTATTGTCTTCTTTCAGAGCCAGTCGACACACATGCAAACATTTATAGGACTATATATCTTTTCTTTAAAAAGAAAATACAAATAAGAACAAAGTATATATGCTGTTCTACCTCTTGCTTTATGAGTACTTTATAGCATATATTGGAGGTCTTTCTATGGTACCTATAGAGCATGCTGGCGACATTTAAATAAAAATATTTTCTTCTAGCCTCAAAAGTCTTCAAAGCCAGTCTAGAGAAGTGTGCTGTCTTATACAAGAAGATTAAATCTGAAAATCTACATGAGCTGAAGACATTTAAGGAACAGAATGGGGAATGTAATTTATAATGAAATATATAAATTGCTAAATATATAGAGCTTATATAAGAAATAATTTAGGAGAGGCATGATGAGAATCTACTATTTATAAGTCATAAATTTCCAGGGAGTTGTGAAGTTATTTAGCAGCAACTGTCTATATGGCTAAGAATAATAGGATGAGACAAAGAAAAGGAGAGACAATATTTTAAGTTGAAATATAGCTCCTGGAAACTTTGCAAAATACTTTATGCCATTATTTTCTTACATACCCAAATGGAGGAAAGCCTAATATCCCATGAAATAAAACAGATTTCTGGATCTTGAAATTTTCCTTTGTCTTTTATGAAATGCAAAATAAACAGATTGCTAAAGAGGGAATGATTAATCTATTCAACAAATATATATTAGATGCCTACTGTGTTTCAGACACAGTTCTAGTCAGTGAACAAGACAGACAAAGTCTCTGCAATGTTGGAGCTCACATCCTGGGAAAGGCAGTGGGGAAGAAAGAAAATGAAGGAATAAAAACCAAGAAAAAAGCCAGGCAGTGATAGGCGTTTTGATGAGAACAAAACAGGGTTATGTGTTGCAGAGACACGGGGAGATTGTTTTATACTTGGTGTTAGAAGATGCTGTTAAACTGAGAAGCCCAGGAAACCATATCCATAATCCAAGAAAAAGTCTTTTGCTTACATTGCTCTAGTTTGCTCTGTCCTCCTCTGACCTCCTTCTGGCCAAATCCTTAAAGCCACAGCACAGGCCCACATTCTTGGTAAAGCCTTCTGGGATATTCCTGCCAGGAGGAAGAAAGTGCACCTGATGTAACAGCCACTGTAAGTACTGGACTGGAGAATGATCTGATTGGCTCAGTGCAAGAAGAGTTGGAGAGAAGAAGAAACCACAAGCAGAAAGGCCAGATGAGGAAATTAAGCTAAATATATACTATCTCAAGAATATTCCCAGAAGTTACTCTTAAAATTAAATCCCTGCTCACAATGGAATACTGTACAGCAGGCATTCTCCAACTTTTTGGTCTGAGGACGCTTTGTGCTCTTAAAAAGTATTGAGGACTCCAAAGAGCTTTTGATTATGTGGATTATAGCTATTACTATTTACCATATTATGAGGTAAAACTGAGAAATTTAAAAAATTTTATGTATAAATTCATTTAAAAATAATACTAAACCCATTGCATGCTAACATAAATAACATATTTCTATTAAAAAATGGCTTTAGTTTTCTCAAAAAAATTAGTGAGAATAGAGGCATTGTTTTACATATTCCATCTCTTTAACAACTGGCTTATGAGAAAGTAGCTGGTTTATCATCTCTGCTTCTCCATTTCATCTATTGCTATACGTTTTATTTAAAGTATATGAAGAAAATCCAGCCTTACACAGGTAAGTAATTTCATTGTTTTTGTTTTTTAGACAAATATTGATATCCTTCTTTGATACTACATTAAAACTTGACAAGTGGTAGTTTCTTAAATGTTAGTTGTAATGTGGATTCTGAAACCATATCCATAAACTTTTCATATTCTGTTACGTTAAGTTCATATCATGAACTTTGAATGGATTTTTTACGCATGCATGATTTTGTATCATGCATTGGTTATTTGGAAAATATTGGTTCACTGAGTTATGCAAATCTTCCAAATGTTTATATATTTCCTTATATAATATTAGAGAAAAACATATAGTGAAGTCTTTAAGTATTGGGAAGTTGTCAAGTTCATGGTGGTAGACATGTTTTCCAAAATTCTAATTTTTGTTTGAAAGCTCAAGTTTTCTCATTGGCGTCGTATACTGCCAGTTGTTTTCCTTGAAGTTACAGGCTCACTTCATTTATTTTTGAGAAAATGTTTGCCAGATACCGAGGTCTCAATAAGCATGGTTTTCCTATTAGTCATTCTTTCCAGTCATAATGGTGTTCCATGACAAAAGTGACTAGTTTAACTTGCAACTCAAACAAATTGCTTTTGCTCGTGAGTTCTTTTCATCCATTGTATTTTAGGATGCAGTAGAAGTACTTTATGCATACTTCACATTATATCACGCAGAATATTAAAAACGTACTCAAGGGTTGAGAGTTAATACAATTAATAATTTTTTACTAAGAGCATTATTAAGTGGAATTGGCATTTTGTTTTGTTTTGTTTATGTTTTTGTTGACCAATAGTACGTGGTGTTGAACAATGATAGGATGATGACCAGCGCAGTTTGGTGCCATTGCTTTGATTTGTGCTAAGGTACCAGAAATTGTATCCATATGGCTTTTGTGCTATCAGTGCAAAAGTCAATATAGTAAAAATTGTTTACTTCTGGATCATACTTTGAACTACACTTATGAACCACACTTTGAGAATTGGTGCTGTACAAAAATGAGAATGAATGATCTATAACTACCCACAACAATGTGGGTGAATCTCAGAAATATAATTCGAGTAAAGGAAGCCAGATCCCAAATAATACATGATGTATGACCCTTTATATATAAAATGCAAAAACAGGCAAAATTTATCTGTGATATTAGAAATAAGAGAATGGTTATCCCTAGGAGTACTGTGTGGAAGGAGGCATGAGGTAGGCCCCTGGATTGCTGCAAATGTTCTGTTCTTGAGCTGTGCATTGGTTACATGCATATATTCGGACAGCTGTGTACTTATAACATGTACACTTTCTGTATATTATATTTTAATAAAAATTCTATAAAATGAGTTATTTTCTTATGTTTTCTTTCTTACCCCAGTTACCTGAAGGTTCTGGGTGGTTGAGTCTCAGTAGTAGTAACCAAGAATAAGTGACTTTTTGCTTTTTTAAGCATTAGCATTGTTAGTTCTTTGAAAGATGTGGCCTGGGTTCAAATTTGAGTCTATCATGTTTGGGACACTATGTGACTTAGACTAACTATGTGTGTGTGTGTGTGTGTGTGTGTGTGTATTTTCATCATTTGGCGTTCTATACATACCTTTTTGCACAATAACCTGTACTTGGTTAACTTTGTGAACATTGACTATTTTTCCCTATTGAATTTTTTTTTAATGCAGTATATATGGTTGGATGCAAGCTGTCCATGGGGTTTCTGACTTGAACGCAGTTTTATACTTTCAATGGATTGTTGTACGTGGAAAAAGATCATAATGAAGCAGAGGCTGTGTTTCATGCCAGTGGTCCAGAAGGGACTGGCTGACATGGGAATAATGTAATATGCTTATTCATGCTATGGCATAATGAACTATGAAACTCAAAATATCCTGTTGGGGAAGTAGAATTAGTACCCAAAACATTTTAGATATTTGGCCTTTGCTAAAATAGTATTCTCCTCCCAGAATCCTCTCCCATCTTCCCTACACATTTAAGTCCTCTCCCTCTTCCAAGCTTGGCTCAGGCTCTGCCTCACTCATGAAGCCTTTCCAACCTCTGCAGCTGGTGAATACCTTCTCTCTTCTGAACTCAGCACTCCTTATATTGTTTATTTTCCAGGTTATTTGTTCATTGATTCAATCTGTATTTGTATATTTATCTAACTCCTACGTTGTGCTAGGTTTAGGATCCAAAGACAAATGGCTCAAATCAGCTGGGAGAAAGACCAGTTAAAAGCTCATTTCAATACAGTCTGGTAAGTGTGACACTACAGTTCAGCACGAGAGGTTGGGGCAATACACGGGCGAGGCACCAGTGGGACCAGTATCGGTAGAATTTAGAGTGAGTCTGTGACAGAAATTGCTCTCCAAATCTTAGTTTCCTCAAGTGGAAAATGGAGATAATAGGTATTCCTTTCTTAGGGGCATCGTGAGGAGAAAATGAAGAAATGTGTGTAGAGCACAGAGTATATGCCTGGCATGGGATAAGTGCTCAATGCATATGAGATACTATTACGATTCTTGTTTTCCAAACGTATATAATGCCATGGCCCGTGTGGTGAATTGTTTGAGCTATATCACAACAGCAAATATGTAATCTTAATTTAACTCGAATTTTTAAATTGTATTTCTTGACCTTATAAAGCGGCAGGCTTAGCATACAATCACACTCCTCAGAAAAATCTCTTTTTTTCTTCTTCCCCTTCTACTTCCATTATACGCTCAGAACCTGGGCTCAGACCTTTCTTTGTAAGAGTCCTCATTCAAAACTATTTGTTGCTTTTCTTCCATGTTGTCCCTGTCTCATGGCCCAAAAGTGGCCATCGGATGGGTAGGGACTGCTTTGGGGCTATCCAGGGCAGATAAATAGGAGGATTGCCTAGCTTAGTCACTGTGCAGACTAGGTTCTCTATAAATGTTTTTGCTTGATTGAGGAAAGTTTCTTCTAGCTCCATGTGTCAATGCCTGTTATCCTATTGGGATGAGAGATGGGGAAGGGGTGTGATTTTTACAAATGGTGGATATCATCCAGGGCTCTGGATCCTCCTGTCACCTTCAGTTATCCTTCATCACTAATTCAGTTCTCTCGTAATGATTGTTTCTAGACAACATGAACAGATTAGCAACCTCAGAGAGTCTTCCCATCTTACTGTGACCATATCCCTGATATGTCTTTCCTGAGGAAGCTCACCAGGAGGAGGTCTGCTCAGTTTATTCCTGAGAGAGTGGAGCTAGACATTGCAATATACACTCTGCCAGGCCATTAATAACCCACTTTTAAGGGTTGTTTACCCACACAGCCTCTTCCTAAGAAGTGTATAGTTAAGAAGCAGAGAGAAAGAGAGAAAGATTATATATAATCAATGTAAATTAATTATATTAAAGGCTTTCTTTCTAAGAAAGGGGAGTGGAAGGGTGAGTTAAGGAGGGGAAGAGAGAGAAGGAAAACTAACATTTATTGTGTATCTACTATATATCAGGCACTTCACACATCTTCTCTCATTTAATCCTCAGAACCTATGAGGTAAGTATTATACCTATTTTATAGATGAGGAAACTGAGCCCTGCAGGGATACAAAGTAATTTATCCAAAGTCATACAGCTAGTAAGTGACACTGGCTGGCCACACAAAAGTTGTTGGCATGACTGACAAAAATTGGTATCACTGAAATCCTTCTCTCTCACTGAATCCACTGAAGACCCTGCTCTGTCTCCTGCTAGGGGGCTGTCAGAGTCTGTTACAAAGGTTCTAAAGTCACTTTCTTTTGGGACAGCAGGTCTCTGGCTGGCCCTGCTTGTTACCTAATGAACAATTCTCTCCCCACTTTCTTCCTTGCTGTTAGAGTCTGTTTCTCATGGCAGAGGCTGAAAATGCTAAATTCAGTATTGGTTTTCCTTTCCTCCTTTGTTGCTGTGGCATGGGCCTGTGACTCAATCCTAGCTAATGGGACCTGAGGAGAAGTTTGCTTGGAGACTTCTGGGAAGGGTTTGCCTCATTAGTACAAAGATATGTGACAGGAGTCTCTATCCTTTCTATTCATACTGCTTTGGACATTGCTTTGTGAAGATGTAATGCTTGGAGCTGTGGCAGCCATCTTGTGACCATAAAATTTCTTCATGCTTTTTTATTTTCACATGTTAAAATACACCCTCACGCACACTAGGACATACCTATAATTAATTTCTTTTATTGATCAGTGCAGAACAGGCTATGTAAATGTTAACATGACCATGGTAAAAAATAGATTTCTTTTATGCAAACATTTTTGAGGAGGAAAGGACCTTTGACATTATCTTTATTATCAGCTCTTCATTTTACAGAAAAAAGAAACGCAGAGCAATTAAAGGTCTTTCCTAAAGTTATCAAGCTAGTTAGTGACAGAGTCTGGATCTGGATCTATATCCAACATTAGTTCCATAAGACAGTTATTAATGAATAAGATCACTCAGATGTAGATAAGCCATTGAAAATATTTATGACTAGTAAGTGACCATCTGAAATGATTTAACTTGTTTGGTTCATTTTGTTTCTAAATAGTTCTGAGCTTAGTTGGCTATTTAATGAGATTATCTGATATTCTTTTTTTCTTAGATTCTTCCTTGAGTTTAATAAATTATTTGAAATAGAAGTACCATAATTTCAATTATTTCTCCCCAGAGAAACCCAACATACTTTCTCTGGTGCCTTGCTCAGTATCGTTTATCAGAGAAAGAAGAGCTCTATCACTTCCCAGTGCCGTTATTTATGATTGTATGCTTTACTAAAGAAGATTACAATTAATTTCACTCACATCATATATTTTCAATGCTAAATTAAGCAATTTCAGGTCCTTATGGATGACTTGAAGGTTACTTTGTTCTCTCTAGCCTGCTGTGGGTTGATTTGTGTCTCCCAAGAAGACACATTGAAATCCTAACCTCTGATACCTGTGAATGTGACCTGTTGGGAAATAGGGTAACCACGTTTGCAGATGTAATCAAGTTAAGATGAGGTCATACTTGATTAGAGTGGACCCCCAATTCAATGACTGATATCCTTATAAGGAAACAGAGATTTGGACACAGAGACACAGAAGAGACACAGGAAGAACTCCATGTGAAGATAGAGGCAGAGATTATAGTCATGTGTCTACACACCCAGGAACACCAATGATTGCTGGCAACCGTCAGAAGCTAGGAAGAGGCAAGAAAAGATTCTTCTCTAGAGTCTTCAGAAGGAGCATGGCTCTGTGGACACTCTGATTTTGGTCGTTGGACGTCTAGCCTCCAGAACTGTGAGAGAATAAATTTCTGTTGTTTTAAGCCACCAAGTTTGTGGTGATTTGTTATGGCAGCAACAGGATACTAATTCACCTTCTCAGATGACACATGGTGGCAAGCTGATTGCCAGAGCTCCCCTCAGAATTTGAGTAGCTTGAAGAAGAGAGCGTTTGTTATTGTGGCTTCCACACAAGTAGAAGAATTCACTCTGAAGTGGCCAGCTTGGCTCACATGCCCACTCTGGAATCAATTGATGTGTCTAGGGAATTAGGTGTTCTAATTGCCAGATCTGAGTCATGCACTCTGCTCCCTGTATTCATGGGTGAAAGCCCACCCATCCACATGGACTGAGAGTTGATGAAGCCTGGTTTCCCAAAGGAAGTTTGCCAACTGGCCCCAAACCAACAATTATCCACCAAAAGATCCTCATCAGAGTTCCTTCATGTTATGAGGCTGCCCTCTTCTCAGTCCTCAATACTTTGCTTTATAGATCACTTAATTAAAATATTACACTATGGTTAGTTTTGTATTTATGTGGTTTCTCTTCTTTTTAAGAAGAGAAATTCCTGTAAATTCCTGGAGGTTAGTGGCGTGTTTCATTTTTAGTTGGTGGCCCAAATTGTGCATAATATTTCTTGTTGGTGTTGAATTTAATATTAAGTGAATAAATAACAGTAAATTATAGTGTTATAGTGCTAAATATCTCACTGTAATAGCAAAGTTAGCCAGGAATACATCCAGAATACACTCAGGTTCATTCAGTGCAACCTAAGCTCAGCTCTATACTATTTTGTCTATTATATATTCGACTCACAGTACACATTTCCTTTCTTCTACTTCCTCCATCCAAATATCTTTTCATTTACCTGTTGCACCCCAAGTTTTACTTAATTTCTGAAGAGTAACAGCTAAGCAGTCATGTATCTGTATAGTCCCTATTACTCTGTTTCTGACCTCTAATGTTTGTATTACAGGTGCCTCAGGGAACAGAAATTTAGTTTTCAAGACTCCTAAATTGTATCTGTGCTATCTAGCATTTAATGACAAGAAACTCTGTCCTCAGTGATAAGGGAATGCTGTTAGAAACTCTTTTCTTCTCCTTAGGTATGTGAACTTGACATTTATCTAAATTGTTGGCTGATAAATGGGGAATGCATTTTTACAAGGGATGCCTCAGATCTGAAAAATAGACCAACACCAGATGAATCACAAATGACTTAAAAAAGAATAAAAAATCAATAATACCCAGTGGAGAAATGAAAAATCAAGTTCTAGATCTATTTGAATTATATTCTCTCATCCATTGTAAAACAGAATGTAAAAGATGAATTTTCCTTCATACATTCAAGTAATCAATACCAGTAATAGTCTTATCTTTTTAAATAGTTATTTAAAAGAAAATAAGAAAAGCTCTCAACACATAGATTGATCTTTAGCTGTTTTTCATTCTTTAGTTTTAACCCAATTAACAAAAAAGATTAACAGTTGTCTATTAACCTGCTTATCCAGAAGTAATGCTTTTGGAATAGGTAAGAGAAGGAAAACCAAATTTAAAAGCTGTTACATATCACCATAATAATGAGAGATAATTTGGAATAATTTCCTGATATTTGAGATTATTTAATTGTTGAAATGTTTATAAAATTAATTCTTATGCATGAAGACATGAACAAATAATTAGATAGACATACTTATCAAAGTGAAGTGCCCAATACTAAGTTTAATAACCAGAAGTGCTTTATTTTTTCCTAACCGAACCAGGGTCAGACTTCCAGTAAACTTGCACATTCACATCTCTAGAGGAGAACTCGTAAATAAGGGAGAAAATGCTCAGCTTAAAGAGGACCCTGCTCTAACTGCCCAGGGCCTGCAGGAGTCTGGGAGAGGGAGAATGAGGCACAATTGCTTACCTTATATGTTAAAAGCATGGAGGCAACTCTTCTAGCTTTCATCTTACATCAGACTCGAAACTTAAAATCATATGAAATACATGGGATGAAACTGAAATTATTCCACTACGAACACGAATGCAGAGGCAGTTTTACCACCTCTCTGCCATTTGCCGACAATGATGTTCAATAAATATTTATTGACTTAGCTTCTCTTCTTTTTTCTTCCTTCCTCTCCTCTTTCCCTCCTTCCTTACTTGCTCGCTCTCTACCTTGTTTGGTAAAAAAATAAATTTATGGAAGTTTACAAAGTATATATATATATATATATATATATATATATATATATATATGCACTTGCACTTTTTATGTGGAAGACAGTGTGTAATATGGGGGGATATAAGGATGCAACAATTTGAGTAATAAAATTGTATGCAACTTATACTTTAAATCACATGAGGAACATACGAGATAGTACAGGGTTAAGTGGGAGTCTAAAAATAAAGGAGAGAAGAAGCTCATTTATGTTGCTGTGGAAGAGGCAAGGGCATTGAGTTTACTTGAAAAGCAGTGAAAGTAAAATTATAGATATGTTGAAAATTTTCTGAGAAGTTTTTACTGATGAGTCATGGCACACTGACCTTACTAACATAGATGTAGATAGCTATTTTTTCTTTCTCCCTAAGGTGGTTTTCTTAGAGGTCTGTTGTAATTTCTGAGTATTTGTAGATAGGCATGTAGTTGATAAATATCGTTGATGAGAAGTAAGTTGGCTAAACCAGGAACTCCATACTTGGAGAGAGCTGTTCCTTAACATGAACCTATTCAGGGAGAATAACCAATTTAGTTTCCCTTCCCTCCTCCTTCCTCTTCCTCTTCCCTTTTCTTTTTCTTTGAATTTCTACAGCTCTTCAGTTACTAAACTGCTTACCTTAGCATCCCTCTGAGGAAGGTCAAACTCCTAAGGTGGCATTAAAGTTGGTATTTCCTGATCAATCTCTATTCTTACCTGTCCCCACCTTGTGCTTCTTAGACAGGGAGACAATGAAAAATAGCATGAGCATGGGCATTTCTGAACCTGCAGAAATTCTTACCAAAAGGCCTCAACTGCCCGTTAGCTGTAGTGGCTGAGAAAGAAGGAAGGATAGAAGTTGTCTCTTGCCTCCATCTATACTGGATGTCTTCTGTCAGTCAATTTATCAACCTGGTAATTGATCCAAAGGTGAGGATCAGGGCATTGTAACCTTTCTGACATTGAGCAGTAGGGACTTTTCAAAACATTACCAGCCTTCTGGGTGGTGACAAATGGAGGGGAAACATCAAATTTATTTTGGATTTTAAGAATCTATTTATTATTGCAGATAGTAAGTGATATTTTCACCTTTTCCAGCTTCTTATTCTCTAGGTTTAGGTTTTTTTTTTCCCTCTTGGTTCTGCCCAACAGCCATCTTGGCAACTCCTCCCTGGAATCATTTCCTGTCATGACATTTTTAGAAACCAAAATAACAGCATTTACAATGTAACAGCTAAATATTCCCATAGAGTATCTGGGTAAAACAAGCATTTTTGCACGGTAGTTTTGAACACACCGTTGAGTATGTATTCAGACAGAACCTCTTCTGGGTGTCCACAGTTTTTGGCTAACCAATAAGCTGATTGCAGCATTGTTCGCTGTTGCTCTGTAATCACATCTGGCATGCACAGCGGGCGACATTCTGGCTTCCAAGGTTTTCTCATGTAGTGTTTTAATTTCAGAACACACATTTATTCAGTGGTAGGGGGTGCTTTTAATAATAAGAGGCAGCTATGTAATTCTCTGTAATTCTCAGAAGTACATTGTAATATTACATGGTAGTATGAGATACGACAAATGGAATGTCAGTTGGGCAAATTCAATACGTTTTGAATTCTTTGAATTTTTTTTTAAGAAGATGATCACTCATGCTTTTTCCAATAGAATTATTTACTTAGCCTTTTATATTGTTAGCTTTCCATTTTAAATTTAGAGCAGCATAAACTCAGAGAGGTGCTGGGAAAAATATCCAAAGTATCTGTAGACAGTCAGTGTCCTTAAACCACGATGGCAAAACATCAAAAATAGATGCAGCCCCATCAAAGTTAAATCGAATGACTCAGTGTCTGGACCACTCAGAAGGTTTTTTTTACTAGTTAGAGGAGGAGAGAGACTGTTCACTTTAGAACTTCAGAATCATGGATGGAGGAAGTTTGTTTTGTTTTGTTTTTTTTCAGGAGGGGAGGGGTGGGAAGTGCTATCACAGGAAATTTGAATAAAAACCCAAGCCTCTTAAAAATATATAAAGTAAAAGTCAGGTCACTTGTTTTTCATTATTCTTTATTTTCAAAAATTCCTCATTAGTTTAGAGCTATTCCTGAGAAATCAGTTTACCCAGCTCCTAGATTTTATAGACAGAGCCATGAGTCTCCCTTCTGCCTTGTCTGTCTCCCTCTATAGAGGCTGGATAAGCCAGATGCTCACTTTTCCAGACTCTCTTGTATATAGGACCAAGTTTGGGCCAACAGTGTATGAGGGATAATCTGCTGGATTGTTTCAGGGAAAAATTCCTTTCACTGTTAAAAAGAGAAAGTAGCTGGGTAAAAATCTTTTTTAGCCTCCCTGGCTTCATGTTTTCGAATGGGATTGTGACGCCTGGAGTTTGGCAGCCATCTTGGGATTATGCGATGGCAAGACTAAGGATGGAGAGATGATAGAGTAGGAGGATGGAAAGAGCTTAGATCTTGGATAACTTCAGCCAGCCACTGCACCAAATCTGGAACATCCTATCTCTGGATTTCCTCCTATGTGAGACAATTAATTGTCTTTGTTAAGAAACAAAGTGGCTTTGTTAAGCCACTTTTAGTCAGTTTTTCTGTTACTCATATCTCTGCACACTCCTAATTAATATACCCTGAGAAATTCATTACTCTGCTCAAGTTCATGAAAGAACATAATAGCATAGTCTTGATTGGAATTCAGACCTTCTAATTTCTTGTTTAATATCTTTTGCTCACTTTTTCTACCCTTGTCCATCACCAGATTAATCTCTGCTTGAATAAATGGGTTATTGTCTTGGTTAAACCTGTTTTTAAGTGTGGTGCTCCAGTAAATTTTATTTGTCCTGTAGATTAGTGTCTGCATTTGCAATTCATTTAGCTAAAAAAACTTTCATGAAGTTTTTAATCTGTCTTTGTGTGAAAAGCCTTGACAAAGTAAGTTCAGGATTATAGGATGATTCATTTCCATATTGAATGCCTTGATTTTAGGACAAGAGTTAACTTTTCTGAGTCACATTAATACTGAGAGAATTTAACATGTCAACATGCTTGCAAAGTTGATTGTATTTCAAAACCTCAAATTCCTATCCTGGAGATTGTTTTGAAGAACAAGTGGATAACATTATATCAAAATATTTAATGAAAAATTTAAAAGTAAGAATAAAACATGTAGTTTAAAAATATCTCAAAATATATGGAATTCTGTACCAAAGTTATCTGAAAGCTGAGCTCTGTTCCTGGATCTGCCAATTATTTTTATGTAATAAAAAACTTACCTGATTTATTTTCTTTATCTTTAAAACAACCATTTTATGGCACCATAGATTTCTAGGGTTGAAAAGACTCAAAAATTCAGGTTATCCATTACCTGGCTTTAAGAGAGGACCCACCCAACCGTTCCTATCAGGTGAGAATGGATTCTCTTCCAGATGTTCTCTATTTTTGTACAGAATAGAGAATGATCACGTGTCATGAGCACATGGCAAATTATGTGTTGGGAGTACTTCTAGCTTGTTACACAATGGAAGCCAGATACAAAAGACACTTTGCTCTTTTCTCCATTGGGTCCTAGAAGACATTTTGTTTTCCACTAGGCTGTCAGATGGCCTTTCACACTTCACCATCGTGTTGTGATTGAGTTTGTTTTCTATGAAACATGATGCCTTCTAGAATGCCTTCAGAGTATAATGACTTAGTTTAGAAAGTGTCTATTGGAAAAAGAGACATGATTTCTGTGGCAGTAGCAGCAACATAAAGATAATAAAACTTGGGCAAATAGACAGATGCAGATGTTAAATGGTAATACCTTCCTGAGCCTAGTAACCGTGGCAGTACTATAGGATAATTGCTTTATAGAACACATTTTTTAGAAAAAATTAGAGGATCCTAAATGTATTGAATGTGTAGCACAATATGTAAAATATTTCATAGTGAACATTATGCATGATTATTCTGTACTGTGTTTTGAAGGGAAGGAATAATGTTTCAACACAGTGTGCCCTGTTCTTCACTCAGGTGATCTAGTCACTGAATTAGGAGACATTTTTTTTTTCCACATACTGTAGGAATTGTGAAGAGGAAAACTGGACTCAAAATCCCCATGATGATAGTTAATTATTTGCTTCTCTGATGAAGTTACTTTGACAGGCCATCAGTAAATTCTTTTATCTTCACCTGTATTCCTTCTGTTATAAAATAATAGTATCTTTCCGGTCTTTTTTCCCACCTGGACATGGGGAACAGTTGATCAATGACCCTTGGTATTTGGCCATTGGGCCTGAGAGGTAGCATCTGTGGAGTGCCAGGGATTATGACAAAGCAGACACTTTCTGCTCAGACAAAGCTCTCTGCCAGCTAGAGAAAGGAACCTCTCATTCCCATTCTCACGGTGACAAATGAATGATCGTGCTTGGTACCAAGCCTGTACTTCTTGAAGAGCCTGGAAATGAATTCATTCCCTCTAGTTGATGTCCTGCATATGAGGGCAGGAGTTAAAGCTCCTGACTTCTTGCCTATCGTTGGCAGCTGTCAGAGCTGCCTTGGAGTATCCCATAGAGTTGCCCTTGGCACAGGGACAAAGTCTTCCTATGACTTCTCATCAATCCAGGTTCTCTATCTACTCCTTAAATCCTTTTGGGTCCACCATGACTTTGCAGTTCTCTCTTTACTGGTACTGTCTTCTCTTTATCAATTTATCTATAGTTAGAGTTAATGGTCAGAAGCTAGCCCATAATCCTAATAATTATTATCTGTACAATTAAGTAATTGAAACGTTTTCCCTTGATAGCTCTCTGATTATACCACTTTAAATCTCACTACTCATTCATTCACATCTATAAAAATAATCATGGTAATAAAGCTCTTAGAAGAAAACATAGAAGTAAATCTTCATGATCTTGGGTTAGACAATGATTTCTTAGATACAACAGCAAAAGCACAAGCAATAAAAGATAAGATTGTTAACCTGGACTTGATCAAAATTAAAAACTTTTGTTCTTCAAAGGACGTCATCAGGAGGATGAAAAGACAGCCTATGGACTGGGAGAAAATATTTGAAATCATATCTTTGAAAATATATCCAGATTATATAAAGAACTCTTACAACTCCATAATAAAATGACAATCCTATTTTAAAATGAACAAAGGATAAGAATAGACATTTCTCCAAAAAAGATATACAAATTACCAACAAGCACATGAAAAGATGCTCAATAGCATTAGCCATTAGGGAAATACAAATCAAAACCACAATGAGATACTACTTCACATTCACTAGCATAGCTGTAATAAAAAAGACAGACAGTAAGAAGTGCTGTCAAGGATGTGAAGAAATTTGAACACTCATGCATTGTGGTAATGTAAAATGGTACAGCCACTTTCGAAAACAGTTTGGCAGCTCCTCAAAATATTAAACATAGAGTTACCATATGACCCAGCAATTCTACTCGTAGGTATTTACCCAAGAGAATTGAAAATGTATATCTAAACAAAAACTCGTATATGAGTGTTCATAGCAGTATTATTCATAATAGCCAAAAAGTGGAAACCCCTCAAATGTCCATCAACTGATGAATGGATAGACAAAATGTTGTATATCCATGTAATGCAATATTTTTTGGCCACAAAACAGAATGAAGTACTGATACTACAACATGGATGAACCCCAAAAACATTATGAAAGAAGCCAGTAACAAGAGACCACCTATTGTATGATTCCATTTATATGAAAAACACAGAATAAGACATCTATAGAGACAAAAAGTAGATTAATGGTTGACCAGGGTTTGTGGGAGAGGGAGGGAAAAGGATGAGAAGTGACTGCTAATGGGTATAGTGTTTCTTTTGGGAATGATGAAAATGTTTTAAATTAGATTGTGGTGATGCTTGCATAATTCTGTACATATTCTAAATGCCATTGAATTGTATACTTAAACACACTTAGGTGAATTTTATGGTATAAATTATATCATAATAAAGCTGTTAAAAATAATTATGATATAATAACATGAAAACAATGACATTGGATAATACTTTACGATTTATCATTTTCATTGTGGAACAACAATGATTAGACTGTAAAGAAAAACATTAAAAAAAGAAAGCCAAAAATGCATATTGAATTTTGGCAGTGACCCAGGTTTTAGATTCTATTTGCTAGGCACTGGAGGTCAGAACAGAGATTACCAAAAGGTTATGTAAAATAAGAACCTGGTGCAGGATGCTAATTTCAATTACAAGTGGATGTTTTTACTGATCAGGATTAGATGGGGGAGAGGAAGGGAATCCAATAGGGCCATTGTGCTTTAAGAAAATATGGTCTATGTTGTGGGCTAGCCCCATGGCCTAGTGGTTAAGTTCGCATGCTCTGCTTCAGTGCCCTGGGTTCGCAGGTTCAGATCCCAGGCATGGACCTATACCACTTGTCAGCCATGCTGTGGTGGCAACCCACATACTAAAGTAGAGGGAGATTGGTACAGATGTTAGCTCAGGGCGAATCTTCCTCAGCAAATAAAAAGAAAAGAAAAGAAAGAAAAGATGGTCTATGTTGGGAAAAGGGTTAAAAAATGAGAGATTTGGTATAAACCAAAACCTTGGGTGCATACTTTATCTAGAGATGTGCTTCTCAAAGTGTCATCTGGGGTCAGTTTCCCATCAGCATTTTGAGGGGAGAGTACTTACTAAAAATGAAAATTTATCAATCCCACCCTAGACCTATGAATCAATATCTTTGGAGGGTGGGGGTGATAAAAGAAGGAATCTGGAATTTTAATGTTAGTAGGTGATTCTTTTTATCTCCCGATCTTTATTGAGATATAATTGACAAATAAAAATTATATATATTTAAATGCATATTAATAAGTGAAAGAACCCAATCTGAAAAGACTACATACTGTATGATTCCAATTGTATGGCAATCTGGAAAAGGCAAATTATCTCTGGAAACTATAAAAAGATCAGTGGTTGCCAGGGGTGGTGGGGGAGAGATAAATAGAGCACAGAGGATTTTTAGGGCAATGAAAATACTCTGTACAATATTATAATGATGGATATATGTCATTATACATTTGTGCAAACTTATAGAATGTACAACATCAAGAGTGAACACTAATGTAAACTATTTGGGTGGACTTTGGGTGCTTATGATCTGTGGATGTAGGTTCATCCGTGGTAAAAAATGTACCATTCTGGTGAGTGATGTTGTGCTGGAGGAGGCTATGCATGTGTGGGGACAGGGGGTAGATGGAAATCTCTGATGGAAACCTTCCTCTCAATTTTGTTGTCAGTCTAAAACTGTTCTAAACAAAATAAAAATTCAACAATTCTAAAACAAAAAAACAAAACAAAAAAAACTATATATATTTAAGGAGCACGACTTGGATTTGACATTTTAATATACATATACATTGTGAAATAATTGCCACAATCAACCTAGTTAACATATCCATCACCTCACATAGTTAACTAGGTGATTCTTATGCAACTAAATTTGAGAACACTGATACAGAGTGGAAAGGCCCTATTGATTGGATTTTATGATAAAGTCCCTAGAGTATAACAAAGCTTAACGTCAAGCATTTCTCAAGGCTTTTATTATAATTTTAAATGAAAACAGTTTAATGTATCTAAAAGATCTGATTTAAAGAGTAAATAAATTATGGCCCAAGATCATCCATCTTTCCTTCTAAACAAATGCACAAATCCTTCTCCCTATCGTGAGGGCCTTAAAAGTCACCTTCTTATAAATTACCACTATAGAAATATGTTATATGTGATGGTTTGGTGTAGTTGAAAGACCATATTTTGTACTTACTTTTGGTATATTATGGATTAAGTAGTTTTTTATGAGTTAGTGTGGGAATTCACTACCATTTACAATAATGTTTCTATTAGAAAAGTTTTTCATGTTCATGATAATCTACTTAAATGAATTTTAGGATTATATACTGCTCACAAGTGAGGATTATCTTTTGGGGAAAGAGCAGTCAAGACATTGCCTCTGTCTTGAGTAAAATGGCCCCAAACAGATTGGACAAATCAGTAATAACAGTAAAGTAAGAAATGACAGTATGTTTGCATTTTTAAAAAGTTACTTTAAGTGTTTACAGTTAATTTTGATTATTTGCCTTAGGTCTCATGAAAACAGCTAATTGTATTAATAGATGGCAGGTGTTCATTATGTGCTGTTTCATCAAGTGAGATGTTTAAAATTCCTGTATTTGAAATTCATTTTTTAAACTAATGGTTTGGTTTTCAAAGGTCCTCAGACTTCTAGAAGGAATATAGGACTGGGACTTCAAGATATGGCCTGAAGGATAGAAGAATTATTACCCATGTTTATTTAGGACAATCATAGAATATGTTAAACCTAAAGAAGTTTTTCATTATGGTCATCTATGTTCATTCAAACACCCTATTTCTGGACACTGATATTGAAACTAAGAAATCCTTAGAAAATGACTCAAGAATTAAAGATACTAACTCATAGCAAACTGGGATCATTAGACCTAGAATCATTAGAAGCGTTTTTTAAAGGCAAAAACAAGGCAAAAATGCCCTTTTACAAACTTTTATTTTACATGATACTGTAAGTCCTAGATAACAAAGTAGGACAGAAAAAATAAAAGTACAAGGATTGAAAAGAAATGGCATTATCCTTATCCACAAATAATATATTTGTCTGAAAGAAAATCCTTGGGAATCTGTAAACAAGGACTTTTGGAAAACCCAAAAATATCTATAGATAAAAGATCCTTTAGAATTTATAGTGTTTAACAACTTTTCTAAATACAAAATTAACAATAGAAATTCAATATAAAAAAAAACTCAGTGTATAACAGCACAACCTTGTAGAATGCAATACAAAAAATGGTATACCTCAAAAGAACAACAAATTAAGAGAAAGTGGGGAGCAGGGCAGAGACAGAGGGAAAGTGTAAGATACCTAGGAAAAAAAATTCACAAAATCTTTTCCTTTCTTCGTGCATGAAATTATGAAACTTTATTTAAAGGCATAAAAGAGATGATCAAACCATTTGGGGACATATACCATATTCATGGATAGGAACTCCTAAAAATATTAAATCTCCCCAAATTTATCTAAGAATTCAATGCCATTCCAGTGAAAGTTCCTAGAGAGATTTTGTAAACATGCGTAAAAGTTCACAGCAATTCTACTTCAAAGTACAATCATATATTTTAGAGAAACATTTGCATATGTGTACACAGATATTCATTGCAGCATTGCTTGGAATAGTAAAAAATGGAAAAGAATGTAACTGTCCACTAGTCAGGGAAAGGATAGATTAACTGTAGGTTATTACTGCTTGACAGTTAACATGAAGCACTTATATCAATCTGCATGTATCAAAATGAATAGATTTGGAAAACAAAATATTCAAAGCAAAAAGCAAATTACTAGAAGATATGTATATATGACATAAATAAAATATGTGAAACTTAAAAACCAAAATAATACTATATATTCATGCATACATGTGTAGTAAAATTATGCAGTCTTGCTGGAATTGGTTCCTCAAAACTTCAGGACACTTCTGGGGAAATAGGTGAGGGAAGGCATGGGAGTGGGGTTAGAGCATTAGCTGTATCTGGAATACTTTATTAAAAGAATAAATAAATATGAAGCAAAGATGAACTAATATTAACATCTGTTAGGCCCGGGTAGCAAATAATTAGCTTCTGTTATATTTGAAATACTTCAAAAAACAAAATCAGTAAACAAAAATTTAGTTGTAGGGTAGAGTTTTCAATACTGATCGACTCTTTAAATGAGCTGACATAAAGCCCTATACTTAGTTTAGATCCTCTCGTCAATATTTGCCATATCTGAAAGCTGGACAGATGGCAAATATAATATTCTTTCTCCTTGACAGATGGATGAACTGGAAGGTTTAATTACTTTCTCCTAGTTACATAATAAGTAGCTCTGGAAATGAAATATTTTGGTCAATAATGTGGAAGTTTGGCCACCATACAGAATATCAGGGCACAATGACTTTATAGTTTCTGCTATGAGACAACATATCTACATATATGTTCTATTGTATATATAAAACAGAAAGCCCACATCTTTGTGTGTAATCAGATACTGGAGAATAGGAAAAAATATACTTGAAATTTTAGTTTTTCTCATGACTGCTGTTATAAATGAGTTTTTCCATTCTGACATAATTCCAAATAAATGATAATTTATTAATCATTTTTTAAAGTGAGTGCTTTTGAAATTAAAGAAAAGCCAAGAATAAATCCGATCTCTTACCAAAGTGTTTGGTTTTCCTACTCCAGAAGTGGATATTTAGGGCAAAGAGCATCTGGCTTATATTCAGGAGACATAAATTTTCTTCTCAATTCCTCTACTGGCTAACTGTGGCCTGCCTTAATTCTTTGACTCTTCCATGGTCTGTAAAAGATTATGGAAGAAGGACGTATCAGGTTGAGAAAACAGCATTAATCTTAAAATATGTTGCTTGTTTGGAACATGGCAAAGAGCCTGCTAGGGCTGGAAGGACATGTTGATGGAAGGTGCCATAGTAGGAGATGAGCCTAGGGGACTTTGGATTTTTACTCTGCAGCCACTGAAGATTTTTGAGGAATGGTGCAGTGTTATCTGCATTTTGCTTTGCATGGGAATCTTAGCATTCAGTAATTGCAAGCAGCATATGAAGAAACCGTAAAATATCAGGTCAACCAAATAGAGACTTATTTTGCTCACAGAACAAGAAATCAGGAGGTGGACAGGCCAAAGCTGGTGCAGCCTCTCCAGAAAATCACCAAAGACTTAGGTTTCTTCGACCTTTCTGTTTCACTAGCCTTGACTTGAGGCTTTTTCCTCATTCTCCCAGGTTGGCTGTCCTACCTCTAGGCAGAAAGAAAAGGGAAACTGAGGGGAACTCAAAAGGTAAAAGGTCCATTCCAACTGAGTCTCTCTTTTTATAGCAATACAGTAGCTTTGATGGAAGCCCACCTAGTAGACTTGTATTGACATCTTTTTGGCCAGAAGTGGTTCACAGGAAGTCCGGGGAGCTGTGTGTATGTGTGTTTTATTACTTTATTAAAGTATAATTTATATACAATAAACTGTATATAAAGTGTACAATTCAATGAGTTTCAACATATGTGTACACTTATGAATCATTACCATAATTAGGATACCAAACATTTCTACGAGGTGAATATTTTAAAATGGGAACTTCATCACCTGAATAAATCAAAGGTCTTTTAACAAGGGAAAGATGGAAAAACAGATATTCGAAAGGCAACTAGCAGTATCTGCCACAATTTCTAGATTCATAAACTCTCCCAAGGGTGCCCCTCCAAGTAGTTTTCCCGGTTCAGCTTGGTGGACACCAGGAGAGCTTGTAGGGAGAGAGCCAGAGCAGGCACTTGCCTTGGGACGAGTTCTGACCTAAGTCTGCCTTGGCTGGCAGTATGACATAGAGGTGAGTGTGGTTTTTAGGGTTCAAATCCCAGCTCCCTCCACTAGCTCATTGTGTGGTTTTGAACGATTTAGTTCAAAGAATATTTACTGAGCACCAGCTATGTGCCAGGCACTCTGCCATTCCTTGGGCATATAGCAGTAAAAAGGGCAGACACAGTCCATCCCTTCACAGAGCTTACCTTCTGGTAGCATCTGAGCCTTTTCTATAAACAGGAGTTGTGGTAAGGATAAATTTAGTTCTGACAACATGTAAATGCTAGTTAAATGGTAATTGTTCAGAAGCTGTCCTAGATTTGGTTTCATTCTACTGAAACTAGTACTTAAATATTTGGGAGCTTGGATCTCTCCACCAGAAGTTCTGCTTGATTTTGGATTAATCCCAGGAGTTCTGGGCCTTTTTTTGCAGCTAATTAAGGCCAACTATCTTCTCTCTCCCCCCACTGTGACCCTAAACCTCATTGGGTTAAGAGCACATGACCTAGTTTCTTCCCTCTGGGGGAATAAAGTTCTCAAATATTTTCTTGGAATCTCAGAAATTCCCTGCCTCTGAAAATCCTTCTGTTTTGAAGTTACTCAGGGACTGGAGAGTATTTCCCCCACCCCTCCCTGCTCACCCTCTGTGGGTAACTCTGGTTCCCTTTTCTGGCAGCAGCAACCTGGAAATGATCCTCGCACTCCAGAGACATTAGAGCATCTGGGGATTCTGGAATCAATCCTAGATTATGGAAACCTTGATTCTGGACCCCAAGATCCCTGATTTCTCCCAGTGGTATGAGGAAATGCTGGGAAGGTCAACAGTTCTCCTCCTGGTGATTTCTTTTACCTTTTGATAACATCAGAAACGTTGGAATATTATAATGATTACCTCTTATTCAGTAACTATTATGAGCTGGGCACTTTATATTATCTCATTTAATAACCTTGTGATTATTCCCGTTTTACAGAGAGGAAACCGAGTCTGCAGAGATGATGAACACTCTGCCCCAGGTAACTTAACTCACTGTGGATGGAGTTGGGATTCACACCTAGCTCTGTCTGACTTCAGACCTCATTTTTTCAACTACTGTGTTATACTATGGCTGTTTTTGGAGTGATCTATTTTGGGGAAATATTTATGACAGCCATCTTTGGACACAGTTTTGTGGAAATCCCAAATACCATAATGGTCAGCTCTAGTTCCCTTTTAAAGCTCACAATTCAGTGATATGTCCAGGAAAAGTGGCTGCCTTTGCCAAGCTCCTAGATTCTCCGCCTTGAGCCTGGTTATTTGCTTCCTGGCCTGGCCCCGTGGACAGCTGCCAGTTCTAAGAGCTTGGTGCACGCTGGGCCCTGATGGAGACTGGAGCTGGGCTCACAACACACTTGCCTCTCTAGGCCTACCTCCCTCAGGGACTCTGGGGTCCTTCCCTTTTCTCGGACCAGAGTTAGTTATGTCTGCAATGTGCTTGGAGGGCACTTCCAGTGTATGCCTCTGAGTTTTTCAGTGAGTTGAGGGGTAAGGACTGGAGGAAAGGCAAAACAAGACATTCTATGAAAGTCCAAAAAGCATGTGAAAGGCATTCCTGCTGAACTTTCTGATACTCTACTCCTGGCCCTGTGGTGGTTTCTCCCAAATATTGCATGTTTTGGACATACTTATACTAAAATTATTTATCTGAAATTCAAACTTAACTGAGTGACCTGTATCTTACCTGGTAACCTCCTAAGTTGAACGATGTGTTTATTATGATTATGGCTGACTGGTCCTTCGTTCTTACATCCCTCTCCATATGTGATGATGCAAACGTGTCCAAACCTGTCTTTGATGACCAACTCAAATACTGCCTCCTTTCTGATCCCCTGTCCTTCCAATCAGAAATACTATCTTCTTCCTCTAAATCCTGTAGCCTGCTGCTTGTTTTGTTTGTGTGTTTGCATTATAGTTGTGTAAGTATTTCTCAAAGAAGAGCTGAGACCCAGATCCTTCTGGTGAGTGAAGTTAGATGACAGCCCTCTCCTCTTCCAATGATTCAAATTCATTGATGCTCAACAAAAACTAAAGCTGCTTGAGGTCTGTCCACAAGGGGAGTTCACATATCTGTGTCGTGGGTTGAGGTGGCCACAGGCTCATTCTGCAGGGAGAGGGAAGTATAGCTCTGAGAGGAGGGGTCTGGGGGATGAGCCACCCAGGTACCTTAGTATTGGGGTTAGTATTCTTGGTTTGCCTCTGCTAGAATTTTACTTATATACACTTTTTTCAAATGTGAGTTTGAGCTTTTTTTGGTATACCTGTATTCTAATTTTGTCTAATATAGTAATTAGGCATATATTAGTTTCTAAAAGTGGTGTCTAGAACTTTTACGTTCTTTTCAGCCTATAGAAGCAATTACTAATAGTTTGAAAATCATTGATTCCTTGGAAATTTTCCATAATTTGTATATAAAAACTAAATAGACTGGAACCATATTCTGGAAATAATCTTTGACAAAGTTTTAAATTTTTTTCATGATCATTGATCTGTTCGGGTCATCTATATCTTCTTGATTCAGTTTTGGAAATTTGTATTTTTTCTTAAACATATTTTTAGTCACACTTTATTTTCATAAAATTATATGTACGTATTTTTAACAATTGAAAAAAAATCTTTATATCTGCTATTTTGTCTTTTACTCATTCTTAATTTTTTCTAAAGCTTATTTCTATCTGAAGGATTTGCTCATGGATTTGTTTTTAATTCTGTTCTTTTTCCATTTTCTAATGTTAAAATGTATTTTTACCTTTAATTACTTCTTTTTGTTTTTTAGGTTTGCTTCACCCTCTGTTTTATTAAAACTCTATGCTTAGTTCTTTCATTTTCTTTATTTCTTGATTAATAGTGAAAGATTATGAGTATTACCAAAAACAGTTTAAATCATCTCCTATAATTAAAAAAATTTAAATACAATGTTCTTTTTTCAAGAGATCTTCAGAAAAGTAAAAACAAGAAAATAAAAACCATTCGTAATTCAATTATCAGGTTCAACAAATTTTAACCTTTTGGGGCACATACTTTTAGATTGTTCTCTTTCCTCTGCTCTCTTTTTCTCTCTGTGCATATTAATTTTTAAAAATGGCATCATGCTGGGGCCAGCCCCATGACGTAGCAGTTAAGTGTGCGCACTCCGCTGCTGGCGGCCTGGGTTCGGATCCCAGGTGCACACCGACGCACTGCTTGTCAGGCCATGCTGTGGCAGCATCACATATAAAGTAGAGGAAGATGGACACAGATGTTAGCCCAGGGCCAGTCTTCCTCAGCAAAAAGAGGAGGATTGGTGTGGATGTTAGCTCAGCGCTGATCTTCCTCACCAAAAATAAATAAATAAATAAATGGCATCATGCTATGTATGCAGTTTTACATTTCTTCACTGTTCAGACAATATGTTGCTGTCATAAAATTCAAATCAATGTCATCATTTTTAATAGCTGCATAGTTTTCCACAGTTTGCATACATCATAATTTATTTAAAGTACTATTTCTGAATATTAAAGTTCTTTCCTGTTTTCTTTGTTCATATCTTTACTATATAATAAGGGCTGAGAAATTAATAAGGTAGGAACCAATAAAAGTGGTACGCTGGAAATAATTGAACATACCTCTTTGTGCAGCAAACTTATTGTTTCTTTAGCATAGGTTTCTGGATGTAGAACTGATTGGGGTCATTGGATATGAGTATATTAAGTTTTGGTAAGTTTTGCCAAATTTCCTTTCAGATTGGTTCTGTCATTTATACTCCCACCAACATGTATGAGAATATTTCCTCTGGGACCAATAGCTATAATTAATAGTTACAATTGTTGCCAATCTGATAGAGTAATACATTTTTTTAACAGCCTTGTTGTTGTTTTAATTTCTGTTTCTTTAATTACTGTTGAGGCTGAATTTTTGATAAATTTATTGACCAATTAACTATGTAAATATGATTTTTACACATAAACATATGTAATATGTTTAAGCCATTTAAATAACACTTGGCACAAAACAAGTGCTATGTGAGTGATTGCTATTTTAGTATTAATTTTATTTTTGTTTTGTAAATTGCTTGCTCTATCCTTTACTTATTTTTTTGTTGATATTTATTTATTTACTTATTTTTTGTGAGGAAGATTAGCCCCGAGCTAACATCCATTGCCTATCCTCCTCTTTTTGCTGGGGAAGATTGGCCCTGGGCTAACATCCGTGCTCATCTTCCCCTACTTTATATGGGATGCCGCCACAGCATGGCTTGACAAGTGGTGCGTTAGTCTGTGCCTGGGATCTGAACCTGCAAACCCTGGGCCGCTGAAGCGGAGCATGTGAACTTAACCACTATGCCACTGGGCTGGCCCTGATGTTCATTTTTAAATTGTCTTTTAACAGAAATTTTTAGTTCCCTTTGACCTCAGAGTTAATTAGGAGAGTGGTATTTGAGGTTTTTTTCCCCTGGTATGGATTTTATTAGATTTCAACTTCTAGCTTTGCTTTTTTCTGCCTGGATGCATGTAGTATTCATTCTTTATCCCTGAAATGTTAAAATTTCGAGAGATGTTGGCCTTTTTACACTTCTCTGCTGTATTAGGGAATCTTTTTGTTCTAACATCTTTCAATTTTCTTGTATTATATCTTTACTGCTTTGGTCTCATTTTCTTCTGATATTGTCTGGGATACTAGTTAATAACATTGGATTTTTGGGTTTTATCAATGATTTATAGCATTTTTTCTCTCATCTTTTGAGTCTCTGCCCGTTGTCTCTGCATTTATCTATCATAGTACCGATTTTATTTTCTGCAATGTCAATTCTGTCTTTACTGCCTCCACTCTAGATTTTTTTGTTTTTGTTAGTGTTGTAAAGTTGATTCTGATTCCTAGCGACCCCGGTGTATTGCAGAGTAGAACCCTGCCGGGTCTTTTTGCTCTATCCTCTCACCTTCTGGCTCTATATCAGACAATGCTCTGCTCCTGTTTATAGCATTTTCATGGTCAATTTTTTCTGAGGTGGATGGCCAGGTCATTCTTCCTAGTCTGTCTGAGTCTGGAAGCTCTGCTGAAACCTGTCGACCTTGGGTGACCCTGCTGGTATTTGAAATACCGATGGCATAGCTTTCAGCATCATAGCAACATGCAGCCACCACAGTAGGACAACCAACAGATGAGTGGTGTGGGTCCTTGACCGGAAACAAACCTGGGCCACGAGAATGCTAGACCTTAACCATTAGTCCACCAGGGCTGGATCCACTCCTTCCCCTTTGCTTTTTGCTGACTTTTATCCAAGTAAACTTCCATCTAATTTGTAATCTAACCTCATTTTGCCTTTTATAGTTCATGTTTTCTTAAATGTATTGAGAACATGGAACACATGTTTTCTAATATTTGCTTCTATTTCCTACATAGTAGTTAACTTTTAAATTTTGCTTTTTTTTCATTTTGAATGTTGGCTTCGATTCATTATGCCATGGGATATTTTTATAACTCCATCTCAGTATTTTTTCTCCCTGCATCTTATTTTTGTGTGAGCAGTGGACTACCCATGATTGGTGTTTGCCCTCAAACTGGTAGGTTAGACTCTACCTTTCTGCTCTTAAGCTTGACTACAGCTTGATATCTGTTATGTTGTCAGTTCAGGGATCCATCTCCTGCAGCCTGGCAGGAGGAATAAGGCAAGTGGACACCTGGGCAGTCCAGCAGAGGAATGTTGACTGTGCAGTGTGTTTCTCCATATTTGATGAAGGTGCTGTGCAGGTGTCATGTTTCTGGTTCCAGCTTTTTCTTACTGCCCATTTCTTAGCCAGCTTGCCTCTTGCTTTATATAAGCTGCAGCTGTGCCCAGCCTCCTTCCCACCTGCAATCTCACTGCTTGATATAGCCTCTGTAAGAATTCGGGGGCTTCAAGAAACACTCCTTTCAAATGCCAATGATCAGCCTCAGTAAAGTGAAGCCCAAAGGATGTGTTCAGCCTCTGCTGTCTTAGAACCCCCAGCCCTCAGATATTGTCCCTCCAAATAAGAGATTATGCACTGGAGAATTTGAGAGTTATTCTTTGGTGACTGGTCTTGTTTGCTTTTTATCTCGTCTACTTTTTTATAGCTGAAACTTGTCTAAGTTTCTGCTTTGTGGGTGATATCTCCCTATTTTCTAATTTGAAGGTGGCTTTCTCTCATCTTTTACAGCCCTTTGAACATTTCACTGGAAATCTGAGAATAGGGGGTGTAAGGCACTTGTGGTCTGATTGACATAACCAGTTCTTTTAACATTAGCTTATTGACTTGAACATAACAGACATTCAAAGAATAGCTAATAACTGAATGAAGAACGAGTATCATTTTGAGCTTAAGGGGTACTAATTTTCTTTATGTGACTTTTATATTATTCTTGCATATGTTGAAAATTTGAGATTTCTTCACATTTCTAGATACTTCAAATGGCAATAATGACAATCAGGTTCTGATTGGAACAAAAATTGGCACTACTTTTGAAATAAGTTCAAATGTTTATTCCTTTATTTGTAAAACAAATTTTGACTGCATTCCTTCAAGATGCTGTCCCTGTGTTAGGCAAAACAGATATAAGGATGAATAAGATATGGTTCCTACCCTCCTGTGGGAACTTGACATTATAATAATATGATCATTTATTGGCAGCAATTGCCTTTTTTCTCTTTTTCAAGTCAAACATCAGAATTGTGTTTTGAAAATGGAAGTACGCAGGATAATAAAATGTCTTTTTCTCTCTGGCAATGGAAGTCTTGTTTGAGTAAATCAGTGAAGGAATTATTTTACCAGGGGCTTACAAGAGATTAAGAGAATGTTTATCTCACTAATCCTGGGGTAATGGAGGGAGAATTTCCTCTCTTCTATGGTTCCTAGACTTAGTGGAGTCAGGAAAGTTAAACTTGACTGAATTTACATTTCTTTTGTGTATTTTTTTTTCGCTAAATACATATGATTTTTCATTTTATTAATAACTGGAATCAGTGTGCAATCATATATTAATTTTAAGTATGACTATATTCCTATCCACATATATAATAGAAGACAAAATACAACTTCAGCTTTTGGAGGATAGGCATTTTATTTTTCAGATTTCTAAATGCTAATCAGTACATATCAGTAATAGAAAAAATTTTGCCAAAGAGAAAGAGAGAGATGGATTCTTCAGAGCCAGGCAAAGAAGTTTTCTCAGATGTAGTGGACATTTGTGGGTTTTGTCTGCTTGGCCTCATTTGCCCCTTCTTTTGATAAAATTACCCTGACTTTTCCCTATTCCATAATAGGGAATATTGGGGCTGCAAATGAGGTACCTACCCCTTTACCCAATGCATGGGAATAGGATTCACGCTATACTGATGAGACTCTACCTCATAAAACTGTTGTGAGGATTGAGTTAACACATGCAAAATATTTAGAAGCATTACTGGCACAGGGTAAGCAGGTCATAAGTGTGAACTTTTATTATTATTAAGCAAAGTGATAGAAGGTTAGAAAGTAGTTAGAGTTGGAACATTCTGCCCACACTGCTCTAAGACATACTCCCTCCCTTAGTTCCTCTACCTCGATCCCCAGAGTGACCTAGTTCTGTCCTCCAAGGCTTGGTTATAAAGCATTTCCTCCAAGTTTACGAGCCACCCTGTATCCTTCCAATAAATTCATTTTGACTCAATTTTCTTTTCCTTGCAGTCTAAGAATCTTAATAGATAAAGAGAAGCTCTCATTCAAGCTCCAAACATTGGAATTAATCAATATTCTAATTTTTTTTTTTTTTTTGGTGAGGAAGATTAGCCCTGAGCTAACATCTATTGCCAATCCTCCTTTTTTTGCTGAGGAAGATTAGCTCTAGGCTGACATCCGTGCCCGCCTTCCTCTACTTTATATGTGGGATGCCTGCCACAGCATGGTTTGATAAGCAGTGTGTAGGTCTGCTCCTGGGATCCAAACCTGAGAGCCCCAGGCTGCCGAAGCAGGGTGTGCAAACTTAACTGCTATACCACTGGGCTGGCCCCTAAAATTTTTTTAATTATTTATATTTTTATGTGTTTTTCTTATTCTTTTTGAAAATGGTACTCTATTGTACTGGGAAACTATGTCGAGCAAAATAATGAAACCATCGTAGGATTATCTGACAGAAAAAGTTAGAACATGCAAAATGACAGAAGTATGTAACTGTGCTCGCAGTAGTATTAATTCTTAAAGAAAACTCATTATCATCACCATTAAAATTATATTTGCCAGACACTGCTTAGAGATTTACAGATATTATTTCTAATCTTTACAGCAAGTTTGCCAATAGTATTAACCCCATTTTATAAACGGGAAAGCTGAATGTTTGAGGCTCGTCCATTAGTTAGCAGTTAATGAGAATTCTAGCCCACTTCCACTCACTACAAAGCCTATACCCTCTCTACAATGACAGACTTTAGTTTTCTTAAATTGTGAAATTCTTTCTGTTCCTATACTTGGGATGTTAAGTTGAAATATTTAAATAGTGTTTATTCGTTCTTTCATTAAATATGTATTGACTGACTGTGGGTCAGGTCTTCACGAATGTACGTAAATGTAGCCTTGGAAGATGTGTTTTAAGAAGTGGGGATGGCAAAACAGCATGTAGAGGGGAGAACTTTGTAGATTATTTACATTAAATCTGAAATATGTCAAGGGCAAGGATAATAACTATTTCTCATTTTTGTTCATATAATCCACCCATAATTTATTTCAAGTTGACTCCAGAAAAATCTTATTTCTTCTTGTTCCCCTAATCCCAGTCTATCCTACTCATCTAACATACATTCATACTGTGATGTGTTTAGAAACCTTTCTAAGTTCTAGAGAATTTTAGTTCACTTAATTTTAGGGCATTGTTATGCAGTAAGAATGTAAAGGGTTTCACTTGATAAAGAGAGCTGGAAACTTCTAGAAACTGGATAAAGTCCCAAATATACCAATACTGCTATTAAGGTTTTAGACACACTTGTGTAGGGCCACAGATAAATAGCCACAATCCCAGCCTCCAAGAAGCTAGAATCTATTGATTGTGCGGAAACATTTATAGCATCTATATCCAAATCTAGCAACCGCTTTGTCTTTACCTTTTCTAGCACTCACAATGGGGATCTTGCAGGAAGGTGCCGAAAACTTTAAATTTTAACCTTTTCCCTCCCCTCAATCTCACACTGTATACTATCCCTGTTCAGCAACAGAAGGGAAGAGGTTAAACAATTTGCCCCATTGACAGTAGAATTTGCTTAGTTTGTGCAGAAGAAATTTTGTGTGCTCAGAGATATCAATGTTTGCTTTCCATGTAATGGGAAAAAAACATAAAGGTAATGAGTAGATACTCCAGTAACTGAAATGCCGAAGAAGCATAGTCAGGCTTTGGTTCTACCCATGCTGGAAGGTTTTACATATTCAAATGCATTGCTAATGATCCATTTTATTTTAAAGACTTGGTCTATGTGAGATTGTATTTGAAAAATCTGTGCAGATGGGGGGACTGTAATATTTCTTTGGAAAATTGATGAAAAGATTGAACCCAGTTAGAGAGTATGAATGCTTGAATAAATGATTCAGGACAAAACAGGCTAAGCAGTGAGTACCTAAGTGAGCTTTTCTTATTATTAAGCAGAGTGGCAGAAAGTTAGAAAGTGGTACGAGTCGGAACATTTTGACCACCAGTGTCAGCTTCCTGAAGACACTTAAAAAAAAAAAACTTTGTTTTTCTCATAACTGGTTTTGATATAGTAAAATATCCAGTCTCCTTTTTATTTCTTTCCAAACACTTTGTTGTTGTTGGTAGTGGGTGGAGATCAATTGCCTTGTAATAGAAAAACAAGTTATGGCTAGTTTTATGTTTCTCATTCTGTCTGAATCTCTTTGAATTCCTCAGGGTGCTAGTTAGGAGTCTCACTGGGCTCCTACAGGAGATTGTGAGCTCTGTGTGTCCACAGCGGAAACCAGGCTGAACGTGAGTGTATCCCAGAAGCAGCACCAACTGCCCTGTGGGTTAGAGATCCCTTAAGGTGGAGGTGGCTGAACTGAGAAGCCCAGGTGCTCAGAGCACCTCCCCAAACCACGGCTTCCCAGGCCAGTGGTTCCAAAGCTGGCTGAGGTTTAAAACATACAGACACCAGGGTCCAACCAAACATTCCAAACTAGCATATCCAAGAGTGGATCCTGGAAATCCACCTTCTTAATAAGAAATCTGAAGGTCAGCTAGGATTCTGAGCTACCATTTTAGGTTCTTTGTGAAGAAGGAACGGCTCTCCCTCCTTATTCCACTGGCACAATGGCTGTCGTGCATGGTGAGAGAACAGGCACCAATGTGTTCTGGAAGAATAAGGCCTGTGTTTGGGGCAAGCTTCTCAGTACATCTACCTTTTTTTAAGACTCCATCTGCCCATCCCAAATTGCCAGCTTTACTTCGCAGTAATCTGAATTGCACATTTTCATCCACTTTCCCTTTTTCTGGCTTGGCTTTGCCCTGGCCAAATATTAGGTGGCTAGAAAAGTGACCATGTACCTTAAAGATAAATATTGAAGTATAATAATTTCGGTAATTAGTGGAGGTTCTAGAAAATAGAACTTTACCTATTGAAGTCCCTAAACTTAAAAAGGATTAAAACTCCTTTGCTATCATAAACAAATATTAAACATTTGTATTTTTCATGGTGATTCAGAATTGTCATTAAGATATGACTTATTTTACTGTGCTGTGCAATATATTAGGGAGGTTGTTGAAGGAGATGGACCATGTTCTGCCATTTTTATTTTGTGTTGTTGTTGTTGGTTTTGGTTTGCCTGTGTGGTGCCCTTAACTCTGCCTGGTCTTTGAGGGCCAGCTGCCTCTGTCTCACCGTCAGCCTGTTTGCCTGGGCAGTACACATCCCTTCATTTTCTGTTTCTAATCTTTGCGGGCTGCAGTACCAAACAGAAAAACTGCTTAGAACTGGGTCTAAATTAGAGTGAGCTGGATTCTGGGCAAAGGTCTGGCAATCTCTCCTGGGAGTAACTGTCCCAGCTTTGGGAGATGAATGTCACGATGTGTATTCTGGCTGCCCAGAAGGTTTTGTTTACTTGTTTACTTTGTTTACCAGTGCATGGCTGTGTTTCAGAGGACTCTCAGTTATTGGAGTGGTGAGTTCTGAATAACTAAATGTTATTGTCTGTAACGTAAAACTTAGAGTGAGCATTTGTCCACGTGTCAGCATATTCATTTTAAACCTGCTGAAACTAGAGAGAAAGGATGAAAATGCCCAGTTGAAATGCAGAGCAAACACAATCAGAACATTGATTTTTCTTTCTTTCTCAGAGTATGAGCGATGCTGGGTCCTGGGCTGCCACAGGACGAGGACTTGACTTCTCTCCTTCCTATTATTTTATTTTGCCCCCAGAAAATCACTTGGCACCTGTCATAGCCACACAAACCCTTGACTGCTTGGTAGCTTAGGAAAATGCAACCCTTTTTTTCTATGTGCACATAATCAGAGCAAATAAAAGCACCTGCAAGGTTATCTTATGGGAGCAAAGGAGGACTAACGCCCAATGCACAAAGGAAACCACCACTGCCCTGGCTGCTCTCCTGGGCAAGGCGTTTGGTGCCACAGAGCAGCCGTGTGCAGAGACGCTTTCCTTGGGTACAAGAGGAAGGACATTCCTTACTGAGCTCAGCCCTCAGTAGCCCCTTCGTGGCAACAGGCAGGGCCACCACTTACAGGAGACATAGTCACCAAAGCAAGTTATTGATCCGTATATCTTTGTGGTCCGTGAAGAGGGCTTCCGCCTGGCTTTCTGCTCTTTGCCATTAACACCATAAATCCGTCTGCCAAAAATGATAGCCATCACCAAGCATTCTTGGCTTCTCCTTTATTTATTTATCTCTATAAATCTTACTATTCTCTCTCTCTTCTTCTGTTTCTCTTTCCTTTGCTTCTTATCTCTTTTGGACCTGTTCTGAAAGTATGTTTTATTTAACTACTTGATGACTGATGCACGTTGGCTGAATGTAAAGAGAGGGAAAATGTTTTAATGACCATCATCAGGTTTTCTGTGTTTGCAGTCAGCACGGCTCAGGCTGAGCTAAATGGGAAGGTATCCATGGTGAGAGAGGCGGAATGCGCCAGGCTTTTGTGCCAAAGGGAGATGAAACGTGTGTCGTATATTTGGACGTATCTGAAGTCAGTGATTTCAAAGTTCCAATCCTGAGTTTATCATTACTGATCAGCTTGCAAGACAGAATAAGAATATATTAAAACAAGTGGCAAAATGGGGTAAATCTCCAAAAAGACTTAAAAATAAAACCAGATAGAAATGGGTTAGGGTTAAAAGATGCTTAATAATTAAACTAATGTTTAATTTGTTTAATTGTAATGTCAGTGACTATTTTCTTTTAAATAATTAAGCAATCATTTCAGCTTTTAAAGGACAGATTGTAAATCCTAAAAATGATTCGCAATGAAATAATTATAATGTGCCAACTTATACTTATTCATATTCTTGTATTAGCAATGTTGTAGGAGAAAAGAAAACTGCAAAAGAGGTGTTTTGTTTTTCAAATATTGAGTTACTATATGGTTTTTAAATTTTGTTGTCAGATTTATTGTGAAAAATTATTGCCTGTTTATACTTTTAAGATTTTCTAATCTGTGGGCTTCCACTCATTTATTGGTGAGAGAAGATTCAGAGTCCTGATGGGGCTTCTCTGCCTTATAAAGATAATTGTAGCTGTTTGTGGAAAAAGGTTGACCTCATAACCCCTTACCAATTTATCTAAAGACTAAATATTGACCTTTGTCACATAGCTGCCATATGCCATTTTAACATGTATTATTCCAGATTTGTTTTTCATAGGGTGATATTTAGAGACAAGGGTAAAATGACATTGAATATGAAAGAAGAAAGTATTGGTAAAGAAATATTCAAAATACTTAGGACATTTGCCTTTCTAATTTATAGTTTGATTTTATAGTACCTGTAATCCATTTGCAATTTTATTATGATCCTTAGGTGGATATGCCTTTTTGAAGCCAGATATAGAGTAGGCATGGAGAGTATAGTATGTTCATCAAGAGATTCTGGAGTCTGATTGCTCAGTTCCATTCTGGCATCACCCTTGGTTATATGATCTTGAAAAATTACTTACACTTTCTGTACCTTATTTTTCTCCTTTAAAAAAGAAAATAATAATACCACTTTCCTCATAGGATTGTTGCAAAATTATAGATAATCAATTTAAAGCATGTAGCTCAGTGCCCAGGGTGTGGAAAGATGCAACAAATGTCTATAACTACTGTTTAGGTTGTCCTAGCTGCAAATGAATTTCTGTACAAATTCTGACAAACTGAAAACACTTCCAAAATTAATTAAAAGTCAGTTGTCTTTGAAAGAGGCCACAAGTGACGTAAAAGTTAGGTAGATTAAACACAATAAACAAAGCAAAGCAATAAAATCCACTTCATGGGCACTTAATTAATATTTGTTGTATTAAAGAGAATTGGGTATTAGGCATTAGGAACTCATAGATTCCTAGACTATCTGGGTTGGGTGTGGAAACTTAAGTAAATATCACCCTTTCCAACTGTCTCATTCAGTGTTTTTATCCCTCTGCCATGTTCCCATGGAGTAGGCCCTTCCAGTGATGGCGACCCATCCATGAAGAGCCAGTTCTGATTATTAGAAAGATCTTTTACGTTGGGCTGACATCTGCTTCTCTTGCTCTCACCCATCTTTCCTGGTTTGGCTTCTGTGGCTCTTTATATATTAGTGCTTACATATTTGAATATACCTATTTCTAATATTCTCCATTCCCTTCATTTCTCAGACATAAATCCCCAGTTCCATCAACCTTTCTCAAATGACATGATTTCAAGTCCTCTTATGTTATGACTGATGAACTTTGGAACAGAACTTATTTCAGTTAGAAAATGTATTTAGCTACAAGTAACAGGGACCACCAGATTAGAGGCTTAAAACAGAAAGGGGTTTATTTTTCTCTCACATAAAAGAAATTCTTCAGTAGACAGCTCAGGGCCGATATGGTGACTCAGCAAATTCATTGGGAACCCAGGGTCTTCTAGTTTCTTCTCTGCCATCCTGAAGTTGTGATTCTCATCCTCAGGCTCTAGAGGTGACCATTGTGGCTATGGCAGTCATGTTCCCGTTCTAGTCAGGAAAAATGGGAAGGGCAAAAAGCAACAGGTGGATACCTCCTGAGTCGGCCTCTCCTTTTAAGGAGCTCTTTTGGACACATTAACAGCAACTTCTACTTCTTATTGGCCAGAATTTTGTCACATGCTCAACTGTAATGTAAGGGAGGCAAGGAAATGTAGTTTTTAAGCAAATTTCCTCGCTACCCTGAATAAAAGCAGGGTTTTTTTCAGTAAGAAAAAAGGGGTAGATTAGATATAAGGTAGGCAACAGGCAGTCTGCATCAGGATGTCCTCTTAAAATATCCCCTTCTGAAATGTGGTCCCTCCTACTTCAACAGCAGTCTTCATAGGAGATGACTCTGAAAAGTAGAATGGGGCTACATCTGTCTGGAAACCTGACTTCTAGAAAATGTTACTGATTAATTAAACATCAGAGAAAAAGCACAGAGCTCCTTGGGCAGAACTTTGTTTATCCAACTCGTTTGAGCTTAGAGCCAATAATCTTAATGTTTACCAAGGCTTCCTACCTGCTGGAAGTTGAAAGCCTGCTCTTTCCTGGACTGTTTTGTGCTCTGCACTACAAGCAGTGTACAAATGTAGTGGGTCTGTAAACCGGCCTCTGATTGGGCTAACTTTTTCATGAGAGTACAACTTACTAAAATGCCTATGAGTAAGTGGCATAGTTGTAAAGTCATTTTAGGGGGGGTTTAAGTCTGTTAATGAAGTTTTTTATGATATGTGTATTAGTGCCAATAATATTTTAAGAAATTATTCCAGATTACAGAGTCTTGCTGGGATGGATACCACTTAGAAAATTCATCTAACCACTTTGTTGTTAACTGCTTTCTGTCCAAAGGATCCTGGATTTCTCTAGAGGGGGAGGGGGCAAATCATAATAGTACTCGAAATCATAATAGTAATCATAATAGCAAATCATAATAGTACAGGAAAAACCATAAGTAAAACCAAAGAAAATGAATTTTTATTCTACAAGGACTCCTGGAAACTTTCAGCTGATCTCTGAAAGTGAAAGGAGATGAGATAAGAAGATTAATTGGTACATCACAGACATCAGCCAGTACACACATGCTCTACAGAGAAACCCAGACCTAGCAAGCTCAACTGTGGTTCATAGCTGGATGGTGGTGGTGGTAACAATCAAGGGCTTTCTTCTTGCTTAAGTCTCATAAATACAGGTAATGCGAGCAGTAACTGATCTATCTCCGAAAAACCTGGAGAAAAGCCTCAGTTGGTTGATTTTCTGGGCTCTTTAGACAAGGAATGGTCTCAGCACCAAGAATGCTTAGGTTTAACATCATTTACAAGGCCAACTTAAAAAGTGTATCCTTTCTGTTGTTGTTTTCTCCTTCTTCATTTTCATGTTGGAGTTGAAACCTATGACCTCTTATCTACTTGATTTCCTCATCTCTCTGAAATAGATAGGAATGGAATGTAAGACTACAATCCAGGAATACATGGATGAATGCAAGTTGTGTCTGGCCTCCTCATACTCTTACTTGACTCTGGCAGAATTTTATCGGACAATCACAGAAGGTTTCTCCAGTTTTTCCATCAGCCATAGGAAGAAGTGGCAAAAATATGGTCAGAGATATGGTTACTGATTTCATAAAGGCAATGGTAACTTTGGTGATGGAGGGGAAAAAAGCCCAAGAAGGCATTTTGCTTTTACCTTATAATCATTAGCCTGTGTTCTCTATGAGTTTCAATTACTATCCTTCATTCATTTATTCATCTATTTAATGAATAATACTCATTTACTTAGTACCTGCTATATGCTTGGCATTATGCTAAGTTCTGAGGATGCAAAAATCTATGAGTAACTGTTTCTGTCCTTGTAAAGCTTGTGATTAAGTGACTACTGATAACTTACCTTTGTATTCTATTTTAGATTTCTTCAAGTACACAAGCATTATAACAAAATCCTTTAAGAAAATCTCAAGAGAGGTAGGGTGGGTGTTAATAGTCCTATTTTAAAACTGAAGAAATTGAGGCTCACAGAGGTTAAGCAGTCTATCTGGATTGCCCAGCAAGTTAACAGCAGAAAGAGTTAAATGTTAATTCTTGGTAAGTTTCACATTTTCATGTAATGAGTTATTTATATGTGAAATTTTATTATAAGAACCTTAAGTGAAGTTTGATGTCTGTTTTTAACATCTCTCAGTAATAATAATATTCTGACCCAGATTCCTGAAATACAGGTATTTCATTCAGGTTGGTTCATGCATTGCAGATCTGAACTACTGATAAAATGGGAGAAAAGAAATGGCAATTGAATTTGTTGGTTGTTGAACCTATTTTGTAGTCAAAATTGTAGTGGTCTCAGACTGACTGGAGTCTGACAGTTAAGGTTTGACTCCTATCATATGGCAGCTGTTATGGACTTGATAAAGACTTACAGGCTATTGGGAAGTGTGTATTTCAAAGCAGCAAATCTTATTTAAAGGATTACTTAAGAAAATAGAATCATGCCTCCTGTTTTCTAAAGAAGTCAGATAACATTTTTTTTCTTTTTAAACAACCAAAAATAGGGACTTTTTTTTCCTTTAACCTTCTCTCCACACAACTTTCATTTCTCATTTCAAAGTAGATTTTATGGTGGTTACTATCTGTCTTAACATATCCTGCTGCAAGAGGGTTTAATCTATCCAGGGCTAAAAACACAGAAAATATGGACATGGCCAGTAAATGTTACTTCTCTTTACAGGAGGACCAGTGACTCTCCAGCCTTGCACGTACCAGGACCACCTGGGCAGCTTGTAAAATATTCTGCGGCCTGGGCTCTAGATTACCTGGAACTATAGAGTCTCTGGGGGTGGGGCCCAGGAGTTGGCATTGTTTTAAAACATGCCTAGTGATTCTAATGTACAGCCAAGGTTGAGAATAGCTAGAAACTCCCACTTCTATGGGAAAGCAAAGTAATCAAATTAAGCTAATTGGTACTAAAGAGTGAACAACTTATAGTTGTTCATTTGAATTTGAATAGCGTCATTTGAATTTCCAACATCAGCATCTAACAAAGATTCTGGTCAGTGTGACAAAGTGTAATGAAGACATTCAGGCAAGGGCAGAAAGTATTTCAAGCAAGAGAGTTTTCTGTATTCATTGAATTTCACCACTTAGATGGCTAGCCCGTCTAGCTTGACAACTGCTTTGCTTATGTGGCCCTCCTGGCTTTGAATTCATCCTCCTAAGATCAACTGTGTTAAACACTTATCTGATGCCTATATTTGAGTAGGTTTTTCCTGAAACTGAAATTTGTAAGAATATAAATATGTTTGACTGCCCAGAGCCTTGATTATGTATCTGTCTTTGCCTCTTTTTCGTTAGAGCTGTGCTTATACAGGGAAAGTAAAATGGAGGCCCTAAAACAATCAGTGGGATATTAGAACATTTGAAGCTTCATTCTTCTTTTTTTTTTTTGAGGTATTTTTGGCTAATATAGAAGGGGTTGGGTATCAAGTTATCCAAATATTTCTTAGATTTTCTAGCTACCTAGAATGTATTCTTCTCTCTTTCTTTCTTTTTTTTTATGAGGAAGATCAGCCCTGAGCTAACATCCATGCCAATCCTCCTCTTTTTGCTGAGGAAGACTGGCCCTGGGCTAACATCCGTGCCCATCTTCCTCCACTTTATATGGGATGCCGCCACAGCATGGCGTGACAAGTGGTGTGTCAGTGCGCACCCTGGATCCGAACCCAGGCTGCCAGCAGCGGAGCGCGCGCACTTAACCGCTATGCCACGGGGCCGGCCCCTAGAATGTATTCTTCTATTCATTACATTTCTCTGTGCATTAACCTCAACATCTATACATTCATGATTGGAATGCCTATGCTCTTTTTTTTTTTTTTGTGGGTAGGTGGTAATGCCTATTACATTTGTCAAATTCTTCAGTATAAGGTGTGTGGACAGTGAGGTCGAAGAGAGCAGAATTCACATCCTGGTTTAACTTCCTTACTAGCTGTGTGAGCTTGGGCAAATCATTAACCTCTCCAAGCCTCAGTTTTCCTATCTGTAAAGTGGGAATGATAATAGTTTCTGTCTTTTAAGCTTCTCGTGGAGTTTGAAGAAGATATTGTATGTAAAACACACGGCACTGTGCCTAGCACATAAGCGCCAAATATTAATATCGTTATTGTTATTATTATTATTGAATTCTTTGGAAAAAAAGGTTGAAGGAAAATGAATAATTGCTTTGGAGATTAAGGATTTTTCAATGGAAAAAGTTGCATTTGTCCCTATTGCGAGTATTTGAAATGTGATACTTTGAATATCTGAAATCTAAAATCAAGAGCTATGACAGCATGTTTTATCTCAAAGGAATGCTATAAAATTTTGTCTATTTTGGCGTATGCTTTATCAAAGTCATTTTACCCGCCTCTAACATTTTATGGGAGAGGCTGGAAAATATGCATCCACAGGAAGAAGGAGAGATGCAGTTTCTTTCTGGCAAGTCACAGGAATTCCTTGGAAGTGTGGTGGGGTGGGATGTGGTCAAACCAGTAAAGGGTTGCTGTAAACTCTAAATCTTTTTTTTTTGTTTTGAACATGGCTACCAATCCTTATTTGAATGTCAAAAGATTGATTTATCTCTGAACTAATTAAGAGTGAGAGATGAAATCTTGGAAACAGCATGTACAGATAGTCGTGATCTTCCAGTCACTTTACAGAAATGTCTACGTGCTGACCTTCTCCAGAGCACAAAAATACTGTGTATTTTCTCCTTGCTTAGTGTGTTTTAAGTGCTATCATTTAGGTGACTTTATGTTATCACTCATTTCAGAAACAAAGAACAAACAGAGACCATAAAGTGCTTGATCTAAAGATTAAAGCAATTTACAAGGAGTGGGAATGGAAACTAAATTCCCCACCTTTTCTCCTTTGGCCTCAAATTTTCTTCCTTCTGGGTAGCTTTTATTTCTCTCCCCTCATTGATACTAATAGGTTATTGCAACCTGTGTCTATCTTTACTATATTTCCCTCTAATTTAATCCCTATCTCTATGTGTACACTTTAAGTAGCAGTTTCTGAATTCAAGAATCATTGCTTCCTTGGCTCATGAGGGTGAAAGCTGGCCATGTATTCATGTGTGTGCATGTTCATAAAATATGCTTTGAATTTTACTCCTGGGACAGTGGTTGAAATCTTACCCAGAGTTATTCTGTTAGTTACAAAAGTAGGCATTGATTGATATATGACAGGAGAAAAGCATCTAATTTCAGGAATATTTTATTTTATTTTGAGAACAGGTGAGAATTGAGGTTTTTGTTTTTTTTTTTGTTTGTTTTTTGTTTTTTTTTTTTACTTCTGTCTTTATGAATTCTTGGTGAAAACACTAATTTTTATGTCTTCCAGACCAGGAATTCTATATTCTTGCAACTATTGGAGTCCATTCTTACCTTTTCTCTCCTATATTAGGCACATTTGTTCAGTGTTAAGTCTTTTGTTTTCCATGATCCTAATTAAAATTTTTAGATGAATTAAAATGCATTTCCTTGCAAATCAAAACTACAATATCACCTCATACCTGTCAAAATGGCTATAATTACCAAGACAAGAAATAACAAGTGTTGGAGAGGATGTGGAGAGAAGGGAACTTTCATACACTGCTGGTGGGAGTGAAAACTGGTGCAGCCACTATGGGAAATAGTACGGAGATTCCTCAAAAAATTAAGAATAGAACTACCACACGATCCAGCTATTCCACTGCTGGGTGTTTATCCAAAAAACATGAAAACATGAATGTATAAGGATACATGCACCCCTATGTTCATTGCAGCATTATTCACAATAGCTAAGACTTGGAAGCAACCTAGGTGCCCATCAAGGAACAAATGGATAAAGATGTGGTGTTTATACAGAATGGAATACTACTCAGCCATAAAAAGATGAAATCTTTCCATTTGTGACAATGTGGACGGACCTTGAGGGTATTATGTTAGCATAATGAGAGGGAGAAAGTCAAATACCATATGATCTCACTCATAAATAGAAGATCACAACAACAACAAACAAACACATAGAGACAGAAATTGCATTGCTGGTTACCAGAGGGGAAGGGAGGAGGAAGGAGGGCAAAAGGGGTGATTCGCACATGTGTATGGTGAGGGGTGGTAATTAGTCTTTGGGTGGTAAACATGATGTAATCTACACAGAAGTAGAAATATAATGATGTACACCTGAAATTTATGTTATGTTATAAACCAATGTTACTGCAATAAAAAAAAGTGCATTTCCTTGTAGCTTATGTTGCAGGCATCAAATGATTAAAAAACAAAATTCATTTTCCTACCATGAACTTAATGAGTCATACTCTGGAGCAGAGTGGGGGTTGGCGGGAGGAAGGAGCTGGGTGAAGAAAAGTAAAAAGTAAAAAGCAGGCATATATCAGGAAGAACTCCAGCCAGGCCTGATATGCTGAACTTGACTGATGCTGCTTTACGATATGTGTCAAAATACATGCAGGAAACAGCTTTTGCTTCAAAGTTTGGAATGTTGTGGTAACTGATATTTAAGTGAAGGAATGTTACAATTGGAAGAGATGACCTAAAACTCTTCCAAAACGATCAATTTTATTTATTAAGCTTACTGAAGAGAAGAAAAGTGACAAGAGAAGGCATAGATCATTTATTTATTTGACAAGGTACTCAGAGTTCTTTTCCTTGGTAGAGCAGCAATTAAGACAGATTTTATTACGCTCAGCATGTGTGTTCGCCTGGGTTAAAATTGTTTAAACATTTACTGGTAAGGCGTTAATGAAAGTAAGTCAGCCCATACGACTGTTACCTCCCTGTCTGTGGAACACTGTGAAAGCTGCATTTTTAGCGGATGATGACCACAGTTGTTTTTAGAATTCCTGAATGAAGTCATGAAGTCTTAGAAATTTTGGAACCTAAAGTTTTGACTCATGATAAAATTTGAATAATTGCTTTGTAGAAAAGGGCCTGGTCTAATTTTGAGCCTGTGGCTTCATTCTTACAAGTTGGAGGCTCATTTCTGAGGATAATATTTATAAGCCCCATAATTAAAGCAATACTTTTATTTAAGTTATGAGGAAAGTTAGACTTATTAAGTTATGAGGAAAGAGATACATCCAGGTCACTTTAGGATACCATTTCTCAAATCGGGTGTTCTATGCTACAATTCTACAGTTAAATGTGCTGCAAAATAAAGACATCAGGGGACCCTCTGCTAAGTAGGATTAAGAAAAAAATTTTTTTTTTGGAGCAAGATTTCTAAGAGATTTAAGCATGCAAATGGACATTGTGACTCATCAAGAAAGGACATGGCGTTCAGCATTTCCCAGACTCTTATCAAGTAGTATCTATTCTCATCTCTCAGAATGCTGTTTCTCAGAACACACTTAGGGAAAAGCTGCCTGGACTGATAGGGTTCCTTGTAAGTACCCAGCTGGCGCTCAGCCCCTCTGGACCTTGGTCTTCCAAAAGAGCATTACCATGTCTGATTCAAGTGCAGGCCTTGTGACCCCCTTCTCTGGGCTATAGCGTTTGGACTTCCTGAGAGAGAGGATCCAGTGGAGTCCATTGGCTACTATCCAATATGGGTCACTCCTATTGATCCATGTTGAACCAAGCTGCCCCAGAGCAGTTTGGCCTTTATACATGATCCTTTGGCCTTAGCATGGATTCCTGGACCAGTTAGCTGCGGCAAAGATAGTAATATGAAATGGCCCAAACCATAGAATTTTAGTGCTGTTTTTCCTTAGATGTAGGCTATGACAGGTAGTTAAGTTTGAAGGACTGTTCTGCTTAGGTGGCATCCACCTCCCTGTAAGGGGTTCATTCATTCATTCAGCAAGCAGTTTGGATACCTATATGGAGCACCATGTTAGGCTTTGAGGATACAAACATGAATAACATATTTCCCTGGTTCTTAAGCACCTTATGGGTCATTTAAACAGTTCATATAATGGTTGTTTTTGCTTGCTTCATAAGATATTTTTCAGATATAAAACCAGCTGCTTTGTTTTCGAAAGCCAGTCTGGGTGATTTAACTACATATACATGACCTTCTTACTATTTTTCTGTTGCTATTTGCTCTTATATTTGGCATAGTGTTCTGCAGTATTCTTCCACAGAAACCAACACCAGGCAGTGCTAGCACAGGCATGGGGCACCAGTCCTTGTTGGTTGTTTAATCGATAACAAGGGCAGCTTATGGCCTCTTTCCCATACAGGCGACATGGTGCAAGTCTACATGATGCCACTTTCTTTTCCGTTATGCATTTTCAGAACAGGCAGCCCAGATGGCACTTGACTCATTGTGAGGCAGGAGGGGGACATGGAGGCAGCATCCACAGCACTGCCAGAAGGAAGGCATCAATAACAGTTGTGTGGATCTTTGCTGCCTGTGAGCTATTTCTCCCTGTGCTCAGGTGCAGGTCTTGACGAAAAAGAGAATTCCAGGGCAAGAGAAAAATTAATTTGTTCTCTTATCTGAGTTTAAAAGGATCCCAGGCTCATGGCTTACTGTGCTTCAAGTTCAATACTGCCAGTGTAGAGGGATCCCTATAGCTGCTGGCTCTGATTAAATATGTTGTAAATTACATGCAGGAACATCAGCAGGTTAAACATCTATTTGGGGTAAAAAAAGGAACAATTCCCATCTGGGAAATTTAAATATATCTATTAGAGTCTACTTCACAAAGAAAGTTGGGATATCTTAGAATAGAAAGAATAAAAGGTAAGGTTACTGAATTTACTGTTGATGTTGACACCAGTTGCTGAAAAATTTGTTTATAATTACTTGCATTCATAGCCAGACAGAGATAATGAATGGGGGTGACATTCTGGGCTTCTAAGAACCCACCACTCATCCTTCTTTTGGTTAATGTTCTGCAAAGCAACCATCTCATGCATTGTTCTTTATTGATTCATTGGGTAACTGCTGATTCCAAAACTGAGTGATAACACTGCTTTCCCTTTGGTCAGTTCTTTGCTCATCTGTTCTTCACAATTCTCTGAAGGCTTACTCACCATGTGGAAGACACTGTGCAAGGCACCCGGGGAAATACAGCAGTGCACAAGGCGTGCTCCCTGCCATCCACTGACAGGTACACAACTACACACAATACAAAATGTGTGTGATACATTTCATACAAAGTGGTGTAAAGGAAGTTGTAACAGCTTTGTAGAATGTGATCATGAGTAGGCAGACTCTGGTCACTGATGGATCAGTGTGGACTAGTTTGTAAATATGTTGTATAAAGACCCTGAACAACACCATGGCAACCTCCTTTTTCATAAACATCAAACTCATGTTATTGTATTCTTTCAGGACTGCATTTTGCAACTTCCATGCACTCTTGAAGCAACGGCCGTGACACCATAGCTTTTGTTCCTTTCAGACAGTTCACCTTATTGGTATATTACAGGCCATCGCCAAACCCCAGCATGGTCAAGTGTCTAGTCCGGTGCTCAGTGTTTCAGAGGCAGAGCTAAGACATGCCTGACTTTAAGGCAAATTGTGCTCTGATTTATGATGAAGTTTTAACATTTTAATGAAGGAGCTTTCCAAATTTTATTACGTATTATTTGTATGTAAAAGATTATTTTCACTTACCATATGTCATTGATTTTAAGGCACACATTTTACATTTTTGAAATCAGGATATTTTACAATCAATGGCATGTCATCATTTAATTGGCAGCATTCCTCCTCATCCTTTAAAAAAATCTTTAAAGACACATGCCTCTACTACAGGAGCATTGGAAACTCCCTCCCACCCCCTCATGTTTCTTGTACATTCAAGGAATTCAGGGATTCGTGCCATTTGGGTCCTACAGTTGAGAGAAAATCAGGGCTTCTTATCTTATATCTTGACATATTATTGTGTCCTCTTCTTTGTGAAAGAGGGAACAATAGCATAGACAGATATGGGTTAAAATTGGCTCATGAATTTGGACTTTTTCGTAACGAATACATCAACATGCAGTGAATGCTACAAAGTGTATATTCTTCCACTATGCCCATGGGCATATTTGAGGAATGTAACAGGTGGAAAAGACATTCCCATATGATAAGGTAAATGACTATGAGAGGTGTAAGAACGCAATTTATAAATAATACCAAATGACAGGGTAAGATGATCAATATAAATCCTGATTGGGAAGAGGTTACCTTGGGCTGGGAAAAGTTAATGGGTGATAGGAGAGCTGAACTGGCTTTTGAAAGCAATAAAGGATTAGGATAAGAAGAAATGGGGGGGGTGGGAAAATATGTTTTCTTCCCTAAATTTTTTTTTAACATTTATCTCCAGTAGATACAGCCATAGATGAACTCAAAGTGAATGTGTATTTTTAGGCTCTGAACACGCATTTGAAAATAACAGCATACATTTATGAGATTGGCTGTTTTACTAAGAATCAATTAGAATATATCTGCTTTTCTGGGAATTTTGAACATTTTTCACTAATTTGGAGTGGTGAAAGAAGACAGCAGAGCACTGACTCATGTTTGAGATAGCACAGGAAGGATCAGCTGGACAGATTTAACTCCAGAGAGATTTCAAGGGGACTGGCGATCTTAGTCCTGAATGTGAAGTGAGTATAACCCATGACTCAGAGAGCATTCTTTTTTTTTTTTTTATTCCCCCAAAGCCCCAGTAGATAGTTGTATGTCACAGCTGCACGTCCTTCCAGTTGCTGTATGTGGGATGCGGCCTCAGCATGGCCAGAGAAGCGGTGCGTCGGTGCGCGCCCGGGATATGAACCCGGGTCGCCAGCAGCAGAGCGCGCGCACTCAACCGCTAAGCCACGGGGCCGGCCCAGAGAGAGCATTCTTGAACTGGGTAAAATGACTAAGCCATTCTCAACTGAAACAAGCTAGACTAGGCCACACTTGGATTATTTAGCAGGTGATGATGAGGTCTTCTAAATGAACAAGTCACAGTTTTGGAAGATAGTCTCAGCTTCCCTTGTGGTAATGCCACTAATGTTTCAAATCACTGCAGGCTCCTTCTGCCTGAGCTTGGGCTGTGGGATGCTGGCTACATGCAGCACTTGGTTGAGGGCTCATTCTCAGTCTTAAATGGGCCTGACTTCCCCCCTCACCTCTCAGTCATTTCCTTCCTTCCTTCTTCTAACACTTGAAAGCTCAATTTGAGCATTCCAGAGGAGTTTATCAATAAAGTTTTATGTTATTTCTTTACATTTGCATTGCAATTCTAAACTTTAAAATTGAGTGATGAAGACTCACTCCACAATCATGAATACCAGATCATATTGCTTATTTAAAAAATTCTTTTTTTTTTCTGTTTTCTGCTTATATTTGGTCCTAATGACTAAAAGTCTTGTGGAATACATTTAAGAAGTTTTCTTCCATTTTAACAATTTGTCTGAGACTTGGGATATCAGATTTCTCTTCTTTCCATCCTTTCCATTCTTTCCATCTCCTAGAGGAGCAGTTATCCACCTTGCTGCACAGGAGATACTTTTACAAAGTACTAGTGCCCAGACCCCACCCACAGAGATTCTGATTTATTGGCCTGAGGTAGGGTTCAGAATCAGATTTTTTTTTTTTGAGATATAATTTACATATAACTTACATATAACATTATATTAGTTTCAGATGTACAACATAGTGATTTGATATTTGTATGTGTTGTGAAATGATCGCCACAATAAGTCTAGTTAACATCCATCACCACATGTAGTTACAAATTCTTTTTCTTGTGATGAGATCTTTTAAGATCTCTTCTCTTAGCAACTTTCAAATATTCGATACAGTATTATTAACTACAGTCCCCATGCTGTACATTACATCCCCAGGACTTATTTATTTTATAACTGGAGGTTTGTACCTCTTGATCACCATCACCCATTTTGCCCACTCCCTATTTCCTGCCTCTGGCAACCACCAATTTGTTCTTTGTATCTATGAGTTTGTTTTTTTAAGAATCAAGTCTTTTTTAAAACACTCCCCAGGTGATTGTAGAGTCAGGCTTGAGAACCACTGTGTCAGTGTTGAAACCTGGTCAGAACCAGTGAAAACCTCTAAATCCAAGGGGCAAGGCTGGTCCGGTTTAGTGAATCACGAAGCAGAATTTCTCTGGAAGCTATTGGAACAAAGACTACTGTGGATATCCAGAACATTCTTGCGCTCCAATGCTGAATTACCCCTAGATTAAGGATTTTGACTTTATCTGTTTCTGCCCTCTATCTTCAGAGCAGCCCACCTAGTCACCCCTGTGGCTAATGTATAGAGTACCTTTATGAAAGTTAGAAAAAACCACCCCTTGTTTAAGACACTATTACTGTTTTCTGGGAAATTGTTAGAGTAAATATACAAACTATGATAATTTTGTAAATGGTACCCTATGGAGTTGCGCAGTGCACAGCTGGCACAACCACATCCTGTGACCCATCGCGTTCTTGTTTTTCATGTTTAAACAAGTCATGACCGGAACTAGTGACCTGGAGACTATAGGCCTCAGATGACAATTGTTGGCAGGCTGGTCTAGGCATGGCAACTAAGATAAAAAGCAATTTCAAAGTCTGAGATGATGGGTTAAGATGTTCTCAAAAGGCTCCCTGCCTCATGGCTCTGTCATGTTGCTTAATTTAGCCCAGGTTGCTAGGGAAATGAATACAAAGTTGACCAAGGCAGTGTCTGGAAGCTGTGCGTGAATAATAAATAAAATTCATGGTAAATATGCCTTTGCTTGACAACCTTAGATTGCTTTATTTGCTTATGCAGAGCTAAAGACTAACATAACCTGTCCAGCCTCGGCAAAATTGCTGAGTAAGCCAGGTTTATTTTCAGATTCCTCAGCATCATCATCATCTTCTTTTTTTTTTTTTTTTAGTATGCTGATGCTTTTAATTTTATTTTTAAAAATTTTAAATTCAATTTATTTAAGCTAGAAAAAGTCTCACAAAAACAGTTCACCCATTTCTCCCTCCCCCACCTCCTGCCTCTGACAACCAGCAATCTGGTCTCTGTATTTATGATCTTGGCTTTTTAACTAATTCATTTGTTTTTTAGATTTAACATATAAGAGAGATCATGCAGTATTTGTCTTTCTGTAGCATCTTCTTTTTTTTGTCCCTTTCTTCCTGGAAGTGGACACCAAGAAGAGGCTGGTATGTTACACACAGAATATTCTGATTGAAGGATTTAGCCCTGAACTTCACTGCCTGGCCAGTGGGTTCCATGAATGGTTCCCATCTTCACTGTAGCAGCACTTAAGCACTTAAGTGCTTACACTCTGGTGGTGTAACTGTGCTGTCTACTAGAACTTCTTGCAATGATGGAAATGGTCTGTAATCTGTGCTGTCCAATAAGGTATATATAAATATATTGCTAACTATATGTGGCTATTGAACACTTGAAATGGAGCTAGGGAAACTGAGGAATTGAATTTCTAATTTTAAATACTTTTAATTAATTTCTATTTCAATTTAAATAACTACACAGGGCTTGTGGCTACCATATTGGACAGTGCAGATCTGAAAGACAGGTCTTATCTAGAGGGAGAGGAAACTAATATTTGTTGTGCACCTTCCAATTGTCAGGAACATTTTTTAAATGATCTTATTTAATCCTCACAAAAACCTTACGAGGTAGATATTACTATCTCCATTTTATAGACTGAAAATATCTGAAGCTCAGAGAATCCATTGCCCAAGGTCTTATGACTAATGAATGATCAAACCAGCATTCAAACTTAGGTCTCTCTGGTTCTAAAGCCTGAGCTTGAAGTTCTCTTGGGGAAGTAGTCTTCACCATGAAGAGTTAGAAACTAAATTCATAGTGAAAGCAATAATGACAACCACCAAAATACTCCCATCAAATGTCACTGTATGGTAAAAGGAGAATTGCCGAGAGAGTGAGAAGAGAATATACGGCAGTGCCGGGCAGCAGCAACACTTAGCAGACAGGAGTATGACATTGGAGGTGCGTGGTGGTGGGTAAGAGGAGGAGGCTGAAGCCACTCTACTGGGGAAAAATGGGGGACCTTCACTGTGGCCTCCTCAACTCTTCATATGCACAGAGTCATGCACTCTATCCTCGCTGTTTCTTTTCTTCATCAGATTAAAATTGGGCTTTAGTGTCCTGAATAGAACCGTCAGATGCTCACTTATTAGTAGCTGCTTAGGACTGAGTAGAGATATGTCTGGAAATTGTCAGCTTCTTTTTGTTATAGCCCAAGCCCTGCCAAGAACAGGACCTCTGTGAACTGGTTTTCTCCTCACCCCTACTCTTTCTCTTCCTTTATTTCTTAAGATGCTCAGAGTCCATATTTATTGTCTTTTCTCCTGTGTTTTGCTTTATTCATGGTTATTCCCCACATCTAGTGAACATGCATTTATCTAGGCAGTGGTTTTCAGCCCTGGCTACATCACAATTAACTGGTGCAATTTAAAAAACCCAGCTTCCAGGGATCTACCCAAACAAACTGAGTCTGAGTTTCTGAGAGTGGGTCTGACCATCAGTATGTTTTAAAAGTTTCTCCAGTGACTCTAATGTGCAGACAGGGCTGAGAAGCAGCCCTTGTTGATTAGCCCCTGCATATATATGCGAGTTCTACTGCTTCCAGACTTTTTGAACCCAGGGCACTAGGTACATGTTGTGGGTGGAAAAGTGTGGGTGTTGTGGGTGGTAACTAATAAGGAGTTAGACAAGTGGCTCAGGGAACCTGAAGGTGAGAAAGACAAAAGAGATGGGCAAGGGCCCCTTAGAGGTCTTCCATCACAAGCCATTGTGGATGGGTCGAGAACAAGAAACCCTGATGGAAGAGAGAGCTTTAGGGTGAATTATCAATACTGACATTTCTTCCATTTAGCATCATTGGTTGACAGCCTTTTGCACCAGCCCCTGCTGTAGGGGCACAAAGATAGAAAAGAAAGATCCCTGCCATGGAAAAAATTGCAGGGCATGGAATTAACAAAAAGAAGAGGAAAATAATTAAATTTACTTGACGAAGTAGAATAACTCTCATGTAACTACTTATGTGTACTATTTACCATTTATTACCCAGCACAATTAGCTCTCATACACATCATTAAATATGTGTTGGGTTATCTTTGTTGTAAGTTGTATTCAGTTGCAGCTGTATCCTCTGTTTATGTCTTCTTATCCTTCATGTGGTCTGTTTGAGCACAGTTGAAACAAATTGAAAGGAGCCTTGATGCAATATCCACCTGCAACTTCTCCCGTAAGGATTATGTGTGAAGTAAATGTCTATAATAGTTTTTGGCAAAGGCATTAAATAAATCCACTCGTCTTCTTTTACACCCCCCTTGCCAACCCATTCCCTCCGCCACATCACACCTAAGAAGTTTCCATTTCTAACCATAGCCTAAATCAAAGTGTTTTCTGTGCTTTGATGGGGATGTAAATGGGAGAATTAAAGAAAAACTTCTCTTGTAGTCAGGATCACAGGGAGTCTGTGTTTGGGGGAGCAGCCAATGCCCTCCTCTCCCCTCAAGTATGTCTCCATGGCTTTGTGCCTGCTTGTCATGTGCTTCAGCATCAGCATTCGCATGAAAAAACTCCTAATTGGATCATGTGTGTAGTGCTTGGGGTGGGGCCTCCGATGGGAGAAGGGGGAAGCTTGGAGGATGACGAGCACTTCCATCTTCTGGGCACTTGACTGCCTCTTCACACCTTCATAACAAATAACATAAACATGGCATAAATTAGTTTCATCTGTCTTTGTACTTTCTATAAATGGAATCATACTGTGTGTACGCTTTTGTGTCTGGCTTCTTTCATTTAACACTATGTGAGAATCACTCATATTTTTGTGTATAGTTGTAGATCATTTACCTTCATAGCTGTAGAGTTTTCCATTGTGTGAATAAACTCTGTCATATTTATCTGTTCGACTGTTGATGGACATTTGAGTCATTTTCAGTTTGAAGCTCTTATAATTGCTGCTATGAACAGTCTGACACATGTGTTCCAGTGACTATATTTATGAATTTCTGTTGGGAATATACCTAAAAGTGGATTGGTCAGGTAATAGAGTATGTATGTATTCAGTTTAAACAGACACTGCCAAACAGATTTCCGAAGTCATGTGCTGACTCCCCTGTCCGCCAGCAGGGTGTGAGAGCTTTGGTGCTACCACTTGGCCTTTTCCAGCTTTTCATTTTAGCCATTCTGGTATATGTGTAGGATCACACTGTGATTTTATTTTGCATTTTCTTGGTATTGAAGTTGAGCAGCTATGTTTACTGGCCATCTACAAATAATTTTTGCTGCTTGTTTTAATATGGTTTTTAAATAATATATAGACCAATTTCTTCTACTTTTTCACTAGCAATTTTCATAACTTTTTTTTTTATTGTTGTAGTTTCATGGAGAAATCAAATTCCCTTCTCTTAGGCTAAATTAATACAATTGTTTTCTTAAATTGTTCAGTTACCTGGTAGTAAAGGGAACAACTTTTGTTTCTCAAAGCAAACAGGAAGATTCCAGTAACAGCAAAAGATTTAACGTATAATAAATGTGAATAGATTCAAGGAAAATTATACATAGTCATTTTGGAATTTGAATAAGTGATATGGCTTTAAATGAGATAAAATATTTTGCATCAATTATATCTTCCTCAAAAGACAGTCAGTCTTAGTGCTAACAGAAAGAACAAGTCTAGAGAAGAACTTATCCCGATAGAGTTTGCTTTCTAAATGAGAATACTGTTCTAGAGTTGATATGACATTGATAAATTTGATTTCAATCAAATTAGTGATTGTTTAAGAGGCCTTTTCTATTATTGGAATTTAAAGCTGCCAAACTCTTCTGTGAAGTGCAGTCATGGAACTTCAGAGAAGGCTTCTACAGTTAGGTGAGTTGAATAAACTCATCAACAGAGAGATTGGAGCATTTGGGGCTTTGCTTAAGATCACATGGGCAGTGTGACAGCTGAGAAAAGAAAAGCGAGAGGATAGTAGGAGTCACAGAAATATAATAAACAAGATTGTTGGCGGTATCTTTGTTTTTCTGTTCTAAGCAAATACATAGTGGATTTATTGCCTGTCAGTGAGTGACAAAGGTATATAAGAAGTACTGGCTCTCCTTGTTGGAGAAAAATATTTTAGTTGGTCATATATTGCTGACTGAACCTTCTTCTCCTTTGAGGCATCAATAGGATTTAAATTGATCCCAAGGCTTTCCAAATTGCTTGCTTAGATACTTTTCTACACAGAGAATATTCTTATGAAAATATCTAATTCAAGGGACAGTTTTCTCAAAAGCTGGAATTTCTTTGAACTCTCTGCTGGTCAAGGGTGAGCACAGTGTGGGTCTCTATTCACGTGTCAGTTCTTCTTGCTCTGGTGTGTTCTAGATTGGCCTCAGCAGTAAATGGATCAGTGGTGTCCTGAGAGGGCACCAAGGCTTGACCATTTACCATCTCATCCCCGTGCTTGTCATTCTGTCATTATGGCTGTACTCCTTTGAGTTTTGCAGGCTTTGGGGTTTTGGTGTGGGCTTTTAAAAAATATGCGTAAACTTGGGAGAGGACCCACTTGAAATTTTTATCGTTGGACATCTTAACAATGACATGCTAAAATAGATCCTGCATAGGAAAGAGGAGGAGAGGGGAGGGATGTTATGAGAGAAGAAATGAGTTAGAGCCCTCACCTGATGTCTTGAGACCAATTTCAATGTGTGTGGGGGTGGTTCTCACACAGCACCAAGTAATTCTTCAGACACCAGCTGGGTGTCCTACGATTCAACTCAATTCTGATGCTATCTATCCAGAGATAGTATCAGATATCATAGGTTAAGGGCTCAGTCCCACAACACTGCCCCCACCCCCAACCCCACATACACACTTCAGATGCCAGTCACAAGCCTAGGTTATCACCTGTGCTTCTGACAAACTGGCTGTAGACCCAAGATTCCAAATGTCCCCTCCTTTGGGTTTGATTAATTTGTTAGAGAGGCTCACAGAACTCAGGGAAACACTTACTTATGTTTACTAGCTCATTATAAAAGAATATGATAAAGGATAAAGGATATAATAAAGGATGAACAGCCAGATAGAAGAGATGCATAGGGTAAGGTACGTGGGAAGGGGTGCGGAGCTTCCATGCCCTCTCCAGGTGTGCCACTCTCCCCAAATCTCTACATGTTCATCAACCTGGAAGCTCTCCGCACCCTGTCCTCTTGGGTTTTTACGGAGGCTTCATCACAAAGTCGTGATTGATTAAATCATTGGCCATCAGCAATTGATTCAACCTCCAGGCCATCTCTCCTGTCCCGAGGCTGAGGGTGGGGGACTCAAAGTTCCAACCCTCTAGTTCTCCAGGCAGCCCGCCCACATACTTAGGTGGGGTCCAAAAGTCACCTCATTAACATAACAAGAGACACCTTTTTCACTCTCAACACTCAAGAAATTCCAAGGGTTTTGGGAGCTGTGAGTCAGGAACCATGGACAAAGACTGTCATCTGAATGACCAAATATGTATTTTTCTTATGAATCACCATGTCAGAAGCCTCAATTTTATAGTCCATCCTGATTCTGTCCAAAAAATTTACCAAAAGCATCACTCCTGAAAGGTATATATGTTTATATAATTATATGTATGTCTACTTCTTATTCCAGGAACATCACAAATTTGAAGGTAAAATGTATTCTGGAACAGACATCAAGAAACGTGTTCAAATACAGTTTCTACCATTATTAAATTTGCCGTTAGGCCAAACAGTTTTTTTGTGTGTGTCTCCATTTTCACCCATTACCTCCTAGAGATGATGGGTGTGACAACAAACAAAGAAGAAGAGAGCCTATTAATTATTTCTCCTTGTTATTGGCCTTTGCTTCTAAAATTTCTTCTGGTCTGTCAAACTGGCACATTCTCCTCTGCCTCTAAACAGCTCATGTTTCAAAAATATTTCGAGAGATTTGTTCCACTGTGTTTTCCATTCTATAGTGAAAAATCTCTGCTTATATGTTCTAGAGAAACTTGATACAAATAATAAAAAGGAGAGAAGGATCTACAGAAAAGACCACCTGATAGACTTCTCCTTGACCTCCAGATCTGCTCTCCGGCACCCCCTTTTCTCTTTCCCTTCTGGAAATGCCTGAATTATACCTTCATGGGCAGTGAACTCTTGTGTTTCAAGGAGGGGGAGATGAGGATCTGCTTGACTTTTGCTGAAGTTAATCAATTAACACCTTGAGGTGGTAGCAGATGTTACTACCTGGAAGACACATTCACCTTTGATTTGAAGGAAGCCGGGGCTTTAAAGTTTCAGATAATTGTGTCTGAGATAATTTCACAGCTGGTCTGGGGCCCTTGGCTCTTTCATTTGACAGTAAACCATATTTGAACTCATCCCCAGATGTACTCAATGAGTCACTAATTGCCTTTAAAGTTTCATTAAAAGCGGAGACATTACTAAAGAGCTTGTATTTGTCACACTTTGATCCACGTTTTCAGACATTTAGGGCGAGAATTGATAACATAAACAATGATGTCAAAAAAGGGAGGCTAATGCAGCTATTGGATTCTCCACTGTTTAGGTCCAACAAATATTGAAAAAATCAGAATGGCATCCGGTTGGCTAGTGTCACATGCTGCAGAGGGGATGGATGTTATATTATTGAAGATGACAGTTTGTGTAAGCTCTCATGTTTGCCCTGTCTCCTCCTCCTTTCCTTGTCCTCCCCTCTACTATGTCATTCTTTGCTCTCACCCTTTCCACGTAAATAGCACATCTACTCAAGACAGAGTTTATTTTGAAGGACACAGGTAATTCAAAAGCTATTTATGTTCAGATATTACTTACCTAATTTAAATAAACACAGCAATGATGAAATACTAGCATAGCAGAATCTAAAGTAGTGTGGCCCAGCTTATTAAGCTGTTATGATGCACATTACAGGCTCATTTGCTATAATTAATTAGTAGAGCGAGGATAGAGCCTCAGCCTTAATTGCTTCTATCTAACAAATGTTTTCGAGGAGAGTTGATTTATTAAGAGCACAGCTGAGAAGCAGTACATATGCAAAAAGCTCCTTTTGTTCTCCCTTTACACTTTACATTCTTTTCCAATGCTATGATTTAAAATAAATTTTTTAAAGCTCTAAATAGAAGCATGCATTGTGTTCCTTTGCCAGTGATCTTTTTTACTATACTGACTTTTCCTAAAGCACCGTCTTTTCATGAGATGTGTTTGTCTCCCCGTGGTTGCTAGCAGATCTTTGTGCTTTAACTCTTTCAAATCCTTAGGTATTTAGGGGACAGAGTTGGGAGGAATGATCGGATCCAATTTCCTCCTTCTCCTTGTCAAGCCTTCATAGCAAGATGAGATGATTAGTAAAATTTTGCAGAGTCAAAATAGCAATATAAAACCCACAGTGAATAAACAGTACGTTGATATCGCTTGCCTGAACTACCATTATTATTTTTTATGGATATCTATTTTTTACATATCAACATGCAAATAGTAATAATTCTTTAATTACTTAGCCCTTAGGAGTTTTCAAGGTGACTTTTTACATATATTATTTAACTTAGTCATTTTCCAAACACCGAAGCAGGCTGAGTGGAATGCTATTACCTTCCATTTACAAATAAGAGAACCGAGATTAAAAAATGTTAAGGGATTTGGCTGAGAGCATACAACTGTCTTTAGTGGAGACCAGAAACAGGCCTGGCCTTCTGATGGGCAGCTGTCATATATCCTTCCATGTCACTTGCTAAAGATTTTAAACATACAGAAAATCAATATAACAGATACTCATGTATCCACCTCCTTAGATTTAACAAATGTTGTTAGCCTTCTATTTATTTGCTTCAGATCATTTTTGTTTGAGTGTTTGTAACCAAGCATTGTGATTCCATCTAATACTATCCTTCCCCCATCTCTTTCCCATCCCTCCTGCCTTCCCCCGAGAGTCACCACCATCCTGAATCTGTTGGGAAGCATTCCCATGAAAGTTTTCAGACTTTATTCTATATGTCCATGAACATATATAATACTATGTTGTGCTTTAAAATTTCACATAGATGGAATGATATATACCATTTTGCAACTTCGACTCAGTCCTGTCTCTTCAGCAATGTTTCTAAATTTATCCATGTAGATCTAGTTCATTCATTTCAACAGCTGCATAGTATTTTTTTGTATGAATAAACTACTATCTATTCATTTCTTATTTATAGAAATTTAAGTTATTGTCCATTTCCCCCTATTTCAAACAGTGCAAGAAAGAAAATCTTTTGTGCGATTCTCCTTGGCCAAAGGTACAACAATTTTTCTAGGCCTGAAAAATATACCTAGAAGTTTGATTAATGTGCTATGTACATTTTCAGATTTTCTAGGTATTATCATATTGCTCTCCAGAGTAATTGTATCAATTTGTTCTCCCACAAGCAATATATAAATTCTCTTTCCCCACATTCTCTCCAACAATTGGTGTTATCAGCTTTTATATTGTTTTCCCCCCAATTCCATTGGTTTGTAATGATTTCTCCTTGTTTTAATTTGATCCTAATAAGTTTGCCTATCTTTTCTCATACTTATTGGTCATTAAGATCTCTTCTTCAACAAATTGCCTGATTATATTATTTGCTTGTTTTGTTTTTTTCCATTAAACTTTTTGCGTTTTTCTTACTATTTGTAGGAATTCTTTGTATATTCTGGATACTTTAACAATTACATGCTTTGCAAATATTTTCTCCCGTATGTGACTTGTCTTAACTTTGCTTATGGTGACTTTTTTGTGGTACAGAAGATTTTGATTTTGATGTGCAACATGATTTATCAATATTTTCCCTTATGTTTTGTAGTATTCTGCCTTTTAAGAAATGTGCCTTAGAAACTGATGGCATAAATATCTTCACCTGTATTTTTTCTTCTGAAAGCTTAAAGCTCTGCATTTCACACATAGGTCTTATATTCATTTTGAACTTATTTCTGTGGATGATGAGAGGTAGAAATCTACTTTTATCTTTCTCTTGTGGGTAACCAGTTGTCCCAATGCTGTTTACTGACTAATCTGTATTTTAACTTTTGATTTTTAAAAATTTAGTTTTTATTTTCTATCAAATTTATATATGTACAAAATATAAATATTCAAGAATTCTATAGTCTTTTCTAAGTAAAAAATAGAAGTTCTCTGCTATTACACCTCTTACCACTTCCCCCACTCCAGATACAAATATTATTTTACTCTTTTAGTTTTTATAAATTAAAAAAACTTTTATCTCTTAATAATATTCTTGTATTACCAGTTCTTAATTTTTTACTTTGGAACATTATTCTTTAACTTCAAACTTTGAAAGATAAGGGTTCTTTCCTGTTTCCATTCTCTTAAAATAATATTATTATAATTTTGGTTTAATAGATATTCCCGATTTACATTATTTTCATTATGTAAACTCTATTTACAAATGAGCTAGGCACTACAGTTTAATGACTTTTCCTTTCCTGAGTATGTTTTGGCTTTGTTTTTCCTGGAGTTATTGTCTTATTTTATTTATATGTTTATTTTTTCTATGTTCTTATCATAATTAACCACAGCTTTCCTTTTATTTATATAAATCTCTTCTCACGTTCAGACACTTCCATTTTCTGACAGTATCATCTTTAAAAAAATTTTTTTAATTGAGATATAATTGACATATAACATTGTGTTAGTATCAGGTATACAACATAATGATTTGATATTTGTATATATTGTGAAATGATCACCACAATAAGTCTAGTTAACATCTATCACCACATATGGTTCAACAAATTTTTTTTTCTTGTGATGAGAACTTTTACGATCTACTCTCTTAGCAACTTTCAAATATACAGTACAGTATTATTAACTATAGTCACCCAGCTGTACATTACAGTCCATGACTTATTTATTTTACAACTGGAAGTTTGTACTTTTTGACCCCTTCATCCATTTTGCCCACCCTCAACCCTCCCCACATATAAGTGAGATCATATGGTATTTGTCCTTCTCTGTCTGACTTATTTCACTTAGTGCTCTCAAGGTCCATCCATGTTGTTGCAAATGGCAAGATTTCCTTTTTTTATGGCTGAATAATATTTCGTTATATATGTATGCCACATTTTCTTTATCCACTCATACATTGATGGACATTTAGGTTGCTTCCATGTCTTCCCTATTGTAGATAATGCTTTGGTGAACAAGAGGGTGCATATATCCTTTCAAGTTAGTGTTTTCTTTTCCTTCAGGTAAATACCCGGAAGTGGAATTGCTGGAACTTATGGTTTTCGAAGAACCTCCATACTGTTTTCCATAGTGGCTGCGCCGATTTACATTTCCACCAAGTGCACAAGTGTTCTCTTTTCTCCACATCCTCGCCAACATTTGTTATTTCTTATCTTTTTGATAATAGCCATTCTAACAGATGTGAGATGATATCTCATTGTGGTTTTGATGTGTCAATATCATCTTTTTAAAGAGATCTGTCCCAAAGCCTTCTGACATTCTCCAATCTGGATAAGTCGCTCTCTAGCAGGTAAATGGCTGCTCTCTTGAGATCTCACTTTACCATCATTCTGGGAATCCCCTTTGCTTTCTTGTTTGATTAGATTGCCTGTTTTCTGGATCCCATTCTTCATCTCTCTAGGCTTAATTCTGTTAATTCAGTGGAATATATCCATTAATAGCTTCCTAAGTAGTAGTGCATGTGAGATAAAGTTTTGGGGACCTTCTATGTCTGAAAATATCTCTGTTCTATCTGTAACTTGGCTATATATAAATGTTTAGATTAAAAATCATTTTCCCTCAGAATTTTAAAGACATGGCTCCATTCTCCTACTTTCTAGTAATGCTCTTGAAAAGTCAGAGGCGTTTTCTTCCTGATCCTCGGTCAGAGAAGACTAGAAGTGTGAAAGGAAGACTGAAGAGAGTCATTAGGTAGAGAGTCATTGTTCTAGTTGGGAATGCTTCAGGGTAACCACTGAGGATATCTTTAAGACTGCCATCTGATTCCTAAGCTGAAGGCTTCCTGAGCTGCAGAACATCAGAGTCCCTATTCAATGCTAGAGTGGAGTAGCAGTGAAAGAGTATTTGGAAGAAACTGGTGTGTGTTTGGTGTTTTCTTCCTGCCTGAGAGAGGTGGGCAGGAGACATCCACAAAGCCCTAGTGAGGAGAGAAGTCAGTAAGCGGTAGGAGCCAACAATTTGGAAGACCAAGGATGCATGAGTTTCCTGTGTGCCGAGTGATGGTAGCCAGGCTTGCATTGTCTTCAAGGAACCTCCCCTGTGAGCTTTCTCCTAGGCAAGGAGACCCATGCAGTAAGAGAGTGTCAGTGTACTTTTTGGGTCAGGAACTGGGGAGTATACAAGAGGTCAACTGGAAAGTGCATTGTTGCAGTGTGGAGGCTCCAAGGTGGCAGGCCAGCCCTCAAATTTGCTTTTAAGTGTCTGCCACCTGGAGGACACTCACAGCCAGATTTCAGCAGCACAATGGAGGGTCCGGTGGGGATATTCTCAGTCATACCAAGTTCTCCACACACGAACCACTTTATAAACACTGTTGGAGAAAGTACTCTAATAAGAAGAAAAATAATTCTAAAGAGATACAGCCAAAGATGTGGAAAATAAAGATGACTAAATAAATGTACTAAAGTTTATTTTGTCCAAAAAGTTATTGGGGGCCAAAGGGAAAACAATCAAACAAACAAAAAACCTCTTAGCATTCCAGAAATAAAATTCCAGATAATATCAGGATGGAGAAGAAAGAAGCAGAGACTAGAGGGATGTGAATGTATCAAAATATAGCCTCAGAATTTACAGAGCATCATGATTAAGTAAGGATTTTTTCCCACCAGAAGTATCAGGATGGTTCAACATCAGAAAATATCAGTGGATTACAATATATTTGTAGTCTTAAAGATAAAAATCATATTCAGTTCAAGAAATGCAGGAAAATTATTTGATAATAACAGCCAGCAGGTGGTGAGTGGAGTAGTGGTGAGCAGGAAATGTAATAAGAAATTACCCACTTCCCCTTTTCTGAAGGCTGGTGACCTTCCTGTAGATGGCTCTACCTTGAGTGGAAGGTGGAAAATATTAACTTTAAATGAAGATAGAGATTTTTTTTGTTTTGTTTTGTCTTAGATTGGGTTCTCTGGAAGCAGAGCCTGAATGTAGAATTCAGGGCAAGCAAATTTTTGAAGGATGCTCTTCAGGAAAATCAGTAAAGTTAAGGATAAGGAAGGCAGAAAAGTTGAGCAAGGATATGATTTCAGGTGAAGTCTAGCCTTGGCTTGATCTACGAGGGAGAGGTCTGGTGCAGAGTAGAACTGTCCCTCCTGGAGCCCGAGGCTGGCCTCTTGTACTTTGGAAATCAGTGGTTGATGTGTATGTGGTGGTGGCTGGGGGGTGTCCTGACTTCCCAGGCAAGATGGCACCTGTCAGCTGAGGGCAACTCTCCTGAGAGAATTCTCTGGGAGCCATTCACAGACAACCTTCATAGCAGCTAATAGATGGGTGTGCAAACCCAGTAAATGGAATGGGGACAATGTGGGGGGAACACCCTAGCTTCTACCACACTGATTCATATGTTGAACTGGAAATTCTAGTTTCTGAATCAAGATTGTATTTTACAACTTAAAGTGATTGTAGGATTTTCTATATTCTAAGTGTGCTCAGAAAAGCTGTGAAATTGCCTGTGTTTCTATCCAAGGGCAGAGGAAGATGTCCCCCTGCTAAAAAGGAGGGCAGAATACGAAAAACAAAAGCAAAGTGGTTTTTTATGATTACACCTCATCAGTCCTGCTTGCTCAATATACTATGTGTGTGTATACACATATATAATATATGCATATTGTACATATTTCAGCACATTTCATGTCATAGATGTATGTACACATAGGTACATATACACATACACATACATATATTTCATCTACTATCTCATATTATATGCTATAGCTTAGAAAAACATGAATGTTATATTCTTACAATGATCTTATAAATAGCCATGGTTAACATCATTGTTGTACAAACATTAAAATCCATATGGCTATTATTGTTATAGCAAAAGTATAGATGATACTCATATTTTCTTGTCAGCATTCTACTTCTTTGAAACAGAGAAAGTTGAAAAGAGGGCATTTCTTTTTATGCCAAAGATCTGGAAACACTTTGTCCCTGGAGTGGACTTCCAGCCAATTGAGAATCTCCATAGGAATGGAAGAAATCACACGCTCTGCTCCAGGGTCTGATGTTTGCCAGGTCACATTGCTTTACTTTGGATTTCTACCATCTCAGCGAGGGTCAGTCCAAAGAGCTGAGACCCACCAAGGTGCTGCAGATTGCTGAGCATCGCCAGAGAAATGTGTCCTCTTGTGTCTTTGCCAGGTAAGGATCTGAAGATGATGATCCTCGGCGCCTCACATTTTGTGCCAAACCAGAACTGCACTGCAAGAAATCCCCTTGCCAATGTTCCTTTATTAAAAAGATACTCCTTTCCATGCCCAAGAATAACATTGTGGAAAAGGATAACCATTTAGCTATGTTTGACCATGGTCCTAAGGAATTGAGCAGGATCCCACAGCATTCCAAATTATGCATTTTTTAATTCACAAGCAAAAGATAAAAGGTACATCAATGGCATGATAATAGAAAATGCATAATTCTTTAGAAAGCTTTACAAGTCACCAGAGTGCCAAGCATCAATATTATGACGGTTGTCATACACCATGGCTATATACATAGTATGCTAGCATTATATTTTGAGCAATAATGAAATATGCTTCTTTGGAAGGAGTGAAAGCTAAGCTGACCATTAAGGATTTGGCATTTCATTTTGCTATATGGAAAGACATTTAGCATGTGGTTTCGCACCCAGTATTTGGGAGTTCATCCAAGCTCAGTGGTCCTAGACATAGTCAACATCCTCTTCTTCTAGAGTTTAGATAGCCCCACCAAAATTCAGAATCTCCAGGCACACACTGCACCATTATTTTAAAGCACATCTTTTAGTGCCAGACAACAGGCAAACACTAGCGAAGTTCCAGGTAGAGGCATGTTTATTTGTTTTCTGTGGTTCAGAAACCATTTCCATTTGCTTGAATAAGACACTGTCTAAAAGCAATTTCCTTTCTCTTCCTCTGGCTCCTTGAAATGATAAATTATTAAAATTATCAGGGTTACTGGTACAGTAATGAATGAGAGGTGATCTCATATTGGAGGAGGCACTGTGCAGAGGAAAAGATTTGAAAAATAACATAAATCTGTTCAATGAGACTCAAGGTTGGAGTTTTTTGTCATTGTTTGGTAGTTCATTCTCCTCTCTCGATCCACACACACACTCTCTGGTTCCAATACTGCATTATAAAGATGATTCATCTCAGGATGAAGTTCTGTCTTTTAGCCTACATCACTGCTTAGGAGAGGTCACAAGTAAGAAGAAAACATGAACAATGAAGTAGAATTCACAAATAAAACTAAATGAAGTTGCTGAAAAGAAAACTTTGTTTATAGGTGGATCTCTGTGTACAGAGCGACCTAATACCTCCATACTGGACTGCTGATCAGAAATCTGGATTCTAGCCCTGGCTCTGACGCCCGTGTGACTTTGGGCAAGACCCATAACTACACTAGCCTCAGTTTCCACTTCTGTAAAATGGTGAAACTAGTTACCTGCTTTGCCTACTCCAAAGAATTATTGTTAAGTGTCAAATGAGATAACATGTGAAGTACGTCATGAACTGCAAAATACGTTAATGATATAAAATACCAGAAGGACAGAATATACAGTAAAGTTAGAGATCAGATTGTTTTTCTTTTGTCCCTTCCTATTTATGCACACTGCCACCAGATCCCCATCATCTCAATTCTTACTTATAACTGGTCTCCTGCCTCCAGTCCCATCCTTCAGAAGCCTTTCCTATATTTGAAGCCTGGTAAATCTACCTAAATTACCATTTTCCAGGGAAATGTCTTAACTCTTACAAGCCCCTTGAGTCTCCTGTAGTATTTTAAAATAATAAAAACAGGTTGCCCATGGTAAAGGGATAATGTGGATGCTAATGTAATCCAGATGTCAGTTTAGATTTCTCTGTCCCTTGAGAATCTGAGTATCTAAATAAATTAATTCCTACTGCCAATTCCATAACCAAGAATTGGTCAAAATAATGTCATACACATTATTGAGAGCATACTTCCTCAAGATTGTTCGATTCATTTGGGCTTTTTTTTTTTTTTTTCCCAAATGACAGAAACTGAACTTAAAATATCTTAAAAAAGTAAATAGGTTCACTTATATAACTGAAGAATCTAAAGGTAGTATGGCTTAGGCATGGCTAGATCCTGTGACCCAAATTATATCAACAGAATTCTTTTTCTTTTTGCTCTCCTTTCCTCTGTGTTATCTTCACTCTTAGACAGTCTCTCTTCATATGGTAGACATGCTGATGAAGGCATCCTGAATTAACTAAGATTAATTAGCAATTAATTACTGTTGCAAGTAACAGAAAGTAAAAATGGCTGAAACAAGATAGTTTATTTCTCTCTCACATATGAGTCTGGATGTAAACAATTCAGGGCTGGTAAGACAATTATGTCCCATGAAGTCTTCAGGTGCCCATTCTCACAGCTTTCTGAACTGCCCTCCCTAGAATGGGGGCGTTGCTCATGGTCCCAAGATGGAGCTCCAATCATAACATCTGTGTTCCAAGCAGCAGGATGCAAGAGGGGGAAAAATAGTGATGAAAACAACTGTCTCTTTTTTTTTATTTTGTGAGGAAGATCAGCCCTGAGCTAACATCTGATGCCAATCCTCCTCTTTTTGCTGAGGAAGATTGGCCCTGGGCTAACATCCGTGCCCATCTTCCTCTACTTTATATAGGACGCCGCCACAGCATGGCTTGACAAGCGATGTGTTGGTGCGCACCCAGGATCCGAACCTGAGAGCCCTAGACCGCCGCAGCGGAGTGCACACACTTACCTGCTACGCCACTGGGCCAGCCCCCAACAACTGTCTCTTAGGAAAGATTTCTGAAAGCTCTCATATGACATTTTCACTTATGTACCATGTGTTGACATGGCCATAAGTAGCTGCAGGAAGGCTGGAAAATGTAGGCTTTCTTCTATATATTCTATAAGATCATTTGCCCAGCTAAAACTTTATTATTGAGGAAAAAAGAGAAAACAGATATTGGAGAACAAGTAACAGCCTCTGCCACATAGCCCAGTTCACATCATGTTAGCTTTGTAACCTTCACGGAAGGAGAACATCTTCTCAGATAGGTCTGGCAGAAAACTCCTGGCACCTCTATGATAGGCCCAGCTTGAGTCACATGTCCATTGTTCAACCAATGTCACTTGCAGAATGACTGACCAGACCTAGTTATGTGCTCATTCCTGTGGTAGGGGTGGGGAATGGGGCCCGGACCAGCCACTTAAGACCACATGGAATGGGTTCCTCCAGCAGAAAAGCTATGTAGGTAGATTGTAATGGTTTAATTTATATGTCAACTTGACTGGGCCAAGGGATGCCCAGACAGCTGGTAAAACATTGTTTCTGGTGTGTTTGTGAGGGTATCTCCAGAAGAGATTAGCATTTGAATTGGTAGACTGAGTAAAGAAGATCACTCTCACCAATGCTGGTGGGCATCATCCAATTTGTTGAGGGCTTGAATAGAACGAAAAGGTGGAGGAAGGGTAAATTTTCTCTCTGCTTGAGCAGAGACATCCATTTTCCCCTGCTCTTGGAGAAGTATTCCTGGTTCTCAGCCCTTTGGACTCAGACTGAATTACACGACCAGCATTCCTAGTTCTCTAGCTTGCAAATGGCAGATTGTGAAACTTTTCAGCCTCCATAATCACATGAACGAATTCCTGTAATAAATCTCCTCTTATATATCTACATATAGCCTATTGGTTCTGTTTCTCTGGAGAACCTTGATTAATACAGGGAGAATGTCTAATATCAGACAAAAGAGGAAGAGGTGCTGGAGGGGCATGAAGAACATGTCCACTGTAGCTTCTCTGTCTCCAGCTTCAGCATCGGAACATTCTATTTTATTATTTGTCAACTGAGAAGCAAAATTCAGTTCCTTCACTGAGGGAAAAAATCCCTCTCACTACAATTTCTGTACAAAATTTTCAGAATAACATCTTACCATCTATGTCTAACTATGACAAAAGCCTGAATAGTAGCTATGCCCCTATTTTCCAGTGGGAAGAGATTGTTGTATGAATGCAACTCTATGGAGCTGTGCAGTGCATAACCTAAACAACCTTCTGGGGCATCCCTGGATGCTGACTTTAGAAATTTTACCCCAAGCCTCAATCACCCGCTGGTGTAATACTAGGAAGGGTTTTTATTTTCCATGATTCTTGTAGGTAAATAGTCATAATCACCACAACCTAACTACACATTTTTTGTGTGTGTGTGAGGGAGACCGGCCCTGAGCTAACATCCATTGCCAATCTTCCTCTATCTTTTTTTTTTTTTTTTTTTGCTGAGGAAGATTAGCCCTGAGCTAACATCTGTGCCCATCTTCCTCTATTTTGTATATGGGATGCCACCACAGCGTGGCTTGGTGAGAAGTGTGTAGGTCCGTGCCTGGGATCTGAACCCGTGAACCCCAGGCTGCCAAAGCGGAGTGTGCGAACTTAACCACTATGCCATGGGGCCAGCCCCCCACACGTTGTATTTTTAAAAATTCTTTTTAAATAGTTACCTATTATTGACTAAGTGAAACTCAACACTTGTCATTGTGAGGTTATCATAACCTTAAGAATATTTACTAAATCTGCTATCTAAAAAAATTACTAATTTTATCAGATTAGGGTTTTTCAAACTTGGCTGCTGCACCTTAGAATGACGTGAGGGATCTTAAGAAAAAAATTGATTCCAAGGTCCCATTGTCGACCAATTAAATCAGAATTTCTAGGGATTGGGGCCTTGTCTCTACCTTTTATTTTTTTGCTGAGGAAGATTCACCCTGAGCTAGCATCTGTGCCAATCTTCCTCTATATAGTATGTGGGTTGCCACCACAGCATGGCCGCTGATGAGTGGTGTAGATCCGTGTCTGGGAACTGAACCTGGGCCGCCGAAATGGAGCATGCTGAACTTAACCACTAGGCCACGCGGCCAGCCCCTCTACCGTTTTTTTTAATGTAAGTTTCATCAGATTGACCTCCACAGGCAACTGAAATTAACATTGATTGAGGTCTGTGTGGGCTAATTGGTCTTCCATAAATAAAATTTATCCAAAATAGAGTATGAGAGACTTCATAAAGGCTCAAGTATAAAGCAGTTCTTTGTCTTGTATCCAGGCACAAATAGGACTTAAGTTTTCTCAGATATCTCGGTCATCTGGAGATGCAGGAATGCAGGAACTCCAAGCATCTTCCTAGCTGAGGACTTGGACTCACTTGGACTAGCTTGGACTCACTCCCAAGAGGGATCCAAACTCCTTTTCCTTCTCACCTCCCTGACACTTTGGCTGGCAGGGCTTATTCTGCTGTTTGAACCCCGTGGTTCATCTTTGCCGATGAAGAGTTTTGGCATCGTTTCCATCTTTTCTAGACTAAAACTCAACACAGCATACACTGTTTAACAATTGAAAGAAATATCTTGAGCTAGGACACTCTGCTGAAGCTCCCATTTGTCTTAATATACGTGTAGAGGCCTGTCCGAGCCCAGAAATTGGCCTTATACCAAGCAAGTATATCCTTCTTGTCCAGTGTCATAGATCCACCAGTGAACCTGTGTTTATTTAACTTAGTTCCTTTCTCAAATGACTTCACAAAATGTTAGTAACTGAAAGTCAGGTTCAGAAAGAATTTATTTTCATGGTCTGATCAGCATTTTCAATGACAGAAACCTGATTACCAAAAGGTCTGCGTCCCCCCACCCCTTGTCTTCAGCCCTTGTTTAGAAGGCACCATTTTGACACTAAGGAAGATGTGATGCACCAGTTTAGAGGCAGAATTTTCACTGGCTGCTTGGAGGGACATGAGAGTTGTGAAGCGTCACCTTCTGCTGCCACCCACTATTGGCTCTAAAAGGCATGAACTTAGTGTTTCACTAAGAAGAAAAGGAAAGAAAGAGCAAGGGGTGGAAATAAAAGCAAGCATGGTATCCTGACAAAAATGTTTTTGTGTAGCTAGTAGAGGAGAGAGGAAAGATAAAGTTGATCCACCAATTACTATAATAACTATTGGCTGGACCATTACCTTCCTTCTCATTCCAATCCTAAATCAAATCATGGGGGGTTCTCAGATACCTCTAACCTGTCATGGACACTGGGGCGCTAATAATCAGGTCTTCAGTTGCCTGTGTAGCATTTCTATACCCCAACACCCCTGCAGCTAACCACTATGAGTTTAAGCTTTTGTTGAGTTCCCTTGTCAAGGGAGATGATGGGCTCTGTTCTGGGTCTCCCAACAGACTGCCTCTAAGGAGCCAGGTCTTTTATGGGGTAGTGTGGTGGAGGGCCAAGAGCCTAGGCTTCAGAGCCTGATAGATCTGCAGCTTCCTGGTTGTGAGTGGACAAATGGAAATGCCTAGCATGCGTAAAAAGGGCTTAATAAGTGATATCTATAACCATACTAATTATGTAGGATCGAAGAGAAGATACCAGGAGAGAAATCATAAACACAAAGGGGGTGATGAAACACAAACACCTTAGCAGGGCAATTTAATTTAGGAAAGTGATTAAAGAGAAAAGAATGCTGAGAAAGATTGACAGCTGTAGATAAGGACATGAACTTACTCATCTTTTTCTCTTGCGTCAATCTTCCTGAAAAGTGAAAATTGACTGATTCTGATGGCAGTAAATCTTTGACTACCCGTAGTCTAGTCCCTTTGCACAAGTCAGCAAAGAAAGACTAGAAAGGACCTGGAATTAGGAATTAGGAGATCTTTCTAATAGCTCTGACCCCAGTCAACTGTTCATGCTGTTATAAATAATTTGGTGTTTTGAGGTCTTGGTTTTCTCATCTGTAAAGAGGGTGAGAAATACATGTCTGCCTTTTCCCCAGGGGATTTCAATGCTCAGATGAAATAGTGTTTATCCATTTATTTGCCTCATTTATTCATTTAACAAATATCTATTGTCTACTATGAACCAAGCACTACGCTAGGAGACTAAAGTCCCTGCTTTATGGAGCTTACATTTTAGCAGTAGGAGAAAGATAATCAAGAAATAAACAGATAAATGTATAATATGTCAGGTATTGATAAGTGCTATGAAAAAATAGCTAAGGGGGATAGAATTACTGAAAAAACTTTATAAACTGTAAAGAACTATACAAATTTAAGATATTACCCTAATTTCAGGCTTGATTGATTAATAGGATTAAGCTCAAAGTCTTTGGCACTGGGGAGTATATTTGATTCTTTCAAACAAGCAAAATTCCAATTATTGCTCATTACAAGATCAGCCCTTTTAAAAAGATCTCATTTTCCCACCTTTTCCTAAGTCCTTATATTGGCTTGGGGCTGCTGGGAAAGAACTCAACCTCTTTAAAATAGAGAGGAATTTAAGTCAGCATCAGAAATATCTAGGATTTGAGTGTTTCTTGCATCCTAATTCCAGTCTTCCTCTTTCTGTGTCTTTGGAAAATTCTTTTTCTTTTTTTACCTTAATTCCTATTCTGGAAAATAGGAGCAATCTTTTTTTGTGGATTACTCAGTGCTTTGTTTTGTTCTTAGGCTGATGAAGATGGAATCATGTTATTTTTATAAGTGCTACGTATTAAATATTAATCTTCAATAGTGGTTATACTCAGTTCATTTTATGTAATTTCTTGATTAATGTTAAAAGCACACTTCTCAAACATTTATGAATGTGCTTCTAAATGGAAGACATGTCTTTGAATAGAGGTAATAGCAAATCATTCTATTCTTCCACTAGGGTAGACACAGTTGAATTACAAAGTGAGACAGAGAAGCCGGTTGCTGATTTTATTTTAACACAGAAACAGAGCTCTCTCACCTAAGAGGCTGAGTACTACCCTCTCCAACTTGGAAGACTGTTTCCAGGTAACATAAGAGTTGCCCTTGGGCATTAAGGTGGCAGTTCTGCAAAATCAAGGTTATGGAATTCAAAGTAATTTAGATACTTGTTCCATTAAGCTGGGCTACTTTAAAATGGAACTCCATATGTTAACATTCAGTAGTAGTGGTTCATTATCTCTCATTCTAAGATGTTTTAAATACTCTTTAGACAGCCTCTAGTTGCCACAAGGTAGCTGACCTGCAGAAGTATTTTCCAAGCCTGTTTAGCAGTGACAGGACATTACCTTGCTCTCAAAGGTCAAGGAGTTGATGGATGGGTACGGTGACCACCTCCTAGAGAGGTGTTCCTTCGCTTGCTCCCTGGACTCAAAGACCAAATATTAAAAGAAGTGACAGAGTGTTTTATAAAAAGATGAGCCCCTAGAGTGAGGGGCAGGATATGGCCTGTGTCGTGACTTTGAAAATGCTGTGCCTTGCATCAGTCACCAATATCATTAGCTTTAAATTGTTCTCAAAGCTTAATTCCAGGGATTTTTCTCTAACTTTGTTTCTCTGAAAATTTTTGATTTGTCTGAAGTGGGGAAGAACCTCGTATTTTTATTTTAAAAAATTGCTAAGAAGGCTAGAAATTAAGATAACATTGAGATAATAAAACCTGAAATCCAATTTAATAGTCTCAGCAAGAGGGTATTTTCTAAAACAACAGTTTATTATCACTTCCCTGTCGTCAGTCTATTCTATTTTTTTACTAAAGTGAACTGAAGGTTTTATTTCTTTGCAGTTTGTTACCAAAAAATAAAGTTTTACATGATACAAATACCAAAGTAAACAGTGATTTAAGTATTAAAATATTTGCTGGAATATTGTCTATTTCTTTCTCAAGTCCTACGTAAGAAATTAATTACTTGCTTTGAAATGTAGAATTGTTTTTCTTATGTTTCTTAATTGTGTGCCATAATTTCCAGTATAAAACTCAACTTTTTAAAACTAAGGATCATAGTTGAATGGTCTGTTTCATTTCTTCTTTCTTGTTTTTCCTGCTTTTCCTCTCCAGTTCTCAGCAGGCCGTGCATTTTTGCATCTGAGGGAAAAGACCAACATCTTTTTTTGAATAAAGCTGTGCTATAAATTTGCCAGCATAAGTATGAGGAATTCTCTCAGGCACACTCTTTTTTTCTCGTTTCCTCCCACCTTCTTGACCAGAGCTTCTCTTTACCTGTACTCCAATCTCATAATTCAAAAAGAAAACGAAAACATTGTTCCAGCTCATTCTGGCTTGAAATAGGCCTTTGAATGGTATTTACAGAGAGTCATTTCCATGACCATATCAAACTCCTCAGTTTCTATTCCATGTTATAAAGAGGAAAATCTCTCATTCAAATGACCCTTCAGACCTGTATTTTTCCAAGGTGTGAGATCAATGTGAAATGAACCCATAAAGAAAGTGGTTGGGAAAAACCAATAAGCACGCCCTGGGAGTCTCCCCTGGGGTGTTGAGAGGTTCCATGTAACCCTCAGCAATATTTGCCTTAGTCCTCTGTTGACTATAAGAATTATAGAAAGTACTATAAATAAGGAAATTAAAACTTTACTTCTATTCTAGATTCTTTTGAAAGTCCAGACATACCTAATAAAATAAAATCGCATTTGGATAGATAACGACACATTTCTGAAAGATTAAAAAAGTCAAATAACTGAGGAATTTGTAAGATTAGTATTTAAAGTGCAGTCATATCTATTGTCTCTTTAAAATTGATGAAAGTCATCCTACAAAGGGAATTCTAGTATTTTCTGTAGCCCTAGAAACAGAAAACCTTTTTTTATGGTGAGATTTTTGAGTAGTAATTCTGCTTTTGGTATTTTTCACAATACTGAAGATAGTGAAATGAAACATAAATATGCTAACCTTGTAAAAATTTTACTTTTTGAAAAGCTGTTTTGGGTTTCAGATGGAATTTCAGTCTTTTTCTTATTTTGTGGGAAAGATTTTGGCTTTTAAACTGCACAGTGAATCTGACCCTCAAGAGCAAGAAAATCTTGGATGCACATTGAACTAATGCTATAAATTTTCTTATATATCCTCAGATACTTTGGAGGAAACTACATAGAATGAGGGGACTGGTTCCCTCCCAGCCCCCTCCCCCCCACCCCCCCCCCTTTGGAAAGTAAGAAGTGCTGTTGAACACAGAGTTTCATAATAATTGCGTAATTACTCCTGTTTTCTCACCGATGCTAGCGTGCTACTGGTGAGGTTCAGCAGTATTGAAAAGAAGTCATCTGAGAACTGAATTCTAACCACTTAAAAATTATTTCCTGCCGCCAACCACCTTCTCTCCGATTTGTAAAAAGGCATTTCAAAAATTTCTGAGCAGTGACACAGCTCAGTGATAAAATAATAGTTACATAATCACAACTAGATTAACGTTAATGCCAAAGTCAATGTACTAAAATAATTAACTTCTGCCTTGTTTTATAATCCTAAAATATATTTTTTTGTATGACCTATCTCATTTTCCAAAAGACTAGGAAACTTTGGGCATAAGACTATGCTACATGGGCAAGTATAGTACTGTACTTGAAGTCATGAGGCAGAATTCTTTGGCTGATTTCATTTGTATGGCTTAGGAAGAGTTGACTTCTTGTGCCTCAGTTTCTCTGTTAAAAACATTGATAAAGAGACTTATGGCTAACAAGCACAAATATTTAAAAGTCTCAGAGTTAGGTTTTCCTTTTGAAGTTGCAACTAGATGAGAATGAGGAAATATAGTAGATGAGGAATATATTATAAAATGAAGGCATCTGAGGTTTTCTCTTAGGTGAGCTGATTAATGAATAGACCTTTCCACTCACATCTGGTCTGAGTAATTTTGCAGTCAATACCTCGGACTGCAAAGCCTATGTGTGGTAAAGAATTTTTTTATTTCAAGTGTCGTGTTCTATCTTGCTGCTGCTGCTGCTATGCCACATTGGTCAATTTTGGAGCTATATTTTATTATTATTTCTTAAATCTTAGAGTATTTGTGGTGTAGTGGGTACTTTTAGAATTGATAATGATTGTCAATTTTTTCTCCTTCTAAATTGTACATATGATGTTTCTATTGTAAATATTTTCTTCAAAATATTTTAAATTTGCCTTGTGTTCAAAAGAGGAAACCATTTTATTGGAGACAATGTGCTTAGTGGGGTGAACACAGGTTTTGGAGTCAGGAATTCCAACCCTGGCTTTCCTAAATATTCTTGGGTAAGTTATTTAACCTTTCTGACTCTCAGATTTCTCATCTGAAAATTGGAAGTAATAATTGCACAATTCTCTCTTTTTTTTTTATAATTTTATTTATTTATTTTTTTCCCCCAAAGCCCCAGTAGATAGTTGTTTTGTCATAGCTGCACATCCTTCTAGTTGCTGTATGTGGGACGTGGCCTCAGCATGGCCGGAGAAGCGGTGCATCAGTGCACGCCCGGGATCCAAACCTGGGCTGCCAGTAGCGGAGCACAAGCACTTAACCGCTAAGCCACGGGGCCGGCCCAACACAATTCTCTCTTTTTTTGGAAACAAATGAGATGAAAAATGTGCCTAATGTAGTGCTTGGTATGCAATTGATTTATTTTATTATTATTGCTATTCTTGTTAGAGTCAAGAGTCTGCTATAAAGTTTTGTTTAAAACCTTTGAAGATTTTTTTTAAAATTGAGTTGACTAAATGGAGTGACCAAATGGATTAACTTATCCAATTGTTTTGTTTTATGTAGATAGAATTAGTGATATTTTTGTCTTCTACTTCAAGCATTGGTTTAATTTTTATTGGATTACTTGAACAGTGGGTATTTTGGACACGTGAGAGAGAAACATAACCTACATTGTTTTTCTGCATCTTAATTTTAGCTCAAGCCTTCATTGTGCTGTTTGGGGTTCCAATCACCTTCCAGGGTTATGTAAAGATTTTGGGGACTTATAGGATACCAGGGCACGGAGGTGGGAGTGGGAAAATTCCCCTTTAGTCATTGGTACATACAAGTTGCTGCTGGGAATTCTTGGGCAAAGATCAGGAAAAACTCCATTCTGCTTGCCAGGTCCTAAGTTAGTTGGCTATTCCCATAAAGCAATGAGTAAAAGGTTCAGGATTTTAAGAAACAGACATTAATAAGAAGAGTTTTCATAGTAATGTTCCTTTTATTTTCCATTCAAAATAAAAATAAATAAAAATCAGCTATTATCCACATTGGTTTCTCAATGCTTTCCTGATGAGATTTCATTTTTATTTCTTTGGTGTAAGCAGCAAAAATGAAGCTTCCCATATCCACCTGATGACTTGTCTTTGGGAAATGGACAAAAAAAATTTTATTCAGCGTCAGGTTCAAAGAACACAACCTACTCACTGCTTCCTTTTGAGAGTGAGATGAACTGCCTTCCTCTTTTATGCCTGAGATGATTGACAGGGATGACATTTAATTAGAATGTTTCCTTTCTCATTTGGGGCAAGTGTCCTTTGTTCTCCAGTGGTAATATTACAAAGGAGCAAGCTGTGGTAGCCAGCCTCCAAAATGGTGCTTAATGAGCCACACCTCCTGGTGTTCTTGATTTTGTTTAATCTCCTCCCACAGTCAGTAGGCTTGACCTGTGTAAACAATAGGATCTTAGAGGAAATGACAGTGTACAACGTCTGAAGCTTGAAGTCATAAAAGATATTGTGGCTTCTGCCTTGCTTTCTCTTGAATCTCTATTCTGGGGGAAGCCAGCCACCATGTTGTGAGGATACTCAAGTAGCTCTATGGAGGAGAGAAACTGAGGCCTCCTGCCAACAGCCAAGGTGAAATTGCTAGTCCTGTGAGTGAGCCATCTTGGAAGCAGATTTTCCAGACTCAGTCAAGCTATCAGATGAGTGCAGTCTCGGCCAACATTTTGATTCATGAGATAGCCTGAGCCAAAATGACATAGCTAAGTCACTCCCAAATTCTTGACCCATAAAAACTATGTGTGATATTAAATAATTATTATAATTTAAACTGTTAAGTTTTGGAATAATTTATTATGCAGCAATAGATAACTAATATACAAGTATAGAAAAATTTTTATGAATAGATAAAAAGGCTTTGTCAATAATCCCTTGCTTTTTTCCCTCACTTTGTAAAATATACAAATTATCTTTGGGGAATGGAATGGCTCAAGTTTTGTGGTCCTGCCCTCTCCAAATGACAGTGCATCTTTCTTGAGTCCATTTTTTTCTTCAGAAGAAAGATTTAGCACATGTCAAATGATGGAGAGTTTTGGTCAGCTGAGATAAGACAGTCCAAAATTCTCCTGTTTGTGTCCACATGGCTCTCTCAGCTTCTTTACCTCTTTCTCTTCCTTCTGTGCCAATCTTGGTGGAGGTGGCTAGTGAAGCTCAGGAAAATTTTTGCTGTTTCTGTGCCAAGCTTTGGGGGGAATGAAGCATGGGAGACTCTGGGCTGTCTGTATTTTCATCTGCTCAGGTGCACCACAGTTATGCCTTCTCTCCAGGAGCCATGGCCCCATCAGGTCCTCCTTATGGGACCTTCCCAAATCTCTACTGTTATCACCAATTAAGGGACGTATTTCCTGTCTTTATGTGTGTGTGGTAGGGGTGGTGGGTGGAAGTGATAGATGTAGAATCTTTCCTTCTTGTTTCTTCTAAGTATTTTTTCTCTACCGCAGATGTTTTCTATTTACGTTCTTAGGCATTTGAAAACCAAAGCCAGAAAGACTCTTAGACTTTTCCGCTTTTTGCTTTGTTTCACCCCTCCTCTTAGGCATCTTTGTTTGAATGAGAGGAAAGGAAGGAGGAAACACTCGGAGAAAAAAAGGAATACTTGTTAATATCTCAAAGATATTATCCCAACATACTTGTGACAATTCAAACAGGAGTTTCAAGTTTTACCCAGATTTTGCCCTAAAATTATTTGTGAATAAAAGTTATCTGAAGGTGGGAGTAGGCATGGAGAATGAAATTTAAGGAAAGCTTAGAGAATTCTATGGGTTCTAGATGTTTTGGAAAACCTGAAATATTCATTCTTAGGACCTCCCCCAAATAAAAAGTTTGACAGTAGTATAATTTAGATACATTTTAATATTACAGTAACTATTGAATTCCTTTAAACGTTTCACAAATTTAGGCAAACTGGTTCTTGGTGCTATATGTTGACTGTGCAGACCATGATCTCATGCATATGTATCACCTAGAGAGCTGTTAAAAATGCAGATGCTCAAGCTCTACCCCAATGATTCTTATTCAGACCAAATTGCCTCTGTTTCATTTAAGGTGTGGTCATTTTTACTCCTCAAGGTTCTTACTCAGCTATTGACTTATAGGTTAGTGTTCTCACAAGATGGTTATGTTGAGTTTGAAATTAATAATATGGGCAAGAGAAAATGATAATTATTAACTGGGAGAATTTTGTATTTTAGTAGTTGGTACAGCACTAAACAATTTACAAACTACTATCAGAGAATAGTCAACACAGAGGAAGTGGAGCCAAAGAATGAGGAGAGACACACGGGATTCTGATAACACCAGCTATTTCCCTGAAGCCAGTACACCCCTGGACTATTCAGTTACATGAAACAATAAATTCCCGTTTTTGACTAAGCCAATTTGAGTTGGGTTTTCTGACATCTTAAACTGAAAGAATCTCGACTAATACAATTCTCAACAAATAATTGTTGCATATATGCTTGAATGAAAGATTGAAGTATGCATAAGGGGAGGAGGGCAAACAGTAGCCATCTCCTGACAGTTTTCTTTGGGTGGGAGACATTTCTGTAATGTTGCACAGTTCAGTGGCCACCACTCACATGGAATATAATATGAATGGTGCTCCCCAGAATGTGGGCAGCAAGGCAGCCTTGAAGGAAGGCGATTGTGGGATGAGAGAGAATCTCTAGTTCTCAGTTCCTGAAAATTTAGACCTGGGAGTCCCATTTCCCAAAAGTGGGCGGGCCCAGTTCTCTAGATTTCCTTGTGTTACGGATCCATTGCTCTTCAGGGGTGCCATCTGGTTTCTTCTTCTCCTTCTTCCAGAGAACTCCAGAAGCATTTAATTTGGCTATGGTAGGTAGTATATACAGTATATGTATTTCTTAAGTTTAGGCCTCGTTGTCATATGCTTATGTATAATTTAATTTAAGTAAATGTCAGATTATTTTTGTTGTAAGTTTTATTCTATTAAAATACTCATTTTACTGAGTCAATTCATGATGACTCAGGCTTTATAATGTATTGTTCTGTAAAATGTTCAACTAGCTACAACTTAAAAAAAAAATTGGGGAATTCTTTCTTTATATCATGGATTGACGTGACTTAAGTCTTTCCTACTGTTTTTGTGTTTTTTTCATTTGTATATCTAGCTTCTTTGTACACCCACTCGCTTAGTGGTTTGAAGAGACACCAGAAAGCATGGGGAAGAAAACGGGCTTCTTGTTCCCATTTTTAAAATTTAGCGGTGTGCTTCCTCAATAGAGCTCATCTCAGGTATTATTTTAGAAGTTTTCTCCTGGAATCCTGTGAACTTTATTGCCTTGCATTTTCAAGTGACTGCTTTTTTTGAGGCAAAGGTTCTGAACCAGTTCTCACTGTAATGCCCAAGAAGTTGAGAAAAATCTGATTTGTTTTCCCTCTCTGCACAGAAGGAACACATGTTGCTATGTATGAAAGGAAATTGCCAGTCTCTGCAAGTTTCCCTTTGCAGTGTCTAATAGAGTAATCTGCAAGCAATTTGTTGGGTTCTGGAAATACTTTATCTTGCAATATTTTTTTAAGTGGCAAAACCTACGCAATACGTTGTACACATTTTCTCATTTAAAAAAACTAAATCAGGGGGCCAGCCCTCTGGCATAGTGGTTAAGTGCGCGCGTTCCGCTTCGGCAGCCTGAGGGTTTGCAGGTTTGGATCTCTGGCACGCAGCGATGCACTGCTTGGCAAGCCATGCTGTGGTGGCGTCCCATATAAAGTAGAGGAAGATGGGCATGGATGTTAGCCCAGGGCCAATCTTCCTCAGCAAAAAGAGGACGATTGGCATTGGATGTTAGCTCAGGGCTGATCTTCCTCACTAAATAAACAAACAAACAAACAAACAAACTAAATCATCAGCCAAGATTGCCAGATTTTCATTGAAGATTTCTAGCCACCAGGCTTTGGAAGGGTCATCCTACTCTTCTTGGTAGAGGAAGGTAAATAGTTTTACGTAGTGGCCGGCGTAGATGCCTTCTCACCTGAAGTTATTTTCATCCTGTGTCAAAATGCTCCATCTTCTTAACATTTCCTTAACTTTTCAGAAATAGAAGAAGAACAAGGCATAAAATATTTATCTGCTTGTGATACCTTGCCAAGGCTGCTGGACACATGAGCATCCCCAGAGGAAAGCTTCATCAGTTGATAGGGAAACATTCTCTACTATTTGTTTCTCTATTTGTGGAACATTCACTACAAGGTGAAAACATACTTCCCTGTGTCTGTTACTATGGTGAATACCAAAGCAAGCAAACTGTAGATAGAAATTCCCAATAAGAGACTCAAATGCATAATGAATATAACTTATTTTTCAGTAACAAAAAAGAATTGTCATTTTGAATAGCCACATTTAACATAATAGTTCTTTTTAAATCTCTCTTTTGAATCATATGGCACCCATGAAGATGTAGTAAAAATAGACTACTGCTTTTGTGCCTGAGTAGGATAAGCTGATATTGGAAGGGGGCATGCTGGACTTTGGTCCCTGTCACACTATTTTGGGAGTGATGAAAGACTAGTACAATGAAACATTTTGAACCAGTGGGCTCACTGAGGACTTTATGCCCTTGATGTGGCCCAATTCTTTCATAAATGAGATTTGATAATGATATTGACAATGATAAAGAAAAGTATCTCCTCATTAATTTGAAGACAAGACATCTAGTTCCCAAAGTGAAACAGGAGCACACTCTAAAAACCTGGAAGAAATTTGGAACAAGGAGTAAGGGGTTAGTCCCTTATTGATCCACAGAATCAGGGTGTATCAAATCTTTACTAACGTAGTCATCTTTGAATATTTTAGTCTAGGAAACCAAAATATGCTAATATCAAGCTAAGAGATTCATTCAGGTAAGGATTACTTCTTCTAGACAACATAACTGAGGCTTTTGTTTGCATTTGTTCCTACTTGCCAAACATAATGGGAATTGAAAAAAGAAGCATTAATGAAATCAGAACAACAGAAAAGTCCTAGAAGTAATGTCATATAAAGTAGATGTTAGTTTTAAAATATTAAAAGTAGAAAAAATGTACAAAACTATATGTGCAGTAAGATATCCAATTTTGTACATAGGAAAGCATCTCATGTAAACACATACACACAGAGTACGATGATTGAAAGGCTGAAAGTGTTAACAGTGGCTATATTTAAGTAGTGTGTTATGGAAGATTTTAAACCTCTTCTTTGTACTTTACTGTATTTTTCAAATTTTCTGCCATTAACATTTGTTACTTTTATAATTAGAGGGAAAATAGATGCTATAAAATATCTAAAGTTTTACACAAAATTTAAAAATAGTATTTCCTATGTAAGAGGAGCTATATTGTTTCAAGTGTAAAACTATCCAACATACAAAATTCTAATTGCCTTACTGATTCTACATTACAGCATTTCCTTCTACAGAGCTTGCTACATTTTCTGGTTTGATTAGATCCTCTTTTTTTTTTCTGTTCACCAAAGTTTTTCCACTAGAAACAATACCATATCTTTGCCTTTACTGGTACCTTCCATTCTTCTCACTGAAAATCCATGTCTGTAAGTCCCTTTAAAATGTGTCCTAAAATCATCTCCCTTCAGGAGGGCTTTTCTGATTAAACCTATCCCAGTTAGATGATTTTTTTGTGCAAATCTGCAGCTCTTATGCATTTAATTTTTAAAATATTACCTTATGGTTGTTGTGTTGCTTTATAATTCTTTGGAAATTATTTTCTGTTGAAGCATCCTTCTGTATCTAGAGGATAAATTCTCAGAGTACAGAGGCTAGGGCTTTGCTATTTTTATTTCCTGCAAAACAACTGGAAGAGTAAATTTATACTAATTAAGTGGCTAAATATATATAGGAACAGGTGAACCGAGAATCCTGTGAGAAAAACTGAGCAGAAATATTTGGGTAAAATTCTGAACTCTTGGCTGCTGGTTGAATCAAATCTCTCCTGTGGATGTCTGCTCAGCTGGCTGGTTATATCCAAACTATTGCGATAATGTGGGTTTTGAGGAAAATGTGTCTTGGCTATCTCTTCCTCATTTTGCATCATAGACTAACTGGTTTTCGGAGAAGGAACCCTAGGAAATTGGCCCAACTTCAGATTTCGTAAGAGCTTGCTGACCATCCTCTTAGGCCCTGATACTTTTCTGTAGCTCCTCTACATTAGATAGTGTTTGGTAACCGGGCATTGTGTTATTCTAAATTATTTTTATGTCTTCCAGTGTCAGTTCTAAAATCACACGCGTCATAGGACTAGAGGATATTTTCACTGTGAACAATTACGTTCGCTTAGAAAGCCTTTATAATGAACAAGTTGGAACTTAGGCTTTTTAAATGTATTTAGGGAGCTTTCTTTTTCAATAGGTCCTTTACTCACTGAAAAGTGTCATTTGACAAAAGGTCAGTATCATTCTGAAAGTTTTGAGCAGGGCGTTAATATGGCTGGGTGCTTGTCCTTTCCGGGAGTATTAGTTTTTGAAAGGGAAATTCAGGGAACAGCTGCTTTATACAAAAGAAGAATCTAAGGGAAAAATTTTGGAGTTAGGGAAAGAAGCTACCTAATAGACAGTTTCTTATTTCTACTTAGTAAGGTTTTTCTCCACATCCAACCAGATGCACTTGTGCTTGTGTGTCAGGGATCTGCTGCTGCTGTGGTATTCTGCTGGTAGTGAGGGAGAGGCCTGGAGTAATGCCCGCATTTCCCTCATGCAGCCTAGATGTTTGATGTGAAACATGGCTCTTGGGCTGGCATTTTGCAGCAGCTACATCAGCTGGTGGCATATTTCTTACACTTTCTTCATGTCCTGCTGTTAACTAGCGGGAAGACAACCTGAAACAGTGGAAATTAGAAAGGCGTCTTTTGCTAGTGACAGAAGAGCCAAAAGATGGACTAGGCTCAGGTGGTCCAAAATAGCTACCTTCTTTTTGTTTGGTTTTGTTCTGTTTTGTCTTTTTCTTGAGTAGTTATGGCCATGCCTGGCTTCCAAGTTTTCAAAATCCTAGTAGACAGAAGAAAACATTTCTTTTCAGTTTATTATGCCACCCACATGTGTGTTGGAAGCACTATGTGCAGAATAGTTTCTAAATACGAAGCTTGTGAGCAAGTGAGACATTACTGGAGCTCATCTCCTATGATCCTTTCTGTAGTGAGGGTGCCTGTGCCCTCAGAGAACAGAGAAATGTGGAAGCATCTGATTACATCAATTTGTCTCCAGCCAGACTCTACTCCCACCACAATACACAGATGTTATGTTGCCAGGTGGTATCTGCTAGATGTGAAATAGAAATCTTGCTTCACTTAAGCATGTGCATCCAGCGTGTTTGCTAGATGACCCTAGGCCCGCTGATCTTTCACAACTCATTTAGACTTCTTTGGAAACCTGGCTTCTCTGTATCAGTGATGTAAAACCTGCAAGTAACCATTTGCAAAGAAGGGATGGAAACAATCCACAGTGCAGACGTCTGGACTCAGAATGTTGCCTTTCTCCTCTTTTGACTCTAAATCTAGTTCTTTCAGTTGCTGCCGAGTGCGAACTGCTTGTACCTGAGTAATGCAGATCTCCCGTGCAGGCAATCCAATAAATTCATCTTTGTTTCAAATTGCTATTTGGCAGTCATTGTTTCTTGTTGTCGAACACAAGATAAGTGTAATTGGTCGACTGGATGGCGGAGACAGGGTTGTAGATGCAGGAAGGATGTTTGACTTCGTTTCTCATCGTTAAAGTAATAGTACCTACTTCTGTGGGTTGTTGTGAAGTCCAAATAAGTTAGTCCAAGTAAAGTGCTTAGGGCAAGGCCTGGCACATGGTAAAGTTTAGCTATTATTTTTAATTCTGTAATTTGGGAACATTAACGTCATTTTCCAGTGTCTGAGAACAAATCTAAACTGCACTTGACGAGTATACAGACTTCCAGAAACCACTGGGTATAGTTGAATGAGGAGAGACTTTAAACTGTAAGTAAACTTTTAGGACTTTTAAAATTGATATTAGAACAAATAATAGTTATAATGCCAAATACTTGAATAAGGGGTCCAGATATTAGCTACTTTAAATAATTTCAGTCAAGGAGAGGATTAATGAAAAATACAAAGCTCTCTGGACTCTAAGTTAGGGGTGTGTGTGTGTGTGTGTGTGTGTGTGTGTGTGTGTCAAAAATTAAGGGCAGAGCAGAGGAATTCTCTATTTATAAAAAAGTCTATTAACTTGTTGATTGATTCAGTATCTGGGATCAAAATCAACAAGGCACCTTAAAGGAATGCAGTGTAAAAAGACTGATGTATTCTAATAAAGTCACTTTAAAGTGGTTAGCCGTGGCTTCCAGTAGCTTGTTGAAATGGTCGGGAGAGCAAATCACAGTGTTAGGAAACATCAACATGTTCTGCTCCTTGGTCAAGTCGTACTTCATGCCTGCCCGGCCCCCATGCACCTGATGGCTGTAATCCTCTTCCCTGCTCCACCACGCACTAGTTACTGCTTTGTTGGAGCACGCACATTTCATAAAAGCATGACTACCAGAAGCACTGAGTGAAAGACTGATATGAAGTGATATTTATAACCAGCATTTCACACGTACATGCATAGCACATGTTTTAATAGAAAATTTCCCCAAGTAAGAGTGTGCTTTGTAATTTCAATGCTGAGATTTTAGGGTCAGTTTTTTCTCTGCCTCTCACTTGATGAGTACTTGGTTGTAAACTTAGTGCCAGACATCTCCTGACATGCCTTAGATGTCACTATAGAAAATTAATCTAAGGGTTACTCCTTTGTTGTGTTTCTCAAGACCTACAGATTTTTTTTTTTTCCCCTTTGATGAGCGTTTTATTGACTTAGATTAGCTATTCATAAAAGAATCACTGCCTAGTCTACTGGAGGAACACCTCAAGAATTTTACATCCCAACACCAGGACTATCAAAACAAGAAAGTTGACATTGGTTTCAAAGGGAAAAGCTGGCTGCCCTGGTGAATTAGTCTTGGTTTTGTGGTTTGAGACTTTTCTCTATCAATATTCTAACTAAGAAAGCAAAAGGGCTGGTGCAGAGAGAAAGTAGTAAAAGAAACCTCTCCCTGTTTTCTCTCTATGGTATTCAAAACTACTTCATAAAATGAAGTGCTCAATAACACGACTTATTTGATTACCACTGTGTTAATATCCCCAAGTGGTCTCTTTTTTGCTAATTTAACCTATATAAGCTCTAGGCTCAATTGGAGTTCCTCATCTAAACCATAAAACACAGAAAATAATTTGTGACTATATCCTCAATCACTTCAAAGATAGTACATAACCAGGATCTCTCTAGCTGCATAGGAGAGAAGTTTGTTCATTACCTACAATGGATGCCATAGCCAGTAGGGATTAATTCTCTCAAAACTGGCTAAAAATGGCTCATAGACTTTCAAGTCTACCATTGAGTATGATCAATACGATATATGCTGTTGTCAACAAATGGCTAAGGGTCAAAAGCCTTCAGCTCTAAACTTATTTAGTCATGTAACTACCACCAAAATCAAGATATAGGATAATTCCTCATGATCCTTTGTAGTAAATCCCCGTGCCTACCTCCAGCTACCAGCAACCACTGATCTAATTTCTGTTCCTATGATTTTTTCCTGTTCCATAATATTTTATATTAATTGAATCATTCAGTATGTAGTCCCTTGGGTCTGACCTTTTTCTCTTAGTATAATGCTTTTGAGATTCATCTGTGTTGTTGCCTGTATCTGTAGTTCTTTCTTTTTCAATGCTATGTGGATGTAACATAATTTATCTATTCACCAGTTGATGGACATTTTGTGTTGTTTTTAGCTTTTACCATTTATGAATAAAGTTGCTGTAAACATTCATATGCAAGTTTTTGTGTGGACACGGGTTTTCCTGTCTCTAGGGTAAATACCAACATGTAAGTAACTTTGTAAGAAACTGCCAAACTTTTCCAAAGTAGAATTCCCACCAGCAATATATAACTGTTCTAGCTGCTTTGCATCCTCATCAGCATTTAATATTGTCCTATGTATTTTTTTAATTTGAGCCATTCTAATAGGTGTATAGTGGTATCTCATTGTCTTTCAGGTTTTAGTAGTTAAGTTTATAAATCAGTTATGAAAGACACATCAAATAATTGAAGGGATATCAGACATCAGAAAGACAGTTTCTGTTTTGTTAGCTTCGGACGTTGGCTCTTTGCCGTGTTCTCCTACCGATGTTGCAGCACTGGGCTAGCACTAACCATAAGTTATAACCATGCAATACTCAAGCACACATGGCTCAGCAGGCACAGAATCTCTGCTTTTTAGTGAGGTTGGGATCCTGCTCTCACAGGATTTATAATAGAGTCATTAGATTTTTGCTCCTTTTTTTCACACAGCACACCAGGGAAATGTCTACCAGGAGGATATTTCTGCTCATCATCTCCAAAATTGAAAAACAGCCAATTATTTTCTGCAGGCCTCCAAGCCAGCCTCACCTAGAAAACTGGCTCTTGCCGCAGTGAGAGAGGAATAAAAGTTGCTAGAACTACAGCAGCAATTTACTTCTCATCCTTGCAGACGTTGGGCTGTTTCCTCTTGCCTTTGTTTTGATTCTTTGGGGGGCTGTGTGATCACTTGCTCCTATCCCTCTTCTTCTGGACTTGGATTGAGGCCTTCTCTCATCATTCCCGTATAGTTGTCATATGAGTGAGGCTGAGTGGATGGGGCTCCGGTCCCTTCTCTGCAGCTTTGACTAGACCAGAACCTTCTCTGCTACACAAGCATGGGAGCTCCTTCATGGCCTTTTTTTTTTAACCTGCTGGGAACACCTTTACTCTCCTTCTCTGCCTGGGAAATTCCTGCTTGTCTTTCAAGATCAGATCAAATGTCACCTCCTCTATGATGCCAGACTCTGAACTCTGCTCTTGTTCTCTTTGAAGACCTATCACATAGCCTATGATTATCTGTTTACATCTCTGTATCCCTCCTGGACTCAAAACTCCTCCCAGGTAAGAACTACATGTTAATCATTGTTGACTTAACACATAGTACACACTCAGTAAATATTTTTGACTGACTCTACATTTGCAATATACCTCTATTTAAATGCAGAGATTTTCTTCAGCTTAGAAAGAGAATGATAGAAACATCTACTAAACAGAAATTTTTGTTTGGTAAAAGCCATTCGTATATAGTTTGTCAAAGTAGTGGTTATAAGCTTTGACTGATCTCAGATGGAACTGGATTCCTCTCACCCTCAGCCAATCAATGTGATTATAAACCTCATGAAATGGGAAAGAAAATTCAAAGAATTAAAAGACTCCTGTGACTCATCTCCATTATTGCACTTTGATATGTATATAAGTAATTGCTTTAACTGTACCAGCAAAATATTAGGTTCATGGGACTAAATAAATGTTTAGTGTGAGTATATCCCATGCAATATTTGGGACATAGTTATACTAAAAAAAGTTTTTTGTTTATCTGAAATGCAAATTTAACTAGTTGTCCTGTTTTTTATCTGGCAACCCTAGCCAAAGCAAAACTTCTTCACTTCACACACTAGAATGACTGATAGCGAATAGTGATTGCTCTTAGAAGTCAGTTCAGAAATATTTAATTGACAACATGAGGTTATTATCCCCCCAGACTGGCCAGCATAGGCCAACTCAGCTGGATGATCATCGTGGCGAGCATGGAGTGCAAGACCAGGAAGAGAACAGAGATCAGAAAGAGAAGTGGAAGCAGTGAAGTCACTGACCCAGTGGCCGTTTGGATGCTGTAAAAGTCTATAATTACGGCAGATTAAAGAAGGCCATATATTGTGTGCTACTCTCCTTATTGAGAGGAGATGTCTCTTGCCTTCCCCTTTGAATGAGGGCGGGCTCTGTAACCGCTTTGACCAACAGAATAAGAGCAGAAGTGACACTGCCAGTTTCTGAGCTGAGGCCCTAAGGGTCTCGCAGTTTCCACTTCCTGTCTCTTAGAACACCGTTTTTGGGGCCATGAGTCTCCATACAAGAAGTTTAACTTCCCTGACACTGTCATGCTGGATAGGCCTTGTGTGGGAATTGTGTTGACAGATCCATCCAAGCCCACCCTTCTTGCCATCCCTGTCAAGCCACATGAGAGTGAAGCTGTTGTGGACCCTCCAGACCCACCTGAGAGTTGAATATCACCAAGTGAGCTCCTTCAGTGCCACATGGAACAAAAGAATGACCCAGCTAAGCCCTGCCTGAATTTCTGGCCTGTGACATCCGGAGATATAATAAAATGGTTGTCTTTTTAAGCTGCCAGTTCTGGATGGTTTTATAACAGCAATAGATAACCAGAACAGTGAATACAAGCAGTAAGTTCCCTGACCTGGTGGTGACTTCATCAAGAAAAGAGTGCTTTTGATCATTGAGTATTCAGATTTCTCCATTTGCTTGTTTGTTTGTTTGCCAAGGAGATCTTGCTTGGAATGAAATCTTACCTAGAACACTATGCGTAATAGACCTCAAAGCTGAACTGCCTCAGCTGAAGCATATCTAGGAATCCAGAGTGACATCTTCTCCGCCCTTCTCTTGTCCTCAGCTCCCCGGAGGCCAGAAGACGCTCTGCAGTCCAGCTGAGGATTGTGAGATATATCTGAGACCTAATCTAAGAGGCAGGTTAACAACAAGAAAATGTGCAGACCTGGGACTAGATGCAGGGAAGAGCACCCTAGGAGAGCAATACCGCAGCATGGGATAAAGCCATGTGTAAATGTGCAGGGGGTGGCAAAGAAGTCCCTGCTGAAATGACCGACAGCAGCACTTGCTGCAACAAAGAAACTTTCTGCAGGTAGAGGGGAAGGCTGAGAGCATGCAAAGGGAACCGGAGAACCCCTGCAGGGAGTGCAATTCTGAATCCCATAGGTGAGTGTTGCAAGAAGGGGGCTGACACTCGAACCCAAGCCTCCCAGGGCCGAAAGACTTCACAAATTCCTTTGTGAGGAAAGATTAAATAAGACCACACCTGGGTTGTATATGCTGTAATTAGTGATGCTTATCTAACTTAATCTTCAAGTAAATCTGTTTTCAGTCTTACTTTGGTTCTTCTCAAATAAGGTCGGTTGCTTTCTGAAATATTACACACAAGATCTCTGTTTAGATGTTGTTGACTGAGAAGTGCCCCAACCTGAGTGGTCTCAAAAGATTATCTAGTTATGTTCTTGGTGTCTAAGGAGGCACTAAGTTTGAATCAGCAAAGGCCCTGAATAACAGGTGCTAGTAAGAGAACAGACACCCAAGGAGAGACTCGTCCAGCTTGGGCATTGGCAGGTAGCCTTTTCACACACATTCAACCATTCAGAAAACAACTGGTTTATTTATTTATTTTAAAGATTTTATTTATTTACTTTTTCCCCCCTAAAGACCCAGTAGATAGTTTTATGTCATAGCTGCACATCCTTCTAGTTGCTGTATGTGGGACGTGGCCTCAGCATGGCCAGAGAAGCGGTGCACGCCCGGGATCCGAACCCGGGCCGCCAGCATCAGAGGGCGCGCACTTAACCGCTAAGCCACAGGGCCGGCCCACAACTGGTTTATTTAAAGTGAGGCAGACCTGCATTAGAAAGGTGTCATCCTATTTTAGAATTAAAGTCTAGCATATTTTATTCTATATATACTTGAAAAATAATTTTATTTAATGAATAGGTATGTTGATTATAATAATTACTTAGTCATATTACATGAACCCTTCTTCTAAGGAAGTGCAAAGCTTTTAAACAAGCCACTTCTAAAAACCATCACATCCTACTGCATGCAGCAACAATCAGAGAAGCCCTGACTTGGAATGTTACTTTATTAACTTAATAGGCTGAGTGAATTCCTAGGTTAGCTGAAGCGGGCCCCTTGGAGGACCTTGCAAAAGTTTTATTAGGAAACAAAGAGCACATATAAAGGTTTGGTAATATTTGTACCCTGGTATTATTCATAATATACATTCACAGCCTACAAAGCTAATGCCTTCTTCAGAGCCAGTAATGCTGCATGCGGGAAAGCAGATCAGCAAAACCTCAAATTTATTCAGAATCTATTATGCTGACCACATAACAACAGAAAAACAGCCATGAAATGTATCACAGTGTGGTCAGTTATTATAACAATAGCTCAGTGGTTTGACCTTTTCAACAGTAAAATATCTAGGTATCTGAACTTTAAAAAAAATCACAGCCATTTTTAGTCATAGCAGTGAAAACGTATTTGTAACAATAAGACGCTGATTCATTTTCTCTCCTGTTAACCTTCTTGCCGGAGCAATTGCTCCCCTGGCTGGCTCATTTGATGATGAAGTGATCAATTTCTGGACACCTAGCAAGTCACTGTGTATTTGAAACTCTCCAGGGCAGGAGTGGGCAATTATTTTGACTTAAAGCACAACTTAGTGTGTTTGACTGAACTCAAAGAACTCTCTATGGGAAATGAGCACTTCTTTGCCAATGTGTGGAAACACACATAGCAGAGATAACTTAATGGTAATAGCTCAGTGAGTTTACAGGAACTATGTTTCTGGACTGATTACTCTATTCTTCCTCTTACCTGTCTTGGTTGCAGAGGGCCATAGTCTCCTTCTACCTCAGTACTTCATAAAGACATTCTTGGTTCTATTCAAGGTAGGATGGGACCAACTCCTGTGTTGCAGGCATCTTTTCACCTTCACTTCTTCTCTTACATGTGCTGTGATACCCAAGGGCCACAGAGTGAGGTGGAAAGACACTAGGTCTGAAGTCATGAGACCCAGATTTCAAATTCTCAACCTCTCCCTTGCATGATGACATATCACTGAACACTTTGTTTCTTGATTTCTTCATTGAGCGACAGTGAAATGGTTACAGGTTTGTACTTCAGAGTCAGACTGCCTGGGTTCTCTGTGCTTTGGTTTCCTCATCTGGAAAAGGATGGTATTCAGAGCTAACTTTGTGCCAGGCCATTTCCTAAGTGTTTTACACATATGTTAGCTCATTTAATTCTCATTACAACTCTGTGAGGTAGATACTACTATTCTCATTTTTCAGTTGATGAAACTGAGGCATGGAGAAAAGATTGACTTGTCCAAGCTTGTACAGCTGTTATGAGATCATGCCAGGATTTGAACCCAGGCAGTCTGGCTTCAGAGTCTGTGTTCTGCTACCTGCCCCATGGGTTGTTATATGGATCAAAGGTTGGCTGTACTACCTATGAAATGAGTATAATAAGACCACACCTGCTGACTTCACAGGGTGTTCTAATGTATCACAGTCACAATAGATGTGACAGCAACATGGGCAGAGCTTAAAGTGCTTTAGAAACTAATGTAGTGTTACCTTCCCTGCAAAGTTACCAGTAAACAACTGGCATTTTTGGGTTCCAGAACTTTTTGGATGAAATTACATGATAGAAAACTGAATCGTTGCATCAGTATTTAGTCACTCAAGAAAGGAAATGCCAAGTACTGCAAAGTGCAAGTGTCTGGTGTCTGAGTCAGATGGCTGAAGCCAGGAAAAGGCCAGATGAAGGTTCCATTAACATGCAGTGAGAAGCCCAGGGCCAGCCTGATGGTTTTTGATATACAAACAAGGAAGCTCCTCAGATATGAAGAGGCGTCAACACCTTTCTTCTCTTCCAGACATGTCAGAGATCCTTTTGGGCTCACCTTGCTAAAAAAAAAAAAAAAATTCTGGAGCCTCCAGATTTCCATGACCTAGTGAAGCAGGAAGGTTCAGCCTGTACAACTCCTCCTGAGCAAGTCGCAGCATCCAAGACGCTGGGGCCGAGGATCGCCCATTAAAGGGCATGGCCAATTTTGGGAAGGCTTTTGCCTCATCATCTGTGCTGGCTTGGGGTTCCTGGATTAAACCTGACTTGAAAGAAGAGAAAATCAAATTTGCATTAAAAGCAAACAAAACTTGAGTGTAGACTAAATTCAAGATAGAGGAAGAAACACAGGCATTTTATTTGCTGCTCCCCATCACTCATTGCATGTTTCTCATAGTTATGCAATTGGACAGTCCCCTGCCCCCAAACCTCTATTCCAACTAATCTTATAGAATCGCACGATAGCTTAAGATGGCCATATTTCTTTTGGACAATTTCTCTTGGAGGCTAAGGGAATGCAGTTGGTTTTTGCCATCTAAGATTTAATACAGAGGTGGCGAGCAAACTGGCAGCCTGCAGCCTGAATCTGACCTCCCCTTTCCCCCACTCAGGGAAGTTTAGTATTTTGAAAGAATTGAATTAGTTGTCACCAGGATTTAACAGGCAGAGGAGTTCATATAAAAATCTAAATTTCTGACTTTGGAAAAATTGGAAGATTTGGCAATAGTAGGCCCTTTTCCCTACATGGCCGCGACCTGGTCAAGATGAGAGGTGGCTGCCTCTGTAGGTTACCTCCCGGCTTCATCACTCAGCTACCTGCCTAGTTATCGTATTCATAGAGCTCCTCCTAGGCAGCGTTAGTGACATTTGGGGCCAGATAATTCTTTGTGGTGGGGGGCTCTCCTGTGCCCCTAAACATCATGGGATGTTTAGGAGCAGCCTTGGCCTCTACCCACTAGATGCCAGTAGCATCCCCCCATCCTTCTATCCCTCTCACCCCCACCCCACACCAATTGTGACAATCAAAAATGTCTCCAGACATTGCCAAATGTCTCCTGGGGGAGGGGGTGAGAATAGCCTCCAGCTGATAACCAACCACTATGTTAGCATCTGCAAACTAATAAAACGGTATTGTAAATTCTTACACATTAACACTGTTCCCTTCTTATGCTCAAAGTGTCACAATGGGGAATAATTGGCAAAGACTTACCCAGGCCTTGTGATTGGCTTGAAATTCCTGACCAGGCTGAAACATTCTTCCCTTCCAAATGACCTTTCTTATAATCTTGGCCAAAGATTATTGCATCATTAATTGGTACTGGAAGGAATTTTACCGGTCACCAATGTCCTCATTTTACATATAAGAAAACTGAGTCCCAAGGAGGTGAATTGCTCAAGGTCACATAACTGACTAGTGGCTTGAACTAGAACCTAGATTCAAATTTTTAACTCTGTTACATCAAACACTTGAGCCATAAAGAAAAAATCTAAGCATAACATACAGATGTCCTGGTGAGTATATTTAACTATATTTATCATGGCTGCTCTTCTAGGTGACTTCAGGTCAATTATAATTATTTTTATGTACTGCTGTGACATGGTATCTCACTTCTCCAAATAAACTATTTCGTTTAAAACAACAACAACAACAAAAACCCCAAAACACCAACTAAGTGCTTTATCCAATGATTACCTATCCAGATGTGTTATGCTAAGGACATGGGTTTTAAATAATTAATCACAGACTACAACCTTTTTTTTTTTTGGTGGGGAAGATTGGCCCTGAGCTAACACCTGTTGCCAATCTTCCTCTTTTTGCTTTAGGAAGAGTGGCCCTGAACTAACATCTGTGCCCATCTTCCTCTATTTTGTATGTGGGTCACCATCACAGCGTAGCTTGATGAGTGGTGTAGGTCCACGCTATAATCTTTTTAAACCATCAACTGTCAAAATAATCTTTTTACTGCTTGGGAACCTGAAAAACTGGGCTCTCTTTGGGGTGCAGGCTGCTAAGGGGGGAGTCAGAAGGGGACACTTTGCCCTACTTTATTTGGGTGTGTACTCTTGGAATTTACATCACTGTTCAAAGCATGCCGCAGTGCTCTGCTTGAGAAACAAAGGACTAGGAAATGTGATTCCTCAGTGGCATTTTGGGAGGTCCCTGGTTGGCCCTGAGGGTGCTACAGAGGCTGGCAGGCTATGCAGTGAGTCTGGGAGAGAAGGCAGCCTTGCCAGAGGGTAGCAAAAGCTCCCGTAGTCGTTTGCAGGGATACCAACAGACAGCCTTCCCTGCTGCCTCACAGCCTGCGCCTCATCCCTCTCAGCAGGAGCCACAGCCCTTCTCTACTTACACATGCTTTGGAAGCTGCTGGTGCTGAGTGACTCATTTTTCCCTTCAAAAACTGGCCTTGGTGTTCATTCTCACTCAGTTCTACTGGTGCTCAGGTGCTTGTGGGGAAGAGGGAACATGCCATCGAAAACCCTTGGGAAGAGTCCAGCATCGAGACATTTCAGGCCTTCCCATCTACCCAAAAGTGCAGTAGCCTCCAGCCCAGGGGAGATCAAGAGGTGGAGCAGTGCTTTTGCTTCTTAGCAGGCGGGGACTTTGAAACAGGCTCTGCTGTTTGATTCTGTTTGTTTGTCTCGGTGGCTTGTTTCCATGCTACTGCTTCTGATATCTTTGCATCCTTGTTCTAAAAACCCTCATGTTGCCTCAAAGTATCAAAAGTTGCAGATCTTCCCAGCTCCACTACTACATGGATGACCTCAGACTCCAGAGTTGACTCCCTTCCCCATCTTTACGCTGTGTTCCCCCAGCATGGTAGGTTTCCCAGGAGAAAGGGTCTCTCAGCTTACTTCTGCCATTATTCTTCCCATATATCGTGGTGTTTTGGGGTTTTAATCTGCTCCCTGCTTGACAGCCCCACCTCCCACCCCCACTCCCTTTGCTTTTTGGTCTGGGGAAAATTGACTTTTGCAGTTAGTCAGCTTCTCGCAGTCCGTGCACTGACCCTTCAGTTGGGTAACCAAACTTCAGCCTAGAAACTTCCATGGATTTTCAGGGTTTGGAGCTTTTTGGAGAAGTGGGAGGTCAACTGAGGTCTGGACAGGCAGCTGTCTGTTTTCTGTCTTGTTTGATGCCTATCTTCAAAGAAGTGTTCACCTAACCCCATGGAGTATCCGGTTAGCAATGACACTTTCTAGTTGAATGGTTCCTGGGACTTTTAAGCTTTGGTTTCCAGAGAACATTGTCACTGAGGGGATTGAACTTTGAGGTGAATGCTTTATGTTGTCTCTTATAACAAGGGATATTTTGTTGATAGTAGTAGCCAGACTTCTTACAACAATAAATTATCTGGCTACAAGTAGCAGGCGCTGCAAAGAGAAATAAACCATAGTCCCACGCTTCATTTCTCATTTTTGTTTTCAGATGCATGACTTAAGAAAATGGGATGATTTCTTTCATATTTTTCTTTTAAATTTTTTCTTTAAAATCTGGACTTTCAATGTCTGTTGGTACTTGTTCAACACCAACAGCCAACAATTACCACTCTTTTTTCTGGCCGAAGTGTTAATTTTTTAGCTTTTTTTGGTGGTCGTTGTTAAGGAACTATGTTTATAATTCAAATTTCCTAGCTACAAGGGACTGCAGAGGTCATAGAGTTCAACCATCTCATTTGACTAACGAAGAAATTGAGGCCCTGAAGTGAAGTGCTTCATCCCAGTTTCTCGAGCAGAGATGGGGGTGGAACCAGGACCCTCACTCCAGACCAGGTGCTCTTTGCCACGTACAGTATTCTCCTTTTCCTTTTCCCGGCCGATTTCTGGCCTCCTTTGTTTGGACTCTCTATGACATAAAATTATAGGATACACAATTCCAAGAGACTCTGTTTAATTTGAGTTTTATCTTTTAGGAGATGGTCTTCAGATACTAACCCTGGCTGCCCTAAAGAATAGTCCATGTCTTATTGATAGAAATTCTCCTTGCTGATCTTTATTTAATTCACTGTTTCCTAAGATCCTCAACCTTTCCAGCTGGTTATTAATTATCAGGCAATATCCTCTTGAGCTGTCTCTATTTCTTAATTACCTTATTAATTGTATTCACATAAATTGATCTCTCTGACATTCTGAGTCTGACTCACTGAGGAAATAAGTCTAATATTCACAAGAGACTCAAACAGTCTCACTACCCTAACTTATTATTTCCATTATGCAGACTGATATCACTGGAAGCCAGATGTGACTGCTTAGCTGAATGGGCCTTTATCCTAGTCTTAATTAGAATGTCCTTTAATAATTTTCTCTTGCTCACCTTTCTTGCTTATTCAGACACACATGAGACTTATCAGTTCATTTTCACCCTATCTGCACTCTTTAATCTTTAACATGGAAGGAATTTCCTCCCTCATATTATCTTGTGGTAATCCTTTATTTGCAATTCAAGGCAATTATGGGGAGTAAACATGGATGTATTTTTGTTCTTCAGTTTTTGCTGTAACACTGTACCCTAAGGGCCTGAGGCTCAATTAAACATTTAAAAACAGTTTTTTTTGTCTAGTTTTTATATACAAAAGTGGTTTCTTAATGTGTGCTATTTGAGAACTCATTTTTTTCCCCTTCATGAAAAGGTACACTATTGTTAACTCCACATTTTCGCCCAGAATCCACTTAACTTTTATGAAGTGACAAGAGTAAACAAGTTCTTACATAAGCTGGTCATTGTTCCACACAGTCCTTTGTGTACTTGTATTAGAAATGGTTGATTGGTAGGAGATTAGAGCTGAAGACAGGAATCTCCATGAAAAAATATATATTGAAAAGAGCTAGAGAATTCCTATGTATGTTTATTTGTGGTTAGGGGAAAGTGAGCTCTAGTCTCTCAGAAAGGAGTAATATAAATTCAAAATGCCATTTTTTTCATGGTGAGAAAAATAATTACGTGGATGCCACCAGTGGGCAGATTTTGTTTCGCCAGGGGATACAAGGATTCGATTTGATGATCTACTGGCTGAGTCTCTGCATGTATCTACACTCCTGCGGAACATTCACAGAGATTCTACAAATACCACTGTCTCAATCTACTCCCACTGAACTCCTCATCTTTTCACTGCCTTGCCCATTCACTCACGCAACCTAAACCAAGAACCTGGATGTCATCACCCTGACTCTTCCCCTCTCCCATGATCTGCCAAACTTCTTCCTTTAATCAGTAGTTCAGGTCAGTTCTGTTGATTTGGCTTCTTTATTACCTCTCTTCTTTAACTTGTTTCTTCTAGTGCTGCTGCCTCTGCTCAGCTCCCCATCGTCTCTTTCCCAATCTATTGCAACAATCTCCTTTCTGATTTCAATGGCATCTCATCTCCCATTGATTGACTTATAAGGCCCTCCAGGACCAGCCTCACTATTCTTATATCTCTACTGCCCTTTCTTTCATCCTACAGTTTAGCCACGTTGAACTATTCACAGGTCCCCAAATCTCCCTTGTGATTTTGTATCTTATCCCTTTGAATGTTCTCTTCTTTTCTGGAAGTGTCATTCCCACATAATTTTATCTGTCAAACTCCTACTCATACTTGAAGACTCAGCTCAAGCGTCTTTTTCTGGGAAGCCATCCTGGGAACCCAAACAGAGTTGGCCATTTTCCTCTTTGTGCCCCTCTTTAATTTGTACATACCTTATAATTATACTTATCTATATTTCAATTGTTTGTGTGCCTATATTTCCTTTTAGAATGTAAGTTCCTCAAAGCCAGGAAGTGTGACTTTTCATTTTTTTCATCTTCAGCATCTAGGGCGTTATCTAGCACACCGTCGATTCCCGTGAATATTGTTTGAATGAATGAAGGAGTCTGTGATCTCTCGAGAGTCCCTCATGTTCCATTCTTATATAATCAATGATTTTATACTTATTTTAGGTTTCAACATTGATTCAAATGTCAGGGGCCAATTTGTTGCCCAACCATTGTTTTTGTCTGCTTGCAAACCTGCTCTTTCTCTGAAACAGTTGAGGATGGGGTAGAGGAGAAGCAGTCCCCCTGTGCAACAACGAAAACGGTATAGTGTACCATCTGTTGCGGTACAGTGTTAATGGGTAAGGGGACGGCTTTGGAGTGAAACTGACCTCAGTTTAAATTTCAGTTCTGCCTCTTATTCCACCTGTGACTTTGGACAAGGTTAACTGATTTTTCTGAGCCTCAAATTTGTCATCTGTAGAATGGTAATAATAATAACAGCTGCCTCTCAAATTTATTGTGAGGATTAAATCAGGTAACGTGTAAAGCACTTACCGTAGTCCTTGGCATGTAGTAAAATCTCAGTAAATGACAGTTGTTATCAGTATCATCACCTTTATTGTATAAGCCTCTGTAGAGCATAGGCAGGGAGAAGTGGTACTGCCTTCCTGTCACCAAGGGACTCCTTCTTCAAAGATAATGTACTACCAGGATTCTCATTCAAACCATAGAACACAGACAATTATTTGAGTTACTGTTTTCTCTGTTCTCCCAAGGATGGTAGCTAACTAGAGCCATTCTTTGCATAGGAGCGTCATAAATTCATTATATACAAAACGTGCCTTAGGGCATTAATTCTCTCCTTTTGAGAAAGGCAAGGACCCCCACACTCTGGCTTACACTCAGTGGGCTATAGGGCTGGAAAGGTATTTTTAGACTCAGTAATGAAGTTTTCTAGACACTTAGGAATATCTTGGATTAGCCAAAATAAAAAACGTTTTCTTTATATAGATCTTTTTAACTGTTTTGTGCCTTTAAGGTAGAGAAAACAATTTTGTGGTCAAAAGACCATTGGACTAGAAGGTGACAGAAGACCGGTTCAACAACTTACTCTGGGAATACCTAAGGGTGATTACTAACATAGACACTAAGAGCTTCTATATTTCTCTAATAAGGATAAGTCCCATCCTGTTGATTGCACCAATTCTTGTGAGTTTTAATCACATCATGTATTTGAAAGTGTTATGCAATTTATAAAGTGCTATATAAATCTTAGTTATGAAGATGATTATTCGGCTTTACTGCCATCCTGCTTCCTTCACCAGATGACACTAATCAGCCCAGATGTCTAACAGCAACTCAACTGGTTCAGAAATGAGGAAATGAGTGGCTTTAGTTAAAATTGCCCGACTTTTGTCTGTTCTTTTCCTGTCTTTCATTCTTGTGCTGCTGGACTTCCCTTGGCCTTTTCGTTGACTATTAAAGATTTATTCATGTGATACCACTGCTATTTCTAACTGCTTTTCTGAAAGATGTTAAAAACTTAATGCATCTGTCAGCTCTGTCAGGCCACTTACCAAGCTACCACACCACAGGGAATAGCCCAGAAGGCCCAGATGAGTCTTTTATTGTGCTGAATGGAGTTATCTTTTGCTTTGTATTTGCAGGTTGGAAACATGAGTGAGTTTAGCTATTATTTCCTTTTTTGGATGTGAGCTAGGTACTTTACAAAATCGAATCTGTATTAGCTACTAGATTTCCCTTCTGGACATTTATGTACCTCTCTTTTCAGAGCATCAGAAACCGAGGTAGATTCCAGGCCAGTTGCCTTAATGGAGAGCAAGTTAACAAATCATTGGTCTTTCTCACTAACCCACTGCTGGAAAAAAAGTTATATCACCTCCAACAGCATTTCAAACCCTCTGACTTAAGACTAGGGTTAGGTCTTACCTACTCCCAGAAAAAATCTGGTCCTTTATTTCCAGCCAAACTGTTCTATACTCACTATCTCCCAAACATGCCATTTCTTGCTTCTTTACTTTTGCTTGTCCTGGCTCCCCACTTGGTGGGGAACCTTTCCTCCCTCACTGTGAAGAAATGAAACAAAACAAGAAACTATCAATTAAAGCCCTGCCTCCCTAATGCTTCCTTGACTCCTCCAGTTCTCATTTGAGACCCTTTTTCTCTTTCCCCCTATGCTATTTATTGTTCATATTTTACATTTTGGAAATTATTGCTAAACATCTATCTGTATTTTATTTGGTAACTTTTAAAATAATTTTATGAGTTCTTTTTTTTCCAACCTACGTGGCAAGAATCATATCTTAAGTTATCTTTCTTGGTACAGAATTTTAGCTAGACTTTTAATTATTATACAAATTTGTTATTATTAGTATTTACTGTATACTATTACTATTCTTATAATTAATACCTGTGGATTCACTGATAATAACTGAGGGTCCAGTGGAGACTGTGGGTTGTCTCTGAACTCACTTGCATATGTAGGGGTGCAGTTGGCCTCACTATTGCACTAGAGGGAGAAATGCTCAGAACACAATTTGACTTGTGTGTTTTTAAATTGGTGAAAGTTATGTATGGTGATGGACAATAATTAGACTACTGGGGGTGAGCACGATGAAGTCTATCCAGAAACTGATACACCATAATGTACACCCGACATTACACAATGTTGTAAACCATTATGATCTCAATAAAATTACTGGGAAAAAAAATTGGTGAAAGTTGTAAATTTTAAAATTTTGTGCATGTGAGCATATTATCTGTTTTAATATTTTGACTCAAATACAAAGCTTTCTCTTATTAGGAACTTCAACTTATTACAAAATGGAAGCAGTCCCTTTCTGGCTCCCTCAGGAAAAAACCAAACAAACAGATGGGCCTTCCTTGGATTGTCACCCAACAAGAGCCCTGCTCCTGCTGACAGAGGTTGTAAATTTTACTGCCGACCCCTCCAGAACATAGGCTCACTGCCCAGTTTCCCTGGGGAGCTGCAGCTAGAAATAATAAAGCCAGAGCCTATCTTTATTGCACTGTTGCCTTTCTTTAGGAGGCCCGACAGCCAGTAACACTAACACCGTATGTCAAGGCCTACTCTTCATGCCCCTGAAATTTTTTGCTCCTAACATAGCTGCAATGGTTACTGTGAAGATCTAACAATTTCGACTACCTCAAACTAAAAAGCTTCTTCATGGCAAAGGAAACCATCAACAAAATGAAAAGGCAACCTACAGAATGGAAGAAAATATTTGTAAATCATATATCTGATAAGGGGTTCGTATCCTAAATATATAAATAAAATATATAAATATCTGAAGAACTCATACAACTCAATAGCAAAAATCAAACAATCCAATTGAAAAATAAAGAGAAGAACCGAATAGACCTTTTTCCAAAGAAGACATACAAATGGCCAACAGGTAAGATGCTCAACATCACTAATCATCAAGAAAATGCAAATCAAAATCACAATTAGATATCACCTCACACCTGTTAGAATTGTTATTATCAAAAAGACAAGAGATAACATTAGTGCTAGAGAGGATGTGGAGAAAAGGGAACCCTTGTGCAATGTTGGTGGGAGTGTAAATTGGTGCAGCCACTATGGAAAACAGTATAGAGGTTCCTCAGAAAATTAAAAATGGATCTACCATATGATGCAACAATCTCACTTCTGGGTATATATCCAAAGGAAATGAAATCACTATCTCAAAAAGATATCTGTACCCCCATGTTCATTGTAGCATTATTTACAATAGCCAAGGCATGGAAACAACCTAAATGTCCATCAACAGATGAATGGATAAAGAAAACATGATACATATATATATATATACATATAATATACATATATATACGTATAATAATATAGAATATCATTCAGCCATAAAAAAGAAGGAAAGTCTGCCATTTGCAAAAACATGGATGGAATTTCAGGGCATTATGCTAAGCGAAATAAGTCAGACAGAGAAAGAAAAATATTGTGTGATCTTACTTACATGTGGAATCTAAAAAAAACCAAACTCCTAGGTAGAGAACAGATTGGTTGTTGCCAGAGGCCAGGGTGGTTGGGGAGGTGGGTGGGGAAATGGGTGAAGGGGGTCAAAAGGTACAAACTTCCAGCTATAAGATAAATAAGCCTGGCGATATAATGTACATGATGACCATAGTGAACAATACTGCATTGTGTATTTGAAAGTTGCTAAGATAGTAAATCTTAAAAGTTCTCATCATAAGAAAAAATTGTAACTATATGAGGTGATGGATCTTAACTAAGCTTATTGTGGTAATCACTTTGCAGTATATACACATACCAAATCATTATGTTGTATACCTTGGACTAATACAATGTTATATGTCAATTATATCAATAAAACGAGACAAAAAAGCTACTTAATGCTTTAAATTTTGCTGTTTGAAAAACAATCTCTTGATAAATTCTCTAAGGAAAACCTGGGAACTCTGAGTTGCAAAATAATTTAAATAAAAAATTTAGAAAACTAATTAAATCAGATTTTCCCTCGAGTTGTAGGAGAAAAGACGTTCCCTAGTCTCACCCCCGCTGGATGAGCCACATTAGAGGGAAACCAATAGACTCCATGCTTGTGAGAGCCGAGCAGCCTGGCTGAATGCTTCTTCCATCTATTCCTAAACGCATAGGGAACTTTAAACTTTAACATTTAAACTTTAATAGCTGTCATATTTCCTTTGCATAATATAATCTTATGCCAAACCCTACTATTTTTAATATTGAAGATGATTAATTATAGAAAAGTTGATAATCTTAAAAAATTAGAAATGACCTATATATCCAGCAATTGAGAATTGGTTAAATTATAGTATATCCAGACTGTCGGATACTGTGATTATATGCACCAAGGATTAAAAAAAAAAATCTGACACTTTCAGCGATGATGCTGATGATGCAGAAGCCTTTCTTTGTTAGTCAGTAGTTCCTGAGGTATTAGCTAGTCCCCATTTATTGAAGGATTTCTCCCTTACTTTGAGATTAACTCCAAGAAACCCTGCAAATGTCCCTATACCCAGCAACCTGCACTTTTCACAAAATAGCCTCTGGACAGAGATTTGGTAATTTGAATTCTGTAAGAAGCATAACGCTTTTTTCTGGGTTGGCTTAAGAAATGTCTTGGAATTTTAACATTTCTTTCTTTTTAAAACATTATTATAATCATTAAGAATGGGTCAACTTGATTTCACAGAGAATTACACGTCTCTTATCTTTTTCTCCAAAGACTTAATCATTTCTGCCAAAGAAAGATGAGTCAGAAACATTTATTAATGCCAAAATGGCTGGAGGCATTCTATTTACTAGGTTGAACAATATGACATTGCCAATATTTGACCATTTTTTACTTACAAAGATGGTAGTTTTATATGGTTCAACCTAAGACGTCTTTTCTCCTCATGTCTGGTAAGAGTTAGCTGGGCCTTCAGATGTGGACAGAGAGAGGGTCTTCCCCTGGCCTCCCCCCTCCCCCATCTCTGTGCCAATAAGGAAGTGGGGGCGGTGGTTAGTGCCAGCTTGTCTCTCTCCCTTAGCTTAGGAAGTACACAGCGATTGTGGTGGTGTCTCCAGGTGGCTTCACTGTATGGACAAATGTGCCAATTTGGGATTTTTAACTGTATCTTTTCAATAGCTCATCATTTTATTATTGCTTCTTCTCACTCCTTCCTCCCCAGTTCCCGTTCAGTTTATTGGCCTCTGTACTTTTAGAAGGCAATCAAAACCATGTTTTTAAGAAGCTGCTAATAATCAGCATATGGTTTCAGTCATTCTGAAGCTTCACTTGATAGTGTCATGAAGGGCTTTCCTTTCAGTCAAACCTAACGGAAATAATATGTGGTAGGAGTTGTGTAAATTTAGTTTGTGAATGTCCAAGAATTCTTTTATGATTTAATAACAGCAAATGTTGCACACCTTGTATTTGCTCATGGGCTTCCCTTCTTCTAAGGAAGTAGCTCATTATTTATGGGTGCTTGGACTGTGAAGTGACTTTGGGAAAAGGTGAAAAGCCCTCAGCACTGGCATAAGGAAAGCCTATCTTCTGTCACTCTGATCCATGCCTGCTTTGTGTGATTCTCTGCCTTTTGCAGTAGTGAAATACACGATCTGGGGGCTGGCGTGGTGGTGGCGGTGTAGTGGTTAAGCATGCTCGCTCTGCTTTGGTGGCCCGGGGTTCACAGGTTCGGATCCCGGGTGCGGACCTAGACACAGCTCATCAAGCCATGCTGTGGCAGGTGTCCCACATATAAAGTAGAGGAAGATGGGCATGGATGTTAGTAATCTTCCTCCTCTCCACCAAAAATAAAATTCGAGATCCGAAAGTGACCTTAAAAGTCAAGGACTACAGTTGTTGATACTTGAAAATCAGATGAAAATTATGGATTCTCTACCCAGAAAAGTGAAACTATATATTCACCACATTTTGAATTTCATTTTAGAAGTTTTATGTAGCTCTTACAGAATCTGTGGATTCCAGATTAAGAATCAATTAACTCAGGACTCCTACCACTTTATTTTCACATGGGAAAACTTAGGACCAGGCAGAGGTAGTGACTTGCCCCCGAGTATAAAACTTTCAATCATAAATTAGAGAGAGACTCAAACTCAGTTCTAGGATCTCTACTTCTAGTTCTCTTCTCTTTCTTTGAGTGTCAGGTGATATGCCCTTTCTCGTTCCCTTCTTTATGTGCAGAACCGCATAAAACCAAACCGTCCGAGGATGTAGAAGTCGACGGAGGGGAGTTTTGTGGGATTCCCCCACTTCTAACCATGCAACCAGGAGATGCAGGCAGAGACTACACCAAAAGCATTAATGAACTTGGTCAATTTGTTGAAAAAATTTCAGTTCTTTTAGACAAAATACCAAATCATTCACATTTTTATTTTTCAATTGGGTCAATCAGCTCATGCTCTATGCAACTTCTCCTCCTTATTTCTATATATTCACCAGCACTAAAATAGGTCTAAGTCTTATTGCTTTTATTTATCTTTTTCTGAAAGAAACTAGCTGAAACAAAGGTCAGAGTTTAAGGAAATTATTTTACTGACAACGTTAAATATTTACTAAATTTCAACTTTATCCCGGCACTGAACCAAGTTACTATTTCTGCCTGGTGGGTTTATCGACAGAAATATCATGGATTTGGAAGGCTTTTTAATGCAGAGATTACTATGGATTAAATTCTTGTCTAACTGGTTTTGCTTTTTTAGCTTTAAATGATGAAGAGATGAAGAGAAAAGATAGGGGTATAACCATTCATTGGCCAAAGTTTGTCCTATATCACATATGAAAATTAATGTGGCCTTCCTATTTGCATTCTACATGTCATTGGAAGAAGAGCTAACAGTCACTCCTCATTCTTTGCTATTTCTTTTGTAGGAGGCCTTTGTTAGGAACCAGAAGCCCTTCATGGCTCTCCTAATCACTGGCTCTGTGAGTGATTGGGATAAAGAAGGCCTCAGGGTCCCCCAACTGTAAAACGGGAAAATAAAATACTCCTGTCTGGAAAGTTTAAACAAGAGATCAATAAAGAGCCTCTCACAAACAAACAAAACAAAACAAAAACAAACCTCCCGGGTATCCACATAGGGCAGGAGAATTCACACTATTTATTATAACAGGATGCTTCAAACCTTACATTTTTCATTTACTCTTACCGTGAGATACAGCGTCTGCAGCTGACACTGCCGCTTGTTTGGGAGGATCCTGGGCAGTGTTTTCTAGATTTGGGGCTGTTGTATACCCACTTCGTTATTTTTATCAGGATGATTTTCTCTAAATTGACACAGACTTTTTTTGACTTGAGTAAATTTTTTCATCACAAGCAGAAAATTAGTTATTTATTATAACTAGTGGGTGACCATAAGAATAAACATATAACTATTAAAATAAAAAATATTATGTGTTCTTACAATCACTTTGCACACAGAGCATGTTTACCCTCCTTTGAGATACCCTGGTCCTGGAGATCCTAGAAACTGGGGTGTAGGTCCTGGCCTGGGGATGGCGCAATGAAACGGATCTCCAGGAATTTGAAGGGGTGGAGTGGTTTTAGTTCCAGGTGCAAATCAGGGAGAGGATAATCAAGAAAATTATCCGGCTCACGCAGCAAACTAACATGGGCCTTTGCCGGCTCCGCCCAGCATGTCTTCTCCTTCCCCACCTAGCTTGGTCTCCTGGCTTGGGCCCCATCTGTGTCTTCAGCTTCAGCCATGTGGTTTCCTTTTGGCCACCAGCACTCATGGTGTGGATTTCTGCTTTGGTCCTTGTTGTTTGGCCTTTCTCTTCTGAAGGACCTGGGGCTTGGGCTGCCAATTTTATGGGGGAAGCCCTAGTCTTTTAATAGCTTCTCTCCTTGCCGTCCCTTGGTTCCATTAATATCCCATCAGCTGAGTGCAGAGGGCTGCTCTCCCTCTTCCTTCCTCAGTGTGAAGCAGTGACCTGGTTAACAGGAGGCAGGAGTGCAGGGCTCCTGTGCCTCTGTCAGTGCTTCCAGGTCTCAGTGTGTGCCTGAGTGAGGGTGACCTGTACACTGTGTTCTTGGTGGGGATTTTAATACAGGGAGGCTTTTGCTCTTTTCTGCACAGTCAGATGAGGAGCTGTGTGTTTGGAAAAGGAGCTTGGAAAAAGAGAAACCAGAGTAAGCAGGCTTTTCCTGTTGATTTAGACTCCCTAGGTGTCTGGGCAAGCCCCTGAGCTGCTCAGAGGCTTCAGTTCCCTTCTGTGTAAGTGAAGTGGGTGAGAGGAACAGGAGCCCAAGGGCCTTCTCAGCTCTTTGATTCTGCAGTTCCCTCCCTCCCTGTGCAGCACGTAGCTGAGACCAGCGTCTGCCTGGTTCTGGCCCGGGTGCCTCCTGGTGTCAGGTGGGGCCAGGAACCAGGTCCAAAGCTGGTCAGGGCGGCCTCTGTGTGGTGCAACAGCAGTGGGTGAGGGGATGTGCGCAGTGCAGTGGTCACCCCGGGTGGGTGCTGGAAAGAGCGACTGCTTTAACTGAGGATGGAATGAGAGAAAATAAGCTGAAACTCTGCTGTGCTTTATGGCTTTAGATACAACCCTTAGCCTCTCTGAGCTTTATTTATTCTCATCTGTAAAATATACGTATGGAAGAGACTCAGCAGAGCCTAGCCTAGAGAGTTCAGCAGGTCTCTTCCAATATCAACATTCTTTGGTTTCATGAGTCTAAAGACTCTAAATTTTAAAAAATGATTTTATGTGTGTCAAACCTTAAATTCAACATCCATTCCATATTCTCCTCACTATTGGCAAACTTTCTATCCACTTTGTCAAGAAAATACAGGTGTATTGGGGATGAAGTTTCTCCATGATACTCAGGTGCAAGAAATGTCATATCGCACTTTTTTTTTTTTTAATTCAAGTTTAAAATTCTCTCTTGAGAGTGGCAGTGCACAGTAGCATCATTATTGGAACCCCTTCTCTTCAGGGGCTGTCAGGCATCCCTGGAGGATTGCTCAGTCCAGAAAATTCCTTCTCTAGCCTATCATGGTCACTGCTTAGTTGTTTATTATCTGGGCCAGAATACTCCATTTTAAGGCTGGAGGCTCCATTCCACCCCATCCCACCCCTGGCCCAGCTCTGGCAAGGTGGTTGGGTTCTCGTGACTGGGGATCTCAGAACCCCTCACAACCCATATGCCACCTCTTCAGAGATCCTACTGTCTTCTAGGAATTGCTTCAAGGAAGGGCCTGGCTTTCAGCCACTTGCACAACTTGCTACCACTGGCCCCCTTTTTTTATTCCAGAAAAGTCACCCCCGAGGTCTTATCACTTGCCTTCTTCAACTTTAGTATCAGCTCTATCTCCACTTCCTCAGGTATGAACATAGTCACACAGTAGGCTGTTTAATGACCATTTGTAGAATCCCAATTAAATAACCACTTCAAAGAAAAGCCTGGGTGGGAGGTACCATCCTGGTATCCCAGAATCTTGCTTTCAGCCTCAGAAGCACAAAAGTCATTCCAGCGCTTCGAGGGAAGACCAGGAAACACAACACAAAGGCTGACTTGTTCGTTTGTTGGAGACTACTACAGGAATAAGAGCAATATGACAAAATGATATCTCAATAAATTTTCCTGCTACAGAAGCGATTGAGCATGAACTCCCTCAATTTCTTGCCTCCTCCGCATCTCATTGTCTTTCTCCAGTTTCAGGTGTGGGCTCCTTTTTGTTCCAAGACCACCCAGTTACACCTGCCAAGATCAGGCTCCACAGCCATCCCCCCTCTTGAAACTTGATTCTTTTCTCTTGCGGGGGCATGTTCCCTTCAGACTATAAGTTTATTAGTCTCCCTCGTTAAAAAAGAAATTTACCTTTGGCCTCGTATCCTCTGGCAAATGTCCCAGGTCTTCTCCCCTCTTACCCAGACTTCTTAAAAGAGTAACCTATACTCAATGTGACCACTTGCTGTGCCATTCATTCACTCTGCACCTCCTGCAATCTGGCTTCTGCTCTTGTTAAGGCCATCAGTATTCTTCTAATTACAAAATCCAATGGACATTTTCCAATCTTTGTCTTACTGTACATTTCTGGGGCATTTGGAAATGCTGATTATGTGCACCACTGCCCCCAAAAGTAATATTATACGTTCCCAGTTTGTCTCATTCGTTTCTGTTCCTTCTCAACCATGGGCCCCTCTCTCTCCACCCCCCACTTACATGCTAGTGTTCCCCAGGTGTCTGTCTTCAGCTGACTGCTCTTCTCATTATTGATACTCTTCTTGGGTGAATTTATCCACTCTCAGGATTTCAGCTACCACCTGTATGCTAATGACTCTCTAATTCAATCTCTAACTCAGATTTCTTCCCCAAGCTTCAAACTCACCGATTCCATTACTGGCCAGGCACCTTTGCTCGGGTACTCTTCAGATATTTCAGAAATAATTTGAGAAATAATTTCTCAAAAACTAGCACTTCCCTCCAACTTCAATGTCTCTCTGTTTGTTGTGTCACCATCTCTTTACCCAGTGACCACAGTTATAAAATGTGAGCCTTGACTTTTCTCTCTTCCTAACCCTCTTCATCCAACTGATCATTACATCCTGATGGTTTCCTCTCCTCTGGGTTTCTCAAATCCATGCTTTCTGCTCCACTCCTACCACAGCTACCATGTCTCAAATGCATCTTCTCTTGCCTGAACTAATTCAACAGCCTCCTAACTCGCCTCCTCGTTTCTAGACTTGCTCCCCTCCATACTGCTCATTCCAGAGCTCCCTGAATGATCCACACAGAATACAAATCTGACCCTGTCCCTCTCACTAAGGCATTCCAGGGCTTCCTGGAATCTACATGAGGACGTTCCACTTCCTTTCCTGGGATGCACGGCCCTCTGTGACCATCTCTTGTCTACTTCTCTTGGACTCCAGCAACACTCAACAAGCAGTGGTTCTCTTCACATATCCTATTCTCCCTGTGTTCTTTGCTTCTGCTTTTAAAATTAAATGTTTTACTTCAGAGAGTTAGGTTGGTATTATGAAGGAAGTTTCAGGTTCATTTTATATTAAATATTAGAGCCTTTGTGCTTGAGGAGGGAAGAAAGAAAAGACCCACAGCTACATACCCATTTCAGTCTCTTTCTCCCCTACACAGACAAAAAAGGTACTGGGCCTGAAATATTTGTGTTTGCTGTTTGATTTAAAGCTGTTAATAAGTATGTCAAACGTCTTAGTTTCCCACTCTAGGGAGTTCTAAACCCAGGAGAATCTCTTTGTTATGAAGAGCACACTGCCCTCTAGAGGTGGCTTCCAAGGGAGGAATATATAAAATCCACAATATTCAAGCATTCTGCAGTTTCTCATGGGAAACAAATTTTATAGTCAGAACTTTACTATTACTGCTATTTGTCCAAAATATGCTCTCCCAGATGGCTAATTCTAATTCACAGATTTTTGATTTGCTTCAATAACAGTGTTTGGGGAGAAAGCACAGATGTACCTCAGAGAGCACTGTATTTGGAGTTAGGGGACTCAAGTTCTAGACCTGATGTCTGTGAACTTAGATCTCTTGTCTGGTAATCCAGGGGCACAAGATCCCATGCAGAAAACTGTGAATCATCAGAAAGTATACTTTGCAAATAAAACTGGGAACAGAAATATCAGTAAATGTTTATTATACTCTAAGTATATGCAAGGCACTAGGCTAAGAGCTGTTTTGCAGAAGTTATATGTTTACATTCGATCTTTAGAAAGTTAAATGAAAAGTGGTTGGAAAAGACATGTGGAAAATATTCGGGGTTTCAATTTAAATGGATGAGTTTAACCCTAATACCATGAAAACCTGAAAATGAAACCGAGCTAAAACAAAGGTAAAGCTTACTCTGGGGTCTCCAAGAGAGTCTATTCCAACAGAAAGCAGAAATGAATCATACAGCCACACACACACACACACACACACACACACACCCATAGACACACTTTAATTTGCCATTAAGCTCTGATGTAAACCTCCTTTAGCCTGATTTCCCCTCCCCTATTTTCAACCAAGAAAAGAAAAAGGAAGTCTTTCATTTAATGATAAGAGCCAACTATGATCTCTATATATCTATGTAATAATGAGTGATGATAAGTAAAATTGTATTTACTATCTTACAATGGCAATTGACTCCTGAGAATTTCTTAGTATGCTCGGAAAGGGAAAAATGATTAGGACACCATTTATGTTTATAGCCACGCTGGGAGCAAGATACCACAAAGCCCAGAAGCTGGGAGATAAGAAGTCTGCATTGCTGTGACTCCATCCATGCCTGGGGGAATCTGAGGACACCAGGTGAGTCCTCTATAATGCTGGGAGCCACAACTGTGTACTATGCTTACGATCTGCCTTCTTGCAGTGTAATGTTAATGCCTTCTTTGGCATCTACCTCCTTGGATGAAAGATACTGCCAATTTCAAAGGTGACCTGCTGTGTTAGGAGACCAGCAACCTGAATAGACTGAATCTTTTTCGGTTACATATCTAGATATCTTTGGACCTGATTTCTGACATCAAACCAATCACTTTACCTCTCTCTTCATCTATTACGGTCTGTATCTTTGTAAAGTCCTCTGGGCATTATCAGAGAGGTGTACCATTTTGAACAAGTACAAGTCATTATTATTTGAAATTCTTTCTTATAATTTCATAGCTAAGAAATCCCGTAAAAATTTTTCTGGGGTCTCAGCCTAGTCTACTCAGAATTTCTTGCTGGAGACACAGCTAGGAACTAAGTCTTGAAATGAGAAATGAAGAGAGTGAATAGACTTTATTAACAGTGTCTATATTTTTATTCCTGAAACTTGTGGCACAACAGTTGTTAGACCACAATCATGAAGAAGTTCTCAGCATCATCTTCCAAGTGTTAGGCTGAAAACATCCCACCCCCCCCCCAAAAAAAAAACAAGAAAGAAAGGCCTAGTTTTATCCTGCTCTCGTATTTCAAATGCATTTCCAAGTTCAGTTTCAAATATCCTTGAGGTAGGAATCTGTGCTTGCTGTTACATCGTTCTCTGATTTATGACTTAATGCTGTATGCCACCTCATGCTGTTTTCTCTGCCCTCTTCATGCTTCGCCTCACTTATTATTCTCTTCTTCCTTTATAATCCTGGTTTACTATATTAATAGAACTTTAAATTCTGCTGGGTGTGGTCACAGTATAGGTAGCTCATGATGCCTAACAGTATGGTTAGATAATGAAAAGTATTGAATGCTGAGTCTGGAGGGGAAAAAGTTGTTCATATCCCTTCTCCCTCAAAGAAAACTGCTCTGAGATTCAGCCTAAAGTGACTGAATTTTCAATACTAGAAATGTGACTTGGTGAATGGTACTGTTTCTGCGGTACATCCTGTTGCTTTTCCTAGAGGTGAGCCCCTGGGAGGAGGGTGAGTTGTGCGCGGCGGACGCCCTGTCCAGAGGCAGGGGTAATTAGAAATGCAGCAGAACATCCTGTTCCTGGGAGACCTTCTGCCTGTTTGTTTGTGCTCTAGAGACTTGGCTCCTGGTATTCTTACCCAGACCTTTGGACCTTGGCAAGGCCGCTTCTTGTGTTTCTGTCTTGAAGCGTGCTATTCTGGCTCTTGAGGAGGTTTGGTTTAGGAACCGCTGGAGGCTGCTGGGACTGCCTGGCCATGCACTTGCCCATCGACACTCTGCTAAGTTTCAGAAGCAGCAATAGAACATGCACTTAACTTGGAAATAAAAATGATTACTTGAGCAAAAAAGTGAAAAAACATCTTTCCTAATTCTTGCTAAAATAATGAGGGGCCAGGTCTCTGGCTTTAATCGTGATTATTTAAGTTTTTGACTACTGCCAGATACCAAAGCTTGATATCCTTGGTACAGCTTGATTTAATTTGTACCATACGACTTGATTTGAATAGTATATACCAGAAGAGCATAATCAGAGGCTTTTGGTAACATAGTGCCAAATGAATATGATAATATATGATCCCGAGAAAAGCATTCAAACATCCTGGTGCCCTGGTATCTGTATCTATAAAACGGAACCAAAATGTAAAAACAGTATGAGTAACAAAACCTTCCTCACTGGTATTTTGTGGAGGATACCAGGTAGTTCTCATAAAGTATTTCAAGTCTCCTGGAAGGACGGCCCATTTTAAATTCAAGGTATTACTATCACTAATTATTGGTCATAACATTGTATACTATAGATGGGAAATGGAAGAGTGGAGGAGTTAAGTGATGAGGCTAAAATCACACGATGAGCTGGAGAAAACCCCAAAGTAGAGAGCAATTCAGATTTGTTTCATCAAGAAATGCAGCCATATCTGGGCAAAGCCCCAGAGAGTTTAAGTGACAAGGACACTTGGAATAGACCCTGAAGTCACAGAAATATAGACAAATAATACAGTTACGCTTGTCAAACGCAGGGAGTCACACCAGTCCTTGCCTTCGGAAGAGAGATGACGTGGGTCCTGCTCGGGACCAAGACTCTTCTGTGATTGACTTGCAGGTGCAGCTAGCAGGTGACCCTCTGGGAATTCTGCCCAGGTGCCTGATGGAGACAGGTGGAGAGGCTGTAGGTGGAAAGGGACGAAATGCCTTGAAATCTGTATGGTGGGATCCTATCTTCAACCCCAAGACACTTAAAAGTCTTGCTTGAACTCATGGCGTTGGCACTGAGAAAGCATCACAGAAAGACTTTCTGGCAGTTGGTTGTGAAACAGAAAAGATGACTGGGCAAGACTTTGTAAGCATTCACTGTGAAGAGAAAGCAGGAAATTCAGCCAAACTATGTCCTTGTTGTTTGCCTCAAGGTTATGTTTTGCAACACATAATAGCAACAATTAAACAAGGACACAATATTATCTAATTTGTGCTGTTGTCTTCCCAGGATCTGGAACATTTTCTGCAGGAGCCTACCTTTACGTCTAGGAGCCTCTGGCAAACAGTTCCATTTCAGCTCTGGTCCTTTTGTAGAAGGAACTTGAGGCTTAAAGCAGGTGGCTTCCTCTGTCCTCAACATCCCCCCTCCCCCCGTCCCCTCCTCCCCTTCCTGCCCCCATAGTTAAAATGGTTTTCATCTTTGTTCTGAGGCTGCACTAGGCTGGTTCAATTTTTATTTCTGTTATTTTATTCATTTATTTTGCAGAAGAAGATTGGCCCTGAGCTAACATCTGTTGCCAATCTTCCTCTTTTTTGCTTGAGGAAAATTAGCCCTGAGCTAACATCTGTCCCAATCTTCCTCTGCTTTGTACGTGGGATGCCGCCACAGTGTGGCTGGTGAGTGGAGCAGGTCTGTGCCCAGGATCCAAACCTGTGAACCCAGGCTGCCGAAGCGGAGTGCGTGGAACTTTAACCACTACACCACTGGTCCAGGCCCTATTTCTGTTATTTTTTAATGAGCTAGTAGCTCAATGGTCCTGGCTCTTAATCTCTGGAGCCACGGGTTTTTAGTAAGGATTGAATCAGCTTGTTGGCTCATAATAGGCTCTGAAATCCAGTAATCATGGTAGGTTTGTTTATTTTGATGGCTACTGGATCCCAGTAGGAGAAATGGCCAAAGAGAAGAATCCAGTCAAAGCCTCTTTGGTTGCCAAGAGAGCTATAGTTGCATAACTTCTGCCCTCATTGAAGCATTCGCCCTTCAAAGGAGGATATTACTACTCCCTTTTATCATCACTTACTTGGCTTTACAACAAACTTTCACATCTTCCAAACCAGTAAGCATGTATGACTTCCTCCAAATGCTGCAAAGTATGTGCTATGACAATTTTCTAATTAGAGATTAACTAAGATTACAGCTATAACTCTATATGCTGAACCGTATGCAGAATGATATTGGAAATTAACTGAGTAGTCGGTAATTTATATCCAAAAGCTACCATCACCACTTATGCCAGGAAGCATAAGCAAGTATACTTCAGACGCATTTAAATGGAAAAAAAAAAATTAAAAGAAATAGTGCAGTGGAGAAATTCTGACTCTAGGATTAATAAAACTGTATCTTGTTAAACCTAAATGCCTACAAAATTATATACAGAAGGATAATTTGTGCACAGCTTATAAATAATCATGATTTTCAGTGGGAATATTTGCATTTTAATTGCTACTAGTTATGGACAGAGACTTGTGTCTTCTTCTTTTTTTTTTTTTAAATTTATTTTCCCCCAAAGCCCCAGTAGATAGTTGTATGTCATAGTTGCACATCCTTCTAGTTGCTGTATGTGGGACACGGCCTCAGCATGGCCGGAGAAGCGGTGCGCCGGTGCGCGCCCAGGATCCGAACCCGGGCTGCCAGCAGCGGAGCACGCGCACCCAACTGCTAAGCCACGGGGCCGGCCCGAGAGTTGTGTCTTCTTATTTGTCCCCTTGTCATTAGAAAGGATAGCTTACCATAAATTTAATTTAAGTTGTTATCTTAAAAATGTTATCCTGGGCTAGCCCTGGTGACCTAGTGGTTAAGTTTGGTGCACTCCACTTTGGCGGCCCGGGTTCAGTTCTCGGGCACAGACCTACACCACTCGTTTGTCAGTGGCCATGCTATGGCAGCAGCTCACAAACGAAAAGAGGAAGATTGGCAGTGGATGTTAGCTCAGAGCAAATATTCCTCAGCAAAGAAAAAAAAAAAAGTGTTATCCTAAAAATCTTGGTCACAATCTCCTTTTGTTGGGTGTCCTTCTTTTGTATGTCTCTGTTTTGTTTGTTTTTTGTTGTTGTTTTGGTTTTTTAAAATTAACAGTTATAACTGATTAAGGCTCAAGGTAGTCTGTATGTGCTTTTCTGAAAGCCAGCCTGAAGGCTGAATGAGGGATAACAATTTTCTCTTTGAAGAGAGCAGCTGAATTTGAAGTCTCCCAAGTGTAAGTGCCAGGGTAACAACCCACAGTCTTTCTTAATATAGTGGTTCCATTTACATACCATATCCTCAAACCACCTCTACTGTAACTTTCTTAACGTTTTTCTTTAAAACAGTACATCTTTCACTTAAATAAACTTTCTTTAAAGGGAACTTTTAGATAATGACTTCAAATGGAAAACCAGTATCGCCTGCCACAATAGAAGGTAACCATAAAAAGAAATAATGGTGAAAACAAGAAAATATTATTGAATTCCAGCTAGAAATTGGCGCCTGCCAAGGCACTAAGCCTGAGGCTTTCTCTCTTTTCGTTCCTCTGTTTTTTTTTAGTAAAGTGTTAAAGATGTGTTAAGACACTAAATGAAGACTTTCTCTAGACATAATGAGGAGGGTAGGGAAATGGAAAAGGGAAGAACTTCCTCACAATGTGATTTAGTGGTATTAATAACATCCCCAACCCCAAACCATTTTCACCGTAGAAAAAAATACCTCAGTAAAACCAACTCAAATCCCCCAGGTTTAACAATTGGGGGTAGTGTACAACTCTCCAAGTGAGACCAAACTGAGCCTATGGCTCTTATTCTCCATGATTCTTCTTCCTCTTGGGGATTCTCACTGACTGCTGCTGCTGCCACCACGATGGCCTCAAAGCGTGCCCTCCTGGACATTCTGGCTCAAGCATGACACAGGCTTCCTTCCTTCCTTCCTTCCTCTGAGGGCACCTGAGAGGAGACAGGAAGTTTAAATAAGACTTTATAAGCAAATGGGATAATAAAAAGGAAATAAACAGAATAACTCAATGTGCCTTTTTCTCTTTGGTTTGGAGTTCCCCTGAGGCAGTGGTTCTCAGCTTGAGCTTGCAGGGAGAGCACCTGGAGGGCTTGTGAAAACGCTGGGTGCTGGGGCCACTCCCAAATTTTCTGATTCAGCAAATCTGGATTGCGGCGTGAGAAACTATATTTTGAACAAGTGCCCAGGTAAGGCTGAGGCTGCTGGTCTGGGCATCACACTTGGAGAACCACCGTCCAGAGGAGACCTTTTGTAGCCTGGCATCTACTGCCTGCCTGCCTTTAAGCCGGGCTCATATTTGAGGTATGTGGAGACACTCCTTAAGGGACAGATCATAATTCTAAAATGGAAAGACAGCTAGTCTCATGAATAAGATTGAATTTAATTTTTTCTCTCAAGTTAGAGTAGATCATCAGTTCTTCCCTCATGGCTGCCCACATATCTCCTTCTCATTGAGGTCACTCAACCATATTTTCTCAATTCACGTTTCCCACATTTTTACATCTCTGAAATTGGCATATGTTTCAGTCATCGTTGGTCATGCTACAAATTTGGTCGTCGTTGTTCAAGTTATCACTGCTTCACAAGTTATGTGTATTTTTGGTCCTGCAGGAGAGGATTTCATTGCCATTAAAAATGTCTCTATTATGATACTGTGATTGAGCATTCAAACAAGAAGTTAGTGTGTATGAACAAAGGCGTGGGAATAGGGCAATGGGGCTTACATTTGGTATTGAAGCAAATATTTTGTCACCGGAAGAATGATCGCAATTCCATATTTTAAAAAGAGCTATGATATAACAGTTTTGTTTTAAAATAGCGACATTTATTACACACTCATATATAATCTGTAGTTATTTAAATATGGTGAAAAATGTTACTCTCACCTTAAAAATAAAGCATACATAGATTAAAAAAAAATTTTTTAGAGGGATATGAGAGTAAAAAAATTTGAAGATCTCAGCTCTAGATTGCAATTTCCCAAATGGCCCTCACAGTACTGGCACCTGGCCAGAATAAATTCTTTAACCATCTATGGCAAAATGAGAAAGGGAGGACAATTTATTGATTTTGTTGTAAATGAAACTAAATGTTTTTAGTTTTAAGTTGTGTCCTATGTTCTGAAATTAGGTTCTTTCTACAGTTTTGGAGAAGAGGGGGTTAAAAGATGATGTTAATATATAATGGTTCACCCCCCCAGCCCCACCCGGACATTTCCTTTCAAAGCAACAGCCGTGTACTTGACAGGGCCTGTGCAAAGAGGCTACCCATCAGATGAAGCTGAGTTTCATTTTGCTACTGAGATACACACAAAAGTATGGCCTATAACTTGCCAAGCATTGCAGCTGAAAGCAGAAGAAATTGCCAAATCCCTGAGAATATATTAAATAAATTTCAAAGCCACAGGATGATCATTCTAGGCATTGCAGCACAGTTTGAGTGGCATTGTTTTTCTTAGTGGTCCAGAAAACAGTGGTGTGATATGCAAATGATGATGCTTTAGATTTGATCAAACGTTCGTCCCAGCACCTGGATACACCTGTGCTCAGTGCATGTGTTTTGAATGAAGTGATGACTGCAGGACTTGGATTGAAGCTCCTGTGTGGATATCACTTTACATTTATCCCTGTGGCCTTGATAGAACTAACAGCCCTGCCTTGATCAGGGTGGTAACTTTAGGGCAGACCCACATTTTGGGTGGATCGGGAGACCAGCCAAGGGACAATATTAAAGGACAGTACAACAAGCCCTACAGCAAAAAAGAAGATCCACAGAGACAGTTTCTGTTGGTTAGGCAGTCGTATAGAAGGGAAGGGAGTGTTGGGACAAGGAGGGCCTGGAGGGTTATTCTCTTACAGCTTGGCATATAGTCAGTACTTAAATGTGTTGATGAATGCATGAGCAAATGCAACATTTGAAAATTCCTCCCAATATGAATTTTTTCTCACGAACTAATAGTTACCTTTCTTGAATATTAATCTCATTACTCCTCTCAGGCCAATCAAGATATCAAGAAAATGGTGTGAGAAGCAGATCATGTATGAACTTAACCATGAACACAAGCAGTGGCTCATTTGCCATGAAAAGAATTCAGATTAGAATGAACAAGAATCAGGTAGCAGGCAGAGTAAAGTCTGTAACAATTGGACTATGACTCAATGACAAATTAAACATACTCTACTTTTCCTTTATGTCCTCATTTATTTTTGTTTGGGTTTGTGGGGGTATGCTAGCTTAATTAGCTTCTGACGATTGTGTTCTTCCTGGGAGAAAAGGAACAAGTGACTAACATCTAGGAAGCGGATGGCCAATAGGCTGAGGTGAATGGAGGCAGAGCCGACACCCATTTTCTGTGCCAAGCATAATTTCCTCAGCTTGTACTGGTTCTTTCATCATTACTTACACAGAGTTGAAAAACCAAATCAAGTGGTTACTGTGTCAAGCACAATTTCCTCAGCTTGTGCTGGTTCTTTCATCATTGCTTACACAGAGTTGAAAAACCAAATCAAGTGGTTAAGCACAGAATCAAATGATTTAATGTCTTACAGACGCAAGGGGTCAGCATTTCAACGCAGATGACTGTTGACGGCTTCCCTTTCTTGTTCAGGGCTACTGCTCTTTGCCGGCTTGAAGTGCTTCTGTGTATGAGGATAGAAAGGGAAATGAAATTCGATTTGTATTTTGCAAATCACTTTCTCTTCTAGTTTAGAATTTTGACATCTCTCTTTTAGATTTAATCAATCTGCTGTTGCCATGGGAAATGATATCTATTAGTGAATCTTCCCAGTCTCACTGGCCCACCTGGTTTCAGTAAGCTTCAGTGACCTCCTGATTTACATTAGTTTTCCTTTTCCCAGAAGAGGTTCTTAACCCACAGAGTCCTTAATATATGCTTGCTTAATAAATGTATCAGATGATTTCCTGGACTGCACTATTTTATTGATGCCAATTTGCCAGGAAAAGGGGCTATAGGGCTAGTGAGATTGTATGTTGATTCTGGGCTTCTTTTGGGGCTTTTGACAAAGCATTGGGTTCCATGATCGTTGCTCTATCTTTGGTCTGCCCTTTCACTTGCCATTCCTAACTCAGTGCAGGTGCATGCCACAGTATCTCTTGGGACATGCTATATTTTCCCCATATTTAAAAAAAGTTACATACAGTAAAATTCACTCCTTTTGGTGAACAGTTCTATGAGTTTTGACAAATGAATAGAGTTGTGTAGAACCACCACAATGAGATAAAATTCTATCACCCCAAAATATTCCTTTTTGCTGTACCTTTGTAGTCAACCTCTGTCCATCCAACCCTTGGCAACCCCTGATCTGTTCACTGTCTCCATGGTTTTGCCTTTTCCAGAACATTATATATATGGAATTATATAGGATGTAAGCTTTGAGTCTAGATTCCTTCACTTAGCATAATGCATTTGAGATGCGTCCATGTTGCATGTATGGATAATTTGTTGTTTTAATTGCTGCCTAGTATTCCATCATGTGGATGCACCACAGTCTGTTTATCCATGGACCAGTTTAAGGACATTTAGGTTGTTTCTGGGTTTTGATGATTATGAATAAAGCTACTATAAACATTTACATACAGGATTTTCTGTGAGCGTAAGTTTTTCATGTCTCTTAGGTGGAGGGGTGAGTTAAAATATCCTTTAGTTTCAAAATTATGTTTTTGATACATAACAGGCTTTTTTTTTTTCTTCTCCACATTTCCTTTCAAAGCAACAACTGTGTACTTTATAGGACCAGCACAAAGAAGCTACCCATAAGTGGTTGAAGCTGAGTTTCGTTTTTGCTGCTGAGATACACACAAAAGTGTGAACTATAACGTGCTAAGCATTGCAGTTGAAAGCACCTAGGAGTGGAGTTGCTAGGTTAAGGGCACTCTATATTTGCAATTGCTTCATCATTCTCTTCAAAAGCCTCCCAACTCTCATGAAAATTGAATACATGTATGGAATCTAGATTCCTGCACTCAGAGAATATTCATGCATTTACAGAGTTTAGACTGAAATACTAATAACATTTTTAAGCCACAAAAGATCTTATATGACATTTAGACCTTATTTTATAAATGAGCAATGTGAGGCCAAGAGAAAAGACGGGGTTTGCTCAAGGCCATGTAGCTAACCAGCCACACCTAGATCTCTGGCATTGATTCCAGGACTTTCAAATCTAATTTTGTTAGAGTAATTATTTACCAAATGGTAATAGCCCAAAATATTTGGGCTAGTAATTATATTAGCACAAAAATAGAAGTAACAAGACTAATTGTTAATCAACAGTTTATGCTTTTATAATGCTTTTAATCTATTAAAAGTGTTTTTACATTTGTCATAACCTGTCCCTCCCTAGTCTTTTCCATCTCAGTTAACAGCACCACCTAGTTACTCCCGCCAGAAACTTCATTATTATCTTTGATGTTCAGAGCTTAGAAAATTCCTTATCACAGAGCAGGCATTCAATAAACATTTGTTGAGAGAAAGAATACTCGCACAGATATATGCACTTCAATGTCTAAATCTGGTATAATTCACACTGCTTTCATATCATAGGTTGAAAAGGCTTCCACAGGAACAATCAGTCTCAAACATTTGGCCTGTAAAGCATTGGATGACTTTTGGTGTGCTTCCTAATTTTTCAGGTGACTTGAAATAATTGACCATATTTTATAATGCAATATGAAAGATTGTATTTTTATCATTTCATATTATCCATTTCTTCCCTTTGTTTTTTTTTTTAGGAAGACTGGCCCTATGCTAACATCTATGGCCAATCTTCCTCTTTTTTTTTTCTCCCGAAAGCCCCAGTACATAGTTGTGTGTCATAGTTGTGGAGTTATAGCTCTTCTATGTGGGACGCCATCTCAGCATGGCTTGATGAGCAGTGAGTGGGTCCGCACCGAGGATCTGAACCGGCGAACCCCAGGCTGCCAAAGCCGAACGTGTGAACTTAACCACTACGCCACCGGGCTGGCCCCCCTATTTCTTTCCTTTCTTCGTGAACTATTTATAAAGTTCTTTTCATGTGCTAGACATCGTGCTAGCACTGGTGATAAAGATGTGAACAAGAAAGTTATCTTCTCTGTAGTCAGAGAGTTTATAATTTGGCAGGAAATTCAAATAATGACAAATGTCCCTTGTCATGCTAGTGTGATGTGTTATGGGAGTGTATAGCAGGTGGGCTCAACGTAATCTGGGATGGGATCAGAAAAGTCTACTGAGGGAGGTGACATCTGAGGGGGGATCTAAAAGAAGGGTAGCAATGAGCAGATGAAGAGTGAGGGGCTACACATTCCAGGCAGAGGGAACAGTGTGTGTGAGGTAGGAAGGAACATGGTGCATTAAAAACAAACAAACAACGCTAACCAACAACCTGGACGAAGGCCTGTGGTGTTGGATCAGGGTGAGTGAGGGAAAGAGTAATATGAAATGAGACTCAAAAAGCAGGCAGAGGCCAGATCATGGGGCTTCAAAGGCTGGAGTAAGGATTTTAGACTTAATTTCGATAGCAGTAGGAGGCAATTTAAGAATTTGTATAGGACAATGACACAATCATATTTTCACTTTTAAAATAAGACTCTGCCTTTTGTGAGGAGATTGATTGGAGAAGGTAAGAATGAATGCACAAGTGGAGATGAGTTAGGAAGCTGTACAGGTGTACCTTGGAGACGTTGCGGGTTCGGTTCCAGACCACTGCAATAAAGCAAGTATCGCAATAAAGTGAGTCACATGAATTTTTTGGTTTCCCAGTGCATATAAAAGTTATCTTTAGACTATATTGTAGACCATTAAGTATGCAATAGCATTATGTCTAAAAAAACAATGTATATACATTAATTAAAAAATACTTTATTGCTCAAAAATGCTAACCATCATCTGAGCCTTCAGCGAGTCTTAATCTTTTTGCTGGTGGAGGGTTTTATAAAAAATGCAATATCTGTGAGGCTCAATAAAGCAAAGTGCAGTAAAACGAGGTATGCCTGTATTCGGAATCTGTTACTGCATCACGGATTTCTCCAAAACTTAGCAGCTTACAACAAACATTTACTATCTCATAGTTTGCGTGGGTTGGGAGTCTGTGCACAGCTTGGCTGGGTGCCACTGGCTCAGGGCCTCACAAGGCAGCAATCAAGCTGTCAGCCAGGGCTGCTGTCACATCTAGAGCTCAACTGAGGCAGGAGACCCATCCGTGCTCATTCATGTGGCTATTGGCAGGATTCAGTTCCTCATGTACTGTTGGCCTGAGGACTTCAGTTCCTTGCTGGCTGTTGCTGAAGGCTTCCCTCAGTGAATTGTCTTATGGGTCTCTCCACAGGGCAGCTCACAACATGGCAGCTGGCTTCCCTTAGACCAAGCAGGAGAGAGACTGAGAGCAAGATGAAAGCCAGAGTCTTTTTGAAACCATCTTGGAAGTGATATCTCATCGTTTTTTCCTGTATTCTATTTATTAGAAGGAAAAAGGATAGAGGATTATACAATGGTGTGAATACCAGAAGGTGGGGATCATGTTTAGAGGCTGCCACCATGCAGGCTATTACAATGGTCTAGTTGAGAAATGATGCAGTGTGAACTTGGGTGGTGGCAGTAGGATTAGAGAGAAGTGCTAATATTCTTCCTCTTGGAAAAGAGGAGTGATATTTAGAAGAAGAACTGGCAAAACTTGTTAGTTGATTGGATGTGGTGGATAAAGGAATGAGAGAGTTTAAAGAAGACTCCAGATTTCAGGCCTGAGCTCCTGTGTAGATGGCAGTACTATTCATTTATAACAATAGACTGCAGGAAGGGAGAGATAGTAAGTGCAGTTTGGGACATATTGGGTTTCAGACACCTATGAGGTTCCTAATTTGAATATCAGATAGGTGGTTGTATATTCGGATTTGCAGCTAATCAGAAAGTTATGGGTCAGATGATAGATTTGGCATTTGTCACCATAGAGATGGTAATTAAAGCCTGTCTTAGGTCTAATTCTCCAGAAGCACAAATTTCCCAAGTGACAAACGAGTTGCTAGGAATGAGATGAGTGGATTCTTTCTAACTGCACACGTTGGCTTCCAGATTCATATATTCTACCTATTGGAAACAGAGCAACACATAATAACCATTGGTATAAGGCATATGCTACATCTGAAAGCAACACCCCAACCTCATAGAGTGTCATCTCCAAGCTGGCACCTTAGATATCTCTTCAAGAGGCTGTTTCATTCTCTATCAGGACAGTAATGTCTGGATTAAGCAGTATGTGGGAGACCGGCAGCTGTCTATTTTTAGTTTGCACCAACATACTAAGCTGACCCACCTATGAACCAGGCCTGGGTTTTCTCTTCTTCCATCATTGGGTGGGTTCTCAGGTGTTATATAACAGAACCATTCTAGCATGCCTACATCTCTGGACATTTAGATCTTTTCCTCAGAACTCTGCTGAGGCTGTTCTGACATCTCCACTTCATTTAACGTGAACCAGCATTTTTTTCCTTCAAGATCCTAGGAGCTATCCCAAAAGTGCATTAGGACCAGCTCTAAAACCCCAAGGAAAGTTGCCTGGGGGGCTATTGAAAGCAAAAGCAGACCAAAACTAGGGGAAAGGCCCACAGACTGGTAAAGTTAATTTGAGGGAACCTGCAGACCACCAACAGTGTCTCCTACAAAGCCATAGAAGTAGATGATGTGGAGAGAGTATGAAGTGAGAAAAGCAAGGACTTCAGACAGAGCCCTCCCTACAAGACCCCAATATTCAGTGGTTCCTAAGAAGGGATTGCCAACAAATGAGACAGTAAGAGTTGCAAAAGAGATGATGCTCAGTGTTTTAAGTAAAAGGGATTAGTCTATTGAATTGGCAGGTGTTGAGTCATTAAGTAAGCTGAGAACTCAAAACCATTCAGTGGATGTAGTATCAAGGAAGACAGTGATGACCTTGGCAAGAGCAATGTCAGCGGGACAGTGGGCCCAGGAGCCAGATTTAGAATGAAGAGTGGGAGGGAAGAAAATAAAGCCAAATTAAAAAATTAACAGTGAAAGGAAGGAAATAAGATGATGGATGGGAGGGCAATATAGTTAAGTAGAGTTTTATTCTGTTTTTGTTTTTGTTTTTAAGTTTAGAGAGAAATGAGCATGCCTAAATGCTCATGGGAAGGAGCTAGTAGAGAGAGAGAGATATTCCACAGTGCATGATTCCTGAGAAGAAGAATCTAAAAGAGAAGAATCTAAGCCTAGATGGAGGGACTGCTTTTGATGGTAAGAGACAATCTCCCCATTGAAACAGGAGGGAGGAGAAAGGAGTAGTATAAGGAAAAGGTGGTGGTAAGTTGAGGTTCTGTAGTTCCAATCTGATGGCTTATTTTCCCTGAGTAGGAGTTAAGGTTTGATAAGAGTTAATGGGTCGGAGAAAGTAGGAGGTTTGAGGCTGGTGGACAATGTCTGAAGAAAACTCAGCTAGTGTGTAGAAGGCGGGCAGATGACAACAGCGATGAGAGGGCTAGAGAGTGGTAAGGCTAGATAACATGAGGCTTGGCAGACCCAGGTTTTGCAGAGGTGGGGAGAATATTTGTCTGGAACATGGACCAACTTTCAACCTGAGGTACTTGGGAAACTAGGCAGTATGCAACTTCTATTAGAAAGGGCTATAAGGGAAGTGATGTTCCCAGAGGAAGTTAGGTTTAGTTATGAGCAGAAAGCAGAAGAAAGATAAGTTTGAGAACACAGAATTATTTATCATAGAGCTGAGGTTTCTGAGAGTAAAAACGAAGATTTGGGGAGCAAGGATTACAGCAGGGATTGGGTCAGGGAGGAGAAAACACAGAGCATTACAAAAACAAAAACACTCTGTTGTGATTTTTTTTTTCTGATCTCCTCTTTTTTTTTTTTTAAGCCAATAAAGACACCATTCTTCTCTATTCATCAGTATAAAGTGTTTCTTACCCAAGGCAAGTGAGTTGGGATGATTTGCGAAATTGAATTAAAATAAACTTAACTGGAATTGAAGTTTATTGATTGCTTAAGTCTAAACTGAGCTATTGCTTTTAAGGATACATTCATGTTTGGGCATTAATATAGTTCACCATTTTGCTGTGATTATAACTAATATGATCATCTCCTCTCTCTTTCTTTGACCTCACTCTGACATGATAGCATGTTTTGCTGTAATTTTTAAGTGATCTACTTTTTGTTTTTAAATGCAACATATGTAACTATTCATCAAGAATTGGCTACAGATATTTTTGTTTTTCATTTCTATCAGGAGGCCTATTATCATGAGTCTTTCAAAGACCACTTGGGTCAGAGAGACATATAAACTTATGAAGAAGAGTAGACATACCTATATCTTTCAAAAATAAGGGCATATTTGCAGCTGAAAAATTTTCGCTATTGTCAATTGCATGCTTCATTAAATCAGAACTGGTGCGTTGAAAAATATAGACTGAAAAGCAGGTTGGCTTCAAGGTGGTGAGAGAATAGTGTATTTAGGGACTGGTCTTCATTCTGCAAGTGATAAGACGCTAGTGAACTCCTTTCTGATGGTGATTATCACTATTAGAACTGGGCTTTAGTGAGATAACTCGCTCTGCCGCATGGCAGTGGGAGTGGAAAGGGAGAGATTGGAGGCAAAAGAAAAGTAGGAAGCTGACAATAGTCTAGGCGAGAAATATCAGGAGTCTAATCTCCACTAATGACCAGGAATACAAAGACGGTAAAAGAAAAAACTCTTCTATTTTTCTTCTTCTTTCAACACTTTTGACACCAAATGTGTGGGGGTTTTCCCACACCAACCCACGTCCTACAATTCAGTTACGACGCTAACTACCTGAAGTTAGCTCAGACCCACAGGTTAAGAGATCAGTCCCACAAACTGTGCCTTCCCAACCTCAGATGTCAACCACAAGTCCAAGTTGTCACCTGTGCTTCTGACTGACTATCTATAAACTGGATGTTTCCATGACACCCGTCCCCAAGATTTGATAATTTGCTAGAACAGCTCACAGAACTCAAGAAAACAATTTAGTCACTTAGATTACCAGTTTACTATAAAAGGATGCAAGTCAGAAATAGCCAGATGGAAGAGATGCACAGGGCAAGGTATGGGAGAAGGAGCACAGAGCTTCCATGCCCTCCCAGCACCTCCGTGTGTTTACCAACCCAGAAGCTCTCCAAACCCCTTTGGTTAAGATTTTTATGGAGGCTTCATTACATAGACATGATTGATTAAATCATTGGTCACTGGTGATTAATTCAACCTCCAGTTCCTCTCCCCTCCCCGGTAGTCAGGAGGTGGGGATGGAAGTTCCAACCCTTTAATCTCATGGTTGCTTTCTCTGACAACCAGCCCCCATCCTCCAAGAGCCACCTCATTAGCATAAACTCAGGTAAGATTGAAAGGGGCTTATTATGAATAACAAAAGATGCTCCCCTCACCCCTATCACTCAAGAAATTCTAAGGGCTGTAGGAGCTCTGTGCCAGGAACCAGGGAGAAGATCAAAATATATATTTCTTATTATCTCACAATAACACAGATAGGGATGGAGTAAACTGTGGACATACAACCCCTACTTGATTGGTAAATGACTAAACTGCCTGATTTATCATATTATACTGGAAAGGTCATGATTCCTGACCTTATGTTTTTTTCACTACTCCCGCTCCAACATCATCCTTCCCCATATGCCCCAAATATCTTCCTGAGCCATGTAGGATTTGTGTTAAAAGGAACAGCACGTTTTCTGACATCCGTAACATTAGGAAGGAGGGATGAAAAACAGTTACATAATTACCGTTGCACAATCACAATTGGAACTGATTCTTCCAGCCTGAAATTGGCTCTTAGTTTCCCCTGGTGACATTTTCAGACCTTCATTATAAGTGAAGAGCCTTAGTAACCATGTCACACATTTTCCTGTGGTCTGAAACACATTCATTTGATGAGATGATGACCTTTATTTATCTACAAAATGTGATACCATTAGCTGTTAACCAAACATACAGAGTGAGGTTGAGACACTGACTTGGGACTTTGAATCTCAGAATTTAGACGTTTTCCTAAACAACATCTGGGCAAAATGTACAGAAATTTCCTCTATTGCTATGGATTTTGATGTAAGAGCAGACGCATTATAACTCTGTCATTGGATGTATTTAATAGACTGTATAATGGTTTACTAATATTCAGTGCCCTACTTGCAAAAAAATTATGCTTATATGACACTTTGAAGTTAGGTTTGGTCATATAACTTGCTTTGGCCAAAGAAATGTAACTGCAGTGACGTGGATGTCCCTGCCAGGTGGGAGTTTAAGAACCAGTGCATTTTTGCAGTGCTGCCTTTACCCTCTGCTTTGGCAGCTGGTGGTGTAGTCAGTGGCTGCCTTCTCAGGCTGGGTCCCTGGGTGAGGACAAAGTGACGTGGAACAGAGCCCTCAGCTGGCATGTGAGGGAAACGTATTATGTTCAAGAAATAAAGCTTTGTTGTTTTAAGCCACTGAGGTTTGGAGTTGTTACCACAACATAATCAACCTATCTTGACTGATAAGGGGTGTAAATTTCTACTGCACATTGGTATTATATATCTAGAGTCATTTTTAAAAGAAAGAAACATTGAGGGGAAAGGTAGTGTGGGTGTAACAAGAAAAAATTGGTAGAAAATAGTCTTTAAATTGTCACTAGAAATTGGTGAAAATAACCCACTTGTTCTTTGATGTTTAACTATAAACTGCTATAAAAATGATCAAATATTTTGTTTTAAGTGCACAGGGATACAGAAGGAGGTGAAGGAATTGGAACTTCAAAATAATAAATGTACAAAGAAATGGAAAGTTCTCCAGATTTTCTAGAAGGAGCAGAGAAGAGTGAGCTACCAGAGATGCCTCTAACCACAGAAACCAAAACAACGGTTGGCCAAGTGTTCTCCTGACTCCTTGCCTAAGACCAGCCTTTGCGTGCTGCGCCTTCTGCCAATTGTATCTTACGGGATCATTCCACATTTGGAATATTGGAGGTGTCTGTCAGATCTGCCCATCACCCACGAGGTGGGCAATGTGTGATAGCCAATGACTGGTTAGAACTCAAGAAAGAAGGTCCCCAAAGAGCCTGTCTCTAAGCTGCTTAAGACTTTATCAGATTGATGTATATTTTCTTGTTTAGAAAGGAAGGATTTCCTTTGTGTTTCCTGGAGTCTTCTTCAAAGAGAAAGAGGTATCGTGGATTAAAAAGTCTGATGAGATACATTTATACATTGCAATATGATTACCATTGTAGCATTAGCTAACACCTCTCACGTCACATAATTATTTTTTTTGTAGTGAGAACAGATGAGATCTAGTCTCTTAGCAATTTTGAAGTTTATAATACAGTATTGTTGACTATAATCATATATATACATATCAAATCAACACGTTGTACACCTTAAATTTACACAGTGTTATATGTCAATTATATCTCAATTAAAGAAGAAAGTCCAATGAGAGGTTAAAATCAGGGCCTGACTTTAGCGTTACTTTGAAGAAAGTAAGCACGGGTTGCTTCATCTGACTCGAATGTATTTGTCTTTGATTGCTTTGGGGTGTAATCAGCAATGCCCATGATTATATGATTATATGATGCAACAAATGCTGCCAGTTACACTGTGACACACCATGGGTTGAAAGACCTATCCTGGTTAAGGAGGTATTGAAATGTGAAAAAACAATGTGTCAGAATTGAAGAAATATGGTACTTTCATTTCTTTGAATAACATGCTTTGTTGTTGTTAGTGACATCAAGTCTCCTAGTAACCCCACGTACCGCAGAGCAGAACCCTGCCTGGTCTTTTTGTGTCATCCTCTCACTTTCTGGTGCTGCATCAGACAATGCTCCACTGCCATTCATAGGGTTTTCATGACCAATTTTTTCGGAAGTGGGTAGCTAGGTCCTTCTCTAGTATGTCTTAGTCTGGAAGCTCCACTGAAACCTCTCCACCGTTGGTGACCTTGCTGGTATTTGAAATACCAGTGGCACAGCTGTCAGCATCACAGCAACACACAGCCACCACAATATGACAACTGACAGGTGGTGTGGTTCCTTGCCCAGGAAACAAACCCGGGTCATGGGCATGAGAGCGCCAAATCTTAACCACTGGACCACCAGGGCTGGCTGAATAACATGCTTGTATATAAATATATATTTGTGTGTATGTATATTTACATATATACCTATATTCTTGATTCTTGGGTTTAGGCATTAAGCATTGACTTCCCACTACGGAAGGTGAAGGTCTATTATGCTTTTATACCCTCTCACCCTCTGTCCCTCTCATTCACATATAATGTAATTGAATTATATTAATATCTAACATTTTCATAGTATGACTATATAAACATTTTCACAGTTGGACCATATAATATTCTATAATTATTTATCCTTCCCTTCCCTTTCCTTTCTGTTTTTCCCTGGAGTTACTATTGTCTTTAAAAAAAAAAAAAATTTGCTTAAATTTCTATACAAGCATGCACCACATAATGACATTTCGATCAGTGACGGACCGGATATAGGACAGTGGTCTCATAAGATTAGTGCCATAGAGCCAAGGTGTGTAGTAGTCTGCACCATCTAGCTTTGTGTAAGTACACTCTATGATGTTGGCACAATGAGGAAATCACCTAATGATGCATTTCTCAGAATGTATCCCCATCATGAAGCAACGCATGACTGTATAATTATTGTCAAATTCACTCCCCTATATATAAATCTCAGAAACATTTAGTTCTTCTTCTCAGAGCCTTCTGACCCACTCCAGTCAGGAGTAGCTGATCGCTAAGCCTGCTGCAGAGGTGTGAGCTTGGCATTTCTTTTTACCATCTCCCTGGGATTCTTGTTCTCTCTCTCAACAAGCTTCTGCTCCTTGAATCCTATATATTCTTTCTTGATTTGCTCCCTTGTATAGAATGTCTTTTGTATTACTTTTCTGAGAATGTTTCCAAGTAATGCTTTGAAACCTTACATGTCTAAAAATAATTTTATTCTACCCCTACATTTAATTGCCTGGGTATAAAATTTCAAGCTGGAAAGAAATTCTCCTAGTATTTAGAAAATATTGCTCCATTTTTTTCCCTAAAGTCCAGTATTGCTGTTATGTGAAACCTATTTTCTCCCCTTTTTGAAAGTGCTCATTTCTTTGTGGCCAGGGTTCCAAAACTTCACAACGATTTGTCGATAATTCCTTGAATTATTTAATTGATGATTTCATCCTCCCCACCCCCCACAATATTCTCTTCTCTCTCCTTTTAGACTTTTATTATTTGGATGTAGACCTTGTGGATTATTATCTTTTTTACCTATATGTTTTATATATTTTTTCCTATTTCTGATTTTTTATATCTTTGCTTACTTTTCTACATTTTTTACTTCTTTCCTGGAAGATTATCATGCAACCTTCTTACTGAGTTTTTTCCTTTTTTTTCCAGCATGTTTTTTATTTCTTTGAATTGTTATATTCTCCAACTTTGTTTTTAAACATATAAGTGTCTATTTCTTCTCCTCTCTCTGAAGACATCAAAATTTTTTGACATTTTCTTCTCCTTGTGAAGTCTTGGTTTCCTCTAAATTATTGTTTTTCCTTGTTGGCTTTGTCTCCCAGCCTTGAGATTAGAGGCTTTCCTTGGACATCTGTTGGTCCTGGATGCCTCTTCATATTTAAGTAATAGACACCAAAAAACTCTGTGGAAGCTGTGTGGCTGGGCTTCCCCGTAACAGCATCTGGCTGAGCAACTTTGTTAGTGAACACCCAACTTTAGTATCTTTAGATCTTTTCTCTTGGGATAATCATTTTCTTCAGAGAAGGATTTCCTATTAATCTCCTTTCTGATATCTAATCACCCCATTGCCAGAAATCTGGGAGCCAACTAAGGGAAGATGGATGAGAGTCTTAATATTCAGTAGGTAAATTTCACTCAATGCCCCTCTTTTCAGTATGGTGCCCCTGCCCTTCAGTCAGTCAGTCTGTCTCTTGATCCTGTTTTATTTTCCTTCTTAGTACTCTTCATTGCATGACCCATTATATTTTTATCTGTTAATTTGGTGTTATTGGGGATACTGCTGTATCCCCAATACCTGACAATAATACCTTGTACATGGAGGTGCTCAATAAAAATTTATGTAATGAGTTAGGTTAATCATATGAAATTTTTGCTATTCAAATGTTTTTGACCAGCAAAATGCAACTTCATATGGTTCAAACTAAAAGAGGATCCAAATGGATGGATTATCACCATTTTCATACTAGTACAGAAGTGCTCATAGGAGGTATTGAATATCTTTTATAGTTTATTATATAAAAGTAATCTAATAAATAGTAAGTGAGGAAACTCAAGCCCAGGGAAGTTAAATGACTGGCCCAAGATCAGACTATATTAGGCAGTAGTAGAACCAGGACCAGAATTTTGTATGTACTGGGCACTATTAGAGGCTCCAGGGATAAACCATTGACTAAAATAGACATAGTCTCTCCTGGGTATTTCTGGAAATGAGAGAAATAAAAATCAAGCAAACAAGTATAATAGGGCATTGAACGGAATTGTTCTTATTATCTTGCAATTCCAATTAAAGGCGCCAAACTTGGGACAATGGGCAATATGAACCCTCATAAACTAAAGAGAGTAACGTGGAGCCGTAGAGCTGTCCCCCTCTGGGGACAGACGAGTCCTTCAACTCTCACTCCTACAATTGCACCCAGCCTATATACGCAGAACACTGAAATTCATAGGGAAAGGGGCACTAGTTCACGGTAAAGGGTAGGCCTAGGAATCAAGAGTACTGTTGCTTTATCTACGCCATCTCCATACTCAGGTTGGGGATATGGTAAAGAGTTTGGATTGTAAGTGCCCAACCTGACAGCTTCTACTACACGGTGCAACTATTACTCCAGAGAGATTTAATGTGGTGAAGTTACAAGTGTACATAAATAACAAATCTTCAAGCAAAATGACAGGCACATATCATTCCTATTTCTCCCATAGAAGAACAATGAGAAAGTTTGAGGTGCTGAGTTATAGATTCACTGGATCATGATGTAAATCAAATTGGAGGGCTCTCCAACCATGTAGGCCTAAGAGAACCAAAGTTCATGTCCATAATACACCCACTTACACTTCCAATTCCTGGTATCTATCTTCATATTTAAGGGAAATGAAAACCATTCATTGAGCAGATGGCAGTCTACATAAGGGCCCATGAAATACACCTGTGTCTCACAGGCCGCAGTTACAATGGAAACAGCTGTTGACCTGGACTGGTGTGTGTTAGTTTTCCATTAGCTCACAGTCTTCACCAGACCATCTGTAGCTCAGAGCTAAGTAAATGGAGTCATTTTTCCATGATTGGCTCATTTCCATAGGTTGTTATGTAGAAAAGCCGATAAAGCATGATTGCTGCACAGGAGGGGGAAAAACACCCCTCAGAGATTCTGGCAAAGTTTCCAGGAAGGTCATCATTAACAACGCTGTTCAATAAGCTCCCTACCACCGGTAGATACTTTACTAGTCCTGTCGCAGCCTGTGGGGGAGGGTAGGTCTACTTGGATTGCTGTCAAATATCCATGAGGTATGGGGCAAAGGCTTAGCATATTCACATTTATTTTATTTTCCAATGACACACTGTCTCCTCTCTCTCCCTTCCTTTCTTCCTTCATTCTTTCAGAAACATTTTTTCCAGTGATGTGGTGATGAAGTATTTTATAAGGTGGCTGGACTCTCAAGGTGCAAAATAGCACTTCCCTTCAATTATCTTGCAGTAGGAGGCTCTGTGTCTCTTTCACCTGTTGAACTACACATTCCAGGAAGGAAGGAACCATTCTGAGCACTGGGTCCTCATTGCGTCTCATAGCATCTAGCACATAGTAGGTGCTTAATAAACACTCATTGACTGAAAGTATGGATAAATTATATACATACATTGGGAGGAATTTTGGTCATGAGCCTAGATGGACAATCTATATTAGTCTTTAAATAGCACACCAGATATATAGGCTGAAAATAGGATAAAAAAAGGGAGACAAGCAGAAAAAGAAACCTTAAACACAACAGGGTTTATAATCAATATAGAGGTAAATGACACTTTTTAATCTAATACTAAGGCACTATACCTGGCTGCCTTTGTTATCACTAATATAAATTCCTCCAGCTCACTTGCTGATTTTTTTCCAACAAATTGCCCTTGATTAAGTTTCTTTTTTAAAACTAACATTCATTAAGTATAGATATTGTGCAGAGATGCTTAACATTGTTTTCTGCCATAAATTACAGGAAGCAGAGATCATCACTATTTTGGAGATGGAAAAATTGGGGCACTGAGAGTTTAAGTAATTTTCCCACAGGTAGTAGATGGAATGGCTAGGATTTGAACTGGGTTCATTTGACTTCTTCAACACACTGTCTATTAAACATCAGATGGCTCCTTTAGTACTCCCTGGACATACCTCATCCTCTTGAATTCTATTTAGGATAGAATTTCCTGAGAGCTTTGTTCTTTAATTCTTTATTTTATTCTTTTGCCCATGAATTTGATGACACTTAAGTTGTACTCATGACCTTCAGAATTTGACTAGACCTTGGCCGGAGTTAGCTCTTATTGCCAGTGAGTACTGTGGTAGCCATCCTCAGAAGCCATGAGAACTACAGGAGGAGGGCTTGGGGAAGATGAACCCCACTTGCTCAAGGACACAGCTGAACACTCGCGGAGAGACTAGAATCACCGGAGAGTGCTGCATTGGCCACAAATGTAGATATCATGAACTTGGGCAGAAGGTGAACACATCTGATGCCAGGGAGAAGGGTAACCAGGAGATCCTGGCTGTTTCTAGATTTAAATGTTGTCCCTGTCTCTACAAAAGCAACAAACCCTGCTGGGGCTTTCCTCACAGCTTCCTGGCTGAACTCTGCCAGATTTCTGCCTTTCTTCAGGCTTCACCTTGGGAACCACTCTCTTATTTATCTTCTGCAACCCTCTTTCCTCACTTTTTGGATGCCCTCAGCGGGAGGCCTCATCAATGTACAGCAAAGAGAGCTCCTTCTTCATCATCGTCATAGAAGATTAGCTCCTGGATGTCTTTTTCACCAATTTATACTCAACCCGATGAAACAGCTTCACAGATCTCCTGACAATCTGTGTCTCTGGGCAGTTTTGGGGCAACAAGTGTGGAGCCTCTGCCTGATGCTTCTTGTAAGTTCATGGTTATTCTCAATGCCTCACATCACTGAAACCTCAATTTCAGCCCGTCCTTCTCTTTGTTCTTTGTGATCAGACTCCCAAGCTGAACCACAGCCGTTCTTTCCTCAGTGGCTTTGGCATTTGTTTTGAATTTATTTAGTGCCTTGTCCAGGCACAGCTAGGAAAAGAAGTTGTTTACTAATTAGGACATGCATCCCTCTCTCTTTTGATCTGATCCTCCGTTTTCTTTGCTTCTTGCTCATGAAAGAATCCTTAGCATCTGCTTGAATCCAGGCGTGCATATCTTTCTGCTGTGATATTTTCTTTCCATTTGACAGGCAAGATTATCTTACAAGGAAGAGCTGAGCACTCTGACAGCTGATTACGCTACATGCCTTTTAAAATTTTGCTCCTCAAAGAGCACTTGGTGACAGTGATGATGACCTACAAAAAGCAATTAAGCCTTCAGGATCATTTCTACTTGTGAGCTGGGAATGAGATGGCAGAGAGCACCAAGGGACTGTTTATAATGGATAATAGGCTCTTTGGGTAAGATGCATGGTAAGACATGAAATATCTCAGGTTCTGTAACAACGTGTTATTTTTCTCTGCCAAAAGAGGCGACAAATGCAATAGAACTCTCTAATGCTGATAGATCAACTGAGTCTCTGCTTTTCCCAAAAATATTCTGCAGAGAGTGTAGCCATTTGTCTTTTTCAGGAACCGCAAGTTTTCTTCTTTTACTAAGGTGTATGGCTTTCAGAAAATTGCTTAATATTCTAGAATATTTGCAGCCCTGTGAACATTTCCATAGGGAATAAAAGTGGCTAAGCCCTTTGAGGACATGCTTGTAAATAACTTCACATCCAGTAATGGAATTGTAACATTTAAAGGCATGACATGAGCCGTTTTGTCATCTGTGAAGCTGGTTGTACTGGATATGGAGCATGTGATTTCATTTTGGTGGAATCTGACTTGTTGGAGCGGTGAGAAATCTTCTCATTGTTTGAATCATGGAGGAAGGACCTGGGCAGATTATTTTCCTAACTGTTTGACTAGCGGGAAGAAGCCTAACTGAGAAATATAAATCTACCAGAATTCCAGAAAACATTGGCCTTATGTGCTATCTTCTTGAGCTGATTGTTTTTGCTGAAAAGAGTTTATATTTTGCCTATTCTGAGTGTGGGCAGTAGGATTTGCTGTTCCATTTAGCATATGACGTTGACATAAAACACGTGTGAAAACATTAAGATTGGGCACCTTATGTAGAGAACCTGTTCCTCACTACTCAAAATTGGATAATTGCCAGGTATTCAAATACGCTTGGTGGAGAAGAGATGAGTTTCCATGGCACCAAAGCAATGTCTGCCTGAACCATATGTTTTCCAATCCAAATACAGGTTTTTTTGGATTCAGAATGTTCTCCTCCTTTCTTTATCTTATTTTTGCTTAGGAAAAGTAAGAAAACAGCAGGAAATATTTAGGACCGTATAACACAGACCCATTTCCAGGAAACAAGCCAGTCTTCTAGAAAAGGACATCCCAGAAAGAAACCTTTGAATATTTCATCTTTTCTGGAACTTTTGACGTAGAGAAGGTGTAATGGAAAGCATTGTGGGGACTGAAATGATTTCTGATTTCCACTCTTCAGGCTCAAGGTTAGGGAGGCAGGAATGCTACACAGTGAGGACGCTGACTGAGCTTTTTTTGCGGCTCACTGTATTATCTACCGCAATCTGAATAATCCATGTGCCAATGGGTACGATAGGCACCTATGATTGCTCAACATTTTTTGAAAACACTCTCTTATGTCTTGATGGTTTCCATGTTTTGAGCCCTGCCTTGTCAAGATGTGATGCAAAAGACTGCATCAGAATCTCTTGCTGCTTAAGGTACAAAAGCACCTGACCTAGATTTCCCCATTTGGATGCACCAGATAAGATACGGATGAGGAAGGCAGCAATGCTAGGGTGTGGTCCCATACAGATCCATTTCTTGGCAAGTGTGGTGGCAGAGGGGTTCTGGTTCTTCTAGGTTTGTGGTGGTGACACATCTGGTGCCCAGTCCCAGGTATGCTCAGTGCCGAGCAGTGAGGGATGGTAGCGGTGGTGTTTGCACTAGGACATTTCCCCACAGGTGGATGAGCGTTGTTCCTGTGTGCTTTGTTAGCTACTTAGCATTTTCTTCTGGATCTCCTTGAGATTGTGATGAAGTTTCTAATATGTTTTAATAAATCTTATTTTGCTTAAATTAGTTAGAAATTATCCTGTGATTTGCAACTAAAGACTCTTGACCGGGACAGTGGAAACAAAACAAAACATGGTAACAGAGAAGTAGTTTCACTTCAGCTACAATAGATAAGAATAAAGGCATTGGGAATGAAAGATTGAAGTGTCCATAGACTGAAAGAATCTGGTAGATCAGGGGTCTTCAAATTTGGAATTTCTTTTCTTGATTAAACATGGGATTTTTTCCCTTAATTTTCCCCATAGCTGTACAAGGAAAGGCAGTAGGGAAAAAAAATCTTGAGTATTTTCAAGAGTTTGTAAAGTAGCAGGAAGAAATAGAAATTGTCCCAAATTATCATCTGAGATAACTTATTATTAGCTTTTTCCCCCTTACACAATATAACATTGTGTAAACTTAACATTGTGTGATTATTTGATGTACATGTGTATTGTGAAATGACTATCACAATAAGGTTAGTTAAAACATTCATCAACTCACATAGTTGTGTGTGTGTGTGTGTCTGTGTATGTGTGTGGTGAGAACTTTTAAGATCTTCTCTCTTAGCAATTTTCAAGTATACAAATACAGTATTGTTAACTATAGTCACCATGTTATACATTGGGTCCTCAGAACTTGTTCATCTTGTAACTGGAAATTTGTACCCTTTGACCACCACCCATGTCTCCCTGCCACTGCTGGCCTCATGTCTCTGTCTGACTTATTTCACTTAGCATAATGCCCTCAAAGTTCATCCATATTGTCACAAATGGCAGAATTTCCTTCTTTTTATGACTGAACAATACTCTGTTGTATATGTATGCCACCTTTTCTTTATCCATTCACCTGTCAGTCGACACTTAGCTTGTTTCCATGTCTTGGTTATTATAAATAATACTGCAGTGAGTGTGAGGGTGCAGAAATTTCTTCAAGATAGTGATTTCATTTCCTTTGGATATACCCAGAAGTGGAATTGCTGGATCATACAATAGTTCTAGTTTTAATTTTTTGAAGGATGTCCATACTGCTTTCTATAGTGGTTATATCAATTTACATGCCCGCCAACAGTGCATAAGGGTTCCCTTCCCTCCAAAGCCTCACCAGCACTTGTTATTATCTTTCTGATAATAGCCATTTTAACAGGAGTGAGGTGATAGCTCATAGTGGTTTTGATTTGCATCTCTCTGATGACTACATGTACCTGTTGGCCATTTGTATGTTTTCTTTGGAAAAATGTCTATTCAGTTCCTTTGCCTATTTTTTAATTGGATCACAGTTGTGCATCACTTAACGATGGGGACGTGTTCTGAAAAATGTGTTGTTAGGTGATTTCACCCTTGTGGGAACATAGTAGAGTGTACTTACACAAACCTAGATGGTATAGCCTGCTACACACCTAAGCTATATGGTACTAATCTTATGGGACCACTGTCATATATGTGTCTGCTGTTGACTAAAATGTCATTATGTGGTGCATGACTGTATGGTGTGGTTTTTTTGTTTTTTTTTGCTATTGAGTTGTATGAATTGCTTATTTATTTTGGATATTAACCCCTTACCAGATACATGATTTGCAAATATTTTTTCCCATTCCGTAGGTTGCCTTTTCATTTTGTTGATTTTGTTTCTTTTACTGTGCAGAAGCTTTTTAGTTTGATGAAGACCCACTTGTTGATTTTTACTTTTGTTGCTTATGCTTTTGGTGTCATATCCAAAAAATTATTGCCAAGACTAGTGTTAAGGTACTTTTTCCCTATGTTTTCTTCTAGGAATTTTATGATTTCAGGTCTTACATTTGTCTTTAATCTATTTCAAGTTAATGTTTGTGAGTGACATAAGACAGGAGTCCAGTTTCATTCTTTTGTATATGAATATCTAGTTTTTTCAACATTATTTATTAAGAGACTGTCTTTTCCCCATCAAGTATTCTTGGTGCTTTTGTCAAATATTAGTTGACTGTATATGTGTGGGCTTATTTCTGGACTCTTGATTCTGTTCTATTGGTCTATGTATCTGTTTTTATGCCAGTACCATACTGTTTGATTACTGTAGCTTTGTAGTGTAGATTGAAATCGGAAAGTGTGATGCCTCCAGCTTTGTTTCTGCTGGTATTTCAGCAAAATACTAGCAAACCAAATTCAACAGTACATTAAAAGGATCATGCACTATGATCAAGTGGGATTCATCCCTGCTATGCAAGGATAGTAAACATACACAAATCAATAAATATGATACGTCACATTAATAGACTGAAAAATCAAAAGATCAAAATTATATAATCTTCTCAATAGATGCAGAAAAAGCGTTTGACAAAATTCAACATCCTTTCATGATAAAAACTCTCAACAAATTGGCTATAGAAGGACTGTACCTCAATATAGTAAAGACCATATATGATAAGCCCACAGCTAGCATCGTACTGAACGGTAAAAGATTGAAAGCTTTTCCTCTAGGATCAGGAACAAGACAAGAGTGCCCACTCTCACCACTCCTATTCAACATAGTACTGCAAGTCCTAGGAGTCCTCTCAAAAGTATGAGAGTATGGGAGTCCCCAAATTCCTGATACCATTTAAACGTGTGTGCAAAGCCAAAAGTATTTTCATAATAACCCTGACATTATTTGCCTTTTTCACTTTGTTGGCATTTTTACTGATGGTACAAAAGCAACGATGGTGCCTTAGCAAAAATCAAGGCTGTGACCCCAAACCATACTAGTAGTCATTGTGTGCTTCACCATCATGCACTCATAGTTAAACAAACAGCACTCAAGAATACCCTTGGTGAAGCACTAAAAATTAAATATTGACCCTTGAATGTGTACCTTTTTAATAATTTAAGTGACAAAATGGGAAATATATATATAGCACTTTGCTATATACCAAATTATCATGGTCGTCTTGAGGAAAAGCATTTATGCAATTGTTTTAGTTGCGGGTTGAACTGGCTGGGTTTTTTTTTCATGATATACCATTTTTACTTGAAAAAATGACTGACAGACAAACTATGGTTATTCTGACTTGGATATTTGGCACAAATTTTCTTGAAAATGAATAAAGTGAACCTGTCACTTCAGGGAAAACAACTGACAGTATTTGTTGCCAATGATAAAATTTGAGCTTTCAGGTAAGTTAAATAATTTGGAAAACTTGTATCTACCATCACGAGCTTGACAACTTCTTAATACTTAAAGACTTTTATGAGATTGGTGGTACTTTTAAAAAATATTGTCTGATGAAACATGTCAGCATTTAGAATATCTGCATAACTCATTGAATCAATATTTTCCAAATTATAATGTTACAAAATTATGTGTGGGTAAAAGTTCTATTCAAAGTTCAAGATAGACCAATGGATGTTAGTTTCAGAGAGTGCAAAAAGTTTATTGATATGATTTCAGGGTCTACATTGCATCTACTTTTTAAGAAACCACTTGTTGAGTCTTGGTGTAGTAAGAATATCCACAAGTATACTCCTTCTTTTTCAGCTATATGTCTGTGAGGCTACATTTTCTTCATATACTTCAACCAAAACATCATTTTATAGCAGGTTGAATGCTGAAGTGAAGATAAAGATGACAGAATCCAGCTTTCTTCTATTAAGCCGTACTTTAAAGAGATTTGCAAAAATATAAAACAATGCCATTCTTGCAACTAACTTTTTGTTTTAGAAATACTTACTTTTCATAAAAATATTTGTGTTAATGTGCAATGAGTTTATTATTGTAATTTTGGAATTCATAGATAGATATTTTTTTCAATTTTAATTTTTAACAAAAGTTCCAATAGATATAACCCACACCAACTAAAGTTCTTTGGAGTCCTCAATAATATTAAGAGTGTAAAAGGGACTTGATTCCAGAAAATTTAAGAACTGCCACCCTAATAAATTATTCTTGGGAAATTTCGCATGTGAATATCGTGAGGCTATACCAAGCAAGTTAATATGGTCAGCAATAGATTAGGATGACCTCCTGATTTGAATGTAAAAATTGAGTGTAATGAGCAATAACAGTCACATAAAGAATTGATTAAGAGAAATCAACAAGAAAAACAAAGCTTTAAAAGGCTTCTTTAATACTTCGATCATGTGCGCCGAAATCTGCTGAACTCGGTTACTGACGGGTGGCGGTGAATGTGGCTCTTGGTCTCCTAGGGAAGCTGTTTGCTTTGCCATGTTGTACACATGCTTTTTTGATCTCAGATACTAGTCTTCTGTCTGGCTTCCTTGTGTTTAATACATCTGACATATGGCTTATTTCTTTGTCAACCTTTTATTATGTTTTTTCATCAGAGTACTTTGAAATCAGTATGAGGAATAATCAGCAGACTACAACTCAGTTTTAAGTGCATTTCCTTATCAAAATACATAGAATTATATGGCCTTCTTAGGATTCAGTGCTTCGACTGATGACATATAATTTAAAGTTGAATAAAACTATACAGCCTGACAGTTACGTCTATTATTATCTGATATAGAACATAAAAACAGAAGAGGGAAAAAGGTGTATGAGATCTTCACAGATAACTAAGTGGCTGGAGGAAAACAGAGGAAGAAAAGAAAGACATTTTCCCGCTGCTTTTCTGATATTGATATTTCCCAATATTTCTCTTTCTGAGCTTTGAATTTCTCTCCTCATTTCCTCTCTCCTCTGGATTCTCAGCTAGAGTTTGACATAACTTAAGGCTGCTGTCAGCATAGTGAAGTTACCTGTGTTCAAATGCGTCTTCACCACTTACTAGCTACGTGAACTTCATCAAGCAACTTGCGGCTGTTTGTGCTCTATTTCTCTTTCTGTAAAATGGGGATAATAATACAGGGATCTACATCATTGAATGCAGGTTAAGTGAGACCATCCACGTACCATGCTCAGCATTCTGCCTGCCACCTGGTGAGTCCTCTGTGAACATTGGCCATGAGTCTTCGTCTCTGCTTTTACTTTCATCTCAACTGTACATTAAATGGGTGAGAAAATAAAGAATTATATTAGATAATTCAACAAATACATATTAAACTATTATATACCAGGCTTTGTGCTAGGGCCGGGGATACAGAGATGAATAAAAACAGTGTCCATGAGGGGCCGGCCCGGTGGTGCAGTGGTTAAGTGCACGTGCTCTGCTGCGGCAGCCCAAGGGTTTGCAGGTTCAGATCCCAGGGGCGCACCGACGCACCGCTTGACAAGCCACGCTGTGGCAGGGTCCCATATAAAGTAGAGGAAGATGGGCACAGATGTTAGCTCAAAGCCAGTCTTCCTCAGCGAAAAAGAGAAGGATTGGCATCAGATGTTAGCTCAGGGCCGATCTTCCTCACACACACACACACACAAAAACAGTGTCACGAGAGGGGAGGCGTTGTCCATGTAGCACACTTCTCTATTTCTGGCCTCTATCAGAAGGCCTGACATATAGCAGATGTTTAACAAATATGGCCAGTAAGCAAACAAGCTTTCTTCTGAGGTAAATATAATTACTCTCACCATTTTACAGATGAAGAAACTGAAACTTAGAAAGGAAGAGTAATTTATCTAGTATCATAAATTACTGGAAGTCACAGTATCAGAATTGAAACCACCTGAGCTTGACTCAGCTTAGCGCCAGTACCTATACTGCATCTCTAGGAAGGAAATGCTAACAAACACTAGCTATCCGTGCTGCTTGAGAAGTGTGAATGGGGCCCCCCAATTTCTAATTTCCAAAGCGTATCATTGCCCTGCAGATAAACCAAATGCCCAACAAAACATTCCCTAAGTATTTATTGAGTATCCACCTTCTTGTACAAGACACTGTTCTAACCTTTGAGGATATAGCAATTAACATGAGAAATGTTAGTGGGACTTACATTCCATCCAGGGGAACAGACGCTAAACAATTAATTATATATATGATCACTCTTGTGATGAATGCTATGTGGGAGCATATGTCAGAGGTTCTTGCTTAATCTGGCACAGTGGGTCAGACAGGCTTCGCTAAGGAAGGGATTTTTAAATTGAGCTCTGAAGGGCAAGGAGAAAGGAATTAACTAGAAAAGAAATGGAGCAAGAGCATTTCTTGCAGAATAGTGTGTCCCCAAGACTAACTTGGGGCATTGCAATAAAAGAAAAAAGGCCAGTGAGCTACACTCAGAGAGTGAGTAAGGCAGTAAGATGATAAGAAGCTGCAGAGACAGGTTAGGGCCAAAATTTCCAGAGCTTCCAAACCATTTTGGTCTTATCCTATGTACAATGGGTTTTAAAGAAGAGCGTGATGTGATAAGATATACAATTTAGAAACATCACAGTATGAAAGGAGACCAGTGAGAACTCTGTTGAAAGATGGCAGTGTGGACCAAGATCGTGGTGTTAGACATGGAGACAAGTGGGTAGACGTGAAAGACAGAATTCATAGACTTGTTGACTCAGATCAAGAAGATAAGCAGGAGGCAGATCTAGGTTTTATGGGACCTAAAGCTTATGGAATTGGCGAGCTCTTCCAGAAACGAATTTACTGTATAAAGGAAGATCCCAAGATGGCTGGCAAAGTCCTAGATATTGCATACAGACACAAAGGTCTGGGTGAATAAGAGAAGGGGCTTCCTTCTCTGTCTCTGTTTTTATAAAGGGGCAATGCTTTTCCCAGAATCCTTCCCAGTAGTTCTCTCCAGGGTAGCACATTGGGTAGAAAAATAGTTAACCCCTTCCAATTCTGAGACTCTCTGATTGTAGTGGGAAGAAAACAATTTAGACAAGTGCATTATCATCTGCAAGCCAGGAAGGCAATCCATACCTATGCTCTAGTAACAGGATGTAACTATTGTCCAATAAGATACTTTTGAAATGATAACTTATGGTTGGACAGCAGAGATAAACTGAGCTGTCCTCAACAAATTAGGACAATGACCACTCTATCTATTATGACTTGAGTGACTGAGCAGTTTCCCTCTTTTTTCCCCACATCTCGGTCATCTTCCCTTGTGAAGGTGAATTTCAGATCTCCCTTGTATCACTGTTGGTGGGCTCTGACTTATCTCCTCATTGACAACAGTTGGCACCTGTTTTCTGTCAGCTGACTGGCGCTGCAGCATTTTGTACTGAGGCGAGGGGAAGACATGAACTGTAAGCTTGCAGAAATAATCAGGCGTGTGGTGATCATAAGCCTTACTTCTGATAGAACCCAGAATCAAGCTGGGAAATTATTACCTGGAGATAGTGAGCTGGAAGATATTGTCTCTCCAAGTGAGCTGAGAGAGCACTGGGCCTGGAAGATGGTCCAGGAAAAAAACATTCTGTCTGGAGAAATGCATCCCCATCTTGAAGCGTCACGATGCACACTAGTATATTAAAAGGATTTCTGAGAACTACAATGAAGAAATATGAAAAACTCAGTTTTTATTCAATGTTTCACAAAAGTACATGACCAGGGGATCCTTGTTAACACACACACACGCGCGCGAGCGCACACACACACACACTGATTAATATGCTAAAGAACACACTTTGGGAAATTTAAAAAAAAACACACACATTAACATCAAGACAGGAAGACCAAGGAATGAGGAGAGAAATAAAATGACCCAAGATAGTAGAAAACTCCTAGAGTTGGTGCCTGGACTGTAATGTCGTGATTTTCAATATGTTTTGGCAGCCCTGAGTCTGCACTACACGTAAATTCACATGGGCTTGATTCTTGATCCCAAGGATGCCTGAGCTATGGGCCTATCACTCCCTTAAGAGAAGAGCTTTGGTTCATTTCGAGATAAATCAAGGAGTGATGACTGACAAGGACAACTGCCTATCTCACTTTTAAATTTATTGGAGTTTCCAAAATTGGAAGTAAAGAAGCAGTATAAAAATCTATCTAGTTGTTCCTGGAAGCATGAGATTGTCTATTAAGGCATCAGTTTGAAAAATTTTGAGGTAATGCTAAAAAGTGAAACAGACTGGAATAGTGAAAAGACGGGGTCAGATAGACCAGTTTGAAATCCTGGCTTAGCTGTGTGACCTTGGGCAAGTGACTAACCTCTCTGAATCTCAGTTTCCATATCTGTAAAAATGCTTCACTTGCAGAACAATGCAAGCATTAGAAATAATATAGCTCATTCTCATGAATTATTATGTCATTATTGTGAAAATATAGACTATATGTGCTTAACATGTAGTAAATATTCAAATAAAAACTATTGCTATTGGGGCCGGCCCGGTGGCGCAAGCGGTTAAGTGCGCACGCTCCGCTGCGGCGGCCCGGGGTTCGCTGGTTCGGATCCCGGGCGCGCACCGAAGTACTGCTTGGTAAGCCATGCTGTGGCGGCGTCCCATATAAAGTGGAGGAAGATAGGCACCGATGTTAGCCCAGGGCCGTCTTCCTCAGCAAAAAAAAAAAAAGAGGAGGATTGGCGGACGTTAGCTCAGGGCTGATCTCCTCACAAAAAAAAAAAAAAAAAAAACTATTGCTATTATTTCAAATAGCAGAAAAGAATTGATAGTATAAGACACACAGTACTCATTTGATTCCCATACTATAAATATCCTCTAAAATGTTATGCCACCTTTTTGTCTTGCTAACCTAAGTCATAGCCTGGGTTCTGGAATAACCGCCAGGTTAAAATCCCAACACTTCTCTTGCTATCTGTGTGACCTCAAACAAACCACATAACCACGTTACCTCTCACTGCCTCACCTTTCTAGTCTACAAAATAGAGACAATACTATTATTTATCTCCTGTTTGTTATACAATTTTTGTAAGAATTCAATTAAACAATGCACTATGCGGTGGATATAGTTAAGAACTCATTATTGTTTTTCACTGTTGTTAATATCAACACTTTTCAATGCTTTATAAAATGTATGTATTTGAAAACTGGTACTCTTAACTCATTACACAAAAGATGATTGGACATACGACAATATTAAACAAATGATTTCCATTTTTTCATTATCTCCTTTCTCTTCACTTGTTGCCTCTGGGTTTCCTTGGCCTTGGGTAACTGCTCTTTGAGTCTCAGCTGTCACTTTGAGCTCCCTTCTCATTGGAGTCTGTCTACGTTGGCTACAATTAAATGGTTTCCAATGTGGCCTTAGGAGAAGAAGGGTCACATTGGAATGACAATTCCCAAGGCAGCACCATCTTGACCAGTGACAGTTTACAGTATTTCCATCTTCTTCATTGATTCTAATATTTTCTCCTTTATTGAATTTGTAGATAAGAGCTACAAATTCAAATCTATTTGGCTCCAAAGTCTATTTTCTTTTCACAACACCACAATAATAAGAGCATCAGTCTTGCTAATAATGAAAACTAACATTTATTGAATATTTACTAGGTACAGAAACCACACTAAATTATTTATCTGCATTGTCTTATGTAATCCTAACAGCAAACCGATAAGCAGTAGACTTCATTGTTCTAGATGAGGAAGTAAGGCCCGGAGGTGAAGTAACTTGCTCAAGGACACACAGCTCCCAGATGATAGAGCCAGGATTGAGATTCACTTGTGGCTGACTCAAGAGCCCACACCTCTAGCCACTTTGTGTGGCTGTTATACTTTCAGACTTTTTTTGCCCTTTAATGATTAGAACAATATAATTTACGGCAAATAATTGATAAACCTAAAGCTTGTGGCTTTTTGGTTTCTGTAAGTAAAAATAGCATCATAACAAAGTGGCAGCAGATTCAGGGCCATTCATTCATGTTGTGAAAGCTCAGTAAATGCTGGTCAAGTATGACCAGAGGAAAGGCGTGGGTGTTCAAATAAACAGAGTGGGCTTGATCCACCGATGAGCGCTCTGTTGGTGTGGATAAGGTCTCACAGGTGGCTTTCGTCACTCTGGTTCTCTCTGACAAGAGAACTTGAAACAGCCCATACATTTCTCTTTCATTACAAATCCCTCTTATCTTTAAAATTTTTGGTTCAAAGTTTACACTATCCAAAAAGCGTTTCCTCATCCAAAACAGACTGGCTTCATGCACACTACTGTGGAACACTCAAGGGACACTCATTTCTGTGAATGTGACTGTCAACTGAAAATTGTGCATGAAGTAGGGAGAGCTCTGGACCCTCCCCAAGAATGAGTTTTGGGCTGGGCCCTGGCAGTGTCTGGAAGAGGAGAAATGATGCTGTAAGAAGTAACTGTAAAGTATTTAAGGCTGAACCAGGCCTAGAGGCTACTCTTCTCACAGCAAAACATCATCTAGATTTATAAATCACCTGCTACTGGGGCTCCTAGGGACAGGGATAAAGGAACTGACAGAGGAAGGGAGCAATCAGGATAACTCTGCAGGAACAAATCAGAGAATGTTTTCCCTACCCTCTTCTATGAACAAGAACTCTTTTTGAGCTTGTAACTCCCTTCCCAGATAAATACTCAATAAAGACACATACAATATGAGGTTATGTGGCGGTGGAGGGTATGTGGGTTTGGAGGAGAGTGAAAGTGCTTTGTGGCATTCCAAGCAAATTGTCTGGAAGTAGCACCCATGGTAGAGGCCCAGTATAGAAACCAGGAAAGTGATTTCTGCCTCTCTCACACATGCCTTGAGAATGGCGGACACAAAATGTCCATAGTCATCTCTTTGTCCGTATATTGATGATAGAGCAATGCTTATATATGTAGCAATATACAGGCAATATGAATTGTACAAATGTACAAATTGCAAGCCAAAACCCAAGTGAGCAAAAATTACTTCATTTTCAATAACAGAACTTCATTTCTGTTGAGTTCCCTTTCTAAGAAGTGGTGTCAACTTGATCTCAGCCAATCAAGTTTTATTCCCTTAATCTAGGGTTGCATCAAACTTCTGAGAGAGGCTAATGGAAATATCAAAGCATGGATGGGGTGGGGATAAGAGAGTGAGGGGAGCATAGATGTCTGTTCTGAGTTATCTTCTTCCAATGCCAGTATCAGCTGAAACATCCATTCTAGCCTTTGGGAAGCCCTGTGCAGTTACTGATGGCCACTGATCTGTACTACTGATCAACGTTTCTCCATGCTACTCTCTGGTACGTGTAAGTCACTTCTGCTCTCTGCTATTACCTCCTAAATAAACTACCTATACTCAAGTCATTAATTATCTGAGGCTCTGCTTTCAGGAGGAACTAAGCTAAAACAGACCTTTAAAAATGAAAATTTCAAAGCTTGGGCAGGGTCTTTGTTTAGCTATGGGATCAGCATTAAGAGGTGTATGGTTAAATACCAGCTCTTTTTTTGTACTCTAGGCTCAAGAAGGCACAATTTGAAAGGGGTGGTATTGGTAGTAGAATGAACAAATGGAACTTTTATTTTATTAGTCAGTTTTGTTGACACAGTAAGGCTGTGTAACAAACTACCCCAAGACTCAGTGGCTTACAACAAGCATTTATTCTCATTCTCATGAGTTGCCAAGGTAAGACGTTCAGCTTATTTAGGCTACACTCATCTGAACGGTTCTGTTTCATGCTGTGAGTTGGCTGGGTTTGGTTCTAGAATGTGAATCTGTGCCATACACATTTGTTCTGGAAACAGGCTGAAGGAGCCGTAGCTCCCTGGGGCATACTCTTCGCGTAGCATGGGATCACTGAAAAGCAAGAGCCAAGCCAAACTGTGCAAGCACATTTAAGGCCTGGCTTGTATCATGTCCATTAATGTTCCATTGACCAAAGCAGATCACATGGTCAAGCTCAACCTCGACGGCCAGGAAATACACTCTGTTCACAGGAGTGGAGGGGGTGGAGTGAGTAATAATCACCATCACGTGTGCTAGTGCTGTAGCCTCACAAAATGATGAGGCAGTTAAGGAAACATTGCTCTTCCTCCTGATAGGTTTAATTTGTATTTCGGAATTAATGGTTGCCCGGGGGCTGGCCCTGTGGTGTCGTGGTGAAGTTTGCACACTCCACTTCAGCAGCCTGGGGGTTTGCGGGTTCGGATCCCGAACCCTATGTACTGCTCGTCAAGACATGCTGTTGCTGAGTCCCACATACAAAATAGTGGAGGATTGCCATGGATGTTAGCTCAGGGACAGTCTTCCTCAGGCAAAAAGAGAAAGATTGGCAACAGATGTTAGCTCAGGGCCAATCATCTTCATCAAAAAAAGAAAACAAAAAGAATTAACGGCTGTCCTTGGGACACGTGTGTGCACTTCCGTTTGTGCTTGCAGCCTGCACGTGGCTAAGCCAATAGTTACCAAATGGGCATTCAAAAGAGAACAGAGACATATCTTCAACCCTCCTGGTGGGAAGACTTTGAAGATGGCTGGACGTGGAGGACAAAAGCTGGGTAGAACAGTCCTTCTGAAATTCTTGAAAAATTATTTTAGTTTGATTGAATAATTATGATTTAGAAGAAATGAATGGAGTCTGGGGGAAACCAACCCCCCTGGGTAGGAGGTGGTCAGATTCTGAAATGGTGAGTGGAAATTCCAGGGGTGGAGGTTTGATGCAGGCAAGAAAAGTGGGCCTAAGGACAGGAGGCCAAAGTTGGGAACTGGGGGCTTCTGACAAGGGGGCCTCTGGGAAGGATTTAATGCTTAGTTGCTGTAATCTGACCTGTAAAGACAGTCATGTTGAGTGAACTGTTGTAAGTCATTTCTCTCACATGTAGGAAGTCCTTTTAGTTTTTTTTTCCTCAACACTTCAGTTAAGGCTCATACAACCTTGTGTTGTCAAGAAAGTGAAATAACGGACTATAAAGAAAAATGAAATATATCTATTCAAGTAGATTCTTAAATTGCCTCCTAAAAAGCCCATTTTTCTAAAAATGAATTAACTTACTGTAAACTTTCAGCTTTTCTTTTTTACAGTCCATTTGGGAAACACAAAAAGTAAGAGAAAGAGATCCTGTTTTCGTTGGAAACATGAGCTTTTTTTCTTTTTGACTTAGTGAGAAACAATTTATTCTAATTTATAAGCATATTTTACATATTCTGGTTAATACATCAAGTGTATAATATAGGAGTTCCCTTAAGAGTACTGAGACTACACACGTAAAACTCAGCTACACATTGTATTAAGCTATAGACAAATGTCACTTTTAATATCACAACACATACATATTACACTTTTTTTCACTGACAGAGGAACATGCCTTTCAAAAAATATTTTATTGAATGAAACTTTCTTATTCTCAGGAAAATTTTGGTCCTTTAATATAATTTATTATGCCTTTTAAAATTCTGTTTGATAAAAGCATTGGTACATTATAAATACCTGTAAAGAAAATATAGTTCAAAATTCCGAGGGAAATATTATATAAGTTTCTTCTTTTATATTTTCACAAAAATCCACACAGGCACTAAGAAAGACTGACAAAAATATTTTATGTCCAAACAATATTCTCCACGTTGGAAACATTCAACCATGACTTTATTTAAACTTTAAAGCTTCTCTAGAGTGAACCTTTGGCTATAATCCAATGAGTTGGTTGGGGTTTTAAGCAGGAAAAGATACTGTTAGAAGGATGAAAAAGAAGGTTTCCTACAACTGGCACTCAATTAGGAATGGGGAAAGGGTGAGTTTTCATTTATTACTTTTTATTGGCTTTAGCTTTGTTTTTTAGTTGAAAATGTTCCTAATAACTCTCTGGTCCTTTTCAGCTTTCAAATTTTTTGACGTGCTATCATATTCAAAATTCTATCCAACACCTTATATCAAACAACATGTGAAACTTCCAAGGACAGAGTGGTACTGTAATTCTTTTAGGAGAACATCCTCTAAGCATCATGAGTATGCTCTGGAAAGCCCTTGTTCTGCACAAATTTAAACGGTAGAATAGGGGGTGAAAGTTTGTCTTACCAACCACACTTCAAACCAAAGCAAATGACAGACTCTAGTGTTCTCTTCCTGGTCTAGTTCATTGCAGTTCTCTTCTTGGTCTGGTTCATGTGTGGTCTTAGGAAGTTCAAACTTCATGGAAGAATTGCACACAGCAAACTCAACGGGAGAATGCCAGCATTGCAGGGGACTAGAGCCCTTGTGAGCATAGAGAGAATGGGAAGCTAGTGGGCTGGCAGCTAATGAATTAGTGTCAATGAGCATCCAAGTGAGGGGAGGTTAAACGAATATGTCAGGCTAGATTTTACAGGTACTTTCGGGGGTCTAAAATACCTTTTTATTTTTGCCTATAAATTAATTAGGTCATTGCAAATTCTTGTAATTATTGGTTACCATACAGATCCTGCCTGAAAGAAGTCAAGGATATTTTTTTCCTAATGCATTTACATGTTGTACATGTTCGTTTAGTGCAGGAGTGGGCAAAATCAAATGCCTACCGAGTGCTCGCCGGTAAGGTGGCCACTTTAAGCAGCATGGAGCAGAGTGCCATGGGGACCTGGCACTCAAGTCTAGCTGGGCAGCTGCTACTCAGCTCCAGCCAACTGTTGCCATGAGGGAAGATGGGTCTGAGAATCAGAAATGTGAGATCTCATATTTTCAATAATCACTCACATTTTAAAAACATTTTACATGCCAAACAAAATCTACCTGAGGGACAAATTTGGCCTGTGGGCTGCCAGCTTGAGTCCTCTGAGTCGAAGCTTAGATGCTATCAGCTGTAAGACTAGGGAAGAGCCTTTAGTGTCAAGGAATGAACACTCAGTTTCAAAGATCCAGAAAAACCTGTTCTAATGAATACAACTTAAAAAACAAACAAAACCTCCCATTGGCTCTCCCTACTATGAATATTTTCTTATCGTTACATTGGTTCTCCATGTTATGAGTGGTTTTCTATTATTATTGTTAAAAAAAATTATGACTAGGAATTTGCTAAGTCCCAAGTATAAGTTTGTTCTAAGAAAGTAGTATAAATTAGTTCTCTCGGTACTTAGTTTGCAGCTGAGAAAGAAGACAGGTAAGGAGAACCTTCAGAAGGGGAAATAGAGGAAGAACAGAGCACGCAGCATGAGCCACAGTGGCCTTTAGCTCCACAGAGGACTCTCCATGGCACACAGAGCAAAGAAGAATGCTCTAAAATTGCTCAAATCAGATAATGCAGATTTCAAGGTCTGTTTCTGGATCTAAATAACCCATCTTTTACCTAAAATGACCAGATGGTCTCTCCCTGAATGAGTAGTACTTTGGAGTAAAGAAGCCTAGAGAATGGGTCGAATTGTGAACTCTTTATTAGAGACTTTCCAGATCCTCCTTTGGCACCAAAATTAGAAGAACCACATGGCAAAGACAGGGGACAAGCTATAGGGACAGTTTTCTTTCTCTCTCATTCTTTGCAGATTACTTCTTCAAATTAATCTATTGCCCAGGTTATGCCTCTTCATTTGAGAAATGAAATGGGAGGGCCCAAGGAGGCGTTCTAATGTGGTGTGTGAACTGTGGCTCCAGAAAGAACAAAACATTTGACTCGTGCAGGCAGGGAAGATGTGTCGTGAAAGAGCTACGATTAATTCAGGAAGTTGGATTTACTGCTTGAGCTCATCACTTTCAAATGTCCAGTTTGGAGAGAAAAAGAAAAAGTACCACAAAGGATATTATAAGCATAAGAATCCATGACAAAAACAACCACATCAGACACAGGCAAAATCTAAAGAGAAGGAAGAAGCATGAATATTTCCAACTCAGGGCCACACCCTTATTTTAATTTTCCTCCCTCAGAATGTCCACCAGCGCTTGTAGCAGCCGGTCGTCTCTGTGCTTGTAAGGTTTCGTGTTATAGAAAACATCCACATAGTCGGTATACAGACTGTCCTCAGAGTCTTTAAGCTGGGAAGGTTTGTTCAGCTTTTCCAGGGCTTCGTAGAAATTTTCATAAGGGATGTTGAGCTTTGCACTTGGCGACTTCTTTGGTGATTGCTGTGGGGGTGAGTTTTTGCTGAAAGCACTTTGTAAGAGTCGCAGCATGGCCTCGGAATGGGCTCCGTCTGCCAGCTGATCCCTTCTGCCCCCCATGCTGCCGCCGCTGGGGCTTTTTGATGCCAGGGGCTTCTTGATCAGATTCTCTTGTGTGGGATGCTCCTAAAACACAGAGTGTCACCAACAAAGGTAAGAAGCCTCATTATTTGGGGCCAGGCAAGCCAGCTATGGCACATGCCCACTGCCTGCCCCTTGAGAGGCAGTTTGGGGAGCAGAGACAGCACGAGCCTTGCAGTCACACTAACTCGGGTTTCACTCCTCATTTTTCCACTTACTGATGTACCCTTGGCACCTTTTAAATCTCCTTGAACTTCATCTGTAAAATGGAAATGAGAACACCTCCATTTCTGGTGGTTTTGAAGACTGAATGAGATGATATTTCTATGTGCTCATACCTTACTGGTCTCCTTCACTTAGCCTGCTATAGTAGAATTCAAGTTAGGGAATTTAATAATTTTGAATTCATTAATTTTAATTTCTAAATCCTGGATACAAGAATAAATTTAAAAAATAATAAGGCTTCATCCTACGGAAAATATACTCCTACTCCTACTCCCTGTTTATCACTCCTACTCCCTTTCCTCCCCATTCATGTTTTGGGAAGGAGCTGATACTAAAATATTTAATAGGTCGTACAGAAGGCCCCAACGGTGCTGTCATGTGGAAGCAGCTTCCTGGAGGCCTCTTGCTTTATCAGGAGCTACCCTTTCAGCCGCTGAGTTTTAAGAAGAGGTCTTGGGAGAGACTGGGGTGGTGGTCCGGGTACAGGGGAACTGGAGATATCAGAGAAGAAGCTCTTTGTCAACTGTTGTGGAACGTATTTTAACACTTTAACAACCAAAGGGTCTTATTAATTCCCCTTAAGGAATCTCGGAGGGAGAAATACCCACAAGGTCAACCTGCCTGTGGGACTGTGAGGAGAAGGCCCCTGGGGGGGTCCCAGGGGAAGCTGCAGAATGTAACTGGGGCCAGAGTCTGAGCTGAGGACTTCACACAACTAGTTTATAAGTTTCTTGAATAAATACTGTGTCTTTGTATCTTCCAAAACACCCATCACAGAGCCAGTCTTCAGGGAAGGTCATTCTAGAAATTCTGGTAACCTACCTGCTACATCTGAGGCACTGTGCTAGATGCTGGGGGCTACAGAGATAAAGAAAATGTGGTGTCTGCCCGCCGTCTGATAAGAGACAAGCCGGCAGCCTCAGCAGGCTGAGATGCAGGAAGGTGAATGACTGACTTGAGCTCTCCTCTGAAATTTTCTGAGAGAAATTGTGATTCTGTAGCTCCCCTCAGAGTTGCCAAGAAGTGTGGGTTAAGGAATTAGTAAAGGGAAGCCTACAGGATTTGGTCACTTGAGCCTTGGTTTTCTTTCTGCAAAATAAACATACTAATGTCTATCCTTTCTAGGTTACAGGGATTATTGGTTAAACGAGACAATGTGAAAAATGCTTAAAAAGTAAGTATAATACAAATGGTAGGTATATGTGATCATACATAAAAACAGCTCACTTTACAATTTGATATTTGTCATAAATGGAGAAAGTTCATGGTACTGAATTTTATAATTTCGAATTCATTAATTTTAATCTCTAAATTCTGGATAAAAGAATAAATTAAAAAATGATAGCCTTTCATCCTATGGAAAATAGTTCACCACCCCTACTCCCTTTCCTCCCCACCCATGTTTGAGGCACACCCTGCCTGAAAGCTAGGTGCAGCTTCCCTCACTGCACTGTCTACTACAGTTCAAAAAAAGAGCATGCCGAGAAGAACAGAGCCACACAGACCTCCCCGGAGTCCGCTGTCTTCTCCACCCCTCTTCTGTCATTCTGAACCGTGTTGTAGGACGTGTACACACGAGGCTGTTTCGTGTGTTCCGGCTGAGAAGAGGTCCCATGCAGAATGAGCTTCCAGTTCACAATTCTTCCTTCATTTTCCAGTCTTCCAGACTAACGAATAAGCATACATAATTTTACTGTGTGTTCTGAGTAATAGCAAACAAACTGCTTCAAAGTATCTAAAAAGAATTTCATAGCTAAAATCTAATTTAAAAATTCTCTGCCTGTAGAGCTGTATGTACAAAGAGGTAAGTCACTGAATTCACCCTTGCTATGAAAATTGACAGTTTACAGGTTCAAGAACTTAAACACTGCTTAATTTCCTCATTTAATTAAGAAAGCAGAACTCTCTATATGAACCTCCTTTTCTAAATTGGGTGTGGGCTTGAAAAGTTGACTGTACCTTCTATAAATAGAATTATATTTACCAATTATCAACTTGTAGAAACATTCCATTGGGAAAAAGTCAGCCTTTATGAAGTATCATAAATAGCCTTCAGCATTAATCAGTCCTTAAAAACTATATATTTATGGGAAGAGTAAATTTCCAGAGGCTTAACAATTATGTTAAAAATAACGTGCTGAAATCTAAAACATCTAAAAGTGTAGAGTCAGATTTTGCAGACTTGATATAAAATAGTCCCATTTTAGTAAATAGATTTTCTTAGTTTCCTGAAGGTGAAATTGAGTTAAAGAATGGAAGCCAAGTTCAAGAACGGGACCACTTAGTAAGAACATTTTCTCGTTCTCCCTATGAGAGCAGGAATTTTTACAACTTCCAATTCTAAATCACAATTTTAGCAGTCTTTAGGAGAAAGCTATTCTTGGAGGAAAAAAGTAACAATGATTATAGGATTTGTATTAACGTAATTGACACTTTCAGGAATTTAAAATAATTTTTTTTTTAAAGTTATCTAAACATTGAAATCTGGTGCTGCTGGCACTATGACACTTCTATCTCAGGAGAACTCCGACCCGAAACTCTATTCATTTATATGCTAACCTATAAGAAGATGCTGGTGAGGGCCGGCCCCGTGGCTTAGCGGTTAAGTGCGTGAGCTCCGCTACTGGTGGCCCGGGTTCGCATCCCAGGCGCACACCGATGTACTGCTTCTCCGGCCATGCTGAGGCCGCGCCCCACAGCAACTAGAAGGATGTGCAGCTATGACATACAACTATCTACTGGGGCTTTGGGGAAAAAAAAAAGGAGGAGGATTGGCAATAGATGTTAGCTCAGAGCTGGTCTTCCTCAGCAAAAAGAGGAGGATTAGCATGGATGTTAGCTCAGGGCTGATCTTCCTCACAAAAAAAGAAACAAACAAAAAAAGAAAATGCTGGCAAAATGGTACAAAAATAAATAATTCAGCTGTATTTGGCTTTTTGCTTAGACACTCCTTGCTTTATTTTTGTGATTATGTGTCACAATTTTAGAAAGATATCAAAGAGTGTTTGTAAACAGAGTGAAAGAGAAATGAGAAATGCTTTTCAGTTTGTTTCATAACTGAAACAAAACAAGCCATGCTAAATAAGATATCTTGTCTAGCAAGTAAGCTACTTCTAAATAGCCACTACAGTAAATATTTGTCAGAGTGCCTTCATGTGACCCCAGCAGAGTGTCATAGCAAAGCCAGTCTAGGATCTAACTGTCTTTGTGAATACAGGTGATTCTGGTGGCTGAGGAGGTCATGTGGCTGGCTGCTGTCTGACATGGGAACACTTGCATTTGTCCCATAGTCTGTTACATTGTGTATCAGTGTATCAGTATATCCTTTTTTTTTTTTTTCTGAGGACTATCAGCCCTGAGCTAACATCTGATGCCAATCCTCCTCTTTTTTTGCTGAGGAAGATTGGCCCTGAGCTAACATCCTTGCCCATCTTCCTCTACTTTATATGGGACACTGCCACAGCACGGCTTGACAAGCAGTGCGTTGGTGCGCACCCGGGATCCGAACCTGCAAACCCCGGTCCGCCGAAGTGGAGCGCGTGCACTTAACCGCTAGTGCCACCGGGCCGGCTCCTATCATTTTTCTTTCTTATAGTATGGCTGGTGCTTAATCTTTTTGTTTCTAATCTATATAGCCAAGTGGGCAGGACTTGAAATACTATATCTTTTCCTTACTTTTCCTAAAGATGATTAAAATTCCTTAGGGCTTTGATTAATGATGATACCAATCTTAAAAGTGCTTCAGACTGTTTAAAAGTGAGCTTGTGTCTCTATATCCTTTCCTTCATACTTACCATGTCTGTAATTCGCAAAGTCCAGGTACCTATGGGATTCTCTCCCCATGTGTGAACAGACATGAAGTCCCAATTCTTAAAGCCATTAGGAGATGTATCCCGCTCTCTTTCAGCCAACAGTACAGTGCTGGTTCCTATTTTCATGCAACAAACACAGGTTAATGCATGTCCTAACAGCTCTGATAGTAGGATACACTCTAGCATCTAATAACTGAAAATGAAAACTTGGAGAGATTAGCCCTCCTAATTTTCCCTTTTAGTATAAGACTAGAATAGAGACATTCACAAGAAAAAAAAAGTTTTTATCCACTGTACTTAGCATATTGCCTGGCATATAATAAGTTCTCAATAAGTATTATAGAAAAATAGTAATGACGAATATATTGATTAAGGTTTATTTGAATAAGGAGAGCTCAGAGAAAACTACATTTATATGTTACATTAAAGAAGAGAGTTAAAGATCTGAAGTATATTTTTGTAGAACTATCATTTTGAAATTTAAGAGGAAATCTTGAAAATTTAATGGGTACCTGAATCTATAATCTAATGTAGACATAAAAAAATAAAGCTATATTAATTTAATATAAAACTATATATAGTTTTATATATATATAACTATGTGACTATATATATGACTATATATATATGACTATACATAGTCATATAAAAACTAGAAGTAGGAGTAACTCTAAATTTTCAAATTTAAGCTCTCTATAGATCAATAAATAATATTTCTTTCTAAGTGAAAGAGTCCAATAACTATAGGGCCATCAGCGAAAAAGCATTCCACCAATACTTCAGGTCAATTCTAAGACATCTAGAAAGCATAACTCCAAAATTAACGGAGCCTACTCCAATCCTCTAGGAAATTCATATCCTGGAAGGAGATTATAGAGATGATAGTTCATCCCTCCTCATATATCACCTATAGAAATTGAATTTAGTCAGTTGAATCCTACTGAAACATGAGAGAGTATTGGGACAGCTTCTCCTGGTTGGATTGTTGTTTATGGTTCACAAACTCTTTCCCATCCAGGATCTCTTCTGGATTAGTACCCTCTCAGGAAAGGGAAATGTGCATATATCATATCATATGGTCTTAATCATATCATCATGAAAAATTTGTTAGTCTTCTCAACCCTCGTTCGTGGATAAGAATTCTCAGTTTTTCAATTGATTTCATGGATGTGTCTGATGTATTTGTCAGCTTTATTAATTAATTGTCAGAGTAACTTTCACTAACGTGTTAGCTGAGAGAAATGAATGATAGATCAGTGATCTGGGAAGCTGAACACAGTTTGACAATATGTGACTCCAGGAAAGTTTATTGATTGGTGTTATATGAATAGGCTTCATTCTCTGCTTATCTAAGGACCAATGGGAATGAGTGGGACAGAGTTCTGATGCCAAGAAAAATGAATTAAAAATTAGCATATTTTTTAAGACTTGAAAATATCTATTGGAAGACTTAGTCCTATAAATAAACAAAAACAGTCATTGATTTGAAATCATTCAATTTACACTTAAAAATTTAAACAAATAGTTTAGAAGAAATTCTTGAAGTTTTTGTTTTTTAATTTACCGGCAGCAGAAGTGAGTGTGACATGAAGGTCTCCTCTGCGGGAATATTCAATTGTTGCTTCAAATTGCACATGTTCCAGGGACTTGATAGCATTTTCTTGTCCTTCACAAGCTCTTGTTGGAATTTCAATGATAACTTCTCCATTAGCTTTCAGGGCTCTAAATACATTAAAGAATCATCACTGAGTATAATGTATCTCTTCTCCCTTGCATTTTATGCAGCTATGTATGCATCACTCTTAACTACTCAGCTAGGCTTGTTTTCTCTCCCTGTTATGAGCAGAACCCAATTCAGGATTAGGTATAAATGAATTTTAATGCATAAGGCAATGGGTGAGGTTTGTACCAAAATTAAAAAAAACAACTCTACAATTTATATGGAGCCACGAAAGACCACAAATAGACAAATCGATCCTGGCAAGAAGAACAAATCTGGAGGCATCATATTTCCTGATTTCAAAATATATTACAAAGCTATAGTAATCAAAATAGTATGAAACTGGCATAAAGACAGATGTATAGACCAAAGGAACAGAATAGAGAGCCCAGAAATAAACCCATGCATGTGCGGTCAGCTGACCTTCTACAAAGGTGTCAAGAATGGGCAAATAGTGGGAAAGGTTAGTCTCTTCAACAAGTGGTGTTGGGAAACTGGATATTCACATGCAAAAGAATGAAATTGGACCCTTATCTAACACCATATGCAAAAATGGACTCAAAATAGGCTAAAGACTTAAACATTTGCCCTGAAACTGTAAACTCCTAGAAGAAAACAAAAAGAAAAAATGTTATGACATTGGTCTCGGCGTGATTTCATAGATATGACACCAAAAGCATAGGCAGCAAAAATGAAAATAAATAAGTGGGACTACATCAAACTAAAAAGCTTCTGCACAGCAAAGGCAACCTACAGAGTGGGAAACAATATCTGATAAGGGATTAATCTCCAAAATATATACGAACTCCTACAACTCAATAGCAAAAAAACTAATAACCCAATTCACAGATGAACTAAGGACCTGAATAGACATTTCTATTGACTAACATATGAAAAAATGCTCACCATCATTAATCATCAGGGAAATACAAATCAAAACTACAAATTAGAACACCTGTCAAGATGGCTGTTATCAAAAAAAACAAAAGACAACAAATGTTGGTGAGGATATGGAGAAACTGGAACCTTGCACAATTGGTGGGAATGCAAAATGGTGCAGCCACTATGGGAAATAGTATGGAGCTTCCTCAAAAAATTAGGACTAGAACTACCATTTGATCGACGAATCCCACTTCTGGATATTTATCCCAAAGAATTGAAATCAGAATCTCAAAGAGATATTAGCACTCCTATGTTCATTGCAACACTATTTACAATAGCCAAGATGTGGAAACAAGCTAAATATCCATCGACAGATGAATGGATAAAGAAAATGTGGTGTATACTTGCAATGGAATATTAGTCAGCTTTAAAAAAAGGAAGGAAATTCTGCACTATGTGACAATACAGATGAACCTTGAGGACATTATGCTAAGTAAAATAAGCCAGTCACAGGAAGATAAATACTCATGATTCCACTTATATGAGGTATCTAGATAGTCAAATTCAGAAAATCAAAGAGTGGAATGGTGGTTGCCTGGGGCTGGGGGTGGGGCAGGAAATGGAAAGTTACTAATCAATGGGCATAAAATTTCAGTTAAGCAAGATAAGTTCTAGAGATCAGCTGTACAACGTTGTACCTATAGTCAACAATAATGTACTGTACACTTAAAAATTTGTTAGGAGGGTAGATTTCATGTTAAGTTTCTTACCACAATAAAAAGAAAAGAAAGGAAAAGAAAAGAAAGTGGTAAGGAATCCAGATACTTGAATACAATGCTATTTGCTGTGGAATCGAATTTAGGCAGGTTTGCCTTATATCCTTCAAAAAGCGGTCCATTACTGCAACAGACCCTCTTAAGAAATGATTTTATCTACCTAATGCATGCCCCGTAAGCCTCCCACCCTGGTGTATTTTGTGTAAGTGAGTCTTCAGTATAATAATGGTTGCCTTGGTAGAATCAACAAAATAGTCACACCAGATTATGCTTCTGTAGCCAGATGTGGTGGGCCAGATTGGTCTATGTAAAAGCAGTATGATAAAGGATCTCTCATGGAAGAAAAGTTATGAATCACATAGCACTGTGGCACAAAGTGAGGTTCTTTGAGAAGGTTTTGGATAATACTGGTTGCCAAGTACTGCATTTCATCAATTCTAAGATGCATTTTTAAAAAACATTTTAATATCCTTGAATTTGCGATGACTCTTAAAACTGATGGTTCGTCATAGTTTAATTGGCAGTGATTTTTCTTAGTGGTATGTAAAACAGTGGTGCACCTTAAAATTATGCTATATAGTGGGTAGGCTATGAGAGGAAAATGCAAATACGCTAACATGATTTGCAGATCTTTGATTTCTCAGTGGTTCCCCAGGGACCCACAGGGAACACTGGCAAATGCCATCTCCATCTACTTTATAAGGGTAGGTGAGAAAAGAATTAGGCAGAGTGACAAACATCATAATTAAATAATGCCATGGACACACATTTGTTTAAAATTCTTAGTGACACTTACCTGGGCTCAAAGTCATTGTCCTTCACAACACACTCTTTCTTCTCAGGCACACTGCTCCAGGTCCTGGGATCAGCTAAATCCACCAGAGCTTTGGCATTTAGCAAACCAAATCCAAATCGACTATTCACCATCAAGCCTGCTCCATTCTTTTTCCATCCAGGGTTATTGGCCAGTGGGTCATACTCAGAGGTCCAGACAACCAAATGCTGCATATCTCGCCAGGTGAGATTTGGACTGGAGGGGAAGTGACCCAAAATATCTTTCAGGGACAAAATGAAGTTTCCTTGCAAATGCAAATGCTAAAAACAAGTATCTCCATTCAGAGATTATGAAGTGCCTTTTGCAACTGTACACATGTAATTCTAGTGTGTATGACTATTGTTATGTCTTTTCGTTCAGAATTCAAAATAGAGTACTGAAAACTTCTCCTTATATCATATAAGTTAAGCTCTTACTATGAGTAAAATTTGGTCTTGAGCATTGTAGAAATGTAGGACTTGGTCCCTGATTTCTAATTACTTAAATTTAACTAGAGCAAAAATTAAAAATGACAACACTTCCTTTGTGTTTTCTAGTCTTCTACTGTCCGTTAACAGCTTTAGCACTTGCAGCGTTATGAACCCACAGATGAGGTCTTGACTTCCATCTTAGGAAGACTCAGATTTTAAAGACACAGGCTGGCTACCTACTCTTAAATATTTTTTGCCTCTTGTCTTTATATAGCAAAAGTGACAAGAAACTCTTAGCTACTTGAGATCATTCTTGCAAGGCACTATACTGAATACTGTGGGGATATTCAAGGAGGTGGTTCTTGTCTTTAAGAAGCTTACAATCTAGTAAAAGAACTAAGTCTTTTATAACTATAAGATATCTGTTGAGTGCTCTATTCATGGCATAATGTATTGTAGAAGTCTAGAATAGAAAGAATTTTTTCAGGTTGGAAAGATCTAGGAAGGCTTTGCTGGGAGGAAATATTTGAGCTGAACTTCAAAGGGTGCATAGAATGTCAAGAAGTGGAGAGACAGTAGATACAGAGAAAGCGTTTGACAAGATTCAACATCCATTTATGATAAAAACTTTCAATAAAATGAGTATAGAAGGAAAGTACCTCAACATAATGAAGGCCATATATGACAAACCTACAGCCAACATCATACTCAGTGGTGAAAAACTGAAAGCTATTCCTCTAAGATTAGGAACAAGAGAAGGATGCCCACTCTCATCACTCTTATTCAACATAGTATTGGAAGTCCTAGCCAGAGCAATTAGGCAAGAAAAAGAAATAAAAGGGATGAAAACTGGAAAGGAAGAAGTAAAACCAACACTATTTGCAAATGACATGATTCTATATATAGAAAACCGTAAACAATCCACCAAAAAACTATTACAAATAATTAACAAATACAGTAAGGTTGCAGGGTATAAAATCAACATACAAAAGTCAGTTGCATTTCTATACACTAACAATGAACTGGCAGAAAGAGAAATCAAGACTACAATTCCATTTATAATGGCAACAAAAAGAATAAAATTCCTAGGAATAAATTTAACCAAGGAAGTGAAAGACTTAGACACTGAAAACTATAAGACATTATTGAAAGAAATCAAAGACGATGTAAAGAAATGGAAAGGTATTCCGTGCTCATTGATTGGAAGAATAAACATAGTTAAAAATGTCCATTTTACCTAAAGCAATCTACAGATTCAATGCAATCCCAGTCAGAATCCCAATGACATTCTTCACAGAAATAGAACACAGAATCCTAAAATTTATATGGAAAAACAAAGACCCCAAATAGCCAAAGCAATCTTGAGAAAAAACAACAAAGCTGGAGGTATCACACTCCCTGGTTTCAAAAAATACTATAAAGCTATAGTAATCAAAACAGCATGGTACTGGCAGAAAAACAGACACATAGATGAATGGAACAGAATTGAGAGCCCAGAAATAAACCCACACATCTATGGACAGCTAATCTTTGACAAAGGAGCCAAGAACATAGTGGAGAAAGGAAAGTCTCTTCAATAAATGATATTGGGAAAACTGGACAGCCACATGCAAAAGAATGAAAGTAGACCATTATCTCACACCAAACACAAAAATTAACTCAAGATTAATGGATTAAAGACTTCAATGTGAGACCTGAAACCCTAAAACTCCTAGAAGAAAACATAGGCAGTATGCTCTTTGGCATCGGTCTTAGCAGCATCTTTTTGAATACCATGACTACTCAGGCAAGGGAAACAAAAGAAAAAATCAACAAATGGGACTACATCAAACTAAAAAGCTTCTACATGGCAAAGAAAACCATCAACAAAACAAAAAGACAACCCACCAACTGGGAGAAAATATATGCAAATCGTATATCTGTTAAGGGGTTAATCTCCAAAATATATAAAGAACTCATACAGCTCAACAACAAAAAATGAACAACCTGATCAAAAAATAGGCAGGGGATATGAACAGACATTTTTCTAAAGAAGATATCCAGATGGCCAACAGGCACATGAAAAGATGTTCAACATCACTAATTATTAGGGAAATGCAAATCAAAACTACAATGAGATATCATCTCATACTCATCAGAATGGCTATTATTAAAAAGACAAGAAATAACAAGTGTTGGAGAGGATGTGGAGAAAAGGGAACTCTCATACACTGCTGGTGGGAATGTACATTGGTGCAGCCACTATGAGAAACAGTATGGAAATTTCTTAAAAGATTAAAAATAGAAATACCATATAATCCAGTTATTCTACTTCTGGGTATTTAGTCAATAACACATGAAAACACTAATTCTAAAAGATATATGCACCCCTATGTTCGTTGCAGCATTATTCCCAATAGCCAAGTCTTAGAAGCAACCTAAGTGAATGGATAACGAAGATGTAGTATATATATACAATGGAATACTACTCAGCCATAAAAAATGACAAAATCGTGCCATTTGCAACAATGTGGATAGCCCTTGAGGCTATTATGCTAAGCAAAATAAGTCAGAGGGAGAAAGACAATTACTGTATGACTTCACTCATATGTGGAAGATAAACAAACAAACAAACACATAGATAAGGAGAACAGATGGGTGATTACCGAGGGGAAAGGGGTGGGGGGGGGTTAAAGGGGTAAAGGGCCACATATAATGGTGATGAGTGGAAACTAGACATTTGGTGGTGAACACAATACAGTCTATACAGAAGTCGAAATATAATGATGTACACCTGAAATTTATATAATATAAACCAATGTGACCTCAATAAAATAAATTAAAAAAAAAAGAAAATTAACAACAACAAAATAATGAAATGGAGAGAGAGCAAAGGGGATGAGGCAATGGAACACACCCTCTGAGGGAGGAAAGTACAGGATGTGGCCAGAGTACAGTGAATAGTCTGGTCTGCTGGAGCAGGGAAGTGGCCATGGGGAGAACTGAGCCAGACGGTGAGGATCTTGAATGCCAGGAAAAGGAACTTATACTTTATCCTTTGAGCAACGGGCAATCATCAAGGATTTTTGAGCAAGAAAGTGGTATAATCAGAAGTCTTAGTAAAATTAATTTAGCAGCAATATAAAGATAAATCAGAGATGCATGGGATTGTTGAGTCTATTAAAAAGAAGATGACGCCTTCTCTGATCACCCTATACAAAATTTCAGTTATCCCCACATGCTACTGAGCTCTCTTATCCCACCATACTTTTCTTCTTTTATAGTACTTATCACCTTCTAACATACTGGGCAATTCATTTGTTTTGTGTATTATTATCTGTCTCTTCTGCTAGAATTAGCCATGAGAAGGGCTGAGATCTTTTCTATCTTCTTCTCTGATGTGTACCAAGCTCTCGGAAGAATGCCAGGCACAGGGTATATATATATATATATACACAGAGTAAATATTGGCTGGTTGGATGATTGAATGTGCCACAGTGTTAAATAGCCCCAAATATAATTTTAAAACATTGCTATTTGTCATTAGATTCTTTCAAGATCTCAAGCTTTTCCTTGGCTGTGAGACCTGCAATGTTTCTATCAAGCCAATCAAGCATTATTTAATAAATAAATGCCTAAGTGTTTAGTCCTCAAGGTTTCTATCTTGTCACTAGGTTGTGAAATAACCATCAGGAGAATCTGGCTCAATTTGCCATTTTCTCCCCAGAGCCCATAATGTCCTGGTTAAACAATCCCCTGGTGACAAGAAAGAAGCAACGTACATTCCTAAACTTTGAGGAGTCCGGCTCCTGGTTAAACACCCCATCCTCATCCTCACAGGCATTACAAAGGCTCTACCTGGCGGGCTTCACAGGGAAGCTGCCCTCCCCACACCAGCCTGTGTGCACAGCCCATGCCTCGAGGTCTCTGAAGGGATTTGCAGTCAAGGACTCAGGCTCCCCTCCCTGGTCAAGTTCTTTCCATATTTACATTCCTAGCCTCTGTGCCTTCATTCCTAGGTCTCCTTATCTGAGGTCTTGGGCAGAAGTCTTCTTTAGGCACCTCTGCCAAGGCCTCCTTATGGGGGGAGGCGGGGGAAACTTGAAGACACTTTACCCCACTCTGACTCAGTACCCAGTACTTCTCCACTCCTAGCCTTCCACCTCACCCCATGCCATCCCCAGAGTCCATAAACCTAAGAGAGCCTTTTGTTGGGGCTCCCTCAACAGTGAGATGACTCTCATGTCTGCGCTGCTCCACCTGGTCCTCTACTGGTGCACCTTTCCACGGGGGAAAATGGAACAGGGGGAGTGGGCGTTTTCTCTGGTTTTAGACTCTGGCTTATAGCACCACAGGAAGCCCTTAAAGGATTAACTCTTTCATTTTTCGCTTGCTGCTTTAATTGCCTACTCTGACACTGGCAGCTCAGTACACTCTCCCTCAGCTCAGCTGAACTCCTGACAAACACCACTTAACCCCAGAGAGTGACTGATGGAGGCCTTAGAAAGACTCCAGTTCTGTGATTCTCATGGGTTCCTGACCGCTTGCATCATAATTACCTGGTACCTTGTAAATAATGAAAATTCCTGAGTCCCACCCTACCCACTGAACCGAAACACTGAGAGTAGGACGTGATTTTGTATTTATATTTGAGAAAACTGTCTAGCCAGTTCTATGTTATAGCTAAAATAATAGGAGTTGGAAGAGAGAATGCAAACGTATAACTAAGACAATTAGAAGTCATTTCAAATCCTGGGGTCAGAATAGGAGCAACAGAAGGCACATTAAACTGTCTTCTACTACCACGGACCTGGGTGACCTTAAAGCAAGTCAATTCCTCTCCCTGGGCCTGAGCTGACTCATCTATAAGATGAGAGGGCTGAGTAGGACAGTCTCCAGAATTCCTTACTATTCAGACCTCCTATCTGCCCAATGACATAAATACTTCATTGTAGATCTTGTTTCCGTGTTGGCCCTCCCTCATTCAGCAATAATTAACTAGCTGAGCAGAAATGGTTATTTTCTCAATGTAGAAACCAATTCTGTCCTATAAAGCATTTTATTGAAATTCTTGCTTCCTTCCAATCTTTTAAAGGGAGTTTTAGGTAAAAGCCTCTTATCAAGGTGGCCAATAGGCAACATACCAACTTCCCATTTGGACCATCAGTGTGAGCAGGTATGTGGGTGGAGGTTGGGATGAAGAAGTGTACCAAGGAGGCATAAGGCAGAGTCTTGATAATGATAATCATGATAATCAAACACAAAGCATAGACTATCTACATATCTGTAGTAGAGCATTTTATATTTAGTTGCAAGTTTTATTGCTTTTTATTTTCTTTTACTTATTCTTTGCAAAATATTTAAGGAGGCTTCATTGTCGTGCAATTAGAAAAATTAAGCCAATTTTCCTAACAAAGTTATTCTTCATTTGTGTGATTGCATTTCATAAATGAAAAGGAGTTTCTAACAATAGTGCATCTCATTCCTGACAGCCTTCCTTTGTTAATTAGTGCTCAACAGCATCCACAATAATTAAATTTTTTAAAACTGCATTGGGTTGCTAATCAAGGATATGTTTACAGAAAATAAGGGTTATGGAATTAAACATTGAAATGAAGCATTGCTTCTAATTAGAAGAGTGTAGGTAAAGTAATCTGAAGACAAAATTCTAAAGTGAAAACATCTTAGAGGCTACCATAAGCCTAGACGTTGAAGATTTTCTAACCTGGAGACTTTCCAACATTTCACAACCCACTGAGTCAAGTGGGTTTCTTTGATGGGATTTATCCAAAGGTTTCATGCAGCATTGAAAGTCCATTTCCCTTTCTCCAGTCTTTAATGAAAACAGAAGATTGGTTCATGTTTGTTTAATGCCTCCAAAGGTGTGAAGGGATTCAATGTTTCACTTCAGAATTTTTGTTATTAAAAATTATTCTGATTCCTTTGCTCTCTCTTCAAAAGACAGGTTATTGTCTGCCAGCTTTCTTAGGTATATTCACTACATAATAATAATGGTGCCACAGGCATTTATCTAAGGAATTCCTGTCTCTCTTAGTGTGTATATCTCTCTCTCTCCCTCTCCAGGATATGCTTACTAAGTACCCTAATGGGCATTTTCCCAATCACAGCCAGATGAGGTTGTGGGAAAACACAGTTGTAAAGTAACTCTTTATAGCAACTGTTTCTCAAAATTTGGTTAAGGTAACTACCAGCATTAAAACTGCCTGGGATACTTGTTAAAAATGGGGATTACTAGGCCAAATACCAGAAACTTCTGGATCTGAGTTACTGGCAATAGGACCTGGGAATCTGCATACTAAACAAACTCCCAAGGTTTATACAGAATAAGGTGATTATTATGTGTGCTGGTGTTCGAGAAACACTCTTCTAGGGAAGGAAAGTATTCCTCCACACATATTTGAGCCAGAAACCCTTGTTTCTCCTTCTCTGTCCTCTTCCCATTCCCCAGTGCTCCAGCCATGTCATATTTAACATAGCATAGTAAGTAGTCTGCTTGTGACAGGAGCCTTTGATGAGGAACTCATAAACACATGACAGTTATGATGTGCCTTTATGAGTCTCCATCTTCTTAACCCCCCTTTCTTTGAGGGGATGATAGGCTGGCACTCAACATTTCCTCTACCTTACGGGGCTATGGGAGGGAGTACAGTGTTGTTACTGACAGCACAGGTTTTGGGGTCAGATAGACCAGATTTTGAATCTCTTTGTGGGATCTTGGTTACATTTCTTAACCTCTTCAATCTCAGTTTCTTCATTTATAAAATGCAACTAATAATTTCTATGTCACAAGGATGTTGTAAGGATTAGTATTGTTTATAAAGAGGTTAGCACAGTGTCTGGCCCATAGGAAGAACCTGATAAATACTGAATGTTATTATTCTTGATAAATTGAGCCTAGAGTTCTTCAGTCGCCATAGTTGTTCCTTGAGTGGCACATGGTTAAATGGTCTTCTAATCTTGACTATCTAGGGACACTTCTGGGAGTTCTGGCATTCAGATTTTCTGAAATAATTGCCTTGGTATAGACAATTGAATAGAGTTCAGAAAACTGTCCACGTGAAAACAGACATCTCGATAATCTCTGTGTACTATGGCAGAAAGTATATGAAGGTTAAGATAGATTGTGTTCATCTTACTGATGATTGAATCGAAACAAAAGGAATGAAATTCTTATTATATGCACCAGGGAGATCATAGACTCTTAATATCTCTTAAATCACAAACAGTGTGAGAATCTGATGGAACCTACAAACCACTCCTCAGGAAAATGCCATACACACACTCACAAAACATTCTGCATCTAGTTTCAAAGAAGTTCATGGACCCCTGGAAACTCATCCATATATTTCATAGCAATCCATGGAGCCCTCGCTTTATAAACAGTCCATTAGAAATTAACTGAGATTAATGAGGCTAGATCATTCTTAGATCATTTTCTTCTCGTACAGAAAAATGTTTGAAATTTTAAAAATCAGAGACTACAATTTTAAAATTTCAGTTCTTATGTGAAATTAACATTACATCTATTGAGCTAGATGGTGTTTCCACTACGCTGGTCACTAGACAAGGATGGGCTAGGCCTGACTAATTACATTTACACGCATCTGATAGGTTTTGAGTAGAGAAGACTTAAAATTTTAAGGATGGTTTTCCTTTAACAGCTCCGTGGAGCTAACAGTTTATATCCTGAAGTTATAACTATTATAAGCCTGTCTCACCACCTGTGTGCAACTGCTTGCCTTTATAGGACTTTATTTTCTTCCACTCTGGATCTCTCACCACCAACCTCAACAATTCATGTGGGATGATCTATATATGCTGACACCTTCCATTACAACTTGGAGAATCTTTTATAAAGGGAAGAGTTTTGAAATAAATGGTATGATCTGACCCCTTCATTTTATAGATGGTAAATCGAGCTCTCAACTGGGGATTAACTTGCCTAAGATCACATAGCTAGACTTATGCCTCAAGCCTGAAGCCAGGTGTTCCTTGTACTTTTCACTGCTTAGATATTTTTCATCAAATTTGGTTTGAATCTGCTGATGCCAGTCTTAGATTGTGTCCATAGACTTTGCCCTCTGTCCATCCTCTTCCTGTTACAAGTGAACTCAGATTCTGAACACAGCTCTTCTGTCGGGCCCAAGCGCTTCAAGTTTCCCTGTTTCTGACTGAGCTCTTGGATTAGCTCTTCCCTTATCAGACATCTTCCCAGCCCCTCCAAGTAGGTAGACTCTTGGTAAGAGCCTTGCTAGGCCTGTCTTGCTTAGCCATTGTGGCCATCTCATAGCTGAGATACCAGGGACTAAACCACAACTCCACAGGTGGTTGCAGGGCTCCTGGAGCTGTGCTGGACTCTCCTGGACAAAGACTCAGCAACTTCAGGGCTCTTCCAGCTGTGGCACAGGCCAAGGTGTTCTACTCTTCTGCCGTGTGAACCTCGTCTACTCGGTATGACACGAGAGGACTGCTTTGTCCTCTCTCTAGAGAACATGGATGTTCTTCTAGGATAACCTCCTTATTAGGAAAAATAATAGTAATGCACAAGTTTAATCACTTCCTCTATCATGCAACCATAGCTCCTGACTTGACATTTAATGATTTCTCACCACACAAAATCAGAAAGCAGAAATGAGGACAAATAAAAAGTTGTGAATATGGAGTGTGAGACAGATTTTTTCCTCTGTATTAAGTATTAGACTATTGGGTAACTATTATGAGGGGAAAAAATGTTGTTAAATCCCCTTTTAACATCATACACTAAAATAAATTCCAGGGAGATTTAGAACTTAAATATGGTAAAGGAACCATAATAAAAGACATATAAACAAATGTTTATCTAATTTTGGGTTGTAAAGATTTATCTAGGCCTAAAAGCAAAGGAAAAAGCCTTAAAGAAAGAGACTGACAAATATAACTGTATACATATTACCTTCATAACATTAAAAACTATATACAAATAAAATTAACAGTTAAATGTCAAACAAACCAAGCATTAATAGCTTTCCTAAACTAAGCCCATAAAACAAAATCAAGGTCATAACTAAGCAATCACAGATGATAAATGGTCAAAGAAGATAAAATATTGAGCTTCATTAATAATGAAATAAAAGCATATAAAGATGAGATACCATTTTCACCTATCAAAATAGCAAACATTTTAAAAGCTAATAAAAGTAGCTTTAGTACGGGTTTAGGAAACTGGCATGTTCACACAGAAGCTGCTGGTGGGAATATAAAATGGTACAGTCTCTCTAGACAGTAACTTGTCAATATGTATCAAAATCATTAAAACATGCATGCCCTTTGACCCAGAAATTCCAATTGTGAGTGTTTATCCTGAGAAAATTCTCAGAGATGACAACCAATATTTATGGACAAGGGTGTTTAAGCATGATTAGATGATTTTAATAAAATTTGCATTTATATAACAGATACTACAAAAAACCCAAAAATCCTGTTTTTAATTTTCACATCCCCTGACGTGTTATATCAGCTCTAGGACTGGGCTTATACAATCTGAAATAAAAGGATGTTTTATAAACTTGCTGTTCCTGACACTATCCACAGGAAATTATCTGGACAAAATCTTTCCTGGTGGGAATAAACAGAAGTGAGAAGGCCTTGTGGCTGAGTGGGAGGAGGATCGGGAGGAGAGAATGAGGTTTTACAGGTCAGGGAAGATTGATTTAGACATGAGAAAGTGCTCTTAAGATATTATAGAGTGGATTAAAACAATTACAAAATAATGTGTATATTAAGATCCCAATTTTATAAGATGTGTGTGTATTAAATCTACATTGAGATCTTAACAGAAAGAGAGCTTATTTTTATTAGTTTTTGTAGTTTTCTACTGTAACCATGTATTCAGAAAACAATACATGTCGTTAAAAAGAAGGAGAAGCAGCCTTAGTCAAGGTGATTAGACGCTTTCTGGGCCTTACTTTGTTTCCAGGGCCAGAGCGAAGATGCCAGCAGCCAGGGGTGCCGAGGCCGAGGTGCCCGTGTGGGTCTCTGTACAGTCATTGTGCAGGTCAGCGCTCGTCTGGGTGGCATCAGGGAGGAAAGAAACGCGGGAGAACATGTGAGGAGTGTGATCCTGTCCCCAGGGGTTAACGCCTGAGGGCTGCATCTGCTCTGATCAGGAAACTCAGCTGATTCGATTCCCTGCTTCCTCCTCTAAACCACAGGCGGATGTTTGCCATCTGCTGATATTTTAGTTCACTCTCCTCTATATGCAACTTGTCTATAATTCTGGCATCAGGATGCCTTTTCTGGGGATGAAGTCCTCCCACTATGAATATTTTCTCTTCTGAGATTCCCAAACAAAATGCTGTCTGTAAAAAGGGGACTGTTTCAAAATCACTGTGACTCATGCTGGCCCATTAATCATCAGGTCCATTGTGTTTGGTCTGGCATATTTAGAAATTCTGCCTCATGCAAAACTCCTTTTTGCCTTCAGATTGACATTTGACTGCCTCTTCAGCTCAAGGATGTAATGCCACTCTGATTTTGGCCACTTGAACTACTTGCACAAAATTGTTTAGTATGTAGTTTACACTCACTGTTGACATAATTTGATGCCTATGTGTTAGTGTCCACACTTGCACTTTGAGGAAAATGGTGAGTTTTTGAAATGGAAAATGTGCTAGACTTAGATCTGGGTTCAAATTCCAAAACTGCCACTCAGTAGGTGTGTGCCAGGGGCAAGTCACTTGGATTCTCCATCTGTAAAATGAGGTTGACATTTCCTGACTCGTATTCTGAGGCTGAAATGAGATCCTGTCTGTGAAAGCATTTTTGCACAATATTATTGAATGTAGGAATTACCCAGGCTAATTTTAACTTAATGAAGAGGTTTCCTAGATGAAAGGAAGAAACCAAAAAGACTTCCAATCGTCCGCTTTAAGGACCACAGCGCTGCTGGCTGAACAAGTAGTTGGGCCAAAGGATTACTAACAAGACACCCACCCAGGGCCCTGCACTACGGGTTTTAGCTAGAGACTTCAGTGTGTGGGAGGGAGGTGTAAAAAAATAATTTGTTCTATTATCACCTCCTTTGGCTTCCCACTTGGAGTCACTGAATTTCTCAAGTTATGATGGCTCCGCTCCTCAGAGGGCTGCGGAAGCAAGGTTGCCCTTTTTACCTGTTGACGTAAGTAAACCCCCAGAGATGACTGTGCTGAGGAAGAGGTTTGCGTAAAACAAAGGCTATGTTATTGCAACCGTCTCAAATAGAATCCACCAGCTGTCTCTCCTATGGCTGATTTACCTAAGGAGGGATCTTTACAAAAATGGAAACTCTTCCTCCTACTTCAGAACAGAGTAGCTCAGATGAGGGACAGTCTATGAAATGGTGACTCTGAAATGCATAACAGGCCATTTTCTGAAAAGCAACTCTGGCCACCCACAGGGACAACAACAGCCGGGAGCTCTGAACACAAGTGGGGCCCATGTCTGATATGCCCCTTTCAAAGGTTATAAAACACGCCTGCCAGAAAGGACCCCTGGGTAGAATGTCAGTGTCTATTATTTGAGTAATTGAAGATGTGGGCATGAGAGGTAAGCCAATGCTTTTAAGTGGAGACCACACTTTTATACTGTCTAAACTAGAGTAGGTTGCAGAAACAAGCAGAGTTCCAGAATAGTGATCCTGTGTGAAGAAGATAGTAGTTCTGACAATTTAATTGAGATGCAATTAATACGAATTTTACACACATTCCAGGGTCTAATTATTATGGGGCTCACCCACAGTCTAATTGGATCATGACCTGTTATTTCATCAAGATTAGGATCTACATATTTTAGCTAGTTGGTTCTTTTTGTGTCAGGAGTTAAATTTGGGGCCTTAAATTTTTAAATTAAAAGCACTTCTCTTTGTTCTCAAAGCCCCTGGTGGCCCGTCATCATTGTGCCCTTGAAGGGAAATCCAATAATTGCCCTTGGCAGTCTGACTCATGGAAGCGAAGACACAGCCAGGCGTGGGCTGGAGATGCTCTCTGAGAATATAACCTTCCTGAGATGCTTATTTGGATGCTGAGAAGTTCACCTCAGGGGAAATTTAGACCGTTATTTTCCTGCAGGTCGTCCGTTCTTAGGAGACATAGCTGGTGTATGCTCCGTATTTTTATCATCTGCTAAAGGGCAAGTCAGACCACATCCCTGATATTAAAGGATCAACAAGTACAAGGGTGATAAAGCCTCTACAACCCCGAAATCTCCTTTAAGGCTGTTTTCAGGAAGGCGTCACACAAGCCGGATAGACATTTGGAGTCTTGGCTGTGTGTAATGACAGGTTGGTGGTTTCTCAGGGCTGAGTTTAAAAATGACAGAGAGGCCACATCATCTTGGCAGAAGCGTCATTATCCCTGAGAGAGAAAACTTTCCAATATACGCCAGGCTTTCAAGCGAGGAAAGCGTGAGTCTCCCTAGCTGAGACATCAAGCTTAAGCAAATCAATTTTATCAAGGGTACTGACCGAAGGATCCTTCTGAACGCAAGCCGTGCTCTCCTACCTAAGCAGAGTGAGTTAGACAACAGCAACATACGATTCGCTGGTCGGTGTAATCGCCGCTGCTATAGGAGGTGGCCAGAGTGGAGGAGCACTTCTCGGCGTACCAAGGGGACAGGCCTTGCTGTGAGGCACTGCTGATGGAGATGGTGTAGATGCTGTCCGTGTACCCGTCACAGTCGCAGTTATCTCCCTGACGCCCCCCATTCCCAGAAGCCCAGACGAAGATGGAGCCCTTTCCTTGTCTCCCCTAAAGGACAAGCCAGAATAGTATATATCACATCTATTGTCATCTATTGGGGGTCACTGTCACACCCCAATAAAATCCCCAACAAATATATGCATGAAGTTCTCTGAGACAGTTATTTGGAGTCTGTTTCAACTCCAGGTTCTCCAGCATCAGTGTTGGAAATCTCATGAGACTGCATATTATAAGCTACTGGGCTCTGGCTCTGCCATCCTCCCTCATCTGGGCCATCTCTGGGATGGGGCTGAGCGAGTGCTTTTCTTTCTTTTTTACGCAGATTCATAGTCTGGCCTTTAGCACTTATATTTTTTCACTCTTCCCTTGGCTTATGTCACTACTCTTGAATCTTTGAACTTCCTCTCTTTCTTTCTGCTTGAATCTTCTGGCTGACTGATAGAATGACAAAATCAGGCATTATTCAGATCTGCTTTGCAGCTGCATTAAAAGGGACTCTTCAAGTGAATAGAACTCGTCAAGGCTACTCTTTCTATGGTTTTTCAATTTGTGCTCTCAGAAGTTTCTACTTTTGTTTTATCCTGTGCAGAACAAGGCCTTAGAATCCTGGCAAGAATACAGTAAACCCAAGTGACAGAGCAACACAACCAAGGCGCAATTCTCTAGGCGCATGCAGAGCGGGAAGTAGCACATTGCTGTATTTAAGGATGTATCTAAGGATGCATTTTCAGAGCATTTCAAAGAAGTCTGGGTAGTAATTTACCTAGTGAAAAAATCCAAAAGCAGTAGGAATATGAGAAAGGGCATATCCAGAGTATTTTTTAAATAAATACTCTGTTGAATGTCAGACCCAAATGGAGAAAACTCTCTTAACCCTTAACTTCCATCCCTCTGAAGAATGATTTGGCTCTCTAAATGTGTTTCAAATTGTAAGCAATGACAAGAAATCCACAACCATTTCTTTTCATATAAATTAATTCCCTTCTCCTCTTTTCCAAATGGTCAGGTTTCATTGTAGGTGGGTCTATGTTAAGCATCTCACCTGTTTGACACCATATTCAAAAGCCTTCTGAGCTAGTCGGCCAGGCCCCTCCACAGTTTTCCCATCATCATTTGGGCCCCAGCTCGCACTGTAAATATCCACGTGTCCGGGATTGAATCCAATTGAACTGGCTTCAATAGCATCGGTCACAATGCCATCCAACATTCTTATGCCTGAACAGCAAAACAAATGAACCAATACATAAGTTGATGTCAGCCTGTACATGTAAAATGGCACAATGCTTTTTATCATTTTTTTAAAGGACTCTCAAAAGAGTTGAAAACAGGGTAACCACTGGATGTCCTAAATGCCTGTAACTCAGTTGCTAACAGCACAGAAAGAAGATACAAGTCACTGCCTCCATAAGCTTTCTTATCTGCCCTTTAGAGATAACTATATGCACCGTGCAGTGGCCATGGTTGCTGTCGATTACAGAATGTCTCCCTTCCCTCCACTACTCCAATAACCTGAAAACAACAAGATAGCTTTCAGAAAGAGGTATCAAACAGCCATCCCTCGACACTTGGGCTCATGACTATGCCACGAACGGTTGTGGCCCAGCCTCTGCCACACAATGGACTCTGTACGGGAAACCAAGCAGCTTGAAAAGATCTACCCACAATAGAAAACTAAAAAATAAGGAAAGAACTCTTGTTTCTAAGCACGATTAAAAATAACCCAGAGGCCATTCTATTATGTATTTGCTAAGAAACATTTTCAAGGAACATGCTTCCTTTTCTTCTAAATAATCTCAAGGATGAAATCATTGCCATGGATTTCACTCCTGAGGGGGAATCATTTTTCATCTGGAGAAGGCAGATGTGGTAGCTCTTTGTGCTTTCCAACAGGCTGTCACCCATCATCAGACTCATGTATTGAAGAGCCAGGAAGGCAAAAGCAAGTTAGACAGATACAGGCAGCTACCTGGTTTTTCCCAGCTTCAGGCTGAAAATGCAATGGAGTGCACAGCCTGAGATTTTCACACCATTTTTTATTATGGAGCATAGGTAAAAGAAATGTAATTGACATGATTAGTGAAAGTCATATTTATAAAAAAAATTGTTTCAAAATGCATTTGGGAAAATAAAATCCCAGCTCTTCTACTGACTAGCTCTGTGATCTCGGGCAAGCCAGTTAACCTCTCTGTGCCTCAGTTTCTTCAACTGTAAAATGGGGATGATAACAGCTCACATGCATTGAGGATATACTATATGCAGCTACCATTCTGCAGGCCTTACACATATGAACTCATCTATCCTTACAATAACCATTTGAGGTGGGTGCTGTAATTCTTCCCATTTTACAGGTGGAGAGATTGAGGCCAGAGAGGAACAGTGACTTGCCCAAGGCCACACAGCTTGAAATTGGGGAGCTGGGACTTGAATTCCGTAAATCTGACATCCAAATCCATCCTGTTAACTTCCAGGATGCACATCCTATAATGTGTTGTTGGGTAAGTGATGGACATACAGTAGGTGCCTAATAAATGAAAAGTATTATTTAAAAAATGCATTTGGGGCTAGACCATCAAAGGGTGGAATAATAAAAAAAATCAGTAGACTTGGAATTAGAAGTCTTGTGACTTAGTGCTATCTTGCCACAAACTGTTACCTTGACAATCTTGCTTCTGATTCCTCCCCTAGACAAGGAGGGGATCAGATGATTCTCTCATAAACTATAGCTACTCAATTCATCTTGACTTAAAAAGTGATTTCTTTTCTAGGTAATTACATAATTTGTGCTTCTGCCTTCATTTTCTTTAAATTAACATGGCACTTTGACGAAGCTAGTATCAAAGGAATTAGGAATAACATTTAAAATCTAAGTGAGCTGTATTAGTAAGAGATACATTGTCTATGCCAGGATGTATATTTGTTTGATTTCTAAAAAGGAATACATAACCAAACTCAAGGTATACTTCTGTAGAGTTTAAAGGAGTTTTACTGTCATTGACACGTTCTACAATTGATCTTTCTTGTGGTTATAGTTTTTGAAAACAAACGAAACTCTAAGTTTATAGCATAACCGTGAAAGCCTGAGGTAGGGATAATGTAAAGAGGAGAGACAATTATTATATTGTCTGTGAATCCCTGCAGATCCGCTCTCCACCTTCTCACAGGAACATGGACTGTGCCAGTGGGTTCTCTTGCCTTTCCATTGGTTTCAGCCAACTGAAGACAGCAGCAGGAGGTTGGGGGATGAGAGAAAAGTGAGGTATTCATTCCCCTGGATCCTCCTTGCCTGGAAATAGCTCTGTTGTGGTACTCAGGCCATGGCTCCTATTCAGTGGTTCTCTCCAATGGCCACAGCTTTCTCTCTCTGGTTTCTACTGACCTCTCCTTCCCCCTGCTCCTTTAGGCCTAAAGGTGGTAACATCTGCCTACACTAGTTAGCCCCTGGTTGGTTTCCTTTAACTCTTGTAAAGGGTTCCATTATTAAATTGCCCTGATGGAACTTACATATGTTTCCCCATAAAGACGCTGACTGAAAGAACTAGAGATTCTGAATTCTTGCTATCAGAGACAATCTTTAGCTTCTTAATATAACAAATATGTTTTATTTTTAAAAACTATTCTTTGCTCTGAAATGAAGAACTACAGAATTGAGACGTAGAGAAGGTCTTTGCCTACATTTACCTCCTCCTTTTGTTCCCTTAGTAAGCACTCAATAGCAAATCTGTCTAAATGAGAACACAGAGAAAATTAGACTTGGTTCAAAAACTATTCAATGTTTCCACTTTTTTCCCCCACAAGACGTATAGGCTATATTCAGCTATCATTTTTCTAGGAATCCAGATCCATTGATTTGCTTGCAAATCACACTCAAGTCCTGTTGCAAATTTTACATGGAGTTCATTTCTTCCTCTGATTGTTGTAAGTCGCCCTCCCCACCTCATTTATACCAGGTGATGCAAGACTCAAAGTGAAAAACTACAGGAACAGCCCTCTGCTTTACCTCCGACTTTGGAATTGTATGCAACTCCAACCCCGCACTTGTGATTATTTGCTTGCATGGCAATTTCTCCTGCACATCTGGTCCCATGTCTGAGGATTAAAAAAATAGGAATTATAAAATATAAATGAGGACAAAAATTCGTTTTGCACATGAATCCATGGTACATGAATATATTAACTTTTTTTCAGCCTTGTTGTAGCTTTCTTCCCATCCGTGTTAGAGGAAGTACAGGTATCAGATGTAGGTCCTGGAGCCGGAGTATGTGAGTTCAAATTGTAGCTTCTGCCACCAACTAGTGGCGTGATCTTGGGGAACTTACTTGTCCTCAAAGGGTTGTGGCATCACATGAGATATTGTATGTAGAGCACTTAGAACAGTGGCCGGTACATAGTAAGAACCCAGAAGTGTTAGCTATGGATACTATTATGAGCAAATCTGACACTTTCAGCAACATTTTCAAAGAAATGGCTTCTGTATCATACTTTTTGGTGATGAAGTAGCTCCCCACTTCCCCCGCTAGTGACTTCCTTGGATTAGGTTATCCCGGGCCAGCCCTGGTAGGATATGATAGAACAGAGTCCCCTCTCAAGCCCTCCTCCCCTCTTCTAACCATACACCAAACTAAAACATCTGAGGGTTTTCTGGTACCAAGAGGAGTTTGAGATTTTAACAAGACACTACAGGCTAATTGGGAAACCAAGGTGCTCCTGCAACTCTGACTGGGGCCAGAGGCCTGAACAAGACTGGTTTTACAATCAGACAAAGGGAGTAATTTATGATTTCAGAGCATTTAGGAGAACAAATTCATCCCTAAAACATACCAAAGTCCACCATTAAAGCATGAATTCTGAAATTCTGGGGATAGTAATTGTCTTTTCCCGCCACCCCTCTGAACTCAGGAGGGCCAATAAGTCAAGAGAACTGTAATGTGAATTTATTTCACGACGTTATTCCATTGTGGAAGCACCTAGGGGCAGTGTGAAGGCTGTTGGTGCCTTGGAGGAGCCATTGGCCAGACAGGCTGACAGAGAGGAAAAGAGAGGAAGGGTTAGCTCTGAGCAGCTCTGTCAGCCAGTGACTTTTAGACACTGCCGCACTAGACATCTGTTAATTTAGCCCAGCATGGAACATAAAAATCCTAAGTTCACTGGGCCCTTCAAAATAATTCTGTTTTTCACTTATCTTTTTTTCCTAAAGTACCAAAGATGATTTCCTGGTTTTCTTCCACTAAATGATGTTTCTTCTTTTTCTTGTTAATACCGGATAGGAATCCTAGATCAGAACAGTATATAATTTTCTTTAATTCAAGGTCTTCACTAACACAGCAGACATCTGCTTCTTTCTTGTTTCCTACCATTTTCCCCTTTTGGGAAGTGGCCCTTCCTCACTCCTTGTGATTCTCTCTATCTCGAGGCTCCTCCTCCCAGACAGCTTTCAAGGATTTATACAGATTCTGGGGAATAGAATTACATTCTTTCTCCAAAATCTTGAGCTTTAAGTTCCATATGAGCCATGTGGATCTTTCTGCCAGGCAAGATTCTCTTGAGAATGAAGCTAAATGGAGGCAAGAAGCATTAGGAGATGGAGAGAATGGTGGTGCCCTGATGGCATATTATTTGAGTTCCTGGATCTTGCAATGCCTTAAGCTAAAGCATCCCGTAGGTGATTTTTTTTTTTTTAATCCCCATTTTACTTAATCTCTGAGTTAGGATCTCTCACTCACAACTGAAGCTATCCTGACCAACACACCCATTCTCTGAGAAATGTTTGCACGTTGAACACATAGAAAGGACTTTATGCTTCTTTGATGGATTACCCCTCTTTGCCTTTTTAGAAATTCAGTTGTCATCCTCTGGGAAATGTTCTCCCAAAAGTCACCACCACCTGTATTTCTTTATACAGGATGAGAAACAGGGCCCAGGATAGCTAAGTCTCCAGCAGAGCCAACAGAATCAACCCGTTGGCAAACATCCCCAGCTTGTACGTTTGTCCTAAAAATGATGCAATGTCACACCACCTATTATTTATCTCTATTACATACTGAGGACTATTGTCTTGGGAGGTGCGATGGGATCATGGTACAAAGAGGGGTTGATAGTTTTCCCTCCTCTTATCCTCACTTCCCACCTCCATACCTTGAGAAAAAGGGAAGACCTTATTGAAGTTGTTCTATGTCATTCTTTATAGACCTGCAGCTTTTTTTCTTTCCTTAAGTCAGGCGCTGAGGTAAAAGAACCCTCTATTAGCTTAGAACAATGGTAGTAAGTAGAGTTTAAACAAACTGATTTTTCAAAAATTATTGCACAAGATAGTTTAAAGACTACTATTATACTGGTTAAAATACCTTGTCACACATGTTATTTAACTAGAAAAATAATCTGTAATTGGTGTTGAAATATTAAATACAGATTCATGCCAGCTTAATAGTAAGAGTTACCTGCACTTTTAAGATTTTATTGTTTAGTGATTCCTCTTTTGATTTGCAGAGGAGATTCAAATGCAGCTTCTATTAATCTCATTTACATAGTAATAAAGAACAGCAGCAACACAGATAGTTTGGAGAGATAATCCCTTTGGACTTGGGAGATAGTAGTTCTCTAACTGCAATAAAGGCCAAGATAAAATGGGGCCATTCATTTTCCAAATCTAAGGGATTTATTTCTGACAACATGCTAAAAGGGTAACTGTATTTTTTGTGTGTGTGTATGTGAGGAAGATCAGCCCTGAGCTAACATCCATGCCAATCCTCCTCCTTTTGCTGAGGAAGACCGGCCCTGAGCTAACATCTATTGCCAATCCTCCCCCTTTTTCTCCCCTTTTCTCCCCAAAGCCTCAGTAGATAGCTGTATGTCATAGTTACACATCCTTCTAGTTGCTGTATGTGGGACGCAGCCTCAGCATGGCCGGACAAGCAGTGCCTCGGTGCAGGCCCGGGATCCGAACCCGGGCTGCCAGTAGCGGAGCGCGTGCACTTAATTGCCCAGCCACAGGGCCGGCCCCTGTATTTTTTATTATACCTTTTGATGAATAATAGGGATGCTACCTTTTTGGTTTACAGTTAAGAAGACCCTGAGAGATGTTGCTTATTGTGTAATTTTCAAATAGCAGATTCTGAATTGGCTTAGAAAACTGACTTGTCTCTGCTTCTGCTCCTATCAGATGATATTCTTGTCATGCTGATTTCTCACTGAAAGGAGGTCTACTTTAGTTGCTAAATGAGAAGCCTTGATCATCATCATTGTCATTAGTGTCATCATGGTCATCATCATCATCATAACAAACACAACTTTTTCTAGGTACCGGTCACTATCCAAGCCAATTACACATATAAACTCATTTAATCATAATAATCCAATGAAGTAGATACTATTATTATCCTTTTTTAATAGATGATAAAACTGAGGCACAAAGAAGTTAAATGAGTTGCTCAAGGTCACTCAACTATCGTGTGGCAGATCTAATGTTTGATCTAAATCTAGCTGCAAAGTCCGTACTCTTAACTGTTGGGCTATACCACACTAACTCTATGCTATGTGGAAGATACATGGCAGACTATGTTCTGGAAGCTCAAAGTTTTCAGATCCAAAATAAGTATCATTACATGGGCCGCTTCCTAGAGGCCTTTGGAGCTCCATGAGTTGGGGGAAATTTGGCTATTATAAATACTGTGATGTTAGATTCCCCTTTTTTGGGGAAAGAAAGAGGAAAATCTGAGTCCCCCTTATCATGAGTAGAGAAACTCTAGAGAATATTATTTCACCAAATATTCCCCTATCATGTAGCCACCACACAAATTATCACTCACATTGGATCCTGGGGCCAGACCCAGGGTATACTGCCTAGGAAGGAGGCTGACGTATCCAGCTAACAGTTTCCTCAGCTGCCCCATGTGGCTTGGAGCAGATTTCCCTCTTAGTCTTGACCAAGGGGGTGGAATGAGAGTTGTCTCTTTTACTTCATTCTAAGAAAGGTGCTCCTTTCTTCCAAGCACTTATTGCCCATTTTCTTAGGAAGTTCCTCTTACGAGTGTAGGGAGCAGGTGCCTTGTCACACATTTTAGGAGACAAAATAAAAAATAGAGGCAGAGAGAGGTAAGTGATTTCCTCAAGGTCACCATCTATACTGGTAATCTGCAAAACCATGACTACCAGCCAGGCTAACACTGCGGGGTCGTGCTCCAAAAGAGCAGATGGTCCTCCTGGTCCTGCACTGCCCTGACTCGGAAATATGGCTGAAAGTTTGTCTGGGGGCCCTGCTGTAAGTTTCTAAGACATCCCACTTTCTTCCAAGGGTGCCTCTTCATGGTTCCTGTTATAGTGTTACTAGAATGTTCTAATCTCTAGAGAGTGTTTGCGGTTAACCCCTTTAAGAAATAACCCTAGAAGAAGAGAATGGAAGAAATATAAACCCAGAAGTTGAGGCCAAATCCATGGGCCCCAGCCTTCCTTCCTGGAGTTTGTTGGCCTTCTGGGGGGGACCATCCAAAGAAACAACTTTAGGTCGATATTACTGCACAAGCCACATGGGACTTCTGAGAGAAAATAAGGGAGAAAGGGAGAGAGAAAGTGAGAGAGGGGGAAAAAGAGAGAGACAGAGAGAGAGAGAGAACTTGATTGACCCAAGTGGGGTAATAGTCCAAGAGAGAGAAAGCAATATGAAGGAAAAGGGAAGCACTTTATGTGGCATCCACACAGAGCTTTCATTGCTTGCTCTTTCCATCCCCACTTATAGCAGCAAACCCTAATTTTGCCTTGGCTTTGATCTATTTTGGTGTAAGTCTCTTCTGGGTGGAAAAAACGAAGAGAAGAAAGCATGAATGTCTCCCTGGAGTCTGTCAGAGAGACCATTATGCACAAAGATGAGTTCTCACATGGGCATGCACACTTGAGGCCACATGTGTAGAAGGCGAAGTTTCTCTGGGGCTAGGAAAGAAGATTAAAAAATCTCTTGCCTCTGGGTCTTTATTTGGCCTCTTGCTTCGGCAGGTCTCGCTCTTGGCCTTCCTCATCACCCTATAGCTGCTATGGAGAGTTAATTTAGGAGTTGGAAGATATTCTCTTTCTCTTCCCTTTAGCTTAAAATACCCAGCAAGAACTCTGGAGCAGGCTATGAACTAGTCCAATGCCCCAGAGACTGTGTTGGATGAGGGCCAGGCCTCAAGGTGCATTTCTCTTGTCTGGGGTCTGGCCATGCTCTTCTAAGGGAACTAGTGAGCATGGTTGTGGCCACCACAGGAAGTCCTGGGGATTTGTTATTTTGGTCATCTATATTTCTTTTCATGACTAATATCAAGCATGTTGCTAATAGTAAAAGATTCTTAGAGGAATTTCAGGCAGTGGGGATGGCCTCAAGGTTTTTACTTTTTGTGTCCCAAACATTCTTTCTAAAGCTGTAACTATTCAGTAACATTTGAGGGGAACATTTAATAATATAAGAAGAAAGTCTAATTGAACTATGGTTCTATAAGCCAAAAGGAAAATAAAAACAGAAGCTTTGGTTTCTGTTTTAAAAGCAACAAAATATTGTGGTATGGATGGTGTGCATAAACATTTTCTGAGAAATGAAATGTGGATCATATTTACAGTATAACTTTCTCAAATAAGATAAAAGCATTTTAAAGTACTTATTTCTCCCACAAATCCACATTTACTCACTTGTTCTCATTTGTGGGATCATATCTGGGAAATGGATCATGGTCATTATCGTTAAAATCATAGCTAGCCTCTGGATCCTAAAAAGAGAACAAAAATAATACTGTAGCATCATAAAAAAACAGCAGCACTTCCCAAGCCTTCAACCCCTATCCTATTCCCTTCCTGGCTGATAGCTCAAAAGTCTTCATTTCAGAGTTTCTGGCCCATTCACTGATCATTTATTATACCCGTAAACCAAGCAGAGATGAGGTACACAGAAAAGCGAGCCAGCATCCAATTCTCAGTAAATGTTACCAAACTTAGAGCTCATAGAGTCTCATAGGATATTAGAACCAGAAGGAATCAGAGTTTACTTAGTTCAATCACCTCATTTTTCAAATAAGAAAATTGAGGCCCAGAGAAGTTGAATGACCTAACCAAGCTACAGAGCTAGTTAGCGACACTTTGACATTCATCTCTCTTGTGAATATAGGTACAAAGAGGTGGCTGTGGGGTGGGGCTCAGGTCCACAATATCTCCTTCAGCCTCCCCAGTTACACTAAATAAACATGTAATTTAAAATTAAAGGGAGTACGCTTGAAATTTAAGACAAGCTTCCAGGTCCCACCCCCTTTTCCAACCAGACTGCTACACTTAAACATCTCCCACATAGGAATTCTATCACCAACACTGCTACTTTTCTATATTTTCCATATCTTTCAATATTTCTACTTTCTACTAACTTTTTTCATCTCTTTTTTTCCTTCTCTTTTCCTTTGCTCTTTAGCTGGGGAATGTTGGATGAGTGGAAAGGATGAGAGAAAGACAGGGACAATCTTAAAGATGAAACATTGATCTAAAGTCCTAAGGTATTATGGAGAGCTTCATAAACATTGAAGGAAATAGTTTTCATTTACTTATTTTCCATTTCTAGTAAACTTTTATTTCCTTTTCTTGTCATTTTTGCACTGTGTAATGTACACTTTGATTTTGCATGGAAGGAATCATATTCACATAATTTCACAATGTCAGAGATAATGACCCATAAGGGATGTGAGGAGGAAGTCTGCGAAAATGATCCCAGACATCAGGCTAGATTTGATTGTTTTAATGCCCCAAATATTGAGTGGCATAGAGTCTGAATGGCTTTTAGCAATTTAGTTGGTGTAGGTGCTTCCCCCACCCCCAAAACACATGGTTTTGTACAATCCTTGGCTCCACTGAATTCTTTCAAACCCACTGATACAAAAAAAAGTTCACATGGTCTGGCAGGAGACTGAGGGGAATGGCAAAACCTTGGCCCATCGTTCCTGGGGCTGACATCAGAGCAGCCTCCCACTTGAGGGAAGAAAAGCCCTAACTGTGTGTCTGTGTAGACAGCACCTAAGTTGCAGTCACGGGAGGGCCCAGACTCACATAATTGTCATAGATGTCTGTGTGATTCCACTCCAGGCCATCATCCAGTACAGTGATAACAACCCCTTTGCCTGTGATGCCTTTTTGCCAAACAGGTATCACATGGAGATCCAACTTGGGCAGGGCTGCGGTCATCCTAGTATCTTGCTGGTAAAGAAAAACAAAGAAGCATTGGTAAAATCATGATTTGCTTGCTGCGAAAAGAGAACTGAAGCTCCAGTCTGGAGAGCCATCTTTCTTTTTCCTGGGGTTACTCTACTCTTTAGAAGAAGGCAATTAGATGAAATGAAAAACAAAGTTGAGGGCCAAGTGAATCATCAGAGTGTGGCTCTTTCCCCAATTGTTCCAATGGAAAATCACACGAAAGGATGAATCACCCTGTGCCCCTTCTCTTTAAATCTTTTGGCTTCAAAGAAGAAGTTTGTCCAAGTTTCTTTCATTTATAATGATATGCTAAAGCTTCTCATCTACCAAAGCTTTATTTGATGTCCCATGTTCCCATCTCCCCAAAAATCCTGAACAATTTCTCCACTCAACACCCACATACCAATAAGGATTTAGTATTTTAAAGGTAGAATGGTCTGAAAGTCTAGATATCTGCAAATAGATATTTTTTGCCCTTCCTTGTGTTTCTTCCTTTAGCCTCACCTGTATTCTCACCTGTATTCATATAGGAATTGCCACTCAGGACTGTATATACTCAGTCATGTTCACTGTACTTTTTGGGTGATTTAAAGGGTTCTCAAGAGTAACTTTGACCAAACGTGATTTTTGCCATGAGTACTGTTTTGGAATGCCTAACTTGCAAGACATGATTCTTCTGCACTTACTCCAGACAAGCTTAAGAAGACAAAAAGGCAACAACCTCTCCTCTCATAGCAGCTAAAGATCTGTGTTTAGACACTCTCACCTAGTAAAACAGAAGATCCAGATCATGGAAGGTCCCATCAGTCCAGTCTCCAGGTAACATAGCCCTCTGCTGAATCGTCCATCATTAAAAAAAAAAAATCTATTGTGGAAATGCAACAAAATAAATAACCCAGGTCCTACAAGTCCTTGGGTTGGTGCTTACCAAGTACCACTGCTGATTCCACATTGGATCATTGAAGAGATTTAGTGCTGAGTCTCTTCGAACTGAACGTTTACTTCTCTCTTTTCCATACTGTTGTTCAGCCCATATCACCTACAAGGAGTTTTATAGCAAGAAAATCAACAGTCAAATAGCCACCTCTATGTAATCATCTTCCCTCTAACTAGCTCCAGAACCCTCCCCATCAGAGTTCAGGCAGCTCCACAATGTGCTCATTTGATTACAGATCAAACTGGTAGCTCAGTGAGAAGAAGGGATTACCCACTGGGGAGATAAACATTTCCCCTATTACAGTAAAGTGTACCTTTAGGGGGAGGAGAAGCAGTCAGTGAAGTGATGATCCCCTCAAATTATTTACACTGTGATTACCGCGGAAGTAAAAGTTCAGCCAGCTTTCACCAGCAAATGGACCATAATACCCATTTTTGTATTGAGGTTCCAGGGCTGTGTAGCTGAAAATTTGTCCATTTTTGTGAAATGAGTCAACAAGCTAACAGATCCCAGAGACTACTGTTGGATGCTTACAGCTTAATTTCCCTTTCTTTACACACAAAAGGTAAAAATAGCAAATGTTATACAAGACAAGAAAGGTGCTGTGTCTTTGCAAATCTGAAACTCTGGCTCCCCTGTGCTTCAGCCTCCTATTTAAGAGTATTTAATATGAGAAACAGATCCAGGGTGATGAATGAGTACTACTGACTATACACACTTACCATTAATTTAGTCTCATGTATTATGCAAAGAGATCTGACAATACAAAAATTACCTGCCCCACATTTATGGCATAATCCTATTATACTTGAGGTCCTGTGAGGGCGAGGGGCTGCCTTGTGGTTCTGTTTATTATGAGATAATTTGTTGTTGTTAGTACCGTTGAGTCGATTCCAATTCCTAGTGACCCTGTATACAGCAGAGCAGAACTCCGTCCAGTCTTTTTCCGCCATCCTCTCATCTTCCGGTGTTATGTCAGACAATGCTCCACTGCTATTCATAGGGTTTTCATGGCCAATTTTTCAGAAATGGGTCCTTCTTCCTAGTCTGTCTTAGTCTGGAAGCTCCGCTGAAACCTGTCCACCATGGGTGACCCTGCTGGTATTTGAAATACCAGTGGCGTAGCTTTCAGCATCACAGCAACACATAGCTGCCACAGTATGACAATCGATAGACAGTTGCTGTGGTTCCCTGACTGGGAAACAAACCCAGGCCATGGTGGTGAGAACACAGAATCTTAACCATTAGACCACCAGGGAAGTTCCTATGAGATAATACCATGCTCTTATTTTGCTGGGCAACATGACTGTTTCCTACCCAAAACATATGCTCTCTATTGTACACATGATGATAGTCCAGTGTGTGGTGGGATATTGTTAATGTGATAATACTCATGAGCCAAATCCAAAAATAAAAACTGAAAAATAATTTGCAACTAAAGGATAAAATCATCCACTAAGACTGTCCTGAATTTTCAATTAGAAAGTATACTGCAGACCTGTTATAAACATTGGGAGGGACTCGAGAGCTAGAAATTAGTCACTATAATTTATTTTTAAAGTGCCTGTATTTTTAAGTTAATTGTTTTGGCTTAAAATACCTCAATACTTGGAATATACTGCCTGTCATCTGAGTTGGTCTTTGGAGCTGGCTGCTAGGGAACAAGTACTAATCTTTGAGGGAAAGAGTCACTTACAGTTGGAGGCTTCATTAACGGACTTGTAAAGATAGCCTATTGCTGCATGTCAGAGGACTAATTTGAAAGAATATTATCCCCATCCAAAAAAAGAGCAATAAAATGAAAATCAAAAGCAATTTTTAAAAAATGAAATATAAGAAGAAGCACTCTGCCATCTGATCGGATAAACATCCAATTGTTGGAAACAGTGTTATGATTAATGCCATTAACCCAATCCCATATTAATCTCTATAAGAGCAGATCAAATGGAACAGAGCAAATTAGTAGTGTCTTTCTATTTTGTGTATAATAGGTATCATGTACTTAATTGTAAGTAATCCTTCTGATTTGGAAAGAACATTAAAGATGATCTAGTCCAACCTTCCACTGCAAGCTTCTATGATTTTTCCTAAAATAAAATTATTCTAAAGATCATTTTTTCATAGGATTATATAGACTCCTTTTTTTATGAAGTTATGTTGGAGAGTAAATTCTTAGCTCTTCTTCATTATGTCTTGAGATTTCTCCCTGAAATCAACTATTAAGGAAATAGCTAAAGAATAGAACTGGGCCATCTGTTCATTTTAGTGAGATACTTTGAGTAATAATAATAGCTAGGTATGGGGCCGGCCAGGTGGCGCAAGCAGTTAAGTGCGCGCACTCTGCTGCAGCGGCCAGGGGTTCGCGGGTTCGGATCTTGGGCGCGCACAGGCGCACCACTTGTTGAGCCATGCTGTGTCGGCGTCCCATATAAAGTAGAGGAAGATGGCCACGGATGTTAGCTCAGGACCAATATTCCTCAAGAAAAAAGGGGAGGATTGGCATCAGATGTTAGCTCAGGGCTAGTCCTCCTCACACACAAAAAATAATAATAATAATAGCTAGGTATGCTCCACTCTGTCCACTTTTCTCCTATGAAGATGAGAAGGGAATTCAGTTTAACTTCCTTGTGCATTAATGTCAAGAATGCAGTTAAGCAGATAAGGAAATCTCTCTCTTGCTTTACTTAAGGACTAAGCCTAGTCAGAGTGCTGGAAGTTGTCCTATCTTTCAGAGCCCACATACAATATGCCATCTGCCTTGGGATGGCGAAGGGAAGACTTCACTGGACAAGAAACTTTTAACGTAATGTTCACGGTCTCTGATTTGGTCTCCCACATCTAGCCATTAACCTGATTAAAAGCTAGCAGTGGGTGTGCATGGGCTGCGGGTCGCTGTCCGTGGTCCTGGCACAGCATTCTTTGTCTGGATGTGGCTGCTTCTTTTACATTTGAACACTGGTAACCCAGGCCCAGTCATTCCTTACTCTCATAATTTGCCCTCTCCTTCTCTTTTTTAAAAAAATTCTATCAGTTGCAGAACAAATAAAATGGCAAATTACTCCACAGGGTTCATGAATTCCACGTACTTTCAACAGTTCTATCACCTTTCTGTCACTTACACTTTTCTTTCTGGGAAGTTGAAAGGATGTGTTCTATCTCTCTCGAAGCTTCTATATTCTCTAGAGTGTCCTAGGCAACAGAAATCACGTATACAAATATCAGGCCAGCCAGGATAAATTTCCACCAGGATGGCACATTCTTGAGAAAAGAAATTTTGTATATAAATTGCAATACTCCCAATATAGTCAATATTTCTATTGATATGTTTGCTGACCTTGAAAACAACATACTTCAAAAATCAATAGCTCTATTAGATATACATTCAAATTGTCTCCACACTATTTACCTATATCCATTTCCTGCTGTTGCCTTATCATTGAATATGTATATAAACCAGGATAAAAAGAGATCCAACACTTTGGATTAAACAATACAATACTTATGAAAACATTTGCATCATGAAGACATGGAATTACAGCTCCTTGATAAACACTAGTTTCCTACATAACCAAACCAAATAGAAATGGCACAATGTTTTTTCAGTTATGCTGAAATGTCATTAAAAGCAAAGTTCATTGATTGTATTTCTTTGGCATGCCCACATTGGATATTAAAGTGCTTGGTACATAATAGGCATATAATAAAAGGCTGTTGATTGATTTTTATTGTCAAACATTTTCATTAGTGCTGCTACTTGATTTTCAATATTCACTTTTATGCTCTTAGACTGGACTTGTGAGCTAGTATTATATATATATTATGTATTTATATATATAATTTAGTTAACTCAACCAACCCAATCCAGTTCAATCCAGTTATTATTATGTGCAGTTATAAGCCTAAGGAAATAACAAGAAAACTATAGATAAATAATTATGAACAAAATAAAAAAGAATCATATTTACAAAGTGCTTTTGCTCTTGTTGGCAATTATAAAGAAAGCAGATAAGTCAGGTTACTGGTTTGAAGACAAATACACAACACTTACACGATCATCATCAGATAATCTCTTGGTGATGTGAAAGGCACTCCTTCGAGACCTTCGGGGATGGGTTTTATGTTTGAATAAGTAGTGGTTTTCAAGTGATCCAATCTATAAAAGAACAAAAATTAAAATCTGCTCTCCAAAATAAGTGTATATGGGTTAGATTGAGCCCCAACTAACTTAGAGACAGGCAACTTTTATTAAGCCCATTCCTTGTACTTGAAGTTAAATTTTTTCCTTATGAGGAAGACACTGATAGAAGCCTTCCTTTTCTTGTCAATGTGTTGAGTGAGATGAGCCTCACAATATTATCACGTGGGCTGGCAGTATACTTGGGGGCTAGTGATGCTCATGTTTCACATATTTCAAAGGAACTACATTTGTTTTTCTATGTGACAATATTGTGCAGGTGACATTTCTAAAAAAATATACCCATTTCATCAAATTTATCCTGTTAGAGAACAATAATCTGTGGAAATCAGGCAAACTGTACTATCAGTGCCACATTCAGCTCAAACAATTTGTTGTCGTTATAAAATATAGCCATTGAATCCAGAGTGAGTCTTATAAGCTACTAGACCATTTGACTTTCCACTAGTTCAAGGCTGTGGGAAAAAGCCAGCATGCCACACATTTATGACAGTGTTCCACCTTAGAGTGTGTAAACTTCTCTGGGTGACTATCAACACCTTTGGTCCATTTAGAACTATTTTCATTATTCTCTTAAGCTAGAGTTTTTTTATTCAAAATAGTGCTTAATTTGAAGCTAGCAAATTCTCTAGATGCCCTGTATTTTTTTTAATTGAGACAAACAATTGACAATGGGTTATTTCAGAAGAATGACATTCTTCAAATTAGTGGTTCTCATCACCTAGAGAATTTTTTAATAGAGTTGCTTAGGCCCTGTTCCAAGCCTGAACCTCAGTGAGTGAATCTGCTATAGTTATAGATGGAATTGGGGAGAGAGAACAGTAGCCATAAGAAAAGATCACCAATGCTTAGCTCTGTTTCTGCTATCAACTGGCTTTGCTTCTGGTCACCCCTCTAATCCTAGTTTTATCTTGAGGCCTTAAGCAATTCAGGATAGTGATGCTAAGTTAATAAGGGAGAAATAAGCAGAACCAGGAAAGCACTATCAGTCCTTTACAAAAAGTTATCATTTTTTAAATGTTTGTTAGTAACGACATTTTAACTGGAAACGGCTAGAGAAAATATAGCATATGCAAATCATATGTAAATATAGATGGTTTTTCTCACTATTTTTAAAGCTTCTTGTAACTATGCCATCCCTTCCTTGAAGATCCTACCAAGAATACTGATTTACTGTTATTTTTAGTTTTGGGATTTATGATTTTGAAAGGCAGTTTCCATAATGAATGGTCAGGTTTGGATGTATGTCTGGGGCTAATAGGTGAGAAAAGAAAGAGGGATTTACTTTCTGTTCTCTCCTCCAATCTCCTTCCACACAGTTACCAGTGCTATTTAGCTACCAGAAGGATATATGATTAAGGCCCCAGTCCCCTTACCTCACCATAGGAAGCACAAGATTTCCATGATGCCCACGGTATCCACCAGTACAAATTCATCCACTAGTCACTCTCTCTTTAGATCCCAACAATTCCTTGCAGCCTTTCCAGACTTACTACTAAGCCCCTTTCTTTGTATCTCCCTGGCTTCCCACAAGCTGTTTTCTATGTCTGGAGTGGCTTCTCCAATTTCATCCTGTTCTCCTGGAAACCTCTGACTCTTCTTCCTAAACCTTGTGCAAATGTTTCCTCCTTTGGGCTGCCTTCTTTCACCCCTCCCCAGTTCCTTTCCATCTTCAATCCTTCAATCAACAAATATTGAGACTCCAGGCACAACTTCTATTACTGTAGCAATTACATGCAACTGCAATTATTTGTTTCTAAACCAGTCTCCTCCAGATTTTTGATTCCTTGAAAGTTTCTTTTTCTCCTATTATTCCTCAGCCCCCAACACGGAGCCTAGCACAGAACAAGGTCTGGGCAAAAGCAAAAGTCTTGGTCTGCTACTGGGACACGGAGAAATCAATCTGTGTATTGACTTTCCTGCTGGGCATTTCAAAGACAGTTTGGCTCCTAAAATTGGAGAATGAAGCCTCTGGCAAAGGATGGAGTATTCCCCAGAGAATTCGATCTATGGAATCGCCAACGCCCACACCGATTACTCATCCATGACTTCAGCAGCGTCTCTACCACCACCTCCAGAAAAAACGCGCCAAAATGTTTTACAACTCCCTCCTCCCCCGCTTTGATGCACACCAACTTCCAAGGCAAGGGGCGAGGGCTTGATTCTGAGCCAAGGAAAAGAAAGCTTAGATTAGAACTCACACCCCCTGGGGTTCCCCGGAATCGCACAGCTAAGCAGCCTCCCTTGTAATGCCTTAACGCCCCCCTCCCCCAGCTATCTATTAACCCAGCCCTCACTTCGGCAGGCAACGGTTTCCATCACAAGCTGAAATCCCTGGGGAAGGTGTTACGCATTTGGCTGAGGAAGAAGAAAGAAAGAAATCCTTTCCTCATAGTCAATTCGGCAGCTTGTTCCTTCAGGGAGACTGACCTAGCAAAGTTGTGAAGCTTGGACTTGGTAAGTTCCCGGTGAAAACCTGGAGCTCCCGTTGGAGACGCGGAGAGTTGGTCCCATGGTTTTCACCCGCTTCTTCTCCCGCCGGCCACCCAGGCCGCTCCGTGGCCCCCCAGCCTCCGGGTTGCGAGTCCCGGCCGTTGGTGCTCTCCCAACGCCCTGGGCGTGCTCAAAAAGCCTGCCGGCGGACATCGCCAAGCCTGCTCGGCCCTTTGCATCAGGACTTGGAACTGATGCTGCCATATTGAAAAGAAGGAAACAGCCCGCTCCTGACGCAGACCTGCTGAGTACCAGGCGACGGAGCGCACTGCCTCTCCCGGGGACGCTTGGTTGGTAAGAGCCTGCGTGCATCTCAAGTTCCGTGAGCAAGCGTGGAGAGATTTTTCTTCCAAACCGCGCGGGAACGGATTTCAATTCCAGAGCGGACAACAGCAAGAATAAGCTCTACCCAGCTGCAGCAGCTTCGTTCTGCCTGGCTGCGCCCAGCCCAAACAATAAATAATGCAAGCCTTTTCTCTCCAAGCGCGCCAGGGGCGAGAGCTGGAGAAGCTCCTGCCCTTTGCCACTGAGCTCAGGAGAGTGCAACCTGGGGCTCCCACTTGGGATATCGCGTTTCAGTCCCGCCAGTCCCCTCGGGCCCCTGAAAGTTTCCTGAAAGTGCAAACTCTTACCTGACCCAAAAGGTCATAGCCCAGCTCCTCGGCTATGGCCGAGGCTGCCTCCGGTCCCCCGGGGATCTCCGCCGCCCATTCATTCACAAACTGCCTCTTTGCTTTTACACTGTTCAGTGCACACCAAGCGCAAAAGAGAGCGAAAGCAGTACACTGCAGAGTCCAGGCTCTTTGCTCCATGGCTCACACACTCGCTCGCACACTAGTGGGAAGGAGATTGGGGAAAGAGGCAAGATAGGAGAGAAGCCAGAAAGACTCGCCCTTTCCACCCTCGGGATCTGGACCACTTCTCACTCCCGGTTGTCCTGCTAAGAGATAGGCACTCGAGGAGAGGCTGGGCGGCGGCGAGCGCTCAGTGCAGCGCCTCGGTCTCCCGGCTGAGTGGAGCCCCAGCCCTTCGGAGCCGGAATGGAAATGAGTGTTTACACGTCAAATCGACGAAAGCCATCTCTTGACGTCAGATCTACCTGGACTAAGATCTGGATGGTATTCCCGGCGGGGTGGAGAAGCGGCTAAAATAAGCAGCGAGGGATTAAGAAAAGGAAGGAACCGTTTGCTGGGATCAGTTAAGTCTGCTCCCTGTCTGTAAATTCCGTAGCCGTGAGAAACACCTTCACTTCTCAAAGAGAAGTGTTCCCCAAAACTGGGAGTGCAGCACACTTTCCCTACCTTCTGTCCCTTTTCTTTATATTTATTTGATTATCTCGTGGTGGGGGGAGGAGGGAGGAGGATTCTTAGAATGGCCTTGTGGATATTAGCACCTGCTCTGAAGAACAGGGTTATCTTAAGTCTTTCAAATCGGACAGAGTCTGGGAGGGCAGAGAGGAGGGAGGCTTCTACTGCCCAGATTCTGACCTAAATTGCCTAAGAAAATGAGCATGTCTGGAAGATAATGTTAAAGCAAATAGTTTAAAAAATATATTTTAACAATTCAAACCACCTCAGTTAACAAGTTTACTTCCTTCTCTCCTCTGTTTCTCAACCTCAGTAAAACAATATCTAAAATTCTATTCCAGATATTGCAGAGCCTGGTATCACCTCTTTTACAGTGCTTATCATAAAAATGATTAATTACATGATTTTTTAAAACAGAAAATAAATTCTCTTTATTCATCAACAAGGGAGACTTGGGACCCAAATGCCATTTCATTGACTCAGGGAGAGAAAGAGCAGATTTCATTAACTCTGAACTCTCCATTTTTCGTTCAGTAGAGCACTTCACTTTGGTGTTGAACTGAAACTGTGCCATTACTTTCCCATAAAATGCACAATGTGTCTTTGTGGAAGAATGTTTTCCCATGGAAAGAGAATAAACAAACGTCTAAATGAACCTCCCCCCTTCCCCCGGAGGGAAATGAGTTCAGTTTGTGGTGACTGAGCCTATTCCTATCCTGAGGGGTTGAAATTGGCGGGAAATGCCCTGGTGTGTAGTATTCAGCACCGTGGAATGGACAGCGCCACATGCGCCCGTGGCCAGAGGTGCCAGCCCTTCTGAGCCCTCAGGGCTGCTGCCCTTCTGCAACTGGCCAGAACCAAGCTGTTTCTCTTTTGGCCTGTACCTTTCCCCTCCTTTAAATAGAAAAATAGGAAATTGACCACAGCGGGGTAAGTGTGGTTGGGTTCATGATCGTGACTACTTGCACTGAGCTCCAGGGAACGCATTGGACTCAGCCCAAAAGTAAAATTGCAAGGGATTAAAAATCTCGTCTGCGAAAGGTGTTTTCTTTTTTTAAGCTCCCAGCCGCCGGAGGGCGCAGCCTATTCTAGAGAAAGAGAGAAGAAAAGGGATAAGATAGAGAAGACATATGAGCCTGTGGAGAAAGTAAGCAAGAGATATTCTTTACAGGAAGCAAATGAGACTGGGGCTTGGTGGAGGATGAGGCTGAATAGTTCTGCTTCTTCATTTGCCTCCATGTTTGCAGAAATGTGGACTAGATGGATAATTTCTTTAAACATAAAGCTTCTTAACAAAAACAAATGCCAATGTTAATAAGCCATGTGATGCAGTTAAGGATATCACAGTAATGTGAGTAACGCTCACATGAGATGTTGTGGAATAGGCTCAGATTGATAGCTCTTCTGCCTGCTCTGTAAATTCACATGTGTATGTATTGATGGCTGAGTGAACTATCTTCTTTTCCCTTCATGCTTCAGCCTGAGTCGTGTCCTCAAGCTGTCTAGGGGGTTTCATTCTCACAGCAGACAGATGCTAACTATATGCTAGCAAGGCAAAAGAAACTCATGACAAATGTTTCATAATGGTAGGTATGGTTAGAGCAGGAACGCGTTTGCCCCTTTCTTATTATTGTTCAAGTAAATCAGTTTGGCGGAGTGTTGACAATGAAGTCAGTGTCTCATTAATGAGACATTTGTCTTAAATGGAGCACCTTACCAGCCTGGAACAAACATTTGGTTGGTATACTTAATAGGGCAAACTAAATTCTCACAGTAAAAAAATAATATCCCTGTCTAAAGTGTATATATATACTTAGTATTTTACTGATATATATATGTATCAGTAATTTATTCTGAAATTGTCTGAATTTTATCTGATGGACCTTATTTGCCACAAATTTCCAGGATGCAGAAGAAATGAATGTTTGCCAAGGCTAGGGGTGCAACTAGATGTGGAATCCATCTTAACTTTCTCATATCAAAAGCTAGCCCTATCCTGCTATGTGGATCATAGTAATAACCTCCAGGCCCATCAGTGTCATATTTTATATCATGAATTAGAAAAGCCAATTATCACCCTTAAGTTTTAATAGCATTTGATCCATCTGATTAATTTATATAGAAAACAGGATAATTCAGAAACCGAAGAGGACTGTGTTTCTATTATGAATTATCAAGTAAGTGTTGTGCCTTTCATGATTGCTCCCAACTGCCCAGTTAATGATGCAGTTAATCATTTATTAAGTTTTCCTGGAGAGTAATAAGAGCAAGGCTGATACGAGCAGGAAGTAAGAAGATGTTCAGAGATCTATAGATCACCATATCTCTTTAGTCTTAGAAAACAAATTTTTTAATCTTTTTGTTACTGTGAAATAAAATATGTACACTAACGTGCACAAAACAATGTGCTCAGTGATTTATCACAAAGTGAACACTGTGTAACCATTTAGGTCAATAAAAAAAAATTTCTAGCTCTCCAGCATAGTATTCCAAGATTTTCAAGAGGCATAGGAGAAGGAGTGAGGAAATAACTTAGGTTTAACACTTTCCAGTTGTTATGTAGACTTATCTCCTTCCTTTGGGTAACAGTAACTATATATTAAGACAAGTCTGTAATTAATTAGTCTGCAGTTAAACCAGAAGATATTTGGTAACAGAACATATTATAGAGGCAAATCTACCTATAGCAGTGGTTTCTCAACATAGAAAATAACGATATTTGTATGGCACACTGGGGCAAACTGGAGGAAATTTGGGGACATCTGTATGGGACTTGGTAAAGAGATTCATTACATTTTCTTTATATGACACAATTTTGAAAAAAAATATAATATTTGGGGGAATATATTAAAATCAAATTGATAACTTTAAATTGAGAAATATGAATCTACTTCCATCAATATAGCTTTTTATCTCAAGTTTTATGCTTGAAAGCCTATATATCATTTCTAATTAAAACATTTTAATCACAATCTTCAAATTAAGTGCGTGCCCTCCGCTGCGGTGGCCCGGGGTTTGCCGGTTTGGATCCCCAGCGTGCACCGACGCACCACTTGTTAAGCCATGCTATGGATCTTTTCCCAGAAGCCCAGGATCAAGCTACTTGCCTGGCCTCCCCAAAGGATGAGAAGACCAACTATCTTGAGGGGCATCTATAATTCCACCAGTTGGGAAGCTCTGATCTATAAAAATGGAGGTAAGAGAATGAAAAGCAAAGTCAAGTTAAACATCTCCAATCTTTTTAATGATTTTTGCATCCTGGTTACTCTTGTTTGGACAGGATCTTTTTAACATACTTTTAAATATATGTTTATATATAAACATGAATTTTTATGTTTATATATAACATATATATATATATACACAAACATGTTTATAATAAACACCCAGAATTAAATGTACGATAGTTGGCCAAACCCGTGCTGATTAGAGCAAGAATTTCATCTCTTTTTGCAAACAATCCTTCTGCCACTATAGCCTAAAATTGAGTTAGCTTTATTTTTTTCTTATTAAACTAATAGCCTGCTAGAAATTGATTTGTAGTCACATACGCTGCTATTAAGTCACATTTCCACCCTGACTTGTACAGTTTTTATGTTTTTGTTGTCTGTGTTTTTGGAGGCAGGGGGCTAAGTGTAAGACTAATTTTTTCCCTGCTGAATTTCAGCCTCTCGAGATGTTTGGAATCTTGATTTTATCATCTAATGATTTGTTCCTAGCTTCATGCTATGTACAAATGCAGTCAGCTGTCAATTGGTGTCTTCATTCAGGTGATTAATAAAAAGATTTACGAAGACAGACAGAAGATAGAGCCACCAGAAACTTCCCTATAAGCTAATTGATCTAATAATCATTATCTTTAGAAACGGTTACTAATTTACCTCACCAGTGCCTGTTCAAAAGGATCGCAGAAAGACCTTGTCACATGATATGCTAAAGTCCAGATATATAGTGGTTATAGGATTGACTCTTGCTGGCATTAGTACTACCCGCTCTATGTCATGCTGGGTGCTAGTGATCAATATTTATTTTGTGAGTAATACAAACCAAATTTTTAATAATGTGTTCTAAAATTAATGATAGTCCACTGATCTAGTCCATGGAGTTTATCTTCTTTTCATTCTTGAAACTGAGAATTTTTGACCGTCTCCTGTCTTTCAGCACTGATCCTTGTTCTGCTTTCTCGTATTCCTCAGTGATCTTTGACACTGGTTCAAGTGTCTCCCTTTGAGAATGAATTTATTCTTAAATGGAAATTTACCCATATTACCTGTCCCCTCCTCTTGAGTTAGCCCCAAGTAGTAGTGGTATAAACAGTATAATCTGATATATATAACACTTTCATCTATCAAAACAAAAGTCATCTTGGGTAAATCAAAATTATTTTGGTTTCAAAAGACAAAGAGCTGTATCCTAACTAAAACTAGATTAAGCAAGAAAAAGGAAATTTATTGGCTTATATAATTAAAGCATAAAAAAAGAAATATAGAGCTGGCCAAGGACACTGGACCTAGAGACTTAAATAGCATTAGCGAGCGTTCTCTCTTTCATTCTCTCTCTCTTTCTCCTCATTTCTCAGCTTCTACATCTTTGTAGCTCTCATTTCTCAGGGTCTTCCACAAGGTGAAGTACACGACTATCGGTACTTCTGGGATCACAGCTTTCCGGTTCATAATACAAGGAGAAAAAGAGGACCTCCTTTCCATGAAATATGAAAGCCCCAGAGAAGAACTCTAGGTGCTAGGCTTGGCCAATATGTTCACCCTGGACCAATCACTGTAGCCAGGAAAGTTTAGTATTGTGATTGGTCAGATGTAGGCCATGTGGCCAACCTTGTGTTTAAAAGTGGGAGGAGGGTATTAGCTTTACCATGACTTGCAGCCACATCATTATTTCAGTCTTTCCAATAAGGAAAGAGCAATTCCCCAAAGGAAGGATGGGGTGGAGGTCTGCATCTAAAGAGTATTTAGAAACATTAACAACAATCACCATGCCCTTCAGCAGGCAGAAAACAAGTAAAAGAATAGACGTTGACAATCTATATTGTCTCATTCTGAATATTATCTCTCCTGCAGTTGATGCATTTAAGCATCATTCAACATTTAAAAGCAAATATCAATGCTGAATTAGTTTAGACAAAAAGATATAAATACAGCATGTAATAGATTTAAATCCTTTAAAATTGTTTTAAGTAGACTTAGGGCTAGGGTTATAAAAAAAGATAATTTCTTTTACTAACTCTTTATTTTGAAATAAGTTTAGATTTACAAAAAGTTGCGAAAACAGTACACAGAGCTCTTGTATACTCTTCACTCAGCTTTCCCAAAGGTTTACATCTTATATATCTATAGTATAATTAGCTAAACCAGGATGTTAATATTGGTACAATACCATTAACTAATCTACAGACCTTCTTCAAGTTTTCTCATGATTAGATTAGAGGCATGCATTTTTAAGCAAGAAGCGATGTTATGCCATTTTTACTGCCTTGTATGAGGAGGTATGGATATCCGTATGTCTAATTACTAGTGATGCTATCTCTGATAACTTGGTTAAGGTGGCATTGGCCAGGTTATTCTCCACTATAAAGTTATTATTTGAGAAAGGATATTTCAATGCAAAAATAATGGTAGAAGTTATGATGAGAAGAACCACAGTATATTAATAATATCCAAATTTATATTTTTTGGAGAAAATGAAAATAATTTCACTTCCATGGACATTTGTGTTTATGACCCTCACTACTTATTATTCCACATGTCAGGAGATTGCTTTTCAGTTCTACTGATTGCATTTCTTTTTTTTTTGGTGAGGAAGATCAGCCCTGAGCTAACATCTGATGCCAATCCTCCTCTTTTTTCTGAGGAAGACTGGCCCTCAGCTAACATCCGTGCCCATCTTCCTCATTCGTCCATCATATGGGATGCCGCCACAGCACGGCTCGACAAGCGGTGCGTCGGTGCGAGCCCGGGATCCGAATCGGGGAACCCCAGCCGCCGCGGTGGAGCGAGCGCACTTAACTGCTTGCGCCACCAGGCCGGCCCCTGATTGCACTTCTTGCTTGTCATATCTGGGATCAAGGTTGGCCCACTCTTTTAACAGTGATTATAGACAATTGTTTGAGGCCTGCTTTTCCTTGGCTGTTTACCACAGCTTCAATGCAGTCCTTCAAGCATTACATTTATTTAAACAACAAGCAGATTAACTCCAGCATTCACTACAGGGAGATGAGAATAAAGGTAAAGTTAGCTTCGGCCCATTGTGTTTATCCCTCAGGGGTCCTGCTGGAAAGAAAGCCTGGAGATGACCAATCCAACAGCTGATGCTCGGGAGGGAGGACTTAAGCTGCTTCCCACCCCAGCACAGACAACTCAGTTCTCAGCTACCTATCTCTGGGCCTCTTTAGCCACCACCAACTGCAAGAGAAAACAAATCTATGACAGCAGAATCGGTCCACAGCACATTACTTTAAAAATTCTAAATTTGCTTCTGACACTTCAACTCGGGAGATGTCTAATAAAAATCTGGTTTTCTGGCTTTTAAAAACTGGGAAATATGGGTCTGAGTTCCCTTATAGCAACAGTTATTCCCACCATTCTCAGACACTGAAGCAAAGTATCAATTTCTGCAATTATGTTTACCCCCACTGTTTTTTTCTTACGGTAGAGTATAGGTATCCTTAGCTCTATCCAAAGTGGGAAAACAAAATATAGCAAAGGGAATCCTGTTTGGAGACTAGTTTCTCTTATGCCTGACTTACTCCATTCTGTTATGGTATCTGCCTATCTCCTCTGAGCACTTCTAGCTGCAACCCTTCCTCTAGAGCCTCCTGCAGACTCTTTCCTACACTGTTCAGACCTGGCCGCGCTGTAGCTACAGCTCTTTACTCACAGCAAGAAAGAGGCAAAGACCAGCGGGTCCAATACCTGAAGCAAACGTGTTTTGGCCAGGTCTGTGTTGTTACGTCCCAGGCAGAAACCAACAGTCAGCAAGAGTTCCTTCCCAGCCCGTGAGCTTGAGAAAGAGAGGGACTTGTGTGTGGGGAGTGGGAGGGATGTTAGGAAGTGAAGTGGTCAATTTAAGGCTACTCATGTTCTTCTGACTTTCCAGGCCAGATTAATCAGGAATCTAGCGTGGGGCCATGCCTCCATGTAGAGAAATGTGGGGATTTGGCATAGGGAAGGCTGGGAAAAAATGGGTGCGAGAAAGTATTTTGTGGGGGGCAGCGGCTGGTGATCCAGTTTCTCCTTTCCTGGTGCTCTGTTGCTGGAAAGCAGAGACAGTGGCCTCAATTTTATTTGAAAGGTTAGTCGAGAGTGGACTGGAAAACTGACACCATTTGACAAACTGGGCCCAAACTCTAGGTAGACCCTATTTGAAAAGCAGTAAGCACAGAGATAAGAGCAGATGTTGGAGCCAGAATGCCTAGGTTGAATCCCGTTTCTGCCACTTGTTAGCTGAGGATGTTTGCACGTATTTTTGACCCTTCTTTGCTTTAGTTTCCTCATTTGTAAAATGGGGCTATAATAGTAACTTACCTGATGCAATTATTATGTATAACATACCTACAACATTGCAAGTAAATGATAGTTATCTTTATTGAGAAAATGGCACCCTGGATACACCACAGTTTGTTGTAAAAGTGTTTTTCCAATGAGGAGGAGGTTGTGTTGTTGTGGATGCACGTTGGATGGGGAGATGACTTCAGAGCTTAAACCTGCCTAGCTCTGGTACCCGATTCTCATATCTCTCTCCTCTTTCCTACTCACTAGTTCCCTTCCTCTTTTATTTCTTTCTATCATAGTCTTGCATATTCTAGGTTGATTTTTCCCATAAGCCTGCTGAGAGAGCCGGACAGATTTGATTAGCTTCGGTTCACTGAAATGCAGAATAGTGAAGTAATTCACCCAGGGCTTGCACAGCTGACTTCACCCATTTGACTTTGGGTATTAGATCCTTCCTCTTTGAGCACTTGGCGTTTGATTTCATAGTGGAGGATAAACAGTAACTGAGTTAAAGGTAGTGAATAGACCTAGAGGGTTGCTCCTAAAATGGCACCTAAAATGGCACATTCTCCTAAAATGGCACCTTAGGAAAATAGGGTACTATGTTGACTTGATATTGTTAAGTATACTGGAACTGAATTGTGTGAAAGCATGAGTCAGTGTGTCCAGCAGTCAACATTGAGAGTGCTGGTCAGATCTTGAGTTACACAGAGAAAATAGTCAAATGGGGCACCTTTTTAAAAAACTTATTTACCCCTCCACCTTGTCCTCCTGATATTAGAACCAGCCTGTGATTCTACCTGTGTGATTGAATAGTAGCACAATTACTTCATTTCCGTTTTCTAACTTCATGTGGGAAGATTTAGATCTGGCCCACGTGTGCCATGATTATAGGAGTATAATGATAACTAGCATTTATATTGTACTTTGTACTTTTCACAAGGATTTCACATCTACTGGCTTCTCACTACAGCATTATTACCTTTCCCATTTCGCAGACAAATCACCTAAGTCACAGGCAGGTGAGGCCACCAGAGTTTGCATAATTCGTCTGACAGAGCTAAAACTAGAACTCAGGCATGCCGCACTTCTATCTTCATTTGCATGGAATAGTTTGATGTTTAAAGTTTGAGCGGTTGAGGGTGAGTCCTCTCTGCCCCTTACTAGCATAAATTAGCACAATTTATTTAACCTGAAGCTTTAGCTTCCTCATCTGTGAAGTAGGGGAAATAATACTGACTACTCTTTATGAGAGCTGAAGGTGACCAAATCATGTAAATCACTTAGAAGAGGGCTCGGCACACGATAAGCGCTCAGTAAAGGCTAGCTGTCATGACTATTGGTCTGTGTGCTCTTGTCACTTTCTTGGCTTTGCATCAAAGAGAACTGCCCACGGTTTGAGATTAATTCCAGAAGCACTATGTCCTTGGGTTTATATTATCTTAAGATATTATTACCCTTTCTTGCTTTGGTAAGACTGGAAGCTTGAAAAATAAATGAGTTAAATTGGCCAGCATCCTTGGCATCACTACCCAGCCTACTGTAGGCCAATAATTTTCAAACAGTTTATTATGCATAAAACTCACCTGGGGTGCTTGTTTGAAATGCAAATTCCAAAGCATCCCTCCTCCTGATTCTAATTCTGGGATAGTGTGGGCCTAGGAATCTGCAAACTTTAACAAGTACCCTTGGAAGTCATAAGAAACTGTGGAAGGCCCTTAACTAGCGTTGGCTCCTACCCTAGTGCTCCTCTCTCCTCTCCCCCACCTCCACCTCCTCCTCCTGGCCCTCTTCCTTCTTCTTTGTTGTTGTCATCATCATCAGCCTCCTCTTCATCCTCTTCTTCTCCTCTATCTTCTCATTTCTTTCTTCTTCTTCTTCTTCTTTTTTTTTTTTTTTAGCATTTCAAGTAGACTGCCTGAGGTTATTTTCCACTATTAGGCTAGCTCTATTATTATCTCTTTAGAGAAAATGCCACTGAACCTGGGGGAAAAATACAGAGTAATTACTCAAAGAAAAAATATATATGTAATTTCCCTGCAGCCAATTAGGAAGATAATCATTAGGTTAGGGTGATCATTTGCTCACACATTGCTGTAGGGCTCTGGCCCTCGCACAAAGAGTAAAATAACCCATGTTTGTTTCCGGAGCTTATTAATGTTATACCCAAATTTAATGCCTGACAGTAAGTTTTAAAGTCTTTCCTAGAAAGATACATAATGAGATATAGAATCATTATCCTTACAATCCAATAACAATCTTATATTGATCTTTTGCTTCATGTCAGCCGGGAACTCTAAGAAAGACGTTATCAATCCTCACTATCCACCCCAACCCCTAATTTATTGTACCTACGTGCTAGGAAACTAGAGAAGAGAGCCAAGTGCCAGAGAGGAAACCACTTAAACTTAAAAGGTGTTGTCATCTATTTGGGCACTGTATCTATAAGCTTCAAAGAAAGCAGATATTTTGCAATTACCAGCTTTTAAAGAAATATCAATAGCCCATCCAAAGCACAGGCTTCAAAGTGTTTTTTAGCCCAAATTATAGATTTGATTATCAGTGATTGTCAATTCTTGCTGCACATTAGAACCATGAGCAGCTTTTAAACAACGCTGGTGCCATGGCCCTACACCCTCCCAGAGATTAGGATTGAATTGGTGTGGCATAGAGCATGCTAGTGATTCTACTGAGTACCAAAGTTCTCAATTCCTGCCTATTTTAGGGAAAGTGAAATATTAGGTCTAGGATTTCTTCTTAATTGTGTCAGTTTTCTGTTGCATTTTGCTGGGGTATACTTGATCTTGTCAAAATACTCTCAGCGTTGAATAACGTATAGAACCTCAAGGACATTCCAAATAAGCTTAGCAACGTAAGGAATGAAGGTAGAAAGCAAGTTAAGTCTGCTGGTCAACAGTTTCTATTGGCTGAATCAGAGTCATAGAAGCAGGCACAGGAGTTGAGAGTTCATTCACCTGCCTACCCCTTTCTGGAGCTCTTCAAGACGAGCTGGAGAGATTGGCATAAAGAGGGTATTCTGTGCACTGGTGTGCATTTCTGGTTTAAGCCTTTTCAATTCTCATTGAAAATAGGTGCACTGAGATCATAATTTGCCAATAAACTTCATGTGACAGATTTTTCACTTTGTTGGTCCTAGGCATAAAGCTTGTTTAATTTAGAAAGATCACTAATAGAGTTCTAGTACTTGCTGTATGCTTAAATGTTCTAGCACTTAGGAATAAACTTTTCCTGTTTTCTATATTTTAAAGTTTAAAGATCTTTTAGAAATTGAATTCTTTTCTGATTTTATCTATGCTACAAAATCTGCTGGTCTATATAATTTAAAATCTCTTTCTTTCAAATATTTTCACCAAATTATTGCCTATAATAGTAAAAACTATCTTTTCTCTGTCATTTACAATCCTTTTTCTTTTTCCTGTGGTTTCTGGGCAATATTTATTGATTTATATTCCAGTCCTTCTACTGAGTTTTTCATTTTAATTTTTGCCATCATATTGTTAATTTCCAAGAGATCTTTTTTGTTTTGTGAATGTTCCTTTTTATTTGTCCCTGTTCTTCTCTCATGGCTGCAATATTTTCTCATGTCTTGGAGAATATTCATCCCAGTATTTTGCTTTTTTGAAGTCCCCCTCCGACCGTGTTCAGCCCACTGAGTTGTTTTTTCATGTTTGGTTTCAGCTGCCTCTGTGATGGCAGAGGCCTTCCTCAGATCTCTGGTGGTCTTTGGTTGCTAGATCTCATTTAAAAGTGAAGCAAGGAAAGGCTGATTTGGAAGTTTGGATCATTTCAGTGGGGACTGACAACTGCAAACTTTGCTATAGGATGATCTACCTGGATAGTCGAGTTGAGAAAACTCCAATACAGAGTCTCTAAGTCTTTCCTTTTGGGTTGGTCAGGTCCCACAGAGAAGACTCCCCAGCCTCCAATCTAGAGGGAGAGGGGCTGACTGCCAGAGGGGAAGTCAGCATCCGTGGTGCCTCACTTAGTTCCCTATGAAATCCCTACCTTGAACGGTGCCTGCGTCCCTGGTGAATCCCTGCTTTACTCTCTCAGGGGAAGAACCTCCCATCTTTGGCGAGGGTGGCAAACGAGTGGATGACCCGCAGTGGAGAGTGATGAGGGGATCCAGAGGAATGGCTGATTCTGAAACAGACTTTCAAGTCATCCTTTTTATTTTAGCATCTCTTTTCATCCCAGCTTCCAGAGCCATTTGGTGCACCAATTCCTAAGCTTTAGGGGAATTCTGAGACGTAGAAAGAGGTAGTTCTTAGCTTTCTTTCCCTGCTTCTGGCTTAAGATTCCATTTTCTTGGGTCTGCTAAATTATTTGCTTTTCGGCTTCCATAATTTTATTATTATTACTTCCACTCCTGTTCTCCTCATTCAATGTGTTTATGCCCTTAAAAAATTCCTTCACGGTAGTTTTTGAGGGGTTTTGGGAGGGAGTGAATGTAGACGCATATTTAATCAGCCTACTTTACCTGGAAGTATAATAGCCAAGCAAATAGACACAATCTAAATGACCCCCAATATCTGATTAGTTAAATAAACCACTCATACAATGGAAAACTATTCAGTCAATAAAAATTATGCCAAGGAATAGCCATTGACATGGAAATATGTCCATTTCCATGGGAAAATGACAGGTTAATAACATTAATAATAGTAGCTAACAAAGCACTTTCTCTGTCCTCACCCTTCTGCTAAGTATCCTAGTGGATTTTTTCATGTAATCTCACAAAAAAATTTTATAAAGAAGCTACTGTTACTATCCATTATATAGATGAGGAAACTAAGGCTTAGAGAGATTGAGCAATTTGCCCAAGGTCACAGTGTCTTTGGCCCAAATTTGAGAAGACTGTAAGCGGGTTCAAAAATGGCAGAAATAGAACTCACAGGCACCAATGAGCTCTGTTCACAAGCTGTATTGAACATCAACAGGGTATGAGAACAGTATTGACAAGGATGCCTCTGACCAAGCGTAGCCACTGGCATTCCTCTCCTTCTTCGCTCAGCTTGAGCAAGTGAGAAATCTGACAAGTCTGAGAGGCCCAGGGCAAGGTGTGGTCAGGCTTGTTTTCTTTTCTGCTTTCTAGGCTGTTCATTGCTCAGAAACAACTTATTTTACCATGTAAGGTAATAATTCTACAGCTCAGCAATCCCGACATCTAGCTTTGTCCAGATTCTGGGTCCAGAAATGCTTATTGTGACACACTTATGTGATTTACTTTATTCTACACGTGAATTGTGGGACTCTTCCATTTATGTTTTTTTAGTGGCTCTCCATAAGAAAGTTTGGGCACAGCCTATTTTATAGAATTAACAAGAAAAGTTTATAATACATGATTCGATTTCTGTAAAATAAAAAGAGACATGTATCCATCACCTATACAAAATTCTCTTTTTTGAGCCAGCCCTGATGGCCTAGTTCAGCACGCTCTGCTTCGGCGGCCTGGGTTCTGTTCCTGGGCACAGAACCAAACCACTCGTCTGTCAGTAGCCATGCTATGGCAGTGGTCCACATAGAAGAACTAGAAGGACCTACAACTACAATATAAAACCATGTACTGGGGTTTTGGGGAGGAAAAAAAAAAGAGGAAGATTGGCAACAGATGTTAGCTTAGCCTGACTCTTTCCCGGCAAAAAAAAAAAAAAAAAAGAAAAGAAAAGAAATTCTCTTTTTTGAAGTCTGAAGGAGTATGCCTCTAGCTCTCCCAGGAGGTTGCACTGGGGTACTAGACAGTGTTATCAGTTTCCCCATTCTTCTGGATAGACCTGAGCTCCACAATGAAGACATTTACCAATGTCCATGGAAGAAGGAAACTCTTCCCTTCCCCCTTAAAGAACCATTTTGGCCACTGGTTCCTAGACTGAGCATACATACAGATATTTGGTGGTAAATTCAAAATATGCAGTGTGAGGTTGGTGAGGATTGAAAAACAAAGGCTTTGCATAGCTCTCTTACCTGCTTGCCTTGCAGAAGAGAACTGGCCTCTGCCCAGACACGCAATGGGTCCCTTTTGAATTCTCACTAGACTTCCAAGGGCTGTCACTTCGAATTGCTTCTGTTTCTTCAACCTTACCTTTCCTCTCTACTTCTTAGAGTCCAGTCCTCTTTTAAACTCCATCTCTTCACCCAAAATTCCACTCTTCTCTCTATTTTGGGAACATTCGTCTTCATACTCTGTAATCCTCAAGTTCCCATTTCAGTCTTTGTCTTATAAATTTCCTCAGCCTCCTGCATTTTTTTTACAGATCTCAGGCATTATGTTTTCTGCCTTTTTTTGATGCTGGGTTCTGAGGAAGATGAGCTCAGGTCCCATTGGTGTATATGAAGCCAGGGTTGGGGTGAGGGGTGTTAAGATTCTATTTGGAATTGCAAAATAGTTTTAAGTGTATAAAGAATATCAAAGTACTCCTAGGATTACCTCCCTGCCAAAACCCCTCATTGGGTCTACATAAGAAACCCGTCTTCCCATTGTTAACCCGACTTCATTATGGTACAAGAATTGTTTTCTCATGACCCTAGGTTACATTACAAACTGCTCTACCATTAACAGACTTTGAAGGATGCCATGGCCAGTTGCTTCTCTGTAATTTCTGGGCTTTCTTCTGTGTTTGAAAAAAGGAAGGACTGGACAGGCCCATCACTCTTATGGGTGTGGCAGGATGAAATTCTGAGATATTAGCCCCCAGTGTTCCCCAACCTCCTCTCCTATTCACTCAGCAGCAGGCATTGCTTCAGAGAGGATGTGGGGGTTTTATGCCAAGAACACAAAAAGAAAATAAGCAGACTAATTTTTGAATCTCTAAAAATAAAATTTAAACCTCACTGCAGAGAAGGTAATTTATAAAGACAAGGGTATTGGTATTCAAGATCCAGTTTCTTTTGAGCTGTAAGAGGCCAAGCCCTGAAAGAAATCAAACATAAAGTTTGTGCCATATACAATAAAGTGGAAAGAGAATAGATGAAGAGTCACAGTGCTCTATCCTGGAGACTCGTTAAAGTTTGCCTAGGCTAACGAGAAAAAGAGTTATCTTGAAGAAAAATCAACATTGGAATATGGGCGGGGGACTTCAGCTCCTGTCCCTATCAGACCAATGTCTAGGAGAGGGAAGGGGTGACCGAGCTTTCCATCTTCTTGGGGATTGGAGAGTAGAGTCACCATTCTAAGTGTTTAACAACCAAAATAGCACAAGGATTGGCCAATTAGAAGAGATGTCCAATCAATCCAAATGATCATTCTGGTGCATGTTGGCTAAATAATAGACCTGGAGAGAGAGGAATAATGCCTGATTCCCATTTGAGAATTCAGGGTGGCAGCAGCCTTGCATATGTGTTTCACAAGACAGTGGCAAGTGAGGAATAAAATAAAACGAGCTAAGACATGAGAAAGCAGGAGATACCCCTTTGAGTTTCTCTCAGTCTTCGAGTAATATGGTGACAGCTATAAGTGTGCAGCCCCAAGGGAGCTTGGAAGTGGCTGAGAACACCAGTGGACTCGCAGAGGCTTGAGCACATGTTAGGACCTCAGTCAGTAGCAGAAGTAGTGAGCATAAGGATCAATTTCCAAAGGGTAGGCCAGACAATTTAAATAACAACTAATGCCAGCAGAGAACAAAGAATGCCAACTGACCGTATACACAACACACACACACACACATACACATGCACAAGCCCTCTTTGGAATTTAAATGTCATTCAGGGGAGAAAATAGAGAAGGGCAGGACCTTCAAATTGCCTGAGTTTGAGATTAAAATAAGCAAGCACTAATTTTACTGAGTTTACTCGGGAAAATTTGATCAAGTTTTCTGGTTTTAGAAAGAAATGTGGATTTATGATAGAAATTACATTTATTTACAGAAAAATAAAGATATATTTTATCCACTGGTGCCTGCTCGGGGTGGGGGGGGCGGGGTATGTTCGCACGTGCGTGCACACACATGGCACATATATATAAAACCCAGATGTCAGCTGAGGGCCCCTGTCCTTTGAGATTCTAATCGAATTGGCTCAAATGCTGCCCATTGTGTGGTGAGACCCCATATCCTTTCCAATCTCTCCAGAAAATATGCAACAGGAAATGGAACACTGCTCTGCTAGAACAGCACATTCCCACATCAGCGGTTGTCAAACATTTTAAGTGGTAGAGATGTCGTTTTGGATGGAACTCTCGTATGCAAAGAAAGATCAAACCAGGGCCATTCTGGCTGAGCAGAGATGAGGGACCAGGAACCAGGTCAGGGCATCTGTCTCGAGCATTTTTGTGGAATTGGAGTGCCCTTATAAAGAAAGCCGATTTGAGAACCATTTCTCTACTCATTGCCAAGCTGGATGTCTTACAGAAAGTGTATTTACAGGTGTGTGGGCTATAAATCTTAAAGACCTAGGTTTAACTCTAAATGGAAAAGGAAATTTGTGCATAAAATGTTTCTAATTATGTCCCTTGGGCTGTTGACTTTGTTTCTGTTCTTGCCTGGCTGGATTTAAAGGAGAAGTGAAAGCAAGTAACCGAATGTTTTACTCTGGCATAGGCAGACCAGCCTGTCAGCAGTCTATTAAGCAACTTGCTATATTTCATTCATTCATTCATTCAACAAATGCTTACTACGCTTTTACCAAATTCCAAATACAGTTTCTCTGCCCTCTCTTGACTGTTATATCTTTATATGAATTCTTGGAACTATGTAGATGCTTCTGCTGCTTGCTGCCTTTTCAGATCAGAACAAGCTGTGAATGTCTGGATGTGTTTCTGTCAGTGCTTAAACTCTCGAAGTTCTTGGTGGGTTTAATCCCTTTTGGGAAGATCAACCCAGAAACTCTAAATATCTAGAGCTCACCCAGGTTGTCATAGTCACATGAGGGAGGACTCTGGTCTAAGACACTGGGACACAAAGCTCATACCACTGATCAATAAGGTAGACCAACAGAGACCTTCAAAGTCATTTCTGTTCACTGCTTAATTGGATCATATGCCGTTTAAACAATGCAACCCCTAGACCTAGACTCCCTGATAAATTGTGAAGAAAAATAGCACCTTTAAAAATAACTGGTATTTTATTTGTATCAAATTATCCATATAGTTAGATCAGCTACTTCTCCTAGGTTTGCTATGAAAAACAACAATGTTCTGCACTCCTCAGTCTATCCCATTTCTAGCTCCTCCAAGACAACCCTTTCTGCTGCCTTAGCTTTCAGTATTTTACCTTCATTTTATTTCCATATCTCTAAATAACATTATTTTACTTTTTCTTGACGCTTTTCAGTTTTAGGCATTATCTAGCTTAAAAGTATCTGGCTCTCTTTAACCACCGTTGCACTCCAGCTATGCACAATAACTTCTGTCTTGTATAGTTATATCACAATCCTATTTAAACACGTTATTGGGTGTTTACATGATTAGACTGTGTAAAGTCTATTCACCCCCGAGGCACATTGTTTGCTATGATTACTTTCACTTCTTATACACTTTGTCGTGTGTGTTCTTTGCTTAGTTTTCTATATGTTTATCACCAATTCATCTCTAAATTCTCACCCATTTGTCTAAATCTCCTCTTGTTTTGTTCAGATGCATCAACTAATCCATCAATCTCATCTTCCTGGGCACATTCTCCCAGTACCTTCTGGCCTGGCCTGTCTGGGCCGGTTTCTCTCCACGCCTGGTGCACCTTTGTGCTCCTTCATCATTATCTAGGATTCTCTTTACCACCCTCTTGAGTTGGAGCCAATTTCCTGGATCCTCTATCTTCTGCCCTTTTGATATTTTCCCTTGTTTTTATAGAGCATTTCTTTTAATAGAATCCTGAAAAACAGTACACATCTGAAAATGCCGTAAATGTGCCCTCACATTTAACTAAGAATTTAGTTGGATGTATAATTCCATGTTGGAAAAATAATTTTCCTTGGAATATTGTAAACATTGCTTCAATATCCTACTGCTGCCAATTTTCTTGAGAAGTTCAAAGTCATTATGATTTCTGTTTTCTTTACTTTCTTTCTGGGAGTCTTAAATTTTCTTTTTTAAATTATCCCCAGTGTTATAAAATTTCACAGTGACGCACCTTCATGTGAGTCTATTTTCATCCACTGTGCTGGAAATTTAGTGTATCTTTCAATCTGGAAACTCATGTCCTTCAGGAAATCTGAAGGACAATATGAAAACTCATTTCTTTGCCATCAATATTCCTTGTTCTGTCTTCCTAGGACTTCTATTATTTGGATGCTGGACCTCCTGGACTGGTCATTCTTATGGACAGGGATTATTTCATATTCATATTTTTATCTCTGGTAAAATAAATACAGGTGTCAAGTATCTTATTCTCAGCAGTTGCTCAGTAATTGATGGTTGAATCAGACTGAATTAAATGAGTTCATATTAAGAAAATTCTCTCTGGCTAGGATTCCTTCCTTCTACACCATCTTCATTTACTGACATTCTGCTCATCCTCCAAGATCTGACCTGTGTCCTCTCCTCTGATTCTTCTACTCTCTCCCTGAAGCACTCTAGTGCATCTATCATTTACTTCTGTGGTATATATTTAATTGCTTGCATGAATTCTATATAATCTTAGATTGTACACCCCTTGAAGGCAGGGACCTAGTCTTATACATCTTTGTGTACCACCTACCATCCACATATTACCTCCAAGAATCTAACCCTGTGCTTACCACTACCTAGTTCTTAATAAATGTCTGTTGAATGAAAGAATAAATGGAAGAAAGTGAGGAAGTTGATGCCTTTTTAAAAATCCTGTCACAGAAATTCCAAGTAGCTAAGGAATGACTTCAACCAATGAACAAACATAACCCTCAACAATTATAAGGGAAAAGAACTGTTTATTTCACTTAAAGAAGAATGAATACAGAAAAATAAGCCTGCAAAGAATGATGAAAGGTCCTCAAAGTCATTGTTTCTGAATCTCAAACGCAGCAAAAACAGCTATTTAAAAATGTCAGTTGACGCTGGTGGCAGTGTAAATTGGTGCAGCCACTATGAAAAACAGTATGGAGAGTCCTCAAAAAATTAAAAATAGAAATACCATATGATCCAGCTATCCCACTTCCAGGTATTTATACAAAGAACATGAAAACAGTAATTTGAAAAGATATATGCATCCCTGTGTTCATTACAGTATTATTCACAATAGCCAAGACTTGGAAACAACCTAAGTGCCCATTGATGGATGAATGGATAAAGAAGATGTGGTATATATACACAATGTGGTATATATACACAATTAGTCATAAAAAAAGATGAAATCTTGCCATTTGCAACAACATGGATCGACCTTGAGGGTGTTATGCTAAGCAAAATAAGTCAGAGAAAGACAAATAACATATGATTTCACTCATATGTGGAAGATAAACAAACACATAGATACCAGAGAACAGATTGGTGGTTACTAGAGGGAAAACGGGGTGGGAGGAGGGCAAAAAGGGTAAAGGGGCACATGTGTACAGTGACAGATGGCAACTAGACTTTTGGTGGTAAACATGGTGTAGTCTATACAGAAGTCAAAATATAGTGATGTACACTTGAAACTTATATAATGTTACCAATGTTACCTCAATAAAAAATAATAAAATATATATTAAAAAGTGCCAGTTGAATACTTGTTTTTCTTTTCATTTTCACCACAATGTGTATACAGAAATTCAATTTTGAATCCTATTGGCATTGACTCAGGCAGAGTTATTAATTGTATTTAAGGAAAATATATAAGCAATAAGATTTATATTGGTCTACAAAATTATTTTCCAGATTAACTTTATTTTACCACTACCTATGTGTGGTAAAGTTTAACAGAATGCTCGTAGAGAGGACTGTAAGTAAAGGAAACTGAATTTTAATTCTGTTTAAGGGAATAGAATTTCTTTATGAAATCAAGAGTGGAACAATGTAAAAAGGAAAATGACAATCTCAAGTATATCACAATAATGCGTGAATGTAGCTACAGGAGGTATTTGGGGCATCACCATAAAGCACTGTTGGAGGAGATCCAAGTGTGGTTTTTCTATTGACCATGACAGTCTGAGCTGCTCCCAGTGGACAATGTTTAGCTGAGGTCTGCACGTGTAATTGTTTCCAAAGTGTATGTGGGGTATGATTCGTTGACCTTTCAGGTAACTAGACTCAGTCAAAAATTTTGGTATATTGATCTAATCAGAAGAAATGCTTTGGCATCAAGTAAAAACCTTAAATCTAAAAATAATCCTTCAATGTGCAGAAGCATCCTTGAAACAAGATGGGCAAAGTGGTGCGTCTGTTGCTGACACTAGAGCTGTATCCACGCTGCAAAAGAGAGAAGAATTTAGGAAATCATCCAGATGAATCAAGACAAAAACAAACCAATGCATGCTAGCCTTGTTAGTTCTACTGAACAGGATTTTTGATTTAGAATGCTTGCATAATTTCCTCACGATTTCTCTCTAATTTGTATTCATTGAAATGATTTTTTGACTTTGCCTCATTCTCCAAATGTAATTTTTTCTGTCTCAACTGTAATATAAGATAAGGCCTTAGAATGATTGTAGCCTATCTATGTGTTATCCTCAAAAAGAGCTCCAAATTATTGAGTCCCTACTATGTGACAGGCATATTATATATGTTACCTCATTAATCCTGATAACATCCCAGTGAGAAAGGTATTATCAGACCCATATTCCAGACAAGGAAACCAAAGCCAGAGAGATGGAATAACCTGGCCCAGGTCTGAAACTAGTGAGTTTCTAAGCTTGGATTTGAACCTAGGTCCAAAGTTAACTCCACTTTAAAAATGCTACATTACTACTTTTACGTCATTATAACGTAAAACAGATGTTGGTGATTCACTGTCAATAGTCTTTGCACTATGATTTTATTGCCAGGAGTTCAGCCATCTCACCACTCCCTAATTCTTGTAACCAAAGAAGCAATTTTGTGGATGTCTGGCAGAGGCAGGGGTGCAGTCGTGGTTGTAGACATCAAGCTGGCAATTACCAGGTGTCTATTCTGCACCCAGCTCTACGAGGAGCCTAACGGACACACAAACCACTGGAAGATCCAGTCGCCTTCCTTGGTAAACAAAACAAACATTGTTTCTTTGAAAAATTCCCCTATTTCCCAAGCGTTTCACCAATGGCAACTGAAACTATTTTAGGTGCTTCACCATCCCCTGAATTAAGTAGTACTGAATCTCAAAGAGAGGTGTATTCCGTTTTCTACCCTTCTGATAACCATCAAGAAGAATGGCTCAGTTTGGTGCTAGTATGCTTTTAAAAATCCTGTTAATCTCTTTTGCCAACAAAGTGAAAGCAAGCATTTGGCTCAGAGGTTTTGGCAAGCAACAGAGCATGTATTTTATTGGTATCCTCTATTTATGACAATTGATGCTAATTTTCTATTTGTGATCGTGATATAGATTGTCCTTTCTAAGTAAATTTAGGCTAAAAAGTGAGTAGATTGAAATAAAGATATTAAAAAAATAACAATACAAGCATATGGCCATAATACATGTTAACTAATAACACAAGGATATGGCAAGAGAGCCAACCCTAGAGCCTGAACAACTGAAATACAACCAGAAGAGAACAGGCGGGGTCTCAGGCAGCCCATCCTGCAGTGCGTCCTGGACGCGGCTCTGGCCCGGCTCAACTGCAGGGAAAAGCTGTCTCCAACTTCTTCTGTAAAGGATGAACAGAAGTGGAAAATTCTTTCTTATAGAAGAGAAATTTTAGATGAAAAAATTACTCATGTAATCCTCATTCTCAGTAATTATGTGCCACTATAAATAAAGAGAATGACCAATAGGTGACTTTCATTCTAGGCAAACTATAAATACATTCTGGAAATAAGATCGAGTTGTTTATAAGAAGATACAAATAATAAACCTTGACATCATGGTTCTAGTAATTTAAAAAGTTTCACTTGAAGAGATCAAACCAGAATAAGCAGATAATACATATGCTACTTAGTTGTAACAACTGAGGAGTGTCTTGCCTGTGGTACTACTCTTTAAGGTGCAAATACGGGCAACTTAATGGTGGCCTCCCTGACCAACATCAGCCAGTGATGTGATTACATACACTCCACAGAAAGCGAGCATGCCAGATCCAGAGCTGGGCGATTTCATCCCATCATCTGGCTCTAAACACCTTCTATGTACTGACACTCGTATGTCAGCTCTGTGAGGGTAGGATTTTTGCCTCTCTGCTACTCGAACTTGTGGTAAGCTGTCCTGAATATTTGTTGATTGAGTTAACAAAGCCTGCCACTTAAGCTCCTGATTTTATATAATCGTTCCAGAAAGAAATTCTTCTACAATATTTTTCACTTTTCCCCAGTTTCTAAAACAGACTGTCTATAGCATGACTCAACATTACCTCCATGTGTCAGGGTTGTCACTATGAAAATTAAATCAATAAAGCACAGCTATACAAACACTGACCTCCTCAGGCGCTAGTGAGATTCCTGAAGCTGCTTCCCGAAGCTGCTTCCCCAGAACAAATGGGCCCAGGCTGATAAATCTTCAAAACTCTTGCCACCACTTTTTACGTTTTCTGTTCTCTACTGTTGTTGCAAGACTGTCATTATTGTTCACTGTTAAAGTTCCTGATTTTAGTAGCTTCCTGTAAATATATATATATGTATATATATACACACACACATACATACACATATATATTTATAAATATAAATATATATATATATTTTCTGATTGGAATCAAATGCTCTGCAGAGGCAGGGGGGAGATTTTCTATGACATAATTAGTGGAGTGCTGCATAAGATTAGTACACGGGCTTTGTGACATCTTCTTTAGCTACTGAGAACCATTTTCCTTACTTCATGGTTACCAGCTGTGATCAGTCTAGTCAAAGTTGAGTAAGTGGGGTACTGGTGTAAATAATAAATAAATACAGCCTAATAATATTTTAAAGCTCATTAATTTTTCACAATTTGAATTTAATTCTGTGCCAAATTATTTTCCAAGGTAGAACCTGTTTTACTCAAATATGTCATTTCAAAGATAATGGGGTCTTCGTGTTCCAATCTCCATGAGTTCTGCTGATTCATTTCATTTTGCCGTAGGTAATTTATTCTTTTAATTAAAAGTTTTGGTACCTATTAAAATAAAAACCCACTTCTACTGAGAGAGGTAACATATTAACTCCCACCAGTGACTTTAGTTTAACATGAAAACATTCCAAATCCTTTCTTGAAAGCAAGTTTTGATGGTGATTATTGACCTATTACATGTCAGATGGGTCTTCACATGGCACTGAAAATAAAACAAAGACTCTTCCCATAGCCCACAACGTCCTACGGAATATGACTTGCCTGCCTCCCTTCTAATCTTCTTATACTATCTCCACTGGCTCAGCATCTCCTGGCCCCTTTGGCCTCCTTTTGTTAGTGCCTCAAAAATGCCAAGCTTCTGTGCACCTCAGGACATCCATCGTGCTGTTCTCTTAGCTCACAACTCTCTCCTCCCTGGATTTTCACACAGCTGAACTGTCACTTCCTCAGAGAGCCCTCCTTTGAAAACTTATTTAAATGATATCTTCTCTCCATATTATTCTCTTTTGTTGAAAATTGCCTTTTTCTCCATAGCTTTTACCATGCTTGTAATTATTTATTTGTTGATTTGTTCTTTTTTTCTGTCTCTTCCTTTATACTTTAAGGTCTGTGATGGCAAACTCTCTGTGTATTTAGAGGCCTTTCACATCTTCATCATCTGGCACAGTAGGCCTTAAACAAATGTTGATAAAAGGAGGAAGGATGAGGCCACTGGGCTCCTGAAGGCTGAGGAAAGGGAGGCTATGTGGGAAAACGCATTGAACATAGAGAAAGAGCTCACTGGAGATACAGTTGACAACAAAAATTCCCTCTGAGTCCAAAACAGAAAACATAAACTGGCATGAGATGACAGAAGGGAACCTGCCCTCATTCTCAGTGTTTGGAGGATGCCAGGGAGTCGAGGGGAATCAGAGACCTGGAAGAAGGGTGACTCAGTCCCACAGTCCCACTAAAGACAGTGGAGGGGACTTCGCTCATCCAATATTTGCCATGAAGGAATAAGACACCAATATCATCAGACCTCCATTTTTTCAGGAGAAGCTAGAAATGTAAATTTTTACGTGAATTCTACTGATTTTAATGCTGGCAACTAAATTGAAAATTTTAAAACTTTGCAGGGGCCAATATTGAGTGAGCCAAACATACCTAACTGGACTTCCATTTTGGGATCTGTGCTCTCATGAACATCTTTATTCCCTTTACAGGTTTTCCTAGAGGCAAAACCTCTTAAAAGATGAGTGATATGTATAACTCCCTAGCACTCGCTCCCATCCCTTGGAAATCTTGATGGTTTAACACTCAACTTTTCCAAGACAATCAAGACTACTTTGCTGAGTTCTGTCTTCCAAATTCATCTTGATTCCAAAATCTCTCTTGATTATACCTAACTTATTTCATTCACCAATTTACTCAAAAAGTTAAGTGCCTACTCTGCACTAGGCACTAGGGATAAAATCGTAAGCAACAGATTTGTTCTTGCCTCCCTTGAGCTTCTGTCTTATGAAGGATTTAGAGAGGTAGACAGCAGTTACAATGCCACCACCCAGAGCTTATCAGTGCCCACCTTGATTTCTCCTTCTCCATTATTCTTCACACCAAATCGATCCTCACGTCTGATTAATTCTCTTAGATCTCTCAAATCTCTCCACTCCTCTTTGCTTCACAGCCACTGCTACTGCTCTAGCCCAAGTCAACATAATTTTTATTTAAACTACCAAAACAACATTCTAATTTATCTCCCTCCTTCTATCCTTTGACCACCTGCCACAGTCTGCCCTCCACACAACGGCCAGCACATTCCTCTTAAAAAATAAGTTGGATCACATTACTCCTCTAATTCAAAACTCTCCCATAACTTTCCACGTCATTTAGAGTAAAGCTGGAATTCTTACATTGACCCAGGGGCCTAGATCTGGCCACGTTCCTCCTCATCTCCTACCATCTTCTGTCTTACCTGTGTTGCCCCAGTCACCCTGGCCCCCTCAAACACTCCAAACACACTCCTACCTCAGGCCCTTTGCCTTTGTTCTTCTTTCTACCTGGCTGGTCTTCTCCCCAGTGTCCACATGACTTGCTCCCTTACCTTCTTCTACTTGCTTCCCTTACATTTCTACTTTCTGCTCAAATGCCACTTTATCAGTGAGGCTTGTCCTAAACATTTTACAGAAGTAGCACTCAGCCTCTTATCCTGCCCTAGTTTTCTCCGTAACACTCGTCACTATCCTATATACTATTTATTTACTTGTTTATTAACTTAATGTCAGTCTCTCTCCATTAGAATTTATGCTCCAAGAGGACTGGGACTTAATTTTGTACACTTTTGTGTTCCCAGCACCCAGAACAGTGCTTGGCACTGTAGGCAGTCAATAAATGTTTGTGAATGGATGAATGACAGGAAGATACAGGATGCTATGGAAAGAGCTGACCCAGACTTGGCACATCATGGTAGGCTTCTAAGAAGAGGGCACATTTAATTAGCCCTGAGGATAAGTAGGAGATGTTAGGCTGTAGTAGGATGATGAATGTGTGTGTGTGTGTGTGTGTGTGTGTGTGTGTGTGTGTGTGTATGAATGTATGTGTAAAGGCCTGGAGGCAAATGAGAGCATGATGGCTTCAAGAGAGCAGTTTCTATATGGCTATAGCAAAACAGATGAAATAAGACAGAAATAAATCAATAAGGAGAATTTGGAACTGTGGAAAACTGAGATAATCATTCTTTTAAGGTCAGAGAAATGTTGGGCTAGTGTTGCCAGATTTTCTGATTTTCAAAAGAAACTGGATTTTGAAAGATTGGCTCAAATATATAAAAATGCTATACAAACCAAACAAAATATCTGTAGATTAGTGTAGTACCTGACAATTCCCTTTGAACCTCTGACCTCCACAATAAGATACAAACTTTTAGCCCTCCTTAAGCTCTCCTCTAACTATTTTTGCAACTTTATCTTTAATTATTCCTGTGCCTAAATCCAATGCATTGTCTTTCAAACTCAACATGGGTATTCCTACCTGCATAACTTCACATGAGTCCCTTGGAATTCCTGATTCTTTTCCCTTGCTATCTGAATCACATTTCCCTTAAGGGACCAGATGATCCCTTGTCTCCCTGAACTCAGTATGGATCAGTCACTGTTCTCCACTTGGAAGCCACCCCTCCTAGCAAAGGGATTGTGTTGGGACATGCACCTGACAAGGGCTACTGAGGCAGGCAGCTGTAGTTTTCTCTGTGCTGGGTTTATAACTCATTTGTGCAGCTTATGGTTGAACTTTAAAAAAATGCATTTCATCCTTTTTATGTTTCTGATTTTGCTTTGGAAAATTGATTAAAGATGATATATATTTACATGAAAGAAAACTGTCAGGATAAGTCTTGTTGTTTCCTGTTTTCGCGGGTCAACAGCTGTCTAATCTGTTATCATCTAGAGCAAGGATCAGCAAACTATGGCCCAAGGACCAATCTGCCTAGTCACCTATTTTTGTACAGACTGGGAGCTAAGAATGGTTATTACATTTTTAAATACTTGAAACATTAAAAGAATAATATTTTGTGACACATGAAATTTTTATGAGATTTAAATTTCAGTGTCCATAAATAAAATTTTATTGGAATGCAGCCATGCGCATGTGTTTATGTGTTGGCTATGACTGCTTTTTGCACTACAGTAGCAGAGTTGAGTCATTGCAGAAGATACTGTATGACCTACAAAGCCTAAAATATTACTATCCAACCCTCTCAGAAATTTAGATCTAGAGAAGTAATTACTAGACTTTGGGATTTCATGGATCAGTAAAATTGAAGAGTTGGAGAGGAAACAAACACAGAGCTGTTGTCTTTTACTTTATTTCCAAGTAATGACACTTACGCAAATGTTACTGCATCACCAGAATTTAATAAAAGAAAGTATATTATAGCACAAAGAAATAATGGACATATTCTCAGAAAAAGAGAACATTGTGCCTTTAAGAACATACAGCCTTAGAGTTAAACCTAACTGGTTTGAGTCCTGGGTCCAGTTTTCTCTGTCTATGGGAAATTGCCCTCATTACTTAATCTTTTTAATCTTTCATTTCCTTGATTTAAGGGATGTCATGAACATGTTCAGAATTAATCCTTTTTTAGTATTATTTCAATAAGCTGACAAGTTTCTAGGTTATCCTATTTTCCCATGTTATCTCCCAGATCTCACACTACTAAAAATGCCTGTAACATGGGAATGTATCCCTTTCTTTGGCATTTGTCACCTTTATTTAGGTATCCTAATACCAAATTAGTTTTAATATCCTTGAAGGTAGAAACTTCAATTTGTAATTTTTTTTTCACCTTTTTAGTGCCTAATGTGATACCGAGAATATAGTTAGTGCTCCTATAACTATATATAATTCATCCCCTTGATTGAGCACTCACCTGGCTCTCAACACTGTCCCTTCTGCTTTATCCATAGAAAATACTGAGGTTGAGAAACAAATAAAATCATCAGTCTTTTCCACTTACCGGAAATAAATGGCTGCTTTCCAGGTCTGATTAGAGTGGTCCAGTGTTGGCAATACAAACATGGCAGAATGCCTCCTTATATTTCCTTTTATACAATTAATTCTTCTTATGGTCATATAATATAGATCACAAGTTTAGGAACATTTTGCATATGAACCGTGTGGCACAAAGTCAAGTAAGGTCCGTATCAAAATGGGTAACTGTGTTCATAAAGCCTGTGATCATCCGGAAATACAATCAAGAGGAAAATTAATACAGTAGTTGAAATCTATAATTTGCTGGCTTAAGAAAAATGGGCCATCATGGCTCTTTTAAAAAAAATGTATTTAAATAATTACAGGATTCAGCTGTTACAGGATTATGGGATTAATTAATTAATTACAAGATTAAGTTTTAATTCAGCAGAGGACCAAAGAGCCCTCAGAACTCCAGTGGAGTTTTCTCTCTCCCTCTCTGCTGGAGCTACCCTTCAAAGTAATTAAGAACTAATTTCAGAGTAGCCACACATGTAGGCAATCAGACCCAATAGAGGAGACACCTGTTTTCACTTCGATTCCGGCCTGCCTACTAATAGGGCATATTTGTCTTGGGACATTGTGTTTGCTTGTGTAATTGTGCATAGCACATTTTCAGATTTTACCGCAGATGGATCCTGAAAGCAGTTCTGAGTGAATGTGTCTGGATAAGCAAGACACAAAAAGCCCTCGTCATCTTCTGTACAAGCAGACGTAAGCAGAATGAGGCCTTGCCCTACGCTCCGCCCACACCATGCAGGGCAAGCAGGAAGCAGTCTGTGAACAGCCTTGGTCTTGCCAGGCTTAGCAACCAGGTTTCTTTTGTTTGGTTAACAATTCCAGACCCATCCAACCCAAAGGGGTGGAAAACATGCAGGTCAACAGCTAGATAATGAAAGCGCTGACAAGTAGTCCTGATGTCACAGAAGTGAAAGAGGGAGGCTCTGGTCCAGTGGGCAGATATGCTTCAAGTGGGGAGTTTCAGTACCATGCATATTAGCTGCATTTTGACAAGTGTTTTCATGACCTAGCCCAGAGAAGGATGTTCTCAGAGTCACAAAATTGCGAGAAGAATTGCTTGAGTACATGGAGAACATAAAGACGGAGAGAAGAATGGCAAGGAGAACATAATTAGAGGAGAAATAAAACTCAAGGGCAAAGAAACAGGTCAGAATGAAAAACAGCATTCAATAGCTTTGTTTATTTATACGAATGGAAATGAAGTGGAGAAGAGAGGAAATGGAATGGAAAAAGTCTTGCTTACATAGAGTGTCTGCATATTTATGATAAAAGTACTTTTAGGCTTGCATTATCTCACATTTTCCCCAATTTTATATTTTGTTTTGAGTGGACAGAAATATATAAAAATATTAACTATATTTATGACTTCTGTATAAACTGTATGTCCTTAGACATAGTTTTTTTAGATAGTTTTATTGAGGTATAACTCACATACTGTAAAATTCACCGTTTTAAAGTATACAATTTGGTGGGGCACTTTTCATATATTCCCAGAGTTGTGCAACTATCACCACTACCTAGTTTTAGAACATTTCATCACAGCCCCCCCCCCAAAAACGCACACCTGTTAGTAGTCACTCTCCATTTCTCCCCTCCCCCAGCCTCCTCAACCGCTAATCTGCTTTCTGTCTCTATGGATTTGCCTATTGTGGACATTTCATATAAATGGAATCGTACTATATGTGGCCTTTTGTGTCTAGCCTCTTTCACTCAGTATGATGTTTTCAAGATTCCTCCATGCTGTAGCATATATCATTGCTTTATTCCTTTTTATGCCTGAATAATATTCCATTGTATAGATATCTCATATTTTGTGTATTCGTTCATAGGTTGATAGACATTTGGATTGTTTCCATTTTTTGGCTACTACAAATAATGCTACTGTGAACATTTGTGGGCAAGTTTTTGTGTGGACACACATTTTCAATTGTCTTGGGTCCATAAGGCTGGATTCATGTGGTAACTGTATGTTTAACTTTTTGAACAACTACCCAGAATTGTTTTCCAAAGTGACTGCCCCATTTTCCATTCCCTCCAGGAAGGAATGAGGGTTCCCATTTCTCCACATCCTTTCCAACACTTGTTATTGTCCATATTTTGGATTATAGCCATCCTAATGAAGTGGTTAGATACAATGATTCTGAGCGCCCTCCAGAACAGCCTAGCATAGGTGATACAGGTCTGGGTCTTTCATCTGGTTTTACCATCTGATCCATATTATTTTTGGATTGCAGATTAAATTAATTAAAACTAAGAATATCCATTTTTATCCTAGTACAGGTCTGGTTTTACCCTCTCAACAATCAGTCAGTGGATATTACTTAATGTGGGCCATGTTTTAATAATTATAGTGGGCATAGTACATGCATGCTTTTATTTGCAAAGTCAAGTTTTGTGTCAAGTGCTCATGTACACCAAGTGATTAAGCTGATACTGGCTTGAAGTAGAAGCAAGTAGAAGTTGCTGGGACACGACTAACACTGACTGTAACTGCTTACTAACCAAACGGAGCAGCACAGGTAGACAACTTTAGCAATGGCTGATTAGGCCTCTTGCTAACGGAGGTACAAAGAAGCAGTACAGCATGAGGTATTGAAAAGAGCCCTGGCCTGGGAATCAGGGGATCTGGATTCCAGTTCTGCGAATGAACTGTACCCAGTCCTGTTCCCCAGCACTGACTCTGTCCTACGACGTTAGATATGTCTGCTATTTGCTTACCAGAGTCTCCCTGTACTTACCTGAAGAGTGCACCTAAAAGGTTTACATTTTTGCTTCTTTAGTTGACTGCCCTAGATTGTAAGCTTTATGAGGTCAGGGAATCCTTTCTGTTTTGTCTACCACTTCATTTTTAGCACATTAGCCCAGTACTTGACATAAAGTAGCTGGTTATTAAAATATTGTAGAGATCTTGTACAAGTCACTGAATGGCAACTTCAACTTGACATTAATATGGAGTGTTATCGTTTACCTAAATAGTACCTCCCTCTACAGATAAGGCTCTTTATCTGTAAAATGGGAAATGGGGATATTAGTAGTACCTACCTCATTGTGTTGTCATAAGAACTAAATAAAATATAAGTTAAGAAACTTAAATTGGTGGCACACAGTAAACAATTAATAAGTATTCGTCATTATCATTATTTTGCTTCTCACTGCCAGGTATCAGTTTCTCAATAAAAATTAAAAAGTGTTGAATGAGAGTCTCCCTAACATGCCTCCCAGTGCCAGTATTCTGATAAAATGTGTGTTAGTGTAATAATCCATATCCGTGAATATGTGTTTATGAATATTCTGCTTTGGGGGCAGGTAGTATGGTGTCCTGGGTTGACATCTGTATGTAGGAGCTTCATAACAATGGAAGTGCCCAATTTCATTCGTGGAGACAAAATTACATTTGATAGCCTCTATTTTTCTCTAAGTCATTTGTGATTTGAAACTCAGCTTTATTTTTCTCTTGTATATTGATGGTGCACAATGAAATATTAAGGGGGATTTAGAAAAGTTTCAGAAAATGTCAAGTGTCCTTTTCAGTGAAATCAAATCCCGCGGGTTGGTTGCTTTTTGATTTAGGGCCATCACCATGGACCGTTTCAAATTCCCAGAGTAATGTTCAAAGCACACTACTTCTTGGGGGAACCATATCACAGGAAAACACCGGTCCTTTCTGGTTGTCTAACTATGCTCTTAAACTCCAAACTTGACTTCCTGATCTTATCCGGGTGGGAAACACAATATTAATTCCTGCTCTTCTAGAAGTATTTTCTTAAAAATAATAAAACAGCAATAAAATGGCTGTTGCTCAGATTCACTCCAGTCGTACTAATATTGATTTGTGTTCAAGGACTATCTAAAAGGCTTTGTCAGTCATGTTTGATTAAGGCAGCATAGATGATAGTACCCCAACTAAACACCATGGGTAAATTTTACTCCCCTCAATCCATCTTTGTGTCTCTCCTTCCTCTTCCACTTTCCCTGCCCGAGACTAAACTTCCCATGTCTCTTCTCCTTTATCTTTCTTTGTTTTACCTTCTCAGATAACTTGACTTTTGTTCCATCTCCATCTCTTATTCTTTTTCTGAACCTCTTGCCTCTTTCATCTTTCTATTTTAACATGAGGACTCAGAAAGTGATAAGGAGGATAGGGAGGAAAAAGTAGAAAATGAGAAGAAAAATCTGGAGGAGGATGTAGAAGCAAAGATAATTGTGACTGAGGAGGATAAAATGGAAGAGAGGACAGACTACCAAAATACTTTGAGAAACACAAGTGATACATTTTCTGGGAAGAGTAGGGCTAAACAGTTTAAAGAAAAAGTGCCCAGGCTAGACATCAGCACACTTTTACTGACAGTGAAAAAGGACTGCAGAAAATGTTCTAGTAAAAGCAACATGCTATCTGGCTTTTTAATAAACTTACTTCCTCTTTGAAATAGACTATTATAGATAAAGTATTTCTAGGTTGTTTCCCTCCCACTGTTACTTAGAGCTCTTTCGTTCAGCCAAAAATGACAGTATTTACTGTCTCTAACATATTTGAATAGGGTTTCAGGTAAAGAGTAGTTGTTTAATTGAATTCAAGGACCAGGAGTAATACATATATATAAAAGATATCTTAGTAAAAGTGCTAGGTTTTACACAGTCCATTCTTACATGATAATGTCACTATTCTTGAGATTTCCATAGCTAATTCCACTCAGGTCAAGGAGCATTTAGCCGAAATACCACTGAGCAAATCACCTATTACATAACTTTGAGCCATTTGCAGTTCAAATACTTAATATCCGGGAATAAATCTTGGTTGGAATGACAGAATAACAGAAAGAGGGAACCTTTTTTTAAAAAATTTTCTTGTTAAAATATCCCTTTTATTGTGAAATGTAACACAATAGAAATCGTCTATTTCAAAATAAAGTAAATAACCTTAATGTATATTGTAAACTCCTGTCTAGTCATTACATAGGTCAAGAAACATAGCATTGTCAGCTATAGATTTATAGGGATCTCAATATCTGCTATGGTCGGAATGTTTGTGTTCTCCCCAAATTTATATCCTAACCCCAAAAGGTGGTGGTATTAGTAGGCGGGGCCTTTGGGAGGTGATTAATTCATGAGAGTGGAGCCCTCATGGATAGATTAATATTATTATAGAAAGATCCCACAGAGCTCCCTAGCCCCCTTCCTCCATGTAATGATACAACGAGAAGTCTGTAACCTGGAAGAGGGCCCTCGACCAACCCTGCTGGCACCCTGATCTCGGACTTCCAGCCTCCAGAACTGTGAGAAATAGATTTCTGTTGTTCATCAGCTCTCCTGTCTGTGGTATTTTGCTATAGCAGTCTGAATGGACTAAGACAACATCCAGTAGAGCAAGCCCTCCCAACTTGTTCTTCAGGAGTGGCTTAGTTCTCCACCATTTGTTGTTCCATCTACATTTTAGAAATAGGTTTTCAAGTTTTAACAAAAATCTTGCTGGGATTTTGATTGGGATTGCCTTGGATTTATAGATCGATATGGAGAACATAGTATATTTATCAATTATTTATTTAGGTCTTTATTTTTTTCATAAAGTTTTATAACGATCTCTGTAGAAGTCTGGCATATGCTTTGGCAGATTTATTTCTAGGTATTTGATTTTATAAAGATTATCTCAAAACACTTTATATGTGCCAAAGTCTTGGACATACTTTGATAGATTTTTTTTCCCCAGGTAGTTGATATTTTATAACATTGTAAATACTCTCTCTATTTAAATTTTACTTTTTTAATATTTTGTCAGTCAGAATGAAATCTGATTTTTGTCTATTGATTTTCTATCCTGCAAACTTGCCTAGCTGTCTTTTTAATTGTAATAATGTAACTGTAGATTCCTTTAGATTTTTTAATGTACAAAACCACACATCTATAAATAGTAATTTTTCTCTTTTTTTTTAATTCTTATACATTTCTTTTCTTTTCTTACCTTACAACACCAATTAGGATTTTTAGTGCAATATGAAATAGAAATGTTGATGGCAGATGACTTGTCTTGAAAGAGAAACTTTCAATATTTTTACCATTAAGAAAATGTATGTTACAGGTGCTTATAGATAATCTTTGTCCAATTAAGGATTTTTTGTTTGCTTGTTTGCTATGGGATTTTGTTTTTTAATCATGATGGATATTGAATTTTGTTAAGATCTGGGTGCTAAGGTGCTTATTGTTACTGGATTCTCATTGCTTCTAGACCTTTTTAGTGAACAGAGCTAGGAAATACAGGTGTGAATACACTCACACATACACATAAATCTGTATCTATCTCTATATCCATCTGTGTGTGTGTGTGTGTGTGTGTGTGTGTGTACCCATGAGTTTATAACTGATACCTCTAATTCCAATCCAACACTACATGGCTCATTTTAGCCTTTCTTCTTTGCTTATTTGTAATTCCTTTCTTCAGTAAGAGAAACCAGATCTCGTTATCCAGAATATATTTATTTATTTTCTCAGTCCTAGAATACCCATAGAGTAGTTTTAGAATTTCTAACCCACAACCCTGTGAAAAACAAATTTACTAACTAGAGTACTATGTTTGTATGTAGTTCCTTTTGTCCTTAGCCTTAGAGCTGCTGCGAAAATATTGTTTTACAAAGTTACTTAGGTTCCCTCGTCCCTTTTTCCCCCCACCCCCTTCAGTGTGATTATGTTGTTGATTTGTATTACAGCAAGGTACATTTCTTACTGTTTATATTCCATTTAGGGTTGCTTTCACGTCATAGATGAATTTTTTTTTATTTTGAAATTAAATTATATTAAATTAATGGTCATGAAATATTACTATGGTTCTAAGAGTCAGAACTATACGAAAGGGTGCACTCAGAGCAGTATCACTGATCATCCCTCTTTTCTGCTTCAATTCTCCCATTCTTTCCATCCCATTCCCACTACCCTTCGTAGGTAACCTACCTCATTATTTTCTGTTTTATCTGTCATGTGTCTTTTTGCATAGATGAGCAGATGGATATATTTTATCTCATATTCCATTTCTCTTACAAGATAGCTTACCATAGGTACTCTTGCATTTGGCTTCTTTATGTTTAATGATATGTCCTGGAAATCACTCCATATCAGTTCATAAATATCTTCCTCTTCCTTTTTGTTACTGCTGCACAATACTCCAGAATTTATTTAACCACTCTCCTTTTTATGGAGATTTATAATGTCTCCAATATTTTGCAATGGAAATAAAGCAACAATGAATAACCTTGTACACGTGTGTTTTTGTATTGTTGGAGGTGTAAATTCCTAGAAGTGGCATCACTTGGTCAAAAGGTAAATGCATACGAAGCTTCATTAGAAATTGCCAAATTCTCCTAGAATGGTTGTACCAGTTTGCACTTGCATCAGCAGTATATGAGACTGTTTCCCCATAGCTTTGCCAAAAGAGTGTGTTGTCATGCATTTTAATAGTTGCTGATCTGATAGCAAAGAAATGTTATAACAGTATTTTAATTTTTATTTATCTAATTAGTAATTTTGAACATCTTTTCATTTGCTTAAGGGCTATTTTATATCATTTTTTCCTGTAAACTGTCTTTCATGTCTTTTTCCCATTTCTCCATTGGTTTTTCACCCCTTGTCCCTCAAGTCTTACGAGTTCTTTGTATATTAGGGATGTTAGTCCTTGCTCTGTAATATATATTGAAAATATTTTCTCTCAGTGTATCAATTCTCTTTTGACTTTGATTATGGTGTGTTTTTTTGCCATGCACAAATATTTGTTGTTGTTACAATTATATTAACCATTTCTGGATTTTAAGACATAGTTAGAAAGACTTCTCCTATGATGAGATTAAAGAGACATTCACCTATGTTTTACTTCTAGTATTTGTATGATTTTATTTTTTACGTTTAGGATCTAATCTTCTTGGAGTTCATTCTTGTGTGTGGATCTAATTTTATATTTTTCCAAATGGCTACTCAGTTTTCTTAGCACCATTTATTTATAAGCCTATCTTTCTCAATGCAGTGTGGTACCCTGGATTGGATCCTGGAACAGAAAAGGACATTAGTGTCCGAGGCTCTGTTTCCACTTTGGTAAAACGTGGCTAATATCTCTTTCAAAATACTGGTGTGCAACTTAAATGAGGTACCCTATACACTATGGTGGGCACTTAATAAATACTAGTTTCCTTCCTATTAAACGATTACTATCTGTTGGCTTAGTCTAGATAAAATAAGTATCTGTCTAGAAAGTGGTTCTCAAATAGTAATGTTCATAAAAATCACCTGGGATGCTGGCTAAAATGCAGATTACTTGGCCCTGTCCTTTAGATACTCTAACTCAGTGGGTCTGGTGTAGCTCAGGAATCTGCATTATATCTAGGCCTATGTGTGATTTTGAGACCAAACTCCAATAAGCATTAGCCTAAGGGGTGTGCCTATCTCATACAACCCCATGGTAATGACTACAAATATGCAAAAATTACAACCCAGCTAGGGTCATAACTCACTATTCATAAAACTACTTTAAATTAGTGACAGAGCAATATGTCTATGATAAAAATACTGAAGATTTCAAAAGTAAAGAGTGATTAGAGTTGATTTTAGTTTATTTGAAATAGGTAATTTTTGAGACAGATCATGAAGAAAATTAGGAAGGAGAATGAAAGGGAGCAGTTGTGTTCGTGTGGTTAGTGACTCTTGGGTATGTTAGTATTCTGCCCACACTGAAACATCCTCCCCTAGAATCTGACAACATGGAGGAGAAAGATAGAAAGATGCATCTTTTTATTGGCATTTCCAAGGCTACTTAGAGAAAATAAAAGATAAAGGGGATCTCTTCCAGAACAGGTATCTTTTTGAGTTCCAATTGAGCTAAAAATAATATGTGCTTGACTTACCCATGAATTTAAATTTTATGCCAGAAAATTTCTCACCAGCTACTGACTTCAATAAATAGATTGATGCTAAGAGCACATTTACTATTTAGAACCCATTACAGAAGAATGCTGTCTCTATGTCTCTTACTCCAATACTGATATAGGCAGCAGGTGACTGGGAGACCATAGCTATGATTCATTCAGGAGTATTGTGTCTAAAAGTAATTTTTGTGGCAGCTCAACCACTGAGTGATTTCAAATTTCTAAATAGACGGTAAAGTACATCAGCGTGATTAAATGCACTCCCACAAGAACAAGTGTTTGCTCTCAACATCATCATGTAGCCTGTACAACTCTAATTTGAGAGTCTAGATGTTCAAAAACACCTGTCACAATACGTTGAACATGATTATGTTTTGTGTGGTGGGATAGTGTGTGACAAGATCAAGCTCTTGACTGGAAAGTATAATAGGAAGTGACCTCTTTCCTCCAGTAAGGATTCAGCTGCCATGGTGATGTGTTTTTTTATTATCTAGAAATTTTTGAAGATTAGAGACCAACTTAGCCTATTTAGAAAACTTGGTCATTTTATTCCAGTTGAATGATTTCTCAGGACTTTGAGGAGTCAAATACATATTAAGATGAGAACTCCCTTTGTCTCATTTGAATGGGGAAAAAAGAATGTATTGAAAATAACTATCAAGATACACTACAAATAATATATTTATCTATATACATATATACATATGAGTTACATCAGACACTACTTTCTAGGCTGGTGATGATATCTGGTCTTTTAAAAAATACCTCTGTAAAGGAGCACCCCTCACACACTGGAAGCAGAGAAGAAGGGAAATAGATATGTGTATTTTATGTTTATAGAAATTTTCTAGGAAAGATAAATGCTTAAGGGACTTTAAAATTACTATAAAAATGGTATGAATTAAAATGTAAAGCATGAGTATCAATTTTTTATGTATCAATGTTATGTCTACCTTGTTCTATTTCATTACATCCAAGTCTATATCATTATATCTCAGACTTCTTCAGGGTGGCCTTCTTCAGCAGGATTCAAGATCCCGCGCCATGCCCACCACTCCACCCATTTCCCACCACCCAAAGGAAGAAAGAACTAGGTGAAGACAAGAAAGTATCACTATACAAGCAAATACACACACACACACACACACACACACACACACAGAGAGAGAGAGAGAGAGAGAAAGAGGAGGCACTCTGATTTTAGAAATGGTAGAATGGATGATTCACACTGAAACCACATAACATAGACACATAAAATCTAGTCATTACTGAAATTATGGCTCGTGGGCCAAAAATACTGTTGATGCACATATGCATCACCATGTACTGTAGCATTAACCAAACTACCACAGTAAATAAACAGATAATAATGTAGCTAAAATAATAATAAACTAGAATTAAAGGCAAGTAGAACAGCATCTGAAAATGACATCTATTTTAAGAGAACACTGGTGCTATATCAATACCAGGTTTCTGGCATTCAAATTGTGTGTTTGCATGAAATACTTGAACTCTACCACGTTGCATAGCATAGTGTGTCAGCTGGTCTTCATAGTAGAATAATGAATTTAAGTCCTCAGTATGCTCTGTTAATGTGCTAATTTGTTTTGCAAATATCAAATTTAAGTAACTCTAATAGTTTACTCATTAATTTAGTCATAAGTAGCCTTAAGTCTGATGTGAAAATAAAAGTATATGGATTTACATATCCCTTACATGTAAGAACTGATAAGGGGCTTGCATTTTGAGAGTTGAGAAGTATATTAACAGCCTGCTAATGGCCTTGGACCTTACTTTAAGAGTCATTTGTTATATGGCCAAAGAGAAAGAGCACAATTCTTTAAAAATAGCCACAGATTAGTGTATGCAGATGTGGCACATTGTTTGACTGGATAATTTCACACCGTCGGGAGCATAATTCAGTTCTCAGTGTCACTGGTTAGGCTGAACTCGGGGCCTTTTTGCACAAAAACACATTACAGAGTTGAGAAGAGCTTTGAGGTCACAGAAAGACAACTTTCCTTCCAATAACCCTGCAGCCAGATTAGACGGAATTAGAAGTCTTTGTAATTGTGTTAGGACCTGAGGGTTACAGTATCTCTAAGTGGTTTGACTGAAGACCAGTCAAATGTGCGCAGCTGTAATTTCTAAACATTGAATCTATAACTCCCTGGGTCATATTCCTCAGATGCCAGCTGACACAGAATGGAATATTTGCCAGAAAATTCACGCTGAAGCCATAACTCACCCAAGTGTCCCCCTAAGACTATCGTAATATCCCCAGATTTCCTCAGTCTCCAGCCAAAGTTATGCTCCATTTCTTCTTTTCACAATCAAATTACAATGAAAAAATGATTTTGCTTGAAATAGCTGAAAAAAGATCTCAGGTATGGCCTGAGGAGATGATATAACATGAATTGAGTTGTCTGGCATGTTGATATAAAAATGTCTGCTCTCCACAGACTGGAGAATTTAGGATTGTTACAGACGCTGAAAATTGTATTAATCTGGAAAACAGATTTGTTACGCAGCATCTGTTTCCAGTAGATTCCTGACCCTCCCCAAATTTTAGAGCCGGCTTTATTGAGGTCAAGGGAATATCTCAAGTAACACACATAAAATTGTTCAAGACATTGATCTTATTTCAGATAAAAATAAGATCTCAATTATCCTGTCTTTTGCCTAACTCTTTTATTACTTTTTAATGAATATAAAGTTATCCTTTCAAACTGCATGTATGTGTATGTGTGTGTGTGTTGCATCTTCATATTGGACTGGTTACATCTTTAAATTTAGCTTACATGTTTTCTACTATTTCTCAGAAGCTCAGCTAAAAACACGTTCAATCCTGTAACTGCCTTATTCTAGACAACTATCCGCAGCAATTATTTTAACGTTATCTGCAACATCTTCCAACCTCTGGCTTTTACTTTTAATGGAAAATGAAATTCTTTGCTTCACTGATGTGCACGTTGAATTTCTTGAGATTCTGATTCAAGCAGGAAAATGTACTTAACTCCTCCTCTAGGTTTTAGCAGTCTCTTTGGTCTAGCAATGAAACACCCAGACCCTCTCCTCAAACTGGGGTCCCCCACTCCCATGCTCTTTTAGCATCGAAATAAGAAAGAGCTGCCAGCAGACATGAGTGGAGCAAGTTGTTTATATGAGTTCCAAAGAGGAGAGACACACAATTATGGAGCTGCTGGAATGTCCAATGCTCTGACAAGATCCAGTCTGGAGAGAGAGCAAATATATGATAAACTGCCTCAATTCTTGCCTCCCATGTTTGCAGAAAACATCTTTAATCTATCACAGCACTCTTTCCAATGTCAGCTCTATGGAGAGAGGGATTGATTGATTGGTTAGTTGATTTCACTCTTCTATGTGTTGTGAATTCCCCGGAACCAGAACAGTACCTGACCTGTTCCCACAGTAGGCATTCTATAAAGAATTATTGAATAAATGGAATAAGTGACTCAAATGCAGCTTCAGAATCCTTTGCAACACAATACCCTAGGTAATCACGATGGAATTTGCTTGCCGTCCTTGGATTCTGGGTTCTTGCAGGCTGACTTCATTGTGAGGATGTCAGGACACAGAATATGAAAGCAGCAAATTGTTAGCTTGCAAAGCAGGCCTAGTATCTTTTCTGGCTCTGATCTATCCCACATTATGGCTCTAGGGCTGATCTGCTCTAAGGGAAATACTAAGGTTGATGACTCTAACATAAGACGGCATGGTGCAAGTCTAAACAATGCAGGCACAGTCACCTATGTTAGATTCCTAGAGCTGCTATAACAAATTACCGCGAACTGGATATGGCTTAAAATAATAGAAATTTATACTGCCCCATTTTTGGAGGCTAGAAATGTAAAATCAAGGTTTCTGCAGTACCACACTCCCTCTGAAGGCTTTAGGGGGAGCCTTGCCTCTTCCTGCTTCTGGAGGCCCCAGGTGTTCCTTGGCTTTTGGCAGCACAACTCCAATCTCTGCCTCCAGCATCACGTGGCCTTCTCCCCTGTATATTTCTGTGCGTCCAAGTCTCCCTCTCCTTTCTCTTATACAAACACCAGTCATTGGACTTAGGGCCCACCCTAATCCAGTAGGACTTTCATCTTAACTTGATTACATCTACAAAGACCCTATTTCCAAATAAGGTCACATTCACAGGTACCAGGGGTTAGGATTAGGACATACCTTTTTGAGGAACACAGTTCAACCCACTCCAGTCACTGTCTTCATGGATCTTACAATTGAGAATGAAGATTTAGATAAGTAAACAGAAAATTACAACCAGGTGATAACGTGCTTTCATAGGGGAAGTAAAGGATGCTGTGAGAACAGTTGGGAGGAGCATCTAGCCAGATTGACTAAGGGGCTCAGGATAGCACTCAATAGGACGTAACAGAAATCTGACAACAATGGCCTAACTAAATAGAGATTTATTCATATTACATAACAAGAAGTTGGAGTCAAGCAGTTCACATCTGGTACAACTGTTCCAAGCAGTCACTGAGAACCCAGGCTCCCTCTGATTGCCTTCTCTTCCAGTGTGGCTCTTGTTCTCATGGCCACAAAATGTCTGCTTCAATGCCAGACGTCAAGTCTCCATTACAGATAAGAAGGAAAGACGGGAAAAAGGCACATTTGGCCTAGGTCTGGTGCTTTACATCCTGGAGGCCCCACCTGGTAGACTTCTACTTACAACTCACTGGCCAGGACTGAGTCACATGGCCATTCATATTTTCGGAGAGACCAAGGAGGTGAGCATTACTAACTGGACATACATCAGTCTGTACAGAATTGGAGTTCTATTAGTGATGTAGAAAGGAAGAAGGGAATTAGGTTGGTAACCAGCATATTTGGCCACAGAAACCATCCCAATGATAATGATGCCAAAACTGAGATTCAGAGATTGAGAGTCCTCCCAGTGCAGAAGGCAAGGAGGAGTTTTCCAGACAGAGGGCAGAGTAGTTATACAAATCCAGAGGTAAGAAAGAGCCAGGCAAGAAAAGATGAGAGACTTTAACTATGTCTGAATTGCAGTGTGAGGTGGGAAGTCACATGAAGAGATAAAGCTGGGAAGGAAAGTAGCAGTGGTCGAATCATAAAAGTCCCCATAAGCTGTATGTATCAGTTAGGACTTTTGGATTAGAAACCAACTTTAGGTGTTTTAAGCAGAAAATAAAAGTATTAAAACGTTTTTGGGCAGCTCACAGAATTTTCTAGGGCTAAAGAATGACATCAGGCTGCACTGTTAGGAAGAAGGTCCAAATTATGATGCAGAACTGATCAGTGGGGCTGCCACTGCCGGCACTGTTGAGCATTGACCCCACTGGACACTGGATACTGTTGCTAAAATCCCAGCCTCTGGGAGCCTAGGAACTCTCCCCTCCTGAAACTTCCTTACTATCCACAACTTGCGTCACCTCCCAACTCAGTGTGTGCAAGAGGTCTTGCTGGGCAAGACCCCTATCATGTGCCTAAATTCTAGCTCACAGGGAAGTCTGAATATGTGGCATTTTTTACTTCTGACATGAGCAGTGGCTCTTCCTCTCATCAAGAAACTTCCCCAAGCATAAAAAGAAGCTTCAGATGCTGGGCATCCAGAGACAGTGACAATAGGCCACCTTTTTGAGCAGTAGGGTATCAAGGAAGGACTGTAAGTAGGGGAGGGACCAGAAAAGATGGCATTTTAGTAAGATCCCTCTGGCTTCAAGGTGAAAAGTGGGTACAGAGGAGGAAAGTGGAACAGCCAACGGCCTCTATGAAATAGCAGAGAGAAAGTACAGGGAGTACCTGAGAGGAAGGACAAAGACCATGGTCAGGAAGGGAGACGTTTGAATTTAAGAGTAGGGACCGTCCTGAGAGAGGGAGAGGGTCTTGCTATCAGGGAATGCCTCTGAATAAGGAGATGGTGTCAACATTGGGGCCAGAAACTGGGTCTTCTGGATTATGCCAGACTGCCTTGACCAATGAGACAAATCACTATGACACTGAGCCTTCCTATGCCTGGTTTAAAAAAAAAAAAACGAGAAAAATTATGTTGTTGGGTGAGATGAAGATAAGGGGAGGCAGAGCCTCACCTGTTCTCTTGCCCTCTGGCTGGTGCTGCTGGGCCAAAAGCAGCAGACGTTTCCTCCCCATGGCAGGGCAGGGGCCTAGGACCCCACCTCATCTTGTCCCTGCCCCAGAGTCAGCCATAAATACAGTGAAGGGTCAGAGTGGACCCTCATCCCAGCCTGGGAGGAATAAAGCACCAGGACTGAGTGAGTAGCTGGGGACATAACCTGAGATCCCGCCTGGCCAGCTTTCCCTCTCATGGTGGCATCTTCATCTCAAACGAATTCATACGGATTTATTGCCATGGTACTTTCCTCCCTCCACACCTGAGGAAGCGAAGTCTCTAAATCCCACTAAGATTAAGCCCCAGCTCCAGTTGCAAGAAAACATAAATAATGAAAATTTCTGGATATTCTCCTTTCCATCTTACACCAAATCACAAGAAATAACCTGGATATTGCCTTTTTAGCAGCTTTGGGGCCCAGCAGCTTTTCCTGTGAAATAGTAATGGAATGCTGCAAAGCAGGCCCAGGGCTCAGCGCCCGGGGTGCAGGAGTACCTGCAGCAACACTCAGGGGGCCGCCCACAGGCGGCTTTGGCAAATTCACTTGGCCCACGTATGACAAGCAGGGGGCTTGGGGGTTCCCACACCCTCCAGGGAAGGGATGAAATAAGGGCCTGCTGCAAAAAAGCCTATGAACAATGGGCATGTGGCTGGAACTATGACCCCAAGAGAGGTGGCAACTCACCTTTCTGAATGTCTAGACAAAACCGGTTGCAGTTCAAAGGTCATCAGTGCAGGGAGAGAGCAGAACAGGCATGCCACAGCAGAGAGAAGTGAGGGTCGCGGGCCACTCAGTGGATGTAAGACTCCGGCTACCCCCACCACAGGGACACAATTAGTTCCCCTTCATGTACCAGGACCCCATTGCTACATCTTGGACAGGAAAAGGGAGTCATCCGAAAGACATCATTTAAACCCTTCCTGATTAGCCATTGAACATTAAGAAAAGAGACCATTTAAACTAGAAGAAACTGAAACACCATTGACTGGCAAGTCTTTTCCCTGCTGGTGGGGACCTCATAAGGAAAGTCAGTTCAGCAGTAGAAAATAAAAAACTGCTTTTTGGGTGCACATTTGAGGTTAGAGAGAGTAGATTTAAAATACAACTGCATTTTGCAGTCACATTTGTTTCTGTTGATTTTTTTCACGCCTAGGGCTTTTTTTTTTTTTGGATGGCACCAAATTTATTTTTCCCCATGTTTATGTTTGTTTGTGTGACTTGATTATTTTTTGGCAACAATAACTTGAAAAAGTGTCATGGGTATACGGTGCCAAGTTGATCACTTCTCATCACTCCCAGCAGCGCTTCTAAAGTGATGCTAGGAATTATCCAGAAAGATATTTTAGCCAGAGCCATGGTCAGGAATTCCTAAAGCCAGGACAGAACAGTATCACTCTTTGCCTCCTCATTTTTTGCTCTTTCCCATTGTACCCGAACACTTGAAACATTTTAAAATGTAAGCTCCAAGAAAATTATAAACACATTTCAAACACATCATTTCCCTGGCTAGCCCCTTCTCTATACTTAGCCTGAAAGACTAGCCATATGGGTATCCCCTGAGATAGTCCTCATATTTATGGCAAAGTAGTCCAATTTCCAATAGACAGGAAGATAATTATGCAATATGAAATCTTTCTTTCCTCTCTCGTTCTCTTAAACACACACACATGCACACGCATATACACTCTTTCTCTACTAACACATCCTCCTGCATATACACTTCACAGTTGTATCAAAATAAGAACAGTTCTTGTCTTAGTGTGGCAAGAAACACCTTCAATGACAGTCATGATGTGGGTGGCTAAAAAAAAAGGTCTATTCTCAGAGCCTTTGGACGTTAATCAAGTCTGAAGATCTCAGCTAGATATCAATTCTCTACTTCCTTCTCAGTTGTTGATCTAGTAACTGGTAGATCAATGTGTCAAAAAACCAGAAGTTTTCAAAGTCTTAGCAAACTCAAAAGACTATTTTTTAGGTCTGTTGATAATTTGCGGGACTTCTTTAATCTAGGTAGGATAGTTATTTTATCAGTTGAATGAAATTTCTGCAGTTTACATCAGGCAATATATAGAGAAGTATATGAGTAGGCAGAGATAAAGATAGAGGTATATGCACCCGCACACACAATTTGAGGGTCTCTAGACTCTGCTCTGTGTATGTGTGGCCCATTCATTTCTTCTTTTTACTTTCCTAATTGATCTATCAACCAAGGTTAAGCAGGGCCTTTGTGAAGCCTTCTTACAAAATAGTTACTACTTGGCATAATTCAGCAACCACCTCACAATTTGCTTTCACAGGCATTATCAGCAGCAATTACTCCTATAATAGTCGCCATTATATCTTGACCCGTAGTGTTCAATATCCAGTGATGGTGTCCAGCATTCCTAGATTGGTTGTATAGGCTGTATAAGCTCTTAGTGCAACTCCTGGGCTATTTTAAGAGATGTTAACACAAAAATCTGCATGTCCTTTTCTCCTAGTTTTAATTATCCCATCATTTCTTTTGCAGGCGAGAATATTCATTTTCTCTCACCAATTTGATTCAATTATTCGGGTTACAAGTGCCAGATTGGAACATATAACCAAGAGTTCTAAAACGAGGATAAAGGGCATCAGAGAGGATGAAAGAGTGGAGGGTAGAAACACTGTTGATTTTCCTCATCAAGCAAACCTTGTAAGAGTCACCTTCAGACACAGAGGCTGGGGATGAGAACTAGGCTAGAAGATGGTGGGATCCAAAGAACTCATACTACTGGGAGGCACAGACCAAATGCTCAAACAACCATTTTCATGCTCCTGATTCACACTGCTAATTTAAGCATTTGTTTTTGTTTTTTTTTTTTTTTGGTGAGGAAGATTAGCCCTGAGCTAACATCTGTTGCCAATCCTCCTCTTTTTGCTGAGGAAGATTGGCCCTGGGCTAACATCCATGCCCATCTTCCTCTACTTTATATGTGGGACACCTGCCACAGCATGGCTTGATAAGCCGTGCATATGTCCACGCCCAGGATCTGAACCTGCGAACCCCAGGCCACCGAAGCGGAGCATGTGAACTTAACCACTACACCACCGGGCCAGCCTCCAAGCATTTCTTTTAAAGAGTGATGTAAGAGTATTTTCCAGATAATTGATTACGTTAGGCAGTCAAATATCTCACTTTTCCTCTTAATAAGGTTAAATCATTAGTATTTTCTAAAAGTGCACCATTGTTATGACTTATTGCAATTTGCTTTATCAAAATAAAGCATTAATCCCCCTCTCATGCCCTTATCTCTAAATAAATGAGTATATATCTATCCTAAAAAGGTCCCAGTAGGAACCAATAGTATTTGCAATAATAGAAACATTTAATTCTTTGCTGTGAAAAACTAATAGAATAAAAAAGTGCATTTTATGCCTCATTTTACCTCACATCAAATTTATGCATCTTAAATGTTACACATCAATTGAAATGAAGCACATTTGATACAAAATGCACATTAGCAAAATTATAGGATTTAGATATACAGTAAAAATTGTCCAATTATTTGTTTCCAGTCTTCTTGTCACACTCAGTTCTTGATTGTTGCTGTCATCATTTTTCTGGAAGCTCATTGGTCCTTATTACTGGTCAAGGTAAACCTTCATACTCTTTTACTCTGTGCTGTTTCAGCTGGTTAATTATTTGAGTGTGGTTACAGATTTTGCTTAATATACCTACACAGAGTCACTATGAAACTACATTAAAATGGATTAACATAAAGTAGAAAAAAATATTCTCTCTTGTGTCCAACATCTTAATTTATTTACCAATATTTATCCAATAAGAAGGTACTCACTAGCGACTAGAAGGATGTACAACTATGACATACAACTATCTCCTAGGGCTTTGGGGAGAAAAAGGAAAAAAGGAGGAAGATTGGCAACAGATGTTAGCTCAGGGCCACTCTTCCTAAAAAAACAAAAACCCAACTTGGCCACTGAAGAGCTATATGATCATAGGCAAGGTTCGGTTTCTTCCCTATTAAATAGAGGGAGTAATGGCTACTTCCCAGGATTGCTGATAGAACCAGTTGAACACGTGAAGTGCTACATAAGGCATGATTGGTGATGATAATAAAGGAAGTGAGAAGTGAAATGAAGTGCTAATTGGATGTAACTGAGGGAACAGAGCAGTAATAGAAATCAAAGAAGTAAAAAGTGAGCACTGGGGAGAACCCGCACAGAGCAGGATATCTCTCTACAAAACCCAAGCCAGGTCCTCAGGTCATCTGGGCGGAGACTGCATTTAGAAGCCTGTATGCTGACATCTGCCTATTGCAGTCTCTTCCTGGGTGAGTTGGAGACCTCATCTCTATAGTGGATTGAAAGCTCATAGGTCATTGTTGACAGAAGAACTCATATCATTGGTGGCTGCTTCTGGATTGATTGTCTATTTAATTAAATGACCAGACAATCAACTTAGCAACACTAGTTCAGCAGAACTCCTGGAAAGTAAGTGTGCAAAGTGAGGAGATGTTGGGAGAAAGTTGCTGTGAAGTTAGCCTTTGAGATTTACTCAATCGTTGCAAGAAGATTTAGTGAGTAACTACCATTTGCCAGACATCCTTACATATTGTGGAAAGGGAGGGAAATTACAATAAATTATAAGAGAGAAGATACAGCTGAGGCCTAAAGGAAGAGTAACAGCTCACCGGGCCAGGAGGGAGGCAAATACACTCCAGGCAGCAGGAGCAGCACATACAGCTCCTCCAAGGTGAGGGAAAGCAGAGGTCTGTGGAAGAACTGCAGGGAGAGGGGCCGCTGGGTTTATCAGGAGAAGACGCTGGGGAACTAAGAAGTCACCAGAACAAGCAGGCAACTGTAAGTCATGTTACAGAGTTTGCATTTTATCCTAGGAGCTTTAGAAAGACATTAATGGTTTTAAGTGGGGAAAATAACATGATCAGATTTACAGGAAAGAAAGTTGACTCTGGCTGCAGGGTAGAGCATGGGTTGCAGAGAATTAAGGCAGGAGTTAAAACAATTAGGAAACTCATTTGAGAGTTGAGGCAGAGAACTTTGGTGGCCCTGACTGAGGTAAGTGCAATGGAAATGGGAAGAAAGGATTTGAATATAGGAATAAGGTGTAGAGGAGTGCAGATTGAATCCTAGTAAACTACTTTAAATCATTATAGATAAGGAACACAGGGAGAGTCTGTCTGGAGTGGTTGGAGTTGGAAGAGAGAGGATGGATTCAATTCTGGAGAGGTTGCCTTTTTAGTGCCTGCACTATATCTTATTGATATGTCTTGTAGGCCATGGTATCAATGGATCTGGTACTCCAGCAACTAGGCTGAGCTGGAGATAGAGATATGGGAATAACTGATATTTAATAGGAATTGAAGTTGTGTGGATGGCTGAGACCACCTCGGGGAAAGTGAGAGGGTAGCCTGGGAATGAACTCTGAACAACAATTCCGTGGAATAAATGAGCAGAGGACAAGAACTTCATGAAGAAGACAAAGAAGGAATGGTTAAAGAGGGCGGAAGAAAACCAGGTATTGTGGTGCCACAGAAACCAAGAGAAGAGGGTGTTTTAGAAAGGACCCTTTATGGAAGGGTAATCTATTCTGTCAAGTTTCACAGAGAAGTCAGTGACCTTTTGAAAGCAGTTTCAGTGAAATGGACAGCCATAAGCCCAATTAGAAGAGAGTAGATTAGAGAGGGTGGTGAGCAAATGGAGATAGTGGGAATACCTCTTTCAAGAATTTTGGCCATGAAAGGAAAGAAAGAATTAGGGTGGTAGTTAGAAAGGGACAGCCAGATTTTAGGCCACAAGTAGCTACCCAAAGAAGCAGCTTGTCACTGGAGCTGAGTTCATTGGAGCTAATGGATACCTTTCACAGTCTTTTCAGAAGGGAGGCCTACAGCTAAATTGGCATGTGGAGAGAGAGAGCTCTCAACCAGAAAAAAGAAATGTATATGGAAGAAGCAGGGAAGGGATGTTGGGATCATTTACATCATTTTTTATAAGCAGAAAAAGGCAAATGGACTTACATTTTTTATTAGTTCTCTCTCTCTCTCCCTCTTTCTCTCTCTTCCATCGCTCTTTCTATTCCTCGCCTATATATTTCATTTAAGAAGACTCTTTAGTCTAGCAAAAAAGGAACTCTTCATCAGAAGAAATAATCACTAACAGCCACCACGCATGGCACTGTCCTGTTTTCATACAGTCTTGATATTCAGTTCTCCTTTATCACATTCTGCACAACTACTTCTCTTTTTGCTTAATAAATCAAATTTATTGCGAATCTACAAAAACTAAAGAGCCAAATGACAGGTAGTTCTAACTGAGACAAGAGCCTTCTTTTAGATCCTTTAAAAGCGGTTTTGAGAATATTTTCCAGCATTTTAAATAAATATGTTGATATCTAATTTGTAACCCAAGAATGCCAATTTAAAAATTCTTTATTGCCCACTGAGTCTAAAAGGCAGGTTAAGCAGAATTATCTCTGGAGCTGGGTTATTGCTTGCTTGGGGTCCAATAAGAAATAGGTGTATCATAAATGAGAAGGTGTGTATTCATTTACAAAGCAGCAATATTTCAACCTCATCATAGCCATAACACTTCAGGAAGAGTCTTTAACATTCTCTCTCTCTTGGAACAAAGCATCTGTTCTTATGAGGAAGTATGTGTAAGATATTTGGTTTCAAAATGGACTCAAACAATTTTATCATCTGGAGAATACGTGAAAAGGTAAATAAAAGTGGAAAAATACTTTTGAAAACTTCCCGTGGAGATATAGCTCTTCTGGAAGTCATGGAAAGGATTTACATTGGTGGTATCAAATAACTAATGATGAGATTCTATTGGTTAAAAATTGCCTACTCATGTCTGAAGGGGAAGTAATAAAATATCATACCAATAAAAAGTAATAATCACAATCACTGTGGATCTACAAAACCTTATTAAATATCCCTTGACAACAATTTTGAAAAAACTCTAAGTAATTATCAAGCCTCATTTTAAATTAAAACCTGGCCCTGGTGCCCACGTCACTCCTATGCTCGCATGGTAACGAAAGAGACTTATGATGGCTTTGTGTATATTGCTGCAGAGTTAGCTGGCTGGCCACCCTAATGATATAATCTTCTTCCACTGCAATTTAATTAAAACAGTGAAAGATCTGACCTTTGCTGGAGATTTTCTTATCCATAGCACTAAAAATATCCCCTGGAAGCAATCTGTCAATATGATCTTTCAAAATCCTGCTAGTACTGGAGAAGAAGAGAAAGGAAATGAGAAAAACCAGAACCCATAAGAGTTAGCACGGGATAGTACATGGTTAGTTGTCATGAAATCAGAAGCAAAAAGTTGTCTATGAGGAGGATAAAAAATAGATTTAAGCCACCTAATTACATGAAGCAACGAATGAAAGTCCCCCATCTAAAGTCTGCATATAATAAGGGCACAATCAATGAGACTTGCCTCCCATTCCCCCACCCCTCTTCCAAGAATTGTCTTTGTGTCTACTTTGGTTTGGATAACACTTAGAGGCTTCAGAGCCTTGATTTATAGATATTCATGAGAGGCCTTCCTGTCCTATAACCCCCCGAGTTTCCTGCATTCTGTAGCAAAAGATTTTGCAATGAAGAAAGAGTTTGTCTTGATTGATGGTAACAGGAGTTCACTATCCACTCTGTCCTGATGATTGAGACGTTCCTGCCTGGTCACAGGATAAATGTCATTTATCTTCATAGCTGTGGTGAGAGAGAAAATTTTTTCCTTTTCACCGTGTGAATGCAGGCTTCCAGTTTGCGGTATAATCTAGTGGATGAGGAATGGAAATACTGGAGAGAAGTCGGGTACTGCTCAAGGAGAAATGGACGCCATGATGGGGAAGAAGTCCTGCTAATCATGCTAGTCATTCGACAAGAGAACGGTAAAAAGGTCCAGGTCTGCGGTCAGGCAGACCTGGAGTCAACCCCTTCACCACTTCCTAGTCCCCACTCTTTAGGAAATACACCAATCACTTCAGCCCCTGGCTCAGCCTATAAAATGGGAACAGTATTATTGATTTTACAGACTTGTCAAGATAATAGGGATAACTTTAGTATTCATCTGGTACATATTTGATATTTAATAATAAGTAGAAGCTATTATCAACAGTCAGGAAAATAAAAACATCACTAAAGAAACTGTGGGTCAAGATAGGAAGCCACAGATTGTCCAATAAAATGTAAACTTAAGTTAGATTCTAATGGCCAAAATCCTGTTGTCAACCAAATGAGTCAGGCGGTCAGTACACTTTAGTTAATAAACCTAACTAGTGCTTGAACTGTCTGTGCTTTAACTAGGGCCCCACACCAGCTGTGCATTTGGAAAACTGAGATGAATCTAAGGCGCGGGCAAAGGCTAAGAGAAACTGTATTTTATTCATATTTCTATCCAGAGCTGAACTTCAAAATCTTTAACAATCAGTATGAAACAAGCATCAACCAACAAGAGTAGGTGCTGTCTGCAGACAAGTGTACTAGCTGTGACAGTGTATACTGCATGAACATCAGTCTTGCTCTTCTCTATAACGCCGAGCATTGAACTTTGTACATAGTAAGTGTCCAATTAATATTTATTGCATCGAATTCACACTACATTAACCTGGTCACTTCACAAAAGTGAAGTTAATTAGTAAAAAAAGTTGAATTAACGATGATCAACTTGAGGCCTTTTTTCTGATTTTTTTCTCCATGAAGATTTTTCGGTTTTTGTGGGTCAGCTTGGGTGTATGTTGTCTGACTTAAATTTGATCTTTCATTTTTTTTCTTTTGATAAAATAAAATTTTAGATGCTTTAAATAATACACTTACTTTTATTGATTGATTGTTAAAATTCATTTGTATCTTGACTCATTCCAAAGGGATATGAAACAGCTCTATCTTGATTTATAGTTTATAAGGAGCTTTGTCAGAATTCTTGTGACAACTCTTGAAAAATGAGGAGACAAATCCAAAGAGGTTAAGTGACTTGCCAAAATCAGACAACTGGTGAAGTGCAGAGGCAAGACTCACATGCAGATCATGTGATTTCAAGTCCAGTGCTATGTTCTCTCTGTACCACGCAGCTGGGGCCTACTTGAAGTCAAAACCAGGCTTCGTTTTGGGTAGACACAAGTCTTACTGACAAGTAATTCTCTTAGTACTGTGTCCATCTGCTTGTGCTGCAAGCCTCAGCAGCTAGGACACACCTGCATACACTCATGCTTAATAGTCAGTACATGTGATTGAGAGGACACTTGCTGGTCTTTTTACATTACCAGGACTCTCTGGTTCTCATGAGAGGCTGGAATTGCTCCAAGTTTATTCCTCTCTTATGCCTGTGGTTACCATTGCCAATGGCTGTGTTCACCATCACAGATGTTAAGTTTCCCCAACACACACCAGTTGTCACTCTTAAATACACCTACAGCCCAGCTAATGATTTCCTATGAATAGATTGGAGTTGTCAGAAAAGTGAAAGCCAGCACAATTTCGGTTGTGATGAAACATATATACTTTGCCCTTCTACATCTGTTTTTAAATCAAGTACAAACTTTAATAATTATGCTCAGCAGAGACATCTGGAAGATGTGTTGATACTTGTTGGCAGCAGACACCAGATGGGTTATTAAGTCTGGAACAGATGGTGAATTGATATTAAATAATGATAAGCCTGGACTTTCCCACCATTTATGATTCTCATTTTCTATTGATAAGTTTACCATTTTGGTTTAACTCAGTTTTCTAAATTTCTCTTTCTAACCCATATGGTTTTAAGAGGAAAAGAGGAGAAATTTTCTCTTTGATCAGAGACTATCTCAAGCCCTCAAGACACTCTGGGGTTGAAAAATGAATTCCAATGAGTTCACGACATTATGGTAGAGCTAGGAGGCTTATCATTGTTTTCATGGCCACAGATCTAGGATTTTTCTGTTCCTATTCTGCTAATTATGCTACCCTCTTCCCACAATTCTCCTCCTCCAATTCAGTACTGTCAATGAAATTTCCTGGGGAAACTCTATGTAAAGGAAAACAGCCAAATGGGAGTAAAGTACGCTTTTATTAATATCTGCATAAATATCCAATATTCAAATGTAGCTCTCTCCGGAAGGCAGGGGCTGAAGTAAACAAGTTAGAGTTAAGTCCTGAATGGGACTTCCACCACTTCTTAAATTGAAATCTTGGCCTAGAAGCATGGAATAAGGAAATTGAGGGGAGAAAGGAGTAAGTTTTCTGGCTCTATGGAGCTTCTGCCTCATCTTGAGAGAGATGGTCACAGGGTCACAGAGGATAGACATGGGTCCGCTTAGTTTCATGGATGGAAGAGTGAGAACTGGATGGGTGACATGCAGAAACAACACAAACACTCAATGCTGCCCAAGTTGACCAAGTTGGAGCAGCGGAAGACTTAGCATAGAAAGAAAAGATAATAAGTCCCCATGGGGAGTGATATCCAGAGTTCAAGAAAGTTACTACTGTATCCTTGATTCTTACATAACTCCCTAATGCCTGGAATTCTACCTAATATAATCAGTTCAGAATTTTATTTTAAATATTTTATAGCTAATAAACTATAGCTAAAAAATTATCAGAGAGCTGATTTGGTGGCCTAAAGAAGAGAGTAAGGAGGCAATGGGCACAAAAAGTGGGAGTCCAGGGAGAGTAAGGGAGAAGAGGCACTCAAATCTGAACAGTTCAAAACTAGGGCCATTGAAGAAAAATGTGTTTTGTCTTGGGCTGGCCTTAGAAGTCAGATCAGGTAAAGCAGAATCTTCTTAGTAATTGCTTTACTAGCTGTTTAACTTCTTTGTTGACTACCCCAAGTGGAGTGAAACATCAGTGAACTTGTTCCATGGAGGCAAGGAGAGAGCCCAGAGACAGTGCATCTTCTCGTAGTTCCACCTCAGTCAAAGGCTTTCCTTTCTATACTTAAAATAGACCCTCAGGATTGACGGAAGACTCCTCATTTATGAACTATCTATCCAACCAATGGGGATATACAAAGAGCACACTACAACTGAAAGTTAAGATTCCCTTTTGATCTCTTGGATTTTGTTGCATTTTTTTCATCTAATTTTACCTAAAGACTACTACAGAAGTTAGATAGGATTAAACAACAAGATGAAAATATACTAGGTCAAGGCAGAGATATAAAAAGCCACCTTAAAGATAAACAATACCTCCAAAGATAAGAGAGAGCTAGCTAAAGATACTGCCATATCTTCTGCCAAATTCAGAAGGAGGGATGGAAGTTGAGCACCAGTGGGAGTTTAGGGCTTTACAATGGCAATGTACAGTCCCACAAGCACAGTCCCAGGAAGGGAAGAGCACTCCTTTTCAATACAGGAGTAACTCATGCCTCTGAGAAAACGGTAGCCAAGTCTGTGAAGTTCCAGTTCCAAGAACAATTGTTATCTGCCATTGCAGACTCCTGTGAGCACACTCCGGACAAAGACACATGATATTACAAGGTAGGGTTTTGCCTGAAAGTCACATGTGATTGTCTACCTTAATGAGCAGGACCAAACTATGCATGGGCCTAGACAACCAGAATTTTTCAAATTGTATCCCTCAGAACCCTAGCATTTCATACAATTATCTCATGGGCTGCCTCAGGGAGTGCCAAGGAAGTTGAGCAGGTAGAGCTTCCCCCTCTACCCCATCACAATTTCTACCAGAAAGGCTTACGTTCATCTGTATATTATACTGGAGTTCTGGGTAGGATCTCTTGGGGACAGATTCTACCACTAAAAAATGTTACAAAAACTCACTGGCATTGATAAAGTTGACACTTAGAGTCTGCTTTTTAGATTCTTCCCCCTGGGTTCTACCTTGGTCCCCAGGTGGCCTCCAATGGAAGTCTCTTGGTATCTTATCATAGCTGTGAAATTGACCTCTAAGAGATTCTCTAAGGAAAGAAAAGCACAAGGCCATGTAATCTCAGAAAGAAGCCAATCAAAAAGTGGGCATACTGTGCAGAAGGTAGAGGTTTTGAACTTCTTGACCCATTCAATCAAAGGCCAACCTGTGAATCTCAACTAGGAGTGGAATCTTCCCTCCAATGGGGCATTGGAAAGTATGTGAGACTGCTTTTGGCCGGTTATAATGATTGGGGAATATCATTGTAATCTGTTGTAGGGGCCAGGAATGCTAAACATCTGTAATCTGCGGGACAATTCTGTGTAATGAGATTGGACCTCCCCACCAGAATGCCAACACCATATTTGTTGAAAAATACTGCAGAACCATGGTCTATTCTCCAACACAGTAAAATCATGGGGAATCCTCCTGGAATTCTCCCTGGAGGTTAGAGAATGCAGATATTTGTATTGTATATAAATGGGTGCATCATACTGTCATAGCACAATAACATTAAACAATTAAAATTAATTAATTACAATTAAATAACTATTTCCTAATTCCATACTTTCTGAGTATCATTTGGAAGCCCATAAGGATATGCTGATGACTGTTCCATTCCCCACATCAGTTATAGTCTCATTGTAAATAATACATTAACCATCTGGTTCTTAGACATTGGTATTTCATGAGCTTGGTCCGTGAGTTGGTCCCTGAGACAGATCTATTCTCAGACACAAATTGAATCAGGCTTCAGAGCTTGTAGAACTAAGGACTCCTAGATCAAGGATAACTCACAAAGTTTAAGCCATTTTAGGGGGCTCTGGATAGCCTGCTGGCCTCTCCTTGTAACATCCCTGCCTTAACTTGAACCTTCTTCCAATCTATAACATAAACATCCTTCTTGAAGAAAGTACACAGATAAGAGCAGATTCAAAATTTAATTCTGGAATATGACTTTTGAAAGCATGTGAATGAAACCCAATTTATATTCTGTCATTGCTGTGAATCAAGATGGCGTCAGGAAATGCCACCAAACACATAATGTTAGGCAGAGGATTGAGGTGTATGACGTTATATATTACGCACAAAAAACCCAAACACTTTTATGTAAGATTTTTCTCTAGCATTCCACTAACCATTAATAACCTCCTCCTTTTTGCTTTTATGTAACTTTCCTTATGAGAATTTTATACAATATGACTAAGTCATAAAATTTTAATAGAATTGGACACATGGCTAAAAATATCACCTGTTACTGCAATTATTAAACAACTTTATGCTTCAGAGCAGAACCAAGTGGGGTTAAGAAAAACAATCCCTTTGAGAAAAGTTATTTGTTTGCTAATTCAATGTGTTATAGGGAGAACTGTCCTTAATTCAATAGTTTGACCCAGGGTCGAAGAGAGTATAAAAGACGTAGAGGATTTCAATCCATTTTCCTGGGAATTCAGTGTTCTCTGACAAATAGAGCTTAGCTATCTCCTCCTGAATGGTAAGCAGTCATCACCAGCATTTAGTGATATCCAAAATAAAAAAGCAACTGTCAAAAAACTGACTATTTGCCAAATGTACATTGCTGAGCCATCACTTCTACCACTTTCCTATTTTTGTTACATCCTACAATATATTTGCGATGTGAAAAAAATGCAAGACCCAAAAATAATAATAGCCTAATAGTAACGATCATTCTTTGAATGCTGAATGTGAACAAGGCACTTTGCCAAATGCTTTACATATTGCAGAGTGCCTAGTAAAATGTAACATTTCTTTTAGTCCAGAAAAGCTTCCAGATAGTTGTTTCTGGATGGAAGTAGCAGGTCTCTTAGAGTAGATCTTTGTTGGAGAAGGCTCCGATTCCTAGATTTTTGAATTTATCCAAATACACAGGGAGTAAGTGGTAACGATTATCTTGGAGGAAGGATGTAGCAGAACTTCTATGACCTGACAAAGGCTTCTCTTCCAGCGTCCCTGGTCCTAGGAAAAGTCTAGTAAATTTACTCAGAGAATAATGTTCCTTTGGGGAGAAATAACAATAACACCCTAAACTCTCCCCTTTTGAGATTCCACCCTATTCAAACTTCTGCAACGAATAAACTTGGCACAAACTGAGATTTTTAGACCCCCAAGGGGAAACTCAGCTTGAAGGAAGGGGGCAGAGACATGCAACCTGGATCCACTACTAAACCTGGACACCTTTGTACAGACTTGACCTCAGAAGAACTTAACTGTGCCCAATAATTGGATTCACAAAAGTCCTGGAAAACCCCTTACTTTATATGGCACATGCTCATCTATCCAAAGGTCTTTGGATGGATTGAGTAAGGAAATGAGGGGTTTTGATAGGATAATACAAACACTTGTCCTTCCTTTCCAGATATAGATCTAGGTTTCAACAGAGACCCATAAACACAACAATTTCTGTCCTGCTTTTTAAGCCAGATTGAGGAAGACCTAAGGGTGACTAGGGAATGACTTGGGTTAGGTTTTTCTGAGGTCAAGCCTCTCATCTTCCATGGATAAAGAAACTCATGATGGCACCAGGGTTACCACTTACAAATGTGCAGATAGCGTAGTGTACAACTACAGAGAATAACATCCTCATTGATTACAGAGAGAGGTTCTCCTGGTGATACAGATTGTGTATAATTCACTACATTTCCAAAGTTGTATAATATTATGTATATGTATACACACACACACAATACACAAATCCATAATAAAAGAGAGGGCATCCTGGCTCTCCTGGATGCACCACGTGTTAGAACAGCATGATCATGTATGAGTCATGGCTGGTAGTGGATGTCAGACAGAAGATTCAATTTGAATGCTTCCCTCCTTCCTGCCTTTCCCAGCCTGACCCCCTCCCCCATCCCAAGACTATCAACAACGACAATGTCCTCCTGTTTGCCGACAGGCTGTGATACCACTTGGATAATAGGCCCCAACAGCCTCTAGGAGTTTCCCTCCTCTCTTCACATAGCTGGGCTTTGAGGTGGCATTCCTGTCACATAGAGACAGAGGCAATTAAACTGACCGTGGCTTATTAGTACCACTTAGTGCAGGAACAATGAATTTGAGGCTCTGAATAAGAAAGAATCTACTTCTCTGAAATGGACTTGATGATCTCTAGAGGTCACATCTATGTCACTTTAGACAGTAATGAAGAGGAAAATGTGGCCGTAGATCAGACTTCGTAAGAGATGACATCTGGACATATGTGTTCTCTGGGTGCTTTAGACATCCACAAAGCAGAACTGTATCCTCACAGAGCCTACTGCTGGCGAGGGCCTGATAAGTATCACCAATGATTATTAACTCCCCCTGCAATGGCCTTTCATTGCTCTTGAAACAAAGCTCAAAATACCTGACATGGTCTATTATGCCCTGCCTTATCCAGGCCCACTTACCCTTTCCAGCCTCCGCTCTTTCCACTCTCCCACCTGCTATACATAAAGAACGTAATGAGCCGCTACCCAAACGGTGCAACTATTCAATAAATCTCAACCAAAATTTCAGCAGAGGTGTGTGCGTGCGTGTGTGTGTGTGTAAATTGACACATTGACATGCTGATCCAAAATGCATGTGAAATGCAAAGGACCAGGAATAGCAAGTCAGAGTCAGTCTTGAGGAAGAACAACAAAGCTAAAGGAGGTTTCTACCCACTATCAAGGCGTTTTATAAAGCGATAGTAACAGTGTGGTATTGGCATAATCATATACAAATAGGCTAATGGAATAGAAATAGACTCACACATATATGGATACAAATGATGACGAAAATCATGCTGCAGTGCAGTAGGCAAAAGATGGTCATCGCACAAATGTTGCTTATCCATATATGAAAAAAATGAACCTGAATCCCTATCTCATACCACACACAAAAATCAACTCCAGATGAATTGTAGATCTAAATATAAAGTGAAAAACAATAAAACTTTTAGAGGAAAACATGGGAGCTTATTTTGGGGCAAACAAAAATTTATTAAATAGGATACAAAAAGAACCAGATATTAAAAAACAAAAACACCTCTATTCATCAAAGAACACCATTAAGATAGTGCAAAGGTAAGCTACTCAAGAGAAAACACTTGCAATACAAATCTCTGACAAAAGACTCATCTTTATCAAGAATATCACTCCCATAATTCAATAAGAAAAAGATACACAAACCAATAGAAAAATGGGTAAGAGATTCAAAGAGACACTATACAAAAGAGAGAATGGAAACATGGAAAGGTAATCAACCTTGTTAGTCATCAGAGATATGCAAATTAAAATTGCAGTGTGATATCTATGCACATTCACCAGAATGACTAAAATTAAAAAGACTGACAATACCAAATCCTGGTGAGGATGTGGTACAATTGCAGGTGGGAATGTAAATAGAAATAACCAAGTTGAAAACTGTTTGGCAATATTCATTTAAACTGATTATATGCAAAACCCGTGACACAGTAATTCCATTCCTAGGTATGTACCCGAATCCTTACATAGGAAATGTACATAGGAATATTCATACAAGCAGCATTTTTAAGAACTCCAAATTGAAAACAACCCAAATGTCTACCAACAGTAGAATGGATAAATAAATTGTGGTGTATTCATACAACGGAACACTATATTCAAGGAAGATGAACAAACTAAAACTACACAAAACAAAGTGCATGAACCTCACAATGTTAAGAGTAAGAAACCAGACACAAAATAGTACATACTATACAATTCAGTCATTTGCATAAAGTTTTAAAACAGGCAAAACTAACATATTGGGACAGAGTCCATGTAATACTCACCTCCAGAGTGGCTAGTAACTCGAAGGAGGCATGGGGGCTTCTGGGATGCTGTAATATTCTGTTTCTTGACCTAGGTGTTGGTTACGCAGGCATGCCCAGTTTATAAAAAATAATTCAGCTATATATTTGATTTGTCCGCTTCTCTTTAGGTATGTAATGTTTGAATAAAATAATTCACTTTTTATTTTTTATTTTTATTTTTCCCCCCCAAAGCCCCAGTAGATAGTTGTACTTCATAGTTGCACATCCTTCTAGTTGCTGTATGTGGGACGCGGCCTCAGCATGGCTGAAGAAGCAGTGCGTCGGTGCGCACCCGGGATCCGAACCCGGGCCGCCCGTAGCAGAGCATGTGCACTTAACCGCTAAGCCACAGGGCCGGCCCAATAACTCACTTTTTAAAAAAGCATTCTGGGAAGAGAGCTTCAAAGCTGCCACTTACTCTTGTTTGAGAGAGGTCCTGACTCTCTAAAAGTTCAGCCAGGAGAAGCTGTAGGGAAGCCCAGTTTAAAAGAAAAAAATAAAGAAATCCCTGGAAAATGATAATTGTTTAATTTGGGTCATTATATTATTCTCTGTAATTTTGTATATGTTTTTTATTTTCCATAATAAAAGCATTTTTTTCTAAAAATCTATGGAATATAAAACCTGATTTGCACCCAACTCAAATCAGCAGCCACAACAGTCTCTCTCTACTCTGTCTTGTATCTTAGCCCCCTCAGGGAACATTGTCACTGAACCTTTTTGCTCATGTAGGAAAGCTCTCCCCCTGGTTACTTGAATCTTTGGAGAGTTTTTTCTTGTGTGTTCTGGTTTTCTGTCCTTGGAAATAAATATGTTCACTGTTCCCTCTTGCTCAAGACTCCCACCAGCCAATTACATTCTCTTCCGTCTCAGTGTCAGCGCACAATGAACCAATGAATGATGAATATAAACTTCAATGGAGAATGCGTAGGAAAGTACATAAAACTACAGAATATGAGCCAAAAAGAGGTGACTAGATGTCAGGCTAATGAGAGGCCCCATGCCAAATCAACCAAAAAGGAAATGATTAATTATGGACGTGTAGCAATAGAGACACACCCAAGCATTTCAATGAAGTGGAATGACACAGGTTAGAGTCCAAAACGACAGGCCAACTCATTTGGGAAAGGGGAAAATATTTTTTTTTTTAATTTGTATGTCACACACAGATGGCCCTATTTTTACCAAAAAAAAAAAAAAAGTCAAGATATGCTTTAAAAGATCAATAAAGTAAAGTTACAGATAAAAGCTACAGATAATTTTATTTTCTATGTGCCAAAATATTCTTCCTAAAGTTAGCGGATGAAAACTGGTTTATAAAACTGATTTATTTTTAAAAACCATGGAGAAAATAGTTGCCATTCAAGAAGTCACACACTCCTATATGTAAAAATACCTAACTCTGATTTAGTTTTACTTTGAAATTACCATTTTTATATACCTTTTTATATTTTTATACCATTTTCACTTCTTTTCAAGGTTGAACTTTTATTTATTTTTTCTCCTCTTCAGCCTGGAGGAGGTACCCCACCCTCCTCGGTATGAAGTAAAGTTTTCCTTAGTCCTACAATCTAATTCTACCCCCAACTTGCCTCTTCACATGAGAGAGAAGAAGGGGAAGTGGGCACAATTTCCTCACTAACTAAATTACAACTCCCTGGTTGGAAGTTGGGCAAGCTGCAAAAATAAACCCTCAAATGTAGCTCAGTCCCTTGGAAATTGTAAACCAGTATGTACCCTTACCAACCCCAAGCCTCGTGCTGTGCATGCTATGAGACTTTGGATCTGAAACACGGCGGGGAGGAGGTTTAATGATGTTATACAGGAAGTAGCAGAGTCCATGTTTCTTTGCAATGAGGAAATCCATTGAAATTAACCAAGAAGAGTCCAAATATAAAACATGACTTCTCTTCCTTTTCGGCAGTGTCTGGACTTCTGCTCATCACTCATGGCACAGAGGTAGAGATCAGGGCAGGATCAGGGGCAGTCCAAGGATAGCAAGGCCAACACACAGAAGCTGAACCATTGCCAAGAAAATAAGGAAGGAGCCTCAGGTTTTCTTCGACGAAACTGAACTCCCTTGTAGCAGAACAATACAAGGGTGACAGTGACTTGTGTTTTCATGATGTTTTGAAGACTCATTCTTATCCATACTTAGAAAATATCCAGAATTTAAAATGAAATGCAAATAATCACATGAGTTGGGGCTGAGATTTATCTTTTTCTGCAAACAGTAGTAAGACTCCTAATATTAGGACATACTGGCAAGGAGAGTGAAGAACAGCAAACAAACAGAATCAAACCAGAAACAGTGCTCTTAACCACCCCCGCTAAACCTTTTTAACCAACTCCTTAGTGTGGAAGAATTGGGTGAAATTATTATCAAAATGAACATTTATAGATATGATGTTTTCTTTATATAATTACTTTGTTAACTGTATAATAATGTGTTTACAAATAGTTTCAATCTATAGTGATTGCTTACACATTCTAAACTACTTTGTGTTAGGGCAGTAGGTAGAAGAATACTTGTCTATATGTGGCAGAAACAACCGGATCTGGATGTAGCTGGTTGCCGGACGGATGTCATCAATAATCCAGACAATTCTCACCTTTCTGCTCCCATCCTCAGCATATTGACTTTTATTGTCAAGCTTGTCCTCTTTCAGTCACGGGATGGTGACCTCAGTTTTAGGCATCACTTCTATATGCAATTACATTCCAAAACAGAAAGGCCAATTTCTCCTCGTGTGTCTCTTTTTCTTAGAAATTTTTCTAAGAATCTTTCAGCAACCCTGTCATCTCATTGGTCAGAACAAAGTCATATGCCTAAGTATAAAACTGATTACCAGTGAGGAGAATGGGATTACAATTTCTGGTCCAGACTAATCATGATTTGTCCCCTGGTGCTGAGCCACCTTCCTTACGTGCCACACCTCTAATATCTAGGCAAAACTGGGGTTCTGTTAACGTGAGAGAAGGGAAGATAAGCTGTTGAAATGGCAACAAATTTCATCTGCCACAAGTACCTTCACAAAGTTCTGAATTAAGAAACCCACCAGGTATTGTTACAAGTAAATATTGGGACTAAGTGTATAAATATTTCCTACGGCAATGACAGTGCCGTTTTCCACAGTATAACAACCAATATGGTAGTGTGTAAGTAAATCTTTTCTGAGTAGCTACTATGTTCCTGTCACCTGTGTAGTGATAAGCTACAATGAAGACATCAGTGTCAATCCTCAGGGAATTCACAGTCTAATAGCATCTTGAGGTATAGTCAAGATTTGGGTCAGCAAGACATCAAGGTGGTAAAACAAGGCAAATAAAAAAAATGCACAAGATAGAATTCCCTATGATGAGGAAGCTTACAGTCTAGGTGGGGGATAGGACCAATGCTAGCAAATCAATTAGAGAATAATTAGATAAAGCTGAAATAGTAGTTTAGAATGCTTTGGAATGCTACACTGAGGACAGATTTAACTTGTTTGGAGAGCCGTTGGAAGTTTCTGAGTGCAATAATGACGTGACCAGATCCCTCTGATAGAGCATAAACATGATTGTAGGGACATGGGGAGAAAAATACTATAGTAGCTGTTAAATGTATAATTATGAAGCACTAAGAACCTAAACTTGGGTTGTGATAGTGGTTATGGAAATAGAGGATGGAAGAGAGAGAGATTTTAAAGGAACAATGGTCAATTTGTTGACTGCAAAAGCAGAAATGAAGATGAATCCAAAAGCTAGGGCCCAGATGACAAGATGTGCCTAACAGCTCCTCCCAGAGAAGCAGTGGCCCCAGGTACTGGATCTGACCTGGTCCCAGGGCAACGTGGAAGTGGGTAGAGTGGGCTGCAGAGGGTGGTAGCAAGTGTAAATAAAAAGAAAGTTAACAAAGTCATAACTAAAAAAGTGAGCTAGAGTGTCTGACTGAGGGGTCAATCTGAAAATTTAGACAGAGAGGCTAGATCCAGATAAAAAGTATAGGTCAGACACCAGAGACACCAGACAGGAAAAGATGTTATTGAATGTAAAGACCAGGGGCAAATAAACAGTACAAAATGATATGGTAGAAAACAAACTTAAATATGTCAGTAAACACAATAAATGTACATGGACAAAAATCTTCACTTAAAAGACAAGGATAAGAAGTATAAATTTTTAAAAAATTTTATCCATAAACAGTTAACCAGAGACAAACCTAAAAGATGAGTATGACAAGGCAGAAACTTATCATACCAGTTAAATACCAATCAAAAGAACACTTGAGTAACAACTTCAATATCTGACAAAATTTATTTCAAGGCAAAAAGCATTACTAGGAATAAAAACAGTAATTACATAATCATAATAGGTTTAATTCACCAGGAAGATGTAAAAATACTGAATTTACAATAGCCATAAAAATTTAAAAATTTGCCACAAGAAAATTTGTTTTGTTTCTATGCATATCAAATGAATACCTAAATTTTTTAAAATGTATAAGGGGTAAAGATCAACAAAACAATGAACTGGCCCCAGTATCCACCACCCAGTTTAAATAATGTTCAAAAAGACGTGAACAAATCCATCATCAGGGTAGGAAATATTAATACACCCCTTTCATGAATTTTTTAAGACAAAACCATCAGTCAGCATTTGCAAGATTTGGAAAAACATAATTAGCAAGATTGATCTAATAATCTCAGCATGTGTATCTAACCTTTTCTTTCCCACAGTACCCATAACACAAATTCTGTACTTCAAATCCCTGACTCTGTTCCTGCCCCCACCAAGAAAAACAACACATAATTCCACTCTCTGCCCTGGGCCCACATTGCTGTTTAGCCTCCAAAGGGACAGAATATCTTGACTTATACTGTCATGTACTTTTCTCTGGTTGTTTTCTCTTCATTCATGTTATTTGGACTAGGTTTTAAGCTGACTGATGGCAGAAATATGATTCTAAATTTAGCAGTAACTCAGCACAGGGCTGAATTCACAGCAGTATTTTTTTTAATTAAAGACATTTAATTATAAGAATTTCTTTCTTTAATTTTAATTAAATTATTTAATTTATGTAAATTAAACATTAAAGAGATTTTTTGTTTCAATTAAAAAATAATGCATGTTTGTTGTTACAAGTGAACAACCCTAAGATGTATAAAGAAAAAGTTAATATTTTTCCTACTCTTCCCCTTTCTTGAGGTAGTCAAGACTACCTAGTGATATATATCCATCTATATATCTATCTATCCATTTGTCTGTCTATCTATCCAAACTTATTTACTCATTTAGTTTTTTTGTGGGGTGAAGGATTGGGAGTTTATATTTTTTTTTTTACTAAATATTAGATCTACTGCATACACTACTTAGAAACTTTTACACACTCAACAAGCCTTGGAAATTTTTTCCGGATTAATAAATATGGCTCCAACTCATTGCTTTTAATATCTACATGACACTTTATAATATAGATACCCCGTAATTCTTCATCCCTCCTTGATTGATGGTTTGGGTTATTTCCAGTTTTTCTGCCACCTGTCATGCTGGTATTTTTCATTTCTGCAGGGTAAGTTACTATGAGGGAGATTTGAGGGTGTTTTTTCTTTCAACTTTAAAAGTTAGTTCTTTGTTTTCTTACCAAAAGGCTGTTGTAATTTACGTGCCCACAAGCCATATATTGAAGGGCCTGCTCCTGCCTTCCAGGTGCTACCATACCTTTTAATTTTTGTCAGTCTGAAGTGTGAAAACTGGTATCTCGTTGTTGCTTTGGTTTGCATTTTCCTAGTTACCAGGGGTGCTGAGCCTTCTCATATATTAACTGTAATTTATATATCCTTATCTGTGAGTTGCCTGCTTATATTTTTTGCCCACTTTTCTATTTTTTGACTCAAAAATACTTATTCACAATATATTCTTCTACGTGAGATGGAAGTGAAGAGGGGTGGCCAGCACAAATCCTCTTTGGCCTGAATTATTAGAACTTTGCCTCAAACCTTCCTTTTCACTCTGGCTGTGAAGACATGGTTTCATCTCTCTGAGAAGCTGAATGCTTCCATTAAAAAAAAAAAGAAAAAAGAAGAAAGGGGGAGAAAAGCACTTCCCCACTCACATAATCCTCTTTGCTATCCTTGAAGCCTGCTGCTGCTCCACAATGCATGTGGGATTTGTACTCCAGCAACCAAAGAGCACGGCATAAAACCCACCTGCAGAGACCCCGCAGTCTGGAATGCCGATGTTCAGGAACCATCCGCTTAATGTCGTGCTGCTCTATTGAAAAACGTGGACTCCTTCCGATAGTCTCACTTGAGGGAATAGAAGCCCCAAGGGTGGCAGCCAGATGACAGGGCTCAAGCCCTCCCCTGCACCCAGCTTTCGTCCCACCTTTGCCAACACTTCCAGAACATGTGTCTTTTCTTCCCCCGCCCTGCACCCCACTTTTCATATTTCACAAGACAGCCTCACTCACGTTCCTAACATTAATGAGCTTCAAGCTGGTTTTTTAAAAAGTAGGAAAAAAAAAAACCCTCATATTGCCAGACAATATGCCTCTAGCAGGCTTTCCCACAGAGAGAGGAGAGTGAGTCTCGAGGCTGCAGGGAGGCTGACATGCAGGAGGAGGCAGCTGTCTGCTTTTATTAGAATGCCACCTTGACCAGAGTCTGAGTTCTTTGAGGGCCAGTTGACTATCGTTCAAATGCAGGACCCATGACACGTGCTCTGTTGCTTTTGTCCATAAGCCCTCTCGTCAGGCCAGTTGTAGGGAGGAGATTAAAACGGTGCTACCAGCCCCCAGCCCATCACTTTCCCTCCTCTCCCCCACTCCGTCTGGCACTATCAGCTTCTCTAAAAGGGCTTCACCAGCACTTGCAGTTCAACACAGTTATTGTCTCTTTTCTCATTTCGCGTGCATGGTGGCAGTTTATCCTCCAATCCTGTCAAAAAGTCCTCCAGAGAACTCGGAGAAGAGGGTAACACGGATGTGCTTGCATATTTCAACCCACACAGAGACCAGCTTGAAATGTCAGATGATAGCTGTGTTTGAGAAAGTATTAATTTCTCCAGGAGCAGATTTTAAATTTAAATCAGATCCCAAGAATATAGTTTGTGTTTAGGATAATTCTTTTTCTTTAATCTAATATGATTTTTTTTTTTTATCTTAAAGGAAGACTGCTGCCTAAACATTTTCTTTTTCTTCTGGCTTTTAAGAGCTTTATTGAGGTATAATTTACCCATAAAACTCACTCATTTTAAGTGACGAGTTTTGGTAAATATATGCAGTTGTGCAACTATCACCACAAAGGTTTTTGAACTGTCCCATCACCTCAAAACTTCCCCCTTGCCACTTGTAGTCAGTCCCTGCTCCCACCTCCAGCCCAGGCAATGGCTGATCTGCTTTCTGTCTCTGTAGTTTTGCCTGTTCTAGAAATTTCATGTAGTCCTTTGTGTCTAGCTTCTTTCACTTGGCATACTGTTTTGGAGGTTTGTCCATGTTGTTGCATGTATCAGTATTTTGTTCTTTTTTATGGCGGGATAGTATTCCATTCTGTGGATATACCACATTTTGTTTATCCATTTACCAGCTGATGGACATTTGGGTTGTGTCAAGTTTTTGACTATGGTATCTCTGCAGTGAATATTTGCATATAAGTCTTTGTGTGGACATATGTTTTCATTTCTCTTGCGTAAATTCCAAGTGGTAGAATTGCTGGATCATATGGTAAGTGTATGTTTAACTTTCTGAAAAACTGTCAAACTTTAAATAAATTCTTAAGGAAAACATTTACTTCTGATTTTCAGGTTTGTATTTGCCATGAAATTACCCAATCTAAAAGAATAAATAAGAATTCTGAGCATCATTTGGCAGAGTTTTTAGATATGGTATCATGAGCAATAAAAGTAACAGAACCAAGGAAACAGAGTATTCTTAAATCCTTTTCCATTCCTGCTCAGTCTTTAGCCAAGAGGCCTTCTTTAGAACTCTGCTGACAAAGGAAAAGTGCAGAATTACCACAGGCTCTCAGTCCTTTTGTCTCCCATTTCCTCGCCCTGCCTCCGTGGGCCACAGCTGAAGGTGCCACTTTCAGATTTCTTTGGCTAAGGGGACTCAGCTGAGCCTTCTGAAGGGGCAGGAGCAGAGGATCCTGGACGCACAGGTCTTACCAGTCCTGTGGCCACTAGCGGAGTGGAAGCTGCTAGAGGGTGCTTCATCAACAGGGCACCTCGGGGGCTCTCTGAGGCTCCTTCCACCAGCCTTCTGAATGCCTGAAAAAGGATAGGCCAGGATTTCCCTGATCTTGTAGTAACTGTGGATTCTGGGTCAAGAGAAGCTAGACTCTGCCCTGCTGGTTTGGGATGATGAGACCATGGCCCCAGAGAAAGAAGAGACTTTTCAATTCTTGTTCTGCTACTTATAAGTTTTATGACCTTTAGCAAATTATTAACCTTTACAATGTTCAATTTTTACCTGAAAGGGTTTCTGTAAGGATTAACTGGGATAATGATAGAATGCGTATAATGTAAGCTCTTTGATGGCAGGAAATAATTGTGTGGATCCCACAAGCCTAGAACAGTGCCAGGCTCCTAGCAGGGTTTCAGTAAATGTTTACAGAATGACCGAAGTACTTAACATAAAACCTGGAGAGATTATTCATTCATTCACTCTCTCATTCACCCATTCAAGCTTTTGTTTAATATTTACTGAGCACCTACTATGTTTGTCAAGAGCTAAGCTGAGCCACCAGGTATTAGAGTAGGTGATTAAGACAAGTCAAAATGAAAGAGTCAAGCCTTTAATCACTTACGGTGATAGCATAAGCAGAGGTTACGCTAGAGAAAGCCCCATCGTTCCATTTTTCCCCATGGAATGACACCAGTGAGGGTTAGATGAATCAGCACAGACATGGGGAATTCTCTCACTATCAAGAGAATCTTGGTCCAAAGACTCCTGCGGGCCAGGGGTGGGAGGGAGGTGAGAGTGGAGGGGAAAGAGCTAGAAGTGAAAAAGTACTGAGCACTGAGTGGAGTGGAGAAGAACGTCTTCAAGTTTTCTCTCCCGCTCCCCTCCTTAGGAGGTCCTGGCCGAGGCTCCTGAGAAGGCCTCTACTTAAAAGCCCGGAGAAAGAGGCCTCTAGAGGGAGATCACCTGGCTGGGAATACAGATACAGGTAAGGGCGTGACCGGCCAGGCAGCCTGAGTCCTTGAATGCATCTCCCTTCAGAGACTGCAATGCACAGCTGTGCACCAAGTCTGGTGTGGGGAGGGCAGCTCTTCTCCATCAGGCCTGCCAGGTAGAGCCTTTGTAAATGCCCATGGTGAGCCTGAAAAAAAATCACACACAGTTCTTGGCCAGGAGCCAAACTCTTCAATGTTGCTGTTAGAGTGAATACGTCCCCTGCGCTCACAAAAGCATGCAAATTACTGAGTAGGCAGAGCATAAACAAGTAAACAAATAAACACATAATTGCAAATTATGACAGGGCCCTGAAGGTGGGCGAGACAGAGTTGGGGAGAGAGAATAGCAAGATGTCCCTGCATGAGCCTGAATGCTCAACCTGGTACAAGGGGATATCAGAGCTGAGAACTGAGGATGAGAAGGAGCAGGCCACATCAAGGGCAGGGAGGAGAGGCTGGGAGAAGTAGAGCACATAGGCTAGATAAATGCTCATTCGTCCCTGCTTTGTTACATCAGGCTTTCGCTAATTATAGGTGCTGTGCTTGATGGGGCAATGTGACTTCTGCTGTGGCTCATCCACGTCTGTGTAATAATCCACCACTTTATCACAATTTTGTCTTTGATATACAAAATTGGTGCATCCAGTCGAATCTTTTCTGCGGTTACACAGATCTCAAACACATATGAGTCAGATGTTCCTAGGATCTAAACAATCTTTTATAAATTGGAATGAACCCCCATTGTGTAGCTGTATGGAGAGAACCAAAAGAATAGTTTTAGTTAAAACTCCTTCGTGCTCTTGATCTCTCTTTGAATATTAGACACCAGAGATGCTGCAGAAAACGGTGGCTGCTTTTGACTTTAGGGAGGAAGGAGGGGTCTGTAGTTAGTTTCCTCATGTGGAGAGGGCTCTGGAAGATGCTCTGAACTCCTCAGCTTGTCCTCTGTAAGCCTCTGACACAAAGTTCATTGTCAAGAACGAGCTAGGTCTTCAGTCGCTTCAAAGGAGCCATCCGTTTCACAAAGTCCTAGCATTATGCACCTAAATTTTCAAAACTTTGTTTTTAGAGCTCTCTTTGAACAGGTTGAATTGAGGTGCTGAACTATTTATATCTTTGATTTAGTATTTGTTAAATAAGGGGAAAATGATGCTGTGAAAGGAGAATAGATTTAGGAGCAAGGCTGACATGAGTTCTAATCCTGACTCTGCCCTTTCTCAGTGTGACTTCGGGTGGCCAACTTCCTTGCTGCCCTGACCCTCAGTCCCTTTGAATTGGATTCACAACCTCTCACAGGGATGTTGTAAAGATAATTCATTTAGAGTCCCTGGCATGTAGTATGTGCTTAATAAATGGTAGCTATTAATAAAAATCAAGTAGGTTGCTAGTTGCCATGACTTGGAATCAAAGCATACTGAATTCACCACACTTTAAAATTTGAGACATCAAGTTGAATTTTGGGGAGACCAGAAGATGAGTGTCTGGAACTTCATTCAGCTCTCTTCTTCCCCCGATACGTGATTGGGAGAATGCAGCTTGGAAAAGACAAATTCACTCAAAGGCCCATAGATGTCTTTATTGGGTAGTGCAGCGTGGAGGTGGGAGTGAGGGTAGCTATTATGGAGGGGGGGTCTTGGGAGTTGGAGGGTCCAAGGAAAGCAGAAGTAGCGCAGTTCCCCCTCCATCCTTCCTGAGAAGAATGTCACCTTAGGGCCTTGCTACATCTCAATTAGAGACACGAGCTCGCAGAAAGGAAACCTGGCCGGGCCATTAAGAGTGTAGACTTATTAACCAATCTGTCGGGATCAAATTCCGCCTGTATCCCGTGACCTGGGCTAAGTCGCTAACTCAGTCCATGTCTCGCCCTCTTTGTTTGTAAAAAAGGATTTGAGAAGATAATATTTTCTACCTTAGAGTGTTGTTTTGAGAATTAAGTTAGTTAATAGATGTACTTAAAATAAGATCAGGCCACAGGTAAGTGCTATTATTATTTTCAGTCTAAAATTCCCCTTCAAAGTCAATTGCAAAATATCCTTCTCCATTGTAGTTTTAGAAGTTTCTAAATATGAAATTTAAATAAAAAATGTTTTAAAGAAGCTCTTTCACACCTCATGCATATAAGAAATAGCAATTATGGTTGGCAAATGACAGATGCAGTGAGTATCCAAGAGGGCTGCCATCCTCGGACGAGATCTCCACAAGTGGTGGAAAGGTGATTGCTCCACACTTCCTCAAAGCACAACCATGGAGCCGTCAGGGTTCATTATTATAAGTCACCTGGTGGTTTAAATCCAATTTTACATGGTCTGGATGTTTATAAAGCCTTGGTTTTTAATTTGTCTTCGATAAAGTGCTGTCTCAATTTTAAAAATCCCCCTGAGCTCTGTGACTCATATCATCAGAAATCTGACCTTTCCTCAGAAGGGGAAAAATCTAAATTGTTGCCTTGACAACAAAAGGTAAGCAGGATGCTTTGAGCTCTGGTGTTTCTGCTATAAATAATCCATCTTTAGACAGACACTGGCCAGAGAAATATTAATGTGAACATGAAGAGGAATGAGCTGGGTTGGCTACGGGGAGAGTCTGCATTTCAGGAGATTGTTTTAATTACCATTTTTAGGAGTCATTCTCAAAGGCACTTTTGTAGCAATTAACCAATAAACCAGTAAGAGGGAATGAATTCAATTTCTAAAAGTGAGAATTTACACAAATGAAGACTGTTAATGCTTTTTCTTGTGAGCCTTTTCTCTATACTTATTTGTACCACTGTCTGAATTCTGTTGTTTTCCTTCAGAATATTTATTCTCTGGTTTCCCAACAACCTATAAAACAGAACAAAGGGAAGCTGACGATGAACTTTGGTCCTTCAGCCATAATTTACATCATGTTACCCTGCACAGTAGCAGGAAGAGAACAGCAATAAAGTTGGATGGCTTTTAAGATATTGTGGATTATTAAAAAAGAAAAAAAACCCAAAGTCCTCTTTGGTTGAAAGTAACAAAATGCTACTGAATTTTTTTTTTTTTAAACCAGCTGTACTCATGGATAGTTTAAGATTTACGGCTGTGATTATCCTTTTGCTTGCTGACGTAAATTAGTCTTCTGGGAAGTCCAAGTTATTTCTCAATAAGCCTTAATAGTCTGTGAGTCAGAGTAGGTGCTTCTGATAATGAGTCTTGGGGGATTTACAGGATGGCAAGTAAGAAATTGAGGGGCACGTGCACCCAATGGCCTTTGGAAATAGTGCACACAGATATTTCCTGAATAAGAGACTTTGCTCCAGTAGATTCTAGCTGCTTTTCAATAAATATACCTTACCCAGGAAGATTTCCTGAAGTTACCTTCCAGTTGGATGAGATTCTCTGTGACTATTAATGCTTCTTATTGTCGTAGTGGGGTCAAAATGTACACCCTCAGACTCACATGAGCAAAATAGGTAACTTGATTTATTTTTTCCAACTGATCTTATTTTTTTCTTAAATTCCTACTCTGGATGATTTCAGGGGGACTGCTCTAGATTAAGAGATACTTAAGAGACATAACAACCAAAATGCAGTGTGTCACCCTTGATTAAATCCTGAGTCAAAGAAGCCAACTGAAAATGGCAATTTGAGACAATCAAAGACATTTACAATGGACCGCATATTAGATAATCCATGAAATGATTGTTAATTGCGTAAGGCATGAGAATATCATTGTGGTAATGTTAGAAATTGTCTGTATTTCTTGACATGCCTACTCTAAGTCCGTAGAAGTGAAATGACATGCTGTCTGGGATTTGCTGTAAAATATTTTTTTCAGAAAAGAGGATTGGGTTATAGATGAAACAAGAGTGACAAAAATCTGTAATATAAGTGATAGATATGTGGGGGTTCATTATGCTATTCTATTCTTGTATATGTTTGATGACTTCGTAATTAGAAAAAAAACTTTTCCAACCTAAAACAGGCTCTCTCTCCTCTTTTCCAAGATAGCACCTTGTAAGGATGGTTAGTATATCCTCCTGGAGTAGGAGATGGTATGGAGTCTAAACTTTATGGCATTCTCTTCTCTGGGCCCTCACTGGGTCTGCCTCTGAAGATTCTGTAACTTATGTATTGAGTCAAGTTAGCCCATCATGGTTGAGGCCCCATGGTTACCTCTTGCCTATTTGTCCCTCATCTCTGTGTTTGGTGGTGCTACTGATGCTTTGACGCCTGGCTATGATTTCCAGGAGACCCCTGGCTTGGGTAATCCATGCTGTGGCTCTCAGCTACGGAACCATACTGCCCCTTCCACAGCAACCCCTCCTGTCTGTTGAGTTTACCAGCTGATACCTTCAGCTATTTCCACATGCCACCCCCTCACTCCCAGACCTGTAGAAACTTCTAGATCCCCTACACTCCAGAAGAAAGCCATGGAGAATCAATGGAATAGAAAGGACATCCCATACAATCTTTTAAGCACTTTTCTCAGCCAATTTTACTCTCCTCCAGTGCCTTGTTGGATATAGTGGATAGTGCTAACATCTGGGCTTCTCCGAGAAGCCTGTTCTTTCCATAATGAGCCTAGAGGACAGACCAAGACTTCTCTTCTGAAATCAGCCCAGACTTCTCTGAATACTTCTTCTCCATCCCCTGAGGCTTGGCCCACAGAGTGGCAGGCCTACCACTTTACGTCCAACCTCTTGTCCTTCTCTTCCTTTCCCCCATAGCCTGGTAACCTGGCACAGAAAGGCTTCCCAAAAGGGAATGGCACTTACTACCACATGAAACTATCTCATGTGAGTATGTGCTCCTTGTCTGTTTCCGTCACTAAAATGCAGGCTCCGTAAGGCCAGGGATCTTATCTGTTTTGTTTACTGCTGTATCCTTAGCACCTAAAGCAGTGTTTGGCACACATTATGCTCAATAAATACATATTGAATAGTCAAAGAACAATTGCTGTATACGGTTTTCCATAGCACTTACTTTGTAAATTACACATGTATTAGTGTAAATACTTGATTAATTTCACTATCTCTCATTAAAACTGTTTCTGAAACTGCCTGAAAAAATAAGCTTGAATGCTTGCTGAACACCTGATTCTCAGTTCTTTCCCTGGGATTCTGATTCTGTAGATCTAGGATGGAGATTAGGAATCTGCAAGTTTTACAAATGCTTCCTACCCCCAAGGAGGCTCCTGTCATTAGGCAACTTTGGAAAATACAGCATTAGAACGTAAGCTCTACAGGATAGGTGCCTTATCTAGTTTTAGTCATTGGAGAGATCTGACATGCAGTAGGACCTCATTACATTTTTGCTGAATGAACGAATGACTGACATACAGTGGTGAACACCTGCTTGACTTGGTATTCTCTTTGCAACAACTAGACTGAACTTTTCTATAAAGGTTGGATGGATTAATTAATGAAAAACCATCATTTGACTTTCTAGCATTATATTTCAAATCTTTTGGGTGGGAATGTAGTTTTGTTTTTTTTTACTGCCTTATTAACAAGAGGCACAGAATATAGCTATTGAGAAATTAGTTGCATTCTCTTCTAAAGCTGAAATCAAAAAAAGCATTTACTAGACTGTAACAATTAAATCTTTAGTATGAATAATCATAAAAGAGGCAGTAAATCTCCTGTCACCTTTTCAGACATCAGGAACATAAACTAAGATTTTTTTTAGTTTTGTTCTGAAAGCATTTAGCAGATAAATAATTAGATGGAATACATAAAAGCTATCATTTCTCTATTACTATTTTGATATTTCTGTACTAAAGATCCAAACACTATGTGCTATGTGAGCAGGGAGGCAGCCTGGAACCAAACTACAATCATTGGACTGTGGGGTAGAAAACCTGGGTCCTGATCCTCACTCACTCAGCTACTAATTGGTTGTATGACCGTTGCCATATCTTGTCCCTTCTCTCAGCCTGGTTAGTTTCCGTAAGGGTTTAAAAAAGAGTGGGGGTTGAATTAGTGCATTTATTGCATTTCTTCCAGCTTTTGCATCCCACAGATTTTTTATCCATAGGCAAGGCACTGCTCTAGGCATTAGGGCTACCACCATGAACAAAACAGACAAATACATGCCCTTGGGGAACTTATATTCTAGTGGGAGAAGACAGACGATAAAAAGTAAAGAAGCTAAGACAGACAGACAGATAGATAGATAGATAGATAGATAGATAGATAGATAGATAGATAGATAGATAGATTAGATAGATGATAGGTAGGTAGATAGAGTGCTATGGAGAAAAATAAAGCAGAGAATAGAGTGTGAGTGTAGCAACATTAAATAGGATGGGCAGAGAAATCTCCACTGAGATTTAGGTAAAGACTTTGTTGCCCTTTGACAACACAGAATTCAGTGGTCAAGTCCATTGGGTAAGGCTGTGGCCAGAAGTAGAAAATAAAGCTGGAGACAGTGGAGCAAAAATACAAATGCCTGTAAGAGCCACAGAAAAGTCAGCCAGTCAATTGATATAACTGGAGAATTAGTGGTTACTCAGCTCCACCATTGTTGTCTTGTAAGGTTTGGGTCCAGTGTTGCCAGATCTGCTCTCTTCCAAGAGAAACTGGAAATCTGAATCCTTATGTAAAAAGTCCTCTTTTGTTTTGCTTTGTTAGTATTAGTTATATTTGTTCCCTAGGGCTGTCATAACAAAATGCCACAAACTGAGTGACTTAAAAAATAGAAATTAATTCTCACAGTTCTATAGGCTAGCAGTCCAAAATCAAGATGTCAACAGGGCCGTGCTTCCTCTGAGGCTCTGGGTGGAATCCTTGCTTGCCTCTTCTTAGCTTCTGGTGGTGGGCAACAATCCTTGCCAGTCCCTGGCTTACTGCTGCATCACTCCAATCTGAGCTCCATCATCATGTAATATTCTCCCTTCCTGCGTCTGTGTCTCTTCTTTTCTTCTTGTGAGGACACCAGTCATATTGAATTAAGGGCCCCTCCCACCAGTTGACCTCATCTTAACTGATTACATCTGCAACCACCCTCTTTCCAAATAAGGTCACATTCTAAGGTATTGCGGGTTTGGACTTCAACATATGCTTTGCAGGGGTGACACAACTTAACTCATAACAGCTGTCAATTAGTATGTATTTTTTAAAATGCTGTATTAGTTAACACTCTGTAGAGCAATAAATCATATATGCGGCTCACAGGTTTTTCATTTGTGAGCTCTGGGCTACTGTAAGCTTGATTAGAGCAGGCGTCACTCTGTCTCTTCACCTCTGTGACCCTGGCATTTAGTGCAGCGCGTGCCAAGTATTTGCTGAAACAATAAGTGAATGAATAAATGTATGAATGAATGAATGAATGAATGGTGATATTTCTTTTATGTACTCAAATATCTGGAAAGGTATTCTATTACCCGAAAGAGAACCCAACCTTTCTTGCAGTTGATCAAAACTATACTCAATGTTCAATGTTTTCTTTCTACTCAAATTTGAACAGAGCTATATAAAATAGTAACCTTCACTCCTAACCTAGTACTCCCATCCTCCTTCCTCTGCCTTGCATTTCTCTGTATCATGAGAAGCGAGCTTGTGTCTGAGATGCTGTCTGGCCACCCTATTCTGGCTTTTGCTCATCCTTAAATGCCAGTCTTTGTTTTTCTGTGACAGATTGCCTGTGGTTTGCCCAATATCCGACCTTCCCTTTCCTTAAAGGCAGAATGCTAGGGAAATTCTCCCAGCTGAAAAACATTTTTTAAGCCTAGTTCATCGACAGGAATAGCTAATTAGATGTAAGTGGCAGTCTGGGGCGAGATTACTGGAAAACTCTTTATGTCTTGTCCAACTATCCCGTTTCCTGTTTGAAAGGTGAATGTGATAACTGGAGCAACAGGAGTCATTTGGGGCCATAAAATGATGTTAACAATGAAAGCTACACACTAAGAATGGTAGAGTGAAAGGAGAAGCTTGGCTTCCTGCTAATATCTTGGAGGCACCATACCAGCACTGGACAGCTTACTTCCAACTTCCTTTATGTGAGAAGAAAAGCAAACTCTTCATGGTTTTGTTTAAACCATGGTGCAGGTAATATTTCTATTTTCTCTTGGACTCGCTCCTTCCCTTTTCAATTCTGCTCTGTATTTCAGGGAATGACATTTCCCAGGCTCCCTTGCCTTCTGCTTTCTAGAGAGAGTCAGCTAATGGGAGGCACTGGTTGAAGACTGGAGGGCAAGAAGGTGGGAAAAGCCAGAATGTTTCTCCTCCTTTCTCTCTGCTTCAGGAAAGACTCCGGCAATGGACGAGTGCCTGACTCGCACCAGACAACCTTCTCTCTACAGAGAAACCCCCATCTTCTGTCAAGTGGTCCCGGCTCCTGGGACCCAGTGTCACCATCTCCTCCCCTCATCTCTCCATGTGGCAGTGATAGGGGCTTTCTCCGGTTTCTAACCAGCAGATTTCCCCACTAAATCCTATTTGGCTTCTCAGCTCTTTCATCATCTGTGTAAACAAAATCCTGTATAAAATACTCTCTTTTTGAGATAAGTAGACTGGTGTCTGTTTTCTGACTGCACCCTGAATGATACAGCCACTGAATTTTGCAGGAGGGAGGGAATCTTTGTTTCTGCCAGCTGAACGCAACGTCTGACTGTTATGGCTCCCTTCAGAATTCATGGAATTCTAAAGCCTATTGACACCCTAGTCAGGCCAGCAGATCCTGGCCATTTATGGCTTCTGCTAGCCAGATTTGAGCCTTTCTTCAATCTTCTGAACCAATTTAACTAAACAAAACTGAAAGATCTCTCATATTCTTTGCTGGCCAGTGCTTAGTGCATGCCCTTGGCAATCACCTCTGTCATAGACTCGGCTTGGAGCCAACGGACAATCCAATGTGCACTCTTCTCAGCTTTTGTCCTATGGACCAAGGGGAGGATGGGACCCTCTGATCTCACCACAATCTTCCTATGTTTTCTGCTCTTTAAGACAGTCCTTTCCTAGAGAATTTCCTAAATGTGTTCAATCAACAGTTCAAAATCTTCCTCTGTCACCTGATCTACAGCCTCCGCAAATGTCATCAGCTTGTGCTAGCTGGGACCTGCTGCTCTGGAGCACAAGTTTCATTACTTTCCTACTTCTTGAACAGGGTCCTGGCATGTGTGTGATGGAGGTAGGAAGCCAGATTTGATGGTGACAGCCCTCCCACCAATTCCAGCATTCCACTTGTATACTTTCCATTCTGCCAAGGACTAATTCAACCTTCTTTCAATTCTGTATTGGACAACACAAGGGTCCATAGTCCCCATTCGTCCAACATCTTCTGTAAGAAATCTTTTGTGGAATCATACTGATAAGCCTTCACATTAAAGGGTAGTTCCAGATTTCTACTGAGACGTTATCCGTTCTCTTATCTTACAGCCCCACTCAGCAAATTTCAGTGCTTGATCACATCTGTCCCCTTGACATTCCTCTTCATGAGAGGATATGCCAAGTACGCTGACAGCTCAGACTGGGTCCACTCATAATTTGTCTGTGGTGGTACAGTATTTCTGTCTTATTTCATTTGGTGTAGCAAGTTCCTGTAGTATAATTCAGCAAAGTCACTTCCTCCCATATTTGTAAGGTATAATCCATCACAAGAATGAACCCAAATTTATTGATAGGTGATCACAAACGTGCAAAGCATTCAGAGGATGGTTCAAATATTCATTTATTATTCCCATGGAGGTTGCCTTTCAGACTATACAAAATTGACCAGAGATTTACACTGGACAGTTCTTTTTCCCTTTGCGTTCTTGCCCTGTCCTCAGGGTATCTTTGCTGCCTCTTGTGATCAAGGCTAGCAAGACCTATCCCTGTCTCTAGCCCAAGAAAACAAAGATAGATTCTTAAATCCTTGTATAGGCACAGCATCTATATAAGGCAAAAAATACTCTCTTTGCTAATACTGATCACTTCTCATAACATAGCTTCAGTGTATGCATGTTCTAGAAGACACCCCTCCCCTTCAAGGGCAAGAATGGGGAAGAATAAAGAAATTGAAGGTGACAGCAGATTCCATCCTGCCACAAAAGAGCATAAGCAACAGATTAATTTTATAATAATGAATAAAAACCAGTAAAATTAGTTTTTAAAAAAGTTTTAGAGACAATAGAATTGGAATAAACAAAAGGGATAAGTCCAAAGGATTTCTAAGAAAGATCCTTATAATTAAGGGGTCTTTTTTCCTTTCATCTTTCTCTATAGAACTGTTGTTTTATAAATAATATTCTTCAAGATAGACAGATAAAGACAGACACACAGATAGATAAACCTGCAGTATACACCCAAGCTTATCGATGATGAAACTGTGCAAGTGAGCCATGTTCCACGTCAGTCACCAAGTTGCAAAAGAATGATCTATGAAGAAAGAAGCCTCTCCTAACACGGTAAATGTGCATTTTGGAGGATAAGAAGAATCTTGTCTGTATCCTTTCTACAAAAGCAATTACTTTTCTTCACATGGAAGTTGTTACGAGGGACACACAAGTGCTGTGAACTGAAATGGAAATACCAGTATGTTGCCTCTGTTCGAAACATCTCTGCCCAGCTCACCAATCTCCCACACTCCTGAATAACGTGGTGAACCTTCCAGTTATGTGAAAATAAAAAATGCGATTTGTTCTGAATAATTCCTTATATTTTTGGTATGTTGTTTTTCCTCTTGTCGTGAAGCAAAGAAATACCTGGCATCTTTTAACATCCATTCTCATTTCTCAGGCAGAATTAGGAGAGTGCAAAAGTCTGCACACCAGTGAGTTTCTTACTGTTGGTTAGAGGTGTCTTGCAATGGCAAGATGGTGTGCCCTAAATGACACAGTGAGTTTGGAAAATAAGTGTAACTCACTCTTACTCACTCCCCCAAACAGATTTTCCTTATTTGGTGAAAATTTTGGTGAACAACCCAAGGGAGAATGCGTGATTTAAGTCAGTTGGCTAGAGTTCATGACTGGACCGGTTGCTTGACTCTCTATCACATCTAAGCACACTAAGCTCTAAAAGGAATGCACGTTTGCTTCCGATATGCATTTATAATTGGGAAATGAAGCGTGATATGCCATCCTCACAGTGCACTTGGGTGCATCTAGGGAAAACACCCAGCTCTGCTTTGTAGAATCACAAAACATGCAATCTGGAAGGAACCACAGCAATGATTTTCTCCAGCCCCTCAATAATATAAAGAAAATTAGGACGCCCAGGGCTGTCCTGATTTTAGCACTAAAAGTCTCATGTGCCAGGAAACCCCCCAGTCCTGGAATGGTTGGCCATCCTAAGATTGGGTCTAGATTTCCGATTTTCTGATTACAGGCTCAGTGATATTTGTCCCACACATCTTTGTTTTTACTGAGATTCTAGCTGTTCTACCATTAAAGACAATTTGTGAATAAGTTTAAGCACTAATCATGCATTCCTTATATATTTAAGGGATGAAATAAAAATTTTGGTTTTGGTTTCCTCATACATTTTTTAGAGGATTAATCCCATATGAGACATGCCCTAAATATTGTTTCACTTCATTCTCTCTACTTTCATTTTATTCCTGGAAAGACGTAGATTTGTGTTGTTATACATGGCTTAGGCTGATAAATCAAATCAGTAGACATTTCAAATAAACAAACAAAATGAATTTGAGAGGTTATAAGTGTTTGCAAGTGTCACCGTGGAGACCAGAGAATGGATTGTCACCATGGAGACCTGCATAAACACTCTGCCTGTGAGGATTTCCATGTGAAATCAAATATAGAGGAGATTTGGGAAAGAGGATAGATAAATAGAGCTGGAAATCACTATGGTTGGAGTGAGTTGTGTAAGAAGGCTGGGGGATGCTAAAGCAAGTTGACAGTCTGAAATGTGAGAAAACCCAAAGTTCAGAGGGTGAGAAGAGTCTGTTTCATCAGCTACTAAAATACTACAGGATTGGAGGTGTTATAAAAACAAAACTCAACTGAGTAAATTTGAAGATCCAATTGTTTTTATTAAATGATTCATGAATCAGGCAGCATCTCATCTGGCAAGCAGAGAGATGCTCCAAGGGGTTACTCAACATGGAAGGCTTTTATAGTAAGGAGGGTGGGACAAGGAAAGGAAGTCATCAGCAAGGAAAAAATGAAAGTTCATTGGAGGAAGGTAAAAGTTCAAGTGACAGCAGCTTCTCATTGGCTGAGCTGCGATGTTTTCTATTGGCTGGGCTTGTTGCTGGGCAGGAAGGAAGTCTTCCTTCCTTCTACTGGAGTAGTAAAGCAGTTGTACTTCCTGTTTGGAAGTGCCAGGTACGTCTCTTCCTGTTGGGGTCTATCATTGATGCTGTATTTAACTGACATTGTAATTGATATCTTCTTGTTTGGGGTAATTGATGATTAGTGGTAGGGCATGAGCGTTCCCTCTACAAGGCCTTCCTGACTCCCATTTTAGTTGAAATTTCCTTTATTAATTTTAACAGAGGTTATTTCCATCCACTCTTCCACTCCTTTGTTCACATTGGCTGTCTGTCACTGTCATTATAAACAAGTTCTACAGGGATATAATGTGATAAGAATGACAGCTAGTCTTTAAGTCTTACCACATTGCAGAGACTATGATAAGGCCTTCTTGGTTATTATCACATTGAATCTGAACAGTTATAAGAAAATGCAGATTTTATCCTCAATTTTACCAATGAAGAAACTGAGGCACAGAGAAGTTAAGCATCTTGCCTAAGGTCACACAGCTAGAAAATGATGAAGCCAAGATTCATATCAGGCAGTCTGGTGGCAGAGCCCATGTTCTTAAATACTTAATGAGAAGATGATGTCCTTGTCTTTGAGGCGCTTCAAATCTAAATAAGGAAATAAATGTAGTAATGAAGAATAACACTAGGGCAACTATATGTATTTCTACTACCTATACACATTTTAGCTAGTATTTAATTATAGGTTAATGTCCAACATTAATCTTATTCCTTTACCTCTTTCTCCTCTACAGATGTTATATTACTAGGGTTCTTAGTTGCAGATAACAGAATCCACATTAGCTAGCTAAAAGAGGAAAGGAATATATTAAAGGGTATCAATTTGGTCACGATACATCTAGTAGGGTCGGAGAGTCATACTTGAAAGCTAGAAAACCCAAATTACACCATCTTCCTCTTTCAGTGCACACCCAGCTGTTAATAGGCATTTAAATCAAATTTACCTTAAAGTGTACATTTACGCTTTCAAGTGGATTGACTGAAGTATTGCACTCAGTTGGAGTAACACCGGTTTCTCTCTATAAACTCTAATTCCTCACAGAAACCTGTGGACAGCCTCCCATGGCCAAGCTGTTCTAATTGTTACAATGATTTGGATAAGGGATTCCTAGTGATCTCAGGAAGCTTTGTGTTGGGCCAACCAACCATCCCTGAGAAGGAGTGATATTGAGCCTTGCCTGACAGCAAGGATCAACAGAATTTATTGTTGTCTTAAAGGAAGGCTGTCAGTCTCAATGATCTTGCCCAAGTTTTAGGCTGGCTGTGATTTTCTTCTTCAATTCCATCCATCTGTTTTCATCTTTCAGAGATTTCTCATGATTTCTAGTCCCTGAGAGTATCCCATCCTACCTCCCAGCACTGATTCGGGTTTATTTTCTGTTCTCTTCAGCTATTTCTAGAGTTGAGACGAGGAGAATGAGCATGTGCTCAGTTGTCGTCTTCCCACGATATCCCCTACTCCCTTCTTCAGTCCAGATCTATGTTCCAACAGTCCTCTGAACATGCACACTGAGATGTGCTACAGGACCCTCAACCCACAGTGTCTAAAACAAACACTTCACCTCAACCAAACTTGTGTGTGTGTGTGCCCTGTTTAACCAAGAAGGAAAATGAGTTGTATCTGGGCTCCTCTCCCTCTCTTATCTCTCTCACCCAATAAATGTCCAAGCCTGTAGCTATTCCACATCCTGAATACTCAAATTCATCCATTCCGTGTCATCTTTTCATTGCTATAACATAACAGAATCCAGTTTTATCCCTTCAGCCCAATGTCCAAACTGTATCCAAAGTGAGCTATCTAAAAGGCGTCACATTTCTAAAAACCTCTGGCTTCCAGTGGCCGACAGGGTCGATCTCAAACCTTTAGCATAGTACCACCTTCAACACCGTACCCCAGAGTACCTCACTTGCCTGAATACTCCAACTTTATGTTCAGCTACACACCTTCTGTTCTTTCATACTTCCATGCTTTTGTGCATATGGTTCCTTCTACCTAGAACACCTCAGCCTACCCTTCCTTCCTGCCTTCCTTCATTCCTCATCAAATATCTGTGATGCACCTACTACGTGAAGGCACTGTTCCAGACACTGAACAAAGCATATAAAGTCTTTGCTCTCATTTAAAAAATGCATTTAATTTAATGAACACTTCTATACATTTACTATGTGCCAGGAGCCTTTCCAAAAGTCTATGAAATTCCATTCTAGTAGGAGCCACACATGAGTCCTTCAGGATTCAGCTCCTTCCTCTTGGAACCTCTTCTGAACCTCCCAGGGTGAGCTAAGCCCAGCGCACCCTGTGTGGACCACTACCCCAGCATGTTTGTGTGGTTGCCTCTGCCATGGAGCTATCAGTTCCCTGAGCAGTGTTCTTCTTTTTATCCCTTGAACAGTGTTAGACGCCTAATTAAAACTCGGTAAGTGTTGACTGAACAACTGCCCAACTAAGCAAATTTGATCATGTCATGCTGCTGCTTAAAACCTTTGATGAGTCACCACTACTAAAGGCTTGAGTCCAAATTCCTTAGCTTGGCACACAATGCCCTTCAGGCTGGCCACAGCCTATCCTTCTGGGATCACCTTCTCCAGTCCTCAGTATTATTCCTTTTGCTCCAGCCACAGCAAACTATTTCTCATGCTCCCAAAATAATGCTCTCTAGAATTTCTCAAGGCCGACTACAAAATGCTCTACCTGACTTGTCTACCTTTAATAAAGTCTTATTTGTTGTTCATGACCAACTCAAAGATCACATATCCACACACGTCACATGTGCACGCATAGAACTTGTCACTCCTGTACCCCCATAATCGCTTAGATTCATTTATCACATTATATTGCCAATGACCTATTTATGTGTGTCTGTATCCCTCTCTACTTATTCCAGGGGCTTTGAGTTCTTCAAGGGAAAGAATTATATTTTATTATTCTTTGAATGCTAATTTCATATGACATATATCTCAGCTCCTGGTATATGGTAGATGACAGCTAATGTTTGAGTGAGTGAACGAATTAATAGATTTGTGCAACCCTTCTTTGTACCATGTAGGATGCCTAGAAAGGGTCAAATCTCAGTTATTCAATGTTTCTACAGAAGGTAGAATTCAAGGTCTTATTCTCAAATCAAATTAGAAACCTTTATTTTCAAGTGCTTTATTGACTGGCCACCCACTCTCTATTTTTCTTACTTTTCCAATGTAAAAGATTATTTGTCCTTAGAGAGTTTTTGCCCATTCCTAGCAGAATAACATGTCAGTATCATCAGCTACTTATTACCTCCTACACATTCCATACATAAGACAACATAGTTTCTTGAAGGCAAATCTCTTATCCAGTTTAAAATGCCTTCAGGTGGTTGTTAGAAATCACCATTTTAGCCTGTCTCAAAACCATATATTGGTAAACTGGATGTTGACAGTGAAAAACCATAGGGAGCCTTTAAAAAATGTAACCTATGTTTTCCCCAGGCCACGCGAGCCTCAGGGTAAAAAGGGATCACATTAATAGTAATAAACAGTATTTCTCTGTTCTGACCTCCACTTAATATTATAGGATCTCAAACCTTTTGCAAAACCTTTACTTTCATCCTCAGATATTTTTGAGGGTCCCTAACAAATTTTCAAAATGTTTTAAAACAGTAAGTCCTCTCAGCATCCATGTGGCATCTGCCATGTTTCCCCTGGCCTCTCATCTCATCTCTGCAAGTACCTGCTGCTGAGGATGCCTGGCTCCTGCTGTCCAGGTTGTTAGTAAAAGGGCAGCTCTGCCACCTTCCATGGCTCCCAATGCCACCAGAAAACCTCTAACCCTTGGTGCTGTCTCCTGTTGCCTTTGAAGCCATCCTCCTTTGTGAGAGTTGCTGGTGCCTTGTCTGCTTGCACACTGCACCACTGCTGCTCCCGATGCTGCTACCATCATCTATTACCACCTGCCGCCACCTACCACCACCTACTACCACCTACCACCACCTACTACCACTGCCATCACCTACCACCACCTGCCACCATCTGCCACCACCTACCACCACCTACTACCACTGCCATCACCTACCACCACCTGCCACCGCCTACTACCACCTACTATCACTGCCATCACCTACCACCACCTGCTACCATCTACTGTCACCTCTTGCTACCACCTACCACCACCCACCACCACCTGCCACCAGCTACTACCAATTACCACCACCTGCCACCTGCCATCACCTACCACTACCTGCCGCCACCTACCACCACCTACCACCACCTGCCACCACCTACCACCACCTGCCACCACCTGCCACCACCTACCACCACCTGCCATCACCTGCCACCACCTACCACCACCTACCACCACCTACCACCGCCTACCACCACCTACCGCCACTGGCACTTCCTCCTCTTGATGCCCATATTTATGCAATGCAGGACCCAAAGCTGTGTGGAATGTTTTCCCAATCTCACCAAATATTTTAAGGAACATAGTTCTTTCAGTTTTAACTCTCAGAGCCTTCTCACCTTGTGGCTTCAGTATAAACCCAAGCAAGTTAGGTTTTGGAAACAAGGTGAGTTTTACATTGTCAGTATCCTCAGACTCGTCCCTCTAGCCCAGTGACCCCACCCTGCTTGTGTACCTGACTTGCTCTTTGCTTAGAACCAACTCATTCCCAGAGGCTCCGCAGGCATTCATTCATACACACATGCTGGGCCAGCCTATCACTGCATCTTAGACACTCCAGCTAGCTTCCCTTCTATAACCATAAGTATGTACATACATACATACATGTCATTACTGAAAATAGCAGAGAGAACTAAAACTTACAAGTCTTTTCTGGTATTGTGAAATTCCTGATATTGTGGAATTCTTCTGAAAAGATAAAACCTGGTATTACCTCATTCACCTTGAGGAATATCGGCTGGGATAGATCAAAATAACAGTTACGTTTTTGTTTGGTTTTTTTTGGTGAGGAAGATTGGCCCTGAGCTAACATCTGTTGCCAGTCTTCCTCTTTTTGCTTGAGGAAATAGTTATTTTTTAAAGAGAGGAGGTTATTTCTCCATAGGGTGAAGGAAGTCTGCAGACAGGCAGTCCAGGGCAGGTGGTGAAGCTCTGTGAGGTCCCCAGGGCCTGGACCATGGCCATCTTCCTGCTCGTCCATCCTCGACATGCAATGTCCACCTGAGGGCCCAGATTGCTGCTGGAGCCTCAGGCCCTGTAACTGTGTTCCAGCCAGCAGGAAAGAGGAGGGACGAAGAAGGACACTCGTCTTCTCTTTGAGGACACTTTACACGTATAGAATTTACGTACAACATTCCCACTTACCTCCCCTGGCCAGAACTTGGCCACGATACCACATTTAGGCAAAAGGAGATGGGAGTCTCTGCAGCGAAGATATGGGTTTCTTTCGTCTCCTCTTTTTATGAATTTAAAATTGGTACATGGAAGAAGAATAGATCATTGAATTGCTTGTGCCACCCACACCGATCTGTGACAGGACAACCTATGGATAATTTAATTCATGTTCATCCTCATCGCCATCGATAAATTTCCCTCCCCCATCCTAAAAAGATATTTTGTCTTTTGTTCCCAAGTCTAACAAGCTCTTGTGTTGTGGGGCCAAAAGCAGAACTTGCCAGGTATTTGGCAGGTAAACCCAACCTCAACTTTTGGTTTTCAAGGTGTAAGCTCTTGGAAACAATGGCACCAAAGTATCTGAAAGGGCCAGGAGGCTCTGAAGTTTGGGGAAAGCAGACTTGGATCAATTTGAGGAGGAGAGAGGCATTAAAGCTTCCTTGAGGCTGAAGGGTCAGGATTTTAGCCATCCAACAGGGAGTGGGGACCAGCACCATGCTCCTTCATAACACTCTGGGACACACACACACATCCTACATGAGAATGGCCATGCACTGTGGCTCAGGCAGCTGGATGTGGGCCCTGAAGGACCTCCTAACTTTGGAAACACTTCCTATGCCAAGCTGCCCATTTCCCAGAAGGCATGACCAAGGTGAACCCAACAGTAGGGTGCCCTTCCCCTGTATTCTGGACTCATAAGTCAACAGAGGCTGTAATTTGACCTTAGAGAAGTGGGCGCAGCTCCCCAAAATGAGCTCAAAGATGGATTTTCTCACCACCACAGGCAGATATAAGGTTGGGGAGAATCTTCTTATTTTCCAACGTAGTGTTTTTTAAATCCACTTATTATTGGTTAATATTTATTCCCCCTATGAAATCTAGAGCTGGAAATAGAACTCAGGCCTCCTAGGTATTATTAACCTTGCAATATTCTTGTGTAGCTTTGCTTTCTCTGAGGTCCAAGCATAGAAGTAAGTGGGAATGATATTGATCACTGAACAGTGATTCATCCTAAATCTTCATCTTGCTTCCTTGGCTCACCATTTGTTCCGTTTTCCCACATTGATTTAATGCTACATAGTCACTTTTTAGGCTATAAACTCCTTGAGGGCAGGTACTCGATCTATTCTATGACGTGGACCACAGGTGTGTTATGTTGCTCATACAACCTGTCATTTCACTGACTCCTCATCAGATCATCATGGCTGCTGAAATTCATGAGCCAGGATTTTCTCTTTGAGCTGGATCCCTCAGAAATCAGACCCAGGGAAGAGCTCTCCCCTTGCCAAAGTTGTTGGGAGGGGTGGTTATTTTCTATTGGCACTCAACATGGTTCTTTCCCTGAATCTGGGCCTTGTTATAGATTTATATGCCAGAACCAAGTCTCCAAGGGAAACCTCAGGTGTTATAACCAGTGATATTGATGATTTAGTAGATAACGTTCTTTTATCTGAACTTCAAATGAAACCAGTGGGTTATGAGGAACCATCCTTCAGCTGAGTCATAAAGACAAGTTCCTGCCCTCTTACAGTTAAAAATTCATGAAGCATTTTCAAAAGGCTGTTGAGAATAAGGCTTGTTTACATTCGTTTCCTTTCCTTGCTTAAATATTATCTATATGATTAAATGCCTTTGGAGGTCTTCACTTTTGCCAATGAATTATAATCTGGTGTTTCTGGTTAATCAAGAATAAATGTTGGGCCTGGTTACCACTTAGTTAAGCTAAAGAAAAATAGAAACATTATAGGGAATCAAGCAACAAAACAAAATAGAAATGTCAGTTAGTTTTACTGTGCTTTGCTACAAAGGTTGGCAAGCTTTGAAAATTGGCATGCCAAGGTTGTCTCCCCAAGGTAGATAAGCCAAACTGCTAACACGAGGCTGGAGACATTTATCAGCTACTGCTTTTATGGTCCCGTGGTAGTTCTCTCAACCAGAGGGAACTTGAGTTCTGAGGGAAAAGGAGAGAGAAAGTGGCAATTGATCCCCTAACAATGAAAACCGGTCTGTGTCTCATAACTGGCCCACATGCCATAGATTGCTGGTGCCTGCATTAGTACCTCATAACTGGGTTTCAAATAGCAAGTTTTGCAACTGCAGTATTCTCTGAGATGCCATTGCTTTTGCTATTAGAAACTTGTAAAAAGACGTCAGAATATTTCCCTCTGTGGTGGCCATGTTATTGGAAGAAAGGCAAGGATCTTAGAGAATTGCTTTTTCAGGATTGTTGATGTCACATAGCGCTGCCCTCTTGCAGTTAAATAATCATGAACCATTTTCAAAAGGCTGTTGAGACACAATACTAGACCCCGAGGTGCTCAGCTCCTTGACCCTGATTTCACAGACTCTAACCTGTGTGGAACCCTGTGGAGATTTTAGCCTTGTCCTTGTTCCCTGTGCTTGTGGAGAAGTTCAGTAAATCCCTTTGGTCTATTTTGTGTGCAGCTCTGACTCCTCCCTCCACAGCAGGCTCACAGGTGGTAAAAGGTAAATGTCAGGGCCCTCCAGAAAACCTAGAATTTTCAACCACAATAATAATAATAGTAATAGCAATAATAATAATGATGATGATGATAATGCCACCTCCCTTCTAAAACCTGTCTCAGAAAAGCAAGGATGCTTCTTTCTCAGAAGTCCCCAGCAATCCTCTCAAGTCTCACTGGACCAAATTAGATCACAAACCCACTCTAGGACCAATAACCATGACCAGGAGGCAGAACTATGCTGATCAGTGTAGACCTGAGCCAGGTGCCCTACGTCTAGAGCCAGAGGGATATCGAGCCAGGGGTGTGTAGAGCTTCACCCAAAGTACAAAGGCCTTGTAGGGGTGGTCATGCAAACCCAGACAAGAATGGGGTCGTTTCCAAGAGAAGGAGGATGAATGATGGGAAGATAGCCACCATGTCCACAGCAACTAACAATAGTTATTTATTTAGCACTCATTTTATATTTTCACGGCTCTGAGAACATTTTCATTTAATCCTCACAAATAATCCACAGAGAGAGGCTCATGTCTCAGATGAGAAAATTGAAACTCAGAGAGGCTAAGTAACTTGGTAAAGTCACACAGCCAGGAAGTGACAGAGCTGGTATTTGAATCTTGGTGGTGTGACTTCAAAGCTCCAATTTATTCAATCTCCTCTTACGGAAGCATTTCTGAGCTTAGGCAGAGCACACTGACGGGTGCAGGTGCTGTCCTGGGCTTAGGAGACAAGAGAAGCTGTAGCGCCTTGTCCAGTTAATTAGCACAACTTCCTCCCCACCTGTGGTCCTGTTAATAGTCACCTCTCCACACAGCCATTGACTCCCTCTGCTGCGCACATCCTACTTTCCTTTACACCTCCCCTGAGACCAGAGGAAGGCCCCTACAAGGTGAATATGATTTTCTGTGAACAATGTTCCCACAGGACAGGGCAGCCTGCAGGAGACTAGTGCAAGTAAGCTCTCCTTATGTCTTACAGGATGAGGGACAGAACAGATGCTCTCCCCGAGGAGTTGGTTTCCCTGGATGTGATAAGACAAGCTCTTATTACTACGCAGCAATAGCTTTTATTACTACACCAAGTATGTACTTCACTTCAAAAATTGGGTAAAATGATAATTTCTAAGAATTTTTCCATTTAAACCAAGAGTCAGAGCTTATGAGATATTCTTTTCCTACGATAGCTAATAGCATTTGTAAGGTTAGCTCAAGTGATTATTTCTCGTACCAAGAGATAATAGAAGGCTCTTGTGGTTATAACAAGACTAGGCAAAATATCACATTCAGAGTCATCAATAATGTCTTATTCTGTCTGTCAGTTCTCAGGGCTTAGTTCTCTGCATAACCAGTTTTGTGTTTCTGTTTCTTCCCTGAAGAAGTGGGTGTTGGGAATCAAGCCAAGTATCTGTAGCAGGACAACTGATATACACCTGATGAATACAGCTCCTCCTGACAGATCCTCTAGATCCGTCTGATCTGTTTTGTGACATTTTATTTGGCAAGTTTAAAGGAGTGAAATATAGTGAGCTGTCTGAGTTTAGCAGAAGAGTCTTGCCTCTTTATTATGCCTGTGCTCTCAGGTGGTGTCATGATTCATAATTCATTTTGAATTGAACATTCGTGGCCCTTATCAAACAAACCATGTTAATTTCATAAAGTTGGGTCAAATAAGGATAAATGGAAAAGATGGAGAGAAAATTTACTTGGAGTTATATACTTATAGATGGCTGAGAGTCCCTCAGGAAATGATGTATGCCAGTGAAAAAGCACTCATTGTTTTCTGGACTAAACCGTGTTCATAAGTATTACAGTTGTATGTTTAATTGAGCCACATTTTCAGGTTTCAATTAAGTTTAAAAAATTAAAAAAGAAATAAGATGAGTTGTTACAGTATTTTTCAGGTCCTTTAAGGAGTTTTCTAATTTTTAATTTTTATTTTTTGTGACGAAGATCAGCCTTGAGCTAATATCCATGCTAATCCTCCTCTTTTTGCTGAGGAAGACGGGCTCTGAGCTAACATCTATTGCCAATCCTCCTCCTTTTTTTTCTCCAAAGCCCCAGTAGTTAGTTGTACGTCATAGTTGCACATACTTCTAGTTGCTGTATGTGGGACGCGGCCTCAGCGTGGCCAGAGAAGCGGTGCGTCGGTGTGCGCCTGGGATCCGAACCCGGGCAGCCAGTAGCGGAGTGCGTGCACTTAACCGCTAAGCCACGGGGCCGGCCCAAGGAGTTTTCTGATGATTATAAATAAGAGAGCTTTTTGAGACTTCAGTATTCATTTTAATCTGTTTCTAACTGTATCTACATTTTATCTGTATCTATTCTACACAGATTTATTAAGTTCCTCCTATGTGAGTGCTAGAAAAGCAGTGATAAATATGACAGCACAGTCCCTACCTGCAGTGGGCCTCACCGTCTAGTAAGAAAGAGAAAAAAAATAAACATGATGAATAATTTAAAATTTGAAAAATGCTATGAGGATTGATAATAGAGTGACAAGAGACAGAATAACAACGTGGGAAGGAGGGAGCATCTTTATGTAGGGTAATTACAGAAGGCTTCTCTGAGGAGACATGAAAAGAGAGTTCTAAGGATGAGAAGAAACTAGCCATGCAAATAGAGAAGAAAGCAGTATTCCAGGAAGAGGAAACAGGATGTGAAAAAGCCCTGCAGAGGGAAAGACCCCTTAACTGAGATAGGGAAGCCTGAGTAGGGGAAAGAAGTTGGAGATGGGGGTACTGGAAACCAACTTTGAAGTATCAGTGAAACGTTAGAGAGTTCAAGTAGGCAATTGGATAAAGAGCCTGGAGTCCAGAAGTAAGGTCAGGGAGGGAAGATATAAAGTAGGGAACTGTCGGCATTTAGATAAACATTTAAAAATGATACAGTGGATAAGATTTTCTAGGAGAGAGTATAGAGCACAGAGAAACTGTAACATTGAGCTGTCAGTACAGAAGAAGGAGCTGGCAAGAGTCAGCCCAGGATGGGGAGAACCAGGAGAGGGGATATCAGAAGCCACAAGAAGAGAGAGAGTTCCTGGTTAAGGACAGCGGAATGATGAGCACATCTCTCCCCTTTCTGTATTAAGACCCTAGTAAATGACAATAATTTTTTTAAAAAGACATAAACTTACAACAACAAAGACACCAGGAAGAGCCATCAGTGGCTTCGCTTCAATGATTTCAGTGATTTCTGGAGTATGGAAAGCAGATGGAGGAGTAACTCAATATGACAGAGGAAGCCACAGCTCAAAGAACACGTAGAGGAGACCGGGTTAAGGAGACACCCAATCTGCCCTGCAGAATCCTGGAGCCTAAGATATGCCAAGTATGACAGAGAATAGAAATGAGACTAGAGGCTGAACACAGAGTGCTTGAAAGGAAGTATACATAACTGTTTTTTTTTTTATAATGTTATTTATTTATTTTTTTCCCCCCAAAGCCCCAGTAGATAGTTGTATGTCATAGCTGCACATCCTTCTAGTTGCTGTATGTGGGACACGGCCTCAGCATGGCCGGAGAAGCGGTGCGTCAGTGCGCGCCCAGGATCCGAACCCGGGCCGCCAGCAGTAGAGCGCGCGCACTTAACCGCTAAGCCACGGGGCCAGCCCATAACTGTTGATATACCACCACACTTAACCCCTGCGTTCTGAATTTCTGGCAAAAAATAAAAAATTCTAGTCTATGGAAATTGAAGGCCTACACTCTCCAGCTTGTAGAAATTATCTTGTATAAATAATGTCTACCTTCCTAACAAGCACTTTAATGCAAAATCTGTGAGTTGACAAGGCCTGCCCCACCCAGAGCTGCCAACTAACTTTTTATTGCCTCATTCTTAAATATGAGTAAACAATTAAAGATCACTAAATTTTTTTTTAAAGTCTCCAGCATGAAAGAAAGAGGTCAAGATGAATCAAGAGATAAAAATGACACTGGAGGGAGCAAAAATTTAATATATGGACTAGAAAAAACTTCAAAAAACTTTATTTCACATCGCAGGTATTTAAGAAAATATTGCATTATAACAAAAGAAAACGTTACTATGAAAAAAGGAACAATTAAAACACAGGAAAGATGTCTTGAATAATAAAATAAGACTGCCAAAAATAAAAAATTCAATAGAAGAATTACAAATCAAAATGGAAAAATTACTTAGAAAGTAGAACAAGAAGTCAATGAGATAGAAAATAGTATTTAAAAATAAAATTAGAAATGTATAAGAAAAACTAAAGATATATCCAGATGTTCCAACAACTAACTAATGGAAGTTTCAAAAAAACAAATGATAGAGAATAAATTATCAAAGAAATAATGCAAAGATATTTCAAACAACTGAGGGACATGACTACAGATTTAAGGGTTCTACTGAGGGTTTATCATGATGAATGAAAAAAAAGACCCACATCTAGGCATATCTTGTTGAAATTTAGAAACACCAAAGATATAAACATGGTCTGAAATTCTCCCACAAAGAGGGTGTGAAGGCAACAACTTACGAAGAAATAAGAATCGCCTTATCAGACTTTGCAACAGCAACACCAAGCGCTAGAAGGCAATAGAGCAATGTGAAGTTTTGAAGAAAAAATTATTTTTGAACTGTAATTCCATATCCAGCTAAACTATCATTTGTGAAGACAGAATTAAGACGCTTGATACATGCAAGGACTCAGAAAAATTTATCTCTCATATAGCTTTCTTTGTGTTGTACTAAAATAAAGGGGTACTCAACATCAAAAAGATGGCATCAGATCCAGAAAACAGTAGCTCTAACCCACAACTATGAAGGGGAAAGTCGCCTCAGAGGAAAGTCTCCAGGACCAAACTAGATTAATGGTTCTCAAATTGGGCTCCGTGGATCCCTGGGGAACACAGAGTCCTTTCCAGGAAGTCTATGAAATCAAAACCATTTTCATAATAATACTAAGTATATGCCTTTTGTGTGGCTTTGACATTTGCACTGATTGTGTTTAAGCAACGGTGGTTAAAATTGCTGACGCTTTGGCATAAATCAGTGCGGTGGTCCCAGGCAGTACGAGCAGGCACTGAATTCTTTTCTGCTATGCACTCTGGTAAAAAACACAAAATGCCACTTTTCATTTAAGAATTCATTGACAAAGCAGTAAAAATTATTAATTGTATTACTCTCGACCCTTGAGTACATGTCTTTTTAATATTCTGTGTATCAAAGCAAGTGTGCATAATCCACTGTCTACCCCAGTAGGAGGGCGTTCTTGGGGATACGCACTTGAGAAACTGTTAGAGTTGTGAACTGAATTAGATGGCTTTGCCATGGAATGCCATTTTTTCTTGACTGAACAACTGATAGACAAAGTATGGTTATTCAAACTTGGCGTTTTGGCAGACATTTCCGAAAATGAATGAAATGAGCCTGTTGCTTCAAAGAAAATAACTGACAATGTTTATTGCCACCGATAAAATACAAACTTTCAAGCAGACATGAGAATTCTGGAAAACTGGTATCCACTATTATGAACCTGACGGAGTCCCCATACTAAAAGACTTTCCTGATGAGACCTGTGGTAATGCTAACAAATGTTGTCTTTTGATATTATAAAATAAAATGTGTCTACATTTGGAAGATCTGCATAACTCACTGAATCAACATTTTCTAAATAACCAATGCATGATGTTACAACATCATACATGAGCAAAAGAACTCTTCAAATGTGAGATAAATCAATAGATTTTAATGTAACAGTGTGAAAACTGCAACGATATGATGCCAGATTCCACATTGCAATTAATCTTTAAGAAACTGCTATTTGTCCTGTTTTGATGAAGTATAAAAGAAAAACATTCACAATAGGAGTTATTAGCTCTTCAGTGAACAATATTTACAAAGTCACAATAATATAAGAACTTTATGGACTTGCAATTTTTAGAATCAACTTATTGATTGTTACAGAACAGATGATAAATAGTATCAACCTTGTCAATTCAATAGAGCAAGTACAGAAGGCAGAGAGTGGGAGGTAGAAGTGGGAAGAAGAGAGAAAACAATAGGGCAGGAACACTAATTCCCTCACCTTACAAAAAGTCAAATGATATTACCTATAGTTGATGGAATAAGAATTTGGAAGTGTTGGTATTTTACCAACTGTTGTAAGAAAATAACAACATAGCAAATATAATTCTATTGAAAGAATGGGTAAGGAGGGAACGCAAACAACACAAGAGAATTAAACTCTCATTTATTACCACAGAAGAAAAGAGATAATGTCAAACATTAGGAAATTTTTCAGTATTATTTAGAAATACAGCACTAACTACCAGAAGAAACAGCTTTTAAAAATTAGAAATTATTGCCTTTTGTAAGCAAGACAAGGCATGGGATATGGTGGCATGAGTTGCCAGATAAAATACAGGATTTGAGTTTGAATTTCATATAAATAACAAATACTTTTTTAGTGTTAATATGTTCTCAATATTGCATGGGACATACTTTTACTAAAAACGTGTTTGTTGTTTATCTGAAATTCAAATTTAACTGGATGTCCTGTATTTTTATTTGTTAAATCTGACAAATGCACACTTTTTAAAAAAATTATGGGCCCTTTTGTATGTTTAAACCTTTTAACCATGTGTTAAATAACCATATGTTAAATATTTGGTTGTTAAAAAAAATGGAGGAGGAGGGTGGGCCAACAGTGTCGGATGCCAGTGAGAGTTGAATAGATGAGGTTGTAGACCTGTCGGATTTGGCTACATGGAGAGCAATGGTGTCTTTGACAAAAACATTTTTAGTGGAGTGAAGAGGCTGCAAGTTGGACTGTAGTGGATTATCAAGTGAATAAAAAGTGGGGAAGAAGAGGTAATTATAGAAGAGGAAAAGAGAAAAGTTAAGGCATGGGTATGAAATTTGAAGAAAATCCATGGATTACAGGAGTGATCATACATTTTTCTTTCTATATGTCTACCACATATCTCAAAGTAATCCTTTTTTGAGCTGTCATATCAAATCTGTGCAACATTATGAAGGATCTGAAATTCTATCAATAATTTGGGATAATGCCACAGAAGTCTCCCCATGCTCCTCAAAATTGCTGAGTAAGTAAGGATCTGACCTTTTGAAGGAGAGATGTTTGTGACAATATGAATATTCTCTACAGAAAGGAGGAAGTAAGTAAAAATATAATATAGTGATTTGCCATATATTTGTCAGATATGGGGCTGGGATGGGAACTTACAATCCCATTCTTACTAATATAAGTTACAAAACCAACCTATCTTCTTCCATGAGAACCTGGAAGTCTGACTCTCATACAATTCAAATCTACCCAGTGTTTGAACTGAACATATATATATGTAGGGTCTTAGGGAAACATAAATATGACTAAGACATGGAGCTGCTTCCAAGGAAGAGAAGCGTTCAATATAGTGGCTAGACTAGTCAAACTTCCCCTGACCACAGACTGCCTTGTTGGCTTCATGCTAGATTGCAGCCTACCCTCACTGAGCTCTGTCCCACATACCCTTAACCCAACTCAATCGCCATGCTTCACTTTCCCCCAGATCCATTTAGAACTGGATTTGAACTGGTTTCTTTACCAATAGATATAAAACCAATATGCCTCTTTTCAGCAGATTTTATAAAAATGTCTGAAAACATTTTTTTCTAGTTGGAAGAATATGCAAGCCATCCTGCCTTCATTTAAGCTTTCCAAGTACTCTCTGTTCCCTTTCAATTGTGCTATGGTCTAAAAAGCCATCCATTTGTATTGCTGGAGTCACATATGTATATGATGAGCCATTGATGGCCTTGAGATGAGAACTTATTACAACACTTCAGTTATTATATTTCTGTGAGCAACACAGGAAGAGTAAAAAAAATTTCTTATTTTTCAACTCTCCTGGCAAATGACTCATCATTTCCTCTCCAAAGAAGTTAGCCTCATCTCATTTCTCTTTCCTCCATGTTCCCTATAGACTCTGCCATCTTGGAAGCAGTGGGAAAATGAAAGAGCAGCAGCAAGTGGTGGACAACTTTCTCTACCTTTGTTTTGAAGGTGCTGCTTCCAGGAGTAATCTGATTGTCACTGAGCCCCTTGGGTCATGCTTCTTTCTCCCTGAGGCCAGTCTCAGCTCACTTCCCCTATCAAAACTGTAGATGTCTAATGTATATGTTTGCTAATGTTTTTGAGAGGAGGAGGAGATTATATTGTGCATCATGTAGCAAAAGCTTCCTTTATGTCCACACTGATCATCCTAGCTCTTCCCCTAAAATATCTCCGTACAGCAGCTTCCGCTCTTCCAGTCCCATCTCCCACTTGATCTCTCTCTTCTCAGCCTCTCTAGCAAGCAGTCTCTCTCCATTCTCTCCCTCAGTCTTCTGAAAACTCCATAGAGATCATGTAACCTACACACGAGGCAAACACTCATTAAACAACATTCCACAAAAGAGAAATGCTTCATTAGACAAACCAGGGTCACCTGGCATCCTTCAAGCCTTCCAGTGAGTAGCTTCCTTTCAACCACAGAGGTTATCAATGACAGTGGTATCAGGTTCTAGGGCTTGAAGAGATACAATTACCAGTTAATTTGAAGCATTTAGGAAAGTAGCTCAATGAACGGTAACTGATACAGATATGAAATTATATAAGGATATATGGACGTGATCCTTATATCATGCCTACTTATAGAAGGAGAATTCCTCTTCTCCTATATTCATCTGTTAGGAAAGATAATGGTTGAAAAGTCCTTTGGAAACCTACTTGCTTTGGAAATCATTTAAAAGCATGTAAATTCATAATAACAAACACAGGGCCAGCAAAATATAAGACTGATTACCTAAAAAGCATTGGAAAATATTATTAAACTTTGGAACATCTCTTGAATTTGTGAATTGATAATGTAATCAGAATCAGTGGGCATGCCAACCAGGAGATGTTCAAATAGTTAGAAAACGGTTCTGGACCAACCTCAACCTTAGATTTTTTCAAGATGGGTCTTTTGAAATCAAAAGGAACAAAAAATGTAATATTGAAATACTACATTGTCAGTCATACATAAGACTTCCCATACTTCCCTCAGCTATATGGTCTTCTGGGCGAAATGGAATGACCTTTGGGATATTGTCTCTGTTTTACACCATTGGATAGAAATATCAGGTTACTGCACTCTGGAAGTTTGAGGCTTTAAAAAAAATTCTCAGGAAGTGAAGATGAAAAATCAGTATCAAGTGACTCATAGAGGCACTGTTTTTAATAGTTCTGCTGCTGTCACGTCACCCTAAGAGGAAGCTCTTCATATTTGGTCAATGTGGTGACACCACACCATTCTGAATTTTATATGAAAAACACCACAGAACTTTCATTATAATGATCCTGCTAGATTGGTCCCATCAACCACTAATATTTGCAGTTAAGGTAAATGCAGACTCTGTTCTCTCTTATTTGTATTTTCTCATAAAATATGTATGAAGACAATCACAGCAAATGTCAAAATAGCACCCTTTTTAAAATTCAGCACCACTGACTCATGATATTCAAAATTGAGTAATACGTTGAATGGCTGAGAAAACCAGCAAAACTCGACAAAGTCTTGGGACAGCACACTTAAGTTTGAATGCACAGTGCAATCCTTATATTATGCCAATTGTTTGAAAGTGAAAAAATGACATGGTGACAGCTTATATTCTGTTATTAGGTTCTTAAATGATCAGAATTGTATATATTATTGATTAATTGACCCCTCTATCATTATGAAGTGATGCTTTTTATCCTGAGTAATATTCTTTACTCTAAAATCTGCCTTGATATTAATATAACCATTCCAGCTTTCTTTTCATTAATGTTAATATGTCATATCATTTTCCATCCTTTTACTTTTAATCTGTTTATGTCTTTATATTAAACGTTTGGTCTTCCTTTTTATACATAGTTTGATCTTCCTTTTTTATACAACCTGACAATCTCTGCCTTTAATTGATGTATTTACACCATTTACATTTAATGTGAACATTGATATTGTTGGGTTTAAATCTACCACTGTATTTTCTATTTTGGCTCATCTGTACTGTGTTCTTTTTTCCTGCCTTATCCTGGATTAATTGAATATTTTTATGATTTAATTTTATTTTCTTTTTTGGCTTATTAGACATAACTCTGTTGTCATTTTAATGATTGTTTTAGGATGCATAGAATATATCTTCATCTTATTACAGTGTACCTTCAAATATGTATAACATAAAAATCTTACAACAGTTTATTCCCCTTTCTCCCCTCCTGGCCTTTATGCTGTTGTTGGCATACAACTTATACATATAATATAAACTTCATAATTCATTGTTTTTATTTTTGTTTCAAACAGTCAATTATTTTTTGAAGAGATTTAAATAATAAGAAAAGATTCAACCCACGTAGTTACCATTTCTAGTGCTTTTCATTCCTTTGTGTGGATCCAGATTTCTATCTGGTATCATTCTCCTTCTGCCTGAAGGATCTTCTTCAACATGTCTTGCAGTGTGTGGTTATTGTTACTGGATTCTTTCAGATTTTGTAGGTCTAAAAAAGTATTTATTTTACCTTCATTTTTTTATCAATAGACTTTATTTTTAGAATTGTTTTAGATTTACAGAAAAAATAAGCAAATAGTACAGAAAGTTCTCATATACCTTCATACACAGTTTCCCGTGTTATTGACATCTTACATTAGTATGGTACATTTGTTACAATTAATGAAACAATATTGATACACTATTATGATTAAAATCCATAGTTTATTCAGATTTCCTTAGTTTTTATCTAATGTCCTCATTCTGTTTCAGCATCCCATCCAAGATACCACATAACTTAATAGTTCTCAGGTTTCCTTAAACTCCTCTTGGCTGTGACATTTTCTCAGACTTTTCTTGTTTTTGATGACCTTGACGGTTTTGAAGAGTACCGGTCAGGTATATTATAGGATGCTCCTTTTCTCATGATTAGACTGAGGTTATGGATTTTAGGGAGAAAGAGCAGAGAGGTAAAGTGCCATTTCCATCACATCATATCAAGAGTATATACTATCAATACGATTTATCATTGATTATGTTGACTTTGATCACCTGGCTGAAGAAGTGCTTGTCAGATTTCTCCACTGTAAGGTTTCTCTTTTGCCCCCTTTCTATACTGTACTCTTTGGAAGGAAGTCACAATGCACAGAACATACCTAAGGAGTGAGAAGTTATGCTCCATCTCCTTTACAGTGAAATATCTATATAATTTATTTGGAATTCTTCTGTATGAGAGATTTGTCTCTTCTCCCTCATTTATCTATTTCTTCAATCATTTATTTATGTCAGATGGGCTCTATTTTATATTTTGTATTTTAATCCAATACTACTTTATTTACTTTGTTGCTTGAATTGTTCCAGCTTTTGGGACATTCTATTGTCCAATGGCTATTGGGAGCTCTTTCAGTTGGCTCCTGTGCCCCTTTAACATACATCAATGTGGTTGTTTATTTGTTTTTGAGCATTTACTTATTTTGGCACTACAAGCTGCCAGGGTGCTCCAGGATCATCTTGTATATTTCCTGCCCCAGTCCTAGAAACATCCATTTATCTAAAGAGTCCTATTTCATTTTATTGGAGAATGGCATAAGAAACCAAGATCTGGATGCTAGGTTTGCTCATGCTAATAGAGTGTCATTTCATTTAGTCCCTCTCAGCTGACAGAGCAAAGAAATATATGAATGTATACTAACATGTGTATATACATACATCTATAAACATTTCTATATGTAACCATCTGTATCTATATTAAGTTAAACATGAGTTCTTACTGATGTCTCCAACGCTAATCCATTACCAAGTGGATCATTCTAACCTACTCCCCTTGCTGATCTGTATATTTCTACCTCAACAGTGAAAAGCCTCCCACCACCTACCATCATTTACTTAATTTTTAATTCCAATATGCACAGATGGCAGTAAAAGAATTGTTAATCCATACCCCTATGGAAAAAAATTATATGCTAGAGTCAGTACTCATGTGCTGTACTTTTTGCCTTTAGTCTTAAAAACTCCATTCATTTCCAAGGTTACTTAGGTAACTACAACGAAATGCAAGTTTTTGCCTGTCAAACTGAGCACTGAGCAAAAAGTTCTGTAACACATTGTGATAGTAAGGACGTGGGGAAACAAACTCTTATGCATATTGGGTGGGAGTAAAATACGATACAACTTTAATCATAGGCAATTTTGAAAAATTATTAAAATTACATGTACACACACTCTTTCACACAGCACTTATACTTCTACAAATTTTACTATAAATATACTTGTACTCATTGCACTATTGTTTGTGATAGCAAAAGATTGAAAACTACCTTTAATGTCTGCTATGGTCTGAATGTTTGTGTCCTCCCTAAATTCATATGTTGAAATTCTAACTCCCAAAGATGATAGTACTAGGAGGTGAGGCCTTTGGGAGGTACTTAGGTCATGAGAGTGGAGCTTTCATGAATGGGATTATTTTATTCTTATAAAAAAGAGCCCACACAGATCCCTCACCCCTTCCACCATGTGAGGACACAGCAAGAAGGTGTCAACGATGAACTAGAAAGAGGGCCCTCGCTCACCCATGCTGGTGTCCTGACCTTGTACTTCCAGCCCCCAGAACTGTGAGAAATAAATTTCTGTTATTTACAAGCTGCCCAGTCTGTGGTATTTTGTTATAGCAACCTTAATGGACTAGGACAATGTCCATTAAGCTGAGATTGGTTAAATGCTTATGCTATCTCCATTCAATACTATGTGGCTCATTTAAAAAGAAAAAGACCTTAAGGGCACTATGCTAAGTGAAATAAGTCAGACAGAGAAAGACAAATACTTGTATGATCTCACTTATATGTGGAATCTAAAAAACAAGCTCATAGATGCACAGAACAGATTGGTGGTTGCTAGAGGTGATGAGAGTCCAAAGGCACAAAATTCTAGTTACGAAATAAGTCATGGCGTGTAATGTACAGCATGGTGACTATAGTTAATAATACTGAATTTCATATTTGAAAGTTGCTAAAAGAGTAAATCTTAAAGGTACTCATCACAAGAAAAAAAAATTTTGTAACTATATGGGGATGAATGTTAACTAGACTTACTGTGGTGATCATTTTTTAATACATACAAATATTGAATAATATTGTACTCTTGAAACTAATATATAATGTTATACATCAATTTTACCTCAATAAAAGAAAATGAGACAGCTCATTTGCAATGTGGAATGATGTCCAAGAAATATTTTTAAGTGAAAAAAATCAAAGTGCAGAAAGTTTGCGTAGTATTATCCTATTTCCATAAACATTTATATGTATCTACAAGCATGGGATCGCTGGAAGGAGACACAAGAAACTGGCAATGGTGGTTTTCTCCAAGGAGGTGAACTGTTGGGAGTGGGAGCGAGGCATACTTGAACTGTGTCCACATTTAGATGCTTTTTTAATTTTGTACCATATTATATGTATTACCTATACAAAAATATAAGTATTTTTAATAAAAAATTTTTTTAAAGTCTACAGAATATTCATGACGCTTGCTGCTGCAATTACTGGATTCCATTGTTAATTGCATTTTAAGGAACATAGTTTGGCAAGGAGCCTCGTCTCCATACCAAGCCCGCCCTCCCTGTTCAGGGGTCTGGGCAGAGGACATTGGTGAGGCCTCTTGAGCCTACACAGACCTGTGTCCTGATCTGATCTGCAGATACTGTGACGCATGTTTATTGCATCTCACTGACCGTGTTGGCAACACTCTTTGCTGACAGCAAGCTGTGGAGAGCATTCATCTTAGAAGGTACTGCTTGAATTTCTGAGCTATGTAGTGACGCAGGCTCAGTAGGAAAGGACTTTCCCAGAACATGATAAATATCATTTGGTTCTGTCAAGAGGCCCTGCTTCATGATACATTTCATAAAGAACTCTGTCTTCTACATAATGGCTTCATTAGGCTGTCGCCTCTACTTCTGAACAATGATTGAAATGCAAGAGAGAGATGCCTTTATTAATCCCATAGGTCACCAAATACTTTAGTTTTATAAGCAACAGGAGTAGTGGGGGGTCCTTTTATGCCCTACAACCGTAAGGAGCATAGAACACTTTTGTTCAGTATCGTTTTCTTTGTTTGCTTCAGAAATATAATGTCTGCCTCTCATAATATATCAATTCCAGTGAAAGGTGAACTGACAAGATCGTCAAACCAACTTTTGCACCTGGGTCTGCTCTGATGCCAAAGACTGTTTTCTGAAGCTTGCTTTGTTTTCCAGATTTTTTCCTTTTTTAAACAGAACTCCATCCTGGGGGCCAGAAAATATTTTGAGTTCAAAAGGATTAACGCACATTTAAAGAGCAAGCAGACTTTCAACCAGATAACATTGTGCTGTAACGAAAGTCCTTCAGGCTAACCTCAGCTCAGAATCACCGAGGCAGTCAAGTAGAGAACACATTCGTCAGGACTCCAACTTAAGCACCAACTCCTCTGTGAGCTATCTACCAACTCCCTCAGGCTGACTTACTCTCTCCTTCCTCTGAACTTTCAAAACATGCCCATACCTCAATTAAAACATGCATCACTTGGTATTATAAGCATTTATTTATACACATTTCTTCTCTCTCTATTGGATCCCTCCCTCTAACTCTTGCGAATAGCTAGAGTACAAACCAGAAGCTACATGTCCTGTTTAACATGATGCTTGACCCATTATAATTACTCTGCAATTAATAAATAAATGAGTGAGTGAATAAATGAAGTGGTACTGAGCCCGCTCGGAAGGAAGCGTTTAAATAGATGAACCCCTGGGTGAGTCGGGAAGGGGCACTGAAAAGGGACCGCCTAATTTTTCTGGATCCAGCCAGCCAGCCAGCCTAAAGAATGTGCAGAACAAGTACATGAGAAGTCTGCAATCTTCCCACAAGACAGACAGGGCAGAAGGGAATACCTGCCCTCCTACAGGATAATTGGTGCTCAAATCAAACCTGGAAATCCTATATTCATTCTCCCTTTTAGTGGAAGGGTGCTCTGTCTGGCTAGAATATCAACAGACATATTTCCAATTGGCTTTATTATCATGACCCAAATATAAATATCATGGCAGGAGCCCATGAGGTGGGAGCACAATTTATCCTAACTGAAAATAGAGGCGGAAAGCATCAGCCCTAGTATCCTTGATACTAGAGTGGGGTTGCCATAGCAACCAGCTGAGTCACTAATGAAAAAAGAACAGTTGCACTATGACTAGGCTGACATTCTGTGACATTCTCTTATTTTACTGGAGCTCTAATGATGTCTTCAGTAGGAATGACAGAGAGAAAAGGGTCTGACCTCTCTGTTAAACCTGCAACTGGCTTGACACGCTCTGCCTTCAGCCTAATGAATGTGAGTTTCTGTGTGCAAATTCTGCCTTGGAGAAAAGTGCTTTAGGAATTTGTCTGATTCATATATTAGACTTATTGATTCCATTGTTCCTTTAATGCAGTCCCTTCTCTTCCAAATTAAGATGGCAATGAAGCAGATGAGCCCCAAAAGCAAAACAGGAAGGGAAAAAGTGAGTGAAAAGATGTGACAGGGTGAGGCTAATCCATCACCAATGACATGAAACTGAAGAAAACAACCAGAAGCAGTTTCTGCCCCTTCTTCAAACATGATGAACCACAGGCATTAAGCAAGAAAGCCAGGAACCTCTGCAAAGACAGAAGGTTCTGCTGGAAATATGGTCTGAGAGGAAATATGGTCTGACCCACATATTCACTTACTAGTCACTATATTCAGAGCCCTGAGCTAGGCACTATCAAGTGTTACAAAGAAACAGTATCCTCAAGTCATTGAAAGTCTAAAGCTGAAGGAGGGATGAAAAGGGTTAGCAACTTCAAATACATACGAACTACACGTGACCCCTAAGACTGCCAGGAAACAGGTGCAAAAACCAGTACATTTATCATTGAAAGTTTTGAAAATTGAAGTTGATCAAATAAAAAACTGCCACAACTTTAATTGAGGCTATAAATGGAGTTTAAAAATAGAGTTAAAGACACTGTCATTGAGTTTGTAAAACAGTGAGAACGCTTTATTTATGTCTTTTTCCCCAAATGTACTTGTTTGCAAACATAAGAACTTGTTTTAAGCCCAACATTGGGTTGCTTTCATCTGCACAAGAAAGGCCACAAGAACTGGTGTCAGCATTTGCTGAAATTATGTGGGAGTTTCTGGATTTGAGTGTAGGTATATACATCTCTGTATCAGCAAGAAAGAAGAGAGCTCATTCATTATTAAAGCAGCCTTCCAGCTACTCTCTTTCGTCAGCATAACACTGCTAGACTCGTTTTTAGTCTGAGACTTGAATCATGTTATTCCTCTCCCCACTTTCCCCATGTCACTCTCCTAGTTTAGAACAGACAATGGTTCCCTGCAAATCATATCACACTTAATTCTGCACCCTGATTTGTGATGTCCTCCACAATTTTGCCCCAGCGTGTCTATCCATACGCATGCTATTCCTCCCAGTGCCAGCCCTTCCTTCCTGCCAGGCTGCCTCCTGCCTGACCACAAAATGGTGTGACTAATTCTTACCTCTATAGCTTTCCCTCCACCTGTCCAAGCCTAACTCATCCTTGAGAAACTGCAAGTGCCGCTTCCTCCACAAAGCTGTTCTCTGGATGGCTGTTGCTCTTGTAAATGGGGGCTTCCACTCCATTGAGTACTCACCACTTTCCTGACATGTTCTTATGTTTTCTGTAGTCTAAATTGTTCGCCCTTGGAAAGCAGGCCTCACATCGTATCTTTCTTTTCATGTACATACTCCTCTAGTTCATTCACAGTCAGTCATGCCGTAATGCATTAATTCAATAGACATCTATTGAAGACGAGGCGGGGGGAGATCTAAGGACCTGCAGGCATCTTTATATAGGACGTTTAGAGTTTGCAGTGTTGGGCACATAGAGGGGATGATATGGGCAGGGCAGTTCCAAACCAAACAACATAAATGCTTTAGAGTCACCTAAGGATTTTGGTGTTTTATTTAACCCTGCTTTGGCAGAGCTTCGGAGTCCCATGGAGAGGAGGAGACAACAAGGGAGGCAGGTGACATTATTTTTCCTGATTTAAACAGAGCAGCTTTGCTTTTATCTGCTCTATGGATTTAGAGTTCTTGGACTTTGGGTTAAAATTTCTTTTGAAGGAAGGGTAGTTTTTGACAGAACAAAGTTTGGAAACCTCTTTTCTGGGTAGTGAAGAGCCTTTGGTGTTTTTCAGTGGGCAGAGACAAGCAGGTTCTGTCTCTGAGTCGAGGCTGAACCCTCCCCAGAAAGTCAGTGGACTGCTCAGCCCTCCAGAGGCCCTTGTGCCACCATACATCTTGGACGGATGTTCTTTCACTATTTGTTTGCTAATAAAAGACAGAAGGTAATGGTGGTTGATTTATTCCTTTAATACTGAGAGGATTTGGGAGTATTCTGACATTATATTTTGCCTCCAATTACCAAGAAGTAAGGTGCTTCCTTCCTTCTTCTTTCTGTGCACATTTCTTTTGTTTTCATGGGGAGGTTTACTTTCTTTGCTTGTTGCTCAGGGAGTGTTTTAAAGGACTGGTAAAAGACAGCCACGTTGACTGGATCTCTACCAACATATATAATAACCAAGTCTACATCTATGTAGAATATTCTTAACAAAACCCAGGTAGAAGGGACAGTGGAAGTTGTATGGAAAGGAAATAATATGTGTGTGAGAAATCAGCACAGAAATGGCCTTTGTTATTGTGTCAGAGCCAAAAATAGAAGAGTGTGCGGGCACAAAGCAGCAGCTACACTCTGCGCAGACCAGGTGTCCTCTGGACAGCGCCACTCTGGGAACACAAACCGACGGCTACCATCTCCTCAGCTGTTGCCGTTACACGTTTTAGGATAATGAGTGAAAGAAAGTCCCTGAGGGTTTCTAGGTGCCAAATCAATAGAAACAAACTTCATTTTATGGAACACCTCCCTGCTGAAATAGACATTCAAAAAACACGCCTAACGCTCTTGCCCTTGAAAGAAACAGGCACGAGGAGAGACCTCCTCACTCGTGGATCTGTTTCTGCCACAAAAATGTGACATGTGGCAATCAAGAAATATCATGTCAGAGTAGGAAGTATTCATGCTTGGGAGTCAGATGGAGCTGGATTCAAATTCTGACTCAGCCACTTGAAGATAGATCAACAATAAACAGGAATAATTATTATTTTGCTCTCTGCAATTCGTACACATAAAGGAAAGTCCACTGGGACGCCCACAAAACACCATATTTCTGAGACCCAGAGGCCAATCCCATCCTGCTGTCCTTGTAAGCCACATCTCTCTGCACCTATCACCCTGTGGCATTTCTCTTCCCAGACGTACCAGACTCTTTGCCGGTCCCCTCCCTGAGCTCCCATTACACTAGGTCAATTTCCCACATCAGTCTTCAGTTTCCTCTTTTGTGATTCTCAACTTCTTTTGTTTTACTGCTAACTTAGGAGTACTAAAATTTGGGAAGGTCTCATTTGAAGGAACTAAAAATCTCAAAACAGCAATAAACAAGTCATCAATAGTGACAACACAATCACTCCTCCAGTATAATATCTCATGGTGCCTATAAAAGCACCCATGGTTATTGAATTCTTCATTTGGATACCACTCAGCACTGTTTTACTGTTTGAATAGAACTGTTTACTGCCTGCCTACCCTCTTAGATGTGTACAGAGCAAATTCCTCCTACGAGTCAGTAAACCAGACATCTGATTATGGCCCTGGTTTGACATCATGCCTCGCCTGTTTCATTCACTTAAAGCAGGTGGCACCTGGCTCAATCACATTTCTCAGTCTAAGACCTTCTCAGTCTAATTCCATCTGACTGACATCACAGTGACAGGTTGTATCCTCAGATATAACAAAAATAAATTTATAACAATCTAAAATCGGTAGCTCACTTGTGAATGTTGAACAGCACTGTGGTTGAGAACCACAGGTTTAAGAACTTGTCTGTCTGACTCACAAGACTGAGATCCTTAATTTCCTTGGAAAAAAGTGCTAATGTCTTGTTGACCACTGAATGTCATGTGCTGAACAGAGTAGGCCCTCAAAAATATTTATGAAATGAATTTTAAGACCAATAAAAATAATAGCACTCATGTATTCAGGTCCCCCATCATGCTAGCTGGTGAAGAAGGAAATACTATTCGTTGATCATGGAGCTATGGCCTCCATTACTGTGGTAGAGACCAAAGTACTGGGAAGAGTGGCTGGATTGGAAGGGTCAGGGAAAAGCTAGATTAGTTTACATTAGAAGGGGCCTGGAACTCAAAGAAGGACAATTGAGTACAAAGATGAAATTAAGAGGAGAGAGAGTGAGGGAGAAAAGCCAAAACAGGTAGAGCTGGAGAAGGGATTGAAAAGAAAAGAGAGATTTGAGGCGAGCCCCTTATGTAATGAATATTCTGTACTGAATACGCTGAAAATAGAATGAAGGTAAAAAGGATCCTTAAGACGCGGGTAGTGCGCCGTATGACGAGTTTACCCCCTTTAGCATTTCTTTAAGCAACTTCATTAAAGATTTAAATTAGTTTTCACTACTTTGGGGGTAATATTAAACTGATATTTCTTTTGAATTCAATACAATGCTGAAACTGACCACAAGGTGACCCAAGTTTATTTGGGTAATAGACAGAAGGACTAATTTCCTAGTTAAGTCGAGGGGTGAACATAGGTGACCTTTAAACCAATGCTGCCATGGACCAAACAATTCTATGTCAATGCTCTCAACTTTTGATTAGCAGTGTCTGGTGAGCCCTCATAAGTTCGAACAGCATTGTGAATGTAGGGCATTTCCGCATGATGACATCACACTGGGTGAGAACATCACACATGTTCAGAGAAGCAGGGATTAGCCAGCAGATCTTAATTCTGGCTGACAGCTGGAGTGTCTTGACCTCTGATACTGACTGTTAAGCATTGAGGAGTGGCCCAAGAAGCCAGAGCTGTCATCTGTAACGAGTCCAAGTTCAGAGCTCTCACTCAAGTATTAAAATCTGGACCTCATTTTGGCTCCATGCTTTGCAGGGCTCCTCACTGCAGCAGGGAGAAAGGCAGGGGACAGGTGGGGCGCAGAGGGAGATTGTAAAGAAGCATCTCAGTCATTTGGTGCTTTAGAAACACCTCAGGAGGGGCAGGCCCCGTGGCTTAGCGGTTAAGCGCGCGCGCTCCGCTGCTGGCGGTCCAGGTTCGGAACCCAGGTGCGCACCAACACACCGCTTCTCCGGCCATGCCGAGGCCGTGTGCCACACACAGCAACTAGAAGGATGTGCAACTATGACATACAACTATCTACTGGGGCTTTAGGGAGAAAAAGGAGGAGGATTGGCAATAGATGTTAGCTCAGGGCCGGTCTGCCTCAGCAATAAGAGGAGGATTGGTATGGATGTTAGCTCAGGGCTGATCTTCCTTACAAAAAAAAAAAAACACCTCAGGAGCCTTAAATCTCTCATTAATACCTTTCCACTTTGATCAGAAAAAAGGTGGAAACTGCTCCTCTCTTTTTTACACAAACATTCTCTGGACATCGTTTTTTGTTGTTGTTGTTGTTTTCTAATTTATTTGACATATCAATACTATTCATTTTGAAAATATTCCACATAGTTACTGATGGTGCTTGTGGGAGAATGAAGGTGATAAAGAAACATGTGTTGTGTTCTGGTCTAGGACCATTCCCCTAGGGAAGGTTGTAGTTACCTGAGCAGTCCGTTGAATGGAGTTAACATGCTTGATAAGTTTTCTGATATCAATAATCCTTCTAGGAAGAAAGAGAGAGAGGAGTCGCAGATTTCCAGTATATTGCTCCCTCACACAAGTCAGATCTCTATTGAATTGTAATATCCATGAGGGAGATTCTGATCAAAAATAGTGCCTTGTGCCACCTTCTATACCCTTCCCTGCTTTACTTTCCTTTACAGCTCTTGTCACTCCCTGTCGTTATGTTATGTGCTTATTTACTCACTTGTTTATTACCTGCCTCTCCAAATGGAATGTAAACTACATGAGGGCAGGAACTTTGTTGTATTTACTGATGCATCCTAAGACAATGCCTAGCATATACTAGGTGCTCAATTTATATTGTTGAGTATATTAATACAGGATCAATTAGTAAATGAATTGTTGAATGGAATTAATGAATGAATTGATAAGTGAATGAACACTTATCATGTGCCAACAGTAGTAGCTAGATGCTTTACAAATATTAAATACTTAAATCCAATGCCGACCCTGTCAGCTAAGTGTTGCTTTCTAGATTTGACAGATGTGGAAACTGAGGCTCAGAGAGGTTAAATAATTTGCCCAAAGACATGCACACAGTAAGTTGCAGATCTAGCATTTGAACTTGGTTCTTTCTGATTACACAACTAGTGCCATTTTTACAGCACTTCACTTTGTATGAAAGCTATAGGTCAGATAGCTCAATATCCTTCAAAGCTACAATGCCGGAGACAGTTTTTAATAGAAACCATTCAATGATGCTTTTGTGTTGGGCTTGGGATCTGCTGGTCTTGCCCTCTCCCACCCCCTCCAACTTCATCTTACTTGGGCATCACAACGAGGTTTATAAGGGCCCCTTGGCTGAAAATCACACTTATTTGTTGCCAGTCTCTGCACCTCGGACAGGCTTACTCTTTCCTCAGACGTGTGCCAGCCAGCAGAACAGCTGTGAGCCTGTCACTGCTGAGGGAAGTTCTGTATCTGTCTACCAAGTGTCTGCAGTCCTAGGGGGTATGGCTCACAGCGCCATGCACAACCTGGTGGGACTTGGAGAGACAACAGGAAGAAAGGTTAAATGAATAACAAATGTGTTCAGGACAAAATAGAAATAAACCAGGCAGGGAGTTGAGTGGTGACAGAAAGAGGTTACTTGATGACTAACTGGGGAGAAGGACAAAAGCTGTGAGACTGAAGGACAAGGAGGAGCAACACATGACGTAGAAAACTGCTATGGTTGCTGAGTCCATCCCATAGGATGCTTTTTTTACCTTTTATGGTTTATGCCCTTGGACTGCACTGGTGTGATGACTCAACCGAGTAACAGCCAGATGGCTTTCTACCATATCTTTATGGGACTCCCCAGAAGGACAGAGATTTGAACTTTAAGGCATCTTCAGTTACCTTGAAATTTATTTTTTTCTTGTTTTTTGTTTTGTCTTTTTATGGTTTTTTAATGAGGTATAATTTACATAAAATGACAAGCACAGATCGTAAATGTACAGTCTGATGAATGTTGACAAATGTGCATACGCATGTGACCCACACCACAAACAAGACAGAAAATACTGACATCAACTTGGAAAGTTCCCTCATGCCCTTTCCTAGACAATCCCGTCCACCACTCCGTCAAGCAACCACTCTTCTGATTTCCATCACGATAGATTAGTTTTGCCTGTCCTAGTACGTCAGATAAATGGAATCATAGCGTATATACTCTTTGTTTCTGTCCTCTTTTGATCAGAGTGATGTGTTTGAGATTTTTCCATGATTTATGTTTTAGTATATCATTCATTTTTACTGCTGAGTAGTATTCCATTGTAAATATACAAATCCTCATATATTTGCCCATTTTCTAATTGGATTGATTGGTTTTGTCCTGTTGGTTTTGATAGTTCTTTATATATTCTAGATACTAGTCATTTACTAAATATGTGGTTTGCAAATATTTTCTCCCATTATGTAGCTTATCTTTTCATCTTTTTAACACGAGCTTTCACATAGCAGTAGTTTTCATTTTGATGAGGTCCAATGTATCAATTTTTCCCATTATGGATTGTACTGTCTGTACAAGAACTCTTTGCTGAGCCCTAGATTCCCAAAATTTTCTCCTGTTTTTTACCTAAAAGTTCTATAATTTTACCTTTTACATTTTATGTCCATGACCCATTTTTGGTTAATTTTTGTGTGAGGTGTGAAGTTCAGGTCAAGATTCATTTTTTTGCCTATAGATGTCCAATTGCTTCAGCATCATTTGTTGAAAAGGTTATCCTTCCTTCATTAAATGGTTTCTGCACCTTGTCAAAAACTAGGTCAGCATATTTGTGTGGGTCTATTTCTGGGTTCTCTACTACATTCTATTGACATATGTGTCTATCCATCTGCCTGTGCCTTTCCAAGGAAATGGTAGAATAAGCTTGTCTAGGAAGTTAATAAATTAATTAAATAATCCACCTTGCTGGGATTTTGACAAAAATTGCATTAAACCTATAGATCACTTTGGGGAGAATTGTAATCTTTACTCTGTTGAGTCTTCCAATCTAGAAACATGGTATCTCTCTCCATTTATTTAGATCTTTTTTGATTTCTTTCATCAGCATTTTGCAATTTTCAGAGTATAGATCTTGTACATATTTTGTTGTGTTTACTTCAGTATTTTATTTTTTGGAGTAATTATAATGGTATCTTTTTTAAATTTTGGTTTCATGTGTTATTGTTAGTACATAAAAATGAGATTGGTTTTTGTGTGTTGATCTTGTATGCTGTGACTTTGCTGAACTCACTTATTAGTTCTAGGAGGATTTTTTTATTGGATTTCTTGGGATTTTTCTGCATAGACAATTGTGTCATCTGCAAGCAGAAACAGTTTCATTTATTCCTTTCCAATCTGTATGTTTTTATTTCTTTTTCTCAACTTATTGCAACAGCTAGAAGTTCCAGTTCTATGGTGAATGAGGGTGGTGAGAGTGGACATCCTTGCTTTTTTCCTGATCTTAGGCAAAAAGCATTCAGTCCTTTGCCATTAAGTATAATGTTAGCTGTAGGATTTTCACAGATGCTACTTATCAAGGTGAGGTAGTACCTTAACTTATTGCTTTTGTTTTGTCATGAATAGGTGTTGGATTTTGTCAAATGCTTTTTCTGTGTCAATTGATATGACTATATGATTTTTCTTGATGTTTATCAACCTTGTTGATATGATGAATTTCTTTGACTGATTTTGAAAAGATGAACCAGCCTTACATACCCAGAATACATCCACTTGGTCATGGTGTATAATTCTTTTAAACGAGTTTTAGATTTGATTTGCTAGTATTTTGTTGAGGATTTTTTTTTTTTCCTAAAGTCGTGAGAGATATTGGTCTGTAGTTTTACTTTTTTGTACTGTCTTTGTCTGGTTTGGTATCAAGGTGATACTGGCCAGATAAAATGAGTTAGAAAGTGTTCCTTCTTCTATTTTCTGAAAAAGATTGTGCAAAATTGGTGTTAATTCTTCTTTAAGTATTTGGTAGAATTCTTCAGTTAAACAGTCTGGGTCTGGAGATGTCTTTTCCATAAATTTTTTCATTATGAATTCAATTTCTTTAATTATTATAGAGTTATTTGGATTATCTATTTCATCTTGGTTGAATTTTGATAGTTTGTGGTTTTTCAAGAAATCGATTAATTTCTTCTAAGTTGTCAAGTTTATGATCATAACCTTGTTCATAGTAGTCCATTATTACTTTTTTAATAGCTGGAAGATTTGTCATGATATCCTCTATTTCACTCCTGACATTAATAACTGTCCAAATGTCTCAGTGGAAAAGACGAGTCTCAGGCACGTGAAGGCGGATAGGCTTCTAAATCAGGCACTTCTTGTGGCAGCATCCTCCTAAAGTTCACCCCCAGTTGCTATGGTGTCTCTGGGCAGGGCACATAGGGTCAAAGAGGCTTCCCGGCTAGGCCACATGTTGTTGCTCGGTCCCTCTGGCCAGTTCCTCCTGCTAACCTTGGTATTTGGGGGGATACTACTTCAGCCTGGCAGGGAAAAAGAGCCCTTCTTGGCCACTTACTGTTAGCAGGATCTCTAGCTCTATTCCCTTTGCTGATGGTGTTGGCCTGGTTTCAGAGGGATGTTTTCAGAAGGACTCCCCTTCAGTGTAGGGGAGGGATGAGCCTACCTGGGCTGCCTTCTATTTCTAGGTTAGGGACCAGGAAATACTGAGTCTGGGTCACCATCTTCTGTTGGTGGGGCCTGCATGATGCCCTGCCACTGTGCTCTTTCTCCTGTCTGGGGTTCCAAACCAGTCTGCCTTCTTCTTATCACCTTTCAGAGTATCCTTTGGCTGCCTCTTGAGTTATTTCAAGGGTTTATAGTTGTACTTTATGGGGATGAGCAAGGAGAAAGAGGACTACACCATCTTTTCCAGACCAGTAGTCGAGAGTACCTTTAAAAGAAGAATTGTCTTTGGTTCTCAAATGTCTTCTTTCTGTGCTTAGAAACATAGTCATTCTAGGGGCCAAAGTCATCATTGCAGTAATAGTGCCCAGGCATTGCTGCTTTAAGGCAACAGCACAACCCCCAAGTTTCTTCTGAGACTTGGTGCCTGGATTTGTCACAGAAGCAGCTGGTAAGGATAAGGGGTCAACAGGTGATTGTTTTGAAAAAAGGAATGCAGCCACTCAAGTACCACACATGCATAAATATCTTCAGTTAATGTTGTATATTATGGTGTCCCGTTCTTTCTCTTTCCCCTTAAGGCTTGTCTGAAAATTCATCTCAACTGGATTTAATATGTCTATAAGACAAAAGAAAATGAGTATAGAGGGACTTATCTGGGGCCTTACCACGCCTCTTTATTCAAAGGTTTAGATTAATTTCTCCTAAAACTGAGTAATGAGAGCCTCTACATTAAAATGAGGATTCAATATTGAAAAAGCGTATCTTAAGTCAAAACTAGGGGTTGAAACGAATCCAATGAAATTTATTGGGAATAAGGGTAAAATCTTTTATTTGGGTACAAATGCTCATTAATAAATACATAGATAGGGGGCCGGCCCCGTGGCTTAGCGGTTAAGTGCGCGTGCTCCGCTGCTGGCGGCCTGGATTCAGATCCGGGGCGCGCACCGACGCACCGCTTCTCCAGCCATGCTGAGGCTGCGTCCCACATACAGCAACTAGAAGGCTGTGCAACTATGACATACAACTATCTACTGGGGCTTTAGGGGAAAAAAATAAATAAATAAAAATTATAAAAAAAAAATACATAGATGGGGAAACTGTTTGAAAGCAGAGTAAAGGACTTAGTTACTGTGATCCAAAAGACTCTTAATATAAATATCAGAGCCAGGGGCAAGAGTTAAAGACCCTTCATGCCCTATCTCAGTGTTTTCTCATATTTCAAGTTGCATGCAGATTACCTGGGTATCTTGTAAAACTGAAGATTCTGATTTAGCAGGCCTGGAGTAGGGCTCAAGTGTCTGCAGTCTAACAAGCTCCAAGTGATGCTGGTTCTGTTGGTCAATGGACCACACTTGGAGGAGCAAGGCCCTATACTGTGCAGATCACTTCTGGGGTGAGAGACTCATTTATGAGCCAGCAGCACATCTTAAGAAAATCGTTGAGAAATGAAATTGTTCAGAGAAGATACGGAGGATAGCTGGAAGTTAGAAACTATAATATAAACCGTCCAAAGACAAACGGGCAAACAATTTACCAACATGAAAAAAAAAATCACGGAAGACCAAACACAGATAACCTATTACCATTTGAAAAGATGTTTGACCTCAGCTGTGATCATGGCATGCAAATCAAAACAACGAGATATCATTTTTTCAGCTAGTAGATAGGCAAAAGTTTAAAAGCTTGATAAAATCCAATGGGAAAACAGGCATTCTTTATGTTGTTGATGGAATATGGATTTAACACAACCTGTTTGAAAAGTAATCCAGCATTATCTATTAAAATAAAAAATGTGCACATGTGCTTGACTCAGCAATTCCACTCACGAGAGTCTTTGCTAAGAAATAAATCCAGAATTATGGATATACTGACAAAGACGTTTACTGCAGCATTGTTGTGAAAAACGCTTGGAAACAACCTGAACGTCCATCAGCTAGTGACCAACTAAATTGTGGCATATGCAGTGTAAGGGAGAACTTTCTATCAATTCCTACCTTCAGAGGGTGGAAGGAGGAGGTAGTAAGCGCCTGGCACTAGTCTTCAATCAGAGGCCATCAGAAATGCTATTTTGGAAATTCTTGAAGAGGTAAGACATTAGACTGCATGATTTCTGAGTTTCGTTCTGATTCTAAAATTCTGATTCTATAAATCAGGCACAGTGATCCTCAAAGAAAGAAAGAAAGAAACAAGAGGAAGAAAGGCAAGTTTTCCACCCTCTTATTATCTGCTCTCCTCATTTTAGAATTGGGACTTCGGAAGCAGGTTTAAGGGGTGGAATATTTTCATTAGCATGTATAGAGGTCACAAACTGGAGTTATCCCGTTTAGATACATAATACATGAAGAAAAAATGATTATTGGTTTCTCTGTCTCTAATAGTTGAAATAAAATTCATATTTCAGAAAATGCCTCCTTTATATTCACAGTCACTAACAGCAAGTGACTAATTTGTGACTGGGCAGAGACACAGCGTCAAACACCCTAAGCATATGGATAAGTGACTCTCTGTGTGTCTAAGATCGATGGAGCCTGACGCCTGCTCCTTTGCCAGGAGCGTGGGCCAGCATAAATGTACTCAGGAAGGGGAGAACGGCATCTCATTATGTCTGGCACAGGGAGGGGTGAGTGGCTGGACGCCTGCATTTCCCTCCATCAGTGCTTTGCAAACTGTGACACTGCCTCAGAGGTGCTTCTGGGGCCAAGCAAGCATTTGGCACAAGTGTTTAAAATATGTTTAAATAGTTATTTTTAAAACTGTAATTAAAGACTTACCAGCAAACAGATTGCCAAGTGTGATATATGCCAAATTTTAACACATTAGAAGCCACCAAAATTTTAATGTACATTCTCATTGACTAGCTGTTTAATAAGTAAATATTATGAATATCGATGCTTAAAATAAGTTTGTATTAAAAATATCGTTTTGCTTGTTTTATGATGCAATATAATATTTCATTTGGAAAGAAAATTACACTGCTAAAATTTTTGATAATCACTGCCCCAAATCACAAGTTAGGGAAGACAGAAAAGCAAAGGAAGAACGAGAAGAAAGAAGCCTGAGAAATTCCTATTAGAATGGTTAATTCACATCTTTCTGAAATCTTTAAATGGTCCTCACCTCCTTCAGAACACCCCACCTTAAAACAAAAATCTCTTTGTTCCACTTTAGAACATTTAAATCTATTTTGTTCTTTTCGGAATCTGGTAATGTTCTTCTTCCTCATTCTTATTTTTTACTGTCATTTTCGGGGGAGGGAAGCTGGTACTGGGAGTTGGAGCTGAGTTGAATGTTGGTGATAAGGGTTAAAATGATGACTTGTATGACAGTTTCTGTTCAAAGGAGTTCTTCTCAAAACACAGTTCTTTTTCTATTGCAAACATATTTTGAGAAATTAAATGAGCTAGGAAACTTTCCAGCACAGGGTCTGGAGTTTGAACATCCAGGTTCAAATTCTAAGTCCACTATCTTAAAGATAAAGCCTAACATGGGCACATTCTCTAAGTGCTGCCTCAGTTTCCCTTTCTGCAAGATGGGGATAATAATAGTATTGATACTATAGGGTTCTCGTGACGATCAAAGGAGACAAAAAATAAAGTGCTTAACATGGTGTCTAGCACATGCCTTCCACCAATGGTACTGCCACTATTGTTTTTATTTTTATACAAATTTTTGCCCAAATTTATTATGAGAACTGTGGGTACCAAACAGAAAAATAAAGAGGAAGGCTAAGAGAAAAAGGAGGCACACTGTGAGCATTCCTTTATGCCATATACTTGTCATTAGACTTTCGCATTTGTTGTTTGATTCTTCAATAAACCCTATAAGTAGAAACCAGGGTTCTGAGAAAATACCGAAAAGCAAGTGGTGGTGGTAGAAGGGAGCTAAGAGGAACGAGGTCTTTTAACCCCAAATCTAGTACTTTCTTCTATGGTGTGCCTTCTGTCCGAGTTGCAACGCAGAGCCGTTCAAGTTAACAATGGGTGGCTGATTTTTTTCTCTTCATTATTTGTGATAGATATGGAATTCTGATGTCCCCTACATGATAACACTCGCCATTCATTCACTCCTTTAATATTTATCTTGTGTAAATATATAAGACAATTGGCAATGCCTACACTGCATGAAGCAGAGGACGAAAGAATTTCACAAAGAAAGATGTTTTATCAGTCAGGAAAACAACACAAAAATCACCCCAGTTATTTTAATAGAGAAAATGTAATATAGGAAATTGGATAGGTATTGAAGGACTGAAAAGGCAAAGGAAGACACGGAGGTAACAGAGAGAAAGTAAGCAGCATTCACTTCTAGGACTGGGGGAAACACAGACAAGAATTTGGGAGGAGGAGCCCCTTGGAGCTGAAACGCAGACCTCACAGGAGGAGGCACTGGTCGGATGGTGGTGTTTCTGACGGGGGTGTGAGGAGGCTGCTTCTGCAAGGGTGAAAAAAACAACTGGAAATTGGAACCAAGCCGGGCTGCCAGGGTGAAGAGGCGTTGTTGGATGACGCTGCAGGAGCGGGAGGCAAGCAGAAGAGAACCGGTCCCTTCTCCTCTCTCAGGCCTCGCCATTTCCCTCCAGCGCCCCCTATTGGCAGAGCCTCCATAGGAACCAGATGGCAAAGCAGAAGAGGTTTGCTGAGTCTGGACCCCAGCATCTCAGGTGGGTTTGGAACTGAGCCAATCACTTAATAACCAGCACAGATGTATGCACACACTGTTATAGTTAATTGCCGTTAATATATAAGATGTGTATTATGGACTGAATTGTGTCCCCCAGAATCAATATGTTGAAGCCCTAACCCCTAGTACCTTAGACTGTAACTGTATTTGGAGATAGGGCCTTTAAAAAGGTAATTAAATGAAAAGGGGGCTGTTAGGGTGGGCTCTAATCCAATATGACTGGTGTCCTTATAAGAACAGAGATCAAGACACAGACAACACAGACCACGGGACAGCCATGTAAGGATACAGCAAGAAGGCAGCCACCTGCAAGCCAAGGAAAGAAGCCTCAGAATGAAACCAACCTTACTAACACCTTGCTCTTGGACTTTAGTCTCCAAAACTGTGATGAAGTAAATTTCTGTTAAGCTGCCACCCCGCCTGTATTATTTTGTTATGGTAGCCCTAGCACACTAATACAGTGTGCAACAGAAGAAGAAATTATTTTGTACCAGATGTCTTCCAGACTCCGTTATATCCAATTGGACCTCATGTCCTCAGGTACTCTTTCTCTTATATAATCTCCACCCTTCAGCCCTAACCTTCCCCATTCTCATCATCCCATGTTAGATCCTTATCATGTCTTTCTTGGATTATTTCCAAGCCTCCAGTTTTTCTACCTCCAGTTCATCCTATCTGCTAAGACAGAATAATCCTTATTACTCTACTATTTAAGACTCTTAATTAACCTCCTATAACCTATAGAATAATATCCGAACTCTTGTGCATGGACTACAAGCTGCCTCTCCTCCTTCCAACCTGCCCACTTTCTATCTCAGTTCCCATCTGGTAGAACTTCTCAGAACTTTTTTTAAATATCATACATAGCAAGGTTGGGGGAGGGGTGGTGGCTTGAGGTAGGAGCTATACAAAAGCAAAATGTGTATAAAATGAAAGAATTACTACAATCAATCAGGTCTATGATGAACTCTACCCAGCATTCTGTTTCTGGTAGAGGCACTAGGGGTTAAGAGATAAAAGGACATTCAGAGAGCTGCCCAGTCATCCAAGTGTCTCATAAAAATCTACTAAGGGACTAGAAACCATCTAGAAATGCACGCACATATTTAAAACCTTTTGAATGTTTAATATTTCAAAAATATAAATAATACCAAGCCATATTTCTTGAAAAAATGTAGGGAAATGAAGAACAGGATTTCTCATCGCCAGCATCCAAGGATTGTATCATTAGTAACTTCCTTAGACGTGAAGTGGAGAAATATCTGGGGCTTTTCATTAACAAAACATTTTAAAACTATTGCAATACCTTAGCAATAATTAAATGTCTTTTCAAAAACGAAACATAATAGCTACCATATATTGAAGCCTTCTATGTGTCAGGCACTATTCTAGGCACTTGACACACATTGTCTCATTTATTTGTCACTAGCCCCCTAGAAAGTAGATAATTTCATTATCTCATTTTACAGATGAGGAAATTGAGGCTCTATGAAGTTAATTATCTTGCCCACAGTCACACAGCTACCAGGTGGTAGTACCACTAGCTCTTTGAGAGCCGATAAGAAGACAGGTAGGTAACTTCTTGAGAATTACCTTTTGTTTTTCCCTGTGTCTAGAAATAACTTTTTATACCTGATTTAAAACTTCTTTTTGTTTAAATTGGTTTTTTAAGATCCCAGAAAAGAATATTTTCAATAAGTTGTGTCAGCCCATAACATAATAATGGCAAGGGAGTTTTAAATTTAGTGGTTGATAAGAAATATTATCATATGAGTCAAAAATTTGCTTTGATTAAACAAGAAACGTTATATCCACAAGGTAGAAGAAATCACATTTCCCAGCCTGGGAGTTGAGTTCAATGTGAGTTAGAATCCAGGTACTTAGCCAAATCAGAGACAAGATCTTGCTGCAGCAGCTGTGTGGTGAGGCAGGCAGCTCATCTAAGTAGGGAATCAAGCAACCACTTGGCAGAAGACTACAATTCATAAAAAACAACCATTTCCTAAAGGCAGCCACCTCAGTGACAGCTCTGATCCTACAGCCGGGACCAAAGTGAAGAACAAAAGGCCGCTGATTCAAAGTAGAAGTGCCAGTATAAATTACATACCTACTACGAGTTAATCAGAGGTTCGTTCAGAAAGGGTGGAGGAGCGGAATAATAATGGCTGCTATTCATCAGGCACCTACTATGTGCTAGCTAGTCCAGTCAGCCTACTAAGCTCTCTCTATATATTATCCCATGTAAACCTCACATGAACACCCTGAGGTGTTTTTATCTCCATATTACAGATGAGGAAATAGAAGGTCAGTTAGACTATGTGCCATGCTCAAGATCACCGAGGTAGGAAAACTGCCTTCAAACCCAGATTTATTAGAGTTTAAAGCCTATGGTCTTTCTGCTGTGTTAAGCTGCCTCAGCTATTACTGAACATAGAGTCCTATTTGTTTCTATAATTGCTCTGGTTATTTAAGCAATAGAGTTTTGTTTTCAGAAAATAAGACCCTCATTCTCAATTCACATCAGCTGGAAAGGTTTGTAAATCAGCTCTTTGCTATGAAAAGCAAAATTGACCTATATTTAACAGCAACCCATTACAGCTGGCTGAGCCATCGTCCCTGTAGATCAGAAGGTCTGTAGCAGGTGCCTAGAGTTTGGAAATCCTATACAAGCATGTAATAATACATTCTGTCACTCAAAGAGTGAAGAGCTAGGATTGAAAGTGGTTTGGTGGAGAGAATAGAGGAAGACTTCCTGACTAGTGAAAGGACGGTCATGCTGCTAAGTATAGGAACAACGATAAGAAATATTATTTCTTGATTGGTTGCTACTCATGTAAGTTGGTAAATATTTTGAGTGTCATCTTTGTGAGGAGAGAATTGTTGGGGCACAGAAAGAAAGTTATTGTTTCTTTGATTTGTAAAAGTCACTTGTATCTTAAGCAGAAAGATAGGTAGAAAATGGGTAACTAATAATAATGTTGGACATAATTAATCATGATAAGCGGTAAGTCTGCTGACAATTTCAGTTCTGCAAACATGTTACAAGAAGTTTTAACTTCAAGAAATAGTTATATTCAAGTCAGGAGGAAATGGCTGATTGAGGAACATCAAAGATGGGTAAATTCCCACTACTGCTAAGGTAAGAGTATTCTTTATTTTTATTCTAATTGTGCATGGTATTCAAATAAGAAATATTCTGGGAGCTCTGCTTAGATGTTTCAGAAAAGCTTCTATTTTTATGAAAAGTAGTCTTTCTTACAGATAATCATTCATATGAGATGATATATGAAAAGTGCTGATCATAGTGCCTGCCACATGGGTGTAGCTCAGCCTTCTTTTCCTTACTGGAACTTTAGTGGTTCAGACTTGTGTTCAATGATCCAGCCACCACCTGGGTGTCATTAGCTGAACTGTAATCACTTCAGAGGAAATAATAGCTTCTAGAGTGCTATTTCTTTTATTAACCAAAACCTATACAACTAAAGTAAATGTTATAACCCGGGTTAAATTCATACTTTCTTCATAAAAATAAGATATCAGTTCACCAAGTTTTATCTTTTGATAACTACAGTGGTCTATAATTCTTTCAAGGCTGATGAGAAAAAAAGATGTTTTTTACCAACTGGGTGAAATTACAGTAAGATGGCCAGAAAAATGATTTATGTTTAGATCCCAAGAGAGAAATCAATTTACACTCTGAAGCATGAAATCTGATTGCCCTTTTCTCTAATGTAAAACACCATGTACTACAATTTATTGACCATAAAACTACTCATCCATATTCAAAGCATTTTGTTCCATGATTTCTCTCTGCAGTCGTCAAAGAAAGGATTCATGTGAAATTGATCAACTATTAACTTCATATAGAGAAAGCCCGCCCACCTCTTAGCTCTGCTTAGAACGGAGACCTCCATAAATTGGTAATAGAATTCTGCAGTTCGCTTTCATAATTTATTTCATTCAAATGCCTAGTAATTTTTTAGGCCTCCAGAAGCGTTAATTTGTCTTTCCACATATTCTTTTTTATCCCCTGGGTTATAAAGTTAGCATTTTCTTCTCCAGCTTCCCAAGCTTATTACTACAACTACTGTTCCTTCCAAAGACATTTTCATTCAGAAAACAATGATTTTATTTGCATTACTTTAAATATAATAGATCTCTAAATAATGTCAAATTCACTGCCCACTAATCATTTTATATTCAAATGCCTCTACTGATACTCACGTTACAAGGATTGCTGGACTAAATTGCCAAATGTTCGGTAAACTTTTCAGAGGTTGAAGAAAGATGTTTGGATCTTATATAAACAAGCATTTTTGTAAAAATTCCCATAATTTAAATTTGAATAGAGGTATATTTTATTTTCAATCTCATAGCATGTCAATGCTTTCTCTTATTCAAAGCAGCTATGTATAAAAATAGAAAGTTTGGGGCTGGCCCAGTGGCGCGGCAATTAAGTTCGCGCGCTCCGCTTCAGCGGCCCGGGGTTTACAGGTTCTGATCCCAGGTGCGGACCTACGCACTGCTTATCAAGCCATGGTGTGGTGGCATCCCATATAAAGTAGAGGAAGATGGGCGCGGATGTTAGCCCAGGGCCAGTCTTCCTCAGCAAAAATGAGGAGGATTGGCAACATATGTTAGCTCAGGGCTAATCTTCCTCAAAAAAAGATAAAAATAAAAATAAAAAAAATAAATAGAAAGTTTAAGTTTTCATTTTCAAAATGTTTTGAATCTCGGAAATTCATTTCCTCTTTCAAAGAAATTATAATGTCTCTGAGATTATCTTAAATGCCACTTTCAGCTTTATCTGAAAGTCACTTTACATTTGCCTTTAAATTTATTTCCATTTGGAAATGGAACATATCACCTATAGTCTCTGAGTCTGCGTTCATTGACAGTTGGAAAGAAACGACAACAATTTCTAAAGCAAAAAGTTTTAGTCACTATCTGAGGAGTAAAGGATATTTTGTTTAAGGTCAAATGATTCCTTTAATAGCATAACTTCTCTACATTAAGGACCAGAAGAATATAATAATTTTTAACATAATTATGCTTTTCTGCGAGTATGTTCAATCTAACACAAAAACCTTGCTAAATAATCAGCTCTCACCTCTCTTTTACAAGGCTCTTTCTTTGATTACAAGAAAACCAAATTTAGTAGTTCTCTGCACTCCAGGCAAGTATTTCTTATAAGAGGAACTGTCAGTTATAATCACTTTAAAATAGGTGTTAGCGTATTACCAAGAACAGCAATTTGAAGCTTCTAATATACTGGATGTATAAAACTGAACCAAGACAGATTTAGTTAAATAAGAGTTTTGACTTTCCCTACAATTCAAAAGAGGCTGTTTTATACTGTTTCTGGTGTTCTGGTAACTAACATTAAAAGTCAGGAAATTTTATGAGTTTTATAATTTTTCAAAATTATGTTTTTAAAAGTTTTGTAATTTTCCAGAGCAAGTTGTGTTGATGAATCATCCAGTTCCTTGTTACACACAGTATGGTCCATGAACCACACTGGCGTCATTTGGGAGCTTGTTAGAAATGTAGAATCTCAGACCTATTGAATAAGAATATGCATTTTTAATGAGATCCCCAGGCAATGCAAAGCATATTAAAGTTTGAGACTCACTGAACTAGTTAACATTGATACTTGGAAGGGCTAGAGATTTATTACCAAGTTTCCCAGTCTGTGTGCTGAGACAGGTTGCTGTGCTGCAAATAGTTTGCAGGTGCACTCAAGTAATCACTCCTTCAGCCTCAAAGCAGATGGGTGGAGACTGAGCCCCCAAAGCAGACCCCTACAGCTGCAAGTGGCCTTGTCCGTTAACCCCAGTGTGCCATACAGATATCATCATTTTCTACATGTGCTGCTACGTAAAAAAGGTAGCAAAGCGCTGCTCCAATGAATTAGATTTAATGGGAGAGTATTTGGAGGAAGGACTAGAGAGGGGAAGAAAATAAAAGTAGGAAATCAAAGCTCTTGGGCACAGACAAATCAAAAGTGATGAAGCTAGGGGGAGACCGGAAATTTGCTTCAGTTTTCCACCTCCTTGCAAAGTTAAATAAGTAGGACTTAATAACCCAATGATGTTGGGTGAATAGTTGCTTGGCTGGCAGGTTTGTTTCATAGCTCTTGCTTTAAGAAAAATCAGCATAGCCAACAACATGCATAAAATTGTTCAGCAGTAAACCCTTGGCAATTGCAACAAAAGGATCAATGAATAATAATAGAATATAGGCCAAATCAGAAAAAACATTTCTCTTAGTGATATCTATCAAGGCATTTGTCCAGTGCTTTGAGGAGAGTGGCTTAGAAGTTGGTCTAAGAACCCAACTCTATAGCAATCGTTATTGCTGTAAATGGCATTATGGTTTAGTTAATTTTTCAATTAATATTTTAACTTTCCTTCCTTAATATTTGAAAATATAAATCCCTTTATGTCACTTTTCTGCTTATACCACTTCAATGACATTGCATAGCTTTCTGGATAGTTTAAATTCCTTCATTTGGCACTCACATTCCTAGAAGTCCTAAGAAGTCCTAAGACTGCTTAAGTCATAGTTTCCTTTGCTATCCCACACCCATCTGCATTCCAACCATTTCAAACAGCTGTCATTCCCCAAATGTGTCTTTGCACCTGCTGTTCCTCCTACTATAATGCTCTTCTCTTCCTTCATTCATTTGGCTAAACCTTTCTAATCCTTGAAACTTCAGCTCCAGTGTCCCCTCCTGCAGAAAGTCCTCTTCTCTTCTCCCCTTCTAGTGAAGTGTTCCCGTGGAACCCTGTGTATGTCTTTACTATGGAATTTCTCACGTGGTGTTGTCATCAGCTTCGTGGGTGTACAATTGCAAAAACCTGTACAGTAGCGCAGAGCCCTGGGCTCTGAAAGGCCCCATACTTTACTTAATATTCCGTTGTCACCATCTTGAAATTCTTAATAATTTTATCTTTGAATTTGTGTTTTGTAAGGGAAGTCCAATGGGACAATGGAGCATGCCCCTGAGCAGAGGAAATACAAGCCGCATGCATGTCAGCCATTCTTTACTGCTCCATTCACATAAAACATTTGCCATCCCCCAAAAGCACAGAATTCCAGTGGACCCACAATGCATGAGCCTCCAGCAAGACTCAAAAACAAATACAAGATAAGCATGTTACATCTGCTATTGAATGAGCAGTGGCACTTAACCACCCTGAGAGGCCATGCTTTCTATTCCAACTAGAACTTGCTTTGAATGCAGAACAAAGCCAATGATGCAGGCTCTCAAAAGATGAATTTCAAATGGCGGTTGCAGCTAATTTTAATATTTCCAGAAAGCAGAGACAAAAGACGCAGCTCTCTTTCCAGAATGTGTCTTGAATGTGCCGATGTGGAGTAAGGAGAATAAAACCAATTCTCCGATCAATTGGTGCTGGTTTTGAACACCTGCTAGGTCTGTGTTAGGCATTGTGGGAGATTCACATTATGTCCTGGAGTCATTCGTGAGGTATAGCTGCTTACTCACAGAAACGTAGAATAAAAGGTGGAGGTGGTTAGTTCTTGCAGGAGACACATATGTTGAAGCCCAACAGGGGCTGGGAGATTTGCCTCAGATGCCGGAGTGGATGTTTGTCTAAGTAGATAAAAGCATGATTCCTGCATAGGGAACTCCAGTGGCTCAAGATGAGATGGGAGGGTCCTAACATATGGACTGGGCTCAGGCAGGTCAGACCAGGCAGGGCCTGGGTCCCCAGATCCCTGTCAAATAGATATTGTCTGGAGAGTTGGTGTACATGAACCTGGGCCCTGGGGACCAGGGAAGCTGGGAGTCAGCATCAGAGCTCCAGGCCCCAGGGAAGGACAACACAAAGGACAAGGCAGGATCCCAGGCCTGGAGGGCAATGGAGGAAAGGATGGTTCCCGGAAAAAGACCCCAGAATGGACCAGAGCAGGGGCCTGACCCACAACCAAGGCCAAGGGTAGAGTGGAAACAAGCAAGCAGGGACACTGATGGGCTCAGGCACAAAACCTGCAGGCGTCAGTAAGTCCAGGGAAGGAGAAGGTGACCTAAAGGCCAAAGAAATTATTTCAGAGGGATGGAGAAGAAGAATGTAGGGAAGATGCACAAAACTTAGATAGGAAACTTGTGGTTTATTTGGAGAAACAAGACAAGCACTTGTGACACAATATAGAATTGAATTTAGCATAACATATGAGTCAAATAATGGAGTTTGTATTTTAAGTAATATGAGAAATTTAAGTGGGTTGGAGAAGTGAGAGAAGGCTTCCTGGGGGAGGTGGCATGAGATCTGGATGTTCAAGGAGGAGAAACTCAGTCCAGTCACGAGGCATATAATGAGCCCACAAGAAGCTGTAAATGAGGGTGGTCTCCATAAGGGAGTGTGGGATGCAGTGTGATAGACTGAATAATAAGCACCCCCCGACACCAAAATATGTCCATGTCCTAACCCCTAATCCTGTGAATATTACCTTATATGGCAAAAGGAACTGCAAATGAGATCAAATTATTGAAGTGAGGAGATTATCCTGGATTATCCATGTGGGCCCAATGTAATCACAGTGGCCCATATAAGAGGGACACAGGAGAGGTCAGAATAGGAGGAGAAGGTAATATGACAATGGAAGCATAGATTCAAGTGACGTGATTTGAACATGGAGGAAACCACCACAAGCCAAGGAAGACAAGCAGCCACTAAAAGTTAAAAAAGGTGAGGAAATTGATTCTCTGCTCAGAGCCTCCAGAAGGAACCATCCTGTCAACACCTTGACTTTAGCCCAGTCAGACTGATTTTGGACTTCTGACCTCCAAAACTAAGAGGATAAATATGTATTGTTTTAAGCCATTAAATGTGTGGTAATTTGTTATAGCAGTAATAGGAAACTAATAGAGAGACTAAGACACATGGACTAAGCTACAGAGCTCTTTGTGTTTATCGTGGCTATGCCAATAAAAAACAAACGTAGCCAAGCATATGATAGAACTTGCTGTGAGATGCTGTCTTCTTCTGTATTTTATACGGATCACAGCAGGGTGCTTCAAGATAAGCCCTGGAGGGTGGAGGCTCAACCCAGTCAGCTCATAGCACCTTGTCAAGAGCTGTTGGGCACCAACAGGTTTTGGGTAGATCAAGATGCTGCAGGGTTGGTTGTGGGTGAGGCCTCTCTTCCTGGCTTGCAGAAAGCTGCCTTGTTACTGTGTCCTCACATGGCCTTTCCTCTGTGCATGCATGTGGAGAGAGAGATCTCTGGTGTCTCTTCCTCTTCTGGACATCAGTCCTATAGGATCAAGGCCCCACCCTTATGATCTCATATAACTTTACCTCCTTAAAGAACCGTCTCCAAATATAATCATATTAGGTGTTAGGGCTTCAACATATGAATTTGGGGAAGATACAATTCAGTCCATACCAGATGGTGACAATCAGGATGGCACCAGCATTTACTTTTAGGATCCATGACCCCATATTTATCATTGTGATAAAGACCATATCAGAAAGCATTATTAAAAATACTTCCAGAACACCTTTTAATTTTCGTGCATTCTCAAGACTTTCCTAATGCCACAATCTGCCCAGGAATTCGCCCATCTGCATTCAGAAAGAGAAGGAGACCAGGTTGCATACTGTTGCCTTTTCCTCACTCACCTATGTGAAATGCTAATTACAGAAAGTACAATGAAGAAAATACCATCTTTTTGTAAAAACCATGCAGCCAGGGCCTACTGTCAGGATGTAATTATACAAACTGGAATTGGTCTCAGACAGGACACAAAGGTTACCATCCCAGCTACATCAAGTGCCTAGGGAGCTCCTCTAATTACCACTGACTAGAGATTTAGTCTTCTATCTCTTTCAAATAACATCAGCATCAGCAGTGACAGCGTGCACCTTCCAACATCACACTCCTTCATTAGTTTGCTCTGACTCACACTCCTCACATCCTACCACCCAATAAACCTTCCATCGAGTGATTAATCTTTCCATGTATCAGGCAGCACTTAAGCCACTGCCTTCTTTCTTCCTTCTTTATTTCCTACCAAATAATTATCAAGCGTCTAGGACATTCATATATGCTATTTTATTCAGGCCTCTTGGTAACCCTGTTAAGTAGACATCATCCTTCTATAAATGGGTAAAATGAGGATCAAAGTGGTCATGTGGTTCGGCACCAGGCTTGAGTCATCCCTGTCTGCATCTGAAGGGATGGAAGGGGAAGGGAAGAGGCAGAGAGGGGTGGAGGAAGGAGGAGAGGGAGGAGAAATCTGCAGAAAGGGGATGGCAGCAGTGAAGTTGATTGAGCCCAATCTCTGCCATCCCTCAGGACCAATATGGCCCTTCACGTTCCCCAGAGGTTCTGGGCCAGGAGACTAATTTTATGAGAATTCATTGTAATAGGAACTTGTACAACCTGCTTGATGAGAATTGGTTGGACTTGCTGCCAAGACACAGCAAAACTGTAGTGTAATTCTATAAATAAGCTCTGGCTCCCGTGCCTAATGAGAGCTTACAGTCAGCCTAAAGGAAAATGTACTCTATCTTCACTGCCGATTTCCTTTTGTCACAAATGCACTAGAAGAGACTTTTTTTGCCTTTCTCGCATAGACTTCTCTCCATCCAAGTTGGGACAGGGCCCCAAATATACCCACAGGCCAGCTGGTTCCTTCCACCCAGCCCCCACGATGGCAGGGACCAAGAAGGACTGTCATGTCCCACTCACCCAAGCATCTAAGCACAGGGGGAAACAAGCTCCTCCTCCAGCTGCCCTCTCTCTACGGCTACAGCCTACAGGCAATTGCCTATCTCTACTTCCTTTCTTCCTCTCTGTGGCCCAGCGGCCTCTGAGCTGGGCCTTGTGGGCTGGGTGCCACAGGACAAACCAATCAATATTGCCCTGCTTCTGTTTTTCTGAGAAAAAGTAAAGATGATCACTGTTATGGACTGAATGTTTGTGTCATCCCAAAACTCATATGTGGAAACGGTACCAGGCGATGGTATTAGGAGGTGATGGTATTAGGAGGTGGGGTTTTGGGGGAGGTAGTTAGGATTAGATGGGGTCATGGGGGTAGAACCCCATGATGAAGATTAGTGCCCTTATAAGAGTCATGAAAGAGCTTGCTTCCCCCTCTGTGCTCTGCCAGGTGAGGATATAATGAGCGGTCAACTGTCTACAACCCGGAAGAGGACTCTCACCAGAACCTCACCACACTGGCACTGCGATCTTGGATTTCTAGCCTCTTATACTATGGAAAATAAATTTCTGTTGTTTATAAGCTACCCAGTCTACGGCATTTTTGTTATACCAGCCTAAGATGATTAAGACAATCAGTGATACACAACTTTAGTGAGACTTTTAGAGTTGTGGTCATGTTTATAGGCCTGGCTCTATGTGGTTCCTGTCCTCTTTCCTTCTCTGCATTTCCTTTCCACGTGCTCTAATTATCTGAGTAAATCTGAGCCTCTCTCTGGTCCTTGCAACCTGAAATAGGCTCACTCACATTAATTTGAAGAAAAGTTTCCAAGGCTTAAATATTAGAGCAGTTGAAGAGAAGTAAACAATGATTCACTGATTAATGAACATTTTGAAGGGCAGCAAATAACAGGTGATTTTATTCTGAAGTTGGAAGATAAGATAGTCCTAGAGAAATAGTCACCAATGAAAACATCTCAAAACCTACTAAACCTCTCTCCCTGCCCCTCTTACCCTGGATTTTGGTCTCTCTCTGTGTGTTTCTTCTGCTTTTCTTCTATTTTGTACACCTACTTCCCATCTCCCCCTCAACATGTATCTGTCTCTGATGTGTGTCCTTTCTCTCTCTGGTCTCTCCCTTCTGGGTGAATGTCTCTCTGCCATTCCTCTTCAATCTCTCTCATTCTCTTACTTGTCCTTTTGCCATCTCTTCCTTCTCTGGTTGCCTCTCCTCTCATCCTCCTCCTAGTACTTTCCTTACTACCACCCTTTGAAGACACAAAATGGAAAGGAAATATATTTATGACAATTTAGTGTGCTTATCACATTTTGTTTTCTCTTTTCTTTATTTAATAGCAGGTGACTTGAGCATTTCATTTTTGCTTAATAAAAAGAAATACCTAAAAAAATCTGTTTTTGCGTGTGTCCCTAAATTGATTGTTTTCTCCAATATTCTGTGGCCTTAGCAGAAAATAAAGGCTCTCCACGTCCAGGACTCTGCATAGAAGGTTATCAGGGAAACAGTAGATTCTCTGATCAGTTTATATTTGAAAGAATTTTTTAAAAAATCTCCCTGGTGTGTAAATTGAAAAGAGAAAAGAAAGATACAATCAATTATTTATTAAATTAGATTATTAATCCAAAAGGTACAGAGCTCTTATTACAGTGAAAAATAGCAATTTTAGCTTCATTGTACAGGAGTGATCTCTCTTGGTAGTTCCATGGAGCTGACATTAATCTTTCCACTAGATTAGTCCTTTAATGTTCCCATGTCATACATTTCCTTTGTGAATCTGAAAGTAAAGTTTCAGAATACATCTTACTTTTCATAGACCAAAGCCAAAGCCCTTATCATAATTCTTACCATCCTGTGAAGTCAGTAAAATTCCTGTTGACATTTAATTTCAACAGAGAAAGTTATCCAGTATTTGGTGAGCATTATAATGCTAATTACTCCTGTTTGTACCCAAGGGCATAGTCACCTGCCACCTAGTGTTGTAGTAAAAAACTGCAGTTAAGTGATCCATTCAGACAAGGTCTCCTGGGCTCCCTCTGAACAGCTTGTTGGACTCTTAAGGTTTAGCTTCAAACTCATCTGAATGGTAGGCAGCTCTCTCTGTGAGAGGTTACTAGACCTTCTTCATCTGAACAGCAGAATCCCACCTGTCACAGTCAGACAGGGTCCCTCTAGTCTATATGTGAGAACATCCAAAGGCATGCTCTGACTCAGAACTTCACAAGAGAGCAAAGGATGGTTGAGAATGGCTGAAACATACCATGGCATGATAAGTATATAAAGTACACACAGTTAATGTTATACTGTTACCTCAGCAATAATTATATGTAGTGACTACAATGACATTTTAATTTAACATTTTGCAAATGTTTGTCTACTATGAGCTGGGCACTGTACCAGGCACTGGGAACGAGGCAGTGAGTGGCAGACAAGGGTCTTGCCTTCATAAAGCTTATGTTCTATGGAGGAAGACAGATAAGAAACAAATAAGATAAATCCATATTATGATATACATTATAGAGGAAATAAACAAGGTCATGAAATAAACTTACTGGAGAAGACAACTCTGTTTAAGGTGATCAGGGAAAGCCTACTGGAGAAAGTAGCATTTGAGTGAGACTCAAACACTGAGAATATGCCAAGTATGAAAGTAGCTGGGAACACTTGTTCCAGGCAGAGGGATTTGCATGTGCAAAGGCCTGGAGGAAGAAAGGGGCCTGGCGTGTCCAAGGGCAAGAAGGAAGGGCAATGTAGTTGAAGTGTGATGAGTGAGATAGAGTGGTGTTTATTCTCTAAACATTGCCAATTCAGGACAGAAAAAGAAGTAAAATTGCCCTCTGAGATTTAAATTTTGAAATCAATGCATAATGGATCATATATTTAGTGGGACTCTTTGGTTGCAAGAGACAGAAATCTAAATCAAATCAAATTAAGAGGAAACAAAATTGTGGGGGTGGATTTATTGGCTGATGTAACCAGAAAGGACACAGATGTATCTGGGGATGCTGGAACCAGGGAGGCTATGTCACCAGCTTCTTTTTCTCTGCTTCTAGCTGGATGTTGGATTCAGTCTCTCCCACCACTAGCCTAAAACCGTGCATGATGGCAGCTCTGAGCTTACATACAGCATCCTAATCAAGAAACAAAGCTGCTTTCCTCCCAGCTCAGTTTGAGAAACCCAGGGAAGGACTGCCCTGACTTTGCACTCACTCCTTGAACCAACTGCTGTTGCCAGAGAAGTGAGAAACTATGACCCACCTAGCCTGCGTCATTTGCCCATCCCTGTGGCCAGTTACCACGAGTGGAGGGGAAATATGTGTTAGTGCAGATATGGCCCCTGGGATATCAATGTCACTCTAATTTGTCTATCAGAGATGAGAAAAAATATGCTAAATTGTATTAACGCTAGCATGCCGGTAAGATGTTTCTTTAAGTTAAAAAGAAAAAGGAAAGACAAGAAGGTATTGAATGACATTAATACTATCCGAAAAAATAGTGTGTTCTTCTGAAGGAGTCTTGGTCAGCCACTAAAATACAGGAAGAAGAAAGTCACTGAGATGAACCCTGGAAATTCTCACTTAAATGATGTCTGGGAGAAAGAGAGTCTTGGCCAGTGGCCCCTATGGTAAGGTATATTGTTGAGCCAGCCAACAACAATACATTTATACATCTAATTAAAGCAATTAATTAGATGTGGCCCATCCCATTTTAATTTGACATGATCAGTGGGTTTCTCATATTAATTTGAAGTATATCTTCATTGAAGAACTTAAGAACCTTTAACATAGCCAGGGATAATCGTAGTTCTTTTCCCAACCAGATTTTTTCCTTCTTTCATGATCCAGGTCCTGTTGATATGCTTCTGTGTCCCACACCAGTTCCTTTGGGATTTTGCTTTCTTATGATATTGTTAACAGGAAAGTCTCTGCATTAACTATTGCTATTAGCTCACATAAAATTCGGCATCCTTTTTGCTAAGGAGAATTTACTTTTCTCTAAAGTTTTCTACAAAATGCTCTTCTGCTAGTTACTTGTTACAGGAAAATAGCTTCTCCTTCGATTTGTATGATACTGCATTTCAGCTCTGTGTGTGTATGCGTGTATGTGTGTGGCTGGCTCTGGCTCTTAGCTGCCTTGTGTTCAGCGTGCTCAGCATTCCACTTTTTTGGAGAAGGTTTATATTCCATTGCTTTTGACATAAAAAGTAACATTTAACTCTGCTGAAAATGGATCCAATGTTGGACAAAATTATGAATGACAATAAAGATTGAATGGAAAATATTAAACACCATTCTAGATTGCAGAGAGTTTCTCTTTAATTTTTTTACCCCATTTATTCACTCACTGACCCAACTAATGTTTATCAAGCACTTACAATGTGCTAAGCACTGGGAATTCAACGGTGAATAAGACAGACGGGATCCTAGTCCTCATTATGGTCACAATCTCCTGTAATCACTTGATTCCCAGTAATATCTGGACTCCACAATGTCTGGCATAAGATGATGAATAAGACTTGGCCCAGTCTTCAAGACCTTTTAGAAATTTGGGACTGGAACAGATAAACATGTATATAGATAATGATCATGCTCAGCACCGTGTGGTGATTTTTAAACAATGTGACAGAGATGAGTTGAGAAGGAATCAGTTCATTGTGATTGGAGATCTGTGGAAAGAGGCCACTGAGGTCATAGTAATGGAACTGGCCTTTGTAGGACTGGAATAGCTGGAATAGGTGAAGAAGGAAAAGAAATTCCAAGTACAGGGGACAGGGCACTGAAAGGACTGAAGCAGAATGCTACACCATCTGTTGAGAGAAGGTGGACTAATTTTGCAGGACTGAATCATGGAGTCCCTTGGATGGTGGTGGGGCAAGGAATGTGGGATTGATTGAACATTAGGCTAAAAGTCATAGAAGGCAGAAGGTAGACTCCTCAATTTCCATGCATAGAATTCAGATTTTGTTCTGCAGCAATGGCAATTCATCAAAGATGTGTGATCAAAAGAATGTCTTTGTCAGCCTCTCCTAGGATGGGCTGGTAGGCAAGAGGCAAAGAAAGCTGAAGAAAAAGTTGTCCCTTAGCTGCTGCCTTGCCACTCGTCTGGGCAAAAGAAGACGATAAAAACCTGACTTATGTTGGTGCCTGTGGAAACAGAGAAGAGAGATGGATTTAAGAGACCCAGGCCACAGAGAGATGTGATGGAGAGAGGGAGGGTTGAAAACGGGGAGGAGGCGCTGAGGTTGACTCCAGGGTCTCTCACTATCTAGGAGGTCGAGAGGTGGTGATAACTCACACTGAGATAGAACACTGAAGAGAAGGGTAAATTTATGTTTCCAACACAGCGAGCATGAAATTCCAGGGAAACATTCGGGTGGAGCTGTCCGGATTTGAACTAAAAATATAAGTTCCCCAGCACTTTGTTGCACATACTAATAGCTGCCTTTCATAGACTGTCTGCTGTATGCTGAGTGTTAAGCTTCATAACAACTGATCTTAGTAGATATCAACAGCCACGCTTTTCAGAAAAGAAAAATGAGAACTCAGAGACATTAGGCTTGTCCAAGTTCACAGACCTAACAAGGGGCAAAGCCAGAATTTGAATCCAGTTCTGCCTGATTCTAAGCCCACACGTTTTCCAATATCTTGCTTTCTTGTGCTCTTGCAATACATTTTCCTTATTCCTTGAGAGACAATTCAGCTTAATTGCTTTAATTAAATGTATAAAGTCATTTTCAGCCTGAAAATAAAATTTGGGGTGATTCACTTCATTCTTAGCCAGCATAAAAGGAGAAATAACAAGAATACTTGACATACTTCATGCTCAGAGGCATATAGCTCAATTCTCCTGGAGGCTGGTGAGTCCAAACAAACAGAACAGTGCTTTGAGTTGGGTCCTAGAAACAACCATACCATCCCACAGGTAAAGTGGATATTTTATTAATAAGAAACTGCTATTTACAGAAAGTTGAATAACCATCATCACCAGTTCTGTGTTAAAACAGTAAACTGTGTATAGAGAGTTTGGGGCTCTACTTCTGCTGCTAAATCTAGTTACTGTGTGGTGAAAATTTAGTATTTCAAAATCATAATCTCCCCACCTGTTAATATAGCCTGTGGCAACTATGTTTTCAAGAAGCCTTTGGATGTCTTAGGCAGAGCTGCTCCTGCTGGTGTGATTTGAAATTATCCCTCAACTATGAAAATATGGGGATCATTCCATCTTAGTCAATGTCAGAGGGTTGTGGGGGCAGTATCATTAAAAAAATTGTATATATATAATATTTATATCCCTAATGCAGTCACACAGATACCCATAAAGCCGTGGTTCTCAATCCTGACAGCACATTTGAATCATCTGGGGAGCTTTTAAAAAAAATACCGCCGCCCTGGGCCCCACCCTGAGATTCTGGTTTAATGGATCTGAGATGGTGCCCAGGGATCAGTGTGATCCTAATAGGCAGCCAACGTGGACAACCACTGCCCCAAGGCGAGCAGTGCAGAGAAATACGAATGAGCTTTGGAGGCAGATAAACCTGAATCTGAACCCTACTTCACTGCCTACTGGCTTTGTTAGTTTTGATAAATTATTTAACTTCTCTGAGTCTCAGTTTTTCATCTGTATAATAAGAATAATACCTACTTCGTGGAGTTATCCTGAGGGTTAGAAATAATCAGTGCCCGATGCAATAAATGTTGATGGAATGGCTGAGCGCCAGGGTGAGGGACTAAGACAGGAGGAAGGGCCTGGAGGAGGAAGAGAAGTGGGAGCAGAGAAGAGAAGCAGAAAAAGGGACCCACAAAGCAAACGGAGGCCTGCCTCAACCTTGTGAAGATTCATTTCCTGCTTCTCATATTTTTCTTGAAATCCAGCTAAAAGCAAGAGGTTGGCTTAGAGAGAACAAGACATTTTACCCTGCGGGGGCCTTGCAATGTGGAAAATCTTGATGCTCCCACTCATCACCCTTCTTTATTTTCTTTGGCCATGGAAAGGTTTGCACCATCTACACACAACTTGGAACTTAGCTCTCAGGGTTTGAGGCTTACATTAGAACGTTATACTACCCTAGTGGTCCTCAAGATGTAGTCCCTAGAGCAGCAACACCACATCATGCGGAAATTTATTAGAAATGCAAAACCTTGGGGCCCCTCCCCAGACCTACTGACTCAGAGACTGGGGATGGGGCTCAGCAATCTGTGTTTTACAAGCTCCCCAGGTGATTCTGATCCATGTTGAAGTTTGGGAACCACTAGACTAAAGTATTATAGGTACCCTCAGCAGTAAAAATGGTTAGCAATAAGTAAAAACCGCAGCACTTTTCATTTCATTCACTATTGTGTCATGTTCAACAAACTCCTAATTCTTGGCTCAATAAATTTAATAAATGAGAAGATTTCCAAATAATTGAATTCTCCCTCAAAAAGAAATACAAAATCATCCTTTAGACTTCCCTTGCTAAAGCTCTCAGGCAATATTATAGTTACGTTTCTACATATTAATGCTGGTGTGTCTACCTGTGTGTGAATGTGTGTTCTTTCATATGTCCAAATATATGTTTATTCATTTGTTCACCTTTGCAAAGATTTCCTTTCACAATCGCTTTTCTAGAAGTCTCGGGTTACTCTGCTGCTCTTCCCATCAAGTTTGTTCCTCAAGTCGGGTTGGTCTGCCACTGGTGAGCCTAATTTCTGGCCAAGATGCTCTTCACAACACAAGGAGGGGCCACCAGTGCAGGATGTAAAAGCTTAGATTCCGGAATCAGCCGGGCATAGGTTTGATCCCATACCCATATGTAACATATATAATAATGGCTTATATCTTTGGGTAAATTAGTTAATCTCTGAGAACCTTGTTTCCTTATCTTTGAAATGAGGTTAATGATAATACCCGTGCCTACTTCATAGGGGTTTTGTGGAACATGTTAAATACTCAATAAATACTACCTGTTGGTATTATAACTTCCAGAAGTCTTTTTGCCTTTAACGATGACATGAAATACTTGCAGATTTTTGAAGTGAGAAGACACGAGTAGAATCATAGGGTTTTTGTAGGATTTGAGATGAAGCATTCAAAGCAGTGCTTTTCAAACCTTCACATGCATACGAATCCCCTGAGGATCTTCTTAAAATTCGGGTATTGATCCGGTATGTCTGAGGTGGGGTCTGACATTCTGCATTTCCAACAAGGTCCCAGCAGACACCGATGCTGCTTGTCTCAGTTTAAAGCACTGACCTTATCTCTTGGATCATGTTAAATACTCAACAAACATTAGTTATTGGTATTGTGACTTCCAGAAACCTCTTTGCTTTTAATAACAATTTGAAATACCTTGCAGACTTTTGAAGTACACAGACATTAAGTGGAATGTGTATCTTTCAAAAACAGGAGATAATTAGAAGATCTAGCTATTCTAGCTATTCTTAATTGCTTGGTTTAGGTTAAAAAAAAAAGGGAGAAGGGAGTATTTTTTTCCTCTTTTTAATGAGCTGCTTCTGCCCACCCCCGAGAGGGCCTTTCTTCACGTGCTTCCACTTCCCTTCTGCCTGAAATGCCCTCCCTTCTCCTCCTCACCCACTCAAATCCTCACCTCACCTCAAGGTCCAGCTCTTTCGGAAGAAATCTAGCTCTTAGCGCATGAACGTTCTACTGCACAATATTGCATCATGCGACTCTAAAGTGATAAAACCACATTTTAAGTAAAACCATCAGCACCAATACACTTGACAATGAATGTTGTCCTTCATACCGTTTTAAGGGACTATGGGTTTATGGCACTGCTGCCATTGCTTAGAACAGTTTTGGAATTTGTTTTTTGGAATTGTCTCTGCATTAGTTACAATGTGCTAGGCTATGTTGCGTGACAGAAATATTCCAAAATTTCATTAGCTTAATGCTATAAAAGTTTATTTCTCACTCTCGTCATGTTCCAATGCAGGTCGGGGGACTTTCCTGGAGGCTCTGCTCCAAAAAGTGATTCAGGTATTAAGGCTCCTTCCCTTATGTGATTCTGCTGTCTTAGAATGCTCGGCTATGGGCTGAGGAGGAAGAACATGGACAATTGCTCAGGAGGTCTATGATCAGGACTGGAAGCGACTCCCACATTCTACTGGCCAAAACCCAGATATATGACCCCATTGCCAACTACAAGCAGGATCCAGGAAATCCACGTGCCTAGACAGAGAAAACAGTACTGCTGAGCATCAGCCAGGTTCTGCCACATGTTCCTAGTCATTCTGCAGGAAGATCAGCTGCCCTGGGTTAAAGAGCTTTCCAACCAGTGTCGGAGGCGCATCGTGTGCGGTGATTAGTTATAGGGATGCAGACATATCGTATCCTTCAGCTCTCAGGGTGCCTGGATGGAGATTACGGCAGCTGAGAGGAACCCCCTAGGCCAGCCACCACTCATCGTAAACAACCTCATCCATTTTAGGCCCGTGTGCTCTACAAATATTTTGTGGTGCAGAAAACAAAAGGAAGCACTACTGTGTGGTCATACCTAGTTATTGACCAAAAGCCATGTTGTATGACTTGGCCACTATTCTTGGCTCTTCTCCAAAATCAAATTTACCTCCCAGATATCTTCCTTATTATAGAAACTCAAGCTGAAGTACTATATACTCTGAATGTAATTCTAACAGGGATTTCAAAAAACATTTAATTACTAGTGGCTTCTCCAGGATAAATGTTCCGAGTCATGAGGGGGCTACTTTGAAAGGGATGACCTTAATTTTTATGTATGAAATAGAGCACTTGTTAAATTAGCAATATCATGACATTATGCAGGTTGACTCTATCCTGCCTGGAATATTATCTTTCTCTTCCTCCTCCTCCCTCTCCTTCTCTTTTTTCTCTTTCTCCTTTTTCTTCTTTATTTCAAATATGTTAGAGGCCAGGCCTTCTTCCCCTTGCGTTCCCCCCCACTACACACACACACAGTAAGTAGCTTACTGCCAGGCCCCTGATATGTGCCCAGAAAAAAAGTTATTGGTTGATTAATTTGCTCTGTAGACATGTTGGTGAAAGAAAACAGATTTAAGATGGTGCAGGAGATCTTTTAAGGTAAAATAATCTTTAAAGTTTCCTCCCAGATATAAATATTTAAATCAGAATCATTTATTTAGAAAAATTTCAGTCCTCTTTGATAATCACAGCCATATTTTAACATGTGCCATTCACTTTTACGTACGTTATCTTTTCTTTCTAAACTGTTTCAAGCATATAAAAATTCCAGAGAATTTTGTCAAAAAATGTATTCACCACTAAATTTAAATTATTAAACGTTACAGATCTTATTGAAACCCTGTCTGTACCCTTACTGGAATGCCATCATCTCTCTCTTGACAGAAGTAGCTACTGTCCTAAATTTGGTATTTATTTTTCATATGCCTATATTATTTTTTAGTTCCTATGAACATATACAGAAACACTTTTAATAATATTTTGCAGGTTAGAAAATTTTATAAATGGTGTCATATTGTTCATATATTTTTTATAATTGCCTTCTTTTTTTTTTTTGTCCTAGCTTCTGAGGTACGCATTATGATGTACAGCTCTAATCCACACATTTCAACTGCTGCACGGCATTCAGCACCAAGAGAAAATGTATTCATCTATTCTGCTGTGCTAATATACTTCTAGGTTGTGTCCAATTTTCTGCACTTACAAGAAGAACCTCAATAAAGCCCTTGTAAATGCCTCCTTAGGCGCCTGCGCTACAGCGTTTCCAGGACAAATGCATAGGCGTAGGATTGATGGCTTTATAAGGTCGTGCTGTTAACTTTACAAGGTCCTGCCAAATTGTCCTCCAGAGGTGCTGGGCTGGTTTTCACTCCCCACCAACAGTCAGGGAGAGTCCCAACTGCTTCTTCACTTCATATCATCAGACTTAAGCTGGTGGTTGTAAAATACAATCTCATTTTTCTTTTCTTTAATTTTTTGTGTTGAGGTATAATTGACATATAACATAATATTAGTTTCAGGTGTACAACATAATGACTCAATATTTGCATATTTTGTGAAATGATCACCACAATAAGTCTAGTTAACATGTGTCCCCATACATAGTTACAAATTTTTTTTCTTATGATGAAGACTTTTAAGATCTACTCTCCTAGCAACTTTCAAATATGCAAGACAGTATTAACTATAGTCACTCTGCTGTACATTACATCCCCATGACTTATTTTATGTATTTATTTATTTATTTTTGTGAGGAAGATTAGCCCTGAGCTAATATCCGTTGCCAATCCTCCTCTTTTTGCCGAGGAAGATTGGCCCCAGGCTAATACCCATGCCCATCTTCTTCTACTCTACATGAGATGTCACCACAGCATGGCTTGACAAGTGGTGCGTTGGTCTATGCCCAGGATCCGAACCTGTGAAACCCTGGGCCACTGAAGCAGAGCACGCAAACTTAACTGCTATGCTGCTGGGCCGGCCCCCCTGACTTATTTATTTTATAACTGGAAGTTTGTACCTTTTGATTCCCTTCACCCATTTGTCCCCCAACCCCTCCCTGACCTCTGGCAACCACCAATCTGTTCTCTGAATCTATGAGGTTGGTTTTTTGTTTTGTTTTTTTTTTAGATTCCATGTTTAAGTGAAATCATGTGGTATTTGTCTTTCTCTGACTTATTTCACTTAGCATAACACCCTCGAGGTCCATCTATGTTGTCACAAATGGCAAGATTTCATCTTTTTTACAGCTGAGTTGTATTCTATTGTGCGTATATATTGTAAATAATGCTGCAATGAACATGGGGGTTCATATATCTTTTCGATTTAGTGTTTTTGTTTTCTTTGGATAAACACACAGAAGTGGAATTGCTGGATCATATGATAGTTCTATTTTTAAATTTTTTGTACCATCTCACTTTTCCGTTTGCATTTCCCTGTTAAGCGCTAAGGCTGAGCACTTAGTCATATGTTGAACAGCCATTGGTATTTTTTCTTTCGGGAAGGATATGTTCATATCATTTGTCCATCTTCCTATTGGGTTATCTGTCTTTTTTGTCTTCATTTTTAGGAGTGCTTTATGTATTCTGATTCAAATCTTTTGTCGATTATGTATTAAAATATCTTCCCCCAAAATGCAAATCAAAACCACACTAAGATATCATCTTACACCCGTTAGAATGGCTATAATCACCAAGACAAAAAGCAACAAATGCTGGAGAGGCTGTGGAGAAATGGGAACCCTAATCCACTGCTGGTGGGAATGCAAATTGGTGCAGCCTCTATGGAAAACAGTATGGAGATTCCTCAAAAAATTAAAAATAGAAATACCCTATGATCCGGCTATCCCACTACTGGGTATCTACTCAACGAACCTGAAATCAACAATCCAAGGAGGCTTATGCACCCCTGTGTTCATTGCAGCATTATTCACTATAGCCAAGAAGTGGAAGCAACTCAAGTGTCCCTCGACTGATGACTTGATCAAGAAGATGTGGTATATATATACCATGGAAGACTACTCAGCCATAAAGAAAGACAAAATCGTCCCATTTCCAACAACATGGATGGACCTGGAGGGTATTATGTTAAGTGAAATAAGCCAGAAAGAGAAAGACAAACAGTGCATGATTTCACTCATATGTGGAAGATAAACCAACACACGGACAGAGAGAACTGTTTGGTGGTTACTAGGGGCTAGGGGGGTGAGGGAGGGTGGGAACAAGGGATGGAGGGATGCACTTATATGGTGACTGATAAACAATAATGTACAACAAAAATTTCACAATTAAAAAAAAAAAGTTTTCTGGCAAAAAGCTACAAAAAAAAAAAAACTTCCCCCAATTGGTGTCTGGTCTTTTCACTTTTTTTATGGTGTCTTTTCATGCACAGAAGTTTTAGATTTTAATGTAATCAAGTGTATCAAAATCTTTTACTTCAGGTTTTGGCTTATTTGGTTATGCTTAATATGTTCTTCCCTACCCTGAGATCATGAAGAGATTCTTCTGTATTTTCTCTAAAATTCTTAAGTTTTGCTTTATACCTTTAGATCTTTAATCAATCTAAAATAATTTAACTTTGTGTATGCTATAAAGAGATCTAATTTTATATGTGCGTATGTGTGGAAAATTTTCCATTTGGATAACGAATTAGAATTCTAGGACCATTTATCAATTAGCTCATGGATTTTCCGCTGATTTGTAATACCACCACAGTCGTATATCAAATTCCCCAATATGTGTAGGCCTCTGTCTGAACTCTCTATTCTGTTCCGCTAGTCCATCCATGTGTCACACCAAACTGCCCTATTATAGTTTTAATATGGTAAGGTTTGATATCTGGAAAGTGACTTTCCCCATCTGCTTCTTCTCTTTCAGAAATGTCTAAGCTATTTTTAGACATTTTCTTTTACATAAATTTTAGAATCAGCTTGTCAAGTTCCACAAAAAAACCCAGTTGAGGTTGTAATTTGAATTGCATTAGTATAGATTAATTTGAGGAGGACTGACGGCTTTACAACATTGAGTCTTCCTATCCTTGAGCATAGTTTCGTCTCTCCCTTTATTTTAGGTCTTTTCAAATGTCTTTTAATGAAATTTTATACTTTTTTCATAATTTACATCTTTTGTTAATTTTAATATTAGGGACCTTATATTTTTTTGTTACTACTATTTATGTTAATTACATTGCCTGTTTTAAATCCTCACAATGTTATGAGTTAGATACTTTCATGTCTATTTTACAACAAAGAAAACTAAGGTTCAGAAAGATTAAGTAACTCACTACTTGTCATTGGTAGTAAGTGAGGGGGATGGGATACAAAATACATGCTGACCCTGAGGCCAGTGCCCTAAAGCTCCCATCCATGCTCCGCCTTGTGGTGGGTGTCTTCAGGGACAGCATTTTTTAATGAAACGGCTTAAGGGTGTTCAAAGGCACAAAGTCACAATAATAATAATAAGCATTTATTTCTCTGGGGAAAACGTCAATAACAATGCTTCTCGAACTTTAACGTCTACACATAACTTGAAGATCCAGTGAGAATGTACGTCTTGATCCAGTCAGTCTAAAGTAGAGCCTGAGATTCTGTTTTTCCAACGAGCTCCTTTATTTAGGTTTTCACAAATATCTTTTGATGAAATGTTATACTTTTTTCATAATTGCACATCTTTTGTTAGATTTAATACTAAGCATTCTATATTTTTTTATTATCATTGCTTATGTTATCTCCATTTTCTGTTCAAATCCTCACCAAGTAATACCAATACTAGCCAGCCCTGGTGGTCTAGTGGTGAAGGTTCAGTGCTCTCACCACAAACAGCCCGGTTTCATTTCCCGGTCAGGGAACCACACCACCATCTGTCAGTTGTCACACTGTGGTGGCTGTGTGTTGCTGCGATGCTGAAAGCTGCGCCACCCATGTTTCAAATACTAGCAAGGTCACCCATAGTGGATAGGTTTCAGCAGAGCTTCCAGACTAAGACAGACTAGGAAGAAGGACCTGGCCACCCACTTCCAAAAAAATTGACCATGAAAACCCATGAATAGCAGCGGAGCGTTGTCTGATAGAGCGCTGGAAGGTGAGGAGGTGGCGCAAAAAGACCAGGCAGGATTCCTGCTGTACATGGAGTCGCTAGGAGTCGGAGTCCACTCGATGGCACTAACAACAAATACCAATACTGTTGGTCCATGGAACTCACTTTAAGAACCATTGCTCTATAGTATTCTCTGGCAAGTGACCCTTTAATTAAGAGTGATTAAAGGTGGGAACTCCACCAGATGGCAGCAGAAGCTCATTATTTTATCTCAAGTGAATTTCCACTTTCCTCTGGACAAAGTATCTATTATTGGCAGATGTCCAACTTGTTAGATTGTTTCGGGGAAAGAATCAGGTTCCCTTCACTCCTGTGGTTCCATGATATTCTACCTACACTGGAGCTTCAGTGTCGACAATGGATTCTCATCAAGGGCATCCAGCTGGGACAGGGTATCATGCTTTTCTCTCCCAGAAAGCTTTTTTCAAGAGGCTTGTAAATGAGAATGAAAAATTGTTTTCCATCAGTTTCTTTCTCATCATAGTGAGTTCAATTTAGGCACTTAACCAAGAATGGGAGGCATGATGTGATGATTTGAAATGTTTGGCAGGATATGAGAGGAGGAAATGATTCATTCGCTCTGAGGGAAGGAAAAACTGTTCAGGCAGATAACCCTGAAACAGAGGTCAAGGATCCAGGTGAAATCCAAGCAGTATGCCTGTGGACCATTAACTTCACACCAGAGCCCAGGCCGAGCTTGTACCGAGGGGCCTCAGGCCATCTCTCTTACTCAGTTCTTTTTTTTTTTTTTTCTTCTAAACTTGAAAAACATTGTTTTTAATCATGAAAAGGAATCCATAATCTCCTACTGTTCCCACCCTGAGCTTGGTAACGTGAAAACTCTTCAGCCTCATTAAAAAGGATAATGGACTCGATTTTTAGTTACTCAAAAGCACACGCCTGTGTACTGGGGAGGCCCCAGCGTTGGCCTTCGGTGTACTTTGAGCAGGCTAAAGTATTGGTGACTTTCGGCAGAAGGTCCCTCCTCATCTCCTCCTCATCTCTCCTTGTTCTACAATAACCACCTCTCCCATTGATGCCATCAGCACACATCTTCCAGAGCGCACTACCACAGTCTTTCAGATTGCTTCGTCAGTGGGGCAAATGAGTGTCATGGAGAATGAAACAAACAGAAAAGGGTGGTTTGAGGCTGTGCTCGGCTGACACTAGCACCGATGGAGAACTTAACCTGCTTTACTGCTTGGGATGCCAGGCAGGCTGGCCAGGGAGCCTGAGAGGGGCCTGCTGGAGGATCACGGTCATGAGTAGAGAACCAGATTATTAGGAGTCCTATTATTTAAGGGTTGCTGCTTCAAAAATTTGCTGGGAAAGAGGGGGACAAAGAACCGTGTCCATCCCACTGAGGCCCAGAAGATGGAAGCTTGGAGAGGTCAGACCACTTCCCCAGAATCACACAGCTACAAAGTGTGGAGCTGGGCCGTGAACCCGAGACTGAAGTCCAGGCTCCAATGTGTAGGCTCTCAGACACTGGGCTATAATACTCAATAGATATTTATTGAATTTATTTATGAGAGAATTTACACTTTGTAAAAAACGAACAAAAATATAAAAGAAAACATCAGAAATAAGAAACCAATCATCTAGAGATAGGTCAATGGCAAAGAGAATGAGAAAGTCATTGGCAGTCAGTTCTGAATCCCCTGGCTCTTTGCTCTGGGTCTGAGGATTCCAGACCTCTCACAGCAGGGTGTGCTGCCTCAGTGGCAGAGCTTTCAGCCACACTTCCCGGCGCTGCCTCAACCACACCTTGCTGATGGCGCTCCGCCTTCTTCCTTTGTTACTTCAAGGCCATAGCCTGAATCATAGGCTAATACACTGCGATAAGTTGCTACTGTGAATCATCTCATAAAACAAAGACACTTGTTGTAAAAAAATAAAAATTCTTCCAAGTTAATTCTTATTAGTTTAGTGGTTCTCAACTATCTTTCGGTCACAGACACCCCTGAGAATTTGGTGAAAGCTACAGACCCTCTACCTCTATCCTATAAAAGAGCACACACACACATACATACACACACACACACACACACACCAGGGCACACAACTTCGGGGAGGTTCATGTACCCCCCGAATCCTATCCAGAAACCCCAAGCTAGGAACCCCTTCTCTAGATGGTCATTATTTGGGTTTATTTAGATTGAGACACACTCACAAAACGCCATGGGCACCATTTAGTAAGCCATAAGCTAAAATAGACAGGGATAGAACTTAGAAGTTGTTCATCTTAAATCTGTACCTTTTACATCTTTAGGCAGACATAAATAATACTGCTTTTAAAACTCTACAAAAAGTACTTTAATAGGAAAAACATAAAGGTATTCTAATAGTTTTAAGAGGTTACATCTGGTAGAAAAGGAGGGAGAAGGGTTGGAGAACATTTCAGCACAGTGGGGAAGGATCCAGGCTCTACCCCACAGAAGGTGAGGCTCTGCTACCCGCACAGCACAGGGCTCTCTCAGGGTGTCAGCTGTGGAGTGTGGAGTTGAGGGTCCTAGCTTGGAATGGTAACAGAGCGCAGAGGAGACTTTAGTTCCATCACACAGTCCTGCTTGGTCTACTCCAGGGCCCGCCTCTAGAGAGGGGAGCAGATTCCCAGGCTGAAGGTGAAAGTTGAGCATCTTAGGATGCTACAGCCAAGTCTTGAGGACATCTCTCTGAGCGCCGTGCTTCCTAGGGCTTAAAGATAGTATAGCAGAGCTTTTCTGTCAGACCACTACAGTGAGGGACCAACCCTCCTGGTTTGCCTGGTACTCTCCTGAAAGTCCTGCATCTCAGGACACCCCTCAGTCCCCGGCAAACTGGGACCGTTGGTCACCCTACCTGAACCCCTGTAAGCATCTTGGGCAAGATGCTTAGTCTCGCTGAGCCTCAATCTGCACTTCTGTAAAATAAGACTAACACCCCCCGTTTCAGGGGGGTTATGAAGATTAGATGAGGGACAATGCCTGTAATGCTCAGTATTTGGTAGGCAGTCAGTAAGCAGAATGGCAGTCTTTTATTGCTGTTGTTGTTGTTGCCTGGAAGGCCAGGCTTTCAGGGTGCCTCAGGGCTGCTAAATTACATGCAGTTCCCTCCCTGTCCCCAGGGCCTCTAGGGCAAGTTACCAGGCCCCAAATCCACAGGAGTCAGGAGGACAAGCCCAAGATGAAAAGGTGATCAGGCAAAGCCGGCTTTCACTCTCGCTTTCCGAATCCTTTTCCCTCCCTCCCACCCCTCTTCTGCTTCAAACTCCCTGTCTTCTGCCTCAAGATCTGCCCTCAGGAAAGGAATTGCTAACAGTCATCTGTACGTTAATTGATTTAAAAGAAACTCCTGAAAGTTGGCATTTTAAATCTCTTGTCTTATAAAGAAAAGGCTTTGTCTCCTCTTAAAGGAAGCTCATACACCAGAGGGTTTGACCCTTTGATGGCTGTATCAGTTAGGCTAGGGTCAATTGCCCCTAGGAGAAAACACAAAATTATAGTAGTGTAAGCCAGGTGGAAGTTGACTTCTCTCTCTCCCATAAAAGGTCTAGGATGGCAGTTTCACAGCCATCATGCACCAAAGCATCCTCAGTCTTGCTCTCCCTCCATCCCGGGGCTGGCTTCCATCCTGAAGGTCACTTCCTGGTCCCAGAAGGTTGCTGGAGCGCCAATCATTACAGGTCGCTTAAGGGCACAAGAAAGAGGAAAGGTAAAGGGCAGAGAGAATAAAGCAGCCTTCCCCAAGTCCTAGGCAACACTTATTTTACATCCCATTAGCGAGAGCTTAACCACGTGGTCACTACTAGTTGCAAAAGATACTGGCAAATATGCTCTTCTCTGGGTAGATTGCAGCCTTACGTAAAATCAGACATTAAGGAAGAAAGGGAGAATGCATTTAGAAAATGCGCCAAATGGAGAGCCTGTACTGGTGAAAGCTTCTGTTGTTGTTTTCCCTGATGGCTGGTTGATGAGAATCACTGTAGCTTCAGGTCTCTTTGCCCCCAGTTCTTGTGACCAGCCCAAATTTAAGCACCCCTCCGTACCAATAAAAAAAAGAACAAAGAGAATTATGCTAATATTGGAGGAGTTTGGGTTCAATTGCTAGTCACTGGGTCAGATTTCCAAGGGATGATTTGTCTCAGGATTTTAAAAACCTACAGTATAGACTTTTCACATATTGGGGGGTTTAAGGATTGTTATATTCTCTTAGGATTCTTTTTATAGCTTCCTAGTTGTTTATCAACTGTATAATGAAATTAACTTCTGAAAGCAGCCAAGAACTCTTGAGAACAGAGGCTATTTCTTTTCCAACATTTATTGATCATGACTCACAGAGGAAATATGGAATGACCAACGAACCTTCAGCTCATGACTTAGAAATGGTAATATAGTATTGCTAATGTAGTGGTGGCTGATTGCTGAGGGAAAAATAAATCTTATGGGACAATTTCTAGCCCATTCAAGAAGAAGTAAATTATTTCAGCTTAGTTGCTACGTAGAAACAGGAGGTGGGATTTCTCAGCTAACATTACTAAAGACATCGGGTGGTACAATGCACACAGTGCTGAACTTGATGCCAAAGATAGTCTCTTGATTCTTTTCCTATGGACACATGGTTCTCTCTAACATTCAGGTTTAATCTCAGAAGTCCAAGCAATAAACTAAATCACCCTTTCTGCTAAAAATAGCAATGAGAAGTAGGTGCTGGAGTTGGCTATGCAAAGATGACAGCTATGATCCATGATGAAAGCACCACTAGATCTGTGAATCTGATTGACCAGAAAGAGAGTAGGAAACATTAAGTGCCCCAAAGAGCAACTCCATATTTAGGAAAAACATGGAAAACAAAGTACACCAGGGGGTATATTCATTGTAAACTGAAAAACAAGAATGGACAGGCCTTTTTAGCAAGGGAGAAAAGCAAGATTTGAAATGTACAAGCAGTTGCCATTTGCTGACTCATCCTTTGTGGAACCCTCTAGAAGGAGATGATACGCCTCCAGCAGCAACAGTAGTGACTAGAGTGCATTAGTCCTGATGGAGAAAGAGCACTTAGTGCTGTTTTCTGTATTCAAAGCAGTCATGTCCAATTGTGTCTCTTAGTGAAATGCCTCATTACATGAGGAATATAAATCACTTTTTCTTCACAAATAGATTGTATCTCTGCTATTTCATAAATTGCATCATAGCCAATGTACCTCAATAATTTTTATAACCTGATGCTCTTTACTGTCCTCTTCTGTGATTGTGTCTTAGTGACAGGTCACAGAATCTAAAACACAGTAATAACATTTGTTTTCATCGGTTCCATAACAGTGAAGTGAGCATTAAAGCTACCTGACACTGCTACATTAGTAGTGTGGTACATGGGGTTGAGCATGGAGCCCTGGGGTTAATTCTTTCAAAAGTCAATAATAATAAATAATAATAGCAGCTGTCAAGTGGAGTGCCTACTTTGAGCTAGACACTCTACAAATAGCTTTGCGTTCATACTCTCATTTAATTCTCCCAACAACACTATAAGGAAGTATTTCTATTCCCATTTTCCAGAAGAGGAAAGTAAGGTTCAAGGTCTTATTGACATCAAGTGGCAATGTCGTTATTTAAATCTGGGTCTGTCTGAATCCAAATCCATGCTATTTTCTCCCACATTTGGTTGCCTCATGAAGGTTCAAATTCCTTTCTCCTCTGACATTATTTTAACATACATACTTGGAATAAAAAGAGAAATATTTAAGGCTTTTTTTTTGTTAGATCACATAAATTTTGTTAATTTTTCAATGAAACTTAAGCCATGTTATTTTGGCCAGATCTAAGTAGTACATTTTTCTAGATAATAATTGGACCTGTCTTTTATCCATGTGCTGTATTGGGGCGCTCCATAAATGTCTACAGGTATAATGAGGAAATAACCACAACTGATTCAAAGGAATGGTGTTCTGATACCCACCCATGTAAGGGTGTGTGTGTGTGTGTGTGTGTGTGTGTGTGTGTGTATTTTCTAGGCACACCTTTCTTCGGAAAAAAGGCAGCTATTCCTAGTCAGACAATGGAGAATTTCAACCCACTTAACTAAGCATATGACATTGAACAAGTTTAGAAGAGTTTGGGAAAATGGTATAGATAATGTGATTCCAATCTTGTAAACACACACATATAACACATGTCTAGTTTGTTTTATAATATATGCATGTAATGATCTGAACAGAATTATACTAGAAATTATAACAATAATTACCACTGAATGGTAGGATTCCAAATGATTTTTCTTTTTTCTTTTTGATGTTTTCCAAATTTCTAAGAAAAGGGTATTACTAATATAATACCCCTAAAAGTAATATTTTTAATGGGCATGAGAATTCCCAAAGCATGGAATCAGTGGCTGGAGGTGCAGCCATGTATCATGAGGCTTCTTAGTTTTGCACCCATCTCTTGTTTATGAAGGTGGCCATTAATAATAAAGGTCTTTGATATCTCTTTGCCACATTTTCTTTAGCTGGAAAGATAAACTGGTCTCAAAAAAATAGCAAAGCCAAAGGGTTTACCATGGGGTTAACCACTATGAACCAGCATGATTTAATAAGTGAATATTCTCATCCCTTTGTATGTCTTTGTGTTTGCATTCCCTTTGTGCAAGGATTGTTTCTAGGGATAAGAAATCACGGCATCATTGTGGTTGTCTATTTCCATGGCAACACATGGATTCACGGAAGAGCTCTTGGTGTCTTTGCTATTTGTTGTGTGAGATTTTTACAGACATATGGTCCTTCTAAGTTAGTGAGGTTAATTCCCTGTGAGACTGCCTCATTTCTTGTAAATATTTGAAGCAGAAATGAGATACAATTTTGGTTCTCAGAACTCACATTAATATCCATAATTCTATGAGCAGCAATAAAGAGTACCAGTACTCTGAAAATATCTCATTTTTCACGACAATTCTCTCTTAAAATGTCACAAAACAAAAATCTTTGAAGGATTACTAGTTAGTGTAGAGTGTGACAATGATGGTGTTTCTAGTTAAGGTTCTGTTTCTCTCTCTCTCTCTCCCCCTCTCTCTGTCTCTCTCTCACACATACACACACACACACACTTAGAAAGTAGAATATGGCTTTTCCCTTAATCTTTACTCAAATAGGATAGACCAAAATTTTGTCCGAGATGCTCTGCTTGTAATGTTTTCCTGGTAAATGCTTGAAACTAGCAACAAAATTGTATAGAAAGCTAGGAGGCAGATCTCATTTTATCACAATCTCTATGATCTTGGGCAATTTCCATAACCTCTCTGTGCTTCCAATTTCTCATTAGTTAAATAATCTAAGCTAATAAAAGGAAGGAAAATCAGTTTGAAAGAAGAGTGAAAAAACAGAAAAGTAGGATTGCCTCTCTCCCCCCTCCAACACAACTTCTGTTCCTTTTTCCTCCACAAGTGCAGGGTTCATAGAAGGAAAGAAGGAATGAAAGAGGTTATCTTGCTGTTGGCCAAGCACACATATGAACCCCAAAGAATTTGCAGGTTATCATTAACTTCAGGTTCAAGCACTGTATCCCCAGCCCAAAAAATCCATACAATTGGGGGAGATTCAAGACGGCTTATCCAATGGTCCATTAAATTTGTACCCACCAAGTCCACCCAGACACTCAGGGAGGTAGTTCTAGATCTTCAGAATAAAGAGCAGCCCTCTCTCTTCTTTTACTCTCCCTAGGTTTTTTTTTGTTTGTTTGTTTGTTTTGTGAGGAAGATCAGCCCTGAGCTAACATCCATGCCAATCCTCCTCTTTTTGCTGAGGAAGACTGGCCCTGGGCTACACCTGTGCCCATCTTCCTCCACTTTATATGGCACACCACCACAGCATGGCCGGAGAAGTGGTGCATCGGTGCACGCCCGGGATCCGAACCCGGGCCGCCAGCAGCGGAGCATGCGCACTTAACCGCTAAGCCACAGGACCAGCCCCCCAGTATTCGCTTTTTTAAGAAGAAAATGAATTTATTAAAGGATACTAGAGAGCTCATAGAATTTCCAAGAGGGCCAGTCTCTGAAGAACAATATCTAATCACATCATAAATGTTTTTCTGGGGACTACCAAGCCAGGGCGCAAATAGCCACAAATCGGATTCTGCTGGCTGAGCAAATTGATCCCTGTCTGCAATCTGGGAAATCCAGGAAAGACATAGAGCTGCCTTGGCCTTGGGGAGATCATATTGACAGGTGAGCCAAGAAGAGGAAATTGAACCAACCAAACCTCACCTGCCCCTTGGCCCTGTATTAAAACACCAGGCCCTCAGGGCAAGCTGATGGCAATCTCTTTTCTAGGGCAATCTCTTTTCAGATATTACTAAAATGTCTCAAGCTTTCCTAACTGGTAAGTAGCTAAACCAGGATTCCAGCCCCGGGTCTAGCTCCTCGATGCTCAAAGGGTGGCTTGTGGACGAGCAGTGTTAGCATCACCAGAGGTTCTGACTTCCCATCTCTTAGCCCACAGTTGTTGACAGGTAAGATGAGAGTAATACCTGCTTTGCCTACTTTACGGGTTGGTTGCGAAAGTATTTGATGAAGTTTTTACTGCTCTGCAGAAGAATAAGAAATTACGGGATAGTATAGTGAGTTTTTCAAAAAGGCAATTTTAGGTTATTTAAAGGACTTTTTATAAGAAATTACCTCCTTGCTCGTTTGCTAGGATCATGTGCTTTCTTTCACGAATGGTGATGGTAGATGATAACTTTTCTCTCTCTCAAATATCATTTGACAAAATACAAAGTTGGACACTCTATGTTGCTATTCTTTTTTTTTGTTTTTTAGGTGATTTTACTAGTATGTGAAATCCAAAAATCTGCGATCCACCATGTGAAAATGCTTGGAAAGCTACAAAAGTACAAAAAAACTTGAAGTGTTACTATTTTCTTAAGCACAGAATACTTCCCGAGAAAACTGTTTGAAGAGAAGGAGGTTATGCCCAGTGTCCAGAAATGTAAATGTCTTGATCGTCTCCTGGATCATGTTGTTCTTGGGAAGGAAGAGAAGGGCCCAACTAGGTGATCTGCAACTTGTGCCCCTCAGATACCCCTAGAAGGCGTTAGGACCCTCTAATCCATGCATCAGGCACCCTGAGTCATTAAAGTAAACCCTGAAGGTGAAATTTACCTTTTTGCCACGCTCTCATCTTCATTTCACTGGGCACATGCCTTATCCTACAAGGTGAAGAGGAAAGATTCATTGCTCGGTTGATTGCCATTGGTGATTCTGTTGTAGGAGCAGAATACCTGTTGAAAGTGGTATTCAATATTACCCTTTCTTATACAAATATTTGGAAAGGAAATAAATCCTTTTAAGCACTGTTGATTTTTTAAAGCATCCTTTTAAAGTAACCATTTCAGTGCACAAAATCTTTTCTCCACTTAGTTATCTATCTATCCTTTACCATGCAAAGTCCCCAATTGTAATGATATGCACTAAATACTTTTGGCAATTTACCTTGACTTGTTAAAAATGCTCTATAAAAAAGACAGTTAATAAATAAATTACTAGCAGATCAGACATTCCCCATGGCTAAAATGTTTGGAATTCAAAAGGATGTCACCCAACATCTTGTCACTTAGAAGAGACTTCTGCAAAGATGGCAAGAATCGTTTTAACCCTTCTATAGATAAATAACATTAAAACTGTGTACATGAACTGAGTAAGGCTTCTATTTCCATGTGATAAGTATGCCCTGATAGCACATAAAACGTTAGAAGTGGAAGGAAATTTAGAAACCATCCAATCAACCTCCTTCTTTTAAGAATCTAGGAGATTGAGTGATGTAGTTGAAATCATGCAGGCTTAGAGCCAGGCAGACAGACCTGCCCCAAGTTAGCTCTGCCATTTGGCAGCTGTGCAGACTTAGGATGTCATTCATCACTCACCCCGCAGCTGCCTTATCTGTAAAGTGAGGATAATAATATTCTGAGATATTCTAAGTCACAGACACCGGGGAAGTTAGGTGGCTTTCTCAAAGTTACCCAATAACTTTACCCTTCAGAGCCCAGATTCGAAAGCAAGTATGGATGCTGTTTTTCTGCACAATTCGAACATAACCAATTAACAAAGACCTTGTCACTAAAGGGAATTGTCATATGATTACACAACTGCTTTTCATCTCTGCTTGTCCTTCTTGGGGCCAGCATATCACTGGTACAGGAGGTTCCTGGTGAACTTGAAGTCTGCACTGCATAGCTTATCCTGAAGTACCAGAGAAGTTTAGCATTTATAACAAATAATACCTCACCTTCATGGTCATAAGAGGCAGACAATGTCTTTGACTCCTTACAATAAGTGACCTATCTTTGAAAGGCAATTCCTCCTAATTAAATGACACATAATACAGAAAATTCACCTCAAAAAGCCTGGCACTGGAGGTACTCAATGAAGTTCATTTCTCGCCTCCCTTTTTTTTTCTCTTTCCTTGAAGATAGCAACGTTAAAGGCAGAATTAAACAGCTTCCAGCCAACAGGGGAAACATTAGCCTCTCTTTATCAGTCAATGGTTTAAAACGTCTAAATGGTTTTAAAGTCTGATATTTCAGAAAAGAAACCAAGGTTAGAGGTGGCAAAATGTAATTTTTGGCCTAACAATGTCTTAGGAAGAGTTAAATAAGACGAAGTAGTTCTGCAGCTTGATACTTATTGTTTAATGAGGAAGGAATTTGATAACATTTCTTATGGGCTAAGATATGAGGAAAAACTAGCCTATGGACAATGTTTTCAGTGAAAGAAAGAAGCACTGTTAGGCACGTCCACCAACAGTAGGGTGGGCTTGTGTGGTAGAAGTGGCGATGCACCGAGCAGATCCCTTTCAAGCAAGGACTTGCTGCCAGCTGCCTCCGGCTGCCAGCTCCTTTCAGGGGGCCTCGGCTGCAGAGAACCTCTTCACCTGAGGTCACGCTCTTGTTGGGCAGCCCATATGGGTCACTGAATGGAGGGAATGGGTGGTAATAAAGTCCCATCCATTTGGCAGGATGTGTGACCATCCTGCTGGACAGTTCTCTTTCCAGAACTTTCCTCTGGGTTGGCCAAGGCTTTGCCAAGCCTCCATTGCAGTTCATTTTCTCCCACTGCTCAATCCTCCTTCTGTTCACAAGTGTTAATCCCTTATAAATATCTAGTACTACAAACTCTGTCTCAGCATCTTCTTCAGAAAACCAACCCTGCAACCAAAAGTGTCATGCCTTCCTAAGAAGTATGGGTTAACACTTTGCCTCAGTTTCTCTCAGGCAGCTAACACAGTGCTAAACAGGAGGGCTGTCCTAGACCAACCAGGCTGATATCAAACTCTAACTGATATCTCAACCTTTCCTTCCAACTTCATCCTCCAACCTGCCTCCTATGAGCCTTTCACTCAAGCAGCGCGGGTTTGCTTACTTCCCATCTCTAAAACCCACTGCTCTGCTGCCTTAGAGAAATGCCCTCGCTGTCCCTTTCTGTCCAACATTGAATGAGACTTAACCCGGGCTAAACCATTTGTCACAGCACTTATTTGGTGATGACTTTGGCAGAGATGAATTTCTTTTGCTTTGAAGTGCTATAAATTTTGCAAACACAGAGTTAAACGACAGCCAAGCCCTAGACCAGCTAAGCCTGGGATATTGTGGACTGAGCTTGCCAGGATCAGCTTCAGAACAGCAAGGCAATGCCAGGCTGCTCTGGGCCTGTAACCTGCAGAGGCTTCCTCTACCTATCACAGCTCTCTGCCTTCACAGTAATTCATTCATTCAACTAATTTTTATGCAGCAATGTCTTAGGCACCTAAGATATATCACTGAGTAAAACAATCATATTCCCTGTCCCCAGAGCTTAATATCTAGGGTTAGAGATATAAATCCAACAAAAAAGCAAATAAGCATAATTGTCTATTCAGGATGCTAACAGAATATAGTGACGGAGAATAAAGTTGAAAAGTAGGAATCTACTCAGATGGCAGGCTCGGGGAAGGCCTCTCCAGAAAAAGACATTTAAATTGGGCCTGAAAGATAAGAAGACATGAACCATGGAGAGTCAGAGGAGGCGCATCCCAGGCTGGGGGATGATACCCAATCATCCTTTGTTTCTTGGTCAACTAAGATACTGCTAAGTTGAGGACCAAAATACAGAAAGGAAGAAAACCTTCTTCTAATCACACGAGAAAATGAAGTATCATATTGATTTATAAAAACTGTTTTAAAAGATTTGTTTTTTGTGTGCATTTTAGTCTACACTTGCCGAGTCCTGAACTGAGTAGATTGCTCCATGGCTCTGTGCTTTTGTACTTTTGCTCTCCTCTGCCTAGAACTTACTTCTCCTCTGTCCTCTCAGCACCCTTCCTTGCTTATTCTTCAAGACTCAGTTTAAGCATCTTCTCTTTTTTTAATAGCATTTTTTGAATTGAGATATACTTTATGTAAAATTCACCATTTTAAAGTGTATACTTCAGTGGTTTTTAGTATATTCACTGTTGTGAAACCATCACCACTATCTAATTCCAGAACGTTTTCATCACCCACCCCCCAAAAAACTCTAGTACCTATTAGCAGTTAGTCCCCATTCTCTTCCACCACCATCCCTTGGCAACTACTAATCTACTTTCTGTCTCTATGGATTTGCCTACTCTGGACGTTTCATATAATTGGAATCATACAATGTGTGGCTGATTGTGTCTGGCTTCTTTCATTTAAGATTATGTTTTCAAGGTTCATACATGTTGTAGAGTGGATCAGTACTTTATTCCTCTTTATGGATAAATAATATTCCAGTGTGCAGATATACCAAATTTTTATCTATTCATCTGCTGATAGACATTTGGGTTGTTTCTACTTTTTGGCTATTATGAATAGTGCTGCTATGAACATTTGTGTACAAGTTTTTCTCTGAATACCTGTTTTTATTCTCTCATGTATATATTTAGGAATGGAATTGCTAGGTCATATGATAATTCTATGTTTAACATTTAGAGGAACTGCCAAGATGTTTTCCTCAGAGGCTGCACCATTTTGCATTCCCACTAGCAATGTGTGAGTATTTCAGTTTCTTCATATCCTTGCCGATTCTTGCTCCTGTCTTTTTTAAGTAGTATTATAGACATCGTAGTGGGTGTGAAGTAATATCATGGTTTGCATTTACTAAAGAGGACTTGCATTTCCCTAATGACTAATAATATTGAGCATTTTTCATGTATATCTTCTTTGAAGAAAAATCTCTTCAAGTCCTTTGCCTGTTTTTAAATTGGGTAGTTCGTCTTTTTGTTGTTGAGTTCTAAGAGTTCTTTACATATTCTGGATACTAGACCATTGTAAGATGTATGATTTGCGAATATTTTCTCCTATTCTGTAGATGCTTTTTCATTTTCTTAACAGTGTCCTTTGACACACAAAAGTTTTTAATTTTGATGAAGCCCAATTTATTTTTTTTTTATTGCTTGTGCTTTGGGTGGCATATCTAAAAAACCATTGCCTAATACCAGGTCTCGCATATATTCACCTATGTTTCTTTAAGAGATTATAGTTTTAGCTCTTATATTAGGTCTTTGATCCATTTTGAGTTAGCTTTTGTATATCGTGTGAGAAAGGAGTACCCATTCACTCTTTTGCATGTGGATATTTAGTTGTTCCATGCCATTTATAAAAAAGACTATTCTTGCCCCCATTGAATGTTCTTGGCACTCTTGTCAAAAATCAATTGACCATAAATGTATAAGTTTTTTTCTGGACTCTCAATTTTCTTCCATTGGTCTGTATTTCTATCTAAATGCCAGTACCACATTTTCTTGATCACTGTAAATTGTAGTAAGTTTTGAAATCAGGAAGTGAGAGTCCTCCAACTTTGGTCTTCTTTTTCAAGATTGTTTTGGCTATTCTGTATCCTTTGTAGTTGGAAATTTGATGGAGATTACATTGAATCTGTAGCTCAGTTTCAACAGTATTGCCATATTAACAACAGTAAGTCTTATAATCCATGAATGCAGAGTGTCTTTCCATTTATTTAGATCTTCTTTAATTTTTTTAACAATGTTTTATAATTTTCAGTGCTATTGTAAGTGGAATGGTTTTCCTGATTTTCAGATTAAGCGGCTTCTCATATGTAAAATTTTCCCTGACCCTCACTTCCCCCAAGTGAGAACGGATAGCTCTCCACCAAGTGTTCTCTCTCTACCTGACATATACCTGCATTATAATACCCACCACAATGTACCAAAAGACCCAAATCTACATAATGTCAATTTCATTTACTGTGAGCAGAGACCCTGTTCTGCTCATCTTTTTTTGTCCCTAAGACAGACTTACAGGCAGTCACACAATAGGAGTCCAGTAAATGTTTATGGAACAGATAAAGGAGGAAATAATTGCCACCGTTGTGGCTTTTAAATAAGACTGAGGAGATCAGTTAGGAATGCTAGGGAGAGGGAGGGGTGGGGAATGAGGCTGGAGAGGCAGATACTGGAACTGGTGTTTCACTCTCCACACAAAGGGGAGTGGTGAGATGGAGATGATTCTGCCAGTGTTGAAAGAAGACTGATAGGTGATTTGGATGGGAGGGTGTCATCCTGGAGAGTTTCTTCCAGGAACTTTCTGAAGTGTGGGTGTGAGGACGTGAGTCTGATGTAGGTTAATGTATGTGGAAATGGGAAAGAAGGAAAGGATGTGAGAGATGTTAGGAATTCAGAATTCTCAGGACTTAGTGGCTGGTTAAATTTGAAGAAGAGGAGGAAATTAATGGTGATAATGTTTCAATTCTGAGATGCCAATAGCATGGGCAGAAATAGCAAAGTCTAGGGATGAAGCTAGCAATGGAAATTTGATATCTTCTTGGTAATCTTAGTGAAAGTCTCAACTTCACTCAGAAACACACTCTACACTGGTCATTCTGGGAGATAGTGTCTCAGGTCTTCCCTTTATTAAAATCTATTCCTCTCCTTTTAATCACAGCCACTGCATATCTCTTCTCTAATTTTCCAACCAATTAGAACAACTCATGACTCATCCTAATTCCCCTAAACAGTTTTGTAAATAGAGAGAAATTATTTCTTTATTTCCTTGATATGTTTCTGAGTTCGTGCTAGCCTGGTAATATAAATTCCTTGAGCAAATCAAATTTTATACTGTGTATATTATGGTTGTGTTGACTGACTACATAATGTACTTACTAACCTTCTATAAGGACACAAAGCAATGTTTTCATTTCAGAAGAATGTGCAAATTTCTTTAGCAGAGTGTGCATATTGCATTTTGCTCTTTACCATGCTTTTCAATTAGTTTAACCTTTATCATAAGGATCAGAAAGAGTAGAAGGTGTTCAACTCCCTGTTCTTTTATTCATTGACCTGTACACATCATCTAAATTTCATGAAATTCAGTTTCTGCAATGCAATTTTGTGAATTCTGTGAATATTATGTGAAATTATGTATATCAAGTCCCTGGCAAATAGATGCTCAATATATGTCAGTTCTTCTCCCTTTTCTTCTTTTTCAATATATGGCGTGCTTTCCACATTTAAACTTCAGATAAAATGAGTCAAGCAGATGGACTCTTATCTTGAAATAGGGGACCAGAGAGATGGGATTGGAGAGGACTGGAGCAGCTCATTTCCTGAATGTCAAGGGCATCTCCATTCCGAATCCCATTAGTGAAAAGCATTAAGTAGTGCTCCCTCTGAAATGAGATATGTTGTGTTCAACATAGTTTGCATTTTTGACCAATTTCTTTTTTTTTTTTTTGTGAGGATGATCCGCCCTCAGCTAGCATCCGTGCTAATCCTCCTCTTTTTGCTAAGGAAGACCGGCTCTGAGCTAACATCCATTGCCGATCCTCCTCCGTTGTTTTTCCCCAAAGCCCCCCAGTAGATAGTTGTACGTCATAGTTGCACATCCTTCTAGTTGCTGTATGTGGGACGCGGCCTCAGCATGGCAGGACAAGCGGTGCGTCGGTGCACGCCCAGGATCGGAATCTGGGCCGCCAGTAGCGGAGCGCGCGCACTCAACCGCCAAGGCACGGGGCCGGCCCCTTGACCAATTTCTAATATATTTTACCAGGATTATAATTTTCTAATCTTTTTGAGCTTTTAAAATCATTAAATCTCAAGGTGAAAATAAGTCTACAAAACTATTTGTGATTAAAAACACAAATATTTGCATTCTGACTGTTCAGGAATTTAGGGGATTCAGAAAAGTATTGGGCAAGATTTCTCTACTTAAAGAACTCACAATCTAGTTGGAAAGATAGATATTGCATAATGCCAAAGAATCACAGTGTAATTCAGACTTTAACTTTGTGATTCAGACTTTAAGTATCATAGAAATTCTGAGAAAAGGATGATCTTCAGAGGCTTTATGACTAGAGCGAGACTTTGAACACTGAGTAGAATATGACACATTAGGTGGGTAGATTTCCTAAAAGAAAGAGCATCCCAGGCATGGAAGGGCCATGTGAGCAGAGATATTGTGTCTGGAGACAGGTCTTGACATTCAACAGGATAAGGAGATTTAAAACTGGACAGCCGCGTGCAAAAGAATGAAAGTACACCATTATCTTACACCATACACAAAAATTAACTCAAAATGGATTAAAGACTTGAATGTGAGACCTGAAACCATAAAACTCTTAGAAGTAAATATAGGCAGTACACTCTTTGACATTGGTCTTAGCAATATCTTTTTGAACACTGTGTGTACTCAGGCAAAGGAAACAAAAGAAAAAATAAACAAATGGGGCTACATCAGCTTCTGCAAAGCAAAGGAAATCATCAACAAAATGAAAAGACAACCCATCAACTGGGAGAAAATATTTGCAAATCATATATCCGACAAGGGGTTAATTTCCAAAATATACAAATTCATACAACTCAACAACAAAAAAACGAACAACCTGATTTAAAAATGGGCAGAGGATATGAACAGACATTTGTCCAACAAAGATATACAGATGGCCAACAGGTACATGAAAAGATGTTCAACATCACTAATTATTAGGGAAATGCAAATCAAAACTACAATGAGATATTACCTCACACCCATCAAAATGACTGTAATTAACAAGATAAGAAATAACAAGTGTTGGAGAGGATGTGGAGAAAAGGGAACCTTCATACACTGCTGGTGGGAATGCAAACTGGTGCAGACACTATGGAAAACAGTATGAAGATTTTTCAAAAAACTAAAAATATAAATACCATATGACCCAGATATCCTACTACTGAGTATATCCAAAGAATATGAAATCACAATTCAAAAAGATTTATGCACCCATATGTTCATTGCAGCATTATTCACAATAGCTAAGACGTGGAAGCAATCCAGATGCCCATCAACAGATGAATGGATAAAGAAGATGTGGTATATACATATACAATGGAATACTACTCAGCCATAAAAAAAGACAAAATCGTGCCATTTGCGACAATATGGATGGATCTTGAGGGTATTACGCTAAGCTAAATAAGTTAGAGAAAGACAAATATCATATGATTTCAGTCATATGTGGAAGATAAACAAACAAATACATAGATAAGGAGAACAGATTAGTGGTTACTGGAGGAAAAGGGAGTGGGGGAAAGGTGAAAGAGGTAAAGGGGCTCATGTGTATGTGACGGATAAAAACTAGATTACTGGAGGGGTCAGCCCTCTGGTGTAGCGGTTAAGATCACACGTTCCAGTTTGGGGGCCCAGGGTTCACCGGTTCGGATCCTGGGCGTGGACCTACTCACCACTCATCAAGCCATGCTGCAGCGGCATCCCACATAAAAGAACTAGAAGGTCCTACAACTAGGATGTACAACTATGTACTGGCGCTTTGGGGAGAAAAAAGAAAAAGAGAAAGATTGGCAACAGATGTTAGCTCAGGGCCAAGCTTCCTCAGAAACAAAACAAAACAAAACAAAACTAGACTATTGGTGGTGAACACAAAGCAATCTACACAGAATGTGAAATATAATAATGTACAGCTGAAATTTATACCATGTTAAAAGCCAATATGACCCGAATTAAAAAATTTTTAATAAATAAAAATAAATACAGAAAAAAAAAACTTATTGACCTGAGGGAGGCATTTGTATTGGGGCGTTAGGGGGAAATAATAGGAGGTAGAATCAAATTACATGGACTTTGCTATTCTCTTTGTTTCCAAATCCAAACTATCTTTTTTTGTTTTGTTTTTTTTTTTCTTTGGAGGGGGATAGACGAGAAAGCTTGGAAGAAACAAATGTTGCTATGCACACACTGAATGAAAACCTAGATACAATCACTCTCTGAGTTGATTGGGAATTGGAAACTATAGAATCAAGAGGTTGGATGGGATTTTGAATGGTTGGACTCTCTCTGGCCTGAGGCAGAATAAGGCACAAGCCATCCTAGACTGATTCAAAGCTATATTTTAAAGTTAATAGATATTGAGACTGTAATCTCCTTGGTAACTTTCCAATTCCAAAGCAACCTTCACATCAGAAAATCTTTCCTACAGTGTACTGAAGTATCTCTCATGGTGACCGAAGCCCCATGCATTTGTTTCTGTCTTAGTGGAAATCAGGAACAGATGCTCACCATCCATTCCACTAGCTACTCCAAGACTAGGCTACTACCATTCAGTTGCCTCTTTCAAATATTAAATGACCCTTGTCTGTGCTTAGTTAGAGAATTGCTTCTGCTTCAGGTTATTTTAAAGATTCTTCAAGTTGGCTCATAAGACATCAACTTAGATGGCTTAATTCCCTCTACTTTTTACTATCATCAATTCCTCCTCCCTACTGCTTCTTAAAACTTTCTCTCAATAACTAATGTTTAATCTTGGAAATGTCGATTTCCCTTTGGTCCAGGCATACAGCCACGTGAAAGAAGCAGGAGATTGTGAGTTAAACAGCCTTAGATTCTCAACCTGATTTCTCTGTGACTCAAGTTTCCTTATCTGCAAAACGATAATAACAATCGTACCAACCTCATTTCTACCTGAATTCCTAAGCTTCAAGAAATTGAAATTTTTAATTTTTATCAAAGCCTGTGTTTAAAACGACCACCAAAATTGGGGGTAAGGATCATCTCTTGACCAATGAGCTATATTTTAAATTATTTATTTTTAAAATATACAATATATTTACATATTTAAGATTCAAAAAAGGTCAAAAGATATACAGTAAAAATTCCTCCTCTCATCCTGTCCTCTTTTTTCGTTTTTCTCCTCTTTTAGGCAAATACCAGCATTTTTCTTCATATTGCTCTACACTTTGCTTATTATTGAACATAGCTTGGAGGACATTCCATTGTAATACAGAAAGAGCTTCCTCATTCATTTTTATGATTGTATGTACCATAATTTATTTAATGAATGCCCTATGGATAGACATTTAGGCTGTTTCCAAAATGATCTTATTAAAAGCAATACTTCAATTAAAAATAATAGCCTTGCTCATAGACCATTTTGTATATGTGCAAATATGTCTGTTGCATACATTTCTCAAAGTTATTGTTGGGTCAAGGGGTAGGTACATTTATAATTTTCGATAGATATTTGTAATTATTTGATTCCCTATTTCTCTGCATGTTCACCAATATAATTCATGATCAAACTTTTTGACCTTTGCCAGTTCTGAGAGGTAGAAAACGGTAATGATGTGTAATTTTAATTTGTATTTCTCTTTTTATGAGTGAAAATGAGCATCTTTTTGTATTTTAAGAGCTGTTCATATTATGTTTTTTATAAACTTTCAATTAATGAGTCACAATGTAAAATCATGAAAAAAACAGGACTTTATCACAGTTTGATGAAGTAAAAAAATGCCTTTTCTCCTCAATATAAAGATAAGCATCTTTCTCTATGCAAATGACACAGTTTTACAGGAGTGAACCCAGACTAATCTTAAAAAGAAGCTGAATGCTTGGCCAATTATGTCTTAGGTCAGCCCAACATCAGTTGTATTAAGACTAATGTCTTAGCTTATTGCTGTTTACTATGTGCCAGGTGGAAGCCTAAACACTTGACATTTCTTTTCCCTGTGAATTTCTGTAGCAGCCGTATAAGATAAGCCGTATAAGATTTCACAAGTGAGAAACTAAGGCACAGGGAGGCCAAGGAGCTTGCCCAAGTCTACTCAGCTAATATTCACACAGCTACTCACAGATTTTTAACTCCAGAGTGCCCTATATAACAACAAATTCGTATTGCCTTTCTGGAATGCGGCTTTCCAACATTCCAGTGTTCCATTTTAAATAAGCCCAGCCCATGAGTAAATGAAGTCAGCTTCTTGGGCCACATGTTGCAAATAACTTCCCCTGGTGAACTGTTGTAGGATCAGTAACCAAAGGAATTTCAGGACTATAAAGTAACATTCAACAGATGAAGACTGGCCTGGCTTAATAAACCTTTGAGAGTTAGGGTAAAGATATCTCCCCAAAAGAATGACATAAAAATAAACTCAATGAAAGCAGAAGAGCTTATTTTCTCATCTAAATACAAATTTTTATTTTTTATTAATAATTAGTTGAAATTCTTTTAGATAAAACAATCTTACCTTATAAATAAATTTTACTATTAAGCAAATTGTGGTAATGTAAGAAGCATACAATATTCTGTCTACCTAAGAAAATGTAAAAATTTAAAGGTTGGCCTTTATATAGGGTTCATAGTGTGAGGATAAGCGTTGGCTGGGCCTTGGAGAAAAATGACTGGACCCCAAGGCCACCACTATCTTTTGTAAAGCCTTAATGCAAATTTTAGAAAGGGTTCCCCTGGGTGGACCAGCTGGAAAAAAGCCACTTTCTCTGAGTGGATAAAGTCTTGTGCAGAGCACAAGGCTTGGCAATGGGGAGGTAGGGCTCCTTATCTGGGTGATTTTATGCACCGTACAAGATGCACAGCTGTAAGCAATGGCCTTACTGGGCCCTTCACCTCAATTGCTTCTCTACCTTTAGAAAAGTCTTGGGCATCCTTCAGAGTATCCCTGAGACCTCCCTAAATACCTTGGGTATTTTGTGCCAGATTGGGGTTATGCAAAGCAGCTGAAGTTTCCTCCTTTCTTTATCTTCTGATCAATGGGCTCAAACTACTTTTTTCCAGTACACCCAGTAAGAACACTATAAGCAGCCCAACTCCTCCACCTCCCTACAGTGACCCTATTCATGGCCATTATCAACAGTAAAGAAACGTTCCCCTTCCATGGGCCTCTTGAGCTCACGGGTTTTAATATTTCATATCAGCTCCATCTAATTCCAAGGGTTTCTTCCTAAATGAAGCATACATATGTTGCAGACAAATCTTTGACCACTGCAGAATTTCTCCATCCCTTCTCAGTTTCATCTCCTTCTCTCTATTACAGCACCTAGGGAGATTATTACCAAAAAGAAACAGCCTGGCACTGAAGGCTTCCCCCCTTCTCTAGACGCACGGGGCCTGGGAAGTGGCTCCTGTCTTCTTCTTGTGAGCTTTTTCATCTTTCGATTTTCAATCCGTGTCTTGGCTCTAGGTCCTGCTCCATGTCCAGCATCAATAGATCATATACCAACATTATATAATTCCTATTTCTAGACCTATTTATCCTATTCATCTGGGAAAGATGCAATCACTCTAAATCAATGAGGGTGTACAAAAAAAAAAGAAGGATTTACCAGGAAGCTCATGAAGCTTGAATTGCAGGAACCTGCCTTTGTAATCAAGGTGGTTAAGCACCGGGATCAATCCCTAAAATTACGGAGGCCTCTTCTGTACTTATGGAATAGAAATGTGAAGTCTCACCCAAATACTCATCTGTGTTTTTAAGGACATATAAAACCATGTTTGAGAAAAAAATAAGCTAGCTTTTCTTGGAGTTTCCTCTGTATTCTGCCTGTTTACGTTAGTGAATTGTCCTCATCTGTGGGCAAACACATACTATCAGAAGCCAAAATTCTTAAAGAAGAACGTTACCCTTGCTGCCTGACACTTGGGTATCTACAGCTTGGGGATTCTTTTTTTTTTTTTTTTTTTTTTTGGTGAGGAGATCAGACCTGAGCTAACATCCGCCAATCCTCCTCTTTTTTTTTTTTTTGCTGAGGAAGACGGCCCTGGGCTAACATCTGTGCCCATCTTCCTCCACTTTATATGGGACGCTGCCACAGCATGGCTTACCAAGCAGTGCGTCGGTGCGCGCCCGGGATCCGAACCAGCGAACCTCGGGCCTCCGCAGCGGAGCGCGCGCACTTAACCGCTTGCGCCACCGGGCCGGCCCCTTGGGGATTCTTTTTGACCAACAAAGCAGGATAGTTGCCCTTACAGCATTCTCTAGAGAGTTCAGTCTTGATTCAGGTCCTGTTAATAGAGATGAGGGCAGTCTGACTTTTAGGCAACTTAAAGGACATAAGTTCTATTGTTACAGGAAGTTAGATCACCAGACAGAAATGTGTTGGGAGTATTTTAGCTCCAGTTAGACGTACTAGAATTCTTTTCTATGCCCTTGGCTTTTATCAAGGTTCAGTTTAAGAATTGGTTATGGAACCATTTCTAAATCTTCTGCATAACCACTGATGACTACATTGCTCCTTTGATAATTATATAAATATAGAGAGATATATACATATATGAAGAGAGCTACATATGGAGAGAGATATATGTATTGATGTACATCTATACATATCCATAGAGAGAGAGGAGGAAAGAAAGACTGAACAAAAATGTTGATAGTAGTTAATATAGATTTATGGAATATTCTTTAAACTTTGCTCTATTTTCCAAGTATTCAACAAGAAAACTATATTGTTTTCAGAATAAAAGAAAAAATTTTAAAAATAATTAGGTAACTTTGGAAAGCAGTGTTTTGACTAGAGACTGTAAGACTAAAGACAAAGGGAACTTCACATAAACACTGTACTGTACTTGATAAAGTTGTTTCTCATGGGGGTATAAATTAAGAATTCTGAAACTACTGTACATGTAAGCTGGGATTGAAAAAATAAATAAATAGTGGCAGATGATAGGATCCAGTTTTCTCACTTTTTTTTTTTTTTTTTGGTGAGGAAGATTAGCCCTGAGTTAACATCTGTTGCCAATCCTCCTTTTTCTGCTGAGGAAGATTGGCCCTGGGCTAACATCCGTGCCTGTCTTCCTCTACTTTATATGTAGGACGCCTGCCACAGCATGGCTTGATCAGCGGTGTGTAGGTCCACACCTGGGATCTGAACATGCAAACCCTGGGCCACCAAAGCAGAGCATGCAAACTTAACCACTATGCCACTGGGCCAGCCACCAGTTTTCTCACTTTTGGAGTGGAAAGTTACAAATAAGCAAGGCAGAAGACTAGAATGAAATTTGTGGTATGGATTAATGCGGCAATGACACCCCAGTGGCAATGATCACACCCAGCCCCCAGATCTTGGTTTCTAATACCATTTTCCAATAAAAGGAATCAGGACTCCTTGAAGAAATGGCTAATTCTAGTGCTGTAGCAGGGAATACATAAGATGAGCCTGAAGCATCTTGTAGTGGCAGAAAGTAAGGGAGTGTTCAAAAACAAAATGATGGGAGTATGTCAAAGGGACACAGGAGATGACTTGAACGATCTCCCAACGGTCAAAGCTGGAACAATTTGAGCAAGAAAATAAATAATGTAATGTTATATACAACACAAAGTATAAAATAAATATGTATGAATCCATACTGATATAAATAAATGATTGCATAAGTAAATAAGTAGAGGAAAAGAGACAAATATCCTATACAGAACTCCAACTAACTTATGTAGATACTCTCTCCTCAAGGAGGTGGAGCTTAACTCTCTACCCCTTAAGTGTGGGCTGTGTCTAGTGATTTGCTTCCAAAGAGTATAGAAAAGTATGAAAAAGGAACTTTACAGTAGAGGAACCTGACAAGCACTACAACAGCCAAGTAATCAAGATTAACATCATCAGTGATAAATCATGTTGATAATATGTACCCTTGATATGATGTCATAACAGTGACCCTTCACTTCTATGGTCCTTCTTCCCCAAAATTCATAAGCCCAGACTAGAAAAACATCGGACAAACCCAAAGTGAGGAACATTCTTCAAATACTTGAGCAATATTCCTCAAAAGTGTCAAGGTCACCAAAAAGAAGGAACAACTGAGAAGCTGTCACAACACAGAGGAGCCTAATGAGACAAGTTGATTCAATGTAATGTGGTATCCTGGATGAGATTCTAGAACAGGAAAAGGACATCAGGGAAAAACTAAGGAAATTAGCATAAAGTATGGAGTTTAGTTAATAGTAACATACCAATGTTGGTTCATTAGGTGTGACAAATGTAGTGTGGTAATGTGTGCTGTTGACAATAGGGGAAACTGGATGTAGGCTATATGGGAACTGTCTATACTATCTTTGCAACTTTTCTGTAAATCTGAAACTATTCTAAAATTTTAAAAATTATTTTAAAAAAAGAATTAGGAATAGATTTTCATACAAATGTATACTTGAATCAGAGTTCCTTTAGAGAAGTAAAGAATAGAGCCAAGTCAACACCAAGGTAAACATCAGTTCTTTTTGCTGGAGGCCATCATATTTTGGCAGCTCATAGTGGGTAAAGTATAAAAGCTTTAGATCCACACAGCTGCGTCCAAATCCCAGCTCTGCCACTTACTGATGGTGTAAACTTGAGCTAGTTATTTAATCACTCTGAACCTCATTTCCCTTATCTGTTACCTGTGGATAATAAAACTGAATATCTACTTCCTAGTTATTCTGAAGATTTAACCAGGTGATATATTAAAGCATTTAGCACAGTTCGTGTGTGATAATTGTGCAATAAATGCTAGTTGCAATTATTACATTGCATTTATTATTATTATTAACATTATAGCTGAGCAGAACTCTAGGAAAGCCCTGATCTAGACCCACATATCTGACTGAGCTGGCAGCCAGAATTCACCCTGATGTGTTCCTCCCCGAGAATGGGTGCTTTTTCATTTTCTTAGGAAATACGAACTTGATTGAGATAGTTGTTTCCTTTGTGTTCGTGCTGATAGAGTGGCTGGTTATTTGAAACAACTCCAACATTTGCTAGGCAACAAGAAAAACAAGTTTGGGATGATGTGTTCATGGTAATGAATACACCAAACCCAGTCCTGTAGAGTTCCCACCCTGGGAAAGTGACATGTTCGTTATGCCCGCTCATACCTGGAGGCAACACAGGAAACTGAGTCACACGATTAAATATCGTAGCTGGCAAGTGTATCTCTGGAAATCGAGTTATATTCTTGAAATTGGGCTGCTTTCCTCTAACTTCCATTCTTCTCCAACTTCTAAACACCATTTCATTGAGTTAATTTTCTATATAGAAATTTGAGCAGCCCAATTCTCTCCACAGCAAACACCTTGCTTCAATGCTTAACAAAGCCAGATAATTCTTTAATGGGAATTCTTTTAATTCTGTCTGGAATTTACCAAGACAAAGTGGTTCATAGGAATTAACTTTTATTTATAAGAGTTATTTTATTCTTGTGCTATCAAAGTTTTCAAATTAGTAATATTGTCCTTTCTATATATATCCTAATCCACTCCTCTCATTCAAAAAATAGTAATCCAAATTTTCCTTAGGCCTTGCCCTCATTTCTGCTCTCAGCATGTCTTTCACCCATTAATAACTGCTTCTTGTAGCATATCCAGAAGGTATTTAGACTGGGCCGATATGCTGAGCAAACCATATTTCTTCACTATAGAGAAAAAGAAACCACAATTGGTCATCAACGTGACTCACTCAGGCTTCAACCACCACACCCAAACCACACGCACTGCAAATACTTTGGTTAGATTTAACCAAGAAAATAAAGCCATCATGCAGAGCAAGATTTTGTGTATCAACATATGCTTAATATCACCTCTCTTTGGTGTTTATAATAGTCTTGATCCTTCTTGCTGCAGGTCACTTCACATTACATAGTTAATGGTGTTGGATTTATTTTGTTTGTTTTTTTCCCTGAATTTCTATCGTTTCAGGCTCAGATTGTCACGTGAGGACAATGTGCCCTTTCCAAGAAGCTCTTCAGTGGCCTGTGAGCTCGTCATATATCCAGATTTAACTTTGTTGAGAGAAAGTATCCTTTGGTTATAATATTCAAAGTCATTTTGGTACTTGTATAATCTTGATTTTTTTTTTAACCCAATACAAAAGAGATCCACTCCTTTCTGGAGAGGAGAGAGTTGAGAGCATGCACCGGGGACTGTTGGGAGTGTCCTCCCAGCCCATTCCAGTCCCTCCTTCTCTGGAGTAGAATCCCAGAGCCCAGCAGGGCTTCATCACTCTACCCGCTTCCTCCCAACCTACAGTTGATTGGACCAACGGTAGACTTGACTTGAACTGACCCAAACAGATTTGCTTTCCTGGATAAAGAAACTAAGAAGGAGCCAGCCCTGACGGCCTCGTGGTTACAGTTTGGCACTCTCACAGCTTTGGTGGCACAGCTTTGTTTCCCGGTCACGGAACCACACCACCTGTCTGTTGGTTGCCATGCTGTGGCGGCAGCTCACAGAGAAGAGCTGGAAGGACTTACAACTAGGATATACAACCATGCACGGGGGCTTTGGGGAGGAAAAAAAAAGAGGAAGACTGGCAACAGATGTTAGCTCAGGGCAAATCTTTCCCTGCGAAAAATAAAAATAAAAAAAGGAAATTAAGGAGGAGACAGAGAGAGAAACTTTCTAAGTGGCAAGAACTATGACATGAAGCACATAGACCTGGGATTCTCACTGGGAACTGACAACTCAGCAAGCCAGCCTGCAGAGAAAGAACATAACAGGCCTGCAAGGGAAGCAGAAATGAGAGTTGGAGATCGAGGAGAGCGAGCTTCCTTGCTAGAAGCAGCCTTCCAGCTATGAGTTCCAGTCTCAGGTGAGGCCCAGTTGCATTCCAACTCTTTAGTTCTAGGAAGCCCCTTATTTCCTTGGAACTAATCTGCCCTCTTTATTGTTTTATTTATTTATTTATTTATTTATTTAGCGAGGAGATCAGCCCTGTGCTAACATCTGCCAAGCCTCCTCTTTTTTCGCTGAGGAAGACTGGCCCTGGGCTAACATTCGTGCCCATCTTCCTCCACTTTGTATGGGACGCCGCCACAGCGTGACCTGCCAAGCAGTGCATCGGTGCATGCCCAGGATCCGAACCGGCGAACTCCGGGCCACCGCAGCAGAGCACGTGCACTTAACCGTTTGCGCCACTGGGCAGGCCCCCTCTTTTTCATTTTAACTAGTACAGTTGGCTTTTTCTGTTACTAACAACAAGAGTCTCAACAAATACAGAGCATAACTGGAAAATCTCTCCTCACTACTGCACATCACATTCACAATTCTCTTTATGGAGAAAGGTACCCCTATTTGGCTGCGGGTTACCATTCAAACCCACTCCTCCCTGTTTGGTTCTCATAGTAGATAAAGAAAATCAATCCTAAACTTCCCTTTGCCTGCCATCCTTCTTCCAACCTCACTCACCCTTCTCACAGGAAGCCAGCTGTCTCCCCACTGGGAGGTCTCCCCAGTGGGCCATGCACGAGCCATGCTCCTTTTCCCTTCCCTGAAGTTTTCCACGTTATCGTTCTCCCTGGAAAGTCTCATCCTCTGGGGATCTAAATCCTGCATATTCTTCAGGGCCCAGCATGAGCCCACCTACCATGAGGCCTGGCCAATTATTCTGCCCTACATTTTTCTCTTCCTTTTCTGAGCTCTTTGAAATGTTTCTAGTACCTATTTATTGACACTGAAAGATGTTCAGGATCCTATGTTAGGTGAAGAATGCATTTACAAAATAGCATGTATGTTACAGAGCTATAGATAAAGATAAAGCTATATATCAATAAATTAACTGTATGTTGGGATTTGGGAGTAATTTTATTTCAGTTTTATTTTCCCAGCTTATGTTTTCTTAATTATTTATATAATAAGCACATAATGTGCAATAAAAATAATAAAAGGAACAGTCTATGCTCTTCGATCTGGCTTTTAAAGACTTCTATAATTTGAGTCCTCCCAAAATTCAGCACAAACCTATATGGTGAATTGTTCTCTTCTCATTTATTCAGGTTACCTTCTACTTCCAAATGTACTGCAATATATTTGAAGATTCAGATCAGACTGGCTTGTTTTTTCTTACTCTTCATCTTTCTATTCCCCTAATTCTGATTTAACAGAGTTATTAATCGATTAATTTATACTTGATAACATCTGAGTAAAGTTAAGTGAAATCTTATACTCTGTATAAGTGTGTACACTCCTTCTGAAAGATGCACTAGTCAGCCTTTCATTGTTGGAATCCCTGTGATCACCATTTCTGTCACCAGCTTCTTTTTTCTGGGAAACTTCAAGTATCACATCTTATATTTTTCATTGCATCATTTCAATATAGGCAAGATGATCACATGTTCAAATAATGCATGTCAAAAATAGATCTTAAAATAAGCAAATGGTGTATAACTCATTCCTTGAGTGGGTTTGGCCAAATGCTATATGTCAGGAGGCTTTATGAGACATGGCATTTAAGTGGAGGCTTCACAGAGGAGACACCTAAACATGTTTTCCTCTTTGTAGGTGTGCCATGAGCTGATTGTATCTGTAGCTAAATTTTTAATTAGGTACTACGGATGACTCAGGTCACTTTTCTGCTTTATGTCCCTCTCATGGGGTTGTAACTGAGCACTATTTAATTCTTCAGATAAAATGATATTAAATCAATTATCTTTGCTTAAAAATACTTCTATGACCCATTTGCCTTAATCAGGTGTCTTCTTAGGACCATCCCTGACAGTGGTCATCTGACCTCTGCCCAGTGACTACTGCAAGTAGGATTATGTACTGGTGAAGGGCCTGGGCTTTGGACTTAGTTAAATATAGGTCTGAATCACAGTTCTGGTACTTAGCTGTGAGCTCTTAGGCAATTTACTGAATCTCTCTGAGACGCAGTATCTTTTTTTTTTTTTTTTTTGCTGAGGAAGATTAGCCCTGAGCTAACGCCTGTGCCAATCCTCTTCTATTTTGTATGTGGGTCACTGCCACAGCATGGCCACAAATGGTGTAGGTCTGCGCCCAGGATCTGGGCCCGCAAACCCTGGCTGCCGAAGCAGAGCGTGCCAAACTTAACCACTATGCTATAGGATAGTGGATAAGAGGATAAGAAAACTAGAGGATCAATTCAGGATGTGCAACAGAGGGAAAGGATATAATCAAAATGGCATTTTTAATGACATTTAAAAAAACCCGTAAGAACTGACCAATAGTAGTTTATACACACACACACACACACACACACACACACACACACACAAATACACGCACTCCCCTAGGCACATCACTGGTGCCCTGTCCCAAGTCCAAATGTCTCAGAGCCTAAGGGACATCCTCTGTAGAGTGTTGCAGAGAAGCCCAAGCTCTCATGGCAGTATAGGAACATCACAAGCTACTGTTCCCCTTCTTCACTACACGGTGCTTTGTTGCAGAAGAGCCCAGGCCCAGAAAATTTTTGTCTGATTTAGATGGTTGGGATGAGGAGGATTGAATCAATAGCATCATTTCCCTAAAACCACATTTATTTCTAGTCCTAGCTGGGTCTATGTTTATTTATTCAAAAACTTTTTTCAGAATATTCTTGAAACGAGATTATCTCCCCACATTGTCATCCAAGCTCAGGTCTGAGACGGCATAGCAGAAAGAAGAATCACAACACATCAGTCAATGAATACTTTAATGTTAAGATCAGAAAATAAATTTCCAGACACAACTCTAAATATCTACTTTGCTCTAATCTCTTAAAAGAAAAAAAAAAAAATCTTTCCCAAACCTTCTGTATCTCTATCTTTAAAGGTATGGTATACATTTGGGAAGCAGAAAAGACTCTTTTGAGTAATCTTTTCTTTCTTTTCCCCACCCATCCTTCAACATATGCACGCATATACTACACACACACAACAATTAGGTAGATAGGAGGTAGGTAGACAAATTATGTATATGGAAAGTCTATGTTAGGCTGATGGGTAGAGAAAGTGGAGAAGAGAATTGTGCAAATTGCGTAAAGTAATTCTGCAAAGAAGTTTTTGAGGAGGAAGCATGTTAGAGGAGAATTGTCTGATTATTAATATTGAGTTTCAAATTCCAAGTCACAATTTATGATTTCTAGATGCAAAGAAAGAATATTAATATATTTACTTCAAGAAGCAGTGTATTAGGATAGGATAGGCTATAGCATAGTAACCAACAAACCTGAAACTTCAGTGGCCAATCACTTAAAAGTACATTTCTTTCTCATGCAAAGTCCACTGCAGGTCGAGTGACTCCCCAAGGCAGCTTGCTTTCAAGTGATCCGAGCTGTTCTCATCTTATAACGTCATCATCACAACCCAAGGCCTACAGCAGGGGAAAGGAGAATGTGTGGAAAATTCATAACCACTATTTTATGCTTCAATATCGAAGTGACCTATATCACTTGCACTTCCAGCCCATTGGCCAGAGCTATTCACAAGGCAACTCCATTTACAAGGGAGTCTGGGATATGAGGAGGAGCACATGGATATTTGGTGAACATTAAATATCTCTAGCACAGCATGGATACAAAGCCTGGCTCTGCCATTTACTGTGTAATCTATTTAACCTCTCTGTAACTCAGTTTCTTCAACTATAAGGTTAAGATACTAATAGCATCTAACTTATGATGTTGTTATAAAGATTAGATGAGAATATTCAAATAAAGCATCTAGAACAGTGTCTGTCACAGAGAAAGTTCTGTGACTATTAGCTATTGTATCACCACCATTATTATTTAACTTGCTATGTCCCCAAGGATTTGGCTAATCTTCATTACCTCAAATGAAGGTGCAACACTACAGAAATGCATCACATTTGAATAGCATTTTACAGTTTGAACACTCACAATAAATCTATGAAGCATGCAAGATTAATATAATTCCCATTTCCCTGGTTAGGAAACAGCTCAGAAACTGCACAACTAGGCCAAGGTCACATCACTAGTTCTGGGAAGAAGACCAAAAACCAGGTCTCATGACTCTTTGGACAGACTTATCCACTGGCCCCAACTGACCAATCGAGACAGAAACAAAGGTGACAAAGATGGCTTGATCTGAGCCACAGAGCAGATGAATAAAGGAGAAAGAGTTAGAAATCTGGCCCCTTGACTTCAAATATTTAAGAGAAGTGTAAACAATGGAGCCTGGGAGAGGCTACATTCCCAGCCCCAAGCACCAGTGGCCTTTCTTGGGAGAAGAAACTTTAACCATGCCTATTGAAACACAATGTCTGCAATGTCAGACAGCTATAAGGTCAGGAATGCATAGTGACAGAGACACGTTGATATATTGTCCCTGTCAGAAACTAAGGGCTGAAGTGGGAGTCTGAGGCTCACTGACGTAAAAAAACAAAAACAAAAAGAGGTTTTTAAAACAAATCAAGAGCAAAAGGCTGAACTTTCTATCAGCTTTAAATCCTTTTAGCAATTGTATAAGATTAAACTATATGAAATCCCATCTCTGCAGGTCAAAATTTTTTAATATAGGCAATTGTAGATGGTTCAAGATAATATAATTGGAGTCGAGAGCTTGCTTCCCCTATGACTACCTCGACTCCTCTAGCATGGTCATACATGTACAGAGCTACAAACTGCTCCTGCAACGAGAATATGAACAGTGCACCTACTGTGTGCTGACACTCTTCTAGGCCCTGGGGATAGATCAGCGAGCAAGAGAGATGGAGTCACTGCTCCATTAGTCAGACTTGGCTGAACAGGCCATCTTTACTGCGTGTGACTCCCAGAGCCAGGGCTTCAGAGTCAGTCCAGCCTGTGATGACTTCCTGGCTCTGTGTGCCCATGAACGAGTGTGTGTGTATATATATATTTATATATTCTTTCCCAGGTTCACACTGCAGAGGTACAGAATAAGTATTCTATAAATTGTAACTATTACATTTATTAACACTTGTTGAAGGAACCCTCCCTTCAAAGATTTTACCATTTAAAGAAAAATAATATACAAATATAATAATTTAAGTGCTGAAAGTTCAACACACAGAGAGAAATAAATAGGTTCGTGAAGTCCAGAGGGTAAACTCGACACCATAGAGTACTCACGGGTGTGGCCAAGTGACCCTATTCTGAAAGGGATAGATTAGAAAGACCAACAAGGAAGTGAGTCTTCAGATAAGTTCTGAGAGTGAGTCTTAAAAGAAGAGAAGAAACAACTTGAGTAAAAAGATCCAAAGTCTTGTGGGAAATACAACCTAAAAGACCGATCAGTCCACACAGAGAGAAGTAATGTTCGAACCTTCCTTCCTAGGAAGGTTGTGGAAACACAACCTAAGGTGAAAAGGTAGTTACTCTTTCCAGACTAAATGCCAAATCAGAATTCAAATTCGCAAGCAGCATTTCCTAGGATAGGAAAGAACTGGAGACAGTCTGAGCTCGTTTTGAACTGTGGTCTTTTAACTTGTGTCCAATTATTCCCCATCCTGAGGATACTAGTTGGCTAGGGCTGCCATAACAACAGCGAGGGCTGGCTCAGAACAACAGAAATTTATTCTGTCATAGTTCTGTTATAAATAACAGAAATTTATTCTGTTATAGTTCTGTTATAAATAACAGAAATTCATTCCGTTATAGTTCTGGAGGCTAGAAGTCCAAAAGCAGCATGTCAGCAGGGCGATGCTCCTGAAGGCCTTTCTCCCAGCTTACGGTAGCTCCTCAGCTATGGCAGCACAGCTCCATTCGGCACATGGCATTCTCCCTGTATGCACATCTATGTCCCAGTTTCTCCTTTTTATGACATCCATCACACTGGATTACGGCCCACCCTACTGACTTCATTTTAACTTGATTATCTCTGTAAAACCCTGTCTCCAAATAAAGTTGCATTCTGAGGTACGGGGTTAAGACTCCAACATATCTTTTTCGGAGGGACACAATTCTACCCATCACACTGAGAAAAAGGAAATTGATCTAACCATAAAAAGTGATATTGGCTAAAATAGTACAAAGTGATACCTCTTCGGAAATAATCCAAAATTCATATAAGTAAAAATCCAGGGGCCAGCGTGGTGGTGTAGTGGTTAAGTTCCCACGCTCCGCTTCGGCAGCCTGGAGTTCACAGGCCCAGATTCCAGGCGTGGACCTAAACACTGCTCATCAAGCCATGCGTGGCAGGCATCCCACGTATAAATTAGAGGAAGATGGGCACGGATGTTAGCCCAGGGCCAATCTTCCTCAGCAAAAATAGGAGGACTGGCAACAGATGTTAGCTCAGGGCTAATCGTCCTCACACACACACCCACAAATCCAATAAAGCGAAACAGCGTTACAAAGCAAAGAAGCTTTTTTGCAAGAAGGCCGTTTTCGCCACAGAACTATGCTATGTTGATCTGAAACAAAAGGCACCCTCAATGTATGCTTTTTTGCTACCTTCACCTTTGGATTCTGAACTAGATCTCACTAACAAACACAATATGATGAATCCACAAGGGTACTGTCGACCCGGCAGGGTGGAGAACTGAGTTGTTAACAGGGTTGTTTTTCCTTCACAGTTCTGTATATGTCACTAGGCAGCAGCAAACCACCCAGCCATCCCTTCAACCTAATCCCATCACAAACAGGACAATTGTCCCCAGCGGAAAAGCCAAGCCACTCATAGAAACAAAAATAATCCAAGTCTCAAAATTATTCCAGAAGAAGATGGCCGGACAGGAGTTAGTGTGTTCGTTACAACTTTTGATTTGCTAGTTCACAACAGAGAGGTTGGGCATCAGTTAAGCTTCACCTTGGCCTCTTATTGTTCTGGTAAGTTATTTGTAGAAGCACAATTTGCTTCAACAAAGCAAAGTTGGAAATTTGGGGAATTCTAAATGGGAAAGTTGACCTGTAAGTTATACATGCACTGATATATAATATTTATTGATTGGTTATCTAGAATCACAATTGACAAAAAATACTGTGTATTGTTTTTTAAGAAATATGTTGAATAATAAAGAAAATATAGATAATGAAATTTAAGTCTTCTTCCCACCTCATATCCCCAGTCTCCCAAGTTCCTCCCCAGAGGTATCTACTATTTGCCATTTTTTATGTATCATTCCAGAAATGGCCAATACAAGCAATACATAAGTGGTTATATGGATAATTTATAAAATATATATCCCTTTTTTATTTTTACGTAATACTAGAATACTACGTATACCGTTCTTCACGCTGCCTTTTTAGTTAACAACACATCTTGTAGGACAGTCCATATCAGCTCATAGGAATCGATCTTGTAAATGGCTGCACTATTATGTGATTGTTTCATACTACATTGCACTGTTCCTTACTGGTGGCCAGTTAGCTGGATTCCAGTTTTTCAGTATTATAAACAGTGCTGTAATGAACAGTTTTGTATGTGTCTTTGTGCATGTACATTTGCAAGTATATTTCTTAGAGAAATTCCTAAAAGTTGAATCACTAGTGAAAAGAGTTTACAATTACATTTTTGACAGCTACTTGCCAAATTGCCAGCCAAAATTGTTTCATCAATTTATATTCCAATTAGCAATATGAGATAGTACCTACTTCTCTACAATATTGCCAGTGCTGTGTATTGTTCATTTTTTTTGTCTTTCCCAGTCTAATAGGATAAAAATGGTATCTGATTGTGGTTTTAATATGTATTTGTCTTATTTGGGATCAGATTGAAGTGTCTTCTCACACGTTAACAAGCCATTTATATTCCTTTTTCTGTGAATTCTCTATTTGTATCCTTTGCGATGTTTCTATTGAATTGTTGATTATTGGTTTATAGTCATTTTTATGTTGTCTTTATTTATACATTTATTTTCTATGAGGAATTTTTAAATTTTAATATAGTCAGATTTCTTAATCTTTGCCTTTAAAGCTTCCAGGTTTTGTGTCATATTTTAGAGAGAGCTTTCCAATATAAGATTATAAAAAGTATTCTCCCATATTGTCCTCTGGCACTCGCAAAGTTTGAGATAGCTTTACAGTGTTTCCTCACTCAATGACATCTTAAAATAGAAAAGATAATCATTTAAAGGGAATTATACAAACTCACATTTCACCTCTTTGAAAGCAGCAGTCACACTCGTATTCATATAATTTATAATATCTATCTTTCCAAAGGACTAGAATTTAAAAATTTTAAAGTTTAGTATTAGATGTTAAAGAAAAAGAGAATCCAAGTTAATTGTAATAATCTTTGAAAATATTAAAAGTGAATATTACATTTGAAACAAAATAGGAATAATTTTCACATTTGAAAATAATCTGAGGGGCCAGCCCAGTGGTGTAGTGGTTAAGTTTGTGTGCTCCGCTTCAATGACCAGGTCCGCCGGTTTGGATCCCAGGCGCAGACATACACACTGCCTGACAAGCCATGCTGTGGCAGCGTCCCACATACAAAATTGAGGAAAACTGGCACAGATGTTAGCTCAGGGACAATCTTCCTCACCAAAAAAATAAAATAAAACAAAAAATAATAATCTGAGTGTGGGCTGGACTTAGACACCTGCTTCCCAAGAAAAGAGTATAGATAGGGAGAGATAGCAACTTTTCAGGGAGAAACCTGGCAAACACTGCCTTCCTTACCCAAGCATTCGAGGTTAACATCTCCAGTAATAATCGTGTGGATAGCAGGGACCCTCAATACAATGTGATGATAAAGCCACTGACCACTGTAGTGCTCTTCCCCCAAACCACAGCTCCAGTCTAATCATGAGAAAAACATCAGATAAACTCAAAGTGAGTGACATCTACAAAACCTCTGACCAGCACTCCTCAAAACTGTCAAGGTCGTGAAAAACAAGGAAAGCCTGAAAAACTGTCACAGACCCCAGAAGACTGTAAGGAGATATGACTGTAGTGTGATGTCCTGGATTGGAACCTCAAACAGAAAAAAGACATTAATGAAATAACTGATGAAATCCAAATAAAGTCTGGAGTTTAGTTTGGAGTAGTAAATCAATGTTGGTTTCTTAGTTTTGAGAAATGTATCACGGTAATGTAAGACGGTGACATTCAGGGAAACTGAAGGTGGGAAGCTCTGTGCTATCTCTGCAACTTTTCTGTAAATCTAAAATTATTCCAAAATAACAATTTTATTAGAAAAATAGTTTTATGTTTAACAAGAATTGTCTGAGAATAAACACCCCTAAAATATTTGAAATAAATTTTTATTTGTAATAACCATTTTTAAAGGTTTAATTTTCCAGCAGTACATTCATTGCTTGAAATAGCTGATCAACATGCAGTGTGAACCTGCCAAGTAACAAAATGACTCCTGCCGTGAGCATGTTTCTAAAACCCTTGGAGGAACTGCAAACGTGAATAAGTAAACAGAAGATGAAGTGACCCACTTGTGCTGTAGAAGGATCTTAAAGCGTCTTTTGAAATTCATAGATAATCATTATGTTGAAGACAAGTTTGTAAGGAAGTATTTTTTTAATAACAATTGAAATATAATTCACATACTATACAATTCATCATTTTAAGTATACAATTCAATGGTTTTTAGTATATTCATAGACATGTAAGTCAACAATCATTTTTAAGCCATTATCATCACCTCACAAAGAAACCCAAACCCTTTAGGTGTCACTCTCTTCTCCTCACACGCCCACACCAGCCCTAAACAACTGTTAATCTACTTTCTACTTTCTGTCTCTATAGATTTGCCTATTCTGAACATTTCATATAAATGGAATCACATAATATATGAACTTTTGTGACTGGCTAAAAGTATTATTTTTATATTCTCCTGATATACTGTGAAGAACAGATAACTAAAGTACCTTAGAAAAATTCACTTTTATCATGGCAGATATTAAATCACTCATTTTGAAATATAATCTCAATCCCTCACCCCAAGGCATCATGCATCCCATCCATATGCAAACATTCCACTCCACATTCCATGATAAAGGTTGTTTTGTATATAGCAGAGAATAAATATAGAGTAGTAGTTAGGAGCACAGGCCAGAGAGCTAGACCACCTCCATCAAATGCTAATGCTGTCACTGAGCAGCTGTGTAACCCAGGGCATATTATTCAACCTCTCTGGGCCTTAGTTTCCTCACCTGTAACCAGGGAGAAAAATGCTTCCTATATCATAAGGGTGAAATGAGTGAATATATGTAAAGCCCTTAAAACAGTTCCTAGTACATAGAAAGTACTAGAAGTTTTTTATTTATTTACTGTTATTATCAACTGTGAGAGTCATTCAATACAAACAGTACCACAGTGAATAGACAGTTCTCCTCCTGACCTCCTGATCATATATGATGAGAGACCACTTCAATTGTAAGTATCTGTCTGAATTCCCCAGTCTATTTCTTTCATCTTTTGGAGAAGGAAGTCTAGCCTGGAAAAACCCAGTAATGTGTTCTTATTCATGCCATAAATATTTACTGAGGACATATTATGTGCCAGGCATAGTCTCAAGTTCTATGAATAAGACTGAAATGATCCTTTTCATCATGGAGTCTAGTGGTGGATGCAGATAAAAACAGTTATGACAAGGATCAAAGAATATATTAATATTCACAATGATTTCACCTCCATAGGACCCTCTAGGAAGAATTATATCATTGTAGAAGGAAACAAGGAGGAGAAATAAGACAAGATAGCATCTTCCAGTTGGTTTTTGGAAAGTTTATAGAAGTTGCAGAGCATGGGGGAGATAATGGGAGTAAGATAAAGAGAGAAAGAACTTTTAAGATGTTTTGCTGAGTATTCAGATTGTCTGTCCACTCAGGCATTTTCAATTGCAGTAAAGGGATTGCAGTAAAGATTCAAATGCTTTTAATTACTTTTGGAACGCCGAACTTGTTTCTTTAAATATAAACTGCATTTAGGTTTGGGCCATGAGGTTCCTGGGCTTTATATGGGACTATAGACAGTTACAATATAATGCAGTGCTGGAGAAAGGTAGAGAGAGCTTTGGGAATGGGAAGGGAGGTATATTCCAGGGGAGGGGAAATGAACAAAGGCAGGCACTGGGAAGAGCCGGGAATGTTCTGGGATCTGAAAGCAGGAGGGCATGGCTGGAATACAGTGGCGTGAAGGGGCGAGGCTGAAGACAGGACTGCCTGGTCAGATCCTGCAGGTCCTGGCAGGCCATATTAAGGGTCTAAATTTCATCCTGTTAGCACTGAGGAGCCATCAAGGACTGTAAACACTAAAGAGGGATGATTCATACAGTGCTAGTTAGCTGTTGGCCAGCAGATCACACTGAGAACCAAGCTCTTTTCATGAACCCACACCCCAGAGGACGAAAAGTTGTAAACCAAAAGGAAATTAGCAAGGAAAGCAGAAGACAGCTGAAGGCTCTTACAGCTTCCTTGCAAGCCGGAGGTGTCTCATACCTACCTCCTTGCCTGCTGCCAGACCTATAGAGTAATCTTGTTTTGTTTTAATACCACTAGACAAAAACTAGAAAACAAAAATTTTATTTTCCCTTTATTTCTAACCATTCTTAGGAATCAATTTGTAAAATCATTGTTTTTATATACCTTGAGACTAGTATTAACAGCATGGCTGCTCTGTGAAACAAATTGTTCTTCAGTGACCCCTCTTGAAGGCAAAAGTCATTGTAAAAGGGGGAGAAATTTAATTAAATGGGTAATATTTTCAAACCTAATGTTCCGTTATACAGCAATTTAACAGCATGTTTTCACAATATTTATTCCCTCCTCCATTCTCTTTGCAAAGTTTTCTGGTGTTATATAGCATGGAGAAGTGTAATGGATGTGATCAACTACTTGAATCCCCTTCAGCAATAAAAGAGCCATTGCCCGGCTCCTGGGAGTGGCACCAGCAGGAAGCCCTCATCTCTCAGCCCCATTTGAGGGTTGCCACAGCTTAGGGGAGCAAGCTCCCTCCCCTAAAGCCCTACTCCCTGCCCCCCAACCATATGTAAGGATTGGTCGATGCAGGCTTATAAAGGCTCAGCCCTCTCTTGCCGACCTTGGACGTCTCTAAAGTGCATCCCATCTTCATCCTTCCCTACAGGATTATCTGAGGCTTCTAGTGGATCTGCCTCCCAGCTCAGCTTCTCCCTTTGCCCATCCTTCCTTCCCTTCCACAGGTGCTGATCCCAAGAGCACTCCCTAATAAACTCCTGAAAAGGAGATATGATCTCAGTCCTCTTTGGTCCACACAGACAAGAAGCAAGACATTTCGTGATGCTGAAGAACAAGGCCTCAAGGTATTTTGCAGGTGTTTTACTATCTGGAGCACAGATAGTAAGAGAGACATAAAGGATGAGAAATGAAACCTGAGAGCCTAGCCACAGGTATGTGTGTGACTCAAGTTCTTGTTTGGCAGCAGTGAGAATTTAAAACTATTTCATCTGCTGTTTCTTCTCTTCCTTCTCTTCTTCCTCTGTCCCTCCATCCTTCCATCTCCATTCTTTCTTCCTGCCCCCACCCTATCTGCCATCCATGCACAAGCCCAATGTGATCTGAGAAGCACAGTGTCTTAGTCCATTTGGACTGCCTATAACAAAATAACAGAGACTGGGGAGCTTAGAAACAACAGAATGTATTTCTCATGGTCTGGAGGCTGGAAGTCCGAGATCGGAGTGCCCACATGGTTGGGTGAGGGCCCTCTTCAGAGTCGTGGACTTCTCATTGTATCCTCACATGGTGGAAGGGGCAAGGGAGCTCTCTTGGGCATCTTTTATAAGGGCACCAATCCCATTCATGAGAGCTCCGTCCTCATGACCTAATTCACCTCCCAAAGGCCCCACCTACTAATGCCATCACGTTGGGCATTAGGATTTCAACATATGAATTTGTGGGGGACATAAACATTCAGACCATAGCACATGGCAAGGATCCTATGGTCTAAACATATTCTCCACCTGGCTAGCACATCTTCCTCTCCTTTATGCACAGAAATTCACCTCTGAGGCCATTCTTCTGGATATTGCAACAGTCAGAGGCATGAAGCTCCTACTTAGATACATGCATGTTATAAGGGAAAGGAGGCTCTGAGAGCCTTTCCATATTTTGCTAATTAGTCTTTGCCTTTTTTTTTTCTGGTTTACTCAGGAAAACATTACTATGGAGCAGAGCGAATTTGGCCGAGAGTCTCAAGATGGCAGATAGTACAGGTAAGTTTCAGTGGGATTGAAGGCACTTGGTTGTCAGCCAGAAGGCCCAGGTTTTCGTGGGGGAACTTCCCTTCCAGGGGTATGTGGTGGTGCAGAAAGAAATACCATCCAAAGTGGAGAGTACTGCCCAAACTGTGGGTACCTCAGAAAAACTCTGCCTCCTTCCCAATTTTACCCACTGTCTGCATTACCCAAAAAACCTCTCAGCTTTCAGATCAAATGGACACTCTTCATCCGTTGTCTGACCCACCCTTTGAGTGACATTTGACATTGTGGCCCAGCCGCTCCTTTTAGAAGGCCTTCCTCCCTTGGCCTTTGGCACCCACTTCTCTACCTGCTTCCGCCTTCTCAGGTTCCACTGGCTTCTTCTCTGGACTCCATCTTGTCTTTCTTTTTCTCATTTTACACATTTCCTGATGAGAAGTGATGAGTTTCTGAACAGGGACAGCAGTAGTGAAGATGAAGAGAACATAAAATGTGGAGATCACTCAGAGCAGGTTTCATCTCATTCAAGTCAACATGAGGTTTCAACTCACTCAAGTCAACCCTTAAGTCAACATCAGGGGAGGAAGCAGCCCCTGAGCTCCTTCCTCTCCCAGACTGCCCAGCCCTCGGTCAGAATGAGAAGCCCCTCCTCAGGATCCTACAATGCTCTTGGAATACCTCCGCTGGCCACCATCACAGCGTTGTGGATTTATCTGTCTGTCTTTCCTACTGGACTATGAGGTCCTTGAGTGTAGGAGGTCCCTGGTACCTCCACAGAGCCTGACACATAGCAGGCATCCTGTTACTGAGTAAATAAAGGAAAACACAATATGTGCAAGTAAAAATGTAGCAAAAGTTGCCGTATATATTCAAAACAAGCTTTCCCAAGATGCTCAATGCTGATCCTGGTATCAAAGTTCCACATTCCTCACTGACTACAAGAGAAAGCGAAAACATCAGCCTCTTCTTCAACTTCTTTGACGTTCTTCTTGCTCATAGTCATCAATGTACTGTTTGCCCCATAATGTTCTGCTTATATGAGTTCCAGCTCTTGAGCAAAACCTAAGGCAAAGGTCATTATGTCTTATAGATTTTGATATCAACTATATCATGTAGCACAGTGTAGCTGCTTAGAAAATAAGTTGATAAATGTGTTGATTACTCCTGAACTTGGACCAGCAGCTCTAGTCAGCTGGGTGGGCTCCTTTTTATTTCCTGAACTGCCTTCACCCTTTCTTCTTCTGTCCATATCCCACCAGCCAACCAGCCCGCTGAAGCCTCCTTGCCCTTCCTATAATCACCAAACCCCTCAAAACGCCAAACTCCTGAAGCATATTTGTATTAGTCACACGCTCTATGTCACCCAAATGACCCTGTGTTACAAATGCCACATGAGCTAAGCTGTAAGTCCCTGGAGGGCAGGGAATGTGTATTTTTAATCTTTATATTATTGCTCCCTCTACAGTTCCTTTCACAATGCTTGACATGGAAGCCTTTCAAGAGATATAGAACTAACCGGTTTAAGTTCAATTTTAAATACTCCGTTAGAAAATACCTCAGACTTTAATGGGTACCATTCTTCTTCCAGAGTTAGGATAATGTACTCAGGGATCTAGAACCTGAATCTAGGCTCTCTAGGCTCCCAAGTAAGGAAATGGTTCCAGTTCCTGAGCCCTGAGGTGGGGCTGCCTATCTCCTCACCCCCATTGTTTATGTGTTTGTTTAAATCGCTGGTGACAATCATAAAAGCATTTTTTTCAGGCTTATGACGTATTTTCCCCAATTATGAATGTAATTCATGACACCAATCTATTTTCCTTGAATGGACAATGATAAATCCCCTATCCAAGTTGTTTCATGTTTATCTATCAATTCCTGCACTGCAGCCTGTTGGTTGGAAATACTAGATATAAAGATAATAGAACTCTTTAAGAGGCAATACATTTAAATCATCCCTCCCTGCTCCTCCCATTAAGAATGAAGCTAGCCAGTCCATTTAATAAAGGGAAGTCAGAATCCCTAAAAATGATAGTGTAGGAGGAAGCAAGAGTTCCATTCTGCCAAGCTCAATATATCATGACAAATTTTTTCCTATAACCTGTCCTCCCTCTCTCCAATTGTCTAAATCACAACACTGCAGAGAGCAGCCACCCCTAGGCACGCCACTGTAGGGTAACAGGTTTTTTCTGTCGGGTCTGATCACAAATCTGCAGCAACCACAGGCTGACAGAGTTTGTAAAGGAGCGTTTTCTAGTCAGGCTTGTTATATTTCACTTCCAGCCCCAAACCAGGAAGTGCTGTTTAAGATGAGCCAAAGACAAAAGCAATCCAGCTTCAGAAACAAAACCCGCCAGGCTTCAGACAGGCTATAGGGGTTTAAATTGGGGACTGTTCTTGGATTTGGATTGGAACCTACGGCTTCCTACTTACAAGACATGATTAAACTTTCAAAATTGCTCTCCCAAAATCCAAACTAAAATGACAAAAATACACAGGCACGCACACACACACCCACAGACCAATTTGTTTTTGTGATCCGCTTCCTTATCTAGACGGTCCAGGCTTGAGCCAGATTGGAGTTGGTAAATTCTTCCCCTAGCTAAACTAGGGCAGATTGCAGAAAAGGTGTCTAATCTCGAGGTTCTTCGGGAGAAGTGTCGAGGCGTACACCGGCCACGCCCGGGTCCCGCTCTCCCGTTGCGCAACTGCAAGCTAAGTCTGGGCAAGTCGAAGGAGGAACCCTGAGACCTTCAGCCCCTCCTCTCTGTGACCCACGGGGAACCCAGCAGTCCTGGGTGGCGGGGAGGGTCACTGGGGGAGGACTCGGGACCGAGGGTGTTAAGTTTCAGGCAGGGAGCCCGGGACCGCTGCAGCGGGGGCCCCAGCCCGCGGCGGGCAGGAAGGGGAGGACCCAGCGGGGCGAGGGGGAGCCCCGGCGCGGGCTCGGGGCTGGGTCGGAAAAGCTGCCTCACGGGCGCGCCCGCCGGCCCCTCCGGTCCCTCCCTCTTTCCCTCCCTCCCAGCGCTCCCCGCCCGGGCCTCCCTTCCAGTCTCCGCTGCGCCCTCCCGGAGGCAGCGCTCCCCGCGGCCTCGCCATGTCCCAGCCGGGCCAGAAGCCCGCCGCCTCCCCGCGGCCCCGGCGCGCTGCAGCGGCCCGCCACACCCAGGAGGTGAGTGGCGCTCCCGCAGGAGCCGCAGGGCTGAGCGCTGGGAGGACCCCGGCCCGTGGGCCCCTCCTCTAGGCCTAGCCTGCCTGGCCTGCTGCCCTGGGCGCCCCTCCCCAGGCCGAAGAAGGGCCCGGGGCTCAGTGCCTGCGGCCGGGCAGGTGGCTGGAGGTGGCCGGGATTCCCGGGCCAGGGCCAAGCGTGCTGGGCGTGGCGCGAGCTGCATAGGGGGTGGCCCGCGTCGAGAAAAGTTGTTTGGTGAGACGTGAGTGAAACGAGGATGGAGATGAAAGGGGAATAAAGTTCTTCGGGACCCCCAGAGCGGGTAGGGTAGTTTAACTGGACGGCGGGACCCTGCCTTCCGTATACGATCCGGGCTCCAGGGCGTGGCTGCCTGCAGAAATAACACATCTTCCCTAACCAGCCCCGAGCCAAATGGGGCGGGGCGGGGCCAGCCGGCGGGGGCGGGGCCTTCGTCGGGCCCCGCCCAGGCGCCCGCCCACCTGACAGCTGCGGGGCTTGAAGAGCTCAGCGCCGTCCAGGTCCAGACACGCGGAGTGCAAGCCTGGGGCCCCCTGCACAGCGCCCCGCGTCCGTGCTGGGTCCTCTGCCGTGCGACTCAGAGCCAAACCGGTTGTCGCCATGGCATTCGCAAGCTGGTGGTACAAGACGGTAAATAGGAGCGATCGTGCCTGGGCAGGACTGGGAAGGGAATGTGTTTGCCTTTCTGGGAGTGTGGACGAGTTATTGTCCGGGGTTTGGCGGGGTAAGGGTGGGGACCGGGTACGACCTCCTCTCAGACCTTCAGGTGAGCCTCCGGGAGAGGCCGAGACTCACCCAGTCGTGGTATGTGGGAGCGCGCCCGGACGTGCGAGTCGGTGTGAGCAGACGCACCAGGCTCCGGCTCTCACTCTTCAGTTGAATGGAACAGGAATTGTTGCTGGAGGAATTCCGCCCCTGGTCGCGGATTCCTGAATGAACTAGGGCTGAGCTCACAAGAGCTCAGATCTCGTGTTTTTACTTTTTTTAACCCATAAGTAAAGCTCCAAACTTTTAGAGGAACGTTGTTGGACGTGCATTCTCCAACGCAGAGGAGGCAGCCTGGATGGGAGGCAAGGAGAAAACCCAAAACTCCAAGGAGCAGAAGCCAGTGAGATCAAGACCCCAGTTGAGAATGAGAGAGAAAGAGAGAGACAGAGCGAGCGAGCGAGCTGCTCTGTACTTTTGGATAAGGGGTACAGGTGTTCCATTTGTTTACTGCATTGAATGCCTGCCCAACCACTTAGGTGTGATATCCAGTCGAGCTGGCACTGGTAATGTTTTGGAGTCAGTAAGCATGATTTAATGTTAGATTGCTTCCCCCCAAAAAAATACACAAAAGTTTTATTGACAGAGTCAAAATATTTTGTCCCACTGATTTATGTTGAGAATTTAAAAAAATTGGTTAAGTACACCTCTCTCTTTCTCAGAATGTGTTATTGGAAAAAGCAAGGATGTTGTTATCAGACACTTTGGAGAGAAACCTTGTGTTGGAATCAGAAAGCTGTCACTTACCAGTCAATGGCGGTTCACTGAGCATCTGCTATGGGCCAGGCCCAGTACTAGCCCCCAAGTACACGGTGGAGAACAAGTCAGAGTCCTTGTTCTCAAACGGCAGTGAGTCCACCTTTTTGAACCTGTTTCCACATCTATAAAATGGGGGTGATAATAGGCACCACGTAAGAGTTGGTAAGGACTAATTAGATTCATGAATCAAAGTACCATACCCACATACCTTTTGTGATTGGGAATTCCAGCTTCCCTTGAGATATTTCCTCACGAATATTTCCCATTACATTTTCTGGACTTTTAAAATGTAGCTTCTTATTGATATGCTAAAAGCAAAAGTTTGCTTTGAGTCATTATTGTTCTAAGGTTCATATCAAAATGTACCACATGAATGATCTGCAAATATAAATGGCAGTAGTTCAGAGTTGACATCAGACTTCTCCTTCCAAATTCATGGTTCTCTAAAGAAAATTATGCTGGAATATTTGGATGAAAGTAGTTTGTCTGTACTTTTAACCCTGTTATGTTTAGGTGTAGTCTCACATTTTTACTAATACCTCTCATAGAATCCAGTTTTGGCACTATTATAAAAATCGTTTGCTAGTAGGAACCTCCTGGAATCAGCAATATGCCTGTAATCAAGCTTTGACTTTTCCCAAACCAATGCTGTCCGACAGAAATACAGTGTGAGCCACACATGTAATTTTAAATTTTCTGGTAGCTACATTAACAAAAGCAAAAAGAAACAGGTGAAATTAATGCTAATAATATATTTTATTTAACCCACTATATTCCAAACATTATTATTTTAAAATGTAATCAATGTTCAAATCATTGAGATATTTTACATCTTCTTTTTCATATTAATTCTTAGAAATCAGTGTATATTTTGTGCTTACAGGACAACTCAATTCACATTTGCCACATTTCAAGTGCGGTCGATAAGCACAGCTACAGGACTGGACAGGACAGCTCTAGACATGGGTTCCTCTCCATTTTTGATTGGTGGTTGTCGGAGGTGATCACAGACCATTTTGAGAATTAAATGAAAGTTATGGACCATTTTCCCACTACAAAATATGCACATTCATGCACAAAAGCCCACCCATAAATCTGTGGAGCCAATTTATAACATACATACATATGTTATATAACATATGTATGTATGTATTATATATTATATATATACATGCTTCTGGTAAATCCTGTAACTAAAATATCTTATGTGGGATCCTTTAAATACTAAAAAAGATTTTAATAACCTAACTTTAAAATTTTAGGCACAATAAAATAAAATAATTAAAAGATGTATCTAAGGTGTGTTTGTTTAAGGGAGGGCCACCTATACAGCTAGTCTGTGAAACATTGCAATGTACATTTCCACATTGAATACCATCAATATCTTTGATGTTATCTTCTGTAGAATTATGTGGTCATAGTAAAAAAAAAAAACAACTTTGGAAAGCTAAATTTGAAGAACATCTGATGAGCATCATAATGATGAAGCATGAAGGAGAGGAAATTTGGTTTACACCAGTAATCACATTCCTGAGTCATAAGTTGACTTGATTAGACTGTGTTAATTAAAGGTGTTTCTTAGCCTAATTAGACCCATGGGTCCAGTGGCAGAATGATCAAGGAGCCCAGTCATTTGGGAGGCCCCATGGTTGCAGCCAGCCTGAGAATGTCACAAGCCTTCCATGGCAGGACAGACCATTTGTCTTCAATGACTTGTAGGAGTAAGGAATGCAAATTTATAGGGTCTGCAAAGAGGATTTAGGGTGTTGGGAGAATGGAGGTCAGACACAACTTTCCTCTTTTGGTTGGCAGTTTCTGAATTGGTTTGCTTCCCGTTGCAGGTAAGACTTTTAAACTAGGAGTAACATCTGATGATACTGTTCTTTAATCAGTTTTGACACTTCCCAGAAAGTTAAATATATTCTACAAGTGCTTTTTAAAGAATGATGTAGCTTGCTGGGAATGGAAACAGTGGGTGGTCATTTGAGATTCCAAGGTCAATGGGGGGGTAATTAGTTCTAAGTAGGTTGTCTCAGTGGAATACAAGACTTCTCTAAGAAGCCCATCTTTATTCTATTTTTTCCTAGAGGTTTTTTTTAATGATTATTATTGTGGTAAAATATACATAAAATTTACCCTCTTAACCGTTTTTTAAGCGTAAATTTCAGTGGAATTAAGTACATTCGTATTCTTATGCAACCGTCACCACCATCTATCTCCAGAAGTCTTTTTGTCTTGCAAAACTAAAACTCTGTACACGTGAAACAATAAATCCCATCCAGTTTACATACATACATTCTAATACATAGCATTGTATGCAAGCATTTGTGTTCCTTACCATTTTGTTTTTTTGTAAGGAAGATCAGCCCTGAGCTAACATCCATGCCAATCCTCCTGTTTTGCTGAGGAAGATTGGCCCTGGGCTAACATCTGTGCCCATCTTTCCTCCACTTTATATGGGATGCTGCCACAGCATGGCCTGACTAGTGGTGCACTGGTGCGGGATCCGAACCCGAGCTGCCAGCAGTGGAGTGTGTGCACTTAACCGCTATGCCACGGGGCCAGCCCCGATTTTCTTTTTTTTAGTCTATTGTAAGAACATTTAATGTGAGATCTACCCTCAACAAATTTTTAAGTGTACAGTACATTATTGTTGACTATAGGTACTATGTTGTACAGCAGATCTCTAGAGCTTATTCATCTTGCTTGACTGAAACTTTATGTCTACTGATTAGTAAGTTTCCATTCCTTTCTCCCCTAGTCCTTGGCATCTACCATTCTACTTTCTGTCTCTATGATTTTGACTACTCTAGGAACCTCATATAAGTAGAATCATACAGTATTGGTCTTTTTATGACTGGCTTATTTCTCTTAGCATAATGTTCTCAAGATTCATCTATGTCATAGCATATGTCAGAATTTCCTTCCTTTTAAAGGCTGAATAATATTCCATTGTGTATATATATACCACATTTTGCTTATCCATTCATCTGTCCATGGACACTTGGGTTGCTTCCATGTTTTAGCTATTTTTGAGGAACCACCTTACTGTTTTCCACAGTGGTTGTATCATTTGATATTCCCACCACCAGTACACAAGGGTTCCAGTTTTTTCACATGCTCGCCAATACTTGTCCCACTACCTTCTGACCTCTAAGGTGTCTGATGAGAAATCTGATGAGTAATCTTGTTAAGTAGCCCTTGTATGTGATGTCATTTTTTTTCCTGCTTTCAGGATTCTCTCTTTGTCTTTGTCTTTGAACAGTTTGATTATAATGTGTCTTCATGGGGATTTCTTTGAGTTCATCATACTTGAAGTTCGTTGAGCTTCTTGGATGTTTATATTCATGGCTTTCATCTAATTTGGGAAGTTTTAGGTCATTATTTCTTCATATAATCTCTCTGCCCCTTTTTCTCTCTCTTCTCCCTCTGGGACTCCCACAATGTGTATGTTGGTCTACTTGATGGTATCTCTCAGCTCCCTTAGGTTCTGTTCACTTTTCTTCAATCATTTTTCTTGCTGTTCTTCAGAGTCAATAACTTCAATTGTCCTATTTTCAAGTTTGCTGGTTCTTTCTTCTGCCTGTTCAAATCTGCTTTTGAATCCCTCTAGTGAATTTTTCATTTCAGTTATTGTACTTCTCCACTCTAGAATTTCTTTCTGGTTTCCTTTTAGGTCATCTATCTCTTTATTGATATTTCCATTTTGTTTGTACATCATTTTCTTGACTTTTTCTACATCTTCCTTTAGTTCTTTGAACATCTTTAAGACAATTTGTTTTAAAGTCTTTTTCGAGTAGATCTGCCATCTGCTCTTTCTCTTTTGGTTTATTTTTTTCTTTGAATGGGTGATACGTCTCTGTTTCTTTGAATGCCTGGTGATTTTTTTGCTTGAAAACTGGACATTTGAGGGGCCGGCCCGGTGGCACAAGCGGTTAAGTGTGCGCGCTCTGCTGCAGCGGCCCAGGGTTCGCCGGTTCGCATCCCAGGCGCGCACTGATGCACCACTTGGCAAGCCATGCTGTGGCAGTGTCCCATATAAAGTGGAGGCAGATGGGCATGGATGTTGGCCCAGGGCCAGTATAACTCAGCAAAAAGAGGAGGATTGGCAGATTTTAGCTCAGGGCCAATCTTCCTCACAAAAAAAAAAAAAGAAGAAGAAAACTGGACATTTGAGTCTAACAGTGTGGTAGCTCTGGAAATCAGATTCTCCCCCTTCCCCAGGCGTTGCTGTTTTTGTTTTGTTTTGTTTTTTTGATTGTTGCAGACTGTCTCTGTGCTGAGGTTTAGCCTGAAGTGTAAACTTAAGATCTTCTCATTTCTTTCCTGAGCCTGCTTCTTCCTCTGGGCATGTGTGGTGACTGTCTAATTCTCCCATATATGCAGTTGCTTTTGAATGTCTTATTCTTTACCATCTGGCTCCTAAAAGGGAAAAAAGAGAAAAATTAACTATGGAAGGGAGAGGTGCCAGTCCTTTAAGTCTCCTGAAAGTTGTCTCAGCTGGAGGGGAAGGGGCTTGCAACAATGCTTGACCGTCTCTGTGTCTGCAACTCCGTGAGCAGAGCAGCAATCAGTCATCAGAATCCAGATCACCAGTAGTTGGAGGGCAGAGTCCTTATTTCCCACGCTGGATCCCCCAAGCTTCATGCAAGCTGTACTCCACTACACAGCTGCCTGCCATGGACTGGGGAATGGGGAGTGGGTAGCTGTGCTGAGCTAAGAGATGAAATTGATGGAAATTAACCAAAACTTATCCCAGCCTTCCCCTCGAAGTTGTAAGCTTTCAGTAGACTCCAGAGTTTCAAAGTAGTTATATCTGACAGATTCTGCCACTCAGATTTTTGTCTAGGTGAAGAGGTGCATTCCTGGTGCCTCATACTCCACCATCTTCCCAGAATCCTCTCTCTGTGGTGTTTTAAGGATGGAAATCCTGTTAATGTGATTCCAAAGTTCTGTTCTTCAAGTTGTCTCATTTTCTTTTCATAAAAACTTACCCAGAAAGCTTACAGCTACCACAAAGGAGGAAAAAAGTGTATCAGGTATCCTTCAGTTAAGAAAAATGCAAAACAACTCCATCCAATGAACGCTGTTTATGTAAGTTGCCTCCTCAGATGGGAGAGTCATTTAACTCAGGAAGAAAAAGGATTCTATGGTTAGAGTTTCCTAAAAATGTGTTTCCTAAAAATGTATCCCCACATTTTGACTGTGGAGAACTCATAAAACACACGAATGATTTGGTAAAGGCCAAAGATGTTCGCAGTTGCTTATTGTCCACCTACTATGTGTTAGGTTCTATACAGGGTGCTGTGGACACAAAAATTGTAGATGGTCCATGCCTGGTCTTCTCTTGCATTTCTTATAGATAAAAACCACAACTATATCCTAATGTTTACTACAAAAGCAACAAAGTAACTATTGAAATTCTTATGATGTCTTCTTTGACTTAGAGAAAATTCAGAAAGCTTACTGCAGGTAGATCCCGGAAGGTAAAGGTGGGAGAGAGGCAATTTGATGCTACCTCTCAACTCTGGACAAAAAAGAGCATGTGCCTGTACAGTGCCACCTTGGCATACCCACCAGAATGTTAAAATGTTATAAAAATGCATACATGGAGTTCAGGTGAAACATCAGGATTTCAGAATTCTAGCTATGCAGCTAATCCTTAATATGTGTCTTCTTTTATATGAGAATCCCAAAGAAGATTATTTATAACTTTATAGTTTGATAACAGACATTTTTAGAGGAGCATAAAGATATCGTGTATTGAAAGCCAGACCTTTCATTTACTTCCATTTCTTTAATGAGTATTTTCCCTACAACACATAACACATAGCGACTACTCACTGATTTTTTCTTTTTTTTAGTGAGGAAGATTAGTCCTGAGCTAACTTCCGTTGCCAATCCTCCTCTTTTTACTGTGCCCATCTTCCTCTACTTTATTGGGGAAGCCGCCACAGCATGACTTGACAAGCCGTGTGTCGGTGTGCGCTCGGGATCCGATCCTGCGAACCCTGGGCCGCCGGGGCAGAGTGCATGCACTTAACCACTATGCCACTGGCCGGCCCCTGATATTTTTTTTTTTTTTTTTTTAGTAAATAAACTTTACCTCTCATACTAGCCTTCTCCATGAATTTGGGGTTTTCAGTATTAAAACCAAGTTAAATGGCTAGGATATTGTCTTTGGATGACTCTAGGGAGATACATGCTCTTGAGATCAGAAGATTCTAAATTTTTCAAAACTTTTTGTCACAGAAGAGGAGAGAATAATATAATGAACTCCTCGTGTACCTTTCACATGGCTTCAATAATTGTCAACATTATAACCTTGTACCAATCTTGCTTTATCTATCCAACTCCCAGCCCCACCAACACACACATACCTACACACACCACACCCTTCCAAAGTATTTTAAAGCATGGGAATTGCACATTTAAGTGTCATTCCTATGGCCAACTTGGTGTAAATAGTTTGGAAGATGAATTCTGTATTATCTACGTACTTTGTTTCCTTAGATGTAAGGTGGAAATATAATACTCAGTCATGAGATAGACACAGTACCAAACATAAACTTATCAGATGAACCTGGTTCCTTTGTACTTATGAAAAGTAAAAACCTAAATTCTCTGGTCTAATATTTACAGCCATAGAAAATGAAACTTTTAAACCTTTGCTTACTTCTCATATTCATTTGACTGTGCCATAATTTACCAGAATCAGATTGACGCCAGAGAAAGAGAAGGGAGTGGGATAACTTTTATTGTTTTCTTAAAATGAACTCGGCAGTGGGCCAGGCTCCTCGTTAGTATCAGCTTGTTTCATAACTATGCCAGCCCTTGGGGTGGGTACTATTAGCTCCATTTTACAAGGAGAAAACAGAAAGCTTGAATTATTTGCCCAGGGTCCCATAGCCTTTGAGATCCATGCTCTTTCTGTCCTTTTGGAATTTGTCAGGGAATGGAATGCAGAGAGTTGGTTACCCAGGTAACAGAAGAGGCTGGGAAGCCCACTAGGGAGAGTGAGGCAACCCAGAGATTAGAAATTGCAGGAAGCTGCTAATGTTCCTAGGCTGGAAAGACAGAGGGAGGAGCTGGATCACCCTGTAGTAGCTGGACCAGCCGCTAGCCAGCCCTGCAGGAGAATCCTACTGCAGAGGCTCCCAGAGGCAGAGAGGAGGGGGGAAATACCACCTACTTACCACCTCCAGTCTCCTGCTCGCGCCTCCCACTGGCCAAACCCAGCCTGAGGCCATTTGTCATCCAGGGAGCTAGCAAACATCCCCGCTCCACCAACAGAGGAGGGTCAGGGCAAGGAATCTACCTGTGGGCAGACAGGCCCAGATCTGTGCCAGGGAGACTGTTTTGCAGCAAAACCAGCTTTACATCTTGGTCCTTCTGCTTGTTTGCTGAACATTTTTGTTTTAGCAAGCAGAATACACACAAGAATAGATTTTAAGGGATTTTGCAGGAAATATCCATTTAGACATTGTCTCTTAATTTTTCAAGCTATTTTTTCAGCTTCTTTCTCTTTTATCTAGTTTACTGACCTGAAGAGGGAACATTTAGAGGTTTGTGGAAATGCAGTCATTCAATCAAGAATTATTTGTCACACCCCTACCACAGGACCAGAAAAAAAAAAGAATATAATTTACCATCTGGTTGGGAAGGCAAAATATCTGTTTGTAAAGTAATCAGTAAGCAAGAGAACATACAATAAAGTATATTCTTCGCTTTAATAAGAAAGTAGAGACTAATGTGCAGATGTGAAGATATGATGTGCAAGATAGGATAGGGCTAAGGCTCAAAATTAGTCAGGAGGTGCTGGCATGAACGCAGGGCACTGTGCTCCTTCATTGAGCAATCCGAGTTTACCCAGGGGCCCGGGGCTGTCCCACCCTGCCTGACCCGGGGAAGTTCCCCATGGGTGCCGACTCAGTAGGATGTTTTGAGGAGCAGAAACCTCCACTTCCTGTTGTAGTGCCCACACATCACCCCTCAAAACCAGTGGTTTCCAATCCTAGCTGCATATTAGGATCAGCTGGGGGATTTTACAAAAATATAACCATGCCCAGGCCCCACCCTAGACGAACTAAACCTAAATCTCTGGGCTCTGGTGTGAGTGTTCCCAAAAGTGCACCAGGTACTTGTGACCCACACTGAAGGATGGGACCTACTGCTAACCGAAGGCCCGGGATCCTGGGGTGGCCCCGGCAACAAGCCTTTCTCAGTAGCACATGCCGCAGTGGTGCAGTGAGAGCTGAGCTCTGTGCACTAGCCAAGTCCAGAGGGCACCAAAAGAATCTTTTATTGCTTTATGATTTTGCTATAGCTGATGCTGGACATGCAAGTATTGATCTCCATGGCCTTGTGTCCAAGTTGAAGAAGGAAAATTTTCGAGTTGTTTTCAGATAACCTTTACTGTTTTTTTGTGTCTGTGAGGAAGACTGGCTGAGCTAATTCTCCTCTTTTTGCTGAGGAAGATTAGCCCTGAGCTAACATCTGTGTCCATTTTCCTCTATTTTGTATATAGGATTCCACCACAGCATGGCTTGATGAGCAGTGCGTAGGTCCTCGCCTACGTATAGGGGATCCCGCACCAGGGATCTGAACCCGTGAACCCCGGGCCACCGAAGCACAGCGCCCGAACTTAACCACTACACCACTGGGCCGGCCTCATCTTTGCTGTTTTCTTAAACAGCTTTCTTTGCATGTAATTCACAAACCGTAAATTCACCCATTAAAACATACAATTCAATATTTTTTAGTATATTCACAGGGTGGTGCGAGCGTGACCTCAATTTAATTTTAGAATGTTTTTGTCACCCCCTGAAAGAAACTCTGTACCTCGTTTTTTTAAGTACGGCAAAGGCATTGCAGAAGCACTAGCATTTGGTACTCTGTCACAGCTGGGCTTGGACTTGTTTGATTTTATCTTATTCTGTATGTCATATCCCCTTGTCTGTGCGTGTTTCAGGGTGTATCTGGGTAATAATGGGGGGGATGCCCAAATGCTAGAAAGCCGAAGCATTGGCCCTAGCACAAGGCCTTAGCTGGGTGAGAGCGCCAGCTCCCAGCCTTACTGCTCCTGGGTCTTGTTGATTTCCTGACAGGTTTATGGGTTTGCTTTGGCAGATTTTGAGCATATAAATGCTATCTCCTAGAATGAAGACAAATTTCAGCTGTACTTGCCAAATATTTGGTGATGCCAGGGGGTGGGAACTGTTTGGAAAATTATTCCTTTTTGAGGAAAGACAGGAAAGCCGTTTATCTGATTTTTTCCCTGCCTCCGAACTCCTGCTGCACATACTGCCTCTGTCCTTCATCTTAGCTCCATGTCATTTCCTATCTCTGTGGCCTTCTCCTACCAGTGAAATTTTTACTGCTTTGGGGCTGGCATCCTGCCCTTCCTGTCTTTGGCCTCCTCTCCAGCTGCTAATACATGGTGAAATTTATAAGTATCATGTTTCTGATTAATTTTATAAAACAAACCAGTTTTAGAATAGGAAGGTTTTGTTGGTTTTTTGGGTTGTTGTTTTCTTTCTAGAGCATTGGATTGAGACTTTCTTGATGTGAATCACAAGATCTTAGCTTTTCATTAGATCCAGAGTAGCCCAATTTCTGGCCCATAGATGATAATCCTAATATGTGGTGTGACCGAGGAGGATCTCACCTTTCAGAGCCTTGATTTCTTTACCCATAAAACGAGCTGGCAGTGTGTACCTGTAGAGCTGCTATGGGGAGTAAAGGTGACCACTTAGAGGAAATGCCCAGCACTGGGCTTAGCACAGAGTAGATGCTTAGAACATGTTACTTTCTTTTCCCTCATGTAGAAAAGTCCTCCATGGATTTATCAGCTCTTTCCTGAGCTATCACTCCTTCCCTTCTCCATGCTTCTCTCCTCTCTTCCCAACCCACCAGTTACACGTAGGAGCAAAGTTCTCTCTCTTCGCTCCTAAAAAGACTTGCTGCAGGTTCCTAAGCTGGATCCAAGTTGACATATATCATTCCCAAATATTTCATTCTACCAGCTCAATTATGTGCAAAGTGCTCAATTATTCCATGAATTAAAAAATCAAGCACTTTGAATCTCTCTCAGTGAAAAGATATAACTGATTTTACATCATTAATAGACTGCTGAGTATTGAATAAGCCACAAGAAATGATCAGGGCATGGTTCATGTATAAAGTTGCTATTTACTGGAAATTGAGTGGCATTAGGTAATTCTTGTTAATTCTTGTAGCGGGACAATAATATTGGAGTTACATGGGAAAAAGTCCTCAATTTAGGGAGATACTTGGTGAAATGTTTAGAGGTAAAGTTTCAGAATATCTGCAATTTACTTTCAAATGCAGGTGCATATACAAGTATAGATGGATAGATCTATATATCTGTCTATAATATATGCATATATGGCAAAATAAAGCAACGTTGTTAATAGTTGTTGAATTTAAGTGGTGGGAATATTGACATTCATTGTATTATTCTTTCAAATTTTCTGTATGTTGGAAAAATTTTATAATAAAAAGCCAGATTAAAAAAAAAAAACAAAGAAACTGGGAAAATATAATCCATAAATTTCCTAAAATATATTGCCATTTGATTATATGTCGTTTTTATGTCATTATATTTTTGTGTATTGTAAAAAAGCTTTCTATTGAAAGAAAATATTTCTTTTGAAATCACAAAATACCAATTCTTATAATACATAATTTTTAGAAGTTGTCATTATCACTGAACATTTTTAAAAGCATTCATTATATTTATCCCTCCCAAACTATTATTTGGAACCTACATAATTTTGAGTTATTTTGAGTGTTTAAATGGAAGCAAGTAACTGATGGTATTGGTTAATCTGTAGGACTGCAACTTTGAAATACCACCAGGAAATAACTTTTTAAAATTTTTAAAGAAAAAAAATCCATATACCTATATTTCTGGGAGAAAAGGCTGTCTGTGCATTTACTATAGGATAATAAATCATAATATATATTTGCCACATGAGTAGGAAGCAGAGTGGAACCTTGTAGAGCATGAAAGCTTGCATCAGACAAGAGTGAGTTGCCTCTATAATTTTTCTCATTTGTAAAATGGAATAATAATACCTCCTGACAAGTAAATGAGGCACTCAAAATAGTATATGCAATAAAACAGTGTATATTGTTGCTATTATTACCTGTATCTAATCTGAAAAAGATATGGAATTGGAGATGATAAGTGAATGTGATGAGGTTCTAAAGTTACCAGTTCTGGAAGGAGACAGATTGAGTGAATCTCTGTCATTGTAGCTCTGTCCCTCTCATATTCTATCTCCAAATGGAGAATGATTCTTCTTCCCCCTAAGCTGGCCTTTAGGAATCTTCTAAAACTTATCACTTACCATCTGGCACTGATGTATATGTGGGCTTTTAAATGGTTCCTTTTCTTTCAAGATTCGTTAATTCCTCAATACCGATTGCTCTCAACTGTGGACTGACAAACTTTTTTTTTTTTTTTAAAGATTTTATTTATTTATTTATTTTCCCCCCAAAGCCCCAGTAGACAGTTGCATGTCATAGCTGCACATCCTTCTAGCTGCTGTATGTGGGACTCGGCCTGAGGCCGGAGAAGCGGTGCCTCGGTGCGCACCCGGGATCCAAACCCCGGGCCGCCAGCAGCGGAGCGCGCGCACCTAACCGCTAAGCCATGGGGCCGGCCCAAACTAGGCCATCTAGGTGAAACAAGCCCTGTAGAGGGCTTCATTCTCTAAACTATTGCAGCCTGGCTGCTTTTCTGTGGATTCCATGCACTAATCCATGAGAGCGTTTCATTTTGGGAAGAATTTTCCCTTCATGAAAGTGGTTTCTTCCTACTTTTTCATACAAAGAACTATTAAGGAAAGGCTTCATCCACGTGTCTGGTATTCATTGGGCTTTTTTTTTTTTTTTACTAAAATATCTATTGATAAGATTAAAAGGAATATTATCTTATTCTATTTAGCATGGTATAGTGACAAAAACAGATTTTAACTCAGAAAACCTGCTTTGCAAATTTTTCCCATTTACTAGATATGTGTTGTTGTGAAAAGCACACCAAATGACTCTTTTCTTCGCTTTTTTCATCCATAAAATCACCTGAGCCTTTTTGTGTATCAAATAAGAATGTATATGAAAGTGCCCTATAAATAATAATGATATAAATTATAATTATTACTCTTACTATTATTGCCACTCTTCTTAATTAAAAGAATTTCATTAACCTACATATCCAGGTTATGATTCTGCTCTAGGGAATGTAATGGGTTTTCATACTTTGGTTTAACTGAAGGTGATCAGGATTGAACCCAATGGTGAGCTTTTATTTTCTTATATTTAGGTTCAATTTTCCCACTTTCTTGCACATCCTACACAGTAGAAGAAATGAAATAATTCTTTGTATCCCCTTTTTAGGAACATACAATGTTTTTTTTCATTTCTCAAAAAAATTCAGTAAACTTTATGGTATATTTTATCTTACAATCAAAACAAATGAGCAAGTAAGAAGGTACTTGAAGCTTTTATGTACGACATAAAAATACTCACTTTCTTCCCCAGTGTCCTAGTGAGAAAAATAATTCTGTTTCTGAACATAATGAAATCCTAAAGCCACAATAAATAGAGGTTGCAGGTATGGTCTTTCTGCATTGGTGAATACTCAGATGGAAGAACTCTAGGGAATTCCCAAGAGCCATCAAAAATGATGGTTGACTTAGAAGATGTGGTCCTCCCAGAGTCCGTGCTGAACTGAGGCTTAAGTATAGTTTTAGGCTCAACCTGGTCCTTAGACATCTCATCTCCATGAGGAACCAGATGTCTCCCACGCTGGCAATTTGGGCTTTAAAATTCCGTGAGGCATTTTGTAGGAGACGAGATGCCGCCTTGGAGTCACCATCAGATCTGTGTCTGGTTAATTACAGACTGATTTTCTACATCCCAAATGAATGTCTGTTGCTTCCCTTGATTTTTGAAAGCCACCTACATCGATGTAGAATTATCAACCTTCTCAGAAGGAAGATTAAAGGGGTCCTTGTTTTTATAGTCTGTATATTTAGCCCTTTGGGATTAAAGTCGCTATTATGTTTTCTCGTATCACCTCCTTCTATTAAACATTATCTTTTTTTCCTTTTTTAAATATTTTTATAGCATGGCAATGAAAAAAGCAGTGGATCGCCTTCCAAGTCAGGAGAAAAGAAAGGATCAGATGAGGTAATTTCCACAATACTGGGTTTTCATTTTCTCTTGCTTTTAAATTGTTAATTCCGTCTTGAAACAAATAATGAGGTAGCAAAGAGCTCCTACTGGAATATTGGCAAATTTAGTTTTAACTAAGATTTGATTCAATAATGTAAGTGGGAATTGTTAATAATAAATAAAAAATAAAATGTTCTTGGCAAAGGAACTTTTAGACACAGTTTCCACTTAGAAACAGAACTCTGTTATTTAGGGTGTTTTCCCTATAGGAATTGGTGAATCTTTAATGTTTTGTTGGTGAACATGGCAGATTTAGAACGGGAAACCAAATGATGGAGTGGAAAAGGAAGTCTTTTTTCATGAGAGTGCACCATGAACGGAGGACAGCGATGGCCTAGATTAACCAGTTATTCAGGTTCGTAAACAAAAGGAAGAGAGAAAGAACTATTTTTATTTGGATCGGTTCTGTGGAAATACTAGTAAAACCAAATCTCTTCACTTGGAGATGGGTTTTCTTTGAGCCTGTGAATTTCTCCTTTCACTGAATGATGCCCCATTATGTGCACTGTCGACACTGGCCTACTTCTCCATGGAAGGGTCATGTGAAAGTGCTGTCCTTCAAAAAGGGTACTGGACTTGCCTCTCTTGTGCTGCTTTTTACATTTTAAGTCACAATAGATGTGCTCATCTTCACTCAATAGAAATTAGCATTGTCATTTCCAACTTGTAAAATAGCCAGGTCCTAAAAGGTACATGGAAATTTAGAAAGCGTGAAGTGATTATTTAATTTTTCTCTATACATGTTTTCAGAAATTTAGCTCCTCTTTCTGCTTATTTTCTGCAGTTTTGAAATATTCAATATATTTCATTATATTCAATTTATAGGGAGGCCGTTATGGCTAGAACCTGCTGTGGATTCTGCCCTAATGTTTACTTCTTAGCTTTCCAATATTTGTTTCCATTACTAATACTCATGAAAATGTAATTTAGATTATTTCTTGCCAAGCAAATTTGTAGTGAATTTTTTGTACCTATGGAAGGAAAATGTTTCTTTAAAAAGTAAAAGTAAACTTTTATTAAGATTTTATCCTGTTTCTTGGTTAAATTATTAAAAAAGAAATTTCCATAAGAAAAATCAGATTTTTTCCCTTTTATTAGCATGAAAATCTATATAGTGTCATTCAGTTCCCTTATCAACCCCACTCTTTAAATATATTCCCAGATAAGTCATCTATCAAATAATTTCCTGTTTGAAAACTACAGACCAGGAAAGAATGTTTTTGGTGCTATTGTCTATTAATATTAATCAAGATTAAACTATTTGCACAAAAAAGGAAATTTTCTTTTCCACTACGGTCAAGTGGATAGTAGGCTATTTCTTACAGGATCATTCTCACCAATTATGTTACTATGTGGAAGCTTAAATATTACATCTTGAGTGTCCAGGCATTGTTGGTTTAGGCAACAATTGCTAGCACAGTGTTAGATCTTTTTACAATATTTGGACTATAAAGTACTTTATTTCCGTATTTATAAAGGGCTTGGGAAAAGTGATAAGGAGCCGTGTTACAGATGCAGCCAGGGGAGATCGAGATTTCTGTGTCAGTAGAGGCAGATTGTACTCTCAGTTAGAAACTGAAAGGCTGAACTTCCACCTTGAGAGAAAGAAGAAGGAATTTTTCTTCTCTTTATCAGCAATTCCAACATTGTTTCATAACACTTCTGAGAAATTCGGATTTACAACTCCTGTTTTTGTGCCAGAACCTGGACGTATCGGTCTGTTCTGCTCTGTCCCAGCCAGCAGAAGCAAAGAGGGGATAGAGGCTTTATCCTGTTCCCCTGACGTAAATCACTGGAGAGATTCATCTATGCTGAGATTGAAGATTATTTATTATCTCACAACATTCTGCCCATATCTATTTGATAGGGTGGCCAGGCCTTTGGGTGGGATGACTTGGTAGTCAAGGTATATTTCCAAAATGGTCTCTCTCCAAAGAGTTTCTAGTTGTTTATGTTATGTCTCTAATTCTTTGTTATGTGCAAATAAGTCATTGATGAGATATTGTGGCCCTGGAGACAATTCAAGGAAACCATCTTGCATTAGGCCTTATTTTAGCCTTTGTGCTCACGATTGTAAAACCGTGTGCCATCTGTGTTTGTTATCTGCCCTGCCCACCATCTATGTTCAGTTACTATCCTCTTTTCCTCTCAAGATTATCAGAGGAAGATTTCCTGAAACTGATTCTTTCTCCCAAATATTTTCTTACCTACTGCTCTGTTGAACAAGAAGTGAGATTAAGAAGCTTAGTTTGGGTTTTGGTAATCCATTTTCAAACTAGCGTGTACCTCCAAAGGTTAAATGACGTGTTGTCCACAGACATATGCAAACATGCTGGTTAAGCCTCCAAGGATAAACGTAGGCTTTTGAAACAAAATCATTTTGAAAATTGACTTTTTATGCTCAGGGATATTTCTTTGCGTTTTTTCCTTCTCCCTTTATTACTCTGCTGCATTTCATTTGGAGGTGCAAGAAAAAGGGTACAGAGAAGGACTTCGGGAAGACATAACCAGAAGAAAAAACGATTAGGGTTAGGTAAGAACCACTCTTATATTGTCATATGTGAACGTATCTGGGGATGAATGCAGCTGTGTGAATTTCAGAGCTCTTTCTCTCCTGCTCGCATAAATAGTTCTTACTTGTTTGGAATATGACCCCTATACAGCCACTAAGTGATCCTAAGAAGTCTGCAGCAATTTTTGAGAGAATCTTGCAACTAAAATGTCATTTGTCATGTTGCATTTGCAATACAAATGCTTGAAGATGGAGTAGAGTCTACGAGAACGTATTTGTTTGTTTGTGTATATCAATTGTTATGAATTTAAGTCCTTCTCAGATACAAATGAATTATAAAACCAAAAGCTGCACGGACTAACAAGACAAAGATAAAATGACTAAAGAGCAAAAAAAAGAAAAATGAAGATATTTAACATCAACACCTTTTAAATACAGTGGAACAAAAAAGCCTTTCCAAACCTGCAATCCAGTCTGTTTAAAGTATTTGACTGAGACATCTGGCCACACGGGGGAGTGTGAACACTTTAGCAACATATTTCAGTGACGTCCTGAGGAATGGAATTTAAAGCGTTAAGATGTGCCGGCATGATCTCACAGAGCCAATTTTAAGAACTTCAAATTTAAGAATGGATATATTTTTGTGGGTAAAGAAAGGAAGATATAAATACAAGAGAATAGAAATTGTGCTTTAAAGGAAAAGATATTTGATATATTATCTTTGTCATAATAGCACTGGTGGCATTCTTTTCCTCAGTATTTACCTTTCCTCCTTCTAAAATGCATGAATTAAGTATTGAATGACTCCAACATTTTTAAATTTCTTTCTTACATTTTTTTCTCTTAATGAACTGTCTCTTTTTAATCACAAAAGTACTATGTACTTGTGAAAAATGAGCAGTATTACCCAGTCTCACCACTTAGTTATAACTATTGCTACAAAATTTTGTGTGTATTCTCAAATTAATGTGATAATATTGTGTGCTTATAATTATTATATATACTGATTTTAGTAACTTTTTAATGATCATACAGCTAAAATATAATCATTGAAGAAAATTTAGAAAGTACCAATAGTACTTTAAAGTACCAAAGACTTTAAAGAAAAAAATACCATCATCTAGAGTTCTAGTACCTAGAGAGATGGCCACTATTTCCATCTTGGTGTACTTCTCTACGTCTGTTTTCTATGTGTATATATTATGTTTAGTAAAATACTGCGTATCCTGATTTTTACTCAGAGACAACAAAGGAACATCATTAACAGGGTGTAGGCTGAAAATGATAAATAATGTGCTTCGTGATAGATAAATCTTTTCTAATTAAAAAAAGAGAAATAATTGTGTGTGGCTTTTAAATACATGGAAAATCGTTATTCAAGTGCCTTGGCATTTACTATGGCATTTAATCTGGTCATTATTTTGTGCTGTGTTTTGGAGGGAGGAAAATGTATTTCTTCTTTAAGAAGTCTTCTGGGACAGTTTTCCCACAAGCAAGAGATTAGCCATTGTTAGCAAGTTCTGGAAGAGTACTGTAGCAAACATTGTTTTAAGGGATTATGGGTCATGACAAGAGAGTCCATATGAATTGTGGGAGTTGATTGAAAGCAGTACAAAATTGTACAACATTCTTGGGTAACAGTTCTGTTCCCTCAAATTCTATACCTGTTGTTGCTCCATCATTATCTGGCTTTTTGTGCTAAAGAGCAGCTGTCTGGGGAGGCCTCATTTGCATTTATGTTTAGAAAGCTAGTTTTTCTTGCCTTGGTGCATATAAGATTTTTTTTCTTTTATTTCTACAATTTTAAAAAATTGCCAGGATGTGCCTATATATGTGTTTCTCTTTACTATTTTTTCCTGGAATGTCTATTTTAATTATTGCTCTTAATTTCATTTTCCTTGTTTCTTTTTAAACATACGTATAATTCTGAGATGAGACCTTCATCAATCGTCTGCCTCATAATTTTCTTTTTGACCTTTATTTCTGCATTCTGGGAGAGTTTCTGAGGTTTCTCCCCCATACTTTTATTTCTGTCATCTAAATTCTGCTCTTTAAAACTTCCAACACAGGTTTAAATTTTGCCTTTTGTTTGTTTGGTTTCTTTGTGCCCCTCTCTTATCTCCCCTTACCTCTTTTTTGCCTCACTCTGTTATCTTTCCCTCTGAATCTGCTTTCCATCTATAGCTGCCTACTCAGGTTTCATGGAGGTAATACCATCTTGCTTTCTATTAAGGATGCAAACGTTTTTCTAAAATTTTCTTCTTGTAGTGTATCATTTTATGAAATCTCCTATCTCTTTCGATCTTCAGCAAAATGACGCTCTCTTCCTTTCTCTGTGGGGTTTTTTTAGAGACCAGGTTTCTTTATTTCTTTTACTCATTTTTAAGTAGAGCTCTCTCTACATCTGGAACTTGTCAACAGTCATGAGCATGTCATCCTTAGCTCTGCTCTGGCCATGTGTGTGCTGGTTGACTCTCTTCAGATCTACAGCTGTTTGGCGGTGGATATGCATGCTCCTGGTAAAATCCCCACTATCTAACAAGTTTTCATTCAGTACAGAACCTCATCTGTATGAAATAAAGTGCAAAGAAAATCTTCACTCTTTAGCATGTACTGCTCTTGTGGCTCTTCTTACCTCTGCCCCCAAGAAGACCACTTTACCTGGGACAACTACTTCCCCAGGTTGCAGCCTGCCACTGCCACACCCTGTCCACAACCCCGTCCTCCCACACCCTGCCCCGGTCTGCTGAACCCACTCTGATTTCTGCTTAGTTGTTCTCCAGGATTTGTAATCGTGGCTTGGTTTAGAAGGAGAGATAGGGGTTTAGAAAGAAAGGCACTGATGGGGCATAAAGGCAGGTGGCCTTATGAGGAGGACTCTTACCCAAGAGGTATGACCTCCAGGTTTTCTAGATGGTTGCATTTCTCAATGAGAAGCCTGAGTGTTCATGGGAAGAAATGGTCTTTCAGGGTTGTCGGCTTGCTCTGTTTCAGACCTCATGACACTAGTGGTTCACCAACTGTGCTTTTCAGTACAGTTCCATTGGCTTTGATTCAAGTGGAGATTTTTGCCAAGATATTGGCAATTGGTTGACTTTCTTTGGTGTTTAGTAAAATTCTGTCCTCTTCTGTGAGAAGATGAGAAAGTAAAAACTGCTAGCAAGAGTATTCTATACTAGGAATTCTTGAGATTACCTCATAATAACACCGTTGAGCTTGAATTTAGTCTCCTCTTTTCCAGTTTTCTTCAGGTGTAACCTGTGAAATGATTTTCATTTTCAACTCTGTTCTGTTTGTTAGTTGTGTCTAACCGCTCATGGGTTTCAACCGAGGGGCTTGAGGTTTACGAGTTTGGAGACAGCTAAGCAGTACGAGCAATCCATGTCTCCTCTTTTCTGGGGTTTTTCTGTGTGGTTTCTGGTACATTTGCCTTCTTCTATGTATATGTCATCATGAAATAATTTAGGTTACTGCTTGCCTTTCAGTGAATGAAACTTGTTTACATAGGTAGTAGAATTATTTTCTTGTGTGGAGCCTGTCAGATAGGTCTTCATGAGCGGTCCATGAATTTAAGTTCAGAATCTACAATTAAAACGCAAGGCATTATGTAGACATGCAAACAGCCTCTTTATCCTAAGACATATATTCAGGTTGAATTCTGAGAAAAAGTCTGGAAGATTACAAAATTCAGGACAAAAATTCTGTGCCATTCTGAGACCATAGTGAGAGCATCTTCTTTCTCATCTGCTCTGTAAGTTTTGAACAGCCACACACACAACCCAGTTAGCCTGCCACCTGTCCACAGTGGCCACGGAGGCAGTGTATTGTAGTTGCCGAGTGCAGGCTCTGCAGTCCGGCTGCCTGGATTTGAATCACAGCTCTGCCACTTCCTGGCTGTGTGTCTTTAGGTAAATTACTTTGCCTCACCAAGGGATCTTTCCTCATCTGTGAAATGGAGATAATAATAGCCTCTACATGAGTTGACGTGGAATCAATGAGACCATCCTTACAAACTGTCTTGAATAGTGCCTTGGACATATAAAGTGCTCTATAAATGTTAGCTGCTATTATTATTATTATCATTATTACAGTTACTTTATTATTATTTCTATTATTAGGCCAACAAAGAGAACTTGCTTGGCAACAAAAATGAGCCCCTTATTGAATTCTGACCATGGGATGAAACAGGACTCAAATTCTTTTGTTGTTTATATATTGCAGAGCCTTTCCCATTAAAAAAGGAGGGAAGTTTGGTAGTCCATTAAGCTTAGTAATCCTTTTGTTTTAAAACAAACTATGTGTAACACCCAGAAACATATGCCAATAACTAGAAAGTAGAGACCCTCTGCCTTACCATTCTATGAATTGTTTTATCAAAAGCTAAGGATGCGCCTTGAGCAAAGTGAAAATAATATGCTTTTAAAATAATCTGTGATATACAAAATGTTATATAATTGGTTAGGGAATGGTTAATAAAAAACAATTAAGCATTTTGCCTCTTATACAAGAACATATAGGGGCCGGCCCGGTGGCGCAAGCCATTAAGTGCGCGCGCTCTGCTGCGGCAGCCCGGGGTTCGCCGGTTCGGATCCTGGGCGCGCACTGACACACCACTTGGCAAGCCATGCTGTGGCGGCGTCCCATATAAAGTGGAGGAAGATGGACATGGATGTTAGCCTGGGGCCAGTCTTCCTCAGCAAAAAGAGGAGGATTGAGAGATGTTAGCTCAGGGCCGATCTTCCTCACAAAAACAAAAAAAAAACAAAAACAAACAAACAAAAGAACATATAAATATATCAACATTGTATCATAGAGCAGTAATATACCCTTCATTCATTATTGTATTTTAAATTTATGAGCCTAATTACCTAAGGTCTGAGGTCCTACCAAAATCATCTCTGAAAAGATTGTATTCGTAGCATGTGAAACTGGAATCAAATGTTAACAAAATATCAAAGGAATTGAATGGAAGTTAAATTAACTGACTTCAGAGTAGATCATAAGTCCTGGAAACTGATGGACAAATTGATTAAATATTATTCCTGAAATAGCCTGCTTTAAAGTTTATATTTTTTCATTCTTCTCTTTATGCTTTATTAGCTTCTCAAAGATAATAGAATGACTGATTCAAAAGGGATGTTAACCTGAAATCATGCCCATAGCAAGATACCTGTAACAGACTGAATATATGTGATTCTTGTCATAAAGTCAACAATATTTTATCATATAACAATATATGTAATAGCTTGTTTTAGCCTTATAAAAACAGTTTATTTGTGAAATCAAAATCTCATGGCAAGTTGGTATCAATGCTTCATAAACATATAGAGCACTGTGTTGGCATCATAAAAAAATTATTGAGCCAGCCCTGATGGCCTAATGGTTGAAGTTCGGCACTCTCACTACTTCGGCGGCCTGGGTTCGTTTCCCAGTCATGGAACCACACCACCCATCTGTCGGTTGCCATGCTGTGGCAGCAGCTCATAGAAGAACTAGAAGGACTTACAACTAGGATTTACAACCATGCACTGGGGCTTTGGGGAGGGAAAAAAAAAGAGAAAGATTGGCAACAGATGTTAACTCAGGGCGAATCTTTCCCTGCGAAATAAATAAATAAATAAAGTTATTAAAAACTCTCTATTCCTCATTTTCCAGGACATTACATGAGATAATGCAGTGATTCTCAAGTTTTAGTGTGCCTAAGAATCACCTGGAGATAGTATGAAAAACTTCAGACTCCTGGGCCCCATCCCCAGACAGTCTGATTTAGCAGATCTACGGTGGGATCAAGGAATCAATATTTTTACCAGTTACCCCCGGTGACTCTTATGACAGTGGTCTTCTGAGCACATTTGGAGTAACACTAACATAAGTCTTACAGAGTGCATAACACTGTTGCCTGGCACATGTGAGTTTCTTTTTCTTTTGTTTTCTTTTTCTTTTTAAGATGAGTCTCCCAACCCCACTCTTGGCCAACTCTGCTGTGCCATGTTCTGGGGGACATGGCTCTGAAGCACATTAAGAGTGCTGCAGTTTCAAAGAGTCATTGGACGCTATGGGAGGTTTTGGTTGGAGGGAGCAGGTACCAACCCTATTTATTCCCAATTCTCCTAAGACCTTGTCCCTCGAGCTATTCCCTCATTCCTTTCACTCTTTACTTAATGACTCCTCTTTAGACTGCATATTAGTTCAGTCTTCCACATCATCAACTATTTTAAAATATTTCCTTTGAAACTGCTCAAACTCCCATTCCTTCTTCCTAACCCTCACTGCCAAAATTCTTGGTTGGAATTATTGAAGAAAAGAGTGTAGAGAGAGAAGAGGGAAACTAAAAGGAAGTGTTGATAAATGCCAGCATGTAGGAGATAGGAAGGAGAAATGAGTGAACAAGTCAAAGAAGAAGCAATTACACTCGTAGGGGAACCTGGATGTTGCAGTATCATCAATGGGAAGGTGGACGAACAGTCTAGAATGATAATATTTCCAGAATTATGGGGACTGAGGAAAGGCCCTTGTTTGGAGATTGGGATATTATAGGTCCCCTTTGAAGCTGTTTCTGTTATGATAGAGAGGGTGCTGAGTAAGTGGAGATTCTGCATAGATGACTCTTCCAAAGTACATGGATTTACGTAAAGAACATCAGCTAAAGCAGAAAAAAATGAAGTTGAAATCAGTGTTTATTTATACAAGAAGAGATAGGTGTGACTAAGATGCATCACGTGTTACAGATTTCTTGGATCGTTTGCCAGTTGTTTATAGATAAATGGACTGATTTATTAATTGAACAATATCAAATAAGAAAGACATTATTTGGGAAGAACTCATGAGTGAATTGTAAACATATGTTTATCTTAATCATTAGGACTGTAGACTTCCTGGTTGGTTATTCACATTAAGGTTGGCATCCCTGGGCTCTTTCTTTTGCAAATGAAGCCTCTGATCTCTAAGTGGACTAATTTGAATTCAAAGAGAGGAATTTTTGGACTTTAGTACATTCCAGAAATATATCACTCTGAAACCGAAATCTACAAATACAGTCTCAAAGAAAATTATTTCTCTTATAGGAAATGGAAAGCTAAAATGATCTCATATTTACATTCCAATTTTGGTTTCACTTAGTGCTTGGGATGAAATTGCTTCTCTGAATATAATTTTGTTACCTTTTTTTCTGCTTCCTTTTTAAAAACACTAAGTGACTCAGTAAAATCTGAAATCATAAATCTGTTTCACTAAATAGTGAAAACTGAATAGAAAGCTGAATGACTAATGAATTTTAAAAATAATGCATTGAAAAGATAATGAGGGTTCTTACTACCAGCTACAAAGATTAGAGGTTGCAGAAATACTTGTTAGATATGATATGGTGATGTCTGCTCGAATGCTAACCACATAGTTCAGGGGACACCCAGTGGTTAAAGGAGGAAATTCCTTGCTGTGGTACAGTGTTCAAAAATGATGGAATAAAATATTTGTAGCCTCAGCAGTGATAATACATTATTGACTTTATCTTTCTGAATTAGCATATGTTTCATGTATGTGTATATTTTAAGAGGCTTGATTTTGACTTCTTATATAAATTTTCTTCAAATATTTGAAAACTTACAAATTATAAGATTGAAAATGTTAGAAATATGACTAAACTTTTCCTTTAATAAAAACATAAGTGATATTTAGAAATGTGAAGTAAGTGACCGAGAGTCATGAATAAGAAAAACAATTAAATCTTTTTGACCCAGAAATTCCAATTCTAGGAAGTTGTTCCCAGTACATAATCGGAAGTGTACTCAATGGCTGTGTACGAGGATATTCATCATAGCTTTATTTATAATAATAACAAACTAGGAGAGAAACAAATGTACAGCAGTAATGAATTGGTGAAATTATGGCACAGATGTAGTGACTAAGGCATCTTTAACACCATGCTTTAAAGACCGTTTTATGACAGAGGAAAATGTTTATGTAAGGTAAAAAAAAAAAGATGAAAGACCTACAATTTCATTTATATAACATATTTTTAACATGTTTGCGTATTTTTGTATTTCCCTAAAAATAGAAAAAATAACTGAAAGCAGTTGTCTTGATTGGTAGGATTTTGAGTCATTTACATTTTCTTCTGTCTATTTTTCTCTTTATTTTAAATGTATTTTTTTAATCAGAGGGAAAAGAACAATAAACAGCATACATAATAAAAGAATAATGGAAGAGAGTGTTTTAACAATGATCAGAACTAAATCTGTGTCTGTCTGCTTAGACCTTAAAGAGAGACATGTTTTAAATGTGAGCCTTTTTTCTTTGGAAACCCTGAGAGGTACTTCCAGAGCGAGTCTGCCTGTGTGTGTGTGGGTGTGGGTGTGGGTGTGTGTGCATCATGGATGCATCATGGAACAGAAGTGCATCCTTTAGATATGGTCAGAGAATAAGGATTTAAGCACCAAGGCAGCTTAGAGGGCAAGACTTGTTAAATATTTTTAGTTCATTCTTCCTTTGGAATGTGATGAAAACTGTGATCTTTTCCTCTGAAAAGTACACAAGTATGTGAGTACAAAAAATACTCCCAAAATGTGACACACAATTTAAAGAGATTTATAGGTACACACCATCCCCACCCCTGAAGAGGCCATCTTAGTGAGTAGATATATCTAGGAGGCATCATCTAATAATATTTTCCCCATTGGCTTGTTGCCAATATCTGAAATTCCACCGTTAGCAACTTCTTTAACCTTTGAGTTAAGCATTGCCTTCCCTTGGGTCACCTTTTAAATTGTAGGTATTCCTAGGAGGGATAATTTAATTATTAACACCTTAGTGAGAAGTGGTTTGACAAGAGGGGAAGAGAATTATGTAAGCACTATTTTTCTGTAGTTTTGGTAAAGGTAATTGAGAACTAGAGATCACTTAATAATAATAGCTGACACATATATAGGCATCACAGACACACACACACACACACACACAGCTTACAACAACACCATTCTCCTGATGAGGAAATTGAGGCACAGCTTGATTAAATAACCTGTCCAAGGTCACATAATTATTTAGTTGTAGAGCCCAGAATTGACTCATTTTTCAGAGTCTGTGCTTTTAACTAGTATCTGACACTATTCATAAAAGTACCTATTTTAAGAATTCTACGAAAGGCCAACTCTATAGACTTTCTTGTTGCTGTTGTCAATTTTCGGAACTCACTTCTCTCACTCTTCTTTCCTTCTTTCTTCCTTGTGTGGTACCCTCTTTTCATTCAAGAAGATCATAAAGCGAGATTAAATCACTCCAATTCCCAGGAATCTAAACTGTAAGAAAGTGTAGGGACAGGTGTTTCCTCTTTGTAGATAGGAAATGTGGCACAGAGGGAGGCTAAGTCACAGCAGAGGCCGAATCAGGAGAAGGATAGCGTTCTCCTGATTCCTGGTCAATGCAGCCACTTCGAGACTAGAAAGACCTGAGCTAGCTTGGAGATGATGAATGGGCACTGAGTAATCAGAAAAAAAAACCAAACTCACTAAAGTATGGCTACCATAGTGTATGTTATTAAAGCCATTGTGCCTCGGACATTTCATTCAATAAGTGAATTTCTATGTAATCTTATTAGTTAATGATAAGACCTATTCATTATGACTTATTTATCAGTGTTTCCTGGGGGCCAACATATGCTATTTATTGCATTGCATGTATGGTAGTGCACATTTATACTTCTTTTGGTAATAAAAACAACTGGTACTTATTTGTAGGCTATTTACAACTATGGTGTAAAGGCACATTTGTAAACAAGAGTCACAGCTTTATAATTGCTAGTGTTGGGGAAGCTGCCTACCCTTTTGAAAGACAATCTTTTTCTAGATACTATTTTCCAATAAAGCATGTGTTTTCATGTGGAAATACAATATGTCTTGTCATTTTATAGGGTGACTATTAAGTAATTGAACTAATGTGTTAACAAATATGTTAAAACATATTTTAATGAGAGTTTTTATTCTGAAAACTACTACATTTCATCAAGTCTAAGACACCGCTGATCTAAAAATGCACTGGTTGGAAATGCTAAGAAAGAAAAAAAACTATCGATTAATCTCTGACCAAAGCTTTCTTACACTGATTTTAAGATGCATCTGTACGCAAGAGGTGTGAAACAGGAAAGAAAATGGTGACTTCAAATCAATAAAATAAAATTAGTACTAACCTGAAATGAAAATTTATATAGTTAAGATATTTTCCATTGTTCACAGAATTTTGAAACTAATTCCACTTTTACATTCAGAGCACAAAAGAGTTTCGTCTCCCACTCAATATTTTTTTCACTAAAATCAATATTATCCAGTTTGATAGCCTTCCCTTATTCACCAGATATGAATCTGATTAACTTTTGGTAGTTTCAAAAACTTAAATCTGCATTCAGAGGATAAATACTTGTTTTGCTTCTAAGGATAATCAAATAAAATGTGTTGCAGTTTCTAAGGACTGTTTAACAAACAGGGTTTCAAAACTATCTTGAGCAATTATTTGAGCATACCAACTGCCGAGTTGAACCTGGGAGGGTTTCAATACTCATTTAATGGAAAAGTTCTTGTGCATTCGTGTGCTCAAAAATTTCATCACATACAACCTCCGATCTGTTACTTACAGATCATTGCAAGCTAGAGAATCCCCTAGCCAGCTCTCTCTTGAGGGATCCCCAGGGAGTATCTGCTATTACTTTGGCAGAAAGGTGGGCTAGCTCCCTTTCCCTGTACTTTGCAGTGGAGAAGCGAATCACTGGATTGGAGGCTGCAGGAACTGGGACCAACTGCATGGGCAGGGAAAGGCACTGTGTCTCAGCTGGGTCAGGAGGAGGAGCTTTCACCCTACAAGTGGATTTCATCGTCACTGGAAGTCAGAGGGATGGGAATCTAAAGAGCCAACTTGCCCCTTTTTTCATACCCAACCCCTCACTCTTACTTGGGATTTGTTGAGCTTCTTGGATTGGTGGGTTTATACTTTTCATCAAATTTGAAATGTTTTTACCACCATTTCTTCAAATATTTTGTTTGGTCTCCTCATCTCTCTCCTCTTCTTTGGAGCCTGCAATTATACATATATTAGCTGCTTGAAGTTGTCCCACAGCTCCTTGATGCTCCTTCCCTATCTAGTCCTTTACTCTCTGGTTCATTTGGGATAGTTTCTGTTGCTATGTCTCCAAGTTCACTAATCTTTTCTTTTGCAATGTCTCATCAGTTCTTAATCCAGTGTATTTTTCATCTGAGACATTGTAATTTTTGTCTTTAGAAGTTTGATTTGGGTGGTTTTTAAACAGTGTCTTCTATGTCTTTCCTTAACATACTTTTAAAATGCTTTTTATTTTGAAATACTTATAGGTTCTCAGGAAGTTGCAAAAATAGTGTGGAGAGTTCCCATATACCCTTAATCTAGTTTCCCCATTGGTTACATCTTATGTAACTATAGGACACTATCAAGACGAGGAAATTGACATTGGTACAACATGTGTATATAAGTTCTATGCCATTTGATTACACTTGTAGATTAGTATAGCCAGCACTGCAATCAAGATACTGTGCTTTTTGAACATTATATTTTCCTGCATATGGAAAATAAAGTTGTATTTTTCTGCTTCTATGCATGCCTTGTAATTTTTTATTAGATGCCAAGCGGATGTGAATTTCATCTTGTTGGGTGCTTGTTTGTTGTTGTCGTTGCCGTAAGTTTGCTTGAGCTTTGTTCTGGGACACAGTTAAGTTACCTGGAGACAGGTGACTTAACTGTGTCTGATCCTTTGAGGTCTGCTTTTAAGCTTTGTTTTGCTGGACCTTAGAGGTCCTTAGAGGAGTCCTTAGAGGAGTCCTTAGAGGAGGACTGACTTTCCTTCTGTGTACTCTACCCGATGATTCTGACTGCTGGAGACATGTCCTGTGCCTGGCCTGTGGGAGCCCCAGTGATTATGCCTTTGCTTCTTCTGGCTGTTCTTTCCCCAGACTCGGCGAGGGGGGTCCTCACAGGCATGCACTGCAGATCTCTGGAGCTCTCTTTTGCAGCTTTTTCTTCTCTGGTGCTCTCCCTGTGAGCCCCTGGAGCCCCGTTGGCCTGTGGAACTCCCAGTTCCACTCCTCAACCCAGAGAGACCTATGGTCTCTGCCTGGGTTCCTCCTTCGTGGTCCATATTCCAGCTGCCCAAAAACTCTCCGGGTGGTAAGCTGTGACAATTTAGGGCTCCATCTGTTTCCCTCTCAGGGAACACTGTCCTGTGCTGCCTGATGCCCAGTGCCGGAAAACCGGTGTTTCATATAATTGTCTGGGTTTTTTTCGTTATTTAAGGTAGGAACACTCCTCACCTTTGAATCTAAATTTCCTTGCATTTTCATGTCTAAATTTCCTTACATATGAACTTCATTAATAAAAGGGAAACAAACCTGTGCTTGGAAGGAGGATGTGGCCCAGCAGACCAACTTAAGTTCCTTCATTCCCTGTGAAGGGGTTTGAGCGCAATTTTGGAGTTGGGTTTTTAATTTTCCTTATTCGTAAGACTGGTCACTGACTGACTTCTTTGTCATATACTAATGAGTTTCAGTGCTTTCCAGATATTCTGCTAATATTTAAATGTGCAACAAAAACTGTTGAAATCACCTCTGCAATATCCTGACCTGCCACCCTGTACTACCTCAGAAGGGTCCTTGCAACTCTCAGGAAACACACTGAGGTCATGTCTAGTCCTGCCGATTTTGATGACCCTGAATCACCCCCTACCCACAAAGAGACCTGTGTGACAATGTCGGCACCTGTGGGACACATCAGAGCAAGGTCCAAGGGGGCCTTCATCTTTGACATCGGGTACAGGACTCCCAGGACCTGCTGCTCGGGCTCTGGCAGGCCACACTCAACAGGGAGGCCTTTCAGCATTAACCCTGCAAGTGGTGCCGGCCTTCCCTTAGCTCGCGTTTATTGAGTCATCACAGTGTGTCTGGCTGGGGGCTAGATGCATTGCATTTATAATTTCATGTGATCCCCAGAGCTCACAAGGGCCAGGAACAGGACATGTTCCCACCAGTCAGAATCATTGGGTAGAGGACTCCGAAGGGTATCATCTCTGTATTGAAAGAAAATTAGTCCTACTTTGAAGGCTGCTCTCGTCCAACCTAACAAAGCTTAAAAGCAAACCTCTAAAGGATCTGTTTCCAAGTGACTTAACTGTGTCCATTATTGGACTCATGGCTAGTCCTCAGGAAAAACCTTTTTTTTCTATCCAGTGAAAAAACAATTATTTTTTTCTGATTACATAAATCGTAAAAGCTCATAGAAAATTCTCGACAGCCACTAAGACTCCTCATGAGTTAAAACTGGGCCCCCTGCGGTTGCCCTGGGGAGATGAGTCTGTTCCATGGCTAGCTGTTCAAGGACTTCGGGCTTCTCTCTTTAGAGCAGGGATTTCCAACCTGTGGACCACAGACTTCAGGCCATACCTCATTTGACTTAATCCTCACAATCTTCCTCTGAGGTTGGGTAGGGTTAATCTGTTTTTCAGATGATAAAATTAGTGTTTAAAAATGTTCATACACTTGCCCAAGCCCTCATATCTGGCATTTGGTGGAGACAGAATTCTTGCCACATGTATCAAAAGATAGGACCACTATTCTAGAGAATACAGCGTCTTTCTTTGCAGAGTCACTGAGTCTCTGGATGGCATGAGGCTTCAGTTAGGGGGCCTTTCCTGAGATTTTAGGAGATAGTGATACAGCAACTCTTTGCCTGGCTCTTGGAACTTCATTGTTACCTTGAAAACAGTTTTTTAAGACTTGAGTTCTGATTCATTCAATAAAAAACCTTTATTCTGAACTACAACAGACACTAAAAAAGGTATGCAATTAATTCTTTTCATGCCTTCCTGCAACCGCAGATAGAATTGATCTAATCCGTGCATCCTTTGTTGAGCATTTCTGCGCAACCCTGAGGTGCCTTTTTTGTGGGTCTCTTGGCTGGCAGACTGAACCCCTTTTGGAGCTAGGGGAGACAGCTTATGGTAGAAGGTGTGGATTCATAGTCTGTGGAAGCAGGGCCTGTGTACACTCAGGAGTCTGTGCCTGAGCAAGAGAGATCACACAAGTTCTCTGTAAATGCGCCAGACTCGGCGCCCTGGAATTTGAGTCCAGTAGCGGCAAATAGGGTGTGGAAGATTACACTTCTGTCCCTGTCAGTGGTTAGGACTGAAGCCCTGTGGCATGCCGAACTGCAAGGAGGGAATGACTCAGCCAGGCCTGCAGCCTAACATATAGGGATGAGGGGCAGGCTGTTCCTGACACTTTTCTTTCCATAGAACTTAAGTTAAACAAAGAAGTGCTCATAAATATGAGAAGGAATGTGATTGATTGGCAAGGGAAAATCTGCTCAATGGCCTTTAGTCTATGGGCTTATGGAAATGAAGAAAAATAATTTAACTCAAAATTTGAATTATCATGGTATTGGCATCCTCACTTAACGTCTTAATCTTTTAGAGACTAGAGCATGTGTGTATGTTAGGACAAATGCAGAGTCACAGACAAATGAGCTTGTGTTGAGAGTTTCTGCTTACTGTGAGTAGATGAATTCTGTTCTGTCTGAGGGCAGATCCAGCCCTATCACTGGTTAGTGAATATGCAGACCTAGCCAGGTGAGAGATGTGTCCAGGCCAGAGTGAGATTTCTAAGGACCAGTGCTGATGGTAAGGGGATGGAGGAGGGAGTGTGAAAAAGACACCTGCAAAACCAAGCACAGGGTGACATGAAGCCAGAGGACTTTGAGAACTTTTCACCTGGAGATGAGAGAGGACTCACGAGGGCTAGATGGCAGCCAGAGAAGATCAGGAAGCAGGCCACGACTGGACGAAACTGATGATCTCAAACACACCTGACTATAGGGCCATGCTAAACCTATGTCACTTCACACTAAGTATCTTGATCCAGCATCCTGTTTCATCCCATACCATCTATGCCTGTGCCCACCATGCTTCACCTGCGCTGACTTCTTTCTGTTCCTCCAACTTACCAAGCCCATTCCCATCTCAGGGCCTTTGCACATGCTACTCTATCCACCTAGAATGCCTCCCTTTCCCTCCCTATATGTACATGATGGTTTATTTGAAGTGAGGTCTCAATCAAATGTCACTTCTTTGTCTATCTTGTCTGAAGAAACCCTCAGCCAGTCACTCTCTGTTACATTACCCTGTTTTATTGTCTTTACAGCACTCATCACTCTGAAATCATCTCGTTTTTTGTTGACTTATTTAGAGTCCTTTTCCTCTTACTCAAATATAAGGGCTATGAGAGCAGGAGCTTTTTCTGTTTAAATGGTCATCACATCTCCATTGCCTAGAATAGGACCAGACTCATAGCCAGGGTTCAATAAATGTCTCTCCAATGAGTGAATGAATGAAGGAATGCATGAAGTCAGACACAGTTGAAGAAAGCGAGTCAAGACTGACTTACCAAACAATCTATAACTATATTTTGGTTACACTAACCTGAGAATAAGGAGTCTGTGCTCTGGTATCTAAGGTTTTGTATTGTGTTTTAAGTGTCTGACATTGACTAAGGGCTTAATAAATATTTGTTGGATAAAAATTTAATGAAAGATCATTTTTACAAATTCTACTCTTGTTTCAGCTGAATTAAATTGGTCCTTTGTAGACTAGGTAATCCAGGTGACTCAGAGGGCAAAGCAAGCTTGGGGGTGATAGGTCATTCCCACAGGAAAACTGAGAAAGCCTCAAGTTTTGAGTCATCTTTTGAGTTAAACAGATATTGAATTTATTAGTAAATCATTTTTTAAAAGTAAAATGAGTTGATATAGAGGTAAAATAAAAATCAGCATGTGTTAAATATAAATGGTTATTATTTTTAACTTAATAGTTTCATAACTCAGACAAAAAGCAAGTCTTTTAATTCTTGAGGGCAAATTCTAGCTGACGTGTTGGGGTGGAATTCATCCAGAGATGAGCCAGGGTCTGGTATGTGGCTTTGACGTAGTGAATGGGAGCTGTCGTTAGCACAGGATTGGAATGTGACCTTCCTTGGTTGCAACTGAGACCAAAGGCTAATAGCCGGAGTGCGGGGCAGCTGTGGCACACTGGACAATGACCTGACCTTTCTGGGCTTCAACCTTCTCACTGGAAAATGGAGAGGTTGAAATGAATAAAGAGGTTAAAATGAATAACCCCATTTGCTGTATTCTTGTCTTTATTTCTTATGTCCATTCCCTCACACTGAATCCATGTAGCCACTATGGTTATCAGAAACCACTTGTTAATACACTTTATATTTTGAAAAGAGACTTGTGATCTGGATAAAATTTAGGCCATCCCTTCCTTTCAGCATCTCCCATATCACACCCACATGGCTAGCTTTTTAGCAGCTTCTTTTATTTTTATCACAGTTATCTAGGATTTTTTTCTTCTCTGGGTGGATGGTACTGCATGTACGTTTGGGAGAGACTATTCAGTCTACAGGCTAATGCACAGAAGCCTCGGACTTCTGCAAATGCCTCTGAGGCCCCTAGATATCCATTTTATAAACATGTGTCCACGCTGCTGTTTCGGTGGTCTGCCTGAAGTGCTCTGAGAGTGGTCAACCAGTGGACATGCAGAGATTATACTTGGAGGACGGCAAGCTAAGTTTTGACTTTTCTGCTTGCTAAGGCAGTGTTTACCCTGAAGGAAAAGAAGGCTTCAGCTCCAGCTTCCATTTTCAAAAAATTAAGCAATATGAAATCTGCTAAATATTTCTTCTAAATGCTAAAAAAATAAACCAAATTATTCTCAATTATATATTTTTAAATTATATATTTGTTAAACTATATATTATATATTTTTTAAATGTTACTGCATATACATGCACTCTTTAATGTGTTATGTATCAGCTAATTAGTGCATTACCATCCTTCCTGTATTCAATGTTTACAGTATATTATTCACATTTCACAGATATTGGAGCATAATTACCATTTTATATTACAAAACTTTATAGTTTGTATGCTTGATTTTTTAAATATATTCATAAATAAGAGATATGGGACATCAAAGCCCGGAGAAGGCAACTGTGTATTTTTTTCCTCCCTCTCTCCCACTTATTGTCCTTTTTTCAGTTAAAATAGTTATAGTTATATAAGAAAATACAAAAAAGCACAAAGAAGAATTTTTTAAAAAAAATCACTCTTCACCCCACCATCAAACAATAACCCCATATGAACTTCAGAGATCATACTATACATGCTATTTTATATTCTGACTTTTCTTTATATAAAATATGAATATGGTTTCATTTAATGAAATGTTCATCTAAATATGATTTTTAATAACCACATGATATTTCATCCTTAGCTGTCCATAACATAACCCCTGTTGTGAGAGGCAGTATAGATAGAGAATAGGGTCTGAAGCAGACATCTTATTTTTTACTAGCTGTGACCAAGTTATGTACTCATCCCAGTCCTCATTCTCCTCACCCATAAAATGGGATAAATTTTTAGAAGTAGAATTACAACTCTGATACTTATCGCTAGATCCCCCTTCATAGAGGTTGTACCAATGCCCACTCCATAGCACTGTGAGAGAGAGCAGTCACTCCACAGTGCATGATGTTGCTTCCGGAAGTTCGTTATGGTGGAGAATGGCAACTGCCCAAGTGAGGATCTTTGCAGTTCTCCGAAATCACTGAATATTGAACAATTGTGATTTATTCAACTTACTCTTCAATATTTATGTAATCTTCAGGCAAAGATATGAAAAATTTAATAATGTTCATTTTTTGTGTTTAGTATATTAGTCTGATTTTTGCTTGACAAGATATTTGTATTCATATGAAAATTTGCACTTCACTACATTGTTTTCCCTCATTGAAACTATTTTCTATTTTGTAGAAAAAAGCAACAAGTCTTGGGAGCAGTCAACCCTCCAGAACCCCTGCTGGTGAAACAGCCCCAGCCACCAAGGTCAGTCATTTCCTGAACATGAAAAGCCCCTGCTCTACAGGTGTGTCATTAGTGGGTGGGGCCTGTGGAGAAGGCAAACAGTGCCTGTATATCACGGCAAGGTTTTGAACAAAGTATCATTTCTGTGCTGGAGGAGGCGATGTCATTTCCTAATAATGATTTGAATGATTTAAAACCTAGTAAACCATTATGTTATAATTCTCCCTGGCATATAATAATATGCCCAATAAAATAATTATTATCATAAATAGCTATAGATAATATTGGACTTTTTCACGTACTATAAGTAGAAATATAGTCCTCCTACTTTTTTTTTTTTTTCCTGTGAGGAAGATCAGCCCTTAGGTAACATCTGTTGCCAATCCTCCTTTTAGCTGAGGAAGATGGGCCCTGGGCTAACATCCGTGCCCATCTTCCTCTACTTTATATGAGACGCCGCCACAGCATGGCTTGACAAGCGGTGCGTCGGTGCACGCCTAGGATCGGAACCTGTGAACCCTGGGCCGCCAAAGCGGAATGCACGCACTTAACTGCTGAGCCATGGGGCTGGCCTCTAGTCCTCCCACTTTTTCAGAAAATAATTCAGATCCTCTTTCTGAGCATTAACTACATCAGGCTCTCTGCTAAATGCTCTATGTAATTATCTTATGCAATCTCCTCACAATCTTATAAAAATTATTATTCCTCTATATCTGAGGAAACCAGAGCTCAGAGAGGTTAAGCAACCTTGACAAGATCACAAAGCCAGTAAGATGGAGGTAGGGTTCAAACCCAGGTTTCCTGTTCACAGAAGGTTCTCAACATGCTGGACCTCATAAGTTCTGATTGAGCATTCTTTGGTAATATAACACTTCAAAGCTTTGCAACTTAGAAAAATCACTGAAACGTTGCCTTTCAAGAGAAGAAACTATAATTTAGCTAGCAGTTTTCAATATATAAAATAGACTATTAGGCATAGTCTCTATCTGGAAAGAGTATCAAGTCCTTTATTTGAAATTGCAAGATTGGTCAGTTATCTCAAGTTGCTGTGCAATCATCACTCTAGCAGTAGAGACAGACATGCAGCGTCATGAAAGGCAAATCATTAGTAATTTAAATGTGGCAAAGACTGAACAAACCAGAACAATAATCATTAGTAAGGCTTGGAACCTTGATCTCAAAATAGCTCCGAGGCCAAAGGGTAACCAACCAAACAGATCAAAGTGGTCCAGGAGGCCAGTAGTCTGACCTATATCACTGAGGAGATTTATTTTATCTTTTATGACCTTTAGCTCTTGTTTTATGTGACCAGACTCATTTACGTAGAAGCAACATTCTTTTCCTAGGAGTGTGCACGTACCCCCTTGTTGAGCAGTTAGGATGTCAAGAGCCCTTTGATTATCTGATACAGTCCCTGTTAGGGAATCCAGGAATGTTGTTGTTGAGCCAAGGCTCGAGCAGTTTAACTGCAGAATTTGCCAGTTGAGCTATGGTTAGGCATAAAATTTTTATCAACAGGTCATCATGGACAATATCAATCCAAAGGACAAAGCCTTTGGCGATGGTCATCAATGGAGAGCAGATGGGGTATAAAAAGAGGTCACCAAGTTTCATCTAGACCTATGAGATGGCAGTTGGTTTTTTTCATTCAACAAGAACTTGAAATGGAATATTATGATTTCCTAAAAGGCATTATTCTGTCATATGCCAGCTGTCTAGACGTTCATAAGCCCATGGTTTCCTGTAGTAATCATACACAGAGGTATCCCCAAAGGGGGGCACATAGTATGCAATGCCTTCTAGTTCTGTAGCAGTGTCCATGGTGAGGAGCACTTGGTAAGGTCCTTTCCAATGGGGATTGAGGGCTTGGATCTTGCTCTGATGAGGCTTCCAGAATACCCAATCATCGGGCTCTAGACTGTGACCAACAGGATTCCTTTAAATTGGAATCCAAGAGAGCTTCTTTAACCTGTTGATGATAGGCTTGACCATAAGACATTAGAGACTTATAGTAGCCGGTCTTACTAGCATAAGGCAACAAGGGATCAGGAGGAGGTTGTATACCAACAGACATTGATATGCTGGTGATTGTCTCATGTGAAGTTAGTTTATGTTTTCCAAAGAGGGTACTTTGAACAGTCGGTGAGACCAAAAGTAATACCCCAGCCAGGGGAGTTCAGCCTATAGGTATATAACAAAACCTCAAAGACAATTAACAGGACTAGAATCTAATATCTACAAAGGTGAGCACATAATTTTTCTCTCCACAAGTACCCTCATTTTTTTTTTTACCAAAAATAATTACAATAAAAGTAATTATATTAAAAACTTAGCCTGATTATTTATTCGAGTGAAAATAAGAATACTCACTGAGAGTTTCTGAATTCTGGAGGGATTAGGTAAGGAGAAAAAGTAAATGTTTCATCTTTGGTCACAAAAGTATGTCTTACCAAATTGTTGCTAGCTTAAGAGATAATATTTCTTTAAGTCTGGAAAAACAAAACATTAGAGCTCTTTCTCAGTTCATGTGGTCCCATGTAATTTAATATTTATTCTGCTTGAATCCAGTTTTTCCATTAGTTTTCTCTACTTTGCCTGGTGATTAAGGATGATAGGAATGGTGATAATTCCAAGAAGTTTGAAAGGTTGTTGTTGAGGTTTGTATGACTTACCCAGTGAAGTGGGTGCCTTGATCACTGGAGACTGTGGAAGGTATACCCCAAGTGGGAAATACATTTTCTAACAGTTTCTTTGCCATTGTGATGGCATCAGCTTTGTGGCAAGGGAAGGCTGCAATCCATCTGGAAAACATACATATAATAACAAGAACATAATGATAACCCATACTAGGTAGCAGTTGAATGAAATCCAGCTGCAGGTGCTCAAAGGACCCAGAGGGAGGAGTTCTGTGGCCTCTGGGGACAGAAATAGTTTTTCTTAATGCATTATGGTGGGTGAAGGAATGTAAAAATGAGAAAATGGGGTTTGCCAGGGAGCCGGAAAGAAACAAGTGGCTGTCTTGGGTTTCCCAGAGCCCTGACTTTGTTCAGTTTACAGCCACTGTTTACTCATCTTAATGTCTCTGATTCAAGAGCAGACTGTTGCCATGTTACAAGGACTTCAGGATGGCAAAAGTCTGGCAATGAGGGGTCAGTTTTTTTTTTAACTATTTGTAATCTTTGCTTTCCAGTGAAAACTAGGAAGCAGGCAATTATAAACTATATTAATCATATATTAGCATCCTATAGTAAATTAGCAAACCCACAAACACATTTCATAATTTCTGGAAGCATATTTCTCTTTACAGCAAACTTTTCAATGTGGCACAAGACATATCTATTAGTAACCCAAATATTGTTTGTTTCTCTATAAAGAAAAAAAATTAGAAAGCCAAAACTAGACAAATTTATATTTAGCAATCAATGTCTCAGTACACCATCCTATCCGGAAATGATTTAGATATTCAATGAATATCCATTATTTAGTTTAACTTAGTAGAAGCTTTTATCTTATTTACATTTATTTAAACTTATTTTTAACAATTATGCTGGGATTAGACGTGAAGTAGTTAACCGTCATTCCAAGTCATTCCCCCTGCAGACAAATTCTGCAAGAGAAACAGCATGAGCCCACTCGACCAGTAAACCCAGGTAGAAAAAGTTGTATGTTTGCATTACATTCAGCATTGATAACTCTGAAGACATGCCTGTTTTTATTAAACCAACTTAAACTATCTTATATTTATCAAGGATTATCTCAGATCACGTGAACTTGAAAAACATTTGGGTTAGTTTCTATATTTCTGAAAGTTTTAGGAATACTTAATTTATATAAATGTTTAATATTTATATAAATTATTTCAGGATTTCAGGATTTATTTACAATAAATGTTTAATGTTTATATAAATGTTTGGCAATAACATCTGGAGGTAGAAAAGTATCATATACATAGAGGGAGAGACATACATATGTAGACGTACAGATACAAACAGAGGTCTTTAAAAATTTTAGCCATGTCTCAGGTACCAAACTCAAAAGGATAGTTGGATCCAAGTTATGTTTCTGGCAGATGGACTAAATTAAATTTACCTGCTCAGATGGCCAAAGGTTTTTACTAAAAATTTTTTTTGCGTGCTGTAAGAATCTGTTTTAGAGCTGTTTTTGAAGTCATTTTGTCTTTTAGAAGCTTCTGCATACCAATCAAAGAATGCCTTTCATTGTCTCTGAGAGGTTTGAAATCCTCTCTTTTAAGGGTGACCCTTAAGGTGGACTTATCTGAAACAAAGCTTCCCCAGAATGGCCATTACAATTGCAAATTATTTCAAAAGTTCACCATTTTCACTTGCTTAGTTTTATATCTCTTATTTTCTAACCATGCATGCAAATAAACTAATTTAGGTATTTCAAATGAGCGCCATCGGGGCTATGCAAGTTTTAAATCATCCTTGGGTAATATGGGTCCATTGAGGTAAAAATTTACAAGAAGAGGACTATATTCTTTAAACATAAATCCAGCTGGGGTTCCTGAAGGAGGTTGATCATTTATGGTTATCCTAGAACAACTGTTCCCCATAATTGAGAGAGAGCTGTTCTCGGATGACCAAGGCAGGAGGGTATATGCTCTGGGTCAGGTATGTACTGTTTGTGAGGATCTTCCCAGAGTGTCACCAATGGGCCATTGTTCTCTCTCTTATGTCTTGGAAAATTCTGAGCACCAAGCCGTGTCAGGTTGCTCAAGGTACTAGGATGACCAGTCCTTTATTTGTACCTTCCGGATGAGCTTATGAAGTTCCTTCTGACCCAGGCATGGGGTATGTTCTTCTGTTCAATCTATCTTTTAAAATATTAAGTAAATATAATATAGTTATGGCAGATTAAAATATCGTGTAGGTAACATACAAATAACCAGTTTGGGAAACTGGTTCAGATCCAGCACAGTAATTCTCATATTTTAATGTGCATATTAAATCAGTGGTGTTTTTATTAAAATTAAAATTCTGATTCAGGGAATCTGGGGTGAGGCTGCGATTCTGCTCTTCTAACAAGCTCCCGCTTGATGCTGCTGTTGCTGGTCTGGCAACCACACCTGAAGCAGCAAGGATGCTGAATTGTGCTGAATGTGGGTTATTCAGACTACATGTACCTTAGATTACCTAAGCATTGATTAGAGAATCTGGTTAAAAGTGTAGATTCTCAGGTTCCAAGGCAAGAAGTTCTGATTCACCAGGTTAGGGTAAGGCCCAGGATTTTATATAGTTAATAGGTACCCCCAGGTGTTTCAGATGCAGATGATCTGAAGACCACACTGGAGAAAAGATGAGCCTCAGGGACTGGGATAGTCACAGCCTATCAGGGAGCAGAAATGTCCCTCTTCATCTCTAAGGAAAGGAACCCCTTTCTACCTGCTCTGCAGGATAAGAATCTTTGGAAAATTTATTTCATAACTGTGTGATTACTCATCTGTACTCTTCAGGAGCACAGAAATACTCGCCTTCACTGAGGGAGATATGCTGCCTAACACTGGGACCTGTGGGACCCAGGGCTCATCCCTGTTAGAGTGTGGCCCAAGTAAGTAACCCTGTGCTGTTTTTGTCACAGGAGAAATGAATGTCCGTGAAACCTAGATGAGCTGAGGTTTAGTTTTAAAAAAAAAGGAAAGAAAATACTAACAATAAGCAAAAAGGGAGTTTTTTAAGCTATATTTTCGTCAAGAAAAATTATAAGGACAGGGTCTTCTGCTCAGGAATTATAAAATATTAGAGTTGGAAGGGCTCCTACTTCACCAGCTGTATTTTACAGAAGTAAATGAAAAAAGGAAATAAAGAAGGTGGCTGTGAGGAACACTTTGCAGGGGAATTCGGAGGAACTCCACCTGCTTTGACTGCCCCGGGGGATGAGGGGTATAAAGCTGGGCAGATGAGCTGTCCCCCTTTTTAATGCCAGCTGGCCCACCTCTGCCTTGGCTGGATGCAGCACTGAGTCATTGCTCTGCTACATCTGAGTCACTAGCTAGGCCTGAGGTCGCAGCTTCTCAACCACTGATCCCCACCTCCTCCTCCACTCACACCCCAAGCGCAGTGTCCGGACTCTATTGTCATTGGTTTATAGCATTGGGAAAAGTTGGCTTTCCATATTTCTTTTAACATTTCATCTCTTCTCTTCACCCCATCATTCATTCTATATTTATTAGTTGGCATTCTTCTATAAGAAAGAGCATTTTCTTTCCCCCATTTACTTATTTATTCATTCATTTATTTATAGCAGTGTGGACTTATGAATTCTTATTTTATTCAATGGCTTAAAATTCATTCTTATTATTTATTTTGATATTTTTAGTCATAACATGTATAATAATTCAATAGAATTCTGACTCTGTTAAACTGCTCTTCAAAAAAAATCCATTATACAATTTGAAATGTATTTCGAATCCCTCGTGGTGGTGATTAGTAATTTGCTTAATAGTTTAAGAAGATATTTGGGGGCGTGTATTTGCAAGAGCACCCGCCCTTGCTCCCTTATTTTGGGAGAGTCAAAGGGTGACAGCCTAGGAGCGGGAAACCTCTGCCATCAGCCGGCGGTGTGCACACGGCCCGTGGCCCGCATCGCAGACTGCGTTATTAACTTAGCCAGCCTCCCGGCTGCCACCCCGTGACCAGTCGGCGCAGGGAGCACCTCGCTCTCGGGGCGGCGCCGCCGGGGAGGAGGGCGGGGAGCAGCTGCGTCGCCGTCCCGGGACCGCCCCTCCCCGCCCCGTCACTCTCTGCCGGCTTGGGCTCAAAACTGAAACCGCGGGGGCCGAGCCCAACCAGGAATGCAAACATCCTGAAAAACCAGCAGGAGTGTCTGGGCCGGGAGCCGGACGCAGTGAGTACCGATTTCGGCCGCTTCTCTCCAAGGCTGCGTCAGCTTCCCTGGAAGGCAGCCCGAGCCGCCGCCTGCGCGCCTGGCCCTGCGCGCCCGAGGCTCGGACCCTGCTGCTGGCTCTCCGGGCTTGGACGTGCGCTGTTGTTAGTCTCTTGACCCTGAAGATACATTTCTTTCCAAATGGGTTCGAAGTTAAGTTGTGTTGCTTGTCGACCCCTTCTCCCTGTCAGTGACACTGTTGCTGGCTCTTCAGCTGGAAATGTGTCTGGTGACCGGATGCGGCAGGGTTACAAAACCAGGGATTTGTGATTTGGCATTTTTATCTCTAGGGCTAAACCTCTCCTCCTCCCTCAGCTCTGCCCCCACCACTCTGCTGACCTCCGTTTTAGAGAATGAGCTCACTCTGTATAACCTTTCCATGTACCTTATACATGCTGGGTGTGGTGTGGCAAATGTTGTAACATGTTCCGGTTCTATTTCCTTGAACTCGACCTGAGACTGTGGTCGGATAATATCACTAAAAGGTACTTTGTATATATCTTTCAAGAATGCAAAGTGTTTTCATAGAGATTTAACAATCTCTTCTCTACTGTGAGGGTCCCAGGGTTCCTCAGGTATAAATGTGCAAGAGGCAAGTTCTTTATTCCCATTTCACAGCTGGAGAAAATAAGGCAGAGTTTAGGAAGCTTCCTTAAGTGGCGGGATCTTGGAGCCTCTGACTAGTTCTCTAGGAACCCACCTATGCATCATAGGAATGCTTACTCAGTAGCTGCATTGAGAGAGAAAACCTCTGCACTGCAGGGAAGGTCAATAAGGAGTGGCATCTACTGTTCAAAAGAGGAAAGTTTATTTTCTAATAACTATAGAGTGCCTCTGCCTGACATTTTGTTTGTGGGCGCTGAATTCAACCTTTGCACACTGATTTTTCAGTATCTAAAAGGAGATTTGTTGCTGGGAATGTGGTGTGGAGGGAGTGCCTGGGTTCTAGAAGGCAGTATAGGATTAAAACAAAATAGTGACATTTAGCAAAATCATGCTGAACTAGGAAAGGCCACATCTGCTGACTGATGGAGGAGGGATGGGCGGCCAATAGCAATGAGGGTGGTGTGGGAATCCTGTGCAAGCAGTGAGGACTCTTGGTGTCTGTTATAAACAAGGGAGCTTTACCCGCTGCCTGACAGTGCTTAAGAAGCAGCACGTTCAAGTATAAATGTTGACTGTGGTTCAGTTCACATGCTTTGAGAGACGATTCCTGATGCATGAGAGGAGTTGATTATATAGTATTAGTGGTGAGTTCAGTTCCTTGATTGTACTCTGAAATGCTGGAGTATTATTCCCACAATGAAAATTTCAAAGGTATCACATAAAATAACAGTTTGAAAGAATGAAACCAAAAAGAAAAGAAAGCCGTTAGGAAAACATGAGGAATTAATTTGAACTAACTTCTTAAAATCGGCCAACTCTTTATGTTCCTATTCATTGTTTATAATAACAGTTATATCATTAAGGCATCACTACGTCTTAGGTGAAACTATTTACTTTTCCCAAAATGTGAACTATCTAATTGGCCAGTCCTGTTTAAATAAAAAATCCACAACCTATGTTCTGTATACATATATATCTTTGTATCTTCTCTTTCATTGTACCTTACAATGCCCTCATTTTAGAGACTATGTGAATCTAGAATATATGTTTTAGCACCAATGTCTGACCTCATGAGAAGAATGTATTTTATCCTATAGTTTTTCTGATATATTGAATGAATAATCTGCATACCTGGAAAATACAATGGGTCTTCACAAACAATTGCATTTTATTTTTCTCTGCGAAAAGCTTTTAACTTAAAAATGTCAGCTACCCAGTATTTCTCAACAGGGTAGTATAGGTATTTGGGATGACAATTGTTAATTGGGCAGGACTGTCTTGCTCCCACTGAATGCCTGAGCATGACCAAAAGCAATCTCACACATTTTAAAATACCCTTTAGTTGGGTGCTACCTGCCCTTGTTAAGAACAGTTGAGCTACACTATTTTTATGGAAAGCCATCAAAATAATTACTCAGTCCCATTATTTCCAATTTTTAAGGGCACTTTACAACATCTCTTAAGACATGCTGACTTCTATATATAGTCATCCATCACTGAACAATGGGGATATGTTCTCAGAAACACGTCAGTAGACAATTTCGTCATTGTGTGAACATCCTAGAGTGTACTTACACAAATTTAGATGGTATAGCCTACTACACACCTAGGCTCTGTTGTGCTAATCTTATGGGACCACCATCTTATATGCGGTCTGTCATTGACTGAAACATTATGTGGTGCGTGACTGTATTTGGACACTGGAGATTTGGGTGGAGGCTGTGCGTAATCCTACTGCCGGCGAGGTGATGTTGTTGCCCTTGTGCTCTCCTGTCTACACTAGGAAATAGTAATAAATTTTTAGAGAGTGACTGTAATAGTTTCCAGAAAAAGAATGGATCAGCATAATCTGTATTAGAACAGAGCATTAATAGTTACAGCAACATTTCCTGAAAATTACTATGTTCTAGGCACATGCTGAGTACCTTACATGATGTATGATAATGCAGCAATGGAGTAGATACTCTTATTACAGCCATTTTACAGATTAAGAAAGTAAGAACCTGATCTCTTAACCACCACACTATATTGTTTCTCAGGACACATTTAATAGCTCTCCCTAAAATACTTTCCAAAAAATGAGCTCCAAAAAATGAGCTTCAGTGCTCCTTCTCATTCAGTGCATGAAAAGTTATCAGACAGGAAAGCCTCATTTGGTCACATGGTTTCATTTAGCTATGGTTACTTCTGTTCTTAGAATGCCAGCTTTTTACTCTACTGTGAGACCTTTGAAGATAGGATCCACATCTTTGTAGCCCCATAGCATCTACTCTGGTAACTTCTACATAGTAATTGCTCAATAAATATTTACTGAATTGAAAAAGAAGATTGGGGTTTTATCTTCTTATGAATAAGCCCTAAGATGCTGTTTCAGTAGTATAGAGATTTATCCTGGGTAGGTAGAAAAGGTAAAATTATATTCATTTTTATTCTCTATGATTTACAAATAGAGCTTTGAAACTTAATATCTGTCCTTTGGGAAAAGATTAAAGAGTGGGTAATCGAAAAAGATTAATAAAGAACCCTTTTTCTTCTTCTTTTTTTGGATGGGGGCTCTACAAGGGGCCAGATGTGGTGCTAGGGATACAGAAGTGAAGTATGGTCCATATAACACGTACAAAAACAAAGCTGCTGTCAAAGCAGAGTGAAAGGTTGAGGGAAGGGGGATGAGGTTCAGCTTGGGGCCTGTTTTTCTGGAATTGGGAACATAAATCCCTTAAAGGAGATCTACAACCGGGAGGCCAGTCTAAAGCAGAAAATACCAGTTGCCAAGATGGACGCAGACCCCAAGGACTGGAATGTTACTCAAGTGGAGTACAGTCACTCAGAAGCAGAGCTCTTAGAAGTCTGATAAACATCCAGCTTCCCAAACATTGGCTCTCCTCATTCATATTCTCTTCATCTCTTCTTTCCATACTTGCCCCTAACTACCAGTCAAGACACTACAGTCTCCCCCTGCACACTTGTACGGGTGCTGTTATGTGGGATTGAGAGTTCTGATTAATTCTAGGATTCTCCAGTGAGATGTTCTTGACTGTCCCTTGTAGACAGGCTGGATTTCCGTCAAGTGTCAGATGTACCCGAGATTTCCATTTTGTCCTGGGTTCTACATGGTTTAACTGGAGACCCCACAGCTGACTGGGTCTGTGTTGTCAGTCCTTTAAGCCAGCTGTGAGAGTGACAAATTCCTGCCGCTCATCTTCCTCTTTCTTTCTTCATCACCCAACCCAAGATACAAGAGAGGATAGACAAGGTCATCAACAGTCAGAATAACTTACCCCTGAATTCCAGACATGTATCTCTAAAGACACATTTGTCTCTATCTAGTTTCTTGTTTGGTATTTGGCAGCCAGCACCTGGGGATACATATCCTTAGCAAGACAAGGATCCGTGTTTACTCACCTTTGACCGTTTTCACTGGTTCCTCTCACAGGAATAATTGGCATACCTTAGTTACAGAGTTGCTGCTCTGTCTGTTTTGTTGGTGGTGTTTGATTTTTTTTCCTATAGATCCGTTTGCAAATAAAATATAATAAAATAACCTAAATAAATATAAAATTAAAAAATATAAAATTATTATAAAAAATATAAAATTATATATAAATTTTATATAATTATATATATAATTATATTATATTTATTATATATATATTTATTATATATATTATTATATTATAAAATTATATATAAAATAAAAAATATATAAAAAAATATAAAACTAAAAAAAAAATAAAAAAAATAACCTAATGTTGAGTTTTATTTGGGGAGGATTTCTTATATGCTGGAAATAGGATTTCGGTCTGCTTTTTTTGATTAATCAAGTTAACTTTCATAAACTCTTTTTTTACTTTTCCAACACACTTATAGTTTTCCTCAGTTCTATAGGCCCTCTGGCATGTACTGATCGTAATTGATAAGAGGTTGGTGAGAGCTGACGGCAGCATTGACTAGAGTTTCACCATGAGTCTTGCTGATGGACTCCTGAGGAATGAAGAATGTAACGGTTACGTTCTTCCTTAATTCTCCCCTTAATTGCAGAGTTGTGCTTTAACAGTTGGGGTCTCCTTAGAAAAGAGATCTTCATCCTCAAACAGAGAATGCAGGCCGATAGGGTAATTCCAGACTAATTCATAGCCCCAGAGCTCTCCCAGTCCTTGTCCTGGGGATGTGCTGCACTCCCTTGGAATTCTCTTACACAGTGTCTTATGATGTGCAGTCTGGAGAGTATCTGCATCAAATTCACCTGGGTTACTTATTTAAAAATGGAGATTTCCCAAGCCCCACCTCAGACCTACCCAATCAGAATCACTGAGGAATCTATGGCTTAGTAAACTCTCTAGGTAAATCCTTACACCTGTTAAAGGACGGTACAGAGCCTATCTGTAAGTAGTCTTCTTCTGGCCTTAGCAGTGCAGTGAAGTCTTGGTGAGAATTCTAGCCATCCACAGGGCCTCAGACTTCTGAACCATACTGAGGGTCCCCCATGAGCTGAACTGATGGATGTTCATGGCCCACTTTTGGAGCCTAAGCAAAGGCCTGGACCAATCCTATTTCACTCAAAGTTGCCCTAAGAGATTGAAGCCAGTTGAGTATGCGAGCATACTCTCTGGACTCTGTAATGGATTGAGGTCTCCTGCACATGACTTAAGTGTAAAGACCTAGATCAGACCTTGGAGCTTCCCGAGTTGCTCAGGATAGTCGTTAGGGGAGGGATGAGAGAACCCTGTCACTACAGAGAAACCAGGGGCTCAGTCTGCGTGTTGTTTCTCTATTACCCGTCCTAAGAGGGTGGCCAGAGAAAGTAGCAGAGAATAGATTTGTACATTTTAGTTACATGTGCTTTTTCTACTTCCTCCTTATCATAAAAATAGGAAATTGTGCTTATATCCAACATGGCAAATAAAACCCTTTTTGTAACTCCATTACTATGGCTACTCATCACCAGAGTCCTGGAATATAAATATTCTCATACTAAAATATGTCTAAAATAGTACCTCACATGCTTTTAGGCATGCATCTTTTCATAATATTTTATTTACAAAGATGTGTCGGGTTCAGAGGGCTTGGTCTATAGCAGGGAATTGAAACTCGTAGCCAGTATTTTTTATCTTTATCCAGGATTCTTCAATTCTCTTTGATATTCACTCACCATCTCTTTATTTATCTCTGTATTTATTTATTTAATTTTTTATGTTAAATTTTATCCAGTATTTCTATGTATCTGGAATAGAAGGGGATTCTTCCAGCAGAACTCAGTCTAATTTTGCTAGGTGTGCACAATATATTTAAAATGTTTGAAAGCCTTTAGATGAGGAATGCATGCTCTACTTTGTCACAAAGCCCACTACTCGCTCTTCATACTGGCCTGATAGACTCATTCACATCACCCAACACATATTTTCATTTGAGTTTTAGATCCCCGATCTACAGAGATAGACAAGTATTATTTTCTGAAAATTCAAGTAGTCAGTTGAAAATTGCATCTTTTTTTTTTTTTTTAAATATTCTTGCAACTAAGCTGTATACTGGATATGTGTAGCATTAGGAGCTTCTCTAATGGTCCAGAATATCTGCCTACAAAGTGACAGCAATATTGAGATTGGTGATGTCTACACCATACTGTTGCCTTACAGAGTAAGAAAGGTGTTATAATCACAAGTATCAAGTGTCCCTGGGTTTTAGGGCCGTGAGACTGGAGAGGACAAATATCTTTGAGCTACTGCAGGACTGTCTTTTTAGGGAACATCTAGGCTCTTCAGTAACCTGGGCTGGCAATATTAGCACCAAAAATCTTCCTTTAAAAACTGGCTGGAAAGTACTTTTGAAAAGTGATTTTGTGAGTCTATCCTAATGTCTTATGAAGTCTGGTTCTTTTCTTTTGACCAAATGGAAGTGTGAAGAGACTGAGTTTGTCCCCAGAAGGAAAGTGCCAATGAATAACAGTAGATGGTAGAAAACAATGGTCATTTCACTGACCCGCTATAAAGCCCTCTCTTGTTTAAAACTCCCAAAGCAGTGATTCTCAATGTCAGGGAGTTTCAGAGTCATCTGAGGGGCTTACAGCTTTTTAGGTGACAATCCTTTCTCCTTCTTCCTCTTGCCCTTTCCCCTTTGTAAGTTTAAGTGTCCATCCCCCACTCCCCACCCCAACTGCCTATGAGGGATTCTGTTCCTTGGCTAAAAGCCACCAAGCTAAGGTGTTAATGCTTGGCTAGTCACATTGCCCGATGGCTTGACATAACATTCATTGCCAGCAATTATTATGTTGGTATAAAATGTTTAAATAGTTATGAATTCCTGCATAGTTTGCATACAGTTGCAATGATTAGAGTTAGTGATCATTTTTCCCTAACAATGTTATAAAACTAAATTACCTTCCATGTGATATCTTACTCTAACCTTGAGTTTTAAATCAATCAATTAATTAATCCATCATTAATTGTTTGGATTTTAGCCATAAAGGGTCCACATCACTAAGAAACAATATACTCCCTTGCTGAATATTCAGAGATCAAAAAGAAAAGGTTAACCTCTTTTGACTACTGAGTTTAAGCCTTCCCTTGGTATCAAGAATCTTTTGATTATTGTAGTAATGGGTGCTGAATTATTCTCGATGTTCTTGTGGTAAGACAGGATTCCTGGGCTAGCAAATTAGAATTATTTCCTTCTCCAGTCCTTCTGACAATCATATTCTTATACTTCTTCACATGTTTCCGAAGATTGAATATGATTAACATTGATATACATACTTGCAGTTAAAATCTTGGCAAAATGCCTCAATTGATTTCCAATTGAACCAGTGGTAAAACACATCTTCGCTGCATATATGTAACTTCTCCGTGTTCTCCCACAGACCGATAAACTGAGGATCTGGCTACTATTCAAGATGGAAAAGCAACCAATAGGAAACAAATAAAAGTTTAACAAAGGACATTCTAGCTAGTGCTGATAATCCGAAAATGATTCTGGAATTCTCTGGGAGGGGGTTAGGTCCAGCAGCATGTATATGGTTTGGAGAAGCTCTCTAGGATCTAGATATTTGAAAATAAATGGAAAGAAGAAAAAGAAACCAACAATTTATTAATTTATTGAACAACTACTGTGCTAAGTGATTTACATGGGATTTAATTTAATCCTCCTAAGAGTTGCATATCTTGCAACTAGGTGAGGGGATATTAGAAAAATTTTATAAATGTGAAGACTAAGGCCCAGAGAGGTTAAATAACTTACCCTGGGTCACACAGATTGCAAGATTCTGTTTGATTCTAAAGTTCTTTTCAGTAGACTGGTCTTATAAAATCCTCCACTCAGTAGTTTATATCTGGGTAGTTTAAATAACTGAGAGAGGAATTTGTATCTAAATTCAAAAAAGCAGTAGAAATCAGTATTGTGCTCTCTATTGTTATGCTCGATATCTTAATACTGTTGAAATTCTCTCTGATGAGTGAGGTTGTGTGAAAGAGGGTATTGTACACTGTGTGTAAGCTTGTGAGCTTGTGTGAAAGAGGGTATTGTACACTGATTGGAAATAGCAAATAATAGGTTCTTTAGACATTTTAATTGGCAGTAAAGAAGGGATAAATAAGCCATCTTTGAATATGGTGAAATTTTTAAATAGCAGGATTAAATAGTGTATAACTAAAAACTTCCTTATCTTGTGGGAAATACGGGACTTTTACTTAGATTGAAGGATAAAGAACAACGTTCATATTTTTACGTGAATTTCAAATGAAGCCTACTTTAAAATCTGTTATTCTATTCCACTGAATTCTCATCCTAGCGGCAAGTGGGACGAAATGTAGTGGAATTATTCCCATTTTAGAAGTGAGGAGACTGAGGCACAGAGCAGTTAAGGAATTTGCTCAAGGTCACACAACTGGTAGCAGAGCTGGAATTCAAACTCAAGGGGGTCTGGCTCCAGAGCCATTCTCCTGCCATTACACAACACTACTACTTCATATTTGCAAAGGTTAAACTTGCTGTCAGTGTACCTTTGTGAATTTTTTTTTCTTATATGGCTTCTGCAATGATGTTTTATTTCACTCCACATTTTCTTTCTTTTTTATTGAGGTATAATTGACATATAACATTATGTTAGTTTCATGTGTACAACATAATGATTCTATATTAGCAATATGGTGAAATGATCACCACAATAAGTCTAGTTAACATCGGTCTCCATACATAGTTACAAATTTTTTTCCCTATGATGAGGACTTTTAAGATCTACTCTCTTAGCAACTTTCAAATATGCAATACAGTTTTACTAACTATAGTCACCATGCTGTACCTTACATCCCCAAGACTTATTTATTTTATAACTGCAAGTTTGTACTTTTTGACTTGCTCCACCTATTTTGCTCATCCCCCACCCCCAGCCTCTGGCACCTACCAGTCTGTTCTCTGTATCTATGAGCTTGTTTTTTTTTTTTTAAGATTGTACATGTAAGTGAGATCATATGATATTTGTCTTTCTCTGTCTGGCTTATTTCGCTTAGCATAATGCTCTCAGGGTCCATCCATGTTGTTGCAAATGGCAAGATTTCATTCTCTCTTTATGGCTGAATAGTATTCCGTTGTATATATATACCACATCTTCTTTATCCACTTATCCACTGATGGACACTTAGGTTGTTTCCATATCTTGGCTATTGTAAATAATGCTGCAGTGAGCATGGGAGTGCAGATATCTTTTTGAGTTAGTGCTTTCATTTCCTTCGGATAAATACCCAGAAGTATTTATCCAATTGCTGGATCATTTGGTTGTTCTGTTTTTAGTTAGAACCTCCATACTGTTTTCCATAGTGGCTGCACCAATTTACATTCCCACCAACAGTGCACAAGGGTTCCCTTTTCTCCACATCCTCACCAACACTTGTGATTTTTTGTCATTCGGATAATAGCCATTCTAACAGGTGTGAGATGGTATCTCCTTGTGGTTTTGATTTATATTTCCCTGATGATTAATGATGTTGAGCATCTTTTCATGTGCCCGTTGGCAATCTGTATGTCGTCTTTGGAAAAATGTCTATTCAGATCCTCTGTCCATTTTTTAAACAATTTTTCTTTTTTGCTATTGAATTGTATGAGTTCTTTATATATTTTGGATGTTAACTGCTTATCAGATATATGATTTGCACATATTTTCTCCTGTTTGGTAGGTTGCCTTTTCATTTTGTTGATTGTTTCTTTTGCTGTGCAGAGGCTTTTTAGTTTGATGTAGTCCCACTTGTTTATTTTTACTTTTGTTGCCTTTGCTTTTGGAGTCAGATCCTTCATTCCACATTTTCATTTTGTTTATTTGAAAATCAGCTTGGACAAGGGAACTTGTTATAATTCTCATCATTTAAGCCTTCTTATTAAAGAGCATGCTTCACTGAGAAGCCAGCTGCAAGAATGGTCATGTGACAGGTCCATATCTCAGCCTGCACTCAGTTGGTTCCATCTCAATATTTCCTCATAAGTTCCCCTCACTTTCTGTTGGAGACATTTTGAGCCTGTCATCCCTGTAGAGATTGAGGCTGGCAGTTGGTTTTATAACACAAAGACCCATAAAAGTTCTTGTATTCTCTCTCTCTCCATTAGGTCTACACCCAAGGAATAAATTTCAATGCATTATGGAAGCCAAGCTGAAAGGCCCTGAGACAGTTCTTCAGCAGAGCTCAGCAATTTTTAGTTCTTATGCAATAATCATATCATCAATAACCATTTATGCTTTAAATGAGCTCATAATCTTAGGATTTGTGCAGATCTGCGCTCTTGCTACCAAGATTCCTGGTCCTATTTTGACTGAAACCTAGACCTAAATAAGTCATGTATTGGAATCCAAAGAAAATGCCATAATGTAAAATAATGTTGCTCTTTTTTCTTTAAGAAAGATAACATTAGTGTGTAACTCCTCAAAGCAGTAGTCACCACAGAACTGCTCTGCCATTGTGAGTTTGAGGAAGACTTTTCAAGCTGTTTGGATTCATAAAATATAAAAACCACTGCTGTTTACTGACTTGCATGGCCAGGCACCAAGCCAAGCACTTCACAAACACACCCTCATTTTATCCTCACTGCTGTTTTAAGAGATAGGGACATTTTTTACTGATTTAACAAATAAAAATCTCAAATTTGCAGAGGTTAAGCAGCTTGCCTGAAGTTAAGTGGCTAGAAATAGACTCTGGGTCTGTGGGACTCTGAAGGCTACACTCCTGTGTTTCACATTTGAACATCGATGATTGGCTTTAATAAGCTTCACTTAATTATAGCATATAGCATTGGAGTTGTAGAATGATAGAATTCTCAAGTTGACAGTTTACAGATGAGGAAACTGTGTTCCAGGGAGTTTAAGACTCAAGGTCACTCAGCTTATCAAGGGCTGTCTTCCTCATTGTTCATTATATAGCTTCTATTATGCTGAAATTGCTTGACTCACAGGCTTAAGTAAATCCTGGCTGGACAAACCTTTTCTAGGGGAGGGACAAGAAGAGGAAAGTAGGCTGTCTTTTCTAGGTCTAACTTCTCTACTTTGCTTTATCTTGGGCAAAGTCAGACATAGTTGGAATTATTTCATGCGTCAAGAAAAGCAACCAGGTTTTCTGCAGGCATGAACCTCATGAAAAAAAGCTGCTTTTCTACTCTTTGGTGACTAATCAGGCTATGTGGCTTGCTCTTTTCCTTGCCCACAAAATAATTATCATCCTAGAAAAAAAAATACTGGAAAACTGGAGTTTGCCAGGCAATGAAAATGAGGCCGTTGCCTTGTAGTACCGGAAGTTCAATTTCATGTCTTTTGTGGACTTTTTCTAAGCTCTTGTGGTAGTCTAGTGTCAGAGCTCATAATCAGACACTCACAGGGTGTGGCCAACTGTTCCTCCAGCCTCTCTGGCTTGGATTTAGATCACAGATCAGCTGTGGCTTTTGTCATGGTTGCCAGGCAACATTTGGATGTTTGTTTTGAGGTCTGCCCACATGGTGCTTCAGAGGCCAAAGCTTGGTGTGCTCTTCACTTCCCAGAGCAAGTAGAGCTTAGGCATTTTGTTTTAATCTAAAGTCTGTGTGTCCGTTTTAATGTATTTCATGAATGTACAGCATACTCAACTGAAATAGAATCATCTTCCATTTCCCCCCATATTCAGATCGCCTCATTTTGCAGTGTTCTACTTCATCTAGCCGGTTGCACTCTCAGCTGAGTATCTCTGGTACTTTCCAGCTCTAAGTCTTGCTCAAGCTGTCTTGCTCACCTGGAATCACTACCCCGTCTCAGCCTCCATCTCCGTTTTTTGGAAAATCCAAATATTTCGTTCTAATTTTTGCAAGTAGGGGAGTCAACTTGTTATAGCAGTCATGGGCATTATTGTCATATCTGTTCAAATTCAAGCTCCACTGCTTCTCAACTGTGAGATCTTAGATGAGTTACCTAACTCCTCTGAGCCTCAGTTTTCTCATTTATAAAATGCAATTAATAGCGGTTACCACCTAGGATTTTGTTAAGATACACTGAAATCAGATACGTAAAGCAGCTGTCACAGTTCCTGGTGCATGGAAGAATCTATAGTCCCTACCTGCCTGTTGGTCACACTGTGATAAATACTAAATAAACAGTTCGCATCTTCTTTGTGAAGCCTTTCCTAACTATCTTCCAAACCCACGTCTTAGAAATAACCTCCCTCTTCTGATCTCTTCTAACATCATATGGTGCTTTGATCCTATCACAATTGACCTTATCTCCTATTACATACATGCTGAGGGGTAAGTTGGTGCCCTAAGTAGATCTGCTGGCACAAAGCTGTATTCTCCCTGAGAGACAGCTTGACTTCATTCATAGATGATCCATTGTTTATTTTATTTTTTGTTATGATTAAACACTGTTCTTTATTAGGTGACTCTCTTGCAGGTCTCTTTAAAAGCACCATTATTATGCTAAATAAGGCATTGCAAGAATGTATGTCATGATGTGACAGCATGGCCAACAAGAGACAAACCTAAACGTCTGAATATTCATTTCCTGAAGTGAATAATTCATTATTACAGAAAGTAAACCTGTGCTCACTGGGTCCGTAAGTGGTGTTTGTGAAGAATGCCAGTGCTTTCCTTGGAAAGCCCCTTATCAGCCTATTGTTTGTTCCAGCAGTCTTACAGGAACCGGGCAGGGATTTTTTGTGAATATGTATTATTTAAGTTGTACAACTCCAAGGTTGATGACAATAAGGATGTAAATGACTAGATGTTTAAATTATGCTATCCTAACCAGTTTTCTGGCTTGTGCTTTGAACAAAATTTATGATTGAATAATACTCACATAATATTGCTTTTGAGCCGTCAGATAATATTCTTGTGTTTATGCACAAATTCATACATTTATTTAACAAACGTTTATTAATCAGCTACTGTGTGCTAGGCTCTGAGGATGTGCAGCAGCTGAGACAGGCATGGTCCCTGCCCTCATGGAGTTCAAGTTCGGGTCTGTCTTATAGATCCTGTGAACAGAGAACTTTTTTAAAAAAAAAATCTATGATTTCCTTTCTTTCATTATTTGAGATGTATTAATAAATAAGAATTTTATTATGATTCAGAAAAAAATTGTTTTTCTCTTGTGCATCTAGGAGAGCTAGTTTTAAAAGTTAAAAATCAGTTATTGATTTGTCCAGATTTTCTTAATTTAGAAAATTTTTAATATTTCTTTTGTGTTTTTCCCAAATTGCCCTAATATTTGGTATCTAATTTGACTCTCACAGTAACCCTGTGGGGTGTGTGGTATTCCTGTTGTGGGAAACTAGATGCTTAGCAGGTTTAATCAAATTGTCTGTGGACTCATAGCCACTAAGAAGCTATCAGACTGAAACTTATGTCTTCTAATTTATTAATTATGCTCTTGATTCTAGCTTTTTTTAGAAACCAAGGTATTAAAACTGTACTTCTTTGTTTAAATGAAATTTTAATTGGCAATTAGAAAATGGAAACAAAGGTGTGAATTAGCAGTGATTTTTGAGCTCCTTTCTGCTACCATATACCCAGCACTATGGTAGGCATTGTGGGGAGCAGAAATAGTCCCTCCCTCTTGATCCGTTTGTCGCTCCATTGGTAAGGCATGACAAATACTTAGAAAAGAGCTCGGTAACCCTCCAACACAGCATATATGGTTAAGTGTTCAAATGAGAAGTATAAACATATTTAAGAGTTGAGAAGATAATATGAGCTAAAGCAGGCACAGGGTTTGTATCTTGAGCTAAATCTTCAAGGGGTGGGATAGGTGGGGCCTGAGAAGGTAAAAGGCTTCCTAGGCGGTGGGAATGGCAAGATGAAAGGCTCAAAGGTGGGAGAGAGCATGATGGGGATGGTGGTGATAACACTAACTAGCATTTGCCCAGCACTTATCACTTGCCAAGCAATGTTATAGTTGATTCATGTACATTAACTTTCTTATTCTTAAAACAATCCTAGTGAGGTAAGAATTGTTACTACTCCCATTTTACAGATGAGGACACGGAGGCACAGAGAGGTTAAGGCTGCACATGAATTCAGTGTCAGCTGGAATTCCACCAGACAGTCTTGAGTCCAGAGCCCCATCTCACACTCTTAACGAGTGAGTTATGCTGCCTGATGAGGTGCTTATGAGACAGGAAGGACGCCATCCTGGCTGGAGGGGAGACATGCGGGCCATAGAAGAGAGGTAGTGGAATAAGTAGGTTAGGCCAAATAAAGGAGACTGTAAAGTTCAGGCAGAAGACATTGGACCTTATCTAGGGACAGTGGGAAATCATTGAGAATTTAGTATTTCATCAGAGTGGGAATATGGTACACATTTATTTCAGATAAGTTAATCAGGCAGCCATAGTCAGAAAGGATTGGGAGCTAGAGATGAGAGTAGAGATGGAGGTGAGAGAGAACAAGGCATGGAAACTATTAGAAGAATCTTGGTGTAATCCAGGTGTGGGAGATACGTGATGAGACCAGCAGTGTGGGTGGCAATAGAAATAGAAAGAATGGAGTGGTGATGAGGACTGGAGCCAGCACTGCGCCTGAATCCAGTGATTCAGAGCCAGATGAGTCCCCTACATTACGTCATTTGGCCCTTACAGCACTCTCCAGGCGGGTGATATTACTCCCATTTCACAGATGAGGGAAGGGAGGCTCCAGGAGGTTGATTAATGTGGATTAATAAATGCTGGAGGAGGGATTTGTGCCTGCATCTGTCTTTTTCAGCTTCCTGACTTTAAGGTCAAGTGATCTAGTCTGGCGATAAAGTAGAGCTGCTCATACCAGGTATGGAGAATTGTTCACATAGTAAATGCTAGTTAAAGTCATGGGGAGAAATCAACTTTCTGAGGGCGCAGTAATAGAGAAGGCAGAGGGCTTGTGAAAATTCAGTAATTTTAAAGAGCACAGGGAAGAATGGAGCAAGTAGAAGAGGCTTCCAGAAGGAAACAGGTCAGAGGGCTGGGGAGAGAACTTGGGTTCCTCATGTCGTAGCAGCCGTGGGGGAGAGGAGGGTCATTGATTCAAAATGCAACTGCTGATGGATTATCACGTGGAAAAGGAGAGTACATACAGGCGGCTGGCGTTCCTAGTAGCCCTCAACAAACAAAGGCAGAGTGGGTGTGTGAAGGGTCGGAGGACGTGGGAATGCTGCCAGTGAGGGGTGGGGAAAGGAAGCAAAGTGTGGGGTGAGGCGAAACAGCTCTGACTCACTTCTGATGGCCCACTATCTCTGTGCACTTTCTGAACCCAAGCCAGCTCGGGCCAAAGGGAGAGATCAAGGTGAGGCTGTATGACTGGAGGGGAGGAAGTGAGGATTCCAGTAAACCAGCCGAAAGTGCCAGGAAAGAAGCTTAAGGTCTTCTGGGAGCCCAAGCAGGTGAAGGGACTCTGTAGTGAGGGAGAAATAAGGAGCCGAGGGAATGATTTTTTCATCAGCCAGATTTAATGGCAGCAGAATGGATGAGTAAGCCCTCCAGGACCTGGCCCTTCTAAGGGAACCCTTGGTCTCCCAACCTGGCCCATTCACCAGGACCTGTGGGCGAGCTCACAACCCTTTCCACTCACATCTGGCATGACAGGATGGTTGAGGTTGGTCCTAGGTCCTGCTTCTCTTCTCATGCAGCTTCACTAGACACCCTGCAGAATCGAGGAAAAGCCCTGGCTAGAGACCTGCCATGGGTAAGAGTGGGGGTCAGCAGGTTAGGGCCCCCACAGACAGCTCTTTTAAAGGGACCGCATCTGGTGGAGGAGACAGTTCATGATGCAATTATGTGGTTACCTGACTGTATATGGTGCTATGAGTAAGTGAGCTGGGATTGGAGGAGGAGGATGCCCATTAAGGACCAGTGGAAGTGGCTCAGAAGTCAGAAGGCCAGGGCTGGGAATTAGTGAGATATACCTGAAAGGGCGGACATGTAGGATTTGGATGTTTTGGGAAGAGAAGCCTCCCAACCGGTGGCACTTGTGTGAAAAAAATATAAAGGGAGAGATGAGTGAGGTGCGCTCTGAGACAGGGATGGGCTGGCTGCCTGGGGCAGCTGTTCTGCACTGGGAGATGGGGTGGGAGCCTGGGGGTCTTTAAAGGCAAGAGAAAGGATTTCTGTGTGATACAATGGGCAGCAGGAGTCACTGCTGTTTCTACTTGAGAGGGAAATCTGCCTGAGAGTGACATGCAGGAAGGTTAATCTGGCCAGAATGGGTAAGAGAGCTAAAAGGCTGGAGTCTGGGAGACCTTTGCAAAATACATGTGAAAAAGGAAAGCAGTTTCCATTTTCCAAGGGTCTTAAAAGCATACCGTCTTCCCCTCATGTCTGTAATCCTTTAATGCAGTAAAATTCCAAAATTCTTACTGTAGCAAGTAAACAAATTTGAAGAGATTTTGTTGAATAATGCCAGAAAATAAGATGCCGTGTTGGTTAAGTACAGGATTAAATATTAATTTCTTCTAGGCTGCAATTACCCTCTATCAGTATTGGTTTATTTTAATACAATTGACAATACAGCGAGATTATTTGGGGTGGGCTTGAAACTGATTTAGAACTCAAAAATTTGTCACCTGGGATTCCCTTCCTACCTCTGTTAGAGCAGAGCAGTTAAGTTGTAACATAAACCTGCTTGATGTCTGTTTTATCTCACTGGACTCTGAGCTCTTCCAAGGCTGTAACGGTGTCTGATTGATCGTGTAACCTCAGCCCCCAGCTCATTGCTTTTTAAATAGCAATTGTTGAATGGGGTGGGTGGAGAATGATTATATAAAGTACATTTTCTCTGCTCTTTGTTACTGTGATTTATGCCTTAAGTTTATAAATGACTAGTAATACTCTGGATGTTAAGAGATTTGCAAGGGTCATTTGGGAGGGAAAGTATTGCTGTGGCTGATTTAACAGCACTAATCCTGTAGAGATATTTTGGTATGTATGAACACTGGTGGTTATGCTTTAAAATTGGCCGCCCCTTGATGTTAACAGGACCGGCCAAGTGGTAGGTCGCGTAGCAGAGTCACTATTTTAGAAATCAGATAGTCTAGGTCCCAGTCCCCGCACACACAGCCTTTTGCCTGTGTGATGCCCCCTTATCCTTTAATCACCACGTTAACGGTCACCTCCTTGGCATCACCTGTCCTGACTGTCGCCTGAACCAGCTCTGGTTGCCTAGTCTGTGTTCTCAAGGGACCCTGTGATTCTCCTTTATAGCACTTACCACAAGTAATCATTAAAGTGATTTTCTATTAATGTCATCTCTGACAAGGCTGTAACTTTCACAAGTGCAGGGACGTGTCTACCGGTTTCACAAACACTGTGTTCCTGTCACCTCACAGAGTACCTGGCACAAACTACGTTCTAGATAAATATTCGTGGAGCCAGTGAGCTGTGGTAAATTTTGACGGGTCACTTAACCTCTATGAGATACCGTTTTCCTTATCTGCTTTAAACCTATATATTGAAGGTTTATCTCTAAGGTTCTTCTGTTCAAAGATTTATGGATTAACTCTTCATTTTTTAAAAATTATCAGTTATTCATACCCATGATTAGAAATTCAAACAGTACAGAAGATTTAAAATGAAAATATATTCAATCCCTCACTAGAGATACATATTAAATTTCTTTGTCTTTACAAATAGAATGAAAATTGAACAAACTGCAGTTAGCCAGAGTTGAATGGGTTCACAGTGGGATGGGATTATTTCTCTTATTTCCATTCCCCATGCAGTAGCTTTCCAATTTCAGTTTGAAAATTTTTAGTGCCTTAGTGATGGGATAAAACTCTCATGGAGGAATCTGTGCCGAGAACAGGTGGGGCCAAGGCCTTCAGCTAAATTCCCGTGATAACCTGCCCCAGGTTTATTAATAGCTATTCTATGTAGATTTCACTGTTCTTGGTAGGCCTTTGAAAGTCTTCTTTGTAGAATTTGAGGATCACATCCAGCTATTTCTTAATAAAGTAGTAAGGTAGATGGGAAACCCCAAGGCTATGTGATTTCAGGAATGATTTAATAAATTTGGATGTTTAGAAAATAAACTAATAGTCACCTGAAGATTTACAGCTTAAAAAGCTTTCGTGTAGAGTGTTTGGTCTTTGGTGGTTTTATATGGTTAAGGGAAGTCACTGAAGGAGTGGGATGTAGCAAAGTGAAACTTCTTGAGTTTGAATGGAAATTTGTACAACGAATTCTAATTGTGGAAAGACAGAATTATATACATATGGGTAGGTTAATCCCTACAATTTAAAAAAGTATTCACAAGGAAAAATGTGTTTGTACTCATGTATTTGTCCGTTAATTTTATGGGGGAAATCTACCTTGGTACATCTCCCAGTTCTTTATCCCGAAGAGAATGTGAGAGAGACCACTCCATGCCTGCTACAATGACCAGGGGTGTGTGTGTGTGTGTGTTTTGGGGTGAGGGGGTGCCCAGTTGGTGCCTAAGGATGCTCAGGAATAGTTAAGTTCATATGATTATATTTAAAATCAGTATACTAAAGCTTTGGGCTTTTATCTGTAATTTGTGGTAACTTAACTATGGATATCAACATGTTCTACATTAAGTGAGGTCTGTGGGGAAGGTGACTGTTCATGGGCCATGGGTTATGGTGGGTTCATACAATCACTTTGTCCAGCAGGGATGGGCTCATCCTGCCCTGGGACTCAGCCTCTGAAGTGGCTCGGGGCCAGGCATCAGAGGCAGGACTGGGGGTATTGTTGGCAGGACAGCAGCTGTTTACTGACAGCCCGTTACTTAAGAAGGCAACTTGTGCCAGATGGAATTCCTGGCCCTAAAACCTAACGGACTCAGATGTTAAGGAGGTTTAAATGAGCGTGGGTTGGAATGCCCAAAGATAGTAATTGTCTATTTAATATTAACCAGTGTGATGCAAGTTAGGACTAGAGTAGTACTCAATATCATGCAAGTGTCCGCACAGGCATCCCACTGCTTGGGTGATTGGATTGCAGGGGCTGATTCCACCAACCCCGTGCGTCCCTAGGAAGGGTGGTTCTTGAATATTTCAGTTACCACTCATCACCTCTTGCCCTCCGGGGAGGAGCCTAGGTGAGACAGATAATACGGCTATAATCCCGTCTGCAACCCCATCTCCCACCTTCTCTTCCTTACATGACACTGAAAGGACAATTCTAATTGACCTGATTCTGTTTCCCAGAGCTGAGTTCTTACTCCTTCTATCTTGTATAATATCTTAGGAATAATGCACTGTTAATTTAATGAGCACCTACAGTATGCCAGACATTTTACACACATTATCTCAAATACTTACAACCCTACAAAATAGGTTTTATAGGCCCCATTTTATATGGGGCCTGGGAATTAAGACTCCAAGTCACAGAGCTAGTGATTGTAGAGCTGGCATTTGAACAAAATTTTGTCAAGTTTAAAAGTCCATGTTCTTCCTAAAAATAACACAATGATTATAATATTTACTGAGCACTTATGGACCAGACAGTAATAAATTTACAAGGTAGTGGTTATCTATTGAAGAAAAACTGAGACAGGGGAAACTGAAGATCAGAAAATGTGAGTAACTTGCCCAAGACTATTTAGCAAGTAGCTCACCCAAAATCTGAACTTATTTGATCTGGTTACAAAAGCTTTTACCCACTGGGCAACACCACCTACTGGACTTTTATGGGAGTGGTACTCTAGAGGAAGGAACCCAAGGTAAAGAGTTAAGAGCAAGTATGGTTAAGAAAAGCTGCAAGATGAAGTAGGTTGTAGGTTAACTAGAATCAGACTCTCTATTTCTTTCCTTTCTAGGTGTCAACTTCTGTTGCGTCAACCAGCAAGTCTTACAGTATGAATCCCACAGAAACCAAGGTATGAAGAGTCTTCAAGGGTCAACTTGGGTGAATGCCTTTAGGTTGATTATGTTGTAAAGCAAAACAAACGTAGACTGATTGTTGACAGATGAGTTATGTGTCCTATGAGGCTTCAGTTATGGAAGTAAACATGCTCTTCCTAATTTATGAGGGTCTTGGGAGACTCAGCTTTCCTTCCAATAGTCACTTCAGACATCATCTATACATGTTTGCATTGTTTTAGAATATTTAGAAAAGGGAAGTCACCCAGATTTTTTTGGTCCTAGATTTGATTGAGTTTTTTAATTGTAAGATAATCTAAGTACATTTCTCTAGATCTAAATGAGAATATACATTCTTAACTTCTTACTAAAATGGTTTTGTTATTCTGGCCATTTAAAACTAAATATAAGAATGAGAAAGATTACACTTAAGTGAACATAGAAGTGAAACAGATACTGGTTATTTCAGATGCTTTCTGAAGTTGTTGTCTGAAATTTGAGTCATGTGAGGCACTATCTTATTGATAAACCTTTGTTGAGCTCTATTTGGGATTTATTCTAATAATTATTTCTGGGAATTTCAGAAGAAAAATAAAAGAATGTGCTGCAGTGGGATTGCCACATAGGGTAGGCCTAGTTCTGAGGAGTTGGCTGTAAACCCTCTCCCTTAGTTACCATGTCTTAAGCTCTCTTTCTTGGAAATATTCTAGGATGGAGGATTAAAAAAGGGGCATTTTCAAGATGTTCTCAACTAATTCTTATGAGCCAATAATATTCTTTAGTGCCTTTAAGGGCTGTCCCAACTCCATTATTATTAAGTTGCCCTTGTTTAAAATCATTGACATACTTTTGCTTTCTGTCTCCCATATTACTTTGCTATCCCAGTAGGCTCCTACGCCAGAGTTGAGTACTGGCACCGTAATTTAGTGCTCTTGAGGGATCCTATAGCCTCATCTTGAACTGTTTTTAAAGGACATTGCAAATATCTTAAAATACACTGTCCAAATCTAAGCTCTTATAAATGTCATTTAGCATTCATTTTAATTTTTAAATTTGTTTTTTAATCTAAAATTAGGTTTTTATTTAGTATTTTATATTTACATTAATTTCTTAATTGTCCTGATAATATACATCATCTGATCCATAATTTATCTATTAGCTGTCACTATTTATTTATACCAAGCTTAATCTTAAAAAAAAAAATCTGATTTTAATGTTAAGATTATAGTAGAAGCATCTATCAAAAAAAAAATTCTCATTGACTTAAAGTCCATGAAAACTAAAGAAAGGAGAGCCACAAATATAGGATTTCTGTTTTATTATTTTGGTTCTCATTTGACCCATTGCCTGATTCTAATGCATCCTGCCTGACTGTCAGCTTGAGGACCAATGATTATTTCAAGAGTGCCCTGTTTCTAGAGCAAGTGTCAAACTCTTCAACCATCGCTATGCGTTAATCATGAGAATTCCTGGCAGTCCCAGGGAACTGGAGGAAGGGAGGAGAGGGAGAGGAAAGTAGGAGAGAGAAGAGAGGGAGAGACAAAAATAAGGTGAACATGATGAAGTCATGTCACCAATGGCTGACTCAGAACCACTTTTGGCTTCAGTTCTCTCTTGGTGGTGGATTTCAGTCACACTGTTCTCCGTAATCATCTTATCTTCATGTGCTTCTGAAGTTTGGCTCATAACATTTATACTAGCCTCCTCTTGGAGATTTTTGTGAACTAGGTGAGCATACTTCTCCAAATATTTTGAGCTTTTAGAGAAAAGATGTTAATTCAAAGTAATACCTATACCAAATCCTTGTCGTGTTCTATACCTTTCAAATACAAGTCAGTCTAGCTCTGAAAAGGGGTGATATGGCTAGATCTACGTTCTGTCTCTCTTGCCCCGGCACATTAGAATTGGTAGTCACACTGCTGTGTGTAAGATGGAAGGTCAAGTCATTTCTAATCAGGATGAGATCTCCGAGAGGCTGTGTAGCAGGGACGCTGGAGCCAGATGGGCTCGCTTGGAATCCTGGTTCCACACTGGCTGAGATGTTGGAAAACTCCTCTTTACTTAGGTTTCCTTATCTGTACAGTTTGTAGGAGAATAATAGTAGTTCCTATCTCACAAGACTGTGTAAAGAAACATACATATAAGGGTATTGGACAGTGCCTGTCCCACAGCAGGTGCCCAGCAGGAGCTGGCTGGTACTGGAGAGACAATGCATGCAGCACAGTGATTGAGAACTTACAACCCCAGCTCCACCAGGGGTGTCCTTGGGAAGTTATTTAACTTCTGTGTGCCTCAATTTCTCATCCATGAAATGGGGATAGTAATAATAATACCTTTCTCATAGAACTATTATGAGGACTAAGTGAATTGGCACATGTAAAATTTAGAACAGTCCCTGGTACTAAGAGGTGATGGATAAGCATTAGTTATTATTGTCATCATTATTATGTTCAGCACCACCACTACCACCAGTAAAAATAATTTTAGGAAATGTATTAGCAATTACTGATTAAAATGTACATTTCATTATAAGCTGCTCGTGTCTGTGAGCGTACATTCTTAATTGTATTGTGGGGTTCTTCCATGAAATATCTTGATTGCCAGATTACAAATTAGAAGCTATCAATAGATTCAAACCACTGCAATACGAGCTGGCTTTCCGTGTTAATCATTTAATAAATTGCATTTACATAAACTCAAAAAAGCATAGTAGCTCAGATAGAAACTCAGTTTCTTATTATTACTATCCCCATTTCATGGGTGAGAACTTAACAAAGGTCCAGTTTAAAAGGATCTAAAATTTAAAATTTTGTTTAGAAACATGTGTTTGATCATGAATTTTGTTTCCTTCCCCAAACAAGTGTGCTGGCATAACAAGGTTCCATTATGTGAGGAACGTATGTATCCTAATTACTAAAGCACAAGACATGATAAATTAGAGGATATTTGGTGTTAGCCTCCACAGAAAATACAATTAGAAAAAAGAGTTTATGCTGATACCACCAAACAGATAAAAGGGAAATGAATGTCAGGAAGCGTTAGGCCTTATTTTTAATCTCTTACTTTGAAAAGTTCATAAAACGTTTAGTCAAGTTTTATTCTTGTTTTCGTATCTCACCTATACCGAGAATGCATGTGTATACTTAAGGAATTGTCTTTTTTCACACAGGTAACTTTTGGTTGGGTAAAACTCTGTAAGAAACTCCTCTAAAGATCCAAAATCACAACCAGCTCTTCAGAAGCATTCCTAGCTTTAGATTAGATCTCTAGATTCTTATTGTGCAATAAAAATCCACACACTATTTACAAAATTGTTGTAAAATTATTGTTGACAAGATTTCAGAAAACTTTTGACAACACTTGTGACTATCCTTCGATCATAAGCAAACATTAGAAATATAGGTGGAAAAAATATTGCTCAAGCAGCCTTACACAGAGAAGGAAGGGGAAAGGGATCAGAAATTAATTTTATTAATGGCAATCTTACAGATTTCCTGTCAACAGAAGAAAGTAAATCAAACTGAAATATTTGCTTGAGACTTTAGAATTTAAGTGGCTACAGCTTCTTGGAGTTATGTACATATGCGTAGAGTAGATGCAGTAGATGAGTAGAATGGGTCTTGATATAAACATTTTAGCCCTGTTTATACATGTTACTTATTTGACTGTCAGATGAAATAAAATCACCACTGGGGCTATGCTCTTGTATTAGGCCATTCCAGTCAGCAAACAAATGGAAGGACCACATTCTCCTAACAAGAAAAGACACAAAAAACAGGTGCTGTGGTTCATTGTCCTAGGGGACATTTCTGTTCACTGATGGCCGCTTCAGCCACTCAGCTCGTGCTGATAACCGCGGTTCACGGTCTGCTCCAAGGCTCTGACTCATCACAGGCTTAGTTACCCGTCGCTCACGTTCTGGCACTAAAAATAAATTTCACTGCTTTCTGTGCCCTCGATTCTGTCTCCATCCCGTTGTTTTGTACTATCAGCCGAAGCCTATGGTAAGTGTTTCATTCATAAAGAGATCAATCATGTTAGTGGCTTTGAAGGATGAGGGTTTTTATTTTATTTTGCTTATATGTTATCTACAATGTTTGTAGTAATAAATCTTTACGTAAGTTTGATACATGTAGCAAGAAGTAAGATGTAAATTACCGTCTAAATAGTAAGAGTAGACCATTAGGGTGCTTAAAGAGTTACAATTCGAAGCAAAGTGTAATAATCATAACTCATAAAGTTTGTATTTACAAATACATCAAAATCATCTCTTTTTAGTTTCCTTGATTGAAGAAAATCTGTGATAAACTTTGTAAACTATGTCCATTTGTCTTTCCTTCCTTTCTTTTTCTTTCTTTATTTTTATGAATTTAGGCTGTAAAAACAGAACCTGAAAAGAAATCACAATCAACTAAGGTAAGTGATTTAAGTCAACTAGTGAGTTATTTGGATTCTTTGCAATAATAATGAATAACCAATTCCCTCCATTGGTGGTACTGAATGGTAAAAGGATTTTTGTCAGCTAATTTAATTTATCCTTTTGAACATGATTATATGGAATATATATACAATAATTATAACATTAAACCCATATGTTGTTAAAATGCATATGTAGTATTTTAAAAGTGAAAACAATATATTTCAGAAGGCATTCTGTTCAAACCTAGATTCTTGTTACAGGTCAAGTAATCGTTAAAAAAAAAAAAAAAGCCACAGGAACAAAGGAGAAAGGGCAAAGAGTAATTAGTATCCAATTACTTTAATGATGACGCATCAAGAATAAATGTGTCAGTGGAACCTAGCACCTAAATAACTTAAAGATGCGAGTCTTTCCTAAGAAACCAGCTGGGTTTGTCTTGACAGTCTTATCTCAGTGGGTGGAACTAGTTATCAGTTACTTGAGACACAGCACTGACTCTCCCTTGGGAATGCTTCCCTTGCTTTCCTGCTTCATAGCTGTCTAGACTGAAAGCCAGTCTCTGTCCACATGGAGATGGACCTTGGGGTGTCTGCAGGCGGGGCAAATGTTTCTCCTCAGTAAGAGGCTGTGCTGTTTTCTTCCACGCACGTTAAACAAATACTCAGATAAGACCAAGGTTTCCTGTGGGAGCATGGAGATGCTTTGGGCTGATGGACTTGAAGTGCAGACAAGGGTCAGGCCATCTGAGTGAAGGGTGAGGCTTATCTGATTTTGTGTAAGGCCTCTTGGTGGCCCCTGAGGATGATAATTCCATAGTCTACTCTAGAGGAAGAATTCAGCAGCTAGGCGGAAATTGTCTTCTATTCCATATTTAAATGCTTTTGGTTATCTACCCAATCTCAAGAGAATTGGGTTTCTGGTAATACCTTCTTCTCTACTTGTAACACAGAAAAGATATGTAAATCATTTAATTGAAGAAAATACAGTGTTCTTCATCTCCTATGAAAGGAGATTTTTAAAAAAATTTCTATAGTAGAATTCCCTATCAACAAACTCAGTGGTCACAGTGATCATTTGACATCTTTGTTGATGAACCTGCAGTTACCAAATGATCTTCATGAATTGTGAAAAACAGCCAATAATTCAGAGATATATACCTATTTGAAAAATCACTTTATGAAATAATTTTTCATTATTCTTCTGATAATTGTCATTATCAGACGTTGGTAGGATTGCTATTGACCAGACAGCACATGTCTACGTCTGTAACTGGGCCTTTCTCCAGAGAGGCAGAGTGGTATAATTGGGAATTTTGTTCTTGATCCTATTTGGATATATGAAAACAGTGGACTCCAATATAATTGAGATTTTATCTTTTGACATTGACAGCCATCTGTGGTTCATGAGAAAAAAACCCAAGAAGTAAAGCCAAAGGAACACAAAGAGGTAAATAATTATCATTAGGACTTGATAGTGTAAGGTGAAGCCTTTGTGTGTGTGTGTGTGCGTGTGTATGTGTGTGTGTGTGTGAGATAAAATTCTAAATTCAACGTCATTCAAGACTTCAGTCCAACTGAGGATGGCTATTAGTTTTTTGCCTAAAATGGTGCCACCATGTGGCAATAGCAGGATTTGCAATTTATTCGTGATTCTTGGCTGAATTTGGGAGGAGGGATTTGGGTTATTTAAAATTTGGTACTTAAAGTGAAATATTTATATCACTAATTTAAATTCGCACAATTCAAAACTACATAAAATACAACTGTTATGAACACTTGCTACTCCACAGAGAAAAGTATCAGTATTTGCCGTCTTGTGGACAATGTATTGTCTGTGTTTTCAGCCAAAAAGCCTACCCAAGCATGCATCAGATACAGGAAGCAAGCATGCTCATCAAGAAAAAGCAGTTTCCAGATCAAGTGAGCAGCCGACATCAGAGAAATCAACAAAACCAAAGGTAAATAAAGCTGATTGATAGATAGGAAAACCTATCTAGCTGATATCAGCTAGGGAATAAAATACAGGTCCTCTGTCTACAATGACAGAGGTGAATTCACCTACAATGTGTAGGTGAATCTGGGGAGCTATGCTGAATAGATCTTATATTATAATGATTTAGTGCTATCATTTTACTGGTTTTGCAAATAGCCTTGTGGAAACTTGGGCCTCTCAAAGCCAGAGAAGGGCATCAGATGAGTCTAGGAGATGTTCCGTCCAGCCTCTCTCACTGCCCACAAGTGCCCCATTATGACTGCAAGGTGGCAGGCTCTGGTGTCGCACAGAGAGGAAGCTTGGGATTGAGGCTGCCTCCTGGACCCCTCTCCTCATGGGCTATGGGAGCACAGATGACTTGCTTGATCTGCTCTTTACTTGGAAGTCTTAAAGAGTTTTTAAAGTCTTGTTGTAGAAGAACTTATAGAGCCAAAAATCAGAAATAGATTCCCTATTTCCAGAGCCAATGGGGGTCAACTATTAGCGGACCTATGAGAAGAACTTTTCCATTAAGAGCTCTTGGAAGATGAGAACTAGGCCTGCTTAACAATATACTTTAAATCAGAGATTGCAGATTTGGGGCCCACCAGTTAAATGCAGCCCGTGTATATTTTGTTCAAATCTATTTTGTTTGGCGTATAGTACTATTAAAATTATTTTAAATTAGCTGCCAACAATTAAAGTCAGAATATTTCATATAAAATCCAAATTTCTAGCTTTTTTTGAAAAATCAGAATATCTGGTAATGGTGGGCTCACGTGACAACAATCCATCAGAGCCTTTACACCTGGTGTATGTGCTCCAGCCTGTCACAGCACCTACCTGGCCCGCTTCACCTGTTTGTGTTACCTGCATGGACTCCAGAAGCTCTTGAGTCCAGCCTTATGTGGTGCCCAGAGTTGCACCATGTGCAGTAGAAGCTAGTGACCATTCTTCTACAAGATGTCCACGAGGGCAGACTGGCTCGGTAGTGACAATTGAAATGTGTGATCACAAAGATCGTCATTCACAGATACTCAGTCCTGTCAATTTTTTATCCCCGCCATTAGACTAAATCACAGGACACGATTTCTGCTGATGGAAAGAGTGTTGGTGGTGGTGTAGCAGCAGCATCTGGCAAACCAGATGACAAGGTGAGTGCACGTAAGCAGACATAAATGTATATGGGCCTCGATGCTTATCAGGTCTCTTTCATGGGAAACGTATGCTCAGTGCAGACCCGTTCCAACCTGGCGCTTTAGGTCTGGTTCTCGTTAACCATTTAGGGTTCCAGTTTTATCATACTCAAATAACCTATCATTTGGTAAAACTAAACACTGTTCATATGTGCAATTTTGTGAAGTGGAGCATGCATCTGAAGGATGTAGAGTGAGCAAGATACCAGAAATGATTTTAAAATCCATACGTTCAGTAACTATTGAGCACCTGGGGTGGATAAGGCCTGGTGTCAGTACCAAGGAAATTACCGTGTGAGTTGACTCAGATCCTGCCTTCGAGATTTACAGGTGTGAAGTAAAGCAAATAAAATTGCCGTGAGTATTTTAATAAGCATTACTCTCAGCTTTCAACACGACGCCAGCTATCTTGATACTAGTAAATCATGAACAGTCATGACATCTACATGAATGGATATGGGAGGTTTTCAAAGGAGACATCCCAAGCCCCCTCAGGAGAGTTTATGTGCCCTGCTGGCTAATCATGGGCAGGTCTCCCTCAGATCCTTTGAAGAGCTACTTTAGATACTGGCCCAGAAATGCAAGATGAAAAGTAGTCCACCATTTCCACCCATAGCATTACAGAGTCAGACATCAGTGTGGAGGCCGTGTCTCCCTAGAAATGCTCTACTTATTTCTCGAGAAGCTACGAGTAAGTAATTGAAGCAACAATGAGAAGATGGAAATGGAAATAGAGAAAAGGTAGTCTTATCTATTTTCCTGTGTCTCAAAATGGAAAAGGGATCCCCCTGCAGGCTAGATGGTAAAGAAAATCATAGGATATACAGGTATGGCACATCTCCCTGAATCATCCATTTTTCTCAGATTTTGTAAAAGGCACATTATTTTAATCCAAACTTATGCAGATATCTTATGGAGTAATGGCAAAATTTACATAGACTTTTAAACGAAAATACCCAACTTAAAAAATTTTTTTTCTTGCAGCAGACCGCTTGTATACTACCTCAAGACCCCCACCCCCACCCCAGGGATACACGTGACTCTCTTGTGTTGATGAGAAGTACCTAAATGATGTGGTTTGAAAACTGGATAGATTGAAGGCAGAGGGTTAGATCTATGAGAACAGATTTAAAAATGTAATCCAAATTTGAAATTTTATACTAGATATAAATTAGCCAGGGTTATCAGTCAAATGTAGACAGTAAAATTAGGAGATGCTTATCTGGAATTCTGTTGGGCATTGACCTGTGCTGGAACTTGTGGCAAATCATTTCACTTTACCTCTGATTGGTCTCCCTTAAAATGGGATTGATCAGATCTGCATTTTTTTAGTATGTACCGTGTTTAAAGCACTGTGGTCTGACTCTGCAGGACACCTGGGCTGCAGGCTGGCCCTTCTGGGGGTGGGGAGAAGACCGTACACCTGGGGCTGCAGTTTGAGGCGGATTAAGACAGGCCCCCACAGGGAGCTCTGTGGTGAGGAACAGAGGGATTCTGTCTGATTTGGGGAATCCACAAGGAATTGAGTTAGGTGTGGAAGGAAGGCTAGGATTGCAGGCTTGCAAAGGCATCAAGGTGGTACATCTTATACTTTTGGATACAAAGTGCATTCCAGTGTGGGTGAAGCACAGGGGCAGTGGGTGGTGGGGACTGTAAGACCAGAAAGTCGGGTTGAGGCGCTGCTGTGGGGAATGCTAAGGTCAGTTTATACACGTGGTAGTGATTCAGCTGGCAGCGATCAGCAGTGAAGATTAGAGAACAGATGGGGTGATGATTAAAATCAAGCTGCAGAAGGATTAAGTGGCCGTGGTGGGTGGGATGAAGTGCAGTAGTGCTAGGAAGGTGGAAGGCTGGTCAGGGGCTGCTTCCGTAGTCCTGTGAGTCCTAATTTAGCCTAGTAGATCAAGGGTCAAGTAAGATAGTGGGGAGCAATGCAGGAGGCATTGCAGAGGTAAATCTTGGCAGAGACTGAAGAAGCAGCAGCTCGAAGAAGTGGACACTTATTGAAAGAATTCATGGATGTTGCAAAGACTGGCAGTGGGCCTTGGGAGAAGCCACCAAGAGTAGTGAAGAAAGGGACAGGCAGTTCTGGATTCAAATCTTGGTCCTTCTGTCCTTTACTGCGTGACCTGGGAAAAGTTATTTAACCTCTCTGAGCCTTGCTTTCCACATAAGTACAGGAGATTAATCTTATTTATGCTGTTCTGAAAAAGGATATAACACACACAACATAGTGTCTGGCACAGAGCAGAATTTCAGTATGATCAATTCTATTCATATTATAATGAATTCTTTTTTTATTGAAATAACTACATAACATAACTAATAACATAACTACATCATGTTCACCACCAAAAGTCTAGTTGCTGTCTGTCACTGTTGAATTCGTTTTTAAATATGTAATATTATTGAATTTTATAAAGGTATGTGAGAAGGAGTTTTTATTTCTCTCTAAATCCCCACCAGAAAAAAGAAAGTAAATCTTTAACGTCGGCTGTACCAGTTGAAGCCAAACCAGAAAAACCGTCTGGAGAGGTATGAGGATTGCAGTACATTTCTACATAAGATATTTATTCATAGTCTCTATATTTATCATGATCTGATTTCTTGAGGACAAACGATACGAGGTGGGGGTAACTTAAAAGACCTTTTTAATAAAATATTGTTTCAAGCTAATATGACTGAGTTGAAAGTGTGATTTTCTCATGTATATTTATAACATTTTGTATTATAACCCTCTGTTCTGAAAACTCCAGTTATATCTCAGAGAGTTTACATTCCAGTTTCTCTCCTGCAAATACAGCTCCTTTCACCAGAGGTATCACTAAAGAATGTCAGGCAGTTATTCATTTTGAAATTCCTGACTGAATCCGTCTAAAGCTAACAGGCCCCAAATTCTATTACATGATCAAGTGAGTCCTAAAATTGTAGTGGGAACATAGTAGTTGCAAAAAAAAATTTTAAACAATCATTTCAATCTGAGTTAAATAGTAGTCTTTCCCCAAATTGTTGTTTTCCCCTTTAAATCTGGATTATTCTTCTCAATGAATCATTCTTAACCTCAAAAATATGATGGAGGTACTCTTTCATTCATTATACTGATTTAAGTCCATATTGACAGAGTAAATTGTCACTTCTTGTAAGTTTAACATACCTTTCAGGGAATTTCTGTTTTGTAAACATTTTTGGGCAAAGAAGTGAATAAAAAAACACGAATGAAAGAACACAGGGCAATCCATTTTTGAAATGGATTCCATTTGGAAGAGGTGCTATAGAGAGATTTTGTTGTGGTTCTTTCTATATATAACTATGGGAAACTATTGATAAGCAATAAATACGAAGCATTTCTCCTATTGAATATAGTAACATGGTCATAATTCTTTGTATTTTGTTTTGTCTTTTCTTTTTTTTAACTGTCAGTGCATTGGACTGGCAGCTTTAATGAACCATACATTTGTTCATGTAATTAATGCCTTTAGACTTATTGAAACTGTGATTCCTACCTGAATATGACTTTTTATCTTTCCAACCTAGAATCTGTACTTTGGGGCTTTAAATAATAAGGTCTATTAGATACCAGATTTTAAAGATTTTGATATTTGAAGAACTTTTGATGTTTTGTATTTTTCTACACAGAATGGTTTTTTTTTAGTTAAGTCAAAAGTGATATGTAACATATGTTACATATATGTAACACATAACTTTTAAATATCTGCTCTCTTTCTTTTCCAGTCAGGCATAGATGCTGCTTTGGATGACTTAATAGACACTTTAGGAGAACCTGAAGGCCCTGAAGAAGATACTACAACATATACTGGACCCGACATTTCGGTGTGTGATCTTGATGTCTGTAAATATTCATATTTAATGGGTAGGAGAGGGGATAGGCCATGAAGTCATGGTCATGATGCACAAAAGAATACCTCGTGTTCTGTCACTTGGAGAGAAACAGGCTGATGTCAGTATCATAATAGCAACTAAAAATTAGTTTTGGGGATGGAAAGGGTTTGTCCTGTGGTAGCTATATTATTACATTGATTCAGCGAACATTTACTCATTGTCTGTGTTGAGACTGGCGCTGGGATACAGGCTACTGGGTCACAAAGACCTATTTCTCTTCTCGAGATTTAAGTCCAGTGGACTTGAACTTATTTTGATTTCCAGATATTTTCCCATCCTATGGCTTGAACTTATTTTGATTTCTAAGTATTTACCACCCTCAGTTCATCCCTATTCCTAATTCCTAAAAAGCAATAAAATTATATGTTCCTTCGTATTAAAAAAATGCCAAATTGGAAGAAAATGTTTGCAACAGCTGTAACAAAGGATTTGTTTCTAGAATTTATGAAGAATTTTAAAAGTGAGAAAAAGATAACCCAATAGGAAATTAGGAGAAAACTTGATTGGCCAATAAACAAATAAAATGAAGATCTCCCTAGTAATTAGGAAAATGATATTAAGTAGAGAGATACCACTTCACACTTACCAGATTGGCAAAAGTGAAAAGTCTGACTGCTCGCCTAGAGATGGTGCATGCTGAAGATGTGCATACTTGTCAATCTGCAATTCCACATCTACAAAGATTCCCTCGGGGGGCGGCTCACCCGTGGGTGCAAGGAGTTATAAGAACAGATGAAACATTGGGAAACGATTTTGTTCGGCAGGAGACAAGATAATATAGTGGAATACTTTATAGAGGATAAAATGGATTATTTGTGTACCAACATGAATATATTACAAAAACATTATTTTGAATAAAAATAATACATTGCAGAATGATATATAGAATATGATGCCATTTATATAACATTTGAAAATATGCTAAGTAATGCTGTATATTGTTTGTGGATACCTAACATGGAATAATTGTTTTAAATTATGCTCAACTTTAAGTGGATGGATATGAAAAAGTTCAGAATGGTGGCTATCTCTGGCTAACAAGGAAGGGGTGTGGGGTTGGAGAGGGCTACACAGGAGACATCACTGTGTCTGATTTCTTTCTTAGAAATCACATAAGAAATAACTATAGATCTGATAGAATTGGGTGTTGGGTTATGTAGAAATTCATTTTATTAACTCCACTTTTGTATGTATTAGAAATATTAGATAATGAAAAACATTTGAAATGTATTTTAATATAGGAATGAAATTTAATGTAATGGTTTGAATATTTTCTAACATTACATATGGGTTAAGCTAATAAAATTCGGGCAAGTATATGTATAAACTTAGAATTTCAGAGTTGTGTAAAGTACAGTCATGTGCTACATAATGACATTTTGGTCAAAAAAAGACTGCATATACGATGGTGGTCGCCTAAGATTAGTACCATATAGCCTAGGTGTGTAGTGGGCTGTACCATCTAGGTTTGTGTGAGTACACTCTATGATGTTCACACAACGATGAAATCGCCTAATGATGCATTTCTCAGAATGTGTCCCTGTCGTTCAGTGATGCCTGACTGTATTGACTTCTTAATGATTTATATTTCATCTCAATAGTTCCCTGAATAGTGGAATAGTACTTTGGTTTCAGAATATACATGTGACATTCTCAGCTAATTAATTACATAATATCCCTGTGTGTGTGATTTTGTTCCAGGAACCAATAAGTTCTTCCTACCTAGAGGAATTGGGTAAAAGAGAAGTCACACTTCCTCCAAAATATAGGGAACTTTTGGCTGTAAGTTAATCATTTACTTTTACTTTACTGTTTCCTTTTTGGAATGTAATTTTTATCACATCAATATATTCACAATTTTTTAAATTTAGAAAATATAATGGGGCATGTGAAATTGTCATTGCTGTGATGCTCACTGTATTAGTTTGCTAGGGCTGCCATAACAAAGTACCACAGTCTGGATGGTTTAAACAACAGAAATTTATTGTCTCACAGTTCTGGAGGCTAAAAGACTGGAATCAAGGTGTGGGCAGGGTTGTGAGGGAAGGATCTATTTTAAGCCTCTCTCCTTGGTTTGTAGATGGCCGTCTCCCTCTGTGTACGTATCTTCACATCGTCTTCCCTCTATGTGTATTGGGGCGTTCAAATTTCCCCTTTTTATAAGAACACCAGTCATATTGGATTAGGGCCCATCCTAATGTCTTCATTTAACCTTAATTACCTCTTTAAAGGCCCTATCTCCAAAAACAGTCACATTTTGAGGTACTAGAGGTTAGGACTTTAACATATGAATTTGAGGAGGACACAATTCAACCCACAGCACTCACTGAGCAATACATTTTGCCATTGTAAGGATTAATTTTGTCTTCTCATCAAATTAATATTCATTTCAGAAAAAAGGAGTCACAGGGCCTCCTCCAGACTCTCTGGTGAGTTTACATAAATGTCTTCTAAAATTCAAATTAACATTTTTTATATCTTTCGTTTGGGGATAGGACTATTAATTCTATATTTTGGGATTATGACTAATCTCTAAATCGGTTGAAGTTTCCATCTGTTCAGAGAACAGGGGTGGGCAGGGGGGTTGTTTCGTTGCTCGTTGGTTTCACATGTTTTTTGAGGGGAAGAAGAATGGAGCCAAGAAAGCTTGAGGATAAAATAATGTTAATAAAAATAGAACGAGAAGATCCTAACATGTAATATGTTTACAAGAGGACAACAGGAAAATAATATTTCTTGAGTACCCATTCCCTTCCAAAGATTAGCTTTCATCTGTTATTTCATTAACATATCTCATTTGGTGGTAAAGGAATTACAAAAGTACGTTCTTCATTTGCTGGGTCTGTAATCCGATTTTTCACTTGAATGGTTCCTATGTGTTACCCATCATGGTGCCTGTTTCTTTAGAAACCTGTGGGGCCCGATGATGCCATAGAGGCCTTGTCTTCTGACTTCACCTGTAGTTCTCCTACTGCTAGTGGACAGAAAACTGAGGAAGAGGTATTGTTTTCAGTATAATTGGGGGCACTTGTTAAAAACCATCTCGAACTTTAAAACAACAACAACTTTTTAGTTCTGGTTACTGCAATTAGATTTTCGTCATCTATAAGTCTAAATTTTTGTATTTTGTTTTTCAGAAATCTGCAGGAGAAGTTTTAAAAGCTCAGTCAGCCACGGTCATCAGAAGTGCTGCTCCACCCCAGGAGAAGAAAAGAAGGGTGGAGGAGGTATAAATAATTACTTCTTTGAAAATAACCGTAGTCCACCTGACAGCAGTTGCTTTCCTGATGCTGCTCTCGCTGATTCGGGACAATCCTCCTAGTGTATTACACGTGATGAGGAGCATCTTCCTCCCCCCAGGGTCTGTGTGGATTAGTGAAACCAATCAGGGTGATAGCAGTCATCTCCAGGCAGGCCTTCTTTGTTTCTACACACGCTTATGGGTGGTTTCAGCCCAGTCTTCTTGGTCATGAAACAAGACTGTCTCACAGTTACAATACACAGATGGGCAGGACACCGGAGGAATCCCACTCTTGGAACAGAAAATTTCAACTTGATTTCCTAAAGGAGTTTGAGCCCTGTGAGTCACTAGAGGGATGTTGTTGTAGTTGCTTCTGTCTACCTTTCTTTTGTTTTTTTTATAATTTTATTTATTTATTTATTTTTTCCCCCCAAAGCCCCAGTAGAGAGTTATATGTCATAGCTGCACATCCTTCCAGTTGCTGTATGTGGGACGCGGCCTCAGCATGGCCAGAGAAGCGGTGCGTTGGTGCGTGCCCGGTATCCGAACCCTGGCCCCCAGCAGCGGTGTGGGAGCACTTAACCACTAAGCCACGGGGCTGGCCCCTGTCTACCTTTCTTAACCACAATCAGCTATGACTTAATTCTCACAAATCCTAAAAGGTGGTCCTGCAGCTCTGGGCTGGTGGAGAAAATAGTCCCATGTGCGAACAGTCATGATAATGCCAGGAGCAGTTTCTGTGGGGGCTGCTCTGCCTCCCCCTCCGGGAGTGGGCAGTTTATTTTTATCTGGCTGACTGGGAGCGGTGGTGAGCACCACACCCCTGAGAGTGGGAGTTCCTACAGCAAACAACCATAGAGCCTTCAGAGGAGAAGGCAGTGGCCACTTCAGGTTTCCCTGCCTCCTGGGCTTAGCTGTTTTCCTAAATGACAGAATTGTCGAGTCATTTTTAGAGATGCAGTTTTAGAAAAAGAAAAACAGGATAGTGACAGTTTACTTCTTGCAGCTTTTATTTTGATAAGAGTATTTTATAGTAACTATTGTTATAGTTCTAGCTTGCTCATAAGGGGTGAAGAGTGCCCCAGAGAGCACTGTTACTGTAGTAAGGTGTCTTAGCTCCAATTTTCACTCACTGGTAAGTTCTTTTTTCTTTCTCTCTTTTTGCTAGGGTTCAAACAAAAGGGCCTTCCTACGTCCTTCCTCACTCCACGTTTCATCTAGATTTAGAATTTATATTTCACCAAGAAGTGGATGGATTGTTTAGGCTGAGGAGATGTTCTCTTTTTCAATGTACTGAATTTCTCCTTTTTAACAGGAGGCAATGAGCGATCAGGCCCTGGAGGCGCTCTCAGCTTCGCTGGGCAGCCCGAAGCCAGACCCTGAGCCCGACTTCAGCTCCTTGAAGGAGGTTGATGAGGTACTGGCGTGGGGGTTCGTATGCAAAGCCTGTTAGTGTGCAGGTTACGAAGCTAAATGCATCACACGCGTAGAGAATTCTCACGCGACTTCTATTTTACTGGAGATGAAAAATGAACTCTTCGTTCTGCCTGACTTTCAGAATCTGGTTAATTTAGATATTTATTGCTGGGTAATTAGCAACCAAGAAGGCTATTTAATTGTCTTGTAAAACATCTGGAATTTTAACATTTAAACTGAACGCTCATCTCCTTTGCCAAAGCTTAAATGACACCTGACTACATGAGATAACACGGAGGCCGTGGCCTGCTGAGAAATAGGTTTGTCTGCTCTCGTGGAAATTGGAAACTTGTAATTGCAGAAGGGTTCCAGGTGCTTCTGTTTATAAGGAGAGAGGGAGATGGCTGTGGATGGGGTGGGGAGAGCCTTCTTTTTATAACGATTGGGAAACATGTTGAAAATCTTGTCTCAAATTAGAATAAAATCAACAGTTCTCTGTCACTGGAGTTCCTGCGTGTTAGCGTGTGATGCTAGGAGAGTTTATCCCACCCACTCCAAGATCTTAACTAGCCTTCTGAGCCATAGTAAGTTTGTATTTGGTGGAGGCGAGTTTTAATATTAAATTTCAATTTTTAAAGAATTTTTCAACAGTCCTCTGGGGAAAAGGAGGAAGGAAAGGAGAGAGTTGCCCCAGGGGCATTCCCAACAGGGAAGTAGTGAGGGGACATGGAAATGCAGCCTGGGGACCCTCAGGAACCACCATTCTATCAGATCAGGGAGAGGAGCTGGCAGGTGTCGCTGTCACAATGCCGCTGCCTCTGCTGTGTCACTTCCTGTTCTGAGTCACTGGGGAGGGTGAGTCTCACCGACCCCCAGCCACTCTCCCTGAGTCTGGGACTGCCCTGGTCCAAAATGGGCCAATTTCTATCTTCGGCTTTCTTTGAGGCCTCACCGGGCGCAGCGTGGCACGACAAGCTTTGTGAAGGCGAACACAAGGGAGCAGGGGAAGCAGCCCTTGTCCTCCAGGACCAAGTAATGTATCGGGAAGAGAGGAAACTTGATTAAAACACAGGGGGAGAAGCACACTGTGCTTGGAGCAGCCAGATGGATGAAATGTCTCAAGGGAAGGGTGGTCCTGGCAGAACCCTGGCGGTGTCAGGAGACCAAGTTGAGTTGTGGTTCCACCACCAGAGGCTACAGGGCAGCCTGCCAATTGCCTTTTGACTCAGGTTTTTTAACAGATAATTAGGGTGATTTAAGATAATTTGAGGAGAGAAGGTGTAAACTTAAATCCCAGGACACAGAGTCTTAGAGTGACTAAAATCAGATAAGAAGATGTAAAAAACGTTACATAAATATAACTTATAAGTAGTTTGGGTTAACTAGTTTCGGGATGCATATAAATGTGTTAAATCTCCTCTAGAAAACTTCAGCAACAGTAAACTGAAATTTTAACAAAAAGAACTATTTTTTTTCCACTCTTTCCGGTAGTTTCCACTTTCTTTTCCACTAGTGTTCCTTTTCAATTATCTACAAAGTGTAAATATTTCCTAAGAAGATCTTCCAATCCTCTGGATTATTAAGTTGAATTTTTAGTACCTGATGGCAAATTCACTACTTCCTGGATAATAGTCTGATGTTGTGATAGGGCTCATAAAAGTCAATATCCTATAGGAGTCCACAGCCACTCCAGTACATTCCATACCAGAGAGCTCCCTGAGGAAAAACTACGTAATGCTTCAGAGAAGAGGTCCATGCCTACTTGTCATTCTTATAATGTATCATAACATAAATATTCTATAATGATACCTCTATTGATCTTCCCCATTTCTATATGTAGTTACCTAGTCTGGCGCTATTTCAATTCAGTAGACATTTGTTTTCAGTGCTTACAGTGCAGGCCTTTAAAGACTATCTAGATCAAAGAGAAATAGAAAGGATCTAGCTGTGCACATGACTCTCATTGTCCACAAGCCTAAGTGTAGTGGAGAGGACAGTCTTATCATACAGGTGACCCTTGACTTTCATGAAGGCAGATTTATAGGTGGAGACCCCACAAATCTCTGAATTGGGGAGTACCACTACATAACAGGACTTCCTCCATAGGCTACAGTGGAATATAGCTGGAAATGTGGGGGGGGGGGACCTTTGATCCCTTAATGAGGGTTGTTATTCTATAGAACAATAAAACTAATTCCAAAGCCTGGAAGAGTGCCTGGCTCATTAAAAGTGCTTAGTATTTTTTAAATTGATTAATCCACTAATCATTCAATGGAGAGCTACAGTCTTAGTTTGAGATGTCCATGGGAGCAGTAGATTGAGCTGGAATTTGCTAAGTGCCACTCCCTTTGTGCCCAGGAGCTCCTTCGTTTGTGATTTAAATCCATGCCTTGATATAGGTACAAATTATTATGTCATGGAACTTCATATTACTCACCAGTAGTTTAAAATGCAAATGTTACACCTTGGAAGCCAGTGATCCACTATGGAGCTACACTTTTATTTTATTTTTTTTGTAAGGAAGATCAGCCCTGAGCTAACATCCATGCTAATCCTCCTCTTTTTGCTGAGGAAGACCGGCTCTGAGCTAACATCTATTGCCAATCCTCCTCCTTTTTTTCCCCCAAAGCCCCCGTAGATAGTTGTATGTCATAGTTGCACATCCTTCTAGTTGCTGTATGTGGGACGTGGCCTCAGCATGGCCGGAGAAGCGGTGTGTGTGCACGCCCGGGATCCGAACCTGGGCCGCCAGTAGCAAAGCGCACGCACTTAACCGCTAGGCCACGGGGCCGGCCCTACACTTTTATTTCTAATGCAGTTGTTTATTCATGGTTCAGTAATCCAGTGAAATCCCGGTGTTATTGAAGGGAGTCCTTTTAAAAGAGGTAAAACCAATTATCCATGGATCAGCCAAGATTTGTGTTGAGATGATTCTCCCATTGCAGAGCTGTGTGTAACATTCATGAGAACTGGTTGTTTTTTCCCTCTTAGATAATTGCCTCATTGAGAAAGACAGATGAAACCTGTGAAAATAATTGCAACTGACTTCTGCACTGTGCTTAACTGTCTCAGAGAATGTTTTGTTTACTTTTCTCTGGTGATCCTTACAAGTCAGTCAGCTAGGTAAAAATTATTAGTAGCCCCATTTTACAGCTGTAGAAACCAGCCAAAGAAGGACATAAATGGCTTCCCAAGGTCATAGAGTACCTGAGAGCAGGGCAGGGGCGCTTCCCCAGGATTCCTGGCTGTGTTGTTTTCCCTCAGTCACCCCCTACTGCCTTCCTCACAGTCCTCGCCATGGTCTTCTGCTTTGTAAACTACAAAAAGTAGTTTTTTAGACACTTTTGTCTGATTTGATCTTCTCTACCACACCCATGAAGTACATAAAGTAGTATCATCTTATTTTACATGTATTATTCAAATGTTTATTTTTTTTTCTCCACTTTTGTCAGGCAAAAGCCAAAGAAGAGAAAATAAAGAAGTGTGGTGAAGATGAGGAAACAATCCCATCGGAGTACAGATTAAAACCAGCCACGGTACATTGTTAGCCACGGTGCATAACAGCAGCTCACTCCTCTTGCCTTCACATCATGTTTTGTCCTGTCTGTCCCCATGATGCTTAAGGACATGTCTGTCCCAGTTCAGATATTAACTCGGAAAACCCTGAACCGTTTCTTCTCTGCTCTCTACAGTTGGATCCTTTAAGGGATGGTTTCCTAAATAGTTACCATGTGGTCATTAAAATTCCCACACATTCAAGCGTTTCACCTGTTAACAAGGCTTCACATAGCTCCTTAACCTTAAAGCAGAAGGAACAATTTGGGAATAATTTTTTCTCTAACTGCTATATGAATGAAAGCACCCTAGATCTTTGAGGTGGTAGATACAAATGTACAACGATTTACCAGTATCCTCAGTCAAGGTGGTTTTGTTGGTGGTGGTTTTGGTTTGAGGTGAGGATGGTGGACTAACTCTTGCAATTATATTTGTAATTTATCATTGAAATAATATACATAAACACATGATGGAAAATAGCTGCAATCCTTATATATGCTTATATCTGGAAAGTTTCTCATTTTTAGAAATATTCTAAATGGTGAAACCTCATATCCAGTAAACTAAAACAGTATTGTAGGAATGACATCTACCTCTTCACCCTGGGTTGGAGAATTGAGAATTTTTTTTAACCTTTCACTAATGTAGCTCTATCTTTCTTGCCAAAGAACTTTTTTAAAAATTCTATTTCTTTATCCAATAGATAGAAAAAATTTTTTCAGTAACTTTTCAAGAAAAGTAAATGTGCATTATACTCGATACATTTGGTCTCTTGATTTTTACAGGTCAACTCCTTCTGATACTTTATAAAAAATAAATCTGAAATACAAATTCGCTCAAATATAAGAAAAAAAGCTCTCCCCTCATATCCTGAAATTCCCTAAAACAAACTTAATGGGACATGAAAGCAAAATTTTCTATTTCATTTTCAATGAATTTTCAATTTCATTTACAGGATAAAGATGGAAAACCACTATTGCCAGAGCCAGAAGAAAAACCCAAGGTTAGGAAATAAGTTTTTTCTCATACTTAAAAAATAATAGAACTATGAAGTATAAATTGAGATAATTCCGACAGACTGGATTTCACTGTGGAGACTTGTATGTCAACCTGGTATTAAGGAGAGGCAGAGGGGTTATGCAAAAAGCCCAAGGTCACACAGCTAGAAAATAGCAAGGGCAGGACTCAGAACTCAGACTGTCCAACTCTGCAGCTCATTCTGCCATGGATTAGGGTATGTGGAGATTTTGACTAGTCACAGTAAACAAATAATACTACTTCCCACCTGAAGAAACTGTAGGGGTAGCAGAACTTTCCTGCCAAACCCCTGCATAGTCATAGAAAAGGAGTATAGCATCCATGTTTTCTCTGACTTACTCAGAAGGGAAGTCATTAGGAAGTAGAAAAAAACAATCACATAAAAAAAAAAAAACTATACAAATCTTCATAGAAAAGAACAGGCAATTTTATTTGAAGAAAATGACTGTGAAATTGAGGAATCAGGAAAACTTTAGACTAGATAAACCATTAATATTTTTGTGGTACTGAGGTGTTTAATATTCCTTATTTGTGCGTGACGTTTATCTTATATTGGTAAATGAACAATATGCCCTATATAAATTAGCTTTTGGTTTTAGAACCTAAAATATTACCTAATATCTGTTAACCAGAAAAAAGTTTTCTCTATGAAAGCTTTTTTAAGAGTAAAAATAATCACTGCATCATATAAGTGTTTCTTATATTATAGCTCCTGAGTGAATCAGAAATCATTGATGAACTTGCAGAAGATTTTGACCAGTCTCAATGCAAAGAAAAGCAATCCAAGCCAGCTGAAAAAACAGAGGTAAAAATACAAGTCTCTAGTTTGGGCTATTTTCTTACGTTTTTCTATAATCTTAAAAATGTGAGACCGAAACTATTTTAGTATGAAGTAATTGATAAAAAGGCCCATTATGCCATCTTTTTTTATGGGCAGTTTGCCTTTTTCTAGACGTGCTTTTTCCAGCTGACCATGATATTCTTGCAATTTAAGTCCTGTAATTAGTCCTTCAGGAAAGCATTCACACCCATGCTTTCCTTTCTATTCCTGCTTCTGTCACTGACCTAGTGAAAGTTGTCATCGCCACATACCTCCAGATGGCAATGGCCTCTGTCTTCAGTCTCATTCCAGTCCTTGCTGTATGTCCACCAGAATTATTCTGTCCCGAGCACATTTGTAGCACATCATTCCCCTGCTCCAACCCTCAGGAGCTTCCCAGTCCCTAGAAAATCAAGTTCCTGCTAATGTCTTCTGCTCCAGCTTCCTTTCCTACCAAGGTGTGTCCTCGCATCACTAAACTGTGACAGTAAGTGCTTGTGTGTCTCCACGGCTTTTCTCATGTGGTTCCTTCTGTCTGGAATAACCTTCCCTCCTAATTCTAGATTAACTAAAATTGTAATCATCCTTTAAAGCTCTGCTAGCCTTTGTCTCTTGCTTTTTCCTCCCTACACCTTACTACCCTTCCAACTCTTATTGAGCAGAATGCAACACGCCAAGGGGTCTTTCATTCTTTCTTTATACGTCACTGTTAAGGCATGTTACTAACAAGGTTCTGGCTGTGTTGGTCTTCACCTCTAACATTTATACACAGTTCTAAATAGATAGTGATCTCCTTGAAAGACCTCATACCCTATTAATGATCATCTACGGAGCATCTTGCCTATAGGGTAGGCTTTCGTAAATGTCTGGAATAAAGGCAATTTGTTTTAAATTTTACTCTTGTGATAAAGTAAGATAGCACAGTGGTTCTCAAACTTTAGCATACATCGGGATCACCTGAGGGTCTGTTCAAACGTAGACTGCTGGGCTCCACCTCCAGAATTTCTGGTTTAATATGTTGGGGTGGGGGCCCAAGAATTTGCATTTCTAACAAGTTCCCTGGTAGTGCTGAGCTGCTGGTCCAGGGACCACACTTTGAGAACCCCTGGGATAGCATTACTAACTTGCATTTGTACATAAAATTTACAAGGTATTCTTAGATATATAAAAATGATGTATTTATATAAAATATATTGCATTATATAATTGGTATATTATTTTATTATATATGAAAAATAAATAATATACGTAACAATAGTTGCTAAAACTTATTGGGCTTACTGTGTTCCCAGGGACTATGCAAACGCTTCACATGTTTTATCTCATTAAAGCCCATGGCAACCCTTGAGATGTAGGCACTATCATTGTTCTCATTTTACAGATGTGGAAACTGAGTCTCAGAGAGGTTAAGTAACCTACCCAAGGTAAGAGGTAAAACAAAGTTGAAGTAATGGTAGCAGAAGAGTTTTAACATGCCTTGACTTATTTACTACTCAACACTCCTTAGGCATTCAAGCAAATCACGCTCACAGCATATGATAGAGCAGAGTGTATTGTTGATCCATTGTTGTCCAGTCTTACTAATCAGATATTTCTAAAAATTCTTCATCAGACCTGCTTCTTTTTGCAGGAATCTCAGGCTGCTGCCCCGACTCCTGTGGAAGAGGCTGTGTCTCAGACCTCCATGTGTAGTGTACAGTTGGCACCACCCAAGCCAGCTACCTCGGTGAGTGATCCTCTGGGCATTGAGAAAGTAATGTGTTTCCTCCCATGCACTTTCTACTGTATATTACCATCATATTATTCTATTCTGACAAGATAAAAATAAAATCTTAAAGAGTTATAATATCTGCTGTTCTTTGGGCCTCAAGGATGTGCTAGAAATTAAGACTAGATTTAAATTTTAGTTAAACTGCTGCAAGCTGTGTGTTGCTTTCACCTTCTGAAATTCTTTCTAGTTCCTCAGCTGTTGTGGATAATCATGCTTTTTCACTTTCCTGCACCTTTCAAGCCTATTTGGAGTTCCACAAACAGCCCGATGTTACCTTTTGTTGACTCTCCTGGTGGAAGAATCTATACCAATATCATCATGACTCTTCCCCACTCCCGACTGAGGGGAGAACAGATGGACTCAATGCCTTTCCATTTCCTTCTTTTCTTGACTCTCTCTCACTTGCTAATTTTTGTATGAAGCATGGTATTTAACTAGTTGAATCTTTGTTTCCTTTTGAATTCTGTGGGTTTTGTTTCTATTAGCAGATAAAATCTGACTCAGAGGATAATAGCTGATGGAACTATATTTCATTACTACAGACTTAGTGAAGCTACACTCTGAGTAGCTGACTGTTCTAGATGCTTTGTAATATCTTCTCATCAAATTTTCACGAGGATACTATGAAGTCTGTCTGATCATCTCTCTATTATAGATGAGGGAAATGAAGCTTGAGCCATGCACTTAATGTTTCAGAGCCTCAGCTGAGATGAAAGATATGACCCCTGCTACTTTTGAGTCTAATGTGGGTGTGGGCCAGATCTCAAGCTTCCAGGACAATTGGATCATTCTCATATGGAAAAAGGGCCGTGGGAACATGGATGAAGGAGCCCCTCTCCAGGAGGATTTAGGAAAGGCTTGCAGGGAGGACAGGATCACGGTGAGAAGTGGGAGTAGCTCTGCTTTGCTGGGGGGACCAGTGAGCCGAGCACAGGCCGCCACAGAGGTGTGAAGCGCTTGGTGTACTTGGGGTAAGTGCATTTAGTTGTTTGAGAAAAGGGGGCCTTGAAAAAGGTGTAGGGCAAGTGTTCTTGGTGCCTTACGGTGGCTGCTTCCTACCAAGGAAGGCCTTGGTGCCAACTGCAAATCTCCTCCAAGTCCAGGGTCTCTCTCCTGTCATAGACGGGACTTGGCCCCCTTTTGTTTTTTTGAGGTCTCAGGATACTCTCCAGAAACTTTTACGTTGTAGTAACTAGGCCACAGGCCACAGTGGTAAAGAAGAAGAGAGGAGGAGAGAATCTGGGAAGAGACTGGTGAAGGAAGTAGGAACAGGCAGTGATTAGAATCAAAAAGACAATGGCCAACATTCCAGGGCAGAACTCTTGTGACCTAAATGTCTGTCATCTACCTCTCATGCCAAGTATGACTGCCAGGGCCTTGGAGGGCTCAGTTAGTCCCTTTCCAAACTTTATCTTGACTGTAGAGAGTCGAGCACTGGATTTTTAGTGGACAGAAAAAGAAAGAGCTCTTGTTTTTCCATTCTCTAACCTCCTTCCCTGGGCCTCTGCTCCACCAACTCTGGTTTCCACGGTTGCCGAGATTACCATCGCTGAGGTTAGTTGGCATTTCTGGGATTGTGACACCCGTGGGAGCCAGAGAGAAGAGCCGCGGAGTGAGATAAAGCTCAGAGGACTCAAGAAAGGCTTGAGGATTCTTGAGCAAAAGGAAATGGAGCCGAGGAGGGAAATGAATGTGTGCTCTGTGCAGTTCTGGTTTGTTAAAAAAAAAGTTTATTGAGGAAATCCAGAGACCTGAGTTCTAGTTCTGAATTTGACAACATGGGGCCGGCCCCGTGGCTTAGCAGTTGGGTGTGTGCGCTCCACTACCGGCGGCCTGGGTTCGGATCCCGGGCGCACACCGACACACCGCTTCTCCGGCCACACTGAGGCCGCATCCCACATACGGCAACTAGAAGGATGTGCAACTATGACATACAACTATCTACTGGGGCTTTGGGGAAAAAAAAGGAGGAGGATTGGCAATAGATGTTAGCTCAGAGCCGGTCTTCCTCAGCAAAAAGAGGAGAATTAGCATGGATGTTAGCTCAGGGCTGATCTTCCTCACAAAAAAAAAAAAAATGAATTTGACAACATGAAATACTACAGAAATAGAAATTTCAGTCCTTAGTCCTGTTTCCAGATTCCTTAATTCTTAAGACTGCTGCGCCTCCTAGTTTTTCTACCTCTGTTTCACTTATTTCTTAAGCCAAAGGGCACAGGCTTGGGAAGCAGTAGTTTCCAAAGATTCTACAGCACCGAGTAGGAGAAAACTAGAGTAAAGTGTGAGCAGGTGTCTCAGATCAGGTAGCAACTCAGATTGCTTGGCTAAGACTTAGGTACCACTGCAGCTCTTGCACTTGAGATAAAGTCCCAAACAGGTGAAATACATCAGGGAGTTTTGTTGCCCCCGGGAATAAAATCTATGCAGTGTCCAACCGCTAGATGGTGATAAATCACTTTCCACTCAGTTTCCCTTTCCTCACTGGTGCTCTCTCCTTTTGCAGTGCAGCTTAGCAGAAAAACAACTTTTCTTACTTAGAATGATGGCTAAGCTATATAAAAAAGAACGACCCTTTTTAAAATTCCAACATGTACTCCATGTGAGGTCATAGACTTTTATGATAAGAATAAACTTGGAGACATTTTTGACCAAGACCAACCGTAGGAAATTCATCGACATTGCAACCCAGGACTCACACAGTAGAAACAACAGTTTAATGAATGATACTTACCCGTTTTAGGTATGATGCATTCTGTTTTCTATTCTTTCATTAAAAAAAAAAAAGTCCTGGCTATGCACTATTAAATTGATTTTATGAGCCACTAATGTATGGATCATGACCTGTAGTTTGGAAAAAGCCAGATCTAGTCCTATCTTTTAGCCCAAACATAGTTTCTCCTTTATTTTCCTTTTATACCATTTATACTCTGTGTTCATCCAGTTTCATTTTAAATAACTAGCATGGCTGGAGCTCACTACATCATGAGGGAACACATTTCATTTTGAGCAACTGGACCACAGGTCGATGGTTCTCATTGTGTCACTTAGGTTAGTTGGCCACAGGCAGTCACCTGAATCAGCAGGAGCCCACTTTGACCACTAGAAGCCCCGTAGAGAACACAAGCTTTTATACCTCAGTAGATGCTCAGTCTGAGCCACCGTTGCCTCCGGGATGGGCCAGGCTATTTCACAGAACATTGGGAAGAGTATCCTCTTGTGGGCCTTCCTGAAAATCTTTCTCTGCCATCTCTTGAACAATCACCGTAAAGATCACTTCTTTCTGCTTTCCTGGTTTTCAACATCTCTGTGGTATACTCATTCCATTGTCTTCCTTATTTCCAAACCAAAATGCTAGGTTAGATCTTTTAACTTTCTTGGTGTCAGTATATGTTGCACAAACTTAACATTTAATATAAGAAACCTGCTCTAGTTTTTAACATTTTAGGTGTTTTAGACATAGATTCTAATTCAACTGATAATTCAAATTATTAAAAGATGACATGTGGGGCCGGCCTGGTGGCGCAAGCGGTTAACTGCGCGCGCTCCACTCTGGCGGCCCAGGGTTCGCCAGTTCGGATCCCGGGCGCACACTGACACACGGCTTGGCAAGCTATGCTGTGGCGGCATCCCATATAAAGTGGAGGAAGATGGGCGTGGATATTAGCCCAGGGCCAGTCTTCCTCAGCAAAAAAGAGGAGGATTGGCAGATGTTAGCACAGGGCTGATCTTCTTCACAAAAAAAAAAAAAAAGGATGACATGTGCTTCTTATGTAGGCCTAAAATAAGGATATGCTTTTCTGAATTGTTTGATATAGTCTCTTTTAAAAGGAGTGATTAACTACCTACTTAGTATATCCACTAATGTGCTTTTAGAAGGGCACGGTGCCGGATGATGCTGTAGAAGCCTTGGCTGGTAGCCTGGGGAAGAAGGAAGTGGATCCAGAAGATGGAAAGCCTGTGGAGGATAAAGTCAAGGTAATGGCAGCTCAGGTACTTCTAGAAAGTAACTATCGTTGATCGCCCTCGCTCCCAAATAAATTAGTCATCTTTTTTTTGAATATTTCCTACGACACATGACCAGCTGGCTTTCTCTATTACTGTGCATATGGTGATTAATAAGCTAAACGTGAGGGAGCATCAGTGTTTAAGCGCAGCAGTGGATGGACAGCATGCACAGGTCAGAGTTCTCGGCTCACCTTTGTCCACCTGCATTCCCATTGCTGAGGTCCTGAGAGAAGTGGCAGCTGCCCCTACAGCTCCTCACAACTGCCTTTAGGCCCGGCAGGCCTGGTGGTGGTGTGTGAGCCTGCTGAACTAGGATGCAGTGTGTTGAAGATTAGGTTCCTGTAGGAATTCTACACCTGTGGCCATGTGTACATTCTAACCTAATGATGGTTTTATTTACCTCACATTTAGTCACTCAGACATCTACTTTATGGGAAAAGATGTATTAACAATGAAAATGGTATAATTTTTATTCAGGAAAAAGCCAAAGAAGAGGATCGTGAAAAACTTGGTGAAAAAGAAGAAACAATTCCTCCTGATTACAGATTAGAAGAGGTCAAGGTAAACGGGCTGGGGTCTTTTTCTATTTTGTTTTAATTCATACTGAATTTCATATACATAAGGAAAGGACATGGAAACAGACTTGGAATATAAAGATCTTGTTTCTTAATATTTCAAACACCAAATACTATTAGTCCACTAATATCATCCACACTAGACTCAAAGGTAGCAGGGGCCCTATCTTGCATCTCAGCCGAGGCTCTGAAAGGTTAAGTGCCTTTCAGTTTGAGTGTGGAGCACATGTGCCCCCCATGGTCCCATCGGCCACTTGGGAAATTTGCTGCCTTTGCAGCTAAGGGATAGTGGACAACAAGCCCAGGTTCCACTTTCCTCCTAACTGAGGGATGGTCAGAAGGTACGAGCGAACCTGCAGAGATGGAAAAGGGGGTCAAGGAGCTTATGTCAATCAAGGGAGAAGCAGGGAGTACTCGCAGCCATTGCACCTCCTCGCCTTTTGCATAGACAAACAAAAAACCAACTTGCCCAGTTTATCAGGAAAAATCATCATATATATCAGCTTTGCAGTTATTTATTTTTGTGTATGTGGGTGAATAGGATTTACCTTTTATTTCTAAGTCTTTTCCTAAAGAGCCCCAATTTTTGTCCTGTTACTCGGAAGTGGCACTGAGAGGCATTTGAAGCTTGGCATCATCAGAGCCCGAAGTTTCACCACAGGGTGAGCTCGCTGAGGGCAGAGACTGTGTCTATCTCAGCTTCTGTGGTGTTCCCAGTGCTTACTACAGGGATTGGCACACAATCGAAGCACGTTAGTTGGATGTATTGCTTATAAAGTTAACCGGCTTTTTCCAGGCGACTTCTGCAAAGCCCACCCCCCAAGCGAGTGACAGGCTCATCCCATGCTCCCACAGTGTTCCACCCACAAGTGCCCTGTCACAGCACATGTGACTACGTTAACTGTTCTCATGTTTTTGTCCTGCATGTTTTGTCCCCACTAGTTTGTGGGCTTCTGAGGTCACAAGCCATGTCCCATCCGTTTTGTAGCCCCTGTGCCCAGGGAATGCCTGATGTATGTGGGCTGTTTGTAGACGTGAACTAGTTAGAGCATATTCTCTGGTGACAGAATCTAAGGACGAATCTAATTTAGTATTACAACAGCATCAGGTGTAACCTGTCAACCTCTTATAATGTTTACAAGAGTTCACACGCAGGATAAATGTGAAATGATTCAATGCCATGTGTTTCTCTCCCTGGGTAGGATAAAGATGGAAAACCACTCCTGCATAAAGACCCCAAGGAACCACTTCCAGTAAGCAAGCCAGTTTTCTCTGAGTATATCTTTCTCATTTGGCCCTGATTGTTAATTCAGGAAGGGCATAGCTTTCTTTCTAATGAGTTGATCGGCATATAAACAGTGACATCATTTTGAAGAGGAGACCAATGAGGTAGTGTTTGTTGATACATTTCCTGATTCTTGCAGCCCTTGAGTGAAGACTTCCTTCTTGATGCTTTATCTAAGGACTTCACTGGTCCCCCAGACACTTCATCTCTTGTAAGTCTGAAACTCCTGGTTTTACTTCCTTTTAGAGTGGCAGAAATACATGGAAACTTGTGACTTGGAATCTGACTTGGGAGCTGAGGAAACAATCACAAAATTAATGGCCCTCAACACATCATAGCCATTAAAAATGTGTTGCATCATGAAATACTGTTCCAGCACAGGGGATGTTTTCCACAGTATAACTAATTGATGCAATGAGCATGTACTCTATCAAGCACACCTATGAAAAGAAAATTTAAAATTGAGTTTATCCAAAAATTCTTCTCAGACAACTTGGTTATTTCTACAATATCATTTTCCAAATTGCCTCCCAGAGAAACATAGCTCTGTGTGGAATAGATAGCCTTCAAAGGGAATTCTGTTACTAGATGTTGGGTAATGGTAAGCAGGTTTATAACTGTAGGATTTCCAGGGCTTTTTATATGCAAATGTATTATAAGTCTGTTGGAGTTTCCAAACTTATATAACTGCAGAACCTTTCTTTCTGAGGTCTGGGTTATCTGTTTACATCTGTTCCTGTGTGGACAATGGCATGGAAAATATGTATCAGTTGAGAGAGAGAATGCGTGACAACTAGAAGAAATGATTCCTTAGAGTTGCCCAAAGTTTTTGCTCTCGATGAAGCAGTAAACCCTTCCAAGGATTACTAACCAGTGCATGTTCCTCACTACACCCCTATGAAAGCATCACGCCCAGGCAATTCAGTCACCCTGCTCCATGACCTTCCTCTCATCCTCTTCCATACAAACAGACCACATGACAGGAGGCACCCCAGCCCTGATTTAGGGAAGAATATAAGCGAGCAGTATCCTGGGAATGTGGAAGCATCATTACAATGATGCAGAACATCTGAACAAATTGTGGGGGAACCAATGCCTTAATTTCCTTCCTCATCCTGTCTTTATTTTTACTAAAACAGTTAGGGTATTTTTCTTTTAGAAATGAAGAGAAAATGTAACAGTGAATTTATATGCCCCTCCCCCCCAAGGAGATGTATAGACGTGAAATGATTAGAGATAAAACAACCATTTTTTTAAAAATCCTACTCTTAGAGATGAACAATCTAGCCAAGAAAAAGTTTGTTAGTGACAACAATTTAGTTAATAAAGTAGAAATAATCCATTATGGTAAAAGTCAATGGTCAAAATAGAAGACTATTTCTAGGAGAAAGTCCCAAGAACTTTGGGGGAGAAGTATCATATACTGACTCATAATTAACGTTCCAGTATAAAAGGCTACTGTGCATACCGTGTTCTTTGATCACAATAAAATGGAATAGAAATTCTATTTAAAAAGAGAAATTTTAAAATATTAGTGCTGAAATCAAGAAGTAAATTCACAATAGACTATTTTAAAAATCAAGGATAAGACATCACAAATCAAAATCTTTGATAAGCAGCCAAATAAGTATTCATGAGATACATTTATTGTCATAATGCCTTCGTCAGTAATAGAGAAAAAGAGAAACTTGATAAACCAAATGTTAATTGGATTTTAAATTTCAAATTTAAATAAACTATTATAAAGCTATTATATAGCTAATATTATATATTATAAATAAGCTTTTATTTTAAATTTAAATAAGCTATTGTAAAGTAACCAACCAAAAGAAAGGAGCAGTAAGGTGATGAAAATAGCAGCCGGAGAGTTAACTGGCCAACAGTTGTTTCTTTTGAAATAACTAACACTTCATAAAATACTGACAAATGTAGACGAGAAAAAAACTTACAAATATAATTAAATTTTAAAATGAGAACAATAATCAATGTAAGGATCAAATAAATTATTAATAGTTCAAAGCCAAGAGTTGGTTTTTATGAATGTCTAACATTTTATGAAACATTGGCAGATATAATAGAGGAAAAAATCTTACAAATAAAATTTAGCTTTAAGAAAGATATGATCATCAGTACAAGAGAACAACTAAATTATAAAGAAACACTGTGCAATAATTTTCTAAGAAATTTTTTTTTTTAATTTTTATTTATTTATTTTTTCCCCCAAAGCCCCAGTAGATAGTTGTATGTCATAGTTGCACAGCCTTCTAGTTGCTGTATGTGGGACGCAGCCTCAGCATGGCCGGAGAAGCAGTGCGTCAGTGCGCGCCCGGGATCCAAACCCGGGCCGCCAGCAGCGGAGTGCGCGCACTTAACCGCTAAGCCACGGGGCCGGCCCTCTAAGAAATTTTTAAACAAAAATATGAAACATACAATTCACAGAACCTAAGCAAAAGAAAAACTGAAGAGATTAGAACTGTTCTCAGACTTTCCTTCCAATAGAATTTTAAAATTGACTCTTAAATGTTTAACACTAGATTGTTCCCATGTGATATAAATGTGTCCTGGAAAAGATGGCCTACAATAGTTGTTTCTGCAAATAATGATGGTCTTAATCTTAAAACTTAAGATAACACTTAAATCTACAGATGTAAAATTATTAACAAATGGAATATAAAATGATTAAAATAATTGTTTGCTATTGTTGGAAATTAAACATTCAATAGCAGGAAAATAATATAGCATAGTAGAGTATCAAATAAACAAATGATTATGTCCACGTAAAAGATATGTTTTGGGGCTGGCCTGGTGGCGCAAGCAGTTAAGTGTGCACGCTCCACTGCAGCAGCCCAGGGTTCGCTGGTTCGGATCCCGGGCGCACACCGATGCACCACTTGGCAAGCCATGCTGTGGCGCCGTCCCATATAAAGTGGAGGAAGATGGGCACGGACGTTAGCCCGGGGCCAGTCTTCCTCAGCAAAAAAAAAGAAGATGATTGGCAGATGTCAGCACAGGGCTGATCTTCCTCACAAAAAAAAAACAAAAATAGAAAAAAAAAAGATATGTTTCAAATTTTACATACATTCATATTTTAAACAAAAATCTTTAAAAAATAGACAATCCTTTAATATGTTAAGAGTGTCTATTTAATTTCAAGAAAAATGTTCAGTATTAAGCTAGAGGCATTTCCCTTAAAAACAGAAAGTATGAAAAGTTCATTTGTCATTTCTGCTTAATGTTGTGTGGAAGAATCATTAAAAACACGTGAAAAAGAAATGACAAACATTAAAGGAATATTTATGTATATTTGTAGATATCTCTAATTGTATACAACACATTTGTAGGTAACATTATGTATGCTATGTATATTATTAGTAACAAATTAGAAAATATAATTATCTAATATAAGATGTCAGACATATAAAGAAAACTGCAATAGAAGAAATGAATAGAAAAATAAGAACACAAAGAAATTAAAACACTACATCTAAGACAGTTTGACTAAATGTCTTAAAAGAATGATGATTGTTTCCATTTTATATATTAATTTTTTATCAAAATAGCAATAAGTTACTTTATATTACTCAAAAATATATTCTAAAATATATTTTAAAATATATGCATAAAAGTATGAAAAAATACTGAAAAACATTTTTCAATATTTTTAGGGAAGATTAACCTAACCAAACTAAAGGATTTATTGTACAATAATGATAAAAAATACAATTCTGAGTCAAGAAGCAAAGCCACAGGTCACTGGGAAACAAATCAAGACGAACATAAATGACAGATTTAGCATATTTTTAAAATGAGAGAAATCATGATTTCAGAGAGATTCTGGAATAATATAGTATTTAACATTAAGAAAAAATAATAATACTGAAACCCCATACCATATACCAAGTATTAAAGCAACAGTAGTACATCATTTTATACCTAATATATTATCAGAATTGAAAATATGTGATAAATACCTAATTTAGTCCAGAAAGGCCCTGGGAAACAGGCATGCTCGTTCATTGCTTTTAGCAGTATGAAGCGGTTTGGCAGAATATAGCTAGCACCGTAAAAAGAACCACTTCTAGAACTTATTCAGAGTGACTAATGACAAACAAGAAAGCTGAAAAACTGCAGACAACTTAACTGTACAACAAGAAATGTGTAAACAAACCATGAAACTCTAAGTCATCATTATTAGAATAACAAATATGAATAGGAAATGGTGTAAAATAACGCAATGGAATAGGAAGTAAAATCTAAATTGCTCTTAAGATTGTGTTACTATGTGTCCATTTGAGTCAAAAGAACAAACAATCGTAAAGCTATATTCAGAGTAGTATTTAGTGATGGCATCGTGGGCATAATTTTTATATACAACATGTTACTGATCAGAATATCTTTCTCCTTTTTTTTTTTTTTTTTTTTTTAGCAAAAGCAACTTGAAGATGCTAAACTTTCAGCTGTCATCTCTGAAGTGGTTTCCCAAACCCCAGCTCCAACCACCCACGCTGCAGGTCCACCCCCTGACAGCCCAGTAAGCAACATATCTTATTTGTTTTCACAGCAGCAACGTCAAGAAGACAGAAAATAGTACTTTTGCTGAGAGTAAATGAAAATAGATAAAATCGTTAGGAGGATTGGACACCTTCTGTTTCAGAAGCAATAAGGCCGGCGATTTAGGGAGATGACAGAGAATATCTGGAATGGTTAAATGAAACAATGTATGTGAAAGTATTTTACACACAGTCGAGGACCTTAATGTTATTGTTACTTTGTTAGAATTGAAAGTGCAATCATGTGCATGTGTATATATCTGAATTATTAGATTTTTAAAATTCTCGAGCTTTCCTGAAAATTTATTTTCTTCTCCTTTATATTTTTCCTGACACATGCTATAAATACTATACATTATTTAACCTCAAGTTTATTTTATGGAATTGCTCAGTGTTTGAGCTTCTCCCCGACAAAAATTCACAAACGTGTCATGGAATTGTGTTATTTTACCCCCATTCACACCAGGAAAAAATTGTCGTTTTTCATGCTAGCAATAGAAAAACCTCAGTATAAATATTGTTTTAATTATTTACATGTTCTAAGGCAAGACTGTGGGTCCAAAGCTTTTCCAGTCTTCCTTGATTAATTTGCTGTACAGTACCAAATTATACATTATCAAGGAGACCACGGCACATCAAAAGATAAAGGATTGCCCTAAACCAGATCCCCATCTCCTTCAGTTGAGAACAAGTGCCTCGTTTGCTAGATGGAGATGAAGTGGCTTAGTGAAGTCAGCTATGCTTCCTTTCCTTTTGATGTAGCATCAAAGCTTACTTAGTGCTGTACTCCGAGATTCTGAATGAATTCTCTTCCTGTTGGGTCAGCCTCAGGATCATCTGAAAACATCCAGAGGCACAAATGACAAAGCCCAGACCCAGCTGTGCGTACCTCGACCGTTAGCTGCTAAATCCTGGTCTCTAATGAAGCACTTAAAACCAGTAAAATGGGGTGTGTGTGTGTGTGCGTGCGTGTGTGTGTGTGTGTGTGTGTGTGTGTGTGTTACACATCCAAAATGATGAAAGTCTCTGTGCAACAGAAAGAAAGAATCATTAATTACCCAGGCTGCCATTTACACTTCAGTTCTTAATAGTCAGGTGGGGGTTCTGCCCTGATTGAGGCTATTAGTAAACATCTGGATTCAAAAGCCTTTTTGCCTTTCACAAGTATGTTTTAAAATGACATCTTTCCCATCACTTTTCCCGTCAGAGTCTAGTTGTAGTTAATACTTTGAAGACATCACTAAAACTAGGTGTAAAGCTTTATTTAAATGAATATACTTGGGAATCAAAGAGTAAACTAAGCCATCATAATTCATGTGAGTTCTCTTTGCTGGGGACTGGTATGTCACCAGTAGTGCTACATACACTGAAAGCATTTTAAGACCTCTTTTCTAGAAAATCAGGCCAGGAATGCCATCTTTTCAGGAGGGACTTCTTTTCTTGGAAGAGAAAGACATCTGGGGCGGGACAGGGGTAGACAGGCGCAGACAAGTGCAGAGAGTGAAAAGTCAGGAGAAAGAGCACCGTCCAAGGGGCGCAGGTCCAGGGCCTTCCACCCGCCCTGCCGTTGCCCTGGTGAAAACCCCACGAGCCTGTGGAAGTCTTAGTGGCAGTGTTGGGGCCACACTCCAACAGGTGACCTGATTTGGCTAAGCAGTGACTAATTCTGATTTACTTTCTCTCAGAGTGGCAACAAGGAACTCGACGATGCCCTGAATCAACTTTCTGACAGTCTAGGGCAAAGGCAGCCTGATCCCGATGAGAACAAACCGTTAGAGGATAAAGTCAAGGTAAAAGAAAAAAATAAGTGAAAATTTAAGATTTTTATAGTATGGAACACCCTACTCTCCACACAAAAGGAAAAAACCGCTCTGACTTTGTCTAGAGTTCGTGAACGGTTGGATAACTTAAGTCTCCTTTTTTCCTATTCTGTTGTCGATGCTGCGTTTCTTCTTTTCCTCAGTGAGGACTGTATTGTGGCACAGATTCGGGCAAATGTCCTGTTGGTGAGATCAGGCTTTGTTAAGATAGAAAAGCACAGCTCTGCTTTGTTAATTTTATCTTCTTCCCACATTAACTTTTCTTGGTTTTATCTGGTAGTAAGGACATCATATATATGATACACACATATGTGCATTTTTTAGATTGACATGTTCTGCACGTGTAGTGGCAGAGGTCACCTATTTGGCAGAAGTTTCCCTAGCAGCCTTCTCTGCCGACATAACTAACTCTTCATGCAAATTCCTAAAGGAAAAGAGCACTGGACTAGGAGTTGAGCACTGTGCAGAGGTTTGTCTACAGACACAACCTAACCTATTAACTCTACATATTTTATACAACACTTATAAGTACTGATTTATACTTAACAATATACAGTACTTCACAGTCTGTTTAGCTTGGAACAAAGAAGTAACTGACCAGCCAAATCAATGTCGCAAAGACAGGGCATTGCAAAGAATCCTTAGGTCTTGATTCTATGATTGTCATAGGATATTGATGTTAACCTGTATTTGAAAAATGAAACTAGAATGATGCAAAACAATAAGATCTGTCTCCACCTCCAAGGAGGGGGCACTGAGTGTCACTGAATCTGTGACAGAGAGACCAGCCACACCCCACTGAAGTGGGGATGCTGCTTACTCAACAGCAGGTAATCATCACCTGCAACACAAGCAGTCAGCACGTCCATTCAGATTTGCTGCTTGTCCTGGTCCTTCGGGGTTGCTTAGAAATAGTCAAAGTGGTAAATATTACCTCTCTAAATGCCAAGGTACAGTAGCTTGATTTTTTTATTTGAAAAGTGAAACTCACATAAAAAAAATTTTATACCCTTGGTTTTATCTCCTTACATGGTTTCTGAGGGTAATTATTTAATCATTTATCTCAATTGAAAAATACAGGTAGAAAATTCAGAGTTGTGGCTTGACATAAAGAAGCATGTGTTCACTTTTTTCAACTAATGATCGGTTGAAGTCATCCGTTTTGTTGTTCTGTTGCTCAAAAAATAAAAACAGACCGTTATGTTTTGTCTCAGGAAAGTATAATAAATGCTGAATGCTACATTTTAGAGTGTCTTCTCTAAGTGAAGCAAGAAATGAATATTAATTCTGTTCAATGTTTATAGGAAAAAGCTAAAGCTGAACATAGAGACAAGCTGGGAGAAAGAGATGACACGATCCCACCTGACTATAGACACCTCTTGGATAATGATGATGAGGTAAATGAAGGCAAATGTCTGCACTGGATATATACTCCAAAGCTTTTTAAATTCAAGCCTCACTTGAATGAATAGGAGGTGCACTTTAACAACAGCATAAAAATGTAACATGACTGACTGACTTAATGTGTCCCTGATGAGCAGGCTGTCTAGGATTCTGTTTAATATTTATTGGAGCCAGTGTCGTTTGATGTTCACTGTGCTGGGCACCTATGGTGTAAATAGAGGGGAATAATGTTCAGTCACTCACTGATACTTAACAATGATTCCAAGGCCTGTACACAGATGAATTCTGTTTGCAAGAAAAGGCTATAAAAAAGAATGATATTTGTAATCCTGACTGAAGCAGAGTCTCTGTTTAAGGAGAACAGAAAAGGAGCTAGTATTGGAATAATTAATAGGGCAAATAAATAAGGTACCTCCAAGTCCTGGGGTCTCCCTTTCTTCCTCCTCCTACACCACCACCAGGACTGTTGAGAGTAAAGACAGGCAAAACCATATCACAAGTCCTATTTCAGTGTTTAGATATAGAAAGAAGTCCGTGGCTTTTTGTCTCTAACATGGAAGCCAGTTTTCCTTAGATCAACTTGGCCTGTACCCCACCCCTTCCTGTTCGGCTCCTACTTGCAAGTCAGTGAGATGATAAATAACCCTTTCCAGGCCTGTTCATCAAACAAAATCAAGGAAACCCAAATTACATCCTTCTCTTTCTGTACTGATTCATTTGGTGAGTTTGATGACTCCCTGGTTTAACGAGGGTTATCAGCTTCAATGTCTCCTATTACAGGACTCAGTTCTCCTTACTTGCGTTCAGTATTCCTTAAGACAGTAATTCTGCATCCTACTGGAATCCTTCCTGCTTTGATAGTACCACGTGACCCTGCTTGTCTTCTCTGGCAAATGTATTGTTTAATGCCCTTGCCTTTGTAGCTGGGAAGATCCCTGATGAGTTGTACTTGTAATCTTGACTGAAAAAACTCTAATATCTGTAGACATTTCAGATCCGAAGTGTAATAAGCTGTAGTAAATAAAATCTAAAAACACATTACTTTTGGTAACATGTTAAGTAGAATTATAACACATGGTGGCAGAAAGGTCCTAAATAATTAGTGTTTATTTCACTCCCAGGACCAGATTCTCACTCTTGCATTTTCCCCAAGGTTGTTGAAATATACTTACAGGGAAGTAATTAAGCAAAACTGGTGGAGAAATCGTAGGGACCCAGGGTTATCAGTTATTGCAAATCTATACTCTATTTTATCCAAGTGAAGTCATTGGATAATGAATTATATAAATACTGACTACACCTAAGTAAACCTTTACAAAGATTTGTTTAATCAATAGTGTGCTTTGTTTTTAAGGGCAAACCAGTGAAGCCACCTGCAGAGAAACCCGGGGAATCAAAGGTAAGTGCCATAGCTGCACGTTTCCAGTAAAATTTTTTTATTCTAGCTGCAACTTTTACATTTTAGAAACCTAAAATTTATTGAATGCCTACCTTGTGCGTGGTATGATGCCAAGGTGTGCATGTGAGAGTGTGTGTGTGTTATTTCCTTTTAGGCTTCCCAAGAGCCCTTCAAGATAGGCAATTCCATTTTCCAGATTAGAAGTTTGAGGCTCATAGAAGACTAAATAACTTGTATAAAAGAGTAAAAGAAAATAAAGCAGTCAAGATTATCCTGTTTTATTTTATTTATTTATTTATTTATTTATTTTGTGAGGAAGACCAGCCCTGAGCTAACATCCAGTGCCAATCCTCCTCTTTTTTGCTGAGGAAGACTGGCACTGGGCTAACATGCGTGCCCATCTTCCTCTACTTTATATGGGATGCCGCCACAGCATGGCTTAACAAGCAGTGCGTTGGTGCGCGCCCAGGATCCGAACTGGCAAACCCCGGGCCGCCGCAGCAGAGCGTGTGTACCCAACCGCTTGCGCCACCTGGCCGGCCCAAGATTATCCTGTTTTCTTATTTCCTTCACAATATATTAGTTTGTTAGGAAAAGAATGTCAGCAAGGTTTTTTTTTTTGTAAACATCTTTTATTGTCGGTGATATGGGAAAATGTCCTATATAGCGTTTTTGCCTGTGCTTCTTCACTGATGGTTATTTCTATTAATATCTCAGAAATCTGCAGATGACAAAGACTGTGTTGATGCCCTCTCAGGGGATTTTGACAGCTGTCCCTCAACTACAGAAACCTCAGAGAACACAGCAAAGGTACTGTGCTTTCTCATACTGACTTTCTTTGAATGTGCATGTTCATGTATGTGTGTATACATATATATAATTTTAGACTGTGAAATGAATTGAACGATGCCGTAGAGAAAAGAAAAAATATCTATAATTCCACTACCCCCAAACGCTATTATTTTGTATATTTCTTGTCTTTTTCATATGTATATGTTTTACATATTTCTACTTAGAGTCCATATATTGCTTAACATTATTTCATAAAATTTTTCCGTGTTGCTCTATAATCTCTATAGCCATCATTTGATTGCCACATTCTGTTGTTATGCGACAGTAATGCTTTGTCGGTGGTCATTTAAAATGAGAGCAGTCCCTAACGACGCCACGCTCTCATGCCCGTTGCCCTCCGGGGTTTCCTGCCCTGCCCAGCTGGCTGACTCTCCTGCTCATCCCTCAAGGCCCAGTTCAAGCGTCGGCTCCTTCAGGATGACTTCTCTTACTGCTTCTCCCTTCCCAGGCCAAGGTGCCCCTCTGTGCTTCCCTGCCCGCTGGGTTAACTGTCATTGCATGTGTATTACAGCGCTGAGCCGTGTGCTTTATACAGTAGTGATGTGTCTTCTACCTCTGTGCTCAGCATTAGCAAAATGCCTAGTATTAGCAGGTGTTCAAAACGTGACTAAAAGTGAATGAAAAAAATTGTGTAATTCAACAAGTGTGTGGCCTTGTACCTATAAACCATACCCTTCCATAAATCAAATAAAAGGCAAAGTGAAATGAGTGCCCTTGATTATTATTTTCAGATGATTAAATACTACAGATCTCTTTGCTATTGTTCGGCTTTATTAAACATATCTCCCAATCACTGAATTGTCAGTGCTTCCCATACTGGGTGACTTAATTTCTAGACGGCCTCAGCATCCTATTTCTCACTCCTGGAAACTCACAAATAATGCCTTTTTTTAATAATGCCATGGTGAATGGACTTACTATATGTGACTTGCCCCAGCTCTCTGTGGTTGTTTCCCTTGTTATATTTCTCTTCCGTAACACTGAAAACAGTGTCCTATTCTTACTCTATCGGCACATAAAAACCAGTCCTGATAGAAACAAGCTATGTTTTGATGAACAAAATAAGGTCTGGGTGAATCATGCATCATGGAAATTGGCAGAGCATCAGTGTGACCCACACTTTCCTCCTTATTTTTGTGCTTTTTACCTCCTACCTTAAAGTCTTGCATTATTTAATTAAATTGGAGATCTCCAGTCTATCAAAAAGAATAGTCTGAATTGATTTGATTGCAGCCAGTAGGTAATTGCTAGATTGATCGATGATAACAGTAGCCTCATTACATTTCCTTTGCTTTAGGACAAAGACAAGAAGAGTGCTTCCAGCTCCAAAGCACCCAAGAATGAGGGTAAAGCAAAGGATTCTGCAAAGGTAAACAGAGCAGTAAATATACACAAATTAGCTGAGCAATTACATGGAGTGGCATTTATTCTTTTAGTCATTTAGGTTCTGATTGGAATCTATTTAGAATAAAATTTAGGCATTATCTATTCCCTAGCATGTCTTGCTAAAGAAATTGAAGTTTTAAAGACATTTATTTTTTTAAGTAACTGATACTTTAGAAATCTAAATGAATGTTTTCAACACAATTCAAGTTTTCTGCACTCCCAGCCCTTGTTAAAACACCACTGGAGTCCCGCAGTGATCTGGAGAATGTCGCACAAAGTATGGACGAGCCCACTGCATTTTGTGGTTCCCAGTGTCAGCTGAGCTATCTGTGCTCGCCCAGAATCAGTGTAGGCCCTCACCACATCCCCTCACTGTCTGCCACTAGCATTGCCTCCTACTTCAGAGAGAAAATTGAGGCCACCCTACAGAAAATCCCTTATGTCCCCTTCCCACCTACCCACTGACAAACCCTCTCCCCTCCTTGCCCTCCGCCCCTTCCTTTCTTTCAGGGGTCAATAATGAACTTTTTCCAATATCTTCTGTTTCTTTGTCTCAATTCTTTTCCCTTGTAGTACAAACATATTCAAGTTCTTTCATCCCTTTAAAAGCAAGCTTCAAACTTACAAGCCCTTCTGCATGCTGCCCCATTTCCCTCCATCCCTCCACCTCCTTGAAAGATTCTTCTTGAGCTCTGACTGAGATCAGCAGTGCCATGCTGTTTGCTATATCATTGGTTCCTTGTCAATCCTTAGTTTACTTGATCTCTTAGCAGTATGTTTTGAGGCCTTAGAGTTGATGCTGTGATGGACTGAAACTTTGGGGAATGTTGGGGTAGGTGAATGTATTTTGCACCTTCACCTCTCCAAAGACCCAGGCCACCACTTCCAGCTGCCTACTGTGCATTTCCACTTGGATAACACATTCACAGTACAGTTTCATATACTGGATTTCATCAAATCTAAATTGCTACTTATAAAATAAACCCTTACTTTGTATACCATTAAGAAAAGTCAACAATTTGATTATGATATGCTATTCATTGTAAGAACCATAGCAAATTAAGACATGTTAAAATGTGGGGGTGTGGTGCATGGACAACACCAGAGAACGCAGTTTATATAAATTTTAGAACATGGAAGTAGTATATAGAATTAAGGAAGATTTTAGAGTTTCTGTGATCCAGTATATTGATTAGAAGCCATACAGGAGGGAGGACTCTTAGTATGTAATTTTTCCTGTTGCTCTAGAAAGTAGAACTAAGGCTAATGAGGGGAAGAAACAGAGTCCGGTTTCTTAGAGTTGGGCATTAATGGACCACGACAGTTGGGAGCTTCCTATAATTAAAATTACTCAAACTGTGGTCAGGAAAGGACTAGAAGTTGGATTAGACAACATCTAAGTCCCTTTCAATTCCAAGAACATATGATTCAGATGGTTATTACTATGATCCCTTGACTATAATGAGAAATTAAAGGTTCAGCTTTAAAAACAATATTCCCCATCATCAACACTCTTAAAAACAAGATAGTGAGTTTCAGTTCCAATGGTGATGTAGGGTGATCCTGAACTTCCCTCCTCCACAGATACAGCAAAGCTACAGCAACATATGGAACAGTTTCCTGTGAGGGAAAAAAAAACCCTAAAAACTAGCTGAGTGAGGACTCTTCATCAGGCAATGAGAAAAAAACCCACACTGAAGCAGTGGGAGAGGCTGAGACACAGTCTCACCATAAACCCCACCCCCAGCACAGTGACCCACAATTAGGAGAGAACTCAAAACCTGGAGCTTCTCTCATCCCACATTGTGCACCCCAACTTTTAAGACTTGCACCTGAGAGACAAGCCCTCAAAAGATCTAGCTTTGAAGCCAATGAGGCTCACATCCATAAGACCCACAAGGCTGTAGTGAACTAAGAAATGGTTCTTAAAGGGGTTGTGCACTCAGACTCACCTGCCCCAGAGCCCAGCACAGAGACAGCCAATTGAAAAGCACCCAGACTTTCTGTGAAAGAGGCTTAATGGCACATCTTAAGCCTCAGCCTGAGGGACAGGCATCTAATTTAACAAATCTAGGGGCCTGCTGAAATACTTTCTGGAGACAAAGGATGGTGGGCACTGTCTTTGCACTCTCTCTCTGCCTCACTGCAGCAGGCTGGTATCTCCCAGAATGGAGTTTATACCCTCCTCTGTCACCCTGACTTTTGTGGCTGCCACCAGGGGACAACTCTAGATCGCCTGGCTCTGGTGGTCAGCAGGACTTAATGCTTGTGGTCCCACAGGACTGTATATATTTCCATACTTTAAAAGCTGCTGCCTGTTGGGGCCGGCCTGGTGGTGTAGTGGTTAAGTTTGGCACACTCGGCTTTGGGTTTGCAGGTTCCGATCCCGGGCACAGACATACACCACTCATCAAGCCATGCTGTGGCGGCAACCCACATATAAAATAGAGGAAGACTGGCACAGATGTTAGCTCAGGGCCAATCTTCCTCAAGCAAAAATGAGGAAGATTGGCAACAGATGTTAGCTTAGGGCCAATCTTCCTCACCAAAAAAAAAAACAAAACCTGCTGTGTATCTGGCTTCCAATCAGCCTGAATCTAGGTGCTGACTGAGATCCTCCTCTTTGGGACACTGATAGGTCTTGGCACACCCTCAACTACTGGGAGCCACTAGAAATAAAATAGGCTGCTTGGACAATCACAAAGGTGTGAGAGACAACCAAGAAGAACTAGGGCAAGCGTGAATGATAAGGTTCATCTCCTACACAAGGCCACTCCTTCAAGACTGGGAGAACTGGCTGTTTTATCTAAGGCATAAAAACCAACACAAAGATTCAAGAAAAAGAAACAGAGGAATATGTTCCAAATGAAAGAACAAGATAAAACTGCAGAAAAAGTCCTTAATAAAACAGAAATAAGTGATTTACCTGATAAAGAGTTCAAAATAATAGTCATAAAGATGCTCATGGAACTCGGAAGAAGAATGGATGAACACAGTCAGAACTTCAACAAAGAGATAGGAAATATAAGGAAGTACCAAATAGAAGTCAGAGAGCTGAAGAATACAATTATGGAACCAAAAAATACACTAGAGGGTTTCAATAGCAGACTGGATGAAACAGAAGAAAGGATTAGTGAACTCGAAGACAGGGCAGTGGAACTCACCCAATCAGAGCAGCAAAAAGAAAAAAAAATGAAAAAAAGTGAAGATAGACTAAGGGACTTAAGAGAAAACATCAAGCTGATCAAACATTCTCATTTAGGGGTCCCAGAATGAGAAGACAAAGGGACAGAAAAATTATTTGAATAAATAATGGCTGAAAACTTCCCTAATCTGGGGAAGGAAATAGACATGCAAATCCAGGAATCCTAGAGCATTCCAAATAAGAGGAACCCAAAGCGACCCACACCAAGACACATTATAATTAAAATGTCAAAAATTAAAGACAAGGGGAGAATCTTAAAAGCAGAAAGAGAAAAACAACTTATTATGTGCAAGGGAATCCCCATGAGACTCAAATTTTCCAGCAGAAATTTGCAGGCCGGAAGAAAGTGGCACGATACATTCAAAGTGCTGAAAGAAAAAACTTTCAACCAAGCATATTCTATCCAGCAAAGTTATCATTCAGGATTGAAGGAAAGATAAGAGTATTCCAGACAAGCAAAAGCTGAAGGAGTTCATCACCACTAAACTAGCCTTATAAGGACTGTTAAAGGGACTTTTTTAAGCTGAAATGAAAGGGTGCTAATTAACAGGAAAACATATGGAAGTGTAAGTCTCACTGGTAAAAGTAAATATATAGTAAAATTCAGAATAATCTAATGTTGTAAATGTGGTGGATTAATCACTTGCAAAGCTAGTCTGAAGGTTAAAACACAAGAGTAGTAAATATAACTTCAATAATTAAGAGATACACAAGATAAAAAGACATAAAATGTGACATCAAAAATATAAAGCATGGAGGGGGAAAGTAAAAATATAGAGCTTTAGAATGCATTCAAACTTAAGTTGTTATCAACTTCAAATAAACTGTTATAAGTTGTTATATGTAAGCTACATGGTAACCACAAAGCAAAAACCTATAGTAGATACACAGAATATAAAGAGAAAGGGCTCTAAGCATACCACTACAGAAAATCATCAAATCACAAAGGAAGAGAGCAAGAGAAGGAGGGATAGAGGAGCTACAAAATGTCCAGAAAACAACAAAATGGCAGTAGGTACATACTTATCAACAATTACTTAAAATGTAAATGGATGAAATTCTCCAATCAAAAGACTGAGTGGCAAAATAGATTTAAAAAAAAAAAAACAAAAAAGCAAGACTCATGTATATGCTGCCTACAAGAGACTCACTTCAGATTTAAGGACACACACAGACTAAAAGTGAAAGAATGGAAAAAGATATTCCATGCAAATGGAAACCAAAAGAAAGCTGGGGTAGCTATACTTAGATCAGACAAGATAGACTTTAAAGTAAAGACTGTAATAAGAGACAAAGAAGGGCATTACATAATAATAAAGGGGTCAATCCAACCAGAGGATATAATATTTGTAAATATGCACCCAACATAGGAGCACCTAAATAGATAAAGAAAATAATAATAGACTTATTGGGAGAAATAGACAGCAATAAAATAATAGCAAGGAACTTGAATACCCTACTTTCATCAATGGATAGATCATCCAGACAGAAAATCACTGAGGAAATATCGGTCTTAAACAACACATTATTAGACCAGAAGGACTTAACAGATATATATAAACATTGCATCCAAAAGCAATAGAATACACATTCTTAAGTGCACACGGAACATTCTCCAGGAGAGATTATATATTGGGCCACAAAACAAGTCTCAACAAATTTAAGATTGAAACCATATTAAGTATCTTTTCTGACCACAATGGTGTGAAACTAGAAATCAATTACAAGAAGAAAATTGGAAAATTCACAAATATGTGAAGATAGAACAATCAGTGGGTCAAAGAAGAAATCAAAAGAAAAATAAAAAAATACCTTGAGACAAATAAAAATGGAAATACAACATAGCAAAACTAATGGGATGCCGCAAAAGCAGTTCTAAGAGGGAAGCTCATAGCAATAAATGCCTACCTGAAGAAACAAGAAAAATCTCAAATGACCTAACTTTACACCTCAAGGAACTAGAAAAAGAACAGATGAAACTCAAAGTTAGTAGAAGGAAGGGAATAAAGATCAGAGCAGAAATAAATCCAATAGAGACTAAAAAGACAATAGGAAAGATCAATGATACTTAAGAGCTGATGTTTGAAAAGATAAACAAAATTGACAAACCTTTAGCTAGACTTACTAGGAAAAAAAGAGGACTCACACCAAATTGGACAACCTAGAACAAATGGATACATTCTTGGAAACATGCAGCCTACCAAGAGTGAATCATGAAGAAATAGAAAATCTGAACAGACCCATTACCAGTAAGGAGCTTGAATCACTAATCAAAAACCTCCCAACAAACAAAAGTCCAGGACAAGATGGCTTCACTGGGTAATTCTACTAAATGTTCAAAGAAGAATTAATATCAGTCTTCTCAAACTCTTCCAAAAAACAGAAGAGGAAGGAACATTTTCAAACTCATTTTATGAGGCCAGCATTACCCTGATATCAAAACTAGACAAGGATGCCACAGAGAAGAAAATTATAGGGCAATATCCTTGATGAACATAGATGCAAAAATACTCAATATATTAGCAAACTGAAGTCAACAGTACATTAAAAAACTCATACACCATGATCAAGTGGGATTTATTCCAGGGATGCAAGTTTGGTTCAATATCCACAAATCAGTGTGATACACATTAACAAAATGAAGGATAAAAATCATATGATCATCTTAATAGATACAGAAAAGGCATTTGAAAAAATTCAACATCCATTTATGATGAAAAGTCTTAAAGTGGGTATGGAGGGCATGTACCTCAACATAATAAAGGCCATATATGGCAGGCCCACAGCTAACATCATACTCAACAGTAAAAGCTGAAACCTTTTCCTCTAAGATCTAGAATAGAGCAAGGATGCCCACTCTCACCACTTTTATTCCACATAGTGTTGGAAGTCCTAGCCAGAGCAATTAGGCAAGAAAAGAAATAAGAGGCATGCAAATCAGAAAGGAAGAAGTAAAACTGTCACTATTTGCAGGTGACATGATTTTATATATAAAAACCCTAAAGATACCATCAAAAAACTGTTAGAATAGACTAATTCAGTCAAGTTGCAGGATATAAAATCAATATACAAAAATCTGTTGCATTTCTATACACTAATAATGAACTATCAGAAAGAGAAATAAAGAAAACAATCCCATTTACAATTGCATCAAAAAGAATACAATACCTAGGGATAAATTTAACTAAGGAGCTGAAAGACCTACACATTGAAAACTCTAAAACATTAATGAAAGAATTTAAAGACAAATAAATAGAGATTCTGTGCTCATGGATTGGAAGAATATTGTTAAAATGTCCATACTACCCAAAGCAATCTACAGATTCAGTGAAATCCCTATCAAAATTCCAATGGCATTTTTCACAGAAATAGAACCAAAAGTCCTAAAATTTGTATGGAACCACAAAAGACCCCAAATAGGCAAAGCAATCTTGAGAAAGAACAGCAAAGCTGGAGGCATCACACTCCCTGATTTCAAACTTGATTACAAGGCTATAGTAATCAAGACAGTATGGCATTGGCATGAAAACAGACACATAGATCAGTGGAAGAGAATAGAGAGCCCAGAAATAAACCCATGCATATTTGGTCAATTTAGGACAAATGAGCCAAGAATGGACAATTGGGAAAGGATAGTCTCCCCTTTGTTGGGAGAACTGGACAGCCACATGCAAAGAATGAATCTGGACCAGTATCTTACACCATATACAGAAATTTACTCAAAATGGATTAAACATTTGAGTGTAAGACCTGAAGCCATGAAACTCCTAGACGAAAACATAGGCAGTAAGCTTCTTGGGGGTGATTTTTTGGATTGGACACCAAAAGCAAAGACAACAAAAGTAAGAATAAACAAGTGGGACTATGTCAAACTAAAAAGCTTCTGCAGAGCAAAGGAAACCATCAACAAAATGAAAAGGCAACCTACTGAATAGAAAATATTTGCAAATCATATATCTGATAAGAGGCTAATATCCAAAGTATATAAAGAACTCATACAACTCAATAGCAAAAAACCAAACAATCCAATTATAAAAAGAGCAGAGGATCTGAATAGACATTTTTCCAAAGAAGACATACAGATGGCCAACAGGTAAATGAAAAGATTCTCAATATCACTAATCATCAGGGAAATGCAAATCAAAACCACAATGAGGTATCATCTTACACCTGTTAGAATGGTTATTATCAAAAAGACAAGAAATAATAGTGTTGGTGAAGATGTGGAGCAAAGGGAACCCTTGTGCATTCTTGGTGGGAATGTAAATTGGTGAACTCACTATGGAAAACAGTATGGAGGGTCTTCCAAAAACTAAATAGAAACACTATATGATCCAACAATTCCACTTCTGCATATTTATCCAAAGAAAATGAAAACTGAAAGATACATGCACCCCCACGTTCACTGCAGCATTGTTTACAGTAGCAAAGAAGTGGAAACAAGCTAAGTGTCCATCAATGGATGAATGGATAAAAAAAAGTCAATACACATACACACACACAGGAATATTCAGCCATAAAAAAATAAGGAAATCTTGGCATTTGCAACAACATGGATGGACCTTCAGGGCATCATGCTAAGTAAACTAAGTCAGACAAAGACCATATAATCTCACTTATATGTGGACTCTAAAAAAAAAAAAAACCACACAAAAATGAGCTTATAGATTGGTGGTTGCTGGGGTTGGGGGATTGGTGAAATGTGTGAAGGGGGTCAAAATATACAAACTTCCAGTTATAAAATAGTTAATACTGTATTTCATATCTGAAAGTTGCTAAGAGAATAAATCTTAAAAGTTTTCATCACAAGAAAAAAAATTTTTTTAACTTTGTGTGGTGACAGATGCTAACTAGACTTACTGTGGTAATTGTTTTGCAACATACAAATATCAAATCATTATGTTGTACACTTGAAACTAGTATGTCAGTTATACTTCTATAAAATAAAAAAACCAAGATGGTGAAAACCACATTGATAATTAGTTCCGCATGCCATTTTATCCAGATGAAATATTTACTCATTTCAGTTATACAAAGTACATAATCAACCCTTTAATAAAAAGTAGAGAACATGACAACCCTATTGAGTAGATTAGCTGGCCAGAAATTCCCCCAACTACAGGAAAAGGATGGATCACTGTAGAATGAATGAACAATACCATCCAAGAACGCCTATGTATTTTTTTTTCTTCAATTATCCTGGCCTTCAAAAAAGTCTATAAAGTATAAAATTTAGAATCACTCTAAGTTATTTTTAGTTTATAAACTTGAAAGGGAAGAACTCATAGTGTTTTGGCTAAACGAAAAGGAGATACTTAGGAAGGACATCTTATTTTCTCCCACTGGTTGCCATCTTTTGAGTCTCTAATTCTGAGAAGCCCATCTCCTCATAAGCCTCTTCTGGTTCATCATACTTAATCCAGAAAAGAAAGAGTTCATTGATGGTTTTGCTTTCCCTTTTAGGCAAAGAAGGAAACTTCCAAGCCAAAAGCTGATGAAAAAAAGACAAGTTAAAGTTCACACTATTTGGTAAGTTGGGTGTTTGTTGAAAATGAAGACAACTGTACCTTCTACCAACCTATGTGTTATAAGTGAGAGAAACTAAGTCCACTTCTGGAGTATTTCATGTTCTCTTTATACTATTGGCATGAAATGCACATTGTAAAATCTATAGAGTAATTCCCTGAAAAGCACTAAATGGGATGATTGTGCTGCTGGTATGTATAAAAACATTAATCTTATAATTAAGAGCTCTTTAAAATATTAGGCTAGGCTCTTAAAGAAAATGACAGTCTAAGTCTAGTTGACTCTTTGAAACCCAAATGTTCTTGACACAGGTTACTGTGGCAAAGCAAAATTAGTGTTTACATCTTACAGTGAAATGTTATATTGATATTACCCCAAATACCAACACATGGTGGAGTGAGGAGAAGCACCCCTTAGGGTTTGGTGGAAATTACAGGGTTTTTGAAACAAGGGCACAGGAAAAGATTGACTATTTTTGTTTGGCTTAGTTTTGGGAAGTAAAGAGCTATGTTTGCCTCTACTGTGTGGTGACTGAATGGATCGTATGGATGAGCGCATCTCCTAGATCTATCTTGAGAGCTGGGCCCTTCTCTTATTAACTTCAGAGAGGTCTTATTCTAAGCCATGAAAGCTTACAACCACTTGCTGACCAAAGCCCACAAAGAAATCAAAATGTAGGTTAAATTGGGTTTGGCTCTCACCACGGTCTACTTTTATTTCCTATACAGAGGGAGGTATACGGATTAGAACTGCTCCAAAGATTTTCCCCAAAATTATAAAAATTTTCTATTAATAATCCACTGTCATATTTACTTATAGGAAATTCCTTGTTGTCTTTTATACAATGCGTTTGCTGAATGTTACATTTACTATGCCTTTAACAAGAAAATTGCATATCAAATGGTTCACTGGATTTTTTTCTTTGAACTTTTCAAGGCATCTGCATATAAAATCTTCATCTGGTGGATGGTGACTTTTGAAGAACAAAAGGCTTTGACAACAGAACATTTTTCTGGGTGGCTTCTAGACAGGGGTATTTGTTGAGTCTTTTGACATCCTAAACATTGGTTTGTTATTCTTTTCCTGGAAAGAAATTGAATTTGTCTGGTTCACCTGTGTTATTGTACTGAGTATTGATAAACTTTGAATTTTTAAAAATTGCCTTGGGTTGGGAGAGAAAGCAACTTTATATTTCTAAGAGATATATTTGATAGTTTCTTAAGGCAACACACATGAGAAAAGGAAAAAACCTTTGCAAACTTTTGCACATTCTACACAGTGCCTGTAAATCTCATTAGTATTTTCAGTTAGCACTTAATTTTTTTGTTGTCATTAGCATTTGGAAAACAATGCTTTGAACATTCTTCAGTGTTCTGATTTCTCATTACCCCTTTCCTCTTGAGCTTTTGAACCATATTTGATGTTTCTTTGGGTTAATGTTTATAAGTCAAACATAAAATATTGTACATTGGGCACATATCTCCTCTTGGGCTGCTAATAATAAATTAATAGATAACCTGGACAGACCAGGAAGCACCGCACCGCTTTTCAGGTTGAAATCTTCTTTGCCAGAGGTTAGGACTTTTCTGCACCTTATAGCCAGCACAAAACATACTGAGACTTGAATCAAGTCAGAAGAGCAAAATGCAGACTATTATGTCACTGCATAGCAAGTTCCAAGAATAAAAAAAAATCTAATTCTTAGACTATTCATATGGCTTGAACTCTGTTGGTTTACTGTGTTAAGCTGTGCTTCCATTCTCTCTATATCAAACCTGAGTAGCAATTGTTTGCTGCAAGTCATTGCCACATGAGTCTTTGCACTGTACAGCATCTGGCTTCATGGAAGTTTACCAAATACAAAAACAAACTTCTGCTATAAAAGTATATATATCTGAAATTTAAAAATTTGCTTTTCCCCCACAGCAATTTAAGAACTAGGTTTTGATGTCTTGCAACTTTGAATGGTTTCTCAGATCTTTCTGAATAGTTTATGAATATAGAACTGATATCATTGATGGGATTTTGAAAAATATTTAATTTCATCCTTATTTCCTAGTAGGGAATGCAGGAAAAGACCAGGTACATATCATAAAACTGATTTGGAATTTCTTGTTTCAGAGAGCACAGCTTTCCTTAGCGTCTGTTTAAAAGTTTTTATTAGGACTTAGCTGACTTCACTAGAAAGAAGTAACATGACCAATAGTGTCTAATGGAGGGGCAAGCGAAAATAACAGCACTGCTTATAATGGGAAGATTTTGTTAATACTCTAAAAATTCTCTTTAAAAAGCATGCACATACCTATGGGATTTCAAACTTCACCCACTTTAAATGCTATGTCTATCTCATCAGAGATGCAGGCATTATCCTATGATTCTGAATCTGGGAAATGTAAGCCAGTGTTATGGTGACTAAACAGACCTTTTCAAGGTACTACAAGAAAATAAACACTTTTCCTGAGGGATTTTGAATATGTATCTAGTTCCATTTGGGTACTATAATTTTTTTGTTGTTAAAAAAAAATGAAACCTTTGACATTGACAGATGTGTTTGCAAGGATATGGCTGCAGTATTATTAATTTCCATGCATATATAGAAGTATTTTTAAATGACATACCCAAATCCAGAGATTTAAGAAGTGCCTGTAAAAGTAAACAGAAATGTCTTCAAGACTTGGGTGTTTGCTAATAATTAATGATGGCTTGTGTTGCTAATAATTAATGATGGCTTGTGTAAGCTACAGGATCCAAATCAGTCCTTTTTTATCCATCTAATTAGGAGGAAATAATTGCAAATATCTGCTTAGAGGTAAATAACAGAAAATTTTTTATTACCAAAAAGGGTTTTGCACATTGTGGCAATATGGTGTCTATTTAGAAAATGGACTTCTCCAAAAGCAAATGAAAATGGGTTCCTCAGGTGACCAAAACTGAAAATCACTATTTCCATGTTTCATTAATCAAGCTATAAAATACAATTAAAAATATTTTACATTAAAATCTTGGCTTTGTATGTTTTTTAGAAGGAAAATATGTAGGGGTGGAAATTACCAGTGATTTGTTCTTTTTTCTCAAACCATCAAACCACACAATATGTATAAAAATAGAATAGTAAACACATTTATGTCCAGAAAAATTCACTCTAGTCCATATTATATTAGAACAACACATTTTGACATTTTTTTATATCATATTCCTTTATCTGATAATTTTGCAATATATTAAGAAAACTCATAAAAGACTTCAAAGACAACACATTGTCCTCATTTAGGCTAATGTAAGCAAATATTTTTTTTTTTAATTTTATTTTTTCCCCCAAAGCCCCAGTAGATAGTTGTATGTCATAGTTGCACATCCTTCTAGTTGCTGTATGTGGGACGAGGCCTCAGCATGGCCGGACAAGCGGTGCGTCGGTGCGCGCCCAGGATCTGAACCCAGGCCGCCGGCAGCGGAGCGCGCGCACTTAACCGCTAAGCCACGGGGCTGGCCCAAAGCAAATATTTTCAGTTTCACAATACGTTAGCATTTATTGGAGACTCTTCAATGATTTTTGGGTAATAAGTGCCGATAACGAGTTTTTTAGGAATTATATAAACTAGGTCAAGTAACAAGCAGGGAGAGGAAGCAACACCTATCTAAGGATCAACAACTCTCAGGTTCAACTTCAAATAAAAGCTTTCTCCTTTAGCCCTGAATGCACTCTGCTTTTTCAGAAGGGACACTGTATCAGTCAGGGTCCCTGAGGAAACAGATGACACACTCAAATTAGGATTATCGGAGGAGGGTTCTATAATAGGTTTGTTTTGTTTGTTTTAATAAAGGTGTGGGCAGGATGTATGGAAACCACAAGTGCAGGCAGGACTAGTAAAAGGCAGGCTCCCGCTTCACCCTCATCCTGAAGGGATGAGAGGAGGGGCAGTTACTAGAATGCAGAGAGGGAGAAGGCTGTGTGGGAAAAGAGGGCTACCTCTCTGGAGCTGAGACCTCTGGTGGAGGCCAGCCTGAAGCAACCTGCAAAGGAACCAGGAGAATAAACACCTCACCTACTCTCTCCCGCGCCCCAGCTCTAATCTGCCCTCCTTAGAGATTGAACAAAAGCCAGAAGGCGAGGAAGCCTGATGCTGTGGGCCTACAAATCAGCCCCCTGGCATGGAGCAAGGAAGAGAAAGGTGGACAGCAGGTCAGGTGCGTCCTGGCTTAGTTGCTGATCCAAGTGTTCGTTGTTCAGTGACCCCCACTATTCACAGTCTTGCAAGGAGACAAAACAGCTTATGAATGACAAACACGTGGGGAGCAGGGGTTTGGAGACCTCTCCGGGCTTAAGTATAAAACATAAAATGAGAAGAATAAGGTACTTTACTCCTCTGTAGTAGAGAACCCACCACTTGGGTTTACATTGCGGGGCAACAGATGTAAATGAAACATGGGGTGGCAATAACCCATGGATGAAAAATGAACAGCCAGTCTTTTCACAGGAACCGTCAAACAAGTAGAAGGAAAAGGAAGTATCTTCAGCAGGAGCCAAAATAGCCATCTCTAGTTTGAAAATATTCACATTCAACAAAATGTGGGTGATAATAGATCACAGGACCCGGCAAGGAACGAATTGTTACAGCAGTTCAGGCTTTTCATTTTGCAGCCACACTCTGATTTTATCAAAATTCTTATCCATCCAACGTATGTTTTCCTCAATCGTTTCAATAGTTTGTTGGACACAACGGAGCTGAGAACCATTTTCTTTCAAAGAGCTGAAGAATTCTTTTACCTTGTGAGGAAAAGATGGGTTTTTTTTAAATTGTTTTATTACATTACGCAAATAGAAGATCAAGCTAGTTAAAAGAAAACTGAAGCCAAAATTCCAACATTTGTCAAAATTCTATATAGAAGGCAGCGCCAGGTGTCTGGATACAATTATGTACACATAAACTTAAGCTATATGACATGAGCTCATGCCTCATGATGTCAAGTTTTGTGTTTTTTCTCTGCAGCTTTTTTATATATTCACAGTTGCCAGATCCTAAAAGGCTTCACTGTTTACCATTTTATAATTAAGGTTTAATTGAGTGTGTCTATTTAATGTGTATTCTGTTATATACACACAGATGCAAACTTAATTTTTTTTAAATGTGATATCTAAAAAGCAGAATGTGTAGAGTATCTTCTTTGCCAAGCAAAACAGTTTCAACCACATAAGTGCAGTCTTGCTCTATGGGCCTGGCCTTGTATGTTATTCTAGAAACACTGTGGGGAATGGGGGTCTTAGCAAGTTATGGTGGTAATACCCCAAACCTTGCCAAATTTTTTTTTTTATCCTAATCGACAATTCATGTATTGTTCCCTCAAGATAAAATCCACACAAAGTTTCCTGTGGTTTTAAAGAGATAAGAGACTCTTGGCTATCTCCTTGAAAATATCTTTGTTGATGTTTCATTGCTGGGTATCTTAACCCCTTTAAGCTCACATGAGGAATAGGCTGGCTCTGCCAGCGCTGACCATTGTACTACTCTGTTTTACCTTAAAGCGTTCTTAACTTTTTCCCATAAGCGTTCGCAGTATTAATCCATCAATTTTTGATTTTGTAGACAGGAAGCCAGTCTAGGCCAAGATGTATTATTTATTCAGCATGGATTCCAGACAGTTAATTCCTTAAAATCCATGTCATAATATCATATTATAATTTTGAGAATAAGGGGGGTTAAGAATAGGCTTTTGAAAGATCAAATTCCAATTTTAAATGATGCAGGGTTGTTTTAAAATTATATCTCCATACAACTTGTCAGTGAGCTGAAGGCATGCCCTCCTGCTGTGGCAGCCTGGAGCACACTTATCCTGCTTCACTGGCCCACCTTCAGTTGTAGCTGAAACTACTGTTCATACTCTCGGAACTCAAGAGTAACATTCACTGAAAAAATCACTCTGGGTGCAGTCTTCAGCAGTCAAACCACATCAAAAATTTACTAATTGGTCAAATTATTTAATAAATCCTGAAGGAGCCCATCATGATAGTACCATTAAAAAACACACCTACAAGAGCTATAACAAAGCCAGGCTGTTAACCCTTGCCCTTAAACTTTTCCTGACCCAAAATTATCTGTGTCTTCATCTCCTTGGAAAACGTAGCATCTCAACTGATTATTTGACTCAAACCTGGCTCTTTGAGATCATTTTCTGAGCAATAAGCAGTGTGATATAGGGATAGAAAAACAGGTTTATCCTACTAATTTGTTTGACCTTAACTTCTCTGGGACTCAGTTTCCTCATTTGTAGAATAAGGATAATCTCTACATGGCAGAGTGTTAGTAAGGATGTAGTTATGTGGGTAAAGTGCTGAATCTAACACCCAGCATGTATCAAGGACTCAACCTCATCCATTTATTCATGAATATTTACTCTGGTACTTATGTATCCCTCTGGCTTAATTACTGTGCTAGACACTGAGGATGACACAGTGAATCAGGCAAGCACCTCCCCTCAGGGAGCTTACAGTCTACCTGGGGAGACAAGCAGTAAACTATGGTTACTATAAATACTGCTATGGAGAAAATAAATAGGGACTATGACAGTAACTAGGGAGGAGGTGGCCTGCTTTAGACAGAGTGTTCTGGGAAGGTGACATTTGAGCTGAGACCTCTAAAGGATAAAATGAGCCTTTCCAGTGAAAAGTTGGGGAGAGAGCAAGCCAAGCAGAGAAGAGAAAGAGTGCAGAGGCTTAGGGACAGGAGAAACACCTGGTGGCCCACGAGCAGGAGGAGGCTGAGTGGCTGGAGTGTTGTGAGAGAGCGAACACAGGGGAGCATGTGAGAATTCGCTGGAGAGGTGGGCAGGAGGAGCCAGGTCATCACGGTCTTGTGCACATAGGAAGGAGAGGTTTGGAATCTACTGTAAGAGCAATAGGCAGGGTTTCAAGAGGGCGTCAGTCATGGGCTGACTTGCGGAAGATGGTTTGGTATTGGCAAAGTGGCAGGAGGGAGGCCAGTTAGGAGGCTATCATCGCCATAGGCCAGGCAAGAGATGAGAAAGCCTTGGATGGGGAAGGGCGGCGAAGGGCATAGATATGGTACATATGCTGGAGGCAGAGCCAATAAGACTCAGGGATGAAGGGGATATGAGTGGAAGGAAGGGCTCAGGCTGACTCCTACATTTTAAATGTCAGTAGAACACTCTCCATTCTGACAATACCTCAGGCTCTTTCATTTCCATGCCCTGCCTCAGAGTTTTTGCACCTGATGTTTCCTCTGCACACAACACTCTCCTCCTGGATATCTGCATTTCCTTCAATATCTGCTCAAATGTCTCCTAATCATCCCACAGAACATAGCACCATCCCTTAGCCAGTCACTCTCTCTCCTTACCTTGCCTTATTCATCTTCAGAGCATGTAACTTCCTGACATTGGTTGATTTGTCTGTAATTGTCGGATTCCCCCAGTAGAATTTTAGCTCTATGAGGACAGGGGCTTTGTCTGTTCTGTTCATCATTGTAGCCCCAGAACCTAAAACTATGCCTGCCATATTGTAAGAATGTAATATGTCTCGAATGAATTAACGAGAAAACGAACCAACAAGTGAATGAATGAAATGTTCTGTTGCTACATATCTGGTCCATGGACAGCTGTCTAGCTGGTCACAGCCTGTGGATGGCTCCTCAGTCATCACGGAATACCTCTGCTGTGGACCTCGCTAGATTCAAGCTTGAACTATTATGTGCAATTTTACAAGCCTGGGTGAGGCCACTGAAAACTGGAGCAAAGATAAGGGATGTGACATTTCTTTTGCATTTTCAAAGCACTCTCCTTATATCATGCTAGATAGTGGTATAACCAGACTACACAATGGAACTATTCCTAAAAAAAATTACTAGGCTCTCAGCTTTCATCTAAATGCAACATATTTTTAAAGCCATGTAAAATTTGTTCTACAACTTTACCGTAGAAAACATTAAAGGGACACCACAAAACAATGACCCATACATCAAATTCCTCAGAGTTTAAGACTGGGAAAAAAGTCTGCTTTTGTGGAAAACCTGTATGTTCCATGGTTCCCTCTTAACGAGACAATGAGAATAACTCATAATGTTTCTCACTTTTCCTTGACTGCTAGGAAGCTGTGCTTAAATTTAGGGCACAACTGCAAGAAATTATCCTCAGCATATATCCCTCATACAGTTACCTCTTTCTGTCTATTATGCAGATTTTTGTTCTTTAACAATTTCTTTTATATACGGACCTTACACGTTGCCTAAAATTCTTTCTGAAAGTAGATGGTATAAAAATAAGTAACAGGAAATCATGAACTTGGATGGTGGAGGATCTAGACTGCAGATTCAAACTAGACTCAAGATGTAGCCCATGAACAAAAGTCAGGAATCCAATAGGACCACCACTTATAAGCATTTCTTTAAATGGAAGCATGTATATTGTTGTCCAGAGCTAAGACTTCTTAACATGTTTGGGAAGAAGCAGAGTTTTCAGTAGTCTATTTCTAACTGATTTTTACTTATGTCAAAAATACCATAGCATCCAAAAAAATGCCTACTCAGTGACAACATCCATTTCTAACTCATCACACCCTTAAAGTATTTTGTCTACCCCGTCTTTATTAGCTAATTGTCACTTAAGTTTAAAAAGAAAGACTTTATTTTTACCTCTTCAAGCCGTGCTCTTGTGGAGAATTGATCTGTTGTTCCCATTACCATGTATCTTATGGAAGATGAGCCAAGTTCAAACCTAGAAATGGAAATTGCAAAATGTATTGTGAAATATTTATTCATTCAACATGTAATTTTAAGTGCCTGATATATGTTACAGCATGTAACTAAAAACTGGTTAGGCATGAAAAAGAAATAAGACATGATCCCTACCCTCCAATGGGTTGAGATCTAGCTGTAAAAAATAAGCACACAAACAGCTGAATAAAAGATTAAGTACCTAAAAGAAAATGATAGAAGTAAATGCTACAAGAATTAGACAAGGGCAGATGCAAACAAGCAAGAGTGCTAAGGAAAGACGTGGGATGCCCTGTGAGGAGGAAGGTTTCAAACAGGTCAGTGGGTGCAGGAAGGGATTATTCCAGATGGAATGGAAAACTGGCCTATCCAGATTCATTAGTGAGCACTGAATTCAAGTTTCATATTTTCTAAGGATATTCTAAGTACCTCTACTTCCTATCTTCAATCAAAAAAATCCCTCTAGATTCTCCCTGTTGTTTTACAAACAAAGCTTAAAACATAGGGAACTTTTCCAGTCACGGCACAATTTTTGGCACTACTTACTTTTGTACAAGTTTATTCCAGTTTTCCCTCAGAAACTGCCAAGCCAATTGATATCCCACCGGGTTTCTGCTAATAGATATAAGAATATCTGGAAACTCTTGAGTTTTTATTATATCTCCCTTAAAACTTTGATCTAGTAGCCTAGAATGATTAAGAGAAGAAATGTTAGCCATGAATAGGCCCTGAAAAAGTTATCAACGATTTCAATAAAATAATTTGTAAAAGAAAAAAGCCCATCTGCCAATAAAGACCAAAAAGAGAAATAGGTAACCAGAGCCCTGATAAACTCGCGATAGCTATGTAATAATAAAAACTAACATTTATATAGTGTTTACAAGACCCATTCTCATATATTCTCTCATTTGCTCAGAATAGCTAAGAAAGGTTTATCTAGTATATATTTCTAAATGTGTTAAAGATACACAAATATATACTCCTTTAAATATGTTTCCCAACACCTGCTTCCCCCTAATTATTTACCACACTCATTAGATGTGTGCCTACTTGCATAAATGTTCCCAGTAGAATAGGCAATTCCTGGCCAAGAGAACAAAAATAGATGCCAGAAGGACCTGATCTAATTTAATTCCTCTTGGCCACATGAACGTGAATGAATTACTCACCACTGAAGCTTTTCTTTATTTTGGCTCATACACAGGGCAAATTCAATTTCGTTTTTCTCAGTACTGGACAAAGACGACTGATATTTACTATAAAGAAAATCCCATCCTTCCGGGTTCTGGGCACCCACAGCAAACACTGCCATGGTCACATCGTTGGGCAGGCTGCAGAAAAGAACACACTCGATGAGAGTCTGAGATGTAGTAAGTGTGTTTGGATGCATAATGGGGAGCAATTATGAACTGATAAACTTGTCCTATGATCAGAGAAGCATGCCTGGAAATATGAACAAAAATAACCTCTTTCCTTCAGTTACGTTTTATGAAAGTGGCAAGTATCTAAAATTAGGTTTTAAGTAGCCTTCTCAAAAATGTAATGTGAAATGCCACTTTTATAAATACCTACATATCTAACATACTTTAATGATGCTGGGTGACTCAATAGGTGATCATTTCAAGTCTAAAGGAAAGAAATTCGAACTAGACTCAAGATGTAGTCCATGAACAAAAGTCAGGAATCTAATAGGACCACCGTTTGTAAGTATTTTAAATGGAAGCATGTATATTGCTGGCTTAATATTTCCTGGATGGGATTTAAGTCCCAAACATGAAAGGGCTTAAGAATAAATTTCCAGTTACAGGAGGATCCTGCTTTGCTCAGACAGTATCAGCAACTGCTATATACCCACCTCAACCCGTCAGGGACTTTGGAGGCCCAAAGTAGCTCCTATGAGATGCATTGCCTCTGTTTCTGTCCAGTACAGCTGTCTCAGTTCTGATAAGGTTTTGTATTCTTGGCTATATAAAATGGGAATTATTCTAATCCCATTCTAACTCTCGAGATATTTGACTTTTGTGCATAGAAGTTCCCTCCTAGCATTTCTTAAAACAGAAAGTTTTAGAGATACTTAAAGAGATACATAAAAAAATCTTAAAAAGCAATTTATTTTCCCAAAAAAAGGATGGCAGGGGAGACTTGTCTTGACTTATTTTTTCTCCCAACATTTAGCACTGATGATGGAAAAGAGAGAAGACACCCTTTATATGAACCAACTGGTTGTTCGGTAAGGACAGACCTCAGATTTCCGTTGGCTTCCTTCCACTCTCGGAAATAGCCTTCTGCCCTCCGCACACAGGGCTGATACTTGCGCACACAGGCCAGGAGGAGGAGCCGACTCCGCAGCATTCGCTCTGAGGCCGAGCCCTCGTCCGTCCAAGTCTGCTTATCAATGAGGTCCCTCAGCAGCCTGATGAGAAAGGACTGAGGGAAAGCCACACATGTCACCAGGACTGTCCCAGGTCACCTCATGCTTTATGTAATTCAACACACCCTCAGGTGATGGGGAATATTTTTAAAAGCTTAATCCAACTCTTATTTTTAAAGCCATGCAGTTCTGTTTATGTTTAATTATAAAAGGGGTCAAAAACAAGAAGTAATGATGAATGATTTTTGTACTTGCATAACAAACTTTTATAAATATAACTTTATCTACTTAAAATCAGGATGAACTGCCACTTTTAAGGCAGACTAAAAGAGGGAGTTTATATGACTAAATTTCAAGAGCAATTTATACAACAGAACTTCATGATATTTTGCCAAAAATAACAATTTTGTGCCTCTTACTCAAGGACCTGAGTCTCAGAATATCTTAATAGCAACCTTCATAACGCAGAATTAAAATAAAGAATTTGCAAAAGGAAAGGAATAATAAATCTATGGAAATTAAGTATAGAATCTCACAGTGCCATGCCTCTTTTTAGTGCCAAAATAACACCAAAATCTTTGCTAGTCAATCCAAATACTGAATTAATTTTTATTTACTTTTCTTTCACCTATATCAAGACATATATATACACAATCACTTTTCCACACTCACACAAAAGCAAACCAGTTATATAACTATTCCAGTTATTCCAGGCTTTCACCTTGAATTGAGTTTCCACTTCATTCATATCTCTTTTCTCCATTAACTTATACACAGGTATCAGCTCATTCAAACCTTGGAACACGGGCATAATTTCAGTTTCATGTTTCAAGTACAGGGTTAAATCCAAGGCTTTTTCAATCGAGAGCTTTCCAATGCTGGTCAAGAGACACCATGGTTAGCAGTTTAAAAGAAAATCCAGGAAATCAACTTTTGTTTCAAAAGATATTTTAACAATCTTCCAGCAAAATATTCCATCAGATATAAATGCCCCCTTATAAATAATGACCTTTATATTAGTATCTCTTCTGTCTCACGTAACACAACATGTGGCATGTTTACACCGTGGAGGAAGTTGCTCAAATAACAGTAGAGCTATGGCTAAGTTGTGGTTAAGACAAAATGGAAGTTGACCACATCTGTCCCTCTATAAAACATCGTATAGGAAGCCTGGTCAGGGAGACTGCCACTCAGTCAAAAGCATGAGTCCCCAGAGTCAACACATCCTCGTCTCCAATTAAAAAAGAAACTGAATATAGATATAAACCCTTCATATGCCCTTATAGGGCATATGCTTATATAAGTAAACACAAAACCCTCTAAGATTTAAGCAATAATATGCTACGGAGTGGAATATTTTTAGGTAGGCAGAAAAAATCTAGATAAGCAACCCCTATCTTTGTTTCCCGTTGCTTTTTGTCACCTCAAGAGACCCAGAAAAAAAAAACAACATTTAGAGCAGAGGGACATGGCATTATAAGGAGAATTATAGAATTATTCCTTCCCACCTGGGTGATTCCCCTTAGGACTTCAGTTCTGCCTAAATATTGAAGGAGTTTTAGGCTTGGGGGCCATTTCCTTAAAAACCATTGTCATGGGGAAAAATATTAGAGAGTGAACACTATCCTCAACAACTCAAAAGTCATTTGGTTGGGTCATATTTTATGAGCTGTATTCCATAAAGATGCTATGAAGTTCAGGTATCCAGTTTGGGAGTGGGGGAAATCCCTCCTTTAATCCAGGAGATGTAAAACCAACTTGATCCCGGGCCACTTGGTCTTCTAAGAATGTTTCGAGATGGTCCAAGACCCAGCAGGGGAAAAACCTGATCTGTTACAGCAGGGCCAGACAAGACTGCGGGACAAGGCTTTAGGGACTGAGCAAAGGGCCTCTCCAGGATGTTGGTCTCCTAGTTTCCTACACTTTTGCCTCAGTCTGATCTGAGTTGTTAATGAAAAAGATTAAGATACAGAGTCCTTCCTTTACCTTACTCAGCAGACAGACAGGAGGTCAATCATAAGGCTAAAAGCAACCTTGAATTGTTAGAAGAACTTAGGGGAAAACACCCTTCAACTTATTAGCAATCAATCATTTTCATCGTTAGAAATCAAGAATGATAACAGCTGCTTTCAGAAATAAACCAAGACTTTGAGGAGCTTGTTTTACCTGACAAGCTGAAATGCATTGTTAATGAGACTGGCCCGATCATTACTGCTGATTGCTGTGTGCGTTCCTTTTAAAAGGTCAATCAAAGAATCCCATCCATCATCCTCGTAATGCACAATGTAATAGCCATTCATCCCCACGTTAAATTTGATCCATTCCACCTCTTCTGGGAGGATGAGCACATCTAGAGCAAATAAAATAAATCATAGCTCTACTTTCTCTCTTGACTAGTGAAAGATTTGCTGATCAGAGGCTGGACAAGAAAACTAAAGGCAAGTTTAATACTGAACAATTTTAACACTGAAATGAGTTTCATATTGAACACATTTCTTTTAGAAACCGGAAAACATCCCAATAGACAAAAGCCAACCTGAGTTTTAGACACCAATTTTGTGAGATTTATAGATCTATGAGAAGAATGCAGCCACATTTCAGGCCATACATACCATGTAACCTTGCAATGTTAACAAAGCAATGGGGATTTTTCACTAGTAATCCCTCCTTTTTAGCATTACATAACTCAACTGTTTTAATCTCTATCTGGCAAGATATTGGCCTTTTTTTTGGCAACCAGACAGTATTTTCAAACCTATATTCTTCACTAGAAATTGAAAGCCAAAGATTTGCTCAAGATAAAGGTTAACCTGATCCTTTTTGTTTTAACCAAGATAAATAGCAAAAGAAACTTAGTATCTAAATCCTACACATTTCCACAGTTCCCTTCTTGAATTAACGTAGTTATTTCCACAATAAATTACCTGTTTTTGTCTTTAGCAAAAATCTATGGACTGAGTCTGATTTGCTGGTAATGAATGTCAATGGAACATGCCACAGGTACCTGAAAGAAAGGAGGCTGGATTGTTCATTCATTAATTCAATTCAGTAAGCAGTTATTAAGTCACTTCTCATGTGCCAGGCATCAGCTAGTTGAAGAAAGGATGGCACCAAAAGCGCAACAGCCAAGAGCTCAAAACATCGCAGCCTGCTTTCCAGGTTTGTGGGGGCCCAGCTCAGGCACTCTTCCTCCCTCTCGGACTCCTTGATTAGGAATTTGGGCTCAAGTGACAGCCTTTACAGTGATCGGCTGATTGAAACTCAGAGGGCCTCACTTAAAAACCTTGACCATCAGCAATGGCACAAATTGACATCGTGTGCTGCCTAAGTCATATACTAAGAACAACACAACATCACTTCTGTGGAACTCCTGGAGAAGATGCATAACCTGAATCTGATCATGAAGAGACAGCAGACAACCCAAACTGGAGGGCATTCTATGAAATACCTGGCCTGTACTCTTCAAAAATGTCAAGGTCAAGAAAGACAAGACTGAGGAACTGTTTCAGAAAAAAAGAACTAAAGAGATGTGACAATTAACACAATATGATCCTATACTGAACCCTGAACCAGAATTTTTTCTTCTGCTGCTATAAAGATATTATTAGGACAATTGAAAAAGTTGAGTAATGTTCATAGATTAGATTATAGTATTGTATCTAGTTCATTTCATAATTTTGATAATTGTACTGTGGTTAAATAAGTAAATGCTCCTGTTTTTTAGGAAATACCACACTGAAGTATTTCAAGGTAAAGGGGCCTCATGTCTCCAACTTACTCTCAGACAGTTAAAAAATATATACTATATACATAGCCTAAGAGAGAGAGAGAGAGAGAGAGCGTGCGCTCACATGATTTTTTGAACTGACATTTTAGGTTATATATAGACAATATTTAAGTTCTCTCTCTATATAGAGAGAAAAAGAGAATGATAAAGCAAATGTGGTGAAGAGTTAACATATATATCTGGGTAAAGAATACATGGGAACTTTTTGCACTCTTCTTACAACATCTCCATAAGTCTGAAATTATTTCAAAATAAAATTTTTTAAAATAGTGTCCATCCAGGGTCAATCAAGCTGCAGTGTCTCATTTCCAGTGATGTCCTTCTGTAGCATTAAGCTGACAAACAGGTTCCAGGATCTAACTCAGACTTTCAAAGAAGAGACGAGTTGTAATGCCTAGAAATCACCTAAATGTTTATATCCTTAACTCCAACCCAAATGCCAGACACTATTGTACTTGAGCGGCAGTTGCTTAGTTAGATTGGAGCTGATTCCAAGCCAGAAACTGGAAATTGCCATCCTATCAAACTGCAAAACATGAGAATGTTAAAATAATTTAAATATAAATTATGATATAAAATATATCATCAGCTTTACTGAGATGAACCAAGGTTTAAAGCCACCTCATCCTTTTGGGAAGATGGTGGTATATAAGTCAACTTCATAGGATACATAGATTGGATTGAAATATTTTAGCAATAAAGGTAAGGGCAGTATTTCAAAAATAAGGTTTCATCGTACAAGGCAGACGTTACCTAGGCAATAAAAGGAGTTTTTCTCTAGGAACATTACCCAGTTTCTGGGGCATCGCCTTGTCCTTTCATATAGTGCTCTTGCTTCATGTGTACGTTCCTCCCTCTCACTGTGATGGTTATCAGGGGAAAGCCCTTCTGCAGCGTCCAGGTGTTCATCATGGTTTTCACATCAAGGCCTTCCTGTCGCCAGTGCTGGTTTATACAGAGAAAGGCAGATGCATGACCCACTTAGATCCGCTTTAAGAAGAGAGAGAACCCAAGCTTGTGCTCACAGGGCTGCTAACTGTTGACAACCTCCTCTGTGAAGCTCTCCCTTATCCCTTCCTCTGCTCCCTTCTCCCATTGTCTCCAGCCATAGCACGTCCATTAGAACGCCAACTGTTTACTTTTCATTCTCTTCTTTTATACATGTATGTCTTGAGAGCAGGTACCATATCTGGTTCTACTGGGCATATCTTGGGCTTGGCACAAGGCACAAAGCAGGCATGTGAATGAAGGAAGGTAGAGAAGGAAGAGAAAGTGGCCAGGTGTTCAACACCTACATAACTATGCTGGATCTCAGACAAGCAAGATGGGAAAAAATGTTCAGTCAAGATCCTATACATCCAAAGTGATAACACCAAGATGGCCCACACTCAACAAACAGCCGTGAACGCCAAAGAGGATATATTCTTTGACAATAAAAAAGGTTTTAAAAAAATATTTAAGAGCTAGTAAAAGGATAAAATATGTTACTGGATAAATCTAGAAACAATTGAATAAAGCCATTTCCAAAAACAAAAAAGCTAAGAAAATTAAAATATGGTGGATAAAATATTGTTGAATCTCCAGACTCACCCTCAGCTGCCTATGAAAATATTCTAGAAGTCCAGATAAACAGAGACTCAGACTGTTTTGTGACTCAGATGTTATGAATTTTTTATAGCTTAGCAGTTAAAAACATAAGTTAGATCTAAATTCAAATCCCCAGTCTGCAATTTACCAACCATATGCCTTTGGATTTCATATTCTCATCTGTAAAAATAGGGATAATAGTACCCCCCTCATAAGTGTATTGTGAAGAGTATAGGAGATAATACACAAAGTGCTTAGCACGTGCCTGACACACAGTAAGTGCTCGAGAATGCTCGCTGTCATTATTTGTTTTTCCACAAATGAGGACCCATGGAAATGACTGACTTAGCCTGACTGATACAGCCCTAATCTCCCACAGAAACATGTCATAAATTCGCTACTTTACAGAGAGTGAAGCCAAAGAAATTAGTATCAGTGCGACGTGCTACCAAAGAAGGCTGTGAAAATCCCTTGTGTAGATAATTTTTAAGAAAAATTGTAAAAGCCTCTCAGTCTGGTAGAGTTTGAACACAGTCTTATCGAGAGGGAGGGTGACATAAGCAAGGACCTCAGAATGTTTGGCACAGAGCTATCCTTCAACAAATACGGAGTAAAAGAATGTGCCTAGGGGGGATGCGTACAGAGGTACAAACTTACTAAGGATGAAGATGAATGTTGACCTCTAGAGCAAAAGCCATCCATCCTTTGTGCACTATCCATAGGGCAAATCTAAAAACCGAAAATAAACACATCACTCTCAGCTCTGCAGAGAACACTCATGATTCTTCTCAGAGGGATTAAAATGTGGGAAAAAAACCCCACAAGATAATAAGCCTGTCAACCCCAAGTGTAGAGACACACAAAACATACTCACATTTGCCATGCTATTCCACAGGTCCTCATTTTTTGTGTTTTTATAGCTATACTTCTGGAGATACTGGACAATACCACTTTTAAATGCATCAGCACTAAGACAATCCCTTAGCATATTAAGAATACAAGCTCCCTGAAAAGACAATATAAATAATTGTTAGCTGTGGTTTGGTCTCAATCTAATCTACTATCACACTTGATTTTGGAATAATTCTTTTAAAATGCAACTATAGTAATGTTTTTCATGTCTGACGATTTGTGAAACAATTAGAGAAAGTGAGTTAAACCTGGAGTTGTCTAGGCAGGGGGATGGGACATGACGGTTCATGCTCTTAGTCCAGTGGGGCCGTTATTTTCTATCAGTAACCACGCCTCCCCTGGGGCAAATGAATATCATCTGCCAGCTCCCATTATTCACAGGTGAGTGGACAATGGTGCAGATTAAACACTGGGCCTTGAAGCACCATGCGGCTTTCCCACTCCACTGCGGGGGAGGAGTGGGGAGAGGTAAGTACAAAAGGTGGAAGCAGAGGTGAGTGCCAGGGAAGGAATGGCGGAGACCCAAGAGAGCCTTGAGCACAGGGGACTGAGAGGGCAAGAGTAACAATGACAAAGGGAGCAAGAGAATTCCTAGATATCCTATATTCCTGTGTTAAGAGCTCTTGCCCCTCCACTCCCATTACCGTAGATCGCAGGTCACAAACTCAAATGCCTCCAGTGGCCAGACAAGTGACGTAAACAAGGGAAGTAGTCCAAGGGTAAAAAAAATGCTTTTACGTTATTTTCCCCCTGTACTTTTTTTAAATACAACTTTCCAAGCAAGAACTCTCTCTCAACGTACCACCCTCTTTTAAATCGTCTTTTTCTGAGAAATCATGATTCCCTCTTCCTAGAAAGCCCTTCCTACTTCTTTTTCTTCCTGGAAAGCCCCAATTGATCCTTTAAGACATAACTTGAAATCCCCTCTTCTGGGAGAATTTCTTGGGTCCCCTCAAGGTAGAGGTAGTCTCTCTCTCTGACTCTAGGGGATGGTGGGGTCACTAGATAAACAGAGCCTGGATCCCTGAATATCTACATGGAGTGCATATCATTGCCAATAGGATTGGTATATTATTTCTTAATTTGTTTTTATTGAGGTACAGTTGACAAATAACACTATTAGTTTCAGGTGTGCAACAATGATTTGATATTTGTATATATTGTGAAATGATCACCACAATAAGTCTAGTTAACATTAAAACAGATGTTTTAATTACATATTAAAATATGTAGCCATACACAGCTACAAATTTTTTTTTCTCGTGATGAGGACTTTTAAGATCTACTCTCAGGAACTTTCAAATACACAATACAGTATTATTAACTGTAGTCACCATGCCATACATTACATCTCCATGACTTATTTATAGCTGGAAGTTTGTACCTTTTGACCCCCTTAACCCATTTTGCCCACCCCTCAACCCCTGCCTCTGGCAACCACCAATCTGTTCTGTGTCTATGAGCTTGTTTTTTTGTTTTTTCAGATTGCACATATAAATGAGATCATACAATATTTGTCTTTCTCTGTCTGCCTTATTTCGCTTAGCATAATGCCCTCAAGGTCCACCCATGTTGTCACAAATAGCAGGATTTCATTCTTTTTTATGGCTATATATGTATATATCACATTTTCTTTATCCAGTCATCCATTGATGGATACCTAGATTGCTTCCATAGCTTGGCTATTGTAAATAATGCTGCAATAAACACGGGGCTGTATGTATCTCTGAGTTAGAATTTTTGTTTTCTTTGGATAAATACCCAGAAGTGGAATTTCTGAATTGTATGGTAGTTCTATTTTTAATTATTTGAGGAACCTCCTTACTGTTTTCCATAGTGGCTATACAAATTTACAATCCCACCAACAGTGCACAAGCGTTCCCTTTTCTCCATATCCTCAGGAATACTTATTATTTCTTGTCTTTTTGATAATAGCCATTCTAACAGGTGTGAGGTGCTATCTCATTGTGGTTTTGATCTGCATTTCCCTGATGATTAGTGATGTTGAGAATCTTTTCATGTACTTGTTAGCTATGTGTGTATCTTCTTTGGAAAATGTCTATCCAGTTCCTCTGCCTGTTTTTTAATCAGATTGGATTTTTTTGTTATTGAGTTGTATGAGTTCCTTATGTGTTTTGAATATTAACCTCTTATCAGATATGTGGTTTACAAATATTTTTTCCATTCCATAGCTTGCCTTTTCATTTTGTTGATGGTTTCCTATGCTGTGCAGAAGAAAGTTTGATGTAGTCCCACTTGTTTAACATTTTTTGCTTGTGTTTTTAGTGTCATGTATTAAAAATTATTGCCAAGACCCAGGTCAAGGAGCTTTTTCCCTATGTTTTCTTCTAGGAATTTTATGGCTTCTGGTCTTACGTTTAAGTCTTTAATCCATTTCAAGTTAATTTTTGTGAGTGGTATAAGATAGTGGTCCAATTTCATTTTTTGCATGTCCACTCTTCCCTACACCATTTATTGAAGAGACTGTCCTTTCCCCATTGTCTATTCTTGGCTCTTTTGTTGTAAATTAATTGACCATATATACATGGGTTTATTTCTGGGATCTCTATTCTGTTCCACTAATCTAGGTCTGTTTATATGTCTGTTTTTATCTCCCCTGCACTGTTATGGAAACATCCAAGCAAGAAATACTTTTCTGTTTGCTACAAATAAGACAGAGAAGAGTAATGATAAATGACACATTCTCTGCCTCAGTGAGACCATAGTAGAAATAGTTGGGAATGAAAGGGGAAGTGGAAAAGCAGAACCTTGGTCTCATAAAGATGGAGCCACAACTTAGCTCCAGTCCACGTTGCCAAGGGAAATACAGGCCCAGTATGACCAGAATCCTCCTCCCCGGCCTCCACCAAGAGAAGCCAGAAATCAGGCTTTTGTATAAAATCTCCCAGTTGTTAAATGTTGGCAACACTTTCCAATTCTGTTATTAAACACATTGTGCAGGACAATACTTTGCAGTCAACAATACAAACGGTTCCTGAAGGCACTGAAAGGGAAGCTACACAAGGGCAGGAATGTTTGCCTGGTACAAAGCTGATGCTCAATCAAGCTCTGTTTGTTGAATGATAAAAGGCAGAGTTTCTGTAGGCCATGAACTTTCAACTTACAACAGTGTAAATGAAGAACTCACTATAATATAATCTTTAGGATTACAAGCCCAACTGCAAGTTAGGCCTAAAAGAGTTAACTCGAGCCAGCATGGGTCAGAATCGAAGGCATTCAATCTGGGTTGCTCTTTATGAAGGGAAGCCACCCCACAACCCTACCTATAACCTCTCCACCCCAGTATTTATAAGTTTAGTATCCAAACGGTACCCTTATAATCCATTTTTACCTTTGCATAGGAAACATCATCAAACATCTCCCGAATCTGAGCAGGATTCTCCACAGGTGTGGACACAGGGTGTGAGGAATTTAACGCATCAACCTCCATCGCACTAAAGCACTTGCCAAAGAAATAATCTTGCTATTGAGACAGAAAAAAAGACAACATCATCTATGATTTATATTTAGATGAAAAATATGAAAGTAGAAAGGTTTTATCTGGGGTAATAGGTTTGTACTTCAAATTTTTGGTCCAACCTATTCCATATTTATAATTTGCAAAATAAAATAAAATTACTCTCTTCTAAAGAGCATCCAAGAAACAATGATTTTAGGTAAACATTTTAAATTTTGTTCATCTTAAATACTTATCACGTTAGAATAAAGAAAATTTCATATTACCTTAAAAACAAAACCATTACATCTACAGCCAAACATTGCCAAAACAAGAAACTAAAATGTGTAGTGATTGCAACATCTCCAATCATCATTTATACTTTTTTAAAGCAAAGAAATTTAGCTTTAAAACCATGTAGTGAAAGAAAAAATAATGGAGAACAAATTCCAACTATAACCTGATTTATTAGGGTATATTACCCAATAGAATAATATGCATATATAATCATTTGTATTATTAAAGACTATGTGGAAATAGAGGAAAATATTTATGATCCATTGCAGTGTAATAATTCTATGTACATTATAATTATAACTAGGTATAAATTATGTGTACAGGAAGATGAAAATGGGAATGAATATGCACAACTGAAAATCATTAGAGTAAAGGATTGTTTTTACGAAAAGTAAATTTCTTTTTAATTCTACTGCATGTGATTTTTACAAGTTAAACACATGATTTTTAAAATAAACATGTAGAGGTTCCAAAGCATTAAGTTTGTGACCCATGAGTCTAGGTTCATATACAATCAAATATGCAGTTACCTTAAGCATAATTCAATTTGGCAAGTAGGATCCTATTGAAATAATAGCAGTCTGTACCTACTATTTCTTCAGTGAGCAGCTTGAAGGTTGGGGAAATGACATAGAATAGACAGGCTGTCATTATTTCTATTTCTTGGATATAAAGGGAGGACAAAATTTAACACTTAATTTCTTAACAATCATAGATGTGGAAATAAGCAGTCCAGTTTGAAAATAAGCCTTTGTGATATGTCTTTAAAGTTCACTAGCATTTTGGAAACCTGATTCATATCTAAACTCCTAGGGAAGTTATTAAGCTGTCTATGAATTCTATAATCAAAGATCAATAAATATTTTTCAGCAACAATGAACAAAATGACAGATTAAGCTAAAATGTAAATACTTCTTACAACTTTCAGTTCTGGATGAGTCACACTGACAGACACGAATTCCATAAACTTGGCAAATCCCTCATTTAGCCAAAGATCATTCCACCATTCCATAGTGACGAGGTTCCCAAACCACTGAAAGGAAGACGTTACCCAGATTATTCACACATTTCTGTGGAGACTGGATTAATTACGCAGCCATAAACAAGGCATTCAGAAGGAAATATATTTTATATGTGGAATGCCGGTATATGAATTTTAACATATTTATGGAATATTTTATCAAAGTAAAAAGAAAAACTTTTCAATATGCACTATAAAACATGGTACCTAATGCTTTAAAGAAATAATTTTTCCTATGGGAAAAAAAGACAAAGTAAAAATGAATCCATACAATTCAGATATCAATATGAATAGCCTCATATGTCCCATAAAAGCAATACAGATGTAGTTTAACTTCATTTTTTAAAAAGTGTGATTGGGGCCAGCCCCGTGGCTTAGCGGTTAAGTGCGCGCGCTCCGCTGCTGGCGGCCCGGGTTCGGATCCCGGGCGCGCACCGTCGCACCGCTTCTTCGGCCATGCTGAGGCCGCGTCCCACATACAGCAACTAGAAGGATGTGCAGCTATGACATACAACTATCTACTGGGGCTTTGGGGGGAAAAATAAATAAATAAAATTATAAAAAAAAAAAAAAGTGTGATTGAGCTTGTATACCTGGTGTGCAAGTTCATGCGACACAGTCATCGTGATGCCGAGCTTACTTGATGCAGAAGACTTTTCAGCATCAAACAATAGAGAAGATTCCCTGTACGTTGTCAGTCCCCAGTTTTCCATAGCACCAGACTGAAAGTCAGGAATAGCAGCAAGATCTTGGGAAGGAAACAAAAACACATTACCAGGCTCTAAGCTACACGTTGCCCAACCATACTTCCTTTCAGAGTGGACGGGTGTAGGGATAAAAAGAAAAGCTAAGCTGTCAATGCAGATCCGTGGAATTCTAGACTGGAAGAACCTTTCACAATGGAGAAAAAGGGGCTCAATACTTTTTCAGAGTCACTTTGCTGCGACGTGACAGTCAGACTTGGGTCTCAGTCCTCCTGACACCATTTCTGACTTTCTGACAAGGAGTTTGGGGACTGAATAATCTTAACAATGTCCTCAATAGTGCTCTCGACTTTGGATGCCCAAGACTCCCATACACCAAAAAACTCAAACACACAATAGTTTTAAGGGCTCATGTAAGAAAGAAAACGGAGATTTTCTTATGCTGTATAAATTTATTCCTTCAAAATAATTTACTGAGTATCCTCAATGTTCTACCACATATGTGCCAATAATGGAAAAAAGGCAGCCTCTGCCCTTTGCTGTCTGCCCACTAATATAGGTGGGTTTATCTTTAAAGTCAGAAGGCAAAATTACCACCATGCCATGTGCCTCCAGAACTGTATCAAGATCTACTTTTACTCTCATTAGAAATTTATTGTATAGATCAGGGGTGAGAAAAACCTGCCAGGGTTTTAGTGACTTGACGGGCTGCTGAGATAACCATGGGTATGCCAATTAGGAGGATATAATCTCTGGCTGGGGTCATTAGATGCCACAATTTGTAACATCTGTGCAAAATCTCTACCTTGTTTGGGTAAGGGATATGGAATGCTGAAATAATCCTCATAAAATTCTAGAAGAGTCACCGCAGCATCCAGTGCATAATCTGCCTGATTTATCTTGTCTGGCACAGCATAGACGGAAACCTGAAGAGAAAGGCACAAGAAAGTTATTCAAATGCCGTAGTGGCTTCTCTCCACAACTGTATAGGAGCTGACACTAACAGCTGCACACCGTGGGATGTGGTTGCCAATATGAAAGAAGACGATCGGAAGTTCTATTTCTTGTATTAATGCCGACTATGTTCCTGATCAACTCCCTTTCTGAAAACAACTATAAATGCTGGATAACACATACAAAAATGTCTTTTTAAATGTTTTCATGAGACAGTGAAAAAGTAAAGACTTAGATGCCAAAAATGAAGCGACAGTAGGGCTCTCAGAAGTCAGCAGAGCACTGCAGCCAGCTCTTGCCCCGAGGACACTGGCCCAATACAGATGGACTGGAGCTTCGGTTTTCATGGCGTTGAAGAACTCAGGGGACAGGAGACAAAGTCCAGAGCCTGCCCAAGGTGGGAAGTCTAACAGGAGATGCACCCCTGCATAAAGCTGGACCCCAGAGGACCACACCCTTACTGAGGGGGTAAACTAGAAACAACCACCCCCTTCCTCAAGGAGATTGCAAGGGAAAAAATGCCTTATTCAAACCTTGGTACTGTATGGGGGAAAATCTCCTCAGAGAATTTGTAGCTAAAAGCTAACCTTAATGCTGTTTAGCAGCTGGACTCACAATAACCAAGTGGTTCAAAAATCTGAAGCCAATAATTTAATTTAAAGTGGCCCCTGGGCTGGTAACTACTCCCAGTCACCTGACAGAAGCAAACACAAATTCTCTCTGGAAGAATCTACCTTCAACGCAGGTAATCTAAGTTCACAGACACAATTCACAATATACGCAAAGGAAGAAGACACGGTGAGCAAGAGCCAGTGGAAACAATAAACCACAGACCAGATACACAAAGACTTTAGATATGACAATCACTAGACACAGAATATAAAATGTACGATTAATGTGTTTAAAGAAATAAAAGGACTAAAAATATTAGTATATAAAAGGGATGCTGGGACCCAATTCCAATGTGGGTGTGTGTGGTGGGGGAGAGTTCCACCACACTACCAACCAACCACCAAGCAACTCTCTGACACCAGCTGGGCGTCCTACAATTCAACTCAATTCTGATATTATCCACCCGGAGATAGCATCAGATTCCACAGATTAAGGGTTCAGTCCTACGAGACTGCCCCCACCCCTACTTCAGATGCCAATTGCAAGTCCAGGTTGTCACCTGTGCTTCTAACCAAGCAGCTATAGATTAGAGGTTCCAATGACCCCCTCCCTGGGTTCTATTAATTTGCTAGAGCAGCTCACAGAACTCAAAGAAACATTTTACTTAGTAAATTACTGGTTCATTATAAAAGGATATAACCCAGGAATAGCCACATGGAAGAGATGCATAGGCACCTTTATTGCTCTCATCACTTAGAAAATTCTAAGGGTTTTAGGAGCTCTGTGCCAGAATTGGGACAAAGACCAAATATATATTTCTTATCATAAGTCACAATATCACAGTATGGAAGAGACATTATAAAAAGAATCATTCATAAAGGATTCACAAAAGTGGGCAAATCAATAGTGGGTGTTTTTGCTGACAGTTTCACTGCTGAATTTAGATTGCTCCCTACATCCAAGTCTCAAGCATCACCTTCAAATCCCCAGGTAAGTAGACATATCTCCACAAGGATAAGAAGCCTCAGCCCTATAGGAACAAAAGGCAGTTCAGCAGAGAAACTCTAACTATTCGGGCCTCAGTGAAAACCAGCACAAATAAATGAGGTATCGTCAAATAAAGTGTCCTGCCCCTCCTCTCCAAAAAACTTATTTGCATTTAGAGCCACAGCATACAGTTGTATAGATTGCTGACTATGGTGCCCAGACAAGGAGCGAGTGCTCCTTGAAACAAGATCTTTTTCTCCAGGATTCCAGTATTCCCTTCCCAGAGCCATTTAATCCTCCAAGCAGAATCTCTATCTTACTTCCTTCCCATGGCCAGAAGTCCCTGCTCAGATAGTCAGTGGCATTCACTTCCAAATGCAGACAGTTATAGTCAGAAGCAACCTTAGAAACCATTGCAGGATCTAGTCCAACTTAGACATTTTAAAGTATAAACTAAGTTCCAGGGGGAGCAGGGCCATGGTCAGAAAGCCAGGTAGTGGTGGAGCCAGGACCATGACCCAGGCCAAGCCTTTCCACGTGGTTTTCTTGTTAAAGCCTCACTGTAAATATGAGTATCTGTGACCACAGGATGACCAGCCATCCGGGATTGCCTGAGAGTGAGGGGGTTCCCAGGATGTGGGACTTCCAGTTTTAAAACCAGGACAGCCCCAGGCAACCAGGACAAGTTGGTCACCCTCTGTGACAATGACAAGTTCACCTTGACTCCATTCTTGGTCATCTTGCTGACAGACTTAAAATCTGAAATAATGAAGGCCACCAGGTAGGTGCTCATCTTCACAGTGACATCAAAATGGTCTTCTATGAGTCCTTCCGCAACAGTCACAGATTTAACCTAAAATCAGAATAACTTCAATCATCAAATAATCCAATTATCCAATACATTGAAAACATTTTAGAAAGAGAAATTTTCTAACTACCAGACACAATATTGAAAATATATGGCATGACATTTGTATAATTATTTTAAAATTTCTAATATCTGATTGTAATTTAGATATTAAGGCCAAACCATTCTACTCAATTTCTTTTTTTATTGAGATGTAATTCATATACCATAAAATTCACCATTTTAAAGTATACAATTCAGTGGTTTTTCATTGTATTCACAGAGTTGTACAACCATCACCACTTAATTTCTTTTAAATATTCCAGATGATCACAGACTGACTCATATTTGGTACACGAGGATTGATAACATGGATGGGACAAAGCAAAACTGAGATTGCTGGTTTTGCCAAGATGTAGTCCACTTGTCCTAAAACACAGGTATGGGAACGATCTGAAAATACAATGTCTAATTTGTTTTCTACACCAGGCAAATATGTAACCATGTACAACCCAAAAAGAGCAATGAGCTTCTATTTTCCTAAACAATTGATAGTAACCCATGCCTGGGCCTGACCCTGCAAAGCCTCCTCCAAACTCTGATTTGCTTCATTGGAACCAGCTTTTAAGTGCAATCAGGGAGCAGCCTTGCAGAGTGGGGTGGGGGTGATGGAGGGATAGTCTAAGAGGTCTGCTCCCAAAGAAGAAAGTCTCATACCTCAGCCAGCAGAAGCACTGGGGCAGGATCTTGGAGAAAGGACCAGCCAGAACCAGCCTGGGGAACTCTATATTAACACAGGCATTTTTCCTGTAATCTTATTTCCACCTCTTTCTCTGTGCCCCATCCTTCTTCTTAATACCCACCAGCCACCAGCTACGGTGCCTGCTGGTCACTTTTTGGTCATTCAAACCCTGACTATAATAGCCAACCTAGGTTTTTTCTTGAAGGACCCCAAATTACCTTTTCTTTTTAAAATGCCTTCTACCCAGTCCTAACCAAAATTTCCATTTCTGAAGTTGTGTTAATGATTAGGAAAGTAAGCTAATTAAACTAATACGAATTTAAATGTGATTAACTCGTGCCTCTAACACTTGCATGTTCCAATGGTATATTTGCTTTTCTCGCCTCCAAAAAGATGCTTTGAGACCCCATGGTCCTCCCCCTCAACTCCATGTCTGCAGCCTGAGTTCAGGCCTCTCCTATTAGATTTCTGCCAAGGGGAGGGCTTTCCTGTCCAAAGGCAGGTTTACATTAGAGATTTTTCCTATCCCCAGGATGACGCCTCAGGAGCTCCAGGCCTTCCCCCTAGAAGCCTACGAATTTCTCCACAAATCTTATTTAGTCAGCCAGTCTCTCCCTCGTTTTCATCCCATCCCTGTTCCTTTATCCTCCTAAAGCCGTAATTCTCTAATCAGAGAACTCACTCCAGTCCCAGGGAGCAATAACACAATATTGGAGGAGGGAACTATCATCTGAAAAAGTGTGTTCTCTATCTCAAATTCATATTAGGAAAATGGCATAACTGCTTCTTGTCTTTTCATATACAAATGTGGTGGGAGTGGGGGAGACAAAAGTTCTGGGCTGGTAGGGATTTGCAGAAGAGCGCTTTTCACAGGGGACAGCCCTCTAATGGGGCCTGTCAGAATCTTGTTTGAGGAAGGGATCCTTCAGATTTTCAGCTAGGAATATAGAGGTTTAAAGGTTGAGAAGTACTGTATAGAGGCTGGTCTGTGGTTCTCTGAGTCCCTTCATGCAATGATATTGCCTCCCTGGTCAGCACAGGGATGAGGCGGGACACCCTTCAGGATAGGAATGGGCAAAGCCTATCCCCGCTGAGTCTCATCCACAGTGAGCTTCTCTGAACAAAGGATGCGTGTGCTTCAGGAGTTGGTATGCATCAGTTGCAGAATGACAGCCCAGCTGATGTTTCTTCTAAGCTGCCAGAATATAGGATAATGGCACTGAGCAGTTTTATTCATTGGGCATGGTCATCTCCTCACCAATTTTAAAAATAAGAGGGAGCACTGTCCACATCTGCTTTGGAATTGGAGGATAATGGTTTCTTTAAAGAGAACTGAGTTATCTATCATTACTTATCTTTAGTACCATAGTATTCTGAAAAGATTACTCTTTTTCTATCTGCCCAATGTCATGCATGTAGTTATAAATTGTATAGTTAATATTAGTATATAGTATATAGAAATTATAAAAAATAACTGTATACTAGAAATATGGCCTTCTTCGATAAAGCATTCTCTTTAAAACTCTTTTAAAAGATCATACGAGAAAATGAAGGTGGAAGTGCTTTGTGAAGGGCACTCTCTTTTAAACCTGACCTGAATTCCTTATGGAGCTTTCCTTCCAACAGCACTGATCACCTAGAATGTCAATCTTACTGAAATCTTGCATGTTTCTAGGAACAATTTTTTCTTTGACTACAAATAAATTATTGCTTGAAACAAAAGCATAGGTTGGAAATGAAAAAGACAAGTTAGCTATCTGTCAGGCAATAAAACAAAACAAAACAGGTGACCTGAATGTTAACTGTCACTGGGGCAATGCAAGTCACAGCGAATCAGTGGATTTCTCCCGTGAGTAGATGTGCAGTTCAGACTCACCAACGGCATGTTGGAGATGGCGAGGTGCCTTGGCTCCCTTCTGATCTTGATTGAAAAACTCGCTTTGAAGGCAGGTTCATCAAAGCAGGGAAAGGCCATTCTGGCTGCAGTAGGTTCAAAGTGTGTTGATGCAAGTATCCTAAAATTATGGCAAGCAAAATAAAAATACAATATGAAGCATCAGGGACTCTAAGATAGGTGTGTGTGTGTTTTTAATTCCTAAAGTTACCACAGATTAATAGATTTCACTACTAAAAAAATCTTTTATATGACAAAAGCTATCGTAAACTAAACTAAAAGACAAGTAAAAATCTGGGAAAATTGATTGAAAGGTATTTGACAAAGGGTTAATAGCCTTAACAGATAAGGAGCTCTTGGAAATGAGTAAGAATATACCCAGCAACCAAGGAGAATAGGAGGCATGGGTCATAAACAGGCAATTCACAAAAGAAGAAGCTACAAATAGTCAATAATCATATCTAACGCTGCTCAACTTCCTTAATAATCGGTGCAACGTAAATTAAAGGGAGATAGTATTGGTTAGAGGTAAGGAATACGACAAGGGGTAACAAAAATTTGTTGACCCTTTGACTTAGCAATTTTACTTCTAGGAATTTATTCTAAAGAAATCATTGAAAAAGATGTTCATCAAATGTTACTAATGCTGAAAAGCTGGAAATAACCTAATCTCCAACCATGGGGGATTAGTTAAATAAATCAACTCAAAACATACATTTTAATAAAGTCATTAAAATGATGTATAGTGATAGTCATCCATATAAAACAACTCCTCAACCTATTTAAAAAAAAAAAACCCTCCCTTGTAAAACAGAAAATATAACATAGCTCCATTTACATAAAATAATGTGTATGCATATCCAATGTTCCCCTAAAATAAAAGTAGTGGTTATCTCTAAGGGCTACAATTGGGATAAATTTTACTTTTTAAAACATTCTTTCTGGTAGCACATGACTTCTTCACCTCAAAAAAATAATACGGAATCAGAAAAATGTTAGTATCATCTACTAACAAATAAAATTTGATTTTAATATTTAGCATAGGGGCGGGCCCAGTGGCGCAAGCGGTTAAGTGCGCGCGCTCCGCTGCGGCGGCCCGGGGTTTGCTGGTTTGGATCCCGGGCGCGCACCGACGCACTGCTTGGTAAGCCATGCTGTGGCGGGGTCCCATATAAAGTGGAGGAAGATGGGCACCGATGTTAGCCCAGGGCCATCTTCCTCAGCAAAAAAAAGAGGAGGATTGGTGGATGTTAGCTCAGGGCTGATCTCCTCACAAAAAAAATAAATAAATAAAATAAAATAAAATTTAGCATAAAATCTCCCAAAATAAGTCATCTGTTTAAAAACAGAACTAAAGCAAAGAAGGTGAAGATCCCTTAAAGAGTTTTAACTGAGAGAAAAATATTTCTTCTGATAGACTGTTGTGGGTTGAATTGTGTCCTCCAGAAAGATATGTTGAAGTCTAAATCCCTGGTATCTGTGAATGTGACTTTATTTGGAAATAGGGTCTTTGCAGATGTAATTAAGTTAAGATGAGGCCATCAGGTTTGGCCCTAATCTAATATGACTGGTGTCCTCATAAGAAGAGGGAAATTTGGAGAATGCCTGCATGACAACAGAGGCAGAGACCAGTGTGATGTAGCTGCAAGCCAAGGAATGGCAAGGAGGATGGCCACCACAAACTAGGGAGAGGCAAGAAAGGATTCTACTCCGAGACTCAAGGAGAACATTGCCTGCTGACACCTTAATTTTGGATTTCTAGCCTCCAGAACTGAGAGAATAAATTTTTGTTGTTTTATGCCACTCAGTTTATGGTACTTTGTTAGAGCAGCCATAGGAAACTAATGCATAGGCCAAGAGAATTAAAAATGTTTATTATGTCCCAGAAATTTAATTAAACAAACAAATAGGTATTTACCCTGATAAAGCTGGAGGAAAGAAAATTGGTTAAAACAGAATGAAAAATGAGATCCAAAAAACAAGGAAAAAAACTATTGGCCATTTTGAAATCTACGAAGAAGATGCAAAAGCAAAACCAAAGAAAGAATTCAACAATCAGAAGAATTTTAAAAGACAATCCATCTTAAATATTAAATTTAGTATGGGCAGCAGTTGGAACTTAAAAAAAAAAACAAGAAAAAAAATACCTCACTTCCCCTTCCTTGGTTCTGTAGGTGCTTTTATAAAAGCCATGGAAAGTCTCAGAGAGATTGCCAGCATAGTGGATGACAACTGTGTACAGCAGCCCCCCCACCAGAGGCTCGGGGGCCAGAAGCGCGATTTGCTCCCAAGGTGGATATTCCAGGACTTTCAGTGGTTCTTCAGACTGCCTCTCTCGCTTCCTGAGTGTGGCTTTAGATATCTGCAGGTGGTGACTATGCAGGATGATGGTACTGGTGGGCTGGCTGGCTCTGATTTCTATTTCCGTGGTTCCCTCAAAAGTCAGAGTGGTGAGATTTGCATGGATCATGAGATCATAATGAACTGGAATGACGTGCCCAGGAAGCCGCATTTTATCCCAAGGAAATGGTGTCCCATCACTAGTTTTTGGAGATGTAGTAGCTTCACTGCTCCGACACCAGGAAGGAGTTAAGAGAATCAACAGTGAGGAAAGTAGAAATGACATGGTTCCAAGTGGCCATTTGACAGACAGAGATATCATCTTCTTGCTCAGACTACCTAGTGGCACAAATGTATAAAAGCAAAAGAAAAAAAATTGAGTCTTTAAAATATTATCAAGACAGCATAATTTCAGAATGTATCCACCCAGAATTAGCAGATAGAGAATCAAACTTTCAAAACTACTAGATCTTTTCTTGAAAGTAAAATTACCTTCCTTATGTTATTGATTCATAGAAGAAAGAAGTTGATGGTTAGCAACAATCATTAACACCTACTAAAAAGAATCATTTGGCCTTCAGAGTTTAACTTAACTCTATCGGTCAGGGGTCTTAGCTGAAAATAACAGAACAAGCTCTGGCTGAGGATCCTGAGCAGCTCACTAAATGGGTCAGAGAGTTGCCAGGACATTGGGGAAACCAGGCTCATGAAACAGGCAAAGATGGACATCTGATCAGGTGACCACTCCCCACCCACACTGGACCTCGGAGGAAGCCACTGTACTGCCTGGAAATCAGATGCTGACACCGCTGCAGCCACCACTAGCGTCAGATCTCCACCGCCCCTGCAACTTTGCATTACTTGTTTCAGCTTCAAATTCCCAACTTTGAACTCCAGTTGTCAGAGCCAAGAGGTGTCCACACCACGAGGCAGGAAAGTGGAGAAAGCAAAAATCTGAACTTCGCAGTTTCTACAGCGGGAGACAGGCCTTGCTTCCCGCCAAGCTTACAAAGTAGAGAATTCCTAAATCTTAGGAAATGTAGAAAGGAGTCTTAGATGCTAAGTAGCTATGGGGGAGAAAGGCAAGTATCCATAACAATAACCTTTAACAACAATGGTGTCTGTCAAATTGTCATGCCAAAATGCCATGTTATTTATCCAGGAAAGACTTAAAAAGTTTATGGTGACTTTCACGATAGTTTTTGATAAACATATCAATCACCTACATGTCTGTTACAATCATCCAACAAGTAGGTGTTGAACACCTGCTCCTTACAAGGCTGTGTGCTGAGCACTATGTGGGATATAATACTACACACGACACAAATCCCACCCTCAAGGACTTCAAAATCTGGAAGGAAGAAAACCTTCATACAGAAGTAACAAAATACAACACAGAAAGTGTGGAGTGTTTTAGGAATAATAATAACAGAAGAGGCTGGGGGAGAATGGAATGCTATTTCCATAATAATCTGGGAGAGAGTGACTGGCTGCAGAGTGACTCTGGGAGGCCTTCATGCAAGACCAGCATTTGAGTGTGGTCTGGAAGGATAGGTCAGATTTGGAAATGAAGGGAGGGCATGAAAAGCATTGCAGGTGGAGCAAGCCAGGGCAGGAGCTAAAGCACAAAGGGAGAACACACAGGGCTATTCAGGCAATCGACGTGGACAGAAGGGAACCCCAGGAGAACGTGATGGAGAACGATTATTCACAGGCAAGGAAGGGAGTGACTCCAAGATTATGCTCCAAGCATGCTGGGACACACGCTGCAGACCATATTTTGCACTTTATTTTAAAGGCCACGGGACACAAAAGGAATGTGAATTTTAAGGGAGTTGGCAATCCATGCCCCCAGAACCAAGCATACTTCTTTCTCTCTCTTAGACAAAGACACTTCTCTAATGGGTGCTTGCCAGGAGGGGCCCCTCTCAAGCGAGCCTCGGTAATTGGCCCTAATTCCCTCAAACTCCTCTGGCTCCTGGACATTTGGATCAGATGAGAAAGGTACTAATGCTACAATGGGGACCCCTTAAAATGATCGTGGTACGTGGGATTCTCCCTCCATGTCAGTGGTTCTCATCTCTGTCTGCATATCAATGTCACCTAGGAAGCTTTTTAAATGACAGATGCCTGGATACCTAATTAGAACAATTAAACTGGAATCTATGGTGATGAGGTCAGGGCATCAGAATTTTTTTAAAAACTTCCCAGAAACTCTATTGAAGAGCCAGGTTGAGAACCTCCTTGCCAACCTTGGTCTTATCCCCTGAACCCTGTGTAAGTACTGATATGCTGTCCCCTACCCCTCACTCTCCATCCTGCTCTCTTCCCAAACACACAGTTAAAGGTATCTACCTCTCCCTCCCCCTCGGAGTGATCTGAGGGCTAAACAGAAAGGATATCAACACAGTAGAGATAGCCAACCACTGAGACACCATAATTCCAGTTCAAAAGGCACCACCCAGGTGAGACAGAAAAGAGGGAGGACAGGTTTTTCTGTTTCTTGTTTTTTTTGCCTAGGAACCAACTAAACGATGCTTCCAGCCATGGAGGGTTGGAGCAGTTTGGACGAGAAGAATAAAGTTTAAACACCAAAATGGTAGAGTTCCTGCCCCCATCTCCTCAGGCAGAATCCCAGGGCTGGGCAGACTGATGGATTTCCCCAGAAGTCGGGAGACCAGAAGTAAAAGGAACTTGTGTGATGCTTCCACTTGGAATTTCTCAAGGCAGTAGCTTAGTGGGTGCAGCCTGTGTTGCAAGACGGTAGAGAGCGCAGTGAAGGTGGTAGGTTCAGGCCTGCCTGGACTCCGGAAGTCCCGGAGTATTCTCCAACAGCCCAAGAGGAGACCTGGAAATTCCAACTGGTTTTGAGCTGACAGCAAAGCCCATGGGCTGCTGAAGGGGTTGACAGTGGGACCTCACATCAAAGGCTTTATAGGGTTGAGTCCATGAGGGGAGGGGCCAAAGAGAACATGGCTGTGTCTCAAGGAGGATGCAGTTCCAAGAAACCAAAAAGGAACATGTAATGTAGAGAGCATAAATGTGAGACTACATACACATATATAATTATAGCTCTATTAATAATAAATATATATTGGGCTTACAGTCAGGAAAGAAAACTTGGCTTTGAGTTCTTGCTTTGCCACCTACTGTGTGACCTTGGGGAGATCATTTAATCCTAGTTTCATTTTCTTCATGTGTAAAATGAGATAATAATAATACCTCCCTCACAGGATTGTTGTAAAGATTAAATGAGTTAAAATATTTTCAATCATTCATTCCACAAATACTTCTTGAAGGCCTACTACGTGCCAGGGGTTTTGCTGGGCACTAGCAATGCAAGACAGCACAGGTCCCTGACCTCAAAGAGCTTAGAGTGTGTGTGTGGGGGGGAATTTTTAACAAGTTTACACAAATATATATCGTTACCAACCGTGATTAGGGCTATGAAGGAAAAAACATACACATACTGAAAGAGAATAACAGGGCAGACTAAGTACATTGGGGGCTCTCCAAAAATATTTTAGGTGAGATTTAAAGGACAAATTCAAGTTAGCTAAGAAAAGAGGGAGAGGGAGAGTTTTCCAGACAGAAGGAACAGCAAGCATATTTGCAGACTCAGAGGCAGTAGAGAGTGCTGGTTCTGCAGGCCAGTGAACTGGAAGCACGCCACAGGAAAGATGTGCCTGGAGAGGTGGAGAGGGGCCAGACCACCATGCAGCCTTGTAGGCATCTTAAGGATTTTGGATCCTGTCCTAAATGCAATGAGAAGCCACTGGGTTTTGAGCTACAGTCTTAAGATCCAGGTAACACTTTAAGAAAATCACCCCGGTTGTTGTGTAGAGTGTGGAGCAAGAAAGAAGCAAGAGTGAAGGCCTTGCAAGAGACCATTAGAAAGTAGTCGAGACAAAGTAAGCTAGTTACTTATACTGGGTGGTGTCAAGAGAGTGATGGGGGGGGAGGAGACAGAGGACGGATTCAACATCTATATTTAGGGTAGACTGGAAGTGGGGGGGGGGGGCGGTGAGGGAAAGGACATATGGATGGCTGCCAGGTTTCTAGACTGAACATCTGAGTAGTCATAGGTGCCATTTACTGAGATGGAGAAGACCAGAGGTGGAACAGATGTAAAAGAGTGGAGAGGGAATCAAGGGGTCATTTTTAAATATGTTTAATTTGTGATGTCTATGAGATCTCCGAGGGGAAATATCAAGCAGGCAGTTGAATGCACAGGTTTAGAGCACAGAAATAAGGGCTTTAAAAGCCTTTCCTGTACTTGACTGTATTCTTGTAAAGTTAACAAAGTATCTTCCTTTGCATCTCATTTTATTAAAGCGTCTTTCACAATGTTGTCAGTGAAAGTGCAACAGCAACAAAGTACCTAACTTTGCTTCACAGCCAGGAAGAGTTCAAGATACTTGAGGAACCTTGTGTAGGCTGCCTTTGGTGATTCTGCCTTTTCCCACCCACATAGGAAGTCAGAGCTAACTGGTCCTGGGTTATTTCACCTTTCCCTTTATTGGGACACTACGAAATGTGAAATCCATCATCAAGAGGTAATGAACTTTCTTCCAAAACGTTCTGAACAACGAAATTAACGAACACTGATAATAGCTTGTCACTGCTGGTAAACAATAAAAATGTTGAATTCGTTTTTTTTTAACATATTAAAATTTCTCTATTTAGGCCCACCTGAAAATGTGCTACATATCAGTACAATTCCAAATCTTTGGGAAAAGACACAATTCTATCCAATTTTTTAAAAGTATTTTTTAAATCGTTGACCACATCCTGAGTTGAGAGCAAATACTCTGGGCATTTCATAGAAAACAGAGCATTTCTTTCTGAACCTGGCCTACACAAAAAACCTCCACGAAAACTGTAAGGAAGTGTCTGCTCTTCTCCTTCCTCATGAAATTAACTTGCAGGCCCATCTGCCGAACAAGATACCCAGATAGGAAACTTTAATTTGCTCAAACACGAGAGCTTTATCTGAATAAAACCCACCTAGAGCCAGAGTGAAGTGAAGGCCGATAACTGCTGGCAAGAAATACAGGAGAAACGGGGCGGGGGCGGGTGTGGGGGAGGCGCAGAATTGATCTTGAGGACACTTACGGACGCCGGTCCCAAAACACCCCCACTCCAGGAGTAAACTCAAGGCCACGTTCGTGTCTCGGGCAACTATCCGCAAGGTGTCCTACTTGGCCGCACCCCGCCGGCCACCCACCGCTCCATTTGGCCCTGCTCTGGAACATGGTGGAGCGGGCGGCCGGCGGGAACCCAGCCGCAAGGCGGAGCGCAGACGGAGGCTCCCGCCTGCCGGGAAGGGCGCGGGCGGGGGAGCGCGCGGAGCAGGCGCGCCGGCCCTGCGCCCCCAGCCTTCTCTTGGTGGAGAAGGACCCAAGCGGGGCTGGGCCTGCCGCCGACCCTGCCGCCCTCCCGGGACGCGGGCCAGGCCCCACGCCTCCCCCGCCCCGCGTCGCAGCCCTCTGGCCCTCCTCCTCCCTGCGCCCTGGGCCCTCGGGCCTCGCCGGCGGGCGCAGGGAGGCGGCCGGGGCCGCGCCCTTCTCCAGCCGCGCAGCCCCCTCCCCGCGGGGCGCGCTGGGGACGAGCGCTCTGTACTTGTGGGGCTGGGACCCAGCCGGCTCACCCTCGCGCCGCCGCCGCAGCCGCCGCCTGCCTCGCCGGCCCCGGGACCGAAAGTGAAAGTGGAGCCCGGGGAGCGGCAGGCGGGCGCGAGGGGCGCTGGGCCCGAGCCCTCGCGGCAGGCGCAGGGGAGCCCCGGGCTGAGGCGGGAGCTCGGGAAGGAAACCCGGGAGTGGGGCCGAGCGAGGCACACCGCCGTTCCCAAGACGGGAATCCACAAAGGAGCGCTGCACGCAAGGGAAGCAGCGGGGTTGCAATACGGTGGGGATCTGGCGGCGAGGAGCACCGCTTTCTGACAGCGATCATTTTCTCTGCGCGTGTCTTTGGAGGTTGTTTTGTTTTGTTTTAAGTGGTTAGCCTTTGGGGCGTAAGGAAATGGCCAGTGCTCCTGGAGGAGAGTCGGCCGGCCGGACAAGAGCTCGCTTCTCCCCAAGCGAGACGGGCTCGACGCCGGTTGAACCCAAGAGGTGTCCATCATCTCGCTTCTGCAAATGGGCTGAGACCTCATGGCCCGCCTCAGAAAGAAACAGAACCCCTGAACAGCTCTGTTGCTGAAAAAGCTGACCTGTCTGGTCTTTCAGTGTAGAGGGGTCCCGCTAGGAGACCCCACAGAGGAAGAAAGGGATGTAGATGGGCCCGGCACTTCCCCACCATCTCGAAGGGACCCCAAAGATTTGCTGCTCTCCACGTTTAAACGTTCCCCGGTTTTTTGAAATCAAATGACCGTTTCTGCACTCCCCTTAGAACATTAAGACGATGAAACGGCCAAAAGAGCCGGTCTTTAAACAGTTGAGGGTAAAGGAGGTAACACACCAAGAAAACACAAACGTTCCCCCTCACCAAACGCTACAGGTTAGTGAGTGGACCACGGTCCGCTGGGACCGTTTGCTTACTACGTTCAGCCTTTCTCCTCCCACTTCCTTGTTAGCCGCCTTCCCTTTGAGAATTGGTGTTCCAAGTCACTGAAATAGTGTGTGTCAACTTTCTTTTCTCAGTCTTATCCCTCCTTTTGAAAAATATAATATTTTGTTCTGCATATTCTCTCCAGTCAAGGACATTTTGTGATATAAAATTAACACTCTGTCCCCAGGCCCAACCAGGGTGGGAGCAAAGGAAGTTTTTTCGCTAAAATTCAACAAGAAACGAGGGGCTTTGGGATCAGGGAATTTCTGCATGTTAGCAATTGTGGCAGGGCTGTCAGTGGATGGCTACACTCTCCAAGGCCTTCAGGTGTCAGTGAGTGATCCCACTTTGCTCAGATGAGAGCTTCTTGTCCAGTAAACTCATGCATTTCTTTGCTTTTATATTTACATTTTTGGATGTGATGGTTTCCCTTTAGTTTCTAACGCAATTTTTTAAAAAATATTTCTTGAAAGTCAGGATGGAAGGAGCTGAATGCACCAAGTAGTCTGGAGGCTGCTCTAAAAGCCAACTGAGAAGGCAGGAACAGGAGTGCCTTTGCGTGAACATGGTCCTGGCCCAGGAAGCTGAGAAGTCAGTAAGGAGAAAGTTAACACTTCTACTGCCTCTACACTGTTCTCTCACAAGCTCTCCCTTGCTCAGACTTGAGACTCATTTATAGTGGCTATGATTCCCTCTTCAGAGTCCAAGTGCACTACAAATAAAGCAATAAGACAGAGGATTTGGCAGCGTTCCCTTCCAGTTTCAGAGCTCTAGCAGGAATATGTGGGATGCAGAACTTAGAGAGAGAGGGCTTTAAACTTGACAGAGTCCTAGTTATAGAGTCTGTGGGATCAAAACTTAGCAACTACCAAGCTTAGAAATAGTATCAGAGGGAAGCAGCCAGAAAGAACGGCACCTAGGTTTATAGATTACTTACTTACCAGCTGTTAGATACTGTGCTAAATGCTGGCCATATGCATGTGTGTGTATAATTTCATCTTTTCTGCAACCCTGTAATGTAGGTATTATACTTTATAGATGAAAAAAGTGAGAGAGGTTGGCAACAAAGTCAAAGAGAAAATAAAAAGTGAAACCTAATTTTGAACCCTAGGTAGGTCTATTGACTCCAAAGTTCATGTTTTCTCCACTAAATCACAGCTTCCTCAGCTAGCTGTTATGACTATCCCTGCCTTCTCTTCACCCCCATTTCGCTCGATAGACCTAGCTTTGCTCTTTTCCAGCCAGCCCCTATGAATTTCCTGTCCAGAAAAACCTTCCTGGAGCCTCCAAATTTCCTCCCAGTGGATATTAGTTTACTGTGCTGTAACAAAGCAACTCTAAGACATCAGAAGTATAGCAACACAAAGCTTTGCTCCTCGCTCACTGTACACAGCCACTGTGGACAGGCAGGGTATTCTGTCCCGGATGGCCACTCAGCACTCAGAGTGGCAGAGGCTCCTCACCTTGTAGGTATATCCGTCTGAAGTTTTTGGCCTTCTGAATCACCATGGCAGGAAAGAGGTAGCCCGGAGAATTAAGTATCAGCCTTTCCCCACCTCAGCGCTGAATAACACACATCATTTCCATGCACATTTCATTGGGCAGAACTAGCTACATAGTCTTCTGTAACTGCAAGGAGAGGTTGGTAAACACTAATAATATTGTCTACCACACAGAGTAAGAGGGTCAGCTGAGCCCATCCATTTCAAAGGCTTCTCAGTGTCCTTAGTCCCAGATGTGAGCTAGGAGAAGGAGGGAGTCCACCTCAGGCTTAAGCCATTTCAACACCGGGCTATTATTGATCAATTTTTTCTTATATTGGATCCCAGATTTTGATCAAATGGTGTTCAATTTTGCTCTGATTGATTGAATCAGTTCTTTCTTCATTAGCTTTTAGCCAATTAATGTCAGCATTTGGCTCATTTCTTCTCTTTTGCTGCCGAAGTTGCTGCCATTTTGATCATATTACTACTCTCCTTTTTGATATCAAATCTTACCCAGAATCATGATGTAGGAAATAGACAAAAGCAGGGCTGCTCTGATTAAGTGGGACAGCCCCACCAGTTCAGTCCTTGCCAACTGCCTTCCAACCCCACCCTCTCAGCCTCCACCCCCATCACACACACACACACACACACACACACACACACTATGGTCCCTGAGACACCTCCACAGGCTCCTAGGGCCCCAGAACTCTATTTTTCAAATGCCAACTTAAAAAGGAATAGCAATGATCCTCATTCTTGATATTCTTGATAATGAGGATGACATGTTTTTTTCCTATGTGCCAAATTGCCAGATAGCCCTGCTCAACAAAATCTATACCATTTTATTAACAGTCAGAAACAGGGACAGTATAGATGTCAACTTAAAAGAAGGACTGTTCCAAAGCAGGCCACTGAGCTCATAACAACTAGTAAATTCCTCTGAAATGTAGTGGTTTGAAAGCATTTATATATACTCTATATTATGATCCTCGCAGTGTACTTATGTAGGTGGCTTGTAGTTCCATTTTTCTGGAATGAAGAAACTAAGGATTCAAGATGGTAAGTGGCCTACTAGGGGCCACCACATAGAGAGAACCTGCTCTAAGTGAAGCATCTTCACTTCTAGTTCTAGTGGAAAGCAGAGCTGACAGACAGAGACAGAGAGAATAACCCTACTGAGGCCCACAGATCCAGCTAACTTGAGCAAGCCCTACCCTTGGACTTTCCAGTCAAGAGAGCCAATAAATTCCTTTCTTGATTCAGCCAGTTTGAGTCAAGCTTCAGAAAGAATCTGGAGTCACCATTATGACAGAGCACTAGAGGAAGGAACAATGGATGCCAACTTCTGTAGGAGAAACTAGAGTTCTTATTAAGTGAACAAAAGTGCTGTCAGACTCCTAGGACTTTGGGTCCTGAAGAACATTCTGGGTGACATTGAGGATGGATTATGTCTCCTGTTTTCCCTCCTTCCTCAGTCATGTTTTCAATAAACTCCCACCACCTAAGGTAACCTGAGCATGTCCCCAGTTCTTGCAGCCTGACAGACCCCAGGAAACCCACCCCTCTTCTGTCCTTCCTCAGAATGTGAGAGGGCCCACCTCACTGCTCTCTAGCCAGCATTCTAGATTCCTATTGCTTTTCTCTTTGCTCGTTTCAGTAAAGAGGTAAATCACCATTACACGTTTTTAAAATTTGTATTTCTTTCATTACTAATGAGGCTGAACACATACACTGAACATATGTTGATTAGATGTTTTTACTTCTTATTTCCTCTTTTGAGAATTTTATATTTATGCTTGTTGTTCATTTATGTACCGGAAAATCATTACTTAGTTACATAAAAATAATCTATGACACACGAGAAATCCAGGAATTCTATTAAAAATGTAAAATGTCACAATCAGCAAGGCTCTGTTGTTTCAAAGCAATCCCACAAATATGTCTAGATGAATCATGTCAATTTCTTAAAAATCCAGACCTGTGGCTGCTACGTTAAGGTATTTGAGATGTCGGAGTTTTCCAGATATTGTCAATCAGAACATTGAAGCAAATCTTGATTCAGGAAGCCTGGTATCTAGACTTTATCTTGTTTGTGGCTTTCTCTGCCAAAGAAACTGTACAAAGAATGAGTTAACCAGCTAGGAGTGAGCATGTTCTTTGCATATGCCAAAAGGAGTAATAAAAATCCTGGGATTAAAGTAGGTAGGTTTACTGTTTTTTCTAAAAAAACCATCGCTTCATGCTACCAAGCAGTTTTCCTGCCCTCTCACATGCTGAGGAGGGACGAAAGAATCTGCCACATTAATGTTACTGTACATTGAAGGTATTTCTCTTATTGTAATCATAGGCTGTAGACAGTCTACGTCCTTGAGGCAGAGAAGGATATATAGATCAGGAAAGCAATTGATGGGTGAATAATTGGGAAGAAACTAGGGAAGGAGCTCGACTCTAGAAGCTAGAAAGATTTGATTCTTCATTGAGCTGAAAATGTGAATCTCTCCCAAACCAGAAATGAGAAATTAATAGCTGGCTGAAATTTCTCACTTATGGAAAATGAGTCAGTTCAGACCACCAGAAGAGTTGATTCCAAAACTCAGGAGAAAGATGGCATCTGAGATTTTGACCAATAAAGAGACCAGGGCCCAATAACTGGATTTGAACACTTGGTGAAGAAGATGATTAAAGGTAGAAAGAGCTGTTACAGGCTAGGGAGTATATTATAGGCCCAATAGAAGCCCAAAGTCAAAGAGACTTTTGAGAGAGAGGCAAAGGAAGAGGGGTCCTTAGGGCTGGGGGTCAGGGCAAGACCTGAGAGGGCCAGGGCAGCTGCAGATCTAATTGAGTTATCTGGGCCTAACACCAAAGATTCTAGAAAGACCCAAAGTACTAACCAGCTCCCACAGCAGGGCCAACCCAAATCTATATCAGGGCAGAAGTTTGAGAATCTTGCTTAAGGTCCATTTCCCAACTCCCAATCCAGCAGGACCATAAGGAGGGAAGGAGTCCAGGCCTGAGTGGTTGTATCAGCCAAAGACATCAAAACAAAACGCCAGTTAAATTAGTGAGAATTCAGGGCTCTTCTATTTATGCAGCATTGTCTTGGATTTTTTTCCCCCTTGGCTTCCCAGTCCTGGTGGTAGATTGCTAAATTTTTGTAGAATCTGTGTGAGCTTAGCAGTCTGACAATTCCCATTCTAAAGAATGAAAATAGCAAATTCATAATAAAGTCAAATTTTGTATTACTCATTTAAACTCTCTAGTGCACTGCAAAGTAAATAAAACACCCAAACTATTGACTTTTCCTTCCTTCCTTTTTTTTCTTTCTTTCTTGCTCTCTCTCTTTTTCTTTCTCTCTCTCTCTGTTTCTTTCTTTCTTTTCTTTCCTTCTTTCCTTCTTTCTTTCTCTTTCTTTCTTTCTTTTCTTTTTCTTTCTTTTTCTTTCTTTCTCTTTCATTAGTTATTTATTAATAGATACAGTGAGTAAATAGAAGCAAAGGAATGCACCAAAATAACTTAGAGAACTTCTTACAAAAAAAAAAAAAAGAAATTCCTGATCCTCACCCTGAGAAATTCTGATATCGTAGATTTGCATTGATCTATACCATAGAATTCAAGGGCAAGTGTACGCTTTCTTTGGGAAAAAATTTTTTTGTTGTATCACTGCTGCACCGAAGGCAATGGGGATTCTCCAAACCTTAGCCACAAAAGTAGGAGGATTAGTGAACTCCTAAGGGCCAGCTTCAAAAGTGGGCAGCATCAGCTGTTTGAATTCTGGAAGCTCAAAGGAACTACTGGGGACGATGCAGATAGAGGAGGGAGGAGAGGTGGACAGAGTCTGGAGTCAGCTATGGTTGTTGACACCTGTCTGGATCATTCCCTCACACTCTTCTTAACCAATTGAGAAGTGGAGGGGGCCGTCCTGGTGGCGTAGCAGTTAAGTGCGCGCATTCTGCTTCAATAGCCCGGGGTTCACAGGTTCGGATCCCGGGCACGCACTGACGCACCTCTCGTCAGGCCATGCTGTGGTAGCATCCCATATAAAGTAGAGGAAGATGGACATGGATGTTGGCCCAGGGCCAATCTTCCTCAGCAAAAAGAGGAGGATTGGCATTGGATGTGTGCTCACGGCTGATCTTCCTCACAAAAAGAAAAAAAAAAAAAAAGGAGAAGTGGAGGATTCCAGGCTTGGAGATCAAAGTATGAGTGCTTTTTTTAGTGCAGAGAGGCCGTTCTGTTTGTGGGTTTTGATCTCTGAATCCTCAGTTTGCAAAAGAAAGACACTGCACGGTGAAGAATTAATAAATGTCAACTGGTTAGAGAGGACAAACTCTAAGGAGAAAGATGGCCCACAGACAGGAGGACTATATCAACTAGGACATTTTTGAACACGAAAGTGAATGTTAACCTAATGGGGGCACAGAGGGACAGACAACCAGCGTAAATTAGGTCTCCACATTGGGAAAGCCAGAGGGCAAGGAAGCCCTTTGCTACTGGTCAGCCCCAGGGCATAGAGTGAGATAGAGGAGGATGGAGAGTGGATCTGAAGGGGCAAGTGGAAGATCTCCAGCACAGACATGTTGAATAATGGCACATGTTCCCTGTGAATTTAACTAACCACATATCAGTTAGGGAATGTTCCCTATGAATCTAACTAACCATGTATCAGTTAGGGACTGTGATCACCTCCTAATTCACCTGTTCATTGAAAGCAACATAGAATGCCAATCTCACTTCATGTTTTGTATCCACGTATTACAAAGGTGGAAAAGAAAAATAAAATAACCAAAAAGGCCAGTGACATTTTAAAAACTAATTTCTATGTTGTATAAGTCATGGTTCAATTATAGAGAGTAGAATCCATTCAAGCCATTAATCAGCAAAGGATTTATTGTAGGCTTTTACATGACTTACATAACCATTGGGAAGGCTCATAAAACACACGTTAGAGGGAGCTTCCAGGAACAAATCCCAAAGCCACAGTGTAGAACTTGGCCACCAGTGAAGCTGCTTCTCTTGCCACCACCCAGAAGCCATCTGCTAAATTGGGCAGCTGCTGCCACAGCTGCTGGCTCCAGAACCATGTCATGGATGCAACAATCTGTCCCAGGAAAATGAATGTCTCAAGCGCTGCCTTTCTCCCCACTCAACTCAGTTCCAAATTCAAGTCTCCCTCCAGTGCTTCTGTTTGGCAGAGCCTACCGCACATCTAGAACCTGGGAACAAGGGAGTCTTGGAAATGAAGTATTTGTTTTCCAGACTCTGCAGTGGAGTGAGGAATTCTGAAAGGAGGCGGGAAGATGTACTGAGTAAGCCAATCATAGTGGCCACCACAAATGTTAAACTGTGTTGAAGCTGAACAAATAAAAAAGAAATAAAACAATTATGAGGAGGCCTCAAGTAATTTTGATTGTTTTTATGTACAAACAAAATAATAATTGGGAAATTAACTGTAGATTTAGATTTTGAGACTCATGGGACACTTAGGAGTGTGACGAAGATTTAACTTGGTGACATAAGCACATTGCCAAGCAGCAAGTTATGATTTGGTATCTTCAAAATGTCTCTAGGGGCACTTCTTTTTCATTTTGGCTATTCAGTACCCCTTCTTCCCCTCCTTCTGGTAAATGCACAGTCACATGACTCAGTCCTAGTCTGGGATGAACGAGCACCCCCATTCTCTAGCTACAGTGATTGGCCTAAGAATTGGCACATGACCAAAGCCAGGGCAGTCAGAGGTCTTGCCCAGGATTGTTCTGGCTGAAGCTGACAGGAAAGCCTTTTTTTTTTCTTTTTCTTTGTTGTCCCAATACTGTAGGAATGTGGCCTCAGAGGTAATGGCCAAGTTCCCACTGTGGGGCAATGCCTAAGAAAATGAAACCAACACCAAAGAAGGAAAAAGAAATGAGAGGCAGAGCTTGAGAGGCTCCTGTGTTGTACAGGTTTTCTGACTTCAGCCTGGAGCTGCCTCCTTCCTGCAGCTATTTCTTCAGTTTTGTGAGACATCCAGCATCCTTCCAATAAATCCTCCCCTGTGGATTAAGATCGTTTGGCTGAAGTGGAGATCAGTCGAGTGCACTGTCTCAATTTTGTAACCTACTTGTTCCACCATTCGCTTGAAGGAAGGGAGTGTGTCCCATGGGAAAAGTGAGATTTTTTTTTTTTTTCTTTGCTTCCCATGCATTGTTTGAAGTTGACCTAAATTCCAATGAAGCCTAAATCTGAACTACATTTCTAATCAACCAACCTGATTGAAGTAATTTTGATAATGTCAATCAATTTCATATACGCAGCCTCTATGAACAACTCCATTTTTTAAAAGACTCATTGACAACTGGTACAGCACAATCCCCATGTCTTCACTCTACGAACAATTGCCAGCTGTGTAGTCTGGAGAGCCCCAGATGTTTCACCCGTGATGGGAAAGAACCAAAGAAAAACTGCTTTGAATCCAGGAAGAGAAGAGAGCCTATGGATCACGGGGTGGGATTTGCGAGTGTGTGGGGTGTGTGTGTGCATGTGTGGCAGAGAGAGGGAGAGAGAGGAATCAAAAACTTTTCCTACCAATAATACTCAAGCATGTTTCTTTTATTTGCCTTTAAGCTTCCTCAAAACTCAGTTATACTGTAAGTTTGAAATGACAAGAAAAATCTGTCCCAGATTTGTCTTTTCAAGCACTACAGGACAAATCAGATCAGCTTTTGGAAATGTGGAATGCAAAATCATCTCTCTCTGGAGGATTTAAATTAGGGATGAGTGCTCAGGATTGATATGCACCTTTCTAGCACAGCATTCTAATATTTTGTGAGTAATTGTCGCCTTCCAGGACACCAAAAAATTGAGCATAGAATAGACTTTAATCAGCAATGGATTTAATATTCACCATTGTGACCATTTCACGGTGACCTGAATGTCTAGAGTTTGAGTAGTTTGTAATGTTGCTGAGGCATGAATCAGAATTACATGGACTGATGTGAGAGAAGGAGCCACTGGACTCTTGAGTGGGCCGTTCAGAATCCATACCCCAACCCAATTCTGTTGTTCTCTACTCATTATCACGGGCACGCACTTTCTGAAGTGATGAAACCTAAAAAAAATTGAAGGTGCATTTCTGGAATTTCATTAAGAGGGGTCACTTAAAGTTTTAAAATTCATTTTACAGGATAAAATATGTACTCAAATGATATTTGAGATTGGAATCTTGGAAGTCTTGAAAAAATCTGTAGTAATCTAAACATTACTAGTTTTCCTTAAGCTGTTGAGGATAGTATAATCCATGAGTAAGATGACATATGTTTTTAGAGTGTCTTATAAAACTGCTACTAATTCTGAAAATGAGATTCTCTTTCATTTGTCTTGAAAAAAAAAGAGCCATATCCTTTGCAAAATTGCAAACAGCAAATGCTGATTGGTTAGTTGCCAGATCAAATGGTCTTTTCTCATTCTTTATCCTTTTGTGCAGTATTTGATGTCATTTATGACCTCTTCCTTCTTGCAATTTCTTACTTCCTTGAGAAGTAAGACATACCACTCTCATATTAATAACTCCCAAGTTGACTTACTTACACTCATGTGCCTCATAACAGCATTGTGGTCAATGACGGACCACACATAGGACAACGTTCTCATAAGATTAGTACCATAGAGCCTAGATGTGTGGTAGGCTATACCATCTAGGTTTGTGTAAGTATACTCTGATGTCTGCACAATGATGAAATCACCTAAAAACACATTTCTCAGAATGTATCCCCATCATTAGGTGACCCATGACCATACTTTGATTTCTCTCGTGAACTCTGGATCTGTATAAATACCACTTACTCTGGAAATTTCTCTTGGATATTCTATAAACATTTTAACTTCAACAGACTCCAGAAGAGACTGCCTTTATTCCTCACAAACCTATAATCTCCTGTCTCCCCTGTTTGATTCCTTCCCTGTTGGCAGACCTAGGAGAAAGGCAGGCCTGGGCATTCAGTCCCATGGACCTAGGAGAAGCACAAGGTGAAGAAAAGGGCAAAGAGCAGAGGGATTCCTTATCTATGACCAGGTACTGGCGGTCGTCTCCTACACTAGACGAGTGCCCAAGTCAAAGCAAGTAAAACAAGCCTAACCTAGGAGCCAGTGACAGCTAGGAGATAAGATATATAGTCAAAAAAGGAGATCTCAACGCAATTGGAAATCTGAGACTGGTAAATGCATGAGTGGACCAGAGGGAGCACATCTCAATAAGGAGAACTGGTATATTTCGAGAATTTCCTGTGTGCCACACACCTTGCCAAGCACTTTATATGAAGTGCATCATTTAATTCTCACAACAACACTATAGGGTATGTGCCATTGAAATTTCCACTGACTATTTTTCAATAGTCTCAGAAAACTGAGACTCTGTAAGGTGAGTAACTTGTGGGATATATATGGCTAGGAAGTGACAGAGCCAGGTTAGTGGTGGGACCAGGATGAATCCTAGCAGTTAAGTGCCCCTGCTTTTCAAATCTCTTCTGGTGTAGGTTTACTTCTAGTTTAAAAGGTGTCAGCGAGGGGTAGGCTATTCCAAGTGTGGTTATGATCTTGCCTTCCACCTAGTCAACCCAGCTAGGTGCCGTTAACACGTCACTATCTTCTGGGACTCTTCATTCCTTTACCACTCAACCTCACCAGGTCCTGTCAATATTACTCTCCAAAGGGTGTCTTGACTCTTTCCCTTCCTCTCCACTCCTATTGCCTCCAATCAGGCTTCAATCGTCTCACCTGTGCTATTATGCTATCCTCTTAACTAGTATTTTAACTTCTAATCTCTTCCCCTTCTTCAATCTGTTTTCCATACTATCTGTCTAAACCACTATCCTAGGCAAGCATAGGGCCCAGAAATCTAAACCAGGAAGCCAGAGTTTGGCAAGGGATTAAGACAGAGCAACTACTGTGATGGAGAGCAGGGAGGGAAGTACGAGGTGGGGGGTGGGGTGGGGAGGGAAAGGGAAGCAGAATCAAAAAATGTTGTCCAGGGAAAAGGTGGGCCCAGAAACCTACATAAAGTCTAGAGAAGGTGTCATTCCAACTAGGACCAAGCAGAGATTTTAAAAATTGGGTCTTAGGCAGAGAGGCTACAACAAAATTCAGCCAAATGAACAAGTTGAGGAAGTGTGACTAGAAGGCAATGATTTCTTATATGGGACTTTAGATTTGCCTGTGGATGGGAAGAGACAGGTGCTCTTAAGGACACTATATTAGTTTTCTACGCTATGTAACAAATTGCAGCAAATGTATCAGCTTGAAACAACATGCATTTACTGTCGCACAGTTTCTGTGGGTCTAGAGTCCAGGAGCAGCTTATCTGGGTCCTCTGCTTAGGGTCTCACAAGGCTGCAGTCAAGGTGTCCTCCAGGGCTGTGGTCTCATCTGTGGCTTGACTGGGAAAGGATCCACTTCCAAGCTCACTCAGGTTGTTGGCAGAATTCAGTTCCCAGAGTTTGTAGGACTGAGCACATCAGTTTCTTGCTGGTGTCCACTGAAGGCCGCCCTCATCTCCTAGAGGCCACCTGCAGTTCTTTACCATGTGGGGTCCCCCAACGTGGCTGCCTGCTTCCTCAAAGCCAGCAAGGGAGGGAGACACTCAATCAAGGTGAGCATTACAGTCTTATGTAACATAATCATATAATCATACACGTCCCATCACCTTTGCCATATTCTCTTAGTTAGAAGCTAGCGGTAGGTCCTGCCCACACTCAAGGGTAGGGGATCACACAAGGACATGGACGCCAGGAGGCATAGTTCAGGGGGGCCAACTTAGGAGTCTATCCATCATAGATACCAAAAAATTTTAACACCACTTCTCATTTTTCCACCTCTCACTGTGTCCACTCCCATCACTCTAATCCAGACCCACACTATTTCTTGCTAGATACTACAACAGCCTCCAAATTCTCCCCATTTCTACACTTGCCGCCTTACAAAGCATTCTACACCAGAGACAAAGTTGTCTTCTTAAAGTGGACAAGAAACTTAGTCACTCATTCACATGTGCAAAAAATATCACATTTTCTTATTTTATTTAAATTAAAAAATTCTATTCTAAGCTCCCACCCTGCCAGGCTGTTGGGATATTCAGTCTCAATTACTATTGGCTTCTTTCCACCCTTACCCCAGGGCTCAACCCTGGTCCCAGGGCCTTACGCACCCCAATCTTGGGTTTCCACTGGTTACCATGGAGATACTCACTCCCTAGGCTTCAGGTCCAGGGGCTCTACTGCCTCCAGGCCTTGCTGGGACACAGATAGCTTTGGGCCTAGGGTTCATCCTTTCTAAGTGTAGCAATGGACTTAACCTCTCTGAGGTCTTGAGGCCTCCCCAGGGACACTGTTACCTAGTGGTACACTTGTTCCTTCGTTCTTTGGGATGCACACATCTTCACCTTGACCTAGGTTGGGAATTAAAAAACTCCTCTTGCAGGTCCCGTGGCTGAGTGGTTCAAGTTCCACGTGCTCCGCTTTGGCAGCCTGGCGGCCCAAGTTCGCAAGTTCAGATCCTGGGCGCAGACCTGCTCTGCTCATCAGCCATGCTGTGGAGGCGTCCCACAAACAAAATAGAGGAAGATTGGCAATGGATGTTGGCTCAGGGAAGATCTTCCTCACAAAAAAAAAAAAAAAAAAAAACTCCTCTTGCTACTTTCCCTCTCCTCTGCCCCTTTGAGTCACCAAAATATTCGGCTTTTATCATAGTCAGGAGATGCTGCTTTGGAGCAACTTCTGCTGTAGGATACGTAAATGGCCCCAAACAAGGAAAGTAAAAGCCCAGTTACCTGCTTGAGATAGGGGAGTGAACAAAATAGGGGGAAAAACGTACAAATTAATACTTCAATTAATTTTCTTCTACTTTCTTCCCTCAGTAAAGCTGCATACCCAGACAGACCCCACCTCACCCCCTTTCTCACTTCTCCCAACAGAATGGGACCCAAGTCTCTATTCTGAAGCATCTTGCCCTGGACAAAAACTCCCTTACACAAAGCAATACCAAGCTTGGCAGGTGAGTTGTAGGTACTAGATGAATTTCTCATTCTACCCCATGCCTTCTTAGAGACATTCCCCTTACAAAGATTCCTTCCTGGCACTGGCTCCATGCCACCCAGGACATCTGGCCCAGACCCAGCATCCTTAGAGTCCAGTAAGTCTCAGATGAACCTTACCTGCACCAGATGAGACTATAAATACGGGCCTACCTTCCAACCTGAATCTCCAGCAATGTCTAACCTATTCTCAGGCCTCTTCTCTCACTAACCACTCTCCCTGCCGTTAGGAAGTAGCTCACATTAGGAGGAACGCAGGATAGTGGCTGCCATGTGAGTTGCTAGTGCCTTCCCTTGTTTCTTTGTCCCTCCTAGACAAGACCCTATGTGGTGTGTCCCCCCATCCTCCAGCCATACCTCAAAGGTCTCATTTCTTGCCCTCCTCTCTGCACTCCAGTCCCACTAGCCTTTTAATTTTCCTATTGCATCATGCTTCTTCCAGCTCTATGACCTTACTACATGCTTTTCCAGCTGCCTGAATTCTCCCCAGCCCCTACTTCTCTCCAACTGTCAGCTCAAATGTCCCTGCTTTCTCTCTCTGAGGGCAAGAGGGGCTATATGTACCAACCGAGTCTAGCCCTCTGAGAAGCAAAAGTAATTCCACTGCCTGATCCCGCTCTGATTTCCTGAGGTCACTCCCTAAGCCAAGCATGCCTAAGCTTTGTTATTGCTAGGAGTGGGTTTCCACTTAAAAAAAAAAACAAAACTGGGGCCGGCCCGGTGGCGCAAGCGGTTAAGTGCGCGCGCTCTGCTGCGGCGGCCCGGGGTTCGCTGGTTCGGATCCCGGGCGCGCACCGACGCACTGCTTGGTAAGCCATGCTGTGGCGGCGTCCCATATAAAGTGGAGGAAGATAGGCACAGATGTTAGCCCAGGGCTGTCTTCCTCAGCAAAAAAAGAGGAGAATTGGCGGATGTTAGCTCAGGGCTGATCTCCTCACAAAAAAAAAAAAAAAAAAAAAAACAACTGTAAAATATTTGAGAGAGATATGACACATCTTTGACCTAGCACCCAGCTAAAGATATAAAACATTGTGAATATAATTCAATCACTGAAGGTTCTCTTTGAGTGTGGTCTACAATGAAATGTCCGTCTTTTTCACAATTCTTTGGCACTTCTCTTTTTGGCTGTCTTTGATGTCCCGTAGTTCCTTGGCACTTCCCTTATTGGCTGTCTTGGATTTGTTTTGCCTCTGACTAGGAGTAATGCCGTATCTAGTCTTTCTGTGGCTCTGGTATCCTGTCCAAGTTAGTTTCTCATCATGCGCTCCCATAGCAGATCAATAGACCTATTTGGTAGGTTCTGAGAGACTTCTTCCTTGGTAGCCAGCTCTTTGGGAACCCACGGAAGGGGTCTCCCACCCTGGAGTCCAAAATCCAGCTCAGCAGCAGTCAGTGTTGCTGTACTAAGTCTCTTTCCTCCTGAAGAAATAGGGCCGTGGCTGGAGTGACTGCTAAAAACACATCTGGGCTGGCTCTCTGTGCCGAGGAGGTGAGCAGCCGCCTCCCTCTCCTTCCCTATCTTGACCAGCTTTAGCAGTTGAAGGAGAGATTCAGGGGGGATGTTGAGTTCAGTCAGGCTGAGCTTGGAGCAGAGTGTGGCACCAAATTTTGCTCCTGCCCAAACCTGTTATGAGTTCTAAATAAGAAAGTTCGATGGGCAGTGTGCTCTGTACCAATGCCTGTCGTGGCTATGTAATTGCAGACACAGTCTTGCCAGGCTTCTGGATTGAGTTTAAGAATTAACATGCTGTATTCACACACAAAGCCTGATGTTCAAATGTTCAGACCCACTTGAGAACACAAATTACCTCAGAAATTAGATTCCTCAGATACTCCACTGGCAGCCTCATTTGTGGACTCGAGTGCCTCCCCCTGCTGTAGTTTCTGGTCATGCCTGAACAGGACCCAAATGTCTGTTCTGCATACCCAGGAGCTTTGTCTCCACACATAAACTGGATCCTATTTTCCTGTTAAAAACCCCTAACGGCTTCTCTTGACACTTCCCAAGATCTGTAAGGCCCTACATGATCTAACTCCTATCTACCCTTCCAAATCATCTCATATCTCTCTTCCCTTTTCTAGTTTTCTACCATATTGACCTTCTTTCATTTCCACAAACGTGCTAAGCAGTTTTCTGCCTCACACATGCTGTTTTCTTAGCCTGGAAAATTTTCCCCTCCTGCCAACAACTGGATTTCAACTTAAATACCACCTTCTCTGACCACCTTAACAAAAAGTAGTCACATACCCGGTATTTGTTACCATAGTGCTAATCACAATTTTTGATTCCTTTTTAAAATTTTTCTGTTTCCTAGGTCGGTCTCCTCAGCAAGTTTATAAGTTCCATGAGGCCAGATCTTGCATCTCTTTTTTTCTAAGCATTGCTTCTGCTGCATCTTACAAATTTTGATATATTGTATTTTCATATTCATTTAGTTCAAAATACTTCTTAATTTCTCTTGAGACATCAGTCTCTTGAGACGGATGTTTAATTTTATCTTGAGACATTGGCACATTGTTAATTAGAAGTCTATTATTTTGTCTTCAAATATTTTGGGATTTCTAGCTATCTTTCTGCTGTTAATTTCTAGTTTAATTTCATTGTGATCTGAGAGCACACTTTGTATGATATTTATTCTTTTAAAGTTGGCGAGGTATGTTTTATGATCCAGAACGTGGTCTATCTTGGCAAATGTTCCATGTGAGCTGGAGAAGAATGTGTATTCTGCTGCCTGTTGGATGAAGTGTTCTGTAAATGTCAATTAGATCCAGTTGATTAATGGTTATGTCTCTCTTTTTCACCATTGAATTCCCAGGATCTAACAGAGAACTTGGCCTAGAGAATGTACTCCACAAACATTTATTGAATAAGAGGAGAGAGAGGAGAGAAGAGGAAGGGAAGCAGAGTACAGTGAGCTCACATGTTATTCCCCTGATTAAAAGCTTTCAGTAGTTCACTATTAACTACACACTACATTTTAACTATTGTTCTTCCTACTCAGCAGTACTATGTCACAATCTGTTTACCATATTTCTTCTCTTGTTAACACACACAATTATTTTATGTATCACTGTAAAAGGGAAAAAATCCACTGCCAAGAAAATCGTGAGATACCATTAATTTCAAAGACGTTTAACTATGGAAAAACCAGAGTCATAGAGTTGATGAATTACTGTAGTTAGCTAAAAGTCTGTCTTACCTGCTGGATGGCCCCATAGCTTCTTTCCCTTTGCACCAAGCACAACATGTGACATTGAATAGATGCTCAATGACATTACTTATTTGATGTGTCGCTGATTCCCCACCACCAGCCACCTTGCTCTCCTTCATTCCCCAGCCCTCATACCTCCTGTGCTCTAATGCTGTTGGTGCTCCTGGCTGGCCAGAGATTTTCATTTCCTTTGAAATGCATTTGCTCCACAAAAACCTGATGCCTTTTCACTTTTCTCATGACCTCGCTATAGGCTGTGAGCTTCATTACAGCTAAATATCTGCCAGACTCACCTGTGTGCTCTTGAAGCTACTGTGAGCAACTGACGTCTTTCCCTCAACACTACTGCACCGAGCCTAACATTGTCGCCAGTGCGTGGTAGGTACTTTGGCACACAATGAGGAAGAGAATTTGGGCAGGGAGAACTTTTGGAAGCTTCAAATAAGTTGCTAATGACTCCTGCCTATTCACTGAGCTGGCCGTTCCCTAGGTTTTACTTATTTTTAATATCTACTTAGAATAAGCTAAAAGAAGTAAGTGAAACTCAGAGTTCTTCACCCCAGTCAAATAAACCCTATTCCTTTTCATCCCTTTTATATAGGACTTCTTTAAAAGAAGGATCCCAAATGGGCATCGTGGTGGAGTGAATGTAGCCACTCAGTTCAGCCAGCAGGCGTTTTCTTAAACATGTGAATTGGCTGTGCCTTCTCCAGTTGGCCAGCACATCATTTCCTAACCATTTTACTGCAATAGATTCGTACATTCCTATTACCCACTGGACCCTTGAAAGCATCTGAATTTTTGACCCCTGCCTTGAACGTGTGGTTTTCTTCTCCGGGAGGACCTCTAGCTCACTCTGTCCCCTTAATTTTCTTACCCTCATTTTGAGATTAATTGGCCATTAGAGATGGGTCAATTTCTCTAACTGTAGGGAAAACTATACCCTGAAGTTGAAATAAACTGGTTATAAAAATGTTTATTAGATATATTTATTGGTGCAGGGTGTAGCTATAAAAATAATCCCTGCGTCTATTGCCACAAGGCTCAAATACCCATGATATTTATGAGGCACTATTGGAGAGGGGCGGGAGAGAGAGAGAATAAAAAATATTGTCACAATGTTAACATTTAAAATCGCATGAAGATTTTGGGGATCTGAGACCTCCCTCTAACCCCACGTCTAATTCACATCTTCCAAATCGATCTTTCCTGTGTTTTTGTTTGGATTTTAGTAAAGCGCAGGCAGGGGGAGATGGTGTTGGATGAAATTGTAAAGACCTGGAGTGGTTCTAGTGAGTCCTTTCATTCACAGCCACAAGGGCAAGTGTTGTTTCATTTCCTTTTCTAAGCCAATTGGAGGTAGAAGACAAGAAATTAAGTTAAAAATAAAACTGAAATGCTTGCCTCTGTTTAAGGAATAAAAATGTTTCCTGGAATTGGCTGCTTTTAGTCTTTTAATAGTAGTTTCCATTTCACTTTCCCCTCTACCTCACCTTTTCCCCTGCCTTCTGCCCCCTGCATGCTACTCACCCTCCCGAAAAAAATTAAAGTTCCCCAATGCTTATCTGAAGAACACTGAGACCCCTGTATTGGTTGAAACCCTATGAGGGTAATAGAAGAGTAGTGGGTTCTGAAACAGTGACCATTATTTTTTCTACTGGGCCAATTTAAAGTCAAATTTATTAGGTTTCATAATTATTTTCCAAGTAAGACTTTTTAATTCACAGACTAACCTATTTAAAGCTGCTGTGAGAAATTAGACCTGTTAGAAATAAACCACGCTCATCTTGTAAATTATTTTGAATTTTAGCCTGGAATTCTCCTGGCATTTATATAAAAGTAAAAATTTTCTACTCAGCACACCAAGAACAGAACCTTTGAAAACACAGATACCATCTCTGCTGCCTTTTGTGGTTCTAACCCCAAGTCCCTTCTCATTTTCTATCTATTATGGGGTCAATCCTTTAATTTATAGGTCTTTTTTGTTAATGAGATATAATTGACATATAAATTTGTGTAAGTTTAAGGTATACATGTTGATTTGATACTCTTATATATTGAATATTGCCACCATAGCATTAGCTAATGTCTCCATCATGTCAAATAATTATCATTTCTTTTTTTAAAATTTTTTTTCTTTTTTGTGAGGAAGATCAGCCCTGAGCTAACATCCATGCTAATCTTCCTCTTTTTGCTGAGGAAGACTGGCCCTGAGCTAACATCTATTACCAATCCTCCTCTTTTTTTTTTCCCCCAAAGCCCTATTAGATAGTTGTATGTGATAGCTGCACATCCTTCTAGTTGCTGCATGTGGGACGTGGCCTCAGCATGGTGGGAAAAGCGGTGCGTCGGTGCACGCCCGGGATCCGAACCTGGGCCGCCAGCAGTGGAGCGCGTGCACTTAACCACTAAGCCACGGGGCCGGCCCATCATTTCTTTTTTATGGTAAGAACATTTCAGATTACTAGTCTCTTAGCAACTTTCAATTATATAATATAATATTGTTAACTATAATCACAATACTGTGCATTAGATTCCCAGAACTCATTCATCTTCTAACAGCAAGTTTGTGCCCTTTGACCAACATCTCCCCAATTCCTCCCTCTAGCCCCTGGTAAACCACCATTCTACTCTGTTCCTACGAGTTCAGTTTTTTTAGATTCCACATATAAGTGATATCATACAGTATTTGCCTTTCTTGCCTGACATCTCACTTAGCATAGCACTCTCAAGATCCATCCATGTTGTCACAAATGGCAGGATTTCCTTCTTTCCCATGGCTCAATAATATTCCATTGTGTATATATGTATACCACATCTTCTTTATCCATTCATCTGTCGATGGACACTTAGGTTGTTTCCATATCTTGGCTATTGTGAATAATGCTGCAATGAACATAGGAGTGCAGATATCTTTGTGATATCCTGTTTTCATTTCCTTTAGATATATACCCAAATGTGGGATTGCTGGATCATAGGATAGTTCTATTTTTAATATTTTGAGGAAACTCCATACTGTTTCCCACAGTGGCTGTACCAAGTAACGTTCCCACCAACAGTACACAAGGGTTCTCTTTTCTCTACATCCTCACCAATATTTGTTATCTCTCACCTTTTTGATGACAGCCATTCTAACAGATGTGAGGTGATAGCTCATTGTGGTTTTGATTTGCATTTCCCTGATGATTAGTAATGTTGAGCATCTTTTCATGTTCCCGTTGACCACGTGTGTCTTTTTTTGGAAAAAAATTTTTTCAGTTTCTCTGCCAATTTTTTAATCAGATTTATTTTTGTTTTCGTATTTTGAATTGTATGAGTTCTTTATATATTTTGGATATTACCCCTTATCAAATATATGGTTTGCAAATATTTTCTCCTATTCCATAGGTTGCCTTTTCATTTTTTTAATTGTTTCTTTTGCTGTGCAGAAGCTTTTTAGTTTGATGTAGTCCCACTTGTTGGTTTTTGCTTTTGTTGCTTGTGCTTTTGGTGTCATATACAAAAAATCGTTGCCAAGACCCATGTCAAGGAGATTTTTCCCTATGTTTTCTTCTAGAAGTTTTATGGTTTCTAGTCTTATGTTTAAGTCTTTAATCCATTTTGAGTTAATTTTTGTGAGTGATGTAAGATAGTGGTCCAATTTCACTTTTCTGCCTATGGTTATTCGGTTTTCCCAACAACATTTATTGAAGAGACTATTCTTTCCCCATTGAGTATTCTTGGTTCTCTTGTCAAATATTAGTTGACCATATATGTGGGGGTTTAGTTCTGGGCTCTTGATTCTGTTCCATTGCTCTATGTGTCTGTTTTTATGCCAGTACCATACTGTTTTGATTACTATAGCTTTGTAGTATAGTTTGAAATCAGGAAATGTGATGCTCCAGCTTCGTTCTTCTTTTTCAGGATTGCTTGGACTATGCAGAGTCTTTTGTGGTTCCATACAAATTTTAGGATTGTTTTTTCTATTTTTGTGAAAAATATCATTGGAATTTTGATAGGGATTGCACTGAATCTATAGATGGCTTTGGGTAGTATGGACATTTTAACAATATTAAATTTTCCAATCCACAAACACAGAATATCTTTCCATTTATTTGTATCTTCTTCAATACTTTCATCAGAGTCTTGTAGTTTTTAGTTTACAGATCTTTCACTTCCTTGGTTAAATTTATTGCTAAGTATTTTACTCTTTTTGATGCTATTGTGAATGGGATTGTTTTATTTATTTATTTTTCAGATATTTAGTTATTAGTGTATAGAAACAGAAATGGTTTTCTGTATGTTAATTTTATATCCTGCAACTTTACTGAATTCATTGATTAGTTCCAAGAGTATTTTGGTTGAGTCTTCAGGATTTTCTATATATAAGTTCATATCATTTGCAAAGACAATTTTACTTCTTCCTTTCCAATTTGGATGCCTTTTATTTCTTTATCTTGCCTGACTGCTCTAACTAGGACATCTAGTACTATGTTACATCAGAGTGGTGAGAGTGGACACACTTGTCTTGTTACTGATCTTAGAGGAAAAGCTTTCAAATTTTCACCGTTGAGTATGGTGTGAGTTTGTTATATATGGCCTTTTTGATGTTGAGGTATGTTCCTTCTATACCCAATTTGTTAAGGGTTTTTGTCATGAAAAGTTGTATTTTGTCAAGTGCTTTTTCTCCATCTATTGAGATGATCTAATTTGTAGGATATTTTATGGATCATTACATTTTAATTATGACTACAAAGTAAAGATTGATACGTTTCAGAGTTTATAATCCAACTATTGAATGTAAATGGATTACTAAGCATATAAAAGGTTATAGAGTCAGTATAAAAGTATACTAGTAATAATAATAATACAAATATTTATTGGGCACTTATTACTTATCAGTCTTTTTCAATATTAAATTCTCAATTATAAATATTACTTATTTAAATATTTATTAAGAGGAAAAATTAAATAAATGAGAATTGATGACATCTGTAGTTCATTTTCAAAAAAAAAGTTTATTATAGGCAGATCCTCCAATTAAACAATTGTGACACACACAATACAGTGGTGCACCCCTCATTTCGGGGGGGCGTTTGGATCACAATTACAGAATCATCAAGGTAAAGAGAGAGTGAGAGACTTTCAGAGCCATCTTTTGTGTGAGAGGAAAGTCATACTGGCATCATCCTGGATGATTGGGAATCTGTCCTAGTTTTTTCTTTCTTTCTTTTTTTTAGAGTGGCCCTAAGCTAACATCTGTGCCCATCTTCCTCTCTTTTATATGTGGGTCGCCGCCACAGCATGGCTTGATGTGTGGTGCAAGTCAGCACCCGGGATATGAACCTGTAAACCTGGGCTGCTGAAGCAGAGCCCACTGAACCCAACCACTAGGCCACTGGGCCGGCCCCGTGTCCTGGTTTCAAATATGTTGCATTTCAGCAATTCTAGACAGCTTGGGTGGGGGTAAGGTCAATAAGCTTCAAAATGATCTAGATTTTAAGAAATTACTTTCACTGGCAATCAAAATTAACTTAATGGTATTCTTCTTCATGACATTTTCATGACTTTAAAAAAAACTCTACAGTCCCCTAGGGTCCCATCCCAAATAACTTACACATGTGTACAGATATTATTGCCCTAATAGGAGAATCCTTGTTTTTTCATATAATAAATAAAATACAATGGATTTATAAAATTCAGTATGAGTTTATTTACAATATTGCATCCTATAGCATTAGTACTACTGGCATGCTGACCTGTTTTGAATTTGGCTAAATCCAAGAATGTCCTTAACAGGAAGGAATTGAAAACATCATTTTCCCCATAGCAACAAATGAACCAGTCATTTCTCTGATATACATTAAGACTTCCTGATTGAATTCTTCTCATCACTGTGATCTTTTGATCCATTCTAATCAAGCAACACTAACCGTTTTAGAGTGCGTGAATACAGACATCATCATCTATAAAAAAATTTCCTGGCTGAAATAGTAATCAGTTCAATATTGAATTAAAGAAAACACTAGGAAGCAGGGTTAAGAAATTACATGTGGTTTAGATTCCTTTAGGGCAAACTGCATTTCAAATTAATGATGATTCACTCTTTTTATTTTTAATGATTTTATATGTATTTTTTAATAAGTAATATATGCCTAGAGCATAAAAGGCAGAGCACAAAATGGTGTGCATGGGAAAGTAAATATCTCTCATCAGTGGAAATACTATTAACTGGATATATAAACCATTTTGGATAGCAAACTGGCATTAGTTAATGAGGTTGAAAGTATGGAATTTCCACTTCTATTAAAGAAATGACTAGATCATTGGATCAATTCTCCCACTGACAACTAAAAAAGCTTGAAAGTATTTTAACTGAATCTTATCAAATGCATCAAAGAGCTAACAAGATGCTGAGGAAGGATATTTGAGATCTCTTTGAAAGAAATTTTGAAAAATTTGGAGTACAGGGCCATCCAGAGGTGGGGACCGTGGGAAACCTTATCTCACTGTGAGATGAGACCCTAGGGGGTTGCATCCCAGGAGTCAGGAGAGATCCAGAAGGAAAGTAGCCCCTGCACAGACCGCAGACCTGCTCCAGCTCCTCAAGGAGGCCCTGTGATTGCATGATAATTCTGGCCCTTGACAGAAGGAAATGAAAATCCTCTCTGGAGGAAAAGAACATCATCCTAGGCCTCAACTTTTCTCTAGAAAAGAAAATGTGCAGATGCTATGATTCCCCCACCCCCATCCAGGTACGTAACTTCAGAAAACTGTAGCCATATATACCAGGGGACATGCCCAGGACATTCATTGCAATATGGCGATGACTAAAAACTGGAAACAACCCAAATGTTCATCAACGAGACGAGATATTCATATAACTGAACAATATAGAGCAGTAGAAATCAATGAACTACCGTTGAATGCATCAATATGGATAAATCTCACAAATGAATATTCAGCAAAAAAAAAATGTAGCAAGAAATTATATATAGTATGATACTAATAATACAAAGTTCTAACATAAGCAAAACTAACAATATGTTGTTTAGGAATATATATACATGTAGTCAAGCTTAAAAGCAAGGGAATAATGAATATAAAATTCATTGTAGGGGCCGGCCCGGTGGCGCAAGCGGTTAAGTGCGCGCGCTCCGCTGCGGCGGCCCGGGGTTCGCTGGTTCGGATCCCGGGCGCGCACCGAAGTACTGCTTGGTAAGCCATGCTGTGGCGGCGTCCCATATAAAGTGGAGGAAGATAGGCACAGATGTTAGCCCAGGGCCGTCTTCCTCAGCAAAAAAAAGAGGAGGATTGGCGGATGTTAGCTCAGGGCTGATCTCCTCACAAAAAAAAAAAAAAAATTCATTGTAGTATTGGGCCAGCCCCCATGGCCTAGTGGTTAAGTTCTGTGCACTCCACTTTGGTGGCCTAGGTTCAGTTCCCAGGCACAGACCTACAACACTCAGTGGCCATGTTGTGGTGGCGGCTCACATACAAAATAGAGGAGGATTGGTGATAGATGTTAGCTCAGGGCCAATCTTCCTCAGGGGAACAAAAAAAAATTCAGGGTAGTATTGCCCCTGGTGCAGGGAGCTTCAGCCACATTAGTTGTGTTCTCTCCAGAGACAACCATTCTTGATCCTCCAAATATACCCTAGGCACACAGATTCACTTTGGAAAGACAAAGAGTAGGATCCTTTTATTGATTATAAGGCCAGTCTGCAGTTTGTGCAATGGCTACTTTCCTCCCAGGTTTATCAGTACTCCTGGGATGCAGTCCCCTAGGGTCCCATCCCAAAGCGGGAACTTACAGCATCTCTCAAATCATATCAGTTAGATGTAGCCTAGTATGTCCTTTTCTCTCTGATCAGTCTTTGGAATAGCATTTGTCTGGCTGCGAAATGCTGCTATTGCTTCCTCCAGAATCCAGGCTCAGCAGGGGTAGAAGTGAAAGAGGAGAAGAAGAGAAGCAGCTAGCTCATGCCCACTTCTTTACCACTGCAGACTTCTCTCCTGGAGTGGGATCAAGCTGGGGTTGAGGAGAGCTTTGACTTCAAATGAGGGTCAAGGTTTTTTTTTTATTATTACAGTAAACTGTTCTTATTGACTACTGCAGAGAGAGTATTTTGAGGTAGAACTAATTAGAATTTTTTGTTATCTGTGAATAACCAGAGGAAACTATGGAGCCTGCCTGTGATGTTCTCCAAGAGATGGAGAGGAGACCACTCCACAGAGTGAGTCTGCGCGTGTAGTAATGGTGGGGGGGAGAGTGCATTCGCTTACAGTGAGTCCCACATACCAATTTCACAATAATTGGGTACAAAAACTGATTCACTAGATTAACCCAAGCTTTCTATTCCCCCTGGAAAATGTGATGACTGAGATCACAGGAAACTTAGCTCCTGGTGAACCAAAGAACTCTGTCCGCCCAACAGATGTGAATGCCGGCCAAGAGTCAGTGTGTGTGTTCCAAACCTGTTTATGCCACTTACTTAATGTAGTTACTTAAGTTAATGAAATATTATGAAACCAATGGGTAGAAAAAGAAAGTTGTTACATGAAGACCAAGTTGAATATTTTGGAAAGTCTTGATAAAGTTGAGTGGAATTGGGTGTACATACAACAACTGCCAAAGACTGAGAAAAAATATAAAAATATAGAAGGGTTCTGTGTTCAGATTGTTTCACAAATATCTCTGAAGTCTACCTCTTAAATGAGGAATGTATGAAATTGAAGGATCTGAGATAATTATTTCCAGGTCCTTTCTAGCTGTGTCATTTTATGATTTTTACAAGTAAAAATATTTATATCATCTTTATAAAAATGGATAGAATTTGTAAAATGCATTAGTCTCTGAAAGTGTGCTATAAGTAGCAGATAACTTTGTACATTCAAAGGGAGAATGATGCTACAAATATCTTAGGTTTTAGGTTTCTTGATATAGATGCTCTTGCACACTGCTCGAATTGCATTCATGGTCCCTTTAGGCTGATAAGCTTCTGGATCAATAAATATTTAGACAGGAGCTAAAATTACTGATCGTATTATTCGATCTGTCAAAGGTGACATTTTTAGGATTGCTTTTGTCCAGTTGAAAATTTCTTTATGTTCCATCATGCTTCTCCAGCGAATTGGGTCCTAAGCTTCATGAGTACAAGATTTTCATTACTGTGTGCTTTTATTACATAAATACTCTGCAATAAGTTATTTGGGAAATGTAGATTTGTTTACTGAGATCAAAAGGGTTTTGTGTATGTGGCTATTTTTGTTGTTGGTGGTGATAGTGTTAAGATAAAAAGAGAAGCTTTGAAGAACATATGTGTTCTCCATTATAAAGTCTATTCAAAATGTTGGTTCATTGAGGGCCTCTGCATACAGATCACTACTTTAGGGATTGAGAAGACATCAAAATAAACAGAATTTGGTCACATGGCTCCTGACCTCACCTTGCATAAGAAAATAGCATACAAATTCATTGACAGGATTTTCTTTTTTCCAGGTCCTCCAATTCTCTACGCCTTCTGTTTTTCCAGTCCATACATCTTTGTCTTTGTCTTTATAAATAAAGTAGAACACTCCCAACACGAATGTAGATGAAATAATTCATTGCTGATTGTAGCAAAATTCATATTGATTGGAGTAAAGTTAGTTATGGGGTAGCCCCAAGTAATTAGATATGAAAAACTGAAACTTAAAATCTTAGATATAGCTTCACAGAATGAAGAAAGAGTTGCCTTAAATTGTTAGTATTATTAGAGTTGTGGTTCCTCAGTAACTCAACTACATCCACAATTAAAGCAGGATTTCATTAAAGAAAAATGTTTTCAGGCCAGCCCAGAGGCGTAGTGGTGAAGTTCACGTGCTCCACTTCCGCGGCCAGGGTTCGAAGGTTCAGATCCCGGCGCGGACCTACGCACCACTTATCAAGCCATGCTGTGGCAGGTGTCCCACATATAAATTAGAGGAAGATGGGCATGGGTGTTAGCCCAGGGCCAATCTTTCTCAGCAAAAAGAGGAGGATTGGCAACAGATGTTACCTCAGAGCTAATCTTCCTCACCAAAAAAAAAGAAAGAAAAATGTTTTTGATTACCTCACTCTGTCACAAGAATCTCCTTCTTTGATCAATTAATTTTCTTTTTGCCAAGATGTGTGTGTACTTTGTCTACATGCCTAACTCATGGGTTTGCAGTAACAGACTGGGTTCCTTTTCCAGCTCTCCCACTTTCTATCGGTGAGAGCACGTTAGGCTTTCTAGCCTGGGTTTTCTAATCTGTAAAATGGAAACAACACCCCAACCACAAAGAATGCTGTGCATAGTGGGCATATCATTAATGTTGATTCCTTCTTTCATTTCAGCACAGTTATCAGACCATGTCCAATTTGAGGAATTTTAAATTAGTTGCTAAATTGTGGTACGGTAAGAGGCGGCCTGGGTTTGATGAATATAAACTTCTACTGAGACAGAGCTTTCACATTTGGCTTGGTTCACAGTAAAATGAACTACTTGAAGAAGAATAAAGACAGACTTGGGAACATAATCAAAATAAATTCAATGCAAATCAGTGGTAGCCGCAATTTGCTGATATTCTTCAGTAAAGAACATAGAAAATAGACCTGGGGATGTGATCATTGGAAATGTTTGATGCTGTGTGAAGGAATAATTTTTTTCTTTCACTGTTATTACTAAGTCATGGCTGGATTGTGTTTAACCCATACTGTATAAATCATCTAATGAGGATTCATTTCTATCTAATTTTTTGTTGTGAGATACAAATATTGACAACATCAAGAAACATGAGATAATAGTTATCTAGTAATAGATGGTTTTTAAGACCTCCTGAATTAAATCTGATTCAGGGACTATAAATTTACATTTTAAAGAAGCACTCCACATGATTCTTGTGCACACAACCGTTAATTTAGAACCACTAGAAAAAGGGCTTTTAGTAATTGCTGTATGTTGAAACCTTTCAGATCTTAAGGAATACTACAGGGCTGTTAGGAGCATACTGGTGGTTGAGAAGTTTGCTTTGATATCATTGTCTGTGGCTTGAGGTAAAATCATGACATTGCGTATCGAGAAAGGCAAAACCCTTCTGTTGACTGTCCCAAAAGGCTCAATGATAATTGGATTTGCCAAGTAGGTTATGACAAAAGCTGCTTTGGAACTGCTTTGGGGCTTGCTGAGGGGTTCTTGCCACATGCCTGCGACCTCTGGGACCTGTAAAGTTCCCTGAGGACGCTGAGCACAGGACACTGCCCTATTAAATGGCATGAATCGCTACAAGGATCTTGAAAAACACAAATGAAAGCCAGATAGAAGCTCAAATGCTGGTCTCGAATACCACTCCTGAGGTCAGATATTCCTATTGTATATCCTTTGTTTTTTTGCTGAGGAAGTTGGCCCTGAAGTAACATCGGCGCCCATCTTCCTCTGTTTTGTCTATGGGATGTCACCACAGCATGGCTTGATGAGTGGTGCATAGGTCCGCACCCGGGATCTGAAATTGCGAACCCCGGGCCGCAGAAGTGGAGCGTGCAAACATAACCACTATGCCACCAGCGCAGCTCCATATTGGTATATCTTTTAACAACAACAATAAAATAGAATATTCCTAAGTATAGAGAAGTATATTTGTATGAAATCATGTAAAGGAACACCAGATGCTTTGAAAAATATTTATTGCTGATTATTTTGTTATTTAGTATCTCTGTGTATGATTTTAAAGTCTAAGTTTATATTGTGCTTTTTTCCTGTATAACCATGTTTTAAACTGCGCTTTGTTGTTAATGTCGTTGAGTCAGTTCCAACTCCTGGTGACCTTGTGTACAGCAGAGCAGAATCCTGCCTGGTGTTTTTGCGCCATCCTCTCACCTTCCTGCGCTCTATCAGACAATGCTCCACTGCTATTCATAGGGTTTTCATGGCCAATTTTTTGGGAAGTAGATGGCCAGGTCCTTCTTCCTAGTCTGTCTTAGTCTGGAAGCTCTGCTGAAACCTGTCTACCATGGGTGACCCTGCTGGTATTTGAAATACTGGTGGCATAGCTTTCAGCATCACAGCAACAGGCAGCCACCACAGTATAACAACCAACAGATGGGTGCTGTGGTTCTCTGACCGGGAAATGAACCCAGGCTGCAGTGGTGAGAGTGCCAAATCTTAACCACGAGACCGCCAGGGCTGGCTTAAGCTGTACTATGACGGCTAAATTCAGTTGTAGAAACATGAATAAATTCTTCAAAAGCCAGCAGTAGCAAGGCTCACAAGTAAGGAAGGCTCATCCTATTTGTTAGTTACCACAAACCTCATTAGCTAGGTCAGGGTCTTCACAAGGAGTGATCAGGCCTCTGGGAACACATAAGGACCTTCCAAGGGACACCTAGGCAGACAGGTGGTTCTCAGGGAATCAGTTTCCAGAACCTCAGCTTTAGGTGGTCTGAGAAAAATTCTGTGGTTTAGAGGTCATAAGGGATATCTTTTCCACCTATGCTTTTACTTTACAGAGAAAGGCCAATCTCTCTCCATGGCTGTTCTTACTCTGATGCAATTCCTGGGGTGAGAAAACCTCCATGATAATCCATTGCTGATTGTAGCAAAATTCATATCAATTGGAGTAAAGTTAGTGACAGAGTAGCCCCAAGTAATTAGATATGAAAAACTGAAACTTAAAATCTTAGACATAGGGACCTGCCCGGTGGCGCAAACAGTTAAGTGCACGCGCTCTGCTTCGGAGGCCTGGGGGTCACCAGTTCGGATCCAGGGCGTGCACCCCGACGCACTGCTTGTCGAGCCATGCTGTGGCTGCGTCCCGTATAAAGTAGAGGAAGATGGGCACGGATATTAGCTCAGGGCCAATCTTTCTCAGAAAAAAAGAGGAGGATTGGCATCAGATGTTAGCTCAGGGCTGATCTTCCTCACACACACACACAAAATCTTAGACATAGCTTCACAGAATGAATAAAGAGTTGCCTTAAATTGCTAGGTTAGAGTCTGCACAAATAAAGAGAAATGTGAATTATTGTTATTGGTATTGAGAAAGTGAATGCCTCTAATGACTGGATAACTAATCCTTTTTCATTTCAAAATGATTTCTATATCTTTGCTTTCAAAAAATTAAAGGAAGATCTAACGAACAGATAATTAAAAATACTTCTTGCTGATAGATCATTATGTGATTTTTGGCATGTGAGTGGCAAGGAGTTCAAAGAATTGAGTAACATTACTAGAACAAAACTCATTACATTCCCAGCTACTAACTTATGTGAACAAAGTTCCTCAGCACTTATATAAAAAAATAATTAAAAATAAGAATAAAATTAATGCTAGATCCTGACTCGTTCTAGCAATAAAAAAGTCACATATAGATGCATTGATTGAAAAGTAAGAACTCATTCATCTCCTTAAGAGATGCATAATGTTAAATAATTTAATTGTCAAAATTTGTAATATATTTATGTTGTTTTGATCAATAGTGTACCAGTTATGATGGTAATGATAGTGCAAACCAGAAGATTTTTTTAAATACTTAAGCCTTATGATCACTGGAAATTAAATTTTCATTATATTTCCATTTATATACATATTTTTCTTTCAGGAAATCATGATAGGGTAAAGACTTTTCAATTATAAAATATATTGTATTAGGTTAAAATTCTGGGGAGGAAGTGAAATGGGGAGGAGAGAGAAATTTCCAACTATTACAAAAAGCACATGTTCATCTTTTTAGTAGAGATATGATAGGTATCAAGTCCTCGTGACCTTCACATTCCACTGGACATATTTTAAAATGTAATATGAGTTTTAAGTGTCAATATTTACAACATGCCAGAAATTACATTATTTGCAACTACTAAAAGTATCTAAATATTTTAGATATTTAAAATCTAGATGTAGATTTAAAATTTCTAAATGTTGGGAAGGTACACAGTTTTTCAAAATTGTTTTATAGGACACAGCAGCAAAACATTTAAAGACCACTGGTAGGCCAGTAGTAATTTTCAAATGTCTGCAGATGTCTGGATCTGAGAATCTGCAAATGCCTGGATTGTTAAATGGGTTCTTACGATTGTGGATGTCAAGATCCCGGCCCAGCCAGAGGTTCAGGCTGAGTAGCTATGATGTGGACCAGAGCTGCCCTCAGGGGATTCTGATGCCAGTAGTCCAAGGATGCAACTTGAGAAGTACATTTGCTCTAAGCTTTCTTTCTCCCCAGTTTTGGGAAATGTGGTGGGTCACAGGTGTAGATTTATCTATATGCATATGTTAGTGATATAATAGGACTTGCCTTGCAATTTGAATTCTTAAATTTGTGGGATAAAGTTGCCCAGTTTTATTACTTCCTTATTGCTGTCCATATATTTCCTCCCAAAGTCCATCCATGGCAATAGTTAGAGGCCACGTAAGAAGTCATTAAAACTGCTAAAGTTCAATGAGCAGGGCTTCAACTTCATTGCCCTCCACCTGAACATTCATTCATTCGTTCATTCAGGGCACAGGATGGGACCTGAGGAGCTGAAAAAGAATCAGACAAGCTTCCTGCCTTCAAGTAGCTCCCATTCAAGTGAGTGATACAGCCACACGAACCAATAATTTTAATATATTGAGTAAACCTCAGAACAGAGAAAAGAACTAAAAGCCTTGGAAACACAAGTAATGAGCTACAAACTCTGCCTTGAAGAGTTGGAAAGGTTTCAAAGAGGGAGTGACAGAATTAAGTCTGAGCCGAAAACAGCAAAATGGGAAAAGAACCAAGTAAATCATTCACCACAAAACACACACACACACCTATTTGTAATGCAATTCTTACACTAACTATCTGAAGGGTAGACCTCACAGGTTAAGGGCATAGCCTCCCACAAGACTGCTCTCACTTCAGCTGCAAGTTTGGAGATTCCCCAGACACCCACACTTCTGACCAACTGGCTACAAATTCAGGGGTTCCCATGACCCCTTCAAGTTTGATAATTTGCTAGAATGACTCACAGAACTCAGGAAAGCACTATACTTAGGATTACAGTTTTATTGTAAAGGATACAAATCAGAAACAGCCAAATGAAGAGACCCCCCTGGCCAAGTCTGAGAGCGTCCCAAATGCGGAACTTCTGTGTCATTAGGACATGTCACTGTCACATTGATGTGTATCACCAACCAGAAAGCTCACCCCATCTTCAGGCATCCAAAGTTTTTATTGGAGTTTTGTTAGGTAGGCATGGTTGATGGAATCATTGGCCACAGGACTGAAGTCAATATCCAGCCCTCCCCACAGCACCCCCAGAGGTCAAGCTGATGTCATGTGGCTCCAATCCCCAAATCTCGAATCACACGGTTGGTCTTTTTGACCAGCCCCTATCTTGAGTCATCTCATTAGCACAAACTCAGGTGTGGTCTGAGGGGTCCAACAAGAATAATGAGGGCACTGCTATTACTAAGGAAATTCCAAGGATCTAGAGGTTATCTCCTAGGAACCAGGGACGAAGACTAGCCAAATTCTTCATTATACAATATTATTCTTAAAACCCTTTCGTTGTTTTTCATTACCTCTAGGATATTTACCAACATGGTCTACGTGGCCCTGCATTGTCATTTTTCAGCCTTCTTTACCAGTCTCATTTCCCCCCTCACTCCCTGCTCACAGATACACTAGGCTTCTTTCAGTTCCTCAAATACATTAGCCACCTTCCTGCCAAACAACACTTCCACATGATATTTTTTCTTCCTGAAACAATCTCCATCCTCAACTTAATAAATCCTACAAATATTTAGATTTTAGCTCAAATATCCTTCACAGAGCAGGTCTCAGGTCTCAGGTCCTCCTGTGGTCTGGCCTCATGAAGCGGTACTTCTCATTCATAGCACTGTTTACATTTGTGATCAAATGCTTAGTTGTGTAATGACTTGTTTATTTCTTGTCTCTTTTGCTAGAATGGAAATTCAATAAGACCAGATACTATATTATCAGGGCCTAACACAGCACCTTGCCTGTGATACTTGCTCAATAAATAATTTCTGGATGAAAAAAAGAATGGAATCAATAAATGAGTAAATGCTCCTTTTAATCATTCCCAAGAACCCCTATCTTTCCAATAGTGAAAACTTCCTGATCTGCACTATCTGTTTCAAAACTTTTAAGATTTATGTATAGGGACTTCGTGATTTATGAACCCCAGCAGGGTACCTGACACATCATTGCCAAATTACTAGAACCATCTCTTTTCAGTTCATCAGCCCCAAATTATACTCTTTCTCACTCCCAGAGAGTCAAATTGTCCCTGATCCTGGAGGGCATGTCAACTGATTTATTTTTACTCTTCCTCCCTTTTCCATGATGAATCAGGGTCCACCTCAGAGTACATAACATAATATAAAATTTAAGTCTGCCGTATATGGTAGTTTAGAAGTCTGTAGCTAATAGTTCTGACTTAGCAGCAAGTGACAAATATGTAAAGATTATTTCACTTCGATAAGGCCCTTAATGATGTCAACTCATAATCTCAGTTGTTCTCAATCCTGGCTGCATATTGAAAATATATGGGGTGCTTTTTCTTTTCTAATTGAGATATAATTGACATATAACATTGTTTGCATTTTAGGTGTACAACATCATGATTTGATACATGTATATACTGCAAAACGTTTACCACCTTGAGTTTAGTTAAAATCCATGACCACATACAGTTACAAATTTTTTTTCTTGTGACGATAACTTTTAAGATCTACTCTCTTAGCAGCTTTCAAATATGCAAACCTGTATTGTTAACCTGTGTAGTCCTGTTGACCTGTATAGTCACCATGCTGGGGTGCTTTTAAAACATGCTGATACTCAGTTAAAGCAGAATCTCTGTTTGATGGGGCCCCGGCATTGGTCTATTTTTAAAAGTCCCAGGTGATTGCAATGTACAGTCAGTTATGTCCCACTGGGGTAGCTGCAGCGTTCATCACAGTCATGGCTGGGTACATAAATTCTCTCCCACCCAGGGCACATGTCATATCCCCTAATTTCCTAATTGTTTAACCTTGGTTAAGATGCAAATATACTATCTGTAAAGGGATAGTTACTGTGCAGAAAGCCCTTGGGTGGCTGCCCAGTTCATAAAAATCCCCTTCTCTCAGGGCACCATTGATATACAGTTTTGCTATGTCTGCATATTATAACCCTGCCCTCCTGGCCGTACGTAATTAACACAGAGGTACTATGCTAGTAATGTTTTTTGTAGCATTGCTGACTTCCTGACTTAAATACTTCATGGCCAATTTCAAGCTACCAATGTAATATCATTTGGTTTGCAAAAGTCCTGAAAAGTTAACAACTGGTCCTCTCAAGTCACCATGAACCAGCTCCAACACACCCACGGAGCTGAGTCACTTTACTGTCAGCCCCTCAGATAAGATTCAAGCGTACTTCCTGCCCTATTTCCTGCATTTCCCAAGGCTAACTAGTGCAACTCTTTCTTAAATTCTCAAAGACACCTCTCCCATTCATTTTCCTTCCAATAATTTTTTTTCCCTTATGCTGGACACAACCAAGTTTTTCATACGTGCAATAAAAAAAACTTAAAATAATGTGATTGCTCATTAATGTATTAACATTTTAGTTTGAGTAAATTTATCAGATGCTCAAGTCCCTGAGAGAAGTAGGAAAACCTTTCAGAGGGCAGGCCGGGGAGCAGAGTTTCAGTGGGGGAGGCTGAGCAGCCAGATGGGAGCTCGAAGGCGCTGTATGCTTGTTGGGAGACACTGAGGGAAAGGGCCAGGGAGAGTGGAGGACAAGCAAGCCCTAAAAACAAACCTTATTTTCAGAATTCTGCCCAGCATGGCTGCTGGCCTGCTCTACCTCCTTTGGAGAGAATTGCTCAAACGTTTTGAAAGGACTGTTGATCCAAACACCATGGAAGCTAGGTTTGCTTGTCTATAAGTACTCCTCTTCGATCCTGCAAGCAAGCTGAGATCCCGCAGCTTGGAGGGGTAGGGAAGAGAGGCAGAGGAGTCAGAGATAGCAAATGGGGCAAGGACAATGATGTCTGAGCGTCCTCCCAGATAAGCCGGGCGCTAAGGCATTGTATTCCTCAAAGTTTACAAACTTGGCTACAGAATGGTGTGTGTATTTAATATGACAAACTATGTATGTTACTGGAGAAACAACTAAGATTTAGTGCTGGTTATATATAATAGGGAGGTAAACTGGGAATAGAAAACCTGATCAAAATAAAGATGTCAGTGTAAAAGTAACACTAAGTACAGTCATTTATTTAAACTCATCATTTGGGCTTAATTATGTTGTTAATTATATGCACATCAGTAAATATATTACCTATAAACTTCGTTCTTTTTTTGACTAATTTATCCTTATAATACTTAGCCCATGTAGGGGAGGAGGACAATTCCTTTACCCTCTAGGTTCTTCTGGCTGGCCTAAGAATTAAATTGACATAAAACAGAGTAACAGGAGAAAATCAAACCAAGTTTAATAACATGTATACATGTGAGAAACCCAGGAAAGCTGAGTAACTCACCAGAATGGCCCAAACTGCCAACTTAAATACCATTTTCAGCTAAAGTCAAAGGAGGATGCTGGGGATTGTGGTTGAGGCTTCAAAGGGGAGGAAGGCAATTTACATGGGGATGGAAATGTAAATGTTTGTTAAACAAGTGTTTGCTGGGTTGGCTATAGACAATGTTAACTTATGGTATTAGCTCCTTCCTGGAACAAGCCTTCTATCTTAAATTCTTTTAGGCAGTTAGGGGGAAGGTCAAAGTTTCTTTCAGAGTCTTTTGTTCTTAATATATAGAAAATAATAATAATAAGCCAAAACAATCAAGCCAAAGAGACACATTTTGAAGTGGCCAATTCTGATCCCCCACACCCACATAGTGGCATGTTTGCCTACTCAAACTTTTAAAAATTATCAGAACTATTGCTCATATTCTGCCATTCTCTGTCTGACCTTGGGGTACTGTTATGAGAGGGTTAGGGATTCGATCGGAGACGTAAAAGAAACTTTCCACTCCAAACAAATGGACTGAAGGTATATTTTATTATATAGAGGATAGTAAAGGCGATAGTCCACAAACAGATCCGAATTGGTCAAATAATAAGAGGGAAAAACACCAGCTCGATTGGAAAGGGAAACACCAGATTGGCTGAGATAGCGGCAGATTCAAATAGGTCATATAACAAGAGGGAAAAACATCAGATCGATCGGAAAGTGAAACACCAGATCGACTGAAGGGAAATGACACAAATCAACCAGAAAGAAAAACACCAGGTTGACTGAAAAGAGAACACATCAGATCAGTTACTCACAACATCCATGCCCCACTGCCGGGGAGAGTCTTTTCAATTGACACGGCTGGGTGGGAATCCAATCATCAGAGGTCCTGGGCCGGGCATCCCCTCCACAGGTGAGACTCTCACCAGGCCTCGGTTTCCAGCAGTTTATATAAGCAGTTACAGAGTTTACAGATCAAGCATTCAGTGTTTCCATGCACAAATGGTTATCAGTGGCATACATGCACTGAGTCTCCCAGCTATTGTCCCAGCCCAGCAGTCGTGTACGTGCATTGTTTTCCCTGGTTATCTTCCCAGCCTGGCACAGATGGCCAGTCTGCCCCAGGCTGTGACGCCCAAAGGACCTTGAAATTCTTACAAATTGCAACTATCTCCATGGGAGAGAGGCCAGTTCCCAGGAAAAAGGCCAGTTTTCACCACACAGAAAGCAGCTTTGTATTTCTTTGTGTGCTGGTGGCTGTAGGTTAATGGAACGGCCAAACACGGCTGCACTCATGTCAAGACAGGTACTCATTCACTTCTTCTTGTCCTCCCTTTCTTCAGCTGAAAATGACAGTTAGATTAGATCGTCTGTAAGACCCACTCCAGCTCTAACAGTCTATGATTCTAAATATATTTGCACATACAACTTTTCCTTTATCAGTGGTTCTCAAAGTTTCCTGCACATCAGAATAACTGGGGGAGCTTTTAAAATCCTAATGCCCAGGCCAGATTCCATACCTATTGAATCAGATTCTCTGCAAGGGGAAGCCAGGTATCAGCACTTTTTTCGTTATTACTGAGATATATTGACATATAAGAGTACATTAGTTTTAGGTGTACAGCATAATAATTTGATATTTGTATATATTGCAAAATGATCAGAACTGTTAATAACACCCTAGGTAAATGCAATGTACTGCCCAGTTTGAGAACTGGTATTCTCTACCAGTCCTTCTTAAACTTTAAAGTGCATATGAATTTCCTAGGAATCTTGTTAATACACAGGTTCTGATTCAGTAGGTCTGGGATGAAGCATGAGGTTCTGCATTTCCAATAAGCTCACAGGAGATGCTGTTGCTGCTTGTCAAGGGGTCACACACTGGGTAGTAAAATTGTGGATGACTATTTTGTATTTTGTTCTCTTTCCCAAACCCCAGTATCTCCACCCCATCCAGCCAATCAGAAAATGAATCAAAGTTAGGAGCTCAGAAATAGGGAAGCCATGGTAAAAGAAGGAATGGTTGATTTTGAGGGTCCTGCTGATGATGTAAAGAAATTTAAACTGGAACAAATGGTGACCCTCAGGTCCTATTTGGATGCTGTGATCAGCTGGTCATTGGAATGGCATAAGGAGTGTCCAGGAAAATGCTGTTTAAAACTTAAGTCCAAGTGAGAACAACCTTTAAAGGATGTGCTGGACAAAAATAACCGGAACGCCAATATTTGTAAATAAGAAGAGCTGAGAGAAATAAATGGATGCTAAAATACTGTTTATGGGAAATTTTGCTGAGGAAACCTTCCTATTGTAAGAAAGAACTCAAATTTTGGGAGAAACGTCTATGAACTCTTTAACTTTAATTTTATGATTACTATATATTGTAACATTGAAATAGAAGTTCCTGCAATCTATTTTAATAAACCTTTATTTGCTTGAACAATAATAAGAAACTAAACAAAGATTGATTTCCATTAAATCTTGCTTTTTTTTTTTTTTTTGTGAGGAAGATCAGCCCTGAGCTAACATCTGCCAAGCTTCCCCTTTTTTTGCTGAGGAATGCTGGCCCTGGGCTAACATCCATGCCCATCTTCCTCTACTTTATACGGGACGCCGCCACAGCATGGCTTGACAAGCGGTGGGTCGGTGCGCGCCCGGGATCCAAACCGGCCAACTCCGGGCCGCCGCAGTGGAGCGCGCGCACTTAACCGCTTGCACCACTGGGCCGGCCCCAAATCTTGCTGATTTTTAAAATAACTCATCTCATTTTCTGCTAAATGTGTACTTCAACTTTATGTATTTAATTTAGCAACCTAATAACACCAGCAAGACTGTGACATGTGTAAATGAATTTTGGTGAAGTTGTACCAAGTGTAACTGCTTCAGTACAGCTCTTTATGCCCTTGTATTGCTCTGTTATCAATTATTAACCCTCCTTTTAATGTAAACACCATATTGAACTGTGTCCTGATAATTACTTTTATTACTTACGTTGTCTAAACTTCCCAGAGTGTGTTCCATAGAACACCAGACAGGAAGATCTTCTATCATTCTGTTCAAATAATGTTCAGAAATGTTGCATGCATTTCTTTCTATTAGAGATTTGTACTGCATACTGGCATGTTATTAAAGGCTCAGTTACTAAAGTCTCTTGCAAAAAATAAAAATACAAAATTAAACTTCTCAATCCACTCTAGGCCACTGCTTTCCCAACCCATTAGTCCATGGAAACCTCCCCCCACCACACATCTGCGTCCCATGGCACGCATCTTGTAAAATGCTGCTCTAGAGGCATAGACCCCAAAATAAGAGGTTGAGGGAGTCGTAAAACATTTTGGTATGCTCAATTTCTTTCACTTTCTATTCCCTGAAAAATATCTATTTGAACATATAAATAGCATCCATGAAAATTATTTCTGATAAGAAAATGTTTCAGGTAATTAAAAGTCCCAGATAATTAAATTATGGTCTATATTTAACGAATGCTTTATAGTAATTAAATGAACTCTTCTTCTAATTGAAGGCATGACTTGGAGAGTTAATTATCTGAAAGTAATTTTCTAAGCAATAATTCTGTCTCTGTTGAAGCACCAGTTTGAGAAGTGGGCAGACTTGGTTTCCTTAATCAGACTGCACCGTGCGTTGCATCCTGTGTCTCCTTTCACAGATGAAGAATGAGCAGGGTGGCCAACCCGTGGCTTAGCAGTTAAGTGCGTGCGCTCCGCTACTGGCGACCCGGGTTCAGATCCGGGCGCGCACCTGCGCACCGCTTGTCGGGCCGTGCTGAGGCCAAGTACCCCATACTGCAGCTAGAAGGATGTGCAACTATAACATACCTATCTATTGGGGCTTTGGGGGAAAAAAAAAAAAAGGATGAGGACTGGCAATAGATGTTAGCTCAGGGCCAGTCTTCCTCAGCAAAAAGAGGAGGATTGGCATGGAGGTTAGCTCAGGTCTGATTTTCCTCACAAAAGTAAATAAATAAATTAATTAATTAATTAAATTAAAAAAAAAGAATGAGCAGGGACACCAGAATTGATGAATTAATTAGATTATAAACTAAACACGGAGGAAAACAAAAGTCTAGAGCCCTCTGTAAACTTAGGAGACAGATCGGAGTTTGGTCTGCTATTGTAGCTAGCCTAGACTGCTTGATTGATGGACAATGTCAGCTTTTTGGACGCTGCTTTTCTTTGGTTCTTTTCCCAGCGTGGTCCTAGAGGTTTATGTCCAAACAACCTACAGGCGTGACACAGATGGACCACAGACGCTGATGTTGCGGTATGTATTCAATCCAGGACAGGGAGTACGATCTCTGTTTTCTGGCACTCTGCCTCTCGAGCCCTGGAACTGGAGCGATTATGACAGGGCACTCCAGGACTGAAGCAGCAGATGCACGGTCAAGACGAGCCAAAGGACACAACCATGTGCCCCAGGCCGGGACCAGTAGGGCAGGATTACTCTGGCTGGAAATGGCGATGAAATATCAACCTTCTCTCAGGAAAGGTGAGACTCATAGGAAAAAGGACGAGGGCCGGAGGAAATACAAAAGAAGAAAAAAAACAGGAAGAGGAAAGGAGACCAAGGCAAGGATAGCACAGATTAGAAATGGCAGTGGGAGAGCAAGCGGCACGTGCTCTGACAGCCGAGGAGAGGAGAACGAGTGACAAACTTAGAGGTTTGCCACGTGGAGAGGGGGGCAAAGAGCCTCCCGGCCCTCAGAAGTGCAGCAATGAAGGTGTTCACTTATTCACTCATTCATTCAGCAAATATTTACTGAGTTCTCTCTGCGGGAGGAGCTTAAACCTGACGCCCTCCCACACTCCCCCCTCTTCTGTTACAATGGCACTGTTCTCGGCGGGGCACTGGTCTCCTCCATGTGATACCTATCAAATGGGTATCACCAAGGAATGGTATTCCATGTGTGTGATTTAACATCATTTTGAGATGGAATACAGCCCCAAAATACATATTATCTACCAATATGACAGTGTTAAACATGTCTGAATGATAAATTAGGCCTGAGTTGGTAGTTGTGGTGGTATTAGGCTAGATTTACAGAAAAGAAGAAATAGTTTTATATTCATTCAATAAATTTGTTGAGCAACTACTGTGTACCAAGCACACTGTGTTAGATACTAAAGATAGAGCGCTGAGCTAAACAGACATGGCCCCCACCCTTATGACATTACAATGTGGTAACCCAATCTAGTCTGGGGTGTTGAGGGCAGTTTCCTCCAGCAGGAGTCAGTTTATGGAAGACTTCCATGAGGAGGAGCTGGCTAGGATCCAGGGAAGTGGAATAAAAGGGGGAGGCAGAAGATGGAAATGGGCCTATGTCATCTGGTGGCTGTTTATCATCTTCAGAGTGATTGTCTCACATTTTCAGTCCCACTGCCCCAAAGAAGTCAGACTCAAATTCCCAGCCTCCCTTATAGCTAAGTTGCAGACGTGCATTCTAGCTCTGCCAATCTAATGCACTCATGTGGGACTTTGACTCAGAAGTAAGCAACACAGGTAGAGTCTTCACGTAGAGCTTCTTCTTCTTTATGTATATATATTTAATAGTGTAGGCAGAGGCATCTAGCTATTTACTGAAGAGAGCAATCATTGTATGATCACAACCCTGACATTGTTCTGTGGCTAAACTGTAGGGGTTGTCCTTCCAGAAGTTTATAAATCTATTTCTGTAGCCTTTCTAACAATTCTTTGAACTGCCAAAAATCCTTTAATAAATTCCGACTGTTAAATTAATTAACCAAGATGGCCATTAGACTGAGGGGGCTTTAATGCCTTAATAGCCTACGTAAGCAAACCAAAACCTAAGTCTGAAAATGCCTCAAGGTTAAGAAATAGAAACCTAAGGACAACCAATCACAAACAGCCAACTAAGCTTTTCCAAGTAATGCAACCGCTTAAACTATAGCCAATCAAGTAATTTCCTTGCTTTACTTCTGCCTTTTTCTTTTTTCTTTTTTTTTTTTTTTTTTGGTGAGGAAGCTGGGCCCTGAGCTAATAGCTGCCAATCCTCTTTTTGCTGAGGAGGACTGGCCCTGGGCTAACATCCGTGCCCATCTTCCTCCACTTCACATGGAATGCCGCCAGAGCACGGCTTGACAAGTCAGCGTCGGTGCGCGCCCAGGATCCGAACTGGTGCACCCTGGGCCACCGCAGCGGAGCAAGTGCACTTAACCGCTTGTGCCACCGGGCTGGCCCCCCGGCCTTTTTCTGTATAACAGTCTTTCCTCTAGTGCATCTCATCGGTGGAGCACTCCTGACCACTTCCAGTTTGGCACTGCCCTGTTGGAATCTATTTCTTCTCAGATAAACTCTTAACAATTTTAATATGCCTCAGTTTATCTTTTAACACCACAAATAATGCATCCAATCATTTCACAGCAAAGGAGGTCTGAGATGGGGCCCCATGCCCACAGAATCCACTGGTCTCATTACCTGCTGCAGCATCCAGAAGCAGCTGGCATCACTGTGAGTCTTCCCTGCAAACATCCTGATGTCACAGAGATAACGAACACGTGGATACTTCAGCAAGCCAGTCTGTGACTAACTGATGAAGAACTCTCTTAGGGAGAGTCTCTGAAGAGCAACATGAACCCCAGGGGATCTGAAGGCAGATTAGGTAAAAATCTAAATGACTTTTGACTGATATTTGCTGACTGTCGTTTCAAGATTTCGGGAGGGTAGTCTCAAGGCTCATAAGCAGCTCCAAAGATACTGGAAGATATTTCTGAAACCTCGGTCAGGTTTGGCAACGTTCCCCTGATACTGCTGCTAACGTTGGTCACCATCAGTAACAGTAATGACTAATACCTATATTGAGCACTTAGGATATGCAGGCCCCATCATGGACTGTGTCATTTGATCTTATCTATAACCCTTCAAGGTAGGTACTTTACCCCATTTTACAAATGAGGAAAGTGAGACAACAGAACTTAACCAACTGAAGTAAGTGTATGACCCAGCATTTGAACCTGCGCCATTTAACTCCAATGCTCCAGCACTCCCCTAGGACAGTAGGGGAGAGGCACTGTCCTGTGGGAATTCTATGGCACTTACCCAGCAGCAATTTTGCCTGGTACTTTTAATGATCAAAATAAACCTGCAATTTAAAGCATCCCAATACCTTTCTTGTTTTAAAATTTCTTATTCTTGTATGATTTATGAACCAAGGAATATTGTGATTCTTGGCTTGAACCAGGAAATTATTCCTATAAATAGGGGACTAAATCAATCTTTATAAAAGGTAATCACTGCTATTAAGTTCCATGGTTGACAAGATATTATCATGCAAGTGCTGTGTCTAAATAAAGGTGAAATCTTAAAATTAATTAATTAATTAATTAACACACAAGCAAACATGCCTTCTTATTAGGGAAATTGAGGCCGCTGACCAGGGTAAAGGTGGCCTGGAAATCAGGCTAAACCCATCAGCCACACACAGTCAGAAGGCAGCTATTAGCAAGTTTTCTCAGTGTGTGACAGCCAGCCATGAGACTTGGAACTTTTAACAGAAATTCTCTGAAATTCGAGTGGTTATGAACAAAGGACATTAAAAGACTCCACCTGTTATCCAGAGAATAGTTGATTTTTAGTAGCTGAGTTCTAAAGACCTCTTTTATTTCATTTTAAGCTGATCTTTTCCTGACGGCAATAGGGTCATTTTCTCTGAAGCCACCATGGATTGACTGTGTATTGTTCTTTATGTCTTGCCTCATTCCAAGAAGGGTGAGATTATAAGAGTTTAAATAGGAAGAGGAATTCTCCTCACAAGACCCTCCCTGAGCCATTCTCAGGCCCATCCCAGGAAACAGTCTCATTTTTGACCCTTTCCAATCTCCTTGCCATGTTGCTGTTACTCCTTTCCCGAGCTGCTTGCACCTTTCAGAGATACCTGTCTTACCCCACCTGGATCCAAGTCAAACAACATATAACTAAAAGTAGCACAATTGCCACATTAATTTATGCTTCTTGGAACCTTGGGATTCTCTCAATTGTTTTACATAAATATTTCTTCTTCCAAGACCCACCTGCACTATCCCCTCACGTCTCTCTTCTTTAAATCCACCATTTTGCCTTCATCTTGGCCCACCACCTTCCCATTCCCTGCATGCCTTCTTCAGGCTCCTCTCCTGTCTAAGTCCCCAAGGTTTTCCCCAGTCAGTCTCATCTTCCACACCCTCTCACCCAGTTACCTCTCTCGGTGGCACAGCCTCTATACCACAGCCTCCAGGGACTCCTGTCACTGGCTCCACTCCCTCCAACCACCACCAGGCTGGCACACACTTTTCTCCCTCATGCTGCCAGATACCCTGGGTCCTGCTGCCCCTCACCTCTGGTACTATCTTCCTGCCATCGTCTTCACCTTCTTGGGACCTGTCACATCAGCCCCAGACCCACTTACCTCTGTCTTGATCTCAAAGTCCTAGTCTTTTTTTCTGCTGGTCTTTCTCTTTGGAGTCATGGAACTCTCTACCTTTTGCACTTAACTTTTTTTATTTGCTTCTTTTTAAAGTGAATAAGTTTAAATTTTAAAAAGTGAGACACTATGAAAAAATATTAAGCAAATAATAGTTCAGGTAGGGAAAGAATATGAAAAAAACAATAAGGAGGGTCCTTCTATGACTATTGTTGAGATACTGAGGATATGTTGTTAGTACTTATAAAAATATAATGAGTTAAGCAGTTGTTATCTACAGTTTGCAGAGAAGGAATTTTAAGGCTCAGAGAGGTAATTCAGATCACACAGTTTATAAATGGCAGAACCAAGGACTGCACCCAAAGCTGTCTGATACCAAAGTCCATTCTGTTGGGTACCACTCCACATCAGGGTGTACAGGCCAATTATATACAGTACTCTGGAATTTAAGAAATGTGGAATAGGATTCTTGAGCTTCAGGGTTCAAATTATGATTCCCCCTACCCACTTGCCATGCTGGAATGCACTGCAAAGTTCACAGATCACAATTCCAACACCAGTATTGGGTGTGTATATTTAAGATAAACATCTTTTTTTCCTGCTTAATCCATCCTTCATACAGCAATCAGAGTGGTATTCTCAAAACGCAAATTGGATTATCTTACTTCTTTGCTCTGTACCCTCCAGTGGCTTTCCAATGCACTTAGGAAAAAACCTACAAGGCATATTTTGTGGGCTTATCTAGAAAGCTAAACTTCTATCCTATTTCCATGTGCCTCCTTCAGAGTCTCACCCTTCTGTCATTTCCTCACTTTTCCCTTGTTCAACAATATGTTCTAGTTTTTTCTACTGTAATAAAACCTTTTCTTCAACCATTTCTCCCCCTATCCCCACCGCCCCCAGCCACTGTCCTGTTTCTCTTCTTCCTTTTAACAGCAAGCTTCTGGAAATAGTAGTCTACATTCTCCATTAGCTGTGTTCCCTTCGTTAACCACATACATATGTACTCTCTTAGCTCTTTGTAGCGTGGTTTCAGCCTGTGCCTTCTCCTGAAGCTAAATGGTCTCTCAGAGGTGTAATCTGAGCCACCCAATCCGATGAGTTTTTCTCAATCCTCCTCCTCACTCATCTTTCCTTTGCTGCTCCTGATCACCCCTTGGCTTCTGTGTCATGTTCTTGGGATACTCCCCACTCCTCTCTCTAGCTCCCTTTTCCTTTCCTTGTCCCCCTAAATGTCCCCTCCTCTCATTGATCTGCTTTTTCTCTTAGCAGACTATCCACTGTCATGACTTTATTGCCTCTTTATGTGATTTCCAACCCTGAATTGTTCATGAATTTCTATTCACATTTCTAACCACCCACTGATTTCTATGTAGAAATTCTTACTAGTTCTTCAAGCCACATACCATCAGGATCCAATCACACCTGCCACTCCACTCTAGTGCAAACCCTTGATTCTAAGCAGGCAACTTAGAAATCTCATCTCTTAAAAAATAAATCCCATCTCTATCACTTTGCTCACTTGGTGTCACTTCCTCATGTACCCTCTTCCCCTTTTCAATTTCTCTTCATTCTTTGAGGCCCAGTTTATATTCCATTTTCTCCTCAAAGCCTTCCTTGACCCAAGGTATACTGTAAATTCTATATAATACATTCCTAAGGGCAGAGGCCATGGATTAGACAACATTGTATCTCTCTTTGTATTCATTTCCATCTCCCCTTCCTAAATCCAATACTTAGTAAGCTTTCAAAAATGTTCCTTGAGCATATAAAGGAAGAAATGAATCAAGGAAAGACTTCAAATATTTCGGGAGATAGAGAAGAAAATGTAGTCTTGGCACACTTCTTGGTTCTGCTGGGAATAATATTTACATAGTCACAATATGTAAGTGTACTTATTGATTTTCAACCTTTGGAACTGACCTATAAGGAAAAAAGCAGAAGATTTAAATGTGATTATATGACAGGTTGTAAATATTATCTATTTTAATGCTTTAAGATCTGGTTGATAGAAGACGGGAGTGGTAGTGGGGAGGAGAGATGAAGGAACACTGGGGGACACTAACACCCGCATGTGGGAGGCAGTGGAGCTTCCTGGGTCTGGATTCAGAATGTCTGGTCCCTCTGTCACCTAACTGGCCTTATGACCTTGGGCAAGTCATCCCCCATGCCCCATCTCTTAGTTTTCTCATCTGTAAATTAGGAATGATACCTCATAGTGTTGCTATAAGGATTAAATAATTCATGTAAAATGCTTAGAGCAGTGCCTGGCACATAGCAAATACCCAGTAAATTTTCTTCATTGTTTTCTTATGTGTTCGAGCGTGAAAAGATATTGTCCAAAGACGATGGAATCAGAAATGCAGGTTTACGTGTATTTTACAAAGATGTAAAGGTAAGAGAGGAACTAAAATAAAAGTAACAAAAAAACTTGGAGTGGGAGGGGAAATTGAGGAAAGTAGAAATGAACTAAATCTTCATATTTCAAACCAGGGAGTCAATAGACCGTATTATCAGATACAGTTGTCAAAATATTATTTAGAATTAGGGAAAGAATCATCAGAAAACAAAACAGAGAAGCTTGCAAATGATTGCTCCCGGGAAGTGTGGCTGGAAGCAGGAAGGGGTAGGGAGAGGTTCTGCTGGTTTTCATTGTAACTTTTCTACTGTTTGATTTTTTACCATGTGCATATATCACTGCGATTTTTAAAAGGTGGAAACATTCATACACACACACGTAGTCACATTTACATGCACACAAGATGCTTTAAACAGGGGCAAGAGTTGTTTCACTCCCTGGAAGCACCCAGCATGGCACTTGGCCAAAATTTATACACCACCACCATCTGTTAAATGAATCATGTTGCCACCTTCGCCTGCATTTAAGTAAGGTTTGGTGGTGATTTGACACTGTTACCTTTCAAAGCAGTAAGATGGCCTTATTATTAATAGAGTAGCTGAGCTGAAAGTTATTTAACTTACGCCAAATATGTCAAACCCAAGCATCTGTGTTTTCCTTCTTCTCTAAAAGTAACACTCAGTGTTCTGAGCATTTCAAGGAAAATGAATGTGCATTGAAAATGACATGTTTCTCAGTACAGAAAAGATGATAGTGGAAAAGTCTCAGGTTTACTTTCCTACCTTTTGTATGCCTCAGGTTGGTACAAATTGCACAAAAATATTTTGTGATAAATGATAAAAAGAAGTCACATTTCAGCTGTGGTAGAAAGTGTTTAAGTTATTTTACACAAAATATAATTGTAAAGCAAAATGTTAAAAGTCAATTAATTATAAAAGAGACTTTATGTAAAGCCTTGGAGGGATACAACACTTTGAAAAGGAATTCTACTTTTCAGTCCTGTTTGTATGTGATGTTTGGATTTAGGTCTCTTGAAGATGCAAGTTCAATAGCAATTGCCTTAGAATATTGAAAGGATTTGATAGGTTGAAAAAGGGAATAATACTCTTTTTTTCAAAGTGGTTTACTTAGCTGTAGGTTAAAACTATAAAAATTTTCTTATCAGAGGTCCAATTTATAGAACTATGTGTGTGTTCAGTGGGACTCTTAATGACAGATGTATGCAAATCAAAGCTAGTAATCTGGAAGACATTTGGGAATTGAGCAGAGATCTTAAAACATTAAGAACAAATTCTGAACTAAAGCTAATACTTTTAGGGTTTTTTTACCTTTTTTGCTTTCTCTTTCTGGTATATTTTTATGGCCTTTTAGTCAATAATTAACAAGAACAACTGCTGTGATGAGAGTCTGGTCCCTGACAGAATGCTGGGTTCCTTCCCCTTGAACTGATCTGTGATCTCTCCATCCTCCTTATATCTTCTAAATGAGTGAAATTCTTATCCAAATAATGGGAAAGGCCTCTAAATATTCTTACAGACACAGGAAAATCACTCAAGATCTGCATTTTGTAGAAATTTTCTATTTAAAAAACGTGATTAACTTGAAAGCACCCAACGAAGACAGGTTTGAAGAGAGATCCAACTCCTCCATTTCTAATGTCCTTACTGTCATAATAAGGCTATACTTCCAAAGCATAGTTATTCAAGTATCCAAATTAGATTTAGTAGTGGAATGCTATGAGTTCTGAACTTAGTCCCCAACTTCACATATCAGAAATCCAAGCCTACCTAGAAATCTGATTATCCTGGGTCCGGGATGTGCATTAGAAAAACGTGCCTAATTGCTTTTGGGATTGTGTGGTTTGCCACAGGATGTATGTTTGCCTAAATTAGCACTGTGACAAATGACTCTCTGCAGTTACACTTGTCACCACTAGATGAAGCTACCACTGCTTTTGCTCTCTTCTCTCAAGAGAATTTGTTCTGTGTGGCTACTAGATGACATTGATGTGGAATTTAAAATCCTTAACTAGGATTACTCAAAGTTGCTTTGTTCTGAGGGTAAGAGGACCAGTCTATTTTGCTAATTTCAATAAAATTCAGAGAGCTATGTGTTAGAGTGCACATAATTGGCCTTAAGACTGTAATCCATGGCTTCTCTAGTTGATTACTATTTAAAAAGATATACCCATCATCCCCTATCTACGCTGACTAGTTTTATACAGTTATTGGCTTCAGGAAGGTACAAACAAGGGACATCAGTAGAAAGAGAAAGCTTCTATTTCCTCTTAGATAAAAAATAGGAATTAGCCTGCTCAACACATTTTTAAAAGTATAACTATGAGCCCACCGACTTTTACTTAGTTTACAGATTTATTAGAGCGTAACAGGTGGATCTAGAATTTCCATAAAAGAGGGCCACAGGAGCCACAATTTGGCTAGAAGAAGGAGCTGGGGGCGGGGCTTGTTTGTAGCTGTATTTGCACATAAAGAACTTGGTCAGATGATTCTCTGGATAGTTCAGGGAGGCAGCTGAAGGAGGTGATGTGTGTTGGGTTAGGGAAGGCCAAACATGAGTTGAGTGAAAACTACTCAATCATCTGACTATCAACTTTGTGGAGCTACTGTAAGGTGATCAGACATCTAGCTAGATTCCAGTAAATGAAAATGGTGTCCAAGCAAAAGGTCTAAGAAGACACTTTCTGAGGCTTAGGGAAGTCTATGAGGGGACAGGGGCAGGGGGCAGGTCCTTCTACTTGCAATAATGGCACACTATGGAATTGGACCAACTCTCCCACTGAAGACAACTATAAACATTGACAAGATATAAAAACATCTTTAAAGCATCAAAGACTAAGAATTACCAAGCCAAGACTCTAGAAAGGATGGAAATCCAAGAGGCATTTAAAGATGCTTTTGCACCAGGGGTGTTTGCAGGTTTGGAAGTAGAAACTGAGAGGCTTAGCTAAGCTTTTGACAACCTCACAGGACCAAGGGAGGCAAAATCTGAGTTCAAGACCCGCTGAGAGTAACAAGAAAGAGGAAAGCAGCCACTGACATCCAAGGGCTGACCTAACACTCACAGCCAGGCCTTGGTGTTCTCCTGTTGAACGTAAACAATTTCACAGAACATCACCATCAGACAAGACCGCTTTGCGACTATGATGGATGAAGACAAAAATAAACTGACTCCATAATCTTGTCTGAACACAGACAAAACACGAACATTGTCCAAGCCACAAACATGACCAAACACCTCCATATCCTGACTGACTCATATGAGTGACTGCTGTTGACCCATTACAACTTTAGCCTTGGTCCAATCTTCCCTCCTTATTAACATGCCCAATCATAGAATTACCCCTGCTTCCGGGGAACATCTAAACCGAAACAAAACTCTGCTTCATTAAGCACCCCATACCCCAAATCACCTAACCCATCCTATAACAAGTCCTTTCTAACACCTTCTTTCTGAGATGCCCCATGGTTCCCTGTGGTGTGCATTCTCCCTTCTGTAATGAGTAAAAATACCCAACTTATTTAAAAATCACTACTCACTTTTTTACCTACTTGGGTGGTGAATTTTTTTATCACTATAATATTCTTGAGCTTTGTGTGGAACACAGTTATTTGGAAACAGTGTGATCCCTTCGGATCTTGCTTTTAAGATTTGCTAGACAGACGGAAGCAGTGCTAGGGTTAATTGTTCCCCCCTACTGAGGAAGACCCCTCTGGACTCTGCCCATTCATCTTGAGGTTTTCCAGTCTGACTGGTGGACACAGGTCCTTCACATGCCTCTGTGTGGGCACCAGGCACTGTTACCTCTATTCTTTCCAGTGGTTCAGTCTCTGGCTCCGGTTTTGTCTGCACCTGCGCATGCTGATCAGTGATCAGCTAAATACTCAAGGGGAACCCTCAGCAGATCTCCAAAGCGTTCTCTCTCTCTCCCTCTCCCTGCTTTCCTCTCTCACTTCCTCTCTCCCTCTCTCTCCCACTCCCTGCAGCTCTGTCCTCTCTGGTATTCATCCTATGAACTCGAGACTCCTTGCTCTTCCAGACGGAGCTGCATCTCCTCAACTCAAAAGGTCCCCTGGGCTCTGCCTCAGGTCTCCCTCCCTGCACAGCTGCGTGGAATCTCTCTCAAGGCAATAAGCTGGGACAGTTGCAGGCTGACCACGTTCGTTTCCTTCTCTTTGGGGATCCCTGCCTTCAGATGCCTGATAATCATTGTCTCGCAAACTGTCTTTTGTCCATTTTTTTTTGTTGTTTCAAGTGAGAGGATAAATCCTGTCGCTACTCTATCTTGGCCAGAGTGGAAGTTCTTATAGACTTTTAAGCTCAATCTTTAAGTAGTGGGAAGCCAAGCAATACTTATTCGGTTTAATTGGTTTTATCAGTTGAAAGCATAAACATTTTCTTTCAAAATAAAGTATTTAACAAGCTCAGAATCATTCTGGTTTATTTTGCAACCATTTTTCCCATTTGAAAATATGTCATTAGTTACTTAGGTAATCTTTAATTTGAAAATGACAGAAGCTCCAGAATTTTTCATTTGGCTATTAAATAAAAATTTGAAATGTGGTACGATTTCAGTTGTCTAATGTCCGGTTTGCTTAATATTCTGTTCTACTTTAAAAATGTAAGATTTTTATCAGTGCATTCTTCTGTTTTTGTTTTTAGTAAATGTTGTGGAAGGCATGCTCAAGATACCAATTTTTGCAAAACCATCTTCCTGTCTTGAACTTCTGACATTATGCTGTTTTAACTTTCCACTGAAACTGAATGAGTTTAAAAGAAGCTATAGAATGCATTTACTAGGTAAATTCCACCCCCCTCCCATGTTTTGCATAGGGCCTGGGTCTTTATTCTGTTAGAAACTTCCTCTTTTTTAAATTAAAAATTTTAAAACCATATTATAGACTTTGACTCTATTTTATTTGAAAATGTACAGAGACATAGCAATAATTCTGTGAAGTAGTCTCAACAGATTTTTAGAGAGCCTTCTGAAAAGAAATAAAAGGCAGAAAAGAGGAAGTGGTTTGTAAAACTAAGTTGGCTGGGGATTCAGGGTGATAGCACCGAGTATTGACAAAGGCCAAGCTGTGCCTGTAGAAAGGGAGAAGGAGATTCAGTAACATTTCATGTGTTACAAGGCCATTTGTCATTTTGCTTATCTTGAAATCTCGCCACCTGCAATACAGGCAGCATTAGGAAATAATTTTTAAGGGAACTGAGTGCCTGAAATAATGTTCAACTAGCTTCACTTGCTAATTATTCAGCTTGCAGCACTTTAGAAGGAACAATCTTGAAACAGGTCTAGAGTTGAGGTTGAGGATAGCTGAAGGTAACAACAGAAAGTAAATAAAAATTTGATAATAATGGAGGAACTGGAATAAACTTTGTATAGTACCCACAAGAATTCAAAAAGGTATAGCAACCTGGGGTTATAACATCTCATTTGCCTCAAGGGCAGCACTTTATTACAACCTAGCATAATCATGATGATTATTATAAAGGTAACTGATGCATAACAACAACTTTAAAGTTTATGAAACATTTATAAACTGTTTTCCACATATTATCTCAAATTCCTTTTGACATTGACAATAATCCTCGGCAATAATTAAGGAAAGTATTGCCTCTAACTTGCAAATGAGAAAGTGACTTATTTTAAGAAGATGATTTTGAGTCATCTTGATTCTAGGTCCAGTTTGTAATAAAAACTTGAGTCACTAAGACTCCGATCTGTTGAGAACACCCTAAGCGGATAGAAATATTTGAGAAAGATTTCCTTCAAAAACTAGCAAAAATCTTTGAACATTTTGACAAATAAGTCAATTTTAAGTCTTTGGAAAATTCTCTGTAACTCATTCACTCTCACCTGTTTGTTGAGGGCCTCCAAGGTGCACAACAGTCTGAGAGGCGCTGGAAAGAGGCGGAGGTGCAGTGTTTGGCCCCGAGCCTTTAGGAGTTGATAACTGAAGGAAGAGTATGAAGCACAAACATGTTAGCATAAGGGAGGGGCCAGTAGAACTGACTAGACAAGAGCCTACGGTTAGAGACTGGACAGGAAGCATGTGTCACTTCCAAGGTGGCTTCCTGGAAGTGGCATTTGCCTTCTGATAAGTAGGTTTACACAGGGGACACTGAGAGAGATGTATTGCACATAGAATGGCAGCCTCAGTAAAGATGAGGAAATGCTGGGCTCGTCCAGAAATGGAAAGTTCTCTGAGCTGCCTGAAGCACGGAGCAAGCGTAGGGCAATCTGAAAAGAAAAACTAAAAATATTGAAAATGCATTCACCCGTTCAGCAGATATTAATTGAGGGTCTCTTATATGCCAGGCTCTGCTCTAGGCTCCTGGCATTCAGTGCTGAGCAAAGCAGACAAGCTCCTGCCCGCAAGGGGCTTACGTTCTAGTGGGGAGACACATAAACAAATCAGTCAATATACAGTGAAGTATCAGGAATTGATAAATGCCAAGAAAAAAAATAAAGCAGACTAAGGGGATAGACACTGGGTGGCGGTTAGGGTGGCTTCAGGGAGGAGCACTACAGTTTCAGACAGAGCCAGTGAGGAACGTCTCCAAGCAAGAGACAGTTCAGAAGCTCAGGGTGAGATGGAAGAGTGAGACATTCACTCTCAGTGAATTCCCTAAGCAACAAACATCCCAAAGCTTATTCTCTCATCAGGAAAAAAAAGTTAGAGACCCCTTTCGGTGAGAAGTAGTTTTAAATAATAAGCTATGACGTCACCTGGACCCTACTCAACTTTCTCTTCTAGGATTCTGCGGCTCAATCTGATTGCCCTGTTTCTTCATTCTCCATCATCACTTCTGTTCTAATGGGCAGAGGAGAGTTCTGAGAACACACAGACACGCACACAACTGGGCTGGGTCCTGTGACAAGGAATGTCACAGAACTACCGCCAGCTTCCTGTACCTCCTTCACCCCTTCCTTCCTCCACTGCAGAATTAGATTTCCAAGAATTAGCCCGTGTGCCTCCTCTTCTTTCTCCCCTTTTCCCCACTCACCTGTTTCCAGCCCCCCCTCCCCACCCCACGGTGTTCCTCTGACTACACGAGATGTCTCTCTGAGGGACCCCATTCAGCCTTGCGCCTCTGGCCCTAAGTGTAGGCTATCTTCTTGACTTTTGCTCCTTCAACTTTATCAAATTGATCATCCAGGTTGAAATGATAAAATATAGAAAGAGAAAAGAAATTAAGACTTGAGAGTTGACTAGGATCTAGTCATAGCAGCATTTGAATGTGGAGCCAAAGCACAGGTTGCAAATTGAAATGCACAGCAGGACAAGGCACAAATACCAGTGTACGAAGAGGGTCAGTAAGACAACAAGAGCCAAGCTTGTCATATTTCACTCTAGAATAACACTTGTGTGGGTGCATTCCCCTTTAATGCACTAGGATCTAAAGAGAACAACCAGACAGAGCATGAAAGAGTTCATATGGCCCATAGGCAGCCAGATGTTGGCCCGTGGTCTCCACGTGAGGAACTGCTACTTCGTGTAAACAGGGGGACACCATGGAAAGGTTTTGAGCAGAGTGATGGCATGACCAATCTGGCTGGCATTGTACAAGTGGACCGCAGGGGCAGGTCTTGAGAAGGCAGCTAAACTTGTTTGAAGGCAGTTGTGAGGAGTAATGAGGGCCTGGACTGCTTTAATGACTGTGAGGATTTTTTTTTAAGTTGGATAAAAAGAAATTAAAAAGGAAGAATCAGTAGGACTCAGTAACAAATTGGAGAGGAGCAGAATCAAAATAATTATATGGGGGCCGGCCCGGTGGCGCAAGCGGTTAAGTGCGCGCGCTCCGCTGCGGCGGCCCGGGGTTCGCTGGTTCGGATCCCGGGCGCGCACCGACGCACTGCTTGGTAAGCCATGCTGGGGCGGCGTCCCATATAAAGTGGAGGAAGATGGGCACCGATGTTAGCCCAGGGCCGTCTTCCTCAGCAAAAAAAAGGAGGAGGATTGGCGGATGTTAGCTCAGGGCTGATCTCCTCACAAAAAAAAAAAAAAAAAAAAAAATAATTATATGGGCCAATCATAGATAATGGAGGAAGGCTTGAAGCAGATGCAGTAAAAGCAAAAGGCAGTGATCTGGGGAAAGAAGACATTGTTTGAGTTGTTAGCAGAACACCCATGAAAAGACAGTCCATCAGGCTGTTGGATTGCAGCAGCAGAAGCCTGGAGGGAGAGATCAGGAGAGAGAAATGTGGGATGAGTGAGGATAAGTGAGAAATCTCTACACTTGAACACACTCTCCTAGGGAATGAGAAGACAGCAGAAGACAGAGGTTTCGTCTTTGTGGAAGGCCCATTTCCAGCACGGTAAGGAAGAAGAGGCCCAACTCAACTTGGCAGAGAAAGAGAGACAGAGAGACAGAGACAAGGGTAGGGGACAGTCCCTTTATGCCCAGGAGGCAAGAGGTTACAGACATGGAAAAGCTAGGGATAATCACCTCTGATAAAGGCCATAGAGGCTGACTGAGAGGCCATTGGTAGCCTTGAAGTGATATTTTCAGGGGTAGATGGGCAGAGGTCAGATTTTTTGGCAATAAGGACACAGTACAGTGAGGAATTCAAGGTCCTGTCTTAAAATAACTTGGCATTTAAAAACCCCAAGTTTTTGGTTCTGAAAGCTTTACACTTGGGGATAAGGGGATGGGGAAGATGAACAGCAGGAGCAGCAGACACCGAGGTGCTGCAGTCCTACCCTGCCCCGCATGGTGTGGCTTTCACTCTGAAGCCACTTGTTAATTTCTTGTGCTTTTTGGACTAAAGCTTTTGTCTTAAACCCCGTTTATGCCTCTGTATATGCTAATGAACCGGCTAGTGCTTTAATCAGGAAGTATGCCAAGCTCTGAGTCTCAAAAGAAAGTGAAAGAAAAAATAAATTCCCCTTCTTTCAAATCTACAACAGCGTGGACTAAGGTAACACATCAACACTTCTCTTGAATTTGCCTTAAAATTGGAATTTTTCAGTGAGAATAATGACCTGAACTGAAGGTATAAAACTACTGTACTGAGGAGGTCTTATAATCTAAGGTGAGGATCTGGGGAAAGGGGCTGAATCTGGCACTACTGTGTTGGAAAGTATGTGCAGCTAAGGACAGGACGTGAGTTAAGAATCTTTCTGTTTAACTGACTCACTTTCCTTTGGAGGTCTTTTAGCCTTTCCCAATTTTTTGCTGCAATTCTCGTGTCTTCAGTCCCAGGATGTTTTGTTCGCTGCAATGCTACCGCAGGTACAGTGTGGTGTAATGGGAAGTCTGTTAACCCAAGGATCAAAGAGCTGGGTTTTGGTCCCGATTCTGCTTCAGACTTCCGTGTGATTTGGGGAAAGTCACTCACCCTCAATTTCTTTGTCTGGACGCTATGGACTTGTACTAGCTGGCCTTTAAAGTCCTTACCAGCTCTAAAATTAAAGACTATCTGAGTAAATATCAAGGCCTTTCTCTCCACTCTTACCAAAAACATACACCTTTCTTTGAGTGTGTCTGCTACAAGTGCAGACAGAGTTACTCCTTAATTTAGGCCAGAGAATGCAAGTTATATAACCACAATAATAATTTAATATTTAACATTCATTACGTGCTTACTGTGTGCTGGTTGCTGTGCTTTGCCAAATTCTTCACGTGAATTATTGAATCCTCACAATCTGAGGACGGTATAATTATTACACTATTTTATAGGTGAGGAAACTGATGCTCAAAAAATCAGAAAATTTGCCCAGGATCATTCAGTAAACGTGATGGTGTTAGTATTGGAATCCAGGCACTCTGATTCACAAGCTCAGGACTAACAAATAGGCAATTTTATTTTTCAAACCATCAGAAATTCAAGCTAATAGATCAATTATGGTTTCATGTTTCAGAGGGTCTTGGCACACTGAGATTTGGTAGTAGTAATTTAGTGCTTGTCTAAAAAAGAGGAGAAGTGTTGTTATTTAATCATTATTTTATTCTTTTTCTTTGTTTCTTTAACAATACTTGTTGATCTGCATTGATATTGCAAACTGGAAAATTGAAGTAATTGTTCAGATAATTCTGAAGAACGTGTTAATGATAAAAAAGAAAAGAAAAGGAAACCATTCATAGGTTTAAGTTGGAGCAGGGAGGAGGTAAGTAGAGGCAGGTGGCAGGGTGGGAGTTAGAGTTGAATCACCTAAATTAACTATGTTGTTTGTCCTAATTTTGCATGTTTTGTAGTGTTAACCTTCTACTAAGAAGAAATTGTCTTAGTTCTATTTACAGAGGCAATGAATTCAGTTTGACTTGTGTTTTCAAAGGTAGGCTCAGATGAAGAGGACCAAACAATTTTTTAAATATTCTCAGTTAGAATTTTATAAATTCAAATTTTATTTACATGGTTTTAGATATGTTGGAAATAATCCGAGGACAAACACTTAGCTTCACCACCATCTTTTACATCAGCAGCCATAGAATAAGGCTATTCAGGCAGTGTTCTTTATTACAAGAGGTAAAGTTCAATGCCATTAGTAATAGTAATATTTGGTATCCAAAGAATATAGAATATTCTTCACAACTTATTAAGACAAAATAGAGACACCTGCACAGTTTACTTTCAGGTGTCCAGGCACACTCTTAAAATAATGTAGCCAAAAGTTAAAAACATTCAATATGTAATGACTTTATACATCTGCCTTCTGCTTGTTACATAGGAATGCAGAGGGGATTCCATACATGCAATTTTAAGGCAGAGTCCTTTCATTTGAGCTCTAAAGGACTTTTATTTGTAATAATCAGATCACAGCTCAATTTCTACTTCATTTTGTGGATATTTGGCCTGATTCTGACGGAGATCAAGTTTTCCCAATTCACATATATGCTTTTATTTTTTAAGATTTTATTTATGTATTGAAATCTTTTTCTTCATGCTATAAATGGTTTTTGTTTTCTTCTAGATTAAATCTATTTATTGAAACATATTGTTCAGATCCCGTGTGACGTAACTGGAGCCAAGACAGTGCTGTGAAGAAGTGTGAGATTTAGCCTGGATATTAACTTGTCTTCTGGAGAATAGATTTAGTATTCCATTCTCCTGCAATGGTTAATTCATGCAGAAAACTAATATTTAATATTTACATAGGATTTTACTGCTCAGCAATCATCCTGTCCACAATATGCATTTGTTCTCAGTTCTCAATACCATCTACTGATCAGTTCAGTAAGGACCCTGGGGCTTTCCCAGTAGCCACCAATGGGCAACCATTTCCTTGGCGTGAGCTAAGGCTCCCCAGTGTGGTCACTCCCCTCCACTATGACCTTTTTGTCCATCCAAATCTCACCTCCCTGGACTTTGTTGCATCTGAGAAGATTGAAATCTTGGTCAGAGATGCCACCCAATTCATCATCTTGCACAGCAAAGATCTTGAAATCATAAATGCTACCCTTCAGTCAGAGGAAGATTTGAGATACAGGAAACCAGGAATAATGCTGACTGTTTTGAGTTATCCTGCTCATGAACAAATTGCACTGCTGGTTCCAGAGAAACTTACGGCTGATCTGAGATACTATGTGGCTATTGACTTCCAGGCCAAGTTAGCTGATGGTTTTGAAGGGTTTTATAAAAGCACGTACAGAACTCTTGATGGTGAAACAAGGTAAGATGTTGTCCCAGCTGTTTACAGTTTCTTGTGATACTTTCCGTATGGGGTACAGCTCTTTGCCAGGAGTGTGCTTCAGCAGTCATTTATGAAAAGCCCAATAACTGTGGGAAACTCAGAAAGAGAAGCTCTACCATTCCTAAAGAAGATCGCAGTAAAGATGGGAAGACAAGACGCAGAGGCATAAATAGCTGGAGGGAGAATAACTAGGAGGAAAGGCCAGTATGTGACCGTGATAAGACAGATATGTTTATCTGCTAGGGGAAAGTACGGTCAGTAGAGACAGCTGAAATAGGGAAAGCTTCTCAAAGGAGGTGAGTCTTGATCCGGGACCAGAAGGAAATGTGAGTGAGATTTGAGTTGGGAGAGAGGATGTGAGAGCATGTACATTGCCCACAAAACAGCATGACTCAAATCCAGGAGGCAGGAACAAGTCAGTTTGGAGAATTGAGAAACATGGTCTATTCCATCAGCTCATGTTTATTAAGCACATGCTATGTGCCAGGCACTGTTCTAGGCACTGAATGTATAGGGGTGAGATAAGGACAGGACAAGAAAATAAATTAAATGAACAGGACAAATGATAAATGCTATGAAGGAAATAAAATAAGTTGCTATAAGAGAGAGTAAGTGTAGCTGGGGACTGGGAGTAATCTGGCTGAGTGGTCAGGGAAGTCCTTGCTGAGGAGGTGCATTTAAACTGAGATCTGAATGTTTTTAAAAAAGAAGACGATCATGAGGTCATCAAAGGGCAAAATGTTCCCAGAAAAGGGATCAGCAAGTGCAAAGTCTGTAACTCAGGAGCAATTGAGAAAAGAAGGTCAGCGTGGCTTGAGGAGAGTGAGCAAGGGAGAGGAGTAGAAAGGGGTCAGATCATGTAGAGACTCAGAGCCTCTTGTAAGTAGTTTAGGCTTTTACTCAGGTGCAAGTGGAAGTCATTGGAAGGTTCTGGTCTGATGTATGCTTTATAAAGATCAAGTGTGTGCTGAGGGTACAATATAGAGAGGAAAAAGTAGAAGCAGAGTAGTCATTTAGGAGGTTAGGCAAGAAATGACAGTGGCTTGGGCCAGGCTAATGGTGGTGCTTATGGAGTGAAGTGATTGAACTTGGCGTTTATTTTGGAGAGTAAAACAGAATTGCTGACATATTGGTTATGTAAGGCAAGAGAAAGAGAAGAATCAAGGATGCTTCATGGAGTGGGTGATTTGGTTGTCCACGGCTTGGGTCCATCTGGGAGGGAAGAGGAGTCTGGTTTCAGTGCTCTCCTACCTTTCATCAACTGCATTCAATTGCCAGTTGGAGAAACCCAAGTACAATAGCTTAACCACATAGGGGGTTATTCTTCTCATGCAACAAGAAATCCAGAAGTAGGGCAGCTCAGGTTTGCTACAGTGCTCTTCAGTGTTATCCAGGACCCAGGCTCCTTCTATCTTTCTGCTCAGCCACCCTTGGCATATGGCTTTCCTCCTAATACAAGACGATTTCTGCACTTTTAGGCATCAAGTCCATATTCCAGGCAGGAAGAAGAGGGAAATAGGGGAGAGACAAAGGGAAAAACAAATGTTCCAGCTCAGTCTGACTCCTTTTACAGAGCTTTCCCACCCAATGACTTCAACTAGGCCAGAACGAGTCATATGCCCACGAAGTTGCAGGCGAATCTGAAGAAGAGCTTCTTTTATGTGGACACATTCCCTTCCTGAACAAAATCAGGATTCCACTAGAGCTGAAGAAGGGAATGGAAATTGGTAGGTGACCTGAGTGCTGTCCGTACATACCTCTTCCTCCCTTGCCCTTAGGTGCTCTCCCTCCCTTAGGTGCTCGCTGCCTTCTTGGGGCTCACAGGCCCACCCCACAGCCCCAGCCATCCACTTAGGACAGCACTTCCCGGGCCCGTCTCTTCCCCCTCCTTGCAGCCTCAATTTTCAAGGGCCTGTTCTCAGGTCCAGCACAGTATTGGATGGGAAATTTATCAACTTCTTTTCACCTAGGCACCATGTGACCAATGATGGCTATTTTTATTTTTTCAAGTGACAAAATCTCCACCTAAAGGAAATACATTTTAAGGATATCATTTTGGGAGGTGTGGGAGCTGAAGAAGGAGACTTTTTGAAGTAAGACTTGGAGGACTTTCCGCGTGCCTCCCGTAATGAACTGCAGGCTGTTTCTGACTCTTCTTATGATTAACTAGTCAGCTCTCTTCATACTCAGTCACCCAGTAGGTCTAACATGTAGGATGATTTGCAGGACAATGTCAACTGAATCTTATGATCTTTCTCTCTCTCCTTCTCTCTCTCACACACACATTACACCATGTGACACACAATACACACACACATATACAACTTAACCTAAAATACAAAAATAATTCAACAATAGTTCTTTGAGAAGCAGGAAGTCACTACTTTGCTTGCAGAACTAAAATCAATTGTGTAAGTAGCAAAGAAAATCTTAAAGTTTTTGCTTTTCTAAAGTAAGACTTACTCTAACCAAAATTTCACATTAGTGAAAATCATTCCAGGCACTTGGAAATCCTTTACGTTTGTAGGACCTACTAACAAATCCAAGCAACACTCCAAAAACAAATCATTTAGATCCCCAGCCTCACTTTTCCAGCCTGTATTATAGAAATACAGTAAATTGAGGCAAAATTATGCCAACAGCCCCTCTTTTTTTGAAAAGCCCCTCTGGCCCTTCTCATCCTTTACCTGACCCTTAGCTTTTCTACTCTCCCCTCCTTCTCCAATCAAAATCTCCATATTTGCTTCTTAATTGAAGCTTTAAGTCCAAAGAATAAATCTGTAATTATACAATTTCAGGCATTATAAGGTGATGGGGCATAGAGATTTGTCAGAGGATCTATCTACCTGTTATAGTCTGAAGATATAATATAATGTCAATATATATAATGTCAGCAAGCAGAGAGAGCTAGAAGTGTTTAGGGACTTAGGTCCCCCGTGGAGACCCTTGGCCAACAACCACACAGGAATCTGAAAGCCCAGCTTCTTGCCTCTAGTAAGGGAAACCGGAAGGTGTAGTTTCCATTCCAGAGCTCCCCGGGGATCAGGCTGCAGCTGGGACCTGGCCTGGCTTCTTCCTCTTTCCTGTCCTGTGTCTTCACTTCCTTACCTGTTTCTCTTGGCAGCATGTTCTTAATAAATCAGGGTCTGCTTCCTGGGAACACTACCTAAGACATCACTCATATACAACTATTATCATAGATAATTATACAATTATTTGTATAAATGTAAAATTGTATAAATATACAATTATTCAAATGTCTGATTGAGGCACATATAGGTTTGGAGATGGTACTAAACTACTAATTTCCTAGTCGATTTTGAGGTCAAGTTGACTGGGCATGCCTATCTCAGCCATTTACTAGCTAAGGATGCTGGTAAGGTCATTCAAATTCTCTGAGTCTCGATACCCTTGTCTACCACGAGCACGAAGGAGATCATGTAAGGAGAGTGCCCAGCACTGTGCATTATTCATGATCAGCATCTACTAAACAAAATTTACCCTTGTTTTCTTCAAAAATAGAGTCTGGATTCACTAAGATTATAGTTTGAGAAATCAAACATATTACCTCCAGGTTTGGTAAGCTGTGTTCTGAAGGTACAAATTTACTTCTTTTTTGGTTTCACTTGTGTATTCTGGCTGGGGGCGGGGGGATGCTTCTTTTTACAGAATAATCGCAGTAACTGATTTTGAGCCAACTCAGGCACGAATGGCTTTCCCGTGCTTTGATGAACCACTGTTCAAAGCCAGCTTTTCGATCAAGATAAGAAGAGAGAACAGACACATTGCACTATCCAACATGCCAAAGGTATTGCCATTTTCAGAAACTTTGGGGAATTGTTCTCAAGTTGAGCCTTGGTCTTTGTTGTGGTTGTTTCTTTTTTAATATTTCCTTTGTTTTCAGGACTTAAGCCACTAATTTGTTGTTATTCAATCTATATATCACATAATAACCCCAATCCGTCTAGATTTTAACATCATTCTGTTTGAGGCATTGTTACATAAGAAGCTTTCTTTCTTTCTTTTTTTTTTTCTTTTGGTGAGGAAGATTAGCCCTGAGCTAACATCTCTTGCCAATCCTCCTCTTTTTGCTGAGGAAGATTGGCCCTGAGCTAACATCTGTGCCCATCTTCCTCTATTTTTCAAGTGAGACACCTGCCACAGCATGGCGTGATAAGCAGTGCACAGGTCTGCGTCCAGGGTTCCAAACCCGCAAACCCCAGGCTGCCAAAACAGCATGCACGAACTTAACCACTACGCCACCAGGCTGGCCCCAAGAAGCTTTTTTTTTTAAAAAAGAACTGATTTATATTTTATTTGTGTTCATATGGAAACAGTGTTCTTTTAAATCAGTGTTACTAGGCCAGCGATGTATTCAGAATCACCTAGTACAGCGCTTCTCAAACATGAATGTTCAGACGAATTGTCTGAGGATCTTGTTAAAATTCAGATTCTGATACAGTACGTCTTGGGGTGACGCTCAAAATTCTGCCTTTTTAACAAGCTCCCGGGTGATGCTGCTGTTAGGGACCTAGAGAACCCTGCCTGGGCCCCACCCCAGGAAGTTCTGATCTAGTCATCTGGGATGGAACTTAGAAATCAGTTTTTTAAAGTTCCACAGGTAGTTCTTGAAATTATTTATGAAAATTATTTATTCTAGTTATACACTTTTTTAATTGAAAGAGACCTTTGAAAACTTTTATTTGGTTCATATTTGTACTCAAAATACAGAGACTCTGCAAGTCACAGTAGACCCTGAGCCTCATTTGATACTTCCTTACTAATGATGTGCTTCCTATTTGTGCTGTTGAACAAGATGTAAAATATTTCCCCGTCGCTGCTTGGAAAGTAGGAAAAAAATAGAGGCTCTCCTGACGGTGCTTCAGCAGGATGAGCAGCGCGGCAAGCAGCCTGGTCATCACAAGTAGCAAGTGGCCTGCCCCATTTCCCTCTCTGCCCTTCCCAGTGACTGGCTTCTGTGGAGGAAAGAAAGGAGCTGATAAGCTAGACACCGAATTTCCCAAGATTACTGTTTAATTCTGGAAACAACAGTTTCTCTGAAATACAGGCAGAGCAGATCAAGGGAAAAGGGGCAACACTCCATGTGACACATATCCCACAGTTTTTCCGCGATCATACAGACAGCAATTTAATTAGCCTACTCATTTTCAGGTAACATTATCTGCTACCTTAACTCCGAGTCTTCTTTCTAACTGAATGTTCATTTAAGGGCAGTTCAGTCTCAATCATGGCAGCTTTTTATTAATATAATTTTTCAAATGAACAATCATGGAGGGTAAAGTAAAAATACAGTTAGTTAAAGCCTATTAATTAAAATGTGATGCAAACACAAATTACCATTTTGTTATTATATTAGAATTTAAATTTTCTATCTTCAGAAATCTCCAGTAACTTCTTATATTTAAGAAAAATAAGTGAACACTTTGAAAATATTTTATACAGCCCTGAATCTTTGTGTTGCCTCAGTTGACTAGAGCAGTTCTCTGAATCATGTCTTTTTCAGCAAATACTGGCTTAGCTTTCTGCTTCTCATTGACGTGCCCAACCCAGGCTTTCATGGTTAGCTGAAAAGGAGAACTGAAGTAATGCTACAGTCATACTCTCTGGATAATAATTACAGCACTGAGATGGGTTATGGACTGATGGGAAGCAGCAACATATACGAAGTTCTCAATTTGTGTAGTTAAGGATGCAAGATTTAAGGGAAGTGAGGTGGTCACCTAAGCACTAACAGAGGGAGCATAGCGTTTGCACGTTTCTTTGTCCCCCTCATTCCTTAAGGGAACCACACACCTGCTGGTAACACTTGCTATGCAAGTAGAGTCCTGCCAACACTGAGAAAACAGCTAAATCCTTTCTAGCAACAAGTGCTTTATACTTGGAGCTTACATCACCATCCTGGAAGAACTTACGCTAACAACCCATACACTTCCATTTAAGGCCATGTTAATCTACATGGGTCACTCCAGGTTCCTGAACAAAACTCAGCCTCCATGGGCTATATCTTCATCTGGGGGGAGAATTAGAGGGAATGCCCATCTGTCTCCTAACCTTCTCTGCCACCAGCTGTCCAGTGTGACAGAGTCTCATTTCCCCATAGTCCCACAGCCTTGCATCCTCCTCCCCTCCTCTCTCTACATACTTGACTAAATGGTTTTGCTGCTGAGTTTGATCAGAAGACTATGATCGTAATGTCCTCTTCTTAGTCCCCACCATAACCCTCCCCTCTGCTAGGAGTATGTACCCACAGAACTCTTGTTAAATCAGACTCCTTAAAAAGGAGATTGCTGTTGGGTAAAATGATTTTGTTAAATAGAGGTAAAAATTGCAGCCTTATATATACTCCTCCCTTTCTTAGAGTATTTGGTCAGTGTCTTCTGCCTTATTGGAACTTAGGAATTGATTTTTTTGTGTGTGTGTGAGGAAGACCAGCCCTGAGCTAACATCCGACGTCAATCCTCCTTTTTTTGCTGAGGAAGATTGGCCCTGGGCTAACACGCATGGCCATCTTCCTCCACTTTATATGGGACGCCACCACAGCATAGCTTAACAAGCCATGCATCAGTGCACGCCCAGGATCCGAACCTGCGAACCCGGGGCCACAGAAGCAGAGTGTGTGTACTTAACCGCTGCGCCACCGGGCTGGCCCCAGGAATTGATCTTTTGATAGAATTCTGTAGAATTAAATTCTGTAGAATTTAATAGCACAAACATTTGTCATCGAAGTAAACTAGGCCGTTTGTGGTTAATACTTCAAGCTATTTTCTCTCACCAAACTGCAATCTTATCCAAACACATAAAACATGTTCAATAAGCCCTGGTTAACACTGCCAAAAGCCTGACATCTTGAAAGGAGTGGGCAGTGGGGGAGAAGCTCGTCTAAGAGTGGTTACCAACTGGAAGAAAGTGGTCTTTTCATATTAATGGATCTATATCCATTCAGTATATATGGGCATTGTACCATGGTGGAGACCATCTCTGGGACAAGATATCCAGAGCAAATGAAGATAGAATTCCGTAATTACTCAGTGAATTTGATTGATGCAACTGACCAGTCTGTAGGCTTAAAACGTTTTGCTTCCTCAGTAGGTAAGCAGAAGCTTAAATTACTAAGGACCTCCTTGGCCTGACTGCTTTCATTGCTGTATCAATGAAGCAAAGATAAAATAAGACTATGACTCAAGCTGTCACACAGCGAGTGAAAGAATGTGCAATGTCTTTGGAGTCACAGTCACATCCACATCTTGGTCTTGACATGGAACTAGCTGTGTGATCTGGGCAATTCAGTTAACATTTCTGAAACTCTGTTTCCTCATAGGTGAAATAACACTTACCTCACACATAATTAATAAAAGGATTAAAAGATAACGCAAAGCATCTGGCATGATTTTGCTTCCTGTTTCCTTCTGCAACAGAGATTTATTTATTATACAGTTGTCCCTCTTTATCCGCAGGGGATTCGTTCCAGGACCCCCAGGATACCAAAATTCACAGACGCTCAAGTCCCTTATACAAAATGGTGTAGTATTTGCATATAATCTACAGCACATCCTCCCATATACTTTAAATCATCTCTAGATTACTTATTATATCTAATACAATGTAAATAGTTGTTATACTGTATTGTTTAAGGAATAATGACAACAAAAAAGTCTGTACATGTTCAGTACAGAGGCAACCATTGTAGACCTTTCCATCCGCGGTTGGTTGAATTTGGGGATGCGGAACCCATACATATGGTGGGCCAACCGTGTAACAAACAGAGGGAAAATGGCCATTCTCTGATATTTTTCTTAGAAGGGCAGAACTTGAATTTATGCCAATGGTGGAGATTATTGCATTTCAAAAAAGTAGAAGCATCTAAGACGTTTTTATGCTTTCAAGCAACGAAATAAGATTTGGCATCATTTTGGGATCCCAAAAGTAGCGCGTTGGGTCTTTGAGGATGTCTAGGGATAAGAGAAAGGGAGGAGAGGCTACTGGACGTTATGAGAGGCCATTGATCTCCTATAAGGGCATCAGGTGTCCTTCAGACTGTCAGGCTTTCCTCTAACTTACGTGGCTGAAGTCATTGTAAAATCCTCTAGTTTTCAAATACCGATTCTTTCCTTCCTGTAGGTTAAGACAACTGAACTTGAAGGAGGCCTCTTGGAAGATCATTTTGAAACTACTGTAAAAATGAGTACCTACCTTGTAGCCTACATAGTTTGTGATTTCAACTCTGTGAGTGGCACATCCTCATCAGGGGTCAAGGTGAGATTGGGTTCAAATTTCATACACAGTGCAGAATAATGTCCTGAGGGCAATGAGCTTTTCTTTATTTTCTTAAGCTTTTTTCCTTATTATCAAAGTATCATGCTTATTCTACAAAATAGAGATAGGTAAAAAATAAAAGAAGTTACCCACAATCTCATCACCAAGATATAATTACTGATATTAGTGTAAGCCTTCCAAACATTTTCTCTATGTATGTTAGTATATGAATGTATACAGTAACAGCATATAGTCTATATATATATATTACAAAATAATATATAAGACTGTTTTAACCCAATTTTCAGCATAATATGACAAAAAAATGAATGCCATTAAATATTTTTCTGTAATATTATATTAATAATTGAATAGTACTATGCCGCATGGAGGTACCACCAGGATTTTTTAATCAGCATCTTATCTTAGGACATTCACATTGTTTCCAATTGTTTTCTATACTTTTTTCCTCAATGAAAGGAGGTTTTCATAATTTTGAGAGTCTTCAATGTTTGCAAAAATTTACAACAATACTCAATGATTATCTTATAAAGTTTTGCAAACATCAGTGGAGACATTAAAAATAAAGAACTCCCTACCTTGAGGAACCAAATGATAGATATAAAAACATATTCAAAGAACCATAAAATAATGCTTATGAAAAATAGCTATAAAATGGCTATCACAATTTGCATACGTATTATATCTACAGTATGTAGATATATATTATGAGTAACGCATCTACATAGATATCACGGCATCTCTGCACATAGATACATATCTGTATGGATATAGATGCATGAGAGGTCAGATGGCACTTTACTTCAGATGACAGTTTTCTATCAGCTTCCTGGGATTCAACTGGGCTCTACAATCTTTGACATGGGTGACTTGGAGCAAGTTACTTAATCTCCATGTGTTTCCATCGCTTCATCTCTAAAATGAAGATAATAGCACCTACTTCATAAGATTGTTGAGAGGATTCAATTAGATTTTACATGTATGCATTTAGCACAGTGCCTGGTAAACTGTCAAAAAGATGATGGCCATTAACATATCCTTATAAAAATTCTGAGGGACTTCAGTTAGTTCAGAGCATGAAAGCAGATCATGAAATAAAAGTAACACTATGCCTGAAACCCAAGAAAATTGGAATCTAATTTTATTTTTTCCACTTAATGGCTAGTTACTTTGAGGGGAGTCAATGAACATATTTGGGCATTTTTGAATTTAAAGTAAAATAGACAAGGGAGTGGATCCAATAAATTCTCGAAGGCTTTCCTACCTCATAGAACTGTGTTTTATTTGAATTGTGTTGGTGGTCATAGTTTTGGAAGGGTAGTTCTCAAGTGCATTACAGTGATGAGTTCAAGTGGGTTCTCAGGATATCATGAGTTAATATAGCTTGAAATTTATAGATTAGCACTTATGGAATGGATTGTAACAGGAGATGCAGGGTTGTTTATAATTTTCAAGACTAACTTCTGCATTAAAACTTTACAGAACATGGGGCCAGCCCCATGGCTTAACGGTTAAGTGCATGCGCTCTGCTACTGGCGGCCCGTATTTGGATCCCGGGCGCTCACCGACGCACGGCTTCTCCCGCCACATGCTGAGGCGGCATCCTATATACAGCAACTAGCAGGATGTACAACTACAACATACAACTATCTAGTGGGGCTTTGGGGAGAAAAAGGGAAAAAAGGGAGGAGGATTGGCAATAGATGTCAGCTCAGGGCCAGTCTTCCTCAGCAAAAAGAGGAAGATTGGCATGGACGTTAGCTCAGGGCTGATCTTCCTCACAAAAAAAAAAAAAAAAAACACTTTGCAGAACATCTTATCCCGTATCGACAGCATGCTTAACGATATCTCAATAATTTCTTGAAAAATGAAACCTGCCTTTCTTTGGGTGAGGGTTATTAGAAATGGAATTGTACCAAGGAGCTGTTATTCAAAGACCACTTCTTCTGATCAACATTTCTCAGGTGTCCATCTATGCGTCTCCAGACAAACGGAATCAAACACATTATGCTTTGGAAGCATCATTGAAGCTACTTGATTTTTATGAAAATTACTTTGATATCAACTATCCACTCCCAAAACTAGGTAGGTTCATTCCACATCATTGCCTTTATTTTTGCTTATAGAACTTGCTTTGATTTCTTTCTTCTTTATATGTGATTTAAATGGGCACTGAAGAGGTTTAGTTAGTCCAGGAAGCGGAGATGTTCCTCAGAGATGGTCCTTGAGTGTAAAAAATAAAGTATTTATGAAAAGCCCAAGTAGTGTGGCTCATTTCTCTATTCTTTTATCAGGTTTAATATTAAAACAGCTGCATTGCATATTAGATTTAACTGGATGAATTTTCTGGAGCACATTTTTTTTTCTATACCATATTTGTACAAAACCAGCAATCTTTTATAAAAGTTGCCAAAGGTTTATGTAAACAGCTGAAAATTGTCCCTCCATCTGTTATCTATAGTGCATTTGAGGTTGGAAGATAAGACTGTGGTATAGATTGAAAAAAAAAAGGTTCGGTGGAAATAGTTTCAACGTGGTAGTTGTAGATCTTTGCATAACAGGATACACACAGTCTATCTTGTTTTTAATTTTCTATCTTAAAAAATAAAAGTTGTGATTTTTATAATGTTGCAGAACATATAAAAACCATGGCTTAAGTTTTATAACTTACATAGATTAGTTTTTAGAGTTTCTGACACTGACTAAACATTTTTTTCCTTTGGGGCATTAGGACATACTACTCATCATGTCCTTCCTTCTCTTTCCCCTCAACCTCCATGCAGTTTTTCTTGGAGATGGTAAAAAGGACCATCAAAAGACATCCCAGGGGCTTATTCCTATAGTTCCTGAGTCTCACTGTATTATTATAGTGCAGGTTCTATATACCTGTTAGTACAGATATACTCAATTCAGTTTACCCATAATGCACTGCTGTCCTCTATGTCAAAAGTCAAAGAGAGATCAAATAACAGCCGTCAACAATCTTATGTTGTTCTTGAAAAATGCAACCTTGAAGATCACATTAAACGTATTTTAAAACTACCTGAAAAGAAGCATGAAGTTTAAGAAAAAATAGAGCAGATATAAGCCTCTCTGATGGCTATAGGAAATAATCCAACTAATATAAAATCATCAATGCAATTTAGAAAAGGAGTCAGTCCCACATTTGAAGTGCTAATGAATACTAATCTTTATTAGTGCTAATTTACTTTTTGATTGTGTTATAAATATTTGTTTTTATCCACTAGAATTAGCCAGTATTAATTCCAGACAATGTAATTACAAGCTGAGAGACTTGGTTCATTTCAAACTTTAAAAAAATTACCTTCCTTTTTATCCAAACGGTACTTCTTTCAAAATGGCCTGGCAGCATAAAAAGAAAGGATTCCAAGTTTAAATATTAGCCAGAGATTTTCTAACCTACATGAAGTCATTGGCAAAGGATGTACATATACACACACACCGATGTAATATAGATTAATATACCTTATGCCTGAGTTGCTTAAAGACGATGAAATTTCACTTTTTTCCCCCAAGGCTTTGTTAAGAGGTAAAGGAAAAATCAATGTTGAAAAGGAGATTGAGATCAGAAAGAATTGATGCCCACAGCTTTTTTCTTCTGCTATCTTAGAAGGACACTTGTTCATATTAGAGGCCATATTTTCTTGAAATATTAATTGAAATATTAACTATAGAGATTGTTCCTAAAAGGCATTCTCCTGAAATTAAAATCCCGCATTTTCTCTTTTTTGTAGAAATAGTTCATTATATGTTTTAATGAATCTCAAACATAGAAATTATTTGATAACTTTTATTTTCAAAGTTTCTCAGTAGTACTAATATGAAATACAATATGAGTGTTTGTTACAAAATTATTTTCTTAGCAGTAATGCACCCAAGGTATTTTCAGAGTTTGACACTTTTGGGAAAAAATGGTTAAATGTCAATAAGTTACTTCAGCTACAACCAAAACTATATTGATAGAATTTATTCTGCTTGATAATGGGTACTGATTATTTTCAGTGGAACTACAGAACACCATCTCACTGTGAAGATATTCTTGGTATTTTCAGAAAGTCTGCTTATATACTCTGAAAGGATCATGACGTGTTTGAGAAGAAACAAATCCCACTTCTGGTGTGGAAGCCATAATGATCAAGTGTGGTTGTTCTTATTTCTTAGATCTAGTTGCTATTCCTGACTTTGAATCTGGAGCCATGGAAAATTGGGGCCTCATCACATATAAAGAGACGTCACTGCTGTTTGATCCCAAGACCTCTTCCATTTCCGATAAACTATGGGTCACCAAAGTCATAGCCCATGAACTAGCACACCAGGTACCTGGCACTCATGACATTCTCTTAGTATCTGTCCAAAAGAGCATTGTACAGCACACCTCCAATCTCTCTGAAACAACATAAAATCATATCCTTTTACTCTAGAGGGGACTTTAGGGATTATCAAACCAAATGCAATATGTCAAGTAGCAGAGGGCTCAATCTCTAGATTATGGGACTCATACAGGAATTTTATCACAAGAGAAGTGGCCACTATATCCTCCAAAACTCTTCAAGGCAAAGCCTTCAAATGTCTTTTCATAAAGAAGGATGGGGTGTAGGCAGATACATAGAGTACAGAATTGGAAACCCTGCAAATAGAGATTTCTATTCAAAATATTTCTCCTTACACCCCCTAGTACTGTGGCATTCCAATCTAGTGCAAAATCAATCTCCCTTCAACTGGGACCTGTGGTTACATGGCCATAATGAAGTACTTCAAGTCCAAGTACTCGTGGGCAGCTGACCCTGGACACATTACCTAACACCTCAAACTTCAGTGTCCTTGTCTATAGACTAAGTTAATAATAGTTTCTGCTTCTTGAAACTGCTGTGAGGATTATGAATAAGTGTCAGTGCTTGTCACATTGTAGTCACTCAATAAGCATTAGTTATTAATGAAGACAACGACCACTACTACTACCATTTCTTGCAGAATAAGATTTCCAAGACCCATCTATCAACACTATATTACATAAAAACATGGAACTGTAAAACTAGCTCTATAGATATCAGAGGCTATTTCCACTCTACTTCATTCTGAAAATCCCCAGTAACACAGTGAACTATTAAGGGCCCTGGAAATTCTTTTTCACCATATAGGCAAATATCATTCTGTTGTAGAAGCTGGTAATATCTCTTATTTTTTATTTATTTTTCTGTGGGGAGAACTAGCCCAGAGCTAACATCCGATGCCAATCCTCCCCTTTATTCTTGAGGAAGATTGGCCCTGAGCTAACATCTGTGCCCATCTTCCTCTACTTTATGTGGGATGCCGCCACAGCATGGCTTGACAAGCAGTGCGTCAGTGCGTGCCCGGGAGCCAAACCTGCGAACCCCGGGCCGCCAAAGTGGAGCGCGCACACTTAACCGCCTGCGCCACCGGGCCAGCCCCCTATATCTCTTATTTTTAATTTTTAACTTTATCCTTTATCATCATCATAATAATGTTTTATTGCGGTTTTTTTTGCTGAGGAAGATTGGCCCTGAGCTAACATCTGTGCCAGTTTTCCTCTATTTTATATGTGGGTCACCACCACAGCATGGCTGATGAGTAGTGTAGGTCCATGCCCGGGATCCAAACCTGCGAACTCAGGCTGCCTAAGCAGAGTGCGCTGAACTTGAACCACTAGGCCACGGGGATGGCCCAGTTTTTTTTTTTTTTAAGTCAGTGAACTAAGTACCCAATTACATAGGAGCCATGCTCGGCACTGTACTTTGAGAACATATGGGCAGCTTCTTCTGGTTAGGATCTCTCCACTGGCCCATCTTAGGGGTTTTGATCATTAGTCACTGGTAACTCTAAAGCACTTGACTGAGTCTGGGGATTCCTAATCTTTCTGCCCAATGTTCATAGGGAAATTGTTGGAGAGCTGTACCTCTGAGGCTCCATGCTCCCTCTGGGCCTTTCTTTAATAGCTTCTCTTTCATGGAGATGCAGAGTCTAGGGCTGAAATTTTCCAAGGCAAAAAATTAGAATTTTTGCCTCGACTATTTTGTGTCCCCATTGATCTCCATATGACCATGTCACTCCTGTCCATAAAACCCTGGAAAAGACTCCCAATTCCAGCTGGGTGAGTCAAGGGTCCATAGCATGGCATACAAGGTCCCCATAATGCAGCCCTTCTCTACCTCTTACCGACACCATAAGCTTTAGGCATCCCAGACTACTTGCCATTTCCTGAGCATGCAGGATTGTGTTGCTCCTCTATGTTTTTGCTCCTGCTACCTAATCTGCCTAGGGCACACACCACTCCCAACATGCCTGAGGACCACTTGCAAGACTCATGAAATCCTGAGTACAACTTTTCTAACTATTCTACATGCTCTCCCAGAAGAATTGATTCTTTCCTCAATCCTCTCTGTACAGACATTGATCATAGCACCAATAACACTTTATTGCATTTACCTGTCTACCAGTTGACTTCCATCATTTGTTATGGAGGCAGAGGCTCTTATACTTCTAACATATGGCATGGTGCCAGAAACATAGTAGGTTCTCAATAGATATTTACCAAATGAATGAATAAACCACTTTTAGTAACTGGTGAAGTGACCAGAATCAGCTCAACCCATATTTCTCATATTCATGACTTCTAAATTGAGGAAACACCTCCTGTCCCTTCTCAGAATGCCCTTGGAAAGATTGATGCCCACTTGCAAAACGATCTGAGGGTCATCAGAAAAGGAATAGAACTTAAATAGTTTCTGGAAGCTACAGATCTAGCTGTTCTGTTCTATAACTGTAACAGCCTCTTCTGAATTTTGGAATCTTTTTGTGTAAGTTTCCCATCCTTCTGGAGACTGCAATCTTAAAATAGATAAACTAGATTCACAGTATTGGGCATATAGTCTAAATAAACAAATAAAATATAAAAGTATGTGAAAAAATAGTAATATTTGAAATATTTGTGTTATAGATCAAATATAAGTCAAGGGTAAATTTCTATTTAGATTATCCTTATGCATCCTTTTTATTTTATTTATGTATATTTAAAATCTCAGACCTTTATTCACTTTAGTGGCCAAGTTAATCCCTGGAAGTAAGTCAGGGCAGAGGTTAACAGCTAAATTTACTCGTCAGTGACATTATATAACAATCTGAGAGTCCTAAATGAATTCTTATGGTTCTCTTGAGTACCTACTAATTAATATAAAGAGGTGACTTCTCCAAAGATATTTTGGTTTCTATCTCTCCTTAGACTGTTACTATACATCGACGACAAGGTGAGATTATACTTACCGTGCAAGAAAGAAAAACAACGCTACAAAATGTTTCCTTTTCTCCCTTAATATTCAATATAATAGCTAGGAAATGTTGGGGGGATAGACTGGAAGGGAAGGCGGGGAATTCAGGAAAAGGAAGGTGTGCAGAGAGAAAAGGGTAGCAAAGATAGAGGGGAGGCCTTAACTACTAAAACAGAGAAGTTAGCACCCATTATATTTTTTGCTGCAGTTAATATTTTTTTATATTTGTTTAACTTCTAATAGCATTAAGTTTTTATCTCCTAGTGGTTTGGCAACCTGGTTACAATGGAATGGTGGAATGATATTTGGCTCAATGAGGGTTTTGCAACATACATGGAACTTATCTCTGTTAATGCTACGTATCCAGAGCTACAATTTGTAAGTTCACAATTTGGTATATCATACCCACATGCCCTAAGGAATCACCAATTTACTATTAAAATTTTTGGTAAATGCCAAAGAAAAAACAACATAGCCTCATGTTTTTGAATCGTAGTGTTTTTTTTGATATACAAAAGAGATTGTATCAGTTTGCTAGAGCTGCCATGACAAAATACCACAGACTGGGTGACTTAAATAACAGAGATTTATTTTCTCACAGTTCTGGATGCTATAAGTCTGAGAGCAAGGTGATAGCAGGTTTGGTTTCTTCTGAGGCTTCTTTTCTCGGCTTACAGATGACTGCCTTTTCACTGTGTCCTCACATGGCCTAGTCTCTGTACGCAAACATCCCTGGTGTCTCTGTTTCCAAATTTCCTCTTCCTATGAGGACAGCAGTCAGACTGGATTAGGGGCCAGCCTAAAGTCCTCATTTTAACTCAATCCCCTCTTTAAAGGCCCTATCTCCAAATACAGCCACATTCTGAGGTACTGGGGGCTAGGGCTTCAACATATGAATTTGGGGGGAGGAGGCACATTTCAGCCCATAACACACAGATCATAGAACTAGATGGTTTTAGAGAATAATCAACATAAATCCCTCACCCAAAATTTGTGGACAGAGAGCACAAATAGCACAAATATACAGCTGTGTATGTGGGGTGAGAGGAGAGAATATCACTGTCCATAACAATGATATAGGACAAGACAATGCCCATGGCTATAGATCCTGTGCAGAGTTCTTGGCATGCTATCTGAATTGAGCATGACTGGGGGCACACTCCTCTAGAATTTCCAAAGGGCCAGTTCACTTCCCCAGAATGCGTGAAAAGATGTCTTCAAACATGTCTTGTTTTATTGGCATAAGGGGGTCTGAACACCACATATCAAGGTGGTTCATTGTAATGGGTAATTATCTCTTTAAGGTAGACATTTGGTCCAGCGTGGTATAGACAGACATGGATTCAAAGTCAGTGTCTTCTTATTTGCTATGTGTTGAATCTGTGGTTTAATCTCAAAACTTCATATATTCTCACTTATAAAATGTATATAATGCATTTCCCTTAGAGTATTGAAGGGATTGCAGATGATGCATGTAAGGTCCTGGCACGCAGCGAGTGTTCACTAAATGGGCACATTAGTCTTATTTCTGTATCCAAGGGCTTGGTACATGGTAAACATTCATGCAATGTCTGAGAGAATGTTGAGTTTATGCCTTTATGAAGTAGAGACTTAGTGAAAGGGGAATATATGAGGGAAAAGAAACATCTTGCAAGAAATATTGATTGAATAGTTACTTCTAAGAATATCTTACTAAACCTAACATGTTTTCTATTGCTTTGAGAGTGTCAAATTGAAATTGAAAAAGTTTTCTTCCCTGTTTAGGATGACTATTTTTTGGACGTGTGTTTTGAAGTAATTAAAAGAGATTCGTTAAATTCATCCCGTCCTATCTCCAATCAAGCAGAAACTCCTACTCAAATACAGGAAATGTTCGATGCCGTTTCCTATAACAAGGTAGTAAATGCTGTGACAAGTGGAAGCTCTGCTTTCCGGAGAAATATAATGAGGCCAGTAAATTCAACAGATTATTTTGTTGATGCCAGGTTACTGCTACCTGTTTCACTTTTTATTCTATTTGCTGTTCATTTCTCAGACATTAACATGCTCCATAAAATTCAAGCTTCCTTTGTAAACGTATCATACTACCTTTTCCTTTAATTTGTTTTTTGTTTTTTTGTTTTTTTTTAGGGAGCTTGTACTTTGAATATGCTCAAAGATTTTCTGAGTGAGGAGAAATTCCAGAAAGGAATTATTCACTACTTAAAGAAGTTCAGCTATAGAAATGCTAAGAATGATGATTTGTGGAGCAGTCTGTCAAATGTAAGTCATGTGTTTGGTTACAGTGGACTGTTGTTATACCCGAAAAGTGATAAGCTAGTTCTGAGAGTTTATAAATAGTTATATTGTCAGTCAACAACTATTTATTCCACTTGCCACCCTGCCAGGGTTAATAGACATAACGCCTTTCTTTTTCCTCTGGAACCATACTAAACGAGGGTGATGCACTGGGTTAGCCACAAGGGTCCGATATTTGACCTCCTTCTCTTTGGTTTCACATCTAGGGTTAACCCTACATTTCTGTCTTCTCTTTTTCCAAAATCTTTAACAACTGTCATTCCTGCCATGTAACACCTAATCTTCTCTGCCCAAATTTTAAGGTTGAACTCTTCTTGCTCAACTTTATTTCCTAACATATATTCTCTGTTGAGTGAGACACATTTTCCCCCTCATAGCAAGAAATCCTGTTCAATCCTATGACTTTGTTTCAAGTGCCCTTGTGACCTCAAATACCCTTTCTTCTTCCCAACAGTTCAAATGCTATCTACCTTTCGTGATATAGCTGAGATTTCACCTCCTCCTTCCAGCCCTCATTGGTTTGCCTTTCTTCTAAATACCTAGAAGTGCATTTGTGAATCTGTTCCACACAGTGACATTCTCTTTTATTGGTTTCTATTGGTTCAATACTAACAATGATAATAATATTAATAAAATTTGCTGAAGAGCAAGAATCATGTCTATTCTTTTTTTTTAATGCCGTGGCACCTAGCATACTATAGATTCTATAATCCTGATTGACAGTTAATGATTGATTAAAGAACACATGGTCCCTTTGTCATCGGGACTCGTGTAGCATAATAGGTAAGACAAAGCAGAAAACGTGCAGTCAACTCAGATGATTCTAATAATTATTAAAATAATCTTAAATTTCCTACTGCAAGGAAAATTATCTTTTAAAGAAGTATTGAACTGGCAAAGCTTGTGCCTGCAAGTAGAAGAAACCTAAGCCATAAAGAAGAGGTCCTCTCTTCTTTATAAGCACTTGTGTCCCAGGGACAGTAACAATATTGTTCAATATTTGTATAGCACTTTACAGTTTAAAAAGAAATTTCATGTGCATTCTCTCATTTAATTTTTTTGTGTGTGTGTGCCCTTATAAAATCTGGACTCTCATGGTCTAATTTACATGTGATTTTGTGGTCAAACCAAGTCAAGTAATTAAAATTTTTTTCTAAGTAGCTCAAATCTTTTACTCACATTTCTTGAAAATCACAAAAGGGATCAAAATACATAGTCCTCAGTTAATACTTATAAAAATGCTATTTACTATCTATTTCCATCACATCAGGCAGGTGATCCAGATGGTCTCTCTCTCCACAATTCCTCCTAAACTTCTCAACACCAAGCCTACATTGCTTTTCTCTCCCACTCTCCTCCTTTTCCCCCTCCCTTGCTATGCATGTGTATATGCATGTCTCTGTGTGTGTGTGTACGTGTAGACACCAGCCTAGCCTTTCTTCAACAAGGAAGAATCTGTCTTTGGTATGCATAGTGGCTGTAGGGAGGATTAAAGGAGAAATCTGGCCAACAATTACAGGATTCTTTTAGACCAATTGTGAACATTCCTAAGTTAATTTTTGTCACATCATGCTTATAATCATCTCAAGAAGGTGGGCATTCTTACCCATTTTTACAGATGGGAAAACTAATACTAAAGGAGAGATTTGCTCAAAATCATAAACCAAGTGAGTGATGGAGCCAGTACTTAAAACCTGTCTTCTGACTCTAAGCCCAACATTCATTCCTTCAATTGCATCACAGCTTCTTTCTAGTAATCAGGAAAGTCTCCCATCTAACCTTCCCCTAAAGGTCTTAAATTCTAGTTGACCCCCTTCTGATGCCAAATGAAATTTTGGTATGAAAATGATAAATTTCTGGAAATTTCTTACTCGGTGTTGTGTCACATAACGTGTTCTAATGTTCTAATACATGTTCTAATACATGTCAATAGCAACTTGGGAATCAGAAGAATTCTTTGTTGTTATTTTTCTTTTTCTTTTCTTCTTTTTTTTTTTTTAGCAAGGAAGATTGGCCCTGAGCTAACATCCACTGCCAATCTTCCTCTTTTTGCTTCAGGAAGATTGTCCCTGGGCTACCATCTATGCCAATCTTCCTTGATTTTGTATATGGGACACTGCCACAGCATGGTTTGATGAGCATTGTGTAGGTCACCGCCTGGGATCACAACTGGCTAACCCTGGGCCGCCAAAGCGGAGCACATGAACTCAACTACTATGCCACGGGACCAGCCTCTGTTGTTATTTTTCATAAAATCCTTTAATAGCACTTGAGAGCCTTAGACAGTGTGTATATCATTTTTCCCATCTACAGTTTCCCTTAGAGCATTAACTCCTGGTGGTTCAAGGATTGATCACCAAGTTGGTGATTTTCTTAGGTCTCATTTCAATTCTGAATTCAGAGTTTATTGTGCATCTACTACATGCTACTGTGGTAGTCATTGAGAATACCCACGTAAGTAAAGGCATTGCCTCCACTGTCCAGGAATTTATAATATGATAGGAGAAAGTTCATATTAGATGCAGTTGCCTAAATGCTAAATAAGGTTGTGAGTAACTTGCACAATAGAAGATTGTGGAAGAAGAGGGAAGGGAAGATATGAAAGGAAAATTCAACAAATAGATGTATCCCTAAAACGGTTATTCTACCACATTGAACTTCTTTAGAAAACTTAAAAAATACATATATATGAAAATTGAATTCACCTAGACATAGTAATGAGCATAGCAATTTATGAAAAGGAAAAGGAAAAAAGGTATCTTTGCAGTGACTATATGAAATACACAAAAGTTACTTATATATAGAAAAAAAGAGTAACTTTTGTGTATTTTCTATGGTCACTGAGAAGACATCTTTTTTTTCATTTTCATGAATTGCTATGCTCATTATTATGTCTAGATGAAGCAAATTTTTGTATATCTGTGCTAATAAATATCTGCATTCAGGTCTAATATGCATATTCTGCCAACTTTCAGTGCTCAAATAATAGTGCTGTTTTATTCTTGTTTTATAGAGTTGTTTAGAAGGTGATTTTACATCTGGTGGATTTTGTTATTCTGATTCCAAGGCAACAAGCAACACAGTAAGTATAGAGATGTATAGAGGAGAAGAGATCTGGGGCATCATCTGGCCCAGAGTGAGCGTAACATGTAGACTAGCCCGGCTGTCCCTTTAAATAACTGGAGAGGGAGAGAGACTCCACAATTTTCCTTCAAAAAAAAGCTGACTGAAGAAGGAATGTTCAGGCCATTTAGGGGATGACGCTGTTACTAGTATATTTTTGTTGTTGTCATTTGGCTTTCCCACAACCCCACTGCTAGCTAAAAATATCTCCGCTCAAAATTCTTCTGAGTGGTTACTGCTGCATTGGCATGCTCTAGGCTCTGAAAAATGCCAAACCAAATACATTGTTAGGTTTGGAAGTAGAATAAATGGCTTTCTTGAGGTCCTGTCTTTTTGTTTACTCCTAGGAAGTTATCGAAGCACTTTAGGAGAGAGAAAAGAAAGTCATCATGAAAAAAAAGGCAAACTTTTTTTAAAAGAGACGTGGTAATCCCACAAGTTATGGTTTCTAAAAGAAGATTCAGCATCATCCAGTGATCAGAAATCCATACTAGAAGCTAGGAAGCTAGAGATTTTATTCTCCATTCAATATACCTCTATTGATATAATATTGTTCCTTTGATATATTAAAGCTTCCCTAAAGACAGACATTTCCCTTCTAAGCCACCCCCCTGGATTCCATCATTATTAAAACGGAGAGCTATTTTCTATTTTTTATTTTGAAAGGGAGCAGGAGGGAGGCTCCAGTCCTAAGCCTTTCCTCTTGGCTTTTCCTGCCCTGTGTTAACCCTCAGGCTCCCACATATCTCCCTCCTTCATTCAGGTAACTTGCAGAAAGCAGCCCTGGGTGGGCAGCCCCTGAACAGTTCCCACACAGCTCTGCCTGAGTGCTCCCCTTGCCCTCCCCAAGCCTGGTTTCTGGCATCCAAGGAGGTCCAAATTTCTGATCTGTCTTCGGTTTATCTCCTCTGTCTTGAGTTACCACAGTCACTTGTCATTTCAGCTCGCCTTTCTGGAGGAAAACGCGGAGGTCAAAGAGATGATGACTACCTGGACTCTGCAGAAAGGCATCCCCCTTGTGGTGGTTCAACAAGAAGGGCGTTCACTCAGACTGCGACAGGAGCGCTTCCTGAGCGGGGTTTTCGAAGAGGAGCCTGAGTGGAGGGCCCTGCAGGAAAGGTGGCTGCTTTTCTTCTGTTGGACTAGTTACCTGAGTCTGCTCGTTATTTCATCAGCTTTCTTTCAGCTTCTCTGGTAACTTTGTGGAATGCTATTTCTACACAGAAATCAAAGGCCTAAACTAGCCTTGACAACAGATTTAAAGAGCTTCAGGTTGCCCAGACTGCAGGATTCAGCAGCAGTGTTCTTAGAAATTTCACGGCCACCTTTAGAATCTCAGCTCTGATGCAGAGAGTAGTCGGTTATATCTCCATTATAAAATACCCTGACTCTTTTCAATACTAGGTTTCTGGGCCCTAATAAATTGTGTGAATGGCCCATACCTGGGAAGTATTGTGACAGCTATACATCTTACCAGAAAAGAAAAGATATTCCCATGTGATAAATTAAATGCAAAAACCTCCTGTTCCCGTTTGTTTTTCAGTAATAGACTATAAATGTAATGTCCTAAAACATATGATGTTCTTAGCAATTATGAAAGCAAATCCAATTCACCAGTATGTCGTCTTGTTCACCAGCCTATCCTTAGGAAACTTGTTAAAGGCTTTGCTGAAATCAAGGAACACAACACTGTCTATATTTCTCTGGTCTATTAGCCCTATCAGCAAGATGAATGAGGTTAATTTAAAATGAAATAATCCGAGTGAATCTGTGTTGGCTCTTATGATTATTATTTCTTTTTCTAAGGAACTAGCTGTCTAATAACAATTCTAGAATTTTCCTGACAATCAGAAGCACATTCAAGGTCTCTAACACATAGAATATACTGTTTTCCCTTTTGTTTCATCAGTTGCCTATTTCGAATCCAATAGCAACTCTTGCACAACTTCTCTAGGTACACATCCTTCCATTTTTCTCTATGTCCTTCTGAAGGCCGAATCTCAGAGAGCTTAGACCATATGTAGCTTGACAATACAGCCTGAAATATTTAATGTTTGATCCATTATTGAGAAAGCAAGACTCATAATTTCGTAACTTATCAAAATGTCACCAGAGAGTTCAATGGTGTGGATGGCCCAGAATAATAAATGTTTACTATGATGATCTATATGGTTCCTCTATCTGAGACAGTATTACTATTATAGTATTACTATAGTAATAGTATTACTACTATAAAATTACTGCCCTCTGATTCATGCCTATCCAAACTCGTGAAATGCTACTCTCCCTCTCTTTATTCCAGATATGTTTATCTGGAAGAATCCCTTTCCTTCCAGAGCGAAGATCATCCAGGAATCTCAATCCATTAAGTCTTGGCAATATCTGTGTGTCTGTTTTTACCTTTTTGTGTAAATATTTCAATTGTTTTGTTAATTATCTATACTTTGTGGGTTAGCAGGTAGATTATCCCTTCTGACCCTTTACTAGATGGAGTATGTTTCTTTCATTGTTTTATATTTGTCTGAGGATTAATGGGCACATTCTCAGTTACTCTTCTTTCTGTTTTATACCTGTTGGTATTTTCAAGCATTTGACTTTACATGTGCAGGATTACTATAGCAAATATGGCTTGACGTGATAGAGGAAATGAATTCCAGAAGCTGCTAGAAAACTACTCAGAAAAAAATAGTCAATTTCTGTTATTTACCATAGTAGGGCCATTGAAAAGTAACTGAGCCCTTTTCCTCCAATCCATTCTGCTTTTCTGCTCTCTGAACTTGGCTGACCTGCAGATCCTAGACTGTGGCACACTGACCACTTACTCCAAGTCACTTAGCATTTGAAGGTCGGACGTCGGTAGCTTTGTTGAACAAAAGGATAAATGGAAAATCACACCGAGTAAGATCTTTATCTCTTAAGGTTTTTCCTACAGCTTTGGTTGGATTATTTGAACTAATATCAGGCTGCCAAAGTTTTTGGAAATGTGAAAGGAAGATTGTATTTTTTTCCTCTTACTTAGAAGAAAGCATTAGCACAACTTGTGGTATGATATTTGGACAGCAAATGACACAGGTAATTGTGACAGAGTTCAACTAGGTATACATTGCTGCACCTTCATAATCATCGTGGAGGTATTTGTGCATACCCAAGGATCTGCTAGGCTTAGCCTATAAAACTTATAAGGCCATTGACAGTGTGAAGGCTGGGTGATTAGGTGCCTTTATAGCCTATCTGAGTCTGACAAGGTGAAAATTGAAACGGCCATTCATTTATTCTGTAACGGTCTTCATTTTCTAACATAGGTACCTTTGGCATATCCCACTGACCTACTCCACGAGTTCCTCTGATGCAATACACAGACACATTCTAAAATCAAAGACAGGTAAGGAACTAATTAGCCAAACAGGTATTTCAGTTCTGAAATTAAACATGTTCTGAGCTATTTGGAGGAAAGATATTGTAAATAAATCTAATAATAATGGATTTATGTAGGGGGAAGTTCTCATCTATCCATATATTAGTTACCAAAAGAACTCTGTAGCTAGGAAGTCTCTTGTGCTTTTAGCATTTAGAGATAGGTTTTATTTATATCAAGAAATGATGGCCTCCTGGCGTATGTCTTTTAATACCTATTATTCCAGCTCTTACGCCATGAGGCAAAAACGTATAGAGGAAAAAAGCATACTCTTTGGAATTGATTGGCCTTGGATTCAAATCCTCACTCTGTCACCTAATAAATGTGTGGCCTTAAGAAAATTTCTTAACTCTTCCTAAGCTTCAATTTTCTCATCTTAGTTTGAATGGCCTCACCGAGTTATTGAGATAATATGATAATGTTATTTTACCACCTAGTATAATATCTGTCATATTAAAAATACATAATATAATTTTAATTTCTCCTTTAAACTTTGCTGAAATGTGAGCATGTTTCCATCGTAATATCATATTCAGCCTGAAGTCCTTATTTCACCCAAAATAAGGACTCGACAAATGGATCACCTATTTACATATACATATTTCAACCACCAGTAACTAAACCTTGACACAAGGCCACCAATAAATCATGCCAAATTCAAGTCATGCTCATCATCTGGCTCACTAGGCCCTTGCATGCCTCTTAGATTTGCAGAGACTGTTTTTGAGAACCAATTTAGCAGTTCTTTTCATGTGAATTTTATTTGCTTATTAATTTAAAAGACTATCATTTCCAAAAGAAACCATCCAGTGGACTATGAAAATGAATATCATCATGACTCTTCCAAAACTCTGTTTTTCCATTGATTTATTAATAATAGTATGGAAACTAACATTTTTGGAGATGTTCCTGGTGTGTATGTTGATAATGAAATGCCCATGACAATTTCCTCCTCTTAGATACTCTGGATTTACCTGAAAAGACCAGTTGGGTGAAATTCAATGTGGACTCGAATGGCTACTACATGGTTCATTATGAGGGGCATGGATGGGACCAACTCATCACACAGCTGAATCGGAACCACACACTTCTCAGACCTAAGGACAGAACAGGTCTGATTCATGATGCGTTTCAGCTAGTAAGGTAATGCAAAATTTCATCTGATTTCACAGGAAATAACTGATCCATAACCTGATACTCTAGATTTCAAAATCAAATGTTCAATGTTGATCGTTCATATGATATGGATCTGAATGGAGGTCAAATACTGGCCACTAGGCCAAAGCCTACCCACTGATGAGGTATTTTTACCCACACAGTGTTTAAAAATTTAATCCACATTTGAAAATGGGGAGAATTTTATATAAAAATCTTGACTTCTGGAGTCTCTTTAAAAATGAGAAGATTTGGCAACTGTGGGCCTTCGTTCCCACACGGCAGCCACAGAGGAGATTGCAGTGGGCAGATCCCGCTTTCGGCCGTGCCTGCACTTTCCCATGCACCACAGCTCCAAAGGGTGCACAGGAGTGGCCTGCTTCACTCAGAGTGGAGCCTTTAAGCATTTAAGCTTTTGACCACAGATTTAAAATTTGTTTACGCTATTAGCTTGCTATTTCGCCAAATATCTATGTAATCTGCTGAACAAAAGAACAAATATAGTCTTAACCTTTACAATTTTAAATGAGTTGTTAGCCTAGGGCATAATGCATTCATTACTTTGCTCACATTGGAGAAATCAATATGAAATTGGTAGGGAAATGAAGGAAGAATTGGCTGCTTATGTTATGTCCTCTTCAGACTTTCCTGGAAAGACAAAGTGTTTTCTTTCCTTTCCCATTTATTATCAACAGAATAATATGTAGAACAAATCAGGTCACAACATCGCCAATGGAAACAATATTGGGGTCAGGTGGACTATTATGCACTGTAAGCTTTTCCTATTCCGAGAATTACTGTAATGTACTCACTTTATTCAGTGTGACATATTATTTCCTTTCAGATGCCTATTTAGGTCAAATTGAGGGAAAGTAACCAGCAGGACATCTCTCAGGCAAAGCCTCTTTGTGCAACAGAATTCCCTAGTTAGAAAAGGGAGAGGTTTGAGAGCTTAATCCTCAGTCCCATAGGTCTCAGGAACATCGTGGTAGCATAGCACATCGGGGGCCAGGACTAGGAAAAACACCCTCCTACATCTGAGTGGATGCATGAGAAACTAGGTGAGAAGTAGGCTGTTGTTAATTGAAGGAAGTTTGCTCAAAGGAGAAACTCTGAGCGGATTGCAGAGAAGATAGATTAAAAATTTAAGACTAGGAAGAATGAAGAATATTGACAACTCAGCAAATGAAAGCCAATCTTTCAAGTAACTGTAAAGTCTTTTTTGCTGTTTCTAGCCTATAAATTTATGTAGTTTAAATTTAGCAGAAAGAACCCTACAGTTATTGATGTATCAGTGGAAAACCAATAATATTTTCTTCAAAAGGTGGACAGGTTAGTGAAGTTCATTAAGAGTACAAAATATTGGTTTAAAATAGGTGAATTCAAATACTACCTCTTCACTTATTATTTGACTTTGGGCAAGTTATTCAACATTTTTAAGCCTAAATATTCTAGTCTTTAAAACTCCAGTTATAAATAATAATGTATATCATACAGGGTTGTTTTGAGGATTGCGTAAGATAATGAAGATAAAGTGCTAAGTGCAGAACTTGCTCAATAAATATCAGCTGTTAGCATTATTAGTATTATCTGGTATAAATTCTTTAAAAGATCATGTGTGTTGGATAGGAAGATGATGTGACACAGAAAAATGTACTTCAAATAATGTTAAGTCTGAATAAAGCAGAATATAAGTGTGTGTATTATATGTTTGCAGCTACATAGGAAAAAAGTAAGCTAAAGGTGGCGGGAAAAAAAAAAAAACAGAAGGAAATATCCAAAGTGTTATTAGTGAATGTGTAGAGTAATGAAATTATGTCTTTTTTCCCCTCTTCTCTAATTTCTGATTGTTTTGTAACTTGTTTATATTACTTTTATAATAAAAGTAATTGCATAAGGAAACAATTTAAAACTCTCATAATAGATCTAACTATTTTTACTTGTTACTCTCCCTCGGTAATAAATGTCTCTTCCTTCCCAGCTTTGTGAAATATCTATTTAAGAGTTAAAGGAAGTAATCAATGATCACATTTAGTTTGGAGACAAAATTTGACCCAGAAATGGATATTTAATTGGATTTTCATACTTATTAAATATAATTTAAAACTTAGATCTCATCTGAGTTGAGTGGAATTAAAATGACAGCTTTAATTTCCTTACGGAAAAACTTTGTGTTTCTTTTAGTCTTATACCGTAAAAAGTTCCAAAGTGGTTCTGTAGGAATATGGTTTTATTTCACAAAGGTACCATTTAGCTAAACTGTATATAAACAAGCAGCTACAGGTTTTTCCTGTGGGCTGAAGTGTATGCTTATATATGTGTTCAGTCTTTAAGGTAAACAAACATTCTGATAACGTTTAGTGCATTGATCATAGCGGAGAGCAGATGGTAAGGAGCTGGATTTTTATTAAACAATTAATAACTATATAAAAAGAAAAAGAGTCCCTTTTAAATGAATATTAAGACTGAATTTTTTTAAAGTAGGCATATATAAAAGTAAAGGTTTCTAATAGTGGCATTTGTTTCAGTGAGAAATAAATTAGCCTGGGCCAAAGAGAAAAACAGGGTTAATATAAAGTAATGTTTATGTGTTAAACATTCTTTTTTAAATCGTGACCCTAAAATATGATACCTAAGTTCTTCCCTTTGCTGCTCCTCCAAGTATCAAAGGTGCTGTATATTATGATACTAACATGTGAGAAGGAATAGTGATATTTCGTGGATTTGTGTTGTAAAAAATACAGCAGATCATAGAATCATAGAGTATATGGTCCAGCCCTCCGTCTCCAGATGGAAGTTTTGGAAAATTTTTTGTAAGTCTGTTTTAAAGTCTGTTTTGTAAGTATGTCATTGTGATTGAAAAGAATAAAGTCATAATAGAAGTGGTTTTGTAGATTTCACTTCTTTCTAGTTTAAGTTCCCTCTTTTTAAATAAGGATTTAAAGTTTAAAAAACTCAAAGGAAGTAGGGCATTTTGTTACTGAAAAATTCAACAGAGACATCCCTTGTCTGGAGTCTGTTTCTGTATCAGACTATTGTGCTTAATCTGGAAGTCTGATGCTGGCAAAAATGGGTTATAGACCCTGTGGGGACACAGGTCCTCTCAGAAACACATCAGAACCACTTTACAAAAGTGGCAATATCATGGTTTATTTCCTCTGCAGAAGAGACCGTTAACATTTTAGTCTTCAGAATAATAGTTTTCTTGTATGTTTTTCTTATGAAAAGAAAATGTAGAGAAGACATGTAACTTTAAGATCTAAATAAATTCTAAAAAAAAAAGATGGAAATACTTGTTTCATCTCACTCACAATAATTGCTGCTTCTCTGTTAGGTTCTAGGAGGGACATCCAAAAAAGAAAAGACATGGCTCCTGTCCTCACAGTTCCAAGTTCACTTGGAGGAACAATTGAAAGCCACAAGTTAAACAATTAGAGAATGACATAATTTATAAAAACTGATCTTATTTGGTTTTAAATATTAATATTAGCTAATATTTATTTCAATTATAAAGCTCTTACTGTGTGATAGCCATTATTCTAGGTGCTTTACACGTATTAACTCATTTAATCCTTACAACAATCCCTAGAAGAAGTTACTATTATGTTCCCCAATGTATAGGGGAGGCAACTGAGACCCAGAGAGGTTAGGTAATTTACCCAAGATCACACAGCTAGTCAGTGGCAGAGCTAGGACTTAAACCAAATGGTCTGGCTATAATGAACTACTCCTGTTATTGCTTTCTATATCATACTTTTATATTTTATATTTTTTTATTATTAAGAACTGTAAGATATACACAAACCACCAACATTTGTTTTATACTTCAGTGCAGGAAGGTTGACCCTAGACAAAGCCCTTGACCTGACTCGCTATCTCCAACATGAAGCAAACATTCCTGCACTTCTCAAAGGTCTGGGATATTTAGAATTGTTTTACCACATGATGGACAGAAGGAATATTTCAGATGTCACTGAAAACCTCAAGGTTTGTATTGCTTTCAGAAAATTCATTAAGTAAATACACAGTGTCTGGAGCATCAGCGAGACTTAGTCTGTTTGGTGTGAGCTCTTGGGGTTACATCTTCCAGAAGCTGAGGAAACCGGCTAACGGCACGGTCAACGCCACAGCACCTAGTGGTTGGGTGCCCCTTGTTCCTTATCATCACCATCCTAAGAGCTAGGTACCAGGATCAGGAGCAAAACATCCCTCCTAAGATGATTTTATCTTATATCAATTGATGTTCCCTCTCAGATAGGAAATTAAATCATTTTTTTAATGGAAAAACTAACTCTGTCTCTTAGGCATGGTAGGTGGAGGCCAGAAAAAGAGAAGAGATATAAAGATAAGTAGTTCAGTGTTTTGGGAAAGATGCATGCAGACCATTTAGAGTTGGGCCATTTGGATGGGTGAGCAAGAGCTGGGTTAAGAACTAAGTGTAGCCTCTCTGTAAACCATCCTGTGCTTTCTGCAGGATTACATTCTCCGATATTTTAAGCCAGTAATTGACACCCAGAGCTGGAACGACGAGGGCTCTGTCTGGGACAGGACGCTTCGCTCGGATCTCTTGAAGCTGGCCTGTTACCTGAACCACGCTTCTTGCATCAGGAAGGCAACTGAACTCTTCTCTCAGTGGATGGAATCCGGTGGAAAATTAAAGTAGATCTAGACTTCTGTCCTATTCTTTGTTCCTTTCACTTTGATGTAAAAGTCTTTGATCATGCAAGACAGTAGATCTAAAGCCTTTTAGTGAGGATAGAAAAAAAATCATGCTGGGTTGCATACCCTTGTTTCATGCTCCCACATAGTAAGTGCTCAGTAGATTTTGTGGGAAGTGAGGTTTAGGTCCCTGTAGGGGAGAGCTAATAAACATTGGCATGGCAACAGAAAAATAGCCAGAGGGTGAAAGCAGGGGGATGCCCAATCTCCAAAAGTGATGCCTTTAAAGATAAAAAGCAATGTGAAATGCACATGCAATTAAAGCACAGGTGATCATTTGATGAAACTTGTACAAAAAAAAAAGAGAGATGAGGGTGCTTTTTTCTTTTTTTAATGTGTTTACTTCCTTATTAACCAATACCGCAGACCAAGCCTTGGCCCAGAGTTTCACCTTTGATGGGAAATTGATGATTTGGCCCATCTAAAGGATGTATATGGTGGTAAAATTGATTCTGGTGGCTATTGTAATCAGGAAGATGCCCAGTGATCAAATGGATTATGTAGCAATTCACTTTAGCCGCTGCAACACATAGGAATTAACAAACCCCACGATCCTTTTAACGTAAGCCTTGATTTCTGTCCAATGCATGACTTTATATTGTTACTGTTAAAAGTGAGTCTAGAGATGGATGTGTTGAGAAATCAAATCTGTAAGTGAATTAAGGAAAATTCATTTTTTTAAATAGAAGAAAAAAATTCACAACTTTAGTATCATGTAATGTGATTTTTTTTTTTTTTTGTGAGGAAGATCAGCCGTGAGCTAACACCTGCCAATCCTCCTCTTTTTCCTGAGGAAGACTGGCCCTGGGCTAACATCCACACCCATCTTCCTCTACTTTATATGGGATGCCTCCACAGCATGGCTTGCCAAGCGGTGCATCGGTGCGCGCCCGGGATCCGAACTGGCGAACCCTGGGCCGCCGCAGCAGAGCGCGCGCACCTAACCGCTTGTGCCACCAGGCCGGCCCCTCATGTAATGTAATTTTTGCAGTGTAATGTAATGTAGTGTCAATTTTTCCTGTGCCAAATTGCTATCATAAGCTATCATCATTTCTCTCCACACAACTACATTTCAATGAGCTTTTTAAATCTTTTTTTTAATTCTTCTTTAAAAAAAAGAGTAATTCCAGTTTTCTTTTTTCTGGACTTTTGAGGTCTTTGGGATTTAAGCCTAAAATCAGTTTTAGGAAACAATATCTTTTAGCTCTATTTTTTTCTTCTTTTTGTTCGTATTTGAATGGGTTGTACGAGCGAGGCTAAAATGTAAATATCCTGCTGTCCTATAACACAATGGAAACTGTCTTGATGCTAACTAGCATCAAGCAACTGATTTACCTGCAGTAACCCATGTACAGTAGATAAGATAGTTCAACATGTTGAATAGAATGCTATGCCTATGAAAATATTCTGGGTACAGCTCATTTATGCTTATAATCAAGAACACATAATTAAATATTGTAGGATTTTTCTCTAAACTTCAGGACCACTAGTATTAATCCTAATCAATAATTTTATTATATAGATCGATTACTTCATTCATTCATGAATTCAAAATATAATTCTTTGCATATTGCCTATGTGCCAGGCACTGCTGTAGGTGCTAAGGATAAAGTGGTGAACAAAACGACTATGTGTCCTACTTTCAAGGAGCTTACAATGTACTTGTTACTCAATCTTCATAAATCTGTACAGTAAAATAGCACAGGCATTAGAATCATAGGTTTAAATCTTGTCTCTAAAATGGCTAGTCACCTTGGTGCAAGTTTGTTAATCTTTCCGAGCTTTATTTCCACTTTTTAAAAGTTAGGATAATAACAATCTCACTGGGCAGCTTTGAGAATTTAATAAGATGTACAGAGACTAGTACAATCCCTACCATATGGTCACTGCATGATATATGCAAGTTTTCTGCCCCATCCCCACATCTCTGTGTTGTGGTTTTTCCAAGCCGTCCATATGAATATCTGTTATTATTGATCTAATGATATTTGGGATTAAAAATCATAGACTAAATTAGAATCAAAACTAGTTAATATCTTACAGGGCAACAAAAAACAAAAATCGTGGTGTCTTCAGTTGGAGAGAAAATATTATTGCATCTTACCAGTTGTACAGAATTGTAAAATGACTAAATTCTAATTACAATCCTCTATACCTGGAAAGTCAGATGGCCTTCAGACAGGCCTGTTAAAAAATACTCTTAATGTGACATTAAAGCAGCAACTAATCGTCTTTTTAAAAAAGAAAGTCATATAGCATCAACACAGATTATTTAATGATAGAATGCTACATAAACCAGTGCTTTTATAGTTCAGAAATCATCTCTTTTATTTATTAATTCTATCTACTTTCTATTTTCATCTCTGAGTAGGTTAAAATTTTTTGATTATTCTCCTTGCTAACATTTTATCACCAGTAGAAAAAAACCACAAATAATTTGCAAAGTAAAATTACATAAAATATTTCTATAAAAGGTTGGCAGAAAAAAACTTCAATGTGCTAGGTACTGGAAATAACTCAGGGATAATTCTGTTAAAGCAATTTAAAATAGTTATAAGAAAAAAAGAGGTTTTTTCTCATAGAACTTCTTTCTTCACTTTTGTGCTTAATATTCCAGTATCCCAACAGACGTTTTGAAGATTGTGTATTCAGTGGGTGCTCAGACAACAGCAGGATGGAACTACCTTTTAGAGCGATATGAACTGTCAGTGTCAGGTGCTGAAAAAAACAAAATTCTGTATGCATTGTCAACCAGCAAACATCAGGAAAAGTTAATGAAGTAAGTGCATCAATTTAACTAAATTGTTAAAAAATAAACTGACACAAATTCAGTGAATTCACAAAAATTTCAGCCACCAATTTCAAAGGCATAAAATAATTGAATCAGGATTTGAATTGCTTTGATTTTACTTCCAAAAAAATATATAATGACAAAATGCAAATAGTGGAAACAGATATTCTCTAGTTATTAATCGTGTGATTGATATTAGACAAATGGCCATGTTTTACTTTCAGAACCTTGGAGGAAAATTATTGCAAAAATACATTCTTGCATATAAGATGCTAATCAAAGTTCTTTGGAATAATAAGGGAATAAAATTACTGCTAGAAAAAAGTAAAAGTTTAACTGGAACATTAAAAATGTTAGCCAGTAGAGAATTTATTACTGTTTAAATTACACTTTTATCATTCCTCTTTCTCTCCTATTCTTTTAATATATTGGTTGCCTGAGTTAATTTCCATTACAAAACACATACCATGAGACATCAACTGGTTTTTATTTCTTCAGATTAATTGAACTAGGAATGGAAGGAAAGGTTATCAAGACACAGGACTTGGCAGTTCTTCTTTATGCGATTGCCAGAAATCCAGAGGGGCAGCGATTAGCCTGGAATTTTGTAAGAGAAAATTGGACCCATCTCCTTAAAAAGTTGGTATTTATTTACATGTAATGTGTGTTCTTTCACCCAGATGTCTCAGTTGCCTAAAACCAAGTGTAATCAAGTGTCCCTCAAAGCATGTAAATAATACCATTGTTACTCAAATGGTTCAATGAAGAATTGGTTTTGAAACTCACTATCCCAAATTACCCTGTCCAGGTGTAGGGGAGAGGAATGAGAAGAAGGGAACAGCAAACAGATTTCTCTTGTTCAGCCCAGGCAAATAAGAATTACTGGGAGCAAGTATGAGTTGAGTTAAATCTAGTCATCAGCGCCGTCACCCCATCCCCTTCTGGCTCTCTCCCCAACCTGGAAAAGTCCAATGAAGCCATATATAGTGCATCAAACATATTGGGCTTGCTTTGTTAATGCAGTTTTGTTCTGGGGGAAAAACTTCAGGCATTTTGATGAGAGCTAATCCTCACTCCCAGTTCCCCTGTGGAGGTAGCACCATGGAGACCTTGGAGTAGCTGAAAGAAACCCAATCAGAAGTGTTTTGGGAGCCCCCCTCCAAAACTGGATTGGTTGGAGTCTTTTCTGAGTTTCTGCTTCTTGGAGAACTAGAGCTCACTCCACTATGCTTCTGGGCCTAAAATATCCCAGAAAAAAATCAATAATGATAAAATTTCACTGGAATGTACAGGATGGCATTGCTTTATCTCACAACAACCCCCTGCTAAGGTGCTCAGCCATTCCTCATCCAAATCCAAAATGTCCCTTATGAACTGTGTGGAAAATACCCTGAGTCAGAGAGCCGCGCAATTGCTCTGTTCATCTTAGCATCAGGCAGCATATCTGAGGTCAGTGATCCCCCGTTCCTCTTCCTTCTCATTTCTTAGCCATAAAGGATTCAGAATCCTCACAGACAGCTTTTGTGTAAACAAAAGCACATTTCCATCCCTCTCCCAGAACTTGAAGGAGTTGACATCTACATGAGACCAAACAGTTAGAATCTGCTTTTTTTAAAAAAATATATGTTTCCTTAAAGACCCTAACTGGAACCATTGGTTTCGTCGTTTGCATGACTGTCAGTTCCCTCCAGAAATGATCAGACATTTTCCCGCAATGCTGTAGGTTTCCTTTTTAACTGGAAATTATCCTTCTTTCTGACCACATGCAGAGCCTAGACGTGGACCCATTTTCTGAGATGTATCCGTGCTCTGCTTTTCAGCATGAATCCCTTTGACTTGTGGTACAAATTCTCTGTATAAAACACTGGGTGAAGGATGCAGTTTGCGGCTGTGAATGAAAGCTCAACCAAGTAATATTGCACCAATAAATACAATGCTTAAACACAGTGGTGTCCAAAATGGGATGGGGAAGTGTGCAAGACAATACATGAAAGTCCAAGATGAAAATAGTACCACATATATTATTTCTTATCTTAGGCTATTAAATTTCCTTTTTTACCTATAACATAATACATGCGTATAATTCATAAATAAAAATACTTATATTGGTGGGGTGCCGGCCAGTGGCATAGTGGTTAAGTTCCTGTGCTCTGCTTCGGTGGCCCAGGGTTCACGGGTTCCAATCACACCACTTGTCGGGCAATGCTATGGGGGCGTCCCATATACAACATAGGGGAAGATGGGCACAGATGTTAGCTCAGGGCCAATCTTCCTCAGCAGAAAGAGGAAGATTGGCAACAGATGTTAGGTCATGGCCAAGCTTCCTCACACACACAAAAAAAATGTATATTGGGAAGTTCTTGCTCAAAAAATCTTTACTGATGGGATGTATAATCAAAAAAATGTAGAGAACGCTGCGTTAAGCATAAACATAAATTTAAACATAAACATTGCTGAATAAGCTAGTCACATTTTCTAAGAAAGCTTTATCTACATTTTTATTTAATGCTCAAATTTGGTAAATTTTATAGCTTTGGGATTGTACTGGGTGAATATAAGCGTTATTCTTATGGTAATTAATAGTATCTATTTTAATGTACAAGTTTATCATATAGCTATTAATATTTATATTTTTAAAATATGACATATGATATAATGAATGTAAGGCCAGCATTTCTATTACTTAAATCTGAGCAGTTCTTCCTTATTTTCAGATTTGGCTTGGGCTCATTTCCCATGAGACTGATCATCTCTGGCACAACGTCTCACTTTTCTTCCAGGGATGAGTTGCAAGAGGTCTGTGATTTTCTGTTGCTAACAATTTAAAAATAAATGTTCAAGCTGTAGAATTGAAAGTAAACTTAGATGCAATCTTGTTTGAAGTTCTCATTTTATTAAAAGAAAATATGTTGTTTGTCCAATGTCACACAGCAAGTAAATGGAAGGGACAGGACTAAAACCTGACACTTAAAATACATTTGTTCAGAGCATTCAAAATTACCCTTGAGAGATGAGTCCTTATGTATTATTTCATTCATATTGTATCATCGCACAGGAAAGATTACCCTGAAGTTTGGAAGAGTACTTAAAGGTCTTTTTAACAAAACTACTATTGTTGGTAATTCTCGTTGTCTTTTTTTTCCGAGCATTCTAGTGTTTTGCATCTTCTTTCCACAATAAATCTCAAGTTTATTTACCCTTTAAGTAAATTCACAATTCTAGAACTTAAATCCTGGCTCACTACTTACTCTGTGACTTGGCTAAGTCACTTAACCTCTTTACTCGCAGTGTGCTCCCTTATAAGATGAGGATTTATCATTCCTGTCTTACTTATCTATTGTTTGAAGATAAAGTGAAATAATAGTTATCCAAAAAAAGAGAAGAAGAAGAAAACAAGCTTTTAGAGGTTGGCAGAGAAATGCTTGCACCTGTGTTTGTACAATTTGCAAGCTGTTTTGAAACGCTTTAGAAGAGAAAGTGTTTTATGAACCGTGTCAGCAATTCTTTTCTTGCTTCTTTTTCAGGTGAAACTTTTCTTTGATTTTCTTAAGGCCCAAGGATCACATCTGGATGTTTTTCAAATTGTTGTGGAAAACATATCCAAAAATATAAAGTGGCTGGAGAAAAATCTTCCCACTTTGAGGACTTGGCTACTGGCTAGTATTTAAATGATTAATAGAAAGAGATGTGGGCTATGTCTGCATGAAGTCTGCAAAGCTCAAGTCAGAGTTCTAGATATTTCGTCTAACCAGTAAGAAGCCTCAAGAAATCGGCCTGCCCAGCTGCCTGCTCTCAGCTATCTCTAGCTGACAGATGTCTGATGCTGGGGGAGGGGGAAGGGCAGTTCAATAGCCTATTTAAAAGTAAACTTCCTCTAAATAGTGGAGATATAGATATATAGATATATAGATATATAGATATAGCTGTAATAGTTTAGCTGCAGCACAGACTATCTACATTGCCTCACATTATGCCACTATCTTGCTTCTTTGATGCTTTTTTAACCTTGCTTAGTATCCTGGAGTTTGCCCAACCAGTTTTACCTCCGAGGAAAAATAGCCAAACCATAAAAAAATCTATCTTTCCTTTGCATCCTTCCGTCTCCTCACTCTCCCCCTTCAACTCAGCCTGAATAGTTTATTTAATTTCTACCATTTATGGAAAATATGATACAAATTATGAAGCATAAGTATTAGGAAAACAAAGGCTTTGTCACCAAACCTCAGATTCTTAGAAACTAGATGTCCGAGTTTGTCAAGGAAGCCAGGAGGGCCTCTTGGCTTGACCCTCACATTCATAAAGAGCTTCAAGGAAAGCCTTTTGAGGTCATCTCCAAATGAAGTAAAATCTGCAGTCACAGAGGTACAGGAGAGACAGGTCATACCACACCACTTCAATTCACACACTATTGCATTTCTAATAAATCTTTTGAAAGTTGCAGAATTAGATCGTATTGGGTATATTTTGGGTTAAATCACGGTTTAATGTAAATATTTAAATGCATCATCATATTTTGTAACCCAGTTTTAGCATTTCTTCATACTTTAAGGGAAGCTTTTGATCTCTGAAGTGCTTTTCTAGATGCTTCTTTCAATTGTGCGAATAAGGTATTTGGAATAAATAAAGACGACACCACTCTAAATACGGGTAGTAAATTTTAAAAATTCATGATCCCACATATGAATCAGTATAAAAGTACAAATAAGTTCCGGGAAGATTGGAATCAATCCACAGATAACTGACATATCTGGATTATTAAGGGAAGCCGGGGATGTCTGGTTACCCCACCCATTTTGGAGTGATGTCGTGAAGGTTTATAGAGCTTTCTCTGGTGCCATTGTCAGGGACAGGATACCCTTAGGATGGAACAGGGGCATGACCCAATACACATTTTGTTAAGTTTGTTTTCAGATCTTTTCTTGGAATCCTTGAAGCATCTTTGACTCTAGATTTGACCTGGTCATGATCCTACCAAGGTCTGTATAACACCTACGTGATATCCCTCTAGAATTATTTGTACTTTAATATAAGGAAGCTGAAAGAGTAAAGAATACTATTTTTTTCCACCAAGATAATATGTAAATTAAGCAAAGCAATAAAATATGTGAGTTTCCGTAGCACTGTGCCATCATTTCCATAAATAAGCAAAGTTCTTTCTTTTGGGTAGTAACTTGTCTATCATAAATTTCCAAGTTTTTAATTCTCTTCCTTTTAGTTCCTTATTTAAATATATTTGTAATTTCCCAGATTCTTAAGAATTGAGTCCAGAAAGTAGCAATTTTATAATTTGATGAGAATTACTGTGCCAATAATGTTTTACTGAATAAAAAGTTTTTGAAAAAGAAATGTATTGTACTTATTAGTGTGATATTTCAAAACTTTTATGGTGGATGCCAGACTTCCAATACCAAGACTGGGCTAAAGTTACTTTTACTTTCTTTTACCCCAAATGAACAAAGAGGTTGTGAAAAAGTTGTATACAAGATTATGAATAGATGATGGAATGAGCAGACACTTCTCCGTGCCTCCCTGATTCCCCACAGAGGCCCTGGGGGGAATTTTGTGATCTCTGCAGCCCACTCAGTATGAGAAATCTTCCAGATCAGGGGAGCCCAGAACTAATGGCTTACTCCCTTTTAGGCTCTGTGTGGGGGAGAACAGGTGCTTCAGCCCTCAGGAGTCCAGTTTACCACTATGATAGGAATTTCTTGTCCTACCTCCTGTGCTTACTTCTGCCTTTCATTTCTTGCTGTGTCATTGGGTCTATTTGAGGTTCCAGAGAAGCAAGTCTGGCCAAGAACCACTACAAGAGATTCTGATTTTCTGAGGGAAGTTCTTGGGGTTTTTTTATTTTTGTTTTTGTTTTTTTGAGTAGAGGAGGGGTTTATTCTATCCCAAACTACAAGGGGGAACTCCAAAAAGTCACGGAGCTAGTTTTCCACTTGAACACGAATGTCTACCAAACACAAGTTTGTTTAAAATGGCCACATTTTTACTCTGCAAAATCCCTGTACTTATATTCATTATTGACTCTCTTTCTTCCATTTAACCGTGTGTCACTATTTTTTGTTTCAACATATAATGGTTTACAACTTTTACATTTACAGACTTGAAACCAATCATCCATTATATTGTCTGCTTCCTGAAACCTAAAACTCATCAAAGTCATGTCTCCAAATCATAAGGAAGAAAAGGTGGAAAGGATTATGAAAGAAGTGGATTTGCTAGGTTGAAGTGTATGTGTATTTTGTATAATCTAATATTTTAATAGATAGTGTCAGATTATTTTCCTGAAAGGAAGTATTAATTCACTTTCTTCTTACCCCTATATCCTGTACTTGTCAGTACCAAATGTTAATCTCTTGTATCTAGTAATACTTTCTATGGTAAAGTACAGTTTCCTCAGATATTTACACAGCTTTGCCACTAGATTGTTTTGACTGACATTTGCCTGATGGATCTTTTTGTATCCTGTTTGATTTTTTTCTGTATCATTTCGTTTTAGATGAGACTATTATAAACAGACTATACCTGATATTTTGTTTCCTATTATGTTCCCCAACTTGGGCAGGCCCTGGACTTTGTCATCTGTCCCCTCTACTCTCAAAGACATAGAAACTGAAGCTTCAGATGCCCTCAAGGTGAAAGTTGACTTCAGCCTTCTGCTTACCCGTCACAGTTCCTGCCTTCACTTAGTTTTCAATCCACGAGTATTCCTTACTGACTTTCCAGGTCATCAATGCATTAAAACAATTTAAAAATATATTTTATTGTACATTTTTAGTTATTTTTAGCAAGAAGGTCAGTCAGGGTACCTAGTCTAGTGTATTCTCAGAAGCCATAATAATTTATTTTCCAATATGCAAATGCCTAACACTTTTACGTAAGAGGCTCCTTAGGATGGAAATTGTTTTGCATTATTGACTGAGTAGTATTGATTTCCCATAAATAAGGTTGTGGGGTGCCTAACAGTGCATCATATTTAGGAAGTTAGCAGGATAGAAAGATCATTTGTTCAGGATTCAAATCTGGAAAATTTTCCAATATTCATGGGGAAAAAGGGTTAGAAAGTCTGAGAAATGCAGACTTTAACAAGAAAAACATTTCTATGTTTTAATCACTTCTGCAAACTTTACTTTGCAACTCTAACTTCCAGATCGTTTGCTCATTTGTTCTCCTTTCCCCAAAAGTCCTTATCTTCTACACGCTCCCAGACAAGGTTGGGAAACTGGTTTTGTTTTCTTAGCACGTGATTCATTAATTCTCATCTTTAGGTATTAACATGCATGATTTCCCAGACTTCAAAGTTCACATCTCCCTCTGTTGAGTTATGCCATATTTCTTTCTTTTGATATAACACTTTAGGTTCATACTTCTGTAGGGAATTCTCATGTTAATACCACCTGGCATGTCCCTCTAGTCATCCGAACAATGCCCCAGTTATAATTACAAACCTCATCTTAAAGTAGGCAGAGTAAATTGTCTATGAAAAGACTTAAAAGATACAAAGGACATTATTTCTCAGTTTTAAAACTATATTCTCCTTTAAAAACTGTTTTCTAGCAAAAAAAAGTTTGGAAATTCTATCTTAATTCTAGTATTTTGAGTTGGGGTTGGAAAAAGGATAGAAAGAACCCTCCAAAAACTCAAATATGGAAAAAGGCAGGGATGAGGGTGGGTGAACTTTTTCTAAAAGAGCAACAATTGTCTCCATGGCAGAAGGCTGCTGGCGTATAATTTTATTTCCTTTCTACTCAAACCTCCAGGTGTAGACTCAAAGACTAAAAGTAGGAATCTCAGAAGGACAAACAGGGCTTTTTAGCTGGTAAGGGGTAAACAGGTAGAGAGACTTAAGCTGATAAGTGTTGAAGAAAAAGTCTGGTCTGAAACAACTATGTACAATCTATGTGAACCAGACAGAGCCCACAGGAGTCAGACCCTATGTCCTTGGTGAGTTGATTCAGCTCACACTCAGAGACTGAATCAGGGTGAATTAGGCAACAATGAATAATTTGTTGGTTAATGCGAGAGGCCAGATAACATTTAAAGATTTGTATTTGTTTATTCTTGTTCTAAGTTGTTCCTGATCTATAGATAGTAGTTATGACACTAATGATCAAAGCAGTGTTTTAAAAACAACGTTCTATATTCTAGAAAAGCCATTACCAGATAGGAAAAGCACATTATTCTCCTACTTTCAGATAACTGCTTCTCTGGGAAGCCTAGCTGTTTGGATTTTAAGACCAAGGGGAATATACCAACTGTTGGCTCCTCCATCTCACTAAGGACCTAGAAAGATATAATACCTGCAGTGTTGGCCTTGCAAATCCAAATCTAAAAAGTGCTACCTAAAAAAATACCTCATAGATTTTTTTCAAAATATATCTCTCCTTATCCAGTTGCTTTCTCTTCTATAATTCCACCTTTAGACTCATTCCTTTGAGCTAATAAAAGTTAAAATATTAAATTGTAACTCATTAGTCATGCTTCAGTGTAACTTTGTTTTTTAATTAATACTTATTTCTTTACAGCTAGCTGAGAAAGGGGCCCTAAAAAGAGAGAAAGGACCTCGAAGCTGGGAGAGAGGATGGGAGGGGGGTGATTCTGGAATGAAGGCAATAGCCTAGAAAGTACTGGTTGGGTAGGAAGCTCTGGAAGGCAGTATCTGTCACTTACTCAAGGGTGTTGTATACAGACGGCATTTGATAAATATTTGTTGACTATATGAAGCAGCACTCAGAAGTGAGGGAAGAAAATACAAAATGAGACCTAGGAGACTCAGAGACAAGCTTACTTCGAAGTTTTGCCTCAGGCTTGTCCTGCTGGTACATGATTGTATATTTCTGTGTCATGTATTATGCATTATATATATATTCTGTGTGCTTGTCCTGATTGGCCCAATGTATTGTAAGTGCATTAAAAGCAAAACTGTAGCTCCTGTTTTGTTTTTAGTTCTCTTTGGTACTCTGTACAACATGGGCACTCCACAAATGTTGCTGACTGATGACAGCCTGTGCTGGCAGCCATCAGCCAGAGGGAGGAAAAAAGCATCTGAGTCAGCCGAGAGTCAGCCAAGAATCACAGTCAAGTGTAATTTTCTGCATAAATATTACAGGACCTTCTCATGCTCAAAAACAAACAAAAACCTGATGGACACATTTTATGGGAACAAACCTCAGACAGGCTCTATTTCAGCATAGCTGTAAGAAATAAAGGAAAATGAAAACTGAATCAGTATCTTCAGGAAGACAAACATCTCTCTAGAAAGAGCAAGTCAATCAAAAATTCCAGCTAGAGATAATTTCTAAAAATATTTTTTATATCTTCTGACTTTCATAGAAGGACTATGATTGGCTTTCGTGGCTGGAGCAGGCTCCACCATCCCTGCCACTTCCTGGCCTAGTTAGATCTCATCTGATACAGGGCTTAGACGTCAACACAACACCAAAAACTTGGTTTCTTCAGAACATCATTATTTTAAATTATCAGGTTGGAATATGTCAGCATTATACAAATTTGTTTGCTCTCACGTTATAATTTGTGATTCTAAACTTTTTTGCATGCAAATCTACATGGTATTAAAGTGTCACAATTCACATTTAATAGGAATAGCAAATACATTTTTTGTGTGTGTGTGTGTGACAAAGATCAGCCCTGAGCTAACATCTGCCAATCCTCCTCTTTTTGCTAAGGAAGACAGGTTCGGGGCTAACATCCGTGCCCATCTTCCTCCACTTTATGTGGGACGCTGCCACAGCATGGATTGACAAGCGGTGTGTCAGTGCGCGCCCGGGATCCGAACCCAGGGGCCTCCGAAGCAGAGCGTGCGCACTTAACTGCTACGCCACGAGGCCGGCCCCAGGAAATGCATTTTTAAGCCTTATTTTGTGCCAGTCTCTGTTTAAAGCACTTTCAGTGTGTTAATTCATCTTATCCTTACAACAACCCTAAGAACAGGGTATTTGTCCTCAGGTTACAAAGGAAAAATGAAACCCAGGGAGGTTAAGCAACTTGCTCCAGTCACAGTGGCAGTGGTTTTTAGTATATTCACAGAGTTGTGTACCTGTCAATATGGTCAACTTTAGAACATTTCATCACCCCAACAAGAAATCCTGTACCCATTAGCAGTCACTTCCCATTCCTCATTCCCTTCTGTCTTAGGCGACCACTAATCTACTTTCTGTCTCTATAGATTTGCCTCATCTGGACATTTCACGTAAATGGAATAATATAATATACGGTCTTCTGTAACTGGCTCCTTGGACGGACATTTGTGTTGTTTACAGTTTTTGGCTATTACGAATAATGCTGCTATGAACAGTCATGTAAATTTTGTGTGGACATAAATTTTCAGTTCATTTGGGTATATACCTGGGAGTGGAATTGCTGGATCATATGGCAACTCTACGTTTAAACTTTGGAGGAACTGCTAGACTGTTTTGCAACACAGCTGCCCTATTTTATATTCCCACCAGCAGTGTATGAAGGTTCCAATTTCTTTACATCTTTGCCAACATCTATATTATCTGGCTTTTTGATTCTAGCCATCCTATGCCTATGCCTAGCCATATCATGAAGTGGTATCTCATTGTGGTTTTGATTTGCATTTCCCTCGTGGCTAATGATACTGAACATCTTTACATGTGTTTATTGGCCATTTGTATATACTCTTTGAAGAAATGTCTATTTAGATCCTTTGCCCATTTTCAATTGGATTGTCTTTTATTATTAAGTTGTAAGAGTTCTTCTATATTCTAGATACAAGTCCCTTGTGAGGTATATGATTTGCAAATATTTTCTCCCATTCTATGAGTTGTCTTTTCACTCCTTGATGTTATCCTTTAAAGCTAAATCTTTCCTGATACTTACCTTCCACCTTATTTCTATTAGAAAGCTATTATGATGAGTTGAATTGTGTCCCCCCTCAAATTCATATGTTGAAGTTGTAACCCCCAGTACCTCAGAATGTCACTTCATTTGGAAATAAGGTCATTGCAGATGTAACTAGTTAAGATGAGGTCATACCGGAGTAGGGAGAGCTCCTGATCCAATATGACTAGTGTCTTTATTAAAAGGGGAAATATGGACACAGACGTGCACACAGGGAGAATGCCATGTGAAAACTGGAATTATGCTGCCACAAGCCAAGGAACTACCAGAAGCTAGGAGAGAGGCCTGGAACGTATCTTTCCCAGGTGCCTTCAGAGGGAGCATGGCCCTGCTGACACCTTGACCTTGGGCTTCCAGCCTCCAGAGCCATGAAACAATAAATTTCTGTTGTTCAAGCCACTCAGATTGTTGTAGTTTTTTACAGCAGCCCTAGCAAACTAATACAAATGCCTAAGATTTATTTTTCCATTTTGAGTAGTTAGTAGTAGTAGTAGTTAGTCCAAGAGTAGTTACTTTCAGGTCAAAATTCAAAGTTTAGTAGTATATCATTTCTTAGTTTATAATCCTTGTTATATTCATCAATTATATGAAAAATTACACTGAATTGGGCTCTACTTTTCCTGTACAAGTGTTTTAGGGTTTTTAAAAAATATCAAAATATTATTAAAATATATGGTGTTTATAACATTTAGTGGACATTTTAGGTGCCTACCTGACATTTTAGTTGCTTAACCCCGTTTTTCTCTTCTGAATAAGAAAAATGGTTTTGTTCAAGTCCCTCCTCCTCCCCCATATGAAACAGGGGAAGTGATCCTCAACTCAGCACTCCTAACTCTACTTTGTCTAAGAAAGCATTCACGGTAACCCTCTTTTCATTTCCAGTGATTGGTTTAGAAATATACAAAACACAGTTCTGGCAAATAAAACCTTAGGAGAATCCTAACAGGGGATTTCTGAGAAAAGTTTCCTTGCTCTTAAGAAAGAGACACCAAAAAAAAAGGGGGGGTTCCCACTTCCTGTCCTGTTGCATCCACCTTTTTGACCACATGGCACTTGGTCTTTCAGAAAATTGCTCACAGAGTAGACAGAGTGAGAAGCTGGGTTCTTGATAAGGCTGAGGAGCTGTGACTGGAAACTACCTTATCTCTGGACTATGTGAGATGATAAATTTCTTTATTGTTTAAACAAGTTTGATTCAACATTTTGGTTTTTGTAGTCCAACGCACTTGAGCTACTATATAACTGTTCCTTTCTAATAACCTTTCAGTTTATTTAGCTGAATCTTTTTGCTAAAGATTAAATTCTGCAAGAACTCTCTTGGATATTTATTCTGCTTTCCTTAGTGCTCTAAACATTTCTTAATTTATTATAACTTCAAACATCACTAATTGATGCAGAGCATGTATGCTGCAAATGGGTTACAAGGGTGATGAGATATTGACCCCTCTGGTCCTCGAGGTGGCTGGGTAGAGTCTGGAGTAGCTGAAAACCTCATGGTGGTCATCTGGGCAGCAAGTAGCATCCTCCATTTATTCAAGAACGCTGAACAAATATCATTTTCAAATGTGTATACTGAATTAATATATTGTTTATTGCTTATTTCAAAATAATTAGAAAGATTAATAATGTTAAACCTAAAGTTGACATGGAATATCAATAAATTAAATTGGAATATCAATGAAATAATTAATGGAATAGCCTTCTAGTAGCCTGAAGTTAGCTATATTTCTCTTTACTCCATATCCCTTTTGTGGATTATTGTCATCCACCCTAATTTCCCTGTGGGAACAGGGAAGCAACAGCAACCTCCAGAGCACTGGTTTAGAACACAGACCACCTGAGTTCCAGTTTATGTCTGCCACCGGACTGTGAGTAAATCCACTAACCTCTCTAGACCTTTCTTCCCTCATGTGCTAAATTGAGGCTTGGATTAGCTGATCCTTTGCAGACCAAGTGCTTTATTTTGATGAAAAAAAATGTTCTTGTATTCATCGATTAGCAACTTTGTTGCTTTATAGATAAATGCTGTTTGTTATTCAAGGAGCTCATATTTCTCCTTTCATGCTATTTATTATATATTATAATTAACCCTCCAAATTTTTGGTTTTCAAATGTTAAATGGTAGACAGCAAGGATCCCCAAAATAGTAGATGAGTATAGTAGATAATGTCACACTCTTTCCTCTGATAATGAACAGTAACTTCATAACAATTTAAGTATCATTATGCCCATTTAACGTATCATTATGCCCTTAAAGAGGAAGTTCTGTGTGGGAGGATAGGAGGAGGTTAAAGACTGAAACACAATGGGTGTCAGTAGTGAATTTGTAAAATTGTGTTCCCTCAAAAAGGCTTGATGGAGACAAATGTAAAAGAGTATTCAAAAAAAGAAAAAAAAAGAAAAACCAGAATAAAACAAAACAAAATTCATTATCATTCTTTTGAGGGTAGGTAGGATTCTTAACCATTTTGGGTTTGTTTACTCTTTTTACTTTCAATATAAAACCACAAGTCTTTACATGTTCCTTAATGTCTTTGTGTGTGTGTGTGTGTGTGTGTGTGTGTGTGTAGGAATGGGAGGGATAGGATGCAAGAGGTTGGCAAAGAGAGGATAAAGAAGTTATCTCTTTGTCAAAGAAATCTTGGAAAGACATCATGCTCCACCTATATTTGCCATTGCAATGGGGAAGCATTTTTACCCCAAGTCTCCACTGAATTAAAGTATTTAAGACAAAACACAAGGTAACGTGTTTCACACTTAGAAGCATGACAGACTCCAGCTTACAGGTGAAGTGAGGTGATTTGACAAGCTGTGGAGTTTTAAATATCTCTGATACTAAGTGCCTTGGCTGCAAAAATAACTCCAAAGGAACATGACATGACCTAAAATATAGGGAAGAGCCTTTTATCTAAGCAATACAACGTGTGGGGTCCTTTTAACAAAATCCAGCCCTGCACAGACTCTATAATATCTGAACACAGATTCACCAGCCCTTGTGGTTCACTTTCTATTTTTGGTTATGAAGTGCCCTTGTGTGTGTGTGGGGAGGACGGGGGACGGGGAGGGCAGGTAGCCTAAGGGCTCTGATTATCTTTAACACAGTGAGGAGAGAGAAGCTTTGAGGTATCATATGATACAGACACCTTCTCTTTACCCATCACAAACACACCATTCAATATAGAGAGGTCCTCTGGAAGAGTTTTCAATACTGTAAGTGAACTAGAACTCTAAATACCATTGCATCCGTTCACATATTTATTCAAAAATTATTTATTGCATACTTATCTAGAGATTAGGAGGCAGCCCTTTAAAAAGGCAATGACACTGCCTTCACGGAGCTGGCATTCTTGAGAGGGAGACTGGTAATAATGAAACAACAAACAAAAACATTTTTTTAAAGAGTGATGAGTGAAGAAAATAAAGCAAGGCCCAGTCTTTATAGACTAGACGTTTGTGGCTAATTTCAGTCGTGTGGTCAGAGAAGTGCTCTCTGCAGAGGTGACATTTGAGCTGAGACCTAAATGACAAGAAGAGACCAGCAGGCAAAGTACCAGAAGGAACAGTTCTTGCGCAAGGAATGTGCAAAATGAATGGTTAACAATGCTGGATGGAACTTGGTGACTTCCAGTAACTGCGAGAAGGCCTCTGTGGCAAATCTTCGTGAGCACGTGTAATAGATGAGGTCCCAGAGTCAGGTAAGGAGTTTCACTTTTTGTGTGCGCGCGACTGGTATTCATTGGAGGTTTTAAAGCGGGAGTGGGAAGTGGGTGGTTAAATACAATTGACATTTAAAAAATACAAGATTGCAAAATACAATATTGCACTTCGATTTCACTTCTTTGAAACCTAATGTTTAATTCCCGTGCGGGTCAAAAGAATACCCGGCCGTCCCTGTTTGCCCAGGCTGTTTACGCTGGCCGCCGGCTTGTTTGCACCCGACGCCCTGCTGTTGACAGCCTCAGAGGAGCGTGTGACAGTTGGCAGGCGCAGTGAGGCAACCGGAGCCAAGTCGCTGCGGGGGCCGGGGCTGCGGGCGCGGAGGAGGGAGAGGAGGCGGCGGCAGCGCTCTGGAAGGGTCCAGGCCTCCGCTGCGAGCGTGGCGGCGACGCGCACACCGAGGAAGGGATGAGGAAGCGGGCCCCGACTCAGGGGGCCCCAGGTTGTTCCAGCCTGAAGGTTCGCCGTGTCAGCTCGGATTTGACATTGGAAACAATGGTGGCTCGGAGATGGAGGCTACGGCGCGAGTGCTGGGGGCGTGCAGGCGACTAAGGGAGTTTCCGTTTCTCGGGCCTAGCCCCGCCCCGTCTGGCCGCGGGCCCCGGCGGCGCACCCCCGGGAGCCGCAGGTGTTGATTTAAGGGTCGGCTGGGGCAGGCCTTCTGCCCACATCCTGCGGCGCCCGCGGTCCCCGGCGGATCCAGCGCCGGGTTTTGTGACCCGCCTGCATGTAGAGGCCGCGCCCCGAACCAGCGCGGGCGCTCCCGGCCTCGCGGGGGGCCCCGCCCTCCCTTCACTCTCCAGGCCTCCACCGCTAGGGACCACTGTGCTGTGGGCGGGCTGCCCTGCAGAGACATCCCTCAGCGCCTGCTCCCTCGGGCCTTGGCAGAGTGGGCTCCCCGGAGCCAGCCTCCCCAGGGAAACCGAGCTTCGCAGTCCGGGCAGCGACCGTCGCCCGCAAGCTCCTGCTCTGCCTTCAGATCTCGGCTCCCAGCGAGGCCTCTCTACACCAAGTTATGCGAATTAGCTACCCACTGACTCTGCATCACGTCACCCCGACGTAATGCTCAGCGGGACATTTATTTCAGTCTCATGTGTCTTCTGTGTTTATTGTCTGTCTCTGGAGTGTCCGCTCCACGGGGCAATAACCGTGTTTTGCCGGCGGAGTATCGGGTTCCCGGCGCCTAAGAACCGCCAGGCCCGGAGGCAGTAGGTCGTCACATTTGCTGAATGACTGAACTCTGTTCTGGGCCCTGGAAGAACAGACCGGCCTGCCCGCCTGGCGGGGCGGGGCTTGCTCAGGCCACGCCCACTGGCCCGCCCCAGCTCTAGCCCGCCCCTCCCCCTCCTCCCCCAGGAGTCAGCCGGGGCTGCGCGGCGCTGTTCCCGCTAGCCTCCTTCGCTCTTTCTGCAGCTGTCGCGAAAACCCGGAGCCGCGGAACCTCAGAGCGGCGGAGCGGCGCCGCCCCTCGCGGCACCTCCCCGCAGCCCTCGGCGGCCGCGCTGGGCATGCTCAGTCGGCAGGGCCGCTTCAGCTCTCGGAGCAGGAAGCTTGGGCGCTCCGGCTGTAAGGAGCCGCGGCGGGGGGAAAATGGAGCCCTTCACCAATGGTGAGTGGGCAGCCGGAGGCGCCGGGGCCGGGGCTCTCTGGGGCCCAGAGGGTCGTGGGCGGTCGTGACACGCGGGGTCGCCCCCACCGCGAGTTTCCCGAGAGGGTTTGGGGGCGGTGGAAGGGGACTGGGGGAGGCAGCTGGAGGCTCGGGGGGCGGGCAGCGGCCGGCGCGGGGCCGGGGGCCGGCGTGAAGGTCAGGGCCACCGCCTGCCGGGTAGGGGGGCGCCGGCTGCGGCCGGACCCGACGCTCCGCTGCGCGCCAGGTGGGCGAACGGCAAAGTTTGGGCTGCTGTGTGCAGGGGAGGGGGCGGCGGGAAAGTTGGCAGGCCGGGTCTGTCCCCGGGGAAGGCGGTGTCGGCCGCGGCTCTCGGGCACGAAGGGTTAAGCCGCGGCCCCTGCCAAACCCAACTTCGGTGGTGCGCCAGGAGCTGTCCGCCTGTCCTTCAGCGAGTTGCTGGCGTGACTTTTCCTATGAGGACGGGGTGGGGGTGGGGGGCTGGGCAGCCTGATTTAGGAGAAGGAAGAGAAACTTGCGGCGAGACTCGCTCACCTCTGCTCATGCCAGGGAGGTGCCTGCCCGCGCTGTCACCCTCCTGTCTGGGGCTGAGGCTCTCCGCAGGGCGCTCAGGCTTCCTTCCCCCGGCTCCCGATAATACCAGTTTTTCAGTCCAAGACTCATTGACTGTCAAGGGTCCGTCACGGTGATATCACAATGTGGCTTGAGGCGACAGTCAGAGCAGCAGCCTGCAGGATGCCTTGCCAACAGCCACAGCCCTTTACTGAATGGAGACAATAAATCCCACCTTGGTTAAAACGATGGCTTTTCTTTGGACCAGAAGTGCCCGTGTCACAATATAGGGGTGAGATATCTTACTATTTTGTGACTTTGGGTATATGGATTCCTTTTTGGGATAGAAAGTAGGAAAACTGCTAGGGAGAATTCATACTAGAATTAGAGGATTCACTCTCTAGTTGACGTGTTTTCCTGCGGGTGGTTGGTTACTTCAGGTGGATAGTTTGTCACATTAATAGAAGCCAAAGTCAGTTGCCACCAAAGAAACAGAAACATTGTCCACTATAGTATCCCAAACCCCAGCCAGACTTTGTGGTATGTCGTGCTTCATTTATGGGACTGTGAACTACTCGTTATATTCTCCCCGTTCCTAATTCAGAATGCTTCATTCTACTGCCATCTTCCTGTCTGTACTGTTTAATTAGGCTTAATGATGACAACTTTAATTCCGAATTTTCTTTCTCATTCAGGTTCTATGTGTAATTACTAAGACTCTAAGAATAGTTTGGTAAAGTTGCTAAGAGAACTAAGGAAGATTTGAGTTGAAAGGAACCTTAGAGACCATCTAGTACTTTAGTGTAAAATATGTTTAATACAAATTATTAAATCTTTTCAAATGAATATTCCAAGGCTTTTTCTTTGTTCTAGGTAGAATGCTTGGAGCTTCCACGTTTGTAGGATTTTAAGTGTGAAATTAAAAAAAAAACTCGCCACAACAAGGCTGAGTCACCCATTTGGTCAAGATTATTGCTAGCTGATTTGGTGAACCTGTGCCTAAAGAATAAAAGTATATTCTCAAGTCCTAAAATTGGGTCCTTTTCTCCCCTCTTAGAATATGCGCCTCCAGATGTGAATATTTGAAAATTGTCACATTTGGGAGGGCAATGGAAAAGTCCCAGAGAGGAGAACAAAAAAGAAGCAATGCTTCAACTTTCATGTAGGAAATTGAATTCTTAATCCTTTCCAATCTATCTTCGAGATTTTCAGAGTCTGTGCTGGAGACGATTTGGCAGTGCATCACTTTAGTTAATGTGTTAATCACTACTTGAGAGGCTTATCTAGTGTCCTTTAACAAGGAGAATAGAAACTACAACATCTAAAGTCAACAAGAAATTAGCTCCTAGAAATTTGAGGTGCTTTTCAGGTTTAAGGAGGATTGGTTATTTATTTCAGAACTTTTGAAGGATAGCTGTAGAATTTTCTGGTGTCTTCAAACAGGTTATGATACAGTGGGCGGTATGTTTATCTTTGTACTTAATCCTTTTGAGTACAAAAGATATGTACATCTAGTTCTTCTCCCTTAGGTCTGGGCGTTCTGGTGCAGAGTATTTCATTATCCATAGAATTTATGATTGCAGGATTTATCAAGCTTGGTATTGGCTTTTGTTACACATTCATCCTCTTTCAATAAAATCTTCACCACTTAACTTGCTCATATGTCCCTATATATGGAGAGGTGTGAGAGCTAACAAAAACAGTTTGAGTAATTCAGGATGACATATCTTGCATCAGTTAAAATCTTGTCAGTGGTTTCACCCTCTGACCTCTAAATTTGTAAAGGAGGCACATTTAGTTTCTGTTTTGTCATTCTGGCTTTCAGTACTTCATCTGTTCCAGTAGGGCGTTCTGTACTTCCCTTGTTTTCTGTCAAAACTTGCTGCTGGTATGGCTCATTTTTCTTGCGCCTTGCTCTCTGCCTGCTGATAATGGGTTCATTTGATGAACATCCTGTCCAGGTAGCATACTGCTGTAACACAATTAATATGCACATCTCCAGAAAGGGCATATAAGGAGGGACCTTAGTGCCAAGAATTCCCATTTGGCTCGGGAAGTATTTTTGGTCTTGCCCTTGGCTGGGACTGCTGACTATTAGCTGAAGACTGGGTATCCCGCCTGGCTTTGGATCTTTGGTGACTTTTTTATGGGGAGGGAGATGTGCTAGACCAGTACTCAAGATTAGTTTGGCAGTGGCTATTATGTCCCGTTAGTCAGGTAGAGGTGAAACTATTAGCAAGTAATGATTTATGTATTACCAGAAAAACAAAAAACAAGTTGATGGCAACTCTCCAGGTCTTTTGATAGATGTACTAGATTAGGGCAAGTAATTATTTGATAATTGTCGAGCTTTATTTGTCCTCATTTGCATGCAGGGTTAGGGTATTTCAGAATAACTTAAGTTCATGTTAAAGAATGTAAAGGCCAGGGTTCACTCTAAGAAGCTAATTGAGGAGGTTTGAGGAATCTGCATTGGGCCTAGGAATCTGCAACTTCATTTTGAGGATACTAGAAGTATTCACCAGAAGGGAGATTTTGAGAAAGTTATTAGGTAAGCAAATTCAGGATTTAGAGGCATATTGATAGAGAAGGACTTTTTCTTTTCGTATATATATATATATGTATATATATACGTATGTATATATGTATATACACACACACGCATAAATATATATATACACACATGCATAAATATATGTATACACACACATATATGTATACACACATATGTATGTATATATTTTTTCCCTATGCTTTCTAGTTTGTAGTATAGTCTGAACTAAATCTAAAGGGTAGAAAAACATTGATATTTTGAAGTCCCAATACTGCAAACATAATTTAAACAGTTTGTCATTTTTTTCATATGAACGAAGCCCCCAGGAATCACTTTAGTACTACAACCTGGTGCATAATCAAACAAGGGGGACTTTCCTGTCTTACAAAACTATTTTTGTTTTCGTTTTCAGAGTGGCATCCAATTGAAAGTAATTCCCAACTTCTAAAATGGGAAGTATGGACAACTAATTAGATATTTGTGGGTTGTAAGGCAGTATAAAATTGTGATTTCATCTTTTTATCTTACAAATAACAGTTGTGCTATAGGTAAGCATTTCTTTTTTACAAAAATTTTTAGCATCATCTGTCAAAAATGTGAGCTTACCGCATTTTGCTTATGTATATTTTTCTTTTGTTCTATGATAAATTACCACATGGAGAGAAAACCCTTAAGAAATGGAAGATCATAGCTTCTCTATGTGATAGAATATAAGTTAAATTATGTTTTTATCCTTCTGTCTCAAGTTTTTTATGTCAGTTAAGTGAAATAAGACAATATAGGAATCGAGCATTAACATCATTTACTAGTCTAAGGTTGAAGCTGTAACTAAAAACCAATCCAGTTTTTAAGGAAAGCAGTAGTGGAAAAGTTCTTTGCTTTACATAACAACTTCTGAAAAAGAGTGTCTTGAGACAAGGTAGACAGCATATTTTAGAAATGATTAAAACCAGTGATTATCATTTATCTGTAGATGATCTTTGAGAACTCAGCCTGAAAGATATATAACCAGAAAGATTGGTTATAAGGAAATAAGGAAATTGGTTATCAGGTTATAAAAAATAAGCAAGGGGTGGTTGCCTTCTCAGTAATTCAGTCAAACACCATTTTTTGAATGTCTACTTAAAAGCAGATTTTCTGCCAGGCATAGTTACGAAAAATCCTCAAACCTGTCATCAGATAATGCTTACCTCAACAAGAGAAATTAAATGGAAGAATCTAGTTTTGTTTTCATGCTAATATAAAGATATAGACATATAGAAGAAGTAAAAAAGCAAGAAAACTTTAAGAAAATTTTCTAATTATGAAATAAATGTACAGAATTGACTTTATAAACTGTTCATATAACATCTGTCACTCGTAAGTTTACATTTCTAATGATTTAGTGTATAGAAATGATTTACATTTCTAATGATTTCCTGCTGGGAAACAACAGCATTTTGAACCTTCTCTGTGAAAGCATTAGGAAATTGAGATATGGAGGAGTTTGGCCAAGGTTACCCTAGATGTTGGATGGAGCTAGATTAGGCCCATGGTTCTTGGCTGTTGAGATGAGGACAGTGCAGCCATGTTTTCTGTCAATTACTTACCTCATGTCTTGAAAACCGTAGGAGGAGCCTTTCTGTAATACTATTGGGGCAACCAGAGAAAGTCTGTTTGTTTTAATTTGAATCCCTGAATATGCACCTTTTCTGATTGTTCACAGGAAACCAGAATTGGGAATGGAGGGAAATTTTGGAGCTCTTGTGGTGGTATAGCTCCTTTTATATCTAATGTCCAGTGTAGAGAAGGCTGCTCATTGCCGTGGTGTTTCTGTGCAGTAAATGTGACAGGAGGAGTTCCTGTGTCTGTGGAAGGGTGGTCAGGATTCCCTGGTAACCTGATTCAGTTGTAATCCATTTGTGATTGTCTTGGGAGCACCTGTAGGGCTTTGAATCCAAAGATCTTTAGGGAAAATTGAGACTTAAGACAGTTAGTGATGAAGAAGAAAGAAAATAGAGATTTAAGGTAAAGGAGGAAGCTGATAGGCAAAGATTTTCAAAATGGTCATACCTTGAGGCTTGCAAGTCTTTGGCTTAAAAGTGAGCTTAGTTTGCATAGCAGGACACTGTTGTATGAGGTTGAAAGATAGAGTTAGAGTTGGAAGGGGGAGGTAGGTGGGTCTGAATTGAGGGTTGAGAGGGTGAATGAGTTACGACTGGCATTTGGAGGCCCTGGAAGGAAACATAGAAAACATTTGCCATGAGTTTAATCATACTGTGTACTTTTATAGGTTTTGCTGTACAGATCTTTCACCTCTTTGGTTAGGTTTATTCCTAGGTATTTTATTCTTTTTGTTGCAATTGTAAATGGGATTGTATTCTTAATTTCTCTTTCTGCTACTTCGTTGTTAGTGTATAGAAATGCAACTGATTTTTGTATGTTGATTTTGTATCCTGCAACTTTACCGTATTCGTTTATTACTTCTAAAAGTTTTTTGGTGGATTCTTTAGGGTTTTCTATATATAAAATCCTGTCATCTGCAAATAGTGAGAGTTTCACTTCTTCCTTTCCAATTTGGATCCCTTTTATTTCTTTTTCTTGCCTGATTGCTCTGGCTAGGACTAACTACCAACCCAATTAAAAAATGGGCAAAAGACCTGAACAGACATTTCTCCAAAGAAGATATACAGATGGCCAACAGACACATGAAAAGATGTTCAAAATCATTAACTATCAAGGAAATGCAAATCAAAACTACAATGAGATATCACCTCACGCCCGTCAGAATGGCTATAATTAACAAGACAGGAAACAACATGTGTTGGAGAGGATGTGGAGAGAAGGGAACTCTCACACACTGCTGGTGGGAGTGCAAACTGGTGCAGCCACTATGGAAAACAGTATGGAGATTCCTCAAAAAATCGAGGATAGAACTACCATATGATCCAGCTATTCCACTGCTGGCTATTTATCCAAAGAACTTGAAAACACCAATGTGTAAAGATACATGCACCACTGAGTTCATTGCAGCGTTATTCACAATAGCCAAGACTTGGAAGCAACCTAAGTGCCCATCAAGGGACGAATGGATAAAGAAGCTGTGGTATATATACACAATGGAATACTACTCAGCCATAAGAAACGATGAAATCCAGCCATTTTTGACAACATGGATGGACATTGAGGGTATTATGCAAAGTGAAATAAGTCAGAGGGAGAAGGTCAAATATACCGTATGATTTCCCTCATTAAGTAGTAGATAATAACAGCAACAAACAAACACATAGAGACAGAGATTGGATTGGTGGTTACCAGAGGGGAAGGGGGGAGGGAGGAAGGCGAAAGGGATAATTTGGCACAAGTGTGTGGTGATGGGTTGTAATTAGTATTTGGGTAGTGAACATGATGTAATCTATGCAGAAATAGAAGTATAATGATGTACACCTGAAACTTATACAATGTTATAAACCAATGTTACTGCAATAAACAAAAAATAAATAATAAATAAATAAAAGACAAAAAAAAAACAGTTGTTAGAATAGAATTCTATTGTAACAGAACAGGATTTCACCAGGATTACAGTGTTCCAAGGTTCTCTTTAGAGGATAATGCATGGAGATTAGTGGGAGTGATTGAGGAGAGCTAAATGTTTAAAAGATCTTTCTTTAACTTGGTCTTGGTGTGATTTGAAGACAGAAGTAGTATAATGCTTGTCTAGTTTCTTCTTGTCCCGTAATTGTCAAAGGACCTCAATGGTTAAGTAAGGGAGGCTGCTGTGGCCCTTGGGGCTTGGTGGGAGGAACTAGTGTGTCCTAGATTTATCAAGATCATGTTGATGAGTTTGGACTAGTTCTCCCTTATACTTATTATCTGCTCTTTAAAATAACTGCTAAGTACCTAAGCCCTTTGGGCCACTGACATTGTTTTTTCAGTATCTAAATTGAGTGGCTAGACTAAGAAAACAACTCAGACTGACCGTAGAGTGTTGGGTGTTAGTAGGAATAGGAAATGCATTGCTCTTTAAAACAGCAGCCTCACTTCCATCTGCATCAGTGTAGGCTACTGAGAGGCTTGGTGACTTTCCACTTGGAAGAAGCACACAGAAAAATAATTGAATGTAGAAAGGAGGGTCTAGTCTGACATGGGGATTGGATAATAAGTATAGTGTGTTGAGTTAGGTAGAACTAAGCACACGTTCACTAAGGTGTGGCTGGCTTTGTTCAGGTGCAGTTGTTCATTGCAGTTGGGTATGTAGTTCTGTTTTAATTACAGTAATTGCCAATTCAGGAAGTACTATTGAGATAAAGACTTGAAGAATTCATGCGTAGAAGCTTTTCTTGGCAGATAATTAAATGACGATGACTATTGGTTGAAAAAATGTGGTTACAGTCCCAGACTTTTGGATAATCATCACTATTTTTTTAATGGGTTAATCAAACTGACCCTAAGTGAGTTGTAAATTGATGGCAGAGTTTTTGCTGTAGAGATTTAAGACTATCATTTACCTTGTGTTTTGTTAGTCTGATGAATCATATGGAAAAGTATTTCAGAGAATTATCAGCAAAATACTTCTCTGTTCAAATCCATCTAAGATTAAGTCTAGCAAATTCATTCACCAATTGAGGCATTTTTAACTCATAAGTGTTCTGTATATATTGAAGAGTTCTTATAAATTTCCTTTGCAGATCTCATTTAGTGACATACATTTTCTGTTAAATCAGTCACAGGTATCCATTACGCCTAATACCATTTTTCATTTTAAATAAGGAATTAATGATAGGTTAAGATTCTTTTGAAACTCTATCCAGATAGTTGATGGAATTAAAAACTAACTTTTTAGCTTTAGATTTTGCAAAGGTATTTGCAGCTGTGTAGAATTGCCCGCGAGATTAGTAAGCGTAAATATTTAGGCATCATTGACAATTTCAATTACTTTTTATAGCTAAATCTAAGAGGTGCCCTGAGGATTGTCAAGGACTGTGGGACCTATGTTGTTAGGATATTAAAAAAAAAACATGTGTATGGTGATGGATTGTAATTAGTATTTGGGTGGTGAACATGAGAACATGATGTAATCTATGCAGAAATAGAAGTACAATGATGTACACCTGAAATTTATACAATGTTTTAAACCAATATTACTGCAACAAAACAAAAAAACCCCAAAACTATATAAGATAAAGATTGTAAAGTTGATTGGAGGGTTAGTTTTATATAAATAGAAATATTATGGTGAGTAATTTATTCTAGAAAAGAGAAAGAAAATCGAAAATTAAGCTGAAATAATTTTATTTTTCCCTCACAAGGATATTGGCTAACTTTTAAGTGAATAAAATGACATATCTTTATGTGAATTCTGATCATTGTCATAATGATAAATATACGGAAAAGGAAGCAAATACTCTAAGTATTCTACACTGTTTGTTTGTATTCTTTGGTCCATGGAATATCATGTTGCACTTGTTAACTTCATGCGTTTTGGGTGTCCTCTAGCCAGAATTTTAACTGGAGTATTTAGTTATTAGAGTAGTATTTCTTCTGTGGAATCAACAATGTTTCTGAATGTTTATTGCATTCATTGCAATGTAGTAGCTAAACTAAATGGTTATTATTAGAACTTGGTACATTATTGTAAATTTTATATTTTCTCTTGGTTCTATATTAATTCCATTGTGGATAACAATCAGAGAAAATAAATACAGAAGTGTGTGTGTGTATAAATAATATATTGTTTTTTAGAAGATGAATGCTTTGGGCTTAATTCTATTTTATTGAAACCAGATAATACTAGGGTTCAAATCTACTTAATTATTTTCTTCTTTTTTTGGTTATTTCCCCCTTGTTTTTGTTTTAAATTTCTTCCTTCTTACATCATGCTAATAGCTTTTCTTTGTCTCTTATTTTTATCACCCAGACTAAAAATATAACAAACCAAAATTAGTTTTCCATGTCTCCTTGCTCCATTCTTCTACTGGTGAGTTAGGAGTGGGGGTCAGAGAAGAGTCCTAGAGTGACTATTTTAATACAGATTCTCCTGGCATACTGTTTTAAACTGCCTCAATTAACAAGTATTTTTTAAATTTGTTTTTTGACACATCCCCACTTATCTCTTTTTTAAAAGGTTTTTAAAAAGTTTTTAAAAAGATACTCCCCTCAAATAAATACATTAAAATGTACCTTCATTGTATGCTAACTTGTTCCAAGCTTTGTTCTTAAAGCTGGATGAACATGCAGCATGGTCTCTGCCCTTGAGGAGCTCACATTCCAGCAGAATTAATTTTAAAAGGTATATGAACGCACAGATTAGTACATTCTCTTCGAAAACTGTCAGACTTTGAGAAGCACAGGTCCCATCCCACACTGCTTTCCTTAGATATGTTTGATTTCATACTGTTATTTTTTTCATTTTGGAGCTCTATTCATGAGTGTACCTCATTTTGTAAGACTACTGCATAGCATAGCATAATAGTGAAGAGCAGTTCAGACTGCTGTGTTCAAATCCTGGCTCCTCACTCACCTACTCTGTGATTTTTATTTAAGGGTATTACCAGGGTGTTTTAATATCTTTAGTTAACAAACTAAAATGTGCACAGAAACTCAAAATTTTTTCTGATATTAGCTGAGATCTAATATACATGGTGGTTTGGGCATATTCCAGCCATAATGAGATTTTGAGAATTGGGGAACAAATAGTATTTCTTGTATCTTGTTTACTACAGGCTTGAGACCAGTATAGGAGGATTCTTTCCATTTCATATTTATTAACAATTATTATGCATCTGTAACAGTTTCAAGGAAGTGTTGCCTAAGTGTAGAGGGACTATTCATTTCTACATCCAAATTAATTCTGGCTTAGGTATGTTTTTCTGGTTCCTTCAAGCAAATGTAATATGTAACACCTCATTATTCATACAAATAGAACTGTTTTGGTCTTAGATCAGGTAGTAAATATATTTTGTCTGTTAGGTGGGGTTGAAATAGTTAGAAATTTAAGACCAAAAGGGGTAGTGTTAACATGAAGATATAGAATAAGGGTACTTGATTACCTGGTAACAAGGCCTGTATTTCATAGGCATCAGGAATGCAAACAAACATGTCTCTAACATAATGTGTGTTTACAATCATACTTATTTTGTTATGTTTCCTCACAGGAAGCTTAATAAGAAGCTAGTTTTACTAGTGAATTTGTATTTCTGCTGGTAACTGTGACACCCTGATTTTATTATTATTTTTGCTGAATGAATGTAACTTGGCAGCAGCTTTTGGCTCTGAGAATCTATTATGAATTATGGCAGTTTACTTCCCTACCTCCACCCTGCCGGGAGTCTCTGGATTTGGGATTTCTTTTTTTTTTTTTTCTTTTTTCTCACAAAGGTAATATTTTGAACTTCTGAAACATAGAAGGTAGTGATTTTGCCAAACAGCAAGGTGAAGGATGTAAGGAATAATCCTTTAAGTATTTGGTGCCTATATGGGTGGATTGCATGGGAAAAGAGTAGAGGCGTTCCTCACCTTGAGGCACGGTTTTTCCTGGGAAATCTCAGGGTTTAAGAAGATAGAGTGTTGGCGGCCGGGCTGGTGGCGCAAGCGGTTAAGTGTGCGCGCTCTGCTGCGGCGGCCCGGGGTTTGCTGGTTCGGATCCCGGGCGCGCACTGACGCACCGCATGTCAAGCCATGCTGTGGTGGCGTCCCATATAAAGCAGAGGAAGATAAGCGTGGATGCTAGCCCAGGGCCAGTCTTCCTCAGCAAAAAGAGGAGGATTGGCAGATGTTAGCTCAGGGCTGATCTTCCTCACAAAAAAAAAAGAAGAAGAAGAAGATAGTGATTTTTCATGGGACTAAGTTACTAGAGTCCACATTTCTTCCCAAGGATGCTCAAAGAAGCATAAATAGTATGTTATGAAAGTGATACCGAACCTGTTAATCTCAAGTTCATTTGCCCGATACACAGCAAGCCAAACACTGAGACGTTGGTACTTAGAGGTGGAGAAAGGCCCCGTTCGAGATGGCCAAGACGAGAAAGTGGGAGCATGGGTTCGCTCAAATCTGCCTTAACCAGAGCAAAAAACGGGGATTTTATAGAGCTAAGAGGCTTGGCAGGAGGAGCTTCGGAGAGACAAGGGGTCACTCCCGATGAGCCCCTGGGCAATCTGCAGTGGCTGCTGGAGGCTAGCCATCCCATGATCACAACCTCCCTGAAGGCGTTCTCTTTCTTCTGCAAAACAAACTCACAAATCCTCTAGACCCGAGTCAGCCTCAAGTTAATCCAGAAAACAGCAAATTGACAAGATTCGTCTATGTCTGTGTTGGGAACAAGGTCAAAAGGCAATCATGTTCTTATTGGATATCTATGATAACCCTCAGGTACCCGGCTTCAAAAGCAGAGGTACTTTTGTTTAGGACTCCATTTTCTAAATGGTTAAAACCACATTTTGAGTTCTGTATAAAGAATGTATATGCTTGTTCAGCCAGGAACCATCAATTGCATCCAACAGATAAAAACACAATTCTCTTGTATTTGATTGCTACTAGAGTTGGCACCTAATGTAGTGTCCCACGGATATTAGACGCTCAATAACTGTTATCTGAGAGTAATATTACTTCAAACAACTCCAAGACAAAAATTTAAATAACAATTTTGTTTTGTTTGTACTCTTAATTTAGAGGTTTTTTCACCGAAAGTTGAATTTCAGTGCTCTTTTCCTTTTTTTATGAATTTCTCTATAGCAAATAGAGTAATTCCAACTCACTGTTATGGAGTATTCTTATCAGTGTTCATTCAGCTTCCCTTTCCACTGAAATGCATTTTGAGAGCACTTGCTGTGTTTCAGACCCTGTGCTTTACATAGGGAAGAAAGTGCTAAATAAGACATGGTCTCAGTGTTTGAGGGGCAGGAAGATGATGGCTAGAGGGAGGGAGTCTCTTACCCTGAAGCATTTTCAAAATCAAAATTAAAGAGTGACCCAACATTTCCTCCTTCCTTCTTTCATTTTCTGTGCTTATATCATAGCCAGAGAGCTGCTGTACATTTGAGACCAAAGTGGTGCAGATAAATCAATTTCTCTTCCTGCGGTGCTGGAGGGCCTTCTGGCCGACCTACTGTTGGGCTACTTTGCCCTTCATTAGGGAGCCACAAAAACAACTCCCAAGCCAGTTAGATTCAACTTTTAAAAAGGAATTTCCTAATATCCCAGAATTGGTAAGAAGGCATGAGTTGGTCATGCATAAGCATTCATGTGGACTTATGGAAAGGGGAAAGGAGGTGAAGCTACCCTGTGGCTGTCAATTAGGCAAAGCCAGGGAGAGACAGGGCTCTCTGTTAATTGACATGACGGAATAACAAATGGTATGAGTTAGTTACAGTGTGAGCTGAGATAGGAAAGCATGAATTTTAGATCTGACACTAACCAGTAGGAAAAAATATGGATGTTTCTGTCCTGATGATAGTCAAAGGATAAAATTGAATGACATTTTGAGAAGAACAAAACCTAAACAACTCTAGTGGCCCCGTAACATAAATTATGGTCTGTGAACTGTGAAGACATTTTTTCGAGATCTCCTTCCTCCTTAAAGTATGTCCATTTTTTTCCCTCTTACTCAGTATATTTATTGAGTACTTATATGGAAACAGAGTATAGGCAGTGTATTAGTCAGCTCAGGCTGCCATAACAAAATACCACAGACCGGGTGGCTTAAAAACAACAGAAATTTTATTTTCTTACAGTTGTGGAGGTTAGAAGTCCAAAATCAAGGTGCTGGCATGGTTGGTGTCTGGTGAGAGCCCCCTTCCTTGTGTGAGATGGCTGCCTTCCTGCTGTGTCCTCAAATGGCCTTTCCTCTGTGCATGTGGAGAGTGAGCTCTGGTGTCTCTTTCTCTTCTTAGAACACCAGTCCTATCAGCCCCACCCTTCTGACCTCTTTTAACCTTAATTATCTCCTTAAAGGCCATTTCATCAAATACAGTCACATGGGGGGTTAGCACTTCAACATGGATTTCGGGGGGGACACAGTTCAGTCCATAATAGATAGCTTTACTTTGGGACAGTTTGTTTACCTCAAGGTAAAGAAGATTCTGTTTTTCCATAGGAATAAATTATTGGAGTCTATGTTCCTCTTGCCTGAGGATGCTCAAAGGTGCATACACAGTTAAGTTCAATTATTTTTTCTGGACCCAGGAATCCAGGATGATCCCAAACCCCTTGTGCCTTCCTGCCCTGCTCTAGAATGATCCAGACCTTCTACATTTATTTTCCTTACTTGATGCATTTACTCTATATGCTTTTCAAACAGTATACTGAGATCTTCATGCTTGAATCAAGATGTCTGGGGAGTTTGGGAATTTTTTATTTAATTTTGGAGGCAGAGTTTTGCTTCTCAAACCTTTTGGTCTCAAGACCCCTTTTATATTAAAAATTATTGTGGACTCTTAGGAGGTTTTGTTTATGAGAGTTATATCTCTAGATATTTACTGTGTTAGAAATTCACACTGAAAAATTTTTTTAAATATTAATTTATTTCATTATAACAATAAAAAACCTTTTACACGTTAACATGAATAACATTTTTTAATGAAAAACAACTATTTTCCAAAACAAAAAAAATTAGTGAGAAGCATTGTTTTACATTGCTGCAAATCTCTTTAAAGTCTGGCTTACTAGAAGGCAGCTGGATTTTCAGATTTGCTTCTGCATTCAGTCTGTTGTATCACTCTACTGTACACTCATGAGACAATGGGAGTGAAAATGGCAAATAACATCTTACTGTGAAAATAGTTTTCACCTTGAAGACCTGCTGAAAGAGTAGCATGGATTTCCAGGGGTACCATACCATATTTTGAGAACTGTTACTCTAAACGTTAAGCCTGCCTTTTACAGGGACTGGAGAGGAATACCTTAGGAGTCCACAGCAGGTAGAAAGTGGAGCTGTTGGAATTGGTAGCAAGTTTCTTAAGATAGATCTGGGTCACAGGAGAAGGAAATGTTCTAGCCAGACATATCTGACAATCCACACATCAGATGCCTTGGTTATTTGAGAATTCTACAGTCATTTATTTCCGCCCTGGATCATTCTAAACTAGGGAGGACACAATTTTTAAAAAAACTAATTACCTTTTGGGGCTGGCCCAGTGGTGTAGTGGTTAAGTTCGCATGCCCTGCTTTGGCAGCCCGGGGTTCACAGATTTGGATCCTGGTGTGGACCGTCGAACCACTTATCAAGCCATGCTGTGGTGGCATCTGGTATACAAAATAGAGGAAGATGGGCACAGATGTTAGCTCAGGGCTAATCTTCCTCAGGAAAAAGAGGGGGATTGGCAATGGATGTTAACTCAGAGCCAGTCTTCCTCACAAAAAACGAAAACAAAAACTAATTACCTTTAAAAAATAATAGTTGAGGGGCCAGCCCGGTGGTGCAAGCAGTTAAGTGTGTGTGCTCCGCTGCGGCAGTCCGGGGTTCGCCGGTTCGGATCCTGGGCGTGCACCGACGCACCACTTGGCAAGCCGTGCTGTGGCGGCGTACCATATAAAGTAGAGGAAGATGGGCATGGATGTTAGCCCAGGGCCAGTCTTCCTCAGCAAAAAGAGGAGGATTGGCAGATGTTAGCTCAGGGCCGATCTTCCTCGCAAAAAAAAAAAAAGAAAATAGTTGATTATTATCTATTCTCTGTTTATACCTGAAAGGTTTTCAACAAGCCGCCCCTCTTTTCCAATACCCTATCCCTCCAACATTCACATAATATGAATACGTCATTTAACTTCTCAGCCCGGTAGTGGTAGTGATTTCTTATACTTATCTTAATTTTAATGAATTAAAGGCCTACATGGTTGAGTTCAATTATTTTTTTTTCTACTTGTCCCATTTTTTTCTACTTTGTCCTATTCCTGCCCTATCATAGAATGATCCAGACCTTTAACTAGAATCAACCTTCTTTTTTCTCTGGGCTCTTTGGGGCCATAAAGACTAGGTTTGATCTACTTAAAACTGTCTTCCTTTCCCCTACCCCCAAAGTAAGACATATGGTATACCATTATCAAATGTAAACATGTACACCCTGGCATGTATGTATAAGTTTAGCAAACTGAACTAGTGTTCTATGAAAGTAGGTGAAATACCCACCCATCCTAACCCATCCATTCAAATACTTATTAATATTATAGAGAATTAGCCCTACACTCTGTTGGTGTTTATAGTAAGTGTGAGGAATACCTTTAAACAGACGACCTTTTATGCTTCCTTTGTGTGAGTGGACAAAAAATAATTGTGGAACAAAGGCCTGGAGTCTAGCATGTGAATGTGCAGTAATTGTTCAAATGAATACTCCTCTCAAATTGGCCTTTGTCTAATTAAAATCAGAGTACTGAAGTGTTGCATATTCCTGATTCTTGGTGTTAGAGTTTTTAAACTTCAAGTCAAAGCAAAAGAAAAAAACTTTACAGTTTATCCCTCTATCTATCTCCATTCCTAGGCAACCACTGACCTGCTTTCTGTCACTATAGATTAGTTTATGTTTTCTAGAATTTTATATAGATGGAATTATGTAGATTTTTTTTTTATAAATGGAATCATACACTATTTTTTGACCTTGCTTCTTTCACTCAGCATAATAATTTTATTTTGAGATTCATCCGTGTAATATCAGTAGTTCCTTTTTTCTTTTTTTTTTGCTTTTTGTAAATTGCTGGATAGTATTCCATTGTATGGATATACCATAATTTGTTTATCCATTCATCTCTTAATGGACATTTGTCTCCAATTTGGGGTTGTGATAAATAAAGCTGCTGTGAACATTCAAGTACAAGTCTTGACAAAAGTACTAGACATTTGTTTTTGTTTTTCTTGCGTAGATACGTAGGAGTTGACTGGTTAGGTCATCTGGTAGCTGTATGTTTTAACTTGTTAAGACACTGCCAGCCGTTTTTCAAACTGGTTTTACCGTTTCACATTTCCATCAGCAATGTATGAGAGTGCTTATTCTGCACATCTTTGCCAAAATTTGGTATGATTAATCTTTTTAATTTTAGCCAATCCAATGGATGTGTAGTGGTATCTCAGTGTGGTTTTAATTTGCATTTCCCTGATGACTAATGATTTTGAGCATCTTTTCATGTGTTTCTTTGGCCGTTGGTTCATCTTTTTTTTTTGTGAAGTGGCTGATCAGATCTTTTGCCCATTTATTGAGTTGTAAAAGTTCTTTATGTATTCTGGATACATGTTTACACAAAGATGTAAATATATTTGTGTAATATATATAACATATGTATTATATTATATATATTGCACATATATAAAAATACTAAAGATGTTGCTCTCTCATCTTCTGGCCTCCATAGTTTTCTGCTAAGAAATCCATTGGAAATTTGAGTTGTGGTTACCCAATATGTAATATGTCATTTTTTTTCTAGCTGGTTTTGAGTTTTTCTTTATTGTTGGTTTTTAGCAGTTTGATTATTAGTGTCTTAGCTTGGTTATCTTTGGGCTTATTCTTTCTTAGGTTCATGGAACTTCTTGAATCTGTAAATTTATGTCTTTCACCATATTTGCCAAGTTGTGGGCCATTGTTTCTTCAGATATTTTTTCTGCCCCAGTATTTTTTTCCTGTCATTTGGGGACTCCAATTACATATATGTTAGTCTTTTTTTTGGTGAGGAAGGTTAGCCCTGAGCTAACATCTGTTGTCAGTCCTCCTCTTTTTGCTGAGGAAGATTGGGCCTGGGCTAACATCCGTGCCCATCTTCCTCTACTTTATATGTGGGACACCTGGCACACCATGGCTTGATAAGCGATGCGTAGGACCATGCCTGGGATCTGAACCTGTGAACCCTGAGCCACCGAAGTGGAGTGCACGAACCTAACCACTGCACCATAGGTCTGGCCTCTGTATGTTAGATTTTTTGATATTGTACTCTAGCTCCCTGAGGCACTGTTCATTTTTTTCTCAATCTTTCTTTTCTCTCTGGCTTTCAAATTGTATAATTTGTTTATCTTTAAGAAATATTTACTGTGAATCATTATCAAAATTGACCTTCAGTTGAGCTTATAAATCCCCTGAAAAATAGCTGTAGTATATAGCTGCAGTGAAACTATGTTCAATGAATAAATCTAAACTAAAACTTAAAAATAAAATCCCATGCAATATGATTTGCTGTAAACTTTAACTTGTTAATTGAAATACATTTTTAAGCACAGTGGTTAAATTCTGGGGTGTGAGTATGGGGGGTCGTTTCCCGGTAGTACTCTTATCAGCCAGGACACTGAGTTCTGTGTCCCAAGAAGTGGCAGTGCAGTTACTTTTTCCCAGTGGTGACTATATGTTGAGACTAGTCTTTGTAAAAAGATGGGAAAGTAATAAAATGTGGTAGAAATGTTTGCATCAAAAAGCAAATTTTAAAAATTCGTAAGTAAAATTTCATCACTTAGCCATAAAACTCCTATATTAGTAATTATACAGATTCTCTCATCCCAAGTATCGTGTTTTACTGTAGCAGGATTCAGCTGGTACTACAGGGAAAAAAGTGGACAGCAGATATATTTTCTCAAAAAATCAACTATAGTACAACATGAGAAATTTCTCAAAAAATATAACTTTTTCAATTCTGATCTCTGTTTTGTCTGAGATCAGATGGAACTATGTTGCTTAGTGCTTGAACTGTTAGCTCCTCTGTTCCCTGCAATGATTTTTATTCTTCTGATTTGGTCTTCAAGTCTTGAGAATTCATTTTGTTATAAAATGTAAAATCTCATTAAAAAAAATTATAGTTCTCTTTGCTCTTTTTAAAGGAAAAAGGATATCTAGAATAGAGTAATAATTTGTAGCATCTTGTAGACTTGCTATTTCAGTTGATGAGTGGACAATGTTAGGATGTTCTGTTACCTGAAAAAGACTCATTTTAAAAAAAAAAAAATTTCTACCACAGTGCAAGAACAAGTGACTTTGAGGTTGCTTAACCATTTCCTGTAAGCCTGAGAAAGTGGTTGTTTTCAAAATAACTGAGCTAAATATTGGTAGAACTAAACTTAGCTGAGCAGTTCTATAGGTTAAACTCACCATTTCACTTCCATCTTCATGTAGAGAAGTTAAAATTTAAAAATTAAAAAAAAGAAATCTCCTTGGTTCCAATCATTTTTGCTAACCAGCTGAATAACTTTGGACAAAAGTTGTTTGATCTGTAAAACATAATAGGTTTAGAGTGTCTCTAAAAAAGCTTCTAGTAGTTTTCTAAAATAGCAAAAAAGTTTTAGTAAACTGTGAGGTATTTGGATAATTTTATGATCTTAATGAGAGAAGGAGAAAGCCCATAATGGAATAATACAGTGAATGTAATTGGACAACATGAGGCAGCACTTTTTGAATACCTACTAAGTGCCTGGCTGAGAGAGTTGTGGAAACCGCAGTGTTGGTGTCTGACACATGGTGGTAGTTGTGTTAATCTGAGGCCATCCTAAACCTCCGTGCAGCTCTTCAGCTCTGACGTAGAGGTGGCTCTGTGACCACCCCAGCCCAACTCCAGAGGCTGTGAACACATGAAACATTTCCCTGGCATGAGGGACGTGGTTTGACACTCCTGGGCTATTTTAAGTCATGTCACATGGTGTTGAAGGGTTTAACTGCTACAGTCAGAAAAATGTGGGTTAAGAACTTGGCTGTGCCACTTACTAGCAAGTTCTGTAACTTCTCTGACTCTCACTTCTGCATCTATAAAATGTTGGGATTAAATTAAACGAGGCGACACTTAAAATTACTGATTAATACAGAAAGCTAATTATTGAGCACTTACTATGTGCTAGGCTCTGTTCTAAATATTTTACATGTATCTTGTTTAATTCTCACAACTCAGTGGGATAGGTACTGTTATTATCTCCATTTTACAAATGAGCAAACTGAGCTTGAAAAATGAAATAACTTGCTCAAGGTTACACAGGAAGTGGCAGAGCAGTCTGGTTCCAGGGACATTCTTAACTGCTCTGCTGTGCTCAGCCCATTTTTAGCACATGCTAAAGCCCTCAGTGAATGTTGGTTTTTATAGTGATCATTATTGGTGGTGTGTTAAAATGGTTGTGGTGATGATGAACTTGGTTTTACTTTTTTCACTGTCTAACCAGGTCCTGTTCTAGGACCCCAGGCAGAGCATCCTCACATCCATTGATGAGGGAGTGAGACACTGTGAAGTCATGTACATCAAGACTTTTGGGCTTTGGAAGAAAAGCCCCCAGCTGCACTCCGGAGTTTTTGTATAAAGAATGCAAAGTGTTCTGAATACCAAGTGTTCCGTTTTCTCCTTATGTGTCTGAATTGAAGTCTAAAATAACTGTGAGACCCTGCATGTGTTCCAATTTCAAAGATGCCACAGATCATAGAACTAGTATGTACAGTATAATCTCAATTTTGTCTTAGGGGATAAATTAGTCTGTGGGAATAGTACACCAAAATATTAATAGTATACTATGTGGATGATGGATAAATTAGTTGTCTATTGGTGCATAATAAATCACAAAACTTAATGGCTTAAAGCAACAACCATTTTATTTGCTCGTGATTTTGTAGGTCAACAATTTGTACTGGGCTCAGCTGGATGTTTCTTCCACTGATCTTGCCTGAGGTCACTTGTAGCAGCCATCCTCTGGCAGTTTAACTTGGAAGATTTAAGATAGCTTCATTCGCAAATCTGGTGTTTGGTGCTGGCCGTTGGCTGGGGCTTGTCTTTCCATGTGGTTCCTCATCCACAAGGAGGCTAGTTCAGATTTCTTCTCATGGGGCTCTCAGGTCAGCGAAAGAGAAATAGTGAAAGCTACAAGGCCTCTTAAAGCCAAGGACTGGAAATTTTACAGTGTCACTTCTGCTGCATTCCATTGATTAAAGCAAGTTACGAGGCCAATACAGATTCAGGGGGTGGAGATTTAGACTCCACCTCTTAATAGGAGGTCTCATGGAGATTAATAGCAAATTCTGTCCTGGTATCATTCACTGGCCAGACCCATTTCTAAGACACTCCAACAGTGTTGATAATTTTTTATTAATTTATTAACTTTAGATCTTGACAGATTAAAACGTGATCTGTTCATGTTTGAGGGGATTTTCCTATTTTTTACACATAAAAAGTAGAAAATATAAATAATAAAAACACCAACCTACTCATGACTTCATCTCTCAGGAATAACTACTGTTAACATTTTTATTTACAGTATATCCAACTCGATGAATATTTATTTATTTAAAATTCTGTAACCTGCCTCTTAATACTATATTTTGAACACCTTTCCATGTTTAAAATAGATATAAATAATTTTTGTGTCTGCATAATATTTTATTGGGTATGAAAATACCTATCCCACATTGTTACACATTAGATTGCTTCCTTTTTCTTGCTATGTAAACAAGACTGCTATTAACGTTCTTATACATGTATCTCTTGCAGTTACTCTTAGGATAAATTCCTCTTATGGAGTTACTTGGTCAAAGAACATATTTCAGGCTTTTGATGTGTATTGATGAGACATCATTTTAAAAATGCTCTGATTTAAACTCATCAATGAGTATAACTTTGCAGAGCTAGGTTCTTAGATGTTATAGTAAAATTGTTCTTCAGACATTCACGAGTAAATGTACACATTGTGGTTTGTATTTGGGGAACTTAAATGCCTGCTCTTGACTGTCAGGATGGATGAACTCTTAGATGTGAGCCTTAGACTTAACTAGATTTTAAAAATTATTCATTATGTTTGAGAACATTTTAAAGGGAAATTGGTGTAAGTCATGTACAAGAAGAAAAATAAAGAATTCTAATCAGTGGACCCATGTGCAAAATAAAAGCTTTAGTCAATAAGATGATATTAGCAACTAAGTTTACACATTTTTTCTTGTATATGTTATGTGCTGCCCGTGATGCATCTGTAATTTCCAGGTCCTTTCTTTTTTTCAAGTGGTTTGAGAACCAAAGACATTTTGAAGCCTGGGTGCAAAAATCCTTCTAGGATCCCCCTCCCCCAATCTTTTGCTTTTCTTGCTAATACTTAATTTGGCAGCAGTGTTATTTTTGGAACTCACCTTTGTAGGGTCTTTCTGACGCGTAATTCAGTTTTTATAGAAACAGTTTTCTTTTTAATGCAATACTTGATTATTGCATAACTACAATTACAGTTTTTTTGTTGTTGTTGAGCTAACATCTGCTGCTAGTCTTTCTTTTTTTTGCTTGATGAAGATTTGCCCTGAGCTAACATCTGTGCCAGTCTTCCTCTGTTTTATATGTGGGTCGCTGCCATAGCATGGCTGCTGATGAGCGGTGTGGGTCCAGGCCCGGGAACCAAACCAGGGCTGCCGAAGCGGAGCACATCAAACTTAACCACTAGGCCATGGGCTGGCCCATACAATTACAATTTTAACTAGCATAAACGGATTGGAGAACAGACAACTAATTCTTGGTAAGGATACAACAGCTTTGGTGGGGGCATAAATGCTTGGACCCTTAGAAAGTAGCCCTTTAGTTGTAGGCATTCAGTGGGCACTTGGCATCAGAAAACGTTTTACAGAGGGAAGGGAGAACATTGGTTAATTTGGAGGCTAGGTAGCATAGGTTAAAAAAACATGTACCTTGTTTGTTGAGGTAGAAAGTTTCCTTCCTTTACTGAAGGAAACGACTCCTCCCTCATTTTTTTATTCTTGTTTTACAATGAAGGTTTATATTCAAGTACAGGTGTTTATTTGTCACTCCCCCCTTGATCTTTATCTGCAATTCTAGATCTGAAGCATCTCGCGGCAGGATTCTTTATGTGCTGTAGTTCTTGTTTGTGTTTGATTCTCTCTGGTCACTGGCATTCTCTAGTAGAGCACCTCCTTTTTATCTTAAATGTTCTCCTTGATAGGAATTTAAAATAATGTGCTTTGTAGCTGCAACATGAAACTAGCAAGTTGTTCATCTTCTTTGCTTCTTCCCTCCAGCACTGATATGTTGATTTTTGCTCATAGGACTACAAAACTACACAGAAAATAGCAGCTGTGATTAGACTTAGTAAATACAAGTGTAGTGTAGAATTTGAAGATGGTGGAAAATTTATCGTCTGAATGTTTTGGTTTGGTAAAGTAACATCGATGTCTGTGTAATGCTGCCCTTTAGGTTATTTCAACCAGAAAATGGTGAGCTTTATATAAATTTAAATAGCCTTCTTACAAATCGTAGCTGTCATTGGACATCCGAGTTTTATTGTGTAAATGCAGTTATAGCAAATGAGTGTGGCCTTTAGATACACTTAATCTCGAGGGATATTTTGGGAAGTGTTGTAGCGTCTTTACAATCAAGACAGACATTTGACAAATGTCTTCGAAGTCAGATGACTTAAAATGTAAAACCTGTGTGTTAAAATCTCTGTGAAACGGATGGAATTATCTAAAGTTATCCTGTTCCACAGTGGCTGAAGTCCTCTGTGGACATTGCTGTTGCTGATCCTCAGAAACATCAAGAGGCCAGAGTTGTTGCTCACGTTGTCTATCATTTCATATTTATGGCACAGAAGACAAAATGAGGTTTCTGGAGGTTTTCTTATTTTATGAATTTATCTATTGATATGTGCTGTGAGCAACATTTAAGCATCATCTTTTATAGTAAAAGGTTTGGGGGGGCAATTGTACTGATGGATCTTAAAAAGAAATACTAGTGTGCTTGATTGAAAAGTAAAAGATGTGTTTATTTGCTTATTATTTTGAAGCTCCTACCCTAATTATTTAATATATTAGCAATAAACTCTTTATTAATGTAGCACCTCATAGTTTGCAAAGTGTTGTGACCAATTTATCTTATTTGACCCCTGTGATCATCTGAGCAGACAGGGCAGTTACTACCCCCATTTTACCAATGAGAAGACTGAGGTTCTGACCCACACTAAGTGGTGGAGCCAGAACTAGAATCCCCAGGTTTCTCTTCACTGTACTTTATGCCTCCTAAACCGTAATTGACTTAAATTATGTACGGCTTGGAGGAAAGAAAGGAAATGTAGTAAGAAATCTGAAGAATCAGTGTCCGGTAGAAATGAAATGCACTGGCTCGGAGCCCATAATCACTGAAGTAGTACTAAGCCCTGCTGATTTAAGACCCAGCCCCACAGCAGGTGTTAGGAGGACCTTCTTAACCTCATACCTACCATATTAATTCTATCTTATTCCAAGCTTCAGTAAACCTGGGTTCAGCCCTCAAAGAGTTTATGAGCGGACATGGAGGTAATTTTCATTAATTAATACTTCCTTTTAATGTGTTGGGTGTTGCTACTTTTATTTCAACATTTATCGCAGGCTTCTTCCTTGCTAGGCACCAGAGATACCAAGATGAATGAGATAAGAGCCCCTCCCTGGAGGAATTATCTGAGTGTGAAGCAAAATTTATAATTATTGTTTACTTATGCAGAAATTCCCTTCTCTATAGGGTAAACCAGGCCTTGAAAGTTTTCTAGACTTTTTCTCCTTCAACTTATAATTCTTTAATAAGCAAAAAGTTACCAGCATTAAAGTGTACTCATTATTCTAGAAAAGTACGTGGAGCGAGTTTTGGAACTCAGTATTTCATCCTAAATGTGAAAAGCTATATAAGCATGTAGTGTGCACAACTTCCATTTTCTGGGCTTGAGAGGCTGCCAGTGGTGTGTAGTGTGGAGAGAGTGAGGTGACTCATAATTTGGGAATGGTTGATTTGATCTCTCCCTGTAGTCTCTGTAGACCATTGGCAGGGTGTCCAGCATAATTAACACTGCACAGTCTAATTATAGACACAACTCTATGGACAGTGGCTACCAAAAAGCAAGCCCAAGATAATCTTTCAAGTTGGGAGGATTACTTTAGAATGATGACTAGATAATGTCAAGTATGCTATAAATCAAGTTGCTATTCCTAGATTGTCCAAGGAGTTACCATACGAGGAAAAAGTAATATCTGTGAAAGTCTCACTGGGTTATTTTTTTCAGGGCTCTTTTAAGCATTTCTTTATTGCAGTCCTTCTAACCTTTTCATCCTAAGAGAACAGTTAGGCATCTTAATTTTTTATAGTGTACTGTTTTAGATAGAGTAGGGGAACAAGTCAGGGTAGGACATTTGTTCCAATAATAGTTGAATTGATTTTTAAAAGGTGAAAGAAACTAAGGATTTGAAAAGATTACATTGGACTAGTGTAATAAAGAGAGAGAAAAGAGAGGCCTATGGGCTGAGGAGAGTGATGAGGGTGGGATAAGGCTGCAAAGATGAAGTGGCCACAGCGCATGCTTGAGAGAAAATGAGATGTTTGTAACATGTGTATGGTCTCACATACCGGTCCGACCGAGGGGGAACAGGCACTGTGGGTGGTTGTGTGTGCTTTAGGGATTTGTGGAAGCGTTGACTGAGAGCTGAGGACTGATTTAGTTTATATATAGGTTTGGCTGTTGGGTCACTGAGATTCAGAACAAAGGTGCTAGCTATGGAGATTGGTTTCATTTAACTGTAACCTGAATTACTGCAGGATGGTTGTACTTCTGCAAAGAGAGCCCAGAGTCATGATTACCCTAAATGAAGTAAGCACTTTAAATCAAATGCTTAAAAATAGGCCTTTTTATTTTTACTTTTGGGTTTTCCTATTAAGAAATACTCAGTTAAAATTTTAAATAGATACTTAAAAAGAGGTTTCCCTTTTTAATAAAAAATATACAAAAATCTATACAGAAATAGATGAATTATGTTATTTGCTTAAGAATACTTTTTACTTTTGAAGAGATCATAAGAGCTTTCCTTTAAGTAGTAGCTCTCTAATTCATTTTAAATACTTGGATTTACCAAAAAAAAAAAAATTCCTAGCTTTTTATTTAAGAGGAGGGGGAGAACGTATGTATTTTCTAAATCCAGGTTTAACTAGCATAATTAGCACTGGCTAAATGATTTTGTGTTTGCCAGATATTCTCGAAAGAGGAACAGATGTCAGACTGTTGGGCTTGTTAAAGGGGATCTCTGTCTCTAGCATAGTACCCAATTCTGATCTGTCTCTTCAATGAAGCTAACTAGCCTTTTAGGAGGAGTGAAAAATTGGTGTTGCAGATCCACTAGGACTTGATATCCGTGAATTTTTAGGCCAGTTTCTAGGACAATATGATTTAGAGCCAATAATACTGCTTTCCTGCCCTCCAGCAGCATTTATTGCTTTGTTAATATTCTGGTGTTTCTCTGTTTTCTATTTCATTGATTTCTGTTCTGCTCTTTATTATTTCTTCTACTTAGGTTTGTCTAGCTTCTTAGGGTAGAAACTTATATCATTGATTTTAACTTTTCTCTAATATCAGCATTTAAAGCTGTCAGTTTCTCTCAAATTTTGATATGCTGTGTTTTTATTATTTATTTCAAATATTTTCTAAATTCTTTGTGGTTTATTCTTTGACTCATGGGTTATTGAGAAGTTTATTTTTCTGGCTACCATTGTTGTGAGGAGGAGTTAGTGTTCTTTGCATTATTTTTCTCCATGTAACATATTGTTTTCAGCCTCCTTTAAAAATTTTCTCTTTATCTTTGGTTTTCAACAGTTTGACTATGATGTAGCTAGACGTGATTTTCTTTGTATTTATCATCTTTAGAGTTACATGAGTTTTTTGGATCTGGTAAATAGTATTTTCATAAAACTTAATAAAATTTTAATTATTATTTCTTCAAATATTTTTCCTGCCTCATTCTCATGGTCTTCTTCTGGGATTCCTATTGTGTATGTGTTAGACCATCTGATACTGTCCCACGAGTCCCTGATGCTGTGTTCATTTTTCTTCAATCCTTTTTTCTGTTTGTTCCTCAAATTGGTAACTGCTGATGTTCATGGACTCTTTCTTTTGCTTTCTCCAGTATTAAGTCCATTCAGTGACTTTCATTTTAGTTCATTTCCATTTTTTTTTCTCACTTGGCTTTTTATGTAGCTTCAGTTTCTCTGCTGAGTTTCCCATCTGTTTATATATTCTCTTTCATTGTTGTTGTTTCTTAAACCCATTTTTCTTTACTCTTTGAGATGTATTTATAATAGCTGCTCTAAAGTTTTTACTAAATGCAATATCTGGGCCAACTTAAAGTCAGTTTCTAATGACTTATTTTTTCTTCTGGGTCACATTTTTTTGTTACATTGAATGTCTAGTAATTTTTTGTTACATATTGGACAATGTTGATGATACATTGTAGAGATGCTGAACTTTTTCTCTTTTTTGGTTTCTCTGTAGCGTGTTGGTTTTTGTTTTAGTAGGCAGTTTAGTTACTGGCTGATCACCTTGTGTAGGCTCGGTTTTATATTTTGCTAGGGCAGATCTATGGAAAGCTCAAGGTTTTTTGTCAGGCCCCTCTAACTTAGGAAGACTCATCCTCCAAATTCTGTTTCCCTTATGGATTTTATTAGGGCTTGATTTTAGACTCTGTTAGTGTGGGTCTAGAGTAGGCCTAATTCTAGCATGTGCTTTTACTTTTAAAGTGAACCTTTCTAGTGTTTCATCTGATACGCAGAGTGCTAATGAGTTCTCTTTGTTTGGGCTGGGTTAGACTGCCAGTGGTTCCCTATGCTGCTTGACCGCTAGTATTTCTATTCCATATTACAACCACTCTTTTGTAAGCCTCACGTAGTTATGTCCTGCATTGGTTAAGGATTCTCAGGAAACCCTTGTACAAACTTCTATGGTCCCCCCTCTGCATAGCTCCCTTCTCTCCGGTGCCCTGTCTCTGCCTACCAACCTTACTCTGCTTGGACTCTAGTTCCCTGTACTACAATTAGGAAATTGTCCCAAGGCAGAGAACCCCAGCAAACCACAGCAAACCTTTTCCTTCTCTCAGAGGTCGCATTCTTGCTCTGTCTGTTATCCAGTATCTGAAAGGAGTTGCATCATTTTATCCAGTTTAATAGTTGTTTATGAGAGGAGGAAAAGTCTGGTACCAATTACTCTGTCTTCGGAAGTGGAAGTCTCCCACAGCATTTTTATGTGTGTTTTAGTGAACTTTAGGGGTAGCTTATGAGGGAAAAATAAATCTTAGTCTCTCTTAGAACTAAATAGAGTAAAGTGAGCTTATGGTGCTCATGAGCTGAATCATTTCTCTCTCATATTCCCATCTCCCACCCCCAGTCATCCTTTCACTTCCTTCTTCATAAGGGAGACAAGGGGGAGACGGGAACAGAAGAGAGAAAGACCTTACTTGGATCCTGTGTCCTGGGTTATGACCTTGGGCTTGTCAACTGGAAAATTAAATGTAGTTTGTGAAAAAGCACTATATATCAGGAGTAAAAGTACGAATGCACACAGGACTTCCTGTGTATGTATTTTATGACGCTGCTTATACATTGACAGGATGTGTCAGGGAAAGGGTCTGCTTAGAACATCTTCAAAACTTGTTCTCTGTTAATGACTGCCCTGCAAATTCTGGTGAGATAATGATATACCTAAGCTTGTAACTTAACGTGAGTGTTGTGATTAATAGGAAGAGGTTTCCTTTGAGTGTGGGGTAAGGGGGTTGGGTAATGTTTTGTCGGATTAGATCTGTACAGAAAGATCACTCTTTTTGTTCTAAATCCCAGTCTTTTCTTTTTAAGCTTAAACTTCTTTAAAATAAAATCTTTTTGACAGAAGGGGATTGCTCATTAGGGAAATAGTTACTTTATTTGATAATTAGCCATCACTTCAGAAATTTAACGAAGTTTCCATTTGGAAATGATCTAAAAGATGTAAATGCTGCCTCACGCTTGGAGCTTTTAGCTCTATTTAAGTATGTCATGGGGCCTCAGAAGAAGAATAATCTTTTATTGTTAGGGCCTAATCTGAATACAGCAAGTTGCTATATTACCTAGTTGAATATAGCAAATCTTGTCTTTGCCCAAGAAGTCTTATTTAGATTAGGCCTATTCTTTTAAGGTTGTTTTGGCTTGTTGATTTGAAAATACACCTCATTTCATTCCATTTTCTCAGAAAATGTGGTAGTAGTTTAAAGGGATTAAAGTCTGTGGGAAATTTGCTCCTTTTGATTCAAGTTGTTCACCATGTTGTTTGCCATAGCTTTACTTTTTGTCCTGTTTTCTAAATTGAACCCCTCAGTTAATAACTTACTCTCTTGCCAGCACTCTCTATGCATTTTCCCCTTAGCTTCTCACTACATCCTCCCTATATATTTAGCCCTGGGTTAACCATCGACTTTCTCTACTTTTTTTATTATTAATTTTCATTTATTTTTTAATTTTAATTGTGGTAAAACACACCTACTATGCTTTCTCTTCCTTTAGACTGGGCTGATAAGCACTGCTAAAGACATTTATGGAAGCTGGTGGTATGACAAATTGCACTGGGCCTGCTGAACTTCTCAGTCATACTTTGTCCTTAGATCATCCCTTTCTGGTCCTCTTCCATAGCATCTGTCCTTTATTTTTCTCCTGAAGCCACCTGTGCCTTCCCCACAACTGCCTTTGGCTCTGGGCAGATGGCCTTGCTTCCTCTGTCACAGAGGACATGGAGGCTCTCTGCTGTTCACACCCTCAGCTTTCCATGTTCATATACATGCTTCTTCTCTCTCTTCACCTCCTGTCTTCCAGGCTTGGAGGAAGAGAGTGCCTAGCTTCCATCATGGTTAATCTCTACTGGAGTTCTTGTGATGTCTTCCTATCTGTCTGGGATATTACTCCACCATTTCCCCTTGTCTGCTCCTCCACGTCTTCGTTTTGTCTTTCTTTACTTACCTTCCTCACAGAAATATATGTTAAGTTGTTCCCATTTTAAACGCAGACAAACGAAAAACAAAAGGCTTTAACTCTTCTCTATGCTATAACAGTCATGCGTCACTTAATGACAGGGATACGTTCTGACAAATGTGTCGTTAGGCGATTTCATCATTGTGCAAACATCATAGAGTATACTGAAGAGGAACAAAATTTACCATCCCAAAATGTGTCTCTTTAACATGAGGATTATTTTAGGCTGATTATTATTTTTTTTTTTTTGTGAGGAAGATCGGCCCTGAGCTAACATTTGCCAATCCTCCTCTTTTTTGCTGAGGAAGACTGGCCGTGGGTTAACCTCTGTTAGGCTGATTGTTTTTAAGAAACAAAGACTCAGAAAATTTTTCTTGTTACCTCCCCCTTTACTGCCTAACAGGATTCAGATTAGAGAACGCTGTCTCAGGAAGTGAACCATCACCTTAACACAACATGAACTAGGAGGTGGACAGGGAGGAACCTAGAAAAGCCTGTTTGTTGGGCTCCCCTCTGTGTACTTTTGTTTATGTGTGGCCAAACACTTGTTTTCAAAACGTTTGTTCCTTTTCACCTACCTGTGAATTGCCTTCCTTCCCTTCAAAGTCCCTGACTCTCCTCACCCCCAACATCTTCTTTTGTCTTTAGCTGAGGATGGTGTTTAAGGTGAAGGCTTTAGCCATTTTGGTGAGTTACTTGGTTTTCCTGAGTTTCTCCCATGTATACCTGTTATTAAACTTTTGTTTTTCTCCTGTTAATGTGTCTCACGCTAATTTAATTCTTAGACCAGCCAGAAGAACCTACAAGGGCAGAGGAAAATTTCTTCCTCTCCTACAGTACTTACACAAACCTAGATGGTATAGCTTACTACACACCCAAGTTATATGGTACTAATCTTATGGGTCACTGTCATATATGCAGTCCATTGTTAACTGAAACAACATTATGCAGTGCATGACTGTATTTTCTTTTAGTTTGACCCTGTGTTTTTTTCTTGATACACAACTGTGTACGTTGAAAGAATAGTCTTCAGCCCTTGCCTTCCCTTGCTAACTTTACGTTCTTTCTTTGGGCCACTGAAGTCAGGCTTCCGTTCTCACTACTCTGTGAAACTGCCTTGTAAAAGTCACTGGTTCCCTGGTTGCCAAATCTAGTGGCCTCTCTAGGCCTTTTACTTGACCTTTCTAAGACATTTAATACTGACCACTTCCTTCCTCATGAAACCCTTCCTTGCTTTCTGGGATGCTACTGTCCTGATTTTCCTAGCTCTAATACATTCCTTCTTATTCTCCTTTGCTGTCCCTCTTCCTCTGCCTGCCTCTTAGATGCTGATGCTTTCTAACTGTTATCTCCCTTTCAGTGGTATCACCCATCTGCATGATTTTAATTATCGTGTATACCCTGGTGATTCTGAAATATGAATCTTCCACCCAGATCCCTTTTTGAGTCTAGACCCACATAGCAACCCTTATAACAATCCTACAAAATAATAATGTTTTCCACATTTATAGGTGAGGAAATTGAAGCTAAGGGATGTTTGGTAACCTTTTTAAGGTCGAGTCAGTGGAAAAGCCATGCTTTGAACTTCTGTAAAAGGTCAGGCCTTTAGCTCTATAATATGCTATTAATCAAACATCTCCACCTGGCTGTCTGACAGATATATTAAATATATCATGTCCCATACCAAATGCCATCTCATAACTCCATTCTTACTACTTCTCCACACCACGCCCCCGCAAAAAAACAATAGAACATGAAAACCTACACTCTCAGTCTCAGTGAATGGCATTCCTTCTTCCAGTTATCCAAGCCAGAACGTGTATAGGGAATTGACATAGACTTCCGTCTCTCTCTCCACCCTACAGGCCCCTCTGGCCCAAGGGAGCATGAGTTCCTGTGTATTTTCCCTCTTTCACATGACTTGTAATCATTCTCTCCTTTTCACTTCCACTGCTACTGTCATAATTGAGAACTTCATGTCAACCTGGATTGCCATTATAGTGATAATCCAACCCGTTGCTTCTCACATTATCTGAGCAAAAGAATCAAGGTTTCTTGTTTTTTAATTTTTAATCTGTTGCAGAAATTTTGTAGCATATAAAAAAAATGTCATTGGAAAACTGAAATGAAAAAAGGCACGCAAAATATAAGCTCTGTTTTTAAAATTATAAACTTTGATAGACATAAAATTACTATCAGATTGCTATAAAAGTTTTTAACTGGTAATTTTCTACATGTATCCTGTCACAGACAGGTAACAAACAGTTTGCTGATTGGCGCTGGTCCACAGACAACATCAAGGAGCACTAGTTCACAGTATCTGATGAGAAGAAATGTCTTCAGTTTTCTTAGATTATAACCACGTGGACCTATGTTATTTAAAACTGAAGCATTTCAGGCCGGCCCCATGGCTTAGTGGTTGGGTGCGCGCGCTCTGCTACTGGCGGCCCGGGTTCGGATCCCGGGCGCGCACCGACGCACCGCTTCTCCGGCCGTGCTGAGGCTGCGTCCCACATACAGCAACTAGAAGGATGTGCAACTATGACATACAACTATCTACTGGGGCTTTGGGGAAGAAAAAAAAAGGAGGAGGATTGGCAATAGATGTTAGCTCAGAGCCGGTCTTCCTCAGCAAAAAGAGGAGGATCAGCATGGATGTTAGCTCAGGGCTGATCTTCCTCACACAAAAAAATAAATAAATAAAATAAATAAAACTGAAGCATTTCAACTAGGATGTTCTTTGCTTTTGGCTTATAGATAGCCTGTATATGTGGATTTAAGAGGTTTTAGAAAATTTCCTGTTTCTTTAGGATCTCTTCTTTCAATACAAATAAATCCCATTAAAGCAAGAGGTAGTCATATATTAGAGTACAATTTAATGCTAAGATCAAAGTGTAGTGACTTAAGAATCCAAAGCAAAATTTTCTTAAATAGGCTTGAAGTACAATCTTCCTTGAGCTACCTGTAATAAAAGTGGTTTTCCCTGGTTTGGTATATTCAACTTGATATGATTGTACACACATACAGAAGTTTGCTTCTGTTGTGCAGTAAAACTCAGTGGATGGGTCGATGTGTTCTGTATCTAAAAGATTAAAATTCTACATCTGACTGGGTGATAAATAATAAAAGTGAGTTATCTGCATTTTGGCAGACATCTGACTAAGCCTTTGTCAAAAGATTTGACGTTAATAAAGTGCAGACGGGAGATGCTAACATGGTCAGACTGTAGAGTACACCTTGGCTTTAAACAGGGCATGGCTGAAGAATCAAAAAACACAAAAATGAAGTTCTAAGGAGATAGAATTCAGGAATGAGAATGCTCTATATATTAAGCTGAGATTATACCTAGAGTTAGTTACTGAATAGTTAGAAGTTTATTAAATAAAACCCTGCTGCCCAGATTCCATTGTTGTCTACATCAGGTCTGACACAGAACAAAACACATGGGCAAATGCCTAAGAGAACATAATCTTCCGTTATGAGGTTAAAAAAAAAAAAAAGTCAGAAAAGGCCTTTTAGACATTTTAAAATGAAAAAGCAAATTAAGCAACTAATCCACAGCACTGTGCCAAGTACTATAAAACTACCACTGAAAATTTTTAACCATTAAGAGTTCATAAGAGTTAAAAAAAATATGTAAGTCCAATACAGCAATATTTGCTCTATTAATGAAGTAAATGACCCTCAAACACAATTAACTATCAAAACAAAACAAAACTTTGTCACAAGAAGTTGGGGCACTCTAGGAAGTTTAAGAGATTAAGTTCCCAAAGCAGGATATTGTAACTATCATCCTTCTTGCGTTTCCAGATCATTCACAGGAGATGGATAGATAGCAGCTTGCTAAACCCACACCAGAAAGTAATTAAAAGGTTTATTCAAAGTAAGCTTTTAAAGTAGCATAGCTTTTATGACATTCAAGATGGAGAGGAGGTAGGAAAAGGCAACCTCATTGGGGTCTCTATGATCCCCAAAGCACAAAGGGATGAGATTAAGTGAAAAGAAAATTTATTTTTAAAAAGTAATAAAGAAAAAAAGAAGAACAAAAAGAAAATAACTTTTCTTAATTTACTTTGTAGCAAGTTAAGCTGAGCTATGGAATAACAGGTGTTCACCTGGTGGACTGGGATGAAAGAGAGAAATGATGACTTTGCAGGCAAGGGGAATAGAGAGGAAAACAGGAATATGGAGGATAACATGGCATGGCAGCCTGGCTTGTTCTCAGAATAATAAGCAGTTTGGGATGGCCAGAGCACACCCAGGAATGGGGTATCTAGTGCTGGCTGGGATCTGACCATGGAGAAGGCTTAGACCAGTGTTTCTCAAACTTTTGTGCACATAAATCTGAGGATTTGTTAAAATTCACATTCAGGGAAGGGGCTTGAGAGTCTGATCTTCTAAAAAGCTACAATGCGTTGCAGATGCTCTGGTCTGCAGACCACACTTTGAGAAGCAAGGCTATAAATTTTATCCTAATATTTATTGATACTTTGTTTCACGGATTATGAGTTGCCACTGTTTAGTTAGTATTTGTTGAAAAGCACAAAATATACATAGCATTTCTGTTAAGCTAGATAGTAAGTAATTTTATATAAGTTTTGCTCTGCTAATAGTGAAATAGTACTCTTAGCAACTTCATTGCCAAGTGCAAAAGAAATAAATAATTTAGGTATAAGTTCTCATTCTTTATTAAATTAGTTGAGTAGGGGGATGCAATATAATACTGGAAAGAGTCTAAAATTTGGAATCACATTTTTAGACCTAGGTTCTAATATCAGTTTTGTGACTAAATAACTGTGACTTCATGAAGATAAATTAACCCGTCTTTTTTTTTTTTGTTTTCTTGTATCTAAAATAGTTATAATACTTGCCATTTTACAGAATTGTTTTGAGGGTTAGAAATGATATATATAAAGTACTTTGTAGGGAAAAATTAATGGGAGTTTCAATTATCAAACTTTCGAGATCCCTTAAAAGCTAAAATTCTCTGATTCTTAAATAAAGAACATTGAATGATTTAATCCTAAGAATTGTTGATCTATGTGCGGTTATGTACCCTTCTGCTTTTTGAGTCTTTTCTCAGTGATTCTTGGCAAGTTGGAGAGTATGGTTCTTTGTAGTTTGTAAAAGCTCTCATGACTACCCCACCCCAAGATCCACTTCTACTCATGGTGTATAATATGGTTGTTACAGAGGAGAATGTGTTATACTTCCAAATGCTCTGGAACCATGAAAAAACAGGTTGGATTGTACTTCTATCTGATTTTTCTAGTTCTTTGGTCTTATTTTATATTATTTCTTGATTATGGAAATTTCCTGTATAATTTGCCACTTTCAGTTTGCTGTGAAACAGGAACATCCCTCTTCCAGGAGGAAAAAAATAACCCAGCTTGTCGCTTAGCCATCATTCAAGTCTATAAATGGGCGTACCAGTTTGTGGTCCTTCCTAGGGAGAATGGGACTCAGAGAAGAAACCCGCAAGGGCCCCAGAAGCAGATTTGAGGCCTTCTAGGCAGGAATTCTGAGTTTCTGGTGCCCAGACCCCAGAAGGGGAAAATGGACTGTGGGTGGGCACGTCTCTTTGATCTTATTTACTCCCCACCCTGTGGGGACAGGCACAGCCAGAGGCAGGCCAAAGCAAGGCCCTCTAATTAGAGCTCAGGACAAGGGCCCAGGCTATTGGGCAGGAGTGTATTAAGGAAATTAGTGTTTAATCTCAGCTGCCTTTTTTTAATACTAGCATATTTATTTGGCTTTTTTGTTTCATGATTGTGGTATACTTTTATTTATGCTTGAGTTTTTAATGGATGATATAAGAAAATTATAAGCATCTTATTTAATTCAGTAGCTCTGAGATGGAAATAAGTCTTAGTGATAAAAAATTTCTTAGATTAAATGTGGTCTTGCTAATAGACATTTTATGATGAGCTTTTTTTTCTGACTCTGTGCCTTGTCCTTATGTTTTGATTTTTTAGATCGGCTTCAGCTCCCCAGGAATATGATTGAAAACAGCATGTTTGAGGAAGAACCAGATGTGGTGGATTTAGCCAAAGAGCCTTGTTTACATCCTCTAGAGCCTGATGAGGTGGAATATGAGCCCCGGGGTTCACGACTGCTGGTGCGGGGTCTCGGTGAGCATGAGATGGATGAGGATGAAGAGGATTATGAGTCATCTGCAAAGCTCCTGGGCATGTCCTTTATGAACAGAAGCTCAGGCCTGCGGAACAGTGCAGCCGGCTACAGGCAGAGCCCAGAGGGGACTTGTTCACTACCCTCTGCAAGGGCCATGGTGGTGTGTGCTTCTGTCATTGTGATTGCTGTTTCTGTAATCATGGTAATTTATCTACTGCCCAAATGTACCTTTACCAAAGAAGGCTGCCATAAAAAAAACCAATCGTTGGAACTAATTCAGCCACTTGCAACAAATGGGAAGTTGTTTCCATGGGCACAGATCAGGCTTCCCACTGCCATTATGCCTCTACGCTATGAACTTAACCTACACCCAAACCTAACCTCGATGACATTCAGGGGTTCTGTGACGATTTCACTTCACGCTCTTCAGCCCACATGGAATATCGTTCTTCACAGCACAGGCCATAATATTTCAAGAGTGACATTTATGTCAGCAGTTTCAAGCCAAGAAAAACAAGTTGAGGTCCTGGAATATCCATTTCATGAACAAATCGCCATTGTTGCCCCTGAAACCCTTCTTGAAGGACACAACTATACCTTGAAGATAGAGTATTCGGCAAATGTATCTAGTTCTTACTATGGGTTTTATGGCATCTCCTACACAGATGAAAGTAATGAGAAAAAGTATGTAACCCTCTTAAATGATTCTGCTTCTTTGCTCTATGATGACTTCTGCAGTGTGGTCCCTTTGCCCATACCAGAGACATTAGGTGCAATTTTTTTAAATTTAGGAGGTTATTTGCAAAATAGTAGAATGGTGATCTGGAAGAATATACTGTTTCTTTCTTAGTCACAACCTTAAGCATATATCATATGTATCATATATCACGGTGGGGTGGGGACATGCTGATGGAAGGAAATGGATAAAGGTTATCAGTTACTTTCTCTATCACAAATACTTAAGTTATCTTGAGCTTTTCATGTAAGATGAATCTAGTTTTCTATCACCTTACAAGGCCTCTGTGGGAAGCAGAGTAAAAAAGAGTGGATTATTCTTTAAGATCTATTTTCCTAATGTGTGGGAACTTTTAGGAGGTCCTTAGTGAGATGGAGAAAGAGGGCATGAAGAAGTGTTGTGTTCTTATATACATCATTTTTGGTATCCTTATTCTTTGCTGGTTTATTAAAAAAAATCCATTCTGACTGTTTTGGATTTCTGATGGAACTTTAAAAAAAAATCTAGGAGAGACTTAATTTGCTTCAAAATAAAGTGACTCAAAACGTGAAAGTATTCAGCTCTCTATTTTAGACCATGTATTTTGTACTTGAATTTTAGTATTCATAGCATATAGTTCAAATTTCTGGAAAGATGCAGCAGTGCACACTGCATACAGGTTACTCTTAAATAGCGATAATGTCAGTTCTCTTATTTGCACAAAGTCCTTGTTAGATCTGCTTAATGCAATTAATATGGAGCATTCTCTTATATTAGTTTGTAAACTAGTATGTGAATTACTGATTCTGGCCATTTGGCTAATGTATGTTTGTGTATTGAGGAAAACAGAAATGAATATTTTAAGTCTATCTTAAGGAAGTTTTTTGATCCTTCTTAAATGGAGAAAGAGACGAAGAAAGATCTGTAGTCCTATTCAGATAAGTAATTTTTCTATTTTCCCTTTATGTAATACTTTTAAAATAAATGGCATGCTGGCTTTTGCGTGAGATCTGACATTAAAAGAAAATTTATAATTGTAATGGCAGCTCGAAGCTTCTGGGGTTTACTTCTTCTATGATCTCTATCATCTCTAGGAGTTACAGGATATACATAAAAACAATGTTCTTTTTTTTTTTTTTTGTGAGGAAGATCGGCCCTGAGCTGACATCTGCCAATCCTCCTCTTTTTGCTGAGGAAGACTGGCTGTGGACTAACATCCATGCCCATCTTCCTCCACTTTATATGGGACGCTGCCACAGCATGGCCTGCCAAGCAGTGCGTCAGTGCGCGCCCGGGATCCAAACCGGCGAACCCCGGGCTGCCGCAGCGCAGTGTGTGCACTTAACCGCTTGCACCACCGGGCCGGCCCCAAAACAATGTTCTTAGTGTTCAAACAGATCTTTAAGACATATCCCATAGTCACCTCTTCCATTTGAAGTATTGCCCTTGAAGTCCTTTGGGCCTGCTACTGTATAATGACAGGAATAAATGTTGCATGGCACAGTAGGGTGATTTTTGGTATGGTGACTTGTTGACTCTTGCCATGGGCTGGATTGAGTTGTGGAAAATGCTAGAAAAATGGAAGACATCTCCTTAAAATTAATAAATAGAGCATTAAGGGGCCAACCCCATGGTCTAGTGGTTAAGTTTGGCATGCTCTAATTCGGCGGCCTGGGTTCGGTTCCTGGGCAAGGACCTACACCACTTGTTGGTGGCCATGCTGTGGCAGCAACCCACATACAAAATAGAGGCAGATTGGCACAGATGTTAGCTCAGGGCAAATCTTCCTCAGCAAAAAAATAAATAAAAAATGAGAAAATAGTATTTTAAAATCTATTAATATAAATTAGTCTGTGAAACTCTGCTGTTACAAAAAATATATAAATCTGTTAGCCTACCTGGCTCAGTAAAATGAATGCCCCACATGATTGTATATCTTGATGCAAAATAAAATGTTAGAAGATTATTTATACCTTTCAAGATGTCTGAAAGCTATAATTCAAAGCAATTTTTTTTGTTTTTCTTCCACTTTTAATTTTGCTTAGTTCTGCTAGGGAAGATTTTTCTACCCCAGTCCCCACCAAGGTATGATAAGAATAAATATTTAAACAAGTAGATAAAGTAATTAAGGGATATATTCCTTGTTGATTGGAAAATCAGAGTATATGTAAATGTCAAACATGTATGGACACTGCTTGTAGTAAGGGAACTTCACCTGTGTCATCTAAGAGGTGGAGATGGTCACTAACCTTGCAGTTAAATCTAGAAGTTGTGGATGATAGACTTAAGGTTCTAGATAACAAACTGATACTAAAAGAACTGGTAAGCAAATTTAGGATGAGAATGTGTTGATGTGTTTCCTTTCTTTGTCCTTCAGTCTCTCAGTGCCTTTTTCTTGAACTCTGGAAGCATTCTGCTAACTGGTCTCCTGGCCATCCCTCTTACCACAGCTTTCCCCCTCCTCTTGCCCCCGTCTTCCACACTGTGCCAGACTCATATTTCTAGAAGTAATAAAGATCTGACCATGTTGATCTTTGGTTTACGATCCTTTAACAGTTCCTCATTTCCAACAGGATTTAGTTTAAGATCTTTCAAGATCTGGCCCTTGTTTTTTCTCACAGCCCTCACCTGCCATAACAAACTTCATGTGTACTTTCCTAAATTCTAGTGATAATAATAGCCCATATTTGCTGGTAGTTGAAGTGCTAGAAACTGTTCCAAGTATTTTTTTTTTTTTTGTGAGGAAGATCAGCCCTGAGCTAACATCCATGCCAGTCTTCCTCTTTTTGCTAAGGAAGACTGGCCCTGAGCTACCATCTGTGCCAATCCTCCTCCACTTTATGTGGGACGCCGCCACAACATGGCCTGACAAGTGGTGCATCGGTGCATGCCCGGGATCTGAACCCAGGTCGCCAGCAGCGGAGCGCGCGCACTTAACCGCTACACCACGGGGCTGGCCCCTGTTCCAAGTATTTTATGTTTAGTCTTGTATTCTGTCAAACCCACTTAGAGGTGGATATTAATATTTCATTCATTTTACAGATGAGGAAGCAGAGGCACATAAAGTAACTCACCCAACATCTTATGGCTGGCAAGTAGCAGAGAGGGAACTCGAACCCAAGGTCATTCTAACTACAGAGGCCACATTCTTAATCACTGTGGTGTACTGCCTCCCTGGTTCACGCCTCTTTTCCTTTCTCCATTGTTATCCCCAGTGCTTCGAATTCTCTTACCTGACACTCAGCTAAATAAGCCTCAAAGTATTCATCACAGATAGGATAGATTATAAGTAGCATCAAGTAACAGCCTTCTCAAAGGGACGTTTATGTGAGATAGTTATGATTGCAGTTCTTTTAATAGTAATTTAAGATTTGATTTGTCTTAGAACATTATGATCCAATTTTTATCCAAAGCGATGGTCCACGTGGACTCTCTTATATGGATAGCATGGATATCATCAAACTTTATCCCCTGGTCCCTTGTGGCCCTTTTCCAAAATCTTCTGTTACCTGGGTAAGACTTTGGGAGTGGGGTGAAGAAATGGAATATTAGAAACATAATATGTTTAAGTTGTTTCATGTATGTTGATTGGTGTCTTTCTTGCAAATGACCCAATAGAAACAGTGATTTGGGCAAATTCTTACCAGGAAAAATGTATGATAATTTTAAGTGTCAAAGAAGAGTTATGACCAGCATTTATAGTAAATATCTATGTAGGACTTTACGGCATATAAGTAGTTTTTATTATGAATAATATTATTTGATTCTAACAAAAACCCTAGGTATTTGGCAGGGGATCCTACCTTAATCCTAATTTAACAAATAAGGAAATTGAGACGTGGATCACTAATTTGCCTAAAGTCACTTGGCTGGTGAATTGCAGAGGTTGAGTCTTCTTACTACTAACCCCACACTTACTACTTTTCTTTTAAAAGTGGGAACTAAGCCCTAAGCAAGTGAGGCTATCATGTCCAAAGTGGTGGTTGTATGTGTACCGTGTTGACTTGTACTTGAAATATACACACCAGAGCCACACTTGTCCTGATTTCTCTATGGCCATGTTTGGATGATTCCCCAAAGGCAGATCTGCTTTGTTCTGCTGCTTAATTGAAAAATCTGCATTTCTCCTCTTTTTCTTTCTATGCTTTTCTCCCAAACTTTAATTGAGGACTTTTATATGAGTTAAATTCTCAAGTGTTGTTGCTGTGCTGTAGGAGGGGGAGGAAAATTTTTGATTAATTTCTAAAGAGAGTAAAGGAAACCAGCATACTACAGGACACCTAGTTTTTTCAGTCTTCGTAGAAGTGCAAGTTGTGAGTTTGAGGTTTAGTGTTGTGAAGCCGGAGTCTGTACAGATGATTAATGGCAATTAATGACGATCCTTCATACTGATCTTCCATCAGAAATGTTTCTAAGACCTCAGTGGCCAGCTGCAGCCTACCTTTGTGGCTTCATCTCCAGCCACATTAGGCAGCCACCCCCGGTCCCTGGATATGCACTGCTCTGTCGGTCCTTGTGCTTCCCACTCTTTCTAGAGTGTACTCTCTTTCCTTCTCTACCTTTTCAAATATTCCTCGTTTTTTAAGGCTCTCTTCAGATTTTGTCACCAGTTTCCTTACAATGTCTTCAACCGCTGGTCAGAATTTGTTCTCTACCCTTTGTTTCCACTGCTTTGTTTTCACTGTTATGACATGATTTGCAGCCTCTCAAGTTTCTGTCCATTGTATAAACCTCTGCCTCTCCCAGTTGATTGCAGATCCTTTAATGACTGGGATTGTAGGATGTTTATCTTAATATCCCTAGTACTTGGCAAGGTGCCTTGAATAGTAGGTGCTCAATAACTATTGGATGAATTTGCATTTGTTTTAGGTACTTTGCAGCAACTCAATTTGAACCCCTGGCAGCGAGATCTGCTTTTCCTTGTTTTGATGAACCAACATTTAAAGCCACATTTCTCATCAGGATCATAAGGGATGAGCAATACACTGCTTTATCAAATATGCCTAAGGTACTGTTCTCTTCCTTGAATGTAAAATCTTTGAGTGGGTCTCTTTCTTTGTTATGAGCACTTGAATTCCTCTTTACCATACTGTTGAGAGTGATTAAAATCATATTCATTCTTATTCTTTCTTAAAATATTTAAATAAAATATATGTTGGAATCAATTGAGAAGTCAGCCTGAGGAGCACTTCAGGAAAGAGAAAGACATGCTGGATATGGAATGTATGGGCAGGAAATATGTGCTACATACTAAAATTGTGCAAATATTAATCCTATGAACTAGTACTAAAGATCACAGTGATATTTTCTGAGACATGGTGAATTTGCTGTTCTAAGCAGGGATATTTGATAGTGTTTAACTATGATTGACCTTGGTGTTTTATTGGTTATTGGAAAATCGATATTGTAATGTGGAGGTTTAACAAGAACACAAACCTCTTTCTTGGGTGGTAGCTCTGTATGGAAGGCGGCGAGGGTGAAACCAAGCAGAATTGTTTTTATGCTAAAAGAACTTAAGGGGTCCTTTTGTTGACAGCTGAGAGGCTGTGTGCAGCCTGATAAGAGCCTCTCAGAACCCGTGTGCCTAGGGGAAAGGAGCAACCACATCTGACAGGCTATGGAGTCAACTCTTGTAGATTGGAGGACGAGATCTGTCCTTGAATAGGGACATCACTTCAGCAGCTCCACTCCTAGCCGTACTCTTCACCTTAATCTTTCTGTAAAAGAGGTGAAATGCCTACTTGCCTAGTACCCCAAAACATACCTTAATTCATGGTTGGAAAATCCTGCATACTTTTCTAGTAATTTATCACCTTTGATCCCACTAAGCCTTCTTGGAGTCATCAACACAGTACTTTTCGAAGCCATTTCAGATCATTTGGAGGGATATCCCAGCAGTAGCTCCTTCTTCTGTCAATGTATTTGTAGTAGTAGAGTGGAGCACTCTAGGTCATAAGGAAGGACTTTGGTTTTGGTGGTGTTTTAAAGGGGAGAAACAGAACCACTGTTACTTAGTATCTCTAACTTACATTTATTTAAAGCCATCTTTTGAGACTAAAAGTTTCTCATGGATTTTTCACTGTACTCGGTATGCTCTCGTGATGAAGGATGGTAGAACAGACTGAGACTAAGGGCCATGCTCTATTCAGAAACTCGTGCTGACAGATTAAAATATGCCAACATCTTCACTACTTATTTCCTATTTGAATTTTCAGTTTCTCAGTTTGTCACTGTCATTTATTCCCATAATTACAGAACTGTTATCTTTTCCCCTTTGTTTTTAGAAGTCATCAGTCATTATGGAAGATGGACTTGTTCAGGATGAGTTTTCTGAGAGTGTGAAGATGAGTACTTATCTGGTTGCTTTTGTTGTGGGGGAGATGAAGAACCTGAGTCAGGACGTAAATGGAACTTTGGTATGTTGTTGTGGTAATTGTCTTGAAAGCCTGTTTCACAAGAGGTTAAGAGGAATTCTTGCTTAATGACTTCTGGTAACTGCTTTATGAAAGAAAACAAGCTTTTGGATCACAACTATAACACTTTATACAAGAAATGTTACTTTTTTTGCTTAGCTTTTGTTTACTGTTATAATTTAATACCTGAAAGTCAATAATTTTCAAGTTTCCTTTAATTTTACTTTTACAAGAGAATTCTAGTAAGACAATATATGTATACTAAAGCTTCTAGAACTGTGCTGTACAATATGGTGGACACTAGCTTTATGTGGCTATTTAGATTTAAATTAATTAAAATTAGATAACAGCATTATGGCTGAATAAGATGCCCCTCATTCATGTCCCCCACCCCAACAATAACAATTTGGCATCCGTCCATGGACAAAAGTGTCTAATGTGGAAGCTGTGGGATCCAGCACTATATGCCAAAGGAGCTTGGGGGAGTCTTTCTCACCCCTACATTGGGTACTAGGCATACAGACCTTGGTCCGAGCTGTGGACCCTGCAGTGGCCTATAAAACAGCTCCAGCCCCCTTGGCTGTGGTCTGGGCATGCCTGAAAAACACTGTCTTAGATATGGACAAGAGAGCCTTTGTGGAAGTTCAGATTACCATTTGAAAGGTTCTAGCATGCTGTTGGAGCAAAGAAATATGAGTCTGGATACATTAGAGAGGGCAGTTAGTAAAAACTGGAGGAGTGGCTGCTACTTCATATGCAAAGACAGCAATGTAAAACCTCAAGGAACATGAAGAATCAAGGAAACATGACACCACCAAAGGATCAGAATAATCTTACAGTAACGGATCCCAAAGACATGGAGATCTATGACTTACCCAATAAAGAATTCAAAATAGCTGTTTTAAGGAAACTCAGTGAGCTATAAGAAACCACAGAAAGACAATTCAGTGAAATCAGGAACAATGCACTAACAAAATGAGAAGTTTAACAAAGATATAGAAAACTTAAAAAAGAACCAAACAGAAATTCTGGAGCTGAAGAATATAAGGAATGAAGTGAAAAATACAAAAGAGAGCGTCAACAACAGAATGGATCAAGCAGAAGGAAGAATTGTGAGTTACAATACGGGAAATTTGATATTATCCAGTCAGAGGAGAATAAAGAAAAAAGGATAAAAAAGAGTGAATAAAGCCTACATGATTTATGGGATACCATCAAAAGAAACAATTTGCAAATTATTGGAGCTTCAGAAGGAGAACAGAGGGAGGAGGCGACAGAAAACTTATTTAAAGAAATGTGACTGAGAACTTCCCAAATCTGGGGAGAAATTTAGATATCCAAGTTCATGAAGCTCATAGGTCACCAAACAAACTCAGCTTAAAGAGATCCTGTCTAAGACACATTATACTAAAACTGTCAAAAATCAAAGAAAATCTTAAAAGCAGCAAGAGAAAAGAAGCTTGTAATTTACAAGGGAACCCCCATAAGTCAATCAGTGAATTTCTCAGCAGAAACCTTACAAACCAGGAGAGAGTCAGATGATATATTCAAAGTGCTGAAAGAAGAAAACTGCCATCCAAGAATAATCTATCTGGCAAAGTTATCCTTCAGAAATGAAGGAGAGACAAACACTTTCCCAGACAAACAAAAGTGAGGGAGTCCATTACCGCTAGACCTGCCTTACAAAAAATGCTGAAAGTTCTTGCAGCTGAAATGAAAGGATACTAATTAGTAACATGAAACATATGAAAATATATAACATACTGGTAAAGGTAAGTATATAGTCAAACTCAGAATATTCTAATACAGGCATACCACAGAGATATTGCAGATTCGGTTCCAGATCACTGCAATAAAGCAAATATCACAATAAAAAGGGTCACACGAATTTTTTGGTTTCCCAGTGCATATACAAGTTGAATTTATACTGTACTATATTAAGTGGGCAATAGCATTATTGCCCACTAAAACAGTGCCCACAATAGCATTGTTGCCCACTAAAAAAACAATGTATGTACCTTAATTTAAAAATACTTTATTGCTAAAAATTGCTAACCATCATCTGAACCTTCAAGAAACTAGGAAAAGAAGAACAAACTAGGCCCAAAGTTAGCAGAAGGAAGGAAATAACAAAGATCAGAGCAGAATAAATGAAATTGATACTAGAAAAACAATAGAACAGATCAATAAAATTAAGAGCTAGTTTTTGGAAAGATAAACAAAATTAACAAACCTTTAGCTAAACTAAGAAAAAAAGAAGTCTCAAATTCAGAAATGAAAGAGGAGACATTACAACTGATACTACAGAAATGTAAAGGATCATAAGAGACTATGAATAATTATAGGCCAACAAATTGAATAACGTAGAAGAAATAGGTAAATTCCTAGAAACATACAAACCACCAAGACTGAATTATGAAGGCATAAAAAATCTGAACAGATCAGTAACAAGTAAGGAGACTGAATCAGTAATCAAAAACCTCCCAACAAAGAAAAGCCCAGGACCAGATGGTTTCTCTGTGAATTCTACCAAACATTAAAAAGGACACTACAAGAAAACTACAGACCACTATCCCTGATGAATATAGATGCAATAGATGTCTGTGCACAAAGTTTTTAGCCAAATATTAGCAAACCCAAATCAACGGCACATTAAAAGGATCATATACCATGATCAAATGGGGTTTATCCCTGGAATTCAAGGATGGTTCAATATACACAAATCAGTAAATGTGATATGTCACATTAATAGAATGAAAGATAAATATCATATGATCATCTCAATGGATGCAGAGAAAGCATTTGACAAAATACAACTTTGTTTCATGATAAAAACTGTCAATGAATTGAGTATAGAAGGAACATACCTCAACATAGTAAGGCTATATATGACAAGCCCACAGCTGACATCATACTCAACAGTGAAAGGTTGAAAGCTTTTCTTCTTAAGATCAGGAACAAGACAAGGGTGCCCACTCTCTCACCACTCTTATTCAACATAGTTCTGGAAGTCTTAGCCAGAGCAATTAGGCAAGAAAAAGAAATAAAAGGCACCCAAATCAGAAAGGAAGAAGTGATTGTCTTTGTTTGCATGTGATGTGATCTCATATATAGGAAATCCTAAAAACTCCACCAAAAAACTGTTAGAACTGATCAACAAATTCTCAGTAAAGTTGCAAGATATGAAATCAACACATGGAAATCAGTTGCATATCTATACACTAGCAATGAAATAACTGAAAAAGAGATAAAGAAAACTATCCCATTTACAATAGCATCAAAAACAATAAAATACTTAGGAATAAATTTAACTAAGGAGGTGAAAGATTTGTATGCTGAAAACCATGAGACTTTGATGAAGGAAATTGAAGAAGATACAAATAAATGGAAAGATATCCCATGTTCATGAGTTGGATAAATTCATATTGTTAAAATGTCCATACTACCCAAAACCATCTTTAGATTCAATGCAATCTCTATCAAAATTCCAGTGGCATTTTTCACAGAAATAGAAAAAAACAACCCTAATATTTGTATGGAACCACAAAAGACTTCGAATAGCCAAAACATTCTTGAGAAAGAATAGGAAAGCTGGAGGCATCACACTTCCTGATTTCAAACTATACTATAAAGCTATAGTAATCAAAACAGTATGGTACTGGCCTAAAAATAGACACATAGACCAATGGAACAGAATCAAGAGCCCAGAAATAAACCCTTGCATATATGGTCAACTAATATTTGACAAGGGAGCCAAGAAGACTCAGTGGGGAAAGCATAGTCTCTGCAATAAACGGTGCTGGGAAAACTGAATAATCACATGTAGAAGAATGAAATTGGACTCATACCACTCAAAAAAAGTTAATTCAAAATGGCTTAATGACTTAAATGGAAGATCTGGGAGAGAAGTCAAGTTGGCAGCATAGGCAGACGCTGAACTCACCTCCTCCCACGGATACAGCCAATTTACAACTACTTGTGAAAAAATTAACCCTGAGAGAGAACTGAAAACTAGATAAGAGTGACTCCTGCAACAAATGACAATCCTAATTGAGGTGGAAGAGGCAGAAATTTCCCTCTGGAGAGAAAAAAGGCCACCTTCACAAGCCGTAGCACTTCACGGCCGCCCAGGAGCAGCCCAAAGTTACACAGCCTTCCCTGGAGGAGTGGGGCCCTGAGCCAGGGAGTGCTCCCACTGTAGGTATTTTTTGGACCCAGCACAATCAAGACAAGTGGCATAATATCTGATTTTGCTTGCTACTAAAACATTGGGGAGTACCCCCAGAAAAGCTGGTTCACAAAGAAATTAAAACCCACTCTTAAAGGGCCCATGCACAAATTCACCCCTTTCAGAAAGCAACCTAAAATCACCAGAAAGAAAGGTGCACAGTACTTTGGTGAAAAGAGACTCACGTGATAGGTTCTGAGTGCATCTCAGTGAGAGGTGAGACCTCTCCAGGGACTGGGACATTGGTGGCGGCCATTGTTGTGCCCTGGTGTAGACCTGCTGACACAGACACTGGCAGAGTTCTCCCTGGGGCCTGGTAACCCAGGGTCTGCCCCACCCACTAGCGCACTGATTTAATCCAGCTCAGCCAGGGCAGGCAGCCCACCCTAGGGACTGGCCCCAACCAACAACAAGCCCTCAGGCAATTTGTGGGCCTGCTAAGTGAGCTGCCTGGATTCTCCGCAGAGTGGCTAGTGGGTCCACCTCTGCGGGGCAGGGCGTGTGCAAGGAGCAGGTGGAGAGTGTGGGGCGGTGGTGGAGGTTGTGGGACTCCCGCCTTGGAAAGACTGGTCCCACTTCAGGAGGTTGGGGCGTGCATACGAGGCAGGACTGAGTTGACTCTGTGTGTGGACCTGTAGGTGGCAGAGCTTGCCAGCTGCAGAAGCCTTGTGCTTCTCAAAGACCCACATAAGGGGTTTGCCCCACCTTCCAAAGCCTGAAACAATTGGGTGCTCCCATGCCTGAGGCCAGTCCTGCCCAGCTGCAATCCTCAGACAGGTGACAAGAGACCTAAGGGCTGGACGCTCATAGCAATTGTAAGCCCCTGAGCCTAACAACCTGCCACGCTGGGGGCCTACTCACTTAATAGAAATATTGCAACACGAATGTGCTATTAGGATTTGCAGCCGACTGTGCTGGGGCTCCCCACACCCAGTAAAGAGACTGAAGGGCCCACAACAACTACAAGCAGCTGAGCATTACAACAGCTGGCTAGGAGCATAGCTCAGCCTCCCTGGGCACCTACAGGGAGAGCAACCACGCCACAACAGGACACACATAGCCCACATAGGGGTCACTCCTGGAACATTTAGAACTGAGGGAAGCACACTACCGAGCCTTATGAGGCATCACTTATATAAGGTCACCTATCCAAGAGCAGGAGACGTAGCTGACCTACCTAATACACAGACACAAGCACAGGGAAAGAGGCAAAATGAGGAGGCAAAGGAATATGTTCCAAGTAAGGAACAGGACAAAACCCCAGAAAAGGAACTAAGTGAAACAGAAATGAGCAACCTACCTGACAGAGAGTTCAAAAAAAGAGTGTTAAGGATGCTCACTGATCTTGGGAGAAGAATGGATGAACTCAATGAGAACGTCAACAAAGAAATGGAAGATATAAAAAAGAACCAATCAGAAATGAAGAATACAATACTGGAAATGAAAAATTCACTAGAGGGACTCAAAAGCAGAGTAGAGGATACAGAAGAAAGAAGAACGGATCTGCGAGCTGGACGAAAGACTAGAAGAAATCACCCAAACTGAACAGGTAAAAGAAAAAAGAATTAAAAAGAGTGAGGACAGTCTAAGGGACCTCTGGGACAACATCAAGCATACTAACATCCGTGTTATAGGTGTCCCAGAAGGAGATGAGCGAGACAAAGGGGCAGAGAATCTGTTTGAAGAAATAACTAGATGAAAACTTCCCTAACCTAAGGAAGGAAACAGACATCCAGGTACAGGGAGCACAGAGAGCCCCAAATAAGATAAACCCAAAGAGGCCCACACCAAGACACATCATAATTAAAATGTCCAGAATCAAAGATAAAGAGAGAATCCTAAAAGCCGCAAGAGAAATTCAAGTTACATACAAAGGAAACCCCATAAGGCTATCAGCTGACTTGTCAGCAGAAACCTTACAGGCTAGAAGAGAGTGGCATGATATATTGAAAGTGCTAAAAGGAAAAAACCTACAGCCAAGAATACTCTACCCAGCAAGGTTATCATTCAAAATGGAAGGAGAGAGAAAACATTTCCTAGACAAGCAAAAATTTAAGGAATTTGTCACCAAGAAACCAGTACTACAAGAAATGCTAAAGGGACTTATTTAAGGAGAAAAAAGAAGACTACAAATAGGAAAAATTATCTATTCCCATGATAAGAGGGTAATGGATACAAATGCACAAAAAAAAGGTTAGATATGATATCAAAAACATAAAATGTGGGAGGAGGGGAGTTAAAGAGTAGAGCTTTCAGACAGAGGTCAAACTAAAGAGACCATCAACTTAATATAGATTCATATATACGTAGGTTACTGTATATGGACCCCATGGTTATCACAAACCAGAAACCTATAATAATATGCAAAAAACTAAGAGAAAAGAACCCAAACATAATACTAAAGAAAGCCATCAAACCACAAGGGAAGAGAGCAAGAGAAGAAGAAAGGAACAGAGAAGGACTACTAAAACACCGAGAAACTTAAATGGAAGATCTGAAACTGTAAAACTCCTAGAAAAAAACATAGGGAGAAAGTGCTTGACATTGATCTTGGCAATGATTTTTCAGATATGACATCAAAAGCACAAGAAACAAAAACAAAAATAAATAAATGGGACTACATAAAACTAAAAAGCTTCTGCACACCAAAGAAATAGTCAAAAAAATGAGAAGGTAACCTATGGAATGGGAGAAAATATTTCAAATCATATATCTGATAAGGGATTAATATCCAAAATATGTAAGGAAGTCATACAACTCAATAGCAAAATAAACAATTTGATTTAAAAATGGGCAGAGGAACTGAATAGACATTTTTCCAAAGAAGACATGCAAATGGCCAATAGGTACATGAAAAGGTGCTTAACATCACTAATCATGAGGGAAATGCAAATCAAAACTTCAATGAAATATCACCTCCCACCTGTTAGAATAACTCATCGAAAAGGCAAGAGATAACAAATATTGGCAAAGATGTGGAAAAAAGGGGACCCTTGTGCACTATTGGTGGGAATGTAAATTGGTGCAGCCACTATGGGAAACAGTATGGAGGTTCCTCAAAAAATTAAAAATAGAACTGTCATATGATCCAGCAATCCCACTTCTGGGTATATATCCAAAGGAGATGCAGTCAGGATCTTAAAGAGGTGTCTGCATTCCCATGTTTATTGCAGCATTATTCACAATAGCCAAGATATGGAAACAATCTAAGTGTCTGTCTATGGGTAAAGGGAGAAAGAAGGTGTGGTATATATGTACTATGGAATATTTCAGCTATGAGGACGAAGAAAATCCTACCATTTGCAAAAACATGGATGGACCTTGAGGGCATTATGCTAAGTGAGATAAGTCAGATGGAGAAAGACAAATAATGTATGATCTCAATTATATGTGGAATCTAAAAAAACTGAACTCATAGAAAAAGTAGATTAGTGGTTGTCAGGGGCTGAGGGGTGGGGGAAATGGAGAGATGTTGGTCAAAGGGTACCAACTTCCAATTATAAGATGACTAAGTTCTGAGGATCTAATGTACAGCTTGTGATTATAGTTAACAATACTGTATTATATACTTGGAAGTTGCTAAGGGAGTAGATCTTAAATATTCTCACCACAAAAAAAGAAATGGTATTTATGTGAGGTGATGGATGTGTTAACTGACACTACTATGGTAATCATTTCACATAATGTAAGTGCATCAAATCAACACATTGTACACCTTAAACTTACACAATGTTATGTGTAAATTATAACTCAATAAAGCTGCAAAAAAAATTAATTTAATTTAAAATTCACTTCCTTTGTCTCAGTAGCCGCATTTCTCATGTTCTTGTGGCTAATGGCTACCATACTGGATATTACACATATTGAACATTTCCATCAATGCAGAAAATTTTATTGGACAGTGCTAAATCTAGAACATTGAGCAGACTTAAAAGATAGTATAAAAGTGTTGTTGGAAGAAAAACTCTAAGTTATAAAAGTTAGTTGAATCTTCCTTTCTTAAAAAGCAAGTCCTGATTGAGTTTTCTTCATCTTAGAGTAATGAATAAGATTGTTTAAGAGTCTTGTATATCTGTAGTTTGTCAAAATTTTTTGTTCTAAGTAGGCTCCTCTGCTTTTCTTTGTCGTTTGATTGAATTTTATGCTTTAATTTCACAGTAGAGACTTAACAAAGCTAATATTTTTACATACTGACAATATAGAAGGAGAAAAGGATCTTTTTTAAGCTAAAACTGAATATTCTTCATGATAGAAATATGATGGAATTCTTTAATTTTTTTTTCATATTTTTGAACCTTACCAGGGAATGTTGTCTAAGCTTTGCACACATTCAGTTGGATTTGGGTTTTCTCTCTAGACTAAAGAGCTTTATTTTAATCACAATATACTTGGATCTTCTTATTTTGCTACTTAAAAAGGGTATAGCTCCTTCTGATAGAAAAGATTATCATGTCTACCTCATAACTTTTAGAGATAAGGATTATCTGGCTGTTTATCAGCAATGACATTGTATGCCTTTATGTTCAACATTAAAGGATGGAGAACTATTCAAGAAGTAAAGTTAAGTGTTCAAGGGTAAATGTATACTATATATTGAGTAAGTGCTCAATATGATTTACTCACCTTTGGGATGAGAGAATTTTTTTCAAGTGCAAACCAATCCTTTCGAAAGCATATTAAGACTAGTTTAAATCTGAAAAAATTCGATTAATTCCAGTTCAAGTGTTGCACCACAAATTTAGTCCTTGGTTCAGATGTTGCCTTGCTGAAACCTAAAAGGCCCAATTCTAGAAGAGTCAGGTTTGCTTTTTCAACACCCAACTGAATACTACCCTCTCCGTGAATCCTTTCATTCTTTCCCCAGCTGGGATTAATGATTCCCTCTCTAATCTTTCATAGCACTTTAGTAACATCCCTTTTGTAGTTCTTATCACATTCTTTGATGTAAAACCCCCAGCACTTTTTATTGTATCCCAAAATGTATGCAGTCTTGGCTTTTTCTTCTTTTCCCTCTGTCCCTCCCTCCCTCTCTCTCTCTTTCTTCCTTCCTCTGTCCCTCCCTCCATTTCTCTCTTTCTTTGTTTCAACTGCTATGTTGGCTTCTTACTGCCTGGAGGGTTACATTCAAACTCATCATTCTGATGTTCAAGGCCCTCATATAAATTTGACTATATTTCCAATTGCTCCTATGTGAATTCTTCCATCTAGTCAAGCTGAATTATTCATTGCTCAGATATATACCTCATTCTCATATATTTATATATTTATATATATATATATATATATATATATATATATGTAGAGAGAGAGAGGGAAAAAGGGAGGGAGGGAGAGATTGAGTGAGAGGAAGTTTCAGGTGACTTTGTTTTTTTTTTTGTTTTGTTTTTTATTTACTTGTATTAGGAAGCAACATGGTTAAATGTGGGCTCTGGAGTCTACGTGGGTCAAATTCCCCCTGTACAGCTTACTAGCTGTGTGCCTTTTGGGTGGGCAGATGGCTCTGTCATCCTCTCTACACCTCACCTCCCACAGCTCTATTACTATATGCTTACATTAGACTGCCTAAGGTTTAAATTTTTTAAATTCCTGTAAAATATTCAATACCTGGCAGATAGTAATACACACACACACACACACACACACACACACAGAAAGTGCACTCTCTTTTTTCTATGTGCAAATATATTGTGAACTCCCTTGTATGTCTATAAATATAAATAATTTTCATTATTTTTAATGCTACCCAGTGGTAAATGTTTTGAAAAAAGTTAACATTATACAAATAAACAATTGTTTTTATTAATTTTCTCTTTTTTTTATTAGGAAAGGAGGAAGACTCTAACATGCATAGAGTTATACTCTGTGCTGGCAGCTGTCCTAGGCACTCATTTATAAACATTTTTTCGTTTTATAAACCAAATGAGGGAGAGGCATTGGCCCCATATTGCTGATGAAGAAACAGTGTCTCAGAGAGGCTAATTGACCCACGATTATATAGCCAGTAAGTGATAGTCAGAGTTGTGCCGTCTACCACAACATGCTACTTCTTATACCAAATGACATAAATAACTTCTGTAGGTATGGTGACGGGAAATTCATATTTGGAGTCTAACAAAGGATTTTTGTTATGCTAAAATGCTGTAACATCTAGAATAGGTTCTATTTTGCAATATTTGACGTTAGGTCTATTTCACAGTATTCAGGAATAAGACGGCAGGGCTTTACTTACTAATGTCAGTCTTACCAAACAGCTGACAATGTCAAAGTTGACTGTAGATTATTAAATGTGTCATGTTCAGTGATAAAGACTACTATGTTGTCAAGGGCCTAAAGAAAGAGGGACATTGGTTTTATCATTTCTGGCCATTCTTCAGTGTTCCTTAAACTTGTCCCTGCCTTCAGGAATGCCAGAATTATATAGAAAATTCTAGGCCAGTTTTGAAATACACTACTTTATCTGTTTGTCTTGAGGTTTTTGTTTTGTTTTTGCCATTGCCTAATTTTGTTTTTACATAGACAGGTCTAATTTGTAGAATCAGAATCCGATGGTTGTTAGTCAGATGCAGATACCATATCTATATAACTTTCAAACAGAACCTTCAACAGTATTATCCATATGAAGTTATAATTTCAATTTATTCATATTCAATCAGGAACATGAATTAATTCCAAATTTCCACTAACAACATTTCTACGTAAAGTATCTCTCCACCAGACCGGGACATTTTACATGATTTATATCATTCTCCCCAAGTCGCATCTAATTAGTTATTCTGGATAGACTTGAGACTGGTGTTTTGTTTTTTTTCCCTTAGGAATTTATGCTTTTTTGTGTGTTCAGCTGTCTGTTTATGAAACCTGGTGTTTTTCAGGAAACTTAGTATTGGAAGCTTCCAGTATTTTCTGTCTTTATGAATCTTGCAGGCTATATTATTGTCCCTTTGCGGGGGGTGAGGTTTGGTTCTGTATTTGCTTTTGTTTTATTTAGTTTTTGTTTTTTATTACATTAAGGAAAACAAAATCCTCAGTCTTAAAGAACCCTTTTCTTTGAGAGCTGACCAGGAGTCTTTAAAGTTGTATCTTTTAGAAATCTCCCAAAGGTCCCACCAAGAGATCTTGCAAGAAAAATTTTAAGTTGTAAGTCTTAGGGCCTGAGTGCCAGTTGACTTCCATTTAACAGTGTTTAGGGTGCTTTTAGCAAGCCCTGGCATCTTGGTCAAGATTATCTTTGTTGAGCTGGGTTGCTCTCTTTGTTTATTTCTTACTGCTTCTGTTGCACTAAAACAAGCTTGATAATAATTATAATGACCAGATGATTTATCTCTAGTGAGAACTTATAGCACATGTTCTTTTAAGGAAAAAGAAAAGAAATAGAAGGAAAGAGAAAATACCAAATTACTTTTTTTCCTAATCATTGTATTCCAGAAATGGGACTAAGTTGATCCTTTGGTCTGGTTTTAGTTTCATGTGAACTTCTTTTTTCTCCCTTTGCTTTTCCTCTAAGGAAAAGTGCTTTCACACATAGTGATGGGAGTGGCTAAATGGTGTGTGTGGCAGAAGGATGTTTAAGGAGGAATCTGGGGAATATGAGTGGTGTTCCTGTTGGGATAGCATCTTCCAGATGATTGTGTGGACTATAATGCAAAATACATTGTCTGGAAAGAACAGGCAGTGATAATAAAGACTTATCTCAAATTCCAAGTGATCTTGGCACAGTCATTTAAAATGATAGTTAAAGATTTAAAAAGAATATGTCAGGCCATTTTTTTTTTTTTTTAGCGCTAACACTGACTTCGAGAGGGGAAAGATGCGGGAAGTGCCATGTCAGCGGGATGAGCTTGTAGTTCCTTTGGCAGGTGGTGACTGAATTCAGTAAGCTGTGGTCACAGCCTGTACCAATGGCTGCAGATGGCAGAGTGCTGGGCTGGTGAAGTACACTTGGCCACATGATGTGGGAGATTAAATTTCTTCCATAGGTACTTTAGAAAGCAATTATGGAAGTATTATATAGTATATATATAATACTATTGAAGTATTTTTAATTGGCTAACTCCAATCTTAGACATTTCATTCTTCCAGCAGCAGTTGCCATAGGTGCTCTACTCACATGTATTTTGCCCCATTTGTGATGAGACTCTATTTGTAATAATGGTAATAACTACCATTTATTGAACACTTACATCGTGTCAGGCACTCTTCTAAGTTCTATGTACATTTTAGCTCATTTTATCCTCATGGCAACCCTGTGAGGGTTGGAGCTACTTTTGTCACCATTTTACAGATAAGGGGACTGAGGTCAACTAACCTGCTCAAGGTCACACAACTAGCAGAGATTTGAACCTGGCACTCAAACTACAGAGCCTGTACATTTCATTTTGTTGTTGGTTTACTTAAACATTTTTTTTCTTTGCGTTTAATTTTTGTGCGATGTTACCTCCATGTTCCTGTGATTAACGCATATGTTCCACAGACTGAAGTGCCACATAAAGACAATTATGGCTGAAATCTTTTTGACCTCTTAGAAATTCTTGACAGTTTTTCAGTCCTTAAATAGGACTGAAAATAGGAGACTAAAATTAATTTGGAGTTAGAGTTCTGTATTTTATCCAAATGATGAATTATTCAGTAAGTCTCCATTTCTCACATGTTGAGATCTTTATTTTGAGATTTTTACTTTCTGCTATGTCTTGCCCACATCCCACTTCCCCAGGTAAATATAGAGGGCTTTTTTCCCCAATCAATTGAAAAACAATAAATATTGCTTTTAAAAACCCATTGCTTTTAACATAGTGCTTAAATTTTGCCTTTTGATAACTTAATAAGACATTTACAGTTAGTCCCATCGTATGTGTTTAACTTATGCCCTTAGTCAGAAAAAGAGAGAAAGAATAACTCTTTCTTGGGTGATTGCCCCTGCCTCCCCCTTCTTGAGCATGTGCCCTGGAGTGGACGGGCAATGGGGGCATGAATCTGTTATCCCCTTGGTTGGTTTTGGTTACTGTGTGCTGCTCACTGAGTGTGTCACTCTGCTGGGTACGATTATTTTTTTATGTAATGTGGTCCGTAAAAACAAGCCAACAACTGGGAAAAAGGTAAGCTGTCCCAAGGCTGGAAATAAAACGGGCTGTGCCATACTTACTGAAAGAGAATGTGTTGGTCTCTAATAGGTTTTTCCAGGGTAATTTCAACTAATATGCACTTTCTGCCTTATGTGTTTGCTTTAGAACTAACTCCCTTATAAGATGTGACTCCTCTGTATTGAGTGCCTGCTCGATACCAGGTACTGTGATAGGTGCTAAAAGGATGAAAATTTAGTTTTGTCCTTCGAATAATTCGCAATCTGGATAGCTCATAGGCGAGGAATGGCAACTGTAGGTAATGGAGAGGAAGAGAAGAGTATTATAAAATTAAATGGGCACATGCTTATCAATTGCTATAACATGACCCAAAGTAGTTCATTTTAGATGTTATGTTAACTTTTAAAAATAAGGAATCTAAGTTTTTTGAACATTGTTGTATGTATGGAAGTGACTTGCTGAACTCTGTGGTAGCTAAAAGAACAATAAGCAAGACTTTCTGTCCTGAAAAATCTTGTACAACTCTATGCAATCCTTTATATACTAGTCTTGACAGTGTTCACCTGAGGATCATGCCATTTTAATTGTACCTGTTCTTACATCGTACATGTTTCCTTTAGGTTTCTATATATGCTGTACCAGAAAAGATTGGTCAAGTTCACCATGCCTTGGAAACAACTGTGAAGCTTCTTGAGTTTTATCAAAACTACTTTGAAATTCAATACCCACTTAAGAAATTGGGTAAGAATCAAATGGTACCTCTGATTTTCTTTACCATTATAACCTAGATTCATTCTGCAAATGTTTTTCAGGAAGAACTTTTGCCCAAGTTATTTTAAAAGAAATGCTGTTAATGCTTTAGGAATTGTATTTGTTAAGATTATTTAGATTCCGTGAATGTACCTGAACGTGGAGCTTAAAACACTTAGAAGTTTGTTGGGGCTGTTACAAAGGTGCTGTGTAAGTGGGAATTTGCTTAGGGCTTAGTCTGGAGTTTGACTAACTCTAACTTCCTAAGAAGTTCCTGAGTCAAATAATAAAAACTGAGTAATGGGAGCTCAGGAGAGCAAGAGCATTTCCGTGCTATTCAACGTGGATCTGGTCCTAGATAGAAGAGAGTTGGCCCTGTCTTTGTCCCCCTTGCTCTGGGAAGTTGATTCATTGTAGAGGAGTTAGGTATCTCTTCCTTTGGTGAGGGACAGTGGAGCAGTGACTCTGCAGGGGTTTGATCAGATCTTCCTGAGGTGATGGATAGGTGAGGAGCATACAGGGCTAGAGTAAGGAAGGTCCCATTCCTTAGGAGTGTAAAATGAACTCACTCCCTCCTGATTCACAGCGATAAACCAATGGGTAAAATATTTTGGTTTAACTAGGAAGTGCCTTAGATGAGGGAAAGTTGATTACTTCTTTCTTGTTATTTCCAGATTTGGTGGCTATTCCTGACTTTGAAGCAGGAGCAATGGAAAATTGGGGCTTGCTTACCTTCCGAGAAGAGACCCTTCTGTATGACAATAATACTTCTTCAGTGGCAGATAGAAAACTGGTTACTAAAATCATCGCTCATGAGCTGGCCCATCAGGTATTAGCAACCAAGGCTGTTATATCTCATACTTGTGGTCTATTTCATATGCAAGAGTTTTAGAATAGATTTAGATCCTAATAATAATTCAGCTTTATTATAGTATTGCCTTTTTTCATAATAAAATGATGCTTTTTTAACACAAACTTAATTTTCAGATGAAAATGCTATCCGCTCTGCTGTACACAGGGTTGCTAGAGTCAGAGTCGACTCGACGATAGTAACGTACCGTTACCACTCTTTATTTCAGGGGTTTTTGAGATACATTCTTTTAGAAGAATCTCCTATCATTTTTTTCCTTCTTACTACCTCATAGAAGTAGACATTTAAAGATCTTTCTGATTTCATTTATTTACATGCTTGCCAACTTTCTTAAGAAATGTTGTTTGAATTCTGTTTGAATCATGTAAATACTGTCCTCAACTTGGGTAACTGAGAAGAAACGTGATGCATGGGCTCTCTGACTATAGGAAAATCTCTCAGATAGAAAATTTATTTTTTAGTTGTCCTGGGTGGTTGTAGATACAATGGAAAATAATCTTACTAACTTGATATTAGGAAGTAGAAGAATTTCATTATCTGCGAAGTCTCACTTTTAATGAGGTGGCTAAAAATTGTTTTTGTTTACCTAATATATAGCATGTGTGTTAAATTTGTAAATACACTAATTGTCTTTCTTGCTTGTTTTCCCATTCAATTAAGGTAAAATGTTAAAATTTTTATTTTACTTTTAGAGTAAATTTATACAACTTTTATAAGTCTTTAATTTGAATATAGTTTGTTTTAACTATAATAACTATATTTTTAAGTAATTATAATCTGGTTATAGGTGATTAATCTGATGATAGAATTATTAGAAAATTCTTGAGAATCTAAATATTGTGTTGGTTAGTAGTGTGTTTTTTCCCACAGTGGTTTGGTAATCTGGTAACAATGGAGTGGTGGAATGATCTGTGGCTAAATGAAGGTTTTGCTACTTTCATGGAGTATTTCTCTTTGGAAAAAATATTTGAAGAGCTCGCCAGTGTAAGTACAGTGTTTGTTAGGCCTACTATGAATGCTAGGGGGAAAAATAGTCAAATCATATGCACCATGTATTTTCTGTGCATTTGGAATAATGAAAATATTTCTAGAAAGATACAGTAAAATTGACCCTTGTTACTTATATCTATACTTTTTGAGATTTAACAATGAAAATTATTGTTTTATTTACTGATATATTTCATGGAAAACTGAAACTATATGAAATTATTTTATGCTTTGTCATTAAGATGAACCTTTTAAATTGCTTTGCTACATTTTATTTTTAATAGATGTGGCCTTTCTGCTTGAAGGAATTTAAATAAAGTTGAAAAGCCTATTTTTACAAAACAAAACTTTTGTCCTGTGTATAAAGAGAAAAAAAATTGACATGTTGTAGCAATGCTGTCTCTCTATTGTCATTGTGAACACTCTTGTAACAGTGATTCATAGGTTGATACAGACAAATAATTTGCCCTTTTTAGGTACAAACCATATATTGTGGCCTTTTCAAAGACTTGGAACACCATTCTGTTAGAAAGAGCATAGTACTGTTGTCACTGTGTTATTAGACTCTCTGGAGATTTTTCCCATCCTTAGAGCTATTTGGACACACTAGATCATAATATGACAGATATTGCCAAATAATTCAAACAATAGGTGGGCAAGTATAAAGATTCCTTTTAACCCTAAAATTCTGTGACTTTCTACTAAACTTCCTGGATGTATGATCCAAGACTGCTTCAAAACAGGAGTACTCTTCGAGCTTTCAATTTGAAATTTTTGTGTATGGCCTGTTCAAAAATTTCAAATGGTAGAAGGAACTCTTTTTTAGCTAGAATACTAAGTAAGGTGTCCTAAATCTGTGTATGTTACTTAATTAAGCAATGAGATATACAGTTTCACCACTTGGTGGTGCCCAGAATGTTTAAAAACTTCTAACATATACTCTAGGGCAGTTCATCTGCTGAGCTGTCAAAGAATTCTTTCTATTTAAGAGTTATATTTTATTTCAAATGAACCTCAGTTAAGGGAAATGTATATTATCTTAATAGAAAAGGTGGACTATATATGAGAAATCAGCTTAAGGACCAGTTTTATTTTTGTTTTTTAATTTCCAATTTTATTTTTAAAATATACACTAACCTTTTTAGAATATTTATCTTGAATATCCGGATTTGGTATTTAGTTGCTTTAGTAATAGATTCTTATTTCATCCTTATGCTGTTGTTTAGGAAACACTGTTTTTCATATGGCCAGGAGGTTATAGTTTTATTTTTAAATTTAAGGAATATGCATGAAAGTCACATTCTTCCTACATTTTCAAAAGCTTATGTTCTGAAGTTTAGTGAATCTGGTTATTTTTTTATAATGACCTTAAATAGTAATTAGCCTAATTCCTATAAATAATTACGAGACTTGCCTTCACCTTTGATACTGTTCATGGTTTCCTAATCTATTTCATTTTTTGCTAGTATGAAGATTTCTTAGATGCTCGATTTAAAACCATGAAGAAAGATTCCTTGAATTCATCTCATCCAATATCATCATCATCTGTTCAGTCTTCAGAACAGATTGAAGAAATGTTTGATTCTCTTTCCTATTTTAAGGTACTGCTGTGCACAAAAAGTACCTGGAGTAGGTTTCAAATTAATTTCATATGTGAGCAAGCTGCATGATTTAAATCATTTTAAAGATTAAATGAGTCTTATTTTCAGGTGTCCTGTTAAACTTGAAGATGTTTACTTCTATTTAAATCTTGGTCTTAACTTTTCTTGGGCATTTCTTTCTTTCTCTGTCTCTTGTTTAAGTTCTCTGACTAGTATTCTGGGCAGTTAACCAGATCTTGTAGCAATATATCTTTTAAAGTGGTTCACTCTCCAGATTTACAGGTAGAATATGTCTAGGGAGGGTTCTAAGCAAGCCCTTGGCTGTGTTATTTAGGATTGAGGTATGTTCCAAAGTGAGGATTGCCAAAACAAATAGTAAGCAAAAAGAGATTTCAAGAATTGGAGATTAGATTGCAGGATCAGAAACACAGACTGTAGATTTGAGGGGAAAGCAAAAACAGAAAACTAGAAACCTGATTAGGATCACCATAGGTCAGAGAACAGAGGAATAGGGATATCAATACCACTCGCATTTATGTTGGGAGGGAGGGGTGAATGTTATGGCTTATTTGCCTTTTTACTCTGGCTGTCAGACTAATTGATTATTGAATTCCTGTGCTAGACAGAGAAGAAAATACACAAAACATGTGAGATATAGTCTGTGTCATCAAGAAACTCAAAGTTTAGGTCGTGGGTACTTGTGAAGCAATAAGAGATAACTAATATGTGCTAAATGAATGGCACAGAGTATTTTTGCCTGGGATTATGAAGAAAAATTTTTTTGGAGGAAAATGGAAATTGAAGTGAGTTAAATAATAAGAAAAATACAGGTAAAGAGGAATGGGAAGAGTAGTGTAGGGCAGGAATGAAATGATAAGGTCTTTAAAAAGGAGATCTGAAGATTAAATGCCAGTGGACACCAAAATTTAGTCCTTGGGGAGATGAGGAGGATCCAGCGAAAGAGACTGAGAGGGATGCCCGGTGAATAGGGGGAGAATCAAGAGTGTTGTCCCAAGGTGAAGTGCAGAAAGACTTCAAGGAGGAGTGGGTGAGCAGTCAGTCATATCAAATGCTACGAGTAGGTTGGTGAGGTAAGCCTGAGAATTGACATTGGTGTGGCGCCATGGAGTTCACCAGTGATAGAAGCACTTCCAGTGCAGTGATGGTTGCAAGAAGGCTCAAGAGAAAATGGAAGAGAGCAAGTGGAGATGGCAAATGCATACAACTCTTCCGAGGAGTTTACTTCAAAAGGAGAACAAGAAATAGAGTGATAACTGGAAGAGGCATAGGGTTAAGGAAAGGAAGAGCATCTTTTATTTGTGTAAAATGAGGAATGTTACATGATTTCTGTTTGTTAACAGAAATGTGACAGTAGAGAGGGAAAGTTGGTGATGCAGGAGAGAAAGGGAACTGTTGGGAACAAGAATGAGTACTTAAATTTATAGAGCAAGTAACACTGTAAAGTGTGATATAGAAATGAGTAATAGGTATTAAATTCAGTTATGTATATCTGATAATCTTGATGACTTAACATTGCTGAATTTTTATTGGAAGCGAAATTTATTCAAAAACTATTTGAGTGCCTACTGTGTACTAGGCATTGTGTTGGTCATTGGAGTTGAGCTTTTCAGTTTTTCCCTCAACTAGCATACAGTCTAGAAGAGGAAATAAATATATATCTATAGCAGATGCAGGAAGTGATATAAATTGCTTTTGAAGATGGATAAATATGATTTCTATCTCAAATCAGGGAAGGCTTCACAGGGGAGGTGTTGTTTGTTTCAAGACTGGGAATGATGACATGTGCATCAGTGAATATAGTGTGGCCTTGGTAGTTGCATGCCTGATTCTGAATTATTAGTGTATACCTACTGCCCTATACATTCCTTAGTTCCAAACATATTTGAAGTGACTCTGCAGGAGGAAGAGAGATTTTGGTTGCTTCAGCAGTATGATATACTGGAATTGGAAATTAATGTACTCCCCAGCAGAGAGACTTTTGAGAGTTCTGCTAATTAGTCTCCAGCAGAGTGCCCATGAATGCAGCTGGTAACTTTAAGTATTGGGAGTAGGGGTGGGGGTGCCACAGAAAATGTGACATGTTTTTCTAGTAAAAATGTATTTACAAACACTTAGCTTTTTAACACTAACACAAACAGAGAGTAACTGATAGACCACGCAAAATGGCTCATAGTAACCTTAGTGCACATGGGAATCTACTCCATTATGTCTTTTTCAAATCCCTTAAAATGATTTTTAAGACAATTTGAACACAGTCCACATCTGGTTATATGAGACTAAATAACAGTGTATTATAACTAGGTTCTATATATGAAAGTATATGCTTAAAATGATGATATTTTAAATTTTAGATTCTCAATTCTATGAACCTATTGTATTCTATTATTTAAACATATTGTATTTGATTATTTTTCTTTCTCACTTTTTTTTTTTGAATAGGGAGCTTCTCTCTTGTTGATGCTGAAAACTTACCTTAGTGAAGATGTGTTTCAACATGCTGTTGTTCTTTACCTGCATAATCATAGCTATGCAGCCATTCACAGTGATGATCTGTGGGATAGTTTTAATGAGGTAAGTGACCTGGATATTTTATTTGGCTCTTAAAGTAAGAAGGGAGGAGTTCTTCTGGTTTTATTTTTGTCAGTTATGTAAATAAGCTATGGTACCAAGGACAGTTATTTAAGAGAGAGGGAGATGGAGCATAGTACATAAATATTTATGAATAGAGCACCGAATTAAAAGTCAAGAAATGGAAGTACTACTCTTAATTGTTGAAAAAATTGTATATGGGCTTGCATAACCGTTTTTATTCCAAACCTTAATCTCCATTCCTACTTTGTAGGAAAGTTGTCTTTTCTGAATTAATGTATTTTATTATATTTTAATTATTTTTTTTCAAAAATCTCTTTTCCTATTCTTATGCTTTTGCAGTTTTTCCACCTCCTATTCGTGATTTTTTTCCCTATACTCTGCCCTATGATTCCTCCTGTCTTTCGTGGCCATGTTTCTCTGGAGTAGGTGATATATCCCAGGCTGGCTGCCGTGGGCTGCATACTCCCTTTGGGTCATTTTGCTGTTTGCCTCTTGTTGTGCCTGCAGATACTCTAGCAAGCAGTGTAATTAGGTACAAGTTATGCTTCATAGCAGTGCACGAACTGAGCCTGCGTCGTGCATGCGTGCTAACTGCATAACCCTTCCAAGCATTTGAGTTTGTTATCCTGATCTAGATCAATGGTTCTTTGTGTTGTGGAAGATCACAGACATATTTGAAAATTTGATGAAAGTTCTGGACATATTCCCCAGAAAAAACACAAAAATGCAAAATATCACACACAGTTTCAAAGTTTCATGGACCGTGGGTTAAGAACCCCTGGCTCTGGATCTTTTCCATATATTCTTTCTGCTTCTTTGCCTTATCTGAAACCTGGTATTTTTCAGCAGTTAATCCTTTGCCCAAAAGATATACCTTCCTTACTCTCTGAGTTCTCTTTGACAAGAGGGATCAGTCCTTATCACTAAGAGTTGCTTCCAAATCATTGTTTTTCTTCTTATCATATAGTTGCATTTCAGTTGAAAACCGTATTATTTACTTTATACACTTGTATTATCTCCTGACATTTAGAATATATTTCTGCCTTCCTCACTGACTTCAACTTTTGCATCATAGTGTTTTCCTTTCATTTCCCAAATGAGTCCCTAACATTCTCCTCAGGTTTTTCAGCATCCACATCAAATTATGCACTGGCCTCTTCGTTTCAGTTTTGTTTCAAAGACCCAAAAGTGCCTTGCTTGGGGCAAGCTTGTGCTCTTCCCAACCCCTTGTCCAGAAATAAATAGGTCAGAACCATGAAAAATCTAAGATTAATATCATAATGAATTTGAGATTTGCTTCATCCTTTCCTGCCATGAAAGAAAAGCAGGAATCATAAGGCAGAGTATAGAAAAAAAATGAATGGGAAGTGGAAAAACTGTAAAAGGATAAATAGGCATATAGTGATTGAGGTAAGGCCTGCTATAATGGAGTGATATTACCAAACATTTTCAGTACTTTATTTTAGTTGCTTACAATTCAAATCCATATGTAATCTAAAAAAGTAATTTGAATCATAGGTTTAACTAACCTGCTTTAAAGAGAGTTGTTTGCAAGTTGCTTCTTAATCATTGATACCAGATGTCTTAGGGACAATGGGCTTTAGAGGGTCTGTGAGCCTCTGACACTGGATTCTAGATTTTGTAGATAAGTTCATGTGTTTTCTGGGAAAGAGGGTCTGTGACTTTCAAAAAAGTTTACCACTGTTCTCTAGAGAGACTTAAAGTCGAGGTGACCGACCTGTTTATATTTTACTCTTCTACTGCTGCTGCTCCCTGGTGCTCTCACAATATTAGTTCTTTAAAAGATGAACTTGAACATTTATAAAAGCAGAGAGTCTGGGGAAAAAAGAGAAATCTGGACTCAGCTGATTCATGGGAGTAGCGGTGCTTCCGATTCTAGGCTCTCTGTCATTCTTCATACCTTCTAGGGTGGTATTGTGACCTGAAGGAGCGCATATACCTTCTTAGGGGTTTTAGTGAATGCTCAGTTGGTTGATATCATATGTGCTGCTTTTCCAACATAGTGCCTCTCTCACTCTCTTTAGTTATCACTTAGTTCTGTTCCAGGTTACTTTCCTTTTAACGGTTGCTCACTTACCTAGATTAGAAATGTACATTCAACTCAGCATTCGTGCTTCTTTTTTATATTAGCATTAAATGCAGTCTTCATAGAATGTGGTAGGGAAGAAGGGAAAGTACAGACAAACTGTAAAGTTTTTAAACTGTTTAAGTAAAAATAATTTATTCTTCTTTTTAATAGGTCACAAACAAAACACTGGATGTAAAGAAAATGATGAAAACCTGGACCCTGCAGAAAGGATTTCCTTTGGTGACTGTTCAAAGAAAAGGAAAGCAACTTCTTGTACAACAAGAAAGATTCTTTTTAAATATGAAGCCTGAAATTCAGCCGTCAGATGCAAGGTGCATGCCCTCTTTCTTTCCCTGCTATCTCTTTTGTCCTCTCAGGTTCAAGTGTTTTTAAATGCTTCATAATCATAGGTTCTTATGAAACCTAACAAGATTATCCCTTTCTGGGAATGGCTTGAAAAATTTCACTTTCCTGCGAAAAAAACTACCCAACAAACTATGTATAACCGACTGAAATATAGGAAAAAGTAATAATCTTCCAATATTTTCTTTTTACAGCTATCTGTGGCATATTCCACTATCCTGTGTCACTGAAGGAAGAAATTATTCAAAATATCCATTGGTACTATTACTGGACAAGAAATCAGGTTTGACTATAATTAATACTTTTCTGATAAGAAATTGGAAACAGCATATTTCTAAAAAATCTGACCAAGCAGCAGAAAGGAGATTACACTTTCTGATGTGCACACTCTCTGAGCTGGTTTTATGAGTCATCTATACAAGATGTGACTAAAGTGAGATTGATTCTCTGTATCTTGCATGAAACTGGTCTTTCTTAGTCATGCGAAATAAGGTCTAAAAAATTGCACTGAATGTGCTGGCAATGCTGGTAGACAATAGCAAATGTTATGTTTTTATGTCCCAGATAAATCTTTTATGTTACAAAGTAAGAAGCAGTAGAAGTAAAGCAGTTTCTTAAAGTGTGCTCTGTTGGTCTACTTTCTAGGGGTGAGCTGGGGCACCTGCATTTTTAACAAGCACTCTAGATGATTCTCATGCATAAGAAAGGTTGATTCATGATCTAGATTTATAGTAAATAATTATTACAAAATGTCCTGTAGACATAGTATACGTTTTTTAGTATTGAGAAAATGGGGCAGGAAATTATGACTGCAAGGAGGGGGATAATAAAATGTAGAGATTGTATATGCTGACCCAAAGGAGTCTATAAAAAGCTATTGAAATGTAGTTTCTGACCATCTGTTAAATACCACTATGAATGCCACACCATTTATCCTCTTAATTTACATCCTGAAAGAACATAAGGCTCTTGGGTTCTGCAGGAACCATTAGTGATACTTTAGATTTATGGAAAGGGAAAATTTCTTGTTTGAATTTGGATCTGGTGTTCAAGCCTATATTTTTGAGAGGGGAGTGTAGCTTAGTGGTTAAGGGAATGAACTTTGGAGCCAGATTGCCTGGTTCAATTGTATGATTTTAGGTGAGTTATGTGACCTCTCTGAGCCTCATTATTCCCTCAGCTGTAGAACAGAGATGGTAATTACACTGACTTTATGATGAGGAGTAATTGAGTTCACTTATATGAAGCACCTAGAACATGTTACATGTTATATAAATGCTAGCTATTGTTATTAATGTTATTATTGAAAAAATAAATCTTTAAACATAATATATCCATATTACATAAAATCTAGAAAATAGAGAACAAATCTTATCACCCTGTCATAACTACTGTCATGAATATTTCTTTCTAGTCATTTTTTAAAATATTTTTTACTCAGTTGATATTGTGTACATGTGATTTTTGTATCTTGCCTTTTTTTTTTAAACTTAACATACACAGTAATTGACTCAGTCTTTCCTTACTGTTGGACACTGATTCACCATTAGTTTCTATTAAAAAAAATGCCTCAATAAAAATTAGAGGTCTTAACTGTTTTTTCATTATATGAACTTTTTCACAGGAATGTTTCTAACAAATGAAGACTCTGTTACCTTTTGTGATTTAATACGTATTTCTCAGTTGTGCTTCTGTTGTGTGGTAACAATTTATAATGCCAGTTGAAGTACATGAGCATACCAGTTGCATTGCAGTTTAACTAGAGTGTAGTGTTACAACAACAATCTCATTATTTAAAGCACTAAGAAAGTGATGATGTCATCATATCTTTGATTAACATAGCATAGCTGGAATTGCAAAAAAGTGCTGCCTTCTTCGATGAAAACAAAACTCCATACTTTACGTGGGCCCTGGAAGGATAGTCTCTGACCTGAAAGAGAACAAATAATCCCATCTCCCTATTTGAAAAGGACCAATAAGGAAATTTTGCAAAGCTTCCTATAGTATATAAGTTTTTGGTGGTATTAGAAATAATTGGACAATAAGAAATCTGCTTTTGTTAGCCCTTTATTTTTTAGGTCAGTTTATATGTGAGCTTCTTACCTCTTTTTGAGATTTATACCTCAAAGTCTTGCTCATTTTTCCTGCTATCGCCTTTTCTTTCTAAGCCCTTACCTGGCACGCGGTGCTTCCACTGCACAAAAATTGTTTCAGCAACTCAAACGTGTCATACTGCCTCTTGTGTCTGAGCCTTTGCATGTGCTGTTTTCTCTTCTGGAAGAACACTCTTGTCTCGCCACTCCCATTCATTCTGTAAGTCTCCACTGACCCATTGCTTGCTCCAGGAAGCCGTCCCTCACCCCAGGAAGGTTAGATGCCCTGCTTATGTGTTTTAATAACATTCTTTACTTTTAATACACTGTAAGTACCGTTTCACTTATATCTATCCCCACATAAGCTGTATCCCCCATTGGAGGTAGAGATCATGGCTATATGAATCACTTTTGCAACCTTAGCACCCAGTAGGCACACAAACATTTATTAGATGAATAAATTTTAGTCTATAATGAAGTGACTCAATTTCAAATCTCACTGCAAAAAGTTCTAGGAACAGAGCATTCAAAGCCTGATAAAATGATATCTTCTGTTTCCCTTCATTTGAAAATATTCTTAGTAAAGGGAGATATGCAAAATGCACCAGTATATAATTGGTTTCATCTACAGCTGGAACTGAGCCAATATATGATGAAAGCGGTGTCTGTTACTTCCTCTTCTCAACTGTGTTATTTCCCTTGCTGCTCCTGCTGTTTTCATTCCTGCCAGTTCAGATTTTGAGAGTCCGCGTTGAAAACGTTCTGTCCTCACAAAAAATTTTTGACCCTGAGAACACTTGGGTCTTCTTGGTTCCTGATGCTTCAGTGAGAATCACTGTTATTTTAATTGCATTTTAATTTTTTCTTTTCTCAAAAGAAATATAGCAGAGATTATGACTACAGAGGCTTATTTTAAGCCGTGTGACTTTAGTACTGTGTTATCTTGGTGGTTTGTTAAATCTGTAGTATGTTTCCATGTGTTCTAATGCCAGGGTTGCTGGGTTAGTCCATTAGTGCAATCAAGTGCAGGAGTTATATTTGGTCAATGTTTTTGTCAATTTTCCCGACATACATGAATTTTGAACAACTAACAGTTGTACATAAGAAGGACTGAAAGGGGCCATTTTTCTAAGGTACATATTAAAGAAATATACAAAAAAAGTGAGTCTCTCCCCTACCCCTTCCTTCCTGTCACCTTCTCCCCTCTTCTCTCTCTCTCTCTCTCATCTACATCTTGCTCAAATCTAAGCTCTTTAAGTGTAGGAAATTTTTATGTTAAATCTAACTTGAAACATTCATGTTTCTAAAAGGATATCGCTATGCCAGAAATTATTTCTCTGAAACTAAAAGATAAGTCATTGGAGTGAAGGCCAATTGGAAAAAAGAAGGAAGGGCATATAATGAAGATATTTATCATGTGCCATTCTCTGCTCTTGCCTTTTTCCCCCCTAATGAAAAAAAGGAGAAGAAAGGGGTATTGGAGAAAGGAATGCTTTTGAACAAGAGGGGATGCTGTTCAGCTGCATGTATTGTGCTAGCCCTCTGGAGCGAACTATGCAGGAAATTTTGCAACTTTGTAGTAAAAACATGTTTTTTGTTTCTGTACTTTAATGTTTCTTGATAAAACAGTAGTTGATTTTCATAACTCATTGACAAATAGTTTTTTAAAATCACTATTAGATTACTTCATCTGGGCTTCTGCCATGTAAGATTGGAGTTGCTCGCTCTTTTTTACTATTCAATGGACTGTGAAAATTGAACTGTTAATCTGTTAATGATTATAATAAATTAAAAACATATGAGGGGAGCCTCATCCACATTTGAGCTGCAGGAGGTAGTTACCTCCCTTGTGTGTAAAGCTATTATTTTTTGATACCTGTGGTTTTAAAGTCCTCCATTCTGGATCATTCGGAAGACCTGAAAGAGACTAATATGCTGATTCTTTAAATGATAACTCTCCTCTCTATGCTGTTGGCTGAACTGCTTTATATTCTGTCATCAAGATGACAGTAATAATTTCAAGTACACTCCCAGCTGTGTTCCTCCTTTCTACCATCTGGACTTAGCTAGGTTTACAACATGGCAAGTTGCTTATCAGCCAAGATAATCTGTATTTCAATATTTTCCTGCATCTATCCAGTGGAAAAATTGCCGTATTTATCATTCCTTGCCTCCTTTTTTGGGAAGTGAGATTTGGAGCTCTTTAGTCCTTCTTCCCAAGGTCCTTTCTTGGTAAAAGCTCTGTAGGAAATTGTGTTTGGTGACCTGCAGAGTGTTGATATTTTTGGATTAGCTAATGATAAAGTTAATTTCATTAGTCATAAAATGTGTCCAACTTGGAGCAGCTACTGTTGCCCTCACAGATATTCCTTAGAACTACATTCTGCTCTAGAAAAAGGAATAAACCCTGTTAATGTAGTTGATCTTTCCCATCTGTTGTTAAATCAGCAGTAAAACAGAAATTAGTATGGAATTTAATGAAAAAGACTGATTATCTGGTGTGTCATGTTAAAACATGATCAGAATGTGTCTTTTCTATCTTAAATATCTTTTGTAGTTTCAATAGAATTGGAGTAACTAAAGTATTAAGAGAATCTGATAAATTTTAATAATTCATGCTTTTGAAGTTGATAGAACCTAAGACTTCAGGTACTAAAGGGTTTAAATGTGTTTCTACAGCGTTTCATGTGCAAAAGCCTTAATACAGAATTATTATGATAGTGAAAATTTTTAAACAGTCTAAATGTTTCCAAATAGGAGATTGGCTAAACTGTGGTAGGTCTTGAAATAGAATATTATGAAGATATTTGAACACTGCATATGAAGACAATGGAAAAATGGTGGGGGATGGAATCTGATAGGTGAAAAATCAGTATAAAAATAAATGCATATAGATCCACTGTGTGAAATATTATGTCAATTAAAATGTGTATACAAAAAGTGTCGGCAGGAAATACATTGCACAGTGCTGTCATTATCTGAGTTTAGATTATTTTTCTTATCTCTACTCATCTTTGTAATAATTTTAAAAATTAGTATTCCTTACTTTAAAATGGGGAAGAAAACTTACGTCATAAACATCTACAAACCTTATTTAGATTTTCTTTGAAACCATTTACTATGACTTAGTTATTTTGTTCATTAATTCATTAATTAACCAAGTATTTTTGGAGTACCTGCTAGAAACATTGGTCTAGGCACTGAGGGAGTTGCAGTGAACAAAATGTAAGCTCATGGGGCTTGTATTCTAGTAAATAGTAAACCTTAAGGTGCTTAGAAGGCTACCCTTAACTAGGATACTAAATCCACGTCTTTGTTGCCAACTTTTTTTTTTTTTTTAATAAGGCTAGTTCATTTTTTTTTTTTTATAATTTTATTTATTTATTTTTCCCCTCAAAGCCCCAGTAGATAGTTGTTATGTCATAGCTGCACATCCTCCTAGTTGCTGTATGTGGGACGCGGCCTCAGCATGGCCGGAGAAGCGGTGCATCAGTGCGTGCCCGCGATCCGAACCCGGGCCGCCAGCAGTGGAGCGCACGCACTTAACCGCTAAGCCATGGGGCCGGCCCTTTGTTGCCAACTTTAAAGGACATTTCTTGATTAGTAATTTTAAGGATTTTAAAAATTCCTACATATATTTTGTAGTCAGCTTTTATAGTAATATATTTTTGTGGTCATCTATTTTGTAGCTCCTTATTAATTGTACATTAATTGAAATCATTCCTTAAAATTTTCTGACAGTTCTCTCAGCATTTATATGTGTAATGGTAGGGGCCCCAAGAGTGCATATCACTTTTCTATTATTTTAACTCAGTTATTTCTTATTTATGCCTAATGAGACCTTAATCCTTCCCTAATGATTATCTTGCCAGCTTTGAATTATGTGACTTTTCTAAATGATTTTCTTTGTTCTTCCTTTGCTAACATAACAAAAGACAAAGGCTGGGATGGAACACATTTTATATACTTCTCTCCCTATCTTCCCCTGCTGCCTCGCCCTACACACACTTTCCCCTTCTCCCTGCTTCTCTGCTCTAGCCACAGTGAACTTGGGAGCCAGTTCAATGCATGGACACCAGGTCCACTTTCTCTCTGGCCCTTGAACACTTCAGGGTACCTCTTCACCTGGCTAATACCTCTGTATCCTGAAGTCTCAACTTAGGTGTCATTTCTTCCAAGAAAGTTCTCTCAACCTCCCCTAGAGGATGAAACAGTTCTTCTTTGTGCTTCCATAGAATGCCATATTTTCTTCTTCCATCGATAACATTTATATGATATTCTACTTGCCTGGTTGCATTAGACTGTAAGATCTATGAGAGAAGGGACATATTTACCTTGTTCACCATTAAATAAATCATTGTTAAATGAATGAATGGTGATCTTCGTTAACATTAGAATAACTGCACTGGGAGGCAGACATTTAGTTTCTTAGAAGAATAATTAAATATAAAAATATACCATATTAACTTTGAAACATACAAAGCATCCATTTAATATTTTTTCTTGCCCCATTGTCTTCTCTCTCTCTCTCTCTCTCATTTTTTGGTCTGTATTAGGTGTCATCAATCTTACAGAAGAAGTGCAGTGGGTCAAAGTCAATACAAACATGAGTGGCTATTATATTGTACATTATGCAGATGACGACTGGGAAGCACTAATCAAACAGTTGAAAACAAATCCTTATGTCCTCAGTGACAAAGACCGAGCCAACCTCATCAACAACATCTTTGAACTTGCAGGGTAGAGTATGCTTGGTTTGGGTTTTGTGGGGTTTTTTTAAACGAGTGTTATTGAAGAAAAGAACGTTTTAGAAAAACAGCTCAAAAGAACTAGCATGTATTGCCTGTTAGGTATAATTCATTTTGGAGGATTGGAAAAATATAAGACATATTCCTTGCCTTCAAGGGCTTTATAATGTATATAGAAACATCAACTACACACATATTGAACAGTTAAATAACAAGATTTAAATAATACTTCAATACTGTAGATACCAACAAGCAGGACACATATATGCTGAATAAATTGATGCAGGAGTTCAAGCTTTGTTTTATTTCATGAGAGAATTCTTCTCAAGCAGCAGTTGGTTTAATTGTGAAGCTTAGTGCTTGGCCACTGGTTTGAGGGACATCTCTGATAGCTGGAGCCTCTTTTTTTGTGTACCACTTGCCTCTCCAACCCCTCCGTGTGTTACAGAATCCCAAAGCCAAGAATGGCAGTGACCTAGTGTCTCAGCCATCATTGTTATGATTTCTATAAATGGTTCATTTTTAAAATGTACTCACATAAGTTAACAGTGGACCTTGCCTTAACAAGTTTGACAAATTCAAGTACAAATAACAAATAAAAAATTTTCTTTCTGATTCAAATCTTCTTTATGCCACCTGCTCTCACCTGGTAAGTATAAGCAATTAATAAATAAGTAAAATTAGTACTCTTCGTCTTTTCTCACCTAAGACATTGTAGTGCTTTTCCTGAGTCAGTAGCAGTTTACAGGTGACTTATGGAATAAAAACTGAGCTATTGTTTATCTTTCTCCTGAAATATGTCTTTAACCTTGGGTCACACACATGAACTTAAGTAAAAAATAATAGTATTTAGGGTAACTTTACAGAATGCCACTCTAAGCTTAAATTTTAGGTCTTCAAGACTCACCATCTAGCCATAAAATTTCTCTCTCAGCATGCATAGAGTTCATCTTCCTGTCTCAGCACATTTACTTTTTCTGTTCTTTTACCCTTTAGCCTAGGCAAGGTGCCTCTTCAGAGGGCCTTTGATTTGATTGATTATCTTGGAAATGAGACCTCTACTGCACCCATCACTGAAGCCCTATTCCAAACGGGCCTCATCTATAACCTCCTTGAAAAACTGGGATACATGGATCTGGCCTCAAGACTGGTGGTAAGTCTGCCTTTTTACCAACTTCTGGGTTGCTTGTCTATGATTATTATTCACAGCTCCATTTGGCAGTAATAGGCTGAAAAAACAACCAGTTGAATTCCATTTTCTTCACTTTCCTATTTGTGAAATCTTTACTTTGAATCAAAGTGTCACTGCTTATCATGAAGAATTGATAAAGGCTTAGCATGACGTGGTCTTGTTTGAATATCAAAATATAGACTCTGACACTGCTGTCAAAATGGGGTCACATGTAAAGAAAATTTCTCTATTCAAATCCTAGTTTATTTTTATGTAATAAATGCTTGAAATGGGCCTTTTTGCAAAGTAGTGCTCTCCAGTAATTTCCTAGTAGTCATTATAAAATAACAGTTATATTTTATTGAGAATATTCTATTTTAGGAGTCCTTACCAATAACCTATCTTATGGATGATGATGCTGGTGGATATAAGTTTCTCTGCAAAGCACTAAAGGAGTCTTGGTGTTGGAGGCTGCTTTGGCTGTTTTAAAACCAATTAGCTGATCTTAATAGTTGTTATTTCAGACACTTGCATTATTAAACTGTTGACCGAGTCTTTAAAAGCTTGGGAGGGAGTGATGAATTCTTTGTTTTATCTAATTCTCTGAATCAGCACATTCTGACAACAGAGTTTGCTTTATAAACTAGTCAGATTTTCCAGGGACCAGGCAAAAGGCAGCTTTCAGGAAAAGGATGAAAGCGTTAGACCTGGAATTAGAATAAGTTTTTAGGGTCTTGGTGTCCTCCTTGATAAAAGGAAGGGGTTGGATTACATCTTTTTTTATTTTTTCACAACCTCCTGTCTGCCACTCTTACTGTCTTACTGCTCATCCCCTGTAATGAGTTCTCTCACACATGCATGATTCTCAGTGCGGGAGGGAATGCCGGCCAGGGGGCCCATATGGGGGCCCATATGGAGCTTGAAAAGCACTCTTCTGCACAAGTTTCTGATCTGACCCCAAAGGAGCCACCCCTAACCTACTACCCATAAGTGAAATGCTTAAGTTAAATGAAGTCTGAGGTGTCTTCTAACTGTTAAGATTTTTATCATTCTTCTATTTCATAAGGCTTTCAACTACCAGCCTTAATAAAAACCAGGGCATGGAATGTGACCTGGCCCATAGTGACACTCAGTAAATGTTGAATGAATAAATGAGTGCAACTCACCAGAAACAAGTGCATTTCCGTGCCCCTTATGTTCTTCACACCATACTTAGTGCTTAATGAAGATTACCTTGTTTAATCCTCACACAATGCCAAATAAATATTTCTACCCCCATTAGATAAATGAGACTAAATAACTTCCCCAAAGTCACTTAGCTAGTAAATTATAAAGCTGAGATTCAAACCCAGGTTAGTTTCACTCCAAAACCTACTCTTTATGTTATGTTGCTTTATCTTAAATTAATTAATTTGTGTGCTAGCTGTCTTTCAAAGGATACCTTTTTGTTGGAAAAAGCAAAGCTGTTTATTTCTTGCTATCATTTTTTTTCTTTTTTAAACTGAGATTTTAAATTAAAAGAGTTTGAAAAGCTTGTAGACCATGTGTTTAAGGTTTAAAATGACAGACCCACATCTAGTTATTCTCTTGGAAATGAAGTTGTCAACTAATATTTGAGATTTCTTTTTTATCCAAAATGTTAGTAATAGTATTTTTTTAAATATTTATGTGCATTTCCAAATAGTATGCAAATAACTTATTGGTCTCTTTAGGGCAAACTTACAATCCAACACAGACTTTCTGCCGTTAGTGTATTAAAAACCTTGGCCATTTATTAGCCACTGTGACTACTGTGGGTGGACATTTGGGTTGTTTGCAGTTTGGAGCTATTGCGAATAGCATTGCTGTGAATATTCTTGTACGTATCTTTGGTGAATATCTGTATGCGTTTCTATAGGGTATCTGTCTGACACTGGAATTACTGAGTCATAGCAGATGCATAGTTAATACTGTACAACCAACACTTTTTTCCAAATTTTACCAATTTACACTCCATGAGAAGTGTATGAGAATTCGAGTTCCATTCTGGCTCTATATCCTTGCAAACACTTAGTATTAATAGTAAATCTTTTTCCTTTCAGCCATTCGGATGGGTACAGAGTGGCATTGCAATTTTAGCTTTAATTTGTATTTCCCTAATCACTAGTGAAGATGAATTCCTTTTGATATGTTTATTGACCTCTGGATGTTCTCTTTTTTGAAGTGCCCAAATCTTTCATTTATGTTTCTATCGGATTGTCTGCCTTTTTCTTATTGATTTGTAAGAGTTCTTTATATATTCTAAGTATGAGTCTTTTGTTGATCATGTATATTTGCAAATATCTTCTTCCACTCTGGCTTACTTTTTCATCTCTTAATGATATTTTTTGAATGATATTTTTTGATTAGCATAAATTATTTTAGTGTATGAAATCTGCCTACTCCAAGATATTCTCCTGTGTTCTCTTCTGAAAACTTGCTTGTTTTTCCTTTTACATTTAAGTAAAGGTACTTAATTGGAATTGATTTTTGTATATGGTGTGAGGAATTGATTTTTGTGTGTGGTGTAAGGATCCATCTGGAATTGATTTTTGTATATGGTGTGAGGTAGATAAAGATTCATTGTTTTTCAATATGGATATCCAGTTGATCCAGCACCAGTTTACTTCATTGTATAACATATTTTTTATTATAGAATTTCTATAATTACTTTGGGGGTTATTAGTGCTATATCAAATCAACACCATTTGGGGTAGTATATTAGTTTCCTAGGGCTGTCGTAATAAATTATTACAAACTTCGTGTCTTAAACAACAGAAATTTATTCTCTCACAGTTCTGGAAACTAGAAGGCCAAAAATCAAGGTGTTGGCAGGGCAGGATTGGTTTCTTCTGAGGAGAATCTGTTCCATGTGTCTCTCCTAGCTTCAGATTGTTGCCAGCAATCCTTGGCGTTCCTTAGTTTGTAGATGCATCACTACAATCTCTGCCTCTGTCTTCAGATGACATTCTCCCTGTGTTTCTGTGTCCAAATTTCCCTGTTCTTGTAAGGACACCTGTCATTGGGGCCCACTGTAATCCAGTATGACCTCATCTTAACTTGATTATATCTGCGAAAACTCTATTCCCAAATAAGGTCACATTCACAGGTTCCAAGCAGACATGAATTTTAGGGGGACACTATTCAACTCAGTATAAGTAGCAATAAATAACATTAGTACCTATCACTCACTTTTTTTCACTATTAAAGGACAGTGTTGGTACTGAATATACCCTAAGAGGAGGCGGCAGAATATCTGCCTACTCTGAAGCTGCCCAGCTAGGTAAACTTCATGATGGCAGAAGCCATTCTTCCCTCTGCCTCTTTCCGTTAACTGTTGAGCGCCTAATGTCAAGAAGCACTTGATGCTTACCTCAAGCTATCCCTGTGCTGAGAACACAGACGCTAAACTCAATTCAAGAAGTTAGACTTTTTGAATATTTTCCTACTGTGACACTTAAGTAATTCTGCATCCTCATCCCAGATGATGATTTCCAGTTTGCTGGACAGGTATGTGTTTAAGAACATACTTCAGGGTGGGGTCCAGCAGGACCGATGGTTAGAGGGCAGGGGCAGGAGGCTTAGTACGAATTTGTGAGACCGCAGCCCTTTCCCTGCTGTAGATCTTCATATACTTGATTGTTAATTCAAAGTCAGGTTAGCTCTGGTTCATCAAGAGGGAGAAATTGTCTCTTTAAAATTCTTATTCTAGGGGCCGGCCCCGTGGCACAAGCTGTGGCGGCCCGGGGTTCGCAGGTTCGCATCCTGGGCGCACACTGCTTGTCACGCCATGCTGTGGCAGCGTCCCATATAAAGTAGAGGAAAATGGATACAGAAGTTAGCTCAGGGCCAATCTTCCTTGGCAAAAAAGAGGAGGATCAACATCAGATGTTAGCTCAGGGCTGATCTCCTGCACCAAAAAAAAAAAATTCTTATTCTAATCTTAGGGCATGCTGGTAGCATCAAAACTCTCAAAATATGAAATCTGACACACTGCAGTCAGATATTGGAATGACAGATATTTCTGAGTCCTTGGATCCAATCTTCAAATAGTATATGTGATTAAGACTGGTGTCTAATTAATTTTTTATGTCATTGTCAGCAGAGCATTGTGTGCATTTATTGGTCATTTTGTTATGTAGGCTGCACATACCTACATACATACTTTTATATCACATTTTGTGGTGTGTGCTGTAGTCCTGTGGTGGGTAGGGTCTGGAGGCGCATTTGAATTCTGTCAGATTGTTCACATCTGATGTTAGCATCTGATCCCAACCATATTCCTGTTTCATCACTTCTAAGTCTGTCATTCTTTTATATCTGAAGGGTTGGTGGGATAAACCTTTTGTAATAAAAGCTGGCACTTCACTTTTAAGAAGCTCTGTTGATCCAAGAAAGAACTCCCTGGGCATCTCAGTGTAAAATTAAAGCAGTAAATCAAAATGTAATACATACATAAGTGCCAGAATCTTTCCCTGTCTGTTTTATTTTTTAAATCATTTTGTGTTATTATTGTTGCATTTTATTGCATATCCAATGTTTGTAGCTTGTATAACCCATCAATTTATTCTCTCTCCCCACTTGTCCTTTGCACTTTATGAAATCAGAGAATTGGATTCTATTGTTTAATGAATTTAAATTTCAAAAAATTAATTTAGAACCGTGAAAAACAGGTTTAATTTTATTTCTAAAAGGGAAAGGTAATTTGAAACGCTTGCTATGGTTTATTAATATTAAAAACATAACCTGGATTACTTATAAAAATATTTTATAACCAGCAGGAATTTTCTAAAAACAGAGTTTTTTTTCAATAAAATCTTTTGCTCTATTATGTTATCATTTGAAATACATTTAAAATCAACTGCTTGGGGAATTCCTCTTGACTATATGGTGCAGGGAAAAACTAGTAAAATTGTACCCCATAATTCCGATGGAGTGACCACTCCGGAATTAGCCTCGGCATCTTCAGTGTCAGGTTTCCCTTGCTTCCAGTATTTTAAAGTGCCATTTTTTTCCACTGGCTTCTTTATGTTTTAGTAAACTCTCAAGGAGCATTGCCATTTTGCTCCACTGAGATTTTTTTAATAGTATTTCAAACGTAACTCTTTTTCTCTCATTTTTCCTTTGTTTCTATTTGACTCTTTTAAATTTCTTGTATTCTTCATTCATTTGGGATGGTGCTATCATGATGCTGTTGAGAAGGTCAGGCCAGTGGAAGGCAGCATGCCCCAATGCAGTCATGTGTATCCAGTAGGGTCTGCTGCATTGCTCTTAGGTTCCTTGCATTATCAGTCAGCGTGGCAAGCATTTTTCCACTTCCTGTCCTCCTGATGACTCGCAAGCTTTGTTGCTCACACATTCCACAAGGTGTCTGTTCTCTATTTCATTGCTTTTGAAGCAGAGAAAAGCGAGTTGACATATTATTACAAACTTTGAGTCCTCCTTGCACAGATTCTTTTTTCCATTCGTATAGTCAGCTCCGTGAAAGACTTATTCAGAGAAGCTCTGCTGAGAAAATGGCCTCAGCAGTTGACAACTCTCCAACTAGGATTCATTTTAGGTACTGAGAGTGGCACTCTGGAAGAGTGTAATGCTCTCTGAAGTACCTGAGTTAATTTTCTGAGGTTGAGTTTTTTGCGTGTGGTCATCTGTGGTACTTGACGACTTGAGATGAGACATGACAATGGTGATGGTGTTCAGGAAGTCCCAGTGGGAAGAAATCCCCCTGTGCTGAGAACCCTGTGGGTGGGGCATGCCTGTAAATTTTTTCATTTTGATTCTCCTTATTGATAGCCACGAAAGTTTTCTAAAAGATACCTATAAGCATTTTTATATTGGAATTCTTGTTCCTTTTAGTGGCATTCATACATGCATATTTCATATGATGACTTTTTTTTTTTTTTTTTTTTTTTTTTTTTTTTTTTTGTGAGGAGATCAGCCCTGAGCTAACATCCGCCAATTCTCCTCTTTTTTTTTTCTGCTGAGGAAGACGGCCCTGGGCTAACATCTGTGCCTATCTTCCTCCACTTTATATGGGACGCCGCCACAGCATGGCTTACCAAGCAGTGCGTCGGTGCGCGCCCGGGATCCGAACCAGCGAACCCCGGGCCGCCGCAGCGGAGCGCGCGCACCCAACCGCTTGCGCCACCGGGCCGGCCCCCTCATATGATGACTTTTTAAATCCCACGTGGTCTCATGCCTTCCCATGCACCATAGCTTGCACTATGACAGTACTTCCATATCCTATGAACAGCTTCTATGCTTTTGTTGCGGGGAGAGATGAAAGAAAAATAAGAGATTTGTTGGTTTCTTAATATCGTTAAGTATACATTTAAGAATGACTTCTCATTCAGAAGTAACTATAGGAATGGACTGAATAGTAGATGATATTACTGAATAACTGTTAACTTTCTTAAGATGATAAGCTATTATGGTTATGTAGGAAAATGTCCTTATTTCTGGGAGTTGCATGCTAAATATTTATAAATGAAATATGATATCTGTGACTTACTTTCCTGTGGCTCAGCTAAAACCAGAAAAACAAATGTCTGTATGTGTGTTATACACACATAGAAATAAAGCAAATGTAAGAGTGTTAAAAACCTGTGAATCTAGCATATGAGTGTTCATGGTACTATTCTTGTAGCTTTTCTGTAGGTTCGAAAATTTTTTAAATGAGAATTTGAGGGATAGAAAAAATAACTATAAACAACTATTCTTCCCTGTAGGTTTCATTGGTTTGCTAATTTGATTAGATTAATTTGTTGTAGCATCAAACTAGTTGATATTTTAAATATTCCCTTAATATTGGATTCAGAAACATTTAAACATCTACCCATTAGTAAAGAAGTATATTTTTCTCTCATTGCTTTATGGATTTATGGATCCTAAGGTCCTGAGATCAGGAAGTTCCATCTTCCTTCTAGCAATGGTTATAGGTGATACTTTTTGGCAGGAAAATAACTTCTAGCTGAGTACACACAGAAGAAAGGTTTCCTACTGCACAGAAGTCATTAATTCTTTTTGTGTTCTGTCATTAAAAGTCCCCCTTGGCTATAGCAGCCCTATGTATATAGCCATTGTTATTGAATGGTTTCATCCCAGCTGTATGTGAGTTTCATGTGTCAGTTGATATTTAATGAGGAATATCTATGCCCCTCTTTTTTTTTCTCCTTTGGTAAATTTTGGGAAAAAGAGATCTAGTTGTCCTGATTTTTCTGGTTTTCCTAATTCTTATTATTCCATTATAATCCATCTTATCTCTCTAGACCAGGGTATTTAAATTGCTTCAAAGCCAAATCCAACAGCAAACGTGGACTGATGAGGGCACCCCATCTCTTCGAGAGCTTCGGTCAGTCTTGCTAGAATTTGCTTGCACCCACAGCCTAGAGAACTGCAGCACTACTGCCATGAAACTATTTGACGATTGGGTGGCATCCAATGGAACTCAAAGGTGACATGTGCTTCTACTCAAATGAACTCTCTTCCTCTTTACCATACTGAAACCAGGATCTTCTCATCCTGGGCCATAAATGTTATAAAACTGAGTGTTAATGTAGGTGAACTCTGTTTACCTGTGTTCTCAAACAAGACTGTTATTTTAAAATTGTAGCATAATACGTATAACATAAAATTTACTCTCTTAATTTTTGAATGTACAATTCAGTAGTGTAAGTATATTCAAATTGTTGTACAGTGAATCTCCAGAACTTTTTTATCTTGCAAAACTGAAACTCTACCCAAACAACAACTCCCCATTTTCCTTTCCCCCAATCCCTGGCAACCACCATTCTACTTTCTATTTTATGAGTTTTACTGCTCTTCACTTATACGAGGTATAAGTGAAATCATACAATATTTGTCCTTTTGTGACTAGCTTATTTCACTTAACATAGTGTCCTTGAGGTGCATCAATGTTGTAGCATGTGTCAGAATTTCCTTCCTTTTTAAGGCGGAATAATCCATTGTATGTATATACCACATTCATCCACTGATAGATATTTGGATTGCTTCCACCTTTGGCTCTTATGAATAACACTGCTATGGACATGGGTGTACAAATATCTCTTAGAGACTCTACTTTCACTTCTTTCAGATGTATACCCTGAAGTGGAATTGCTAGATCATATGATAGTTCTATTTTTAATTTTTTGAGGAACTGCCATACTGCTTTCAGTGGCTGCTCCAGTTTAATTCCCACCAACAGTGCACCAGGGTCCCAGTTTCTCCACATCCTCACCAACACTTGTTATTTTCTGGATTTTTTTTTTTTAATTTTATTTATTTTATTTTTTTCCCCCAAAGCCCCAGTAGATAGTTGTATGTCACAGCTGCACATCCTTCTAGTTGCTGTATGTGGGACGCGGCCTCAGCATGGCCGGACAAGCGGTGCATCGGTGCGCGCCCAGGATCCGAACCTGGGCCGCCAGCAGTGGAGCGCGCACACTTAACCGCTAAGCCACGGGTCCTGCCCTATTTTCTGGATTTTTGATGGGAGCCATCCTAATGGGTGTGAGGTGTCAAACAAGTCTTTTAATTTAGGAATAAAGCAGAGCCGGTGGACTTGGCAGTTAGTAGACATGTTTTTGATGATGATTGGTTCTCTCCAGGTTCCTTATTGAGTGTTATAGAAAAAGGTTCAAGCATCAGATGAAGAGTTGGGGTGGTGGATTTGGATAACCTGTTGAGGTCCTTTCCAGCTCTGAAATATTAATAAAGGCACAAAACTGCCTCTTCCCCTCTTCACCCCCACCGCCCCTCCCCAACATTTGCTGCTATATTTCTATCCTGGAACTTACCACACTGTGTTATAATGTGTACATTTATTGTTCTGTACTTTGTGATCGCCTGTGAGTTCCTAGGGGGCAGAGACTGTCTCACTCCTCTTCCCTCCCCAGCATCCAGCCAGTTGCCTGCCTAGTTCTTTATGGGTGCTTAGTGAATAATTATTGTACTAAATTGAATAGATATTCTTTAGAGTCATACCACTAGGAAAGTGGCAGCCACTGAATTAAAAATTTTCTTGATTATTAGTTATACAGTAAAAACTCTTCTAATTATTACTTCCTTTGGCCCCCAAAACACCACCACTAGTCAATTCCTTGCCTTTGTATTTAGGATTTTCTGTTGTTCTCATGTTTGACCACCTCTCTTACAGCCTACCTACTGATGTCATGACTACTGTGTTCAAAGTTGGAGCAAAAACTGAACGAGGCTGGTTATTCCTCTTAAGCAAGTACATCTCTATAGGCTCTGAAGCAGAGAAAAATAAAATACTTGAAGCTCTTGCCAGCTCAGAGGATGTATGGAAACTTTACTGGTATGAAACTACCCAAGGAATATGATATATAGAAACCAAAAGCATAAAAGCATTGTGCTCCTAGCGTGGGAAGCTCATTTTCTCTGGGATCTTTCTTTCCCTTCCTTTACTCCCAGGCCAGACCTGACTTGAACTGTGCGGCAAGGAGCCCGCAGGTGCTGGGCTTCATCTCAGGGACTGGACCTGTTCAAATAGGAAGAAAGTGCTCTGCCCAAAAGAGGTTGAGAGATGCCAAGAATCACCACCCCCTTCTACTTTCTTCTTAAAAACTCCTTCATCCCCTTGGCACATTGTCTTTAATTCCACAGTCAGTGCTTCATTCGTTTTGGTCAAAGCATTGCTCTGTCTAAGCTGTCATAGGTGTCATTTTGAAAATGCAGACGCTTCAGAAAAAGGTAATGTGTAAAAGCTTACAGGTTGTGCCTTCAAGCTTACAGGTTGTGTCAGACTTTTCCTTCTTAATATTCAGCTGATGAAGGCCTGGAAATGGGAGTTTCACATGGGGAAAGAAGGGCAGTAAGTAGGGCCTCCTGACAGGAAGAACAGTCAGTGGTGGGGAAGAGGGGCTGTAAGTAGCCAAGAGAACTATGAAAGTATCTTGAAAGTCAACACCAGGAAGGGGAGAGGGAAGCACTTGGGTCTCATTGCTTCTCTTGTATCATTTTGCTCAGATAAGTCCTAATAGTGTCCCAGAGATGTCCTTAGCACTTGCCCAGACCCACTTTCCAAAGAATACACTGTAAATAGGCATTTTCTTTAAAGTAGTAGCCAGCCTCTGACTCAAGCAAATAGAGAAAAGTTTTTGTTTTTAAATTAGTAGTAATTTTATTTTAAACTAGTAATACACTAATAAAGTCCCATTATAAAGTATTTTAACAGCACCTAGGAAAAGGGAATAAAATGTGAAAGTATCTCACATATGATCCGTTCTTACTCTCTCTCCTAAGTGTCAGTCCTGGTCTGTATATTTATATACATAAACATAGGTTTATAATACCCAATGTTTTGTGATGTTCTTTTTAGTGAATGATCAGTCTTTGAGATTTGCTGTGTCAGTTCATAAAGCCTACTTCATTTGTTTTTATGGCTGCATGGTATTCCATAGTATGGCTCTGTCGTTATTTAACCCATCACATCTTGATGGACGTTTGGGTTTTTCACCTGTTAAAAATACTGCTGCATTCTTTTTAGGGTTTGTGTTTTCTCACTATAAGCAGATATAATAGCATAGTAGATGAGACCTGCTTATGTTCGAATGCCAGGCTTTAGTATTTGTTAGCTGTGAAACTGGGTGATTACATAACCTCAGTTTCTTAAGCTATAAAATGAGGATAGGTAATAATTATTTCAAGCATTGTTATGTCAAGAATTTAGAACATTATCTAGTACATGTGAAGTATCAATAAATGTTAACTGTTAATATTAAGAGTATATTCAAAAATGTATCTTCATTTGCACATCATTCAAACAGCCCAGTTTTTTAAGAGAGATAATATACCTGCCTACTCAAATCAAATAAGGTTTTTAACAGAAAAAAATACCAGTCTTCAGAATTATAATAAATTCTACCAGAATTTATTTCCTAAATGTTCTTACTCCATCAAGAACTATTCATGATTATGTGACAGTATATGTATGTTCCTGTCTCATTAGTGAGCTCTTCCTTCATGTAAAAAAATGACGTTTTCAATCTATTGATTAATCTTAGACTAATGCAAAACTTGTATCCCTTGAATTGCTATAGAGATTTAATTAAGAGACCAATACTAATTTAAGTTCAATCATCTCATCATGAATAACTATTTTGGAAGCTAAATATGCTTTGCTCTTCAGGTTAATGAAAACTAGCCTCAATGGAGATATCATCCGAACACAAAAGCTGTCATTTGTCATTAGAACAGTGGGCCGACGTTTTCCTGGACACTTACTGGCGTGGGATTTTGTCAAAGAGAACTGGAATAAGCTTGTACAGAAGTAAGTTTCTCAGAGGATTAGTAGCTTTTAGTATTCTCAGGCTCTGCATTTGAAAAAAGTTCCCAATGTTGTATTGGTGGTTTACAGGAGTTACAATTTGCTGTAGGAGGAAAAGTGCTTCAGTGATAGTTTAACTGAAACACTCAGAAATTTGTACTTCAGTAAACATGATTCCATAACGTGAGTCATTTAACAGTGGTGTTCCATTTGAGTGTTGATCAAGCCAGCCATGCCTGACACCATCTCACTGAGCTCAGCATGGCCACGGACTGTTTCAAAATAGCTGCGTAGTCATGCATGTTCAAAAATACCTCGTCATTGCGAAGGGATTGGTTAAGAACCCACTCCTAGCTAGATAGCACATCTAGATTTCTTTCTTTTAAAGCAATAATGACATTTCTAGGTGTATAGGATGTGATTTTTGAGTAGATTAAATGGATTAGTAATTTACTGGCATATCCCTAACTCCTGCCTTTTTCTGCCCACCTTTCCTTCTCACGGGCAGTACGTGTGTAGGACTGCTCTTGATTGACTGAGAGGCAGTTGCCAGGAGCACGACTCTACTCTGCCTTTGGCATGTGTAGCTTACAGTAAAGCATTTCCTTTGCAGTCAGGAACTTTGCTTACCAGCAGCTGCCACATTTTTTTGTCTTTTTGTGCTTGTGTTTGTGTTTCTTCAGGTTCCATCTGGGGTCCTATACCATGCAAAGTATTGTTGCCGGGTCAACTCACCTGTTTTCAACAAAGGCACACTTGTCTGAGGTTGGTTGTAATAAAATGTGCTAGTAGGGAGACTGGGTAACCCTTTCCCCTCAGACTGCTCAGTTTAAGTCAGCTGGTGGCTGCTCCTGCCAGTTCCTATACCTTCTCTCTGTCTGCCTTCGTCAATACTAAGATTCTGCATTGAGATTACTTCTAAAGGATGGATATATAGCAATGAGGAAAAATTCTGGTGAGGATTCCATTCTCAACAATATTACCTTGTCTTCCTGACACAAATAATTTTTTTAAATTAAGACCAGCATATGCCAGGTTTCTTTTTAAGTGGTAATAAAATTGTTTTGTAGATTTCCATTCAAAGGGCAAAATTGGACACCAAACCTAACTTTAGACTCTGATTCATTATTTTTTTCTATTTTAAATTTGAAAAATTCATCCTCGTGGGAGTAAGGGGAACTCATTCTTAAAATTACTTCAGATTTTACTATACTTGATCAGGGACTCGATGTAAATACCTCGAATATTAAAGTACTTGTTTCTGCTTCTTTCAAGACATCAGCACAGCCATCACTGACTTAAAGCTTATTTGAAAAGGATATTCAGAGTTACCTGAGATTTACTGTTCTGTTCTTCTTTTGAAATACTTCTGTGTGCAACTTACAGGTCCGGGCATTCTTTGAAAATCAATCAGAGGCAACCTTTCGGCTGCGCTGTGTCCAGGAGGCTTTGGAGGTCATTCAGTTGAATATCCAGTGGATGGAGAAGAACCTTAAAACTCTGACACAGTGGCTGTAGCACACACCCCGCACGTCCTCCCGTCGCCCATTCAGAGAGCTTGTTGGCTTGGGCTCTGCTGCTTTTGCGAAAGCCCAGGTGAAGCCAGGGCCGCTGCCGAGTTGTTTGCACTCTCAGGAGTTCTAGTTAGCTCAGGGCCCGCCTGTGTTTCTCACCTGTCTTTTCTGAAACGTCTTTGGGCAGTATGTAATTATTTATTACAAAATTATCTTCACCCATATGCCAACCATCTAGAAAACAATGAGTAATTTTTCTACTTTGAAGATACTCAAATGGGGAAAAAATCTGTTTTGGGATTCTATTCTATTTGTCAGTGTCTGGAAAGTACTGACAATGTGAAACAAGAAAAGATCTCCCATAGGAGCCACCAACTGTGCAGGCTGCTGGTTTGTCAGCCATTTGTTGCTTCTTGTTGATAGATGTTATTTGAATGTGGTGCAAAGTTAGCTTCAAAATGTATGGTAGTGAGGTCGATGAAGCACGCAGCGGTAGAGAACTGATCTCAGGTGTGCAGATCTACTTTGGGGGTTTTGATTAATCCTTTATTTTCTGCAAAAGTTTAAATAAGATCTTCAACTGTTATATTTTTTTCTGCTGAATAGCCAGGTGCTACAGAATTTTTAAATTTTTGTTGTATTAAAAAGCTAAATAGCAAGGCCAAAAGATTACATTTTCCAAATATTTAACATTTTCTTTTTCATCTGTTAGGAAAACATTTCAATCTGAGTTAGCTTTAATTATCTTATTCATGAATTACAATATTCTCCAAATGAGTACACCTTTATCACTCCCTACCATAGATACACCTTATGTTATAAATAAGTTTTTTTTACATTTATGGCAAGCATTTTGTTAAGACTGGTGTGTTTTATCATGACTATCACTATTGCTAAGCATGCAGTTTGTTTAAGTTGCCTTTTGGCATGATAGATCATGGACACTTTCTCTCTGAATCATACCCATGGGTGGATTTTCGTTTTATATGATAGAGTAGCATATTAGAAGCATATTTTAGAATAGGGCCTTTGAGAAATTCACCCTTTTTGTTTGAAGTTCACCATAGTACCTTAAAGAAATAAAGGGAATGTGGGATAGGAGTAACTTGATTCAGGTTTAATATGGTGGGCTTTGAATTTTTTCTACTATCAAAAACAGTACTTTTCTTTAGTTAAAAAATTATAGTTTTCTTTTATCATGGCCAAACTAACAGATTAAAAGGAATGGCCAAGGCAAGAAAGAAAGTAAAATGAGGGAAGATATCCAAAACTGTATGGCATTTTTACTCCTTCTGAAGGAGAAATACTGTACTTGAACTTTTTGAGCTATGCAGACTTATACCTAGATTGTTGTGTTTCTTTGATTGTTAGGAGAAAAGCTTTCTTCCTAATAATTCTTGAGTACTTTATATTTTGTTTGAAAACATCTTTTATGTACATAAAAAGGGTAGTTACCCATTTGCAAGCACTTATAACACTCCATAGAATCAGGCAATGGGAAAGGTCACCTTTTTGTATTCAGTAGGTGTAAAGTGAGAATATGTGGGATTGTGTATAAAATTATATTTTATTTTGTGAAAATATTTTTATATAACAAAATTTAAAAGGGTGGTAAGCTAAAAGATAGCCTTCTTTGTTACTAGTGTGTTTTCCCCCAATTTAGTCTTTTCTAAACAACGTTTCTCTGTTTTAGAGCAGAAAATATTATATCCTGAGAATCACAGAATCATCTAAAGATGTCTTATTGAAACTGGGGAGATTATAGGTCTTTATTCCTCTTGTGCTTCAGGAAATGAATGATTATTTAGTTGATATTGAAAGTTAGTGTGTTTTTATATTTTTAGAGTGGGAACAAATACTAAACTTTTGAAGGGTTTTTTGTTGCTGGTTTTTTACCATGTTATATTACTAAATTCCACTTTGATACAGAGTTTAAATTTTGCTACTTCTCAAAATTAGTTAAGATTCTTCACTTTTACCTGCCCATATTTACATTGCTCCTGTGATGTATGTCGACTCTGTATACGGCAAATCTTGTCTCAAATCACATCATTTTTTCCTGTGAGTGTGTATGTGGAGGGTGGAGTGGGGGATGTTGTTATAAGTAAAACCTTTCCAAAACATGGGCTAAAAAAGAGGTAGCTCGTTATCCATTGCTATCTGTGTACTCAAAAGCCGTTCATTCCCCTGGTACCCTACTATTTGCAGCTTTATTTATAGGCTTCACCTCAAGTATTTGTAGTTTTAGTAGGCATTACCTCAAATTTTCCCACAGAATTCCATAATTTGCAATGTTACGCTAACCCATCTACATGGGACTTCTAAAAGCTAACCCAGGACAGGAATATATGATTAAATAATAACTAGAACATGTGTATAATAAGTATAATTGTAGCTTTTGAAGTTTTTCTCCCCAAAACTTGATCGTAGCCACTGTATTTGTGAGAACTCACATAGGTTGAAGCATAGCAGTCACAGTATGCTTTTTTATATAAGCACATAGATCCACGACACAATTAGGTACTTATGTGACACGCATTATATTCACTGCAGAGACTGTCTTCTTGAATGTAGTTTAAAAGGCATGTCACACTAGATTACTAGGAAAGATGGGATTGGAAATCGGGAATTGTAGAGGAAAAGCTTGTGCTTTGGAGGTCAGGAAAGCTATGAAAGTAGAAACCTAAGGAGTCCAGTTTGTTCTGTTAATATCTAGTGATTAGCTTCATTAAACTGCAAGTAGTGTCAGCTTCCACCATAAGCTTGGGCCTTCCTCCATCTTGTTGTATCTAAGTCTCTCTAAGTGAAATTGTGTGGTTTGCCATTTCAGTGTTCATGAACTTTCCTTACTATCGCAGGTTCTACTTACTCTTTATCCTTTGCCATTCATGTTTTCATGTTATTGTACTCTAGCCACTGTAGGAACAAAGGAGCTATCAGAAGAGTCCTGGGTACGCAGAGGGTGTCAGCTGCCTCAGCCTCACTGGGCACAGAGCAGAAACCTTTCTGAGTATTGGAAAGTAGGAAATGAAAGTCGAGTGCTGAGTTGGTTGGATTACTGATAGCCTGTTATTGAGTTGGATTTTAAAAGAGTCTACTCAGACTAAAGCACCGGGAACAACAGTCTGCAGTCAGCTTGCTGAACCTTCACATAATCCCCATGCTTTTCATGGGGCTGCAGGGAAGGTGCATGTGTCTCAGGAGAGGTGTCATCACCAAGGACAGCAGTTCCTGAGCTGAGTTTGCAAAACTGGACCTGAATTTCATAGGTATGATGTAGCTCTTCTTCTACCCTTTGCCTTTGTTGTTTTTGTTTTTATTGGAATTAACTCTCTTTTTAAAGAGCTTCCTCCTCACCACCCCCCCCACACACACACCCCTCTGTTTGTACTTTTCAAAACTAAGGTATATATTTTTGCTGTTTTTTGCATTCTTTTACTTTATATTTCATTCTCTGCATTGGCAAGTAAGTACCAAATGAAAAGCGGAGGTCCGAAAGTATAACTCTCCTCTCTCCCTTTCCCTCATTGCCTGCATGGGCAGTAGCTCATACAGTTGTTGATTGATTTCTTTGAGTGACTTTTTGGGGCTATATACTTAAAAAATGTACAGATATGTTTTTATATTTTCATTTTGTCTATTTTTTCCTGATTAAAACAGAAATATTTTCCTATGAAAATCTCATTTGCCCTTCCTATATTGCCTGTGTGGGCAACAGCTACAGAGTAGTTATTTGATTTCCTTTTTTGGAAGGAGATGGTGATATTGGGAAGAGAGGGGAGTATGTTCTTTTAAAAATGTATACAAATGTGTTTGCTGCTATTTTGTGGTTGGCGTTTCATTTTGTACTTCCCTCATCCTTCTCGTGGGTATGTAGATATCTAATGAACCATGGAGGTCCCATTACCCCTCTCTTCATTGCCTGTGTGGACATGAACTAATGGAGGAGTTGTAGTTGCTGTTGTTTTGATCTAGTCTTGAAGGCAGAGGGTTGTATATCGTTCTTGAAAATGTATATAAATGTTATGCTACTTTTTTATATTTCATTTTATACATGCTTCTTTGTGTGGATGGATGCATAGGTACTTAATGAAAATTGAAGTTCAGAGTATGACAGATCTCCTCTTTTCCCTTTTCCTTATTGCCTCTTTGGGCAATAGCTAGTAGAGTAGTTTGTTTTGTTTTGTGGGGTGGGAGAGAGTGGGGTATGTACTCAATGTATATAAATAAATTTCCTACTACTTTGTATTACTAATTCATTTCGTGCTCTGTCCTTCTCATAGGACGTGGAAGTACCTAATGAATGAGACGTGGAGGTCCGGATGTATGACAATCTCCTCTTGTCCCCTTCCCTTATTGCCTCTGTGGGCAATGGCTAGTAGAGTAGTTGATTAGTTTCAGGGGCTCTTTTGTGGGTATTGGGTAAATACTTTTTAAGTGTATATACATGTTTTTACTTCCTTATTATAGTATTTAGTTGGATACCCAGTCCTTCACTTGGACATGTAGGTTCCTAATGAACCATGGAGTTCTGGGTATACAGCAGTCTCCTCTTCTCCTTTTCCCTTTTTATCTATGTAGGCAATAATTTTAAAGTAGTTTGGGTTTTTCAAAGTTTTGGGGGGTAGGATATATACTTTTGGAAACTGTATATATGATGTTTATTACTACATTGTGTTATTCCATTTTGTACCCCGTCCCGAGCTTGGACGTGTAGGTACCTAACGAGACGTGGAGGTCCGGATGTATGAACATCTCCTCTTTTCCCCTTTCCATGTTGCCTCTGTGGGCAATAGTTTGAGAGTAGTCTAGATTATTTTCTACTCTACCACTGCCTCCCCTGGGAAGGTGGGGATATGTACTTTATAAAATGTATATAAATGTTTTTGTTCCTTTTATCTGTTACTTCATTTTGTACCTAGACCTTTCCATTTCATTAGGTACCTGATGAAAATTAAGGTTCATTCTATGAAAAAAATCTCCTCTTCTCCCTGCCCTTATTGCCTGTCTGGGCAATGGCTAGTAGCGTAGTTGTTTAGAGATTTTTTTTTTTGGCAGGCTGGTGGGGGACTTCTGGGTTTGCATTTTTTAAAATGTATATAAATGTTTACTGCTTTTTTTGTTCTTTCACTCCAAACCCAATTTTTTGTTTGGACTTGCAGATATCCACTGTAATGCAGAAGCCCATGTCCAGAGGTGTCATCAGTCTTTTCTTCCTTTCCCTGTAGCCTGTGTACGTGGGCAGTACTATGAGAGTGCTATAGGGCTTGGTTTTTTGTTTTTTGTTTTTGAGATTTTTAATGGGGAATGGGCTTGACAAGACATGTAATTTTTTAAATTTATATAAATGTTTTTGCCTCTTTTTGGTGTTCACTTCATTTTGAATCTAGTCCTTTGCATGGCTATTTAGGTACTTAGGTATTTAGGTAATGAAAGTTGAGATTGAGTCTATGAAAAATCCCCCCTACTCCCCTTTCCTCATTGCCTGGTGGGCAATAGTAGAACAGTAGATGTTTAGGGTTTTTTTTGAGGGGTGGGGGTGGGGGGAGATTTGGGTGTATATATATGTATATTTTGTTTTCTTTAATGTAGATAAATGTTTGCTACATTTTGTGTATTATTTCACTTAGTACCCAGTCCTTTTCTGGGACTTGTAGGTGCATAATGAAACATGGAGGTCCAGATGTATGATAAATCTCCACTGCTCCCCTTCCCTCACTGCCTGCGTGGGCAATAGTTTTATAATCTGGGGTTTTTTGGGGGGGTGAATTATTTGGGTGGGTAGTGGTTAGGGGAAAAGGACAGGGTATAAACTTTTAAAAAAATGTATATAAATGTTTTCATGTTACTGATTTTGTACCTAGTCTTTTGCATGGATGTATAGGTACCGAATGAAAATCGAGGATGAGTGTGTGACAGGTCTCCCCTTCTCCCCTCCCCTTGTTGCCTGTGTAGGCAACAGCGAGTAGAATAGTTGTGTGTTGTTTACTTACTTGTTTGTTTTGAAGGGATTTGTATCTTTGGCAAGGGAATATTCTTAATACCTATAAATATGTTTTTATTTCTTTGTTATTTCCTTTTGTGTTTAGTCCTTTGTGTGGCTATGTAGGGACCTAATGAAACTTGAGTTTCATAAGTTGACAGATCACTTCTTCCTTTCCTACCTATTTCCTCATTTAGCAGTAGCTAGTATAGTTGTTGTTTTGTGGTTATTTTGTTTTATTTTCTAGGATATATGCCTTTAAAGATGTAAAAATATATACGCACATATATAATTTCCTTCTTTTTTTTTTCCATTATTTTTCTTTAATACTTAGTCCTTTGCAGGGCTCTGAATGTATCTAATAAAAATAAAGTCCCACCAAATGCGTGCCATCTGACTTGAAGGTGTGGCATTGTGGTGGTGTAACTAATGGCAACAGACATAGCAAATAAGTTGGGAGAAGACACTGGATATGGTTGAGTTGTGAAAGCTAATCAGATCCAGCATTTCTTATGTTGATTCAAACTGAATGAAATGGTAAGAAGGGCCCTGTTCTTTGGAAATCCCAGAAAAGTAAGAGGACAATACTAAGTAAAACTGTGTTTAAAGTTCATTGCTGATTAATCTTTCAGTAGCTGGACAGCCAGACAAGTGCTGCCTAGAACCCAGTTGAAGACCCTTGAGAGTAGCTTCTTTTTTGAGGCCTAGATTTCTGCTTCACCTACAGAAGTCTGTTGCAATTCCATCAATAGCATATCCTTGTGTACTCAGTAGAAATTATTTTGATTTTTGGAATGAACCTTTGGAGTTATTGCCATGGTTCTAGTGAAGGACAACATGGGCCTAGAAACTAACCCAAAAAGAATTTGGGAGACAAGCCTTTTTTATCTTTCAACACTCATATATGGTAGGGCAAGCTGGCCCTTTCCTACCCAGGGCTCCTCTGTGTGGCTGCGTGTCTCTCCTCAGTTCTCCATTAGCTGGACCATTCCTGTTCTTTTTCCTTTTTGTCTTCAGTCCCTGCATTGTTAGATATTGTCTTCAAGTGCACTCAAAACTGTAAGCCAGTGTTGCCTCATTAGCTGTATTTTTTGCATGCATTTCATGTATCCAGACCTGTATGTTCGCTTTCAGCATTTTTTAATCATATTTCACATCGACTCTTCATCCACCACATGGTAACTGTTATGACTGCATGTCTGTCTGTATCAAAGAAAATGCGTGCGTAAAATCCATCCCTCCTTCCCTCCATTCCTCCCTTTGAGCTTCTGAGCATTATTTGTTTGTTCTGCAGTTTATAATGAATATAATGCTAAAGATTTGCTGTATTATTATTATTATTTTATTTTATTTGTTAGAAACATTGAGTGATAGGACTCCTAGAAAATTTGCAAAGAGATGTTATTTACCATATCAAACTCTCAGGTTCTATTGTTGAAAAATTAGCCTATACTTTACTGTTACTTATTCCTGCTGCTGTAGAGAAAACAAAAGTTTATTCATGACACATTTAACTTTGATCGTAAATAAAAGAAGAGGAAGCACCTTTTTGGAGTTAGTCATGGTAGTCATTAGTGATATTTCTGAACAGTTCTTCATTTGAAGTACTTCAAAGGAAGTAAAGGTCATGGCTTAGCTGAACGAAACGCTCCAGAAGTTGAACGGTATAAACCATCAGTACAATGATACACTCGTGTGTGTGTGTATATAAAATGAGAATTACAGCATAATTGGAGCATTTGCATTAATCAGCAAACTCACTTTGAGACAAAGCTCAGTCTTACAGCTTTCTTGATTAAAGCCAACTGTTCCATGTTGCTGTGAAGAATACTCTCTTTCAAACACTTTGGAAAGTAGTTACTTGGGTACTGTAAGGGTATTATGTTTTTGTATTTAAACACCTATAGAGATCTCCAATTCCTTGAATCTGAGCTTATGGGTGGAATTCTAAATTTGTATCATAATCTGTCTTTTGTGGAAGATTTTGAAAATAGTATGTGTATATATAATATTATATATGCAAGTTGTGTTGTGTCACTTGTAAAGGGAAAAGACTTATTTTTCTTTATACTTTAATTTGTTTTGCGTATGACCAGCACTGACTGAAAGGCATGTGTAACTGCAAACACTGTTGCTTTTTTTTTTGTGAAATGAAAATAAAAGTATTTAAATATAAATATTGTGTGGACTATTTGGATGAAAAAAATTACATATATAAAGTGGTATACCATCTCAGATTACAGGCTCTACCAGGACAGCAGCCATATTCATTGTCTTCCATAACTTGTTTCCTACCTCGTTGGACCCCAGGATCCTCACTGCATGTAACTCCTGGTTTCTCAGTCTCACACTGTTGACACTGGGGGCTGTCCTGTGTGTTGTGTGGTGATTAGTGTTAATGCAAATAGCAACTAGATGCCAGTAGCAACTCCCTCACCCCCGGTGTTGACAACCAAACTGTCTCTAGACATTGCCAAATGTCCCCTGGGGTGGAGGTGGGCATTAAAACTTTCAGCAGATGCATGCAGCAGTAGGCTCAGTAACAGTTACATGAACTCCATCTAGGGCAATTATGTGCTTTTTAGACTGAAGTGATTCTTGTAAACACTCATGTCACCTGAGTAGCCAATTGACACAGTAATAATTCGGTATCTAAATCAGTATGAGACGTAACTTCTATGCCAGTGAAACCAAGGAACACTCCTTATCTTAATTTGAAGGTGAAAGGACATTGGATGTTATCAGGGAACACCTCTTGCCTTGGTTCACATATAATTGGAATGTGAGTGCACAGCTTTTTTTGAGGGACACTGCCACAGTTACATTCCTGGTCAGGTCTACAAAAGGAGCTTCTTCTATCCCCATGAGTAGTCTTGAGGGAGAATGAGAATTTCTTAGGCTTCCAGCTGTGGAAACTAGAACCAGTGTTCTTTTATAGTAGTTATTAGGGCTTAAAGTTGGGCATTTTAGGGTAAATACAGTGCCTCTTAATCCCCTACCCAAAACCCTGTTTCTGGGGACACAAAACAGCCTTGAAGCCATACTCTTAAAATCTCTTATGGTGATCATTAATGATATATTGGGGAAATGCTCTTAGGGATTGTTTTGATCAAAAGCTTCTGGTTAAATTTTTGATACCTTTTTATTCATGGAAATCTTCAGTAAATAATTGAACTAAAACTCATAAATAAACCCATTATAAAACCCATTATAAATGTAGAAGAGAAAACTTTGATTCCAGTGGACTTTTTGGATGGAGAGTAATAAACCATTTTCTATCTTTCAAAATCGTTTTTAGAATTCATGGCACAGAAGAATTTGATTTGGTTATATTGTCTTTTTGTTTTACTTCTTCAAGTCTTACCATAAAGCCCTTCCCCCGAGTGCATGCACAAAAGCATCCAGTGCTTACTAAAACTTGTGTGCGCGTTGAACCATTGACTTACATGCTATACAGGGGTGTTATTACCAGAGAGCAAAAACATACTTCTAAATTATTGTTACAGCCCACCCTCTAGATCCAATCATTGGTAATATGTTTCCAAGGCTTTGTGCTCATTCTTCGTTTTTATTATTTTTCTTCATGGATGGATGTCCAGTCAACCGGCCAAAGTCCAGTTGAGGATTAATGCTTTTCGGGGACCCCTGTGATTTCTGTTGATGACTGAGCTGAATTATAATCAGGATTTGCTTACATGTATAGTAACTTTCGTTCTTGCTTTCCCACTCATTTTTATAAAGGAAGAACATAATGTAATAACATAATAAAATAACCTAATAGAGTTGTCAAAGTCAGCAATGCTGCCAAAGCTGAACTGTGGATGAGCAGGCAGCACCAGGAGCAATCATTTGAAAGGAAGTCAGGGGAAATACAAGAGGCCGAATCAGTTTAGGAAAGGCTATTTAGGGGAGTCAGTGTGCTGCGTGTTCAAGTGTCATCTGTACACAAGCCACATGTGGGAAATTGGCAGCCCTTTTGTTGGATGTTTTCTGATGCTGTCACTCTTCTCCTCTGAGGATAGAGCTGACGAGATCCCTGGGGGCTTCATCAGATTGCACATTGGCTGCCCTGTGGGCTTAGTGGCTGTTTACATCTTCATTTTCTTTGCCTCCCAGGCTTTTGTAATTTTTAATTTGAGCAAAATTTTTGGAATATTACTATTATCACATGTTTTAAAAGGTGATGATTTCTAGAAATTTAACGTACTTGAAAGGCTGTGGAACTTAGACTGACATCAGTTAGGACTGGAACTGATTCCTGGTTCAATCATTTTCCACTTGTTACTTATTTCCTATTAGCCTCATTTTTCTCCATTAATAAAATAAGAATACTACCTACCTTGCGTGGTCGTTGGCATTACATACAAAACCTGTAAAGTGCCTAGCACAGTGCCTGGGACAGTCAATATTGACTGCTACTGTTAAAACTGCCGGCTGCTGTCTGAGGTATATGGATGTTAATGCCCTCCACTTACGGATGGAAGTGAGTTTTTTAAATTGAGTAATGTTATATAACTTAGCAGTTAGGAAATTAGAGAAACAATTACAGTCTAATCCTCTTTTTATAAATTTAACCCTTAAATTTGCAAAGATTTCATTTGTTTGAGAGGCATTGTAGTATATTTAAAAAAGCATGAAGTTATATAGGTTTCACAACTGAAATAATATCCTGTCACTGAATTTTGTTAATTATAAATAAGTACAAAATAAAATCCTGACTGTTGGCAAATCTGCAATGGGGATAATAATATCTACTTTTCAGTAATAACATGAGGCACGGATATATGGGAAAGCAGACCTAGTGCTTCATAGGTGCTCAATAAATTTTCCTTTCCTTTCCTTTCTCTCAATTTATTTGCCTTAATAATGCAAAAGAATCAAGCATGCCCACGTCTCAATTCTAGCTAGACAACGTTGTATACGACTAGGGCATGACACAGAGAAACTGGCCAAATGTTTTAGGATTTCTGTTAGTGCTAGAAGGAACATTCCATATGACCTAGTCTAACTCCCTCATTTTACAGATAAGGGGCACCAGAGGTTATGCCTTAGCTAAGACTCCCATAATATAACATTACATGTTAAATTTGTATATGTGTTTGTAGCATTAGAAAGAGTTTGTATGTATCACCTTTGAGACAAATGATGTGCAACTGCCTGTGGGGTACTGTTTCCTTGGATGAGAGTATTAGAATTTACTGTTGATAGTGGTGTTTCATTATTTTAATGTGGAATGTGGAGCTAGATTAAATTATCCTAGTATTTTAACTTTTAAACCTGATGTTGTAAACTATCCATATATCATGATCTCAAAAGAGTAGCCCTTTTTTGTACGTTTAAACTGAGTTGCATTGAAGTAACCTCTCGGGTGGAAGGTACTAATGTCAGGGAGGTTCAGATAGACTTCTGTCACCCACAAAGGGAAATCAGGGAGGAGGGGGCCTGCTTAACAGTGGTGAGGTGCCAAGTGCCATAATGGTTGATGGCCTGGATGGAAGCAACACAAATATTAGCCTCACCAACTACAGGTAGAAGGTGCAAGTGAACCATTTTCCTAAAGTAGTTTGAAGTCAGCCTGAGGCAGGCCTCCCGTCCACAGGTGGGCCATAGAATCCTAGACTGCTGTCCTTTCCTACTTTTCAACAGACCTCCTTCTGTTGTCAGAAGGACAGGAACTTCTGAAAGTTTACAGTCATGGGAAAAGAGACAACATTAAAACAAAGAATTTTAGGGCTGGCCCAGTGGCATAGTAGTTAGGTTGACACATTGCTTCGGCAGCCCAGGGTTCACAGGTTCGGATCCTGGGTGTGGACCTACGCACTGCTCCACGAGCCATGCTGTGGCAGTGTCCCACATATAAAGTAGAGGAAGATGGACACAGATATTAGCTCAGGGCCAATCTTCCTCAGCAAAAAGAGGAGGATTGGCAACAGATGTTAGCTCAGGGCTCATCTTCCTCACCAAACAAACGAACAAATAAATAAATAAAAAGAATTTTAAAATCATCTACTTCAAGTACTTTGCCTTCTTTTGAGGGAGACATAACCAGGATGTCAGTTGGCCCTCCTCTGCCCTGTGTCCATGCCTACAGTCTCTTTTCTGCCTTGAGCAAACCTGGACTCAGAACCCAGCACCTCCTCCCACAAAACCCACGACAGCCAAAGCATTACTGAGCTATGTAGGTTCCCCCAAGATTCCGTAGGGGACAGTCTGAGAAGGAAGTTACTCTCACGTGCCACAACAAACAGCTTCATCCTCACTTGATATTTCACTTCTCCAGAGCCTCTCCTTTAAGTTGCCGTTTCTGGGGGATCTTTTCACCTACCTTCTTTATTGAAAGTGCACACACACAGGCCTTGCTGACTGCTCACTCTTGCTCCTAGACATCCCCCTGAACTTGAAATGTCTCTCTCCTCTGTGGCATTGTGCCTCAGCACCTACACCCAGATGCACACAGCCGAGGACAGCGGGAGCTCAGTGAGACTAATGGCCTGTAGTTAGAAGCTGGCCCCACGATTTAGAGGAACTGTGGCCTTTCACTATACTCCTTGGAGTCTCACCACTTACTCCAAGCAGCTTATCAACTATTTATTTCAAACAAACACATTGTTCTCGTAAAAAGAAACTTTACCTCTTTAGATTGGCAACTGATTTCTTCCTAACTATGTTTTTCTAGGCTAATATGAAAATTGGCTTGTAATATCTGAGCACATTCTGACGTTGGGTGAGAGAAAGCAGCCATAAATTGAACTGGTAGAAGAAGGAAGCCAGGCCATACTTTAAAAGTGTCTTTCGTGGGTCATTCATTCAATAAATATTTGTAATCATCTACTATGCACCAGGGCCTGTGTTAGGTGGGTACATGAGGCTTGACTCTGTAATGTGAGCAGCTGGCTCCAGCTGGGAGAATGCCACCTGGGTTTTATAAACACTGCCTGCGTGGTGGGTGGTAGATAGTTGAGGGCATTCGGGTTCATGAGGAACAGAAGCGAAGGATGTCGCAGTGGGAGGTTTGAAGCCATGAGGCTGGTGTTGCTGCAGCCACTTCAATAACAGCAACTGCCCTGAGTGGAGCAGGGTTGGGCGACACTCATTCCCCAGCCAGAGTTCTCCCTCTGCTCACTTGGGTGTGCAGTGCAATGTGAGAAGTGGAGGCCTCTCGCCAGATGCTGCTTAAGTGCCCACATTTAATGCCTTGTGTCCCTGATTGGGAACCAGAGGGGCTTTTGATCTGCGTTCAGTAACCACACAGGTATTCATTCCTAGGGGTGTTCCACGTGAATGATAAGAGGGGGGAAGTTAATTGCCTGTTTTGGTTTCACTCCAGGTTTCCCCTAAATTCTAATGAGCAATAAATGAGCTTGGCTCACCTCAACCTGGTTGTAAGAGTGCTTTCTTGTCTGAGTTTCTTGGTGTGGCTAAGTGAGAATAAGGAGAGTGTTTCAAGGTAGACTTATAAAGCAGGGAGCCTTGACTTACACCTCAGTTCAATAAAAGGTGGAGGGGCTGTAGCGCCTGTAGTTGAAAACCCATAGGCAAAGTCCTTAAGCATGATCAATTAAATGTGCTGCACAGGAAATGCACTGTTTGCTTGGCTTCTAGATGACAGGCACCCACCTCAGTTATTTCAATTACTGCCCTCTAGCCTCAGTAATCAGAGCAGGAGTTCTGATCCTTGACCTTTCCAAGGTCTTCACCTTAAATTAAAAGCAGTCTTCAGAAGTCTTTTAGAATGTGCTCGGGATGCAACTTCAGCAGGACTGAGAGTGGGAGAAGAACTCTGGTGTCTTCTGTCCTTGCCCAGTGCTCACAAGGAGTGACCAAGAACAGCTGGGAAGACTTGTCTACCCTGAGATGGCTTAGAGTCCACACAGCCCTCATGGAAGGAACCCCAGACTCACACAAAGATTAGGGGAAATTCGGATGAAATTGAAGGAATCCTGGGAAACGTGCTCCTTGTGAGAAGACATTAAAGAAAACTAGTTTCAGGTAGAGTGGCCAAAAATTGAAGTATTTCCTTCTGCATCTTGAAAGAGATGTTTAGCTAGCTCTAAAGGATATCCTGCACCTTCCTGTAAAGAGGCTGGGTAGAACTGTTGTCTCGTTTAGGCAGTCCAGAGATCTCTGATGACCAGGAGGGGAGTTGAGCTGTTGTGAGCAAGACTGGCTCCAGCAGGAGCTCTGGAAGCCAGAATCCCCTCCAGGAAGAGGCAGTGCATGGGCTTTGTTGGAGGCCACCTCATCCCAAGGGTGGAAAAGTGCTGCCAGGTCCCTGCAGGCAAGGAATCTTCCCTAGGATCTGTGGGACAAGGGTCTTCATAGGGTAGGCAAGAAGAGTGCTCTTTCTCAAAGGTGTTCCTTGGCTGCCTTGCAGGTGGTTGTCGTGAGTTAGCCTATACTGTGGTTGAGAGCCTGTTCAACCTATACTGAGTGTCAGTTTGCCATGAAATGTGGTTCCAAGTGACATCCCCCTGACTATAAAGAAGAGGACTGCAGCTTGGGCTCCTCAGCCTACAGCTACTCTAGGAAAATATCCTCTTTCACTCCTCACCAGGCCAGCTCTGCAAATAATTGGCAAAAAAAACAAAACATAGAAGGTGCATTCAGACCAGACTATCTAATAAGACTGGTGGGTGTTTGAGGATATTGGGCACTGGACTTCTGTGGGAGACGGCAGTCTAGCAAACATTCCCTGTGGGATTTTTGCAGCTCCAGTCTCCACAAGTGTTTGTTGAAGGTGATGATATTTTCAGATAGATGTTTCATGACTTAGAATACCAAACTTATTGATGCTCCATACACACTAATAGTCCACTTTTGTAGATCCTCCTGAGAAAGCAAGAAGCATCCCTCGGACAGTGGAGCCTCTCTCTTGCTTCATGCAGGCCAGCCAGTGGCTGGGGATGGGGTGGAGAGAAGCAGGTGGATCAAGGCTTCTAACATCTCAAGTGTATGTGGTTACTCATTTCCTCAAATCTTTGTATATCACTCTTATCCCCTTGCCTACTATTGATAAGAATTTCTGGCCCTAGCAAAATAGTAGAGGCAGATGACATCACAAGAAAAGAAAACTACAAACCAATATCCTTTAAAACATAGATGCAAAAATCTTCAACTAAATACTAGCAAACTGAATCCAGCAACATATCTAAAGGATTATACATCATGACCAAGTGGGATTTATCCCAGGAATGCAAGGTTGGTTTAACATCCCAAAATCAATTAATGTAACACATCATATCATTAACACATATAGAATAGAAAACAAAAACAACATGATCATCTCACCAGATGCAGAAAAAACATTTAACAAAAACCCACACACTTTGATGATAAAACACACAACAAACTAGGAATAGAAGAGAACTTTCTCAACCTGATAAAGAGCATCTATGAAAAACCCATAGCTAATGTCACACTTAATGGTGAAAGACTGAACTGTTTTATCCTATGATCTGGAGCAAGACAAAGATGTCCACTCTCACTACCTCCATGTAACATTGTACTGGAGATTCTAGCCAGGGCAATTTGGCAAAAAAATAATAATAAAAGGCATCCAGATTAGAAAGGAATTAGTAAAACTGTCTCTACTTGCAGATGACATGATTTCACGATTGCTATAGAAAACCCTAAAGCATATTAAAAAATAAAACCTATTAGAGCTAATAAATGAGTTTAACAAGGTTGAAAAAGACAAGATCAATATGCAAAAGTCAGTTGTGTTTATAAACACTAACAATGAACAATCCAAAAAGGAAATTAAGACATCAATTCCATATACAATAGCATCAAAAAAATTAAAATACTTAGGAATAAATTTAACCAAAGAAGTTCTACTTGTACACTGAAAACTGTAAAACATTGCTGAAAAAAATAAAGATGACCTTAATAAATTGAAAGACATCCCATGTTCATGGACAGGAAGACTTAATATAGATAAGACGCCAGTATGCCCCAAATTGATCTAGAGATTCAACACAATTTCTACCAGAATCCCAGCTGGCGCTGGCTTCTTAATAGAAATTGATAAGCTGATCCTAAAATTCCCTGGAAAATCAAGGAAGCAAGAATAGCTAAAACAATCTTGAAAGGAGAATAAAGTTGGAGGACTCATGCTACACAATTTCAAAACCTACTACAAAGCTACAATAGTCAAGACAATGTGGTACAGGCATAAGGAAAAACATAAAAATAAATGGAATGGAATTGTGAGTTCAGAAGTAAACCCATACATTTGTGGTCAATTGATTTTTGACAACGGTGCCAAGAGAATTCAATGGGGAAAAATGGTCTTCAACAAATGGTGCTGGGACAACTGGATATCCACATGCAAAAGAAGGAATTTAGACCACTACCTCACACCATATACAAAAATTAATAATCAAAATGGATCAAAGGCCTAAAGGTAAGACCTAAAACTATTAAACTCTTAGAAGAAACGTGGATATAAGTCTTCATAATTTTGGATTAGGCAATGGTTTTTTAAGATATGACGCCAAAAGTATAAGCAACAAATGTAAAAATAGGTAAATTTGAGTTCATCAGAATTAAAAACTTGTGTGTATTAAAGGACGCCATCAAGAAAATGAAGGGACACACCACAGAATGGGACAAAATATTTTCAAATCATATATCTGATAAGAGTCTAGTATCAAGAATATATAAAGAACTCATACAACTCAACAATAAAAAGACAAATAAACCTATTTTAAAAGTGGACAAAGGATCTAAATAGACATTTCTCCAAAGAAGACATACAAATAGTCAATAAGCACAAGAAAAGATACTCAACATCATTAGTCATTAGGAAATGCAAATTAAAACAATGAGATACCACTTCACACTCATTAGGATAGTTATAATAAAAAAAATTGAAAATAATGGGTGTTGATGAGGATATGGAGACATTAGAACCCTCTTACATTGGCTGGTGGGAATGTGAAATATGGAGATGAGCTTGACAGTTCCTCCAAGGGTTAAACATACAGTTACCATAGGACCCAGCAATTTCCCTCTCAGGCACCCAAAAATTCAAAACATGTTCATACAAAAACTTGCAGATGAATACATGAATGTTCATAAAGCATTATTCATAATAACTAAAAAGTAGAAATAACTTAAAAGTCCATTAACTAATGCATGGATTAAAAAAAAAAGGTGACATATCCATACAATAGAGTAGTATTCAGCTGTAAAAGGGAATGAAGTATGGATACATGCTACAACATGGATGTACCTTAAAAACACTATGCTAAGTGAAAGAAAGGAGAGGAGTGGTCTCATCAAGAAAACATAACAATCTCACCATTCTCCTCATTCTTTCACCCTTCTGATCCTGGATGCACAATGCGTGCTAAGAACCTCTGAATGATGTGCTAGGTCATTTCTGTGAACTACAAATGCCCAACATTGCCTCAACACCCCTTTCTCAGAGAACTTCGTAAATAGGATTGTGGATGAGTTATGTGCCTGCATATTCCTTTCACTCTAAATCTCAGTCAAGGTTGATTGGACCAGGGATGAACACCTGGTGCAGGGGAAACAAATCACAATTTGGGCAGATCCAATCACGTTCTCTATCCTTTACAACAGTGGATCTTGGAGGGACTCAATCTATTAATTCAAAGGGGCTTCAGGGCTGGATTTATGAAGCTGATTTCTAGGTTGCCCTCTGAGGCAATGGTAGGGTGACCAACCCATCCCAGTTTGTTTGAGACTTTCCTGGTTTTAGCATTGAAAATCATGTGTCATGGGAACCCCCTCAGTCCCAGGCAAACTGGGTGGTTGGTCACCCTAGAATGACACCACTGTGGAGCAGATACATATGTCCATGCAGAAATAGACAAGGGAAGCAGACACATGTGAGCAGAGATGTAAGATTATGGAGCCAAACCTAGAGTCAGTGAGAGTAGCTACCTTGATTCCTGATGATTTTCTGGTTCATTCTTCTACCTATACATCCATTTATTAGACCAAAGCTTATTGAGCATTCACCTTGTTTCAGGCAATTTAGTAGGGACAGGGATGGCCTCGAGGCCTGAGTATACTTCCCGCTCTTGAATTTTCCAAGATACCTGAAACAATAAATCCAATTTTTTCCATTGGATTTCCAATAAATCCCATTTCATGTTCAATGGTCTCTATTCCTTGCAACTAAACCATCCTTAAAACAAGGATGACATAACAGACAAAATAACAGACAATATAATTGTCTGTAAAATGATGGTAGGAACAGAGAAGAGGGCAAGAAGAGGGTGTTTCAGCTTAAAAATTCCACAGCTCTTTGAATCAGTGCATAAAGGACTCTCCTGTTTATGGTATATATCAACATGTGTCCTCCTATGGGGCCAAGTTTGAGAACAGTGACATCCATGGATCTTAATGGCTGGGAACAGGAAGATTAAGCAGACATTTTAGGTGTGTGCCTTAGACAAAGAAAACTTCCAGTATTGTTCCAAGAGTTCTCCAATGAATCCTGGTTGTATGCACTAGACCAGTTGCTTTCAAACATTTTTGACTTCTACCCAGAGAAAGACATACAGTTAAAAGGAATGGACCTTGAGCCAGCCCTGATGGCCTAGTGGTTCAAGTTCAGTGTGTTCTGCTTCCAGGTTTGGTTTCCAGGTATGGAACCACACCACTCGTCTTTCAGTGGCCATGCTGTGGTGGTGGCTCACATAGAAGAACCGGAAGGACTTACAACTAGAATATACAACTGTCTACTGGGGCTTTAGGGAGGAAAAGAAAAAAGAGAGGAAGACTGGCAACAGATGTTAGCTCAGGGAAAATCTTTCCTAGCCAAAAGAAAAAAAAAGGAATGGACCAGAGTATAACTAGTCTTTTTAATTTGTTTAATTTTATATAAATTATAAAAACATGCGCTCGAAGTAAGGTATATTTTGCAAGAACATACATATAACAAAAAAGATAATACATTAAACACATTATAACGGTTGCCTGTGGGGGTCAAGGAGGCGAATGAAAGTGGAGGATGGAGAGAAAAGGGGGATAAAACAAGAAAAGGAACTTATGCTGACCAATGAGAAGATATGGAATAGATTCAGTGTAACTGAGATGTTTTTAAAAATGCATTTTACCTTGCAACCCAGAACACATGTGTATGTTTAGCTGTAACAAATGTTTCACAAATCATTATTTACCTTCACTATGTTAAATATTCTCTAGTTTTGTTTTATTTGATTTTTTTTTATATGCTGGTCACAACCTAGCTTTCACATCTTCCTCATGTGGCAGGACCTATAGCTCGAGAACTGTGCCACACCTCAGTGACAAGTGTGCGTGCTCGGTAGCAGACCATCCAGCCGCTCTCAATTTGTCTGACAAAGACTCCAAAACCAATTAAGCACAGAAGTTTTTGCAAGGAGTGGAAACAGCTTGCCTTTCTTCCATTCTATACAGGTGCGTTTTGGATTTATTTCTATTTCCAATTGAAGTTTAGAACTACAGTGTGGTAGACAAAAAATAGTCCTCCAAAGATGTCCACGTCCTAATCTCCGGAACCTGTGAATTTCCTAGTCTCTAGAACCTGTGAATTTGTGATCTTACATGGCAAAGGAGAATTAAGTTTGCAGATAGCATTAAGGTCGTTAATAGCCAATTAAAATTGGGAGATTATCCTGGATTATCTAGTTGGGCCCAATGGAGTCACAAGGATCCTTAAAAGTGGAAGAAGGAGACAGAAGAGAAGACCAGAGCGAGGCGATGTGAGCAGGACTTCATTGCTGTTGCTGGCTTTGAGGATGGAAGAAGGAACCCACCAGCCAGATAATGTGGGTGCCTCTAGAAGCTGGAAAAAGCAAGGAAGTGGGTCTTACCCAGAGCCTGTAGAAAGGAATGCGCCCTTCCAACGCTATGATTTTAGCCCAGTGAGACTAATGTCAGACTTCTAGCATACAAAACTGTTAAGATAATGATTTTTGTGTGTTTAAACCACTAAAGTTAGTGGTAATTTGTTACAACAGCAGATGCAAAATAATCTATGAGTGCAGTTAGAAAAATTGGATCTAATCACTTGCTAAGAAACTGGTAACTACAAATCCCATAATTCTTACCCCTGAGGAAGGAGCTCTAAACTTCAGACATGTTATTACAAATCCAGGTAGAGCTACTTGGCAACAAGAAAAATAAACAGTTTCAGAAGCAGCCAGAGATTAGAATCGCCAACGTCTTCTTCCAGACTGTGTCTTTTGGTATAAACTTCTACTTTTTTTTTTTTTTTTTAACTACTTTACTCTAAAAAGGACTAGAGAGTAATTCAAAAGATATATAGAAATCATCACTCATGGTAATTATCTCAAATATGGGAATTCATTGGGTGATAGAAATTGAAGAAACAATGGCTCTCAGAGTCCTGAGTGAAGGTAGTTTTTCTGAATCAGCAGTTAGTAACATCTCCTGGGTCACAGACCCATTTGAAACTCTTTTTAGAAAAATGTACATACAAACCTACAATTTTGCATTTGTTTTTACCGGTTTTACCACCTTTCTAATGTTTATAAACCTGAGTTACAAGCAGCTGATCTAAATAGATATTTCCATGATGTCAGATTTAATTTTAGTGAGGGATAAATTTCTTAGAAAACATCCATGCCATGGAGCACCAATTAGCACACTAGAAATAATATTCTCTTTATTCTAGTTAAATGTGAGGGACTAGATTTTCTTCAAAGGGCTTATGCTTTTTGTTTTTGTCATCAGTAGGATCTAAATCCACTACATCCTTGGGAAAGGATGTTAGCCCTTAAATCTCATTGCTGTGAGCGCTGTGTGAGGGATTTTGTCAGTCGCACGGCTCTGAAGTATCACTTTCACCAGAAGCATCTTGGAAAAGTTCACTGTGAAAAATGTGGCCAAGAAGTCCTGAGGGAGAAGCTCCAAGATCACAGTAAGGTACAAGTGGGTACGAGTGGGTGAAAATGTTGGGGTTTCCTCCACTTTTTAAAAAAAGCACACTCGGGCTTCTTATTTGTTGGTTTTGGTTTTTAATTCTGTTCATGGAGATTTGTTAAGAGAAAACTAAAAATTAAAACAAAACTCGTGGTCACAGGGCAGGTGGTGGGCTGCTGTGGTGAAAGCTGCTTGTCTCAGTCACCTCAGCTGGAAAGGGCCGTCTCACAGGGCTGCCGGGCAGAATTTCAGCAGAATTTCTTGAACACAGTGTCATATCCAGGGAGCTGTAATTATTGTAATTATTATTCCACAGTGATGTGTGTAGCGATAGGATTCTCACAATCCTAGAATTTTTAACTTTCAAAGTGACCTTAGAGATGATAGATTAATGTGCTTCCCTCCTTCCTCCTCCCCGTTTTACAAATGAGGGAACAAAGACCCAGTCAGGTTCAATGATTTGCCCAAGGCCTTGCAAAAAGTGTCAGAAAAAGAACTAAGATCTCATTCTTTTGATTTTATAAAACTAAACCTAGTGCTTTTTAAAAAATATCTTTATTCAGCATTGTGGTTTCTATGGTTCATTGCTTTATTAATCTACAGCAGTTTTTCATTTGTATCAAAAGAACTAATGGACTTGTGCTGTGTTTTTAGAACGTAGAATGAGAATTCGCTGTGCCCATGAATGGGAGTACTTAGTGAGAAGCCAAATGAAGACCAGAAGATCTTTCAAATAGATCTTACAATGCCTGTGTTAAGTATCTACTTTTTCTCAGTCTGTATGTGACAGGTCAACCACAGAGACACACAAGCTAAACTGGGAAAATCTAGAAGAAAGGAATATAAAGCATATGGCTACAAAAATATCAAAAACCTGTAGGATGTGTTCTAGGCACTTTGAAACAGTCCTTAGTCGGGAGAACCACGAAATGCAAGAGCATCACTTCACAGCCAGTAAAAGAGGTAAAGGAGATGCCTGCCGCTTTCTCTTTTTGGAGGTTCGGACAACGTAGAAACCATAAGTTGGTTTGCCCTCAGTGCAAGGCATTATGTGTTGTTTCCAGGGACAGGAAATAGAGATGGAGGAGGATGGAACCGGGATGTGGCTTGAGACTACACGCTCTTGGGGTGGCCCGGGCCGAGGATAATTCTGCAGAGCCACATTTAAGGAGGAAGCTTGGAAACCAAGGCATTGTTCAAAGAAACAACATAGTTAGAAGAAGAGTTCTAGCGACTTCCAGTCAGAAGAGGGACAGTATTAGGGATCCAGGTGGGATCAGGTTATGGTCTATCACGTCCAAAATAACCACAAAACTAAGGTATTATCTTTTGCTCTCATATTTATGCTCTGTCCTCTAAACTAACTGTTGGTTGCTGCTCTAATGAAAGTCTTTTAATAAATTAAAATTTTTTCCAGGACACAGTAATTGACTCTGGATACAAAGTATGTCCCTGAAAATTGATCAATTTTTGATGAAGTGTACCTAAAGAGAATAATATATAAATTGGCTATTATGTTTCAAGCAAAAGAATCAAAGTGTCAAAAGAAAAAAAAACCAATATGTCAATTTGGCATAATTGATGAAACTTAAACGGGCCGAGTGTCCTCTGATATACAGTTTCTTGTGATTGTTTAGTCCCGAGTATGTTCTGATTTCCATTATGATTTCTTCTGTGATCCATGACTTATTTAAGGTATGTTTTTTAAAATTTCTAAAAGTATGAGATATTTTTAGTTATTTTGTTACTTATATCTCATTTATTTGCATGGTGGTCAGAAAATGTAACTTGTGTGATATCAGTCCTCTGACGTGTTGAGTTTTATCTACAGCTGGGTATATGTTCAGTTTTTGTGAGTGTTCCATATGTGCTTGAAAAGGAAGTTCTGGTTGCAAGGTCATTCCCAGAGAGGATTACTGAGTTCTTCTTCAGGGCACCTGGCCTTCCTCTAGCCTGAGGCCACTCTCAGATTAATTCTCAGTGATAATATGAATTTGTTCTGTAAACCTGAATGAGGGCTACTTTATGATGACAGATTTTCAGAGATTTTTTTTGTGATCTATCCAGTGCAAAAGTTATGGACGTCTCTTTGCTGTTGAAGGGGATTAGAATATGCCACCCCCAAAATATGCCAATCTGGCATATTGATTATTTTGAGCTGAAGACAATTGAGAAACAGTAGATGCAAAAAGAACTCTCTGCCTTCCCCCTTTCTGCCTAAAAGCAGGCCATAAATTCTCCCCTCTCCTGTACCAGGATGAGGAGAACGTCCCTTACCACTGGGGACGTGGAGCCAGCACATAAGTCTGTATAAACAAATCTTACTAAAATAACCTTTATGTTCTGTTTGTTCCCCTATATATTTGCTAGTCACCTTCCCACAATTTCTTGGGCCCTGGAAGCCCCAAGCCCACTTTCCTTTGTCTGGTCACTTCTCCACAATTTATCCTCATTTGTTAAAAAGGTATATAAGCCCCTGAGTCTACTTTGGGTTTTTATTTCTTTTCCATAAAGGACCCTGTGCATAAAAAAATATTAACATCAATAAAATTTGTATGCCTTTTCTCCTGTTAATCAGTCTATTGTCAGTTTAGTTTACATGCCCCATTCACTGAACCTAGCAAGTCAGTTATTCGGTTCCTTCCTGTGAAGGGTGTGGTCAGTCTTGTCAGCTCTTCTGGCTTAAAACAAACAAATACACACGCGCCTCTCTGATGTCCCCATTTTAAAAATGTACTATCTCCTGATTTCTAGATGTTGGCTCAGTTTTTTTCTTTTTGAAAACACTGTGCAGGACAAACCAAACATTCTGTAGGCAGAATATGGTTGTGGGCTGACAGGATAAGACCTTTAGAATAGAAGGTTTAACTGGGAATTCTTTACCCTGGGATCATTTTATTGAAACTTGTTAACATACATGCTTTTCATTTAGAAACTTAAAATGACTTAGTAAATTAGGATAAGGATTTTTTTCTGACATAAGAATGTCTGAATATCTCAGTTTTCTAAGAAATTTAGCCATTTCTCTATGGAGACCTAGGGTTACAATGTCAGCTGTCTGGAGGGCGTGAAATCTACTGGTTCACCTGATGCTCCACCAGCAGAGAGAGTGGGTCTCCCTCTTGTCACAACAGGGCAGCCCTGGTGATTAACCAGACACAATTTGCATACAAAATTAGATTCTTCCCTTAGACACACGCACATCTATTTCTGTGCAGTGAATATCAAATACTGATCATCTCTCTCTGCAGCCCGAATGTCTACAGGATTTTCACTTCATAATATGCTGGAGTGTAAAAGCTACAGAGATTTGCAGGTGAAAAAATCTGCCCTGCCTCGGGTCCTCTGAGCACTGCTTGTGTGGCTGAAATTGGTGCCCTGGTCCAGCTGATCTGGGGTTGCTTTCCGGTGCCGGCCTCCCGAGTGATCCAGGTAATCTGAGCCCCCAGCCCGCTGGCTAGGCCACTCAGCCATAAGGAAGCCATTCATTGCTCTTGGAGGTAACTCATATCAACCAGGCAGGGCCACATGTTCAGAGGCCAGCTTCGCCTTCTGCCTGGGGTGACGGCAGGTCTGCTAGGAGCCCTTTGAAATGCCCGGGCAGGCTGCAGGCTGGTGGAGCGAGCACGCAACCGTACAACAGCTGGAAGCCATTAAGGTTGGCAATTTTTGCCCAAGGGACGTAAATGCCTTTACATTGGCAGGGCCGAGGACTTGGCTCACACTTGACCGATATTTGTAAATGCCTAGGGGAATTTCAGGCAAAGGACAGGAGCCTATCCCCCAGGGCCCTGTTTCATGCCTGAGCAAACTGCCTGGGGAAGTAATTAGGTGCCGTGATGATGAATGAATTGTCAACTTAAAGACAATTCATTGTACTCCGGAATGGTTGTCCACAGAGCGCAGGGTCATTCTGTGAAAATTTCCTTGAAGGAACATAGCCTGAACATAGGGAAGAGATCCAAACAACAATAATGGCATGGTTTCTCTCCTATTATTATTATTTTTAATGTTAATACCATGACTACATACTATCTAATCAATGTTAACAAAAAATACAGGATATAGTTCTGAGGGCATTTTATTCTGATAATTTTTCCATCCCTTCATTTTATTTTTTATTTATTTTTTTGTGTGTGAGGAAGATCAGCCCTGAGCTAACATCCATGCTAATCCTCCTCTTTTTGCTGAGGAAGACCGGCTCTGAGCTAACATCTATTGCCAATCCTCCTCCTTTTTTTCCCCCCAAAGCCCCAGTAGATAGTTGTAGGTCATAGCTGCACATCCTTCTAGTTGCTGTATGTGGGACGTGGCCTCAGCATGGCTGGAGAAGCCCTGCGTCGGTGCGCGCCTGGGATCTGAACCCGGGCCGCCAGTAGCGGAGCGCACGCACTTAACCGCTCAGCCACGGGGCCGGCCCGGCATCCCTTCATTTTAAAATGCACACATAATTGTTATAAAATCATCTTTAAACCATAAATTTATTCAAAAGGAAAAATTATCTTTTACTGTAACTCAATAGCAAGCATAAATATGATTTATGAGTATGATTAAATTCTAGCTAAGATAGCTATGGTAAAAGCCTGAATATGAAACAACCTATTTTCTTCTATGGAGATAAGGTATGGCACAGAGCTAGAAATTGCGAGCCAGAGTTCTATTCCTGTCCAGCAAGATGCTCGCTGAAAACAAGGGCCAATGATCAATTAAGCTCTCAAATTTCTGTGCCCTGTACTCCATTCTTGTGGCTTGACAATACACATTAGCATATTAAGAACTCTCAGGTTAAGGAAGCACTAAAAACTGCATTTCCCACATTCTCTTGCCACTATGATTTCTAATGGGAAATAGATTTGTCAATTAGTTGCACTAGTGCAAGACTGAGTCCAGAACTGAGTTAAGTCAGGGAGAGGCAGTGAGGCATGTGGTACCCGTTTTAGCTCGTCCAGATGTAGTGGATACAGAACGACTTTGGAGCCAAGAGTTCTGGTGATGACTTCTAGTCCCTGGATTTCCAGTAGGGCAGGTATTTCTCGCTGCACAACTGCAGAGGCAGCTTCTTGATTTCTAGATCTCAGCTAAGGCAGGAGAGTCCTGGAGCCGGCAGTTGCCACGACAGCTTTCAGATTCCCAGCTCTCTGATTGCAGCTGGGGCAACAGGTGCCTTAGCAAGTGAGTTCTGCATTGTTATTCTGCAAGCCATTCCTAAAAGTCCAGTATAGAATCTGTTCTAGCTATTCCAATGATTCTCTGAATTAAGTCCCTTTCTGCTTAAAGCAACTGGGATGGTTTCTCTTACCTGCAAACCCTTATTGTGGCTCTCCTGTTTGGAAATGTTGCTCTGAAGTATCTGTAATGATCCTATGAGGTGGGAGATCTACACATGCCCTTTCCCCTTGACCCACCCTGCTCTCGTTGGTAGGTGGTATCTGTTCTCCTATTTTCTCTAGTGGTAAACATTTTCGCAATCTGTGAACTCTCCCCTCTGGCCAAGCTGCCATGTCCCTGTGAAGAGCTCGGCCTCCTCCCAGGGCAGGGAGGGCAGTGCTGAGACTACAAATGGCACATTCTTGCTCACCTCAGGCTCCACACAGAGCCTGACTGAATGGGCTGTTGGAAATCCTTAAGAGATGAACATACAATAAATGAGGGAGGAGAGGGTTCAGGGCTTTGGAATGTTTTCTAACTCTGTGAAATTGCAGTGTCACATTCCACCTTTGACAGATCACTTTTCTCTTATGGATGTGATGTTCCCAAATCATAGGTAACAGTTTCCTTTATTGCTAAAGAGGCTCCTTTGGGAACTTGTAACCTAAAATTTTCCTTGAGTGCTATAGAAGGCAAAGAGATGCCATTAATTACTAAATGTTTTGACTTTTATAAAATCACGTTTAGCAAGAGATTTGAAGTAAATTCTCATTAATTATAACTACAGAATACTTTATTAAAATCATTCATCATCTGTTTAGAAACACTGCACACTGACATTCACCAGAAGCATCAGTGACATGGTTCTGACTCTCACAGGTCGGATTTGTCTTAGGATGCCTGTGTCCAGGGTCGCCTGTCCGGGTAGTCAGTGAGGGCTGCCGTGTGTGAGGCTCGTGCTGAGTTCTGGGTGTATGGTGGTGAATTTAATTCCTGTCCTCATGGATTCCTCACAGTCTAGTGGCTTTCAAGAAGAAAGAGTCTGAGAACTTCTAGCTCTAACCATTCATAAGGATTTTCAGGGCTTTTCTGCAAATTATGCTTTCTTTTCCACAACTGAAGCTAAATTCTCAGTAGAACAGATAGATTACTTTCTCCTTCTCCCGTCTTTTTTTCTGCTGGGGGCAGGGGGTTAACTAGCCCGTATATATAAGTTATTTCACAATGTTAATTGACCCTAGAAGCGCTACAACTTGAAATCTGCGCTTCCCTCAAGTTTAGCTGGGGTTTTCCCCGAGTCCTATCCTTTGTCTTCACAGGATGGTTCTTATATAAAGGGGACTGACACCCGAGGATGCTCTGAGATTGACATTGTGTTGTTCAGTGACGTGTTTGCCAACGTGAACCATCGCAAGAAACAACTGAGAGAAGAGTTGGCTGCTCTGAGAAAAAACTTGAAGCAAACTTCACTTGGGAACAGGTCGGGGTGAATGTGTTTCTGTGAATTATTTTATTCCACAGGTGGAAAAGACTGGTCAAGAAAACTCTTGGTTCAGCACAAAAGAGCATTATTGAGTAATAATTACTTGTGTATGCTAACGTTAAATTCTTGGGAGAAAGCTGGGAGGGATTGCCCCAGAGGCATTTTTTAAAAGACTTCTAGCTAAATTTTCGATGAAATTTCACGAATTTGAGATCCTATGATTTAAGGACTAATTATGTCTTCTCCAATGCACCTTTATTTAATTTCCATCCCCTTAGCTGAAATCTGACTCTGAGGAATGCAAACAGGAAGGGCTGGGAAAGGTGCCTCCAAGGACCGAAGAATCTTGGAGACACATTTGTCTGATAAACATTCCCTTCAGCGATGTCTTGAGGTCTCTTGCTGATGTGGCTTTGCTGACATTAAACACAATGTCTCTTTGCCCCAAATGTTGAACTAATCAGGCCTGGTTTTTTGGTGAGTTCCAAAAAGAAAGAAAAGAAAAGGCCTTGACATATTGCTATTTATTTGTCTATTTCATTTTTACATATCTTGCCATTTTTTCAGTCTAGTGAATTGTGGATGGAGAAAAATGCAAATAACTATGATGTAAAGTGAATAAAATATTTTTCTTGAGAAAAACAGAACAGGCTGTGTACCACTTGAATTCTAAAATAAGATCGATGTTTTAAAACAATGTCCCAGAACTGTTTATTAATTTAAATAACAGGTTCATTACCAAGCCCTTGCTTCAACTGAGTATAGAGAACGAGCTTGAATGTGTTTTTTAATGAAAAACACTACCTTCAGGGATACCAAACACCTACTAAATTGTGGTAGTTAGCAGAAGACGTCAGATGAATGGCATGGTGGTGACTGTAATGAAGCACGTTGGGGTTGGAAAGGCAAAAAGGGAAATGATGGAGTTTCACATACGATTACACTTTGGACAGGCAAAGACCACCTTTAAGAAAAAAGGAAAAAAAAAGAAGAAATGGGAGAATGTGTTTTTCATTTTTACCCATTGCTTCTTCCAAGTTTTCCCCATTAAATTTGTAAACTATAGGGTATATTATACCATTGTTATTATTATTTATCAAAACAGGACAGTTAATGCACCCAAAAGGCACATTAAAAATAAGAGTTCGGGTGTAGCCTTTCCATGGTGACCTTGTTTGGAATCAAAATCTTCATCCTTCCTTGTTATGTCCTCTTTCTATACTCCCTGCCCACCATCTTCAAAGAATCTTACAGATGCGCTCTCCCTAACCTCTTTTCCCCTCCTCTGTCTCTCAGGCACCTTTCTCCTGGACAAAGCTGTACTTGAAGTTTTTATGTTGTTAGATTTCCAGAACCAATTTTGAAGTAGAACCCGTGAAAAATAACAGCCCTGAAAACCTTGGTTCATTTGCTTTAATTGTTCCTGACTGAAAACAAACAAAGTCATTTTCTAACCTCTGTTCCTTCTATTCTTTCAACATTAAGTGATTTAATTTGTAAAGCCTTTAAAGTTGAACTGAATTCCCAGGTAACCACCATCCTTTCCTTTGTGCCTATTAAATGCCTGTTCCTCTTCCCTTCCTCAGAGTGATTTTTCAAGGGGCTTTTAATTCAACCCAGAATATATCGTAGCCCATATTTTGTTTTGCTAAACAATTCCTGTGGCAAAAAAGGAGCATATTTGCAGAAGAATGAGACTTCAAGGCAGACTGAGGGAGGAGGACATGAAGTCAGGAAAGGAGGCAGATTGTCCAAGGGTGTTTCCTTGTCCTGATAGCTGTATGCACAGTCGATTTTTCTGGCTTTCTTCTCCGCTATGCAGAGCAACCAAGACCATACCACAATTCATTTGAAGGGAAAATTGAATTAAAAATGGAAAAGAAGCAGATATGTGTCTGACAGTCGGTTTTGACTCCCACCCACTGAGAGAGTAAAGAAGTTTATTGTTTCAGTTGATACCTGGTTTTTAGTGATATATTGTTTGTTGCTGTTATTTTTAAAGCTATTCGGTTACTTTATTTTGAAAGATGGGTGTGAGAAAAGTCTTTCTTTTCCTTTGGAACTAGTCCACGTCTTAACCTACCAGTAACAGCAACTGTTCTGTGTCAGTCATTTTCCGGGCCCTGCTTGTGAATGAAACCTCAGGAGACTTGCCCAGTAAGTCCAAGGGACTGGAAATCATTTCCACGCCAGAGGCTCTGTGCTCCTCTCTTTACATACCAGTGTGTTTGTTATTGGAAACCACAATGGGGAAACATTTTCCGAGCTTTTAAGGAGACGGTGTTGTAAAACGTGTGTCATGCTGCTAACAGTTATGGTTAAAATTGGGATTTTTGCCCATTATCTCTTATTTCTTATTGCTTTGGTTTAGAGGTCTTGAAAACAAGAATCTCTCTGTTTCTTTATGTTATAATCTTAAGGCTCTCTTCTGATAAATAGTCCTTTTAAAGCCACATTGCAGGACATGGAGTTGTCCTGACAAGACATGTCTGTGGACTAGAAATGTCTGCTGACAAGAAATAGAAAGTGGCAGATAATATCACCTGAGGACTCATGACCAAGCACTGCTAGGATCCATGCCCCATTTCCACTCATAAAAATAGCAAAACTCTTTTGGATACTCATTGGACAGTAAGGTTCACGTAAGTTAGCCTAGGATAGTAATGATGCTCTCATTAACCTTGACCCATTCTGGAAATGACCTGAACTTCCCAGTTAATTCAATACTCACTCGGGCCCCCTGGTATCCACAAAAGTAAACTTCACCCAAGGGAGTCATATATATGGTGATGGACAAACAAAAATGTACAACCCAAAATTTCACAATGTTAGAAACCATTAAAACATCAATAAAAAAAAAAAAAAAGCTGATGTAATGATACATTACAGTTTATAGAGATGAACACTTTCTGTGTGAAAAGAAACAAGCTTAAGATTTTATACTAACAAAAAATTGATTCACGCAGCAATACTCACTATAGCCAAGACATGGAAGCAACCCAAGTGTCCCTTGACTGATGATTGGATAAAGAAGATGTGATATATATACCATGGAATACTACTCAGCCATAAAAAAGACAAAATCGTCCCATTTGCAACAACATGGATGGACCTGGAGGGTATTATGTTAAGCAAAACATAAGCCAGAAAGAGCAAGACAAACACCTCATGATTTCACTCATATGTGGAAGATAAACCAACAAATGGACAGATAGAACTGTTTGGTGGTTACCAGGGGCAAGGGGGGTGAGGGGTGGGCACAAGGGGTGGAGGGATGCATTTATATGGTGAGTGACAAACCATAATGTACAACAAAAATTTGACAATAAAAAAAGTAAAAAAAAAAAAAAAAAAGTAAACTTCACCCACCTAGGGTCGTGTCTCCCAAACATACAGTCACCATGTTGAGCATAGCAAGATCTGCCTCTAAACTGTGACAAGAATGATAAGCTACTGATTTACTGAACTCCTCTCTCTCTCCCTGACTGAGAGAGAAGGCTATACCCGTGAGAAAAGTTAGGTGAGGGAATTTAATAATGATTGAATGTATTCCTTTTGTGGTACATGGAGCCAATGAGAACTTCAGTTTTGACATTAAAAAAAAGTATTCCAGAGTTATAAATTTTCAGAAATCTCTGTTCAATTTAAGTGAAAGATTGGACATAATATATAGACAGAGACATTCTTTTTTTCGTTTTGGATACTGTCTATTGACCTGTCTTACAGTTCACTAATTGTCTTTTCTGCTATATCTAATCTTTTGTTAAATTCATCCATAAAGTTCTTAAGTTCAATTATTATATTTTTTGGTTCTAGAATTTCCACTCAATTCTTTTTTATGCAGGTAAAATCCAACTCTGGTTTAATTTTCCATCTTTTTGTCTACTTTTACTGTCTATTCCTCTATGCTATTGAACATATTAATCAGTTAAAATCCTTACCTGCTTGGGCCAATATTTGGATCACCTACAGTGTCTATTTCTACAGTTTATTTTTTCTCTTAGTTTTAAATCTTGTAGCCCTGTTTCTTGGAATTCCTAGTGACTTTTTAAAATTAAAACCAGGACACTGTGCATAAAATATCTTAGATGCTTCAGCTGATGTTTTCTTTTTCCAGGGAGGGTTTACCCTTTCCTCACCAAATAGATAGAATTAGAGCTGATGACTCAGGTCACACCCCATACCCATTAAATAAAAATGTCTGGAGGTCAGAGTAAGGGATCAATACTTTTTAAGAATCCCCAGGTAATTCCAATATGCAACAAAGTTGAGGAAGCACGATTACAGCCTAGAATGTTCACCAAGGACTTTAATCCTTGCCTCCTCAGCCCCTGAGACTGAACCCTAATCCATGTTGCCTCAGCCTGGCAAGACTGTCAACAATTCCGCTTAACTCCCCAAGACTTCATTTTTCTCTGCTTCATTTCTTAACCATACCCGTCTTAAGCATCTTCAGAATTCAGCAAATGTTTGGAGAGAAAGGCAAGTCATATTTTAGGTTCAATTCTCCACCCTTCCCTTTTCAACAGGATCGTGGCCTCCAATTCTCTTACATTGCTTCAACCCCATGAGCTTGACAAAGTTCTGCTGGTTACTTTAACCCCAGAAGCTTCCTTTTGCCCAAAGTCCATATTTTCAGCCTCTTGTCTATTCCCCAAATCGGCATATGTCCCCAGGGAAAAAGCAGCAGACTATCAGTCCACCTTTCCAGGACCTACTGTCCCCACCCCTCACTAAACCTTGACCTCTCTAGCTTCAGCAACTCTTCAATGCCTCTAAAATACATGTACACATGATTTTTTAAATACAGTTTTCTGGTAGCTCTCAGTGAGCATTGATCTGCTGTAAACTACCCCATTATACCCAGAAGTAGAAGTCTGACTTCTTTTAAAATATTTTACTTATTCATATTCATGATTAACAGTATCTTGTGCCCCAATCCATATTCATATAATAATTCATTTAAAATTATTTATTAATCACCTACTATATGTCAGGTACTAGGGACAGAGCAATGAACAAAACAAATACAGTTCCTGCCCTTGTGCACCTAATACCCCGGTGTGAGAGATAATAAGCAAATAATATAATGCTAAGTGGTAATTAAATGCTGTGAAGGGCCATGGAGCAGGGTCAGGGGACAGGGAATAGGGAGGGAGCTCTTGTTTTAAAGGGTGGCCGGGAAAGGCCAAAGGTGCAGCAGAGACCTGCATGAAGCCAGGCATCAAGCCATGTGAATTATCTAAGACAAGGGTATTCTAGGTGCAGGAACAGCAACTGCAGGGGTCCTGAGAAGAGAACACCCTGGAATGTTCAAGAAATAGTTGAGAGCAGCAGGGCTGGAATAGGGGGAAGGATGGTGGAAAATCATCTAGTGTTTCCTTCTTTCTCTTTCTATTATCTCTCATACCATGTCATGTTCCTTTTCTAAGGATTCTAATGGGGAAGAGAGCACCATTGTCTTTAAGATTCAATTTCTTATGGACTGAAAGTCTTCACAGCCATTCTTTTGAGATCATGGCCTACTATGATGTCCTGGGGCCTACACCGTCTACAGGTAAGACTTATTTGTTTTGTTTCCCAGGAAGCCTTTGAAATGGCTGCTCATTCAATACGTATTTATAGAGGACTGACCACATCCAGACACAGTAGTGAGCTAGGCATACAGAAACAGGCTGCTTGCAGCAGAACTGAAATGCTTAGTGTTTTTGGAGTTACTTTCTTTCTGCAGTGTATAAACACCCTGCATCCTTATGCCACTAGTTTTTAATTTAAGAAGTATGATCCAGTATTAACTATTTGTTGAGTATAATGGAGTGGAGAAAGAGCACAAAAGAAGTATGGATTTGGCCTGCAAGGAGCTTCTTTTTGTAGCAGGAATCCCAACTTGAACCTAAGTTGAGTTGCACCAGGATTCAGGCACAATCTGGCTGACTCGGGAGGGTAAACGAGTCTTCTCTAATGGAAAAGACAGGTTAGGAACAGAGTTTCGGTTCAAAGTCAACCGATCAATGTTGAAGAGAAGGTGTATAATACTCAGCATCGATGGACTTATGCCTCTGTCTTTGGGAAAAAGACTTCAAAAAAATTGAGTAAAAACTGGAAGATCTGTTTCCTGGATGTCTACTAAGGCAGCTAGAGCTTAAGATGGCACAGCTTTGTAGCCTGAGTGGTAGATAGCCGCTCTGGAGTTACTCTATGAGCAGGGAAGGGGCCCAGAAGGCCCGAGCAGCCAGGAGGACCACCTGAATTGAGAAAACGCAAGAGCAGGCCTCTCTCTCGCTCTGTCTCTATTTTTTTTTTTTTTGTGAGGAAGACTGGCCCTGAGCTAACATCTGTGCCCATCTTCCTCTATTGTGTATGTGGGACGCCACCACATCATGGCTTGATGTACGGTGCATAAGTCTGTGCCTGGGATTCGAACCTGCAAACCCCGGGCTGCCAAACTATGCACTTAACCACTACACCACCAGGTTGGTCCCAAGGCCTCTCTTTTTGATAGTCTTAGTTCCCTGGTACTGGCAGGAGCAGCTGTGCCTTTGGCAGGCATGGCCACTGCTGGTGGCATTACTATTTTTGGTGGGACCATCAATGCTTTTGGTAGCAGCAGCCACAGAAGACATAAAACACAGCACAAAAGAGCAGAAGAGGATAATGGCAGATACCATGTGGCACAGAAAGAAAGAGGCTGCAAGCACATGTGAGATGGTCCCTGGGGGTATCTTAAGCGGGGGAGAAATTTGAGGGAATTTGAATGCCTAAAACAAGTGGGAAGTGATAAGGACAGAGTCATAGAATGACATTGTTATGGTCATTGTGATGCTATTTTTATCCCTAAGATGTTGTGGTATCTGGAGTGAGATATGAAATACAAACTCTAATTATACTCATGAAAAGGGGGGGGTTAAAGTATCTGCATTTTAGGCAAGAAGATGACGGCCCTGTTATGGACTGAATATTTATGTCCCCTCAAAATTCATACACTGAAACCCTAACCCCTAATGTGATGGTATTAGGGGATAAGGCCTTTGGGAGGTAATTAGGTTTAAATAAGGTTAGTGACCTTATAAGAAGGGGAAGAGACCCAGAACTTCCTCTCCTGGCCATGTGAGGATACAGTGAAAAGGCGGCCATCTTCAAGCTAGGAAGGGGGTCCTCACCAGGAACCAATCTACTGACACCTTGATCTTGGAGTTCCCAGCCTTCAGAACTGTGAGAAATAAATTTCTCTTGTTGAAGCCACCCACGCTATGGTGTTTTGTTATAGTAGCCTAAGAGAGGCCCAGATGACTAAGTGATTTACATAGATGTAAACATATTCTCCAGAGAACTTGGGGGTTGAGTCTAGGCTTCCGCTTGACTTAAAACTTATGTATTGTCTATGTGACTAAATGGCGGAACTGAAAATGCCATAGCAACTTGTGAGCCAATACATGACCAGCAATCCTGCTCTAGCTTAGCAATAGGTATAAAATATTTTCATTGATCTATTCATTTATTTATTTCATTCAACCAATATTTCTGGAATAGCCACAATGTGCCATTAAATACTTACAATGGAATAGGTGGGAAATCAAGATTTTTCCTCTTTTGGGGCTCATATTTGGTAGAGGAGAGATTCATGAGCCAGTAACCCTGAAACGTTTGTTATTTTCTAAAGCTCCACGCTCTCTCCTGTCTCTATGTCTTTGCACAATGTTTCCCTTGATACACTTTTCTTAGCCTGCCCCATCCTACATTCCCTCCTGAAAGTTCCTGCTTACCCTTCAAGACTCAGCTCAGCTTCAGCTGAACTTCCTTCCTTAATTCTTCCCAGACCTGCCTCTCCTGCTTTCTCATAGAATCCTCCCTGAGTCACTCTCGTAGCACGATCCTCTTGTGTTGTCATCGGGCATAGATTCAGCTTCCTATTGTATTGTGAGCTCCTTGAGGATGAGGTTTGTCTTTGTGCCTAGCCCTGCATTATTCGGTACATATTTATCGAATAAAGGGAACAAATGAACATAGCACTGGTCCTCCCCTCTTTCAGCCAGACTCAGAGCAGCGTGTTGACTTTCTTGAGCTGGTTCTTTCACTTATCAGCACTGTGGGGTAGTGTGTTGCTTATATTAAAATTCTCTTCTGTTGTGCTGTAATTTGTCCGTACATATGTATGGCATGCTTACCATGTTCTACGAACTCTGTTAGAACTGGGGGTACAAATATGAGTAAGACATGGTGGGGTTTATAGTCTGGAGGAGAAAACAGGCACATACATAGGTCATTTTAATATAACATCATCTATATTAAGACAGAGGTGTGGGGAACTCTGAGATAAGATAGGGTACTAGGAAGGAGAGTGTGGACTCTGACAAACCTGAGGTTTTAGTACGTCTTCTTGGCTCTGATAATCTTGCTGAGCCTATAAGATTTTTTAAAATGCCGTGATTTATCCAGCACCTATTATGTGCCATACATAATTCTCATTGCCCTAGAATTAACCTGATTAAATGAATCCCGTTTGATCTGCACAACAAATCTGAAAGGAAGAATACTATCCCCAGTTTGAATATTAAAAAACTAAGCCTTAGGGCCTGGCCCGGTGGCATAGTGGTTAACTTTGTGTGCTCCACTTTGGCAGCCTAGAGTTTGCAGGTTCAGATCCTGGGCGCAGACCTATGCACCACTCATCAAGCCATGCTGTGGCAGCGTCCCATATAAAGTAGATGAAAATGGGCAGGGATGTTAGCCCAGGGCCAATCTTCCTCAGCAAAAGGAGGAGGATTGGCAACAGATGTTAGCTTAGGGCTAATCTTCCTCACACACACACACAAAAAACAAAAACAAAAACAAAACAAGAAAAAACTAAGCTCTAGAAAATTTAAGCAACTTGCCCGTGATTATGTAGCCAGTAAGTGCAAGAGCTGGGATGCAAATCTAGGTCCATCTGACTGTGTAGACTGACATAACATCAAAGTCACATGATGGAGAGAACACTGGGCTTGAAGCCAAATCCCACGTCTATTTCATAGTATCTATGTGACCTTGGGTAAGTTTTGTAAAACTGAAGTCTCACTTTTTTTCATTTATAAAACAAAGATGAGAAAATTATCTTGCAGGATAGTCATGAGAATTAAAATATGAGATTTAATTTGAACTCATGTAGCAAAGTGCTTAGCTCAATGAATATTTATTAAAAGATAATTCTGTCTCCTTAGGTCTCACCATAGGCCCATGAAGCTCTTGTGTTTCTGCAAAATGCTCTTTCTCTTATACAGACTTCAAAAGCACAGTTGTTAGGCTACAGCAGCTCCTGGGTAATTGTCTTGAGGATTTGAGGTTATATCAGTAGCTTTTGAGCTAAAATGTCTCCCAGAGGAGTAGAAGCATATTTTTACACTGGTTTTAAGTCCCCTAAGTTCTTGAGCACAGCTGTGTGAAATGAATTGAAAAAGACTGAAATCATTCTGTAACCCTGCTTATCTCCGCTGATGACGGGGAATGGGTTTAACAGAGACCGGTAACTCACACCAGTTCTAGGATTCCAAGGAATTTTAGTGGGCAACTAAATGTTTGCTGATGATTGTCAGAGCAAGACTTAGATGATCACATCAAATCTTCACAGGCATCTTAATATTATTCCCTGTACATCTTACACATGTGCTAGACAACCAATAGCATGGTCTGTGTGCCACAATGCAGCCCAGAGTCATGAGATTTGACAAGGACATGGTTGACAACATTCCTGCTCTAAATATGATTCTCAGACCAGCCGTATCAGCGTCACTTGGGAACTTGTTAGAAATACAGAATCTTGGGCTCCACTCCGGACCTACTAAATTAGAAACTGCATTCCAAAAGATTCCTGTGATTCTTGTGCTCATGAAAGTCTGAGAAGTACTGAATTAGCCACTAATTAGGAAGCACTGGGGCTCAGATCTAACCTGCAGTGGAGGGCAGTAGGGTGGCAATAGATGGTTTAACTTCCTAGCTGTGTGACTTTGGGTAACCTGCTTTACCTCTCTGACTCTATTTCCTCATTTGTAAACTGGAGATAATAATAGTTCCTACATCACCCTTGTTAAAGAGTAAATGTGTTAATAAATATAAAGCACTTCGAATAGTACTTGATTCATAGCAAGAAAGCTAAGCATTCTTGTTTTATAGATGATGATGATGATGATAAAATAAAGCTCAATAAACTCACGTAAGTCACACAGTTAGAGCAGAAATAGAAAATGATAAGCCTCAAAAATAATTTAAGTTAGAGACTTAAACCAACTTAGGTTCCTGTCAATGAATAACCTTGAAGGAGGGGAAGTGTTGAAACAGTAGTGGCTTTGAGGAGATGATCTCTGGGTCAGCCATGACACATCATATCAGATAGAGAGCAATAGGTCATCAAATATCTGACATACTTATTGCATACCAATATTTAAGTTAAATTATTGTCTCTTCTATCTTTTATCATATAAGCCTGAGTTTCTTTCAAAGTCTGTTTGCTAAGAAAGGCAGAGAGCCTCCTAGAAAAATTGAAAGGTCTAGTTGAATAATCTAATGACTGTTGCCCTGTAAGTTTGAGACTAGATTATGTTTGTTATAACAGCATTTATGAGAATATTTGCCACAGACAACTCTATTTGTTCATTGATGTTTATCATAGGAATTTGATTTTTCTCTCTAACCTGTTGATAATCAACCTACTATTTTATCTCTGATTTGGCCCTAAACAACTGGACCAGTATAAAAGGACTGGAGAGATGCTCTTAAAATTAGGCATTCAGATAAAGGTATATAAGTATTTTTTTTTGTAAAATGTATTTTACAAGTAAAATAAAGGTACTAACCAATTAACTTTAAAATGTGTATTGTAGAATCTATATTTGCCATAATTAAGTGTGTCGTTTTGTGACAATTTAGTTGGGCAGAAGGACAAGTACATATAAAGGGTGTACAAAATAGATTCATGTTAGAACTTCTAATTGTGTCTAATTGGGAAAATTTAAGTAGATTATGACAAAAGATACTAAACATTTACATATCATACAATCAGCACAATCCGAGTTAATGATGTTTTATGAGATTGTAATATTAAGCTATAGATGATTATTTGATCATTCTTCCTATTTAATCTAGTTTTCCTCCCTCATTAATGTATCATTAACTGAAGTAGATTGTTTTCAATTTGACCTAAATAGGTCTTTTCAAGTCATCTCCATCTTTATAAATGTGATTAATTCCTTCCAGTGTTCAGTTGGTAGAATCTCTTCTGCAAGTATATCTGCAGATAACAACAATTTAGATATTAAACAGGGGGGATTATATAGGTTATTGTACAGAAAGCATAATGATATTTAGTTTATATGCTAGATGATATTTGCATAAGGTAATGAAACCTGCTTCTGAGAAATAAACTTCCTCTGCCGGTAGAGAGAAAATCTTTCTCATCAGACAGGTTTTCTTGTACCAGGGTTTGCTCAATTTGAACTGCTCTGGCATCATAATGTCGAAGCTTTCTCTTTTAAGTACTTGGGCAAACTGAAGTAACTCTCCTAACTAGAGAAAACCGTTTTGTTTTAAATGCTGAAGGTCTAATTAATCAGAGGAACATAACTCATTTGTACCAGGGGAAACCAGGAGAGGAGAGAGGGAGGAAATTCTCACAGTTGTCTTTGCTCCTTGGTGTTAACAGATTTAAAACTTCACCTTTACCGCAAACTGTATCTCTGTAATGACAGTGACGAAGCACAGCTGTGCGCCTTGGCCCTCCTGCCATACCAAGTGGATTTTGTCGAGGCGTCTGTGGGGAGGGTGAAGGAGCTCATTCATTTAGTGATACATTGGTTCAAGACGTCATTTGCCAACCGCACTGAGGAAAACAAGTATGTAACCAGCACAAGGGCACCATGGGAGCCTCTCTCTTTTCATGTCCCTTTTCTTTCCTTCTTTCCCCACTTCTTTTCTTGGTAGGCAGAGGGGATAATGTGTAGACAGAGAGAGAGTCCAAGGGCTGTTATAGAATATGGAACTTCTGTATTACATTATTCCAAAATATAACATAATGGTTTGGTAGGAATCAAAGAATAGAAACAAAAATGTTCAATGGCATAACCAAATGGGTTGGTGCCAGGAAGGCAGGCACAGAAAAAGGAAAAGAGAAACTACTAGCATAATTTGAATGGGACATTTAATGTTCCAGCTTCAAGTGTCCCTTCTGCTGTAGGCAGTTCTAACAGAGGCCTAGTGGTCTTGCGGAGGAGGGGATCCTCGAAATTTGATGTGTGCATGTTTTAGTATCTTTCCTTCTCTTTGGTAGCAACCAGATCTAGCGTATGGCAAAGGGATATGAGGAAGACTCGGTGCCTGGTTTGAGTATTTTAAGATAAACTTTTGGTCAAGAGAGAACTAGAATACATTTGTATGAATTCTCCATTTGGCAGAAATAGCAGAGACAGGGAGATTTATTATAACATGTTTATAAATGGCCACTTTCTACAAGGAGTTTGTCTTCTTCATCTTTGTATAAAATTGCTAATATCTTGATTTGTTCATATTAATCACACACTGTTTACTCTTTGTATATTTTTGTGTTTAATATTGTTAATAACATTAGTCACTTCGTAAAAACATACATTACTTCTATATAATTTCCTATCTCTAAGCATCTCTAAACATTCTATGAGTTTTTTTCTCATTTGGTTGAGTAAAAATTTATTAGTGAAAATAGAAAAACAGAAGAACAAAGAAATAAAGCTTCTTGCCTCAGTAGATTCTTGGTCAGGTGATAGGCCTGGTTTTAAAATCGAATACTTTTTTCTCGGTGCAGAGCATTTATAGGTCTGCAAGAAGAAACTTATCTATTAACACAGCAGAACAATAATTCTAAGACTTAAAAAGCTGGTATTGTGGGGAAATTGGGTCACATATGTTACAGTACCATAATTGGTTTTCTATTTTGGGAAAGTAATCCGGTAATGTATATTAAGTATTTATTGTGTGTTAAGGATTTTAAAATATTCAAACCATTTGTCAAGTTAATTCCCTTCGAAGTAAAAAAAAAAGTAAAAGTGTAAAATGTTTGCTTATTATTTGGTTTCAAAAAAAGAATTGAGGCCATTTATATTAAAAATGTCATAAAAAAGAGTACTGAAAATAAAGATGTAAAAAGAGAGTTCAGAAGAACTTACAGGAACTACCCTTGGAGAAAATAAATTCCATCATAAAAAGTAATTTGTGGGCCAGCCCCAGTGGCCTAGTGGTTAAGTTTGGTGCACTCCACTTCAGCGGCCCGGGTTCGGTTCCCGGGTGTGGACCTACACCACTTGTCTGTCAGTGGCCATGCTGTGGTGGTGGCTTACATACAAAAAGTGGAAGATTGGCAGCAGATGTTAGCTCAGCGTGAATCTTCCTCAGGAAAAAAGAAAAAGAAAAGAAAAAAAGTAATTTGTATAAGTATGTTCAGAATAGTACTACTAAAGATAATGAAAATTGGGAACAACAAAAATTCTTCTGAAGAGCAAATAAACTTGTCATACAAATATGATGAAATACTATTCAAGACAAGTTTGGGAAACATGGTAATACATAGCAAGATTTACATGAAACAATATTAAATGACTAAAAAAAGAACATAAAATAATATGAATACATATCAGAGCTATATAAATATATATGTATATAAATATCTACGTAAACATGCTATAAAATGTGAGGTAAAATAGTTTAATGTTTACTAAGTCCTTTTCCCCCTCTAAATTTACTTTCATGAAATGTGAAGAACATCTCCTGCTTGAGCAATTTCAACCCTGGCTTCCTTTTGGCACTTGGGAGTATCAGAGAGTTAAAGTGGAGATGGATTTTACGTCTTGTGTCCATTGCTGTCATCCCTCGGGGAAAATTGCAAGAACTGAGTTATTGATTAACTGAACTCTGGTTTGCTGTTCACTACCAGGATAAGAAATTTTGTCTGCTTATAGTTTTTTCTATTTCCTTTATTGAGGTAAAAACAAATGACTAACGTAATAGTAAGAAGATATTACCATTCTATTAGGGGAAAAAAATTGCATGATTTTGCAATCTGTCATCAAAAGAGATTTCTATGGCTAATGAATGCCAAGGCAGCAAAAACTCATATTTGGATATCAACCAACATGAAATCTTGAAACTGTTGTGTTAGTTTTTTCTCCCTTGAGTTTGTTTTTTAACTTCAGCTTTAATTTTTTTTTCCTGATGTACATAAAGTGTAATTTAAAAGACTTAATGTAAAAAAGTTTCCTCTTCATCCTCAATCCCTGCCTCCCCAACAGTGCTTAGAGCATATTCCTCCAAATTTGTTTTTTACATATGCTTAATTAAAAAAACGTGTTTACAGTTTATTTATTGCTTTGAAAATTGTTTTTAATTAATCTATATTGTATCTTTTTATATCTGTACATGGAGATCTACTTTATTTCTTTTAATGACTACGTAGTACAGGTCAATGCTCTCTGAGAGAAATAGAATGTGAGGTTCAAATATGAGCCACGTATACAATATTATATATTCTAGTAGCCACATTAAAAAGGTAAAAAGTAATAAGTGAAATTAATTTTAATAATATATTTACCCAATATATTCAAAATGTTATCATTTCAACATGCAATCAATATAAAAATTATTAATGAGATCTTTTAATTTTTTTAATGTATCTTCAAAATCCAATGTGTCCTCAAGTCAGATTAGCTGCATGTCAAGTGCTCAATAGCTACATGTGGCTACTGGCTACCATGTTGGACAGCAGGTAAGAGATACATCATGAAACTATCTAACTAGTCTCCTATTGATGAATATTTCAATGTTTACTATTAGAACAATAAAACAAAGAACACCCTTTTGCACATATCTTTGAACATTTGTAGAAATGTTTTTACAGAATGAATTTGTAGAACTGAAAAATGCTGGGTCAAAGGGATGGAACATATCAAATTTTAATAGAGTTGACTCCAAAAAAGACTGTATTAATTTCCATTCTCACCAATAAAGCATGAGAGTGTCCATTTCCTCACAAACTCACCAATGTTAGATATTATAATTATTTTTTGGCAATCTGGTGGAAATAGTATTATTGTTTGGGAAGTAGTGAGATTGGAAATCAAATTTCTTTTTCTGTAAATTCCCTGTTGATCTTATTTTTCTCATAACTGAAAAAACCTGTCTTCATTTTCTGGGTTAATGGAAGTAGGTACAACCCTTCATTCTGTGTGTCTAGATCCCGGATACTTCCGTCCGCCTACACAGTGGAGCTCCTCACAATTCACATCTGGGAACTGGCAGAAAAGCCCCTGTTCTTCAGCCTGGTGCAGGGACTGAGGGCCGTCCTCAAACTTCTGGTTAGAGATGCAGAAATCGACGTTGTTTGGAACAGAGACTATCATGGCAAGTTCCCCATTTTTGTAAAGGGTAACCAGAAACACACAAGGTAACTATTTATCTTTTCTATGCCCTTAGGATATAAGAAACATGTTTGCCATCAAGAAAGAAAGTCTAGGGCAAAGACTAGCTTTATTGGGATTCAATGTAAATAAGAAGGCCTTAATTACCACAGTCAGTTCCCTTCCATTACTTCCCACGGAACTTTAATTCTCAAGTGTGAATTAAGGGTAATTTGAGTAAAGTGAATTGAATGTGAATATAGACAACAAATGAGGAGGAAATTGAAGACTGAATCCAGAGAGGAAATGCCTCCTCAGGTGAAAAGCAAAAATGAGAGGGAGTCAGAGTTGGAGGGGCAGAAGCAAGTTGCTGTTTTCTGATACATATGCTGTGTGTTCCGTGGACTTGCTCCCACCATTCCGGAGAGCCCTTTTCTTACCTGAGTTCCTTCTTTAATTCTGACATTTGCTTCTTCGAACTATACAGCAAATTGAAACTGGGTTTAGAAATGGATTCTTTCGGGTTTTTGGTTTTTTTTTTCAGGCCGTTCATTTTAGACCCTGTAAATCATACTGTCAACCGGTGTGACACTTGCAACGCCTGGGACGAAGTTGCCCATGTGGCCAGACGCAGCCTATCGAAGCCTCTGTTCAGCAGAGTGAGAGCTGAGCCCCCCTGGCTTTTTACCAACAGCTAGTAAACCAGGCAAGGAGCTACTGTCCTTGGATTCTATGAAGAAGACAAAAAGGATGCAAAAGATGTTGCCAATAAGAAGGCTCTGGATGAAAGGCAGTGGGAAGGAAACTTCTTAATTCAATTCACTCCGTTAGTGAACTCAGTCTTTAACAAACATATTTATGTCAGCCATCATTTAAGATAAAAGGATCTATTTTAGCCTTTAAGAGAATTTTTGTCCCCTCTCCTATTTTTTGGATTTATTTGCTTTGGTGGCCTTGTGACCAAAAAATCCAAGTCAAAACAGATGAATAAATAAAATTCCAAGATCCTCTGAGAAAAGTTAACTGAATGGATAAAATAGCTCCCACTTTTTAATTTTAATTCATTATGGTTTCAGGTTGACTTTTTAACTCTTCTGGCAAGCTAGTGTTTCATTGGGTCACTTGTGTTTTCAAAATTCCCCTATGAAAACCTGCCTGCACTAAGTACTACCTATTTACTTCCAGACCTCATCTAAGTCACTACGTGGAAATGTAGACATATCTGGGATATACACAATGTATTGCCTTAGAGTAAATTGTTTCCAAAATCGTTTTATGACTGCCTGCGTCACGGCTCCTGGGTAAGAGTGGAGCCATACTTAAGGTTTGCAAGACACTCAGGCGTTAAGTAGGAATAAATAAACTAGCCAGGCTGTTGAACCGTCCAGTTTTGCTACCACTGTTTTCAATGGTTGGGATCAACTGTTTTCTTTTCTATTAAGGAGCATTAGCAGCCACTGATAATGAAAGCCAGGGCCCACCAGAAAGAGACCAGAGGAAATTTCCTGACTCACTTGCATAGCAACAATTCATGAGCACTGAAGATAGATGAAGTGTGACTGCAGAGTCATGCGAGTGACTGGGCTTCTCCCCGCAACAGAACTCTTACATGTCAACGAGTGCTGACCCCTTCAAGCGAGTCCTCAGAGAACCTGCATGCTTATTGCAGTGAGGTGATTGGTCTGGAAGCACTTTTGGATTTCCCTTCAGGGGAGAGTGTTCTTTTGAACGTCCTTGATGGTGACAACCTTTGTCCTTTGAGGGTGGATTTGATTTTTGGCAATAGTACAATGTATTCACAGTAGACATCTGTTGGTTTTTGTCTACTCAGAATCCTTTTCCCCAAGTAATGGTTGGAGAGATTGCATTTCTTCTATTGTTTGTTTTGTCTCTGAAGGCTCTTGAGGAGAAATAGTTTCAAAAATGTCTTGGGAAATGGCCACATTTTCCCCATTTTGGTAACTGAACCCATATTTACCTTGGGTGACTACTCCTCCCCCACTAGGCCTAAGTTGTTTAGGTGGGCTGACTTGGCCACTAGCTCCAAGGGGACAGATATGTGGCTGAGGCCTGGCACAGCAATTGATTCCACTAAGACACCACTGTGGCAATGAGTTCTGGAATTTGGATTTGAGCTGTTGGGAAGAGAATTTCTCATTTTGCTATGATGTAGGCATGAAACTACTGGCCACCAGCTTGCTGTTCCAAGGGGAGAGCCTGCCTAAAAATGGAGACAACACAAAAGAAAGAAGTTTTGAGAAATGAGCGATGATGATACACATGTATGTGCACATATGTATACACCTATATAATGAGAGAGATCAAGTCCCAGATCCAGATGTACTTGCAGAAAAACTCTCCTGGGCTTCTTTTGTGTCATGAGCCAATAAACTCCCCTTTTGCCTGGTAGGTTTGATCTGGGTTTCTACCTTACAACTGAGCCCTGACCAATCCAGTAGAACAGAGCCAGGTCTGGTGAAGGTATTCACTCATCAAGCAAGGAGTAAGAAAGGCACTGAGACACTGATGACAAATTTCTACTCAAGAAACATTCATTGACCACCTGCTAAGTATTAGGCCGAATAGACGAGATGCTGAAATAAACTAGTCAGTTCAGTATGGCAAGGTGCTTTCAGCCGACAAAAGAGACTGCTTTTCCTCATTTGCCCACAGGGACTCACAGGGCCATTCCCAAGGAGGAGTTCCCGATGGGAACGCCTGTGGTAAAGACGGCGCTCTGGAGCATTGTCAGAGCGTGTTATTAGTTTCCCAAGGTGACTAATTTTTTAAGAAGACAACAATTATTTGAGGCTATGAATTCTACCGTTTTAAAAATAGAATTCTATTTTCCTCTGTGTTCATACCTGCTGTGGAACATGAGAACACAGGAATTCTGTGTAGGGGAGCAAGCACAGGATGGTTAGCACGTAATACTCCATAAATTTATTTTGGGGTGGCGAGGGACTCCTGACCCGTGTGAGACCTCACATTGGAGTGGGAGGGGCAGTGAGTGTCACCAGTGCTAAATCTAGTTTTCTCAGCAGCATTTCTGTCGGTTGAAGAGGTTCTTCCTCATGTCAGCTTTTTTGGTCTATTCTTAGGATGCAACATCCAGAATAATCTAGTGTGATTTTGCCCTGAAATGAGTAAGGTGAGATTTCTTTGGTGACAAGGTGTGTGATCCACTCAGAAAAAGAATAAGTGACTTTATTGCAGGGCGCTTGGGCCAGCAGCCCTCACCATCCCTCATGGGCCTCATGCTCCCACCTTCTCCTGGTGTCTCTGCCTCCCTCTGCATCTGCTCTCTACACCAACCAGCTTCTCCTCTTTCTGCCGAGAAGCTTCTGCTGCTGACTCATGGTTGCTACTTCCTCATCACTTCAGGCTGCACAGACCACAGCTCTCAGGAACCTGACTCTCCAACTTCAGCTCCCAACTTGAACTGGCAAATTCCTTCCATGTTCCTTAGTTCACATTCCTGAAGGGGACAGACTGATCAGTCTAGTTTATAGTTTTGAGACAGATTACCCAGAATCACCAGCTAGCTATGGGGCAGCTGAGATTGGGATGGGGTGATAGCATGTGGAGCCAAAGGAGAACACCAAAGAAGCAGGAAACCTTAGGGGTGGGGGTGAGTGGGGCAGGTTCCACGGCCAGCCTGCCCAGCGCAGTCCTGCTCCGTGTGCCCGTCTTTCCCCACAGGCCTTGGTGAAACAGGCTCTATAGACAGGCTTAGTAGCTGGCATTTTTAGGTCATGCAAATGTTCCTGTTTCTAGTGATACCAACTCTTAGAATTTTGCAAAGGTTTTGTGAAAAGACAGAAAAAATGTCACCTCTTCTTCAGCAAGTAGAAGAAACCATGATCAGAAGAAGCAACAGGTGATGGCAGTGGGTGGGGCAATGGAAAGTTAATCTATGGGAGGACAAAGAGAAAATAAAGAGACTGTCTGGAGAACCAGTTTGGGACTAAGCAATATACCTCAGAGAGGTCTTCAATACTATGCCCTAGACCCACAGCTGCCAGTGGTTCTACCCTCACCTGCCCACTCACAACCCAGAGCCATATTAGGTCCCATAGGTCAATATTTTAGGCACCCTATTGCTGATGTAGGCCAGTCTGGGGAGCTTGCCACCATTTATGACCTTGCTGCTAGAGAAAGATGCATCCTCAGGGTTGAACAACTGCCTGACTTACAAATGGACTTGTGGGACATAATTGCTACTAAGATTGGGAACTGCCTATAAAAAGATAGCAATCTGGGACTTTCACTTGAGAATCACTAGAGAGTCAACAGATCAGGAAGATACTTCTGCTTGCCTTTCCCACAACCAACTTTGCTCCAAGGAAGACAGTGCTACCAGGGTTTAGCTAGCTTTAAAGAAGTGACTTTAACCATGAGCTAATAGAGATTTTCATGGTTTCTAGCCAAGGGATTAAAGGTAATTCCAAATTTTGGAGCCAAAGTGATAAGAGAGTAGGAGCTGCTCTTTTGGGAGAGAGAAGACAGCCGTATCTCTTTGCCTCTCTGCTTCTCTCTAGCTTCCAGGAGGGGCAGAGAGGCGACCTCCCCCTCTCTCCTGAATTCCTTCTGTGCATTCCCCCAAGAGGCTGGTTATGTCAGAAGGGCCGGGGCTGTGCCGCCTAGTAAAGAATGTGTTAGGCAGCTTTAGGCCAAAAGAGCTCAAATTTAAGTGTGATCAGAAACACCTGGTGCAGTGGTAAATGATCCAGACCCTCTCCTGGAATTTGGTCAGCAGGTCTGGGGTGTGGCCCAGGAACTTGGATTTTTAAATGAGTAACCCAGATGATTTTGGCAAAGAGAGTTTGTGTATCACATTTGAGAAAGAAAGCCTGGACCCTGGGGCAGAATCTGGCTCCCCTGCTAAGATAAGGGTGTGTGTGTGTGTGTGTGTGTGTGTGTGTGTGTGTGTGTGTGCGCGCGCGCGCGCGATGGCGCGCGCGCGCGCGCGCGCGCGCGTGCTTGCCCTGCTTTAGTTCTGGGCTCCATGGGAGTCTCTCGCCCAAGCCAAAGGATTGGCTCCTTCCTACTTAGCTCATAAGAGTTCAACATTTGAATTTGGGGCCAAGGCCACGTGGAGTAATGGCTCCCGCTAGTCAGGCCATAGCCCTCTGAGCCAGCGTTTCCTGGGTAGAGCAGTGGTTCTCAACCTTCTTGTACTTTGGAACTACCTGGGGAGCTTTAAAAGATGCTGATACCTGGGCCCCACTCCAGAGAATCTGATTTCATTGGTCTGGGTACAGTCTGGATATTTAGGATTTTTTAAAGCTCCTTGGGTATTTCTAATGTGCAGCCAAAGTTGAGAAACACTGTGGGAGGGAAAATGATTTTCATTTTCCTGGAGCCCTGGCTAAAAGCAATCTTAATATTTGCTTTTTAACACAATGGACACCATAGAAGAAATCTTATATTTGCCTTTCTGCAAGGCAAAACAAAAAAATATCAACAATATATGAGAGCTAATATCTTGAATAGTGTTTACTTGTAAACATAATCAAGGATAATGAAAATATTCTTAGTCAGGCTTCTTTTGTCTTTTGACAAGAAAAAAGGGCATGGCATGATATAACTCAGAATTCTCTAAAGCATTTCAGAGATAAAGTCAACTACAACAATGCCTCTGGCTTCAAAAGCTTTCCTAAAGAAACAGGAAAGTGTTAAACATTTCTGCTTTCTTTCTCTTTTTCCTGAGACCTAGCTGATCAGATTCATAGTTGATGCAGGTACAGCATTTCAGGAATATCTATAGTTTCATTCTTTTCTAGAAATAGGTGAATGAATTTAATAGCAAACATGTCAGTGGACTATAGCTTTTGAACAAATGGACAACCGAATTCTGATCATTAAAGGAACAATGACTTTATTAAATCTGTAATATTCTGATACGTTCACACAAGTTTAGTGACTAGTTTGCTTTAAGCTGTTTTTTCATAACAATCTGGTGTATTTGGATTTTGCGAAAATTAAACTATCTCTTGTCAAAATACCGTGAAATTCTGTATTTAAGGATGATGACATTTATCTTCGAAATAGGCTACACAGGGCTATGTCTGAACTAGGTTGGATCCCTGCTGAAAAGTTTGAGACCATAAGTGTGTGCCCAAATTAAGAGTTCTAAACTGGGGGTCCTTGTACAGAGCAATCCGTGGACTTTAGGGAGGCCCACATACCCTCTGAAACTATTTTGAATATGTATGCTTCATTCTGTTTTCCTAGGAGAACGTCTATAACTTTTATCAGATTCTCAAAGGGTTTGTAATCACAAAAGATTAGGACACAGAGTTCTATATATCTAAATAGAGACTCCTCCGCTCTAGTCCCCTTCAACACAGTGTGTTATTGAGAACAAGATATAGAAAAGGAAAAATAATAATAACGTACTTGGCTCTTCTACCCTGCTCTTCTCCGGGCCAGGATTATAGATGTTTATGTAACGTACTGACATCCATTATGTCCTAGCTGAAATTGATTTGCTATAAACGAGCATCAAAGAGACCAGCAGTGGCAAAGATTCTGACTTTTGTTTCTTTTGCTGTAGTTTCCATACAATTCCAAGAAGAGTGGGTGGTTCTGACCAGCTGGGAAAAACCGATAGTGGCAGAGGGAGACTCTCTGCTTTTAGTATACAGAATGGGTACAGCTTTCTAATTGTAGGGCAGACAGTAAACTTAATATCTTCCCAGCTGATTCCTGTTCCTGCATCTAATTAGATGGTGTCAGCTCGCAGTGCTCATTGTCAAAGGCTGCAAATGCAGTAAAGGTGTACCTACCTTTAATCACACCCAACACAGGGAATTGGGGCTTTTTCAAAATAATAAAGAGTAATGGCTTTATGAAAAAATTACTTTAAAGTTTTCTTAGTTTTAAAATTTATTCAACTTTTACAAATATTAATTTGAATTCCTTTTTGGGAATATAAGGGAAAACAGTTTTCTTCTAGGTGAGATTTAGCCTCATTATGGGGAGGAATGTGATTTTTGTTAAAACAATATTTTTAAATAAAATTTATCTAACGTTATATAGTTTTATCTTTTCAAGACATTAGAGTAGGAAAGATATATAGCTAAATTTTCCCCTGGGGTGAAAAATATGATGCATAAAGTTAATTTTTTTATTATCAAGGTTAATTCCAAAATATATGATCAGTATACAGTAGTTTTCATGGAGATTAAAGGAGTGACAATTTCCTTTGTACCTATTTAGATATGAGGCTAAACTACCATGTTTTTGTAAACCTTAATGTAATTATAATGGTTTTAGCTTTCAGGAAAGTTGGTCTGCATTTGCCTTAAACAAGAAAAAAAAGAAACTTTATTTAAAATTGAAAAAACTGGTTTCTTTAATTTGAATTATTAGACTAAATGTAAAATAAAATACTTTTAATGTTGTAGATATGGAAATACCTATAAGAGTTGAAAATCGACACTGCTGCCATTCTTAAATTTGAGTGAACAGGAACCAGCTAAAAATTGGTTTGTATTTGCTTCTGGTTTTCTAATCAATTGATTGACCTAAGCCATTTTCAAAGAGAGATGGCAATGTCTTATCCCTTCTTTAAGGAAGATTCCAGTAATTTAAACTTAGAAATGACACTACATTTGAACTACTGGTGGCTTATGTTCTTGAACAATAAGAAAGACAGCTAAAGATTCCTTCTCTCTAATGCATGAGAAATGAATCAAATGCAAGCACTATTAAATGCTAATAATTTTTCAAAGGGTTTTAAACTTTAAAATGCCAGTAACTTTCTCCATTATAGATACATCACTGCAGTAGCAAAAATAACAACAAATCAAGTTATCTATTTGCAAATTAAAAATGAACATAACTGATTGTAGGACCCTAAAAATTGGATATTAGTTCTTCTTGAGGAATATGAGTGAGAGTACTATTCTAGGTGACATTTATCCCCATATGGAAGAGTGTAGATTTTAAAAAATTATTATTACAATAGCATTTTAAGCCACATTAAATTTGTCTAGTGTTTTCATACTATTACCACTTTAAGATCTTTGATAGTGGGATGTCCAGATAAAATTCCCAGTGTAGTTTTGGATTATACCTAGTAAAGTGTAAACTATCTCTAAGTGTACAAAGTTTAGGAAGAAACTCTGACTCTTGGATATTTTTTAAAAAAATCCATATTGTTTATTTAATCTCAAGTATTTTTAAAAATTACCATCATGCTATTTTCTGCAGTCCTAGCTGATGTTCTTTTGGGAGATGGTACACTGGCCCATTCTTTGAAACAAATATATAATTTAGCAAGGCATATGTCTTTAGGTTGGAGCCAGGCCTGGAAAATATTTTTCAAATGATTCTATCTCCATCCTTTCAGTCTGAGGTGAAACTATTGAGAGTGTGATGGGAAAATTGCATCGAGTGGGATGTTGGATCCTGCAAGGTTCTACTACTCTCAGATTCTGTGAATAGAAGGGGTGGGAAGATTAGTACAGCCTTCAGGTAGTAGCTATAGGTGCTAAAGCCTCCCATAACCTCCTTCAGTGAGCTTCCTAATGTTAGAGTCCGGCCTCTGCCACCCTCAGGGGCAGCTGGGACCAGGCCTTGCTAGTGATAGCCACAGAGGGCGGTGAGGCTCAGCTGATCATCACTGGGTGAGGAAGTGTCAGGATCACTGTAGATCTGAGTCAGGGCTAAACTCAGGATTTCTTTCTTTTCTTTGTAAAACCGTAGTTCTTGTCCTGCTTTCCTGGCTTCCTCCAACTCCCTCAGGGCCATTCGTAGCTCTTGAGAGAGAATTCCTGGCGACTCCCGCTCCTTCATGATCCAGTCCAGGGCCATGTGGCTGCGCATCTTTTCATCTAGGGAGTACTGGGAATAGTAGGAGATGACTTCCTGGGAGCCAAGAAACAAAGTCCAGAGTGTCAGTAAAGAGCCACAAAGGCACCTGTGCTCATGGCCTTTCAATACCTTGCTTTCTTTGCCTTCACCACTCCTGACATGCATGGGGGTTTTACCAACAACCAAACCTCTCTGATGTTCACAAACTGAAGCCAAATCCCACAACATACCTCTTAAAGGAAATGAAGGGCTAAGCTGGTACACCAAACCAAGGTCACTCCAGGTTGAGTCAAAACAGTACCACCAGGAGTGACTCAGTAATGTTCATATAACAGAGCTCTGACCTCACTAGTGTGGGAGATCAAAATTGGCCACCCTGAAATATGTCTCTTTACCTTGATTATTTTCTCTGACAGACATTTGACCTCCCCCAAACTGCCTAAAGAATTTAACATAGAAGACCTGTTCCAGGAAGGAGCCACTACCATATGATGGCTGTAATATAATGTAAAATAGATGTTACAATAGGAAAGGCACCACAAACCCATCTTATCAAAAATTCTGTCTCTTCCTGGCCACATTCTCTAGGTGGCCCTGTAAAAGGGTTGTCAGACAAACGTTTACATTTGTAAAGGTATCTCCCTCTGTGTACTTGGGAGGGCAGGATGACCTTATCTCTGGAAACTCTTATCAGGACAGAAGGAGAAGACTTAAATCTACATACCCTTGATTGCTATGCTTTCTGGTAATCTCCCATAGCTGTCTCCTTCCCCACCCCCCCAACATCCTCCTTTGTCTTTAGCTGAAGATAGTATTTAAGATGAGAATCTCTGCCATTTTGTTGAGAAACTCAGTTTCCCTGGTTTCTCCCATGTATACATGTTATTAAACTTGGTATTATTTTATTCTGCTAACCTGTCTTTTAATTATTTGGCCAGCCATAAGAACCTTAAGGGAAAGGGCAGAGGGGGATTCTCCCTCTTCCCTGACACTAGAAAATAGGTCTTCCTATTTTGCATTCCTATAACTATTGTTATATATAACTAAATGAGGTATGAGCATTACCTCATTTATTCATTGAACTCTTCTGCCCAGCATTATCTCCTTTGGCAAGGCAGAGAGAGGGAAACAACTATATGGAAGGATTTGGGCAGAACTGGGTTTGATCACACCCATTGCAGAAAACAGGAAGCTTTGAGTCAAGAGAACCTCAGGGCAAGACTTAGAAACCAAGAGAGTCAACTTTCTAACTGCTGTGTTGTTAACATAAGCAAGATGACAGTTCAATTGGCTCACAGAAACTACAGGAAGAACTTTAAAAATGTATTATAGAATGTAGGGATTATTGTTTTTGATATCGTTATGGTACCTTCATGGTACATTGTCTCTTACTTCTGCAAACAATTAAAAATTAGTCACTACCTGTCAATTCTTGTGTGCAAAATTTGCCAATACACTGTAACGTCATGTATAGGTTTGGTGGATACACTTTAAGAATATTGTGTGGAGTGGATGCATTGCTTATTTTTATTTTCAAGGACATATGGTATTGGGGCCAGCCCCGTGGCTTAGCGGTTAAGTGTGCGTGCTCCGCTGCTGGCGGCCCGGGTTCAGATCTGGCCATGCTGAGGCCGCGTCCCACATACAGCAACTAGAAGGATGTGCACCTATGACATACAACTATCTACTGGGGCTTTGGGGGAAAAATAAATAAATTTAAAAAAAATTAAAAAAAAAAAAGAACATATGGTATTTATTTATGACCCTAACAAATTAAAAACAATCATGGAAAAGTGTTTATAACCAACCCGGCATATTTCAAAGGCCTTTTATAAAATCAAAGGAAAAGAAAAAAAATAGCCAAAGCCATTGTCAGCTACTCATTTCTTTTCCATCTTCAACATTTTGAAAGCCAGACTTTCTAAGCAAAGAACAACTAAAAACTCTGGGGCTGCAGAGCATGGAGGACTCTAACATCCACCCTCATCTTGCTGACTAGTCAAGGCTTTGATCCTCATACAAATCTCCCCGTTAGCAAATATTGGAAAATAAACTACCATCTTTCAACGTCTCGTGGTGGGTAAAGGAAGGATTAATCTTGGAGGGTAGGAGGTGAAAACCATCAACTACACAGGAGAGGGTTGGCCTTTGCCATTAAACCAGGGAGAGGGTGCTTCTCATAGGTAACAAAGCAATAGTGAGACCCTGTCTCTGAAAAATAAAGAAGAAACTTCCAAGCCAAAAAATTGGGGTGATTGAATGCCAGCTTGCCCACCTTTATAATCATTCCTGTTGTCGGTTAGGCACTTTTGGTGGGGTTGAGAAAAATCCTCCCACTACAACTACCTTTATGTCTTCTCAGTGAGGAGGTCCAGAAGCAATGCATTCTCAGTTTCTTTCTGCACCGGAGAGTGGAAGAGGGCACAAATTCTAGCAGGCAGGGCAGATGCATGGAGTGGATTCAGCGTTTGCCTTAGAAACTAAGTCTGTCTTAATGATCCCTCCATTCTGGCATTGAGTACAGGTGGTATCTAAACCAATCCCATGCCCAGTCAACGTTCTGCTCAGTGTGCATATTGGTCAGTCCTTGACTCAACTGGACTGTTATATATTTTTTTTCATGTGTCCTCTGCTCTTACTCGGTAAATATGGTACCAAATTTAAACAGAGAAAAATCCAATAAAGGAAATCTCCTAGGAAGATGATGAGCCATCTGCTCAGTCCATACAACACAAACCCATTCTTGATTGGAAAATCTCACCTGTCGGGAACACTTTGTTTCACGAAGGGCTTTCAGGCTTCCATTCCAGTGCAATAGTTGGAAAATGGTCATCAGCTCCTACAAAACCCAAAAGGCTGTCATTAGTCTCAAAGCAGAAATGTGAAAGAAAGTGCCTCAATGAGGGCTGAGCAGGGCATAACTCTCATCCCCAAATATATGAGGGGAATAGAATATACCATATTGTCAGAGCACTTTGAGACTTTTCAAAGACCAGAGTCCCCAGACTTCTGGAGCATTCTTCCTCCCCCCAACCCTGGCTGTATCCATACTTGCACAATAAAATGACTAAATGATTGACAAATATCTTAAACATTAAAAATGGATGTGCTCTAACAATTCTACACCCAAGAAGTGATGTAAATATACCAGCACATCTGAGAATAATGTATAGGCAAGGTTATTCATTGCATCACTTTTTGAAATTGCTCAAGACTGGGAATATTTTAAATGTTCATTTTTTTTTAATTGATGTTTTAATAGTTTTTAACATTGTGAAATTTTGGGTTGTACATTTTTGTTTATCCATCACCATATATATGACTCCCTTCACCCCTTGTGCCCACCCCCCACCCCCATTGCCCCTGGTAACCACAATATAGTTTTCTCTGTCCATGTGTTGGTTTCTATTCCACATATGAGTGAGATCATACAGTGTTTGTCTTTCTCCTTCTGGCTTACTTCACTTAACATAGTACCCTCCAGACCCATCCATGTTGTTGCAAATGGGACGATTTTGTCTTTTTTTATGGCTGAGTAGTATTCCATTGTATATATATACCACATTAAATGTTCAATTTTAAAGTCGTGGTTAAATAGAGTCTGATAATGAAGAGTAGCAGAATATGCCACCTCGAAATATGACTGTGGAAGTTCAGGACATACCACTTCAAACTATGCCACTTTGGGATATTGATTATTTTGAGCTATAGGCACTTGAAAACAACAAATGCAGAGAGAGGCTTTCTCTGAACTCCCCTTTATCTGCCTAAAGACAGATCCTCCAAAAGGAACTCAACTGTCATAATCCCCTCCTGAGGAATTTCATCAACCAGGGAAGAGGGACTCTTTTCACAGGAGAGGGAACTAGAAGTCCACACCACACCTGGACACACTTTGTCACAAACTGTCATACCTCCCATCTATTCTTCTAAGGACTCACTCATCTTTCCTAAAAATTATTTACCCTCCCCTAAGAGGCCTACACCCTCTCTCCTCTTTCCCTATTAAGATGGTATTTAATCCTGAATTCTAAGCCACCTCAGGGAGTTACTCATTTTCCCGAGTCTCTCTCGTGTATACATAAAGTATACGTTAATAAATTTCTGTTTTTCTCTTATTAATCTGTCTTTTATTACAGATTATTTATGACTGTAGAAGTTCAGGACATGCCACTTCAAACTATGCCACTTTGCGATATAACTCAGAAGAGTAGAGGGAAAATTATTTTTCCTCCCTTACAATACATTTATACTATTGCTGAATACTTTGCAGTCATAAAGAAAGCATGAGACGGCTCTCTATGTTCTAATATAAAGAATCTCTATGATGTGTTGTTAAAATAAAAGCAAGGTACACAACAGTGTATGCTGTGTGCTACGACTGGATTTAAAAAGGATAGAAGATCACTATAAATATTTACTTGTAAATGCCTAGGATAGTTCTGGCGAGATACAAAAGAATCGGCTAACATTAGTTGCCTCTGGGGACAGAAAAGGAAAGCCTGGGGGGGCAGGAGTGGGACATTCTTTTGCACCTTTTGAGTTTTGAATATGTGATAATATTACATATTAAAGAAAACAATTTAAATTACAAAAATTTAAGCCAAAAGATACATGTATAAATATAAAACATATAATGGACAAACTACAGAAACGGTAAAATACTCCTAAATTTATATATTCAGTTAAGAAAATGTCTTAAAATGTGGACAATGAGGTTGAATTGACATTAAAACCCACCCATAGTCTCCACATCCAATGGCCTGGGCTGGGCACAGCGTGAAGCCTTTCTATCAGCACCATCCTTTCCTTGCGTGATAGCAAGAGCAGGCTAAGTGTGTCAACATACTGAAGATTTAATTTTCCTAATGTGATTAGAGCTAGCAGTCATCCACTGACATTATCTGCATTTCTTTTTTTTTTTTTTTTCTTTTTTGGTGAGGGTGAGGTTTATTGTAGATTAATAGCACAAACCACAACCACATATTATTAGAAAATAATACAATTAAGGAAATTCTTGATCATGAAACTAGTTATGAAAACTTAACATTTAGACAAATGTCCTACTGCCCATTCAAAAAAGCTGACTTTTATTAACTGGCTTTACCTTTGCTTGCTCAGAAAAAAGTTTTCATTATGAAAACCAGGAGACTCAAAGTCACTCTGAGATTTCAGACATCTTAAAATTATTAGGTAAATTTTAAAGCTATAAGATTATCAGAAGAGCAAATGACACTCTTCTCATGTCTAAAATTGCCATTAGAAGGTAATGTTTTTCTTTTTTTCAGTTTGGGATCCACTTTGAGATTCTGTCTGTGTTCCAATGCACAGTAAGCACCCCGAGAGCCCACAGGCACCTCAGTAAAAGCAAAACCATTTGTTTCCACCAATTAAAATAAGACATAGATACCAGCTGAATTACCCTCGCTGCCCCAAATGGAGACCCACCGTCTGCCAAGGGTCCTGGGTCCAGCGCCCAGGGAAGCCACCCCTCTCATGCCCTCTCTCCTCCACTTCTTCCCGCCCTTCCACCCAGATTTGCACTCTCACATCACTATGCTAATTTGGAAAAGTGGAAGTGGTCTGTTCTATAACCAAATCTTGCCTAATCAGCTGTCACCGCTGAGCCCCAGCGGCCTAGGAGGGTAAATTTGTGCTGCGCTTCTCATCATACCCTCAAACCTACCCCATGAACACTTTGCAGCCATAAAAATAAGTAGGAACACTCTTTACAGCCTGATATGAAACAGTCTCTTTGGTGTTACAGGAGGGCCAATACTTACAAATAAGACATTTCTTTTCGTTTCATATTTTATCTTAAGACCCCACTTGAATTTTGTATTCTATTGTATATGCCCATTTTTTAAAAAAAGAAAATAAATACCACCTCCACTCCTCTACCTGGCCCCTTCTGCCCCCAATCTTCATGCAAAGTTGACAACCAGGAAGATACACTGAGTTTGTTCTGCAGTTTCCAGTAGTCCTCTTGCCATTGTCCTTGTGTCATTGTGGTCCAGTTTGAGAAACAGCCTATTGTTAATGGGGCTCTCAATTCCATCCGCTGACAGTTGTTGCCTTAGCAACATACTCTTCTTCCTCCAAGGTCTTCTAGGCTCTCATTTTTACCTATACTCTAACCCCCTTCCAGAGCAACTCCTGTCATTCCACCCTGCAATCCCTCTAAGACTTTAGAACTCACATTGCTGCTGTGAACAGAACCAGAAACCTTTCTCATGTCTCCTGGCAACGCACATCTCTCAAAAACATCCCCAGAGAGACTTGAACTGTTTTGGCCCACAGGAGAGGATCATCCTCCTGCCCCCTCTGGTTTGTCTAAATTTCTATTCCATCACCAAGCAGTTTTTTTCTCTGAAGTAACACAACTGCTGCTTCCTCAGTGTTGCTTTTGTTCCTAAAATCTCCTAGGGAAGATGACCTGCTTTCTGCCTTCTTCCATTATGTCCTGGTCTAGTTCTTGCTCTCTTTGGGAGAGATATTAATCTTGCCATCATTATGTAAAGTATATTGAGATAGTTCCACATTCTTCCCATCCCACTTGTTTGTTTCCATTCATAAGACCAAATTCCATATCTTCAGATCTTCCTGAAGCTGAATGAACAATTGGCTCAGCCCCAGGAAATCCTGTCAGGCTCTCGCAGATTCCATGGGAAATCCTTGCGTTACTGCAGACCAGACTTCTGTGAGGATTTGCTTCCTAGTTTCACCATGCTTCCTCGCTGTCTGGTCTTTCCAGTCCCGTTTTCTCCCTGTCGAAGCCTTGTCGCTTTAATTCCTTAAAGTGAGCTCTCTGTCCTGCTCTCACTAAAGTCCTTGTGCTGGGTTGTTCTGTGGGCTGATCTAGAAGCCTGGGGAGTCTGGCTGGGCTGACAGAAAAACAAGAAGCTGGCCTTACAGGTTGGGCTGGGACTAGGGTGAGGTGAGTGAGGCAAGATTTAAGGTGAGTCATGCAATTCAGCGTCTTTTATTTAAAGGTCTGTCTTTATTTAAAATTTCAATTTTGATCATCATGACTTTTTGCACATTAATTTAGAGTTTTAAAAATATTGCATTATAATATTGTTTGTCTTGATTACGGAGTTTTTTGGAGCTTCTTTAAATGTTGTGCCTGAGGTGAAGGCCTAACTCTGCTCACCCTAGTCTCGGGCCTTCTCGTGGGTCTGTCTCAGGAATGAGGTGGCTTCATGAGCTTGTGATCTGTGCAGTCACACAGGGCCCTGTGCTTGGTTAATGCTCTGCTGTCTTGAAACCCTTAGTAATTTTTGAACAAAAAGCCTTGCATATTTTCCTTTTTTTTTTTTTTTTTTGGTGAGGAAGATCAGCCCTGAGCTAACATCAGTGCCCATCTTCCTCTACTTTATATGGGACACCGCCACAGCATGGCTTGACAAGCGGTGCATCGGTGCGCGCCCAGGCTCCTAACCCACGAATACCGGGCCACGGAAGGGGACTGCTTGTCAACCGCTTGCACCACCGGGCAGGCCAAGCCTTGCATTTTCGTTTTGCACCAAATTGTGTAGCCAGTCCCAGTCAGCAAAGTAAATTTAAAATCGAATGGTGAATCGAGCCCTGTGCTTTCTTTCTCTTCAGGAAAAATTGCCGCTGTAGCTTTCATTCTACAGCTCTCCTGGTTCATTTTGCCATTCATTCAATTTAAACCAATAACTGGGAGCCGGCTTTGTGGAGTAGTGGTTAAGTGCGTGCGCTCTGCTGCTGGCGGCCAGGGTTCGGATCCCGGGGGCGCACTGACCCACCGCTTGTCAGGCCATGCTGTGGCGGCGTCCCACATAAAAGTGGAGGAAGATGGGCACAGACGTTAGCTCAGGGCCAGTCTTCCTTGGCAAAAAGAGGAGGATTGGCATGGATGTTATCTCAGGTCTGATCTTCCTCACAAAAAAAAAAACAAAAAAAAACAACCCAACAACTGGGCTCTGTCCTCACGGTGCTTCCTGGTATTGCCTCCTATTAGAAACAATGTTTGGCCTTTTAGCTACTTTGTGGGGAGAAAATGCACACAGCTTCCCTCTGGAACTATGTCTGGGAGACTGGCTTGGTTGGTTCTGTGATTCATCAGAAATAAGAAAAACAAACACTGTAAACGGAGAACTTGAAAAACAGGTGGGCACCATCTCCCCACCCAAGAGAATGGATTTAAGAGGAAATTTGTTTATGGGACGAGGTTTTAAAAGTCGACCTGGAGAATTTAGCAAAGATGTAAATAAACAACTCTTTCTTGGATTGCATTAGGCTTCAGAATAAATATATTAACCAGCTTCAGTCAAAGTCTGCCTCGAATCTGACCTTGACAAGACCCAGTGGCTAGTGCTGTCGCCATCCCTCCCCCCAAACAGCAGGCAGTTTTCTGTATGGCACCCCAGCTTCCCTCCCACGAAGTGAAGGTAAGCAGAGGCCTATCACATTTCCTCTGAGCGCTGCCTCCTTGACGGCTCCCCTGGAAAGGCTGCGGGCAGTCAGGAGACACCAGCCTTGTTTTTATATGGTATAGTCATCCATAACCAGATACAAACACACATCTACTACCCACCAGGGGTACTCAATTGCTGTGTCGGCTGCAAACAGCCCAGGTCTGTGGTCAATTCCCATCATGTGCAAAAACAAGCCGATGCATTTAACCCAGGCCACCAAGGAATGTGCCCAGACCCAGCAGGCAGCCCAGAGCTGGGGGAAGGAAAAGGGATGTGCTCCACAGCCCTCCTCCTGGGTCGCCAGCATCCCTACCGCGAGGAAGGAGTTTGGATTTTTCCTGCCCTCACATCTTCCTCTTCCTTTGTCCACCATCCTGCACTCAGCCTCCATTATGAGAATTTATGAAGCACTTCCACAGTATGATTCAACTATTATTTCACATATATAAATACCTTACTACATACACCACACAGAAAACATACAGCCCATAGCAAGGCAATTAATGTACCACTAAAAGGTGGTTGAATACAGCCTTTCACAGTACTTGAATGGAATTTTAAGAATTTTTTTAAAAAAATCTTGTCCTCCTCATCTTTGACAGACTAACCCAATTGCACTCAAAAATCATTTGTAATTTTCTGAAAAAGGCTACTAAATCACATATAAGCTACTATGTATGGGGGCTGGCAATGTTCATTGTATAATAAAAGAAGCACAATATTCTTTTGTTGGGGTTGAGAGGGGAGGAATTAAAATATATGAGGTTCTTGGTTGGAGAAATTGCTGTGCTAGAGGCTTTATAAATGTCATATTATGTAAGTCCCACAAAAGTCCTATACAATGGGCATTATGATTCTTATCTTATAGATGGGAAAACTGAGTCTCAGAATGGTTCCGTTCCCAGGTGGCATTCGGTAGAGCAGGTTTCACGCATGGGTCTGTATGATTTTTTAAAGTTTGTGTTCTTTCTCTTGTGTTATGCTCCCCTCTTTAATTTGTTTTGTCTGTTTGACTTTAGATTGTTATGGAAAAATAAATAAAAGGACCTTTACATTTCCACTCCTTTATGCTACAGCAATAGCCCCGAAGCGTTTAGTGTAGGGAGCTACCATGTCCTCATCTGAAACCTTAGGTTAGATCAAGTTGTCAAGGGAACCCATCCGGTAGCCTCTGGCATTTCAAGTAAAGCCCTTCTTCAGAAATATAGATAATAACAGTTGTTAACCTTCACTGAGCATTTACCACATGCCAGGAACTGTTCTGGACTCTTTCTACATTGCCCCGTGTAATCCTCACAATGGCACTGCGAGGGGCGCCACTACAGTGATTCTCCCTGATTTGCATACAAATGAGGAAACGGATTTAGAGGTGAGGAGCAGAGCCAGGATGAAACGGACCAGCCCACTGCAGCCTGGGCTCAGAACCCCGGGCTGAGGCCTGCCCCTGTCCACTCCAGACGGGAGGCTTTAAGGATGCCCGGTCCCTTCCAAACCAAGACACGCAACATCAAAGCTCAGAGAGACCACGGCCACTTAAGAAGAAAACCAGATGACTGAGATCTTCCCAGGATAGGGGGAAGAAAGAGTATTTTTGTCTCAATCAAACCAAGGACTGATGAGGAAAAATGTTGATTTTTAAAAATGGGCAGGAGGGACGTATCCACCTGAGAAGGGGCTATGCCATTGCAGTCAGGAAAAGAGTCTGAAAGGTACCAAGAAAGGTATTTGAAAGTTGGTGGCTTCAGGCCTCAGCTGTAACACCATTGTAACTTATACCACGATGAACATTTTTGTCCATAAAACTTTATATGTCTGATTGCTTCTTGGAATCTAACTCTGTAATCTCCACTTACTTCTTGGAATCTAACCTAAAAAATTGAAATACTGGGGGTAAAGGCTCCTCATTCTAACAATTGATTCCTACTAGCATTCCACATATACGGATGTTCAGGTACATTTCCATTTAGTTTTTTAGAGGGCACACGTTTCATGCCCAATCACTACTGAATTTTCATCTGCCTGACCCAATATAGGATAATAGTCGGGAGTGTGAGCTCAGAGATCAGACTGCCTAGTCTGAACCTCGGTTGTGCCGTGTGCTGAGTGATATGGCACACTTCCTCCAGTAAGGACATGGGGATAATGAATACTCATATGTTCACTGTGAGGGTTAAGTTATGATAATATTTGTTAAATGCTTAGCACAGTGCCAGACAAAGTAAGCATCCAGTAAGTGTCAGCTATTATTATTCTTATTGTTATTAACGTAATTATTTAATTTGCAAATAATAGGTAATATAGTTCTTCAGCTGTACTATTGCTTGTCAGCAGCAGATGAAAAAGGGGTTACAGCTTGCTAAATTTTTGGATTTAGTTAACCATAGGAGGTGGCAGATCGTGTTTAACAGAAATACCAGAACTGTGGGGGGCGTTGTTTAACGCACATTGCAGTCACCTTCATCTATGACTTCCGAAAATTAAGAACCAAATGGTCACAACCAATACCTCAAACTGTTTGATTTGGTTTAAAGGGGGATTTTGTACTGAAAAGCGGGTGTAATGTTACAGGATCATAAGACGGTGGTCTTTCCCACTTGTTTCTTAGACTAAGTCTTTTACTTCCCTTTAAGAAAGCACAGATTGTGTCTTATTTGCTTGTTTGCTCTCACCTTCTGAGATGGGGCTAAGACAGAGCTTACCATGCTGGATTCTAAGAGGGTTAAATTAAAATGACCAAAACAAAAAAAAGAGTGGATTATTGGGACAGGAGATGTTAGTGATAAGAGTGGCATTCCCCAAGGCCTCTGGATTGTGTAGCAAAATAAACATGTGGCAGGAAGTCTGGTACCTGAAATTCCAGCATGGTCTTCCCCATGTTCGACTCCAACATGTAGTGATAGGCTCCGATGCTGGTGCTGGGGTCGTCCGCGTCATCCAAAGTGCCCTTGGGAAGGAAGCAGAATAGGAAAATATGACAGATTTTTCCTCCTCTTCTTTGAGTGGTTCCTGAATTGATCCTGTGGCCCCACAGTCAGCCTTCTATTGCTGTGCTAACCCTTCAGGTGTGCATTCTACAACGGAGTCTCCAGTTGATATGGGGTAAAATCCTTAATCTCACCTCAGAGTAAAGAGGATTTTGCAATCAATTTGAATCTAGCTTTTGATTAGAATGTTAACTGATTCTATGCTCACTAAAAGAATAACTATCTCAAAGCAGAAATTCCTGTATCCTTGCACAGGGTTTTTGTTGGTGGTGGCATTAGTGTTTGAGTGGTTGCCCTCTAAGGCTGCCTTCATCCGTCGTTGCAATCTTGAAACGCTGACCTTGCTCCATCCGATTCCAACGATAACCAGGCAAGATTATGTAACTGACAGGGAAAGAATTCCCCAGTTGTATGGAGCATTCATATTTTACTGCCATGACTCTTAATGGGAACTTTTCATCATATGCTGGTGTTCAGCCTGGAGACATGGATCTTAGTTTATATTTTTTCGCTTCTGGACCACTTAATCTTTAGGAAACAAGGTGGGTGGGTGATGGGTAGAAATGAAATTCCCCTCCCAGTTGGTTAGGGGGAATGGCAGTAAAAAAGCTAACACAAGCTCTGGAATGGCACTAGGGCCTGCCCTCCCATATCCCGTGGCCTTGGATTCCTGGGAAGGTGGGCAATGGCTTCGTGAGACTGAACAAACAACTGCCAGCATCAGATAGCAGCAAATTTATGGCTTTTGAATGCAATAACATTAACACACTGCTGCTGAAATATTTATGTTGGCTTTGTAAATATCCCGGAGGAAATCCATCCAGAAGCCTGCAAACCATATATATTCTCTTTCCTTAGAAATTTCCATGAAGAAATAATAAATTACATTTACACGGAGGGCCCCTCCCTCCTCCTGAGTAAATTCCACACATATAAATCAGGCATCATTTTCCTAACTTCTCTTCCTCAAATGCACTTGAAATTTACAGGGGAGGAAAATAAAGGCTTCCTTTCATCCTCAGAGCAGATATAGAACAGTCTCCCCACCAGGTCAAACACTCTCTGTCCCCTGCGCCTTCCCTTATCTCTCCTCTGGGTGATAAGAGCATTTATGAGGGGAAAAGAGGCAAAAAGGCCACTGCTAGCGTGATAATGTCTCCTTCGTTATCAGCATCTTCTCCAGAGTGACAGAACCTTTCTAGTCAGATTAAGGGAATCAGAGAATGAAAATCTCAGATGGGGTTTATCCATGCTATGATGAAGCTGGGAGATGGCTAATCCCTTTGGTGCTGCTACCTTCCCGCCCTTGGAGGTCACACAAGGAGACACCTGCCACAGTGAGGACCCGAGGCTTCCTCCGTGGTTTATAGTTTGGAAGTAACAAGGATCAGGAGCTCCCAATAATTCAGGGGGCATATCATCTACTCCTGGATTGCTGAGGAAATGCCTATGTAAATTTTTAAGCCAGAGGTTTTTGCTCTTAAAGCACTTTGTATTTAATTGTGTCCATTACAGAAATTTTCAAAGCTCTCTGAAAGGAGTAATTGATATTAAGCATGATAATTCTAATAGCTAACAAATATTGGGCATACGGCTTTTCCCATATCTAAGCAGTCAGTGTTGCCTTAAAAATACAGATTGCAGGACCCCAGCCTGGCTGGGGAATTGGCACTTTTAATAAGCCCTTCAGATAATTTTTATGATTAGTCAAGTTCAGGAGAAAATGAATTAGTTTATCTCTAGATTAAAGCAGTATTCAATTTCATGCATTCTCAGGCCCTAAAAGAATCAATGCTCCTCAAACAGCAAACATTCAAATAAACAAATCAAGGTGGATAATTTGATCCACCTTGATGTAAAGCTTGATTAACTGTGATCCAGGGAGGCTAAAGAACATTACTGAGATGTGGAATAGGGAGCCAGCTCCAATTTCGTGATTTCCAATCCGAGTGTTTTTTTTTGCTGGAAATTAATGATTTAATAGGTAGAAATTAAACTTGTGATTCTTTAAAAATTTGCTCATTTAGCACCTCCCAAGATTTGAATGCCTCAGTACTCTCATTGCAGCTAGCTCCTCCCTTCCCTGGCGGGTACTCACGCTGGTGGAGGCGACCGCTTCCTGCACACTCTCCACAATGAATTCCTTGGTGATCCTGCGAGAGGGCAGCTCATTGAAAAGGGAGTTGATTAGGGCCACTTTAGCTGCGTCCCGTCTGGCCTCGGCTCTGCTTAAGCAGCACTTGAGAAGGAAAGGAGAAAAGGAGTCATTAAAGGATTCAGCATCTCACCATTTCGTCCCTGCCTCAATGGGTCTCTGGACATTTCTGTTCATACATTTATTGTCTGCACATATTTTCATACCCACTGCTAATCCCCTGCAGATCATGCAGATTTTCTTTCAGCCCTAGAGCCCATGCAAATGTCTTCGTTGGTCTTCAAATGCTTTCTGTCTTATTTCACAGTCGTGGACTATCTACTGTGCACCAGAGGCTTTGCATACTCTGTTCATAAATAATAATGAAAGTAATAATGGCTACTAGCTTTTGCTAGGTGATTACACTCATTATCAGAGCCTTCCTCAAATCTTTATTTCAGAGAAAAAAAGGTAAGGAAAGAAGGAAAATGGGAGATACTTTTAACACAATAATTAAGAACACAGGTCTGGAGGCAGGCCGCTTGGGTTCAGATCCCAGCTCTGGCGCTTACAATGAAGGACCTTGGGCAAGTTCGTCTTACTGTGCCTCAATTTCCCCCTCTGTGAATGAGAATAATGGTAGTCCCTACGCCATAGGACTGAGGATGGGGTCGATCAGCTAACAGAGACAAAGCGCCGAGAATACCTGGCACAAGGTAACACTGTGAGAACATCCTGGTCTTAGACTTCTCTACCTCCAGGTTAGGACGAGGAGGCTGCTGTCAAAATCTATTGTTTTTGCTTTTCCAGCATTTATCCCCCTTCCTCTAATAAAAGTTCTCTGAGTTGCTTGAGGACCACCCTTCCCACCTTGTTCTCAGTGCACGCAGTTTGGGTGGGACACGCTCCACGTGGCCTTCCTGAAGTTAGGGGCCTTTAACAGCCTACAATCGGTAACTCATAAAAAAATTTCATTTCTCCCAAATGTAATATTGCTCTGCATCCTCCTAGCCTGGCTTTGCTGTGGCTCACACGGGTCTGTTCAGTGTATCCTGATTCTTTTCTGTCCTCTCTGTGTCTTTTCTCATCAGCTACAACTCCTCTTATTCAAGTTCTGACCTGGTGTGGCCCCTGGGGGTCCAGATAGAGGGCTGAAGCCCTATGAGAACTGCGCTGTCCCTGGAGCCACACCTGTTGGAAGACCCCCAGGTGTGATGGTGTCTCTCCTACAGGCTGTTGTGAACTGTCTAGCGTCCTAGACTATACTCTAGGACTCCTAGTGGGAAAGAAACCCCATGAAGAGAAGCCCAGGCCAGGGCCCTGGTCAACGGGGTGGCCGGGCACCCTGGGCCCTGCCACTCAGTGACTGAGACCTGGGCTGCCCGAACTTTGGGGCTTATTTCCTCACTGGACAAATGGGGAGGCTAGGCTTCCTCCAACATAAAATACATGACTCTCAGAATCAGTAGTGCTTGGTGACCAATGTGAAAGAACAGGGAAAGCGCCAAAGACCCCACTTCATTTTGCAGTTTCACACCCTCAATGGCTTGGTAGCACCACTGGGAAAAGCCAAACCCCTTCAGTTTGCTTTCAGCACATCCCTGCCTCTACCTCATCTGTGCCACGCTGACCATCCCTGCACCGACCCAGGAACACTCCAAACTCACTCTTGTGTCCTCCAGAGGCTAGCTTCTCCTCTCCATCTCCACAAACCTTAAAAAGGTTTGTCTGTCACTCTGGAGAAGATGCTGATAACGAAGGAGACATTATCACGCTAGCAGTGGCCTTTTTGCCTCTTTTCCTCCCCTGAGGTCAGGCCCCAGACCCCTCTCCTTTTCCCTCTGAGACCTCCCTCCTAGAACAGTTGTGACTACTATTGTAATGATCCTGCACTTGACTACAGATTACTTCTTCCTGCCCGCTCCCAACCTCCAGGCCTGAGAAGGGCCCCTTGTATACTTCTTGAGCATCTTCCAGACTCCCAGGGTCAGCTCTTGGTAGTACTCCCACTTTGGTTAGTATGTGGATGAAATAATGACAAGACTTTTGAAATGCTGGGAACATGACACCACGGAGGATGGAAAAACATGTGTCTGGAGCCTACCAAAACAGAACCATCAAAGGCAGCTATTTTCACTTACAACACGAGGAGATTTCCCATATCTCCTTTAAATGAAGAATGGAGCTAAAGTTCTAAAATGTGTGTGAAAAGTAGTTTCGGATTTTTCTCCTTACTGTTGAATGACAAGGAAGAAGGCTTTGGGTGGCTTCAGCCAGCAAAGCATTCAAGGATTAGACTTCTCCCGATGTTTAGGCCACCTGTATTAAACCAGGGGGTCTGGGCAGATAAATTGGCTTTGCATTATGTTCTTGGCTGGGAATTTACAGGACATTGAGTTCTTAGCAGTCTTTCACTGAAGCTTGGGTGCCATCTCTTCCAGGAAGCTTTCCCTAACCACTCCCAAGGCCAGGCTGGGAGGACTACTGTCCATGAGAGGCACTCACCACATTGCTGTGTAATTGTCTACTAGTGTTCTGTCCCCTGACCCCAGGCTGTGAGCAACCTAAGGGCAGAGTCTGTGACTTAGTCATCTTTGTGTCTCTGCACCTGCAACATAATTTGTGGAATGAATACTTGAATGCAGCCCAGGAAGCTCAAACACAAGTCACTAAAGCACCTAACAAAATGCTCAAGAAATCCTCTTGAAGAAGAGAATTAACGATATATACTTACTATTTTAAAAAAGTCCCATTTCAATATACCCTGTATAGTATGCATAACTCAGTAATATGAAATATATTAATACATGAATTTCAAAGGAATAATTGGCCATTAAGTTCAGACATTCTGAGATTACCATTTTGCCTGAGTGCAGGATATGTTTATTATTCTTTGGAAAATCAGTCCTCCATTAAAAAGCAAACAAAGTTTTTGCAGATATTACCTGACATCTGTAGGAGCAGCTCATTTTAATAGGAATTTGCTTCATGAAATCTATGATAGCTCCTTTGGAGTTTTAGAATTTAGAGAATTAGATTCAGATCTGGGCACTGTTAAGATACTGTATATAACTTTGGAGTTTCAGAATTTAGAGCATTAGATTCAGATCCAGGCACTCTTAAGAAACTTTATATAACTTTCTATCTAAATAATAGCAATTTAAACCATCTTTCATAGAGAGAGACCTAGTAAACACTACTTAGATAAAAGAAGCTATCTATTCTAAATAAGACCAGCTAAGTACTAGATCAAAGGCGCCACATACATTTACAACCAAATGGCACCACTTCTGAGATCAAAGTGCTGCGGGGCTGAGGGAACAGCAAGAGCCTTTACCCAGAAAGCATGAAAAAGGACTACGGAGACTTAACCAATATCAAGATTTTAAAGCAGACACATGTCTTTACTTATTTTATTGTTTCAGTGTACAGAATCTTTGGATAAAATGCGGGAGAAAGTGTACCAATTAATAAGTACATAAAATAAAATAAATTCTGAGCCATCAAAGGGCTTTTCTTGCCATTGTTCTTTGCAGTTCTGAAAGACAAGTACTTCAAAATGTCTATAATGTTAACCAGCCGCTTTCTTCTAAATTTTGGAGCTACAAATCCAAGCCAGTAAAAGCTGCATATTTTTCTTTAGGGATTTCTTAAGGGGACCTCTCAAACCATAAGGACCTGTGCTTGGGCAAGAAATTTAGCCAAAAGCAATCTACTTGGCAAATCTAAGTCAGAGTGTGGATTCTGCCGTAAGAACAGGCGCTGTTAGAGTTACCATCAAACAGCGGGAAACACTGCAAGAAAATAAAATATGGTAAGTGACAGGACGTTTTATTGATGTGTCCAAACTGGTCGTCAAAGACATTAGTTGGGAAGTGAATGAAGTATGATGTTATTTCAAAGCAACTTCCTGCTAGAATTAGACTTCCCAGGTTGTATGGTTTATTCTCGCTGTTTTTCAGCCAGACCCCAACCATAAATACAGATTTGCAAACTGTGCCTTATCCGCTAACCATTCTTACTTGTTAATATAGAGAGACAACTTTCGTCCTTTGCACTTTGTGCAAGTGCAGAGCTGGAATATTTAATAGTGGAGATTTTACTAAAGTCAGCTGTGATTTCTTAGGCATGTGGAGCCACATGCTTTTCAAGTGGCTAGCAGACCCCACTCAGACATTTATATTGATGCTCAGATGCCTTTCATTTGCTGGTGGATTATAAACCACTATAATCATTTCAAAGCCTCCTGGCTCTAATCTAAAATTAAAGCAAAAAAATAAGTGTGTCTGTGGCACTGCTCAGGAAAACTACTTAAAGGCAGTGGTAGCCAGCCTCCGAGACAGCCGCCAGTGATCTCTGCCTCCTGGATTCACGCCCTTGTGCAGTCCTCTCCACACAGTCCCAGGGTTGGTCCATGTAACCAATAGAATATGGCAGAAATCATGATATGTCACTTTCGCTGTTAGGTTATAAAAGACACTATGGCTTCCGTCTTGGTCACACTTGCTTTCTTTCTTGGATCACTCACTCTGGGAAAAGTCAGCTGCCATCTTGTGAGCAGTCCTACAGAAAGGCACACATGGAAAGGCCAACAGCCATCTGAGTGAGATTGGGAGCTGATCCGCCAGACCTGATCAAGCCTTCAGATGATGGCAGCTCCACCTGACAGCTTGACTGCAACCCCCTGGGAGACCCTGAGCCAGAACTACCCAGCTAAGTTGCTTCCAAATTTCTGATCCTTAGAAACAGTGTGAGACAATGAATGAGGCTTGAGGAAATTTATTACGCAGCCATAGATAACTAATACAAAGGCTTTACTCACATCAGGTAATTAGGAACTCTCAGTCCACCCTTGAGGGAGAGCTCAATAATAGTGATCTCCATTGCTGACACGATGTGCCGGGCACTGAGATAAGTGCTTCATGTTTATTGTCACATGTAGTTATTACCACAATCCTATGAGGTTGGTTTTGTTGTTATCCTTATTTTGCAGATAAGGAAGCAGAGGTTACATATCCCAAGGTCATACAACTTAAAAAGCAACCAAAACAAGATTCAACCCCAGGTCTGTCTGACTTGAGAGCCTGGAGTTTTGACCACTACACTATTCTGCTTGTCACAGAAATGGTCACTCACCTGGAATAGAGAGGACATATAATTTGGCTACAGTCTCACAGCATTTCCTCAAATCAGTACAGTATATTAGCCACAGCTCCGATTTTAATATTCCATGGGTCATTTTGACACAAGATTCTAAGAGTATCTCCTCCCACCCCTGCATGACAAGGTCAACTTCATTTAGAAGAAAAGGGCTTGGAGGAAGCAGTACGCCATGACAAGAAACTGTGCTCAGTGAGGAGGGGAATGTGCTGACAATCATCTTAATATCCTCTTCCCTCCTATTGTGCTTTTGATGTTTTCCTCTACCTGGACTGTAGGGAGAAGGAAAATGGAGAGAGAAGGGTTGGCTATGACTAGACAAGAAAATCAAATGTCATCCCCTGTAGGGATTTTCTCCTGCTGGCTGGAAGTGACCCTTTGATTAAGTATGGGGCCAAGAGAATTTGAGATTTTACCACATAAGCTTGCTCAATGATTTTAAGAAGTGTTTGGTAACTCTTCAAGAGCAAAAGTCATTTAAATTAAACTTTCCCAGCTCCACTGGATAAGAAATTCTCCTAAGACCAGCTCATTCTGGCCTTCTATTTTATTTTGGATGTTAAATCACTAACAAGCTACCAGGCAACCACAGGGTACCCTATGAAGATCATTGCTAAGCCTAGGCCAGGAATCCAAACCAATAGTTCAAAAACTTTAGTGTTCATAGTAAGAACGCCTGGGAAACTTGAAACATGCACATTCCGAGGCCCCAATCTGACCTACTGAGTCTTGTCAGATGGATTGCGATGAGGAGTCTGCATTTTAACAACATTTCCAGGTGATTCTGAGGCAGGTGGATTCAGGACTATCCTTAGAGGAATGTCGTTCTAGCTTCTGTCCTTTCTGTGCCTCGTTTCTAATTGACAAGGGCAGAACCAGCTTTTGTGGGGCCTGAAGCTTGCACAATTTGGGGGAACTTGTTTAAGAAAAACAATATGAAATTACAAATAAAAAAAATAGGCGTTATGATTTAGAAGGAGCCTGTGCAGAAGCTTCAGAGGCTTCATGGTTGAAAAGGAAAACTCTCTCCTCTGCTATACTACAACATTCTACACGTCTATACTTGGTCACCAAATTTGTGGGTTTTTTCCCCCCGACACCAACTAATTCTCTGATACCAGCTGGGTGTCCTACAATTTAACTCCATTCTGAAACTATCTACCTGAAGATAGCATCAGATCCCACAGATTAATGACTCTGTCTTATAAACTGTTCCCACTTCGGATGCTAATCGCAAGGCCAGGTTGTCCCCTGTATTTCTGACCAACTGGCTAAAAATTAGATGTTCCCCCAACCCCCTCCTCTATCATTTGCTAGAATGGCTCACAGAACTCAGGAAAACAGGTTACTTACTAGATTACTGCTTTATTATAAAAGGATATAACTCAGGAACAGCCAGAGGAAGAGATGCAGAGGGCAAAGTATATAGGAAGAGGCTCAGAACTTCCATGCTCTTTCTAGGTGCACCACCCTCCCAGCACTTCCAAATGTACACCAACTTAGAAGCTCCCCAGATCCCATCATTTAGGATTTTTATGGAGGCTTCATAACTTAGACATGATTGATTAAATCTTTGGCCATTGGTAATTAAGTCAATCTTCAGCCTCTTGCCCCTATCAGGAGGTCAGAGGGTGGGGCTGACCCTCTAGTCACATGATTGTTTCCCCTGGCAGCAACCCCCATCTTTAGGGGCTTTGCAAAGGTCATCTCATTAACATAAACTCAGGTGAGGTAAAAAGGCATTTTTATGAATAAAAAAAATTCCCTTATCACTCTTATCACTTGTGAAATTCCAAGGTTTTTAGGAGCCCTGTGCTAGGAACCAAGATGAAGACCAAATATATATCTTATTATTATAAATCACAATATCACAATGGCAAACCCACCTCTGCTAACATCAAAAAGGCTAATTTCTCACTAGAGAAATTGCTTCTACCCAAGAGACAAGGAAAGCAGTGTTCAGGGTGAAAAAAAGTCCTTTAGGGCAGTTTTCCCAAAATTAGGTCCCTAGGAAGTATATAACACTGCTGACTTAACTGAGTGAGGTCTCAACTTTCCTTCTCTGCTCAGCAGTTTTTATTTCTTCCATGATAATTTTCCAAAGTGTTACACTATGCAAAGGCAAATTAATCAACCAGGATTAATTTCTGGGCCAATAGGCTGTCCTGAAATAAAATAGTGGCTAGTCAATATTTTAGGGTATACAGAAGTTCTTAAATTAATTGAAATAAAATTTTGGTAGTCATGTACCTGTTATAAAAATAGAAATGCCTAAGAAGAAACCAGTTTTATTGGTAATTATTTATTAAATACTTAAAAATTATTGACGTGTGTTACTGTTCATAGAAACACCTTCTAGCTAGGCTGACACAATTTATACTCTGAACAGTTACCTTCCTGGTAGCCCTCACTTGATTAATAACTTTTTCTCATGATTTGTTTTAGAAAATAGGCAGGATACATGTGTTTAGTAGCTATTTCTGGACCTCAAGATTTTGCTGTACATACATCCCAACTACATGTGGAAAGACATCGATATAAGTAACTTCTCTCCATCTTAAAAAACAGATTTCTTAGAATTTTTCATATTTGCATTTTAAAGACATCAAGGAAAAAAGGTCTGCAGATCCAAAATGTATAAAACCAAAGTAGGCACACTTTACTCAGTGCCTACCAATGGTAGCCAAGGAGTTGAAAAATGGTCTATAAGGAGCAAGATTTTTGTTAAGAACAGTAATGTAATAGCACATGTGACAGATTGTATCTACATGCAAATTCAAAGCTGAAGATGCTGTCCCCTCTGGGGTCAAGGGCAGGTCAGTGTTATTTAGGTGGCATTCGATCAATAGCACATGGTACCCAAGGGGATCTCCCAAGCTGGGACTTGCAGGTGGCAAAACCAAATAAACTGACTCTGTGAGAGGTGAGAATTCTTGCCCAAATCCTCTAGGCTGTCAAGTCTGTCATTTAGGTGGTTGGAACGTTTTGTTTTTGTGACTTGGAGTCCAAGTCTCAGCAAGTGACTTGCAGAGTTTATGTGTTCGGCCTGCCAGCTCTGGTCAGTGTCACCAACACCTCAGTTTCATCCTGACAGCAAACCATCAGCACAAAGAATGCCATAAACCAGGCCCTGCTGCTAATCGTCCCCCTTTTGGTTCTTTAAGACCTTGACTGCCCGGTTCTAAGCATGAACATTTGCATGTGTTCCAATTTATCTAATTGTGGATATATGAGCATTTTTTCCCCTTGCAGATGGTGATGTGAAAAAGGGCAACCGTTGAAACTCAGTCACCCAAGTTAATATCGTGTCTCCTTCTCCGTAGGTCAGGTTGGCTGCAAATTCGTTGGGAACAATTTGGAGCTCTGTGTGTGCTGGGAATGGGGGTCTTTGCTAGGTATGGGGGAGGGGACTGGTCTGGGAGTCCAATTTTCAGAGAAAACTCACCAGTTCCTGTCAACTCAAAGAAACGTTTTATGCACATGGTGGGTCAGAATGTTATTTTTATAATATAAACCACCTGGCCTCCTCCTCATTTACCTCTGCTGCACACATACCTAGACTAAGGTCCCTGGTAACTATTACAAAACCACGTTGTGTTTTGCTCCTTGAGGTTTTTTTCTTTTCCCTTTTTTCTTTTCTTCTTTTTCTTTTTTCAAGTTAAGGTGAAGACAAGATGAATTGATCAGGGCTCAAAGTTTTGGTTTATTTTTATAGTTGCTTTGATGTAAAAGGACTTGGCTCTGACTGCACTGAGAGGGATGGAGGGGAGTTGGAGGAAGGTGGAGTCAGCTTTTCTTCCTCACTCGGCAACTCGTGAGACAGTGAGCATCTTCCTAAAGTTTATCAACTAGGGGCTGGGAGACTGCTGTGGAGATCGTCTCAAGTCTTCATTGACTACGGAGCCTTTTCCCAAGCATTGCTTTCTCTACACTCTGCTGTTCTATTTGAAGGCCAATCATCTCTATTTCACTTTGCTTGATAAGAAAAGACACAGATTTAAGTTAGGAAAGGGGGCTGGGGAATAAATAAAAGGTCTCATTGAAACAATATGCCCTCTCAGTTTCATGGGCAAGTCAGTAAAGTCTGATCATTAGCTGACATACGACTTTCAAATAGGAAGGGATTATACCTAACCTTCCTATCTTTGAGTCTCATTTGTTGCAAAACAGGATGCTTTCGTGTGGAGATTTTTACCAGGAAATACTTTCTTTAGAAGTTAAGTTACATGGCATAGTGTATATTGTGCATTTGGGTCAAGGTAGACAACTCTGGAGACAGAGAAGAGGTCATGGCTGATTTCAAATAGAAATACTTGGCCTTAAAACCACATTAGTGCAGGGCAATAGTCTCAATTTTATAGCAGGAACTAAATCTCTCTTTGGGGCATGGAATGTTAGGGGTAGGCCTTATTTAATAGTCAGTAAAAAGAGAGCATTATAATTCCATTTAGTCAAGTCTATGAATTAATCACATTTTCTCTTAGTTCTTGTCTTCTGGGAAAACTTAATTTTATACTTAGTTTATTGTAATTTAAATATACTTTTAATTCCCTGGACTTTGAGTGGAATTATTCAATGCATGAAAGTATAAAACCTGTGTTTTATATCTGATAATCCAGATGAAGTGTGCTTACTGTTTTAAGTAACTAAAACAAAACAAAATTAAACACCCCTATCTTTCTTTTGGGCAGTATGCACCTTGGAAAAGTAGTTTTCCTAGGTATCTTCATAGGCAAAGGCTTTGGTTTGAAAACCAAGTGGCATAAAATGAAAGGTCTTCCAGAGACAGATCTTTGCAAGGAGCTCATCTCCTCTGAGTGTTCTATCTCACATCTCCCAACTGTGTGGCCCTGTTACGCAACACCAACAGCGGTGGAAAATGAAAAAAAAAAAAATCAATCAACAGCTTGCCTATAGAAATATTAAATGTCTCAATTTCATGTGGTGCCTGGCATTATACAAACAGCCTAAGTTCCCAACCCCAGGGTTTAACACTTGTATGTATTTTCCGTGAAGCAATTTTAACAAGAACAACAAAATACTTATGTGAACAAGATCGGATACTCCAATGAATTAGTGTCCTACACTTCAAATAAATCACACTATCACATCAACGTTTTAGCCAGGGGGATACAATTTTTATTCAATCGTAACTCACGCATATAATAATCCCATGGTCTAGTACTATACTCAAAGGAATTTTTGTTTTTTATTCCAAATAGGAATGAAATTCCTTAATCCAAATCACTCTAGCAGACTAGATGGAAGACCACGTCACTGGCTTGAAAACAAAACTTGAATCACAAACCTTTTAATCAAAATATAAAATAAGATAACATACTCAATTAACTTCCTCTTTTAGATTTGGAAACAAAAGCAGTTGCTGAAATGAGTGACTTTCCTTCTGAGATCATCACAAGGGGAGCCAGATGTTGATCTGATGGCCCTTGTGTTGCTCTTATCGTAAAAAATGGAAATTACTGCCAGTTTTCATGGTCATGATATGTGGCTAGGAGAGGATTAACTGCCTAGACAAAAATGGCATGAAGAAAATACATCCAAAACGCATAAATTCCTACTTAATGCCTGTAATATTAGAAGATGGTTTCTTTTATAAATGACACAAAAAGTACTAATGTGTTTCAATATAACTTTGTAAAAGAAAAGTAATTTAGTATCAATAGATCATTTTATTTATTGTATAGAAATTCAAAACTGAATCATATTTTCACTTCTCCTTTTCTATACTGCAGTAGCTGATGAAGACACGGTTTAAAGGCAGGGGTGTCGCTGCTTTCTTTCCCTCTGGCTCTCTGTTGTGCAGGTTGTGGTGTCAAGACTAACTATCCTTCTTTAAATTCTTTAATTAGTCTTCTTGGACACAAGCCTCCCATTTACTTGTGTCGGAGGTTTCTTTGCACAAAACCAGTGGTTTGTGTCCATCAGAGCCTTTTGGCTGCTTTCCTTTGATTAATCAGAAAACTAAAGCTCAGTCTGAATACCACGTTTCTAAAGAATGAATGCACACAATCTCTTGCAGCTTTCATGAAGCCAGAGGGATTAATCCTGCAATCCAGTCCCATACTCCACTTCAAGTATTTTCAATTACTTGGCACCATTGGAGGTGACGTCCACGGCTCAGTAAGAAGGCTTCTGCTGGCATAATGGTTTCTCCATGTCTCAGCACACGGTCTTGGCATTGATAATCCATCGTGAAATGATTTGCAATGCACAAGGGTGACATTTGATTACGTGAAAGGCATTGCAGGAATGAGCATGTAGGCTCTTACAGGCCAACTGCTGGCAAAAACATGATGAGATGTTACATGGTGAGAGCAGCATTTAAGATGCTTTCTGAACTGACAAAGAAAAGTGTAAGGACATTGCTTTAGGAGAAATTTTCTTTCTTTCTTTTTTCCTTCCCGGTTTTCTTTTCTCAAATCATATTTTGGAGGGCCAAATAGGTTAAGAGGCCAGATTTGGCAGCCAATCACCCAAACACATTTTAAAAACATATTTGATTCAGGAAATTCTGGATCTTTTAAAGCAAGGATGTTAACAATCCTCTTGAGAACCTTAAAATATGATGATTTAAACATAAGGGAAAGGAAACCCTAAAATGATCAGAGACATCACCAAGAGGCCTCCCTGCTGAAGAGTTCAGTTCTTTCATTTTGTTTTCTATTTCTCAAAGACCACAACGAGGTTGTTGAATGTACTACCTAAGGGAAGTCCTATCATTTTGGGTAAAAATTTATGAGACAATGGGGAAATTCATAATTCTCAAGGTAGCAAAAATAAAAACAAGAACATTTGAATTTCTTGGACTCATATCCTCTAGATTCATTCACTGATCTGTCAAACCCATTATATTCTAGATTGATTACAATGAGTGTATTTATTACATATGAACAAATGTAATGCATACTTGGCTGTGAATATGGCCAAGTCTTGGTTATTTGAGGTCATGGGTATAGAGTGGAGGGAAAGTTACTATGCATAAATTAAATTCAGAGAGAATTAGAAGTTGTTTTTTTTTTTTCGAGGAAGATTGGCCCTGACCTAACATCTGTTGCCAATCCTCCTCCTTTTTTCCTTTTTTCTCCCCAAAGCCCTAGTAGATAGTTGTATGTCATAGTTGTACAGCCTTCTAGTTGCTCTGTGTGGGACGCCGCCTCAGCATGGCTTGATGACTTGATGGCCTGCGCCTGGCATCTGAACCGGCAAACCCTGGGCTGCCAAAGCAGACTGCATGAACTTAACCACTACGCCACCAGGCCGGCCCCAAGAAGTTTTTTTTTAAAACAATAGTTTCAAATCAATCCACTTTAAAGCTTTAGCCACAGATATGAACATAACAATATCAACTGATTTTAATGTTACTGACTTTTCCTTCCTAGCTTGCCATTTTGCACAGTTAGGTGAAATATTTTAGTTGATATAGTATATTGTATATAATAGTATATACTATTTTGTATATCAATTAATAGTGATCATATAAAAAATGGACAAACATAAACTTCACTGATTCTTGGGATTTGTTTTTCATTCACTTAGCTATTCATTCAACAACTTTTATTAGGCACTTAGTATATGCAAAGCACAGTGCTTGGAGGCATAGGGATATAAGGATACAGACCCTGTCCCTGAGGCATTTAGATTTTATTATAGAGACAGACATGCACATAAGTAGTGACAGCATAAGGTACAAAACACTAAATACTAGAAGAGAAATAGAGAGAACTGCTTTGGGAAATCAGAGGAGGTAGATATTTCCAGCAGGGAGATTCAGAGAAAATTTGTGGAGAATGTGACAATTAAGTGGAGACCTAGAAGATGGGCAGGGTTTGGACAGGAGGAGAAGGCAACAGCTCTTCATGAGTAGGTCACAGGGTGAGTGTGGGTGTGGCTAGGAGAGGTCAAGGCGTGGATGAGGAACAGTTAGGATGAAGCACTGAGTGTCAGAAGAGAAGTTCAGGGAGATAAAGCTGGAAGGAAATGTTGGGGCTGGTTGTAGACTTTTTATTGCCAGAATAAGGAATTTAGACTTTAACAAGAAGGTAATAAGGTAAATGTAAAAGCTTTTTTTTTTTTACTTTTTATTTTGAAATAATTTTAGGTTTATAGAAGACTTGCAAAGATAATGCAGAGAGTTCCCAGAAAGTAGTCAGTATCATCTAAGTTTTCATATTTTTTAACATAATCGTTTATGCAATATTCTTATATTAGACTCCTATGATTGTATCCCCTTTCTCATGCTTATTGTAGAATATGTCTTGGTTTTTTCTTATTCAGAAATGCCAAAGATTTGTCTTTTTTATTTATCTTTTCAAAGAAATAGTTTTTGGTTTTGTTGACCAGGTTTTCCAGTTTTTGCCCTATTTCATCAGCTCCTCCAAAGCTATCCTACATATAAATTCAATCTACATTAAGAAAAAAAAAAGTGAGATTAATGTACAAATGCAGTATCAAAAAAAGTCCCTTGATCCATCTTTTAAGCAGAATGCTGTCCCTAAGTCCCATACAGCCATGGAGCTGTGTAATTCTTTTGTCATGATCCTGCTTGGCAAATGGTGGACTATTTCAATATGAAAATTTGTGCTTTTCTTTACCTTAAAGAAAATTGCTTCTGTTATTTATTTCCTCTCCTTCATTTCCTTTGTCTCTTTCTAGAGCTCTTATTAGATTACTGTTTACCTCAAGGATTTATCCCCTTGTCTCCCACACTATCTTTTTCCATCTCTTTGTCTTTTTGATCTAAGTTCTAGAAGATGTACTTTGCTATTTACTTTTTATGCTTTACTAATTTGGCTGTGATCTATGTCCACTCATCTGTTTACTTGTTTTTCATTTATTTTTTCTGTTCTAGTTTGGCAATCAAATTTTAAATTTCTTGTTCCCTGCTTGTTTCTTGTTTTAAAGCTGTTTTAGGAATAAATATCCTCCCACAATTTTCTGAGGAAACTCACTGTAATACTCTCTTCTGTCCTCTGCTGCTTTAATTATTTCTGTTCTGTTCTTTGCTTGCCTTGGCCTTTTCTCTTTTGCTTTCAGTTTTCCTCAAATGTTTGGTGATCTTTAGTCCACTGACATTCACAGACAAAGAGATAGATGGGCTTGGGCGGCTGGCAGGACCTTGCTCTGTGGCAGAGCAGGTCTGCTTCCCCGGGAGGTCTCCCTTGAATGGGAAGTCTGACGCGAGCTCCGTGAGAGTGGGCAGACTTCACCTCACGATGCTCCACGATGGACCTGCAGGCTCACGTGGATTAGGGGATCCCTTCCTCTACTTCTGCCTTTCTTCCCCCTTCCCCAACCCTCATCCTTGTCTAAGTGTCTGGGGTACATCAAATTCTGTTCTGAGGCTTCTAGACCCACTTCCAAATCATCCTCAGCAGAGAATTCACTTTCATTAGTCAGAGGTCAAAATCCTCTGCTGACCACTGTGCAGGGTAAGAGAAGGCAAGACCTCACTGGCTTGCTGGGTCAGATGTTTTAATAGCAGTTCTTTAAAATTACCCCTTGCTATGGCCAGAGTAATCTTTCTGGTTTGAATATGTCACTCTCCTGCTCAGAATCCTTCAGAGCTTCTGATTTTGTATAGAATAAAACCTGTTCTCCTTTGCAAAGCCTGAAGACTCTTTATGGTTTGATGAGCATGCCTGACCATCATCTCCCACCATTTCCCTGCCACAGACGCACTTAGGCTCCCAAAATTCTGCAAGTGCTTGTAGTTTTCTCTTGCTCCATGCCTTTGCACACACTGTTCCCTATGCTGAGAATGTCATCTCCCCCTTACTAACTAGCAAGGACACCCTCCACTGCACATCTCAGCTTGTGATTGTATTCCCCGCAAAACCTTCTTTGACTTCCCTTAGGCAGACATAGGTTTGTGGATCTATTTATTAAACTATAGCCTCCTCTCACTCCACAAAGGGCTTGAAATAACGTAAAACAGATACACGGTAACAGGATAAAAGAAATGAGTGAAGCACACTAAGTTCAAAGGGAGAGTAAAGGTGATAAATAATATGAAGTATGAGGTTAGTCCTAAAAATCACATGATGTCAGGTTCTGTAGACTTACACTACAAAGAGATGTACCGAATACTTGCCTCTGGGCTGCCTGGTTATCAAAGCTAAGAGGGAAACTTGAATCCTTGTGAGTTTTGCATTGTCCATAAACCATAAATAAGGCATTTTTGCCAGTTATTGAAAATTGAGAGAGAGTTTACTGTACTGAAGGGGTACTTATAAAGGTGACTGGTAAACTGAAAAGCTCCTTCCTTTAGGCTTTCATTGACCCTCAAATATAACTCTATGTAATTACTGTAATTTTTTTGTACATTGATTTCTTCAAGGTGTGGGCCATATCCTCATTACTTGGTCCAATGCTTGATATTTCCTAGTCACTCAATGAGTATTTGTTACACACACTGGATAACCAGATGCTAATGGTTAATGTAGGCAAATGTTTTTGTGTGAGTAGGTGTACAACTAGAAATGTATTGTCATTTACACCCATCATAAACATAATAAAGATTTAACCAACAGGAAGAGTCTTTGTAATAATTATCAAAACAATTCTTGGAATACCTACTATGTACCAGATAAACACACTGCATGTATACTTCATATGACTCCTGAGTAACCCCATGGGTATTATTCCCCATCTCAAAGTTGGGGAAATCAAGAAGTTAAATAAATTTCCCACGTGTGTATTCAGTTATTCAGAGGAAGAACTTGGGCTTAGCATGGGTGCCTAAACCCAGCCCTGTGAGTTGTAGCCTTTGCTGTTGGTTCATGCTTTGGTGAGTAATAGATTGATTAGCATTTGATTACAAAATTCATGGAAGTGGAGACTTTCTACCGACGGAAGGGCCCTGATGGAAGGAGTTTGCTGATGTTCTCTTGTTCTTTAAAGTTTATTCCAGACTATTTTGAAGGAAATGGCAGCAGATATCAGGCAAATAAAATGCTATGAAATTCATTTTCCATAAAGAAGTATCAGGGGATACTTCATTTTATATTTTAAAAGATATTATATTTTATATTTTAAAATGAAGTATAAATATAAAACACTTTCATTTTAAAAAATTGAAACATCTGACCAATTTTTCTGTATATATAATGGAATATGGCACAACTTTTTTCACTATGACCAAGAAAACTTATAATGTTATCATTTTATAAAAGGGCTTACTTTATTTTAACCCAGTTAACTTTCACTGACCAATGTATGGTTGCTTCTTACCTGAAAGTTGCCAAAACAGCTTCCTCCTGGGAGGGTCACATAACTCACAAAGGGAGGACCAGGAGAGGGCAGTGACTCATAGACCACCACACCTTCACTTGGGAACGCAGCCCTCTGTTGTTGCTTGCTTTCCCAAAATTCCTGTAACATTGACACAACATTCACTGAAAAAGACAAGAAACACAATTAGTTTTTAAGGACGGTCATACCTTAGCAAAAACAAAATGTTATTTGCGGGCTGGATTGTGTCACATGTCATTTCCAGTTTAAGCAGAACAGGGTATGTGTATGGTTGGGTGGGCCGTACCCTCCGTTGTGAAAGAAGCAGATGTGTTTATTTCACAAATGTGTTTATTTCTTCATGAGTATGGTTCAAGCGGTTTAGTATCCTAATTCTAACAACATTGCAGTATATTAAATTTCCCTTATAAATTAATTTTTAATATCAAATTAAAAAATCTCACTCTTTCTTCTTTGAAAATTTGCTTTAATAAACTTTGTCCAGAGCTATGATTATCCATGGCCCCCACTCCCATTTCTCATAGATTCTCAAACCTGCAAAGTGAAAGCCAAATTTGGAGGTCAAGATGTAAGCAATGTAATTTTAACTGGGACTCACCTATTGTAAGATTTGAGGAGAAAGGCAGAAAGAAGAAAACTCTTTCATGCTCCTCTCCACTCCAGTCTAAAGAATGAAAGGCAATTGTGTAATAAGCAGGAGGCTGGAAAAAGCCATAAGTGAAACGAATAACATGGAGACCTTGTTAAGGACCACGTCTGTTAGATGACTTCAGAAAACATAGCAATGGCTATAGCCATGTGTTTTTGATTAAATGACCTGTGATAGGCTGCAGAAGTTCCAGATCAAATTAGGTTGGTTTGTTTATCCTGTACAGCAAATTGAATTGTGGAAATTAACAAGGATAATAGAATTGTAGAGTCAAAAGAGACCTTACAGGTCATGCAGGCAAAGCTCTGCCTAACGCAGGAATTCCTTGCACAACACTATTGACAGCTGCCCATCTGGCCTGTGGCTCAACACATGGAAGGATCTGGTACTTGGCACATCTTGAGGCAGCTCTTTTCAACTGCTAATGGTTCTAATTGTGAAAAGGTCCTTTTTGGGAGTGAGCGGAAATCTGCTTTCCTGTAAGGTTTGTGCAAGTGGTCTACTTCTCATTTCTGGGGACTCATAAAATTTTATCCCCTTATCCACATAATAGCCCACCATATACTTGAAGGCAGTGTAGAGATCCATTGTTCTTGCCTGCCTGGCATCTGCTTCCTCTCCTTGTGGGAATAGCACAAAAGTTTTCCTTAAAGAACCACTCTCCTTCAACAATGTCTTCTCCAGGGCTGAGGGGTGTGGATTTGACCAAAGCCAAGTCACTTAGAGCCAATGAGTCCAGGAATTTTGTTGGAAATATTGGAAGACGAGATTCTCCTTTTTCACTAGGGTTGCCTGGGGGATAGGAGGAAAGTGTGGCATTGCCCAAGCAATGGGGAAACATGGCTGAGAAGAAAGCCAACATAGAGAAGGGTAGAACCAAGAGATGGAGAAAGAAAGACCAAGTCTTGATGACACAATTTGAGCCCCTGAACCAATACATCTGCTTTTTCCTTAAACCATTTTGAACTGGTATCTCTGACTTGCATATAAAAGTATACTAATACAGACAACTCTCAGGTTTCCTCAAGTTCTAGATTAAATAGTTATTGTTCTTTTAAACATTCTTCGTGTAACAAGGTGTCTACGCCCTTTTGCATTCTCCTGAATACATTCCTTGATATGCTTCAAAATGCTGGGCTTCAATATTTTTCAGGGAGTCAGGAGAGTCACAGAGTTTGACCTGGAGTCAGAAACATTGCACAACTACCTTCTAAGCTGTTTACTAGAGCGCCCGGCTCCTTTACCTCATCTCTGGGTCACCGACCAGCTCCACAGTGTATAGTTCAGGCAAATTCTGGAGACACCTAAGGAATTGGATGCCTGTGTATATTTAAAAACTGTGGTGTTTAGTATTTAAGAAGCATTTTGGGAAAAAAACTGGGGAAATGTAATAGTATCAGAGGGGATAATTGAATTAACCAAAAAAATACATGTTGAATTGGTCAAGGTGAGATTGGTCATCACAGAGCTTTTTTGTTCATTCAAATATATTTGAAATAATATTTTCTACCAGTTGATGTAACTCAAAATAGAACTTTCATTTCCTAAACTGTATTTCTGCTCCCCATCCTCCCCTCCCTCTTGTCTCCAAGAAAACAAGCATTTTTGAGCTGGCTGATCCATGTTTCTACTTGCGTTGACCTCCAGAATTCAACAGAGATGTCTTGAAGATTGAAGCCTAAAACCAAAGCCCCTGTGGCCTGTTGCTCTGATAGTCAACAAGGCACGTTAGCCTGCTATTTTAAATTAGTTCATCGTTGAATGATGTTCATCTGAGAACGGGAGTAGGAAGATGACTCATGATTATCCAGGTAAAATGAACACAAGAATTTTGGCATGTAAAGCTATATGGATTAAAGAGTTCAAAGGTATGCACTAAGTAAAATTTCTGCCTGAATAAAAGTAGCATTTTTCAAATTTTTCATTCCGCAACCTTGGAGATTTCTTTGATGGTCTTATGTATGTCATCACCTCTAAAGAGTGCAACATATGTACATGCACACACACAATCCGTCTTTCTATCTCTATCTCCTCTTGTCGACTAGCAAACCAGATGAATGGAGTGCAGAGGAAAGAAGGCCAGCTTGCTGTTTGGCATTCTAAAGGTCAGTATATCAGAGGATGCTCTAGTTATGAAACACATGCTCCTTTAGTTTTTTGAAGTAGCAACAACAAGGTTCATGGACAATGTCAAAGAAAATACAAGCAGAAGGTCAAGTACTGGTGAAGAAAAACACCCAAGTTTGAGCTTAGGCCTCACTACACAGTTTAGTCTTTAGCTGCAGCTGCACTTTCAGTGCCAGCCAATGATCCTGCCTTCCACATTACAGAACTAAGTTGGGCCACCGAGCATATGCAACCCTGCATCTAGCGACCCATCTGCACAAGTGTCCAGCTCCAGCTTATTTCCTCCAGTCTCAAATGAATTTGTGTTGCTTCTCCTGGACATTGTTCTTTTAGTCCTTCTCTTGACCTCCTATTTTTAAATGTTTCCTCTTTAATCATTCCTTAGCAGCCATAAGTATGCTCAAGACAATGAATAAATGAATAAATGAATCAATCAATTAAATGAAACACTCAACCTTGGGACTATTTCTGGCTACTAGTTATTAAAAGTTTCCCATTATAGCCAAGCTTCTAGAAAGAATATTCTACATTACTATCTCTGCTTCCTTATCTTCCATTCATTTTTAACCCTCCACAATCTAGCTTTCCTCTGCGTTATTCCACTGAAACTACTCTGGCAAATATCACCAATTCCTAATTTTCAATCCTTATTTACTTCACCTCTAACCGCATTTGACACTACTGATTAATTTCTTCTAGAAACTCTCATATCCCTAGGCTTTTCTCACAATATTCTTGCTGATTCTGCTTCTCTATTTATAATAATTTCTTCTTAGTCTCTCTTGTGAGTTTCTCTTCCTCTGCTCACCGCTCATGTTGATTTGCATGAGAATCTTGTTCTTGTCTTTTCTTGCTTCTCTCTCTGCTGCTCTCCTTGAATGACAGAACCTATCTCCATGACTCCATCTACCATAACATATGCCTACAGTTCCCAAACCATTCTCCTGTAACTCCAACTTTTTTAATAGATACTTCCATTTGGATGTCATGTAAATTCAACATATTCCCAAACTCAACTCATTTTCTTTTCCATAAACTCTTCTCTTCCCCCTGAGTTACTTAGAAAGTGATGTATCATCTACTTAGTCACCTAAATCAGAAACCTGACAGGAACCTTAAACTTAATTTCCTCTTTTCATAAGTAATAAATGCCCAAGTTGCATCAATTCCATATGCTGATGTCTCCCATAGTCATCACTTTCTCTCAGCTGATACCGCCATTGCTGCATTGGTTCGTGTCTCACCAAGTATACCACAATACCCTCCTGCCTCCAATCGTTCTCCCATCCAACCTATCTTCCAGTTGTTTCAAGGATAATCTTTCTCAATCTCATAGCTGATCAAATCACTCAGATCTTCTTAAAATTTTTCGGTGAGTCCTTCATTACTTACAGGATAAATAACTCCTTGGCAAGGCATAGAAGACCCTATGTCTTGATACTGTCTCTCATTCCAAATTGCTCTCCTCAAGTCACCCTCCAGGCCCCTCACGCTCCCATGCTTCTTATGCTACTGGCAAGCCCTGTACTTCCATTCCTCCTCTTGGAATGCCCTTCTTTCCACTGTCTGTTGTCTTCCTGGATGGCATTTACTCATTTTTTAAGATTCACCTCCAGCATCAGCTCCTTAAAAATAAAAACAAAACCAAAATAATCTCTAAACCCTTGCTACGGAAACTGCAGTCCTTTGAGAAACAGCATGGATACCACTTGGGGACTTGTTAGAAATGGAGGATCTCAGGCCCTACCTCAGAACTACTGAACCAGAATCTGCATTTTTAACAAAATTCTCAGGCAATCTGATGCACATTAAAGTTTAAGAAGGCCTGCTGTAGGAAGACGTTGCTATTCTCATCTCCCTTATCATGTGCCTATTATACGTCAGGCACTGTGCATTGTCTCATTTAATCCTTACAACACTCCCTATAAATAGGTATTATCATCCACAACTTGTAGATAAGAAATAAAAGATGCTCAAGGTACAATCACATAGCTACTAAGTCTTAGACCTGGGATTTTTAACCTAGTACTGAGTGCACAGTCTATGCTCTTTGTTCATCCTGAGACACTCTCTACAGTGGAATTTAAGTTGTTCTCATGTGTGTCTACTGTACTACAGACAGTGCTCTTTGGAGGAAAAATTGTATCATTTTTTCCACAATGTCTGGAACACAGTAGGGGCATAATAAATATTAGTTGAGTGTCTGAATGTCATCAGAGGTATGGACGATGTGATGCATTTGTGAGGCTGTTGGTAGGGGTGGCATAGGAGGCTCTCCACAAAGATTACTTCGCCTACCTTTCCCCAGGGGCCATTTTCTGACATTTTTTCTTGACAAAGTCAAATAAAGCAAAGGCCAATATTTGTATTTCTTCATACAAGTGATATGACATGTTTCCAGCTTGGAATTGTCACACTGAATGAGCAGTCTGTGTTCATGTGAACAGGTTTCCTGATGATCAATCTTCAGCCAACACTTTGCTCTTGTTTAAAGCAATGGTGTAAATACCCACCGACTGTGTGCCTCAGAGGGGGCTCTGACTAGACCTCCCATTCTAGTTCCTTCTTTTAAGGAAAGATGGCTAAAGGAGAGACCATAAGAGGAACAGAGGAAACAACAAAAGACTGAGGAGGGAACAGGCTTGGAACATGCTTCTTGGGGAGAGGAGTATGAGCAAAAGGCAAGGTCAAGTCTCTCTGCCTGATTGTGCCCTCCACCTCAGAGTCAGGAGCTATGGTCTGGAACACATCCTTTTTGGCTGTGCATTCTTTCTCCCAAAGTTTGGTGAAGTTCTTTTTGAGAAGTTTCTGCTTTGTTTCAAGGGACACTAAAGGAAAAGGGCTTCATCCACAGTCAGGACAAGATAAATTAGTCATCCATAGTGAATCTGGACACCAGACATGAGAGAGGTAGTGAATTTTCAGCCGGAGACCCAGAGAAAGCAGATGGGTAACAATCTGGCTGACATTGGAGTCAGGAAAAGCTAAGCAGCCCTCCTAGTTCAGGGTTTAACACTCACAGGTCATCTATTGGTCTTGCCTTTGTCAAGGTAACATATTTAAACTGGTAAAATTACTATAAAGAAGCAGAATATCAAATGGCTGAGGATGGGGGTGTGGGAGGGGGTAGAAGGAGAGAGAATTGTTGGAGAGATCCTCGGAACAACAGCAAGAAATCCAGTTCATTTTTGTGACTTCTATCAGTTTATAACATCTGAGAGTAAAGAAAGCAATTTAACCTCTGAATTGACTTTGCACATCAAACTTAATCCATTCCATTGCCTCAAATTGCTTTCTTAGACACAAGTGATAGACCCTGTTATGGACTGAATATTTGTGCCTCTCATCACATTCATATGTTGAAGCCCTAACCCTCAATATGGTGGTATTAGGAGGTGGGGCCTATGGGAGGTAATTTGGTTTAGATGAGGTCATGAGAGTGGACTCCCATGACTGGATTAGTGCCCTTATAAGAACAGATCTTCTTCTCTCAGTCATGTGAGTATACAGCAAGAAGGCAGCTGTCTGCAAGCCAGGAAGGGCCTAAGCTGAGCCACCTCAGAGGAATGAGATTTAGACTGGGATGGGGGAAAGGAGAGAAGTTGTGTTCCCACAGGAGTAAGGGTGGCATTTGACAAAAAAAGTAAGACAGACAATAATGCCTCAGTCGAGGAGTTGTGTAAGGGAGTTATAGGAAAGGGTGCCATTAGGAAGGGGGTATGATTTGACAAGAGATAGGGTGAGGGACTTAGCTTCTTTTAATAATTGGAAATCAACCCCATCGTCCTGGTGCCCCAGCTTTACCCAAGTGTGAGAAAAAGGCAGGAGCACAGAGTCCCTTGCGCCTTGTCCTTGCCTAAGGTGTTGTGCTGTCTGTGGTGGCTCCATCAATGAAAAAGAGGGGCCCAGACACTTGGAGGGAATGTGTGGGTGTTCTTGTGCATCTGGGTGAGCCCAAGGAGAATGTTTCTTTGGGAGGAGCTGGGGAAGAAAAGTCTATGAGAAGTGGGTAGGAGCTGAAGCAAGTAAAACAGTGCTCCTTCTGCAGCCTGGAAGGAGCACAAAGCCCCTTTAGAGAAGGACATCAATAACTGGACACTCAAAGGGGTTTTCTCTTAAAAATTCAGAGCTTGTCATTTTCACAGATTGGACATGATGGAGATGCCGATAGGGACACATGATCTATGTTTTCATATGGGAATTCTGAGATGTAGAGGATGTAAATGCCCCATGGATTATAGAGAATGTTACAGAAGAGTCCTCAGGTACAGGCACTGGTTCAAACACAATAAAATGTGTACTGCGTCTTGTCTCTCCACCTTTTATCAACAGGCAGGCAGTTTACTTAGTAGTTAAAAGCATGGACTCTGGAGCCAGCATGCCTGGGTTTGAATCCTGTCTCTACCACTGTAAGACACCTACCTAAGTGTTCCAGTTCTATCTGTAAAATGCAGTACTTACACCACAGGGTTGCTGTAAGGCTTAAAATGGAAGATGCTCAGAATAGACCTTCACACGTAGAGTGCTAGTATTATTGTGGTTAGAGAAGGGGAAGAAAAAAAGGAAATGGCATGATTAAATGCTTGCATATTGCATCTTTGAAACTGACTGTTCCTGGATTGGCAACCATATCATTAAACATTCTAAAAATAGTCTGCAAGTCTGAAAATTCTCTAATTGTACACATTGTGCTATTTAATTTATTTCCAAAATATGTGAAGAGTTCAGCAATGGGAAGGAGAAAGCTCTTTTGATATCATTCCCTGGTAAAGTTGAAGCTTCATAATGGCCAGAAAATAAATGGATGAAATGCTACATGTCTCAAAATCTGGAAACATGGATGTTTGTCCCAATTTTTCACCTCCTAATGGATACTAAAGGCAATAGACCTGCTCTTAGCAAAAACTACAGAGAGGAGCTAACTTTTATTTTAAATTAATGTTTAATGACTGCTTATGCTTCAGGAAAGTAGAAGCACTGTGGTCCACTGCCCAGTTCAATTACGTAATATGAGATAAGATCTGCATGGAACAGAGGCATTTGTCAGCAAAAGGGGATCTTAAAAGTACATTATAAATCTATCAGAAAAAATGAACCAATTTCTCTATGCCTTACCTGAGAAAAAATTCTAGCTGGGTAAAATTTCCTTTGCCAAAAACAATTAAAGACAAATTGGAAAGGCTATCATTTAAGAATAAATCGTTAAGAGGCTTTCAAGATGATTAACATATTTTCAAGTTGATTCTCTGCCTCCAAACAGATGGATTTATGTTGTGTAATATTTTAATATAATCTTTAATTAAATTAGCCTTAGCAGGTGATATTTTAAAATAAAGTTAATTAGTATTTTCTATTCTAGCAATTTAATCACGTTCAACTTGTTATTGCCAATGTGATTTCCTCGTTTTGTTGAGGAAAAGGACCCCAAATAATTTAAGGGGCAAGCTCAAGGCGTGATATCATTTTGCCGTTCATGGAAAATGGGTTGCAAAACGGGGTACCTTTGGGTCTTATGCTTGGCTCGGTGACCTCCAGGACACTGATAGACAGAGCCAGCTGTCTAGTCATTTTTGACCATCCTCAGGCTTTGCTGAGTTTTGACCAGGCTAATTCAAGAATCTTGCTGACACAGCTTATGTGTAGGTACAACACGTAGGACTCTTGGGCCCCTTTTTCTTTTGTGTAGACACTCTTTCAAAGGGAGCCACAGCCACACAGCAGGACTGAGGCAGCTTGGAGTCTTGCTTTGTTCCCAGCAGAGGAACTTTCTTTTAGTAATGCTCCAGAGTCAGCGTCTAGCTCCTTCAGCAGCTAGAAAGCTGGTTGTGTTTCTTCTTTTGTTTGCTTTTTTTTTTCCTTCTGGTCTCGTCCCCATCCTCTACCCCGAACACTTTTCCTGAGGGAGTAATGATCCTTCAGGTTGTTTTACAAAGTTAACCTCTTGGAAGATTCTCCAAAATATGCAAAAAGTGTATCATCCTTTTTGGTTTAATTTTCATCTTTACAATTTAAAATTGCTAAACTGTAAATAATTTAGGGAGAAATTTAATAACATTTATTTTTATATCTGTGGAAGTACAGAGTGATTTTTTTAAGAAGGCGGAGGGCAGAGAATATGAAGGAGCAAGAGGACATCACAAAAACAAATTAAAATAAAAGGTCACTATGTATACCTGAATTAAACAGCAGCAGCATCATGCCTGAGTTCCCATGTGGAGTGTGTATATTCAACAGGGGTCAGATGATGTCAGCCAATCACAAGAGCTACATAAAATAAAAACTTGATGTAGTCTATTTAACCAATCAGAAAATATGTATCTTTCTCATGTTCCACTAGGCATTGACATTGCCCTGTATTTAAAAGACTTTGTAGGACTGTTGATTTTAGATAATCAACCGAGGATCCAAAAAAGAGCAAACACTGGCTGCTTTGCTGACCAGTTCCGTTTAGTGAAAATGGTCAAATCTGTGCAAATGCGGCTTTAGGCATATAACATACTGTTCCTGGGAAAAGTCAATATAAGAAAGCTCTTCACCACCCTGCCACAGCTATCTAACTAGGGTTTATGTACAAGGCACAGACAGAGTTTGGCCCACAAAAGCATGGTGCCTGGCCTTTTGGGACCCACAGTAGAGTGTAGACCCTTAGGATGAACTGGCAATCTAAGTCACTGTGCCAATGTGGTGTGTGGGATGATTCGGGCTGCTCTACCAAGGCCAACCTGAGGCAGTGCTTTGGGGAAGTCACCTGTGGTGGCTGTGTTTATTTTCAGAGCCCCTTCTTCCTCCAAGCTCCCTCCTGTCTCATCTGGCTGTCAACTTAACTCTGCATGAAATTAGGCTGTGATTGGGCCGGCCCCGTGGCTTAGCGGTTAAGTGCGCGCGCTCCACTACTGGCGGCCCGGGTTCAGATCCTGGTCGCGCACTGACGCACTGCTTCTCCGGCCATGCTGAGGCTGCCGTCCCACATACAGCAACTAGAAAGATGTGCAACTATGACATACAACTATCTACTGGGGCTTTGGGGGAAAAAAGGAGGAGGATTGGCAATAGATGTTAGCTCAGAGCTGGTCTTCCTCAGCAAAAAGAGGAGGATTAGCATGGATGTTAGCTCAGGGCTGATCTTCCTCACAAAAAAAAAGAAAAAAAGAAATTAGGCTGTGATTAAGGTGTCAGTGGATGATGGTTTAGAAGGCCCCAGTATAGTTTATTTCATCATAAAGGAGAACACTTGACAATGGGAAAAATCTTCCTCCCATTTCGTGAGGGAAAAAGCCAACCAATCAGCAATCAAGAAACGTCTGTTGCACACTTACTAGATGCCTATCGCTGTGGGAGGCACCTTGGGGCTTACATAGAAGCACAAGGTATGGCTTTGCCCTCCTGGGACTTCCAACTGAGATGTGGACAAAAACACGCCAGTGAAGCTGTAACTCATAGTGCAGAGCCACATGAGAGAAATGTAAACTGCATAGGACAGGCCATACGTGCCAAAGGAGTGGTGACTAAATGATGGGTTCCCACAGCTGCCTAAATGGATGAGATCAAAATGGGGATCAACTGATTATCAACGCAGCAGGGAAAAAAAAGAAAAGCAAAACCATAACTCAAACAGCATTCCATGGATACCAGAGAGAGAATATAGAGAACTACAAGGAGTGTAATAATTACCTATTTTGTCAATATTAAACTTTCCATAGGATTCTTTTTTTTCTTTTAAAATAGGATTGTTTTAACTACCTTAATAGACTAAACTTATATGAGCATTTGAACATAAAGGAAAAGAAATAAGAGCCTTTGGGGTTAAAACTTCAATATGAAATGTATTAAATGAAGATTCTTTTACGAAAGGCTTCTAAAGTTGTCTTACATTTCTTAAATCAATCTGTAGCACATAATCAGTAAAACCATATCATTTAAACAGAAAAATCATAAGTTAAAAACTCATCCTTGTGCAGCTGTATCCTATTACGGGTTGTAACTTAACACATGAGTTTCAGAAGTTGTTAAAGTTGAGTTCAGGCTAACAAATCCTAACTATCAAAAAAAAAGCCTATGGTGAGATGAGACAGCAGACCATGAAGAGGCATCAGATTTGATCACAGGATTGGTGTCAATCATATGTTACTTTTATTTTTTAAATCTCATTTATATATTAAGAAATAAATGTATTAGGACAGATATGGCCATTAAGTGATCAAGAAGCCACTTATTTTTTTCCGTTTTGAAAAATTTTCCTCTAGGGGCTGAGACTTTCAGTATTTAAACTCTGCTAAATGTATATTTACGGAAAAAAAGAAGAGAACAGTGGTTATGCCACTGATAGCTGAACTGAAGTCTGCATTTTTCTCTTAGTATAAATGCAAATAAAAATAGTTGTATCCTGTAATAAATAAAGTAAAATTAGCATTTGAATAGGCTCCAGTAGAATAGAAGTTTAGATGCTAAAATTATCAGAGTTCAAATTATTGTAATTAAGATGCAGTCATTAATCCCAAATGAGCTATCAAGCAGTGGAGGTTCTTGTTTAACCATAGTCTTTCAGGTACACTTTACATGGTGGAATGCAATGCAACATGTATAGGAATTTTACTGCACAAGTACCTTACATCCTACTCTATTCCTTTCTGTGAAATGCAAAAACCATAAATGTATTATCAAATTTATAGATTTCAGATAACTACACTAAAAAGCATGGAGAAAATACTTGACTCGATGATTTTTGCTCTCTTGCATTGCATACAGCCAAATTAATGATAACTAAGATATTTTTAATAGCTCTATAGTCTGGTCCAATATTTCCAAGGGGTAAAATGTACTTTTTGAAGTCAAGTATTCACCTATCTGGTTATGCAGAAAAATGTTTCCCCGAATGGAAGAGTAAATGCTCCTCAAATATGTGAGCAACTTGCTTCTAATTGTGCAATGTTTAGTAAAGATTCCATCTTATTTTTTCATTATAAAATTTGGGGAAACATATTAGTGAAACCTAACATGTCAGTTTATAAGTCAATGCTAGAAACCAACACATTCTCATGGTTTCAGTGACAACTAAGATAGCTTTCTAACAATCTGTTTCAGAAAGTTTGCCTTGATTTTGGTCTTCAGTTAGTAAAAGTGGTTTCTCCTCATAGGCATGTTTACATTCACAAATCTTGCATCTTGCCTGAATGGGCAAAGGGATTCTTGCTGTGAAAAAGCTGCAATACTCCCCAACTTGGTATCAGGAAACGTACCTCCAACAGATGTCAATATAAGCTTTTCTCCAATGCAACATAAGGCCATAAACTTCCAGAACTAATTTAGGATCACTGTTAACTCCAATGGCTGCCTATTGCCTGTACTTCAGCATGACTCCACCTGACTTCTCAGCCTTGTCTTCACCTCCGCCAACGCATTGCTCTTGTATTGCCTGATTTGCCTTTGGACAAGTTGTTCTCTCTCCTCAAAAATGCCCTTCCCCTCTCCGTCTCTTGTCACACTCCTGTTCAGATGTGCCTATTTAATGGGTTCCCTTCACATTCCCAGAAGAGCTAATTTCAATCCCCCGCTCTATTTTCCTAACAGATACTGCCATGACAGCATGAATGACATAGTAATGTAACACCTCCGAGAGACAAGGTCTTCTAGTGGGTACAGGTGAGGAGTTGGAAGATGGAATTTGAATCCCGGCTCTGTCACTCACTAGCCGTGTGACCTTGGGCGAGTCATCTTAACCTCCATAAACCTCAGTTCCTTCATCTATAAATAAAAATAGTACCTGTATTACTAGCTTGTGGTAAAGAACAAACATTCCTAGCAGAGTGCCTGTCATCAAACGATGAGTACTTGACATCCTCGCATTACTATGAATGGATGAAGGACGAGCCTAAAGACGCAGATAAGCATATTACACTCTCGTAATTTGAAGAGTTAACTCTCAGAGTAGGATCTGAAAGTGCAGCCATCTTGAAATCACGTGGTGATTTCCATTGAGAAAGCATGTGAGAAACTGTCAAACAGTGGCAAACAAATGGTAAGCTCACACACGCACTCCCAAAAGAGCTGCCGGGGCTGCTTTTAAGATAGCTCATCTGTGGTTGTGACACATGACACATGAAAAGAAATTGGATGCTGCACAAAGCCAGGAACGGAAGGCAACATGGAGCTCTGCCTTCCTTTCTCGGCAGAGAGATTCTGTCTGGTGGTGGAGACTCTCAGCGCTACTTGTTACAAAATGGGGATGTTTAGGTAGTGGAGAACAGCCCAGTGTCAGCCTAGAGGAGCACACTTCAAATTAAGAGCCCACCTTATTTAAAATGTCTTTCCATTATATTTTGTTTGAGATGTGAAATAGGTAATAGGGAAAAAAATTGTTATGAAATTCATCTCCTTCCAGGAAAGAAAATAAAAAACAAATCTCAACTATTGCCAGATGAACACCTTGTCTAAAACAAATGAGGGATTTAATGCACTGCAAAATGCCACTTGGAGGGCTTCCTTGGCTGAGAAAAGCATTCAGATGTTATTTTCTTAAATGAATGTAACTATCCCCATGTGCATCGGTCTCAGACCAGAAAACTCTCTGGGTGCGTTTCCTGACCAACTTGAAGAGAAAATTCAATTTACTATTGCTTGCTTTTAAACAAACCAAAAGCTGACTGAGGGCAACAAATTAATCAAATGATCATTTACATCCCCTGTATTATATGTTTTCAAAGAATGAAGAGAGAAAAAACTGCCTTTGCATTTATAGAAGAGAAATTTAGAAAAACACTTTGTTTTTTTTTAATGTTCCTTTGTTCAACTGTGCTGGGTTTTAAAAATTCTTATATTGGCTTTTCATCTTGCAGGAAAGCAGGGTAGCAATTTTCTTAAGGAATTGGCAGTGATGTGCTCAAGTGCTGAGCCCTTTCCTCTGTCGGGAAGAGTCTGGACTGAGGTGGGGGAAGAGGAGCCAGGAGTGACTAGGAGGAGAGCAGCTTTTTACAGGCTGTGTAAAACAGGAGTGTGGTGGCAGCAACTTATGGGCGTGCCAAAGAAAATGAGTCCACGTGCTAACCTCTGGCACGTGCATGACAGGTTGCCAAGGCATGGCACAGCCCCCAGGCAGACTTTTGATGCCCTGCCCCAGAAAGTAAGCCTGTTCCCATTTATCCCACAAGGATGGTGAGTGGTTGGATGTTTTGATGTTATAAAAACTCCTGGTACAGAAATTTGCCATTTGGCTTACTTTCATTTAGTCATTTTTCCAATTAGAAACATCTGAAGGGAGAGGGTCAGCAGTTTATTATTCACACCTAGTAAGCCAGGAGAACAGATGCAGTGTGGCGGCCCATTCTAGGGTAAGCAGGCAACACTATCTGATCAAATTTAAGTTCTATGTTAATGAATGAAATACATAAAATAGGACACCTCTTTGTTTTTCCATATAAAAGAGTTCCTGCAAAGGTCTGGTTAAAAGAACATAATGTATGCTTTATTTTAACCTTTTTCTATTTTATTCTCTCTGCTAAACTAGAAACAATTGCTGGGATTTAGTTCAGCTTAAAAAGTGGGCCACATAATTTCGGAGTAAACTTCTTAAATTCATAATGCACTCTGAAAAATTTCCCCTCTATTTCTTTTTACTGCTCCCACTATCCAAACTCTCAGCATAAGACCCCTGGCCCTACACAATTTATCCAAAGCCTTGGGCAGGTCAGGAGCCCTTTTACCCTTCACTAGTGAATTCAGTGCTATTGTAGGAGGGAGACATTCTTTCTTTCCCTTTTCACTTAAAGAAACATACCAAACCTGAATAGACTCCAGGCTAGACTGGGGGAGGGAGTGATTTTTATTAGTTCTAACATAGCTATTGACACACGCTTGAAGACAATATTTGAAGGAAAGAAAGAAAGAGAGAGAGAGAGAGAGAAAGAAAGAAAGGGCTTTCATTTTATGCTTAGAGGGCAGATTGGTTACAATTTAATTTCCAAGAAGAAAATTTTATAGAATAAAATGGCCTAACATTACTTTTTCTTCATCATACATATGAGAAATATAAACTAAAAGGACATCTGGAAACTAACATTATTCAGCAATCAGAAAGCAAAAATCCAAACCATTGATGTTTTGATGGAGACAAACATAACGAGATTCACAAAGAAGAAAGCTGTAACTTATTGAAGTGAAAAAAAAATTCCATATGCATTTTACCTTTTGGGCAGTTCCATAGAAAACTTCTATTTCAGAAGCCCTTTGTAATATGAAACCTACTGTAGATAAGATACAAAGTGAAGATAGTCTGTTTTGCAGCAGCAGGAAATCAAATTGGTTCCAGAACCGAAGTTACATGACAAATGGTTTAATAGTATTGCTAGAATTGGAAAGCTTGATTGAATTATTTTTCATAATCATTAAAAAAAAGACTTTGAAATAACTTTGCCATAGGCTCTTTCCAGTTTTTTTGGGGGGGAGGGTATTGCAGAGGTGAGAAGATATCTAATTTTATTGGCCTTTTAACTAAAGTGTTATAATTTATCAAAATTTAAGAGCTCAGTGATGATTTATCGTTAACTTGTTTGCAACCAAAATTTTCAGACAAACACGGTACTTAATTTAACATAACTAATATACGTTATGGAGGATTAAACAGGTTAAAAATATAGGTATAGTTTACTATCATATTCAAGTTATTTTTAGTTTTAATCTTAGTACCAATCAGCCTTGCTTTATTTAAGAAAGCATCTGGAAAAGTTCATTAAGTCTTAGGCGAGTCTTAGATTTTAAGAAAGACTTTTAAACGGTTAGCAAGATGTATCGCTGACAAAATAACCCAGCGACTAATACCCGTAGGTGAAATGAAATCATTCTCCTGACTGAAGTCAGGAACAAGTTAAATATCACTTAGACTACAGCACACGACTACAGAGATTTAGGAGAAATCATACTTAAATAGGATGTGACTGGATGTTTAGGAGTATTTTCTAAAAAAGTCAAAAAACTTTTTCCCCTTCAGTACTTACAGTCTTTGAAGACTAGAGCCGGGTCTCTGTGAGGCAAGACTTGGGCAATGATGTGTCTCAGGGATTCCAAGGTTCTGTCCATCTTGGGTCTGCCTGTGCGTGCCTGCTGCACAGTGTGTCCTCATGCCTGAATTCTTGCAGTCCTGGACTGAATTTGTGCAGCTCATTGATGCACAGGATTACCAAAGAATCCCTTTTAACATCTGCCAATCAGACATTTCCCAGAATCTAAAGACCCCTCAGGGGGCCCTCCTCCCGGGCTCACTTATCTTTGTTGTATGCTGAGCTAATTAGCTCTAAAGGCTGGCTGACAGGCGGTTCCCACTGCTTCCTTCTGTTAAACACACCCACCTACAGGCTAGCTGGGGAAGCTCGCTAATCATGGGAACAGCTTTCCTCTCCAACCTGATTCTGCCAGAATGGTGTGCAGCTTTCTGACTTGGATATTTCTTTTGGTCTCCCATCTTCAAACGTGCTGTCCTCAGGTATATAAAATCAAGATGGTTATTTCTCAAGGAAATTTCCTTAGCGACAAAGGAGTTTCTAGCTCAGGACTTCAAACTCAGAATCAGTATAATCTAAATTCTTCTTTGGTAAAGGAGTGCTATAAAGATTGTGGATGTAGCCAGGCACCAGATTACGCCTTCTATTTAGATTCAGGAGCATCTTTTTGGGAGCCAAGTTTGAAACCCCACCTTCCCAACCCCAATTATAGTCACTTTTGATGGGGACTGGCAAATAAAACTTCGTAGACTGTTGCCTGGGAATATTTGTTTCCTGATTTATCTTTCAAGGCAAATCATTCCCCAGATTGACTTTAATGAATTCTGATATCATTCACTTCCTTTCATTTCATGATAATTCTTTCTATTAAAAATTTCAGGAGAAGCAAAATTATATTTTTCAAAAGAATATAGGTAGTTATTAAAAAGATCTTAAGAAAACAGAGACTCTTGTTCTACCTATATCCTGTACCACTCACAGCAGTGTTAAATAGTCTTTCCACAGGAGACATAAAATAAGTCATGGGATTCCACTGCAGTCATAAGGATTTATACCAGATATAAAAGAACTGATTTTAATGGTTGTAATCTATGTTAGTCGTTGAAAGCTTGTTGAGGATTTCTTTACTTTTCTTTAAAATATTTTTCCAGGGTAGGCACAAGAGATTGCTTTCCAATTTTCAGATTCCATAATTATGTTGTATTACATGATTAACTGAAACCAGTCCTTTAAAGACTATATAAAAATGAAATGTTTATCATGTGATCAGCTCCTCCAGTTAGTTGGTAGAAGGGTGGGCTTAATAAAGGGAAACAGATTGGAGCTATAATAATAATTCCTATTACAATGACTATCACTTAGCAAATGCCCACAGGGAGTATGTGCCACACACAACAGAGACATGGGGCAGCCCCAGAACGCAAAGATATTATCATAAGAAAGAACTTGAAAGAAGTAGCACTTCATGTTAAGACACTTATTTAGAGTCCCAAAGTGTACTTTACACCAGCTGTACCAAACAGGAAATCGTCAATGTCCTTGCCATCCCGGAATTTATAATTTAAAAGAGAAACTAGATGGTGTGTTGACCAAAAAAAACTATTATACACTGATTAGATATTAAGTATAAATGAAAGCAAGTACTTTTAGTGTGATATTGAATTGGAAACCAAGATATTTAAAGTTCTTATTCAAGAAACAGGAAAAATAATATGGAATTCTCAAAGGAGTGAGACTGATAATATAAAAACAGAAAAATTAAAATGATTGATGCTAGGATTTCAATCAATAAATGGACTTTTTATGAGCTTAAATTTAATTCCAGTAGTACGTAAAAATATTTTGGCTGTGTAGTGTAGTAGAAGGAACACTGAATTTGAGATTAGTAAGAGCTAGGATTTGATTTTTGTTATCTGTATAACTTGGAAGAGTCCTCATCTAGAAAATTGGGGGATTGAGCTGGATGCTCTCTTTCAGGGCTAACATTTACGATTCTATCTATGGCTGTACTGCAAATGAGCACAAACATTATCACACATTTCCTAGCCTTTTTGAAAAGTCTTATATTTATTTCCTAAAAGCTAGACTGGTCTTTAAACAAATCCCTTCTATTCCCACAATCTCATAGCCATTCGTCAACACGAGAGACACAAAGTTAATAGGGTGAATTCAAAGATATCACTAATGCTAACTAAAATGAAAGGTAAGAATTTAAGAAAACTAATCTTCAACCTCTACAAGATTTTTCTAAAGAAGGCAAACTATGAGCACCTGCTTAGAGAACCCCAAAACAGCTTTGCAAAGATAATTTCATAAAAATATCATGATCTTTAATGAATTATATTTTAAGAAATGAAAAAGAATTCTAGAAAGGTGGATTACACAGCATTCCAGTTGGATTCATAGTATACTGTCCTCTTTCTCATTAGGCCCAATCCTTCAGCAGTTTTCTGAAACCTTTGCTGATGCATTTCTCCCTTGCCCGCCCATAAAGACTTCTCACCTTCAAGTGCTGTTGTGAGACAGTCTAGAAAAACAACCGGCTGGTTTCTCATCACTCTCCCTCTCTTTGAGGTAGAAAGCACCTGATGGAGAGGGAAGAGCCTGAGCAACTCCTGTGCAATGTGTCTGTGTTTGTAGAGTTCTACAGTTCACATGTTAGATTTCACTGTCAATCTCAACCACCTGCAGCCATATGAGAAAAGCAAAATCAAAGTACTGAAACAAGGATAGATGACTCCAGTGAAAACCAAAATGATGCTTTTACAAATGCTGTTAGAGTTACTACTTAGAAATATGAGAAATGGCATCCGACTGACATATTCAGTGATCAAAACTTATCACCCAAGGGGGCCGGCCTGGTGGCGCAAGCAGTTAAGTGCACACGCTCCGCTGCAGCGGCCCGGAGTTCACCAGTTCGGATCCCCGGCGTGCACCAACGCACCACTTGGCAAGCCATGCTGTGGCGGCATCCCACATAAAGTGGAGGAAGATGGGCACAGATGTTAGCCCAGGGCCAGTCTTCCTCAGCGAAAAAAACAGGAGGATTGGCAGATGTTAGCACAGGGCTGATCTTCCTCACCAAAAAAAAAAAAAACAAAAAAAAACTTATCACGCAAAGGTAAAAGAGTAAAGCTCAGTGCAACAGCACGCTTACCAAACTCCCAAGGAGTACCGAACTCTTTGAGAAGACAAGAAATCAAGGTGCTTATTTTGCACCTTTTCATGCACAATGTGATGGAAAAGTCTATGAAAACAATAATTTTGCTGGTAAGGAAAAGAAAATTCATTCCTATCATTCTAGTAATATTTTTGCTGTTAAATAGCACTTTACAGGTACAAAAATGAGAAGGAGGTGGGACTACCAATTGAAATAACAACTGGAATGTTAGAAAACATCATAAATGCATCAAAGGATTGTCTTTAGTTAAAAGCAGGAAGCAATCTCCACTATCCTCCTTGCCTCCCCACTTCCTAATCTGCTTTGCTCTGGAGGAGGCGGCTGGGGTAGCTGAAGCAGGAGAGTGGGCCTGCAGGTGAGGTTGCAGGGAAGTTGGTGAGACTCTGGGTCCTGAAAGATTTCAGTGCAAGGCATGCAGACTCCAGAGACTCGACCTGCAGTAACTGAGCCTGAGCCAACTTATAACTACTCATCTCTAGTGAATCAGGTGACTGAGGGAGGCAGAGGACGCCGATGGAGACTTAGGAAGATTATCTTCCCCGTAATAATTTCCTCACTTACTTGCTAATGTCTTGATTCTTAAAAATTTACAATTTAAGGTGAAGTAAACAAAATGAAAAAGAATTGGAGACATGCAGTTAAATAAATTAATACAGAGAGCAAATAGTTTACAAAAACAATGGGAAACGACTGACAGCAGCTCCTTTCAGGTTCCAACGGGAGATGGGTGGAGGGAACTGGAAGGGCCTAAATGCTGGATTGGCAGAAGAGGGTCAGAGCTGTATGCAAGAGTGTTTCTGGGGGTGGTGGGAGGGTGAAGAAGGGCAAGGGCCAGGAAGAAACTGACTTTGCAGAGGTAATGACTGATGACTGTTTAGTGTCAGCTTTGTTTAGCCTCCACTAGGGAGAGACCAGGAGGAGGAATGAATGGCTGGTTAGCATCAACGTTGTTTACTCTGAACTGGGAAGGAACAAGTAAAAGGAATGAAATGGCTGCTCATTGTTAATTTGTTTACTCTCAGCTGGGAAGGGACCAATGAGATATTTGAATCAAGGTATTTATGAGTGGGTTAGTTGGAAAGGCAACTTCAGATTAGTAGACAAAAGTTTAAAAACACAGGCAACATAAAAGAACTGTATCTCAGATATTTGTTCATTGATATTTCACTACATTTAGGACATCATCAATAAGAAGTAATCTGTTGAACTACATGAACAAATAATTAGAAAATTGATTAACATCCCATCTGCAGATTAAAGGAATGTGCTTTTCCTCATTTTTATAAAAAATTATCAAAAAATGCTTTCCTGAAATCATTTCCCTCCCCACCAGATAAAACCACTAGTGAACAGCCCTTTATCCTTGCCAGGGCAGTCAGAGTCAACGCTCTTAACTAGAAGGCACAATGAAAGTAAATCCTTCATTTATCTGAGCCTTCTGGTTTTTTTATATATACATTTGGGGATCCTAAATGAGCCCATGTCATCTTGATTGTTTTACGTAACTGATTACCCAGGCCTGTCTTGGTATTTGGTCTCCAAAGTAAAATTTATTCTTTAAAGGCCCAAGGTATCATTGGGGGAGGCTTTGCTAGTTCACAGGTTCTAACACCTTCAGGATAAACTCAGTTAGGTGGGAGAATTTGGATGTTCAAATTTACAGGATTGGAGATGATGCCAAGCCCTTGGGTCATGAGATATGAGTTTCCTGAAAACTGAACTGATGAACTTAACTGGGGCTGGGCTGACATCCAGTATAACATATATTTTGAAAAGGATAGTTTAAAAAATTTTGATTTGTTTCTGGAGTGGATTTCGCCAGTGCCCTTTAAAACAATATTTTCTCTTTCATAAAAGTTTATCCAACTATTGGTTCCTCTCCCTCTCCTCACATTTTCTCACAAGACTGCCTCCCCCACCCCCACCATTTCCCACTGTCCAGGACAGGAATTTGTTTTGTTGGGTGTTCAGGAAAACACTTTATACAAGTTGTGGCTATAAAGTGATCAGATTGATCCTACAAGAGGTATCTGAACTCCAGTTGAATCTTTGAGGCCCTCCTCAAATGAAAAGACATGAGGTCTTCCACAAGGGGCACGCTGGGGGATGAGACACATGCCCAGTTTACATGGGCTAACTAGAGCTACCTTTGTTTCTTTGCATCAAGGCATGTTTCTGAGGGTCTGAATTGTATGGAATGTTTAAATCTTTACAACAATAATGAGCAAATCATAATGAAAATCTAGACTATGAAAAAATTAGTAATATTAGATTAAAACAAACCTAGGGAGAAAATATTTGTTGGCTATAGACAAATGACTTAAACCTGAGATTAGCTGATAGAGATGTTAGGTTCAAGCAAGCCAGTAATTTCACAGCTCCATATATTTTAGATGAAGCTTCCTGTAAAGACTGTATCATTAGTATACTCTTAATTCAATTCAGGCTACACTTACGGATATGCTTACATTAAGATAAAAGACTTGTGCCCATCCATTTCACACTGTAAACTATAATTTCCATTTCATTTCCTATGCAGTCACCAGCAGAGCACTGCACTTAGCGTGCATCCTGCTGACACAGAAGAAACATTATTTCTTTTCAGAATTTGTTTAAAGAAGGAAGAATAGGAAACTGCAGAGAAAGGGGGCCCATTTTTCCACAAATTGAAAACTGGAGCAAGACCAAGTTAGGGAATAATATATTTTTCTGATTCTCTCAAGGTACCTCTGTAGCCCTGAGCTCAAGGAAAAAGAACTACTGCCCCAGCACCACCCTGCCCCCCTCCAACATTCCCATGAAAAACCAGAAATGTTCCACTCAGGGCTCTGGTCTGTTGAGATAAGTTTTCTTGGGCCTGTGAGAAGATGAAAAGGCTTATTATGGGGAAAAAAACAACTTTGTTTTCTAAAAAGGGAGGAAACTTTGTGGAGGATAGGACTCAAAACCCAGACCTGGTTGTGAGGACTGTTTCGTCTCGTACCTCCACAGCACCAGGAAGACAAGTCAACGTTCCTGGACCTTCGTGACTGTGCAGAAGAGATCCCTGGGCTGGATACAAAGCTCTAAACTGCCTGAGTACAAATAACTCACCAAGTCACTCTGGCCTTACACTTCTCCACTGCCCTCAGGATTCCCTCAGCACTAGATCAATGGCTCCAGGCTCTTTAGTACAGTTTACTTTGCACTGTCATGTTACTGTTGTATGTTTACTCCTCTCTCCAAATACAGCAGAGGCTTTCTGCCCACAAAAATTTTATCTTAAAAATCTGTGTACCCTCTCCCCTGATATCACTTTATACAACACCAAACACCTGGAAAGCTGATGTGTGAAAATACATATTTTTCTTCCTAATGTTGGCCAAACCTCTTCTACCAACAGCAGTGTTATAGTAAGTGGGGTTTCTTTTTTGATTCGTTTATTTCAAGTGGTTACTTTTTTTTTTGACATGGAAGCATGTAACATTGTGACAAATGCCCCAAATGATATATTTTATTTGTATTATGAGACATGTTCCTATTTATGGAATTAAGCCTACAATAATCTGATTCTAAATGTTATATAAAATATTAATTTTAATGTCATCATTATTTACAAAATTAAGGTAAAAGAAAAACTTACGATTTTTAAAATGTAACAGCATTAGTCTTTGCAAGTATTGTAGGCTTTGGAGTTATTCCCACACTCCTGGTTGTTACACAGCTGTGTAACTCATGGCTGAACTATACCTCAACCCCAGCCTTGTGCAGTTGCATAAGATGGTTCCAGTACGTACTTAATTAAGCAAATCAAGGGCAAACTAAGACATGGCCTGATGCTCTTGAAGATGTTCTGAAGAGGCATGAAAAGCAACGAAGACAGTGAGCCTTAGCCCACCCAGAGTATCGACTCCGTGACACGAAATAAACCTACACCTCAGGGAAGTGCTCTCCCTGAGAACCTAATGAACTCATCCCTCCATCCTGTGGAAGTGGCTGATAAACCCGCGAGGCAGCAGGTTTACCTGCTGAGTTCTTTAATTAGACAACAATGTTTTGTCAGCAAACTTACTGAGTACTTAACTAAAAGAATGATTGTCTCAAGCTGTACTCAACTTCCCGTTTGTACCCTTGAAAGATCTTGAAGATTCTGGATAAAGCTCAAAGATAGCCAGCTGTGTGCCAAAGAACAGACCAATGGCTACCAATACCACAAAGCTTGCACAAGTATAAACTGCATATCTTGTACGAAAAGCTTATTTAACGGGAACAGCAAGTAGATTATGCAAGGCTACAAGCAAAGCATCTACGTGTCTTGATAAAAACCGAGCACCAAAAGTATCCTTGCTGAAATATCAGTGACCTTGACAATAGGAAAAATTCCTCTGGAATCTTCCTTTGGGTAATCTTAAGTCATTTGACCAATATTTACTACACATATAGTATGTATCAGGCACTGTGCTAAGCTCCTTACAGGTGTTATTTAATCTTCACAACAACCCTGAGACAGGCACTATTAAATGTCCTCATTTTATAAATCAAAAAAGTGAGGTTAGAGAGTCTACAGAATGTTTGGGAAGTGGTAGAACCAGGATTTAAACTTTGAACTTGGCCCAGACTCAAAGTATTTTGTTAACAATCATAATACACAGCTTTACTACATCAGTAATATACTTAAATTTTGTTTTTGCTCATTGTTCACTATTGATGTTTTAAAATGTGAGGGTTACCTCTTGTCTGCTAGGGCAAACTCTCTAATTTCTAATCGATGGTTACTCAAAAGCATCTTTTAAAAATAATTGTTGAATTAGGGGCCGGCCTGGTGGCGTAGTGATTAAGTTTATGCACCCTGCTTCAGCAGCCTGAGGTTCGCAGGTTCGGATCCTGGGCACAGACCTACGCACCGCTTATCAAGCCACGGGCATGGATATCATCCCATGGCCAACCTTCCTCAGCAAAAAGAAGAGGATTGGCAACAGATGTTAGCTCAGGGCTAATCTTCCTCACCAAAAATAAATAAATTGTTGTGTTAAACCCTGAATAATTTGTTTAGATTTGTGCATTTGACTAATTTGTTCTGTGACCCATAGGAAATCTTGGGCAATTAAAGGTAAGAACTATGTTTATTTGCCTTCTAAATTCCTCAAATAGTAGTAAGTTTTCTATGTAGTAGTTACCCCAAAGGGGCCTGAGTCAACTGAGTAAAGCTGAGCAGGATGAAGTCAGAGTTTCATTTCTAATTTGCTTGAGACTCTTAGAAAATGTATCCCCAAATAAACATTCTGTGGTTCTACTGAGCTGTCTTTGACATCTTATTAAAATGCTTTAAAGTAGATAGATTATAAAAAATGAATACCTGAGTTTAAAGACATACCTAAAACTCAAAGCTATGTAAATACTTCCAAAATTAGTATAATTTTCAGGGGAATTGGATTTGACATTTTCTTGCATCTGTATTATTAAAGTGAATTTATTAGATGATAGGTCTTGCAAATAGCCAGTGGAATTAATTTTGCAAAGGTGAAAGGGACTCTACTGTCTTTATCAATCTTGCAAAGAATCTGCTGTTCCTTTGATAGATCATAATCACAGATGCAAGCAATTTAAGGACATCCTATCTGCTGACCGTAGGGTGACACTGCCATCTAGTGGCCGTTTCTCAGGCAGGTGATATCCCTCTTCTGGCCTACTGAGCTATGCTGAAGGGACTTGAATATCATCAGGTACATGTACTTAGGCACCCATTCGTATCTCACTGGATTGTGAAGTCTTTGAGGGAGGAACCATGTCTTATGTATTTTCTTTCCTTCCTGCAGTCAGTATTTGTTAACGCTGAAGTGAAAACACGTTCTGGACCCACCCAGCTACGAATGTTACAAAGAACCTTTCACTCCTCATATCTTCTACCTCCCCCAACCCCCAACTCTTCTACTTCTGCTCAGGCCTGCATAAAAACTGGCAACTGTAAAAACTGTGATGAGACTATCTCAATCTTCTGTTCCCATGACCACATGACCAATTTAAGTAGCAGAAAATAAAATTACGCATTACTGGCTTATCCTTAATACAGACTCAAAAAATAGACTAAAGACTAAAAAATAGATGGCAGTGAATTCAACCAAGTTGTTAGAAGAATTTCAGAAAGATAAACATAATTATCATTCTAATAGCTACACTTTACTGAATGCTGATAAAACACTAGGCATTGTTCTAAGTGCTTTCTGTGCATTGTCTTTTGTAATCCTCAAAACAACCCTACAAAGTAGTTATAAATCCAATTTTAACAGTAAGAAAACTGAAGCAGAGAAGGAGAGAAAGAGCGAGAGAGAAATACAACTTGCCTAAGGTTGTTTCCACTAGTAAGTGGGAAAGCTGTGATTTGAAACCAAGCAATCTACCTGTTTTTGGTAGAGAGCAAAAAACAACAAAAACAGTGATAGATTTTTAAAAATACCTAAATATTCCTAATAAAAATTATTTTGAAAAACAGATTTTGGCAGACTTACCAGTCATCTAAATACTTGAAAGATTGGATTGCGTTAGCACAATTACTATAATGAGTCTTTAGAAGACATGCACTGAATGAGTCAAATTCAGACATAAAAGAAGGTTTATTTATCTATTTATATGTCTGCCTCGGTCTGAAGAAGACCTTAGGTGGCATTAAAAGGGATCACAGTAACTTTCTGAAAAATATTCAAGATCTTAAATGTATTACTCTCCCCAAAAGCTAGCTGCTTCCAAGCTTGACTTAATATTTTGCATGTTCTCTCTCCGCTGCTTGGTCAATACACTTGCTTCTCCTCTCTGCAGCCGACGTCTCACAGCTGATTTCTGCTGTTTTGTCAACTGACGTCTCACCTTCTGCTTCACCAGTTCCTGGAAAGATTTCATGAATTATTATCACTGATAACTGACCATTTTGATAAGGAGTAAACATTCAATAAAACAAAGATTTACATTGCTAATATTTTTCAAATTTCTGTTAAGAGCATGAATTTTTAAAATTCCAAACACTGACAGTACTATATGAAACAGCAATAAAATAAAACACCAAACTAACTGTTATAAAATAGAAGAAATAAATTCCTAAAAGAAATATAAATTACAGCAAAAAGTAGTGTATAGTACAATTCTCTGAATAACAAATCAGCATAGTGCCACCTAGTGTCCATCAGGAAACCTGAACCCCCACCACCACCCCTCCGCCAAAAACAAAAACCACAAGCTAAAAACTGCTTGTTCCTCTGCTTTCTAGGTAAAAACAAGTATCGCTTTGTAGTGGAAAATCATGTTTGAAAGCATTCACTACTGGTCAAAATATATCCAAGAGCATCTTCATAGCTTCAGGTGTAGAAATGACTGATGGCAGCAGTTAATCATGGAAAAGTCTTCACACAGTTTCTGGGAGATGCAGAATGCTTTCTTATATTGAATGATCATAAATTCAAATTATTTCTTATCACTTAAGACACAGGCTGCCAATGTCATATGACTTACAAGATGAATAAAAAATCTAAATATTCTGTTTGCAGTAACCTTTTCTTTCTCTGAAGCACTATACGGCTTGTTATTTAACTACATATAACCTTGCATCATCCAACTTGTCTCCTAAAAAAAGGAGATAAACACTGCAAGGGTTGAAGCAAGAGTCTCTTCTTAATAGGCGTCACCCTATGCTAGGCACAAAGAAGCATTTATTAAAACTCTGTCAAGTTAAAAAATTAAAGAATAATGGATTTGAGAGGTTAAAAGGGGCTAGAAAAACTAGTCTGCCTAATGTACTGTTTCCTGCATTGTATATGTGTAATATAAAACTTTGGATCACATGAGTTAAATGCAGACTTTGGATTATTTTACATAGTTAAGCAGACTATACTCAATTTACAAGCTTTAACAAGTTATCCCTCTTTATTTTAGTCTCATGATTCTCAATGGGAAGAAAGGTAAAAGACAGGGGAAAAGAGTAGAATTCCTGCAGAGTTCCTGCAGAGCCTGATACCCCATGAAACGCAGTCCCCCAAACCCAGGAAGGCCTGAGACTTAGAAGGACCTGGTCTTTCAGAAGTTTCAGAACTGAAAGCAGTAGGATTGGCTGAAAGTTTAAAATAAGAATGACTGGGGTCTAGGCCAGGTGGGGTAGTGGTTAAGTTTTGCAGGCTCCACTTCGGTGGCCCAGGGTTTGTGGGTTTGGATCCTGGGTGCAGACCTACATACCACTCATCAAGCCATGCTGTGGTGGCCTCCCACATAAAAAATAGAGGAAGATGAGTGCAGATGTCAGCTCAGTGACAATCTTCCTCAAGTACAAAGAGGAGGATTGGCAACAACTGTTAGCTCAGGGCCAATCTTCATCAGCAAAAAAAAAAAAAAAAAAAGAATGACTGGCCTCCAGGATCCTTCCCAGGAAGCCAAGCAACTATCACAGCCTCCCCACCCCAGCAGGAGAACCAGAATCCTGAATCAAAACAGCATCTTCTTAACTACAACAGAGATCAATAGAGCAACACCTTCAGAATTCTAAAGGAAAATTATTTCCAAACCACAACTCTAATACTTAAACTTCCAATCAAATGTGAGGACAGAATAAAAAGACATTTTTAATAATAAAATGTCCCCCCCCAATTCACTCAAATGACTACTGGAAGCTATACTGCCAACTAAAGTAAACTAGGTAAGAAAAAGAGATGAACTAGGAAAGATGGCACCCAACAACAGACAGGAGATGAGAAGTCCCAGGAAGACAACAGTAGAGCGTGCACCGTGTTTAAACCAGAAGAGTTCAGACAGAGGCCTCTAGAATATTTCCAAGAACAAAAAATCAATTTCTTTTCTAAATATTCTGCTTGAATTTCCCTTCGATGAGATGGTAAGATAACCATATCAAATAGCTGAAAAAAATAAGGAGATGATGGATTACTATGCATGTACCTCCCTCTACCTAATCTAGGACAATTTACAAATCTTACAAGGTTAATTTGCTTCATGTTAAAAAAAGTGGAGAAAGATGTCATTTAGTATTTTTTTTTAAATGATGAAACATGAAATAAAATATTTGTGTATTATTTCAGGGGGTAATAAAAAATTAACAAAAAATCACTTATTTTGTTGTTGTTGTTGATAGTGGCCACATACATATTTATTAAAAAGCAATATATCTTAATGTTTACTTATAATTTTAATTGTTACAGATTAGAAAGAACAGGGTTCATAAATGGCAACTTTGCCAATAAACAGGGAACTAAAAAAGTATTTTAAGGAGGAAAACATCTTACAATGATAATTTCAAAGAACACAGAGAAAATCTTTTACCTTTGCACAGATATTAAAACAATAATCATCAAATTAATGGAGGTAACAAAATAAACAGTCTGTTTTCTCCTGACCTTTTAACAAAATGAAAAGTGACCTCAAGGAAAATAGTGTCACCAAATTTCCAAAAGAATGTAGAGTTAAGATGATCAATTTGTTTCCACTAATTAGAGAGAAACCTTTTTGATCAAGTTAGGCTCAAGAGATCTTTTTTCCCCTTAGAAGGCAAATTTGTATTTTATAATGTAATTCATTACAGGCTTGACCCCATTTTAAGCTTTATGTTCATGCTGTTAGCTTAAGGGAAATGGGATAAAGCTAAGAACTAACGACAATGTCAGAGCCATCATCTTTTACACAGCAAAGAGCTTAACTCAGAATTTAAGGAAATAGCATGAATTATAATCTAACTTTTCTTTATAGGCAATTGCCAATTTTACACCACTGTAATTGAATACAAAAGCACTTATGTTTTGAATCTGAGAAAACACAGAAAGAAAGGTAATAGATCTTAATAAGTATAGAAAATATCAAAGCCAAGAACCGGCAGGCAATCAGAAAGTGAGAAATTCTTAGTAAAGACAGGTGATAATACCTAAAGGCAGATTTTATGTTTTACTATAATTAATAGATGTTTCAAAGATTTCATAGATTTAAATTTTATGTCCAAAAGAACCAGGTAAATTATAAGGCCACCAGAAAAGAGGACATAAACTCAATACATTTCTAGAATTTCATTCTTTTATTTTGGTCTGACAAGCTGTAAATGTTTCTATTACCAAGTAAAGGTCCCAGAACTACTAAAAGTGTGCTACCTTATAAAATACAGTACTGTTATTTTTAGCTTCTTCTTGATAATTCAGATTTAATTTTGTAAATATCCCATATTAACCATCACAGAACATCCATTTTAACTTATTGACAATCTCTCTGAACTTGGAAATGGGAGGTTCAGGACAAAACAAAGGTCTTTTCTTTTCAAAAGAAAAAAGTTTCACTTTCCACATAATTTTATTTCCTCCTTTCTACCTTCTAAACTGATTTTCTTCTTTTGCTCATTTTAAGTAAAGTTATCACTAAATAACTTTGGTTTCAATGTTATTTAACTTAATACCTTTAAGCAGAAGCAAAAAACCCAACACATCAATTATGTAATTTTATCTTTCTCCGTGAAACTGGTGCATCTTCACTCTTCAGCCGCAGTGTCAGGTAATCTTGAGCAGTCACGTAACCTATCTGGGCCTCAATTTCCTCACTGTCAAAATGCAGGGACTAGACCATATGGGAATCTACAAAGTCCCCCTTGGATCTAATTTCCACGATTTTATCCTTCATGTTTGAGCTAATTTACATGCTGCCTTTTCCTAAAAGCTTTGATTATTCCAGCTGAAAATGAACTCTCTCTCCTATATTACTAAATCTGTAGTTGTTATAATTTTTTACTATAATGTGAAGTCCAAATGGCTGAGGCTGTTTTATACATCATGTAACCCTCAGAGTGCCTTAGCTCAGTCATCTGTCCACAGTAGTGACCTAATAAATATTTGGAAAACGTTGAATGAATAGTTACCGGAGGAATTGTTGAACAGCTTAAAACACTGCCCGCAGAAGTAACACTCAGAGTTCTTGTTCTATATTGATTAATATCTTCCATATTTTCCTCATCTCTAAAATTAAAATAAAATCACAATTTAGTTAATTTTTTATAGTTAATCACGATTGATTAATTTATATCATTCCCTACATGACAGCAGAACTTAAAGACATAAAATACTCAGAAAGATCATTATATTTAAAATTTCTGTGAAGGTAAAACTACCTACAATTCAGCCCAATATATTAACAATTTTCATTTTTCAGCATTCTGTTAGTCACTATCAAAATTCCAAAAGGGTAGAATGTTTTGGGCATCAAAATCTATCACTTCCCCACAATTCACGTTTCTTTTCCACTAATCCTCTCCTCCACTTTAACTGAACTATATACACAAATCTGCCTCTTACAATCTAAATCCTTGGGATACTTTCTTGCTATCTTCCCAAACAAAAGTAGGTGTCACGGGGGAAACAGAGAAAGTACTCTGTAAAGTCTGCTCAGCTAAGTCAGAAAAAACTGCAAGGATGGAAACTGTATAACTTGTTTTACACATTGCTCAAAGTTTTAATGTATACAATGTGAAAGAAACTTAAGACAATATTAATTTCTAACAGTCAATATTTTTCAGTAACATCTGTTATCTTATGTTTTTGCTTTGAATAAAAAGTTTGCCCAACATGTGTTCAGTGAGGACAAATTCTGTCCTTAGAAGACTATTTAACCTATGTAGATTTTCTTCTATTACTTTATGCAAAATCCTAAGCCACTGCTACCCTTGATTTTAGTTTAATTTTACGTTTATTATTCAAGTGGTAATTGCCCGGAGTCTCAAGATAGAGTTATATGGAAAAGGAAGAAAATTATTGTGTTTTGCTTCATAATAAAGCTCTAAATTGAGGCTGATTCATTAGTATTTGTGAGAAAAAAATTCTTAAAAAACAAATAAATAACTGTATAATTTTAAATATACATGAACAAATGAGGACAGAAGGTTCAAAGTATCAGAGAAATTCACTGTAAGTAGGTATTTTATCGAGAGAGCATATTTACTGTATGTTTATTGGACTATACGTAAATCAAACATACATCAGATGTATAATTACGAAAATATACAGTTCATCCATCTAAACCTGATCGATTTATCAAGAGATCTGTATTAATTCTTTGAAAGTGATCAGTTTGTATTTTAAGGCAGAACTCCTTAAAACTGAATTAATAGGCTGTCTAGGTCAGGTCAATTATAGAAGATAATTTAAATTTTAACAAAAAAAGGGTTATCTGCTTTCATTTTACACATATTGGTGCAGAATAGAGCTCTGTCACATCATTTTAAAACAACACTCATTTACCAGAATCAAAGAAAGTATAGGTCTCCAGATTAACGTCAAAAAAATCAATCAACAGAAATCTATACCTGAAAGGCCTGAATTCTTTGTTCAATGACGACAAGGCAATCAGATGAGGGCATTCATCTTCATACTCTTCAGAACCCGTGGGGATTCCTCCATAACCTGTCTTACCATCTTGCCTGGTGTCATTTGCAGTTTTGTTTTTCTCCCCAGAACACTCAGTTACAGAACTGTTTTCAACAACTTGTCCTTTTATTTCTTCTAAAGTCTGACTGAATTCAGTCATTTCAAAATTGTGTGCATCAGCAATCTCCTCTGACAAATTGTCTTCTTTTATTTGTTCAAGGTCTCCAGATGATCTGCAACAGCAGTTAACTAATTCTTCTCTAGAATTTTGTTCACTTTCATTTTTTGATCTACAAACCTTTGTTTTTTCTGACACCTCTTCATCAGAAAGTGAGAATTCAGATCCCTCCTCTGTTTCAATATTTTTATCATCTGGACCTAATGGATGAAGCAGTTCATCATCTGCCTGCATTTCCTTGGTGTAGCCGCTGGCAGAAACCTCTACATCAAGAGAGTCCTCCCTCCTAGGAAAAAAAAAAATGTCAAGTATTTAGAGAGGGGAAAAAAATCCATCTGACACGGATAAATATTTATTATTCTGACAAATTATGATTCTCAAGTGAGTTTAACAGTTTATATATTTTAAAGACTTTTTCCTTGCCTTAAATGTAATGCTTAAGTTACTTAAGTATACAAATATAAAAGATATACGCTGGTTGTCATTTACAAATAAAATAATATGACTGTGAAAAGCAAGAGATATTAGTAGGTTACAGAAACTTCAGTTAATATTTACCGACTTAATAAATTTAACAAAGGGTGCTAAAGATTTCTTTTTTTAAGCTGTATCAATCATCCCAAATCAGAAAACAATATCTTAACCAAGTGTATAAAATAAATGAGAAAATCTGGATCTGAGAATGTACATATAATTTTGTTCCATAAATCAATTAAAGATAGCTCCTGTTCTGAATAAAGGAAAAACACAAACTTTGATAAACATTTGACTTGATTTCTTACAAATGGGTTACTCACATAGCATCCTAGATTGAGTAAAAGTTCTTGAATGTATAAGAAACTATCTATGTTCTTCCCCCAAACTTAATGAACCAAAGGCAGCTATTTTCTAGCTTTTAAGTTTCATTTATAGACTATACAGCAATGATACTTGACAATGATTATAATGTGTCAAAGGTCACTATTTGGAAATTTTTTAGATGAAAGTGTTAACTTTTAGAACTAAATAAATTAGGTATTTAAACAGAGTTCTATCATTTTAAGCAACGCAGAATACAAACCTGATGTCACTGAAGGTTGGATAAAGCTCACTTTCATAGCTGAAACGTTTCATGAAGAAATCTCTAATGCATTTAACATCTCTGTCAAAATACCTGCAAAAGCAAGAATCATTTTTGTTGCTTATCTTTTTCCTTATTAACCAGTGATAATATCCCTATCATTTGCTATGATACTACTTCTGCTCCTTACATGAAAGAGAAAAGGATGTTACCCGAAAGAAAAAAAAAAAAAAAAAATCAGTTGCCAGCGTGTTTGAAAAACTAAAACTAAAAGCAGAGGAACTAACAAGGAATATAAGCTGTCAAAGGCACACAGTTCCTCTAGTTAGGAAACGCAGTTTTCCCATACTGTAACAGACATACTAAGAAGATAAGAATATGAATCCCAGAAAAGAAGACTAGAGGACTGCAGTTTGGGGGCAGGTTTCCACTTTTCCTCTTTAGTCTCCAGTTTGTCTAGTTATTCTTTCTATCAGCTATACCAACTAAAACCCCTAGTCAACTGGGAAAGCTGAAAATAAAAACAGATTAGTGACTCTTAAGAAAAAGTTTGGAGACTACTGAATTAAGTTATGTTTATGTACCTTTATTATCCATTAGCTGATTTGCAATAACATCCAAAAGAGATAAATAATGCTGTGCCTTATAAATAATGATCTGAAGACATGTTAATCTGGACTGAGAGTAGAAGGACCTCTGAATATCAGGTTGCTTTCTAGGCCACCATAAAGCAGCAAGAATTGATTAAACTCTCTAGAAGGTTTCTAGGCAAGAGAGAATTAAGAGACAGGGTGACATGGAATTGATTATCTCCTTGAATTTTAACTAAATTATTATTTTAGAGAAAGATGAAGTTTGGAAATAGGAACAAAATGCCAATATTCTTTGCTTTTAGGGCACCCTGGGAAAAACTTCAATAATTATTTAAAATTATCTTTTTATATGTTTATGTCTCACCTACTAGACAATAACTTCTTCAAAAGCAGAGATAGGTCTTATTTATATCTTAATCTCTAGCACTTGCCACAACTCCTTCACCCCAGTACTTGTCATAACATTTCAACTTAAATCACAATGTCTCCCTATAAAATAATGCAGCCTAAACTTAGAATATCATAATCTGTCATCATTTCCTTCTCCAATTCTGGTGGTTCCTAGATGCTCCTTAATTGTGTGACTATGTTACTCCACATTAATAAAAATGGTGATTAGTCATCATCCAAAGATATCTTAACCACCCACGTGCCTGGCATTAATCTATTAGTATTGTTTGTTGGCAATATTCTTTAAATTTATTTTTAAATAACATTTCTTTCTCTAGAATAAGTACAGACATTTTCTAAGGGAAATCAGGAGAAAGACGAGCTCCACTGAACACAAACTGGTTCCAGCTCAAACTTTGCAAGAATGAATATACTCTATCATGTAAGCGATAGCAGTTGCTATCTTCGGGAGAAAGAAGTTTCTTTCATTATAACTTGAAACAGGAGGAGAAAAATTAGTCACCCTTAATTTGATTATGTTCAATTGCATCACGGAATACAAAGAAAAATATTCTGTCGTATTTCACAACTTGGCTGATTTAAGAGGTTAAGTAATGTGAGGAATAAGATTATCACAGTATATAAAGTGATTCTGCCCTGTGTCATGGATGAGGTTTTATGTGAATTATTTTCTCATAATAAAATAAAAGCTAAAAATGACAGGAGATATCATTATTCTGGCAACTGAGTACAGCCCCAAACCACAACTTCTATTAAGGACATCAAGATTATCAAATTATGCTTGGTGAAGCCCTCTTGGAGGCAGCCTTGGAGCAGAGAGAAAAGGGGAAGGGCAGAGAGGATGAGGTTCTAGGGTTCCTTTCTCCACGTCCCTATTTCTTCTGAGCAGACTTTTATTTGTTTTAAAAATTGGGCTTTCACCTAAAAGTTTGTTTGAATAAAGGGGTCCATAGCTAAGAAAGTTTGACTTTTGAAAGTCTGTCAGATTACATGAGTAATTCAAATTCTTTTGATGGTTTATAAAAGCGGGCAGCTTCTTCAGGTTTCTAATACACAGCATAAACATAATGAAATAGGTTTTAAAAACTGGATCAAACTGCACTTTTTCCCCCTTTAAAATAGTGAGGGATAAGAAAGATTCTCTTAGGGGGAAAATCCTAGCAGTCTGATAGCCTTTAATAAAAAAAAACACATTTTTAGACCATTAACATCAGCCACTTCAAACCAGTTATTCACCCAAATGGCAGTTATTACAAAGTTGAAAAATTATGAATCAAAAAAATGATTGCATCACACATAAACACACCCACATCCAGAATCAATTTCAGCATATACCATTCAGCATTGGGATGAGAAGTTGAAACCATTTGTGGAAAATCAATCATGGTAATGTGGTCATCTTTATCCAAAATGAGATTGAATTCATTGAAATCTCCGTGAATCAGTCCATGATTTGCAAGTTTGACAATTAGTTCCATAGCTTCATCATATACCGATGCAGGATCTTCAACATGGTGTATCTGACATCTGAAAGTATTTTAAGTATGAAAATAGGTTATTTGTACTCATTTATGATTTTAATGAAAGCAAGTGTGTGTATATAGTTTCTATTCCTTGTCTCCCTAGCAGTTTTCTCTTCATCCCATCAGCATACAGACATGATATAACAGCTCCCATTAAAGAAAACCCCCACACCTTGCCACACGTCTTTCCACTGCCACAGCCTTTCTTTGATCTTCTTTACAGCCAAATTCCTCTACATGTGCTTTATTCAATTTTTTTCCTCCCACTCTAATGAACTCATTTCCAACAGGCCTTCATCCACTTTGTTCCAATGAAACAGCTCTTGCCAAGTCTACCAGTGACTTCCATGTTGCTAAATCCAATGCCCAATTCTCCATCTTCATCATATCTGGTCTGTCAGATAACCTCTTCCACCTACTTGAAACACTTCCTTCACTTGACTCTTGGTACACCAACTCTGCAGGCTGTCCTCTTCCCACACTGATCATTCTTTCTTAGTCTTTTTTGCTAGTTCTTCATCTTCTCCCTGACCTTTAAGTGTTGGATTAACCTCAAAGGTTAATCATAGCACCTGTTGTCTTATTTAGAATCATTCTTGGCAATCTCATCTAGGCTCATATCGTTAAACACCATACATACACTGACTTGATTCTCCTCTGAACTCCTAGGCATCTCAAACTCACCACGTCCCAAACTGAACCTCTGATTCTGCCCCACCCTCTAACTCCAAACCGCTCTTCCTGCAGTCTTTCCCATTCCTGTAAATGGCCACTTTATCCCTCTAATTAATTTGTCATTCAGGCCCAAAACCTTGGTGTTATCCTTGACTTGCCCCTTCCTTCATTATCAATATCCAATTCCAAACAAATCATGTTGGCTCTACCTGCCAAACATATCCAGAATCACATCTACCACTCTGATCTAAACTACTATCATCTCTTGCCTGGAGTATTACAATAATCTCCTAATTTGTCTTCCTAATTCTGTCTTTGTCTCCTTTTAGTCTATTCTCAATACAGCAGCTAGAGTGATCCTATTAAAACATTAGTCAGATCATGTCTTTTTTCAGTTCAAAGTCCTCCAATGGCTTTCTGTCTCAATCAAAATAAAAAAGTCCTTGTGCTAACTATTGCTACAATGGCAATTACATTATAATATATAAACGTATCAAATCAAAATGCTGTACACCTTAAATTTACACAATGTTATACAAACGTCAAATGTCAAATATATTTCACAATGTCAAATATATTTCAATTAAAAAAAAATTTAAAAGTCCTTGCAAGGGCTTACAAACCCTAAATGATCTGGTACCCGCTGCTTCCCCGATCACATCGCTTACAATTTCTCCCCATACTCACTCAGCTCCAGCCACGCTGGCCTCCTCACTGTTCCCTGAACACGCGGGCACGCTCCCTCCCAGGACTTATGCACTCGCTGTTCCCTTGGCCTCGAATGTTCCCTTAGATATCTGCATGGTTTCCTCTCACTTTTTTCAGGATTCTGCTCAAAAATCACCCTATAAATGAGACTTTTCCTGACCACCTCATGCAAAATACCAGCCTCCTACACTCACCTCAGTACTTCGTGTCTCCCTTACCCTGCTTTATTTTTATCCATAACATTTACCACCATCTGATAGATATTTCCTTGTTTAACTATTTATTGCATGTCTCCTTCCATCAGAATGTAAGCTCTTTGAGCACAAAGACTTTGTTTTGTTTACTGCTATGCCTAGAACAGTGCTTGGCTATACTAAACGTTAATAAATATTTGTTGAATGAATCACAGAGATAACAAAATCCATACTGTCAGAAAAAAACTGAATTTTCAATTTGTCTTTGAGTCTACTGCTTTGTATTAGGTTCTAACCTCCCAGAGGCAATATTCTATTTAATTAAAAAAAATTTTATTTTAAAAAACTAAACTTTATGTTTGTTTATTAGGACTCATGGTTTCAAGAACAATAAATACTCACAGAGGATAGCCATTTATGAGCTCCATGACCACTGCGTGGCGATTATAATCAACTGGCTTTGGAACTGGAAATTTCCTCTCATACAATGCCTAAAATATAGCAAAACAGGAATAAACTAATGAGGAGGTCATTAATTTTTAGGGAACAATAAAAGGAAATGTACCTGCCCACGACTAGAAGAAAAACATATAAGGCTTTACAAAATTCCAGTTAACACGTGATTATTTGTGTATGGCTTACTCATAGCATAGAATGAGCTATACACAAAAACAAAATTTTAAACCAGTTTACTTAATTCACTTTTTCACTGAACATTCATTTATTGAACATTTACTAAATATTATACACTGTGCTAGGGTTACAAAAAATGAGGGTGAAAAAGTTTCTGCCTTCAAGAAGCTTACAGTCTCTTAGGATATATCCTCTTCTATTTTGTAAGTTTCCGTCATTTATTGGAGTGTTTAAAAAATTCAAATGGAAATAAATTATAATTTAGGAAATACTCTGTCTTGTGGCATATTATAAAATGAAATCTTCTAATAGGTTAGGTATTTTATAGAGCTCGGGCCTTTTTCTTCAGACTTCATGATATAAATCTATCATGTGACAAACATACACACTATATTAGTCTGAGTCAAATGTTACTTCACATCATCCGTAAGTCCACCTTTTCCCCTATGCTTAACCTTTTCTATCCTATTGCTTACAAAGTCCTGTTATTACTTCCTTCAAAATATCTTAGATTTATGCCCTCTGCCATTTGGAATGTTACCATTTCTAAGTAGGGCTTTGTCATTAATACTTGCTTACTCCAACAGTGGTTCTAGCTCTTGCCACTATACCTAACCTTTATTCTGTGTGCCAATACCAAACTAAGATGCTTATGTCAATGGTCCATTTAAAAAAATCTACAATGGCTATAAATATTGATTTTAGTCTGAACAACTTCTCCTAGTCTTCAAAACTCTCTTTAATCCATTTATCCAGTTTTAGTTCTCCCAATACTCTCTCCAATAAGCATGAGGTGATTGTCACCAATACACACAGAGCTCACACCCAGATTCATGTCTTTGCCCATACTGGCTCCTCTGCAAAGTACACCGTCTCACTGTCTTCTCCTTATAGTCAAATCATATGTATGCTTCATGACTCTACTCAACTCCCACTCACTTCATGAAACCTCCCTCATCAACTACTCTACAGAATTTTCTCTAAACTCAACATATAATTTGATTTTTACACCATTCTGTTTTACGTGTGTTCATGTTATCTTCCCAACTTGAAGACACAGACTGGTTGGTTACTCTTTTGGTATCCACCCCTTCAGCCCACCCTATCCCAGTGCTTAACACAGTGGTAGGCACACATCTGATACTTAATATATACTTATTAAGAGGGCTAATTTTAAAAGGTTATCTATTCTACTTCCTATCTTCCTTGGGCAGGAACTGAACTACTTCCCACTCCCCAAAGATTTTTGCTTGCTTGCTTGCTTTTAAAGATTTTTTTTTCAGTGTAAGTGATTTTAAACATGCCTTGGCGGGTCAATAGCAGATAATAACCTTAGCTATTGTCATAGTTGTCTAGCCCTTGTGCCATAGCTTAACCCTTAAGCTACAGCTCAATCTTGTCTTATTCTCTCTTAGAGAATGTATTTAAGAGAGATATATTTAAAGCGCATATTTATGCACAACCACGTTCTACTCCTATACTTTCATATAAAGACCCTGAGAAAACACCTAATACAGTTTTTGGAAAATGTGTAACAATCCCTACCAAACTGCCTACTTACTACTGACTATCACAGGATACAAATCATTAGTTTAAGACAAGAAATACATAACATGTATGGTATTAGTATTACTAATTTATACTGCCTTGAAAATTCTTCCCCTATGATTACTAAAAATTTAAGCATATGAATTAAAATAACCTACTCGAAGAATACTAAACTGAAACTCCCAAGAAACAACTGGTTACACACTGGAGCGACTTTTAACAATTCAAACTAAAAAAAAAAAAGTGTTAATTTTCTGTTTAATTTAAATATTACTGAAGATATTTAATTTGGTTATTATTAAAGATATTTAACAAATCTATGCTGAACTTAATTTTGAAGGTGAAAGTTTTAAAACGAAAGATTTTTACCAATTCTAATATACATACAAATCTGTAAACTGACATTTCTTCCACTATGTGACAAAAAAAAACTAGTCCACTTATCTGAGACACTAGGTTTCTACAGATGGTAACTATCTGGTGTTTTCAATTAGAGATAGGCATATGCATAGTTATATACATTGAATAGATATACATTCACACACACACATTTGTGAGGTAATTACATCAATTATTTCAGGCTACTCTCTCTCGTTAATATTGTAGAATACATGTTGTCTTTACAATTTTATAACAATTAAAAAATACCTTCACATAGAAGGAAATCACCAGAAAAACAAATAACAAAAATAATGAACAAAGTTAAAAGCGACTATAAGGATTGGGACTGGGGGTAGGGAGATCTAGGGGCACCAAACTGATGCTTGTCACTATGGCCTTTCTGCTACATCTACTATTTGGTTAAAAAATATAAAATTATTTAAAAAATACCTTCATATAGGCAAATTCTTTCATGGCAGAGAGACGAGATAAATAAAGCCAAGACATGTTATGCCTGTGTTTATGGTAATCACGCTTGTTTTTCAGATTTCGAAAGGAGGTTCTTCCCAGTCTGTGAAGCTTTAATGCAAACTGCTGCCCTTCTTCATTTGCAACAATGTAAATATCTAGAGCCAAGATTTTAAAAGGATTATTATTATACTTTTATTCAAATAAGTGGAAAACATTCTAACTTGCTTCCTCTGATTTTATTTGTATCAAATTTTATTTTTCCTAATAACCAGGCATACTTATCATTCAGCAAAAATTCTTTATTTTAATTACAATCCAAAATGATAAGATGACATGCATTAATATCTACTACAAAAGAAAACAGGGATGCAAAGTGTCAAAGGTTATTGTTCCCAAAGGTGCTCAATGCTCAACTCAATTTACTGAGAAACATCTAATTGTTCTTAGCGTCCTACAGCTATGAGAAGTGATTTAATAATATCTTCCTTTTCAACAACATGATGTTCAATTCTTCAACTGTGTCAATGAATAATTGATTCATAACAACTCAGTTGTTAGAATTCTATAATAATCAGAATGAAGCAGATCTTCCCATAAGTATTCCAACTACCAAAACAAGGTGCTATTTGTAAGACTGACATTTAGAACACGTCCTAATTATTCATAAGAAATTTAATTACATTTCTATTGAGAACAGCCTCTCTCTCACATTGGTGGGATTATAAATTGGTGCAAACTTTTTGGAAGGAAATTTGATAATATTAAAATTTTAAATGTATATAACTTTAGCTCTAATAATTCAATTTCTAAGAATGTATTTACAAATTTATTTGTACATTTGCACAGAGCCATCTCTACAGGAGTGTTCACTTCACTGCTACCTACAAAAAAGGACTGGAAGTAACTTATAATGTCCACAACAACTGGGACTGGTAAAATCAATTACGGAGCACCCATACAAGGTAATACTCTGCAACTATGAGAAAGATGTACCTGCTGATATGAAATGATATCAGGGATGCATAAAATGGAAAAAAATCAGAATAGTGCAGAATAGTAAGTACTGTCTACTTTCACCTATGATTAAAAAGACAGGTGAATGTATATATGTATATTTTCAGTACATTATATACTTGTATTTACATAGACTATTTCTAGAAGGTTATGTAAGTCATCAATAGTGATAGCTTTGGGAAGCACTAACAGGAGAATGAGACCTGGGGTAGAAGTAAGATTTACTTTTTATTGTAGTCTCTTTTGTACTATCTATTGTTTTGCATGCAATGAATGTCTTAAAAATAAAAAAAGCCATTTTTTAAATTGAAAAAAAATTGGACATAAAAACCTTAAGCAGCAGCATATTTCAAAAGGTGTCTCATTACCTCATTTTATGTACTTTACAAACACACTCCTGTAGTTAGCACTCTTGCATTACTTATTAAATATACACCATAATATTAATGGACATTAATACAGAGGACATACAAACCATACGAAGTACCACACCAACCTCCTTTGGGGTAGGCTTCCTAATAATTCTTTTGCTTCCTCAGTTTAGATAAATAATGTTAACCATATAGGATAAACTTAGACAAAAGCAGTGTATAAGAGGGCATGTATAAAGAAAATCATTCCCTGTTCTTTATTTCTGTCTTCTACATAGAAAATAAACACATAGGTATTTATTCAATTATATTTTAGAATTTTTTTTCTGTGTTTTACACAGACTGAAGTTTGCCTTGTTGATCATATTGCTGTGACGGAAAAATGTGTTTGTGGTTTTTAGATATTCACTGTCCTTCAGTACTTCCTTATATTAGACATTTTAAGTATTACAAATGTCCAATTTGTCAGATATAAGAATAAATAAAATATCTACCAAAAATTTCAGCTATCAGAGAAAAATTTTCTGTATACTGAATTTTCAGTGATAGATTTATGAAAAAACAATAATGTACTAAACTAAGGATAATTTCATACTCTGTATTGCTTCCAACTAACTTTTCAATTTACCGTTTAGTCGGAAAAATTAAAAGATGAATGCTTTCTTAAGGATAAACCTAAGCAAAGAAAATGCATTCAAGAGTACTGATAGCACTTACCAGATTCTTTGCCAACACCCATTTGGTTTCCAACAGACTCAACTACCTGCCTAGAAGAAAGTGTTTTCAAAGCCAGGTAATCATAGCCTGCGTTTGTCAACCGATAGCCCTGGACAGCTAGACAAAATCAAATGAGAAAAACCATATTTTAGTTACACTGTACCACCAAGTCACATCAATTCAAGTTATGAGAAGAATTTAAACATGGGAATTCTTAGCTGAAAAGATTAGCTATCCAGTCTTACAAGTTTGGCATTCTTCCTATAATTTGTATTTCCTCTCTAGAGCAGTGTTACTCAAAGTGTGACTCCACTGACTGACACCAGTCTATAAATGTTTACTAGTTTTGTGACAAGATACAGGAACTGAAATGAAGTGGTTAAGTTACAAAATTTTTATATCAATTTGACCAAGTAATTAGTTTTTTATTGTTATTTTATAAAAGTATGGATCTGTGATAGGTTGAAAAAAAGAAACTCATCCCTCACCACTGGTGATTTGAGAAGTAATGCTCTAGAGTCCTGTGGCAGATTGTATTTTCCCAAGCTGGCAGCAACAATATCTCTATTCTACTTGCTCTTCTGCAATTGGAACATGCTAATCCCCTATCAGGAGGTGGAGACTATTTCTCTACTCTCTTTGATCTGGGTGGGCTCTGTGATTGCTCTGATCAACAGAACATAGTAGAAGTATGCTGTGTCAGTTCTAGGTCTAGCGCTTTCCTGGTCTGGCCACTTCCATTTCCTGCCTTTTTGGAAAGTCTGCTCTGGGCGAAGCCAGTTACATCAAAAATCACAAATGATACCTCAAATACTTACTTTTGGTACGCTCCCAAGCTATGAGTTTATGTTTCACTAATTCTCTTAAAACTTTATTACAGCCACCATGTTTAAGGCTGGCTATAGAAGCAACCAAACTGCAGGGAACTATTTCATGGTTCTTCATGCCCATTTCAACCTGAAATTAAAGGAATCATTATGTAATCATAATCAACACACAGCCGTTGTTTATCAAAACCTTGCTAAGAAATTAACTTCTCCTTCAAACTTCTCTAACCACGCAGAAGCCCAACCAATTCTAAGACATAATTACTACCTTCTCTGGACATATTTTTAATGACAATTTGATACATAATCACTGATACTCATATTCTGCCTCTCTACTAAACTACACGCACTTCAAAGGATAAGAATTGTGAGTGCTTAACATAGTTACTGACATGGGGTACATACTAAAATATTTACTGACATCTAAATATTTGTCTTTAAAAACTAGATATTCCAGATATTTATTAAAAAGATATTTAATGAGAAAGTACCATATGTTGGCATTGTGGAGGATAAAAAAATGTAAAAACACTCTCTACCCCTGAGAATTTATTATCTAATTGTGGAGATAAGAATGTACAAATCTAACTCTATTAGAAGGTAAGAAATGATAAGTGCTAAAAAAGAGGTGGCCCAGAACAGAACAAGAATATTTCTAGCTGAGGGATCAGTCTTAAGGAAGAAGTAGCACTTGAGACCAACTTCAAGAGATGCAGGAATATAGAAAAAGCAGACAAGGAAATACCAGGGAAAGAAAAAAAAAAAAAGAGATGTGCACATGGCACACATGCAAGAAAGTACAGAGCACAGGAACAGCCAGTACAGCGGTAGCTCAGATGGGCTGGCACACAGTTCACGAAAAGAAGGCCGGAAAACGCTTTTGAGTAAGATATGGAAGGCCTTGAAATATAGACCAAGGAGTTTTAGATTTTATACTAAGGAAAGTATGAAACGCTTGAAGATGTTTAGGAAGGGAGATAGATGAACAGATTTTTTTTTTTTGTGAGGAAGATCAGCCCTAAGCTAACATCCATGCTAATCTTCCTCTTTTTGCTGAGGAAGACCAGCCCTGAGCTAACATCTATTGCCAATCCTCCTCCTTTTTTTTTACCCCCCAAAGCCCTAATAGAGAGTTGTATGCCATAGCTGCACATCCTTCTAGTTGCTGTACGTGGGACGCCGCCTCAGCGTGGCTGGACAAGTGGTGCATCAGTGCACGCCTGGGATTGGAACCCGGGTCGCCAGCAGCGGAGCGCGTGCACCCACCCGCTAAGCCACGGGGCCGGCGCCCAGAGTTTGTTTTAAGGACGTTAATCTAGCAGGAATATGCAAAGTGGTTTAGAGAAGGCAAAAACTGGAGGCGGTGTACTAGAGAAGCAAACGACAGTCCAGGCCAGAGGAAACAGAAGCCAGAACAGGGAAGAGGTACTGGTAAAAGTAATTAAAAGATCTTTAGGAAGTAGTATGGGAGGGATAGGCATTGGATATGGGAGGGTAAAGTGAATGAAGAGTCAAAACTGAAGTGAAGAGGAAGAGCAGGTTTTAAAATCATAATAAATAATAATACACAATTATCATAATAATATATGTATATTTATTACATTACATGTTATGTATATTATTATTTTAATGGAGTTTGGTAAAAGGGGGTAGATACAGTCAATGAACTTGATTTGAGGACACTGAGTTTGAGGAGTTGGAAGGTCCTTCAAATGAAGATGTTTGAGGAAAACTGGAAAGGGAGATCTATACTCAGGAATGAAGTCATAATTAGAAGGAGAAAATGGTCGATTATGTGAAAGAGGTAAGAGATGAAGCCGAGAAGTGGATGCGATCATCAAGCAAGAAATAACGGAAGAAAAAGGAGGGTTGAGGGAGAGAATTTGGGGGGAAGTTCACATAGAAAGGTAAGGGCAGTCAGTCCAAGTATGATTACTGATATGGGAGGCATCAGATAAGTAAAGGGAGGAGCGGGTCAAGGAAAGGTGGCCACTGATACCAAGGCTGGTGAGACTCCACTAAGCCTGAAATACCATATTTAATGAGTAGGTCATTCCTTGGTGAGTTTCAAAAAAGAACTGAAATATTGCAGAGACAAAGTTTTGGAAGATGAATCTGGCATCATTTTGATGCCCCAACCAAAACCTCCCACTTTAAACTTCACTCATCTTCCATGCTTTGTTCTGTCTCTTGCAGCCTCTAACGTTCTTTCTCTTGACTCCTCTAGTTCTGTCAAAGGCATTACGGAATGAGCAAATATGCTGAGGAAGCAGCAAAGGAAGGTATCTTTCAGAAGTAACAGTAGGTATTTAGAAAAAGTCTAGCTGAATTGAATCTGTGAGGAGAAAGAAAAGTGTCTTCCAAATTGCACACCGAGTTTGCATTTGATAGTTTAATCCTTAAGTATCGCCTATTTAAGGAAAAGATAATAGCTCCTAAATAAATTTGTTTTATTCTACAAATGCCTAATCTATGTGTTGACCTTCGTTCCATAAGACTAAGACTATAAGATCAGTTTTTGTCACTTTCCTGCATAAAAACACCTAGTGGCTCCCTTATGCTTAGAATATATTCCAAATTCTTTACCAAAGTTCAAGGCTGTATATAGCACATGATCTGGCTCTCACCTTTTCCAGTTACATCTCCAACCACTGAGCCTCTTGCTTATTAAACTCCAGCCACACTGGGCTTTCCATTCTCCAAAAAGTTTTTCCTGCCTCAGGGCCTTTGCATTTACTACTGCTGTTTCCTCTGCCACCAACTCTTTCCAAGGATTTCAGTGTGCGGGCTCCTTCTCATTTACCTCCTATTATTCTCCCCCCATTCTTTCGTTTACTTAGCAAAAATTTATTCAGTGCTTACTAAGTGCCAGGAACTTTTTAAAAAGGCCTCAAAACTTTGGTTACAACGGTCAACAGACAAGACTCCTGCACTCAGCCAATCTTCTCTGACCACACAATTTAAAGAGAGCATTCATGTCCCCGCCCCCACCATGCACGTCGTTTCTAACCCCTTATCCGCTTCTTTTCCTCTTTACCATCTCCATAGTACTCACTGCCTGATATGATCCTTCTTCTTAATCTATTCGTTTACTTGTTGATAATGTCTCCCCCCCCTTGCCTGTCTTGGACCCCGCTGAATTCCCTAACATTGTTACTAAAAATCGGACAATGTGTTGATTGAATGAAACTGTAGGAACGCTATGTGACTGAGCCTGTGAGCGGGGAACTCAATGCCACCAATTCTCCTCGGGAGCCTTAACCCTCCTCAGCCCGGGGTCAGAGAGCTTCTCAGGCCACAGAGATGCGAGGCGGCTCTGGAGCATAAGGAGAAGGGGGGCAAAAGGAAGGAAACGATTAGAAGAGGGGCCTTTGCTCCATCTGGGGGAAGACAGAAGCTTCTGAACAAAGGCTTCTGAATAATCCGACTCTCCGGTCTTTTCCTCCTTCCCAGCCGCGGCCGGCTGCATCCCGGGTCCGGAGCGCGCTCGGCTGCCGGCAAACTTCGAGAACCAGGAAGAGGACAGGGAAAGGACAGGGGAGAGGGGGAAACGGCGAACTTCTTACCGCGGTCAGGACCCTGAAGTCATCCCGACTCATGTAACGCAACTTGGCCACATTCACCTTCCCCATGGCGGCCCCAGACCCAGCCCAGAAGCCTCTTCCACAACAACCCGAGAGCGCAGAGCAAGCCGGGCCCGGGGCTCTCACGTGTCTCGCAGCCGCGGGTGCTCGCGCATGCGCTGCTCCTCACTACAGGTCCTTGTTAATAAACACAAGTACTATTCTCTGGCACGGGAAACTAAAACGTCTTCTGGGTTATAAGAAGCATAAAGCATGGAACAAGGCAAGGTATTTTTTTGTAAAGTGCTTTTGTCATGTGACGGACTTGGCGGACTGTAAGTGTTCGCTACAATATGCCGTTTCATTTTTCATAATCTGTCAGGACGGGCTGCCTAAAGGACGCGACCTTCCTCTAAGTGGTAACTTTTATCAAGTTTTATTCCCAAACAGCAACTCCTACTTTAGGCAACGTGAGCTCCAACGAGAGAGGGAAAAGGAACCTGAGCGCGACTCCAGACAACCAAGGCCGTTAAAGATAAAAACAATAGCAGTCACACAAGCAACCACTCTTCTTACTGCGCCTGCTCAGTACGTCTTTAAGTTGGTCCTGGAGACTCCGGAGTGCGCCTGCGCCTCCTGGGGGTGGGGTTTAGGGTGACGTGTGGAGGGTGGAGCTGTCGTCGTTGCTTCTCCCGGGCATTTCCGAAGACAGTGGGCGTTTTGATGGTTCGGAGTGGACCTACGCGGGTTTGATATCGCCCAGGAGCGATTTAAGGGCTTTAGGAGGCTACCCACACTGGCCCCGGAACTCTTCTCTACATCCACAAAAATTTTAATCGGAGAAGGACCCTAGCACCCCGACAAAGAGGGCGGGTACTCTACCATACCTTCCCTACAACAGCAACAAGGATAGGAAAACTTGTATGATAATACAGGTTTGCGTTTATATCTTGCTTCATGAACTGTATTTTAAACCTTTAAAAGGCAATTATTTTGGTACATCCCTCACGTTAGGTGTGGCTGCTGCATGTGGTCACAGAAGATTGTGGTCCACTCCAGCCTTGACCTCCTTTCCAACCACGGCTGTTTAGCCTCTGTCTGGGTCCAGTCTCAAAACTTTCAGTGCAAACTTTGGACTTCAGTATTTACAGAGTTCCATTTTTTTTTGTTGTTTTGTTTTCTTTTTGGGGTTCCACTGATTGATGTACTAATTTCCTTCTTTCCAAGCCCTACTCTGTATGTTGGTTCAAATACAGAGCTAGCCCTTGCATAAAATGTGTACTGGAGTTAGAAGGCAGGCAGTTGAATCTGCCATGTCTTTCCAGCCAGAATAGTTAGTACTCTGAAATCATAGAAGACAGAAAGCAGAACACCACTTTATCCCCTCTACACTATAACCTTTGGCTTCTTTTTAACATGAATGCAGTAAATCTTTGATTAACCATGCTCAGCTAATGGAACCTCCATGGAAATGGAATTTTTCTTTCTGTCCTTCACATAAGAAGACATAAAAATGAAAAATTTTTAAGGAAACCAAATGACTAACTTCTGGAGCAAGAATGGGATGGAAACAAGTCATTTGGGTGTCTACTCCTAATCCAACGCTTTAGCAGACATTGCTAATCTATTATGGCACAAACTTTACTTCTCAACTGTGTTCCAGACAACCACACTAATTGATTGGGTTTGGCTAGAATTGCTGTCCTGGTTCTGGAGTATTCCCTGGGGTTAATCACACTGAGCCCAAATCTCTTATACTTTCAATATTAGTATATATATATATTTTAATAAAATCATCATAGACCCTTGAAGAGTAAAAGGGATGCAAGTACTATTCAGTATTCTGTTCTACTCTATTATACCATGCTTACTAATGACTAAAACAAAAATGCACAATATTCTTCATTCTCTCATTTGCCGTTTATCAAACATATACCCCAGAATTTTTGCTTGGTCCTGGTGAAACTCAATCCCACCTCTTGAGCCTTGTGGTAGGAAGAAATGAATAAAACATTAGAGAATATTATGACAGAGTTATGCAAAAGATTTATCACATTATTATTTTCTCCTCCCAGACCCTCACTCCCTTCACACACATGCAAATACACACACACACACACAAACATACAGCTTGTCCTCACAAGCTGTGAAGGATCTTGACTGTCTACAGATTAAAGTTCAAACTTAGGCTGGCATTCAAGATCTTCAATAATCTGTATTATTACTTGTTCTCAAGTAGTATATACTCTTGTGTAATTGAACTACTTTGTTTTTTCCTTGTACAGCTCACTTGATTTTCTGTCTCACTGCCTTTTCCCTTCATCTATAATGCTCGCCTTCCCTCCCCCTTTTCATTTTTCTTCTTTCCAATCACCGTATATGTAAATCCTACCTACCATTCTTCAAATCCTATGTACCCCACAAAGCTTGTCTTTGTTATCCTTGTATTAGTTTCCTAGGGCTGCTGTAACAAATTACCACAAACTTGTTGGCTTAAAACAATAGAAGTTTATTCTTTTACAGTTCTGAACCATGCTCCCTCCGGAGGCTGTAAGGGAGAAGCTGTTTCTTGCCTCTTCCAGTTTCTGCCAGCATTTGGTGACTGCTGGGATTTCTTGGCTTGTTGGTGTGTCAGTTCATTCTCTGCCTCTGTAGTCACATTGCCTTCCTCACTTTTGTGTGTTTCTCCCTCTGTCTCATTCTTACAGAAATACATGTAATTGTGTTTAGGGCTCAATGAGATCCTTAATCACATCTGCAAAATCTTTTTTTTTGTTTTGCCCTATAGAGTAAATTCATAGGTTCCATGGATATCTTTTGTGGCGGGGGGGCATTATTCAACCTATTACAATCCCAAAGGAAAGTAAGCTCTCCCTCCTCTAATCTTCTGTAGCCCTTTATCTTTAATGATTCTGTCCACTTTTTAACCTCCAGTAGTCCATAAATTAGATTAATTATGGAAAAATTTGAACGAGATTGAATAAAAAAATTGAGTCAAGGAAAAGAAAAATGATCTATTTATGTTTAAGGTATTATACTAGCTAAAACTCAGAAAAATTATAATAGGCTTTACTGTGCATAGGCTATAGTGCCATACATTTGAGTATTAGAGATATCAGCAGTGAGAAAAGACATAGTATGGAATATATGGTTGTGTGGAATTTATGGCAAATTCTGATGAGAGACTCACGATGCAAACTTGTAGAGTTCTGGAACATGGCAGAATATGCAACAGAGAATGAAATGCCTTTTAAAAAAACAGCTCCTGGCGTGCTACAGAGCCCCAAGAGAGCTAAAGTGCCTGACATTGAGGTACAGGTGATATTGTAGCCACAACTGGCCTTAATGAACTGGTTTCTGTTGGATCAACCATCTTATATAAAGTTGAGCAAGTTCAGCAACAATCCATCATAAGGTGAAAGTGGTGCCTTCAGGATTGAACACAAGCAGGACCAGAGGGCACAACAAGTTGCGTGAGTATGTAGCCTAGACTCCATGTCATGCACTACTGTTGTCCAGATGCCTCTTCCTCAGCTCATACCTCCATGGTTGATCTCTTATGATCAGCTAGTAAAGGAAAAAAAAGCCCACATTTGGTTCATGGGTGAGTCAGTTTGAAATTGTGGTTGAACTCTTGCCCCACTTGGGTGGCCTTGAAAGAGAAGTGATCAGAGAATATCCTTCCAATGGGCAGAGCCTTGGGAGGTGCACCTGGTCCTCCACTTTGTGTAGCAAGAGAAATAGCCCAACGTTAGAATATACATGGATTCAGGGGCAGGGGTGAATAGCTTGGTTGGTTGCTCAAGGGCCTGGAAGAAGAAAAATGGTTATATTAGGGACAAGGAATTCTGAGATAGAGGCATGAGAATGGGTATATGAGAGTGGACAAGAAGTATGAGAATCTTTGGATTGCATATTAATACCCACTGGAAATCATCTAACATAGAAAAGGCACTAAACAACCAGGTAGACTAAAACCCTGTCTGGGTGATAGTCAGCCTTTGTCATTGCAATCTGCCACCCTAATGAAGGCACAATTGGTACACAAATGAATTAGTTATGGTAGCAGGGATGGAGGAGGACATGCATGGGCCTGACAACATGGGATCCAAATTACCAATGCTACAAGAGCTACTGCTGTTCCTGAACACTCAGTCCGCCTTCAGCAGACAGCAATGCTGAGTTCCCAGTGTGATGCCATCCCTTGAAGAGACTAATCAGTCAGTTGGTGTCAAATTGACTACATTGGGCCTCTTCTACCATACAAGAGCCAGAGCCAGAGATTCGTATTGATAGTAGTATACGTGGACATGGACTTGCTTTTCCTGTCTGCAGGGCCTCAGCTTGCACCAGGATTGTGAGGCTTACAGAATATTTGCTCTAACAGCATGGGACTGCACTTTACTTCAAAGGAGATACAACAGTATGCATATGACCATGGGATCCCTGCTCATATCACATACGACACCATTCAGAAACTGCTGGTTTGATGGAATGACGGGAAAGTCTATTGAAGGAACAGCCTGTTAGAGGCACTGCTGAAGTGTCAGCTCAGAGGTGATACCCTGTGATTTTGGGTTGCCATCCTCTAAGAGATTGATAACTTTTATGTGGTCCCCAAGAGGTAGAATACATAGGTCCAAGAATCAAGGAGTGGAAATAGTATCGGCTCCACCTACTGTCATTCTCAATAATCCACTTATGAAATTTCCATCTCAGCAACTCTGGGCTCTGAGAGTTTGGAAGTTTTGGTTTTCAAAGGGGAATATTTCCACCAAGGGACACAGCCAGAGTTCAACTGAAAGATAAGCTGTGGCTGCTACCTGTTCTTCAGACTACTTGTTTCAAGGAGACATGGCATAAGAGGGCATAGAGACCTTAGGATGAGGATCTGAATTATGTCACCAGACAAGTCATAGAGATTAGCATGCATGCCAGCGGAGGGTGAGAGGAATCTGGAATGGATAGTAAATGAAGGTAATGATGAGGATCACTTATAGCTCAAGATTAGCTGCAGTGATGGGGGCTGTATACTCTTCCCCATTTACCTTCCTCTTCTAAGATTCCCTCAGGAAGAGAGTCTCACTGGAATCCTGAAGGAGCTGCTTCTAGACCTTAAACAAAGAAGTAGCTCCAGGCAGACAAGGGTTGGACTGTGGTGGATGCTGTGGTGTGCCACCCAGCTATCGGCCTTCAGGAATGAAGGACTTACTCCTCCAGCTACTGGGAATGCTGCCTGCAGAAAGTGCTCAGCTGTCAGCCTCCACTTAGATTGCATAGGCTGAATGGAGCCACCTCACTCAAGGTCACACACATGTCCATCATGACTGATCGACATGAACGTCTAATGGCTCAACCTCTTTGCCCCAACTCAGCATAACTCTGATCTGAAAATGCTGATCATCTTATCTTCAGAACTCCCTAGAGTCAACTGAGGCCTCCTTTAGTACTGTGTCACAGTTCAACCTCTTTCTTTGCTTAATCCTGTTTCTTTCCCTGCTTTCCTCCAGGGGTTGATCATAAGAGCACTCCCTGTTAATACTCCTAATACGGTACAGGGTCTGCTTCCTGGGGAAGTCAACCTTCATTAATATTTTTCTGGGCTCTCAGCTTAGCGTTAATGGGGCCCTGCCATAAAAGTGGGATAGGCAGTATAAGGCCTCCAACTGAGAGATGTCATTGGCTTAATTTTGCCATCAACTAGTTTTTTGACCTTGGGTAAACTCTTAACTTTTCTCATTCATACAAGTTTTTATTTTGAATGTTTACTATACAATACATTTTGGTAGACAAAACTCAATTCCTTTCCTCAAGGAGCTTATAGGTCTAATAGATCTTAGGTTCTTTATTTATATTATGAAGGGGTTGGACTTGAACTGGTGTTTCTAAACCTTTTGTTAATTTAAGTCCTCATGTCAGGCCCCATAACCTCCATTTCACTCTGGTTGAGAATCACTCTCTTCTGGTGTATGCCTGGGAACGAAGAATATTTGGTTAAGATTTGTTTTATGAAAATAATATTTTTCATTTTGCAAAAAGAAAATTACATAGTAGATATGCCGTTTCAAACTGTACGTCCGAAGACCTTGGTGATTTTGGTAGCACCATTCAGGATCAGTCAGGCTGGGTTCAGTCAGGGGACAGAAACCATATTAGTTACTTAAACAGGGAATTTAATATTAAGAATTAGGAATTTGGCATAAAGCTAACTAGAAAACTGAAAAGGAGAAAGGAGAATACTAAGGCACAAGCAACAAAAATAAGAGATTGAAATGACTAGAATTTAGGAGCTTAGAAAAGAGGCCTCATACACCTGAGTCCCAGAACTCTGAGGAGGGGGCACTGCCATGTTGGTGCTGATAGCCCTGGGGCAGGAGGACAGGATAAGACTGGTTTGGCAAGTGTTGGGAAAGTGGCAAACTAGAATTAGCTGTTGCTATAGAAGGACAATGCTGCTGCTGGCCTCAAGAAGTGTTGGGACGACGCTAACAAAAATGGCAGACCCAGAAAGCCTGGAGGAAGCAAACAGAAAGCAGACAGAAGGAACAGGTTGATTATGGCTCCTTCTAGGATTCCTTTTCCACAGAATTCAGCATGGAGCCAGCTTGGCAAAGCAAAAATGTGGTTTACAAGGTCCCAGCCAGCCCTAGCATCAGAAAGTGGAGTGTACAAGTCTGTTTTAGGACTAAGAGACAATAGCTAAATAACTGACACAATCTTTAAGATATTTTTGAGCTTTAGGATTCTGTTTATCTGCCTGTTAGACCTGCACAGGGTCATAAGTAAGAATCTTTATGGTTTGCCTTTTTTTGAGATGTTTTCTTTTTATGTACCTTGATTCAGAGAGTAAATAACTTATTTCAGATTTTTGGTCTTCTACTTCATTGCCTGGCTTGAATTAATGAATGTGCCTGTTTTAGTTCTGTGCTCGTTTTTTTTTTTTTTTATTGTTGTTATATTTGTTATTTACAACAGTTAAAAATAATCCCATTTTTTTGTTAGAGATTTTTATTAAATAAGGGCTTTTGAATTACCTAAAATAGTGTGTTTAATTGTCTTGGTTACAAATTAAAACACTTTACATATTATTCCAAGTTATTCTTTCAAATGCTGGAATTTCAAATGTTTCCACACATTAAATTTTACATAGTTTTATGATTTTTTTTCTTTGAATAATAAATCTGGGCTTTAAAAATATTCTCCAGACTATGGGGTATTTAACTGGCCCTCTGTTAGAACAGCTTTTTTTAGTCTAAGCTACTGCCTGACTTCCAAACTTGGTTAAACATTCTTATTATTCTCCTTTTAACATGGCTTAATATGCTGCTCTTTAACGTGAAAATATTATTTGCTCACAAGGAGTTCTCATGAAAGTAGACTTTATATAAAATGTGGTATTAAACTTTCAGTAGGAAATGGTCAAATAAATAGAGAATATTAAAAGTGAGGTGTTCAAAGAGGAATGGTGGTTTAATTAGCTAAAGTGTACTTAAAAATGTCTATTGACATAAACTAACAAACATATGAAAATGTAGTTAGTCACTGGTGTTTATCAGTTGAAACTTTATTATAAAGAAAAATCTATGAAAAAACTTTTATTTTCTATATAAATGTATGCAGTAGTCCAAAAACATTCTCTAAGATCCAAATTGTGAAAATGGGTTCTAGTTAAGCTTAATGAAAGGCAGTAACTGTGCCAGACCCCCAAATACAGCAAATTCTTTTCCATAGGTAAATTTATAAATCCCTTAACACACTTGCTGAAAGTCCAACCTGAACCGAACAGTTGGTATACTGGGTTCTTTTATCCCAGTTTTGGGAACCCGCTGTTCTTGAGACATGTTTAAATGGTTCTACTGTTATTACTGCAGGTGTCCCTTTTCAAACAGGTCTCTCAACAATTAGATTGTTTAGTTTTTTAAGAATTCTCAACTTTGTTAAGATGCCGCCTGTAGTCAGAGGACATCTGGAAACATTGGAATTAGCTTTTAAAAAAGTAATTGCGGTTACCATAATCACTAATACTCTGATACTCCAAACTCATCTATTAACCTACTAGGGAGTTCTCATCCAGGAAGTCAGAAGTTGCCTTTAATTGATCTGTGGTTGCCACCTGAATATTCATGTTGAACTGATTTGTTTTTCTAAACGTGTCTAACACATGTCCAGCCTGTATGGAATAAAGCTCACACAGTGTAGTTTAGCCAAAAATAACCTGTTGGCTGGTAATTTTTAGAACTTTTACTATTTCTATAAATATTAAAGGCAGTGTCCTCTAGTACTTAATATGTGGCCTCTTTCCAGTCACTGGAGGAATAATTTAGTTGGTGAATAAACTGAACCCCTGTCTTGGGTTTTTCCTCATGGTTCCTGCTCTAAGCATTTTCCTACCTGTTTAATTCAGGGTAGGTGGATAAAAGAAAGTAACATAAAATGAAAACTATGCTGTTTTTATTGTTGTTTTTATTTTATTGGCTCTGATAAAATGTTTCTTAAGAGTTTGAAGGCATTACATTGAGGGTCCTAGCTCATCAAACGATCTTTTTTTCCATTGTTTTCACTATTTGTCTAGATCACTGAAAGTAGATTTCAATGATCTCAACTTTAGTTTCCTAAATGTCAAGATAAATTATAGTTTATGCATGTTTAAGATATTTTAGGACTAAAATTTTGTTTTACTTTATTTTCTTTATTTTTTGGTGAGGAAGATCAGCCCTGAGCTAGCATCCATGCCAATCTTCCTCTTTTCCTGAGGAAGACTGGTCCTGGGCTAACATCTGTGCCCATCTTCCTCCACTTTATATGAGACACTGCCACAGCATGGCTTGACAAGCGGTGCAGTGGTGCGTGCCAGGGATCCCAACCCGGGTCACCAGCAGCTGAGCGTGCTCATTTAACCACTACACCATGGGGCTGGCCCGGGACTAAAATTTTAAAGAAAACCATTTTTAATTTTAAAAGTGTGTTCCGAATGTAGCATTTCATGTTAAACTTTTTCAGTAATTTCTTTTTCAATATTCATTTGAAATTTTGAACTTATTTATAAGTGATTGTTAGCAGAATCTGCTAATTATCCCCAATGTCCGTTCTTTCTTTTTAGCAATAGAAACTGTTGGTCTCCAGCTGGGCACATGGCCCCTAAGCTAAAGACTAAATTTCTCAGCCTTGTTAGAGCTAGATGTTTTTACATGTCTAAGTTTCTACCTATAGCATGTGAATAGAAATTATAAATGCACCTTCTGGGTCTTGCCTTTAAAAAAATTTGGTGTACAGATCCCTCTATTTCATTCCATTATCCTGTAGGCTGGCCCTTGACCATTGTGGTAGTGAGCCAGCTTCAACCACACAGATGAGGGCAATACTCTGAGGGGATGTCTGAAAAACAAGAGGGAAGGGCCCTGGTTCCTGGGTGACCCCAAGGAGCAGGCTGCCTTCCATTCCTCTCCACTTGCCTACCTCTGAATGGTGAGGGAGCATTAAAATTCTACCTTATTTGAGCTACTGTATATTTGGGTCTTTTGTTACAAAAGATTAGTTTATACTCTAACTAATACAGATAGGATTTTAAGAGAAAATTTTTTTGATGACTTGGAATTTCAAAGAAGGCTCTAGAGGCCAAGGCTCATAGATGCTAAGTATCTACATTCTAAACTTAAGCACTAGCCCATCTGTGCAAGGTTGGAAAAGGGGGCTTCCAAAACTGAGTTCTTCTCTCGTTAACCTATCGCCTACCTTCCTCCTATGTAAAAGAAGGCTGGGGATTACTGAAGATTGAAAGATGGAGGCCTGTATTGAGTATTTTTTGAGAGAGAGAGATCAGTGTTGTATGATGTTTCCTCTCCCACCTTTCCCACAAAGAGGAGAGTGGAGCTGGCCTCTACCTCAAGTCAAGTGATGGGGCCTTGAAGAGAACCATTTAGAGAACTTCACATGTGGCACTGGGAATTTAGGATTTTAAGAGAAAATTTTTTTGATGACTTGGAATTTCAAAGAAGGCTCTAGAGGCCAAGGCTCATAGATGCTAAGTATCTACATTCTAAACTTAAGCACTAGCCCATCTGTGCAAGGTTGGAAAAGGGGGCTTCCAAAACTGAGTTCTTCTCTCGTTTGCGTGGCAACTGCCTCACTCCTAAGAGCCTTAAGTCAAAGGCTGGCTGAAGGGGCTTACTGGTAAAAAACAAAAAGAGAGGGATGTATTGAGGTCATCCTGTGTTCCAGAGTTTTGTTGGGCAACTCTCAAAGGGTTAAAAATGTTTTCCCATTTATAGCAAGTAACTGAGTGTGAAGCCTTTATGGACACCTGTATGACGCCAAGTGGATCTCTTTGTGGTCACCCCTGGTTGAGCATCAGTTTCAGGTTAAATTTACAGTGTCATATTCATGGGCTATGCATTAGGTTTTATTGAGGACAGTGAAACATAAGGTGAATCAGTCAGAGTCTAGTCAAGAAACAGGAAACTATTTATTTATTTTTTGTGAGGAAGATTGGCCTTGAGCTAACATCTGTTGCCAATCCTCTTCTTTTAGCTGAGGAAGATTGGCCTTGGGCTAACATCTGTGCTCATCTTCCTCTAGTTTATATGTGGGACGCCTGCCACAGCATGGCTTGGTAAGCAATGCGTAGGTCCATGTCTGGGATTTGAACCTGTGAACTCTGGGCCACAGAAGCAGAGCACGTGAACTTAACCACTATGCCACTGCTTCTGCCCCCAGGAACCCAATATTTTAACAGAGAATTTTATGTAAAGAATTCTTAACCAGATACCCCACTTTAAGTCTTGGGGTACAAAAGGGAAGAGGGTGGTATTTTTAAATCTCAGAGGCTTGGAGGAGGGATCCTGAGCTGAGACAGACTTCAGAGGAGGGGTCAGTGCCTGATTTGTGCTGGTACTACAGGAATATGGGGACTGGGCTGAGAACTCTGGGGAAGGGCACTGGCTGGCTGATACTGGTATCTCTGAGGGACACAGTGAAGGTGGTTTTGGGAGTGAAATTGCAACCCACTGCTGTGTTAGGATCAGCTATCTCTGCTGGGGGTAAATTGTCATTGCTGGGTGATGCTGACAGAAATAGGAAGCATGCAGGAAGAAATAGGTTCTTTTCCCCTCTTCGTTTCCTCTAGTCTTTGAGTGATCCTATTGACAGAATACAGCAAGGAGCCAGGTATTCCTTTTGGATAGGATCCTGGTTTGAATGATCCCAGGCCACCATACCTACAAAGAGTTCCATATTTTGTCTTCAAGATTCACATATTTCAATCAGCCATTGGAGGGGGAATGCAATTTCTTCTCAGATGCAGCCCTGACTATTCTGCTGCCATATCTGCTTTAGTTTTCTCAGGAGCAAGTCATTCAATAGATGATTGTGTCCTCCAATTGCAGGGACTATGTGAGAAGTTTTCCAGGTGGCTTTTTTTAAGTCCTTCTCTCAAGGCTTAGGGTGAACTGAAGATGTCACCCACACTTTCTCTAGAGTGGGCTGGAATTACAGCTTTCTTTATGGAAATCCTTTTTACAAATACTTTCATAATCCCCATCAATGAAATCCTTTATAGCCTTGATAAAGATGAATTATCTGTCCATTTGTTAGCTACCTATTTTGAAATTTCGTCATGGTGTGAATGGCTCTGGCAATGGTGAAGAACCAGATGTTGAAGATACACATGAAGAGTTTGAAAAAAATTGTTCAAATGCTTAACTGGAACAAAGCAATATTTCTAGATTACTATGCAGTCTTATATGTGATTTAACTATATAACTAAATTAATATTATAAATAGGCATGTGGCAATTCCATCTAATACATAAAAGTTTATATATTCACTTTGGAAAAAAAAACTTTTTAAATGGATTTTCCAGTGAGAAAATAGATCACTTTATATTAAGGGTAGCCTTATATCTAGGCGTACATGTTGGCACATAAATGTGTCATAAACCACAGCTTAATTAGGCAAAAAGCCATAAATCAATATTTTCCTCTCCTCTTTATATTTAAATACACCAAATAATATAAAACTGAGGTCCCTACCACCATTTTTCATACTTCTGATGAAGAATCTGTATCACAAATATATGGTTAACATTTCAACAATTCTTACCCACTGAGTTTCTTCCTAATGGTGGATTATATATTTCTGGGATTTAAATACCTGGCATTTAAAATTTAATTTTGATGGAACACTTTTTATTTTTGGATATCATATTGCTGATACTAGTTTATTAGCCTTTAAAATGTTTCTTGAATAATGACCTTTCTAATTTAACTTGCACTGAGACATTAGCTTACTAATCTGAATCTTTTATTATTTGACTCTGATTTAATCTCTAAGAATTTTAACATTAATAATAATTTAGAAATACATTAAAATCTTTATTATTACAGTATCCTTTTAGAACTTCCAGTGGAATCTTTTTTAAATAGTTTCTGTTTCTCTGCAGACTTTCCCCATCTGTTTACTTATCACGTCTATTTTTTTCTTAGGTAGTTGAACATATTTATAACAGCCTCTTTAAAGTCTTTTCTGCTACTTCCAACATCTGAGACATTTCAGAACCTTTTTCTATTGGCTCCTTTTTATTTTGATATGGGTCAGGCTTTATGTCTTTTCTCAAAAAATTAAAATATTTTTTAATTTTATACTGGACATTGTGTAGGGTAGGTTGTAGTGACTTCATATTATATTGTCTTCCTTTGAGTATTGAGTTTCTTTTTTCTGGTAGGCAGTTAAATTACTAGAAGATCCTTTTGACCTGTCAGAATTAGAATGATTTGTTAGTATGTGTCTATTTCAGATTTGTCCCTAGTCCTAGGGTTTATCTCTTCTTTTAGGTTGTGATTCTTACCGTTAAGACATACCCTTTTGAGAGTTACAGCTGAGTACCTGAGGAGCTCAGCAAGATCTTTCCATTCCCTTTTGCCAGAACACGACATTTTTCAGCTTTGTGCAACTTTTCTTTTTTTCCATTCAGTTCCGAGCAGCTGTTGTCTGCCAGGCCTCGGAGTCTCAGTTTGAAATGCATGGGTCTGGTCTTGGCAAAAGCCCTGAGGGGAACTCCTATGCATGCTTCTATGTCATCCCTTCATCACAACTCCCTCCTCTGTGAATTCTGCCATAAATTCCAGCTGCCTCAGTACTCCAAACTCCAGTCTTTGCCTTGTCAGCTCAGTGAGACTGACACTTTCTACTTGAGCTCCCGCTCACTGCGCCATCATATATAAAGAGCCCTAGGGGCTCACCTGATGTGTTTCTCTTTTATAGTACTGGCTGTCCAATTTATAAAAGCAGTAAGTCATATATTTTGTCCAGGTTTGTAATTGTTTATAGCAGAGGGTAAGTCTAATATGAGATACTGTACCATGGCCAAAAGCAGATGTCTATGCTCCTCCAAATCCTTTCTATAATTATCTGTTTTTCCACTCAAAATCTGAATGCTAAATGACTGTAAAATCTTTTAAAGCTTATTACTATTATTTTTTTTGTGAGGAAGATCGGCCCTAAGCTAACATCTGCCAATCCTCCTCATTTTTTGCTGAGGAAGACTGGCCCTGGGCTAACACCCATGCCTATCTTCCTCCACTTTATATGGGACACTGCCACAACATGGCTTGACAAGTGGTGCGTTGGTGGGCGCCCGAGATCTGACCGGCGAACCCCGGCCCACCGCAGCGGAGCACGCGCACTTAACCACTTGCGCCACCGGGCCAGCCCCAAAGCTTATTTTTAAAATAGTTGCTCTGCTTTTACACACTTCCCAAATTATTCTATGAAGCCAGTATTACTCTGATACCAAAACCGGATAAAGACAGTACAAGAAAAGAAAACTACATGCCAATATCCTGTGAATGTAGAACCAAAAATTCCTCATCAAAATATTAAAAAACTGAACCCAGCAAACATATAAAAAGGATTATACACTATGATCAAGTGGGGTTTACCCTAGATATACAAAGTGGATTCAGTATACAAAAACCAATCAATATAATAGACCATCTTAACAGAATAAAGATAAAAACCTATGATCAACTCCAAAGATACAGAAAAAGCATTTAAAGCAAATCCAACACTTTTTCATGATAAAAACACTTGACATACTAGGAATGCAGGGAACTTTCTCAACCTTACAAAGGGCATGTATGAAAAACCCAAGGCTAACATCTCACTTAATGGTTAAAGACTGTTAGTTTTACCCCTAAGATTAGAAACGACGAAAATGTCCACTCTAATTATTTCTATTCAACATTGACTGAAAGATCAAGCTAGGGCAATTAGACAAGAAGAGGCAATATAAGGCGTTCAGATTGGAAAGAAAGCTGTAAAACTATCTGTATTCACAGATGACATGATCTTGTATGTAGAAAATCCTAAGGAATGCATATACACAAAAATTATCAAACAAATGAATTCAGCAAGGTTGCAATATATGTGATCAATATGCAAAACTCTATGTTACGTCTATTCACTAGCAATAAATAATCCAAAAATGAAATTAGAAGATAATTCTATTTATAGTAACATCTAAAAGGATAAAATACTTAGGAATAAATTTAACAAAAGAAGTGTGATATTTGTATACTGAAAAGTACAAAACATCATTAAGAAAATGAAAGAAGACCTAAATAAATGGAAATATATGAATTGGAGAACTTAATATTGTTAAGATGGAAATCCTCTCCAGATTGACCTACAGATTCAATGCAATTCCTTCCAAAATCGCAGATGCCTTTTTTGCTGGAATTGACAAGCTGATCTTGATATTCATATAGAAAGGCAAAGGACCCAGAATAGCCAAAGAATCTTGAAAAAGAACAAAGTTGGAGCATAGACCCTGCTTAATTTCAAAACTTATCTCAAAGCAACAGTAGTCAAAACAGCATGGGATTGGCATAAGGATAGATATCTAGATCAATGGAGTAGAATGAAGAATCAAGAAATGTGCTGAGACAACTGGATATTGTTAAAAAACAAAATTCAACCGAGTAAATGTGAAGACCTAACTGGCTTTCTTAAGCAATTCATGAATGAGGCAGCATCCCATCTACCAAGAAGAAGGGAGGGTGTTGGGAGGGGTTGTACAATATGGAAGGTTTTATAGGAAGAAAGGTGGGGCTAGACAGCTATTAGCAAAAGAAGAAAAAGGATTATTTGAAGGCCAGACCACCTCCTCTTGGGGGAAGGGAATGGCAGGGGTCTTTGTTATGCAGATTGCCTCTTCTTCTTCTGGGAGGTTGGAGAGTACCCACGTGACAGATCACCTTACTGCTGCTTGACTGGAAAATTCCAAACTCGTCAATTAAGATTACATTTCTGGGAGAGGTTGAAGTTGCAATTAGATCAGGTATTAAATCTCGGTTTAGTATCAGGGGCTTTAGCATGAGTGATGCCATTTGGGGCCTGTGGTTTTCTTTTTAGCAACAACTATATGCAAATAAATGAAGTTGGACATCTGCCTCATGTCATATACAAAAATTAACTCAAAATGGATTGAAGACCTAGATGTAAGAGCTCAAATTATAAAATTCTTATAAGAAAACATAAGCATAAGTCTTTGAGACCTTGAATTAGGTAATTGTCTCTTAGGTGTGCCACTAAAAGCACAAGTGTAAAAGGAGAAAAATACATAAATTGGATTTTATTAAAACTTTTACCCTAATATTCATAGTTGCATTTCTTATAATAGCCAAAAGGTGGAAACAATCCCAATGTTCATCAACTGATGATTGGATAAACAAAAGGTGGTATATCCATATATGAAATAATATTTTGCCATAAAAATGAATGAAGTACTGATACATGCTACATCATGGATGAACTTTGAAAACATTACACTAAGTGAAAGAAGCACATATAAGAGGTCACATATTGTATGATAACATTTGTGAGAAATGTCCAAAATATGCAAATGCATAGAAAATATAGATTAGCAGTTGCCAGAGGATAGGAGAGGGGGGATGTGGAATTACTTCTAACTGGTATGGGGTTTTGTGGTATAATAAAAAATAAATATTTGGTGTTTGTCTCTGTTTCTGGCACAGAGCTCCTAAAAGTCTTGGAATTTACTGTTGTCAAAAGAAAAATTCAGAGAGCTTTACTTGATATGATTATGCTATTGAGTAAGAAAGAAACTGTGAACAGCGAGACTTCAAACCTGAACGTGACATGAAGCTCAGAGGCTTGATATTACAGGATGGCTTACAAAGTGAAAATGATTAAGTTGTTTAACCTTTACAATGATTGGTTATTACTATGGAGATTTCCAGATGGCAGGAGATTGGTTAAAAGTGATTATTTTTTATTATTTTTGAAAGTTGACCTAAGTTTCATTTATGATTGTCAGAGGCATTCACAAAGAATGCCTAAGTTAAATTTTGCTTACATGCATGGAATAAACTAGATTAAGTTTTACTTATGTGACTTAACTAGTTTTATCGGCTTGGAGGATCTCGAAGCCTAGTCTCCATTTTATTTTATTTAAACACTGTTTGTGTAACATCATAATGAAGTGACTCATGGGGGAATCCTAGATGGCTTCAGTATGGGAGCTGGTTGCCAGAGGGTTAGAACTTTCAGCCCCACCCACTGACCTCCAGGGAGGGGAGAGAGGCTGGAGATTGAAATCAATCAACAATGGGCAATGATTTAATCAATCATTCCTACAATATGAAATCTCCATAAAAACCCCTAAATGAATAGGATTTGGAGAGCTTCTGGGTTGGTAAACACATTGTCATGCTGGGAGGGTGGCACCCCTTGAGAGGGCCTGGAAGCTCTGTGCCAGCCCTCCTCCTCCATACCTTGTTGTATATCTCTTCCGTTTGGATGTTCCTGAGTTGTATCCTTTATAATAAACCAGAAAATGTAAGTAACATGTTTTCCAGAGTTCTGTGAGCCATTCTAGCTAATTATTGAACATGATGGGGGTTGTGAGAACCTCTGAATTTGTAGTTGGCTGGGCAGAAGTGTGGGTAGCCTGTGATGAATAAATGAAAATCAATAGGATATATTGGAGTATATAAGGAAGCCATTTGGTTTAAAACTAATTTGGCCTAACCTTGTTTTTCCAAAAGGGTCTGATGAGGCCTGTTGAGCATGCATTGTATATCTGCTTTAAATGTTTACTATGTCCCAAAGACAAAAATGATACCATTAAAGATAGAGATGTAGCTTCCCCCCATATCAGCATTTCCTTAAGGATAAGCATCTCTTCCTAGAAACTAAGGATTAATTACTGACCTGCTGTGCTCACTTTGTGACCACTGACCTGCTGTGCCAGCTAGCATCTCATGACAGTAATAAAAGGGACATTCCTGTCACATGTGATGTACGCTCTTTGTTCCAAGATGGTATATAATCACTCTGTGTACCCCACTTCTTGGGGAAGGAAGCTTCCCTGGGCTATAGTCCTCAGACCTCGCTTATAATAAACTCACCTCAAATTTTAATTTATAGATTGATTATGGATTGTTTGCATCAACATTCTTGGTGTAGTTGAGGCAGGATTTCAGAGAAACCCACCAGAGACCACCTGGAATCCACACTGAACTGGCATTTGGGTTCGATAGGGGCCCATTGAGTCACCCTCAACAGATCACTGTGTTATTCATGTGACCCTGGTGAGTTCTCCTGAAACCTGGGCCTACTTATTTTAAGTCGATGGTCCAGAGGATATATGAGCTGTTTCAAGCCTTAAGACTAGGTATCTTAAGCGGATACCAGCACATACCCTAGGTAAGAGTTGGTAAGAGGAACCTAAGAGGAATTCCTAGGAAAGAAAAACCTAGGGGGAATTTCCTAGGCCACGTGAGCCTAGGGGGAACTTTGGAGTGAGTGTGGCAGGCTAACCTTTTTAACTTGGCTTTAAACGGGAAAGAATTGTGTTTACAAAGTCTGAACAAACTTCTCAATAGAAAAATGAGAGTCTGAACTTGTTCAGCTCCAAAGAGAAGGGACATCAGCTTCTTCCAGCAGAAAGGCATTTTCAGGTGACTGAGAACCTAGTGAAAGTGTTGGAGGGTTAATCCTTATGACTTGTAGCAGTCCCATAGGGAACTCCACTGTCCTTCACATTAACTAATTAAAGGCTTGCCTGGGGATGTGCATATTAGGAGGGATCTTCCAGCACTCTGAGCCTCCATGGCAGTGTTAGATTACCGACAGGAGAAACAGAGGCATGTAAGGGAGTGTTTATGACCTTTCTTTAGGGAGTTCATATTCCACCCATTTCCCTTATCTGAAAAAGGCTTACTGCCTTTCTGGGAACTGTTATCTAGCCCATCACCAATTCCTGACTCAAGAAAAAAAAGAGAAAAAGATAGCTTTGTATACCTGTACTTGATCTATGGCAGTAATTTTAAAACAATAGCTGTGGAATCTCTGGGTATGTGTGTCTATATACATGTATGTGATATTTTTTACCTCTGGGTGGTATAATTTATAAAAAGAGCTTTATTTAATTGGCTTAAAGTAAGTGCCTATGTAAATGTAATGGAAACTAACCCAAATGACTTTCAAGTTAACATGATATAAAACAATCTTTGGTAAGTGAAAGCTTATTTAAGTTTGTTGGTTTGATTGAAATAGGCATGTTCTCAGAATTGTCAACATTGGATATGGTGTAGACATGCAACCTTTATCAGTTAAATAAGCTCCTGTTATCTATGTTACAAAATTTGTCAGCAAAACATAACTTAGAATAATAGCTGATTTTGCCTAATGTCTCATGAATTTTGTAGCCAATCTAAATAATTATTGGGAGTAAGTAAACTAAATAGATGTAAAAAATATAGAAGCGTTGGGTGAGCTTTTTAACAGTAATTATATGTTATGGTATATGTACTTAAAATAGCTTCAAAACATTTTGGTAACTTTAGACCACAGAGTTTTGCTAAATTGAGTTAAATGATGAAATTTATTGAGGACCTAGGTCATTTCCACATAAGATATAGTATTAGATATTAATTAAAAAAGTAGATAAACATAGATTTATCTACTTTTGGCCTCTTACAGAGAAACCAAAAGATGTTTGGGTCTATTAGTAAACATGCCTTTATTTATTTAAAAATTGTACTATGAAGTAGTATGTTTCTAGCAACTAGGCAAAGTATTTATAAACTTGCCAAGCCACAGAATGCTAATGTAAAAGACAATTCATAATTGTTTACTTCTGAGTTTTCACTAAAAATTAAGGTTTCTAAGGGTTAAAATTCTAATTAATATATGTGATTAAACCTACTAAAAATTATGGAAAGTTAAGATGTATGTTTTCAGTGAAGAAAATTTAAGAAATACAGATATTTTTGTTTGTTCTGTTAAGAAAGATCAATTTGTCCTAAAGTACTAGGAAGGCAAGAAGGCATGGGATAAATTTTGAATGTAAAAAGACGTTTATATAAGTTTGTGGAAGAGGAACCCTGAGGAAAGAGTTTTGTGCATGGTTAAGTTGGCTAAGATTAAAATGAATTTAATTAAGTGAATAAGTTTTAATGTCAGAAGTAAGCTGGTACAGGGTCTGGCCTGGTGGCATAGTGGTTAAGTTCACACACTTTGCTTCAGCAGCCTAGGGTTTGCAAGTTCGAATCCCAATGCAACTCTCATCAAGCCATGCAGCTTGATGTGGTGGCATCCCACATACAAAATGGAAGAAGATGGGCACAGATGTTAGCTCAGAGCTAATCTTCCTTGGCAAAAAAGAGGAAGATTGGCAACAGATGATGGCTCAGGGCCAGTCTTCCTCTCTCTCTCTCTCTCTCACACACACACACACACACACACACACAGAAAAGTAAGCTGGTACAAAAATTAGAATTTGGTTTTCTCTCTCTTAAAAGGATAATTTTCCTGGAATTTTAGTCTGCTCTTCAAGAAGAGATTATAACAGATTTTCTTTATTTTTGAGTAAATCTACGTAAAATACAGAAATTCTATGTTTTGTCAAAATAATTTCTTATGTTCTACAAGGCTGAAATCTCTCTATTAAAAGAACTGAGGATATTTTTTACTGACTAACTCTGTATGTTTGCCTTTAACATCTTCTGTTGTCACTTTGGCTAAATGGATAACTAAGCATTGTTTCACAGTGACCATTGTTTCACAATGACACAAGATCAGCAAACACTTGACCTTGTTTTAGCCGAGTGTCTTAAAACTTTTTGATATTTTTGACCAGCTTCCCCCAAAATTCAAATCTTAAATGAAGTCTTTCTTTTGACTTGTAAATTTCTTTGAGAATTTTCAGAGGTCCCCTTGGACTTCTCAAAGAAATTTTTTGTCTCTTCCCATAAAGAGAGAGATACTAAACTAATTAGGCTTGTTTGGTATGCTAAATTGCATGGGAAGCATTGTTAAGTAAATGATGATAAACCTTCTTAGGTTATATTGTGTAGGTAAATATTATTCACTATTTTAACTCTGCTACCTTGTTTCCAGTACCACAGGAGGAAAATGACCATGACGTCATTCTGTTATCTGATTTGGTTTACAGATGGGTCTTACTTAAAGGATAAGCAAGGACATTATCAAGCTGGATATGCTGTCCAGCCTTGAGAATTCCTATTACTTTCTGTTAATTCTGCTAACCCAGTAAAAGATTTTCTTCTACAGGCTTAAGAAACCATCATGAAAGAAGAGATTTTCCTAAAGGTCCTGACATGGCCTGTTTAGCATGCATTGTACATATACTTTAAACATTTACAACGTCCCAAATACAAGAATGATGCCATTAAAGAGAGGGATGTAGCTTCTCCCCAAATTTCCTTAAGGATAAGCATCTCTTCCTAGAAGCTAAGGATCAATTACGGACCTGCTGTGCTTACTTTGTGACCATTGATCTGCTGTGCCAGCTAAGCATCTCATAACAGTGGTAAAAGGAACATTCCTGTCATATGTGATGTATGCTCTGTTCCAAGATGGTTCCCTGGGTTATAGTCCTGGCTCATAATAAACTCACCTCAAATTTTAATTTATAGATTGATTATGAATTATTTGCATTTACACCTGGGCACCCCATTTGCAGCTGGCATCTGAAGTAGGGGCAGTCTCTTGGGACTGAGCTCAGAACCTGTGGGGTCTGTGCTAACTTTGGGAATTAGTGTCGGAGTTGAATTGAATTGTTGGACACCGAGCTGGTGTCAGAGAATTGGTTGTTGGTGTGAAAAAAACTCCACATAGTTGGTATCAGAAGAAGTGTCAGAAGGAAAAAATCACACAGGTTTCTTTCTGAGATGATGAAAATGTCCTGTAATTAGATAGTGGTGATGGTTGCACAACTTTGAGAATATACTAAAAGACACTAAATTGTACACTTAAAAAAATTATTCTGCTTTGAGGATGCAGGAGCCAGCCTGAAAGAACAAATAGCCAATGCTGGATTCATTTGAGCAACAAAATAAATAACAATAGTATTGGATTATAACTCAAGGAGAAAAATATAGATCTATGAGTTCATACTGATATAAATAAATAATTGAGTAAACAAATAAATGGAGGAGAAGGGACAAATCTTCCTTACAAAATAATTCCAAATAATACATGTAAAAGGAATGTGGGAAATAGAAAATCAAAATTAGCACACTACAGTAATAATTGCTGCAGGCAAATTCCCTGATGAATGCTAAAATTAGTGGGCAACACGTTAAGGAGAAACAGGATATTTGCAGAGCCTGAAAGGATCTCCCCTCCAAATATTTATTAATTACTGTGATGATTTAACATATGTCCACAAATTCTTTGATACTCCTCCCTCTAGGAGGTAGTGCTTAATTTTTCCCCCTTCAGGGTGGTCTGGATTTCAGTGACTCACTTCTAATGAATAGAGTATGGAAAGGGAAAAATAGTAATTTTGTAGTAAGAAGACTGGCTGACATTACCTTAGCGAAGTGATTAAGGTTACCATCACTAGGCAAGTCATATTGATATCATATACCTTGGGATATGATGCAATGAAAGGTACTTCACCTCTATGACATTCTTCTCAAAAATTCCTGACCTTGGTACAATCATGAGAAAACATCAAGCAAGCTGAAATTGAGGAACATTCTACAAAATACCACACCAGTACTCTTCAAAAGTGACAAGGTCGTGAAAAATAAGGAAAGACTGAGAAATTAATAGATATTGGAGGAGACGAAGTAATGGCTAGATTAAGTGTAACATGGTATCCTGGTTTGGTTCCTGGAACAGAAAAAGAGCATTTCTAGAAAAACTGGTGAAATCTGAATTTTAGTTAATAGTGTTGCATCAATTTTAATTACTTAGTTTTGATAAATGTACCATTTTTATGTAAGATGTTAAGATTGAGAGATTAAAGGAAGCCGTACCTTCTTTACAACACTTCTGTAATCCAAAATTATTTCAAAATAAAAAAGTTTTAAATATTACTATAATTCGCATGCTCTTATTTCTTTTTTTTCTTCTTGTGGGTAGATTATGATCGTCCTCCTCTTAAAGAATCCACTCAAAAATAATATGTGATTGGTCCTGAATTCTGTGGGCTATTTATTTATTAATTTAAAAGAAAGTCTTTATAATTCTCATCAATATACTCATTATATTTTAATACCAGTAACAATATACTGTTGTTACCATGATTCCAGAATATCATATTGTTTAGTTGAAAAATCTGAATGTTACAGAGTTCTTTTTTTTACTTTCTTTCTTTTTTTTTTTGTGAGGAAGATTAGCCCTGAGCTAACATCTGATGCCAATCCTCCTCTTTTCACTGAGGAAGATTGGCCCTGGGCTAACATCCGTGCCCATCTTCTTCTACTTTATATGGGACACTGCCAGAGCAGGCTTGACAAGCGGCGTATTGGTGCGTGCCCAGGGTCTGAACCCGAGAACCCTGGGCCGCTGAAGCGGAGTGTGCGCACTTAACTGCTACACCACCGGGCTGTCACCCAGAGTTCTTGATCTGTTAAATAATTTGAACATTTATTTAAGTTTGTGTCATATTTCAATTTATTTTAATTTACAATATAATTTATATTATTTTATATTTCAATAATGATAAAAATTAGATTAAACTGATACGCTATGAGGGTTAATATTTATTTATATTTTATATTCTACCAATTTCCAAAATGTTCTTGAGTTAGGTTACAGTCAAAGCACACGTATAAAAAGCCATTTTTTAGAAAAATATTTAAGGACATGAAAAGGTAATTGTTACACTAAAAAAAGTTACACAGACTTTCTACAATAGTTTCCTAGTTTTGTAAAAGAGATTAAATATGTAGCCTGGAAGAACATACGCCAAAATTTTAACAAGAGTGATCATCTTTAAATTGTGGTATTTAAAAATTTTCTTTTCTCTTTTCTGCATTTTCAAAAGTACGTACAATGTGTGTCGTTACTTTTGCAATCAGAAAAACATGGTAAATATTAAAAACATACACGCATACCTACAATAGAATAGTTAAAGAGAGATTGGAAATAGCACAGAGACAAGAAAGTCAAAATATTTTGTTCTTCTAAATAAATTAAAACTTACGGGATTTGTCCTGAGGTTTATAAAACAGCTATGAATTGTTCATGCTTAGTGTTTTAATTTATACATACACATTCAAACAGAGATGTAAACCTCATATGTGTCTCCAATAGCACAGTAGATTCATGCCCTATATTTAGGGCAGTGAATTCTCAATTTTCAAAGAAATTATACATTAATATTTTAATAGATGGCTCGTCATTATATTGTACAATAACACCCCATTTAGCCAGTATCATAAGGATAGTATAGAATTTTTAAAATAACTGAAGCTTAAATCTGTAAGTATCAAAACTTTTGTTTTACTTATTTAGAATGAAAATATTTGTACAATGCTTGACTTCCCTGACTTAAACAAATCCTATTTGAATCTCAAATATTGAACTAAACTGGGATGTATTGACACATCATTGAGTATGCTGTTACCATTCATTAAAATTGAATGAGATTGGATTGGTGGTTACCAGAGGGGAAGGGGGGAGGGAGGAGGGTGAAAGGGATAATTCGGTACATGTGTGTGGTGATGGGTTGTAATTAGTATTTTGGTGGTGAACATGATGTAATCTATGCAGAAATAGAAGTACAATGATGTACACCTGAAATTTTTACAATGTTATAAACCAATGTTACTGCAATAAACAAAAAATTAAAAAAAAAAAAATTGAATGCCTTCAGATTGTATAGAAGAACCAAAATGAAGACAAGGTCTGGTCTACTCTTTCTAAATTGTCGACTAGCTCCTATTTTTCACTGGCATTGTTTCCATGTATAACTTCCCATGAAATGGTTTACTTAATTGTTGGTCTACACGTGACTCCGCTTGTCGTGTCATATAAAGTTCCTGGGTTTCATGATAGACCCTTCAGCCTTTTCTTTTTTTTTTTAAAAACCAACTTCTAGTACAAGGCTAGAGTTTATCAGAGGTCTGAGCTGAGTTAAGTGGGGGCATTAGTGTATTTTTATAGCTAACAATTTTTAAAAATATATACCAAATAACTTGAGAGTAGTGTTTGCTTGTAATCTAAAAACAAATTTCTTACATTTTTTGGCAGGTCTTTATTGAGAAGGCTTTAGTTGAAGTACATGTAGTGAAGCCTTTTATTAGGCACCATACTTGGCTCTTTCACGGCAAGGTACTTACTTCTCTTGTGGAGATGATAACCGTACCTATCCTATAAGGTTTTGAGGGGATTAAATGAAACGTATATGTAAAGTGCTTAACACAGTGCCTAGGGCATAACAAGTGCACAATGATTTTCATCTGAGAAAGGAAGAGAAACTGAAAGAAGTCCAGTGTGGATGGAGAGTGTGGCGGAATGCTGCGCCATTAGAGGAGGAAAAGAAGGCAAGGGCCAGGTCAGGCTGTGTTAGGATTTTGGATTTTACTCTGGAGTAATGTGGGAATCACTGAAGGGTTTTAAGAAGATGTAAATGATCTGATGATCAGATTTACATTTTGAAAAGAACATACGGGCTGCTGTTCGGAGACTGGAAACTCGAGGAGCCAGGGTGCATCTTCTTTCCTTTGGACTGTCTGTTTTTAAGGTGAGCATCTTTGAGTACACGGCTAGAAGCTTAGCTTCTTACTTTTATTTTGACACAGTCATAGCACACTTGCAAGTCATGCAGCTCTTATGTTGTTGGTATTTTTCGAACTAACTTGTAGGGCCACCCACATTTAGTAGAGAATGGGCAGGATTCCAAGGAGCAGACCAGCCTTTCATGAGGCTCTGCAATATGATGCATGCTACTTTTAACTTCCTTCTTCTGGCTCATGGAGTCTCGGGTAATGCCTGCCTTTTACATGGAAACTTTGTTTCCTCTCTAGGTTTTATTACTTTAGCTCTCAGACAAGAAATGACAAGCCTGTGGCATAGGTGCTACCATTTCTCTGTTCCCCACCCATCTTGAATTTTTTCCTCTCCTTGGAGTGCCAGCATGCTTGTAAGAGTACTCCAGGTAGCTCTCAAATTGTTAGAGTTGGCAAGAGCATTGGGAGTTATTAATATTCCTGATGCAAACATTCGGTTCATTGCTGGCATCTGTGTGATATCATATCACTGCTGCCTTACTCTACATACAGGTCCTAACTATTGGATCTGTGCCTGAGTGCAGCTACCATAAACGTTTTTGCTTTTACCATCTTTTGGTATGCAGCCCTTGGCTCACTTCTCATAGCCATGAGGGGCTTGCCCTACTTCACGTCTAGATCTGGGATGTCTGCTCAGGTCCCCCCGTTCTCTCCTCACTTTATCTAATTAATCTCATTCTATTGTTGTCCACTTTTCAGGTTGATCACTTCCAGTTCATCCTGAATATCTTTCTTCAGGTGTAAGTATATAGGGAGAAACTGAAATATTAATTGCTGAAATAATATATTGTCTAAGATTTACTGATATATACCCAAGCAAAACCATTAAACAAAAGAGTGGTAGAACCAAAGATGAAAATGATGAGACAAAAATGACAGAATGTTGATACTTGTGAAAGCTGAGTGATAGCTAATTTATAATATTCTATTTTGTATATGTATGGATTTTCCACAATAAAAAGTGAAAAAGAAAGACATATGGAGGATCTGATTATATGAACTTTCAGCCAAGGAGAGGTCATGGAGAGGTGGGACAGAGGTGTGAGAAGCAGCTGGGTGATGGCCAAAAAGAAGGTGCTCTGTGTTTCTTGACGTATTAGGTCAATCACGTTGTCTTCTAATACATTGCCCTTTTCTGAGGGATTCTTCATGGAGATCACTATCCTTTGTTCCACTTGACCCCGCTATCCTGGTCATAACTGATTGACCTAGGGAGGGAGTGTTAATCAAAGGCATCTACCTGAATAGCAGGGTGTCTCAACCTGGGTGCTATGGACATTTTGGACTGGATAATTCTTTTATGTGCGGTGCTGTCCTGTACATTGAGGATGTTTAGTGGCATTCCTGACCTGTACGGCCCTCTCTCCACCTCCCAACCCTGTTGTGATAACCAAATATTCCTGGGCGGCAAAATCGCCCCCATTTGTGAACAACTGAAATACACGGATGTGAATTTTTAGCTAGGCTCTATCCTTGTGGGTACTGGCCTACTTGATTTCGGTATTTAGTTGCCATAATTTTTCCATGCTATAGTAAAAGGGTGATTGTAAGTATTATAAATAAATAATAATTTAAAAATAGAAAATTTCATGTCTCCCTATGTGTTTGTTATAATAATATACACTTTTTAAAGCCAAGGCCCCCTGGTTTTTCATCTTTATCATACATAGTCTTGGTTTTTTTGCATAAAATGTTCTTAAGATCATTATTTCCCCAATTTCTACATAAGATGCTTTATTTTACAAATTTTTTAATTCATTATTCTTTTCATCATTTACAGAATACTATTTTTTTTTTTTTGGTTTTTAGATACAATTATGTGGTGTTAATCTTTAGTTTTTAAATTAATCTGATTTTTACAGTGTCTTTGGAAATGTAGCGTTTACTTGGATGGGAGAGTCTGGAAATTTATTTGATAAATTTTGTGGTTCTGGGCACAGTGTAAATGAAACATTTTCAGGTGCTACAGTATATAAATAAATGAATGTTTTTCCTGGCTCAGTTCTGTAACGTAACTAGCCAACAACTCTTGTACTAACTTCTTCAACTGAATGGAAGCGCGCTAGTGCTTACTTCTGATTTAATAAAATCCTCAAAATAGGTTTTTGTGCTAAAATATTTATAAGACGCAGGTGTTTGACACAGAAACATAAATTATATGTACATAAAATTGGTTCAGGGAAATACCGAAATGTGCTGGGGAGGATATTAAAATATATGTTTGAACATTTATTCTATTATTCAGCTTGAACATTTTTCAGAACTGTTAGAGAGTTCACAGTTCTTTTATATGATTCATTTTTCTCTGTTAAACATTTCTAATCTTATATGGTTTTTATCGTTTCTCTATTTTTCCTGAAGTGATTTTTTTAGTTAGTCTGGTTGTATTATTTCTTCTTTTTGGAGCACACACAGAGATCTGAGTACTGAAAAAAGCCACGTAATTATTCCCAAGAATCTTATTTATCAGCTCTTTTTATTATGCTTTCCTATAGAAACGTGTATAGTTTCTGGTTATCTTGTTCCACAAGAACCACAGGTCTGCTGGTCTACTTAGAATGACAGTCATATTTGTATGCTGTGCTAAAAAATATTGGTCACATTTTTAAGAGATTTTAGAGAGAACATTATTAAATGCATTATTTTAAAAAGATATTTAAACTGGGCGAGAGTCATCTCTGAAATTTAAACATGCTAATTTAATTTGCTTCTTCAAAGATATTTATTTAAAATATGTTTATTGAGTGCTCACTAGATGACAGTGTTCTTTTTGATCTTTCCTTTTGATCATTATTTCTCACCAGTTACCTGAAAGGGATTTTTAAAGTATGAAAAAGTAAGAAAAAATTGATATGCTTAAAAAGAGAACTAATAATTAGAGATTAATTAGAATATTTAGAGAATTAATAATTTATAAATTAAGAAAATTATTGATTATGCATCTGTTTTTAGAATGATATCCACATAGCCAAGTTCCTCTCCTCCCTCAAATCTTCCCCTAAATATCCTTTTCCCAATGAGACCTGCTCTGACCACCGAGTTTGAAATTATAATCTCATCCCCATCCACCCTATACTACCAATCTTCTCAGAGTCTGCTCTCTCTCTTTTAATAGCACTTATCACTTGTTGGCATACCATCATTATTAATCATCTGTCAGTTCCTTGTCCCCATTCCCCCAACTCCCACTGAATATAAACTCTTTAACGAGTTTTTGTCTGTTTCATATGCTTGTCATGCAGATGCCTGGTGCATAGTAGTTCAGTGCGTTAGAAGAATCTTTAATTATCTGGAATTCTAGCAGTTAGATCTCTGCTAACTGCCAATTCTGCTACTGTTTTGTTGTTATTGTTATTTCAATTCAAACTAAGAACTCTGCTCTTGAAGTATGATCCAAACAAACAAAAAACACCCAAAACTCTGTTTAGTATGATTTTCACTGTTTAGTTTTTTTAAAAAAGTTATTTATTCAAAATGGTAATAACTGCCCATTTTGGCCAAATGCTATGCCATGTACTTCCCATGTTCTTTCCGTTGGTCCTCCTACCATCTTTAATGAGGTACACAGTGTTAATCCCATTTGATAGATGAGGAAACTGAAACTCAGGTTAAGTAATTCTAAGTGGCAGATCTAGAAATTAAACTCAAGTTAGCTTTAATTCAAAGTCTGTGTTTCTTTTTTTAAAGCTATCTCTAATTCAAAGGGATCTTCTCTATTAACAATATTATTTAATTAATCAGACATCCCATTTCCATGACCATATTAAATAAAATATTTAGCTAAGCTTACAGTGTAATTATTAGACAGCACACTATATACTTATTTCACTCATTTATTAAAATACTTGTTTTGTGCTACTATGGGCTAGGTGCTGTGATGAATAAAACAGACATGACTCCTGCCCTTAAGGAACTTGCAATCTCCTGGGGAAGAGAGATGTATCATCAAAGACTCAGAACTCCTCCCCACCCCCCACATTATCACTGAAAGTAGAAAATATTCTGATAGCATCTAGATTTTATTCTATTTTTCCAGAATACATGGTTAAATTGTTGTTTTATCAAGAGCTATCATCAGGGTTATATGGTCTGTTGACACAGAAAATTCTTTCTTCTCACTTTCTTGAAACTTCACAACACCCTGGATCTGCAAAAGAAATTCCAAGCAATAGAAGGAGTAGTTTGTTTTTAATGCTTTCTTTTACTCTATTATGATGAGAGCAAAGTTTGTTTTATTATAATGTGTTTCTGAAAATATCTTGAATTCTGAAATACTAGGTTGAACAAAGAATGGACATGCTCATCATTTTTAGGTGATTCACAAACTGGTCTGTTCAAATTGTGATAAATTAATTTATTAGTAATTTGATTTTGAATATGTTTAATTTTTATCTATTATTTAATTTGCCTTCATTAAATATTTCAAGGTCAATATTTTCATTCTTACTGGATTGTGACCAAGTCCTATACGTAGATGAATTCTGAGTAATATGGAAAATTAATCATGAAATGCAGGATTTAATAAAGAATTCTTGATTTTTCATTGCAACGTAGTATCCCAAGTTGCAATGTACTAAATGATATCATTAGTTTTAGGATGCCTTAGGTGTCTCTTCATTTCATAAATATCCCATCTGTTTATTTTTCTTATGAATGAAAGATAAGAAGCAGGAATTAAAACTAAGGCATTCATCATCATCTCTCAACTGAGATATTTGGCCACTTTTCTCTTTCTTCTTCTGTTTGCGTAATCATAATCTTTTCAAAGCTTCATTTGCTTTAGAGATTATGGTTTTTAAAAGGACTTTTAAATAATCTCTTATTAATGGAATGTAGATCTTAAAACTGGATTTTTTTTTTTTTTTTTTTGGTAAGGAAGATTCGCCCTGAGCTAGCATCTGTTGCCAATCCTCCTCTTTTTGCTGAGGAAGACTGGCCCTGGGCTAATATCCGTGCCCATCTTCCTCCACTTTATATGGGACGCCTGCCACAGCATGGCCTGACAAGCAGTGCGTGGGTGCGTGCCCTAGATCCGAACCCCTGCCACTGCAGGGGAGCGTGCGCACTTCACCGCTACGCCACCGGCCGGCCCCAAAACTAGAATATTTCCAGCATTTGAACTTTGACATCATCCAAGTACACAATTCTGATTGAATGTTCTAGTAGAATGTTCTAGATTGAATGTTCTAGTAGAATGCTCTTTTAGTATAGTTTAAGATTGGAATTCCTTCTAGTTTAATGTTCGTTAAGAACCACTGAAATAATAAGGGGAAACACATATAAAGAGGCATGAGAGGTTTTTTGTGCATGCATCAAGGTTCTCCAAACTAGGAAAGTCAAGGGTTAGGAAAAAATGCAGTTATACATCTCAGTGGTTTTGAGAAGTTGTATGACCCTGAATGCTTGGATCCTGAATTCCTGAATTTCTAGTTCAGGGGTCAGAGAGAACTATAGGGTGGAGATTTTAAATAGCCAGTTGGTGTGCTGAATCTGGCCTACAGATATATTCTGTTTGGCCTGCAGGGTGTTTGTTAAAAGTGTGAATTAATGGCAAGTATTTAACAGTTGAGAATTTTCACACAAAAATTCAGATTTCTAACCTTTGGAAAATTGGAATATCTGACCATAGTGAATCTGCTTCCCACATAGTAACAATTAGCTGAGTTGGGTGGTGGCACCCTTTGAACCATGCTTCAGTTTGCCATAGTTCCCACCACTGCCTCTTCTTCCTGCACACTGACGTATAGAGTCAACTACCACTTATCATTGTGCATGCACTGTCACTTTTTCTGGGGTGGTTTTAATAATTGATTTTTCTCCTCTTTGTGGCTTGTAGTTTTCTGCTTCTTTGCCTGACTAGTAATTTTTGATTAGATGCCAGATATTGTGATTTTAGTTTGTTAGATGCCGTATATTTCTTCATTCCTAAAAATAGTCTTGAGCTTTGTTCTGAGACTCAGTTAAGTTTCTTATAAATAGGTTCATTTTTTCTGGGTAATATGAACATTTAAGGAGGTGAATGGAAAGGAAGGAGACATCAGGGAATAAAGCTATAGAATTAGAATTGTCTTGAAAGCCAAGGGGATAGTTTTAAGAAATAGAGAAAGTAAAGAAGTCACATGCAGCTGACAGTTCAAGTAGGATAAGAACTGAGAACAAGCTACTGAATAAGGTTGTTTATTTGATGCAGAGAATATTCTGTAGTCTTGTGAGCAGAAATCAGATTATAAAGGTTTGAGGAGTGAGTGAGGGGATGAAGTGGGGCAGAGAGTAGATTTTTCTTCTTCTTTGCTAAAATCTTATAGATTCTTTTTCTTCTTATATTTTTCTTAATTCCCTTAACAAATAGATTAACAATCTTATGATGGAATATACCCTATTTAAAAAACATATATATATTTTTCTATGTAGACATTATTCAGAGGGTGAAATACCTTTACTTTAGGATGTTGGCTTGTACCTACCAACCTTTATTTACTTGGGTATATTTTTAGGGTTTGGAAGAATAGACGTCTTTAGCTTTGGGTTTCAAACTATAGAGGAAAATTCTAAATAAATTTCTCATTGTTACTGATTTGGTGTTACTGTGTGCAGAGTCTCCTAGTTCAGGTCCAAAATACTGGCCTCAGTTCCTTTCTATATAACACACTGTTTGTTATAACCTCATATGTACCATCAGCTTTCATTGTTAGCAGTAATATAGGGATTAGCAATAGCCAGAGAAGACCAAAGTATTCCTTTACAGCTTTCCTCAATACAAAATAAAACAGATATGTTCTCTATCTACAAAAATATATAAGTAATACAAGTGAAATTTCCAAATTTTTAAGGGAGTTCATCAGATGGCTTTATCATCTTTTGATAAAGAAACAGTAAAGAAGATTTGAGCATGGTCTTGAGCATGGTGTATCCCCATAATAGTGCTTTATTGAGAGCTTATTTAGTAATAAATAAATTGTGAAATTAAATCTAAGGAAATGGATTCACCAGTGGTAGAAATAGTCCTGAAAGCACCATTAACAGATTTGGCTTCTGTCTCTCTTATATTACTTACTAGCCATATGACCTTAAGCAGGTTGCTTAAATTCTCTGATCTTCAGTTTTCCTATTTGTAAACTGTAGTAAACTTTGCCTTCCCAGTCTTATAGGCTAGTCATGCAGAGCGAATGGTAAACAGAGGTGTGATATATCATAAAGTACTAGACGTAGTCATGGTATTTCAAGCATTGAATGTCACCAGTCATCACTGAAACTCATTGGGTTCTAATTGTTTTATTAACTTATTTACCCTGAATAAACATTCAGTTATTGATTTTCTCCCCTAAAAGTATAGGACAGGGTTATTTTAAGATAACAGTTCTACTTGAGGGAACTATGGGCAACATAGGGCTGTTCTGGCATGTAATATTATTGAGGAACATATGGGGACAAATTTGAGCTTTGGCCACATTCTTGAGATCCTTGTGATCAGCCACTTACAAAATAGAATGATAGTCTCCACACTGCATGTACTGCTGAGAGAGAGTAAAGGTAATATTAGTGGAATAGTAATGTTGATTGTCTTTGCTTTGTTGCCTGTGTACATTCTGTGAAGAAAGGAGAAACAAAGAAGTTAAGCCATGAAATTAGAGTGTTTTCCTGGCAAATACTTTATACTTATGCTGCATTTTGTAGCAGAGGGTATTCACTTTATGCTAATTTTCTATTTTATGTTGTGTGCTTTCTAAAGCCCATTTGTTCCTAGTATTTTGCAAAGTTGCAAAGAATATTGACTAAAAATGTAAATGATGAATTCATGTATTATAAGAAATTGAGAAATTAATGTTACAGAAAAACTATAGGATTGCAGAATTTGTGAGGATATGTTTAGACTAGAAAACAACATTGGGATCACATTTATAGAGCAGACCTCAAGTATGTTGATTTATAGTAAATAAAAAAGATAGATACTGTTACAGATAATATGAATGGTCTATTTTTTACTTAAAGCTTTTCTGGGAAAAATATCCATAATCTTTACAAGAAATATAAGCTTTTCTGTTGATCTGGCAGGCAAAGTGTGACTCTCATTTGAGTTTTTACATGATAAGGGCAAAAGTGTCAGGAAAGCTTTTACAAGCCTATCATGGTGCCTTGGAAGTCAGGAATAGCATAAATTCACAAGTCAAATGAGATAGAGACCATAGTGTCAATATTTGTGTACTGATAAATGTAAGTTGTGAAACTTGGCTCCAGTTGCCAGATGCTTTAGAGCCTTGCAATTTAAAATTACATTAGTAACGAAAACTAATGAACACAGAATTTCCATTTATAAAGAACGGTCCTACCCAACTTGCACAGTTTTTGAGAAAAATAACTTTAGATAGTTTTGGCAACTGCTGATTAAATATTTGAATCTGGTTTTGTTCACATAGAGTACATTTTATTCATTACATTAACCACACAGTAAACAAACGAATACCACAGTCATTTACTTTGCTCAGTATAACTAAAAAGCTAAGTATTAAGTGTACAATAAATATGGAGAAATGGAAAAGTAATGAGGAATACTATGCACAAAAACACAATGTTCTTGTATCTGACCATTACATTTTTCTTGAAATTTAACTGGAATAATTCTAATTTTATTTCTCTTATAATTACATAAAATATTTTGATTTCAAGTATTATCTTGACTTATTGCTTCATTTCCTTGAACTATTTGTTTATGTAGTCCTTTAATTCCTCAGTCAAAACTTGTGCTTAATTGTCCTTGTTGATAAGAACACTTTTAAATAACATTGAGAGAAACTTTAATTGGCTGTCAGTGACTTCAGATCTTTTTCCTTCTGACATAAAGCTATTCTAGATATTATTACAAATTTGAAAATTATTACAAATAGGTAAATCAAAGTTATAATTGTTACATAAAAACTATGTATCACCCAAGCTTTAGTCAAGTGGCACCTATCTCAGAATTGTTTTTCCTCTTTTGAGTATTTTTACATCTTTTTAGTGGGTACAGATTGAAAAGAATGAGAAGTGTGCCTTTGACAGACAGCTAGGCATAGACAGGTTCCTTAAGTCTTCCATTAAAACTGAAAAATTAGGGGGCTGCCCTGGTGGTGTAGCAGTTAAGTTTGTGTGTTCTGCTTCGTTGGCCTGGGGTTCGCTGGTTCAGATCCTGGGTGCGGACCTATTCACTGCTCATCAAGCCATGCTGAGGCGGCATCCCATATAGCAGAGCTACAAATCTACAACTATGTACTGGGGCTTTGGGGGGATGGAAGAAAAAGGAGGAAGATTGGCAACAGATGTTAGCGCAGGGCCAATCTCCCTCAAAAAAAAAAAAAAACTGAAAAAATTAGGATTTAAGTTGACATTTTCAATGATAACAAAATTTCATATTTTCTGCCTTAAATAAATTTATGCATATTTTTGACATTAAAAATGGGGAAGTGTGGGCCGGCCCCGTGGCTTAGCGGTTAAGTGCACGCGCTCCGCTGCTGGCGGCCCGGCTTCGGATCCCAGATCCCAGGCGTGCACTGACGCACCACTTCTCAGGCCATGCTGAGGCCCCGTCCCACATACAGCAACTAGAAGGATGTTAAACTATGATGTACAGCTACCTACTGGGGCTTTGGGGGAAAATAAATAAATAAATAAAAACTATAAAAAAAAAATGGGGAAGTGAGTTATTTGGAGGGAAGATTGGTAGCTATAATTACTGAATGCAAATAAAATAGATGATGTAAAATTAAATAATGTAAGCACAAATAACATAAATCTAAAATTAAGTTGATGATAGCAACATATTCAAGAGCTCTAAACAAATTTGCATGTAATATTTTAACTTTGTTTAGCAACCACAGATGGTAAACTTTCCTTTAGACTCATCATATAAGTAAAAGACCTGTCATGACCTCGATGCTTAGAGAAAAGACTAAAACTAGACACATTTCCTTATCTATTTTCACTGGTAATCGTTATGGGAATATAACACAGTATATGGTATGTACCTTTTCCATAGTAAAGAGCTGTGGTTCAGTAGGCCTTTTTATTTCAAGTATTATTCTTTTAGGAAAGGGTGAAGGAAAAAAGCATCATCTTTGCTTTTCCTTTGAGGATAAGAGTTGGAAAATCTGGCCTCGTATGAGGTTAATGATCAGAATATACTTGGAAATGGAAACGATTTAGTATGAAAAACTTGAATCTGGAGTTGAGCTTTTAAGGCAAGAAGAAATTTGTTTGAAAAATATTTGAAGGGATTCTCAACTAAAAATCAAAATCAGGGGCCAGCCTGGTGGCACAGCGGTTAAGAGCGCGCTCCACTTCGGCGGCCCAGGGTTCCCAGGTTCGGATCCCTGGCGTGCACTGACGCACAGCTTGTCAGGCCATGCTGTGGTAGCGTCCCATATAAAGTAGAGGAAGATGGACACAGACGTTAGCCCAGGGCCAGTCTTCCTCAGCAAAAAGAGGAGGATTGGCTTCGGATGTTAGCTCAGGGCTTCCTCGCATTAAAAAAAAAAAATCATAGCAAGAAGCTGTTTGTAGTTTCTATGCCATTTAAATTAAATGTATATATATTTCAAAGCCATTTGACAACATATATCCAAAGCAGAGGTGAATTTACGACGAAAATACTGAAACTTAAACTTTAGGGCCCCTCACTTGAATGGGTCTTTTTAAAGGCTGACATGCTGGAAAAAAGACAAAATTAGCTTTATTGTCTCTATAGGGAATGATATTTCAAATAATTGATATTTTAAGAAATAGTGAGAGAGTTATGCAACTAAAAACATTGGAGACCACGGCAATTATCACACAGATATAAATATTATTTGTCCTGATTTTCATGAAGTTTTTGTCATATTTTTCAGCTTTTTAAAATCTATAATGTCTTGTGATTTCTTTTATAATTATAAACACATGTTCACTTTTGTACAAAATTCTGTTTGTTACTTTTTTTTCCTCAAAGAGGGGCCCCGATATTGTAAAACTTCAGGTCTCCCAAAGCCATCAGACAAAAGAAAGCTCTTTGCTATTAATTGATAGATTTGAGGATAATGTAATTTCCAAAGTCAAATTCTCATAAAGGATGTTACGATTATTTTTAAATAGTTTACGTGGATTTTAGTTGTCCAATGTAGTGCCAGATGTGCCATTTTAAATCAATCTTTAAGATATCATCATGAAACATGTACCCTTTTTTAGACAAATAAGCAGAATGAATCATTTCAACTGCAGCTTCAGATTGTGTACTATCTTTCCTAACATGGATATGTTTGTTTTTCCAAAGGTAAGATTTTTGTTTTGCTAATTTATGGTGATAGTTTCTATGTTTTCCCATCAAGTTAAGTTTCTTCACGTTTTAATGCTCCCTATTTTACTTTTTCCATTGTTTGAATTTTTAAGAAATTTTTAGGAAAGAAAAACTTACTTTAGGAGCACCAAAGGTTTTCACAAAATGCAGAGGAACTAGATTCACCTTGAAAAGACAGAGTTCTTCATCAAGTTCCAAGTATAAGAATCCTTTCTCTATTTTGAAACGTCTATTAAGAATATTCATGGACAATTAATCTATAACCTTCAAATGTTCCTTGTTTTTTTTTGCTGTAGGATTAGCCCTGGGCTAACATCTATAGCCAATCTTTCTCTTTTTGTGCTTGAGGAAGATTAGCCCTGGGCTAACATCTGTGCCAGTCTTCCTCTACTTTATGCGTTAGTTGCCACCACAGCATGGCTGACAAGTGGTGTAGGTCTGCACCTGGGATCCGAACCCGCGAACCTGGGCCGCTGAAGTGGATGGTGCTGAACTTAACCACTAGGCACGGGGCCGGCCCCCAAATATTCCTTTTTTCATGTTAGTCAAAGAATTTCTAACTATAGCATTTTGCCTGTATCTTTTCTCATGTCTTTAAATAACGTATTTATTCTAAAGAACGCTAGTCTGGTGGTGTACAATTCTTAGGATAGCTTGCTAGGAGGGGGAAACCTCTGCAGTATCCTTGGGGTCTAGGCACACCACATTTTCTTCCTAGACTTTTGGAGGCATTTCAGGGTGGTTGGGGCCTGTAGCCAGATTGCCTGGGTTCAAATCTCAGCTTTGCCACCATTAGCTGGTGAATTTAGGCAGATCATTTAAACTGTGCTTTTCTTCTTTGTCTGTGAAAATGTCAATAATAATCATACTCTGAAGATTGGTTAATATATAAAAAAGTGCTTTTAGAATGTGTGACACATAGTAAATGCAATAGATGTGAGTTATTATAATGGTGCAAGAATACTAGATAATTTGGGGACCTTTGGTTCTCAACAAGCGATAGTATCAGGTCTCCTTTCTCTTCAGGAAGCTTCAAGTATTTTTAGAGCATCGATATCCATTCTGTACATTTTTTCACCTGTCATTCACTCAGACACACATAAAGGATTTGATTATATTTAGGGAGACCTATAAAAGGCATGATTATACTATGAAAATAACTTATTAAAGATAGTGATAATGTTATTTTGTCTTCCGAGGCTGTGTGAAAGAAAATCATGAATAGGATTTGGATTGAGAGCTGGGTTGTGACACTGATTATTGACTAATTTTAAACATCTCTGTTCTGAATTTTTTTTGGTAGAAGTTTCTGTGGTAAAATCTTATTCTTCTCTAATTCTGTATATTCTAAATGTGTTTCTGCTTAGTCATATCAGACATTTTCTTAAGTGAAAGAGTTGTTTTTAAATCCTAGTATATGAAGACAAATTATTTGGCAGTAGACAAAGATGAGGTGACTGCGTTCAGGGGAAGAAAAGATTTAGGGCCTACCAGGTGGGTTTGGAGGAGAGGCTGGGAGAGGCTGGAGACGGAGCAGCGATAGAAGAATTTGGCTCAACTGGTAGGGCAAGGGAATAGAAGCGCTTCTGAAATGCTTGCTGATCGCAAGGTCAGGGTCGTAAGCAACCGCTGCGAATGTCAGGAAAAAGTGGAAGAGATGTTCTGAGACTTGTTCAAGAAGAGTTTCATTTCTTCTGTGGTGGCGCTGTCACATGTGGTAACTGCCTTGTGGAGAGGGGATGAAAACAAGCCAGGATTGTGTGGGAAGCCTGGCCAATTTGGATTCCATGACTAAATGAATACAAGTAGTTTGTATCCTAAAACCCCTCATGCCCTGGTCAAAGAATCTTTGCATTCAAAACAAGTGACTGGGAATTTTACAATATGGTTGAATCTCAAGATGCAAGAAGACTGTGGTCTCCAGATCCTATTCTATTTGCTTGTGGAAAAACGAGAGAGCAAACCAGGAACTTCTGTTGGCAATTTTCCTTAATGGTTCCTTAAAACCTCTCATCCTGCTATATTTTGTGACACTTGTAGTTCTGTAAATAAACTGTGGTGCTTTGGAGTGAGACAGGAAGGAAGAGGGGCATATCTAAGCATGAAAGTCAATGTGAGATGGCTGGCAGATATGCGCTGAGGAAGAAAAATGCCATGTCATGCAAATAAATCTTCTACATCATATAATGTGCTTAGACCCCCATTGTAAAATGCTCTTCCGTTGTGTATTTTTTGCAAGAGTCTCCTACAATGTAGACTCTGTGCTAAGAACATATAATGCCTTACCCTGTTTTCATCCCTTTGCTTCAGGCTTGGGTTTGTACTTGATCTCTCATTTTAGGAACTAGCCTGAAGCAACCAGACCCTTGATGTTGCCACCCCTAGAAAGAGAAAACCAAAGTAAATAGAGTTATACAATCCAGGAAGGGAATTGAAAGAGACCTTCTATGCCAACAGTTTTCAAGCTGCTTTTTCTTCTCTCCTTCCCTTCGTCTCTCCCTTCCATCTTTCCTTCTTCCTTTCTTCCCTCCCCTTCCCTCCCCTCCCTTCTCTTTCCTGGAACCATTTAAGTTTACATGGAACTCTGACAAGAGAAATGTTGCTCTGGCGGAAGCATGGATGAGGCAGTGCCCATAACTCTTGCTGGTTGTAGTTCTGGGGAGAATAATTTGAAAACAACTGATTAATTTTATTAAAAGCAAAGACCCAAATGTTTAAATGACTTGCTTCAGTATCTGATTTTGACTTCTGGGACAATGTGAACCTACTGAAAATTATTCTGGTGATGGAGAAATTCTTGACGTGGATGGCGAAATCTAGCTATTGAAGTTTTAAATTCTCCTCTATTTCTTACTTGCTTTTGAACTCTCTAAATATTGACTTTGAATACCGTAGTAAAATTATATGGGTCAATTATGTTACCTACTTTTCTTTAGAATATAGTAGAATATAAGATCATATGTATTGTACACATGGTTCTATTGCTGTAGTAACTGGGGAAAAATCTGGCACATTTAAATCTACACATTTTAAGAAAAGTAAAAAACTTTCTGTTTTCTAAGACAAATCTTTACTGCACAGTTGCAGTGCAGATACATTCTATAATTTATAAATTTATACATTTATAAATTATAAATGTATATATATACATTTGGTACATTTATAAATTCATGTACCAAAAAACTGAAATGTTTACCAAACTCTGGAAAAATTCTAAATTCATTACAAAAATTTTTTAATACTTCCTACACTGAAGCTATTTTCTATATCTTTTCTATACCCTAACGAATAACATAAACCTGAAATCAGTAGGACAGTATGTATATAGAAACGTTACATTGTCATGAAATAGTTGCCTGCTCTAGAAAGCCCTTGTTCCTCTAGAGGGCAATGCTTCACTTTTACATCACTAATCTTGTCAAAAATTTAAACAGTCTTCCTTCCTCAGACACTAGAGATGGTTCATTCTGCTCATTCTCTCTCTCTCTTTTTAAAAATATATTGTATAGCTGAGATGCTTAACAAGACAGGCTTTTAACCAGAAAGTATCCAAAATAATTGGAACCTACATAAACTAATATTTGATTTGGATTTTTAGGGAAGATTTCTTTGGCCTTCTCTCTTTATTTTCTAAGAAAGCACAGAGAGAGCTTGACCTGTGCTCTAAAATTAGTTATAATTGAATTCTCTTTCTGAAAGATAAACTTTGTTTTCCTCCTAAAAAACATTTTGATTTAAGGCTCCAGATTTGTCACTTGACTTGCTGAAAAACAAAACAAAATAAAAACAAAAATCCAAAATGAGAACCAAAAAGCCCAGCCCGTCCTCATTCTGCTTTTCTGTTTGTATTTTTCACATTATTTTAAATTTTAGACCATAACCCCCTGTGCCACAGCCTTTTTTGTGGTATTTCCACAAAACAGATGGATTTGTTAAGAAAACAAAAGGCTTCTCCGTTGCCTTCAGCCTGCTCTTCCCCCATCCTCCTTAAAGCAAAACCAAAATATATTAGTGTGGTAGGCAGAACTCTAAGATGGTTCCCAAGGTTTCTGGCCCCTGGTGTACACACACCTTCACCCAGTTATTCAATCATTCACTAATATAGGTACTGCTGTGAAGGGATTTTACAGATGTAATTAAGATCCCAAACAGTTAACCTTAAAATAGGGGGATTATCTAGGTGGGCCTGACCTAATCACACGAGCCCTTTAAATATATGTTTAGAAGTCAGAGACAAGTTAGACAGATTTGAAACGTGAGAGAGATTCAGCTGGAGAGAGGTTCTCCATTGGTGGTTTTGAATGGAGGGGGCCATGGTGCAGGACCTGAGAGTGGCCTCTCGTTGCTGAAAATGGTCTCTAGTTGACAGCCAGCAAGAAAACCAGGACCTCAGTCCTACAACCACAAGAAACTGAATTCTGCCACAACCACATGAGCTTGGAAGTGGACCCTGAGCTCTGGATGAGAATGAAACCCAGACAACACCTTGATTTTAACTTTGTGAAACCCTGAGTAGAGAACTCAGTCAAGGTGTGCCCAGACTTCTGACCTACAGAGCTGTAAGATAATAAATGGGTATGGTTTTAACCCTCTAAGTTTGTGTTAATTTGTTATGCAGCAATAGAAAACTAATACAATCAAGGTAAGTAATTCCTTTAACATTATGTTTAAAGTGTTGGCTTGAAGAGTGGAAGCTGTCATGTGATCTGATAATGAAACAGTAATGTTCAACATTTGGAGATTTGCCATACCCTGTTATACTGGTGGTTTCCTGGCCAATATTCATGCTGCCTTTTGTCTGGCAACATACCCTGTTGGGTTGATATCCTCCCCAACTTCAGAAGTGAGATTCAGTTAAGCTCAAGTGATTTAGAGTACACTACCTGAAGATACGGCGTGTGACCTACCTAGCCCAATCAGAATAAACCTCAGTAGGATTTTGGCAGGACACATACTCTCTTTTCTCCTCTGAGTTTGGTGATGTGAGTATTGAGGTTTATAGGTAATGAAGCTTCAAGGGAGATTCTGGAGTTTGTTGGCGGCTGCCATGTATAGCCTGGAAATTAAACAAATTAGAGGAAGCAAAGCTAAGAAAAGGATTCTGGTTATGTTTGAGTCTGGGATCAAGCTCCATGTGAATATAAATCTACTCTTTGACTGTTCAGTTATATGGACCAATAAATCTTCGCCTTCCCTTAAATTTTTTTTTGTTTAAGCCTTTGTGAATTTCTTGCAACTGAAAAAAATCTGAACTAATAAACCAGTCATTATCTCTTTGGTTTTCATGATACCTTTCTCCATCTTTCCATAGAATATGTTCTACGCTGTAAACTCTTGTCATCTGGACATATTTTCTTTTATCTTTGTCTAGCCTTTTAGGTCTAGAGATAGAAATTGGTGAAAAAATTATAATAAAATGTTTTAAATGTATTGTTTTTATATTATAATCTAATTGAAAAATTCAGCAAAATAAGTATTATGCCATCTATAATATTCCTATCCTGACACATATTTGAAGAGTATTAACTTATTATTGGCTTTGTCTAAAATTTGTGCTTTTAGAAATTGTGTCAATAAGGTAGAACCCATTTTGTTTAAAGATTTTGTTCCAAGCTAATGAAAATATAGACCATACAATTCTCATTAATTGCCATTATAATTGCCTATAATTCTGTTGACAAAAACATGTTGGAGATAGTTGCACACGAAAAAAAATTAATATTTGTCCTATGTAAAGATGAAAACAATTGGTTTGTATTGCTAAAATTATTATTCAGTGCCTTCTCATAATAATAATTTTACTAGCAGAAGTGAATAGACTGTGTGATACAAAATGTGATATTGCAAGCATAATAGTCCCTTTTAATAATTTAAAGTCCCTTTGAAATGTATATATTTTAAATGTGTGTGTGTGTATTGAAAGCTTTGTGGATTTTTATTTGTTTATTTGCTTTTTATGCTTTAAGGTCTTTTCTTTTACTTGCAATATAATTTTCCCAGAATGTAGTTGTGATAACAACCCTCACCAGTCTTATGCTTTTTCTAGCTGAGCTAACCCTTCTCTGAGGGTATCTAAGATATTAGTATCTTAGCAAATTAGAGTTGACTCAAATAGAGTACAGAAAAAAATACTTCCATTTCTATAAACACCTAAAAGTAATTTTAGGATGAATAAAATCTACATAAGATATTTCAGGTATTTTTAAAATTTCTTAAGGAAAGACCACAGAGGGAATTTCCAGCATAAGAGATACATATTTTCAACACATGAATTTCACAATGAAATTTGGCTATTCTTATGAAGGAAGTAGAGTACAAGTTGAGTGAGAAAAATCAATTATTGATGTAGGAATTAGGAGGAGCCAAATAGTTTTCTTTCTTTTTTTTTTTAATTGCAAAAAAGGCATTATAGAAGAAGCTTTAATTTAAAGAGAGAATCTAGGGTGAACTGATTTAGAGCAGCATGACTGAGAGGGAGCATCTGCAAAAAGATCCCTGAGGTAATGGATATAATTGAAGACATAGAAAGGAAGGGCAGAGGAGCAGAAGGAATGACACCTAACGTGTGTCTTTCAGATTAGAGAAATTGCATAAAGAGATAAAAAACCATAACCAAGAGAAAAACATGTTAAATATTTACTGTGGTCCGAGAATAAGGGGTCATTTGCTAAGTTAACGGATCAAATAATGAGATGGATGTTGTATTAGTTTGCGAGAGCTGCCATAACCAAGTACCACAGACTGAGTGGCTTAAACAACAAAAATTTATTTCCTCAAAGTTCTGGAGGCTAGAAGTATGAGATCAAGGTGTTGGCAAGGTTGGTTTCTTCTGTGGGCCTCTCTCTTTGGCTGTCTTTTTCCAGTATCTTCACATGGTCTTCCCTTTGTGTGTGTCTGTGTCCTAATCTCCTCTTTACATAAAGACACCAGTCGTGGGTCATTAGGGCCCACCTATATGACCTCATTTTACCTTGATCACTCTTTAAAGGCCTTACCCTTAATACAGCCACATTCTGAGGTACTAGGAGTGAGGACTTCAACATATGAATTTTTGCGGTGGAGGGATACAATTCAGCTCATAATAGGCATGTTTACTTCAAGTTTGCTACGAACCTAGCCTAATATGGTGGCTGTGGGGATAGATTAGCCAATAAAAGGAAGAATCATTAAGATGGATTATTTAGAATGCAGGATAGATGCATTTTTTAAAAAAAAATTTTTGTTTTTATTTAGACCTTTGAAAAAAAGGAAAAACCTTGTTTTGAATAGGAAGATGTATTTGAACCTGTTACCTTTGAGCAATGGAAGGACGTGAAGATGTTCTATTGGTAAATGGCATTGGAGGCCTGCAAAAATGGATCTAGGACAGGCCTAAACCCAGGGCCTCCTGAGGAATGTTATACCTTTGTTTATTCTAGACCCACAGTGAGCATTCAGGATTGTGTTGGGGTTGTTCAACCCCAGCCACAGGCCTGAATGAGCAAGTAAGCACAGAGAGAAGTCATGTGAGGCGATGATGAGGATGGCCAGGTTGAACCGCCCACCTTTGGTGGAGCCTTTACTGCACTATTTGCTTTTATGGGGACTTGGAGGTATGGGAAGCCTGTTCCTTTACTGGGAATATGCTGTGTTATTTCTTGCTTTGTGTAACTATTGCTGTAAGTTTCCATATTCTTTGCCGGTTAAAAGATTTTATATTTGTTAACTTTGTCTATTGGCATATTTTTTAGTCAACATCTCATAATCCCACATCACAAGCACAACAGGCTTGATGATAGGCCATAATAGGAATCATTCATTCAGCAAACACTCACTGAGCATCAAAATGGCACCTGGCATCTAGTAGGTAAAACATAAGAATGTGTGAGTTGTCAACAGAAATGAAAGAAAAAGAACAAAAGAGAAAAGTTAGCTCCCTGGGATGACTTCAGTGAGAAGTGGTATGAAATATCTCAGAAGGTCTGTTTATAAAAGCAGGAGAATATCTAGGGTTGTGGAGTGCCACCTAAACTAAGAGAGCAGAACTCATGAAGTGCTGGCCGAAGAATGAAAAGAGGGTTTGGCAAGAAGGAGGTCATTGATGTCTTCAAGGCAGTGCCTTTTTTTGTGGTGAGAATGGGGGTGATGGTGGGGGTCGCAGTCTGCACATGTTGTAATGGAGAGGTGTTGTAATTAGGGAGCAGAGGTTCAATTCACCCCTCCCAAAACTCATCACAATCTTTTCTAAATTGCCTCACACACTCATTTGTTATCTACAGCTTACCAAACATTTTCCTTTCTCCTTATATTTCAGTAAGCTACAGCTTATATTTTAAATAATATTTAATGATCAAATTGTGATTAAACGAAAAACTACAGTTGTGCTTTTCAGTGGTTACCTCAAAATTCAATGCTTGGATAAGCAGAGAGAACATAGAAATCCTTATAGTCTCAATCCATGTCTAATTTTTTGGCTCCAAGCCTTATTCAAATCTGTTTCCAGGACCTTGGGGCTAAACATTTTATCCATGTTTATTCCCTTGAATAAATGGAAGTATAAATTTTAAGGTACGATCAGTTCAGATGGAAAGTACCAGAGCCAGGTATGGGATTACTGCCCTGAGAGTGGTGAACTAGGGCCAAGGTCTGCAGGGCGGGAAGACCCACCCATGTGCTAAGAGTTGTTCACCATGGAGAGGCATTTCTCCACCTGAGGGTGACACTGGAGGGCCTGGTTGTGTGGTACCTTTTCCTTGATGAGAACAGACTAACTCCCTGGAGATTATTTTAAAAATTAATATCTGATACTGTTGTAGTATAAAGTGTTTTCAGTGGAATTTTCTTTCTTTTAATTTTTACTTTTATATTTTAGTTATTCATTTCACAATTTTCGTGGAATGTGCCAGGCACTGTTCTACATGCTCCGTGAAAAACTACAAAAATCTCTGCCAGAGTGGAGCTTACATTCTAGCAGAGGAAATATTACATTAATAAAGTATAGCTATATTAGTTACTATATAATTATTTAAATATTATTTATAAAGTTAATAAAGAAGAAAACAATATGGTCAGCTAAAAGGCGATAAGTGGTATCACCTTCTTTGGTCACAAATAGGTGCACTTTATATTTTCCAGATATAAACCTTGATTTAGAAGACAATGTTGGCAAGCAAATATGGTATAAAGATATAACAGCCAATTTCATAACCATGAGCAGTTAAAACCTTGTGATGCTCTTCAGTGTTTATATTTGCTCCCTACAAACAATTAGTTTTCAAATTTAGTAACTTTCTTCCAAATAATGTAGCTTGCATCCATTAGTATCTCTTTTAAAGTGACCAAGTCATTTGTTCAACCTTCTAATGAACCTGAACCTCTGTTCCATGAGATCTTTGAACACTGAGGCCAGCTGGAAGGCTGGGGGCACTTTTGAACATTCACCAGGGTGTAATTCTCCCTTCACCTGACAAGAGATGGGGCAGATAAAGTGCCTTTGCTTTTCCTGGAGTCACGGTACAGCAGAGCCTTTACTACTTTGCCCCCAAGAGAAAATTGTGGCCTGTTGCAAAAAGGAAAGAAAAAGGAAACGAGGATAGCTCTACAAAAATCTTATATTTCTCCCTCTCCCTCTCTGGAGTCTATGTATGCATGCTATTTTGAAATATTTCTGTTAGAGAAAACAAAAACCTCGATTCTCAGTGTCCTGATTGGGAAAACGAGTATACAATTTGCAATCCCTCAATTCCCCAAAGCTGAAATCTGGGAGGGTAGAGGTATTTCAGAATTCAAAATGTTTTGCGTTTTAGAAAGGTCATACAGTACCTATACTAGATATTTGTTTTGCAATGCTTTTTCTTTAAAATTTCTAACCTCAATTCTTGAACTTTAAGACTATTATTGATGGTTTATTAACTTTATTTACTTGGGGTTTATAAGTCTTAAGGTGCATCTTTTAGCAAATGCAATTAGTATTTTATTATTGAGACAAGGGTTTTTATACCTTCTAAACAAATACTGGAAGACAACTCAGCATTACTAGGGTGTGTAAAACATTAATGTTTTCATATACAGCATATATATGTATATGTCAGTTTATAAATATCCTAGAAGGCTTAGGTATTTTAGGTGTAACAAGTTGAGTGGGAGAAGTAGGAAAAACCAATGATTAATTTAATAATATCTATTTAGTTTATTAAAGAATGCATATTGTTTTGGTGAACAATCAAAAATGAGTATTTTTTCCCCAGATTCAATAACATTAAATAAAACGTCAGAGTACATTTCTTTTCTTACTCTCTAGAGTTTGTGTAAAGTGAAAAATCATGTATGTAAGCAACTTTTGGGAGCAGTAGTAACTTTTTAGATGAGAAGACAAGAAGGATATGTTCTCAAGTACTTAGTACTTGGGTCCTCGGCGTGGACGCCATACTAGGTAATTCTAACCACCGAATGTTTGTGTCTGCTAATGAACTTTTAGCCTTTAAACTGAGATTTGTCTCTGATCTTCAGAGAAGTTCCCAGATGTTGCCTTATCGTAAAAGTTGGTATTTAGGAAAAGTTTTCAGAAAATATGTCTCCTCCATCCAGTCTTTTCTTTTCTTTAAAGTAACTCAACCAAATAATGCGGCCTATCAAACTGTTTCATCTTAATTCAGGGACAGAAGAGGAATGCTGCTCTGGAGGACGCTAGCGTATACCAAGTATTTTCTTGTTCTTTGCCAAGTGTACAGTTCATTGTTCGGTCACCTGTGTCTGCCAGTTTAGCACATTTAAGACAGCTCTCAGCACCCCCCATTCTTTTCTAAAACTTACATGGAGGCTTCAAACATTGTCTGGATCATTATTTCCCAAGGAAGGTTAAGCCCTTTACTGTCAGACCAGAACCCTTCGCTAATTAGAGCCCTTGCTTCGGCACTGAACGAGTCATGTCTGTGAGCCTTCCCGCTGTGATCAGGGGCTCACTGCTGGCTCACATGAGTGTTCAGTGCTCACAGCTCTCTGGGGAGCACTGCCTGCTATTTTCTACGTGATGACTTTTAGCTTGCTAAAATTCTAACTCTTCTTTAACAGGCTCCGGGTAGGATTGGATGAGATATTTACCAGTTCACCAAGAAGATTTTGCTTAATACTACCCTGTTTACCCTTTTCAGTTTTAGTGAAGTTGAGTCCTCACTAGAATGATGAAAGAAATGCTTTCAAATTTGGAAAAAATAGTAAAATTTTCCACTCTTTTGAATATGTCAGTATATTTGTTACATAGTATTTAACTTCACTTTAGGTTAAAAAAAATCTTGGTTCTTTTTGATTTAATTAATAAAGATAACCCAAGATTGGTTTAAACCACTAAAATGATATCATATAACTACATTACTTCCTTTGATTTTATCTTTGCTTCAGGAAATATATAATTTATGGCTTCTTTTTCAGTTGATAGGGTTTTACCAGCTGCATGGATAGAAAGATTGAATCCATTGGCAGGTTTCCTGCCTTGGAATTGTCAGAGACTGCTTTTGGGAGTAAGTCAGGCTTTGCCATTTGTATTCATAGGAGTGCTCCCCTGTCTTCTGTTTGATCATTGCTTCTTACTACCATTTCCAGCTTTCCTTGGTTAGAGCAGGGAGCTGGCCCAAATGAAGCAAGTGTCTTGGTGTTTGATTTTGTTATGGGTTAGCTTCTTGAAGAAAATTCTCTACCATGGGTATAGACCATACTCTTCCATTTGACTGGTTCAATCATAGGTTAATTTTAGACACAAGATTAGCTCTACAAGCTTAGTGCATTTTCTTTTTGACAGAAAGTACATTATAAAAGTTTTTAAAGAATTACAGTTCAGTTATTCTTGGGGAAATATACTGTGTAAGGTTATTCATGTTTCATGACTGTAATGAATGTATTGAGATTTCACTATACTTATTCTATAAATAGATTGACATTTTAATTTTGGAATCTATATCTTTGGTTTTAGTAGCCCATCCTCTCATATAAAAATTAAGGGAAGGCAGAAAAGCAGATAAAGTTTCAAAGTAACAAAAAGAGTTATATTAAATGTCAGAATTATTGAAGCCCATAGGAAGGAAATTTTCTTTTTTACCAAGGAAGATTTTTAGTATGCTAACTTCTAAAAAAAAAAAAAAAAAGAGAAAGAAAAATAAAAGAGAAAAGAGAAGAAAGGTAAAAGCCAGGGAGCTATAGGAAATGGTTCATAGAAAGTTCTGAATTTTAAAAGTGACATACTTATTAACTCAAGAATTTTTAAATTTCTTTGTGTTGATACTTCTTGAAAGACTGCTGTATTAAAGATTGAATAACTTTTTTTTAAAGTATAAAATCAATTATAAACTACCAGATAGATTAAAGCTGTTGTTAAATATTTGTCTCTTTAGGAAAAGGGTAAATTGTTAGGTTTTCTTACTGGGCTCTGAGTTTCTACATTTGTCTCTCTCTCTGTTTATTGTACTAGTATTGAGACTCTTAAGTTTTGCCAAAAATGTATATTTGGTATATATATGTATATATATATATATATATATATATATATATATATATATATATATATATGTGTGTGTATTATTGGGGGAGGATAGGGGTGAGAGAGGCTTCCTTTTAATCTTTTTTTCTTTCTAATTTTAAAGAGATAGATGTTCATTGCAGAAATTTTGTAAGAAAAGAGAAGGAAAAAAAACCCCACCGCTATCCAAGACCCTGAGGCAACCAGTAGGTATTGAATAATTTTCAAACTTAGTTAGACATTTGTTTTTCTTCTTTTATGAATGGTTAATTCATGTTTCTAGTTCATTTAACCATTAGAGTTTTAATGTTTTAAAAATCTATTTGTGTGAGATATACATATGTATATTTATTTACTTCTATGGGCAAATCTATTCATCTTTTAATTTCTTCATTGATTTTATGGTGGCAAAGCCCGTTCTGTGATTTATGTTCCCGACTCTGTTCTTTTTGATGGTTAATAATTAGTTTTTAAATTTTTCATTGTTTCTGATTTATTTCAAATTACATAGGTAATGCATGAATATAGTCTGGGAAAAGATCCAGACAGTCCTAAGTTCCCCTTTTTCCAGTTTTCAGGCCCTACTGAATTTTAACCATGATTACCTGTTATGTGTGTATCTTTCCTGACAGTTTTCTTTGCATTAATATATGTTTTAGGCTTTTGAGTGGGAATTTTCCTGTTGCTCTGGACTAGGGGACAAAACTAAGGGCATACGGGACAGACGGTATTTAAAGGGAGCTGGAGTGTGGCAGTCCCTCTGGGGCTCAAACCAGATCTGCAATTCCCAACCACATACCGGCCCCTCCTTCTAACTATAGGTCCCCTCCATGTATATGAGGGAACTCTAGGGAGGCGGGGAGGAACAGATAGACAGAGAGAGAGAGAGAGAAATGGTATATTTGGCTTCCAAGTGAATTGCTTGTAGATAATGGGAATTCCTGCAAGAACAGTTGGCTTGCAGCTGACTACGCCCTGTGCCTATTTGAGCAGCAGAACTGGGAGAGACAATGGGCAGAGACAGGAGGCTGCAGGAGTCAGCTTATATTCCCCTGGTTTGGAGTGGCAGTGATGTGTGGGTGTCCTGTGGGGCAGATGGGCTCCACGGCAGGTAGATCCTGCCAGTATCTTATCAGAAGGCAGTCTGCTGGGTGAGGAGAGCTCTGCAACAAGAGGTGATGAGGGGACTCACTTGCTATACCTACCCTCTACCCCGGGGGCAGGGAGTGGGGCCAGAGAGGAAGGGGAGCTGGAAGAAGGTGGAGCCACCCTAGATCTCTCAAGGTCAGGATCTGCCACCTTCAGTGAATTATCCTCTCTCCCCATGATATATTTGAAGCTTTATATCAAAATTTTAAATATACTAAGACTAAAATACCATATAACATTTTAAATTTTATATTATTTAAAATATGCTATGATTAATATTTTTATTAGTATATTTAAAATACACTAATAATTAGTTTTTCTGATTATTTTTGAATTTAGAACAGTTTTAAGCTACACTTGCCCACTTGTTCTCCCAGATGAATTTAGATTCCTAAACAAAATTCCTCAGGCTTCATTTGAGTTTGGCCCCTTCCGTATTCATATTTGTTGCTCTTCTCTAACAGTGATGAGCTTGGCTCCCATTATCGTTACTGCATCTTTGTCCAAGTTTGCTTGTTTGTTCAATCCCCCTGGATGTAACCAATGTCACTGCTCCTGTGTGGATGCCTTACTCACCACACCCATCTTCCAACACCCCAGGCCAGGTCTTAGCATCCAGCACTGAGGGGGCCTGGCCAGCGCCCCCTCACCCCTTGTGCCAATGCCCTTCTCACATTGCTAGGGCAGCACCTCACATCAGGCCCCCTGCTTGGAAGCCTCTCGTCTCCCCACTCAGGCTCAGATGCCACCTCCCTTCTCCCCCCATGTGGTGACTGACTGCCACCCCCTTGCCCTCCTCACTGGTTTAGCCTCTGATTCCCATACATGCCCGGCATGGAGATGCCCTCATCACTCCACTCAGGCTCAGACCCTCTGCAGGGATGCCCTTCTCACTCTGCCTGGACTCTGACACCCCATGCCAGGGTGCCCATCTATGTGGACACCCTTCTCATCCAGCTGGGGCTCTGATACTCTGAGCTCAGTCAACTCCATGCGTGGATGCTCTCTTCATCCTCTTTGGGCTCTGACTCTCCACACTGGACACCACAATCTGTGGACTCCTTCCTCACCCTGCTCTGGCTCTGATACCCTGCCCTGGGTTGTACCTCCTTCCCAGACCCCTGTGTCACCCCACTTGGCTTCCAGTGTCTTGCCCCATGTGCCCCTCTCACATGAATGCTCTCCTCACTCCCCTCAGGTATTGACTCTCACGCCGGGCCTCCCTCCTACTTGGACACCTTCCTTACCCTGCTTGCACCTAGATGCCTGCCCCATTTATATTTTCTGTCCCATAATAATAGTCTGAATTGTTCAGGAAAGAAGGGAAGAAGAAAAAAGGGGAAGAGAAGAGCTGTATTTGATTTTTGTATCTTCCTTTCTTCCAAATGTATTTATTAAATGCAGTTAAGAGGTAAATAAGATAAGGTTTCTGCCTTCCAGCATTTACATTCTGGAAGTGGAGACCAACATGTAAAGATATTATTACAGTACAGTACGCTAACACAGAGCTTTTCCCTAGGGTGCTGTGGTGGAAGGTTGGAAGGACACCTGTCCCACCACAGAGGAATTGGCGGAGACCTTTGGGAGGCGGCGATGAGGGAGCTCAGTCTTTAAGGAACAGGAGAATCTAAACAGGAGAAAAGGAGGCCCAGGTAGGTTGATGAACCCACACTGACATTTCCATCAGATTCTTCAGAAATTTAAGTAAGCATCGTATTAAAAGTGTTAGGATTACTAGGAAAACACAAGTAGATTTAATTTATTTAAAAAGCCTTTATTAATGAGAAAAATCTCATTAGCAGTTCAGACCTTCTCTGCCTTTTTGCAAAACAAGGAAATCGGTTTAAAAATGAGTTCATGGTGCTTCGAGAGCCTGGAAACTGCCTGAATATGAATTACTACAACCACAAAAAAGAATTTAAAATGAAGCCCTAAATATTTTATAATGGGAATGCTTAATTTATGGCTGGAGTAAGCATGACAAACTTCTGAATAAAAAGGAAAAGGAAGTTATTCTTTGTATAGAATGTCTTTCTGTTTCTTTTCAATTTTAAAAAATCAGTGAAGAATATTATAAAGGAGGGTTTTCCCCCCTGTGGTGTCCTTGAGTTTGCCTCTGTGACCTATGCAGTGTCACCAAGAGGTTTGACTTGGGGAGGACATCATTCAATAGGCATGAGAATCGTGGCTGGGTATGAGCCCGTGTCTGATGGGAGGCTTAAAAATGGGACTAGAGATTCTATCCCTGGGGGATTATTTTGGGATGCATGTTTAGTTGCCCTTCTTATGTATATGAATTAGGGTGTGTATATTTTTCTGAAAGAAAACTTACGCATAAAATAGTTTATTAAAATCAAAATTAAATGAATTATGGAATATTTTTCTAGCCTGAGAAAACAAATATTTCTGATAGTGATTTTGCACAGCCGAGCATAGTTGGTTTACAGAATGTGTTCTGTGTTCTTATTTATTTTCAGAGTACGTTGAAATTGGAAGTTCTTTGTGGGGTAAACGGGCGATTTTAGAAAGGTCCAGGTGGTGATCTCAGCTATCCAGGGTGGTTGAGGCCCAGTTCTGCCAGTCATCAACTACATGATCTTGGGCTAGCTACTTAACATCTCTCCATCTCAGTTTCCTCAGGTGTATGATGTGAATAATAATGTTGAGAAAAATTATGTCCTCTCCCCATAACGTGTTATGTTGTTTGCAGATTACTAGACTGAATGAGCTAGATATAACTCAATTTCTTCACACAAATTCCATGTCCAAATAACTGTATTTTTAAGGAAATTACTCTTAATGCACCCAGTTCTTTGCAATGAGTAATTTTGGAATTAAGATAATTTTACTTAGGCAAAATGTAAAAAATAAAACTTCCTCCAAACTGCCATATTAAAAAAACAGAAAACAAAACTTGCTAGCTTTACCTTCTCGGTACTTAAGATTCACAGGAGTAGGGATAATATTTTCTTTTTTTTTTTTTAATAATTTTTTATTTATTTATCTTTCCCCCAAAGCCCCAGTAGATAGTTGTATGTCATAGTTGCACGTCCTTCTAGTTGCTGTATGTGGGACATGGCCTCAGCGTGGCCAGAGAAGCAGTGCGTTGGTGCGTGCCTGGGATCAGAACCCCGGGCCGCCAGTAGAGGAGCGCGTGCACTTAACCGCTAAGCCACGGGGCCGGCCCACGGGATAATATTTTCATCTCTAGTGCAGTGTGATTACATAGTGAGAAATAGCTGTGTTGGTTGTTAATAGCTTTGCCTAAAAATGATGCTTAAATTACATAATATTATCATTTAACTGCTCCTACAAAGAACGACAGTGCTACCTCTCTGTGTGAGAAACATGATTCTATTAAATCAACAGTTACAATATTTTCAATGTAATATCAAGTCTAATCATCATATTAGGGTCAAGACCACAACATGTTTGGAAAAATAATTTGCAATTGTAGTAAATTAGGGTTCATTCTTATTATTTCTTTGGGAAATAATTTTCTTTTTACAAATACGGCTGCTTGTCCAGCTACTGAAAAAATTTTTTCTTTAGGCAATTTTCTTTAAAATATTCCAGATTACAGTGTATCATTTCAGTTTTCATGGCTGCTTTTATGGTAAGTGTTTCTGTTAAAATACTTTATCAAGTGGAAATGCTATCAAACTTGAACACTGACATGAAAATAAGCATACTTTAAAACAAAATAAAACCTCTGCAGATTTAGTTTGAGTTTTTAAAAGCAAATGCCTAACTTTTAAAAATAGAGCTTCTTACTAAGAAAGCATGCATTTAAATGCTTTTTTCTCTTTAAAATTATTTATTTTCTTTAGTCACAAAATACCTGACCAAATTATGTACTATCCATAAACCTGAGGAAAAAGGTAAACAATTCAATATTTGAAGAAAGCATGCCATCCAAAACTGTATGGAAATATAGTAAACCTCCCAGAATACAAAATTTAAAAGGATCATTCCACTTTAGGATTTAGAAAAGTTATGGATCTTTAACTTTATGGATCCCTTATGAGTATGTGTAGTTGTGGGTGCTTATTGGCTTTTCCAGATTAAAAAAAACTGTGTTTATAATTATGTGTTTCTTCCTGGAGTATAAAATATAAAAATTTGGTGAACACGTTTTCTTTTAAAAATATTTTGGAATAGGGAAGTTTGGTTGATAACTTTCTTTGGGGAAAAAAGTTGGTGGTTGATTCTTATGCTGTTTTTTTGAAAGTTCTCAAAAGTAGCATTTTTTTTTTTTTCAGTTCTTAAGGAAAAACAAGGGCATTACAGGTAAGGAAATTATTTTGGGCCTAAGGCCTATGGAATTCCCAGCTGATGAGTGATTGTTCCCTTTTTAGATATATATGGCTATTTTCTATGATTTTTAAAAAATAATCACAGTTAATTCTCAGGGCATCTTTTATTTTGCTTGAGATATATTTTTTCCCCCTACATTTTAACTTTTAGTACTTGGGGTGATGCTGAGGTACTAATTTTGAATCATGTTATTTCAGCTTCTGTGCTTTGTGTTTGAGCTGGCAGGTAGGGGTGACTTTGAGTGACCTGGTTTCTATTAACTGTGTCAATTTCATGCCAGATGTTGACCTGCTTGATTCTGATCCTATCTTGGCCTCATGACCTCAATTTCTGATTTAATTGTGTGCCTGACAATTGGGCATTCTTTGTCTATCCTAACTTGAATTAACCTGGCTACAGCTGTTCAGCAGTAAGAGCCTGAATCTCCTCCCTGATATCTACAAAAAAATGTCTTTAATTTACCTTGTTATTTCGCCAAAATGAGTTCTCAAATTGCCCATGTAGAATTTTTTTATATTGGCTGTTTTTTTTTCTTTTCACATGATAATCCTCAAAGGTGTCGACTGATTTGTAGGAAATTTCATATGTAACTAGCAATTGTTTTCCAAATATTGTTCTGAGATGCTCCAGAGAAGAAAGATCCTGAGTTACAAATGTGTGAAAAACACTGTATAGTTTTCCTCTTCTCTTAAAGATTCCTGGTATTCATTAGTTTTAAAGTGAAGAAATTTGTTAAAATTTTTAGTGTAGCATTTTTATGAGAGACCAAGCTTTGACTCTTGTTGATGAGCTTTGAAGCCATTTATCTGTGCCCTAGAAACTTTGAGACTATTGAAATCTTGTTCTTTATGAACAGGCCTGAAGCTTCTGTAGTGTCTATGTCTGAGGTTTGTGGTCCACTAAACTTATATTCTTGGCAAATTTCTTTCCCTCTATTGGTGGAGAGAATTGGATGAGGAAGGGTGGAGTATGTTGGGTGAGTGAATTATAAGAGACTGGGTTAAATAAGTGAGATAAGTGACTTACTTTTTTCACTTTGGTTGGTGAATAATCCTGGTGTTATTTCTCCAAATAAAATCCTAGGCAAGCTCCCAAGGTCAAGGTCGGTGGCAGGAGGCAGAGACACCAAGGAGCAGCTCTGTTATCTAAGAGTCCATTTGCTGAGCAGGGCTTGTGCTCCGTGAGCAGGGACTATAGAGGCGGCTGCACGCACATGGGCTGAGGGGTGCGAAATTGTGATGGGGGGTGATAAACAGGACTTTCTAAGGCTGGAACGACACTTTCATACTATCAATTAGTACATTTATTCTACTACTGTGTCTTCATCTTCCACCTGCTCCTTATAATGGAATTGACTTTATGTGGATCCTGTGAATAACCCAGAAAATTTCTTAGTAAATCTAGACTCCTGGGGTAATTTTTGAAAAATCAATTCAGTTGTTCTACAATGAAATGGTACAATTTTGACATGTTATTTGACCTTAGAATTCTTTTTGTGATGACATCTATTAACATCCCACAGAACCAGTATGCTGTGAAGCACACTTTGAAACTGTTGTATTAAAAGTATCTCAATATACCTGGGACTCTTTCTGTGGTTTAGCTAAAATATAGGAGATATGTTTTCAAGTGAACATTATTTCTAAAAATCATATACATTTTTCTTACTTTTGACATGAAGTTCATGAGAATCAATAAGTACTATATTTAGCTCATAGTCATTGAATTAGTTTCCTGTTGTTGCTAACAAATTACCATATATTTGGTGGCTTAGAACAACATAAAGTTATCTTATAGTTCTGGAGGTCAGAAGTCCTAAAATCAAGGTGTCAGCAGGGCTGCATTCCTTCTATAAGTTCTGGGGAAGAATGCATTTCCTTGCCTTTTTCAGCTTCTAAAGGTCACCTGCATTCCTTGGCTCATGTCCTCTTCCTTGCATCACTCCAACCTCTGCATCTGTCATAGATAATCCAGAATAATTTCACCATCTCAAGGTCCTTAACTTAATCACATCTGCAAAGTCCCTTTTGCCACATAAGATAACATTGACAGGTTTCCAGGACTAGGACGTGGACATATTTGGAGGGTCATTATTCTGTCTACCAGAGACACACAGTTCCATGAAGTATAAAACTACTAGTCTCTGATCTAAAGCATCTTATGGTAAGTGATATTCATCAAGGAAACCAAACAATCTTTCTTACAGATTTTTTTAAGGGGCATCAACTGCTAAAACTTTTACAGGAGAATATCATTATAGAATATATTTACTAGGTGTTCTCTCTCGGTCTTAACTAGGTATATTCACTTGTTTTTGCTGATATCATGACATATTCCTTCTAAATATAGAAGTAGAAATCTCTGAGATATAAGAACATTCTCCTCTATAGCCCAAATAATAGTGTTCTCTTTTACAAGCAAATGTAAGGAAATTGTTACAAACCCTTCCAGGAGGAATATATTAGATAACAGTAAGTTTTCTTGAGCAGATGATTGCTGCTGTTGTTAATCTTATAGATATCAAATAATGTAATTGTCCTCTTTATACTGACTGCAAGGATGCTTAGAGCAAGTTTATGGCCCACACTGAGCATTGATACCTTTATTTTTTCTCCTTACAATTGCCTTTATTTTTTTTCCTGGTTTCTTCATTTACGGTTTTTTCCCCCATCTCAATGTACTGTATATATCTTTATGCCTTGCCTCAAATCTTTTTTGGAATTAAGCCATGTATACATAAATAAGAAAACATTTCCTGTTAGTACTTTGGCGAAGTGTTTTCTGAAGAAGCGTATAGAACCTTCATCCTTGCAAGTTTCTTAATTTGGTTAGAATTCCATCAGAATACTTTGAGTTGGAGTTCTGCTTAGAGAGGATTTAAACATCTATTGGCATTTACCCTGATTCCTCCTACTCTCTTACTCTCAAGAATAAAGGAAATATGAAATGAGTTATTTTGCTATTGGGTTCTATTTTATATTTTAAGGGAAGAGAAGAACTTCTGCAGGATCACTGAAGTCAAACGTCTCTTATTTGACTCAAAATATCTAGATTCACTCTACTTGAATGAGAACATCCAAATGAAGAAATTCCAACATCTTCTAAAAAAAGGTTCACAGAATATGAAAAAATGGTAGAAAGGGAATTCTGATGGTAGCTAGCAATTGCTTTTCAATTTGTTTTTGATACACTAAAAATAAATACTGTAATACTCATGCAAAATTTCTCTCTTCTTTACAGTTTTTCTCTGCGGTGCCAGAGTCCAAAACTACCTTGAGGAAGGAAGCATATTACTTCCCTTGCCCTCTTCCCAGTTTTCTGTTTAAATCCCACTGCTGCCAAGTTTGAGTGGAAAATCATTCCATTGCCAGTTGGCGACTTACATGAGTCGTGGCCAAGAAAACTATTCAAGCAACTTTGAAATCTGCTTAGATTTTCAGAGCTGTGTGTGTGGTGTAACACCAGTGCTCCTGGAAAACACTGAGAGGCACGCCATCCTCTCTGACATGCTCTCAAAAATGATGTAAGTTCCGTGTCATGGGTACCAGCGTAATAGAAGAGCCCAGAAGAGAGTCTTGGCTCCATCCTGTGAACTTCCTGCCATAAATCTGAGGGGTACTATTACTACTATTACTAGAATACATTAATTGAGCACTAACTCTAGTGCTAGGAATTGTGCTAAGCCTTTAAGTGCATTTTTCACTTAATCCTCACAACAGCCCTCTGAGGGAGTTACTGTCATTATCCTCACTTTATGGATGAAGGAGCTGTGACTTAAGAAGTTAAGTCATTTGCCCAAGATCACATGGTTTGTCAGAATCGTGATTAAAACATTTGTGTGTTTGACTTGAAAGCCCACAGTGTTAACCTTCGTGCTGTGACCTCTACATATGAGTTTGTGTGTATACAGGGAGCCAGGCTATATTGTTGCTAAGACTTAGTTCATATTTTAAAAATATGTATGTTTTTCTTATATAAGAGTAATATGTAGGACTTATCTCTTTAAGAAAAAACCCTGTCATTTAATATTGTTTTTCTATCTGGCATCAACTAGAGATTGCCTTTACATTCTGAAAAGAATTATAACTCTAATATTACCTTGAGATTTATGTGACATCATCGGGGCATAGCATTAGGGGAAAAAAAGAATAACTTTAAATCATTTTGATGGGAAGCAGCATAACAGGCAGATGTAATGATGCTGGGAGGGAGGAAATGGATCTTATACTCTGGTTTAACTTTGACTCACATTATGACTTTGGAGAGCTACTCAGCATTTTAATAGTTTTGATATCTTTTCCTTGAAATGATGATATACATAAACATTACATTATGATTAAGGGTAGAAGATTTGAATAGTCTTGCTAAAGTAGGCTGGCCAACAACTAGATTCTGGGCTCATAACATCTAAGTAACCCATGCATGCCACCCAAACTGGACTTGTCCATGGATGGGGAAAAGATCATTTCTTCTCACAAAGGGAGAGGGAAGCCCAAGCCTGCCCAAATTGTCCACAAGTCCTCAGCCTGTGCCTCCTTCATGCCTGACTTGGCCCTCATTCTGACTTGAGAGCCCAGCTTTGGGTTTGGTTTCCATTTTGGCTCTTCTGCCAGTCCACTCAGCCAACTTGTCTGTATGCTTAGACTGTGTTTGCTGTACTCCTCACCCTTGCCCACCGCTCTGATTTTGGGTACTGCCTTTGACACCCTTTCGTGGGCTTAACTGCCTACCCCATTACATGTGCATGTCTGGCGTTCCAGCTCTTGTTGCAGCGAGCTACCCTTAGCCCAGAAATAAGTGCTTGTCTGGGCGAGTTAAGTGTTACATGGCTAAAAAGTCACTATACAGGAAATGTTTTCAAATATTATTTAATATTCAAAAATCCCTATATTTAAGCTCAGAATGGTACTTAATTACGTAATTATTTTTTAAGAAGTCGAACCTGCTATATTTATGTCCTCATATCTTCCTTCCTTCCTTCTTTCCAGAAATTTCAGGAAAGTTTGAACTAGAAGAGTATTGTAACACTTCCACATATCATAGTGGTTAGAAGAGTGTTTATATTAAATTTTTTTAAAAGGGCTAACTATGGGAAAATGTGAGATGTCTCATAACGGCTACTCCAGACTGCTTTTATTATCGAGGTCTGACCAAAACTATACAGATTTAAGAGCAAAAATGCTAGTTTGCTTTATTTTTTTCTTACATTTTTATATTTATAAATACTTTTAACTATCTAAGACTTCACAATGTATGATGTTATTTATTTTGGTCTGACTAAAACTATACAGATTTAAAAGAAAAAAATCCTAGTTTGCTTTATTTTTTTTACATTTTTATATTTATAAATATTTTTAACTGTCTTAGGATTCACAATGTATGATGTTATTTATTTTATAATTGCTTGTCTATGTTAAGAGCATTGAAACTATCTTTCAAAACATTAATTTAAAGAACGGTTGAGATGAAAAGTGGAAAATACTCATAAACCTGCCAATTATTTTATATTGTTTCAGTCAAAGTGTATTCTTTTTGCAACTTCGACATATATTATGTATTTTTGTTTATGCATCCTTTGAACATGATCATATCAGTGATTAGAATATTCTATTCAGTTGGTATAACCTCAGTTATTTAACTATTCTTTGACTGTAGAATGTCTTTTACTCATTCACTAAATCATTTATATAAAAATATTAATTGTCTATTAAGCGCCATGGTTATCAGGCAGCAACTCTGTAAATAAGGTAAATATAGTTCTTGCCCGCTTGAGTTTAAGAGAAATTGTAATACACAGTGAAAAGAGTGTCACGACAGGGAAAGTGCAGTGTTTGTGGTTTCCAGAGAAGAGGGGCAGAGCCTAAATCGTGGGGGCATGGGAGAAGAGAGGGTTATAAAACATCACAGAGAAGATATTCTTCTAAACTGAGACCCCAGATATGAACAAGACTTGGCTAGACAAAGTGCATGGGAGAGTGTTCCTGGTGAAGGCAAGAACATTTGGAAGACTCCAAGTAAGAGAGAGTGTGACATAGTCAGATATTGATGAAAAATCCCATAGGGCTCAATGATAAAGTATAGGAGAGAGATTAGAGCATTAGGGAAAACCAAGAAAGAGGAATACATTGGAACCAGAAAATATTGTCTCCAAACTAAAAAAACAAGGGAATTCCTTGGACTCTGTAGCAGGCCCAGAGAGAAACTCAGCCATATTGCAGGAAAGCAGAAAGGCTTCAGTTACCATCTCCATGCTTACTCCAAAATCGTTATCTTCCATCCAGAACGCTCCTAAGCATTTGACCCAAATATCAGACTACCTGCTGGATTTTTCGCTTTGATGTTCCACAGGCGTTATAAACCCAACATAATCATAACCCAGTTCAACCTCTTTCCTTAACTCCCAACCTGCTCCACTCCTGCATTTCCTGACTTACTGAAGGTGTCAACTCCTCTGGCCAAGCCAGAAGTCTGAGCATCATCCTGGACTCCTTTGACTCCTTCACTTCCCATCAGTCACAAAAACCTGCTAATTCTACCTCCTAAATATTTACTAGAATATGCATATTCCTTTATCTCTATTGCTACCAATTTAGGCTAGATAGCTGGCATCTCTCTCTTCGTTTATGCCAAAAATATCCTAATTGGTTCTCTGTCTCTAGATTTCGCAGTTCAAATCAATTTGCTATACAGTGAAATAAAAATACAACTAGATAGTTCTTCTTAAGTCCCTTTAGTGGCTTCTACTTCCCGTAGGCTAAAGTCCAAACTCCTTGGCATTCATTACAAACATCTGTCCAATCTCTTGTTCATCTGTTACCACTCCTTTCCCACCCTATGCTCTAAGTTACAGCCATACAGAACTTAATATATAGTTATTGAATTGAATTGAAATGCATGGATAGGCTTCTGGGTTTACCTAAAACAGTTTTCAAAATGATTTGTGTTTGTGTATTCCTCTGCTGGTTTTATCAGATTCTCCAAAGAAGTTTAAGAGTCTGCCTCATAGAGGCTGATATGGTATGGCTGGGGTCACTCCGTGCTCCAGTTTCTTTATATATCCAAAGCTTTTCTGCATCCTTTTGACTCATGGAGAGTAGAGGAGTGACCACAATTGGCTAGAGCCCCCGCGAGTTGATGAAGCTCTGCTGAAGAAGAAACTCCTCCAAAGGCAAATTAAGGCTTTCAATATCTTTCATGAGGATGATTGCAATAGTTTCCTAACTGGTATTTCTGCTTCATGTCTTCTCCAGTCTATCCTACAATCTGTCGGCAAAGCCATTAAAAAAATACAGGTCTGATCATGCCATTCCTTATTTAAAACTCTTCAATGGCTCACTGTGATCCTGAGGATGAAGTGCAAACGTTTTCACTGTGACTGAGTCACTCCCTGGTCTGGTCCCTGCCTGCTTCTCTATCCAGAGCTCTCATTATGCTCTCAGTCCTTGCTTCAGCCACCCTAGGGGCTTGCACTTCCCCTAAAAGGCTGGGTTGTTTTTGTGCCTTTCTTCATTTCCCAAATTTGAGCCTCTTTTTCCATTACCATTTCTTTCCTTATGCTTCTTCCGACTTCCACCACAGAGCTTGAAGGACTGGGTGCCTGACACATAGGAAATATTTCATCATATGGTTTTTGAAAGACTAACTGACTAACTGACAGAACAAATGAAAAGATAAGCATATGGATTCCATTCCCCTTGAAAACCAAAACCAAATCCTTTCCTTGATAATGCTTACTTACTCGTTGTCCTCACTCTAATTTTCTTATTTTCCATTCAACGACAACCTCTCAAAAGAGTGATCTATACTCCATTGCCTTAGTTTATTTTCTATTTATTCCTCATCCCTTTATAATCTGGCTTTTGTCCTCATAATTTTATTGAAATTATTTACTCAACATATCTATGCATCCTTCTTGCCATATTCAATGCCTTTATCTTTTGTACTCTCCTTACTTTCTCTCCTTTGCAGATCCTACTACCAGTTCAAACTCAGCATGTCAAAAACTAAATATTCTGATATTCTTTTCACATCAATTCCCCACCTATGAACTTCTTTCTACCAGTTGTTGAACTAGTCACCAAATCTCAAAGCCTTAAAGTTATCTTCCCTCTCCTTATTCTCTGAACTACTCAGTTTCTTCTTCTGTAATATTTCCTTCCATTCTGCTCCATGTGCACAGTTGCCACGCTAGCCCACGATTTTTCATTTCATTGATACATGTTTGCAATAAACTTCTGGTTGTCTAATGGAAATAATATGAGCCACATATATAATTTAAAATTGTCTGGTAGCAACATTTAAAAACATAAAAAGGCAAAATTTTTTTTTGTGAGGAAGATCAGTCCTGAGCTAACATCCATGCCAATCCTCCTCTTTTTTTTTTTTTTTTGCTGAGGAAGACTGTCCTTGAGCTAACATCCGTGCCGATCTGCCTTTACTTTACATGGGATGCCACCACAGCATGGTCCAACAAGGGGTGCGTCTGCGCGCGCCTGGGCACAAGCAACAGAGCACGCGCACTTAACCGCTATGCCACGGGGCTGGCCCCGCAAAATTAATTTTATTAATATAGTTTATTTATCCCAATATATACAAAATATTAGCATTTCAAAAATGCAATAATAAAAATTATTAATGAGATATTATATACGTTTTCTAGTCTTTGAAATCCAGTTTGTATTTTACACTTAGAGCACATCTTGAGTCAGGCTAGTATATTTCCAGCGCTCAATAACTACATATAACTAGTGGCTACTGTATTGGACAGCACACAGCCTAGCTGATCTTGACCCCAAATTTTTACTTTTTCCAATGGAATCTGCATCTCACCATCAGACCTATTACCTTTCAGCACTGTTTTTATCACAGACTTGATGAAGAAAAGACTCTACGGTCACCTTCATTTGGGTTCCATGGAAAGACCGGACCTCTTTGTCTGGTTTGATTCAAGGACCTCCGTAAGTTCCTTTCACATATCCAACATTATTTTCAGCTTAACATTATTTTACCTTACTCAACATTATTTTCACCAGACCACAAAAGTAAATGTTCCAGTTACATTGGTCTTTTCACTATTCTGTGAACATGCCTGCCTCATTCCTACCCTTGTACCTTAACTGACATAGTTCCTGTTACTTGGCTGGTTTCCTCTCTTCTTAGCTCTCAATTCCCAGATCAAATTCTTCTTTCTTTGGGAAGACTTTCCTGGCTGGTACAACCAGAGGGGAAAGTGCTGTTGTTAGGATGTGAACATATCAGTAAATTGTGTAATTAATAATATAACTAAAGTATAGTTTGTTTACTTTCTAAATAAAATAAGAAAAATTGATAGCATGGAAAATAGTGTCTTCATTATAGACTTATTAATAATTATACTGATTATCATTACATTTTAAATTATTATTAGCTAATGCTGATTATTATTTACTATGTACTGAAAACTATGCTAAGTGAATTATGTGCATTATATCATTTGATTCTGAGGGGATCAAAAATGGCAAAGTTTCTATCACCCTATTTTGGAGATGAGGTCCAGAAAGATTAAATTGTCTATAAAGAAATGAAGACAGGATTTGACAACTAACTCTGACTCCTGTCTTTAACCACAAAGTAACAGTACCTTCTCAAAGAAAGTATATTTCCCCTAGAAGTAGAGCCTTCTAAAAATAAGAATTATTGCAGCTCCCTTCTCATTGGTAACCTGGACGCCAACCCAGATGCTTCGGTTAAGATATTACACACTTATTATGATAGCTTATCTTAACTAAGATCTCCTTCTAACTTGTTCTGAGATTGTTACAAGGAAGCTCTGCATTTCCAAAAACTGACCTTTCACAACTTTTACAACATTCATTAGTACATTTAGGAAGCAATTTAGAACTATAAGTACACATTTCATAATTCAATATGCTAGTAACTTAGAAAATTTAAAAATTTGCATAAAAAATTATGTGACTTGATCTACTATGTCTTGTAATCCCTTTCTACCTCTTCCTTCTAAGACTAAATTCAGCCTATAAATTAAGTTTAAATTACAACTTATGCAGAGACAATTCTTTCAGTAAAATTATTTTAGCCAAAGCATTCTGTTTGTGATATACATGGAGAAAAAAGAAATAGATTTATTTTAGAGTAAGATAAATGATCAGATATCATTTGCACCTGAATAAAAACTCTCATAAATTTTAAAATTTAGTAACCTTTAAAAATTTGGTATTGTTTATCACCTATGCCATTTATGTCGTACAAATTTCTAAGATGTTCTTACTTTTATCCAAATTGATACACAGAAAATTCCCTTACTCCTTCCTTTACAACAAATGGAAATGTATCATTAAACTTTAGTATTCTCCCACTTACTTTTCATAAATGTACTTATTGAAAAAGAATATGTAGTTCCATGACACATTTTCTGAAGGAATGTCTGTTTCAGGTCATCCATCTAAAGTGTTTGTTGAATATAATCTCTTGATAAGCATTCCTCATTTGCTTCCTGAACTGAAGCAACTCCTTTACCCTGCTTTCCCTTCATCTTGTTTATCCCTTGTGTCAGAGCATTCTCCAAATTGCTTTCTTCTGAAAAGTGGAGTTCTAATCAGTACTGGACAGATTGGAATAATGACCTTACTTTACAAGAGTACTCCTTCTAAATGCTAAGAGTTTTGTGTTGTTTTACAGTATTATAATAATTCTTCTTCATTAAGAGGGTATTTACATATTTGAAAATCCTTTGTTCCAAAATAGTTACAGTTTCTGCTACCTTAAATCATCTCTGGTTTTAACTAGGACTACATTAAAATGGCAAATTCAGGAGAGAGTTGAGAACTTTTATTCTTCACATTGTTTCAATTCTGTATCCTCTCAGAGATGATACATTTCTACATTAATGGAAATGAAATATATTTGTCAAAGCAATGGAGAGTCTGGCATTAACTATGTGTGCAAAAAGGATTAACTGCAATAATAGTAGCTTAGTTTTCTAATTAATTTTCTTTACATTTTAAATTGAGCTGGAAAATCCCTACAAAAGTCTTCAGGAATACAGATGCCTAAATTATGAATTGCTTGAGACTTCCTCATAAAAAAATATATAGAAATTTTGGAAAAGGTCACATCATTTTGTAAATTCAAAAATGTCTCTAGTTACTTATTTCACAGCGTTCCTAAAACTCTTTAAAGGAATGCAGCCATGAACTGAATGAATTTATTATTAATATTCTAAAAAGAAGTCTATATATATGCCTTATGGCCCTTTATGGGGAATCTTTCTTGACAAAAGAATGTTAAAAAGCAGATAAGAAAAGAAGAGATGTGAGAATCTGGGCAGTCTTTCCTACTAATCATAGGACCACAATATCTTATTTTAAAGTAACTATTTCTATTATTCCACTTTTCAGTGCAGAATTATAACAGTAATTGTATCTAAAGTGGGGAAAAAATTCCATCTAATTTGCCCAGACCCAGATGGACCCCAATTTTCTTAGAACCATGTGTTTGCCAAAGGTTTTCTACTTGAAGAGTCTTGTACAGCAGAGCTATGTATACATGCTTGTTAAAGATGTAAATTTTATACAATCAGTGTTAATGGAGAACAGTTTAGTAAGGTCTCTTAAGCCTCTATTCATAAAACATGTTATTTAATTTTAACTCAAGTGACTTCACTTATTTTAAGCCATCTCAAATATATAGTTTTTACCTAACATCAGTTTATTGTCAATATTTTTATTTATTTTTTATTTTTTGTGAGGAAGATAAGCCCTGAGCTAACATCCAATGCCAATCCTCCTCTTTTTTTGCTGAGGAAGATGGGCCCTGAGCTAACACCCGTGCCCATCTTCCTCTACTTTATATGGGATGCCGCCACAGCATGGCTTGACATGCGGTGCGTCTGTGCGCACCTGGGATCTGAACCTGCAAAGCCGGGGCCGCCGAAGTGGAGGGTGTGCACTCACCTGCCATGCCACTGGGCAGGCCCCTATTGTCAATATTTTATTTTTGTTTTTGGAAACATGCAGAAAGGAACTTAAAAATTGAGTTTGTTTTTGTTTTTTTGGTGAAAAAGATTGGCCCTGAGCTAACATCCATTCCCAATCTTCCTTGTTTTTTCGCTTGAGGAAGATTAGCCCAGAGCTAACATCTGTGCCAATCATCCTTCGTTTTGTATGTGGGTCACTGCCACAGCATGGCTGATGAGTGGTGTAGGTCCATGCCCAGTGTCTGAATCCAGGAACTTGGGCCACCAAAGCAGAGCATGCTGAACTTAACCACTAAGCCACGGGGCTGGCCCATTGAGTTTTTTTTTTTTTTTTTTTTAAGTTTTCCAGAAACTTTAATGACCATGAGGGTTTAAAATAGAATATTTACATTTAACTCTTAGACATGCTTAATTTATTTTTCCAGATTTTCTTTTTCTGTTTAAAATTTTTATTTATTTATTGAGGTAACATTGATTTATAGCACTGTATAAATTTCAGGTGTACATCATTATATTTCTACTTCTGTATAGATTACATAGTGTTCCCCACCAAAAGTCTAGCTGCCATCTGTCACCATGCACATGTGCCCCTTTACCCCTTTCACCCTCTTCCTTCCCTCCTGGTTTTATCTAAAGCAAAACAAAGGCTTACTTGATCATCTTGAAATTTGTTCTCATTCTAATGAATTGCTTGGAAAACATTGTTTTGTACTTACTATCTTAACCTCGGAAGTACATGTTATGCTTTTAATGGAATCTCTCTACCTGTTTTACAAAAGAAATTCTTACTTGGCTAGAAAACCCAACTTGTGAAATTTCTGTTGCCTGATCTGAAGTAATTAAGTATTGAAATGTACCAGAGCCTACAAAGTGAATTTCGAAGAAACTATCAGGTACTTTATTTGGCAGATTCAGAATTTGGCATGCTCTATATTTCATAAGAGTTTCTCCTAGATATCAAAACAAGTTATGATCCTTCCAAAAAATCTAAACATGTTTAAAGCACAAGATTTTCTAAGATAACTATATATATGTATAATATTTCATTGTAATTTATGTTTTTGAATCTTAATATCTTAATATAAATTCCTAATGGACAATGTCAAAAAGTTAATCTTCAAATTACAGTTTTCTGAAAGCGGGAATTAAAAATAATAACTTTATGTCAGAGATTGGAAAACACTATGTTAGGTAAATAAATATCAATTGATTACAATGATAAACTCTTACTTGATGATGCTTAATTCTATTAAACCATCCTGCTGAGTTTGTGATGCAAGGGTTTTATTCTTTTTTTTTGTTTAACATTTTTTTTTTTTAATTTTATTTATTTATTTTTTTTCCCCCAAAGCCCCAGCAGATAGTTGCAGGTCATAGCTGCACATCCTTCCAGTTGCTGTATGTGGGACGCGGCCTCAGCATGGCCGGAGAAGAATGCGTTGGTGTGTGCCCGGGATCCGAACCCGGGCCGCCAGCAGCGGAGCACGCGCACTTAACCGCTAAGCCATAGGGCCGGCCCAAGGGTTTTATTCTTGAAATAAGCTTTTATTGTAAAAAGAATAGAGAAATGTAAAGAAGCTACTATATTTGATCAAATCTAAGATGCTATTGATTGTAAGTTTCACTATTAATTTAAGTACCTCCAAGTAAGTAAAATTATTGCCAAATAAACCATTGACATACCTTAGGTTGAAAGACTCATCCCAATTTTGAGTTGTCAAAATGGGAAAAAAAATTCATTGTAAAATTGATAAGATACAATGTTTTCATACAATCTCCCGTTCTAAACTTTGAGACTTGCCCCACTAAAATAGTTTGACTTTTTAATTAAAACTTAACAGAAGTGAATGAATGGTGAAATAAAAAGTCCCTTTAATATTTTTAAACCCAAATTTTGATTTGCTAGATGATTTTAAAGTGAGAGAAAGTCTAAATGTCTAGTGCTTTTAAAAGAACTAAGTGGTAAAATCCTATTGATCATTCTGAGTGAGAAATCTACCCTAAAATTGTTTGGAACAAAGTTGGGACAGACTTTGGAGCATTCACTTTAAAAGTTAGTTCAGAGGAAGGAGAGGGAAAAAAAGGCATTCCAGATGATGGGAAGATAGCTAAGAGAAAATGATGTCTTGACTGGTGTATCAGTGCTCAGTGGGAGTAACAGAGAGACGTTAAGGACATATTAGTAGCTATATTCTGTGCCACAGGCAAACTAAATTTCACTGATCTGAAATGAAGAGGCTCCTGAAGTTTGTGGATGAAGAAAGCGAAATAGACAAATATTTTATTTATTTATTCATTTTTTATTGAGGTCAAAGTAGTCTATAACATTGTGAAATTTCAGTTGTGCATTATTATTTGTCAGTCACCATATAAATATGCCCCTCTACCTCTTATGCCAATCCCCCAACCCCCTTCCTCTCTGGTAACCATTAATCAGTTCTCTTTGTCTGTGTGTTAGTCTGTCCTCCACATATGAGTGAAATCATATGGTGTTTGTCTTTCTCTGTCTAGCTTATTTTGCTTAACATAATATCCTCAAGGTCCATCCATGTTGTTGTGAATGGAATGATTTTGTCTTTTTTTATGGCTGAGTAGTATTCCATTGTATATATATACCACATCTTCTTTATCCATTCATCAGTTGATGGGCACTTGCTTCCACGTCTTGGCTATTGTGAATCATGCTGCAATGAACATAGGGGTGCATAAGTCTCTTTGAATTGTTGGTTTCAAGTTCTTTGGATAAATACCCAGTAGTGGTATGGCTGGGTCATATGGTATTCCTATTTTTAATTTTTTGAGAAATCTCTGTACTGATTTCCATAGTGGTTTCACCAGTTTGCATTCCCACCAGCAGTGTATGAGGGTTCCCTTTTCTCTACATCCTCTCCAACACTTGTTATTTTTTGTCTTGGTGATTATAGCCATTCTAACAGATGTAAGGTGATATCTCAGTGTAATTTTGATTTGCATTTTCCTAATGATTAGTGATGTTGAACATCTTTTCATGTGCCTATTGGCTATCTGTATATCTTCTTTGGAAAAATATCTGTTTAGATCTTCTGTCCATTCTTTTGATCAGGTTATTTGTTTGTTTTGTTGTTGAGTTTTGTGAGTTCTTTATATATTTTGGAGATTAACCCCTTGTTGGATACATGATTTGCAAATATTTTCTCCCAGTTTGTGGGTTGTCTTCTCATTTTTTTCCTGGTTTCCTTTGCTTTGCAGAAGCTCTTTAGTCTGATGAAGTCCCATTTATTTGTTTTTTCTTTTGTTTCCCTTGCCTGAGTAGACATGGTATTAGAAAATATTCTTCTAAGACTGATGTCAAAGAGTGTACTGCCTATATTTTCTTCTAGGAGTTTTATGGTTTCATGTCTTATCTTCGAGTCTTTAATCCATTTTGAGTTAATTTTTGTGTATGGTGAAAGATAATGGTCTACTTTCATTCTTTTGCATGTGGCTGTCCGGTTTTCCCAGCACTAATTATTGAACAGACTTTCTTCTCTCCATTATATGTTCTTGGCTCCTTTGTTGAAGGTTTCCTGTCTGTAGATGTGTGGTTTTATTTCTGGGCTTTCAATTCTTTTCCATTGATCTGTGTGTCTGTTTTTGTGCCAGGACCATGCTGTTTTGATTAGTATAGCTTTGTAGTATGTTTTGAAGTCAGGGATTGTGATCCCTCCAGCTTTGTTCTTTTTTCTTAGGATTGCTTTAGCTATTTGGGATCTTTTTTTGCCCCATGTGAATTTTAGTATTCCTTGTTCTATTTCTGTGAAGAATGTCATTGGGATTTTGATTGGATTGCAGTGAATCTGTAGATTGCTTTAGGTAGTATGGACAGTTTATCTATGTTTATTCTTCCAATCTATGTGAATGGAATATCTTTCCATTTCTTTATGTCATTATCGATTTCTTTCAATAATGTCTTATAGTTTTCATTGTATAGGTCTTTTACCTCCTTGGTTAAATTTATTCCTCGATATTTTATTCTTTTTGTTGCGATTGTAAATGGGATTGTATTCTCGAGTTCTCTTTCTGTTAGTTCCTTATTAGAGTATAGAAATGCCACTGATTTTTGTAAGTTGTATCTCACAACTTTGCTATAGTTGTTGATTATTTCTAATAGTTTTCTGATGGATTCTTTAGAGTTTTCTATATATAAAATCATGTCGTCTGCAAACAGTGAGAGTTTCACTTCTTCACTGCCAATTTGGATACCCTTTATTTTTTTTTCTTTCCTAATTGCTCTGGCCAAAACCTCCATTACTATGTTGAATAAGAGTGGTGAGAGTGGGCACCCTTGTCTTGTTCCTGTTCTCAGAGGGATGGCTTTCAGTTTTTCCATCTTGAGTATGATGTTGGCTATGGGTTTGTCGTATATGGCCTTTATTATGTTGAGGTACTTTCCTTCTGCATCCATTTTATTGAGAGTTTATTTCATAAATGGATGTTGGATCTTGTCAAATGCTTTCTCTGTGTCTATTGAGATAATTATGTGGTTTTTATTCCTCATTTTATTAATGTGGTGTATCATATTGATTGATTTGTGGATGTTGAACCATCCCTGCAATAGACAAATATTTTGAGTAGCGGAAATGAATGGCATGTTACTTATTTGGGATATGAGTTTTTGTATCTTTTAAATCTTCTTTTAGCTGAAGTGTTTTTCAGCTTTTAGTAGGAAAATTAGCTAATTAGTTAATTCACTGTTATCTAAATGCATATGATGATGTTTACTAAGTAGGCTTGATAAATGATTTTGTTTTTACATGAAACTATCCATAGAAGAAGAGCCTCATTTTATCTAAAGCATAATAGCAGCTTATTAAATGTTATGTCCTTGTTTTTCTGTTATCTATTGACAACTAGGTGAAGAAAATGTCAAAAATAACACTTTTGCTCTGAAATATTCAATACTTTCCTACTACCCAAATGGTAAAATGTACTCTTATTAGTCTGGCTTTCAACATCCATCACAATCTGGCTTCAGTTTACTAATTTAATCTTTCCCATTGCTCAGTTACATGAGTTTTCTATTCTTTGAAAAAAGAAAGTAAAAAGGAATTAAAATAAGTAAATTATTTGGAAAAATAAAGCACACTAAGTTTAGGTGTCTAATTTTGATGTAATACTCTCATGTTAGTAACTCACTGATCTTTCTTCTACTGGAGATTGAAGTAGAAGTTTCAATATTTTGAAAAAATGCTGAAGGGATAAGTTCTTGTCAGGGGATGGCATCTTTCTTCTTGTAGGACCAATAAAACTTGTATCTTATAGGGAGTGTATAAGTTGTAGATAAGATGATGAGAAAAAAACAAAAAGTATCTTAAAATAGTATTTCCTTGCCATTCTATAAAGTTCTAGAATCTCTAATATATCTTCACATGAACCATGCTGTTTAATCCCTGAAAATAAGCTGATTTGTGCCCCCATTCCCAAATTCATATGTTCACATATTGAAGCCCTAACCCTCAATGTGAATGTATCTGGAAACAGGGTTTTTAGAAGGTAATTAAGGTTAAATGAGGTCATAGGGGTGGGGTCCTAACCCAATAGGCCTCATAAGTAGAGGAGGAGAGAGCTCTCTCTCCATGTGCACATACTGAGCTCTCAACAGAAACTGACCCTGCTTAACCTCGATCTGGGACTTCCAGGCTTTCAAAACTGTAAGAAATAAATTTCTGTTGTCTAAGCCAACCAGTCTATGGGATTTTGTTTTGCAGCCTGAGCAAATTAATACAGTAGGTAAATTTGGGCAGTTCTCTTGTGATCTTTGAACCTCAGTTTCTCATTGCCAAAATGAGTAAAATATCTATTTCATGGAGTTGTTGTGAGGATTAAATGAGATGTTTGTATAGTATTTATCAGAGTGTCTGATGCATAACATGCACTCAGCTACTGATATCTATTATTAATACTTATTGATATGCCAATTCAGTAGATGGACATTTAGAGAGTATTGCATTTGCCTAGGTCATACTGTTTGTTTAGTAATAGAGTTGGGTCTAGTAATGAAAGCCCCTGACACCCGTTGTTACTTCGCTGGAGTTTTCACAGTCATTCTCCCTCTGTGTGATCTGTGGATACGTTTTTGAGATGCTTCATTTCGGAGATGAGGTAGGTTGTTATGAAAAGTATAGTTTTAGGAGTCACACAAGCCTAGCTTTAAATCCAAGCTCTGATGTCTAGGGGTTATATGACCTTGAGAAAGTTACTTAGTATCTCATTTTTCACATTTGTGAAAGAACTTAGGTTTCTCATTTGTGAAAGAGAGAAAAGAATCTACCTTAAGGTTGTTCAACACACAAACATGCATATAAATATACATATATTGGTGTAGGCATAGATATTTATATAGAGAGGGCTAGTAGACTGAATGTCTAATACATAAGGTATTCAATAAATAATATTTAATTGTCTTAGATTTAAGGTGAGATTTTCATAGAATAATCGTTTTTGTTTTTTAAACATAATACAGTTAAGAAAATTCTAATTTGAATAAAAATTTAAATAATTATGTTTATATCAAAGAGCTGGGATAGGTATTCAATTCATTTCTTTTATTTCCAAAATACACAATAAATGACAAAAGGTAAAATTTTTAGGCTTTCAAAACTGACAATTTCACATGTATGAATATCTAAGAAAGTTTTCTGAAACTATTCAGAAATTACCCCAAAGCCAGATTTAGAATTTTTCATTGGGTAGGCTTATGTCTAGGTGCTGGTATATTGCCATTTTATCACCAAAGAACCACAGATATCTTTTGGAAAAATTAGAATAACATTCAATACGGAGCCTGTTGATATATATCAAGCACATTTCTTTTTAAGTATTTTGTTCATAATGTAATAAGAACAGGATGTTTATTCTGGAAAGCTTTCTTCTTAGAGTGGATTGCCTGACAATAGGCTCTGAGATGGAGAGTTGCATGTAGATTTACAGAGGAGTGCTCTTGGGTGATAGACCTGTAAGGAAGTGAGGAAGGCAGGATTGGGTAAGAAGAGAAGCTTACTTGCAGTGTGGTTGCAACTGAGGCCTGATAGGAGCCAATGGGGCTGGGGCTGGAGTGTCCTTGAACTGGATTGGCCCTTCAGAGTTGTTGCAAACTGAGACAAGGGGCTTGACCTTTATACCTTAATGTCGTTCCCCTCACTGCGGGGCTTCCTGTGGGAGAGGGCATGAACTTGGGTGAGGCAGTTCCCTGTGGCCAAGGGCTGTGAGTGTCAGCAGAGGCCATTGTTAGCGGTGCTGAGGGATGGCTGGGCCTGACCCTCAAGTGGGATCTGTGTGGACTAACACAGTGTCCACTATAGTTTGTCTCTAATTGTTGCTTATGTCTTAGTTGAAACAATAATTTTATGTCGTGTCATCAAACCTTATTCCTGAGGTGATAGCCATGTCATCATAAAGAGAAAAATGTGAATTTGAGGGATGGGAAGGTGGTGGTGGGGACAACAAAGGGGTTAATCATATTCATAAGAGAGATATTGCACTCAAACGAATTTTATAATTAAAAAAGAGGCCTGTTCCCCAAAGTGTAAAAAGTGGTAAGCCAATTTGTTTCCAAATGTAATGTTTTTCTATAAGACAGAGCACTTGCTTAAATATGCACATTAAGGCCCAATGGATTATATTGATATATTTGTATCACCCTTTGATCTGTCTCATACACAACAGCCATGGCTATTGGTTTTTCACATATTGTGCTTGAATATTTGCATATTTTTTTTAGAACCATGGGACTACTGAAAAACAGCATTTGAATGAGCTTCCAGATTATCTTCCCAATGTTATCAAAATTCTTTCACTAATATAATATAATGATGAGTTTTCAACCTGTTTCGTTTTCTTGATAAATCTGTCAAAACGTCATCAAAACTTGAAATCTAAACCTTCTTTATTTTGATTCCATTTCTCATTGCCTATCCATAAACGGCCTTATCAAGAATAATTGATCTCTTTTACTCATCTTAGAGATACTCATCCTAGAGAACCTTTTATCTGTGTCTTTTGTCCACTCATTCGAGAAATATCAAGGGTGTACCTTTCGTGTGTAATTAAGGAAGTGTGCTGGTCAATGGTGACACTTCCAGGCTCTTTCAGGAACTCATTATCTGTGAGGAAGTTTGTTTATTCCAAGGACTCTGACTTTCCTTCACCTCTAATTTGTTAGCATCCTTTATAGAGTAGATTCTTGTTCACTTTACTCTTACTCTCATTGAATCTTGTCAGAATATTCACATTTTTCTTAAAGTTAGGAGTTAGCTCCAGAACGTAGCCTGTTTTGAGTTTTGCCTAATAACGTGTATTGGACTAGAACCCAAGATCTCTGATTATAATTTTTGTAATTCCTGCGCCCATTGGGTTTTCCACAAAAATTCACTACCTCCAGTAGATCCACAAGCACGCCTTATATTCCTGAAGAGAGTTTTTCAAGAGTGGTCGTGAATTCAGGGCCTATTGTCCAGATCCTACCCACAGATACATTTTGTTTGGCTTACACAGTGTCTTAAAATTTTTGAATTAGTTGTGTGGCCACAAATGGATGGTGCTATAGTCATTGCTCTCTTGAGATGGAGAGTATACTCTTCTTTTGCCCCTAATCCTCACCATTAGCAATCTACCTTGTTCACTGACAGTGAAGCTAATTCTGTTTTCTTATATTTTGCCAGCGTCACCTACTTGTGAAACTATCTTGGAGTCTATTAGCAACTAAGTATGTGATTCCAGATATAGATAGTATCTCTGGTGCAACTATTAGAAGTTTGGCTTTTTAAATTAAAGTACTTTCCCCCATTTCAAATATACTAATATATGCTTTTTTATAAAAAATAGCTAAGTAAAGTGAAAAATACAAGAATTATTTGTAAATTACCTGTAATCCAATCAAACTTATTTTGGCAATCAAGGCTTACATATGTAATACAATCGGAGATTATAAAATAGTGTTTCTATCAGTGAATCTCTCATATTGCAAGTAACAGAAAGCTTAACTCAAAGAATGAAGAAAATTTAATGGCTCAAGTCACCAAAACGTTTAGAGCTAGGGCAGGTTTCACATGAGGCTCAATGGAGTTTCTCTATCCCTAAAAAGAAAAGAGATAGTAACTGAATAAGTTTCCTGTGGCTGCTATAATAATTTACTACAAACTTGGTGGCTTAAAACAACAGAAATTTATTCTTTCACAGTTTTGGAAACGAGAAGTCCTAAATCAGTATCACAGGGTTGAAATCAAGGCTCCAGAGGCTCTAGGAGAGTTCATTTCTTGCCTCTTCTAGCTTCTGGGGGCTGCGGGCTTTTTTTGGCTTGTGGCCAACATCCGCCTCTGTCTTCATATTACCTTCTCTTCTGTGTGTATCTTCTCTTTTCTTCTCTTCTCTTCTCTGCTCTCATCTTCTCTTCTCTTCTCACGTGTCAAATCTCCCTCTGCCTCTCTCTTATAAGGCCACTGTGATTGCATATGGAGCCCACCAGGATAATCCAGAATAATCTCTCCATCTCAAGATCCTTAATTTAGTCTCATCCACAAAGACCCTTTTTCCTTAAAAGGTAACATTTACAGGTTCCAGGGATTAGGACCTGATATCTTTGGGTGCCATTATTTAGTCCACTACAATAACTTACTCATTATTATAAAGATTAATCAATTAATACATACAAAATATTTAGAAATGTGCTATTAGATACAGTACTCTTATTGTTATTATTATCATTCTGTTTTGGCCATAGAGCCACTGCATGGCCTACTATTCATGGTATAGACAGATTCTTGCTTCCTTGGGCAAAAAAACCCTCAATAGGCCCAGCTGGCATAGATATAACAGGGTGAGCAAACATTCACCCTACTTAGTAGCATAGATGTAAGTCTGTTGCCCAAGCATTCACCTTAATTTATGGATACTTATTCTCCACGGAATTTGTCACCTTGTACTTTGTGTCTATATTTAACCATTCAGCATTTATGAATATTGGATACTAACTGTTTTAGGGGTAAGGCCTGATGTTTATCTGTGCTTGTATTTAAATTTATTTTATATTTATTTAATTAATTTAAGATGTATTTTTTTATAATGCCACACTATTCCTTTATGTAGGTCCTAAACTTCAGTGGAAATCAAATTGACAACTATTTTCTACTATTTTAAAGAACATTTGGCAAGGAAGGTGAATTAACTGATTACATGGGATATATTATTAATTGTTTAGCTTTTGGGAGTTATACATCATTTAGTTTCGTCTACAATGTTTGAGTACTGGAGTAAATAAGTTTGAGTGTTTATGATGCAATATTAAGCTTTCTCCACTTGGTGGCTACAGTGATTCAAGTTCTGATCAATTTTATCTTGAGAACTTTATTTTAGTTAGATTTCATTATCAGAACTATGTAAAAATTCTTTATTATTCACTCCTGTTAATATTTTTTCCTAACATATTATGACTATTGGCATTAAGTAGCTTATATTATACTCTTGGAAAACATTTTAAAGAGCTTTCTTGAATTTTGGCTTTTTAAATATCAGAATAGCTTCTTTCCATGTAGTGTGACAGTTGAATTCAATTAAATTGTTGAAAATAGCTAATTTATAGTTTTAGTTTTAAATTATTCATGAATTTTCAAAGATAATTTTCTGAGCAAAAGAATACTCCGCTTAATATTTTAACTTGGGAAATGTAAGAAAACATTATCTGAGTGCCCTAGAACTTGTAATACTATCTCTTTTGTAAGGTTTGTTAAGTAGATTGCTCTAGTGCTGTCTCCAGGTTGATAAGGGTCTAGAGTTGTCTCCAATGATTAAGAATCATGCTGTGCTTCCTGGTAGAATGAAGCACAGAGAGTTTTTCTTGTGTCTGCTTCTTTTCAATTGCCTTTAACTCAAAATAACCCTTATGCCAGAGTGGCAGATTTGGAGTTGGCATACTTTAAACCCCTCATCATTCTAAAGAGAATGATTCTAAAAGTTTCACCAGTGGGTACGCTAATAGCTGTAAATTTTTGATTAGTGCTCTTTTTTCATGTTGAATGAATAGCTTTCTATCATTATTTTGTTAAAAATTTCTATCGAACACATATTTAATTACATAAAGTTACCTTTCTTAATTAGTTGAAATGATTGTGCCTTTTTTCTTTCAGTGTTAATGTTAAATTATATAATTGAATTTTAACTTTGAAGAAATTTTTGCATTCTAGCTAACTTGGCAGACAATTTACCAATGATGTAAATGTGAAATTATGTGATTTAAGGCAAATTATGTCTTATATAAATGGGCTATATGAGTGTGAACCCCAAAAGTTGTTTTCCTTTTTTTGGTCTTGGCTATGCTTTTCCTCTTTCCCTGTCTCATTCTGCCTGATCCTGCTGCTGTTTGGGATCACCTTCCCAAATCAATCTGCTGCATCCACGTCCTTGATTCAGATTCTGCTTTTGGAGTAACCCATAATAAGAAATGGTATGTGTGTGTGTGTGTGTGTGTGTGTGTGTGTATGTGTATGTGTGTAGTTTTGTTATTCATTTCATTATTTACTATTATTTATTAAAATTTAGGTATTTATGATTTATTAAAAACTTACTCATAATGATACATAGCTACGTATATTTATACATATAATTTAAGAATATTCATGTGTATAAATTCATTTTCAGAACGAGACAATACTTACAATCAAGTCATTCTTTAAAATTCTTTAGTGCTTATTTAGTGCTTAAATTATACCACATTTTGTCAAGACAAAAATTAAATTTCTGACTTAAGGTTCTAATCTCGTTGTATTAAAATGACTAAATAAAATGAGCATTAGAGAGGGATAACTTATTTTGTTACCTTAACCTGTCCTCTGTATATCATAAACATTTTGATTGATTTTATAATAAATCTAGTTTATGATTCCTATTCATTGTTTCAAAGCTTTCTATCAGGTTATTTTCATCCTACTTTCTGGCTACTCATATGAATAAAATTTAAAAAGTAGCTGTTTCCATATTTTTGTTTTTTCTAGTCTTATTTATTCTTTTTGCTTTATGGTACCTATAATTTCTGGATCTATGTACTCCACGTTGGTCATACTACCTCCAGTTGCATTTGGGCATTGGGAGTCAGTCCTTGCTTTTTTCTCTGCCAGGCCTTGGGCATCACTCACACAGAACACGACATGAATAATGTCCCGGTAGTTGTGGAACAGAGGCCCTTGTTGATCCTCAGAGAAAGTGATTTCAACACCTGTGCAATTTCTTCTGCTCTTCACTTACATATATGTAAAGAATGTGCTAATACCTTCATTTCTTGGTTTTTCAGACTTTACTGTTATCTAATCCCCTTATAAAATGAGGATTTAACTGTCATACAAAATTCCTCCTGATTTAATTATATCACAAGTTTTGGTTTATTCAATATTCAGGGATTATATTATTATCATTAGTAATTATTATTCAGAGCTCAGTCACATAGAAATTGGTCACATTCCCTTTCTTATACAGATTTTAATTTAGCCCAGAGGCTACAGTAACCTCATTTTTGGGGGAAAATTTCTAGATGTCTATCACTAATTCTCTTGCAAATTCTCAGAAAAAGCTGGAAAATTCTCAATAGGTCAAAACATCTGGGAACTTATCAGTACCATGCTTTTTCCTTTGCCTTCTGGCAATGTCCGTCTTCCTGTTTTCTAGGCTGTTGGTTGTTCTTTTGGCTTGCTGCATAGTTGTCTCCTAGGAAATTCCTTTCATCATCTTCCTAGGAATTCCCTTTGCCTCTCTTGGGTTTTAAATCTCTTGTCTCTAGAATCCCATATCTTCCTTTTTCATGATGAACTTCCTTGTTTCACTGGAAACTCTGTAAAGGAAAGTGTTCCATTTTGGAGGAACTGGGGAGATTTCTCAGAGGAAATGAAAATTGAACTGGGTTTGAAGAATGTGTAGGAATTTTCCAGAAAAGACTGTTACATACAGAGAAAATAGCATGTATAATGACTCATAAGCATTAAAGACCTGACAAGTGGATCAGTGAGAAATTCAATAGGTTTATTAGGTATAAGCGTTTGGGGAGGTAGAAGTTGATGCTGTAGTGTGTGGCCAAATTTTCAAGAGCAAAATGTGACAAGCTAAAGATTTTGAAACTTTATCTTCAAGACCATAGCGATCTGAAAGAAGTTTTTAAAAGAAGAGACATGATTATATAACAAATACTTTCTAATGAAGGTAATTCTGGGAGCATTCTAGAGAGTGGACCAGAGCGGAAGCAGAAGGGGGCAAGGATGGCAGTTAGAGATTGTTGAATTAGTCTAGTTGAGAGATGATGAAACAATTTTAGTAAATATGGAGGCAAGAGGCTCAGCCAGATTTGAGAAAAATCTTAGAGACAGAAGTGAAAGGACATGCCAACTCATGAGAGGCTTGAGAGGAAAGGTGTCTTTGAGGAAGACTGCTGTTAACTCTGATAGAGATTATACGAGGAGGAATAAACTAAAAATGGGAAAGGAGGAAAATAAGTTTAGTATGCGTATTTTAAGGTTTGAAGACCATGGCAAAACACTGAGATGGAAATACCTGGCACTCAACTGAAATATGAAAAGATTATTATTATCAATATTGGGTTGTGGCAATACAGGATTATGAGATTATTCCAGGTGGGGAAGGTTATCAGCATCATCTAGAGAATATTTTCAAAATATTGCTTCTTTTCCTCTTCTGGAGATTCTGATATATTTTCTCCTAGGTGAAATTCAAGTGTAGGGAGTTTTATTCTTATGATTTAGTTTTTAACTTTCCTTTTAGTAAGAGGCGATAATTTTGAATGTGTGATGTTTTCTAATGACCTTCAGATCATTATCTGATCTTTGTATATTTGCCTTTCTCTTACTTTAGACACAGCAGCAGTGGTTCCAGAAAAGGGGTATGCTCTTCAAATTCAAAATTTCTATTTTTCAGGCTAAAATTGTCACTCTCTAATTTGAATGATAGATTGTCTATATGAAATGGATTTGACCTGACTAAAGCCATTAAAGATATATTTGCAGAAAAAATAAACTTGATTCTTTTTATTTATCTAAACTTAAAACCTCAATTTAGATTTTAAGTTGCTCTCAATTACTTGCTAATGTATTCTTGAAGTTAAATTATATACACTTACATTGTCATATTCTGAGGATTGCCAAGTTTTGATATGTCACACTGACGTAGGCAAGTGTTAACCTTATTTTATTTGCCAGAAACGGCAACCTAGATTTCAAATGAATTTACCAAGTGGGTAAACGACAGAGTTTGGAATAAAATTTTAAATTTTAACATCTACCTTATCGACTGAAAAACACGTTTGTAAGCAAACAGCATTTTCCCCTAAACACCTAAAATTTGTCTGTATTTTCCTTGAGCAACACACAGATAGTGAACTGAATGAAAGCAATCTTTTTCACTAGTTATGTTTTTTTAGGGTGGCGTCATGTTTGAGAAGCAGTTTTCAGGATTAATTATTTAACCATGTCACCTTTCCTGTAAGCATTTATGTAAAAGTTTCCACAATACACAAAAATGATCTTAGTGACAACATGAATTAAGACTTGATTTGGTGAGAGAGGGAAATGAGCCAAAGGTGTTCTCATACAGAGTTTTGTAAAGCTGTTTTGATTCTTCTGCTTGTATCACAAAATGAAATCAAAGCTGAATACCATCTGATTCCTCACGGTTAGTGTCTTCTAGACACTATATTAGAAACTATATTAGGAACGTCTCCTTGACTGATTTTACAGCTTTTATGATTCAACAGAATTATTCTTTTCAAAAAAGAATCTATTTACTGGTCATTGGCAAAATGCAATTATGTTATTTCCCTAGTTCATTCATTAATTTAACAAATATTTACTGAGCTGTTACTCTGTACTAGGAAAGTCATTATTTTGTAAGAGTAACATAATAGTGCCTGTTGCTTTGGTAACTTAGGAGGATTGAACTACTGCTTTCAGGATGTCTGGAAGACTTTACCATTCTGAGATTAAGGCCATGATGGAAATGCTGAATACATAATAATGATTTTCACTTTTAGTTTCCGGGTTGAATTTCATGAAAATCTGGAGCATATCAAATCAAATTTATATAAAATATATGCATATACATATGCATATAGGAACTTATATATATTTATTACTTAATATCTGGTATCTGGCTTTGGTGAAAGCCTATAATTATTAACTAGTTGAAATTGCCAAATTATTTCTAGCTTAATCCTATCTTATATTTATATCTTAATCCAATCCTATAATATATGCATATTGTATTATTCTAGTATTACTGTCTGTCCCCATCTTCCCCTTCCCTTTCAACAAGAGAACACTACAAAAACAGTGTTCCAATAAGGAATAGTCATTTCTTCTCTGAGCATTTGTGCTTGCAGTGCCTTTATCAAAAGTATTTGCTTTGCAAATACTCCTTTGCTAGATATTCATTGTGACAATATAAATGGTAATAATAACAGTTGCCATTTATTAAATATTTAACATCTTGCTGGGCACCATGCAAAAACTTTGCATCTATCATCTCAAACAAATAAACAAATAAACAAAAGCCCAAGGTCGCTCCATTCTTTTTAGGTACACTCATCAATGGATCCTTAGTTTCTCTTGGCAATCTAGTTGTTGGTTACTGTTTGATGTTATATTTCAAGGTATCCTTAGATTTTTTCCTTTTGTTCTGTGTTAAGTGGGAGATTAAAAACAAACAAATAAACAAAATCTTCTAATATTGTCCTGTATTATCTCTTAGATGACAATTGCGTGCAAGTCCAGAGAGGATCTTCATGTGTGCAAATCAATTTAGTGATTTTATCCTCGAGGATGTGCCAGGGAGCCAGACAGTGATGGTGCCCTGTTCTCACTTGGCAGCACAGTGACTACACTGTTGATGTGCCTTCCTTTTCTTGCCTGTGCTCTTTTGAGGGGTCTGGCTAGTTTCAAGGGCACTGTTATTGGATTCAGCATTGCCTCTAGACTTGGGGGTCCTTCGTACACTCCTGATTTAGAAAGGGATGTTTGAATGGCTCTGTCTCTCCTGTTTCTATAAAAAAAGAAACAGGGCTAATAGTTTTATGGAAACCTCATCTGCTGTTTGAATGAATTTCATGATAAATGCATGGAACCAAGACCAGTATTGATATTGCTTTCTAGTTTGGGGGCCTAATAAAAATCTTAATCCTTCTCAGAAAATATGGAATTGCCATGTCAATAAATCTTGTCAGATGCCTAAACAAGAAGTCAATATTTATTAAATAGACTCAAGAATGGGACTTAGTCTTCTGTATGTTCACTATAAAAGCTAATATGCTGATGGTACTCGGCCAGTGTAAATGTGATTCACTAAATGTTCTTAAATAGGCATAATAGATTATACAGGAACACTAATAATTACTAACTATGACTGAAATCCATTTCAGTTCATCATGGAATTCTATATCCTTCAAGGAACTTTCTATCAGTAACTAAATTATACAAAAATTCAATATTCTCCAACAGTTTTCCTTCAATCAAATGAAGTGTAGTCTTCTCTGGATGACTTAAACAAAGGATGACTCCATTCACAGTTATTCTTGTGTGTGTGTGTGCACGTGTATGTGTGTGTGTGTGACAAGATATTTAACTTGAAGGAAATTAAAATGAATGGTCAATTAGGTATCAAGATACAATAGATGTGAAGTTAGGAAGTGAGATGAAATAATATGCGATATTGAAAGGAAATGTCTCACAACCCTTGGACTACTTCACTCAAAGTCACCTGTGAGTGAGTGAAGGAGAAAGAATTGGTGACCAGATTTTTCTAGAGATAGCTGATGCCTTACTCTGAGTCCCCATCCCTGGAGGGTGGGAGGAGTGCTAACTCCTTTACCTCTAAGAAGAGTGCCTTTCTACAGGGCTAGAAGGAGAGCTGAAGATGTCACTCTTACAGATCGTGTGCTAGGGTTTGACTCTGCCTGGAACCGTGGAAAATGAGACTTGAGATGACAAACTGCTCTGAGAGTCAAGCCTGGAGAGTGCTGTTATGTTGGGATCTGCCCCTACTATAAGAGTTTGTCCAGTCAAGATATATAGGAATTTCCCTATGGATCTGACATGTGTCATGCAGGAGAGCAGGCACGCAGACATCTGGGGTCTTGTTCAACAAGGCCTCTTGGAGTGGTAGATGGACCACTTTAGCAGGAAAAATGTGGAGGTGACTGCCTAGAGGCTGAGGAAGGCGTGGCAAGTGACCACCTGGAATAGAGGTGCATCTGCCTGGTTGCAGGTTATACAGCAGCAAGAGGTCCTGCAAGACAACTCAGGCAAGCTTAGGAAAGCACCACATGACACAAAGGGGCTAATGTCCACCAGTCCCAGGGAGTGTAAAGCCAGCGTAAAATGATGTCAATTTCTTTTTTTTTTTTTTAAAGCCAGGATTCCTTTATTTATTTATTATTTTTGTGAGGAAGATCAGCCCTGAGCTAACATCCATGCTAATCCTCCTCTTTTTGCTGAGGAAGACCGGCTCTGAGATAACATCTATTGCCAATCCTCCTCCTTTTTTTTTTTCCCCAAAGCCCCAGTAGATAGTTGTATGTCGTAGTTGCACATCCTTCTAGTTGCTGTATGTGGGACGCGGCCTCAGCATGGCCAAAGAAGAGGTACGACGGTGCGCAGCCGGGATCCCAACCCGGGCCGCCAGTAGCGGAGCGCGGGCACTTAACCGCTAAGTGACGGGGTGGCCCCAAATGATGTCAATTTCTACTTCCACTTTCCAGCCAGAGGGGGACTGCAAAAGTCATTCCTCAGCTGGGAAAGCAGACTGGGAAAAAAAGAGAAAAGGCCCATCCCCTTCTGTACCTATGGCTCTGAAACAGACCAGAGCCGGGGAAGGGGAGATCTTGGGGGCAATTGATTAAAACATTGGAATTGACTTTCTATTTTCTGAATTGAGACTCACTGAGATTGTTTACAGCTGTAGAACTGTCCATTACTTAAGAATGAGCTGAAAACTCAAGGGGTGCACTATAGTTTCATCGAGTGGCAGGCAATATTACCCTCACTGAATGTTTTTTAAAAGGGAAGGAAAAGGAACAGCTGAAGCAAGCATGGCAAAATCTTGATAACTACTGAAGATGGATGGTGAGTGTATGGGGGGGTTGGTTATACTTCTCTCTCTACTTTTATGTGTGTTTGAAATTTTTAAGTAAATATTTTTAATACGTAAAGGACTGATAGGAAACAAAAGGTAGATTGCATTTTTATTATCACTTGTGTTTGTTTAATATATGTGTTTGATTACATGTATATGTACTGTTATGCATAATTAAATCCCATTTTTAATTAAACTTGAAATAGAATCAAATAATTAACTTTCTACTAGCTTTTTGCTGTAGAATGTTAAAAAGTGAGAATTGAGGGTTGTATTTTTATTAGAATCATCAGGTTTTCTTTTATCAAAATTTTGGTTGGGCTCCATTTTTCTTTAGAGTCTACGAATCATTGCTAGTCTGCATAATTAATTCAAAAACATTTATTGAGAATCTTTTATGTAAAACACTGTAGTTGCTTTTATCACAAAAAAATTTGAATATGATGTGGATTTTGAGAAGCAGAATGTGATAAAAAATATGTACATATACATTTTTATATACATAAATAAAATCATTTGGTAACATAGAAGAAGGAAAGACTAATCCAGATTGGGTTATCCTTCTTAGGAAAGATGGCATTTGAGGTTGGCTCTGAAAGATGGATAGATTCTCCAAAGGCTTAAATGGGCTGGGATGTATGGCATTACAGATAAAAACAGCCAGGCACATTATATGAATGAAACCACTTGTGCAAACATGCTAAGACAGAAATAGGCAAAGGTGTGTTTGGGAAATGATACATCTGGTCTAATTGAAGTTGAGATTTAGTGAGAAGAATATGGCTGGAAACCAAGTTGGAGTAAATTTCCAAGGGATTTATATGCCTTGATAGGAAATTTAGACTTTTATTCTAAAGATACTGAAGAACATAAAAATTGGTTTGAACATAGGAGTGATATTCTCTTACTCCATTTGGGCTGCTATAACAGAATACCATAGACTGAGTGGCTTATGAACAACAGAAATTTATTTCTCATGGTTCTGGAGGCTGGAAGTCCAAGATCAGGATGCCAACAGATTCAGTGTCTAGTGAGAACCTGCTTTCTGGTTCATAGATGACCATCTTCTCACTGTCCTCATAGGGCAGAAGGGGCAACAGAGCATTCTGGGCTTCTATTATAAGGGCACTAATTCCATCCACGAGGGCTCCACCCTCATGACCTAATCACCTCCCAAAGGACCAACCTCCAAATACCATTATATTGAGGATTAAGTTTTATGAATTTTGGGGGGACACAGCCTGTAGCAGATATGTTCAATACAAGAATGTCTGGGGCTTTAATTAAGCCTCAGTGGTAAAGTGTATTAGAAAGAAGAGAGATTTCGTGAAGAGAATTGAGGGGTTATTACAATATCTCAGCTGAGAAGTCCTGCATGTGGGTGATTTGAGAGTAAATGGAGAAGATAGATAGAAGAGACATCTGAATCACACTACCTGTGCAGTGTTTGGGGGGTAATGACTGGAATTATTTAGTAAGAACCAGCTCATTTAAAAATAATCTTCTGCTTTTTTGGGTGGAATAATTTCTACTTAAGCTTGATAGTCAAAAGATGTATAAAAGCACTCCAGTATCATTATACAGAAATTAATTCTAACAAGATTAATAAATTGAAATTTTCTGTTGTACCACATAGACTATTTTATCTTCCACAACATTATCTTTGAAATGACTTTGTGATCTAGAAAGAGGAAAAGATTCACATTAAGTTATTTCATTTCATTTAGGACCATAGATTAGATGGCATTTGTGATTTAGTTCTTCTTCCTGAATGAAAATAAATGTTGAAGTAATTACCAGATGAAGTTTAGGTATACATTGGCAAATATACATCATATTATACTTGGAAAGCAAATAATCAAATAGAAAATAGACTACTTAGGAATAAATTATAAAAATGGGTAAAATTATATATTTATGCAGCAGCAATTTTATTAAGCTATGTTGATGATATTAATAGGGATTATTAAGCTATTTTAAGATAAAACTTATTTATTTAGGAAAAACCCATACTAACATAGATTTTGGATAATGCGATCTTTCTCTACCAGGTTCCTTTTAATTTGAAGCAAGCCTGGTAAAGATTGATAACCTCTGGGAATGCTTGATATTGATGTTTTACTTCTGGGATACACATCATGTATTTTGTGGGATGTGTATGAATAGTAATTGATGACCTAGAAAGAAGATTTATTTTAATTTATATTTTTCTTTCAAATATGCATTTGTTAAAAATCCCATAGAGCTTCTTGTTTTCTTTCCATGAGTTCATTTCCTGCTAATCTCATGACTATGATGACATGACATTCATTTTCTCCAAACATTTTCAGGGCAATCAAATTCCAGAGTCATTCACAATGGGCTCAGTGAATTTGGCATCAACGAGGGGATAGTTTTAATATGTTTGATTAGTACAAGTGAGCTGATGTAGAAAGAAAATATGAAATATGAAATGGAAGGATAAGAGATCCAACTCAAGGGGATCAATAAGGTGGTTTTGTAATGGTCCAGGCAAGAGGCATTGAGAACCTCATTTTCTCGTAGGGTGGATCATATTTAGTTATAATCCTTGATGTGGAAATGTGCTTCCTAATGTTGTCCCACTTTTGAAAGTGCATCTTACCTTTCTCAGAAAAATTATTGCATAAGGAATCTGGAACCAAACACAAAAACAAAGCCACAAAAATACCACAGGATAAAAAGTCCTATGTTGTTAAGATTTTAAGTTAATCCTTTTCTAGCCTCTGTAAGCGTAAGTAGGAACTCCTTATTGTCTGAAGATATTCTACAAGCACGGGTTAAAAAATACAAAAAAAAAAAAAAAACCCTCATGGTTGCATTTCTATTCATTTTAAAGTAACAATTAAAAAATGACATAGCACCCACATCTGTGTAAATCATGGCAGAAAATGACTTGTATATACTTTTAATATTTTTCTAGTGTATGATTTATATAATGACTATTGTTTTTTTCAATAAAAGAATAATCTTAAGCACATAACAATATTCTTAAATTTCACCTTAAACTTCGTTTATCCAAATTGTGTCTCCTCCGTGGAGTGCTTTTACAGCAGGCTCCCATCATCTTTTCCTTACAGGTGCTCTGCCTGCTTTGCTCAGATGACTCGGGCATATGTGTGCCTGCCAGCTAAATAATATAGTTGCACAAGGAGTCTTTCATTATTCTCCTTGCATTTGCAACTTGAAAGGTTCTTGCATATCTAAAGATCATGCAGGGGTTTTATTTTCAGACTGCCTGTGTCCCTAGGGCTGTTTCCTCCTTTGTTTCCTCTTGCCATTGGTTTTGAGTCTAGGTCAATGCAGTAAATGAATGAGGAAAAATGCACAATAGCCTTCCCTCCCTCCTCACTCTGTGGAAATCTTTTGATACTGAAACAATAGAATAATAATTCAAATTTTCTGTGTACATAATGTTCCTTACCACCATTTATAATTAGCAATTGTGAAAGGGATGATATTAATCATTTTATGCTAGAATAATTAAAAATATTAAAATACCTGTTCAAACCTGCAATCTGAACAAAAGTTAAAATAAGGAAGATACTAAAAAATGCATTAATTGGTATCTTACTCTTTTGTTTCTGCATTTAAAGCCTTTTTTACAGACAAGCTTTTGGAAAAGGTGGAATAATTTTATTTTTTAATAGTTTCTCCATATTAGAATTTTAATTTTTAGTATTATAACTGACTGGTAAAGCAGCCATAAGGCAATTGTATAAAATACTAACTCGTTCCTTTGAGAGAACAGATTCATGAATTGTTATTATGAAATAAAATGCAAGGTGCTTTGTCCTTTTCCCATATTTTCAGTATTTTAAAAGCTGGGAAATTTTAGATGATCATTTCATTAAATGGAGAATTATTTTTTTTGCCTTCATGGAGAATGGCATATGAGCATGTAATATACCACCAATATGAGTATGAGAAAACATTTTGTCATTAGTAACTACGAGAGTAACATGTGCCCCATTTTTAGTTTATCTGTCTGGAATTCATTTGCTTTCTGGTGAGAAATATAAAGAAGAGTGTATATGAGGTCACAAGTTCATTTACAGTGAGCAACGGGCAAATGTCAGTATTAATGTAGTATTATCATTATTGTTAAAGATGGTTAATGACTTGCTATAATATTAAATACCAATAAAGCAACAAGTCATGTTTTGTCAATATATTTTCTAAATGATTTTTTGGTTTTATGTATGTAATTCTGATGCTTATTTAATAATGGTTTCTGGACTTCATCTTCCTGCTCCTATTCCAGGCTCCTTACAATCTCATCTCTATAAAGAAGAGAGACTAATCTATTTAAAACTTAGATCAGCCCATGTCACACCCATACTTAAAAAACACTTCAATGATTTGTCATCACATTTAGAATAAAAATTTAAAGTCCTTGCCATTTTAGTTTGTAGATGAAATAATCCAGTAAAGAAACTGATCTTAGAGGAGAGTAAGGGGATAATTTATTAGTTAATGCATTTACTCAACAAATAATTTTTGTGCGCCTATTATATGTCAGGCACTGTTCTAGGTACTTGAGTGAACAAAAGACATAAAAATACCTACCTGCAGGGAGCTTATTTTTAGTAGTGCAAGGCAGACAATCAACATAATCGTGTGTAGGAAGTTAAAGATGATAAATGCCATGGAAAAAAGGGATAAAAAAAGGATAGAGTAAGGGAATTGGAAGTGCAAAGGGTGGGCATATGTGGCAATTTTCGATAGGTTACTCAGGATAGACCTATTAAGAAGTTGTCATTTGAGCAAATACTTGAAAGGGAAGAGAGTTAGTCCGTTATCTGGAGATACCGTTATCTGGAGGGAGAGCATTCCAGGCAGAGAGAATAGAGCACAAACAATCTAAGGCGGAGGCAGAGCAGCCATACTTGAGGAACACCAAGGAAGCTAATGTGGGGGGAGAAGGAGGGTTTTGAGCAAAGGAGAGTATGATTTGACTTAGGTTTTAACTGATCCCTCTGTCTGCTTAAGCCAGAGAGGAGCGATGGTAGGAGCAAAGAGAACAGTGAGAGGGGGTGGCTTAGAATAAGGGGGTAGCAGTGGAGGTGGTGAGAAGTAGTTTAATTCTGAATTTGTTTTAAAGGTAGAGAAAACAGGATTTTCTAGCAAATTGGAATCAGGGGTGTGTGAGAGAGAGGCGTCAAGGATGCCAAGTTTTTAGGATGGATGGATGGAGTTTTAGGTTCGAGAGGGAAGATAAGACACTTGGTTTTGTACTTGTCAAATCAGGGATGTCTACTAGACATCCAAGCGCAGCTGTTAAGTAGGTAGTTAGATATATTGATCCGGAGTTCAAAAAGAACTCCAGGCCTGAGATACAAATTTTGGAGTCACAAGACCGGATGAGTAAACCAAGAAAGTGAGTGTGTTTAGAGAAGAAAATAGCTCCAAGAACTGCATCGTGGGATACTCCAATCTCAAGAGGAACAAAACCCATGAATGTGAAGGGAGGTGATGGGATCCAGTTCACAACTGTTTATTTATATATTGCTGGCTTAACACTCCCACTGAAATGAGAGAAAGGCTCCTTGTCTGTCTGGAATATTCTTGGCACAGTGTGGTCGCTCAATAAATATTTGTTAAATAAATAAAAGCCAAATAAATGAGAATTTATTGTTATGTTATGTTATGGATTTATGAAAACAGTTTTGATGATGTTTTTCATGCCAAATTGAAAGCAGAGCCCATAAGGTATCAATTTGAGATCCACATTAAGAAGCATAGGCCTCTCTTATTAACACCAGACTGGCTGATTAGAGATTAAGTCCTTGCCTTGGTATTTAACCTATTCCCTCCTCACTAGATAATATAAGTTGACTTTTTCCCTTATAGGTATGCTGAAAAGAAAAATAAAACTCTCAACTGTCACCTAAAAGGTGACCCATATACATATACTCTTCAGATTGGCCTATGGTAGAGTCCAGTTATAACTCTGTGAAGTGGCCTACTCAGTCACTCTCTCTTATGTCTCTTCACTATTGTCATCATGGGTTAGGTATTTGACTCAATAAAGGGAAATTAGAGTCTAGTTCCTGGTTGGTGAGGTCGTATACAGAATAGTTTTTGAACTGGTGCCTCCAACCAGTTTCTTTATGAGGCCCATTTTAATAATTTCCAGAGAACTGAAAGATTCAAAGTGGTCCTCACAATCACTAGCAAGGGAGTTACAAGAGGTAAACATGGCAAGTTCTTGACTAGACTTCAGGCAGCAGTGAATGCCTGGGTTTGGGGCTACCATTACAAGTCTGTCAATGTCACAAGTGGACTTGGGAGATAATAGACATTAGATTACATACATCACAGTTCTTTATCTTCTACTAAAGTCTCTTCCTCATTAGTTCTTTTAAGTTGGGAACCAGTTTCCTTGTCTATGAAGGCTTATTTATTAGGATGTCATGCCAACCTGTGCATTCAGACTGGCAATGCTAAGCTGGTGTGTGTATGTGTGTGTGCACGTGTGAATGTGTATATGTGTGACATGTAGGACACAGACCTCTAGGTCCAGGCTTGTATCAAGGAAGATATTCCTTCTCCCTTCCCTCTTTGGATTTATTCTATAATTGTTCTTTTCCTAAGTTTCATTTTACTAGGATTATAAACCAATTTTTAATAATTAGGTGGTTGGCAAAAGATTGGAGAGACTTATCCAATGAAAGATTATTATTTTTTATTAGAAAAGTAATATATGCCTATTTAAATGTTTCAAATAGTATACCAAGTGTACAAATTTGAAAATGCTGTCTACCACTGTTAACAGCTTGGATGGTATCCTTCTAGACTTATTTATTTATAGATAAATGTATGTATGTATATACTTTAATATACTTTTAAAAAACTTAAATGCAGTGTTGCTATGGATACCATTTGCTACTTATTTTTTCACTTAGAAGTTCAAGACAACATTCTATGCTTGTACATACATATGGATTAGACATATTCTTTTTAATAGTTATGTAATATTCCATTATACAGATATTTACTAAGTCCCTCATTTTTAGGCATTTAGGTTATTTCTATTATTTTAAAAATTACAAATAATATTTTTGTAGACATCTTTGAATTTACATGTATACACACGTGTACAAGTATATTTGAGCAGTGAATTCCTAAGTTAAATTGTTTGACATGTTGGTGGGAGAGTGCAAAACATAGAAAATGAGATTTGCATTGAAATTCACTGTGGAAATAAATTTTATCCTAAAGCACTGAGTGTAACACGGAATTGGAATGGGTATCTTTTCCTCATCCTTTGCTATCTTTTATGGCAAAATCTTAGACTGTTTAATTTCCAGAACTCTGCTTTCACAGTAATATCCGGTCTTTTTTGTCTAGAAAACAATCAATGTATACATTGATCCATCTGGTCCTAGATTGAAAGTCACATGTTTACTGCTCTGTAACATACCTCAGGCATCACCTGTCTTGTTTACTGTTGTATTCCCACCAGGTGTCTGGCAAATGGTAGGCGATCACTAAATATCTGTTATTTAATTGAAAGATATAGCAGAGCGGGAAAATTTCCATAAGTCATACCTAAATATTTTGTTTACAGTGAAACAAGAATTCTAGAGACAACGAAGGTCTAGATTTTTTCTAGGCTAGGATACAGAGCAACAAGATTTTATAAATACTTGAGAAGTTAATTAAAAATAGAACCACGCTCTTTAAATGCATTATTGCTTAATAATTCTTCCTCTTCAGCTGGCTTGCTTCCAGCTTGACTTTCAAACCAGCTAGGATTCCCGTTCAAGCTGGTAGTCCCATCACGTCTTCTGGTCACCTGCACTCTGGAGCTGCTTATCTTGCCTGTGAGAGAAGTGCTCATTGAGCTACATAAAGATGGGCCAGGTAGAGCTTGCGGACTTAACTGCTACAGTGATTCTATTTCCTACACCACTATTCAATGCTGATAGCTATGGTCATCTCACCCATGATAGTAGGAGCCAAAGCTCTTTTTTTTTTTTCCCGGTGAGGAAGATGAGCCCTGAGCTGAAGTCTGTTGCCAATTCTCCTCTTTTTTTGCTGAGGAAGATTGGCCTTAGGCTAACATCCATGCTCATCTTCCTCTACTATATGTGGGACACCCGCCACAGCATGGCATGATGAGCGGTGTGTATGTCTGCACCCGGGATCTGAACCTATGAACCCCGGGCCGCCAAAGTGGAGCACGCGAACTTAACCACTACACCACTGGACAGGCCCCCAAAGCTCTTTTTTGCGTCATTTACTTTAGATATTTCTGCCAAAAGCTGACAGATGAAAATGTGGTTTGTGCCTCATCACTTTTTTTTCTAAATAATGACAAAAAATAAACAAATAAACAATTCCCTTACCCTCCAGAGGTATGGAGAAGTTAGGATCCCCTTGTGTCTGTCCTCTTCTTCTTCCCATTCAGGCTCTTGTGATAGTGTAAAAATTCTTTTCTACTCTTTTAACTTATGCTACAGCTGTCAGTCATGCTTATTGCGGATGGCAATGAATTTTAAACTTTTTAAGCATATGTTAAGTATCTATAGCATTCAACTCATTTTTTAAACAAAGGTAGGCTATTTGTTGCTTTACATCTCTTCACGGCTATGGAGGCCATTTTAGAAATTTGCTTCAAAATACATATGATCATTTCCATATAATTTTTAACCATTTCATAAAATTTTGGAATTGGAATATTCAAGTGTAATAATATAAGTTCTCTCACCCCCGCCTATACCATTGAACAATACAAAGTACACTAGTTCTACTGGTTCTTTGGTGTTGTAAAAATTTTATACTCCTAAATTTTGAGTTGTCATTTACACCTTGACAGTTAGTGTCTAGCAGAGAAAATGGAAAGTGTAGTTTTATGTGCAGGTATAAAATGACATAGCATTCAAGCATAAAATCTTACTGGATGCTAAAATCATTCATTTCTCTGTTCCTATAAACCAGAGGTTAGCTTTAGCCCTCAAGCCAGTTGTGTCTCCTAAAATCTGTTTAAAACCTTTTCACAAACCTAGAGTCTCTTTACCAGTTAAGAAGCAGATTGTATATTTACAGCCCTTAGGGTCTCTGGAAATGATTCAAACTGCTCTTGGAAGTGATATAGTGAGCAAGCAAATTCCCATGACAATTCTGGCATTAGGTTTCTGACAGATTTTAGTTTATAGGATAGAATCACAGATATGATTAAACAATTTTGAACTTTTTCAGACCCTCAACACATTGGGTGGCTTTCAGAGCTATTATCATGTTGTCAAATATCTTAAGATCAAGGGAGAAAATATGACGCCATTTGACATTCTCTAGAGTTTGGGATAGCCATTCATTTACCCAGTAACAAACATTTTTTGAGCACCTGTGATGTGTCAGGCATTATTCCAGAGGCGTGGGATACATCAGTGAACAAAATAGACACAAATCCCTCCCTTCATAAAGTGTAAACGTTACTTACCTCTATTTACATAAAATAAATAAATTATATAATACGTTGGAAATTGATAAGCACTTTGAGAAGAAAGAGAAAGTAGAGCAGGGTAAAAAGAAGTGGGGATGCTGAGGGGGGGAAGGGACGATGGGTAAAGAGGGCATTGTGACTTGCTATAGTGTGATCAGGATGGGACTTATTAAGAAGGGGAGATTTGAGCAAAGCCTTGAAGGAAATGAAAGAGATAGCTGTATAGATATCAGGGGCAGAGCATTCTAACCACTAGGACAGTTCATGCAAAGACACTAAAGTGGGAGTTTTCCTGGGATGCTCAAGGAATAGCCAAGAGGCTCATGTGGCTGGAGTAAAGAGAGTGAGAGGAAAAGTTGCTAAAATTGTATTCAGAGGGAGAACAGATTAATAGCCACTGTAGGAACTCTGGCGTTTACTGTGAACAAGAGAGAGGCATGGCAGGGTTTTGAGCAAAGGGGTGACGTGAATGATGTGTTCCTGGGGCTGCTGTTCTGAGAGTAGCCACCAGGGGGCTAGAACGGTAGCAGTTAAGACCACAGAAGAGCAGGGAAGAGCTGCTGGTGGTTTGGTCCAGGGCAATAACAGTGACAGTGTGGCAAGTAGTTGAATTCTGGATATATTTTGAAAGTAACATCTATTGAATTTCCTGATAGATGACCTAAGGTACATGAGAGAAAGAGGAGATTCCAAAGTTTTTTTTTGCCTGAGCACCTGGAAGGTTGGAGAGGCTGTTAAATAAGACACTGAAGTGGGCAAGAGCAGCAGCCATGGAAAACACAAAGATAAATCAAAAAACATGTTTCTAGTATAGTATATTCCATATCATATTATCATTTTTCCGTACACTATTACTTAATTTATTTCCCCATTTTAATAAGAGCCATTGGAGCAGGTCTCACCATGACCTAGTTCAAATTACCAATATGAGGTCACTGAAAGTGGAGTTGGGAAAAGACGTGTGTAACAGGCTCTCACGAGACAGTGTGAGCCGGCTCCAGCACACTGTCTGAGCTATGTAAATCAGAACTAATCTTTACAGTATTAATATTTCTGGGACCTCGTGAGACTTAGGGAAGGCTAATTTGTTATATATGCACTAGACCTTATGTCTGTATATGTGTTTGACCTTAGACTATAATTCAGCTGTTGCATTTTGTATGGCTGGGACTTTATTTAAGGTAGATGCTGTCTTGATAGGAAAGTAACTGTAGGATAATCCAGGAGTCAGAGCTATTTTTTCATTTTCTTTGCTTGTTTGGATATTTGGAATAAATTCACATTTTACTTTAAGTTGAATATTTACTGACGACTATTGACAACTTTGTTTTTTGCTTCTGAGACATTTTGGTCTAAACCAATGGCACTTGAAATCTGTATATTCTTTTTAGTTTTAATTCGTTAAAATATTAACTTCACAAACTCATCTTAGAGTCCAATTAACAGTGTCTTGTGGTTTTATAGTGTGCAGTCTGATCGCTTGACTTTATGAAAAATGCTGATATGTTTAACATAATGTTAAATAAGGTATTTTATTACGTGTAGTGGTGATGTTTTTCACCAACTGTGCTGTGTTAAGTCCTATCTTGAATATTAAGCATTTGGTCCACGTATTGTTGCACTATACCCTGGTCCTATAATCCTTTAAAGACAAATTGGGTGAAACAAATGTAGTACAAATCTCTGACCAGCCCTGGGGGTATTAATTTTATTTCAAAATGAACTCAAGCCCAGATACACATTTCCAAATTGCCATTTTCAGGGAAAGCGATTACTCAAGATTGGTAATCATATGAAATGCTATAGTTTATTAGATTTGTTATATCATGAAAAGTGACAAAAGAAAATAAGAAAATGGATTTTTGTTTTCCATGTTTCATGAGACATAACACATTACTATTATTGGACTTTAAAAATTTATTCTTACATAATTTAAAATGATTTGTACTGGCTTAAAAAATTTTAAATATAGGTAAAATTGACATATAGTTAGATGCACAGATATTAAGTATACAGTTCAGTGAGCTTTGACAATTGTAAGAACCCAAGTAAACATCACGCAACCATAGACCAACACTGTCAAATAGAACTTTCAGTGATGGTGGTAAGGTTCTACATCTGGGTTGTTCCAATATAGTAGCCACTACCCACATGTGATTTTTGAGCATTTGAAACACGGCTGGTCTGACTGAAGAACTGAGTTTTTAATTTTATTAAATTTTAAATAATTTAAATTTAATTCGTATGGCCACATGTGCTAGTGGCTACAGTATGGGACAATGCAGCCCTAGATAGTTCTCAACTGGAGTTCTAGGAGAGAATTAAACCTTAATGCCAGTGGCATACACTATTTCTAATGAAATAAGTTACCTCCCACGCATCTGGAATGGTACTACCTGTATATCATTATTAGGAGAATTAGGAAACAGTCACTCAAATCAGTTTCCGGAAGGCTTAATTCTCTCACAGCGCTCAGTTGAGAAAGACTGCCCTAGAAAGTTTCCCCAGTTCTCCTTCCAGTCAATACCACCTCCTAATGACAGCTGCAACTCTTTTGTTTATTCCATAAATTATTTTTGCCTGTTTTTTGACTTCATATAAATGGAAATATACAGTGCATTTTCTTTTGTTACTATCTTCTGTCACTCAACATAATGTTGTATGTATCAATAGCATATTCCTTTATATTGCTATGTAATATATCCCTTGTTTCAGCTTATCAAAATTTATTTACCCATTCTCCAGATGTGTCCATTTCATTTAAGTTGTGAAATTCATTGGCATAAAATTTTTCATAGCATCTTCTTATTATCCCTTTGATGTCTGTTGTATCTGTAACGATGTCATTCTTTCACTTTTGATGCTAAGACCTTATCAATTTCATTAAAGAAACACTTTTGACATTTTTGATTTTCTCTATTTTTTAAGCATTTTACTTATTTCTGCTTTTATCTTTATTATTCCTTCCTTCTACTTATTTTTAAACTAAAATCCATTAAAACTAACTAAATCTAGTTTTTCTCCTACTCTTTAATTTATTATACAAATTCTTAGCTATGTTTGAGGTACTAAACCTTTGCATTTTTTGATTGACTCTGCAGACATTCATCAAGCATCTGTTTACTCCATGGAAGGTAATAAGATAAACAACTACGAATAAGATAGACATAATCCTTGCCCTTTAGCATTCACAGTTTTGTTGAGCAGGTGCGTGTTGGAAAAGAAGTGGCAAGGATGATAAGTACCATGATGGAGAATTTCAGGGAAATCTGGGAGTTTATAATGGGAGACTTAACGTAGACTAGGGGTTTGGGAAAAGCATCTTGAAGTAATGCAGCTTGACCTCAAACACAAGCATGGCTAGGAGTTAGCTAGATAAAGGGGGAAGAGATAGGAGAACACTCCAGACAGGAGCAACAGCTTGTGCAAGACAGTGGAGTGAGAAGGAGCTTGGTGTGGTTGAGGAATTAAGGAAGACCAATACAGGTGGAATGTGGAAATGAGGGGACCGCAGCTTGGGATGAAGCTTTAGAAGGAGACAGGGCAAGATCATGTAGTCTCATAGGCCATGTGGATGATTTTAGATTTATCTTAACTAAGTGTACTGGGAAATCACTAAGACTTCTAAGCTGAGGAGATATATCTGGTTTGCATTTCACAAATGTCACTCTGGTTACAGTGTTTGTGTGCTAGGTATAGAGAGAAGGCAAATATTGATGAATAAAGACTAAATGGGAAGCAGTTGCAGGTGAGATGTGATTTGATATGGATTAGAGTACATTCAAAATTCCTTGCTGGGATTCCCGCTCTGCCACAGCAACTAGTTCCTGTTAAAATGGAACTTAAAATGAGGTAGTACCATGATTATTATAAAAGGTTTCCTTTGAGTTGACACCTCTTTAGAGCAAGATATACTCAGCAGTCTATTTCTTTCATCTTATAACGTTAAGTATAAATTGCTCAAACATGAGAATAACACTTTTATTCTGTATTGTGCCAAGTTAGACCAGGTTGACTGCATAAAGTAGGTCACCTATAAAATTCAGCTTCACGAGTTTGCCTTTTAAGTATGAAGAAGACATCTGAAATAGAAAGTAGAAGAAAAACAAATTCCATTCTGCGTTGACGATCTCACTTTAATTGCATAATTTTTCTGACAGCTTTACTTTTATATGAAATTTTGAACATTTAAAGTTGAAAAGGAAAGTTTGTCAGTGTCTCAAATCTTCAATAAAAATAGCTTTTTCAAATCAGTTTTGAATGTGAATTTAAGCAATAATCTAACTTTTTAAACTGCCAAAGTTATTCAATATTTATACTGGCAAAAATTCAGTTATTCATGCATAGACCTTAAGCATCTGTATCTATCTATTTATCAATCACCTATCTTAAAAAGTTGTCAGAAAGTTTGCCCTTGATGATTATTTAATAATTGTGCTGGAAAAAAATAGGATTTCAGCAGTATATTTACATTTTAAAAGTGGTTTTTAATTTATTCTTTGTGGCTTTCTTTAACAATTTTTTACTGGTTGTTTTAAATAGAAAACTTCTGAGTACCATTTGAATGACTGTTTTTTCCTTTTTGAATATGAATTGGGAATATCTAGCTTATCTTTATTTAGAAAAAATGGAAGTTAAGTAGATTAATTTTTCAGTGGAATTTACCATCAGTAATAAATTAAAACATAGAATAAATGGTCAATTTGGTCTAAAAATAAGCCAACTAGAAGAATTTAACATAGTCAAGGCTATTATTGATTACCCAGATTTTCAAAGATAAATAACCTCATAATTGTTCTATTTTCCAGAGATTTTTGTTGGCATTTTTGGTTTAATAGCAGAATAATGCCAAGTTTCATTTCAGAAAAATTTTTTTTAAAGATTAAATATTAAGATGTCAATTCAAAATTATTTTATATTGCTTTCTAACATTCAAATTAACGTATTAGCTTGCTTGATTACTAATAAGAGATATAGCATCTTCTTTTGGCATATACTTTGCCGGATTTTGCAAAATCTTTAAATACAGAAGTAAGCTACATCTTCCTTCCTTCTATGTCTATAATGTAGAATCGTATTCCTGGCGTGTTTGATTTTATTGGTATTTTCTAATTCAGTGTTTTCTAAATGCCATTTAACCATGAGACATTTTCACTAGATCTTAATACAGTGAGAAAAATAAGGATAATATTGAATATGTTGCATAAAATTGAATGTTTGATTTTATGAAGTATCCTTTATTTTGAAATTATATTCTTCTTACTGTTATGAATTTACATTGTCCTTTTATTTAGAAATCATGGTAATAATAGGTGGTGGTTGGCACTGATTTATAAGATATACTTATTTGGCCAAATAAAATGTCTGCAACACTTTGTCAGATCCATAAATATTTAATTTTGGAATTTCACTGGTCCTTCAAACTTAGAGGTTTAAGAACCACTAATTCAATTAATATCTAGTTCTTCAAAGTCCTTAAAACAAGGGGAAAAAAATCCTAGAAAGCTCACGTAGAGGATGTCTGACTTAGTGATAAAAACTGAATTCATTTGTTTGAAAGTAAATGTTCTATTCTGATTCTAGCAATTATGGATCCTCTTTTTTAACTGTAAATATTCTAAAGTAGAGAGGCTGGTCCTCTGCACTGATGTAGCTTTTTATCAGACTTCCGGATTTCATTCATATGGTCAACTTTTTTTTTTTAATTTAGATGCCATTAATTGAACTAATCACGTATTTCAGTTCATGGCTTATTCTCCTCATTGGTCCATACAAAGCTTCTTTCTCTTCCTTCTTTCTCTTTTATCTCTCATACTTCAGCTTCATTTTATCCTATTTGGAAACTATTTTAATATTTTTAATCTATATATTTTAATTTGAACATGTCCCTCCAAAAGCATGTTATTTTGTATGCATATACCTTTAATTTACATAAGTAGCATTACATTATATTTTCTATTCAATTTCTTTTAAGAATGAGCACTCTTTCTTGAGATTGTTCATGTTGCTACTTGTACATCTAATGTAGCTTTTGACTGCTGCATACTATTCCATGGTGTGTGTTAAGGAACTTAGAAAGATTTCTTAAACTTAAAAAGCAAAATGATAACATTACCTCAAATTAAATATTCTGTTCAGTGAAGAACTCCTTGGACAACGTTAACTGACTGGAAGTGGAAAGATATTTGCAAAATCTAACAGCAACAAGGATTTAATATCTAAAATATGCAAGTGACTCTTGCAAATCAACTAGAAAAATCCACCCCAGGGAAAAGATCAAAATAGATAAACAAGAAATTTAAAGAAGAGCAAACTTAGAAAACTCAGAGACACGTGACAAGGTGGTCAAAATAATGAGTAATACAAGAATTGCAAATTAAAGCAATGTTGAGCTATGTCTTTAGATTACTAGACTGGCAAACATTAGAAAGATGGGTAATAGCAACTGAGATATAGAGGCATAAGAACCCTATTGCACTCCTGGTGGTAGTGGAGAGCAATGTAGCCTGACTGGTTCAGATGAAGTATAAATGTACCCTATAAACCCACTCTTCTACTTCTGAATACATATTTCAGGGGAATTGAGAGGACGTGCATGGGGATTTTCTTTGTAGAAATATTCATGGAGGCAAGAGTTGGAAGCAGCCTGGATGTCCACCACCTGGGCCAAGCTAGATAAACCTGGATGCCCATCACTGGGACAGTGCGTAGGTAACATGTGGAGCATATGGGTGTTCAAATGCCACCCATCATAAAGGAATGCTGTGATATTTAAAATAGTTTGTTTTTCTGATTTTAAATTTGAAGTCACTTGAAGTGCTCATGAGCCACTTAAGAATATGAAAGTGCTATATATGGATTAAAAACAAAACAAAACAAATAAACCCCGCAAGCTCATAGATACAGAGAACATTGGTGGTTGCCAGACGAGGGTGTGGGGGTGGGTGAAATGAGTGAAGGAGATCAAAAGATAAAAACTTCCAGTTATAAAATAAATAAATCATGGGGATGTAATGTACAGTATGGTAGCTATAGTTGATAACATTGTATTGCGTTTGAAAGTTGCTAAGAGAATACATCTTAAAATTCCTCATCTCAAAAAGAAATTTTTTTTGTAACTGTGTACTGTGACGGATGTTAACTAGATTTATTGAGGTGAACATTTTTCAATATATACAAGTATCGAATCATTATTTTGTACACCTGAAACTAATATAATGTTATATGTCAGTTTTACCTCAATTCAAAAAAAGAAAGAAAGAAAATGAAAATGCACTTTACCCTCTAGCCTTCACATTTCTAGTCTGAAGGCCAGAGGGTAAGGGCATGGTTAAAAACTCCTGAAACCTGCCCCTTATCTTCAAATACTTTTGAAATTAAAAAAAAATACATGCAGAACACTTAATAAAGTCTAATAGTGTTAAAAGGATTACAACTGAAAATGCAGTCTCCTGCTGCATCGTTTTTTATCATCAAAACATCCCTCCCTGAGGCAACCACTTTCAACTCTTTTACCTATTTTAAAATATTTATTTCCATATTTTAAAACTATATACTCACACTGCTCTCTTCAATTCATTAATTTGAGACATTTATTTAAACTTGAATATGTCATTTCAATTTATCTATTTCAAGGATTTGTGCTATATTGCAGCCCGCATATTTCCAATATGTAATATGATTACATTACAATTTTTGGTTAAATTAATATTTAGAGTTTTCATTTTTATGATGTTTTAAATATTGTGCTCTGCTGAGTCAATTAGTGTACTATGATAATGAAATGGGATACATTTGGCTAATTATAGAGAACTTGACTACACCATACCTTAAAAATAGGGGTTCAATTTTACTCATATAGTAAAAATTTCAGTGATAAAAGGTTCAGTGCTGATATAGAGGCTCTGCTATGCCACTAACACAAACTCCATTCTGACTTTCCAATTCTTCTCACATTGCTTTTTATATCACGCAGGTCACCTGTAGGTTGCAAGATGAACGCTTTATTTCCAGGATCTCATCTATATTCAGGTAGGAAGAAAGGGAAAAGAAAAGGGCAGAAAGCAATGCTTGCTGGGTCTTCTTTTTTAAAAAGTGTTTTCGCAGAAACTCCACCTAACAATGACTTGCAATGACATCTCATTGGCCTGAACAATCTTACACGGTCTCCCTTTTAGTTGGATATTGGCCTTCATCAATATCTGGTCCTTTCATTTTCTTTTCTTTCCTTTTATTCATCTCTTTTCTTTTTGTTCTGATTTCTAAGAAATCTTTTAAATTTTATTTTTGAGGATAGTATCAATTTTTTTCTAATTTTACCTGTCATTTTTAATTTACAAGAACTTGTTTGTGTGCTTTTTTTGTTTGTTAGTTTTTTAAAATAGTAATCCATATCTTGTTTCATTGATACAGTCTCTTCTCCTATCTCTCTGAGGACATTGGAGATGATTTCTTTGAAGCTTGCTGCTGCATTTTGCATTGTTTGTATTTCTTTAGGATTCCCTTGTTTTAATTGCTTCTTTGGATTTTCTCAAATATCCTTAAGTATGAGATACTAAATAAGCTAACTGGATGTACTGGGTACATGAGTGGGGTTTTTTTGATTGGTGGGTTTTCTTATTAAGTAAATTTTTTGTTGGAGAGTTCTAAAATATCAGTAATTTAGGTTTCTGTAAAGCTAGTCAGATTCTCAAGAGGAGAATTCTTCAATATCCTTCTTGGTGGTATAAGCCTGGTTGATGACTTCAGGGAGCTGCTGAAACAAGATGGCTGTAGGTTACACTGTTCATTAAGCACACTTCCATTTAAATATCTTGTTTTCAGTCTAGCACCCCCCCTGCCCCCTATCCACCATGATGTCTCTGAATCTATTGCTTCTCTGGTTCAATAGATACAGAAAAGACTAGTTTCTCCGGGTGGTGAGTGGTGGTGATTAGGGTTATTCATTTAGAGATATGGGGGTAATGGTAGGAGCCTATCTGTTTAATTGTTCCTTATTAGACTTTCCACCAATCTTCTTGTTTTCATTCACACCCTGCCACCACCACTTATTTAATTCTACCACCTCTGAGTGTTGACTATGGACATCATCATAGATCTGTGGGGCAAACTCTCTTCCAGTTGTTGTTATCTCCTGACATCTCTGAGGTATACCCAGCCACCATTTTGCTAAGTTCATTACTAGTCTCTATATGCTTTCTTTCTTCTTGTATTGTATTTTGGGTTTGAAGATATCTCCTAGTTTTAATAAATATTGTATTTCTATTTCTTTTTCTATTTGTGAGTTTTGGGAGATTATCTATTGATCTAGTGGAGAAAAGGATAAAACATTTTCTACTCTCCATCTTAAAAATAAAAAAATCACTACCAATGTTTCTCACTATATATTGGCTTCACCAAGAAGGACTCTGCAATGGGTATTAGTGAGCAGGAAATTTATTAGGGACCGCTCTTGAGATAAACCTCTATGGACGCGACAGAAAGTAAATGAAGCAAAGTTAGAAGTTGGGCTATGATGCAGTCTCAATGAAAGGCTTCAGCTGACTCTAGAGGGAGCTCTGAAGCTGGGATGGCCATCAGAGTTGTCCTGCATTGGAGCAAGGACCTTTGTACTTCTGCATCAATTAGTCATTGGATGTGAGCTGGCCTCATGTAGAGAGCGTGACCTTGGCCCATGTGGTCCTTTCCAGCTGAAGGCAATATCTGTAGATGGCTCACATCTAAAGGATGTAAGCTGGCAGCATTCTCAGCAACTAGAGGCAAAAGTCCTTCATTCCTGAAGGGGATCTGGGTAGCTCATCACAGCATCCTCTACACTTCTTTACATATGCCTTATACATTCAAACTGGTTGAACTGTGGGTTCTTGTCCCTCTTCTCTTCATTTTGATTTCCTTCTTAAATCATGAATTCTGATTTCTAATTTTGACTTGTCAGAACGCTATGGTTTTTTTAAGAACCAGCTCAAATATCATATCCTTCATGAATCCATCACTGAGCATCCTAATCAAAGAGATGTTTTCATTTGTTGATATCCCATTGATCCTGGATTCTATCTCGAGCATGGCACATAGCATATTCTGCCTTAATTGTGGTTAATTATATAATTATAACTATTAAAAGTTTGTTAGCTCCTTATGTTCAAGGAATTAGGGTCCTATTGAAACCCCCACATATTAGAAACTCAATACATTTTTTTGAATTTAATATTTGTTGAAATATCTGCACTCCAGTTCTAGACAACCAGGGATGATCAAATGTCTTGCCTTGTAAATGCCAAAATTATACACAAACAACTGACAACGGCAGCTAAGTCTCTTATTTTACCCTCACATAAAGTAGTCTTTTCACTAATGTTTTAAAGTATTTTTGCCTGATGCAATATTTTGATGGAAAGGGTAATAAAAATAAACAAGTCAAGATAAAGATTTTGGAAAATAGCATAAATTTTGCTTCACCAAAGGCTTTTGGTGTAAATGGAACCAGACCTTATTCCTATTAAGGACCCTTTCTATGTGTCTATACTGCTAGTAATTTGTTTTTTGGTTTCCAAGGGTCATGTTTTCATGAACTAAGGATTTTTTTAATAGTGTATATTAGAGGTCTTAAGCTGTTGAATTTTTACTCACTACAATCATTTAATTAAAAGGAAAAAGTCTATCAAACATGAAAGTATTTAAAAATATTTGTATTTGGTCAACTTCACATATGATTCAGCTGTATTGGTTTACCAAATTAATATTCTTTGAGTGAAAAATAATAAATATATGATTCCTTCTCAGTAGTCTAGTGTCTTCTCTTTTTTGATTGACCGATCTCTTGCAAAATCCAAGCATTTCTCTAAGAAATCACTGTTTGATTCTTTTGTATTTGATACATGAAGATATCCTTTCCTTATGATTTTCACCTCCGCTTCTGGGACTCTTCACCACCCTCGTTTTCTTCCTTGCCTTATGGCTGATCTTTGTCCATCTCCTTTCTGTGATTTGACTGCTGTATTTCTTTCCTTAGTTGCATAGGCTCTCAAGCATTTTTTGACAACAAATGACCCAGTGCACACATCTATCTGTATGTATTTCTGAAATAAAAGTTTCATGAAACAATACTTACTATGTATGGTACACGCTGATGTTTTCTTTTCTTTTTCTTCTAGTGCAGTAAAATGTTATGATCCATTAAACTGATTTCACAAACCTGAAGCATCAAAACCTGCAGTTGAAAGACTCCACTTAAGAAGATTAAGCCATTCTTAGCATGGATTTTCACTCCCTTAACCACTGACACCCAGAATTGGCTTCTCATTTAGCACTTTTCTTTGTTTCTACCTTGCCCATTACTGCCACCCGTCTCCATGCCCTCATCATCTTACACCTGATTCGTATAGTACCTTGCTAACTGGTCTCCCTGTCGACAGTCTCCTTTCTCCAATTCACTGCCTTATAATTCACTTTAAGCATGTCTTTCTTATTCTCTACTCTTCTCACACATAGTATTTGGCATGTTGCTTTGGAAATCAATTTTTAACAAATGCTTTCTGAAGGATTGAACACTTAAATTCTCCTGAGATTATTTCAATAAGATAATTATATAAGTTCGTACTCAAAGTCTTCCAAATTTGATCCTAGTTTACTTCACCAGTCTTCTCACCTGCTAAAGGAGATAACGCCTGACAAAAGTGATGTGTTCAGTATGTGTGAGCCATAATATCTGGTATCGCCATCATTATTATCTTTACAAGCTCTCCATTTGAACTGTGTTCCCTCTGCCCACGATGTGCTCCCTTTCAGCGTAAATCTGTCCTTTCTTTTTGCTTGTCTAAATTTGTATCTTTGCATCAAGTTTTCTTCCTTTGTAAGGCCTCCCTGACCGTTCCATCTCTCACTCGTCTACATTTGGACTTCTTAATTGCTAATTGTTTGAATCTCTCATGTCTGCCGTCAATGGTAACTTTGTATTATAGAGCGCTTCCTCTAGAATGTACTGTGGAATTATTTTATTTGGATATAGGACTTTAAATGCTGTGTAACAACAAACGAACAAACCAGAAAAGAAATAAAGATATAAAGAAAAGTAGAAAAAGAAAGGAAAATAATATTCTATAGCAAAATAAATTTGAGGAATTATGGGTTAAATAAAGTTAAAGAGAATTTTTTTTTTTTTTATTGCAGGACTTCTCAGAGTCTTAATGAACACTTTGAATATCCAAAAGGTAGAGATTATACACAGAATTTCCCAAACATCAGTCTATGAGACTACAGATCCTTCTTTGGTCACAGCAATCTTCCAAGACTAGGATTCCTTAGAAAGTACTTCGTATAAATGCTGTCATAGGGCATTATTATTTCATATAAGCTTCCTTAGTTCCCCTTCACGTTGTCTATGTGTATTAAATGCTGTTATTTTTCCAGTTCAACAGATGAAGAAACTAAGACTTACAGAGGCTTAATCATCTGCCTGAGATCACAAGGCCTCTAAGAGGCAGCACTGGCATTTGAACTTGTAGCTCCAGAGTCCAGCCTTAGCCTCATGTGTTAGCAAGAGAAGGATCTCGGGGACCTCTCCTACTAGCAAAAACAGGGCTGCCACATGGATTCAGTATTTTACAAGGTGTAAAATACAGAGTTCTCAAAAAAGGTTAGTTCTCTCCACTTTTGCCTTTATTCTTGCTGTTTAACGTGGTGCTTTATTCTTTTTTTTAAACATGTGTATCTCATTTCCTTAAATAGATGTTCTTGATTGAAGAGAAGCTTTTATGTCCCTTTTCGAGTCTTTATAAAACCAAATCCAGTGTTTTTTAGTTGAATATAGAATTTATAGCTCAATAATTACTTATAATAAATGGATATTTGAAAACTGTCGTTTGATTTTGAAGATGTTACTATCTGGGTTATTATAAATTGCTTGAAAATGTCAGTTTTGCAAAAATTTTACCTGGTCTGTATTTATTGGTTATTATTTGAGAGGGTGAAACCAGATTAGAGTATCATTGTGCAAATTCTGAGATAAATTAGATTTTACAAGACTTTCTGTATAATTTAAAAATGTTAATTTAGCATAATATTTACTATAATTCAAAGTAAAAGAATAATAAAGCACACTTGACTGGCCTCCAACTTTTTGGCGTGGGGTCATCATTGTCCCACAAAGGACTTGATTATGGTTTATTGTAACCAGACTTCTAGCTCCAGACGACATGCTGAGTCTCTAACTTAATTGTTTTCAAGTTCAATCTTGCAGTATGGCTTTTCTAGCCCTTCAAAATGTGGTTCAGGCTGCCTTTTATGTTGTACTTTTCCTTCCTTACTACTGTAACCTCTGACTCATCATTCTCCAAACATGTCCTCTACTCTCTTGCTGGTTCTGCTCACGTCAGTCCTTCTGTTTGTTGAAATTATATGTATCTTCCAAGGACTTTCTCAAATTTTATCTTCTCATTGAAGACTTTCTTAGTCCTTTCACCTGTTCTTTGAATTCTAATAATTCAAGTTGAGTTGATGTAACAATTTTTATATCAATGTACCAATATTATTCTGTTATATATTATAGCAATATTATTCAGTGATATATATTCTATTTCTTCCTACCATCTCCCACTCTCCATCTACTCTCCCACCCTATGCTCCCAGACTGTTGAAGCAGGAGTTGAGAATAGTGAATGAGTCATATTGATCTTTGTATTACAAGAACAACCACAACAATAATGATGTCTGAAATTTTTCGAGTGTTTACTAGGGGTAAATGCTGTACTATGTGCTATAGTATAATATTCTTTAGTCTATGCAACTTACAATGCCATAGGTAGTATTTTTGCCCCATTCTACAGATGGGAAAACTCAGACTTAGAGAAGTTATTTGCCCTACAGCCACATAGTTGGTAAGTGGTGGGGCCTGGATTTGACCCTAAGCACTAGGATTCCAGAGCTCATATTTTGAACCACTACACAGTAGTCTCCAAAGCTGAGTTGTCCATAGTAGAAGCTCAATAATTTTTTGAAACTGAGTTTATATTTTTAAAGAAATATACTTTATATATTAAAGTTTGATGCATCATGGTTAGTCTATGTCACACCCATGCTTTCTTCAAAAACATGCATTGTAAAGGACGTTCACAGTATCTTACTTTTTATGAAATATTACTTTTATGAGAGTTATAAGCACTCTATATAGTATAGAAGATTAGAATGAATATGATTTGAAAAAAGGGATTTACGTCATTTGACTATCACAGCACTTGAAGAAATGGCTTTTCAAATCTAAGTTAATAACTTTTCCCATTATGAAGCATTATTTTGTGTGGAAATCATCAACAGTGCATATTCTTACTGCTTATTACTGGCTAATTTTTGGCTTATCTTTTGCCAAATATTACGAGGTTATCCTCTTGCTTCTTTACTCGGGGCCAGGGAGGGCAAATAGATTTCATCTCAAGCATCACCTATGTTTGTTCAATTAGTGGTAGCTGCCCGGAGCACCGAGTTGAAAAGGATTCTGAATCTTTGCCCAAGTCCTCAGGAAAGAGTGCTATGATCAGTTAGGAATATTTGATATAAACATGGCACTGGTGCAAATAGCACCATGTTTGCCACGCACTTGCCATTTCTGCTGTAGGCTCTTGTCTTTAGTGCTCTATAGACACATGTTGGAGTGTAAATGAATTTTGGTATTAAATAAAACATAATTGAACAAGGAAATGCCTGGAATACAAAGAGTGATTTGTTCCAAGCTAGGTACTTGGGAATAGATTACTCTTTATATTATCTTATAATATATGTACTGTACATATTTTTAGCATTATTTCTGTTAATGTGTCTGCCATCATAGTATTATGACCTCCATGATTCCTGGTCTCTATTATATATCTTGGCACTATTTTCTTATCTTTTTATTAGGCATTGTTATTGAAGAGCTTTCAGCCACTCTGGGTGATGCCAAGGATACATTTTGTTAAAACAGTAATTATACTTCTGGACCTCTGCCGGGTAAAATGGAAAACATAAAATATGTGGTAAGTGTATTGAATTATCATCCAGTCTTTCCCTCAGTTTTTCCTTTTGTATCTACAGAATAAGGTAGTCAATAAAGGTATTGGATTAGAATGATGACATTCTGTTTGTCAATAATTTTACTTGCTGTTTCCTGGCTCCCTTCAAATGATACTTCTGCATCTCCACTGGTCTTTCCTATGTTAAATCTAATAGTAGTTACACTCACAGTCACTTCATGAACTTTGCTATTTGTTAAGGATGTTGTCTATGTTTTGAGTCTTTTGTCTTTGGTCTTTTTAAATTATATGACAATTTCAACTTGAATATAAAGATAAACGAGTATCTCTATTTTTTGGAAGCATCATGTATATTGTTTATGCCTATTAAAGGCTAAATCATATTTTCTTTTCAAATTATACAGCTAATTTGGGTTTTGTTGGAAATATCACAAACCTAAATTTTGCCAAAAGTCTCTCATTATATGTTTCTCTGCATGGAGATTTTCATCCACATCAACACGTATCTTTATCTACTGTAATCCCGTTGACGGAGATCTCCATATGAATCTCCAAGTGATAAACACCTTTAGAAAGATTTATCATCTTAATGTCTACATGACTTTAAGAAATGAAGCTGTAACACTATTTCTCATGATATGGATTTGTTTTTTGCCTTGGGTAATAAAAATTTCAATAAGTATTCTGTCACAGGTAACTTTTATCCTCATCCTACATTCTACTTTTTATCTGTATAAAATTATATATATGAAATTAACTTTGTAGTAAAAAAGTTAGTCTCATTTTGTGATCCCGGGTTTTAGTTGCAGGCACTTGGACTCACTCTACCTACTTTAAACAGAAAAGGATTTATTCAGAGTTATTAGCAACCTCACAGGATCATTGGGAGAGCTGAGGAAGACCCAAAAGAACTAAACTGCTAAGAGAACCTGCTGGGATATTCTACTGGTCAAATGCCCCAGGTTCTTTAACAGATATGTTATAAGGGAAAGAAAAGGATGAAGGAGGAATTTATAGATTGAAAGAGACTTACAAGACACAGCAAATTTTTGAAAGGGTGACAAGATTAAACTGTGGTCTTTAGGGATGCATACTATTGAAAGATAAACTGAGGTATATTAAAAATTTTAAGACTTTATTTGAGCAGAAATCCATTTGAATTGGGCAGCGCCAAACCAGAAGAGGTTAGGAGCGCTCCACCAACAGGAGCTTAGGGGAGAGACTTTTATAGAGAAAAGCTCGGGAAGCAAAGTAAAGAAATTATTGATTAGCTGAAGCTTCGGCTGTTTGTGATTGGTTGCCCTTAGGTTTCAGTTGCAAAACCTTGAGGCATTTACAGGCTTAGATTTTAGTTTGCTTATGTGAGCCACAGCATTAGAGTCACTTCAGTCTAACAACCTCCTTGTTTACTTAATTTAACAATACTTAGGTGATAAAACGACAGTGAAAACAGGAGGAAGTGGCTGTTATAAACATCAGGATAGCGATCAAATATAGGGGAGTGGGGTGTGATGGGTTACATGGAGGAGCTTCCAGGTGGCTTGCAAAATTCTATTTTATGATCTGGCTGGTAGTTATAAGTGAATTCACCTTAAAATAACTCATTAAGTTATTCCTTTGTTCTGTGTTTTTTCATAACTGTGTTTTATTTTAAAATAAAAAAGTTGACAATATAGTTCAAAACAAATAATGTCAACTTGTCAGTAGTATCACCTTCTTATAGGAGAAAGATTACTTTTAAAAACATGCTGTATTTGCCTATACCATGTTCTTTTTGTTTTGTTTTTGTGTGAGGAAGATTGGCCCTGAGCTAACATCTGTGCCAGTCTTCCTCTGTGTTGTATGTGGGATGCTGCCACAGCATGGCTTGATGAGCGGTGTGTAGGTCTGTGCCCAGAATCCAAACCCGCGAACCCCAGGCCACGGAAGCAGAGCCTGCAAACTTAACCACTGTGCCACTGGGCCGGCCCCAACGTATACCATGTTTTTATTAGAAGAGTTATATTGGAGAACTTTTAAATTCAAGTTATACCTAAAAATTATTTTAGCATTACTATACAACACCAATATACTCAGACTAATATAATGTAAAGCTTAGCTCATATAAAAAACTAATACATAAATTCTTCTTATAATCAAGGTGTGAAACATTAAATACCAACATATTGAAAGTTTAAATGTATAATGAATATGAATGACTATAAAGATTATTAATTTTCAAGAGCAGGAAATCTTGGCTCAAGTAAAGTGGCCTGAATTCAAATGGTTTCTTTGCCCCTTTTAAGTTTGGTTAGATGACCCACCTAATAATTGATTTAGATTTAAAATTAGACATTATAGTGAAACTGTTTTTTCAATCTGTCCCGTATCTCTTTCCTTCCTTCCCTGATAACCTCTCCATTTCCTTTATGGGGTTAGTCCTCTTCTACTCCCATTCTGCTGAATTTGTAATAACAGCACCCTGCCTCTTGATGAAGGATCAGCCTGGCAACACATGTGACCCAGAGTGGACTAATCAGAGGCCTTCTCTGGAATTTTATATATTGACTATCAAAAGGAAATCTCTCTCTGCTCTGTGGTCATTTGATGGGTTGATGTGTGCCCTGGGAGGAGAGTTTGCTAACTCTCTCAGAGAAGTGATTCTGAGGCCTGGAGAGGGAGGGAAGCCAGAGTGTCAAGTATTGTCGTTTGAGGTCCCATTTACACCTGAATCCAGCTCCACTTTACATTTCCCAGTCACATGAACCAATAAATTCCTTATTCCTTTTTTGCCTACACTAGCTTGAGGTGAGCTTCTGTCTTTTGTGAATTAAAGTGTTTCAACTACTTTAGGGAGCATGATGAAATTTCTCTTTTTAAATTCCTTGATATTAGTTGAAAAATGTCACAAATATCACTTTTACATGCAAAACTAGGCCAGAGAAGAATTAGATTAATCAGGATTCTGAGTTCTGATCTACCAGCTAACCTCAGAAATTGTTGTCAGTCTTCTGGATTCAAATTAACATTTAATAAAGATATTTGTCAAAATTAATCAATGACCATGATGATTGTTAATTAAGCTCTCTTAAAATTTTTCCTTCTCTTTAGCACTTCTTAAATATTCACTTTGAAATACATATATGATGATAAATATACATACATATAATGAAATATATATACATTTATACATAATGGATGATACAAGATTTGCTAATGACAGATAGGAGGTATTTACCTTGAAGTTAATAATCCCTTTTCAAGTTTTAGATTTGGAAATTAAGCATCTTTAATTCTTAAAAAGGAAAAAATTAGTTACTGCACCTGAGGAGCCCCATCCACACGTGGACACATTTAGATGATGAGATTCTGGACTTTGATGTGATTCTGTGATGGGATGAGAATTTTGTGGTCTCTGGGAGGAGAGGAGTGTGTTTTGAATGTGGGAAGGATGTGAATGGGAAGGGGGCAAACTCTGGTAGATAGCTTCTGAAATGGCTCCCAATGACCCCTGTCTCCTGGTATTCATGCCCTTGTGGAATCTCCTTTTGAGTGTGGGCTGGACCCAGTGACTCTCTTGTAAGGAATAGAACATGGAAAAAGTGATGGGATGTTACTTCCTAGATTGGATTACAAAAAACAGTGACTTCTATCTTATTTACTCTTTCTCTTCAAATTTCTTTTCAAGTTTCCCTTATGAAAATAGTTTGTTATATATCAGTTTTTATAATATTATTAATATTTAGTGAAAGATGGAGTTTCCCACTTGCTTTGGGCTACATTCTTAAACAACCTGACTTGAGGAAGACTGGCTTCACCTGCCTGGTGTGTTTGGGGCCACAAAATTAATTAATTAACCTTGCATGGGCCTTGAACTCTTCCTTGAGGCCCACCCTAACAAGAAATATACAAGAAGGGGGAACTCTGGAAATGTAATTCAGCCTAGCCAAGGTGACACCAAAATTACTCAGGGTACAGTTTGTTTATGAATGACAGGATAAATGCATGATTCTTTCCTTTAATTTGCCAGTTTTCAAGATAATGAATTGTTTCCTTATTATCCCCTGAAGTTAACTAATTGTTTTTTTAATTAACTTTTTATTTTAGAACAGTTTTAGATTTACAGAAAACTTGTGAAATTATTAGAGTTCTCATATACCTACACCTTGTTTCCCTCATCATTAACACTTTACATCAGTATGGTACATTTGTTATAATTAATGAATACGTGTTGATATATATTCATATTTCCTTTTGTTCTTTTTCTGTTAAGGATCTCATTCAGGATACTGCATTGCATTTAGTCATAATGTCTCCTTAGGCTTCTCTTGTTGTGACTGTTTTAAAGAGTTTTCTTCTTTTTAATGACTTCGACAGTTTTGAAAAGTACTGGTCAAGTATTTTGTGGAATGTCCATCATTTGGGATTTGTACTATGTTTTTTCTTTTTTATGATTAGACTAGTGTTATGTGTTTTTGGGAGGAAGAACCCAGAGATAAAGTGCCGTTTTCATCAAATCACATTCAGGTACATATTATCCTCATGCCATACTAACAACACGCCCACTGTCAATACGGACCTTGCTCACTGGCTAAAGTAGTGTTTGTCAGGTTTCTCCACTATAAAGTTACTCATCCCTGCTCTTTGCATACTATATTCGTTAGAAGGATGTCACTATGCACAGTCCACGCTTAAGGAATAGGGAGTTATGCTCCACCTCCTGAGGGGCAGAGTAGCAACATAAATTATGTGGAATTCATCTGCATGGTGATTTGTCTTTTCTTCCCCAATTATTTATTTATTCAATCATTTACTTAGATCAGTATGAAATCATGAATATTTATTTTATGCTTTGGTTATAATGCAGTACTACTTTATTTTTTTTGTTGCTCAACTTGTTCCAGCTTTGGTCACTGGGAGTTCTTCAAGTTGGCTCCTGACATAGCTACATCAGTGTGTGTGTGTGTGTGTGTGTGTGTGTGTGTGTGTGTGTGTGTTAGCATTTCTTTACTTTCTGGCACTACAAGACACTCCAGGCTCATCTCGTATAGTTCTTGCCCAAGTCCTAGAGCCAGCCATTACTCCCAGGAATCCTGGTTCTTTTTATTGGAGAATGGTATTAGAAACCAAGGCCTGGGGCTAGGGGTACCATGTGACTGGGGTATCATCGCTTCTAAGCTGTCTCAGCTGACAGAGCAAGGGTATATATGTATGCATATTAACCTATGTATGTATGCATATCTATAAAATATTTCTTTGTGTAACCATCTCTATCTATATTAAGCTAAACACCAGTTCATGCTGATGTCTCAGACTCTAATCCATTACCACATATATATTCTAGACTCCTCCCTTTGCTTATCTTAACCTACCACTCTAACAATGAGAAACCTGGCTCCTGTTATCCACCATTTTCTTACTTGTTCCATTCCAGTACGCATACATAGTAGTAGTAGAATTGTTAACTCATACGTTCTTGGGATATTACTTTACCAACTAGACCACAATGCGTACGTTTCTTTTGACTTTAGTTTTACAAACTCCACTTATTTCCAAAGTTACTTAAGTCATTACATTTTCCCCCACCTCCTTTAGTGAGGTTGTTTCATACATTTGTAATATAGGTTCTTTTGCACAATCTGCATTTTATCCTGGGATCACCTGACTTTTTAAATTTTTTCTCAAAAAATTTGCGTACCTTAAGATTCACTCTGTGCTGAATAGTTCAAATAGGTTTAACAAATGCTTAGTGCCTTATATTCACCATTACAATGTCATACTGAATAGTTTCACCTATTTAACCTTTCACACCCACTTGAACCTCTGGCAACTACTGAAACGGCTATCATCTCTGTAGTTTTGTCTTGTCTAGGTTGTCATATAAATAGAATCATAATGTATGTAGCCTTTTCAGACTGACTTCTTTCAAATAGCAATACACATTTAATGTTGTCCATGACTTTTCATGGCTTATTAACTCATCTTTTTCTATCACTCAATAATATTCCATTGTATGTATGTACCAGAGATTTTTTTAATACATTCGCTTATTGAAAAACATCTTGGTTGCTTACGGTTTTGGTGATTATGAATTAAACTGATATAAACATTTGTGTGCACATTTTTGTGTAGATGTGTTTTCGAATCAGTTGAGTAAATACCCAGGAGTGTAACTGCTGGATTGTATGATAATACTATGTTTAGCTTTTTGTAAAATTTAGATACAAGTGACATATAATATTATATTAGTTTCAGGTGTACAACATAATGATTTGATATTTGTTTATATCGTGAAATAGTCACCACAATAAGTCTAGTTAACATCCATCACCATACATTGTTACAAAACTTTTTTTCCTGTGATGAAAACTTTTAAAATATACTCTATTAGCAACTTTCAAATATACAATACAGAATTATTAACTATAGTTGCCATGCTGTACATTACATCTTCATGACTTTTTTATTTTATAGCTGGAAGTTTGTGCTTCTTAACCCTCTTCAGCCATTTTGCTCACCACCTATCCCCCTGCCTCTGGCAACAACCGATTTGTTCTCTGTATCTATGACTTTTTTTTTTTTTATAGATTCCACATATAAGTGAGGTCATATAGTATTTGTCTTTCTTTGTCTGATTTATTTCGCTTAGCATAGTGTCCTCAAGATACATCCATATTGTTGCAAATGGAGAGATTTTATTCTTTTTTATGGCTGAATAATATTCCCATGTATATATACCACATTTTTTTAATCCATTCATCCATCAATGGACATTTTGGTTGCTTCCATGTCTTGGCTACTATAAATAATGGGACATGGGGTACATATGTCTTTTGGAGTTAGTGTTTTTGTTTTCTTTGAATAAATACCCTGGAGTGAAATTGCTAGATCATGTGGTAGTTCTATTTTTAATTTTTTGAGGAACCTCCATACTGTTTTCTACTGTGGCTGTACCAATTTACATTCCCACCAACAGTGCACAAGGGTTCCCTTTTCTCCACATCCTCTCAAACACTTGTTATTTTTTGTCTTTTTGATAATAGCCATTCTAAAATGTGTGAGGTGATATCTCACTGTAGTTTGATTTGCATTTCTCTGATAATTAGTGATGATTAGTGATTAGTGAAGATGAGCACCTTTTCTTGTACCTGCTGACTATCTGTATGTCTTCTTTGGAAAAATGTCTATTCAGATCATCTGCCCAGTTTTTGATCAGATGGTTGATTTTTCTTTGCTATTGAGTTGCTAACTTTAGCTTTGTAGAAACTGCAAAACTATCTTCCAAAGAGTCTGTACCATTTTGCATTCCCCCCAGCAACAAATGAAAGTTCCTATTGCTCTGCATCCTTGACAGCAATTGATATTGTCAGTGTTTTGGATTTTAGCTTCCAATAGGTTGTAGTGGTATTTCATTGTTTTTTTATTTTGCAATTCTCTAATGACAAATGGTGTTGAGCATCTTTTCATAGGCTTATTTGCTCTCTGCATATCTTCTCTGACGAAGTGTCTGTTCAGATCCTGTGCCTATTTTTTAATTGGGTTTTTGCTTTCTTTTTGTTGACTTTTAAGTCTCTTGCTCAGTTTTAAAGACTTCTTAACAAGAAGCCAGAATACAAGAAGGGTAAAAAGAGAAGTGAATGAACAGGAAGTTGAGGATCCAAAAACAGTTTGTTGAGTTGTCGGTTTTGTTTACCTGGGTGTCTCTTAAGAATCAAACAGGAGAAAATACCCTGGAGCAGAAGTAGAAGATGTTAGAAAACACAGGGGACAGTTCTAGATCCTGCTTCTAAATCGTAGTTTGCTTGTGGCATCTCAGAAGTGGGACAGGGAGGTTGGGACAGGGAGTGTTAGAAGAACATTCTCTCTTTCTGAGGCTGAAGAAGAGAACGATGAATCAAACTAATGGAATGGAGAACCTGGCACTGAAGGCAGCTGAGAAGGCAGAAATGCTTCCTGGAGGAGATAGATAACTGCCATGATTTGAGGCTGCTGACAACAGGAAACTAATTCAGAACTTGGGTTAAAGCACCTGGGTTCAATCTTTGCTGCTTCTACATGTGTCAGTATCAGCAATCCCTTCAACCTCCCGACCCCTAGAGCAGCAGAGCCTCTAAAAACATTTCCAAGTCATCAGAAATTCGTATAACCTCACCTTGATCGAGCCGATTAGGTAAAGTTGTAGCAAACATTATGATCTGAACCTGTTCTAACATATTACTTAGTATTCTTTTTTTTTTATTCTGACAAAAATAAAGGTTAGTTCTTTCTCTCTCGATAACCTAGAAAGGCTCTTCACCTTTTTGGGTCTCTAACCTATACTAACTGTTATGTTTAGCTGAAAACCACTAGGGCTTAGATATTTTTTTAATTTTGTTTTTAAGTAATGATGGGAATAAAAGGTACTGATATAAAGTATTCTTTAAGAAAAATATCCCTATATTAGCCAAAGAATATAGTGTAATATTTTTAGATAAAGAACAAGGTCTATCCAAATTTGATGTTTTGGGTTTTTTTCTTGATATAAAGCATATTTGGATTACAGGTAACAGATCCCATGCTATATGCTATATGCAATAAGGAATATAGTCTATCAAATTTTAGATTTAAGGGGTGAAATAAATCAGAATACAACATATTATGAATACATATATTCTGACTTATTTAGATAGACTATGTTCCTTATTGCATATAGTGTATAGTATATCTATTACTTGTAATTCAAATGTGCTCTGTATGAGGAAAAAAATCCCCATGGGAATAGTAATTCTGGTGTCTTGGGCAACTGTAGTACTTGATAAAAGTTTTTATTCCTGAATCTTGGTCTTATCTCTTAGCTTAGTTTTGTGACTTTTAACCTTTCAGTTTTTTTATCTTAAGAATGAAGCTATTATCTACCTGCCTCCCTTATACAGTAACATTGGGTATAAAAGGATATAATGTAAGTAAAAGCCCATATGGGCTTTCTCTCTCTGAAAGAAAAAAAAAAAACATGACATTTTTAATGACCAGTCCTTACAGGACCAGGATTTGAATCATAGATTTCCAGGTTCATGGTAGAGTAAGATGGCATTTTTATATAAATTCTCCCAGATATTTTACAGCAGGGGATCTTGAGATGATTTCCACTTTCTTAGAGAATTCTATTAAAAGTAATTTATTGGGAATTTTTATAATATTTTATTTTTTCTAAGTAATTTTTATTGGGTAGCATAAAATTCCTTACTCTTCAGGTCTCAAAAATATTTTAGATAGAATATATGGGGCATAACATGTTGACATGGAAAAAGAAAAGGGCATTTCTAGTTTCCATTGTGTCAAGTGGATGACCTTTTGAATCTGAACTAAAACAAATTGGCAATGACAGCTTTGGATTTTCACTGATCTCTCTTGAAAAACGTTATTGCAAATTGTATCTTAGCAGAAGCGGTTTTTTTTTCTTAAAAAAATAATGAATTATTCATGAAAAATCACTTCCTTTCATAGTGCACCTGCTGAGAAGGTTTTGCATTGCCTATTAAACTATGTGCAAAAGCTGTGTAATTAAACCTTCAATATCAGATTCATTTTGCTTTGCTAATGGCTTATAATGCATCATAGGAAGGGCAATGACAAACATGTATTTGTATTCCTAGAACATTAAAAGAATAATTAGTACTTGAAAAGGTCACAGAAAAGATCAGAGGAAGACTTGCTATGACATTTAGCCAGAGGTTGAAATGCTGAGGGACACATCTTTTTCTTTTGATTGATACTCTTGTCCATTGCATTTGTACTCTCAATATTATTTAGAATTAGTTAATACCTCTGCATCCAAGTTCTACAGCACATGTATAATGATGATAGCCTTCAGCAGCATCACAGAAGACAGCCTCCTACATTGTCTATTCATGAGATGCCTGGCTCCAGTGGTTGATTAAAAAGGCAGAAGTGAGATTTCATGGTCAGGAGTTTAAAAATGGAACAATTTTATGTTGAAGACTCTAGCACCCTCAAAAGGCCTTTTAATTTAAAGATCAAAGCAATTAAAATGCAGGTGAAGTTCTTTTACGAAACAAATTCCTACAAAAAAATTCTCGTCCATAAATATATTTCTACTGTGCAGTGAGTAATGCATAGACTGAAAACTTTACATATTGCTTTTATCTATTGGGCTTGTGTAACAAAATCATTTCTCTGATGCATGTCCATATACTAGCTATACTTTTATATGGGCTTCTGTCTTATTTGCATTATAGACATTCAATTATTCATTCTTTCTTGTATTCATTTTTAATCATTCCTTCATTTATTCAAGTATTTATTATTTACAAATTACGTTTTAATTATTGTGCTAGGTTCTAGTGGTGCAGAGGTGAAAGTGGGTCCCTACCTTTAAGAAGTTCAAGGTTAGTGGGAGAGATAGACATGCAAATTTACAATTATGTTGCAGTTGGGTAAGTGCTATGATTGATTTGTGCCCAAAGTGCTCTGGGAACTTAAAAACGAGGCACATAACACCTCCAGGTGTTGGCGTAATGTCAGGAAAGACTCTCCAGAGAAAGTCTCACATGAGGATATCTTGAAAGGTGAAATCATACATGATAAGGAGGAGGAGATTACTCTACGGAGAGATAACAACATGCATAGAAACAAGAAACAGCATGTAATGTTCAGAAAACTGCAGGGTGCACGTGCGGTGATGATGAGAGATATGATCAGATATGTAGACTCTGGTACTCTTGGACTCTTCTCCTTAAGTCAGTGGTCAGCCATTGCAGGACTTTAAACAGGCAGACAATGATCAGAATTGTAGTCTTAAAAGTTGATTATAGGGCCGGCCCTGTGGCATAGCGGTTAAGTGTGCACGCTTCACTCCTGGCGGCCCGGGTTTGGATCCCGGGTGCGCACCAATGCACACCTTGTCAGGCTATGCTGTGGCAGTGTCCCATATAAAGTGGAGGAAGATGGCCACAGATGTTAGCCCACGGCCAGTCTTCCTCAGCAAAAAAAAAAAAAAAAAAAAAGAAGAGGATTGGCATGGATGTTAGCTCAGAGCCGATCTTCCTCACACACACACAAAAAAGTTCATTCTAGAGCAAGTGGGAGGTTAGATTGGAAGAGAAGCTGAAAGAAGGAAAATTATTATAGAAATCAAAGTCAGATATGATAACTGCCCAAATTAGATCAACAGCAGGAAGGATAATAAGGAGAGGATAGATTTGGAACTTATTTGGAAGAAGAACTAACAGGACATGGTGACCGATTGGATTTGTGGGATAAAGGATTGTGGAGTGACTTACAGGTATTTGGCAAAGTAGACAGTAGTTTTCTTCAAGATGGGGGATCTACAGGAGGAAGAGATAATAGCTGAGCCATGAGAAGTTTTGGTCAAGTGGTTGTGCTATACCATAAAATAGCAGCTAACCCATCAACAAGAGTGGAGAGAACATTGTATTTTGAGTTGATCTGGATTTTACTCCTAGTTCTTGAAAAAGCTGAATGTATAAACTTGTAGGCCATTTAAATGCTCTGAGCCTCAATTCACTTTCAGCTGCAAAAAAATAGGAGGTTGGGCTACAGGATCTCTAGAAATATTTCAACACTAGAATTTTGATTATGGAAAATTTCTATATCAACGTCTCAATTAAACACATCTTTGCTCCTAAATAACGATCCAGAAAACAACAACCCATGATAAATTTTAGGAACCAAGATGAGAGGGCAAGGGCTCTCTGCATGATAGTCTTTTATTTTCTTCTACTGGTTTTAAGCAAAATTTTAACTTACTAAAACACTATAGAAAAAGGTGATGATTTCATCTTTATCCCTTAAGAAGGCAATGGTATAATAGGGATTAGTTTTACCAAATTTTAATTAGAAGTCTAGAAATAATAACTAGACAAATTTCTTACTATAATATTAAAAGAAAAATTAAAATATCTTTATCTATGTACCTGCATTAAACTTGTAGAGAAATCAGCTGAAATTGTATAGGAAGTATAAAGTCCTAATATGTAAATATGAGTATATTTTACTGTTCTTTAACTATCACTTCTCGTTCACTAACTTAGATATTCCTTTTTCTGGGCAAACTTTTTGGAGCACCCCATCCCTTCATCCTTGTTTTGATCTCCAGGTCCACTGCCTCAAGGTGCCCTCTGTTCTGTTGCAGCACATGGCCCAGTTGCTTTAGGCTTTCTTGGCCACTGCCTTACTAGACTATGAGCTCCTTGAAGGGGCACCTTTGTCTTCTTTCCTCCCTGTTTACCCAAAGCCTAATATTCTATCTGGCATATGGTGAGTGCTCACTAAATATTGGCCAAATGAGTGAATGAATAAGTGAATGAATGAGTCTTCTCAGGCAGACTTGCTGCACATGTTCTTATTTCACCTCCTTTGGCAAAGAAAGATGCTTCAACAATCCTAGGAAGGCTACTTGGGATGGTGATGAAGCAGTGTGACTAGCAGCACCATCTTTCTATTGATCACATTTAGCTCTCCCTATGCCTCAGTTCTGGATGACTAGGAATGTTAATTCTGTCAGTGACTTTCTCAGTTGAGAGAGGTAATCAAATCAATTTGATCCAAGTTACATCTCTATAAAACAAGTAATGTTACTGATCTGTTACACAACTGTATCCACAATGGCAGGTTTTTCTTTTACTTCTGAGGTTCGCAATAAATGGATTATAAACATATACATTATCAAGTTACTTTCTTTTAGATTGATCTTATCTTCTAGTTCGTTGTAACTGAAGGCTTCAGTGTTGTAATTTAATATGAAGATTTGGGTACACAACGCATATCAGTAAAACAACTGAGTTGTTAACTAAATTTAATAATGATCTATCTTTTGCCTTCTTTTTATTCTATTGCCACTCTGCTAGTCCAGGTCCTTACCAACTCTCACCTCAACCATCACAATAGCTTCCCCACTGAATCCACTGTCTCCTGTCTCTTCCATGCAACACCCAACACCGGTCCCTCCTACTGACTGCCAGAGTGATCCGAGCACAGACAAGACCCAGCATGTAGTACCTCTGCTCAAAACATTTCTCTTGAAGGTGCTTATAATATAAAGTCCACACTCTTTAGGGTGGTATACAAAGAAAATCAGTTCTGGACTAGGATCCAAACCCAACTTACTTTACAACCTCTTCTCCTGTTAATACATTGTAAAATCAGCCAAATCAGAATTTCTGAATTACTTTAGCATCGGCAACACTTTACTCATGGTAGTCCTTTTATTTTAACTTGGCATTTCCTTTCCTCCCACTCTGTCAAAATTCAAATCCAAGCTCAATGCCACAATACCTGAAAAATATTTTTTGACTGATTCCTTTATTGAGCTTCCCTTATTGCTTCAGTAAAATGTATCTTGTCCTCGTTGGTGTTTCCATGGTGCTTGAATATCTGTAATAAGCTAATCATTCTGTTACAATACAAATAATTACATACATTTAACTCTTCTACTAGGTTTGAGCTCCCTGAGAGCTGACCTCTGTCTTAATGACTTTCGGATGCACAGTGGCGTTAAGAGATGATACGTACACATATCTCCTGGGGTGGAGGCAGGGCTTTTTGGGCTACCTTTCGTGATATGAGATTTCAAGTTCAGAAAATAGTGTTGTTTGTTTTCCCACGGACATGGTTCAATCAGTCAATTCATATTACCAGAACTCATCAGAGAATGTTTTATAAGTTTCAAGGCTAACTTATTAATTTGTTTTGGAGATATACTTATGTCCTATATCTGGGTCATCATCTTCTAGATGTGAAGGAAATTGGAAAATGAAATTAGTAACCAGAAGGATGCTCTTCAATGTAGAGCAAAGAGTTTGGTGGGATATTTCACTCAGCCTAGGGGAAAGTTTGAAGAAGTTCTTTATTCTCGTATAGAATATAGTTATCTAGTAGCTGAACAGTTTTTTTTTTTTTTTTTTGCCTGAAACAAGGTCTGCATCCCTTGGATATATGAACTGTGAGACACAAACTCTTCCTCTTTGCCCGTATTTTTTTTCTAGATGCTGCAGCTTTTTTATTTTAATAAGACAACAATTATCTTAGACACATTATAGTAAAATTGGTAGCTGCATAATTCCCTCTTTGCATTAGTCAATTGACTTAAATTGTAGTCAAAGGCATATTTGCTCTGGTGACTGAATCCTGGAGACAACTTGGGCTTCTTACTGGAGATCTGGAGTCACTGTGGTCTCATTTGTAAACATGTTTATAGGAAATCTCTGAAGTTTTCTACTTCTGGAGATGACTATATTCATCCATTTCATATTGGGTCTCCTTTTGCATTTCAGAAGGTGATTCCTGATTCTTGGCTGTATCCTCTGTGAGGCTTTTCGACCACGGTTATCCTTCCATACCCCCATGGCCCATGGCCCATGGGTTGTATTTTACACACCATAGATATTTAAGAGTCTGATAAAATACTACTAGTTGGTTTGTATTTTGAAACAATGAGATAATTACATATAGATAAAAATAAGTATAAAAAAATACATGTACTGGCATTTAAACTAACTTTATATGATTTTTCTTAAAGGAGAAGGAATTCTAGGCTAGACCAAGGAATAGCCTTCAGCACATTCCTTTCTGCCATACATGTCACAGTCATTCTGCAATTTAGCACAAAACTTGTCACTGTTGGAAAGATTTTCTTAACCTCTCCTTACTGAATCAGGATGAATTTGTTTACCCTTATTTGTAACACTCTCATTGCATGTACTTAATTCATATTGTCTCAAGCTTTTTGAAACTCTGTTAAAGGATTTTTAAGTTGAGGTAGAAGACAGCCTTTCTCTGTGGTGACTTTAAAACGATATAATTATTGCTGATTGTTTAAAGCTAGTTAACATATAATAAACAGGACTTTGCTTTTACTTATAAATTGATCAGGAATATCAGTAGTAACTCATAAAATAAAATGGAGAAAACCCCTTAAAGCATTTAATAATATATCCACATTGTAAAGAACAGCCTAATGAAAGGAAAACAAACAAAAAAAACTTACATTCTCATCTGCTAAAACATCAAGTAATGTTCACATATAATGAGACAAAAACATCCTGTCTTGTTTGACACATGTCACAGCTGCATGTTGATTCATTTGGAATGGACAACATTTCTGAGGCTTAGGCTCCTGAGAGAGAATGCCCTTCTTCTCCCCTTAATGAGAAACCAGAAGATGCAGTTCTGAAGGCCTCAGAATTGTCATAACAGGGCATAGAACAACAGATGATCCCTTAGGCAGACTAATCCTATGTTATTTAATACCAAAAGAAAAACTGTCAACTGTTTCAGGGAAAACATAGAGCCCGGAACTGAAGAATTGATGAGTAAACATGAGAGAAATTGATTTCAAAATATTTAGTTTGAAATGTATTTTAATTTTTCAGTCTAAACACACATTGTTACTGATTTGGAATCTTAAACCACTGTTTGTATTTTAAAAATAAGTTCTTTGGAAATTGCTAGGAAGAAAACTCTCTCAGGAGGACATTCACCAACAATTTTTAAATGAACCAAAATAAAGAAAAGCATTATAATACATTAGTTTGAGTTATTTTTCGAGTGTTAGTGTGTGTGAGCAACAGGTCAGAAGAAGCAACCTCTTCAGAAATTTAATAAATGTATTTGGAAGGTATGGCATTTTCCCAGAATTTGAAATATGGTAGGTTCATCTTGAACCTTCTCTAAGGGAGTTTAATTGCTTATTTAAGAGGAGAATCTCATTATAGTCGTAATGTTATGGTGAGATTCCACTATGAAATACTTTTCTTCTTTACAAATAGAAGTTCTGCTTTTCATTAACATGTCTTTTTTTTATATATAAGTAGCCATAAAATTTAAAATAAAAGGAATACATGTTCCTCATAGAAAACACAAATAGTATAAATACTCATAATGTACGAAATGTACTTCTTCCAATTCCACTTCCCAGAAATCATTACTATTACCAGTTAGATGAACAGCTATTCACCTTTCTCTCTATGTATGTAACATACCTGCGTTTACATACGCATAATTATTTTTACTCAAATACAGCAGTGTTGAAATATTGTTTTGAAATTTGGCATATCAAAATTTTAAATCAATTAAACTGAAAGATAGATTTCAATCAATGGCCAAAACAGACAAACAAACAAAACCTATATTATTTTCTAAGGGTTTGTCTCAAGGAGGAAAAAGAAAAAAAAGAGCTGTTGTGGTGTTATTTCACATTATAATAAGAAAATTTCTTATAGAGGTCAGTGAAACAAATGATGAGAAAAAAAATTATGGTAAATATTTTAAAACTAATTTACTCAACTAAAATTAAATGCCTATTATGTATGAAGGACAGTGCTAGGTTTTGCATGTTCGGGAATAAAAGATATGATCTGGGCCTCAAGCAGCTAATAGCCTAGCAAGATGGATAGAAAAGGAAAAAACAATTACAGAAGAGTATTAAGCAGGGAGCCCTGGAAACACAGAAGCAGGACATCCCACCCAGTGGACGTAAGTAAGGAAGGGTTCCTAGTACTTAAATATTTTTAGCTTTGAGTATTTGCAGGACTTCAAAGAGACAATTTGGCACCTTGGTTAAGATTGCTTTCCCATTTACAAGCTATATGTCCTTGGGTGAACACTCTTAGCCTCAGTTTCCTCATCTATGAGGCAGGGATACTCGCCTCCTAGGATTATTGTGAAGAATAAATGAATCCATATGTTTAAATGTTTAGAACAGTGCCTATTCTAAGCAGTATCCCTATGATGAGTACTTAATAAATATTATTCACTATTGGAAGCTCGGTTGGCCATCAGGCAGTAGAATATACAAGTCTGTTGTTTAAGAGGGAGATCTAAAATGGTTACATAGTTTGGAGCTCATCAGCATTTATGTGCCAGATGAAACCATGGATGTAATTGAAATCAACCACAGGGAATATCAAGCATAAGAAGAGAGGAAAGGCCAGAGCCAAAGGGAGCACAAACTCACAGAGGTATGGGTGAAGGAGATGGACCCTAGAAGGACTCTACCGAAGAGTAGCCTGATAGGAAGGGTGGAAAATCAGTCAAATATTGGATTCATGAAAATCAAGGAGGACGAGAGTTTCAAGCAGTGGTTACTAATGTCAGGTATGACAGAGATGTCAAATTGTGTACTGACAAAAACATTTCCACTTAATTTGAGAACTAGGAGGTCATTAGCGAGCAACGTCATTGGAAACAGGTTGGAAGCAGATGGTCATGGGCTGAGAATGGGAAAAAGAGAAAGCTACTAGTAGAATAATGTGAGAATCTTTACTATAGAAAGTAAGAGGAAGGGAGGCAGCTAGAAGTCAAGGAAAAGTTTTGTAAGATGGAAGAGATTTGAGCATGAGGTAAAGAGTAGAGAAGTAGAAGATGGAGGAGAGAGTATGAAATTAGTGAAGCCCAATCCGTGAAGAGGAGAGTGAAGATGTATTTAGTCTTGAGCAAGGAAGATGGGTTGAAATATGGATAAAGACAAGAAAATACAAGTTAAGGACACTCTTTCTGCAAAGACAAAATTTTTCTTTAAATGGTAGGATGGTAAGTGGTAAGGACCTTGCATTATGGGACTTAAATACATTCATGAGTATTTTAATCTGAGGGAAATGAGAGAGGTGTCTGACCAGGGACAGTTACAAAATTTGTTATCCCTTGTTGATGCCCTGATAATTTTGGAGACCCTGACTTTTCTGTGAAACAAATCAATAGGGTGTGTGCTTTCGTCCTGCAGTACCCAGGAGCCTGGCTATGGGAACAGAAGCATAAATCTTTGGATTTATTCAGGGTTAGGGTGGAGTGGAAGGTAGTAATGGGAAATGATGGATCATGGGCTACACGCTGTTCAGGGAAGGAAATGAAAAAAGCAGACTGATAGTGTGAAAAAAATAGAGGGATTAAGGGACTGGAGGATTTCGACGACGCGGAATGACACTCGTAATGAAAGCCAGGTAGTGAGAGAGTGAAATAATGGGATATTTGGGCCAGAAAAACATAATGAAGTTTATGATTCCAGAAGTGGGATTGTGGTAATATGGATGAGGGCTGCTGAAGTGGAATAAAGTCAAAGTCCAATAAATTGGCATGAACTTTAAATTCTAAAAGAGGATTTATTTGCAAGACTTGGTGCTACACATTAAGTCTTTTGTATTTTAAATTAGACAGGGTACCTCCTTTAAAGGAAAGGAGGATAAATTCACCAGCTGGCATTCCTTAAGAGGAAGTAATTTTGTTTACTACTGTATTTTGTGTTATTAGTGCTGAGTCCAAGGGCTGCCAATAAAAGAAACTTCGTAAACATTTGTTGAATAAATGAACAAATTAGTGAATAAAATAAAGGCCGGCACTAAAGCTCATTAATACCAATTCATGATTCTCCCTCTTAAAAGATTGAATTTTATTGTTAAGATTTCTTTTTAGTTTGTTATCATGGTGGAGAATACAGTGAATTCAGAAGTCATTTGGAATTGTAAAATATTATTTTTCATTTAAGCTGAAATTTCCTAGTGTTAGACTTACTGAAACTGATAATCATTTTGTGTTAATCTGATGCAAAAGTGATACCTATAATCCCACGTGTGTTTGAGCTATACAGCATAGCCTTCTAAAATACACAGATGTGCCATATAAGTGTCCCATCTCACCCCAAAGCAATAAACATTCTCATCATGTTTGACTTCACTGCCTTGAATCCAAACAGAAGGATTCAGGAGTGTAGAGTAATTAAAACAGTATTTATAAAAGTTTGTGAATGCTGCACCCAATTGCTTATTTTACTTGAGACAGAATTTACAAATGCAGAATACAAATGAGACAGAAGGAATTTTATGGATGTTTTAGAATGTGCCACAGCTTATATGGCTATAAAATGGGAAAGTCTTTAAAATACATTTTGATCGCAAATATATGATTAACTTTCTCTATCTCCTTTTTTTTCTTTCTTTCTTTTTTAAAAAACTTATTCTTTTCAAGATATATCATTAAACATGCCAGAACTCTGAAGGATAAATCTCAGGCTTAGAATACTACCACAAATAATTATGCTTTTTCTTCTACTGAAAGATAACGCAAATTAACCTTTCCTAGATATTTCTAAACATCTAGAGCTTTTGCTTAAATATTCTGCGTTGGTCTCTTGTTTTTAAAGAGAAATCTGGGCTAAGATCTCCATTGAAGTTGGTGAGAAAAGAGTCACTGGATATAAATTATACATTTTGTAACTATATGTGGTGATGGATGTTAGCTAGGCTTATCGTGATGATCATTTTGCAATACATACAAATACAGAATCATTATGTTATACATCTGAAACTAATATAACATTATATGTCAATTATACTTCAATAAAACAAACAAAATAAGCTAGAAGGAAAAGATAACACAAAACATATAAATTATACACACATACACCTATGAGAAAATGTGGAACTAAGAGAATTGCTGATTAAATCTTAAATTGTTCTTTAAAAAATTAAAAAATCATTTAATGTAAACTTTTGCCCAGGAATCATCAAGACCCACAATATTCACTTCTTTGCATTATCTTAAATTAAAAGTGAATTGACACTAATTTTCTACTGGGCTTTTTAGCAAAATAGTTAATGTTCCTTTATATCACTGGAATGATTTACCATTTATCCCAGCATCACTCAGCTATTGATAATGTTTATAGAACATGTTGCTTAAGGGGACAAGATACCGTATCCAAATACTTGGAAGAATTTCTCCCCCCTTTTGAGGGATTGATCAGCTGTGCTGGCCTAATGATTGTTTATGGAGTGATAATCTGGGAGTACTAGCTGTGCTTGCACTGTAGACATTGAAACTCTTATTTTAATGTTTTATATTCCATCCACTTCCAAAAAGGTTGGAAGCAAATTGTAAAATTTGGAGGAATGAAAAACATCACTCAAATATACAGTGACCAGGAGTTTTCATACAAGGAAAAAAAACCTATTTCAAATTTTTGGACAGTTTTCATAGATAAACTCCACAAAGGCATATATTTATTTAATTATGTTTAATGTTTTTTAAAAAATATTAAGCACAAATCCAGTTACAATTTTTAAAGACCCATTAATATTTCTAAAAATGACATGTATTTAGGTACTTAGAACATGCTTCCAGTATTTTATAATGAAATTTAGTGTCTTTGCTTACTAGTTTGGCACCATAATGCTTTTTTATCATTGATCTTTGAAAACAATAATTAATGCATTGTTTTTGCTAATTATTCTCGTAGTTAGAAATTTACAAATAACGAAAGCTTTCACTTAGATTTTACAAATTTGTATTAAATGTAAAGTTTCTTTTTTTTAAATTAGGAACAGAAATGATAAAAATATGTTCATTTTAATCAACATTTTGTCTCTAAAGTTAAATATAAATAAATGACATACTAAAGCTGGAAAAGTCAGATTAGTTCTTCTAGCATCTTTTTATTAAGCATTTGAATTTTCCTTGAAAAATACCAGGGTTGAAACGCCTTTTCTGTATCTCCTTAACTCTATAACCCAAATTCTCTGACTTAAATTATATGAATTAAATTCTCTGAACATCAGTTTCTTCCTCTGTAAAAAGATTGTAGCAATAGCTACCTCTTAGTGCTGTGAAAATTAAATGAAGTAGAACTTTTACAGTATTGATGTGTTGTTGGCCTTCAGGCAGTGTTAGTGTAGCCAGAGATTAAGGAACAGATTGGTAGTAATGGAAGGAGCGTAAACCATCATTCCCTGCTTATTGCATGCCATGCCACAGACACAAGAGGATTCTAAACTTGGGCTTTCTGAGCATTTGACAAGGCTTCAACAGAGTGCTCTCCAACTAACTTCCAACTGCTAGTGTCCTCATTTCTGTGCCTGAGAGTTTTTCTCCAAAAGGGGAAAGCCACCCTACAACTAAAGCTGGCTGGAAGTGCAGGGGAATTAATACCTCTGGGTGCACCCCTTAGACATTGTGGATGGGAGTTAGCGTACCTCAGTTGCCCTCCTTTGGAAGGACACTTGCCCTAAGCTCTAGTTGCCCACGGCATTATCTGGCTCCATGATGTAATCTTTACTGGGTTTTCTTGTCTCACGTCCCTACTCTGTATTGGTGATTTCTCCACTTCTCAAGTGAACTATTCGCACACAAATCCTTGTCTCAGGGTGTGCATCTGAGGAAATCCAAACTTACAGCAAATTAATGTAAATTGAACAATCGCTTCTTCTGCCATTCAGCTAAGCTCAATATGAATTATGCTAATTCGATAAATGCTGCAAGAAAGTTAGACATAGAATTCAACCAGGACACAGATGAGGGAAGAATTAATTATTAATTTTTTCCGGGGCTCAAAGAGGTTTGTAGGGAGCTGGGGATATTTGACCTGTGTTTGGAGGATGAGAAAGAGTTCATAAGCATCAGAACTAGAGAAAGGCAGCCCAAGCAGAAGAAATAGCATGAGCAAAGAATAAGAAGTGAAAGGCATGCAATATTCTGAGAATGATGAGCAGCCCAGTGTGGTGAGAGAGAAAGGGGCAATCGGCCCAGGGAGGAACGGCTGCTGATAGCGCTGGGGCCACACTGAAAAATTTCCCTATGTTAACTTATATGTTAGCTTTATTCTTTTGGTAGTGGACAGGCATGAAAGTTTTTAAAGATAACAATAAGTGGACTACAGTTGTGCTTAAAAAGAGCAGGGAATGAATTGGGATAGGACATGACGTGGGCAGGAAAATCATTTAAGACACTATTGCTATAATGTAGAAAGATAATGAGGTTTTATTTAGTACAATGGCAATTTGAATGGAAAAGAGCTTATTGATGCTAGAGGTGTTTCAGCTAAAGAATAAAGAGGATTGGAAAAACAGTGATGAGAGAAGAGTCTAAGATGACCTTAAAGTTTCTAGTTTAAACAAATATTTGGATTGTGATACTTTTATTGCCCTCTTAGGGAATTCAGAAGAAAGTGAATATTTAATTAAGAACTGATAATGTGGGTAATTTTAGATATGATATTTCCATGTAGAGTGAATTAAGGTGGCAGAGTAGGCAGGGAAATGCAATATCACCAATAGATCGGGACAAAGATGTTCCTGCCCTTGGCCCTCTGCTTCCAAGGGCCCTTCTTTACTGTCGTGCTCCCTCCATGGGACAAGGGGTTGAGTCCACCTAGAGCCTACATCCCTTGCCCCTGGGAATATGGAATCCTGGAATTCTCTGTTCAGATGCCCCCAAGCACATTTCAGGGTCTGTACAGGCCTTTAACCAACGTCTTTCTTCCCAAGAGTAGACCATAATGCCCCGTTACACATATATATGCCCAAGGGGTTGCCAATGGTTAGCTATTTGCTGTGGGCATAAGGGGCAGAACTGGGACATACAGGCTGAAGTGTCCACACAGGGCACCTCATGGTGCAGGCTGGAGCTAATGGTGGGAGGAGAAGGAGGATAGGCCATAAAATGAGGCAGGGTGCCAGAGACCAGGGATTAGGAACAAACTCTTCCTGTGCTATCAAGTTCTGGTGCAGAACTTTGAGGAATCCATAGATTCTAAATTCAAACTTGGCTTATCTGAGCATTATGAAACATATTTTTCAAGGTAGGAGAGCGTAAGTATTTTATTTAATAGTTTGAAAGCTTGATTTATGACTTTTAAATATTTAGACAAATGATACATGAGTTTCCATTTGCATTCTTGGTTCAGGCTCCACAAATGTTAGGAGCAAATCTAGTAAAATCAACAGATTTGTGTGATGACAGAAGCCTATGTTAGATTACAGCAGTTGAAATGGAAAGGAAAAGAACCTAATAGGCACTTTTTAAGGTGCATTTAACCATCAATCTCGGATTTATTTAAAGATGAAATTGGGCCTCAAAAGTATATTTTGTTTATAGTCAGCAACAAAAAACAATGATTATAGAGTTTGAAACCAATATACTAAATTCAGTTTACTTTTCTGTCCTTAGATTACATATTGTATGTTTTCTGTTTCAAATTTTGTTGTATTAATCTATATGAAACCGTATGGAACACTATGGTTAATATGATAAAGATACTATGTTATTCACTTTGGGCTCATTTCTCTGGATACCAAATAACCTTTAAAACCTCCTATTATAGAATTGATGGGAAGGAGGCTTTATCAAGCTAGATTAATAAATTTTATCTAAGAATATAGGACAAAAATATTACCTTTTTTACCTGTAGAAGATATGCAGAAAACCTGGAAAATTAGGTGTTTTCATATCTGGCTAAGCACAAGTGATGACCCTACCTTGCTCTTTGGAAAATATATATGTCATCTCTGGGACACATTTATCTCACGGAAGAAAAAGCCCAGCAACACCGTAAAAGTGTCTTTAAACAGAGTGAAGCTTCTCTCTTCGAAGATTGAAAGTCATTTATCAGCAGTGGGATCTATATTGCTTGGAATTTTTTTTGGTGTTGCATGGAATTCATTTTCATCATATTGTGCATCTAGTTTTTCTAGATTTACACATTTACACATGTGAGTTTGTTTTCTTGGATTTGACTTCACAAAAAGTACCACCAGATCTTCAAATTAATCTCGCATCCTGAGTAAATTAAAGCAGGCTGCCCAGTTTACTGTGTGTCCAGCTGGCTGAAGGCTTACACAGGAAAGGGACACAAGGAGATTCTGTGGTAGGTATAAGATAAACATGCTCTTGTTTATGTTTTGCTGATACTCTGGTTGTTTAGAAGTCGGGGAATTTTTTTCCTTGCTTTGGGCTGTTCTTTTAAAAAACCAAACAATCATCCAGTGCGCCTTATGGCTTTGATCTTTGTTTTTGTATTTTGTTATATGAGGCTCAAAGTCTTACAGTTTGTTGTGTTTCATACTTTTTCAGATCATCCCCTCTCTACACATATTACCCACAGATGGTTGGAAGTAAAAAATAAAGGAAAGGTAGAGTGTCTTAAAAATTGACATCTCCCATAAATCCTGGGAGATTGTTGTATAAATATTGGCATACTTTTGCAGGTGCTAAAATAGAATTCTGTGACCTTTCACCTGGCATAATTAGCTTCCTTTTATTACCCAGTGTTTATCATATCTTTTCATAACCTTTGTTTTTCACAAGAGTGCCGTTGGGACCAAACTGAGTAAGTTGTACAGACACCTGCATGCCACAAGGCAAACACCAAACCTCTTTCTGGCCCCAGGACAAAGGTCCTACAAGCCGACTCTGCAAATTCCTCCAAATGCTAGAGTGATAAATCATGTGATGATATGTAGTCAGTCTCTGGAGGAATGTTACAGCAATTTGCTAATTTTGACACTCACAGAAAAGTTAGTTCCGTGGGTGACTTAAAAATGTAAGCTTATGCTTTTAAATTCAGTTAGAAACACTGCGTGTATACGTTTGTGTGTGTGTCTACCTGGCACATATTTTAATAGTCTCTGGAATCTAGTAGCTTCTCAATAGAACGTGGGCTGAACTGAATTATTAGTATTACAAATCTTTTGAAGTTTTGTGTCAGAGAGACAAATAATATTTACCTTTAAAATATGCAGGTCCAATGATACTGGTGTATTTCTTGAGCACACGCTTATGCTCAGCATGACAGCACAACATATCTAGATTTAAAATATTTAATATTAAATTTCGATTTAATGTCTTCTCACTATAAAATATTGTAAATTGTCTTCCTCTGATGCTCTTGTGGCCATTGACAAAGAAGTAAATTAGGTGAACCCAAACTTTGAATGAAAATTGCATTCTAAAATATTTTTCTACCCTGAATGCTATCATATAAATGTGTGACCTTCAGACTTAGCATTTTCCCCTTACAACCTTCTATTGAGATAACCTAATGGGAAGCTTGCTGGCAAAGGAATCTGGGAAATGTAGTTTGCAGAGTCATAGCCCAAATATCACAGAGTGGAGTAAGACAGTAAGATTCTCTTATCTTCTCTTGAAAAAAGGGAGCTACAGAGTCTTACTGGTCACATGATCCATCGCTGGGCAATAGTCATGAAATCCACCTCAAAAGAGGAGGAGTCATATGCAGAAGAAGATATGGCTTTGCTCTAAAAATCTTGGGTCTGTACTTTAATTCTTCTTTTTAGGCTTTTGAGAATCTCTACACAGCATCTTTATTTCCCACTTCAAGTACCATTAAATCTGCTGAACCATAAGGCCCAAGTGGCAGAGCAGCTTATACAGAAGCCTAGACCTGCTGCAGAATATTCCCTTTCTCTGAGCCTCACTGAAATTTGGCAGCTTTATGGGTTACTTGGTATACGGATTGGCATAGCACACTCTAATATGTTACATGTTGTTTCTAAAATCAAATGAGGGCTATGGATCCCTGTGACTCTTCTGTAGCAATAATCAGTGCAAGGTGCAACAACTGGTCTTTTACTTTAGAAAGATTTCCAGACATGCTCCAGCCCAGTGGACCTCTAGAAACTTCATGGTGGCAAGTCTCTGAATTTTTATGGGTTTATTTCCCATCTTATGGCATGCATGTGTCTTACAATGATAGTTGCTACTTTTTGCTTATCTGGTCCAATAAACATGATGTCATCAACGTAATGGATGAGATTTTCTGTGAGATGCCGAGATAATTGCGATTTCTGCAGACTAAATTACGTTAGAGAGCAGGAGAGTTAAGACAGCCCTGAGATGAGACAATGCAGGTGTGTGTTTGCCAATTCCGGATGAGAGTGAGCTGTGTCTGATCATACTTGAAGGTTGGTATAGAGAAAAAAGCATTTGTCAAATCAATTGCTGTGTACCAGGTGCCAGGATTTGTGCCTATTTGTTCCAGTGAGATACACCAATAGTATCTCACAGCTGCAACTGGAGTTGCCACCTGATCAACTGTTGTTCTCCAAGATGCATCCACCACCTGCACAGGTCAAACAGGCAAGTTGAATGTGGATGTAATAAAAAACCACCTTGCATTTTTCAAGGCTTTGATGGTGGCACTAATATATTCAGCTTACTCAGATGTGGGGTTTTGTGTTTGGTTTTCTAACCTGATGGGGAGAGAAAGTTCCAGGAGCTTCCACTTGGCTCTTTCTACCATAATAACTCTCCCTCTGGTAACCACAACTGTGACGATTTCAGCCAGTTGATGAGTACGCATATTTCAATTATATATTCAGGAACTGATAAATAACTGAGTCCGTCTGAGGAGTAATATATGTGGGGCAAAGCTCTGTTTATAACAACCGCCATAAGCCCTGCTTTGGTGAGCCACACGGCATTTTGAGTGTTTTAGGTCATCCCGCAGAAGTGAAATGGATACCCCCCTCCCCCTCAGAATTTGGTTTGGATATTGAGACTGATGACATCTCACTCACACACACACACGCACACTCCAAGAGAGAAGAGAGTTTGGAAAGGTTTATTACTCACTAATGAAGCTTTCTGGGGAGAGTATAGCAGGCCGCCCAAGCTGGTCTGAAAATGGCTTGAAAGAGCAAGGAGAGGAGACTGGCTTTGGGTTTTTATGGTGGTTAGCGGGTGGGGTCAGAGGGTGCGCTTCTGCCTGTAGTTTGAACCTCCTGCTGGTACCAAAGGAGGGAACACCTTGGGATTTCTTATTAGCTCGCACAAAGGCAGGGAAGAAGGGAGGAGGTAGAGGTGAGGCTTAAAAGCTGTCAGAAGTCAAACATTAACAAATGGAGTCAGACTCTTTATCACATTGGATCTCTGGGTATTAGTATCAGCTAATCCTCCAAAGGCCAAGTGTTTCTTATTCCCTCATGCACATCTTTTCCTTTGGAGAAAGGTTTGAAAAAAGATTTACCATGGTATTTTTGTGGCTGTGTTGCAAGTTCTGTTCTTGAGGGGACCCGGTCTTCCCTTTGGTCAAGGAGCTCTGGGTTTTGCTGAGGTCTGGGAACCAGGTGAGAGGTCAGTGTCCTTCCCTGTATTCAATTTTCTGCTCATCAGCTCTTGGATATTTTGTGTTACACAAATAAAAATATTATGTGGATAATATTTTAGTCAAGTGCCTTATTTTTTCTTTAATTGGACATTTTCATCTCTTATTGGCGTTTTTTTTTTTTGCAGGGAAAGATTTGCCCCAAGCTAACATCTGTTGCCAATCTTCTTCCTTTTTTTTTTTTTCCTCCCCAAAAGCCCAGTGCATGGTTGTATATCCCAGTATAAATTCTTCTAGTTCTTCTATGTGAGCCGCCACCACAGCGTGGGAAATGACAGACGGGTGGTATGGTTCCACGACCAGAAAATGAACCCAGGTTGCTGAAGCGGTGAGAGGGCCGAACTTTAACCACTAGGCCATCTGGGCTGGCTCTCAAGTATGTATTTTGTTTCCAAGGACACCATGGTCAATTAGCCATAGCAGAGATTCCTGCGTGTTAGGTCGTTCTGATTACTACTTGTCCCTGCTGTTTATTACAGTAATTTCATCCACTTTTTCTCTAGTGGTTCAGTGCTGCCAAGTGGCCCCTGCCACTCTAGGATCCCATCATAGCCATTGATATCAGGGAGCCCATCTCAGCGGTGATGTCTCTCATTGTCATCCCCAGCCTATAGAGGGCACCACCACAGAACTTTTGAGAATTATTCTGATGTTCACTTCACTGGTGTATTTCTTCATATCTTAGTGGAGGAAGGGTCTTAGCTTTATTGATGGATGGATGAGGTTAGATGTGTAAGCTGCATGTGGAAAATTCATTTAAAGAATTTTTTTTTTCATAAAATGTTGTAATACATTTTAAGAAAAGCTTAAGAAATTTTGGATTCCTTCTTCCTCATTTCGCTAGGGATAGCTGGCATCTTGACTTCGTTGACTATAGGCCATGATTAATTCTTGATTTTTTTAGTCAGCCAACCAAGAACCTTGTTAGAGCCATTTCTCAGTTACTTGAGCTAACACATCAAATCTAGAATCTCTGGTAAATGTGTGCATATCAATAAATTCAACTAATCCAGTTTTTTTTGTTTTTAAATAACTTCCTCGAGTTATAATTTACAAACAGTAAAATTCACATGTTTTAATCTACAGGTACATTACTTTTGACAAATGTCTATGACTGTGTAACCACCACTTCAATCAAGAAATTTCCCTGGTGAACCCTCATACACAGCTGGTGGGAATGCAAATTGGTGCAGCATCTATGGAAAACGGTATGGAGATTCCTCAAAGAATTAAAAATAGAGATGCCCTATGATCCAGCCATCCCACTACTGGGAATCTATCCAACGCACCTGAAATCAACAATCCAAAGAGGCTTATGCGCCCCTATGTTCATTGCAGCATTATTCACCATAGCCAAGAAGTGGAAGCAACCTAAGTGTCCCTCGACTGACGATTGGATTAAGAAAATGTGGTATATGTATATACAATGGAATACTACTCAGCCATAAAAAAAGACAAAATCGTCCCATTTGCAACAACATGGATGGGCCTGGAGCGTATTATGTTAAGTGAAATAAGCCAGAAAGAGAAAGACAAACACTGTATGATCTCACTCATATGTGGAATATAAACCAACACATGGACAGAGAAAACTGGACTGTGGTTACCAGGGGCAGTGGGGGTGGGGGGTAGGCACAAGGGGTGAAGGGAGTCATATATATGGTGATGGACAAACAAAAATGTACAACCCAAAATTTCACAATGTTAGAAACCATTAAAACATCAATTAAAAAAAAAAAAAAAAGAAATTTCCCTGGTGTCCTTTGCAGTTAATCTCCCCAACTCCCTGCCCTAGGCAATTACTGATCTGATTCTATCCCTATAGTTTAATTTTGCCTGTTCTAGAATTTCATTTAAATGGAAGCATATAGTGTGTACTATTTTTTTGTCAGGTTTCTCAGTATTATTTTATGTTTTTATTCATTTGTTCCTTCTTAAGGAGTATTCCATTGCACAGATACATCAGAGCTTGTGTAGCCATTCATTAGGTGGTGGGCACTTGGATTATTTCCAGGTTTTGGATATTCTGAGTAATGTTGTAAACATTCACTTACAAGTATTCATGGACATATGTTTTCGTTTCTTTTGACTAAATACCTAGAAGTGGAATTGCAAGAAATCATGTGGTAAGTGGTTCGGGGTAGGTGGGGGAGAGAAGACTGACAGCAGTGGGATAGAGCAATGGGTGGGTTTAAATTGCCCCTTGGAGCTAGAATTCACAGGAATTGGTATGTGACTGGATGTGGGGAATGACAGAGGGCTCCACTTGTAGACAAGTGATCCTTGAGGATCACTCTAGGTTTCTGGCATGCGTATCTAGAAGGGAAAACTGGAAAGGAAGCAGATCTGAAGGGGAGATCAATGCTAGTTTGCAAGTTTGCTCCCCAGATGAGACGTAGGGATTAGAAATGTAAATCTGTGAACAGATGAGATCACCTAGGCCAGAGAGAAAAGCACAGATGCAGTGGAAGACTAAGGGCTGAGTGTAGGGACTGACCGATACTCCTACAGATGCATCAACAATAGACCGCCGTCTAGTGTGCACCCCACCACCTCAACACTCAAAGATGACCTGGTCTCCTACTTCCCTGGGGAGTGACCTTCTCATATCATATCTTCTTCCCAGTCTTTGCTGTAACCAATTTGGAATCAAAACACTCTTGACGCTTCCCCTCACACACAAACCTCTCTTCTGTTTTTCATTAATCTCTCCTGCTCCTCTCAGCTTTGACTGTCTTCTCTTGCCATTGGAACCTGAAATGTTGATTTATCCCCGAGTTTCATCCTGGAGCTTATTTCCTTACTTTTTTTTGCATCTGCACCCAGACTTAATAAGCATATAAACATAAACAGAATTCTTCCTGTCTCAGCTTTTTACTGAGGCTACAGATTTCAAGAGCAAAACAAAAGCTTAAATACCCCAAACTGAAGCACTAGACTACCTATTCCAGATTCGCTAAAAAATTATGAAATGTTTTTTTCTGCTTTCAGTGATCACGTTTCTCCAGCCTCCAGGAGGATCGAGTTTGAGGTGTTGGAGGAAAATTTCCTTGAAGATGGTTGAGGGAGCACTAGAAGATGGTACTTTCTCCATTTTTACCTCAAACCACATGAGATGGTTTGCCATGTGCCATGTAGACTGAAATGTTAGGATACAATATATTTAAGGACATTAGATACAATATTTCTTAAAGTAATATAGTATTAAAAGTAGCAAAGTATTATAAATGCAGGAGGTTGCTATGTCTGGGAGTAAAATGTTTTTGCTGTCATAAATGCCCTTTTTGTTTATAAGTCACTACAGAGGCTAAAATAGCTTCCTCCTCCCCCGCCCCCCTTTTACAGCATGAACTTTTCTGCGGTGGTATGTGAAATGATTGGTATAATTTATTAGATTGGTATACAAATTGACAAACACACATTGTGCCATTTTCAGTAACTCATTGTTTACAAATGTTTTGCTCTTGATTTTTATTTAGTATGTACAATAACATGAAAGTGAAATGATTGGCTTTTGTATTTTCCCATTTGCCCCTTCCTTTGAATGAAGATCTGTACCATCATTTCACCTCTGTAAATGGGGCTGTTTAACATTTACACCTGGAAATATTTTGTAAAACAAGATTTTTTAAAAGTATAGTTGTTTAGAGACATCTGTGGCAAGTCTCTAAGTCTTTTACCTTCTAAGAATCTATGAACATTTTTGAGCAGCTAGATTTATAAAATAGTGACACATAGGTTTCTTTTCATTTTCTGATGAATCTTGGAAATTATTTTAGTGCTTCATATCACACAATATTTTAGATTGATTGATGTGGAATCACATTAACCTATAATCACATAGTGATTACACTGAAGGTAACATTTGTCATATATAGATTAAACTTGGTGATCAGAAAAGCGTTGGAGGCCAAGATTTGTCTTGAACACGATTCAGTTAGAAAAACGAGTTGTTGTCATTTAATAGTCAGGTGATTTCATAAACTATTTTTAAAATTTTCCCTTTTCTTAAAGAGGACCCAGCAACATTGAGTCTGCTTTATCATATGGCGAGTTGGCAGGAACTGCTCCTTTTAATCAGAACTTGTTGTATTTGGGTTGCACAGTCTTCACACGGCCTGGCCCCTCTTTTACCATCTACCTGGAACCTGTAGGCATTTGATATTTTGCCCCCTATATTGTCTAGGCCTGAATATGACGTAGATGTGTCTTGAACACAAGACCCGGTACTAGTAGAGACTTTTGAATTCTTTTTTCAAAGGCATTTTTCCCTCTCAGCAATTTTTATATTTGTTTGCTTCTAATGGAAAGTTCATTTAGACTTTAATTGAAGGGTTAGTGTCTAACAACGAAGTAGCAGAAAGAGAAATTAAGAATACCATCCCATTTACAATTGCAACAAAAAGAATAAAATACCTAGGAATAAACTTAACCAAAGAGGTGAAAGATCTGTACACCGAAATCTATAAAACATTTCTGAAAGAAATTGAAGAAGACACAAAGAAATGGAAAGATATTCTGTGCTCTTGGATTGGAAGAATTAACATAGTTAAGATGTCCATACTTCCTAAAGCCATCTATAGATTCAATGCAATTCATATCAAAGTTCCAACAACACTTTTCACAGAAATAGAACAAAGAATCCTAAAATTTATATGGAACAACAAAAGACCCCGAATAGCTAAAGGAATCCTGAGAAAAAAGAACAAAGCTGGAGGTATCACACTCCCTGATTTCAAAATATACTACAAAGCTATAGTAACCAAAACAGCATGGTACTGGCACAAAAACAGACACACAGATCAATGGAATAGAATCGAAAGCCCAGAAATAAACCCACACACCTATGGACAGCTAATCTTTGACAAAGGAGCCAAGAACATACAATGGGGAAAAGAAAGTCTCTTCAACAAATGGTGTTGGGAAAACTGGATAGCCAAATGCAAAAAAATGAAAGTAGACCCTTACCTTACACCATACACAAAAATTAACTCCAAATGGATTAAAGACTTGAATGTAAGACCTGAAACTGTGAAACTTCTAGAAGAAAACATAGGCAGTACGCTCTTCGACATCAGTCTTACCAACATCTTTTCAAACACCATGTCTGACCGGGCAAGAGAAACAATAGAAAAAATAAACAAATGGGACTACATCAAACTAAAAAGCTTCTGCACAGCAAAAGAAACCATCAACAAAATGAAAAGACAACCTAACAATTGGGAGAAGATATTTGCAAACCGTACATCTGATAAGGGCTTAATCTCCAAAATATATAAAGAACGCATGCATCTCGAAAATGAAAAAACTACCAACCCAATTAAAAAATGGGCAAAAGACCTGAACAGACATTTCTCCAAAGAAGATATACAGATGGCCAACAGACACATGAAAAGATGTTCAAAATCACTAACTCTCAGGGAAATGCAAATCAAAACTACAATGAGATATCACCTCACGCCCATCAGAATGGCTATAATTAACAAGACAGGAAACAACATGTGTTGGAGAGGATGTGGAGAAAAGGGAACTCTCATACACTGCTGGTGGGAGTGCAAACTGGTGCAGCCACTATGGAAAACAGTATGGAGATTCCTCAAAAAATCAAGGATAGAACTACCATATGATCCAGCTATTCCACTGTTGGGTATTTATCCAAAGAACTTGAAAACACCAATTTGTAAAGGTACATGCACCCCTGTGTTCATTGCAGTGTTATTCACAATAGCCAAGACTTGGAAGCAACCTAAGTGCCCATCAAGGGACGAATGGATAAAGAAGCTGTGGTATATATACACAATGGAATACTACTCAGCCATAAGAAACGATGAAATCCAGCCATTTGTGACAACATGGATGGACATTGAGGGTACTATGCAAAGTGAAATAAGTGAGAGGGAGAAGGTCAAATACCGTATGATTTCCTTCATTAAGTAGTAGATAATAACAATAATAAACAAACACATAGGGACAGAGATTGGATTGGTGGTTACCAGAGGGGAAGGGGGGAGGGAGGAGGGTGAAAGGGATAATTCGGTACACGTGTGTGGTGAGGGGTTGTAATTAGTATTTTGGTGGTGAACATGATGTAATCTATGCAGAAATAGAAGTATAATGATGTACACCTGAAATTTTTACAATGTTATAAACCAATGTTACTGCAATAAACAAAAAATTAAAAAAAAAAAAGAAACGTTAGTGTCATTTTTCTTAATTGTAATTCATTTTTGGATTTAAAATGTTCAGTTCTGAAAAATAATATATAAAATTCAAGAGATGGTTAGTTTAACTCAGTTTAAGCATTTTAAATATAAAGAATGATAAAGACATGCATTTTTAGTTAGCACAAAATGAATGCAAAAAAAATAGCAGGAATCATGTAGAGCATATAAGCATGGTACGCACTATTTGCGATGATGCCTATTCTAGGGTTGCTACTTAGAATTCTAAGCATTTGAAGGATGTGAATTGGATAAACCTGATTCTTATCCAAAATATTTGTATATATTATTTAAACATTATGAATATATATTGGATTTGTAATGTTAAAACTGGATTGAATTGTGTTAGCGTGTTACATGCATAGTAATTATTTCAAATATTTAAATCTAAAATTGGATAGATTGATTTTTACAATCTTCCTGAAAATGCAGATGGTTTCCTATTCATACTCAAGCCTCAATGAATTTTCCCCTGATATAAAAAAATATCATTTTGTTCTTTTAATATTTATGATCCTTAAACTACTCCTTTCCTTTCTGGAAGCAAAGATGATTTGTTTAAGCGTGATATCTATGCCAGTTTTTAAACAACTACACTATATCATAAAATTATTTTTAAGCATATGCAATTTCTGTGAGAGGAAATCATATCTATCTAAATTATACAAATTGCTACGTTGAATATTGTTGTCAAACATAGAGCATTAAATAATGTTTGATTTCTTTCTCTCAGAATATGATACAAGGATGTGTCCTTTAGACAGGGTGAGTGGAGAAGAGATGACAGAGCAATATGAAGGCCCAGCAGTCCCTTACTTGCAAACCCAAAGGAGAAAATTCCATTGAATAGCTATTGTTTGGTCAGATCTTCTCTTATGGAAAACTCCCACCTCATCTCTTACCACTTATCTTTTTAGAATAAAGGCTAAAAATGACTAAATTTATTTAGCAATGTGACAGCAAAGTTCAGCCAATATGTAATAAAGTGTTCGAATACTTAGTGCCCCTTTGAAGAGACGCAAAGTTAGCAGCTGGAAGTTGTGCTTTAGTGCGACATGCTGTGCTAGCTGCCTAACGGAAAACTAGAGAAATTTATTTTTTGTTTTTGGCATTCTCTTCTTCCTTGTCTCTTTCTTTATCCCAGATCCATTTTCTGTTTGACTCTTGGAAATTTTTCTCCTTGCTTTTATATGTAAGCATTTTGGGTTCTCGAGCTATGCCCTGCCCTGACTATTCACTGACTATCAGATGAATCTTGGCACTATGATTGACTACTATAGGAAGTCATTGGGAGGTATGGATTCAAAGAAACTCAGTGAGTTCCTTGACTACTTACACAGAACCAGAATGTCAGTGTTGTAAGGAAAGTCATAATAACCCAATACAGAAAAAGAAAATTTCAAAGGATTTGATTCCCCTCCCATCCTTCATTTGCACTCCAAACTTTTATTTCCTCACTGACTTAATTTTATTTAAATTAAAGCATATACTTCCATATCCTGGACTCTAAGCTTTCTTAGAACAGGAGCCATATCCTCATAGACAACATAGCATAGTAGTTAAGAGCAGATCTGGAGACAGACTGTTTGGGTTTGAATCTTCATCCGCCACTCCCTAGCTGAGTCACCTTGGGCAAGTTACTTAACCACTCTGTTTCTCAACTGTAAGGATGGTTGTGAAAATTATATGAATAAATATGTGTGCTTATGTGAGTTCTTGGCTAATGGAAAATGTGTAAATCTTTGCAATTCTATCATTGGGCTTTGTGACCTCTGAGCCCAGCATGCTTCCTACCGCTGAGTAGGTACTAAAAAAGGTTATTGAAATAAGTGGAGGAATTGAACCCAGATCTCCCGTGTGAGAAGCAAGAGCTGTACCACCAAGAGATTCTCAAAGTGAGGCCATTCCGTTTCCCTTGTTTCCTTTTCTGGCTCCTCTGTCTTGCTCTTGCTTTACAGAGAGCACTTTCCAAAGCCCTGGCCCTGGTGCCTCACGAACTTCCATTGTGTATTCTCTTCCCTGGGAAGGTTCTCCTTCTCATGGCATTGTCTGAAGTAGAGGGCACTGAAATTGGAGCCAACTGCGTTGGGCTGAAATATCTGCCTTCATACCGGTTTCAAAAGCTAAAATAGAGGTGGAGAAGGGGGTACCAGCTGATTTCTAATTTTAAGAATTCTGTGAATTTTATGTCTTCTGATATCCAGACCCATATTCCTAACAGTCTATCAAGTCTTTTATACCCCATGTTTAAACTGAATCCATCATTTCACCACTCAGATGAACTTCTTTGCCGTTTCCTTCTATTATTGCCTTAATTCAGCCCATATCCTCCTCACTTGGACACCTGTTATGGCCTCCTAAGTGATTAACTTGCCACATGTTTCTCTCCCCGGCTCTTTGTCTTCCACATCAGAGGTCCACTGCCGGAATTCGTCTTGAAACATAGATCTGACCATGCCAAGTGTTTAATCAGTTCCCAACGCCAAAAAATATAAACTTTCAACTTGGAATTTCAACTTCTCCAATCCTATTCTGTCTTTATGTATTGTACTATATTCACTCATTTATTCATTAAATCAGAACATATATATATCAACATCTGGAATGTATCATAAATTGTACTAGGGATAAAAACATAAATGAATGAGAGACACAGTTCTAATCCTTAAAGAGCCCAGAGTCCAGTGGAGGACCCCAGTAGTCCAATGAGTACAATACTGTTGTGAGTGCTGTCCAAGATGTGAGCTAAGAGTGCGGCAGAGACATCTGCAGGGACACACAGAACCAGACAAAAGTAGAAGGGTGTCTGGATTGCACAAGCAGTGGTTAGCTTGGACTTAGAAATGTTCTAGGAAAATACCATAAGGCATATGAAAAGGGATACCAAGAAGCACTGAGTACTTAGACAGGGGCAGAGATCTGCTTGGGGACAGATTTTTCCAGCCCAGGTATAAAAAAGAACAGATATGGCTGGACCAAAATTTTGGCTTGGAAGGGCAGGTAGAATAGAAAAATGAGTGTGAGATTCTTTGAAAGGGAGGGATTGAAGTGATGTCTTGATGTCTGTGCTGGTGAGGAAGGGAATGAATGAAACTGAAGAGAACGGTACACTGAACTGGAGAAAACCACGTGGCTGAGAGATGTGAAATGTCCTTATCTTACTCTATGCTTACCCTTGGTTCTCTCCATGTCGCATGCTCCAGCCAGCTATTTCCCAAATGTAACACCTGCCTTTTCCAAGGTTTTGGTCAACATGTCCCCTTTCCTGGAATGTTTTTTCCTCTGGAAACTTTGTTAAAACCAAGCCATACCAGGCTGGCCTGGTGGCATAGTGGTTAAGTTCGTGCACTCTGCTTTGGCAGCCCGAGGTTTGCAGGTTCGGATCCTGGGCATGGACTGATGCACTTCTTGTTGAGCCATGCTGTGGTGGCATCCCATATAAAGTAGAAGAAGATGGGCACGGATGTTAGCCCAGGGCCGATCTTCCTCGGCAAAAAGAGGATTGGCATCGGATGTTAGCTCAGGGCTGAGCTTCCTCGCATTAAAAAAAAAAAAAATCATAGCAAGAAGCTGTTTGTAGTTTCTATCACATTTAAATTAAATGTATATATACTTCAAAGCCATTTGACAACATATATCCAAAGCAGAGGTGAATTTATGACGAATTCTCACCAAACAAAAAAAAAAAACACAAGCCCTACCTTAACTAAAAAAATTCCACCTCTTCAAAGAAACTTCTGGCTTTGTAGTTATTTACTTTGTCCTTTTCTTCAAATGACATATGTATTATTTGTTTTTACTGATTTTTATTCAATTCTGCCTTTGTTTAGGCTTATTTACTCAAGTAGTTGCTTTCCCCTTTAGATCATAGGTTCTGGGTGGGTAGAAACTTAGCTCATTTTTTTCTGTTTCTGCCATGCCAGACTCTAAACCACACAGTGTGGTAAAGAAAATAATTACAGTCTCTGTCTCATGGAACATATTCTAGTGGAGAAGAGAGACAATGACTGAGCAAACAAATACGTAAAGAAGATAATTTTCGATTGTGATAACTATATGCTAGGAGAGAGAGGGGTGGGTCATTTTAGTTCCGGTGGTCCAGTAAGGTGTCTCTGAGGAGAAATATCTGAACTGAGAGGGAGCCTGAGGAAGAGCCAGGAGTGGCATGGAATGGTGGGAGAAAAGGCCTAAAGTAAAAAAGAACATGGCAGACTGTGGGCTGCCAACTGGGTGTGGGCAGAACCCTGCCCCAGAAATAGCATTGATGGTTAGGAGTGCCAGTGGAGCAACTCTGAGTGAAGATAACACTGGGCTGTGAATTGGGAGATCTTGGACACGTCACTTTACACTTTGGAGCTTAAATTTTCTGACCTAGTAATGGAACAGTTGGTCTTATGACACTTTTGGTATCTGATTCCTCTTTGTTTTGGTAGATGGAGTAAGCTTAGGATTGCTAAGAAGGGTCTGGGCTGGAGAGGAGATGCGAGTTTTCTCTTTCCCTCTTCACAGTAACTCTGACTTCCTTATGTTTGAACATGCTGGCGCCCAGGTGCCCTTCAGAGTATGGCTAGGGACAGCAGGAAGGGGAGGCTATAAGTACTTTTCTTTGTCTCAAATGAAGCTTCCTTTTGTCCCACAGAGAAGAGTCTGCCTGCCTCATAAAGTCACAGATTTCTTCAGAACAAACAGAGCAACTTCAAAGAATTTGAGGGTAAAAGAAGAAGAAAGGGAAGACGTGATCTTCACCTTCATGTTACTGTAGATACTTTGCGAGATGGACTGGGAGGAGAAAATAAGGGGTTGTCTGCTGAAATTTTTAAGTCTCCTGTGTCATTTTTCTCCCTGACAAACCAGACTGTAAATTCCTCATTAGTAGACTTACCACCACCTTGACAAAATGCTACCCCAGCCTTAACTTCTAATGGAAAAAGCCTGATATATAGATACATAGTCTCAGGACAGGTAATATCATATTTAGTTCCTCCTCACAGATTTAAAAAAAAAATAAATCTGAGATGGTGCATTTGCTGAAGAAGATAAAGATGAGTGATTGCAATGGTTTATATTTTTGAAGTCAGCGATGGGTATTTTTTATCTTAACTTCTTAAATTCAAATTGTAAGGGGCCAGAGAGGCTAAGTTCTCATTAAAGATTAATATAAATTCAACCATAGATTGAATTTGACATTTTTTTCCAGAAAATGGTTACTTTGCCCAGCCAGTATTTTAACTTATTTATACTAAAGCTGAATAAATGACAATATATGTTGTGTGAAAATGATTTATAAGATGTGAATGCAAAATGACTTTATTTTCAGACATAAAGAAAAACACTTGGTATTTGGAGTAAGAATGATGAATTGGGATTTTTATACAGTTATGATTTATAAGACTGTTGATTTGATGATTAAAAAGATGAGATATAAAATGATTTTATTTAAAATAGTTTTACTTTTCATACTGAAGCTAACACTCTAGACTATAAATTATTGTAGTAATTGTAGATCTCTTACTTTCATTTGTGCATCATTTTCATGCAAACTAGTTAACTGCGGGATAAAAAGGGCTCTTTGAATATAATTCAGTTTTCAGGAGGGTATGTTGCAGGAGAGAATTTTTTCGTTCATTTGCACACTGCTTTTGTGAGAAGTGAAGATAATCAAACATTTTTATCTACTTTCCAACAAATAAAATGTTCCCGTTATTCATTTTATCTTAGGGTAAAGTAAATTCAAATATATTGCACTAAATTCTTTTTATGGTTAATATTAAATTTTGTGGAAAAGTGATTTACAAGGAGATATAAAATTTCCACTACTGCAACCCTGATAGCTTAGTTATCCAGCATGTGGGTACTTTGTCAACTGAGTTTTTTGGTTTTTTGACATTCTAAGTTAAGCAATGAAATTGCCCAGATATTATACTTTTTTGGCTTATGTCTCAATGAGTTATTTTCCGAAAGAGATGTTATCAATTGTAAGTCTACCATCAGAACTAACCAAGCAATGGTGGTGGCAGTGTACTTTGAGAAAGACTTCATAGACACACAAGTTGAAGGCTATCATTGATGATGTTAGCCAAGCAAAAAAATATTATAGGAAAAGAGAGAATTTTATTCCTCAAATACTGAACCCTGAAAACATTAGCAGGAGTGTCATTTAGGACTATCACCTAAACTCAAAATGTCTAACATGTAATTTGTCGTTTTTTTTCAAATGCACTCTAACAATGACGTCACATATTTCCGAAGCCCTAGATCAGAAACCTGTACACATCTTAAATTTTCTTTCTGTTTCTTATGTCTGTCCATAGCTCTGTCTAATTAGCCATGAAGTTGTATTGTTCTGCCGCTTATTATATCTTTTGCATCTTCATTTCTTTTTCATTCCTGTCCTTGAAACCTTTCTTTCCTCACATCCACCACACCCTGGTTTCCTTGGCTTCACTTTCTCTTTTTCCAAACTTCTGGATATTTTGCTGCCGGGCTGAACTCCCTGAAGCACCACAGTCCATTGATCTCTTGCTCCTTCTCTTACCCTTTAGTGAACAGTTAGGGGCCTCACTCAATAAACTCTTTAGAGCAGCTCCCTCCCTTCCCCATGCAAAGGAAAAACAAATTTGGGACTGAACCATCTTCCTAATATTATCTTCCAAAATTGTCTTGCAATTTTCTGAACTTTTTTTTTTTTTTAACTATTATCCTTTACTCAAGTCCTTCATTGCACTTTGCTTTTATAGGATGACATTCAAACTTAGTCTAGTATTCAAATCCTCCTGCTGGTTCAATCATTTTTCTTTTCAGCTTTATTGAGGTATAATTTGGTTCAATCATTGAACATAGAGCCTTGCACACAGTAGACATTCAATGAATATTTATTAATTTTATTTGGCATGTGGAAGCTAATGTGTGTCAGCTTGGGATATCGTTACAGAACACACTTCCATTTTCAGTTGGCTAGGACAGAGATTTCTAACCTCTGTGTGTAAGGATTTTTTTAAGAGTAGACTGAGATACTTGTCTCCTCAGCCCTGGGGCAGTCTACAGTGGTTGGAGTTGTGGAGTCAATTGTCTTGTTGAATTATCTCCCTGTGCTGTACAAATAGCATCATTTTCTATGTGTGCCACACTGTGACAAAGAATGAGAGGCACCGCTTAGCAATGCTCTGATGTGCTCAGTTTATAATGATTCAGTTGTTAATTAACATTCTCGTCTGATTTTATTATTGAGGTAAAGGAGAATATAATTGGTTTAATAAAGCTTGTCACCTTGCTGGCAAATGTGCCAATTCTGGTTCTTTTCCACTACCACTGGAGGCATAATTTTGGCTACTGTCCCTTTGGTGGGTACCGTTGCTGTCAGTAGATAAGCATTTTCTCATTTTTCTGACAAAATATTTACATGATTTCATGCTTAATGAGAAGACCTTGTGGAAAATATGCCCGTGGCTTTTATAAATGAAATATTATCAGAAACAATTTTATATATTTTTATAAAAATATATTTTATATTTTTGTGAATTTTAGCAGTTCCATCTTCAGACACCTGAGTTTTTTTGAGGGCATTTAAGAAGAAAGCATACTCCCTGCCTATTGAAAAAAATCTGTTGGTCTGTTTATCCAATATCATTTTTCAATCTTCGGTTGATTCAAATCCATTAGTCTACAAATTATTATTTCAACTTCAACACTGTTTCTAGGAGAGGTTGACAGTATACAAAAAGAGCTGTCAGAATCCACACTTCCATTAAAGCCCTAGAAACTGTCATTGTTAGTTAATTTAAACAGATTGTGATATGAGGGCAAAGTTTCTTTGATTTTTACAGGCTCAGTATTTTTTGATTTGATTGCTACAGTTTTAAAATGCATGTATTGAAATATATTCATCTTAGAAATATGCATACATATTTGTTACAAAAAAGCAAATAAACAAACACCAAGGAGTATTTTAATCCTGTTCCTAGTTATATATAACTTGATATGGATCAAGCTAAAATATAGTTTCTATACAGTTTGAAGAAAACTTAGAATCTTCACTATTTGAGGAACTAAAAGAGCCCACAAATATCGCTTAATATTATGTTTCCAATTTCAGCCAAATAAATCTTAGTATAAAACCAAATAGTCACTTTAAGATGAAGCAGGGTTTGATGAGACTGTTTTTTAAAGGACAAAGCTGTGTGTGTGTGCATATATATACGCACACACACACACACACAAACCTGGTGGAAAACTTCCTATCTCTTCTTGTGTTCACAGATATATTCCTTATTCTTTGTCTATTTTGAAACCTATGGTAAGTGGTCTTTGTAAGGACCATAATCCAAATGGATGCATGTTAGACATAGGAGTGAAACACTTTGCATAAATTCTTCATGAAAATGAGCTGTAGGTGTTATGTAAACCATTTCTGGAATATAATTCTGTTCTTCATTAAAATATGGTTAATAAGCCAGATGGGTCCTTGATTGGCAGGATGAACATTTGCATCTGAATTTCTCAAAGTCCCAGGATTTAGTCCTGAGTGAGTCCTCACTTTACATAGGTACATATTTACTGCAGAGACCTTGAAGAACAGACTTGTTCTTCTTCCTTAGAGTCATAAGGAAGCTTAGTGTCATAAATTCTCTATTTCTTTCACAGAATTGTCTTTGTCATTGATTAAATTAGCTTGTCAAATGAAGGATAATATTTAAAATTTATTCAATCATTGCATGCAAGATTTATCCATTCATATATTTCTAATGTGTAGGACTCACTCTTCTGACAATATTTTCAACTAATAATTTCTGAAGCATCTCAGGTAATAAGTATAAGGCATGATTGTTGCACTCAAATTATTTACAATCAAACCAGAGATAAAATTGCATTTGATGAAATGATAGTAAAATTCAGTAACAAAGAACCTTTGGGGAAAGAGTGTTTTGGGGCACCAAGATTTTCAGTTAGACAAAGGTAACAAAATATTTAACTTTCAACCACTTGGATATTAAAAATTCTAAAATATTACCATTTCTTGCTGTAAATAGAATATTCAAGCTCTTCATTATGAGTGTTTACTCTTTGGATAATACACTCAGGTTCTCTTGAAATGTTTTCTTCTGTTTTCTCATACTTGAAATAACCCCAAACTATTGTGAATTTTGTGTTCTTAAATGCATGTGTGCGTGAGTGTCTGAGAACTTGTCATTGATCTCCACTTCACAGTGGTGCCATATCTCCCTACTTACCTCACTCTTATTTCCCACCCTTGCATTTTGCTTCTTCTAATTTGCTTTCATATTAGAAATCTTTCCTTCCCTCCTTCCCTCTTTCCTCCTTCCTTCCTTCCTTCCTTCCTTCCTTCCTTCCCTCCCTCCCTCCTTCCCTCCTTCCCTCCTTTCCTTTCCTTTCTTTCCCTTCCTTCCTTCCTTCCTTCTTTCCTTCCTTCCTTCCTTCCCTCCCTCCCTCCTTCCTTCCTTTCCTTTCTTTCCCTTCCTTCCTTCCTTCCTTCCTTCCTTCCTTCCTTCCTTCCTTCTCTCCCTCCCTCCCTCCCTCCCTCCTTCCTTCCTTCCTTTCCTTTCTTTCCCTCCCTTCCTTCCTTCCTTCCTTCCTTCCTTCCTTCCTTCCTTCCTTCCTTCCTTCCTTCCTCTCTCTCTCTCTCTCATTCATTCACTTATTTGACATCTATTTACTGATGGTCTCCTCCTGGACTAGGTAGTATACTTATGAGGATTATGTCTTAAAGCAGAAAAAATGAGCTTCAGAAAAGATCATAGAGAATTTTCTTATGAATAAAATGCACTGATATTAGTGCATGGAATTTGTGATTTCTCTTTGGGGTACTCAGATATCTTTTATACCTACCTAGTTTTGAGATGTATTTCATTTGGCTGAGGTGTTATAGTTATGCGATGAGCAGTTAGGAGTTAAGTGTCGAAGGAGTTCACTAAAAGGATAGCAATCACTGTGGATTATAGTAATTGGAGAAAATCTCACGGAAGTGAGAGTTGACTGACTCAATATGAGCTAATAAAATTACAATGATATAAAAACATTCATGATAAAAAATTGTCACATTGGGAATTTTCTCATTTGCAGCACCAGTAGGATTTCAGAAAAGATGGTAAATACTTGTGATCAAATAAATGGTTGCACAGATTATTTGTCCTAATTAAATAAAATTTAATGACCATATGTGATGATATAAATGATGAAATCACTTTATAGCACAAGCAACTTACTGCACAGTGATTCATCATGGAGGCCTCATAATATCAGTTACATGGGACTGGATTTGCCCTTCTCAGACTGTAATAGTCTAGGTTAGGGAGTGCATATAATTTTTGGTTCTGCAGAGTGCTGGTAAGGACTAGGACAAAATTTTTTCAAGCATTTTTGACTATGACCTACATTCATACACGTGCACACAAACACACACATACCCCATAGACATATATAAAAGAAACAGAAGTTTCACAAACTTCTTGTATGCAATGTGCTCTAATATTTTCTGCTCCATTCAATTTTTCTTTTAAATAGATGAATACGATCCACTAAATTGATTTTCTGAGCCACGAATATGTTTCGATTTTCAACTTGACAAACGCTAGTCTAGAGTTAGGGTATGAGGCAAAGGAGGAAGGCATGATAGGCACTAAATTCATTCAGTTGCAGTGGACATTTGTCGTCATTGGTTGCCCAACAGCTGTTCCCATTTCTAATTGTGCTCTGACTTTCTTTTGGAGATTGCCCCTCTTCCACTATGGGTTTTCATGATGGGCAGTTATTTCTAGGCACAAGGCTCTCATCCTAGGAGCCAAGGGCCAATCAATCACATGACCTAAGCTTGGCCCAGAAACCTCTGTCTCTCTGGGGACTTTAAGTCTTGAGAGAGTGATTGAGGAAATTCTCAGAAATTATTGACGTCAGTGGCAACGTCAACATCATCCTGGACCAGGCTGTTCCAGTGTGCTCTGTTTTCCTGCTTCTTGTGGCTCCCTGGGTTATGGCCAACCATGTCTGGCCCTCCCAACTTGACCCCCAGTGAATTTCTATTGATCATTCAGTGGCCCTCTCCACCAAGTGCTTGTAATAACATCTCTTTTGTTTTAATTTAATAACATCTGCTTTGCTTAATTTAGCTAGAGTTATATTCTGTTGCTATTAAACAAGAACCTTGGTTGATTCATTAGTTAAAAAAAGAAGAGCTATTGATTAAGTTGCTATCATCTCACCACTAGACTGTCTTCATAATACGTATGTTATGGAGAGGAGTGAGTAAAGAAAAGATTGGAAACTAAACATTTGATATGACTGTGCTACTTGACAGATGGTGCCAACATATAGAACCATTTCAGAATGCATTATGTTTTAACAGTAATCGAAATATAAATGCCAAATGGCTAGGTGGCCAGTTGAAATTGGCTAGGCTATTCAAAGGATAAAGCACCAAGAGATATTTGTTTCACTTATATAAGCATTCCTTTCTTCAATAAATGATTGTTTCAATTAATTCAACTGTTTTTACTTTGTCTTGGGAGCAGGTGTTTATATGTAGATAAATTTTGTACTTAGTGGAAATGCATAGAAACTGACAGTTTAATCATAACTAACAATAAAATGAGTTGATGCTTTTAGGTGAATGCCATTCAATAATCCCAGGGTACTTACTCTTACTACTACTATGACTATTATAATTATTGTCAATATATTTTAATCTCTAGTTTCATATGGTAGGTGTATTTTCAATGATTAAAACTGCTACATGTTCTTTATAACTAACTTAGAAAGGCAATAAGGAAAGTATAAATAGGAAAGTAAAAAATCACTCGAACTCTCTACCACTTAGAAATAACCATCATCAAAATGCCATGAACACTTTTTCAGATATCTTTCTATGCAAGTACTGAAAAGATAGCTAAAGGTGATCTTATATTAATAGTACATCACTCTTGCTATTTTCTTAATAAAAATATTTTTACCTATTAGAAGAAATTAGACATAATTATGAATTTCCCACAATCTTTTAAAAAAGTAACAATGCCCAGGACTTTTGAGTATGGAATTCCCCAAACATAATTTGCCATAAGATACTTAAAAATCTTTAAAACACTCATACCTTTTAGACAAAATCAAAGTAGCAAAATTATTTGGTCACATAAAACAACCAGAGATACACCCAAATAATTATTATGAAGACATTTACTGCTGTGTTATTCATAATAGTAAAAAATTGGGAAAAATTACATTACACATGCCCAAGTTGAATTATAGTAAAATAAATTACCTTATTAGTCATATCATGTAGTACTATGCAGCCTTGTCAAACAATGTTAACAGGGTTTAATATTTGATTTATATAACTTAAAATGTTTTATTATGTAGTCTAGAAATAATAGAATTGTGGAAATGAAGTTTCTCACATATCAAATCTTATAAAAATAAAGATAATGTGTAAATGATGGTGATATTAGTCTTAAACATCATGACTGCGTTAAGAAGAATGGTGACAATGAACATGAAGAGAAACCAATAGTTATTATTTTTGATGATACTTCTGTTTATTCTGCAGAAGTAATGTTCCCATAAGGGTTTTATATTAGTTTTCTTGAGCTGCCATAACAAAAGTACCACAGACCACGTGGCTTAAACAACAGAAATTTATTTTCTCACAGTTCTGGAGGCTAGAAGTCGTGGTCAGGGTGCCAGAATGGTTGGTTTCTGGTGAGAGCTCTCTTCCGAGCTTGCATATGACTGCCTTCTCCACTGTGTCCTCACATGTTGGAGAGAAACAGAGAGACAGAAAACTCTCTGGTGTCTCTTCTTACAAGGGCACTAATCCCATCATGAGGCCCCCATCCTCATGACCTCATCCAAACCTAATTACCTCTCAAAAGCCCCATCACCCAATACTATTACATTGGGGGTTAAGGCTTTAACATATGAATGTTGGGGGCAGAGAACACAATTCAGTTCATAGCAGATTTCATGGAAACACACACACCATGAGAAATCACTGATTTCTCGCAGTTAGTTTGGCTTAGTTAGTAAATTGCTTAGGGTCTCAAGTCTGATTAATCACTAAAAAATTATTTACTTTACTGGAGTATATTTTTGTATGTTATCGTATAAGCATATTGGGGAATAACAGTTTTGACAGAATAAAACACACAAAGATGACTGTCTACAAAAACCACCCAACATCAGACAATGAAAGGCTTTCTAGTCATCAGAATTTAAGTTATACTGCATTTGCATTTTAATTGGCTTATGAAAATCTTTAATGGACTTCATTATAGTATAATATGCAGATGAAGATTTGCCCTTTATGAAGTCATTCATTTTATGTAAATTTTTATTGTGTCTTGCTCTCCTGAAACCACCAGTACACTGTTGTGTTCTTTGTGATATGGAGAGGTTGCTAGGTAGTGTCACAGATTCTGGCAGCAAGCCACTGAGTTGTGACAATGCCAGCCTCTGTGCTGTATATGCATTCTCCTCAAAGACAAGTCTAAGGCAGATAATATACTTTAGGTATACAGAGAGTTGTATGCTTTTGGGTGAAGATATAACTAAAACGTGATTATTTGGTGCATAATATTCACATAAATATTGGCAAATAAAAATAACAGAGTATCTTGCTATTCTAAGATAACATATTCTGGATCCTTGCTTTTAGATCTGAATTTTTTCTTTAGTATGTGAACATCACCATTTTGAACTTAATCTGCATGAATTCAGCAGCCTACTTTGTATAGTCGGTTTTAACAACTTACTTTATAGATCTGTTCTGAAGGCTTCTAAAATTGTTTGGATGGTGATGGATCTATTTATTTATTTGTTTGTTTGTGAGAATAAAGAGATTGAATGAAGATTAGAATTGTCAGGGCTTAGAATGTTTTTGTGATTTGAACTATTTCTCCATGGCTGTTTACAACTATTTTTGGTGTACATGGACAGATATATCCATGGTGGAGCTCTAAGTGAGAATGGAATTAATTGAGGGTGGAGGGAGCTGGTGATTGTGGAGAGACAGAAAACCACTTAAAACGTGTGGGTAATTCCGTGAAATACAAGACTACATTAGTATGCAGATTGCCTCTGATGCTCTCATAAATAATGTGTTTATAGAAAAACAACCGTTTGCTCTAAGTAAATGGTGGTACAGGCAACACTTTTGTAAATGATTTGTGGGGCATACAGGGATGATATTGCTTCTCCTACTGAGCATATATTGCTTTAACTATGTGTTTGGGAAAATGCATAAATCACAAATGCAAAGTAAGCACGATATAGCAACCAACATTCGTTTTAATTATGTGGTATTGAAATGTGTGCTCTTTAATATTTTTCATGACTGATGGCTTGTAGAGGTACCACAGAAAATAAAATTAAGCGTTAAATATTATATAATTATAAGCCTTCAGTCTTGCCTGCACTTGGAAAGTAGTAAAGCATGTTTGTATTGCATTTTGATCTCATTCTATTGCTTTTGTGATTGTTAGCTTTTCTCCTGAAACTTGTCCTAAGTTGAGTTTAGGCTGCATTTTGCAGTGTCAGGAAAATTGATAATGTTTATTTCTTAACACCGTGCAGAATATGATCTTACTAACTCTGTATTAATATTGCCAAAGAAGGGTAACAAAAGGGGCTTTTAGCATTCACCCTTTGTTCAATAAATCAAATATAAACATGGTCTGCACATGACTTTTCAGCGAACTCTGCCATTTTATTTCTCTTTTATCTTGAAGGTTTATTGCTTTATGTGGTTTAAAGTGATTCAGGGTCTGAACTGTTTAAGCTGGGATGTTTAGGTTATTGATGTCTCAGCCAGGGTGTGTGAGAAAGTCAGATGCTAAAACTTCCTGAACATGTACAGTAGGTGCAGTGTACGTGTTTGAATGATTCACTCCTTGATACATAAGCTTTGCTCTGCCCTCTTGTTTTTGAAATGCATCACCTAAAATATTGGCTCTTTTCTGTGGATTATTCTGTTTTCCTCATGCTCAAAACTTACTGTAGACAATGTGCTAGCTCTGTTCCCAGCCTTTCCTATAGGAACTTCCAGGAAAGAACCAAAGGAGTAGTTAAGAATTTATTAAAAATCTACTAATCATTCCAAGCTAATGATTACACAACAGAAAATTTTATTTTTTTTTATTTAGAGTTTCTTTGTTACTTACTTTTTTCCCTTAAGCACTGCTAATTTTACAGTTTCTATTGTTTAAATGGATGCAGAATTTTTTCAATAATGACTAAGTACCTCTTTTTTGTTTTCCCCACTGGGTTAGACCTGGGATAAATTCTTAGGGAAAGGAGAAGAGGAACAATACAGATATAAACTTGGGGCTGGACTCCAAAGAAAGAAAGAAAACTCATATTTATGAAGTACTTATTTTGTGCTGTGCTAGAAACTTTGATGTATGACTTGCACTTAAAATCTGGTTGAAGTTACCTGTATGCAGCATAATTGGTATGTGTGAATGTATATACTTTAAAATGCTTTTAAATTGTAATGTACTACACGTGTACACTACCCTACACTGTTATAATTGTAAAATTTAAGACAAAAATGACTTTTATGGGCATGAAATAGCATAGGAGTTCAGAGGAAAAAGCAGTCAGTATGGGGCTGGTCTGGAGAGACGAGGCTCCGAGAAGATGACTGAAGCAAGACTCTGGAAGAGTGATAGTGCATTTATCATCATTTGTTTAACACAGAATTCAAAAGCACTTTTACATGTTTTTCATTTACAACTTAAAACAACTCTTTGTAATAAGTAGTAGAACTATTTCTCCTTTAAAACACAATAAATGGAATTTAGAAAGATGAGGTAAATTTGCCCCCAAAAGATCCAGTGATGCGCCACTATTCTCTGCTCCAAACAGAAGCTCAATTTATCTCACAGTGCAGCCCCATCATGCTACTCCTCTGTTTAAAACACTCTGATGGCTTTCCATCAGACTTTAAATAAAATCTAAACTCCTCACCATGAGCTATGAGTACCTACAGGAGTTGACTGTTGTCTACCCTATGACCTCACTTCATATCACTCTCCCCTCGCTATTAATACCCTAGCCACTTTGAACCTCCTTTCTCTCCTCTAATGGATCTAAGGTTTGCATGAGCTGTTTATATTGGACATTGTTGACTGCCCGTGTAGCTTCCATTCACTTTCAGCCTTTCCCTGACAGCATCCCATTTTTTTGTTCAGATGTCCACCCCTCCTTGGTTACATTGCAGGCACATGGCTACCGGGATTGACTCCTGCTCCATTGTAATTCTGAGTAGTCGAAACCGATTGTGGTGTCCCAATCCTTCATTAGACATTGAACTAGGCGCCCATGTCCATGCCAGGCAATACAAGAAATTTCCTCAGTCACAGGAATTGAGTCAGGAATGGGCAAGTGACCATATTCAGGCCAGTGACACACAGAGACAGCTTGCTAGAGGTTCCTGGGAAATGTTTTCTTGCTCTTAAAATAGAGCAACATCAAGAGACAATCTCTTTGTAGGATATTCCACGTGAATCCTGGGCTTTTAGCAGCTCTCTTGCCACCAGCTCAGGATTGACGTTGACACATAGATGAAGGCTGAATTGAGAAGATCACAGAGCCACTGGATTGAGACAGCCCTGAACCCTGCTAATCTTTGAACTTCTGCTCATCTGTCAATATCTACCCTTCTTTTGTTTAAACTAGTTTTTTTTCTTTCTCTGGTATGATAAAAGTTTCCTTCCCCTGAAATCTCTTTCCCCAGTTGTTAAATGTCTACTTCCTGCTTGGCATTCAGCTCTCAGTTCAACTGTTGGCTCTTCAGAGAACCCTTTCCTGATATACAATCTAAAACACCTCTATCAGTTGCCCTTTATCTCACCACTCTGTTTTATTTTCTTCACAGCACTTATTACTATTTTCTTATTCATGAATGTATTTGTTTAATGTCTGATTCCTTGAATGTAAGCGCCACAAGAGCAGGAAACTTCTCATCTCAATTAGTGCTACATCTTCAGCAATTTGAACAGTGCCTTCATCCATAACAGATGCTCAATTATTTGTTGAATGGGTGGGTAAGTGGAAGAATCAGATCCTAAAATTTGGCTTCAAATTCCATGCTCTATCCACTTCACTTTGTTGCCTGGCAAGGAGGAGAATGGTAACCTCAGAGGAAGGAATAGCAAAAGCCAAGGACAAATGGAGTACATTCTAGAGAGTCTCAATCCATCTCTTTTTATTGATTGAGAACATATTGGTTCAAATTCTAAACCAATGTCCAAGTATGTCAGTTAAAGTATGAGTTCTAGTAATCCAAATCAAATGGATTTAAAATGTAGGAAAGTAAAAATTGGACACAATATATGCATATAAAAAAAGAATGCAGGTCATTGCACAGAGTGGGCAGTCAATACATAAGTGTTTGTTCCATGATCGCAAGTGACTTATATCATCACAAGATTTTATTTGCAATGAGTGGCTTGTGACTTACTGAGTTCTAGAACTTCAGACTCTAAATACTCCAATAAGAGGGAGGCTGCCAAGTCTTGAAGAACCTTACCTATGGGAAGAAATTAGCAAATGGAAACTCCGTGAGAGCTCAGTGATGGAGCAAAGACGATGTCAAGGATGATACCCTACCCTGGGCTGGGTAAGCCTCAGCACAGACTTACAATGGCAATGGGATGGGAGTGGCTGGACATCAGGGAAGTCAAAGGATCATTCTCTTGACACCTTTGTTCTCTACTCAAGACCATGAGGATTTTCTAGCACTGCTTTTCACAGATCCACCAAAGATGGGCTTAGGAGAGGCAATTTATCACATTGCTTAAAGACATGTCTTCATACCAGAATGCTTAGGATTGAATTTATGCTCTGTCAGTTTACTAATTGTCTAACTTGCTTAACCTCTCTGTGCATTAGTATCTTCATCTGAAAATGTGGCTAATAATAATAGCCACTTCCTAGAACTGTTGTAAGAATTAAATGAATGCTTTTCATTCCATCTGTGGTGACAGATTTCTTTGTTTTTTCTTTTCTTTTTTTGGGGGGGGCGGTGAAGAAGTTTGGCCCTGAGCTCACATCTGTTGCCAATCTTCCCCTTTTTGCTGAAGAAGATTGGCCCTGAACTAACATCTCTGCCCATCTTCCTCTATTTTGTATGCGGAATGCAGCCTCAGCATGGCTTGATGAGTGGTGCGTAGGTCCATGCCCGGGATCGGAACCTGCGAAGCCCGGGCCTCCGAAGCAGAGTATGCAAACTCTACCTCTACGCCATCGGGCAAGCCGTGCCTATGGTGATAGATTTCTTTTTTTTAAATTTCCATTCTGTTACTGATATTTTTATAAGACATAATACAGTGAATTACCAGAAAAATAAAATAAAGACACAAAAATTAGTCTAAATTCTAAAAAGTAGATTGAACAGAGAAAATTATTCTTATAATTTGCTATAAAAGCTTCCTAATGCTTATTCTCAATTTCTGTACCTCATAGCAAACTGTTAACCACCACCCTTTGAGTAACACTGGTGTGCAAAGAACTTAAAACAGTGCTTGGCATATACTATGTATTGCATAATGTTGCCCAATATTGCAGGGCTCACTTTATTTTAGGGAGTGGATCTAGGAAGGTTTGTTGACTACCTACAGCCAAATTCTGAAGGCACAAGTGGGTGACTATGAGAAAGGGGAGAGGTGATCAGAACCTTCTCATTACCTCCCTTGCAGCAGAAATGTTTAGCTTCAGTGATTTCCTTTAATAACTCAATGGGTTGGCAAGCTCTTTCAAATAGACATGTTAAACAGTAATAAACATACTTTTGGGATAGAGAGATACTTCTCATGGGTATTTTGCAGGCATTACATATCTCCTCCTCCTATTTCAATATGTATAATTTATATTCTGGAAAAGTGTATCCACATCTCAGTGAGACTTACATAAAACCAAAGACAACTAGCTTCAACCCCTTTCTAACTATGTGACCGTGACTACCTCTCTATATCTCAGTTATCTCATTTGTAATATGGGTATAATAATAATGCTTACCCCATAGGGTTATGATCAAGATTAAACAAGCTAATGTATCTTAGCTAATATCTAATATCTATCAGAAGAATACCTGCTAGAGTAAGCAGTTGCAGGGTACTCAACACATGAACAATGGAAATCCAAAGACCACTTCTGATTAATCAAATCTTTACAGATTTAAAAGGCAGTATATCCAAGTCTCAAACCAGTCTCACATTGCTAAACTTATTGGAAACACTGAAATCCTTATTCACAACCAGTGAAACAGCATCATTCATGTGATGGGTCAGTTACTCTGAGTGATCTGGTGGCGCAAAGTCAGATGATTCAGAAAGTGGAATAAACCAGACATCCAGCAGTGAGCCGTCAGTGAGAGCTTAGACAGATGCTACAAGCATCCAATTCTTCACAGAGAGCTGTGCAACAGCTATTTAAAGGTGAAAAAGGCATGAAAGGATTTTATTTTTGAGATTTGACCATCTCTTTTAAAACTGTCTGACAGAAAGCTCGTTCTTTACTTTTATTGAACCAGTCATCATATATGTATTGAATACATACTATGAGTGTGGCACTAATTTAAAGATTATAGGAGAGAAATATGGCTTACCTTCAGAGAAGATACAATGTGATAGGGAAAAAAAAATCCACGTGAAATTAAACGAGATAACAATATTGCACTAGATTTCCATAGCAATTCAAAGACAACTGTAGTTGATGCAAGATGGTAAATGATTTACTGTCATTAAATGGTATAGCTGTTTGGAAAATATAAAGATTATTTCAGGCTATGGTGATTGGGACAGCTGTTATATTCTGGTTATTAAGCAGCTTACGTATTTGTTTTATGCATAGGAATAAAATTCTACATTCACACGTATACATATATACTCATACCTCTCCCCACATATCCCAAACTAAAAGGGAATAATTGCATTACATTTTTATCAAATTCTTTTAGCAGATGTTTTATGGCCTTTCTTATTTCAAGTTATTCAGTGTTTGCATTTGGAGATTTCAGTATCAAAAATATCACAAATAAAGATGAATCATTATGTCCCACACAATGTTAAATAGATTGCTGCAAAGACTCATATTCTCATTTCTTTGAATTGTTGAGGCTACTAAGAAATTTGTTTCGAGTTCTGGTATGTTTGTGAGTATAATTCTGATGCATTAAATCCATAGTGTCTTTCTAAACCTAGAAGCTCCATAAGGAGCATTGCAAGTAGAATTGTCAAGCAACCTTAACTTGTTCCTTTTTTAAAAATGTCTTTTAATGCAGAATTTAAAGCAGATTTACTTGAGCTTTATATACAATGTTTGAAACGCAGTCTCATTCTTCTGGGAACGTTGAATGTAGTCTGATTGACCTCAAAATTGACGTTCAACCATTTAGGTGTGCACTTGAAAGACAGAGATCTTTGAAAAGTTTAGTTAATGTTAAAAATTAGCACCTTTTCAGATTTGAAGCCCATCAGGATGTCAACATTTTCTAGCTTCCAATTCTCTTTAATCTAATGTCTGAGGAGTGTAGCATTAATTAAACCTTTGTTATTTATCTGGTCAATCTATGGACTTCTCAAGTTTGAGACTACCTAGTTAGTCGGATTTCAGGGTGGTTCTGTGACAAGCATTAAGACCATGTTATTCAATTTAACTGATGACTTGTTACCACCATGTGATTAGAATGCTAGTCAGTTTATTTTACCATTTGGGGAGAAAAAGTGCTAAGTCATTTATGTAAAATGTGGTTTTAAGAACTTAATTGAAAAATCTGTGGTGTTTTCAAGCCAATATTTTGAAGTAGCACATTCTGCCTTTGAGAATGATTTCTCAGTGGGACCTGATTTCCACTGCAGCTACATAGTGTTGTTAGCCAAGTGTTCTGGCAGTAACAGATGAAATTAAACACGTTTTTCATGAGGTGTATTTATCCAGAGGACCAAACATACTGTGAGCAAATATATTCTCAGTTACCCACTTAAACTTGAGCTCACTGGAGTGCTCAAAACTTGACTCCCTGTGTCATTTTAAGATGTGTTAATTAAAGAGGTTAGAAGAGTCGATACAGTCTGTTTTAGGAAATTATAACCACAAACAATGTAAATGATCAAAAATATTCCAAAATTATTTAAATACTTTTTGTAAAGTAGAAAATATGACTCACTTGTAAACCAGAAGTATTCATACCTTTGCAAATTAGTTAGCAGTAAAGGAAATTTACTTACCCGTGTAAGATGTTTCCATACTACCTTGTTCAGTTTAAGCAGAGAAATACAAACATATAAATCTGGAAGTCAATTGTACTTAGGTATTTGAGCCATAATTCGTGTCTTTTAAATTTTTTCTTTAACAAATTATCCGTTGTATTTTGGAGTGGAGCTATTCAATTCAGTCCAGCGTCACTCAACACACATAAACTGACTGAGACTCTTTTAACAGGCTGCTGAACAAAGAAAAAACAAAAACAAAACAAAACAACAACAAAAGACAAACCCATGGGTCCTGTATTCAGAGAACAGACAGTAGCACCTGTACACATTTGATTATTTTATAATCTCCAAAGTGGAGACTACTCAGCCTATTGCTTAATTTCTTTGGCTATCAGTTTGTATACTGATTGGTGATATTCTATTTCTGTCTATAGTTGTGAAAACAAAATAGCTTGAAAAGTGTATAGGGGAAATAGCCTAAAACAGAGTTTCTCTACAGAGGAACTGATGATGTTTTGGGATGGATAATTCTTTGTTGTGGGGGTGCTCTGTGCTGTGCATTGTAGGATGTTTAGCAGCATCCCTGGCCTCTACCCACTACATGCCAGTAGCATGCCCTCCCAGCTGTGACAATAAAAAATGTCTCCAAACATTGCCAAATGTTCCCTGGGGAGCCAATTCATTCCTGGTTGAGACCCACTACCTTAAGAGTACTACATATTAGGATGGATGCTATTTTATGAAACTTGTCTTTCTTCTCTCTTTTCTTGTTGTGTTTTACTTTCTCTTTTGTGTGTGTTTTATTTTCTGCATTGATTTACTGGTCCTCTGTCTGGGAAAGACTTAACAAAACATAACACTTATACTTGTTAAAAATGAAAATGAAATTGTTACCAAGGCAGGAATGGTAATGCACATGGGCTAGCTGTGAGGGTAAACTTTCAGGCTCTCCTATTGGAAAGTGGAGAATAAAACAATCGTCCAAGAGAGACTAAGGTTTTTCTTGACCATACATTCCAAAACAGATTTTTCATCTGGATTTTTTTTTTCCATTGGGACATGGAAAGACACAAATTTCAAAAGTAAAATTATGCAGCTTATTTTTATTATTTGACGTTTTTCTCTAGCAATCTTAGCTTAAACCTGACAGTATATGGATGGTATGCAACTGAATTTAGGTGTACCTGTGAGGTGTTAACTATGGTAAGTTTTCTCATTTAGTTCAGCCAGGATTTTGGTTATCACTAAATAGCCAGCTAAAGATTATACTCTCTGAAGAAGATTTAGAATGTTGATTCTTTATTCTGCCAACTGAGAAAGAAGCCACAAGTTTGGAACTATATAAGCAGTATCAATACAAGTAAAATTACACCTAAGTACATCATAGCAAACTTCTGAAAACCAAATATAAAAAGAAAAATCTCACCTGCCCCGCTTTATTGAGATATAATTGACATAAAACATTGTGTAAATTTAGGTTATATGATGCAATGATTTGATGTACAAAAAAATCTTAAAAGCACCCAAACAAAAAGATGTATTAGTCTCATGCAGGATTACAATGAAAAGAATGATGGCTGACTTCTCTTCAGGAACAATGAAGGCCAAAACAAATATAACATCATCTGTAAAGTGCTGAGAGGAAAAATAAAAACTGTCACCTTAGAATCTTATATCTACTGAAAATATTCTCCAAAAATGATAGTAAAATAGTGACATTTTCAGATGAATGAAAGCTGAGAGAATTCATCAGCAGACTTTTAATATAAGAAAGGCTAAGGGAAGTTTTTTAGGCTGAAGGGAAATGATAATAGATAGAAACTTTAATGTACAGAAAAAATGAGAAGAACCAGAAATGGTAACTATACGAGTAAATACAAAAGACTTTTTTTAGAGAAAGATTTCTTAAAACAAGTTATTTTTAAAGAAGAAATAATATGACATTGTGAGAGTTATAGCATATAATGAAGCACAAATGAAGGTGCTTATATGAAATTATAATATCATAAGGGTTTTATATTTTACATGAAGTGATACACAGTCATGTGTCACTTAACAATGGGCATATGGAGAAATGCATCATTAGGTGATTTCATCATTGTGCAAACATCATGGAGTGTATTTCCACAAACCTAGATGGTATAGCCTACTACACACCTAGACTATATGGTACTAATCTGATGAGACCACTGTCGTAAATTTGGTCCATTGTTCACCAAAATGTCCTTATGTGGCACATGACTGTAATAATCTTAATTCTAAGGAAACTGTGTTAAATTTGGGATACGTATTGTAATCCTGAAAGCAACCACTAGTAACTATTAGGAAGTATAGCTAAAAACCCAATTGAAAAAATAAAATGGAAAACTAAAATAATTTTTGATTGACCTAAAAAGAAGACAGTAAAGGAGGAACAATGAACAGAGGGGACAGATAGACAACAAATAGGAAGATGTGTATCAATAATTACATCAAATGTAAATGGGCTAAAGACTCCAATTAAGATCAGAGATTATCAAACTGAATAAAAAAGCTACTCTGCACCCTCTGTAAGCGATGCACTGTAAACACAAAGATTTAGACAGATTAAAAGTAGAAGAATGGAAACAATACTCTATGCAAATGGTAAGCAAACGCAGGCTAGTCTGCTTACATCAAACCAAACAAAGTGACTTCAGCCAAGAGTGCCACCAGAGATAAAGGGAGGCACATCATAATAAATTTGCTTTAAAATTCTTGAAATACTTAAGTGAGAAATAGGTAAAGAAGGACATATAATAAAAGGATAAAATAATCAGGAGAAAGTAACTCTAAATATGTGTGTACTTAATAACAGAATTTCAAAAGTAGCGAGTCAAAACAAAAATAACTAAAGGAAGAAACAGAAAAAAAGAGTTGAAGATATTAGTACCCTTTTCTCAGTAATTAATTGAACAAGAAGGTAAAAAGTCAGTTAGGATATAGAAGATTTGAACAACACTATTAACTACCTTAACCTAACTCTCATTTATATAATGTTACATTCAACAACTACAAAATACATATTCTTTTTATATACTCATGGAGTATTTAACAATATAGGCCATATATTAGGCCATAAAATAAGTAATAATACATTTCAAAAGATTTAAATCAGGTAGAGTATATTCTCTGACTGCTTCAGAATCAGCTTAGAAATAAAAATAATAAAATAGTTAGAAAAGCCTCAATTATTTGTCCATTAAACAGAACACTTCTAATCAACACATGAGTCAAAGAAGAAATCACAAGGGAATTTAGAATATATCAAACTACATAATAATGAAGAGACAAAAATACCAAAATTTGTAGAATGCAGCTAAAACAGTGTTTAGCGGAAAATGGATAGCTTTAAAAACTTGTATTCAAATAGGAAAGATTTAAAACTAATAATCTAAATTTTTACCTTTAGAAACTAGAAAAAGTAAGTAGAAGAAAGAAAAATGAATGGAAACTAAGTAGAAGAAAGAAAACAAGAAAGATAAGAGCATAAATCAATGAAATAGAAAACAGACAACAGAGAAAATTAACCAAGCCCGTTTAGAATATTCATAGCATATCTGCGCATTCAGATCTTTAGAATGAATTGCTCCATGTGCAATATATTGTGAAGTTATGTGTACTGAGAATTACATGAATGATTTACTCGTGCTACTTTTGAAAGATAACATCATATTAAATAACGATAATTATTTTAGTTATAATTTATTGATTCCCTGTAAGGTGGAGATATAGTCGAACACCTTTATTCTTCATAGCAATGCTGCAAAGCGTATATCATTTTCCTTTTACATGCAAGGAAGCCAGATCTTGCAGAGCTGAAGTAGTTTCCTCAAAGTCACACAATAAGTGGTGTAAACAGGATGCAAAATAAGGACTGATTTGGTCCCCAAACCTGCACCACTTTTTCCATATAGCTGTCTTGATAGTTACCTCAGTTACGTTATTTATTATCTGTTGGTTTTCTCTTTTTATTACAATTCTTTTTATAACTCTTTTCTTATGTGCCAGTTCAGACTCCCTTGGACATTTTATTTCCACTCGACAGTTTGGCTCTTTTCCCAGTTTATTAATTTTTTCATAATATCTCTGAAGTTTAATACACTTAACATGGACTACTTTGGAAATATGTACAGAATTTCATTATTGTACAGTTAATATTTACTTTCATATCTCTGTACTTTCCAAATGTCAAAACTTACCATGACTTTTCTGAGTCATCTCAAATAAGGCAAGATTAACTGTGATTTTAAATCCTTAAAAAGAGGATTGTTTTAAAAGTATGTGTAATAAAAGTAGTGAATTGAAAAAACACAATATTTTACTAATGAAAACATTTTGAATATTTTTATTTTAGTAAAGTTAATTATGTGACTAAAATAGCTGATCCCTAAACTTACTTTCCTGTTTGTCTACACTTAAAAAGGATATGGTCTTATCTTCCAGTTTTCTATTGCAACTCCCTCCTACCCCCTTAAATATGATGTCTGCCTTTATTAATGCTTGCGAAATATTTGAATGTTTTTGTATTGTTCCCTATGATAAATACTTTATATTCTTTATCTTTTTTAATTCTTATCATGATCTGTTAAAATAAATGAAATTATCTCTCTTTTACACATAAGGAAACAGGTCCAGGTTACACAAATGGAAAATCAAGAACTAGTATTCAGCTGAGATCTTGTTGACTCAAATCTTGTCCTCTCGACTACTGTTAAGCCACATTATTGGATTTTTATTATTAATACAATTTTTTTTAGAGCAATTTTAAGCTCACAGCAAGATTGAGGGGAGATTACAGCTATTTCCCATATACCCTCTGCCCCCAAACATGCATAGCCTCCCCTGATATCAACATCCCCTACCAGAAGGGTACGTTTGTTACAACTGATGAACCTGCGTTGACACATCATAACCACCTAAAGTCCATAGTTTACATTATGGTTCACTCTTGGTGTTATACATTCTATTGGTTTGGACAAATGTATAATGACATGTATCCATCATTATAGTATCATACAGAGTATTTTCACTACCCACAAAGCCTCTGTGCTCTGCCTATTCATCCTCCTCCCTCCACTCTCAACCCCTGGCAACCGCTGATCTTTTTACTGTTTTCATAGTTCTGCTTTCCCCAGAATGTCATATAGTTAGAATCATATAGTATACAGCTTTTTCAGATTGGCTTTTTTCACTTAGTAATATATATTTAATTTCCCCCATGTCTTTTCATGGCTCAATAGCTTGTTTCTTTTTAGTGCTGAATAATCTGCTATTTTCTGGATGTACCAGAGTTTATTTATCCATTTGTCTATTCAAGGATGTCTTGGTTCCTTCCAAATTTTGACAATTATGAATAAAGCTATTACAAATATCCATGTGCAGGTTTTTGTGTGGATGTGTCTTCAACTCCTTTGGGTAAATACCAAGAAGCATGATTGCTGGATCACATGGTAAGAGTATGGTTAGTTTTACAATAAACTGCCAAAGTGTCTTCTACATTATTGGATTTTGATATACCACACACAAAGAATGATTGACAACTTCAGGCCATTTAGATGCATCATTGTATTTCCTGGAAGTATTTTAAGAAATGAAAATAAGATTGTGAACGCATTACCCTGGTGAAAAATATAACAGATAAGATTTTTAAATCTTAAATTCTTATGATGAGCATTTGTGATAGTACCTTATTATTGTGATTGGCAATCAAAACGTAGTTTGAGTGTAAAATACCAATAATGTTTCTGAAATACTTACCCAATAATTGAATTAGTGGATACTTTCTCACTTACTGAGCTTACTGACTCTGAAGGACAAGGTAGCTCCATGAACAAATTAATTTGCTCAAAGTTTTCACAACTAGAAGGCCTGGAAACTTGAAATCCAGAAGTATAGTCTTGCTTTAGCGCATTTTAAACTTTGCTAAAAATCAGACCATTTTCTTTTCATATTTGTAAAAGATTGCACTCTTTGAGGGTAAATAGAATTAGAGAGGTTTTTTTTTTTTTAAATAAAAGTTAGTCTCTAGTCACACATAAATGTCAAATGGCTAATTATCTTGCATTTACTAAGTAATTAAAATACCTTAAAATATTTCTCTTTCTCCATGATAAACTTGCCAATGTGTAATTAATCATGAAGTTATAAATGACTGGGTTGAGTTTTTGAAATTCTTTTAAAATTGTAAATAAAACACAGATACAGAAAACCATATAAAACTAGTACATAGCTTACTGAACTATTTAGGTTCCTCTCCCAATTGCTGCCTTAGGACCCAAACATACTGCTTCATAGCACCTAACGGGTGATATTGTAATGATGTTTTTACTCGTTGGTATCCCGCAACAGATTGAAAGCTGCAAGAAGTCAGGAACCATGTCTATTTCATTACCTATAAATAGCTGGTATCTACCTAGCATAGTGTGGGTATGAAGGGGGGCTCCAGTAAATAATTATTAAATGAATGGTTGAATTCTTGTTCATATCTTTATTACTTTATACCTGTATGTATGTGTACACACACGCATACACACACACATTATAAGTCTCTAACTTTAAGTGTTTTCCATGACTCCTCAGCTTTATACATATTATCTTTAATTTCCAAATCAAATAAAATTTCCTCTTTCTATCCTTCAAGGTCATGTACTAGTGGACCCCTCTGTACCTCACCATCCTAATTCCTCAATAAACACTGTTGCTTGACAAGTCATTTATTGGATTATTGTAACTACATCTATTATTTACTATTTCATTGAAAGAATTTTAATGTCCAGATGCATAAGGGGTTTGGTGATTCAAACATTGGCAGAACAAATATATAGATTATTCTAAAAATGGTGTTTGTCTCAAATTTTCTCTCAAATGCATTTAATTCTTGGAGGTTAGTGTCATTCATGAGGACAGCAAGGACCTGAGGTGATTTCTGTGGTGAAAGCTGTTGTTTATAGAAAGGTCAAGCATCACAATAGTACTACACTAACTCATACTAACAAGATATATTTTAGGTAGGGCATACTCTGAATTAGCAATTTGTAAAATTAATGTAGAACTCAAGTTCCTATGAGTGTCTGCCTTCCATTACTCTGATCTTGGAATCTTGAAGGCACTAAGCTTAAGGGCTTGTGAAACACAATAGATCAATAGTACTGTTTAGAATTTTGTTCATACTTCTCTGTTCAGATAACTTTAGGTATCAACTACCAAAAGGCAAAAAAACTGTTTGGGAAACATTGAGTCGTACTGCTTACGTTCCTGTATTCTGCCCAGATGTGTGGAGGGATTAACAAAAGAAAGAGATGGATGATTTTCTGAGGAGAATTTGCTATTCATTTTCTTGATCCTCTGTAGTATAAACTTACTGTTATACCTCATTTTAGTCACAGGAATTCTATTTTGTTTGCTCTTTGACCTCTTTCTAAAACTGAAGTTGAAACTGAAATACTTTCATAAGGCATCCTCCTTGACATTAGCAGGACTGGATGTAATTTACAGGCTATTTCTGAGAACAAAACTGTCCTCTTTATATTAATTACATTTTTGGAAAATGGAACAGATTATTGATTATATTATTTTAACATATAAAGTATTCACAGAATGTGCTTTACATCTTTCTGTAGAACTTTGTTTAACATCCTGCCTTATTTACACCAAAAATATTGTTTTCTTGTAAATATTATATTACTGAATATAACTAAATATGTATATGAGTAGAGTAGATTAAACATTTTTTAATGATTAATTTCTGTTTTGTTGCTGTTTTATGTTTATAATTTTAACAAACATCATGAAAATGTTTGTATAAATCTTATCCTTTTATTTTTATTTTATGTATATGGGATGATTACGGAAATATAAAACTAACCTTAATGTTCCCTTGTGTCTTCCTAGTAGTAAATTAAGTTTGTGTTAGGTCAGTGATTATTCTGGCCTTTTACCTTTAGTATTGCCAATTGTTGATTGATAATTAGTTTTGTTACTTACGAAATGTTGTATATTATTTAAATATGACTAGATTTTTTTCAGAATTAAGCCAAAGTATTATTCTGGTTGTACAGAAATAGGTGCTATTAATTGGAAGTATGCAAATTAGTTTAGATAGAAATCATAGTAAAGTCAAGTGGATTTTAAAAACTTAAACATGGAATGCTTTATCCATTACATTTGTTCAACATTTGCTACATTGTACCGTGTTGGTTTTCTGTTAGACAGTAAGCTACTTGGTAGGAGGGACCCCATCTCACAATGTATTTTCTTATATACCTTAAATGTTTAAGAAATAGTTGACAAGCGAATGTCATAAATTTGAATGAATTATGAATTACTTATTTGTTGCCGTGTATTCATATGGAAGAACAAAGTTAAGTGTGTTGTTTTTCTAATTTCTCTTGGGAATTTTTGTACACTGTGCTATGCTGGGTGTCTTCATTTTGCCCCACTGGATCCACTCTCCACCCTTCTCCACTTTGCTGTCTGCTCTTGAAGGTTGAACTGAATGGACATATCAACAGGGCTCCTAGCTCTCTGGCTTTTGGTTGGGTTTGGCCCATGGAGAGCTGCAGCAAGAGATCGGAGTGAGGGCAGAGAGTGAGGCTGGGGTATTTATTCCCTTGGCTTCTCCTTGAAGGTTGCCTGGTTCTTGCTGTATCATGCACCTGCAAGTCAATGCTTCTCTCCAAACACGTCATTCTATGTGACTCTCCTACCTGGTTCTGGAAACCTCTCTCTCCTCTCGTCATCCTTTCAGGCCTAGAGGTGGTAACAGCTTGACTATTGGCAGCCCTGAGGTCCTCCTCTATCCCCTTAGTGAATAGTCCTTTTGTAAATAAACTCTCCTTGAATTGTACTAATTTGACTGTCCTGTCTGGTTGCCATTGCAACCTTGGCTGATACATGCATCTTATTGTGATTCTGTTTTAAAATTTTATTCTTCCGTTAAATGTTCTTGTAGCAGAACTTAATTTCCATAAGAGCAATCACAATCTACAAGTTTGGTATAACTGAAGTACTTTTTGAAGGCGTAAAGCAAGTTCATCAGTTTTTTGAAGAAAATGATGTCCTTAATCTATGTACTCCACCACAAAGTGAATGACAGACAACTTAAAACTAGAGTATTCATTAATTCAATAAACAACTGAATACACACTGTGTGCCAGGAGTGATAAATACAAAGAGGAATAAAACCCAGCATCAAACTTCAAAATACTCATAATTTATGTGGGAGACGGAAATAAAAATGAATAAAAACTATATAAAGATACACATTATCTTCTAGGTACATAATTAACATACTATGGTAATATAATTGATTTTTCCTAGGGAACTATTATAGAAGATTTCCCAGCCTTAAAATTTTCACATAATACTCTACGCTGGGCACTGTTCTAAGTTCTCTACAAACACTGGCTCCTTTAATCCTCCTTTCACTCTTATGAACTTAGTGCTATTAATTGCCCATTTTAGACGTGAGGAAAGTGAGGCACAGGGAAATTAAGAAACATGCTTAAAAGGAAACTGAGGCACAGGGAAATTAAGGAACATGTTTAAACTAATATGACTGCTAATTAATATAGCTGAGATTCAAAACCAGGCAATAATTGTTCTAAGCCCGTTCTCTTGATCAGCATGCTGTACTAAGGCTTTAATGGAGTCAGACCCACTCCTTTCTACACATCCTTATTCATGCCATCCCCTGCGAGGAGAGATGCATAACTGATTGGTGAGGTTGATGGAAGGATCAGAGTTTGTGTGAGTCAGTTTTCCTTCTTTTCTTTGGTTATCTGCCTGCCAGGAGGAAGGATAAATTTCATTTTCTCCTTGCTGTGAGGGAGGTTTAGTAGGTCAGGTCCTTCTTCTGAGAGTGTGGGCTGAGATTATCCTCCTGTACCAGTGGTATTACTAATTAAGGGGAAGCAAGCCTGCTGTTGCTGTTGACCTAAGCCACATGTCTAGAATCAGCGTTATGAATAAATATACTTGTTCACCTGCCTGGCTATTGCATCTATCTCTGAAATGGTTTCCCAATTCAGACAGGAAAGAGAGGAAGGTTGTGTATTTACCGTCTTAAATCCAACAGCTGACAAGTGAGGAAGAGCATTCAGGCAGGGGGATGAAATGGCTGGACACATTTGGGCGTTACATCAGGTTGGTCTGTCCATTCCTTAGTAGTTCACTACAGGTTGAGGATCAGACTGAGATGAAACTTGTATTCTTAACCTTTCTCTTGTATTTTGTAATATGTGTTTTATAAATTTAACCTGTAGGGAGTCACTAGTAGGAACCGCTTTTAGAAGAGAACAATATTAGAGAAGGGATTTAAGAAAAATAAGTGGGAAATAGTTCCAAATGTTAGCAGAGGGGTCAAGTAAGAAAGTGACTGAAAGAGTTCATTGGTATTGGCAGTAGGGAGATATTTGGTGATATCCTTAAAGACAGCTTCAGAGATGGAACCCTAATTATAAGAGTTTGAGCAATAAATGAGAGTTGAGAAAGAGCTGATGGAGGATAGACTTCTTTCAGGAAGCTTAGATGTGAAGGAAAGGAGAGAAAAAATTAAGTAGCTACAGGGAGACACAAGTAACTAGGGATTTTTGTTTTTTAAAGATGAAAGAGGTTTGAAAATAATTCTAATCTATAGACAAAGCCAGCAGCAATGTTGAAAAAATAAGGAGAGGAAAAAGGAAGAACTGAACTTTAGATCAGCAGAGGAGGGTTGAATCTCAAGCTGGGAGGGACCTTTCCCCCTGTGGTCTGGAGAGAGGATATGCAGAAGGTATGGATGCACACCTGTATCCATTACTCAGCAATCCTTAACTTAGACTTTTCCAGTGCTGCTCACCAATTGAAAACGTTATACATTTTAAGCTTGGGATGGAATTTGAGTTCCTGCTCAATGAATACATACTAAGTATTATTTCTCACAATTTAAATCCATTTTGTAAATCTCCACTCTCTCACTGTCCACGCTTAAAAAAAAATGACTCTGTGTTTTTTGGATATTTTCTTTCTCTCTGAATATAGTGGCTGTGGATAGTGGTTCTCAAAATGAGCACAAGGAGGAAGGCACCAGAGGAGAGGGATTGTCAGCATGTGCCCTCTGAGACTTTTTCCCAGTGGCTTCTACAATGGAGAACTATTGATGTAGAGCCTTCCAAAATTAAGGATTTCCTATAATCTCCAGAATAGGCCTAATTTTGATGTGTTTCCAATTCAAAGCAACGTTAAACACCATTTAGATGTTATCCATGCTGCTTTCAATTCTCTGTCAAGGTGAAATCCCTTGGAAGGTCCTTGCGTCGTTCATTTGGTTTCTTGGGTAGAGAGAGGGACTTCCTACAGCTCAATGAGAAGGCTTAAGGCAACTGCTTTGCTGGGAACCATGTTAGTACCACTTTTTTAGAACTTCTGGAAGAATTGGTGGAGCTGTGGTGACATCATGAGATTCATTGAGTCTGGTTTCATGTGACATGAGATCAAATACCTTCCTCCCTCAGTTGGGGCATAGGTAGCAGGCTTATCTTTATTATTTCATAGAAACATAGAAAGCAAGTGTTAGAATCTCCTAACAATGAGACTCTGAGCAAAGCTTTCTTTGGGGGTTTCATTTTCTCTTACTTCTGTGTATTTTATCTTTTGGGAAAGGGACACATGGTTGTGCAGCTTCAGGACAATAGAAAACAATTGCAGACTGTTAATTCCATCTGCTTCCCAGAAGGGTTACCTGTTGATATTGAAGGGGCCCAAGGAGCTTCCACATCACCTGGTTTTTAGATGTGTTGACAGAGCTTTACTGAACAATTCTTCTCACTGCTCCATTTATCAAGCCATCTCTTGGTCACAGTCTTTCAGATTGCCTGTATGTGTGTTACACACATACACATATATTGGGACAATACTGTCCATACCAGCTGGGCAGGAGGAGGGGCTCTGCGTCTTGCTGGTATCCTCTCCTGAGCAGTTAGCACTTTATCCTTTGTCTTTACTGGAGTGCCTCATTTCTGCTTAAGAAGCAGTTATTTGACCAATATCCTGTTGCTTACTTGTAGCATTAGGCCCGTTCCTTAATCTGAAAATCAGGGGGGCTGAACCCCTATTTGCTAGCCTTTCTTGCCTCTGACTGCCCTGCTCTTCTCTAGTCTCCATCCAAGCTGCCAGCATCCAAAAGGCATGGCAGAGAGATAAATTATACCTGACTTAACTTTTTACAGGTATCTTTTCATCAGCCATGTTACTACATGATGGCTATTATGTGTAGGCTTCACACTCTGAAGAATTTCAACATCTCGGTTTCTTTTACAATCTTCTAAAAAAAGGATCAGACTATGAGGGGTCTTTAGTATTTTAATTCTTATCTCTACCTCTCTTCAATGATTGAAAATACATAATGCTATCATATTTGAGGCATTAAGACTTTCTTAAAAAACCTGGCACATATGAGGGCCATCTTTAAATTTAGAGAAAATAAACAAAAAAATTTTGATAGTAAAATGTTATTTCCTTGAATTTTGTAAACTTGAGTGCCTATTATGTGCCAGACATTTCACTCACGCTTGCCAAATAAAGATATTCAAACATCAAGTGAAATATTGATTAGTAAATTGTTTTACAAAGCAGTATCTGATTTTTCACAGCTGACTTATATCTCTTTACTTTTTTTATTTTTAAGCAAGTACACCAAACCAGAGAAAGCCATGCTTCGTTACTTATACACAGACCTATGCAAACTCATTTACATCTGGATTCTCTTAAAGAAAGCCTTACAAAAAAGCTAAATATTTTCTGTGTTTTGGTAGTATTCTACTGTCAGTCACAGACTTATTCTTCAGAGAAGAAATGTTTTTCTCTGCCTCCTTCAGATATCCTTTTCTCTATGTAAACCTTAAAGTGGAAGCTTCAGATGATACTTTTAAGAACATTCTTAGTGTTTTAAAAATCAATGTTTTACAGATTCAATGTGCATTTGACACTTTGGCTCCATCAGAGAATCAACAGCACAAAGGTACCAATTTTACTTGTTCAATTTGAGACACTGAAGCAGGAAAAGTCACCTTTCTAACTCCACTGTGAGTCTGTGAACATGAAGTAGCTGTCAGAGGAGGGAGGCTACTTGTCTTCATTTAACAAACTGATGTCTCAGGATTATATAAATTTTTTTTTTCTGCTAGAAATCAATTTTCAAAGTGATCTGTGTAGTAGGAAATCAGTTACAGAAATTCTGCTTTATTATCCTTTCTCTTTAGTTAAAGGAAGAAACACATAACGATCCCAAATGGCAGCATAGCAAGAACCCATGAATAATGTGACTGTATTCACATTTGCTTTACTTAACTTTCATGTACTTCAACAGTGAGCTACTCAACCTTTAACTTTAACCTTACTTCCATTCTTTCTTTTTCTAAGAATACAGATTTTTGTTCACTCTGACTGTATACCACTCTTTGTTAATTGAACATTTCTACACTTGATTGCCAGGTCATGTTGCCTGAATCATGAAATTATGCAAAGGGGGTAAGAAATCTACAGAAGCCCTTACAGCTCCATGATTTCTGGGTCTTTGAATGCCATATTAAAAGATTCTTAAAACAGGAACCACCTAGCATTCCCTCACTTGCTATCAAGATAATTAACTTGCATAGTTTAAACATTGTATTTTTACCCTTATTTATTGCAGGGAATAACAATGTCTTCTCCTAATGATGGAGCACCTTTCATTGTTATTCCATTAACATTTCAATATTTTTTGTGGTTTTAGTTGCTTGCAAACATTGGTTTAAAAATTTATTTTTTTGTTTTGTATCAGCAAAATATAAATCCTACTCTTTCTAGAAGTCTTGTTCTTCAAGACTAGTTTTACAATTCACTATTAAGGGAGTCTTGGCAGTTACAGACTTTAAAGAGATGGAGATAATATTTAGACAGAGTTTACTATGCTTTTTTAAAAGTTCATGTTTATGTAAATATTTAGATTATGCCTTTAAGAATATGGCAAAATTGAAGTGACAATACTGATACAAAGCTGGGTTAGTTGTGGGATGTTTTTGGTTTATTTTGTGTTGATTTCCTTGTATCTTTAGCTGTAAAGTACAATAGTACTCCCAACGCTGGACACAGTCTTGAGTACAGCTGTTTAGATCTGACGTACAATGCACCCCATGACCAGCATTGCCATTTTCATGCGTTTCAAATAGATAGTCCGTCAGTTGATGATTTCCTAGCATGAGGCAACTCAATAAAACAAGTCCTTGCAGCTAACATTTCCCACAGATTGGCTATTGGAAATAATGGAAATTGACTAACGGAAATAATATCTATTTCCATTCTCACCCTCCCCCCACAAAAATAGTCACATCACTGTGGATAAGAATGGTGTTGGGATAAGTCAGTAGACATCTGGGAAAAAAATAAAGTTGATTCCATACTTCATGCTAGAATAAATTATAAATGGATCAATATTTATGTTAAAATATGACACCATAAAAACACCAGAAGCAGCCATGGATTAAGTATGCATGGTGTGAAAAAGGCTTCTCTAAAAATATAAAAGTCTGAAGGCAAAAAAATAATTGATAAATTCTGTCATACAGATAAAAAATTTGGGAGGACTGGCCCCATGGTGTAGTGGTTAAGTTCGGCACGCTCTACTTTGGCAGTGTGGGTTTGTGGGTTTGGATCCTGGGCACAGACCTACACCACTTGTCAGCCATGCTGTGGCGGTGACCCGCATATACAGTGGAGGAAGATTGACATAGATATTAGCTCAAGGCTAATCTTCCTCAAGCAAAAAAAAAAAGAAGGATTGGCAACAGATGTGAGCTCAAGGCTAATCTTCCTCAGCAAAAAAAAAAAAAAAATTTGTACAGTGAAAACTGCCATAAGGAAATTAAAAATACAAATAACAAAAATAAGAAATTATTTGCAAGTCATATCACCAGAATATCAACAACCCAAGAGAAATAAAGATAGGAAAAAAAAAACCCAACTACTCAATAGCAAAATGGGCAAAAGATATGCATTGATAGTTCACAGAAAAAAAAAATACAATTTAAAAACTTGAAAAAAATATTCAACCACACTCTTAATAAGATAAAGACTAATAAGACTCAAATAACATCTTTTCACTTATATGATAGGCAAAGTCACAAAAATTTGATAACACACTATTTTGTCAAAGGCATGTGAGGAACCAAGTATTCTCAATCATTGATGTGATAATACAAGATTGTGCAACTCCCACAGAGGGAATTTTGGCATATTTGTCAAAATTACTAGTTCTTATATCCTTTAACCTAACTATTCAACTTCTGAGAATTTATCTTACAGATGTACTCACATACATCTATAAGATGGAGTGGGATGAAATATATACAAGTTTATTCATTGTGATATATAAAGATTGCAAACAACCTAATTGTCCATCAGTTGTGGACTGGTTTAAATAAATAAATGTGAACTAGTTTAAATAAATTGTGATATAGCCACATAGTAGAATACTATGCGGCAGTAAAAAAGAATAAAACAGCTCTTTATATACTATTATGAAAAGACCACCAAGGTATATTAAGTAAAAATAGCGAAGCAAAGAACAGTGTTATAGTATATTACTACTTTGGTAATGAAAAGAAAATGTGTGTGTGTATGATCATGGATGCATATATATGCATAAAATCTCTGGAAGAATGCCCCAAGTTAAAACCTAAATATATTGTTGCACGTGAGGTTGGGAGTTGAGTCTACTAGAGGTCAGAAGAAAGATTCCATTTTATACTTTAAAAATTTTGAATTGTAAAATGTGTTTCTTACTCAAAAATTAAATTGAACACACACACACACACACCACATATATACTCCCAAAATATAGAAACTCAGTACATACAGCTTTTAAAACTCTTATGTTTGACTCTAGTTCCATGTTTGCAACAGATGAGTCTTGAGTTTGAGATGACTATGAGGTTTAGGAAATCCTTCATCAAAGATAAACACAGAGAATGCGTCTGAGCAAATCTTTATACATTCTTACATACGCTCAAACGCTTCTAACAAATCCTACTGCGTTCACTTAACACAAAGTTTTAAGCTGGACTTTCCTCACTAAGGGAAAGCTAAGGAGATTTTAAGAGAGTGGTTGGAATGAGGAGCTGCGTGGTGTGGTCTAAGACGGCATTTGGAGGAGGGTTATGTGTTCAGGTGTATTCCAGATCCCAGACCAGTGAGGCAGATTAAGACTCAGAAAATGAGACTTCCTTGGGGCCAGCCCTGTGGCTTAGTGGTTAAGTGCGTGCGCTCCGCTACTGGCGGCCCGGGTTCGGATCCCGGGCGCGCACCGACGCACTGCTGCTCCGGCCATGCTGAGGCCGCGTTCCACATACAGCAACTAGAAGGACGTGCAACTATGACATACAACTATCCACTGAGGCTTTGGGGGGAAAAAAAAAGGAGGAGGATTGGCAATAGATGTTAGCTCAGAGCTGGTCTTCCTCAGCAAAAAAGAAAGGAGGATTAGCATGGATGTTAGCTCAGGGCTGATCTTTCGCACAAAAAAAAAAAAAAAAAGAAAATAGGACTTCTGCTGCTCGATTTGCCTTTAATTGACTAATCTTGAGCATTTTATTTTACCTTTCTGCACTTAGTTAAAGAAGGGATGATAGGAGATGATCTTGAAGATCCTCTCAAGAATTTAGTATCCTGTTATTCTGATCTAAATAATTGATAGTATTATTACTTTATACAATTCAAGTGTTATGATTCAAGCATCTTCATATTGTGATAAATTGAAAAAGACATAGTAAACACCATAAAAAATTATTAGAGCTTTATTTCAACCAGCTTGGAGCATATGATTAACTCTAATGACAGCCTAATAGTGATATGTTTTTTCATGTTGAAATATGACTTTACGTGTTTAACATGTAAGTGCTATGTGTGACCTACTATTTAGCATATGTAGTAAGTTCTATAGGCTATGAAGGCCATAAATGTTAGTTGTTTCAATTTTCTGTCTGAGAGAGGCTTAAATCTTAACTTCTAGGATTTGTTACGGACAGTGTCAGAGAAATGGTGACGCATGTATGCGTTTTCAAGCATCTATAGAAGCATCCAAGAGAAGTTTTCCAGGAAGAATTAGAGCCAGGTTTTGGGTAGGGATGGCCAACAATGTTAAGATGCATTGCCAATGACTCTGATAATGAAAGATTATCATCAACTTGTGGAAACCTGCAGTTAATTTTAAATTTATGAAATATTAAGTGTGATCTAGGAGTGGTAGGAAGTGAAGCTAGAGAATTGAGGTTCAGGGCAGATAATAAAGAACATGGTATTGCATTATAAAAAGCTTGGATTTATTGTTTTGACAATTAAAAGTTCATTGAAGTTTTTAAAGTAGGTAAGTAATATGCATTTTATATAGATCATCTGAATGTTATGGAACATGGGCTTGGAGAATGGGAGACTGGAGGCAGCTAGACCAAGTAAGAAACTTTGTAATAGTAGGTAGACAAAGGATGATAAATGCATGGACTGAGACAAGATCAGACACTTGAAATTGCCTGTGGGGCTGTCTGGCTATTCACTGATGGTATAAGCTTATTTTAACCAGATCTTGGGGATCAGAGAGAATCCAACGACATCTCAGAATAGCAGCATTCTATTTCCTTCTCGCTCTCTTTTTGGCTCTGCCAAAAGCTAAACAACTTATGCAGGTATGTCTTTCAAGTTTTGAGATCTCCTTTCAAATTTTTGTCAGTACATTTGTCTATGTTATTTGATTATTTTTATTTTGTTTTCTACTAATTATCTGATAGAAAAATATATTTCATATTTCCTATAGTCTTGACTACTAGTTATAGACAATGTGCTCCTTAACGTATGCAGCCAAAAAAACCAAAATACCGAGAGCAGGAGCAAGCTGAGGATGTGGCCGTGGAGACTAGGGATTCAGGCTAAATAAATAGTAAATTCATTCAGCCTTGATGAGCCCCATTCAGCTGACTTGGACAGCAGTATTGTTCTCCCCACTTCTTGCATATCCTGGATGACATACATGAATAAGCCTGCTTCAAAAGAAGGAAAAGGAGTACTGATCCAAGTTAAAAGGATAGACTTTAAGCAATATTTTGAAGGCCTTTTTTAGAACTTTGTTTGGTAGGCTTTCTTTTTTTTTAATAAAGTCCCCATCTTGACAAGACTCTATTAGATAGCCCAGCAACCAGAATGTTAAACCAGTTATTTGCCTAGACCTCTAAAACCTAGACAATTGAATTGTGTTGAAAATGTTTTCCCAATTAGAAGCTGGTTCTTTAGCTTGATTTCAGATGCAAGGAACATTCCTACAAGTTGAAACTATAAAAAATTTAAGCATTTAAAATTGTTTCCATCAGTTCTAGTTTACGGTACATATTCATCACACTATTTCTTTTTAAGGGAGTTATTGAGGTAGGTTATGAATTTGAACTTTAGCTAAACTTTTTTTTAATTTGTACTTGTTGCCAAAAACAGTTTCTGAATCTTCTTTCTTTGTACTCATTCCAGCTACTCGTAAAGGGTCACTGTGTTTCTGAGTTGAATATTTCCTTCTCAACATTGATGCTTCCCTGAGTAAAAGAAAGAACAATATTTGAACATCAGAGACAATTTTGCTTCCTGTTTCCCACCCTCTCTCCCCATCTGTGCAATGTTGTACTTTTTGCTTGATTGATATTAAAATAAAACACATACACACACATGATTAAAGATCTTTCTCTGTTGCTTACCCTTTGATATTTTAGCTGGAAGGAGTTGAGTTATTCAGCAGCCTGGCTCTTGTGTGTGAAGGTGGCTTATTTGCCCATGGGGGTCTCTAACACCACTGGCACCACCAGAACTAAACAATTTCTTAGAGTATCAAGCATTATTTTCTCTCACTACCAACTACACCCTCATTTAAAAATTAACTTGTTGAACCTATGGGTTAAAAAATAGAATGCAATAAAATTACCCTCTACAAAAAATTAAGTTGTCTTGGTTATTTCAAGATTTGTTCTACCTCAGAGTCGCTGTGGCTATCATTGCTTACACTGCGGCTAGGTGAGTTAGGGGAGACAGCGCTGAATCTCTACTTAGCCTAAAAGCAAACCGTTATTGCTCCTTATGTCCTCTATGGCTGGTATCTCACTTATAATTTTTGAGGTTGAAAGCAAGTAAAATCTGCAACTTGGAGTGGTTAAAAATAAGGACTTTTTTCCCATTTCACTGGAAGTCCGGAAGTTGGGAAGGCTCCAGACATGATCTGATTAGTAGTTAAATTATGCCATTTCAAGTATCCAGGTTAATCTTCTATCTCCACTCTGTCACCATCAGGGTCAACTTCATATTAGGGTAGATTTTCTTCCTTATGGTTACAAGATGGCTAACAGTGGCCACTGAATCTAAATGCTTCCTTATTAATGTCTAGCAGGATAGAGAGAAGCTTCTCTTTTCCAGAAGGTCTGTGAAACCCTCTTTATGCATGCCTGTAGCCCAAATTGGTTTAGGACTGCTCATCTCTGAGTCAGCAGAACGGATGCTGGTGAGTCTCATTGTTTACTACGGTGGGAGAGTCTCCAGGTAGGAAGGGTAGCTAGAACATTTAAATAGGAGCTCACTTGGGGTCGGCCCGGTGGCGCAAGCGGTTAAGTGCGCCCGCTCCGCTGTGGCGGCCCGGGGCTTAGAGGTTGGGATCTCGGATGCGCACCGACGCACTGCTTGGCAAGCCATGCTGTGGCAGCGTCCCATATAAAGTGGAGGAAGATGGGCATGAAGATGGGCATGGATATTAGCCCAGGGTCAGTCTTCCTCAGCAAAAAAAAGAGGAGGATTGGCAGATGTTAGCTCAGGGCCGATCTTCCTCAAAAAAATAAATACATAGGAGCTCACTAAAAGTCTAGGAATAACAAGGGAAATATATATACACAATCAGATATTCTGATTTTATAACTTGCTTTAATTATCTTTAGCTTGGATACCTTTAGCTTGGAGATTCTTCCCTAAATGGATCCTACTTCTGCCCTCATACACAAGGAAATCTGTACACTCGGAATAAAATCAACGCATACCTTCTGCAGTCAGAATAGGTAATCTCAGCAGACAACAGCTGAAACTACAAACTCTAGCTGCGCCTCTTTATGTGGTATTAGATTTGATTTTATTAAGGGAGTCAGCAAGTATCCTTTCAGAGTTCGGGAATAACTGGACACTGATATGTGTGTAACTGTGTGTGTATGTGCACACATACACACAGAAAGAATTGAGGGAGAGAGGGAAATCATTGGCATCCTGTAATTTGTCGTTTGTCACATTGACATTGAAATGTATATTTTGGATGTCACATGGTCTCATTTCATAACTCTGAAAAATATCAGAGTATATTGGAGACATAATAATCACGGTTCCAAAGCATTTTATCACAATAAATATCCCATAGTAAATTGATTACATCTAATGCTTTTCCACCGGATGGAAATCTGAGATTGAATCATTGCCATTAAACACTGCATTTGTTTTATACAAATAAACATGCAATACTTCAGGCCCAATGAAATAGAGTCCCATAAGGAAAAAAAATACATGTTTCAAATGACTCAGTGGTAAAGGCATAAAAATTTCCCAAAAGAGCTTTAGTCCTTGGAGAATTTTAATGCATGAATATACTTAAAATTAGGCTGTGTGTAGTTCTATTTGAATAATTGCTATTATCCAAATAAAAATATAACTTTTTATTAATGGTAATTGCTTTTAAAAATACAAAAATGTTTAGTCAAAAAGATGAGCCATAGTTGTCATAGGCCAAACAAGAGAAATTTATTTTCACCCTTCTGGTGGCTGGGAAGTCCAAGATCAAGGCATCAGCAGATTCAGTGTCTGGTGAGGACCCACTTCCTGCTTCACAGCAGGCTCCCTATTTCACTCTGCCCTCACACAGGGGAAGGGGCTAGGGAGCTCTGTGGGACATCTTTCGTAAGAGCAGTAATGCCATTCATGTGGACACAACCATTCAGACCATAGCACCATCTCACCTTTTTATGAAGTCTCCCAGAACTGATCTATTCCAGTAGTTATTTTAAGAAAGAATTCAGAGAAACAAGACAAAAGCTTAGGAATATTCTTCTGGAGAGATGTATATGGCATAAATGAAGAAACATCATTAAAATAATTTTGGCAACTATAATTGAGTAAATTTTTTTCAAAAAAGTTATATAGATTATAAGTTTTATTCATTCAATAAGAAAGTAGTTATCGAGTATTTATAAGATGCCAGGCATCATCTTCTGTCTGAAAGCTAGAACAGACGAAGTCTTCTCGTGGAGGTAAAATTGTAGTTGGAAGAAGGGGACACAGATAATAAAAACTGTTTATTAAATGGCTATAATAATTTCATATAGTGATAAGCGCGATAAAAGAAATAAAACGATTTGATCATAGAGAGTAGTGGACAGAGGCTAGCCAATTAGACCAGTAGTGGCGCTTCATCACTGAGGGATTGGTGCTGGTGCTGAGGCTGAGATGTAGAGATCTCAGCAGCTAACAGGCAAAGAGCCTGATCAGGCAGTTCAGACGTTTAGTAAATATCAATGGGAAAGGATGCAATTTCACTAATATTCAAAGAAATATAAATCAAAATGCGCAGATTTTACTTCTTAAATCAGGAACAAATGAGTAATAAAATACACCCTGCACTGTTAACAACACAGTGAAACCTATGCTCTCATTCACCGCAAGAGTCAGGAGCAAAAACATCCAGATTCTTTTACCCATTCTTTCCTCTGTGAATACTCACATTGGGGAAGAAATACAAAATACAGGAAAATGTATCTGCAGGAAGATGTTCATTTTATCTTTATTTATATTTGTGGAAAATTGGAAACAATTTATTCAATTTTAGTGAATTGTTACGTAAATTTTGAAGAATCTGTTTATAATATACATCACTAAAGTGGTTATTGTAAAGGTTATGTAAAAACACTGAGCAACAGCGAAAAATATGAAATGAAATAAACAGAAAAACAAATGACAAGTTACTCAAGCTATAAGCATATCTAGTAAGTATGAATTTGTATTTCTTAATTCTTTTATTACTTGACTGTCAAGTTACAATGGGAATCAAAAATCCTCCAATTTTCTGTCTTAGAACCTAACATAGTTGATAGTGAATCAACGTACATGTACTTTGGATAATTTTGGACTTTCTGTCTTTCTTCTGCTTTTCCCAGATCCTTACGTGGGGTCCAATGACACCCCTCCAACTCTCTCCTCTTCTTCCAGCTAGTGTTCCAATCTTGAAGGACTCTGACCCCTCAACCTCACCATTTACTTGGTTTTGGGTTAGTCCCACTCAGAATCCATGTCCAAACCACAGCCAATACATTTCTAAGGTCTTTATCCCAAACCTTAGGTCTCTGTTGTAAGCAGAATTTTGGTCTCTATGATTTTGATCCCTTAGTGCTATTCCTGTGGTTATATTACATTATATGACAAAAGGGGCTTTGTGGATATAATTAAGATTATGAATCAACAGGCCTTAAAATAGGGATATTGTCCTGGACTATTTGGGTGGATCCAATATTCTTTAAAATCCTTTAAAAGCCGTGCCCATTAAAAGCGGAAGAGGAAGGCAGAGAGATTCAAAGCATGAGAAGGATTCTCTACACTGTTGCTGGCTTTGAGCATGGAGGGGTCCTCAAGTGAAGAACAGGGCATCCTTTAGAAGCTGAGAACAACCCCAGCTGACGAGCCAGCAAGGAAGCATGGACATCTGTCGTAAAATTGCAGAGAACTGAATTCTGCCAACAGTTTGACTGAGTCTGGGAGCTTATTCTCCCCCAGAGCCTCCAGATACAAGCCCAGGTGGCTGCTGCCTTGGCTTTGGCCTTCTGAAGCCCCAGGCAGAGAACACAGTTGAGGCACGTTGAGCCCAGATTTCTGACCCAAGGGAACTTTGAGACAATAAATGATTATTGTCTCAGGCTGCTGGGTTTGTGGTAATTTGTTATGACAGGGACAGAATCTCCTTCAAAACCAACCAGATATGGATGCTTTGTATCTCCTGGATCAGTCTGCTATAGGCAGGGTCCTCTGCCTTGGTCTTTATTTAATAGGATAGTCTCCCCGTATCTAAGTTATCCAATTATTTATTATCCAAGTTGCTATAGCCATAACGTTGATTGATGTCACTTCACAAAAATATTCCCTGATAAACCAGCACTTGAAAACTCAATCATCTTTCTCCATGAAAACACTAGTTAGCATCTAGCGCTAGCTAGCACCAGTCCATCTATTCTTGCTATCTGACAATATAACACAAATGTAAAGCAAATTGATTGCCCAGAAAAATGGCAAATCTTACAAAAGATATAAGATTTCATAAAGTTGGCGAAAGTGATATTGGAGACTTTTCAAATGATAATCTTTCAGAATTAGACCCTTGAACAATGGAGGAAGGAAGAAATCAGCAAGGATGATTGTAGGATAGTAGATTCACTCTAAGTGACCTTTTTTCCTGGTGCTAACGGCTAACTATTTATAGTTAACCAGCACTTTCTGTAGTGGACCCTGCTCCCCTGGATTAAATTTTTGACTTGTGCCTCATCCAATCATCCCATCTTCCTAAGGACGAGATTCTGTCTGTCAAGTCTGGTCCCTTGGATGGATTTCTACTATGATTTTGGCTCCAAAGTGTCTCCACCACTACATTTTAGCAGTTACTACTGTGTTCCAGCTGCTAAACTGGACCTCCTCATAGGAGGGGTCACCTGAATCAGGTGTGACCTTGCCGCACCCTGTAGACCCTGCTGCAGACTCCACTGGTTCTCCTTGGCAGGCCGGCTTTTCTGTTGCAGGGATAATTGCACACACGCCCTCCCCAAAAGCCCTGGGCAGCAGACCTCTGTTCTGTTCCAGCTTCCTCTCCTTATCCCAACTATCCCTATGTTACCAAGGTCCCAGAATGTCTTACACAGGAGCTAAGTTACATATAACCAATGAGATCTTTTGGAAATATTTTTATTTTCATTTTTCCAAGCCTACCTTCCCTTGTCAATAATTTACTTTGATGTACTTGGAATGCTTTCTAAAGATACAAGCAATTCCTGTTGTGGCAAAGATTGAGAGTTGTGTCCTATCTGTTCTCCCCTTCTCCCCAGGAAATAGAGCTACTCTACCCTCAGTTTACCTGGGCACATGGCCACCCAGAAGACAGATGGCTAGCCTCCCTTACAGCCTGGTGGGACCATTTGACTAAACTCTGGCCAATGGGAAATAAGAATCTGTTCAACTTGCAGAAAGTGCCCTGATGGGATATGGCACCCTTCTCTCTGTCCTTTTTCTCTTTCCCATTGAATGGAAGATGGGCATGGTGACAGGAACTGGATCAACCGCCCTGGACCGCAAGACAGAAACAACCGGACAGAAGGAGCCTGGAGTTCTGATGATTTGGAACTGCTAATCTAGCCCTAGACTTCCTAAATTTTCATAAGATAGAAATAAATTTTCATCTAGTTTACCATGGATATTTTGGGTTTTCGGTCACTCATAGCCAAATCTAATCCTAAATCAATACACTCCGTATTGCTAATTTGCTTAAGGTCTAAATGACCCTGTATTGAGTAACAAATAAGATATATTAACATCCGTATTTTAAGAGGAAAAAACTCCCCAGATCTTATCGTTTTGACATTTCTAGTTTCTATAGTGCCATTGCTGTGTTACTTAGGTCTGCATATTTCTTGGATTTAAGTTTTTTTAAAAAAATTTGATTCTAGCTTTGTAACTAGAATGGCAATTGTGCATTGTTCTGTAACTGATTTAGAGCTCCTGAATTCTATATCTTTCAATTTACCTACAGATTCCTTCCTTCCTTCCTTCCATCCTTCCTTCCTTTGCTGCTGCTGCTGCTGCTTTTCTCCTCGTCCCCCTCTTCTTCCTTCTCCTTCTTCTTTTCCATATATCGAGGGAATTTCTTTTTGTCTCTTTTAAGAGAATCTCTTTAAAAAACAGGAAAATAAGCCAGTTTGTGGGTACATAGCTGTGGGACTGCCATTTCAGCTCTCTCATACACCCTTTGAGGACTCCTGCTCTGCCCTGGCAGAGATCCTGGCTACAAGCGCACAAAGCCAGACTATTTATAAGTGAAGAGCTGTTGTTATCCATTCACTCTATATTCTGAAGGATTAAGTCCTGAGAACCTTAATGGGTGCTCTCTATGGGTACAATTGTTTTGTTTACTAAACACTTTCGTTTGTTTTTGCAATACTAGGTGGACCTTGAAGAAGGATCACTGCCATCTGTGTTTTTGAACACCTCAAAGAATAGTTGGATTGTTATTCAAGAAGAACAGATAGACAGAGAGAAGTAGCCTCTGAGCATGGGCCAAACTCTGCCCCATTTTACTTCCTCATCCTTCAACTTCAAGGCCTAGGGAAGGATGGCTACACATGGTAGACAGTGTGCTTGGGTCACTTTCAGCACCTTGTCCGGGATTTTAGGGAAATCCAAGAGTAGCATGAGTCGTCCTTCTCTTGGGAACAGTGTATTACTCAGTGTGTCTATGTGTGTGACCTTGTACTAAAAACACCAGTCAATACAACGGATAGTGCTTTCAACAGTGACTTTGTAGAAGTCACAAAATGTTCTTCAGAGGGATAGTTACTTCTCATATCCACATTTGATAAAAAAATGAAGATATAACATTAAACCATAACTCAAAGAAAGAATTTCTAAACTAACTTTGTGAGACATAGGCTTTTAATTTTCTGGTCATCTACCTCAATCCAGGAAAAAAATTTAGAATACCTTGTACATCTATGGACTGTGTGTCCTAGACTACTTACTTTCACTTATCTTTGCTAGACCTACCAGGAAGAGTTATATGCTCAGGTGAGATCCTGAAACGCAAGCATTTTGTGTAGCTTGTACATCTTGACTGCCAAATAAAAGGATGAAGACTTACAATAGAATGAGGAAGTTGTTCAGTGGGAATAAAAATTTACTTTCACAAAGAAAAGGAAAAGAAACTCAGATTCACCTGTTTGCTGGGTGCTCTCACCTTCAGCCCTAGTTTCTAGAAGAGGGAGTGGAAGAAGTGAGGTGAGACCGTTGATTCTGGCTAATCTTTTTTTTTCAAGTAAGTTTTATTTTATTCATTCATTCTTTTATCTATTCATTCCAATCATTTTCCTTTTTTTTTTTTATTGTGGTAAGAGCACTTGATATGAGATTTCCCCTTCTGACAAATTTTCAAGTGCATAATGCAGAATTGTTAATTATAGGCACAAGATTGCACAGAAGATCTCTAGAAATTACTCATCTTGCACAGCTTAAACTATATGCCCATAGTATTTAGGCTTATAATTGCATAATTATATAGCAACTCCCCATTTCTCTCTCCCCCTAACTGCTGGCAATCACCATTCTACTCTCTGTTTCTCTGAGTTTGACTATTTTAGATACCTCATGTAAGTGGAATCATGCAGTATTTGTCCTTCTGTGACTGGCTTATTACACTTAGGATAATGTCCTCCATGTACATCCATTTTGTCACAAATGGCAGGATTTCCTTCTTTGTAAGGCTAAATAATATTCCATTGTATGTATATACCACATATTCTTTATCCATTCATCTTTTGATGAACATTTAGGTTGTTTCCATATCTTGGCTATTATTAATAGTGGTGCAGTGAACTTGGGAGTGCTATCTCTTTGAGATTCTGATTTCAATTCTTTTGGATATATATGGTTAATTTTTTATTCCTTAAATTCTACTGCTATGTGACTCATCAGATAAAATTGCTCCCAAGTGTCCTGTTTTCTCCTGCTTTTCTGTAGGTGGCAAGCTGGCATGGGAAGAGACAACTGCAGTTTTTTTTTCTCACTTTTCTTCAATCTCACATTTACCATGGCCTGGGATGCCTCGCTGCTGTCACTCAAATCTATTGATCTCATTCTCTGGAAGAGAAATGACACTAAATGTATCTTCAGAACAGATTTAACAATCCCCCTCATCTTTCTCAATAGAGAATATTGTGTCTATGTACTTTCCTAGGTGGATTTAAACTTAGTAAGGGTTTTCAGAGCTAAAGAATCTCAATCCTACCTGGCAACCTTCTTCAAGAAATGGTCATCTGCATGTGGGAATAAGCAAGCACCAGACATACCCAAAGTTAGAAGGTTTCCATGGTTCCTCTCTTCCACTTTGAAGGGTACTTGGTGGTTCTGTGGCCCCAGAGGGCCTTCTCAGTTGTGATTTCAGTGCTGACTGTGGTGGCAGGCATGGACCAGGGGCACACCATCTGGGAGAATTGTCCTAATACTGTGCTTATTTAGTTGATGCCTACTTTCCCCAGTAACTGTAAGCTCCCTGAAGTCAGGGATGGTGTCTGTCTTATTCACGTCGTTACCCTCAGTGCCTAGCACTGTCCTGGCACATAGTAGGTGCTGAGTCAATTTTTTTTGAATGAATGAAATATTTTAATAGCAAACTAGAGAAGGGCCCTTGAACTCTCCAGAATATCCATTTCTAATATAGCTTAAGACAGAAATGTCAGAATAAACAACAACCATAGCATACAGGCAACCATAGCAACCATAAAAGACAACACAACTTATACTTTGTCATAAAAATATTTTTTCCACTTCAACTTACGTATAAATCAAATTTTTTCCAATAAGAAATGATCAACCAAGGGAAATCAAATTAACAATATTTAGAAGAATAAGACATACTAGACATAGATGGATTCCTTTTAACTTTGTGTATTAAACTCAATCAAGCATCTGCTAAGATATATCACTATAAAACATTCTTAGAATAACTGAAATCTTGTTTACTTGTATTGCTATTTACTTTAAGGCTGCTATTCCCTTCTATGGGCCCCATATAGCGCATCAAAATTTTATGGAATTTATAGTCACTCTAAATGCTATCAGGAAATTTTAGCTACTACACGTAATAGCTATGCTAGTCTTTTTAAGCTGATAAAGGAAACAAAACAAGACAAAACAGAGAAAAATTTGCCTTTACTGGCAGGTTTGTCTGACAGAAACCCCAAACTACTATGATCACTTAACAACAACATCTATGAAACAGCATCTCTCTCATTTTCAAACTCCTTTTACTGAAAAATCTCTAATTATCTTCACATTTCTCGTGGTTTGCCTGACTAAGAAGTGTTTTTTGCCTATGATATCAAGATCATTTATTAAAAAAATTCCTGTGACTATCAGCAATTTATATGCTCAGTTTGTCTACCAAATCTAGATAATTTCCCCCTTTGTGATCCATTTTTCCTCTCATTCACACATCTTATAAATAAACATTCAGAGAATTCTAAATGAAACTATTTTTTAAAAATAGGTGTACATTACAGTAGTTTTTTTCCTTTAGCATTGTTAAATGAAAAATTGATATTGGAATATTGGGATAAGAGCAAGACAAATGCTTCCTACTTTAGAGTGACAATCAATCACTGAAGAATTGAGCATGAAAAAGGGCGAAACCCAGAATATCTCTAGAGATGTTTCCTTTACAATGAGTACTGCTTCCTCTCCTCAGCTGTAATTTTATCCATTTAGGCTAAACTTAATAAGGCCTTGATGTTACATGTGAAAGATGGAATTATGTAAGCACCATTAGGCCAAGTTGCTCAAGACAAACAAGCCTTCCAGCTGAGAAACGAGAGACACGTGTTCCCTTTGCCCTTAATGCAAATGATGGCAAATCCAAACCCAAACTTGTAGTTTGCAGGATCTTTTTCTTAAGTGGATGGAAGAAACAAAGTATTTTAGAACTCATAAAAATGCAATTGAGTAGGTTTTGAGGGAAAAAACAATATAATTAAAAAAATCAGGGATGGGCGGGGACCTACTGTCATCTTTGTCCTTGCATGCTCGCTAGGAACCTGCCATCCTCTATGTGGTATTTCTGAAGGAGTCACTAACCAGCTTATCAGTCCTGGCATAATGACAGGGACTTGTCACAGGGTCCTGATAGGTGTGTGATCTTGGCACTTACTCCTAAGCTTCTGTGGAACTCACCTGCCATGGAGATGTGCAAAAGGAAATTTTCCTGGCACGTTAAAAAATATTTTAAGGTCTCACCTAATTTATGAAAAACAAAATCATCTAAATTCTGTTGGTTAGCTGTGAGTAATTTATCGCATTTATTTATTCAGTACATTCATTCATTGCTTTCATATGTTAATAGCTATCCACCCACTGTTCCCTCTGAATTGCATCTTAACAAGATTATGCTCCTTTTTCTAATTTATTGAACTAGCATGGAATATATTTATATAAAAATTAGCTGCTTAAATACTTCCTTGATGAAAAACATAGCTGTTGTAATTTTATTATGAATTTTAATCAGGGGAAAAAATGACCTTTGAAATTTTCTTCTACCTCATTGTATATTTGTGTGTGTGTGTGTGCTTCTCTCTCTTTATATAATTAGAAATCTTTGTGATTTAATTAAATTTTATATAGAAAACATGTGACTGGACAGTAAAAGTTTGTTTTGAAAGAAAAATCTTAAGGAAACAGTTAATAAATTAATATGACTAACAGAAGACCTATTTTCTCTGAAAATACTAATTCTTCCAGCACAGTGCATCTATTTCACAATAAAATACACTCTGGTTTGCTTTTGGTTAGAAAAAATCCTCTGAAGCGAATCCAGAAATGCCTGGCGCTTAGTTTCTTTTGATGCAAGGTTCCAAGCCTTTTGGGGATCCACAGTAATTATTGCCAGTCTAACAAGTGCCTCTTCATACCGTACCCAAAATACCAACTCATGAAGATGGTTCTCTGATAAGAGGAACCAAATTTTTGACTTGTGGCTGTTTAAAGATTATAAAAACCTGTGTGCTGGAAGGGAGGTTTCAATGAACTAGTGGCCCTCAAACTGTAATGTATAAGCATGTAGGGGAGGTAAGAAATTTTTCCTTGATCCTGGTGGGGACCCTGTCTGGCTCTGAAAATTAGGTTGACAAAGACATATTAACAGGAGAAAGCTTACAAATTTATTTAATATAAGTTTTACATGACATGGGAGCCTTCATAAGTAAATGAAGACCTGAAGAAATAGTTAAACCTGAGAGTTTTTATGCTAGGTTTGATGAAGAGTGGATAGTCATGGAGAAATATGATAGGGCAAAGAGTACGAGGTAAGTGTAGTAAATCAGGGAGAACTTAGCAAAGTCTGTTTATTCCGAATCTTCTTTGTGTCCCTTGTCTTGGAGATATGGATGTTCCTGTAACCACAGGACCAGTTTAAACTGACCCCATCTTATCCACAACGGAATGTGAAAGTTGTTTTTCAGGGATCATGAACCAAAACTGTAAGTCATGTAGCTGCAGCATGCACAGAGGAGAAAATTTTGACCTGAAATAATACCTGGAACCAAGGGTTCTCCCTGCACGGAACCAAAGGACCAGGACACAACCAGAACTTGAAAGGCAGACTCTCCTCAGAAGAGAGGGGTCTGTTGTCTAGGAAGATCCGGTGGTAAAGCCCCTTCCACACCTTACCATAAATATTTAAAGCCCTCCAATCAAAACCTGCCCCGCCAGCACTTCTGTATACCAGCCTGTTCCCTGTAACTTCTTAAATTTCGCCCTAAACCCTGGGTCAGAGAGACAGGTTTGAGAGCCTTGCCTCCTGTCTCCTTGCCGGTAGACCTTGCAATAAAGCCTTTTCTTTTCTCAAAGCCAGTGCCATAGTATTGGCTTCTGTGCACACTGGGCCACGGCCCTCTTGCCCAGTAACATTCCTTTACTCTGGGTATAGGGAGGGCATCTTTCACATGATGATCTTATGATCTCTTCAGGGAAAGGTCAAAGAGTCCTTCCTGCACCTGCCATATCCTTAAACTCCTTCAGCTTAAAATTTTCAATATGCCCAGGTGCCATATTTTGAGGTAGTGTGTCCTGCACCCCATCAAAAGTATCCACTTGTGGGAGTGTTGTTAAATGTGTATTTTCAATCCCCAATCCCAAAGATGCTGATCCAGTAGATGTGGCTGAGGGTTTGGGAATAAGTTATGATGGGTAGCCCCAAGTGGTCATGCTGGCTGTCCCAGGAACCACACTGAGAATGTAGAGAATGCTTAACAAATTACTAATGCAATTATTCATTTCAACATCAAGATGGTAACCAGTTAAAGTCACGTCTACTTTAAAGGGGAAATTTGCAGTACAGTGTGTTTGGTTGTGATTTTTCCCACTTACTGCTGGCAGACAGCCAATATTTGAGGTTAAAAGATAAGGAAGACAGGGAACATAGATAGGGTAGTCTTAAAATGCAGATGTTTCTTTTTTTAAAAAAAATCTAGTAATTAAAATTTCCCTTGGCATAACTGGTACTCATAAATCAAAATAATCCTTTTTTGTTACTCTTGTTGATGTACCAAAATAGTTGACATCAGAGGGATTATGTTTGAGAATTATAGGTAATTGAAGAAACTAGTTGATCACAAACATTTTCCCATTTGCCCCACTTCATTGTGCAATTATTTCCCCCAACCCCTAAAGGCGACTCTTCATTTTCCACTGTTTTCCCCTTCTGTGGTGTTTCAATGCCTCCTGGGCATATCACAACCAGGGGGAGAATTACAAGTTTTTTTCCCAAAAGAAAGAATCGTTGAACCTTAGAAGAAAAAGGAATCTGAGAGTATTTAGTTCAATGCTCTTGTTTAACAAGCATCTTATTTGTAGAGTGCTTAAGTGTCTTTCTAGCATCCCCAGAAAGTACAGAGCCTGGGGCAAATGTTTATGTGATACTAATTTACTGGGGAGTGCAATCCCAGGGAAGCAGGATGAGGGAGAAGGGCAGAGAAGGAAGGAATGTGTTTCCCAGCTAGCCACCTCTTGGTACCAAGTTCAACTGATTGCTTGTTTTGCAGGACCATATTCTGAGAAGACATGTGAACAGATGTTTCTCAAAATAGTCTGCCCAGGGGTAGGAGAAGAGACAAAATTTTCCATTGGCTCCTACCTCTCATTGGTTAAAGTTTTGCCCCGTGAGTGTCAACTCCCTTGTGTTTCCAGGCTGCATACTTCATCAGCAACAGAGAAGCCTTGGGGCAAAAAGCCAGAGTCCTGTGGAACAGGCAAGAGACTAGCAACTTTGCTCCCCTGGGAGAGTGGTAGCTGAGTGGAGCTGGATGAAGCTCATGCAGTTTGTTGCCTTGGCAATGTCCAGAGTAAAACAAGTGGCCTGTACTTAATTATTTATTTTTAGAATCAAGTTCTTTTTTTTTTTTTTAATTTTATTTATTTATTTATTTTTTTCCCCCAAAGCCCCAGTAGATAGTTGTATGTCATAGCTGCACATCCTTCTAGTTGCTGTATGTGGGACGCGGCCTCAGCATGGCCGGACAAGCGGTGCGTCGGTGCGCGCCGGGGATCCGAACCCGGGCCGCCAGCAGCGGAGCGCGCGCACTTAACCGCTAAGCCATGGGGCTGGCCTAGAATCAAGTTCTTTTTATTTATGGAGATGCAATTATATGCATTGTATTGAAAAAGAGAAACACACTCAGGGAGCTTCATGGTGTTTAAAGGTGGGGCTTTGACCTCAGATAGATTCAAGTTCTTATCCCAGCCCTACCACTTTACTATGTATGTAGACGTGGGCATCTGAGTTAAATGATCTGACTCTCAGTTCCCTCATGCTCAGAATTGAAATATTCATTGTATCATTGTTAATATTAAATGAGATAATATATGTAAAGTGTTTAGAACAATGGCTGGGACATAAGTATTTAATAAATTGCAAGCATTAATTTTAGTAATTGAGCCCATGACCTGTTTTAAAGACAAACATGTACAATGATTTCCTTAAAATTATTATTCAATGAATATTGTTACTATTTCTAAAAGTACCAAAGAGAATCTTATTTTAGGTGTTTGTATCAGTTATGGTAAGCTAGGTTACACTGCAGTAAAAACAACCCCCCCAAGTCCTTCAAAACAAAAGCTTCAAATAACAAATGTTTATTTTTTACTCACACTATACATCCATTGCATGCCAATATGGGAGTTCAGTGGGAAGTTCTATTTTATATCATCCTCTCTGTGACTGAAACTGATGGAGAGTTCACTGTTGGGGAAGTTGTGAGTTTCAGTGGCAAAAAGAACAGTGGTCAGGTAAAGCACTGTCAAATGCTTTCACCTAAAATGGTAATTGTTACCTTTACTCGTATTCCATGGGCCAAAAACTCACATGGCCATACGATGGTATCTCTGGGAAGTGTAATCCTTCCACGTGCCTAGGAGTAGAAGAGAACCAAAAATTGGTAAAGAGTGAATGTCTACACAGTAGCGTAAGGCAAATGGGCTGTGAGATAAACGGGGCCCTGAATTCTCTAATTGTAAAATTGCACTTACTGAAACAAACAAATAATAAATCAAGCGTTTTGTTTATGTAGAATAGTGTTCTTCCCATTTTATATAATGAAACCAATTCTATCTTTTATTAATGCTTAAAATAAAACCTGTTCGTGATCCTTGAGAGAAGTGGAAGTGATGGTCCAACTGAAATAGTTAAAATTTGTGATATTCTCTCAATTCTATATTTTAATTCATTTTTCCTTCGTTTCCATTGAGATGATCTGTACATTTTGTACAGTCAATTGTCATTATTCACGGATTCTTTATTTGCAAATTCACCCATTCGCTGTAATTTATTTATAGCCCCCAATTCAACACTCAGTGGTTGTGGTGCTTTTGTAGTCATTTGCAGACATGTACAGAGCAGCTAAAAATTTGAGTCCCTGATGCACATGTTCTTAGTGGAGGTGGAACAAGGCAGTATTCTGCCCTCTTGTTTCAGCTCTCATACCATAAACAAGTGTCCCTTTTGTGATCTATTTAGTGCCACACTTTTTGTACTCTTGTGCTTTTTATTGGTGATTTCGCTGAAATAGTGCACAGTGCTGGAGTGCTCTCTAATGCTCCCGAGCACAAGAAGGCTGTGCTGTGCCTTATGGAGAAAATACATGTGTTAGAAAAGCTTCGTTCAGGCATGAGTTATGGCATGTTCAGTGTTAATAAATCAATAATATTTATTAAATAATGTCTTCACACAGAAACACACATAAAACAGGGTTATGTGTTAATAATAACCTTGTTTTAAGTGTTTTCTGTATAAAGATAAGACGTTGGCAAATAAGATATGAGCAGAGGCTCACAGGAACCGAACCCTGTATGTCTCCTAGCAGCCTTGGTTCTGTGGTCGCTAATTCAGAGTTTGTGGTGACTTTATAGACCATAACTACTATAGTAATGAGACTTGGGAATTTAAAGAGAAACCTTAAAACATAACATAATTTTCTGGCACCTGAAACAAAATAAGTTCAACATCTGAAGACCAATGGGAAATTCTGTCATTTAGAAGAAAAAAGAACAGTAATTGTTACACTGCCTTGCAAAGTTTTCATTCTCTGTAGGTAATGTATTAGTGTTATGAAAGAGTTACCCTGTATAGTGTTAAAACCAAAAGTGCTGTGTTCAAAATTTTGTTTTCTTAAAGCTAGATATCATTGAGAAAAAACTGTGCGGGCTGTCTGGATTTTAAGTTTAGGGTACAGTGTGTGGTTCTTCGCCATCTTAAACTGACTGCAACCTTTCATACTCCACCAAAGAAGATAAATTTTTCTTACCATTTCCTTGACTAAGAGACTAGCTTTTAGGGAAGAGGCCTTATTACACTGTCAGTGTATTTCTTTGTGATCCATGTTATTGTTGTTTAATTTTTGTATAAGAGATCCTGATTCCTTCCACTTATACTTGGCCAATTAACTAAAACTTGAAATGTAATGGAAACAGCAATTTATGTGACAAAAAGCTGATGTGTTAGGAATGACTATTTCTGAATTCTTTATAACCAACTAGGCAGCATAATATGTTCGCAGACAAATTAATACAGGTGATTACAATGTTTTAACATTTGGTGATTGGCCATCCTCCACGGTTATACCAGGAAAGGTGTTAGGCAGAGCAGCTGGTTCTCATTTACCAACAAGATTATAGAATCTTAACTTTATCTTCATTTTATACTCAGAAAAGAGCATTTCCATTCCTTTCATGGTTAGTGGGGCATTCCCACACTTTATCTCTTTCTAGTGTATGTCTCTAACTAAGGGAAGATTGGCGATATGACATGCCAGTTATTTATGACAAAAAGACATGGAGTCTCTCTCTCTCTCATCTGTTTATCATCTATCTATCTATCTATCTATCTATCTATCTATCTATCTATCTATCTATCATCTCTTGTTATTATATTATAGACAGGTGCCATAAAGAAACTACTTGATCATTATTTCAGGTTACAAAATGAGTAACAATCTCCCTTGTAATGAAGTTATAATGCAAACCTCTTCTCTACTAAGTCACTTCCAGATAATAATTCAGAGAGAAATTGGCCAGAACTTTACAAACGGTTTTCCATTTTCAGCTATACCCTGCTCTGTCTGGGTGAATTCCTGGCGCTGAGAACCTGGTAGACTTTCTGTTCATCAGTCTTTGGCTCCTATTGGACTTGTGCTAGGTTGGTAGCCAGGTGATAAATCTGCACAGGCGCAGAGTACAGAGAGAGTCAGATCTGGGGGATGAGCACACTAGAGGAATCAAATTGCATCTGTGTCAGATTCCTGTGGCAAGACAAGGAAGACGGGCCACTGGTTATTATCTGAGACACCAGTTACTGATTTGTGAATTTGGTGGTACCCCCCAACTTATTACTTTAAAATGTAATATTGATTAAACAAGTGGGACTTTCTCAGATTAAAGAGCTTCTACAAGACAAACGAAACCAGAATCAAGATGAACAGACAACCCACCAGCTGGGAGAGAATATTTGCAAAACATACATCTGACAAGGGGTTGATCTCCATAATATATAAAGAACTCACACAACTGAACAACAAAAAATCAAACAACCCGATCAAAAAGTGGGCAGAGGAAATGAACAGACAATTCTCCAAAGAAGATATACAGATGGCCAATAGGCACATGAAAAGATGTTCAACATCATTAATCATCAGGGAAATGCAAATCAAAACAACACTAAGATATCACCTCACGCCCATTAGAATGGCTATAATCACCAAGACAAAAAAACAACAAATGTTGGAGAGGATGTGGAGAAACAGGAACCCTCATACACAGCTGGTGGGAATGCAAACTGGTGCAGCCTCTATGGAAAATGGTATGGAGATTCCTCAAAGAATTAAAAATAGAGATACCCTATGATCCAGCCATCCCACTATTGGGAATCTATCCAACAAACCTGAAATCAACAATCCAAAGAGGCTTATGCACCCCTAGGTTCATTGCAGCGTTATTCACCATAGCCAAGAAGTGGAAGCAACCTAAGTGTCCCTCAACTGATGATTGGATCAAGAAGATATGGTATATATATACAATGGAATACTACTCAGCCATAAAAAAGACAAAATTGTCCCATTTGCAACAACATGGATGGGCCTGGAGGGTATTATGTTAAGTGAAGTAAGCCAGAAGGAGAAAGACAAACACTGTATGATCTCACTCATATGTAGAATATAAACCAACACATGGACAGAGAAAACTGTAATGTGGTTACCAGGGGCAACGGGGGTGGGGGGTGGGCACAAGGGGTGAAGGGAGACATATATATGGTGATGGACAAACAAAAATGTACAACCGAAAATTTCACAATGTTAAAAACTATTAAAACATCAATAAAAAAATATATGTTTTCAAAAAAATGTAATATTGATTAACTTTCAGGTTGATTGTTAGGGTAAAATGATTTTTTTCTGTTTTCATTAGATATTTCATTTACAGATTAGTACATAGATTCTGACGTAATATATACCAAAAACTATGGAGTTTCTGAGTAGTTAAAAAACAAAAGGGGCCATCACAGGGTGAGTTCTGAGATTTTTAACAAAGCTCTGCTGAAGGGATTTTGCTCTTTGATGCCAGTAGTGATGAACCAGTTTTTCACACTGAGGGGAATAAATGGTGAAAAAAAGAGAAAAAGAGTAGTACTGGTGTTGCCTGATCAGTTATGTCAACTATGAAAGAGGAAATTTGTAGAAAAGCCTGATGAACCTCTGAGTCGTGACTTGGAGGGCCTATAAACAGGTCCAGAAGATGTGGTAAGGATGGAGAGATTAGGATCCCTGAGCAGGCCTCAGGGCACATGACGAATCCAAGAAACTGTCTACTTACCAACCACTGAGAAGGATATGGAAGCCATTTAAAATCTTGGTATTTTCTAAAACAGGTTTCTATTAGCAATCTTCAGGTGAAAAGATCTGTTATGTTTTCATCAGCTCATTTACTTCATTCTAGACCCTATCTTGAAGAGTTCTTGAAAAGAGAAGCGTCAGTTTTCCAATAAGAAGTCAAAGAAAGTAAGGTGTGCTGATCCCCCCCTCCCTGATCTCCCCCAAACAATCACTCAAGTTCAAAGAGTTAGGATCTATATAGGGGTTACAACTGCACCAGGATCTCAGCGAGAAAGTATTGTGTAGTGGTAGGTTAAGGGTTTGGACTTAGCTTAAACTGGAGTCAGGTTTGAATTCTGGTGCTGTCATCAGTTGCTCTTTGAGCTACAGATTCCTTGTGGCTAAAATGGGGCTAGCAACACCTACTTCACATTATTGTGAAGATTAAATATTAAATGAGACTGTGTACGTAAAACACTAAGTAAAGTACTTAACTTAGAGGTTGCAATTATTATTGACTTCATTGCTGGAACTGAGGTTCTCACCCATTGGTGTTCAACAGTCAGAAGTGTAATTCAGAATCTTCTGGAGGGGCACCAGGCATTTGTATTTTGATTCTGGTGATTCTGATGTACCAAAGGCTGAGAACATCTGTGACTTGTGAGATCTGCTTGGACCTGGGCCATACCTTGCTGTGGAGATACCGGCTGCTGGGAGGCCCTCAGGATGCTGCAGCGGGTGAGGAGGAGTCCCCTTATGCCCACAGGCATGACTAGTCTCCAATTCTGAAGATAGAGGGAAAATCTAGGTTCTCCTTTCTACAAAATAGACTCCTCAAATGCAGAATAATATACTCTTCAGATGTCTATTTTCTAAAGGCTTTTCCTAATGTTTACCTTAAAGTTATACCTTCTGTAAAACTATTGTTGCATATTTGGGAGCATATGATTACGTGTGATCATTTACCCTCTTTTCCCCTGGGTCCCAGACCCCTACAGCAACCCTGTCTTCATGTGTCCCAATATATAATCTCTCAGGACTCTGGGAGTTAGCCTCTTAAGCCAGTACAGCAGAGTAACTGAATCTAAAATTTCTAAAAATGGGCTCTTACAATTTAATGCCTTGCCTCTATCAAAGACATTGAATGTTACATAATTCACTACTATGAGTGATGGTTTGTGTCCTCATTTACAAATGCCAGCAAAACCACCCATCCTCCAAAAGCTTTGTTCTCCTTTACTTAGACAGAAATAAATTAAGATTGTTGAGGTGGCAGAGGGAATGGAAAGGAAGGGATGGATTCATGACCTATTTAGCGGGTAGAATTGACAGGAACTGAATGGGAGGGAGAGTGAGTGTTGAGGTTAACACTCAAGTTTCAAGATGAATCCCTAGGTTGGATTTAGTGGCTGCAAAATTTGATGTAATTTTAGAGAACATCCCTGTATCCTCACCTGCCTACCCAAATCTCCTGTCCTCACCAATGTATGCAGCACATGCAAAGAAGAATAAAGCCTCTTTTACAGACCAGTGTTGCCTACTCAGCTACTTTGCCTGGTTGGGCGTGATAGTCTCGAAAGTGGAGGATGGTCATACACTTCAAGACATCAGGCAGACGAAATATTTCAGTTTCATCCATTTGGTCCCACTAGTCAGGGTAATCTTAAGACTTTAAAGACACAATCAAGCTGTCTGTTTTTCAAGTGGTTAATTGATCAATTCTACCATAAGGAAAAAATTATTACTATCCGAATAGTATTGGAAAGGCTTGCCGTATTACTGTGGATGCACATTCTCAAATGGACAGTTTTCTAGTAAGGAAAGCCAATTTATGAATTCTGTATCTCTGTACTGACCCTACCTTCAACTAAACATAAAATAGCACTTGAGCTTTTATTCCCATTCCGTTACAGTGGCAAAACAACGCATGTAATAGCACAGGCACGAAATCTAGAAATTTAGCAAGTATTTATGAGAACTTGGTAGAAAATATCTTTTCCAGAGTGTGTAAATAATAACACACTCTGCCAAATCTCTGCCCTTTATACTTTCCCTTTAACTCGTTTATCTCCCAGAGTAGAACACTCAGAAGGTCAGAATATATAAGAATCTACTTATTGGATGCATCTACAAAGTTGCTATGGTGCCTCCTGCTGTCTCTAACAAATGCTAATGGTATTGACATTCAGTTGGTACGACTTTCCTTTTCTTAGTGTTATCTTCTTCCTCAGGCAATTTGCTGTGTCGTCTCATTGTATTCATGGCTTGAAAGAGGAACCTAGTTCAAGAGCTCGAAGTGGTTTATTGATCCTAAAAGATGAGGTAATTCACTGTCTGACATAATTCAAGCCTCCACAGAACAAAACTCAACTATATTTCTCTCATGAAACAATCTGTAATGGAAGACTCGAAATTCTGGCCTTTGCCTAGCATCCTCAAAATAATTTATTCAGATCAAAATCCAACCCTTAGAATTCATTTTGAATCATTTTCATAATATGTCTCCTTAAGCAGCCGTTAGAGTCTTCCATTTGGGTAACACTGGTAATTATTGCTAATTGTCTTAGTAATGTTATCTAAATCTGATTCATTCTCATCATTGTACCTCCTACCATGTGAATAATGTCAAGAGCGGGGGATTTTGTATCTATTAAATATCTTCTTAGAGGTTATGCCCTGGAAATGTGAGGGAAAGTTTTGTGACAATGAGTTATCACCTAGGTACAGAATTAACACAGAATGACCAAACAGTAAAAGGACTTGTTCCTGTTCTAAATCATCTGGAGCGAACCAAATTATCATTCTGTTTCAGGAACATGAGGATGAATATTTATGGTTGAGATAGGCAGCTCTTGAATGACATGTTAATCTCTTTATTAATTTATTTGGAAGAGATCATCAGAAAAGATGTTATTAATTTTTCTTTATGTGACCTCAGCCTTCAAATATTTTCTCCACAATAGTGCCTTGGGTAGAGAGAGTTTTGTGCTTCAGAAGCTAATAAAACTGGCATTTTGAGCACTTACTACCTGCCAGTCACTGTCTTAGGAAATTTACAAGTATTATCTCATTTTCTTTTTACAGAAGATACTATTTATTATTTTTATTTTATTGATAAGGAAACTGACAAAGAGATTAAGTAAATTGCCCAAGATCATACAGATAAGAAGTGGTAAAACTGAGATTTCAACTTATGCATTCTGGATCCCACAACCTTTCTTGGTGTCTACACTATACTGAGATCTTATGACAACGTCCAGTTGGAAACAAGCAGAGAAGTTCATGAAAAAGGCTTGTTTGGGTGGTAAGTATGGACAAATAAGATTCTGACAGGATTAGGTGGCAGGGTAAAGGAAAGAAGCATTTTGAGCTAATAAAAGAGAAGAGGAAAATACAAGAAAATGGAAAAATACTGAGCATATTCAGGAAAAAATGAAAAGTTTATTTTTACGTGTGTGTGTGTGTGTGTGTGCGCGTGTGAGAGAGAGAGAGAATATGAATAACATAAAGCAAAACACTAAAAAACACTGAAAACATTCCATTTAGTGAAATGGAACTGGTGAGCCAAAGCAATTAGAGATCATCATCATCAGCAGCAGCAGCATCAGCTTGGGACTGGTGGGCAATAGAGCCTATTCTAGGATGGCATGCACGACATAGGTTTTTTTGTCGATTAGGAAAGATGTCACAAGATCTTCGATACATGGTGCTGTTCAAGTTCTTGTATTGGTCATCTTGGCCCCCATCATTTGATCTCTTGTTTATTGTTCTGACTGAACAATCTACGCCCTCTGAAACATAACATTTTTCCTGTCTGGAAGAGGAGGCTTGAAAGGATAAGTCAGTGCCTTTCTCAACTCATACTAACAGATGTTAGAAAGTAGCTCAGGCTGGGAGAAAGAGCCCACAACCAGCTGTTTCATAGCTGTAATTACAACCTTAATAAATGAATCATTTCCTTCAGCTGGCACTAGTTGGGATCTGAGCACAGCATTCTGTGGGTTGGCAGTTCTGGAAGAATTTCCCTGTCTGCTGATGCTTTAAGCATGGAGGTTTGAGAAGTCAGGCGTGTAACAAAAATGGGCCTGACTGTATATAAATGCAAGTTTAGCGATTGGTGGCGAGCTCATAAGAGAAAGAAGTCATCAAGTCCTTGGTAATGTAATTGGCTTGACTTATTAGGTTGTAGTTTAGAATATAAAAATCAAACTATAAAACATAATCTGCTGTACAGTGTGCTAATTAACCAGCTGGGCCGGCTTTTATAGACTTAATTTTACAGATTTCCTTGAGAACCTAATCTAGTTTGGTGACTCAGAGCTGTATCTGCCTCCTGCTGGGTCTTACTAGTCATGGCTCCTGTTTTTTTTTCCTGAGGATATCAGAGACCTCATCTTTGTCTCTTGTTAGATAATATCCTTTCCACGTAGAAATCCCTTTGTGGACATTGATATTAGACATCGCATTATGTAAGGCCAGATTTTTTTACTTTGCCTGCATAGCTTTTTTTCTGTTGTGATTAATGCTTCTATTTCAGAATAATGAATCATATTTCAGAACAACCATTCCAGGGTGAAATAGAGGAGACAAAAACAAGTAGCAACAAGGGCTGGATTGAAGATAAGAACGTAGGCTTGGGATAAAGGCAAAGATGAAGTGGGAAATCAATTAGCCACAAGCTTTTCAAATTATAGCAGCGTGAGATGTGAAAAAGGGGAATGAACAACAAAAATCAGTTCTCTTCCCAGCTTTCAGTTTACAAACCAATCCAGCTAGGGAGACAAGTGGAACAATACAAACGATAAAATGTCTTAAAATAACTTTGATGATAAAGATAATATATACTTGATGTAGGAAATTTATAAACTATAAAAGAAAAAAATTACCTAGAGATGACTATTGTGAATATTTTAATATATTTCCTTGTAGCCTCTATTCTACTCAAAATTTTCTTTTTTACTCATTTGCAATCATTGTGTGTGTAATTTTGTACTCTCATTTTTATTTTCAGCATTATACCAGAAACATTTTCTTAAGTCAATATATATCTTCTGAAAACATCTATACAAATTTTATTGACATTTTTTCTATCAACAAAATTTACACATAGAAAAATTTAGAGAATAAAGGCAATAAAAGCTACTAATGCTATGGGTAGTATGTGTGTATGCATGCGTATACATTTACACTAATTCTATAATCTGTCTATGTACACCAAGTATGTGATCACATTATGTTTATTTTGCAATATGCTTTTATTACTTAGCAATGCATTATGTCTATATGTGTATGCACACACACACAGATACATACACGTGCACATACATTATTTTAACAAATACATAATATTCCATTATGTGGGTATTCTATAACTGATTTAACCAATCCTCTAGTATTGAACTTTCATATTGCTTCCAAATGTTTACTTTTACATATAATGCTGCAATAAAAATTCTTATGAATATTTTATTATTCCTTAGTTCCATTTTAAAAATACATTTTTAGAATCCATGAGTTCATACCAATTAACAAAATTTGTGCCAATTCCATATTACATACAACAGTAATGGGATGATTCTTTTAATCATATCTAATTTAGTGAGCAGATGTTATCTCCTTATTTCAATTTGTATTCCTTTGATATTAATGAGATTTAATATTTTTGTATAGTTATTGCATATTTATATATTAGTATTTCTTTTGTAAATGGCATATTTTTACTTTTCTATTTTTATATTGAAGGATGTCACTTTTTCATTAACTTATAATTATTTTATTGGCTACATGATTATCATATATATTCAGAATGACGTGAAAGGGGACTTTTCCTGTTGCCACCAAAGTTTGGTTAAAGCCTCAAAATTGAGGATGATGGGGATAAGTACCATGTGTTTTTAACAGAGGAATTAGACACATCCTATACACCCTTCAGAATCTGAGTTTTCCAGAGACCCATCACCGCCAACAGCAGCCAGAGATTCATTTTTGATTTATTAGGAGAGAGTACTTTGAAAGGGATTTGCAAGGAGTAGAGAAAACTATGTTGTTTCTCAAGTCAGGAGGGCTTGATTGCATCCTTGGAGTTGATGGGGCACAGATGACGGAAAAGTCTGGAGGCAGGAGGCTGGTTGGAGCAGACCACAAAGGTAGAGCCAATAGAGAAGGGAACAGGAGAGTGTGGCTAGTAACCTAGAATTTGGGAAGGTGATTTGGAACGTTTCCCTAGAGCCAAATGATAGCTGAACATAAGTCATCTTGTGAGGATCTCCCCAGGTTGGCAATTCGATTTTCCTGGTGTTAAGGCCCCAAATCTTGGATTCGTTGTTTGACTCCTTCATCTCTTTTATAAACCACAACTGGTCAGCGAAACCTGTCAGCTCCAGAACCCAGCCACCTCCTCCAACGTTACCACTGTAGTCCAAGTGTCACCATCAGCTCCAGTTCTAACTAGATTCTTGTTGTATGTTTGCCCCTTTCCCCCTATTAGTTTCAATATAGCACTCAGAGTGGTTCTTTTAATATTTAACTTGGATCATGTTATAGCTTTTTTCAAAACCTATTTCCCATGGCTTCATGTCTTAGAGTAAAAGGTAAAGTCTTAAAATTGGCCTCTAAGGTCATATGTCATCTGCCTCCCCGATTCATTCATTTCTGAGCTCATTTCCTACCACTTTTCCTGTTCTTATTGTACTACATACATGGGACTCCCTACTATTCTTTTAGCTTGTCAAATGTGCACACACCCCAGAGCCTTTGCACTTACTGTTCCCTCTGCTTGGAACATGTGTCCCTAAATATGCATGTACTTCCTCCCTTACTTTATTCAGGTGGCATCTCTGAGGTCAACTTTTCAGAAAGACTTTCTCTGGTCACCCTTTATATATTACCAATCCCTTCAGTCACCCCATATTCCCAAATTCCATTTTACTTTTCTTCTAGGCATTTATCATCATGTGACATATTTCTGTGTGCTTATTTATTTATTGTTATAGTCCACCACTAGAATGGAAGCTCTTGGAGAACAGGGAGTTTGTCTGGTTTTCTATTCTATCACCGCAGCCTACTGTAGAGCAGGACACAGGCGAGGCACTCAATAAATATATGTTGAGTAAATGATGAGAGAACTCTGATTCAGAAGCAATGTTTCTTCAGTTCAAAGATGTTCTCCTTTTCTTTACTGTGTTACTTTTTAGTCATTTAAGGTGACTAAATTTCCATTCTCAAGAAACCTATTAATAGTAAGTAGGCATTCTCATGGCTAGAATAACTGGTATATGTGTATCCCTTGGATATATGGCAGGTGTATTTATTAACCTTGATTTAATGCTTTAGTTAATACCATACTATGTAACATGATTTTGTACCCTGTTATAATGTATTATTGTAATTTGATAAAGCTTATTTGTAGAGAGGTGTCTTATTTCCTATTTCTGCTGTAAAAAATTACCATAAATGTACTGATTTAAAACAACACATATTTACTAACTTACAGTTTTGTAGGTCAGATGTCCAACACAGGCCTCACTGGGCGAAAATCATGGCGTCAGCAGGGCTGGTTCCTTCTGGAGGATCTAGAGTAGAATCTGTTTCCTTGCCTTTTTAGCTTCTAGTGTCCTCCTGCCTTCCTTGGTTCATGACCCCATTTCTCCATCGTCAAAGCCAGCAAGATGGCATCTCTGACCCAGCTAGCAAAAGTTCTCTACTTTTAAGTATTCATGTGACTAGATTGGGTCTGCCGGATAATCTCTCCATCCAAGCTCCTTAACCTTAATCACAGCTGCAAGCCCCTTTTGCGGAATAAGGTAACATATTGACAGGTTCTGTGACTTTGGGTGTGGCTGTCTTGGGGAGTGGAGGCCTCATGCAGCCGACCACAGAAGGAAAGAAAACATTGCTATCTTTCATGCTTGCCCCTGCTGACCCCAAAGACTAACATCTTATTTCTCTCTTTCCTTTCAAAACAATTTCTCAAAGGAATGATCACTATCTGTTCCCTCCATTTTTCATTTCACTCTCACTCTTTGATCTCTCGTAATTAATATAACTTCAGATCTCACCAACACACTGAAAATGTTCTCTCCAAGCCCAACATTGACCACCTAATCACCAAACTTGCTGATCTTTTTTCTCTGTGTGTCAGAATGTGCCTGAGAAACTAGTGGGTAGTTACACAGTTCCTGTAACAAGCAGGAAGGATGGAGCCTGATGGCCCAGGTCAGAATACAGATCCCAGCTGCTACTGCCTGTCAGATGTGACTTGCCTCCTGGCCTCCAATGACCCACTCTTCTATGTAGAAGTGTGGCTTGCCTTTCTGATCATGCACTTCTCTTCCTTGGGTTTGGAATTCTTTAGCCTCACACGTTTCCTCCTGAAGTTTGGCTTTTCTTGCATCATGTTTTCTCTGTGACACCCACCCATCTTTCTAACTGCTTTAATATAAAAATCTCAGCTCCCTGGTCTTCCTGTTTTGGACTCCTGAACCAGGTGCCCCGTTTCTGTGGGGAATAATTCTGAGGACAACAGCTTTTCCTAAAGTAACTTAAGTGCCTCACTTGTTACCTGGTCACTCTTTATTCGATCTGATCCTCACAGAGGGCCCTGAACAAAACCGTAGTTGCAAGGCACTGCTCTGAAGAGATTTGCTGTTGGGCAGTTATGGATGCCGGCCCAGCTCTGAGTGAGGGTGACCTCTGGTGGACACAACTCCTCTTTTTCTCTTGTCTTGTGTTATTACAGTTTTTGCTGTTTTTTTTTAAATTGTGGTAAAATATACATAACATAAAATTTACCATTTTAACCATTTTTAAGAGTACAGTTCAATAGTGTTAAGTACCTTCACACTGTTGTACAACTAGTCTCCAGAACTCTTTTCATCATGCTAAACTGAAACTCTATACCCATTAAACACCAACTCCCCATTCCCCTCTCCCTCCAGCCCTTGGCACCCACCATTTTCTGTCTCTATGAATTTTACTACTCTAGGTACCTCATCTAAGTGGAATCATACAGTATTTGTCTTTCTGTGATTGGCTTATTTCACTTAGCATAATGTCTTCCAGATTCATCCATGTTGTAGCATGTGTCACAATTTCCTTCCTTTTAAATACAATATTTCCTTCCTTTTAAATACAATATATTTAATATAACAATATTTCATTGTATGTATATACTACATTTTCTTTATCTAGTCATCTGTTGATAGATAACTTGGGTTACTTCTACTTTTTGAATATTGTGAACAATACTTCTATGAACACGGGGTACATGTATCTCCTTGAGACTCTGCTTTCAATTCTTTTGTGTACGTACCTAGAAGTGGAATTGCTGGATCATATGGTAATTCTATTTTTAATCTTTTTGAGGAACCACGATACTGTTTTCCATAGGGGAAGCACCATCTTACATTCCCACTAACAATGCACAAGTGTTCCAATTTCTCCACATCTTCACTAACACTTGTTATTTTTGATAGTAGCCATTTTAATAGGTAAGGTGGTATCTCATTGTGGTTTTGTTGTCGCTGTGTTTCTCACCATTGTTTATTAATCATCAACCATGTGCTAGGCACTGTGCCAAGTGCTTTACATAAACTGGTTTATTTAATCCTCACCATAATCCTATGCATTATGCATTGTTTTTCCCAACTCACTGTTGAGGAATTGGAGGCTCAGAGAATTTAAGTAAGTTTCCTGGGATATTAGGTGGTAGAACTGGGATTTGAACCCATGTCTGTTTGTTTGAGGGGCATACTTCGAATGGTGATGCTTCCTCAGATCCTGTGTGCCTGGTTTGTTTTAGGTTGCTGTTGCATTCAACTGTAAAATTCTTGAAATCAGCTCTACTTCTTTATTCCTGTCACTAGGAACTCTGTCCATTGCTCCCAGAACTAGCGCTGTGATGAGAAGGAGATTAAATTTCCAGCATTCTGTGGACCAATACCTTTGGATTCTGTCATTCCTCTTCTTCCCTCCGTGAACACATATGTATTGAAAGCCTATCTGATGTGCCGAATCTGGTGCTGAGAACACAGCAGAATAGACACACTAGTTCATTGCTTTCATGGACATTTTTTCCCCTATCTTTATTGAGGTATGATTGACAAATAAAAATTTTATATATTTAAGATATACAACGTGATGTTTTGATATATATATACACATATCATATACATACATACACATCGTGAAATGATTACCACAATTAAGCTAATTAACATATCTATCACCTCACATAGTTACTATTTTTGTTTTTCAGGGTGAGAACATTGAGATCTACTCTCTTCACAAATGTCAAATATACAATATATTATTATTAACTATAGTCACCATGCTGTACATTAGATCTCCAGAACTTATTCATCTTATAACTAAAAGTTTATACCCTTTGACCACAGTCTCTCTTTTTTCCCCACCTCCAGTCCTAGTGACCACCATTCTACTCTCTGTTACTACAAATTTGACTTTTTTTAGATTCCACATATAAGTGAGATCATGCAGTACTTGTCTTTTTATGACTGGCTTATTTCACTTATTTCATGATGTCCTCCAAATTCATCCATGTCGTCACAAATGACAGTATTTCTTTCCTTTTTAAGGCTGAACAATATAATCTAGATGATGACTTGATCTCCCCACTGATTCTGTGCAAAGAAGTTGCTTGGTAGAAGACACTGACGATGCTTTAATAAGGACCTTTGAATGCTGATGAGGGTGGACCAGGAGGAAAGTATTGTACCAGGTTAAAGGTGACACCTTTGTGCAAGGGTGCTTTTTCTCTGCCTTTCTTTGACATCCTCTCCACTGCTGCAGGCCCATAAACATGTTTTCTGCCCCAAATTTGCTCCTGAATGTCATGTGGTCCCTTCAACTTCAGCAAGTCTAAAATGAGCTCATGCTTCTGACGTCTCCTTTTCTTTCAGTGGTACTATAATGCTCATTCAGTCTTCAAACTTTAAAGTAATTTTTTTGTCTTCCTTTTTCAGTTGACCAATCATTTAGTGTTATTGATTTGTCCTTCTTGATATCCTATGTACTGAAGCCTCCTATGGAGCACACCTATGGTCCAAGAAAGTCAGGCTTATTTAGCTTGCTGTAGCAAAGGAGAATATACCCTAGGAAATCTCAGAAACATTTCAGTGAGGGGAGCTGGGAGGGGCTTTTTATTGGACTTGCACTTATTTTGGATGATTATGAGGAGAGATTAGGGAAGTAGAGGCCTGTTCTCAATTGAATGCTATCAAGAAGAGGGCATTATGCTAAGTGAGATAAGTCAGAAAGAGAGAGACAAATACTGTATGATAGCACTTACATGTGGAATCTAAAAATTAAGTCAAATTCACAGTAACAGAAAATAGCATGGTGGTTACCAGGGGCTGGAGGGGGCGGTGGGAATTGCAGAGATGTTGTTTAAGGGTACAAAATTGCAACTAGAAGATGAGTAAGTTTTGGACATCTAATACACAACATAGTGATTATCATCAACAATACTGTGTTATAAACTTCAAAGTTGCTTAGAGACTAGACCTTAATTGTTCTCACCATAAAAATGAAATGGTAATTATGTGATGTGATGGAGGTGTTAGCTAATGCCCTGGTGGTAATCACACTGCAATATATAAATGTATCAAATTAACATGTTGTATACTTTAGACTTACACAATGTTATATGTCAATTATACCTCAATAAAAAAATAGAAGAAAGGGCATTCAGTAATTGGGATTCTTAACAATTTTTATCTAAAAGGAAAGGGAAATTAAACAATGCTAGAGTTATCATTGGTAACAATGCTGCAGTTATCACAGCAACCACTGGGAGAAAGGTGTTATTAGTCGGATGAGGGGAAACTTAGCCATTTCGTGGTCAGAGAGTGGCCTAGCTTATGTCTTGTTCTGAACCTGGTGATGGAGTGGCTTGAGACTTTTCTATTTTCTGTTGTGAACATCACAGTCTGTCTTTCATTTTCTCAATATTCATTTATTTCCCTCTGTTCCCTCACCTTCCATCAACGTCTAAACTTATTCCCTCATGTCTGGACAATTGAGGATCCACCTGACTCCTCACCTGCCTCTCTCGCTCTGCCCACCACACTCTGTCCTCACACAATTGCTGAATCAATGAACACTACTTTGACCTTTTTACTCCTTTCCTCAAAATACTTCTATAGGTTTCCCTTGTTTGTAAAATGAAGTCCACACTCTTTATTCAAATAAGTCCACACTCTCTTTCCAATCTACCATTTCAAGCCAATTCCCAGGCCTCCTCTATTTTTCTCTGTATTAGTCTTTATTTTAAATATATTATTTGCATTCTATTCTTTCTGCCAGTGATTGTCTGATATGCTCTTAGAAAATGTATATCCTTGGGCCTTCTCAAGAACAGGCTTGCTCAATCTGAACCTTGAAGCAGGGACGTGGCTAACAGACAGTTCATTTTCTTAAGGGAATTGTGACGCAGGTTGTTAATAGACCACATTTTGAGCCACATTGTTTTATGGCTTTGTTCATGCTATTCCCTTTCTCTGGAAGACCCTCCAGTAATCTGAGTTGACCATCCTTTAAAGCCTAGTTGACCAATCTGTCCCTAACTGCCTAAGTTTTAGAGTCACTCTAAATCTGAACTATTAAAGCATTCATTGCATTATCATGTCATTACTTTGCTATCTTATCCACTAGAATTTATAAGTATTTTGAAGGCAAGGGTCTTGCTTAGACTTTCTATCTCCTATAAGATCAAGGACAGGCCGTAGGTATTCGGTGAATATTTAATCTACAAAGGAGAGCAATGTCACCCTCTGATATTGTTAAATCTGGATATAAAAAATAATTTTAAATCAGTGGAATAGACTTTCCCCAATACTGATCTCCATTGTAAATTAATAATTTCTGTATTAATACTTAGTCAACTACAGTTATAAGTTCATAATTGTAAATTAAAAAAAAAAAACTTACTGAGCCACATTGAAATTTCTTACATTTGCTTTGGAATATATATATTTTGAGAGGGAGAGAGACTTTACCTTTATTTAATCTATGTGCATTTTTATTATAAATATCAAAAATCTTAGGAGATAAGAATCTCATTTTACGGGTTGAAAAATTTGTTAGATTGAGAGTGTGGTTGGCAAAAGAATATGCAAAGTTTATAAACTTTTTAAACAATTTCTCCAAGAAATCTTATATTGTTTTGGGACTTCAACCTGGTTAATTTAAAAAGTGGCATTTTTAAAGGTTTTTTAAATCATGTCCTTTATTGCTTTCAGTTCAATCTTAGCAGCTTGTGTATATAAAAACGATTTTCCTTTCCTCTTGAAGGGGCATGAGACTCTGAGCACAATTGCCTTTGAGGCAATTCCTTTTTCTTTAAATTGTAAATACCACCTCTGCTACTGAACAGAGTGAAGTGTAAAATGTAATCATCCATAAGCCTCCTTTCTTATTTCCATGCCTTTGAATCTACAATAAAATTACCTTATATCTGCTACAGTGTGCCACAGTAGACATGCTTTTATGAGGTCCTTTCTACTGAAGAAAATACATAAAACTTTCTTTGTGGTCATGAACGTGTTTGCTCTCAAGTGTCTCTGGGTCTGTAGATCTCAGCGAGGATAGAGAATTGGTCTCCTTGAAGGCATGAGAGACAATTCAGCTGATTGCTCTGCGGTTCTGAGTGCCGTCTGGATGAGCGGAGGCTTTGTATTTATGATCTTATTCATGCACATCTCTTGGACCCTATTTTCTAAGGTGCAAAGGACTGAAAAGCTATGTGGCTAGCAATGCGACCGTTACTTGACTTGCACAGGTAGACCAGGTGCCCAAGGCCACGGAACGTGGAGGAAGCACTATTGGTCTTTGTTCATAGATTCGGCCCTGAGTTCTGTTAGGAGTTTTTGCCGGTTTTGAGAATAGATTTCTCCAACATGCTCTTTTCTGTCAGAGAGCAGACTGCCTGTTATCTGCTTCCATGAAGTGCAGAGGAGAAAGGCGGTCTTCAGGATGACTGGAAGTGGTGGCGCACGCTCACTCTGCTGTCTTCATCACGGTGCGCTTGTTTAAGCCCAGTGCATCCAGTGGCACCACGTTATTGCCCCCAAGACCTCCTTCCCTCTCTTCATTGATTATCTATGAAATGTATAATGAATTAATGAGAAAATAAACACTTGGATATAGAGAGAGATTTGTTTCAATGATCAGAGATAGTTTGTGCATGATTGAATCAATAACCTTTTCACCACCAGATTAAATAATTTGTAGTGCAAGCAAACAGAGGGAACTTTTCATGTTGAAGGTGAACTCGTGAGGATAGTGGGAAAAGAACAGGTATCAATGAAGCAGGAAGGGCATTATTAGTGTTAACCTTAACCGGGACAAAGGTCTGAGAAAAGTCTAACAGAATGTTCAGTGTTGTAAGGGACATTATAGATGTCTAACCTTGTGGTTCTCAACCTTGGCTGCACGTTAAAATTATGTAGGCATTTTTCATATTAACTTATTTTTGAAATATAACATGTACAAACCATGAATGTTTAGCTCAATTAATTTTCACAAGGTGAATCTACCCATGTAACCACTACCATATTGAGAAACAAAACATTTCTAGCTATCAGAAACCCCCATGTTCTTCCTAATCATTACCTCCCTGTCGAAGTAACCCTTGTCCTGACTTTGAATACTGTAAATTATTTTTGCTTATTTTTGAAATTTACATCCATGGAATAACAACTTATTATGATCTTATATGTCTGTCTGGCTTTTTCTTTTCCTGCTCAACACTATGTTTGTGAGATTCTGCAAGTAGCAGTAATACATTCATTCTCGTTGTCTAATTCTCCATTTATGAATATACCACCGTTTATTTACCTTTTCTACTGTTGGTGGACATTTGGGTTGATTGCAGTTTTTGGTTATTGAAAATAATGCTGCCATAAATATTACTTTATGAATATTTTGGTGAACATATGTAAATATTTTATTGGGCGTATACCTGGGAATGGAATTGCTGGACCATGGTATATGTGTGTGTTCAGGTTAGTATACACAACCACTCATTTTCCACAGTAATCATACCGATTTACACTCAACTTCTAGTTGCTTCACATTCTTACGCATCTAGGGACTGTAAAAAAATGCTAATACCCAAGGTCCACCTAGGCTCTACCCCAGAACAAGTAGATCAGGGTTTCTAGGGATAAGACCCAAGAACTGGTATTTTCAAAAATCCCCCCAGATGGTACTAACATGCACCAGAGAAGAGAACCAAAAATCATCATTATTCAGATGAAGTTAACTAGGATATGAAGAGTTGAAATGCTTTGCCCAAGCCACCTACCCAGTGGGAGGCCCAGGGCTGGATGCTGAGTCTCTTGATTCCTGCTCTGGGCTTTCTCTTCACAGCCAGTCTCATTGGGATGTACTTTCTCACTATTCTATTCTCATACTGTGAAAATGAACTTTGACTTAGCCTACACATTTAGAGCACTTTTTTTTTTTTTTTTATAAAGCAGTTTTTCAGGCTTTGTGAGGTAGGTAGAATAGGTATATGGGACCAGCTACGTAGTTTGTGGGATCCAGTGCCAAATTAAAAAGCAAGGCTCCTTGTTCAAAAATGATTGAGAATTTCAAGACCATGACAGCAAAGCAGTAAACCAAGCTTGCGGCCCTTCTAAGAGAGGAGCCCCTATGTAATTGCACAGGTTGCACATCCATGAATCTAGCCCTGCAGGTATTATTATTTACAAGTTAGAGATGGAAAAGTAAGTCTCAGCGACTTGGTAAGTGGTTGAGTTAAGAGTACGGACTGGTCTCATGATGTCTGCTTTGCCTTTCTGGCCTAGAAGGTGTGCAAGCCCTTCTTCTCTAGGATTTTATAAGATAAAATGGATAAAAATGATACTGACGAAATGCAAAAAGCTTACAGAGGGTTAACTTTAAAAAGAGAGGAATAGAGGATCCTTGCAAAAGAAGTAAAGAATGAATTTTGGGAAAATGAGATCCAACTAACTGCTGTTCAAGATGCCACCTGGGCTGCTGGCCTTTACACACTTGGTGGACATCTGTGCTCATTTTCTGAGACATTTGGCTGATAAACTCTATCCAGACGTTTGGACCCTCTCAATAGGTATCTTCATAAGCCTTGTTTTGGAGGTGGTGGAAAAAACAGATGGAAATATCTACTCTACTTCCTGGGGTAAAATCTTCTAATAACACATGGAAACATGACAAAACTAGCAAATGGGCGTGGAGTTGGGAAAAATAGTTTAAGAAATAACTCTCAGTTCTAATTGTTGTACGACAAAGGATAGTAAAATAATAATAAAAACCTCCCCCTACCATCTCCAATTAATCTGTTTTCCCTGTACCAGCCACCCAAATTATCCTTATAAGCCTATGACTAACTTCAAAGACTAGAGATAGGTTGTAATCAATGAACTATATTATCAGATATCTAGTTATATGGGGATAATTTCTGTTCAGTTATGAAGATTCTCTTTGCCTCTTCTGAGTTATTTAGGGATATTTGTGAATGGCATGAAGTAATACATAACTAACACCTTTTTCCTTACAATGGTCAATGTTTTAAATGAATGGCTTCAGTTGGATTACTCTGTCTCCTGAAGACATGCAAGTCCATTTCTGACTTGTGCTCCTCTCTCACACTAGATCCCTGTAGCCCTTCCATTCCACACAAGTGAGGACTCAGGACTCAGAACTCAGGACTCAAGCCCAAGCCACTGGATATTTGAGTTAAAGGGTCTAGGGACCTTAAAAGAGAAATCACTTACCCTCCTTTACCTTCATTTTCTCTATCGTAAAATGGAGATGTTATTGGCTGAATTGTGTCCCCTGCCCCTCGTTCCAAGTTCATATGTTGAGGTTCTAACCCCTAGTACCTCAGAGTGTGACTATACTTGGAGATAGGGCCTTTAAAGAGAAAATTCAGGTTAAATGAGGATGTTAGGGTGGGCCCTAATCCAATATGACTGGTGTCCTTATAAAAAGAGGAGATTAGGACGCAGGGATACACAGAGAAAAGATCTTGTGAAGACAGAGGGAGAAGATAGCTATCTATAAGCCAAGGAAAAAGGCCTCAGAAGAAATTAACCCTGCTGACACCTCGATATCCTACTTCTAGCCTCCAGAACTGTGAGGAAATAAATTTCTGTTGTTTAAGCCGCCCAGTCTGCGGTACTTCGTTAACGGCAGCCTTGGCAAACTCATAAGGGTATAATATAGTAACACTGATTTCAAAGATGGTTTTGTGGAATAAATGAAATTGGCACATTGGTTAACTGTGAAGTGTAGAGTAGATGTTCGTTACAGCTATAGCCACTCACATTTACTTTTCTATCTATACTGCATGGTCTACATGTCTCCCTTCATCTCCTTCCTCATCCCGCTCTCCATTTCTGTCTTGAACACAGCACATGGCTCCTAAAGAAAAGATGGTTTAATTCAAAAGTGAAAGAGCTCCACCATTAGATGTTTCTCCCATTGTATTTGTTTATTTATTTACTTATGTTTTAAATCTAAATAAGAAGTCTCAAGTGTCCCTTTCCTTGTTGAGAGGTCAAATCCAAAATAAACACTGAGATGTAAATGTGCTCCCGGGTCTAGTGAATCCTCTGGCTGCGTTGATCTGTTGCTACCTACTCCCCACTCTCGTCATTTATACTAAAACAGAAATATGAGAAAGCGGATAGATTAATGTTTTTGAGGGTAATCCCCTGATAGACTTTTTCTCTTTTGCTGAAGGACCATTTTTCTTGTTAGCCATCTTTAATAAAAGCCCTCATTTTATTCAATAGACTGTGCTAATATTACCCTGAGAATAGTTCGTATTTATATAGCCGAGTTTCCCTAGAAGCTCAAAGCACTATATAAATATTGTCTCATTAAAAACTCATATATCCCCATGAATTAGGTTGGTGGCTGCTGCGATTTCCCTGATGTGCAGATGGAGAAACAGAGGGTGAGTGACTTTTGCAAATTCAGAAAAGCTGGGAGGGAAATACAGAAAAGCATTGCTTTCTCAGATTTGGTGATAAAGCCTCAGGCCAGCTCCCCAGATTTTCACAAACTGAAGGGCATTCAGCCCAAAGCCGTCAGCCTGTGCTTTGATGAGTAACGAAAACAGTGTAAACATCAGGATCATTGCTTTTCTTGGGGGACTGGGGCCCAGTGTTTTAGCTAGTGAGGGCTGATAAGTACCCATAAAATCTTAAAAGCAAGACTGGGCTATTCTGGCTTTTTCTTGGTTGCCAAGCTTGCCATGGATCACCGCTGGTTTGTTCAGGTCACTTGATATTCTCATTTCTGAATCAATCTCTTCAGTAATCCTTTCCCTGCAGTACCTACAACCAAGTCCCACCACAACCTTCTAATTTACTCATGGTTCTATTCTGGGCTAGTCAGCAATCTCCTAATTCAAGGGTGTAATCCTGAATCTATTTTTCATTCTTTTTGTACGTTGATCTTCTCTGTCTTTATTTCCTCCTCTGCAAATCGTGCATGGGTTAGTTACATGGCTGCAAAAACTAATAAATAGGCTTATCAAGTTCAGTAAATAAAAATTGCTTAATAAAATCTACGCAATCAACACAGAATACCAGTATGGCTGTGTCATAAGGCAATTGAAAACAGAGACTGAGTGTGAAGGGGCTGTCAGCCTTAAGGTTGCTTCTGCCACAGAAACTAACTGGTTAATGGAAATAGCAGTGGAGATGGTATGCAAAAGCAGCCCAAGTCTGAGAAAGAAGCCCAGAGGGGAACCAAGACACTGCAGGTGAATTTCCTGCTTAAGGGTCAGGGCTGAATTGAAATTATGACTGCAGGACTGACAGGTTTTTATTATAATCTTCATCTCCCTCTAAAATCTAGTGAACAGCTTCCCTACTGACTCAGATAATGCCTATTGCTGAACATTTGCAGTTAGAGAAAGAACTATTACTTTTGGCTGAAAGCTTTCTGATAGAGGATACTTCATTAGCGAAGAGGCAGCAGCCTGCACCTGCAGTGAAGTGGGCATACGCCACGGATTTTTAATTCAGCATTTTCATATCACAGTGTATTCAAGTGTAACTTGCTTAGTTATTTCTTGAAAAGTTTTGAGATTTGTCCCATGGCAGGCAGTATTTCTGAGGTCTTTGTTCTCTACAACATAAAAGTACTTCTCTCTCTGTCTTTTTTCATAAATTAAGAAAGACTAATTCTTTTGTCCTGTTATCAGATTCAAAATTGTAAAAGCACCATTTCTTTTCAGAAAGTTGTTGGTTTTTTTTAAACAAGGCTATTAACTCCCTATATTGATGATTTAAAAAACCAGGTAAAATAAGAGAGTTTTGTTTTCTAACAAGTAATACTGCACTTTTTCAGGAGATGTATATTCAAAGCAATTTGTTAGGGAGAGATTGCAACGAATATATACATTTAAATTGAGCAAGTGCTAGCCTTTCACATAATGAAAGCGAAATCCCATCTGTATCTAGCTTTTAAAAGACACAAGTCAAAAACTTTTTACTATTAGAATTCCAAGTAAATTTTCACAGGAAAAATAAATATTATTCATAAATCTCAAATTTCATTCCACCAGTTTCATGTTAAAAGGATGATGATTGATTTCTTGAGGTTAAAATATTTTAAAGTCCTACAAAACCCTAGTTACTCTATTCTGTGGTGCTTATCTAAGTTGTTCAAAGACATTATAACCTCTCAGGCAATGACATCTCTCGCCATAGATGATCTTTTTCCTTTTGGCATGAAAAAAATTAGTACTTTTGCGTTGTTGGTAGAAATAGGGCAGTGACAGGTTTGAGAAAAATCCAGAGAAAAGATCTGGCTCAGCCAGTGTCACCGGCCACTTGAGGGATCAACCCAAAATGGCAAAGCAGGTGAGGCACTTTGATTGGGCCTGGGTGGGTCGTGTGTCCACCCCATATTCCTGAGGAGCCAGCCTACCCAGTGCGGTTCTGCTAGGCAAATGCGCCAGGAGAGAGGGGCAAGAGAGTCAAGGCTTGGGGTCTGAGGCAGCTCAGTAATCATTTGTTACTCTCACCCGTGTACTGGCCTTTCCCAACCTCAGAATGTGCACATAACCTATTGGGTCGTCTTTTTATGGCTCTTAACTATATGCCAGGCACTGTTCTAAGCACTTCAGGTATATTAACTCTTTAATCTACTGATGAGAATGGGTCCTCATTTCTTTTCACTCTTACCGTGTATACATACACTCATAAACACACATATGCATATATGTTATTCACGTATACTATATGTTATGTATATGTATACATTATTATATATGTATGTATTAGCTTTTGATATTTTATTTATTAAACTATTTTATTGAGGTCATAATGGTTTATAACATTGTGTAATTTCAGGTGTACATTATTATATATCAGTTTCTGTATAGAAAGCATTGTGCTCACCACCAATAGTCTAGTTTTTATCTGTCACCATACGTATGTGCCCCTTTACCCCTTTCGCCCACGGCCCCCTTCCCCTCTGGTAACCACTAATCTGTTCTCTTTATCCATGTGTTTATCTTCCACATATGAGTGAAATCATACAGTGTTTGTCTTTCTCTGTCTGGCTTATTTCACTTAACATAATACCCTTAAGTTCCATCCATGTTTTCACAAATGGGACGATTTTGTCTCTTTTTATGGCCGAGTAGTATTCCAGTGTATATATATGTATGCCACATCTTCTTTAACCATTCATCATTTGGTGGGCACTTGGGTTGCTTCCATGTCTTGGCTATTGTGAATAATGCTGCAATGAACATAGGGGTGCAGAAATCTCTCAGTATGGTTGATTTCATGTTCTTTGGATAAATACCCAGTAGTGGGATAGCTGGGTCATATGGTATTTCTATTTTTAATTTTTTGAGAAATCTCCATACTGTTTTCCATAGTGGCTGCACGGGTTTGCATTCCCACCAGCAGTATATGAAGATTTCCTTTTCTCCACATCGTCTCCAACATCTGTTATTTTTTGTGTCATTAATTATAGCCATTCTGATGGGTGTAAAGTGATATCTCATTGTAGTTTTGATTTGCATTTCCCTAATAATTAGTGATGTTGAACATCTTTTCATGTGCTTGTTGGCCATCTGTATGTCTTCTTTGGAAAAATGTTTGTTCATATCCTTTGCCCATTTTTTGATAGGGTTGTTTGTTTTTTATTGTTGAGTTGTATGAATTCTTTATATATTTTAGAAATTAACCCCTTGTTGGATATATGATTTGCAAATATTTGTTCAAAGTTGGTGGGTTGCCTTTTTGTTTTGTTCATGGTTTCCTTTGCCTTGCAGAAGCTTTTTAGTCTGATGTAGTCCCACATGTTTGTTTTTTTCTTTTGTTTCCCTTGCCTGAGTAGACATGGTATTTGAAAAGATGCTGCTAAGATTGATGTCCAAGAGTGTACTGCCTATGTTTTCTTCTAGGAGTTTTATGGTTTCAGGTCTTACCTTCAAGTCTTTAATCCATTTTGAATTATTTTTATTTTTTAATTTAATTAATTTATTTATTTTTCCCCCAAAGCCCCAGTAGATAGTTGTATGTCATAGTTGCACATCCTTCTAGTTGCTGCATGTGGGATGCGGCCTCAGCATGGCCAGACAAGTGGTGCGTCGGTGCGCGCCCGGGATCTGAACCCGGGCCGCCAGCAGCGGAGCGCGTGCACTTAACCACTAAGCCACTGGGCCGGCCCTGAGTTATTTTTTTGTGTGGTGTAAAATAATGGTCTACTTTCATTCTTCTACATGTGGCTGTCTGGTTTTCCCAGCACCATTTATTGAAGAGGTTTTCCTTTCTCCATTGTATGTTCTTGGCTCCTTTGTCAAAGATTAGCTGTCGGTAGATGTGTGGTTTTATTTCTGTGCTTTCAATTCTGTTCCATTGATCTGTGTGTCTGTTTTTGTGTCAGGACCGTGCTGTTTTGATTACTATAGCTTTGTAGTATATTTTGAAGTCTGGGATTGTGATGCCTACAACTTTGTTCTTTTTTCTTAGGATTGCTTTAGCTATTTGGGATCTTTTGTTGCCCCATATGAATTTTAGGATTCTTTGTTCTATTTCTGTGAAGAATGTCAATGGGATTCTGATTGGGATTGCAGTGAATCTGTAGATTGCTTTAGGCAGTATGGACATTTTAACTATGTTTATTCTTCCAATCCATGTGCTTGGGATGTCTTTCCATTTATTTATGTCGCCATCTATTTCTTTCAATAACGTCTTATAGTTTTCATTGCATAGGTCTTTTACCTCCTTGGTTAAATTTATTCCTAGATATTTTATTCTTTTTGTTGCAATTGTAAATGAGATTGTATTCTTAAGTTCTCTTTCTTTTAGTTCCTTATTAGAGTATAGAAATACCACTGATTTTTGTAAGTTGTATCCTGCAACTTTGCTGTAGTTCTTGATTATTTCTAATAGTTTTCTGGTGGATTCTTTAGGGTTTTCTATGTATAGAATCATGTCATGTACAAACAGTGTGAGTTTCACTTCTTCCTTTCCAATTTGGATACTTTTTATTTCTTTTTCTTGCCTAATTGCTCTGGCCAAAACCTCCAGTACTATGTTTAATAGCAGTGGAGAGAGTGGGCACACTTGTCTTGCTCCTGTTCTCAGAGGGATGGCTTTCAGTTTTTCACTGTTAAATATGTTTTTGGCTGTGAGTTTGTCATATATGGCCTTTATTATGTTGAGATACTTTCCTCCTACGCCGGTTTTATTGAGAATTTTTATCATAAATGGATGTCATATGTTGTCAAATGCTTTCTCTGCATCTATTGAGATTATCATGTGATGTTTATTCCTCCTTTTGTTAATGTGGTGTATCATATTGTTTGACTGTGGATGTTGAACCATCCCTGCATCCCTGGTATAAATCCCACTTGATCATGGTGTATGATCCTTTTAATGTATTGCTGTGTTCAGTTTGCCAATATTTTGTTGAGGATTTTTGCATCTATGTTTATCAGTGATATTGGCCTGCAATTTTCCTTCTTTGTGCTGTCCTTGTCTGTTTTTGGTACCAGGGTAATGTTGGTCTCATAAAATGAGTTAGGAAGCATTCTGTCTTCTTCAATTTTTTGCGATAGTTTGAGAATGATAGGTATTAAATCTTCTTTGAATGTTTGGTAGAAGTAAAAGAACAGAGAAGCCATCTGGTCCCGGGCTTTTGTTTTTTTGGTAGGTTTTCGATTACTATTTCAATCTCTTTACTTTTGATTGGTCAATTCAGATTGTCTATTTCTTCTTGATTCAGTTTTGTGAGGTTATATGAGTCTAAGAATTTGTCCATTTCTTCTAGGTTATCCAATTTGTGGGCACATAGTTTTTCATAGTATTCTCTTATAATCATTTGTATTTCTGTGGTATCTGTTGTAATTTCTCCTGTTTCATTTCAAATTTCCTTTATTTGAGGCTTTTCTCTTTTTTTCTCAGTGAGTCTGGCTAAGGGTTTGTCCATTATGTTTATCTTCTCAAAGAACCAGCTCTTACTTTCATTGATCATTTCTTTTGTTTTTTTTAGTCCCTATTTCATTTATTTCTGTTCTGATTTGTATTATTTCCCTCCTTCTGCTGACTTTGGGCTTTGTTTGTTCTTTTACTAGTTTGGCTGGGTGTAGTTTAAGATTACTTATTTGAGATTTTTCTTGTTTGTTGAGGTGGGCCTGTATGCTATAAATTGCCCTCTTAGAACCGCATTTGCTGCATCTCATAGGAGATGGTGTGTTGTTTTCATTTTCATTTGTATCCAGGTATTTTTTGATTTCTCCTTTGATTTCTTCATTGATCCAGTGGTTGTTCAGTAGCAAGTTGTTTAGTCTCCACATATTTGTGCCTTTCCCAGCCTTTTTCTTGTAATTGATTTCTAGTTTCATAGCACCGTGGTCAGAAAATATGCTTGATATAATTTCAATCTTCTTAAATTTATTGAGGCTTGCCTAGTTTTCCAACATATGGGCGATCTTTGAAAATATTCCATGTGCACTTAAGAAGAATGTGTATTCTGTTGTTTTTGGGTGGAATGTTCTATGTATATCTATTAAGTCCATCTGTTCTAGTATTTCATTTAAGGCCACCTTTTCCTTGTTGTCTTTCTGTCTGGATGATCTATCCATTGATATAAGTGGGGTGTTGATCTCCCCTACTATTATTGTGTTGCTGTTAATTTCTCCCTTTAGGTCTGTTAGTAGTTGCTTTGTATACTTTGGTGCTCCTGTGTTAGGTGCATATATGTTCATAAATGTTATGTCCTCTTGGTGGAGTGTCCCTTTTATCGTTATATACTGCCTTTCTTTGTCTCTCATTGTCATTTTTATCTTGAAGTCTGCTTTGTCTGATGTAAGTATGGCAACACTTGCTTTCTTTTGCTTGCCGTTTTCTTGGAGTATCATCTTCCATCCCTTTATTCTGAGCCTATGTTTGTCTTTAGAGCTGAGATGTGTTCCCTGGAGGCAGCATATTGTTGGGTCTTGTTTTTTAATCCATCCAGCCACTCTGTGTCTTTTGGTTGGAGAGTTCAATCCATTTACATTCAGAGTGATTATTGATATATGAGGTCTTAATACTGCCATTTTATCTCTTGTTTTCCAGTTGTTCTATATTTCCATTGTTTCTTTTCTCTTGTATTTCTGATTGCCATTTCAGTGTAGTGGTTTTCTGTGATGGTTTTCTCAGTTTTCTCTTTATTTATGATTTGTGGTTCTGCTCTGATTTTTTTGTGTGGGTTTACCATGAGGTTTGTATTAAAGATCTCATAGATGACATAGTCCATTTTCTGATAGCCTCTTATCTCCATTAGCCTAAGTAGCTTCCATCTCTTTCCTCTTCTCCTTCTGAGTTATTGTTGTCACAAATTGTTGTTTTGTGTGTTGTGAGTTTGTGACTAAAATGAAGTGTTTATAGTTATTTTTGATGCATTCCTTCCCTTCATCTTTTATGTTATAATTAAGTGTTTTCTAACTGATTCTGATATAGAGCTGCAATTTTCTGATTCTATCTGTCTATTTATCTCCTTGCTGAAGGTTTTGTAAACATTTACTTTTTAGATTCAAATGGGAGGGCTCCTTTCAATGTTTCCTGTAAGGCAGTCCTAGTGGCAATGAACTCCCTCAGCTTTTGTTATCTGGGAAAATTTTTATTTCTCCATCATATCTGAAGGATAGTTTCACTGAATGGAGTATTCTTGGCTGAAAGTTTTTGTCTTTCAGTATTTTTAATATATCATTCCATTCTCTCCTAGCCTGTAAGGTTTCCACTGAGAAATCCGCTGAAAACCTAATAGGGGTTCCTTTGCAGATTATTTTCTTTGCTTTGCTGCCCTTAATATTTTTTCTTTGTCATTGACTTTTTTCGGTTTTAATATTATATGCCCTAGTGAAGGTCGTTTTGCATTGTTGTAATTAGGAGTTCTATTGGCTTCATGTACTTATAAGTCCAGTTCTTCCCCCAGGTTTGGGAAGTTGTCAGCTATTATTTCTTTGAACAAGCTCTCTTCTCCTTTCTCTCATCTTCTACCTCTGGAATACCAATAATCCTTATGTTACTTTTCTAACTGAGCTGGATATTTCTCAAAAAATTTCTTCATTTTTTAAAATTCTTAGTTCTTGCTCCTCCTCCACCTGAAGGATTTCTATATTTCTATCTTCTAAATCACTAATTCTGTCCTCCAGAAAATCAGGTCTATTTTGTATGGGTTCTAGATCATTTTTTATCTCATTAATTGTGTTCTTCATATCCAGAATTTCTGTTTGTTTTTTTTTAGAGCTTCAATCTCTTTAGTGAAATATTCCTTCTGCTCATTAATTTTATTCCTCAGCTCATTGAACTGTCTTTCTGAGTTTTCTTATAACATGTTGAGCTTCTTTATGAGAGCTATTTTGCATTCTTTGTCAATTGTAAATTTCTGTGACTTCAGGTTTGGTTTCTGGAGACTTGTCATTTCCTTCTGCTCTGAAGTGTTACTGTAGTTCTTCATGGTGTTTGATGAATTGATCCTTTGCTGGTGCATTTGTGGTAGTATCAGGTCACAGATTCCACCTGCCACAGCTGGGGGTGGGGGCAGGAGTTGTGTTTTCTGATCCTGCCCCATCTGCTGGTAGTTTTGCCAGTAAGGCTGTTCTGTGTTTGTGCACTGGCTGCAACCACTTGGCAGGTCACCCAGGCATATGCAAGCAGGGCCTCTGTCCTGCACCAGTGGCTCGCTCTTGCTGTGCTCAGCAGGGGACCAACTGAGCTTCTGTGCTAGGCAGGGGAGGAGGGGGCTGTATGTGGGCCAGCTCTGCACTCTTGGGTGGTTGGGCTGAGCTGCTGCGGTTGGTGGGTGGGGCTCCTTTGCAGGGCCTGAGCCCCCACCACTCAGTGGGGAGCATGCTTGGTGGGCTGCCTTGGCATGGTGGGCACTCCTGCACGTGGGCTACCACTTGGAAAGCATTCACGTGTGGGCTGGGCTGATGCTGCCTCCTCTTACAGTCATGCAGGCTGCTGTATGAGGACCCGCAACTTGGATCACTGCCACTGGGGAGGAGGAATCCGCTCACCTAGTTCCACTGCTTCCCAGGGATCCAGTCCACCCACCTTCAGATGTATGGCTGCATGGATCTCTCAGATGTCATATTGTGCTGTGTAGGGAATCTTCTGTTGGTTAACGAATGTCCATTTGGTTGTAACTTAGTGGGGGAGAGACAAAGGGAACAACTCACTCCACCATGAAGCTGATGTGACTCCTTTTTTTGATATTTTTAAAAATCCAGGACAGGAGCCAGCTGGTGGCATAGTGGTTAAGTTTGCATGCTCTGCTTTGGCAGCTCGGGATTCACAGGTTCAGATCCCAGGTGCTGACCTGCACACTGCTCATCAAGCCATGCTGTGGCAGTGACCTACATACAAAATAGAGGAGGATTGGTGCATATGTTAGCTCAGTGACAATCTTCCTCACACACACACATGCACACAAGGAATCCAGGCCATTTACATCCCATCTCCTTTGGTAGCCGTTTTCTGTGAAACCCCACAGTGGCTGCTCCTGCAATGATGCTGACATATGGACTCATGGGGTCATGTTTATTGACAGTCATGTTACAGTTTTGTGCTTGTCACACAACTGCATTTTAAACTATTTGGGGGGGGGATAATTTTTGACACATTTTGGTGTGCCAGGTAGCTCACATAGACCTGGCACAGAGTACATACTCATCTGTTTGCTGAGGAGTTAGAATCTGACTCAAACTTTGAAGGAAGAGTGGAATTGTGGTTGGCAGAGTTCAATGGAATTATTTATTTCAGATCATATTTTATATTTTGCTCTGTCAAATCAAGATCTCTTCTCCAAACTAAAATTCCAATCACAACTGAATATATTAATATGGCTAGAAAGTGGAAAATGAGATTATGTGGGCAATTAGACATTTATTCAGAGAGTAAATGGCTGCACTGACTTTTGCCCATGAAATTGGCTTTATTCATCTTTATTTATAATTTAAAACTAACTTATATTGGTTTTATAAAAATATTACTTACTTCCTTTACTTGTAACTTTAAAAAGTGAATTCCACTGAGTTCAGTGTAATCATTAATGACTCATAGATCAATGGAACAAAAAGGACTTTGAGTATCCCTAATTTTGCAAATGCAGAAACTGAAATTCAGGTATATTAAATGGTTGGGCCAAAGTCACACATTAAGTTGTTAGGACATCCAAGACTCTGACTTAGAATATATATTTTATTCAATAAAGATGCAGGCCTAGCAGTTACCTTGTTCTAGATAGGAACTCAATAAACATTTGTTGAGTGAATAAATTATTCTTGTTGGGCACTGACCCATCAGAACAGAAGCTGGCCTAACTGGTGTGGCCGCAGTGATGCATATGGATTAAATGTCAGCCCTGAGAGCCATGATGCTAACCACTGTGCCTGCATCAAGTAGAGCAGATGCTCAGGGTCTAGGGTTCATTTAATCCAGCCCCTCTTTTTCCAGATGTGTCCCAGGCCACACATTCAAATCAAGAAGTGGAAATCAGGTTGTTGGTTCCTGGTGGTCAGTACTTTCCACTACATTATGTCCTAATGTGTGGATAGAAATGAAGTGAGATTATAGCAGAAAGAATAATTGGTTGATAACAACCAAATGGCTGAATAATGAGGCAGAGACAAGTTAGTCTTATAGGTGGAATAACTAAAAGTCTAACCTAAGCCCTGGGCAGAGAGATAAGAGTGAAGCTGAAATTCAAATGAGAAAGTAAGAAATCAAGAAGTTACCGAGATCATGAAACTCTATAACTAAAATGCATCATTTAAAATTATAGATAAGGGAATCCTTAAAACATTTCCTAGAATGGGTAGCTTGAGGATCAAGCTAGGAGAAACAGAAGGAACGAGAAGATAATAGTTGTAATTGACTTGCTAGTCAATGTCTTCAATCACATTCTTTGGTTTCAACATTCTAATACCTCTGTAGAATCCCAATTTGCTGATGCCTAGAGTAGCAGAGGTAAATGACATTCTGGCAATGAGGTAAAAAACATTCTGTGAAGAACATCATGCTACTAGTTGAATCTTTTTCCTCTTAGTTTTGAAATGTTACCCCACAAAGAGAAATAGGGTGAGGACCGACCACCCCTACCCAACTACTAACCAGAGTAGTCCTGCTGAGTCAGTTTTATCCTCGTTTATCATAGCAGAAAGTCAATAAATGATATATGAAAGTTAATCCATCTGGAAGTGATGGTACAAGATTTTCTTTTAACATTTGTGGATTATCAACTTTACAAGTGAAACGGAAATAATTAGTGAAATTAAATTTTCCCTTAGCCAGCAGGAGTAGGGGATAGAAAAAGTATGACAAACAGTTATTCATTGCCTTTCAAAATAAGGCTTTCTCTACTAGTTTTTGTTTTTGTTTTGAGGCTTGTGCACACATTATTTTTATAAATGCTTTTTTTAATATCAAAAGGAAAGTAATTAATTTTTCGAACTTGAAGAAATGGAGGGTTTCTTCAAAGGATGTGTCTATAGCCCCCAATCTTTTTTTAATGAATGGTAGGCATCTAACCAATCAAATTAAGACATGTTTGGCTAGTTTTCCAGCGCCTCCCCTCTCTCTTTAGAGCTACTTAGTGACTCATCCCTGCAATAAGGGTTTAGCAGAGTAAATGTGATGAGTGAAAAATTCTATCATGTACCCCAAAGCCAAATCCAAATGCTTTTTAGTCACTATATAGACTGACTATATTACCACTCCCTCAATTTGTATGAATAATGACTGACCTGCATTTCAAGATTATATTATACTAAATAATATAGTATATTTCTTAATATTATACTAAATAAACACAGCTATATAATACACATCTAAAAAGCCGTTGAATTTCCCTGAGAAGGAAACAAGGCCACTGATACATTTCTTACCTTTTTTGATCTTCAGTATTATGAGGCACTCTAGTGTATCTGTCAATCGGTTTGCCTGAGTTGTAAATCATATGAACGTGTATACCCATTGACCACCCAGAACAAAATAATGTTATTGATCATCCACACTTTCACACCTAGGCAATTATCACTGAAATGATCAGACCTGAAATCTGAGCCATATGCCACCAACTCATAAATCAAACCTGGAGCTCAGTGAAAGGTCGAGTGGCTCTGCATAAGAAGATGGGATGCTGGGTTTCTTTTGCCCCATTACTCACTGTGAACCCTGGGGAGGAATACCTTTACTACGAATCCCTTAATTGGCTGCATCCCAGGAAGCCCAGCTATGGTTTGACATTCAATCTGTTAGTGGAAGGCAGTGTGATTCAGACAAAGGAGAAAGCCGACAGCCTCACTCTGCAGTGTATGAATATTTAAAACAGTGTTAGTGTTGCACATGACTGGTAAATAGTGATTTGTCATGCTTAGACTGAAAGAATTTTGCATTTATTTTGCTTTTGTCTTTTGAACCTCTAAATAAAGGAAAAAAGAATCCTTTGACCTCGTAGCATGTATTTCCACTACAAAACCATCTGTACCCTGTTTTAATCAACTGACAAAAGTTACTAATTTATATTCAAAAAGGATTGTTTGTGAATCCTTAATTTCTAATTTCATATTGTAGTTTCCGGGTGCATGAGCTGGAGTTATAATTACCAAGTCTTCTATTTCCTAATTGTAGGGCCTTTTACAGGTAATTTACCCAGATTGGATCTTTATTTCCTCAGCTCTAAAATGAGGGCTGGGGTCAAATCAGAGTGCATGTTTTATTTGACCAGCACCTCATTATCAAGGCAGGACTTAAAAACTTATAATAATTAGTTTTTCAATGTTTAGAGATCAGATGATTTTTTTTTCTCCTAATAACAATTCATGTTTTTGGTTTCTTTTGAAAGAAACCCCCAAGATCGAGCAACACTGGGACCAAGGATCACGTGAAGGCAAGAAGCCGCTGAGCCGCGTAGGTGGGGCGTGTGCCGGCCAGCGTGCCGCTGCCGTGCTGCTCCTTATTAGGTTCCTGGCACCGAGGCTTGATGATAGTCGCCATTTATGCAGCCCCCACACTGCTACGTTTTCCTACAGCTGACCTGCTTTGCTCCTCTGTATTCTCCGTCTGGTCCTGTGAGCTTGTGTTCATAACCTCTGGAACCTAAACTACAAGAATTCTCTGATTCATTACTTTATTTCTCAAGAAGGGTCAAGAAAAATTTAGCCATATAGCAAGACATTTTGTTGAGTCCTAAGCAGTTTTTTAAATTACTAAAAGGCATGTTTGGTGGTTTGCAGTAACCCTCTGTGAAGGAGGTATTTTGCTGGCCTCGGTTGGAGCCCACCCAGGTCCTAGAGGCCGCCTGTAGTTTCTTGCCACGTGAACTTCCATATAGCTGCTTACTGCGCCAAGCGGGCAAGGAGAGTCTCTCCCTCCGGTCTGCTAAGACGAAGTCTTATAAAATTTAACCTGATCATGGGAGTAACATGCTACCACTTTTGCATGCTCTGTTGATTAGAAGCAAGTCACAGTACTCACTGGCACTCGAGGGGAGGGGATTGCACAAAGGTGTGAACATCAGGAGGTAGGAACTGGAATTCACTCTAGGGTCTGTCTGCTGCATAGAGTAAAATATTTTTTACTTCAATAAACATTTATCCAGCACTCACCACATACAGCCTGCCTTTACTTAATGAAAAAGAAAGAAAGCTATAGTGACAAGTACTTTCCAAAATATAAAGTTGAATAAGATACAGCTCCTACCTTCTAGAAACTTACAGTCTAATGTGAAAGTCAAATTGATAAATTTATAATTTTATATGTACTCTAAAAAGTATTTAAAATATGTTCAGAATGTGCTTCTGAGAGTTTCTTGGATTAAAATATGTGCACTAGACTATATTTACTTAAGACAGTGGACTAAAATTTTGAATAAATTATTTAAAACATATTAGGTTCTTTGGCTTAGCTCTCGGTGTACCAGTAAAATGAGTTTGACGGTTGTTGTAGACAGTGGCTTTCACTCTCCACCTCACTTTGCCAGTATAAGTATGATATAAAATCAACAAGGTAGAACAGTCAAGGGCAGGTGCAGAATAGGTGATCAATACACGTTTTTAAAATCGTTATCTATCTTCTCCACGGAACAGGAAGACTATCAATGGAGCAAGGATGTTAGAGACCCTGCATAAGTTATTTGTAAATGCTTTTAACATCACACTGAGTTTCTCATGGTGGATTGTCTTTGGAAAAGGTATTAAAGTGCATATCAAAAATAAGACATGTCTTACTGCCTTACTTGAGTTTACCACTGCCGAACACATCTTACCTCTGTTCCCACCCCCCACACCTCTCAGGGAAAAAAAAACGATTTCACATTCCAAGTGCTAACACAAATTTCTGCAATCTAAAGTCAAAGACTTTAATTGCAACAACAACTAAAAGATGCAAACACGTAGAACACGTGGGGACTACATTCAGTAATGTGATTGATAGGAAAACTTCATCGGGCACTAATGAGGCCTGTGATCACTGCAGAGGCAGCATGTTGTCCTTAATTAGGAGGAAAAAGTGCTTTTCACTGTTTTGTTATGACATTTTTAGCAGGGAGAAAAATGGAGCATTGTTCATATTGCACTTAAAATTATCCACTAAAATTTGTCCTGTAAACTCACCTCTCAGAGACAGTTTCCTATATATTCTAGGTTACTGTCAATATATGTGTATGTGTAAATAGCAAATTTAAGAATTTTCTATCTGTGGATGAGCCACTATTTCCTTATTTACTGAAAATAAAGCCATAGCATGTGCCCAATTTTTTTTTCTATTTCTAGAGAGAAGAAAATGTGACCATGTTTGTCTTTTTTTTAATTCATATTTTGTAGATCAGACACTCCAATTTAACTTGTTTGGTCAAATCAACTTGCAACATAAATTCTTGCCAGCCTGTTCTCTTTGGCTGTGAAGGTGTTGCTCATGTTTATCTGAGTCTTGAAGTTAAAATAGAAAAAATGCTCCAGTTGGCATATTTTTCTCTTCATTTATTGAAGATCTGTAGAATATTTAGATTTGGTGACTAAATGGGTTGTATCCCCATTTTACAGAGAAAAACAAAGCTTAGGGTGTTAAAAGTCCTGCCTAGTGCCTCCTGGTGACTAGCGCTTGGGATAAATAAGAAGGAGAAGCACGAATATAAATGTGTTGATTATGACAGGGAAGGAATCAGGAGTTTCTATTTGATTACATCGGATATTCCATTTGTACACACATGTGGATACACTAGATGTGTGTTATAGATTCACATCTTGCATTTGCATCTGGGAGAATGCTGTATGTAAATAAGAGCATGCATATGCAGTCCATTCCTAATCATCTAGAAGCTGACTGACTGAATTTTCTCAGTTGAGGCTTCTCCTTTAGTCATTTCATCAGATACAGGGCTCCACCAGGCAACTGCTTTGCTTGCAAATATCTCCTTATTTAAAATTCCTTGTTAATCTTTGTGGGGCCTACATTATGAAATAACGAGATATCAGTTGTCTCTTTCAAAATTACCTTCTGAATATTTTTGCCTCTGTTGGGCAGCAGCGTCAAATGTATTAGTGTGTCAAATGTGAGTGCACTGTAGATAAAGTGTTTTAAGCAGAATTTCAGGAATAAAATGACTGTGGACAGTTTTTCATGCTGAGAGTTGTTTTCTTCATGCCAAAAGGCTTTTTAATGGTCAGTTTCTTACCTGATTCATTTCCCAGCATGCTACAGCATCAAGGATTTTAAAGTCTGTTGCAAAGATGTACAGGAATGAGGCAGACAGCTGAAAGGCAGCATTAGTGCACTTTGTGTGTCAGTGAACAGATGAGGCAGCAGCTTGGAAAAGGAGACGTGTCATTTAGGGTAGCCTGGGTTACTCTCCAAAGTGAAAGTGCACTCAGATCATTTCTTTCCGTGGGAGCTGTGCTTCTGACAGTAATGTCATCATCTTCATATTGCACAACCCCACACTTTCTAATCCAGTGGATCAAGTTGAATTACTCAGTCCTCATTATACATGAGACCCTGTGCTGTGTCCCGTGGGGTAAAAGCTGAATGACACACAACATTTGCTCTTGTGAAATTCAGAGCCTGGTGGGACTGGTGGTGCTGGTGGGGCTTATACTGTCAAAAGAGTAAACCAATAAATGGACAGCCAGTAGAAACCTGTAAAAGGCGCTAACTGAGCACTAACTGTGGAACTGTTAGATAACAAAGACCTATTTTTTGGAAGTCGGCTGAGCTGAGCTCTTAGTCTGGCAAAAAAAAGAATGTGAAGTCTCAGAGACAGAGTGAGTAGAACAACACAATAATTATTATTATAACTGTCTTGAGTCGGGTTCCCAAGAAGCCAAGTCTGAGATGCGTGATCTATTGCGAGTGCTCTTGGAAGAAAGCTGGAAGGCAGGTGAGGGAAGCAGGAGAGGGCAGGGCAAGAAGCCAGGTGAAGATGTGGTCTTGGCCTGATGCTGCAGGAAGCTCTGGGGAGTGATTGGCACCACAGAGCTGCCACACTTGGGGCTGGGTCTGGCTTTTGTACCCGATATCAGTCAAAATTGGCTGCAGGATGTAGTATTTCTGGGCAAGCTGGCTCCTGTCCCCTGAAGGCAAGTTTCCAGAGAGCCACAGCTGTGAGCTATTTGCAGCTCACTGTGACAGCTACTAGCGGATGGATGGGTGCATGGGCCTGGTGCAACAATAACTAATATTTACTGCACGCTTTATGTTTAAGAGGCCAGCACTCTTACAAGCATTTTACATATGTAAGATGTATTAATTATATGACGTAGATAATAATATTTCATCATTTGAAATTTAAAAAAACTAAAGCATAGACAAATTCGTTGAACTAATCAGGGTCACAGCAGGGAGTAGCAAAGCCACAATTTGGGCCCACTCAATCTGATTTTGAAATAGAGAGAAGCTACCCTATCTCTCTACTACATGGTTATCGTGAGCAATGTTGTTTCAAAAATAGACAAGTAACAACAAAATTGGCAGTAATTTGTGTCTCATTTATTCATAGAAATAATGGTCTAAGATTTGATTAAATTGCCAGCAAGTCTACAGGAACGGAAATTTGACTATACCTTCTGGGAAAATATATTCCCATATCTCAATAGCAGTAGCAGCTCCTGGACGTTGACTCTTTTCCCATTTTCTGGGACAGAGCACATTCTTCACATCTCCTGATGTCTGCTTCTCTCTCCAGGCTGGCCATGCTTCCCCTTAATTTTTGTATTCCAGCCACATGTTTGTTTCGTGATTGCATCATGCTCCCTTCTGCCACAGGATCTTGGCACATGCTGTTCCCTCTAGCTGGAATGTGACTCCAGCCAACACTTCCTCGCCCCCAACTGTGGACTTAGTTATCTCCTCATGATCTTCCAGATATGATTGATCAGGCTTCATTTACTCCACCTCCTGCCCCTTGTCTAGGTCATGGATTTTTGTCATAGATTCTCATTTACTGTATCCTTTTCCTTCAGAGCTCCTATCTCGTCTTGTGTTTATACATACATGGGTGGAGTTGTTTAATTAATGCCAATCTCCTCTCCTGGACTATAGGTTCCATGAAGGCAGGAATTGTTTGCCTCACTTGCTGTTATTATACCCAGCATAGTGCCTGACACATTGTGATACTCAATAGATACTTGTTAAAAAATGAATAAATGAGGGAAAGAATGCCTGCTGTTTGCTCCTGGGTTTCTCCCTGCAGATCACTGATGGGTTTGCCTCTCTGGCCCATTTGCTTCTTGTTCTCTGAAGTTGGGTTTACTCCAAGGACCTGTGTCTATCCAGGAGGCATGTCTTGCTCCAGGTCTAGAACCTCTTGGTCTGATCCAGCTAGTGCCAACCAAGCTCTGAGCTGCTCTAGAGACACCCACTCCCCACCGTTTATCACTGATGCCATTAAATTTTGAATTAGACACATTTGGGGAATAAGGACCCAGTGCTGGCTCTCACCATGTTCTATTGCTGTAAGAGTCTTGTGTGGATGCATTTGGGGATTCACAAGGCTTCTCTATGTTTTAAGGTCCCTCTTTGACGATAGCAAGATCCCCGGTAAAAACACACCCATTTAGGAGTATGAATATTTACACTGATATTTTAGTAAAATATCTTAAAATAAAGAAGACAGGTGCTTTAAGTCTTTTTAATAATGCAGCCCAATTATCTATGAATAATTTGTTCTGTTGGTATGTGTTCTTATTAGCAACAAGCTAAAAAGAATTTTAAATACAGGATTTATAATGAGTGATGTTCATTAGGAGTTGAAAAAGGAAGCAAAAATATGTCTGCACCTGTGTTTTTCAATTATATTCTCAAATTGATTCTTCTGTTGTAGACACAAATTTCAATGTAGAAAAATTGAGATGGGGGCCGGCCCGGTGGCGCAAAAGGTTAATCGCGCATGCTCTGCTGCGGTGGCCTGGGGTTCGGATCCGGGGCGGGCACCGACGCACCGCTTGTCAAGCCATGCTGTGGCAGCGTCCCATATAAAGTGAAGGAAGATGGGCATGGATGTTAGCCCAGGACAAATCTTCCTCAGCAGAAAGAGGAGGATTGGCAGATGTTAGCTCAGGGCCAATCTTCCTTACAAAAAAAAAAAAAGAAAAATTGAAATGGATAGTACTTCAATCCTCTACATTTTCCATATTATTTAACTGGCATAAGAAAGTGCATCTTATTAATTTGAAATGATATTTTGGGGGGGTTTTATTATATAAAGGAATTGACTTTGTGCATTCATTAGCTTATTCATTTTTCAAGAATTATTTACTATAAATCAAATAAAATTTGTTATTACTTTATTATTTATTATTTAAACAATTGAATGCTCTGTTGGGATCGTATCCAGATTGTTCCAAAGGAAACAAGCTATTAAAGTTCTTAGCAAAGTGTTCATTATTTTTAGAACAATCTTGTGAGATTTGGACTTAATGGCCCAGCAGTTCATTTGCATCTCTGCCCTGAGCAACTTTGCTGAATATTGAATTCAGGCTAGCTCTGGTAGGGAACACTCCAGCTGCTAAAGTGCAAAGGAAAACTGAATATAATAGTGGGATAAAAAGACGAAGCTTGGCCTGTCAAATTGCAATTGGGAAACTACACATAACGTAATGGCCTGTGTTGGAATTTAAATATTTAAGACGGAATGTACCACAATTAGTATTTATCCAACTCGATAATTCTTCTCTAAGCTCAACAAGACACTCCAAAATTCTACTATTTTTATATTTTAATAGATTGTCATTATATCTACAGTTTCCATATACATCTAGAGAGAAAGCAAATATCTAAAATTGGAACCTTGGAATAGATCTCTCTCAGGGTGCAGCATGTATTTCACAAAGTGACCCAGGGCCAGAGCCCAAGAATTCCTTTATGACAAGTAAGGTGACCACATAATTTGTTGGTCAAATTGGAACAGTTTTGAGAGTGAAGCATGGTGTTCTGAAAAATTACACTGTGATAAAAAATTGGGACCATTTCAGATAAATTTGGAAGTATAATTATGCTAGGAGTGAATAAATTCAGATCTTTAGCCACTTCTGAGTCCATGGCTGTGGAATCACATCTGTTGGAGACTATTAATTTCTATTTCAGCTTGTATTCAGATAATATTTTTAAATAATTTTCTTAATACTGTCTTTGGAAATATTGTTTATAGCATTGACTGCATAAACCCATGCACATAGACATATCCATTTATTCATCCAATCATTCATTCATCCAAGTAATATTAATTGAGCATCTTATATGTTCCAGGCAATGTGCTAGATTTTGGGACAAGGTGGTGAGAAAACATGATGCAGTGTCCTTGCCTTTATGCACATTGTTTTCTAGTGTATGTAGTGGACATTAAACACAGTTACACAAATTACTGTAAATTTAAACTGTGCTGTGTTGCAAAGGAGATGTCATGGGACTACAGGGAAATACAAAACAGGGATCTGACCCTGTCAAAGAATCCAGATAAGCACTCTTAGCAAGTGACAATTCTGCTGAGATTTAAAGGATGAGAAGAGCTCACTAGCTATGATGAGCGTGTGGACCAGAGGGGGCGGTTTGCTTAAGACTGATTGATGCTAGCTCCCATCCAATGCAGATATGCCCAAGGAATATTGGTGGGCAGGTCTTAGAGACACACTGAGTTTTTAATTTTTCTTAGTGGATAGCTTTTGCTTTGCTAGTGTGGTAGGTGAGCTTTTGACATTTGACTGAATGTTGGAAAAGGGTGGGGAGGCTGAAAGAATAAATTTGAGATGGAGAGAGAGAAGAGGTAGGGCGGCTCTCATAGGAAGGGGAACTGGAGGGATCGAGCAGAGATTCTCAAGAGAAGATGTGTTGAGAATGTACAGATACAAGATGACTATCTCTCCAGAAACCTGGCAGTAAATGACCTGGCTTTTGAGGGTGGATTTGCATTTGAGGGGCTGAGACTGGCAAGATAGAGAGCAATGACGGCCCGAGGAGACGCAATCCCTTTTAGTTTGCACACATATATTAAAAGAGATTTATTATTTTTCCCCATGCTTTTATATTCCTTATCTCTTCTAATTCTTGCAGTAATTTTTTGCGGTTGCCAGAAAATCAGCCACAGCAATGATAAAGTGAGTCAGTTGTCTACCTTGTTAGAATTGTCCAAATAGGCTTCCTAGTTTAACCGCTTGTACTTTGTATAACAGATTGAATTTTCCCTCCCCAGTTAGAGTTCCTCTAATCAGTTTTAGGACAGTTTCAGGTGCAGAGAGCTACTATTTGACCTGCTCTCATCTGTAAATAAGTATTTTCCGGGCTGTGTTTTCAAGCATCATCAAGGTGGATGGTGTGTGTGTTTATGTCCCTGCACGAGCACATGCATGTGTGTGGAGGAAAGTGAGGAACCGGTTTGATGTTATTCACGCCCTTAAGCTTTCAAAAATTTACATAGGACAGTAAGGCTAACAAACGTAAAGCAATTTTTGTTGTGTGTGAGGAAGATTAGCTCTGAGCTAACATCTGTTGCCAATCTTCCTCTGTTTTATATGTAGGACGCCTGCCACAGCATGGCTTGATAAGTGGTGTGAATGTCCGTTGCCCAGGATCCGAACCTACGAACCCCAGGCTGCCGCAGTGGAGTGCATGAACTTAACCACTATGCCACCAGGCTAGCCTCCATAAAGCAATTTTTAAACAATACAGAGTTTGCCTAAATATTGATTTGCCCGACAGAAGGGTAAAGGCTAGAGGTAATTAAGTATAAAGTAAAGACTGATTGGAGGGATTTTTATTAGGGATGTATGCTTACAATGAAACTTAAAATCAAGAAAGATGCCATCTTAAATTTAGACCCCAAAATTTCTTTGAGCTGATGATTATATTTTTGCTCAATTGACCCATGCCTTTTAAAAGTTTTATTTATTTTCTCTGTCTCAGTGGCTTCCCTGACTTCAAAATGCCCTATACGGAATTCTGCTCAGTGCCGAATGATACAACAGAAAAAAAGCTTTAGTGATTTCTATCAGATTAAGCCTTAGACAATAGCTCCTAAGCAGAAAGCATGACCCCATATCCGAAAGAGTAAAGCAAATGGCTGTGAATAATGTGGCTGAATGCAGGAAGAGAGTGAGAGGCAAACAAATTTTCCAGGCTTACTTCTGGTTCAAGTCCATGACTATCGTTTTATGTATCTGCAGTGAATACAGAATTTTCTCACGGCTAGCCTAAAATGCCATGAAGTTCTGACTTTCATGTTCTTTCTTTCCATGGAGGATTTCACTGCATTCCTCTTTTCCCTGGGATAATAAAACTCTTTATTTCCTAATTGCTCAATGGAGGATCCACATGGCTAGGATAATAATGAGCTGGCACAAAGCCTCTATTTCTGGAAGGCTCTGTGGATTCAGAGAAGTCACAAGGTTTGCTAACATGAATTCCTTTTTACTTGGAATTGGTCCCTCAGGTAATGTAGACTAAAGAAGAAAGATGCAGCTTCAGGCATTAGTGGAAAGGCCCCATGATCTGGAAGGGAACTTTGTTCAAGTGAGGGCATGTCAGCCACAGAGCTTTTAAAAAATGAATCAAAAAGTCCGTACATTTTAGCAAAGTGCCACTGAAATGACTTGACATGAGCTGGTTGTATAAGATAAAATCACCTTTCGTTGACTGGAAGCCAAACCATTCACATTAGAGATTCAGCTGGAAGCCTGCCTAATGTTTGAGGGATTATTTCTAAAAATCCAGGATAGATGGTGTGAATACTAATTGTCTGACTAATGAGAGGAAAAGCTGCACAAAATAAAGGTAGCTGTTGATATCCAAAGATGAACACTCAACGTGTTGTGGTCTGCTGGCTCCGGTCCCCACAATGTGGGGTTAGCATTTTGAAAACCATCATTCCCTGAGCTGTGGGTGGTGGACTTCCTTCTCCTGATTCCTCCCCATAAAGGACCGTGAAATACTCTTAAGGGCAAAGCTGCAATATTTGCCCTCGGTTGTAAATATTACTATTTTTAAAATTCAGTGAGCTATCAGTGGAAAAGTACCAGGCTTACTGAAGTCATTACGTGCAGGAGTTAAAGGATCAAGGCTGATTATCAAATTAGTATTCTGTTGTGCATTTTAAGGATGATCATGATGTCACACTGAAATACTAAGTAGGAGCTTAGATATACTGCCTTTGCTGGTGTTATTGTCATCTCCAGAAAACAGTCAGTGGTCTTTGGAGTTTTAATGCTGATAAATTTTTAAAGTTTAAAAAAGTAAACTAGTGCTTGTAGATAAAAGATTGGCTCACATGGCGTTGAATATATACTTCCTCTAACACATTGTTCAGTAACATGGTGATTTTTCACCATCTTTTACCATACTAGATTATTTGATAATAGATACATTTTTTATTTATGACTGTGTTCCCAGAACAGGCTCAATTATTTATCTATTTATTTTGAATGAGTGTCTATATTGCAATAAGAAAAGCTTGAGCTTAGAACAAGAGTGGGAATAGTTCTTCCTAATCCTGTATTCTGGCTCTGTCCTCTCAGTGTCCCACTACTTTGTATTGGCTAGAACACGTGACAAGAAGAATGATAAAAAAAGTGATGAGAGTCTTCAGTGGGGTGAAGAAAAGACTTAGAAGGATTGTGCAAACTGTCCTCAAATATTTTCAGGCTTCATGGATTTATTGAATGGATGGATAGAGGGATAAATGAAATGAATGAATGAATGAAACGCTAGGTGGAAGGCACAGAGGAGCAGCATACAGTGGTTGAAATGACTCACACACTCTTTGGCGTTAGGGAGCTCACTTTCTCGTGGGGATGAACACAGATGAGAGGCAATGACTCTGTAGTGCAGTAAGTCAAAGAGTGAAGGAACTGGTTCTGAGTAGCTCCATAGGGCAGAACCAAAGCAAGTGTCATGGCTTGTTAAAGGTTTTTTTTTCTTTTTTAATGAATTGTATATCAAACGACTTCCCAAATCTAATAGTAAATCTAATGCAATTAAATGCATATTTATTCAAGACCTACTATGCACAATCCACCCAGAGTGGCATGGAGTATACATCTGGGTGGTGATGTTGGGAGGGGCAGCATGAGGGTGATGAGAACTCTGTTAGGAACTTGTGTCCAGTAGGTAGTCAGCATCCACATCTGCAAATGCTTTTGGAAGTGTCTCCAGTGTGGCACAGTCCAGGTGTTAGGCCAGTATGTTCAGTTTATTCAACTAGAATAGGTTAAACATTCTTTCCTATCTAGTTTGTGATAACTCTGATTTACGTGCATACTCTTCCCTATATATTAACTTTTAGTGAGAGTAAATGGTTTTATGAGATGTAAACTGGTGTTTATTTCTGACCAAAGAAAGAGGAAACGAGTGTTTTTTCTATATTCTTATTTAGGTTTATTAGTAAACTGTTCATTGATTCAAATATTTCTACAGAGAAGTTGAAGACAGCATCGAGGGCAAACCAGCTCCAAGCAAGGTCTGAGGTGTTTGCTGTGGAATGGCCATCCTTCGAGGAATAATCTAGCTCGAAGTAGCCTGCTCTTGGCAAGGTGTTTCTAGAGTTATTTTTAGGAATTGGACTTAGCACTGGCTATTTTTATATTGTGGGGGACTGGGTTAATTTTTATAGAGGCAAATTACTTCATGAAGAGTAACAATTTTATATGTTATAGAAAGTGTTGAGCTGTGTTTCTTAAAACAGAAAGTTAGAAATCTCATGGAGGGTTTCAGGAGAGTTATAAGTTCTGAAGATGTCAAAGAGAACAAAATTGTAGCAATTAAGGAACTGTTAGATAGTATCATTGTTGTTCTTAGAAAAACTACTCTCCCTCCTGCCCCAAACAGTATTACTTTCTCCTATTTATTAAATAGACATCTATTATTTGCTCTATATTAGAGAAGCTAGGTTCCTGGCAGAGAACATTTTTTGTATGTTCCCTTTTAAAAATATTGTTTTAATTACTGTTGTATATGTTTATTGTAGAAAATTTGGAAACTACAGAAAAATATGAAGAAAATGAAAAGCAGCGATATTACACATCTATTATTATTCCCATCTATTGTTATTGCCTTATTACTTAATTTCCTAGCTCAGATTTTCCTATTGAGAATTTCTCTGTTGGAAAAGAGAGAGAGAGAGAGGGAGAGGAGGAGAAGGGGAGAAAAAGAAAGGAAAAGAGGGATGGAGAGAAAGAGAGGGAGAGAGAAATCCATTCTGGCTTTATTCTTTTGCTCCATCGGTAAGGTGATGTTGGTAGCCCAGGCTATACACGTACCTGCTCAATTCCGTATAACACATATCAGCTGGACTGCCCCTTGGGCTGATTTGTACTTTACCGAGAGAGATTCTAAAGAAGTGAAGAATGCTAGAACGGTAAATGTGTGGGTAAATATGAAAGACATCTTTCCTCATTGTAAAATCTCTTTTAATAACAATGGTTTTAGTACAAACTTCCAGTTATAAAATAAATAAGTCATGGGGATGTAATGTATAGCATGGTGACTGTATTGCATATTTGAAAGTTGCTAAGAGAGTAGATCTTAAAAGTTCTCATCACAAGAAAAAAAATATTTGTGATGGATGTTAACTAGACTATTGTGATCATTTCACAACATATACAAATATCGAATCATTATGTTGTACACCTGAAACTAATATAATGTTGTATGTCAATTATGCCTCAATTAAAAAAATAACAATGGCCTTATAACATATGTAGGAGTAACATGTATGACAATAGTAGCAAAAAGAATTTGGGGAGGGTGTAAATGGAAATATACTGTTGTCATGTTCTCACTCTGTAAGTGAAGTGGTATATCATTATTTGAAGACTGTGATAAGTTAAAGCTGTATCTTGTAAACCCTAGAGCAATCATCAAAATAGTAAAAAACTAAGAGGTTTCACTTATAAACCACGAGTGGATATCAATTAATCTAAATGAAGGCAAGAAAATGGAAAAAAGTAACAAAGAGCATATTGGACAAATAGAAAATAAAGCAAGATGACAGAATTAAACCAACCATACTGATAATTATATTAAATGCAAATGGTCAATTCTATTGCCCACCTATGAATTCAAGGCAGTCAGAGCCCTTTATGCCTTGATGCCAAACAATTTTCTTTTCTCTACATTCCAGTTTTAACCATCCTAATCCTTACCTGGGCAATGAGGATGCCTCTTGCTGATTAGGGAAAGAGTCACATAAAAGAAGAGTGACAAGGAAGAAAAAATTAAAGAGATATTATGCCTATTACTTAATGGAAGTAAATCAATGAAAGAGAGGTACAGCACAGAAGGTAATAGAAATACTGTCAAGTCCAAGTCCCAGCATCAGCATCACTTGACTGAGTTGCTTCCTTGCCTCACTCCTGGCTCTACACGACAGAGACTTACCACCTCCAAGGACTTCCAAGGACTCTCTGGGTTTTTCTGTCTTCTAGTTTAAGGAAAACTGACCCCAGGATTCTGAAAAGTGATAATCATTTTCCTTTTACTCTTGTCCACTCTAAGGACTGTTGCCAACGTCTGCCTTACTGTGCCAGAAATGACCTCTTCCCAGGATTATTGACGGTGGGAACATACACTACATTCAGGAGAAATCCATCCCAAGCTGACTGTTTCAATTATGTCTTGCTGTGTAATTAACCAACACAAAACCTAGTGGCTTAAAACAATAGCAATTTATTATTTCTCGTAATTCTGTGTCTGGGTGGTCTTTCTGCTTTCTGTCTGGGCTTATACAGTGGCTGTTTTCAGTTGGATGATGGGCTCAGCTGGGACAACTGGGATGGCTGGCATCACTTTTCATGTGGTCTTTCTTCTGCAACAAAGCTGGACTGGGCTTCTTCAGTGAAGATCATAGTGTGTCAAGAGCCATTGCATTCCAAAGCACAATGTTTGCTAATATCTTGTTGGCTAAAGCAAGTCACATGGCAAAATCTGGTGTCAACATGGGACTATAAAACTGTGTGGGTACTGGGAGGTGTCATTCATTGGTGCTATTAATGTAACCATCTACCACAGAGTGTCTCCTGTAGCGCAAGAGGAAGGAAAGAATCTTCTTCAGACTTCTCCATCATAGCTCCCAATATTCTTCAAATAACTTCTAAAAGAAGAACACCTATCACTTTAAGAACATGACCTAATAGACGCAGTTTAAGTATATACTTCAGAAAGAAATATTTGTCTTAGGAGGCATAATCTCCAGGATTTCTCCTCTGCCCAATGATAAGCTTTTGAAATTTCATGGACAGTACTTTAATCCTTTATAGCCACATCCACTCCAGAAGAGAGCATTTACTCTATATTTATAAAACTAATAGCATAAGGGATGCTCCTTATCACTTCAAAAGGAAAAATCTTCCTCTGAGGTAAATTCCAATCTATCACCCTTTAGATAGCAGAAAAACTACTTATAAATCTTAAATATTACTATTTACCCTGAAAAGAATAAAAAAAATACCTTAAGGTCCAGACTCTCCCAGGTAATTTCTTATACTTCTGATAGAACTATAATATCTAGTTTTTGATAAGAATATTTTTTCCTAACATTCCCATTTTTAAAATGAAAAATTTTAACAGCAAACATGTATCCATGCTGACCTCTAGAACAGTTAAATCTTGTTCTCATCTTGGTTATGTTCACATAGGCAAAAATGTGAAACTGCAGATTATTCAATTTGCAGTGGCCCTTTGAGATCATCCAGCTCAGTCCCCATTTTACAGATGAAAAAACTGAGACCTGAAGAGCTTAGGTGACTGGCTTAATGACATAAAGTAAATTAATAGGAGAACCAGATCTAGGTCTGTTTTCTTTCCTACAAAACTGTCTTTACAGAGTATTGGACTGAGGGTCAAGAAGAAAACTTAGGTCCTAGTTCTAACTCCCCTTCTTTGTCACTGTGTGGACTAGTGTCACTTTTTTTTTTAAACTTTTAAAATTAGGGGGGTCTAAGTGGATCGTCTCTAAGGCTCCTTCACGCTTCAAACTTCTATGATTTATAATGGATTTTGAAAATAATGTGCCAGATTTAAAATTAAAATCCCAATAAACGCCATTAGTAAATATTAATTCTCATTCATACTGCCTTCAATTTCTCACCTATGAATTTATTTAATGAAATCAGAATTGGTAAACTGGATGGGAGTTAGAAATTACTGAAAAAGGCATAAAGGACTGGAAAATGTGAATCATTCTTGGTCTTGTATTTATTTTTCACCAAAATTTTAGACCGAATTCTTCTATCCTGTCTATAATTAAAATTAACACATTGAAGTATCACAGGTGACCTACTTCAGTTTGCCTAACTTGACACACAACCCATGATTGTCAAGGATTCCGGAAAATCTTCAAATGGTTTATTGCCCACAAGAGAGAAAGAGAGAGAGAGAGAGAAGTAAATGTATCTTGCCTATGGGAATTCTTGATTGATTTAGTGAAGAAAGCAAAAAAATGCTCATTCCAAAAGTAGATGTATAAATACTAGAAAAATGGAACATATATTTTTATCTTTGAAAAAAAGCATGTTGTAAAACAAATACAATATTAGCTTTCTTACTGCCTTGGATTTTGAGGTATATAATTTTTTTCTTGAATTTTTTCTTCTCTGTCCACCTATATTCAGAATATTGTAAATTCTTAATATTTCTGTTTCCATAACAGTGCTAATACCTCATAACAATGTTTTGATCAATGACAGACCATATAAAGGACAGTTGTCCCATAAGATTAGCACCATATAGCCTAGGTGTGTAGTAGGCAATACCATCTGGGTTTCTGTAAGTACACTCGATGTTCACACAACGACGAAATCGCTTAACGCGTTTCTCAGAACGTATCCCCATCGTTAAGCGACACATGACTATATATGTTGACACCTCTCTTTTTCCAAAACCTATGCCATTACAGCCATTCATGTCCCACCTTCCTACCTGTCATTGCTTTAGTCCTAGACTTATATGCCATTGATAAAATTTTGACAGGATTTATTCAGATGTTGAGAGGATCCAAATCTCACATTCCTCCCATATCATCACCGAGTTCAGAAAATTCTGTGACTCCTGTTACTTGTCAAATTTTATTTAAAAATCTTTTTTCATTGCTATTTCTTTGCCATACCTTTTCCTTTATTTCAGCCTAACTCTAGTATTTTTGAAATTACAAAGCACAACTGGATGATGGGGCCAAGGGATCTGTGTTTTAAACACGTGATTCTGTATTAAAGGTCCATACACCATGTATTGGGAAACACTGATGTAGAATACCTATACAAAGTTACTTCCTTTTGCCTTATTGGGACCTACTTAATTTGGATTCTTAAGGGCTATCACCAAGTAAAAAAGAAGAAGAAGAAAAATCTCTCTTAACAGTCTTTGTTGTCCTTCCAAATCCTTTTCCTATCCTCCTCCGGAATCCTCCAGGTGCCTCATGATATAACACTGTTCCCTGGCCACACAAGGTCCCTCAAATCACATCCCTTCTGCGGTTGCCCCATTACATCTATTCCATTCTTTCTAGTATGCTCATATCTTCATCAAATGTACAGTTCTGTGTCCTTTTCCTTGAAGAATATCCCAATTTGAGGACATCACATAAATAATATCATGTACCACGCATGGTAGGCCCTGAACACGTAGTGGGTCCCTCTTGTCTATCTGAGTATTCATCGCATGAGCTTTATGAGTCAGAAAGCCTACTGAGGAGAAACTACATAATTCACATCATGTCAGTACCTTTTGGGGCTCCAGGAGCAATTCTGAATACACCAAACTAAGAGTATAAGTAATGAGGGAACCACGTGCTTGTCGCCAAAAGGAGATAGTCATCAATTTCAGCCTCTTATTCCCTTCTCGAAGGAGCTGGTTTTTATTTTCTTAAAAGGCTCAAACACGTTTTCAGGTTTTTTTTTTTTTTTAACTAAATGGAATATTTTAATTTCTTCTTTTTTAAAACATAGAGAAATCTATAGTTCAGGAGTTAGGGACGAGATCAATATTTGTAATGATTTTTTAACTAGCCTGTCGAGCCCAAACTGTCTATATCCTGGTCCCACAACTCCCCTCACATCCTTTATTCAGATATTCTAGTACAAATTTGCTGTCCAACATTAACAGGAGCCTCCCTTGAGGATGTCTTTTCACGGAGATTTTGAAAAAGTACTGGAAAGCAGCAGTGTTGCCAGTGACCTGCACTATAAGCTTTGACCTTGATTCCTTTGTGAGAAGTTGCAGGTGAACTAGATTTCCAAAGGAAGACCCCAGAATTAGAATGACTTAAAATTACTGGCTATAAGCCATCAGTACTCAAAAGTGGATACCACTACATTTGGCAGGAAAGCAAATTGTTCTTCTTATGCACAGGTAGAAACTAGCTCTCTGACAATGTCTGCCTTTCAATGGAGGATGCTGCAAGTTCCTTTCAAGGATGCTGCTTTGTTCCTCTGGCTCCACATGAAGCCCATGCAATTAATAGGATTTTCTATTAAACAGGAAAAGCGTTAAGGAAATTTGTCTAATAGCAGAATAACACATGGTAAAGGTAAATACCTATTTTTAATATTCAGTATTTTGATTATAATAAAACAGATTAAAAATGCTAGTAGGGGGGCCGGCCCCATGGCTTAGCAGTTAAGTGCACGCGCTCCACTACTGGCGGCCAGGGTTCGGATCCCGGGTGCGCACCGACGCACCACTTCTCCAGCCAGGCTGAGGCGGTGTCCCACATACAGCAACTAGAAGGATGTGCAACTATGACATACAACTATCTACTGGGGCTTTGGGGAAAACAAAAGAGGATGATTGGCAATAGATGTTAGCTCAGAGTCAGTCTTCCTCAGCAAAAAGAGGAGGATTGGCATGGATGTTAGCTCAGGGCTGATCTTCCTCACACACACACACACACACACAAATGCTAGTGGCTGAACATTCTAGTTCAGTAGCACCTGGGTAATGCCTAAATCCCTCAAAATATAAAAATGTTCCATTGAACGTGACATAGTAAAATAGGGGAGCAGAAAGAAATGATTAAGAGTGCAGGCTGTGAAATCACGTAGCATCCATTTGGATTGTGACTCTGTCATTTGTAGGTTGTTCGAAGTTGGGAAAATCTCTGAATTCTCTGTGCAGTGTTTCCTCATTGTAAATTGGGGATAATTTACAATAGTACCCATCTCATCAGACTGAGAGTTAATGTAAAGTGCTTAGAATAGCTCCCGGTATGTAGTAGGCAGTAGTGTGCTGGTAAATGATTAACAACTGACTCTCCAAAAAAAAGTTCTGATTTGTAGTGTTTTCTAATTTCTGTAGTGTAAATACTTCCACCATTAGGTGAATACTCTCAAAATGATATCTCTGGATGCTCATTTGGAAAGAGATAGGTACAATTGGCTCTCACCAGCCTATATGAGCCAGCTCCAACATACTACTGATAGTAAGCATTAAATAAATCCTAATTGTGGTTGTTTTTATATTCAAATAATGGAAGACATTTAAGGACTTTTAACTCATTAGTCAGGTATGCTGTATAATATGATATTCTATTTTGATGGCATATTTAGCTCATGATTTACCACATAAAAGTCCAATATGCAATATATATTTGCTCTAGTTTCCCTGGTGGGATTAGTTAGGGTCCTAACTTTAGATTCTGCATTTTGTGTTTACTAGTGTGCAAGACACCCTTTAATTTACATTAGTGTGTGTACCTAACATTTGCATCCCCCAGGTTCAGTGTGTTTACATTTTTGATTGTAATATTGTCTCCCCACAGAGTTTTACTTTTTATTTATGTTCTCATTGTCAGGCATCATCAATTTTGAAAAGAATAAAAAGAGAGATAAATTAAAGGAGCAGCTTGTTAAGGTAATGCCTTCCAGATGAGGCAGAAACTGCTCGCTTATTAGGCTGTGAGTTCTCAGTAGGCTTTCCACGTTGAGCCTTCCTTGCAAGTGTCTCTCTACCAACCTCAGGTAATACAGAACTCAGCCCTCCGTTTTCTTTAGGACTGTCTTTTAAGAGTGAAGTATCAGCATCCGTGACAAGTAACAGAGAAGGAGGCTGAGAGTCTGTCCTGCCGAGTTTCAGTAACTTTTTTAAGTCTAAAAGTGCTGCCTAATTAATATATCTGGTCTGAACAGGTATTTACATAAAGAGAGTTCAAAATGTGCATTGGAGAGTTTAACTTAGGTGTTATAAAAGAAATTACCTTTATGCTGAAATTTGACAGCATATTATATAAATTAATACAAAGCCCCTCATGCTAGAACTGTCCCAATTTTTCTTCAGAACAGTTAGAATAAATAATTTATCCAGAGTCTGAAATTGTAAATATGAAAGTATATAACTGACACTTCTCTGGAGTTTAGATATACACAGCTGGCTATGACGTTACCATCTTGGCTTGCCTCCTAGCTGGAACCAGGAGCTGTATATCATTCAGGTGGGACTTTCACTATTTTAAAAAGAAATTTATAGTTCAATTAAGGAAAAAGAATCTCATTAGTAGATTTTGGAGGATGGCTTAGGAGAGTTTTGGAGAAGCAGACCAGTTTGCTTTCATGAGTCACTCGTGCTTTATCTTCAGAAACCTAGAGGGGGTTGCTTTAGAGACATTTACCCAGCTAAGGAGACAGGGGCTGGGGCACAGCTATTACAAGTTTTATTTTTCAGATGTTGCTAGTAGTATTAGTAGCAATTACAGAGCCTCTATCATGTGCCCAGCACTAGTCAAAACTACTCATCCCCACAACAACCCTGTCATTATTATTCCAAATTTACCAATGAGAAAATTGAAGTTAAAAAATGTTTATTAACTTGCCAAAGGTTATGGTTCCTAATGAGGAAACCTACTGTTCAAAATTCAATCTATGCTTCCACAGCCTCTTTCCTTCCTCTATGTCACACTGCCTCCAGCAAGACATTGAAAAACAAGACCTCTTATAGAACTTGTTTTCAAAATTTTTAGGTTGTAATTTTTATTCTCGAAAAGAATCTCATTAACTTGTTCAAGAAGCAATGTCTATTCTTTAAATTCTCTCATCTTTCTCTATTATTGCAGCTAAAAAAATTTTTCTCTTGAAGAATGAAGATGGAAGATTGGGAGTCAAGAAGAGAAAAGATTTTGTGGACATTTGGGTTCCATGAAACACAATTTATAAAGTCAAGATATTTCATTTCCTTTAAATTCAAGGGATATGAAAGAAAAACTGTATTTGGTAAGTATTGGGACTGTTTCAGGATTGTTTCAATATTATTTGGAAAAACAAAAGATTTTGAAAACGATTAGTCACCAGTGAGAATCAGCTTTTCTATTTTGTAAGATAACTTAAAAAATCTCACGTTGCTACAACACACAATAATCCCTGTTGTGTACTTCTGGGGTCAGTCAGCTCAAACAGCTGACACAAGGTAGCTACCATATTTCATAGAATCTAAGAAAGTAAAACATAGCCACAGGATACTTGGCATACCTCGATGAGAAACCGATTAATTTAATCCTCCTTTTTCTGTTACTAACAACTTAGGGCTTCATATCTTTTCCTGAACTGTTTTAAATGCAAACAGAAAAGCTAAACCTGTTGTGGTTTGTGTTGCATAATGGAAGCAGGGACAAGTGAGTCTCTTCTCTGGTGGGGGTGGAGAGGGGGTGTCACTGAACAAGGAGAGTGAGAAAATCTTGGTTAGAGCATCCGAAAGAATTAAGCAAATGAGAATCTTGGCAAGACCCTTCAGAGGCTGTTGTGACCCAATGGGCAAGTGAGCAGTGGCATAGGTGTTAGCAGTGGGCAAACATCAAAAGGCCATTTGACGTCAAGTCCACTTTCACTGGTTATCCTCAGATGATTATTTAAACTATTCAGTGCTCTACTGATTTAGAAGTACTTTTTTGCAGAGCTTCGATGTAGCTCTCTAATTCCAACTCTCACTTTAGAAAAGCAAATTCAAAAAGCATTTTTGCAAGAGACAGGACAAGTTATGCATAATAAGTACTATATAACAATTGAAAAGTTTCAAAGCTGAAAATGTGGAACAGAACCCTGTAGGACTTTTTGGTTTGGTAAGTCATACCAACCTTTTGCTTCAGAGTAAGGATTTGTGAGGTCCTGGTCACAAGTCCCTTGCTGCAGCATAGATCTTCCTCCACTTAAGAAGAGATTACTGATAAACCTGTTGTAAGTCAAAAATATTGTAAGTGGATAACCAGGTGTATTAAATGCGTTAAACCCTAACCCCAACCCTACTGAACATCATAGCTTAGCCTAGCCTACCTTAAACATGCTCATATCACTTACATTAGCTTACAGCTGGGCAAAGTCATCTAACACAAAGCCTATTTTATAGTAAAGTGTTGAATATCTCATGTAATATATGGAATACTGTACTGAAAGTGAAAAACAGAATGGTTGTGTGGGTACAGAATGGTTGTAAGGTGTCGGTTGTTTATCCTCGTGATAGCATGGCTAACTGGGAGCTGTGGCTCGCTGCTGCCCCACCCAGCATCACAAGAGGGTATCATACTGCTTATTGCTAGCCTGGGAGAAGATCAAAATTCCAAATCTGAAGTATTGTTTCTACTGAATGTGTATTGCTTTCACACCATTGTAAAGTCGAAAAATTGTAAGCTGAACCATAGTAAGTTGAGGACCGTTGTACTTCTCCTGAGATGTAGCTTTAAATGCTCTTCATAAATGTGGTAATTTTTATCAATGACAGTAGTTTAAAAACCCATATAATTTTGAACACTTTTTCAGAGAGGCTTAAAAACCCAAAATATGTAACTAAAACTTTCCTTTCTAGTTAACAATGAATCTGATGGCAGGCTGAATGAATATATTCTCAGATTTTTTTCTTTTCCTCTTCTTTTTTAAAATCTCAGTATTCATACTTGCTAACTTTTTTTTTCCTTCCAGGTTTGGGCTTCTGAACCCTAGCTAATTTGCAAGGATGAATTACAAATTTCTGTGAAGTTGATAGGAATTTCCTTAGTATAAATGTTAAAATTTTCATCTTTTCCCAGCAGTTTTAAAATGCAAATTTAAATTCAATTTTGTATGGTTCTAGGTTGGATCCATAGAACAAATACAGATTTTTGAAAATTTCTATTATTGTAAAATATCAAGAGAGTGGATATGTAGAAAAATAGGTAATTCTGCATATCAAGTTAACTGATAAATAAAGTACCAACTTTTCCAAGGATAATAGCATTATTCACTCTTAATTTATTTAGTTGAAATGTGTTAAATGAATGTATATTCCCAATGGAGTCCTGAAAGACCTGAGCTTAAGTTAAGCCTATCCATTTAACACTTCATTACATAATGTCTAGTATTGCTGTCAATTTATTCTCTTCAAGTCTTGGCTTCCCAAGAAAATCATGTGCTTCCTGAGGATAAGAACTTAGTTTTATATTACTGTTGTACATTCATAACACCTAACACTAAATCTTGGATATAGAATATGCTTAGTAGTTATTTGTGGCTTGGTATGATTAAATCTGGAATTCCACATAGTGTATTCTGTACAGTGAACTGTATTGTCTATAGTATTTTGACTATGATACATCTTCTACATCAAGGGTCTGCAATCTACAGCGAAAGACTGGTCACCCCTGTTTTAGTAAATAAAATTTCATTGGAGCACAGGCACGCCCATTCACTTACGTATGTCTCTGGCTGCTTTCACACTGCTGTGGCAGAGCGCAGTAGTTGAGACAGAAACACTACAGCCCACCAAGCCAAACTATTTGCTATCTGGCACTTACGGGATCATAGAATTGCCAATCTCTACTCTAGATACTTATCTTTGATGGAAAATATAAATACTTAGAATCTGAATCATTTAATTTTTTTACCTTCCCTAGAAGTAAATTAAATGATAATACTTCCTGATGCTGAATATTTTAACCAGGACTTTCCAGTAAGCGTAAGTAACAAAAAGAGAGAGAAAAAATAACAATGGACCCTGTACCCTTTTTCTTGCCACAGCTACTATATTTCTGATTGAAGATAGAGAATAGACACATTAAAACACACCCTAAAAATGCAGTCTGGTTTCTTGCCAGGGTAAACCTTCATTAAAGCCAAGATTCAGTTTAAATTAAAAGGCTGAAACAGTGACATTGTATTAGAGAAAATACACATCTGCCTTAAAAAAGGATTGAACTGGCTGGTGTAAGCTGCTCTTTGAGGCTGCCAGTCTACCTAAATTGTATCCATAAAACACACTTAGTATTGGTTGAAATAATGGTTTACTTAGTGATCTTAAAAACACAATTATTTCATTGTTATGTTGATTTTACAAGACAATGTTCATGTTGAAAAGGTGGAGAGCAGCCCCTTACATTCTTTACTACTTTAAGATAATATTATCATGCTGTGGAAAGTTAACAATTCTTTCTTTATTATTATTTCTATTTAATGCTTCTGAACAGCTTCTATTTAATGCCATCTTAAAACCCTAGGGAAATACAATTAAGCACTTAACATAAGAAATCATATTTGAATTTTTTAAAAGCAGTTAATGTTTGATTTTCAGTGAGCACTGACTTGCATCAATTATTTAGTGTCTCGTATTTCCTTGATTTTTAGACTATTTTTTAAAATCTCATACTGCTTGTCAGCTGATATTTAGATGGGGAAATATATTTCCCTTGCGTGACTGAGAAGATACAAGACGATTTTGCTTTATATAATAGCTAATTTGGTAAGAATAATGCTAAGGTCAGAGAATTAAACCATTTCATAATGCTCACTAAAAAATAACTGTCACATATGGTGCATTTTCTATATGTTAGTATTGTACTAAGCATTATTTATAGATTATTTCTGGTATAACAACATTTGAATGTAGGGAATAAAATTCTCATTCTGCAGATAAATTCCAAAGATGCTAAGTAATTTTCTCAAATTTATACCACTAGCCAGTTACAGAGCTGGACCAGGTCTTTCTGACCGGGCAGTGTTATTTATTTCAGGGGCCTCCCGCAGGGATAGAGTACAAAAGGGCCCTTTGCTAGCAGGGATAGAGTACAAAAGGGCCCTTTGCTATTGTTAGGAAAGATCACAGCCCGGAGAGTGGGTGGGAGCAGGTAGTTGTAGTTTGAGTTCTCATCCTGGTAGTTAACTTTTACTGAGAATCTTCTATTTTCTGCATATTTAGTGTTTTACACTTGTTTTATGCACTGATTTTCACAACTAAAGTTAAGTATCTCTCCCAAGGTCAAACAGTTATTATAATTGGTGCAGACAGCATTAACACCTACATCTCTCTGTTGCCAATTTTTTGGCCTGTAAATAATATGTTCTGTGACTTCCTGGAATTTAGTAAGGTGAATTGGAAATCCTTAAATACCCTGTGGCTGAGATTTAAGTTGACTGAGACTTCAAGTAATCTCAGTAGTACACAGAATCTGGATATTCATTTTTAGATGAACACAGGAGAAGAGTTAGCTAAATTCTCCTTCCATGTATATAGAAGTAGGTAGAAAGACATCATGCTAATTTTGAAAACTATTTACATCAATACTTCAATTGGTGGCATCACCCATCTTTACATGCTGGCTTCTGAGAAGAGTTCTGAACGTCACTCAAAGACCAGCTTCTCATCCTTAACATCCAGGCTCTCTGCTTAATTGAAAGAGAAAATTTTGCCTTGTAAAAGGTAAACCTATAAAAAAATAGTCTTATAGTAAATGATTTGTACTCACTATAAAAATTTACATTGTAGAAAAAAATATAAGAAACAAAAAAATCACCTGAATTCTCCAAAATTCAGTGATACCCAAGAATAATATTTTGTAGTTTTTATGGGCATTTTTCTATGCATATATACCAAGGCATGTGTGTGTGTGTGTGTGAACTGAGACAAAATTTGAAAATATTAACAGAGGTTTACTAGTGTGGCTGCAGTCTTCCTCCTTCCAGCTTTCCCACCAGGAATAGACTTTATTGCCTCAGGGGAGATTTATTTGCCCCTGGGAAGGCATCACCCAAAAGAATCTGGAAAGAACAAAGAAGTGCGTTGACTTCTGTAAGATGGGATACTTTTTCCTTTACAAAATATGGAGTTTTTGAGAGGATAGGATTTTTTAGTGAAGAAGTTGGATGTTGCGTGTCAAGGAATTAGCCCACCATTTCTCTGTACATTCCATAAATAATAGCATTTAGAAAAAAGCCTGATAATCTAAAAACTATATCCTGTCCTATAGTAAAGGAAGGCATCAGCTGCAGGAAGAAGCAGAGAATTAAGATGATGGTGGTTTGCTGTGCAGAGACCCAGCAACCTACCTACTCACAGCTGAGTGCTCTGGGGAAGATGCTCAGGGTGACAGGAGCGAGGGGAGATCTCATAGTAGAGAAACCATTATCTAACTTCCCTTCATGAAGCTAGTGGAACCTCCAAGTCTTGTGCAGAATCTCTGCATCCATCATGGTAACTGGTAGCAATGACTGAATGAGGTGTCTTGTCAGCGGGCTTGAAAGCTTCCTCGAGAGCCCTCTACTCTTCCCCCTTGATATGGGAGAGAATCTAAGAGTATCATGTGTCCCCAAGAGGGATTTGGACATGGCTGGGATCCCACAGACAGTCCTAGAGGTGTTTCATAGTATGAACGAGGAGTGAGCAGAGACATATAGGGGCCTGGTGCCTGGGAGGCAGAGGGTGATGAGGAGAGAGAATGTGTGGAATAGTGAAGACTGGTGTGGACTGTACACATTAGTAGAAGCCAGCCTAGACAGATGCCTGTCTACATGGCCCAGACACCTCCCTCTGATGCTAGGATAACCTAGAAGCTCTCCAAGAGCTTAGATCGCCCGTGGACAGAAGGAGGTGGGGTAAAGATGGAGTAGTGGGTGGGAGAAGGGAAAGAGGAATGTTTGGATTTTAAAATGCTGAAGTAATTGAATATGTACTTCCCCAAATGAATTTTAAATTGGAAATGAATGAGTTTAACATGAATTGGCAAATTTAAATTTTCTACTACTGAGAGGAAATGGGGCCTGAAGACTGTCAGAAATCAAAAGTTATATGTTTGCATAACCTGAGTTTTTGACTGTGCAGTTTGTACATACTATATAATTAATTTTACATGAATGGAATCATGCTACATATTTTGTTTTCTAAGTTGTCTTTTTTCCCTCACTCAACGTTATGTAGTAGCTATTTCTCCATGTCAGGACGTATGGACACTCAAGGTCTGTTTTAATGAGTGTGTAGTGTCCAGTGTATGTTTGTCTAACCAGTCTCCAATGTTGGAAATTTTATCTGTTTCCATGAATTATTTACCTCTAATACAATTCCAGTCAGGATTCTCCTTGCAGTCATTGCAGAGAGTGGTTTTTATAATTATCTAGTTTGGCTGTAATTTTATACATTTGTTGTACTTTAAATAAGCTCTGTTTTCATACTTTGAGAACTCTTTAACAGATTTGAAATTGTGACTAGAGCTTTTCTTATTGTTTAGCCATAATATCTCAAGCTTTGTATATATTTCACTTTAGTGGATCTTCCTTTGACCTCTGTTATGTAATCAGCTATGTTATTTTCCCCATAGTTCCATATTTCCTAAGACAAAACATGAAGAGAAATGGAATGCTGCTATGTAACTCTGTTATAAACTCTCAAAGAAAGTATTGTGCACATAATTTATATTGTTTTATTTTTGTATTGCATTCTATTAGTGTACACAGATAAGAATTCACTAGAATTTAAAACATATAAGAAAAATAATGTCCTGTGGTATGGCCAGAGTATGCTTGCACTACTTTAGGGAAAAAAGGCTTCAGTGTTTATACCAACAAGTCACAGTGGCTGATTTCACAAAAAAGCATATGATTGTTTAATATGAATCTCAATTGTTATTTATTTATTTATTTATTTGATGAGGAAGTTTAGCCATGAGCTAACATCTGTTGCCAAGCCTCCTCTTTTTGCTGAGGAAGATTGGCCCTGGGCTAACATCGGTGCCCATCTTCCTCTACTTTATATGTGCGACGCCGCCACAGCATGGCTTGATAAGCAGTGCATAGGTCCGCGCCCAGAATCCGAACCTGTGATCCCTGGGCCGCCAAAGTGGAGGATGTGAACTTAACTACTACACCACCAGGCCGGCTCCTGAAACTCATTTATTTTAAGATGCTTATTTTCTGTCTTTTTTCTTCAAGTAAAGAGTTATAGTTCAATTGGTTAAGAAATAATCAGGCATGTTCTTTTAATGTTTGGAAAAAAATTGCTTTTAAAATAAAATTTTTATTCTCCTTGGATAGAAACTTTTTAAAGAATATTTTAAGAAGTTTGGTATTGAGGATATTTGTGCGGAGGGGAACAAAGGGAGAAAGCAGTTAGATGTTCACAGCAGATGTGAGTGTTTATTCAGCCCCCAGCATGATGACGCTCTCAGTAACATCAGAGACAGAAGAGCTCAGTAATTAACTGCTGAAGGAATAAGTGACTGAGTTAAAGTTGAATGACTCAATGGCCAGCTCCTTCTGTCAAGGAGGTAGCAGATGCTTGTGCTATAGATGGCAGCTGTCTAATGCTAATAGTGCATCTGATCCTTGAATTATATTTTAGTATTGTCTTGCGGCAGCTACCGAGTTTACTTCTGTGTTTCAGCCACAAAACATAAACAAGGTCCAGACTGGCCTCCTGCTTGTGCAGAGCTGACTATCACATTAAGGAAAGTTTCAGTTACCAAAGTAGAAGGGACAGGTGAAAGTGACCATGCAATGGAAACATCAAGGAAAATAGAAAGTTGAAGGGGTATTGACTTTATAAGAATATCAATCATTTATGGTTACTTAAACAGAAATACATTTTCTGCAAGTACTCCAAGAGCAGAGAGACCACAAAATACGGGTAGGGCTTCAAAAGACAGAAAAGAGGTGTTCTGTGTAGAGAGAATGGGAAAGAGAAAAAGTGAGGAAGAGTTGAGAGAAGAGTCTACTCTGAGGGGAGTGTTGAATGCTTGAGGAGGAGAAGCAGGCACTAAGACTGGAAAGAGATGCCGCTTTGAATGAGTCTTGAGAGAGGCTAACCTTTGATTACAGATTAATAAGATTACAATTGTGCTGTCTACTATGGTAGCCACTATCACATTAAGATATGCAGTAAGTATAATACACACAGCAGATTTTGAAGACTTAGTATGAAAAAAACAATGTAAAGTACCTCATTAATTTTTATGCTAATGACATGTTAAAATGACAATATTTTGGGTTTAGCTAAAGAAAATGTATTATTAACTATATATTATTACATATATATAAATTAATTTCTGTTGTTTCTCTTTATTTAATGTGATTATTAGAATATTTAAAATTACATATTTGGCTCACATATATGGCTTGTATTTGTGGCTCTCACTGTGTTTCTATTGGATGGTGCTAGTCTAGACTTTTATTTGAGAGCAGTGACTGTTGGGGAGTTAAGAGGATAGGAGTGAACGTTTGGACTTATTATGTTTGGGGTAACGTTTCTCAGCTACACTGAAAAGTAAAATAGGGAGTAGAAAATATAGAATTGGAGATTGGTGAACAGAAACTAGAGACATCGCACAGAAGTATTCACGCAGAAATGTTTGTGAGGCTAAGATTTGAAGGAATGAGTATGAATAACATCTCCTAGAGAGGAAGCGTCTGCAGAGGAGAGCTAGGAGCAGAGGATCAACCTGAGCTATGTCAAGTTGAGCAGGACTCTTACTTTTGAATTTTAAAGACTTTGAGGTTTAATGTCCAGAAGAGCTATTGCCAGAAAGAAAACAAAACAAACCAGAACCACCACCAACCCTGTGCCTTATTGAATGAATGCTGCATTGTTAAGGAGCAATTTCAAGGAATAGATTTATCAGGCTGAGTGGCCCAGTGATTTTCTTTCCTCATATGTACACATTGTAAAGAATTTAATCCACAGTTGTCAATGAAAGACACCTTGAGAGACGGAAGATTAGAAACAAGAAATGTAAAATAACTCAATTAGAAAGTATAAATCTAAAAGGATTTCTCTATGTGCCATGCCTAAATGTGCTTTCTGTGGCAGAATGAGATATTCTAAAAAAACGAATTAATTGCACTCATAATTGTCCCTCTCCCAAAAAAGGAGGTGAGTAAAATCCTGGCAATCTATGAAATCTCCACCTCAAGGTATGATCTGCTGGGTCTGGCATTTTCAGGCACTGATGATGAGCTCTGCCCACTGCTAGTATTGATAAAGGATGAACGGTTTAGTCTCATTTCCTGTGAGTGATTGAGACCTTGAAACTTTCCATGGTTTCACTGATGATTGTATTGATGGAAAGGCTTGCATCACAAGCAGCTAATGTCCAAGGTGACTCCAGGCAAAACAAGAACTCTGCCCAGAGCCAAGGCACACCATTCACTGAGAAGGAAGGACCACACAGTGGTGCTGTTAGGAATCTCGCTGCTAAGGCTCACTGTGTAATGAGGACAGATTGAGAGAAGTGTGGACCTTGTATGTTTGAAAGTCCAAAAGAATAAAAAGCAGACCATGAAATCCTAGCTTAGATTTAACCTCTTTATAAACTCTGGGGGAGGAAACACATTCTGTAATTTAATCAAGGGAGGAATGCAGTGCTCAAATTTCCAGAGATTAATCTAGATCTTGAACAGTTCAACCCACCAGGAAGGTACTAGTGCGTTTAGGATCCATAAATTTGATCAGATTAAGACAGTCATTCAAATTTATCTTTCTCCCAGTGTCTGAGGAAAACACTGTCTCATCCTTTGGACCAAGGGCAAATTAGCCCCTCTATGCTTTTGGCCATGGGCTTTCGAACTTTAGGATCTCTTAACAATCACCCAGATAACTTGCTAAAAATGCAGATTCCTGGGTTTCAGAAGTTACAGATCTTCCATAGTAACCAGGAATGTGCTTTTTTAACAATCGCCCTAGGATGCTTTGATGCAGAAGATGTTGGACCTGGCTTTAAGCAACAATTTTCTAAGATCAGGCATCTACCTGGCACCTTAAAATAGAAACAGAATATTAATTTGGATGAGGCACTGACCTTTTAGGAGCAACTGATGCTGATTAGGAATCCATGGACTAAGTATCTCCTGTTGTTTTTGGAAACCATGATTCCACATTAAACCAACCAGTGATTGCATATATGTATGAAGTCACAAGTACTATATCTATCTTTGGATACATGTTATCCATAGAAGTCAAAATACAAACACATGCAATATCTACATGAAAACTTTAGTCTTGTTTTCTGTGGTTGTTACATAGACCTTATAACTCTCTATGGTTTTACTGGTTCTCAAATAGCTCAATATCCAGAAATATCTAGTGCTTCAGTTCCTGTCTTTTCAGGAAGTAAGAAGGCGTGGATTTGCAATAAATAAGTAGTAAATGATACAGCAATACAGTTGTGGATTGTAACAAACAGAATACAGTTCTTATCACTGATACTTATCTTGTATGATTTTGTTCACTAAGTTATCCAGTGTGATGGGATGCTATTGAGGGATGTTATCCAATCTATATTCCCCTTTTTCCCTGCTGCCAAATTCACAGTAATCACTGGGCCCTATCCCCATTTGGCTACGAGATACAGAGCCTCATTACCACAAGGAGCTACTATCACAGCATAACCAGAAGACATCAATTTCGGACATAAATCAGAAATGTTTGGAAGAATTTTTGAAGACTCATTGCCCTACTATCGCTTTCATAACAAATTTCCACAAACTCAGGGTTTAAAAAAAATAACATTTACTGTCCTTACAGTCCTGGGGATCAGAAGTTCAAAATGCATTGGCAGGACTGTATTTCCTCTGGAATCTCTAGGGGAGAATCTGTTTCCTTGCCATTTCGAGTGTCAAGCTGCCTGATTCCTTGGCTCATGGCCCCTTTTCTTTCTTCCAAACTAGCAGCATAGCATCTTCTAATCTCTCTGACTCTAACTGTCTTCCTTTTGTAAGGGTCCCTGTGATAACACCAGCCTACCCAGTAATCCTGGATAATCTCTTCATCTCAAGGTCCTTAACTTAATCACATTTGTAAAGTCCCCTTTGCCATGTAAGGTAACATAATCACAGGTTCCAGGGACTAGGATGTGGACATCTTTGGGGAGCCATTATTCTGTCTACTTCATCTACCATAGATAAAACTTTTGGGCTAGTAAAGAAAGGAGAGTCAATGGGAATTTAAGAGAGTTTGGTGTTGGAGTAGGTCTTTGAGAAAACTTTCCACTCCCTGCCCATTTCAAGTTAATTACGAAAAATCCCAGGCAACATTGGGCTTCTGAGAATTGAGGACATTTGTTCTCATTTCTTGAGTGGAGCCCAAGAAAGCAAAAAAAGATTTATTATACCAGCTTGGTGCAACATTAGAGGATTTAAAAGAGGGAATCGGTATTTTAGGCCACCCTTGATTCTCCAGTATCCTTAGGGCGGCAGAGGAGAGCACCTGTGAATTCTCTGTGACACACAGAGGTGCTTAGAGGTGGCCGAGATAGGGTGAACTAATTCGAATGGGTCTCATGAGTAGAGCATACAGAACAGAGTACCTTGACCAATGATCTGAGACTTGTATGCTAGTTGGATGGTGTGACCACTGTGGGGACAGACAGGGTGGTGCTCGTCCAGTGACTGTCAGCATGGACAAATGATGATGACTAGGAACCAGGTGCCCTCCATCAATGCCGTGACACTATGTAAGATCTCTAGGGGTTTCCTCTCTGGAGGAAATGGGAAGGAAAAACTTGAATTGACTCAGTAGACACTTGCAATGACTAAGTTTATCTGGAATTAAGTTTTCTGCCATTAGGCAGAATGGAGGCTCAAAACAGAGATTAAACTGTATTACTTTGTAAAGTTAATTTTTGGTGTTCATACAGTTGAATTTTATGGCCTAACCATTTTATACTTATACCTTTTTGAGATATCTTCAAAGTTTTAGATATAACCTCTTGGAGGTCCTAGGAAAAACCAGGTTGTCAGCAAAGCTTCTTTAGCTCTTGTTCGTTCTTCTCATATTTTGTTTACTTTTTGTTCCCTTTATTAAGCCTCTGTCTAGTTATCCCATTGACTGGTGGTTATTAAAAATTTAGTGTTCCAAAACTTGGCTCAAGCAATAAGGGATTTATTCACTTATATAACTAGGAAATTCTATAAGATTGTGAGCTTTAAGATTGGTTTGATCCAAATATTAATGATTTGGATCATGTCATTGAGGTGCCAGTCCCATGTCTCTGTGATCTCTCAGTGCTGTTCTCTGCATATTCAGTTTGTCCTTAGACTGGCTGATCTCATGATTGCAACGAGACTGCCAGCTATAGCATCCACTACGAGTTTTTGCATAGATCTAGGGGAAGACAGGGGTTTTCTTCTGCTATCCATGGAATAAACATCCTACGTCTTACTTTGACAAGAGTAATTTGGTTATATACCCACTCCTAAACCATCCACTATATCAATGGAATCCCATTTTCTGATTGGCTTGGTCCTTAGTTATCATATCTGAATCCAAAAATGACCCAAATGGCTCAGATCCATCAGAGTCCACCTTTGGAACTGGGGTGGAGTCAGTCTTTCTGATACTATCTAGCTGCTACACAAAGAGGGAGGGATGGAAGAGATGCTTTCTCTATAGCTGTCCCACCAGTAAGAACTCTCTGTATTCCCCTCAGTAAATTATCATATTCTTTTTGTGTGTGTGTGTGTGAGGAGATCAGCCCTGAGCTAACATCTGCCAATCCTCCTCTTTTTTTTTTGCAGAGAAAGACTGGCCCTGGGCTAACATCCGTGCCCATCTTCCTCTACTTTATATGGGCTGCCGCCACAGCATGGCTTGCCAAGCAGTGCGTTGGTGTGCGCCCGGCATGCGAACCGGCGAAACCCGGACCGCCACAGCGGAGTGTGCGCACTTAACCGCTTGCGCCACCGGGCTGGCCCTCACATTCTTTTATATAATCTCCTCCAGATTTCCAAGGCATCAATTTTTTAATTTGATAAGGTAAGTTGTTTCATTAAGGTACTCTCAAGAAAATATATGGCTCTTTGGAGCCAATGGGCTACTTTTATTGTACTAGAAAATTAGAAAATTAGAGCAGTTTCGGGCAGAGTAGATAAGACCAACTCTTATGTACTGTAGAAGATTAGCAGGGAGGATCTTTGGGGTGCCACAAATTAAATAGTTCTTGAAAAATGACTGAACATAAAAAAGTTTTGCATTTTTAAAGGCTAGAGGGAGAGTGGCTACATCAATCAATGAGGGACTATTGCTGGCTCTGATTAAGGCACTTTTGGACAAGATGAGACATTGATAAACTAGAATAAAATGACTCATATCTTTGTCATTTTTTTTTTTTTTTTGTCATCTTTGAGAGACTCCTAACATGCACACTATTGATCCTGGGGGAGTGATTTCATTCTGTATTTGAAAGTCAAATTGGGGGCCTCTTTTTTTGCAAGTCTGTTTGACACAGTAGGGTATAATGGGTCTTTTAGGCTTCTTTGGGTCCAACTTACTCATAAAATTATTCACTGTAATGGCTCCTTTGGAGCAGTGACAGGACTTGATATAAATGTTTATTAAGAACAGTTAGCTTTGCTGATTACATCTCCAATGATGGCAAACAGAAGCTTAAGGGAGGGCAAGGATTTTTGTTTTATGTACAAGATGGCACTGTTTTACCAGATGACAAGACTACAAATCAAGAAAGAACCAGTGAGAGTTATCGATTGAGAGTAATGCTTTTCTTAGAGCCTGAGGGATTTCATACATATGGATTTTTTTTTTCTGGCACAATGTGTTTTACACAGATTGTAGTGTACATGTAAAAGTATATTGAAAACACAGTGCACAAAGTTATGTAAATATTTTTGTTTTATGTACAAGATGTACAAATGCCAAATAAATACTTTTTGGATGGATAAAGTAGGTATAATATTTTACTTGCTAATTTTTTATGAATTTTTAGAGCTAATTAGTAATTCTGAAATATACTCTAATTTTTTTTCTTAGGAGACATGGAGGCATGGTTTACCAGCTTCTATTCCTATGATAATTTAGCGAATTCGTATTTAACTTATTTTTTGAGTAGTGATGAGGAATACACTTTCTCAAGAAAATTTAGTTTACATTTTCAACTGTAACAAAAATTTTCTGATTTGTTTGGCACCTTGTATGTGTGGAATGAGCATAATTAAGAGTGTCTGAATACAAGAAGATCCAGTATTGCATTTAGGACTGAGCTCACCAACAATGCTACAGTATGTTTCCAGAGCTAAACGTGACATCTGCCTTACCCTGATGCAAAGCTGTATGAGACAGAATCACCTGCAGACGGGACTCTGAAAAAATCGACATCCTTTTGTCATTAACTTTTACCTTATGAAGGAACAGACAGGTGCACAGCTAAAAGTACTAAAAACTTATTAATCGCAGACCCAGACTGCTTTTGTTCTTCATAGGATCTTAGGAGTGTTAGCGTTAATCAAGTTAATTTTCTTATCATACATAAGAAAGTTCAGGCAGGATAGGAAATTAATCCTTGGGCTCATGGTTGCTAAATAGTAAAATTGATCTCTTTGGCAACTGGAACCATTTTGACATTTTCTTTACTCTTCTGAAGCTAGAGCTAGGGTCAGGATTTAGGATTTGTAGTCCTCTAGCCCAGCCCTACTACATTTGGATAAGTTTGCAATGCAATGGGAAGTTTTTGGAGGATTTTTAAGTAAGAGACTGATGTGGTTTGATTTACATTTTAGGAAGAGACCATTATTGCTACTGTGTGAGCAGAAATTGGATTGGACAGGAGCAAGAGTGGAAGTGAGGAGACAAATTAGGATGCTCTCATAATAGTCAAATGAAAGATGCTGAGTTATAGGATGGAAATGATGGCTATGGAATAGAGAAATTGACACAATGATAATATTTAAAAGTAGAATACTAAAATGGTTATTAGGAGAGAGATGGAGAATTAACAATGATTCCTAGATTTCTGGCTTTGATAAGGGAACGGATGGTGGGATGGTGGTTCTATTTACATCTGTGAGGAAGTCTAGGGAGGGTAGTAAGTTTTAGGGGTATTTTTGGTGAGGAATTAAGATCCACACCCACACCACACCACCAACTTTGATTTAGATACTTTTCCTTTATACCCCCATGATAAGCATAGTTTTTGTTTCTATTGTGAAATAAATTTATAATTGCCTACCCAGTGTTAATTATTTCTTTTTTCCCCCTTTACAAGGCAATCCAAGTTTTGTTGGTGGCAGCGACATGTTCAGACAAAACTTCATTTCCCTACCTCCCATGCAGTAGAAGTGACCAAGGTAGAGGTGACAGATCTCGTCAATGAGATAGGAGTATTGTTGGGCAGAGCTTCTAAGAAAATTTAAAAAGGACATAGATTCAGCTGGCACATGCACTATTTTTCTTTTGCATTTCCCCTACTTTCTGCCTGAAATGTGAATATAATCACTAGAACTGTGGCCACCACATTGCCACCAATCATGAAAGACCAAAAACAATCACATAGACCTTGATCTTGATATAAAGTTATTCCACTAGCCCTGGATTGACTTCCTCTCTATTTCTTGTAAAGTGAAAAGAAAATGAAGCTTATTTTGTTAAGCCCCTGTTATCTGAGTTTTCTGTTGCACACAGTCAAATCCAAACTAACCGATAGCATTCATCACACTTTGTGTTGAAAATTGTCATGGTTTCCTGTCTTCCCCACTAGATAAGTTCCTTGAGTTTAGAGTCCTTGCCTTATCTATCTTTGTATTCATGGCACTCAGCACAGGATTAACAGATGATAGGCACCATAAATGTTAGTCAAAGTAACTTGATAAATAATTACATAATCAACGAAGTAAGATAAGTTAGACATGGCATAGAGATAAGCCTAGAATGCTTGAATTTATTTACCTCATGTAGCCCAGTCTTATGATAAGAAACTTCTCAACATAATGTTCTTCCTTTACCCACAGTTAATATCAAAGAAATCTCAGTGTACCAGAACACTTTTTTCTATAAATATGATTCTACAGGATGTCTGTAGTCATTCCAAAACGTCTAAAGCTTATATGCATTTATAATATGCACAGCACTTTCATGTTGGGCTTCACATTTGACCCTCACTGTAAACATTTCCATTTTACTGATAAGGAAAATAAGATCTAAAACACCTAAGTGACACTATCAAAATCACAATAAATGTTGGTGGCAGAGTTGCAACAAAAATCCAAAAGCTCTTGAAACCTACACCAGTGTCACTTTCAACACATTTCACCAAGTACTTTTTAAATAATTAAAGAAAGATTAAATTTAGGTATAATATCATATAATACATAATGACATGATACAAAATGTAGAAATTATGCATAAAGCAATTAATATGATCTAATATAATGCAAATGTATAAAATATGGATATATGCAAATTAGATGTATTTTATTTTATTCTAATTATTTGATATAATCATAACTGAATAATGCTAAGCTGAATAGTGTCCAATTATAGTCATACACTGACAAATGGGAGGCTTAAGTATAATTTTATGAGTTATTTCCAGATATGTCTTGTCTAGTTTAAATTCTTATAAAATTAGCATGTGTTATCTCTTGGGAATACTGTGAGTTAAAAGTATTTTATTTGTAGCAGAAGCTATGTAAAACCTCTCTAAAACTGGTTCAATATTGCAACTGGACACAAAGACAGACTAATGGAGCTCCATTGGTTAAATATAGGACATTTTAAGAATCAAAATAAATAGTGATATTACTGGATTATACCACATTATATTGAAAATACAATTTATGAGTTTATACTTCTAATAAAGGTGAATGAATTAATAAAATAACAAGGAAAGGAATAATTTTCTTTATAGTGAAATGCCAATTAATAAATATAAAAAGAATGATCAAGTAGAAAAATCACATTTTCAACCATCATAGTTTTTTTAATTGATTGAGGCAGAAATCCTTGATGGACACTAAAATCATTTGTGAAAGTTTGTGGGGGGAGCTGGATACTTACATAATGCCAAAGCTTCCACCATATTATTGCTTATTAATTACAAAGGAGAATCAGGTACCTTTACAGTGGAGAAATACGACCAACAAAAAAGTGATAACAGTACCACGAATGGGATGCAGTGGACGCTGTGAGGTACCACCCAAATCCCCCTTCAGGACTGAAGAATGCATTTCGACAGCTAGAGTACTTCAGTCAGACAGCCTCTAGCTGTCAACTCTCTTTGGAATTGCCTTGGCTGAAGAGGTCATTTCATACACAGGCACACCCTCTTCCCAGTGTGGCCCCCATCCAGTGACTTGTTGAGGCAAGTGTCTAAAGGCCTAGTCCCCTGCCCCAATGCTGGACAATTCTGAAGAGCCATCTCAGTTTCATACCTCCCCACAGGGTTGCTGAGCCTTTTGTTGAGACTGCATCACAGCCCAACATCTCTCTGGGCTGAATCCGTTTCCTTCACTCCTTTCCCCACTAGCGATCCCAAGAGTACTTCTTGATAAAATTCTTTCATATTAGCCTCTCTATCAGAGCCTGCTTCTTGGGGAATCAAACCTATCACATCAAACAAACCGACCTCAAGTGCCTCTGGATATGCTGTACTCAGAAGGGCACAAGTCAGTTATGTAATATTCTTCTCAAAAAAGCAAAAACTGAATCTAATTATGAGGAAGTATTCAGACAATCCCAGAGTGAGGTATTTTATAAAACAACTGGTCTATACTCTTCAAAAATGTTTATTTCATTTATATTTTCTACTTTTCCTATACTAATAATTAAATTACTAAGTAAAGAAAAAGAGAAAATATCATTCCCATTAGTAGCATAAATAGTAGATGAAGTGCAGATAGGTAAATTACATGTTGATGGCAAATTGCATATGTATCTTGCATACTGCAAGATTCTCCCTTCTAAGGGATAGGTCCTTTTAGGAAATAATTGTACAGGCAGTTTGCATAAATGGTAAATTTTAAAGTGTTGCTACAGCAAGTGAATAAGTAAACTGAAATTCTCTTTCCCAGAATCTCCAGATTTGAAAGAAAGAAAAGTGATGAATTTTCCCTACTTTAAGAATAAAGTGGGAAGTTTTTTTTCTGAATGGTGAAAAATGGCAGGGCAGAATGAATAAAGGAATGGAAAGTAAGGTAATAAAGTGGAAAGACATGATGGTAATAAGGACCTGAAAAAATGAAGAATAAGTGAAATGAGAAACTAGGAATATTCCCCTTTCTGTAATAATGTGATTGCCAAAGTATGGTGAATTTGAAACTATTACCCAGAAACAGCCTTGACTATGGATCAAGGGCAATGCTTGATGTTGGCCTCCAGGAAGTGTAGTTATGTGCATATTTCTATCCGATGAAGGGAAAAATTTCTGTGAACACAGATCCTATTCAGGATGTAAAAACACACCCTTCCCTTTGATGCAACCAGAAAAGAGTATACTGCACGAGAAAAGACCAGACATCAGCTGTTCAAAACAGGTGTGCATGTATGTGTGTGTGCGCACGTGTGTTTGTGCGTGTGTGTGAGAGAGAGAGAGAAAGAGAGAGAGTGCTGGTAATTCTGTTAATAAATAGAATAGTCAGCTGACTGACACTCCAGAATTGTTGGAAAAGCAAACCTCCTTAACAATTTTGGGACACAGAGATGTTTCTTAAAGCATAATCTAATCAAATAAATAAGTAGCAGATTGAGATTAAAGGCTTATAAACAAGAAAGTGACATAGCGAGACAGATTCGCATAGGATAAGAACAATGTGGAACAGTAGGGAAGAATCAGAAGTTTGGTGATAATGGAGGAGAATTATAATAAAGAATAGAAAGTGAGGAATAAGGAAATCCCTCCTTCAGGTCCCCGCCTTCACCATGGCGTTGTCTACCATTTGGTGGTACCACTTAGACCACAAAATATAATGTGGATATTTCTTCTAATTTTCCCTTTCCAAAATTACAAATGAATACTGACTATTTGAACCGATCAGAACTTTTTAAAAATTATTTTTGAGAATGTAAATCCCATAGAAAAACACAGACAAATAAGTAAGAGTCAGAGGCCAAGAGACCCTAAGCAGAAACCTTGAGGCACTAAAGACAGATTTCTGAAGAAATTGGACAGTGAAAACAGAGGTCTATCAGTGTTTCCACTGGTTCTCTCGAGTTCCTATAGCATTCACAATGCTGCTCCATGAGATCTGCCAGTGCTACTGTTGAGGATGTTGGCTAAGACTTGTTACCTCCTCAGGTGCACTTAACAATTAAACTCCATCACTTGAGAAAACCCAAGCATGATTTTGCACAGGCAACTAAAAAGAACCTAACCAACCTATAGATTTCACTCATCTTTGAAATTCCCTCTGTATTCGGCCAACAGCTTGAAAATGATGTGGGCTGTTATCATGACTCCCTTACAAAAGTAGAGCTAAGTATTTTGACTCTCACTAAACCCTGCTCTGTCCTCCCAAAGCAAACACATGTACAAACAAGTCTCTGTGCAGAAAGGGAAGATGACTGTGGTGCTGGATTTACCTTTCTGTTGCATATGGCAATAGGGCAACTCCTTATTGACTTCTACGAGCAACTTCCTGGAAGGAGGCTGTGACGTAACGATGTACAAAATGCCCAGGAATACCTCAGTGTGTCCTTTTCAGATTACGACAACTTGGAGACCTTCCCTCTTTCAACTTTGTTGAAACCTACAAATTTAACAGAGTAATCGACTCTACCGAGAGACCAGATTGACAAATGTGCGTAATGAAATCATTCATGTCCTTCTTAAGAGGGCTTTCCTGGAAACTAATTGTTTATTTTCTAACTTACAAAACAAAAATGATAAAGAAAGAATACCAAACCAAACAAAAAGCAATCCCAAAACAAAAACCTGTAAAAATTAATACTCTACAAATTTATTAATTTTGGAAACACTTCTGCTCTGTGGGTATGTCTTATGGAGATGTTTCTCTTGATTTTTCACAGCCTTCATATTGTTCCTATGGGAGTTTATTTATCTGAGATTCGCTCATTGTAGCTCTTCTGAGGTTACGCTATGAGGGAACAACCTCAATATGAATAGTGGAGCATTTATAGGACAGTTGGGGCCGTTTTCAATCATAGTTGAATTTTGGAAAGGCTTTCATTTCGTTGATGTATAAACAAAGAAGTTAGGGGCCGGCCTTGTGGTGTGGCGGTTAAGTGAGCGCGCTGCGCTGCTGGTGGCCCGGGGTTCGCATCCTGGGCGCCCACCAACGCATCGCTTGTCAGGCTATGCTGTGGCGGCATCCCACATAAAGTGAAGGAAGATGGGCATGGATGTTAGCCCAGGACCAGTCTTCCTCAGCAAAAAGAGGAGGATTGGCAGATGTTAGCTCAGGGCTGATCTTCGTCACACACAAAAAATTAATAAATAAAGAAGTTAAAACCAGCTGGAACAACAAAGGTTTCTTCATTTTTCTTTTTTCATTCAATAATTTGTAAGAAGGACAAAACAATGCCTAGAACCATTGGGTAACAGCTTGCCTAATCCTCATGCTTGCTTAAGCTGGGAATTCTTTATGTCTAGTATTGCCAGTAAGTTGGGTTGTATTGCTTTTATATGAAGCTGACCACCACAGGTAGTTTTTCTTAGCATTTTAGAACACCTGAGATCTCATAGGCTTAAAATTAATTGAAGTAATTTGGATACAGGTAGTAAAGATCAGTAAATGTTCAGTTAGTTGCCAGGCTTGTTTCAAGTTAGTTATGGGGACATAGCTCTTGGGCATTTGGGGAAATCCATTGATATTGTTTAGTGTTTTCCATACTTGCTGTCTTACCCCATTCCTCCACACTGGCAATGTTTTATTTTGTATTTTATTTCTCAATCAGATAATATTGTGTTAAAGATGAAGTAATCTCTTGACTGGTTTAAAGGTAACACCACACCACTTGGGAGAAAATGGGACTAAGACTCTTTAGAGAGATTTATTTCACACCATTAAAAAGAATGTCTTTAGAATACCTGTGAGTATTTCTCCAGATGGGAAGATACTACCTTCTTACAGTCCTGTGAACAGTGCTCACATAGGTAAAACTAATGAGAAAGCAACAAACAACAGCAAACTTTATGGCATACTTTTTCTTTAAAAAGAAAAGACTCTATTTATAACTAGTGCCAAGTAGGCCTTTTTCTCTGTGCCAATAAGAGCAAAAATCACAGACCTAAGAGAGCAATCTTAAGAACAGGAAAATAAAGACCTTAGGACCTCCACACCGAAAAGGATGTATTACAGACATCTTCCAAAAGCAGCCCAAAGTTTCTAAAGGCATATAGATTGATTAGGGCATGATCTTTATCTCTGTCTGGAACTCTTGAAGGGTCTTGGCATCAAGAGGCTGATGCCATGGTTAGGACCAGCATCCAGAGTCACATATATCCTCCCACAACCAATAAGCATTCTGCCCCCTGACAATTGACTTGACACAACTGAATTTGTGGTGTTTGCCTGGTGACTGGCAAGATACAAGAGAAGAGAGATCCACTTTGAGTGGATGTTCTGAGTTAAGGCTCATTCTTTCTGCATCACTCTCTTTTCCACAGTGAAAATCCTCATCACTTTCAAAAGTTCTCATCTACTGTCCTGCTGTGACCTTGAGTACAGTGTATTTAAAAATAAACTCATCTTCTTCACACACACACAAAAAGTCCTCATGAGTTAAGGGCTAAGAGTTAACGGCCAACCTTGGAAGAGAGAAAAGACTTAAAATCATTAGGTTGTTTACTGTTCATTCTGAGTGATTACTACAAATGCCAAAAAACTTCTAAAACAAGAGTGGCTGTTATTTTGGAAATGGCAGGGAAAAATAGAAATATTTATAAGCTCCATTTATAAACTTCAAAATGGAAACAGCCTTATGAGTCTCAAGGAGGAGGAGAGCAATGCTGTTTAAACTTAGATTCCCTTCTTTACTAAACAGAATGTTAATGTCCAGGACGTATTTGAGAAGTAACAACATGGGAACAGTTCTAGTCTTCCATTTCTCATGTTTACATGACACTTTTGAGTAAACAAAGTGCATTTACACATTATTTCATTCTTGAAACAACCTCATAATTTAGTGACTTTTATTGTGTTGAATTTACAATTGGGGAAACTGAGGCTCAGAGAGCTAAAGTGACTTGCCCAATATCATACGACAGTTAAGATGTTGCTGGGGCTCTTCTTACGTGCTAGTCTTCATGTAATGGAGATACAGACGTGGCCAAGATGCAAGACTTTCCCCACAAGAACCTTCCTCCCAAGTTGGGGTTCTCTTGTGGTAGAATGGCTGGGATACAAATGCATATGTATGCATAAACTGAGATAAGAACAAAATCCTGTTAATGCAAGAAGGAAGGGCACAAACTGCCTGAGGCAAATCGGGAAGGCTCTAGGAGAAGCAGGAATTTCCCCGTGGAGCAGAGGAAAGCTAAATTTAAAGCAGAGGAATTGACCTACACAGAAGACACTGATAAGTGAAAGAAGACTAGGAGCTTGCCAGACTGGAGCAAAGGGTCCCAGGAGATGAAGAAGGAGGTTGGGAGGATTTGAGGTTACCAAGGGATGAATCTGGAAAAGTGGGTAGGGACTAGATGCTGAGTGTTCTTACATGCCAGGCTCAAGTTTTATAACCTGAATCACAAAGGCTTTGGGAGCGCAAGTAAGGATGAATACAAATTTAATTCTTGGAGAGTCCAAATTTAGAATCCACATTTTAATTTGACTTGTGGGCTCCATAAAAACGAATTATATTTCATAGAAGTCCCTTCACTTTTGATGTTGCCTTTAACTTCAACTTCAGAGAGAAATCATTACTTTCAATCTAAGTCTTTGAACTAAAAGATGAGTTTGTCAGTCTCAAAGAGTCACATGTTTATTTGATTAGAAGACTTTTACACTTTATTTTACTCGACATCAGGATGTCTCTATGGAAATATTCACTTCCAGTCGATCAGAAATCAAAGGAACAGCACAAAGCAAATTCAGCTGAAAGAACTAATACAAAAATGTGCATTTTGGAGTGCTCTTTATAGCACTGTTAAGTGAATATCTGAATGTCATGTCAGGCAAGAGTCTGCAACCTTCAGTTTGTTCATCTGGCAGATATCTGAACGGTAGCCAGCAGGCTGCTGCCGCATTACCCACATCCCAGCTGTCTTCCTTTCCAGACACTGTCTCTTATCCCTTGTTTTATAGGAACAAGGAATGTCAGAAGAAAAAAGAAAAAGAGAAAAATTCAAGCAATTACTTTTGCTCATTAAATTAATTCCACCATCCTGCCACTATCGGTTAAATCTTTCAATCCTCTTTCTATTTCCAGGCTCATAGCACTGTTTTTCTTCACTTCCTCCTACACCGAATGATCATGTTGCCTGGGTCCCACCCACGCTATGATTATTTAAACCTTTGTTTTTTGGGCACTCAGAATTCACAGTATTGTAGAAACAATAAAGTACTACACAATTGTATAAGGTGTAAGTCTTTTCTTTAATAATAAACATCTGGCTGGTGGAAGATGAGGGGAGGTTTGTTATGAGTGAAATTGAAGCCGGGCCACTCATGAATATAGAATAAAAAGGATTAATAAATCCCCAAATCACAATGAGAAAGCACAGATCTCCTTTTACTTGAGAGATCCCAAATCCCACACTCTAGGTGTATGTAACGATAGGTTAGTAAATCTCCATGCTAGCTCTGTCCTTGGTTTCTCTGGGGACTGAGACCAACAATCGCTGTATAGAAAATGTGCATCTACTGTGACGTGAGGTGTTCAGCGGGGAGACAACAGGCAGCCACTTTCTCTTTACTGGAATACATTCAGAGAAACCATGGTCCTGGGGCTTTGTTCCACAAGCAGATTAAGAATTAATGTAATTTTCTAAGTGAGAAGCCCTCAGATGCCGTCACACTGCCCTTCTGTCTTTCTGGTTTAAACTGAACAGGAAACACGTCTTACGAGTGAAGGAAAACTGCAAATGGCTTGCAAGATGAATTGAGGAATACGAAAATCAAACAAAAATAATTTCAATTCAATTGTTCAAGCACATGCCTAGGGAAAGTCCACTGTTTAACTCACTCCCAGCTTGCCTTTTGAAAGTTGATAGACATTAGATCACATGTCAAGAAGATAATTTATTTGCAATATTACAAAATAGCCCTACTTTACTCTTTAAAGTCTGGTTTAAGGCATTCCAATTTTTTCACTTCATGAATTGTACCTATTTTCTTGCCGCCTCCGCTTTCTGGCATGGCACACAGATTTCAGCTTTGTCCTCACTGGAAATGCCAGATCACAGTGCTATGGCAACCGGTGCTGTCGCCGGATCCTTCCAAGGATGCCACCCCCACAAACTCTTCTAACCCATGACTATGTCTCATAATTTCCTGCTCCTCCCAAGGGCAGGGCAGATGGCCCAGGCCCCAGAGCACACAATGCTCACAGTCGCTCCAGACCTGACACTGTCAGAAAGACCCACTCTAGAGGCCCAGTGCATTTTGGATTTAGACGCTAACATCAATTTCCTACTTAGGATGGATGTTTGCAAACTTGTGCTGTATTTTTTTTCAGTCAGTCATCCTATACTTTTCACAAGTGATATTTATGAAAAATATTTCTGAAGTAAAGCACTACTAGCATTGCCATTTAATATAAGCACTGCTTCCTCATCTATATTCCTCGAGGTACAAATTTCTTAGGGGCAATTGATCTCAAGCCCTTTGTTCTATGACACCCAAACTAAACACATACGCACATACACACATGCACACACACACAACAAAATAAGAAATAAAATATTCTCTGAAAAGCAAAGGAAGAAATTCACCTTTAATCACCTCTGTGGCTCCGCCAACGCCCTGCAGTTGGAATTCTAGTGTTATCCCTGCATTCTATCCATCTAGAAACTCCAGTAACTTTATTTTTATGGGTGAAAAGGTGGTTGATTTGTCGACTTGTTTAAACTTGGATTCGTAGCTTGGAGGTCTACTAGATCCAACTTTTGCATTTCTTCACATATTCGTGTATTGGATAAATATTTACCGAGTGCCTATGTGTCAGGCACCTTCTCGGCACTGAGGGTGCATCCATAATCAATATCAACAAATATTTCTTCTCTCATGTACTCACATTCTAGAGGGAAGCTGTAGAGAAGACCAAAAGCTTGATTACAGTTAGTGATCAGGAGAACTAGGTCTCAGTGTTGCTACCTACACTGAGTTATTATATGCCTTGGCCTAATCCCAGACTTCTGTGGACCTCATTTTTCTTGTTTGTAAAATGAAAGAGTCAGACAGGATGATGTAGATCTGTAGGCCAGTTGCAAGTTTGTTGTTCTTTTCTTTTTTCACTAATATCCTGATAATGCAACTGGTAGCACTAGGCATCTTTATCCTAAAGGAAAACATGAGATTTGTGAATCTAGTAATTTTGTCTGTGGTCATTTATTCATTCCTGCATTTAATAAGTGTTTAATGTGTGTCTTCTCTGTGTGCAGAACCCGTGCCTAGTAAGTCAGGGATACGCAGCTCAATGAGACAAGTCTCTTTCCTCGTGGTCTGGCTGAGGAGACGTTCATTAAAGTAAGCAGTAGAACTCCGGGGAGATAAATGCTATACTTACCAGCAATCTGAAGAAGGTGCAGTGGGAGACAGGCCGGGGTACAATTGATTCTGCCCACGGGATTTAGATAGGGCTTGCAATAGAAGAGACATTTATCCTGGGTCATCAGGGGTTGGAAAAGTAGAATGGGTGAGAAAGGGACTTTCAAGAAGAGAGAATAGTGAGCAATATGGTATCTCCGTATCATGTGAAAGGGCACTGGTGAAGGTGAAGGAAATAAAGAATTCTCTTAAGATCAGACTTAAGGGATCAGCATTCAAAATGAGTTGGAGAGAGAGGAATGGAGAAGAAATTGAGATTAGATAGTGAAGAACCTTACAAGGTTCATTAGGAAATTTTAACTTTTATCATTAAGACAAGAAACTTGAACTGAAGGTTTGTTTGGGTCCAGATCAATGGTATTAATTTGTCTGATGAGTTTGTTTTCAATGCTAGCTACAAGGTAGAATACTTAAGATTATTCTAAATCAGTTGTATATTTTATTCATACAAAATATGTGATGATGGACCAGAAGGATTGGCAAGTTTGCCTGTTTATATGCATAATCAGTTAACTAATTAAGATGAATTAGATGGGATATAAGCAGTGAGTGAATTTATTTTTCTTCAGTCTCTCAACCTTTAAAATATTCTTCTAAATTCTCTTTTCCCCTCCCTTGAAAAATTGGGATCCATGCAGATGTCAAAGCTTTCAGTTATATTCGGCTATAAGGACAGTCTCATTTTGATAATTAAGGCCACTTTTAAAGTGATAAAAGTCCATTCCAATCTTAATGACAACTTCAATCCCCATCTCAACTTAGAAACATATTCCCTTACCCCCAGTAAGCCTGGTCCGTGAATTAGAAACCTTCCATGGGGAATGGGGTATGAACTGTTCTTTTATTCTTTGTTTTTTGTGTTCCTGGATTCTCCAGGGTTTCAGCCCTGGGAGGAGGAATTAGATGACAAGTGCAGAAGTCGTTCACTGATGTGATGCTCTTATAATTTTCTGTTCATTCCATGTCACCTGTGAGGCTAATATTAAATCTCTGGGTCTCCTGTGGACCTAGGTGTGCGTGCTTCAGAGCCCCTGAAGAGACCGCCCCCCTGCACAATCTTCTAACATGGGTGACGTGCTCTCAGTGGGACATTTTGTGAAGTTTTCTCAGGCTCCCGCTGCTATCTACATTCACTTAGCAGACTTCCTTCTTGGGTGGGATACCTTCAAAATGGCTCAAATTCCTTGTTTTCTGTGGCATCCATTTTGTCATCAGAAAACTTGTGCATCTTTACCACACCAAGGAGCCTTGTCCTACTGCTGCCCTTTCCCTCTGCTCTGTAATCAGGGGGTGATCTAAGTATACTCCAGCACTCAGAATTATCCATGCAAGAAATGTAATGTGATTCCTTGCTTCAAACGTACCCGCAAACTCTGGAGGAATTGTGACAATTTCTCCTACACTGATCTGGAGGAGGCACCATATTTAGCCCAGTAATTGTCACGGCTCAGCAAGCGTCCACCAGAGGATTGAGTCACCATTCTGTTTTTATTGGCACCTCCAAAAATGATAGTGTTTTTTCTTGGAAGCTCTCCTGTCACTTGGTGGGGCTATGGGTGTGAGAAGCAACAAGTCCATAACAAGCTGAGAGAGAAAGGCATAGCACGTCTTTCAAAAGAATCTCCTGGATGGAAGGGAAGGGGGAAGAACCAGTTCAACCAGCTCATAGCAACTGGTGACGAGATGGGGAGTATCTGGTAGCTTCCTACTATCTTCCTTTAGAAAGTGGAACATCTTTTATTGCCCTCAGTTTTGAAGCTTGGCTAAAATTGTGAGAAACAAGGAAAAAGTCCCATGCTACATTCTGTGGCAGATGCTTCTTTATTTTCCCCGTGTATTTTATTTTCTTTTCTTAGAATTACATAATGTTCATGTTGACAATTCTAGCCTGTCTTGCTGGGATAATGAGAGCTAATGAAAGGCTAGATTTATAAAAAGTGGAGCAACATCTTGCTGGTAGCCAACAGTGATAAAGACAGTATTAATGAAAGTGGAAACTCAAAAGGAATGGGCCAGGTGGGGGGTATTGGATTGAACTACAGTTACAACCTTGCTTTCTCAGAGCTCTTCTATTGAAGGACTGGACCCTGTTTTATCAAAGGAGGTCCTCACCCGGAAATCCCTCCCTTATAATGCCAGTCAAGTTATTTCCATAACATATATCTTAAACAATTTTTGCTATAATAAAGCCAAATCCATCTACTCTAATCCCAGGATTCGTATGGAATCCAAATATTGAAAATCCTCTTTATTATACTATATCATAAGTTAATAACTTATAATAACGACTTTTCAAATTCTGGTGTCTATTAAAGAGTACGGCGACCGTTTGACAATTTAGTAATCCGTCAATTTGCTGGTGGCACAGGGATGGTCAGTAGCCAAGCTGTCTTCATCAACTGACAACTCTGATTTGGACAGTTCTGCTTCATTGTCTTCCAGATGCTTTTATCGAGCCACTGATGAGACTGTCTCTCTCTAGTATGTTTCTAAGTGTTGGGGAGGGAGAGCAACATCCATGGGCTTGTGATAACAGCAGCAGGAGACGGTGAAGAAGACAAGGAGAAAGCTGAGAGAGTCAGTCTAGTCAAATAGAATTTTAACTTTGTAAATGATTTTTAGAAACTATTTCACATCTTGTGTGTTCAACTCACGCGCAAAAAGATATAGGATTAGGGGCTGAGGTTGGCGGGAGCTTCTGCTGCAGCCGCACTTCTCCATTCAGAGTCATGCAGGGGAGTTCTTCTCCTGAAGGCTTCAACATTGTAATGGATTGTAAGTTACCACGTTTAGATGTGAGAGTAGAGAGGAGGCGTGCGCATTGCATTGCCAGATGTGCATAGGAATCAGTTTGTTCATACCAGTAGTTAAGCATGGAAACACTAGAAGAGTTGCAGGTATTTGTTCGTCCTTGGATTTATTGAGGTTCTGGCTCCAAATTTTTTTATTGTGGATAATGTTCATCTTACTTATAGCATTTACCCAAATGGGAGGTACTTTTCAGTATAAGGCCCTTAATTCGTAAATGATATGTACCAGATGTGGGTTAATTCTAAAGGAGTGAATTAGACGTGATATCTTGGTTAGAAATCTATTTATCTCCTTTTCTTCCCCTCCTCTCTTCCTTATCCCCTGTGGCAGCCTCGTATGCTTGAAGGAGTAGAGCTTTTGGAGACAAATAGGACTAGATTCTAATTCTGACCCTGCTATTTAATTTTTTGTCATCTTAAATAAGTTACTGGACCTCTCTGAGCCCCAGGATTCTCATCTGTAAAACAGGAAACATAGTAATTTAGCTTTTGTGGGTTGTGTATACACATATCATTTAAACCTCGCAGAAATTTTATGAGGTCGGCGCTATTATCTTCATTTTATGGAGGAGAAAACAGGAGCCAAGGGGACTTAAGTAACTTGTCAAGCCACGTAGCTTGTAAATGGAGGAATTCCAGTTTGAATTCATTCTCCAAAAACCTTGCCTCCACTATGTTTTACAGCCTGAATGTCTCTTTTTAAGAAGAAAAATAACTTCGTTTGTAATGCATCCTTGATGAAATTATTTAAGGGAAGATATTTTTGTTAGGGCTTCTTTTGTGGAAAGTGATTGAAATCCAATTCAAATCAGCTAAAACAAAGAGGGAGAATTATCAGATGACAAAGGGGGTAGCTGCATGGCCAGATACCTGCAGGTCTTTGGTCAGGGGGAGGAACAAAGACCTGGATGACATTAGCACTCATTATCAGATCCTTAGCTTTGCTGGCCTCTAGGCTGAGGCGTTTTTAGGATTCTCCATGTGGTGAGGAACGAGACTGCTGGTATCTCTGAGGATGTATCTTTACAAAGTTTGGTAGAGAACAGTGTGTTTCATGAAGTTTCAGTCAGATAAATCCTCAGGGGAAGGACTCTGCCTTAGGTCACATGACAGCTCCTGTGAAGTCAGTAGGGCCAGGGCACTGGGTTTATCAAGGTTTTACCAAGGCGGGGCCACCTGCTTACTCTATGGCCAGGGAAATGCATTCTACTTTCAGTAGGAGGAAGCAGCAGCAGTAAATAACCAGATAGCGACAACCACAGAATCTTTATAGAAATTATAGTAGTATTGTGTGAAGTTACAGATGATTTAGTTAAACTTTTAAATTTTTTTCTAAAATCTAAAGAATTTTCTAGCTTTTTCCTTTTTATTCCTGAGTGTGTTTATAATATGAGTAAATCACAGAGGAAAAAACTCCTCTTATTTTGTAACGAATAATCTTAAATCATTTTATTCACCTTAGGTTAAACAATGCATCTGTTAATTTGTGTAACTGGAACATCCCTGAGAAATATCTTTTCTATTTTGGCTGGAGGGGAAAGACAACTTACACACATGGTGCAGTCATTCTGAATGTCCAAAACAGAAGAACATTATGGGGGCTGCTGCTGTTTGCTTCCTGTTGTAATGTCATATATTTAATGGGCAAAGAGTGGGAGAAGCTGGCAAGCTATTTGAACAGTCGCATTGTGTGGTACCCGGGAGGTTAATCAAAAGTCATATAATTTATTGAAGTAGATATATTTACAACAGTGTAAAATACATCAAACAGCAAATGACTCTGATATGCCTGACTAGTAAGGTGAACAAAAATCAATATTTAAAATGAGAAAATGAAAACATTTTATCTTCATATTAACAGTCTTAAGGAAGAAACAGCTGTTATATTAGTTATCACTTTCTAAATCCAACACGGTATTGTCATTTAATTTCTTGGACCCATGTTTCCTTGGCTGCAGCTTCACCACATGATTTAAACCCTGCGAAGTTTGGCTTACCACTGACTCCAGGTGCAAAATTTTACACTGAGCCTCTATTCCCTTTTGAATTGAGATTCTTCCCAACTAAAGGTTATTTTCAAGCAATTTAAGTTTTTAAGACACAGACCTTCTTAGTGAATTCCACTTGTTGTTTCTTGGACTTCTAAGTATAGTGGTTGGAAATGTACTGAGTATCCTGGACCAGGATGTTAGCATATGTCCAGAGTTTCCATGTTCATTATCATTCTGTGTTATCTTGTAATATGTTTTTTTGTTGTTGTTGTTCTTCCAAGCATTAACAGTCTAGTACCATGGAACCAAGATGATTTTCAGTTATACTCAGGCACCAATAAGATCTTAGGAGATATTGCAAAGTAGACAAAGTATGTGGCACACACATGCATGCATGCATGCACACACACACACATGCATATACCAATAACTGTATGCTGTTTTTGTCAGTAAAAAGCTATCCAAAAAAGCCTCCTGGTTTATTCATGCCACCCACCTTTATTTTGCATCAAGGTCTTAGATGACCAATCCTCTGCACACTAGAATCATACAGGCTAATGGAGAAACCACCAGCACCCCTACCACGATCCCCATCACAACGAACAAAAGTATCAACTATATAATCAAGGGTGGCCCCTCTTCAACTTGTTCTATTCTTTAAAGTCAACTCATACCCTCTACCCCAACTCTTTATTAATACCAAGACTTTTATACAAAAAGCTAAGAGTCACTCCTTAAAATGCTACACAGAAGTTAAGAATTCATTCAGTCATTCAGAAAATATGTATTCAATAGTTGTATTGTGCGTACAGCTATGAAAAAGACAGAAGCGTTTCTTGAATCCATGGAACTTGAGTTTTGGTGAAGGGAGGCAGGAATAAGTTAATAAATAAGTAAAGAAGATCTCGCAGAGTTGTAAGTGCTATGAAAAATAGCACACATTTTACAACCCTGGAGAATGTTTGCGTTTTAAAACAATCACTTGCTAAATTAATTGATTCTGGAGTACTTGGAATGTATGTGGGAACTGATGCCTAACACCCCCTTCCATCATTCCCTCTGCTGGCCTTACATTTTGTTTTCAGCAATTGGAATTTTCTTTTTAATCTGCCTTATAAAAGGAAGGGTGTGGGCTGGCCATTTGACTAAAGAGACAGATAGAAACAGAACCACAGGTTAAAAGGGAGCCAACAACTTGTGGGTGTCTAATTTGTTTTATAGAAACTTTTTCTCCATGTACTTTTTAAATGCAGACAGTAGAAACAGAAGGGAGAGGAGAGGAGCAGAGAGTCATTCCAGGGGGTGTTGGCCTGCGTGGGCAGAAGTCTCACGTGGGAGTTAAAATATATCCAGCAGCTGACGCCTCTTTGGATAGTGAGGTAACAGGTTCAGACTTAACAACACTTGATGTTCAAGTTATTTGTGCAGATGCCTATCTTGGCAGCTTGTTCTAAGCTTCATCCACTCAGCTAGGTAGAGCTAAGATGAAAGAACATATTTGCTAGAAATCTGGGATATTAGTCCCAAACTGGGCAGCTGCTCTATCCTACCTTTAGGTCAAGTTCTTAGACAACTAACTCTCTGTACACCAGGATCATGTAGTCTAATGGAGAAACCACCTAAAGGGTCACTTATGCTTTCTTATATGCTAAGCCCCTATACTGAATGATGATTTTTATTAAATGATACACAAAATTTCATTTTGTGTACAATCTCATTTCCTAACAAATGTTTTAACTTCAGAGAGAGAGAGAGAGGGAGGGAAGCACCAGGGAACAGTATCAAAGAAAACCTGAAGAGAGTTCAGGAAAGAAGGTGTAATCAACAGCGTTAAATGCATCTAAGGGGCCCAAAAAGATAAGTGTTTATTTGGTTATGTGAGGCCATTGGTGACTTTGGCAAGAGCAACTCAGTAGAATGATGGTGGCAGAAGCTAGAGGCCTGTGTGTTGAGTGGTCTCTGAAGAAGTAGAGTCAGTAAACACAGTCCACCTCTCTGTGAAGTTTGGGTGCTTAGGAAGGAGAGAGATTGACAATGTGAAGAGAAGCTCCTTGTAGACCAGGAAAGACTTGGGCACATTTTTAGGCTGAAGAGAAAGGACTAATGAGGAGAAGAATTCAGAGATGTAGGATCTTGAGGAAAACATTAATGAAAAGGCAAGAAAGGAGCAATTCAAGGCGTAGATAAAGGGTTAGCTTTACATAAGAGGAGGAAGATCTTTCTCTTTGAGGTCAGAGGAAAGCTGGTAAGGATGGTTGTGAACTATGGACTTGATAGGAGGTAACAGTAACTTAATGAAGACCTTACTATAATAGGATGCAAGATTGTCTTTTGACAGTACATGGAGCAAGGGTTGATTATGGGGCTTAATAAGAATGGAAGCAGTTTGGGATAATAACTGAAGATATTAGAAGAGAGTACTGATGTTACTGAGGTTGGAGACTGAATTTGTAGTGGCACAAATTTGCAGTGTTGCATGATTTTCTCCATAAGTGTTCAGCCTCTTGGGTACAAGAGCAGAGGGCTATCTATAGCTTTGATTCTGCATTAGGGTTTTACCAGGTAGGGAAATGGGAGGAAAAGGGGGATTATGGGTTTAATGAGACTAGAAACAATGTGACGTGGTTCAGATGATTTACCTTAGTGTCCAAGCTGGATAGGGAAAGATAAGAAAGGAAATGGTCTAGAGTTTGGGGTATTTGAGAAAATGTTGAGTAGAACTGAATTATGACCTAATCCTTGGTGTAGTTCTGGGAGTGGGTAGCTGAAGTGGATTTGAAGAGGTCACGAATTTGAGGGAGAATGAGTATAGGAGAGAATTTCAGATAAATATAGAAGGTAGAGCATTCAGAAGATAGGACTGTAATGATGGAAAGAAATTCCACAGATATAGTGGAAAGAGTTGACAGTAGGATCAATAGTTGGAGAAGCACAAGTTATGTGTATCATAGTGAAGAGGGAAGTGGGGAGGTTGGGGTGGATTTACATTGAAGACTAGTTATAGGAATGAGAGTCCTGCTTGTTTATTACTAATCTTGAATACTGTAATTCTAGCAAAAAATAATTCTGAGACTACAACTCTTCAAGGTTCAAGGAAATATTGTGCTATTCTCTATAAGAGTTGGTGAGGGCTCTGTTCTGAGGGTGGGTGATGATTGTTCATTCATATATGGCTTTTCTGCATTACATGGTTTGGCTCTTTATATCCAGGTCCAGGATTCCTGACTCTCAGGATTCATAACTATAAGCTATATTTGAGTCCTGGACTTAAAATCTCTAAAACTGAAGTCTACCTATTAGTTTACATTGAGTATAATTTTGGGAGGAAGAAAACTTCTGCCTTCCATTTCCTGTTTTCTCTCGATACTGTTTATCCTTGGGCAGGGACTTTTTGGCTATGTGAGTTAGTTTTGAAATTCTTGTTTCTATTGTTATTCATTTACATGAGAGAAGGTAAATTACAGTGGAAAAATATAACTTTTAAAAGCTTTTGACAGAGATTGCTAGTTGGTATTAGATATCTTTCTTATAATGAAGTTGCTTGCCGCTGTTCCATTTGAAAACCATGCCATGGTTAATATGGAAGTGATTTTGTCTGCGATTATTGAATTATACAATGGTGGATGTCTACAGAGAAGCAGTCATGTCAGTCCCCTGAAGTTTACATGCCAATCTCATGGTCTTCTTCTCTGACCTGGAGTAAATCACTTAATTACTGTACATTTCAATTTTGCCATCTGTGAATGTGAGGCTGCATTGCTTAGTAAACAAAAGAGCAAAGGAGAACGAAGAGAATTATTTGAATGTTAGCCTGTCATTGACATTAATGACTTTGGACAAGTCAATTACACTCACAAAGACTCAGTTTCTTCCCCAAAAAAACAGTTTCCACTCTCACTCTTATAAGAAAATGGTAAGGTTTTAGGTACATAACAATATCTATAAGGCATTTGAACTGTGTTTACTTGATGGCCAGCATATTTCCAAGGAATAAGTTGATGAATAAGGTAATGACCAAAAATTGTCAATGTGAAAATGGAATCCATCAGTCTCCCTTCTTGTAATTTTACTATCTAATTTGTACCCTTGTTTCACATATTTGATTATATGTACAGTATAGCGATTAAAATCTAGAAGCAGGGTAAATCAATTGCAAACGAATAGTATTTGTTTCTATTTGCATACCTATTTTCACAGGAATTTGCTTATGTTAAAGAGTTGGTCTCAATTAGGATTCTATATTTGCCTAATATTTACTGATATTATTAACACGCACCAGGGAATGTGGTAGGCCCTGAAGAATAAAAGATGGTAGAATGATGTGGTCCCAGATCTCCATAAGTTCATTGTCTAGAGGTATCAGTTAATAAGTCCATGTGTTTTGATATGAACATTGTGAAATATTGATGAAATATTATGGAACATATTTTATGTGTTCTAACAAGGTATGGACCTTGTAGAGTTTTTAAAAATAGATAGAATTTATTTTTTAGAGAAGTTTTAGGTTCACAGCAAAATTGAGTGGAAAGTACAGAGAGTTCCCATATACCCCATATACACCCCGCACCTGCACATGCATAGCCCCCTCCACCATCAACATCCTGTACAAACGTGATACCTTTGTTACTGTCCGTGAACCAACACTGACACATCATTGTTACCTAAAGTCCATAGTTTATGTTAGGGTTCACTCTTGTTGTTGTAGGTTCTATGGGTTTTCACAGATATATAATGACATGTATCCACCATTATAGCATCATACAGAATAGTTTCACTGTCCTAAAATTCCCCTGTGCTCCACGTATTTATCCCTCTTTTCTCCCAAACTCTTGGCAACCACGATATTTCTACTCTCTCTACAGTTTTGCCTTTTCCAGAATGCCGTATAGTTGGAATCATACAGTATGTAACCTTTCAGATTGGCTTCTTTCTCTTAGTACTATGCATTTAAAGTTCCTCTATGTCTTTTCATGGCTTGATAGCTCATTTATTTTTATTGCTGAATAATATTCTGTTGCCTGGATGTACCACAGTTTATTTATCTATTCACCTACTGAAGGATGCCTTGGTTGCTTCCAAGTTTTGGCAGTTAAGAATAAAGATGTTGTGGGGCTGGCCAGGTGGCATAGCGGTTAAGTTCACGTGCTCCACTTTGGTGGCCCAGGGTTCACAGGTTCGAATCCCAGGCATGGACATCCACACTGCTCATCAAGCCATGCTGTGGCATCGTCCCACATACTAAATAGAGGAAGATGGGCACAGATGTTAGCTCAGGGCCAATCTTCCTCAGCAAAAAGAGGAAAGATTGGCAACAGACATTAGCTCAGGACTAATCTTCCTCACACACACACAAAAAAGGTGTTGTAAACATCTGTGTGCAGGTTTCTGTGTGGATATGTTTTCAACTCATTTAGTTAAACACCAAGGAGCATGACTGCTCAATTGTATGGTAAGAGTATATTTAGTTTTTTAAGAAACAGAAAAACTCTTCCAAAGTGACTGTGCCATTTTGCATTCCCACCAGCAATGAATGAGAGTTCCTTTTGCTCTACATCCTTGCCAGCATTTGGTGTTGCCAGTGTTTTGCATTTTAGCCATTCTAGTAAGATGTATACTGGTGTTTCACTGTTGTTTTAATCCTTTTGGACTTTTGACTGATATCTTCTCACTAAATATTATGATGTGTGGTGTGTTGTAATAAAGGCATACCTTGACGGGTTAGTAAGAATTTGCCAGAAGGACACCGAAAAATGCAGTAGGGGGAGAAGAAAAGGCCAGGGATGTTCGACGGGAAGGAAACTTGTGTGGAAAGGTTCATGGGTGAAAGAGAACATGGTATGTAGCAAGCAGTTGGCACGTGGTATAGAATAGATAAGGGGAAATCATAGGAGGTGAGGGCATAGATTTAGTAGGGGCTAGATTTTGAGAACATTTATGACTTACATTGTATTTTATTTTTATAAAAGGTGGGAGAACTTAAATAATTTTAAGTGGAGTCACCAGAGTTTCAACTAGACAAACTTGATTAATCCACATGTATATACATTTTGTAAAATCACATAAAAAATCAAAACATATGAAGAAATGTTCTTTTATTTTTAAGAAATGCATTTTGGAGCACTTAGGGATTTGTTAAAAATACTCCAGCAATAAAAAGAAATAATACAAAAAAGAGTATATAAAGTAAGTGTGACCAAATGTTGATAATTGTAGAATTCTAATGGGCACATGAGGGTTTGTCATACTATTCTGTCTACTTTTGTTTATGCTTGAGAATTTTTCTAACAAAATTTTTTTTTTTAAAAATCACAAATACTAGAGCATCTAGCATTGGCAACATATATAAGCAATGAAGTGACATAATTAGATTTATAAGTACGGTCATTCATGTAGCAGAATTGGCAATGAGCAGGAAGGCGGCCATGACTAGTTGGGAGTATCTTGCAATACTACAGGTAAGAAATGATGTGGACCTTAATTGATGCATCATAAGTATAGAGATGGTATTTAAGACTATGACATCTTCTGGAGTGCCTCAGTAGAACAAAATAAAAGACAATCAGGGACTGAACTTGAGAAAACAATAATATTTGAGTGTTGAAGAGCACAAGAGAAGCCATCAAAGGACTGGAGGTGGAAGGACTAAAGAGGTGGGAGGAGAATTAGGAAGAAGTGGGGCGGTTATTGAATGAAAATACATTTTGCATTTGTTAACTATGATTGAATTTCACAAATTATGTACTACTTTGTTTTAGACTCAACGTGTTTCTATTGTAGGCAAAGTCATCTATTTAAACAGTTTTTGTTTCAGATTAGTAGTTCTTTCTTGCTCAGAATTATTTTCTGGCTGTCAAGCCATATTATTATTTCAAATAAAACTTCCTAATTTATTTATTTGTAGAGTAAGAATGAGTCTTTGGAGACCAGGACTCAGTAAGGAAAATAAACCTCAGATCAAAATGCAAAGGTCTAGCTTTCATATACATTCAGAACTCTTATTATTTAGTTTTAAATAACCCATACTTGAAACATGTTTTTGAATCAAAGCTAATTAAATCAGATAAATATGGTTATTTACCTAATATTTTGATTATCAGATCAATCAAATTTGTCTTCCCACTGTTGATAACAAAATATAATTTAATCAGGCTGAAAACCAGCAAACTAATAACCAAGCATGCTGCCGTTAATTTCAGGTTGAAGTCCTTTTTAATAACAATATTAACAGTTGATATTTATAAATGCATGATGGGTATTTATCACCAGGCCAAGCACCATTCATGATTCATCTCTTTAATCCTTATAACTCTTCTGTGAGATTTGTAATATTTATGCAAACCTTTTTTGATAGATGATAAACTGATAGATGAAGATGTTGAAATTCAGCGAGATTAAATAATTTGCCAGTTACAGAACTAGCAGGTGGCGGAGCAGGAATTTGGTCCCAGGAAGCGTGACTGTGGAGCTTGCACACACTACACTACATGTAGCACTCTGGCACTACACTGTATTACTTTGTCTCCGTTGGCCAGGCCTTCAGATCATCCCATCACAGGGACCTACACCTGGATTGTAGGATACTCAATCATGCGGCATATAACCAGAGGGCGTGAGAATAGATAGACTTCACCAGGTGCCACACACAGCGTGTTTCTTCTCCGAGCCCCTGGGGATTGATACTATAGCTAGGTTTTCAGCTAACATTCGCTAACTGAAAATAGATTTTCCAGAAGTATTTTTGGGTTTTAACACAAATTTCATAACTTATCGTAAAACAAGGATAACTAAGGGCATATTATCAAGTGAATTATTTCCAAGTAGAAATTTTAAAATGACTGAGATTAGAGGTTCTACTTTTTTAACAGCATAGAAAAAATTAATGAGTTGGGTGTTCATAAATCTTTGCAACAGACTGGCATTCTCTCAAGAGTTTTAAAGGAATCCAAAGATGAAATTATGGAAGTAATAGTTAAAATGTGTAGCAACAGTTCACTCTACGTGAATATTGTCAAGCTGTTAAGATAATGTTTTTCTACAGCAACAACTAGAGGAGTGACTCAGGAAACCTGAACACACAACCATCATTTCTGTGATGATCAGGATTCAGATCAGTATGTGGTGCTCCGGGTCAAGTGCCTGTTGGGTCCGCTGCTCCCTTCTGGGAAGTCTCTGAATGCCTGCCAGGCTCACACTCACCTCAGAGAGGCTCCTAAGGCATAGGTCACTGTGCTCTGTGCCAGATGGCCCTGCTAGGTTAATCATGCTGACTGGTTGAGGAACAGGTCCTGAGAAGAGCCACAAGAGGAAGAAAGGGGATATCAGCACTAGCAGGAGAATGATAGAATCAAACCTATTCCTGATTTCCCTCCAATATTGATTCATACTTTTTCTACACAGATTACACATATTCATCTATAATTCTTTCATTTGATATGAGAGAGAGAGAGGGAGAGTGCTTTGTCTTACTCATGTCCATTCTAAGTGTAAAGGTATTTTTCATTTCATTTTTTTCAAGTCCTCTTCATTCTTTAGGGCCAGCTCATTTCCACGTATCAATGAAGTTTGCAACAATGACTTCAATTTTTAGGTGTATAAAAGTCACCTTAAACTTTACATGTCCCAAACTATCTCTTAACCCCTCCCCCCCAGCAAAGTGTTCTTCCCATCTAGGTTGATGACAACTCCATTCTTTTATTTTTCCAGGCCCCAAACCCTGAGGATCAGCCTTGATGACTCTCTTTCTCTTACATTTCATATTCAAGCAACGATCAGCTCTTTCTTCAAAATGTGTCCAGGATACAGATACATCTCACTACCTCCACTGCCACCACCCTGGTGAAAGGCTCCATCATCTCTTACCTGGTTTACTACCATAACTCCCTAACTGGTATCCCTCCTTTTGTCCTTACCCCCTTCAGCAGCCAGTGTGGTCCAATCAAAATGTGAGTCAGAGTATGTCAGGTCCTATCACTCCTCTGCTCAGCACCATCTACTGGTTTCCTAATCAGAGTAAAGTTTGAAGCCCTTACAAAGGCCTCTAAGGCTCTACATAATTTGCTCCCTAACCCCCACCACTTAACCTCTCTTATATTAACACTTTCTCTCTTCCCTAATGCTTTGCTGCAGTCACACTGGTTTCTTTGCTATTCTGTGAATGTGGCTGCCGTGTTTGTATCTGGAACTCTTCTTCGGGAGGAAGAAGAGTTCAGGTCATTTCCTAAGCCCCTCCCTAGTGAGAACTTTGCCATCTGACAATGCAACCTACACCCATGCCCCTACCCCTACATTCCCTCTCTCCCTTATCTGCATTATTTTTCTCCATACCACTTTTCTCATCATACTATACATTTTACTTAGTGTCTCTAAGTAGTGGAGTCAGGGGTGATTTAAATTTTTCGTAATCTCTACGTTTTCTCAATATTAAACAGTAAGCATATTCAGAAGAAGGCGGGATTTCTATGGGCTGAGCGAGTCAGGAAAGGCCTCGTGGAAGAGGAAAGATTGAAGCTGTGTCAGGCAAGCTTGCTGCTATAGGCTAGAAGATGGGGAGAGAGCATTCTAGGTCAGAATAAAACATGTGCAAAAGCTGGAGGGTACGTCATACATGGCATATTTTAGAGACAGTGGGGAAAGCAGCCAGGCTAGTCTCCTCCTTTATCACAAAAATGTTGAGTGTGAAGTTGGGAACAGATCGTACTGGACCCAGGAGTATGATTTTAGTCATGTGTGTTTTTGAATAGAAGAATGTTATGAAAAAAGCAGTGGCAGAATTAGTCTCCTAAATTCTCCTAGTCTTTTCCTTTCTTTCTCCTATTCCCAAGTAATCTTTAGTGTGCTGAGAAACAGTACTTTAATGTTCCTAAATAACTCATTTTATGCTATAGTAGAAAAATTTGTTTCAATAAAGTGAGATAATTGTCTGTTTCTATCAAAATCTAATTTTCTAGTCATTGCTAGTTGATTTTTTCTTCAAATATTTTTAAACGGAAAGAGAGAAAATTAATATGAAAATTATCATCAATCTGGAAATAAAACTTTGCAGACTTAGGAATACAGAGATCTTAACGTTTTCTCTTTATTTTGTTTGGCTGAAGAGTGTCAAAGGATTTCTATTATAAGTGATTATTTTATGTTGATTTTTCTGTCTCATTTCTATCACCTGTGTAACTGTGGGTAGAAGATACCACCTTCAAAATATCTTTGTCATCCTCTATAAATGTGTCTTTCCCATGTGTGGCACATGGCTGTGATTTCAGCATTTGGCTGTGTCAGTTAAGCTTAGGTCAGTGCTTCATATTGAAACGAGGAAGGATGAGACAGAAACACCTCCATGCTATTAGAATCTGCACTGCCCGCTCTGTACTGAGGCCTTTCCAGGAAAAGGGGACCAGTCATAATAGAAAGCTTGTTTAACAGTGATTAATTTTTTATCAGGGGACGAATGATATGGTTGGGGAAAAGACCATCTCAAACACTCTACAAGGCAGAATGTGCAAGGCATTTTCAAAGTCAGATTTGAAGATTTTGTGGGGAGGTGGTGCAGAGAGTCAGCATTGTAGGCTTTAAAAAAATAGTATATTAGTACAAATCCAAATGATACAGAATAGCACTGAGCAGGGTAGGGTTTGGGGTCTTTTTTCTCTTATTGAAGCTTATCCCATCTATAATACTTCTAATGATTTTCTGCCAGCGTCTTCATGCAGAGAACTCAGTAATTTCTAATGTAAGATGTACACTTCTGCCCTTTGGATTTATGGAATGGGATAACAACTAAATGTGAATTTAATGGATTCATTTGCATTTCTGGGAGATTCTTCCTTTTTAACATAATAGCACAAACATGGGATAAGAAGTGAACGACTTTAATGTAAGGAGATGGAGTCTAAGATTAAAAGTGAAACACTCAGTGGAAATGTAAATTGAAACAAAAGAAAAGAAAAAGAAAAGCAGCTTATAGGAATGATTGTTTTATAACATTTATTTTTCAATCGTACGGAACTGTGACGGAACTGTGTGTGTGGGGGGGAGCGAATGGTAGCGAAGAGTCAGAGTGGGGCTCTTCTTAGAGTCAGGGTCCAATGGATCAGAGAAATGACCAGGTGCAATCAGCTACTTAAAATTTTAAAAACTTATTCTACAATTACAGGAGAAACTGCCAGTGGAAATGGCAATGACATCACTAAGGTCTATTGCTCTAGACTGATCAGTTTCCACTTTGGGAATATAAATGGTAGAATTTTTGTCACCAGCACTGTCCCCTCCCTTTCTTCCTCTCCAAGCCCTCACCCTTTACCCAGTCCCCCCTTTCAACTGCATTTCCATCCTTCAAACTCGATCTTCCATCTCCTCCTACCCCACTTTGAACTTCCTCAACTCTCTTGACCATATGTACCCACTTTAACTTAGCGACCTCACTTTATCTTCTGTCCCCAATTTAGACTGAGCAGCTAGATTCCGATGTGTAATGTTTCTGGATGTGCCAAACCTTGCCTCCTGAGTCGGTTTTCTGATAAGAGCTGGTAAGCTGCCCATGGATTGCACCCTGGCTCGGCACGGGCCTGACAGCACATCAGCAGCAGTTGCAGATATTCCCTTCCTGACAGAAGCTTCTTCACCATGGAGAACACCCCATGGATAACAACAGCCACCAACAGTCCATACACAATAAACAAACCCCACACACAAGTCTAATCTTTCCAAAAAAAGTTGCAAGAGTGCAGTTTTATGTGTGTTGGGGCAATATTTTGCTAGACAAATTACATTTCTTCCTAGTACTTCCTGTTACCTTACGATAATTTCTGCTTTTGGGAAGCTAGACTCTGATAACTATTTCCTCACGACGAGGGTAGTACTGCAGGAAGAAAAGAGTCAATTTTTGGTTTTTGGATTTCAAAATAGATATTTTGTGGCTCATGACAGAGATAAATACTTGAATTTCAAAAGCCTAGGACCCAGAAACTAAGCTATCTGTTTTGAGAAAGAAATAAAGAGCCAGGCTACCATGGCTTCGGATTAAATAAAGACTCTCTGGACTGGGGGAGGGAAAAGATAGTAAAAGGAAATATTTTCTATGAGAGGATCCCTGAGCCCCTGTTTCTCCCACACTTCTCACCGCTATCTTCTTTAGGAAGATAGAAGCCCTAGAGAAGTTTGGACACTTGAGATCAGAAAAGACCCTTGGCTCTTCCTACCTGAGTGGAACCCATTAGCCAAACAGAACCCATAACCCCCTAGTAGAATGACTATATCACTTAATCATCAAAACCAGGACATTTTTGAAGGTCTAGGAAAGTGCTAAATCTGGTGGAATGCCTAGACTACAGGTGTCAACTAGGACTGTCCCAGGTAATTCGCTAATACTATGAGGTAGCGCAAGAATTGTCTTTAAGGTAGACAGAAAGTGGAATAGCAGTTACTAGGGACCGGGGGTGGAGATAATAGAGAGTTATTTATTTATTTTTTTTTTTGTGAGGAGATCAGCCCTGAGCTAACATCCGCCAATCCTCCTCTTTTTTTGCTGAGGAAGACGGCCCTGGGCTAACATCGGTGCCTATCTTCCTCCACTTTATATGGGACGCCGCCACAGCATGGCCTACCAAGAAGTGCGTCGGTGCGCGCCCGGGATCCGAACCAGCGAACCCCGGGCCGCCGCAGCGGAGTGCGCGCACTTAACCGCTTGCGCCACCGGGCCGGCCCTAGAGAGTTATTTTTTAATGGACACAGAGTTTCAGTTTGAAATGATGAAAAGTTCTGGAATGGATGTTGGTGATTGTTGCACAACAAGGTGAATGTACTTACCACTGAATTGGACACTTAAAAATGGTTAAAATGGCAAATTTTGTGTTATGTATATTTTACCACAATAAAAAAATTACTAAAAAAAAAAAAGAATTATCTGTAGTGAGTTGCTAGATTGATGGGCTTGAGGAAGCCACACAATTTTTGTGCACAGCTCAGAGGATGAAGAATGTTCTCATATAGCCAAGAATGGCACTGACATGCCACTGGGAGCTGGAGAACCCCAAGATGGGTTCTTTTGGATTCCAAGTCCCAAGTTAGAATAATATATATTAACTCTGTCCATACTGCTATTGTATATATTTGGTATATATTTGTTGAACAAATAGATATGCTAATTTTAAGAAGCATTTTGCAAATAAATCTGAGTGTTCTCTTGAACCCACATGCTAGACTTACACATCTGGTCTGTCATCTCTCTTTATTTTGGGATAGTAACAAGTTCCTAACAAAGTGCTGTTTCTTACAGAGACGGGAGCTAACCTTTCAACCCAGCTACATTATTCAACAAGAGAAAAGATTCATCTGCAGATTTTTAATTAAATATGAACTCTGCTTTTCTACCCCCATCAATATATTCTTTGAGACCATAATATTCTGAACCCATCAGAATTATGTAAGGGAATATAGTTTAAAAGAGTATGTTGTTCCAATTTAACGGAAATGGCCTGGCAAACAGAGGTTTTGCATTCAAACTAAATTCGCCCTTGGGGTCGTCTTTAGAGGCATTGTGAATATATTAGAGGTTTCAAATTAACTCCATATTCTCAAGTTGGTTGTGTGAGATGAAAATGATTTCAAATTCCTTTTTAGCAGCTCCTATTCAATGAAAGGTTTGGCAAAAAGATGTGTCTTTCGTGAAGCTGGGAAATAGTTTACATCAAATTAGAGAAATAGCATAAGTTCTGTTATCAATACATGACTAACTTTCATATATACACAAAACTGACAACATTTCTGCCATCCTTTCATTTTAGATGATGCATCTTTGGATTTTATAGTTTTTATTCTGTTTCTTATATGTTACTTATTTCTTTTCATAGCAATTTCTGTCCTGTAGAGACTTAGATATTCATTCATTGTTTGAGTTATTTGCCAGTATTAGGCAAACTATGTAAATAAACAAGGTAAATATTTTCTTTTCAGGTATACTTTCTTTTATAGAAACGAATTTGCTTTTTTTTTTTTTTTTATTTAATGTAATGAAAGAGTGACAACACGTCAGATTTAGAAAGGATCTCCAAAGTCAGCTAGTTCTGTTCACCTCATAGGAGAATCCTCCTTAAAACAGACTCCAGGCCAGTGGAAAGGATTTGTAATTTTGACCCTGCTACTTAGTGGCTATACAACTTTGGGCTCATGTGGCTTATAGTAATGCAGTTTTCTCATCTATAAAATGTGGGCAATAACATTTACCTCATAGAATTGATGTGATTGAGTTATTTGCTTTGGAAGTAAAAAAATGTATTTTTTATTTATATATAATTAGCAAATTTTGGGGGGCGTTAATACTTGGAAATTTTATGTATCTATCTATCTACCTATCTATCTGTCTGTCTGTCTATCTATCTATCTATCTATCTATTTACCTACCTACCTACCTATCTATTTATAAAGAGAATTTTTCCCCAGCTTTATTGAGGAATAATTGACAAATATAATTGTATATGTTTAAGGGGTACAATGTGAGGATTTGATATATGTGTACATTGTGGAATGATTACCAAGATCAAGATAATTAACACATCCATCACCTCACATAGTTAACTCTTTATTTTTTTTCGTGGTGAGAATGCTTACGATCTACTCTGAGCAACTGGGCTTGGGGAAGGGGCAATGGGAAGATATAGGTCAAACGGTACAAACTTTCAGTTATAAGAAGAATAAGTTCTAAGGATCTAATGTACAGCATGGTGACTGTAGTTAATAATATGGTATTGTATAATTAGCAAATTTGATGAATCTATTTTCTGTATATTTATGTAAGCAATCTAGCTATTAAAATAAATTAGAAAAGAAAAAGTTTGTGGGACACTCAACTAAAATCTTTTCTTCAGTTTGATATTGACACACAGATCATTTTCTTAACAATTTTTTCTCTCTCTTCTACTTACAAAACAAACATTTAAGTAGAAAATGTAGAAAATGTGGGAGAGGATAATGAAGAAAATTTAAATTATTATCTGTTGAATTCTAGGGCAGCTCATATAGATAGATAATTTTCTCACTTTCAGAAAACAAAAAGTCCCCCAGTCATTTATAGTCTCAAATAAGAGACTCCTCTTGGTAATAAATGTGTCCACTATAGTGTAAGAACCAGAAATTATACATTAGCTTGCAGCTGGATCCAGGCTAAGGGCAAGAAAAAGGGGCTAGTGGGTTTCCACTCGATTCCTTCCCCAGCACAGGTTCCACCTGTCCTCTCCACCAGCGGCTCTCCTCAAGAAATGGGATTTCAGCATGAGTTAGAAACAGTCAGCCCTGCCCATGATCCAACCCACAAGCCCTCCTAATGGTCACTTTGAGCCCCTTCCACTTGACAGACGGTGAAGCAGAGTGTCCCACCCCCTCCCTTCACCTGGCAGCATGGAGAGAAAAGGCCACAACACTTTTCTGACTTGCTTCAGATATGTCCTTTTGCCTGTCTCTCTCTCTGCACTCAGCCTTTCTAACCTATTTTGTAGGTAAGGGTCACAAAAACCAGTTCTCCTAGACCCCTGTTGCCAGCCCCACTTGGGGGCCCCTCCCCCTCTCTTTGTAAGGTGGGAATGGTTGGCACCTGCTGCCTTTGAGCCTCGAAAACTGACACAAAAGGAGTCTGTTTTTATACCCAGTTACAATCGCTCCCTTAGGATACGTTATGTGAAATGGATGTCTGCATTTCAGAATCTGACCATTTCAAGACTCTTGACATATGCTAGTAAATCTCTACCTCCCCAAATAAAAATATGATATCAATTCATACTCTCATCCTCACCACATAATATCGAGAAAATAAAAATAGTGCAAATGAGTAGAACAGGGCAGAGGAAAAAAGCAAGGGCCTGAGAAGAGAGGAGCAATATAGGGAAATGGAAAGAAGCGAGTGCAGTTTGACAGGAGATGGACTAGAAGCTTCTATAACTCAGGTAAATCCATGTGGAGCCAAGCTCCGGCATAAATAAATATGATTTATCCCTGTCCATTCTTTAAATGAGCAAGACCTTTGATAACGAGTTATTCTCTGATTCTAGCCCTGGAAGGATTATTGAGAGCTGGATTTATGTAATCATTATAGACCTCTTTCCACATAATATAGCACAATATTGCCATCTTAGTTCAGGCCTGAACAGAGTTTGCAAAGGTAGCATGGAGTGGTAGAAAGAAGATATTTTCTGTCTCCAGGTTCTGCCACTTACTAGCTGGTTGATCCCAAGACTGTTGCTCGATACCAGTGGGTTTCAGCCTCTTCATTCCTATAATTAGAATAATAATGTCTTTCTTGCTCAGTTCATATGTAATTATGAGATGAGATGAGATGGGATTTGGAATTTATAAACTGTAAAGATCTTAGATATATGGCCTTATCAATCACCAGACAGCAGCAAGGAAGAGTTGGAAGTTTCTAACTGATCTCCCTTGACCTATTTTCTGTCTTGTTGACAGCATCCATACTATTTTTTCTCAAAAGAGTTTTCATATGTCAAGTATACATTTCATTTTTCTGGGTGCATAGTAGCTACTCAGCAAATACTAGTTTTTATTTTCTTTTCTTTCCCTAGTTCCTCAAATGTGTACTCTTTGGAAATATCTTGTTATGCAATATCCTCAGGGCTCTTTCTTTCCAAGCAGGCATCAGAGGGTATGTGTATTCAGGATACATGCTGCTTGGCATTCTCATTGTCATTCAGTTTTGTTTGCATAGAAAGCGTTTTCTTCCTAGCCTAATTCAGTGAAAATGATGTCAATTGTTCCCCTAAGTCTGTCTGAAATCAGCTCCTGGATTAAATAGGTTGCGTATCTTGACTTTATTTCCTCATTTAATTTAATTTTATTGATGTAAAAACAATAGGAATAACAAAATGCTTCCAGTGTCAATGGTAATTAAAAAACAGGCAGAAAGGTAATAAAATGCATTATTACTTTGGATGCATCCTTCCCTCTTCATTCACTTGGGGAAAAAAAAATCCAATCTTGAGAGAAAATGTGGAATGTGATTTTGTGCCAGCAGTAATTAGCAGGAACAGCTTGATGAGAAGCAGTGATGAAAGAATCAATGATAGACGTCAATAAAGTAAAGCCCAAATGAGGCTTCTGTTCTTCATATTGGGTCTTTACACGTGGACTTAACCAAATGATTGAGAAGTGGCATTCTTAATCCCAAACAGAGTGCCATAAATAGATTGTAAACTATTTTGACCTTTTTAAACTATGTCAAGCTTTTCCAATTTCCCTAGAGAGTATACTACAAGGTTTCATAACCAATAATGCCTTCCCGTTAACTACTACTGTTGTTTCATCAAAGAGAATTTTAAAATGAAGTCTAAAAATTGCAGAAAACCAGGAACCAAGTGAGACATTAAAAATTTGTATTAATATGACATGCTCAGGTCTTGGCTCTAGGCAGAATCATGAGAAAGGTAAATATATTTTCATTGTTTATTTGTTTGTTTTAAATTATGAAACTTTTATTTGGCTTGATCTGAGTTTCTTCTCCTCGTTACTTCACCACTGTAGATCAAATGACCTAGGGTAGCTTCTAACAGAGTTTGCTGACACTTAATGTATTGTTAAAAACCCACCCTTTGGGGCCGGGCCCGTGGCCTGGTGGTTGAGTCTGGTGCACTCCACTTTGGCTGCCGGAGTTCAGTTCCCAGGTGTGGACCTACACCACTTGTCAGCAGCCACGCTGTGGCAGTGACCCACATACAAAATAGAGGAAGACTGGCACAGATGTTAGCTCAGGGTGAATCTTCTTCAGTAAAAAACAAACAGGCAAAAAAAAACAAACACCCTTCTAGGTGAAACATGGAAACCTCATGCCCCATGCTTAGACCTGGATTCCTCAACTTTGGCACTATTGATATTTTGGAGTGGGTAATTCTTTGTTGTGGGGAACTCTCTTATCCATTGTAGAGTATTTGGCAGCATCCTTGGCCTGCACCCGCTGGATGCCAGTATTACTTCTGAGTCATGATTATCTAAAATATCTCAAGACATTGCCAAAAATCCTCAGCAGGGTGGGATGGGGTCAAAAATTGTTCTTGTTTGAGAACTCCTGCCTTAGATGGAGATTTCCTATGAATTTCAGGTGATACGTATAGAGCTCATTCGATACACTAATATGGCCAAAAAATGAAGAAGTCCAGAATAGATAGGAAATCAAACTGTACCAAGCTATAGAGGTTCTCAATCATGGATGTGCATTCAAATCACCTGGGGAGGTTTAAAAAATCTATGCCCAGGATGTGCATTCAAATCACATGGGGAGATTTGAAAACTCTAAACCTATACCCAGACCCACCCCAGACCAGTTGAATCAAGATCTGTGGGTAAGCCATTGCTAAAATTGACTGCAGAAGTTTGCCCTGTGAATTTGACATGTTGACTTTGGGACAAGCTTACAGGTCTCCTTTTTGCAGAGTTCCTCATCTTTTTGTTTATCTCTTTTCAGTGTACAGAGTTGCTTCTGTTGGCCGTCAGTTTCTTGTAGTGCAGAGGGGCTACAAGTATGACACAGATTAAACTTTCTGTAGGAAGTCTCTCATGAGCAAGAATAAATTCAGGTGAAGTCAAGACAATTCATTTCACTTGCAGCCACTTTCTGCTGTGGAGACTAGGAGACTAGGAGTTCTCAAAGTGAGATTTCTGAGAATCAGCAACGTCAGCATCACCTGGGAACTTGTTAGAAACGCAAAATTTTGGACCACTCTATATCTATTGAATTAAAAACTCTGGGGGTGAGGTTCAGAAATTTTCGCCTTAATAAGGCCTCTAGGTGATTCTAAAGCATACTAAAATTTGAGAACCATGGGTTAGAAACATTCTCCATATTCACTTATGTGTTTTCAGTGTTTTTCCAACCGGCCCTGACAAACCCACACTTCGTGAGACTTAGATAACTGATAAACATTTTCATTGAGTCTTTTGAAGACTTTCACTTAGGATTCCATTTTCTTAGAAATATTCATTATTGAAATATGCCTTATTTACAAAGATTACATACTTCTGCAGTGGAGGAGTGGTGGAGGGAGAGGAGAGTTCAGGGGGAAGGAGAGGGCACAGATCACAGATCTGGCCCAAGAGAGTGAGCAAAGACACTTTTCCAGACTTATAGGCTACACTGTGTACCCATTCAAGTCCCCAACAACAGTTTAGTATGAATTCCACAGGTGACATTTAGCAGCTAGTGGGCCAGGAGAAAATGACATTTGAGAATCATTCAGAAGAGTAGGCTGCGTGCAGAAAAAGAAAAACGTGATGCTAGACAGAGCCACTGATGACTGGTAAAGGAAGGAAACAAAGGTACTTTGTGCTTTTTCATATTAATTAATTAATTAAGTGGACTAAACTCTTGCATTCTACATCATTAAGTTCAGTAGGTTGACTATTTGTTATAGGTCAGTAACGGAGGTGGGTTCCTATACTACTAAGTCTCACTTGCTAGTTCATATAATTATCTCTTGGTGGATAAAATCATGGAACTTACTTTCTAGTGGAAAATATCACTATAATTTTTGTTTTTTTTTTGGTGAGGAAGATTAGCCCTGAGCTAACATCTGTTGCCAATCTTCCTCTTTTTGCTGAGGAAAATTGGCCCTGAGCTAACATCTCTGCCCATCTTCCTCTATTGTATATGTGGGGTGCCTGTGACAGCGTGGCTTGATGAGCAGTACATAGATCCGTGCCCGGGATCCGAACCTGCGAACCCCGGGCCGCTGAAGCGGAGCATGTGAACCTAACCACTACGCCACTGGGCCGGCCCCATCATGATAACTTTTATGTGAATACTGGACCATAGAGGGGCAGAGTGGAAAATGGGTTCTAGTTAGAAGGACATTGCAGGAGTCTAGGAGAAAGGTGCTATTGTAGTAGACTAGGATAGTAGTGGTAGATATGGTGTGATGTTAGCTTTGAGATCTAGTTTGAAGGTAGAGTTCTTAGGATTTTCTGTAAAAAAGAGAAATCAAGGATGACTCCTGGATGTTTGCCTAATCGTCCAGGTGGATGTGAAATAATGGAAATTAGGAAATCTGGGGATAAGCAGTACTGGAAAGGTTGAGTAATCACATTTTCTGTTTTGACTATACAAACTCTAAGATTCCTATTACACACAAAAATGGAGGTGCTAAGAAAGCAGAATGATAAGTCTGGAGCTCAGGGGAAGGAAGTTAGTCTTGAGATTTAAATTTGGGAATCATCTGCACGAAGGTGCATAAAGCCCTGGGAATGGATAAAATCACCTAAATAAAAGAGAGGAGAAGAGAACAGAAGAAAAAGAGATGTCTGAAGTCTGAGGTTTTTCACCTTGGTATTCCTTCAGGCTCAGTAGTCTATTTATTTTTATCATATTGAATTCCATTTTCCTTGAATTTAATGTTACTCTTTACGATAGTCATGTACAAGACTTTTTAAATTTTCGTTTTCAAAATTTTTACTGAGCAATTAAATGACACTGTAATGTAGCCCACCGACAGTAGCTTCTTCGTCACCATTCTGGTATCAAAATTTTCCCATTGGAGCTGACAGAGGGTGGCATTCAGGTAATCGATAGCCTTCTGGGCCTAAGAGAAAGGATTTGGGGCAGCTTAACAACACTACACCAGAAAGGTTGCTTTTTTATTCAAGTCATTAAAATTTCCTGTTATTTTCTTTGTTTTTGGCTACCTTTTGTTTGTCTTTTCAGGCATTCTAAGCCTGACGGCCATGTGAGGTCAACCAGAAGAAGAAATGAACTGGGAAAATAATCACATTTTTTCAATAGACTTTTTTTTTTTTTTTTGGTGAGGAAGATTCATCCTGAGCTAATATCCTTTGTCAATCTTCCTCTTTTTGTCTGAGGAAGATCAGCCCTGAGCTAACATCTGTGTCCATCTTCCTCTGTTTTGCATGTGGGGTGCCGCCACAGCACGGCTTGAGGAGCAGTGCGTAGGTCCGCGCCCAGGATCTGACCTGCGAACGCCAGGCTGCTGAAGCAGAGCACGCAAACTTCACCACTACGCCACCGGGCTGGCCCTTCAACAGACTACTTTTAAAAACTGGAGATGAAGGATGAACATTATAGATATAAGATGGCTTCCATTTTGTAGTTAACAGAATTCTTACCCCCCAAATGATGATAATTTGTGGAATTACAAGCAGAGGATTTGTGTATATGCATGTGTGCCTGCACACATATAAACATGTAGAGGCTGCGCTATTTTCTACCAATAAGTTTTATGGCTTTTATATCAAGTAAAGATATTTCGCTAATATAATCCCTGAAGTTGGTAATATAACCCTTTGTGGGCTAGACTAACCACATGGCTTCCCAATTGGGCCGTAAAAGAATCAACAGTTAGGTTAGGGTTCCTAGGGGCAGCATTTGGAAGATTAAATTGTCCAGTTTGGGCCATTTATATTGCTTCTCTATCTTTTGCTATTCCCCGGGGTCTCCTCCTCGGCCTTGGTGCTTGAGAAAGCTTTGGTGGAAGGCTTTCTGCGGATAACCCTCTTGGCACTGACAGGCTGAGAAATCCAGTCTGGAGCCAAGATAAACCCAGGGATCATTTTTGCATTCATTTATTAACACACAGAATATGGCTATTCTTTAGAGATTATTGGAAAAGCGCTTTCAGATAATAGACTTGAACTTGCACCCTGATGCCAGTTCTGTGTTCATTTGTATTTTTGTTTATTTCTTGGTAAGGGCTCAGAAAACAACTGGGTAAGAATGTTTTCTTTTTGCGTCTCTGAATTCACCCTTAACGAGAGAGCAGTTTTCCTGCCAAAGGAGAAGAGGTAGGAAACAAACCCACATGATTCTATAATATTGACTTTCTATTAAACTAACAAGCAAATTGGCAAGCAGGAAATGCAAGAGGTCATGTGTAGCTTAGGGAGACATCTGCTGAAGGCTCAATGTGAAACCTATTTTGCCCTGAACATATCTAAATAGGTGCTACAAGAAAAATAAATATTGGAGAGATTTCTGACATCTTGGGTTCCTTCTGTATGGAATTCCACATAGAATTTCTTCCATTTCCCGCAGGTGTTGGGTTTTAGAGAGCTACAGAGGTGAGAGAAGGTAACATAAATAATCTTCCCTGTTAATACAAAATAATAAGAACAAATGCTCACTTGAACTTCACATAGCACAGAGACATTAGTTCAACAGTTACTGGGTTCCTACTACGTGCCATCAACTGTGCTGCATGCTGCGGATATGAAGATTAGTGAGATATGGTCCCACTTTTCAAGGAATGCACAGTCTCCAGCCTGTTCTAAGGCTAAATTCTGACTAGATCAACACTCCTTTAGCTCTTACATTTTCTTAAGTTCCAGAAACTGGGGCTACATAATTGTAATGGTTACTTTTATGTGTCAACTTGACTGGGACATGGGGTGCCCAAAATTTTGTTAAAGATTATTCTGGGTTTGTCTGTGAGGGTGTTTCTGAATAAGATTAACATTTGAATTAGTAGACTGAGTAAAACTTATTGCCCTTCCCAATGTAGGTGGGCCTAATCCAATCCATTGGAGGCCCATGAAGAAACAAAGGTGGGTAAGGAGTAATTTGCTTTCTCTGCCTGTTTTCAAGCCAGGACATCGGTCTTCTCCTGCACTTGGACTGGAGCTTACACCATCAGTTCTCCATGTTCTCAGCCTTTCACACTCTGACTAGAGCTGCACCGCCAACTCTCCTGGGTCTCCAGCTTGCAGGCAACAGACAGTGGAACTTCTCAGCCTCCATAATCATGTAGCCAATACCTTATAATAATCTCTCTGTCTCTCTCTCCATATATATATCCTATTGACTCTGTTTCTCTGGAGAATGCTGGCTAATACACCAATGTACTCCAGGAGCAGGTGTAGAGAGCCAAAGCAGGATAACCAGGACAACTTCCCAGAGGGATGCCCTGTAGAAATCCGGGAGTTTCACACACTTTGTGAAATATATTCTGATAGTCCAGCACCACTGACTCTGAAAATAACAGTCTAGATTCATCTTTGGGAACGTACCCTTGAAAATTAAGTTATGAATATCTTAAACTAAAGTTAAAAAGTGTAAATCAGACAAGCAAAGACAAGACCCAGACAAGCTGGGTGTGTCTGCACCCAGAAACACATGCATATACACCACACAGTCACAGATGGATTTTTGACTTATGGGAAAGGGACATAAAAAATTATTTGGAAGAGGATTTTCCCAATTTGCAATGGGAAGAGAACCAGGGCTTGATGTTCAAGCAGCAAAGAATGGAGCTGGAACACCCATAACTACTTTCCTTAGCTTAAAATTTAGCTAAGATAAAAATTTTAACCTTTCTATATACTTGACTACAATAAGCCAGTGCTGGTCAAATGTCACCAACAAAGTGGAGGCTTGGATATTCATTTAATGACACAGAAGTAGGTGCTTAATTAAATTTCATGCAATACATAGCCATCCTACAATATAAAACCCATAAAAGGATTGAGTGAAAAAAAACACCAGAGGATTATTGTGGTGTTAAAAGCAATAGTCAACCAGAACAACTAACCACAGGTGCACTCAATTGCTCTTCTTTTGTGGGGCTCATTTTATTTTGTAAAGTTTTATGTTCTTGAATTCGCAAATAAGATGTTGAAAGGAAATAATGTGGAGGCATTCAAACCCATGGTCCCAGCATGTACTTGTGATGTCCTAGAGAAGCACTGGTGGTAGAAGCTGACCAACGTTTGTCCATCATGATTTTCTTGTCAGCACAAAAACACCACAGAAAGTTCTAGAAGAATTTGGGATAGGACCTTTTTACGGTCACTTTTTTTCCACTCATTGGTTAAAAGTTGAAGGTTTTGTTCTGTTCTCTGTGTGGACTAAATCTCCCACTTTAGCTTCATGTATGAATCTCTTTTTATTACCATTAGAAATACAGCATGAGACCACAGCCACCATTACTATTTATTCACCAGCTATTTAAAAAAGAATAAGACAAAAAATCCAGTGTGAAAGAAGTAGGATCACTTCTTCACACTTTCGTTGAGTAACTTTCTACCTGAATGCTACTGTCCCCACCCATTCCTCTGCTTTACTTGTGGGTGAATGATTACCATCACTAGACACCTGGTAGAGTTTCTTATGAGCAACATACGTGAAGTAGTTATACATGACTGATCTGAATCTCTTTCCAACAATATATTAACTCTGTGATGGCTTAACAGATATGTGTCTAATTTCCTCAACCACATTATTGTGTTAATAATTCCTTCTTGGTGGCCTTGTCCTGTGGGTTGAAATAATACAATCAACATATCTAATGTGTCTGGCACATGTCAAATACACAATAGCTAAAAGTGTTATTTTGTTTATTTTATAAATGTTTTTAAGCACTGCTATACATTTGGCACTAGTCTAATTGCTGGGGAAACAGAGGTGAAGACAGATATGATTTCCTGCTTAGGTTAAGTGATATCTGCAATGATCTATCAACTTATTCTACAAATTTTCATTGACTTCCAATTGTATGTGAGGTAATAGAGAACGAAAGTGCGATGCAGGCTGTGCTGATGTTCACTAGCATGCACCTATTTGGATGTACTGATTGTTTGTGGCTGGCATTTGTTCTAACTGGTCAGTGTCTGTGCTGGAACAGTTGTTAACTATTGAATGTTATTCCTGGAAATAAATAAAATATTTAATGAAATAATCCATGAAAAGTGCTTATTGTGTATCTGGCCCAGAGTATGTGTTCAATAAATATTAACTTTTGTTATCATTATGTAAAGATTAATTATATTCATAAAAAGGAGCTTATAGTCTAGTATTAGAGAACAGATATTTTCCAAATGACCATAACATAAAACAAAAGATAGTAAACACCACAGAAAATTCTAGCAGATTTTGGGGAGGAATATCTTGTTCCTATGACAGAGATAAGGAAATGCAGAATAATGAGAAGCTTGGGTAAGAAGAAGTTTTCGAACTAGAGATCGAGAATAGACCTGGTTTGGACATATGAGAATGGGGAGGAGAGATTACTAGTGCAGCAAACAAAAACAGAACAGTCCAAGGCCAGAGAATTAGGAAAGAATATAGAGAACTGTGTGTAGGTGGGGGTGGATAGGGGGAGAAACCAAAAAGTTATTCCATTTAACTGCAGCACAAGTTAAGCACATTCTGTCTGGCAAGGTGAACTAGAGGCACACTTTAAAGAGTTCTTAATGGCAGCCTGGAATTTGGATTTGGCTTGGCCAACAGATGAAGCAGAGCAGTTAGTAGCTGCAACCTCTCATCTCGTCATAGAACCATGTAGGTCAGCATAGGTCAGGGTTCTCAACCTCGTCACTGTTAACATTTTGGGTTGGCTAATTTTTGTTGAGAAGTGTCTGTCCTGTGATTTGTAAGATGTTTAGCAGCATTCCTAGCCTCTGTCCACTAGATACCAGTAGTACCCCTTCTGTGTAACAACCAAAAATGTCTCTAGACACTGCCAGATGTTCCCTAGGAGGCAAAAATTGCCCTTGGTTGAGAAATACTGACATAGATGATAGTGTGACAGGGCCAATTTTTTAGCAATTATTGAAGTTATTTCCTTTTTCCCTACTCCTCACATATGGATCAATTTCTGGGCTCTCTTACCTCAAAGGGAGGTTTGGTAATGTAGGAAACTACGTGACAATTTTCCTTTCTCAATTTTCTTTCCAAAATCAAGTCAATGAGGAGATTATGTTGTGTGTTCTTGACATAGAGAAGAGAAGAAGGGCTTTTGAGGAAAACTTTAACAGAGAAAGAGGATTTTCCCTAGCTAGGAAAATTTTTCTAAAGAGAAGAAGGAAGGACAGAAGTCCGTGGGATTACGGAGCAGTGAGAGCTTGTGTCTTGCTACTCAGCAGATACTCGGTGAGATGGGAACCTTCCATGGAGAATGGCTATACGTGTCTCAGCTTCTCCAGAACATACGGCCCACTCAAAAGGTATGATTGAAGAGTGGTTTATGAAAGGATTATTTACATAGGTGTGAGCAAGGTTTAGAAAAATCAAGAAGTAATGATGACGCACTTCTGGGGAAGGAAGCTTGAAGCTGTAAGTAGAGGAAATGGTTAGATCTGTCACAGTAGCTGAAACCCTGAGAGGGAGTCACCCAACAAGAGCTGTGCCATTGTTAGAGAAATGCATTCTCTCTTAACACAAAATACCGTGGGAAGGTAGCCAGCAGAATATACAGGCCAACCTCTATCATTTCCCCCATCCTTGATTCTATTGTCTGTACCTCCCTTTGTCTATACCTCCCATTCTATACCCAACCAGAAAACAGAGGGCAAGAGAGCTGGACTGATGCAATATGTAGAGTTGGACGCTATATGTTTTGATTGACATTTCCCTAATAACTAATGATGTTGAGGATCTTTTTTTATGCTTATTAGCCATCCATATAACTTCTTTGGATAACTGTCTATTCAAATGCTTTGCTCATTTTAAAACCGTGTTGTCTTTTATTATTGAGTTGTAAGAGTTCTTTATGTATTCTGGATACAAGTACCTATCAGATATATGATTTGAAAATATTTTCTCCCAGTCTGTGCTTTGTCTCTGCACTTTCTTGATGGCACTTTTGATGCACATATGTTTTTAATTTTGATGAAGTCCAACTTTTCAATCTTCTCTTTTATCACATGTGCTTTTCATGTCATGTCCAGGAATTCTTTGCCTAACCTAGGTTGCAATGATTTATTCCTGTGTTTTCTCTGAAGAGTTTTATGGTTTTAGTTCTTACATTTAAATCTATGATAGATTTTGAGTTAATTTTTGTGTAATGTGAATAGGGGTTCATATTCATAGTTTTGCATGTGGATATCCAGTTATCTCAGTACTAAATGTTGAAAAGACTATTCTTATCCCATTAGATTGCTTTGGCCTCTTTGTCAAAGATCAATTGACTATAAGTGTTAGGATTTCTTCCCGGACTCTCAACTCTATTCCATTGTTCCATATGTCTATCCTGATGCTAGTATTGCACTGTCCTGATTACTGTAGCTTTGTAGAAAGTTTCGAAATCAGGAAGTATGAATGCTCCAACATTATTCTTTTCCAGCATTGTTTTGGCTATTCTGAGTCTCTTACATTTCCGTATGAATTTTAGTATCAGCTTATCGATTTCTGCATAAAAGCCAGCTTGGATATTGATAGAGATTGTATTGAATTTGAATTTGTAAATTAATTTGGAGAATATTGCTATTTTTAACATCAGTAATTCTTTCAATTCATGAACATGGGATTTCTTTTCATTTATTTAGATCTTTAATTTTTTCAACAATGGTTTGTAGTTTTTAATATAAACATCTTGTACATATTTTGTTAAATTTATTCCTAAGATTTATTCTTTCTGATACTATTGCAAATGGAATTACATTTTATTTTTGGATTTTTTACAGCTAGTATATAGAAATACATTTTTGTATTTTTGTATATTGATCTCATTTTTTTACAGCTAGTATATAGAAATACATCTTTGTATTTTGTATATTGATCTCATATCCTGCAACCTTGCTTTTTTTTATTAGTTCCAATAGGTTTTTTTGGTGCATTCTTTGGAATTTTCTATATGCCAGATGCTGTCGTCTGCAAATAGAGATATTTTTACTTCTTCCTTTCCAATACAGATGCTTTTCATTTCTCTTTATTGCCGAATTTCCCTGTATAGATTCTCCAGTGCAATGTTGAATATAAGTGGCAAGAGGGGATACTGTTGTCTTGTCCTCGACCTTAGCCGGAAAGCTTTTAGTGTCTCGCCATTGATTATGATATTACCTGTAGAATTTTTTTAGATGTCTTTTATCATGTTGAGGATGATCCATTCTAGTCCTAGTTTGTTGAGTGTTTTTATCATAAAAGGGCGCTAGATTTTGTCAAATATTTTTTATGCGTCTATTTAAATGACCATATGATTTGTGCCCTTTATTCTATTAATATGGTGTATCACAATATGTGATTTTCATATGGTAAAACAGCCTTGCAGTTTTGGATGAATCCCACTTGGTCATGACGTATAATCTTTTTTATATGTTATTGGATTTACTTTGGTAGTATTTTATTGAGGATTTTTGCATCTATATTCATAAGGGATATTGGTCAGTAGTTTTTTTTCCCCTCATGTTATCTTTGTCTCATTTTGGTATCAGAGTAATATTGGTCTCATAGCATGAGTTGGAGAGTATTCTTTTCCTCTTCCATATTTCTGGAAGAGTTCATCAAGAACTGGTGTTGATTTTTCTTTAAATGTTTGGCAGAATTCACCGATGAAACCATATTGATCTGGAATTTTCTTTGTGAGAAGTTTTAAAATTACTAATTCAATCTGTTTACTTATAGATCTATTCAGAGTTTTCTAATTCTTTTTGAGTCAGTTTCAGTAATTTTTGTCTTTCTAGGAATCTTTCCATTTCATATAAGTTATTCTGATTTACTCCTTTTTAAAAAGTATAATATATATCTGCTATGTTCTTGGAGGTTCCTCAACTCAAGAATCTATAGTCTTATAGGGGAGAAAGATATAATCGCAAGTCAATACAGTGCAATGAAAAGGTTGTGCTTAAAAAGAACAATATAGACAAAATATAAACATTCAGAAGAGAAAGATCTTACTTGCAAGTCTAACTAGTTTGTGTTTGAAGTATGGTGAGATTACATGAGACTGTGTGAAATATGTGAATTTTTTGTAAGTCTGGAAGGATGTTCAGAGCTAGCAGTGTTGAGAGACCATTCTCTATGAGTCTCTTGTATTTCTGTACATTTTGTCAGCATAGACATTTGTTACCGTTTTTCAAGGATGTTTGTATAGCAAACAGCTTTGGAAGATAGAAATACTGTCTCTCTCTGAAGCAAAGAGCTGACATACTCACTGTCTAGTATAAAAGATCCGATTTTCCTAAACTCAGAGTTCCTTTCCGTAATGCAACCCTATTGTGTATGTAGCTGTTACTGGGCCCTCTTCATAGTGTCCTGTGGGAAATTGTGCTTAGGGAATGGTCCAATGGGTAGGGTAAAGGGAGTTACAAATGGAGAAAGAGCATTGGCAAAGACATGTATGGGGAAAATAGGAGAACTGTACGTGATGTTTTTGTGGGGCCATGGTGTTCATAGACAGCAAGAAGTAAGCTTGGAACAGTTGCACAGAGTGGTAGAGTTTGATATGCCATGCTAATGTTATTTAAACTCATTTTGTAGGAAAGGGGAATAGCCATTGGCCTTTGAATAGTTTCTGTTCTTCAAAAGATTAATGTTACAGTCATGTCCATGAGGGATTACACAGAGAAGAGAATGAGAGAAGAAAATCAGGTAGGAGGCTGTTACTATAATAGGTAAGAAATATTTCCCTGAGTTTGTTTAGTGGCAGTTGGAACTGAGAAGATGAATATGAAAGGCTTTATGTAAGTACAGCAGCAATAAACTGGATTCTGTGTGTTGGGCAGAGATCCTGTCTGTTGTGGGTACCGCTATATTCATAATGAATAACATGATGCTTGCACATTATCGGTGTACAAGCAAAACTATAGAATGAGAAGTTGAGTGAAAGAATCAGCAAGAATTCTAACAGAGGGGAGAAGAGAGAAACGTTGCTTCTATTTGTCTTGAGTTGGAGTAACAGGGAGAATGATGGTGTAATAAAGAGATGAAGGAAATACTAGAGGAAGAATAGATTTAAAGAGAACAATTATGAGTTTATTTTTCAGCACATTGAATTTGATGCCTCTGTGGATCAGCTCAGATGGTGCTGAACAGCAGGCAGTTAGGAATGGGAATTATGAGTCTGGGAAAGTTGTCAAGCTGACAACCACCAGCATACAAGTGATCACTGAGGAAGAGATAAGGCAGAGAAAAAGAAAAAAAGAAGAACAGAAGAGAAAAAAAGGCCGAGTTAGGAAAGGAACCCTGGACAATCCCCAGTCTTGGGTCAAGAGGAGGAAGAAGTTTAAGAAGGTAGAGAGTAGGCAGAGAGATAAAACAAAGCACACTTATCTCAGAGTTTCAGAAGCTAAGAGGGTGGAGTGTTTCAAAAATAAAATGATAGTTGCATTCACTGAGTTTTCAGCAGGGCTTAGAAGAAGAGGTCTAGAAAATGGTCATTAGGAGATTAGTGATAGACTTTTGAGAGAGTAAATCCAATAGAGTGATGAAAGCAGAGGATAGATTGTAGAGGGTGGAGAAATGACTGGCAGGCAGAATATGTGGGGAATGTGTGAAGGCTTTATCAAAAGGCTCGACGGCAAATTATACTTTAGGTTAACTAGGTACTTGTTTTTGGAACGAAGTGGGATATGAGAGCATTTGATAACCAGTGAGGGTGCATAGCTTGCTGAGACTCAAATTCATAACATAGATTAAATTGATAATAAAGTGATATTCTAGGAACAAGGCTACAATTGTAATTGATGGACCTGAGTATTACAAAGATGCCTGGAGAATGTGGTCAGGCTACCCAAACATACACTGTTATGCCTATTTAGTCCTAAAACTACTGCTTGGCAGGAAGGTCTGAGAAAAGAAAACATAGTCTTCTGCGCTGAAACAAAATGAATATATTTTCTTTTTCTTATGTAAGTAGCTTTCCATTTAGATTTGCTATAAGTTAACATTTCGCAAAGGCTCATCATTACGGGAGAAGTCTGGTGTTCGTTCATGAATCTTGAAGCCAATAAATAGACAAGACTCAAATATGGTCACACGCCCTGGACAAAGCCCTCTTCCTAGAGAATATAATATCCCAGTTTTTGCTATTTTTGTCCCAAATAAGAGTACCAGGTGCCATGAGCAAGCCAATTAGCTGCTACATCATCATTTACAGCACATGCTATATACAAATGAAAACGGATCCTGACAAACAGAGGGGAGCACTGAGGCAGAGAGACGCTCCTTTCAGGAAAGATTTTTCTTGTCGAGATTTAGTGAAACGTCACCTGAGGAAGACAGTGTAGTTTTTTTTAAAGAGATTTAATTCAAAATTTTTAAAAAAGGAGAGAAGATAAATCCACTAGTCGAAAGCTTCAGCTTAAATATTAAATAGAATTCTTAATCTGATTTGAGCATGGGTAGAATTGAAACACTCAACTCACAGAAGTTGCTTCTGTTGGTGTGCGGCTGTGACCATAAAGTGATCTGTAAAAACCTAACTGAGGGATTGCGAAAAGGTGACGTGAGCTGAGAGCTAAGTGGCTGCTTTTCTGGGACTCCTGGGCACAACCAGGGGAGAAGATTAATAGATTTAAAAGCTGATTAGAACCTTGTTTCATAAACTACTAAATGTCCACACATGTTAATCAGGTTGCATTTCTGGGGAGCGGAAAAGTTAAACAGCTTTTTGTCTTCTCGCCAAGCTTTTAATGAGACCCAACAATCCTGCAGACAGGTTTCAGTGTGTCAGGCATGTTCGGGTGGGGGGACCCCTGTGGACCTGCAGACGATAGGAGGACCCTATCTGTAAGTCTAAGTGGGCTGTACAAAATGTTCCACAAATGATAAGTAGAAGCTAAACATAGGAAAAAGCTATTAGCAGCTCCATTTGGCAGATACAAAGGAAAAAAACCTGATTTTTTTTTAATGCCATGAGATACCACGTTTCTTTCCTAGCCTGAGCAAGCTTGGCTTTCTCAGCACGTGACCTTGCAGGAGCAGTGTGGGGATGTGTTGGTCTGCCATTTGTTTAGAAGGCTGAGGTTACCTTTTCAGTTGAGGGCTTTAATTTTCTGGTTTCTGTTAGAGGGACAGTGGGGACTTTGGGACTCAGAGGCATATCTCTGACAATGTGTCTATCTGAATACCTGTCAGCAGACCCATACAAGCCCGTTCAATTAATCTGGTGCCAGGGGACAAACCTAAGAGTTGATACCAACAGAGGAGAGAAGTAACATATTTTGCAATCACTTTAAGTATTTTTTGGGGGAAAGCATATGGATTTTGCTTATGTATTTTCTGAGGATTTTGGATTTTAAAGCTATGGAGACAGTGCTTTGTGATCTCTTTGGATTGCTTTATATTATCATCATGATGCAGCAAGAAGATGGAGGTGATCAATCAGTCTCTGAATGACCATCTGGCAGGAAAAGGCTAGAACTGGGAGGTGGTTCTAGTGGTCTTTGAGGTGCCTTTGCCTTCTCATACACAGTCAAGAAATATTTATTGAGTAGCAACTATGTGCCAGGCTCTGTGGGGGGCGGTGAGGATATAATGTATTTCACAAGGGGTCTGCCTCCTGGATGCTGACAGGCTGGTAGGAATAGGAGAGCAAACCAGCCCAGGATAATAAGAGCGTAACTTGTGCTAGAATAGGAATATACCTAGGGTGCCTGAGATCAGAGAAGGCTTGTTTGAGAAGTTTGCATCTACATTGAATTCTAAAGGACAAATATAACTAGACAAGTGTAAGGAAGGAGGAAAGTATGCCAGGTAGAAGAACAGAATGTGCGGAGTTTTGGAGGCAACAAAGAACCCGGTGTGCTTAAGGAGCTATAAGTAGTTGATTTGTCTGAGCCAGGGTGCTGTGGTTTGGAGACAGTGCAAGAGTGGGTAGCCGGGAGGATGTAACAGTGAGTCCGATGGGGCTTTAGAGAATTAAGAATTTGGACTTTATCTCTCTCTGAAGACAAGCAGGAGCCGTTTTGGAGTTTTGAGCAGAGGAATGGCATAGTAAAATCATCCTGGTTGCAGTGGAGAAGTGTTTAGAATATGAGAATCTGGATATAGGGAGACCACTTAAGAGGCAATATAGTAATCAAGGTGAGTGATGACAGTAGCTTCAGTCGAATTAAGATAGTGGCGGTGGGGAAGAGTGGATTAATTTCAGAATTAACAAGCAAGTATTTTTCTCACTCATAAGGGAAGTCTGTTTATCATTTTCAGTCCCAGATTTCCGCAGAACCTGCCTCTGCTACAGGCCCTGCAGCCCATATGACCCTACCTCCCCCAGGGCTCCCAGCCCTAGGTGGCCTGCATAGAAAAGATTGGCAAGGCCAGTGAGATTTTCCATTCATTTTTTAGGATTATGGGAATTGAGACACCAAAAAATTGGATCAGTGAACATTGGGAATTTGACCTGGGAATTTGAATTTGAACATTGGGAAAAGTCAGATAACTGTTGATGACTAAGGAGAAGAAAAATACCAAATAAAAAACTCATCATCAGAAGGAGGTAAATGAAACAGATTATGGCAGAGACAAGAGTCAATGTAGCATTTGAGAGACTAAGAGTGTTGCTTGATTCTACTTTATATCCTGTTCTTAAATTACCAAACAGTGACATCTGTACATCAATCCCACCTTTTTGTACTTGAGCTAGTTAGAGAGAACTTTTGCTCGAGCTCTCTTCATTATATCTCTCGCCCTGACCCTCAGCATCATTTTGGGATTCTACTACATACTTTAGGATTCCTGTGCTGCTAGCTGGGTTGCATGACAAATAAGTTTGAGGCCTCTGAACATTCAACTACTCTATCCTCCTGTTCACCTCTGTCTCTCAAGCATTTGAAAGAAAGGAAAGAGCATACCATTTCCATTATCATAGATTCGGTACTCCAAGTTTCTAGGTTTGGGCCAAATGGGTTTATTGGCTCCTTGGAAATCTTTATTTCCATTTATGAAAATGTTATGAGACTGACCAAAGCAGATTCACCCAACCTTTTAGAAGCCTTGTGAAGGGACAAGATGATGTGTTTTAAGTTGGTGTGTTATTAAAAACACATCATATTGGTACTGATCATATTTTCCTAGGGGATGCTGCTTTGGTTGTGGAATGGACCATGGGAAGTGATTGTTCCATTTGACAGTAAGAAGAAAAGAATGAGGGCTGCTCAGATTTAATGTTCAAACTCCAGTCTTTTCAGAACAAATAGGCTCCTACAATCTGAAGTCTCTGAAGCTGGTAAATGGAACTGAAAGCATCTTAGAGCTCCTTGTTGACACCACATGGTCATAAACCCTTCAGACTCTGCAAAGAGGTCGTAAAGCAAATTGCTCCTTCACAAGTAAACCGATTAAAGGGAGACAGAGCTTAGACATCTTGGAGCCTAATGAGGGCATTTCAGGGAAATGATGCTCCTTTTCTAGAACAAATGATAAATTTTTGTTATGTGTGAGAAACAGAATTGCTCATAGGAATAAAGTCAAGGGACAGGGTAGGCAGTATATTCTATTTTCACTAACGCTGGGTTGGGAATCAGGAGACTTGGAATTCCTAATCTGACATTAACTGGGGGACCTTAGGGATGTAAACTAATCACTCAGTTTGTCTTATTTGTAAATGAGAACATCCATTTATTCGATAGACATTTATTGAGTAAATATTATTAGCCAGTTGCTTCACGTTTGTACTCTCACCTCACCCTCATAAGAATCCCATGAGAAACCATTATTACTCATTCATACTAACAAGGAATCTGAGGCTAGGAGGGTTTAAGTGACTTGCCTGAGTCACAGTTAGTAAGTGGTAAAGTTATGCTTGGTAAGTGGTAGAAGCAGGATGCAACTTCAACTTTCCAAAGCCAGTGTTATTCCTGCTATAGGAATCTGCTTTCCTTATGGTTCAATTGCATTTATTAACACATGTAATTATATTCATTAATGTTTGTTATCTCATAGAAGTTATTGTCCAATTTCCTGTGTGTATGCTTATTTTCCCAACTAAACCGGAAGTTCTTCAAAGGCAAAGATCCCAGTGTTTATATCTTTGTTACTAGCCTCCTCACTCCCCACAATATAGAATACTGGTCTTCACTCATTTATTCATTCATTGATTCATCGTTTAACAAAGTATTAATCTAGTGCCTATTATGTAGCAGACACTGTTTGAGGTGCTTGGAATACGTTAGTGCACAAAATAGATGATATCCCTGACCTCATTCACTTATGTTCTAGTGGAAGGAGAAGCAAATAAATAACAAATGGCATAAGTAATGAAACATGTTAGGAGGTGATAAGGGCAATAAAAAAAAGTAGAACAGGTTAAGGAGGATTGGAAATGTGGCAGAGAGGGTCAGTTTGCAATTTTAAACAAGGCCATTAGGGTAAGCTTCATTGACAGCTGCATATTTGTTACCTAAATTCACTTGGGAATGTCCTCTGACAGCTTCAAGCCTTGGCTCCGCTTATGTACAGCAAAAGATGGCACAGACTTTGGCATTAACCCCAAATTTACCGACACACATTCATTTCCCAGCAGAGAACTTCAGATCAATCAATATCTTCCATATTCATCTACAGAACAACCAGGGTATGAGGTAGAAGTGGCCCAGGCTTGAATTTATGTCATGCCCTCTAAAATAGATAACTCGGCATCGGGGCACAGGGCTTAATGTAATGCTGACCTTAGCTAGAAAAAACATGAGACTATGAGCCTCACAGATGTGTAATCAATAGCAAGGTAACTAGCTACAAGGGGCTTTACACATCTGTCAGCTAAATCAGAACCCCAAAGGGCAAATGCTGCTCCAGAGAACATTAGCCAGATTTGTGGTGCTGACTCAAGGAGTTTGGGTCCATAAACCAATGCATGCATTATAAGGAGACATCAGTATGACAATTTTTCATTGGTGACAGTCATAATCTTGTTTCAATCTGGTTTTTTAGTTGATATTTGCAGAAAAATGTTGGATTGGCTGGACTGTTGTCAGAGATCATTTTGTTTTTATTTTATGCTTTCTTTTCATTTTTGCTCCCAACAGCTTATAATACTTTGTTCTTTGTCTCTATCTTTCCTCTGTTTTCTGCTTGTTCTTTTTTTTGTCTTTGCCTTACTTTTAAAAGTTATCTGCTTCCTCTCTGGCTTTCCTTCTCTTTAGTTTTCATCACTGTTCTTCCTCCTTTCCTTAAATAGTTATTGTGCATCTACCATGTACTGGGCCAGGCTGTGTGCTGCATAACATTGGTAGGAAACAGAGGATCCTCCCTGTGGACCATATTATCCATTGTAAAAGGTGACATCATACTTGTAAACCGACAAATAAATCTGTACTCAATAACTCTGGTAAATTTTATAATGAAAAAAGAGGATATTATGAAGGAGAATAACAAGGGACCTGCTGTACACCAGGTGGTAGAGAAGGCCTCCCTGACAAAGAGATGTCATGCTGAGACTTGAAGGAAGGAAAGGAGCTATCCAGGCCAATGGCAGGCAGGAATCCTCCAGAGATTCCTGGAGGCTGGATTACAACGTGGGAGTAGAGCATGTGACGTAGAGAGATTGGAGATTCCAGAGAACGTTCTCCTATTCTTCCTCCTTTCCCGATACCCATTTAGCTTGGAAATGAATACAGAATTTATCTGAACATAACCTTTGATTTTTTAAAGATTATTATATGGTCAAAACGAGTACAAAATACAACATGATAAAAGTGGGGAAAAAAAATAGTAGGACAAGAAGCTTTTGATGAAGGAACTGAGAAGTTCAAATGGGCACTGAGCAACCAAAAGTGGCTACCATGGTTTTCTGTGGCACATGAATCAGCCCAGTTGCTAAGATAGACAACGTGCCTGTGATTCGTAGTTATAAGGGCTAAAGATTTGAACGGGATTTGCATATGTGTGTAGTGTGTGTTTATATGCATGCCAGTGCATGTGTGTAGTTTGTACTGGAAGATAGTATTTATGCCTAATTCATAATCGAATCTTTTCGCATGCATTAAAGAAAATCTTACATTATTTTATTTCAGTACTCTAAGTTGTTTTGTGAATTAAATGCCTCTTTCATGCTTCTTCTCTGAAAGTGTTTTTTCTTCATCTTTTTAAGAACTATAAGAAAATTATATATATATACACACATACGTTTATTTATTTGTAGTTGAGATAGCTGTGTTAGGTTCTAGTGGTTCCATTTTGATGGGCTCATTGTAGATGGGTGATAGAGTGGCAAACACAATCAAATAGTTCTAACAAATAAAAATGCCATGTATTATGAACTAGATTATATCAGAATTCTCTGTAGATACCAGCAACAAAATGGGCATGCAACTTCAGAAATAAATATGCGTTCTTTCTAGATGTAACACTTTGGTTAAATGGTTTTGCACAACTTATGAAGACATTTCATCCATAATATGTATTTTGAGCAGAATATTTTAGGAAATGACTTTACACTACACTTTTTCTTAGAGACTGAATTTAATTTACTAAAAGTTAATGAGAAAATAAATAATTATTTATTGATTCGCTTTTTTAAAAAAGTATTAAAAAGCAATACCAACAAAAATCTTTTGTAATATAGCAAATATAAAAATATGATACAAAGTAGCTAGATTTGATATCTAGATACCAGTTATGTGCTACATTTGTGTTTCCTAACAAAGAAAGGGTTCTTAAAGGGCTTAGGTAGGGCCGGCCCAGTGGCTTAGCGGTTAAGTGCGCACGCTCCGCTACTGGCGGCCTGGGTTCAGATCCTGGGCGCGCACCGATGCACCGCTTCTCCAGCTATGCTGAGCCTGCGTCCCACATACAGCAACTAGAAGGATGTGCAACTATGACATACAACTATCTACTCGGGCTTTGGGGAAAAAAAAGGAGGAGGATTGGCAATAGACGTTAGCTCAGAGCCAGTCTTCCTCAGCAAAAAGAGGAGGATTAGCAGGGATGTTAGCTCAGAGCTGACCTTCCTCACAAAAAAAAAAGGGCTTAGGTGGTCAAAGGACATAGGATGGTTTTGAGGGTTGCATGATCTTATCATAATAGATTCTTATCTTTTAATAGTAAGGATAATTCAGATCAGAGCCAATGTGTTGGCACTAAGAATGGAGAAAATATTAAGAAAGGAGGGCTCAGTGACTGATTAGATATGGTGGATTGAGGAGAGGGAAAAATTGAGAATAATGTAGATAATTTTCTTATGCATGATTCATTGTAACACAGGCAGAAGAAGGTCAAATTTATTGGGAAGACAGTGAGTTATGTGATGACCTTGGTGAGCTTCCCTTGTCTATTGGGCATCTAGAGGGAGAAATTTGGGTGGGAGCTAAATATACAGACCTGGTGATTGGAGAAAAGATCTGGGCCTAAGTAAGGGATTTGGAAATCACTGGCATATGAGTAGATATATCACTACAGAATCATAGAGGCATAGTTTGGTGTAATGGAAAAAGCAATGGGCCAAAAATTATAGCGTAGACTTGATCCTATCATTTAATAACTATGTCATTTAGACATGTCGCCTAGCCCAGTTCCTTTTAAAATGACTCTCAGAGTAACTCTATCTTCCTTAAAAAGTTATTGTAAGATTAAAATAAGTTAGTACAAGGAAAACATCTGTGAAAATCATATATATAAGATAGGATCCTTCCTTCTTTGCTTCCTACCTTCCTTCCTTCCTTCTTTCCTTTCCCCCCTCGCCCCTTCCTATCTCCATTAAGACATGTTTATTCTTCCTCCTTCCTGGCTCACTTACCCACTCCCTCATTGTGTTTGCTGAGATCCTTCCCCAAATAAACCACCTATCTTAGTGCCTCCTTTGGGAGGAGTCCAAACCAGTATGCTCTTCTCTTGGAATAGTGCTATACTTCTTTGGGGAAGTAGACTAGTACAGACTATATATTTCAGGGACTAGTACAGGGCATGGTTATTCAAATGGATGTTAGTCCTACCATCCTACAGCCCTGCTGTTCTTAACAGAGACTTCCTAGGTGGGAAAATAAAGACTTGAAAGCACTTCAAGAGGTGACTTTCTTGGCTAACACTCAGATTAGGCCTCTTGAATTGACCAAGAGAATTATCGTGTGTTAAACCATTGATTAGTTCTTTTAAATTAGTGACTGACTACTAAGATTAGTTATCAAAGTTATAATTTTTATTGAAATGGGCAGTGATTCTATGCATGAACTCTTATATGAGGAATGCTTGGATATCGTTTCTCGATTTTACTGTTGACTAGCTATTCAATTGCAATCTATTTTCTTTAGAAAAGCCTTCATTTGTAGGATGTAACAAAACATTTCAAGTCAGTTACGTTAAATGTGTTTTTTTTGCCAAAATAGTAAAATCAATAAAATATGGACGCCAATTAGCAAGCATTGTGTTTTTATTGATCACATAACCTGAAGGCAAAACAATGACAATTGAATGTACAAGTCTACATTTGCTTGAGGAGTAGCTCCTGTAACCTGCTTTCAAGAGAGGGACTCAAAATGTGTTGGTAAATAAACAAACAGAGGACCTCAGGGAATGGACACACTTTTGGCACACAAGCAGGGAATGGCAGACTGAAGAAGTTCTGCAGAGAAAGTTAAGTAGAAATGCCAAATCTGTTTTCTAAGTAGCAAATTGTATAATACTTCAGACATTTTTTTTGACATAGTAAGTTTCCCCATGAGATAGACATGTCATTTAGAACTATATGCAGTCATATTTGAAGTTGCAGAATATGAGAAAAATGTATAAAATAAACATTCTCAATAACCAAGATGTAGATATAGTGACAGATCAAATCTCATTTGCAGGTTTTGGAATAAAAGTTGATTTTTTGTCTTACTTTAATTATGGATAAAGGCTAGGCATCTTACTTTTGCTTCTTCTCACCAATGACAGCTAATGCATCTTTCTTTGATCAAGGTCAACATTTCATACATTAAGAAATAGGCCCAAAAAATTTTATTACTTTTTTTGCGAAATTGAAACCAGATTGGTATTTTCATTCAGGTCCCAGAGCTGCTTGTGTGCCAAAAGTGTGTTCTGCCTGTCTTTCATTCTTTATTATTCTGTCTTCTGTCTGTCCTTGCTCATGTTGCTTTCATTGTCTTCAGCTCGGTGAGGTGTCCGCACTTTCAAAGAGAATATATGCTACATTCCCCTGAGCCCCTTTCTCTAACATAGCCAACTACTAGCGGCAAGTGACTTTAATAGGGAATATGTGTCTTTATTCATTTGTGGAGTCAGAGGTTCTGTATAACGAAAGTTCTGGCATTATGGTGGAGGGAGGTCTCATTGTTCTCACACAATTCTACTGTTATCAACTTAATCGATCCTGCTTTTGTCAGAAGGCAATTTGTGTCAGCCCAGCACAAAGGGAGACAACAAATAAAAGGCAATACCCTTTAGGGCAAAGTAGTACACTTTTACAGAACTGGTGTCAGGCAGATTTATATCCTTTTAGCATTATGCAGGGAGTGGAAAAAGAGATAAGGGTTGAGAACCATTTTCTCAGTAGGCCAATTAGATGAGGGAGTTGGATGTGAAGAGTGAACAAGTTGGACCTCTGAGGTACAGACTACCTAAAATGCAATTTAACACCTATAGCGCATAGAATTATCGTTAATTCATGAGTAATGATCAGTGGAAAATTCACTTTAATGCTTAGAAAGGATAATGTAGTGTTACAGAGTTTGTGTGAAAGTGTTTCAAATGTGCACAGTGAGCCTAATAAACCATTCTTTTTGATGGAAAGAGGAAAAACAGTTGTGATTAATTTTTGCCTTATGTGCAATTTAAGGACTGGATTTTTCTTAAAGAAAAATAAGACTCGGGATACTCAGACTTTTTTTTCCTGGAGTGGCTAAACTAATATAGGTGGATCGTAATGTTTCATTTCTTAGATGATTAACATTCTGGCACTGAAACAAACAAAACAAAACAAAACACTGAATGACCTGGTGGTCCAGAGTTGGGTAGGGGAGAAGTCTGGAGAATTCCTGGAGCCACACCAATTGATATTCACCTGATACTCACAAACATGCACACACTCACGCCAATAAGAGTCACTGAGAGCCAACAACACTATGAAAGAATAGATTTCTGGCATGCTAATCTCAGTGTAAAAGGCTAAACACTTCGATGGAAACATCCTTGCTTTGTATTTTTTAAATATTAATTTCACAAGAAAGAAATCAGCCTTGTTGGAGGACAGTTTTCTAGAATATAGATTTTGTTTGTTTGGGCATTTCTCTGTAGCTTTTCATCAGCAGGATTTGTCTGGGTACTTTCCATGAATTTTTCATCTCTACGCACCTGTCTTTATTCGGATTTTGACTTGCCTTCACACTTTCAGATATGACTGAGAGGTGACCTCGATTTATTGCTAAATAGAACTAGAGATAGACAATTCTTGTAAGTTTGATGAAGCTTGAGACTTCTTATCTTAGACTTGAGTAGTGTAGGATATTACATCCAACTAAAAATTGTTCTTAATAACTTCTTTTACAAGTTGCTGACTAATTTCAAGCACACGCTGATCTTTATTCTTCTTTTTCTTTATCATTTCTTTGTAATATTCTTTGCTTCATTTTACACAGGTTGAGCTCTCATTGTGGACACTCTTTGTGAGTATGGATAAAATATAAATTATAGCACCTGACCATAAATAACTTAAAATCACTTTCATGTATTTCTTCCTGGAAGGAATGTGTGTGTCAGTCAAGAATTGGAAATGAAACTGGAGATAGGGAAGGAATCTCCTCTGGCTTCTTAGTAAAGAAAGGTGGCTTTCTAAGACTAAAATTTAAATTTAAAGTATTTATTAATGAAAATGTACACATAAATATTACTTGATTCTGCACCCATTCTAAGAATGTTCGAGTATACATAGAACATCCATAAGTTCTCTCATACTTGTCAAGATAATATTGGGGCTGAAAAAAGAGAGATAATATTAGCTGATAAATAAAATACACATAGGCTAATGTCTAAATTTCAGTTTACATCTTTTAGTGCTGAGAAGGCAGTCAATTCAATCTTACCTAGCATGAGTGTATCTGTGCTGAATAGCTAAGCTGGCCTGAATGGAAAAATACTCTCTGCTAAATAGATGCAGTTTTTGAAAATTTTCTACTCTGATAATATTTACTTCTAATTTTACAACTTTTCCAGGAATATCAGCTATATTTTTAGTAAGAACCAAAGGTATAGAAGTATGGAAGACTTATTTCCTATGATATACACAAGCACATTTGGCAGAACGATATTTGCAATATTAATTTATACATTCCTCCTCCTCCTCCGATGTTTCCGAATTGTTCTGTGAACTGCCTTCACTCCAGCAGCTAGACCATGAGGAAGCCAATGTGTCAAGGCAGTTTTGTGACAGCGGACAGCAGGGAATAAAAATCAAGCTTTTAATTTTTGAATTAAAACCTCAAATATAACACAAAAATTTTGTAAAGATACAAGATAAATAAGCCAGGTTTTGCCTGTGTCCCACTGACTATGTAAAGAATATCCAGACTGGGGAGAGGTGGGGAGAAGAGAGAGGGGGAAAGGAGCCCTTAGTTTCTGGTGGATTCCTGAAAAAGGGCCAGATATATATTTTTTCCATTCTCTACCCTTAACTGTCAAATCCAAGAGGGGGAAAACATCTCCCACCCCAGGTGGACTTGTTGAACTTTGAGAGTGGAATGATCCTGTGCTCTTTTTTTTCTCAGGCAGATTCTAGGAAATAAGAGGCTCCCCAGTTTCTCTGTACCCCAGCACAGTGCCGAAACATCTGTGTGGGTGTCTAGGTAAATGGGCCTGAAGCAGCCCTCTAGAATATCCATGTGCCCCTGCAGAGCTCAAGGAGCAGCAGAAATATTTTTCTGAATGGCAGAGAGCAGAATGGCCATGGCACAGAGAGCCAATGCAACTGCAAATACATTGTTTTCAAGATGAGAAGGCTGTGACACTGATGTGCATGAACTGAAGACAGAAGACTGCTTGGAACACAAACATCTAGCTGATTGCAAGGGAATATGTACCTAAATGATGATGGAAAATGCCCAGATTTCAACCCACACCCCCCACAACCTGTCACTGTGTAAGTCCAAAAGAAATTAGCTGCTAACCCGGGGAAAAGATGAGACGAGACGTTGAAATGACCAAGTTACTGCCACTCAGTGATATAGGTGCTTAGAATACAAATTAAGTTTAGTTATAGCAAAGAAAGTTAAAATTTTTGAATAACTAATTTGGTAGAATGAGACTGATATTCACTATGTTTATTTTTAATATACGTATTATGAATTGGTGTTTCTAGATCTTGAAATAAATAGTTCTAAATATGTATCTATACATATCTAAATAGTCCTAAAGCTATGGTTTTCACATACACAACTCATGTTGCCCCTTTTCAATATGAATTAGTGGTGATGGAAGTCATCTAGTGAAAGATCTCTCACTGTAATTTCTGGCAGCCATAGTAGTTTGAACATTTCTCCCTGTTTAATAACTATCAGAATTGCAGATACCAAAAGTTCAAAGGTTGTAGGATTGTAACTGAAACTCTTAAGGAATGAGATTTTCAACCATTTTAATCTTCTCACAGTTATTTTACACTTTTATCAAAGTTTGTCAAGTACGTAAGATTTTATTTTCACATCTGTAAAAAGAAAATTAAACAAATATTTCCATAAAGCAAGGAAAGTTCAATGAAATATCTATTCTTTTCTCTTGATAATGGTTTCAAAGATGAGGGAAAGTAGGAAACAAACACATCACTTTTTTTTTTTTTTTTTTTTTTTTGTGAGGAGATCAGCCCTGTGCTAACATCCGCCAATCCTCCTCTTTTTTTGCCGAGGAAGATGGCCCTGGGTTAACATCCGTGCCCATCCTCCTCCACTTTATATGGGACGCCGCCACAGCATGGCTTGCCAAAGCAGTGCATCGCTGCGCGCCAGGGATCCGAACCAGCGAACCCCGGGCCGCCGCAGCGGAGCGCGCGCACCCAACCACTTGCGCCACCGGGCCAGCCCCAAACACATCACTTTTTATGTCCCTTTTCTATGAATCTAATGATACCAGAAAAACAATCTTAACATCTCCCTGTAATGTCTGCTTTGCAAAAACACAATACCTTTCTTAGGTAACACTCTATTAAGGAAATTCTAAGAATGACCGTGAAGGATGTAGAAGGGCACGGCCTGCTCTCTGTTAATTATCTCCCTCAACTACTCTGGTAATGCCTTCTTTCCCTTGATCATTCCATCATAATAAAATCTTATTTCCTCTTAAAATTTTATTTATTTAGTAATAATATAAATTTTTTTCAGAAAGAAACAACTACAGTGCTAAAGGAAAATTAACTTGATTCTTAAAAGTTTGATGAAGCAGCTCTTTACTCACATTAGAAATTTCAAATTGAATCAAAATTAGGTGAAATTAATTCTCCTTCCCTAGGTATTCTTAGGCTTAATAAGATGAAGCATGACTAATTTTAGGATGATAGACTAATTTGATACATGAGTAATGAATAACTTCCTGCTGCTCTAAGTTATAAAATGCATTAGTTATCTGTGAGGGTAGTTACCAAGAGAAATATAATTTGGCAATCTCTGAGTCATGTTGTTGAAAATAATCATAATTAATGTGATTACAAATAATTAAAATATATAAAGCCTAAGCTATTTATTCAAGTTCTTTGAAAAGACTTTCATTTGTTTGACCTACTGCTTCTTGGTTATTTGGTCAGATTATTTTTGTTACTTTTACCGAAGTAAATAAAAGTGCAAAAGGAGTTTTTTGTGACTAACATAGCATCTTTCATAACTAATGGAGTTTAGACTTGTTCAAATGATGATTCTGGGCTCTGCTTCCCACAATTTCTGTTTCAGTAGGACCTGGCGGAGGGGCAGGCAGTGGGAGGTTGGGGTGGGGGGGTGGCTCTGGGAGTCTGGTTTATTGGGTTCCTTTGGCAGATCCTCACACAGGTGTTTCTAGGACGGCATTTTGAGAAACATTGATGTCAAGTCTCCTCCATAGTTGCTTCTCTTCTTCTGTCTGCCATCTTAGAGCTCAACCAAAAACGTAATATATTCACAATTAACTTATTTTAAATAAACTTTATCTTTTTGAACAGTTTTAGATTTACAGAAAAGTTGAGCAAATAGTACAGAGAGTTCCCATAAACCCTGTACCTAGTTTCCCCTATTAACATTTTACTTTAATGTGGTACATTCGTCATAACTAATGAAGCAATATGGGTATGTTATTATTAACTAAAGGCATACTTTTCTCAGATTTCCCTGCTCTTTACCTAAGATCCTCTTTCTGTTTCAGGGTCTCATCCAGGACACCGCATTACATTTAGTCATCATGTCTCCCAGGCTCCTCTTGACTCCGACAGTTTTCTCAGATTTCCCTTGTTTCCTTGTTTTTGCAGTGTTTGTCAGGTTTCTCCACTATAAAGTTACTCCTTTTTTGCTCTTTCCATATTTTTTGGAAGGAAGTTCACATTTAAGATGTGGGGAGTTATGTTCTACCTTCTCAAGAGAGGAATATCTACCTAAATTATGTGACTTCTTCTGCACAGGATATTTGTCCCTTCTTCCCCATGTATTTATTTATTCAAGTATTTATTTATCACTGGGCACTCACGGGATATTTATTTTATACTTTGGATTATAATCCAATACTACTTTATTTTCTTGCTCAAGTTGTTCCAGCTTTGGCCATTGGGAGCACTTTCAGCTGGTTCCAGTGTCTCTTTTGCATGCCCCCATCATTGGTTTTTTTGTTTGTTTTGCTGTTTATTTGATTTAGCACTCCTTACTTTCTAGCACTGTAAGATGGTCCTGGCTTATCTTGTATGTTTCCTACCCAAGTTCTAGAAATGTCCATTTCTTCAGCAAATCCTGGTTCCCTGACTGGATAGTGGCATTAAAAACCAAGATCTGGGTGTGAGGTGCACAATTATCTTTTTAGGAAAGAATAATCATAAATGATGTGGAAGGTTAATAACATTAATGATGACATTTAAGAATAGTCTAAAACAAAATCTGAAACTTTTTGACTCAGGACGCATTAAAAATTATTGAGAACTTCAAGGAGCTCTTGTTTATGTGGGTTATATCTATTTATATTTACTGAATTAAAAAGAAAAATCGAGACATTTAAAAAATATTTATTTAATAGTCCTTTTAAATAAGACAATAATAAACCCAACACTTGTTTATATAACTGACATATTTTTATGAAAAATAACTGGTTTCAAAAACAAAAAACTTGTCGAGAACAGTGTCATTGCTTTACATTTTTGCATATCTTTTAAATGTCTAGCTTAATAGAAAAAAGCTGTATTATCAGATATGCTTCTGCATTCAATCTGTTGTAATTTGTTGTTTTGGTTAAAGTCTATGAAGAAAATCCATTCTCACACAGATATGTAATTGGAAACAAGAACTATTTTAATAGCCTTTTCAGATAATTTTGGATACATCATGAAGCCTCTGGAAAAATCTACCATATCTTTATGAGAGAATGAGAATGAGATGGATAAATAATATCTTAGTATTGTTATGAATATAGTTTTGACTTTGAGTACTCCCTGAAAATTCTCAGGAGCTAATAAGGGTCTCCAGATCGTACTTTGAGAACTGTTGGTCTTAAATAATATTGTTTCAAGAGAGAAAATATGAGAGTCTACAGACTGAGTCTTATACTATCACTTATTCACTATCAATTTATTTAATCAATCATCATTTTCACAGGATGATTTTTTAGTTTACTTCTTTGACAGAGGAGGAACTGGCATAAACCCTACAAAGTTAGTGGTAAAATGTTGGACTAAATGTCTGTGTAAAGTTAGGCAAAGCAAGTAAAATTAAATAATTCATGGTCTGACGATTCATCTTCACTTGGTATAATTTTCTCTTCTATGCCTTCTCCATTTACTTTCTTCCTATTTGCACATTATAACTTGTCTTACTGTCACATTCTCAGTTTGGTTTAGGGCAGCTATGTGACATGTCTGATGAGGGGTCACTTGGAGGCAGTTTTCATGCTTTGCATTGACCATCAATCAGCCATGAGGAATGCTCATGTGAGCAATTTCCACCATGAAAACACCTTGTGTGGCACTTGAGAGCGAGAGAGGAGAGGCAGGTTTGGCAAGAATGAGGGGACAAGAGAGCGAGCCCAATGCCAATTTTCTAAATCTGTTGCTCTGCTGGAATGATTGTGAGAGATGATGGATGACTGATATCACTCTCAAGTGTCTTTTATCCCTTAGGATAATTTTGCCAATTTTCCAGTGAACTTAAATGTCCACAGATGTTTGAGATGAAACCTTCTGATTTGTAACTCAAAGACTTTAACTGCCAAATTGTTGGAGAATGTCAGTGGAAATTGGCAACTTGACTACAGTTTCAGCAAAAGACCATTGAGTGTCCTGAAGATACTCTTGTAATTTGTCACTGGCACAAATGTCAAGTCTAATGATTTTTTTTTTTAGTAGATTAGGAGTAAGAACGGAATGTTAAGTGTGGCTAGTTGCAGCTCACAGTTGGTGAATACATACTACATCTGTCTTTCGCTGTTGATATTCTGTAATTCAAACAAAAAATGTTAACTAAGAAGTTAGTTCAAATTTTGTTGTGTTTTACATTTATTAAAATGACTGTGAATACTAAAAAAGAATTTTAAAGAACATGGAACAAGAATTTTTTTAGAAAAATCACCACTTATACGAAATGGATGAAATGGATATAAGCTGAAATGAAAAGGATGTCTCTATAGTTAAAATATTGTTATGCAATTTTTGAAAAAGAAATTGGCCTCTCTGTGTCCATCTGGTGTGCAGACCTCAGCCACCTTTATTCTCTCCTCTCCTTAATGCTCTCTCAGTGCTTTAGGCAGATTAATAAATGTTTGGTGAAAAAGAAGACTTGCCTTTGTTTCCTCTTCGTATCCTCCGTAAGCACATTAAATATTTTAACTGTAGTTCAACCCTTTTACTGGGAATAAAAATACAGAAGCTTTATATTCAAATTTTAAAATATTTATAAGCTGAATTTCATAGTGAATTATTTTTTACTTGTACTCTTTTCTGAAAAATCCATGTCAATTCATTCTTTATCTATATTTATTGTCCTTTTAAAATGCTAATAACCATATTTACCCACAATCTTAGCCAGATTTTCTCAACTTGATTTCATATTAGAAGGCCTGGGAACTTTAAAAATATGTAGATGCATATTAGAACATCTGGAAACTTTAAAAAATTGTATAGATGCCTACACCCAGGTCAAATAAATCAGAATCCCTTGGAGAGCCAGGGTATTGATATTTTTTAGAAATTCTCCAAGTGATTCTAATGCACGATTACAGTTGAGAACCACTGGTCTAGTCTATGGATGACACCAACAATTGTTAATAGCTGTCTAGAGAACTATGTTAAGAATGATTCCAAGGTCATGTGTGGGCTCAAGGTAAGAGCGTTACCATGCACTCATGATGTCTGCCAAGGGCTCTAGAGAGGAGAGTAATAGCTCGCCTGCCAGGTTCTTGCCATCTCTCCTCATGGCTTCCTAACTTGAAATTTCTTCCCTCACGAGAGTTGAGTCCTTCCCTGTTTCTCTGGTCTCTATCCATATTATAGGGCCCATCATGCACACCTTATAATATTGGCACTGAGAAATTTTATTTTATGTAAATTTTGCTGGTAGTTTTACTAAAGAGTGGATCCTAAGATTAAGTACTACACACACACACACACACACACACACACACACACACACAGATCACACACACACACACACACACACGCATACACTTCACATATTCCCAAAGTGAGCATTTATTATGGCCATGGTAAAAAATATGATGGGTCCTTTCTTTTGCCGTGACAATTGCCAATATATATTAATAGTTAAATGTTATGATCTCAAAAGTGAAGGGGAAAAATCTTTATATTCCTAGTTGTATTAGTTCTACTTGCTCTGCGACTTCTGCTTGCTATTTAATCTGCTGGAACATCCGTTTTATTATGTGTTAAACAGAGATAACATTATTATGTTCTTCAGAGTAAGAATATTGTGAAAATCATATGACTTATATTGCATACTTGTAAAATGCTTTGTACAGAATAACTCCTCAGAAAACATTAACCACTTTTAATTATTGTCATTGGCATATGGACCATCTGATTATTTGTAGAAATTTCTCAATTCAGTTCAACTAGGCATTATTGTCCATCATACTCCCTAGCTTCCTCCAAGAAATCATCTAATGCACAGAATATAAATCATTGAAAGGATTGTAATAGGCTATAGAAACACCCATCCACCAACAGGACTGGAATTACTTATGCAAAGTTGCAAAGCAAGCAAGTGGCAAAATCGAGATTTAGTGTCGGGTTGATCTAGATCCACTTTAAATAGCTTATAGACAACACTTCGCAATTTGCAAAGCCTATTGATTTACATTATCTCATTTGATCCTTATAACAACCTATGAAGTAGGTATTATTGAGCTCATTTTACAGATGAATAAACAGAGGCTCAGAAAATTAAAATGATTTGTTCCAACTGTCTCATCTAATTTCAGTTAAAATTATATTAGCTATAGCTGTAGTGTCATAGATTTTCTATTTCCACAGCTAAATGTTTTCCTTAGATTGTACTGTTTCAGATTAAATGAATAAAGAAGCATTATATATATAAATTCTGAATAATGCATATTTTTAGATTATATAACCTTAGTGCAAAAAACTGAGAATTGATAAATTTATTTTATTTTTGTTGCACAAAATATCCCTATCTTGAGATATTATATGTTGTTTTTTACAGTTTATCTTGTGAAAATTGCAGGATGGTGGACATTTTATTTTTGATGGTGGTTTAAGTCAACTATCTTGTCTACTTTGAAGAAGAAAACCTTGGAACGGACAAATATTCCCATTCCAAATTCAACTAGTTGAGATTACCTCTTGTGTGGAAAGAATGAGATTTCTTTCCCTTTTCATAGGATAACCATTTTCACTTATATTTGCAATGAAGATTTATAGTTTTGTGAGATGTTATCACATCCTGTATACTACAGGTGTTAAACATTTAAAGGTCAGCATTTCAAAGAAATGTCTAAATTTCTATGCCCAATAGCGTTTGCATATGTTTTCTCATGCCCTTGAATTAGCCATGCATGCAGAAAATGCATGTGCAAACCATATGGCAAGAGATCTATGTGTCACTTCCAAGAATCTCTTCCTGCAAGGGTTTGAGTCCCACACAGTAAAATCATAGTTGAAGCCTGCAAGGACTTGGATTCCCAAATGCCTGATCAAGCCCAGGCACTGAATTTATTTTTAGAATAAAAAAGTAGATTCTAAGAGTACCTAAATGACTCTTTCAGTTAGAACATTAGGCACAGAAGCAAGAGTGTTAACTCTTTTAGGAGCCATGTATTACATGATGTCTAAATGCCTTCCTCCCTACAAAAAAAATTATCTTCAGCAATAGTAAAACTGCAACAGAAACATAGAAACAGTAGCTTAGCTGACTTACCACTTCTTAGTGGAACTAAGTGAGAAATCACATCCCATGAGGAAGTACAGCTCAGGGGTAATGCACATACATTTAGGTTGCCAGTCTGGCTCCTATTGGCATTTGAGTTTGTAGCTCCTGTAGGTGACGAGGCTCATAGTCCTTCACAATGCCTACCCTATTCTGCCCCCCAAGCATTCTGAGACTAAATTAGTTTGGCTCAAGTTTCTGCACTGAGAAGAAGTTAATCATGCCCTTTTTTATCCCCTGATCTTCTACAAACACTATAAAGTAGTGTTGTATGTGTGCTAAATAACTCACATAGTTGATTGAAATGAAGTAACTCTTTCAATTTAATGTTTTGTCATGTGACTATTTATCAATCCATTTTATTAAGCATTTTCATATAAAATATAATAATTGCTGATATTTATTTTGTTTAATCTGGTTAGCCACTGTGCTTGGCATAAGAGATGGGGCGAATTTTAAATAGAATAGGCAAGGAGGCCTCATTGAAAAGATGACATTGCAACAGTTACTTGCATTAGGTGAGAGAATTAGCCATGTGGCTGTTTGGAGAAGGAACATTCCAGAAGGAAGTAACAGCTTGAGGGAAAGTCCTAAGGGCATAGCATACCTGATGTAACCAAGGAATAGTAGGAATCTCACTGTGTCTGGAGCAGAGTGAGTCATGGGGAAGGAAAGAGGAGAAGGTAGACGAAGTCAGAAAGGTGGTAATGTGTGTGCAAGTAGCAGATTATGTAGGCCCTTGAAGGTCAATGTTATAATTTTAGTTTTTACCATGATGGAAATAAAGTTTTCAAGTTTTGAGCACAGGATTGACATAATATTAATTACGCTGTAAAAAGACAACTTTAGTTTATGTTGAGAATAGACTATAGTACAACAATGGTACTGCAGGAAGACCAGATAGGAGACTTTTCCTGTAATTGATTATCTCAGGTGGGAGATGATGGTGGGTTAGACCAAGGAGGAATTCGTGGATGTGGCAAGAAGTGGTCAGATACTGGGATGTATTTTGAAACTAAAGGCAACGTTGATGACACAATGAATTTAAGATATGAGAATAAGTAGAAGTCAAGGTTATACCAAGGTAAAAGGACCAAGTAACTGGAAGGATAGAATTGGCTTCAACAGGGATGAGAAAGGTGTGGACAGAACAATTTTTGGTTGAAGAATCAGGAGTTCAACTTTAGACATATTGGGTTTGGAATGCCCATTAGGCATCCAAGTGGAAATGCTGAATAGGCAGTTGAAGATACAAGTTTGGAGTTTGGGAGAGAAGTCTGGGATGGTGATGTACATTCTTCATGGTGTTTTTTCACATTTCTTCCGTTTAATCTATGTCTGGGTGATTTTCCGAAATATCTATTTCTATTCATCACTATCCCTTCAGCAATATCTCATCTACAGTTGATCCATGTAGAGCAATTTTTATTTCAATTACTATATTTTATATCAAGAAGTTTTGGATACTTTTCAAATCTGGCTCTTCTTGTTTCCTAATTTTCTATCATTGGTTTATGGATTTAATGACTTCATATATCTTTTTAGACATTAAATGTACTTATTTTTAATAACCTTTCAGATTGTTCTATTTGCTCTAGACCTATGGATACAAATTTTTCATTTTATAAAATATGAGGACTGTATTGTTGGCATTGTGCTTTCTCATATGTTTTATAATTATCTATGAACTCTTCTTCCCTGGATATTTTCTTCCTTTAAGAATCTTTGAGTACTGTGGATAATAACACCCTCTCCCTGAGTTAATATTGGATATACTTCTAATTGAGCCTTAGCATTTTTACTTATTCTAGTCCAATTTTTATGTCAATTTCTTAATCCAGGCTTTTCATAATGCGTATTGGATGAGTTTAGGCTTGAACCAATAAGCTGGTAGACTTGAGAATTTGATTTATTGAAGAGAACTCTGTCTTTACATATCATTTAATTCACTTTCTAAGATATCTCTGGGTCAGTAAGCAGAATTTTTTTGGTCTCATTTCAGGTTTGATGCAATATTTTTCTTGCTCATGATTCTGTAAGTGAGCTCAGTTGCTCACTTGCGTGGGACTCATAGCCTCATGCCAGATCACTCACAGAAGTTAAAGTTCTCTGGTGCGTAATGTACCGATGTGTAACACATTTCTTCTTGTTGCTAAGACTGTGGGTATAGAACATATCATTCATGCATAGTATCTGAGGAAGATACCTGAGAAAGAATTATTTAAACAAAACAAAGCAAATGAACCAGAACAGTGTTCTAAAGATAGGAGAAGATGAAGAAGAAAGGAAATAATGGTGAATAATAGTGTATACTGTAATATAGATAGATCTATATAAACTAATAATGCTAGATTACCTAGAAATTAGTTAAAAAAATAGTAAATAAGGACCCTTAAAATAGAAGAAATGTAGGAGAAAGACTTCCAGAATGGCTGAGTGAGGAACTCAGCAAATCCTCGCCACAAAAAGCAATGATAAAACAAGACAAAATTGTCAAAAACAATTTCAGGACTCTGGAAATTGACTGAAGGAGTACAACAAATTTGGAAATATTTACTCAAGAAAAACTACTGAAACTTATAATAGTGGGAGTCTGTGGCATTTTAATGTGGGACTTTTTAAAATCCTTTTTTCCTTGCCCTCCCAGCTTGAACAAAGCATTATTCAGAAAGAATCCAGAAGCTAACTCTCAAGTATCAAACAGGAATATGCATGGTTCAGTCATTTTCGACTTGATTTAAGATGTAAAATTCTCCTTCAACTTGATTTAAGATGTCAATTTTCCTATAAATTTCCTGTATTTCTACATCATAACATGTTGAAAAAATGGAAGGTACAATCGATAGTCAAAATTAAATGTCTTTTTCAGTGCTACCAGGAAGCTAAGGATAATTAATAAAATTCCTATTCTTCAAAGATCTTTTTAATATGCTATGTATTTATCGATATATAAACTATTAAAAACTAAAGTGTCCCAGGAAGAAAAACAATTGATGTGGAAGGGTCAGTTAATCGATTAGCCAGTACTAATTGAATGTTTACTATTTCTTGGCATTAGTTCGGAACCATAAGGGCTATAGAAAAATGAACGCTAGTCTCTAACCTGTGGCAGGGTAGTTCTTTTGCTGCCTTCATCTGGGCTCATTCATGCAGCTGCACCCAGCTAGAATGTTGGCTGGGGACTGGCCTCAGCTAACACAGTGAAGATGGCTTGATGTCTCTCTACATGTGGTCTTTCATACTCCAGAAGGCTGAACTGGGCTTCCTCACATGGTGGCAGCAATGTTTCAAGAGTTTAAGCCCCAATGTGCAAATGCTTATCAAGCCTCTGCTTGCATTACATTTGCTAATGTCCCATTGGCAAAAGCAAATCCCATGAGGGAGGGGATCTCACAAAAGTATCATTACAAGAAGGTGTGATTCATTGGGTTCCATTTTGGTAACAATCTACCACGTTCCAACCTCTGACTTCAGTGATTCATATCTTTCCCACACACAAAATACACTCATCACCTCCTAAACACCCATGGCTTCATCCAGTCATAGCATCAATTAAGAAGCCCATGATCTCATAAGCAGAATCAGGTCTGGATATGGATGAGGCATTTTGGGTGGAGCTCCTCTTGATCCAAACACTCATGACCAAAAAAACAAGTTGTTTGCCCCTCATATACTTAACAGTGAATCAGGAAGAGGTGGCAGCAGTAGGCACTCCCATCCAAAAAGAAGAGGAAAGAGAACATAGCAATCATTGGACCATAGCAATTCTAAAAGCCGGACAGCACTAGTAATCAGGGCTCCCCACACTGGGGGTGGGAATATTCCTTGATTAGGGCTGTGTTTGCTCCCTGGGAGTAATTCTCTAAAACAACGTTCTGTGTTGCTCTTGGCTCTCGTCTCTGAGAACTTGGTTCTGGCCTTTGAGACATCTTTCTTCTTTTTTATTAGAAATGACCTGAATTTGGAGTTGAGTGGCTTTCTTAGCCTACTACACTTAGTAAATTGGGGACCCAGAGACTTCTTTTCCTTTTAAACTGTCTCTATCCCTTTTAGTTCATACTGATAAATTCTCTTAAAAACTTTGTGATCTTTCTATAAGGTCACATTGGAGTTCATTTCATGCCCATGAAGCTACATCTACAATTATTTTGAAGGCAGACCTCTTTTTTTTTTTTACTTTAGACTGCATATGTGGCTGCTGTGGGGCAAGGCTTGTAAGATTCTTAGAAGCCTTTTTTTCTGGATGAGCATGTCTACTAGGCATCTCCTTAAAACTCTTTTTAAGGTCTTAACTAGGAGTCTTATAGCCATACCACTGATTTAGTAATTACCTTAGAGGTATATATTTCTTTGAGAATACTTTGCTGGCTGGAGAGGCTGAATATGTGAAATAATTTTATGTTCTAACCAAGCAGCTTCTGGCTTCTTTATATATTCTCTAAATTCACCTTGCAAAGTGAAATTCCTTTTTTACCTCCTCTTTCTCTTCCCTAACACTATCATACACAGCTAAAAGAAGACAATTGACACTTTTAACATTCTGCCTAGAATTCTTAACCAGATCTACAAGTTCATTATTGAATCATTAAGCATATTTTCTACATCCCAAAATACTGCAGAAAACAGTTTTGCCGTTACTTCAATACTACAACACATCTTTCTAGCCTCTAACCGCAGGTTCCTCACCACCGCTCCAGAGTCCCCCCACTGCCCAGTCCCAAAGACAGTACCACAATTTTTAGGTTTGTATTATAGTAGCCATCCAATTCTGGTATAGATTTCCAAATCAATTCTCTATTGCTGAGTTAATGAAATGAAAAATTATTATTTATTAAAATTCTATGGGTTGACTTAATGGTTCTTCTACAGCTTTACCTTGGTCTCACTCATGCAGATTCATTCAGCTAGAGAGTCTGTTGGGAGCTCAGCCTGGCCGGGACATTTGTGATGGCTGCCTCCCTCTCTGTATGATCTTTGGTCCTCCAGAAATCTAGACTAGGCTTTATCAATTGGTGACAGCAATATTTCATGTAGCAAGTCCCAATGTGTACATGCTTTTCCCGTTGACCTAAGCAAGTCACATGACCAAGTCCATTTGGGAAGGGAACACACAAGGATGTGCATACTGGGAAATGTAATTGATTGGGCTTCATTAGCATAACAATATGCTACGCCATCCATCTTCTTTTTTTTTGTGAGGAAGGCCAGTCCTGAGCTAACATCCGATGCCAATCCTGCTCTTTTTTGCTGAGGAATATTGGCCCTGGGTTAACATCCATGCCCATCTTCCTCTATTTTATATGGGACACCACCACAGAATGGCTTGACAAGCAATGTGTCGGTACGCGCCCAGGATCCGAACCTGCGAACCCCGGGCCGCCAAAGCAGAGCACACACACTTAACCACTGTGCCACTGGGCCGGCCCCCCCCATCTTCTTATTTTTTATTAATATGAAAATGCTGGGATATGTAATCATATAGAAATCTTCTAATAGGTGATAAAAAATTGAATTTAAGTTTTCTCAAAAGCCAAGCACTATATTTTGATGTTACTTATTCTGACAAGGAAATAATTTCTGCTGTGAAACTCAACATATTTCCTGTAATAAAGTTTGGCATATTCTGGTTTAAGATACTAATCCTTGTTTAACATAGACTATTTCCCATAAAATACCTTAAAATGGAAAACAAATTTCAATTTACTTTTTAGGCTCTTCTTTCTGTTTTTAAATGTCCTCTTCTAATTTTGTTACTTAGAAGATCTGTTGAGCACTCAAGCAACCAGTGCTCATCGACTTTGTGCCCTGGATTATGTAAGAAGAATCACAGTTCTTGTAGTGATTCTCTTATTAGTATATTTAAATCACATAGAATGAGGATGATAACACTACCTATCTCATAGGATCGTTGTGAAAATTAAAGTAGTGCATGTGAGTGTTTAGCACAGTGCCTAGTTCAGAGTAGGTGCATATTAAATGGAAATTACATTAAGGGTTAGCACAAAGAGACTATTACACTGATTTATGTGGACCAACTCTCAGTCTGTAGGAGGATAGTTACAAGGGATTTAGCTGGCTTCTCAGCAGAAGTAGAATTTGATGAAGGTCTTAAACGAAATCTACAATACAGAGGAAGTGGAGAAGATATTAGTCAGATGACACTACAAAAATATGTCGAGACAAGATTTCCATTTTTGATTGAGTTAAGATATATGGTCCCAAACTGGACATCTTTCTGACATTTGAAAATCTTTTACTATGTAGAAACTTTTTCTATGATGACACTAATAGAAAAATTCATGGATATAATAGACATTTGTCAGTTTTGTCTGACCACCATAGATTCACATTTCTGCTGTTGGCATCCTTTTATTGCCTTAGGAACTACTTCCCTCCTGATTCTAGTCTCTATTGGCACTATCAGTCAAGGATGGGGATGTTCTCCAAGCTAGATCAACCCAAATAGGTCAGTCATTTTCCTCTCCTTTCTCTATTCCTTTCTCTCTTACCCCAACCCTCCCAACATTTTCCTCTCTCTCTCTCCTTCCAGCCTTCTCCTTATTACTTCCTAAAATATGAATTTGATTATAGTGAGAAAGAATAGACAATGGACAATAGTTGGAGTTTTGCTTGTTTTTGAACTTCCCATAAGTTTAGCAGCAGCAAGAAAATCATTTTCACAGTCAGAATTTTGATTACCTCTAGGGAGAAATGATTGGGTTGTAATAAGGAAGGAACACATTTGAGATTTCTAAGAGTACTGTTAAAATTCTATTTCTTCATCAGAGGGACTGCTACATGAGATTTGCTTTATAATCATTTGTTATTTGTAATTATTTGTTACATGCATTTGTGATATATGCCTATTTTGCATGTGTTTTATATGTCATACTTTTAACATATGGTTGGAATTCAATTTTTTTCCTGGACAACAGCATGTGGAAGGGACTCCTCATAAGTTTCTGCTATATAGTTCTCCAGATCCTTTTTGGTTCCTCTGCTTTCTAAAATCTGTCCCTCTGATTTCCTTAGGTTTGACATCATATTTTTTCAAATTAACTCATTTTATTTTGCCTAATTTACTCTGAGTTAATTTCTGTTGCTTTCACTATAATAACCCTAAATGATTTAATGGACACAAAGAACTGAAATAAAATAATTTGTTTTAAAAAACACCAAATAGAGGTTGGCCCTGTGGCCTGGTGGTTAAATTCGGCACGCTCCACTTTGGTAGCCCGGGTTTGGTTCCTGGGTGCGGACCTACACCACTTGTCAGTGGCTATGCTGTGGCAGCGACCCACATACAAAATAAAGGAAGATTGACACAGCTGTTAGCTCAGGGTGAATCCTCCTTAGGAAAAAAAAAAAAAAATCCACCACCAAATATTTTCAGTTGCCAGGAGGCGATATAGGTTTTAAGTTGTTTGTAGGAGCTAACATAAAATTCGGGAGTCAGCTGAAAGTTTAAATTTCTAAAACATCTTCTCTAAAACCCGCCAGTGGAGAATTAATCACTCCCTCATCTATGTTCTCAGAGAGCTTGAGTCATTGCAGGACTGTGGGTCCCAGGAAGATGTGGTCAATAGATTATATTTTAAAGAGCACAGATAAAAATGCACTTACATTATACTATAATTGTTTGATTGCCTGTGTTTTCTTCTTCTTAGATTGTTAGCTAATTGAGGGCAAAGAGCCTCATCTCATACTTATTTTTGTATATATTCTACCTATTTCAATGTTTGGTACTATCAACAAATCAATATATATTTGTCAAATTTATTTGTTGAATTGATTTTTTCCCAGAATTCCTTGTGAGAGTTCCATAGGTGTGCAGGGATGTTTGCTTTGTAAACCTTTGTAGAAAGAATGCAGTAATAGGCTACATAGCCACTGAAGAAATAGTTTATAGATGACTGGTATTTTTTTTTAAAGAGGGCAGTTAAAATTAGGAGGGCTTGCACAGCTGAGGTGGCATAATTCATGCCACTGTTCTTGTTTATGACATTTATTTCTATTTCTGGCATGGAATAAAAACTCAACATGGATAGCTGTGATAGACTAATGTTGTAATGAGCTCCCTTACATATGTTTGGAGTCAGTATATCAATATTAAGCACCCAGAAGTTGCATGGCAAAGAACTGGGATCTGGAACTCTTAAACATTCTATTCCTAGCCATACAGAATTTTCATTATCTGTATCAATCGTCTTGTTAACATCCTAATTGCAATTAACCTCCAACCCTAGGGTTAATAAAGAAATCTGCTTCCCTGAAATTACTTCAGACTTTGATCTTAACAGGATTTCATATACATCTTCTCCATTAAATATAATTTTTACTGTACTTCTCTGAATTATAGCCTTTCCCAAATTAAGGAAGTTCTCTTCTATTCCTAGCTTACTAAGAGTTTTTGTCCTAAATAAATGCTAAACTTTGATAATTGTTTTTTTGTGTGTGTGTCTATTGAGGTAATTATAAAAGTTTTATCTTTGAGTCTATTAATATGGTGAATATCATTGGTAAATTGGTAAAGTTTGATGTTGACAAACTCTGAGCGTGATCTATTATTTATGAATACACTTATTTCAGAGTTCTTGTTTCTATGTTAGTAAAGAAAATGGACCTCTAATTGTTTTTGTATATTGTCCTTATCTGGTTTTGAATAACTGCACTAGCTTCATTAAATCAGATTGGCTTTGTTTATCTTTTTCTATATTCTGGAATGACTTTTATTAGATAGGAATTAACTGTCCATTGAAAGATTCATAACATCAATAATGACAGCAGCAAATATTTATTTACATCTATTCTTCTAAATGATTTATATTTATTAATTTTTTTCTTTCAACAATATAGCATGATCGATACTACTGTTATTTCCATTTTACACATAAGGAAACTGAAATATAAAAGGTTAAGTAATTTGCCTTTTGAGGTTCTTAATCTGAGGTCTACGATCCAAGGGTTCCATGGATAGAATTCAGTGCATCCAAAAATTTGGGTGGGGAAAAATTACATATTTATTTTCACTAACCTTAAACTGAATATTAGCACTTTTTCCAATTATGAATGTAGGCAAAGTAGCACAATAATATTAACAATATCTGTTACTCCTCCAATGATAGAATTTAGATATAGTTTTATATCACTTTTCAGTTGTTGCAGATATATCTCAAAATAATATTGATGCTCATCATCTTTTTGAAATTATGGTAGATATCAGAATCACTTCTAGATCTTATTTGCTGGTTTATTGCATTAATGAAGAAGCAAGATATGCATTTACTTATTTATTTATTTTGTACTTAATATTTAATAATTGTATTTCAATATAATTGTTTCTTTGCAATTTTGTATACAGTCTTTGCTTTGCATAGTTTTGTGGCAACTTATATAAAATCTGTTACCATAGTATTGTGCAAATCATAAACTGCTTGTGTTTATTTTATGAAACATATGAAAACACTATTCTGAGGTGGAGTTCATCCGCTTCACCACAAAAACAGGTTGAAATTGTCTGCATTAGATCGAAATAATTACTAGCTATGTGAGTGGTAATGTGGGTACAGAATTCTCCAGTAAAATCGTCAAGAGCTAGGCTTTTTGTGAGGAAGTCTTGGATTCATATTTCAATATATTTAAAAATTATTGATAATTTAAAATTCTGTTTTTTATTGAGCCAATTTTGCATTGCTGTATTTTGCTGAAATGAATCCATTTAATGCAAATTTTCTAGCTTATTAGTAAACAGCTATTCATAATTTTATTTTATTACATTTTACGTCTCTGTTGTGTCTATGGTTATTTACCCATTTCTCTGATTTTCTTTGTTTAGTTCTTTTTTACTTGTTTGGTTTTGTTGGACTCTGACAATTTTTTCTAAGATCTCATTTTTGTTTTTGTTAATGTTCTATAACTTTTGTCTACTTTTATTTATTTATGTCCCTATTTTGTTTATTTGTTTAGTTTTTCAAATTTCTTGAGTTGAATGATTATCATTATTTTTTATTTTCAACCCTTCTTTTGTCTGGTAAGTGTATTTCACCTAAGTTTTTAGCCCTATAATATTAGTTAAGTAATGTGTTATGTACTTGCCATCCAAATCACACAATTCATTTTCCTGTGAATGTTGCCCAGGACAGTTCTCATCTCTTAGATTTGATTTTGATAATCTTTCAAAATAATTTCTTGCTTCAATCTGGCCAGATATAAATATTTTTTGAGTAAACTTTTAAAAATATTTTTTTGAAATTCAGGAATTGAAAGTCATGCAAATAAAAACTAGAATACAATAATAAAAAATTAATGGATTTTTACCATAATTGGTTGAGATGAGGTCTCTGGCCACAGGTCACCTTGTGGCAGAACCATCTGGGCTTAATGTCTGAGTTCAGAGAGTTACATCATTGACAGGAAGAAACAAGAAATAAATTTGAGCAACATCTGTTTTCCTTCTTAGACAAATTCGTCTGTTTGGATCTCATCTTTTACAGCTGTTTTCCCTTTTGTTTTATAAACTTTAAAATTTTCTGGTTCTCATCATTCCTCTAACCTCAGCAGTATTGGATGGTGACACAGGGAGCTCCCTGGATTCCTTTGTCAGTTTATTTGACCACGAGTACCAAATCCCAGATATCACTATGACAGATGCACAAACAATATTAGATTCACCCTAAGCCAGCACACGATCAGAATGTCTAATGGTAAAGTAAACGTCTTTGTTCACTCAAAGTTTGTTCTACTTTTCACTGTGCCAAAACAAATCAAAACAAACCAAAAAACTCTCAATAATGTTGAAGAAACAATATTTTACTATGATTTTCATTTACTCTTTTGGGTGCATTTCTTGGTTAACTCAAAGATATTTTCATGTGCTTTGTGAAGTGTCAATATTTTTTGTATGAATTATCAGGAACAGAGTTGCAGATACAATGTGGGCTTTGGGAGACGGAGTTGAGGACACCAGCGCCTGCATTTCCATTGGCTACCCTGCTCTACTCTCTGCTCTTTTTTCTACCTATGTTTTAAGGTGTTACTTGAGGATGCTATTTCTCCTATCCCTGCCTGTTTCTTTAAACTAAAACAGTTTCTACAAACTATAGCTTTTTTTATAGTACTTAATGGTGTTTTCTTATATTTTCCCCAAATCATTTTTGTGCCTTTCTCCTATATGCCACCTAGCTCAAAATCTATTTGAAATCCTTAAAATGGCCAGGACAATGCTAGCAAACTGGGGTGCTTATAAATCCTCATGGAGGAGCGAAGATGAATTCAAGTAAAATAGTCTTATTTGGCAAGATAGAGATATATCAGAATTTTAGTTAAGTAAGATTTAATAGCCATACTCTGGAATATCTGGGGATTTCAGTCATGGTAGCCTTAGGAGCTGAGAACGCAATAAGAAAGCTAGAGATCAGGGGTGAAGAGCTGGCTGGCTTCTCCCTCAGGGCGCAACTGCAGTACTCTGTGGCTCTTAGTCACAGACCTAGAGGAGCCGCTGGGTAAACCCCACTGGTATAAATGTCTTCTAACTACTGTTTTATTAAAAGTCCTTTGAGTTTCAGTTAGCTATGGCATTTTGGGGGGGCATTAGTGCAAAGATTTTGTTTTGTGGTAATATTCAAGATGTCACTTTCTGATATTCTGTATTAAATGGCTTTCTCATTAAATGGCAAACAACCCATTTCTCCGGGCAGAAAACAAAAGTGTAGCAGGTAAAATGTATCATGATTAAAGAGTCAAGGCTTTTTCTCCAACAGCCATGCACATTCACTATGAATTGTTATTTCTTTATTCAGTAATTTATTCATGTATTCATCAGGTATTTAGGGAGTTATGTGTCTGGCACTAAGTTAGACAATGACATATTGGATTTTATTAATTAAAGGAAAATTAGAACTTATAAAGAAGGCACAGCAGCCTAGACATGGAGAAAGAGGGCCAAAAATAAATATATTGAGAAGAACTGTCTTGGATTTTCTTCTTTTTTTTCCCCCCAAATTCCACAAGGTAAAGACTGAGGACAATGGAAGAATTTAATGAATCCTTCCTAGAATGATCAATCTTGAGCACTTCCAAGAAGAGAAGCCATTAAAAGTAATATATTTCCTTTCTTATATTGCTTGAACTCAAGAAGCACTAAAAAAAAAACCAAATGTACTCATGTGCAGTAGGGGACTCATTGATGCTAAGGAAGGGAGATATGCCTTAATATCACTAGTACTGGCCCCCAAATTGGTGCCTGCCCTAGGGAAGGGTGTTGTGTTTAATAGCTTCAATAGACAAAGAACTAGCCGAGCTTTTATCTCACATTAGTGGAGACATCAAAAATAAAATCCAAGCTGGAGGAGCCAATTTCAGATTGGCCCGTGGAACCTGGAGCGCCTGAGCCCTGCTACCTGCTGTTCTTCTAAGAGACTTCTGTCTCTGGCTGGCCTTCAGAGTCTCAGGTTGCTTCTCCAGACCAACTGTCATAGACGTGGAGTACATGTGGAGTTCTTGGGCATACATGTGGAGTAAGGATAGAATGAATACGGGGAACAAGATCCTTCTTTTGGTTAGAGGTGGGGTTTCTTAACACCAGAAGGAGAAAATGTGAGTGTAGGAACTTATAGAAAAAGGCTCATGGATAAGGAATCCTCAGACCTCAGGGTAGAGAAGAGAGATCAAAATCTAGGGATGCCTGTAAGTGCACTTCTAACTAACTCCTTAAAAGCTTTCACTGTGGAACTCTGTGAAGGGTCAAAATTCAGATGAACTTTACATTTCTCTTTCTACTTATAATAGCCATTGATACTACCCTATGAATTTAATATACATACATACTTGTGCCAACACACTTAATTGTCTTAGGAGAACTGAAGAGACAGGGTGGCAACATAAAAGAAGTGCCGTTCTATCCCACCTCCTTCAATGGAGAGAACATATCATCCTATTAGGGGACTTGGAATTTCTTTTGGTGGCTGAGCAGTCACCACTGACAATGAGAAAAGAACTGATGAAGCTGAGAAGTGATCTTTGTCCTCAACTATTTCCTTAGTTCTGTTATTGGAATGCGGCTGGTCTTTGAAATGGGGAGAGGGCAGTTATCTATGCAATCAATTAGGAAAATTAATAAATAATTAAATTACACACTGAATAATTCAGAATCATTCATTAAAAGTCACTATCATTAACATTATAAACTGAAATAATGAGATCTTCAAACAGTACTACAAAGGGCATAATTTTAACACAAAAAAATAATCTTCAGAACATAGATGGTTAAGTACTGGCATATAGCATTTTTTTTTCTCTCTGAACATCTTTAAAAATATTATATATCTTGTGTGGAATGGTTTATGATTGAACATAAAATCTGGAAATAAGATTGAAAGGAGGACTTTTAAGTTTTTACCCTGCCGTGTGATCAGACTTTTGTTTTAGAAATCTCTCTCTGATGATAATGAAGGCAAGGACAATGATAGCCTGGTAGCAAAATCCTATATGGCACTATATAAGTTATATATGGCACTATATAAATTAAAATTGTATATCTCAGGCAACTAGCGGTGGGAATGGAGAAAATGGATATTAGCAGAAAAATGTGATTTAGTAACAAATGGTATTGTAAGAGTCTACGATTATTCTCAAGTTTCTGGCTTGGATGGCTTCATGGGTGATAGCTCCATTCACTGATAAAAGAAAAAAAAAAGAAAGGGGAGTAGATTTTAAGGAGAAGACAAACTCTATTTTGGACATATGAAAACTAAGGTGCCTAACGACGCATTCAAAGGGAAATGTCTTGTAGGTAATTGGTTACATCAGTCCAGTTGCCCCGCATACCACAGAACTCCTTAGAACTACTCCTATTTGCTACCATGACTTCAGGCAACTCATTTGGTCAGGAATTGTCATGGAGAAATAAACTCCATGGCTTTTAATCCACTGGCTCTCCACTGGGAGGTGTGATGGTGGAGTGACTGCCTGAGGCTGGGCGGGGCAGCCTGCACCTGTTTTCATTAGCTCCTCACCCCATGGGCTTTCAGGCTGCCTGATGCTTCTCCACTGACTCCACCATTACTGTTGATATCCATGAGTGACACCGGCTCTGATGGTCTCAGGAGATTCTGGGGGATAAACAAGAACAGAATTTAAATACTCCATCCCAGCTGCTCCTTCCACAGCAGTGTAGGGCCACTTTGCCACAGGCTTTCCCACTGTTCTCACCACTCCAGAGACCCTACACACAAACACACACACACACACGCACACACACACGCTAGTTCAAGATAGTCTTTTGCTTCATTCTCATAGTATTAGTATTCCAGGGCTTCTTATTCTTTTAGTGTTAGTTCCTCAGATCCATGTTTCTATCTTACTTGCATAGTTTCTCCCAGGCTGATTTTAAAGGAGTGAGCCAACAGCCCAGGCTAGTTGGCCATCTTGTCAGGATTTCAGGGCATTATCAATTAGTAATGTCCATCTCATTTGTAATTCTTCTGAAATAACAGTCACTATGATCTTTTCTGAAGATCTTTTTTTTTCTTCAGCCTTCTCATTATCTTTAACCCTACGCAGTTATTTACCCCTCAATGACAACTTTCCAGTTCTAATTCTGTACTGTCTTGGCATCTAGAAAAAAATATATATAACTAGGAACGTTCAGTGCCAGCATTCTTGTTATCATTTGTTGAAAATCAATGACATTTAAATCAAAAGTACGATATAGACCCACATATTTCCATTTAAATGAAGAGAAAGGTCAGCTTCTTTTCCTAGTGATCCTTAGTAAATTGGCATTTAAAGTGACATTGTGAGTACATGTTTTCAGAGAAATATCTTTCAAGAAATATCTTTTTCTTAGGTCCATTTCAATTTCAGAAGTTTTTCACATAGTACTTTGCAACCTGCAGTGAAAAAAAGATTTCTGAAAGTATGATTTCTACCTATTTTTATCTGCAGCATCAGTGAGAAAATTAATATAGAGATTATATATTGCAAATTTATTTCTCCATTCTTGCTGTAATGTGGCACAAAAAAATCTTTAGCCCCCCCAATTCCTTTGTATTCAAACAGCTACCTTTTTGTCAACTTCAGCTCTATAGAAGTGAGAAGAATTGGCTTGTATTTCTGAAGCATTTCTGACACTCCTGTAAAACTTGAGACATTAGTATATCTGTATTCTTGTCTGCTAATAAAAATCCTAGCTTTTGCTTTCTTTTTTCTCAAATTAGCCAAATCGACTGTATTCACCATCTATTGCTGCATAACAAACCACCCCAAATATTTGTGGCTTAAAACAACAACTATTTATTGTATCTCACAAATCTATGTGTCAGCTGGATGTCTCTGCTGATTTGGCCAGGATTGGTCTTGGCTGGGCTTCACCAAGTATCTGTAGTCAGCCAGTAGTTCGACTAGGACAGCACGGGTGACTGGATTATGTGCTGTTATCATCCAGAAGGCCAGCCCAGGTTTGTTCGCATGGTGGCAGCAAGTTTCAAAGAAAGATCTTGGAAGCATGCCTGCCTGTTGGGGCCGAGGCTCTGAATTGGCACAACATTTCCACTGTTGGTCAAAGCAAATCACAAGTCCAGCTGAAATTCAAAGGGAATTGAAATAGCCCCGTCTTGATGAGGGGATCCTCAAAGTTACGTTGGAAAGGAGCATGGTTACCAGGAGAGGAATAACTGCACCAATTTTGCAAACCACAACAATCTATTGGATGTTGTGGGTAAGAAGAGAACTGGATGGTTGTGGTGCTCACTTTCTGGCTTTTCTTCTTCCCTGGGCCTTATCCTTGTGAGCAGTTGAATTAAATGATAATCAGAGAGGTTGCCTCCCAACGTAAACATCAATTATACATCAACTATTCGGTTCTTGAATGCAGAATCTAATTTTTTTCTTCCTCCTAAGGCACCTTTCTCTGGGTTGTACACAGTGCTGATATACTGGTACAGGAATACATCTTTTTTAATAGCAAACATCTATTCTGATTGGGTTGGTATCCATTCTAATTGGTCAGTACTTATGCCATATAGAAGGTTAAAGATTTTGAATATCAGCCCTGACTGAATACACATTTATACTTGGTCATTGATTAATTAATTAAACAACTCACTAAGAAATCTGGAATTCAGCTCTGAACTGAAGGTTCAGACCCTAGGTAAAGATAGTTAGGAATCTCACTCCTTTTTGCTAAGGAATATACACTGTTACTCCTATTCCAGCAAAAGTAAGAACTGAATTCTATATGCTGAATATAGAGCTCTGGAAATTACATCCAGGCAACTCTGCGCCTAGAATATTTTACAGGAGCAAAGCTGTTTGACTCATAATACTGCACATACCAGACAATTTATATGAATGCATCAAGACTTGGCACCAAGCAAATAAAAGCTCTTACACCTATCCACTGAATTCAATTTAGCACCAGCAACATGTTCAGCTACCTATATTCATCATTTTTAATGGTGTTCCTTGTGAAGTACCTCATGGTAATTCTCTAAATGTCTCCTTCCCACAGCTGATTGGAAAGCCATTATTTTATTTTAATTAGAAAGTTGGGACTTGCACACCATCATAGGAAATCATTCTTACCTAGTAGAGATATAGAAAATTTTTCAATTAAAATTGCCTCGATTTTAGTGCTGAAGAAACATAAACATGCTTAATTAACAAATAGAGGTTTAAAACGAGCTACAGTTTGCTTTATTCTAGTAAATGTTACCTCAAGTAACTTTTCATTGTTTTCTGTTAGAAGCTCTTCCTTGTGGGGTTTAAATAAAAGAAAAAATTATGTTTTTCTTGATATAACCTTAGAGTGGTTGACCTGACTATAGTTAAAGAAACATATTTGAATTTCAAAGGCATACCCTGATTTTTCTAAGCCACAGAGCTCTCTACCTAAACTAGTCAAGTAGAATGAGTTTGTATGTGGTATCCAGAGTCTCTTTTCTCCAGCATTACTTCAACCTGTCCCTCTCTTTTCCAACTTCCTTTGAAGATATTGTGGCCACATGTTTTGTTCCGTCTTTCCCTGTCTACACCTGCTCTCAGAAAATCACTGACATGAAGAAGACATTAATATGCACTAGAACTATTTCTTCCAATGGTAGATGTGTTTCAGTCTGTATTCTGATTCATAATCTAATATCAGAGGTCCCTAACTGATGGCCTACTGCCATCATCTGGCTTCCAGATGTGTTTTTAAATATTTGAATTAGTTACTGAAGTTTAGAAATAAGGAGATTTCACAAGAAAGTCCAGATTTCTGGTAGCTCTTGAGAGATTTGAAGAACTAGCAACTCTAGGCTCGCCCTCCTGGATGGCAACAGCTGGGTGAGGCTAGAATTGGTAGATAAAATACAGGATGTCCAGTTAAATTAGAGTTTCAGTAAACAATAAATAATGTCTTAATATAAGTATGCCCCAGGCAATATGTGGGACATACTTAATATTAAACCAATAGAGATTTATCCGTTGTTTATCTGAAATTCAAATTTAACTGGTCATTGTGTATTTTTGTTTGCCAAATCTGATATGCCTATCTGAGGACGAGCAATGATTTCCCACCTTAGATGGGGCACGGTTTGCTGCAGACCCACTGGGCTCACTTCACTTCTTTATGTGGCCTGCATGACTTGTAAGCCTTTGAGGTTTTCACCACTGTCTTAAACTCAAGAACCGAGTCTCTAATAGTATTTCAGCCTTCAATTCTACAAACTGAGTGTGATTATTTCAGCCAAAATCATCCCACAACGTACCTGACACATGTGGGGGTCCTTGTGCCTTGGGCTTCTAGCTGTCCTTTCAAAGGTCTCAATAGCGGCCGCTAGACTAGGGCCTCAGCCTCTGTCTATTCTGACCCTCTTCCAGCCTTTTCAACGGTTATCCTGCCAGGATAAAATAACAGTGTGGGTCCTAGTTTTAGACCAGTGAGAGGCCTTTAAATTTTGAGGGTTTCCTTTTAAGCCTGTAATTATGCCTCTGTGAATAGATTCTAAACCTAGACTCTAGGAAAAAACATTAAGGGTAAAAAAAGTATTTATGGTATTAATAGTCATAATTGCTAAAATTTGGAGCCAATCATAATGTTTAACAATAGGGGAAGAGAAAAATAAATTGTGGTACATCTCGCTAGTGGGCTAGTTTATGCCTACTAATTCTATTTGTAAAGTGTTTAGAATCATATGGAAAATGTCAGAGTTAAGTCAAAAGAAATCCTGACGCGAAATTGTATATAGAGTATTACCATAATATGTAAAGAATCATATGTGCAGAATAAAGAACAAGTGGGTAGAAATAAATCAAAGCGATATATTGTTGGTTGTCTGTGGTTGCTGGAGTTATGGAGCATGTTTTCCTCTTCTATTTTTTATGTACTGTCTTTTCTTTTATAATATTTTTATAATGAGTATGTATTGTATTTATTTCTGCAACCACATTCTGAATTTCTAGGAATTGTTTGATTTTTTTAATATCTATAATAGGATGCTTAACTTGGATCTTCCTGTCTCAATTTTGTCTGAGGTCTGATGACAGTAGACATCAGAAGCCACAGTGAATTATAAGGTAGACCACCATGAAGGTTTTGTAAAAAGTAGGTGGCCAAACATTTGTTAGATAGTTCTTAAATCTCTTACATACATTGTGGGTATATAGAGTTGAGAAAAGAGTTTAGGAGAGAGTTTGTGGAGAGGATAGTTTGTAAACCCCCCTCCTACCCTAGGAAAGGGGTCAGAGATTTCTCTTGCCACCGTAAACCTGGTATGAAGCTTCAGTAAGACCATTAAAAGAATCGCATATAGGTGTCTTGCCATTGGAGGGATGCAGGAGACTCTTGTCCAGCTCCCATATGAGAATGTCTAAAAGCAAGTGGGCTGGTTCATTGACACAGTGGTGGAAGAAAGGAGAGATGGCTGCATGAATGACCTGTATTTTCAGAGTTTGTCAGGGTAAAGGGATCAGGAATGTTTTCTGTAGACGGATGAGGTCCATATACACCAGAGAGGATCAGCATGGAGTGGTCATAAATCCTGCCTAATAGGGCTTCCTAGAGACCTAGACAAGCCTCGGGACAAAGAAACTATAGCCAAGGATTTCTTGTACCTGCAGGAGGAGAAAGCTATGAATCGGAAAAGATTGTCTCGAGGGACCTGTTTGAGAAAGGATCCCAGAGAACCTACAAGAGTACCCATTAAAGAGCAGGCTTTGTACATTGGCAGAGTCCAGAGAGCACTTAACACCAGTTTGTGACAGTTCCAGAAAAATAAGAACTTTGCATTTTCTCTTAATTTTCCTCCTTTCTATTTTCCAACTTTGCAGGGCTCATGAACCGGAGACAGCAAAATAACATGGGGAAAGGAGTTGGTATAGAAGGAAAGACAATGATAAACCACCTTTCTAGGAGGAGGTGGAGTAGCCAAACCTTTGACTCACATTGGAAGCATTGAATATTACATGGGACTGGGCATTTTAAGTATAGAAATAAGGCTGTTTTGTGACTTGAAATGACCAAAGGTAGCAGACACTGAAGATGGTCTGCTCATATTTTCCTGGTTCTCACTGTATGTGTGCAAAATGAATCGATAGCTTCCAAGTGGAAGCACCTGCCACTCTTTACCTAAAGGCTTTTTCTGATGCCGATAACTTTCTTCACCTGCAAGCTTGGCAGAGTCGTATTGCCAAGTAGTTGATACTCATCCACTTCACCCCCATGATCAGCCCCTCATTCAATGACTAACTGATGAGAAATGATGGAGAACTATCCCAGTTTATTGGCTTCTCAGATGGGATAAACTCAAGGTACATGTTATATTGTTACATAGTGTTTCCCACTGGGATTGAGCTCCAGGTGCCTTTTGCAGTTACCTGCTCCATACAGTATCCTTTGTTGCTTCGTTCCCTTTCCTATCTCATTTTCCCACCCTTCTACCAGTGGTGGGAATTGAATTGGAATTGAATCACTGATGGCCAGATGCCGACGAAGACCCTGTTCCTGGTGGAGCTTGGAGTGATGATCATTCCTGGCATGTTGTCATATCAAAATTACTAAAATTTTAATTTATAGGGAATTGAGATTGAATATATGTAGACGGAGATACCATAGTTCATGCAATGTCTCTAGTACTTGAATAATATGGAGACAATGGTAATTATAAGACTTGAAGTATCATTGGCTATTAATTACCAGTGAAATGTTGAAAGAAGAAAAAAGGATCATTTCACGTAACTATCAACCCAAGGAATAATCACAACCTCCATGGCAGCATTTAAAGAGATACGTCAGACTCAGGTACTAATCAGACTCAGATACTAGTAGCAAGAGAAGCAGAGTAACAAAGAAGGTTGAATTCATAGTACTAGCAAATTTTCTATGCTAAAATCAAAATCCTGATAGGAGAGTAGTGGAGCACGGAGCCCTGTGCATGCATTGTTGAGAAGCTAGTAGTAGTTGGGTTGAAGGCACTTGAGAATATTGAATTCCAAAATTCTCCTGAATGCTATGAGCCAACATAAATGACCTCTTTCCCCTTGATAAAAGAGCATGGCTTCTTAATGTCTGAATATTGTGCAAAGACTTCACCTGAAGCCAAGTTTTGACAAGATGATGCTTCCCTGCCTCTAAATCTGCCCTTAAATCCCCTCATTTCTTCCAAACCAATAACTAGGGTAAAATCTTATCAAGGAAGTATTGGCTCAGCAGAGAAGTAATGACCTGAGTAGAGAAGTACTGTCCCTGCTACAGAATGAGATTATAGATTAAAAGAGCTACAGATCCAGCTAACATATGCTGACAAGAACCAGGAGAACATATCTGAGAATAGATTTTAATGGTACCAGACCCCAGGTAATGCAGAATACAAGAGAAGTTAAAGTCTATTGAGATGAGGACACCCTCTCATGACTCAGGATTCAAAGGAAGGAGAATTGGAGCCTATCTCATTCCATTTCTGGCATTTCTCTTTGAAGTTTGGAAACAAAAATGGCTTACAATAAATGAGGTAGTGCTGTGGAATTGCCTTATAGAAGTATTGATAAAGTGGTCAAAAGTCTCAGAGAATAGAAATATTATAATTGATTAATGATGTTAGACCAGAGAACACACAGTTGACTATGTGCTTTGGCAGATCCCACGTGATACATTCTTCCCAAAAGCAATATGAATACATCAGTGAAGGGGACACATGTATTGTTGAGAAGCTAGTAGTAGAATGCTATGGATCTATCAGTGAGAATGATAGGAATACCACATAGTAGAGGTAAGGTGATGGCACTTAATAGTCAGAATCATAGTGAACTACAGTATGAGGGAGCATGGAAAGAATTGGCAATCAGAGATCCTTGATCGCCAAGAATTTATGGATTTGGCTTGTAGATCATGATGATCCTAAGTTTGAGATAGTTGAGGATACTACTTGCCTTATATGACAGAAAAGATGAAGAACAAGGAAGAGAAAGTTAATGTCAATCACCATAGTGAAAGATTATAATTCTTTTCCTAGGTTCCAGACTTGACCCAGTTCTCAAACCCAGAGCCCATAGAATGAAAGGGAGACTAGTCCCTTTGGGAAAAGACTCTACAATCCCATGGCATGTGTTAGCTATTACCTCAATACTTCTGCATAGTGATTTATGGCCATTTTCCAGAATAAGTTGGCTTTTGGGAAAAGGCAGTATCCGAATAATTTGATGATGTTTGGAGTCAAGATCTAAGCTGACATTGATTCAGGGGACGTTGATTCCTCCCCTCCCTCTTTAAAATGAGAGCATATGGAGGCTCTGTAATAGTGAAGTCTTAGTGCAAGCTCAATTCACAGAGATCTAGTGGGTCTAGGGACCAAACTTCAGGTCATTTCCTTCATCTCTGAGTGCATAATTGGAATGGTTATAGGTAGCAGCCAGCATAACATTCATATTGGTTCTATGAACTGTGGAAAGGAGTTATCATGGTAGGAAAGTAAAAGTGGAAGCACCTGAAAGTAACCCTACCCTAATTCTGACCATGATAGTAAATCAAAACCAATACTGAGTTTCATTTAGAAAAGATTTGGCTATAATTAGTGTCACTTTCACAGACTCTGACAGTATAAAGGTTGTGGTACCTACCTTATCTCCATTTAATTCACCAGCTCAGTTCCTTCAAAAACCAAATGTATCATGGCAGAGAATGGTGGAATACCATAAAGTTAACCAAAGTGTTACCCAGGTTGCAGTCGCTGTGGTAGGTATGGCATCTCTACTAAAATAGATCAATACTGCCTCTGGAACTTGGAATGTGGCTATAGATCCGACAAATGCATTTATTTCCCCAATCTGTATCAAGAAAAAAGATCAAAAGTTTTCGGGGCCAGCCCCGTGGCTTAGCGGTTAAGTGAGCGCGCTCCACTGCTGGCGACCCGGGTTCGGATCCCGGGCACGCACCGACGCACCGCTTCTCCGGTCATGCTGAGGCCGTGTCCCACATACAGCAACTACAAGGATGTGCAGCTATGACATACAACTATCTGCTGGGGCTTTGGGGGGAAAAATAAATAAATAAAATCTTTAAAAAAAAAAAAAAAGTTTTCATTCATCTGTGATAGACAGCTGCACGCATTCACAATCTTGCCCCAGGGTTATGTTAACTACCTGCTCTGCCACAGTATAGTCCAAAAGGATGATAATTATCTGGGCTTTCCACAGACTTGTTTGTCCACTATATTGATATCATTGTGTTAATCAGACCTCAAAATGGTTCTTGAATTTGTTTCCTCTTATCCAACCCTATTATCACTCTCCTAGTTCACTCCTTTGTTGTAGATATTGCAATATTCTCTTAGCTAACCCGTCAAACTCTAGTCTGTCCCCTACTCCAGTGGTTCTCAACAGTGTCCCTTTAGGGGACAGACATTAGGCAATGTTTGGAGACATTTTTGGTTGTCACAATGAAGGGATGCTAGTGGCATCTAGTTGGTACAGTACAAGGATGCTATTAAACATCCTACGATGCACAGGGCAGTCCCCTGCATCAAAGAACTGTCCAGCCCAAAAAGTCAACAATTCCATGGTTAAGAAACAATGCCCCGGGGCCGGCCCCGTGGCTTAGCAGTTAAGTGCGCCCGCTCCACTACTGGCGGCCCGGGTTCGGATCCCAAACGCGCACTGACGCACAGCTTGTCCAACCATGCTGAGGCCGCGTCCCACATACAGCAACTAGAAGGATGTGCAACTATGACATACAACTACCTACTGGGGCTTTGGGGAGAAAAAGGGAAAAAAAGGAAGAGGATTGGCAATAGATGTTAGCTCAGGGCCGGTCTTCCTCAGCAAAAAGTGGAGGATTGGCATGGATGTTAGCTCAGGGCTGATCTTCCTCACAAAAAAAGAAAAAGAAAAAGAAACAATGCCCTTCTCAATCTACTTTTAGTACTGCAATCAAGTGTCAAGGTCTGTGAAGCGTATGAGATTTTACCCTTACTTGCAAGCTAATAAGTTAAGCTACCACAATTGTTTGGATGTTGGCAGAAGACTCCAGAGTCAGAGACAAAGGAATTTATTCCCTATTGCCCAGCAAACAATGAGCATCGGTATATGTGTATCAATTCTTCCTACCCTCAAATCCACCAGAGTGATACAATGGGCCTGGATGAATGCTATCCATGCAGTGGCTTTACCTCTCAGTTGAGGAACCCAGGAACCTAGTAGTTTTGGACCAAGAAACACTGAATGTAGCAAGAAGCAAACAAGCCAGCCCCTTTTCTCTCCTGGGATGTGAGCAGTTACACAGTAGATATACTGTAGTCACCTTGACTTACTTATTTGCCTATGTGACTAACTACAGAAATTGCTCAGTATCTGGAGATGGATAAGCCTTGCAATCTGGTAGAATTAACAAGAATGCAAGGTGGCTCAGAGACTGTGATGGATTGTCTTTAATCCACTGCTTTTACAGTGTCAATTCAGTCTACTTCATATGGCAACACAGGACCCTTTGTGACTTGCCTTCTAACTCAACTTCCACTTCTTAACCCAAACTTTAAATATTAGTAATAATAACTTAAAGTTATGTTATTTTACCACGTTATACCATTTTATTCCTCTTTTGGCTCATCCTTATCCACTCAGATACATTATCCTTATCTTTCAGGACTCAGTTCAGGAATCCTCTACTCCTGGAAGCCTTTCCTAAACTTCCTGATTGGATTCAACGTTTCTCTTCTGACTCTGATAGTACTTAAAATCTAACTATTTCCATCATTTGTCGTTGAATTTAAGGTCTATGAGGCAGGACTAGGTCCTATTTCCTGTGTATTCCTGGCATTCAAACAGTACCTGCCACATGATGGACATGTAAACATAGTTCCTCTCTATTTTTAAATTTATTGGTATCGTTATTATTATTACCACTACTACTATACTCAACGGTATCTTCTTGCTGTTATATTCATGATATCCTCTTACTAGATGAACTCACTCCATCTAATTTTCCTTGCTTTCCATACACTCTTTTTCCACACACCCCCCCCCCCCGCCACCCTCAACACACACAGAGTATAGAATAAATTTTGATAACATCTAGCTGGAACTCACATGCCCCAAATCTTGAGCTATCTCTCTATTGCCATTATATATTTGCAAAGGAGATATGCGGAGAACAAGGCAAACCCATGCACGTTCTTGGATTCCAGCTGGGCCTTTGCATCCCAAATCCTGACCTGGATTAAACCATGTGGAGCATTGCCTAGTCTTGTTCTCCAAGCATACTCCTGTGTCCTGGGGCATGGAGTGCCCATGGTAGACGCTTGGACAGGCATTGGGTGGTCTAGGTCCCTCCTTGACTCCATTTCTCTCACATTATTTCTGCCGATTTCTCTCGTGCTACAGTAAAGACATGACTGTTATACTTAATGTATAGCTGCCATCACTAAAGAGTGACGATGGAACAGATGAGGATTGAAGAGTTATTTTATCAAGACTTTATTTTCTTTTCGCTTTCAAGTTGATGTGTTCATTGCCTACAATTGTTTAAGAATTGCAAAATAGCATGTTAATTCACCCTCCTAACTACCCCATTAATTTAAAGTGCTATGCAGCACTGTGGAATTTTTAAATTGCTTTTAGTTTTTAGTTCTGAGTTTGACTTAGCAAAAACTAAGAAGCAAATGGAACCTGATAAGCTCTTAACAAATTAACACGGCCCCTGTGGGTATGCAATAAATTCAGATGCACAAAAACGATTACAGATTCGATGCAGATTGTATTCTTTCCGATTTTGGTAGTACTGTAACTGCTATAACGGGAGCACCATGTTAGTCTTCTCTTAGCATTTTACTTTCCTTAAAAGTCCACCTAAACTAATGCTGGTGAGTGATACCATATGGGATGGGTTTATTCACATTTTAATTCAGCCATGAAACAGCTTCAGCCAGATGTGCATTATGTACCTTTCAAATCTATATCCCTTCCCTGTCCTTCAACCAGTGAGAATGACATTGTTCAATGAATATGAGCTAACATGCATTCCAGGTCCAGATTTTGTCTCTACTCTAAAGCTGCAATATAGATCATAGCTTTGAGGAATTGGATCAAGTTAAAAAAAAAAGAAAAATTGTAATAAAAATGTGTGCAGTTACTTTTTTTTTCAAAGAACAGAACTTTTGCTCTGCCCTCAATAAGATAAAACAACAGTCACAACTGTCAGGACAAAGTTTAATTGCATTGCCATTTGATACTCATGTTCAGTTTCCTATTGAGAAGAATCATCCCTATACATAATGGAAGATAAATTAGATTAAGAGAGACAATATAATTGCCAAAAACTTAAAGATATAAATTTTATTTTCATTACCAAAGCTAAATATTTCTGGAAACTTGGATCAAACATTTGGATCTTCCTAGTCCAAAGCTGAATTGAAATGATACTGCTGTGCTTTTGGAAGTAGCCAAATTAAACCCTCTATTTCATTCTCATCACCATTATCCATTCAAGCGAGTGCCTTCCTACAATATCTATTTCTCAATACTCCTTAAGGCAGTAGCAGAAACAGTGCACCTATTTAAGTATCTCTGAGATATCTTCTCAATATATATAAATCCAACAAATTCCATACTACTAGTACATCCACTACTTGTCAGATTCTGGTTATCATATGTAATTCCTGTGAGGTCAGGAATAACACTTCCCTTTCATGAATCAGAAAACAGGTTAAGAGGGTTAAGGCTATGTCCAAAGTCATGCAACTAATATATATAGCAGATCCAGCTCAAATTAGTAGAGTTGAGTTCTTTTATTACTTTTCTAAAATTTTTTATCTTGGTAAAATATACATAAATTTACTATTTTAACCATTTTTAAGTGTACAGTTCTGTGGCATTAAGTACATTCACATTGTTCTGCAATAATCACCATCATCCATCTCCAGAACTTTTTCAAGGAAGGAGGTGCCTTCCTACTATGTCTTTCTTATCTTGATCATTCATTCATTCATTCATTCATTTATTCTTGATGCTACAACATTGAGTCAAAATGAACATTACCCCTGGGCTCATGGAGCTTCATTTTCCTGGAATTGATTCAGAATAATTTATCATTACACAAATATTGGTTAGCTCTTTATTTGTAAGACAGTATGAGACACTCTGAAAGACCCTAGACATCCAAGTTTGGTAGATAGATATTAATTACAGTAACATGTAAGTAAGTATGAACTTATAATGAGATAAGTGCTATGAAGGAAGAAGAGGTGCACTAGGACCATGAGACGATAAAATAAGGGGATTTGATTTAGCATGGAGGTAGGTGTAGTTTCTCTGTTGAAGTAATTTTTGAGGTGAGAGCTGAAGGAGAAGCATGTGAGGCAGGAGGGTGTGGATAGGAAGATCTGTAAAAAGGAGATGCATGTGCAAAGCTACAAAGGAAGGAGGACAGAATATTCTAAGGACCTGAGAGAAAATCGTTGTGGCTAGAGTCCAGAGAGGGAGCTTTCTGTGATATGAGCAGTTGGGGGTTAGACCACAAGTATCTTGAGATTCATGATAAAGAGTTAGTCCTTTAAGGGTAAGTGGAAGCCTTTGAAGTGTTTTAAACAGCAGAGTAATATAATCAGATTTGCATTAGGAAAAAATGACATTGGCTGCTTGTGCAAAACAGATCGCATGGAAGGCAGTCCAAGTAGGTGTTGGAAGACCAGTTAACAGACTCTTGAAGTAGCTCAGGTGACAGTAATGGTGGCTTGGATTCTAGTAGAGGCAGCGGAAATGGCAAGAAGTAGAATGGAAAGAATTAGTTACTGGGAAGTAATGATATGTCCAGCGAACGTGTTAGTTTTCATACTGTCCATTTGAGGTTCTTCAGGGACAGGAACTATGGCTGCTTAAACTTTGTTTTTATAATATTCAATATAATTACATTTAGGACTTTAATAGCTGTCTCTGATCATAAAATCATAGGCTTATAAAGACCCTGAATAGTTGTTCTACTTTGTTGCCTTTCCTTAGGGTAGGAAAATACAGTTTCTATTAATGGTATTTTTTTTTTAAATTTTTTGTTTATTGCAGTAACATTGGTTTACAACATTGTAAAAATTTAAGGTGTACATCACTACACCTCCACTTCTGCACAGATTACATCATGTTCACCACCAAAACACCAACTACAACCCATCACCACACACATGTACCGAACCGTCCCCTTCACCCCGGTCCCCCCCCCCCCCCCGCCGGCAACCACCAATCCAATCTCTGTCCCTATGTGTTTGTTTATTGTTGTTATTATCTACTAATGGTATTTTTTACTCTTCTGGTAATCTAGATAAGGGGGTTTTGGATTAATTTTGGACTCCCTCTCATTAAAACTTCCTGCAATCTAATCGACTGTGAGAAAACCCACTGGTATTTTCGTATCCTCCCCTATAACTTGATTGTGCGTGCTCTTTGTGACCCAACTGGATTGTTTCTAATAGCTTCTGTGTCAGCTTGTTTGACTGCAACTTTAGAGTGGTTTAACCAAACAGAAGTTAATTTTTTTAAATCACATAACAAGAAGTCTACAGGTAATGTGATTGTTGATTTTGTTAACTTTGTGTGCCTACGTATAAATACCCCAATCAGATCAATGTCTCAAGGATGTCCAAGCTAAGGTTTCTATTATTCTCTTGGCCTTTTTCACCTGAGGCCACATTATGGTTCCATCCTGGCAGGAAGGGAAAAGAGGTATAAGAAGACAGTGACAACTCTATCAGGAGGGCTAAGGATTTTCCAGATCTCCTAAGAGAACTCCTCTTTTGTCTCACTGGGCAGGATTGTCACATGATTTCTCCTATGTGAAAAGGAGCCTTGGAAGGAGTGTTTTTTAGCTCACAATCCTTTATAGTTAAGGAAGTCTAAGGAAAAGGAGATTGGAATGGGTGTTGAGACAGCCAAACTACAGTATCTACCACAGTTTCCTAAATAGTATTTGTTTTTTTCTTTTTCTTTTTTTTAATTTTTTGTTTATTGCAGTAACATTGGTTTATGACATTGTAAAAATTTCAGGTGTACATCATTGTACTTCTATCTCTGCATAGATTACATCATGTTCACTGCCAAAATACTAATTACAACCCATCACCACACACATGTACCAAATTATCCCTTTCACCCTCCTCCCTCCCCCCTTCCCCCTGGTAACCACCAATCCAATCTCTGTCCCTATGTGTTTGTTTATTGTTGTTATTATCTACTACTTAATGAAGGAAATCATACGGTATTTGACCTTCTCCCTCTGACTTATTTCACTTTGCATTATACCCTCAATGTCCATCCATGTTCTGATTCTTTGTCCTCTTAACTTTGCTACCCACCTACACTTCCCAATACAATGCCGAGTCTTATCAAATTAAGCTTTGTAAAACATCACTTTGGTCATATAATTTCCCATGTACCACAGGAAAAAACAATGCTTATTAATCTGGCATTCAAGGATCTTTATAGCTTGGTCCCAAGCTACATTTTAAATTTCATCTCCAACTATTCTCATGCGTAAATGCTCTACTCCAACCAATATCTGTCATGTTACTGTCTCATGTCCTGTGTTTTCCTAGTTTAATTCTGTTTTACATAATCTTTGCCCTACACGGAATTCCCTCTTTCCTCCATTTATTCATTCATCTCGCATACATGTTCCATTTTAAAATTTGCCAGATTCTTTCCTCCTCCTCCATCAGTAATGACCCCTGCCTTTTAATTCTTATATGTATTCACTCATTTGCCTTTTGTTTATACCCTAGTTTTATTAATTATTTTATGCAGTCTACCAATTAGACTCCAATTCTGTGAGGGCAAGGTCTATGTCTTTTGCCTTTTCTTGTGCCCTTATTATATTACATTGTATTATACTATATTATATTACACAGCAGGAGCAGAACACATATTTGGGGGTTGATAGACCATGTTGAAACAATTTCAGACAGGCAAATTATTTTTATTTTAAAATCTTTCCAGTAGTACATCAGAGTTTAACTACTTCTACTGTAAAGAAATCTCTCTTTAGGTTTGACCAATTTTCTCCATATGTGCCCCCAAATCAAGATAAACAGCTATATTATACTAGGTTATTTTAATATTAATTTACAACTATAAATGTTTTCCTTTTCAACATCTGATTGACTGTGTACAGGATCAGCATTTCATATTTATATTGAATTTTCTTCCTCATATAGTCTTATTTCCTTAATCATTTGCACATTTGATAACAAAATTGACTGTTATTACATATACAAGCTTCACAAAACAGAATTCACCTCATGACCTTTTCTTATTGTGATTTAATAGTTTGGATGGTATAAATTGATATAATTATGTTGGAAAACAGCAGAGACAAACAAATCATATGATCTCATAATGTATACAGTGATCTGGGAGCTGAGAGTACATTTTTAAATTTATTTATATTTTGGGGGATACCTCCCAAAGACTCCATTATGATGAATTGACTAAGATTTCAGTGAAAATGTTTACAGTGTTTCAGAAGAACAAGAGCATTTACTACTGTAGGTTTTCAGACTAGACAAATTTAATTGGGGTAGCCAAGAGGCAAGTAGATGAAGAAAAGATCTTCTTGCCCATTCATTTTCCACTTGCCAGCTTCATTTCAAATACAGCAACTGCTTTCTGGATCAATTACAGGTGTCTGGAAATAAGCAATAATACACTATTTCTGTAACATTACAATGTGGTGAATTGCATCAGGGACTAGGACAGTGGGAGTGGTATCAAACAGATACCTGATTTGTGAAAGGAGTTATCTTGAAACAGGCATTTTCTGAAATAAGTCGCCTAACACTGATGTGTTAACCTCTACGTAGCAGACAAAGCGTTTTCAATCTTATGTTGACACAGTGGTATTTGCAATCCAAATATTTGTAACAAATACAATCTAAATAATTTTTTTGGTTTTTATTTTCTTTGTATTTTATTAGGTTTGCTGGTTAGTTTGTTTCATCGGCACACCAGTTTCTGTGGCTTATACAAAGGTTGCAGGATGTAGCTTATAAAATTCAGAATAAGATATCTGGGTGTGAATCTTGTATCCATTATTTGTTAGTGTGGGCTAATTAATCTCTCTGAATCTTGGTTTACTTATTTATAATCACAGCATGGCTATGAACATTAAATACAAAAATTATCTGTTTATGAATAAAATAGTATGTGTAATAATTGATGCTTAATAAATATTAGAATCTTTTTTCCCTAGCGACTCATGTTTACAATCCACTAAGTACTTTTCTAATGGTCACTTCAGTGACCCACATGGCCCAGGTTTAGCATCGTTAGAAAACAAACACCAGTACATGAAAAAGGTAATTGTAACATGATACCAATTTAACTTGTATCTCTCAAATAGCTCCAAATTTCAGTCAAGTTTATGTCTCACAAAAATATGTCTAAAAATCACCCTATTTTCCTCTCTTTATTTGCTCACAGTGTACAGGTTCTGATAAGCCTCTCATTTTCGGAATCTTTCACCCTTTCTCTCCAAAAAAATTGCCATGAACTTCAACTCATGCAGATTTTGTCTTGATTTTCCTCCTGCCTTGTTAGTCTTGTTTCTCTCCACTCATTCTTTCAAGTCCCTATGTGAAATTTGGGACAATGGGCTGGGAAAGGTATGTTTTCTTGGGGGATGGGAGAGGGTTAAGGAAGGAAAGAACAATATAAGAGAAATAGAAGAACATTCACATTTCAATACGTCTTTTTTGGCCCTTGTCACAAGTGAATGGACTACATATTTTAAAATTATTTTATTATAAAGACAAAGTTTGGTCTTGGGTTATCAACTTTGTCTTGAAGCTCAAAATAGATTTTTCTTATAATTTAGATTTGAATACAAAGCTATTAATAAATCCTATTTCTTAGAAATTAAAAAAGTTGTTTTGAAGATTTTTCATGTCTGCCTCATTGAGAAATCAAGGATACTCTTCTATATACATTTCACTCTTTCTATTCTTTCCAACATTGTCGTTCAAAAGTGTGTCCTGTCCAGATTTATTCTATTCATAAAAATTATGGAAAATTTCCCTCATTTTATATTTGTCTGGCATTTTGAAGTAGTGATTCAACAATCGAAAATCACTTACTGAGCTCCAGATGTATGTTAGGGCTGAGTCATTTCCTGGAGACAGTCAAACAAGATAGAAGTTCTATTCTTAAGGCAAGTGATAGTAAACTCTGTGTTGTCCTAAGCTCTATATAAGAGGGTGCACTCTATGAGAAGTTACAGTTCCTAGATGACTCGTGATACATACTCAATTATATTGATTTGTGCCACATTCTGGTAGTAATGGGTGCTTCTTATGGGAAACCAAAAAATTGAAGGATGAAAAAATATCCTCCTTCCCCCAAAAAGTCAAATACATTTTGTCATATTTTTGTAGAGAGTTAAGACATTGGAAGGGACATAGTTGTCAGGGAGGAATTGAGAAAAGTGTTCTAAAAGGCAAGAATAATCTAAACAGGGTGACTGGAAAAAAGGACATGTCTAGTGGCTTTTAGGAGGTAGGAGCCAAACTACTCTTTTCTTAAGAGAGAAACATATACTTCCTTTGGCAGACACACAGCTCTACATGAATTGGAACTTATCTAAGAGAAAAAGGGAGTTAAGAAAGGAGAATACAGTTAATAGAACATTTAATTATGAAAATATTAGTAGTTAATTTTGAGGGCTCATGATTCATTATTGACCCAACAATTATTTATTGAATATCTACTATGTGCCATATATTGTGTCAGATGCTAAGAATACAGCAATAAAAAGATAGACCCCTCTCTGATCTTTGGGAGCTTTCAGCCTAGAAATAAATAAAATTGTGTATTTTTATGATTTCTCTAAGTGTTTAATGTCTGCAAAAGGTTCTGTAAGCACTTGTGAAATATTCAATGCGTAAGACCTGAATGTCACTCAAAACTTATTTGCTGAAAAAAGACACAGTTCCTGATTTTAAGAAACAAACAAAAACCTAATAGGAACTCACATTTATTGAGCCCTTGCTGTGTGCTAAGCAGTGCTTCATGCTTTATGTTGATTTTTTAAAAAATTGAATCCTTGCTATGACTCTGTGAATTAAGTACTGTTCTTATAGATGAGGAAACAAGTTTAGAGATGTTAAGTAAGTTGGTCTTAAGATTCTATAGCTACTAAGTGGCAGACCTAAGATTGGAAAGGAGCAACTGCAGATTCTTCTCTCAGCCACTATGTTACATTCGATTGTACTGCCTCCCTGATATGGTTGGAAGATTCCCAGGATATGATAGTCCTGTATGCATTTACTCTCTGTTGCTGGTATTGAGACTTCAATAGAACAATTTGAGAAGCCTTGAATACAGGAACTGATTTAGTCATCACACCAATTCTGTGAAAGTTTTCTTATAATAATTTATGCCAGACTAGGTCGTCAGTCATTAAATGGGACAGAGCAAGATCTACTTTCTGAATTGGCATTTTGTCTCAATCAAAGATCACAAATCTACCACTCTCTGCCTGTCAGAGTTCGCGGTGGAAGTTAGACTTCTGGGGTAAGACCTTAAATTCTCAGTGAAAAAATAAGTTTAGTTGTTTGGGGTTGTTTAAATCACTTGTTATCAAGTATTTTCCAATAATTTGTTGAACAAATTCTACTCAGTATCCTGCTCATTAAATTGTTTGGATCATCTTTTACTTGTCAGATACTGTCTTAGGTACTTGGAAATACCACAATGAAAACAGCATCTATGTTCTTATGGAACTATATTTTAGGGGAGAGGGGTAAGGAGACAAAAATAAATTATCTATCTATCTATCTACCTATCTAGCTAGCTAGCTAGTAGGTGATGATAAATGGTAAGAAGAAAATGAAAGTAGAATGAGAGAAGAAAGGTGAAGGAGAGTGCAGTTAATAGGTGGATTAGGAAGGGCCTCTCGGATGAGGTGGCATTTGAGCATATATTTGAGGTAAATGAGAGATAGCTGTGAGGATATCTGAGAAGAGCCTTTACCTCAAGGAGACTGGGACAACTGTATGCTGAGTGTGGGAATGCTGAAAGGGATGAGGACGGGAAAAGCATTAGGGTGTAAAGAGTCTGAGAGAGAATTTGACTGTTGCCAATTTGCACACACACAACAGCGATTTGCATTCATGTCCCTTTGGAATATTTGTCAATTATATTCTCTATAATTACAATAAAATAATTGTTCCATAGAAAGACTTCATTATTTCCTTCTAGTTAGAGGGTTGATTGGTCCCCCGACTTTTGAAAGCTGCTGTGTAAGAAGTGCAGCATCCACTGGACTTTTCTTTTGTGGATGTGAGTCCTCCACAGTAATGCGTGCTAGCTGTGAACTCTTTATTTCTATATGCCTTTCTTTGTTCTTTTATTACACATTTTACCTCTTCGTATTATTTACTGATGTCTGTGGTTGCAGATTTTGTATTGTGCTGTCTTGTAGATGAATAGCAGAAGTAGATTTCTAAAATCCTAGTCTGCTGAAAGGTGTTAGAACTTAGAGTTTTTTAACCTGGAGGAATTTTTAAATGACCTGATAAGCCATTGTATCTTCAGACTGTTCTGAATAAGTGAAACCTTTTTTTAAAAATTTTATTTTTCCAACCATGGCACGATTCATCACTAATAAACTAGTCTCGTATTAGAAAATGAATGATGTTTCAACTATTAGTCACGGGTGGTTTATGAATACTGCAGCCAGTAAATAGTCCTTCCTCCTTTAAAAAAAAGATATGGATGAGATTATATTTGAGACGCGAGAGGCACTTTTTTTTTCAAATGCTAAGCACTGAAGCTCATTAGAATATCATTTTAAGAGGTAAAAAGTGGGAAAGTACCTTGGCAAAAGAATATAAGCATATAGGAATGGTACAGTTGGCATTGAAAACTATTACTAAATGATTTAGGAATCTTGTAAAATAATAACAATTATTTCATTAAAATAGCTGAATTCAGAAGACCAATGCTACCATTTTGCCTGTACTTGTATTTGAATGGGCGAGCAACCTTCTAAGACTGGTTTTTAATTTACAGTGTGGATGATGCCGAAGTACGCAATCAGATTAGCCCCATTTATGATGGTAAATCACAAGCGTAAGTAGAGTGTAAATTCGCCAGATATATTAAAACAAGCCATAGAAGTGATTTCATGCCTGTCTGAATCTGATTAATTTATTTGTGTATACACATGCACGATTCAGGCACAGAGCTTATCCTTAGTTCATGAGAGAAATGGCTCCATTTGGAACAGTGATATTTCTGGTCAAAGTTTGAATTCTTTTGATACCAGATTTTATTATTCCGTTTGACTTTGAGAAGCAAGTGATAAAAACACTTTTTTCAAAATAATTAAGATCAATGATCTTTTGTCCACTTCATTTGATTATGATTACGAATTTAGCACATCAAACAACACACGTTAAAATTATTCTGGATTTATTTTGATGGTCTTTTTTTTAATGATCATAAGATGTTTTTGAACAAAAGTATCTACAAGCTACATACTTTTTTGTAGGTTGCTCTGGAGACGTTTTATTTTTAATTAAACTTGTCTTAATCTGTATTCAAATATACATATTTTATTATATACAATATATTGTATAAAATATACAAAATATTTTATTATATATACAAAATAGACAGTATATTTTATTATATAATATAATATCAACTACATTAGAAAGAACTTTGTCAATTAGACAATAAATAGTAATCCAAAATTTTCTGTGTGCCAAAAAAAAGAAAGCAAACCTTGCCTTTGGTACAGAGTTACAAAGGAGTCATAGCTGTACTTTAATTGAAATCTCTATCTGAAGGAACAAAACACCGATTAGAAAGTAAAAATCAAAATAAGAGGATAATGAGATAAGAAGAAATGTATATTGGAGTATTATAGGTAAAGCTTTATTAGAAAATAAAAGCTTATCTTTGTCTTATTGAAAGATATAATAGACAAAATGAAGGCACTTTTAGAAAATATTTTTGTTTCTTTTGAAAGGTAATATGCCCATAATAAATAATTCAAACAGTAACAAAATGAAAAAATTAAAAGCAAGTAATCTTCCCACAGCTGCCCTAGGTCTTCCAGACTCTCTCTCAGAGGTAATCCTTGCAACAGTTTGAGTACATCATTCTAGAAATGTTTTACACAAATGCAAGCGAATAAATGTATACAAATATGTGATTTGGACACATACAGATGCGCATTTGCCTTAGACAACGTTTTGTAGCTTGAGTTACTTATTCATGTAACTTAGAGGTAATTCCATTCTTGCACTTAGAAATATGCTTCATTCTTTTTCTTTTGCTTTGTTTTAATTTTATTTGTTTGAGCAGATAATAGAAACAATGTCACAAAATTCAAAAATCACAAAATTATAAAGCTTAAAGTTAGATGCCTATCCTCTAGCCACCCAGTCCTATTCATTAGCAACAACCATGTGACCAATTTCTTAACTATCTTTCCAGAAATTGCCAGCTATTCCATTTAGTTACAAATACATATAACACCCCCCCACACACACATGCTGAAGGTTGTGTAATATACAAACTGCTCTGCACTTATTAAAAATAGAACAAAACAAGCTGTCTTGGAGAGGGTTCCATTTCCGCTGCTTAATATTTTTTCACAACTGCACGAAATTCCGTGTTATAGACGTACCAAAAATTATTTACTCAGTCCCTTTCAATGGAAATTTTAATTTCCCATCTTTTATTATTATACACAAGACTACAGTGCATACTTTAAACTATACAGTAGAGCATATGTAAGAGTATACATTAGAATATACTTCTAGAAATGGAATTTCTGGAACAAAGGCTTATGCAAATACAGTTTTTATAGATGATATCAAATTGGTCTCCACAGCTGCTGTACAAATTTGCATTTCTACCAGCAAAGTACAAGGATGCTTCTTTCTCCACACCCTTTACAGCATAATCTTTAGAACATTTCTTCTTTTCTGACCTAAATGATTTAAAAAATTTTTTTCAAAGAACCTCATTGTGGCTTTTATTTCCTATTTCCCTTTTTTATGAGTGAGGTTGAGTATCTTTCCACATTTTTAGGCCAATTGCTTTTCCATTTCTGTGAACTCTCCTCCTATACTTTTCCCACGTTTCAATTGAGCTGTTGCTCTTTTTCTTATTGGTGAAAATATTATATACGGAGTTAATTTACTGGGTGTCTATGATATAACTATATATATTTTTTCCAAGTGTGTCATGTGTTTTTTAACTTTGCTTATTGTATTTTTTTTCCAGTCACACATTTTTTTATGCATTTACTAACCTTTATTTTATGGCTTCTGCTCGGGGTTTGGGTTATTTAATAATCTGAAATTTAATTTGTAATCAAATGTGATATAGGAATCCATTTTTCCCCTCACATAGTCAGCCAGTTGTCCCAACACTATTTGTTGCAGATTAATTAATTTTTAATGTAAATTTGAAATGTCAACTTTTATCAAATTCTAAATTCTCAGATATATTGGGTACTATCTCTGGATTTCTATTTTATTCCTTTGAAATTTCAGTCCTTTCATGAGTCAATGCCACATTTATTTCGTCTGCTGAATAATATTTAATATCTGGTAAAGCTAGACCTCTCATTGCCTTTTCAGATTTCTTGGCTCTTCTTGTATGTATATTTTTCCAGAACTTTTGAATTGACTCATCTAATTTAAAGAAAAAGATAAATAGCTAGATATAGACATTAATGCAGACATAATAGACACTGATATTTGGGGGTATTGAATTATATTTATTGATTAATTTGGGAAACATTGACAATTTTTAGATTTAAGTGTTTCTATCAAAGAATAAGCTATGCTTTTCATTTTTTGTCTGTGTTTATGTTTTATCTCTGTTTATGTTTATGTTTTTTATTTTAATGATAATAAAAATATCTATTACAAGTTTTTGTAATAGATATTTTTAAACAAAATTCTTGTTTATTCTCAGATGTTTTATCTTTTTGGTGTATTTTAGACATTTTTTTAAATTGTATTTTCTAATTGATTTTATGTATTTGCAAATCATCAATGCCACATTATTAGATTCTTTGTTATTATTATTTGTAAGGGTATTTATTATTGTTATTTTTAGTCATGGTAGTACTAGGTGTAGTAATGATAAAAATATTGATTCTCTAGGTTTATCTAAGAAATCCAGTAACATTTGTAAATAATGGTAATCTTTATCCTTTTTCTGTTTCCCATTATCCTTTCATATATATATATTTTTTGTTGTTTGTTTTTTTATCTGTCTACATATTTCCTTTTTGGCTTAAGAATTGTTTAGAGAGACTATAAAGCATTCCTTGTATGCTTGTTTATGTCTAGGTGTTATTTGTTTCTACTTTAGTTGCATTATGCTCAGAGGATCTTGTTAGTATTATTTTTATTTTGAAATCTATGGAGAGTTTTGTGGGGCTTAATATATGGCCATTTTTACAAATGATCTTGGAGAAACTGAAAGGAAAGTATATTCCTTGTTTTCAGATTTAACTTATTGAGTATGCTCTTTAGGTCTTTACATATTTGCTTGGGTTTGTTCACATGATCTGTCACGTACTGAAAAAATACTTAATATTATCTTTTTCATTATTTCTTCTTGTATTTCCCGATGTTCTTGTGCAAAAATATTGATGCTATGTTACTTGGTGCATAAATATTTCTAAATTCTAGAATTCACAATTTATGGTATTCTTCAGCAATAGAAACTGCCTTTTTTGATCTCTTTAAATGCTCCTTTTTGCCGGCCCCATGGCTTAGCTATTAAGGGCATGTGCTCCGCTACTGGTGGCCCGGGTTCGGATCCCCGGTGCACACCGACGCACCGCTTCTCTGGCCATGCTGAGGCCACGTCCCACATACAGCAACTAGAAGGATGTGCAACTATGACATACAACTATCTACTGAGGCTTTGGGGAAAAAAAAGGAGGAGGATTGGCAATAGATGTTAGCCCAGAGCCAGTCTTCCTTAGCAAAAAGAGGAGGATTAGCATGAATGTTAACTCGGGGCTGATCTTCCTCACAAGAAAAAAAAATAAAAAAAATAAATCCTTCTTTTCTTTGATTCAACCTTTTGAATAGAAAGATTAAATTACATGAATTATCTTTCTTTTTTATAATTATCTTATATGACTCTACATATATTTTTATCATTTTTAATCCATGTTTAAAAGTACTTTGTGATTTACTCTGAGAATATTTTTCATTTTAAGGATGTGTCTTCCCCATTTGCACTTATTGATATAAGTGTTTCTAGTCCCAGAGACATATTTCATGTAATACTTTCTGAATCTATTGCTTCTTTTTGAGTCTTTCACTCTAAGGAATATATTTTTGTCTGTGGATTCTTTTGTATGTCTCCAGAGATTTTGTTCTAATGATTACTTTTATAATTAAACCTTCATATCATTGCCACTCAAAGGGGAGTCTGTGAACTAGTGCTGGTCTGCAAACTGTTGGCTAATGATCCATGCTGAGATGAGTACAGAAATTGTGAATATGCTTTTAGAAACTTATCGGAATTGATGTTGATGCAACATCCAAGCAGATGATCAGTTGACAGGCATTGATGAATAAGACTGGACAGACCAGTTTGGATGTTATTGTGCCCATGTAATGAGTCACAGGTAGCAAGACATGCATACTGGTTGAGTTCACTAAGACCATGATATAATGTATAATATTGTAAGTTTAATTTGTCAATGGTAACGGGTGTATAAATAAACTGAGGAAAATATAAGGATTATCAAGAGAACTTACAAAGTTAAAACAGAGTTTCTCCAGATAGTTATTATGTATTCCGTAATTTAACACAATTGCCAGTGAAGTAGGAGATAATATTGGTATTGCACTTCTGCAAAAAGTTATCATCAAACCCCTTTAACATTTGAATTTTATTTTCAATCAAGAAAAATCTTGATAGATAGGAAATTCATGTAACCATTTTTATTATTGAAAGATAAATTTAATTTTTTATGTTATAGAGTAAATAGTTGGACTGACTACTGATGAAGAATTGAAGATAAACTTTAAAAATAAACAATAAATAAATTTATTAAGATTATTTTAAATTCATTTTAAAGTCAAAAATAAACAAAAAATTTTAAAACTTATGAAGCATCGCCTATCTCATTTTAGAAAGAAGGTAAAAGTGAATATTCTGAATTTCTTAAGATAGCTTTAAAATATCTTCTTTCCTTACAGTCAAGGTAAATTTTAAGACTGGCTTCTCTTCTATGAGTGCTAGTGAAGTAAAACATAAAAACAGTTTAGATATACATTACCCATTGTGAGTAGCACTATTTTCAATCCAAACTTGATGAATTAACAATCAAGAAGCACATGCATTTGTCATATCAAAAACTTTAAATATAGATAAATAACGTGTTTGTTTAACGTGTTCCCATTTAATATGGGAAATCACTCATACCATCATTTTTTGTTTAGTTACAACTACAGAACTACAAAAAATTAGAGTATAATAGCAATTCTGTATATTATTACTTATATGTATCCAATCAAAAAACAATGTATACAGTTTTGTTATTTTCCTATTTTTGTGGTTTATATTTTTTAGACTATTTTTATTAAAATGTAGTTTTGTGTCTTTTGAATCTAACAATATAAAAGGAGGTTGTATTTTGTATATCTGTCTTTTTCTAGTAACTCATTGCTTTTGTTTTGAGGTATAATTTACATACCATACAATTCAGTGCACTGCTCATTGATTTTTCAGTCAATTTATACAGTTTTGAAACCATCACCACAATCCAGTTCTAGAACAATTCCATGACCCAAAAAAATTCCTTTGTGCCCATTTGCAGTCACTCCATGTTTCCATCCCCAGCTCCAGGCAAGTACTGGTCTGGTTTCCTCTTCTACAGCTTTGTCTTCTCTCGGCATTTCATGTAAGTGAAATCATACAATATGAAGTCTTTTGTATCTGGCTTCTTTCACTTAGCCTAAGGCTTTTGAGTTTTATTCATGTTGTAGCATGTACCAGTAGTGTCTTTTCATTACTAAATTGTATTCCATTGCGTGGATATACTACATTTTATTTTTCCATTCACCAGTTGATGGACATTCGGATTATTTCTAGTTGTTGGCTGTTACAAATAATGCTGCTACACATATTCACATGAAAGTTTTCATTTCTCTTGGATATGCAACTAGGAGTAAAATTTCTGGGTCATATGGTAAGTGTACATTTAACTTTCTAAGAAACTGCCAAACTGTTTTCCAAAGTGGCTGTACCATTTATCTTCCAACCAACAATGTTTGAGGTTCTAGTTTCTCCATATCTTCAACATTACTTTGTATTATCTGTCATTTTTATTTTAGCCATTCTAGTAGGTGTGTTGTGGTATCTCATTCTGGTTTTATTTGCATTTTCCTAAAGATGAATGATACTGAGCATCTTCTCATGTAGATCATCTACCCTGTCTATCAATATGTGTCTTGGTTGTGGAGCACAAAGTTTGGCCAATTCTCATCCCTCTGACACCAAAATTTCTGGTTTGGGCCTTGAGTTGGTAAAACTACTATTCTCATCAACACAGCTGTAAGTGGGGATATGAGCATATCCAGGCGAAAAGACCAGAGACTTCTGCTGTTTTTTTTGTGTGTGTGTGTGTGCGGAAGATTCACTCTGAGCTAACATCTATTGACAATCTTCCTCTTTTGTTTTTCGCTTAGGGAAGATTAGCCCTGAGCTAACATCTGTGCCAATCTTCCTCTCTTTTGTATGTGGGTCACCACCACAACATGGCTTGGCAAGTGGTGTAGGTCCGCGCCCAGGATCCGGGCCCATGAAACTGGGCCGCCAAAGCAGAGCGTGCCTGAACTTAACTGCTACACCACAGGGCCACCCCAATCTCTGCTGTTTTTACCTGAAGCTCTAACAGATTTTCCAGAATGAACAGTTTGTGATTTATAATTTTTTTTGTGGGGGGGTGGGTAGAGTGAAGGAGAGGGGGAATTTGCCGCTTTCCTTACATCACCATAGCCAGAAGCCTCATCTTTGGTAATTGATTTTTCTCATATATTTTATTAAAATAGTCTGTGATGGATTAGATATTTAAAAAGGAGAAAGAAAATCTGATCCTCCACCACAGACAGCTTAAGAAGCACTGCTTCCTATTAATCACTTAAGTTTCTTTCCCTTACATAATATCTGTTTACTCCCTACTATAATTAATAGCATAATTGATTATTTTAATTTTTCCTCCTTCTCTCCCTCCTTTCCACACCTGACTACTGAATTTACTAAAATCATATTATTTTCTTAATATTTAACTTTATGGATATAATTAGTATACAGGTACTTCTATTACCACTTTACTACTTTTTATTTATTTATTTTTAAATTTTTTATTATTATTTTTTTTCGGTGAGGTAGATTAGCTCTCAGCTAACATCCAATGCCAGTCTTCCTCTTTTTGCTGAGGGAGATTGGCCCTGGGCTAACATCTGTGCCCATCTTCCTCTATTTTATATGGGATGCCACCACAGCATGGCTTGACAAGTGGTGCATTTGTGTACCACTTTATAAATATTTTCTTTAAATTTCATCTTTACATGTTTGTTTTGTACCACTATTCTGGTTCTTCTATATGGGGAACCAAATATGCATATGATTGGTCTCTTTTTGGCTTATCTTCCTTAACATTTCTTTTATAGTCATTGTCATTGTTTATTTCCATTTCACTTTGTTTACTGTTTTCAATCCTGTCCCTTGTGTTCTTTACTCTGTTTTCACTGGTGTCTATTCTCTTTTGAGCCCCTTTAACTATGTACCTCATTTCTGTGATTTCTTTCCTTCTTTTTCTATTTTTTAATGAGCTCTGACAACTTAAATTTCATCTCCTTCTGCTGCTTCCCATACAAACCTGAGCAGTCAGATCTCTGTTTTTATTCTTTGTTATAGAGATAATTGATTTCTTGTTTTTAAAAATTAATGGAGATGTATTTGATCACAATTTTCTTCCGTTCTATGGTGACAATTTTCTGATGTGCTTTCTTCTTTAGTTATTTGTTTCTTTTCTCCTTCTTCTTATAGTATCTTTGGATAGATCCTTTTTTCATTCCTTTCGGAATTGTCGAAATTATAAAAATAATGATAACAATAATAACGAGGAGTAGAGGGTTATCCAGGGATGTGTACTAGGCTATTATTAATTCTTCTAACGTTGCAGAATTGAGTGTGTGAATGAGGTCATTCAGCCTTTATGTTTTCACTGTCTACTGAGATCCTCAAGGCTGGTTCATCCACAGTGGGAATTCTCTTTCCTTTCTCTGTGCTCTGTTCATCTACAGAGGCACATGGACCCCCACCCAAATTTGGTTCGGATGTCGAGGCTGATGATGCCACATAGACAAGAGGATGTGAAAAAGTTTACTATTTACATAACTGAGTTCTGTGGGGAGAACAGGACAAGCTCTTGACAGGTCCAAAATAGCTTGAAAGAGCAAAGAGATTGGCTCTGAGCTTTACTGTGATTCAGAGGTGGGTCAAGGTGGAGAGTTCCTGCACACAGGCAGGGGTTTGCATCGTTTGAACCTCCTGCCAGTGCCAAAGGAGGGAACACTGGGCTTTCTTATTAGCTTACCTAGATGTGGGGCACAAGTGGAAGAGGGTGCGGGAAGCTTAAAAGCTGTCAGTAGTCAAAAAAGAAATGGATTCAGACTTCTCATTATTCCCCATCACACTGACAGAGTGCTTCCTGTAAATATGGCTTAACTGTGTATTTCTGTGTGGAGTGCCACCTTTCCAGATTCACAGGAGGTTTGCTGAATAGATTGCACTGCTTCCAGCTCACCATATTTTTTTCTTCCAAATGAGGCCTTGGTGATTCTGTATCTCGTTATATACTATTACCCACTAAGTAAATGTGCAGAGATGACACAGATCTGTAGCAGTAGGCATTCTCTCTCCACAGCTTCCCACACCCCTTTTATCTTCACTGTTTATCAGCCTTTCTTCTTGTTTATGTTTCAATGTTTCTGTTGTCTCTTGGAGTTATCAAAGTTGGAGATGATCTCTGTATCTTTTACTCCCTTCATTGCATTTTGGGTTTCAATGAAGGGAAGTAGAGGAACATGGCTTTTTTCTACCATTTTTATTTAGAAGTCTCATCCCTCTACCTCGTTCTTTTTTTTCATTTTTTGCTAAGGAAGAGTCACCCTGAACTAACATCTGTTGCCAATTTTCCTCTTTTTTTTCTTGCTTGAGGAAAGTTAGCCCTGAGCTAACGTCTGTGCAAATCCTCCTCTATTTTGTATGTCGGTTGCTGCTACAGCACGGCTGACGAGTGGTGTATGTCTGCGCCCAGGATCCAAACCCGCGAACCTGGGCTGCCTAAGCAGAGCACGCCGAAATTAACCATTACGTCATGGGGCTAGCCCCTCTTTTTTTTTTTATAGCATCACTTGATTATGGTGTAGGGTACAGTGTAACTCACTTGATTATTACCCTATTGATGTATATTAATGTTGCTCTTAGCCTTTCTACTAACAAAGGAAAATGAAGCAAACATATCATTTAGCTTCGTAGCACATATAGCTCTATGCATATTTGCTAATATGTAGGAATAAATTCTGAGAAATAGAATTGCTCAATCAAATGTATACGTGTTTTATATTTTAGGAGTTACTGTCAAATTGTTTTCCAGAAAAATTTTTCCAATTTATACTCAGATCATAAAATTCCGGAGTCTCAAGAGAGATTTATTTTTTTTTTAAATAAATCCTTAGGATTCTTGAAATGAGGGCTGAAAAAAGCTTCAGAGGGAGATTTTGAGCCTCTTCTTTATATTCGCATATGTTTGCTGGAGTCATTATTAGAAAAATAAGAGACATGACAATTTTGGTACCCCAGACTTTATTGTACTGGTTACAAAAGCAGGGGAATGACATACAATGATTTATAACTTTAAAAGAACACTATGGTTTGTTGTATGGAGAATGACTTGGAGAACATGAACAGTGCAAGAAATATGTCAAGATGGCTTGGACTAAGGTGGTAGCAATGGAGATATTGAGATGACAATGAATATGAGCTATTTTATTGGTTATTATTTACTGATACTGAGTGCTTTATTTCACTTAATTCATATAACTCTATGGAATAGTTCTTACTAACCTCAATTTTTCGATGAGCAAACAGAATCTCAAAGAAACTATGGAACTTTCCCAAGATCATTTATTAAAAGCTTGAGCTGAATTTTGCCTTCCAATCAGTCTGAGTATAAGTTTTGTTCTATTTTGTGTTTATTTTGGAACATCAAAAGCTGATTATTTAAAACAAAACAGAACAAACGAAAAACCTGTTTTGTGGAGGAGGGAGATATAAACACAAATCATCTAATGCAACCCAGTATAAACATTGAATCATTTCAGTGTGTGTCTACACAATCTCGGTTTTTTGTTTTTTTCACCTGTGAAAATGTGTCGTTGCTCTCATATCAGTTTTATAACCTCAATTTTTACCTACAAATTTTAATATAAGCAGTTTTCTATGTCATTAAAAATTTGTTAAGGAGCTCAACAAATGAAATATATATATATATTTATAGCAATAATATGAACAAATCTTCAAGGATTTGTTGAAAGGACAACTAAACCTACATATCAAAAGGCAAAATTAAATGCTAAGAAATATTGATTCAGAAAAATCATCAACAATATCAATATATTCTATGTACATTATTGCAATTTAAGTGAAAACAAAGGAGTCTTCAAGAAAAAAATCTAGTGCCCTATCAAGAGGAAAAATTTCCAGTTGGCCTTAGATTTTTAAACAGAAGTATTCAATGACATAAGACAATTTGGATATATTTAAATGAAAGTATAACTCACAACAGAATAATATTATTTTAAGCCAATACGTCATTCAAGTTCAGAGACAACTGATATACATTCTCAATCATGAAAGAACTCATGTAATAATGCACTTATGACTCCTTTTCAAAAGAAGTTCTGATGAGAGATTAATTTAAATAAAGAAGTCAGTGATGAAGTCTTAGAAAAAGAACTGGTAGTAAACAGTGAATTTACTTGAGTCTAAACAACTGTGGGAAAAATGGTTGTAAAATAGAATGTAAATGCAACAAACCTCAATGATCATGAAGCTGATAAAAATCGAGATGGGGAAATTTTTGATGACAGTGTGAGAGCATCAATTATGTAATAATCCATAAAAGAAAGTCAATATATACTATCTACATTTGAAATACATAATATGAAAGCATGATTTTGTCCTCTTAATTTTTTTGTTTGTTTGTTTGTTTGTTTTTTGTGAGGAGGACCAGCCCTGAGCTAACATCCAATGCCAATCCTCCTCTTTTTTCCTGAGGAAGACTGGCCCTGGGCTAACATCCGTGCCCATCTTCCTCTACTTTATATGGGACGCCGCCACAGCATGGCTTGACAAGCGGTGCGTCGGTGCGCGCCCAGGATCCGAACTGGCGAACCCCGGGCCGCCACAACAGAACGCACGCACTTAACCGCTTGCACCACCGGGCTGGCCCCTGTCAGCTTAATTTTTATATCTCTTCTAAATAGAGTTTTATTTTTAAAAGATAATGTCTTATGAGATTTAGCGTTTCCTTCAGTTTCACTTCAAATCTTTCTTTCTGCTCCATTCAAGTAAAATTGTATTATTTTAATTTTAAAATAACTTATATAATATGATCTCATTATTTATAAAACTATTTCTATTTTTGTATCTATTTATCTATATATATCTCTCTCCGGAATATTAATAATTTTGTGTGGTGTGTGTGTGAATGGCTTATTTTGCCTGATTTAAAAAATATATCTTCTTTGGAATTCTCTCTTATATTGACTTTTTATAATGAGTCGTATTATTTTCCAAAAATGTTATTATAGTTTTAAAATTAGTATTGTAAGTTTAAAAAATTGAAAGCAGAATTTTTAATTATTGCATCGTCATCTTCAAAAGGATGAATTATGTTTTATTTAACCATTAGGCTATAGTATATACGATTCATGTTATTTCCATTTTTCATGAGTTCATTCATTCATTCAAGAATTATTTCAGTATAGTTGGGGAAATAGCATTGCAGTAGTCAGCTATTGCCACAATAACACCGTATAACAACCCATCCCCAAGCTGACAGATTTAAAACCAAACCATTATTTTCTTCACTCACAAATCTCTGGGTCGGCTCTGACTCTGATGAAGCTGAGTACAGGATGCAGAGTGGATGCAGTTCTGCTCCAGGCATGCCTCATTCTCTTGATCCAGTGCACATTCTTTTCATGGTAAATGACAGAAGAGCGAGAGCAAGACAGTAAGGGAAACACGATGCTTCTTAAGGTCTTGGCTCAGACATGGCCCATATTCCATAGTTAAACAGTTCACCTGACCAGTCCCAACATCAATAGAGCAGAAAAATATATTCTGCATCAAGAGAGAAGGTAACAAATATTTGCTGAAAAATAATACAATCTATCACTCTCGTTAGTCAAATATTCAAACCAATGAACGTGTAACTATAGATCAGGTCTATGTTTGTATTACCTATTCTGTGGTTACGAGAGTGTTTACTGGAGTTGACATGTGGCTGACAATAAATAGGATTTCATTAGGCAAATAGAGAAGGAGAGTGAAAGAGTGGCCAAACAGAACATTACCCAAAAAGACTCATTTATGAAAGGAGCATACTGTGTTGAAGGGTTAGGCTTTAGCGTGGCTAGAGCATAGTGAGAGCAAGTCACAAAATGATTTTAAGTTAACTTTCTGGGGAAGAAAAATATTAATCTTCAGAAAGCTAATTTGCCAAATGACCAATCTGTCGAAAGGTAATTTACTGAAAATCAATATTTACCCAATAATTTAGTCACTAGTTTGAAAATTTCAAGCAGAGTTTGTAGCAACTCATGTTACATGATGGCTTCTATATACTCTGAGGATGTTTTTAACATTTTATTTTTACTTTTATTTTTACTTTGTTACTTTTGTTTTGCTGAGACTGGCCAAAGTTTAATGTATTCATTTTGTTTTCTGCACTTTGAACCTTTGACTTTAGAAAATGAAATATCTTACATACTTCTAATATTAACATCTATATGTTTTGTATAGTAAGGATTTTTTTCCTTCAAATCTCAGTTTCTCTCTTCTAACAAATTTGCAACCCAATCTTTTCTGAAATGTAGTTTAGTTCATATCTATCTTGACTTACTTGATTAAATGAATATTTTACATTATTTTGAAAATGTAGTGCATGCTAAGTGTCTGAAATGTGAAATACATTCAATGGATATACTTCATCTAAGCTGCACTGAGAATCCTTGGTGAATCAACGCTGGGGAAACTAAAAGTAAGTTAAAACACAGCTAAACCTTCAAAAAATAGTCTTAAAAGACCACTGACTTTATTCCGTGAAGACAAATTTATAAAACTTCACATATAATTAATGGAAGCACATTTTAAATTTGGGGAGATGTGTTTGTGTGTGTGTGCATGCACATGCGTGCGTGCATGTGTATACACATACATTAAGTGAATCTTTAGTGACTTTTCAGATTCAATATTTAAAATACACATTTTCCATTTTACACAAAATTTAAACCTACTATCTTTTGTTTGCATATTGTGAACTGCATGATTGACAGCATGTAGCAGATACTAGTTTGTCTTTGCGTTATTTAGAGTCCCAAGAGTAACGTTGCTTTCAAATTTGGTTTAGGTTCATGAGGTTCCTTGGTCATTTATTGTTAAAAGATAATGCTCCAGTGTTAGCATTCAGATGTCCAGAATTAACATCAATGTACACCAAAATATCGTCCCCCAAATAAAACTACTAACCAATGATCCTACAAACTAAAAGAACATCAACAAAAAGCAATCTCAATTTATAAGTTTCTTCTCTTTTATTCCTTTCTCATCCAGTCTCTGTCATCCCTTCGGAACTGTTAGCTTGTGGTGGAATCCACTGCCTCCCCTATTGCTGATGACAAGAGCCTTGGGAACCACTGACACAGAAATACGACTCTTCTAAAATAGGAAATGAGTCCCAGGACCTATGAATTACCATATAGTCTTTAAGTCTGATCTAGTTACATTTTTTTCACCCTATTTTCTTCTCCCAGGCACTCTGTGGCTTAACTTTTTTTTCTTTTTTTTTTTTTTTTTTTGAGAATCCATCTCTTTGCAGGACTCATGCCTCAATGTGGCCTCTTGCTATATAAGCAGGCCTTTCCCTGTCTGTTCTTGGAGTCTTACTTATATGGCTAAAACAGAACGTATTCTCCCTGCAGTTCTATGCTGCTGCCCTTTCTTACCTCCTATTTTGGACAGGACTCCTAGCCAGCCCATGATGTTCTATCTCTTTAAACATAAGGCAAACTTCTTTAGCTACTTTTCTATACCATGACACTCCTTCTCCTCCTCCTCCTCATCTCCACTTTTGAAAAAACAAATTCATATGCTTTTATGATTACAAGGAGGAAGGTATAAAAGAATATTGTGAATTGCCATTTTATTGTGTATTCACATCTTTTTACATGTATATTTTAAAAATGAATTTTATTAGTTTTAGCCTGAGCTCATAACATTACTATTTAAACATTTAAAACAATAGATATTTTACAAATATCATATTCTATTCTTCCGAGTGTTCCCTGGGTTGAAATTTGTGACCTAATCACTTATTGACGACCTTTACTCAAACAGGACAACTCCTTAATTGAGACTATTCTATCAGATTCTATCTAGGTAAGCTCAGACATGCCTGCATATACACATATTATATAGATATTTTTAAAGTCTTTGGTATTTATGTTAAATCAATCAATGTACTTGATAAAGTAATACAATTAATAAGAAACCCTTACCTCCCTTTTAAGATGCAGACTCTCCTCCCCCTCCCGTTGTATAAATGATTTGTAAAGAACCCTAGAGTTTGGCCTGCAGTTCATTTCATTCCCAGTCAGAGTGGCTGGGAGGGAAACATCTGTTTGAAATGTGGTTTTTCTTTTTGTTTACATTTGTTGACTTTGCCACAATGTTTTCTGAAGACCATGAACGGTAACATAGCTCAGTCATTTTTTCTTTTCCAGTAGTTATAATTATTGTTTCTTTAATTAAATCTCTGCAAACTATGAATTATTGAGTTACTTGCAGTTATTGGATTTCTTTTTCTTGCCTACCCAGAACTCACATTTCGAATCACAGAGCAGGCTGCATTTCCTCTGCGTTTCCCTCCCTTCACTATATCTTACTTGACAAAACCAATATAAAAAATATGAAGAAATCTATAATCCTAACATAATACATTTGAATTTCCTTTTTTATATAGAAAAATATGGATTTATAATTTATTTTTATATTTGTTTTCATTTCTTTCCTAGAATGATGATTTTTCTCAAGGGATATGCTGGTATCAAAGCCCTAAATAAAATCCTTTTACTCACATTTCAAATTTCCTATAGATTTTTAATAGCTTATAACCAATGTTAGAGTCTCTCACTTTCATAAAACATTTTGCTTATTTCTTACATCCCACTCCCTGTGCGAAGCTCATGCTCCCTTTGGTCGTGTGTATATATTCAGTTTTTCATTAGAATTTATAAGGCAGGGTAAAGTGCAGAGCCAATACTTTTTGTTTTAGGTAGAGAGACGTTTAACATAAAGCTTTGTCCGTTTCATTAGTTCTTTCTCAAGTTTGGTTTTATTTGATTGTTAAATTTCTCCACATAAGTTCTTCTTAAATTTTACTGTGCTTCAAGACTATTGTAATAATCCAGTTCATTTTCTATATTATTTGAAACTAAATAATATTTGAATCTATATTTTCACATAAAAATTATATTATTTTTTAGCTGTTTCTTAGACTTAATCTTGACATGAACAAGTTTTTCCATTATGTTATTCAGGCTCACTAAATAATCATCCTCTTTTATTAAGATGTTTTTCCTTCCAGTTGATATCAGTCTGGCTAAATTACACAATTTTATTATGCCTCGTTATTAAAAAGGAGATCATTTCAGCCATTATTAAGCTTTTTTGATATTTTGCTAGCTAGCTGCAAGTTTTTGTTGGAATATTTCTTATTGATGTCAGTGATATTTTAAAATATGTATTACATGAAATTCTTTTTGTGTATTAAAATCTTGATCAGTTTCTTTATTAGGTAAACACATATTGATGTTTTTTCTAATTCTGAGAGTTACATTCATTCAATTTTGGAAGACATTTCATTGTCTCCTGGTTTGCATTGTTGATAATTATGAATTTTCTGTCAAGCTAATTGTCATTTCTTTTCTCTCTGAATGGCTGTTTAAAGTTCCATTCTTTAATTTTGATGTTCCATAATTTTACTACTAGGTGTTATGTTGTGGATTTTTAAAACATTTATCCTGTTTCAAGTTTTTGTACTACCTGAATTTTAGGACTTATATATTTAATCGATTATGGGAATTTCTTAGCTAATATATTTTTAAATATTGCAACTAATCCATTATCTCTATACTTTTTCTTGCACTTAAATTGAGTGCACATGGCAAATTTTCTCGCTCTATCCTCTTTATCTCTTAAACCATCTCTTTTACTATTTTTTAGTTTATATCTTTGTGCTGCATTCTGTGCAATTTTAAAGATCTATTTTGTAATTCACTAATTATCTTTTCAGCAATATCCAGTGATATTTAATTGCCCGTGGAGATTATTTTAAATAAATAAATTAACTAATTAATTTTTAAATACTATACTTCATTTTTTAGAGAAGTTTTAGGTTGAGCAGAAAGTAAAAAGAGTTCCCATATACTTCCTCTCCTTTTGCCCACAGTTTCGTGTATTATTAACATTTTGCATGGGTGTAGTACATTTGTTACAGTTGTGATACATGATTATTAATTACAATCCATAGTTTACATTATCATTTACTCTTTGTATCGTACAGTTGTATGGATTTTGACAAACGCATAATGTCATTATCCAATATTACAATACATACAGATTAATTTCACCACCCTAAAAATCCCTTTTTCTCTGCCTATTTATTCCTCTTCATTCTTCCCTCCCATCCCGCCACCTAAACCCCACCAAACACTTGGAAAACACTGATCTTTCTAATGTCTCTATAGTTTTGCTTTTTTCCAGAACGTCATATAGTTGGAATCATACAAGGTGAACCTTTTCAGACTGGCTTCTTTTACCTAGCAATGTACATTTAAGCTTCCTCCTTGTCTTTTCATGGCTTGATAGCACATTTCTTTTTATCATTAAGTAATTAATATTCCATTGTATGGACGTACCACAGTTTGTTCATACGTTCACCAATTGAAGACTGTGTTGGTTGCTTCCAAGTTTTGGCAATTATGAATAAAGCTGCTGTAAACATTTATTTACAACTTTTTGTGTGAACATAAGTTTTCAAATCATTTGGGTAAATACCAAGGAGCGTGATTGTTGGATTGTATGGCAAGACTATGTCTAGCTTTATAAGAAATAGATAACTCTCCTCCACAGTTACAGTACCATTTTGCATTCCCACCAGCAATGAATGAGAGTTTCTGTTGCTCCATATCCTCATCAGCATTTAGTGTTGTTTGTGTTTTGGATTTTAGCCATTCTAATAGGTGTGCACTGGTAACTCGTTATTTTAATTTGAAATTCTCTGATGATGTGATTTTGAGCATCTTTCATATGCTTAATTGCAATCCATGTATCTTGTTAATGAGATGTCTGTACGTATCTTTTGCCCATTTTCTAGTTAGGTTGTTTTTATTAATTGTTGAGTTTGAAGAGTTATTTGTATATTTTGAATCTTTTTCAGGTAAGTGCTTTGCAAATTCTTTCTCTCATCTGTGGCTTATCTTTTCATTTCCATGAGACTGTCTTTTCCAGAGCAGTTTTTAATTTTAATACAGTCTAACTTATCAATATTTCTTTCATGGGTCATACTTTTGGTATTATATTTAAGAACTCATTGCCAAACCCAAAGTCATCTAGATTTTCTCTTATGTTATTTTCTAGAAGATTTTTAGTTTTGCATTTTACATTTTGGTCAATGATTAATTTTGAATTAATTTTTTTGAAGCTTGTAAATTCAGTGTCTAGATTAATTTTTTTTTTTTTTGCATGTGGATGTCCAGTTGTTCCTGCACCATTTGTTGAAGAGACTGTCCTTTCTCCATTGGATTGCCCTCGCTTCTTTGTCAAAGATCAGACGGCTATATTTATGTGGATCTATTTTTGGGCTCTATCACTGTTCTATTGATCCATTTATCTATTCTTTCACAATACCACACTGTTTTGATTACTGTAAGTAATATAGTAAGTCTTAAAGTTTAGAAGTAAGTCTTAAAGTTAGGTAGCATCTGTCCTCTGACTTTGTTCTTCTTCAATATTGTGTTGGCTATTCTGGCTATTCTTTGCCTTTCCATGTAAACTTCAGAATCAGTTTCTTGATATCCACATCCATTGAGATTTAAATTCTAATGTCATCTAATGATTTCATACATAGACAGAGATGGAGATATTTAGAAGTCCTATTCAGTTTGTGTGTGTGTGTGTGTGTATCTCTTCAAATCTTACTTATTTATAGACACATTCTTTGTCTATTTAATTAATTTAAATATTTTAAATATCATTAGTCTATATGATGCATCAGATAATTCAAATGTATGACATCCTAGAGGGTCTAATTGTGCTGCTCATTGTTTCTGTTGACTCTCATGCATGATAGCTTCTTTTTTCATGTGTTTTGTTATTGTGGATCATGAACTCATATTCATCACATTTTAAATGTGGGAAAATATCAGACTTTGATTAGGCAGGCGTTCCTTCACGGAGAATTTTTTTTGTATCTGAAAGGACTGAGGCACATAGGAGTATTACCAACATGTATCATATAAAGTTAATTTTTGAAGTTTATTTTGGAGTTTTTCCATATGATTTTTCTGGACCACATAGGCAATATGTGTACAAATTTTAAACCCATATGATGGTAGGCCTCTGGTTACAAATACTCAGAGAATTTTTCATCACTCAAATTTCAGTACAAGAGGACTAGTTTTTTGTTCATTTGATGGCAGGATAGTTTTATCTCCCACTGTCATAGATCAGGTACCCTAGATACAGAGTGTGAGATGGAGATCTTTGTTAATATGATTTATTGGGGAAGTTCTCTCAGGAAAAGAGGAGTGAAGGGAGCAGAATAGGGTAGATGAACTCGTCCTGCAACCTGCTTGTTTAACGACTCTTCTCCATAAGATAGTCTCTCATGGAAAAATGCTCACGATTTGTACCCAGTCTCATAGTTCCATCCGCATATTTCTTCCGCAATCTTTCAATATTGTTCCTTTCAGGCTCCTGATCAACCTTCTAAGGCATTTGCTACTGCTCAAGGATCTGAGTATACCTTTGGCCACTTCTTTTTCCAGATAAAATGGATAACTTGATTCATTGTCCAAAACTCAGCCCTTCAGGAGGATTTTCCCTCACTGTGGTCCTTCAGGGCACTTCCAAATGGGGTAGTCCAACAGTAGTTCATTTTTGGCTTGCACCTACATACCATGCTGATCCGTCTTTGAACTAAGATGGATCTTAGTTCCTCTTTCTTCCTCTGTCAGTTCATCACAGGGGGAAACCCCCTTAGGGACATGCATGTGAGCTGAGGGAGAGGCATCAGTGAAAGTGGGTGAGGGATATGGAGGGTCCTCACCTCCTATTTTCGCAGCTTACTTGTGGTCTCTAGACTTGCTTAATCACAATTGCAAATATACCACTTGCATATCATGAGAGATTATTGCATAGCTTCCCCTCTTCCCTGATCTTGTGACTTGGTGGGTATCTTAGTCCATTTAAGCTGCTATAATAGAATACTATAGATTGGGTATTTTGTAAACAACAGAAATTTGTTTTTCACAGCTCTGGAGGCTAGAAGTCCAAGATCAATGTGCCAGTAGATTTAGTGTCTGATGAGAGACCGCTTCCTGCCTCATAGATAGCCATCTTCTCACTGTGTCCTTGCATGGTGGAAGGGGCAAGAGAGCTCTCTGGGTGTCTTTCATAAGGGCACTAAACCCATTCATGAGGGTTCCACCTTCATGACCTAATCACCCCTAAAGCCTCCACCTCCAGGTACCATCACATTGGGGATTAGTTTCAACATACGAACTTTGGGGGCATGGAAACATTCAGTCTATTGCAGTGGGTTTGTTAACACCTACTTCATTTATTTATTTATTTTTTGTGAGGAAGATCAGCCCCGAGCTAACATCCATGCTAATCCTCCTCTTTTTGCTGAGGAAGACCGGCTCTGAGCTAACATTTATTGCCAATCCTCCTCCTTTTTTTTTTTTCCTCAAAGCCCCAGTAGATAGTTGTGTGTCATAGTTGCACATCCTTCTAGTTGCTGTACATGGGATGCGGCCTCAGCACGGCTGGAGAAGTGGTGCGTTGGTGTGCGCCCGGGATCCGAACCCAGGTCCCCAGTAGCGGAGCGCGTGCACTTAACCGCTAAGCCATGGGGTGGGCCCGACACCTACTTCATAATGAGCACTTCTGGCTGCATGGTGCTGTGATTGATGTCTTGTGGTCAGTCACTCAGCTTCTATCAGAGCTCATTAGCATAACAAGAGCTATTTCTCAAATGATGTATTGTTCTCTGCTATGGATGGCACGGTTTTGTTCCAGGATCCAAGTGGTTGCATTGCATATATCCTACTAGAATTTGCCAAAACCTCCACATGGTACTTTCTGTACCGCGGGTACTTATACTACCATGGAATATTTCGAATCATTTGTCCTAAGCTACAGGGCCCTGTGTTAGGCCCGGTCAGAGCTGTGCCCTCCTACCTCCTCCAATAAGTGGGCCAGGGCAGTATTGCTAAGTACAATATATGCTGCTTCCAAATCTCAAAGAGGTCTACTAAGTGTTCTGCTTTCTTCTTAGTGGTGTGAGGTGCAAGGTGCAGAACTTGTCCTTTACTTTGACTTCACTGATATACCAGGCCTGTGAATCTTTTTACTGCTTACTTCTCTTTAGAGTGCATGTATCTTATTAAGGTATTCAAAACCCTTGCCATTTCTTGTTCATCAGAATCAATTACATAATATCATCAATATAGTGGATTAATGCATTATCCACTGAATGAATTATATTCATTCATATGCCCAGGTAGTTCTCGTTCCTTCACAGAATATTATGATAGAGAACAAGATAATTAACAGCCTTCAGGCAATACCAGAAATATATATTGTTGCTTATTCCAGGTGAATGCAAAATGATTCTGATTTTTCCTCTTAATGATTAGTGAAAAGAAAATTCTCACCAGATCAATAGCCACACACTATGTAAAAAAAATTGTGTCAATTTGCTCTAGAAGAGATACTACATCTAGTGCAGCTGTTACAATTGGGGCTATCACTTGGTTAAGTTTGCAGTGGGCTACTGTTATGCACCTGATTCATTCAGTTTTTGCACTGACCAGACTAGGAATTAAATGGGGCTACTACTCCTCTACCATTTAAGTCTTTGAGAGTATTATTAATCCCTACCATCCCCCTAGAATGCGTTATGGATTTCCTCATTTGCCAGAGGGAAGATATTTCAGGGGCTTTTACTTGGCTCTTAACTTGCAGGTAAGGTTCTGCCCTGTGACCATTTTGCCAACATCTAAGTTATGTCTGTTCCAAATACACGTTTAGAAACTAGGGAAATGATCCATGTATGGGTTTGTGGACCCAGTGAACTCAGTGAGAGATGAGACATGTGAGGAAATAAGACATCATGTTAGAAAATCAAGAGAAACAAACAAACAAAAAACTGTAAAGATTCCCACAGAGGATCTGAATAATATAATATCAATTACAGACATTAAAATAGCTAGCTTAATATGATCAAAGGAACAGAAGACAAACTTGAGAATTTTAGTAGAGAACTAAAAAATATAGTATGAAACAAGAAGATATTATAAAATAGAAAAAAATAAAATGACTAAAAGAAATAATTTAATTGATATGGTTAACAGTAGATTAGAAACTGCTGCAAGATAGAACTGAAGAAAATTACCAGAATGAAGCATAGAGAGACAAAAGAATGGAAAATAGAGAAGAGAAAGAGAGTAAGATTTGCAGAGAAGAGATCTAATATTCATGTAACTAGAATTCTAGAAAGAGAGGAGAGGAGGGAATAGGACAGAACCAATATTTGAAAAGATAATGGATGAAATTTTTCCAAAAATGAAGAAAGATTTTAAGTTAAAAATTTAAGAAGACTTATAAGATCAGAAGCAATATAGTAAATTTTCATAGTAAAACTGTGAAGTAAAGAGAAAGTAGATATTAGGAGAAGCCAGAGGAAAAAAAGACATTATTTTCAAAAAAATAACAATCATTCCAACAGCTGACTTCTCATTGGAAACAATGAAAGCAGAAGACATTGGAATAATATCTTCAAAGTGCTGAAAGAAAAATAACCTATCCAGTGAAAAACATCCTTCAAAAAGGAAGCTGAGAGATCATAATGAAGAAGCTTGTATATGACAGCAATTATAAAAGATTGACAAAAAAATAACATCAAAAGAAAACTATTGTTGGGCTCTGAAGGACAATAAAACAAGAAGGAATCTGCAGGGATGAAATTCTTGAAAGAATTTAAGCACTTGAGATGAACTTCACACTTATGAATTTTCCCTTGAAAACATTTTCTAGTTTCTGAGTGCACTAGGGAAAAATGTTTAAATTTGAGATTTATTGTATTCTTACTAGACTGAGGAGACCAAAGTTAGAGTTTGGGGACACCAATATGACTGGAAGTTGAGGGACAAAATCCAGGAGAGAAGGGAGCCTCAGAAAATGCTTTTTCAAGTATAGGCATTCTGATATGCTCTTATTTCTTATTCCAATTCTTGGATTTTATGCCAAAATATTTTTCTTGAGTATGGAGCACAAAAGACCTTCCTTTATTTCCTTTTCTCATATATTAACTATATTTTCTCATTTTTTCTATTCTTGGTGCTCTGACATTTGTGGCCTGGAGGACTGCAGGACCACCCCTACGAGGGTTAACTAATTCCTAGAGATAACAAACAACTTGGCTGCCATCATGTCTTTGATATGCAAACCAAGCATCCCCAGCCTGGAGTCCATACCCCCACCCTCCCACCCCCCCAAAGTCAACTTTTATCAGACTTCTATAATCTGGGACTCTATCCCCTGCCCTAATCACTACAGGACCAGGTAATGGACAACTGGGAACCTCCCCTATAGCCATAGCCCGCTGAAATTATTCCAAGTAACTAATCATAATTTGTACCACTTGCTTATCTTGCTTTGCTCGTTCCTTTCCTGGAAAACAGAAACGTCAAGGAAGGCCCCGTGCCCTTAGTTCCTCTGTCTATCTGCCTGCTCATCTTGCTTAGGTGCTTCCCCACGTGATGCGCATGCCCTCTGTTTCTACGGAACTGCAAGTATAATAAAAAAACTTCTTCCTTCATGGCAATCATTTTTGTGTCTGTGTGTCTTACTATGCCTTCTCAAAACAAGTCAGGGGTACGTTTTTAGAACACTCTTCAATTTTAAGCAGCCAGCTTTTTTTCCCAATAAACTAAAAACTTTCTCTTGACTTGATGGAAGCACCAACTTACAGATCTCTTCTACTTCGATCTGAAATATGTGGACTGAAAATGCACAGAATTGGCCTACTACTGTACCAGTTTTATCCCTTCTAGCCAATTTGCGTTTTAGTATGATTAAACCATCCCTGATTGGGACCATTCAATTCTCCATATGGGCACAAAGAATCTCATATTTCCCAGCCCTTGGGGTAACTTAGGCGGGCTATTCACCGAATGTTTGTACAAGTTGGATCACCCTTCCTTTCTATAAATAGCACAAAAGAATATCCTGGTAAAATCTGATCTGGGATTCTGAGAAACAGAATAAAATTAAAACAAGAAACCAGATTGCAAAATACCTTGTGGAAACATCAAGAAATTGGCTGAAGATGCACTTGACGGGAATCTTATACCTTGTTTCTTTTTTCTGCTGCTCTTTGAAAAAGCTAGCTAACTGACTTACCTCTGGATAAAGGAAACAATTAATTCAACCAAATGGAGATTTACTGCCCACGCTCTCACCCCTTTTTGTCTTCTCTGAAAGTATGGATGCTGCCTTCCTCTTTGGCTTAGTATTCTTTTACTTATGTGCCCAAAATGTGTTTCACTCATAGCCTGGATTATGGATTTATTTTTATTGCAACAACTCATCAAAATAGATGGGGGAAATAAATATTTTGATTTAGATAGAGTATTCAAAGTTATAGCTATAACATTAGCATTATAGTGTAGGCCTTCATCTAATTATTTGGATTTTACAGCAATTTGAAAGTATACACTTAAGAACCATAAAGACAATCTGTTTTTGGAAATATTTTATGTTGCTTAAATATATTTCATTTTTCAAAAAATATTTTTCATTGTTTGACCACACTTCACCTGAGTTTGTGAGACTTTGTAGTAGAAACATTTATTTGTGCTTTGTATGATTTGAAAATGAGTGTACAATTAAGGCAAACAATAATAGTTATGACTAAGACATACTGAGCCCTTACTATGTGTCCATCCCTGAGGTAAATACTTTGTGTACATTACTCAAAACAACCCTCTGATCTAGGTCTCAACAGCATTCTTTTTTAAAAAAAAAAAAAAAAATTGGGTCATTGTTATTCTAATTTTTTAAGACTTTAAATTATTTTGAGAGCAGTTTTAAGTTCACAGCAAAATGGAGAGGAAGGTACAGAGATTGCCTATATACTCCCTGGCCCTACACATGCATAGACTCCTCTATTATCAACATCACTCCAGAGTGGTACATTTGTTACAATTGATGAACCTACATGGACACATTATAATCACCCAAAGTCCATAGTTTACATTAGAGTTCACTCTTGGTGTTGTACATTCTATGAGTCTGGACAAATGTACAATGATATGTATCCATCGTTATAGCATTATACAGAGTATTTTTACTGCCCTAAAAATCCTCTGTGCTTTGACTACTCATCCCACCACCACTCTCCCTAACCTCTGGCAACTGCTGATCTTTTTACTGTCTCCATATTTTTTGCCTTTTCCAGAATGTCATAGTTGGAATCATGCAGTATGTAGTCTTTTCAGATTTTGTTCTTTCACTTAGTGATATGATAAGCTTCTTCCATGTCGTTTCATGGTCTGATAGCTCATTTCTTGTTAGCGCTGAACAACAACTAAAGAATGTACTACCATTGATGTCTCCCTTCACCTATTGAAGCACATCCTGGTTGCTTCCAAGCTTTGGCAATTATAAATAAAGCTGCAATAAGCATCTGTGTGCAGGTTTCTGGGTGGACATTGGTTTTCAATTCTTTTGGGTAAATGTCAGGGAGCACAATTGCTGGATTGTATGGTAAGCATGTTTAGTTTTGTAAGAAACTGCCAAACTGTCTTTCAAAGTGGCTGTACCATCTTGCACCCCCAGCAGCAATGAATGAGAGTTCCTGTTGCTCCACATCCTCACCAGCATTTGGTGTTGTCAGTGTTCTGGATTATGGTCACTGTAATAGTTGTGTAGTGGTATCTCATTGTTGTTTTATTTTGCATTTCTCTGATGACATATGATGTGGAGCATCTTTTCATATGCTTACTTGCCATATGTATATCTTCTTTGGTGAGGTGTCTGTTAAGGTCTTTGGCTCATTTAATTGTGTTGTTTGTTTTTTTATTGTTGAGTTTTAAGAGTTCTTTGTATATTTTGGATAATACTTCTTTATCATATGTGTCGTTTGCAAATATTTTCTCCTTGTCTATGGCTTGTCTTCTAATTCTCTTGACATTGTTTTTAATTTTAATGAAGTCCAGTTTTTCAATTATTTCTTTCATGGATTGTGCCTTTGGTGTTGGATCTAAAAGGTCATTGCCATTCCAAAGATCATCTAAGTTTTCTCCTATGCTATCTTCTAGGAGTTTTATAGTTTTGCATTTTACATTTAGGTCTGTGATCCATTTTGAATTAATTTTTGTGAAAGGTATAAAGTTTTTGTTTAGATTTATTTATTTGCATGTGGATTCCAGTTGTTCCAGTACCATTTGTTCACAAGACTATCCTTTCTCTATAATATTGCCTTTGCTCCTTCATGAAAGACCAGTTGGCTATATTCATGTGGGTCTATTTCTGGGCTCCCCTCTGTTCCATTGATCTATTTGTCTGTTCTTTCCCAAATGCCACATTGTCTTGATTACTGTAGCTTTAAAGTAAGTATTAACATTGGGTGGTGTCAGTCCTACAACTTTGTTCTTCTCCTTCCCTATTATGATGACTATTCTTATATTTTATTTTTCACTCTATAAGAGAAACACCTACAAAAAGGAAGTATGAGAGAGCCTATATGTGTATACCTGAATGGTACTGCCAGGATGAGTGTTTCTGTGGATGTACTAGTCTGTCAGAGTAAGTAGATATGGTGACACATGTGTTTAAAAATCATTTAAAAAAATATCTTCTGTATTCATACCCCTGTGCCGTGTGTCAGTAGCTGGGGAAGGATATAAAAATGAATGGCATAAACTTATCTTCAATGAGCCACAATTCCAGTAGGACAGATAGATTTATAGCCCTCTCTCCACATGGATTCCATGACACTGCACTTGTCTGATTTTCCTCCTGCTTCTGTGCCCATACCTTTCATTTTCCTTAGGAGATTTGTTCTTAGGAGATTTCTACTTTGCTTCCAGAATGATGTTTTCAAAACATAAAGCAGATAATATTGAACATATCAAACTGCTACCCATCTGCCCCACCCCCAAACATGTACAGGTAATCAATATCCCCTTTGCTCTAAGAAAATCATAAAACTCACTAATGTAAAGCCTTATGTCTGGCATCTCCTCATTTTCCAGCCTCATCTCTGCTTCAGTCTCTGTGCCAACCACTGGAGAGTGTATTTTTTTCAGATCCTCATCCTCACCGTGCTCCTTCCTGCTATGGGGCTCTGCTGTATGCTTCCTTCTTGTCTGATGCAACCTTTCCTCCTACTCTTTATCCTCCAGCTCTTCAGTTCTATGTCACTTCCTCAGGGAAGTTTTCCCTGGCCCTCCTGGCTAGGAAAACTCTTTCTTTCCTAAGTTACTATAGCATTTTCCCTTCATGGCACTTATCATAGTTACAATGTTACATTTATCTTGTGATTCATTCACTAACGTCTGCCTTCCCCCATAAAATTGCAAGCTGCATTAGGGAAATTCCTTGCCTACTTTCACTCAATATTGTATGCCCAGTAACTACAAAGGCTGGCATATGGCTGACAATCAATGCATGTATGTTGAAGGAATGAATGAATTTAAACAGATGCATATGGTACCACATGAATAAAATGATAGTAAACATATAAAGTGGACAGAGTAATACTTGGCAGGATCAAATCTGGGTAAATGTCTGTTCAAGACTCAGTTGCATATTGCAGGATCTTAGGGTCTCAGCAGGAAACATGTCATGCTCTCCTGTTGAGTATTTAGACAGTTTGCTTACTTACATGGGTTTGGGCAGTGTTTAAAGAAACCAATACAGGATGTGCAGGGTGGCCACGAGGCCTGAAGGAGAGAGGATGGAGTGATTACTGGATCCTAGTGAAACTAGCTACATGAGAGGGGCCATTTGACAGGAGTTGTGGCCTTCAGTAGAGAAACTCACTCAGCAGATTGCAAACTTGCAGAGAGGGAGCTGAGGGAAGAAATATCCTGTGCTCGCTCTGTGTATTCGTTTCCTATTGTTGCTGTAACAAATCTCCACAAACTGAGTGGCTTACAACACGAATTTATTATGTTACAGACCTGTAGGTCCGAAGTCCTACATGGGTCTCACTGGGCTAAAACAAGGTGTTAACAGAGCTGTGTACCTTCTGGAGACTCCAGGCATCAATCTATTCCCTTGCCTTTTCCAGCTTCTAGAGAACACCTGCATTCCATGACTCATGGCCCCTTCTTCTATCTTCAAAGCCGGTAGCATAGCATCTTCAAATTTCTCTCTGCCTCTCAGACTTCTGCTTCTTTCCTCACATTGCCTTCTCAATTTCTCTCTCTGTCTGTATTGCTCTCTCTCGTGCTCTCGCTCTCTTTCTCTGACTCTAATCCTCCTGCCTCCCTCTTACAAAGAACCTTGTGAATACATTGGGTCTGCTGGGATAACCCAGAATAATCTCTCCATCTCAAAAATCCTTAACTTAATCACATTTGCCCGTTCTTTTTTCAGATAAAGTAACATATTCACAGGTTCTGGGGATTAGGATGTGGACACCTTTGAGGGGCCATTACTCACACTACCACATTCTCTTTGCCCTCTGTTCTCCTGCCAGTGCCTCCCATTAGCCAAACCCAGCTGTAAGCAGAGGGAAAGGGAACCCGTTGATATATTCTGTATGATTAGCCTCCTAGGGTACACTGTTTGATGGATTTGGAAGGGCAAACGGAATAAATGCAGAGAAGCCCGTATGTAGGATTAATATTATTACTCAGTTGTCTTCGGTTCTACCCTACCCATTTTATGACCTGAGTAGGTTCTTAATTCATATCTTCAATTTTTTAATAACATGTGCTATGCTTCAACTATATATTTTTTAAAATTTAAAATGGCAATGAACATAAAGAAGTTGTCTAGAATGTCAACATTTGATTTAATTTATTTGAGTTTTATTCCTCTCAAAAATTTCCTAGATCCAGAAAAACAGGAAAAAAGTCAGCTCATTACACTATTCTCTGACTTCAAATATTTTAAAAGACACAATCATTTAGATAGTTTGAATAAAATATGGCAACAATATGTTTGATGCATTGGATAGAGATCTTGTTCCTCTCATCTAAGATAATTGCAATTATGTCATTGGGTTCTAGAAAATTATTTTAAATTTAAATAAATATGTTCATATTTATGTGGGAAATTCTTAGACCAGATGTAGACTAATATCTTCAAATATTTAAGGCATATAAACCCAAGAAATATATAAAAAGTCATAAATTGAAACCAGTGTAAAGAATATTTTAAGGGGACAGTTCAGAAAAGAATAAAAGAGAATGGAAAGATTTTCTTGATTTGAGATTGAAAAGTGAAAGACTCATCTTGGAACTAAAGCAATGATTAATTAAATAGCCAAAGTGATACTTGTAAACAATTTTCTATTGACCAGGAGAGTGTTGGATAATTTAGCTTCCTTTTGCAATCTGGCTTCTCTGTCATGAAGGACTCTTGGTTTGCATGGTAATAGCTGTTATCTTATGAATTGTGGCTCAAGCTCCTGAGGATGTTTGTGAAATGTGTTACTGTAGTTATGAATCATCCTAGTTACTGCCAATATCTCTTCATTTTCAGGAGTTAGAGGAAAATGATTCAGTTAAGCCAACCTAATTGATGTAGCACATTGGTGAGGATTTATCATTATGGACAACTATTCTTGAATATTGTCTTTCTCTGGTCCCCCTCCCTTTTGGGGGGGCATATTTCCCTAGTATGTGGAGGTCTTTCATGCAAATTACTTCTTCTCTTAGGAAGTTAACAGACTAACCATAGGTATTGAAACGTTTAAACCTACCTGATTCTATAAGTAGGCTTGCTGGTACAATCAGAAACCAGTTTCCTCTGTCAACATTTCCATAATTTACACATAACTCATAATAACTGTACCTAAGAATCACTAAGATACACTTTGCTTCCAAAGATCTAGTCTTTTAATTCTTCTTTCTTACTCTAATCTTTCTTCTGATGTCTAGATGCTTGGTGGATATCAATTAAACCTTTCTTTCACACTTAAGGTTTGGCAAAATTATTTACCTCTCACAATTTTCTTTTTCATATATTTTTCTCTAAATATTTTCTAAATTTTATACCATTTATCTTATTCTATTATATTTCAGGGTGATAAAGAAGAAACAACATAATTATTACTTGTCTATTAATTGAAAGCTTCTATACATAAATTCATGTATTCAAGATGGACAAATCCATCTGGTATTGTTTCACACCTAACAATTATTCAAAATTATTATAACCATTCCAAGACGAAGGCAGAAACAATTTATTTTTCTCTGTTTTCATTTATTCATTCCATAAACATTGTCACATAGGTACTATGTACTTGCCCTGTAATATGATGTTCCCCTCTTTGTGGGGAGGGATATATTTAATAAATATTTTTGTTTCTGAAGGTGTCCATTTTACAACTTACATGTACATATTGTGTAATGTTTTCTTTTTACCCTCAAAGCTGGAGTTAGGTTTAAGTGAATTTAGTAATCAGTGGTATTGTACAATTAAGGAACCAAGGGATCAGGTACGGATAAGATGGTACTTTGTTACCTCAAAAGAGATAAGTAAATAGATGATTTATAATTCAGTTGATAATTTCAGTGACAGAGAAAACCATAGGTATTTATGGGAGGACGTAGAAAGAGGAGTCAAGAAAAAGAGAGGTCAATGGAGAGAACTTCTGCTAGGCTATACCATTTACCCTGCATTTTCAAGGATAATTAAGGCCAAGTGGGAAGGGGAAATAGTGATAAACTTGACGGGTATCGCTTGTTCATGAAACTAAAATATGCTAGCAGGGGTGACATGCAGGATTTGAGGAGAAAGGGAGGCTAGCTCCCAAAGAGACCAAGGACCATATCAGGGCAAGTCTTGTATGCTAAGCCAAATATCCCTGTTTAAACCTCTGGGAGGATGTGTGACTAGTGACAAGGCATTTACCCCTCTGAGCTGCAATGTCCTTATATAAAAAATGTGGATAATAATGCTGGCTACCTCAAAGGGTACTTGTGAGAATAGAATGATTTTACATATATCTCTCATAAAACAGTACCTGGCATGGTAAGTACTGGATAGAGGCCAAGTTAACTATTGAAGAATGTAAAGCAGAAAAATGGCACCATATATAAAATCTCAACCAGAGTGCATGTCTTTCTTTATGATATGTTTGGTATTTCCTTTATCATTCTGTAATTTTCCTGGTTTTCTTAGAATAATAGGGTAAACTAAGTGAAGAATTGCTTAATCACTAGGAAATTCATTAAAAATGGCTTAATTGAAATTAAATTTTAAGACCACTTAATATCACTCAAACTTTTCCTGTTAAGGATAATTTATTATGTTTTCCACAGTCTATATTTGGACAGCTACTATAAACACCGTTTGATCAGCTCAATATTCTCCATAAATCTAACAGAAACCAGAGGTTCTCTGGCTGTATGTTTCCTGAAGAGAACAGTTCATGCCACGTTTCTGTGGCAAAGGTCGGTGCTTAGCAGATGCTGTGGTACGCTTGGTAAACCTATGAAGTCCTGGATGTTAAACCACAACTTGGAATCACAACCCTATTTTTCACATGCATTCTCTTGCACATAGATTTAGATGCATAAACAGATTTCCTAAACGTTTCCACTTCTTTTCTTTCAAATGTATGCCATATAAAAAAAGATATGTTTTTGAGTTGTTTCCACCAATGCCACCCTTGTTTCTTTTATTTTCAGACTCTTTCAATGTAAAATTAGATTAGTAATTGCAAAGAAAAAGAAATCTCTTTATTGAATAACAAAGCACAATGGTTAGTGCTTTTCAAAACTATGTGAGAATAAAGGCAGCCCTGCTTAAGGCATTGCAAAATCTTCCCTTCCCTTCCCTTCTCTCTATATGAAATCATCTCTGTAGACAGAACTCTGATATTTATTCCATTAAGATGCTGGATGTTTTCCAAATCATTTTCCATCCAAAATTATAAAGGAGTAATTGAAAAACAATCAAATATATCATATTTACAATATATTTACAAATATGTAAAACATTCCACTTAAAGAAGAAATATTTGGAACTTTCTATAGCATGTTTACTCATAAATTAGGTGTTGTATATTGAGATGAATGTATGTTTATGTATATATCCTAATTAGGGCAATAAGATGATTTTTCCGATGATAAAGATGCTCTTTCCCACTCCATTTGATTGTCTTTTATACTTAAGTGAAAAAAGAAAGAATACTTTCTGTCCATAACATTGGAATTTGAATTGAGATTGTAGAGAATATGGCTAGCGCAGTGAAATTGCTAGAGGTGCTCTTTTGATTTCATATCTATTGATTGAATAGATTGCACTTGAATGGCGTCTATGTGAAATCTGATTATAGCTTTGAATAAAAAAGGGAAACAATCCAGTCTAGCTGAATTTTTAGTAATGTTCTTACACCATAGAACTGAAAAGACCCTAGGAGATCATCTAGCCCCACCCCCATAAGGAGAGATGAGGACACTAAGAACCAGGAAGGTGAGGTTGACCGCCATTGTTGTTGGAGTGTGGGGCCCCTACCTCAGATGGAAGGAAGGAACATTCCCAGGCTGCTGCCAAGTCCATCTGGTCTTTCCTCCTGTTTCCTTGATGGTCTTTACTTTCAACTTTAAAAATATTTATAAAGTAATACGTGCATTTCCATAAAGACAATGGATTATTTCTTTCTCACTCTGCCTGTTCCAATAGCCTGTCATGAGGTACTTTTTCAACTTTCAGGGAGAAGGTGACAAAATTCAAGCACCTTCCAGCTGCTCAGCTAATCATCCTCCAATCTCCTTATGTTATGTCCATCATTCTATAGTACACACTTGGAGGAGACTTTCATTTGATGGGACTTGAAACTATACTAATAATGTTGGGCACTGCCCTATTTTTTTACTTAGAATAATTTCTTCTTTTCCATTTTTCTAGTTAACTTCTTCTTACAGTCAAAGAAATAAAAACTTCTATTATTGCCTTTCCAACATCAAGAACACATACTAACTAACTAATGTATTACTCAGAACCATAAAAAATATTAGCTAGTCTGAAACTGTAGGATGGAACTTGATTTAGGAGGGCAATTTTTATGCCATGGGAATAGGAAAAGAAATATAAATAAAAAATAATATAATCTAACATGCTGAATATCTATGGAGGCATGTTGATCTATTTTATATGCATAAAATAAAACTGATATTATTGATTGTAAGACTAAATCTTCAAATTTTGTGTGCATGGGAATTTGTTTATCATGAAGTGCTCAACTCACTAAATCTCATAAAAAATGTTACATGATATAAATGAATAGAGTTAATGTGGTTTCCTGACTTCTGGCTCGTATGGACATTTCTACAACATCCAGAAGGAGAGAGTAAGGAGATAAAGAAGAATCAGAGTTCAGTGAGTGTATCATTTATCTAATTCCAACTTTTAAAACGTTAATTGAGAACATGAGCAATGAGAGAGGAGCTGGGGCATAGAGGCTCAAAACAGGCTGACCTTGGAGAAAGCCGAGAGTTCTTTAGTGGGTAGCACGCAATGTGATGTGCGAGGAACAGCTCTGAGAGTGAAGACTAGAGAATGAATCCAGGCCCCTACTGTAGATGGCCTCGTTGGCCACATTAAGGGACCTGGATTCTTTTTTCCCCTGATATTCATCTCTGCTTTTTTACATTTATTTTCCATTTTATAGGAGTATATCTTTAAATATACTTTTTTTTTAATCGATACCTGGGAAGGAAAATTTCTGAGGAAAGTTCTCATGCGTTTTCTTAATTATCTTCATTTTCTCTGGAAGACAGCATTTTATCTTGTTCATCCTAGGTTTTCTCTTTTCTAATGCTGGTTTGCATCAAATGTCCGGTGGTCATTGTTTGTTTCTTCATATTTATAAATGAAGAATTAGGTAGATTCATAGATACCCTCTGCTATTATTGGCTTTTCATCTGACAGCTCTATGTTAGCAAGCTATAGTGACTGTGAGGTTCCAGGTAGGATCCTGTGTCCTCTTAGCATCCAAAGCCACAACAGTATCTTATCCCAAGTTCTTTTGTAATGTGACCCTTCCAGGCTGAGTTAGTGGGTCCACTGAGAAGTAGATATCAAGATTGGATTACAGGTGTAAGAGATTAACTGGGGGAAAACATCTATAAGGAGGACAGAGGAGAGAGAAGAAGAAGATGGAGTGAGCGTTCAGAGCATGAGGCAGTCCTGACCCCAGTGATAGAGAAAGGGAAAGAAAGAACATCAAGTAGATCTTAGAAAAGTTGTGTCAGGTTCTTGAGGAGGTTTCAGGCCAACGTATCCTATCAGAGGATTCCCATATCATGTAGGAGGGGCCTGCTGTGGTGTCTCTGCCACTCTCAGTCATTGGCTGGGAGCGCCCACAGGAAGTGTGGCCTTTGCATGTACATGGTGGTGGATTCAGAGTACAACAGCTGAGAATCTCAATCAATGACTCTCCCTGTAGCAGAAGATCCAAGTGTTGCATTTTCATGGTTGCTATACATGTTCCCATCAAATGTAGAATTTATTTCCCTTCTACCCAGCAGTCTATGCTGGGCCTATGAGCTGTTTGGGCCGGTAGAATGTAACAGAAGTGACTGTGTGTAGCTTCTGGAACTGAGCCTTAGGTCTGTAATGTCTTCTTCACCACTTGTAACACTCTCCTTTGAAATTGAGATGCCTCATAAGAAGTCTGAATACCCTGAGATGACCATGAAGAAGCCCACTTTAGCCATATACAGAAAGAAAGTCCACATGGAAGGGCATGGTGGTGCCAAACATGTGAACAAAGCTTTTTGGAATTTCTTGCCCAGTCCAGATACCAGCAAATGCAGCTGAGAGCCTGACCCCAGACAACACTGCGTGGAGCAGAAGTACTGCTCGGCCAAGCCCTGCTCAAAATCCTGATCCAAAGAATCATGAAAAAATACAATGGTTGTGGTTTTATACCACTGAATTTGGGGTGCATTTGTTACTATATGGATGGACCTGCCTTAGCATCCCTGCCACACACAGTCATTGGCTATAAGCAGCCTGCAGGAGGCATAGCCTTTGCACAAATATCATGGTGCATTCAGAGTGCAGCAGCTGTGGATGCCAATCATCACACACAGGTAATCAACTGAAATAGAAGTCAGTGTCTTCTGCACTAACAAAAACTTTAAATATGTGTCATTGGCTTACGGACCAAATACAGGTGAAGGCCTATGAGAAGGAGAGGAGCCTGTTGCAGAGAATAGAAAGGCAGTGTTGAAGTTGTAATTGGAGGCTGGAGAAAATCTTGCCTGTTTTATTTGTTGGTAGAGTGTTTCACAACACTGTTATCTATGGTACCCTGGAAGATAGGAATATATCTAATTAACCTGTGGATCTGTCTAAGGGAGTTTCCAGGCAGAATATTGAAAATGTTAACTGACTTCATGTAACTGACTATTTTAAAGTAAGGTAAGAGAAATCAACAACAACAACAACAACAAAAAAGTAGCTTCTACATTTTTAAGCAGAATTTAGAAGAAGTATTTCTAATCTAACATACCAAGTCTCTTATTCCCAACTTCTCCAGCTGGTACCAACTCCTTAAAGTAGAAAATGGACACAGAGCCAAGATCAAATCTAGGTGCTGCCTATAGAATGTGGCCTCAGGGTCAATATTAAGTCAAGAGTTTTCTTGGAAGACTCTTTGTTAAGACTTCAGAAAATTTGGAATGGTAGTGCTTTGACCTCTTGGCTTGATAAAAAGGCTTCTAAAAATCTTAAGTGATTTGTACCATGGCATCCTGATTCACAACCCAAAGTCGAGGGGAGCGTGTCTTAAAGATATTTGTGGATTGGATTTTTGTCTAATGCAGTGTATTATAATTTGATGTATAAGAAAGGTACATTTCTTTTATAGGAAATGTACCAGTTTGGACTGAAAGGGACAAGAGAGTTCAAAATGAAAAGAGGCCTCTGGGCCCCCAAACTTCTACAGGCAGGAAGCAAACAGAGAAAACCACTCAACTGCAAACATGGACAATATCTTATGGAACATAAAGCAGAGGGCAGAATAAAGTTCCAAGGAGAACCACTTCCTGGGAGTAGAGATGGACTGTAATCAATATGCATTCTTTGTCCCCAGAGCAGTGGGAATTAGTGACATATGCTCAGTGGATTTCAAAATTGCTAAGGGTGAGTGACTGCTGTGTGCCTCTTGTTTTCCCTGCATTTTGAGTAAGAGGGTCTATTGCAGTTACTCTCTCTCTGTTTTCCCATTATGTGGGGTGTGCATGGAGGAACACACCTTTTCTCTTTTTATTCGTATATCCCTGAAGCTAAGATGCTGCACCCAAAGAAATGCACCCTCAAAAATTTATTCTCGTCTGGACCCGATTTAGTTAAAGAAATCCTGAAATCAGAAAATCTGAATCAGAGATTTCCAACCAAAGCTGTTTATATACAATGTAGTTAACATGAAAATTGTGGCAAAGGATCTTTGCCTGGGTCAGATACTTACTCTGCTCCTCCACAGCTGTGATAACATGATTTAGATTGTGAACTGAGCTGCCACTTAGTCTGATTCATTAAACATTTTAAAAATAGACACTGAAGTAGTAACATGAAATCTTAGCAAATGGCTGTTAATGGAGATCTAAAAACCCATTATCTGGTAACTTACTCATATTTTTTTCTGATAAAAATAGATTATTCAGACCATAGGTATCTCTTAATTGCATTTAAAGGAGTTCACTGAAAGAACTCATTTCTAGTGAAAATGCAGTGAAATTCTTTTAGCCTTAATCCCAAGAAAATCAGAAAAAAATGGTTGTGATGTTTCAAATTAAAACTAATTTCTTCAATTTTGTGGACAATTTTAAAAAATATATACAACACATGTACCTGAATTATCTGAAAAGGAATCCCACTGGATTACTAATAATTCTAATCTGATTAGTGTTTCTGGATCTTTATGCCACATATTATTTCATTGCTTCAAAACTTTCTGAATTGTTAACTTTTCTCCCACCTTACTTACTCCAGGCTTCTTACCTGTAGGTCTTCCTCTCTTTAGTATGTAGGTTTCACCTGTTGTCCACTTATAAAAACCTCCTTTCTATAAGAGATAAAAATCTTATTCAATGTTATGACTGAGTAAGAGATAAATGGATCTCTGGTGTCCTAAGCCTTGAAATCCTAGACAAAAATCAACTTTTTCTGAAGTGCAAAATAATCTTTTATTTCTTTTATCTTCATGTCACTCTGCCTTCTAATGAAACTAGGTTATGTTAAGGTGTCAATGGCTGGTATTTCTCCCTGGAGGGTGTTGGCATTTCAAAATCTTTTTGAACAAACTTCTAAAATGTTGAAATAAGAGTTTTTGGAAGATCTTAAAGCATAAAATTTAAGAAGTATGGAACAGATGAGAAATTGTCAACTCGAAATTTCATGAAGTAAGTTGTCTGGGGAAAGGAGTTTCATAAATGGGGAACAAGTTTGGGGAAACAGGGTCTTCCCAGATTTTGAAATCATATCATACTGGGAACTATGTACTTTTCCAATTTATAAAGGCACTATTTGGCCGGCTAGCCATAGTTCCTTGGATTTATGTTATGTCACCCAAACCATCTGAAATTTAACTTGAAATAGACTAGTGAAGTTATGGAGAATTATGAAGTTATGGAATTATGAAGAAAAATTAGACAAGGAAAATACCTTTGCTGAGAATCAATGAGAGTATTAGCACTTCTCTCTCCTTATGAATGCCATGCTATTGGGACATGGAGAGAGTTGATAGTGTAACCTGGAAATAGGGGCATACTATTAGATATGGGCATAAGAAAAATAAATGCACAATATGGATTTAAAATATTGACTTACACTAGGGAAATAAAATGGCAAGTGGCAATGTTTTATCATTGTACTATTAAAACGAATCTCCCAAATGTCCAACACAAACAATTCTAATATTAAGAAATCTCATTAGCAATTTATCATAAGAGTATATAGACACAAATGAGATTAGAAATAATATTTCTGGAAGGTACTTTAGCTCTATATCTGCATGGACATAGAAGCCTTGATCAAATTAACGTGACCTCTTGTAATTAAAACCCAGCCAAGATAGGGCACTAAAGACAATTTATGGGATTGGACTTGTATAAGAGCTACATAACCTGATGAATCATTTCCCCAATCTTTACTACTGTTCCATGGCTCTCATTATTATTCTAGTGATAAAAGCACCTAATGAATCAGTTCCAATGAGGAAGCATGTTTATCAAACTTTACTAATTGTATTATCCTTTGACCATCGATAGCTGAGACCTTAGGGGAAGACTGTCTACCATCAAAGGAAGACTCTGCTTCTTCTCTACTTAAAAGGAGTAATTTTTCTCCTCTAAAAAAGTTGGCAGTGAGGAGAAGATTATTCTTTTCTTTCAATCCAGGAGAAACTTTAACCTCAAACTAAAAAATAGTAAAAAGGTGTCTTTACCACTTCTTCCCTAATTTATGCCCCTTTGGCCACACTCCACTGGTTGAGCCATTAGTCCTAAATTCAGAGTAAAATAAAAGCTACATATCTGGATTTATTTTTAACTATTCAACTTGGTAAAGGTACATTAAAGCACAAATATAATATGCTATTTCAATAAGCCTTGTAAAATTTATACCCAGTATTTTCTGCTTCTCCTCTCCTTGATTTTATTTATAGATTCAGAGAAAAGCAAATGGAATTGAAAATAGGATTTTAAAAAATATATTTTTGAAGTCAGGTTTATTTAGGTATGATTTACATATGGTAAAATTCACCTTTTTTAGGTGTTCAGTTCTATGAGTTTTGACAGACATAAAGAGCTGTGTGGCCACCACGACAATCAAGCTATAGCATATCAAAATAGGATATTTGTTTTAAAAACTTCTTAAAGAAGTGGTGAGTTGAGGAATGATTGAAGGGGTAAAGTAGAGTAAGTTGATTAGAGTGAGTGGGGCCATGAGAAAATAAGGCTGAGAGCACAGAGGCAGGAAGAGAGAGGTGGTTAAGAGAGAAAAGGAAAATGAAAGGGAAGACAGAGTCAATAAAGGAGGTGGGCTGCGAGAATGGCATGCGTGTGATGAGGGTTGGGGATTTGGACCCCGTGAAGGAGACCATATATGTGTTGTCTCCCTACTACCCCTCTTGTGTTTTCCAGTTTTCTCTGTTTATCTTTCCTCTTAATGAGTCCTACATGTAGGACACTGCTTTAAGCCACCTATTCTTTACGTTGATTGTCTAATCCAATTACTATATGATGAGCAGTAATTTTCAAACTTTAGTATGATTCCAAATTGTCTGTGGAGCATGTAAAAATATATATGAATCGACCCAATTCCCGAAGATCAAGATTCAATATTTCTTATGTGGGACCTCTTTTGAAAAGTTGAAGAAACACTGCAGTTAGATGTTGCAAAAACAAAGTACTTTAGTATCAAGAATACTTAAAGACACAAAATATGCCATGAAGTGATTACACAGTGAGACCTATTCCTGTTAAGATGCTAAGATGTGCACCTACACAGAGAAGACCCCTCCAGGCCTGGCTGTTACTCCTCACCTCACACAGAGGAGGATGAGTTGGGTAAGTGGCTGCAGAATTGGAAAAGCTGCCAATTAGTTATTGGGGTCTTTACTCTTTAAATATACTTCCTGATGGAGAAAAGAGCTGGTAGTCATTTAAGTCAGATGAATACTCATTCATTTTGGTTTATTAAAATTCATTTAGTTTATTAAATTTCTTATTAGCATTTTCTAGCTATTTACCTCTAATTAAGAAAACAAAAAATATTTAAACTTTTATTAAAACAGGGACCACAAAACAGAAGCTTGCCAAATGATTGTGTGTTTTATTTGGTAAACATTTTTAAAAATAATTTGAATTAGGTGCCAATATTTAAAGATGAAGATTTTGACCAAAAAATATAAATATCTTCCTTGGTAAAATGTCTTTAATGTAAAATACTTCAGGGTAAGCAATACAAACATATTTGCATGTTAGTTTAATTTTTTTTTTTTTTTTTTGGTGAAGAACATCAGCCCTGAGCTAACATCTGTACCCATCTTCCTCTATTTTGTATATGGGATGTCATCACAGCGTAGCTCGATGAGTGGCGTATGTCCACGCCCAGGATCTGAACCTGCGAATCCTGGGCCACTGAAGTGGAGCGTGCAAACTTAGTCACTACACCACCAGGCCAGCCCCATGTTTAATTTTAATTGTAGGCATGGTCAGCCAAAGCTATTAATTCACAGGAAGGGCCATGCACCTGAGATAGCTGTTTAAGCCTCTTTTTTGCTTCCTTTCAAAAATGAATTTTTATCAGTGAAACTTTGGTATTTTTACTTGGCTTGAATGAATGTTAGAATTGGATTTGAGCAGTGACATTAAAGGCGTTCAGCAGGATATGCGCACTGGCTGCTCATATGTGTTTTTAAATCCTGCACAGATGATTATGAATCGTACCTGAGCCTGTGTCCTGCATCCCACTGGGGTGGACCCCAGGTTGGTCTCTCTGTTCTATGTATAGCCATTGCCTTAGGAGCTGCTAGGGTTGCATCATGCCAACAAGCGGGCACAGAACACTACCTCAGGAATCTCACAGTTTCTGCCTTGAGTAAACCTTTCCGAAGGCTGTGACCAGAGCACCTAAAGGCCAGAGTGTGGCTTCTATAAAGAGCATACTGTATTAACTTTTTTTCTTGCTTGCAACTTAGTGTTTGTTTAAAAAAAAAGTCTGTATGTCGCAGATTTTGGTCTGAAAGCTGCTTTCCTTATAACCTGATAGTGAGTTTGTGGGTGAGAAGCTAACCTTCATCACTCTAGACTTCTTTGTCAGCCACTTGTGTCAGAAAAAACCTAAGAATTGTGCATGTCCAAACTCGATTAGGTCCGTTTGCAGCACTCCTCTTGAAAAATAAGAAAACTAAGCAACACTGAGCCCCCATTATTTGAAAGGAAACAATCAGAAAGCTCTGAGAAGCAGCTGCATCCTTTACTGGGACAGGTAGTCTCTGCCTCCCACAATAAACACCACCTACTTTTGCCTTAATCCCAGCCTGGTGCTCTTATTTACATTTTCTGCCTGGCCCCTTGGGGATTGGGACCTGTGATCCCTGAACTGAAGAAATTTCAGATCCTGTTAAACAGATGTGGGAGCAGCTTTAAGCTAAGGCCACTTCCCTTGGTGTTCAAAATCATGTAAATGAATAATTCTAAAGATAATCTTGTGTTTATTCATTTTGGTTCTTAGAGGGAATGAGTTAGACAGGCATTCAGGACCACTGAACTGTCTGCATTCTCTTTCTTTCTCTTTCCTTTCCCTTTATCTTAATCTTTCCTATCCTCTGTCCCTAATAACACAAAGCTGGGGGTCCAGAGATCTTGCCCTCTCTCCCCCCATGGTGCTAATGGCAGCCAATGGAAGCCATCCTTAGCCCAATGGCCCATGGCTTTCAGTAGGCTGGCAACTAGGGCACCAGAGCTCAGAATGAGTAGTTGCTCCCAAAAGCCTTTAATGAGTGTCTGGGGGAGGGTGCATCAAAGGGAAGGACAGGGGCCCAGGACAAACACTACAGCTGGTGGGAAATCAGGTCAGGAGTCCGTGACCTAATGTGTGTGTGTGAATTACGGTGAAGTTGAAAGAGTATGCAGATACATGGGCACGGGGTCAGGGAAAATTTGAAGTTTAAATATTGAATGATTAAAATGAGAAGAGAAAACTAGGTATTACTTTACTATACAAAGTAAATGTTCATCTCTACCTTTTGAGTAAGCTGCCTTTCATGTATTCTTAAATCCCATTGGGACCATGGTTACGTATATCATTAAATATAAGCATAATTGTTATATTATTGATTTAAACAGAAATATCTCCCTTTATTGCCATTCTCAACATTTGTTGCTTGTTTGATATAGTCCCGTACAAGACTACATGAGCGATTATTTACAAGATATATAAGATCCATGCAAGTAGGGATTTGGTTTGGTGTATTCATAGTATCCTCAGTGCCTCGACTAGTTCTTGGCACATAGCGTGATGGATTCTTTTTTTTAATGAATGAATGACTGTGTATGTGATTGTGTGAGTGTGTGTGTGTGTGTGTGTGTGTGTGTGTGTGTGACAAAGAGAGAGAAGTATCTGAGCATTAGAGAAATATAATTATGTCTTGTTGCATTATTAGGTAAAATTATGGAATAAAAAGTATTTCAGTTCCTATGTACATGTTTCTTTACATAAAGATTCAAATTGTTTAATATTTGCACAATGATAATATTAAATATAAAATGTGTCTTCTTTTATTTGCAAATATAAGTTTTAGGTCATGAAATAGAAGTACCAAATCCTCACAGAGAATACTTTCCACTCAGGAGCTGCATGGTGGTAAACAGGTGTTCTGAGTTAGATCTCAGAAAGCAGAGCTCTTCTTCCCTTCCCCAAACAAAACAAAACAGTTGGTGGTGTAATCTTGAAATCATTTTCATCTTTTCGTCTGGGAGGGGGTGAATGAGTATGAAATGGTCATTATTTAGTGCGTGCTTGAGCTCTTTCAGTGAAAGACGTTAATTGGTACAAAATGCCATCATTCGCTAGCACTCTTGAAAATTAGTGTTGTACTGAATTCAAATTCTCATCATTTGATTGACATGTGTGTCAGAAATCTAGCCCCGTGGAATCCAAAGTTATGATTTGTAGTATTTTTCATATCGATCATCCTTGCCTTAAGACCTCAAAATATCGGGAGGAAAAAATTTAACATTGATTTTGAGCACTCTGCCAATGTGCTGCCAGCTCAGAGTGTGGAGAAGTGTAAAACAGGGAGAGATAAGAGAAAGGAAAAATCCAGAGGACAGGATTTAAGGCTCCTAAAAGTAGAAAAGGATACTTTGTTGTTTGTTTTCTTTTCTTATGCCACCTACACCTCTGTACTCAGGTGACAGCGCCCCTGTTCTATCTCTGCCCTGGCTCCAGGGAAACCTGGTTTACTCTGTCCCACTAGGGCACAGGGAGGCGTCCCTCTCCCACAGCCCTGCTGTTTTCCTCAGTGTCTAGGGCCCGACCCTCCACGTAAGAGGATTATGAGTGTCCTGGGCCATTGAAAAGGCAAACAGTCCAGAATAATTCAATGAAGCTGAAAAAAGTCTCAGGGGAGATATAAGAGGCTCTGATGCACAAATTAGGAGGTCTTCACCATGCAGCACCCATACACAAGCCAGAATGGCTCTTTGCTCCTAGCACTAGAGAGTGTACACTCGGAGGCACCCGGATCTGTGGGTGCTGTTTCAGCTTCCCTTTGGCTCAGCAAAGACAGACGCTGCAGGCCCAGGTGGAGGCAGTGCACTCTCTCCTGGCCTTGTGGACCTTCCAGCTAGTTTATTTCTTTTTCTCACCAACTTCTGTCATTTATTGCCTCCCCTATTTTTTCCCCCTTACCTCTAACCTGTGAAATACTATTTTTTCTAGCGGGTAGGTATCCGGGCTTCTTCTGTTTTCTCAACCTATGTTTATGGCACTAACTTTGTGTCCTGAGTTTTTCAGGGCTTGGGGTTTTGAAACTCACAAAGCCCAGTCTCAGTGGTGACATTCTGAGTTAGTTTAAGTTCAGTGCTATACGTATCCAGGGTGTAGTGATAACTGCGGACTTATTGAGAGATCCTGCTTACTTGATTTTTATTTATTTATTTATTTATTTTTTATTTATTTATTTTTTTTTGTGAGGAAGATCATCTCTGAGCTAACATCCAGTGCCAATCCTTCTCTTTTTCACTGAGGAAGATTGGCCCTGGGCTAACATCCATGGCCATCTTCCTCTACTTGATATGGGACACAGCCACAGAATGGCTTGACATAGTCTTTGCATTCCTGGGGAGCGATCCTGCGAACCCCGGGCTGCGGGGTTCGCAGGTTAACCTTAACCTTAACACTTAACCACTGCGCCACCAGGCCAGCCCTGTACTTGATTTTTAAAAATGTAGTACTTGATAAAAGGTCATTTATTGTCAATAAGTTAATATTTAATTATAACAATTATCATTGAAATCTAATTACAAGTTCAGTTTATTATAAGCAACATAAGATATAATAATTATTATACATGTAATTTTGGAATAATGTTTACACTTCAAATTATGCTTATTGGACAACAATCATGTATCAACTTTAGGTTTGTAATTATTCTTAAGAAATTATTATTATTTTCTTCCTAATACTAAATATTGTCCTATGTATAAAAAAGGGAGAGTTACCTCTACAGAAAGGACACTACAAAACTATTCACTAAACACAAAGACCAAACACGTCTTTGAATTAAGAGTAGATAACAGAGAATAGCAGATGAATGAAGAGAAGGGAAGGAAAATAGAGAAATGGGTGGATAGAAAAGCATGTAAAAAGTCAGAGACTGAGTGATTCCAAGATAAATCAGAGAGAGAGAAACACATTTCCTTAACCACACATAGAGGAAAGGAGACAGAAGATAACGAATGATCCACCGAGACACACAAAGAATGGGTTTAGCTCAGTGCACGAAGCATATTAGAAACTCAGCACATGTTTATTAACCGAGAGAATGAAAGAAATACAGGCAGAGAAAAATAACTTCATGAAATAAAAGGATCCACACTGTGACCTTTATATTGCATCTGAAGACTTAAATGCTGATGTGATGTTACAAATACTGTTTAGGCATAAATGCCTTTCAGGATTTGCAGTACAGTCTGGTTCATGTACAAGAAAAAGCTGTAGGGGCTGGCCCTGGTGGCGCAAACAGTTGAGTGCGCGCGCTCCGCTGTGGCGGCCCGGGGTTCACCGGTTCGGATCCCCGCGTGCACCGACTCACTGCTTGTCAAGCCATGCTGTGGCGGCGTCCCATATAAAGTGGAGGAAGATGGGCACGGATACTAGCCCAGGGACAGTCTTCCTCAGAAAAAAAAGAGGAGGATTGGCAGTTGTTAGCACAGGGCTGAACTTCCTCACAAAAATAAATAAATAAATAAATAAATAAAAGAAATATATAAAATAAAAGGCTGTGCTTGTTTAACCATAGTCAAGTTTTGACAATCTCTGATGTTAGAAGGAGAAAAACATGTGTCATTTAATACAGAAGATAATTTAAAGCCTTTTTAAAAGTACATCGTGAAGCAGTGTCCATAGTTACACATACATAAATTATCATGTTAATGGACTTTTCTCTGTTAATCATGATTTCCATAGGAAAATATTAACATTACTATTGTTTTTCTCTGGGACATAATGTTATTGGGTAAGGCACTTTAGAAAACTAAAAAGTCAACCTTGTCCAAAAAATTATCATAAAAGTAAATGTCCAAACGTTGAGAAATGGTTATATAAATAATGTTATATCAACTTAATTAAATTTTAAAGGATATGTAACCAATTATAAACATTCTTACAAAGAATAATGTTACAACTATGTATAAGAATAAATGCAAATACACAAAGGTTGGGAGAAAAATTGGAAAAAATAAAAATATTTAATTTATTAAAAGGGGAGGATTTGAGTTTTCCTGTTTTTATTTCTGACTGACATATTTGTTCCATAAAAAATGAAGAGTTGTCAAAGACTATTCACAAAATTTATTTTCTGTGCACGAATTTCCCAAAGTTGACATTTGCTATATGTTCCTTTGAAAAATTCTGAAGTGAAATTATTACATGAAATTAAACCTTCCAACTATGGAACTCACAGTTTTTCATTAGATGAATAAATGACTGTCCTTTTGTTTAGTGCTGGTGAGATCTAGCATTTACCTTTAAGGGCATTTTCCAATGTCTATTTCCTCTAGTGAATTTCTGATGCAGACAAGGTCAGGTATTTTCAAACCTTATCCTTCCTTCGGTCATATTTTGGTTGTTTAAGGTCATCACTCTGATGGACGAGAAAGATGATAGGTTCTTCAGAGGTGAAAAGGAAAATTAGTTTAATGTCATGTCATCAATATTCCTTATGCAAATTATAGAGCTGTGTAATTTTTACTACAATTATTGGTAAGTAGTTAATCTAACCTTTGGCATCAGTATGTGCAGTGAGCTGGAGGCATTTGTTTAAAAAATCAATGTTATTTTTTTTTCCTGAAATACAATCCAATAAATTAATGCTTATAATTATCCAGTTACAGAATTCTCATTACTTAGACATAAAACAAAACATCTCTACATTATCAGCACAAAGCTTATATTGTGACAGTGATATTAACAGATAGAATTGACACTTGGTCCTAATGGAACCTAGCAAATATACTTAAAAATCATTAACTTCTCTAAAATTGTTTTTGACTTGAGCAATTGTCATTAACTCCACCTCCATTTATCAGTGACACCACCTTTCCTCCTTGGTGCTCTGTTTCCTTTAATAGTTCTTGAGATCTGTAGATCACCAGATTCAATGAGAACCGGACAGCATCAAACAGAGTCGCAAGATGAAGGAGAAGCAGAGAAGGCGCTCTTGATTTTGTCCTGTTTAATTTTATTTATCTCAAAGATTAAGTTTCATTACATTTGAAATATATATTTAGAGTTTTAAGAATAAAGATATCTGATCTTGAACGTTAAACAAGTTAAGGTGAGCCTGGTGAAAATGGGAGGCCGTAGAAGACATGAAAAACTAAGAGGATGATGAAAGTTAACATAAATTGAGGTAGAGCACAATTATTAAAAAACAAAGGTGTTTGACAATAAGTTTTCTCATGTCTTGGATATAATAGGCATGATGCAACTATTACTTGGGTCTATTTAAGTAGCATCCAGCTCAGAACACTCAGTTTAATTCTGTTGATTATCAATCTAGTCTGCTTTGTAGATTGAGGATCTGAGCCACTCTTCAGTGTGATGGCTGCCTTGGGTGTCGTATGAGTAAATGTGGGTGTAATAAGAGGGAGGAAGATAAGCCAGGTCATTCTACTTTAATACACATACATTAGAGTCTGGGCTTTAGCTCTACAATCAAAATTTAAAAACATCATGAATGTTCATACTCAAACCCTCTATATCTGATATGTGATTATTTGACTATGGACACCAGGTCCACAGACTTTAGATACTGGTCAGCAATTATTCTTTATTACATTCTATTTTATCCCTCCTGTGTTCTTATAGTTAGTGACCATCTTCATCAAAAATGAATGATTTTTCTATTTTTGTATTTCAGGAGATTTTTTTTTAAGATCTGGAAGAGTTATTTTTAACTATACAGGATTTAGAATTTTACATATCTCTTTTCTCCTCCTTCCTTAATTAATCAGATTTTTTTTTTAGTCATCTGTATTCTACTTGGCTAAAGATATGAGAAAGGATGGGGATGAGAGAGTTTACTTGAAGGAGACACCTCACTGAAATGTGGTTAGAAGTAGGGACTCTGGGTAATATTTAATCTGGCAGATGTGAAACAAAAGATGAGTTTTTTGGAAAGTATAATCTGACCTACAGTTGCAAGTCAGTTATTTAATAAGAGTTTGTCAGAAGTTTTCTGTGATCTTGCTTCAGAAATGCATGAACCAAACATTTACATTTTTTATATAAATTAGTGAAGTCTTTAAAATATGCCTACTCTCTGAATGCTCTCTTTGAAAACTTAATGTTACGAGGTGCATTCATTAAAATTTATCTTTTGGTTTTGGAAAATAATGTGCATTTTATGAGATACTTAAACACATATTTAATAGCTATATATATATACATGTATATATATATAAACAAACATGCTGATCAACCTTTTTAGAACTTTGTCATAGTATACAGGTATGGTTTTCAGTACTTAACTACAGAGATTAAAAATATCTATGCTTAAACTAAACTCCTAGAAACCTTATTTAATGACTCTGAACTGGGGCCCAGAAATGTCTAGAGTCATGTGTTGCTTAATGACAGGGGTATGTTCTGAGAAATGCACCATTAGGTGATTTCATCATTGTGCGAACATCATAGAGTATACTCACACAAACCTAGATGGTATAGCCTACTACACACTTAGACCATATGGTACCAATCTTACGGGACCACCGTCATATATGCAGTCTGTCATTGACTGAAACAACATTATGTGGCACATGACTGTATTTTTAAGAAGGTTTATGAGTAACTACACAGATAGATTTGAGGCATACTGATTTACATAATGTCAATAGTCCAAACATTTTGGGATCATTTGATTATTGCTTTGTTCTATTTATTAAGGAAATCATTACATGTATGTATAGCTTTATATAACATTATAATGTATGCGTGTGTATAGCTCTATAAAACACTATATATATATAATTAAAGTTATCTACTACTTTATATAACTTTAGGTGTATATATCTCACCTATTATTTTCTGAGCACAGTGGGAGATAATTATAATTGTGGATCAGAGGACCATCGTATGTTTCTTGTGGCTGCTGCAACAAATTACTACACACTTGGTGGCTAAAACAACATAAATTGATTCTCTCACATTTTTGGAGGCCAGAAGTCTGAAATCGAGGTGCTGGGAAGACCACGCTCCCTCTGAAGTCTCTAGCAGGGAAGGAAAACTTCTTTGCACCTACCAGCTTCTGGTAGCTCCTGGCATTCCTTGGCTTGAGGCTGTATGACTCCAATCTCTGCCTCCATCTTCACATGGCTCCTCCCCTGTGTGTCTCAAATCCCCCTCACCTTTCTCTTGTAAGGAAATAGACATTGGATTTAGGGTCCAGCACAATTTTATTTTGAGATCCTTAATTATATCTGCAAAAGCCCTATTTCCAAGTAAGGTCACATTTACAGGTACCCAGGATCAGGATTTGGACTTATCTTTTGGGGGGACACAATTCAACCCACTACAACTGTATATTACATATGGTTATTTTCATTTTAAGCCAACTTGCATCAATCATTTGAGCAATCCATGGCTTTTCTCAGTTATTAAACAATAGTAGTGGCCCATTCCTTTAAAAAGTATCTGACTTACAAATCATTTATTTGTATTTCATCCAGTTCCTACCAAATAACCTGGATTATTAACAGCATTTTTTTATACCTGCTTCTGCACAGGACCATGAAGAATGTGGCAAGTGAAATTTGCTGGAAATGGCCAGCGTGTATTTGCAGGATACTGGTACATGGAAATCATGGATTTCCTCTTGATGCTAAGCTATCACAGGATCTTTTTTACAACTTTAGAAAACTGGAAAAACAGGACATTTATAAAAGAAGTAAACAACGGTCTTGTAAGAAATATGTAAGTAACTCATTTGTGAAGTTGTAATTTTACAAACCATTGGTAGAGATGCCCATCATTTCCTCCCTGCTTACACCACTCATTTTAGAAATGATATCATGTCTTAGACATAGATAATTGCATCAGGGGAGAATGAGAATTTCTAGTTCAATAGGATTATGTGTCCAAGAAATTCAAAAGTAACCTTCAGGTACAAATCAATTGCAGGGTGTTAGGTACTGGGTGAAAGATCATGGTGAGATCAGGCCAGATTTGATGATCTGGCAACACAAAACCACTTGAAAAGTTTACTGATGGGGAAGCAAAACATGAACACTTTGCTGAGGAAGCTGGATTCAGAAGGGTGAATGAAACCCACAAACGCGCACATGTGCACATGAGCAGGCATGAGATTCCCTGTGATGTGAGAGTAGCTGCCTGATAATGCTTCAGCTCCTGTGAGATTTCACAGGACCTCCTATGACTGGGGCCTCTGAGACTTCCCTAGATCCTTACCCCAAATCTGGTTTGAGTTGGTTTCTGCTCAGCAGCTAAGCTATTCCCAAGATCAAGTTTGACACCCAAAGTGCAAACCTCTAGAAGATCGAAATAGCTAAAAGAAAAAAAGCACTTAAAATTGGGGGAAGAAAAATCGTATAAATAAAAATGGATTTAATACCTTGACATGACTGTGTTTACTTGAAGTAAATGGTGAATATTATTACCAATAGTTAAGTCCTACCTGGCTGCTTTAAGAGAGACAAGTCTTATACAAAGCATACAATAATTGAAAGCAAATGGATGCTCACATTTAGTATAAAGTGTTTGAAAACAGCTTGCCCACCAGGAAGTTGAGCACTTCCTCTTTACATATTTACAGTATATACTTGCTTTTCAAAACATTTTTCACAAATAGCAAAAACGTAAATTTATATTCCATCCATGTCAAATAATCACAGCTCTTTACTTTTTGTAATAATAGTAACAGTGATATAATAAAAATATAATAGTAAGTATCATGTGTTATTGAGAGCTTACTAAGTGCCAGGTCCTGAAAATGCACTATGTCATTAATACTCAAAAGAAATCTCTGAGGGGCTGGCCCCGTGGCATAGTGGTTAAATTCATGTGCTCTGCTTTGTCAGCTCAGGGTTTGCTGGTTCAGATCCCCGGTGCGGTCCTATGCACCACTCATCAAGCCATGCTGTGGCGGCTTCCCACATACAAAATGGAGGAAGATTGGCACCAATGTCAGCTCAGGGACAATCTTCCTCAAGCAAAAAGAGGAAGATTGGCAATGGATGTTAGCCCAGGGCCAATCTTCCTCACCAAAAAAAAAACAATTCTCTGATAAGGTAATATTGTGTGTGACAAGGTAAAATGGTAAAATCATTTTTACCTGATAAGGTAAAAATGTGTGCTCACATTTACCAGATGAAGAAACTGATATTAGGAGATTTAAAACACTAACCCGTGGATACTAAGCTGAAACACAATAGAGCTGTGATATGGACCCTTGTGATTGCAAGTCGCATACTGTACTGCCCCACCAACATCACTGAGCTTTCATAACAACTCACATCAATATCACTCCATGAGTGTATTGAAATTACATTCAGGAACAAAAATGAAGAAAGCATTCAACTAGCTTCAGGAGACAAATATTGAGAGTAAATCTGGGAAACATCGAGCTGGAAGAGATTTGAGAAGATATTAGCTCCCACTCCATTCCTCTTTTACTGGACTAATTAGATGAGTTGATGGTAGGAATTAAGCTAACATTTTAGTTTTTAATAACAATATATAGTGTTTCTTTAGAAATGAAATAGTCACCATTAGTTCAAATTGGATGCTATCATATAGACCAAAAGCTTCCCTAATAAAAATGTGGGAACTGCTAGAAGGGAAGAGAAGCAGAGATCAATGAGTTCTTGTCCCAAATTTACCATATATGACCTTGAGCATACCTAATGACCTCTGCGACTCTCAGTTCTTTGGGTGTAAAACAGGATAATTAATTTTACTAGCCTTGTCTAGGTTTTGTGAAGATTAATGAGTTAATAATGTCCAGAACACACTCTGTAATTCTTTAATGACAAGTACATGAAAAATGTTTGGTACAATATTGAGACTAAGAAAGAAGGCTGTATTTATCATGCATACTATCTAATGGGCTGCCATAGGGGTTAGGATTAAGTTCTTTCCTTTTTAATGTTACTGATGGGAGTAAACTCTTCATAATGACAAGACCCTGCAAGAATGTTTGTGAGGTGGCTGGAAGGGAGTACACCACTCAAAGTAACTCTACAGTCAAAGTGCCCAAGTTCTAATCCTGGCTCTGCCACTAAATAGCAACCTAACAGCAGGCAATTTCCTCTACATTTCCAGGTCTTGGATTCTATTGTTGTAAAGTGAGAACAATAATGCCTATCTCAGGGGGCGTTTATGCCAATTGATTAGCACACGTTTGTTATCTACCATATTATCACATGCTGTTTAAGGTGCAAGGGACAAGGAGAGGGACAAAAAATCCTTACCCTAAAAAAAGCTTACATTCTAAAATAAAGAGAATAAAGAAGAGGAAAATAAATGAACAATATGTTTTCAGAAATAACAAAAACTACAAAGAAAATAAAACAAGTTAAGGGGAAGGGAGAATGATGTATGTTAGGAAGGATAGTTTATATATGGTCAGGGTGGCCTGAATGATGCAAATAAATAGGCCATATGAAGACCTACAGATGGAGTGTTCCAGACAGAGGGAGCAACAAGGGAAAGGTTCTGAGGTAGGCAGGAGCTTGACCTCTTTGTGGAAAAGCAAGAAGGCTGTAGTGTGTTTGGAGCAGCGTATGTAAGAGGGAGATTGTGGGAGATGAGGGGAGAGTGGCAGCTAAAAACCACAGGGCCTTCTGCACCTAGTAAAGAGTTTCTGTTTTATTCTAAGTGTTGTGAGAATCAACTGGAAGGTTTTAGCACAGGAAGAAGTTTCATAAAGGGTTTTCTGGCTGTGGGGTTGAGCATAGATACACAAGAACAAGAATAGAAAAACCACTGTAGTGATCCAGATGAAATGTGCTGGTGAATTGGATTGGGGGAGCAGTTAGGGAGATGATGGGTAGCTGTAAGACCTGGGGTGTATATGAAGTTTGAGTAGATGGTTCATTCAGATGGGTTAATGAGGGGATGAGAGAAAAAGAGGAATCAAAGATGGTACTTTGGTTTTTGTCCTGAGCCTAGGAGATAATAACTTAAAACAAATACATGCAAAAGTTTGTATGATAAAAAAATAGAAGCTGTGCCAATCCTCAACAAAAAACAAGCAAAAAAAGAGAAGACCCATGTTAGCAAAAATGCAAATATTGGGGTACTTTGGATCATGCAAAGCAACTTTGAATTCTTCCACACACATATGTACACAACAGCAAGCAATCATTTGTGAAAATAGATTCAGAGATGAAAGATGCCAATTATGTAACATGCAAAATGCTTCAACCATATAAAACTTTCTCACAATTTGTATCTTAAATTGTTAAATTGAAGTTGAAACTTCAAAACAAATTAAAAAAACTTACCAGTAAATATCAGATAGAGAGAAATTTGAATAAAAAAGAAAGAAAACAACTCCTGATGTGATATTCTGGTTTACAGAATATGGTTTGTTCTGTATCTGGTAGATTCCATATAGACATCTGCTAACCAGGAGAATATATTCATTTATCTGTCATTTTGGAGGTCTAGTCTAAAGGGCCATAAGTGATAATTTGTATAGTCGGAAAACAAAAGGCCGACATGTCACAAATAAACAATAGAGTTTGATTTGATCACAGGTGTTTGAAAGAATTAATATAGTTAGCAAACATGTATCTACAATGTAATTGGAGAAAAAATTCCCACACTAAAAAAAGAAAAAAAGACAGAAAGAGAGACGTAAATTAAGATCAAAAAAGAAAAAAAAAAAAAAAAGAAAAGAAACACTACTGGCTTTGGCTTATAAACAAAAAAAAATGATTTTTAATAGATATGAATGTTAGTCTCTCTTTTCACTTAAACACATCTGAAACATGCCAGTCTGCTGTTGGGAGAATGTGAAATTAGGGAAGATATAGCTTAGCTGGAAAACATTTAAGAAAAAACAAAAATGGTGTACAAGTGAAAAGGGGAAATAGTCACTGAAAATCTGTTTTTGACTCAAAAATTTCCCAAATTCGTACAGATGAGCCAGAACCATGAATCCAGTAGTTCAATACATTCCAGGACAGTTAAAACAATGTGTAAATTAGACACAGAGGCATAGAAGTAGGTGACAAATAGCAATCCTTCGATACACGTAAGCAGACAGAACAGGTAAAAGAGATTGCTACAGTGTGGGAATAAATTTGCTTACAATATGATCATCCACATCTTTCCTCAATGCAGTCTTGTATTTTCCTTCACTAATAATTTACTAGTATCTCAAAATTTGATATGCCACTATGGGTAAAGAGATATACAGACAATTTACATCTTTTATGGAAATAATATCCCTCTACTAGTTGTGAATGGGAAAAATATTTGCAAATAATAATATAAATTAAATATAAGCAGTTGAAAGCTATTATTCATTTTTCCTGAAAACCTAGAACTAAAAGTTTATAAAATCTCATTTTATGATAGAAAAATCAGAGTTTTTCATATTATAAATTAAATATTGAGGTTACGTGGTGGATAATGATCACAATTTTGGGCTCCTAGCTTGGTTTTCTACTTTTTATTTAAGAATATAGAATTAGTGAACATTCTGGAGATGGTGGCATGGGAGTGATGCTTTGGATTATCAAAAAAGATGTATATATGTTTATTAACTGGTTATATACCGCTGGTAGCATTGCCATTTATTTTTATTAAATAGTTTTTAATGGACTGTTTCTAAGAGGCAAGATATCTGTTACATTTTTCTGTTTCAGTCAAAGACCCATATTCTATACTCAGGGTCCATTCTACCAATGTAAGTGATTCTGATAAATAGAAATGGAAGTTTAGTGTATGCAAAAGATATAAAAATATTTCTCATTCTATCTGCTGCACATACATTTTCATCTTTATTTAACTGAGGGCATATTTCTGATTCTATTGAGGACATTTTGTATCAATCCAAAAATATGAGCAAGAATAAAATTTAGTATATTTTATTGGTGGTCCTGGTTCAGCCTAAGCTGGGGGCTGGAGTCCATTTACATAAATAACTTATATGAAGAATACAGGATAGGCCTATAACGAGAATGTTTTCTGAAGATATCGTTTGAGGCAAATAAAAGGTGGGGGTAGAGGATAGACTAGAAGTGGAAAGAAGATCATGTAGTCCCAACCTGGACTCAGGGATTTTTTCTGACTGCGCCAGAGAGAAGAATTTTCTCCATTTCTCTTAAGGTAGTATGGCTCTGCTCAGTGAGGAATGCAGGGAATGGAGCACAATCTTGGCACCCCTAACCCTCATGCTTTTGCACTGGGTAAACATGGGGAAAGTATGGACTGAGAAGGGTAGTGCTATTCTTGGAGAATCCATGGTGAGTGGGAAGACCATGACATGGTAAGGAGAAGATGAACCCTGTCAGGAAAGAAGTAGCAGCAGTGGGATAGAATAGCATCCAGGCATTAATATCATGTAAAGTAGTTATTAAGCACCTACCACATGCTAGACAGTAAACCAGGGACCGGAGATAAAGCACTGAATATGACATATCAAATTTCTGCTCTCAAAGAGTATATTAGTCTGGAAGAGAAGGGGAGAAGGAATAAGTATGAGTAAATGTGGACATATAATACTCATATTAAATAGTGTGATAGAGTATGTTCTGCGAGAACATAAAAGGAGCAAATAATCTAGTTTAGGAGATCAAGGATGGATTGTTGAAGTTCTATTATCAAATGGCTAGGGGTTGAGTAGGATTTTGCCTGGGAAAAGGGAGAGTATTCCAGATAAAGAAAACATCTTATACAAAAAATTACCGGTAAGAGGGAGTGTGGAGAGTTTAAGAAATTAAATGTTTGCCTGGAAAGCTGTAGTGTAATGTGCTGGTGGTGGTGGAGTAAAAGTAGTTAAAGATGAGAACAGAGAAGTAGTCAGGTGTTGGATCATGGAACTGTGCAGCCATAAGAAGGAGATTGTGCTTATCCAAAGAAGAATTAGAAGCCACAGAATGGTTTTAAAGCAGAGGAGGATTTGGTTAGATTTGTGTTTTATGGAGACAACTCGGAGTGGAATCTTGAGAATGTTTTGGGAAGAAGTTAGGGGCAAGAAACCAGGATGCAAGTTGCTTTAACAATAGTACAAGAGCAAATGGTGATCAATGAAAACTCACATCACAGGAAGAGTCTCATTGAGACTGGACAATCCAGCACTACAGTCTGGAGATGCTGGGAGCCACAGCTGCCATCATCAGTGTTAGAATGAATTCTAAACCATCTCCTGCTTCTTTGGGCCACTGACTCCAGATTCCGAGGCCATTGGCTTCTTCCCATTTCTAAGGCCTGTTTCCTCTTCTTTTCTATTGACAATGATGTTGGGGATAGCAATGAAGAGAAATAAATGTATTTGAGATATAGCGAGTAGAATGAGCATGACTTGGTGATTGGATGTTAGGGATGAAGGAGAGAAAGAATCAAAGGAAAAGACAGATTTGGCATGTAAAATGTCATGATTTTGGAACGTGTCAGTGCACTAGGTATGTGGGTTGAGGAAATGTGTATTTGGTTTGGGACTTTACAGTCGAATTTCATCACTTTTATTTACTCACCATCTGAACACCAATTAGAAGAAAACTTTAATATGGAAAGGAAATAGGGGAGGAAATATTTTTCCAAGCTTCTCGTCATCCAGAGCCCAGGTATATGAGCTGAACTTAGTCAACTGGATGCTGTCACCCAAGCCTCTGAATCTACAATTCAAGATTATTTGACTGTGTCAAACTCTGGAAGAAATAAGATACATAAGAATTGAAACATGGCCCTTGCTTTTAGAACAGGTTTTCCCAACCTCCACACATTTTGAGCTGGATAATTCTTTGTTTTGAAAGTTGTTGTCCTGTGCATTATAGTATGTTTAGCAGCATCCCTGTCCTCTACCTGCTAGATGCCAGTAGTATCCCTCAGTTGTGACAACTAAACTGTCTTCAGATGTTGCCAAATGTCCCGTGGGGATGTTAGAATCATCCCTGGATATTTGTGAGCTTGACAAGAACAGTTCTAGTGGCGTGATTGAGATGGAAACCGGACAGCAGCAAGCTGAGGAGGGAGGTGGGGGAGAGGGCAGGCAGACTGATGGTTATTGTAGATTGTTCTTTCAAACTATCTTGCTAAAAAGTGGAGCTGAGCTATACAATGGTGGTTGGAAGGGAGAAACATGAGCTTGCTTAAATGTTAATGAGAAGAAGTCATTAGAGGAGGAAAAGGATACAGGAGAGAGGATAATTAATATATCCAGGTCCCTGAAAAGATGGGAGTTGCCACACACTCATAAATGTTACTCAACTCAGGTCTAAGAACTGGTGCTGGGTCATCCACTTTTTTACTGATCTGTGATGCTGATGTACAGAAGTTGAGGATAAACATTTAGAAACTATAGTAATTTGACAGTTATTTTATATAAGTCGAATATAGTAAAAATTTTGGCTGGCATTTTGTACCTATGTTTTATTTTGTTTTTCTAGTTATTCACTTTTGTTGAATATTTTAAAAAGTGTAGGCCCATGATGGATTGACAATAAGAAAAATATAATTCTTTAAAGAGACTTTGAGAAACACTGCTGTAGAGCACAGGTAGAGTGATTAGACAAATACCTCACTCTAAATCAAGAGAAGGAGGAAAGAACAGTACAAGAAAAAGAAAGTATTATTGACTTCTATTTTCTTTGCAAAGTAGGCTAAATGTCATCTGTTGAAAGCGAGGCAGGAAGTGGCTGAGTCAATGGTCTGGGGGCGTGGAGTTTGGAGTACAGGAGAGCACCCTGACCAGAGGGATAAGGAAAACATGCCTGGTTTTTGAGGGCTCTCTGGAGGTCAGATCCATGCATTTACAGTGCTACCAATCAAGATGCCCAGGAAGACTTCCAGAAATGGTTAGGAGAAATGCTGTAGAGGGTAATACCATGTGTGAGCAAGTGGGAGATAATAAACCAATAAAATTGGTGAATAAATGCTAACGTAACTTTGGTTCATAACACGTTGGTAAGGAAGGAGAACAAATTTTTAAAATTATTTTAACATGCTTATTTAGATATATTACATACCAGGATCAGTGGTAGGTGTTTAAATGTTGTATTTTATCAAGTCTTGTGAAATACGCATTTTATACACATCTATAATCTAAAAACCAAGGTTCGAGAGACTGAGTATCCCTGTAGTCATGCGGTAAACTAGAAGTAAAACTAGGATCGATTCCAGATTTCTGCTTCCCTATCTTGGACTCATTTTTATAGTCCATATCCTGTGACAAAATAAAGGCACAAGTTCTTTTCAATGAGAAAGATGTCTGCGAGTTTTCTCAAAATTATTTTTTCAGATTGCTCATTGTGCTTAATGTTTCAAATACAAAAGACACCTGCGAATCAGCTCCAGAGTGTTAACGTTCATTGTCTTCTAAGAATGCCGCTTTACAATAGATTGAGCTGCCATTCTTCTGGTGTACAGTCAGGAGCATATAATAATGATAATAACACCTTCCATTTATATACTGCTTCACAGTTTCCTAAGTACTTTCACATACATTATCTTATATGAACCTCATCACAGCCCAGTGAATATATTTCTGATGCTTTGTTTTATTCATGACTGTCATATTGATATTAGTCAGACACCTTTCCCTTATTCATATGGTTGGTTGGCTACGAAAAGCTTTATTCAGACAAACAGAAAGATACAAAGCAAAGAGAAGTTAAAGTGTTATCTGTAGCTCTGAATTGCTTGGTTCCCTTCTTTTATTTGTTTAAACCATCAAAAGCATGCCTTATGCCTCTTTAGGAATTAGCATTATTTAAATACAAATTCTTCACATCTGGTCAGAGCTCCGCAGATCATTTACAGGGTAGTGACTGAATGAATATTTAAAAATTGAAAGCCATTTTCAAGGTATTATTTTTAAATTTGGAACAGTAATTATTTTAATAAGATATTGAAAAATTTCAGAAAAATATATTTTAGAATTTTGTTTCTCATTATGTAGGAAACTCATAGTTACCCAAAACTTTTGAAGAATATGATATTACTATTAATTAAAAGATTGCTTTTCAAGATTAGTCCCAGTGTACCAAGATCTTTCATTTGCATTAAAAAGAAATACAAGTCTAAAGTTATTCTAAGTATAATTTATTCTTTCTTTAAAATTCAGAAAGAACTATGATATCTTGAAAAATAATTAACAAAATACAGCAATGTAAAGTAAATCTGGTTGAATTTTCAGGCTATTTAAACATTCGTTTTTACATAGAGATTAACTTTTCAGTTTTTCTCCCCTTTTTTAGTGCAGGTTCATACTAACAGTAGACAGAAAAATTTTGGATTTATTTTTCTTTTTTTGTCTCATATTTCAGGGGAAAATATGTTTGAGCACAGTGGGCTGAAAAAACAATCTCAATGTTCTTTTCATTTATTTATTACTGGATTAATTAATTGCAGGATGGTCTCATAGTCTTTGTATGAAATTTGAAATACGAAAAAACGGCTAGTTGATGGAATGAGATGTTGATTTATTATCAAAATATCTCTTTCAAATTTGTGACCCTAAATATTGTTGAATGTACTCTTAAGCTGCATTAGGAAGTTATCCATTTCCCTGTAGAATGGTATTAATGAACACTATTTGAAAGAAACAATAGCCTACCCATTCGAAACTAATTAATGCTTAATTATTAAATTATTTAGAGTTCTTTCTATCAAAGTATTTTTTCCAGAATATTATATCATAAAATTAACCTTAGTGACTGGAGATAGGTCATAAAAATATTAAACAGATTTCAACACCCTTGGAAAACAATTGTTATTTATAAACATTATTTTTCATTGGGTTAACAGTGTGGAAAGAGTTTTGCCAATTTTGAATATATTGGCAGTGTGGAAAGAGTTAGCTATATTTTAGTCATTAGTAAAACAGAAAAGCTTTTGATAATCTCTTAGAATCCTGCTAATTGGTCTGAACTGTACTAAAAGATATTTTAATAGAAAACTGTAGCTATGCAGTTTAATATCTGACCCTCAAAATTTGATAGAAAAGAGATCATAGGTGTCATGAGGCTTGAATAATGCCCCTAATGTAAATAACCAAAGAACAAATTACATCATGAATTATCTCAATATACTCTAACTTCTTTCTTCCTGTATAGATTTATATTTATCATAGAAAATGGTAATACGTTTGGAACAAAATTCTGTATTTGATTTCAGTTGTAGTCAATGTTTGTAAAGAGGTATTCTTTCTGCATACTTTTAAATTCATGTAAATTAATAGGGATTTTAAAGAGTTTATGAAAAGAGATGACTATGGAAACATATAATTACTCTAAATTTTTATCTTTCCTTTGAAAATAAATCTCTCTTGAATTCATTCAGAATTGTTAAACAACTTGTCCTCTAGCTTTGACAAAATGGACCAAACCTGGTATCTACAAATAGACGCTGGCGCCTGCACATCAACTGCATAAAGAGCGGCAAAGTGGAGTCTGTGAAAGATGGAAGATGTTTAAAGTGATAAGAGGGTAAAATATTATTGCTTTGTGGATAAATTATGAATCCTCCTCTAAGCATCTAGTTAATGTCAAAATTTAAACAATTCAATGATTATTTTGGGGGCGAAATTGATTCCATTGCTGTTCTGTTACTTTTTGCTCTAGCTGTAAAAGAGCAGATGTTTGACTCACATATGAATTATTTTAATAGTTTTCATTAGGTCTTTATCTGTGATTTGTCAATGTGGTTCTACAGATACAGTCAACCATCTGTTCTTTGGATCTGTGCTTCATGTGACTTAACGGGAGTGTATTAATCTTATTGGATCAGTCATTAACACAATCAGAAGTTTGTTTACCCTGGGTGTGTTCCAAAAAAGACAGACTTCACCAATAAAAAATATCCAGTCTTTTGCTAAATGATCTTTCTACTTTTTATATAGTTTCTCCTATTTATTTAACAGTCACAGATTTTGAAAAAGTATGTTACAGAGTAGATTTGGTTTCTAGACTTTAAAATTCATTTTCCTCAGAGCTTCCATGAGCAATACTCAGAAACATCCACAGCCAGTACTTTTAAGAATTTGCTTTTTGCGGGAAAAGCTGTAACGTAATTTTCTATCTTTGTTATCACTTTCACATCCATTTCTGAAATGGCACAGTGAGGCCTTTATGGAATACTGTGGATTTCTGACGGGACAAATTTAAATGTGTGAGATGTGATATTTATCATAAAGGCAGTTCTCTCAAGATCTCAGTTCTACAGACTAGTGAATGAGACACCACTGGAAACAGCATCTGCCCCCTCAGTAACTGGGCTGTTGCCCAGAACTAGGCAAAATTAATCCTATCTTTCAGAAATTCGCTGCTAACACTGGTGGAGAATAATCTTAGGTCAGGCCTTTCTCTTGAGTAGCCTGCATATCTCGGTGTTCCCCAACTTTCTGAAGTCACTCACTCCTTGCTTTAGGCTTTGTAGGTGATGCCTTGAGTTCCCAGGCGCACACTAGAGGAAGTCTCATCTAATATTTTGATGAGTTTCCAAGGGGCTCATCTCATCCTGGTCTGTCTGGTCTGACCTGCTTCCTACCTATTATTCTCTCTGCCCTTTAAGAAGATTTTTCTGAGTATTTATTTAAACAAACCAGCCTGAAAACTTTTTGGATTCCTTCATTTCTCCCAAATTTCCCCAACACAAAGCTAGTTTTAACGGACTTTTGCTGTTGGTTTGGGAATAACAGAAAGAGGTTACAAGCAACAATATAAAACGGAATATTAAGCATCACTACCCTAAAATGCCATCAGGCATTCCCGGCTGTGGGAAATTTCTGCTCTTAGGCCTTGACTCTTAACTTCCATTTTCTTGAGCTCCTTTATATCTTTCTCTCCAGAAATCTCTCCTCCAAGCTCTTGAATCCCATTTCTTTCTTATGCAAAGTTGTCTACATCTTCACCTCATGCATCCTAAGCTCAGGACGGGTTTTTACATTGTCCAAAGTTGATGAAGGTTCTCTGCTAAACAAACGACTATTTATTTTGGATCCTCACCCTTCAGCATCAATAAAGAAAGAGCAGAAGCTTTGGTATTCATTTCTTTCATTTATAAAATTCTTATGCAGTGATCCCTCATTCCAATCTATGTAAGTGATAAAGATTTCTTTTTCCTCTAGCCAGAGCAAGTCCTTGCATTTTTACTATATAGTACATTCTTAGGATTGTACTAAGAATCCTGTACAAGCACAGGATTTAGCATCAGGCAGATAGGCTGTGTAGCTTTCAGAAATTTATTTAACTTCTCTGAGCTTGTTTCCTTTTCAGCAAAACAAGTGAAGTATATAACTTTCAAGAATGTTGAGAAACTAAAAATACTAAATGTAATGTAAAAACTCAGCAATATGATCTTTCTCTCCCCCTACTTCTTAGCCCAGGTGTCATTTTACTAATTAGAAATACTTTTTTTCTTCCTAGACATTATACTCCTAGTTTCCCAAACGCACAGCGCCTCCTCATCTCAGGACAACAGATCACTGACCCAGCCCAATCCAGAGCCTGAGAAGTCACCTGTGTCAGCTTTAGTTCTTGCCTCCTTGATTACTTGGAGCCAGTTTGTGGTCTTTGCATGAAAAAACTCACTCCAACTCTGGGATTTTAAATTCTTCTGGAAGAATGAGACCTTTTAAATTTCTTCTTTCTACAAATAACCTCCATTTCCTTCCTCTTTCTCCTACCTCTCTTTATTACAGTTGAATTCCTATTTATATCTCTTTGGCTAGGTGATTTTTTAATTACTGTCAGATGTAAACTCTGGATTAATTAATCCCACCAGATGGACCCTTAAGATTCATGAGTATTATATTTAAAGCATTAGCCCTGCTCATAAGACAATCCTGGTAATAATATGTAGTGCTCCATCCCTGGTGCTGAGCCTCAGTTGCCCCTGATTTTAAGCCTGACTCAGGTCTAAGGATTGAATGGCTTGTAATTATTTCCATTTGCCTCTGAGCAAGACCTGGTTAGCACAGTTCGTCTTACTTTACACTCACGTGTTTTAGTTTCACCAATAATTCTACACTAATTGTTCTCAATTTCCCATATTTTAAAATTAGGTATAATTTAAGGGCTCATATAGTCTTATTTTTAAAAATAGAAGCATATGATTAATATATCCTAGCAAGTTTCCTTGGATTATTATTTTATCCAGTGCTTAGGTAAGCATAACCAGTTTTAAGAGGTAACCATTAAAACTTAGTCACAAATCCAGACATTTCTGAGTAACTTGGAAATTATGGGGCAAACAGGCAGCTGCATCTGGGCCTTCCCAAATGAGAGAGTTGCCCTCTGAGTACAGAAGCATTGACCTATCTCTGTGCCATTTCTTTACCAGGATGAACATATTAAGACCTCAGTGGTGTCAATCATGAGATCCAGTTGTGCATATTGATTCCCAACTCTGAGTTCAGTGATGTCACATTCTTACCTAGAAATTGGCCATAGTGGTAGCTTGAAATTGGCAGCAGCTACAAATCTGATTGGTTTGTTTTTAATACCCCAGGTGGCCAGTTGTTTATCATTTATAAGCATACCACTGACCCTAAGAGATAGGCATGTGAGATTTCTAAGACTCGTTCCTTAGAAGTACTTCTTCCCTGCTTTTAAGTTGTGTCTGTAATAACTTTTCTGATCCCTGCTGGTGAGTGAGAGACTCCAGAGAGATATTTTAATGAGAAATTCTCAAACTTTAGTGATGCACATACAGCATTCTCAGAGAAGTGGTAAACCAAATAGCATGCCTCTGTATATCCTGAAATTCCTTTCCTGAAATGCTCATGATTATAATTTGGATAGAAAGGAAGTTATTACATACACGTGATGATAAAATTAGTAAAAGTTGGTGAAGCATGTGGACGTTAGCACAGATCAGAGAGAGGAAAAAGTCTATGTAAGAGTTTCCTCATTTTCCTCCTTTGACCCTTTGTTAGTAGTGAAAAAAATCTATGTGATTCTCTGTAAGCATAAACTTGATTCCCAGCACCCCTTGAGCTCCTGTCTCTGGCTTCCAAATTGTAGCAAGAGTTCACAGTTCTGAACCTACCTGCAGTAAGAATGGCTAAGTTTTATCAAGGTTCATAATGAATTGTGCTTAACTGAATCCATCAGAGATGTGTGGACACCACAGGCACACCAATAACCTGGGGCCCTTCAAATGAATATTCTTGAAATATTTGCCCAACATCTTTTCAGATGAAGAAAGAGAGCAGAGAAAGGACCACCGAGGACAATTCCAACTTTCATGCTCCACACACTAAAACCAAAGTCCTACTCTTTACCAGTTTAACGTCAATTGGAAAGCCAGTTAGTGACTGTTTTTACCTGGGTGTGCTTCAAGGAGCCTCACACTCATGATTCAATGCGTTTTATCAAAGTATTCCTTCCTATCTACTCAAGACAATTCTCCTAAGATGAATTACAATTCCACTTTCTCCATCACCCTTTCAGAGATATTTTATTGTTCTGTATAATTGTTGAGATAATAGCTTATGCAATGAGATTTTCATCTCAGCTGCCTTATTTGCTAGCCTGGTGATTTGGAAAGTTATCTAGACTTCATTGTACCTTAGTATCCCCATGCAAAAGTGGGGATCATTAAAACTTACAACATAGGCTTTAGGCAGATCTAATCATATGGTTATTATATGATGTGCCTTGCATATAGTAGGTATATAATTCAAAACATAATAGCTAGAGATTGGTGTCTCTGTCAACTGCACAGCTGATCTGTTTCATCTGGTGCTGATTGTCACTATGTTCTGCTGCCTCAGCTCTGCCTTCTCCTCACCGCTACAATGGCCTTTGTGGTATCTCTAGGGAAACCTAACTATGCATACTGCAAAAGAATTTTCCTCAAGAAAAATAATTTCTTTCTATTACTTCTCTTCTCAATGGTTTCTTACTCACTCAGGAAGAGTTTTCAAGAACGTTTGATATTCCCAGGCAATCTCCTTCCTTATGAATCTTCCATTCTAGCCAGACTTGTCTACTCACTATCTTTGTAACTTTTCTCACGACCTAATCACTCAATATGTCTCCCTCCTAACCATTTATTTAATCTTACTATCCCTAAAAGTGTAACTCAAGTCTTATTTCCCTCAGACCTTTTCCTGAAGACAATTTTTATTTATTTATTTGTTTTGCTGCAAGGCTGATAAAGATTTGTCTGCATTGACTATGTAGCACCTGCCATTAATTTTCTTGTATGACTATGATCTCCTGAAAATTACTTCTTCCATTAGATTGTAAATTCTTTGAGGGGCATCCTGTCTTTATTTCTGAGCTCTCCCATTACTTAGTGCAATGTCCTGTACATATCTTATTTATTATCAGGAACAGTGCATAACATAAAACATGGACCTGTTTATTTTTTACCCAAAATTTTATCATGAAATTCTCAAACATTTAGAAAAGTTTAAAGGTTTATGCAGTCAATACTCATGTATTCACCACTTAGATTCTACAGTTGTTAGACATACTCATTTTCTATAACTAATGATGCAGTTTCAGAACATTCCTTTTTTTTTTTGTGAGGAAGATCAGCCCTGAGCTAACATCCATGCTAATCCTCCTCTTTTTGCTGAGGAAGACCAGCTCTGAGAACATTCCTTTTTTGACTTGACTAATTTTTGAAAGGTTTTAGATTGAGGTATCAAATTTGAGGACATTATCCTTTATTAGAAAACACTTAATTCTGCTTCATAAATCTTTTCACACTTTTTCTCCAAGCTTCAGAATATATGAAATAAAGATGTTTAATTTATTACTATAAATCTTAGTTCTTATGGTCATTGCATTGTTCAAATTTGGGGGTCTACAAGCTATTTATTATTTTTAAACCCAGCAAAATTGTAATTTTTATTTCTATGGCAATACTATTTATAAATGAAATACTACTTATAAATGCTTTTTTGGGGAAGTATCTGTGATGTTTTAAACCTATTTTTAAAACTGAGTATATTATCTTACTTCTAAAGAAATGTTTACCTCATTGAAATCATAAATAACCCTAGTAGATTCGATGAATAAAACTGGTAAATTATTAATCTGTATATTAAAGTTAAGACATGTAAAATTAAATATTGGTTATGCTCGAGGTTTTTTTCTTTTTAATTTTAAGAAGAACAGATTAATGCAAGGTAAATTTTGTAGGTAAGGCCTGCTATTCTTAGGGACTCTAACAGAGAATTGCCTTGATCAACTTAAGACAAGATTGACCAAGAGGTTTAAGCTCCAAAATACTGTTTGCCTATTTATCTTTATGAAATTTCAGGGTCACTCTGAGTTGGTTTTACATTTGTCTCATTTATAATTAGATTATAATCTCCTTGAGGACAGATACTCTGTCTCATTCAAAACCCTCAGTGCGTTTCGTAGTACCTCACCGTAGTTAAAATATAGCTGTTGAATGAATACTGGGAAGAAAATAGGGCACTCTAGCCTTGAATTTGTCCTTATTTTAGTGAAACAAACATTTATTGAATCTTCAGTTTGCAGAGTTCTAGGGTACATTGACTTTGGTGCATTGTTGTGCAAAAAACATGAAAAAAATCTTTTCTTTCTTCTTGCAATAAATTGTATAGTCTTTTTCTTTTTCTTGAGGAAAATTGGCCCTGAGCTAACACTTGTGCCCATCTCCCTCTATTTTGTATGTGGGACACTGCCACGACGTGATTTGATGAGTGGTGTAGGTTCACACCCGGGATCCGAACCTGCAAACCCCAGGCTGCTGGAGCAGATCGTGCCAAACTTAACCACTGTGCCACCAGGCCAGCCCCTGTATAGCCTTTTTGAGAAATACCTTTCAACTGTCTATGCCTAGAGGAAAGAGAACTTTCTACTTACACATATTTTTCAATAGAGTGCAAAGGCAAGCAAGTAAATTTAAGTCTATTTTGTGACATTTTCCTAAATAAGTGGACTTTTTGGAGGCTGTATTTAGTTCCCAGATATCCATAGGAAATTGGTGCATGCAAATATTGTTAAAATTCCCCAATACAAACCAAAGGAAATAAAACGTGATATTCAAAGCAAGTATATTTAAAACTTTTCGCTATGGCAAGAAACTTTTACTGTTATTGCTGGAAAGGAGGAGAAAAATTATCACTAAAATAAATTCAATTATAAACATTTAACTTCTGAGTAGTTTTCATTTTATTTTCTTATGTATACAGGTGAGGTGTATGAGTGAATATAATTAGAGTAATTGTCAAAAGTGCTTCAGGCACTCACTTAAACACTTTCCTCCCACTAGTACTTGAAGAATGTAAAATACTTTGTTCACATATTCTTATCCTCTTTTGGGAGCTGATAAGGAGGTAAGCAGGAAATTCTTTTCAAGGCTCTATGTCCTGAAATGCTTTATCTTATTTTCATGCAGTCCATCACCAATTTACCCTACCATGTCAGGTTCTCCTCTTCAAAAGAGCAGCCGTTCTCTAGAGCCTACCTTTAAAGACCCAGTGTCATTGAGTTTTCTCAACATTAGATGCCCCATTAGATGGGTCATGAAGTTCTTTTCTCTCCTATATCTATCAAGAGCAACTTGGTCTAGAAGACATGTTAAGATATTACCAAATATTAGTTTAGCTATATTGGAGGTAAAGTCAAAAGTAACTTTAGTTCTATGTCATTCATAAAATTGGGGATTGCCTTCATTTTCTAACTGGTAATAGCACTGTATGACTAGAGGTGTTCTATCGTGTCCTTGCTTCCCAGAAACCAATGCACAGAGCAGAATATCCTTAAGAGGATCTCATTTTTTAGATGTCACAGGTTAATCATTGGGACAGTGGACTTGGCACCAATGAAATTATAAATGTGACCACTGTATATACATATATGAAAGCAATGATACAACTAAATATTAGTTTATTAATAAATGTAACCAAATATCAATAAATATTAGTAGAACCCAATGTTAATTTAAGAGGAGAAATTGTCTAAATAATTGAGCATCAGTTCATATACATATTAATTTTAAGACGTTTCTCTGGATACCACAATCGGTATTAACATATATAAAATACAACTCTGTTATATTTTAGTGATGTTTAAGAAATTCACCTATAAAATTTTTGTCATATTTAATTCCTAATAATTCATAATAATGTTTTAATAATAATGCTTTTCACCTTCTTTGAATTTAGAATTATTTTCCAAGGTTGGTTAAAATTCTTTCTCCAAATAATATTGATATTTTGTCTTCCTATTTACTAAAATTTTTCTTTATTAAGGGACAGATATTGAAAATTCTCCAATTTTATTGGAACTGTGCATTACAAACAATATTGATAATATTCTATGTGTTTGCCGCTCAATGTTCCATTGTACATCAGTAAAAATGGGGATCGAAATGAAGCCACTTTGCGTGTTGTAGAGTGAGCTTTGCAAACGACAGAACCTGGAGCCTCCCTTTGTAGGTGTGACTGTAGACTTCTGTGTGAGCTCAGCTGGAGACTTCCCGTTTTTTATAGGCAAACCCAAAACAAGCTTTTTCCAAGATAATTGGACTAAAAGGTTTAAGGCTCAGTAAAATGTGTACATATATATAAATATTTATTATGTACAAAATGTAAATACGTATCTATATATTTATTATATATATATACCTATATATTGGTACTTTGAATAGTGGAATGCGACGAAATACCTCCTGATAGTCAATACTTTTTAGCGACGTCAGTGAAAATCAAACCTTGTAGAAAATTTCCAGAGACATTAAGGAACTTTAAATTTATTTTTACCTTAATATTTTTATATTTGTTAATAGCACAATTTACTATTTTTGTGTGTGTGTCTGTGTGTGTGAGGAGGATCAGCCCTGAGCTAACATCCCATGCCAATCCTCCTCTTTTTGCTGAGGAAGATTGGCCCTGGGCTAACATCTATGGGCATCTTCCTCTACTTTATATGGGATGCCACCACAGAATGGCTTGAAAAGCGGTGCGTTGGTGCATGCGTGGGATCCGAACCTGCGAAGCCCGGGCAGCGGAAGCAGAGCGTGTGCGCTTAACTGCTACGCCACTGGGCTGGCCCCACAATTTACTATTTTTTGTACTAAAGGATCCAAATTTATTTTCAGTGGGCATTTAAAGCTATTACAATAATCAATTTGTGTTGTTTGTATTTTTAAAAAGTTATATGATTTCATACTTTTTAAAATTCATTGCTTTGTGAATATATCTTTTAGATATCATTTTGTGGCCTTTACTTTTTTGTCCTTCTCACCTTCACAGAGTAGGCATTGAGAAAAAGGAAAATTCATTTTAAAATAAATCAAATGATTCATTTAGATATTGTTTCCATTTTTTCTTCTTCAGAAAGAACACAAGACCTGTGTAAATAAAATATGACTTTCAAAAATTTACTCAAGTTCTACAAGCCAACAATGACTTAGGGTAAATACAAATCAGACCTGCACTTTCTAATATGAACACATGTGGTCTTGTGCACTTGAAATGTGGCTGGTGTGAGTAGTGTTGTGAGGAAAGTGTAAGATAAACACAGGATTTCAAAACTTAATCTGAAAAAAAGAATGTACAATATCTCATTAATAAATATGCCATAGTTGCACATCCTGCTAGTTGCTGTATGTGGGACGCGGACATGGCCGGACAAATGGTGCGTCGGTGTGCGCCCGGGATCCGAACCCCGGCTGCCAGCAGCGGAGTACGCGCACTTAACCACTAAGCCACGGGGCCGGCCCTTTATTCTTAAAATTAATTTTACCTGTTTTTAAATGCATAACCTAGAAATTTTAAAATTACATATGTGGCTTCCATTATATTTCCATTGGACAATGCTGACTTAGTCCCTCACCTCCTGGTGTTGACATGTATTTTACTCACTGGTGCATTTGTGAGTCGTTGCCATTATTCACTAACCAATGAACTTGCAAAGACCTTTCCACTTTCATGTTGACTGTGAGGGGTAGTCCAGGTGATGAATTATTCATTTGTAGCACTGAGGAAGCATTTAGTGGATCCCAAGAGGGGTGTTGAGCTAAGGTCAGTGTTAGGTAGACAGGCAACTGACATCTGTTTCAATCTAAGCATATATCACTATATTCCTCCTGCCACTCAGCCATGTATTTACTCTCAGAAAGAGTGAGCAATTGCTTTCCAGGTTCATGGAAAGAGCTATGTTGACTAGATTATCCTAAAATTTTCATCGTTTTTATTCTAACTCACTTTTTCCAGCTATATATATATGTATATAACATTATTATAACATATATATATAACACAATATATGACATTGTGTAAGTTTAAGGTGTAAGAATGATGTGATGACTTGATATACGTATATATTGCGAAATGATTACCACAACAACGTTAGTTAACACACCCATCACCTCACATAGTTGTAATTTTTTTAGTGTATAGTGAGAACTTTTAAGATCTACTCACTTAGCAACTTTCAAAGATACAATAGAGTGTTGTTAATTGTAGTCATCATGCTGTGTGTTACATCCCCAGAACTTATTCATCTTATAACTGGAAGCTTGTACCCTTTGACCACCTTCACCCATTCCTCCCACGCCAGCAATCACCAATCTACTCTTTGTTTCCCTGACTTTGGTTTTTTTTAGTTTCCATATGTAAGTGAGATCATATAGTAGTTGTCTTTCTCTGTCTGACTTATTTCCATAGTATAATGCCATCAAAGTTCATTCACGTTGTCACAAATGGCAAGATTTCTTTATTTTTTATGGCTGAATAATACTCTATTACATATATATAACATTTTCTTTATTCATTTATCCATTGACGGACACTTGGGTTGCTTACATGTCTTGGCTATTGTAAATAATGCTGCAGTGAACATGGGGGTGCAGATATCTCTTCAAGATAGTGATTTCACTTCCTTTGGATATACACCTAGAAGTGGAATTGCTGGATCACATGGCAGTTCTACTTTTAATTTTTTGAGAAACCTCCATGCTGTTTTCCACTGTGGCTGCACCAATTTACATTCCCAACAACAATGAGCAAAGGTTCCCTTTACTCCACATCCTCACCAGCACTTATTTTCTCTTGTCTTTTAATAATAGTCATTCTAACAGGTGTGAGATATTATCTCATAGTGGTTTTGGTTTGCATTTCCCTGATGATTAGTGATGTTGAGCACTTTTTCATGTATCTATTGGTCATTTGAATATCTTCTTTGGAAAAATGTCTATTCAGGTCATTTGCCCATTATTTTGTACCACTCACAAAAAATTAACTTGAAATGGATTTAAGACTTAAAATGTAGTACCTGAAATCATAAAACTCTTAGAAGAAAAGAGAGACAAAATGATCCTTGACACTGGTCTGGTAATATATTGCCAAGATATATTTTTGGATATGATATCAAAAGCACAAGCAACAAAAGAAAAATAAACACGTGAGACTATATCGAACCAAAAAACTTCTACACAGCAAAAGAAATGATCAACAAAATGAAAAGGCAACCTATGGAATGGGAGAAAATATTTACAATACTTGAAGAGGGGTTAATATTCAAAATATATAAGGAACTCATACAACTCAATAGCAAGAAAAAATCAGATTTTGACTCATTTTTGACACAATATTCTCAGTATTAATGTGTTTTTATTTGTAATAATTATTTTTTTGATGCTGATATCATTCTTGTCAATGTAATATTCCGCCCAAGGGAACTAAAATATTTTCCATCAAAGGAAAAAAAAATCAAATGGCAAATGAGATTGACATTTGTGGAAATGAAACTGACAGCAAAAGCATGGGTAAGTATCCAGGCCAGTTTGGCAGGGAAAAATTATTAAAATGCTAACAAGATTAACAATAGATGTGTGGAAAGTCTGGGTGCTCTCTGTCAGGCACAGCTACTGATGTGCTTTGGCTGAACTGTCAGGATTAACTCATTTGGCTATTTAGCCCTTCATCACAATGCTAGGAAGATGAATTAAGAAATTGATGCAAGCTATGCTCTTGGTGCGACTATTCTGATGTTATAGTTTCTCTAACTCAATATTTATTTATTTAAAGTAATCCCAAGCAAAATTAAGAACTCAAACTCGGAGAAAATATCAACCAGGTTGTCTTTTCACATAAACTAAACAACTATTGGTTTTACTTTCTATATCATTTTTTTAGCAATCCATTTAAGAGCTGTATAGGTTTAATTGCATGATAGATAAAATAGTCATTCAGAATTTACTTCATTACTTTGATAAACAGATTTTTATGAAGACTTACCTATATTTGCTCATCGCTAGGCTGAGCACTGCGGGAAATACAAAGAACAGTTCTTGACCTTACATACCTCATACTCTAACTCTGAGTTTCCTTCCATTTCAAGGGGAATGACTCTGTATAGATCTAGATAATAGGTGCATTCTTAATTATATAAGGGTACAGCCATCCCTCATTTGTGACATAAAGAGTAGAGGTAACTTGGAAAACTGAAATCCACAGATTATCCTCAGACTCTGAACCATTCACATTCTGTTTTAACCTTTTCCCTGTCTTACTTTTTTTCTTAAAGAGCTCTTTTAAAATTAGTAAAGGTGAGCTGATTTACCTTTTACTTCATTGGACTGTGAAAGTGTGGAATAAGTCATATTTATCATTTTTCTCCTGGCACCCAGCACAAATCCTAGTACATTATGTACCTCATCAGCGGAAGCTGGCTTTGATTATAGTGAGTAAGGATTTGGGTAGGATGAGGAAGCTGAAAAAAGGAAAACATCATGTACAGGTTGGCTTGTAGAGATAACCTGTCCATTTTTTTATTCACCCTTTTGTGTTTCTTATAGCATCTTGTAGGATACCGTGCATACAACAAAATGTTAAATGACATAGGGCCCTGCTTAATAACTAATAAAATAATGAAGAGTGGACTGTAGAGTATTCATGATTTATGGTACTGCTGTGTTGGTGAAGAAAAAACATTTATTGTTCTATTTTTTGTTTGTTTCTTTAAGACCCTTACAGGGGCTTCATTTAGTGATGTATATAGGGTAGATATCTTTAGGATATATATGGGATATATGGAAAAGCTATTATCTTATTTTTTCCGAATAAATCTATATTATTAAATTGTCTGAGTTATGCAAGCCAATATCGTTTCTTTCCCCTAAACAATATTTGCAAATTGTACTGAAATTTGCCCTGAGAATAAACTAAAAATTTAATGTGTTGTATTCGATCTTATCAAATATAACCCTTATTTCTTTTTACAGTCTCATCCTTCCTCTATTTCTCACTCTCCATACGAACTAACTTGCATGTACCATGTTTCCCTGTTTCTGGGCCTTTGCAGCCATTGTTCCTTGGCTAACTCCTACTTGTCTTCTGCCCAGATTTGTAATCACTTTAATTGAAAAACTGTCCCTGATATTTTGATCCTCAATAGGTCCCCATGTGATGTGTTCCCATTGCATCCCTTACCTACCCTTACCATAGCACCTACCCACCATATTGTCCATTTCCTTTGTCACCCACAATATACTTTCTCTTTGATGGTAGGGACCATGTCTTACATTGTGTACTCAGAGTTGTCAAATAGGATTATTCCAATTCAGCTTTACTTTAGAAATAAATGAATGATGTACACAGAAAAAAAAAAAAAACCCCAAACAACATCTTAACGGGGGAAGAGGGATTAAGCCGAAATGATTAAAATGACTTTGAACACTGCAGAAATTGACCAGATTATTGAAAATTTCTCCTCTTATTCTACAAGTCTCTAGAGTAGCATCATTTTCTATCTATATCTTGACAACAATTCTCACATGTTAATTTATTTGGATCCTAAACCATAATTTTTTTTTTAATATATATATTTTTTTTAATTTTTGTTTATTGCAGTAACATTGGTTTATAACATTGTAAAAATTTCAGGTGTACATCATTGTACTTCTATTTCTGCATGGACTACATCATGTTCACCACCAAAATACTAATTACAACCCATCACCACACACATGTACCAAATTATCCCTTTCACCCTCCTCCCTCCCCCCTTCCCCTCTTGTAACACCAATCCAATCTCTGTCCCTATGTGTTTGTTTATTGTTGTTATTATCTACTACTTAATGAAGGAAATCATACGGTATTTGACCTTCTCCCTCTGACTTATTTCACTTTGCATTATACCCTCAATGTCCATCCATGTTGTCACAAATGCCTGGATTTCATCGTTTCTTATGGCTGAGTAGTATTCCATTGTGTATATATACCACATCTTCTTTATTCATTCGTCCCTTGATGGGCACTTAGGTTGCTTCCAAGTCTTGGCTATTGTGAATAACGCTGCAATGGACACAGGGGTGCATGTACCTTTGCAAATTGGTGTTTTCAAGTTCTTTGGATAAATACCCAACAGTGGAATAGCTGGATCGTATGGTAGTTCTATCCTTGATTTTTTGAGGAATCTCCATGCTGTTTTCCATAGTGGCTGCACCAGTTTGCACTCCCACCAGCAGTGTATGAGAGTTCCCTTTTGTCCACATCCTCTCCAACACATATTGTTTCCTGTCTTGTTAATTATAGCCATTCTGACAGGCGTGAGGTGATATCTCATTGTAGTTTTGATTTGCATTTCCCTGTTAGTGATTTTGAACATCTTTTCATGTGTCTGTTGGCCATCTGTATATCTTCTTTGGAGAAATGTCTGTTCAGGTCTTTTGCCCATTTTTTAATTGGGTTGGTAGTTTTTTTGTTGTTGAGATGCATGAGTTCTTTATATATTTTGGAGATTAAGCCCTTATCAGAAGTATGGTTTGCAAATATCTTCTCCCAATTGTTAGGTTGTCTTTTCGTTTTGTTGATGGTTTCCTTTGCTGTGCAGAAGCTTTTTAGTTTGATGTAGTCCCATTTGTTTATTTTTTCTATCGTTTCTCTTGCCCGGTCAGATGTGGTGTTTGAAAAGATGTTGCTAAGACCGATGTGGAAGAGCGTACTGCCTATGTTTTCTTCTAGAAGTTTCATAGTTTCAGGTCTTACATTCAAGTCTTTAATCCATTTTGAGTTAATTTTTGTGCATGGTGTAAGGTAAGGGTCTACTTTCATTTTTTTGCATGTGGCTATCCAGTTTTCCCAACACCATTTGTTGAAGAGACTTTCTTTTCCCCATTGTATGTTCTTGGCTCCTTTGTCAAAGATTAGCTGTCCATAGATGTGTGGGTTTATTTCTGGGCTTTCGATTCTATTCCATTGATCTGTGTGTCTGTTTTTGTGCCAGTACCATGCTGTTTTGGTTACTATAGCTTTGTAGTATATTCTGAAATCAGGGAGTGTGATATCTCCACCTTTGTTCTTTTTCTGAGGATTCCTTTAGCTATTCAGGGTCTTTTGTTGTTCCATATAAATTTTAGGATTCTTTGTTCTATTTCTGTGAAAAATGTTGTTGGAACTTTGACAGGGATTGCATTGAATCTATAGATGGCTTTAGGAAGTATGGACACCTTAACTATGTTAATTCTTCCAATCCAAGAGCATGGAATATCTTTCCATTTCTTTGTGTCTTCTTCAATTTCTTTCAGAAATGTTTTATAGTTTTTGGTGTACAGATCTTTCACCTCTTTGGTTAAGTTTATTCCTAGGTATTTTATTCTTTTTGTTGCAATTGTAAATGGGATGGTATTCTTAATTTCTCTTTCTGCTACTTTGTTGTTAGTGTACAGAAATGCAACTGATTTTTGTATGTTGATTTTGTATCCTGCAACTTTACCATATTCGTTTATTACTTCTAAAAGTTTTCTGGTGGATTCTTTAGGGTTTTCTATATATAAAATCATGTCATCTGCAAATAGTGACAGTTTCACTTCTTCCTTTCCAATTTGGATCCCTTTTATTTCTTTCTCTTGCCTGATTGCTCTGGCTAGGACTTCCAATACTATGTTAAATAGGAGTGGTGACAGTGGGCATCCTTGTCTGGTTCCTGTTCTTAGAGGGATAGCTTTCAGTTTTTCACCATTGAGGATGATATTAGCTGTGGGTTTCTCATATATGGTCTTTATTATGTTAAGCTACTTTCCTTCTATACCCATTTTATTCAGAGTTTTTATCATAAATGGATGCTGTATCTTGTCAAATGCTTTCTCTGCATCTATTGAGATGATCATGTGATTTTTGTTCTTCATTTTATTAATGTGGTGTATTACGTTGATTGATTTGCGAATGTTAAACCATCCCTGCATACCTGGAATAAATCCCACTTGATTATGGTGTATAATCTTTTTAACGTATTGTTGTATGCGATTTGCTAGTATTTTGTTGAGGATTTTCGCATCGATGTTCATCAGTGATATTGGCCTGTAATTTTCTTTTCTTGTGTTGTCCTTGTCTGGTTTTGGTATCAGGGTAATGTCAGCTTTGTAGAATGAGTTAGGGAGCTTCCCCCCCTCCTCAATTTTTTGGAAGAGTTTGAGAAGGATAGGTATTAAGTCTTCTTTGAATGTTTGGTAGAATTCACCAGGGAAGCCGTCTGGTCCTGGACTTTTATTTTTGGGGAGGTTTGCGATTACTGTTTCGATCTCCTTACTGGTGATTGGTCTACTCAAATTCTCTACTTCTTCTTGATCCAGTTTTGGAAGGTTGTATGATTCTAAGAATTTATCCATTTCTTCCAGATTGTCCAATTTGTTGGCATATAGCTTTTCATAGTATTCTCTTATAATCTTTTGTATTTCTGAGGTGTCTGTTGTAACCTCTCCTCTTTCATTTCTGATTTTACTTATTTGTGCCTTCTCTCTTTTTTGCTTGGTGAGTCTAGCTAAAGGTTTGTCTATTTTGTTGATCTTTTCAAAGAACCAGCTCTTGGTTTTATTAATTTTTTCTATTGTTTTTTGGGTCTCTATTTCATTTATTTCTGCTCTGATTTTTATTATTTCCCTTCTTCTACTGATTTTGGGCTTTGTTTGTTCTTCTTTTTCCAGTTCCTTTAGGTGCATTGTTAGATTGTTTATTTGAGATTTTTCTTGTTTGTTGAGATAGGCCTGTATCGCTATAAACTTCCCTCTTAGAACCGCTTTTGCTGTATCCCATAAATTCTGGCATGTCGTATTTTCATTTTCATTTGTCTCCAGGTATTTTTTGATTTCTTCTTTGATTTCTTCATTAACCCAGTCGTTGTTCAGTAGCATTTTGTTTAATCTCCACGTATTTGTGGCTTTTCTGATTTTCTTCCTATGGTTGATTTCTAGTTTCATACCGTTGTGGCCAGAAAAGATGCTTGGTATTATTTCAATCTTCTTAAATTTATGGAGACTTGCTTTGTGGCCTAATATGTGATCAATCCTGGAGAATGTTCCATGTGCATTTGAAAAGAACGTGTATTCTTCGGTTTTTGGATGGAATGCTCTGTATATATCTACTAGGTCCATCTGTTCTAGTGTGTCGTTTAAGGCCAATGTTTCCTTATTGATCTTCTGTTTGGATGAACTATCCGTTGGTGTAAGTAGAGTGTTAAAGTCCCCTACTATTATTGTGTTACTGTCTATTTCTCTTTTTATGTCTGTTAATAATTGCTTTATATATTTAGTTGCGCTTACATTGGGTGCGTAGATATTTACAAGTGTTATATCCTCTTGTTGGATTGTTCCCTTGATCATTGTGTAATGCCCTTCTTTGTCTCTTTTTACAGTTTTTGTTTTAAAGTCTATTTTGTCTGATATGAGTACTGCTACCCCAGCTTTCTTTTCATTGCCATTTGCGTGGAGTATCTTTTTCCATCCCTTCACTTTCAGTTTGTGAGTGTCTTTAGGTCTGAAGTGTGTCTCTTGTATGCAGCATATATATGGGTCTTGTTTTTTTGTCCAGTCAGCCACCCTATGCCTTTTAATTGGAGCATTTAGTCCATTGATGTTTAAAGTAGCTATTGATAAGTATGTACTTACTGCCATTTTTTAACTTTTTTTTTTCTCAGTGTTTTAGTAGTGCTTTTCTGTTCCTTACTTCTTCTATACAGAATTGATGGTCACTTTAGTTTGACCTCTGTCTGAAAGCTGTACTCTTTAACTCCCCTCCTCCCTCCTTTCATGTTTTTGATATCATATCTAACCTCTTTTTTGTGCATTTGTATCCATTACGTTCTAATCATGGAAATAGATAATTTTTCCTATTTGTGGTCTTCTCTTTTCCCCTTAAATCAGTCCCTTTAACATTTCTTGTAGCACTGGTTTCTTGGTGGCAAACTCCTTTAATTTTTGCTTATCTGGAAATATTTTGATCTCTCCTTCCATTTTGAATGATAACCTTGCTGGGTAGAGTATTCTTGGCTGTAAGTTTTTTCCTTTTAGCACTTTAAATATATTGTGCCATTCTCTTCTAGCCTGTAAGGTTTCTGCTGAGAAGTCAGCTGATAGCCTTATGGGGTTTCCTTTGTATGTAACTTGACATTCTCCTGTGGCTTTTAGGATTCTCTCTTTATCTTTAATTCTGGACATTTTGATTATGATGTGTCTTGGTGTGGGCCTCTTTGGGTTTATCTTGTTTAGGGCTCTCTGTGCTTCCTGTACCTGGATGTCTGTTTCCTTCCTTAGGTTAGGGAAGTTTTCATCTATTATTTCTTGAAATAGATTCTCTGCCCCCTTGTCTCGCTCTTCTCCTTCCGGGACACCTATAACACGGATGTTAGTGCGCTTGATGTTGTCCCAGAGGTCCCTTAGACTGTCCTCACTCTTTTTAATTCTTTTCTCTTTTACCTGTTCACCTTGGGTAATTTCTTCTAGTCTTTCGTCCAGCTCGCAGATCCGTTCTTCTGTATCCTCTACTCTGCTTTTGAGTCCCTCTAGTGAATTTTTCATTTCCAGTATTGTATTCTTCATTTCTGATTTGTTCGTTTTTATATCTTCCATTTCTTTGTTGACATTCTCACTGAGTTCATCTATTCTTCTCCCCACATCAGTGAGCATCCTTAACACTCTTAGTTTGAACTCTCTGTCAGGTAGGTTGCTCATTTCTGTTTCACTTAGTTCCTTTTCTGGGGTTTTGTCCTGTTCCCTTACTTGGAATGTATTCTTTTGCCTCCTCATTTTGCCTCTTTCCCTGTGCTTGTGTCTACGTATTAGGTAGGTCAGCTATGTCTCCTGCTCTTGGATAGGTGACCTTATGTAAGTGATGCCTTAGGAGGTTTCCAGTGTGCTTCCCTCAGTTCTCAATGTTCCAGGGGCAACCCCTATGTGGGCTATGTGTGTCCTTCTGTTGTGGCCTGTTTGTTCTCCCTGTAGGCACCCAGGGAGGCTGAGTTATGCTCCTGGCCAGCTGTTGTAATGCTCAGCTGCTTGTAGTTGTTGTGGGCCCTTTAGTCTCTTTATCAGGTGTGGGGAGCCCCAGCACAGTTGGCTGCAAGTTCTAATACCACATTTGTGTTGCAGTATTTCTTTTAAGTGAGTAGGCCCCCAGCGTGGCAGGTGGTTAGGCTCAGGGCCTTACAATTGCTGTAAGCCTCTAGCCTATTAGGTCTCTTGTCAGCTCTCTGAGGATTGCAGCTGGGTGGGGCTGGCCTCAGGCACAGGAGCACCCAATTGTTTCAGGCTTTGGAAGGTGGGGCAAACCCCCTATGTGGGTCTTTGAGAAGCACAAGTCTTCTGCAGCTGACAAGCCCTGCTGCCCACAGGTCCACACACACAGTCAACACAGTCCTGCCCCGTGTGAGCGCCCCGACCTCCCCAAGCGGATCCAGTCTCACCACGGCGGGAGCCCCACACACTCCGCCACCGCCCCACACTCTCCACCTGCTCCTTGTGCACACCCTGCCGGCTCAAGTCGGCTCAGTTGCCAGGCTGCAGAGAATCCAGTCACCAATCTATGCAGGCCCACACGTTGCCTGAGGGCTTGTTGTTGGGTGGGGCCAGTCTCTAGGGTGGGCTGCCTGCCCTGGCTGAGCTGGATTAAATCGGTGCTCTAGTGGGTGGAGCAGACCCTGGGCTAGCAGGCCTCAGGGAGAACTCCAATGGCATCTGTGTCAGCACGCTCACACCAGGCCACAACAATGGCTGCCGCCAATGTCCCAGTCCCTGGAGAGGTCTCACCCCTCACCGAGATGCACTCAGGGCCTATTAGGTGAGTCTCTTGTCACCAAAGCACTGTGCACCTTTCTTTCTGGTGATTTTAGGATGCTTTCTGGAACGGGTGAGTTTGTGCATGGGCCCTTTAAGAGCTCGCTTTAGTTCCTTTGTGAACCGGGTTTTCTGGGGGTGCTCCCCAATGCTTTAGTAGCAGGCAAAGTCAGATATTATGCCACTGGTGTCGATTGTGCTGGGTCCACAAAATGCCCACAGTGGGGGCGCTCCCCGGCTCAGGGCCCCGCACCTCCAGGGAGGCTGCGCACCTGTGAGCTGCTCCCGGCGGCCGTGAAGCTGGCGGCTTGTGAAGGCGGTGTTTTTCCTCTCCGGAAGGGGGTCTCTGCCTCTTCTACCCCAGTTAGGATTGTCCGTTGTTGCAGGAGTTCCTCTCATCCAGTTTTCAGTTCTGTCTCAGGGGCAATTTTTCCACGAGTAGTTGTAAATTGGCTGTGTCCAAGGGAGGAGGTGAGTTCTGAGTCTGCCTACGCCGCCATCTTGACTCCGCCTCTCTAAACCATAATTTTTTATTACATAAAGTCGCTCTGAGTTGTAGACCTTTCACTTCTTTATGGAAGTACTATATATTTTTTTTCTTTGGGGAAAAGAATAATTTTCTGAGCTATAAAAAACGGTATTATCTTCCATGGAGCATTAGGTTCATCACTCTAGTTTAAAATTTTTTCACTTATGGTTAAAGAACCAGATGTTAAAATTGCTTTATTGTCTAACCATCTGAAACAAAAGCAGATTTTGTTGATCTCAGTTTTTTGGAGCTTTGTCTCTTTGAGAAAAAAAATCTACTTTATATCATATGTCACATTCACAAATCAATACACAGAATAATTAAAAACTATATAGTTATATACGTTCTTGTAGTTTTAAAAATATTAAATGATATAAATGAATGCTTATATATTTGTCTGGGTATAAAATATTTATGTTATTACTTTTATATGTTTCAGGTATCTGGGATAGTGTAAATCTGAAGTAATATGGTAATGCGACCGTCTTTAGAGAAATCTATCGAAAGGAATCTGCCTTCCACTAGCCACGTTTGAAGGGCTGATGCCATTCAGGTGGCCTGCATCCTTGATTAAGCTCACAAGCTAATGATGCCAGATCCCGATGCTTATCTATACTGGATTGAATAGCGCCCCCCACCCCCAAACTCACATTCACTTGCAACCTCAGAATATGACCTTATTTAGAAACAGAGTCTTTGCAGATGTAATCAAGTTAAGAAGAGGTCATACTGGATTATGGTGGGCCCTAATCCAGTGACTGATGTCCTTATAAGAAGAGGGAAATTTGAACACAGAGATTCACAGACAGACAGGAAGACATGTGAAGATGGATGCAGAGTTCAAAGCGATACAGCTACAAGCCACCGAACACCAAAGATTGAAGGGCAGAAACGAGGAAAGTGGCAAGAAAGGATACTCCCCTATAGCCTTCCAAGAGAGCACGACCCTGCCAGCATCTTGATTTCATACTTGTAGCCTCCAGAATTGTGAGAGTATAAATTTCTGTTATTTTAAGCCAGCAAGTTTTATTTAAAGGTAACTTACTTGATCATGGCAGCCCTGGGAAACTAATGCACTATCCTAGAACAACAGATGAAAAAGTAGAACAACTACCCTGTGTGGGTGCCTCAGGCAAGCAGCAGATAGACTGAAGTGGAGCTAAGTCAGGGCTTCCGGAGGATTGATGCCCTAGAATTCACTGAGAAAGGTGAAGGGAGAGTGCTCAAGTTCTGTGGCAGGCGAAATTAATTTAAGAAAAAGTAATTTCTGGTACCATGGGTAGTAATCAGTTTCTTATCTCCAAACCTGGAGAGTGAGAAGGAGTAGAATGTGGAATTTGGGGTCAGGGATAAACAACAAGGATTGTGACAGATTTTAAGTTGTGTGGAAGATGTTATTTGGGCTGTACCCATTAGAGACTCAAAGAGTTGATTATGAGAGGGTAGAACTCATTCTCCAGTTTTTATTCCAGATAAAGTTTGAATAAGAAATTGGGATGGGGATTTGGAGTATTAAAAATTATGAGTACAATTTAGAATCAGTGCGTTGTAATGTCATTTTTATGTTTGTGAGGTTTTAGTTTCTCTGTGCTTTCTGTTTAATTGTTTTTTAAAAAAATGTTTCAACCTTGCCTCAGATGAACTGGGAGAACTTATTTCACTCATCTCGGAAAGGATCCTCCAAATTCCATTTTACCCAGAGTCCAGGTTAGAGTGAAGGTAGCTCTTTCAACTCAAGAGACTGAGAGGGCAACAGAGTTGCCATAGACACCAAAAGGGTACAAGAGGGTCAGACTTGATGTGAGTTTGAGTGTTTATCAATTTAGTTCTGAGATTTTCCCTCACACTTCCAAATAGCCAGTTAGCAAATGTTCTTTTTTTTTTTTATAATTTTATTTATTTATTTTTTCCCCCAAAGCCCCAGTAGATAGTTGTATGTCATAGCTGCACATCCTTCCAGTTGCTGTATGTGGGACGCAGCCTCAGCACGGCCAGAGAAGCGGCGCGTCAGTGCACACCCGGGATCCGAACCCGGGGCGCCAGCAGCGGAGCGTGTGCACTTAACCGCCAAGCCACGGGGCGGGCCCAGCAAATGTTCTTGATAGCCAGTGATTTCTCCTGGCTGCTTGATAGCAAAAGAATAAGAAGTACACCTGATGTTGGCAAACGTCATTTCCCTCTGCTGTAGTCCAAGTGAGGATGTAAGGGATGACAGCAAAGGCATTCATTGTGACGTATTTTATCTAACTCATGCTGACAACTCACTCTGATTATTTATAATCATTGCAGTCTGCCATTTTTCTGTCTGGCTATAAAATGACCTGAATATTTTGACCTTTATTGAATATCCTTGAATCTCATTCAAATCCTAAGAACCACTTCAAGAAATTTATTCCAACATAGATTCCCTTGGAAGTCTTCCATTGAAGATGGACTTAGACTTCCAATGGAAAAATGTGTGGCTGCCTCAACCATCTATTACCAGTTCCAGGACACACCCAGAAGGAGTCCTAGAAGTGAGCTTTATGTTTCTTTCCCTTTTGTTTTCTATCTCTTTTAATCAATGAAACTTTTAATTACCTAGTGTCATGAAGAGAGTAGAGTTTATTTAGCTCCAATATTTAATAAATTGAGCCATATAACCATAGATGGAGGAAGTACAATCTGTAAAGGAGAAAATATTAAGCTTCTGAATATTGTGATGAAAAATCGGCCCTTACTGGGACATGTCTAATGTTACATAAAGAACTGTGTTGGATTTGGACTGATTTTATGTAAAACTGGCAATACTTAGCTATAAGATGGATAGCTATTAGACTTGCCAGAGATTCTAGCATCCATGTAATCTAATCTCATTTACAGCTGAGAAAACTCAAATTGAGAGAAGTTAAGGACAGATAGATTTAACCATTCCCTACTTTGTAGACATAAATGTTCCCTGGACACACTTCTAACGTGACACTTCATTGAACTCATTATTTATTTGGACTTCCTGCTGGACCATAATCTCTGGAAAGCCAGGGGCCACATTTAGAGCCTTAAAAGATTGAACAATGCCTATCTACTACTTGTATCTTGGGAATGTCAAGTAAATATTCTTATGCGGTAAGTATGTTGCTCTTAATATACCATTATCTTCTAATCCTATTGAGAGAAAGAACTTCTAGGAAAAATCAACGATGAGCTCTCAGCTACCACAAGTGTCTTTGAGAAAAATCAGACTACCTAATGGTAAAAAAAAAAAAAAAAAAAAAAAAATGTGTTTCATACTGTATAAGAAGGAGTTATTGGTGTAGAGATTGGGCCAAAGAACCCCAGAAAGGTGTATTTAAAACCTATGTTTAATATTTTAAAGCTTTTCTTGCATTATTTAAATTTTGATAGCTAATTCTTCTATATTGATGTCCTAGTTTAACAAAGCAAATTGTATTTCAGCAAATATTGATTTATTTTCTGAAATTTAAATCTGCAGAGATGAATTAATATTGTGTGAAAGCAACCAGGTCCAAATCCAAATTTTCTCCATTGGATGCCAATATTTTATATCTCTATTTTCTCTTCTTCCTAATTCTTCTTTTTTGCCTAGCACTTATATTGGGAAATTCTCATTGTTGTAATTTGACCAGATGACGCATTTCTGACTATTCCTTTTGGCGTTTCCAATTTTATCTTATAGCTCAAAGTCTGACTCCTTGCCATAGAATTGTGAAGGGAGCCACTCAGAGAGTTAGTGACATTCAGGAAATAAGAATAGTAATGCGTTTGTTCTTTTCTTTCCAAGGATCTCAAAAGATATTGTAAGGATTCTACTTGATTCTTTCTAAATATTAATGCTGTTAAAACAAATTCTGCAATATTGACCAAAAGTCTTTTTTTTTCTTCAACCTTCCTTAATAGCTTTCTCCTTGAAACAAGTGTTTGATGACCTCAGGTGAAACCTAGCTGCCTCTGTGGCTCTGTCCAAACTTATTGAGGTACGCTTCTAAGCCTGGAGGCAGAGGCCGGCTTAGACATCCTTATGAAATCAGGTTGGTTCCTGCCAAGATTCTTTCATGAGAAATGTGGACTTCTGTTCCCAAAATTCAAGAAGGAAAGAATTAATGAGGGGCTTTGATTTACTCAGCATTCGTAGTGTTAGAGTGCCTTCCGTTGGAATCACACATACCTGTTGTCCAAACTGCGCACTGGATCTTAAAAGGATTGAAAGGACTGTCTCAAAGCATTAGATAAATTAATGAGGTGGAGGAGATGCAAGATAAGACTGAGAGAGACCTAATCCTAGTGTGCGTCCTGGCCAAAACACTGATAGCTGTGCAGGATTAACTTCTGGGGCTCAGTTTCTTCCTTCTGAAACTGATTGTCCTTGAACAGATGATCTTCAAGTTATCTTCCAACATTTAACTTCTATAATTAATGGTAAATTAAAACAGCTTATACCTGTTAATCTATAGAGATGAGAGTAGCTGAAGTTCCAAAGACAGCGGTCAAGATAATACCTATCTTGATAAATGAGGAGAAGGCTTCCATGCTAAACATTCAATCATAAAAAGATTAAGAGTGATCTTTAATACAGCAACTCGGCCTCCTGCTAGTCAGTCTGAAATTTTGTACACTTTGCCGAATTTCTTTTTTGAAACAAAAGATAATAATTGAAAGTTCTGATTTCAAGACACTTCAATTCATTTTTATTTTTATGAGAATAAACACATTCTGATTGACAATTTTTTTTTTGTCTTGGAAAGCAAGCATTAATGTTTAAATAATATCTATGTGGATGTGGTGTTTTCAGTTGAAGAGATCTATTTAGTGAAGACTCTAGTGTCTGTACTTCAAACAGAATACAATCAAATGCAGACTTTTAGATGTGTTCATTCGCATTCTTTAACTTATTACTATAAAGACTACAAATATTTGAGAAGACAATCAATAAAGGAAAAGCATGCAGGGCATGGATGGCTTCTAAGGTGTCCAACACTTCCAACATCACATATTCCCTTGCTTTGGCTTCAAGGAACCCCCAAACTGAGACGATTACAGTAGTCTCCCCTTATCTGCGATATCTTTCGCTTTCTTCTGTTTCAGTAGCTGTGGTCAGCCTCAGTCCGAAAATATTACATGGGTGTTAAAGAGAGAAAGACCACATTCACCTTATTACAGTATATTATTATAAATGTTCTATTTTATTATCGGTTATTGTTGTTAATCTCTTACTCTGCCTAATTTATAAATTAAACTTTATCATATATATGTATGTATAGGACAAAACATAGTATGTAAGGGTTCAGGTGCTATCTGCTATTTTAGGCATCCGCTGGGGTCTTGGAAGGTATCCCCTGAGGATAAGCGGGGACTTCGCTGCTACCGAAAATGCCATGCCCCTCACCCTTGATACTCCTCATACCTACAATTCTTTACATTTCCCATCCCAGCATTACTTTTGTTAGAGTATGGAGAATCTAATGTCAACATCAGTGCAAGGTTTATAGCCAATTGCTTTCAAGAAGAAAAAATTAATCCTTTTTTCATGTTATGACATGCGTGATGAAGCTTGGGTATAAATGGCAAACTCATTGACAGCTGTTAAACTGCGCTATAGTTTCTGGATTTCTCTTCAAGTTTGCCAAAAGTATATTTTTTCTTTCTCATCCAAACTTCAGCTAGTTTATCAAATTGCCAAACAATTTTTGGGATAGGTATTTTTAGAATAGTCAGCCCTGGACGTCTAGTGGCTCAGATTCGGCGTTTCCGTCACCGCGAGTCTGTCCGTCTGTCGGTTGTCATTCTGTGGCGGCTGCGTGTTGTTGTGATGCTGAAAGCCACGCCACCAGCAGGGTCACCTATGTTGGACAGGTTTCAGTGGAGTTTCCAGAAATAAGAAAGACTAGGAAGAAGGACCTGGCCACCCACTTCCAAAAAAAGCTGGCCATGAAAACCCTGTGAATAGCAGCGAAGCATTGTCCGATATAGTGCAGGGGGGTGAGAGGGTGGCGCAAAAAGACGGTGCAGGGCTCCGCTCTGCTCCACACAGGGTCATTAGGAGTTGGAATCGACTTCAGGGCACCACCAGCAGCAAATTTCTTAAAAGGATTATTTATTGTTTGCTTTTGGTTCTAGATAGTTTTGCTCTGTTTCTTGAATATAGAGGAGATACAATTTTTCTAGATTCCCCTAATTCTATCATTTGGAGCATATGAATTAAATACTTACTATGTTTGATAACTTGAGTAAGACTTTGAGATAATATCAATATATTTAAAGGGAAAATTTTTTGAAATTTTTTGAGTATGGCTTTGTTTTGGGCTAGTTGTTGTTTTTACCCAACATATTGTTTCCTTTAGTTCTCTAAAAAAACCTATGAGAAAAGTTTAATGATCTTCCTTTTTATACACGAAGCTGAGAAGCTAAGAGAGGTTAAGTAACCTGCTCATGGTCACATTGCTTCTAATAAATGAGGAACCAGAATTCAAAGGTGAATATCTCTCTAAAGTTCATGGTTTTAGTAATTCTGTGCTGCTTTCTTCTAGATGCTTATGGGCTAGTGGAAGAAGTGAGCATATCGACATCCCAACAATGCCGAAAATTACACTATTGACTAAAAGTCCACCTGAAGAGTAGAGAGTAATCATTTTTAAAGTCTGTTTCATGAAACACAAGAATTCTGGGGAGATATTTCAAAGGGTGCACAAATGTTTGGATTAAATTTCATGAATGCTGTGGTTGATATGAGACCCCATCTGTCATCAAATAATCTCTAATTCCAATTTTCGTCTTCACCAAACAGCCTCATTCTTCTCATTGGCTGATTTTCCAATTAGGAATTAGTTTAAGTTTAGACACATCAATAAAATTATATGAACACATAACCACCTTTTTTCATTTTTCTTATATAATCATGGTAAAATTATTAAAGAAAATAAGACTATTCCAATGTAATAATTTATACTTTACATGCAGTCTTCTGGTATTTCTTTCTATTAGTTGTAATCAGAGTGTACCTGTAATTGAGTTTACTGCTTTTTGCACATATCACATAATATAGACTTAGCTTATGAAAATTTAAACTGAAAAGACTGAATTATGTTTCTAAGAGAGAATAATAAAAGTACTCTCATAGAACACATTTTTAAAATTTATGATTTAAGATCTTTGGTAGATTTCTTTTGCTTTAAAAATATTTCTTAAATACAGAAAACTATCAAGAATAAAAGAACAGCAGCCTATAATCCCCTCTACCAGATACTCTCTAGTGATTTTAAAATAAATAAAAGTATCAATCATTTCTGAAGAGAAAATTCAGATATTTAAGAAAGCTATGGAAAAAATGAAATGATGGAAAAATTACAACTCCTTCACCTTCTTAATCCTTGTCTGCAAAAGTAACCACGGTTAATTTGCTGTTTATTTTTCCAGATAAAAATAGGCACATACCACTATATGTACATATGTCCTTTTATTTACACAAAAGTGAGCATGCACATATCCTGTCTAGTCAATGTGTAGAATGACTATTTCCCTTAACAACACTTCTTAGGACTCTTTCTACATATCACAGATAGCTCTATCACATTTTTGAGAGCTTCATTCTGCATAATATTCCATTATATAAGTTTCTTATTTAAACAATGCCCTATTTATGAAATATTTCTTCCTATTTATTTGCTCTAGTAATAGATTTAGGCATTGAAGTAAGAAAGCTACAAACAGTATCTTTACACATATATTTCATTATTGTTTTTCTATCAGATCTGCATGGTAAGTTTTTACAAGTTTAGTTGCTAGATCAAAGGGTGTTGGCATTTTGAATTTTGGTGAATAATGCTAAATTGTTCTGCACATATGTTGTACCAATTTTGTCCCCCAAAATGAATGGCAATAGCTAATTTTCCATAGTGCTCTGTGCCAGGCACTTCCTATGTACAATATTTAACGTGTATTAACTCATTTAATTGACTCTATGAGTTAGATACTATATCACTCCTACATGCATTTTATAGATATGGAACTGAGGAACAATAAAGTGGCTATGTCACTTAGCCAAGGTCATTTGGCTGATAAATAATGGAGCCAGAGTGTGAACTCAGGTGGTCTAGCTCCAGGGTCTGCTCTCTTAACCACCCTAACATACTGCTGAATGGTGCGGAAAAGAGTGGATATTATCAACTTTTAAATTTTGACTAATATGATAAGTGAAAACAATAGGTCATTTTGAGTCTTTTTTTAATAAGTGAAATTAAGTATATTTTCGTATTTTGTTTACCACATCTATTTCTTTTCTTGTAAACTACTTTTTCATATCTTTGCATGGTTTTATATTGGGTTACTCAAGTTTCTCAGTCATTTTTACAAATGCTTAATTTTAAAAAAATGAACAGTACTACTTTGTCATATGTGTTACAATAAATTTTCCAGAGAGAAGTTTTATATCTCTAGACATTTAAATTTGTTAATTTTTGGCTTTTAGATTTTATGTTCTTCTTGAACATTTTATTTTATTTTAATTCTTCCTGTTGTAAGAATTCTAAGAATTCAGAGGAGGCAGAAATAATTTCTAGCTTTCATAATGAAAAAGAAAGATTGTCTTTGAGACAATCCTTGAAGGCTGATAAGATTTTTATAGACTGAGAATTGGTAAGAAGAGGAAGACAAGTAGGTGGGAAAGCCATATATAGATAAGGAAATGGCAGAGCGATCTGCCTCGGTCTGACTTGCTGAGTGAATAGGGAGAAACTGATCTTGACTGATAAGGACAGCTACTCTCTCTGCATGCAGCGTCACTGGACATATACACCTGATGGCCTGCTATTGCCCACTTTTCTTGGTCTCATTTGTGTAGAAACATAGCAGTCCAGAGAGTGGGAAGGGTATAGTAATACAATGCAGAAATTAGTCCATGAAAGCTAAGAAAATCCTTACATTCTTTGTTTGTGACCTGGAAGACATCTAAGTCTGTTGATGAAAAACCTGCAGTTTTTACCTGTCATCTTCCCCCTAAACAAATATAAAATTAAAATTCTCCTGTAAATATGGCAAGGGCATGATAAAGTGACTTTACTGTAGTGTCTGTAATTTTTTCCTACTCTGACATTTGTTGATTTTAATATCCATGACTGGTTTCTAGCAAGCTGCCTTCTATCTCATGTCTGAAAAAAAAATTAATAAAAGATTAGGAGGCCATTATTTGTTCGATCAATTTGTATGAGCCCAGCTGCTAGAACATTGAGTTTGAATTCAGATAAGAGAAAAAAAATTGGCCTCATCTCTCCAGACCCTTCTATTGTGTTGTTTTACCAATTATAGTTTATGTGAAAAATCAGATAGAGAAAACGTTTGGCAGTAATGAAGCAGCTGACAAAGGGAAAATGAGCATAGTTAAATTCTAAGAGCATCTTGGTTTTCTAGCCTTTATTCACACATTCTCTATCTTGTTTCCTCTGCTCTTTTTCTCTTTCTCTGTCTCCTGATGTTCTTAATTTCCCTTCCTCTCTTCCAATTTATATAAAATATCAATCAAAACTATTTTTCTTCCTAAGGAATGGAGACAATGGCTAATTGTTATTAGAATTACACCTTTCCCATTTTAGACTTTCTCTGAGAATTGACCCAGGTATGAGTTAGTCCTGTATTTTACTAGACAACTCTTTATATAAGACATTCATACAAAACCTCTAATAGAAAAAAATAGCATCAGATGAAAGTCCAAACACATAACCTCGCTAAAGATAGATAGAAAAGATTCTGTTGCATCCATAAAAAAATGTATTTAATTGGCAAAAGGCAGATGGGCATAAATCCAAGCTGCTCGCCAACCCTGTTCGAATTGAATAGCCTTACTGAGGTGTGGACTCAGGCCCTGGGGAATTCCTACTCTGAGTGCAGAGCCAGTTACAAATGTGTTTTCAGTCAAATATAATTACTGAAGAACACAAACATAATGTTTGCCATCCAAGACCTTTGCCACATGAAACCACTCAGATTAGCTTGCACTCAAGGCCTTTTGAGTGAATATCAATCTGAAAAGATTTTGTGGGAAAGATGGTGTAGCTAACTAGACAGAGAATCTGACTCTGGATCTAGCTGGTGGCCCCTCTTATTCACAAATATCAGCCACAACTATTACATGTTTGCTTCATTAACATGACAGAGGTGAGCAAACATAAAGAGGAGGGTATTATCTCTATCTTTATTGTAACATCAGTGTTACGTTTAATATTTTGGGACAGAGGATTAGGTTCATTTTCAAAGGAGGGATTTACACAATGATGAACTTACTCTGTGTTTAATAAGGTTTTTGTTCTTTTGTGTTCACTGTAACATGGAAGTAATTTCAGTCTGTCTGCACAGAGGTCCCCACTGGCTCACATCACCGTAAGGTACGTTATCGGCAGAGCTCCAGCCAGTATCACACAGTGAAACACATCATCTCTGGCTGCATGTGACTGATTGCCTTTGCAGGTTGGGTTTAAATTTATAAAGCATTTCTTCACCATCCAGTAATACCTGATACAACTGGGTTTTATTATATTAGTATTTTACTAAACTCCATAAAATCAAACTCTTTCCAGAAATATTCTGTAGTTTGTACCCTACCTCATAACACTTACATAGTATGCACAGACTTAATTTCCATATTATTAGAAAAATTAATATGCTTGCCTTTGAAATATATGTACACACATAAAAATACATGTATATACGTGTGCATATATGTGTGTGTAGATATATACATAAATATATATCAATAAGATACTGTGGTACAAAGGTGAATATCTTGGTAGATCATAATGTTGAATTTGTTGGACTTTTAAAATATGGAAATTACTAAAGGATTATCATTAATTATTTAGGAATTCTATTGAAAATGGTATTGCAGAGTAAGTGCACTGCTCTAGGTGTCAGGAGATCTGAGATCTTGCCCAAGTCAAATGTTGGTCCTACAACATTGGGTAAGTCATTTAAACTCTCTGAGCCTTCCTTTCTACTGTGTAAAATAAGAAAGCTGAACTAGCTAATCTCTCAGCTGCCCTCCAAGGCCAAAGGCTGTGGTCTTGACCAAAGGGATCCATTAATAAACTTCCCTTACAGAAGTTCCCATGTTGATGGAAGAACTGTAATGCTTATAGAGGAGCACTGCACTACTGAAAGTTATGTTTAACACTGCAGGATGCAAGAATGAAACTGAGTAAAGTAAAAATTCACACTTTTTGAAGTTCATAAGTGTCAACATTATTAGACTTAACAGAAGCTTTCTTCTCTCTGATCCAAAGCTATTTATATTCTTTCGGATACATGACGTAAAATACATGTCCCTAAATACATCTCCATAAGGTCTCAATAGCTTATTTAAGACTGCTTCGATTAACTATTTATGTGTAACAAACTACCACAAAATTTAGCACCTTAAAATAATAATCATTTTCTTTTTCTCACAAGTCTGAGAGTCAGAAACACGAAAGTGGCTCACCTCTGCCACAAGGTGTCAAGGGTCTCACTTGGGATAGCTCAAACAGCTGTGCACTGGCTGGGACTGCTTACTTGAGACCATGTTGTGTGACTTTAGTTCTTGCAATTGGCTGAGGTCTCTCACTCCCTTGGCCTTAGATGATGGCTATACTGGCTGGAAGGGCCAAGAAGTCGTCTCTCACATGTCTGGTGACTCAGTGCTTCTCCACGTGGCCATTCTCTCACTCTTTGTAGCTAGGGTGGGCTTCTCACAGCATGGCTGTCACAGGGTAGTTGGATTTCTTACATGGTTACTCCCTTCCAAAAAGGAGGAATCAGAAGCACCAATCCTGTTAAAGATTGGGCTGGAACTGGCATAATGTTACGGCCATCATATTCTATTGGCACAGACAGATTCATTGAGTAGAGAAACAAGCTCCACCTCTGGATGGTAGGAGTGCACAAGAATTTGCAGCCATCTTTAATCAGCCACAGTAATCACTTCTGATTTGGTTATTTCTCTAGAGGCAGAAGATGTGTTCAGATTTTGTTACCTATGTGGATATCTGCTCCTTTTTAGTTATATGCAATTTTAAACTGCTAGATTTTTGCCAAAGGCATATTAAACCAGAATCAGGGTATAACTAATATTTAGAAGGCCAATCGCATGCCTTGCTTGCAAAATTGTCTTTAACAGCTCAACATAGGCACCAGAATGTAAAGTGCTGTTTGCATCAGAAACTAGCACCTGACCCTTAAATGGAGACCATCTCATCTGGAAAAACTGTAGAGCCTCACTGTTGATGAATAAAGAATTAACCCTGTAGAAATCCAGTGTATTTGTTTGCTAGGGATGCCGTAAAAAGGTACTACAAATTGGGTAGCTTAAACAGAAATTTATTTTCTCACAGTTATGGAGGCTAAAAGTCCCAGATCAAGGTATCAGCAGGATTAGTTTCTTCTGAGGACTGTGAGGGAAGAATCTGTTCCAGGCCTCTCTCCTTGGCTTGTAGATGGTTGTCTTCTTTCTGTGTCATCACATCGTCTTCCCTCTGTACAAGTCTGTGTCAAAATTTCCTCTTCTTATAAGGTTACCAGTTACATTGGATTAGGGCTCACCCTAATGACCTCATTTTAACTTGATTACCTCATTAAGCCCTTATCTCTAAATACAGTCACGTTCTGAGGTACTGAGGGTTAGGATTTCAACATACAGATTTTGAGGGAGACAGAATTCAACCCACAAAACCCAGATACGCTGCACTACCTTTCTCTTCCAAGCCCCCATGCCTGTGCCCAGCACTTCATCTTCAAACTAGCTATATTAGAAAAGAGAGAGAGAGACACTGAGAGGAAGAAAGAGAATTTAGATTATATGCCCTAGAAACAGGCCTCACAAAACTGGAGCAAATGTTAACCAATCACTCTACCAAAACCTTTTGTTGATAAAGCATTGTTATTTGCTGTGAAGGCTGAAAGGAAATTCCATTTTGTTTCTTTTCAGTCCACTCTACCTGCTAATTAAAATCAACATGACATGTTGTGCTGTCTTTTCTACCTGAGCCACTTATAGTGTACTGCCAGGCTTGGTTTATTTGATTTTCTGGGTTTATTTGCCAATGAATCATTTGTTTTCATATTACAAAGTGGTTCAGCTGTGCTTCATTGCACACTGAAAGTATTGCCTGACAAGTGACTGTCCAACACTCACCATGCTGTGCTTATGCAGGCTGGCAAAGGATGCCCGGGGCACAGAGAGCTGACTTACTCATCTCACTGTCAGATCCTCTCATAGGCCCTGACGCAGGGAAAAATCAGAATGACATAGAGAATTAAAGGATAATGGAACTGGAATGATGTTGAGCATCTTAATTAGGGACTTTTGGCAGGATATAATCACATATTTGAGTTGAATATTGTGATTAGGAGAATATTAAAATATTTGAAAGAGAAAGATGCTTTAGTGATTCTTTAGCTAGCAAAATCCATTGTTGTAGAGAATGTAAAATAAACAACCTAGACAAACTTTTGTAAAATAACTTTTCCAAGGTTTATCAGTTTCTTATTGTGAGAGTATGCTTCCAATTTCCTGCAAACATCTATAGCATTATTTACTTATTTAGAAGAAAAATTTTTATTATTTTGCTAACATCTTTTGAGTCTTTCTCTGTTTCAAGATCTATCAATAGGTTGATGAATTCAGTGGAAACCGAATAAATATGCTTTTAACACATCCTGTGTGGGGCGCTGCATTTACTTGAATGAAGCTATTGCTCTAACATTAATAAGACATCCACTTAAAATTTTTTTTTCTTTGATGAGAATAAATAATAAACTTTTACTATTTTCATCCGTATTTAAGCCGTCTATGGCAGGCAATACATATCTGCTGAATAGATGCTGGGATGAGAGGTGGAGTATGACGCTAACTGGTTAAAGTGATGATTGGGTACATGACCCATAGCCTGAGGTTTGTAGCACTGCCCTAATATTGGCCATAGGGCTAAGATGTTTGAACATGGCTCTAGGTTTAATTTTCTGAATGGGATTACTTTCCAATCCAAGAAATTATTTCCAATGAATATAACTTTAGAATACAAAAACTCTAAGCATAAGATCATTGTAGGAGGATTAGAAAATAAAATTTACTGGGAGAAAATAGTTATTCTAAAATTTAATTTTATTATCTACTGAACAGCATGACTAATAAGCCTAAGAGTTAAAGAGCCAGTGAGAAATAAATATATTTTGATAACCTGTGACAAGCTGTGACAAGCACAGGGCTTGGGGTGGTGAATAAGGCAGTGCTGTGTAAGATAGACCCTGACATCGAGAAATCCATGGTTTCTGTCACTTATTTAAGACATTTTTATTGAGCACTACCTATACGGTAGGCACTGTGCTAAGTATGCCCTGGGGATTAAAGAGAAGATTAAGATACAGTCTTCTCCTGAAGGATTTGTCTAACTGCTTCACCTACCAATTTCTGGGAATTCTGGAACTAGGTTTGTATTTACCCAAAGAAGACACTAGCTAGTTGAACAGAAATTTTCTGCAATATTATTTCTCAGCCCCCAAGTAATCCATGTGTTCTTTCCCACTTCCTTCTATATTCTTAACTTACTACTTTGCCCAGTTTTTGTAATTGGTGTTCCTTCTGGGTCCTGTGTTTTGGAATCTTTGCTCAGGTAACAGTGTTTCCCACACTCTGCTCAACTTTTGAACTAATTCTTCTCTACTTTGACCACAGTTTTGTCAGCTGTCTTCTGTACCTGGTTCTCAACCTCTGCTTTCTTTGATCCCTCTTCTGTAGATCCTAGAATTGTGGTCTGCTGCCTAAAAATGTCCTTTCCCAGAAAGACTAGTTCTAGTCTTCCACTTTGTTGCAGTACTAGTGTGAGAACTATTCATTGTGTGATCTACTTGAGAACTGACTAAAATCCCTATTGAACAAATATTTTTAATTCTGATGCATTAAAATAAAAATGCTATTGTTTTTTAGCGTATTAAAGGAAGAGAAACTTACAAATGAAAACCGAGAAATTTAATTAATTCTACTTATAACTTTTCCTTGGTTATTTGAAAAATAAATAGAAGAAGATTGGAAAAAGAGACTTTACTTTGCCATTGTTGAATTCAAAGTTACCAGAAAATAAAATTTGACATTAGAGCATTTTTTGTTTGTCTTTTCAAATCTCCCACCATATCTTAGGCTGTTGTTTGTTAGCCACTGGAATGCTTCTGCCTTCCTAGATGTCCTGTAAATTTTTCCAAACGTATAAGTTTAATTTACTTTTTGATACCAATTTCTCTAGCTGGGGTATTATTGAGTACAGGTTTTCCACATCGACTTTGTTTCAACTTGTTACAGTAGCAAAAAGTGTTTTACTTATTCCAGTTATATTTAGAGGGGCGTCCTGCAATCAAATTAAATCTCCATTTTGCAAATTTGTGAAAAAAATTCTTTAAAAAAGCTTACTAGGAGAATCTGATTACAATGTCAAAATTACATGGCTGGTTTCTAAAGTGCTGTGCCCTTCTCTGCTTATAGTAAGAATTTAAAAATCAAAATTGAGTTAACTGTTACAGTCGTTTTTCTGATTGCCTTAAAGGGCTTGGTTGAGAGATTTTAAGAAAAAAATCGTGTATTGATGTCTTTTCTACCTGGACAATCATAGACCCTGGGCTTTTCAAATTTTGTTTTTATAAGATCTATATTTTCTACAAAATATCTTTTCCTAGATTACCAAAATCATTGTTAAACATAATTAATAAAACTAGTTGAAAAAGGAGACAAAATCAGCTAAGAAATGATTTCTTTGGCCTGTATGATGTTGAATTGTTAGTTTAAATGCTTTTCTACAGTGCACTCCTTCTCTCTACCCTTTCTGCTGCCCAAACTTGACTGTGTTAAACTGGGTTGACTATTCATTATTTTATAATTTACAAATACGTGAAATTTTAATTCAGAGTTAATGATAGTGGAGAACAGACTGGTTGCTCATTCATGTGAAAATGAGTCTACCAGACTTATACTTCAGAGTCATGATCTGGCTTTCTGGATTGCTTTGATTTTTACATTGAAGAGTTTGTCAAGAGCAATCTCTGGGTTGCTAGAGCCGTATCTTCATAGACAAACATAATTCTGGAAAAGTATTAACAAAATCACCCAACCTTGACAGATTTTGTTTATGGTCTATCTGTTAAGATATGAACCAGGCTTTCACTTGTTCAGAAAATTATTTAGTCTCTGAAAAATTGTAATATACCTTCGTTATGCCTTTAGAGATTCAATTAGTTCAATGATGTTTGAAAATACTAGTGAGGATTAGTAATGGGCTATAGACTTTTGCAATGAGCTTCCGTATATTATGATTTCCCTGCAACTGATATGCCAAAGAACCCAAAGCTATTAAGATCTGTGCTATCTGCCTGAAGTGGAATTGTAAAGGGGAAGTGGGCACTGAGTCCGCTATGCCAGGCATTGTTTTAGGCACTACTGATACAATGATAAACAAAACAGATAAAAATCTGTGCCTTCTAACGAGAGAAGATAGAAAATAATCAATAGAAAGAGATGATGGATAGATAGATATATAGACAGATAGATGGAATATATGGCATGTTAGTGATAAGTCCTAACAATACAATAATGCAGGTGAGGGTGATAAGGAGTATGGAGAAGACATTAAAATTTTAAATAGAGTGACAAAGGAAGGCCATACTGAAAAAGTGATGTTTCATTGAAGAGTGAAAGAGGGTGAGGGAACAAGCTGAGAAGAATATTCTTGGCATAGAAAAGAGGAAATTCAAAGACTGTGGGGCAAGAGTGGGTGTGTTACTTGTAAAGAAAAGCTAAGATGTCAATGCAATGGATTTGTTAATCTCACAGATGCCAACTCCCCATTTGGAAAGTTAATTACAAGAAAATATCACTAAAACTTTGAAGTATAAGAAAAAAATGCTTTTGTGAGATCTCAGAGCCATTCATGCCAACTGCTTACTTATTCCATCAATTTCACGTCTAAGTCTACTTTTCTAAAGCATGAGGATGTTTGTATATGATTATATATGTGTAAGCTATTTGGAAAGAGTTTTCTTGTAACAGGCAAGATTCTGGAGGAGAACTGAAAGTCAAGAGAGTTGAAATGGATTTTACATTAAATATATACCCGAGAATTTGTCAATCAGAAGATGATAAAGAAAAAACTCAGAAGTAAATTATAACACATTTTCACCGTTATTAATCTGCTGTTTGTAGGTCAGTGATATTTTAAACATTTTGACTATGTAATATTTTCCCTAGGCTACTTGCCCGTTTTGTTTATTGTCATAATCTTCTATAAATAAGGGCTGAGGAGTTTTATGTATATATTAGTAGTCATGTGTGTGCTTCATAAGATATATAATAATAATTATAGTGGCTATTATTTTTGAGTGCCAGGCACTATTCTACGTATTTTATGCCTGCTAGATCATTTATTCCCCATAATATCCCCATAAATTACATATTATTATTATCTTCATTTTCTAGAAGAAGAAACTCAGGCCTAGAGAGGTTATATATTGCGGCCAATGTTATCTAGTTTATAAACGGATAGGCCAATATTTGGTTCCAAAAAGTCTAAACAGGGGCCCAAGGAGGGAATCAGGATGCATCTGGTAACTACACATAAAAAAAGTGGCGTTCTGTTATCAGAACCAAAATTAGGAAAGGAATGGGGCAGGAGCACAGACAGCTAGAAAATACACATAATATAACCCCATGGTGCAGAGTAATTGGGTTCTTAGGGATAGGTAGAAGATGTAGGCTCTAGATCTTACAGACTCTATAGGCGGTGAAAGATGACTCCTAGAACCAAGAATTACTAAAGGTGATACATAGCTAACTAATGAACCAATTATAATGCGTAAGAGGCTGACAAACCTATAAACATATGTAATGTTTTTAAATTTTTATAATTTATTATTAATTATGCACAGTATACTATTTGAGGACAAACTTTTCATTGCAAAGAGACATTTAAAAAACGAGTTTTTAAATTTTGTTTTTCATAGTGTTTCTAGAGTAGAAGTAAATTTTGTTTTATGTTCTTCTGTTTAAGCCAGCAGAAAATAATTGATTTACTGAAAAAAAATTGTGACACTATCGTTCACTAGAACATACTGAAACAAAACACATTTTCAGGTTTTCACAACAAGTTAGAAATTCACAAAATTATTATTATTTATGGCCTTTGTTTCACAAACAAATTTCCCTCTCTCTGCCTGAATGTATTTTTTTCTTTTGTTTTTATTTGCTACCTCATTCCAAATTTATTTTCTGGAAGCACTAATATGTTATTTTATTTTTCATCAGAAAAGACAAATAAATTCCTACTTTTAAAAAGGTCAAGAATTCTGTAAGAATTGATCCGTGTGGAACAGTCTCCTTCTACTGGGTGATGACTGCATACCCAAGGGACAATCATGAATTTTTAAAAATCGAATATTAGTTTTGAATTGAAACAAGAACGCAATTATGCAAAGTAATTTTCTCGAAACAGAGTTGATAATGCATGGTGTTCAGGTGCAAAGGAGCATACTGGGCCCTAGGTATATGATTTAAAATCTTTAATCAGCTGTCCCAGACTTGGTTAGGGACTGCTATTCACTAGGGTATATTGTGCTCTCAGGGCCTCCTTCTACATTAACACAAATTGCATCAGATTCATCCAAGGTGAATGAGAAATTCTATTCCCCATGACACTTAGGTAATTTAGTGTGTTTGAAGAACTCGGGCTGTTATAAGAAAGATGATTACTTTGTATTGTGTTGGGAGGAGCTCATTGATTGTTCACTGCCAGTTTCTTCTATGCCAAGTTTATTTTTCATATTAATGCTGTTTTCGAGAATAATTCCAAGTGTATTTTTATAGTAAATTAGTAGAAAACCGAGAAAATCTTCCATGCTTGCAAGTCAACCAGCCATCCGAATTGCTGCAAAGGCAAGGGACTCAATATAAATTACAACCAGAGAGGGTATTGTGGAGAAAGGACCAAGTTTTTTGAATAGCAGAGATTAGCAAGTCTGTTTATGGGAAAACCATTCATTGCAAGTTCTTCTTTAAAATAATTTAATTTTAAAGTAAGAATTGGTAACTTATACTTCCGCCTTTGAACTGGCTAGCTATAAGTCTTTTATATGCTTGGTCTTAGTCCATGGAGAAATTTAAATGTAATAATTAAGCCTCATCTCTTTCTAGCTTTTTAACCACAGCTAATAATATTATGTTGTTGTTTCTATGAGGTAGAGAAAATATTATTGTTAAAAACAAAAGGTAGGTCATTTAATTATTTGATTCTCCACATTTTTCTTTCCTTTCTTACTTCGCCAGCAGCTATAGGGGACATATTTTATTATTTTGTTCTGATTGCACAGAACATTTTTGTTACAAACTGGGAGTTTTACTCAGTATTATTGGAGGAAGGCTTATAGAGTCTTCTGCACATTTTTATCCTTTTCATTAAAGTAGGTGCAGTTTGGAGCTTATTTTATTAAACATTTAGAAGATATAGGATACTGGCTTTGCAATAAATAAAACACAATTATAAAATTCCGTTGTGTCATAGCAGAATTTGAAACAAAAAATCTAAAATGATAGGATATCTTTTTCCTTCATATTTGCTTCACCAAAAGTGTGTAAATTCCATATTTATTACTCAAGGCTTGCTTGATTTGTTATGACATTGATCACTCAGATCTACTTATTTTCATTTAAATACTGAAGATAGATTTAGGTAAACAACTTTGGTATCAAACAAAATAAACAGATGAATGTTTCTAGTTGTGGTTTGAATATTATCAAATATAATATCTTGGAATCTGACATTATCAAATTTTTTATATTGTTGCTCAGTATTTGTATGGCAGATAGGTAGTCACCAGGCTGTTTTTGAAGAAAGAGCACTGTTTACAAAAATAATGTGAAATTATATTTAAGAAATGAATTCAAATCAAAGATCATAATTATTATTGTGGTAGGTAATTAGTAAAAGTATTTTTTTCCCTTTGAACTTTGGAGCCCATCTCTACAAAACTTCCATTTCCCAGATCATTTATACTCAGGGAAAAAAGAAAATCAGGCTTTCTCAGTTTACCAAGGGCAAAAAAATTTTGGTTATGGCCATGGAGTTAGTGTTCACAAATACGGCTCAGTGTGGCCCCATCATTTTTAGGCATCGTCTCCTACCACCTCCTCTCCTCTCTATTCTGCACCCACACACTCCTCCTTTCTTTAGTGCCTACAGAGACTTTATGTATGCTATTCCTAGCCTTGGGATACCCTTCCTCACTTCCCTTTCCCAACCCAAATCTTTTTTTTGTGACCTTCTTTAAGCTTTCTTAGTGTTTGGTAGATTCCTATAAATATTTCATATCATTTAGCAGGCAGTATTGAAATTGTATGCCTGCTCTTCTCTTTCATTCTTCCTCTATCTTGTTCCTCTTCATTTATAAATTATCCAGCAGAGTGTCAGATAGCTAATAAATGCTCAGTAAATGCTAATATAACTAAAATAAAAATGACTAGTCTCTTTAATAATAAATCAATGTACTTAACCATACAACTTCTGAATTCTGAAGCTCGTTTAAGGTCTTCTGCTCCTATACAGTCTTGTTCTGATGATTATTTATACATAATATGCAAATCATGACTTTGATCAAATGCAAAATTATTTGAACTCACATAAAAACTCCAGATCAAATAAAAAAAAATGGCTCTGCATATGATCTGAGTGTTTCTATTTTGTTTTAGCATGAAAAGCTATATGGATGCACAGAAAAGCTGTAGGCTAAAGCTTTCAAGTGCCTTAAATAGGTCCATGGATGGTATATTGGGTTAAATAGCATCCCCCAGAATTTCATGTCCACCTGGAACCTGTGAATGTGGCATTATTTAGAAATAGCTTCTTGGCATATATAATCAAGTTAAGATGAGGTCATACTAGATTTGGGTGGGCCTTAAATTCCATGTGACTAGTGTCCTTATAAGAAGAGGGAAATTTGGGCACAGGGACACAGACCCACAGAGGAAGCCGGATGAAGATGGAAGTAGAGATTAGAGTGATGCATCTACAAGCCAAGTAAAGATAAGGATTGCTAGTAACCACCAGAAGCTGGAAGAGGCAAGGAAGCATTCTTCCCTAGAGATTTTGGAGGGAGCGTGGCCATGCTGACATTTTGATTTCAGTCTACTAGCCTCCAGAACTGTGAGAGATTAAATTTCTGTTGTCTTAAGCCACCCAGTTTGCAGTACTTTGTTACGACAACCCTAGGAAACTAATACAGATAGTCTGCACTTACTGATAAGGAAATATTGTTTTAGATCAGTTTAACATTTATGAAGTTTGCATGATAGACATAATGTGATAGATATTAGGAATATATTCTTGAACACTTTCAAAAAGTGTGGGAAAGACAGACATAGCAACAGAAATGTCAATGTCACATGTGGCAGGCACTATTGGTTACCCATCTGTCAGACCATACTCTTCTTTTCTACGTTTGAATATAGTTGGATGAGCATATGAGGTCTGGAGCTAGGGTAGCCATCTTAAGAGTAAGAGAACTGCAGAAAAACTGATCCAGATACCTGACATTACTAAGCTGCCAATCAAACCTGAAATGTTTTCCCAACAATCATCTTATTATGCAGATAATGAACCATATTTAGTTGTATTCTTTCATAATTTCAGATCAAATATTCTAAGAAATACATTGAAATATGTTCAAGGCTTTTGGAAGCATTAAAAAAGGAGCTCTTGTCCCAAACTGGAGAATAGGCAAGGTTTCAGTACGGATGGAAAGGTGAGTAGAAGTTACCTGGACCAAGAAATGTGAGAATATCCTCCTAGGAAAAAAATAATAGGTGATAAAGGCAGAAAGCTATAAAAGAGCATGATGGCCACCTATAAGTATTTTGGCATTATCATAACACAAAACATAGAAGTAGGTTGGGTTAGGGAGGTTTAAGTCATGAAAACTTTTGTATGCTCTAATAAGGTCATTGAACTTTATTCTACAAGCAATGGGAATCTACAGGAACGTTTTAAGCAGAGTGTCTTGAACTTAATTAAGTCATAGTTAGATATTTCTGTTTATATTGTACACTTTAAATTTATACTATAAGACTAGAATCATAGTAACAATATCTCTGTAATAGTTCATGCATGAGATGATGAGGATATAAATCATAAGTTGTAATAGGAATATTAAGGAAGGAATATTTTCCAAAAAAAAGTTGGGAAGTATAATTGTAAGTGCATGATTTATTGGATATTGCAATAAGGAAGATAAAAAGACTTAGGATGATTCTCAGGTTTCTGGTTTGAGGAGAGGGTGGATAGAGAATACAGGAGAAAGAACTAGTTGTTATTTTAGGAGATGATAATTTAATTTCCAAATAACTAATCCCTAAACTCTTGTTTTAATCATTTTCTTTTTTTTTTTTTTTGTGAAGAAGATTAGCTCTGAGCTAACATCTGTTGCCAATCCTTCTCTTTTTGCTGAGGAAGATTGGCCCTGGGCTAACATCCATGCCATCTTCCTTTACTTTATATGGGACGCCACCACAACATGGCTTGACAAGCGGTGTGTTGCTGCATGCCCGGGATCCGAACCTGCGAACCCCAGGCCGTCGAAGTGCAACATGCACACTTAACCACTACGCCACAGAGCTGGCCCCTTTAATCATTTTCTAAGGGAAAGTTAAATAAAATACATGTTCCTACTACAGCACATACAGAATATAATTCAAATTTTCTTGATGACTCACGGTAATAATTGTGAATATCAATTATTGTTTGGGGCTATAAAATATTTGTACACTCAGGGACTTGAATTGATATAATACTTTTCTATAGCAAGTAGTTATGGAGTTCTATGGCATTATTTCAATTGTTCTGTATGGTTTTCATGATTACTCTTTATCCTTCATTATTTTGAGGCTATAGGTTAACACTTCATTCATTCCTTCAATCATATATTCAATCCACAGCACGTTAGACATTGTTCTAGACATGGAGCATATTGTGCCGAGCAAGACAGACACAGTCAATCTCCTTAGTGGCCTTACATTGTAGTGAGGAAGGACAGACAATGAAAAACCAGAGACATAAATATCAAGATAATTCTACATAGTAATAAGTGCTTTGAAGGAAATGAAACAGAAAAGGCAAAGAGTTGAGCCAATAGAGAGTAAGGTATCTTAGGGATAATCTGAGGGAAATCACCTTTCAAGAGGAAGTTTTTAAATGAAGCTAGCTAGATGACAAGGAGCTGATGGTGTTAACCTCTGAGAGAGAAGCTAGAAGCCAGAAGCCAATCAGAGAAAAGATGGGGAGGAACAAGTAATTTTTCTGAGTTTGAAGAATTGAGAGGTTGTTGAAGATGAGTGATCAAGAGGTTTGGGGTAGTAAGAGTTGAGGGTAGAGAGTTGGACATGGCGCACATCATGTAGACCTTCTAGGTTGTCCTGAGGAGATGAATATTATTCCAATTGCAATGAGGAAGCATCGAAGTATTTTAACATAGGACTGACATAATCACTTTTATACTTTAAAAAGACAATTCAGACTTCCCTGTGGAGAATGGAATATACGGAAATAAAAGTGGAAGGAAGGAAACCAGTTAGGAAGGCATTGCATTAGTCCAGGCAGAAATGTAACAATGGAAAGGAAGAGAAGTAAATGAATTAAGTATATATTTCGAGGCAAAACTAACAAAACCTATTGTTGATAGCATATTCTTCCCCTTTCAATTTTGCTACTACTTTTCTGTGGATTATTACTTTCTGATTATCAGGTAGTTAGGATTATCTAAAATGGATACTGAATGATAGTTAGAAGGGTTTCTTATAAGCAGAGTTTGAAATTTAGTGTATTATCTTTGACTTTACATTGATTTTTGGGTCCTCAGAAGGTTGTTGGAGAGAATCTTCTATAAAAATATGATATTGGTGTATTATAGAGCAATTTCAAGGTTTTTACTTTGTGGACATAAACATCATTTTGAAAAAGCTTGCTTGAGATTCTCAGAACACCAGGGCAAAGCAGTAAATGTTTACCAAGGAATTATGTCTCCTGGCACATAGACCAAAACTTGGAACCTTTGGGATATTCTCATTTTCACTGACCATTTACTCTCTGACCTTGCTCAATACATTTAATGGCTCTGTGTTACAGTTGCTCAGTCTTTGAATGGTAATAATGATCTTTTCCATCTAAGTTGAGATATATGTGTAAAGTACATGGAACTCGCAAACAGGAAATCACTACATACATGGCAGTTTATTGTTAGTTTTATGGCCAATTCAAATCCCAAGGGAACTGAAGTCATTGCCATTTGAAGGTTGTCCAGTTCACTTTTTAGACAGATGACTGACCCAATATAACAGTCACATAGTCCCTGAACAGTTACACTCAAGCTCTGCCTTGGCTATCATAGAAGAAAAATATGATTGTTGAATCAATGTGGGTATAAAAATGACCTGACTTTCTTTAAGCAGTTGGGAACTGTGAGAACATGCTGGGATTTGAGGATTGAAGAGATAGCAGTGTTTTTTTAAATATTGTTTCCATTTTGAGGTGAGAGAATTAAAGACTGCTTAGGGATTTTTTCTTAGGTAAGTATTCATGAGAAATATTTTCATTTAATTCAAAATTTACTGTATACCTCATGATAATAAAGTCAAAATCTGATGAGTGTGATGAGAAATACTAAGTGTTTATAGTAGCATGAATTTGTGAAAATTACTTACATTTGGTGAAATGAAGTAAGCTACATAGAGAAGGTGACATTTTGACTAGGTCTTGAAAAATGAAGAGGATTTCAGGAGAGATAAGGGCAAAAGAAGGCTTTTCTCATGAGAAAATAAGGTGAGTTAACACATTCAAATGGAAATACCATGGTTACATTTGAGGAGAGCTGGGTACTTTGATTTCACTGGAGCACAGAGGGGGCAAAGAAACCGGATAAATAAGAAAAAGAGACAGATTAGCCATATTGGAAATACCTTTAATGACATTCTTAGAATTTGAATTTTATATCATAGATGAGGAGCCTAGAATTGGGGTAATCTGATCCTTGCTTAATTAAAAAACAAGTCTTTTCAGTGGTGTCTGCATAGAGACACCATTACCTAATATTTCCCTTCAAATGAACCATGAGAAGTAGAAAAAAAATAGGATCAATATAAATGGTCAGAAAAAATTCATTCTATTTTTTAAGATATATTTCTTATGCTGTAAAATTCACTCTTTTACACTGTACAGTTTAGTGGTGTTTGCTATTCACAAAGTGTACAGGCATCACCACTGCCTAATTTTAGACAAGTTTCATTACCCCAAAAAGATACCCCATACCCAGTGGCATTCACTCCTCCCTCCCCCATCCCAAACTACCAGTAATACGTAGTATTACTATTTAATTAGTGGTAGAAACTACTAATCTGTTTTCTGTCTCTATGGATTTGCTATTGTGGACATTTCATATGCTTGAAATCATAAAATTTGTGGCTCATTTTTACTGGTTTCTTTCACTTAGAATAATGTTTATAGTTTCATCCATGTTGTAGCATGTAACAGTATATCATTCTGTTTTATTGTCAAATAATATTCCATTTTATGAGTACACCACATTTTGTTTATCCATTCGTCAGTTGATGGACATTTGGGTTGTTTCACTTTTTGGTTATTATAAATAATGGTACTATGAATGGTCATGTATAAGTTTTTGTGTAGACATATGTTTTCAGTTGTCTCTAGTATATACCTCAGAGTGAAATTACAAGGTAATAGGATAACTCTATTTTAAAAATTTTAAGGAACTGCCAAACTGTTTTCCAAAGTGGCTGCACTGTTTGACAATTCTACCAGCAATGTATAAGGGTTTCAATTTCTCCACATCCTCTCCAACGTTTGTTATTGTCTCCTTTTGATTTTAGTCATTATAATAGTGAGTGTGAAGTCATATCTCACTGGGGTTTTTGATTTGCATTTCCTTAATGACCAAAGATGTGAGTTGAACATCTTTTCATGTTCGTTAGTCATCTGTATATCTTCTTTGGAGAAATGTCTGTTCAAATCCTTTTCCCATTTTTAAATTGGATTATTTGTCTTTTTATCATTGTCATAAGAATTCTTCATATATTCTGATAAGTCTCTTACCAAATATCTCAGATATATGGTAACTGATGAAAATATATGATATATGTCCTCCCCCTCTCTGGGTTGCCTTTTCTTAGCGGTTTCCTTTGGAGCACAATTTTTAAAATTTTTGTCAAGTTCAATTTATGTATTTTTCATTTTGTTGATGATGCTTTTGGTGATATATCTAAGAATCCATTGCCAAATCTGAAGTCATGAATATTAGTTCCTATTTTTCTTATAAGAGTTTTATATTTTTAGCTCCTATATATAGGCTTTGATCCATTTTGAATTAGTTTTTTGTATATAGTATGAGATAGTGGTCCAAGTTAATTCTTTTGCATGTGAATATCCAGTTATTCCAGCTCCATGTGTTTAAAGACTACTTTTTTTCCATTGACTCGTCTTGGTACCCTAGTCAAAAATCAATTGATCATAAATGCAAGAATATACTTCTGGATTCTCAATTCTATCCCATTGATCTATATGTCTGTCTTTGTGCTAGTACTACGATGTCTTGATTATAGTAGTTTCTCAGTAAGTTTTGAAATAAAAAAGCATGAGTCCTCTTGCTGTGTTCTTCTTTTTGAACATTGTTCTAGGTCTTCTGGTTCCACTGTAATTCCATATGAATTTTAGGATCAGCTTGTACGTTTCTTCAAAAAGCCACCCGGATTTTGGAAAGGATCATGTTTTATTGGTAGATCACTTTGAGGAGTATTGCCATCTTAATATTGCCAATCTATGAACATGATATGTCTTTCTATTTCTTCGGATCTTCTTTATTTTCTTTCAATAATGTTTTGTAGTTTTCAGTGTACAAGTCTTGTGTTTCTTTTGTTAAATTTATTCCTGAGTATCTTATTTTGTTTAATGTGATTGTAAATTGATTTGTTTCCTAATTTCATTTTTGGATTGTCTAGTTTATAGAAATACAGTTGGTTTTGTATGTTAATCTTGTGTCCTACATTCTTGATGAACTCATTTATTAGGTTTTAACAGTATTTCTTTTGTGGATTCCTTAGGATTTTCTATAAACGAGATCCTCTCATCTGAAAATAGAGATAGTTTTACTTCTTCCACTCCAATCTGGATGATCTTTATTGCCTTTTCTTGTCTAATTCCGTCTATAACCTTCAATGATGCTGACTAGAAGTGGCAAGAGCAGACATCGTTGTCTTGTTCCTAATCTTGGAGTAAAGTTTTCAGTCTTTCACCATTAATTATAATGTTAACTATGAGTTTTTTATAGATGCCATTTATCAGATTGAGAAAGTTTAATTTTATTCCTCTCAGTGTGTAAAATAACTTAACCTCTCGATTTAAACAAACATAATCTCTTAATACATAAAATTTAAGTTCTGCACTGCTTCTTTCTATAAACAGGTTTTATACAAAAGATCCATGTGTCGTTCTTTTTTCTTTTCATGAGGAAGATCGGCCCTGAGCTAACTGTCGCCAATCCTCCTCTTTTTGCTTGAGGAAGAATGGCCCTGAGCTAACATGTGTACCCATCTTCCTCTATTTTGTATGTGGGTTGCTGCCGCAGCATGGCTTGATGAGTGGTGCAGGTCTGTGCCCGGGATCCAAACTCGCAAACCCTGGGCTGCCAAAGCAGAGCACGCTGAACTTAACCACTACGCCACTGGACCAGCCCCCCATGTGTCATTCTTACTGATGGGAGCTTGCTTAAGAATTTAAAATTTTTCAAATGTAATTTTTAAAATACTTAATTCTTCATAAAGGTTTAAATTAATCTAGGCATTTGTTATTCAGAAAAGCATTATTGAAAAATGAAACCAAACACTGCTAGTTTTAAAAAAGCTACTTTTCTGGATCTTGAGAAGAGGAGCTTGCAACGAAATGTTACCCTCCCACTCTTTCTGGGCACACTAAGCCACCCAGCATTCACCCAGAAAGAAATACTCCATAAATTATCTCAAATATATGTTTGTTTTTACTTTTGCATAGAAGAAAGTGAAAAAGAGAGAGAAGGAAGAGATAGACAAACAGAGACAAAGAGAGTGACAGGCATAGACATTCAATATTATTTTATTTTATTGTGAGAAGCCACCTTGGAAAATAATGACCTTTAATCACAAACCACATTCAAAATTTCCTCAATGCACTGCAGAGTTCCATGTCTCCCTTTATTTTCTTTTAATTTATAGCTTTTAGTCTTATTTGGATAATCTGAAAGTCGAGAGGTAGGATGTGTGTTTGGATATTTGCCTAGTTCCTAGTGAGCCAGCATTGTATTGTTGTCCTTAGAAAAATGATTATTTTAAGAGAAATGGGTTGGAGTTCCCCTTCCCCCTTTTTGTACACTGCAGGCAACTGTTAATGGACCCCTCCACCCAAGATACCTGTACTGGCAGAAAAGCAATAAAATTTCTCATATTTGTTGCTTATAAAATTTTGCTAATAGTTTTAAAATTCATAAAAAGTCAATACTTTGTTGCAGTCCTTTGTAGTACTTATTTGTATTTCCCTATCCTAATTTGCAGTCCAAATTGTTACATGTCTTCATTATTCTATTCTGCAGTGAGTGATTTTAAATAGCTTTTACCACCTACTTACTAGAAAGGAATAATAAGATGATTAATGAGAACATGTATAAAACATTTTGAATGCAGATAGGAGCAGTATTTAAAACTAAAAATAATGAAGTATTTTAGAGAGCTTTCTTAATTTCTATGTCTACAGAAATACATTTGTTTTGGTATAATAATACATGAATCCACACTTTCAAGATGCTGTATTTTAATTAATTAATTTATTTATTTCTTTATTTTACATTTTTTTTTGTGAGGAAGATCAGCCCTGTGCTAACATCTGCCAATCCTCCGTTTTTTTTTTTTTTATTTGCTGAGGAAGACTGGCCTTGGGCTAACATCCGTGCCCATCTTCCTCCACTTTATATGGGACGCCACCACAGCATGGCTTGCCAAGCAGTGCGTCGGTGCGTGCCTGGGATCCGAACTGGCGAACCCCGGGCCGCCGCAGTGGAGTGTGTGCACTTAACCGCTTGTGCCACCAGGCCAGCCCAAGATGCTGTATTTTAAAGACGTGTCCTCTATATGAATGGAAAATCTATAATTCTTGGATTAATTTATTTTGAAATAAAATTTTATTTTTTATAATAGTTACATTTATAAAAGAAACATTACAATAAGTAAAAATTAAAAGTGAAAATAAAATCCCCTATATTCATCCCTCCTCAAAGTGACTCTTGTTAATCAATCAGCAAATGTCTTTCTGGTTGATTTATCAGTCTATTAATCATATAGACACCTATTAGTCTGTCACAATAATTATTAAATAAATGAATGATATACATATAATTTTATTTTTTTGCTATATAGTGTTATTATACTTTACATATTTCTTTTCTACCTCTTTTTTTTAAATAATGTATTAAAACTTTCTATAATTTCCAGAATTCTAGAACCCCATGGCTAAATAGTGTTCCACAGCTAATATAACCAATTTCCTAATGTTAAATACTTACTAGATTGACTTTGTTGTATTTACAATCTATGATGAGTATCTTGGCAATCAAGTCCATTGTATAACTTTAGGAAAAATTCTCAGAACCAAAACTACCAGGTTCTGAGAATACACATGTTTTAAGGAAGTAATACATACTGACAAAATACCTTTCAGAAAGATGATACCAACTTACACTCCCACCAGCACTGTATGAAAGTTCCCATGCCCTGTGACCTAGGCTGGATCTCTGTATTATTTTCCATTATTGCCAACTGCATATGAGAGAAAACACATCTGGTATCTCATTATTTCCTTTTATTTGAATTAAATCCCGAATTAACTAATAATACTTTTTTTCAGTCTATTTTAACTCTCTTTAAATTACATGTTTTGCTTGAGTTTGAGGCTCAATGCCAAAAACTTAAGACATGAATAATTTAAATTATTTTTTTTTAAAGTTGGGGGAAAAAAGAAAATCGTTTATTAAATAGAGTAACTTGTTACTTGAAATTCTTTTTTTATGAGAATACTTAAAATGTTTTATTTTATTATCAACATTTGTTTTCCTGCGATTCTTTGGCTTGCAATTGGGGATGGGAATGTTACTCTTACTCTTTTCAAATGTATTTATTTTTGGGCTTTATAAGATTTTAGTTAATACTTAGAGTATATTATTTATGATTTCTTAGATATAGATACTTCAGCAATAGTTATCTAAAAGGTATGTGAATTACAGAATTGTGTAAGAACAATAAATTTCTTTTCAAAATAGTAATCTTTCCAGAATGGATATAGTATAAACTCCTAAAAATATTGGCACAAACTATGTAGTATATCTAAAATATTATATATAAAATAATACAGTTGTTGGTGCTCAGGTATTTTGAATGAATGTACAATTCATTTGATGAAACATTGTGCAAGTAAAATGTATGTGGATGTGTATGCTTTACTATATAGGCTAAATGGGAAAACTATTTCCTGCAATACTGACCTAAGCTAATGTCCATGCTGTACTATTTAATGAATTTCAGGTTATGGAAAAATCCAACTTCACGTGTAAGGGTTTACTCTATCATTGCATTTTGGAGAATCACTTTATTTTTTAAGACCCTGACCACATCAGACAGGAAATTGCTCAAAATATAATATAGAGCTTGAAAGGTGTTGGACATGTCACCTCATTACACCTATTTGGAATATTTGTTGATCTTTAATTGAACTGCCAAAATACCATGTGTCTTTTATAGAATGTGGATCTTTACAATGAATCTCGGCTTCACAGTATTCTCAGTTTAAAGAAAGATAATAGCAGCAAAAGTATACATTCTTCAAAAGAGCTTAGCCAACATCAAGTTTTGGCTGGAACTAAATACATAAACTAACTAATAAACATCTCCATTAAATAGGATATTCCATGTCTTTTCAGAACAAACTTGAATAAGAGGTAAGGAAGTGCTTATCGAGTATTGTGTAGTGGCTCCTAAATTTTAGCTTTAACCAAAAGATTTTTTTTTTTTCTTGCTGAGGAAGATTCACCCTGAGCTAACAATGACTGCCAATCTTCCTCTTTTTGTACGTGAGCCACCACCACAGCATGGCCAATAACAGACTGGTGGTATAGGTCCACGCCCGGGAACTGAACTTGGGCTGACAAAACTGAGTGCATCAAACCTAACCACTAGGCCACTGGGGCTGGCCTTAACCAACGGAATTTTAAAGGAAATATTGGGGATCAACATTCATTAGCCAACTTTTTATTTTTCCAAATGGATTTAACAAACTAAAAGTACCCTCAAAACTTACAATCATTGCATAAAAAAAGGAGTATTTTACATGAAAAGAGTAAGACATGCATAATTTCTTTGTAAAGCACATTCCTCTAAATTGAAAATATTAATCTTTAGGGAGATATAATTATGATGTCTTGATTTTCTTAATTTGTGCAGATCTACAAAACAGACTTTAGGAATGACTGACTACAGTTTCCTTTTGAGAAGCTCGAATTAGAAGATTAGAAAAGAGATGTTTCTTGGGGGAGTGGGAATAGTCTTGATTAAATAAATGGAATAAAGGCAATTCCATTAATGAGCATTTCAAGAACGTAAGTCTGGATTACCTCAAATCAGACACATTGGGGCATGTGCCTAGGTCACATGTAGTCTCTGTGAATGTCAGTTTATCTTTCCATGGGTAACCCATGTCATTAGTTTGAAGAACTATTCCTTTTGCATTATATCCTGTCCCAACACCCACTTCTCCTGACTTGAGTGACCTTAGAAACATATAAAGTATGGAAAGGCTTTTGACCCAAATCTCTTGTTATATTAAACACTAGGTTAATTGAGTAGAAGTGTGTAATGTAAAGTTGGATGTGGAAACTGCAGCTCTCTGGGCCTAGAAAATCCCTATCTTTGGAGTGATTTCAGCTCACTCACAACTTGTGAAGATCTCGGTACCCTGGTTTATCTTCTTCACTGGCATCTGGTATAGAACTCTTGCCCACTTGGTCCTGAGAAGTTTCCAAAACTATAGAACTGTTGCCAGAAATAGGGTCATCTACTTGTTGTTGTTATGCCCTGGAATGGATTCCGACTCCTTAGCAATCCTGTGTACTACAGAGCTGAACCCTGCCCAGTCTTTTTGCGCCATCCTCTTATCTTCCGGAGCTGTATCAGACAATGATCCATTTGCTGTTTATAGGGTTTTTATGGTCAATTATTTTGGAAATGGGTGGCCAGGTCCTTCTTTCTAGTCTGGCTTAGTCTGGAAGCTCCACTGAAAGCTGTCCACCGTAGGTGATCCTGCTGGTATTTGAAATACAATGGCACAGCTTTCAGCATCATAGCAACACGCAGCCACCACAGAATGACAACTGACAGATGGGTGGTGGGGTTCCCCCACCAAGAAACTAACCTGGGTGGCAGCGGTGAGAGCACCAAATCTTAACTGCCAGACCACCAGGACTATCTACAGTCTCGATTATTTGAAATTTACCACTCACAGTCATTGACAATGAAAGGTGAGAATTTAAAAAATAGATTTTGGGGATATATTTGCTATTTACCCTCTTTTGCCCCTTCACAGAGTGGCTCTTATGTATCTCTGGGATATTCTCATTGAAAAATGCATTTTTATCGGTGTATAACATATACACTGTGAAGTGCACAAATAAGAAGACAAAAGAACAATTTTTATGACCCGTTCCCGTCATTACCAACCAAAATATAACCAGTATTTTTACTTCTATCATCAAATATTAGTTTTGTCTATTTAACTTTATATAAATGGAATCATAAATAATGTTATCTGTTGTGTCTGGCTTATTTCACTCAACGTTATTTCTGTGGCATTCATCCATGTTGTACATGACATTAGTTTTATATTTTTCCATCACTATGTAGCATCACATTGTATAAATATACCATGATTTATTTATTTTTTCTATTTTTGATTGACCTTTGGATTGTCTACAGTTTGGTACTATTATTAATAATGTGACTATAAACATTTTGTACGTCTGTTGGTGCATATGTTTATGCATCTTTATTTGGTTTAGTATTTCCTTTATTGAAACTGCTATTTCATTGCTTTTGTCTATGTTTAGATATATTATATATTGCCAAATAATTTTCCAAATCAGTTTTCTATTTTATACTCCCAGAGAATTCCAGTCGGTTAATGTTCTTCTCAACACTTGTTTTTGGCAGCTTTTAAGATTTTATTTCTAAATCCATCATAGTGAATATGTATTGAATAGTTAAGAATTTAACTTTCTGTGTGTACTTAGGCACATATTTAAAAACTCTGAGCTCTATCAACTGACCTAAACTTTCAACCGTTTCAAAATATGTGTTCTTGAACATTCATATTTACAACGTTTTTGATAATTTTAAAAGATTTAGTGTGCGTTAGAACTTACATATTTTAAGTGACTTTGGAGTAACTGCAGGATAACCCTCCCCTTGGTCTGCCATTTAGGAATCTCTACCATCTGATCACATCCTTTTTTCCTGTGTTATACAACCCATGGTGTCTCAACAGCTTCTGGTTGTAAAATTAGGTAATGTTGACAGAGCTAAAGTTTGTCAGGTGAAACGTTTCTTCCTACACCTACCAAAAATAAGACCTTAGCCTTCTTCTGAGATTCCCTTCCCCATCTAGAAAACCTTGAGGTTTGGGGACTATATCACATATAATGGAGAGCAGTGATTAAGAGCCTGAGTTTGTACAGATGTATCTGAGTAGATTTATTCTACTAAAATCCCTGCTTCCTTCACTTACTTGCTATGTGACTTACGCATGCACACTCTTAAAATGTTTCTCCTACAGGATTGTTGTTGCAATTAAATAATATAATATAGGCAACACCAACTTGTGTTTTTAATATATAATAAGTACACAATACTTATTAGTTACATCTTCCTATACTTCAAAGTTAAGTTTAAGCCATTTATTTTCCATTAAATCCATTCTGTGCTGTGCACTTTAAATTTTTTTAATTAAATTATCTTTAATTATTCCTTTGATAAATTTCCTCCTTCAGATTTATTTTGCATATTTTTAATCTCTATCACATTTTTAATTTCCAAGAGCACCTTTCATGCCTTGCCTGCTACTTTTCGTAGCATTATAGCATCCTGTTCTTGCTTCACAGATGAAAAATTATAATAGCTGTCCTGAGGCTATTAGTTACAGATTTTTTTTAATAAAAATAATCTATGAGCTTTGTGTTGTGTGTTTCCTCACAGCTTTGTTTTTCCATTTGTGTGCTTTGTTTTTGTTTTCGTTCTCTATATTTCCAGTTAGAGGCCTTCTTCACATGTCTGATGACCATGAGCTATCCACTCATATTCAAGAATGAGAAACAGGAAAGCAAACGGGGCCACCTGTGTGCATGGACAAGGCTTGTTGATGGGTGGGTTTCATCGAAGAGTGGTTTCATTAGGAGATTCTTTAAAACTTTATTATTTCTTTTTAGGCTGGTCAGTTTTCACAGAAAGTAATGGCCGGTTTCTTATCTTGGAGATATAACCTTGGATGCCAGCTTAGAGAAGAGAGAGATGGGAGCCAGTATAATATATAGACTTTCTTTTTTATTGAAATAAAATTTATATTTAAGAAAATGCACAGACTTTACATGTATAGTTCAATGAGTTTTGTAACAAGCAGACATTTATGTAACTGCCAGCTCAAATACAGAATGTATCCATAACCCTAGAAAGTTCCCTCTCGCCCCTTGCTCATCAGTCACCTCTGCTCAGAGGTAGCCACCATGCTCATTTCTGTCAACTCACCCAAACACTGTAAGCTTAACGTTCTTCGTTCTTCAGGTCAGCAAGTCAGTTGCCACTTGTCTCTATGCTTTCTAGGTTTCAAAATTCTATTGCTATTACATCTTATCTTGTTCTCTTTGCTTTGTTAATTTGTCCCTTTAAATAATCATTTTGTGAGATTTTAGAAGGAAGCAGAAGTAATTATGTGGTTAATCTTACATTTTGAATAAACTTTTCAATGTAATATCATAATTTTTCTGATTATTGTATTTATTTAATTCTTGAGCCATTATTCTCATAGCCAATTATAAGAATGCATTAAGTCTCTTACTGTTCTAGTATTGCCATATCTCTTTTGAGTAATTGGATGGATATTTTGAGCATTTTTATAGGTATTACTTTTACAACTCTAATCCTTTTGTGTCAGCCCAAAATAATTCACTTTGACATTGTTCTGTTCCTATAATCTTTTTTTTTACAATGTTAAGTGTGTCTCTTGCAGATTATTTTACTTTCATAATTATTCATATTTGATAATACTTTTCCATATAAAGAGTTGTTTATTGATATAAGTACAAAACCCCTCTGGATATAGCTGATGGCTGACCTTGAATATGCTACTGCAAGATAAAGTGGATTGTGACATGTCAACACATTTATTTTTCTGGATATGACCACATTTTCTCAATCCTCATAAACCAAACCAGTAAAGATATTGATATTTTATAGCCATACACAAATATATCACCAAAACAACTTGATTATAATTTCTTTCATAGCAAGAACTAGGTGATTCATCTATCACTTTATATATATAGATATTCTATAAATGCTTAAGTTATTATGCCTTTGGATTCAACTTTCACAACAAATACTCATGGTCTTGCTTTATAGATGAGCAAACTGTGGATTATGGAGATTGCAATTGCTCCAAGCTAATATAGTTCTTTACTAGCAGTCAAGATAATATACAGGTCCCTTAAGGTTGATCCAGGGATTTTTTTTTTTCTTTAATTTCCAATTTTACCACATTGACTGCCTACCTGGGCAGAGATCAGAATTAGTAGAAAAAAGAAGAATGGTTATCTGGCAGAACACTGACATATTCCCTGAGTAGGTTCTTATATCTCAGTGACTCTGAGACTGAAGTCCAAAACGTAACACAGTAGAGCTTCTAAGTAGAGGAATATTGTAGTTTTGTCATAATTAGGAAGCTTTACTCAACTCTCTAGGTGGTAGAGGATTCCTGATTCAGGAACAAGGCTCTGAGGTCCACAGGCCTTAGCCTTTATTGCTCATTACTTACACAGTCCCTGTCCTCCTCCTCCTTCTGATTAATATCCCCAGTGAAACATGGTGCACTGAATCAAGCATTTCAAAGGTATGGGCTATCTTAATGAAGCATAAGAAAATCTTGGAGAGACAAATTTCCAGAGATCAACAATGTACTTAGTGAGTAGTCAGAGCCAACTCAAGGGCACATGGAGGGGCACCACAGAGAGACTGATCAAGACACATCGCTTCCCAGAGATTGGTCCTATCATGGATTTTCGTGACCCTAGATTCAGTTGTTCAGAATAAGGTAACAGTGAGGAATATGAGAGCAGTGAATCTAGTGCCACTGCCAATGCTTGACACCAATAAACTAAAAGTTACTATCATTAAGAATATTAATCCTTTGAAGCTCAGCTTGATTTGAACTCTGCCTTCTTGCTATTTGAACTTCCTTGTGTCTCCATCCCCGAAGCCTTATTCCAGCTAATGAGGACTTGCTCCCGTAGACTCTAAGTGGAGTAGAGTCTACCCGGCCTGCCATTAGCTGGTTAACAGAAGCCCTAGCGATCTCTCTCAAGGTCAGAAACTCAGTTTCCACTAGGGATTTTGTCTTTGAATGTTTCCTGTGCATTATTGTTGCTTAACTTGCTAAAACAATGTTACATAACAAAAAAGGTACTTTAAGATGCTATTGAATAAGAGTCTAAGAAACACAAATCTTGCCAGCTCATTACACAAGGTAATTGAAGGAAAAAATAGATGTAGAGGGGACAATAGCTTGGTCTCAAACCTTAATGTAGAACCCAGTGAAAGAGACCTAATTTCAGGTAGAAAATCTTTTACTTTGCTAGAAGCATCCACAAACCTTAAAACAAATGCAACCAAATGGCTTATTCTGTCTTTTTCCTTGTGGAAAGCTCACAGGTAAGCTTTAGATCTTATCACATCACCCGAAAAGAAAACTAGGAGAAAGAGGGTGGTTGTCCAAATACCCAGGTCAGAACTAGTCTAGGCTTCTCATTCCAGATTTGTCAAGGATGGAAAACAGTTCTCAAGAAAAGCAACTCTGTGCCCATTATACCTAGTTGCATAGCAGTAAGTATTGAAAGAGAGGGGGAAGTGTTAGCGAGTCTGAGTCTTGAAAGACTAAGCGAAATAACCGAGTTTGACAGGCCCCAGAACATTTGATCTCACCACCACCCTGGGAAAAGAAAATCTCGAAGGTAGAAGGGATCCTGGAAAGAGGACAGGGCCTCTAGTAACTGAGAGTGGGCCCTCCACTGTTTCAGCTCTCCAGGATGACAGAAGGGAAAGTATCTTAAGAGGTAAATCCTCCATTGTAGCACTGATGCTTAACCTTTGGATAAGAATGGTGAAAATCTTTATCCACTAGCAGAGTGGTCCACAAGAGGTCCAAAAATAAAGACTGAACCATAGCGAGGCTTCACTTCCTTGGAAATGGAACCAGGGCACAAGAAGCGGAGCTTTCTTATACTAATATTACAGTGATTTCCTCTCCCTTTGTCTGACCTTTACTCTTATCACTATTACAGGGTTAGGATAGTTTTTTTCCTGTGATTTTTTTTCTTCTGGGAGTGATACCCACACCCAGCCTTAGATTGATATCGCTTTCTAGCATTTCACAGGAACTCGGTTTCTAGTCATCAATTCAACTTCTTATTTTTGCCTTTTCCCAATTCCTTTCATACCCCTTTAGTGATGTGAAGTTCATACAATTATCATATTTACAATTTATGGTCAATTTCATTAGTGCAGCCACAGACAGCCTGGTTGTGCTAATTCACATCTAAATTTGGTAAACAGATCCGCCATCCAAGGATGGATGTGCAAACACACACAGAACATGGGATTGAATAGTTTAGTGATGACCCGTTGCCTTGAGACTGAAAAGTAACATTCCTGGGTAGGTTAACAATGTCTAATTACTGTCTCCCGGATACCAACTAAAATGATCATTACAATGTAAAATATAGTCACATCAGTGTTAATAACTGGGAACTAGTGCTAAAATGATAATCTCTAGCATTATTAAGGGATAGGGAAAGTGGCATTTGAATTTGCTTAATTTGTTACTATTTTCTGGAATGTAAAACGTTATACATTTTGATTTGGTCATTCTACTTCCAGGGATTTATCTCTAATATATAACTGGACAAAGGCACAAAGGTATGTGTAAGTGAATATTTTACAATATTGGTTAAATATACATAGATAAAAAAGTAATTAAATAAATAAAGCCATACAGTGAAATACTATGCAGCTATTATAAAGATGATAGAGAACTAAATTCTAAGGATCATGACATATACTTGAAGAATAAATCATGCTACTGTGTGGAATGTAGAGTACTATCTATATCTGGATTTTGATGTGTGTTTGTATATATAAATATATTTGCAAAAAGAGATATCTGGAAGAATTATATCCAATATATTATGAGTAATTAATTCTTATTGGTCAAATTTAGGTTGATATTCACTTTTCTTTATATATATATAAAGTTATATATATATAACTCCATTATTAATTTTTACAAATGAAATAACATATGTATAAATCACATAAATATCAAATGTGAAGTGCTTTTTATTTTTCACATGGGTTATTTCAGTCACACTGGTGGTATTCAAAGACACTATCTTGCCATTTAATATGGTTTCTTCTAGTAGATTTCTTGCACAATCCAGGAATAAAGCTTAAAACTGAAAGTCATTTAGGAGTGGTAAAACCTAAATGAACTAAAGAAAATGTATTTCCTACATTTAGTCATTTTATATCTTGATATTGAGTTACTTATATATACTTATTCAGAGTTGTTCATATACAGTTGTTTACAATTTTAATTCTAGCACCATGTAGGAAGAATCCAGGCTAAAACTATCTTTCTCAAGGCAGGGGGGTGGACAATCATCACACCTAACTTTACCCTGTTGGCCTGATTATTAGGCCAGATTTGCTTTGGCTTTATTGAATACAGAAAGTAATTTACAAGACTGACACTCTTCCAGTTGAAGGACAATTGATACCACTCTTCAGTCTAGTGCAATGAAACAAGACAACAAATGGTTCCAGGACAGCTAAGAACTGGTACATGAGAAAGAAAGACCTTTGGAGAGTCTTATATAAATCCTTATAACATGATTTTGATCTAGCACCATTTTAAATTCTAGAAAGAATAAATCCTGACTAAACCCAAACAAGATTACTTAAAGCAAATTATCCTGGAAACCTAATGATAGTAAACCCAAAGAATTTGGAGTTTGCTTGCTACTACAGGAGCACATGAAGATACTTAGCTGTAACTTTTTTTGGCTTTTGGATCTGTTGTTATGGGCTAAAACAATAGCAAAACAGGCCTCGAAGATCCAAAACTACAGCAGATGTGTCCACCTGTAAATCAAAAAGTCCAAGTCAAAGATAGTTGTAGCACTGATTTCCTTACAGTTCTGGAGAGAACTTCTGAATTACTTAACTCTATGGTGCATTGAATCCTCTCTGAGTGACACCCATTGAGCAAAATACAATGAAAATTATAAAGTTACTCATAATTCACCAACAAAATCAATGCCACTAAGACTTAGTTGTTTTTTTCTAGACTTGTTTTCTCTCATAGTTTTATTTTCCTTTTAGTGTAGCCTTTTAATACTCATTGGAACTTTCAATATGGTGGTGTACTGTGCCTAAGGAAAAGTCTTTTCAGGGGAGAATTTTCTATTTCCAACAGGATTTCTTGCATTGGGAAGAAATACAATGTATAGTGAAAGTCAGCATTTGACAAATATTTATCAAATTCCTACTCTATGCCAGGCTCTCTGCTAGGCCCTGAGGAGACACCAGTGAACACAACAGACACGGTACCTGCTCTGATGACACTTTCATCCAGATGAAATGCGTTTGCTCTTAGGCATTAACAGGACACTATTTTGAAGAAAGCACATTTCAAGGTAGACTGACAGGATATCCTTCTCCACCACTTACTAATGAGTGCACATGGGAACTTAGCTAGACTTAGCTTCACCTTCCTCATCTATGAAATGTGGATAATGATAGTGCTTGCCTCAAAGGGTTGTTCAGGGAATGAAATGAGATAATACATATCAAGTGGTTAGAACAGTCCAAGCACATGCTAAAAGTACAATGGATGTTAGCTTTTGTTTGTTTTTATTGAAACTTATTTGCGTCGTTTTGGAAATCAAGAATGGTTTGCAAATATTTCTCATCCAGATTCTGTGAATAGAGATAGAGGTGTTTCTTGTTGGAAGTCACACCAGGCAGTCCTCCAGCCCTCTATGCTACAAAGCCCCGAATCTTTAATACTCAATTCTGATTCATCACTTATTCAGCTCTTACATTTTCTTCAAGTAATTATTTTAAAGATGCATTTTCTGAACTTTTGACTTGCTTGGCCACATCCTTCTGCTGCCTTTACATATAGAAGACAATTGTAGTGACTAAAAAATTCTTGGGTGTGACTTTGAGGCAGATGCTGTTGGTGCCCACTCGAATCCCTTCAGCACTTAGATTTCAGTGCACATCAACCAGGCTTCCAGCTGCCAGCATTTGCATCTGTTTGCATAAAGTCCTTCTCTGGCTGGTAGAGCCCAGCCTGCTCAGGATGCCTGTGTATGCAGTAAGGGGGAAGTGAAATTAACACTGCCCAGAAGCCTCCCTCCACCAAGGAGTGATAGAAGTTGGTGGATAAATACCTTGGCTCCCTTTCCTCTGGGATGGGATGACTGTGAAGGACTTGTTTTACGCCATTTCTCAGAGTTCCCTGGAAGGAATAGGTTCCAATTGCCCATGGAGGAAACTTGCTTGATAATGCACCGGACATCTTTCCTGTCTCACTGCCCCATTCCTCCATTGGTGTTTCTTGGGATCATCTCCAAGTAAACTACTTGCACTCAATGCTTTTTCTGAGTTGCTATTGAGAAGAATTCAATCTAAGAGCATCCTTTTACTCTGAAAACTGTAAACCTTGCTCCATTTTTCTTGTGGAATCTAGAGTTGCAGAGAATCATGAGAAAAACTTGAATATTATTTCATTGCTAATTTTTCTTTACACTCATAATTCTAAAAGTTGTCAGCATGTGTATAAATGTGGATCTTTTTCCTTGTATATTGTCTGAAACTTTGTGAACCATTTTAATCTGCATATTCAGATTTCTAACTATCACTAAGAGTTTTCCTCTATTAAATATTTTATTATTAATTCTCTTTCAGTTGTTCTGGTCTCACTTTCAGAAATATCTATAAGTTTGGCTCAAATTATCTATCCTGTATTTCCATTATTCTCGTTCTAATTATTTCTAACATTCAATAAGTTTTCTCCCTGCCTTTAAGGAGAACTTTGCTTGCCTTTCATATAATTGATTCAATTTCCTAGTGTCGATTTTGTTGTTTTCACAACTTGTAAAGCAGAATTTTGCTTTCAGTTTCCCTGCAATTTTTTCTAGTATCATTCTTTTCATCACAAGGAATTTTCTATTGTTTCTTTATATTCTATTATTTCTCTAATTATTGATATTTCTGCCTGCTCCTTAGGCATATCTGCCCCTGTTACCTAGAGATCATGACATCTAGCATCTTATTAAGGTAAAAAATTATTTTCTCAAAGCTTTGTAGATCTTCTCTGGGTTCTGTCAGAAACTGTAGTAATACAGTTGGTCTGTTGTAATATTTTCCAGTATCTCATATAACATTTCTTTGGAAATACAAGAGAACTCTATCCTGTGTGTACAGCTTGCCACATGCTGGTTTGTGAATTGCCCTTTTCCCTCTCTTTCTGCCTTAACGCTGGTGAAATCCCCCCTCAGTTCTATAGTTGAATAGCCCTAAAATAGGCACAGATCTTAGTTTCATTTCTAGAGGCTGGCTTTTATCTCCTAAGGCTTACTGGCTGGAGATGAAAACTTAACAGGACTCCATCGTTTGGCTCTCTGATATTCAGAACATATGGAATACATGAACATAATTCTCCTATGTGTGTGTATGCATATACGTCTGTATTTCCTGTCGTATTTGAAAAATGATTCATGACAACCCAATACCAGTTATGCACTCTAGCAGATCTGTCTTTGTGATCGATCTTATTTATAGTACTTTAATTTGGTGTCACGCGTTTCAGTATAAAATATACCTCTTCAGGCATACTTCTTTCCATGTAGTTTTTCTTTCTTTTTTTTTCCCCTGAAGGTTGAAATTTCTAAATCAGTGCAGGTACAAATAAACATGTGGGCTCCTTGGTATATCCAAAGGCAGCCACACAGTAGAAGGATTTCTGCTCAATTGTCTGATTTCTTAATCAGGGGTCAGACAAATGTGCATACTAATTACTCTCTATTGGCATAATAAAATGGTGAGTAGCCAATTATTTTTATTTCACTTGTGTCACCCTTCATGAGAGAAATTATATATATATTTTTGAAATATTGATTTTGTTGTTATGATATGATGCTTCCTTTTGTCTTCTTCCATGCCTTTATATTATTTTAATTGCTAGAGATTTCATAATACCACATTAGAGGATGCCAACCACTTTAAACTAGAAGTTGGAAACTTCAGCTTTCTTTTTTTTTATTTTATTGACGTCACATTGGTTTATAATATTATGTAAATTTCAGCCATACATCATTATATTATGGCTTCTGTATAGCCTGCATCATGTTCATCACCAAAAGTCCAGTTTCCATCCACCACTGCATATATGTGCCCCTTTGCCCCTTTTGCCCTCCCACCACCCCCTTCCCCTCTGGTAACCACCAATCTGTTTTCCATATCTATGTGTTTATCTTCCACATGTGAGTGAAGTCATATGGTAATTGTCTTTCTCCATCTGACTTATTTCGCTTAGCATAATACCCTCAAGGTCCGTCCATGTTGTTGTAAATGGGGAAATTTCATCTTTTTTTATAGCTCCGTAGTATTCCATTGTGTGTGTGTGTATATATATATATATATATTTGTGTGTGTATATATATATATATATATATATACATATATATACACACCACATCTTCTTTATCCATTCATCCATTGATGGACACTTAAGTTGCTTCCAAGTTTTGGCTATTGTGAATATTGCTGCAATGGACACAGGGATGCATATATCTTTTTGAATTAGTGTCTTCATCTTCTTTGGATAAACACCCAGAAGTAGAATGACTGGATCATATGGTACTTCTATTTTTAATTTTTTGAGAAATCTCCATACTATTTTCCACAGTGGCTGTACCAGTTTGCATTCCCAACTACAGTGTATGAGGGTTCCCTTTTCTCTACATCCTCTCCAACACTTGTTATTTCTTGTCTTTTTAGTAATAGCTATTCTAAACAAAACTTATGGTAAGAATACTGATGGCCTAGAGTCAGAAAGAAATGAGTTCAAATCCTGACTCAAACACTTCACTTCTCTGTGAACATGAGCAAGTTCAACTCCCCAAGCCTCAATTTTATCATGGGAAACGAGATTAATGGTATTTACCACACAAAGCTGTTGAGAGGGTTAGTTAAGACAGTGTCTTGTAAGGTGCTTAGCAGAGTGTCTAACACAATAACTCTCGATAAGCATGGCTGCCATTTGGCCTTGAGTCTGTTGGTGAGTGAGATGACTTCTGGATGGCATCAAGGTACCTCAAAAATTTGTACCTTGATGAGTGAGTGAGTGAGATGACTTCTGGATGGCATCAAGGTACCTATTCCAAATCAAATTTATTATCAATTCTCCCATCTGCAACCTATTTCTCTTCCAGAGTTTCCTTCTGTGTGCATATTAGGTAAAAAATCAAGAAACTAGTGAAGTGATCTGTCACACCTTGTCTATACTCTCCCATCAATGTTACATCAAACTACACAAGGGATATAAAATGTCATTCAAATTGTGTTATCTCTCTGAAGCTTCATTTTCCTACCTGCAAAAAAAGAGACAAGTCCAGATGATTTTTGACATTCTTCTCACCTTAAAATGTCTGTGTCTTTAAATAAAAATGAGGTACTCAAAGATTATTGCTTGAAGTTTCTGTGGAGGAAGGTGGGGGAAGGAGAATAAATCCAGCAGGTCAGTTACACCCTTAGAAATACTTTAGATAATCATTTTGATTCTTTGGAATTTTGTTTTTACTGGATTGTTATTTGATACCGGATCATATGCTGCTTTTTATTGTTAATATTTTCATATGTGAAAACCTCTTGTTCCTAATTAGATTAGAAGACACATAACCTGTAAGACCCTGACTTATATTTCTTCATTTTTGCCAGCAAAGTCATATGACCATAGGAGGCTCTCAGTAAATTCTTATAGAATTAATGAAGGACTAAATTTGTAGAATTAATAGTCCCTGCAGGCAGGGATGTATCTTAAATTTTTTTATTGTACAAGTCTTTTTTGTAGACATACGTTTTTGTTTATCTTAGGAAAATACCAGGAGCAGAACTGCTAGATCATTAAATTGGTTCATTATAAGTAACTGCAAAAACTTTTTTCAAAGTGGTTTCACTATTTACACTTCCACCAAAAATATTTGACAGTTCCAATTGCTCCACATCCTCATCAACATTTGATATTGTCAGTCTTTTAATTTTAAGATAGTCTAGCGTGTGTGTAGTGGCATCTCAATGTCATCTGTTCAAGTCTTTTGCCTATTTTTATTGAATTACTTGTTTTTTTCTTATTGAATTGTTAGAGTTTTTTATATCTTCCAGGTACAAATCATTTGTGAGATATCTTTATTATACTTTCTCCCAATCTGAAGCTTGCCTTATTAATTTTTTCAATGATGTATTTTGATAAGCAGGAAATTTTTAAATTTAAAACATTTTTGTCTTCTATGATTCTTGCTTTTTGTGTCCTAAGATACCAGAGTTTATCCCTGGGTAGTAAATATTGTCATTTGGAAGATTTATAGATTTAGCTTTTATGCTTTAGGTCTATGATCCAATACAAATCATCCATTTTCATATTTGGTGTGATGTATGGTTAAGGTTCATTTTTTTCCCTATAAGGATATCCCATTGTTCCAGTAGCAATTATTAAAAAGACATTCCTTTCCCCACTGAATTGCTTTAGTGACTTTGAGGAAAATTAATTGGTTATATATAAGTGTGGATTAACTTCTTCAAGCATTTTATTCCTTAATAGATTGTTTTAGTGTGAACAGTACTGATTGCTGAGTTAAATACACAACACAGAGGGACTATTTTTATATTAAATTTGCAAGTTATTATTTGTGGACTAAATGTACTGTCTTAATAAAAAATATTTACATTTAAAGTCTTCTTATATTTGCAAGAAGCCACATGAGAAATAATATGATGGGCAAACACAGTGGAAAGAAATGGCAAGAGATACAAATGAGCCATAAGATGCTGTAGTCAAAGTAGTTAGGGAGATCAAGAGACAGAGAAGGAGAAAGGGAGTAGACCAGATACATAACACTGAAGAACATGGAAGGTAATTTAAATTTTTGGTAGAGGAAAATAAATTTTAGTTTCTTTGAAACACAACCGTTATCAGAGATTTAGGTTTTTTGTGTTACAGTTTTTAAATTAAACTCAGTTTGTCAGAGCGATGAACACAAAATGTGACAAAAGGTCATGTAAGCCGTAATTTACTGTCACACTTTTCCAGTTTGTTGTTCCAGCCACCAAAAATATAGATTGTTTTCCCCCGGATATGAATAGATGGAGATCCCTTTTTTATCTTTAGGCACTTTTCTACTTACCTGGACACTTAGTCTTTTATTTGAGGGGAAACTATGTTCTGGTGGTACATTTAGTGAGAAGTTTAAGGCTGCAGTGGTTTTGATAGACGTCTGCTTGTAGTAATTCATGACGGGATACTGATTAGTCAGCTGTGCAAATGACCCACTCTCTTCTTGCCTGGAGATTTCTTGTCCCATTCCCATCTTTACACATACTCCAAGGTTCTGCTGAGCAGTATGGATTGAAGACAAGTAGGCATGTGGTGCTGTCAGTCAGTTGGCCATTTTCCATCTATTTCATCCACACACTCTCTAGATATGCACTAAATTAATGGCAAATTGATTATAAGAAAATGTTTAAATGAAGCACATAGTCTGTTGATCTTTTTGGAGAAAAATTGCCTCCTTAAGAAATATCTATTGTTGGCAGATGGAGGAGAAGTTGGACATCTCCTGGGCTGCTTATCAAGTTAGATCCTCATCTTTCTCACAGTGCCAGTTATTTTTTATATTTCCTTAATTTTCTGTCAAAAATAGTATTTTTATTTGGAAATAAAATCCTTAATATGGCATGCATGATCATTCCTACTGAACTTGCCTTTTTGAGGCAGTAGTATAAAATAGACTACAAATTACTCATAGAAGAAAAATGTAAACATATACCAGAGAGACTTTATAAGCCAGAGAAACTTAATTTTGCTTATTTTGTCATTGTTAGATGTGTCATCTCAGGAACTTCTTTTTCTCCTAAAGAGGTGCTTGAATACACTAATCTTGACTGGTTTTTGTACATGTAGTTGTACGAGTTCAATGCTTCATAAATAGTGTCATGTACTATAAAGTAGCAGAAATATTTTTAACTGTGAATATCATTTTAAAACAAAATAAAAATAAAATAGTGAAGTCCGGTTTTTTTCCTACAGGATAAAATTCAGTCTAGTTAGGTACTTTATGACATTAATTTTTCACTGCGTCTCAGGAGAAGGAACTACTTTTATGATCTATGAAATATGAAACACAAACCTGAAAAGATGTGTTTGTTTTTTTATAGTCACGTTATTAAGTGATGTATTTGATGGTTTTTTTAAAGGATTTTTGTGATTTATTTATAGAATGTTATTTTGTAAATGGACTGCAGGGAGAGGTAAGAATTCTTGACTCTGAAAACTGCTAGTGCTATGGGGAATTATTAAAGTTACAAGCTAGATAAGAGGAATATTTTCTCTTTTCTAAACATAATCACGGGTCTCTTCGTTTAAAATAAACTTTTTTTATTTTTTTCATTCTAAAACTAACACCTGTGTACCAAATGAGGCAGAATGGTGATCTGCGGGTGGCCTTCCACTACAACTTAATAAGGACTTGACTTATTACTGGCATTAAGGTTTCCCTGCCCTGGTTCTCACCCCGTTTCAGCTTAAACCAATGCGGAGACGCACACACGTGGAATTACCTTCTTCCCCTTTCTTCCTCTCTTCTACTGCTTCCAGGAGATGTTGGCTTTTGTGGTAATTCCATGCCGCTGAAAACTAGCGGAGTCTTATGATCCACCCAACAATCTGAAGAGATGTGTGTTTTTTATGGAGCTGACCTTGTTCTCTCTCTCATTTAATTCAAATCTTTCTTTCCTTCTTCAGCGAAGTATTCAATGAGCTGATATTGCGTGTCCACTACTAAAATTGATGCAAAAAATATTATTTTGGAGTTTTTAGAATTTTATTTAGAATGACTCTACAATGTAAAGGAGTGATGCTCTGATTGTTTGCATTACTTTTTCAGGGACACAAAAACAGTACACAGCCATGATTAGGAATCAGGTGCTTGATTTCTAGTTTACAGCTTTGTGCACGGTACTCACCATTGCCTTGAAATCAATTGATACCATTTGTTTTGGAGACAGGAAATATATTCAACAAATAGATACTACAATATGTAGTTTACTGTCAGAAAGAATGGAATAAAGCTTCAATAATATAAACAAGCTCTTCCAACATTTTATAAAAGTTTCCAGTTTTTACTCTAATCTTGAACATAGATGCCAAATGAATTTGGAACATCTGGGTTAGACAATCTGGTTTCCTTACAGCCAGACTTTACAAAATCCTACACCAATCTACATTCCCACTTGCAATATAAGAGAGTTCCACTTGCTCCACATTCAGGTCAATATTTAATAATGCTTGTCTATTTAAAAAAATGTTATCATTCTAATGAGTCTGTGTTGAAATCTCATTAAGTTTCTTAATTTGCATTTCTCTGATAACTAATGATATTCAGCATCTTTTCATGTACTTATTAGCCTTTCATTTAGGTTCTTTTGTGAAGTGTCTGTTCAAATATTTTGCTGACTTTTTTAATTGATATTTTTTTGTATTGAATTGTTCTTTGTATATTTTAAATGCAAGTCGTTTGTCAGACATATGTCTTTTCTATCAATCTGTGGCTTACCTTTTCATTTTCTTAACAGTGTCTTGACAATAGCGGAAGTCTTTCATTTTTACTAAATCTAACTTATGTATAAGTGGTTCTAATTTTCGTGTGTCCTATATAAGAACGATATGCCTTCCCCAAGATCACAAAGTTTTCTCCTGTTTACTTCTAGAAGTTTTATAGTATTAGCTTTTATATTTAATCAACAATCCATTTCAAGTTAATTTTTGCAAATGTTATAAGGTAGGGGGTCCATGCTCATTTTGTTTTTCCCATATGAATGTTTAATTACTACAGCATCATTTATTGTAAAAACTATGCAATCAACATTGAAATACCTTGGCACCTTTATTGAAATTCAATTCACCATATCAGTCTGATTGTATTGCTAGACTATCTATTTTGTTCCATATATGTATGCCTATCTATACACCAATATCACACTGACTTTATTATGGTTATTTTCTAATATGTCTTGAAATCAGGTAGGATAAGTCTTCCAACTTTGTTTTTCAAAATTATTTTGGCTACTTTAGATCTCTTGCATTTCCACATAAATTTTGGAATCAGCTTGTTAATTTCTACAAAAAGCTTGCTGGACTTTGATTTTCATTCCTTGGAATCTATAGATGGATTTGTGGAAAATTGATGGCTTTACAAAACTAAGTCTCTAGATTCATGAACATGGTACATCTTTCTATTTATTTAGGTCTTCAATTTCTCTCATTAATAATTTGTAGTTTGCAGTGTATGGATTTTAAATGTATTTTATTAAATTCATCCCTATTTCTCGTTTTTGGATTCTTTAGTAAATGATATTTAATATTTATATTTTATATATATATTTTTTATGTGTGAGGAAGATTAGCCCTGAGTTAACAACATCTGTTGCCAATCCTCCTCTTTTTGTTGAGGAGGATTGGCCCTGGGCTAACATCCGTGCCCATCTTCCTCTACTTTATATGGCACGCCGCCACAGCATGGCTTGATAAGCAGTGCGTAGGTCCGCGCCCAAACTTGTGAACCCCGGGCCGCTGAAGCCGAGTGTGCGAACTTAACCACCACACCACCAGGCTGGCCCCTACATTTTATTTTTTTGATGCTAGTAAGTAGAAATATACAAGATATTGACCTTGAATCCTACGGTCTTGCTAAACACAGTTATATGTTCTACTAGCTTTTCTTCTTCTCTATAATTGTTAGGATTTTCTATGTACATAATCATGTCATCTGAAAATAAAATTTGTTTTTCTTCCTTTAAATATGTATGATTTTTTTTTCTCTTTCCAACCTTATTGCACTAAGATCTCCCATAAAATGTTGAATCTAAGTAGCGAGAGTGGACATCCTTGTCTTCTTCCTGATCTGAGGGAGAAAGAATTCAGTATTCACAAGCAAATATGATGTTACCTGTAGGTTTTTCATAGATGCCCTTTATCAAGTTCAGGATATCTAGTCTACTAGTATAGAACTAGCCAGTCCAAATCTAGATCAACAGGTGTATTTCCATTATACAGTATTTAATTTTAGTGAGCACTGTCTTTAAGGGCACTTATTTTGTGGGTCACAGGACAGTCTTGATATGTATTGTCCTGCCTATCCAATAAAACTCCATGTTATATTTTTCATATTTTTTTTACAATTATTACCATTAAGGTGTTTCTTCCTCATTCTACATACACGTGGGGGCTTTCCCTTTGTATTCTCTTATATTTCCTTACCTCTCCCCCCTTATTTGGCTAAATTCCATCTTTTAAGGTTGCATAGTTAACACAAGAGGTCACAATCTTATCGGCTTTATTTTTTCTATGAAAATTTAACTCCATATTGATATGAGGGTATAAAGTCTTTTAAACTTGAATGCTATTGTAAAGTAAAATTATCACAACTCTTAATATTTACAGAATTAAAAGCCAATAACTTTTCACTAGCTAATTATCTTCAAATTCAGATTAAAATTTTCCTGTTATGAAGTAAATTTTTTAATTCATTTTTGTTGACCAATTATTATTCCAAAGATTATAAAACCTCATCCATTAGCTGACTGCAGTTGCATGCCAAGGTACTTTGCCTTGAATGTTTAAGTCCCTTGTAGCAGTCTTTCTTGTTTTCTATATTCATTATGTCACTTATGTAAAGCATCCTTATGGCAATACTCAGATTTCATGAATTAATGAGCCTCTTTTTCTTTTTTTTTTAATTTTTATTTATTTATTTATTTTGCCCCCAAAGCCCCAGTAGATAGTTGTATGTCATAGCTGCACATCCTTCCAGTTGCTGTATGTGGGATGCGGCCTCAGCATGGCCGGAGAAGCAGTGTGTCGGTGCGTGCCCGGGATCCGAACCCAGGCCACCAGTAGCGGAGCGCGCATGCACTTAACCACTAAGCCACAGAGCTGGCCCTCTTTTTCTTTTTTTAATGGCATTACTAATTTCAGGAAGGCTTTAAAACTGCCTTTATTCATCTAAATTATATTATTTTCTTCTTAATCTAATCAGATAAAAAAAACAAGAAAGAAAAATATTAATCTTGTCCACTTGTTCAGTCTGCTTAAAAGATTACCTCTCTCTCCTCTCTACAATGATTTATTTAAAAAAAAATGAAACAAAACTCTTAACTTAGCTACCAAGTTAATAAATAGAAGAAAAACAATTTATTTATATAACTTTTTCATTTCTCAAAGTAAATCAACATTGAATAATTTATCTACAATATTTTGAGGTTTTACCTCTAGGTGCCAATATTCTTCACTTTATATGGTACCTTAAATATGCTTTTGGACAAATAAATTTATATATGAAAGAGTTTTGAGGTGTCCCATTTAGCCTCCCGCCTTTTATTATTTAATCACCTAAGAAACAACTTTTTGTTTCAATCCACAGGAGGTAGTATAGTCCCAAACATGCAGGCTCTAAGCATGTAGACTGCCTGGGTTCAAATCTCTGCTTCTTCACAAATTAACTCTGTGTTTTTGGACTACTTATTTAATTTTTTTATATATAAAATTGTATAACAATATCATCTAACTCATGATGTAGTTCCTAAGAGTAAATGAGATATTTTTTATAAAGTGAATATCACAGTGCCTAGAACAAAGGACATAGTAATTTCTACCTTAAACTCATAAACATACACAAAGGGCAGATAAACATGAAACTAATTAGACCAACACCAAAAATACCTCTTTAAACACTTTATTGTGTATCCTTGCAAACTTTTCATATGCAGATATAGATTGACAGATACTGTCATGTGATACATCTTTTTATAGTACAATGTATTATGAACAACTTACCATGCAAACAAGCATTATGCTTAATGACCGTGTGTACCAAATATTTCTTTGAGTTTATTTTTGAGCATGGAAGTTGTTTCAACGTAAAATTAAAATACTTCTAAATATAACATAACTTTTAAAGCAATTTATAATGATAAACACTGTATCATCCACCTGTGGACATTAGATAAATATATATTTTAAAACAATGAGCTTATAGAAAAACAGGGCAATCCTTGGTTTTCTTATTTATATTACTCACTAAATGGACCTTTGTTGTGCTTTCAGGGTTTCATTTTACAAACCCTGAACTGAATGTCGATGAGAGCCATCAATTCTTGATCCCTTCTAGGACCTGATTGAGTAATTACATTAAAGAGAGGCATCAGCAATACTAAATAATCCTGATTATACTGAATGGGAGATGAATGATTAAAAGCCTGCATGAGGCATTAATTTACTACCTAATTGTCACGTAATACCAATTGACTATTCTACTTTTCCCTCCCTTTGGGTAAAGTTATTTTGGATGGAATAAAAATTGCAGCGGAATCGTTGGCAAAGATCATAGATAGAAGCACTATAATGCATCAAGGGACCTAGTTGGACAGCCTTGTCAAAGTAGGTTAGGAAATTTCTCATGACTGGAGCCAGTGTTGCAACATTTTTAAAGATAGCAATCCATTATCACTTCTATTCTGCCACCTGAAAAAAATCATCCCACAGAATCTGATTTCCTCCTGGGTTGACATGACACTGCTCAGAAGGCAATAAAATATCCTTTTTCTAGAATATCAACTATTGAACGACATACTCTAAACCTGAGCCATGTTATTTTGTTCCTCAAGTCTGTTGTGTATTACTAAGGAAATAGAAAACTTAACTTTGATTATCCTATATTTGGATTTAGTTTTGTTTTGATTATATCAGTAGTAAAAATTAAATCAGCTGCAATTATATTCTAAAAGATATAACATGTCCTGCAGATGTCATAAAAAGAAATGTATGATATATATATAATTATATATATAGTTTTACATATATAGTTATATACAGGAAGGGTATAGCCCTTGTTTTATTGGTATGCCTAAAGCCAATGAATTTAAGCCAAGTGAAAGCTAGGATAGTTATGGAGACGACTCTTTTTTGTAACAGGAAATTGGTAAGTTTCAATTTTTGTGTGTGTGTGTGAGGAAGATCGGTCCTGAGCTAACATCTGGCAATCCTCCTCCTTTTTTTTTGCTGAGGAAGATTGGCCCTGGGCTAACATCCATGCCCATCTCCCTCTCCTTTATACGGGACACCGCCACAGCATGGCTTGACAAGCGGTGCATCAGTGTGTGTCCAGGATCCCAACTGGCAAACCCTGGGCCGCGGCAGCGGAGCGCATGCACTTAACTGCTTCTGCCACCAGGTCGGCCCCTGTAAGTTTTAATTTTTTAATAGCTACCATTTATGCAAGTCAGCAAGAATCTTAGGCTTCATTGTGATAAAACCACTCTAAGGACTAAATTGAAAATAGTATTTGTTTTTCTGTTATAGAAATCCATTCGAGGATGACTAGATTTCTTGTAGTTCTTATAGAACTAGACTCTTAAAAAGGAATTAATATGATGACACTCAATTCCAAAATTATACTTCTCTTTTCCAGAAGAAAGACTCATAAAAAGCCTTTATTAAAAAAATCTCAGAATATTTCCTGGTTATCAAATTAGTTTGTTGCTTATGGCAAAGACAATCACTGTTTATTGATTATCCATAAGCAACCCCATATTTCCCACATCCTTGGAGTGAGGCAGGACCTTGGAACTAATTCCTGCCAATGGGTTGTGAGTGGATGTAACAAGTGTCACTTCCAGGGTGAAGCCATTAAGAGCCAGTGTGCCCACCTCCTAACTTCTCTTTTCCTTTGCCATCGAAACCATGGAGGGCATGGAGAAGCTACAAGATACTGGAGTTTCTGACAACTTGTGTCACTGAGTGATTGTGTAGGACAAGAATTCCCGCAGCAATTCACACTGGAGGTGTCCTGTGATCCAGAAACACGAAACCTCTTGTCATAATAAGCTGCTGGGATTTCAGGCTTGTTCTGTTACTGCAGCATGATCTGGACTATTCAAATTAATTCGGTGAATTACACCAAAGAAAATATGACACACGAATCAAGTTTCCCTAGCTGTAAATATGGTTTAAAAACGGGAAAAACAAAACAAAATAAGAACATCTTGATTGTTCGCAAAATGTGAACTCTATTGAAGAAAATTGTGCCACTCCACTTCCAAGAACTGACCTGATGCCACGTTTAGAGCCTCACCTAAGAGTTAAGGTTTTCCTGTCTGAGGGGCTTTGCTCCTCAGAGCAACTGATTCAGGCAGCCTGTGGAACAGCAAAGATACTTGTGAGTTCAGGGCAAAGGTTCTCAACTTTGTCTGACTCCTCTTCAGCTCTTTTCCACTCTGTTTCTCAAGCAGGAAGTGTTAACGCTTGTATCATACGTGTCCATATGTTGTTAGGATTGCTCAAATAATGTTTTACTTACAACTTCTCACTACTCCTGAGGAGAAAAAAAGCCTAAAAATGCACTGTGTGTATTTGTAAAGAACTATGGTTTTCATTGGTCATACATGCAGTACTGACATGTGGAATTGTCCACATATAGAACACCAGAATGTGAAGGCATATGGTGAATATTTACGAAATTAAGGCTTGACATTTACTGGATACTCATGTTTGGTTTTGGGAAAATTGAGCTTATCCAACTCTAATGCAACATGTCTTGTTTACTTTCAAATTTAATATTCATATTGTATTCACAATAACATCTGACCCAAATTCATATTTATAAAATATGCCCTCCTGGTCTTAGATCTCTTGATATGAAAACAAACATTCTTTATATTAACAATAACTTTCCCAGAAACTTCAGAAGTAATTGCCTACTTATTTGTAAATACAGTGTCTAGTTTTTGCCAAGTTCTGTGCAAGAGGTTACACACACCACCTTTCTCCTGCCCCACCTCCACAGATTTTTTCATCTTTTCCAGAAAAAAACAACATAATAATGACTTTCTGGTAAAATGGGGGTTTGAATAATAATTTTCCATTCCTCTAGTTTACATACTAAACTCAGGTCTATTTTTATATCCCAAGCAGAAACTTAATTCAAACATCCTGTGAATTCATTAGCATTGTTTTAACTGCAATATCCATCCCATTCTTTGGGTTTCATACTGCCTTTAAATTCTCTTTTTCTTTTGCCTCTTTGGGATTTTAAGCAATTGTAATGAATAGTTATCCCCCACTTTTTGCTTCTCTCTGGACCACATTATCAGGGTTAACATCCCTGCTGTATCTTTACCAGCTGAATGGCACTGGATGGGTTTTATCACTTTCCTGAGAATTGACCTCCTTAGATGTCACCTAAGGATCATCAGGTAGTGATGAATTCAAGCATTACTACTGTTGTTGATATAGTGAATCCTCTACCCTCACCCTTCAGTTCTACCCCAACTCAGTCCCTCACCCCTCATCCCAGTCCAGGGAAGGGGAGGCTTGAGATTGTTCTTGTAAACTTTGACCCCTTCTGTGCGGTGTGGCTTTGGGCAACTGAATCTTATTCAAAGGAATTTACCCACGTATGGATATGGATATGGATATGGATATGGATATGGATATGGATATGGATCTATTTGCTAAGGAAGACATGCCAAGCTTCTAGTTGCTCAAATTCCTGTAAGCAGCTGCACCGTGAGGAACTGGGAAGGCTGTATTACACATGGACATCCTATTTAGAAATCTTGGAGTATTGCCAGCTATTCTTATTTCCCAGTACGTACAGCTATGTAATTTGGGATGGAACCTCCCTTTCTCACTTTGTTTTCTCTCTCTCTCTGTCTCTTGATTTTAAAATTTTCCAGACTAGATCTGAATCTGTTTCTAAAAATTAGAAGCAGTAGGAAAAGGCTCAAAGAAAGAACTCTAATAAATAAAGATTTTGGATTTGGCAGAAGCCACAGAGTGTTCAGGGAATCAGATGCTTTTATTTGAAAATGTTGGCGATACTCTCATTCTGCACCTCTCATATGTGTCTTAGTGTTCAGTGAGCGCTGATGTTTGAATTAGATAATAGAGTATAAAAGGAGCAGCTGGTAAGGATAGTATTAGTATTTGAAATTAGAGAGATGAGTACTTCTTGGACTGTGGTCCTTATGCCTGAACAGCAATCGAAGGTGGTGGAATGCAAATGATTCTGCCTTAAAAAAAGACCTTTTACCCTTTATTGAAAAGGTCTGATTTGTCCACCATCATCATTAAAAGTCACTGCCATTTCAGAAAATATTTTTTTAAAACTATACTTTGCTTGGGCGCTTTAAAATTCTCTCTTGCCTTATTATATAGGTAGGTGATTGTAGGTGCAGCCTCTAATTTATCCTACTCGGATAGACTTCTTGAGGTCAAGGGCTGTCCCTCACCCAGAATTGTACACTGTGCAGTACTAAATGCCTCATATATAATGCCTAATAAGTAGTTATTTAATTTTATATCCCTGGGCATTTATAATATAATCTCCAACGCTGGTCCGGTATTTAATTTACTTTATTAGAAATAATTAAAAAAGAAAGTTCAAGAAAATACTAATTGTTTCTATAAAAAAGAAATTACTCTAAGCAAATTATGAAATTGCAATAGAAAACCATGAGTGCAGAGTACACACTATCTGCTGAATCAATCAACCCATCTCAATTTCGAAAACCTTCAGCTTTTTTAGAAATTCTCCTTTTCTTAAAACTTGAACAGCTTGGTACCAGTTTTATCCGTTGATGCCACCTACCATATAGCTTATGACTTACCTAAATAAGACATCTGCAGACGACCGCTTGCTGTCTCTTCCTTTCCTTGCTCTCTTGTTTCCAGCTTAAATCATAATGACAACTGCCTTCTCTCCTTAGCTCCATTTTCTGACACTTCTCCCCTTTTATCTTGATTCCAAATAATAATCATAACCATGACCAAAATCAAAATAATAGTAATAAATGATTCCGCTATCATTGGTACCTCAGCAGCATCATCCATGACCATAATTTAGCAACTTCGGGAGACAGCCTGGGAAGAACGGATTTTGAATTTCCTTATCCGTCTTGGACTGCATCTTTCTCTCAGTTGTTTCCTTTCACTCTTTTTCATCTGAAATTTATTTTTAACAGAAATGGCGGCAGAAATATATGACCCAAGGAATTCTGTTCTCTTTTTGTCACACATCAACGTTTTAAAATTGACCCAAGCAGTGGGCCTAGACTACTCTCTTTGATTTTATCTGAGGGCTGATATAGTTTAAAATCATAGCAAATAAACAAACAAATAAAAATCTTGGCCAAATAAAACCCTAAAACAAACAAAAATACCACCACCAACACCGCCAAAACATTTTCGGTGTGTTTTGCTTTTATTCTATGATCATGGACAAACTCTGATTCTAAGAAGCCACTTTTTAGCTCCCTGAGACCTTCATATTGTTTCACCCTAATGAGACGAGGAAAGTAAGGAGTGTTTCCTTCACTCTCTAAAGTCACAGGTCTCCTAACTGGTAGAGGTGGATGTCGTTCTTTAAGCCCAAATCTAGTGCTACTTCCATAACGTTTTTCTTGATGTCAGTCCAGACTGTGGTGCCTAAAAATTCAGCATTGGACTCCTTAGGAGCCCACTTTGGGTGTAATAATTGTGGGTTACACAAGAAGTATGCTTCTAATGATCAATTTAAACTATTGTGAATCACTACTTAAGTTAACCTATTTGTTTGCCATTCTGACTCCTTTGTCCTCATACTTGGAGAGGTAAAGCACCGCCAATCAAATGCAAGCTTCAGCCTGGTAGGGTGTCTTTAGGCTGCTTAAAAATGATCTGAACTGTTAATTGCTTTGCTGCTGACTTCAGTCCCCTATCAGAGAATCTTGTCTGTAATATTTCCTGCTAATCTCATTCTTTGCACAGGCAGGAGCTGCTTTCTTTCCATTTGGCTTTTAAATATACTAATGTTCATTTAATTTATTTTCCTGCACTATTCAGCTTGGGTTTGCTACATCTTTTCCATGACAAACAAGAACATTAAAAAATAAAGAAATAGAAAGAAAAGTCAAGTGACTTATATTTCTTTATACGTTATGTTTTTTTTTTTTCTACTAGGAAGACACTACTTTGGTAAGTATATGTCTACTACATTCCAATAGATTGTCCCATCAATAAATTATCCAAATTTCATATTTAAAAAACACTTAAATGGCAAAAAGTATTATTTGCTATGGTATTTACATCTAATAAATATTTTTATGTATTATATTGTTTTATATTCTATTACTATTATTTTCTACAGCCTCTAAAGACAAAATAATACAGAGAAATTTATTCCCATGGGAGACATTGAGTTACATATCTTTAGGCAGATTGCATAAACTCTCTGGGCTTCATTTACTTCATTTATATATTAATCCAACAGTGATCTTTGAACCCCTTTCTCATGTACTGTTAGAGATTGGGAACCTGAAAGTAAATAATCACAGCCACCCTAAGGTTCTTACATTCTAGGGAGAGATGGAGTGAGGAAGGTGTGAGGGCAGGTGATTGAAACATCTCAGAGACAGAACATCTGGGCTGACTTTTAAAGATGAGTAAGAATTAGCCTACTGAAAAGGACATGCAGATAGGGATGGACAGAGGCAGTCCAGACAGAGAGGATAGCTTAACCAAAGTCACGAGTGGAAGGAAGAGCCATATATTTAGGGAAATACAAGCAGTGAAGAATTCCCAGCTCAAAAAGTGTAAGGCAGAGGATATAGGGAGAGGAGATTAAAGAGTGATAGAAAGCAATAAAATAATAATATGTATGCCATACTAAGTAGTTTGAAATTCATTTGGTAGGTGATATAAGGGAACTGTTGAAATGTTTTAAGCAGGGAAATCATGGGGTTATATCTGTGTTTAAAATAGGTAACTCTAAAAGTGATATGGTGAATGGGTTTGAGGAGTCTAAAAACTACATTGATGAGATAGTCCAATTTCAAATATATCCCATTGTCCCTATGAATCCATGTGTGTTCATCAGACAACATGAATTATTTCTTTTGGTTTAGTAAATGTGGACATGATATTACTCTGGAAAATGGGGACAATAAAATTTGCATGGCTGGACTGAAGGAAAGAGATTGTACCTTATCATCTTGGAAGTTCTAATACCTACAATATATGAATTTAGTAGAGAGTCAACATCTGTCGTATATTTTTAATAAATGAATACATTTTTTGAGTATCTATGACATGTTAGATATTGTGTTAGGTCTTTTCATCTAAGTACCAATTTAATTCATACAATAATCCAATATGAAGATGTAGTATAACTACAGACTGCTATGAAGTGTAAGTGCTGACTACATGCTATCTGTGCTATAATACCTTATTTTAGTCTCACAGCAGCCATGTTTGTGGTTATTCCCATTATACAGATTGGGAAATTGTGGTTCAGAGAGCTTTATGCAAGATTATATAACTGGTAAGTGATGGGAATGAAATTAAATCCAGGTCTCTGTGCCTATGAAGCTCACTCTATTGGTATAGATTGGGTCCACAGAACAGCGTGTTGTACTGTCCTTCTGGGGGGAAATGAGAATTAGAGTTAAAATAATTTACCCAGGGATTCATAGCAAGTGACAGTGCCGGTCTAACCCAAATCTGCTGATTTTAGGTACAGTGTTCTTTCCATTACACCAGAGCTGTCTTCCTACTATATCCATGGAGCTGCACTCTAAAAGCCAGAGCTCTTCACGAACATCCTTAGACTTTGGGGCTCTGATTGCATTCTGGATTGCCAAACAGAGCTTAAGCCTGAACATCTCCCATCCCCACATCCCCTCCACCGTGATCAAAAAGTAATCATCTGATTTCTAGGTTAGGTCTCAAAATACCTTATTTGTATTTTCTTGACATGTATTTTTTAATTGATAGTGTAATTTGATTTGACAGACTGCACAATTAAACAGAATGCACCATCCCCCAATCATTTACTCGATGCTTATCTTAAATTACAGAGATTTTTTTAAGAAAATAATATTTCAGATCCATTTCAGTCTTATTTTCTACAAAGGATCTAGAATTTGTTAAATTTTGGGGAAAGGTTTAATCTACAATTTACATTGCCCAATTAATTTTTTCAGTATGTCAACCCTATAGATATTGAAAAGTAGATAATAACCATCTCCATTCCAATGAGGGAAAATAAAATACAAATATCTTCATTCACTAGCTCATTCTACATAAAAATCATCTGATTGTCTGCTCTTTATCAAGTCAGTGCCTCTGGAATTATGCTTTTTATGGCCACCAAAGGTACTATCTATCTTATTTTTCATTTTCCTTAGCTTCTTTGAGACATTGTCACTGTTGAATATCTATGTGACACCCTTCTTCCACAGGGCCCTTCTGTTGCTTCAGGGATGCCATACTCTCATGTTCTCCTTCTTCCTCTATAGCCATTCTCTGCTTATTTTCTTTTAATTGGTTATTTAATTTTATCTTATTTAAATTGTCAACCAATCCTATACATACTCCAAGAACTAGGATGTGATTATGAACTAACCTGCAAAAAGAGGTACAATTTATAAGCTATTAAAATAATATATTACATTCTTGAAAATCTCTTGATCCAAGTTGTCCTGGAGATTCCCACTTACTGAAACTAATGCATCTGGTATTGAGGACAAATTGTTTGTTGCTCAGCTTTGAGTATCAAATCATAATTATTGCATACATGGTGGGAAGGCCAAGTTTCTAAATCCTAAAATTAATAGGAGCTTCCAACCTCCAACATGAGAACAAAATACTCTCAGTAGCATTTTCCTGGTAGCTTCCAGGTAGCTCCATTCTCTCTAAACTGGGGTCCAGAATAAGACATATGAGGGAGAGTTGTCCTAGTTGATCTTCAGACCTATAGCCAGAAGCCGAGGCACTCAGTGAACCCACAGACAAGTGAGTTAATGCTTTATGCCAGTTAAGTTTATGAGTGATTTGTTAAGTAGTATTATTGTAGCAATAGCTAGCTAATACAGAAATTGAAGCTTGAAGTCTGAATGTAGGGTTTTATTGTAAGATAACATAGAGAGGGCATTAGATTTGAAGTCACAAAAGCTTTTGGCTGAACAGCAAAATGTAGTAAAAGTTTGAGCAACAGGTAGGAAATGGAGATGTTGTGAGGAAAGCAACTGGGGTTGAGATGTGCTCTATATACATTAAATTATTTAATCCTCACACTCAGTGGAAGAGAGGCCCTTTCAGTGTGCCATAAGGTATAAAAAGATAAACTCGTGGAAAATTTCTCCAACTGTAGTTGGAAAAATCTGTACTGTACCAAATCCTTGGCTCAATTCTGGACATTTCTTCTCAATGATTATCCTAGCTGAACACATAGAGCAATTAGGAAAAACAACGGTACTAACAAAACCACCGTTACCATTTTTACCCATACATTTATGTGACATGCAGGCAGAGGGAACCTGGCTGTAGGCAACCTTCAGCTCAGCCCAGGTTTCCAAATCTGAAGAGACGATGTGGTAGCTTCTCACCCACCAGACCATGAGGCAGTTCATCTCTTAGGTGAAATGACTTAAAATACAATATTTTTGGTTCACTATAAGTAGGATAAAAATTTTACATGAATTACTAAGAAAATGTATACAATTTTATTGGAAATTAGTGCTTGGTATGTAACAGCGATTTTTCAAACCCTTTCCTTCTCCTGTTTTAATAATTAAAAAAGAAAAAAGAAACAAAGAAACTATTTACTTCTCTAACCTCTTGAAATTGATATTAAAAATGTTCCTTATAAGTCTAAATTGGTGGAAAGGATTCAATCTCCAGTGCATTATACATACTCACTTTAAAAAATCAAACCATCCTTTTTTTTTCATTCTTTTGCTTATGTGTTTCTTTATTTTGAAGAGGAGAAGACAGATTCAGTTTTTTTTCTTTTTTTCTTTTTTATGAGCAAGATCAGCCCTGAGAGAACATCTGATGCCAATCCTCCTCTTTTTGCTGAGAAAGACTGGCCCTGGGCTAACATCCATGCCCATCTTCCTCTGCTTTATATGGGACGCCGCCATAGCATGGCTTGACAAGCTGTGCGTCAGTGTGCGCCCGGGGCTCCCAACCTGCGAACCCCAGGCCGCTGAAGCTGCACGAGCACTTAACCCCTGTGCCACGGGGCCAGCACCCAGAATCAGTTTTTTTTAATTTAATTTATTTATTTATTTGTTTATTTTGTGAGGAAGATCAGCCCTGAGCTAACATCTGCCAATCCTCCTCTTTTTGCTGAGGAAGACTGGCCCTGAGCTAACATCCGTGCCCATCTTCCTTTACTTTATATGGCATGCCACCACAGCATGGCCTGACAAGCGGTTTGTCTATATGGGCCCGGATCCGAACCGGGCCGCCAGCAGCGGAGCTCGAGCACTTAACTGCTATGCCAAGGGCCAGTCCCCCAGAATCAATTTTTTTAAGAACCAGATTTTTCAACTTCTCACCTTCTTTTCTTTTTAAATTTTATGCATTTATTTATTGTTTGTTTTGTTTAGAATAGGTTATATCTTAACTTTTTTCAAAATCAAAATAATATCATAAGGCAAACAATGAGAAGTCCTGTTACTACACTTGTTCCCCATAGGTAACCACTTTTATCGGTTTCTTGGTATAATTCCAGTGTTTTTTTAGGCATATACAAGGAGACATAAGTATATGTTCTTCTGCCCTCATTTGTTCTTTTATAAACGTGTTGATGTTTTTTCTTCTAACAGTGGTATTAGTTTTCTATTGTTGTAACAAATTACCATAAATTTAGTGGCATAAAAAACATACATTTATCACCTTACAGTTCTGGAGGTCAGAAGTCAAAAATCAGTCTTTCAGATCTAAAATCAAGGTGTATGCAGGGCTGATTCTTTCTGGGGGCTCCCAGGAAGAAACTGTATCTTGCCTCTTCCAGCTTCTGGAGACTGCTTTGACTTTTCTTGGTGCCCAGCCAAACCACTCCAATATCCCCTTCCATCTTTGCAGTGCCTTCTCCTGTCATCAAATCTCCCTTTGCTTCCTTCTTATACAGATACTTGAAATTACATCTAGGGCCTACCTGGAAAATCCAGGATCATGTCTGCATGTCCCATCCTTAATTTAATCACACTTGCAAATTATCTCTTGCCAGATAAGGTGACACTCACAGGTTCTGAGGATTAGGATCTGGGTATTTGGTAAGAGTGAATGATTTAGGCTGACACAGCAGTCTGTCCTAGAAATCACTCCTATCGGTCCTTAGATAGGCAACTTGCTTATTTTTTTTTTTTTTTTGTAACTGCATAGTATCCCCAGGTGTAACTGTACCATGGTTTATTTAACTAATTTCCTACTGATGGACATTTTTTTGCTTTTGCAGACAATGCTGCAATTAATAAGTTTATAAATACAATATTTTGGACCTACATATATATGTAATATATTATATGTAATATATTTAAGTATAAATGTATATAATAAAAATATAAGGATATATAAATATAAAATATTGATTTTAATACATATTAAACATTATAAGGAAAATTTTATGAAAATACACATACTAATGTGTTGGATTGACTTTTTATAATTAGCTCATGTTTCTGAGGATAAGATGTGTTACTTATTAGAATGAGATAGTATTCAGCATCAATTCTATTCTATTTTTCTTTTTGTAGATGTAAACTCTGAGAAACCTTGTTCACACAAATAGATAGGTGAGAATTAAAGGATTTACAGCAATATCTTCAGATTCTTTAAACTCCTTTTTAATCATACACTTAAAACCACATAGTGATCTATCATCAAAAACTATTTGATAACTTGTCAGATGACAACTCAGTTATGTGCCCCTTTAACCTTTGTTAAGGATTTACTTATTATTTATTGTCCATTCATCAGAGTCAATCACTTTTTCAAAATCAAAAGCAACATTTTGAAAATCATTGTTATGTTTTGCTATTCTGGAGTTTTTAGCTCCTAGAATAATGGAAGATGGTAAAATCTGGAAGACAAGAAATAAGATCTAAGTTGGAGAGGAAAATTATGAAAGGAAGTTAGGAAAGGGAGCAAAACTCAACTACGTGTTTCTTCTTGGGCGGATCAATTGTGTTTACATGTGCATAAAAGAGTTGAAGATCTGAAAATTGATTCCTTTAAAATATTCCTTTGGCATACTCCTCGTGAATTCTTCATGTACTCTCACAATATACATATCCCACCCAATATTGAAGGCTACAGCTGTTTGCTACTTCAGAATGTATTCTGAAACACTGAAGGCTATTCTTTGATTCTCTTCTTAATGGCATACATAAATTTTAGAAGCATTGTATTAGAGCAAAATGTCTCTAAAATAACCTGTCTTCAAGAACAAGGATGATCTCTTTTACTTAATAAATTATTAAGAATGTTCCTGGTGCTTGCCAAATATATGCAGATAATAAATGCTTATCAATTGACTAAGAGAAATTTATCAAGAGTATGCAAACACAATGCATAAACACCTAGTTAAAATTTGGTCAGCTTGCTGTTCACCTGCCAGTTCCTTCTAAGGTAGTCAGGGTCTTGGCCCTCCTAGGAAGAGTCTACCCAGTTCAGCTGCCTTTATATAACTGTAGCAGGGCAGTAAGTGAGACTTTTCCTGCTGTTTTAGATGTCTGGCTGGGGTTTGACGTGTGTGGGTGTTAAGTGCCCACACATTCTACAGAGGTGCTAGACTGTCTGTGCAGAACTTGGAAAGTGGCCCAAATTGGTTCTGCAACATTTAACCCATCATCGCCTTCAGCCTATATATAAGAGGAGGCTAGTAAATTAGTGAGTGAAGACTGATGAAGGAGGATTTCCTTGAGGAAAATTTTGGAGTGCTATGCTTTTCCTCTCCGATTTCTTGAGGGGGAGAATGTGCTTCTTTTCAATTTAAGCCATGTGAATAGAACTTCAAGGAACCATCCAAAGAGCTTGGAGATATATAAGCTCATGCCTGACTTTCACTGGAAAAGAAATAGTTAAACACTGTCTGGTATTAGCTGGGAATCAGAACAAAGAGAGAGGACTTCATAGGGGATGGCTCTTATTTCTAGTATTTGATGGAAAAGGATATGAGTTTTCCCTTAGATTAAGAGGAGGTGGACTTATGTAGCCAAGTTTAAGCCAGGATGATGTGACCCCAAGAACAACAGGCTGTGTGGGACATTACCGAGAAGAGACCAGCTGAAGAGAAACTTAAGAGGCGGTATAGCATCTAGCTGAAGAGTATGCAAGTGGGAGATACTAGAAGAACTTTTGAGAGAGAGCTGATATTTAGGCATTGACCATCAAGAGGGCTATAATTTTCAGATTAAAATAGCATTAGTCAATTCAGGTCCTTTGCCCATTTTTTTAATCAAATTGTTTATTTTTCTACTGAGACATATGAGTTCCTTATATATTTTTCTAAAGATGTTATACGAATGTCCAGTAGGTACACGAAAAGATGTTCAACATCACCAATCATCAGGGAAATGCAAATTAAAACCACAATGAGACAGCGCCTCATACCTGTTAGGATAGCTATTATCAAAAAGACAAGTGATGACAAATGTTGGCGAGGATGTGGAGAGAAGAGAAAAATTGTACAGTGCATAATGTATATTGGTACAGCCATTATGGAAAACACTATGGAGGTCCCTCAGCAAATTGGAAATTGAACTACCGTATGATCCAGCAATCCCACTTCTGGGTGTAAATCTGAAGGAAGCAAAATCAGTATCTTGAAGGGATATATGTACCCCCATGCTCACTGCAGCATTACTCACAATAGCCAAAACATGGAAACAACCTAAGCATCCATCAATGAATAGATAGATAAAGAAAATGTGGTACACACACACATACAATGGAATATTATTCAGCCATAAAAAAGAAGGAAATCTTGCCATTTGTGACAGCACGGGTGAACCTAGAAGGCGTTATGATAAGTGAAATAAACCAGACATGGAAAGACCAATACTGTATGGTATATGTAAATGTGGAGTCTGAAAAAACTGAACTTGTGAAAACAGAGAGTAGAGTGGTAACCAGGGCCTGCTGCCAATGTTTCCTACCACTGCTATCTACTCTTAGTAAATGCCAATACTTAAAAATTAAAATAGACTTGCCTCGTGAGAAGAACAAGTGAGTACTTTCTTCTAGTAAAGTCTTCTCAAGTATCAGTGTAGAGAGGGTTCTTTTTCTCCTCCATCATTTTGTTTTGTTTTCTTCAGGTTTTAAAGGGCCAATAAGATAAAGTTGCTGATTTTCAGGGGATATTTTCAGCTTCAGATTTCTGTGATAAAAATGAGAAGACAGAAGTGCATAAACTACCAGAAGATGCTGCTGAGGTAGGAGACCCAGAATAGGAAGAAAATGTAGAGAGCAACTTAGATGGAGGAGGTGATGAACATGCATCAGCAGACAGTTACTTCTCAGCTGCCTCTGTGATCAGTGCAGATATAACTAAATGGTCCAGGTACTCATTCCGGTTGACCCTGGGTGGGCTTTGCAAATACTTCCTAATAACATGACAGTGGCATCTACTGCCAAAGCATGGATATTATGAGGAATCTAAAGAGAAGACACGGCCAGGTATGTTGATCAAAAGCCACATACTGTCTCTACTTATCAGCCTCTCCGCACTGCCCTTCCTTAAAAACAAAATCTTTTCTCAGGTTAATAATTTAATAATTGTACCTATTTTGCGCTAGGCAGTCTGTTAAGAGTGTTTATATACATTAGATCATTCCATATTTACCACAGGCCTAAAGAGATAAGTGTTATTATTTCCATTTTTTAGATGAGTCTCAGAGAGGTAAAACAACTGGAACAAACAGAAAGGTGCAGAATTAAGAATCAAACTCAGATGCTAGACCCCAAAAAGCATGTTCTTAGCCTCAATACTACATCACCGTGTCTCTTGGGTTTAAATGCATGGGGCATTAATATCAGTCTGGAATCTATACTCAAGTCTACTGTCGTAGTCCTAATTTAATTTACTTCTTAACTGCGTAATCCTTGAAATATATCAGAAGCAAATGGTAAAGAAGTAAATATCTCTAGATATTTTTTTGCTTGATTCAAATATCTAGATATCTCTTTGCTTGATTCAAGTGTATCCCGTTCTCTAGGTTACCTAGTCTTAAAATCCAGGTAGCTAAGTTAATTCAAGTAACTAATGTATCGAGAGATAAAATACTATAAAAACGGTCGCTTAGCAGGACAAGACTCTTTCCAAAAGCAGAGGTATTCGTATGTCTATATATTATCCATCCCTTAGCATTTTCTAGAAAATAAAGTAGCTGAAACATACAAAATAGATGATAATATAAATTTAAATAGAAAAGAATAAGAAATGCTTTTGAATTTCTAATGTCAACTTATTACAGAATTTTTAAATAAAAAAATACCTCTAAAATATCGCTGTTTTAGGGGCTACACATAACTGCATATAACTTGTGTTTCTTTCAAAGTGATAAATTGGACATAATTAAAAACAATTATTAAAGCATATAGACATTGTGACATTGAGAAATGATTGGGAATCATGTAAAGGCTGATATTTTGTATTTTAAAATAATACTAATTTTTAGGGCTAATGACTACATAAAAATAAATTAGTGAATACTCTTTTTGAACTCAATTTCATAATCTTTAAGTGCCAGAGATAGCTATTCAGTTGAGACTTTGAGGTGTGAAATGGTCAATGGAGAGGCGAACAATGCTTAACATGAAGCTGATGACTCATCAGATTCTTCAAACTTCACTCACTAGTTGTGGGGTCTTCCAAATTAGCATATACCGTTGATATTTGAAATATAAAACCAAGTATAGATTTTAAAAGTTGTGTTGTTGATGTTGGTTTTCTCCTAATCCATTTTTCTTTTTGAAATTGTGTTGTTACAAATTTGCATGTCAACTTGCATGTTCTCAAATTTGCCTTGTTACATCATCTACAGATCATCTTTTATTTTTAAGGAAGTTCATAAGGTTTGTATATTCTCAGCTAAGAAATCTATGAAAAACTAAGAAGCCTCTAAAAGGTTCATGTGAGCATAAATAGGAAAAAAATATATCTGACTATCTCACTCTTTTTTTTCTCTAATGCTTCCCTTAGAAATATATTGGAAAGAAAATTATCCCTGTGGTGCTAGGTTTATCCCTAGGTTTCATTTTCCTTGCTTATGTATACAATAAAGTGATTAATATTTATAGAAACCTGATTTTTAATTTGTAGCCCTGATTTCCCTCACTTGAGATTTCCACTTAGTACCAGTATACTAATGTGATGGAACTCAGTCTTGTATTTTAGAGCTGGATACTCTTCCAAGTGTTTCCACATATAAAACTCCCCATCTAAACACCAATTGTTGGACTCTAGATGTTTAGAATTCAACTGATGTCCAAAAGGTCAAGTTATCAAGGCAAACAACCAAATGAGTATCATACTGGGGCAGAGGGTCAGGAGGTAGAGCTATTAGGACTAGGATTTCTGAAGTATTTTTATCATATGCAGCAGGAAAATCTGCGTGGAAAAGAGGTAATTGGTATAGTATATTCTGCAGCTGGCATGAAAAGTGTTTGCCAAAAGTAAATTACACTTCAGTTCAATAACGCTATCACAAGAGTCTATTTGTATAAGTGTCTATTTAGAGTTTTGATACACTTTCAATAAAAATTAAAACAATATTTATTCTCATAATATGTGGATTAAATTCATATTATTTCATTTAATACATCTTGACAGGTATTAAGATACTTAATTTCAAGCATTTAATACCCATTAATCACCAATTTAAACATTATAAGTGCATGTATGTTTCTATGTGTATTATCACATACAAATATGATTAATCATGTATATGTATGTGAACATACGCATGTATAAAATATTTTTATCAGCTATTCCTGGCCTCATACCATAGGGAACAATCTGTACTGTCACAGAAATTGGACCTTCAGTAAGAATCTCTGTTATCACTTGTTGCTTCCATTTTCCCAGATGCTTTGCAGCTACCCAAATAGATTGAAGGATTAAAGAAAAAATCTTCATCAGAGATAAAGATATGGCACTGTTTATAGAGTCAGCTATAGTTCCAACACGATATGAACAAAAAGTGTCCAAATAACTTGAATTATTATTATTATATTTTGATGATGTGTGTGTGTGTTTGGGAGGAGGAGGGTATTGTTCCATATCCTTCCTTAGGGGACATCAATATAGTAAGTCTGTAGTAAGTTTAGACGAATCAGGAAAGATAAATATTTCTCTTCGTGATATCTTAGGCCAGAAGAAGTAAAAATATAATTGATTAAATATATAATCAAATGTCTATAAGCAAATTAAATAACTACCTTTGCATCCTGTAAGTTATCCCAACAGCTTTATAATATGTATCTCATGTGGCGGGAATATTCCATTAGTGAGGCATGCATCTAGTTGTTAGCTAGTCACTACAAATAATTTTTTTTGACACAGATAATCTTTCTTTCTTCTTTCCTTCCTTCCTCCCTCCCTCTCTCTCTTTCTTTCTCTTTCCCTCTTGCTCTTCTTCCTCCTTTCTTTCCTTTTAAATAAATAGTCCTCATAAATTTTTTTGTGTGTGATTTTTGTGTTTGTTTATAACCCCCTCTTTTGTATACATTCTTGGATTTTCCAAGGAACATATAATTTGCTTCATTTGTGGAGAAGTGTATATATATTACAAAAGATCCTTGCTCAACAAATATTCAATTATATTTAAAATTGAATATATATATTCAATTATATTTAAAATGTAATATAAAAATATCAATATATATATATGAATCTTTTGTAATTTTTTGCAGTTTTTGAATGAACCTTTTGTAATTTGTGCATGTTGGAAGACACTGCTTACATATTTCAAACTGGAGATTGTTAAAGTTATGGTTTATGCAACTGCTATCACTGATAACATCTGGATAATGCTTGGCAGTATAAAAAGTCTGACCATATATATCAATCAGTTAAGGCTCTTTTCTCATTCCAAGAGGTCATAGTGAAAGTCCATGTGGAAATTAGTCTATACAAGGAAAGATTATTGTTCAAATTCGAAGGGGGCAATAGAAGGCAAGTGAAGTATGCAGGAATTTTATGGGATAGGAGACGAGGAACAGCTAATAAAATTATGCCTGCTGACTCTGCATGAGAGGAGGGTCAAGGAAGTTGAATGTTAAATTACCAAAGGAAATATTTCAAAGAAAATCACATACTTAAATGGAGTCAACCCTTCTTATAATTTAGACCTAGAAACTTAGTGTTTTAAACTCAGAACTGCTGACTTGACTTGTGAAAGTCAGTTTTCAGATAGGACAAGACAGCTATCTGGGTTTCTGAGCTTGAATTAGATGTCCTCTGGGGAATAATTTAAGGAAGAGTTTGAGAAAATGAGGAGAAAAGAATCTAATCTGCTGTTACCTACCAGCTTTAATATCAACTAGTTGTATTTTTATCCCATGTCAGAGTGGTCTTTAGAATAAGGCTGCAGTCTTCTCTCCCAGTGCCATAGTGCAAAATCTCACAAGCTCTTGAGAATCGTGTGGTTAGAGGGACTCTTCTCAGGGTGATTTTCAAAGGTCTCTGAAAGGACATCTCCATTCTGTCTCTTCTCTCTGAGGTGAAAATAACCACAATCTCCATTTTTTCCCCCTGACATACATTGTCTTTACATCCAAAATGGATATCAATAGTCAAATAATACGACAGCCTCTCCAAAATAAGCGAGCTGGTCACCTTCACATTAGCTAGTGAATTACATTTTTTTTTACCACCAAGAATCTCTTCTACTATTTACTCCCCACTCTATGAAGTTTGAAATTTGAAAAACACAGTCTATATAGAGAATTTAATCACAATAAGTAACAGTTTAATTCCCATTAATTTTTTCCCCTAGGTAAGAGTCAGTTGGAGATTCTGATAATCATAAATAGAGTCAAGGGCAAAGAAATTCAAGAGATGGTATAGCACCCTTGTGAAGAGTATGAAAGCTGAAGACCAGTTTTCTATCCTGCCTCTGCAACTTCCTAGCCGTGTAATCATGGACAGTTTATTTAATTTTATGCCTCTCTTCCTCATCTGTGATAATTGGAAAACAATTTTACCCACATAATGTCACTGTGAGGATTAAATATATTTATGTGTATAAAGCACTTAGAATGGTTCCTGGCACATAGAATCCACCATAAGAGTGCTTGGTGCTCTTGATATTTTAATTAGCCTAAGAAGACTTACAACAGGTAAGTGTATGACTCCCATAAAGTTTTATTTTCTTTAACGATTAGATCTTTTGAGAAATAAAAAAAGAAGATTCCTTGGGTCTAAGAGGTCTCTGACCAGAAATCACTATAGCAGGGTGTGCACCCCTGGAGAGGAAGTGCATTAACTGTACTCATTTTCATATCCCTGTTCTATGTAACATGGGTTTTTGTACATAGACATTCAATAAAGCTGTTGATATGTTTATATTTTCATGATATTTTTGAGGCAATATTATGTATATGTATCTATTCTAAAAAGTTCATGATGAAATTTGGTTATAAAGTTTTATAGTATACACTGTTAGTGTATAGTTAGTTATTTGACTTTTACCATTTGAGCTGGTCACATTGCAGCAACTTGCATCACTTACAGTTAACACTGGTTTGCCAAATTTCTTAATAGTGACAGCGGGAAAAATTGCCCCAAACTAGAACTTGATCATTTCCTTAATTAAACAATACAGAAATAGGAATAGTTAAGAAACAGGGAAAAATTTTTGAGAAGATAAAGGGCATAGAATAAGCTAAGCTTAAACTCTGAGGATACTTAATTAACTTTTCATCCTTGATTTATATTGCATATTTGTAAAGCCCTCTGTAAATTCTACGAGTAACATAAAAGAAAGATATCTTTACTTTTATTATTTTACTAGTAATATTTCCATTATCACTGTCCCCAACCAGGCTACATCTGTAGAAAAGGAATCACTGAGACAGATTTCCAGATTTTAGCTGCATTGGCCAAATGTTTTCTTTCCCAAGGCTGAGAATAACAGCTCTATGAAGCTGGGGTCTAATAGCATTCAGTGCACTGAGCCTATTCTTGGTCAAAATCAAACATTCAGGGTTGTGACAAATGTTGGCAAAGACCAATCAGCTGGAACGGATAGCACTGTGTGCAGTTGGATCATGACATAGTATCTAAGGACACATCAGCCAGAACTGATTGTGTTAAAACAGAATTCTCTAAGTGAGAGCCTTAGAGTCAGCACTTCCTAAAGGATAAACAGCACAGAATGTGCCTGTGTAAGGACTCTGAATCTTATCTTGAGCGCTGAATGGTGGCTTTGAAATCTTCAGTGGCTTAGTTAGACTCTGTGTGTTGAGCATGCAGATATTTCCATCTCTTTTTGTCGTATCTGGACATATTTCCTTTTAAAAGTGTATTTTTAATAGCACATTTCTTTTGAGATGCTCCAACAAGTTTGTTAACAATCTGTGGTCTCCTGTCACAAAACTACTGATGAATTACACATAAGGTCAGTTGTTAACTTTATGTTAAATACAAGAGAAGTAAGATACTTAAGGAATATGAAGGTGGGCTGGAGGAGAAGGGACTCATTAATGTAGTGGAAGAATTCTTATCTAACTTGAGTCTTCTCTTTATCCTCTATAATAATTACATACTCTCTACCACCAACATCTCTAATTATGCACACACAAATCTCATGACATATTGTTTAGTTGCATCACTTTCTCATTAATCCAAAGCATTTCTCCAATCTTTTTTGGGTGGAGGACAGTAAAACTCCAGTAAAATCTTACATTCAAGAAAATATCCCTAATGTCTTTTAAAAAATTAAAGAATGCCCAGGATTTTTGGAATAAGGCATGCTTATCATATCATAAAGAGCATTTTTTGTTTTACCATTCTTTTCTTCTGTCAGTACACATTAAAATCTGCTTAAAGAATGTGCTTGATTTCCAGTGGAACTGCGTTTGAGTATCATGGATTGCAAGTGGGAAATGAACAGTATTTTAAATAATTATTTTTTATATATATATACTAAATTGGTAATTACTATATAATTATATATTTTAAATGGAAGCATTCTTCCATTAGTATGTTGAAAATGGGTCATTCTCAAGAATATCCAGTAAGTGAGTGACAAAGATGAGTCTTACAAGTAAGACATTTGTAAATGAGAATTTAATTTTCTGTGAAAGAAAGTACTTATATCTCAGACCTGACAAATCAATTGGTAGGACCTCTCTAATGGAGAAGCAAAAGAGGAACCCAAGATGAGCTAAGTCAACATCTCTAAATTTTTAATGACCAACTTGCGTATTTCCTAAATTTATGTAATTATGATATCATATATTGGTTTATCTGATCATTCACTCAGATAAAAACTATGATTGGGGTTTATTCTATAATAGTTAAAAGCACCCCGTGTGAGAATAAAAAATACATTTTATTCTGTTAATAGCATTATTAAAAGCTAGAAGTAAAATCCTTTGATTTGATTACATTTTGTATTTTTGGAAGATTTTAAAAATATTTGTTTTCTCTCTTTTAAAGACGTAAAATTACTAATTTGCCCATCAAAATAGTGCCTAATGCTCAGACCAAGTAATCAGTGTATCCTACCAAGAGGAAAATTTTTCTGGGTGACTGGTGCTCCGTTTTCTCTCTTACAAATCTCGAAAGCTATATTGACCTTAGCCAATTTCAGATGTAAGTTTGTTTGGTCCAGAGGGATTTTTGGTTTTAATTGTTAGCCCTAGACCAGTGCTTCTCAAACTTTAATGTGCAAATGAATTACCTAGGATTTCATTAACATGTAGACTGACTCAGAATATCCAAGATGGGGCTCGGGATTGTGCCTTTCTAACTAGCTCCCAGGTAATGCTGATGTTGCTGGCCCGTATACTACACTTTGAGTAACAAGGTCCTGGGACATTTCTTCTTTAAAGTTTGAAATGCCATCAGTATTATTTTATAGTTATGTCCAACTTAGATTGTTTCCTAGTACTGCTTCCATAAATCAGCTTATCTAATATAGAGATGATTTAAGCCTTCTAAGTACTCCTCCAGAATAATGTACATCAACTAGGCTGCCTATGGCTATGTTTCACCTTCTGATAATGAGAGAAACTGACTGCTAAGGATGAAGATTGGGCAATATCAAAGACTATCAATCCTTTAGAAATAATTGTGGTATTAGTGAAATACAAATAATACGTGTAAGCACCACAGGAACACATGCCAAATATCTTATTTATTTTTAAAGAAATACTTAGTCGCAAAATATGTGGATTATAAAGAACACAGCTCTAAATTATACATGGGTCCAAAAAGAAATGCCAAGAGAAATTAAAAAATATTTTATGCTAAATGAAAATGAAAATAAAATTTATCAAATTTTGTGGGACGCAACAAAAGCAGTGATTAGAGGGAAATTTATATCATTGAATGTATATATTAGAAAAGAAGAAAGATCTAAAATCAACAGTCTAAGTTCTTACTTTTCAGGAAACTGAAAAAGAAGAGGAAATTAAATTCAAAGTAAGCAGAAGAAAAGAAATAATAAGAATTAGAGCAGAATTCAGTGAAATTGAAAACAGGAAATCAATAGAGAATCAATGAAAACAAAAGCTTGTTCTTTGAAAAGATCAACAAAATTGATAAACCTCTAGCCAAGCTAACTAAAAAAAAAAAAAAGAGAGGGGCCGGCCCGTGGCATAGTGGTTAATTTTGCACGTTCCACTTCAGCAGCCTGGAGTTTGCAGGTTTGTATCCTGGACGTGGACGTATGCACCGCTTAGCAAGCCATGCTGTGGTGGGCATCCCACATATAAAGTAGAGGAAGATGGGCACAGGTGTTAGCCCAGGGTCAATTTTCCTCAGGAAAAGAAGAGGATAGTTAACAGGTGTTAGCTCAGGGCTAATCTTTGTCACCAAAAAAAAAAAAAAAAAGAAAGAGAGAGATGACGCCAAATTTTAATATCAGAGGGGACATCAGCACAGATTCTATGGACATTAAAAGGATATTAAATGAATACTTTGAGCAACTCTATGCCCACAAATTTGATAACCTAGATGAAACAGACCAGTTCCTCTAAGGATACAAGAAGAAATGGACAATCTGAATAGGCCTATATCTATTAAAGAAATTGAGTGAATAATAAATAACTTTCCAAAAGAGAAAGCACCAGGCCCAGATGGGCTCACTGGTAAATTCTGTCCAACGTTAAGGAAGAAATTATACTAATTGTCTATAATCTCTTTCAGAAGATAGAAGCAGAGGGAGTACTTCCTAACCCATTCTATGATGCTAACATTACCCTGATACCAAAGCCAAAAAAAACATATTACAAGAAAAGAAAACTATAGACCAATATCTCTCATGAACATAGATGTACAACTCCCCAACAAAATATTAGCAAATCAAATCTAACAATGTATAGAAAGAATTATACACAACAACTAAGTAGAATTTATCCCAAGTGTACAAGGCTGTTTCAACATCCAAATATCAATTAATGTAATCTATCATATCAATATGCTAAAAAAGGAAAATCTTCTGATTATATCAATAGATGAAGAAAAAGCATTTGACAAAACGCATTACCAATTCATGATAAAAAATTAAAAAACTCAGTAAACTAGGAGTAGAGGGGAACTTCCTCAACATGATAAAGAATATCTACAAAAAACCTTCAGCTAACATCATACTTAATGGTGAGAAACAAGAAAGTTTCCCAGTAAGACCACCACTGCTTTTCAACAATACACTGCAAGTTCTAGCTAATACAATAAGACAAGAAAAGGAAACAAAAGGCCTTTAGGTTGGGAAGGAATAAATAAAACTGTCTTTGTTCACAGATGACACAATCACCTACGTAGAAAATCCAAAAGAATCAACCAAAATATTCCTGGAAATAATATGGGATTATAGCTATGTTACAGGATACAAGGTTAATGTATAAAAGTCAATTATTTTCCTATATACTAACAATAAACAAATGCAATTTAAAATTTTAAACCCAATACTACTTACATTAGGACTCCAAAAATGAAATATTTAGGTACATATCTAACAAAATATGTACAAGCTCTATATGAGGAAAACTACAAAAATATGATGAGAGATGTCAAAGAAGAACTAAATAAATAGATATTCCATGTTCGTGGATAGGAAGACTCAATTTTGTCAGGATGTCAGTTCTTCTCAACCTGATCTGTAGATTCAATGCAATCCCATTCAAAATCCCAGCTGGTTATTTCATGAATGAACTGATTCTAAAGTTTATATGGGGAAGCAAAAGACCCAGAAGAGCCAACTCAATATTGAAGGAGAAGAACAAAGTCTCAAGACTGACACTATCCAATGACAGGACTTACTACAAAGCTGCAGTAAGCAAGACTATGTCATACTGGTAAAAGAATAGACAAACAGATCGATGGAATAGAATAGAGAGTCCATAAACAGACCTAGATTAATGTAGTCAATTGATCTTTGGCCAAGAAGCAAAGGGAATACAATGGAGCAAAGATAGTCTTTTCAACACATGGTGCTGGAAGAACTGGATAGCCACATGGCAGTAAATTAATCAAGACACACTGACCCTACACCCTTCATAAAAATTAACTCAAAATGGATCATAGACCTAAACGTAAAACACAAAACTATAAAACTCCTAGAAGATAACGTAGGAGAAACCCTAGATTACCTTGGGAATGGTGATGACTTTTTAGATACAACACCAAAAACATGATCCATGAAAGAAATAATTGATAAGATGCATTTCATTAAAATCAAAAACTTCTGCTCTGTAAAAGACAAATCAAGAGAATGAGAAGGCAAGCCACAGTCTGGGTGAAAATATTTGCAAAAGACACGTCTGATAAAGGACTGTTATCCAAAATATAAAAAGAACTCTTAAAACTCAATAATAGGAAAACAAGCTATCCAATTACAAAAAAATGGGCCACAGACCTTAACAGACATCTCACCAACGAAGATATGCAGATGGCAACTTAGCATGTGAAAAGACGTTCCACATTATATGTCTTCAGGGAAATGCAAAGTAAAACAACTATAAAATACCTCTACGCACCTATTAAATGGCTATAACCTGGACACTGACAACACCAAATGCTGTTGAGGATGTGGTGCAACAGGAACTCTCATACACTGCTGGTGGGAATGCAAAATAGTACAGTCACTTTGGAACGTAGATTAGAGGTTTCTTAAAAACCTAAACATACTCTTACCATACAATCCAGTAACAGCTCTGCTTGGTATTTACCCAAATTGTTGATAACTGATATCTACACAAAAACCTGTACATGGATGTCTGCAGTAGCTTTATTCAATTGCCGAATTGAATTCAAGCTTTATTTAATTGCCAAAACTTGGAAGCAACCAAGATGTCCCTTAGTACGTAAATGGATAAATAAACTGTGGTTCATCCAGACAATAAATATTATTCAGCAGCAAAAAGAATTGAGCTGCCAAGCCAACGAAAGACATGGAGGAAACTTGAATGCATATCACTAAGTCAAAAAAGCCAATGTGAAAAGGTTACATACCAAATGATTCCAACTGCATGACTTTCTGGAAAAGGCAAAACTATGGAGACAATAAACAGATCAGTGGTTGCCAGGGGTTACAAGAGTGGGGTGGAGGAATGAATAGGCAGAGCACAGAGGATTTTTTAGGGCAGTGAAAATACTCTGTATGATATCATAATTGTGGGTACATGTCATACATTTGTCCAAATTCAGAATGTACAATACCAAAAGTGAACCGTAATGTAAACTATGAACTGTGGGTGATTATGATGTGTCAGTGTAGGTTTATCAATTGTAGCCAATGTACCACTCTGGTGGGGCATGTTGATAATGGGGAAGGCTATTCATGTACAGGGACAGGAGGTATACGGGAAATCTCTGTACCTTTCTCTCGATCTTGCTATGAACCTCAAACTTCTTTTTAAAAAAATAGCCTTAATTAAAAAAATACTTAGGGGCCGGCCTGGTGGCATAGTGGTTAAGTTCGTGTGCTCTGCTTCTGCGGCCCAGGGTTCACGGGTTCAGATCCCAGGCGTGGACTTACACACTGCTCATCAAGCCATGCTATGGTGGCATCTCACATACAAAATAGAGAAAGATTGACACAAATTTTAGTTCAGGGACAATCTTCCTCAAGCAAAAAGAGGAAGCTTGGCAATAGATGTTAGCTCAGAACCAATCTTCTTCACTAAAACATAAAAAAAATAAAAAAAATACTTATCTGATCATGGAATATTTTATAATGGGATTTAAGACATTTTTACTCATCTTTCATGTTTTCTGTAAAGAATTCTTGCTTCTAATGACTTTCCTCATTACAAAATAATTCTCCCACTTCATAAATGGTGCCAACAATTAACATACTTCCCAGGATTGCAACATCAGAACCATTTATATTTCCATTTATCTGGAAATATAAATTATCTATTTATCTGCAAGACTCTATCAATGATTCTTGCTTCCATCACACTGACCCAAGTCATTACCATCTGATACCTGAACTACAGCCAGAGCCCATAACCAGTCTCCTGCAACCGGTCTACTTTGCTTCTTATTTCACTTGCACAATGCTTTTTCCTTTATCTTCTTAATCTGCTTGCTTTCATCATTTCTCTCTTCAGCCAAATATTTCTAATGATCTTCTAGACAAAATCTAAAATCCATTTGTCTTTCAGAAACTTCTACAACTTGATCCTAAACTACTTCCTCAGATGTATCTTCTCCTTTTCTATACAGACCTTCCTTTCCAGCCCAATGCTTTTGCTCATATACTCTCTGAGGTAGAGGAATAACATCCCCAGCTCCTTCCTCCACATACACTTCCCCTGTCAAAGACGTCCATATCCTAATTCCTGGAAACTGTAAATACGTTAGGTTACGTGGCAAAGGGGAATCAAGGATACAGATGGAATTAAGGTTGTTAATCAGCTGACCTTGCGCAGGGGAGATTCTGCATTTTCCAAGTGGGTTCAGTGTAATCACAATGATCCTTATAAATGGAAGCGGGAGGCAGATGAGAGAGACAGAGAGATGGCAGTGTGAGAAGGACTCAGCCTGATGTTGTTAGCTTGGAAGATGAAGGAAGGGGGCCATGAGCCAAGAAAAGCAAGTGGCCTCTAGAAGTGGGAAAAGTAAAGAAACAGATTCTCCTCTGGATCCTCCAGAAAGGAACTCAACCTTGCTGACACCTTAATTTTAGCACATGGAGACATATTTTGAACATCTGACTTTCAAAACTCTAAGATAATAAATTTGAGTTGTTTCAAGCCACTAGGTTTGTGGTAATTTGTTACAGTAGCAATAGAAAAGTAATGCATCTTCTATTGACTTCATCTTATTAATTACATAGAGCACATTCCACCTTTAGTTATTTGCTACTTATATGTTCTTGTCTCTTTAATTATACTATAAACTAGTGAGAGCAGGGAACTAATACACTGTATCACTTAAGAGTATGCTTATATACCCTATATAGCCTTGGATATGGCAGCTCCTTGGTTGTCTTTACTGATAATTTGATTAAGTTGGGCAATATTTTTTTAATACTTCTGGTAAATATCCATCATAGAGGCCAATTCTCAGAGAGACAAGGTATAGTGACAGTTCCACTACCTATTTGCATGGTCAAGGAAATTTGCCATCTTAATTGGTTAATATGAACAGCGTCTCTGGGGGGTTACACATCAATTAACTAAATTAGGAAACTAAGCCCTAGTGAGGCAAATAGATTTGTGTATGATTAAGGAGTTATATGGAGGAAGAATTCAAATTCACAGGTATCGTGTTTGTCTGATTCCAAGTTCTTGAACTATCCTGATTTCCAAAATACTTGCTTACTACAAGATTAAACGAGCTGCTCGGTCCTGGCCCCAGCTATATGGATTTAATTCACACACGAGTTCCTATGACTCTTAATAGACCTGGAGAAAACTGTAGCATATCACATTCAGAGATACTACACAGAGAATATCTAAAGAGTATGGGAACCTCTAAATCAACATCCCAGGGAGAAAAAAGAAGAAAGGTAAATGAGAGGAAAAAAACCTGTTTATTTTATTTAGAATAAAGAACTATCTTGATCGCAAATTGCAATGACCAGTAGGCACATTTCAAAACTAAAATTGGATTTTTTTAATTGAAATTGTTTTTTATTCAAAATTATGCTCTTTCAATAACATAATTAATTCAGTCATACTTACTGATAGTAGGCACATGTATACTTCCTAAAATTCCAATATTTCAATCTAATTCATATCTATTTTATGAAGATTATTATAGATGTAACACTTACAAGGTGCAAGAGATGAATTGGGGGGCCGGCCCCATGGTGGAGTGGTTAACCTTCTGCACGCTCCACTTCAGCAGCCTGGGTTCACATGTTCGGGTCCTGGGCGTGGACCTTCACCACGCATCAGCCACGCTGTGGAGGCATCCCACGCACAAAAAATAGAGGAAGATAGGCACAGATGTTAGCTCAGGGCTAATCTTCCTCAAGCAAAAAAAAAAAAAAAAGAGGAAGATTACCAATGGGTGTTAGCTCAAGGAGGATCTTCCTCAGCAAAAATAAAAAGAGAGAGAGATGAACTGGTGCTCCTAGAATCTTCTGAAAAGCCACTACAAACACTCATGCCCAGGCTCCACTGTTACAGCAGAATCTCTAGAAGTGCAGCCCTGCTTGAGTATTTCTTAATGGTTGAGTATTTCCCAGTTGGTTCTAAGGTGCAGATAGTTTCAAGAACCACTGGGATATGAGATAGAAGATATATTCCTTTTATCCAGTTATTCTCCCTTTCCCTCAGGTTCAGTACAAAAAAAAAAAAAAGAAAAGAAAAAGAGTTCAGCAGTTGCTGAAATTGAAAGGTAAACATTTTTCTGTGGAGCTACAAAAGGAAAAGGTGATATGGTACATAATTGCTGTACGGTGCATGCTTAAAGAGAATAGTTTGGGTATCTTGGCAAAAAAAATATGATATTTTGGTGGAGTCCAATATGAAATACCAATTGTTACAGAATACAAAGTGTTTATAATTTTAATTCTGTTCTATAATACTGAAGAAGTATTGGCCTTCACTGTGCACCTGAAACAATTATTTTCGGAGGTTATCTAGTTGTATTCTTTCTGTGTAGTCTTGGTTTTGGCATCTCTGGTGAACTCTGGGATCGACAATTCCCTATGCAAATATTAAGACCAGGAACAAAAACTGTAACCATCTAGTTCATGGATTAACTGCCAATTTATTTAGAAGAAAATCTTTGTGAAATGTCTACATTGGGTGTTACATTTTCCTATCTACTTTAAAATAAATCTATTTGTTAGAATCAGGAGAATGGTAAATATATTGGTTGGATTTTTTAATAAAAATCATGTAGCACATTAACACATTTTATCTTTCTAGTCCCATTTTAACATTCAAATTTACTTAAGAGGAATCCAAATAGGAGAGTATTAAGTATAGTTAAGGTGATAAGGTGATAACAAACCTGTACTATAAATCTATTGCTGAAAATGAAAGAGTTTGAAAAAAGTTCCCAGGTTTCAACTATTACAAAAGTTTTGGTATTGTATAAAGAAGGTATTCCAAAAGCTACTTAACATCAAAGGATCAAAAGTGAATGGACGTAACTCTCAGAGTGAATTACAAGCAACAGCAAAAGACTGACCATTAAAGCCAATGGCAATCAGAAACAAGTGAGAGGATTAGAGAATCAAAAAATGCTCCATAAACTCTAAATACAGATGTCACATGGGCATTGAGAATACTGTGTGTAGATTATAACTGTGTTATACAGAAAAAGGAATTGAAAAATTGGTTTTTGAGAGTAAATCAACCGTTTCCACCAAGATACAGTAGTCCCACTCTGCCCAGATACTCACTCTTAGAGCTATAAATCCCTTGACAAGGGGACGAGTTCTCTGAGTTTCCTTAATGCCTCCCATCTCTCTGGAACAGGGCACTGCAAAAGCCTACAGCTAATAGGCACAGATAGAAAAAGTTCAAAGAAAAGCCTGTCCTCCTTAGCCAAAGGATCATAGCTTTACAACAGAAAACGTTTTTGCATTACCTGCCCTATGCCAACTAAACACAAACAATAAAATGTGCACATACACACACACATACACGGCCCACAGTTTCAGTGGGGATGGGTGCAGTCAATCTTCCACTCCTACTCTACCCATGGAAGAAGGTGGTGTTCCTCTAATCCCCCAGCTGATTAGTGGGACACAACTGGGAGCTGGTCTTCCCTTCCCTACCTAGTAGGAGCAGACAGTGCTCCAGTTCCCCCATCAGAGTAGTTTCAGTGGGTCCAGTGGCAAGCTGAGCCTCCACAACCACTCAGCAGCAATGAGACAAGGATGGGGTAAGAGGTGAGGCTACTCACCAGTAGGCTTCACACATCCCCTCTCCATGGTTTAAGGGGGCCCAGTGGGGAGCCGAGCTTCCACGAGATCTGACATCACTGAGAATGAATAAGGTGGTACAAGTCGGGGTTTGTAAATACTCCACAATCCCCCTACCTGTGTTGCCAGGGAGGCCCGTTGTGTGAACTCCTACATCAATCTGGCGGTAACACAACTATACAAGTAGTCTGAAGCAGAGCTCATGGGCACTCCTACTCCTCCTCTGCTCTGGGGGAGCTAAGCCTCCACCCCTTTTCAGTATCAATGAGGCAGAATGAGGTGGTGTGAGGAAGGGTAGTTGACACTCTGCCCCTCTCCCCAGCCTTGCATCAACAGGGCCCAGTGGGCAGCTATGCCTCAATCCCCACTTGATATCAAGAGGCCAAATGAGGTAGTAGGAGGCAGAGCTAATGGGCTCACCACTCCCCCTTCCTCTGGTTGCAGAAGGGCAAGTGGGAGTTAAGCACCCATCGTAAACCAGCAATAACAAAGTAGTGTGAGTCAGGCCTCCACATCCTCCTCCCTGGTGTCCACAGGGCCCTGCAGGGGACTGAGCTCACACCTCCACTGAGAGGTTGTGCGAGTCAGTGCCCCACTTCAGCCTGTCAGCAGGGGTGAAGGGGAAGCTGATCCTCCACCCCACCTGCTGCAAAGACGCAGTGTCTGTCACCGCCCCACTTTTACCAAGGTGGTGGCAGCAGAGCCCAGCATGCAGATAAACATACACACATGCCTGGCCCTCATCCTACACCTCAACAGGGAGACTGAACGCTAATTAAAAAAACAAAAGATTAAATGGGATCCAAAGTCTCAAAATATAATACCCAATATGTCCAGAGTACAATAAAAAAAAAAAAATCATCTGTCCCTCCAACCCCTGGCAATCACTGATCTTTTTATTGTCTCCATAGTTTTGCCTTTTCCAGAATGTCATATAGTTGGAATCATACAGTATATTGCCTTTTCAGATTGATTTCTTTCACTTAACATTACGCATTTCAAGTTCTCCCATGTCTTTTTATGACTTGATAGCTCATTTCTTTTTAGTGCTGAATAATATTCCGTTATCTGGTTATACCACAGCTTATTTTTTCACTCTCCTACTGAAGGATATCTTGATTGTTTCTAAGTTTTGGCAATTATGAATAAAGCCTCTGTAAACATCCATGTGCAGGTATTTTGTGGGTATGTTTTCAGTTCATTTGGGTAAACAACAAGGAATGTGAGTGCTAGATTGTATACTAAGAGTATGTTTAGTTTTGTAAGAAATTGTTAAACTATTCCAAAGTGGCTGGACAATTTTGCATTCCCACCAGCAATGAATGAGAATTTTTATTTCACCAAATCTGAATGAAAAAGGCAATCTCGTGATTCCCTTTATATAATATTCTTCAAATGACAAATTATAGAAATAGAGAACAGATTAATGATTATCAGGGGTCAGGAACGGGGTTGAAGATGTATATCAGGAAGGATGTGGATGTGTCTGTAAAAGGGCAACACCAAGGATCCTTGAGGTGGTGGACATATTCTGTGTGTTGACTGTATCATTGTCAATATATTGTTTGTTCTGTTGTACTACAGGTTTGAAGGATGTCACCTTTGGGAGAAACTAGGTAAACAGTACATAAGATTTCTCAGCATTATTTTTTTTTTCTTTTTTCCCCCCAAAGCCCCAGTACATTGTTATATATCCTGGTTGTAGGTCCTTCTAGTTCTTCTATGTGGGATGCCACCTCAGCATGGCTTGATGAGCAGTGAGTAGGTCCGTGCCCAGGATCCGAACCAGCGACCCCTGGGCCGCCGAAGTGAAACACGTGAACTTAACCTCTACACAACCCGGCTGGCCCCCTCAGCATTATTTTGTACAACTGCATATGAATCCAAAATTATCTCAAAACAAAATCTTAATACAAAAAATTAATCAGCTGCCCCTCCTTCAGAAAGATAACAGATAAAGTTAGCTTTTTGGTATAAATTCTTTCATCTCCATGAAGAAATTTGCGTTTACCTAAAAATAAATGCCATGTGTATAGAGCTTATCAGTTTGCAAAGCAACTTCACAAAGTTACCTCGTTCAATTCTTCCAACAACCCGTTAGTTTTCCTCTCCATTTGATACATGACAAAATTGAGAGAAAGAATGTGTGACTTGCCCAAGGTGATCCAGCTAGTAAGTCACAGAGTAAGGACTGAGTCTCTACTGTGCACATACATCTTGCTTCTCTCACAAATGCATTCCTTTTGGCTTTCCTCGTCTGTTCAGACACCTAATTCCTATTCCAAGAGTTAGCTTCTGTGTCTAGATTTATTGTCCATAGATTTTTACCCTTTCTATGTGGCCAGCTGCTGCTTCTTAGAAATATTGTTAGTGCCTGAATTCACCGCCTAGGTCTTTGCAGTTTCAGCCTCCAATGGTTCTTCCCTGGGCCCGTGAGCCTACCTAGTTCTCCCGTGGGCCTGAGTCTCAGCCTTGAGTCACCATCAGTACTAACACTTTTTATTCACAGAAGGCTTCTCCTGGGTCAACAAATCTCCCTCACCCACACCTGGCTCAAATCTTCTTTCCCATTAGGCTGTGACGAAAATAAAGGACACATTTCTCCAAATGCATTGTTTGCTTCAGTATGTGGAATATAAAGGGTAAGTGGCCCAAGATATAAAAGTGATCCTAAGCAGTAGTAATTCAGCCTCTGCAGTCATACCCACATATGGAACTTGAATTTCCATTTGGTGTGCCAGGCTTCTGAGGAATGTTGAAAGTGTTTAAACATTTGTGAATAACAGAAGGAAGAAATGTAATGGGCCCAGAGAGAGAAACTTTTCACCAGTCTTTTAAAACTCTTACGTTCAATGTTATAAATAATATATTTAGTATTCTTCAGTGACTTCCAAATCCTAAAAAGGATACCTTTTGGATTAGATGACATTTGAATAAATTATAATCTTTCTTTAATATATATTACCTATATGTATAATCAATATTATATAATCAATAAGTAACATTACTGAATCAAGAAATGCTGAATCTGTCATTTCTTGACCATAAAATATTTATGCAGAGTCATGCATGGAAGCTTAGCTAATGCCATTCTTTGTATTGATGTCAAATTCAAAATCCAAACGAACACAATCACTCCCAGATTTCTACTTCTTTCATTTACTAATTTATACAAATTCCACTTGTGCTCATATATAGCAACACTCATATTAGCGGAGATGGAATCATGAGTTTAAAACAAAAAAGATTTTCCTGCATCCAACACAAGCTACAAACTATAGAAACATCTTAATGGAGACAAAGGATTGGAATTGGGCCAAAGAATTTGCAAAATCGTGTCTTATCATCATGTCTTACCATTTTTGTTGCTAATATTACTTTATAGCATATGGTCTCATAATTAGATGCTCATCTTGTCCTCTCATCCCCTTGCCTCTCCACCTCACCCCTTTCCCTTCTCTCTACCATCTCACCTCCCCATTGTCTCACTTCTGCATTTCCTCCTCTGTCTCCCTTTCCCCACTAGTCCTTATCTCTGCCTCAACTCTTCACCGTCTCTCCCCTCCCCTTCTTACCCATCCCTGCTCCCCTTCACCTCATCACCTCTCCCACATTCACCACCTCCCATTCCATCTCTACCCTTTCCCTCCATCTCCTTTCTCCATTCCCCAAAATGTGGCTTTTGAAGTATTTCTTCTTTATAAACATATTTTAATCCACTGAGTCAATATCCTTGGCTTGCCGAGAAGGACATCTAGTCCTAATCATCTCTAATGTAGAGAGAGAACCAAGATGATCCCACCCATAGGAGATGACCAATTCTTCAGTTATGAAAATGGGCATTGAAATCAGAGATCTTTGTGGCAACTAGGCATTCACTGCAACTTCATATTTTCTATGTGTGTGCCAGTAATTCATCATTTTGGAAATGTGTGTTCTTATTCCGCTTTGAGTTTTAAATCCTAACTACGGTAATAACAATGACAAATTCTTTGTAATACCATTGCCATGAGCTCTATTGCTTGTCCTTTTTACTGGTTAGGTCCCAACTAGTATTTTTCTTCCTGCTAGTTAAGAATTTACTATACAGTGTACAGATTTCCTTGGGAAGATAATACCCTCTTTCCTCAGTTAAAAAAATAATGTGTTTTTTTTCCACTGCTTAACAAATTTTTGGTGGGAAGTTTACAAATGTGAGACGAGCAGTTTTATAAAATGTGCTGAAGGTATAGCTATGTTGTTAGCACTGACTCATAGCAAGTGAGAAAACATAAATTAAAAATAAAGTCCAACTACCACCCCCTCTTCTTTCATTCCAAACAAATGTTCTAGTATTGCACAAAACAAAATACACCTTCAGTAAAAGAAGACTGAATAAAAGTTTTCTGCCTAAGAGAAAGAAGAATGGAGTGAAAAGTCAATTCTAATGTACTTAAGAGTACAATAGGATTTTTCCTTTTTAAGAATACTCAAAGAATATAGGTAAAGCCACATTGAATGACTTAATAAAGTACATTTATAGATATATCAGAAAACTTGGTGTAGAGAATATATAGTATCTTAAGAAAACTTCCATGAAGAAGACACTACACTAAGTGAAGAAAAAGTAATTGATGTAAGGGAGAACTTTACAGATGCATAAAATAATTAGCTTACTTCTTTACTGAATTCCAAAGAACCATGTGCTAGGTCAAGTCTTGACCAGTCTGAAGAAGCAGTTTAATTTGTTCACACATCATTTTACTGGAGCAGATTTCTGAATGTTTTTGTTGTCGCTGTTGTTATTTTTCTGTATCAATGGTCTCATTCGGGCTATCAGAGGTGGTTTAAAAAATGCAATTCAACAACGTAATTGGGAAGCTTAAATTTAAATTTACCATTTAGATTTAAATGGTAATTATTACCATTTTATTATGTTTAATTACTAGAGCCCTCTCAGGTGCAAAGGAAAAAGAAATGGTCCTTCATACTTTCTTCCCATTGATATCTAAATTCAAAGTACATAGTATTCTTTTAAATTGTCAGAAGGTCCTCTATGACTTTTAGCAAAATGTTTACCCACTACAGCGCTTCAAATGTCCTTATGTCTTTAAATATGACATTATTTTTTTAGATCAGTGATTTCCAACCTTGGCTTAATATTGGAATTATCTCGAGAACTTTGAAGTAAATCCACTACTTGGGTGTCACTCCCAGAGATTATGATGTTACCAGTGTTGTGATTGCCTTTGGCATTGGAATTTTTTTTAAAGCACCCTAGGTGATTTTTATTTGAAACTGTATTTTAGAACCATTGCTGAATATGAACTTTGGAGACAAAGAAAATGCAGTTCAGCACTATACTTTTTTTTTTTTTACAAAGTTACCCCTATTTTGTAAGTCTATAGTTTACATTAGAGTTCGCTTTCTGTTTTGTACATCCTATAGGTTTTGACAAATGTATAATGGCGTGTATCCACCATTACAGCATCATACAGAATAGTTACACTGCCCTAAAAAGTCCTCTGTGCTAAGCCTACTCATTCCTCCCTTCCCACAGCACTCCATTTAAAGAAAAATCCCCATCCCCATTGCCATCTTCCAGTGCAAAGATATCCTAATCCAAGAACAAAAGAGAAACCACTAAACCAAATATTTTGGGTAACAGGGATTGGTGGGGAATGGGGAGGGTGAGGAGGGCATGTTTTCATAAGGAAACTGGTTCCCATGTTGGAGCTCAAAATCAGAAAGATGGTATATGTTATACACATATGTTACCCACATATGTTATACACATATGTAGGATATGTTTGTTCGTAGACACACACACACATCATTGTATAGAGAGAAGAGAGAATTGTGTTTGCACCAGTGTGGGGGAGGAAAAGATAATTTTCCCTTTACCCTTCTGGGTTCTTGGCTGACACCTCCCTGTAATAAAAAGACAGATTAACAGAAGAAAAACAAACAGAAGTTTAATAACATGTGTAGGGGTGGAAAAATTTTTGTTTTTTCCCTTCTAGGGTCCTTGGCTGATCTAATAATTAAATTGATGTAAAGACAGATTAACAGGAGAAAAACAAATTTAATTTCAGACATATGGAAGCCCCATATAAATATGAAGACTTGAAAGACAGCCAGGTAATCAAGGCTTATATAACATCCTGAGCTAAAGAAAGGAGTAAGGGTCTGGGGATACAAAGGGAACGAATGCCATTCACAGGCAGGCAGAGGAGATGTTCAAAAACAAAGGTTGCCCTACTTCTTAGGTAAGTTTCTTGGGTAAAAAGGTATCTTTGGTAATAGCTTTCTTGCTGGTCCAGGCCCCCTTTCCAATGTAAATTTAGGCAGTAAATTTCCTGAATCTGCTGTGTTTTAATTGCCTTTAGCTCAAAATAATCCTTATGCCAAAGAGACACATTTTGGAGTGGCAAATTCTGCTCCCTTTCACATGGATACCTCCTGTATACAGGGGAGATACCAGGGAAACTGAGTAACTCTCCAAAATGGCCCAAGCCACCACCTTAAATAACATCTCTAGCTAAAGACAAAAGATGTTGGGAGTGGGGAGCTAATTATAAGAGGTTTTTCAGGCAAAGCACATTAGAGGAAGGTACGGTTGTTAAGCAGATTTAAGTCCATGCCTTCTCCATTGATAAGAGTTTCTAGAGATTTGGTCATCCTTCTCTTCCTGGTACAGAGAGGGAGACACTCTTACAAATGATTTCCCTCTAAATGTCTCTTACAAAAGGGTAACTTCTCTTAGGTTTTCAGAGCTTTTCTTGTGTCTGCTGCTTCTTAAAAATAATCAGCCTAAAATAATTCTAATGCCAAAGGGGCATATTTTGGGATGATAAATTTTGCTCCCCTTCACCAGCAATGGCCAAAAAGAATCATAATAAAATAACAGTTTTTACATCATAAAGACTCCATATGCTATTGTTACCGCACAAAATTGGAGTTCTCTTGCCCAACGCACATAAACAAGCCAATTAATTACAGCATCAGCCTTTGGGAAAAGAGATCAGCTTTATTCTGCAAGATCAATCTGCAAAGAGACAGGGGGTACATAGATCTGTCTCCTCCATTCAAGGTTTAGGGCAAAATTTAAGAGGTTAGGGAGAACAGACTGGCATGTGGAAATGCTGGTGGGATAGGTTTTGATTGGTGGGCTTCAAGCATTTGTGCTAAGGTTCTAAATATTTATAAGAGGGTTCTAAACATTTATGATGAAGTTCTAAACTTTTGTGACAAGGTGGGGAAGGAATTTTAACACTGGATCTTCCGGAATGAGAGACCCCTCGCATCTGATAAGAGTCCGACTTTTAAGTTTGGGTCATGTCCCGTTCCTTTGGTTCCACGGAAAGGAAAATCTTTGGTTCCACAGTCATTTCAGGTCAAGATTTCTTCTTCCACGCGTGCTCTGGCTGTGTGATTTAACAAATTTTCTGAAAGGCAATTCTTAGTCACTGTTGACAAGAGATGGGGTCAGTTGAACTGGTCTTGGAGGGCCTGTGGTTACACTGTCCACCAGAGTGTCTGGCTGCCACAGGTGCTCAATAAATGTTTGTCAAATGAATAAATTTATTTGTGGGACCCAAGATAATTTAACCTCACTATGAAATTGCATTTAAAACATGTGTTTTATAGTCAGAAACAAAATTGGTTATTCAAAAAGGAAATAACAATTCACTAGTATTATTTTCATAAATAAACACATTTTCTTTAATCTCTCACGAAAAACTCTGTCTCCATTCTTTGGTTTATACTCACACACACATATTCATTCATACACACGTACACACACATATATACACATCTGTATATATATGTGCTTTCTTTGACTTTGCCTTTTCCTTTTTACTTCAATGGATTTACCAGATTGTTAAACTCTCTGTTTTGCATTATCTTTTATAGTTGTTCATTCAATCCTATAGAAAGAGGTCAACTGAGATCAAGGGCAGATTTATTTTGTTTTGTTTTTAGTTTCATTTTTCAAGAGTTTAGTGCTCATTGCTGATGAGGTTTGGTAAATCAAATTCTAATTTAATAAAACACAGTTTTTGAAGGAACGTTTTGGCTTAAAGTTGCTCCTCTGCATGCCAAATATCTAGCATGTATTTTTATCTCACCATTTTATGGCGAGATACCAGTATTATAACTCTGGTAATAAGTTGAAAACTTTGGGTGCACACTAAGCTCTCTTCAGATAAAAAATATTCTTCAAAAAGCAGGCAGTTTAATCTCAAAGAGATAAGCCATTCACAAATTTGCTGAAAGTATAAAAACAAAGTGCCCACAAGTTACCAAAAGTGCCTTCATAAAAGCATATTATATTTTTATGTATATTGATATTTATAAAATAAAGAGATAAATGAGGTTTATGTAATCTAAAAGAAGCAGGTATTCTATATAGTGCTGTATAGATTGAGATTTAAAAATGTTGAATAATGATAAGAATACTTACATATCTTCTAGATTTTTTCAGATATTCTTATTTAAAGTAGCAATTGCAACTTATTTTTTTTCTATTACAGTAAATTAATTTTTAATTGGACTTTTACTTTATGAACTAAAAGTAGCCCAGAAAAGGGAAAAATTCAGAAATTACTCTAATCTGTTTTATTTGTATTTCTGTCAATAGTAGAACCAAAAGCTCCATTTTTTCCAATAGTGATTAAGAAGTCAATTTTCCCCACTTTCATTTTGTTATTTCCTGGGTTTATAGGCCCAAGAAAGATTGTTTTCACCATGGAGAATTATCTACAACTATTCCAAAGAGAAATGTTGAATTGGAAGCTGTCTAGGGAAAATGTGTTTTCCTGATTTTTTTTTCTCCAGATAGCTCTGTACACTGTCTACAGACTTCTCATGTGTGAATTAAAATGAGCTGCACATAAGAAACTGAGCTGACAAGAAAACTCATTTCATGTCTTTTATTTTATTGTTTTAAAGTGCCTTCAAGAAGAGAGGAGATCAGATAGTGCAGGGATTAGGTGAGTAATCTTTTAACTCTGAGATCTGTACCTCTAATTCAGCTCACTGAGATGATAAAATTAAAAAAAAAACTTTTTTGCTCCTAGTAGAATTACTGGGTTAAATTTGAAAATGAAGATCCCAAAAGAGCTCCCTACTGGAGCCTTAGCTCCTTATGGGGCTGATTTGACAATCACTGTTTTCAGAACCACTGCCTTTCCGCCTTTCCTACCCTCATGCAGAAAGTGTCCTCTCTGACTCACCCAATGGGCTATCCCGTGAAATCTCTCATTGCAGTTTGAATTACCCCATCCTCCAAAATACAGCCAACTTTTTCACTTATTTTTTCATTTAACAAAACACATATTCAGGCCTTCAATGATCTGGCCAAGTCCTGATTTCCATTTCCACCCGCGTACTCGTCTTACTCAATTTTGCTAACGTCACCTGGATACATGTTCCATAACTCCCAGTTTTACAAAGGCTGTGGTTCAATATTTGCATTGTGCAAAATTTGGGTGTTTTATACTCTGTTATAAGTTCCTTGAGGGCAGGTATTGTACTGCAGTCATCTTTGTATCACTTGTACTTAGGAAAATTTCAAGAATAGAGCAAATGCTCAATAAACATTCGTAGAAAGAATGAAGGGATGAATCAATGGTCTATAAGTAGTAACTTCGGAATAGTTGGGGCAAAATGTGATTATCTTTCATGAATTTAATTTAAAAGGTAATTATTTAGTTCAGGAGGGAGCATGTGGAGGGTGAATCAATATCCAAAAAGATCTACATAGATTTGATTGTTTATTTATTCCCAACAATGTTTAACAAAAGACTTGAGGTCCCTTAAATGACCAGGTAGATGAGCTAGCTAGGATAAACTTGCAAATGAATATGGCATTCGGGCTCAGTAAGAGATGTTTGCAAGATACTACAGCACTCCAAATAGGAGGTGAACACGTGCTGGTATAGATGATGCGAGATCGTGAAAAACACCTAATGGAGAGAATTAAGTAAAAACTAAATAGTTAAATATTTGAAGATATGAAGCTTAAAATGAGTCAGTAACAAAATAATGATAATTGGTTGAAGGAAATAATAAATTTATGTCTAGCCTTTGTTTTTAATCCTTTAGCTATCTGCATTATTTTAGGTTTATAAGTAGGATTTACATACTTTTTATGCTCCCTAGATAAACCAATCTCTTATTTTTAAAAAATTAACATTTCGAGTGTCATGGACCTAGGTTTTCTTGTAACCCACACTAGAAGTAAGTCTTTTGTTTTCAGACAGAATTTTGCGCCTTATTAAAGCAACATTCTGCGTTGAATGTAATTTATCTACTATTATGCAATCTCAACACAAAAATCTTGGCTGCATTGGACTGACAGGGGCTGCCCAGTCCAGATGTCAATGGCAAAGCATAAAGGTATTTTCCTTTTTTTTCCATGTCATGATGAGATCGTTCCACATTTTTTCATTCAGCTATCATGAGCAGATCCTCGCAGAACTACCACTATGGAGTGGTGTTCTGATATCAATGCCAAGGCCTTTTCGGAAGAGCCTTGCTGTGACTAAGAGTCTTTTTCTATATTTTTATCTGGATTTATTTTCTTAGATATTTTGTGTTCTGGAATATTCCTTTTCCGTGCTGTCACTGGCCACTAGCAGTTTACATGGAACAGTGTACTCTTATGTATCAGTTCTTACTCCCATGCTTTGCTCATGCACTTTATTCAAAGTTCACTTTAAGCATAGTTTTTATCAATTTTATTGCCAATGAGAGTTGCTTCCCCTAGTATGTTCTACAGGATGTCTACTGTAATTTACTTGCTGTTTCTGAAATTGTGTGTGTGTGTGTGTGTGTGTGTGTGTGTGTCTAACCTGCATGTCTTATTGTCCTGAACTGTTTGCTACAGTGTTGAAGGTGGAAAAGAAGTTATTTTTTTATTTATTATCTTAGACAATGGTCACAATAAATTCCTGAATGTTTCCTTAATAAAAATACAGAACTGCTGTTGGGCAGAACACAGTTGTCCTGACATGTTCTATATTAAACTTTAAATACATTCTCGCAAAGGACCTAGCTATTTAATTATTTCATGCTCTCTGTTGTGTTGGATGTACTTCCCAACAACCTTAGCAGTTGTTACTAATCACCTGAGCGATAGTTGCCCAAGCTGTAGGCAGGGTGATTGGAAATGTTGATTCCTTCTATAATTTTGGTCACCTTTGACTGATGGAAGTGCCACAATATGATATTTGAAGGGAGACACATAATATCCATGAAGAATGTGGATGTATACATTATGAACTTTTAAATAATATGAAAGTCTAGGGGTTAGAGAAAAAGGGCACAAATGACAACTGAAATATACAGATGATCTTGAAAGAATGGTGTTGGAAAAAAGGGGCAAAGAAAAGGGAATGTTTTGATACACCCACAGAATAAAATATCCTTCAGCTCTGGGGGAGATAAAATGAGTGTAATAAGGAGACCGTCTTGGTGAACGTTGAGAGCATCGCTGCTTAGGAAGAAGAATCTTTCTCTGTACCCCCTGGTATTCCCCAGGCAAACCAAACCTGGATATGTTTTAGTAAATAAATTAAATTGTTAGAATATGTTTCTGGGTTTTCAGTTACCTTAGGAGAAAGCATCAATCCAGGAAGAGTGTTTCTTTACCACCTGCAGTTAATATAATGAGATTTGAAATCTTTCCACATTGCTTGCATAAGACCAGCTTCCTGATAGACTCAATATTTCAAACTAACTTGGATGTGCTGTGAGGTAACTAAATATATATATGTAGAGAGAGAGAAAGAGGAAACTATACATGTGTGTGTGTATATATATATGTGTGTGTGTTTATGTGTATGTGGCTATACATATATATATATATATATATATATATATATATATATATCAACAAAGAAAAGACTTCTTTAGGTAGTCCTTAAGTTTTCCACACTCTTTTTTTGTTGGATTTTGCAACAATTTAGCTGTAATGACACACTTTTAATGTGAAAAGCAATAACATCACCATTACCACCTTCATTTGAAATGGGGTGTTTGGTGATGGATGAGCAAATCTATAAACTAGTAGCTTAAAATGTTTTGGATTTCTTCTGTACACAATTATTTTTTATGATTACATCTGAATACAACCACAGGCAGTGATAACATTCCAAGAGTTATTTGAAACTCAGTGGGATAATATAAGAAACCAAGGGATAAGATGGTTTGAGCAGACTGGGTATTTCTGTCTGGCTGGCAATGCGCTCTAGTGTACAGTCTTCCTGCTTTCAGTCTGAGCTGATTTGATCTGAACTTGGTGGGTCAGTAGGATTCCTGGTGGCTCAGAATTAGTTGGGAGTTTTATGGATCAGGGCTGTTAAGGTCCTCAGAACTGTTTTCCGAAAGTTTTAAATTCTACCTACGCACTTTTAAAAAATGGAGCTAATAAAGTAGGGAAGACTCAGGTAACTTTTGACACTTGTAACGCAAGTCCAAACTGTGATCTCTACACTTTGTGGCATTTCGATTTATTTAAGCTCTAATCAAAACAGCACCCAGTGCTTCTTGCCCAGTGCATCTCATCTTCTTGACAAGTCCCATTTCCATTTACCTATTATCATCCTGCTCTCTGGAAACCTTATAATTATCTTTGACACCTCCTCCTCCCTCACCCTGAAAATCAGTCCGTGGCCAACTCTCTTAGTTTCTCTCACTGACATGTCTCTCCCATCTACTCTGTCTATTGGTTTTCAGTTTTAGTACCCCAGAGGAGAACCTTATTATGTCTTGCCGGGCCTACTCGGGCTTATTTAATTTATCTTACTGACAATAGCCAAATTAAATTTCCTAAAATTCAGCTCATGTTTTATCACTTTCCAATTCAAAAAACTTAAAATTATCCCTTCCTTAAGTCTCCATAATATATCCCAAACCTTACTTTCGACCTCATCTTTACTGCAGTATCACTAGTTCCGTGTACTTCTAGCCATTTAAATGACTAATTTTCAAAACATGGTCAGAATCCTTAACTTTATTCTTGCTTTCCTTCTAACTAAAATGCCATTTCTCTTTTTAAGCATCTCTCCCTCTCATCATAACCTTAAACCACAAAAAGTTTCGCAACTTATTAAGGGTAACCTAAAATTTAGAAAGCCTTTTTAGATACCACTATACTCAAGTACAAGCTGTTTGTGGACCTTTTAACCTCTGGCACATTTAATTATACTTCTCTTTGTCACTTACCTTATTCCTTCCTTATTATATTTTACTTTATTTTGAATTTGCTTACCCCCAGGATCTCTGTCTCTCCTCCGAGCGGGAAGCAAATTCCTCATGGGAATCTGTTGATACCATGCAGTCATTTTACATGGAGTAGGACTTAAATAAATTTTTGTTTTATTCAGTTGAGGTGCTTCTACCAACTTCTATTTTTCCTTGATAGAAACATTAGCCAGTATATGTCCTATAATTTTCTTTTGCCATAAAGTAAATATCAGTTTATTATCACTTTTATTCAGAGAAAAAGATAAATCACATTCAGAACCTATTATTTCCTATTGAGTTAATTTGGCTTATATAGAAATTCTATCAGTGATACAAAATGGCAAACTCTCATATCTGTACTTATAAAATTACTTTAAAATAACTTTAAATGAGAAATCAATGAAAATAACATGGTGTTTCCACAAAAGAGAAATGATGGTAATCACTCATGATTTTCTAGGAGAAAACTACATCTAAGAATTTCATTTTCTACTGATATTTAGGATAGAAATAAGCTGAATGCAAGTCATGAAATTCTGATCAGACACTACTTCTTTTAAAATAGTACAGCGGTGCTATTCACATTTCTTTTGGTAAAATTCACCTGTTATTTTGATGTTTAATGTGCTACTCATTACACGTTGAGATTTAAACTTTAGGAATTAAGAAACTGGGACTCAGAGATATTAAGCCAAGATTACAGAAATAGAGACAAAGAAGTAGGAGTGAAACCCTGACTTTCTACTTAAAGAATATATGCTTATTCTATGTCATTCTGGGGCTTTCCATGTAAGCCAAATTAATTCATCAGGAAGTGATAGGAATTATTGACATAGTTTCTTGATTTTCTATTGGAAAGTACTTGTGTTCAGTTAAACTTCTCTGTCTAGTGAATCCTGTCCAACAATTTGAGATTTTATTTCTTCTCATGCTACATTTCCTTATTCATTAGTTTCTTTTTATTTCACCAAATGTTTATTGATCATTTTGTATATGCCAGGAACAGTCTTGGGTGCTAGCTGGAATGATCAACAATGCAGACGTGGAGACTTGCCTGGCGGAGATTACAGTTTAGCAAGGAAGACAAAGAATAATTAGTCTATTTCTGGCAGTGTGGGCAACCTGCCCACTGAAAAGACTAAAAATGCTAGATAATTAAAAAAAAAAAAGTATTTCAAACTCCAAGAAACCCTCAGAGGCCCTAAATAGAGTGAAAGTGGGAAACTAAAAAGATAACTCTTCTTTTAAACTGGCTGCTATTTTGGGACATTTCCTAGACCCAGGTGACTCTGAGATTACATTTTGATGAATTCACAGGGTACGTGGGCTGAAGAAGGGCAAGATAATGAACCTCATAGGACATCCAACTTAAAGCTGTTTCTCCAAGAGGCTACACTTTCAGAAGAAAGGTAAATTAGAAATAAGACATTCACAAGGTGACTTCTTTTTTTTTAAGTCTGTCTCTAACTGGGTTGAGAGAAAACAAAAATCTCTCATCATTTAAAATCAAAAATTAGTCCTTCCGTGGGCTTCCAACATAAAGGCTCACTGCAGGTATCACACAGGAACCAGAAAGATGCATATTATAAGGAGATAATATTTCACAGCCATTACATAGGCAAAAACTTAAATCTGTTAACAAAAAGCACCGACGTTAACATGATGAATTGGAACGGTTATTAAAGGATGATAGGATAGAAAATCGGTACAACCACTTTGGAGAGCGTAGAGTCAGTACTTGGGAAAATTGAAGATGCTCATATTCTATGACACAGCAATTCTGTATCCAGGAATATATCCTTGGAAAAAAACCTATACATGTGAATAAAGAGACTTACACTGGGATATTTATTGTAGTACTGTTTGTAATAGGAGAAAAACAAAATAATCCAACTATTTATCAGTAAGTAAATAAGTGAACAGTGGCTTAAACACATAATGGAATAATATAGAACAATAAAAAAACACAAAAATATATATACACATATACACAGGGATAAATCTCAAAATAGGATATTGAAGGAGAAAAGACAAATTAAAAAAAAGACACACAGAGTGCATCTTTTGTGTAAATGAATATGTTGTTTATGGACACATATATGAAGTAAAGTGTAAAAAATTGGTGATTGGTACACAACAAATTCAGGACTAGAGAAGGAGGGAGAAAAAAAAGAGATGGAAAAGAAGGCTTAAGATGTATTTATAGGGCATAGTTTCTCTATAAAATGAAAAATGTGATTCAAAGATGGCAAAATATTATCATTTGATAATATTGTATCATTTTGGTGTTTTCTGAATGTTTCAAATATTTTATTGTTACATGTGAAATTTTGAAGAGAAAATTGGTAACTAGAACTCACCACATTAACTGACTGAAGGAAAAAATACTATGATTATTTCAATCAACATAATAAAAACACTGGATATGATTTGACCTCTACTTGTGATTTTAAATATAGTAGCAAATTGGATATAGATGGAATGTTCTTTACTATGTGAAAGGGACCTGCTGAAACGCTCCAACAGACTTCATATTGCATCATAAAATTTAGAATCACTCTCTGAAGTCAGTAATAAAGCAAGGTGCATTCCATCATTCCACCTATTCAAAATTATGTTGAAGGTCACTGATAGCACAAAGAATAAATTAAAGTTACAAGGAATGGCAAGGAAAAAAACAAAATTTTCATTATTTGCAAATAATCAGTTGAATGTAATCACAATTCTTCAAATTAAAGAGTCTGGTCAGATTGATGGTTATAAGATCAGTACACAAATATCAACAGTATTTCTACACAGCAGCAACAACTTATTCAAAAATGCAATAAAAAGAGATTTCATTTTCAAAAGCAACCGCTATTTTACAGTACTGACGAATAAACCTAACAAATCTGTTTAAGATATGTAATCACAAAATTATAAAATATATCTGAAAGACACAAAGTGACCTAAATCAATAGAAAGCGATTCCATGATCTTGTACGAAAAGTATAAATATCATCAAGTTGTTAATTCCCTAAAAGCCAAGTCTCTAACATTGTTTATTGTGGAAAATGAATCTAAAATATGCGTAAAATAAGGTAAAACACCCAAAATTAGAGGATAAATTTGAAGAACAGGTGGAGTGTGAATAAGAGTGAGGACAGAATGACAGTATATCATATAGATATTACATTATAGTATAATATCTGGTATAATGTGGTATTGACATAGGCATAGCAAGTAGCCTAATGTAATAAAATGTAACTCCTGGAAACGTACCAATATTTATATAGGACAATTGGCAGAGAACGTAGATAACAATAAATATAATGAAGGAAAGAATAGATAATTCAATAAATGGAATTTGTAAAATTGGCTTTCAATAGGTACAGAAAAATATATAGTTGATTTTTATCTCACAAAATACATAAAATGCATAAAAATATTTCCAAATGGATTTAGGACCTAAATGTGAGAAATATTGATAAGAAAATATATTATCGTTCTTGTATTATTAGAGTATAAAAATATTATTGAATAAGAAACAAAAACTAGAATCCACAAAGAAAAATTGACAAATTTGGCTACCTCAAAATTATAACTTTTCTGTGACAAAAAACAAACCAAATATATTTAAAAGTAAGCCACACGTCGGGAGAAATTATTTGCCACACCTGAATTACAAATGTTTAATAACTGAGAATATAAAAAAAACTCCTTCAAATCAACAATAAAACAAGTAGTCCGTAAAAAAAGGAGTCAAGCATACAAACAGGCAAGTCACAAAAGAAGAAAACTGAGTCACTATAGCATATTAAAAGTGTTCAGTCTCACGAGTAATCAGGCTAATGCAAATCAATCCAACAAGACATAATTTAACATCCATAAATATGCACAAATTTAAAGTTCAGTAATGGTAATATTGGCAAGAACTCTTTCATCAGAGTTTAGTAGTTTTTCTCATATAGATCATATACGTATTTTGTTAGATTTATGTCTAGGTATTTCTTTGGAGGGCGTATAACCTTTTTGAAGAACAGTTTTTTGTCATTTTCAGTAAAGTTGAAGATGTAGGAATCTTACACAGCAGAAACTCCCCTTTTGTGTATTTATTCTAGACAAACTCCAACATATGTGTTCCAAGTGTCTCATTGTAGCATCACATGTAAAAGCAAATATTAAAAATGCCCATTAGTAGAAAAATAGATAAATAGATTGTAGTAGGCTCATGGAATGGATTTCCATACAACAGTTTTAACGGAACACATCTACATTAGTCAACATAGATAAATTTATTAATAATATGTTGACTGAAAAAAGCAGGTAGCAAATGATACAAGTAGTAAACATTATATAAACTTGAAAAACAATACTGTATATCACTTAACATAAATATTAGAAATGTATGAACATAGATGGGAAAAATACAAACCAATATCTGAACAAAAATATCTTTATGAAAAGATGGAGGGAAAAAGATGGGTTGAGTGGAAAGGTGTTTCTGCCTTATCTTACGTTAAAAACAAACAGACAAAAAGAATGAAGGAAATATGGCAGCCTGTCAACACATATTAAATCATGGGTTTCTTGTGTACTATTTTATTTACTTTTCTATGCAATTCATAATTAAAAACAAAGAGTAAGTAAAAATGAAAAAAGCAATAATAACAATCAATTACAATGTCTTTTAAAGTAAAGGAAACACAGATTGATGGGGAAACAAACAACAGTAAAGCCTAAAGTAATCTACACAATCAAGAATGGTATCTGGTATCCCAGTAGAAGCTCCTATCTGAAGGATGGGTTGAATCAGCAAGGTGAAGGATCCAGCAGGGAGCCAGATGGAGAGAGAGTTCAGACAAAGGAAACATCAGATGTGAAAAACCTAATGTAAGAGATATCAAGAAGGATTCAGTTAAATGAGTCAGGTACAGCTAGAGCAATGCTTCTCAGACTTGTCTGAGCATTAGAATACCTGGGAAGCTTTGAAAACTCTACTGGGCTTTTTGCGAACTTGAATGTGACTCTAAATTACCTGAGAATCTTTTTAAAATGCAGATTCTGATTTGGCAGATCAGAACCCTACTGAATTCTGATCTAAACTCAACATTAAAAATATCAATAATAGCCCTGCACAGCAGAACTACTAACTATAAAATGCAACGAAAGATTCAATTTTCAAAACAACAAATATTTCACAATACCTAGGAATAAATCGAACATGTTATGTTGAAGAATTTTAGTAACAAAATTGCATAAGATATCTGAAAAGTGCAAAAGTGATCTAAATAAAGAGATATATTCTATGAACTTGAATGAAAAATTTCTAACAAGATTTCAGGTGATGTAAAAACTGCCGATCCTCTTTGCAAATCTAGAGTACAAGGTTGTATGTGTGTTTGTAGGTGGAGGGAGGGGAGATATCAGGTTGGGTGTGTAAAGTTTTAAGAGATGGAAGACGGAAAATCGGCAAAAGTGAATTCTTGAGGGAATCCATGAGGTAGATCTGGACTTGATCTTAAGGACAATGAGAGAACTGTGAAGTGCTTCAAGCCAAGAAATGCCATGAGCAAATTTTTGTTTTAGAAACAGCACTTAGGCTACAATGTGGAGGAAAGGTTGGGGAGAGACCAGTGAAGAAGATGGAAACAACTGAGGAGGCGTTTACAATAATTGAGGTGAGAGAGAACGGCCATCTAAAGAGTGGTAGGATAAATGTTCTAGCATGATCATAACCCTGTATTCACTTTCATCATGATCTTCCTCAAGTCCTTGAGACACAATGAATGATTTTTATCTGAGTTTTTATTACAAGTAGAATTAATTTAGGAGATGAGAGAGAAATTACCAAAATTAAACTGCACGGCACATTTGATATTCTGAGAGATGTATTTTCTTCTTATTCTCAACTTTCAGAATATGTTCCCTTAAGGTGATTTTACATCCCGTTTTGTCTGGGATAATCCAAGATGTATACCTCTTGTCCCCATATAGTTATTAATACCATTCTTTCATTCTCAAAAGTGATGTATTTGGACAGTTTGGTCATTCTTCCTTTAATGAAAATATCCATTGTCACATGATTTCTTGGTTGTAATATTCACCTTCTCTGGACCAGTTTGTTTTAATAGCAGGTACCGTGAGCTTTACCCAAAGAAAATCTTGCTGCACCAAGGGAAGTGTACCATAGTCAGCCACGATATTTGTGCTGTGGCAGCTGACTATGTTTATCGCTCTACTGCAAAAGCAATTGGAAAGGCCTCTCAATTTGGCAGCAGCGCCTTTACATACAACTTTCAGCATGTTTGTTGGTTTAAGCAATAATCCTAGAAGAGTTTTCATTTGATTCATTGCATAGAAACACACTGACTCTCTCTACAGCTCGTACCTCATCTCCCTCCCTTGTTCACTAAGCTCCAAGGTACCTTCTCCCTGTCCCTCAAACACATAAAGCTCATTTCTGTCTCAGAAACTTTTCAGGCTTTTTCTCTGCCTGAATAATTCTTCCCCAAATTTTAACCTGCTCCCAGCCTTCTTAAACTTCATCTCAGCTCAAGTGTCTGCTCCTCAGAGAGGCCTTCTTTAATAACTTGTCCTCACTCACGCCAAGTCACTCTTAGCTCATTTCCATTCTTTATTTTCTTTATAGCTACTTACAACAGACTGAAATTCTTATTCATTCTTTCTTTCATTTACTTGAATTACTTTTTAATATACTTATTGTCAGTCTCTACTATTGCAATGTAAGTGTCATGACAGCAGGAACCCTTTCATAAATTTAACTACCATATTTCCTGTATGTACTACATTGTCTAACTCAGAGTACATGTTCAATGAATACTAAAAAGAACAAGGGAATTTATACCAACTCTACCATTTACAAACAACGAGACTTTAGGCAAGTTATTTAACATTTCTGAATCATGGTTTTCAAGTCTATAAAATAGCTATAAAAATAATATTTCCTGGCCCGGGTTTCGCCGGTTCGGATCCCGGGCGCGCACTGACACAATGCTTGTCGAGCCATGCTGTGGCGGCGTCCCATATAAAGTGGAGGAAGATGGGCATGGATGTTAGCCCAGGGCCAGTCTTCCTCAGGAAAAAAAAAAAAAAGAGGAAGATTGGCAGATGTTAGCACAGGGCTGATCTCACAAAAAACAGTTCTCGTCACAAGGAAAAAAAATAATATTTCCTTTATACGGTTATAAGGCTTTAAAAATAATATTTCAATTAAGGCAATGTTCATTTCAAGTAGCATATAGCACGAGCTCAATAAATTAAATTTTTTTTTATTTTTTATTTTTTTGGTGAGGAAGATTGGACTTGAGCTAACATCTGTGCCCATCTTCCTCTATTTTGTATATGGGATACTGTCATAGCCTGGTTTGATGAGTGGTGTATAGGTCCACGCCCAGGATCCAAACCCGCGAATCCCAGGCCACCAAAGCGGAGCACAGGAACTTAACCACTACACTCCCAGGCTACCCTGCAGTTATTTTTTATTATTAGCTATAATAAGAGCAACATCCCACTTCCCGACCACTTTGACATCACTGAAAATACAGGGTGCATAATAAACTTAAGAAAATTTCTGACCTGAAGGCTATTGATGATATACTTTATTTGGAGTAACCCACATAAAAAGAAGAGCTTTCGGAGCTGGCCCAGTGGCATAGTGGTTAAGTTTGCATGCTCCACTTCGGAGGCCCTGGGTTCACGGGTTCAGATCCTGGGTGCGGACCTATGTGCTGCTTATCAAGCCATGCTGTAGCAGGCGTCCCACATATAAAAGTAGAGGAGGATTGGCATGATGTTAGCCCAGGGCTGATCTTCCTAAGCAAAAAGAGGAGGATTGGCAACTGATGTTAGCTCAGGGCTAATCTTCCTCACCAAAAATAAAGAAGAGTTGTCGTAGTTTTAGGAATGGCCAATCTGGTCATTTTCATGTAGTTCCCTGTGTGATATTTTTAGGTCATTTTGTTATATTAAATATAAGGACACTTGCATGAAAGAATAATCTTTCTGTTTACCCTACAGATGTGTCTTGGATTTCCTGCACCTAATTTTTATCTTCTATTTGAAAATAGTAAAAAGAATTACTCTTCTCTCAGGTTAGGCTGACAGAGCTTCAAGGGAAACCCTCACAAATTGGTCCCATTTTTTCCCACCATTTTACTAAATTTATACTATATTCTTAGGCCAATAAATTCATTTTTCCTATATTATTTCATTATTTGGAAATACTCTATCTAAATAGTGATGCATTTGTCTTTCACGTTTATGCAAAAGGATTCCAATAAAAAGTGAAATGGAAAGCAGAGCAGCTTGCAAACCTTTATCTTGTTTATTTTTAAACACAAATTGCTACTTTTCTATAATTATTGTAATATACTTAATTTATTTCTTAGTGACAGGACTTAATTGATGGAAGATAGAGGCTAATTGGAAGGTGAGGTGATGAGTGGTTGTGATAATGAGGTGAATGTCAGGCCATGAACAGTATCTTTTTAATCATCACTATCTTTCCTGCAGATTATCCAATTTGGCATGTTGTATTCTCTAATAAAAACGACATTGCAATAGGAGTCAAGAGACTATTTACTCTTCTGTCAGTTTGCTGTTAGATCTTATCTGTCTATATGCACATATTCTGATGGTTAATGTTCTAACCCTTAACAAGAAAATAATAACTCAATCTCCAGGATGTCCTGAGAATTAAGCACCTCCAAAGTATATTGAGTTTTTGGACATATGGTGAAATACAAAGGGCTTGTACCTCATAAAAAGAATCAGTGGCAGCAACTTGTCAAGCTGCGGATTGCCCTAGCCTTTACGTTATAGAAAAAAATCAGTTTTTGAAAAAATATTTATTCCGCTAACCCCATAAATTGAAGATATTGGATCATCTTGGAGAGTACGTGGGGAGATGAGAGACGAGAGGCTATCAGTGAAATATTAAAGTTAAATAATCCCATGGATAACTCATCTTGTACTCAATAGTTTCCGTCTTTTGAGGCAACTTGCTCTTCTGCCAGAGTACTCATGAAATGGTGACAGAAAACCTAGTCACTAGCTTTGTGACTACCTACAGGCTCCTGTTTCCCATTCATAAAACAGAGAGAGCTCTTTGTACATAGTAGAGGTTCAATATCTGTTCAGTGAAAGACTACATGAGTTACCCGGATCAATCAGTACTTGGCATCCTTCATAACAGTGAGTGATGAAGCTATCTCCAGCACCAGTTTAACGCGTACATCAGAAAGCCTTACAAATCACCACAATTTCCAAGAAATGTTCTCCCTTCTTTTCTTTTTTCTTTTAAATCTTTTCAAAATTGTTCCATCTTAAAAGCCTGGATTGTAACAGAGCTTTGCAAGTCTGTTTGAAGTTGCCAGGAAAGTGAAGTTACTCTTCTAGGTGGGGTGGACATTATAAAGGAGTCGACAAAGAAATAGATATGAGGAAGAACAGATTTGTTGAACTACTGTGACTGATCAAACACTTCTTGGGAGCATGGAACAACAGGCTGTGAGACCTAGTGACAATGCACAACAGAGATTATATTCTGCAGGAAAACTGGCAGAATCTGAGAATTAACTTTACAGCACGATGAAATTTCAGAGTAAAAATAGTACAGCACCTGTCTTTTCAGCCTCATCTTAGATATATTCCCATTGAGTTATTCAAACTGGCCTGCTCTTCCCAAATTCTAGGCCTTTCTGTAGTTTGTACACACTGCTGATAAGGGTGTTTTTCTCGCTCCTTACCTCACACATATTCATTCTGCAAGTGTCAACTTAAATGTCATTTCCTTCAAAAAGACAATTACTTCGTCTTTCCCATTGCTTCAACCCAACCTAAATTGGTTCCTCTATATTTTTATAATATCCTATATGTATTATAAAATTCTTGCCAAATTACAATTATTTGTGACCTATATATCTCTGCACAGTCCTGTAAAATCCACAAAGGCAGGAATCATGTCTGTTTTGTTCATCTCATATCCTCAGTATCTGGCATAATTCTTCTCACATGGGAGATGTTCAATGCATTTTAGGAAAGAAATGGAGGGAGGGAGGATGAGATACTCTGTATGGCACCATACAAGAAATTACAAAATAAGTTATATAGGAGCATTTGAATACAGAAAAAATAAAGAAAAATTTTGGCCTTAATATAATCACAGATGTTAACATGGAAAAAAAGTTTGTGAAACATATGGATCGTTTACATAAGGAGATAATTATTATAATTTCAAATAAAATTTAGTAACTCCAAGAAGAGGTATGACAAACACTCGTGCATTTAAGAATTGTTCTTAGCTAGTCAGTTTATGCACGTAAATTATTTTTGCTTTTGAAAATGATTGCCCCCAAAGATTCTGTCAAAAATGGTGATATTCATGCATACAAATCGAACAGAAGATATTTTGTCCTTTCTGTTTTGTTTGAAAATAAAATGTGGCACTTTCTAGGTTGTCATAGCAGGTGTTTCAAAATATATTGGTAGCCATTCCATCTCTCTTTTTCTAAAATTAGTATTAACTTTAAAACTTAAACTAGTTTTTATAACAATCCTGAAATTTAGCCTCTAAGACCTTGTGCATGAAAAGATTATATCTTATAATAAAACTTAAGGTCTAAAATACACTTCTAAAAACTGACACTATAGATGTTTTAATTATAATAATTATTTAATTATGTCTCTAGGCCATAGCTCGTTAGCAAAGGCAGCTAGAGACATTTACAGCAATATTGTCCTCACAGTTAACCAGGAAGGAATAATGAGGATGAGGTGAGGAAGAAGGCTGGGCTTCAGAAAAGAGAATTGAGCTCTAGTGCTAATGTTACCTTCCATGGCTATGCGACTTTGGGCAAAAAGAGTTCACCTCTGTGTCAGTTCTCTCAACAATAAAATAAAACAAACGGACTAGATAGAGCTCTAAGTCCCTTCCAGTTCTAAAACTTCTACATGTACTTTTCTTTTTGAAGTTTGTGATGATGATATTTTGCTATCCTGGAAGACACACTGAAGCATCACCATTCCCTGTACAGCTCTATCATTTTCAAGTCCATTTCCTTGGATAAAAACTGTGGGGTACATTTACATTTTAGGGTGCTATCCCAAAGACCCTTGGGAGAATCAAAGGGGAGTGTAGTATCTCCTGATTTATCCCCTTAATTCTCAGATGAGGTAACTGAAGCCACAGATGGTACATGCTCAGCATCACACACTCAGTGTATAGCAGACCCAGAACTGGAATCCGTGGGTGTTGGCTTCCATTCCAGCGTGATTCTCGGTACACAGCACTGCCTGGTTGTAAATGATGATGCTCCATCCCTTGCTGTGGATTCTTAATTTATTAATGTTAAATGAGTTTTAGTGCTCTAAAGCCATTTGAGTAGCAGGAATTATTATTAATGATCTTTGAAGTATGGAAAAGCATGTAATAAGTATGTAAAAAGATATTGAAATTAGTAATAATTATGAAATGCACCCTATCCACAAAATGTACACAATCCATAAAAATTAATTACCTGAAGATTATTGGGTTAAAATTATAAGTATATAATTTGTGGATTTAACACTTTTAAGTTAATCACATGAGATATTCACTAACTATTTTCATATTTCCTATTTCTGTAAATTGCCTATGTGTTGCATCTAATTATATTTATTGAAATAATTAAATTCTTTCTCTTTTTGACCTAAATTATACATATTTAAATACTATTATAAAAAGAATATATATATTTTTCTTTAGCCTGCTTTCTTGGGGTTATTTTGGCTGTGTTTTAAATTTCATTACCATATTCATCACATATTTTAATGTATTAATGGTTGCATTCAGTTTCATTTAACTTCATTATATAATTTAGATTTTTAAGTATTACAGCTTAAAATAGTGTCTATATCTTTTCTGTACATTTCCTCGTAATGCTTTCTTGTTTATTACCTTACATTTTTATCTGTCCCTATCTTAGTAAACCAAACAATATATCCCTAGTCTGGATAAATTTTAATAAAATAACTCAGAAAAATATGTTGAAATGTTTGCATTTAGTGAACATTATTAATTTTTATTATATTCCCCAAAATAATAAAAATAGCCCTCAAAAACCAAAATGCTGTTGCCTACTTTCAAAGTAACCCCGTAGAAATTTTCCTTTGAATGTAAAAGCAATTTGTGGTGATTGATAAGAATAAATTGGGCCTATTTTCTCCTGAGATGAGCTGAAATAAAAAATAAGTTAAAAGTTTTTTTTCCTGGTTTGGTTTACTTTTCTTTTGCTCATTTGTATTAACGAGTTCTTTTAATATTATTTAGTAATATTCTGTTACAAAATCATATTGGCATGTTTATACATTTATTCTCTTTTTTTTTTTTTTCGTGAGGAGATCAGCCCTGTGCTAACATCTGCCAATCTTCCTCTTTTTTTTGCTGAGGAAGACTGGCCCTGGGCTAACATCCTTGCCCATCTTCCTCCACTTTATATGGGACGCTGCTACAGCATGGCTTGCCAAGCTGTGCGTCAGTGCGCGCCTGGGATCTGCACCGGCGAACCCCCGGCCGCCACAGCAGAGTGCGTGCACTTAACCACTTGCACCACCGGGCCAGCCCCTACTCTGTCTTATTCTTAAAAGGACTTGAGGTGACTGCCATAATTTTTGGTTCCTTTACCCTTAGTGGTGAAAGTGCATAGCATAAACTCTAGAATCTATATCATGTATGGAATGTCATTTATGTATTCATCAATGATTTATTAAGCATATAATCTGTACCAACACTGAGCTAGGTGTAGAATCATTTTGAGCAAAATTGTCATAATCTTCACCTTAATTGGGGGAGGGGAGCACCAAGAAGGGGAAATAAGAGATTAAAGTATCGCATGATAATATAGTGCTCCTCTGGCACCCCACCTAGGGTGGTCCAGAAATTCTTCCAAAGAAGGTAATGTCTAAATTGAGTGTAGTGGATGCATCGTCATTACCTAGTTAATTTTGAGGTGAAAAAACATCCATGATTGTTGTAAGCAAAGAAAACAAGAAATGTAATATACTTGATGAAATAGAAGACATTTTTAGTGGCTAAAGTACAGGAGACAAGGGAGGCAGTGATGAAAAAGGACACTGGCGAGGAATACAGAGATTAATCACAAAAACTCTTGTTAGCTGACTTCTCAAAGAGTTTTAACTTTGTTATAAAGATAGTGGGAAGCCTTTCAAGTGTATAAACATAGAGGTGACACGTTCAGAATTGAGTTTGATAAGAACTCTAGTTGTCATAAGAAAAAGTTATCATGGGTGTGGGATGAGAGAAGAAAAGAGGCATTAAGACCAGTTAGAAGATTATTGAATTAATATAGGCAGGAGATGGTGAAAATGTAGACCAGGATAATGATAGTTTAGGTGAGGAGATGCTTAAGAAGTAGAGGGTCAAGCTTCAGCCAATGCAACTGTTGTCTGTGCTAAGTAGGCCTAAGTTTCAGTACAACTGTTCAGTTTGGTCAATTTAATGCCAGAAAATCAGTCAAACCTATTCTTTCTGAATGACATCACTCTGGATGACGGAAATGGCCAGCTAAAATAGCACAGATAACAAAGTACAACCAAGTAAATAGGCTGATTACATCAGGCCAATGACTACTCTTGTGAAGAGACCAGTCACATCATTTCAAATAACTAATCAGTTATATATGAACTGATTAAATTAGTACAAACGGCTATCTAGTGTATGCCATGAAGGCAAAATCTGCTTCTCATTGTCATCTTAAATTTGCTCACAGTTTTTTATTACTTTTCCTGAAAGGTATGGCCATGCCTGGTCTCTTTCCTCAAAGACAAGAAAGCTAAGTGGATGGACATGCTGTCTGGAGCAGCACAGTAGCTAGACGGGGACTAGGAATATGATGGAGGGAAAACATTTGCCAAATATTTTACTGATAGAAAATTAAAATAGGTAACCAAATAAGAGCCCAGAAGATGAACAAAGATTAGACTAGCTATTAGATAACAAGTGGGAAGTAGTAAATGAGAAAAATATATGCTACTCTTTTGCAAGATTTGGTTCTGAAAGTAAAGAGTTGTAGATCACTAGCTTGAGTAAAGGCAGGTTAAGAAGGTGATGGTTTTTGTCAATCGTGGAGATTACTTATGTTCGTGGTCTTGGGGGATAAACCAGAAGGAAATGCTGAAGAGAAAAGAATACTTGATATAATGAGTGGATTACAGTCCTGAATGAGACTGCAAAGAATAAGAGCAAGGCGTGAGAAAGATAGAGAATTAGCTATGGAGTGGAGGCTTCCACTGAGCTTGAAGGAAGGGAAGCAAGGATGGTGAGAATGAGATAAATTTAGAAGAGTGAAGGGAAGTTGAAAGACTTTATGCCTCATGCCACTGGTGGAGACTATATAAACACTACCCATCTCAACAAATTAACTACTTGTACTAAAGTTCGGTAGGAGTCAGAGACTCATTATACAAGAGTGGCATTGTCTTCCGGTGAATATTGTGGCTTTTCTGCTATTGGTAGCAAGGGGAGAAACAAATAATTTTAGAAGCTATTACAAAGTGTTTTTGAAAGAAGAGGGATAAAATAAGAAATAATTTTGGAGTACCTATTATGTGTTATTTTCTGTTTACAAAATGTTATTAAGTAATATATTAGCTGATAGAAAAACAAAGATAGGTTACATGAATTAATCCAAACTGCCTTCACCCCCACAAATTATAGGATATCCAAAGGGTCACAGATGACGATAGTATATGCTTCAATTTAATCTCTGTTAGCATTAATGGTCCAGCTTGGTGTGAAAATGTGAAACAATCAGTCAGTACCATTTTTCCATCAAGAGAATGAGGACTTAAAACTAAGAAAATAGATATTGGAATTGGATCAGGTGGGCCAGAAAGTATGGAGGGAAGGAACATAAGCTGCTACTAGAGAATGGCTGAAGTGAACAAACTTGGAGGACTTGATTGTACAAGAAGGAAAATAAAGCCATAAAGTATGCGGTAATATCCATAGGGATGCCAACTAGATTTAGTAGGAATGACAAAAATATAGGCAGTAGAAAAGAAATATCCAAAAGAAAAAAAAAATACACCTAATTCTTATAAATCAATCCAAAAAAGTGGAGATGTTATTTGTTTACATCATAACAAGGAGAAATTTATGGCTCACATTGCTATCTACACAAATGACAAGGAAAATAACTGGAAATCAAATTGATGTCCTTTGTGCTCAGCCTAGATTTAATACCATCTCCCTTCACTCATCTTGTGTACCCATTCCCAGCTTCTAATAGTTCTCACTTTATATCTTCTTCTGACCACTAACCTTGACTACTGGAACCAGTTTTCTTCACCATATGGATAACAACATAGTGCTAACAAAACAAGAAATTAGGCAGAAAATAAACTTGCCAAAAATTCCCAAAGAGACAGGAGAATGACCTCAAAGGCAGCAGGTGATAATCAACATAAATGTGAAAAGGGTAACTGAACTTGATTTATTCATTCCGTAATTATTTATTTGTTTCTACTGTGTGTTAAGCACTGTTCTAGGCCAGAGATCAGCCAAAGACATCTGACTGTGCCAGAAGGCAAAGAAACTCTTGGAGACTAATGAGTATTGTCAAAAGGATACAGGAGCCAACAGGAAGTGGCTCCCATTGGCTAAAGGTAGGAAAATTTAAGCATCAAAAAAGAATAATGAATGTAATTGATTGTAACAAATTGAATATGGCGAAAGGCATTGGTCTTGATACTCAACCAGAAAGAGGAAGGCCCCTTTCACTCTCTCAAATACAACAACAATAGCAATGATAACAACTCCTTCTATAGTGGGGGAAATAAGTAGGCATCAGTTTCTTTCTTGGTAATTAACAATTGAAATGAAATGATTAGATATTTATTCTGCTTTTTCTTTACAAACTCTATTTTACTGTAGCCTGTCTTAGTTCAGGTTGCTGTAACATATTACCATAGACTAGACTAGATGGCTTGAACAACATTTATTTCTCACAGTTCTGGAGTCTGTGAAGCCCAAGATCAAAGTGCTAGCAAATCTAGTGAGGTCTGGTGAGGGTCTGTTTCCTGATTTGCTAATGGCGGTCTTTTCCTTGTAGCCTCACATGGTGGAGAACGGAAAGCTAGTTCTCCGGCCTCTTCTTCTTCTTTTTTCTTATTGAGGTAACCTTGGTTTATAACATTATATAAATTTCAGGAGTACATCATTACATTTTGATTTCTGTACATATTACATCATGTTCACCACCCAAAGACTAATTACAATTTATCACCCCACACATGTGCCTAATCACTGTTTTGGCCTCCTCCCTCCCGCCTTCCCCTCTGGTAACCACAAATCCAATCTCTGTATCTATGTGATTGTTTATTGTTGTTTTTGTCTTCTACATATGAGTGAGATCATATGGTATTTGACTTTTTCCCTCTGACTTATTTCGCTTAGCATAATACCCTCAATGTCCATCCACGTTGTCACAAATGGCTAGATTTGTTCTTATGGCTGAGTAGCATTCCATTGTGTGTATATACCACATCTTCTTCATCCATTTGTCCCCAGTGGGCACTTAGGTTGCTTCCAAGTCTTGATTATTGTGAACAATGCTGCAATGAACACAGGGGAGCATGTAGCTTTATCCATTGGTGTTTTCATGTTCTTTGGATAAATATCCAGCAGTGGAATAGCTGGATCGCATGGTAGTTTTATTCTTAATTTTTTGAAGAATCTCCATACTGTTTTCCATAATTTTTTGAGGCATCTCCATACTGTTTTCCATAGTGGCTACAACAGTTTGTGCTCCCACCAGCAGTGTATGAGAGTTCCCTTCTCTCCACATCCTCTCCAACACTTGTTTCCTGTCTTGTTAATTATAGCCATTCTGACGGGTATAAGGTGATATCTCATTGTAGTTTTGATTTGTATTTCCCTCATAGTTAATGATGTTGAACCTCTTTTCATGTGCTTGTTGGCTATCTGTATATCTTGTTTGGAGAAATATCTGTTCAGGTCTTTTTCCCCTTTTTTAATTGGATTGGTGGTTTTTTTATTGTTGAGATGAATGAGTTCTTTATATGTTTTGGAGATTAACCCCTTATCAGATATATGGTTTGCAAACACCTTCTCCCAATTGTTAGGTTGTCTTTTCATTTTGTTGATGGTTTCCTTTGCTGTGCAGAAGATTTTTAGTTTGATGTAGTCCCATTTGTTTATTTTTTCTGTTGTTTTCCTTGTCAGGTCAGACATGGTACTTGAAAATATGTTGCTAAGACTGATGTCAAAGAGTGTACTGCCTATGTTTTCTTCTAGAAGTTTCATGGTTTCACGTCTTACATTCAAGTCTTTAATCCATTTTGAGTTAATTTTTGTGTAGAGTGTAAGATAATGGTCTACTTTCATCTTTTTACATCTGGCTATCTAGTTCTCTCAACACCATTTGTTGTAGAGACTTTCCTTTCTCCATTGTATGTTCTTGCCTCCCTTGTTGAAAATTAGCTGTCCGTAGATGTGTGGGTTTATTTCTGGGCTCTTGATTCTATTCCATCTATCTGTGTGTCTGTTTTTGTGCCAGGACCATGCTGTTTTGGTTACTATGGCTTTGTAGTATATTTTGAAATCAGGGAGTGTGATACCTTCAGTTTTGTTCTTTTTTCTCAGGATTCCTTTGGCTATTCGGAGTGTTTCGTTGTTCCACATAAATTTTAGGATTCTTTGTTCTATTTCTGTGAAAAATATTGTTGGAACTTTGATAGGGATTGCATTGAATCTATAGATTCCTTTAGGAAGTATGGACATTTTGATTATGTTAATCCTTCCAATCCAAGAGCACTGGATATCTTTCCGTTTCTTTGTGTCTTCTTCAATTCCTTTCAACAATGTTTTATAGTTTTCATTGTACAGGTCTTTCCCTTGTTTGGTTAAGTTTATTCCTAAGTATCTTATTCTTTTTGTTACAGTTGTAAATAGGATCATATTCTTAATTTTTCTTTCTACTACTTAACTATTAGTGTATAGAAATGCAATTGATTTTCGTATATTGATTATGTATCCTGCAACTTTACCATCATCATTTATTATTTCTAAAAGTTTTTTGGTGGACTCTTTAGAGTTTTCTATATATAAAATCATGTCATCTGCAAATAGTGACAGTTTCACTTCTTCCTTTCCAATTTGGATCCCTTTTATTTCTTTTTCTTGTCTGATTTGTCTGACTAGGACTTCCAATACTATGTTAAATAGGGGTGTTGAAAGTGGGCACCCTTGTCTGGTTCCTGTTCTTAGGGAGATAGCTTTCAGTTTTTCACCATTGAGGGTGATATTAACTGTGGATTTGTCATATATGGCCTATATTATGTTGAGGTACTTTGCTTCTATACCCATTTTATTCAGATTTTTAATAATAAATGGATGCTGTATCTTGTCAAGTGCTTTCTCTGCATCTATTGAGATTATCATATGATTTTTTTCGTCATTTTGTTAATGTGGCATCTCATGTTGATTGATTTGTGGATGTTGAACCATCCCTGCATCCCTAAAATAAATTCCACTCAATCACGGTGTATGATCTTTTTAATGTATTGTTGCATTAATTTCTTAGTATTTTGTTGAGGATTTTTGCATCAATGTTCATCAGTGATATTGGCCTGTAATTTTCTTTTTTTGTGTTGTCCTTGTCTGGTTTTGGTATCAGAGTAATGATGGCTTTGTAGAATGAGTTAGGGAGCTTCCCCTCCTCTTCAATTTTTTGGAAGAGTTTGAGATAGATAGATATTAAGTCTTTGAATGTTTTGTAGAATTCACCAGGGAAGCCGTCCGGTCTTGGACTTTTATTTTGGGGGAGGTTTTTTGATTACTGTTTCGATCTCCTTATTGGTGATTGGTCTATTAAAATTCTCTATTTCTTCTTGATTCAGTTTTGAAAGGTTGTATGATTCTAAGAATTTATCCATTTCTTCTGGATTATCCAATTTGTTGACATACAGCTTTTCATAGTATTCTCTTATAATCTTTTGTATTTCTGAGATGTCCGTTTTAATTTCTCCTCTTTCACTTCTGATTTTATTTATTTGAGCTTTCTCTCTTTTTTCTTGGTGAGTCTAGCCAAAGGTTTGTCAATTTTATTTATCTTTTCAAAGAACCAGCTCCTGGTTTCATTGATTTTTTTCTTTTTTCTTTTTTTTTTTTAGTCCATATTTCATTTATTTCTGCTCTGATTTTCATTATTTCCCTCCTTCTACGGATTTGGGGCTTTGTTTGTTCTTCTTTTTCCAGTTCCTTTAGGTGCACTGTTAGATTATTTATTTGAGATTTTTTTTGTTTGTTGAGGTAGGCCTGTATTGCTATAAACTTTCCTCTTAGAACTGATTTTGCTGTATCCCATAAATTCTGGCATGCTCTATTTTCATATTCATTTGTCTCCTGGTATTTCTTGATTTCTCCTTTGATTTCTCCATTGACCCAATCATTGTTCAGTAGCATTTTATTTAACTTCCACATATTTGTGGCTTTTTTGATGTTCTTCCTGTAGTTGATTTCTAGTTTCATACCGTTGTGTTCAGAAAAGATGCTTGGTATTATTTCCATCTTCTTAAATTTATTGAAACTTGTTTTGTGGCCTAAAATGTGATCAATCCTAGAGAATGTTCCATGTACATTTGAAAAGAATGTGCATTTTTGGTTTTTGGATGCAATGTTCTATATATATCTACTAAATCCATCTGGTCTAGTGTGTCATTTAAGGCCAATGTTCCCTTATTGCTCTTCCATTTGGATGATCTGTCCATTGGTGTAAATGAAGCGTTCAAGTCCCCTACTATTATTATGTTTCTGTCTATTTTTCCTTTTGTGTCTGTTAACAATTGCTTCATATATTTAGGTGCTCCTATATTGTGTGCATAGATATTTAGAAGTGTTATATCCTCTTGTTGGGTTGTTCCCTTGATCATTATGTAGTGCCCTTCTTTTTCTCTTGTTATGGTTTTTATTTTAAAGTCTATTTCGTCTGATATAAGTATTGCTATCCCTGTTTTCTTTTCATTGTCATTTGCATGGAGTATCTTTTTCTATACCTTCACTTTCAGTTTGTGTGTGTCTTTAGGTCTGATGTGTGTCTCTTGTATGCAGCATATATATGGGTCTTGTTTTTTTATCCAATCAGTCAGCCACCCTATGCCTTTTGATTATCGCATTTAGTCCATTAACATTTAAGGTAGCTATTGATAAATGTGTACTTATTGCCATTTTTTAACTTTTTTCTGGGTGTTTTAGTAGTTCTTCTCTGTTCCTTTCTTCTTCTCTTGCTCTCTTCCCTTGTGGTTTGATGGCTTTCTTTAGTATTATGTTTGGGTTCCTTTCTCTTAATTTTTTGTGTACTTATTATAGGCTTCTGGTTTGTGATTACCATAAGGCTCATGTATAATAACCTACATATATAGCAATCTATATTAAGTTGATGGTCTCTTTAGTTTGACCTCTTTCTAAAAGCTCTACTCTTTTACTTCCCTCCTTCCATATTTTATGTTTTTGATATCATATCTAACTTCTATTTTGTGTGTTTCTATCTGTTACCCCCTTATCATGGAAACAGGTAATTTTTTCCTATTTGTGGTCTTCTCTTTCCCCCTTAAATAAATCCTTGTAGCATTTCTTGTAGGACTGGTTTCTTGGTGATAAACTCTTTTAATTTTTGCTTGTCTGGGAGACTCTTTGTCTCTCCTTCCATTCTGAATGATAATATTGTCTGGCCTCTTCCTATAAGGGCACTAGTCCCATTCATGAGGGTTCCACCCTCATGACCTAATCACCTCCCAAAGGCCCCATTTCCAAATATCATCACATTGGGCATTAGATTTCAGCATATGACTTTGGGAGGACATAAACTTTCAGACCATAACATAGCCAACTAGTTCTAGTTTCCTTAATTGATGAAGGACAACTTTTCTTTTCATGGGACTTAATATAAATGTGGAAGAAATTACAGAATCAGAAAACAATTGTTTTGTTACTCCTAATGAAACAGCTGATTAAGGCATTAATCATCAATTCATTAAAATACTAGGTGGAAGGTTAATTGAGATCTTCACATGGAGCAGATAGATTGTCACCAACTAAGCCCCTGTGATGTTGCTATCACTAAAAATGAGGCTAAAAGTTAGGCAGAGGCCTATCTCTCTATCTTACATGTGTTAGACAGAGTGTGGCATCACTAAAAAACAGGGCAACCAAACACTGTTTTTAATGTGATGCAATAAAAAGCACGCAACAAGAGTTGTGAAATTGTCTTGCCAAAAGTTTATTTGAATCTATTCAAGTCTCTAGAGCTAATCTCCACCTACTGGAAATGAAGAGAATAGAGGAACATTAAACAAAACCCAAAGGAAGTAAGCAGACTAATCTAGAATGTGGATCATTCATCTACATTCTTCAGGACAGATAAGAGTACTCTAGAGACATAAAACAAAACTAAAGTAAATATAATGTGTGGACCTTGCTTGGAACTTTACTGAGGCAAACTACAAAAAAAAAAAAAAAATTAGCACAAATGAAGAAATTTAATTAATTAATGGGTTAATTAATTATAGAATGGGTGTAAAATGATAATAGATAATGTGTTAATTTATGTGTTATAATAATATAATAGTTATGTAAGAAAATGTCTATATTTTTTTGAGATTCACACTGAGCTAGATAACGGTGATATGCTGTGTATAATTTCTTTTAAAATTCTTCAGCAAAGAAAAGCAGAAAAAAAAAAAAAACTTAGATGAAGCAGATACAGCAAATCTTGATATAAGTGATTTCTCTATAGGTGTTATAGTATTCCCATTACTTTCGTGTACATTTGAAAATATCCATAATATTTTTTAAAGCTGTTGCAAAAATCCAGGTGAGAAATGAATACAGCTTGAACATGAGTAGTTGTAATAGAAAGTGGGTAGATTTAGAAAATACTTACCAGATAGTCAACAGAGTTGCTGAAGGAATTGATAGTTGAGAATAGTGGAGGTGAGACAGTGAAACTGAAGAGCTGGAGTTTTTGGATACCAAATATAGATGGATATATAAATACCAATTGAAGAACAATGGTTTAAAGAAAGCGGTACCCGGTATCCAAAAGGACACTGACTTAAACTCTATCCCCTAGCGCATAGGGCATAGGAGACTAAGCAGCTTCTCCTCCTTCTACCCAGCCTCAGCCACTGCCATGGCTTCATTCCTCACTCATCCATGAGCAGGTCTCAGATCTACCATATCTGTGCGAATTCCAGGCTACTTCCTGACAGCACCAATTAGATCACTCATGGAACTCTCAAGCTTGACCTATCAGAAACGGGTGTATTACTTTTTCTACTCTCCATCCTGACCCAAATATGTTCATCCTCCTGTGTTCCCTGTTAATGACTTAATCATCTACCCAGTTATTCAACATGGAAACCCAAGTTGATCTTTTCTCTTTCCTCTCCCTGACTTCTCCCATACCTAGTCTGTCACAATGTCCCTCCAAAACATCTCTGACATTTATCCTCTCTCTTCTACTCCCACTGCTTTTACCATAGTTGATTTCTTCATTGTCTCACTATGTTGAGAAGGCTTTTAAACATCTTGTTTATTTCTGTCACTCCTTTCCCACATAATTCAGACTTCTCTTTCCAAAATTTCCCATATAAAGTCAATTAGAATCCAGCGTGCCTTTCCAACCTCATCTTTTGCTGCACTTGCCATGTGCAGTAGGTTCTACCCATGTGTTCCACTCAACCAGTCCCAGAAGACAATATGCTCCTTTCTTCCCCTGGACCTTTGCTTAAGCTCTCTTTTTATTCCATTCCTCTCTAGTAATTTGTAATCATCTTCCAAGCCCTTTATGAATCGTTGTTGATCCCACTATGCACTCCCAGCCAGAAGACCAATTCAGCCGTCCCCTCTCTATTTCTGCAGAAGTCTCAGTTGAAGCGCTACCATCTTCTACTGCTGAGTTAGCTGAGTCCATGTCTCTCTCTCCTTCTATACTGTGGACAAATGAAAGACAAAGTGCTTTCTTAGCCATTTTTATTGCTTTGTCACTCAATGTGAGACAAATATTAAATGTTCAATGCCTGTTGCTTGAATGATATTTTAATCTATGTTTTCTCTTGAAAATGTCTGATGAGTTATGATTGGTGACCTAAAGTTGAAATGTGGATAAATTTTCCTCCTTTTACCTTATTTAATTAAATAAATACGTGGCTTAGTCAATAGGTACTGAAATAAAACAAGGCTAACTGCACTTCATAGTGCTCACTTGAGACTCCTGTCTTGATCTCTTTTCAAACTTGTGAAACAGATGCTTTCTCAATTGATTCTTTTACTAGTGTAATTCTCCTTTCTGTACTTCTGCCTAAATTTGCTTGCGCACGTGTCTGGTAGGAGAGATTACATGAGCAGTGTGTCTTCTCTCTGTTTGGGAAGTTCGTAGGTCAGTAGCAATATTATGTAGGTGAGGGCAGGTGGTTGTGTACCTTCTTGTAAGTCCTGGCCCAAGGTGACTGTTCACTGAGCAGTTAGGAACAAGACATTAATATTAGGTTCTACACAAAAGAAAGCAGGGATACTGATTTTAACCCTGTCCACACAGAAGTCAAATTGTATCTCAACACTTCAGAGAAAAACACAATATTTCTCAGAATTTAGCTCAAGTTACCATTTCTGAGGAAACCACTTTTGACAGATTTCATAGATTTTCTTTTCTATTCATGCTTAGCTATGGTGTCCAGGCTTGGGGGGCTCTTTTCAGGTATCTCTATTATTTCAGGGCAGCAGAACTGGAAAGATACCATGAGCCTGCATGCCAGTATGAGCTTTATCCCTAAGTCTAATCTGAATCATGTCCAGATGTTATTGCTTACTTGAAAGATACAGGGAAATAGACTCTTGTTCCTTTGCCTTCTCACTTACAGATCTGTAGTGGCAGTTAAATAGGGAAGAGAGGGACGCTATGGGAGGGTAAGAAACATGGAAGAGAAATAGTCACTAACTGCTTTTGATCTTTATCGTGATGATGATGGAAGGATGAAAAATCTAACATATTCAAAAATCTCAAGCATGTAGAAATCCCTACAAGAACTTTCTTATGTATAGCTGAAATGTGCATTACCTGTGTCACGTAGAATTACATTATGGGTTTTACCCATTCTGCTGGGTTGTTTCTTCTTCCTTGACTGTCATTCCTTGTGCAACCAAAGAGGAATAATAAAATGGACAATATGATATGGATTTATTTGGTATTGAATCTGATGTGTTTTACATTTTCTCTTAGACCATCCAAGTCAGTTCCTTAAGAACTACGGAAGTATCCCAAAAGTATGGATCATTGTATACATAATAACAATTAAAAATTAAACTTATCAAAGATGGTTATTCAGATTCACTGACAGTTCCACATTAATTGTTGCTAAAGTCACTGTTTGTAAAGAACAAAGGAGCTTGCAAATTATCTTCAGTCTTTTTGTTAAACAATGGAGTATTTTTCTTTTCTGTTTCCAATCTAAGAAGATCAAGACGCAGGTGACTCGCATTAATGATTTCAGTTTTTTCAGAACAGAAAAAAGCCCAGTTTTTTATCCAACTGCCTTCATAAGCAAATGATTAGAAAGGAATATAAAGTAATGAAGATGCTCTGAGGAAATGTCAAGTTGGGGAATATATTTTCTTGAATATGTTCTGGAAGAAGCTGAATGGGTAAAGAATGCAGCACTTAAAACATGACTGTTAAAAAAAGACCAGACAAGTATGCTTAAAAATGAAAATAGTTGATTACACCTGGTGGTAAATTTTTGGATGATTTTTTAACTTCATAGAACAATATTTCTAAAATAACCAATTATAAAGAAAATTGCTTAAAATTTGTATAGTCCTACCTTTATAAAACTTGAAATTTTTGGTACTTCACAAAGAATGAAGCTGTAATCACATTCCTGGGCATTTGTAATATCTTTGTGGATGACAAGAGTTGACTCATAAACATACTAATACGTTGAATCCCTTGGGAAGTGGTAGTTTGTGGAACTCGCACCCTTACTCTAAACAGATAATCCAAAGTGATCCTTAGTTGTGTTTATGTGGCAAATTTAGAAATGTCATTAAAGATGGACAATGGCCAAGTGAATTATTTGCAACTTTCTCCTAAGAGCACGTTAAAGAATAGAAAGCACACTAAGAAAAGAAATCCCACTGGTACATTTTAGTACTGGAATCTAGTACCAGGGTGTTTTGCTCCAAGCTTAATCTCCAAGGAGTGGCAGAATATTTCAAAAAGACTTTGCTAACTTGTGGCTTTCGTCTCTAAATTTCCTTTAGCTCTTTTTAAATGCAGTCTTTGGGTGTGTTTGCATGTATTATCTACAGCTATTTACTTTGGCATCTTGCAAAATGTCCCAGTGGAAGAGTGGCTCCTTCATCCTGCTTGTGTGTGCTTTACTACCGAGGCCTTTGCAGGAAGTCGGTTGTCAGTCTCTCATAGAAGATCCTGTTAGAGCAATAAAACTATGAGAGGACAAGTTATTTTCTCCCACCCCTCACACTTAGGTAACATTAGCCTACATTTTAGAAGCTGCCAGATCTCTTTTTAGAGTTTCAAGACCTTTTATTTTAAATTAAATACAGAACGCCTGCAAATATTGTTGATAGCAATGTTCTTTCTCTATTAAAAACTGATTTGCTGGAATTGTTTTCAAGTTTTTAACAGAAGGATTTTATACAAAATTTTCAGTTGCCATGCAATCTTAAAAGAATTAGAGATAATTTTATATGTATTTTTATTTCAATAACATCAAGAACATATTTCATTCATAGAAAGCTCTAGTACTGATTTGTGACTAAATAGAATAAACTAAGGTCTACAAAAACTATGAAATTATTTTATATGCATTTTCATCACTTTTTTTGTCAGTAACTATCAAATGTGGTGTATAAAATTATGTGTTTACAAAAAATTGAGTTTAAAAAAGGGGTTTATAGTCAAAATAACATACCTATGAAGAGTGGTTGCCAAAATTAAACACTAATATATACACATATGTTTAAAAATAGGAAAGGATTAGCCTCTGTGAACTTCTGTCATCAATTGTGTTGGGAATTGGGCCAAATTCTCTCTTCGTGCATGAACAGTTCATATTCAGATACATAGGGACTGCTCCTTAGAATTGTAGGTCGTAATTTATCCCACTACCTACAAGCAGCACTGTTTATAAAAGCAGTCCTGTAGAAGGGCTGTTTCTTGTATTCCAGAGAAGTAAACATTGGTGTAATTTTAAAATTACAGCTATTGAGGTTCACAGACTGAAATTGTAAACACAAGTTTGCCTCACTCACGTTGGTTGTTAAAGATTCATAATCCTCTAGCTTCCCTACATGGTAAGAAATTTTGTTGGAATGTGGAGAAAAAAAAATGTTGGAAGGTTTAAAAATATTTTTATTTTTTCAAATGAGCTATTACTTTCCTTACATGACTATTTAACTTTTATTTTGAGACATTGGAAAATTCTTAAATTTTTTTTATAACAGTATAGCAATGGATTCTCTTAAAAACTACATAAACTTCCCTACTATTAATAAAATAATAATAATAGCTATTATTAAGTGAGTGCTTATCACGTACTAGGAAATGTTCCAAGAATTTTACTTGCAATATTTTGTTAAATATTGGCCAGTTGTTCACTAGACAAGTTGTAGGGAGGCAGTATATAAATTATAAAGCATCTACATGAATGAATTGCCTGAGCATCCAAACTTCAGGATGGTTCTAATTGTTCTTTAGATTGTTAAATTGTATAACAATAAATGATGACCATATACCCTGGATTTTCTGGGATAGGACTAAATTCATATATTAGCTCTCATTTTACAATCCAGTTTAAGAGTGTAGAATATTCCAGGCTTAGAATACTGGTCTAGATTTCTCCTTTTTAAAGAAGATTCCCATAATTAAGGCCAGAAAAGTAGAAGTGACTATTTTGAGATAAGGATAAAATTCCAAGTAACCTTAAAGCTTCTTAGGATTTCTGGGATCAGGAATTAGAGAAAATTCAAGGAGTTAGAAAAAAATCACACTAGAATTTCCAAAGCCACTAAAAATTCAAAGACCTTGCAGTCAGATGACATTTCTATAAAATGCAGAGGGACCTTAGGTGGATGCACTTTGCCTAGGATTATTATCACTGTGAACTAAGATGAATCCATATATAATGAATAGAAATCAACTGTTTTTATAATAGGAAAAATGAGTATAGTTAAAAAAAATTCAAACACTACAAAAGGTAAAAATGATGTCTCCCTGCCAACTTCAGCCATCTGTCTTTCAGTGGCAAACATGGTTTCACTTGTTTCTGTATCATTTCAGGCATTCCATACATAAAAAAATTATGACATACGAAAATGCAAAATGAGAAATGTAAATTGTTGAAAATAGCAGAATAGTATACATGCTATCTTTTGAAGCTTGTTCCAACCAGTAGATATAGTCCTTCTTTTTAATGGCTGCAAAATATTCTATTGCATGGATGTAACATAATTTATCTAACCAACGTCTGGTCATCAGACATTTGTTGGTTCTAGTTCTCTGACGTTATAAATTATGCTGCCATGATCTCCATGTAAATGTTTGGTCACTTAGCTTAGAAGCAGGATTGCAAAGTCAAGGTGCGAGCATAGTTTTATTATTCATAGATATTGCCAAATTTTTCTCCTGAGAGGTTGTAACAATTTGCATACTTATAATATACGTATAGATGTTTCTCCTCCCAATCAAGGCCAACACGAGGTGTTAAACTGTTTCCTCTTTGTCAAACCAGCAGATACTCCTATATCTTCAATTTGCATTTATTTAATCTTGAATGTTATTGAGCACCTTAAATTTAAAGAATATCTTTTCTTACATTTTTTATAACCCCTCTGATCATATCCTTTGTAAATATTGTTTCTCAATTGTAGTTTGCCGTTTTGTGATTAATTTTTGGCATGCACAAAATTGTAAACTTTGTATAGTTTAGTTAATCTCGTTTTGTGAAATCTGGAAATTGTGGTACACTCACACTGACTCATTCCAAGGAGTTTTTACTTAATTAATAAGCTTATAACTGATAGAATTTTCTTGATAAACAGTTATAAGTTTTGTGCTCAGGATAAGTTTATCATTGAGAAAGAAATTGCTAAATTCTCTTTTCCTTTGATAATTCATCCTGGGCCCCTCTTCACGTTTTCCTATCTGTCTTTTCTATTAGGAAACACAAAGTTAAGAGTTGCTCTCATTATAGCAACCATTCTTAGGCTTGGTTTTATTTAAAGTAACTTTTGATTTTTGTGCTTGTGTTTACTTCTTATATCTGTGCTTTTTAATGTTTATGTCAAATACCTTTAGATAGAGGAAGATAATAGTTATAATTTTTTACATATTTCTATCATGTATGTTAATTAATTTGATCCCCTTATTGACCAATTATTCTTATCCTTATTTTGTTACTGGAGGAAATGAATATTTGAGAATTAATGACTTTGCGAAACCATAGAGGTATGAAGTCAACCCAAATATTTTTATTTTAAATGTACTATGCTTTGTACTACATTACTCTCCTCTCTACTCTAATCAATTAAAAAATTCTTTTATCTAAGAATAACAAATGTCATGTTAAAGCTTCATGATGTACTTTAATGCTGATCACCTCAGAATGATTTTAGGATGTAAAATTATTCGGAATATGCATAGGACAGAAAGGACCTTGTAATAGCTCACCTTTGGGAAATTCAGCAAATAATCTACAAATATGATGCTTAATTAAAATACATTCTTTAGAATTTGAGGTAGACCCACAATCATAGTCTAGTCACATGCTTGCCAAGTAAAATAGAAATATGAATGACAACAGAGCTTGATATTCTTGGATTAATTTCCCAAGAATATAAGGTGTTATTTGTCACCATTTGGATTGATTTAGGTTTGCATTTAATATCCAATTAATGCTGACATAACTTTTATTGTAGATTTTAATTATTGAAGCCCTATAAGGCAGTTAAGCATATTAATTTCCCCCAAGGCATTCATTATGGCTTTTAGACAATAGCTCTCCTTCAATTCCCCCTTTAAGATACTTCTTCTTCTTTTTTGATATCCTATGCCAAATGTGATCCCAACTGGAGGGCACAAACTTCAGTTCTTTGGTAGTTAAACATCTTTCACTGCATCTCCATGTCTCTATTAACTCCAAGCATGTGTGACAGAATTGGTCCCCTTTTTGGATCATGCCACATTCCCACTCAGTCTTAGAAATTGACTTCAGCTGGATTTTTTTTTTTTCATTTTACAAAAATAAGGAATCTAACAAAATAATCTTTAAGTCCCTTTCAGCTCTAAAATTCTATAACCCTGTGATTCATCCCTCAAGAAAATCTAGGTGTATTTGAGAAAGTAATTGGACTTCAACCTGAAAGTAATCTTGGATTTTTACCAAAGATATGTTTTAAAATTTTTCTGTGCAAGATAGATTGACTTTACAATTAGTATGAATTTTTACATAGCTTTGAAAATTTCTCACTTATAGCTTAGGAAACAAAGCCACTTGATTATAACACACACACACAACACTTGAAAATGCACTTTCTCCAAAAGGGTGATCAGGCAATTTGTCACCATCTCCATCCATATCTGCCCCCCTGATCAGTTCACATTTTCATGCTTACCCTATCTCTCATTTATAATCCACATTTCTTTTTCCCCCAACTTACTAAAATTAATGTCTACTTATCATCTAGAGTTCAAGCTTCTAAAATAATACAAATATTTCCTTTTGAAGGATAAATACAAGAAAATTGTTCTGCAAACATAACCACAATTTATCATTGAAAAGATATATCATTCATGCCCAAACACATTACATACTAAACTTACTCCTCAATGACTCTATTACATAAATGTATTTGGTCTCATAATATTTTTTTTGTTAATCTGATAGCCTTTATAAAGAACTACTATTGTGTGTTATACATGTCAGAATCAAAGATTAGGTTGCACTGGATTCTATAAATTCTTAGACTCCTGAATGTCTTGTGTACATAATAATGCACATAGGCATTGCTCTGATTTAAGAAGCAGTGTGACTCAACTATGCATGGTAGGAATTGATAGTAACCAAAAAATAAAGAATTTTTTTGTTCTTTAGTTACTACACATGAATATAGAAAAATCATCTCATGGTGACCAATATTAGACTCTTTAATCACAAAACATATGAAAAGCACAAAAAGCTTTCTTGATTTTGAGCATACACTATGGTTATAATTACACGTTATTACATATAGCACTAAACAAAATACAAAAATGTATCCAAAACGTAGAGTATTCTTAGGCTATTTTTAAAAAGCTGTCTGTAAAATTTGTATATTATTTTCTTTTTCTTTTTTCCCCCTTGGTTTCAGGTGCAAAGAGAGTGCTGAATTAACATCCTTCTATTTTGTTGGCTCACTATCATCATTGGTCTAAGAAAAGTTCCTCTATTGATCAAATTATTACCTACTCCTCTACCCTCCAAAGACCACCATTCTAATGTGTTTATGCATACACTTTCCTTTCTTTATGTCTTTGTAAAATAGTTTTTGTATACATAGAATATCTTAAATTTACATAAATAATATTTTACTTTATTGCTTATTCTATTTTATTTATTTATTTTGTTGTTTGTCCCTTAGCTTTATTTTTTCTATTTATTTATTTGGATGTTTTTTGAGGTGTTAATGTTCAATGTTAGTGTTTAATGTTATGATTTAATATATGTATACATTTTGAAATGATTACTACAACCAAGTTAATTAACTTCCTTCACCTCACATAGCTATCATTTTTGTGTGTGTGTGGTGAGAACACTTAAGATCTACTCTCTTTGTAAATTTCAAGTGTAGGATACAGTATTATTAACTGCATTCACCATGCTGTACATTAGATCCCTAGAATCCATTCACCTTATAGCCGAAAATTTGTACCCTTTGATCAACATCTCTCCATCTCTCCCACTCCCTGCCCCTAGCAACCACCATTTTACTCTCTGGTTCATTGAGTTCGACTTTTTTATATTCCACATATAAGTGAGATCATACAGTATTTGTCTTTCTTTTTTTGGCTTATTTTACTTAGCATAACGGTCTCCAGGTTCATCCATGTTTGCAAATGGCAGAATTTCCTTCTTTTTCATGGTTGAATAATATCAATGGACATTAAGGTCATTTTCATATCTTGGCTGTTGTGAATAATGCTGCAATGAACATAGAAGTACAGATATCTGTTCCAGACACTGGTTTCATTTCCCTTGTATATATACCCAGAATTGGGATTGCTGGATCACATAGTAGTTCTATTTTTAATTTTTTGAGGAACTTCTATGCTGTTTTCCATAATGGAGGTACCAATTTGCATTCCAACCAACAGCATGTGAGGGTTCCCTTCTCCCCATGCCTTCACTACACTTGTTCTCTCTTGTCTTTTTGATAATAGCTATCCTAACAGGCATGGGGTGATATCTCGTTGTTTTGATTTACACTTCCCTGATGATTAGTGATGTTGAGTACCTTTTCATATACCTACTGGCTATTTGTACGTTCTCTCTAAAAAAAGTGTCTATTCTGGTCCTTTGTCCATTTTTAATCGGGTTATTTGTTTTTTTACTATTGAGTTGTATGAGTTCCTTATAAATTTGGATATTAATCTCTTATCAGATATACAGTTTGCAAATATTTTCTCCCATTCCATAGGTTCCCTTTTAGCTTTGTTGATGGTTTCTTTTGCTGTACAGAAACTTTTTGGTTTGATATAATCCTACTTGTTTATGTTTGCTTTTGTTGCCTTTGCTTTTGATGTCACACCCAAAAAATCGTTTCCAAGACCAATGTCAAGGCCTGTTTCCAAGTCTGTAGCCAGAACCACAATTGGCAAGTCTGCTACCTGGGCATTGGCCTGCCTTCTCAAAATGGCTGTCCTTGGTTTGGGGCTCCACCAGAGTTTTGCAATCTCCTACTGGGTCCCAAAGCTCTCACAAAGGCACTTTTGTCTGTGCATGGCTTCCAAAGTATTGTTGATGAGGAGGATACGAACAGGGAACCTCCTATTCACCATCTTGCTGATGTCACTCCTGCTTATTCTATTTCTTCCTTTCTCTACTCACCACTATGATAGTAAGTTCTCTACATTGCTGCATGTGCATCTTGTTAGTTGCTTATCCATCCTCTTAGCAGTAGACATTTACAATATGTCTAACTCTATACCACCAGAAAAAAAAGCTGTAATGAACATTCTTGTTCTTTAACTCCCATGGACCTGTCTGAAAATTACTCAGGGATACAGAAAATGTTGAAAAATTACTTCTGAATAAAGAGGAAAGTATTTTTAAAATATAGAGTCTATCTTGGCAAAGGACACACTAACACCCTAAAATACATGCTTAAAGCAATATAAAAGACTGTTAATCTGTTAATAGCACAAATAGCAGTCTGCTAATTCCATCTGCTTCCTGTGTGGAGAATATGTATGATGATTCTGTTGGTGTCAAAACCCATAAAGAGGAATCCTCAATAGTCTTTTGCAATAAATATGCAAGAATAAATTTTAAGAAAAAAATACAAGACTAATATGTGGAAACCTATAAAAATTTATTGAAAGAGTTCAAAGATAATAATAACAAATGGAGAATCGTAACATGGTTTTGGATGAAAAGAGGCAGTGTTTTGATACATCAATTTTCTCCAAATTTTTCTGTAAATCGACAAAAACAAATATAAAATATCTGGTGGCATAGTGGTTGGGTTCATGCACTCCACTTTGGTGGCCCCGGGTTCAAGGGTTTGGATCCCAGGCGCAGACCTAAACACCACTCATCAAGCCATGCTGTGGCAGCATCCCATACACGAAATAGAGGAAGACTGGCAACAGATGTTAGCTCACGGCCAATCCTCCTCACCAAAAAAAATATATATATATTAACTAAATACTTTGTGAATCTTGTGATGTTAATTCTAAAGTTTACTTTGGAGAGGAAATATCTAATAGTAGTCAAGAACTTATGGAAAAAGGAAAATAATGAAGGATGACTTATGCTACCAGAATTCAAATATGACAGCTGCAGTTGTAATGTAAAGCTAGGGTAATTAAAATGATAAAACATTTGTGATTAAATACAAAAGCCTATGTATCAAAATAGAAATTCTAGAAACATGCTAATGTATATATGGGAATTTAATATGATGCAGGTGTAGATGGTATTTAAAATCAATGAGGAAAGAAGAAACCTAGGAAAACTTAATATCTATTTAGACAAAAATTCATAAAATATTTAATTATTTAATCTTTTTCTTTCATTTATGCAAAGAATATTCCATATATCTTAAAGATATATATATCCTTAAATATAAATATATATATATTTTTTAGGGTATAAATTTACTAGAAGAACCTATAGACTGTTAGCTAACTATCTCGGGATGATCAGAGTTTACCTAACCAAAGTGAAGAATCCAGAAGCCATAATATAAAAGTTGGAAATAGATGCCTACAAAACATTTTGAAATAATTATAAAGGCAAAAGATGGCTTATGTAAAAGAAAGAGAAAGAAAGAGAGATTGACAGAGAAACAGATAGGAATAAATATCTGTCACAGATAAAATGAAGGCTTCATATCAGTCATAAATCTCATAATCCATCATAGGTCTCATAAATCAATAATAAGAAACAAACAACCTGATAGAAAAATGCCCAAATACATAAGTAGGCAACTCCAGAAGAATGATTCTAAAATTACAAAAAATACATAAGTACATGCTTACCTTCACTACCAATCAAGTAAAAATACATTTATTTGTTGACTATCAGATTTGCAAAGAAAAAATTTAGAATTTGATAATATGAAGAATTGTTAAGGTGTAGGGACAGAACATCTAGATTCATTTTGGGCTACAAACTCTTTATTGAAATGTATTATGTGCAATCTCTTTTGACTGCAGAAACTCTACTGACTTTTAGGGGCTAGAAATAATCACACATATGTGCGTGTGTACACACGCACATGGATGTTCTTCACAATATTGTTTGTAATATTGGAAAAAAGTGGAAACAATCTATATTGCCATCACTAATACAAAAGCTAAGAAATTATGTCATTCTATGGTATGGACTACCATGAATCTTTTCTTCCTTCAGTGAAATAGTGTTGCATGCCTAATATTGAGTTATCTTCAAGATATTTTGAAAAGTGTAATAAAGCTAGTTGCAGAACAAGTATATAATAGTATTCAATTTATGTAAAATGGACACACAACATGCTGTGTGTGTGCACACGCACATGTGTGTTTGAACATACAGAAACACTTCTAGAAGTAAATGTACCCTATTGGATAATGGTTATCTAAAGGGAAAGAATGAGATCAAGGTGGTGGCGAGGGGCATGTGTTTGGGGGAGGGGGCTTTTACTTTCTATTCTATGTATCCTTGAGAATTTTTTTAAACTTCAAGCATTCATCATATTTAATGTAATTTTTAAAGGGCAATTTAAAAAGTTATAGTTCAATGCAGTAGCTGTTTACCGTTGTTGGCATATAAAGACATCTTTTAATAGGAGAATAAACAAGACTGTTTTGGATGTTGTGTAAAGCAGATAAGATCACTCTCTCTTTTCAAATACAAGGGTTTATTTTTTTTATTTGTTGGGATGAGATTTGAGGTTCAGCTCTCAATCTGGCATTTTAGTTATTTGTTTAACCTGAATGTCCTGACTGCAGAAAAAGCTGCCTGATTGTTTCTCGGAGGGATGAGGAAAGATCAGCAACACTCCCTCTCCATCTGCATTAGAGCACAGAGCCACAGGAAGGACACCGCAGGGCAGCCAGGGGGGTCGAGAGCTTCTGTGGGCAGCAGCAGGAACTCATGCTCGTGACTTCATTGTGTTTGGTCTGAAAGAGCAGAGAGTCATCAAACTGCATGAACAGAGGGAACATTTTTATTGACCCATCTACCGGGCCAAATTAATTGAGCAATGAAACATGACAGTTCAATAGGTGAGATTATCAAAAGAAAAGTGCCCCCCTAAGGCAGAAGCCCCAGATGGGTGCCTGAGCTTTTCTGAGAAAAGTGATTGCTTCATGATAAAAATATAATTGCCCCCCATTGTGACATTGCCCTTTAATGAATCCCATCCAGCACCTAAATATGACAAATAGGAAGGGATGGTGTGCAAGAGGGTTGACAGTGACATCTGATGTTAAACCATATGAGGCTGTAGAGCTTTGAAGAAAAGCTGTCCTTTGTCTTGTAAAATCAAAGAAACCTTTCTTGGTTGCTTCAGTAGGACTTTTGATTAACACAAAACTTGAAGAATATTGCATTTTATTTTAAATAACCCAAATAAGTTAATTTAATCTCATAAAAACAATAAACCAAGAAGCTGTTTGTGTGAGGAAAAAATGCAATATTAATGGAAGGAGCTTTGCAGTTTATTTAATCATTCCTTTATTAATTGACCAAAACTTTTAGTGCTTATTAAGGGGCCAGACAAAATGATAGAAGCTGTCGTTTAAAGGATTCACAGTTCTTATTTGGTGCAGAAAATATTTTAATTTTTAATATTTAAACAGCTTAATTCTCTAATCGGATAGGATGCTTCCAGCTGGAAGGAACTGAAAGCTGAGCTCAAACCGGCTTAAGCAACAAGGGCATTTATTGACTCGCACATCTGGAAGTCCAGAGGTAGGGCAACCTTCAGGACTGATTTATTCAAATGTTTCTAGTGCCGTTTCTTTGTGATTCTCTAGACCAACACTATCCAATGGAACTTTCTGCAATAATAGAGATGTTCCGCATCAGCACAGTACAATGGTAGTCACTAGACACATGTGGCTATTGAGCGCTTGAAAAATGCTCCTGTAATTTAGGGACTGAATTTTTATTTAATTTTAGGGTTAAATTTAGATTTAAGTAATCACGTATAGCTACTGGCTATTATATTGGATAGGACAACCCAGACTATGCCGCTTGACACACTGTGTGACAGCGTCACCCATGGGCTTGTAGTGTGCAGCTAATCAGACATGAAGTCATTTAGATTAAAACAAGGAATAGTTATGAGAGTTCACCCACAACAGCAAATATCTTCTTTGTATGTTACGTTGGCTAAAATTATATAACAAAATTATAACCTGAACTGATCACTGGCAGAAAGATGATATAATCATTAGTCCTCTTGAGATCATTCCCATTACAGGAATGGGGCTGGCTTCCCCTGGGGTCCCTAGTCTGGGTGGGGATGGATGACATCTGAACAATATTGGCATTTGCGTAGCAGGAGGAAAAAGGTGTGGGATGCTGGGTGGGCAGGTAACTATATCCCTCCTCACTCTGCACTGCAGTTTGTACCGTCTAGTCAAGATGAGGCAAGTGTCTGTGTTCTGGTTTCTGCCACTGCATCATGATTAACTTTCTTATTCTGCCACTCTGCCAAAAGTTGCTGGGGAAAAATTGTCCTTAAAGCCTTCTGTCCCCATACTTGGTAGGGTTGCTAATAGTGACAGCAAGCTGCCTCTCTTCTATCTTTCTGTGGTCCAGTTGTGTTCCCTAGTAGTCAAAAAGAAAGCATCTGGGACTGAATTCACAAAAATCACTAAACCTTCATCCCAGTCTCATAAAGCTCCTGCTGCTCTGCTCTGTTTTGATATAGCCATACTTAGCTTCTTGCAGTTGTCCATCATGCTCTCTATCAGCTCGTATATTTCAAATTCATGAGATTCTCTCTGCAAGCAACTTCTTGCCATCCTCCAGATCTCGACTTAGACATCCTTTTTCCAGGAAGTTTCCCTTGATCCAGCCAGGTCTGGGCTAGGTGCCCTGTTTTTATATTCCTATAGCATTCCATTCTTCCCATACCTTAGTTCTTTTTACACTCTATTGTTTTCTCTATTTACCTGTTTTATCATCTATTCAACTAAAAGGTCTACAAGGGCACAGAGTTGATGTTGTTCACTCGAATATCCCTAATGTCTATCCCTAATATCACAGGCATGAGGCAGGCCATCAATAACTATTTTAAATCAACAAATGATACATACTGAATAAATGAATTGCTTAATAAATACACAGAGTGGGTAGCCCTACAGTCATCATATTACATCACATAATACACATCTTTCTAGTCCTAACAATTCATACATATGCGCATACACACTCATATAGAAAGCTTCAACTAGCTATGGTTGAATGGTCACCAAATTCTGAAAATATATGGTTTGCTAAATTAAAGGTGCCTTGCCAGCTTAGTTCCTAGATTTTGGTTGACCAACATTGACAAGACTCTCTTGGTTTAGAAGCTTTATTAGACTTTGATCTTTTAGAAATCTAAATAATTTCATTTGCAGCATCTGTATGCAGCACAGCAGAAGCATTTCTTTCCAGATAGCTTACCTCATGTGAAAGGCTGGAAAATCTTTGGTAAGTAGATGAGCCATTGAAGCAGATCTTGAATGAGAAGATATAAAAGTTCCAGAGTGACTCTTACACTGTTTTTATTCAATATAAGCATGATTTTTCATCTTGATTTGCTTTGCACTGACTGTAAAAACCCAATCCTTAGTCTTTCTGCATCATCAATTAAAAGCTTTAAGAAGTTAAGACACAATACAGCAAAATAAGCTGTGCCTTACTGTCGCTCATCATGCACATCTGTGGGATTTATGCAGTCTGGTATTCCCAGAAGAAGAAAACTACAACTCTTAAAGCTCTTCTTCTATAGAGAGGGAAATTCATTTCTTAACTGCAAAAGTAAGAACAAGTATTCTCCATCTTCTTATCTATATAGAACTGTAATCTTAAAGACTATTTTAGCCCTTTATTCCCATAGAAAATATGTTGGAAGCACATTGAGAACAACAGCTGAGCATCTAGGAACATAACCAAGAAAACTTATATTTGGCTATAGAGTTCAGAAAATGTACTGATGTGACAAATTTTTTCTTCCCCTTATGGAAGTCCATAGAAGAGCTACACTATGAATTTGTAGGCATTTGTTCTTGACTTATGAGACAGACATACATCCTAATGCTTAATATGGATGTAAAAAAAACTATAAGAAAAATTTTTTTTATTTTGCTAACAATTATACAACACCAGCTACAGTTTCAGCCTTAGAGAGATAATGATTAAAACATAGATTATTGGGAACCAAAAAGTGGGTACTTTATTAAAAGGTGCTAAGATTGGTTTGAATAAGATTATATAAGCTTCGCCTTTAATAGCAGAAAGGGAGACCACTGAAAACTGAAGCCTTCACTTACAAAATCCAGTGCTGCTTTATTTATAAAAGAAATAAATTATTTCTTTACTCATTCAACAAACATTTATTTGTTTATTCAACAAACATTTATTACCCAACTACAATGTTTCAGACATAGAAAGATCTCTGGACATGAGTAGACCATAATCTGGTAGAGGAAATAGCCATTAGAAAACATTATAAATTATACAATATTTAAATTATTCAATTTAATCCATATTGCTTGGTAGAGGTGTGTATCAAGTGCACATATCAGGAATGAACTGTAGTGACTAACCTTGACTTTCAAGCTGGGGAAGAGGTGGCATTTTGTTTAAGACTTGAGAGTTGTGTGAGTTTGGCAGGGGTAGGTGGAGGGAAGAAGATTCTTAAGGAAGAAGATTTGTAAAAGCATGAAGACACAAACTGCATGATATATTTAGGAAATAAAGGAGGTCTATGCAGACAGAGAAAGAAGTACTTGAAGAAAATTGCCAGAGCATGAATCTGGAAGGATACTTGGGACCAGAATGTGAAGCATTTCATATAATCCAAGAACCTTGAACTTATTCTGTAGATAATAAGGTAGGCTTTTATGCAGCATATGACTCACATAAGGTGTACATTTTAAAAGATTTTTCTGGCCAAAAGGAAGAGAAAGATATGAAGCAAAAAGAGATTGGAAAAAAAGGATGAGCAATTAGGAAGTTGCTTTGATACCATGAGGGGAAACGAGAAGCATTTGGATGAAGGTGTGCTGGGGGGACTAAGCAGGGGATGCAGACACAGGACATTTGGGAGGTGAGCAGTCTCTGTTGATTGTATGGGGTGGCGGTTGTGAAAAAGGAGTAAGAATGGTTAAGGCAACTGGCTGAGTGGTAAAGATTTCAGGCTAGATAGGAAATACAGAAAAAAGTGTAGTTAAAGAGAAAGGGAGCTTCATTTTAGACATGCTGAATCTGCCGTGTGTGTGGATTACCTCCAGATGGAGTTGCTGAATAGACTGATAACAATATTGATCTGGAGTTCAGGAAGAAGGTTAGAGCCAGAGACATAGAAACTGGAGTGATAGCTATAAAGATGAGGGTTTATTCTCTGACAGTGGATGAGATTTTCTAGAGAAAGCATAAAACGAAAAAGGAAGACCTAGAGTGCAAACTACACTTATGGAGTTCACCCAAGTAAGTAATTAAGGAATAAACAAACAAGAGTGGCTGTAGTCTCTGAGAGGACAGTTGGAATGAGTAAGGTTTGCTTGTTTTTCAAAACTAAGAGTGGAGAGAAATCTTCAGGGCTAGACGTTACCAAGAAAATAAGAGTGATTAAATAGGAAAAAAAAACAGCCCCTGGATATAGATAAAGGGAGGCCTCTAGTGACTTTAGTGCTGCTTTTTCTGTTCAGGTGATGGAGGCAGAAGCTGGAATGCAGGGAGTTAGATTGTTGATCACTGTTCTAAGAAGGTTGACAGTATAGGTAAAAGGAGAAGACAAGAGTAGGTGGCAACAGTCATGGGAATTCTCTGGATATCATTATGAGTAAAGGCAGTATACCTAATAATTAACATGAAATGTCAAACTTGAGCCAGAATATCACTTTCAGTATGGTTATTCCCTAGTTGTGTTAGCCTCTCCTTCACACCCTCCATCTGCTAATTGGAAATAAAAAATACCAAACGAACAAATACCTGCAGGCAAGCTGGTATTTAATATTTTATCATTATACTCTCTTGAATGGGCACTGTCTATAACAACGTTTAATTATGTAGTTGAAACAGTGGTATCGGGAAGTGGCCTATCAAATATACTTACCCATGATCATTAGCATCATTGTCACAGTTATAACATGAAATAGAGGGAGGAAGGTTTTATTCTGAAGAGACTTCATTTTGCTTTTCCTTTTCTTCCACTAGCTGGCTACGTCATTTAATTACTGAGGACGCAACAAAAATAATGTCTGTGAGCTATGCCATAATTGCCTCCCAATCCTTTGAGAGTCAGTTATATTTTTCTCTGAAATTAAAATTGAAACTGAAATTCAAGAGAGATGGCTTATATGTCAGATCAAAGCCTTGCGGTATGTCGTTACCTTTAAAATGAAATAGTTTCTTTCCACTTGAACTCGTACATACATCTTTTAAATATTCTCTATCTGAACTTGGGTTCTAAAAGCTTATGCTATCTATGCACTTATGAATGTGGACACCTGGTCACACTGAAGATATTGGTCTGATTTAGCCTATTTTTCCAACAAGTTTCCCATGTGAGTCAGTGTAGGCCTGATGCATAGAGAAATCTTAAGCCTAGTCAAGGCAAAGACTTTAGCATAACCTGCGCTGGTAGTATAATTGTAGCTCTGAGAGCTGAAGTGGATCTTATCCATCATTTGACCCAAAATTCTGGGAATGAATTCACTTTTACTTCCTGTTATTTCTGAAGCTGAGTACTTTAAGTGGCATGTGCAAGGTTATATTTTAACTAAGAAGTGGGGACCAAAGTTAAGAATAAATTTGTTGCCAGTTAATCTGGAATCATGCCCACCACAGCTCACTATCTTGCCAATCTGTTCTCAAAACTTCATCTATTCATCCTCTTTAAGCAGCTCAGTCCCTAGGACAAGCCTACTGGAATCCTTAGCTTTGCAGAAGACTGAATCTTTGGTCTCGTGCTCTAATCCAAACCGCACATACTCTGATATTCCTAAACTTCAAAATATTGCTGTTTTTACCGAACAATAAAGTTTTAAAGAGATTTTTAGTCTTTTCCAGTTTAACATTTTTATCTGACTTAATCATTTATGGTAAGTTGGGTCTCACAGATTTTATTACATCACATAAGTAAGCCTGATGATGCAGTAATCCAATGCAAAAAAATCACTTTAGATGCATGCAAATATATTTTTATACCTGCATGACTGAGCTATTAGATATAGCAGCTATGGTATGAAGCTTCTGACATGGCTCCCAGTGATCCCTTCCTCCTAGTAGTCACACCCTTGTGTAATCTCCTTCCCTCAAGTATGGGCTGGAATGAACAGAATATGGCAAATGTGATGGACATCTCTTCTGTGATTAGGTTATAAAAGACCATGACCTCTCCCTGTATTGATGGAGCGGATGCTATATTGGAGAGGTCCATGTGGCAAGGAACTGATGGTGACCTCCGGACAATAAGGAACTGAGGCTCTCCTTCCAAAAGCCATGAGGAACTGAGCTCTGTCAACAACCACATGAGTGAGCTTGGAAGTGGTTTCTTCCTCAGTAGAGCCTTCAGATGAGACCCCAAACCTTGACTACAGCCTTGTAAAAGACTGTGAAACATAGGTCCCAACAAAGCTGTCCACAGATTTCTGACCCACAGAAACTGTGAAATAATAAATGTGGGTTGTTTATTGTTGTAACAACAATAAACAAACACATAGGGACAGAGATTGGATTGGTGGTTACCAGAGGGGAAGGGGGGAGGGAGGAGGGTGAAAGGGATAATTCGGTACATGTGTGTGGTGATGGGTTGTAATTAGTATTTTGGTGGTGAACATGATGTAATCTATGCAGAAATAGAAGTATAATGATGTACAGCTGAAATTTTTACAATGTTATAAGCCAATGTTACTGCAAACATTAGACCCAACTTACCATAAATGATTAAGTCAGATAAACAAAAAATAAACAAAAAATTAAGAAAAAAAAATAAATGTGGGTTGTTTTAAGCTGCAAAGTTTTGGGGTAATTTATCAAACAGCAACTAACACATTAGTGTTCATCCAAATGGCAGTTATGCAAGAATATCCAAATGCCTAGTAAGAAACACAGAAGTAAGCAAGAAAGCTTTCTTAATGAAGTAACGATCCTACACTTTATTCTTTAACAATAGTCTCAGGTCTTCATCCAATTCTTATTTACTTTTACTTCAGAGACAATTCAAATATCAGAATTTTCAGATTTCACAACAAACAACAGATGCATATTAAAAAAGGAGATGGAAACTTTAAAGCACAGCCAAATCACCAGCAGTTAGATGTGACTGTGAGGAGTCCAATAGGAAAGAAGGAAAAGAAAAGATTTTGAAGCTAGATTTTAATATAAGACAATTTAATATATGGAAAAACAAAGTTTAAAATTCTTTGAAAGAACTAATATATTTGAGACATTAAAATAGCTACAATCTTAATTATAGTCTTGTCTAATTAATGAAAGTTTAAAATATAATTTAAAATAAATTCAGTATAATATATTTTTAAATAGTCTGAAAGTTAAATAAACTTTGGAAAGATTTATAACAAAAGTGTTTACATTGGCATTGAAAATAAACTATTTACTTGGAACATTGCTTTATAGAGCAATCATTTCTGAATAAAGCTAGATAAATGAAGTGTTGGTACATTTTAAAAGAATTCTGTGTTTGGAATAAGCTGTTATGTCCATCTCATGCTGGCAAGAAAATTTAAACTATCCCAGAAAGAGAAGATGACCTGCACGTGAAGACCTCCAATGAAGAGATTATAGTTTTATTGGTTACACATTCCATGCCTTAATAAACATCACTGTCAGAAAATTCTCATATCTAACATAAATCTCTTTAGTTTCACTTCAAGCTGGAATTGTTGTGTTCTCTATGTTGAACAGATGGAAGACAGTTGGTTGCTAAGCTCTGTGAAGATCCCTTAAGAGACTTGGAAACAAGTTTCATGTGTTGGAATCCTTCACATTTATTGATTCACAGCTCAGGGCTTTTAAATAATGGCTATGCCACTGCTCACTCCCATCCCAACTCTACTCCAGAGATACTCTTTACCTGACTCTCACAGTACAGAGTCTTGAAAAGGTAGAAGTCTTAATACTTGGAGAGTTGAGAAAACAGCTGTTTCTGTAAATTCCACTCATTGGGACCTATGACTCTGAAGATTCCAAACAAATGTATTTCAACTTCCACATGACACTCATTCAAATATTTGGAAATCACTCAAATCACCACTATTTTCTCCTGTAGTGTAAGTCTTACCTTTCTTCTACCAATTCATCCTATGTAACATGAACTGGAGATCCTCTCACTATTCTGATCTTTTCATCTGAACACATTATAACATTATTTCTCTGCTTTTTCAAATTCCAGTTTCTCTTTTATAAACATACAACCTTCATACTCTTTTAGTGGGCCGTGACCTTGATTGATAGTAATGATAATTTTTTGTCCTTCTGCCACTAGTCGTTTTCCAGCTTATTTTCAGAACTCGGAATTACAAAAGTGCTGAAAACCTTGTTTTTGATTTTCTAATACAAAATAGTATTATTATATGGAATATTCCTTTCAAACTGCACATCTCTACCTATGATTTTGATACCGCCAGGGTACCTGCTTTTGTTTCCTTCAGTTCATGATCACTGTGCATTAGTTTGAAATTTTTTCTCTGAATACTTGACATCAAGAGTTGAACATGATACTTTAAACATTATTTGAAGCAACATAGAGTTCAAGGGAATATTTAATTCCATTAGTGTGACAATGTATTCATCGCAGCAACCAATCAAGAAAGCTCACTGGAGTTTTGGTGTCCAGAGATTTTATTGGAGTTTCATTATGTAGGCATGGTTGATTGATTGCCCATGTGGTTGAACCCAATCTCCAGGTTGACTGATCCCAGGTGATCCAAAGCTCCCACTCTAAGTCATATTGTTGGCAGCCCCCAGGCTAAGACTGCTGGGTGTGGCCAGCCCCACCCTAAACAAAAGCACTCCTATAAGGTATGACATAGATTATTTGCTGGAAGCCAAGAGGAGAGGCAAGACCTCTCTTTGGGCAAGGCAAATTCTTTACCTATGCACTGACAATCTCTGCTTTTTAAGTGGTGTGATAGACCATTAACATTTATATAATTATTGGTATGGTTGAACTTAACTCCACTATTTTGTCATTTGCTTCCTACTTGTCCTATCTGATCTTTATTTCTCCTTTCATAACTTCCTGTATATTAACTGAGGATTTAATTTTAAGATTTCATTTTATTTCCGTCATTAGTTTATTAGCTACATCTCTTAGTTTGTTTTTATTTTTAATGGTTGCTTTAGGGTTTACAATGTACATATTTAACTATCACAGTCTAGCTTCAATATATTATACCATTTTATGTATGGTCTAAAAACATCAGGTCAGTATACATCCATTTTACTCCTCTTGGCTTTTACCAAGTTTCACACATTTGACATCAAATATGGTAGAAAACTTTTGATACATTCTTACTATCTTTGCCCTAAACAGACAATTACCTTTTAGAGGTATTATACCATGAAAAAAAATTATAGATTTACTCACTGTTTATAATTTCTGGAGATATCAATTGCTTTTTATAGTTCCAAATTTCTATCAGGTATCGTTTTCGTTTTGTCTTGAGAACTTCCTTTAAGCTTTCTTGCAATACAGGATTGCTGGTTATAAATTCAAACAACTTTTGTTTAAAAAACAGTTATTATTTGCCATCATTTTTGAAACATGCTTTCACTGGCTTAAGAATTCGAGGGTGACTTTTTCTTTCGGAGTTTTAAAGATACCATTCCACTATCTTTCAGCTTGTGTTGTTTTTGACAACAAATTTTCTATCATTTTGTTGTTGTTTTGTGAGTAAAGTATCTTTATCGCTGGCTGCTTTAAAAATTTTCTTTTTATCAATGAATTCGCTGTGATTGAGATGTAAATCATCATTATTTTCTTTAGGTTTATTCTGCTTGGAGTCCATTTGAAAAATTTTCTGCTATTTCTTCAAATATTTTTATGTACTTTACTCTCTCATTTTTCTTCTTGTGGTATGCCAATCACACATATAATATTCCACAGCTCTCTAATGCTCTGTTCAATTTTTTTCATTCTTTATTTTCTTCATATTTCATTTTAGATATTTAGTTTCTGTTGCTGTATGTTCAAGTTCCTTAATCTTTTCTTCAATAATGTCTAATATGCCCTTAATCTCATCTTGTATTTTATATATATATATATAAAAATATATAAATTCTACTTTTATTCAATTATTTCTTTTTATTTTTTGGTTTCATTTTTTGCAATCCCTTAATTTTTGACCTTTGCTTGGTCAGATTATTAAAATTTTTAAATTCTGTATATATATATATATAGATATATATATATATATCTATATATATCTATCTATCTCAGATATTATAGTTTTCATTTCCAAAGTTTGATTTGGGTCATTATTATATATTTTATATCTCTACTTCATGTTTAATCTTCCCTCTAGCTTTTTGAACATATAGAATACAGTCATAGTAACTGTTTTAATGTCCTTTTCTACCAATTTTATCTTGAGGGTAGTGTTTAGGTCTTTTTAGTTCATTTAATTTTTTTCATCCTGATGGGTTGCATTTTCCTGCTTTTTTTCATGTCTGGTAATTTTTGATTAGTTGCCAGACATTATGAATTTTATCACGTTGAATTTTGATATATTTGTATTCCCACAATATTCTTTTTTTTTTTAGGGTGGGGGGAAGATTGACCCTTCGCTAACATGTTGCCAATCTTCCTCTTTTTTCTTTTTTCTCCTCAAAGCCCCAGTACATAATTGTGTATCATAGTTGTAGAATTGTAGCTCTTTTCTGTGAGATGTTGCCTCAGCATGCCTCGATGACCCGTGAGTAACTCCGCGCCCATGATCTGAACCAGCGAACCCTAGGCTACCCAAGTGGAACATGCGAATTTAACCACTATGCCATCAGGCTGGCCCCCTACAAATATTCTTAAGCTTTGTGCTAAGATTCAGTTAAGTAACTTGGAGAAAGTTTCATTCTTTGAGACCTTGCTTTTAATTTTTGTTATATAGGCTAAGAGCAGGATTTTGACAAGGGCTAATTTTGCTGTATTACTGAGGCAAAACCCTTCTTAAAAGGCTATCTAATGCTCCAAGAATTATAAGGTTTTTCACTCTTGCTGATGGTAAAAAAAAAAAAATGATTCACATATTTGTGTTCTGGGGATTGTTGCATCTAATCCTTTCAGTAATTATTTTCCCAACTCTGATTAATTTTCCCACACAAATGAGCTTATCAGTATCGAGCTGATAGACTTGAGGGAGAACTGGAATTCTCTCTCTGAATTTCTTTTCTTTCCAGTACTCTGCTGTCAAATTCTAAATACCTTGGCCTCCTCAAACTCCCAATTCTGTCTCTTCAATTTAGGGAAACTGTCTGGTCTTGCCTGAGTTCCTCATTTCTGCATTATGGTCTGAAAATTATCTCCAGGCAGTAAACTGGGGCGCCTGGGGCAAGTGGGGCTCACCTCACGTTTTTACTGTCTCTCAGTGACCGCTGTCCTTCATTTCCAGAGGTCCAATGTCTTAAAACCATTGTCTAAAATGTATTTCTGGTTTTTTCATTATTTCAGATAAGAAGTTAAATCTGTTCCCTCTAATTCCATCTTGACCAGAAGGATAAGTCATATTTACTTTTTTTATGTTATACAAAATCATTCAAATTTCTCAGTTTTCTGCTTTATCTTTTGGAAAGAAATACTCAGTATTAGTCAATGTTTCCATGGGGTGCTAAGTATTTTTTCCTAAGTGCAATGGAGTGGATGCTTAAAGTGGTTAGTTGGCATTTCATAGTTATTATTTAATTTTTAAATATTAATTGATAATATTAATTTAAATATAACCTATGATAAATGTTGAGCAAATTAAAATTACACAGTACTTTTAAATTAACAGAGATAGGAGTAAAAGAATTTTAAAAAAGCATTAATTCCACAAAAATAAAATAACAAAGAGAAAACAAAAATAAGAAAATATAATAAGTAATAAAATCAAAATAAGATGAAATCCCATTTTTGAAGTTTTCAGAACTCATATAGTGAACTAATTTCTTCCAAAAATAATCTTCTAAATTGAATTTAAAAATTTTAATAATCTGACCAAGCAAAGGTCAAAAATTAAGGGATTGCAAAAAATGAAACCAAAAAATAAAAAGAGATAATAGAATAAAAGTAGAATTTAAGACTAAAGAGCTACATTAGACACAATTAATAAATAAATTGTAATAGTCCTAACAATTTATGCCAAAAACAATCTGTTTCATCATGCTAAAAAAATCCTTAGATTTTATAAATTATATTCAGCATGAAAGATGTTAATAAATCTCAGAATTTGACACAATAAGAGAAAAAACTAAAATGATGCAGATGCTTTGAAGATAATAATTAATTCTAATATACCCATCTATCTGTTCACCCATGTATGTATCAGTCTTTATCCATCTATTGACATAGACCATGGAGGTGCAGCTCATAATCTAGATACAGGCCATGGGGAAGTCAGAGTAGCCTTTCTGACGGTGAGCAGATAAAGCAGAGGAGAGTCTCAGGCGGGGACAGTAGCATTTGTTAAGGCACACAGTCTTAAGAAAAAAATGCCTCATTAGAGGCTGCAAGTCCAGAGCTATATCAGTATAATAGGAACATTGAATACTCTCAGGAAAAATGGTTCTGAAGAGATAGGTAAGGAGCTAGACCAGAAGGGACTTCTATGACCGCCAGATTGCTTAGATGTTTGTCTTGTTGGCCATGAGGAAACAGCATGTGTGTTGTTTACTTCATAGGCTTTGGATGCTACCTGACTTAGCTCCAAATCTGACTGATCCTTACTAGTTATATAGCCTTGTGTAACTACTTCAACTTTCTGGTCCTCAGTCCTTTCATGAGTGAAATGATAGAGTAAGAATACTTAACTTTCAGGGTTGCTGTGAGAGGTATAAGCTATGTAGGGTGGGGCATATTGCAGTTAATAATATTAACTATTTATAGTATTTATTTTATATGTAATATACATAATATATAAGTTAACTATTTATAATACTAGCTATTTTTTTTGAAGTAGGAGAGTAGTAGGTTTTTCTCTTAAAAATTGTTGCATTTTCAACTGTAAAAAACATCAGAGACAGGGGCCGGCCCGGTGGCGCAAGCGGTTAAGTGCGCGCGCTCCGCTGCGGCGGCCTGGGGTTCGCTGGTTCGGATCCCGGGCGCGCACCGACGCACTGCTTGGTAAGCCATGCTGTGGCGGCGTCCCATATAAAGTGGAGGAAGATAGGCACCGATGTTAGCCCAGGGCCGTCTTCCTCAGCAAAAAAGGAGGAGGATTGGCGGATGTTAGCTCAGGGCTGATCTCCTCACAAAAAAAAAAAAAAAAAAAAAAAAACAAAAACAAACAAATATCAGAGACAGAAGATCAATGGAGATTCTTCTGATAATCAAAGTGAGGAATTTTATGGCTCTGAAGTAGTGTTGGGGGTGATGGGACAGGGTGACTGAGTAAACGTGGGGGGGTAAAGTAGAGGGAGGATAGTAGGTTAATTCCAAGTTCTCTCCTTTGATTGATTCTCTTAAAAAGAGTTGCACTAGTAGAAGGAGGTTCTAGTAGTTGCACTAGTTGCACTAGTAGAAGGGGTAACAGTAATAGCAGCACTTATAAAGTACTTACTTGTGCAAGGAATCTAGTAATTGCTATAAAAGTGTAACTATCATTCAATCTTCGCAATCAGTGTATGTGGTAAGAGCTATTTCCATTTTACAGATAAGGAAACTGAGTCACAGAGAGATGAATTTGTCACTCAAGGTCATCCAGCTGGTAGATGGCAGAGCAAGGATTTAAACCCAGGCAGAAATGTTCTATAACAGTGCTTTGACCACTCTACTCTATTGCTTAATTATGAAAATGGTATGGAATTTGTAGAGTGGATGAGGTAACATTCTGGATCTTCGCACCAAAACATTTAAAACATTGGTTTCTGTTTTCTCATCTGTAAATTGTGATCATAGGAGTGTATAGTTTATAACTATCTTTCATTTATAAGATTTTATTAACTTAATAATGGTGAATAGACAACTCAGTAATATACAGATAGTTAGCAGCAAAGTATAATTGGGAAGATAAGATTCTAAATCAAATGATTATTTTCATATTAGGAATGAAGTGTGATGGGATATTTTTTTATTGTTGGTTTAGTTTTGTTTTATTCACAGCAAATATGACAGCACATATACAGGCAGCGTGGGGGTAAGTTTGTCTTTCTCTCCATCTCTGTTCTTTCCCTTCTTCCTTAGACCTTTCTCTGATGATATCCTGACATCACTTGAAACTATTTTCACAGCAGAAAAAAATATGGCAGTTAATAATCTCTCTTGTAGATTTTTTTTTTTTGCCACAAACACAACACATAAAATGGGTTGCATGGTTACTAAGTATAAAAAAAACTTTTCCAAAGAGCACAGGAAAATAAAATTAAAGAAACAAATACCCCACAAAATATGAATTACAAAATAAAGACCTTCATGGCTACTCTATTACCAATCTCTTTTTGTTCCTTGATATCTGTCTCTTTTCTTCACTCTTTGTGATCCATATTTGGGAAGGAAAAGTGAAGAATAAGACAGAAGAAAGGCCTCAGAGAAAAGTGAAGCTGGCTGTGAGAAGAAAAGCCAAGACGCAGAAAAGAAGGCAAACGGAAAAAGGAAAGAGAAACTGACAAAATAGGAAAGAAAGAAAATGAACAAGAAAAAATGAAAATGAATGGAGTGACAAGAGGAATACTGAGTTATGAGAAACTAAATGCTGCTAATAAATTAAAATCTTGAAAATAAGAAAATACATACACTGTTAAGGTTTTTTTCTAAAAAAAAAAAAAATAGGTGCTTTTGTAGCTATTTTATGTACCAGGTTGTGATGTTAAGAAGGATTTTAATAACATCACTTGAACACCCCAGACTGTGCACCATTAGTGCAAGAATAATTGATGAAAGTGCTGTTGTTGTCATGCCATAGTATTCATCTAAATGTATACAAGATGATTTGTTATGCAAATAGGATGTAAATTAATCCATTGTGACTTAAAGATAAGAGCCTCGGGATGACTCAGTGTTATCATATCCACCTAAGGCAGGCAGTTAGGAAACATAAAAGCAGCATTAACTACTGAGAGTGTGTTACAAATGAGGCCAAGCTGCCAAGCTGATGGTGATTTGAATGGTCTGGATGCTGTTCAAGGTGGAGCTTTTTCCCCGAATGTAATTCTATCTGTTACGTTGCATAAACCTAGAGTTAATTTATCTTTTTCCATCAAGATCCAAATCACACATAATATAATTGCCTTTGTAAGTAGACTATCCATCATGACTAATGATGCAAAGATGAACCGGATGGCCAAAGGTCTGATGCACTTATCCTTTACAGGATGAAAGAAAAGAACATCTCACTTTTTTCACAATATATAATGTCTCTAATAGATAGAAATGTTTTGAATCCTTAAAATAGCTCAGTTTTAATCAGTATACATTGGCCATCTCTAACTTACAAGTGGATTGAATTTCAGCAACATACATCAATTCAGAACATATTTTCCTACAGGAAGATGTTAAAACTGGAGATCAGGTGCCCAGGCCAGCCCACATATGCTTCCATTCCTTTAGTCCTCACATATTAAAAACACCCTTTAGGTGCCAGGCGGTATTCCATGTGCTTGGAACATAGCAGTGAACAACAGGGATGAGTTCTGGCCCACATAGAGCAATAAACAAACAAACAAAAAAACAAGTTAATATATAACATCGTCCTAAGTGCTATGAAAAAAGAAATAGCAGGCAAGGAGGATTGAAAGTGATAGGAGATACAGCTTAGACAGGTTCTGTGAGACACTAAGCAGATACTGAGGCAGAGTTTGGAGTGCAAGATGCTTATTAGTAATTAACACTACTACTACTAACGCTGAAGGAGAAAGAAGTAGAAATGGGCAGAGGAATGGATCAAATTGTGACCCAGGCCAGACAAAGCCTCAGCCAACCTGCTGGAGAACCCTTGAGTGAGTATTGCCCGTTAGAATGCCCCCACAGATTGAAAATCACCAGGCCATTTTATTTCTGTCTTACTCAGCTGAGGAATGTGGGGACAGCATGACCTTGAATGGACCATTTTCTGCAAAGCAGGCAGACCCTGAAGGAGCTGACAGCTAGAGGCTGTCTGCTGATTGTAGTCCCCAAGGCTGCGGAGCATGTTCTTCCTTGAAATGGGATCTGGTGGTACATCTTCATGGCTACCACAATAAGATAAGCAAAGAAGGTTTTTCTGAACAGAAACCTGAAAAAAAATGCGAAACTGAACTTTGCTAATGCATAAAAATGTATATTATAGGTGGAGGGAACAGCAATTGCAAACACCTGAGACAAGACCATGATTGATATCTGAGGAACAAGAAGAGTAGCCAGTGTGGCTTGAATAAAGTAAAACAGAAGAATAATACAGGAAATGGGGGTGAGGATGTAGGTAGGGCCAAGGATTACTGATACTAATTAAGTGTGATAGGAGGGTTTTAAGCAAGGGAATGACCTGAGTTACATTTTTAAAATAGCTCTGTGGCTGCTTCGTAGAGAATCGAGTGGACAGAAGTCAGAAAGCAAGCAGGGAGATAGAGTTGAAAGCTATTACAATAATCCACCAAGAGATACACTGAAGGCTTAGAATAGGATGGTAGCTGTTGAGGTGGTGATAATTCGTCAGATTTGATTATACTTTGGAGTTCAAGCCAACAGAATTTGCTGATAAAATGGATGTGTAAATATGTGTGTGAGAGAGAGTCATCAACAAAGACCCCTAATTTCTTGGCCAGGAAACCTAGGTGAAGAGTAGTGCCCTATTTGAAGATGGAGAGCACAGGTGACGAGCAGTTTCAGATCACAATGGAGAATTAGAGTTGTGATAGTAAACTTGAAGGGAGATCTTGAGCCAACTAGTGAATATTCAAATAAGATTTCAGGGGAGATGTCACATCTAAACATATAGATAGTATTTAGAGCCAAGGGACAAAACTAGATGATAACACCAAAAGAGTGTATGTTAACAACAAAAAGAAGGGCAGGATGACTGAGCCCTGTGGCTCTGTATCAGTCACAATCAGCTTGGTTATAATGTGGTAACGAACAGCCCCCTTATTTCTCACTCACTTTACATGTGTAGAGTGAGTTAGCTGGGGTTTATTTCCACCTTGTCTTTATTCTAGGACCCCAATTAAAAAGGTACCACTAATGTGAAACTTTGTTGGTCACCATGGCAGAAAGAAAGAGCATGTGATAAAGCACGTACAGGCTCTTAAAGCTTCTGCCTATAAGTGATACACATTGCTTACACTCACATTTCAATGTCCCAAAGCAAGTCACCTGGCTGTATCTAATTACAAATGGTTGGGAAGTACAATCTTACCTGAAGAATAGAGAGTTAAAGTATTTGTGAACAACCCTAATGACTTCGCAGGCACTTCAAACTTTTGAGGTAAATGGAAGAAGATGATCTGGCAAAGGATATTGAATAGAAGTGGCTAAATATGTAGGAAGAAAATAAAAAGTAAGGTATAAAAAATATTTAAAGAATAAAAACATCATCTATTTTATCATACCTCAAGTCTATGAAGCAACAACTTTTTTTCATAAGACTATGCAGAGCAGACTTTTGGTTTTCGGTTCCACATGTAAAGATCTTCAAAGTCGTCATCCTAACAACAAGTGAAAAGCTAAACAGACTGAAAAATCAACAATTCTTCTTGGATCCATAAGACAGGAGAGGACACAGAGCAAACTACTGCCCATGGGACTGGAGAGACAGACAGGGAAATACCGGGAGTCATGGCTTACCAGAGCAGAGGCTCAGCAGAAACAGCAGTGGCAAGCAGTTTTGGGTAGGAAAACCTGAAGTGTAATTGACTAATTGCTGGAGGCCCAGTGTGGACAAGTCTGAGAGCTAAAAACTCCAAGGGGACCCAGTCATAGAGAGGCTCCCACAATATTGTGAGATTTACTTCAGGAGCTGGACCAGAATATGTGAAGCAAATGAGAGACAGTCAGTGGAAAGCTCAGGGAAAAGACTCCAGGGAGTGATGATGAGGAAGAGGGCAACAAGGGAGAGGACACAGGATACGAGTATACTAGACATAACCATCAAAATATTCACTGGGCCAACATGTCTTTACAAGCAAAAGGACTGTCTGTCAGCGTGAGACCACACCCACCTCTGCGCAGCTGTCTGGAGCAGGCATGCAGACCTCACCCAAAGAGCTAATTACACAGGCTGGACAGCGCTTATGCCTTGGCATGGCACAGAACTAAGAGCTGGCCAATAGGATTATTGAACTAGAACATTTAAGTTTGAAAGAATAAAAAAATAGAGAAGTTAGAGGGTATTGAAGTCAAGAAGTTGGAAGAGGATTCAGGGGCAGGGTTGACACAAGATAACATTCAGAAGAAGTTACTGTTACACTGAACTTTCAGTTACAGAAAAGACATATAATGTAAAAGAGGAAAAAAAACTTTCAAATAGGTAAAAAGGGAATCTGTGCAAAGGCACAGAGAATAGCCGAATAGGGCTAATGGCAGTAAAAGTGAAGATCGCGGGCCTCTATGTACACAGCGCAGGTTATGAAGCCCGGCTGCGGGCATTTCCTGTTTTGTGAATCCTGGGAGATCTCTGTTTCCACGCCCTCTCTTGTGCTAGGAGTGCCAATATAGCATATCCTATGTAACTTGAGGTCATTTTGGTTCTTGAATCTAAGATCTTATCAGAACAGAAGACTAAGAAAAGGTGGTGAAAGTCTTTATTTTTGGGGTCACTAGACAAAGGCAGAGGTGATGGGATATTGCTGGCCATCATTTTTCTACTCCACTTTGTCACTTTTATGTTCTCACCTTGTTTTGCATTTTTAATTGCAAGTTCATGTAAGACTTGGAAGAATGCCTTCTGATCGTTATTTTGATATGGGATCAAAGACAAGTTACTCATATCATCCCTGCCAAAGTAAACTCTAGATTCCCTTTTCCATCACCCAACTTCAGACCAAGAGGATCTGAGTTCAAATCTGAGCTCTGTCTCTTATGACTCTGTGACTTATGGCTACCTCCCTAACTGAAAAATAGGGATAATTAATACCTTCTATCTTTCAGTTTGGTTGTGAGGGTTAATACCAGCAATACGGCGCTTAGTAGGTCTTTGATTCATTGTAGCCATTCATATTAACACCTAGAAAGCATTTAATTCCTTTCACATCTCCAAGGCTTGGGAGAAGGAAAGGGGTGGAGAACGGTGCGTGGCAGATTCTTATTCTATGAGGAATCAACTGAAGTTAGTGTTGGGGAGGTAAAATTTCATCCTCTTTCTGGAAAAACTGTGTAGAGAGGGATTCTTGATATTCATCCATTAAGAATGAAGCAATTATTGTGTTCAAGTGTGGAACTGCCTGTATTTCAGACTCTAAATAATCCAAGAAAGTTTTTCCTGACACCTTGTTTACTCAAGGGTTGAAGCCTTTTAAAAATTACTAAAGAAATAAAATTAACTTTTAGCCTTTCCTGAATATCACAGATAATTTTTGCATGGGCAAAAATGAGTTTACTCAGCACTTAAGTAATTGGTTTCTTCTTAAAGAACTTAGAAGCTATTAATTGAAGAATACAGAATTTTTAAAGTATTTTTAGCCACAATATTTTAAATATATATAATAGAAATAAGCAACCTTTATGGAAGATCTTATCCTTGCCAGGTAGCACAGCATATTAATCATTCAGGAAGGTATTGACTTATTCAAAACATTGTACTTTTAAAGTTTGCTAATAAGCATGTTTTACTGTATATGAGTAAATTGTTGCTTTATATATGGGGTTTTCCTTCAGAGCCAGGAAATTCAAAAATTTCAGTCGCGTTTCCTTATATACATGTCTTCACTGAACAAACCATCAACAAACAAATATATTCCATAAACTTGATCACCAAACCTAATCACAAAGCTCGGCCACACATTTGGATGTCTGCGTAAATCAAATCCACTTCAAAAGACAAGTGGGTACCAATCCTGAGGCTATTTAATAGTGTACAGTATGGTCTGGAAAATACTTTTAAATACGAGTTCAGAAAAATTCTGAACAATGGAAGTGCTGTTAGAGTGAATCCTCAAAAAATGACAACTTTGGAGAAGATGATGTCTGTTTTGATGGAGAAATTCTAGTATGTTTGTCTAAAAAGTCACTCTCCTTTACACTCACAGTTCATATTGAACTGGCAATAATTTCTTCCACAGCCCTGTTCACTCTGACTTCTCAGGCCACTCATGATTTTTCAAGCTGCTCTGCTCTTGTTGTCGTTTTTTCTGAACCAAACGTTTGTGGGTAAAGAAGCCTGGTAACATGGAACCAGGGTATGGCATGGTATTGGGATATAGTCACAGTGTTCTTCCATTCTCCTGGCATCTATCTGCTGCCTGGCTTTGGGGACAGTTTTGTCATGCTTTCATACCCTTGCCAAGTAGTTTGGAGTGGGCTGGCATAATTTCTCACCACTAATATAGCTGTCACTTACTCTGTTGAGACTAAGATATTTTATTCTGGCTTTTCTGGTTTTCCAAAAGTTTGATGGGACAGCAGAATTTATGCAATAAAATTAATGTTTCTATTGCTTGAATTACTTTTATATCCCAACATAAAAAAATTCCAAACAAGAATCTAAGCACTGTGGTCTGATGATTCCCGGTTTCCCAGGCTGGGCAAACTTTCGCTTTGTCTCTTTTCTTCTCATTTCTTCCTCCTTCTCCCCTTTCTTCTCCTCCTTCTCCCTCTCCTCCTCCTCCTCCTTCGCCTCCTCCTCCTTTGCCTCCTCCATTTCCTCCTCCTTCACCTTCTTCTTCCTTTCTCCTTCTGTGTCTTTAGAATTATGTCCCACGGCCAGAGCTAGTTGTAAGAGAAAATGAACATTTAGTTGTTCCAACCAACAAAATCAGGATTCTCTTGGCGAGAAAGAAGGGAATGGGTGTTGAATAAGATACTGAATGTGCTGAACATGTTATGTTCACTATGTTGTAATTATTTTTACTTGTCTCTCTCCTGAATTAGAAGCCACCACTAAGTGCCTAGAATAATGCTTAGAACATAGTAAGTGTTCAGGAAATGTTGGTAGAATTTTGAAAAGTAAATTCTAACAATTTCATGTGCTTTTTTCTCCTGACATACTTGCAAAGCTAACTTTGTAAAGTAACAGATAATTAAAGAAAATACAGAGAAAACAAACTAAAACTCTGTGCTCCTTAGGAAAAATCTTCTGGATTTATTCTACCTTGCTTGGTGTGTATTATTTAGGTTCACAGGACCACTACAAAATTCAGTCAAACGATTCTTAAATGTTAGAATATAATTTCATATAAATCACCATTTTTATATAGTCCTAAGTAAGTAATTATTGTAAGCAATAAAAACGAAGAGTAACTAAAGCATTTCAACGTGCAAAGGAAAGAATAAGACTAAGAATACTAAAAGTGAGGACCAGAAATGTTGAGAATAAAAGTATCTGTGCAAATCTACTTTCTAGTAGAGCAGATTTTGGGGTATATTGTACAATATACATAGATGAGTCTATACATTTCAAATCATACATTCACAGACAAACCATTTATCTAGGATCCTGGTGTATGTGAAGACAGAAAAAAAAAAGAAAATGGCAATATAGTAAAACAAATATGTAGAAATCCAAACCTCAGCCTGCTTCATAGTCTACCATTGCCTATAATTATGCCTATAATTCGTAAGAAAAGTATTTTATTTTTAGTATGACGTATCTCTGGGAAAGTCATAAAGCTGAAGGAGATCTATAAGGAGCAATAGCCCTGCCTAGCATTCATGGATGACAGAATTATAAATAATGCTGAATTTCATTGGGTACGATATTTAGTAAAGAGCAGAATTATCATCCAATTCCTTTCCATTAATATTTGCCAAAGGAGAAAAAAGTTATTTCACTCCATCCAGAGATCTATTTTCTTACCAATTAGCCTTTTTAAAACCACTAATTAAGGCACAAAGTAGTGGTATTGAATTTTTATTTATGTCTTTTTTTTCTTGTTGTGCAGTAGTTAATGATAACAAAATGTTTTGATTTTACCCAAACGTAGTTAAGTTTGCAAACTACTATAGGAAAATTTACTTTAATTAGATAATGACCCTATTAGAGCTTGGTTAAATGAGGATTTTAAAATATAACATTTTCCAACTCCCTAGTGTATAAACAGCTAAGAAGATTCAAGCCAGAGATATTTTCTGGTTTAGCTCCTGAAGGGTAACAGATATCTAGAAAGGAAGTCTTCAGTATTCACTTTGATGTGGCCTGGGAATATCTGCTGTGCATGGCATGGCCACTGTCTTTAGATCTGGCCTCTACTGTTAACAGGGTAGGAAAGAAGGAAGAGACTGCGATAGATGTAGGGTAGAATGGGGGAACTGACCTACCCTACCAACCAAAGCCCAATGTCAAAATATACAACAATATATAGAATTGTCCAGGCAAAGAGTCACCAAATAGTGTAGATCCATGATAAATGAGGAGAGGTGGCAGGGAACAGTGAGGGCAACAGTGGGTCAAGTGGTACTTAGACAATCACGTCAGGAACAAGGTCCTAATCCTGGGCCACAATCCCATTCACTAGCAAGTTCACCTCAGACCTATCCATGGTCATAGTTATGAGGAAAGTTACTAGAATGAAAACTTAAGAAAGGAATCACAGATCAAGCATAATTATGTGATCTGAAGCACCAAGTGTGAACTCCTTTTTGTTACCAGGAAGAAATACAATTGATCTTACTGTGGAAAGGTCGTAGAACCATCCAACCTACTCTGCACATCCCCATGCCAAGTCGAACACGCAAATAATACTTTTTACTTGGCCCTGATCCCCTCTTGAACTACCATCATCTTTCCTCTTTCCCTCCCCTCCAAACATCTCAATTCATTGAAATGCAACTTTGACTCTAATTTGTACTCGACAACATCACCAATGCATTGATATTTTCATATCCAATGGCTTATTTCAATGTTCACCCTGAAGCATATGTCATTGTAGAATACTTCCACCTTATTGAAATCAACTCCTTTCTTAGCATCCATACACAATTTTTTCTAGTTCTCCTTTTCATTCTCATTACCCTTCCTCAATCTCCTTTATTGTCCCATTTCCTAGATTTCTAGGGTTCTCCCCAGGGTTTTGATTTTGGCAGTTCTGTTCTATCCCTGTAAGATCTCATTGGACAATTTTATTTACTCTTATTTTATGGAGTAACAGTGTTTTATTTGAGACTCTTTCTGTCCTAATTAATTTGAGACCTCAAAAAGACAAGAACTAACCAATTGTTGTCAAGTACCCCATAGTCCAAAATGAAATTCTATACCACCTATTTAAAATGTGCAATTTTGTGGTAAAAAATTTGATTTAAAACTGTTAGTCTATCAACTGCCTGGTGGATATAAAAATGTTGAGGTTGAAGAGGGAGAGAGAAATTGGAGTCAGCCATTGGAATGCTATTGAGTTTCCTCTGCTTCTTGGAGGAGGGGAAGGGTCAGCTTTTTTCTTACCACAAGCATCCACTGCTTAAAATTTTTCTCCTCAAGTTTGCAGGAACACAGACAAATGTTGAATGACTGAGATATTTAAAGACTAGAACTGGCCACCTAGTGTCAGAGCATAAAGAAGTGGCTATATTGGGGGACAGCTGTGATGTCTCAGATGATAAGGAATAGCTGTTTGTTTCCCAAGGCCGAGAGAGCAAGGTAATCTCACTAGGAAAGCCTTTAGTGTACCAAAGACTAGAGGTATACAGTCATTTGCAGAATCTGAGAAGCGTATAAGTAAGTAAGAAGCCAGCCAGAAGAGAGCACTGTCTGCATCAAGGAAGCTGTAGTCAGATGCTCTTGGAAGGGTATTCTTCAAGGAATCCATGGAAGTACCCATGAGACTCAACTTGGAGCATGCTCCAAGCCCTGAAAGCTCAGACGCCAGGTCACCAGAATTTGAGAATTATCTAGACTAGTTGTTGTATGTAGTACACTGAGACTATTCTTGAAAATAAAAAATGTCAGAAGGCTTTTTTGTTACCAAAGAATGATTTAGAGAGGGATCTCTTGGAGATTTCATCCAATGGGTGGGAAAATAGTTCATGGTGAGAGTTTTAAGAGGCAGTGAGAAAAAAGAATCAAGTTATTTTCTGCCTGTAAACAATGAAGTCTGGCACTTGGATGTGAGTGATTATGCTAGTGACTCTCAACAAGTTATCTTCAGCCCTCATCTCTCTCAAGACTCATATTTGTAGCTTTCTATTGAATATCTTCACCTGTTCATCTCTATATTTGCAGGCACCTTAACCTAGCATATTCAAAACCAAATTCTTCTGTATAAAGCATGTTTATTTTCCTATATTCTCTCTCAGTAATAAGAACACTGTAATCCATCCAGCCTAGCATGTTAGCAGTCTCAGATCAACCTGGCTCCTACTTCTTCCGTATTTCTGACATTCAAGTATTTTTTGCCCCCTGAACAAATTTCGTTTCAAATCATCTTCCTTCTCCATCTCCAACACGTTGACTAAATTCTACCCATCAACATTCTTTGCCTAGATTTTTGAAATACTCTCTCATCTGCCTCTCTGCCTTTAATCTCATCATATTTTATCTTCCAAATTACGTCTCTAGTTCTATCTTTCTAAACAAATGTGATTATTATATCCTTCTTTGTCTATATATTTTGCACAAAATCTTCCCTCAATTAGAATTCTTTCTTCTGCTGGAGAACTCTCAAAATCATTCAAGAAGTCCTCATCAGTTTCTGTATCATGAGCATGGTGAGTCCCCAACTCCTTCTCAATCACATCACTTTGTATGAACATCTACTACTACATGATTCACACTGAATTGTGATTATGTGTTATTACTACCCCTCCTCTCTCCAGAGGGTGAGCTCTTTAAGTGCAGGGATGATTTTTCAGTCATTTTTGTTGTCCCAATGTTTGGTTGTTGGATGAATGAAACCAATGACGGGCTATCATAAGTAGTGCTAGACATTCTTACTCCACTTTTGGCTCAAACTAAGGATTTGAAGGCAAAGGAATTGGAGGGAAAGTTGAGCCTTTATATTTGTTCCATTAACCCCTTTTAGGAATGGGTAGCTTAGGGAGATAAGGGAGGCAAGGACCAGAACCCAGACTGATCTTAATAGGTCCTAATATTCAGCAGAACTAAAAGCCATTGATCCATTTCAGTTTTGTTTTTCTCTTTCCACTATTTTATGCTTTGGGTACTTAAACTCAGTTATTAGTTTAATACATTGTTACAAAATTATTATAATTCACCATTGTTCATTTGATTATTCAAAAACCCCTACAGTTTGTTGACAGAAATCATTTGCATTATAACCTTGTTGCTTTGCTTTAGTATTCATTCAGTTCTTAAGAATACTGAGCAATGAAGTGTTACATGAATGCTCAATAAGATTAAACAGCCAGCTTGGACTGAGGAGCTGAGCACAGCTCTGTCTAGAAACTGAATGAGGACTGTACCAAGAGAAGATCCACCACAAAACGCAATGATTCTGCTTATTATCCAAACACAAATATAATTTCTTTTTATAATAACTCTTATAGCTTTTATTTGGGATATCTCTGTAAGGAAAATTTATCTGCTTATTTGCTAGAGCTGGCATCTGGGAAAGAAGTATTATATTTGGATAAAGAGAGAGCGAGAGAGAGAGTGATTTTCTGTATATCAATATCTATTTATATATCTCACATGTAAGAAGTTTTAATGGACAGATGCACCCCGATTAAGCAATTAGCCCCAACACTAGGGAGTATCAAGATATATAATTCCTGATATGTGATTAGATTGTCACTTCTATGAATCTCAGTGAGAATTTAGAAATTTCATCTAATATTCTAATAGAAAATATGTCTCCAAATGGTATATAATGTCAATAATCACTGATGCATGGAGCAAAATTCTTGGCACTGTATCCTATACATAATACTGTTTCAAATTGCTGTGGGTGTAAGGTTAGGTAACAATTATAACCTAATCAGTCATATATCCTTAACACCAATAATTTCACTTCTACAAATAGGCCAGTCAGAATAGAAATTCTGTCTCCATGTCTCCCAAAATGCCTAGCATAGTGGTAAGAAAAACAAGTTTGAAATAACTGTTTATTAAAATTTTGTAAAATTTGTGGAAGCATAGGCAAGGACCTGCTCCTCTCTTGAATATTACCTGTTTTCTGTTGCTGCAATCACAGTCTTGTTTATTGCCTACTTAGAATATATGACTTGTCTCTTATCATCGGAGAGACTTTTTCCTTACTACTCCTCCCTTTTGAAGCAATACGTAGAGGAACACGAACAGCATGGCTTTCACAGCTCAAAATTTCAAGGCCATCAGTTCTGTTTGCCTGGTTTACTTGAGAATAAAGTAACTATAATAGAAAGCAAACATATTAGTCAACATTTAAAATACGTATTTTTTACTGGTGTGAGCCCTAGCTTTGTTAACCACCTCCCCAGCTCTATATCTCTCTCTCTTCCTCTCTACCACTCTCTATTCCCTATTTTCCTTTAATTCTGTTTTTCCTACAAAATACACACACACACACACACACACACAGATGCGTGTGCATACAAACACATATATACTATCCACAAGATCATCATGTCTGGGGACTTGCACACACAGTGCCTAATATAATTCAGGAGCAGAGATCATTAGAACTAATAATTTTAAAATTATCAGGTGTAGAAAAAAATAAACTCATGTGAGGAGAAAAATACTGTAGGAGGTAGACTACTTTTTAGAAAGGACCTACCAGGAAGATACATATGGCACTATTCTATGAATCTTTTCTTTTTACAGTATGGAATGTTTTAATGTGTACTTTACAGATTTAATTCCAATTATTATGGTTAGTACTGCTCTTAAACAAAGCTGTGCAGAAGGTGAAAATAATCGTTGGCATTTCCTATTCCGTATTCTGTGATCCTCGCCTTCCTTTGAGGTAGGTGAGGTAGAAGGTAACAACATTCTACCACTTTGTACTCATACCCATTACTGCCTACATTTTTGTCTTTTGTACCTGAGCCAGGCCTGGCCTTCCACAATGCTCTATATGCTATGATAAATAACTCCTGCTAACATCAATGTGTTTCACTCTTTCGTTTACCTTATAGTCGTCTTAATGGTTAATCTGAATAGACGAGGAATCTCCAACACAAGTAAATACCATGGACAAGTATGTAGTGTTATAGAGTAAAGTAAGATAGGTATCAGCCAGCTCTGAATGGTGAGGACTAAGGCAAACTGGAGTCATCAGCCGTGTCTAAAATGGAAAGCCATTATTCAGCAATAGCCTAATGGTATCAAGTGAAAATGAAGGCCTAGTGTTGTAAGATCTTTAATTTTTTTTAAGAGAAGCCAGAAATGTGGGTTTTCATGTGAAAATTCCAATCCTTTTGAAACACCGTGCAGGTGTAAAACCAGATATACCTGTAGGCAGAATTTGGACTTTGTATCAGTAGCTTGCCACTTCTGTGATAAATAATTTTCAAATAAAGATATAATGGTTATCAGTTGCTTAATCTTTCTCTTCAGAGATACTCAGTTTGGTGAGAGAGACTAACACTTGAAAATAATTACAGCTTTGTAATGAGTGATAAAAAACGTAGAGGCAAAGGATCAAAGGAGACCAGAAATGTGGGAAGGAGACTTTCACCAACCTAGAACGTTCTCAAGGAGTGCATCCTAGAAGAGGTGAATCTAGACCAATAGAAGGTATTTAGGAGGGGACAAAGATAAAGGATATTCCAATCAAAGTTGCGTGTGGGAAGAGACAGAGGCAAGAAAGACCACTGTGTGCTTGAGAAAAGATGAATTATTTGAGGTTTCTTCCCCCAAGAAGTAGAAATGAAAATTCCAGACGTGAGATTTGGATTCTGAGGGAGATTATTTTGGGCAAGAGGGCCTTTTGGATTCTTCTTAATAATTTGAAAACACAAATCTCTCTCTATTTTTCTCTATTTCCCTCTCCAGGTGATTTTGACATGACCTTGCTGCTCATTTAGATCAAAGGATACTCATCACATGGTTTTACAACAAATTTTATGGTCATAGAAGTTAAATATTTACATTTGGAAGATGGCAAGGTTACTCTTAGCAGATGTTTTATTTAAAAATGCATTGCTTATTGTTCCCACATTTCTACTGTTTTTAAAAGTAGTATATTTATCTTAGCAAGTTCAACGGAGATAATTGAACATGTGGTTATCTCAGTCATAGGGTACATACGTCTGTGGAAATGTAGCCAGCCAAGTTGGAATGCCTTCAAAGTCTTCATCGAAAATCTGTTCACATTGATGAATGGTTCATTCTCCCTATAGAACTGACTGCAGAGGCTAAGAGTATGTATAAATAGGAAAATTCAGATGAAATCATGTTATATCATGTATCATACCAGGAGGGATACATACAGTAAAATATATGGTGAAAATAACTAGTACAGGTGGAACCCACATATGTTAATAAAGAAGGGTTGTAGAGATAAGAGCATGGAGAGAGAAATAAATGTAGAGTAGGTATTTTGAGCCAAACTTTTTATGGATCATAAAATGTTTTATATTTATACATTCAAAGATTTTTCTATATATACAAATCTATTCACATTCAAAGAAGCTGTTGCTAGAGTGTATAAACATGTCACTAAGAAAAACAAGATTTACCCTTCTTTTAGGCCCTCCAGTGGTATACATGCAGTCAGTTTGTTGTTTTTGTTTAAAAACAACTATTGTTTAGCAGTTTGAAAGTTGTTTGCAGGGACTCTTTATGACATACATTTTATAAAGGATAACCTTGAGTAATGATACTGACCTAAATATATCATATAGACATTTTCCAGAAAAGTCAGTTTTAGTTTACCTGCTTGTTTTTCTGTCTCTCCTCCCACATTCCTGTTTTATGAATGTGCTATGAATGTTTTAATTCAACTAGTAGATTCCTATTTTGTTGAGATTCTTTTTCATGGCATTTCCAGCTGATAGATTGATTAACTATTCCCATTTTTTACCAAATCTAAGAATGTTGATCAATATTTGCTGAACAGAATTGAGTGTGCAGCACCAGATAAGAGGAACAAATGCACACTCATTGATGTTTCTCTGCAGTGAAAAATATTTTAAGATGTTGAGTGATTTGTCTATGTGGATATGTGTCTCTTGGGATATGATAGTATAATCAATATGTCCTATTGAAGATGAAATCCTAACTCTGAATTATTTCAGCTAGGCTCTGATGGAAAAAAAAGCAATAGTACAATCATTCTGGAAAAGATATATCTGAATTGATCTAAATGATGATGATTTGCGCTGTACCAACATTTCTAGTTGAAACCTCTGTGAGTCAGCTTCATTTAAGCCTCATCTTTACTTAAATACTTGGATGAGGGTGAGGTAAGCAGACTTGTGTGGCCTGATACAAAGGAACTGCTCAGAGATTCTTTCTTTTATTTACCTACTATTTCAAGCTTGCCTCATTTGTTGAATTCCATAGTTTTTATTTATGCATAAATGTCAGGGATAGAGCAGCAGAGTTAACTTCAAAGAGCCTAAAAAGGAAAAAGATAAAAGAGCAGAAGTTTAAAATGAAATGTAGATGATGCCACATAAAATTCAGAGTATTACTGATTAATTTTTTCAATAACTTGGAAAAAATTTTCTCTTTGTGAAAACCCATAAATACAGTTCCAGGACCAGGGCAAGGAGAGGAAAGGGGCATTTTCTTGGTATCCTCCATCTCAGCCAAGGTAAGCATTCTGCTTTAGAAAATTAATAAAAGAGTGGTTACATTAAAAAATTTTTTCTGAACATCGTTAACGTCATAGAGTGAATTTTCCTTCTGTACAAAATTCAAATGAAATTTAACTGGAGCAGTTAATGTAAGACTGTCACTTTAACGAACATAAGAAATAGAGAATAATGTAGTTTGACTTCGATTTTCACAAATGTAAGATGTTCTTTCCTTTTTTTAATTCCTAGACAAGGCATTTAAATGAATCCCAGATGTATTCAGGTAGATGAAACCCATTCCCCACTAACTCATCTCCAAGGCAATCAAGGACTACCAGTTAAAAAATCTAATTCTGTGCCTTTCTATTCTTTTAGCTTTTATATCCTGAAATTAATACTTCAGTTCAATGTTTATAGTTTTATAGCTGTGCATTTTAATTTTGACAATATTATCTACAAATAAGAGAATTGAGGCACAAGAACTTTGAATATTGATTATTCCAATTTTAAAGTGCAAGTTGCATTTTAAATAGATCTCAAACTGCTATGTGAGATGGGCTGGAGTTACAGGTAGCACTGTTCAGATTGTGAATAGCCTGATGCTACGGCTGGAGTTGAAAATTGGATAAGTAATTGTAAACGTGATCTTCTAGAATGAGACAGAATGCCAAGGTTCACAGAGTCATTGTTTTAATTTCAAGGTCCAAGTCACTTTAGACATGTAGCATGTTCCCTTCGAACAGAATTGAGTGTGTAGCATATGATAAGTGGAATAAATGTTGACCTATCAATTTAATATCTTCAATGAAACTTATTTTAAGTTATGAGATAATTCTCGAGGATCTATGTATTTTCTTGGGGTATGATGGAATAACCTATTCGTCCTGTGAAGATTGAGTGCTAAAGTTACATAACTTCATCTAGGAATTAAGGAAAGGAAGAGGTAGTTGTATCATTCTTAGAAGGGTCGATGTGAGTTTCACTGAGTTACAATAGTTTGCACTCTACCAATATTTCCAAATGAAATCTCTGTGGCAGAGCATCATTGAAAATAAACATGATGTAATCTATGCAGAAATAGAGGTATAATGATGTACACCTGAAATTTTTACAATGTTATAAACCAATGTTACTGCAATAAACAAAAAATTAAAAAAAAAAAAGACAAAAGTGCTTTACACACACTATGCACTTAATAAACTTCAACTCTTGTTAAAAAAAAAAAAGAAGATAAAGTCGTCGATTTTGGAAGTGTTGTTGATGAGTTTTTTTCCATTAAAACCAAGAAAGTAAAAAGATAATAAATTGTGTTTTGATATAAATAAAATATTTAAACCTAAAAAAAAAAAAAAAAAGAAAAGAAACAAGTGCTTCAAAGAAACTGAGATGAGGACCAAATGTCCTACAAGAAAACCCTGATCTGAGGTCTTTTATTTTATTTATTCATTATGCCAGGCACTTATTCTACAACAAAACTCTACTTATGCATAAGATGTCAGACATTAAGAGCTCACATCTTTAACCTGAAAGATGATTTTTAATAATACATCTAACAATCAGCCTCTTTTTAAAGAGTTAAGTTCTTTCAAGATATACAAAACTCTTGAAGAAGGGAAAAAATGACATGGAGAAACTGTTCTTTCTTCCACTCATTTCCAAGAATTTCTATTTTTTAAAGCAGTAATTCTTAAACTATAGTGTGCATCAGACACACCAGAAGAGCTTGCCTTTACAAATTGCTCAGTCTTAACTCCAGAGTTCCTAACTCACTAGATTAGAAGTGGAGCCCAAAAATTTGCATTGTTCGTGAGTTTCCAGATATTGCTTCTGCTATTGATTCAGGGACCATACTTTGAGAACCACTACAATAGAATAATACCATTTTAAGGTAGGTTAGCTTTATGATAGAGTCATAAAACTATGTTTACTTTCTGCAACTTTGAAAAGGAGGTATGTGAAAGCAGTGGCAATTACAAGGAATATATCCTCACACAGCTGATTGCTTTGCACGTATGTACAAATACATGTTATTCAATGGGAAGAATTCTTTCTAGGAGGCAAAATATCTGGGTTCTAATCCTGTTTAATCCTTTGGAAAAATTAGTCAACCACTCTGTCTCTCAATTTCCCCAGTATTACAATGGAAATCACAATAGTTTGCCTGCTTTGAAGCACAGATCTTCAAGAGGCAATATCTTGACCTTCTTCCAGATCTATAATCTACATCATATAAATAACATTTACTCACTTGATAATCCATAAATAGCATTTTTCCATTTGATAAAATCCATAAATGATGAAGGGACCATTTGGCCACTGACTGTGGCCAAATAATCGAACCAAGCTATTTAAATTTTCTGTTCTTTAAGTTCTACAACCTGCTTCTATTTGTTGATTTGGGGATTATCTCTTCTATACTTCAGGAGATGCCTTCTAAATATAATATTCCAGAACTGGAAAAACAAATAAATATTAATTATATTTATATCTTTCATCATTTTATAAATTTGATTCCTTCAACTCTACCTCCACTCTTACCCCCAAGTTTTTCTCTTTAAATTTCATATCTTTTTGAAAACACCCATATATCTTTTCTTGGTTATTATCCCTTTTCTGAATCTGTTTCTATGCTATTATTTCTTTCTCAAGGTATGGCGTACAGAACTGCATTCAACATCCTAATTTAGATGAATTATATTTTATTCAAGGATAAAAACATGTTTACCAGTTAATTTTTTCTTTTAACTGACTTCCCAATAATTCTCATAGCTCTGTTGGCCTCATGTTCTTCAAACAATATTTTTAGGAATGATTCTGCAAGAGGAAACCATTATTCTGACAGTATAATGAGTGTGTGTGTATGTGCGTAATCTGTATTTGCTAAAGGTATTATACTCGTTCACACAGATAATTAGTTTCCAATCTTCTGCCAACTCATATATAAAACTGGGTTTTAGTTTATACTCCTCTACTAAATATGTCATTTTCTTTAACTATTGAGTGCTATTTGAAAGTCTTGAAGTTTCCCTAAGTGACCTTCTTTCCAGTCATTGTAAAGATGTTCAGGTAGGTCCTGGTAGGTGACCAGGTAGGTGATACCTTGTGTATTATTCAGGGTTCTCCAGAGAAACAGAACCAATAGAGAGAGAGACAGAGAGAGATTACAAGTAATTGGCTCATGTGATTATGGAGGCTGGTAAGTCCAAAATCTGCAGAGCTGATGTCCTGTTTTGAGTCTAAAGGCTGGCAGGCTGCTATATCACCAGGAAGAGCCAATGTTTCGTTAGAAGGCTGTCAGGCAGGAGAATTCTATCTCTCTCATGGGAAAGCCAGCCTTTTGTTCTATTTAGGCCTCTAACTGATTGGATGAGGCCCACCCACATTATGGAGGGCAATCTGTTTTACTAAGTCTACTGATTTAAATGTTAATCTCATTCAAAACACTGTCATAGAAACATCCAGAATAATGCTTGACCAACTATCTGGGCACACCATGGCCCGGCTAACTTGACATATAAAATTAACCATTATAGCTTGGTATCTTTTTCTCAGCATTGGAAAAAGTCTATCTCTCTCCAGCCTTTGGTGTTTTGCCTGCAAGTCTCTCTCTCTTCTAAAAAATTTGATCTGCCCATTCCATGTTGATCAACCATTTTTAATACCCTTAACTACATAACTTTGTATTATTTAAATTCTGAGTAAAGTATATCATCTGCTTCTTTCTTGTAAAGTTTTGTCAAATAATCCTAATAATTAATAGAAACAATTTTTTCTTTAAAAGATATCATGTTCTCTTTCCACTAAATTGCTATGCATATTTAAGGGGCTCCTAGACAAGCCGATCATCAAAATCATGTGGGGAACTTGCTAAAAATACAGTCACAGGCTCTACCTGTAGATGTCACTATCAGAATCCCCAAGATTGAGGCCCCCAAATCTATACTTTTAAAATATTACTCACCTAATTATGATGATAAATCATTGATATGGAGAATATGTAGAATTACAAAGTTTTTAAAGATTCTTAATATTTTTTATTTTCAGGATTACTTGGAACTAGACATTTAGCTAACATTTTTTCATAATAAAAATCAGAATAAAGAATTCATTGATTCCTTTTGCAGATCCTTTTAATTCCAAAGGTCAGCTTTTCCACCACCATCATTGTATAGTCCTAGTGATTCTTGAGCTGGCATCTTACTGTTGATTTATTTTTTAAAAAGCTTTTATTATTTTCTTTGGAATATCAAGTACAGTGTTCCTTGAAGTTCTTTTCAGTTGGTCTTATGTTTTTTTGCACCTGATTTGCCTTACTTTGTGGATTTTCTTGTTTTGCTTGCTTGGCCAATTGTACCATTAAAAATGCCATCCTCCCCCCTCACCCACAATGACCTCTTTTGCTTTGCCAGTTAGCCATACAGGGATTTTGTTTGAGCACCTGGGTTTCTTGATCCTTGGCATGCATTTTGCCTGGGATCCTAATAAGGTGTTTTAAACAGTCTCCAGGTTTCTGGTAGATTATTTGCTTTTTTTTTTTCCAACTCCTTTGCATTTTTTTCTAATATCCACATTTTGATGTAGGTCCCTTTTATAAAATTGAGTTAGCATGTGTTCGATGCTTCTTGGCTTTCCCACTCTCAGCAGAATATGAAACTTAATCATATACTGATCACTAATATATAGTGGTTCATATAATTTCTGATTCACTTCCTGTCTTTTATGCAGAACTCGGTCAGTGTATTTCCTTTCCATATGGATTCTAAAATTACTTGATCTAAGAACCAGTTACTTTTCCCCCCTAAAATGCTTCCTTCATATCTCTCCTCGATGAGAAAATCCATGAATCCAGATGTGAATAATTAAAATTCTATTTGATTACCATCTGTCCTGATTTTGAGAATGCACACTTAGGGTTAATATTTTTAGCATTATATATATTTGAACATCAGATGAAAAGAATTAGAGTAATCATAAATCTCGGTTGATAGCACATTATCTTCACTGGTGTCTCTCTTGATTAAGTAGTTGATCATTTCTCTTCTTTCCATGACCCTCTATCTTCCCTCTACAGACAAGCAACGATGCTAAGTTTAACAAATACCTTTTTGTTTATTGATGTTTTTGTAAAATGTATATTGTTTTATGTGTACTTTCTTGTTTGTTGTACTTGTTGTATTTGTAAAGAGTATTTTGATAGCAAAGTCACTCTGCCCCTTACTTTTGAATCAGTGCTATGTTTTTGGATAGTGATATGTGTATATCTAACCTATTACTTCTAACTGCTGTATAATACTCCATGGTGGATATCCCTCTTTCTTCTTGTCCCTTCTCCTAGTGATTCATGACTCAAATTGCCTCCAACTCTCCAACATCATTTAGCCCTAGTTAATGGCATTATCCACTACTGATTTCTTGATTGCAATTGATTTAGAAAAGAATAATTCTCCTTCAAGTGGTTTCACAGTGAAATCTTCATTTGTATCAGTATTTCTCAACCTCACCACTATTAACATTTGCACTGGGTGAATCTTTGTTGTGGGATATCCTGTGCATTGTAGGATATTTAGCAGTATCCTTGGCTCTACCTGCAAGATACCAGTAGCACCCCAAGTTGTGAAAATAAAAAAAGTTTCCAGACATTGCCAAAAGTCTCTTGGGGGAGGAGGGAGGATAAAATCAACCCTATTGAGAACAACTGATGTAGATTTTCTAAATATTTAGATGCCACTTTTGTTAAATCTTACATATCCTTAGTTGTCCGTTACAGCCTATGACTCAGTGGCACTATAATCTGGCTTCTTTTTCCACTCACTCATTGTTGTTGTTCTAAGATGTCAATTATATATGATTATTCATTTCTTGACAAGCATTCAGCTCCTCCTATCTGCTTGATTTATCTAATTTTTATATAACCATCAGGGAAGAATATCTTGACTTCTCTAGCAACACACTTTTCAGTGACTAGCTCATTACATGTCTTTTATATGTAATGATGTTATTATTTTTAAAATATACATACGCCAGGCTTGAGGTTAAACAGAAATTTTCGTACTTATCTTTGACTATTCATTTTAAATTTGTAAATGACAAAAGAAAACAAGCCTATGATTTTACAGTCATACCTTGATTTTAATTATACCTTGAGTTAGCCAATTATTTCAAAAGATTTGGCTTTAAGCTGCTTCTGTCTATATTAAAAATAAAACTTAGCCAATAGGTCCTCAACTAAGTGGCAGATTCATTACCACAAGAGCCCAACTATCCACAGATACCTTCTCTTCAATCACATATGAACATGAAAAGTACATATTTAGGGTCTGAATTAATGTTTTCTCTCAGTGACGCCTAAAAAATATGAAATGTTAAGATAAAACTTTCAATTAAAATGGTCTGAAATCATGTAAATGAAATATTTTCAAAAATTTAAATGAGTGAAAAGGTCACTTGATTGAGAATCAAAATGTCTGAGTTTAATAACTGGTTTGCACCATATACATTGCATGTCTTTTGGCCTAAATTCTCTAAATAGAGTTTCCTCAATTGAGAAATGGCAGAATTTTTTAAAGGTAAAATGAAATTAATGCTAGTGCAACTCTAAGACATTATCAAACAGAAAGGATTATTTTATTATTTGCCAAAATTTTGACCCTCCTCATGTAGAAGACATTTCTTGTAGTGGCAGACAGTGGTCTAGAGAATTCCATTTGGACCCCATGGAAGCTATTGGCAATATCTGGTGTTGGTTTTAGACTCATCTTTGATCCCAAGTTTATGGCTTTATGCCTGTCCCCACCTCTCTACTCCTGCTGCAGTACTATAAATTCCCACTTCCATTTTGTCACTTGGTTTTCCTCCCTGTCTTATCCATCTAGTCTTGGTCAACACAAAGATCTATTTCTGATTTTTGACCCATCATCCCTCCAACCTGTCTCCTACCATCCTCTAGTTAACAGATCTTTCTCCTGAAGTATTCCATTAATGGACCTAGTCAAAACCCTAGATTCATGATCTTGTATAACAAACCCAAGAATATACATTGCCTGTAAAGATCCAGCTCATAGACAAATAACATTTACTAAAACAGAGGAAGCAAGACCAGATAGTATTGGATTCTTGGATTATGCAATGTCTCTAACTAATATCCTCCCCTGCCTTCCCATTTCACTAATGAAACCTCAGTGTCCTTGCAATAGCATCCAATGCTCTACGTGATTTAACATGTGTGTGCCATCTGACCTCATCTCCTACTACTTAACCCCAGCACATTTTGCTCTAGCCATACAGATCTTGTTACTTGTTCTTGAGTAAGCCAAAATAGACCTTGCAAAGTTGCTTTTTTTTCTGCTTAGGATACATGTTTTCCATAGTAAATGCTTAATAAATATGTGTCAAATGAATTAATATAATTTCTTTTACTTCTGTGCCCTTCTCTGGCATCTATAGCAGCTTTTGAGGGCTAAAAATGAGGGCCAATTCTCTATTATGTGACTCACAATGCCATTCCACCTATATGCTATGTCTATTCTCAGTTACTTAGTGATGGTTATTCATCAAACCTCTCTGCAAGAATAAATGCATAACTGTACATCAAATGAATATTTGCATAAACCTAAGAGGAGATTAGTATGCAATAACTTATAGTATTTTGAAATAAATTTTAATAGCTTAAAATACTCATTTTATTTTGTACCTAATCTATTTTCCAGTTATACAAATCACATAAAGAATCTATTGAGTTAATAATGCTAAGAATCTGCAAACAATTTATTTCACTATTAGTTTTGTGAAAGTTTATTAAACTCTGTGTTTATTAATTTCTAAAGTATAAATTAATCTGTGTGGAGAATGGATAAAATAATAAGTGGAATAATAAAGGGAAACATTCATAACATTCAAAGTTGAAATCTGTGATACAAATATGGCTTTTTTCTTTAATAATTACAGGAAACTGGTGAACCCCCAAGAAGCAGGTTAAATTAGTTTTGATTTAGTCTCTCTATTCATGCTGAACTTTGCTCATGCTATCTAACATATGAGGAAGCTGTGAGCTTAGTCTTTGCCGTAATCAGAAAGCACAATACAGATAATGCATTGCAGGCTCCCCCAGTGCTGTATAATGTTTCCAGCCAGCCAGTCTTTCTCTCTGGCAACCAGATATGCAGAGCCACGTCTCCTATGGCATGAAGGAGAGACGGTACACTTATATATTCCAAGTTGTTGTGAATTCAGTTTCAACATGCTTATCAATGGGAAAGACGTGTACTTCATGATCATTTTTCCTTGTGTTTCCATTTCTGTATAAAGTAGTCTGGAGCAATGGGGGTGAGAGGAGATTGTTAACTATAGGTTCAAACATATTAGTTGTATAAACTACCTAAAGGAAGAACACCAACACTTACATGTTAATAGGCTGTAGGTTTTGAGTCATAAATACATCTAAACCTCAGATCTGCCATTTGTAAGTGACTTTGAGCAAGTTATTTCATTGCTCAGAGTCAGGTTCATTATTGGTAGATACTATTTAACTCACAATGCTAATTGGAAGGATTATAACTCGGAAACAGATTTAAATTGCCTAGCAGAGTTGTTGACAGATATGGAGCACTCAGAAAATTTGGGCCTTAAAAGATCACATCACCCATTATCCAACTGATGATAGATTCAAAGCCCAATGGGCAGCACTATATTGAAAGATTTTTATGGGTGTTATAGTTAGGAACCATGTCTTGATTGACTTTGTGTGATTAGGATCTTGCTCTGTGCCTCTCTCAAAACTGGTGCTTATTAAATGCTGATTGCTGTTGAATGATATTCGGCTGTCCAAAGTGAACACAGAGGAGAAGGGGAAGGGGAGAAGGGGAAGGTGGGGCATATCCATTGTCTTACCTTTCTATCAGAGGGTTCGTTGATTCTTTCCACCCTAATGACTTGAGTATTCTTCCACCAACACTTAGTTTCCCAACAGCTATGCGTTTAGCAATCTGAACCTTTCCTCCTGGTCTTTTACTGGCCAAATTCTGGGTTATTTCTCCAACTCCTGGGTTATGTCCTGGGTGATTACCACAGCACCCCTTTCCTCCAGATCTCCTGCTCTACAAAGCCATATGGAGCTCTTTAGAAATTGAAATCTTAGGGGACATGGTTTCATAATAATTTATTTGTAACAGAATTCTGCTGTTTGTTTCTCTGAAATCAGTTCACTAAGAAAACAAGGTTCAGTTTTCTTTGCAAAATTTTTGTGTGAGGCACAAGGTGAGATGCTCAGAACATATTGAATCAATTTAAATGGAAAAGCCTATCCTAGACCTAAGTGTTTATCTCCTCCCCTGACCTATATTCTTTCTCGCAGGGGAATGAAGAGAACGAGGAAAGGAAATCAGCCCTAACCACACTCTACTATATCAGATCTTGTTAAAGCAGAGCGTTCAGAAGCATTTGGGGGATGCACTGCACTGCTCAATTAAATCACAAGTCTCATCCAGTGTGATTACCAGGGCAGCTGTGGTTCTGCCTTCTGTCACTGGTGCCTTCACTCCAATTGGTGTGTGAAGAATGCAGTCTACACCCTTAGCAGCAACAAAGTCAGACCTGAATAAGATAAAATTACATTTTAATGGCACGAAGTCTAACAGCATTTTTTTTGGGTAGGGAAGGGAAGGTATAAGGGGGAAGGAAATGACTTACCATTCTCTGTCATTCTGGGGGTGAAATTAGTTTCAGTGATTCACTTGTTATTGTTGTGCACTATGAAGCCTTTATTTAGCTCCCCATTTGGGGATTTTAGTCCTTTTTTCACTTAAAACTGACAAGGAGAGAATATTAGGTCATGAAAAAATAATACCCTCCATATCATCTCTAAAGGACTGTTTTTCCCCCTTTTCCAGAGACCCTGTGCTTTGCATTGATTTGCTTTTCTATCTACACACAAGCAGACGACTCCAGGAGAGCAATGTTTATAGTATCATAAATGATTTTCCCTCATTTTTTCCAGCGTCAATGATCACAATCTCTACTTCTAAACAGGTTCTCATGGTTGTGTATGCCTCTCCTCCAGTTTGAGTTTCAAAATGAGTCTGCTTTATGCTTTGTCTCTGAAAATGCCCATTGCCTTGAATGCCAGTCCGATTAAAAGGGGAAAAAACTCATTTTATGGTTTGTACAGCTGTTTCTGAGCCCAGATTCTTATAAAATCTGCCCCAGTGGCATTTCCTTACCACAAGATTGACAGACTGGGGAAAGCTAAACATTTTCTTTTCTAAAGAACTAGTGGAAAACAGACCTATTTTCAGGATTGGCTTGTCCTTGGTAAAAAGTTTGAAACCACTGAGTTGCATCATGGCCATAAAGCAAAGTTGCTGTTCCAAAGTCTTAATTTCTAGCCAGTGTTTAAGCAGCTGCAACAGAAAAAAAGAATTTCTTCTAACCTTCCAAGTCACTCCCCATAAACTGATTTTGCTGAGAAATTTCACAATGGCCATTTCCTCTTCATGTCTAAACAGAGGTTTAGTGTCATTAAAAGCCTTTCTCTGAATGTCATAAGGTACATACAGGATGATTTAGGTGTGTACATACAGTATGTCCTGGTGGTAGGCTTTTGTTTGAGGGAATGTGAAAAAATCTCAGGGAGTAGAAGGATAGGAACTTTAAGTAGGATTCTTGGGGGAAAACATATATGCACACATTTCTCAAGGAGCTGATATCATTGAGATTTAGCAGAGTATCATTTAACCTGGCTCTTTCTTTTTCATGATTTTTCTTGCATTCCTCAGTAGGTTTCATTACCATTTGGAGGCCAGCTCTGCAATGGATGAAGAGGCTTCCTCTGCTCTCCAGGGAGGGATGGAAACTAATATAACAGAATTTCGGTGGTATGAGCAAGAGTGCAGAAACAGAAGTCTCCTGTGGATTGTGGGAAACCAGAAAGCTTTTCTTTTGATGTTATTCAAACTCCAAATCTAAAGGGAGAAATACCATAAAACTACATGTTACAATCCAAAAGTAATCTCTCTTTCCAACAGAAAAAAGGCTATATTGTGGTTCTAATTGATAACATACTTGCACTTTTCCCACAAACGAATCTTCTTACTCCTAAACCTACTGTTGTAGGTTAATCTGTTCTTAATGGTCTGAGAACCCCACAATTTCTCCCCATATCTACTCAACTGAATAATTTGTTGGTAAACACTCGGCAAAAAACCCTTAATTTCTTAAAATGTTTTAAACATAGGTTGGTTTCTTTTTTCTGCTTTTCCCTGTCAATGAACAACTTAGTGACCTAGAATACTCATCTTAGTTTCTTTATGATTTAACTTTCCTGTCTATGCAATAGAAATTGTGAACAGCTGAGTATAAATCTCAATAATAATAATTTATTTTTTTCTCTCTCACTCCTAATGAGTTGTAAGTTCAGATGGATCACACATGAAAAACAGTGAGAGAAACTTGATGTTGAACTTATTGGACATTTAGTAAATTGTTGACCTAAGAGAGATTAGAAATTAAGGTAGGGATATGGAACATTAAAAGAAAGAATTTACTGCTAAGAATGGGGAAAATGGCGGGAAGTGGCTATAAAATAGTGAGAACTGCTTTCCATAAACCACATAAAAATCCCATCTCATTACCCTATAGATGTGGAGTATACACACAGTAAAACCCTTGTAATCTGGCATTTGAGAGGAAATGAGGCACAAGCTAATGTCAAGTTATGCTTAATAAAGACTTAGTTCATGTTGTCTCAGGTGGTATCCTTCCCGTATTTGCCTTATCCTCCCTTAAAGACTTAGACATAAAAGGCACGAAAGGGCAGTGGTTTCTACATATAAATAATCAATATTTGTTTTTTTAAAAAAAAGCTTTGGTTCAGCAGGGATCTACCTTCCCACTCTTCACCAGAATGATCACCTGGCATGGCAGTTCTACTAATCACTCTGTTCCACTTTCCTTCAGCACCCTCATCACTGAATCCTTTGAAAATAGCTACATTCATCTCTCGTTAATGTCAAGGGAAAGGGATCAATAAGCGTATATATAAACCAGATTCCTTAGCCTTGAACAGAACCCAGACAATGTGAGGAAAGATGAAGAACAAACATTAGAGCCACTCACATATGTTCAAGTATAGTCAAGGAGAGCTCGCCAGCCTCCACGTTCTTGACCATCTAAACTTTCGTTCAAAGCCCATGCAGTATGAAGGTGGATAATAAACATCTAGCTGTAACGTATTTCCCCTAGTTCTTTTTACTTTACAGTCGTCTCCTCTCAGTTACACAAACGTTACAAAATGTCCAGGGTCCACTGCCCCCAACAAGTGTGCTGCTTTCATTCACCAAGCAATTTTCAGGGGCAAGCTTTGTACTAGAAACTGGGGATGCAAATGAGACATCACTGCTGCCCTTGAGGAGTTTGACATGCTGGCTTGAGGAACTGACTCTCAGTTCCCTTCACCCAAACATTTTGGCTGACGCTGGTCTTTCAGAGTGTCTACCCTGTCACGTGACTTGAGATCTTTGGCTCTTGCTAACGGTTCTCATATTTAAGCTTGAGAGGGTTTTATGCTTGAAATTTGTGCTAGGGGCAAGTGATGATGCTGTGAGTCAGAGGTTCTTAAAGTTAAATATATGACAGATTATCTGGCTTTCTAAGATTTTTTAAAAACATGCATTCCTAGCCTCAGTTTGGCCCTACTGAATTAGATTCTCCATGTGTGCAGTACAGGGGCTTCTGATCCAGATAAGAAACTGTATTCTAAGTTTTCATCAACCAGCTTGGAATCAGCTAAAGACCAGGGGAGTCCTGCTGGATCTATATTTGCATTTTAATCTGTTTTAAAATTGTGTATAAAATATTTTAAAAGCCTGGAATGAAGAATTATGTCCAAGTGTAGGGTATATTTTCACATTGATTTTTCTTTTCCTGGTCTTATGCACAGTCACAAATTTCCATCATGAAGAACATAGCGAAGGGATTTCCTCTGCCAACATATTGCCATAGGTATTTCTGGGAGACATGTAAAGACAGACTGGATTTTTTACTGCGTAAACATATAGAAGCTGATTACACAATTTTACGGAGTCAGCCTAATCATATGTTATGTAAATGTGTGTAGTGTGTGTTTAGTCAGAGGGTCCCAGGAATATATCCACAGACAATTGGAAAATCTCAGTTCATGAACAGATTTTTTCTACCAGCCCCAATGAAACACTAAAGCCTCCAAAAGGATACATGTGGACTAAATACAAATTTGTACCTCCTGCTGGAATTATTCCATTTTTACACTCCATGTAGCCTCAGAGAGCTCATCTTTGCTCCATGGAAGCCTTGGGATTTTTTAAGATATTACAGGTAGAGTGCTGGAGCCACCTCTGGCCCTTTCCCACCCTACAGAGCAGAGAGTACCTAGCTGACAAATGGGGACAGACAGGCTCTGTCACTGCCTAGGCTCTGTGTGATGAGTTCTGTGGATCTTGGCCGAAGATACTCTGGCTAACTCTGTCACGTATGATGCTGTGGTTTTGACCATCAGCTTTTTTTCCTTTTCCACTTTTTGCTTAGTTCCTCAGACCATTTCGTGCTGAGGGTGGCCTCTCTCACCAGCCTGTCTGAGTCATAAACCTCTCAAATTGTAAGTGGAAAAGACCCAGTGATTCAGTTGTCTGTTCACTAATAGGAATCTTTTTGTGGGTTTATGTGTCTGCCTCCTTTGTTTTCTGTTTTAAAGGAATACAGGCTCCCAGACTCCTGGAGCGTAGCGAGCTTGCGGCAACTTCCATGTGAGGGGCCCTCCGGCGGGAGGCTTCCCAGTGAAATGGAATGACCACGGGGTTCAGAGTTGACTTCAATGCACATATCCCAGGGACCTTGTAAAAGTCTCTTTGGAGGTTATTTTTTTCATTATCAAAATAAGAAAGTGGAATCTGATAGTCTTTAAATTCTTATTATTTTACAATTCGATGGCTCCTTCTAAGAAATCTGATTTCTCTATTTGGACTTAGCTCCCTCATGTTTCATTCAGTTGCTATATTTTTCCTACATCTCTTTTTATCTGAGTGAGGATGTCTTGCTTTCTCAAGGCTGGGTGGTTTTTATTCAAATCTCTGCAGACTCTTTGCAAAAGTATTCTGAAGTGAGCGTAAGAATTGACAGGCATTTATAAATCCCTGGCAGCACACCAAAGTTGGTTAAAGAAATAGGATGCATTATCTCATAGGTTTAGCTAATCTCAGAGTTATGGACCCTCTCTGGATGTGAGGGCTTACTATGGAAGCAAGCTACAGAATGACAAATTAAAGCTGATAAGATTGTTGTTCTTCCTCATCCTCCAAATATTCATCAGTTTTGGGCTGAGTCTCTCACAGAAAGCAGAAGTCATTAGGAAGATATGCTGTATACTATATTGGCTTAACAAATGCGTGAACACGAAACATAGCAAATACTGGGCAAAGTTATAATCACCTGTTGTCCAAATTAAAATTGAGAAATCTGCATTTAGAAATGCTGATTTTAATCTAATTATATGGTGTGACAAAATTTTTTTCCCTTAGTAATCAGCCAAGAGGCTGAAATGGGGACATTTTATAGGTGAAATCAATCAAACAAAAATACTTATGTGAGTTTTTTAAAATAATTCACTAAGCTTCACAAACATTATCAGTTCGTTGATCCTAAATGAAAAAGAAAATTCTCAAATGTTTTCAGAATTAAAGAGATGACCAGTATCTTTATTGAATTTTCTCACATTTTCATTATTATTAATCTGGAAAGAGCGAGGTTATGACAAATTCTATGGGTAGTGAATTCTAGCCCTTCAGGTTTGTAGTAAAATAAAGTATCTAAAGTGGAAAAGGGAGAAATAACAACTCATTTTGGTCTGGTTTCCCATTCCTCTAATATTTGAGATCAAATACATATCTATGAATATATATATTACATATAACCTGATCTTTCTAAATGCACCATAAACCGAAATTACAATGTTTAAGGCTTGAATATTTAGTAATAGTTTTTCTTTTCAAAATGATAAGCCAAATATATAATCCTATTCTTGTTTATTATAGTGAATGTCAGAGAGCTAGTTACTGAAGAAATTAAATTCCTCTTTATTTTTAATATTTGATTAAGCAATTCTTCTCATGGTGGGAAAAAAAAAAAAAAAACCTCTAGAAGAATAAGTGATAGTTATGTCATGAACTGGACAAAGGTTAGTAGAAAAATCCTGTCATACTCTGTTTCCCTAGCAGGACAGGTTGGGCTGTAGGCACTGTAGCAGTGAGAGAAAGCCATCCTCACCACAGCCGAAAAAGAGTATCAGTGAACTTTTTCTTTGTTACTTTCAACTCATACATAATGTCAGTAGTTATTTTAGAAAATCACGTTTCATACCCTTAGGATTACCATTCGGTGCACTTAGATTGGGGCAGTGGCGTGGAAATGGAATGACTTTTTCTTGAGTAAGTGGCTCTTCCACAGAAAGGATCATCATGCTTATGTAGCCCAATTCTCAGAGTCTCAATTTCTTCCCCTACAAAACAGTATTAAAACCTCACTTCCTATGATGGATTATGGTAGAGAGTGTGTCTAAAGCCTCTTATTCAGTGCTGGCACACCATGATGTTAATGACACCGATGATGAACATCTGCCAGATGCCATCCATGGGCGCGAGTGCTTTACAGACATTATCACACTTAATCCTTTTCACATACTCTGAAATACGCCTTACTTTCATTTCCCCTCTTGTCACAGAGCTCCTAAATGACAGAACTGGACTCAGAACCCCGATTTGCTCAATCCCAAATCTGGGCTCTTAACCACCGTGCAACACCCACTCTCTAGATGTCCGTAGTGGTTCTTGACAAATGAGTTATAATTTACTATTCTCATTTTATCTCCAAAAATAATAGTAAATTGAATGAGAGCAGAGATTCTAGGGGGCAAAAGGGGGAAACTAAACACATATCCAACCAACGTACTCCTCAGTCATCATTAATTTACCAAATAAGCTCTCGAATGGAAAGATTATGGGTTTTCCAACCTTAATGAAAGTGGACAAAGTGAAAACAGATCTCTCTCATGTTTGTGTTAATGTATTTTCTCTCATGTGGTTGGAATTGGAAGAGATTCAGAGTCTGGCTCAAGCACAATGTAAACTGGTCATAAAAACCCACACGGACGCAGCTATTTACTGCTGACAGGGTGTTGACCAAATTGTCATATACATTGGCTGCCTGATTCAGAGGCTTGGGGAAACCACTCCATATGGCCTATTCCAAAGTGATATCACTTTCCAGGATGACTATAGTGGGGCTTTTACCAAATCTTGAAGGTTACCTGATTTGGAGTAACTACCTCAGAAAATTCTGGCAAATTTGAAACAAGATATAATGACCACTGAAAGATATGAAATCTATAATTGCCCCCTGTAAATAGAACATCCCTCCCAGATTTAAGGATTTGTTTAGAATATTAATCACGAGGTCTATGTTGCATTCATTTGCCTCTGGTCCACTTAAACCATTTCTGCCTTTGCCTGCTGTTTGTCTCTGGTGATTAATCTTTCTGTTGCTGTCTAGACAGCCCATGAGCTAGTACCTCCTGCCTATTAAATGGTCAGTAGTTATTGAAAAGATGTGTCAAAGGCACCTAAGCTTCCAAGGTTTCTTCCTGGTCTAAGAAAGATTGAAAGAATTTGAAAAGCGGCAAGAAAATGGACAGTTTATTTAACAGGAAAAGAGAGATTTCTCACAGAATAGTCAATTAAAAAGGAGTCCAAAAATCAACAAATGAATAAAAAATTAAAAAGTTCATCATAGCATGTATTATTCTTTAAGACCACCTGAATCAAAGTTAATATGATGCTTTTTTGCTGCTACCTTGAGATTTGAGTTTAATGTTCTTGTTCCTAGTATGAAATGATGAGAGTAGAATAAAGTAATATAAGAGTAAAACTGATCCTGGCAAGGGCTAAGATGCAAAGAATTCTACTGACGAGTGAGGGGATGGTGTGGTTTCGCTGAACTCTATAGCGTCAGAAACAGTGTAGTTAGGGCAGATATGGCTAGAGGTGCGGCCTTTTCCTCCTCTCCTTGTTAGTGACTTGGGAGTGGTAGTACCTCGTCTGGGGGATACTGATGAGTAACTTAAAAAGGGATAGAAAAATTAAGATGAAGAAAAAGTAATGGAAGGAGCTGTTCCACACATGTGAACTAAATGCTTATATTCATGTTCTTTATATTATTTCGTTTGAAAAAAAATCTATTTCCCTTTTCCTTTTGGGCATCTAGGTAGACCACATTTTCTAGGCTTTCTTTTCATGTACATCCCTGGAAATGAGTTTTAGCCATTGGAATGGAAGTGGAAGTGATGCAGAACACACAATTCTCTCTCATAAAAACTTCCTATTTGAGATCCTACGTGTTCTTTACCCATCTGCCTCAGAGAGATCTCAGATGACCTAAAAGAGGGCAGAACCACAGATCTTGCATGCTTGAATCACTGCTACAAGGATAACTGCCAAGACCAGGAACACCACCTTAGACTGCTATGTGAATTATATTTCATTAAACTAATGATATTTTGGGGTTGCTTTAATGTTATTTAATCTACCTTGACTAATATAATCAATTACAGATAAACAATCCCATTTGAAATTCAGTAATTGATAACTAGCTTATAGCTTTTGGAAACGTGTGTTAGAAATGAAAATTACATGCCTTCCTAAATTGTATTAAATGTTTCCGTGACCTGAGTCCCTACTATAGATGTCTAATTGTTATACAAGGAGCACGGAACATCTAGGAAAGGGATGTGGTGGAAAGAGCAGGGCCATTGGAGTGAGAGAGGCATAAGTCCCACTTCCACATCTGTCTCTTTCCAGATGTTTGGCTTTGAACAACTTACTCTAAACCTTATCTCAAAAAGGTGAAATATTATCTCCTTCAAAATGAAATGAGATGGCCTGTGCAATGTGCCTGAAATATAATAAGCACTCTTTATCAAGATGTTTTTCTTTAACCTTTGTCATTAAACAACTGAGGGTAACTTCTAGAACATTCTCCTATCCCTGAAAATATACTCAGAAAATTTCCTTCTTGGAACCATTTTCCTATTCTTGTGAAAGCATCCTATTCAAAATGGATGCCACTTTTATTAGGCACTATTATTTATCCATCACTTAGTAGATAATAGACACTGAATATATATTGTTGAATGAATAAGGGAAGGCAGAAAGTTAGGAAGATAAGAAGGGTAGAATTCTGATTTAATTGGTCTGAGATTCAGCCTGGGCATTGAGAATTTTTTTTTCCTTTTTTTTTTTTTTTTTTGGTAAGGAAGATTGGCCCTGAGCTAACATCTGTTGCCAATCTTCCTCTTTTTGCTTGAGGAAGATTGTCCCTGAGCTGACATTTGTGCCAATCTTCCTCTATTTTTTGTATATGGGATGCCACCACATTGATGAGTGGTGTGTAGGTCTGTGCCCGGGATCTGAAACTGCGAACCCCAGGCAGCTGAAGCGGAGCATGTGAACTTAACCACTACATCACTGGGCCAGCCCCATGGGCATTGAGATTTTTAAAAGCTCCCCAGGTTACTTGAATATTCAGCCAGGAGTGAGAAACTCTTATCTAAAAGCTTGCTATTCAAAATGTGATCTGTAGACCAGCAGCAGCACCATCATCTGGAGGCTTATAAGAAATGCAGAATCTTGGGCCTCGTCCTCAACTTTACTAAACCAGAACTTGCCTTTTAACAAGATTTGCAGATTTGTATGAACGTTAAAGATTGAAGGGGTACTGCTCTAACACTTCTAGTAATCTCAAGTGTGATTCAGTTAGTCTTTAAATACCATGAAATCCAACCCAGTAGGGAGAGAATTGCAACATTATTTCAGGTGGCACTCTGGTGCAAAAGTCATATAAAACAGCAAGTGCTTCTGGGAGATCTGTTCATAAGAGCAAGAACATACTGTGCATCTGTGTAGCATGCCAGGGTCTGTACATGAGAACTAATTGTAGCATTCCAGCAACCCCATGGGGTGAGTATTGTTCTCTCCATATTACAGATATAAAAACTAACATATACAGAAATTATGTAACTTGACTGCAATTAGGCAATTAGTAGAATGGATTATCTAAACATTGGGTTGGTTCAGCATGGCAGTTGGGAATACTGTTACTTGGGAGCTACAAGGGCAGAATTTATCTCTAATATCCAAGATCTCAGGACTGTTTGCTATTGAAAGACATGCAGGGAAGCATATGGGAACTCAGTTGTCAGAGCCAGATCATTCAATCTTCTCAGCTGAATAGAAGGAAAGCCTAGCATCAGTGAGGGATGGCATGAGCAGACCTAGAAAGAGAGGTCGCATAGGACAAGGAACCAGAGGAAGTGCTCCAAAGAAAAATTTAAGCTATTCCATGATGGGAGGAGTTTCAGAGTGCCTCAAGTCTTAAATTTCCATTGTAGAAAAATCTCAGTCTAGTTTTGTTTTTTTTTTTCAAGCAATGTGGAAGGGACGACTTTTTCCAGACTTTGGAAACCCTGTCTTGTCTAACTTGGGATGTATGCAGACACTCAGCAAATTGCAATGACTTGATATTAATCTAGAGTTACAATGTCAGCTGGAGGCACACTCTTTAACTGGGCAGCTTGTGAATTGATAAATGATACTTTGGCACGGTATGGAGGCTTGTCATCATTAAAAAATGGTCAGGAACTGTATAAATTTATGCCCAAATAATAATAATATGAAAACACTGCAAAGCCTGAGGTGCTCAAGAGGATTTACACAGTAACTGGTACATTTTTCTCTTGGATTGCCTTGAAATTTTGCTAATGCCACCCCCGCCCCCGCCAAAAAAAGAACAAAATAAACAGTGTGACTTTAGTAGTTTTGATTGGATGTTCTCTGAGCAGCCCTCTCTGTAGAAGGGATATAGCTCTCTACCATACGCACAGCTCTCTACCATACGCACAGCTCCAACTGGGACTTGATTAAGGTAGTTAATGAGATGATGCCCTACTTTGGGACATCAAGATGTCTACTGTTTGATTTTCTATATCATCTCTGAACCAAGACTTAAAAATATCTGTTAAGGACAAGTACCAGAGTGAATTGTGGGGGTACTTGTGTGTGTGTCTGTTATCGCAGAGCTGTCAATACTACAAATTAAAGACAGTCATGGCCAAAATATCCTGAGCCTTAGTTCAAGAGAATTGGCAATAGATTGGAAGGATGAAAAAAATAAAACTCACAGAATGCATATTTCTTCTCACAAACTGTATTGAGCACAAAGCAGATACCTAAGAAAAGGATACTCCCGAGTAAATCCAAACTCAGCATCTCTCTTTTCTGTCTCCCAGGGGCATGTCCAGGATGGTTAGAAGCTCAAGTGAGTGAGAAACCTGCCAGAGCTGAAAGATTCCTAGATTTTCTTCCCCCTTCTTCTTAGAGGGGCCATAGAATTGCCTAGAAACAACTTGCACTGGTATGCTGGCCTCCATCTGTGAAGGTCAAATAGAGCCTTGTAAACTTGTAAGTCCTACTGGTCTTCAAGCCTCCATCTATTGACAGATATTAAAGCAAAATGTAGCATTCTGCCAGAGAAATATCAGGAACTTGCATGCTCAGAATGAGACACTACCTCTCCTATCCTATAGGCATCCAACAGCGGGAGTCAGGTAGGAGCCCCAGAATCCCTGGCAAGATCTCCAACTTTCCTGCCCACAACACTCACAGTCTCTGCACTTCTATGTACCTTAGAACCATCAGGAGTTCTTTCACCATAGTCTTTACTCATGTTTGTTTGTTTGTTATTTTGTGAAGAAGATCAGCTCTGAGCTAACATCCATGCCAATCCTCCTCTTTTTGCTGAGGAAGACTGGCCCAGGGCTAACATCTGTGCCTGTCTTCCTCCACTTTATATGGGACACTGCCACAGCATGGCTTGACAAGGGGTGCGTCGGTGCGCACCCGGGATCCGAACCCAGGCTGCCAGAAGCGGAGCGTGCACACTTAACTCCTATGCCATGGGCCCAGGCCCCTTTACTCATGTTTTTGCAAGTCATGAGAAGCCCAGGTGTCCCAGGTCATCCTTCACCTTCTAGACACTAATTTCCATAATTTCTGTATATTCCCTTCCCAATTCCTGAAACTCTTCCACTATACTCTCTGGAATTTAAAGCCCATCATTAGCAAAACTCTGTAGTCCTCAAATCTTTCTCTGATGGTTCCCATACTGTCTGGATCTAAGTGAAAACTGAGTTTCCCTTGAAGGCAATATTTTCCTTGCAGTTCTCTCGAGTGACAAGTTTTTTTCTTCCTCAAGCCCTTTGAGGGTTTGGAAGTGGTTAATGGTCCTCTTTGTCTTTTGTTCCTACTTCCAGACCCCTTCTCAGTCTCTCTCCACTCCAGCATTGAAACTTCTTTCCTCCATTCTTCCCCTTCTCAGTCTCTCTCCACTCCAGCGTTGAATGTTATTTCTTCCATTCTTCTCCTTCTCAATCTCTCTCCACTCCAGCGTTGAATCTTATTTCTTCTTGCAAAACACTCCGCTAACCCTTCCTGTTGCTTTTACTCATCAACCTTTCAATAATTTCCATAGTTTCTTAAAGACTCGTTGTCACTCTCCAAGACTACTCTGTCATAATTCTTGGCGATTTGAATGTCTACTCAGATGTTTCTTCTAACACCGTCGTCTCTCAGTTCCTTGCCTTCTCTCGAGTGAGCTTTTTCTCCATTTATTTCCCTCAACCACTTACTCTATGGTCATTTCTTAGCTTGTTGTAACTATTTTTCTAGTTTGCTTGCTCTGATACTAGAATTCCAAATATTCTTTAAGCACAAGGAATTTACAATACATTGATCCTTCCACCTTTTCACTCTCTCTCTCCTCTTTCATGTTCTCACTTCCCTCCTTATCTAGTTTTTATTTCATGATCAGCTATTATAGTCACTCTTCCACACACCCTCAACTCCTTGTCCTTCTCTTACTTTGTCAGGTAGCAAAAACCGTATCTCTGATTTAATCCAACTTTCTACATACCCTACAATTTCACCTCACAGCTGAGCCATGTTCTATGTGTTGCTAAGTCAGTCCTCCTCTTACCAGACTTGTTAGCATTACTTGGTACAGTTGAGCATTTCTTCTTTGTTACGACATATTCTTTACTGGTTTCTGTATGCTACACTCTCCTGGTTTTCCTTTGACCTCACTGATCACTCACTTTCAGTTTCTTTTCAGCTTCTACCTCATCTTCCCATCCTCATAATTTTGGAAATCCTCAAGACATCATCCTTGAACGTTTTCAATCAATCTTCACCCCTTTGATGATCTCCTCTGGTCTCACAATTTTAAATACCACTTATACTCTAACTGTTTGCAAATTTCTATAACCAGTCAAGGCCTCTCCCCTGAACTTCAGAATCATATATTTAACTGACAATTCAGTACCTCTACTCACACATCTGAAGACAGTTCAAACTTACTACAGATTTTCCTTTATATTCCAACTCTTACCATCTGAACTTTTACCACACAGACTTAAGAACTAAATGGATTCAAATAGGGAAGGACAATTTTATGTCCAAACTCAACTCCTGATATTCTTTCCAAAACGTGCTACTACCATAATCTTTCTCAGACCAGGAAACGACAATACAAACTTTCCAGTTGCCTTGGGCCAAAAAGAGACCTTGGAGCCATCTTTGACTCCACTATACTCTGTCAGCAAATCATATTTGTTCTCCCTTAAATTTATATCCAGAAATTGGCTATGTCTACCCAACTCTACCATCATCAACTTGGGTAAAGCTACCATGTTCTCTCTCCTGCCTAGTCTCCTGCATTCACCTCTGCCGCCATCAGTCTATACTCAGCATAGCAGCCCGACTTGTAAGACAGATGGTCACTATTGTGCTCAAAACATGCAGTGGCTTTCCAGTTCACTCTGAGGAAAATCAAAGCCCGTAGAGTGCCCTATAAGACTTTCCCCTCTGGCCTCATGCCTTAGGACTCTCTCCCTTGCTCGCGCTGTTTCAGCTACACTGGCCTTCTTTCTATTCTTTAAACATATCGAGCATGCGCCTACTTCAGAGTCTCTGCCCGTAATGTTGTTTCTGCCTGGAATACTTTCCCCCTGGTATGTACGTGTCTTCCTTCCTTGCCTTTATCAGAACTTTATTAAAATGGCACCTTCTATCTGTGGCCTTCAATGACCACAGACTAAAATTAATCACCCCTTCCACCACACTCCCTATTCTCTTTTCTGCGTTAGTTTTCTCCATATGATATACTATACATTTTACTTACTGATTTATTGTCTAATTCTCTCTCAGAATGTAAATTCCTTGAAGATAGGAATTTTTGTACGTTTGATTCATTGCTAAATACTCAGAATCTGTAACAGCGCCTGACATATATTTGTCACTCAAATATAGGCTGAGTGAATAAACCACCCTGTTAGTACTCATAAAATGACATCACCTGGGCATAATGTATGGGTTTTGAGGCATGGCATTCTTCCTGTACCGTCACTTGGTTAAATCCCTACAGTGACAGCAAGGAACTCATGTACACCCACCTAGTGTCTTTCCACGAGCAGGCCTGGCTATAGTTTACCACACAAAGGTCTGTGAAGAAAATGACTGAATACGGATCTGTATTAGTTTTCTAGGGCTGCCATAACAAGATACCACAAAACGAGTGCCTTAAACAGCAGAAACGTATTGCCTCACAGTTCTGGAGGCTAGAAGTCCAAGATTAAGGTGACAGCAGGGTTGGTTCCTTCTGAGGGCTGTGAGCAAGAATCTGTTCTATGCCTCTCCCCTAGCTTCTAGTGGTTTGCTGAGAATCTTTGGCCTTCCTTGGTGTGTAGAAGCATCACACTGATCCCTGCTCTTGTCTTCACATGACACTCTCCTTGCATGTGTATTTGTCTCCAAATTTCTCCTTTTTATAAGGACACTAGTTATATTGGTTTAAGTCCCATCCTTTATCTCCAAATAAGGTCACATTCTGAGGTACTGGGAGTTGAGACTTCAACATAAATTTTGGGAGGACACAATTCAACCATCAAGAGTTTATATCCCTATTATAGAATAGCATGCTATCAGAGGGGATGAATGTTTAATGATATTGAAGGTCTGAGAGAGAGCAAATAACTTAATGCTCAAAAAGAATTCCCTGAGTTTAGACTCCCTGACTGCATCACCTGTAATTCCCACAGTGTTACTATGCCCTCCTGAAAAAAGCTGTAATAAAAATAATTAGGATACATAATAATTAGCAAGGAACTCAGGTCAAGATAGTACAATTCCGTTGATTTTACTTCAAAATTAGTTCATCAGAGTGGAAGCAATTTACATACAGAAAAATAATTGGAATATTTTAATCCAATGTAACACAGTTTCAAGAGAAGTCTTGAGAGACAAAGCAACAGATGTCAACCTGACCAGAATGATGGAAAAGAAAGCACCCAGGGGAGACCTCTGGAATGATGGGTAATGAATGGCATGCTCATTTTATCCAAAGGCACAGACTTTAATTCCTTCAAACAAATCCAAATATAGAGCTTATTTTTTTTTCAAGGCTGAAAACATATAACAGCTGCTGCTACCTCTGAGGTACTAGAGGAATGGCTTCTTAGAGCTAGGAGTACGTTTCAGCAACAGCCTATATATAATTGAAAATAAAATGATGTTCACAGCAGTCACATAAAATGATATTCACATAAGGTGATTTCTTGGTAGGGAAGAATGAATTATGATTTTTTTTATGGTTAGATGATAATGATCATGCATTTATTGAGCTATTTTTATTTAGGTGCTTTCTGTGTGTTAGATACAAGTTATTTTCAGATGAGTAAAACACAATTCCTGACCTCAAACTGCTCAAAATTTAACAAGACAGTCACGAAAATTAATCCTCTTGTTTCAGATATTTATATTACAGTTAGATTATTTAATTATTCTGCATTCCATCCTGGGATCCACTGACTTCCTAAATAGTCTTTTTTTAATTTTCAAACAGTAATGTTCTATGAGTTTTTGCACATGCACAAAGTCATGTATCCAACATTAAAATGTCATATAGAATAGTTTCACCACCCTAAAACAATCTCCCCCTATGTTTCATCTAGTCAACGCTCTCCACCTGTACTTGAATCCCTGGCCACCACTGATCATTTTACTCTCTATAGTTTGCCTGTTCCAGAATGTCATATAATTGGAATTATACAATATGTATCCTCTTCAAAATGGCTTCTTTCACTTAGAAATATGTATTTATGGTTCATCCATATCTTTTCGTAGTTTCATAGTTCACCTCTTTTTATCATTGAATAATATTCTATTGTATGGATGTATCAAAGTTTGTTTATCCATTTACCTATTAAAGTCCATCTTGGTTGCTTCCACTTTTGGCGATTATGAATAAAGTTGCAATAAACTTGCATGCAATTTCTGGCATGGACGTCAAGTTTTCAATATGGTTGGGATAATACCTAGGAGCACAGTGCTGTATGGTATGGTAAGACTATGTTTAGCTTTGTAAGAAACTGCCAAACTCTTCCAAAGTGGCTGTACCATTTTGCGCTCTGAACAGCAATAAGTGAGAGTATTGTTGTTCCTAATTCTCACCAGCAATAGGTTTTATCAGGTTTTGGGTCTTTTTAAGACATTCTAAGAAGTGTGTAGCAATATCTCATTGTTTTATTTGCAATTCCTTAAAGCCATATGATGTGGAACATGTTTTCATATGCTTATTTGTCATCTCTATATCTTCTTTGGTGAATTGTTTCTTCATATATTCTGCCTATTTTTTATTGGGTTGTTTGTTTTCTTATTTTTGAGTTCCAAGAATTCTTTGCATATTTTGGAAATATAGCTTTTATCAGATATCTGTTTTCCAAATATTTTATTCCAATTATTTTCTGTGTGTATCTTATCTTTTTATTCTCTTAACAGTGTCTTTCACATGACAGATTTTTTAAAATTTTAATTAAGTTTAACTTCTCAATATTTTCTTTAATGTATCATGCTTTTGGTGTTGTATCTAAAAATTCAACATTAAATCCAAGGTCACCTGGATTTTTTCCTATATTTTCTTCTAGAAGTTTAATGGTTATGTGTTTACATTTAGGTCTATGATCCATTTTGAGTTAATTTTAGTGAAAGGTATATTTTTGTGAAAGGTAGAAGATTTGTGTCTAGATTCATGTTTTTGCATGTAGGTGCCCAATTATTCCATCATCTTTAATTGGAAAGACCATCCATTCTCCATTGAATTGTCTTTGTTCCTTTATGAAGGATCAGTTTACTATTTTTGTGTGGGTTTATTTCTGGGTTTTCTGTTTCATTTATCTCTGTGTCTAGTCTTCTACCTATACCACACTGTCTTGATTAATGTAGCTTTGTTAATAAGTTTTGAAATAAGCTAGTGTAAGTTCTCCAACTTTTTTCTTCATCAGTATTGTATTGACCATCCTAGGTCTTTTGCCTTTCTGTACAAACTTTAGAATCACTTTGTCAGTATCTACAAAATAGCTTGCTATGATTCTAATTGTGGTTGTGTTGAATCCATAGATCAAATTGGGAAGAATGAACATCTTTACAATACTGAGTCTTTCAATCCATGGACATGGAATACCATGCCATTCATTTAGATCGCTTTTTATTTTTACAGAGTTCTGTGGTTTTTAGCATATAGACCTTGTACATATTGTGAGATTTATGCCTAAATACTTCATTTTTTTGTTGCTTCTGTAAATGGCATTGTTATGCTCATTGCTGGTATACAGAAAAACAATTAACTTTTATATATTAACCTTGTATCCTGTGACCTTATTGTACTTGCTTGTTAGATCTAGGAATTTTTTGTTGATTCTTTGGGATTTTCTACATAGACTATCATGCCCTTTGTGAACAAAGACGGTTACATTTCTTACTTTCCTTTTGTTGTCTTATGGCATTAGCTAGGACTTCCAGTACAATATTGAACAGGAGTGATGAGAGAGGACATCTTTTCCTTGTTCCAGTCTTAGGTGGAAAGCATCCAGTTCCTCACCACTAAGTATGATACTCTTTGTAGGCCCCATATTATTTTTAAATGATGCTTTAAAAATATTTGAGAACATCTAAGATGGTTGTTATTATTTTTACTTCTGATATCTTCTTCCTCTTGTTGCTGCCAATAAACCACTTGGTACCCTCCAAAGAGCTATGAGTTTGTTTTAAAGCTAGTGGAAAAATTGTAAGAATTTTCTGCAGAAGACTGAAAGCTAAATAACATCTGATCAAAAGCAATAAGCTGACGCTTGTAAGCCATTCTGTGGGGCCATATTAAGAAGAAAATGGAAGATTTAAGTTTTGTTCCTGGGTTAGGAGTGTGTCTCTGGCAACACCTATTCACTTGATTCCTTTGGAGCCATAGCTCATTCTTCAGAGTACATGATTGTAATTCTATCCCAGGGAGACGTTGTTAGTAATTAGTAGTGAATCAGTAGGAATTGAGAAAGTTTGTCCATTACATGGGAAATGGGAAAATGAGGGAAGGGGATTTCAACTCTCATTGCCTGGAAGATCTGTTTCTCATATTCCAAGTTGGAATTCTGAATTAATTCTACCATAGTAACATATTTATATCTAGTAGTTATTTTCTCTAGAACTCTTGGTAGAATGCAGTACTGTATTTTAGGTATTACACATTCATTTAACAAACATCCATTAAGTGTGTTCTCTGTGAGAAACATTGGAAACCTATCAATTACGTAAATTATTCCTATGCATGGACATACTCTGAATTCTAAACAGCTGGTTTCCACATCCAGTTTTGGATCCCAAACCAGCTTAGTATCATTAGCAGAGTTCTCCCTTTGTATGGACAAGGCACAATCATTATATAAAAAGTCATTTTCAACCCTGATAAGGGTAATATCTCTAGACTTATCTTTCCACTTTCTTTTCAGATCAACTTATTCTGATCTAATAGCTCCAATTTTCATCTTTGTTTATGTTACCTGGTATGAAAGGGTTACAAGAAAATATAATAAATTATAAGTCATTATGCACTTTCCTGGATTGATTTACATAAGAAAAGGCTTCTCCTAGAAGAAGAGAATTGATAAGGAAGACACAGAAGAAGGAAAAAGAAAGAAGAGAGCAAAGAGTTTGGACCAGAAGTAGATGAGAGAGAGAGAGAGACTTTGTAGAAGCATAGCCATGATGAGTAAGACTTTGAGTAGAGAGAAGAGCAGACAGGAATTTTGCTGTATATTAAGCAATATAACCTCTCCATTGTGCCAGTTTGAGAATGTTTAATAAACACTTACATTGATTTTAAAGGTCTTTTTTCAACATTGGAATATTGTTTTATTGTTATTGTGACCCCACTCAGGTAGGTTACTTAGTTATACTACTTTCCTTCCTTCTGCCTAACACCTTGTACATCAACATTCTAATCCAGCTTGATTGTGAGACTTGATTGCAGCTTTGTCCCTAGAATCTATGGCTCAATTCTTTCTTGATTCCAGTCCAACCTACCTGCTGAAGCAAGTAAGCCCATGCTCATGCATCCCCAACACACATACCATATTCTGCACTCCTCTTGCCCAAGAAAGATTCTTAGGCATTCAATTGTATCAGAAAACCCACATAAAGTGATTAAATAGAGAAAATAGGGAGAATCCTATATGGGGAATTAGTTACAAAGGTTTCAGAGGGCTGAAAAGCCAAAGAAGTGACAGAGATTAACAAAGGCAGGAAGTTTACTAAGACTGCAAAGACATGGGGAGAAGATGTTATTGAAACTCAGAAGCCAGGGCCATGCAGTGAGACATCAGAGCCTATTTGGGGGAGCTGTGACTCTGGAGGAGACATAGCCACTATTAAAGACTACTGGAAGCAGAAAAAATAGAAATACTTTGGCTTCTCTCTGTCTTCCACCTTCCAATCTCCCACAGTGCTTTCCATTGACCAAGCCTAGCCAGCAGCCAATAGGCAAAGAAGCCAAAAAAAAGTAATTTGCAGAATCGGTCCCCTACAATTCAGAGAAGAGCAGGAGAAGGACAGGGAAAGGATCTGAAAACAAACAAAAAAATTACATATACAGACAGTTATTCCCTGAGGACCTAGTTCATATGTCTACCACTTGACTCAATTCTCAGGTCTATTGCTATTACAGACACTATCTGCCCATTGTGTATTTACTCACAGTTATAAGCATTCTGTTCCAGCTGATGAGAATGTGCCCAGGATTTCAAGTATGGGATTCTTCAATGTTATGCTATGATGCCCTCAGCTATAGACACGCTATGTATCAATGTTGAAATTAAAGATGGTTTTCTGAACTTGGATCGATCACAAAGAGCACTACCACTGCCAGTGCCCCGAAAAGGTCAACTTCCAGATAAAAGTTCATGACATCTTCCTGGTTTCACACTTTGCATAGAAGCCAGATAATTGGCCATACCCTCCTCTTGCCAGACAGTCTGATTGTTGAAGATACTTTATCTCCAAGCAGTACTAAGCAACATCTTTCACAGCCTTACCTCTGGATGATGCCTACCAATGGGATGGATGGATTCTGGCAGGAGCAGAATCAATGACCTGTTACCCTGTGGAATTTGGGCCCTAATTCCAGGACATAAAGAGGAAATGACTCAGTTGTTTAGGCCCAGGTCCAGGAAGGCTTCAGGGAAGTGCTGCATGCACAGCTGGCTGAATTGCCTGAGCCTTCCAGACCTTCTGAATTGAGAGACCTCCCCATGAGCATCAGAAGCACTCTAGTAATAACTTTTCTATTCTCCTTGACACTCTGCCATTAGACCTCCCACCACTAATGTGGAAACAGAATGAAGTTCTGTTGCTCCCTGCTCAGGCTAACCACCTGCTGATGACCTTGGAGAGAATAACATATGCAGTGGGGAAGTTGTGCTTCCAGTTTGGCAATGTGGTCGATTTCTCTGTGTGTGTTGAATCTATGGTTATGGCATACACTCAACTGAGAAACCTGCTGAATCTTACCCTACTCTGAATTTTAAACCATGAAATGAAACCATCCTCTAAATCATAAAATGAAAAGAGTGCAGAACTACATTCTGCATCTTCTTTCAAATCCTAACTATGCTCTAGGGCACCACTCCTTTAATATTATCTTCCTCACACAGATATATTTTTCACCTTCCAGAATAATCAAGCCAAGTAATTTCCCCTTTGGAACTAGTTTTGGAGTTTTCAAGGTCCTCAAAGATTGTAATATTTGTCCATTGTCCACCACTCTTCTAAACCTCACCCCACTGCTAGTAGATAAATTAGATCATATCATTAAGGGACTTGAAGAGACTTGTGTTTACATAAGCTCTAGTCATAAAATTACTAATCCATATAACTCCCTACCACAGAATTGACATACAGTCCTTTGCTAACTCTCCACTCAAGGCACCCTCATGGATAAAAGCTCTGCTTTCTACTGGTTCTTCTCCATATTTCTCCTTGAATAAGAGTTCTCCAAAAACTGACCATCTGAGCAAAGTGCCAGCTGCCTAGAGGGATCATCAGGACATTCTCTGATGGACCAAAACCTGGCACAGTGCCGTGAACAAGAACCTAAGTAAGAATTTCTAACAGGAGACCTTTCCATCAGGCTTCCCATGACAGATGCACTAGGGCCTCTGCGGGAGTTGGAGGACTGCATCTGGCTCCCATATGGGTCATGAAGATTATCAATCCCTTCACTCCACAATCTTCCACCACTTGGTGCACAGGACCCGCTCATCCCCTCACCCTTCCACAAGGCTATCTAAATGATCTGTTTCTTTCATATACCACTTCCTCCCAACCAAGGAAGCAAGCAGGAAAAGAACCTTATTCCTCCACCTCAGCATGTCAGGGACTCGATTTATAGGCTGTCTCCATCCTCATTCTGAATGCACTTGCTCCATTCAGATGACTCATTTCTATCCTCTTAGTCTGTTCTTTGTTCTCCTTTGTCTGCTCAAACGTTCATTGTGATGTGTGTTTTTATGGTCTAATTGGATATCTGCTCTGGATTTGCTCATGGACTTTACTCTTGGCATATGATCCTGAAACTCATGGTCCAGCTTTGACCTAACGCTATGCCCAGCCCAGTGCCCAGAAACAACGTGGCCAAGGGCCAGGTGTCTAGGCCCTGCTTGTGTAGGAGTTAGGTTAAGGCTTAAGTAAAGACTATATTTGGCTTATATGTACACAATGGTGTGCACTATGAATAATACTGGCTATTTCTTTGAATCAAGTTCTTGATCAGAGATGAAGACATAAATTATTTTCTCATCTTCAGTTTGTAAGTGTTCAGATCTCAAATATAAACACACACACACGGTGTTTCTCCAGTACTTTCTTTCTACCTATCACCCTGGGGTGTTAATTGGATACTGGACACGATCTTCCTTAAGGGGCATTAAGAAAATCCTCGGATAGTTTTAATTGTTGATGGGATCACATAGTAATTATAATTAGAGAATTATAATTAATTCTTTAAAGAATTAATTCTCCCTTTTAATTATAAACAATTTTCTTTTTCCTTACCTACAAGGTGAATATATCTACAAATTCCACTCTTGAACATCAGCTTAAAATACAAAAGAAAATATTTTCTTGTGAATTAAACACTTTCTTACTATAATTAGAATTGAACCACCATAAATATACTTGATCATCTGTGACGTAATAAACCAAAACTCCAGGAAACAGTGTGAAATAGGCCAAGTTTCATTTTAGATCTGTTTTCCCTGTATCTTTTTCTTAACCATCAGTACCTTTACATTATTTGAACTTCTCTCATTCAATCTGAAGTCTCTAATCTAATGTTTCTGAAATTCTAATATGGATATAAATTACCTGGATATCTTGTTAAAATACAGATTCTGAATCATGAGGCCTGGGATAGGGCTTGAGATTCTGTATTTCAAACAAGCACTTAGGTGATACTGATGCTGCTAATTGCAGACCACACTTTGAGTAGCAAGTATCTAATCAACTTATTCATATTACCTAATAAGGCATGAGAAGTATCTCTCTTCTTTCAGAGGTTGACATTTTTTCAGGCAATAAAGCAGAAGCCAAGTAAGAGATCCCTCTTTGTGGAATTTCAGACAGCAGCTCTGGCCTCGTGAGAGTCCAGGGGTGATTGCAGTGGCAGCTCTGGGGAAGCCCCCTGAATTTCTTCTTCAGGGTGTGGCTGAGGCAGCAGATACTCTGGTAGGCCAGTTTTCCAGTGTTCTTCTGATATGCAGATGAAGATGCTTTTGTAAGCCAGAGACTAGAATTTACAATGGATACAATTAAGATATTATAATCATAATAGCCACTGCAGAGTTTGGACTATTTGGGGACATCTTACTTTCACTTGATTATTAGAGGAGAGTCGCTGAGGGGCTTTGACTTTTCTGTGATGTTGGAAATGTACATCTTTTGCATGTAGAAAAGCAATAGCATTTGTGTGAGAAGTAAAAAATATATACATTTTCATATTCAATTGCTTTCTCAAATCAAAATTGTAAAATTTGACAAAAGAAACACATTCCCCCACAATAGCCTAGGGTGAGCAGGGCCTCTCCTTGCTAGATGCCTTCTAAACTAAACTAAAACACCACCTCAAAGGATCAGTGCTTGGGGCCACTTCAAAACTATTCAGGTCCCCTAGGTTTGACCAGTTCAACTTAAGTCTTAAAAGAACTTAAATTCTGCTTTTCTCTTTTTTCTAAATAAAAATTATCTTTTAAAAAAATGTCTCATTTTATCACAGTTTTACAGCAGCAATAGCATGATACACACAGGCCTGAGTATCTCTCTTATCAGCATCTCCAGGAGAAGGATGGCAGAATTAAATTTCCATGCAAGACACTACGAACTAAAAGGCATGACTTAGAAGCAAGATTAAAAATGGAAATGGAATAGATTCTGGGACTAGATACCATCTAGAAATGTGGCAAGGTGTCCGTGTTTTTCACACAGCGCCACTCGGCACTGTGAAATAACCTGGTCTTTTGGTGTACTGGCTACTTCTTTGTAAGTAGTTGAGTAAATTTATCATCTCAGTGTCATATGAGCTCACTGTTGGCACCGTTTCAAGAAACCTCATTATTTTTTGATGTCTATGATGGATTAAAGATGAGAATATTGCTGGCCTAAGGGTTCGTTAGCCTTGCCTGTCATATTTGTCAGCTACAAAGCAGCTCTGCGGAAGGGTGAAGAGGGCGTTGGTGATAGTGGGCCATTAAAATGCGGTTCCATTACTTACACTCAGTTAGACTGAGGAAATGGAGGGTAACAAGTGTGAGAGTTGCCCCCCGGGATCCATTTTCTCTGTTACACATTCAAAAAAGAAAAATCAAGATGACAACAGAAACACAAGAAGCTCTCTCCACATGGGATGGCCACATCTTGCCATTTCTTGCTGTGTGTGAAAATTGCTTGTTTGGGTAACCTCACAGGCAGCTCTGGGAGTTCTGCGGCCAGGGGACATCCTGCATGACCACCCTGATTCTTACAGTGAAGGCACCTTGGAGGGCTCTCTGGCCTCTTGGAGGCGGAGCAAGACTGTCTGAAATCTTCTGAGGCCTAAGAACAAAGACTACCATGGCACATGTTGGGAATAACCAGTAACACATCATAATTGGAAACATTCAAAATATTCTCAAGAATATTTTAAATTCCTAAGAGCCCAGTAGTAAAATGACCTTTACTAGTGTAATTTTTAAGTAGCCATTATGCTTACAAGTTTTCAGAAATGCCATATAGTACAAGATAAAGCAACTGACATCTAAAATGTTACTGAAAATTTGACGATCTTATTCATGGTAATGCTTTCGGAGCTTTCTTCTCTTATGCTCATATAGGAGGTACTACTTATGGGCTAGAACTCCCAGAGATGTAAGTACCTTTGGGATTTCCTCCCTCAAGTCTAATATAATCATTTATTGTACCAAGTACTCTACTAGCTGATAGAGATATAGCAATAAAAAAAAATACAAGCCCATTCTCTGCTTTCATTAAGCTTACAATGTAGTATGGTGACACACATTAAATAATCTTACTAACAAATATATATTATTTATTTTGTTCAGTTCATTTAAAAGTGCTTGCGTATCTACTATTTGCAAGATAACTGTGTTGGGAGTTCTGGATAATACAGACATGAAAGAAATCACAATCCTCTTGGCCTGCATGATGCTTACAGTCTTGTGGAAGAAAAAGACATGTAAAGAGATCGTATAATATTTGTAATACATTGTATGCGGCTAGGATTCTGTCTGATTCAGCAGACTCCCTTACTTTCCATTCCTTTCCCTTCCCTTCCATTCCTTCTTCTTTCTTTTCTTCTATTTAAGTATTCAACTAATTACTATGTTGACAATATGTATCAAGACTAAGTGCTAAGTGCAGTCCAGATAGGATCGATTGACTGCTTATTATATGCCAGGCACAGTGCAAATTATTTTACATACATTAACTCAAGCAATTCTCAGAATGGTACTATAATTATTCTTATTTTATAAATAAAGAAATTGGGACTCAGAAAGATTAAATAATTTGTCCAAATAATCAAGTGGTTTTTGAGTAAAATTCTGTGTGATTTCATAGTGTGTGCTGTTATCCTCTATACAACTGTACAGGAGTCTGTGTTATACAGTGAGATGTTTTTCAAGGAAAAGATAATTTTTTGCCAAAACTGAATAAAGAGAAATTACTTTTAACAAATGACAATATGTACCCAAACCCTTGTCACTTAATTTTAATTCATTAACATTGTCCCCAAATAGATTAAATAATACTAAAAATATCTTGATGTTCTTACTCCTTTTCTTAAATAATACTATAAAATAGTGTGTTTACGTATATGTACATATATATGTATATGTATACACACGTGCACACAATAAAAAAGACTTTAGTAAAAATATTTTTATCTTTAAAATCTTAGCTCTGGGCTTAGTGGAAGAATTATTGGGACCTACCAATTGGTTGCATCAACAACAATGGCTATAAACGTGTAAACTTGGGAAAGTGTGACTTTGGGCGAGTGGTGGCGAGTACTGGGGCAACATGCACAGCCACCTCTGTCAACGCAGCATGCACATCCAGGAGGGTGGAGGGAGGCAAGCTGAAGTTTGTTGAAGACCTTAAGTATCTGCCTCCTCCTTAACCTTCTTTGAGACAGCAAAGCAGGAAGGAAGGATAACACACATTGGCTTTCACTAAGCCAAATTTTCAGATGGAGGTAATCCAGCAGCTGTGAAATGTAATGACTTACAGCTCTTTCAGTGATGTTAGAGGGAAAAAAAGTTGGAATGATCTGCATAAGCCCTGCTTCCTTATGTATTGCTTCTGAGAGAGAAAGCCAATGGAAGGATAGATTAGGCTCTGCCTTGGGAAACACAGCGTCTAGTAGGACTGAGCTGTCGCTGACACCCATGAGAACAACAGAGCCTGGCTGAGTGTGGTATTGGCTGCCGAAATGAGGCCAGGTCACTACTATGTGTTTAAATGCTCAGAGCCACCAAAACTAGGCCTATTTCTCTACACACACCATGAACTCTAGCTTAAGAAACAGCTCACTCACCCACTTGCATGGCTGTGCACATCTGGCCCACAACACAGGCCATTCACATTCCCTCACTCCCATAGGCTCTTGCAGGAAACCAGGAGAACTGTTCAATCAAGGGAAGAAGTGGATGTCTAGACCTCTCAAGATAAGTAAATTAATGATCGCTGCCTTAAGGCCTTTTTGGTTCCTAGACAACAATTGTAAAGAAGCTTAAATTTGTACTCCTCATCCTTACAATGTCATACATAAAACAATCTGATACCTCTAAATCCGATTTCATGCATCCACTGTTTTAAAGTTTTAATCCCACTATACTAGCCTCCAGATTAATCTCCCTAAAGCTTTGCTTTGTTCATGCACCCTCGTTCAAATCTGTTCAATAATGTACCCGATCTACATCCCTTGCCCCCTACATATGCAACTACTGGCTATAGGAGAAAGTGTATAGTCTAGAAGATCAAGGGAAAAGTATTCAACCTAAGTTCCCAGAATTGTTTGCCATAATATTCCCATGAGTTCAAAGATTCTTGAGTGCAAAAACTATGTCTATTATTTCTTTTGAAATCCCTAGTGTAGTGTCTAGCATGGTAACTTAAACATAATATGCCTTCATTAGCATTTGAAAATATTTGCATTTTTATTATTTGTTTTTTCAAAGCCACATTATTTTTTAATTATCAGTCAAGTTACTTATTTGGAAGCAAAAAGTATTAGTAAATGAGGATCATTCATCCCAGAATTTAAAAAAAATTAATGTATTTTTAACATTTATCTCTGCTTCCTCTGTGCAATAGCATGTTCTATTGAATTTTCAAAATTAATTTTTAGCTAACCAGGGGCAGGCCTGGTGACATAGCGGTTAAGTTCATGCACTCAGTTTCGGTGGCCCAATGTTCACCAGTTCGGCTCCTGGGCGTGGGCGGACCTATGCACCACTCATCAAGCCGTGCTGAGGCAGCATCCCACATAGAGCAACTAGCAGGATGTACAGCTATGAAATACAGTTATCTACTGGGGCTTTGGGGAGAAAAAAGGAAAAAAGGAAGAAGATTGACAACAGATGATAGCTCAGGGCCAATCTTCCTCAAAAAAAAATTTTTTTAGTTATCCATACTTTTCTAAGAATTGAAGAATGTCTGCTGTATTTGGCACTAGTAGAGTTACTGATGCTTGGAATTTTACACACCAGAAACATTGTCTTTTTTCTACCCTAAGACAGCTCAGCTGGTGTTTTTTGATACAGTCTAGTCATTCCACTTTTTAAGTGCCACAGCATTATCCCCTCAGGCGTGTTTTCTCCTTACTTTCTCCACCCCCGTGCTTTCTAGTCTCAGAGTAAAGGACAGTCAGTGTTGCCTCTGTGCATTTTCCATGTATTCTCCGTATTTTCCTCCAATTTGCACAACCTGTCCTGCCATTTTATTAATTCCTCATTGAAAAATGAACACTCTTGGGGCCAGCCCCGTGGCATAGCAGTTAAGTGTGTGCGCTCCGCTACTGGCGGCCCGGGTTCGGATCCCGGGCGCGCACCGACGCACCACTTGTCCGGCCATGCTGTAGCAGTGTTCCATATAAAGTGGAAGAAGATGGGCACGGATGTTAGCCCAGGGCCAGTCTTCCTCAGCAAAAAAAGAGGAGGATTGGCGTGGATGTTAGCTCAGGGCTGATCTTCCTCACAAAAATAAATACATAAATAAAAATGAAAACTCTTTTTAAAAGCCTGACTATGAGGTTTCTTAATTTATTTTTATAAAACAGAGTAAAATTTAAATTATTCAGATATTTTATATATATATACTGTTAGCCGTTTTATAAATATTAATAGAATGATGAAGTAATATAATGAACAACAAACTGTATGCTGAAAAATTTCATACCGAGATAAAATAGCTATATTTCTGAAAAAGTTTAAATCAGGTAAAAATACAGAGTTTAGAGATGTTCTCTGGCATTATCTGACAAAAGAAAGAAAGGAAAAGAAAGAGGGTGTCATTCTGCCTTCAGATGCCCACCTCAATGAAAGTGGCAAAATTGTACAGTGAAAAAGTAGAGAAAATGGGAATCCCCGAGCCTAGGTTTACTCTGAATTGTAATTTTTTAAAATATAAAATGTTAAAGAATGAAAGATGATATCAAGCTTTTTATTCTCATAAATTAATGTAATCAGAACAACCGTTTCATTTTATATGACGCCAATTTAAAACATCACCTGAATATTCAGTATTTACACTAGTGGAATTATTATAAAACATTTATTTCATAAAATATGAAAAGTTTTGCTGTAATAATTCCATCTTATTGATGAATATTTTCCATACTGGACACAGCGGGCATTTAATAAGCTTCCTAGAAATCCTGAATGGCAAGACAAGCTACTGAGCTGTTCATTCAAAGACAAAGATAAATTGCTACTTTCTAAACCTGGGATCATTAAATCAGGTAGTTAGTTATTTTTTAATAAATGAACAGAGGAGTAAATGAATGTGTGAATGAAGGATTCAGAAGTTTTCTCTATCTTTCAGACTTTTCCCATAAGTTACCCACAGAATACAGCATGTAGACCCTTGAATCTTTGATTCACTCTTTGTATTTTATAGCCAAAAGCTATTTTACTTATGGCATCTCAAAAGCACTATAAAAACTATGTGAATTAAGTCACACAGTTGTCGGCAGTTCTCCAAACTCATTAAGAACCAAGTGGTAATTTCTCCCAATGTATTAGGAAATGATCATTCTGTTTCTTGTTTTATGATTGTAATGGCTCTGTAGTCACTCATAAGAATCCAAAGTATAAACATTTATAAATTATCATTCTCCTATTCTAATATTTATACTTGAGTAGTAATGAAAGGCGGATTGTTTTCTTTTATTTCCAAATGTTATCACATTTTAATTATATATTGTAATAGACTGAAATGTTAAAATACCACATGAAATGTATAAACCACACAAATAGCAGTAGCCAAATTGCTCCTTCTAAGAGGGAAACACTGCAGCAAACCTGAAAGGAAAGAAAAAATTTTAAAAATAGGACTTATAGATTTTACTTCAAGCTGTCCAAATGAATAATGAGGGTAATAAAATGACCCTTAATATGCTCAGTGAATTTTCATCAATCACTTCTTAAAGATTCTGTAACTACAAATCAGTAGCTTATTTCTGATAGCAAATTGTTGTTTGAAGGATCAGGTCCACGATGATGGCATTTTAAAGCCAACATAACAGCGAGTTACTCTATATAGAAGTGGATCATGCTGTCATGAGTCTTGTGTGGAGACAACATTGATGAAGTTGGGGAAATGGGGCTGAAGGAGGTGATCGATTCAGAAAGGGAGACTTCCGTATCTAGATAAATTATATCCTATGTTGTGTGAAAAACTTATAGTGGGATCTTACTGAAACTAAATCAACCTTCAAGGATGTCACAAAAGACGGGAAAAGTATTTGAAAATGGGAGAAAGACCATCAAGACAGAATTTTCTAAGTGATGTAAAAAGTAGATACTTGACAGTGACCCTCCCCTCAAAATATTATGACAGACTCTGACAGTTGACCTCAAGATTTAGTTAAGAACGCACTCACTGACCACTAGGAACAAAAGCAAGTCATTCCTATCACTTTACTTCCCCCTTGGTTGAGTTTGACTTCATTGAGAGAAAAACAGAGCCTGATTATCAATCAGGTCTCCTTTGACTATTTGGAGTCAGGAAATCTGGGGAGAGAAGACAAACTGACCTGTAAGAGACCGCTGAGCAGAAGCAAGTCAGACACTTTCCTTAGTAAAGATCAGATATTACTGCTGTCTCAGAACTAAGACGGAGGATTTCATGAATTCATGTCTGAGACCTCAAGCCACTCTCCAGAGAACTCTGCAGTTTAGCAACGTGCGGTTGAAGTGAAAGCATTTTTCTGTGGCATATAGGTGAGACAGCAAATTACAGATGATACTTCAGTTCAATTAAGATCAAAGTTCTGGAAACTAGTCCAGGAAGTCCTGTTCCTGGTGAGATTTAAAAGCTAGTTTCCTTTTTTTTATTTCACTAAATATTTACAGATTTTAATAAATTTAAATCAAAGATTCATTAAGATTTAAAGTAAGTTAGCTCAATTTGAAATTAGTTTTTGGAGTCACCTTACTTTTATCAACAGCCTCATCTCTAAGTATTTAAAGATGATTTTTGCTGCTTACTAGTTCTGACTTCGATGGAAGCTGGAAATGACCAGGAACCATTCTATGATGTTTATATCCCATTTTCTCCTCAGTTCGAACTCTGGAGCAAGTTACAGAGCTTTTGGAACTCTAAGGTATTGCAAAGAGTTTCATACTCTACAAAAATGGGAAGGGTTAATTAATAGAGATCATGAAAGGCACACAAGAGTTTGATTACTGGCTAGAAAATGTGCAGAAAAATGTGCTTCAAAGTAAAGCAAATAGAGCAAAACATTTCCACAAACCAGCCTTAATTTTATCTGTATCGGAAACATAGTGTCATTTTTTGATTTTTATTTGCTTGATTAAATTTCACTAAACAAAACATGAGCATCAGTAATTTCCTCAGGAGCACTGTTATTTTAGAAAAGCATAACTGTAAAAGGACTGGGTAAATGCACAATAATCTAACCCAAGCTGATTACATTTAAATAAATTTGTTAAATTCTCTCACTTTTAAATTAAATAATAAACACTGTGAATAGATGCCTATACACAAATCAAGCTTTTAAAAATAAGGATATTTATCCTGTTGATTCAAATTTATCAACTTACAAAAACAATGAAAATATTAGACATTAACCAAATTTAATTTGAAGCTTATATCTCTAGACTTTGTCAAAGAATATAAATCCAATCTTTAATTACCATGTATGTATAATATCATTACTTGTTGCTGAGGCCATGATTAAAATGCAAGGTCAGGTGTAGGGTTTCCTTGATCTACAAGACCTCTTTGGAAATGTCAAGGGACTTAGCTTGTGGGTTTCCTTAGCCACTGAATCCCCAGCCATACCCCTCATTTCCAGGGAATACTATTGTCATCATTCTTTGTGAATTTAATATATAAGCAGGTTAGTCTCTAGCACTCTGACCTCTCAGTTACTGGAACTTCTCTACTCTAATGATCTTGTCTGCTTCGCCATTTCATCCACTCACCCCTACGTCATACTCCAAACCTTATTACCACTACCCATACCTTTCAGCAATCCAATTCCACACATCGCACTCTCTGACCACCTCTCCTATGTATCTAGGTCACTCACTCTAGTACACTTATCACCCTCCTTCTATAGCTGAAATTCCTTTGACAATCATTTTATTCATTCCCTTGTATACTCTGTCTCCTTTCCCCTCTCTTCTTTCATGACACTCTCTTGGCAAAATTAAAATCCTAGTTAAATCAGACTTTTCATCTATTCCATCCCTGTGCAGCTGAATGTCATGAAGAAAAACCAGACCAACATTAACTGTTCTCTTGTCGACATTATGGTCACAAATCCAAAGTTGGCCCTTTATGCTGCCTTGTAATCATACTACACTTCAGGAGTCCATATACTTTCCCACTCTCTTAGAAGACTACTTCACACCTCTTTTCTCTTCAACCCTCCAATATCTCCTTTCCCAGCTCCACATTCCCTGATGATTTGGTTTCTAACTTCACCAAGAAAGCTGAAACATTCAGAAGAGAGCTTCTGTAGACTCCACTCACCACATTCACTCACCTTTCATCATCTGAACCCACACGTCGGCCTTACTGCATGTTACATAGAAGAGTGTCCGTGATCCTGTCTAGAGCCAGTCCCACCACTTTTACACCACCTCCATTTCCCCATCAACATCATGCTGACATTTCTTTCCTCTCTTTCTACATCATCAATATTTTGTTCTCTACTGGCTCATTCCTATCGATCTCCAAATATGTTCTCCCTCACAACTGAAAAGAAAAATTCTTTCTCTTTAAACCTCTGCCCAACTATGTACCACCCCATTTTTGTGAAATCCTTTTCAGTAAAACCTTTCAGAAGAGTAGTTTATATTCTAATTCCTATTATTAGTTTATATTCTACTTCTATTATATTCTAATTCCTGTCCTTGATTCTCTCCTAACCTCACTCTAGAGAGAATTTTCTCTTACACTCTACAAAAAGTGCTCCTGTCAAGTTCACCAATCTCTCCATGTTGTAAAATCTGATGGTCAGTATCCAGATCTCATTTTACTTGACCCATCAGCAGTATTATTCATCGTTGGTTGCTTCTTCCTCCTTGACATACTTTCTTCCCTTGGGCTTCAGGACATCACAAACTATTGGTTTTCTTCTAACACACCGGTCATTTATTCTCAGTCTACTTTGCTGGCTCTGCGTCTTCTCCCTGATCTCTAAATGTTTATTGCCTAGGACTCAGCTCTTGGATCCTCTTGTCTTCCATATCTGCGCTCATTTCTTTGGTTTCTCATCCAGTCTCAAGGGATTATATCTCCAACCTAGCTATCTCAAATTCCAGACTCATATATCCAACTGCCTACTGGACATCTCCACAAGAATGTCTAATCAACAGTGAGAACCCAGAACAGCCCAAACAGATCTCTTAGGTTAGACATCCCCATCTCAATTGATGGCAACTCTATCTTCCAATTGCTCAAGTCAAAATCATTGTAGTTATCGGTAACTCCTCTCTTTCTCTCACATCCCAACAAAACCTGGTGGCTCGAACTTCAAAACATTCAGAATCTGACCATCAACTGCTACCACCTTGGTGCAAGTTATTATATTCTCTTGCTTGGATTACTATCGCTGTTTCTAACAGTCTGTTTACTTTATCCCTTACCTCTTACTGCCTATTCTCAATCAAATGGTCAACATGAATGTTTTAAAATGTAAGTGAAACCGTGACAGGATTCTGCTCAAATCCCTCTAATAGTTCCCTATTTCTATCTGAGTTCTTAAGGCAGCCTACAGCTCTATATCTTCGTCCTGCTACCCCTCGCCCTATAGGTATGTTCTCTGAATTCATCTCCTCCTACTTTTATCTTTCCTCTCTCTCTTCCAGCCACATAGGCCTCTTTGCTCCTTCAACTTTTATATCCCATAGCATGTATCACCTTCTAAAATACTATATTATTTAACTATTTAATATGCTTTTTCACTTGGTTGAAGCAGAACCTAAGACAAGGAATCTATAGACATTTTTGGAGGTGGGGAGAGAGGAGGAGGTGGACTAGGGAGGGAAGACAGGGAAAAGAATGGAGCCAATAAAGGATATATTATCATGCAAGGTACCACTGTGGGCCGGTGGAGTTAATCCTACTGGAGACCCTGAGAGACAGTATAAAACATACACAGAAGAAGAGTGAAGGGGCTGGGGCACTTCATCACCAACTCCACACGTTAGTGTTTGAGGGCTGCTCCTGGTGGGGCACAAGAGAATCCCCAGAAAAGAGGTAAAAATAGTTGGAAATTGGGTGGATAGTCATGGGAATTGTCAGTGCCAATGGGCTACAGGCAGGGCACTAACAGAGTTTTGTGTGTTTTGGCATATTGTTTGTGACCCCAAAATAAAATATAGGCTCCAAGAGAGCATGACTGTTCATCTATTTAGTTCATGGATATATCCAAATTACCTAGAGTAGTCCCTGACTCATAAGACGTACTCTGTAAAGATTTGTCAAATGAATGAATTTGCTCATGAATTTACCTACTTCCTGTATGTGATGACTGCCTGGTCTAATTCTCTAACCCTTCTCTGATCCACATCAGTATTTCTAAAAGTCCCCTGGATATGTCCATGTGGAGGTCCTATAGGCGCTTTAAATACTGGATGTTGTAAAACACATTTATCTCCATACCACCACCATCAGCTTCAGACTTGGTTACTCTATCACCATTCTGCCTACTCTCAAGAACAGAAGTCATGGTGTCAGCTCGATTTCTTCCCTGTTATGCTCAATTTACAAATTTTACCACTGAGCTGCTTCTTGCATCTGTATTCTCCTTTCTTTCTCTATGACAAGTATTTTAGATTAGATCTTGGTGACTTCTTCTATGGAAAATTACAATAACCTCTGAAATACCCTGAAAAAAACTCTGCTTGTTAATTTCAGTCTTTCAACTCTATCTATTACAATGTTCCCAGAATGATAAATATAAAGGACAAATATAACTGTGTCATTTTCTTGCTTAAAACTTTTGGATGATTCTTGATCATTTAAAGAATATACTTTAAACGCATTAGTGTGGCATGTGAGACCTTTCCTTTCTGACTGCAACCTTTCTTTCTCAGCCACTCCCCAGCTTAATTCATTTATCAATTTATTTAACTTGTATGCTAGGGGGGCTGCTATGTTCCTGTGCTAAGTACTGACTATTACTTAAGAGTATCTTCCTTTTCTGGAGTAGGCCTAAAGTGAACTCTTTTAAAATGAAGTAATAAAATTATTATTAGCTAATATATGTGACTGATCAAAAGGTTTTCTACTATTTCTTTATTCACAATAATGAAGAACATCATATTTTAACTATGCTGATGTGATTGTTTCAAAAAAATCATGCCTTTCCTATCCTCTTTATTACCTTCCATGTGTAAAAATGTTTGGTCATGATGAGACTTGATCAAACACCATCACCTCACTTGAAACATATTTGATGATGAGGTCCTTCTCTATTTTACAATAGTATCAACTTAGCAACTGAGCATTAAATGTTCCATTTGTTGAAATGAGTGTATTTTATCTTTGTGAGATCATGTAGATCTTAATTTGATTATCTAAGAACAGTAAAAAGTAATAATTTTTTAATCCTATTTCCCATGAAAGAAAAAATGTTAATTTTATGTTGGGGGGGATGGCTTCAAGCCTACGAAGAAGAATTTGTCTTCTTCCCAGAACATGTCAGCAGTGGTGAAAAAGACAGACGTGCATCCTTCCTTATAAGCTGACTGTTCAGTAGGAATGATAGAAATAACAAACAGATACGTATATAATTGTGCAGGATAATTATGAGAAAAATGGGAAGAGGCCTAATTAGATAGGGTGGTCAGAAGGCCTTTCTGAGGGAGAGTATGATCTAAGACCTGAGGTGGAGAGGGAGCAGCCATGTGAAGAACTAATGGGCGAGACTTTGGGGCAGAGGAAACAGAATATGCAAAGGCGATTAGTTGGGAAAGATTCTGTTATGTTCAAGACTCAGAGAAAGTTTCTGTAGCTGGAGGACAATGGATCAGGGAAGAGTATAATCAAGTGAATTTTGAAACAAAGAAGAAGACTGGATCAGGCAAAACCGTGAAAGCCTTGGTAAGGGGTTTGCGTTATTCTTGGTACTGTGGGAAATCTTCAAAAGGGTTCTTGAAATGGAATTTTTTAAGCCAGATATTTAAACAATATTATTCTGACTTCTGTGTGAAAATAGATTATAAAGAGACAAAAGTGAAAGCAGCAGAGAGACCACTGTGAGGTGTCTACAGGATTATTTACAGGTGGGGGTATCAAATGGACATCTGGATGTTCATATTTGATGTTACAGGGTATATCAGCCTCCTTGGGCTGCCATAACAAAATGCCATAGACTGGGTGGCTCCAACAACAGAAATTAATTTTCCAATTCTTGGAGGCTAGGAAGTCCAAGACCAAGTGACCAGCAAGGTAGATTTCCTTCTGAGGCCTCTTCTCTTGGCTTGTAGGTGGCCACCTCCCAGCTGTATGCTCACATGACCTCTGTGTATGCACAGAGAGAACAAGCTCTCTGATGTCTCTTCTTATAAGGGCACTAATCCCATAGTACCAGGGCCCCACCCTCATGACCTTGTCAATTCTAATTACCTCCCAAAGGCTCCATCTCAACATACTATCACATTGAGGATTACAGCTTCAACATATGAATTCTGAGGGGATGCAGTTCAGCCCATATCACAGGTCTGGCTAAATAGGTGAAATAGGAAGGAAATTACAAGAAGAAAATTCAGAATATAGGGTGTATGAGGTTTCCAAAGGTGAGAATACTAGGGCTTTCATTTTTAGGTCTTTATAAAATGATTATATCTTTATATAAACTCCTTCTTACTTAGAACTTGAATCTACTTTCTGCCTTGGCTTTCCTTAGAGATATTCTGATCATTATTGAATACTACCCTTGTGCCATGCACTTTACATCCATTAGCTGTAATCACAACTTTGTCAGGTAGGTATTATTATCTTCACGTCACAGGTGAGGACACTAAAGCCTAGAAAGTTTGAATAACTTAACCAAAGTCCCATAACCAAGATTTGACCTCTAGTCTATGTGACTCTAAATTTCTCACTTTCATCTATCCCACTTGGCTCCCTAAGTCAATCCCACAAGGCCCAAAATCAGGTGTTACTGTCTTCTGATAAATTTCACTTGCAATCCTTTTCTCAAGCTACATGAGTGAATTTTCCCCTTATTTGTGTTTATAGAACATCTTTTACACATCTCCGTTATAATAGATTTCTCACTGAGTTGCAACTAACCTCGAGCACGACCAAGCCATCTCATGTAGTTTTTGTACCATTCCCACCAGGTTGGAAGCGGGCATGCGGTAAGTGGTTATTGAAATAAATATCAAAAAAAACAAAGTTAATTTTTAAAACTCGTACATAAATTTTTGAGAAAGTACTCTGTGCAACATTCTCATTTGATTTTAATCCATTTACTCTTTACAGACTCTTCTGTTTAATTTGTAATTATTATAATTTTAATAATTAACAAAATAAACTCTAGTTTTTCTTCGAGATTTGACGGTAGAATAGGGATTTCTCTAATTATCCAAAATTTATCAAAATGTAATGGATATGATAGTAACAAGCCTAGGGACATGATTTAGCAAATTTTTCTGCAATTTTATCATTTATGAAATAATGAAAACAATATTTGTCCTCAAACAATTTGGTAAATTTCTTTGGATTGCATATTAAACACTCCTATACAAGGGGGCAATTACTGTTAATAACCACAAAAATAAATAAGTGTAAATGGATTCTCCATTTGCGGCATGCTTGCATTTGCATTATACACACACATATCAGTTCAAGCATTAAAACTCAAAGACAGCATCCTACTGTTTTCAAACTTCCGAATATATGTATAAAGCTGATTTTCTTAGCCGGGAAAAAAGAATGCTCAGAGCTGCCCACAAAATTGGGTACCAAACAAGTATGTCTCGGGTACTCTCACTTAAATGAGACAACGTGATATGGAGAAAAGAACAATGAAGTGATAAGCAGACCTCTCTGCTAGTCCCGACTCTGTAATATCTGTGTTTTTGTCTCAGTTTCTATAGGACTCAATTTCTTCACCAGCGAAGTAATCAAATTGTGTTAAAATATCTCTTAGAGCTCTGAGAGTCTAAGATTCTAAGATTGTTCTTTTGAGGGTGTCTCAAATATCCCAATCATTTCTTTAATACAGGTGTTTTAGCTTCAACCCAATCGCAATTTATAGACCTTACAATTTGCTATAGTTGCTCAGTTCTTAGTGGGCCCTATTGTTATGGTAGAGTTATTTAAAATGAGACATTCTGTGTTCAGATTGCCATTTTTCTTTGTTACTTTGTGTGAGTCACTTAGCCTCTCTTTTTAGTGCAATATTTCCTCATCTTTAAAACAGAGATTGTTAAATGAGTTTGTCCATATAAACAATGCATGAAATATGTAGTGATTGATACAAAATAAATACTCAACTAGTGACAATCATTTTGTTGCTCTTATCCTCATCATCAACGGGCAAATACTATTTCCAAACATCTTTTCCTCTATTTAGCTTGAAATGCCTCATGATCAAGGTGCCATTCTCTGTGGCTTGTAAGCCATGAGGATTGACTTCCAAGTTTTTATTTCAGGATGAGAATATTCTTCTATTGCCTTTTTATTTTTTTCCTGATTTATGAATCAAAATCAACAAAAAAGTATCTCATACAAATTATAAATCTTGTTTTACATGATTTTCTTTAATATTCTGGGATTTTTTTCTTTATAATTCCTGTAAAATTTCTCACATATATGTAATGTATGTCTGTATATCTGTGTATATGTGTGTGTATACTTGTATCTTTCCAGTGGTTCTCAGTTTTCATTTTTCACCTGTTATCCCTAAATACCTCGAAGAATTTGTCTCTTCTGTTTTTGTGTTACATATTTATAAAATTGTACCTATTTCTTGATTGATTGATTTGTATGTTAAGAGGCGGTTCCACATACATCATGGTGTGAATTCTCTCCCTCATCCATTTCTATAGAGGGCAAACAATTCACCTATCTTTCAGGTCCTGATTCTAGTTGTGAATTGCCCACGGGGGGGCCAGAAACCTTAATATAAACCCCGAGGTCATAGTTATATCCCCATGCTGCACAACTGCCCCTTATCTCTTCAGTGTAGATACTATTTGTCAGGATCTCAGTTGTTATCATATCTGCAAAAACTGCTCCCTTTTGTAAGAGGTAGTAAACAGTCTTATCTGCGTTAAACCTGATGAAACTCCCTTTCCCCCTCTTGGTTTATAGTAAACTTTCTCTCTTTTGTAACTTAAGCGGAGAAAGAAATATATTGACTTGTAGATCTTGAATACATTTACGCCTAGGAATGTAGCTATTTTACCCACTAACATTCAGAGTTGGAGAATTCAAGCTGTAGTCATTTGTGGAGACATAATATCCACATGTATATATCTCTATATATTTAAAGTAAAGATACATGCATATACACATTGTATACTTGTCTGGAAAAATTAGAAAATGTCTGCTTTCTTTGAATTTGCTCAGTAGTGAAAGCTCACGATTTGTCGTGTATCTGGAAAATACATATTCTTGAAATAGTTTCTTCTATCGTCTCATTATATAAATAATGTAAATGATGCCTTATTCTTTGTTTTTTCAATTTCAATGGAGATCCAAATTTTTCCACTTTTGCTCTCACTCTCCCATCTGTTACTTTGTATCTTTTCTTCTTTAGCGTTAGTATGGGAATCATGTTCAAATTACATTTCTGCTTAAAAAGCTCTTTTTTTTTTTTTGAGGAAGATTGGCCCTGTGCTAACATCTGTTGCCAGGCTTCCTCTTTTTCTTTTTTCTCCCCAAACCACTGGTACATAGTTGTGTATCATAGTTGTAGAGTTGTAACTCTTCTATGTGGGACGCCACCTCAGCACAGCTTGATGAGTGGTGAGTAGGTCTGCGCCCAGGATCCGAACCGGCGAACCCCAGACCACCAAAGCAGAAGGTGCGAACTCAACAGCTACACCATTGGGCCAGCCCCCAAAAACTCTAACTTTAAAAGAAGTAGGCACTATGCTTATATATACCTCACATGTGATTAAACCCACTAGGCTAATTTGTGAATTCTCAATAAGCTCTCAGCAGCACAGGATCTCACTGTCATTGTCGGTGCTGAAAGGGCAGATGGTGTTTCTAGTCCCATGCTTCTGTGCCGCCAGCCCTTTGAATTACAAAGTGTTTTCTTTATATTGCTTTTTTCCCTCCAGTGAAGTCATATTTCTGGCATATGAGCATATAGCCAAAATATTCAGTAAATGAGAACGTTTTACTTCTCCTATCTTATATGTTATTGCTAAGAACTTATAAGGAGGAAGTGTGAGTTTATTTTAGTGCAGATATCAGCTTGTGTTCTCTTAGCAGAATGACATAAATGACAGTGGGAAGAATTGAGAATAGCATGTGGACATGTGAAAATATAAGTACATTTAGGTTTTTAAACAATCACACTTGATTTGTATATTGATGCAAAGATTTTGAAAACAGCAATTTACCTCTTTCTAGCATCTCTCCTCTTAAGTAAATTACTGAGTGAAAATTTGAAAAGAAAAAAAAGCTATCACAATGCTGATCCAGTCCCATTGTGTAGCACCAAAATGGAGAAAGGCAGATAAAGAATAAATGGATCTCAAATTCTATTGCCTTATTGGGTTTTCTTACCTTGCAAGGACCCTTTCACCCATCTCTCTGGATCTGTTGTCTGTGGGACTCAGGTGTTGTTGAGATTTGGATTAATAAAGACACCTTAGGCACAAGAAGACATTCTGAACGTGATTAGTAAATGTCTATTGCTTTCCCGGGTAGACGATGTATAGCCAGTCAATTTAGGGTTGCACTAAAGGACCTCTAAAGCCCTTTGCAGACCTGAAATTCTATTATGAGAAAACAATTAAACACAGCTAGTTTCCAATGTGTGCACCTGCTCTCCTTATCTTAAGGGAATGTCTGATGCTATATCCCAATAGAGAGAAGAGACTAACACATAGACACATTGGAGATGGGTTGGCCCAATATTGTGAAGGCTTTGCCTCACAACTTTGGTTATAAAGACACAGCTGGCATATAAGGGAGATTTATAAGAGTACGTGTTTTGAAATTCAGGCTTGGTTTACATGGAGTATATGAAAGCATTTCAGATTTGTGTTTACAGGATTATACAGGGAGTATATACAAAGATGACGTGATGCCCCAGAGGTAACATTTATTTTATGATTTGAAAGAGATATTCCAATATTATTAGGACTATAAAGCACTTGGAACCCTAAGATGAAATAATACTTTACATTTTAGTAGTTGGGACAAAAACTTCTCTTTACATGTATAAACTGAACCTGGAGCTGGAGAAACAGTTCCCAAACACAGGTGGACCCTCTCCTGTCCCAGCTCTTTGGTTATTAAATCTAACATGCAAAGTAGAGTCAAGTGATAAATGTCTATTCCTATCTGGTGAGCTGCTCATTTCACTATTTGCCTGGATTCAAAGGTGACCAATGCAAAATCCAGACCAAAAGGACTTATTAAAGCAAAACTGTGTCTCTCCACTGATATTGTAATTTGTGAGGCTGGATATTTCTGAAGAGTGAACCAGTCACAGGGGAGATGACTTAAATGGAAAGCCTTGAACAATAAGACAGGTCGTTTCCCTAACCTCTAATATAAACTTTGGTCAAAGAATTGGCTGACTACTGGGCAGCTGGAATAGGGGAATGCTATGTTGTATTGTTGCTCTGAAAAGCCGTGTTAATGGACTTATTCACAGATACAGATATGTTTGCAGGCTGGAAGCTAGGACATCTTGAGAGATTTCTCACTGTGATCTTTCACTGTGCCCATTATGGACAGTGAGGAATGTCAGGATGCACCGAGGGCAATTTTCTAGAGAAAAGTCAGCAGGGGTTGATAAGAAAGGGAATTGACCTTTATATATCACCATTCCCCCATCAGTGCTCCACAGATGCAGATATCTCACCCTGCTGCCCTTCCTTCAGATACTCGGATTCAGAAAAAGAAAAAAATGAAGATAATTATCACTTTTAATTTCAGTTCAGAGTTTTCAATCCTTTGCGAGGGTTTGTTCATACCAAACTGTTCGTTAATGTTCTTTGAACTCCCCAACACAGTCATATATATTTCAAAAGAGAAAAAAAGAAAGAAGTCATCTGTTTCCACCAGTTGTGTGTGTGCACACCCCCTACCTAGGAACCTATTCACCACTACAGATGGTCCCAGTGCCGCACTTGGGCGTTCATTTCTCTCTTCTCCTTGTGTCAGCTGTTATTTTCTAGGAGGGCAGAAAGTCACTCAGAAACCAGAGCTATTGTGACATGTTTTCCCATCTGCAGGACTTAAAGGTGTATTTATATCTCGCTATTAAGTGTGCTGGTTTACTAAGCATCTCTCTTGTAAATTTTGCATTCCTCTGGAAGAAATAGTTTCCTTTTCCATATTTCATTTGCTCTATTACAATCTCTAATCCACTGAGGCAGATAATATGCAGCAATAATAATGCAAGTAGATCATTCAGGTAAATACTGTACGGAACTGAAACAGCCAAACATTGTTTCTGTCCCACTACTGGCTTAAATCTCTCGGGTGAATTATATCTCTTTATACAAAAGCCTTCATAAATATTATTTTGGCATCAGCATTATAAAATCTCTTTTGCTTCCATCACGTTTCTAATGAATCGGTGGGATTAATGAGGCACGCAAATAAAGATTCTTGGTCTTCGAGCGTTGTGAAGCACAGGCAATCCTCAATAAGGGCCAAATGGAAAACTCATTGTCCTTTTTCAGAATTGGCAAAGCAGAAAACAAAGCTGGAACATTACCTCGAGGCTTACCTAAGCAAAGAGGCCCATGCACTCCAACATTGTTTTCTACTCCATTAATGTTTTAACACGAAAATCTCTGATGTTCAACCCCATCCTGTTTTATCGCCGTGCCAACTTTTTCTGTAGTGGCAGGTTCCAAAATGTATTCAAAGGAAGGAATGCTGCCACTCAGGCTGCAACATAGTGCTATTTCCCTCAGAAGAGACACGTAACATCGCATTGATAGGGTTATTGACTATGGACAGAGTGGTCAGGAGCCAGTTGCTGATTCTATTGTTTTACTAGACCTGTTGTAACAAAGTACCACAAATTGGGTGCCTTAGAACTACAGAAATTTATCGTTTCACAGTTCTGGAAGCTAGAGGTCTGAAATCTAGGTATTAGCAGGGTGGGTTCCTTCGGAGAACTGTGAGGGAAGACTCTGTTCCAGGCCTCTCTCTTTGGCTTCTGGATGGCCTTTTTTCCCCGCATCTGTTCACATGGCATTCTCCCTGTATGTTTCTACATCCAAATGTCCCCATTTTATAAGGACGCCAGTCATACTGGAGTAGAGTAAGTCCCTACTCCAGTATGACCTCATCCTAACTTAACTAGTTACATCCGTAACAACTCTATTTCCAAATAAAGTTGTCTTCTGAGGTAGTGGAGGCTAGCACTTCAACATATGAATTTGGGGAAACCAATTCAACCCATAACACTTATTTATTTTAGGGACATTCTCCTGCTTGCAAGAGGATATGAGAGGGATAGTCAACATCATATAACCTCAGAGAAATGAAAATTGAAGCCACGGAGAAATACCATTACACTCTCCATAATGGCTAAGGACTCACATGTCTTTCAGTAGAATGCACATATGAATTATGGAATATTCATAGTAGAACACTACACAGCAATTAAAAAAAAACTACTGCCACATGCAACATGACAGTTGAATCACACAAGTTTTGGTGAGGCTGTGGAGCAACCAGACTCTCATGCACTGTGATGGGATTGTAAAACGATCCAACCACTCTGAAAAGCTGCTTGGCCCTATCTACTAATGTCACTTAGTCTATGACCCAAAAATTTCACTCATAGATAAGTACCAAAGAGAAATGAGGGCATATGTGCAGCAACAGACATGTACAAGAATATTCACGGTGGCTTTATTAATAATCAAAAAACCTGGGCCGGCCCCATTGCTTAGTGGTTAAGTGCACACGCTCCGCTGCTGGCGGCCCGGGTTCGGACCCCGGGCGCACACCGACGCACCGCTTCTCTGGCCATGCTGAGGCCGCATCCCACATACAGCAACTAGAAGGATGTGCAGCTATGACATACAACTATCTACTGGGGCTTTGGCGGGAAAAAAAAAAAAAACCTGGAAACAGCCAACATGTCCTTCAACTGTTGAATGGATAAGTGAATGTTGATATGTTCATAGTAGAATGCTACAGTGATTAAAAAGGACAAACTACTGCTCCATGCAGCATCATAGCTGAATCTTACAGATGTAACGATGAGCAAAAAACTCAAAATAAATAAATACATACTATAAACTTCTACTTATATGAAGTTCAGAAACAGGTAAAATTAATAGTGATAAAAATCAGAATAAAGGTTACCTTTGGTGGGGTGGTATTGACTTGGGGGAGACATGAGAAAAGCTCTATGGTCCACTTAATGTTCTCTGATTGGGCCGTAGTGAAGTGGGTGAATATATATGTAAAATTTCATCACTTTTTTGTGTATGTGTTGTACTCAAAAAACAGTTGAAATCACACACAATACAATAACAGTTAAAAAGGAGATCAGGTAACTTGTAAAGCACTGTTCCCATAAAACCATTAACACAATTAACAGTAAAAGCCAGCCAGCTGGTAAAGGCAGAATCTGGTCATATCCTCCAGTTTTAGGAGTTTGTGCTACTAGCTCTCAGAGACTCAGCTCTGATAGGTAACTGGGGAATTCCCACTTAACCTGAGAAATGCTCCTTGCTCCCTACCTGCTCCTTAGAAGTGGTGATGAGAAGTGAGACGTTTCTTCCTCACTTTCTACCCAACCCAGCCCTCTGTCGGACGTCACACCCACACTAAGCTCTCCTAATTCAGTACGCATCAGGAAATTCCCATTTTATAATGGGTATTTATGGAAAATATAGGGCTCAGTGGGATGATTAAGATGTTCCTATATGTTACATTTATTTTCAATCTTTTACATTTGAATCAAAATCAAGGCCCAGGCCTGGGGCATTTTTCATTCATGCCAAAATACCCGAAGGGGAATATTTCCATTGGAATGACTCAGGCTACTCACCAAATATTTACACATCCTTTCACACCCTTAACTCTGCAATGAAGAATTTGTGAATTTGGAAGTATTCCAGAATCATATAAATCCCTCTATTTTGAGTTCAAAACCAAACTTCTTGAAAGAAAAGACTAATCCTTATTGAAAGTATCAGAAACATTGTTTATAAATGTCAGGAAATAAAGATTCTAAATAATTTACCCAGCATTTCCTACGGTTCTTCACAGAAGGAAGAAGATATACCCACCAGATTAAGTTGCACCTTGGGGAACTCTTCATGCTTTTAATATTGGGTTGTGCATGGAGGAAGGAAACTGCTGGGTCCATCAAATAATGGGTAGATATATGTTCTGAGAAGTGTTGCAGGAAGTTCTCTTTCTTTTTCTTTGTTCTCTTATTCAATTACCTAATCGATTGTTTTCTTAGCAGTAAGCCCTAAGGCAACCACCTTCTGGCTCCTAGCTGCACTTACTTGCAGCCTTGATTTCTCCTTATCACTATACTTTTAAGTCAAGATCCTCTCTGTCACTTTTCAGGGACAAAGGATTAAAGCATCAGGATATTTAACGGATGAGAAAGTATCAAAAAGAATGGGTGAAAACAATAAAGAATGAAAAAACTGATTAAACATATCATTTATCAGGTCATTAATAACTACCAAAAAAATAGTTTTGGTAGAGTGATAGTGAAGTAAAAGCCTTATTAAAAACTAGAAATGACTGATATCACTGACTAAGCTAAGTATGAACTCCGTGTAGTTATTTCAAACATTGCTGCTATATTTTTTGGATATTTTTCTCCTCCAAATAAGTAAAATGACAGTTATTACCATTGACAAATGCCTCTAGCCAGGATTCATCCCAGTCAATGAGGGAATGATGGTGAGTGAATGATGGTGGTCCTGTCATCTTTCTATTTACTTCTTGCTCTAAAACCTAGGAACCCAATGCTCAGGGATAGTCTTCATGGCAGAAGCAACCTGCTGTACAGTCTCTCTGGTCTAGGGGAACCCATGCTCCCCAAATCCACTGCTTCATTAAGCTTTATCTACTTGGTCTCCAGTCTACAAAACACTGAATGTTGCTGCCATGGGTGGGGGTGGACTAATGTAATGGCATCCTAAAAATTTACCAATCTCAGTTCAAATAGTCAGCCTTTTATGAAGGTCCTTTAGGAAGAATTTAATTTTGGAAAGCTCAAACAACTTTCTGAGACAATTCAAGATAAGTGTCCATCTCTTTATCTCCTTCTAAGCATACTACATAAATGTTTACTGGTTCTGCTTCTCTAATGCTAGTCTTGCCTAGAGTTAAGACAGAAATGGTAAAAGTGTAGGGCAGTAGGAATCATCCATCAATACATGCTCTGCTTTCTATGAATCCAGGGCACAGGGCTGTGACATTCTGGTGCATCTCTAGTTTCAGCAGCTGTGGAAGTGTAGGTGTATGTCTTCTTGATACTGAGGGGTAATATGTTATTAAATCAACTCCTTCTCTAGGGATTTCTCCTCTTGAAGCTTCCTGTGACATATGCAGGAGTTTTATGGCAGGAAATAGTATAGAATTGGGCTGGTGGGAATACTTTTATTAGAACCAAACACTCATTGAAATAAAGTCCTATTGCAGTTGGGACAATTTGCAAAGTCTCTTACTTATGAGTTCATCTCTAATTCCCAAGAGCCCATCTCATTCCTGCACACAAACCTGCCTCAGGGGAAGTCAGCTGACTTATGTAAGTAAACCACGATAGTGTTTTATTGTGTACAGCAGTCTATTAAGGGGTAGATTCATTGTGTACTAGAGACAAAGGTATTTTCCCCCTCTCTCAGTACTCTGCCATCTAAAGCACTAACAAGGGTTTTTGAATAATATATGAGCAAATACTGGACCCTTTCCTCTCCCAGGTGTCTCCTCTTTGGTCCTCAGATCAGATCCTTGATATGAGAGCATGTGGAATTCCCTATTGACTAAGTCCCTGGACAGCATACAGAATTGAATACTGCTGAAATCACTTTCCTCTGCAGCTGCAAAATAATGATCCCAAAGTAGTTTATCAAACACAAAGAAAACATGGACTTACTAGAGCACTTGAAGGGAAAAAATTCCCACGTCAAAACTTTTAATTAAAGAAAAATATTTAGACAATTAGGGATGTATAGATGTCCTACTGTCAAATGTTTGTTCCTTTGTTCACGCTGATATTTTATCAGGACCCTCTGTGGCATTGAGACTTAGCGTTATAAATATCTTGGGTACTTTTTTTTACCAAGTGCCTGAAAAATTGCTGAACACTTGAAGTAAGAAAGTATCAGCTTTTTTTTTTTTTTTTTTTTGAGGAAGATCAGCCCTGAGCTAACATCTGTCACCAATCCTCCTCTTTTTGCTGAGGAAGATTGACCCTGGGCTAACATCCGTGCCCATCTTCCTCTACTTCATATGGGACGCCGCCACAGCATGGCTTGACAAGCGGTGCATCAGTGCATGCCTGGGATCCGAACTCCCGAACTCCAGGCTGCCAAAGTGGAGCGTGAGCGCTTAACAGCTGCACCACCGGGCCGGTCCCAGAAAGTATCAGCTCTTAATTCACTTACTAATTGTGATATATTTGGGGAAGTTAGTTTACACATAATTTTTTGCTAGATACTGGGGTTTAGGAAGGGGAGTAGGAAAGGCAGTACTTACGGACTATTTTTGCTGTAGGAAACACCTTCCTAAATCCTTTTATTCCTTGCTAACAATTTATACATAGATTATTGTTGCTGTGTGGGACAACTTGGCATTAGAGAAGATGTATGTGATGTGGGCAACAATCTAAGTGCTTCAATATCAAAGGTCTGAGTGAGACTTTATCTAAAAATAGCGGATGAGAACAATCATGTTTTTCGAATACTCAGAAGAGCTATCAATTTAGAGATAATTTCCTTGGATTAAAACAAATACTTCTTTCTTTCTAATCAGAGGAGAATATAATTAGAAAACGTTTCTGCCAACAGAAGCATGGTAATAAATCTGAAAACCTGTCTATTATCTTACAACATCTACATATGACATGTGCCGCTTACACATAAAACAAAGATATGTAATCAGCGTGACTGAACGATCTACAATCCTTGAGGCAGAAAAGGTTTAGTACAATATTGTCCTAGTGATGAGAATAATAATTATGTGCCATAAAGAATTACGTAAAACCTACAAGGCTAGCTATGGAAGTTAATGTTTCCCCCAAAGTATTAGTCACACATTGATTAGTGTAATGTTCTGTCTTAGAACTGTGGGAATATAAAACTTAAGAAAGCATGGAAATCTTCTAAGAGTATATTCAAGGAAATTGTTCCCTTCTGAACTTTGAAATACTGAGAAATATAACTAGAAGAAAAGAGGAAAACGAAAGCAGGGAAGAATCCCGGGAAAAACGATGAGCATATTTTGTATGCTCTTAGAGCATTAAGTGTTTACTTCTCAGAAGAGTAGTCCTGTGATGCACCATACAGGGACAAAAAGGTTAAAAACTATTCTTATACATTTACAAAATTCATTGTAATATTAATTGTAATCAGGCAGTCATATTTGGTATTCAAGTTTCTTTATTTAGCAATATTACTTTAAATAGTATCAAAGCAAAGCACAGTTTAAATTGGGACTGAAAAGATAAAAGTAAATATTGTGTCATTTTATGATTCATTCTGTATAAATCTGATGCCATCACACTTTAAAGAGTAGCATCTTACTATGTAAAAAATGCATTTGACACACACTTTTACTTTTGGTATGATTTTTGCATCAAGAAAACTGCTTTAGAATGGAGAGAATCTCCTCCTTCCAAAATCTGTCTGTAAATCAGTTAGTCATAGTTTTTCTACTGCTGTGTAACAGGAGAGAGATTTGTAGTGTTGAGGCAAGTATAGATTTATTACCTCTGGGAGGAACTTCCTTACGGAGTACCTACTTGAATCTAGTATACACACTAGACTGTCCCTGAATTATTACTGAGCCATAATTCCTACAATTACAGTAAGCAGATCCATGAGGGAAATAAAAATTGCTCTCAGCTTCCTGGTGAATACATATTGGGATTATTACCATATTTTTAGTGACAGGATTTTCCCCCCAAATTCAATAATCACAGAATCTTTATGAAGAAAGCACCTGCAAACTCACTACCACCATTAAGTAAAAAATTGCCCTTATGTGGGGTAGAAAATCTCTCAAAAGAGTGGCTCTGTGCCCATTTGAGAAACTCCAAATTATGTTGAAACTACTGCAAATGGATATGAAGACCCTAGGAATGTCAAGCAAGTCATTGTAAATAGTGCTATTATTTTCTTAGTTTTCTATATTGTACTTGCTAATACTTAACTCTAAAATAAACAGCAACAGAGAAACATTTTGATTCTAAATCTGACTTCAGCACATATTGCAGCTTTATTTGCTTTCTGTGCTATCATTTTCATCGGATTACCAACATTTTGTTTCATAATGGAGTAGAACCCAATTCTGCAGCATTCAGTGCCTTAATCATCCTTCATTTACAGTCCTTCCTTTGTTTTAAGCAACAAGGTTCCTAGATTTGTACTGTAAGTTAAATATGAATCTTTGAATATCAAAGATTTCATCCTTTGATAGTTAAATATAAGTTTATCTTAAATTCTCTGAAACAGCGTCATTGTACTCCTGAAAATATTTAAACACTACATATTTTTAAAATAATTTCCCTCAACATTATTTGGATATGTCTTAATGGAAAAAAAGTCAGATGTCAAATGTGTTGGATATTTTGTACTGTGAATTTTAACCACGAAATTTATATTCATGAAAAGGCTCAATTTAGAAAGAAGAAAATTGCTATAAGATACACCTCATTTTAAATCTGGATACATAACAGACATGCCTTATTTTTTTCCTTTAAAGGAAGGCTCAACTTCCAATCTACGTTTGCCCTGAAAAACACTGATCAGTGTTACTCCATTCCTTAACGGAGTAAACCAATCTTTTTCTGCCATTTTTTTCACAGCTATGATGTCCATCTAGATACACAAACCCAAAACTGAAAAAGAGTTTATGCCATTTACTAGTGAATTCAGGTTCTAGGAATAGTCACATATTCATTCAACAAATGTTTATTGAGCGTCTACGATGGACCAGACACATTCTAGGTACTGGAGTAGGACAATAAACAAAATAGACAAAACTCCATCCTCATAGAGCTTGTATTCTAATGGAAGAGACCGACAATAACTAAAGAAAAAATTAAATATTTAGTATGTTGGGCATAAAATTTCTAACAAGGAATAAAAGCATAAGAATAGAAGAGGATAGCATGTGTGTGTGTGTGATTTTACATATGTTGGCCAGGGTAAAACTGCTTTCAAATAATTTGAGAAATGTAGTGAGCTAATTCAGTTTATGCCCTGAGAGAAATACACCATTTTATTGAAGAATCAAAGTGGATAATTTTTCTTTCAATGCATTCTCATGAAAATGTTCTAAGAAGCGTGGTATTCAAGAAATATGTTTGAATCTAGTATAAGCAGAATATAAATCTTTATTACAATGTGTATTGATATGTATAGGTTAGTTTGGTTTATCTTCCCCGTGATCTTTTACAAAACTGAAAGATTCTGAGAAACAACAAGTAAGTTGTTCCACCTAAGTTGGAGGTCTAGAATTGCAAATGAATTAACAGTAAGGGATAAAAAATATTTTGGCTCCAACCTTCAGTCCATGTGTGTTAGAGTGGATTATAAAACACACAGGAACAAGTGATCTTTCATACTACTTGGCAAACTAAATCTAAGTATCTTAATATAGGAACCGTAAAATAATATTGCACATTTTGTAGCTCCAACAAGTACCTTGCATTATTTTAAAATAAAAATTTAATAAATAATTTTGAATGAAGGAAAACTATCATGGTAATGATGCAAAATCTACTAAAAAAATAGGGAACATTTCTCACAGAGAGACACTGGAAATACACGTGCCTGCTTTTGCAAAGAGCTGTTAGCATGTCATGGTGAAGTCATCTAGTTTTTAGGAAGACGAAAAGGCATCTTATAGTTCTGTAACATATCTCATATTCCTCTACCATTTCCACAATAGAAGAATTTGTAAATCTCCTAAATCCATGTTCAAGCCACTTTACCCCTTATACTCTTTAAAATATCTGCTTACTTCTAGTATCAAATGAAGAGAAGGACCCCTTGTCAGCATAAATCAGGACTGTCAACATTAGAGATCACATGAGGACATAGAGGGAAAGACTTTGACCTGGGCACTGAATCCAATTAAGGAGGAGTCAGGCATTGGAGCAATCAGCCCCTTTTCAGCAGTCTCTTTCCTGAATGGCCTTTGGCTTGAGAACATTAGGATGGAAGTCCTCGTGAGGTCAAAGACTGCTCTTTCTTATATCAGACCTGTTTTCAGCAAGAGCTAGTGTTCCTCTGAAAAAACATCTTTCAGATCTCAGTCTTAGCTAAACTACTTCTGACAAGGAGTCATCTGTATGTGAAATCTAATGAAGTACTTTGAACAACTGGGTCTAAAACTTGGGTCCTGCTGGGTACAAATGTGTCTTCTTAGAAAGTCACCAAGTTACTGATTTTGCAATTTTAAGAGTGCCACTAAGGGTTGCTTACAGAATTACCTGCTAGCTTTCAAAAAACCAGGGACCAAAGGTTGAATTTTTTTTAAAGTGTTTCATCTTTCAGACATGATCATTCCTGCTCCGCATACCCACCTCCCTTTCTAAAGACGGAAGGAATAACACCCACGGGAGCAGTGCTGCCTCTGCCAATTTCATTTTTTACTAGAACCAATCAAGAAAAGATCGTGACATCTTTTATTTCTGAGCAGAGTTCTCTCTTCCTGAACATGGGTCTACTTAGCCAATTATTGTGAACATACGGTATATGGTTTAATATCAATGATGACAATCTATCCCTAGGGAATTGACTCGTGTGAAAACAATCCTTTTAGATTTGGAGTTTTAAGAAAGGCAGCAAAGGTTTTCTTCTGTAAGGAAAAATCCCCTCCACGCATCCTGCACAGAAGATGTGTTTTCTAATTATGTGTGAGACACACCCGACCATGCCTGATACCTGTGTCAGTAGCAAAGAGCCCATCAATTCTGTAGTAGTGACCAGGGTCAGGTGGCTCAGGTAAGAAATACCAGGTGTACATGCCCCAGGCCAGGCTCATAGGCAGTCTCTGTTCTTCCAAATCTAGCTGAGCACAGAATGTCAGTGATGTACAACCTTGAGGGAGCTAGTTCCAACACTGCTGTGTATCCAACTGTGCTGGAAATTACCCAGGGAAGCCTGTTTCAACAGGACTTCTAGCTGCACTTGTAGGTCCAAAAGGTTCAAGGGAGTCTTTGAACTTGAGGATGCCTATCATTCCCAGGTTTTGAAAGCTTCTGAGAACTGCTAGCTGCCAGTTGTCAGGAAACGGAGAAAGGAAGTTAATAAGCTCACTCACTTTAGCCTTAATTTATTGCAGTTCATGTTTTTCCCTGTCTTTTTTCACACATTTGGAATGCAGTGCTACCACAGGAAGATCTATTCCTCTGAAGATATTTTGAATCTTTCTCTCTAATTCTTGCTTCACAGAGTTCCAGAAGCCCTGAAAACTACATGCCTTGAGTTATTCTTGTTTGTAAAATTTGTGTAGGATCTCGCCACAATCAAGCTCATAGACACACCAAGAGACTAATAAACATATAGTCTAATTGATTCACCTTAATTCCTACTGACTATTCTAGTGGTCTGCACAGCATGACACCGTGAAAGAACTCAGAACTCGAGAATGAGAATCCGAAACTGGAATGCCAGGCCTCACTCTACAATTACTGGTTTAGGAGTTTTCTTAGCCTCTTGAAGCTGTGGTTTTACATCTACAAAATGGACATAATAAAACATGCCCTGCATCTCCAGAAACTGGCATATGAATCAAAGGAGGTGATTTATTTAAAAGCACTTTAAGACTATACTTTCAGGGATCATTTCTATAGTTCGTTATTTACAAGCACTTTGTTAAGGGCAACATATTATAGAAGTGAACACTTTATTTTTGAAGATACTGAGAATTCTGGGGCTTTCTCAAGTTTGGCTTGTCCACTATTAAAGATCTCATCTCTTGGGCCTCTTGCATCTACATGGTTATATAATCTTCCTCTCTGGGTAATTGTTATATGCATAGGAAGGAAAGCACTTGATGGAGGGAAATAGGAAAGGGAGAATATTTTCCTCCCCTCTTGCTGCTCCCCTGAGGGTGTACTGACCAACTGACAGGCCAGAAGAGAAATATGTAGTGCACATGTACCGCAGAGATTGCTTCATGCTTTTGATCTTCTTTTCTGGAAACAAGGTTAAAGCATTTTGGGAAACACGCTGTCATGAGGGAGAAAGACCCATTACTTGAAACAGGAGTGGAATAACTCCTAATGGGGTAAACCAGTAAGAGGCGTTTTCAAAGCCTCTGATGTGCCCAATTCCATGAAAGATACATAGGATAGGAAACATGATTCTTGCCCGCAAGGGGTGTGTAATTCCATGTGCCAAATCCCTCTGACTATACTGACCAGACAACGGCCAATGAAATGATTGTTAATAAAACAAATGGATGTTGGTTATGTTTTATGTTGTTATTGTATATTATTTATGAGCTAATTATGGATGAAAGGGAAGAGTATATGACTACTGAGTTGACCAACGTGGTTTTAAAATACTACTGATTTTCTGCTGCCGTCTCTGCATCACCCTAAAGTCATCTTATAAAGTCCTCTTCTTCATTTGAATGATCAATAATTTAATTTTATAACTGCCAACTGTTTCTATGGTATTTCTTGACTTTTGTTTGATTCTCAAAATGTTTAATTTATTTTTCCAATAATTGTTTCTGAATGGTTTCTCTAATAAAATTCTTTGAAGAATCTAAGATGCTTCTTCTTTTTCTCAATCAAGCCTCTGATTTAAGAGTCCTCTCTCCTAGCTTATAATTATTTTCTTTTTGCTACTTAAGGTTTCTTTTTGGGCTGTTTTTTTGTCTTTTGGTGTTCAAGGGTACTCAATTTTAACCACAACTTACTCTGAAGATTGAATGTTCTTTCTCTTTTTCTGTTTTAAATACTTGTAGACACAAACAAAGAACATTGTGAGTTCTCTGTTTTTTAAAAAAAATGAACAGCCAGAAAAATAAATCTTATTTAAAAAGTAAAATCTTCCCTGGAAATAATACTAAAAGCTTGCAAAAAACCCCTTTACCATCTTTAAAAAATAAACATGAATATAAACTCAATACATTAATAGTGGAGAAAAGGAAATAAAACAAAATTTTGGATATAGAATGCCTGAAGAAGTTTTACAAAATAAAGATAATGAATTTGCTTTGGTTAAAGATGAAAAAGAACCTATCATCTGCCTGCAGAATGAAGAGGATCCAACACTCTTACAGAGGGAAAATATAATACAAAGTCAAAAATAAAGAGTTGAAACAGTCATGAGCAATATATTGGAAACATTTTTTTGGAAGATTTGCCCTGAGCTAACATCTGGTGCCAACCTTCCTCTTATTCCTTGAAGAGGATTGCCCCCTGAGCTAACATCTATGCCAATCTTCCTCTATTTATTGTATGTGGGATGCTGCTACAGCATGGCTTGATGAGAGGTGTGTAGGTCAGTGCCCAGGATCCGTGTGTAGGTCAGTGTCCAGGATCCAAACCCACAAAGCCTGGGCTGCCAAAACGGAGCGCACGAACTTAACCACTACACCACAGGGCCAGCCCCTACAAACATTTTTAAAACTTCACATTGGATATGATAAAAAGGTATTGTTGTGAAGAGCAAGAGGTCAGAGCAAAGTCTCCTAAACGAATTAGAAGACACTGAAAACCCAGGATATACACGGGTTTGAAAAGATTATGATGGATAACAAAGATTCTGTAGATACATTAAAAAAGAGAAATAAAGAATTGATTAAATACAAAAGTCACAAGCAACTCTTGTCAAGAAAAGATACAACTGCTAAAAGAGTAAAAATTAAGGTTTTTGATTTATTTGATATAAATAAAGTTTGAACTTGCATTAGAGGAAGTAGAAGCTAAAGAGATGATAATCTTTTGGGCGAAAGTAAAGCCTAGCCGCTGAAGACCTAGAATTCCCCCATCAATGAAAGACGGAAAGATTCTGGTCCAAGATGGCAACATAGGAGCCTCCTGAACTCACCTCCTCCCACAGACACACTGATTCCACAGCTACACATGGAGCAAGCCCTTCTGGAAGAAATCCAGAAACTGGCAGAGCAACTCTTACGCATCAAGCAAACGAGAAAATACCCACATTGGAATGGATAGGAGAGGCTGAGATACACTCTAACCATAAACCCCACCCACAGTATAGCACTACGCAATTGACAGGGAATACCAAACTCCCAGCTTCTCTCTGAGGAGCAAAGAGTTTGGACCCAACATCTAATGCCCCAACTTTTAAGATTCCCACCTGAGGGACAGGCCCCCAAAATACCTAACTCTGAAAACTCATGGGATTTACATCCACAAGACCCACAAGATTATAGCAAACAAAGAAACAATTCTTAATGGACCCTCAAGGACTTACCATGGCTGTCCCCCCAGGACTTTGTGCATAAGGAGCAGGCAAAAAACACCCATCTCCTAGTTTCTTCCTGGAAGGGCCCTAGCTACATACTCTCCTAGCTGCTGCATGAGGGTCTGGCTTCCAATCAGCCTACATCAAGGTACTGACTACAATCCTCCCCTTTGGGACACTGACAAGTCTTGGCACAGCCTCAATTACTGGGAGCCACTAAGAACAAAGAAAGTGACTTAGATAATCACAAAGTTTTGAGAGACAACCAAGAGCTTGGGCTGGGCTGAGTGATAAGGTTCATCTCCTACATGAGACCACTCCTTCAAGGCCAAGAGAAGTGGCTGTTTTATCTCATGAGCAGAAACCAACACAGAGTATCAAGGAAAATGAAGAAACAAAGGAATATGTTCCAAACAAAAGAACAAGATAAAACTCCAGCAATAGACCTTAATGTAACAGAGATAAGTAATTTATCTGATAAAGAGTTCAAAATAATGGTCATAAAGATGATTGCTGAGGTCAGGGGAACAATGTATGAATACAGAGAGAATTTTAACAAAAAGTTAGAAAATATAAGAAAATGTCAACACAGAGCTGAAGAACACAATAACTACACTGAAAATTCAGTAGAGGTATTCAATAGCAGACTAAATCAATTGGAAGACAGCCGGCCCCGTGGCTTGGCGATTGAGTGCACACGCTCCGCTGCTGGCGGCCGGGGTTCGGATCCCCGGCACGCACCGACGCACCGCTTCTCCAGCCATGCAGAGGCCACGTCCCACATACAGCAACTAGAAGGATGTGCAACTATGACATGCAACTGTCTGCTGGGGCTTTGGGGGAAAATAAATAAATAAATAAAATTATAAAAAATAAATAAATAAATTGGAAGAAAGAATCAATGACTCAAAGACAAGGCAGTAGCATTCATCCAATCAGAGAAGCAAAAAGAGAAAAGAATGACAAAGAAGCAACAAAAGCAAAAATAAACAAGTGGGACTATATCAAACTAAACAGCATCTGCACAGCAAAGAAAACCATAAACAAAATGAAAAAGCAACTTATAGGATGAGAGAAAATATTTGCAAACCAGGTGTCCTATAAGGACTTAATATCCTAAATATATAAAGAACTCATACAATTCAATAGAAAAAAAATCTGATTTAAAAATGAACAGAGGAACTAAATAGACATTTTTCCAAAAAAGACATACAAATGTCCAAAAGGTACATGAAAAGGTGCTCAACATCACTAATTATCAGGGAAATGCAAATCAAAACCATAATGAGATATTATTTCACACCTGTTAGAATGGCTATCATCAAAAAGACAAGAAATAACAAGTGCTGGTGAAGATATGGAGAAAAGGGAACCATTGTACACTATTGGTGGGAATGTAAATTGGTGTAGCCACTATGGAAAACAGTATGGAGATTCCTCAAAAAAATTAAAACTGGAACTACCATATGATCCAGCTATCCCACTGCCAGGAATATATCCAAAGGAAAAGAAATCTGTATCTCGAAGAGATATTTACACTCTTATATTCGTTGCAACTTTATTCACAATAGCCATGATATGGAAACAACCTAAGTGTCCAACAATGAGTGAATGGATAAAGAAGGTTGGTGTATATATATATAAATTCTTTAAAAACAGTCAAACTTGGGCCAGCCTCGGTGGCCTAGTAGTTAAGTTCAGTGCACTCTGCCTCAGCAGCCCAGGGTTTGGTTCCCGGGTGTGGACCTACGCTGCTCTGTTAGCAGCCATGCTGTGCTGGCAACCCACATACTAAAAAATAGAGGAAGATCGGCACAGACGTTAGCTCAGGGTGAATCTTCCTCAGCCAAAAAAAAAAAAAAAAAAGTCAAACTCAGAAAAAGAGAGTAGAAAAGTGGTTGCCAGGGGCAGGGGGATGGGTGAAACAGGGAGATTTTGGGAAAAGGGAACAGACTTCCCGCTATCAGATGAATTATAGACAGTCCCCGACTTATGATGGTTTGACTTAACAATTTTTCAACTTTACGATGGTGCAAAAGCTATATGCATTTAATAGAAACTGTGCTTAGAATTTTGAATTTTGATCTTTTCCCGGGCTAGCAATACGTGGTGCAAGACCCTCTTGTGATGTTGGGCAGCGACAGCAAGCTGCAGCTCCCAGTCAGCCACGCGATCCCGAGGGTAAATGTTCTGTACCAATATAACCATTCCATTTTTCACTTTCAGTACAGTATTCAAATTACATGAGCAAGTCAACATTTTATTATAAAATAGGCTTTGTGTTAGATGATTTCGCCCAACTAGGCTAATGTAAGTGTTCTGAGCACGTTTAAGGTAGGCTAGGCTAAGCTATGATGTTCGATAGGTTAGGTGTATTGAATGCATTTTCGACTTACGATATTTTCAACTTGCAATGGGTTTATTGGGATGTAACCCCACTGTAAATCAAATGAGATCTGTAGGTCTGAGGATCTAATGTATACCATGGTATATAAATATGTGAAGTGACAGATATGTTAATTAACTAGATGGGAGAAATCCTTTCACAATGTATAAGCATATCAAATCATCACAATGTACACATTAAATATATTTGATTTTATTTGTCGATTATACCTCAGTAAAGCTGAAAAAAATGAGAGAAACATATCTTGAGATAAGTAAGTTAAACCAAAATATTTGGATTAATAATGAATATATTCAAGTGGGCTTAGCAAAGTAAGAACTTTAAAGACAATCTAAAAGCTTCAGTGCTATTCAATGTTAGTTGATAGATATGATGATGAGTCAAATTTGTTTAAAGCTAAATTAAATAAAATGGGAAAATTTTAATACATATATGAAGCCAACATCTATAAGTATTCATTACAATATCTGAACATGGCAGACCAATTTAATATGAATGCAATAATTATGTGAAAGTGTAGCATCTAATACAAAATTTTAAAAATGAATGTTTTGGACTTCTATGATCTTAGAACCAAAAGGCAATTTTTAATCTTTCTATAGAAATTTATTTTTCTTCAGTCAGGTCCATTTGGCAACTCATAAGAGCTTCACATATAGAGGCAATTCAATTATGAAGAATAGTGGTTCTCAAACAACCGTACACATTGGAATCATGTCTGGAATTGTTAAAAACAATAATGCCTAGACCCCACATCTAGAAATTCAGGTTTAATTTGTATGGAGTGCAGCCTTGGAGGTAAGGATTTTCTTAGTGTTTCCCAGGTGTTAACAATGTACAGCCACATTTGACAACTAGTGCTGTAGAAACACTAGGAAAAATCAGTTGTTTGTTTACATGAGTACAGCAAGCTACCTTAGCACAATCACCTGCTTAATGCACTCTCTCAATCTATTTTCCAGCTGGGACTGAAATTATTGACCACAGGGTGTTTATGCAACTAGTAACACTCATTCCAATTAAACGTTAGCAATGATGTTCTTTCTGTTGTTTCTTCCTACAAGGTTACACAGCAGTATCGGATATGCTGAAAAAGTGCCTCTATTAATGTAAATTTGCAAAGACAAATTCCAAGAGAGCTGCTGGTTAAATATGCCAATTCTATCTATTTGAGATGGTTGTCATTTCTGTCCTTGGGAACTCACTGCAAGCCACCAAGAACAATTAGTAATGGGCATCTGCTACTCCGATTTACTATGTAAGAATTTCAAAATGACTTTAATATTCTTGGTAATAATGATACTCTTTTTGTGACACAGAAAAGTTACCTAGGCAAATCATTAACTTTTAACCAATGAGTAACAGTTGAGAATTTTATAAAATCTTTGAGATATAACATGCCTCAAAGATCATCTAATAATACACTGTCACTTTTTCATAGATGAGGAACTTAGTCCCAAGAGGTGACATAATTCAACTATTATCACAGATCCAAATTAGGAGACAAAGCCCCAGCTGGAACCAACAACTTCTGTTTCATATTCCTCTCTATTCCTCTGTAATAGAACACCTTCTCTTGGAGATTTCCAAATACTACAAGTAAAAAGTCATTAGTTGCTGGAATCACACATTTCTATATACCTAAAGGCCATTTAAAAACCTTGATGAAAGCATAAATTGATTTCTTAGAGCTATTAGATTTCTTGTAAACGAAACTTAGATCCATCTAAGTTAACTACTAAAATAAAGTGACTAGTATTTAAATTTCTCAAAAGCTTGTATCAAATTTCCCCAGAAATAGTTCCATTAATTGAATGCACTCCTTTAAAATTGTTGACTGGGCTTATTAATTTCCATTTCTCAAGGAAGATATTTCTTAAGTATACCTCTACTTTGGATCAAGAGTTCCAATATTCCATCTATCTAATGGGAGGCAGGGGAGCCAGTCCAAGGCCCAATTTCCACTTATGGAACAGAGTTCATGAAGCATGGCTCTCATCCATGGAACAGCTTACACAGCACTACGGTGGAGCTGCTCTTTATTGTATTTTGGAGGGTTCTCAAGTACTCACCAATATTCAGCCCAGTGTGGTTAGCTTCTAAGCTCCAAATTTAGTTACTTGTGCCTTCCTTTTGCCCCCACATGCCATTATTTTTGGCTGTAGTTAAATCTTCTTGACAAATTTACCATATTCACAGCTTCAGATTGAAGACCAAAAATTCTAGTCCATGCAGCTGCCTTTGCAAGGCTTATTTGACCCTTCCTGCGACTGTCTTTCAATGGGAGAATCATAGAACAGTAAATGATCTTATCTCTATGTAAACTTCCACAATTTCAAACCCAGAGAATTATCTTCTATTTCCTTTATACACTTCAGCGTAGGAAATTCTATGGCCCCCCATAATCAAGCATTGTTGTGTGTCATACTATTTCTAAATACATGAATATGTGTTTCTCTCACATCCTTTCATTGCTGTTCATTGACTCTTTCAGCTATTATGGAAAATAAGTAGACCTATTACAAAAATGAAATTCCTATACCACGTTAAAGACTCGAGGTTTCATTTTTTTGTTTTATTTTGTTTTGTTTTCCAGAATAGTCAGCCTGCAAGTCTCTTTCTTATTTGCTATTTTAGTTATTGATGGCTTCCTTTGACCCATTATGTCATTCTTGCCTCAATTTAATTTTCCTGGCATCCAAGACCCGGGTTTGAATTCCAGCTACACCATTTCCTAACTGTGTGATTCTCAGAAATGTATTTATTTAAACTCCATAATTCCAGGGTTACTACTAATACAAATGAAACTAATAATAGTACTAATCTTAACGAATTATTGTTAGGGCTAAATGTAAAACATATTGCATGGTATCTGGTATACAGTAAAATTTTTAAATGTTAGTTATTTTTGTTGTTTGTACAATTGGAGGCAATTGTAACAGCAAAGAATAGGCAGCTAAAGAGGGAGTAAGGGGCCAATTCCAATTTTGACTTCCATGACCAGTGAAAACCTTATTCTCTATTCCAGTGGAAAGAGGGATTCCAAGATTCCCAGTGAGTTGTCTCCCATCACTACAATAAGAAAAAAAAAAATTAGTCATTGGAATCGAACAGGTCAATGCTACTCTGAGTTTAATGCCCATTCACTCATATAGTGTTATAAGCACAGATCCCACTGTACTAGCTATTTGTTTCCAAAGTAACAAGTCAGCATGAAAAGATCGCAAAGGGTAATATGCTTTCAATAACTCTCAATTTTTTAAGAAACTCATATATTTCACTCATTTTCAATTTCTTTACCAAAGATCATTTCTAGCTCTCTAATTTTTTCAGGATACATTCTCTCCTCTGCCCAAAGTGTTTAATGAATGTACATAGCAGCCTGCTGTGTCCCAATAGTAAAAATGACAATAAATTTCTAGGTTATCCTTTTTGAGCAAAAAAAAAGTAAAAATGTTTCCCCTATTTCCTCTAAATGTTTCCTCTATTTCCTCTGTTTCCTCTATTCACATTATAACCTCAAGTATAATAGGAAGTTTCTAGAAACTTTCATATTCTTAAGGTTATATAATGCCTTACCAAAAATTTATATTTGGGTAGTAGGGCTTCAAGGAAAAATAATACACGACTCCACTGTACTGTATTTTGTTTTTCACATTCGTGAAACTCTACACAGCAACACACATTCCACTTTAGAGGTTATTGACATGACCAATATCTTCATCATGATTTGAATTCTAACACAAACATCTACATTTTTCCTTTACGGCAAGATCATTTGAACAATTACAAAAATCTGATGTGTCTACATGTTTTCTTAAATTTTTCATAAAAAATAAAAGCCTCAGCTAAGAAGCTAAAGAGAAATTCAAGAGATTAACAAGCCTAAAACATAAATTTTTCCTCAAGAAAATGTAATCTGATACAGCCATTTTAAGTTTTTACCTAAAATAAGAATTAAAAGAATATCTGAGAAATAGTGCAGAAGATCAAACCAGAGGGATGTCAGGATCCAAGAAGAAAGGACTAATTCTTTTCCATAACTCAACTGAGAAAGACATTACATTGGTTCAGAGAAGAGGTCAGAAATTCAAGAAATTGAAGAAAAGAGATAAAAGTAAGGATTTAGGTATGATTCCGTTTAGCACATGAACAGAGAGAATAAAAATTACAGTCTCTCCTGATGGACATTCAGGAATCAAAAACTAGTTTATTTGCTCTGCAGACCTGAAAAGTTCAGAGGTGAGATGCAAAGGTGACAGTTTGACAGGTTTACCCAGGTGTGGGAGCATTTGACCAAGCCTTTGAAACCTCTTCATTGATGAATTTGTACGTGATGAAAGTGGGAAGAAATTCACAATGATTGATGGCTTTACTGTCAGAATTAGACTGAAATAGTTGCCAATATCAAGAGGTCAAAATAATGAAAACACCATGTATCTCTACAAAGTTTCCCAGGTTATGAAAACTCTCAGACACACCATCTTACTTGATACTCTCAAAAATTCTAAAGATGGTGTGACAGGTATCATTATTGCAATTTTACAGAGAAAGAACTGAACCGTAGAAAGGGACTTTCCTAAGATAAGAGTCATAATCGGAACTCTAACTCAAGGTTTTCTTTGATTTAACATCTTATGCTCTTTCCAATATGCAATGCAGCAAGAGAAGAGGGGAAGGATATAGGAATATACATATTTAAATTTACAATTTTTAGGAGTGTCACATTTGTGATTCCATTCAATCCTCATAACACTCCAGTAATAACCAATACAAAAGAATTATCATTTATTCTGAGCCTATTATGTATCACATGTCCTGTACATCTACAACAGCATGAAAAGGTAGTATTAACATTTCCGTTATAAGATCAAGAAAAGTGATTCCCAGAAATCCATTAAGTATCTTTTCAAAACATACATCTTACCATATCACCTGGCCCCTTCCATTAAACTCTCCATTTGACCCTACTGTTCTTAAGATAATGATTTGCTGTGTAAAGTCTTGACCTTCTTCCTTCTCCAACTTCATATTGACCATAGTCCTCCTTGTTGTCACCCCTGCCCTATCATCTTTGCATACAACTCCAGCCTCATTCATCCACTTATTTCCTCAGAGAGGCTTTCCTGACTAAGCCAGTCCCCACTATCACCTTCTTTCATTGTTTACTCTCTTATAGCACTTATAATAGTTACAATTTTATATTTAGCTATAAAATTTTGAGAATACGGTTTCTCTCTACCCCAAACTATAAATTAGATGAGGACTAGGACCCTGTCTTTTTTTCTTACCATTTTATCCCAGGTTATCAGTATTGGGCTGGCCACAAAAGTATTTTTTAAACAAAGATTATTTATTCTTTTAGGCAACAAACAATTGTAGAATAGTGCAATGTATCATGCTAAAATGATAGAATATACCAATGGAAAACAAACAGTATCTTGGATGGATCTGTCCTTTCATAAAGTAACTGCCATTCTTGATGTATTTCTTCCTAAGTATTTGACTTACTCTTATGCAGGTGAGGAATTTTTCAACATATTGGCGAAGAAATCTCCTAAATCTCCATGAATGAAATTTCTAAATCTCCTTGGATGCCTCTAATTGCCTCCATCCTTCGACGACCAATCCAAATAAACATTCTTCACAGAGTTTCTTTTTATTTTATTATTACTCATTGCTTTCTCCCAGCTTAAAGGAATTGTTCACATCTATGTACTTCCATGATAACTTGATTTTGCTATAATATTTCTATCTTATCCTATAGCTCTTAAACACAAATTGTTTTAGCTGTTAAATTCAAAGCCTTTATTGCAGAACCTGTCTAATTCACTTTTCTGGCTTCCAAAGCCCTAGAAGAGTGATATGCACATAGTCAGGGCTCAAGAAATTCAAGTTATTAGCAAGCCAATGACTACAGAGTCATCATGGTGAGGAGGGTGGGTGTTACTTGTTTCTATTTTCAAACAGCATTTCATGTGTTGTGGTGTGTACATTCCAACACCAATTCTTCATCAACTGGGTGTCCTACAATTCCATTCAATTCTGACACTAATACCCAGAGTTTGCATCAGACTCTACAGATTTAAGGGTTTAATCTCACATGACTGCCCTCACTTCAGATGCCAGGAACCACCCCTACTTCTGACTAACTGGCTACAAATTTGGGGGTTCTCATGACTGACCTTCACATCCGATAATTCATTAAACCAACTAACAGAACACAAGAAAGTGCTCTATTTGTGATTACAGTTTCATTATAAAGAATACAACTCAGGAACAGCCAAATGGAAGAGACGCTTAGGGCAAAGTGGTGTCGGAGGCAGATGCAGAGCTTCCCTTCTCTCTTTGGGCATCCACTCTCCCAACACATCTATGTCTTCACCATCCTGAAAGCTCCTGGAACCTCATTGTTTCAGAGGTTTTACATGGGCTTTCATTACGTATACCTAATTGATTAAATTATTGACCACGTGGTTGAATTCAATCTCTAGTCCTGTCCTCCCGAAAAGGTGGTCAGCTGTGGGGTTAAAAGTTCCAACCTTTTAATCATGTGGTTGGCTCTTTATGAACAACAAAAGACATTCCTACCACCCAACCAAGGAAATTCTGAGAGTTTTAGGAGCTCTGTGCCAGAAATGGGGACAAAGACCAAATATATTTTTTTCTTCTACCATGTGGTGGAACTGGGAGGGAAAGTTGATTAGAAGCCATAGCCCTGCTACCAATCTTGTGGCCTCATGTTGAGAAACTTTAACAAAAATGAAATACCTTGTCCACCAAATTTGCCAAAGATTCAAGAATGTGAATTCAATAAAAGAAAAGGACATTTATCTTTTTTGTTAAATTGGAAAATGTCTAGAAAACAACATAAAAATATTCAGGTTCTGAATTCAGGATCAAAAAGAATATATGTCAACAATTTCAAAATAACTTCCACTAACGAATCTACGTATGTATATTTTAGGATATTTAGCAAATGTACAGCGTTCATAAATGGGCTTCAATTCTGCAGAAATTCTCCGTCTCTCCCTCTCTCTCTCTCTCCACCTCTCCTCCTCACTTCTCAAACAGCACAACCATCACTCAAGGGCTACAGAAACATGAAGATTAATTGTTCCACATCTCCACATGGCAGGAACATTTTAAAATCCAGTTCAGACCTGGGTAATTCCGGGGCTTCCATTCTGCCATTCTCCCCAAAGCAAGAACCAGAAAAAATTCTATCATAGCAACAAGAGAAGGAGAGTAAGAGGAAATAGAATCTTCAAAACGTATATGCACACTCACATTTGTGTGTGTGTGTGTGTGTGTGTGTTTATATGTACATATATGGGGATAACATTTATTATTAAAATGAAAGAGTAGATAAGTTTCAACTAAACCAAAGTAGTAGGAGAGGCAAATGCATAAGATATTGTCATGGTGAAATTTATGAGAAGGAACTTACCAACTAGCTGAACAGGCTTTCAAATCTTGCAAAACATGTACACCAAAGCCATCACGCTGCATTTAAAATGTCTAAAAATCTTCTGAATAGCAAAGGAAACTATCAACAAAATGAAAAGGCAACCTACTGAATGGGAGAAAATATTTGCAAATCTTATATCTGATACGGTGCTAATATCCAAAATATATAAAGAACTCATACAACTCAATAGAAAACAAAACAGCCCAATTAAAAAATGGGCAGAAGATCTGAATAGACATTTTTCCAAAGAAGACATATCGATGGCCAAAGGTGCATGAAAAGATGCTCAACATCACTAATCATCAGGGAAATGCAAATCAAAACCATAATGAGATGTCACCTCACACTTGTTAGAATGGCTATCATCAAAAAGGCAAGAGATAACAAGTGTTGGCAAGGAGCGGAGAAAAGGGAACCCTTGTGCGCTATTGGTGGGAATGTAAATCGGTGCAGCCACTATGGGAAACAGTATGGAGGTTCCTCAAAAAATTAAAAATAGAACTACCATATGATCCAGCAATCCCACTTTTGGGTATTTATCCAAAGAAAATGAAAACACTAACTCAAAAAAATATAGGCACCCCCCATGTTCATTGCAGCATTATTTACAATAGTCAAGATATGGAAAAACCTAAGTGTCCATCAACGGATGAATAAAGAAATTGTAGTATATATATACAATGGAATATTATTAAGCCATAAAAAAGAAGGAAATCTTGCCATTTGTGACAACATAGATGGACCTTGAGGGCACTATGTGAAGTGAACTAAATCAGACAAATACCATATGATCTCTCATATATGTGGAATCTAAAAATAAAATTGAAAAAAAAAACAAGCTCATAGATACAGAGAACAGATTGGTGGTTACCAGAGGCAGAGAGTGAGGTGTGAAGGGGTGAAGAGGATCAAAAGGTAAAAAGGAAAAAAAAATGAAAATATGAAACTAAAAATTATGTTTGAATTGACAAATATTTTACTTGCCTGACAGAAAAAAAAAACAAAAAAACCCACTATTAAAGCTTGAAGGTTTTCACCTGCTCTTTTCTGGATTAGCCTACATTTACTACGATGAAGGTTATATATAGCTTTTCCTCATTCCTGCTTGACAAAATATGGTATTGGATGATTACAAAGCTCTGTTACCATCTCATTAGATGAAGTAGGTCTTATCTCTTCACTTTTTAAGATTCTAATGAAAGTCATGAACCTCTTCTCCAGAGAAATAAAATTCATGTGAGTATAATTTTAGGTGGTTCACAGACACCCCAAAGGCTCAGGTAAAATCCTCAGGCAGAAGGGAGAACTATACAAACAGTATCCCAGATCTACTCATGCCGGGCAGATCACCTTCTGAAGCTGTGATGGGGGACAGCACACCTGCTCTCCTTTTCTCTCTAGAGAAACGAGGGCAAGACGTCTATGTTTCCCTTTGGGCTACACAGAAATATCCAATTTCTTAATAGGATAGTCCAATTTGCCACATTTTAAATTATATTATGAGAGTATACGTCTATTTCAAATCCTTAAAGCTTTTGATTTACTTAATACTGAGAGACAAAGGGATATAAAGAGGTGTGTACAAGTTGACACCTTTATCCCTACAATTTCTTCAGGCTATTAGCTTAAATTCCAAAGGAAAAATAGAGGATTCTATATGTGTAAGTAATTTTTTCCTTCATAGTAAGACTCATGCCCTCCACTTAACCAGTAAGAAATATAAAAACAGTCACTTTTGATGATCCTCGTATTTAACTAATTACCAAGTGGTGAATTTCCAATTTCAGGTAGATTCATACACTCTTTAACTTTTGAATAAAGAATTAGATAAGGACTGGTAATATTTATTTTTAACAAGGATCCCAAATGATGGATTAATTGTAATCTGTGACATTTTTTCAAACTCTTAGAATATGTATTATCTATGTTTTCAAAAATATATTATCTATATTTACCTCAGGGGCTTACTTAAAAATGCACATTGCAAATAGCTTCACAGACCCTCTGAATCGGACTGTAAGGTATGGGGTCTGGAATCAGCCGTTTCAGGGAGCTCCCAATGTTATTCTAATTCACACCAAAGTTTGAGACCGCCTTCACTGGAGATTCCTTCCAGCCCTCTGATTTTATGATTCTGGTTTGTGACTAATCAGCCTAAATTTTAGTTGGTAGACCACACAACTCCCTGCCAAACTTCCTCCACTAAATATAGCAGGAATTGACAGATGCCCGGGCGGCAGTGGTCTTTTTGTGCGCCCATCCTAAAAACAGCTGGGCCCAGGTGGCCTTAGCCCCAGCTGTCTGGAACTGGGCAGCAGGTGCTGGGATTGCCAGCTGTTCTCATGAGGCAAGACCGGCAGCTCTGCTTGCCCAGGTCTCGAATTTTCCCTTGGGTGGCCTTGCTTTTGTGGGTGGTCCAGCTCAACTCTAATCCCAATGAGTGTGCATTCCAAAACTAAAATACCAGGGCCAGAGCCTACATACATGTTTTATGTTCATAAATATGTATTCATTTATTGTATTGGATGATCACTTAAAGTCCCTTCCAGCCTTAAATTCTATATGTGTGCGTATATTTATGTGTAGTTATTACGCAGTGTTCTCATACGTGATTTTTAATTGCGGATGAAGATGGACATGATCCAACTGTTTCTACTTTCTCTCAACCCTCTTCAATTTTTCAAAATTAAGACTGTTTTTAAGAACAAAATTTAAAAAGCAAAACCTAAATACCACAAAAATACTGCCAGACTAAAATAACCGCACCTAACCAATTTCAGAGAACAGGAAATTTTGTGACAATACACTCTCCATGTGCAAAGGACATAAAAATTTATAAAAATGTAGAGGGATGAAGATAAATGCATCTTTTTGCAAGACCATAGAGGAATGTTGTGGCTTTAAATTACTATTTTCCTTTTTCTTCTTTTTTAATATAAATAGCAAAATAATATATACTATAACAATATAATTGTATATTAAATTTGTAAATCTAATTTGCAAAATTAAGTTTAAACTTAAAAGTGATATTTTAATACATTGTGTTTATATATTCTTTACATTTGTATTATTTTCATAATTCTTTTCTTCTTGTAGTAATAAAGTTGAGAAACTCCACAATTTGATATTGTCAGAGAAACTTTTGCTGAGTAAATTTATCACAGTTTTGGAATGAACTGGTAACTGTCTGGTGACTTTATAGAACAAATCAGATGTTAAGGTTTCTTAGTAAAGCATACAATTCTTTAACACTCTGAGGCCATACACTTAATTTGTTTCACACACACATTGAAATCATGATTGAGTAAACTTGACAAACCTTATTTATTTTTTTTTTTTTTGTGAGGAGATCAGCCCTGAGCTAACATCCGCCAATCCTCCTCCTTTTTTGCTGAGGAAGACGGCCCTGGGCTAACATCGGTGCCCATCTTCCTCCACTTTATATGGGACGCCGCCACAGCATGGCTTACCAAGCAGTGCATCGGTGCGCGCCCGGGGTCCGAACCAGCGAACCCCGGGCCGCCGCAGCGGAGCGCGCGCACCCAACCGCTTGCGCCACCGGGCCGGCCCCGACAAACCTTATTTTTTAAAGTACCTGGTTATTTTTCTTTTTAAAATTCTTGTGCTAGATGGCATTTAAAAATAATATCACAAATCTTTCCAGAAACAACAACTTTGTATGCAACAATTTCTAGAACTACATAAAATGATGAAAATACCTAATGATTCCTTTGGAGGTAAATACTGGATCTATACACCAGCCTGTACCAACAGAAATAGTTGAGACAAAAGACCGAAAGTTGTGGTAAAATGAATGATGCTTCATTTAAAAGAGGGAAATTGTACTTTACATATTTATTGTCATAAACAAATGAGGTTTTATATTTACATTTATGTATGTGTATAAATTATGCAAAGTTGCTAATAAATGTCATTATTTTAACCAAATTAATAGCTTACTTTAAATGTCTATAAAACCATTAGCATAGCTGAAATATGCATACACAGATGGCCTGTACATATAAGTTATTAAATGAAGAGGAAATTTGGTGGTTGGATATTTAATTTGATCAATAAGACATGCAAAGTGATGGGAATAAATTGATGTGTAACGCTGAATTGCCCAGGGTGTCTATATTGATCCACTTAAGTGGCAAGACCATGAATTTTACTCCATTTTGTGGGAATTAGGAGAGAACCCCAGCCAGGCAGAATGTGGCAAACAGTGCTGTGATCTCCAGGGCCTCTTGTTGGATGTTCTAGGTCTTACCTTTTATTCTGTGCAGGGCAAGCTTCCAAGTCCCTAAACCTCTCATTCCCTCATGCTCTCCATGTCTACTCCATATGTTCTGTGGAAGTTGTCTGAAATGTAGCCACCAAAAGTGTAAACATAAATGAATATATTTTATATTGTGGTAAAAAACATACAATATAAGGTCTATTCTCTTAACAAATTTTTGTGTACAGCACAGATTGTTAACTATAAGCTCAATTTGTCCAGTAGACCTCTAGAATTTTTCTGTCTTGCATGACTGAAAATCTAAACCCTTTCTCCCATTTTCTCCTCTCCTGAGCCTCTGGCAACCACCATTCCACTTTCTGTTTCTATGAATTTGATTATTTTAGATACATCATATAAGTGGAATCATGCAGTATTCGTCCTTCTGTGACTGGCTTATTTCACTTAGCATAATGTCCTCAAGGTTCATCCATGTTGTACAATATGACAGAATTTCCTTCTTTTTTATTGCTGAGTAATATTCCATTGTGTTATATATATACAATATATATGCCACATTTTCTTTATCCATTCACCTGTTGAAGGATGATCTGTTCATCTTTATCCAGTCATCTGTTGAAGTAGCTACACTACTTACCTTTGCTCTCAGTGGTCCCCACGTATCCAAACTATTCTGGTCCCATCAGCACTGAGTGAGTCCAGACAGACACCATTTCCTTGGACAATCTTCCAAGAAGCTGGAATGTTGGAAGCATGCTCCACTCTTCGCTTTTACCCTGAAGGAGAAGATGTGGGCTGGAATGTTCTCTTCTAGCACTGATCTGTGCAGACTTAAGAGAGGGGCTGATGTAGATAAAGTGAAATTGCTTTTCTTCTTCATTTCAATGCAGCTGTTCTCAGCTTTGTGCTCGCCTGCAGCACTGCAGCTCTTAACTGGATTCTGGAATCTTCATAAAGGTATTTTGGTCCATCTGACATTATTAGACCAGCATTTCTATGGGGGGACGAGGGCTGGGACTTCCTATTCAGCTGTCTTGCTGATGTCATTCCTCCAACATGAATGAATTTTTAGAACATTATTCTTATCAACATGTGTTTAATTAATTAACTTTTTGGTAATCTTAAGAATCATGAAAGTCTGAAGAAAAACATTGATTTTAAGATGAGGGAATAGGGACTCTAGGGAAATTTGCTGGGGAGAAGGCCTCCCATGGATATCCCGACATGTACGGTTAATGGTCTATCTCCACATAGAGCTAAGCTTAGCAGACCCATAGCTTTTGTGATGTATTCTATAAAATCCCAACTCCCTACGAATAACTAGGGACTGAGGCTTCTTTGATGAGAGAAGCTGTAACAGAGAGACTAAGGGCACAGGCTCTGGAGCCAACAGCCTAGGCTCATATCCTAGTTTTGCTCCTTTCTAATCATGTATATTTAGGCACTTAAGGCATTAACTCCACTGTGCCTCACTTTTCTCATTTCTGATAAAGACAACGATGAAATCATAATAATATAACCTCATTTGGCTACAATGAGTGCTAAAAGTGTCAATGCTTGTAAAGAATTCAGTATATTGCCTGGTACAGGATAAGTATTATATAGATGTAAGCTATTACTATTATTTATAAAAATAGCTGCTTAAAAAAATACCACAACATAAAAATTAAAAGCATATCTGTTAAAGATGCCATAAACAACCTTAAAACAGAAAAAATACATGGATAGAAATATTTTCAATATAGGTAACAGATAAAGAGCTTTTACAAATCAGTAAGAAATAAAAATGAGAGAAAATTGAGTTAAATGAACAAGGAGTTCCCAAAAGAAGAAAAGAAATGCAATTTCCTAATAAGCATATGAAAGTTGTTAAAATTCACTAATAAATTATAATAATAGCCCTACAAATTAAAACAAAAATAAAATTCAATTTTTCTATGATATTGGCAAAAATAAAAGAGATTAATAATATCTAGCATTAGCAAGGGATCACATGTTCTTAAATACAGTGTATAAATGAAACGACCAGGAACATTTTAGAGATAATTTATCAAAACACAAAAGTATTTATCAAAATATAAAATATCCTTACCTATTAAACAAGAAACTCCGTCTCTATGAATTCTTACAGAAATGCTTAAAGTATCCGTTAAGTTTATAAAAGATATGTGCATGTATATGCACTACAGCATGCTTTTAATAGGGAAAATTTGGAAATAAACTAACATTTGCTTATCAACTGAAGTTAATAAATTATGCTCCAATTATACTATGGAATATTAAGCAGCTGTTTTACATATCACCCGTCACACACCTTAAACACATAAAAGAAAATTTATCAATGTATATCAACCTATTAACTCCAGTTAAGTCTGGTTACCTCTAGGGAATGGAATTATTTTAAAGACTTTGACACTTTTTACATGATGTACTCTATTTTTATTTTTATACCAGATATATTTTAATATAAAAAAGCAAATTTTAGAGTAAAAATAAATTATTTTGCACTACCGATCAATCAATAGCAAGGTACAAAAGAATATATGTAGTATCCTTCCAAGAGGAGAAAAAAATTAGTAAAATTCACACCAAATGTTGGTATTTATCACTCCTAAATAGTGGGATAACAGATGATTTTTATTTTCTCTTAATTTATACTTTTTAAAATTTTCCTGACTAAAATAAACTTGTATTATTTTTATATTCAGGAAAAAAATAAGTTAATGTTCCTCAAAAAACTCTAATGTCCCAAACCCCATGATTGAAAACTTTATTGGAATGGAGAGCATATGACTCTGATGTAAGTCTAGAGTGGAAAGGAAAATTCCTCCCACTGTTTTGTCCAACTTTGTAGGACCCGCATTTCTGCTATAAATATGTTTGCCCTCATTTATTTAATGAACACAAAGCATGGAAGATTATAGGCAGCAACATAGCAACCTATATGATTTATAGAGCCTGAATATTTCTGACAAAATATTGAAATAGATCTATCAATCATCATGGGAGCTAAGATTTAGAAAATGTGTTATAGTAAAGTCTCCATAAACCTCATAAAAGAAATCTTTTGAAAATTAATCTTTAAAATTTATATTAAATAATTTTAGCTGTAATATTTCAGCCAATGTATATATGTCTTTTTAAATGACTATAGGACTTTAAATGACTATTTTTGTTCACTCAAAAATATCAACCTCTAAAATTATGTAGCTTTTTATATCTTTCAATTTTCTTTTAGATTTTCTTTTTCTATTACTCTTGGCCAAAAACCTCTGAAATTATGTCAGAATTGTAGCTTTTGGAGGTAAAGTCTCAAATGACCAAACAGATCAAATCAAATTTAATATGATGTGATTTTTAAAGAGGCCAAGATACTAAGTTTTGAAAACTGGTGTTTGTTCTGGAAACATTAACTAAATATTTTGAAAAAATTACTAAGGAAGCAACCTTTTTTTTCTTTGTACAGCTTTGTTACATTTGGCAATAATTTTTAAAATCATTTCCTATAACCATATTCAATTTAATGAATATATATCCAAGAATTGTACCACAGTGACATGGGTGGGAATAGTACTCCTTATTAAAATTATCGATTCATAAATGGGCTACTCTCAATTATCCATATAGCATGAAATTTGAAACACAGAATAGTAGGCTCATTTTACACAATAGTTTGGAGCCTATAAAATTTTTCCTAAGCTTAAAACAAGCTTCCAATTTAAAGTTTTATCCCATTTTCCTGGAGCCCACACATGTGGAAAAAAAGAAAATATATAGAGAGAGAGACTGCATAATCCATAGTTAAAAAGGGAAAATTGTCAGCACCACAGTCATAATCTCAAGAACTCCCCGCTAGTTATCAATGACGAAAAATCTCTATGGAAATAAGTTATAAAAAGTGAGACTTTGAGACTCTCTGTTCTTTTTGTATGTTCTTGACATCAAAGGTATTAATTTGTGTGATACTCCAAAGCCCCTTACCAAAAAAGAAAAATTAATCTGTTCTGCCTGGAAGATGGGGAATGCCATAGCTTAGAGCCTGAAGCAACAATGAGCTTGCTCTCATAAATCCAAACTACATTGAAAGAGGCAAACATCTTTCTTTTCTAAAAAGATTGGCTCTCTTTCCCACACAAATCTATGGCTTGAAAAGAAAATGAGTAAAATTAAATTAAATTAGGTGGCTTCACCTTTTGTTTTTTGAGACCAGAGAGAGAAAATGAATGTAATAGAGAGAAAGAGGGAAGATCCAAAGCCTAAAGCATAAATTATTTCCAAGCTCTACTAATTTTAAAATAAAGTTATTTATAGTCCTGGCCTACAGCTGTTTTTCTCAAACTTTAATATGCATAAGAGGGCCGGCCCCATGGCTTAGCGGTTAAGTGCTGGTGCTCCGCTGCTGGCAGCCCGGGTTCGGATCCCGGGCATGCACCGATGCACTGCTTCTCTGGCCATGCTGAGGCCACGTCCCACATACAACAACTAGAAGGATGTGCAGCTATGACATACAACTATCTACTGGGGCTTTGAGGGGAGAAATAAATAAATTAATTAATTAAGAAAAAAAGGAAAAAATATGCATAAGAATCATCTGATTACCTTAGTAAAATACAGATTCTCATTCTGATCCCAGGTTATGCTAATGTTACGGGTCCAGGGACACCACTTTGAAAAGCAATGTCTTGACAATTATAAATAAATTAATTGTCTTCTGAAAAAGAAACAAAAACAACCCCATTTACAATACATCAAAAACAATAAAACACTTAAGAATAAATTTAACCAAGAGGGTGAAGGATCTCTACACCGAAAATCATAAAACTTGGATGAAAGAAAATGAAAAGATATCCCATGTTGATGGATCAAAGTGATTAATATTGTTAAAATGTCCATACTACCCAAAGCCGTCTATGTAGTCAATGCAGTCTCTATTAAAATGCCAGTGGTATTTTTCACAGAAATAGAAAAAAAAAATCCTAAAATTCATATGGAACCACAAAAGACCCTGAATAGCCAAAGCAATCTTGAGAAAGAAGAATAAAGTGGAAGGCATCACACTTCCTGATTTCAAACTATATTACAAAGCTATGGTAATCAAAATAGTATAGGACTGGCATAAAAATACACACATAGGTCAACGGAACATTATCAGGAGCCCAGAAGTAAACCTTCACATATTTGGTCAACTAATATTTGACAGGAGAGCCAAGAATACTCAATAGGGAAGGGATAGTCTCTTCAATAAATGTTGTTAGGGAAACTGGATAATCACAGAATGAAACTGGACCCGCATCTTACACCACTCACAAAAATTAACTAGAAATGGATTAAAGACTTAAACATAAGACCTGAAACCTTAAAAATCCTAGAAGAAAACATAGGCAAAAACTCCTTGACATTGGTCTTAGCAATGATTTTTTAGATGACACCAAAAGCACAACAACAAAAGCAAAAATAAGTATATAAGTGGGACTACATCAAACCAACAAGCTTCCACACAGCAAGAGAGATGATCAACAAAACGAAAAGGCAAGCAATGGAATGGGAGAAAATATTTGCAAATCACATATCTGATGATGAGTTAATATCCAAAATACTTGAGGAACTCATACAACCCAATAGCAAAAAACAAATAATACAACAAAAAATGGTCAGAGGACCTGAATAGATATTTTGCCAAAGAAGACATACAAATGGCCAATAGGTACCTGCAAAGATGCTCAATGTCACTAATCATCAGAGAAATGCAAATCAAAACCACAATAAGATAGCATCTCATGCCTGTTAGAATGGCTATTATAAAAAAGACGAGAAATAACAAGCGTTGGCAAAGGTGTGGAGAAAAGGGGACTCTTGTGGGCTGTTGATGAGCAGATAAATTGGTACAGCCACTGTGGAAAACAGTATGGAAGTTCCTCAAAAAATTAAAAAGAGAACTACCATATGATCTAGCAATCCTACTTCTGGATACATATCAAAAGGAAATGAAATCGGGATCTTGAAGAGATATCTGCACTCTCATGTTTATTGCAGCATTATTCAATTATTCATAATAGCCAAGATATGCAAACAACCTAAGTGTCCATCAATGGATGAATGGTAAAGAAGATGTGATATACATATCACAAGGTGATACTATATATATATACATATATATGTGTGTATATATATATAGACAATGGAATATTATCCAACCATAAAATGGGAAATCCTGCCATTTGTGACAACATGGAAGGACCTTGAACCTATTATGCTAAATGAAATAAGTCAGACAGAGAAAGACAAATACTGTATGATCTCATTGATATGTGGAAGCTAAAAAAGCCAAACTAATAGAAACAGAGTAGATTGGCAGTTGTCAGGAGCTGGGGATTGGGAGAAACAGAGAGATGTTGGTCAAAGGGTACAAATTACCAATTATAAGATGAATAAATTCTGGGTATGCAGTGTACAGTATGGTGACTATAGTTAACAATACTGTATTATATATACTTGAAAGCAGCTAAAAGAGTAAATGTTAAATGTTCTCAAGACAAAAAAAAAGGTGATGGAGGTGTTAACTAACCCTACTCTGCAACCATTTTGCAATAAATACACGTATCAAATCATCACATTTTACAAATTAAACTTATATAATGTTATATGTCAATTATGTCTCAATAAAGCTGAAAAATATGAAGAGCTGAAAGCACACCTCCTAGTCTTTCATTAAGTTGATTTGTATTATTACTATTCTTTGAATTCCTCTCACAGTGTTCCTAACATAACAACTCTTGCTCTAGTATCAATATTTTCCACCTATTATGTTAATGGTCAATCTAGGAGTTCATGATGGCTAAATTTCTTTATTATCTTTTAGTATAAAAAATGGTCAACAATTGTGAAAAATGGGAAATAATTGTTCAGGCTGTAACGCCTTGGGCATTAACTACATAAAAGAATAGTGTTGTAATCAACATTACTTGAATGGCTTCTTCATTTCAAGACTTAATAGAAGACTTAATAAAAGCAGGCCTACTTCCTGACATTGCTAAAATCCACATGCTCATAGAAAATATGCATTAATTTGCCAGGTAGCATATAGGTTTCTGATAAGACTTCATGGTAACATCTTAACGGCCAATGTGTTTGGAGTGAGACAACCTGACTAAAATTCTGAACTTACTCAACCAACTCTTGACCATATATAGTTCCCTCATCTCTGAAATGAGAATAATAAAATACTAACTCTAAAATCTTTAAAACCAATTTGTAGACTACACTCTGGGAGGGTATCTAATGTGTTAACAAAAAAAGAATGTATTACCCAATTTAAACCTAAAAAATTAATTTCTATTTTGACCAAAACATTTTTCAAAGCAGAGCATTAAAGATTCAATGAATTTGTAAAACTTTAGAAACATTGCCAGCTTACCCATATGCTGAAATTAAGGTTAAAAAAACTTTAAAAATTCAATGAAATATTACAATTCCAAGGAATGAAATATTAAATATTATTTGATCAAATATTAAAACATATCATTCTAAATCATTCATGGTTATCAAAGTGTTAGATGTTATTTGTTTCACATAAACTCAAATTCTTATTTTAGCTTTTATGAATTAATGTTTAAATCACTTTAAAACTCAATAGGCTGGAGAATTTTTAGATTGTGAAATAAAAAATTATTATTACAATATTTTTTCCTAAAATTTATGTCACATATGGTATGAAAAGTTACTATAATATACTTTTTTTGGTGACTGATTTGATTGAGATGAAGTTATCTTCTGAATCAGGAAGAATGACACAACATTACGGCATGGATGACCAAAGCAGAAATTTCTACTTGAAAGGATGTGATTTCTTAGTATGATGCCTTTTAAACCATGTTATAACATTCCAGGTTAGTCAAATAGCAACAGCAATGAAAATAAAAGAAACTAAACAAAACTAAACAAAAATCATTAAATAATGAAAGAAATTTAAACAATTAAATTAATTCTGACCGGACATAATTTTTATTTTAATTCTGTTAAAAATAGATTTTGTTTAACCTCTATTCTACAGAGCTTCTGTAAAATAAAGCATTCAAACCTTCATTTCTTTCATGTATATGTTTATACCATATACTCCATATAATTCCCAAAAATGTTTTGATGTCACTATATACACAGACACACACACAACATATATTCTGAAAAAAATTAGAGGAGATAATAAATATATCAAAAATCTAGACTAATGTCACTGCCTAGATCAAACAATGAGTACAAACTTTTTTGAAGAAATGTATAAGGAAGAATGTAAAATACGGACATTGAATAATCTTTAGCATCATGTTTCCATAATTTGCAGAGATATATGATGACCAAGACATGAAGTAGGAGGTTAGAAAGTAGGGGGTTATATCAGAGTTCAGAAGGTAGAGGCAATTATATTTTTCCTTCTCAGATATCAATTATTCCAGCTGGTGTTTTGACAGTGACTACGTAATGGTTCAATCTTACTGTTGATGGTGAAAGCTTGAAATATAGATATTCTATTTTGCTAACTAAAGGAAAATTCATATGTGTTGGATCTCTAAATTTTGAAAATTAAGTTATTTGGTCTATTTTCGCAGAAGGCATTTCTATGGAAGCTAATGGTACAATCCTGATAAGGAGTTTTTCATGACCTGACTTAGATATGACTTCATTCAGAGGATAAATCTTTATGTACCAACAACAATAATACATAGCAGTTATGTATTAACTTATATAAATAACTTATATAACTTAAATAACTTATATAAATAAGGCAGTTAAGTTCCGGAAAGACCAAAATTTTCTTATCTTTGCATCGAAGTATTTAAATTAGCACTCAGTTTAGTCACCTCCCCCTCTTTCCTGCCTCCACCAGCAATCACCAGTGACTCAGCGCATAGCACATGGAAGAGATTATTTTATCCTGGAAAACATTAAGACCAGGTTGCTTTTATCAACTTCCTTGATCACAAAATCACTGCTAAGCAGCTAAAGAAAGTACAGTTTAGGGTAGCACTACCTCAACGAGGCCCCATCAAGAAGAATTATCTGAAAAGGGTATTCTCAGATAATTGAATGAATTGGCTTTCCAAATTGGTTTATTTAGTGTCATTGCTTTGGATATATGAGAACATCTGCCAAAAACTGATATTGGTGTTAGCATAATTAATATTAAACTGTTCCTTCTGGATATATTTGAATAACAGTATCATTTGCTTTGTGAAGCTATTTCTGGCTGCAATAGTAAAATTATGTCATAGAAAAGGATATATATTTCCTATTGGTTCTGGCAGGAGGGCACGCTTTATGTTCATCGAAATGTGGCATTAAGTTACTTAAACGCAGGTTGAAAATTAAGTGAAAAGTAGAGGGCCCTACACAGTTTTGTTTTACATCACTTGGACATGAAATTTGATCATGATGTCATGAAAATATTTCTGCATAATCTGATTCTCACACGGGTGTTTTAATCCAGAGCACTGGCATCATGGGGTAAGTTACCAAAAAAAAAAATGAAAACAGAAAAGAAGGAAGACAAACCTGTAGGGAAGACTGATAATTGAAAGCTCCTCGAGGGTAAGACTTTTTTGGTTCACTCCTTTGGCCCTAGTAGAGTATAACATGCAACTCAAAGTTTAATGATCAGTCTTAATTATCATTTCCCTTCCACATCCAATGCGATATGAGGCATAAGATTCATCCATTAATTAGTCTGTGAAGGTCTTGTGTATAAAATTGATTTTATACCACTGAGTATGTTCACAGGAATTCACCTCAATGTACATAGGATTTTATGAATCCATATAGTTAGTAGGAATCAGTTCCATTGCTATGAGAAAAACACTTTTGTTTCCATTTTAATGGCCTAAACCACAACTCACTTGCTTTTAATGATATATTCATGTCTAACTATTCAACAACTATACCAGAATGAGACATTATACTAATTCTGGCATCAAAAGATATAGGCTGCATTGGATTTGGGGAAAGAAAGATCATTTTTCCTTTCTCTCGGTAAAGGGAATAACTGGACCCAGATATCAATATTTGGAGATGGCTAAAGATTCCCTTTCATGGCTGTTGATCTGGTTCCCGCTAAACTGAGAACTTCCAATACTTGGGTGCATATGCTAAGATGAGCAGTGGTCCCTGGCAGGTTAGCAAAACAATAGGTTGATGAAGCAGAAACTGAAGGATTTGTTCTAGAGCATAATTTATAAAGTCAGATCCCAAGAAAAAATTCAGCAATTAGTGATTCTAATCCAACAGCCTTCTCCTTACTTATAACTCCTTTCCCTGACAGTGAGAAACCTAGCTCTCATCGTCCACGATATATTTACATATTTGCTCAATCCTAAAACTCACATAAAGTAGTTTCAGAATTACTAACCTATAACTCTGGGGAAAAACAAATTTACCAAGTACAGTCCAATATTTATATACAATTCTTTTTATCTTTATCCTTGTAGTATACAGTCAAAATACTCTTCCCAAAGTTAGTGAGTTTAGTTGATTTCTTCCCTATCCCAGTCAGAGGGGATATATTATCCTTTTAATATATAGCTAGGTATATTTATTTATTACTGTTTACATTACATTTTGGGTTTCTCTATCATCTTTTATGATTTTTATTATTTATTGTTTGGGAATGTGAAACATTAATATGGTTGGTTCTAAGAGTATGACCATACAAAAAGTTATACTTACAGAAAACTCATACCCTCTTCTCCTTTCCACCCCATTTGCATTTCCCAATTATTTCCACCCATTTCTACCTATCTCTTGTAGATAACAAATTTTATTAGGATCTTTGCTTCAGTAATTCGAGATGCCATTTTTATCATATGCTAAATTTTTACATGTACTTGTATCTATTTCTGCCTTTTTCTATTCTATTCCTTTAGTCTATGTATCTATTCACATGTCAGAAGCACACTGTCTTAATTAGAAAAACTTCATATTTTAATATTTAGTAAATCCAGTCTCCCCTCATAGATTTTCTTTTTCAGTGCTCTCCTGGATATTCTTTACATGTTTATTTTTTTTCTGTGAACTTTAGTATCAATTTATCTACCTCTATAAAAAGTTTGTTGCTATTTTTATTGGGATTGCATTCAATTTATAGGTTAAGATAGGGAGAATAGACTTCTTGATCCAAACTAACTTCACTGGTAATGGCATATTGACATTACATACCTCCTGATATGATACACTGGGAAGGACACAACATCTCACTTGTGGTGGTCTTCTGAACAAGGCATCACCTAAATAAATCTAAGCACGAGAAAATATCAAACAAACCCAAATTGAGGGATATTCTACAGAATAACTGGCCAGTACTCTTCAAAACTATCAAAATCATAAAAGACAAAGAAAGATGGAGGAACTGTCCCAGATTAGAGGAGATTGAACCATGATAATTAGTAACAATGTGGGACCCGGGTTGGATCCTCAGCCAAAGAAAAAACCCATTATTGGTACAATTTTCAAAATTTCAGTAAAATCTGTTGTTAGTTAATACTATGCATCAATGTTAATTTCCTGATTTCAATAATTCTACCATGGATATACAAGATGTTAACAATTGGAGACGCTGAGTGCACACTATATGAGCACTGTGTATATTTTTTAAAGCTTTGTTTACGAGTCTAAAATTATTTCAAATCAAAAAATGTATATATTCACTTTTTTGTTCTATTTTTTCCTTCTTTTCATTTTAGATTAAACTGTAATCTCTCCACTTATATAGTCAATTAATTAATGATAAAGAGATGAGTCAGAAGTAAAAAGTGTTATACTTATGGTAATGTCAAAATTTTACTTGAGAAAATGCTATATGCATGTTTCTGCCCTTTTTGATGTAACATGCTGTTCTATAAGGATATCTAAACAAGATTTTTTCTTTGGTCCTATATTTTATGATAATGAATATTTCCAAAAACTACAAGTATTTTAAGCATTATTTTTTAATACGTAAATGCCCTCAAGTCAATTAATACAAAAGACAATTCACATATGGAGAAAATGAATTTTAATATGAAAGAAGATGATGGTAAATACATTATTTGTTTCAAGATTTATATATTTGAGTATTTCACTGCTTTCCAAGGGTGAAAAGTGGATCTTCTTTGATCTGGGAAAATATTAGATACACTTACAGTAAAAAATGGTACTTAAATAGTTAACATTTGCGTTTTCAACCTCTTGAGTTAAAGATCAATGCCATGTCATAAATCATTTTACTAAAGCACAGACTTGAATCTCAGACATTCATAGGCTATTGGGATGGAACAAGTCACTGAGGCAAGGGTGAACCTAGTTAGCTAAGATAGACAATCTTTACTGTTATTAATCTTGTTCAAACTTCTATCATTGTTTAAAAATGAACTCCAAAAAAATCCAAGTGGTATTTTTAATCAAAGAAAAGAAAACATGAAAAGATCCAAAACAATGATTTTGTTTGTACTTTAAAAATATGCACTTTGAATAAGATAGAACAATGATCTATCTTTAAAAGATTATTAGCACTTTATTTTCATTTACAGGATAATTATGCAGTAAAGTAGTATTTTTGATTGGGAGGTTGTAAAGGTAGAAATGCACTTGCAACAATCCAATAATACCTTATGACCTTAATCTAATTCATTTTGTTATCATTCCTGTTCTTTTTTGTGTTGGAGTATTTTGTTTCCTATTAAAATATACATTTCTTGAGCCAGACCTGATGGCCTAGCAGTTAAAGTTCAGTGTGCTCCACTTCAGCAGCCGGTTCCATTCCCGGGCATGGAACCACACCACTCGTCTGTCAGTAGCCACGCCTTGGTGGTGGCTCACATAGAAGATCTAGAAGGACCTATGACTAGAATGTACAACTATGTACTGGAGCTTTGGGGAGGGAAAAAAAAGAGGAAGATTGGCAACAGATGTTAGCTCGGGGGAATTTTTCCCCATAAAATATAAATTTCTTGATAGATATATATTTCAGATGGCTATTTAGTTGGTCTTGATCAAGTCTAGAGGCAGCTATAAAAACTGCCAAATGAATAAGTCATTTTTTTAAGGAAAGTTATCTGATTAAAATATTTACAATATACCTCTTAGAAATACCATGTAAGTAATCCCAAAATAGATCCAAATTGAAAACAAAATTATGTGTCTCTCTGACTATCCATCTACAAAATATAAATACCCTTGTGGTATAGAAATTATCGTGGCATTTAGACATCTCAAAAACCATGTTAATCAAAAAGAGTGCATTATGGGAATATGGACTTTGCCCTAGATTTCTTTCCCCTCACAGCATAATTATTTGAAACTTTTTCATGGTAGCTTATCTCAATGTCTTCTGACTTGTTGGGAAAAAAACCATATACAACAAGAACTAAACCAGAAAACTTTATTAAGTCCAGGGGTAAATTTTTATGTCCTTGCATATTAGGAGATTATTTTAGCCCTGATTCTCCAGTCCCCATCTGTCCCCCCCAACGCATATACATTCTGAGTGAAACTACTATATTATGTGTATTCATTTTACCATCACTACAGATATTGAAGTGCACTGTACCCAAAGTCTGCCTGGTTTTAATCATGTGGTAAGAGATGCAATATAAGAGGCAATGAGCTTTGACATTCTAGTCAGTTACAAGATCTTGGCCGTAATTACACTAATAAGATTCAGAATCAATTGTTTGGACCTCCCAAGAAGTTAAACTATTCATATTTCATGTATTTATGCACCAAATCTATAAAGTTTTAAAAATCTTCTTGAAGAGCAAAAAGTCTTTTCAGAGTAATTTATGTCTGCTATAATGATATCTCTTGTACTCTCCCTTCTGGCATTTCAATCTTAGGATACCAAATAATCAAGAAAATGGAAAAGCTTTTGCCAATGCTGATAATTTTTTTTTTCCCTAAGATTTTATTTCTTATAATATCCATGTGATTTAATGCCATAATTTTTTATTTTTTTCATATAGTGTCTATATGTTTCACAAAAAGATCACAGATTTGAAGTAAATCAAAATATTGATGTCACAGAATAAACAACTTACACGTCCATCCTGTAACATTTGGAGTACATGATCTAGAACTACAGTCTCTTGTACCTGCCTATGGGAGCTCTCAGCGAAAATGATTACTCTTGTATCAGAGTCTTAAAATGTGGTCCTAAGACTACTAATAATCCACAAAGATTTCCACAGGTGATCCACAGACTGGTCTTTTGAAGTGTCCAGATTTATTATATAACAATGTCTAAATTCCTTACTCTGTTATGAATTAACTATGACATTTAATTAAAAACAAACATCACCTCACATCATCTTATTGAAATAGCAATAATCTTATTAATGCTAGTGTTTACCCGACTTTTGCTCTCAGTTGGAGTGAATGAGATGTTTGGTGTATCATATATTTTCTCTTGCTGAAGTGAACTTTGACCCGAAAAAGTCCAATAACTGTGATTCAAATGCTGACAAATTACTGTGTATTTGTTCATGTGTTTTTTCACTGAATGTCTGTTTTGTTTTTACAACAATCACCTTTGGTCAAGAGCAATTCCTCTGATCTGAGCTTTTTTAAAAAAAATTCCTATAACCAGGGTCAAAATTTCTTGATTTGATGTTGGTTATTCTGGAGTATATTTGAGTAAAATTAATTATAATTTTAAAATTCTTGATTATTAGCCTTTCTGGTTTTATTTCAGTCAATATGTATCCCAAATGCAAAGTAAAATGGAATCAATATAGATTTTGAGCCAGATACTTGGGCTCAAATCATTTTTTCTTTTATTAACTACACAAATCTCAATATATCAACGAACCATTCACAGCGTCAGTTTCCACGTTTAGAAATATCTATCACTCAGTGTTCATATGTAGATTAATAAGATAGCATGTACATAACACAGTACCAAGCACATAGGAAGCATATATTCTCATTCATTCTGTCTCTCCCTTCTCCACTTCACATAGGGAATATTAAATGGATACAGCCACCATGAAAGGCAGTATGGCAATACATATTAAAACTGAAAATGTGAGAACATTATGACCCTATGATGCTATGACCATCAGTTTCATTTATATTTGTCTCCTCTAAAAAAAAAGACCCTCACATGTACCAAGAGACATTATTGCAGTGTTGTTTGTATAAAAAGGGCAATATAGCACAGTGACTCAATCCAGATTCTGGAGCAAGTCAGCCTAGACCTGAATCTCAACTCCACCTCCCACTAGTTGGATAACCTTGTGCAAGTCATTTTACCCAGATGTTTTCTCATTTGTAAAATGGAAATAGTAACTGTGTCTTCCTCCTGTTGTTGTTGAGATTAAATAAATTAAAATAGGTAAAGCATGTAGAACACTATCTGCCAATAATTGCTAAATAAATGTGAGTATTATTGTAATATAGGAAAATTTGACAAAAAGAAGTCCAGAAATACATACAAGCATATACAAAAATTTAAATGACAATTCAGTGGGAATCAGCTGATTTGTTTATTAAATGGTATAATATAATTGTCTATCCATCCAGAAGAAAGCAAAGTTTGCGCTGCTAGTTCACCCAATTTACAAATGTATATTTCGGATGTATTAAATACTTAAATCAAATAATAAAAACATTAAAAACATATTAAGAAAATTAAGAAGAATATTTGTGCAAACTTGCCTGGAACTGTTCTTTCATGGAACTTTAGCCATTTACCAACGTGGCCCTATATTAGCCCACGACAACACTAAAACCTGCTCTATCTACACTATAGCTTACTTTCTTTTACCTGTATCATGGAGCTTTTGGTATTTTAGGGACATTAAGTCATATATATTACAATTTTTTTCCATGTTATAGATTGAATTTTTAGGCTTTTTCTTCTTTCTGTACCTTGACTATAATTTTTATGCTGTCAAATTACCAATTTTCCTTTTATTGTTACTGGTTTTCACGTCTTGTTTGGAAAGACCTCTTCCATCCTAAATATTATTTAAAGATTTACGCACAGTTTTTTTTATTGATTAATTTTGCATATTTGAGTCTTTAATTCATATGGAATTAATTTTTCTAAAAAGCAGCTGGCAATCCAGTTTTATTAAAAAATATCTGACAAATTTTACCCATGCTATTAAATAATACAGTTTTCCCTCAGTAATTTGAATCAGCACCTCTATCTTTGTATCTCACAAAATATTTTATATGTATTTTTATGTTTCTAATATCTATTCTAATCCATTGATTTGGTGACAATTCTTATACAAGTACATCAGTGTTTTAAATTTCTATTGTTTAAGATTTTATGTTAATATTTTCTATTCCAAATTCCACCTGATTAGACTTCTTTTTAAAGTATTTTTCTTGCTACCTTCTCATGGCTATAAGTGCAAATGTTGCTTAGAAACATTAGTTCAATCCTACCAGGACTCACACCTACTCCTTCACATTCCTCTCCATCCTCAGATGACCCAAGGATTAAATTGAATTTATACAGAGAGTTTTTCTTCATGAGGACAAAGATGTTGCTTTATTTATCCAAGTGTTCCTTTATGTTCTTCAGTTAATTTAAATATTTTCTTCAGACATCTTCTGAAGATCTTGTTATGCATATTCTGAGGACTGGTATTTGCCGTTGAGATTGCACTTTGTAATTTTTATATCATATTTTGTAATTAGATGTTGTGAGCATATTAAAAATCCATTAAAAATACATACATTAATTTTATAAATAGCCACTATACTGAACTCTCTTGTAGTTTTTATTCAGTTACTCGAGATATTCTGTCATAAGCAAGTAATATGCCTGAATCCTCTTTTCTGATGTTTTTACCTTTTGCATAATGGCCTTATCTAGTGGCAGTAAGTTTAATTTCTAGAAAAAATAAAGCTAAATAAAATAGTAATATTAGAGATGCCTGTATTTTTCCTAAATTTATTGTTGTTGCATTCATACTTCCCCAGTGCACTCATATCTGTGTGTGTGTGTGTTTGTAATGTTAAGATATATATTAAATAGAAATAGTTATATGTCTATATCTATTTTGTGTAACACACAAATAGTTTTTTAAGTAGGTTTTATCAAGAATAAATGTTGAATTTTTTTAAGTGTACTTTTGACATCAATCAAAATACTAAGTGACTTTTCTGCTTTGGTGCTTACATAACAATTTTTGTTATAGATGCACTATGATTAAATCTTCTGAACTGAACCACACTTGGAAATACTGTACTAAGCATTAGCCCGGACATTAGCTTCTGACTCCAAATTCTAGCCATGTCACTTCCTACGCTCTGCTTTTCATTTTCCTGTATCTGTAAATGGAGGATAATAGTGCTGAACTCACAGTTTACAAAAATTAAATCAATTAATGTATGTAAAGCACTAAGAACAGATCCTAGAAAAAAACATGTGCTCAAGAAATATGAGCAATTATTAGCAGGATTGATTTAGGATGCTCTCTGTCAGATTTAGGAATTAGTGTTATACTGCTTATGTACAAAATCTTAGGAAATACATCTGCCCATCCATGAAATCTTCTGACATTTTGTAAACAACTTTTCAATTTCTTCCTTTAATATTGGTTTGGTTGGGTTTCTCATCTTTTTTATAGTTAGTTTTGTTATTTAATATTTTATTTTAAAATATCCCTTTCCGCTGGCTTTCCAAATAAAGGATTCTGTATATTTAATTACTTTTTAATCTATTATTTTCCCCTTCTAATGGCAAATTTTGTGCATTTATGAATCTATTTTTCTCGTTCAGTTCAGCTAGTGTTTTATCTATTTGATTGTTCTCCCCCACAAAAAACTTTACATAACAACTCGAGTTTCTAGTTGTTTGTATATTTTGTCACCTAATTCATTAATTCCTACTCTGTCTTTATTAAATAACTCCTTTCCATCCATTCTCTTACCGCCTTTACTTATTTCTGTTCCTGATCGTCCTATTTTACCAGCTTGAGTACAAAATGAGGTCACTTTCCACTTAATATTCAACTTAAATTGCACAGAGCCCTCATCTTGCCCATCTCAAGAGTCGCTTTGTAACTCCTTCTGAAGATTCTCAATCCTGTGACAATGTTCTCTATCTAAAGTTTCAGTCCTGTTTATTATTACTTTCAAGAAAAAAAATCCGGGCAGTCTCTTCAGGCACCTAGAAGCCTGTGTTCTTCCGCCGTTACTGCTGTTGCTCCCTCAGGCAATCGCAGTGGGCAGACCCCGTCCTCTGCCATGGCTAGGGCACGCACCACTGTCACTGGTCTGCAGTAATTTATCCGGGGGGTGGGGGTAGGTGTAGGAGGGAGCAGAGAGGAAATCTGTCTTCTCCATTATTTTGTTCAGTCATGGTTGATCACACACTATTTCTTCATAGGAACTCGTTTCTCTCCGCTAATACACACATGTGTATGCATATACGTATAAATACCTGCATACGCATGTCTAGTAATCACTAGCCTACCATGGCCTTAGTGAAAATTAAAAAAAAAAGGTGTCTCTTCTGAGCACAAGACAGTCAAGAGAGCACAAGTTGGAATTCTCCCCCTCTTACCAGTTGCCCTAATGCAGTGAACAATCTACAATACTATATACATTGTCGCTGCACAGAAACACAGGCACATATCAGAAACTATTTCAAAAGTTCACTCATGGTGTTCAAGGTGGCCAGGTCAGAAGTAGCTGTGGTGCCATCCTCTTCCTGCTGTACACACCATCTTTCCCTGGGACTTGAAGAAAGACATTGCTTTCCCCATGTCCTAAGGATCACATTTCCTGCATGGCTAAGTGGTGAGATATTCAGAGAGAGCTGGTTTCCAATGCTTCTGCCCCTGCTGTCACCCCCACCTGCAGCATCAACGTGACTTCATATGTTCCAACTTCAGGCTGCTTCTGCCAGTGACAGACCAGACATGCGTCCTCTCCCAAAACCCCAGCATTACCACACTCCTGGCATCCCTGTCTGGTCCTGAATTCTGAAAAAAGCAATTCCCTCCTTAGTCTCAAGGATCATCCCATTTCCTCCCTCAGACTGACAAATAGTCAGAATATCCACTCTCTTCGCTCCATAGTCATCTACAAAATAATCAATCAGACATCAATTTATTTTTCTTAGTCTAACTGATCAGTCTTGTCCACAGTCAGTTTGTCAAGCATATATACATAAAATTTCTTTCCTAAAGTTATATTTCTAAATTGTCTCAGAATTTTTAAACAATTTATTCTTATTCTTGGAACAAATTTTTTTTAGCACTTATTGTGTATCAGGCAATATCTTAGGCCTAAACAAAACAATAAAAAGTTTCTTCCCACAGTATAGTCTAGTGGGGGTATAGATGATAAATAAAAATATGATTTTATAAATAACATTTAGCTTTATAAATAATCATTCAATGTTTTATTAGCAATCATTTAACATTATAATAAAATTATATTTAACTACATCTGGGTACAGATAGATAGATAGATGTAATGTAGATAAGAATATAATGTATAATGGGGGGAAATGTGATATTTAAGCCAAGATCTGAATGTGGTGAGAGGGAACAAACCATGTGGATAACTGGGATTACACATGCAGGCAGAGCGAACAGAACAGCGAGTGAAAACCCCCAAGGGGCACTCTGGTCACGTCAGAGATGAGGTAACAGCGCTCCAGACTGAGTCAATCCTTGCGGGCCATTGTAAATATTATCATTTTTAACCTGTGTGAAATGAAAGCCATTAGAGGGTTTGTGTTGAAAAGTGACATGATCTGACTTAAGTCTTATTAGGATCACTCCAGCTGCTGCAGTGGGAATAGACTGCGGAAAGAGAGGTTGAGAAGCACTGTGAGTACTTAGGAGGTTACTGCATGAAGCGATGCAGGCGTTCAGAAATGGTTGGATTCTGGATATACTTTTAAAGTAAAGCCAACAAAATATGCTGATGGATCAGATGTGGGCCCTCTTTCCTGAGCTTTAAAACTGTACATCCAACTAACTAATGTGTTTCTCTTCCATCCATCATTCATTTATTCCTTGTACATTGTTGAGTCCTTACCATGTGTCATACACCATGGGGAAAATGAATAATGTGTTGTTTCTCTTTCCGAGGAGCACATTGTGTATCAGAGTAGAGAGACGCATAAACAAAAGACTCAAAACATATGAATTATAACAGCACAGAGAAAGAAGTGACTGACTACACCTGGGAAGATTAGTGACAGTGTCATAGGAAAAATGATGTGTGAACCAGCATTTGAAGAATGAGTAAAAGCTGGAGAATAGGAAGAAGGTTGTCCAAGCAGTAGAGAAGATGGGGGCTTATACTCAAGCAATGGCAGAAGGCGTGGAGAGGAGCAGATGGGTTCAAGAAAGATATAGTAGGTAAAATTAGTAGAATTTAGTAAATTAATAAATTAGTCGCTGAGGGAGAGGATCAGGATGGAATAAAAAACACCTAAATTTTCTAGTTTTGATAACTAGATAGATGATGACTGCTTTAATCAAGACAGAAAACAAGTTTTGGACAAAGATAACTGTATTGGTTTTAGAAATGCCATGAGTCAGTCACTTCCAGTAATTCAAGTGAAAGTATCTAGCAGGCAAATGTAAAAGCAGGCTGGTGCTTAGGAAATAGAGAAGGAATAAAGATAGTAAAGAATAAGCATATAAGTGGTAATAAAGCCATGGTGACACTATTTACTAGACTGTGTGGCAACAAATTTCCAAAAAAAGTTCTTTCCCTGAAACACATAAATTCATCAACCACACAAGTCTCCTCCTATATCTGTGCCCCAAATTGCAGAATTGCCATCGGGGTCCCATACCCGCCATCTCTGCCTATTCAATCATGCTTAGCTCCTTCAGTTTATTCTTCCTGGGGAGTTCTATTGTGTTTCTTTCCTCCATGTACCTTGGTGATCTCTCTCAGGTACATCTGCCAAATCCTGCCCCAATCCCACCCCACAATTTTTCATATGCTACTTCCCTGAGGAAGCCATTCCAGAACTCTCTAACCAGGTGCATCCAAATCACCAGGTTCTCTTTGAGCACCTTGTTTTTGTCATCTGTAAAATGGCCTCATATGATCATTGTTAGGATTAAATGATTGAATACATTAAAATGCTTAAAATAGTGTCCGTCGCGTAGTAAATGCTCAGTACAAACTAGCAATTTTTGTTTTGGAGACAGCATGTAAATGGTTAGCATATAGGCTCTGGAAACTATGGATTTGTCTGGAAACAAAACAAATCAAATGAGTTAGAATCCAAATTCAGCAACCTAATAGCCGGATGATTTGGGCCAAGTTATGTACGTCTCTCTAGATTCATTTTTTCACCTGTAAAATAGTTAAAGCCATGGAGATGCAAGATATCTACCAGATTACTACACTAGTAATTTTTATTTATTTACTTACTTTAACTTTTAATCTCAAAGATCTTAAAAATCATTAGGGACAGAAATGTTCTATTCATCTTTTGTTCCCTTCATAATCTTTAACAATTCCTTGTATAAGTTTCTACCCAATAAATATTTATCATCTTGAGTAGAGAAAAGGATTTTGTGAAGATTCCATAAGTCTGATGTGTCAAAGAAAAAAGTCAGTTTGGTTTACAGCAGTCAAGAAAAATTAGTCTGGACCGTGGATTATATAGTGCAAAGAAGAATTAAAGAAATTTCTTGGTTCAAATTTCGCTTTCTTTAAAGCTCCTTTTCAGTTTTAAGTTAACTAGAGTGAAAGGACAAACCTAAATTGGATTTTTTTACATGAAACTAAGTTTCTGCACAGCGTTCACCAAATTTTAGGCAATGAGAGCAATGAAGAGGTAATTGAGTGACTAAATTGAGTGACTAAACTGGTCAAATAAGAGAATCTCAAATCTGTGTTGTTTCTACATGAGTTAGTTTCACTTACCATATCCTCCATTCCCACTAAATTTTAAATGATAATATACTTTTAATATGGATGAAAATCAAATTACAGAGATAAAGAGATTTTTAAAGGCAAATATAGAGAAACAAACAAAAAAAAAGAACCTTCTGGAGAGAAGTCATCTGCTAAAAACCCTTAGGAAATAGCAAATTAGCAAGTGGCAGAATATGGGAAGAATTATGCTGAGAGCTCAAGTTATTCAACGATCAAGAAAGTTTTTACAAGAACTTCTTATGCCAGAAGTTTAAAAATGCTTAGTCTGTTCTCCCAACCTATAAATAGTCTTTAGGAAAAGTACTGCTTTAATATTTTCGTATTTTTCTATGAAAAATAATACCTGAACATAGCAAAAAAAGTTAAATAATGCAAATGTTAAAGAGAGTCTCCCTCTCACACCAGTGGGTCCCCCAGTCCTCTTTCCCCAGAGCCAACAACCATTTCAGAACTCACACGATCACGCACAACTTTTGAAAATTGGCAACAGTCTGTATATAACACTCTGCCCACCGCTTTTTTTAACTTAACTCTGTAGCATTCTATATCAATGCGTTTAGATTGATATAGAATGCACAAGAATGCCCACTACATTCTTTTTAATGGTTATATAACGTTCAACATACTTCCATATATCATATGCAGCTATCACAATTTATTTACCTATGGAGGCCCCTACAGATGGGCAGTTGAGTTGTTTTCTATTTTTGGCTTTAATAAACAATGCTACAGTAAACATTCGTGCACGTGTCTTGTCATACTTTTGTAAGTATAAATTGCTGGAGTATAATCCTATATAGAATTTCTGTTTCAAAGACTATGTTTAAATTTGGCAACTATTAGTAATGGCTAAGTCATGGGATTTTAACAATTTAAAATCCTCCCATGTATTTGTGAATGAACCTGTGTCACCATACACTCACCAACATGTACTATGACTCTATATTATCAGACATTTGATAGAACAATTTATTCCCTGGTTTGTCATTTGGCACTTGAATTAGCTGTTGTTTTTATCATATAAAAGTTTTATCAGATTTTCCTTTATATTTTGAGTATTATATACTCTTTGAACACATTAGTTATTATAAGCATTTTTCCTAATCTCTTAGTTTTTTTCTAGTACTTTTGTAATTTTATTTTTAACTTCAATCCCTTTATTGAGCTGGATTTTTTTTTTTTCAGTAACGACTGGGTTCAATTTTTTCTGTTTTCCCTCAATAAAACTAATTAATCATCCCAATACCAGGTATTTCTTGTTTTCACTGCATAATCCTTCTTGTTCTCACTGATTTGATACTAATATTATGAGTATATTTGAGTACCTATATGTGTACACAAGCACTGTGATAAGACAATGGTGAACACAGACACTATCCTTTCCCTCATGGAGTTTAAATTTTAATGGGGGATATTTTTTAAAAAAGAAACAGACAATAAATAAAATATTGTACTATGCAATTTGTAATAATAACTAACATTTCTGGAGAATTTACTATGTACCTGACACTATTTTAGGGGTTGTCATTCTACTGCCTGCGGCCAAATCCTGTCAGCATCCTGTTTTCACCCAGCCAGTAAGCACAGGAAGTAGAGATTGAATTTACATTTTTGAAAGATTGTAAAGAAAAAAAAAATAGAAAAAGAAAGAACAAACAGTATGAGAGACAGATCATATGTGACTTGCAATGACTAAGGTATTAATTATGGAGTCCTATACAGAAAAGTTTGCTGACCCCTGTTTTAAACCTTTTACATATATTTACTCATTTACTCTTCAAATTTACCCTTGATTAGTTAATATAATTAAAGAGTATTTAACTTCTACTATTCTTTCAGATGAGGAAACTAAAGCACAAAAAGTGTCTTACAGGGGCCAGCCCTGTGGCGTAGCGGTTAAATGTGCACACTCCGCTGCTGGCGGCCTGGGTTCGGATCCCAGGTGCACACTTGTGCACCGCTGGTCAGGCCATGCTGTGGCGGCGTCCCACATAAAGTGGAGGAAGATGGCACGGATGTTAGCTCAGGGCCAGTCTTCCTCAGCAAAAAGAGGAGGACTGGCATGGATGTTAGCTCAGGGCTAATCTTCCTCAAAAAAAAAAGAAAAGGTGTCTTATAATTACCATAGAAGAAATAAACAAGGTACTGAATTACTAACTGGGGGTGGGACATGAGGAGGATTTCTTATGAGGAAAAGAAAAAGCCAGACATACAAATGAAGAGGAAGAATACCAGGCAGATAGAGGAAGCGTGTTTAAAGAACTCGCAGCAGTTATAAGTTTGGTGTATTGAAGGAACCTGAAGATAATCTGTATGGGTGACATGTAACCAGATGAGCTAAGGAAAACTGGAAAGTTTGGAGACACAGTACAGGCCAGATCATGTAGGAATTTGTAGACCATGGTAAGAAATTTAAGTTTTACTAAATAAGTATGCGAAGGTCATTGAAATACAAGAAGAGGGGATATAAGGTGATCTAATTTGTGTTAAGATAACTTTTGTGGGTGGATGAAGAATGGAATACAGGAAGACCAGTTTTGATAGTGCTGAACTTAAGGGGTAGCAGTAAATCAGAACAAAGGAAAAGATTTGTTATGGGATTATATTTGGGGTTTGAAGGAAAGGGAATAACGCTAGATTTCTGGCCTGAGTAATTAACTGGATGGATGGTAATGTTCTTTGCTGATATGAGTAGGACACAAAAGCAAGAGTTTTCTGAGGAAATAATTAACTTTTATTTTTTTGACATGTGAAAGTTGAGATTACCTGTGAATCTAAGTGAAGGAACAGCAGAGTGCTAGGCCCTATCTCTGAACAGCTCAAGCATGTAGTATTTGGATAGACCACGGGAGCCAGGAAAGGAGATGAGAAGCAGCAGATATAAGAATAGAAGGAAACCCAGAATTAAGTGGAAACCAAGAGAGGAGAATGTTTCAAGAAGGAAGACAGAAAACATTTGCTATTGTTGGGCTAGACAGAGAGGACACAGGGCCACCACACACCTCTGAGTTCTAGTCTAAAGGACATGGCATAACTGACCAAGGCCAGCTACCTGTGTGTCTTATTCTATTGAGTCCTCCATTAATATGAAGAGGGATATCAGGATAACCAAGTCTGACAGGGACTCACAGACCACCTGCAGTGTCTATCTCTAGAAATAAGATACTATAATTAATACAACTTCCTGAATTGAGAAACAAGAACAAATAAATTTAAGAACAAAAACCAAAAACACTTATGTAAAATTTTACCTTCATCAATAGGTTTCTGTGAAGGATTCTGGAACATAGTTCCTTATGACCCTCCTCTTCCCTTCCAATATTAATTTCAATATACCTGCTTTTTCTGAGTTAAACAGCTTCTTTGGTATGTGTATAGGCAGCTGGGTGCCAGTGAGGCCAGGGCTCCATTAGGATCTCCGTAGTGAGAATTGATATGAGCGTTTCTCTGACGTAAGCAGGACTCCCCCAAAAGTTTCAGATTAATACTAAATTCTGAAAAGAGCTTGGACTTCAGAGAACTCTGGATTCCTAGGAGAAGATCACCAGCTTCCTCTGAGTGTGTTTGCTCTTCTTGGCGCCCAGGAGACCAAGAAGCCCAATAGATAGAATCATCCTAGACTCTACAGCTGGGAGATTACTGGCACCTTCTCCCTACATGCTTCAGCAAGGAACAGGAAACCTACCATTTTAACATTCTTAACATCCTCTCACTCTCTCTCTCAATCTCTGTCTCTTTCTCACATGCACACACACACAGGCACGCACAGACACAGCCACACACACACACCCCAAATTTGTTTGCTCCACTGTATTCTAATAGCCACACTGCTGATGAGATGTCTGATGCCACATTCGTTCTTATTCCTGAGCAGTTAATCTTTATTTTTCCCCCTGAAATCTTACAGAATTTTCTCTTTATATCTATGGTTCTGTTATTACATTAGATGAAGCTTATATTATTAGCCTTTCCATTTGAAAACTTGTGTTTTAGCCCAGGCAATTGTGTCCTATGAGATCTTAAATGATCTCCAACCCTTTAATGTCACTGTTCTCTTCTCTTAAACTTCATATCAGATAAAACTTGATGCTTCTGGATTCATTCTCCAGGTGGCTTTCCTTTTTGGTTCTTGTTTTCTTTCGTTTTTGTCTATCTTCTATGTCAGTAGCTATAGCTGTGTAACAAACCACCCTAAACTCAGTGGCTTAAAATAATAATTTTGTATCATTGCTTCCGTGTCTGTGGGTCAGCTGGGCAGTGCTTCTGGTCTCAGCTAGACTCACACGTATTTCTGTGGCCATCTGTGGCTGCTTGCAGGATTCAGGCAGAAAATATGGGTGATGAGTCCCTAACAACTTTTCATATGTCAGATGGCAAGGAAGCTATTAAGGACTAGTAGGATGTTAAAAGGACTTAGAAGCCAAGTTGAAGAGGCTCCCAATGGCCCAAATGAGACAATGTGAACATCAATAAGGGTAAAAATCTCAATGCATCAAGACACATTTAATATGTTTAAATCGATGAGTACATAATGGTACCAAAAAACAAACAAACCCTAATTAGTCACTTTTGAGTGATGTTAGGAAATAACTCTTTGAAAACTGGAAAATAAAAGTAGAGAATCAAGCATTTATCTTGTCTTTTCTATACAAGCTATACCTCTATGTAACAAAGTAATAGATAAAGTGGCATTTCTCTTCACACAAGCATTTCCACAAAAAAGTCAGAAGAAACAGACAAATTGGAATATCACCATTTTGCAACTCTTAATGACTTAATGGTCTGAGGAATGAACATCAATGGTTGCTAACATTACAAAAAAGACAGACAACTAAGCTATTCAATAGTCTTGTCAAAAAATAAGCACCTAGTCCAACTTGATTTACAGAAAATACAGAGGAACATTTTAAACTATACCATGCGAGCACAATCAATAAAGTCCAGTCTACAGGAAATTCATAAGACAAATGCTCCAGTTTCTTCAACAAAAAAATTACAAAGGAAGAAAGAAAATGAGGGGCCAGCCCCATGACGTAGTGATTAGGTTTGGCATGCTCCACTTCGGCAGCCCAGGATCGTGGGTTCAGATCCCAGGGCAAGGACCTACACCGTTCATCAGCCACGCTGTGGTGTCAACCCACATGTAAAGTAGAGGAAGATTGGCACAGATGTTAGCTCAGAGCTAATCTTCCTCAAGCAAAAAACAAGGAAGACTGGCAACAGATGTTAGCTCAGGGCTAGTCCTCCCCAGCGAAAAAAGAAAAGAAAAAAGAAAATGAGAGGAAGGGTAAACTAAATTATGATATTTAGGGATGCACACGTGATGATAAAATTATAAAGAAAAGCAAAAAAGTGTTTACCCTAAAAGTGACCATAGTGACTACTCGTGGAGGGAGGGAGGGGACTGTGCTTGGAAAGGAGCAGACAGAAGTCTTCTCTGGTGGCCACAAAAATCTATCCTGTATGGGTAGGGGAGGTAGCTAAAGGGTGATCAAATTACAGTAATTGATTAAGTTGAATACGTGTTTAGGTGCTTTATTTTTATTTGTACTAGATTTAACAATGAAAGAGTTTTTAGAAATGCATCCACTCAACACTCTACCTCTGACTTACAATGGAATAGCTTGTAACAGAACAACACTCAAGAGCAACTAGAAGAGGCAGATTAAAAAAAAAAAACTGTTTACAGGCATCACAGGGGCTAAGGTAGTCAGGATGTAAGGGCCAACAATCCCTGGAGAGAGGGAAACATTGTTAAGTGTAGCCCAAATTTCTGGACACTGCTTTTCCTTCGAGGTACTTGCTGATTAAGCTAGAAATCAAATAACGTAGAAAAACCATTAACTATTAGAACTGAAGTAATGAACTTCTAAAGACTGTTAAAAAGTTAAAAAAGAAATCACACTGGAAGTTAAAAAATATTTTTAACTGGATGAAATATCAAAGCTTGTGGGATGCAGCTAAAGCAGCACAAGGAAGTTCAATAACCTTAAACACTTATCTTAGAAATGAAGAAAGCCTACAGATCAATGCAACCCAGCGCTAAGCCCTGACAATATGTACAAATCAGACCTGTCTGCCAGGGACCATTGCTTCCAAAGGGCTGATGGTCTGGCAGATGTCCTGACAGTCTTGCTGGGAAAGCTCTATGGAGTCGGGCTTTTCCAGGATACAAAGCAAAAGTATAAAGATACATTTGAATTTTATGGAGAGAATTTTTCTGGTTATACAGAATATATATAGAAAGAGCTGCCTTAGGAAACAAATGGACAAGAAACATTTTCCAATCTTTTCCCACAATTTCCAAACACAAGACATGTGCCAATTGGAATCTGAAATCTTTCATATTCACCTGCCTTTATTCCATAGTGCATAATTCTCATGAACCCAAGAACAATGAGATAACTCCCATTTTGCACGCAAAAATTTTTTCTAATTACTACTACAAGCAATAATTGTTTTTAAAAATCTTTCTCTAGAGGAGAAGGAGGCTCATAAACCTTACTCAGTTCATGAGCACTTCTATTTCTTTGTAGAAGTATTCTGTATTGAAGCCAGAAGCAATTTTATAGGCCATCATAAAGAATGACATTATTTCTCTCTTTAAATATGCATTTAATCTGAACTGGGCAGTCTGGAACGAACATTTTCTTTTCCTGAATGAGGTCTGTCATCAATTAAACCTAATAATCAAGGCATTAATCTCACAATAGTATTTGTCATTATGCCGTTATCAAGTCTACTTAATACCAGTTAGCAGAAATAATTCAATCTTTATTACTCTTTAATGAGCTCTGAATGTTAGCTCTATTTTGAATGTGGAATGGGCATTGGGATACAAAAGACTATGAGAAGGAAGAGCCAACAACAGATGAAGAGGGGATTATCAGAAGCTAACACCATAAAAAACACCTTGATATTTACAAAATTGAAAGATGCAAATTGAAAGAGTTTTACATCTAAGATCCCAAGTAGACAAACACTCCACTGGTAGACGAAATCCAACAGAAAACTCAGCTGCCTCCTCATGGCACTCTCATTGAACTTTTGGAGGGGACTGTGATTTCTAATTTCAGCATTAACAGGAAGAGAATAAAATTTAATCCTAAGTAATTATAATAATTATAATTTAATTTTTCTGCCATCTGGATCTAAAATTTGGAATTATTGGGATGGTTTTAATTAAAACCAAAAATACTGTTTAACATGACTAATGGCAATTCCCTTATGATAGGTTGGCTTATAAAACAAAATCCAGCTACTTGATATGTACAAGAAGTATATTTAAATGAAGTTAAAAGAAAAGTGGAAAACAAATTGCTGTGCAAATTTGTAACAGGAAAAAAATAGTTGAGACACATTAATATCAGATAAAATGGTATGCAAAGCCAAGAGTAAAAAGGAAGACAAGACAATATCTTTTAAATGTAATCTTTCCAAAAATAATATATAGATTTAATGTAATTCTAATTAGAAACCAAATATTATATAGTTTCTGTTACTGTTACTAATAATATTTAAAAATTAATATGGAAAACTGAATGAGTAAAAATTATCAAAAACATTTGGGGAAAAAAAAGAATCATAAAAGATGACTTGCCATACGACATCATTGAAACCTATTATAAAGTTACCGTAATAAAATTATAAACACAGTATTGGCAACTAAGTCATTGAAATAAAACCAGAGTCCAGAAATAGATGTACTAGACATGGAAAATGTAATATATGATAGAAGTGCCATCTTAATTCAGAGGGAAATAGATACTTTCTTCAATAAATAATGATGGCATAATTAGCTATTCATCTAAAATAAACAAAAACTTATACACTCTGTTTCATATCATATAAAAATAATTCCTAGATTGAAATCTAAATATAAAATAATAATAAAAATGTTAAAATAAATGTAACAGAGTATTTGTAAACCTTTGGATGAAACGAGTCCTTTAGTAAAATACTAAATCCAAAAGGAAAGACTGGTAGATTTGACTACTGAAATATTTGTAATTATAACACCAAAAACAGTCTAGAGAAAAATATAGAGAAATAATTTTTGCAAAATATATGATTAATTTTCTAAGTACCTACAAAATATAAAAGTAATAGTAATCTGATAGAAAAATAGATAAGAGGAAATACAAATCACCAAAAACTTAAGCATACATGCTCCACCTCGTTTGTAGTCAGCAAAACGCAAATGAAATAAAGAGACTGCACTTGATGTTCATTTGTTGGGGAAAATAAGTTTTTTAAATGCTAACATATAGTATTGCTGAGCTTGTACAGAAATGTTTGCTGGCTGATGGAATTGAAATTTTCACAAATAACAAGAAATGACTTAGGAATTGTTTAAAATCGAAGAGCAAAGAAATGTAACTTAATTCAGAACATGATTCTGAACTGAATCTTTTGCTGTAAAAGACATTGTGGTATTGAATCAGCATTAGACATTAGTATGAATCAGTGTTAATTTCTTGATACTGATAGTCGTATTTTGGTATGTCGGAGGATGACCTCATTGGTAGGAAATACAGGCTAAAGTATTTGGGGATATAGGGACATCATTTCAGCAACTTACTCTAAAAATATAAAAACAGAATGGATAAGGTTAATAATTTTCAGTTAGGATTAGAAAAAAATCTACATAACCATCAATGAGGTAAGGATTAATTAAATTATTGTAACATACATAATATGTAATGCTTTGTAGCCATAGGAATGAATTATAACTGTGTTTAATCTCCACATCTGACCATGCATGGACTTAGAGAGGGCCAATGCTAGGAAAAGGCTCTGCCGAGTTTGGCTGTAGTCCTGGTGAGAGCTTGGTTGACCTGTAGGCTGATTATGCAGGCAAAGAGAAAGAGCCTAACAACCTATACTCTTGGGCACAAAAACGCTTCAAGAGAAAAGTTATGTTTTTCATTCCAACAAATCATTCGAAAGCTTTTTCCTTTTTCCCTTTTTTTGGTACTAAGCCCACTCAGTATAATGTAGTTTTCTTTCTTACATCAAAAATTTTCAAACCACCACAACATAACTGTGTGTTCCCATTCTTCAGAGCCATTCATCCCAATAAAATCAGTAACCAAAGTCCTCACAGTGTTGGTTCTAGACACTGACTTGTTTTATTAAAATTATGATCTCCATGAGACCAATGGGAACCATGAACTGAAATTAATTCTGAGCATGAAGCTGAGGTAGCAATACAAAAAAAAACAAGTTTATTATGCTTGAGAGAGTTACAATTCCTCCTTTTATAATGAGCTGCAATTCTCCAAGGAAACTCCAGGTTAAATATTTGTCGATTTCAAGACTTAGATTGTTGATTTTGGTGTCATGAAATTCAGACAAGGAAAAGGAAAACACTGCCTCCCAAGCAGTGTGATGACCTGCTTGTGCGGGCATTATGTTTATCAGGGCCACACCAACAACAGGACAACGTTTTACATTCAGAGAATATCAAAAAGGGGTGGGGGGAAGGACAGAATCAGCACTCTAGGATCAGAAAATAATTCACAGAAACTTAATCTAAGCAATTTAAATTTAAAAATCAATTTACTAAATATGTTAATGAGAACATTCCATCTCCTACTTTTTACCCTCTTCTACTAAAGATCAGTTTGGAGCTTTCACCCCCTTAAGTGCATTTGGGAATTGGAATTAGAGCAGGAGAGATGCTGGTCTCAACAGGTCAGGCCGAAGCCGTAAGAGACACTTGAGCTTTATTTACATTTACTTTAGATGAATCGTCAGCTTCACAGCTCAAGTTTTTGCTATAGTATACACTCTTGACAATGGCTCATTTGGCTACTTTGAAAAATAGTGTTGCCATTTATCTCAGGCTAACAAGTCTGGTCTGTGGTTCAGAGGCCTGAGAAAATTCTCTTCCACCATGGGAGGGGACAAGGCAGCAAAATTATCAGAGTAGGCACTGGATTTCTCCACCTTAATTTGGTATCGTTCATTTCAACAAGGATGTGTTGAACATTCACCACTAACCTTGCTATGTTAAGCAAAAGGAAATATGTGACCAAGTTCTGTCTCTCAAAGGACATGTAGAGAAGTCTTTTTGAATCACTCCCTAACCCTGAACTTTTCCGCTGTAGGTGTGTGAACAACTGGGATTTGTGCTACTTTCTGAGAAGACGCACAAAATATTTGGGGTTTTCAGCTCAAACCACTTAATAGGGGCAAGATTTTAATTTTTATTGTTTTCCTCTTCAAATTACATTGTAAATTCCTCAAAAATGAGAGTTATCCAGTGTAATGTAATTCTTTTATATCCCACTGCCATGCCCCATCCACAACACTTGCACACACACGCATGTATGCACACATGGGCACACACATACTTCAGTAGTTCTTACTCTGATGAACTGCTCACTACAAATGTAAAATGATTTCTCATTAACTTGACCTTAACATTTTAACACTTTTTTGATGTCTTATTTCCTTTATTTGGGAAGTCAGATTCAGATACAAATTTTTTTCAGATTATCAATTTTTCCTCTAGTAAATATCAGTTTAATAAATATAAAAATTCTTAATTAGTAGTTATTGAAAGAGAGAAAATAAACTACTCTTCCTCCTTGAAGAAAGGCTCCAACATTCAACAACAACAACCCTTAGCTTCACAAAGGGGCGGAATCTTCTTATGTGCCCTCCCTATCCTTCATACTTCCTCCCCCCAACCCCTTCCAGCAGTATAAAATGGTCAGTAAATATTCGCATGTGGTTAGGATAGGGTAACGACAGTGTTGGTTCACTCATGTCGTCTTTCTTTATCATAGAAGAATTTTACACAATTAAATATAGAAATATTTATTGTATACTTTATGTATTAGTTTTCTAGAACTGCCATTACAAAAATACCACAGTCTAGATGGCTTGAACAACAGAAATTTATTTTTTCACAGTCTGGAGGATAGAAGTCCAAGATCAAGGTGCTGGCAGGGTTGGTTTCCTCTTAGGCCTCTCTCCTTGGCTTGCAGAAGGCCACCTACTAGCTGCCTCTTCACATGATCCTTCTGTGCACACATATTCTTAGTGTCTCTCTGTGTGTCCTGGTCTTCTCTTCTTATAAGGACACCAGTCATATTGGATTAGAGCCCACTCTAACAACTTCACTTTAACTTAGTTACCTCTTTAAAAGCCCTATCTCCAAATACTGTCGCATTCTGAGGTACTAGGGGTTAGGTGCTTCAACATATGAATTATGGGGGACACAATTCAGTCCATAACACCTTACTAGCCACTATTCAATGGATATAAAAATGAGACAGTTCCCAGTTTTAATAAACAGAGCATCAGTTCTAGCAGGGAGATAGATTAACAATAATAATATTAGTGAGAATGTATGTACAATAAAATGAAACATGCAAATGTTAAGGTCCAAAAAGAAGGGATTATACCCCTTTGGAAGGATCAGGAAAGAGTTCATGGAGTAGGTGGCATTTGAAGATGAGCCTTGAGGAATCTTCAGGATTGGAAATGAAGATCAGACATTAATTAAATGCCTTATGAAGCATTAATCTTCAACATGCTCTTTAGGTTGATAGTTTTGTTCTTATTTTTAAAAGAGGAACATTGACATCTAGACCATTTAGTTATGTTATAACATCAAACAGCTTTCAAATGGAATGTCAGATCTATCTTATTCTACTCTCCCCGAGATGAAGGGTTGAGAAAGGAAGATTTTAAGAGGAAAGAATAGTATAAGAAAGCTCAAAGTGAGTTTATCCAAGTATTTCAAAAGCTGTTTAACATGAAAAAAATCTATAAATATAAGCCACCAAATAATATATTAAAAGAGCCAATCATGTGATGACTATAAATAGATATACACAAAATTATTTAATAATTCAACATTATTTTTTATTAAGAAAAATATTCTTGGTAAAATAGAAAATTTCTTAATTTAATAAAAGAAATATATGAAAAATCTATAGCAAGTATTAGTCTGAATAATGAAACTTTGGAAGTAGTCTATTTAAAATCTAGATAAAAAGCAGATTTCTGTTAAGCATTTTACTGGATGTACTGGCGAAAGCAGTTAGACAAGAACAAGAAATAAAAGGTATAAACATTGGGAAAAAAGATAGGACTGATGTGATTATTATTCAAAAAAATGAGAATACATGTTACTAAAGGAGAATAGAGATGTGGAATGGGGAAGGAACACAGACATGGGTGCAGCTGTATTGTCGGGATTTTGGTTTATAGGTTGGTGGGGTTTGAGATTTTGTTTTGTAATTTTGCACCATATCTTACATATACACTGAATACATCTTTATATATTAAATGTTATAAAATAATAATTTTAAAAATATGCAAAACATGAGCTTTCATTCCAACGACAAGCTAGTTTTTAAAAAATTTCCTCCAAATCGATTTCTATGCAATGTCCATGCATATGGTCAAAATTTGGGCTTACTCATACAAACAAGTTTTATTAAATTCAATGATGTCTTTTTCCGCTTAGTTCTCTCAAAAACAATCACACAGTGGCTAAGTAAATATAAGCTACTGAAATAACTCTTACATATAAACAGCATTTCACACATAATAGAATGCCTGTACTCTGGTACAGTTTTACTTTATTAATCATATTGGATCTCTCATCCTATTTTTTTACTCATCTTATCTTGATCTAGGAAGTATTTCTAAATGTGCTCCCTGTTCTCAGGGCCATGTAAAAGGGGCTATTTGAAAGAAAGCACCATAGCAGAATGTTTTCTCTGGCTTTCCACCTGAAGAGATAGGTTCTGTGTGCCTGAATGATACAGGGACCACTGGAAACTGAGCCTTCTTTTAGTATTAGACGCATACAGGCACCAAGTCTGCTGAGAAAGGAAATGGAGCCAAGTAACAGCACATCTTGATACTTTTCTTAAGTCATGCATCATTCAGAGACGCTGCTTTCCGCAACTTGTACTTATTAAGATTTCTTTATTTACCAGACACTGATATGATATATATTATTAATAATGTACCGTGTCTAGTAGGACAGGCAAACAAACCAGCAATTACATGTTAAACATAAGGGCTGGGATAGAAATGCTAAAGGAGTACAAAGAAGAAGCACTTCTCTTAACTTGAGAGAGTTAGAGGAAAAGTACTTAGACTGTTAATGAGATGTTTGCTGTAGGGATTTTGTATGTGCTTGTGGTCAGCAGAATAATGTCCCCCAAATCTGTCCACGTCCTAATCCCTGGACCCTGTGAATAACTTACGTTACATGGCAAGGGGAAATTAAGGTTGCAGATAGAATTAGCGTCGCCAATCAACTGAACTTAATCATAATAAAGAGATTATTCTGAAGCATCCAAGTGGGCCCAATGTAATCACAAAAGTCCTTTGAATGTGGAAAAGGAAGGCAAAAGAGTCAGTGTCAAATTGATGCAACATGAAATGGACTCAATTGGCTATTGATGGCTTTGAAGACGGAAGGGGACTGTGAGCCAACGGCTGTGGATAGACTTTAGAAGTCAGAAAAGGCAAGAAAATGGATTCTCCCCTAGATCATCGCCTTGATTTTAGTACAGTGATACCCATTTTGGACTTCTGAATTGCCAGAACTGTAAGATAATACAAATGCATTGTTTTAAGCCACTAGCTTTGTGACTATTTGTTATAGCAGTCACAGAAAACTAATAAAATGCACTTTATCAAATTAAGAAAGTTTGGCTGATTCCTAGCCTTCTGAGAGTTTTTATCATGAAAAGATCTTGAATTATTTAAAATGCATTTCTGTATCTACTACTATGGCTATATGGCTTTTTCAAACTTTTATTTATTTATTTATTTTTTATTTATTTCTTTTGTGTGAGGAAGACTAGCCCTAAGCTAACATCCAATGCCAATCCTCCTCTTTTTGCTGAGGAAGATTGGCCCTGGGCTAACATCCATGCCCGTCTTCCTCTACTTTACATGGGACGCTGTCACAGCATGGCTTGACAAGCAGTGTGTAGGTGCGTGCCTGGGATCTGAGCCTGCAAATCCCAGGCCACTGAAGCAGAGCGCATGCACTTAACAGCTGCACCACCTGGCTGGCCCCATTAAACCTTTAAATGGTAAATTACACTGACTGATTTTTGAATATCGAACTAGCCTTGCATTCCTGGTATAAACCATACTTGGTCATAATTTATTATTCTTTCTATATACTGCTATATTTTATTTTTTAATATTTTGTTGCAAGACATTTACATCTATGTTTATGGAAGCTATTCATATGTAGTTTCTTTCCTTGTAAAATATTTTATTTTGACATAAGGACCATGAGGTGGAACAAGAAATGGAAAAGATTTTGTAGAATTGGTCGAATTTTCCCCTGAAACCATCTGTGCCTAGAGTTTTCTGAGTTCTCAGATAGCTACTTTTTGTATTCTGTCTTCAGATCATAGTTGTAATGACTGTAACTAATGTAGGTAGATATGCTGTAGTGGGTTTACTCAATCTTTGTTGATACTAGAAGGCTGTGTGCAGTGTTTGTTTTTTTTGTTGATACAATGTGCTTCCAATATCTGGAAATTTGCATCTTTTATTATTTATGGAAATTTTGGGGTCATTATTTCTTCAAATATTACCTCTTTTCCTTTCATTTTATTGTCTCGTTCTGGGTCTCCAATTATACATAAATTATATCTTTCTACTCTGTCCTTCTTATCTCTTAACTACTCTTACAATTTCCATTTTCTTATACATCTGGATAATTTCTTCAGATATATCTTCCACTATAATAATTTTCAATTTAATTCTGTCTACTCTGCTGCTAAATTTTTAAAATTTCAATAATTATATTTTTATTTATTTATTTATTTATTTATTTATTGTGAGGAAGATTAGCCCTGAGCTAACATCCATGCCAATCCTCCTCTTTTTGCTGAGGAAGACTGGCCCTGGGCTAACATCTGTGCCCATCTTCCTCCACTTTATATGGGACGCCGCCACAGCATGGCCTGACAAGCGGTATATCGGTGTGTGCCCAGGATGCCAACCTGGGCCACCAGCAGCGGAACACACACACTTAACTGCTATGCCACGGGGCCAGCCCCTAAGTAATTATATTTTTCATTTTTAAAAGTTTATTTTATTTGTTATTGTGATGTTTAATTTTACATGTCAATTTGGCTAGGCTATAGTACCCAGTTTTTTGGTCAAAAACTAGTCTAGATGTTGCTGTGAAAGTATTTCATACATGTAATTAATGTTTACAACCAGTTGACTATACATACAGCAGATTGCCCTTGATAATGTGGTTAGGCCTCATCCAGCTGGTTGAGGGTCTTAAGAGTAAAACTAGGTTTCTTGAAGAAGGAAGTCTACCTCAAGACTGTAACACAGAAAGCCTGCCTGAGTTTCCAGGCTGTCAACTTGTCCTATAATTTACAAACTTGCAAATCTCCACAAGCATGTAAGCCAAATTCTTAAAATAAATCTAGGTAGGTAGATCATTCTATTGATAGAAAGATAGATAAATAGATATATCGATATCTATCTACCTATCTATCCAGATATATAGATATATGTATATATCTACCTAGATAGGTATATAAGATGTGTGTATGAATAGATAGATACGTAGATAGATAGATAGATAGATAGATAGATAGATAGATAGATAGATAGATGATAGATAGATCCCATTTGTTCTGCTTCTCCAGAGAACCCTAATTGATACAGTTACCAGATGTCTGGGCATTTCTATAGTTTCTTATTAATTACTATTTTTGTTATCACATTTTTATTTTGGTAAACATTTCCAACATAGGAATTTAAGAGTTTATGTCTGATATTTGCAATTTTTGAATCCTTGGGGAATTTAGTTATGTTGTTTATTGTTTTGATGACTCTCTTCCATGGAGATTTGGTTCCATGTGTATTTAACTGTGAGCTCATATTTGGTTAATTTTATTATATGGATAATGTGCTTGCAAAAATTGAGAGTGTTTTCTTCTTGACAGGATTTACATTTGCTTCTGTTGGGAACCAGGCAGTGTTACCAAACTAGGGCTGCTTTTGTCCCCTTTCTTGTTCTCAGGTTGCCTTAAAATCTCATATTCAGTTACCGTTACTTTGTGTTATTGGCTCAAAACCTAATTTGGGGACCACTGAGATGATATTGGCATTTGGTCTCATATAATCATACTCTTTGTGGGTTTTTTGGCTGCATGAGGAGTCCCTTACTCTCTGTGACTACGCACACACACATATACATACACACACACTTTATGCGCTATCTAATCATTTTGTAGCAGGAAACTCTCCTCGTAATATCTAGTCTGACACATCACCCACAGCACATTTCCAGTCCTGAGGATTTTCTTAACAAATTATGCAGATAATTAACATATAATTGGGTAGTCATGGAAATAAAATATAATTTCATGATATTTGAAAACCTATAGAATTTGCTTAAAAGGCTCCTTTCAATAGATTAAATTATTTTTGTTTAATGCTTTGAACTTTGTTTCTAATAGAATGTCAGAGAATTCTGGACTTGGGTATAAAGTAGGGTGTGGCTGAACAAAATGTATCTCTAGAATTCTATAATCTCAACTTTGAGTGATTTACCATCTCAAACAGCAATGTTGAGGGTTGTATTTATCACTTGGAGCCCTACAGAGTCAAAAAGTCTGCTTGAAGCATTTTTATACTTGGAGGAATCTTGTTTTTGGTGGCAGGGGGAAAAACAGGGATTGGGAGGACCATCAGTCAGGAGATAAAACAATTTCTCTTAGGTATGAATCAGATTCATGGAAACTCAAGTTTGAAAATGACCCAAAAAGTCATCTAATCCATCTCTTTGTCAAAAAAGAATTACCTCCTCAACAATTTGAAGGAAAAGGTCTTGTTACATTCATTTTTAAAACTCCCTTCAGGCCTATCTTTCTCCTTTTAAACGATCCTAGTTATATTAAGATTTGCTTGGCATAACAGTGCTTTCAAAATACCAGGACTTAGAATAGTAATGTTCTGTGAAAATGTTTGGAATGACATATAAATCAAGAATAAATGTTCTATTATATGAAATTCAGAAACTTTATATCAGCTGATATTATGAAGCATCGTAAGTCCCAAATAAAAGAATAAGTAGCAAGTGTCCTAAATAGAGATTGTTTTAGATAGTAAACAAATCACTCAAATTCTGCCTAAGCGTAAATAAGACATATTTGAACTTACAATATACATTATAGCTTAACTTTAGAGTAACCACCAGTGAGTATAAATGCTGTCTTTCTAGGCCATAGCCAAACAATAGTTCACTAGCTCATTTCCTCTTATGATTTAACTGGACTCCTTGCTCCTGTCCAAACTACTATTCACATTTAATCTTTACATGTCCCTCTAAAACATAGATCTGATCTTGTCACATGACAATTCAAAAATGTCTGATGGCTCCAATTTCCTACTAAATAAAGTTTAAATAATTCAGCTTAGAATTCATCTTCTGTCTAACTCTCCAGTTTCATTTCCCATACATCAGTGTCCCTTCTCCCTTCTGAGTTCCCTATGGTTTGCCTATCTCAGTCCATATGCTATTTCCTAACATATCCTCCATTCTCTGGATTCTTTGTCTTCGCTTGGATGTTTGCCGCTTGCCGCACCCCCACCCCCATCCCCCATCAATGCTATAATCACCTGCTGGAGTTTTAAATATTGCCTAAATCTGATTTCAGCTCATATATTCTTTGAAAATCATCCCAGAGTCCTCTAATTAAAATCAATCTATCCTCTGTATTCTTCACTAATATTAATTTCTTCCTCTATTATAGCATTTAGCATTGCATTGATTTGAATTACAGACGTAAAAGTGCTAACCTACTAACTTATGTGGTCTTGGGTTGTCGGGATCACATAATAGTCATCCTTTGTTTTTTCTATAGAACTTGCATTGCATAAGTTCATGAAGCATCAACTTATTGCTATATTGAATTAACTAATTGTTCACATGACATAGAGATTTGGACATACATAAAAAATATAGGGTATGAGTTATACATATAGTGTTTGGAGTCAGAAAAATGAAGATTGGAATCTTTGTTTAGCTACAGAATAACTAGCCTTAGACAATTTATTTAACCTCTCTTAGCATCAGTTTCCTTATCAATAAAATGAATTTACGATTATATCTAACCCATAGGCTTTTGTGAGGATTAAATGGTATAATGTTATGTAAAACATTTAGCATAGTGTCTGACCTACTAAGCACCCAATAAATATTAGCTATTATTATGATGATGATCATTTTCATAATTTCATATGATTGCTATTTAAAATAAATCACTATAAAACAGAGAATGAAAATCAAATATCAAATCAAATACGAATATTTGATAGAGTTTAGAGACACTCTATATGTGTCATAGACACCCAAATCTATGTCATGTGACACAGAATTTTAGGCACTTAAGTTTATGTTGATGGTAACTATATATGGCAACCTACAGAACGTCCTGTAACAAAGCAGAAGTGTATCGTTAACACACTATCCACCTCACCCTACTCCAGCGCTATGCAAAGTGACAAGCATTCTTTCTGTCCCGTTTCATACAAAACAATATTTAAACAAATATAACTCATGCAACCAAGAAGTAGAATTAAGTTCCAAATCTCAAGAACCAATTTATTTGGGAGGAAAAATATACATGTATATATCTCTATCCTAAATATCCTTTCTCCAGGGAAATACTGCTTTGTTATATAAAAGCTTTATAAAGTTTTACAATATATGGAAATTCAAATTTATGGTCCTGACCTTACAAACAACGAAGCCCTGTTTTGGAATTTGCCTCACAGGGTCTCCTAAAACAGAAGTCCATGACATTTTGTTTTACCTACCACTATCCAGTAAAAAATCATGGCCTAGTCTTCAGGGTCCTGCCCAAATACCTCTCCACAGTAAATCTTTCTAGGACCTTTCCATTACTCCCAGAATAAGGAATTGTTCCTTCCTATGAGGTTTCCCTGGTACAAAGTAACAAAATGAAACTAGGAGTGTAACAGAAATTAGAATTAATTGATCTGTAGAAATTTACCTCACCTAATACTTGTGAGCTCCGCAAGGTATGAACAGTGTATTTTCAGACTTCCCTCATTTGACACCTAGCTACTCACTGACTCATAGGAGGTCCTCAACATGTATTTACCAAATTAAAAAATGATAGTAACTGTAGAATCAAAGAAGGTTTCGTGATAGAAAATTCTAATTATGAAGAAATGAGGAAAAATAGATTTACAATTTGCCTCTAATTCTCTCTCTTTTTCTCTTTCTCTCACAGACACAAACTTAACTAGATTTTTCCCAAGCTTTTCGAGCTGTCTTTGCTGAGTGACTTTATTATACCTCTAGTGGAGTTATCATTGCAAATGACAATTCACCAAGCCTTAACTATAAACTGAAAAAACACAAGCCTCTTACATAAGGGTACTGCTATTCCTTAAATATGTGTAAATGTAATTGAAAGGAGATCTTGTGCTCAGAATAGACTCTCCACTTACCTCTCCTGGCCTATGCATGAATTAGTCCTTTTCCTCCTGGTTCACCTAAGATCAAATTGGAATTTTTCAATAGAAATATTTCTAGGTAGCTAAGGGACCACAATCACAGTGGTAGGAGGAGAAAAAAAAAGGAAATATTTGAAAAGGAAAGTTTTACAATACACAGAAGTTCAAATGCAGTAGTCAGTTAATCAGCTATTAACTCATGTCGGACTTGCCTCACAAGGCCTCCCAAAACAAAATCCATGACACCTTGTCTTACCCTTAACCAGTTGAAAATCCCAGCTCCAGAGCTCCATTATTTCAATCCAGAGCCATTTGGGTTATAAAGGGTACGTGTCTGCCTTGATAGCAGTCCACAAGCTACAAGGAATGTGGAACAGGCTCCTCACCAACAACGAACTCAAATTAGAAAATGGAGATGGAGGTGTGTTAACATCAGTAACAAAAAAAAATGATGAAACATGCATGGCATAAGAAAGAACATGTCATCCAGCTTCAAAGATGTAAATTAGTTCTTTTGAAGAAGCACAAATATTTGAGGCTGTAAATTACAATGTCAAATTAGATAGAAATCTTCGACATAGCTCAGTCACAAAATCATGCAGGGTTCTTTTGGACTCAATACTGAGAGAGATTGTATCATTGTGATGTGATAGATAGAATTTACCATATGAATGATGGGCCCGCACCTGGAATAAAGCATTCAATTTTGCACTTGTAGGTGCCCAAAAGATCTAGATAAATTGGAAGGAGTTCAGAGGAGAGAGAGAAAAAAACGATTAGTGGAATGAAAAATATGATGGATGGAATAAAGACAAAAAGTGTTACATTTGAGATTTCTAAGCAAAAACCTTGAGGGAGAATTCATTTGGGGCAATTCTACCAATCCCAGAAAGTTCTAAGCTTCGGGTTGAGTGAAGAATAAGGACACTGGGATAAATCAATCTGAGGCATATTGGTCATACACTAAAATAATGAGATAAAATTATGATTAAGCACATTATCAGTGAAAACTTTTCAACTTCAAATTAATGATTATCAAATACTACTCAAAGTGTGGTCCAGGAAATGCAGCATCAGCATCCCCCACAAATGTAGAATCTTAGGTCCCCACTCTGAGCTCCTGAGCCTGGATCTTCATTTTAATAACATCTCCAGTGAATTTAAGGATGCAAATTAAAACTTGAAAAACACTGGTAACATACCAAAGAACAAATTTTAGTCATGGCTGAGTTTAAATTTTCACTTTGCCACTTATTAGCTATGTGACCATGAACGAGTCACTTAATCTCTGCATATTTGAGATTCCTCATCTGTAAAAGGAGTACAATAGTATCAACTTCTGAGCATTATGTTGAATATTATGGAAATAACACATATGAAATGTTTATCAGAGTAGTGAGGGACCTATAAATGGTAGCATATATAAATGATATAGTGGTTGACTATCTCTGAGGGAGAGAAAACGATAAGTGAGAGGAAAGAGAAAGGAAGAAGGAAGAGGAAAGAGTGAAGAAAGTGTAACAGATTATGTTCTGAAGAGCATAAGAGCATCTTTTCCATCTTTTACTCGTGAATGCTGGTCTTCATACCTCTGGGTGAAGTTTTCCTTTATCACCAACCCTTTCTGCTCACTCTTTGAAATAAATGTTCTTTTGCTCTTATTCTGTGATTCTAATACTCTCTCAATGTGTCGCACCTATAACACTTCTCAAAAAAGAGTGATAGGAGACCTGCTTAAACCTTTGGAGTAGGGAAGTTGGAAAATGATTGCATCTATTCCCCCCTCCACATTCATATTAACTGTAGCTCTGAATATGTTGCATATGCATGCAATTTTGGTATCTCTATCTCACTGTGCAAACTCCAAGAGAAGATGCACAACAGCGGTCAGAAGACATTAACTCTCTGAAAATTCTACAAGATGAAATTTCCAGTTCTATTTGACTTCTTGTTGTGGGATCCGAAACTAGGCGGAAGGGTTGATGATGGGAGAGTTAAAGAAAAAATTATTCTGACACTTGTTAAAATGGAAAGGAAAACTTTATTCAGAACTATTGTGATAGGTCTCAAGACTATTGCAATGGGGAAGAGAGATCAGCCTAACTTCCAAATACAGCAAAGAAAGCTGGGGGTTTATAGCCAACAAGCATAATGAAGGGCTCAATGGGTGGAAAATTACCCGTAAGAGGAGGCATCAAGGTTAGGAGGATTCTTACTAAACTGACTTAATAAAGTTCTTGATGAAGACAGGTCAGGATAATCAGATATTAAGAGTGGGAGATGAGAAATCTGATCAGATATCAAGAGTGGAAGGTTCTCTCTAAACTGACTTAGGATTCTTGCTAAAACTGGGCTATGTGGATGAAAGATAGCAGAATATGCCACCCAAAAATATGCCACTTTGGCATAAGGATTATTTTGAGCTGAAGGCAAAGGAAAAAAAACAGATACAAGAAAAGCTCTCTGCTCTCCTTTTATCTGCGTAGAAGCAGAGCATATATTTGTAAAGGTGTCCACCCTCCCCTCTCTACCAAGAAGGACAGAAATTAGTGACTGGAGGCAACTCTAGACATTTATCAGCCCAGAGATGGCACCAGGGGAATCTATATAACAAAGTCTACTAACTAACACTTGTCATGTATTAGTTCCTCCATATATTTACCTCCCCACAATTTGCCATCCTAGAAGCTCACAGTCCTTTTCCTTTGTTTTGCCACTTTTTTACAAAAATTATTATTCTTTGCTAAGATGCTATATAGCAAGTTCTAACCAACCATTTGAATTACTCATCACCGAGTACTCCCATGTGTGTGCGCAATGCACGTGTTAATAAATTTCTGTTGAAGCCGAGACCCAAGGATGAGCTTTAATCAAAAAGAAGGCTCAGATGAACCTGACTCAAGTTTAGTCAAGGAGAGAGACTTTGTCAGGGGTCAGGGTCCAAAGTACAGACACTCACGCACACATACACACACACAGAACCTGTATGGAAATCCAACTCCCTTAACTGCGATCAGGCAAACTTTATTCTCCAAGGATATCTCTGCTATAAATGTAAGTGAATAGAAGAAAGGCCTTTCAGACTTTCCTTTTGTTGAAGAAGCTGAAAGAGGGCAAACAACAAACAGCATAATTTCAAGATCAAAGAAATGACTTCTACTGCTGGCGTTAACCAAAAAAACACAAAACAGAATAAACAAACCAACAAAACACCGGCATGGTTCAGAGAAGCTGTAGGAGGAGGTCCTCTTGGGAGAAGCAATACTGGTGTGCGTTTATGTGTGTGTGTGTGTGTGTGTGTGTATGTGTGACAAAGAGAAAGAAAGACAGAGACAGAAGTTTCTATAAAACTTGAGAATATATTTTTGTTAGTCAATTTTTTCAGGGTTATAAAGTTCAAAAACATCGAGACAGCAGAACATCTCCAATTACTATCATATTGAAATACATTTCACCCAACATCAAATAAATGAGGTAAGTATGATATTAAGGTTAATGCTGTTACTGTTTTTATGAATACTTGAACCTCTAACTCTAGTATCTCTAGGGCAACGGCTGTTAACACAAGTCAGAGTATTGTAAATTTCTTGTCAAAAAACTATAAATTTTATTATCACTTATGAAGTATCCTTTTACAGATAAAAAAATCCCTTTGCTAGTAAAACAGTAAAATGTATTCCAAAGCACATTTTTCACTCCAAGAGTATTGCTTTCTAAAAGACTTCCATTTAGCTTGTATTTGAAAATGAATTTCCTTAAAATAATTCACACTGTTATTTAAAACACCTCTGGAATACTAAAAAGAACTTCTGAAATAGAATCCTCTGAGAGTAGGCAGCCTCCCAAAATTATTTCTTAATGAACAGGAGTGTACTGTGGAGGTAGCAATAATTTAAATTAAAATAAAATTTAAAAAAACATAAATTTCCTTGGCACAGGACCTTATACTCCACACATATATCTTGGGTTTATACTTCCTTTTAAAAGGATTTGATAAATCAGCCCCAGTATTTCAGATAGAGTAAATCTTAACAGAAGAAATAAGATGTGCTTAACGGCTGTTGCATAATTACAACTGCATTTCAGAGAGAGTGGTGAGGAAGGATAAGTAATGACAGAAAGGGAAATGTATAATAGTCTCTTCTTTGAATAATAACAGCTCAGTATTTGGCTCCCTATCGACAGCTACGTAACACAAACTTGCTCATTTGAATATTTGCTACTTGTAATGTAGATATGTGTAATATATTCATTTAAATTTTAAAATCACAGATTAGCACTCAAATGTTGGGTGTAAATAATCATTGCTTTGGTGATAGTTTGGTTCCCCCTCGAAAGATGTTTCAGTGATCATTTTCTTTTTAAAAGTGCAGTAAATATGGCAACAGCATAACTGAACATTTTTCTATTTCCTAGTGAGAGGGGCGAAAAATGATTTTTCTCTGAAGATTTGAAGCAAGCTGATCACTTGAGCTCTGAAAAGAAATTAATGGCAAAACGTATGCCCACGAAAAGACTTGTATTTCTGGCCCCACCAATCTGCAAAGGCAAAACTTTACATGGAAAAAAGAATGAAAACATACATGGGGGAATAAAAAAGGGCCTCAAAATATATGTTTTATATCCGCTTTAATTCCATTGCCACGAGAGACGTTTTCACAGGGACTGTCTCTAGGAAAAACAAATAGTTGCTTTGTCCACTATTAATAGCTCATCAACTAATTAGTTTATCTGCTCTGTCCTACTGGACACAATTGTGATGTGGTTAAGCTTGTACGTGTGCTTACGAGATGAGGACGTGGAAAGGAGACAATGTGAGTGACTGGCTGACCCTCTAGTGGATACAGCAGAAAAGAAGTGGACACAGAGCACAAGAAGATAGGGGCTGAAAGAGCAGCATTGAAGACAAGATGTTCATACTTCACAGCTGAGGGAACTTGCCTTGTGAGAAAGAAGAATTAAAGGAAAATATCTTCTCTAGCAGAGTGTCTTTTTTGATCTTCATCTATAGGAACATTATCTTTGTCTACTGATGACTTCCTGAAGATACCACAAAACTACCTTGTTTGTCAAGTGAAGCCAAGTTTATTGTTACTGCAGTAAGAAGGACTACTATCTTTTTCGTTTGTTTGTTTTTGTTTTGTTTTGTTTGTGGTGAGGAAGATTGGCTCTGAGCTAACATCTGCTGCCAATCTTCCTCTTTTCGCTTGAGAAAGATTGTCCCTGAGGTAATAACTTTGCCAATTTTCCTCTATTTTTGTATGTGGGACGCTGCCACAGCATGGCTTGATTAGCAGTGTGTAGGCAGCGCCTGGGATTTGAACCCGTGAACCCCGGGCTGCTGAAGCAGAGTGCCCGAACCCAACCACTACGCCACCAGGCTGGCCCCAAGAGACTACTATCTTGACAGAGTCTTAGGATCATCTTGAAAGAAAAGGACAAAATTGAGACATCTGTAGGTTTGGGGGAGCTGGTTTAAAGGTCTTTCAATGCTGAGGGCCTAATAGGAGCTGAATTAAGGTTGCGATAAGATCAGAGAACACAGAGATGTGAAGATTTGAAAGGAAACTTGAAAAGTAAAAAGGAGTTTGATGATCCTAGTTCAGCAAACTCTTGAAGATTAGTCTATTGTTCAGCTACGTGGATTTTCAGGAAGTTGGTTATTGTGAAATAAACAATATGGTATTTGCAACTTTATCTTCTGAGAAAGAATTTCCTGGAATAATAAAGTCATGTTAATACAGACAGTAAGCTGGTGGCTGTAGATGGATTCAGTTCACACTGTCTTACAGGACTCAAGAGGGATGGAACTACAGGATCCTTGATTTGTTGTGCATCCATATTGTTCTTATTTTTAAAAGCTTCCAGAAGTGATGCCTAGGGCTCACCATTGTTCATAGCATTTGACAAAGAGTAGGATATATACTGCTTCATTGATGCTGGTCATGAGTTCTGGGAGAGACAGAATTCAAAATAAGTGGCCAGAAATTTTTCTTCAACAATGCCTCCTCTTTTAACACATTGCAACCCTCAACTCACTGTTGTGCAAGATTGGAATTACAGAGCATTTTTTTAAAGCCTTAAGTTGACTGGTGGAAGTGATACTTACCACTAATACTACAGGTCTAATCTGACTGAAAAAAAGAGTCTGGCGCATAAGAACTACCAATGGATTTAACAAAGAGGAAGATTCTTTGACTAAATAAAAATCTACATGTTCAGGAGGCCGTCTAAATGGGGAAATCAAGAAAAAAAGATAATGAAAGTCACATTTTTGATACTATTATGTCTCTGTATTAATAAGTAAATATTTATTTCACATAGGAAAACAAACATAAGTACTGCTATACAGAAATCCTTGTGAATCAACAAATCTTGTAACACGTGCAGACGTGTCTGAACTGATAACTACAGGGAGGCAGCACTGTATTATGGAAAACACACAAAAGATCTATGAGTCCCAACCCTAGATGTGGAATCTTGAGCAAGGCTTTTAATTATTCTGGTCTGTTTCCTTTAATAGGAAAATTTATAAGGACAACATATTTCACAAATTAGTTATGAGGATTAAATGAAATACTTGAAAGATATTTGAAAGTTATTTAAATAAAAATATAAGTAGTTACTGTTAAGATTAGTTTTGTATAATTAGTTATTCAACTTCTAGGAAGATGGTATGGAATTCTGTTTCTCTTCCAAAACAGTTTGATCCTAAGAAGAAACTCTAAATTGATCACAATCATATTTGCCTGAGCTTAGTTTTTACTTATATTAAAAAATAATGAATAATTAACTGAAAATTAAATAATGCTGATTCACCAAAAGAATAATAATAGAAATTAGTTAAGTGATTAATAAAATGGTAATTACTATTAGGCTTTTTAATTCATATTCACTAAATCAAGTATATGCATCATCTTCTTTATTTGATAAACAGACTGGAGAAAACTAGTACAGTATTCTATTTTTGTGGTTCTTACACTTCTTCAATATAACTTTTTGTACATGAAATATGCTTTTTACTAAAGTTTTACTTACATAAAACCCAGCACAATTGAAAATGTAACTGTAATTTTTCAAGGGGGACTTGGGATTTGAGCTTTCTCTAACACACCAAGGGAATGAAATGGAATGTATGAGGTAGGGATGATTGAAAGCAAGTTGAAGCAGTGCTCTTTACAGTCAGGACACAAGGTAACAGAAGTAAACATTTTGTCAGCCTCCGGATCACTAATTCATCCTTTTAAATAAGACATTGGAATTCTTTCTTCAAATTCTGAAATTATGTAGAGTTTGGGGCTAGTCAGCACTATGCAAGTCAGAGCTGAGTAAACGCAAACTTTTGAGGGAAAAGAAACTAAGAACCTTGCTGTGGAAGCTGGTTGACAGAAGAATGGACAGAAACAGATGAGAGACTTAAAGACAGCAGAGACTTAGAGAGAAGAAAGTTACCACTATGAGGAAGAAGAGAAAGAGCAGCCTGAGTTCCTGAATTTCCTTCTGACCCAATGGGGACCACCTGTGTCTCCTTCACTCACTCTGGCAGCTCGCAAGTTTTCCCTGAGCTTCAGCTGGCATAAATAGTTTTCATGTGCTGTTGCCAAAGACCATAGGTCCTTAACAATTTGAAGAACAGAAAATGTCATCTCTGAAATGGAAAGTAGTACAAAATGGATAAGATTCAAAGAGGTTAAATAATTATCCAGAGTCTGACGAGGAGTTAGCGACAAGAACATAATGAGAAATCTCGTGTTTTTTGTCTCCTAGACCAAGGCTATAATCTGTTGCCTGACAGAATAAATGAAGAATAATAGCAATTTCACGCAATCCCCTTTGGAAAATAGAAGAGAATATACTTCTCAGCTCATTTTGTGTGGCCAACATTACTCTAATACCAAAACCAGACAAGGATTTTGTAAGAAAAGTACTGAAAAATATTTCTCATGAACATAGACACCAGAATCCTCAACGGAATATTAACTAATTGAATATGGCAATATATAAAAAGGATAATCTATCTCGACCAAGTGAGATTCATTCCAGGAATGCAAACAGGTTCAACATATGAAAATCAATCAATGTAATTTACCAAATTAACAAACTAAAAAAAACCCACATGATCATTTCCATAGATGAAGAAAAAGCATTTCACAAAATTCAATATCAATTCATTGAGATTTAAAAAGAAAACAAACTTGGAATAGAAGAGAATGACCTTAAACAGTTACAAGTCTTCAAAAAGATTAAAAAGTATATAGCAAACATAATACTTAATGGAGGAAGATTGAATGCTTTCCCCCTAAAATCAAGAACAAGGCAAAGATATCCTCTCTCACTACTGCCATACAAATTACACTAGAAGTCGTAGCTAGTGCAATAAGATAAGAAAAAGGGAAGGAAGGAAAAGGAAGAAAAAAATGACTATTCACAGATGACCTGATTTTCTATGTAGAAAATTCCAAAGAATGTACCAAAAAGCTCCTAAGACCTTACAAGTAAATTTAGCAAAGTCACAAAATGCAAGGTCAATGTCTAACAGTCTATCAAGTTTCTACAAAATAGCAATGAACAAGTAGATTTTAAATTTTTTTTTAATTATAAAAGCACCAAGATAATGAAATATTTGGATATAAATCTCACAAAATATAGAAGGATCTGTATGTTAAGAACTACAAAACATTGATGAAAGAAATGAAAAAATACCTAAATAAATAGAGAGATACACTATGTTCACGGATTGGAAGATCCCGTATTGTTACTAATTCAATTTTTCCCAGTATGATCTATAGAGTTAATGTAATCCCAATAAAAATCTTAACAATACTTTTTGTAGATATTCACAAGCTTTTTCTAAAATTGGTATGGAAAGATAAAGAAAGTAAAATAACATATAATTTTGAAGCAGATGAACAAAGTTAAAGGACTCACACTACCTATTTCCAAGACTTTCTATACTATACTATACTATAGAATACTATAATGCTATTGTATTCAGGATAATGTGGTATCTTCTTAGCAATGAAAAGATAGACATATAGATCAATGAAACAAAATATAAAACCCAGAAATGTATCCATTCTAACATTAAAATGATTTTAAGAAAGATGCAAAAACAAATTAAGAAAGAAAGCATAGTCTTTTCAACAGTGATGAAACAACTCAATCTCCATATGCAAGAAAAATGAACTTTGACACAAACTCAAACTCTACACAAAAATTAACTCAAAATGGACCATAGACATTAATGGAAATCTTAAAAACTAGAAAGTTCTAGAAATAAACATAGAAGAAAATCTGTGTGAGTTTGGGTTTTACAAGTAGCTTTTACACAAGACTCCAAAAGCAAGATTCATAAAAGAAAACATTTATAACTTGGACAAATTTCAAAATTAAAATATTTTGATTTGTAAAAGATATTGTTAAGATAATAAAAAGACAAGCCACATGCTAGGAGGAAATTAAGCAAATCATATATCTGATAATAGACTTGTATGCAAAATATATAAAGAACTTAACAATTTGAAGAAACAAACCAATTTAAAAAAAAAAAAGAGGTGAGGGCAATTTAAATAGATACTTCACCAAAGACGATATGCAGATGAAAAATAAGCACATGAAAAGATGATCTACAACATTAGTCGTGAGGGAAATAGAAATTAAAACCCCAATGAGATACCACCACACACATATTAAAGTGACTAAAATGAAAAAAATAAATGACAACACTAAGTATGATGAATGTGAAGAGCAACCTGGTGGGAATGCAAAATGGTATGGCAACCTTGGAAGATATTTTGGCAGTTATGCATAAAAGTAAACATACCATATACATACTATATAACCTCACTTCCCCACTCCTAGGCATTTATGCTAGGGAATTTTAATATTATATTTATAAACACTTGCACATTCGTGTTCACAGCAGCTTCATTCATAAACTCCAAAATTTGGAAACAATGCAAATGTCCTTCAACACGTGAATGGATAAACAAATGGTGGTACATCCACGAAATAGAATGATGAATTCTATTAGTAGGATGAATGCTACTCAACAATAAAAAAAAATGTGGATTTTCACAACAATATGCATGAATTCTAAATGCATTTTTCTAAGTGAAAGAAGCCAGATTGAAAGTGCCTCCTATTGTAGGATTCCAATTAAATGGCATTCTGGAAAAATGTAAAATGATAGGGCCAGAAAGCAGATTGTTAGTGCCAAGGTTGAGTCTGAGGGGAGGGGATGACCACAAAGGGGTAGCACAAGGGAATTTTGGAAAGAGATAGAACTGTTTGGTACAGTATTGTGGAGGCGAATGTGTGACTCTATGCTTTTGTCAATACCCATAGACCTCTATACCACAAAGAGGGAATTTTACTATATGCAAACTTTTTAAAAAATGAGCTAGAATGTCAGGAGAACCCAAGGTGAAATGTAGACTCTGACAATTGAATCTAACTTTATTATAAATCCACACTAAGAGAGGTAGAAAAGGAAGGAGCTGACATAAGTAACTTTGGAAAACCTGTGTTGACTGGATAATATAAGGCTAAAGATGAAAATAACTGAACACAAACACTAAAAAGAATGAAAATAAAAATAAGTGAAATCCAAGGAAAAGCTGCTAGGATTTGATGGCTCATTCTCTATGCTCTCTTGTCTAGGGGATTGCTTATCCTTCACTCACTTGATGAGTTTTCCGGGACCTGTCTTGCCTTGCGTCCTGCCTCTTCTCATCACTGGAATGGTAGGGTCATAAGAGTATGAACCAGGTGAAAGAGTTCAACGTGACACTTGGATTACTCTTGTCTAAGTATAGGCTGGTCTCTTGCGTGTCAAAGCATTCTCCGCAGTTTCACTGCCATTTCACAGGTCACCCAAAGCTCCAGCTAGTGAAGCTCATTTGACTGGCTTGGCTCTGTGTCCAGATTCCCTTCTGGAGGCCACAGTGATGGCTACTTGAGGGGAATCCAAGTTTGTACTTCTAGGATTCCATGAATTAATTCTCTGTCTCTCTAACACTCTTGCCTGTATTTAAAAACTAAATAGGCATTTCACATATGTAATGAAAAATAAAATTGAAGAGACATATCTTTCTAAGTTAGGCTGTGGTCAGAATAAGAACTTAGAGTTAGAAAATGCTGAACTTGATCTATGTTGCTTCGGTATTGCTTTTTTATAAATCGATTCTATTCAATCCATGTGCAAAAATCAATAGTGTCATTGCAGCCCTTCTCTGGTAGGTGAAATTAACACAAATTCAGAAGTATTTCTAGGGAAATCGTATGGTAAAAAAAGATTATATGTGGCGTGCTTGGAACTTCGTACATTTAAGAAATTTAAAAGGAATTCACTCTTCCAGCAATATGACTAAAATATTCTGTGTGCAATTTTAAAAATCATAATATTTATACTCATAATATTATACTCATAATATTAATATAAAAATTAATATTTTTATGGATATGTCAGAACATTTCAGCAACCTAATTTAGTTCTTATTTTTAGATCCGTCTGTGAACTGTCAATTCAGGAGTTTTAAAAATGTTTAAAAATTAACACATTCAATTGATTAATTCAACCAAAAAATAAATGAATAGGGAAGAATGGTTGTAGCAATTCCTATTTTTAAGAGTGTTTTTACTATAGCAATGTGCACAGCAAAATCATGTCTGTGTGTGTGTGTGTGTGTGTATAGAATAACTGTGAGTTTATTGATATTCCTATATAAAGACCACAGATAATATTGTGTATTTTAATATGAACATCTGGCAAATTGGCTGCAACAGCACACTTGCATATCTAAATCTTACCCACTCTTTAATATTATTTTTAAGCACTTTCCTAATTTTCTATATTGTATTTCTCTGGGAAGATTGAAATAATCTTCAATTTAATGACTGTACACGCGGTTTCTCTTGATTTAGGCATAAACCTAGTATAGTCTTCATCACACAACGGTCCTTCAATATGTATTATGTAATTGAATCAGAGAAGCAATTATGTAGAAATCATCTCATGGGGAGAGGAAAGGAGGACTAGCATCTACTGTCCAGTGATAAGAGATGGTGAAGAGGCACTGAAATCGTAGTATAGATAACACAGAAACCTGGCTTGATGGGGAGGAAGAAGGGAAATTTCTTCTAAGTGGGATTTGTAGACCTTGCGCTATGCCTTATTGCTTTCTGATTCTAAGTTCCATCCTCCAAAATTTTTAGTAGTTCTTTTCCATCTCTATGTGTCTATGTCTGTTTCCTTCACTGGACACAGGGTTCTCTGAATAAGAAATTGCATCTTACTCACCCTGGTTCCAACATAGCCCTAGCCCAATGCCTTGCAAATAACAGACATATTGTAAGTAATTATTATTTTGGTTTGATTAGACTTTGCTAATGGTTCAGATTTTGCTTGCCTGCCTGGCCTTTGTTTGAATTCAGGAAATCCCTAAGCATTTATTTCTTCTCCTCTTTAGCTTCTTCTAAGTATCTTTGCTCAATGCTCTAATGCTTTGGTTCCAGGTTAACTGATTTGGGACATGGGAGATGCAAAATCCCTCCAAGGTAAGGTCCAATGGATGAAACAGTACTTTGATGCAGAACAAATCAGAGCCTTAATTTCATTTTGAGCTGGTAGAAACTTTCAGTTCATGTCTTCTGGCTTACTTCCTCTTCCGCTTTCTGCAGAGAAAGTCTCTGTCTCACCTTCATCTCCCCTGAAGAGGTCTTTTATTTTTTATTCTTTTGGCTACAGGTGGGACTTTGTCCACAAATAAGATGGTCTTGTACTTGTCTCTAGCCACTGACTAATGTGAACTTCTGCAGGGAAGTCTTAGCAAACTGTTCCCTGGGCAGTAAACTCATCTGGGCTGTTTCTTTTGGTTCAAATAGTCTATGAGAGTACTTCTCTCTTTTTCATTCTCTTGTGAGGGATTTGGGTGATCGGATTTCAGTCCTATAGCTAAACCAGCTGTCATTCAGGCAAGCCTTCAAGAGATGTGCCGCACAACTCCAGCTGTTTCAAGGCTATGGAGACCTGGAGGTTCCAGTTAAATAAGCCCCGGAGGATATCAGAGAAAGACCCTCAAAGGCAGCACCAGTCACTGAGCAGATGGTTATTTTTGTCTGTCTGTTTGTTTTTTAATACCTTAAAGAGTTGATTCCTTTGTTCTCCTTTTAAGCTAAATTCAGTCACTATCATTGAAGAGTTAAGAGAATGAACCAGGAAGAGAGAAGTAGGGGAGACTGAACCGGAAGAGAGAAAGAGCCTTAGGTGTAGTGCTGACAAATCTCTTTTCAGGTTGGAGATGAAGAGTATAGACTAAATAAAGGTATAAAAGTGGTCTTCAATCAAAGAAAATGGAAGCTCGTTGTCCCAGAGGTGACCATTCTGAGGTCACTTTTTACTGTGCTGTATACACGTGGAGAACCCTGGCCAGGAAAAGGAGAATGAAAGAGGACAGGACTTAATTCTATGTGGTTTCACGGGTTCTCAGCATGAGACACAGCAGTTCTTCTTTAGGAAGAGTTCTTTTTATTTACTCTTCTCAGCTAGAACTGTGTGTAACATAATATGGTCAGTTTCTCTCAGAGTAAATGCCTCTATTTGAAAGATTTTCAGAAAATATACAACTCAGTCCAACACATTATTAACTTTTCGGAGAAGCAGAAGTGCCCTGAGCTTTACAAAAGAGAAAAGGGGAAAGGCCCTTGCTGGGAGGCTTGGTGTGTGCTCATTCTCAGCAGATTCAAGTTGATTGCTCGACAATAGAAGGCCACAGGAGGAACCTCCTGGAAATAGGCTTCTGCTTCATCTACATGGCCTAGTTACCACCAAATATGACTCTATCCTGGGAAGAAAACATCAAAAAATCTATATATTCTCCCAATAACTCATCTTTCTTTTCTTATCATGTTGACTTACCAGCTAAGCAAACAAGCGTAGAAAATATTCAGAGATTAAAAGAAAAGTTTAATATCTGTTGGTAGTAGAAGGCACTGGTAACTAAAGGAAAAATACAAATCACCTGACCTATCGATCTGGAACAATACTCCGGAACTGTGAAACTTCTTATTTTACCAAATTCCATACTGGAATGATGGAAGGAAAGGCTACTTGGTTGAAAAATAATTTATAAGAAAGGCACAGAACAAACCAAAACAAAAAGGAAATTAATCAGATTATTTTCTCACCTTCAAGTGATTGTTGCAGATGTTTTCACAAGTTTCGGAACATCTGCTGTTCATCAATTTTAGCAAATACACGGTGTCACTATGAAGCCAAAACATTACTCTTGTATTTACAATCTGGAAGTTTCCTAGTTTTTTTTTTTCATGCCTTGCTTCTATAACTTACAATCCTCAAGGAATTAGTTATTCTAGGCAGCTTTTGTTGTGTGCTAGTAGAGATGGACTTGCTTAATTCAAGCCATCAAAGATGGAGAAATCCATGCCCTTTGATGAACAACAGAAGAAACAGAGCGTAATCTATTTTTATTAAATATCTACTTTATCTGCTTTTTGGTTTTGATGTTTTAATCTTACTTTTTTTTTCCTAAAACAAATTAAGCACTTGACAACTAACTTGGACTGTATAACCATTCATTACAGAAAACAATTTAAGGACCATGAATTGTTTGTTGAATTAATCCTCAATATATTAGCTGTCAGACTTCTAGAAAAACTGTTTAGGATGACTCTTTATAACAATTCCATCTTTTGAATTGTTTAATATTAAGATAGGAAAGAAAAAAATTTAGTAGAAGATATTTTAGTAAGAAACAATTAAATTCACAGATACTAGAAATTATATATGCAGATTTCATAGGCAGTTTATACCTAAATCCAAAAATGTTATATAGGAACATTAAAAAAATCTGAAACCAAGAAACGAAGTTTAACGTATAAACCAATATAGGATTTGATACAGGGATGTAAACACAAAAAGAGATAGCTCTACCTTTTCTTTTCACTACTTAAGCAAAAGAAAAAATAACAAGGAAAGACACAAGTCTGTGTGTTGATATGTAAATATAATTGCAAATGTGTTCCTCTGTTGTTTAAATCACCCATTATGAATAAGTGCTTTTGTTTTCCATGTTCCTGTGGGATATATCAGGTCAAATGTCAGCTCTGGCCTCAAAATGTCCTCTTAAAATCCTGTCTCTCCTTCCTCCAAAAGCAGGTGCATGAAATAAACCAGCAGGCAGTCAAAGTTGAAATTACATTTGTGTGTCCTAAATCATGACATTCAGTCTTGAAGAGAAAGAAGAAAGCACAGATGTCTTTTCACCAAAGGACCTATCTCTGTGGAAAAAAACCAGCGGGGAGAGACAGGAAATCACAGAGACACACTACATTCCTGTTTGTTCCAACTGAGCACTTCCACAGACCTTCTTTGTATCAGACAGAATGGAGACCAGACTTTCACAAATGTTCAGGCCAAGATTAGTGCTGCAAATTCTCAGCAATTCTGTGTTCACCCTGCTCTTCCCAAATGACCAAAATATTAACATCATTTTATTTTTGATCATTATGAATCTTATTTCCTGGGTAATCAGGAAAAAGTTTTAAGACATTAAGAGAGGGAGAGGGAAACCCTGCTGAGATACGCATGTGGCCACCTTTTGGACCAGCTCTTTGAACACAATGCCCAGTATTGCAGTCCTTCCGTACAAATAAGGTCAGCAGCTTCCCTAGAAGGAACATTTCAAAACTTTTAAAAGAAGCTATTTAGAGATCTAGAAATGAAATTTGAACACTAAAATTAAATTGTTTTGTGCATCTGCATTTCCTTTCATCTTCAAATGTAAAATCTGGGATATTTCCCAAATTACGATACTGGTTTATGCTTTATTTTAGTTATCTATGTTTTATATATATATTTTTAGCTTTTTGAAAAATACAGAACAATGAAATGAAAATAAAATTCATACATACCCCGTCTTTTTTTTTAAAGAATACAATCTAGAAGAGAAAGCCTCGCTCCACCCCAACCCCATCCCCCAAGGAGATGATTTGGTTCTTAGCTTTCTAGACTTTTTATTTCTTGTTTATAGGGATATGTGTGTGCATGTGAATGTACATGCACATATTAATAAACATGATACTTATATATACTTCACAACATTTGATCATATTTTATCTGAAATTTGTACTTTAAGTTCTTTAACAAAATATCATAAACATATTTTCACCGAAAAACATATACATCTACCTCATTTAGCTACATCATTTCATAGTGTTTTTAAACATTCTTTTATTGATTGCTTGGTTCCAAATTTTGCTATTACAAATGTTGTGTGTTTATAGACGGATAATCTTTGTGCATAGTTGTATATTACTCTAGGATCAAACACAAGAACAAAAAACTTGCCCTGTCAAAGGGTTGGTACATTTTAACATTTTCATGCTTGCTCCCAATTGTCCTCAATCATTGCCAGCAGGAATGTGTGCGAGTGTCTCCTAGTCCTCCTTACTTAAAAAAGGATGTTACCAATCTTTACAATTTATACTAAAACCGGTAGAGGGGAAAGAGTTTTGTTTTGTTTTGAGTGTAAGTTTTTTAGTTTGGTTGGTTTTCTTCTCACTTAGTGAAATTTAACATTTAATCATGTGTACAGTAGCCTTTTATAGTTTCTGTGAATTGCTTGTTCAAATTTTGTACCTTGTTTCGAATGGGCTGTCTTTCCATTATTACTTTTAGGCACTGTTCATATATTACGGGCCATAACTCTTGACTTGATAAAGATATTGTAAATATTTTCTGCCTATTTTTTTTCTTTTAAATTTATTTAAGATATATTTTATCATTTATAAAAATTTTAATTCAATGTCTTTAAGCACATAGATTTTCTATTCTATGCCTTCTGAGTTTTGTGGTTTTATATGTTGCTTAGGAAGTCCTTCCTTAATAAAAAAATATAAAATATTCTCCTATATTTTCTGTCTTTTTTAAAGTTTAGGTCTTTTATTCATGTATTGTGTGTGTGTGTGTGTGTGTGTGTGTAATGAGTTAGGCAGGGATCCAAATCTATTTTATTTCAAATATATTACAAGAATGAGAAACATTCGATAGGACAAGTTCCCTCCTATTATTTTCCACTTTTGAAATAAAATTTTAATTCACATCTCAAGGTCCTACCCTCCATACACACACACACAGACACACAGACACACACACACCACCCTATAGATTAAATTCTAAATGTAATAAAAAATGCCTATATTAAATGAGGATCAATTGATATATTTGTAATGTTAAGTTCTCGCATTCATTTTGGTAGGTTTTGCTATTGACTCAATTTTTGTTTTATGACTGTCAATTATTACAATTTTTTTACCTAGGTCAAATGTGTTAATAAGAGATATTAGCACATACAAAAGGCTGTCTTATGATATTAACAGAAACAAGAAAAGGCAGCTTGGAGCCTTGAAAACGAAAATTGTGCAGAAAAGATTAGGTGGTATGTCTACAGCATTGATTATCAACCCCATGAGTTTTTTAAAGCATGACTCTTAAAGGTTTTCCTATAATAATTAGGTAGAAAGTGCAACTACTTAGAGCTAAGAAAAGAAAAAGGGAAATTACATGGACTAAGTTACAGCTGTGGTGAGTTAATAAAACTCTTAGCCAATTGTTATCAATAGCTGCTTTCAGCTTGTAAGTAAGAACCAACATTGTGTTCTGTCGTCCCTCACGTATATCCAATGGCAGTCCACGTGGAAACAACCATACCACTGACTCAGGGCCAACCGCAAACATTTCTATTCAGTTCATTCTGCTGCTTCCTAGCCCCAGCTTTCACACAGAGCACCAAGTATTACACTAATCTTTCAAACAATTGGTGCAGATTTGAACTCCTAATTACTTACTAATAAGTGCTTTAAGTATTTAGCTTTCTGTTTCCAGGATTTGAAAGAATGAAGAAAGGTTTGACTACAGAAAGATACACTGAGCATTAGAGGAGCAAGCAGAATCCAACTAAGCCTTTGAGACCAATCGTTTTGCCAAGTGGCAGTACCTGTTGGATCCCTGAAAAAACCTTTGTTCACATAACTGATTCCCATACAAAACAAATCTATCTATTTTGTGTGATTTTCACAAGAGGTTATATTTAAACACCATTCTAAGGAGGAAGGTGTGCTTTAAATTATCCAGTTTTTCCCCTCCACTAAGCCTTATCAGGCAGACAGTGTTGAAGTCACCATATCAGATTGTTTCACTCATTGTCAACTCATGATTTTTTTAGAAACCTAAAAAAAAAATTAAACATTTACAAAAACAAAAATCTTATGTTGTTTTTTCTTAAAAATAATCCTATATTGGTTTATATTCTTTAATTTTAAAAAAAGATATATAAACTGTGGTACATCCACATGATGGAATATTATTTAGCAACAAAAAGACATGAGCTGTCAAGCCATGAGAAAGTGTGTTACTAAGTGAAAGAAGCCAATGTGAAAAGGCTCCATACTGTATGATTCCAACCACATGACATTCTGGAAAAGGCAAAACTGTAGAGACAATAAAAAGATCAGAGGTTGCCAGGAGTGCAGAGGTGGGAGGAAGGACGAATAGGTAAAATACACAAGACTTTTAGGTCAGTGAAACTATTCTCTATGATACTGTAATGGTGGATACTGGACATTATGCATTTTCGAAACCCATAGAATGTACGACACCTGCAGCGAACCCTTAGGTAAACTATGAACTTCAGTTAATAACAATCTGTAAATACTGGCTCTTCAGCTGTAACAAATGTACCATATTAATGCGAGATGTTAAAAATAAGGGAAACTGTGTATCTGTTGAGGAGGTGGGAAGTAATATGGAAACTCGATGCTTTTTGCCCAATTTTTCTATAAGCCTAAAACTGCTCAAAAAATGTTACTAATTAAAAAAATTTTTAAAAAGACAGCTTGAAGGTGAAGTGCTACATTCTTTCAAGCACACTTTTCACTAGAATTTGTGATAAATAAATTCACAAGCATATTTAGAATTCTTCAATTGGATGGACTGATGATCTCTTTTCTACCAAGTTTTCTACAGTAATTTGTTAATATATCCCTTTTACGCTCTCTTTTGAAAAAAGTAAAAGCAGAAGAAAATTATGTCTGAATCAATTCACAAAATTGGCTAAAGTTTGGAAAGGTGTAAAGGGACAGGAGCAGAGAAGAGATTGTGTCTGAGAAGAGATGCCTTTGGTTGCGTTTAGGTTTAGGTTTTGGGGCTTTGGGGTCTTCAGGCTAGTTGGCATCAGCTTCATTCCATTTATAATATAGATACTAAACCAGATTGTCCTGTTTAAAGTCTACTAGATGGAGCCAAAACACTTCAGGCAGACTGGCAACAGTAATCTCTTTGCTTCTCAAGGGTTAGTGCTAAACTCTGGATGATAATGACTGGTTGCAGGTACGTCTGAACTGAACTGCTGTCAGGAAAATAGATCAGGATCCCAGAATGCATCTTTACATAAATAAACATCATAGTAGACGTGAGCCAGGGATGAGATGCTCGGAGATGAAGTGCAGCACAGGTTGCATTTTGTTTAAGAGACCTGTCTAGCTGGGGATTGAGCCTACACAGTCCTGGGATGTATGTTAAGGAAAATGTCCCCTGCTTTAAACCACTTAGAGATAATGAGGAGAATCTTCTCATACATTCCTGCAAGCGACAGAGCTCAGAAAGGAATGGCTGGTTTAAAAAATACATTTTCCCATTCACGCAGCTTCTATATGGTAACCTGCCACGTTCCAGAGGCTTTTATCCTCATTAACATTACCCGCTGTGCAATTTCCTAACTGGGGTAACAAAACAGACAAAATATTTTTAAAAATTAACAAAGAAAGCCTTATTATTTTTCTTTGCTGAAAATCAATTTTTAATTTAACTCCTATAGTATTTTGCCCTCTTATCTAAGTTTATCTTAAAATTTGAAATGGTTTTGCAAACGTTAGACTTGTGCTGTCTCAGCACTTGAGACATGTGCTTCTGGGAGATGGAAATTAAGATGACCAGATATTGTCCTCATTACAATAGCAATGACACTTCCGTTTCTGTCCATTAACTTGGGGAACCTCCACTGGAGTGTAATTTCAGAGTAGCTTTTTTTTTTTTTTTGATGAGGAAGATCAGCCCTTAGCTAACACCCGATGCCAATTCTCCTCTTTTTGCCTAGGAAGATTGGCCCTGGGCTAACATCCATGCCCATCTTCCTCTACTTTATATGGGACGCCACCACAGCATGGCTTGACAAGCAGTGCTTCAGTGCACGACTGGGATGCGAACCTGAGAACCCTCGGGCTGCCGAAGCAGAGCATGCAAACTTAACCACTACGCCACTGGGCTGGCCCCAAGAGTAGCTATTTTATTCTAAAAATTCCAGAATGAGTCCAGAAATGGATGCTATAGAAAAATATTAGGGGACGAAGTCAAGATGGCGGCGTAGGCAGACTCTGAACTCACCTCCTCCCGTGGACATAGCCAATTTACAACTACTCGTGGAAAAATTACCCCTGAGACAGAACTGAAAACTGGATAAGAGGAACTCCTGGAACAAAGCACAATCCTGAGGTGGAAGAAGCAGAAACTCCCTTCTGGAGAGGGGAAATGCCGCCTTCACAAGCTGCAGCGCCTCAGGGCCGCTGGGAGCAGCTCACAGGTACGCGGCCCTCCCTGGAGGCGCGGGACCGGCTGTGGGCATTTTGTGGACCCAGCACAATCTAGACGAGTGGCAGAATATCTGACTTTGCCTGCTACTCAAACATTGGGGAGCACCCGCAGAAACCCGATTCACAAAGAAATTAAAACCGGCTCTTAAAGGGCCCACGCGCAAACTCACCCATTTCAGAAAGCAAGCTAAAATCACCAGAAAGAAAGGTGCACAGTGCTTTGGTGAAAAGAGACTCACCTAATAGGCCCTGAGTGCTTCGGTGAGAGGTGAGACCTCTCCAGGGACTGGGACATTGGCGGTGGCCATTGTTGTGGCCCGGTGTGGGCGTGCTGACACAGACGCCATTGGACTTCTCCCTGAGGCCTGCTAGCCCAGGGTCTGCCCCACCCGCTAGAGCACCGATTTAATCCAGCTCAGCCAGGGCAGGCAGCCCACCCTAGAGACTGGCCCCACCCAACAAGGAGCCCTCAGGCAACTTGTGGGCCTGCATATATTGGTGACTGGATTCTCTGCAGCCTGGCAACTGAACTGACTTCAGTGGGGCAGGGCGTGCACAAGGAGCGGATGGAGAGTGTGGGGCGGTGGCGGAGGGTGTGGGGCTCCCACCGTGGAGAGACTGGGTCCGCTTCAGGAGGTTGGGGTGTGCACACGGGGCAGGACTGTGTTGACTGTGTGTGTGGATCTGTGGGCAGTGGGGCTTGTCAGCTGCAGAAGACTTGTGCTTCTCAAAGACCCACATAGGGGTTTGCCCCACCTTCCAAAGCCTGAAACAATTGGGCGCTCCTGTGCCTGAGGCCAGCCCCACCCAGCAGCAATCCTCAGAGAGCTGACAAGAGACCTAAAGGCTGGAGGCTTATAGCAATTGTAAGGCCCTGAGCCTAACAACCTGCCACGCTGCGGGCCTACTCACTTAAAAGAAATACTGCAACACAAATGTGGTATTAGAACTTGCAGCCAACTGTGCTGGGGCTCCCCACAACTGATAAAGAGACTGAAGGGCCCACAACAACTACAAGCAGCTGAGGGTTACAACAGCTGGCCAGGAGCATAATCGGCCTCCCTGGGCACCTACAGGGAGAGCAAACAGGCCACAACAGAAGGACACATGTAGCCCACATAGGGGTCACCCCTGGAACATTGAGAACTGAGGAAAGCACACTGCAGGCCTCCTAAGCCATCACTTATATAAGGTCACCTATCCAAGAGCAGGAGACATAGCTGACCTACCTAATATGTAGACAAAAACACAGGGAAAGAGGCAAAATGAGGAGGCAAAGGAATACGTTCCAAGTAAGGGAACAGGACAAAACCCCAGAAGAGGAACTAAGAGAAACAGAAATGAGCAACCTACCCGACAGAGAGTTCAAACAAAGAATGTTAAGGATGCTAACTGATCTGGGGACAAGAATAGATGAACTCAGTGAGAATGTCAACAAAGAAATGGAAGATATAAAAAAGAACCCATCAGAAATGAAGAATACAATACTCGAAATGAAAAATTCACTAGAGGGACTCAAAAGCAGAGTAGAGGATGCAGAAGAATGGATCTGTGAGCTGGACAAAAGACTAGAGGAAATTACCCAAGCTGATTAGGTAAAAGAGAAAAGAATTAAAAAGAGTGAGGACAGTCTAAGGGACCTCTGGGACAACATCAAGCACACTAACATCCGTGTTATAGGTGTCCCAGAAGGAGAAGAGTGAGACAAAGGGGCAGAGAATCTATTTCAAGAAATAATAGAGGAAAACTTCCCTAACCTAAGGAAGGAAACAGACATCCAGGTACAGCAAGCACAGAGAGCCCCAAATAAGATAAACCCAAAGAGGCCCACACCAAGACACATCATAATCAAAACGTCCAGAATTAAAGATAAAGAGAGAATCCTAAAAGCCACAAGAGAAAGTCAAGTTACATACAAAGGAAATGCCATAAGGCTATCAGCTGACTTGTCAGCAGAAACCTTACAGGCTAGAAGAGAGTGACACAATATATTTAAAGTGCTAAAAGGAAAAAACTTACAGCCAAGAATACTCTACCCAGCAAGGTTATCATCCAAAATGGAAGGAGAGATCAAAAATTTCCCAGACAAGCAAAAATTAAAGGAGTTTGTCACCAAGAAACCAGTGCTACAAGAAATGTTAAAGGGACTGATTTAAGGGGAAAAGAGAAGACCACAAATAGGAAAAAATATCTATTTCCATGATAAGAGGGTAATGGAGACAAATGCACAAAAAAGGGGTTAGATATGATATCAAAAACATAAAAGGAGGGAGGAGGGGAGTTAAAGAGTACAGCTTTCAGACAGAGGTCAAACTAAAGAGACCATCAATTCTGTATAGAAGAAGAAAAGAACAGAGAAGGACTACTAAAACACTGAGAAAAAAAAGTTAAAAAATGGCAGTAGGTACATACTTATCAATAGCTACTTTAAACGTCAATGGACTAAATGCTCCAATTAAAAGGCATAGGGTGGCTGATTGGATAAAAAAACAAGACCCATATATATGCTGCATACAAGAGACACACTTCAGACCTAAAGACACTCACAAACTGAAAGTGAAGGCATGGAAAAAGATACTCCACGCAAATGGCAATGAAAAGAAAGCAGGGGTAGCAGTACTCATATCCGACAAAATAGAATTTAAAACAAAAACTGTAAAAAGAGACAAAGAAGGGCATTACATAATGATCAAGGGAACAATCCAACAAGAGGATATAACACTTGTAAATATCTACGCACCCAATGTAGGTGCACTTAAATATGTAAAGCAATTATTAACAGATATAAAAAGAGAAATAGACAGTAACACAATAATAGTAGGGGACTTTAACATTCCACCTACACCAACGGATAGATCATCCAAACAGAAGATCAATAAGGAAACATTGGCCTTAAATGACACACTAGAACAGATGGACCTAGTAGATATATACAGAGCATTCCATCCAAAAACCGAAGAATACATGTTCTTTGCAAATGCACATGGAATATTCTCCAGGATTGATCACATATTAGGCCACAAAACAAGTGTCCATAAATTTAAGAAGATTGAAATAATACCAAGCATCTTTTCTGACCACAATGGTATGAAACTAGAAATCAACTATAGGAAGAAAATCAGAAAAGCCACAAATACGTGGAGATTAAACAAAATGCTACTGAACAACGACTGGGTCAATGAAGAAATCAAAGAAGAAATCAAAAAATACCTAGAGACAAATGAAAATGAAAATACGACGTGTCAGAATTTATGGGATACAGCAAAAGTGGTTCTAAGAGGGAAGTTTATAGCGATACAGGCCTATCTCAACAAACAAGAAAAATCTCACATAAACAATCTAACAATGCACCCAAAGGAACTGGAAAAAGAAGAACAAACCAAGCCCAAAATCAGTAGAAGAAGGGAAATAATAAAAATCAGAGCAGAAATAAATGAAATAGAGACCAAAAAAACAATGGAAAAAATTAATAAAACCAAGAGCTGGTTCTTTGAAAAGATCAACAAAATTGACAAACCTTTAGCTAGACTCACCAAGAAAAAAAAGAGAGAAGGCACAAATAAGTAAAATCAGAAATGAAAGAGGAAAAATTACAACAGACACCTCAGAAATACAAAAGATTATAAGAGAATACTATGAAAAGCTATATGCCAACCAATTCGACAATCTGGAAGAAATGGATAAATTCTTAGAATCATACAACCTTCCAAAACTGGATCAAGAAGAAGTAGAGAATTTGAATAGACCAATCACCAGTAAGGAGATGAAAACAATAATCAAAAACCTCCCCAAAAATAAAAGTCCAAGACCAGACAGAGAGGCTGTGGAGAGAAGGGAACTCTCATACACTGCTGGTGGGAGTTCAAACTGGTGCAGCCACTATGGAAAACAGTATGGAGAGTCCTCAAAAAATCAAGGATAGAACTACCATATGATCCAGCTATTCCACTGCTGGGTATTTATCCAAAGAACTTGAAAACACCAATGCGTAAAGATACACGCACCCCTGTGTTCATTGCAGCGTTATTCACAATAGCCAAGACTTGGAAGCAACCTAAGTGACCATCAAGGGATGAATGGATAAAGAAGATGTGGTATATATACACAATGGAATACTACTCAGCCATAAGAAACGATGAAATCCAGCCATTTGTGACAACATGGATGGACATTGAGGGTATTATGCAAAGTGAAATAAGTCAGAGAGAGAAGGTCAAATACTGTATGATTTCCTTCATTAAGTAGTAGATAATAACAACAATAAACAAACACATAGAGCCAGAGGTTGGATTGATGGTTACCAGAGGGGAAGGGGAGAGGGAGGAGGGTGAAAGGGATAATTTGGTACATGTGTGTGGTGATGGGTTGTAATTAGTATTTGAGTGGTGAACATGATGTAATCTATGCAGAAATAGAAGTATAATGATGTACACCTGAAATTTTATACAATGTTATAAACCAATATTACTGCAATAAACAAAAAATTAAATTAAAAAAAAAAAAAGAAAAGAAAAATATTAGGCCCAATGTACTCTGTAACAATCACATACAAAAAGATCAACACATACTTTAAGGGACACTCAGATTTTTTTCAGTCATAACCAGAGTGCACTTAATTCTTCTGTACATCCTGAATGAAATTAGTTTTTAAAAAATCCAAGCCTTAAAAAAAATCTCAGACCCTATTGTTGTCACAGAATGTAGGAGTTAGACTAAATCTCACCAGTTCACTCTAAACCAGAGTTTCACCCGTGGCACTATTCACATTTTGAGCTGGATAACTCTATGCTGTGGGGGGCTGTCCTGTGCATGGTGGGATGCTTAGCAGTAACCCTGGCCTCTACTCACTTGATGCCAGTAGCATCCTCTACCAGTGCGAAAACCAAAAGTGTCTCCAGACATTGCAGAATTTCCCCTGGGGGCGAAATCACCAGAGTTGACAACTACTGCCCTAAACCTTCCCCAAGTACTTTTCATCCAGAGTCTGCTTGAACACATCGTGATAGGACATTGCTATTAACTGAGGGTTCCAATTAAACATTTGTGACTGAGCTGTGCTCCAATCAAGATGACTGACATGTCATTTGGATCACTGCCCTTCTTTATTCAACACCCTCTACTTCCACCTAAAAACAAATCCAAGACTCAGATCAAAGGTAAGATCTTTACAAAGCCCTTCCTGACCTCTCTTCAAATGCAAAAGTGACCCTTCTCTCCCCTGAATCCGCTTCTCCCTCCTCTCTTTACTTCCTTCTTTCTCCTTCTCTCTGTCCTTCCTTCCTTTCATTTATTAAATAATAATAATAATAATAAACTCCTGCTATGTGCCAAGAACTCTCCTAAGTTCTGGAGTTAAAGTACTAAACAAAACAGACAAAAGAAAAATCCCTCCCTCAGAGAGTTTATATTCTACAACGAAGATGGAGAACGACAATTATTAAGATAGTGATAAATTCTACGAAAAAATAGAATTGAAAATGGGAGAATTGAAATTTTGTAGAGAAAGAATCATCAGGGTCTCACTGGGCAGGTGCTGTTTTGAGAAAAGACAGGAAAAAGGCACAGGGTCAGTCACACAGTGGTCTGCTGGGGGAGCATGCCAGCCCACAGGAACAGCAGGTATAACACGAAGGCTTCCCTGTGCTTCATTCTTTATACACATACAGAGAGACAATGTGATTTGTTTTGGTTATCCATGCAGTTCTCGGAATGTACTCAATGTTTAATTTTTTTTTTCAGTGAATGCAAACATTTTTTAATCCATTCCAAATATAAGTATCATAACTTATGATTATAAGTTGGTAGGTTTTACTCAATTCAGACTTCTTTAATTTGGGACTGTATGAAAACGTCTGAACATACGCTATGCATATTCTCATAGAATTCTCTAGCTCTCTAGCTGTGTGTCTATCTCTCTATGTATCTATCACCATCTATTTATCTCTACACCTATTTAACTAAGCAAATATACATATAACAAACCGAGATAGCATACAGAAGGATTCTAGTATTAAGTTCAGTGTTTTTTGTTTTTTGTTTTTTCCACCCAAAACTGAGAACTCTCAATCAGGTGTTGCCATGCGTGGTCTTTCTTCTGGCCCACGTTTCTCTTCCTCCTGGGCTACTCAGTTCTCCTGAGACTTTGCCTCTTGCCACTAAGGGCACAGGTTGGCCCATTGTGGACAGTTTCTTCTTTGTATCGAGGGACTTACAACTACTTATAAAATAATCCTCAGCCTCTTCACCTATGACGAGTTCACTCTACAGATTAGCAATCTTTCTGAGGTGATTCACTCTTTATGTGCTCACCACAAAATCCTGTTTCCTTCCTGAGGCTGGCTTTCCCTTCTCTCTCTGTGATTCTGTGACAGACTCTCTCTCACTCTGCTGTCGGTGCTGTTTTGTGTGTCACTGTTGTCCATCCACCTGTCCCATGGCAATGTGAGGAGTGTCATCTACTGTGCTTCTGGTCAGGGAGAGGAAGTTCCTGGTCGATGACTGAGACAGAGGCGGTAACTCCAATATCCATCCCTTGTCACAATATCCATCTTTCCCTGCAGCAGCAACCCAGGGGTTTGGGTTTCCAGCCAATTAGGATCCCAGCAGGAAATGGACGCCGCAGCCCAGAATAATTTATAATGACTTTAATAAAGGAAATATTTGCAAAGATACCATCAGAGAGTAAGAGAATCACAAAGAGGAGCGAAGTACCAAAGAGCTAGTAACGTGGGCCAGGCAGGGTTGACGGGGAGAGAGGGAAGAGCGGTTACTATAATCTGGAGGGGGCTGACGGGCTGTGGCCTTCAGTCACACAGCCAACACGCAGCAATGGCCCACAGGGGGGAAGCGGGGGCTGCATACTCCACTCTCACTCTTCGTCCCTCCCTCCTTCCTGTTCACTCCAAGATCATCACTCCATTATCCTTTGGTCTGCATTCGTATCTCACAGGTGGATTTTCCCAATTCAAAATACTATTACAGGAGATGCATCTATGAACAGAACAGTAAAAAATCTCTACTTTCAAGGAATCTTGATTTTAGTGTGTGGGGGGGTAGAAAATAAACAAGATAACTGTTTTTTAAATTTAGTAACTGTTATATAGTAATAAGTGCTAGAGAGAAAAACGTAAAGCAGAGGAAGACGATAAGTGTGTGTGTGTGCGCGTGTGTGTGTGTGTTCAGAGGAATACCAAAATTTTGGTTACGCTGGCCAGTGTAGACCTCACCAAAAGAGTGACTTTTGAGTAAAGACTGATTAAGTGAAGGACTAGCCCTGTGGATATCTGTGGGAAGAGCATTTGAGGCATAAAGAAGACTGAACATGAAGCCCCTGAAACAGGCCTGCCCGGCAGCGTATTTGAGGGAGTGAGGAAGCCAGTGTGGCTGCAGCACAGGAAGTAAGGGAGAGTGGCAGGGCACGTGGTTGGATCATGTACATTTTCATAGGTCAGAGTATGAATGTTTGCTTTCACACAAAGCGCGATAAGAAGCCACTGGGGACTTTTGAGTGGAGGAAAGAGATGATCTGGCTTATGTTTTCACAGGATCCCTCTGGCTGCTCTGTTGAGAACAGACTAAAGGGGGGTGAGATGGAAGGAGGAATACTAGTTAGTAGTCAATACTACTAACTAGTTGACTACTAATGACTACAGTAATGACTCATGGGCAGGATAATGGTACTTGGACCAGGGGAATAGTATAGTGGAGGTGGTGAGAAGGGGCTCAATAATCCTAGACATGTTTTGAAGGCACTGTTGACAGATCCAATGGGAAGGATGAGTGCTAAATAGGGGTTCAAAAATGACACCAAGATGTTTGGCCTGAGCAAGAGTAAGGATGCCATTAACTGAGAATATATCAGGACCTAAAATCTGGTTGACATTGAATTGTCAATCACCTGTCCAGATCCCGAGATCCCACCAAACAGAATAATCCAAAATACATGTCAGCATGTTATATGTTTTAATTTATAAAAAAGTTGCAAAGTAGACTCATGTAATACAATAGCTAGTCAGGGAGAAATAAAGAAGATAACGGCTGCAGGGAAGATTTGTGATGAGGCAATAAAACTAGTGATCTTTATCTTGAAATATAATTCTGAACACTGTCACTTAGGCATACAAACATTTAGTTAAAATCAGCGATTTTATTTCAAATTATTTCCCCATCGATTGAAATTTTGCTGCTGTCCATTTCCCAGCATTCCATAACTATGCCTAGAAACTATTAGCAAAATATACTTTACTGACTCTTTACATATGCTCTAGACCATGTTGTGCAAAAAACACCCCACTATGCAATTCTTGGCCGAGACTGAGGATTAACTCTGAGGGGATCTCATAACTAAAACAGTCACTTTTTTGATTGCATGACATATACCAAGTCATTTCAGTGATATGTATAAAGTAAAATAAAATCATTTATAAAGTGGTTTAGATTGTAATTCAGTGGCTGTAAAGTATTCAGAAGAGTTGGGCTGGACGGTATCGCAGGAAGACAAACTATGCTCCTTTTCTCCTAACTGCCTGAGTTAAGCTCTCCAACAACATCTTGTAACGGCATTCTATTTCCTGTCTCTGGTGAAGATTTATCACAACGAATCTGGTGAGGTAATCCCTGGAATAATAATAGTTGAAGTAATTTCATTGAAATGTGTTATAGGAGGGTGACCACTTATTTTTTTGTTGTTGCCAACAGTATATGAGTCTTTAATTGACTAAAAGACAATAACACAATTCTCCTTTCTCCTCTCAGTACAGCCTGTTCTGATTGGCAGGAAAAATTATTAAAAATGTTGCATGATGTCATGCTTCACTGGAATACGGTGCTAGAAACGTTGAGATGCAGAACTCTTCTCCATCGGAGGAGATTTGCCATCTTCTTCTCACTGATTTTGCCTGCTTAACACGCTGCTAGTTATTAATGACACCCTTGGGAGCATGGTGACCTCTCTCCACCTCCTGCAGCAGATGTAGCCAGACTATGACAAAAACAAAATATCAAAAACAGGGGTATAATTCTATTTCGCATACAAAATAGCAGCGTATTCACTACTTCAAAAGATGCTGTGGCATGAAACTTCTCTCTGAATGAAATGTCTACATGGATTACAATTGGTGAGGCGGTAGCACTGCTCTAAATGAGATTAATTTCTAATTGCATCCTTTACTCATAACTTTCTCCACCAGCTGCCTGGGGCCTGAAGCTTTCTGTGTATTTTTTTATTCTCTCTCCATTTATTTCATTTGTTATGTTTCACTCCTAAGGCCAAAATCACCTTTATGACTTTTGGGGTTAAAATTGATTTATTTTTTTCTACCTTTCCAAGTATGTTTCATTACAGTGCAATGTTGATATACCTCCATGAGGGAATTTAATCTGTCCTCTCCAAATTAAAGTGAAAATGGGAGATGGGACTGATATTGGCCCGCTGAGTCTTCTTAATGTCCCTTCTGTCTTACTTTTCTTCATAAATATGAATCGAAAATCTTTTCTGGAATAACAGTTCCTAGATATGTCCCTAGGTGTGCAGACCCCAAAGGAAATAGTCAATAAATATGCATTGGGCTTCTTCTTGATGTGAGGCATTATGCTAGATGCTAAAGTGAATACTGAAAGATATTGAAATGCCTCCTGTCCTGAAAGATCTCCAATCTGCTGGAAAGTCTGAGAAAAATAAGTCAACGATGACATTACAAAGGCACTCTAGGCGCAGGTGAAGTTAGATTAAATCCAGAGAGATCATAGCTCATTTAGAAAGCATTATAATATTTTATACACTTTCACGTTTGATCTGCACAAAAGCTCTTCTCTCTCATTAGAGCATATGTTACTATTCCTATTTGACAAGTGGAAAAACGGAGTCACAGCAAGTTATTTTCAGAGTAGCTACCAGTAGAAACCATGTCTCCTGAATCTTAGTCTATATGTTTTGTAAAGTAGGTCGTAAAGGATTCTCCCAAGACTCAAACTGCACCCCTTTTACCTTCGCTCTATATTTTTTAGTTATTATTGGAATTTGAAACAATTCTGTATTTGTACCTTAGTTCTGGTTGCCTGAGAAACAGACCCTGAGGCAGATATACACATGCAAAGGTTTGACTGGGCATGCCCTCGGGAACATTTGTAGGGCAGTGAGAGAAACAAGAGTTGGCAGAGGGAGAAGTTGAATTTAAATACAGTTGCTACCCAAAGTTCTGATGCTCCTTTTTCAAAGCTGTCCCCTGTCAAGGCAACAGGGCTGAGTCTTTATGCTGCCTTATCTACGAGTCATCGAATGTAGGGTGCTCTGCAAAGATAGCCAACATTGAGCCAGGAAACTCCCTTTAGCTAGTGCAATTGCCAGAGAGGTATTCAGCTATGAACAGCCAGCAGCCAGCTACTTGAGAAGTGAGTGAACTTTCCAGAAGTGGACGTTTCTAGGTGATGCGTCACAATCTCTGCTACAACTAGTTAAGTACGCCTAAAATTTACACAATGTTATAAACCAATGTGACCTCAATAAAAGAATTTTTTTTAAAAAAAGAGAGACTAAATTATGCTATGAAAACTAATTAAGCTCGAAACACCAGTGACTTAACATGACACAGGTGTGTTTCTTGCTCACAGGACATATCCAATGAACATCAGGTAACTCTCCTGGGCAGCTGTCCTCAGGGCACTGATGTGGTGATGGTGCTGCTCCTTCTTATATCTTCACTTTTTCCATGTGGCCTCCACAGTTATGCAAGGACTTTTCACTGCCTCTGTCTGAAAGTGACACATCACTTCTACTCACAGTTTATAGATCATAATTAGTCATATGGCTGTGCAAGGGGACTGGGCAGTATGTGATTCCTTGTGCACAGGAAAGAAAGAGAACCAGATAAAGATCCACACTGCAATTATCTCTACATACTCTTTTTGAGTACCAGGATAAAAGAGACTAAAACGTTAAAACATTGGCCAATCAACTAGTAAGTACTTATGGATCACATTTTATGTAACAGCGCTACATTAGGAGTTTTGACAAGTAGTATAGCAGAACAACTGCTATAGATGCTGTAGATGGGAGAAAAGATAATTACATCAGCAAAATCAAAACAAGTTATTCAAGGCAGTAGATAATTGAGTGTTAAATCGTGACTATTGACTATAAATGTGAAAAGAATGTAGGGAAGAGATGTCAAGGAGAAGAGAAGTCAGAAAAGACTTGATGAATAAGGCAAAAATTGAATTGGGACCTGAAAATTAAAAACCCTGTAGAAAGAAGAGCAGTTTGTCTCCACATCTAGAATAAGGTTTACATTGTGACCAATCTAAGAACTTTTTAGATGGTCCCTCTTCCTGAAAGTCTCACGTTCTCAAGGATACGCAGCCATATTAGTGCAAAATAATTCCTTAACATGAGGAAGGATGATAAATGATGAAACAACCTCTTACAAACTGAGAAACAGTTTGTAGAACAGCAAAAATCAGTGAGGTGCAAATGTGCCCACAGCAAAAAAAGAGTCTGCTAAAATTGCCTGCTGAACTACATTCCTTCTATTTCAAGACCTAAACTAATCTGCTAACTTCACTGATGCCTGCAGTGCTCGTCCCCAGCACCGCCTGATTTTACCGCTTGAGCAATTCCTGACATTGCTATAATTCCTTTTTTCCATTCCCCAAGGGATCCCCAAACCAATGTAGTAATGTGATCTTTCTGATGGTTTTTTAAAAGAATCAACTCAGAATACGCACTATAATTTCATCCACTCATTTTTGTTGGGGAAAGAGAGCTAAAACATACACCTGCTATTTTTCCATTATGTCACATGTTCTCTAACTTAATCCTCACAATGCCTGAGGGTGAGCAATTTTATCCCAATTTTATATATGATGACATTGAGGTTTAGTGAGCTTAAATCATTTTCCCCAAGGTTAGAGTTGGTTAAATTGCTTGCCCAAAGTGTAATTCAAACCTATGAACCTATACCTATCTGATTCTAAGATCCATCCTCTTTTCATCATAAAATTCCAAAGTCAGCCTACATAGGATCCCAGCTTTATTCCAGAATTTTTTATAAGGTGAACCCCATTTTGAATTTTAAAGTAATTTAACTGCTAAAGTTCCTAACAGAGAATTTTTTAACCTGTCTGCACCACATGGGTGTCCTAGGACTCTCAGAAACCACATTATGGAAGCTCAAACGTAATTCATTCTGTGGTTGTCAACATTTACTCTGACAAGAAATTAAGCTAAGACCACCCAATTTGTGGGACTGATCCTTCAGGTGTTTCTGACCTGAGTCATACTCACACTAACGGCCATAAGGTAGACTGTGCTGTGTACCTTTCTCATCCTGCTGGACAGTGCTGCTCCTTTTGAACACTTTGAAAACCACATGCTTTCAAAGCATCTGCCCACATTACTGTGCAACAGCAGTTTTCAATGGACCATGCTTGAGATGAATGAAACTCAGGATATGTCTACCCCATATAGAAAGGCACTAGAGATTAATGAGACCAGATGTTCCCAGGGGTGGTGGGGAAAGAACAATGGAATGTGCTCTTACTATTGACTTTTTTCTCCCTCACATGTTTGCTGGAAAAAAACTGCGTAATTTAATCTAGTACATAGGCAAAGCTACTCCAAATAATTCAAAAAGTGTTACATCCAAGTTGCTAGGTGACCATATAGTCTGGGACCCCAGCAGGAAATTCCAATCATCTGTTTTATCAGTTCAATAAATAGACAAACAAACAAAAACGAGCAATCAACAACAAATAAGAGCATTTAAGAGGAGAAATGACCCATGCAACATTTACCAAAAAGGTAAAATTTTAGAAGCTCCATATTTGTTGGGGGTGGGAGGAAGCATTAAACACAAAACTGCAAAGGAATTTGAATTTTGAGCTAAAGTGAAAAATGATGAATTCAAATCCAAAGTGCTGATTTTTGCTTTTTATAGAGCTGCTTTGGTAAACACCCCTCTATGTGGTCTTTCCCTAGAGAAATGGCCTATCCTGAAATTCCCACTGAGAGGCACCTCACTCCTAAAGCCCCAATCCCATTCAAACCAAAGCAGTCCCCAAAAAGGCTGAGTCAGGGAAGCTGTCAATACTTGCCTTTCAGTCCCCTGCATAGCTCAGAAGCCAAAGGGAAGAGGGTCCAGTGGATGAGGAGGAAATGCAATCACCCCTCTCACCAAGCTGATCAAAATCCCCTCTGTGGTAATCACCAGGCAGCTGCTGGGAAACAGAGCATTAATCTAAATGTAAAATAGAATGCACTGCTGACGGTCCGGGCCTCAGTCCACTGCGGGGAAACATGTTATCTTCTTACCTTTCCCTTCCCTGGAAATGAGTCAGTGTGTTCAGCTTTGAAACGCATCAGCACACCCCTGTTTTCACTTTCCCCACAAATAGATAAGAAGTCTGTAATTTTGACTGAGAATGAACACCCTGTGAACATGATGATTTGTGTCAGATAACGCAATTGGTTCCAACAGTGTGATGTGAGATCACAAGCAATGTGAACAATCAGTCTGCAAAACAAAATGTCTTCAGGTCCAATGCTATTCATCAGCTGCATACAGAACACAGCTCATGCACAAAACAACTCTAACCACAGGTCACCAGCTCAAACTATGCTATTGGTTTGTTGATGGCATCATTGTGATAGTTGCATCAAAATGGAGACGTGGACCCACAAGCAGGCTACATTTTCAGCGTGAAGAAGTTTTGGGGTGTTAGTGTTAGAAAGGGAAACTAAATCTGCAATTCAGGAGAGATCTTCTCTGCCCAACTCCACAACAGTGCTAGGAAGTTCATCTACTTTTTCTGCAACCTTATAACTTCTTATCTAAAATGTTGCTTTTCCCTGGTATCATGAGAATTAAACCACTAAAACTTTTATATTCTCTCTCTTCTCCTTAATAAATGAAGTTTTCTTTGGAGGAACTCTTTTCTCCCCCAGGCCTGATGTTTCCTTCCATGGAGCTCCATTGGTGTGACAAGCATGGACCCTCTCCACCCATTTGAGACATTGTGGACACTGGTACAGTTGAAAAGAACAAGCCAGGCACAGTAGGCTCAGCTCCTCCTCTCTCCTGGGGCTGAGTAGCCCACAGAGGGCTGACACTCTTTTCTGACGTTCTTCCTCTTACTCTAAGTGCAGAGGACTAACCTGAACAAAAGAAGTTTCCATGACTGTGAAAACAGCTCCTTTCTTCTCTCTCTCTCTCTCTCTCTCTGTCCATCCCCCACCTCATCAGCTTTCCCACAGGCGGCAGAATTCTCTGCCGTACCTTCAGGATTTGGCACATCCAATGTCATGTGTAGCGCTTCTAAGAATATTAAAGCTGTCTAGTCCTGGGGTCTGATACTAGGAAATTCATTTACTTTTCACATTAAGCTACATCTTACAACTTACCTTTATCAGTAACATAACTGATATTTAGATTTGCTATCTGCCTTATTCCTTGCCTTATTTCTCAAAGTGTTACCCTGTTAGGGAAGAAGGATACTTTTTATTGAAACCCAGAAATCTCAACAGCTACACCTTTGAAAAACTATATAAAAATGCTGGATAAGAAATTTGGACTTTTGGTTAATGATATCCTATCATATCTGGTTATATACTATTATAATGATATCCTATTATATATGGTTCTCTAGACTTGCTTTGCTTTGCTACACTTCAGACCATCAACTGAGAGAATGGTGCTGGACTCAATGAACTCTAAATAGGATGACCTTTTAATTTAAACCAGAAAATATTTGACAGTTAAGGGGGTAGGGGTGGGACAGTTAATAATGACACTGGGACACATGGAATACACCAGGGATATTCCAGGAAATAGGACCTACTGGACCATGCTTTTATATGGAACTTTCCCGTCTGAAATTCTATGAATTCTCCATTCGTCCTTTTTGCCTTTTTTTCCTCTCCTCCTAATGAAGTTCTAATGCAGCTGCCTAGCTTAAATGAGAAGCTCTATTAGCAAAGTTTTTAATTAACCCAATGCTGTTACAAATAGATTAAAATGTCGGAACCATGTCTATGTCCAGGCATTTGTTTATGTCTTATCTTTTCTCTGTGAAACTTCCCCAAAAGTGAGTGTTTTCCTTGCCAAGAGGAGCATTTGAAAGGTTGGAGGCCCCATGCAATATCAAAATAACTGAAGCCCAAATTGCTTTGTGATCAGCATTATCTGGAAAGCTGCCTCAGTTCTCCACTTCATTTTGAAGTTGACATAACCATTGTGTGTGGTTTGGAGAACATCTGTTCCCATAACTCCCAAGGAGAGAATGTCATGAATCACTGCTCCCCCCAAAGGTTTGCGTTTTGCTAAACGTTGACTTCAGTTTTACTTGACGTCTTAAAAGTCCCAAAAGATATATTAGAAATTCACTTCCAGGGTATTTGCAGTAAACAATCAATGTTTTGTAACATAGGACTGACAAGAGTTTCCCTGTTATTTCAGGAAAGCAAAGCTATGGGGATTTTCTAGGGTAGTGGTATATTATTTCATTCACCCTTCTCTCTCAGAAGACTCCAATATTACTTGGGAAATTCCCAGGGAATCTGAAACTTAGACAAGTTATTTTCTGCTACCAATGAAGTTCTAATTCTCTCCTCTAAGAAAAGTTAGATATCTTTAATAAAAAAAAAAAAGACTCTATATTTTCGTGTCATTGAGAAAGTGTATCTTATTTCATGAAAATAAGAGATGTAATCCTACATAAAGGTTGGTAATCTAAGGATTTCCTCCATCCTCTGGGTGAGATAGAAACACCTTGGATAGAAATATTGTCTTTACATTGAATTAAAGTGGCAACACCAATGAGCCAAGGCATGTTGCTTAGATTCTGAGGACCTGATATGATATGGGATAAAACAGCAAGTCCATCTTTAAAATTATTTCCCTGTCCTCTACTAGAAGTTACTTTCTAGATGAATTATAAGCAACATCATTCAACTTGGCATCAAACCCATATCTGATGTAGAAAGGCAACAAATTTTAAAATAAGGTATTATAAAAAAAATATATATGGAAAAATTCTCTCCATAATTCTACCCTGGAACAGGATTATCATTTTCATTTCCTCTATTTATTGATGCCACGTGATATTTTTCTTAATTTTCAGGAATAATTATAAACAGAAAAGTGAAACTTTTACCTACTCAATTTTTATAGAAACTTTTTTATTTTAGAATAATTTTATAGTTCTATAAAAGTTGTAAAGATAGGACAGAGTATTCCTATATATCCTGACTCAATATCCCCTAGTGTTAAACTCAAGGGTATATTTGACATAACTAATAACAAATATTAGTACATTACCTTAACTGAATTCCATACTTTATTCAGATTTTATTAGTTTTTCTCTAATGCCCTTTTTTCTGTTCCAAGGTCCCATCTAGGATACTATATGGTATTTTAGTCTTCTTGTCTCCTTAACCCACTCTGGTCTGTGACACTTTCACAGACTTTCCTTGTTTTTGATGACCTTGATAGTGCTAAGGAATTCTGGTCACATATTTCATACGATATTCTTCAATTTGGGGTTTGTCTGAGATTTTTCTTGACTAGTTTCGCGTTTTTGAAAGGAGGACCACAAAAGTGAAACACCATTCTCATCATATCAGATCAAGGGTACATACCATCAACATGAGTTATCTCTGATGATGTTAACCTTGATTACCAGGCTGACGTAGTATTTGTCAGATTTCTACACTGTGAAGATAACGCTCCTCCTTTTCGTGTTCCACTCTTTAGAAGCAAGTCACTAAGCACAGTCTACATTCAAAAAATGAGGAATTATGCTCCATAGTATAGACCCCTATGGATTATTTAGGGTTCTTCTTGAGAAGAGATTTGTCTCTTTGCTTCCATTTATTTATTTCCTCAATGCTTTATTTATTTCATTAAGGACTCATGGATATTTATTTTATAATTTGGGTTATAATCCAATAAAATGTTATTTATATTGGTGTTCAAATTGTTTCATCTTTCACCATCATGAGCTCTATCAGTTGTCTCCTACGTCCCCTTCACATACTCCCATCATTTTGTTTTGAGATCTTCCTTGCTTTCTCACACTGTGTGATGAGTTCCTTCCAAAGTCTCCAACTTGAATCCATTACTGCATGGTTCATACTAACCTTATTCTTGCTTCTCTGTAACTTCCCACTCCAACAGTCAGAAACTCCCACCAACATCATCCTTTTACTTATTTGTTTGATCTCAGCATATGTGTGTAATAGCTTTAGAATTATTAATGTGTACCCACGAGAAAAAAACTTTATTACCTAGAGTACAGTGTTTGTGCATATTTCCTTTTGTATTTAGTCTTATAGTTTCCAGTCAAAACACAAATTTTCAAAGTTACTTAGATCAGAGCCTTTTTCCTTGCCTTCAGTGAGGCTACATCACACATGTGTAATACAGCTAGTCTTCTGTCACAGTCTGCATTTCATCTTGGGACCTTTGAATCTCCTAATTGATTTTTTTCAGTTTGCATACATTGAGGTGCACTCTTTGGTGTATAAAGTTCTAAGGGTTGTAATAAACTCACAGTGGCATGTAGGCACCACAACATTACCATACAAATTAGTACCACTACCCTAAAAAGAGAACTACAGGAATAGATAAAAAGAGAGAGAGAGAAAGGAAAAAAATAAAAAGGAAGGAGTGTCAGAGGAAAGAAAAAGAGGGCAGGCCATATAAGTAAGTTAGCCATTGAAATCCACAATCTCTTACACATTTCCTCACAATTTCTTCCATTAAATCACTTTACCAACACAGGTATTTCAATTGGACAAATTCCATTCTTTTTTTTTCTCATATCCAATGCTCTTCAGGGTTGTCATTTACACAAGAAACCTTTCTTATAGTTGATCTAAAGAAAGTATTAGATAGTAACCAAATAATGCATCTTTTTTTCGTATTCTATACACTGTTTCTCTTATTTACTGCCAGCCTTGGACAGACTGTATTTTCAATAAATGAAATTTTGTACAAACTGTCACTTCAGAGTCCAAAAGGATTTGTCTTTTTTAGAAAGCAATTTCTAACCTCAATACTACAGTTTAAATCGCTTATATCCTTTTCTTACTAGAATACAGAAGGCATCTGGGGCACACGAGCAGGTGTTTTGTGTATATTGATTGAACCAATCATTTGGGGTTATCAGTTTCTCATATACATCTACCACAGCTGGGCTAAGAACTTGAAGAGATTGGCCAGTATTCTGTCATTCTCTGAATGACAGAGACAAGATAAAAAATATACTATATACTTAAGGAAAAATGTCTTTGGACAAAAGAAAATTAGAACAACAAAACAGTACAGATTGTGCTAGTACTTAGTTGTGTGATTTTTACTTTTAATACTCAATGGGCTTGAAAGGATATTACCAACCCATCACCAATAATAAAATCCAAGGATATGAATGGTTGTTTATACAAATATATCAGACAATTACATATGTTGATGCTACACAGATGGCCTTGCCTATTAAACTTAATTTTACTCAGTGGAGTGACTATGAATCATAAACTTTCCCTTTTCACTTGGGCAGCTATCTTAGATAATTTTATATGCTGAATGAGAAAGTATTTGATGAACCCGTGGCACTAAACACAGGCAGATTCTTTCTCTAAAAACTATGCTCCTGTGCCAAGCATCAGAGTGACTCTTGCTATCTGTCCCTTCATTTCTTGCATTTTTCCCTCACACTAAAGCTCATAGCACTTCCGGGCTCCTCCAGTCTTCCCAAACCTTTCATGACAGGAAACATCATGATAAATTGGGATTACTTTGCAGAGTAACTATTTTTCTTCTGCTGAAGGAATAGCTCAAAAATATATTAATTTAAACGCAAAAGAACATTGGACTGGGTGTTGGAAAACTTTCTTTCAAGAACTCAGTCTGCCCCAAACTGGCTAAGGAACTTGAGGCTAGTCACATAACATGAATATCCACTTTTTAATCTTAAAAATGTGGAATTTGGACTAAAGAACTATTGAATTTCCTTTTAGTTCCATCATTCTAAGGTTCTAATGTTTTCATATTATCAAATTATAGGGATTGTGTAAATGAAAAAGAGTATTTTCTCAAAATGTGTTTGCTGAAATAACGCTTAAGTGTGCCATAACCTAATGCAACATATGTTATTCATAAAATGAGAGGCAGTTGTCTTGCCTCTATTCCCACTTCTCCACCATCTCCATTACAGCATGGCCCAAAAGGCACCCATCACTCAGCAATCAGTAATGTAGTGGAACCCATCTGGTTAAGACTTTAAATTCTGAAAATCCCACCTAAAGTCATTTCCTTCTGCTTTAAATCCTTCTGACAACCTGTTTAGTACTTTGAAGTCTAATTTTCTAGAGATATAAGTTTTCTTTAAGTAGAGATGATTCTCATAAAAAGTAGGGAAAATATCATGTATTTCTTTTGAAAAAACATTGTCTATTAGGTTCAGTATTCAAAAGTGATATATCAACAAATCATTTTAAAACTTTATTTGGAAATTTAAAATAGCAGGCTACTGTCTTGGGGTGTCAGGACAGAGGGGAATTGCCTGCATATCCCAGGGAATAATTATTATCCGTGACTCAGAAACATGTCTTGGGCAGGCTCTAAACATTGAGTCTAAAAGAGAGAACAACAGTTCCCCAGACAGCCTGAATTGCTAAGAGCCATAGGCTTCATGGGATTACCTGCCCATCTCACATATGTGTCTTTCATTAAAGTATCAGTGTAGTAGGCACCCTTTCTTCCCTAGTGACAGGATGTACAGGTGACCCGTATAATATTATACAACCACTCCTGGCCATTTCCAAGAGAATCTAAAGGAAGAAAAAAGAGTCAGAGATCAAGTGACCAGACTGACTGCAGCTAGAAAGGGCAGGAAAATAATAGAATTAAGTAGTAGCAGTGTTGTAAGTCTAAGCTTCATAAGTTCCAGAAAAGGGTGGGGTGATAGTTGGGCAGCCAAAGTATAAATAGGGACCACTTGGCTTTCATCAGCAAATGAGTGGGTAAGACCTGAATCAGAAAGCTATGGGAAGTGATGGCCTTCTGCAAATTGCTTAAGATAAAAGGAGGAGCTCTGCATGGATTTGCAAATGTTAGTTAGATAAATAAAAAAGCCAAAATAGTGTTGATAAAAATATAAAACTTTTCTTCTACAATCAAACTCTAAAAATGTGTCATCAAAACACATGACTCTTTTAAACTGCAAAAATGAGCTGGAAATAAATCATTTAGGCAAGGGAAATAGGATTACTGAGTTTAATATAGCTATCAGGAAATTGTTTTTTATTATCTTGAAACCAAATTCTGTGTGACACCAACTTAGACTGAATGAAAATATATCAAATGTGCAATCAAATGAAAATGCTATAGCTTCACAAAATATTCTTATTGGCACTAATCTTTCCCAAACTGCATTTAATCAACTGGAATTATTTTTAAAGAAATAACTTATTGCGGTGAATAGATCTCTTACAAGTTTGAACCACAGGGTTGGGTTGAGAATGTTTCCTCCTGGGCATAGTTGAGGCCTCCATCACCTTTCTTACTTCATGCAGAGCCTACCAATGCGGCCTGCTTATCACTAGTATTCATCTCACACTTCCGTCCATGTTCTCTCTATCCACAGTCCTCACTCTTTTGAGTGAGAGGCTATTATTTCCCAATTTCCTCACCTGACTTCTTTGCCCAAAGCAAAGCACAACCCCTTTACATTTTTGAAGAACTCTCTTAAAATTCCAAAGGCAAGAAGATAAGAAAAATAAGTAAAATAGGAGTTATAATAAACTTTTAAAATCCTAGTAAAGTAATGGTCCCTGGCCTCCATGTAGACGGGAATGGGGCAAGGTGGCTCATTTGAGGCTGCTTTTACCATCTTCCTTACCATTTACTTCCTTCCTTTCCACATCAGATGTTAACCAGTCCAGACTGAAATTTGCACCAGCTCAATGCACTGAGTTGAATTAAGGAATCCCAGTCTCTTCCTATTGTTTTGTTTGTGTTTCACTCCAAGGAAACTTCCTCTGACCTGGGGTAGGCTGCATGTCTCTTATGCCAGCTTTGATACTCTTAACTCCTGCCCTATAGGCTGAGTTCTTAAGTGACAGAGGGCAATTCATTGTTGGCTGGCTAAGATTCCTGCCTTGACTTTTTTTTTTATTAAGACTTTACTTTTAAGAGCAGTTTTAGGTTCACAGCAAAATTGAGGGGAATATAAAAAGATTTCTCATGTATCTCCTGCTCCCACACATGCACAGCCTCTTCCATTATCAACATCCCTCACCAGAGTAGTACATTCGTTGTAATTGATAAACCTACACTGAAACGTCCGTCATAATCACCCAAAGTCCATAGTTTATGTTATGGTTCACTCTTGGTGTGGTACATACTATGGGTCTGGACAAATGTATAATGACATATATCCATCATTATGGTATCATATAGAGTATTTTCAAAGCCCTAAATATCCTCTGTGCTCTGCCTATTCATCCTTTCCCCCACAACCTCTGGTAATCACTCACATTTTACTATCTCCATAGTTTTGCCTTTTCCAGAATGTCATAAAATTGGAATTACACAATATGTAAGCTTTTTAGATTGACATTTTTCACTTAGCAACATGCATTTAAGTTTTTTCCATGTCTTTTCATGGCTTGATAGCTCATTTCTTTTTAGTTTTTGAATAATATTCCATTGTCTGAATGTACCAAAGTTTATTTATCCATTCATCTACTGAAAGATATTTTGGTTGCTTCTAAGTTTTGGTAATTACGAATAAAGCTGTAATAAACATCCTTGTGAAGGTTTTCATGTACACATAAGTTTTCAACTCCTTTGGATAAGTATCAAGGAGTGTGACTGGTGGATCATACGGCAAAGGTAAGTTTAGTTTTATAGGAAACTGCCAAACTGTTTTCCAAAGTAGCTACATTTCGCATTCCCATCAGCACTGAATGAAAGTTCCTGTTGCTCCACATCCTTGCCAGCATTTAATGTTGACCATGTCTGGATTTTGGCCATTCTACTAGGTGTGTAGTAGTATCTCACTGTTTTAATTTGCATTTCCCTGATGACACATGATGTGGAGCATCTTTTCATAGGCTTATTTATCTGTATATCTTCTTTGATATCTTCTTTGATGAGGTATCTGCTAAGGTCTTTGGCCCATTTTTTAATCAGGTTTTTTGTTTTCTTATTGTTGAGTTTTAAGAGTTCTTTGTATATTTTGGATAACGGTCCTTTATCAGACGTGTTTTTTGAAAATATTTTCACCCAGTCTATGGCTTGTATTGTCATTGTATTGTCATTCTTTTGACATCGTCTTGCACAGAGCAGAAGTTTTTAATTTTAATGCATTCCAGCTTATCAATTATTTTTTTCATGATTCTTGCCTTTGGTGTTGTATCTAAAAAATCATTGCCATACCCAAGGTCACCTAGGTTTTCTCCTATGTTATCTTCTAGGAGTTTTATAGTTTTACACATTACATTTAGGTCTGTGATCCATTTTGAGTTAATTTTTGTGAAAGTTGTAAGGTCTGTGTCTAGATTCATCTTTTGGCGTGTGGATGTCCAGTTGTTCCAGCACGGGCATAATTTGTAGAAAAGACTATCTTTCCTTCGTTATATTGCTGTAGTGCCTTTGTCAAATATCAGTTGACTACATTCATGTGGGTCTATTTATGGACTCTCTATTGGGTTCCATTGATTTTCTATTCTTTGGCCAACACCTCAATATCTTGATTAATGTAGCTTTATAGAAAGTCTTGAAGTAAGGTAGTGTCAGTCCTCTAATTTTGTCGTTTTCCTTCAATATTTTGTTGGCTATTCTGGATCTTTTGCCTCTCCATATAAACCATAGAATCAATTTGTCAATATCCATAAAATAATTTGCTGGGATTTTGAGTGGGATTGTATTGAGTCTATAGACCAAGTTGAGAAGAACTAACATCTTGACAATATTGAATCTTTCTATCCGTTAACATAGAATATCTCTCCACTCTCCATTTATTTAGTTCCTCTTTGACTTTATTCATCATTTTGTAGTTTTCCTCATATAGATCTTGTACATATTTTGTTAGATTTATACTTAAGTATTTTATTTGGGGGGATACCAATGTAAATGGTATTTTGTTTTTAATTTCAAATTCCACTTGTTAATTGCTGGCCTTGCCTTGATTTTGAAGTCATCTTCCAGGGTCAATGGACTTCTGAAAATTCTAGCTTCCCAATGGTGCAATGTACTCTAGCCCATTCAGTCTACTCGATTCACTGGCCAGTTATTAAGGTAGGCCTTTTACTCATTTAAGATTTGTTTATTTAACAACTTCGGTCCTTATTGAGAGTTGTTTCTGTGCCAGGCACTCTACTAGGCTTGGAGCACACTATAGTGAACAAAAATACATAGTGCCTATACTGATGGAGCTTAATAAGAAAAGTATATGAAATAATATTACAAATTAAGTACAATGGGAGATAAGAAAAGGATCTTATGAGGGAGAATAACAGGAATCTACTTTAAATTGGGTGGCCAAGAGGAGTTTATCTAAAAAAGTAAGATTTTATCTGAGACATTAAAGACAAGAAAAAGCTATTCTGAAAACGAGTGAGAAGTATAAGCATTAGAGGCAGAATGAACATCTGAAACAGTCCCAAAGAGCGTCAGGGTGACTTCATACACACATAGGTCAGGCTATGTGGTGGCAAAGTGGCTGGGGACACAGCTTATTCCGTGAACAGGTCTTGTCTTGTAAGTCAGGTTTATAAGTCAGTGTTTAGGCTTATCTGATACACAGACTTGATGCCTGATGCCCTCATCCTTGATGTCAGGCTACCGTAGACCTTTGAAAATACCAGTAGCGGGCTTCCACTTCTCTCTGTTTTGAAGTTTGTGCCTTCAGTAGACCTTCTGCTGAGCTTTGTTTCTAAATAGAGAGGCACGTCTAGCCTCAGCTCATTTTCAGAGCAGTTTTCAAGTTCTTCTTGCTCAGGTTGACAGCTGTGCCCCCTCCCCCATAGCCTTCCAGAGGGCTAAATTACAAGGGTCTGTCTAAAGTTTCAGCCAAATATTGGAAAGTATGAGCAATACTTTAAAAAGCAACATTTTTGTTGAGAAAGGAATTTGCATTTTAACTTAAACAAAAAACCTTAGTTTTCATTCCTTTTTGGAGAAAGTCTTTCTTACTGCTATATGCTTATAACACAGTAAGAGATTTAAAAGGACAGTAACCATATCCCATGGATGATGGTTTAAGGATTCAGTTTTAAATATATGCAAATATAATCATCTTCCTCCAGATTATGAAAGTAAATCATAATAAAAATTTTGAGTGTCACAAAATAAAACTTCAAAGTGACAGATAAGCTTAGAAAAGAAAAAGGGTAGAATGGGTGGTGAATGCAATTAGAGTTGCTGATTCAATTTAAAAGTGGACAGTAACAAAAGGTTTAAACAATGAGTAGGCACAATGGGGTATTTTTCTAATTTTTGCTTGTTTGTGAAAACTCCAAAGAATATGTCAAATATACAGTAGAGACAATTTTAACTTAGAAACATAATTAATGAAGGTGTTTTTATAAACTTATTCTAGAAGTACAAGTGAGTTTCATATCTGGAACCATCAGTAGCTTACTTAAAAATCCTATTAATGGTGATGTCAGTAAAGCTGGCATATTTGCAATTAGGAATGACCTGTCTCAACATGGAAGCATAAATTCTTGCATTTCATGTTTAGGAGTAGTAATTGTGCTATTTCCTCATGCCTAAATGGTGGCGAATATACCGATGCTGTCACAACACAGAATAGAGCCCTAGGGAAATTATTGATTAATTAACTTTTCCAGTTTATTTAGAAATACCAGTTTTGTTTCCAAAAGAGAACTAGATTAAGTACGTTTACTAAATCTCTGAAATTAAAGAAGTACAACTTATAAAATATCTACTGTTGTGTACACGTTTATTTTAAAAAGAAATTCTCATTCTTGAAATATTTATTCCCTACAAAATTGAACTAAGAATGGATCTTTTCCAAATTAAGTAGGATTTGTTTTTAAAAAAAACAAATGTTTTAAAATCTCATCAAGACTATAAAGATCTTTTAAATTGGTTAACAATATAAAAGTTATACCTGAGGAATAGAGTGATAGGCATCCCATGGGTTAGTAGGGCAGGGAGATGATATTTCTGTCAGAATCAGAAAATTTTCTAGATATGCCAGGCTAGGTAGCCACCTCCTACATGCATTAAAGCTGCATATGACTGTATGTTTTTCTCCTATTTGTTGTCCTGGGAGATCCAGCCTTGAAACTGGAACCCTTGCCTTGGAGTTGAAAAACTCTTTGAGTATCTCAAGTGCTGGTGCTAACCCTGAATTACAGTGGAGGTGACTCCTATATCTCCATGCAGTTTCCTCTCAGCTCTACCACTATCTTGGGTTGCTTTCTCTTCTGGTTTTCATTTGTTTCCCTCGACGTGCACACACACACACCATCCTTTTAAATTCTTCTTAATCCCGAAGGCCTAGACAGAAAATGGAAATATGGAGCAAATTACCCAAATAAGCGTTTGGTTGGAAAAGCAAGCCACACCCTATATGCTGCAGAGTCCTACCCATTGTCTGTTTCCAGACTAAAAGACCAAGTCTTGGCAGTACCAGAGCCTGGCTTTGCCTTTATTGCAGCCACGAAAAAAGTGGATATTCACATTTAACCTTTCTGGACCCTAAATTCTGGTCGCAGTTTTACAACCAAACTGGCTCATCTGTCATGCAATCATCTCTGACCTCAGCACTTCTCAGCCTTCTCACTTCCCTCCACACCAACTTGATTTACCAATTATCTCATCCTCATGCAAGCACTGAGTCACAGCTTCTCACATTTAACAGCCTAACACATAATTTGGGAAGCTAGAAATAATTATGACAACTCTAGAGGCAAGGTTTTGGAATTTATACAATTTTAGGTAGCTTGTAACAAGTCCATAAAATTTGAGAGTGCCTATTCTGAGGTTGAATCAGCAAAAATGTATGCCTCTTAGCAATGATATCTTAATTCCAGACCTGTAATATTTGATATCATTACAATTAAAATGACTTCCAATGCTATAAATTTCAAGTGCTTATAATGAAAATTACTTAATTTCATCAATTAGAGAATCTCTTGCCACACTTTTTTGGTTTTTTTAAGGGAAAAGGTAAATATTTGTGCAATCTCCAGGATAGCATTCTACACTAGGTTGCTCCGGAGCCAGATTGTCGTGTGTGAATCCTCACTACACCATTTATTAGCTGAGTAACCTTTTATCAAATCTCTACATTCTTTGGATTCTTCATCTGTAAAAAGGAATAAGAGCATTCACAATACAAGTTTTCTAGTGAGTTAAGTGAGTTAATATCTACAGAGAACTTAGAAGAATACTTGGCTCATACCATACATTCAACAAATGCTAGGTATGAGTGTCAGTGTTTGGAAACAGACACAGACAATACTGTATTTCAGCTCTTGAAATGACACAATAGTGCAAGAAAGTGGTAAATGAAAGGTATTGTGTAACTATTATCAGCAAGAATAAGTTAAAGGTAGGAATCAGGAACTTCAGAGTTTAGAAAATAATTCATATAAATTTCTAATCAATGGATATAGCTTAAATATACAGTATGGGATTTAATAATGACAGGCATGTTTTTGTTGAGGAAGGCAGCATTTTGCAAATATCTGAATTTAATTTCCCTGCATGTAAGACATTCTGACTTGCGTATTATCTTCCCATTGGAAGGGAAGCTGCTGTGTTTTCTGTCCAAAGCATGTCCATTTCTTCAACAATAAATAGGAGCTGGTGATATTGGCATCACCCCTTTTCACCCTGCCTTACCCTGTCTTCTCCCCCTAAATTGAGCTTCCACAGCAAAGTACAAGCTCTGCTTGAGCAGAAAGTCTCTCACATTTTGGACTCAGATCTTTTTGTACTCTTAGAAATCATCGGAGACTCCAAAGAACTTTTGTTAATATGGATTATCTCTATTGATATTTACCATAATCTAAATTAAAAATATGTATTTATTCATTTATTTAAAGATAACCGTAAGAAGCCCATTATGTGTTACTATAAATGGCATATTTTTCTTAAATAGCTGTATTTTTAAAACCAAAAAAATTTTAATGAGAAAGTGTTATTTTATATTTTTACCAATCTCTTAAATGTCTAGCTAACAGAAAAAAAGAAAGCTAGATCTCATATCTCCTTAGCATTTACTCAATTACAACATCACTAGTTATATAGCCTCTGGAAAACTCCACAGTACACTTGTGATGAACATGAAAAGGGCAAATAATATATTAGTCTGATCATGAAAATTATTTTCAATTCTCAGTTCCCCTGAAAGTATTTTAGGGACTTCCAAGGTTCCCGAACTCCACTCTAAAAACCATTGTCCTTGAGAATTCATTTGTTATCTACCAAGTATTTACTATGCAGTGCTGTACACTGTGGGGTGTACAAGAAAAATGAGATATTCAAAACCTCTTCAAAGTACTTATCTCCTTGCTAAGGAGATTCTCAAAATATACATATTCAAAAACAACTAACATTTTAAGACAGTTCTTCTTCCTTCCTGTTCTGTAACATGCTAAAGAAGTTTTTATACATTATCTCCTTAAATGAGATTATATACCATAAAATTAGGGGTAAACTCATAATAGTTCAAAGGAGAAAAAGATCACTGTGGCCTGAGAAGACTTCAAGAATGGAAAAGGAACTTGAATTGGGCCCAGAATAATCAGGAAGACATAAATGGGAATTAAATATCAGGAAGGGGATTTCGAACAGCATGGCATAGATGGTGTATTCAGGGTACTTTCAAGAGAACCAAATGATTGGAGAGGAAAACACATATATAGAGAGGAAAAGTAAAAGATAAGATTAGACTGGGACTTAATCGTGGAAAGATTTTAATTTTACAGTGAGGATGTGGGGGTTTCCTTATGTAAGTCAAGGGAATCACAAATGCTTTTGAGTAATGGAGTAACATGAAAAATGTATGGTTTAGATAGGAAAGAGAGAGAATTGGAAAGTGGGAGAACAAGTTAGGATGGGATGGAATAACGTAGGCACTGTTCAACTGTCATAGCACGTTTTAAGAAATTTTAGATTTCATGGAATAAAGCTAGATGATATATTCCACTGTTTACTCACCCCACTTTGCCTGTATCACTGACCAAGCCCTCTAATTGTACAAAATGGAGAAAGATTGGTAAGTTTGTATCACAAATATCCACATAAATTCTGAATGGCAACAATTTTGCAAAATCCATATACTGCCTTATAATTCCCAGGGTTTCACTGTTGTCCAAAAACCCCATGACAAGTTATAACTTTAGTCCCTGCCACAAAATGTCTCTCTCTGAGAGGGACCAGCCAGTCTTTTGGGGGCTTGCAATGTGATTGGCTACAATTGGCACCATCTGCTATTTTCTAGGGCATGCTCTCATCAAGGACAATTTATCTGACCATTATGGTTTCCATGCCAGCCAATACGTTTTGAATCCAAGGAACAAGTGGGGAATGGGAAATTAATTTTAGCAGTTGTCACTTTGTTCTAAGTTCTGTGATCTTTTCAAGAACAACATTTTTATTATTGTTATTATTACCATAGCTATCATTTATCGAGTGCTTACTATGGGTCAGCTATTTTCCTAAGCAAAGGGAACCAGAACTACGTTTTTTTCTTTTAAAATGCTTTTCCAGACATTCAGCCTAGTAAGTTTTTTTATATCCCATTATCTGTAACTGAACACATGCCATTCTTAACTGCAAGAGAATCTAGGAGAGTGAATCTTCTAGTCTTTCAGACTTTCTAGTAGGGGAAATCAGGGAAAAGGTGGTTGTGAAGGGCTTTGGTGCTATCAATCACAGAGTTTGTCATAGTACCCAAGGCAGGGCAGCATTTTGGATTTCATGGGTCTTAGGTAATTTTGCTTTTGTGAGTCTCTTTTTCTATTATATGTTTATACAAATATAAATATGTATGTAAATATGCACATATATACAAAATTATATTTTGTGACTACATTGGTGTAAAAATAAATGTATTAATATTGTATATAAAATAATTTCTTCAACCTAAAAAAATCTCCCCTGATATTAAAACAAATTTAATTTTTTGAGGGCTCCTGAAAGTATTCTCAGTCATAAAGCCACTGTACCTGATGTAGCTTGTACGTTTATGTCCCCTACTCTCCAAGCCCTTCCTCCCTCTCCTCTCCTATTAACTCCACTGCTTACATTGACCCTAAATTCCTGCTTTCCCCTGGCACAGATATTTTACTCCCAACTGTGTACTTGATTTCCAGTTTTGTTCTGGGAACAATGCAATCCTGTCTAAAAGGAACCCGAGCTCAACAATCAGGAGTTTTGCTCCTTGTCTCGTTCACTTCAATACCAGCCCCATTTCTGGTAATTAGGATTCTTTCTTATTCCTTAGAAAAACTGTTGATCGTGGGCCCAGTTATGATTACTGGATGATTTTTTTGTTCCAAAGAACCATATTCAGTCTTTCCAGACTGGAACCCGCTTTGCTTCTTCTGCTCCCTCTCTGTTAATAAACTTGACCCTCCTGCCCCTGGGGCCAGCAATCTCTGCTGATAGTCTTCCATCATTCTCATACCTGCCTGACCAGCTCTCCAGACATTGCCTGATTCCAGACACATCTGCCTATGCACTTGTTTGAGAAAGTGGTGAATAAGATAGGATTCTTGGTTGCATTTGGCTTAAATTTAAAAAGAGAATTTATCGGCTCAAGTGGAAGAATGGATTTGACATTTGTTTAGCTAGCGCCAGGGACTTAAAGGATTTCATCCTTTCATTTCCTTTTGATCCTTGGCTCTGTCTTGAGTGTGGATAAGATGGATTCACAAAGGAATATCTAGGAGATGCTGTTATCTGTAGAAAGGACTCTCATTAAGCGAACGAACAAGCCTAAAAGTAGATGTCTGTTCAGTTATTTCTTCTTTTCTCACTTTTTACCTGGTTACCCACCTATTGCCTAACAGTGAGTTCTCTGGATACTGTATTCTACCGAACTGATTCAGTTTCCTTTAATAACTTGCAGTGCAATCTACCTGTAGAATTTTCTTTGCCCTAGGGGAGCTGGTCCTATCCCCTTCAATTCTCTACAATGTTATAGTGAATCTTACTCTAGTTTTATGATGAAAAAGAATACCTGTAAATCTCCCTAATGTTAATCACTGAAGAAATTATCTTCAAGAATGCCACATATTTATGGCATAATTCAGCATGCTGGTTCTGGTCAACAACCAATTAGAAATTACAAGCATTCACTATGAATAAAAGAGATCAGTGTGAAAATCAGATAGCAAGCACACTGTGGGAAAGACGAAGATTGTCTCTGGCACCAAACATCAGAGTCCATGCAGGACGGCAGCAAGTAGGCACAATTTCTGGAACTTCTAGAGCTGAGTTGTAAAGGAGGTTGGAGGTTTATGCCCATGACCTAGGTGATGACATTTTTGCAATAAGTAGAATAACAAAAATTAAACTGCAAGCTTACATTTAATATATTGGTAGAAAGTTATACTGCTATTCTATGGAAAATTTTCATACCTTATTATTATTTTTTATAGAATACATTGGGTTTACTTTTTATCCTGCAACTAAATCTAGGATTTATGACTCGAGAGTCAGACCAATGGTTTTATTTGCCTATAGGCCATGCCCCCCACTTCCAAGGTCCACAGAAGAATTCACCAAGCTGTTCCAGATATAGCCTCACCAAAGGGAGCGGGAGCCACAGTCTTGTTCCCTCAGAGGACTTATAGGTCAAAAATAAGTAACAGATCAGCCCCAGTTGTATACATATTGCACAGAAACGTACTTTAAAAGATTGAAATAAAATGGGTAATATGAGTGCCTATGCAAAGGAAAACCTCCCTTTGCACATGTAGCTACTCTCTCACGCCTCATCAGACAGAAAGAAGCACAAAGGAAGTAAAACCAAGTAAAGCACTAAGACATCAATTCAACCTCCGTATTTTCAAATCAGACAAAGCCCTGAAGACGACAATTGAGGAAAAGCTAACAACAGATGCCTTAAATAACAATTCCAATAGTTTTATTTCCATCTTTAAGAGAGAGTTAATACTTTCCATCCTTAGCAAAGGATTAAAATTAGGAAATGTAATAATCCTATTGCTAGATTATACTACTTGATTGTATATTGTGTATTCAAGCTCATGGCCCAAACTTGTCATGAATTTGAGTTTCATTCACCCAAAAATAGGTCCATTAAATGTACGGATTTTTGAAGATATGAGGAGACTCAGAGCTAACATTAATGAATATCTATTTATAAAACATTTGTAACTGTTTTGGTACTTTGGGACAACTAAAAGTCAAAATATTCAAGAACTTAAGAACATCAACAATCTAAAATTTTCATAAAAATTTGAAATACATAGCTTAAATTTAAAACTAACATGTAATTTTATTCATGATTCATCTGGTTATGGGTGGAAGATGAATCATGGTCAAAGATTATGGCATTTTTGGAGGTTTGCTGTAGACAATCAAAGAAATATTTCTTGGGCTCTGTCTGGGAGCCCAAGTTACAAATTAAAAATGCTTTCCATATTTTCTAAGTCCTTTTTCTTCTTTATTGTCTTCCCATCACAGCCAAAGCTTTCACAAGGAGAGGGGCTAGTCTAGGACTTACATTTTAGACAAGTGACTTACATATATTATCTCTAATCTTTACAACAACCCTACAAGGTAGCTCTGTGTTATTCCAGTTTTACTGATGAGGTGACTGAGGCTCAGAGAGGATAAATACCTAGCCCTAGGTTAACACAGTTACTAAGTGGCAGAAGCAAGTTGAACTCCAAGTTCAAGTCTACGTGCTTAACCATCCTCTTACGGTGCCTCATTACGGCCTTGGATCCACCCATCTCTGAAAGTTGTTCATCAGATTTGAGAATTAATGAGCAAGATCTTAAGTGAATGTCATACAATACAAGTCTATTTTGATAGGAGGATAAAGTAAAAAGGGTGAGGTCCTGACTCTAAAGAAAAGAAGCATTCCAGGGGTCTTGTTTTGTTCTCGGCATCTGGCTTCTGCAATCCTTGAATTCTTAGGGAGAAAAATAGAGGGAAAGGGGATGAAAAGGCTAGAGATGGGGATAAAAAAATGTGAAAGAGAATGGTGGAGGGAATGGTGATGATATCTTCACCTCCTTAATGTTTTTCTTTTCATTTCTTCACTGCTTCATTAAACAAACAAACACTTATTATGTTCATACCATGTTCCAAGCACCCAACTCCAAAAAAACAATCTAGTAAGAGAGACAGACCTATAAACAAATACTTGTAATATGGTGATAAATTACATACACGTATAAAACTCAAATATATAAAAATAAGAAGACTATATTTGACACAGTGAGAGTTCAAAGAAGCAAGTGGCTAGATCTTCTTAGGCAGTTAGGGAAACTTCTAACAACCGATGATATAAAGGGAAAGTTGAAATGAAGCTGCACAGAGTTAAAGAAACATGAGCCAGTATGGTGTATCTGGAAACTATAAACTGTTCAGTATATCTAGATTGCAAAATAAGTTTGGCCTGGTAGCAAGAAATGAATTTGGAGATCATGGAAGATCTTGAGTGTCCCTAAAATGACTTTAGACTTTGTCCTGTAGACACTGAGAATCTGTTGAATGGTTTTAAGAAGTGGCATAATATGATATACTTTGCACAGTGAAAGTCATTCTAACGTAAGAAGAATTTCAGGGAAGGAGATCAATTCCTGATAATGGTAGTAAGAGATGATAAGAGACTGTGTTAAAACAATACAACATGGGAGTACAACATGGTATGGTCAAATATGTCAACGAGATGAAAGAGAATTGAAAAGAGAGAGATTGGATATTGAGAGTGAGGTAAATTTAAAAGTCTAGGATAGCTTCTAAAATTTGGGATTTGAAGCCTATGGGGACAGTGAGGGCTTTTACCATTATAGAAAGCTCACCTTTCCAGTTCTGGACAAATACAATAAATTGTTAATTGGAAGCAAATACAATCAATCCTAATTCTCCTTTAAATTTTGGGTCAGGCGTGCACAAGTCAAAGAAAACAGAAAGAATGATAAATTAATATTGATAATGAGATTCACTTTATAATACTCAAAACCCCATTTTATAGCAAGGACAAGACTTATACATCCTATACTCATCTTTATCCTAGGGATAATAATAACAGACATCTTACATTGCTCTGAAGATTAGCCATGTTAGTATATAATTAAATGCTTGGAATACTATAAAGTGTACTATGAAAAATCACTTATCGTTAGTATATCATGATGTGAGATAATATCTGGAACGTTAGTGAAGGGAAGAACATTCACCCGTTGACTTTCAATTTGCAGTAAATGTGGTGACTGAGACTGAGGCACTGGAATGTAAGTTCCATGAAGAGATAGACACTTTGTCTATCTTACTTATCAATGTATCCAAGACACTGCCAGGTATGTAGTAGATGCTCCATTCATTTGCTAAAACAAATGCATGCAAATCCCTACAAGAGATACACACATTGTGGCTTCCTAGCATTCTTGTTGTTCTATGTTTTCCTTGATTCAATGTTGGACATAAAAATCTCAGAAAGTCTAGCCTCAAGAATATAATTTTATAAACTTCTTATTATCATATTAACTAAACAAATGTTCACACTGAAAATGCATAAATTATGTCCAGTAAATTTTGAAAATATTTTAGAATAAAGAGTGAAGAAAATATGTCCAATCAATATTTAATCTATGTAAAAACAATTAAAAGAAAAACCTCTATAAACAAAACTCATGCCAAATTGAGAACAGATTTGTTGTAGTGGGAAGTATAACATGACGTACCAAATAGATTTTGTACATTGCACCATATTTTTGCAAAATAATTCAGACAAAACTGTTGGTTGCAATTGTACTTTCATGATATGTGGATGACTTCCAGTCCTCTAGCCAGGACTTGAACCCAATTCATCCAACACTAAATAACAACATCTTCATATAACCTCAACTTTAATTCCTCATCTTTAATGCCCAAAATGCTGTTAATCAATAACGAGGGTTTCTTATCTCCCCAAATTCTGTGGCCATAAAGGGAATTCAGCTTCATATGAGGACACGGCTGTGGCATGGGCCAATAAACATAAGTACGATGCTCATATGCAAGGACCGTTTTATTCTCCTCTGTATCCCTTGTGCTTAGTGCAGGATTTGGAACTTACATATGTTCAATATATGAATGAAGACTAAATGAGGCAGGAATAAATGAAGTAACTCCCAGGCAATGATTGTTAATGGTGGCTAGACAATTGGATCCAAAGCTATTGAGACACTCTATAATATCTGAATTAGGCTGACAACATCTGATCCTACATCTGATCCTACTTACCAATCTTAATATCGTGAAAGGAGAGACAACCAGAGTACAGGCCTCTTGATATGATACAAAAGAAAGCACATAACAATTCCCTTGAAGTATTTAGTCAAAAATTCAACCTGAGTCTGCTCACTCCTCTAGGTCTTCCTATAAGTTTACAAATATATGAGGACAGAGGAATGAGTCAAATGGCAACAGGCGAGTTTCTTCAACAAACAAGTTGTAAGGAAAATACAGGGGAAAGATAATCTCTGGATTAAAATATGAGACGCAGGAGGAAAACAGTACACAAAACTGAGAAGATTGAGGATAATTAAACACTGGACAACATTAAGGAACTATTGTTATTTTTAAGTTAAATAATATTTTGCTATGTTAAAAATAAGTGAAACAGAATCCCTTGTATTTTAGAGACTCATACTGAAGTATTTGCAAATACAATTATATGCAGTCTTGAATTTGCTTTAAAGTAATGCAATGAGGCAGAAGAAGTGAGTGGGGGTACAGGAGAAACAAGTTCAGCTATGTGTTAATAATTATTGAAGTTGTTTGATAATTATATGGAAATGCTTTATGCTTTTCTTTCTACTTTAAAAATTTGATAATTTTTTAAATATGATTCAATAAATGTCAAACTCCAGGCACTTTATCTAGCATAGAGTAAGCACTTAATGAATGTTAGCTAATAAAATCCCACCCCCCCAAAAGAAGGCACTGTGTGAGGGGCATTCCCATGGATCAGTTCGCTTTGTGTGTGTGTGTGTGTGTGTGTGTGTGTGTATAGTATACGTTAATTTTTTGAAGTTTACATTTCTCCTCTGGTAATGGCAAAATAATTTGTCAGACTAACCCTCCCACTGATAATTAATATAAACAACTCTGCAAAATATTTAAAAATAAAAGTTTGAATGCACTAAAGGAAAAACAAAGAAAGTATATACTGGAGGGGGTGCACTCCTTGAAAGAAGGGAAGCAAATTAGGAGAGGACCACATTTAACCACTGTTCCCCTGAGGGGTCCTCCCAGTTTGCCGTGGAGTCCCGTGGAATAGAGCGCAGACAGGAAGCAGCAACCCTGATAGGCTAAGAAGAAATAGTTGGGCTCTCAGGAAAATCCTAGAATGGAGAAAGCCACAGAGGCAGAGAACGAAATCTGCATAAAAATTCTCTTCAAATTATTGGCTGACTGCTGAGCTGCATATGTATAAGATGTGACTCAGAACCTAAAAGAAAGCAACAGCTAGAAGGCAGTATTTTATCAGCCACCCAGTTCTGGGAACACTTGGTTTGGTTTTTAAGTCCTATCAAGTTAGTGGGGCTTGGTAAAGACCTCAGGCTTTCCATTAAAACCCCCAGAAGGGCCACACCCTAGGAATAAGGCCAGGACTAAGGACTATGCCCTAGGACTAAGGACAAAACCAAAAGAAGCCCACACTAACACCAGCCTAAAACCAGTCATCCACAGGTCAAGATGATTAGTCAACAATTTAACTGCTCAGCAGAACAAAACTCGACACCTGTAGAGAAAGATAGCGAAATCCAGAGTCTCTAACATAATATCCAATATCCAATATAAAATCATAATATCCAATATACAGTCAAATAATGCTAGACATGCAAAGAAGCAGGAAAATCTGACTCATAATCATGAAAAAAGGAATGTCAATAAAAGCCACCCCATAAATGGCCCAGCTGTTTGAATCAGCAGGCAAGAACTTTAAAACATCCATTACAAATACAGTCATGCACCACATAACAATGTTTCAGTCAATGACAGACCACATATACAACAGTGACCCCATAAGATTATAATGGAGCTGAAAAATTCCTATCACCCAGCCATGTTGTAGCTTCATAAGGTCATAGCGCAGTGCATTACTCAGGTGTTTACGGTGATTCTGGTGTAAACAAACCTACTGCTCTGCCAGTTGTATAAAATATAGCACATATAATTATGCACAGTACATAATACTTGATAATGATAATAAATGACTATGTTACTGGTTTATGAATTTACTATACGATACTTTTTATTATTATTTTAGAGTTCACTCTTTCTACTTATAAAAAAAAACAATTTAATGTAAAACAGTATGCCATGCTATGCTAGCAGCCTCATACGTTTCATGCTTACTGCATCTCTTGATTACATCGTTTTCTTTTGTGCTTGGTTTAATCTCAAGTTGTTTTGTTCATCATGGCCCATAAGCGTACAAAATCCACTGCTGATGTTGCCAATAAGAGGACACTTCTAGTGACTGACCTGGAAACAAAATTAAAAGTGATTAAGGACTGCAACGGTGGAAAATCAGTGATGGTTATTGCTCACCAACCAGGCATGTCCCATTCCACCAGAGCTAAGATCTTGAAGAAAAAGAACAAAGTGACAGAAGCTGTTAAAAGATCTGCTTCATCGAAGACAATGAAACCAACAAAAATTCAAGAAGGGCCTCTATCAGATGTCAAGAAACTTCTAATGACCTGGATTGAAGACAGGACACAGAAGCACATCCCTCTCTGCACCATGGCAATCAAGGCCAAAGTAAAAAGTTTGTTTGCAATGTTGAAAAAGTAAGGCTGGACCCAACTACGGTGTTGAATTTACTGCTAGCTCTGGGTGGTTTAAAGAATTCGAGAATCGTTGTTGATTACATTATGTGAAAGTGAGTGGTGAGTCTGCACGTGCTGATATGAAGGAGCTGAAGAATTTTTGGAAATTGTAGATAAGCTGATTATGGAGGAGAATTACTTGCCAGAGCAAATATTCAATATGGATGAATTCTTCCTATTCTGGAAACAAATGCTCTAAAGGACTTTCACCCATAAGGAGGCCAAGTCAATGCCAGGCTTTAAGGCTTTTAAGGACAGGATAACAGTCTTGCTTGGGGGCAATGCTGCAGACTACAAATTGAGACCATTTGTGATCTGGCACAGTGAGAATCTCATAGCCTTCAAGCATATCAATAAGCACACACTGCCAGTGTACTACAGGAACAATACGAAGTCCAGAATGACCCAGCTCCTCCTCCAAGATGTCCTCCTGAATTGCTTTGCCAGCAAAATGGAGAAGCAGTGTTTGGAGAATAACATACCTTTCAAGATTTTGCTTATTATTGATAATGCTCCTGGACATCTTCCTTTTATTGGTGATCTTCATCCCAATATCAAAGTGGTATTTCTCCCTCCAAACACTACCTCTTTGATCCAATCAATGGATCAAGGAGTTACAGCAGCTGTTAAAGCCTGCTACCTGAAAAGGACCTTTGCTTAGGCTATTACTGCAGTTGAGGAAGACACTGATGTAATTCTTGAGGAATTACCACATCTAATACTGCATCAAGAACCTTGCTTGGGCTTGGAGTGATGTTGCCAAAGAGTGCATGAACGGCATCTGGAAAAAGATGTTCAAGAGGGTCATCCACGACTTCAAAGGATTTGCCAAGGATGAGGAAGTGGCAAAATCAACAAGGCTGTCATTGAGATGGCAAACAGCTTTAACAGAGTGTGGATGAGGATAACATTAAGGAGCTCCTAGAGGTGGTTCCTGAGGAATTATCTGATGAGAAGTTGTTGCAACTGGAACAAGAATGCATAGCTGAAAAAGAGGCAAGAGAAAAGGAGACTGCACAAGAAGAAAAAGAAGAACTCTCAAGAAAATTCACAATGAAGGGTTTAGCAGAAGCTTTCATAGATCTCAACAAGCTCCTTAAAACGTTCGAAAACATGGACCCCAACACTGACAGGTTTTCATTAACAGAGAGGAACGTTTATGGTGCATTATCTGCTTATAAGCAAATCTATAATGAAAAAAAAGAAACAAACCAAGCAAACCACCAGGGACACACTTCTGAAAAGAGTGACACCTCCTCAAGAAAAGCCTCAGGCAGGTCCTTCTGGCAGTATTCCAGAAGAAGGCGTTGTTATCATATGAGATGGCAGCTCTATGCGTGTCATTGCCCTTGAAGACCTTCCAGTGGGACAAGATGTGGAGGTGGATGACAGTGATGTTGATGATCCTGATCCTATGTAGGCCTAGGCTAATGTGTGTGCTTGTGTCTTAGTTTTTAACAAAAAAATTTAAAAATTAAAAGTTTTAAAAAATAGGAAAAAGCTTATAGCATAAGCACATAAAGAAAATATTTTTGTACAGCTCTACAATGTGTTTGTGTTTTAAGCTGTGTTATTACAAAAGAGTCAAAAAGGTAGAAAAACAAAAAAGTTCATAAAGTAAAAAAGTTACAGTAAACTAAGGTTAATTTATTATTGAAGAAAGAAAAATATTTTTTTATAAATTTAGTGTAGCTTAGGTGTACAGTGTTTACAAAGTCTACAGTAGTGTTCAATAAAGTCCTAGGCCTTCACATTCACTCACTGCCTCACCAAGAGCAGCTTCCAGTCCTGCAAGCTGTATTCATGGTAAGTGCCTTATACAGGTGTACCATTTTTTATCTTTTATACCAGATTTTTACTGTACATTTTCTATATTTAGACATGTATAGATACACAAATACTTACCATTGTGTTACAATTGCCTACAGTATTCAGTACAGTAACATGCTGTACAGGTTTGTAGCCTGGGAGCTATAAGCCATACCATATAGCCTAGGTGTGTAGTAGGCTATACCATCTTGGTTTGTGTACATACACTATGATGTTCACACAACATCGAAATCACCTAATGATGCATTTCTCAAAAAGTATCCCTACTGTTAAGCAATGCATGAGTGTATGTTAAAGGATTTGTAGGAAAAGATGACAGGAATCTTGACAGAAAAATGGAAAGTATGAAAAAATTAAAAATTTACTGTAAAAAGGATTGTTTAACTTAATCGACCAGTAAATAAACATATAGCACAGTTCATCTGAGTGGCCATGTGTGGCAGCACATGCGCAGTAGGGTTGGAGAGAGAAGTTGTATTGCTGTTCCTCAGGTAAAGCAGCTTTTATTTTCTCCTCTCTTCCTGCCTGGCAAGCCTGGCCTTGAATAGGACTCTACTCTGGGCCAGCTAGATAATAGCTGATGGGTTCCAGACCCACAGCACTATCAAATTATAACAATAGATCCTTGCATCTTTATACCACTTTATATTTAGCAAAGGCTATCACATGCATCTTCTCAATGTTCCCACAGAGTCAGCTATGACATGAGTGCTGTGGTCTCTTTATGACATAACTATGTCCCTCAGATAAGAAGGTTTCAGAAAGATGTTCATGTCTTCAGTATCCTAAAAAGATTGGTAGACAATTAATTGGTAAAAAGCCCAAACTTCATTAGAAAGAATGGCGTTAGCTCTGAGCTCAGGGACTCGGATCATATGGGGGTACCAGGTGATCTATTTACTTTGCAATTATCCAAGAGTGCATGGCTAAAGGTAATTGACAACCCCCCAGGCACTAGATGATGATTTAGTTCACAGTTTCAACTTTAGAATCCAGCCTATGCCCAGCTCTGATCTCAGAAATCAGTGAAAGAATAAATCATTATAAACTAATCTACAAAGCCCCACATATCTGAATCTGAATTCTACCATCTTCCAGAATTTCTAAGACTGTCTTAAAGACCATTAGAAATCATTAAATACTTTTTATCAAGCCAGTCTTTGAAGTTCAATGTTTTATTTGAAAAGAATAACATACAGTTCACAAGATAACATGCGTCATGATGCCTTGTCATTATGAGATAGGAGGGCATTCTGAGTTTCTGATAATAGTGATAGCAGGTGAGGAGAAAGGCAGAAAGTCACATAGCCGGATCAAGAAGATCAGGTTCAATCCAGAGGCAACCGAAGTTAAATGTTCTCCTCCAAATGGCACTTAAATTCCTCACTGAAAGACGCATTTAGACCCCTTTATGATAGGACAATCCATTGAAAAGTTAAGTTTGAGTCTATGTTAAAATTAACAAAACAGTTTCTATGGTGCAAAAAAATGTATATTATGATTTCCCATAAACCATATGAAAAAACAGCACATTTTCTTTATGACCTCCTTATCAAGGGAAAGAGTTATATTTCTAGGATGCTTATAGAAATGTGATATATGAACATCCTGAGGATATCTGCATGTAATTTATTAAAATATATTTTCTCCAAGTTGTCATTTGAAAAGATATTAAAAAAAGTGATTAACCATTTCCTCATAGGCCATATTCCAACTTAAAAATCCAATTTCAATATTCAAGCTCACAGAGTAAATCTTATATCCTTAGGGTAAATGTTGATGAAATCTGAGAAAACCTACTAAAATTTTATACAACCTCATAGCAGATTTACTGTATTAAAACGAAGCATATAAATTCATCAAGAATTTGCCATCTTTTTAAAAAAATTCATTCATTCAAAACTTAATAATGCAAAGCTCTGCTTAATGCTGGCCTGATGTATAGAAACACACAATTTATTGCTATGTTTATACAATGCCATATAAATTATTAATTTAATTTCTAAAGATTAATCAGACGATAATATTGATTGACTCCCCTGTCTTATATTTAGGATAAGATTCCATTCCTCTACCCTAATTAGTGTGAGCCTTACTGGAGAGCTCTAAATTGAGTTATTTCCTGAAACAAAGAAAAGGCCAGAAAATCATTTCCCCCGAGCTTCTAGGGAGGGTACTGGCCCTTCAGGATGAATCTTGTGGTAGCCATAAATTCAATGTACACTTAGGTCTAGGAGTTGCAAGCAACTTCTCAAGTTACTCAAGTAAGAGCAGGCATTCTTTCTTGGTCAAAACTACTGCCGTTGGAAACCCATTATGTCTACTGCTTAACTGACCATTTTCAGCCAACTCTTCTGTCTGCCCTGCAAACTTCCAAACCAGTCTGCAGGCAAGTTGACAATATTTTTAAGTCCATGAACAGAAACTTTATCAAGTAATTTCAGGGTAGCAACAATTAACTGAATCAGTTTCCAAAACGAATGTCAGAAAAGCACTATTTTCTGAAACAAAGAAGTGATTTACAATACATAAGAAGAGTAAAATAGTTTCTTTTGTTTTCTTTGTTCCAAGTCTCAATGCAGAAGTCTAGCATTTCTGAGTTTTCCCCTTTACACTCCAGTATTAAAAAATGTATGCCATGACAGCTGATGTTTTCATAGTAGGGAGGGCTCAAAGGAATTACAACTGAGAAAAATAATGTGCAATAAAAACCACATTAAAGAATGACAAGAAAAAGCTTTGCCCGAGAAAGATTCTATTCTTTTGTGTGACATTTGTAACTGGCTAGATATAGTTTATTTGTTCTCTTTGTAATGGGACCAGATGTCACTCAGACTGTATCTTTTGTTCCACACGCAGTACACAGATAGAAATGAAATGAGGTTTGTCTGCCCCAGGCTGGACAAAGAATGACTGTGTAAGAGGTAAGGCAGGATCTACATAAAGTAATGACCACAGATTTATTGATCATGTCCCCTTTGGGTCTGTGTTGTTTTCAAAGAGGAAGATATAAAATTAGGAAGGGGGGAGGCGCGAGGAGCAGCTGTAAGATCTAGAAATGGCTGGTCTTAGTTGCATTAAGTCATGGTTAGAGGATTAAGTCTAAGAAGTGATAAGCCACAGGTCAGGCAGACAACAGAAGATAAGAAAGTATGATGAATGAAGGGTTACTTGGCCCTGGAAATTTGAGAAATATTTAGAAGCTTGCAACATTTCCCCACATCTTCTAGAAAATTGAAATTCAAACAAGTAGGCAGGGCCGGCCCCGTGGCTTAGCGGTTAAGTGCGTGCGCTCCGATGCTGGCAGCCCGGGTTCGGATCCCAGGCTCGGATCCCAGGCTTGCACCGACGCACAGCTTCTCTGGCCATGCTGAGGCTGCGTCCCACATAGAGCAACTAGAAGGATGTGCAACTATGACATACAACTATCTACTGGGGCTTTGGGGGGAAAATAAATAAATAAAAATTAAAAAAAAAAATTTAAAAAGAATAAAGTTGTTAAAAAAAAAAAGGAATAGGCAATAGTTGGTAGCAAAATAATGATAATCATACCTAACGCGTGAGTAGCTCTACACACATTTAATGTCATTTTAATCCTTATGAATCTGTCAGTATTAGTTCCCAAACCATAAAGATGAGGAAGCTGGAGCTCAGAGATCAAATGATGGCCCAGTGATATAGATAGAGCTGGTAAGCAAAAGGCTCAAAAGCAGAACTTCTGTTTCCAAGTTCATATTCTATGCAACATAGCATAGCTGCCTCTACAGCAGGAAAAAAAAGGCTCTAAACCTTCTTTCTTCTCCTTTTTCAACTGAATTCAATTCAGCTCAACAACTACATATTGAGCACCTACTAAATTTGAAACATTATGTTATGTGCTAGGAATACATTAATAAAGCACAGTCTCTTCCTCTTTCAAATAATTCTGGGAAGAGGAATATATACATAAAGAAATAGATATAAGTATAGATGTAGATATCAATGCTAAAATATGTATGTGAAATATATACATACATATTAAATATAGAGATTCATTTTTATAAACTTCACAAACTTGTGGAAAACGACCAATTATGAGTTGCTTGTAAGGAAACTTAAAATACATTTCCCAAACTTACCTGGTGATAAAAATAATACTAACAATAATAGCTAACATTTATTAAATGCTAACTATTAACTTAATTAAACCTTACAACTCTCTAAGGTAGAGAGCACTAGACCTACTTTATAAGTAAAGAGATAAAATAATTTGACCAAGGTCATACGACTAATAAATGCAGAGTCAGGATTTATACTCAGACAGAAAGATGGTCTCACAGATGAACTTGCCTTATAAAATATTAAGCCCCAAATATCCAGGAACTTTCAAAGTTTTATTAGTTTCCCTTCTCTTGCTAAATCAGCAAGGAGGGTAGACAGCTGTACCCTTCTATTTAAGAAAGATTGAATGCCCTCCAGGTCCCAACTTGCATCTGAAAAAATCGGTCATATTTATTTCCTTTTCTTTAAGTCACCATGCTTTGTAATTTGGGATTTAACATCCTGACCTATAATCTCAACTAAATGGAGCACAGCTGGTGTCTGTGTCAATGGTAGCTATCTGTTGGTCATCCGATGGCAAGAAAATCCTGAGCAGTAAGGATGCCCAGTACTGGATAATAACAATGGTACTTAAATTAGAGACATTACAAGAAAGTGGTCAGTTGAGCAATAGAGCATGGATCACTTAGAGCTTCTCACTTCTTACTCAAGAAGTGAGAGCTACTCTTTTGCTGGATACGATCTTTTGAAGACCTCCCTTTGCTTTTTTACTTCCCTGTATATCCTTTAAATACATCCTATAACTTTGGAGAGCATAAATGTGTCTCTGTCCTTGCAACCTGAAGCAGTCTAATTAGCACAACCTGAAGAAAATTATTCCAATAAAATATACCAAATTTTTCTCAAGGAAACACTCACCATTTCTTTTACACTAAAGTTCATTTTTTTAGCAGATCTATAAAACTGCCCAAAATATACTTTAATACATACGGAGTATTACATACTTCACTTCAGTACTCACCATTCTTATGTTTTTTCAAAGAAATTGAGACATTTTCCAAAATAATAGAAAATAAATTCTCTCTGATTTAAGAGAATGCTAATCCAATTCCAGCCCCTGTTTATAAATTCTAGAGAGAATTGACTAGAAAATAAGATCCAGTCACTGGAGGATCCTAATTTTTGCTGCCATTTCTTCTGTCACTGCCACGTGATTTTTCTTTTCAATGCTAGACCCACCCACCAAGCATCCACGACCTTACTTACTGCTGCAAGACTGCCTTTGATGGTGTAGATTCCTGCAGAGGCCACAGTGATGTCCCAGGAATCCCAAGATTACACCTCTTTGGTTCACATGTACAATTCAACAATTGTTCAAAAGAGACATCAGTTGAACCAAGAGGTTGTCAACAGGTTTCTAGTTTATTTGCCTTTATATAGCTGAAATTAAAAGCGGCTACTCAAGTGATTCTTTACAAAACAAAGTGTTCCAGGCTGACATGCCATTTCCATCTAAAAAGAAAAGGGTCTAGTTCTTCTTGCCCGACCAGGTTCTACATAACCAAAATTCTGCTGTTTGAGGACATAACAAGGGGTTATTGTCACTCTTGTGGTACTTAAGAAATACTAAACTTGACTCACTAAACTCACAATTACAGACATATCTATAGCAAAATAAAATTGTAAATGCCATGAAATTGATTCCAATTCTGGCTAGGTTGTGATAACAGGGACTAGATTTACCCTGTTGTCTGAAATAACAAGAAAACTGGACAATTATATAAAACAGTGGTTTTCAAGACACTGGACATCAAGCAATTGAAGACAGTGATTCCTGAGAGATGAGAAACAAATAAGGCAATCACTATGACTGCCCCAGATTCCTGCTTTGGGAGAATTTCCAGGCCTTGGCACAGAGAGGGGTAACTAAGGTGAAGCCTGGAGGGCTCCCTGAGCTGAGGAAGTAGGGCTGAGAATCTAAGGAGACTAAGGAGGCTAAAGTTTTCAGAACAGAGTACCTGAGAGGACAGAGAAGTATAAAAAGAGCTCCAGAGTTCTGTGTTTTTCTCAATGTTTCATTTTGGATAGTTTCTATGGCTATGTCTTCGAACTCACTAATCTTTTCTTCTGCAGTGTCTAATCTGCTGTTTCCGTAGGTTAGGCATTGTAGTTCTCATTTCTGGAAGGTTGATTTCAGATTATTTTTATATATTCTATGCCTCTACCTCAATTTTTGAACACATGGAATACAATTATAAAAATCATTTTAATGTTTCTTTCTGCCAGGTCTAACATCTGTGTCAGTTCTAGGATGGTTTTGATTGATTGATTTCTTTTCTTAGTATGGGTCATATTTTTCTGCTTCTTTCTATGCCTGGTAATATTTCACTGCATGCCAGACATTATAATTTTACCTTATTGAACTGGACTTACAATATTCTTGAGTTTTGTCTTAGAACACAGTTAAGTAACTTGGAAATTGTTTGATCTTTATGCATTTTGCTTTTAAAGTTTGGTAAATGAAACAGAGAAATGTTCAACCTAGGGCTAATTATCTCCTATCATTGAGGCAAGATCCTTTTGAGTACTTTATTCATCATCCCGTGAATTATGAGGTTTTCCATTCAGACTGACAGGAAAAAGCACTGTTTTAAGCCCTACATAAGCATCAGGCACCATTCCCTCTCATCTTTTCTAGTGGTTCTTTCTTCAGTCTTGGGTTGTTTCTTATACATGCCCAGGTTTTATATGGAATACAATTAGGAAAACCTGGGCTATTTCTTCACAGGCATATTCTACATATTTGACATTAGAATACTGTGTGTGAAAATAGGGAACTTATTTTAAATTATTTGTAAATGTTTAAACTAATCAAATATTCTGGTGAACTGTGAAGTTTTCTTAAATAGGCAGATTCATAGCCATATACTCATCAGTAAATATCAACATTTTTTAGAAAATATAACAAACTACAGAGTCTCCACAGTGTAATATTCACAATGCCCAAGATATAATCCATGGTCACTTAACATTCAAAGAACCAAAAAATGTGACCATGGCTCAAAGAAAGGCAATCAACAGAGCCCAACCTTGAGATAAGACAGATGTTGGGATTATTACACAAAGATGTAAAGCAACTGTTATAATTATGCTCAATGAGACAAAGGAAAATATTTACATAATGAAATAAAGAATGGGAAATAGCAGAGAAATGGGAAACAAAAAAAGCAAGAGGAAATTTTAGAACTGAAAAAATACAACAGATAAAATTTAAAAATGCACTGAAAGAACCTTATAGCAGAATGAAGATGACAGGGGAAAGAATCTGTGGAGATGATAATAGATCAAAAGAAATCTGTTCTAATAAATAGAGGGAAAAAAAAATTGTAAAAAATAAAAGAGCTTCAGGATTCTGTGGGGCAATATCAAAATGATAATTAGAGTTCCAGAGGGAGAATAGAGAGGTAAAGTAAAAGGAAATTCAAAGGAGAAATGTCTGAAGTTATCCCAAATTAGCTAAAGATATAAATTGATAAATTGAAGAAGCTCAAATCTCCAGACAGCATAAATATGAAAAAAACTATGCCTAGATACATTAAAAGTAAATTGTTGAAAATTAAAGATGAAGAGAAATTTTTGAAAGCAGCAGAGAATCAGAAACAACAGTGCATACAGGGGAACAAAGACTTGAATGGCCACAAACTTTCTCATCAGAAAGCATGGAGGCTGGAAGACAGGGAACAACATCGTTAATGTACTGAAAGAACAAAACTGGCAACTCAGAATACCACAAGTGAAAACATACTTCAAGAATGAAGGTGAGATAAAGACATTTTCAGATAAAGAAAACTGAGAAAATGTATCATGACCACATTTGCACTATTAGAAATGCTAAATGAAGTTAAAGAAAATGTTGCCAGAGGGAGATTGCACCTTCAGCAGCAAATAAAGATCACTGGAAATATTTATTGTGGGCAAATTATACCTCGTTAAAGTTTTTTAAAAATATTTAAAAAGAAATTAACTAAGCTAACATAGTGGTACAAATCACAATAACAAAAAGAATGAGAAGTATGTCAACTGTTTTGTACCAAAATAACCCAATGAGGTTGAATCTAAGAACAGATTCTAAGCTTTCTTTGATTCATTGCTTCACAAAGCAAAATTATTCTTTATATGTCAAGAAGAAATATGTGGTTTGAAATGATCGTTACAATCTAACTGGACTGTAGATGAAATACATCCCATCTTGGAGAGGTTTTCACACACGGGTAGAATTTAGCTATTAGAAAAGAATTAGAGTAAAGCGGTGGAATTCTTAGCCCCTACACAAATTCTAGATTGCTTCATGAAGTGCGAGTGAGAATTAATTGTGGAACTAAGAAGTTAAAAATGTTGCAAATTCACTGGAAAAGCTAAAGAAATGAGTTTTTAAGCTGTTGACTATCAAATTTTAGCAATCAGATTTTGCAAAGAAAAGCCTAGAACGTTAACTTAATGAGAACATGAAAGAAAAAAAAAATCAGAAATTAGAAAATGAAATGAACTGAGGACACAACTCAACAAAGCACTATGAAGCCAGTGCAATTGGACCCAGTTTTTCTTTGCTAGCCAAATCACTATTTGGTTAAAAAGCAAAAGCTAAGTAACTTGACATTTCAGAGATTCTGCTTGAAATAACATTAGGTGTTATTTCCAAATGAAATTGCAGAGCATTTCTGGATAGAAATGATTTACTTCCATTGTGTTTTAAAAGAAGCAATTTTGATACCCATTTGATGCTATGCATTACTGTGGAACAAATATTTCTAACCCCTTTGTTCATTTGCAAATCCCCACACCTCCCAAACAAAAATATGTTCATCTGAAGCAGGCTTTCACAATTATGAATATACATTGCTCTGTAAATTAGTTGTTCGTATATGTGTCCCCTTGTTATGAGGAGCTCCTACAGAGAGGAGCAGTTCCTTATCTACCTTTGAATTGCCAGGCCCTACGCAGTGCCTTAGTATATAAGAGATGTTCAGTAAGTTATTGTCAAATAAAATGAATTCTGCATCTATTTGTGCAGGACTGGCTACAAAATTTGAGAGCCCATTGCATAATATGGGACCCCTAATTTAAAAAATCATTAAGAATTTCAAGATGGCGACTTCAGAGCATTAAAACAAGCCCAGGTTCCTTCTGAGCACAGGACCTTGTGCGACTCCCATAGGTCACTTACCTACAAAGCCCACCCTATGTTCCTTCTGTTGATTACCCATGGGCCTTTATTTCCGTTCCTGAGTAGGAAGTAATTTAGAAAAGACTCTATTTCGTAATGGTTTTTTTAAAAAATAATAACAAGGATACAAAAAAGGCAAAAGGCAATAGCTTTTGGCCTGTTACCTACAACATAATAAAGAGCAAAGAGAGTTCTCAAATAAGGTTAGAAATGCAAAACAGTGAAAATTGCAGTGAGATGGCAGGAATACATGTTCAACATTTTATGAGCAAGCTTTACAGCTTTTTTCTTCCTAAATCTACCTATTTAAGAAAACGTTTTCAAATAATTTAAAACAAGTTCCCTATTTTTACACGAGGTATTCTAGTGCCAAATATTTAGAGTTTAATAAAATGTCACTGATACTAAACACACTGATGGATTTCTTGCATGATTCAAAAGGTCCTTCAGGCTCTTTCAAGGTCATCGCTATGAGATATCGTTTTCCCTTGACCCTCAGGTGCAGAGGACTGAGTTAATCAGACTCCACAGTTCATGGCATGTTATTAACATTGGGTCATAAAAAAAGGCCTCTTTTGTTTTATTTATTTAGTTCCTTTTATTCCTTTACTTGCCTCACATCCACTACTACCTCTCCAGGGAGCCATTCCACTCTGTTCAATGCATTTCTTTTTGTTTGTATGTCTTATTATAAAAATATGATTTTTTGTTTGTTTTGAATGAATGGATTCAAATAATTAATTCAAATACGTAGTTTCATTTAGGTAAATAATTTTGTGTGTCACTGAGATTCTTATTTGTTTCACTAAGCACTATGTTTTTAAGATTCATCTATAGTTGCTATATGAACATAATTCATTGTTCCTAACCACTACGCAGTATTTCATGGTATAAACCCACCACATTCTATTATCTGTTCTCCCAGTGATGGACACTTGGGTTGGTTCAACTCCCAGCACCACAAATAATGCAGCAATGAACATACTTGTACATATTCTTTAATGGATTTGTGTGAAACTGTCCTTGAGATATATATTGAAGAAAGGAATACTTTACACATAAAGAATGAGAAAATTTATTTTGAGTAAGTCAGCTCAGATAACTCTTCTGATGGCAGCATCTGTTTTATCTCCCAGCAGCAATAAATGTGGACTATTCTATCTCTGCAACCCTGTAAATAGTTGGTACTACATAGCTTTCTAATTATTGCCAGGAGTAAAGGTATAAAATGATAGTTCATCATTCTTTTGATATGCATTTTCAGCACTACAAGTGAATTTCAGCATCTCTTTCCTTGTTAACTTCTTGAGTTTCTTCTTTGTAAATTGTTTTTCAAAACTCATGCTCATCTTTTTTTATTGGGGTTTCTATCCTCTTATTGTTAATTTGCAAGAATTCCTTTTGTATTCTATATATTAAACCCCTGTCAGTTGTAAATATTACAAGCGTTTTCCCCTTTCTGCTATTCTGTGTATTATCTTTGCATAATCGTTGTCTATGATGTCCTCCATTGAACAAATCCTTTATTCTGATAAAAACATGATCAGTTTTCCTCTTACACTTTACAGTTTAAAAGTTTTATTTAAAAAACCCTCCTTGTCCCTAAATCACAAAAATATTCTCCTGCATTTTCTTCCATTACTTTTTACATCCATTTTTCATATATAAATATTTAACTAGGTCTATGTTGTTAGGTACTCGGTCTATATAGAGAGCCAGTTTTCCTAACACCACCAATAAACAATCTATTCTTTCTGAGAGATTTCTGCTACAACATCAAAATATCATTGTGCTAGCAAGAATTAAATGTTAAAGAGGTCTACATTTCAGATAAGATATTATTATGCTTTATGATTTGCTTCTGACAAGGAAGAAATGAATTTTTACTTTGTAAAAGGAAAATTTGTATAATAATTTAAGATATTTAAATATAGGAGTAGTAGCCACACAAAAAGTGAGCCCTCTTCACTGGAGGTGTTTAAGCAGAGGTTGAATGGCCACCTGATGGAGCCCATATTATAAGTGTGAGATTGACAACCTGGTTCTCAGTTCTCTTATGTGCAAAATGAGAGGAAAAGCTATTTGCTATCTAAGGTCCTGCATGAGATTAAGTTTTCTGTAATTCTGTTCCATGTAAATTTCCTTCCAACTTAAAGGAACTGGTGGCTTTTTAATGTTGTCTTCTTTCCTTTACGGAATATTCCTATAATTGTATCAAATTCCTTTGCCCTGGAAACTTACGAAGTAATTATGCATATATCTTCATATATAAAATACTCAAAGAGCCTTGGCTGCGGGTCCTACGTAAATGAGATGAACTATCGCCTGTACTATTACGCATCGGGCTTATCTTTGCTCACATTTGCAAACTCCTTGACTAATCTCTTCAAATTAATAATGCATCTCCTGCAAGGTTTTCCAAAGAATCGCAGAACTGTCCCCTTGCAGATATAAAAAGTAAAGTCAGGTACACTGATTCATTGGGGGTACAATTTCCTTCCTGTCTTCCTTCCTTTCTTCTTTTCTTTCATTAGATTGGCCAAGGACAGATTAACAAGAGAAAAATAAACCGAACTTTATTAATATGTGCATCACACATGTACACAGGCGAGCTCCCAACCATGAGTAACTCAAATGAGTGCTTAGAACTTGGGCTTGTACACCAGCTTAGTCTGAACAAAGGAAAAGGGAGTTGGGGCTTCTGGAAGGAGGAGGCAAGTTATGGGAAGGTGACCAGGAAAAGTATGGTAAACAAACAGTTAGTTATGCAGACTCAAGTCCTGCCTTCTTTTTTTTTTTTTTTTTTTTTTTTGTCAGGAAGATCAGCCCTGAGCTAACATCCATGCCAATCCTCCTCTTTTTGCTGAGGAAGACCGGCCCTGGGCTAACATCTGTGCCCATCTTCCTCCACTTTATATGGGACACCACCACAGAATGGCCTGGCAAGTAGCGCATTGGTGCATGCCCAGGATCCGAACCTGGGCCGCCAGCAGCTAGCGCGCACTTAACCACTACGCCACGGGGCCGGCCCTCTGCCTTCTTGTTAAGAGTGCTCCTCCTCCTGGTGCCGGAGAGAGGGAGATATCTTTATAAATAAAAATTTCCTCTATAAATGTAAATTTCCTTTACAAAAGGAAAATTTGTGTCCTATTTCTAGAGTTTTTCCTGCATCTGCTTGTTCTCAATAGCCTTTAGCTCAAAATAATCCATATGCCAAAGAGGCAGATTTGAGGTGGCATATTCTGGTTCCCTTCACGCATATCAAGTACCCAATAAATATTTCTACATTCTACTACTTTTTAGGATTTTTTTTAAACCCTGCCTACATTCAAAAAAATTGTATGTAGTGGCAGAGTAAAACATCAAGTCTTAATTTCAAATATTATTCCTGGGCCAGAAGAAAAGAGAAAGGACATCTCTCACAAGTTGATGTCACTAGCCTCAAAGACCATGCCAAAGTTTTGCCCTGTCTGCCTCTCCTGAAAGAGTTCCTTAATATAAGATACAGAAAAGTGACATCCAAATTAAACCTCAGACTATTTTGTCTCTGCCAGAGACCTTAATGATACAGCTCAAGTCAGAGAGATGTCCACAGAAAAATGTCATTTCCAGTCAAATCTAAGTAGGAAATTCAGAGGACAATGAATCTATTACTAATGAATAAGTGCATTTGTACAATAATTGTATTGAGAAGGTTGTATTATAGTAATATATTACTCTCCAGCACTATTTGAGCCAGGGTTATTACATTGCAATGAAATGACTAGAACAACAGTAAGATGCTGTTTGATTTTCTAATTATTGTTGAAGAATGCCTCCTGAGCCCAGCCTCGAAGGCTTCTCTTTTGAATCATTAGGAGCTCACACTGCTTCTCATGCATTATACATTAAACTCATATGGCCATTTGATGTGGAGGGTCTCTAGAGGGAAGTTCCATACTGCTCTTTTCACTGTAGGAGGGAGAGAGGTAAGAAAAACAAGAAAGATAGGAGAAGGCTGAGACTAGTGAGATGGAAGAAAGGAGCACCACTGGGCAAAGTTCAACATTCAGGCAAAGATAAGTTGAATTAATAAACGTTAAGAAGAGATGGGAGCCACTTCCAGAAGATTTTTTGTGTTTAGATTTTTGTTGCTAAGCTTGAGGGAGCTCCTGAACGAGGCTGCTCTCTGAATCTGTCAGTTTCTAATAAGTACCTCATTCTCATTTGCTGAGACGAGAAAGATCTGGAGCTATTTGACAAAATGGATCTGTGCAATTGAGGCTTGATTTTTATGGAATCATGTTAAAAATTGATATTTAAAGGCATCTATGCAATATAATACATACAAAAATATTTTCCTAAGTCTGATCAAATATACGTAATATTCTGAAAAGAAAGTGTAGAAATTTTCCAATATGCTCAGAACTCCCTCCAACAGTGCTCCTTTTAGTAGACATAACAGATTATTAATTAATCAGAAATAAACCATAGAAGGAATTCCTTCAGCTGTTCTCAACAGAGTAATGCATCTAAACTCTAATTTATGCATATCTTGAAAGTTACACTTATTTATTAGTTGTATTCATCTTTATTGCTTTGCCCTGAAATTAGTTATATTCTTCAGATCCTATAGACTTTAAGGATCACTTAATAAAATCAAATAAGAATTGAGCACTAACTATGTGCCAGGTACAATGCTAAGCATTTAAAACTCGTTATTTTATTTATTTCTCAAAACGATGCTATCAGATATATATTTATATTAACTCATTAAGTCCACTTTACAGATGAGAAAACTGAGGCTCAGAAAGTTTATATACGTATATAAGATTCAGCTCTATATATTAAATGTTATAATTTAAATATTAAAGATTATAAAATGCTAATTTTGCTTTTGCTCTTGCAACTGGATACATAGATTGATGTAATTTCACTTATAATTTGATTAGTCATTTTGCCCACAGAAAGAAATATAGCCTTGAAACTTGGCAGGTCATTTTCATGGTGCTTCCTTTTTCATAGGAGAAAAGCAAACCAAACAACAATAACAACAACAGAAAAACAATGTGAATTAAAATATTGATGCCATTCCAGCCAATGGACTATTAAATGTCATCCCACTCACATTGTAATTATCAAAACATCTTAACAAAATAAGGTAACATTGTTTCTCATCTGCAAGTGTTAATTTTCCAATTAAATATCTACCATTTAAAAAGTATTTTTGGGGGGCTAGCCTGGTGGTACAAGCGGTTAAGTGCACGCGCTCTGCTGCGGTGGCCCGGGGTTTGCCGGTTCGGATCCCGGGTGCTCAGCAACGCACTGCTTGGCAAGCCATGCTGTGGCGGCGTCCCATACAAAGTGGAGGAAGATGGGCACGGATGTTAGCCCAGGGCCAGTCTTCCTCAGCAAAAAAAAAAAAAAAAAAACGAGGAGGATTGGCAGATGTTAGCACAGGGCTGATCTCCTCACAAAAAAAAATAATAAAAAAATAAATAAAAAGTATTTTTTAAGGAATCTGATATAGGTTAGTAAGCACAGGGTTGATGGAAGAGAAGCGTGCTAATAGCTCTGAACAGAGTCTCCACATTTATTTTGAAATGGAGGAGGACTCCAAGAATACCTTACATTTTACCATTCCCATCAAGAGGGTGTTTTTCTCTCTACAATTCTGGCCTCTTGCCCCTGTGCTCCAATACAGTCAGGAGCCTAAGTGAGCTCCAGATCTCACTTTTTCACACTGCCTTTTGTCAGTGACAGACGAAGCTTCTCCCTCATGGCCAATCTATGCTGCGACTCATGCCTGGAGCGTCATCTACTCCTTATTAATCAGGATGAGACATGCATCTGCTGCCCCGATAACCAAGTGTATGAATTATAATATTTAAATAAAAACTGAAAAGAATCATTAAAAATATTAAGCTGTCTGGTATGCAAAGTTCTGAGCACTTTTCCTTTTGAAATTATATAATCAGAAATTTGTTTGTTTCTCTTGAGGGCAAATGGTCCTTAGATAATATTAGTTCAATTACAATAAGAAAAAACAAATTTTAAAAAGAGGCGTATAAACATTCCACTGCTCCACTTTTTAAATTAGGAAGCAAGAGCTTAAAATTCCATTTAATAAGTATAATTATATGCAATTGTAGAGGAGGAAAAATAATTTTCCTTCTAGATTTCTGAGTTCTTGGCTGAGACCCTCCCATAATAAAAGACAGATTAGTGAGAGAAAATAACAGAAGTTTATTAACATGTGTACCTCATGTGTACATGGGAGATACCAGGGAAAAATGAGTAACTCCCTGAGGTGGCCTAAGCTCCTAGCTTAAATATCATCTTCAGCTAAAGACAAAAGAAAGAAAAGGGTATGTGTCTGGGGTTTGGGGACAGGTCAGTTTTGAGAGTTTACCAGAAAAAGCATGGTAAACAAGGGTAAGGTTTGTTATGCAAATTTAAATCTGTGCCTTTTCCGTTGATAAGAGTCTCTTTTGATTTAGAGTCATCCCTCTCTTCCTGGTACACAGAGGGAGACACTCTCACAAATGGAGATTTCCTTTATAAATGTAAATTTCCCTTACAAAGGGGTAACTTCCACCCTGTTTTCAGAGCTTGTCCTGTGTCTGCTGTTTCTCAAAATAATCAGCTCATAATAATTCTTATGCCAAAGAGGCATATTTTGGGGTGGCATATTCTAATAGACTTCACAATGTAGTTATTTGTTTCTATCTGAGTCCTCCACTAGACTTAATCAAAACTAGGAAGCATTTTGTATATCTTTATGATTTCCCCCCACTCCTGCTAGCGTTTCCCACAATACCTGGTAAACAGTAGATACTCAAAATTTATTACATGATGGATGAATAGACAGATATATAAATAAAAGAATGCACAGAATGACAGAAAAATGAGCTTTAGAAATTATTTTTCTCAACAAATGGGAAAATTGATGCCTTTAGATGCAAAAAGAAAAGATGTAAAGAGAAAAAGTCTGATATCTGGTTAGTGGCAGAACCAGAACTCAGTCCCTTTTCCGCTCACTATGTTTGCCATATTCCACACTTAAAGTCTAAAGTATAGCCTCATAAAAGTGAGATACAATGAAGGGATTAAAAAGCAGAAAGGTGCATGCGTAGATAGAAAGAATCTGAGACAAATGAGAAAAGACACAGGGAGAAGCACAGAAACACAGTAAAATAGACTCACAATCACACAAAATAAAAAGAATTACACTCAAAGATAGACTTTTATGACCTGGTATTGTTACCACACAAAGGGCACAATCTGCTCACCGCGAGACAAAAGCTAATCGTCAAGAGGCAAGATAGTGGAAAAGAAAGGGCAGTTTATTACAGCTTACTAGCAAGGGGGAGGATGGCCGACTAATGTCTCAAAGAACCATCTTACAGAACAAAAACTACAGGCCAGTTATATAGAGGGCTGGTCTCTGAGTGGGGGAGGCGTCTGGTCCCAGGGTGGGGGCATCCATCTGATTACTGGGTGGGGGCATCTCGTCTCAGGGTGGGGGCATCCATCTGGTCTTAGTTCCTGGCAGTCTTTTGTCTTGCTTGATAGGCATCAGAGACTGAAGTAACGCCCTCTACCCTGATCTTTCGGTTGTCATTGATGATGGCTATCAGCATAGACTCTCTGCCCAGGGGTCATCACATGACATTCCTAAGGAACTCAAAAGAACAAAGTTATCAACTTATAGCAGCTGGGCGGGGTCACAAAGTCCAGAGTTAGTCAGAGGTCATCCAAAGTTACAATATGGTCTCTTCTCCACATCATGGCTTCCCCCATGTCAACTCTGTATTGAGCTGGCATCAGTATTCCCCACTTTGTGGTGTTTTCTGTAATTCACCTAAAGACTTTTGAAGTCATGTTGCATTTTCACAATTTGAAACCTTAAAGCATTGTTCATCAGTTGGTGTGTACTCCAAGGTATTCATCAGTAGGAAGCAGTTACATGAATCACGGTGCAGGTGAATAATGGAATACCACTGTTGAATGAATTATATACTTATGCTGATATGGACCAATCCTCATTTAAGAAATTAACTGTAAAAAAACAAAGTGCACAGAAGTGAGAATCATATGCTACCAAATGGACAAAAAAAAAGAGACATAGATATGTAAATATATACTTGACGAGACTAAAATGTCTTTGAATAGACACACACAAGAATTTGAAAACTGGTTTACTTTGGAGAGGAAACAAAGGACTAATGATAAGGAGCAGATGTTTATTTTGCTGCATTCCCTTTGGCAATGTTTGAATCTCTCACTAGATACAGATAATTTTCTGAAAAAGAGAAATGGAAATAAAGAGCTAGATTGGCTCATAAACTAGTAGAATCCCATTATTGACATTTTTTTTTAATTCTTCAAGTTTCACCAGGATTTTTGAATACCAGTAGTCAAAAATCAACAAAATAAAACTAAAGGAGATTGTATTGGAAGTTATAGATTGATGAAACGGTGCAGGCTAGTTCAGAGCACAGTGCTTGACATCAGGTAGACAATAAATCACAAAACTGATACTAATCAATGAGTTACAGAGAGGGATTACTTTCACCCTCTTCTCTTGTACCCTCCTTCCCCCTGGGTCTACCCACTATTTCTCAGAGACTCCAAGTCAAAAAGAAATATTTTTCCGCCTTATCACTTATTTTCTGTTTTGAAAATATATTGTATCACCCTTTGCATAAGTCTCTGACTAGTGGACCTAGCAACATTATTATACATTTGGTTGGATGTGAGCCTTTGAATCAACTCCTGAGATGAATTGTGCTAGACACTTTGTCTCCAAGATGGCAGGAATGGCAACTCTTGAAAGAAGAGATTTCTGAAAGGGAGCAGCTGGAACAGTAAGAAAAGAGTATGTAGAAGGAAAGCCATACACTTGGACAGAAAAATAGGCCCAGTGATCTCAGTGTACATTCCAAGGACTTCAAGCAAGAATGCTATAAAATATCTCTAGCTGCCTTAAATCTTTTTTGGAATAATGTGAAGATGTAAATAAACAAGTATTTATTTATTAGTTCTTATTGATTATATCATGCATCACCAGTAAAAATGGAAGCATGCCTTTTATGTCTGCATAATAGGACCTGACTGGGCAATATGTGGACTGCACCGCTTGATGAGGGAGTGGCAAGTCACATTGCAGAAGAACATGCATGGCGGGAATTATTGTTACAACCATCTTTGCAAAGTCCAATGAGCCACACTAAAGTGTCTTCCTGAACTGACACTATGCACTGATGGGCTGTAATTGTGTTGTAGTAGAAGGATCACATGCTTAGGTGTCAGAAAACCAAGCCCTAGTTCCACCTTTTAACAACTTCATAACTTGTCATAAGCAAGTCTCTCAATTTAATGATTTTCTATGACTAAAACACAAAAAATACTGACTACTCTACATAATAATTTTGTAAATTAAAGAAGCTAATATAAAATTACCTCAGGGTTCTGTCCTTGATTAACCTCACATCTTACTATCTCTTTCCAGAGCGATCTCACCTATACTATTGGCTTGGTAATATCATTTCCATGCTAGTGAGTGATTCTCAAATCTACATTTATAACAAAGAATTAGTGCTCTAGCTCCATACTAGAATCCCAATACGGATATGCTTCCAGCAAAACAAAAGCTATAAAAGGCATTATTGGGAATATTGGGGAAATGTGTATAGATTGTATGTTAGATAATATCGTAATAATTTTAAATTTCTTAAGAGTGGTAATTGTATTTTAGATATGTAGCAGAACGGACTGGTTATTGGGAGATATATGCCAAAATATTGAGGAGTGAATTGTCCGAGAGAGAGACAGAGAGCACATGGGCAAAATATCAACAATTAGTGAACCTAGTAAAGGGTAGTTTATGGGTATTTATTGTACTATTCTTGTAACTTTTCTGTAGGTTTGAAATGTTAAAAAATAAAAAGATAGAAAAATATCAAACTTATCTCTTTCCTTTCTCCTCTAAGTATAAACTCAAAAATAGATTCTTTTTTAGTTTTTCTAGGTTTGGTCACCAACACCACCATCTCTCACTCTTCGTGGTCAACCAGTCACCAAGTCCTGATGACTGATTCCCTCTTTCACTGCCCTAGTGTCACCGGAGTAATTGCCCCAAAGAACTCAAGGGTGCATTCGGAAGAATTTAACTATTTTTCCAAATTGTTTTTTTTTTCCTTTTGTTATGTTAAGGAGATGCAATCACCAGCCACCCTGAAACTGACCAAGCCTCACGACAAGAGCTACACCTACGACATTTACCTTTTTTTATTATTGTTTTTATGAGGAAGATCAGCCCTGAGCTAACATCCATGCGAATCCTCCCCTTTTTGCTGAGGAAGACCAGCCCTGAGCTAACATCTATTACCTTTGCCTTGTTTTTAACGCTAAGATCTCTCCAGGAGGAGTTTAGGCCTTATTACCATAACCTGCAGTGTATGTGGAAGCTTGTTTTCCAACTGAGCCTAAGCAAGCGAATACTCACCTCTCCCTTTTGAATATTCATTCTCCATCTGAAATAAAAGGTCCCTGCTTCTCTTTGTTAGGTGAGCCATAACTTTGGAAATGATTCCAAATGGTCTCCTATTTGCTGTAAATACGCTTTACTATGTGTGACGACTACTTCTGGTGAAGAGTCTGATTTAACTTGCCAGGAGGCAAATCCACTTTGGTTTTGAGAACACTAACACATATCTTGATGGTTATTTTCTTGGATTATTGAGGTTAACACATTTTAATATCATTTTCTCATTCTTATTTTTCCTTTTTTCTTTTTTTTTTTTTTGTGAGGAAGATCGGCCCTGAGCTAACATCTGCCAATCCTCCTCTTTTTTGCTGAGGAAGACTGGCCCTGGGCTAACATCCATGCCCATCTTCCTCCACTTTATATGGCATGCGGCCACCTGTGGCTTGACAAGTGGTGTGTCGGTGCATGCCTGGGATCCAAACTGGCGAACCCCGGGCCACTGGAGCGGAGTGCGCGCACTTAACAGCTTGCGCCACTGGGCCGGCCCTTAATATCATTTTCTCATTCTTTTTCATCCTAGACTGCCTTTCTAAAACACAAATCTAATCATGTCCCTCTCTTCCCAAAAAAGCCTTCAATGTTTCATGTATACCTAAAAGAACAAAGTCTATACTCAGACCTCCCCCGACATCCTTCCACCTTAGTTTATGAACTGTACAATAATTATCCACGTTTATTCAGAACCATCTTCTGCTTGTTTCTGTGACAATTCACTTAGTGCTGCTATACTGAATCAAGAATGGTTGAATTAATGTTTCTTTTTATCTCTCACTGAACATTTGAGAAGAATTAAAACTTGAACTGGGAAAATCCATTTACGTACCTGACTGCCTCAGAAATGAGGATGCTGCAAACAGTTTGCAATCTGAATGGGATAAGGCTGTGCAAAGGAAGATATGGATTTCTAATATGCTATACGGGATTAGGAAATGTTGCGTGGTAGCGTCATTAATCAAAACTAAAAAATTACTTAACAGAACCCAGCAGTCCCAGACAACAATTGTCTATTTCTTGCTGCTTTCTTGTAAAACATGCCATTGTGAATTTGATTAACACCTTCCTCTAATCTCTCTGTTCAGCCCTACCACCTGTTTTATAAATTATTATTATTATCAGTCAGGGATTTGGATTGGTTCATCTGTCTTCAGGTAAGCCTGATCTGGGGGGAAGGGTTTTCTGGCCTAATCATTTGTTTTTTAAGCAAGTACACCCACATATTCTTCTGGACTTGGCAAGCCTTTTGCCTACAAATTGTGATGTTCTGATACGCAGTAAAATTATTTCACTCTGAAGTAACTTTATATTGGGCTGTTTATCTCAGAACATCAAGTGCTATCTTAAAAGATAAAACGAATTGTGGCACAATTGCCTAGTTAATTTTCTAAAAATGGAGAGCCCTTGTCACTCATGCACACACCCAATTCCCCTTAGCTAGATTCTAAGCCTTTTTTTAGGATTCCTGACACACTCAACATGTACACACACACACGCGCGCACACACACGTGCAGTACATAGCTCAGCGCCACGGAAATAGTAAGTGCTCAACATATACTTGATAAATGAATAAATAAAGCTCTCCACCTTGTCTTTTTCCTTTGTATGTGCTAGATATTTTTACCTGAATTATCACATTGAACTCTCCAGTTAACTTTATCTTTCTGGTCATAGCATGTTAGATTTGTGGAATTATAGAGCTCACTGGCAGCTTTGGGGTTCATAGGATACAGTTCTTTATTTCCCAGATGAAAACATTGAGGTTATAAGAGATTAAGACAGTTATCGAAAGTCCTGCAACTAAACAGTGGCAATGCCAGAACCAGCCTCAGTCCTGAGTTCTGGTACTCTCCGCTGCACGGCACCAAACTGCCTCCTAGCCAAGGAATCTAATTATATGGTTAAAACACAGCCATATAAACCTCGGTATATCTGCTTATTTCTGTGCAGAATATGTCCTTTTTGCCTTCAGATGGAAAAATCTGAATCTTTGTCTAAGACATACAATGAATAATCTGAATATGCACAGAGGAAGTCATTGACTGAAAGATACCAGCAACCTTTGGCATTATCACAATAAATAATGGAAAGGAAGAAAGGCCTTTAAATTTTTCCTGAATTGATCGATATAATGATTTATTAGGTAAACATTATTTTCATAGAATTCAAATGGAGTGCAAGGTGTGAGAGTAAAGAAAAAAATATATACATTGCCTTGATGTAGTGGTTCAGAAACTTGGATTGAGAATCACCTTTGCTAGACCCTATATAGAACATAGGTAAAGAAATAGGTGGGCATCTTCAAAGGTCTAACAACCTGGTTAAATGAAATCTAGAAGTGCTTCCTCCCTGTGTAGCACATAATGACATTCATTAGCTCACAAAAGGAAGAGTGAGTTTTGGATAGCCATCCCTTAAATGCATAATTGCAGCTGAGCATTAAAAATGTCAACGTGTAAATAACTGATAAGGTCTCTCCTCCTCCCAAAAAAAAGTTTTTAATTGAGAAGACAGAGAAAGCACATTTCAATTGTAGTAAAAATTTGAAAAGTCGAAGAGCAATCTTCAGAGTCCCTTAGGCTGGGTATCATAGAAAAAACAGACAGTCTTCTCATGACCTGTGATATGATCTTTGTGTAGCTAAGCAACCAGCCCTTCACAGAGGCTTTGGGATCACTGGGTTTACATGTTAGGGAAGTTTACAGTGGAATTCCTGAACCTGGGAGAGAGGAAAGGGGATGGTGACAACAAAGTCTCTAGGGAAATCAAGGAAGTTAGTCTAACTCCCAGAGGAGATTCTTCTCTTGGGAATACCAGCGAACCTGAAGAGAGTTTCATGGAGTGCAGGAAGGGGTGGTGATAGCAACAAACAGCTATCACTAATCCAATGGAGGGGTTCAAAATCCACCACGCCATTCTTATGTATTAATTGGAAATCAATATATTTGATTTGGTCAATCCCCTGATCTAGTGAATTCAAGACGATCAAAATAGCAAATGAAGATAGCTGAACAAATGTGATTATCCTTATTTAAATAAACTACATCGGAAAAAATAAAAATAGCATAGCTATAGAAATGAAAATAATGATGGCTAAGATTTATTGAGATGTAGTATGTCCCAATCACTCTCTGTATATTATTTTATTGAATCCTTACAATAATCCCTCTAAGATATGCACTATTATTGTCTATCAAAGCCATGCGGCCACATTCTTCTGTGCGAATAAGCATTTCTAATGTACTTTGTTGGTAATCTCTTCTAAGTCACTTGGAAATTCTGCCTTGATTTCTAAATTTTGTGCTTACTTATCTCTTTTTCTAGAATTATAAATACCTTGAAAGCAGGAACCATAAGAGCAAAATAACAGTGCTTTCCATCTAAGTGGGAATCAATAATATTTGCTGGATTGGATTGAATTAATTTGAATTGAAATGGAGGTTGTAAATGTGTAAGAAAAACTCAGGTTACGGAGGAGTTAATTAGTAAGTCACTGTTTAAACTCTAGGTGTTTTTCTCAGTCACTATGGCATCCATGTGGTTCTAAATTTAAGCCAATTTGCTCTTTCTAAATTTCCATTCTACATAATTTGAAAGTTTGACAATATTATCACATATTTCTATCTTGCCTAAGGGTGGGCTGACTAGGAATCTGAGGATCTCAGGTATGAATGGAGTGCAGACCCCAACGCATATAATTTCCATGTAGCCAGACATGGATATGCAAGGTTATAGATGCAGTAATTAATATAAATATAACAGGTCATGGGAGAAATTTATTATACTAAAATCATAAAAATATTACTCTAACAAGTATTTTTGATGCACTCTCCCTCATTATCATTTTCATTTCATAGATATTATCCTAGATCATAGCTTTTAATGGCTTCATGTCATGTAAAATATAGTTTGCTTTGGAATGTATTGGAAAACTGGATAATTAATTTTGTTGGCAGATAAACATACTTAAGGAATGAGGGTAACTTTCTCAGGAACTTTGCAGTTATATCATATTTAGCAATGCTAAGTATTTTGCCATTTTCTGTCACATTCCACAACAATCTTTTGAAAAAATATTTATTATTTTTGTCTTATATTTTTTAGGTGGAGGGACCTGTACAGGAAGTTTTGATATTGCTAGCCCAAGGTTGACATAATTAGATCATTTTTTGGAACTAATGCTGAAATTATAAACTTTTGTACATAATTACAGGTCATTGAACAACTTAGAATAGTGTGAAACATTCTCTTGTAGCTGCTTATATATTCTCTATTTCCATTTTCTATTACAGACTACTTGTAATTTGGAAGAAAAATACATTATCCAGCAAAATATTATTATCCTGGGAAACCTTAAACTTTGGAATTTGTATTCCCAAATATCAGTAGCTTTCAAAATGTTAAATATGATCCATGATAAGAGGTAATTTTACTTTGTGACTCACGCACTCACAAACATATAAAACTGGAATAAAAGTTTTAGAAAATAGTACTTACCCTTATGATGTACAGCACATTTGGGGTATTTTCTATTCCATTCTATTGTATTTCATTTAAAAAAAATAGTTGTCATAACACTCTAAATTGATTTCATAACCGTTAATGGGTCGCAGCCTTCAGGGGTTTTATACTGCTATAAACTTTAGAATAATGACAACATTAATTAGACCTGAGCAGTCCTTAGATACACCCTTTTCTCCAGAAATTTCTTACATTTCCAAACATTGCTACTTCACAGTTCAGTGAAACTATGAGGTTTATGGCTACAGAGATGAATGTTTTGCATATAAATGAAAGGTGGAAGGTATTTCATGTTTTGGGTGTGTGTTATATTAGATTTGATTCAGAACTGTAGAATCAGGCAACTGTTAGTTACAGACACAAACATTGAGATTTTTTTTCCCCACAGAGATGACAGTTCTTGAGATAAACAGTAAAGTAGAAGATAGAGATAAGAAGGGAGACTATGAGATGCAGCTGAAGAAAGATAAAAGCAATAACTAATCTCTCCTTCCCCAATCCCAGCAAATGAGATCATCCAGCCGGGCTTTCAATTTAATTCAGTATCTATCCTTATGGAGAAAACTGAAATTTCTCCACTAACAACAGTTGCATGCAGTTTCAAAGCAGAAACTAACAAACAACAAAATTACTGAAGGACAGAAATTATAAAGGAGAAATACTTTATTTTCTTAAAATTTGTACCTATAAATTCAGGGACAATAAATAATTTAAACTATTTATTTAATAATTACCCATATGTTGCTAACATTTTGTAGAGAAAAATTTATTGTATAACACTTTTTGAATTAAACTTATCAATGTATGCGTGCCTAGCTTCTAATAAACTCTCAATAAATATTTTGTTAATGAATGAATGAATGAAAATCTTCTAAATCAAAGATTTGCAAGTAATTTTTAATATTGCATAGTCTTCTAAAATTTTCATAGTTGAGGGCCGGCCCCGTGGCGGAACGGTTAAGTGCACGTACTATGTTGCTGGCGGCCCGGGTTCGGATCCTGGGGGCACACCGATGCACTGCTTGTCAGGCCATGCTGTGGCGGCGTCCCACATAAAGTGGAGGAAGATGGGCACAGATGTTAGCCCAGGGCCAGTCTTCCTCAGCAAAAAGAGAGGAGGATTGTCATGGATGTTAGCTCCGGGCTGATCTTCCTCACAAAAAAAATAAATAAATAGAAAATAAAATCAAATAAAATTTTCATATTTGAAAAGATAAGTCCAGTTTTTCTAAATATATTTGTGTATTAGTTCATTCAGATTTACTATGTACAGTTATTAAATTATTCAAACAATTTTTTTCATTCCAATGTTTTCTTGCCTCTACTTCATACAACTCCCAATGACTAGATGAAATAATATTCTGGAAAATCAATTATTTATTCTTTTTTTTTCTCTATGAGGAAGATGGGCCCGGGGCTAACATCTGTACCCACCTTCCTCTACTTTATGTGGGATGCCTGCCACAGTGTGGCTTGATAAGCAGCACATAGGTCTGCACCCGGGATCCGAACCTGCGAACCCCGGGCCACCAGAAGCAGAGTGTGCAAAACTAACCACTTGGCCACTGGGCCAGCCCTCAATTATTTATTCTTTTACTCTTCTGCCTCATATTTCCAGTGCCTTAAGGTTCATATGCAAGGTCCTAAAATTGGCTATAAAAATCTCCCTAACCTGAACCTAAGCCAGTCTATTCCACCTAATTCCTCTGTTCTCCGTACACTCAACATTGTGGACACATCTGTCCCTTTGAACACAGATGGATCTGCCTTTCTGCCTTCGTTAATGTTCATCCCTCTTTCAAGAAAGATTTCCCCATTGCCTCAGCACCTGTCAAATCCTACCCTTCACTTATGGAGCAGTTCGAGTCTTACTCAAATTCTCTCTTCATGGTTTTCTAGCCTAGGAGCAAAAATGGAGATCATATTTGCATCAGCTATCTTTTCTACATGGCATATTACTCTATAACTTAATGACTTAAAACAACAATAACCATCACATTTTTCTCTATTTCTGTGGGTTAGGAATTTGGAGGAGGGTTATGTGAGCGGTTCTGGCTCTGTCTCTCAGGAGCTTGCAGTCAGATGTTGGCCAGGCTGTAGTCATCTGAAGGTTTGACCAAGGCAGGAAGATCTGCTTCCAAAGTGGCTCACTCACACAGCTGGAAAATGCTGGCTTTTCATGGGAGGCCTCAGTTACCCTCCTCTTGAGCCTCTCTACAGAGCTGCTTGAGTGTCTTTAAGACACAGAATCAAAAACAATCCAAGAAACCAAGGTGGAAGCTGCAACGCCTTTTAGAACCTAGCTTAGAAGTCACCCACCATCACTTCCACAGTATTCTATTGGTGACATGGGTAACCACTGATTGACTGTGCATGGATTCAACACAAGGAAGTGCATATCAATAGCCAAGGAATATTAGGAGGCATCTGGGAGGCTGGATATCACAGCATTAATTGTAAGAAACAGCCTCTTTAGGGCTCTGCCTCTGCCCACTATTTGGAATCCCTATAGTCCCTTAAAATCTCCCCTAATTATTTCTAAAAATATCTCACATGGATTCAAGCACAGAGCTTTTTTAGATACCATGCAATCATTGCCATTTTTTGTTTTTTCTTTTGTTCCATTCCTGGCTCTGACTGGTGAAGTCTGCTACGCAGGCTTCAGGCTTATAAAATCCCATGAAGGCCGTTTTCTTCCAGGTCTGGCACAAATCCTGATAATGGCGACTGAATGGCACTATGCAGGAGCTCTTCTGGGCTAAAACCTCTCTGCTGTGCCAAACGTTGTGTGTGCCCAACGTTGCCTACACTGTGGAGGCCACCTGTATGCTGGATGCCTTCAGGGTGGCAGCTGTACTGTGCTATATGTTCTCTGTGTGGGTGGAGGAGAATTCCCAGGCAGCCTATGTGTCACAGTCCATTACATGGATACAGAGTTCCTAGTAATTTCAGCCTGTTTGATGAAAGAACACTTTCAAGTATTACCTGGTTCTCTCTAGCACTCAAACCTGAGTCCTCTGGGGCTGGAAGTCAAACTGAGTGATAGACAACATTCTGTATTAATGGTTTAAAATACCTGTTTACACATCACCAAACATCCCCCCACAGTTGTAATATTCTCTGTCCTGAGAGAGTAGATGTTATTTTCTATGGGCCCCGCAGGCTTCAATCAACACCCTTCTCTTACTACTTCCCCTTCCTATCTTCTTTTACACTACCTTAGTGGAAAGTTCCAGCCAGGGTCAAAAGGCTCTTCCCCTAGGCTGACAGAGACCTCTCTGATCTCTCAGAGAAGACCATCGCTTTTCCCCCAGAGACTGAATATCCTCTCCTACTACCTGCAACAATGTTTTTAACCCAGTTTTCTAGTGCCATGCCCAGGCTTGGAGCATTATGAATAATCTCTGACAGTATACAGTCCTGCCACTAACCACAAGGCAGTTAGTACTAATCTTTGGCAGTAATTAATCCATGCTACAAACAGATGCTGTAATAGGATTACTAATTACCCAGAGAAGCCCAAAGAATATAATTCTTGTTTCATAGGCCACACTAGCCTGCAGATTAAAAAAAAAAGTCATTATGGCATTATTTCTCCACATTGGTTTCCTCTCATGATTGTGGAATTTCCAGCCTTCCTTCTCCTAGGTGCTCATAAACAGAGATATCTCAGCTCTCAGGTTACTTCTGCCAGTCCCTCCTTTCTCGCTCTGGCCCTGACGTCTATGGTGGCCCAGATGGCTTATGTCTGTGAGACCCCCTTGGGGCCCCTCCCTGCTGACGGGGAAGGCAGTGACATTTCACATTGACACCTGCTGGAGTCGAAAGGACTTCAGCTCCAATCAGCCAGGGAGGCCTCTCTTCCCTGTGGCAGAGTCAGACCCTGGGAGCATGAGGCAGTGCTGCTTTGTGGTCAGCACATCATCTCTCAGAAAGTTTGGCAAACCTTTTCTAGAAGCACTTTGTTTTTGTTTTTCTCAAGGCATCCTCCTCCACATTCCTGTTTTTCCAGGCAAAGCAGTCATCTAAGTGAAGCACCAAGCTGTGTTCACTCCTTTTCTGACAATAGGCCTTGGCTAATGCAACAAGCGTCCTTAGGAAAAGTTCATTCCCAGGAGGCTACTAGGTTTCTAGGCAAATATATTCTCAACTTCTCCACTTTATCAGTGTCATAGGCATACCCGGGCTTTTTAAACTCTTAGAATCAACAGAGTTTTGCCTTATGTACAAATCTTCCCTTCCCCTGACTCTGCTTTTAGTGAAGCATTCCATGAAGTATTCAAAATATCCATGAAGTATTCAAAATCTAACAGTTAGTTGAAAGTATAGTCTTGAGTCATTTATTAATTTTTTTATGAGAGCATAAGATGCTCAAGGCTGACGTATTAGTTATCTATTGCTGCATAACAAATTACTCCCAAAATTAGTGGCTGAAAACAACAAACATTTATTATCTCACAGTTTCTGTGAAGCGGGAATCTGGGAGCAGCTTAGCTGGGTGGATATGTCTCAGAGCCTCTCCTGAGGCTGCAGTCAAGGTGTTGCCAGGGCTGCAATTATCTCAAAGGTCAGCTGGGGGAGGATCCACCTCCAGGCTCAGTCACAGGGCTGTTGGCAGGCCTCAGGTCCTTGCTAACTCTTGGCTGAAGCTATCGGCGGCTCATCAAATGGGTCTCTCCATAAGGTTTCTCACAACATTGCAGCTGGCCCTCCTCAGAGTGAGGGCTCCAAGAAATGGAGAGAGAGAGAGGCACAGACAGAGGCAGGGAGAGAGAGAAACAGAGACTGAGAAAGAAAGAGAAAGAGAGAAAGAGGTGCTCAGAATTTCTATTCTTGGTTACGTGAGTTTTGTGTGTATATTTCTCCACTGTAATTTGACAATATTTCAGGACAGAGTCATTTTAGAGTGTTTATTAGAAAATTCTAATGAGTGCTTGGCTAAAGTAGAACTCTTAAGAAATGGCACATGACAACTAAGTGAATATTAAATTAACTTATTACCATAACACTGAACAGCAAAATACCAAATACATCCAAAGTCATTGGCTGCTTAAAATCACGTTTGCAAACCAGTCTGTGATTAAACTGTGAACTGCTTGTCAGCTTGGCAATAGCAAAACAGGATAGTTTTATACTGAAATATTTTTACAAAATATTTCTGCCAAAAATAAGAACTTTTCATGAAGTGGTTTGTAAAAGACTTTGGATAAAGCCATACCACAAGCAAGGCCACCAACTTCATGCCTCAACACATATGCTTTATTGTAGGAGACTAAATAATGCCCCCCCACCAGAGATGACACATCCCAATCCCTGGAACCTCTGAATGCTGCTTTATGTGGCAAAAGAGCCTTTGCAGATATGATCAAATTAAGAATCTTGGGAAGATTATTCTGGATTATCTGAATGAGCCCAATGTAATCACAAGGGTCCTTATAAGAGGGACATAGGAGCTGTTAGAGTGAGACAGACAGTGATGTGATGACAGAAGCAAGGAACAGAAAGAGATTTGAAGATGCTACACTGCTGGCTTTGAAGATAGAGGAAAGTGGCCACAAGCCAAGGAATACAGGCAGCTCTAGAAACTGAAAAAGTCAAGTAAATGGATTCTCCCATAGAATCTCTAGAAGGAAGCAGTCCTGCTGGTACCCTGACTTTAGTCCAGTGAAATTAATTTTGAACTTTTGGCCTCCAAAATTGTAAGAGAATAAATTTGTGTTAAGCCCCCAAGTAATTTATTCATTACAGCTGTGATAGGAAATGAATATACTTCTAATAGAAATAGTGAGAGGTCTCAGAGCATTTTTACAAGTATTTCATGATGGATTGCACATCTTAAAGGTTTTTCAATAAACGTGTAGCCCAGTTCTCCAAATACAGAGAGAGACACCACTCCTACATGATTCAAGGCTTGGACTAGGAGGAGATTCATCCTCAAGGCCACCTGTCCTCCTCTGGATGGAGGTGCGGCTGGGAGGAGAGCCTGAGCCTCAGCTGTGACACCGATCCTCCAGCAAGGGACAAAAATGGGAGAGGCCTTTGCAGCAACCCATCCTGGGATCCCCAGGAGGCAAAGCCTGAGGAGCACAGTTTCCACTGTACTCACAGAAATCCATGGATTTTGGCAGATTATGCAGTGGCTCTCTCCCTGAAGAGAATTAGGATCATTCACCCACCTCTACCAATAAGTAAAAATTAAGGAGTATCAAATATATCCATGTCTCCCATGGCCCAAGTTTACACTCCAATTCTTCTCTGAATTATTCATTACATGCTGAATTGACCATGAAATGAAATTTCAAATAAGGTTCTTAGAACTCATGTTAGAGAGAATGACTTGGAATGTGAAAGTACTTATTTCATAAAACATGTGTACCTCCTCCAAAAGTACTCCAAACAATCTCAAAGAATCAGAACTAATTTATGAGACAAAGTTTAAATATATTCCTAGCCACTGTGGGCTTAATTATTTTATTTCCAGATAAAGATGTTTTAGTATGACTTTTAGAGATCCACTTGTTCATGGAAGACGAGTGGTTGGCAGGCCCCCTTCTTATAAAAAAGGAGAAGTCTCCAAGGGAACCTCATAAAATTCCCAGAATTAAAAGTATGTCCCAGCCTTGGGGGATGCAGCTAACTGTTAGGGAGTGAGTTGACAGACAGATGGCATTTTCAGCTCGTAAATGGGTTTCAATGGTAGGCTCTGGTAGGCCCAACCTAGGGAAGGATTCAGGGGGTAAAAAAGAGTCTAGAAGCTCAATGCAGAGATGCATGCACTGCCTGCAGCTGCCTGTCCCTTCTTCTAGCTGACACCACAGAGGGGCTCGCTGATAGGCAGGGCTGCTGTGCCTACTCTCTTGCAGGGCAGGTACTTCAAGTGCAGGCACCCAGCACAAACACCACTATGTAAACTGAAGAAAATCCTTGAAGTTTAACACTCTACAGAATCTGGCAGGGCCTTGTCCTGAATCTCACAGCATGCTATCTCTCTTAGTCTTGAGGAGTAAGGAGAAGCTCCTAGTGACTCCACAGAATGCTTGCTGTGATAAACTCAGGCCTCTGCTGTCGGCACCTACCTTCAGAAGGACCTATGCCCCAAACAGCTGCCCTCATGAAGCTGGACTTGGGGGCCATGATGCGTGTCCATCAAGGGTTTTCCACATTTTCCCTGCTCCTCAATGTCTCCTCACTAGAGATCCATGACACCATCATCACCTGAAGGACCCACAAGCTACACTTCTCTGAGCATTGCCACCAGCACTGCCTGCAGCCCCTGAAGGATGCCATCCCCAGACAAGATACCATTACTTCTGAGGTTAAAAACCCCAAATACTCAAGGATGTCCAGTGGCTCCTGGGTTTTCCTTAGGTGAGCACCTAAAACACTCAATTTCCCATGCCACTCACAGACTCTTTAGAAAGAAAAGGGATGTATTGAATACTCACCCCAAAACAAAACATTTTAGCATTTGACATCCCTGTTTGCTTCACTTTGATTTTAGTCTACTGTGATCCAGCCCAGGACCACAAAGATGAAACTAATTGTCCCAACATCATTGTGGAGGCCATGCTACCTCCACTAGTGGAAGCGCACCCTGGGCTGCATCTTCAGGACCAGTCATGGACACCTGTCTTGTGAGGAAGCAGGAGTTTCTGATCATTATAGACGTGAAGGTCAGGTGCTATTACGTGATACACAGTCTTATCACTGCAACCTTGACTACTGAGTGGAAGACAGACGCATCTAATCCCTGCTGGGTAATGGGGAATACTTTTTAAATGCTTCAACTCTCAAATCTCTTACAGGTCAGACTGCATAAACCACTTATCAAAAGCTTAGTTTTGCAAGAGGCAAAGCAAAGAGTAGAAGAGATTGCCCTATGTTCTCCATCTTCCCAATATAATATTCACCGAATACTACGGCTGCCTGCCAACCTGGCCAACGACAGTTGTGAAAGCAAAAGGGCTAATGAAACTTCTTGCTGTCACTTGCTGCTCCCAGGACATCACCATAATCAACTTTGGCAGGAATTGCTCTCCTTCGTGACTTGCTGTCATCTGGGTGGTGGTGGACCACTCACCGACATGCTGCCTTCATCCTGCACCTTGTCTCCTATCTGTTCTAGCTACCACTACACTGTTCACCAAGGAAGTCTCCTTCTATGTGCCATCCAGCCACCTGAACTATGACTGTGGCTCCCAGCATAAGACCTATTCTGAAAAGCATTGTTCAAATTCTTTAGCTTTTACATTCTCCTGTCTGCTAATCTTTAGATACAAATTATAGCCAGGTGGAGACATTAACCCAACCATGTGGCAGAAAAAGCACCCACACAAACTGACCCCACAGTCAGAAAAAAGTGTGAAATATGTAGCCAGAAAAGCAATTATGGGCAAGACTGTCTACATAATTTGTAAGACCCAGTGAAAACTAAAAATGTGGGGCCTCTGGTGAAAATAATATTAAGCGTTTCATGATTGTGATAGCAGAGCATTAAACCAAGCATGGGGCCCTTCTAAGCACAGGGTGGTTCGCAACTGCATAAGTTGCATACATGTGAAGCCAGCCCTGACTATGGGGAGTCATTTTCTACTTCCCAAATTACCATTTTTCATCAAAGAGTCACCAGAACGTGTCAGGGCTTTCTACTCAGTGATCCATGGGAAGACTTAGCCCCCTCCAACTGGAGAAGAGAGCTAGATCATAGAACTGGAATCTGTTACTCCTCTGAGCCTGACCCAGCACTGCTACACCTGGGCTGTTACATAAAAAAAAAAAAAAGATCCAATCTGCAAAGAAGTTCCAGACACCTCCCATCTATCCTAAACTTGCTCGTGCTTGTTCTAGTCTTCGTAGTTTTTGCCTTCCTGGCTCCATAACCCAGCTTTGATATCTGATTCTGGCATCTTCTCTTTGGTAACCATCCAGATGCCCCCTTCTGACTTCTCAGACTCTAGTTTCTGGCACTGGTTTCAGCTCTGCTGGCTCCTCAAGTTTTAATATCCCACATTTCACATGAGAAACTCTCTGTTCCCTCCCCTAGTTCCACGTAAGCTCACTGGCCAGACTAGTGCCCTTTGCTCTGCTAGCTGGAGAAAAAAACAGAATCAGAAGGTACTATATGTAGCCATGACCTCGTGTCAACTTCATTCAGAAGAGTTGATAAGAAATAATTACCATATTCTTTCTCTACTTGTCTGTTTACCTCTTTCTTAAAACTCCCCTTTTCTTACCTTCTGTGACACTATACTCTCCTTATCTTCCTCATACTTCACTAAAGTGCCTTCTCCTTTTTCATTTCTAATTAGTCCTCCTCCTTCTACTCTGTTCCTCCACCTCTAGTGGCACAATTACCATCTCCTCACATTACTTTGCCATAAATCTTGGGATGACCCAGTGTTCCTTCCTGAGCTCTCTTCTCCTTTCTATAACCTTTTATCACATATTTTTTTAATCAATTAATGACCTCCAAAGTTTTTCTCCATTCCTGACTTCATCCCAAATTCCAGACTTGTATATTTCACTGCCTTCTTCATGTACTCATATCTTTTGCCTATCAAATAGGCACATATAGGTATAATCCCTGACTCTAAAAACGACTATTACTCCTTCAGTCTTCCCAATCTCAATAAGAGGCACCATCAAATTTCTCAAGCCAAAAACCAAGAAGTCACCGTCTATTCTCTCCTATATCCATTTACTCCAGTCCGTCAGTGAGTCCTACTGGTTCTCCTTCCAAATATATCTTTTATCAATACACTTCTCACCAAAGCTTCTGCCATCACCCTGATCTGAGCCCCATCAATTCTTTCCTGAATTATGGCAAGAGCCTTCTAAATACTCCCTTCTGATACTGTTTCCCACGAAAATCTTCTCTCCAAAGAGGACCAGAGTGATCTTTTTAAAAAATAAATCACATAAAGTAACTGCCCTACTTAAAACTTTCCAGTGGCCTCCCATTGCATTTGGAATGAAATCCAAATGCTTTACAATTTTCACACTTCCCTCTCCCTCCTCAAGTCTTAGCCTTCTATACCCTTCAATCAATTTCTTCAGTAACACTACATTTCTCTTTTCTCAATCGCACCACAGGGACTTTAAACTTGCTTTGTCTCGTTACTGGAGAATTTTCCCCAGATCGTCACATAACTAAAATTTTCTCACTATCACCTCTGCAAAGTATTTGCTGGCCACTCTAGCAAATGTTGCCTGGCCTACCATCTGATTTCCCTATATTATTTCCTCCTTGACCTCTTATTTTCTTCCTTCCTTCCTTCCTTCCTTCCTTTCTCTCTCTCTTTTGTTTTTTCTCTTTTTTTTGATATATATGTTTTGTTTGTTTGTTAGGGCAGAGGCCTTTCTTTGCCTTGTCCAGCAATGTGTCCTGAGCACTCAGAAGAGTTAGCACCGAGTATGTACTCAACAAATACTCACTGAACAAACAAGTCCACAAAGTTATGAGGGAGACTGTAATCCAACAATATGTGGGTCAATTTACCACAATCCATAGGCCAAATCTGGCCACCACCTGTTTCGATGGGTAAAATTTTATTAAAACACAACCCTGTCTACTTGTTGACAGCTGTCCGTGGTGGCTTTTGCACTACAACAGCAGGGCTGGGTAGGTGCAACTGAGACCACAAAGCTCTCAAAGCTGAAAATATTTACTATCTTGCTCTTTAGAGAAAAAGTTTGCTGAGCTCAGCAATAGTACATGCCAGGTCAAGTTGCCATTCAAACTAAAAGGAACAAATAGAAATCACGTAACCTAAATGTTCTGAGGGAACTAAAGCCATGTGTCCTTCTTGGAGGTGGAGGGGGCACTACTTGAGGAAAAATTCAGCTAAGAGGAATACGATTCAATAGAGAGGACTCCAGAATTGCAGAAGACGGGGTAAAAGTTTTTGTGGGCAGTTTAAATATATTTAAATACGGAACTAAGACTAAAACTATAGTAATTTTATTAACAGAACAAAAAATTTAGTGAGAGCAACAAACCTTGATAATATGACCAACAATAATCAGGGAGGGAAATAGCATTAAGTCTAAGCATGCCATTCTCCTCAGTAGGAATCAAAGCAAGTTGAGAAGGGTGCCAGGATGATTCAGTGGGAAATAATGAGTCCTTTTTAACAAATGGTGCTGGGTAACTGAATATCCACATGCAAAAGAATAAAGTTGAACCCCTACCTCACAGCATACACAAAAATTAATTCAGTGTGGATTAAAGACATGAGCAAGAAAAAATAGTTCAATTGGTGTTCATCAAAATTAAAAAAAAAAATTATACTTCAAGGACACTACCAAGAAAATGAAAAGACAACTTACATAATGGGAGAAAATATTTGCAAATCATATATCTGATAAGGGTCTAAGATACAGAATATATAAAGAATTCTTACAACTCAACAATAAAAAGACAATTCAATTTTTAAATGAGGAAAGGATTTAGATAGACATTTTTGAAAGATATAAAAACAGCCAATAAAAACATGAAGAGATGCTCAATACCATTAGTCATTAGAGAAACGCAAATCAAAACCACGATGACATATCACTTTACACACATTAGAAAGGCTGTAATAAAATGGACAGATAATAGCAAGTGTTGGAAAGGATGTGGGGCAATGAGAGCCCTCGTATATTGTTGGTGGGAATGCAAAATGGTTCAGCTGCTTTGGAAAACAGTTTGACATTCCTCAGAAGGTTAAACACAGAGTTATCATATGACCCAGGAATTCCACTCCTAGGTATATAACTAAGAGAATTGAAAACGTATGTTCACATTAAAACATATTTATATATATATATATATAAATTTTCATAGCAGCATTATTCATAATAGCTAAAAAGTGGAAACAACCCAAATGTCGATCATCTGATGAATGGATAAAAAAAACAGTGGATAGAAAATATGGTATATTGGGGCTGCCCCTGTGGCATAATGGTTAAGCTCATGCACTCCGCTTCAGCGGCCCAGGTTCGCAGGTTTGGATCCCAGGCGCAGATCTCCACCCACCATTCATCGGCCATGCTGTGGTGGCACCCCACATATAAAGTGGAGGAAAATTAGCACAGATGTTAACTCAGGACTAATCTTCCTCAGCAAAGCAAACAAATAAAAAAAAATGTGGTATATCCACACAATGGACTATTATTTGGCAATAAAAAGAAAGAAAGTACTTATACATTATATGATGAACTTTGAAAACATTGTGTAAAGTGTAAGAAGCCAGACACAAAATCCATACATTATATGATTCCATTTATATGAAAACTACTCAACTGAGCTTGTTGTAGTCTACGATAAGTTGAACTAAGTAATACTCACTATTTAATTTGACTGTCAGGTCCCTGCAGAAAATGGATTAATCCTAGAAAATTAAATGATGACATAATAGAGACTACCATCCCTATAGTATTTAGGTCTGTAATTGAAGCACTAATCTCCACTATTCCCCTCAGGATGTGGTAATTTTTTTTAATTTAATATCTTGGTCAGAGGGCAGAGCAGAATAGTTTTGGAGGTTTCCACTTGGCCTTGGCCTTCTTCACTATGACAATTCTTATTCCACAGGTCAAGAATTCAATGTGGGTGTTATCCAACTGCAAAGAATATCAATCCCTATTATATACTCAGAGACTGGAGAAATAATAATCAGGTGGTTCCACCCATGGACCCAAGTGCCACTGTAAGCTTGACTTTAGTCAGGACTCCATTTACTGCTTGGCCCCCATTACGCCCTACTTTCACAAGGGGGCCATAATAAGCTTTGAGTCTCTTAGAGTAGATATCAACTCAAATTCTGTGTGCAAATGAAACATTCTGTCTCAAAATGTCTGGGTATTCCCTTTTCCCCAGTGTAAGGACACTGAAGTAAATAACCATGGACCCATTTGGGGATGGACTGGGGGAATCATTATAGTACATACTTGCTGTGGGGTTGTAGGTCTCTCCTCCTAGGGATCTGAACACCTCTTCTGTTGGTAGATTCTGTATTTGAAAATCAGCTTAGGTGCAGAAACTGAACAAGGAATTATGACTGTTTATTAAAAATTGAAGTGACTGCCCTCAACCCCATATTCTTCCATTCTTCCTATCTTCTAGTTGTAGATATTAAGCAGCACCCTTGTTGGCTGCCCATCTATTTTGCTCATATAGACACCATCCTCTATTAACTATCTCTACAAATCTTCTCGACTGCCCTTATGATCTTTCTGGTTATTGTAGTAATCATGACCTCCTGATTTCTGGCTGTAAGCAGTGCCCAAAGGTGTCTATTACTTTGGTGCCTCATAATCCACCTGGATGTTAAAGAGCCCAGGGCTGTGAGCCCCACTCCTGCCATCAGAGAACATCCACCTCTGACTTTCTCAGCGATGCTTCTGCGCCTCTCACCAGCACATTCTCAATGGCCTTGGTGATGGGACTTAATCATCCCCAGGGGCTTCTGGCCTTACACAATATATCCATTCCACTATATCCACCTCTCTGAGATTCCGTATTCCCTTCTCCACCATATACTAGAGAAAATCAGGAATTTCCTTCACTCTGCATAGGCCTTTGATTTTTCCACACATCTAACAGCCTCCCCAGCAGTGAGTTTGCCCGATTCCCCGCAGTCCTTGCAAGGTATTAAATCACACATCCTGAGAAAGTGCTACCAAGCAAATGAATTTTTGCTTATTCTGTCTTGTATTCTGGCCCCCTTAATCAAGCAACCTTAAAGTCTAATCCCAGGGATTTCTTCTCAGGTCTTATAGAGCTCTGTGACTCTATCGAATATGCAAGCTAATTCTTGCCTCTCTCTTGATGTGTACTCTTTATCCTCCCTTATGAGACCCAGTATGTCCCCAGCTGGGATATACTGAGATTTAACCCTCATTATCAAACCAGCAGCTAGGAGAGGAGATGGGACAGCTCCTTCAGGGGATATGTATTGCATTGCTGAGGGGATGCCTTTACAGTGTCCTCCTACAGAGTTCTCCAGGGAGAGGTAAGCCAACTCTGATACCTCTGAGAGTTCAGAGGGGTCTATACAACCCAAATCATCAGGAGCATCCATCCAGTAATCTCCAACCTGTGTTTCTGGTTCCCAAGCGTGATATTGTGATTTATCATAAGAAATATATGTTTGGTCTTCATCTCATTTTTGGCACAGAGCTCCTAAAACCCTTGGAATTTCCTAAGTGATGACAGCAATAAAAGTATTTTTTGTTATGTTAATGAGGTGACTTTTGGAAAGCACCTAAGGTTCTGGGCTGGTTGCCAGGAGAACCAATCATGTGATTAGAGGGTTGGAAATTTCAGTCCCACCTCCCTAACCTCTGCGGGGGAGAGGGCTTGGAGGTTGAGTTTAATTACCAATGGCCAATGAGTTAGTCAATCATGCCTATGTAATGAAGCCTTTATAAAAATCCAAAAGGAGAGGTCCAGAGAGCCTTCAGGTTGGTGAACACATGGAGATTTGAGGAGAGTGGTGCACCTGGGAGAATTCATGGAAGCTGCAAGACCTTTCCCCATACCTTGTCCTACGCATCTCTTCCATCTGGCTGTTCCTGAGTTATATCATTTTATAATTAACCAGTAATCTAGTAACCAACATTTTTCTCTGAGTTCTGTGAGCCACTCTAGCTGATTAATCTAATCCAAGGAGAGGGGAAGGGTCATTGGAACCTCCAATTTGTAGCTGGGTGGTCATAACCTGGGCTTGCTAGAGGTGGGGTGGGGGAGACAGTCTTGTGGAATGCTGTCTGATGCTATCTCCAGGTAGATAGTGTCAGAATTGAGTTGAATTGTAGGAGACCCAGCTGGCATCAGATAATTGTTTGGATGTGTGGAGAAAAATCCTCCAGACATTAAATCTTGTGTCTAGTATCCTTATCAAGTTCTCCCAAACAAGGCCCTGACTTTGGCATAACAGGCCTGCATGGACTGAGCATTTGGCATCTGTGTAGTTTTGTGAATACCAAATCCCATGTCTGCTTTTCACCTGTCGACTGAATTGTTCCTCCCAAAATTCACATGTTGAAGCCCTAACCCCCCATGTGACTATATTTGGAGATAAGTCTTTTAAGGGAGTAACTAAGGTTAAGTGAGGTCATAAGGGTGGAGTCCTAATCCAATAGGACTGGTGTCCTTACAAGAAGAAGAGAATTATATGTCCACAATCATTATGTGGAATGATTGACTGAAAAGGAGATGGAACACAGAAACTAAATGACTCCTTATTCTTATCCACCTTATCTTTTAAATAGTGATATTCTGTAAAACACAGCCCAACTCTACTAAATAACCAAGTAGAGTTCTAAATAACTAGTGTAATACACATTCTTAAATTTCTTATACAAATTCTTTGAGATTAACTTGCAAAGATATTACTCACTAGTATTCTCTAGAAATGTGTTCCCAAATGGTAAGTGACTATAATATCTAAATAACATCTAGGTCATCCTTGGTCAAATCATCTCTGAACGAAAATAGCATTTTCTTTTTCTCCAAAATAGCATTTCTTGTTTTCTTCAATGATGTGTTAGTGAAATAAGTCTTGACTTGCTCCCTTCACAATGACTGTTGAAAATGGTGTATATTGTGCCAGACTGTGAGAATAATTCTAGGAAATCTTTCTAAACTCAATGAAACAGATATGATCAACTTTATCTCCAAGCTGTCTTAGTTTTTAATATGTAATGGTTGAATTATTTTTATATGATTTTGAATCTAAGAAGCAAGTGCCAAATCACGTGTGAAGACATGTGAAATGAGTTGCAATCATCTAAAATCTATTACATTTCGCCTGCCCCTGAAACCAGGATCTTAACACTTTGCAAGTTGTCGGAATGGTGTGTGTTTAGCATATTGTAAAAAGCACACAATCTGTTATCTTATTTTATGTTTTAAAAATCCTAGGTCCCTCTCACCTATCATCTTAGAGACACAAATATCTGTTAATTCTAGTAATATTTCAGTGGTTCCATTCTTAGCAATTTCCTCCACCTAGATTGACTTACCAATTACTCCGTTTCAAGTTTTCTGTATTTCTTCAATTTATTGTTTATATTTATGGGTGTCTAATAGATACCAGGCACTTTGCAAGCACTTGAGAATCTTAACGTAAAATAGATTGTCAAAAATCTTGCTTTTTAACGACTAAAGAGACCAACCACAAAAAAATAAAGGGAGGAAAGAAGAAACAAACACAAAAATATCAGAGAATAACTGCTTTACAAAGAATTAAAATTGTGTGGTGAAATGGAGAGTGACAGTGGACAATGAGGATAATTTAAATATGTAGTCCAGGGACAGACCCTCTGAAGGAGGCATTTAAGGTACAATCTGAATGACTAGACTGAGGCAGCCATGTGAAATCAAGGAGAACTGCATTCGGGATGGAGGGAGCAGCTGGTGCAAGGAGCAGAAACAAACTTGGAGAATTTGAGGAGGAGAGGGAAGGCCAGCATAGCAGGAGCATATATACAAAGAAAATACAAGCAAATGAGGCAGAAGAAGAAGGGCTTTTGTATAGAGTTTGAATTTTATTCTAGGTAACCTGAGGAGCCATTGGAGGGTTTTTAAACAGAAGAGTGGTATAAAGCAATTTATATTGCTAATTTGAAGAAATATTTTGTTGGGGTTCTTAAACATGGGATGAGTTTTCATTACTCGCTGACACTACCAAAAACAATATACTAACAAAATCTTTAGAAGATAAGGGAATAACTTTCAACCTAACACACTACTTATTCATTCAGACATGTGACTAGAATAAGAAATAATAGTCTATAAATTTTGATGAATATCTAAACTATTGTTAATGTATAATTAGGTCTCATTTTCCTTATAAGAGAATTAGACTACTTTGGATAAAGGAATCTCCTCAAGATCTCAGTGTAAGTACAGAGAAGTCAAATCCATGTGTTTTTCACCTCTCTTCTCAGCTCTGTCCACAACAGTAAACCCCGCTGTGCTTCATAAGCGTTAAGAATGCCTATTGTTAAAAGAAGGAGAAGGAGGAGAGGAAAAGAAAATTTTCATTAATTGACTCAAGATGAAGTTTATAACTACATTAGTCTTTGTCTTAATTCAAATCACTTTCAATCAGTACCAAAGATTTATCTAGCAGTCTTCATTTCTTTATTTTCTATTGTTTATCCGTTTATCTTTTCCAAATTTGATATAAGATATTTTTTAACAGAAACATTATGTAATATTACAGGAGAAAATAAATAGAAAAAGAAAAAAGAAGAAAGTGAAGATAAGGATAGAAATACAAACTAGAGACAGGGAAAGGCAGCAAACTGTAAAAATTGGGAGCCTTGCTTTATCTTACTTGCTGGCTAACTGTTTTGAGGAACATAGGGGATTGTGCAAACAAAGCATTTAGAGATGAGTGGAAAATGTTCCTCTGACCATCCTAGAAACAGAACCAAGAGGTAAATATAATCACCATAGTGTAAAGCATCACAGTGCCAATGACATAGCTATACATCAAGTTTAACATGGCAGATTGACTACAGACATTTATCTTACCCCCCCAAACAACTTTAAAATGACAGTAAATAAATTTTAAAAAGCAATTGGACAAAACAATGCAAAACATATTGGGTAAGAAATTTCAACAAAATTTTGGAGGGCAGAGGAAGGTCAGGAAACTGACAGCAAATTAAGAAAGCTTCAGAAATACCACTGAGAATAAGCTGGTTTAAGCCACAGAAGACTCAGAGGCATCAAATATACTGAGGATGGGTAAGAGTCAGGGCTGAGAACAGGCATTAAAAGCCTGTATAAAAAATTAGTTGGACTTCTATTTTTTTTCTCCAGCCCTAGGGGACTATGGGCCCTTACTACCACCATCCCTCTCCCCAAAATCTAGAGTCCCAGCAGAGGGTGGGAGGGAGGAATGGGATTTAAAAAAGAAGAGGAGAGAGTGATTCAGTGAGATGTAATTGAACAGTGGGACTCTTGCCTTCTTTCCACCCTTTCCACCAGAACCAGAACACTAACAGCCAGACACTACCCTGATGTAAGACACTAGCAGTATTACTCACTGGAAAAACTGAACAGGTTCAGGTTAAAAACAAAAATGAAAAGCATAGATACACTTATTTGGGGATACCTCGGTGAAGGAAAGCTGATTTTCATTAGAGAGATACCCCCTTTTGACAAGTACCGTCCATGTGTTTAAGACTTGCTGTATGTTTCCTCACACTTAAAAATGAACCAGGAGACACGCGTTACAAGATACGTGACCAAAACCTCCACATACAATAATGACTACAAAAAGATACGAAATAAGAAAGAGAATTAAGAAGACCAAGACAACATGGGAAAAAAAAGAAAATTTCAGAACCTTACAATTAATATCCTGAGATAAGACCAGATATTATGTCCATTATAAAAGAACAGATGATATTAAAAATAAGAAGAAATCAGAGAACAAGAAAGAGCTTCTGAAAATTTTTATAGTGTACCTAAAATTTAAAAACTGATGTCTAAAAATCAAGGACACTCAAGAAAATCAAACAAGAACTCAAATAGATGGAAATAAGGAAAGAAAGGATAAACAAATAAGAGGACTAATTTAGGAGGTTCAATATCAACCAATGGGAGGTCTTGAAAGAAAAAACAAACAAAAACAACATCAGAACATATAAGAAAATTTCCCCATAAGTGAATACATTAGACTCCATATTGAAAGGGCTCACTCAGTGTTAGCACGTGAATTTAAAAAGTCCTTAATTAAAAGATATCACTGTGAGGGGCCAGCCCCATGGCCTAGTGGTTAAGTTTGGTGCCCTCCACTTCAGCATCCTGGGTTCAGATCCCGGGCGCAGACCTGCACCACTCTTTGGCAGCCATGCTGTGGTTTGGCACAGATGTTAGCTCAGGGCTAATCTTCCTCAACAACAACAACAAAAATGATGTCTCTGTGAAATTCTATGACACCAAAATAGGGAGAAGAATTTAAAAGCAGACACACAGTGGTTGCATACAAAGGATTTGGGAATCAGAATGACATATAACTTAAACTACAAAGATAGAAATTAAAAGACAATAGGGTAATGTACATATACAAAATGTGGAGGGAAAATTATTTTCAAGTTAGATCTTAACCAGAAGATCAATCAAGTGAGAGCATAGAATGAAGATATTTTCTGACATGTAAAATACTCACACTTCTTGCGATTAAAAATCCTTTCTTAGGAAGTATACTGTAAAAAGAGTATAAGCCAAAAAAAGAGACACAATTCCAAAAAAAAAAAAAGGATCATCCAACACACCGCTATAAGGAAAAGAAGTTCCTGGATATTAGTGATTCAACAAATGTTGCAAGCAACAACTTCAAATTTAAATAGGAGACATAGCTCAACAAGAGAGGGCTTGGGGGTAGGAGGCGATTATTAACTCCTGAGCAAAGAAATTATTGCTCAAAAAGGAAAATGTGAAGGGAAAACGCTATAAAGGACAGTATGGGTCAACTGACAAAATTAGAATATGGCTTGTATTTACCTTAGAGAAATGAAAATTTATGTTCACACAAAAACCTGTGTACAAATATTTATAGCTGCTTTATTTATAATAGCACCAAACTGGAGATAACCTAAATGTACTTTAACAGGTGAACAGATAAACTGTGACATCCATACAATAGAATACTATTCAGCAATAAAAGGAGCAAAGTATGGATAAGGACACAGCAACTGTGATGGATCTCAAGGGCATTATGCTGAATGAAAAAAGCCAATCCCAAAAGATTATATTCTGTATGATTCCATTTATATACCTTTTTTGAAATGACAAAACTATAGAAATAGATAACAGATTAGTGGTCACCAAGGATTAGGACTGGGGATAGAGTGTGGGTGTAAGGGCTAACACAAGGGAGTTTTTGGGAGGTTGATGGAACAGTTCTGTATCCTGATTGTGGTGGTGGTCACACAAATATATAAATGTGATAAAATCTCATAAAATAATACAAAAATTGCATGTAAAAACTGCTGAAATACAAATTTCTGTCTGTAGTTAATAGTATTATACCATTGTCAATTTCCTGGTTTGGATCATTGTAGGAGATGTTAGAGTTAGTAAGATGCTATCATTAGGTGAAGCTGAGGGACTAGAATATAGAACTCTCTACTACTTTTGAGACTTGTATGTGAATCTAAAATTATCTCAAAATAAAAAGTTTTTAAAAAATACTCCTCTCAAGGACTATTCCCAGAGATTCTGATTCAGTATGTCTGAAGCAGAGCATAGGAATCTGTATTTAGCAAACTCTCCAAGTGGTTCTCATGCGCAGTCACATTTGAAATCTCCTTATATAGCGCGTGATGTCCTCAAAGATCCTTCGGCAGTGAAGACAACAGCAGTTTCTACACACCAGTGTCCTATAATGCCTCTTATTGCAAACTGAAGGCATCATGCCAAAGCACAAATAACAAATCTACGAGGGGCCAAAAACACTGTACATTGCATCCCAGTGGCATGGCTTGATTCCCAGATAGCATCTTGACTAAGATTAGGTGGCTTCAGATCTTTCAAGCAGCACTCCATAAGCGTTATATTTTACTATTAAATGTTTCATAAGATGTTTCATGTTTCCAATTAAGGACAGATGAATATGATTTGATATTATACCAACTCAAGGGGAAGGGTGACATCCTTTTTAGAATATTACAGATGATTCATTCAATAGATCCATTTTTAGCTCTCTACTCTATGTCAGTTACTATGTTAGATATTGAGATTCAAACATGGATAGTATGTTGTTTCATTCCTCAAGAATCCAATGTCCATTGGAGTGAGAAAATATTAAACCAACAATGATGGTATATTAATTGGTTATAGTATGGTATAGTATAGGCTCTTCATCTGAATCTTGAATGCTGAGTAGAATTTAGTTAGATGAAGAAAAAATGGATTTACATTGTATGGAGAGGGAACAGTCTATGTGAATGCATGGACGAATTCTATATGATGATGTGTTCAGGTAACAAAAACTAGATGTGGAGTAAATGATGCATTCGGTTGTAGGTTTGTGAGCAGCAGGATAACTCCCCGAAGCCAGGTCATGGTAAAGATCTTTATTATGACAGTCCAGTGTGCAAGGCCATTTTGAAAGTATTCAAGCATTTTGAAAAGAATATCTAATTAGTAGTGTTGACAATGGATTGGAGTATGATTAAACCAAAGGCAAAGGGGAAAATTAAATGATTGAACCAAGAAAATGGTTTGGGTTGCAGAAAAATTATCCATTATGATTATTTCCATTGTCATCACAACTTATACTAGCCTCTGCACATTGGAAAACTACTTCTTTGTTAAATTAGCTAAAATTAATTAGTTAAAATCCCAAAGGTTGGTCACATTTCACCTATAGTCAAACCATCTGTATACAATAATTTGAAGAAAATAAAAAGAATACATTTGTAGCCAAGTCTCTGTTAAAAGAAAAACAAGTGTCCTTTGGGTTGGAAATACCATCTGGATCATTTCAAGCTTACCAGGCACCAAAGGCAGCACTGAAAAGCCTAAAGTTTGAAATATATAAACAAAAAATTCTTAAAAGAGATTTCAGATCTTTAAAAAATTCCCTCCAGTAAGGCAGCTGGCATTTTCTACACTGCACCTGGATTTTCTTACATTAAAATGTCATGTTATTTCCTAGCAGGGATATTGTGAAGATTAACAAGATCATGTTTTAAAGCTCTTTGAGTTCCTCCAAGAGTGAAGCTCTGTAAGTACAAGGTGTAACACTCACTTTTCACTGAACAGTTATTTGAATCCCAGTTATGTGTGATATCAGAGCAAAACAGACCCAACTTTCTTTCAAAGGTCTTACTACCTACGTGAAGTAGATAAATGAAATTCAGTAGAGGATTAGAATTGGTAAGGTTTGAATTATTGAGCAAGAACAGTGCTAAATAACTGCATCATGTTTACTTCTAGGCATCTTGACAGGCATCTTGACAGGCATCTTGACATCTAATAGCATAGAAAAAGATTTTTACCCAAGTCAGGATAATGGAGGTATTTGCTCATTGATTATATAGATTGGGGAAGGGAAGGAGTATTATTGCAGGTAAAAAGAAATGTAGATCAAAAAAGTAACATTTTAAGATATGGGCAAATCAAATTTATTTATTTTAATCATTTCAGGCAGTCACAATATGTGCTCGATAGTCCTTGATGCTAGGCATTCCGAAAAATCATAAAAAGCAGTAAATTCAAAAAGATAATCAGTTATTTGTTTATTTTAAGAGACAAATTTTAACCTAGTGGTGAAGATATTATAGACACAAATAGGCACATACACAAACAAAGGAAATATTACCTGGTGTTCACTAACAATATTGTCCCTGAGGTCTGTACCAAAGGCTGTTAAAAGTGAAGAACTGCCCTTTTGTCACTTCCATTCATTCATTCACACAACTTGATATAAATCCTCTTGTAATTGGGCTAATATGGTCTGCATTATAATTCCTTTGTTCATTCAAATATTTATTGAGACTCAGACCAGACACCAGGGCAAACACAAAATAAAAAAGCTCTGTTTAATATCCTTAAAGTTATTTTTCAATAGTAGTAGAGTCAGATATGTAAATATATAATAAATTCATCTTACATATAAGGCAGAATAGTAATTAGATGTATAAATAACACAATGAAGCCTAAATGCTAAGTCAGAAGTTCTCAAACCTAGCTGTGTTTTAGAATCACCTAAAGAGTTTTTGAAAAATACAATACACAGCCCCCTCCTCCTGCCAATTCTGATTTAACTGGGCTAGAGTGGAAAACTAGAGTTGTTGTCATTTTTTTCCAAAGCTCCATTGATTCTAATGTGTATCCAGGATTGAGGCAACTCCGCTCCGATGCTTAATGGTTTGCTTAAAAGATTAGGAAGAGACAGGTAAAATATTGTGTTGAAATTGAGGTAGCTCCTGAGAAATTCCATAGGAGACAAGAGAAACACCTCAGGATAGCTATTACCAAAACTGAATTCATTTTGGTAAATATATTCTAACAATTCAGAGGAAGATAGAAGAGCTTTACACAATATCCACTCAATCCATGAGCTCAAACCTGGCACTAGGTAAAACCGCAAGGCATGTGAATATTTATCCTTGGGCTCTCCATCTCCAAATTCTTCCAATTACCCAAGCTCATAACTAATCAAAACCTCTAAAGAAAGTTTCTGTCATATGTTATATCTGGAATAAGAGTAATCATATAAAATGTTGCATTCAAGGGACTGTATTTAAAAGCAAACTGAAATTCCAGGCATCACCATGAACAGTGGGGATTCTCATGGCATAATAACTTCCTAGCCATTGGAATACCAAGAGGCAAGTCTACACTGACAGCATATTCCATCAGGTACTATAGTTCTGGAATTTGGGATTCTGATTCAGTTTTGCTTAGCAATAAACAAAAACAAATAAAATAAAAACACAAAGGTGTCTCTACTTAAGAGTTTTTCAAGAAGTTCAACTTCTAGGTGTTTGTGAACTTAAGATTTACCACGTCACACAGCTATAATGAGAATACAAGTCAGATAAAAGATGATCTTTCATGGAACCAAGCAAAGGGAGACTCAACATAAATAAAACCTCAGGGCCAAAATGCAGTGTATTGAAATTTTCAATCCTGAACTATCCAAAAAAGTCTGAGACCAAAGTTTACAGCCTTGTAAAAATATTTTTTCAGTAACATCACACCTCCATGTAATATTTTTTAGCTTGCCTAGCAAGTTGGATTCAGAATAGTTGGAGAAAAAGTATCATATAAATGAATAGGTAAGTTTCTTCGTCAGTGGTTTTAAAATATACGCACTCATTCACCCCCCCTTCACTAATCTTTTTGAAGCTTCTTATCCTGCATTCAAAAATATGGCTCTGTATAAGTCTCTGTAATTGATAAATATAAATACATCTTTGGAATACACCAATAAATTATAGACCTAGAATTGTCATCAAAAACCTGTGATATCGTTTTTCTAATTTAAATTGGCTGTGCACCTATAGCCTGTTGACAAGGTATTTTCTTGCTATTTGGGGTGTTAGAGCACAATATAGGATTACCTAACCAGGTATAGATAAAACTTAAGATAGTATTCTTTACAGCTAACATAAATGAGTAGTCAAAAGAAGTCTTTTACCTGTAAGCTTTATTCGTAGAAGAAGTAATAAAGGTGTGATTTTATTTTCCGTTTTGGTTTTCCAAAAATGGCAAAGTAGATTATTGTACAAGTTTGTTGTTGTATCATTGTTTGTGGTGTTGCCCTTCATAAGGTATTTTTTTTTTATTCTTAACCTGTTACTATAAATCTCTCAATTTTTTTGTATCACTCATACAACTCTTAAGAGTAAGGCTGAATCACTACTAATTGAGATATTGGGAGGCTGAAAGTCCATTGGCTCAGCAGTTACAATCACAGAAGTCTCCAGGTAACTCAGGGCTTCTGTGTGAGGGGTTCTACTAGGTGAACTGTAGCATAGTCTATCGTATTTAGCTCAAGTGTCAATTCCTTGAAAATACTCAGGGAATGACAGTAACAAATAAGAGAGTGCAACCAGAAATGTAGGGGTTCTTTTTTGTTAGGCTAGGTGTAAGCTATAGAGAGTATCTGGCAGTTACAAAGAAAGACAATCTGTAGTTTCCCCCAAACATAGCAAGGACACTTGGCCTCACTTTAGTCTTTTCGATGTCACTCTTATGCAAAGACAGAGAGTGCCACCCATGGTGGCATCTTCTGAAACAGAGGGCAGATATCGATATTTCTCTGAGCAGGTGGCAATGTCAATATGATAACCCAATCCCCCTTCTGAAGATGGCAAAAGTGTTTTCTCAAGCTGCTGCCGAAATCCATTTTGCCTAATTTTCCCAAAGAACATGATGGTTTCGTTTCCCTGACAACACTCTTAAATGTGGCTGGCCTTCATTCTTTATCCTCGATCTGTGCCCAAGCAATAGTTCAACCCCTCAAATTAATATTTGCATCCAGTGGGCAATCACAAGGAAGATTGAGACAGTTGTTCCTCTGGTCATCACTGTCACGTGTTCTATTAAAGATTGCAAAGATATGAAAAGTTATGTGTCTTAGTCCATTCGGGCTGCTATAACAAAATACCACAGACTGAGTGGCTTATAAAAAACAAAAATTTATTTCTCACGGTTCTGGAGGCTAGAAGTCCAAGATTAGGGTGGCAGCATGGTCATGTGAGGACTTTCTTCCAGATCCCAGGCTTCTTGTTGTATCTTCACATGGTGGAGGGGGCAAGGGATGACTCTCTGGCTTCTTTCACAAGGACATTAATCCCACTCATGAGGGTCCCACTCCCTTGACCTAATCATCTCCCAAACGCCCCACTTCTTAATAGCATCAGACTAGAGATTAATATTTCATATATGAATTTTGGAAAGACACAAACATTCAGACCATAGCACTACGACTTTTTAAAGGTTTGGCCAAAGCCATAGAAAATGTGTGTCTAATCCTTTATAAAATAGCAGATACATGGTATTTTGTATATCGGGTGGATTTTTAATTGTTCTATTTTGTTTTGTTTTTCCAATACTGATAAACAATATTGCCTTGGATAAATATGTAGTACGTGTATGTAAAAGTATAAGAAATGGACTGCAAATCAAGTATATCAACTTCATGGTAGAAGTTGTCTTTGGGAAGGGAGAGCGAGTAGTAGAATAGCAGGGAGTGGTTACAGGAAATTTCAACTAAATTTGTAATGTTTTGTTTCTTTAAAAGATGATGGGACAAATATAACTAGTGGTATGTTTTTAATATTGTATGTTGTGATGAGTGTTTTTTTATGTTGTTCTTTCATCTTTTCTGTATTTTAAGATGTCAAAAAATTAAGAAAACGAGACTGTTAGCTAATCGCGTGCCCACTGTGCCTTCTCTTTTTGAAGGAAATGATTGCAATTAGAACACCCATCCTTGTCGTCCAATTAGCAGTTTGCATCAAAGAAATTTTCATTGAGCATTAATCAATTCAAGATCATAATTTTAATGGCACTAGTCACCCTGCTTTTAAATAAATACATTAATATTCAAATTCATGTGTAAGTGCCCCATATATCTGATTAACTAGAAGGAAGAAAAGCCTTAATATATGCAGAACACCATTCATGTGCTCTAAAAAGCAAATGAAGAAGCTCTAATAAATATATTATAAGTTATATGTGTCTGTCTTTTATGGAAATGAAGAAAAATTCCCTCAGGAAGAACCCAGATATTTGGTTGTTTTGATATTTTACAAGGTATAGAGCAAAACACCGTACCTGGCAAAGCATCAGTAAGAATAAGAATCAGTATTTTCATTTATAATAATAAGTTGCAAACAACATTTATATTATATATATATATGCATCACACATAGCAATGACATGTGTATAGAATTTCTTTGAGTACTATGTTGTTTATAAGAACTTTCAAAAAAGATCCCCAAATTATCGATGACTGTTTACTTTTGGTCCATGAATCATTTCCTAAACATATTTTACAATTGTGATTCAGCTGGGCTTTTCACTTATTTGTTTTTTTGTTTGTTTCCTCTTTTAAAAAATCACCATTTCTGTTTTCGGATTGTCCACAGGTTTGGCCTATCTCGTGGGGTAACGCTAGACTCATCTGTTGGTTTCTCCCCAAATGACGACAGCAATAGTGTGCTTGCAAAATAAGAGCTGGAGACGGAGTCTTTTCAAAACACAACAGGGAAAATAACTCGAAACGAGAGAAATGAGATAATCAGCAGATGCTCCAGAATGTGGAAGTCATCTGTAAGCGTTTAGTGGGATGGAGAATGCTGAAACAGTTCTCCATTTGCCAGACGCCTGAAATAGAGACAGATGAGCTATTCCTCTGAACTTCAACAACAGCGCCAGCTGAAAAAGCAGACCCTTTCTGCCAAGGGTCACTTGCTGAAATTGTTGACTGTAAATCAGAGTTCTCCTTTTGGACTTATGGCACCCAGAAAATACAACCAAAATGTTCACATGTGCACCTTACCTTGGGCACGAAGACCATCATCTTTGGTTGCTGAAGATCTGTGGGAGTGGGGACAAATACTGTTTACATGTTTCGAAGAAAGGTACTTTTTTATGAAACCCACATGTTGTACACACTGTTTCTTACCTTTCCTTGATGAGTAAGAAATGTTCCCAAATGAAATTACCCACATTTCAACTGCATTGGTAAATAGTGGTACAGATATTTAGGTCTGGAAATATTCATGAAAAGATCCTTTATGTATCTTTTTCTCCCTAAATTAATTGCTGCTGCATTTAACTGTGTCTTCTAACCTGCTTGAGTAGAAAGGAATGTCTTTGTGTGAAGTGTACTATTGGATTCTTCTCCTCATATTGTTTAGACCATGAGTCTCTCTTTTGCACTTGCTTCCAGGGTGTCTAAAACATTTAAAAATAACAGTGGGTAGTCAGAACTGCTGGTGCTGGCAGCGAGTGCCTTACAGTTTGCCATCATATAAATGTCAATTTTGCTTTCTTTTATAGAGCTAAGCAGAGATAATCCCAGGAGCATAGAAAAAGGTCTCTAGATTTCATGGTTTCCTCCATTTCTGTGTGTGGCAGACCAATCAACCCAGAGCATCTCTGTTCCTCTCCATCCTGTTTAACTCCATTACTCTTTTTCTTTAACATTTGCAGGTCTGCCAAGAGGCTAGGGGGCTCTCTAGTGGGGTTAGAATATATTCTAGATCAGTGGTTCTCACAGTGCGGTCCCAAGACCAGCAGCATCACGTGGGAACTTGTTAGAAATACAGATTCTTTACATCTTGCCTTCTGAATCAGAAACTCTGGAGTTGAGGTCCAGTGATCTGTGTTTTCACCAGCCCTTCGGGTCATTCTGAAGCATACTAAATTTTCAGAAATGCTAGTCTAGACCACAGTGCCATAATTTTTCCTAGGAACCCTGCAAACTCTCACCATCAGAATTCCCCACCAAATCTCTCCAGGGAATTCCCCAATTGTGAGAGCCTGAACATTTTTAGATGCCCTTTTTGCATCTAAACCGAGGTAGCCTGAAGGTATAAAAGGAATCCCATCTAAATTAAACCTGGTATCAGTTTTTGGAATAGGTGGTGGTGAATTAATTTGCATTAAGAATTTGTCATAGGTCAGCAGAATAGATCAGCTAAGCTGTAGCCCCGTTGTCTTTTAAAAACCACACTCCTTTGATTTTCCTTTCTACTAATGTATAACAAAAGGGAGCTTTAAAAGCCTTGCAGAATGACACTGCCAGCTGTGCAGAAGACAGGCACTCCAGTTGGCTGATGAATGAATTATACCTACCAGTTGAGGTGTCCTTGTTGGTGGATAAAAACAACTGATTCATTGTCTTCCTTCCTTAGCTTTGAATGTACTACTCAACTGAGTGAGGCTTTGCGGATTTATTAGGTTACATTCCAAAAGAATGGACAGTCAAAACATGCAACTGAGGTACTGCAATGTCAGTGTTTTATAACATTTAATCTAAAAGCTGGTGAGACTACCAACATAAAGAAAATATCAAAAGGGATTTTGTGAAGTGGTGAAGTTTATGAATCACCTCAGAATAAATATACTGAACGTACATTAAGAAAATAAATGACTCTGTCTACTTTTTTGTTGTGCTTCTCAAAGGTATTGTTAAGATTCACTGAGAATATTTCCTCAACGTCACACATAATCTTCACAAGCCCTCTCACCGTTCCCATGTAGAAATTACGTTCTTTTCTTTCCTCCTCCACTCAGCCTGGAGTCCAGGTAAGTGCCCTCCCCACATTGCATTTGTAACCTTTGTTAACCCAGGTCGGAGAAAGATTGCTTCACAGGGCAGAGACTAGAGCAAGATTGGCCCAAGAAAATGCCTAGAGCTTAAGAAGTGCTCAATTGTCAAAGTCAGCCAGCAGTCTCTTTGCTTTCAAAATGGGAAAAATATTTATTCTTCAAGAAACTCCACCATGAAATATTGTTGGAAATGTATTTCAAAATGAAAATACCGTTTCATGCTTGTATTGCTTCTTTTTTAAACGTTGAGAAGACCAAATTGTTACTTAGCATTGCATGGAATGCTAGCTGAGTTCTGGAGTTTGCGGGTCAAAGGTAAGTTCAGCCTATCTCAAGGCTCAGAACCGTAGGCTACAACTGTTTCTTTCAGGACCACATGGCAGGTCACAGGCCCAAGAATCCCTGAAGCTTTTCTAGCAGGAGCCAGTCAAGCTGCCAAAAGAATTTCCAGCCTTCCATGATGATTGGAATATGATACACACTGTTGCAACACTGAAATGATGCCCTTAATGATCAAGCATGTACTTGAATGTCTGCCATGTGCAGGGATATCTTGAATGCTATGAAAAAGTATGAAAGATATAAAAAGTGTCCATCCCAGGGATAATTTGCAACTCAGCAGGAAAGAACAAACCAATAGGCATGATATGGCATCAGGATGCTACAAAGGAGTCCAGTCACTTCAAGTCAGAGTGTTAAACTCCATTGCTTTTCGCTCAGCTCCACTTTCTCTACTCTCAACTCTGAAAGTGCAAAAAGGGCAGATTACCCCGCAGGCAACCGTATTAAGTGTGCTGTTGAGAATCTGTTATCTGTAGGTCTTGGAGACATTAATAAAACATGCACAAATGCAACAGGCATTAAAAAAATAGGGATTGCCTCATGTTTCCGTTTCTTTTGACAAAATAGTCTATGTCATACTCTGAGCTCAGAAATGCAGGTCTTGTTGCAAACATAGAGACATTCCATCCAATGATTAATCTGAATTGTCGCGGTAGGAGGAAAAATTCACAGGGAATAATCCATACTTTTTTCTCCTACTCTAGAGGTAAATCAGGTATCAGAGAAATTCTGCCTCTAAATAAAATATCAAGGTATTTAACGTTCTAGTTTTGGTGGCTATCTTTTCTCTTCACCTCTTTAAATAGATGCAAAATTCAGAGAATTTACATAAATATATATGTGTGTGTGTGTTTATAGCACACACACATAGTATTTGGTTGTACTTTAGCAACTAAAATTCCTTTTGTGAAATGAACATTCCTCAGTGTGATATTACATCCCTAACAATACACCATGGCATTTCCAGAACATAACATTATGTTCTGAACTTAGAGCTATGTGAACAAATTCACACCCAAAGAAAAACCAGCGAAATGCCTGGCTTGCTTCCAGTTTCACTTTCCTCGTTGTTTTGCAGGAATGAAGAGCAATTTTGTGGTTGAAATGGAAATGTCTTTTTCCAACTGTGATCAGCTCTTTTGACCTAGGAGAAATGACTTGAAGCCTGTGTCTTTCAGGCCTTAAAGTCTTCTGCCACCAAACAATTTCTGCTCAAGAAGACATTCTCTGGAAGTTTTAATGCATTTCAAGTTCTGGTCTACACGTTCCCACTTGATCTTACCTTGCTTTCTTGCATATGTAACTTCTTGCTGGAGTATCATAAATTCTCTTTTATCCCAAGGTTTCCCCAGAGGAAGTGTACTATCTGAGGATGTGATAGTGGGCATTTCAGGATGCATAGGCAAGAGTCAAGATTAATCAGGTCTTTAAGTCAAAGCACCAATGGGGCCAGGCTCAGCACAGAGTGGTCCCCGTATAGCATAGTAGACAGTTCAACTCAGCTCAAAATCAAGAACTCTGATTGGTGCCAAAGAAGTTCTTTTGTTTCTTTTACGTATTTTATTTTCTTGACACAAAATAGAGGGCTATATAGGGAAAAGCCACTCTTGGATTGAAATAAATATTTTTAAACAAACTATATAACCACTTTGACTAATTTCACATTAAGTATTTACAGAGCAAGACGGTTACGTAAAAAAAGAAAATGGAACTAAATTTTGGAGAATTATTTGCTAGAATCTTCTTGGTGATTAACTGAACAGTTTTACATTGGTATTATATAAGTTACCTCATATAGAGAAAAATTAACAATAGATAAAAGTTACTGAAAGAAGATTTCTTTTTTAATACATGGAAATGGAGGAGTGAATGGGTTGAGATAAGAGTTTTATGAAGAATGATATAAATATGAATTCAAATTAGTAGGTGGGAATTAATTATTTAATCTCTGGTGTTACAAAAATGTTAACATTATTTCAGTTTTAGCAATTACAGATGGACTTAAATATATTTTTTAAATTCAATCCCATTTAACAGAATACAAATTTGAAATTTTCCAAAATCTCTCAAGTTTAAAACCATTCAAAATGTGGTACTATATCTTAAAAACTTGACTAAATCAACTACTTTGCAAAATAAAAGTTCAATCTCTAGATTTTCAAAATTTTAGGGCAAAAAAAAAAACTAACAACAAACTTATCCCTCCTACCATCTCCCTTTTCTTTATATTCCTATCTCTGTCGATTCATCTCCTCTTAGTGCTTAAGTGTTTTTCTCTAAGCAAAAGATTCATAGTGGATTCTCATTTCTATTTTCATAGCCATCTTTGGTGTCTTCAGCTATCTGAAGGGGTGTCTGAAAAGTTTCGGAGCAGAAACATTTTATATTGCCTCCCCACTCCCCAAAATTAATTAATTTTATTCAGTACCTTTAGAAGTGAAGAGAGAAATGTGGTGCTATAAATTCAAACAAATTATAAATCCCTTAGAGTCCCCTCCTATTAAAAAGAATATAACTACTAGCTAAAAAACTTAAGGAATCGAGTTTGAGTTGTTTTAAAATATGCTGAAAATTGCTACTGAATCTATTGGCTTTTTGAAAGAAGTAAGAGTTTACCTGGGCTTCTTGACCTTTAGCATATATACCATTTCTGGGTAATATGTGCAACCTACAAACCTTGGAAAAATCTTACCCAGTAGAATAAAGCAGAAGCTTAAAGGGAAACAATGCCTATGAATTTTCTTGCCTTTTGTATCATGGAAAGCTTAGCCATAATAAGTCCCTCTGCAGTAAAAGCAGCTGCAAGCGCAATTCGGAAAGAAAAGTTGTATGTCAATCATCTCTCTCCTTGCTTTTTCTAAAATGTCAGAAAATCCTAGAAATGTGAAGTTAGAAGGGATCTTAAAGATCATCTAATTGAACCACATTGTTTAAAAAATTATGGGAATAAGATTTGCATAAATTAACTGACTTACCCAAGGTCACACAGCTAAACTACGAGAAACAGAAATCTCCTGGCTTCTCAACTGTTTCATCTTATCTAACCAGAGTAGGACACTTGGCAGCATAGAGCCAAAGACACAGTCTAGTAGCACTATTTTGATGGGAACTGGTGCTTTCACATATTTCAAGTCTCCTTCATGACTACCTCAGCTCTCTCCAGTTGCCAGAAATAGCAAAACAAGAAGGAACACAAATTTATTTCTATGGTCAAAGATTTTAACTTCTAATTCAAATGATGGTTTTCTCCTCTAGCTTAAAAGTCAAAATTTAACCATTTTGTTGTTGATTTAAAATTAGTGAAAAATATCACTTTGCTTCTTGCAGTATCTAAACTTCATGGGCAAGACTTCAAGCCCCAGAGATAAAGGACCAATGGCTAGATGTGTTAGTCCATAAAGCCAAATAGCTCCAGAACAAGATGTTAGGGAGACAAAACTCATAGAGGGGAGCTTTCTTCATTTATTGCATCCATGCATTACTGATGAAGACATTCACCCTAAAGTCAAATAGTAAATATAATAATAATAATAATAATAATAACAATAATAATAATGTGTACCTACTATGTGCTCGAGTTCTACATTGGGCAGAAAATGCACGGATGAGTAGAGAACAGATCTTCCCTTCAGAGAGTTCACAGTTGAGCAGGTGAGATATGAGGGCGTGCACACAAGTGATTACAGTTCAAAATAGATCAGTTCCATAAGAGGAAGTACAAAACTTGGGACTTGAAGGATATAGCTTTCCAGGGAACATGAAAAGCATTCTGCAATAAGTGGCGTTTGAGATAAAACTTGGCAGCTCCCATAGGCCTGGGACTGGCAGGGAAGATTGAAATGGTCTAGGGCTAATGTGGTCTGGAGGCTACCTCAGACTCACTCATATGTTCTTTCTCATTTTTCCACCTCTGTGCCTTCGTTCATGATATTCATTCTTCAAGGATACCAACCCCCACCTCTCCACCCACACCTCCTTTAGTGTTTGTGGAACAGATGAGTATCATGGGCTGACGAGCTCCAGAAATGCAAATAACTACTTGCTAAAGCTAGCACCCCGTCTCTGCCTTTAGCAGACTCCCCCAACGAGCCTAACAAAGAGCTGCGCACAGAGCAGCTGAACAACATTCACGCATAAATGTTTACGTAGCACCTACTGAGTGTGAGATGTTATGTTAGGAGATAGAGGGTATAGATAAAATTAATGTGGTCCTTTACTTCCACGGAGTTTATAGATATTTAAATAAGCAATTGCAACAATGTGATGGGTGTCAATGACGGTAGAAGCACAGGATGCTGTGGTAGCACAAGGCAAGGACGCTTGCCCGATTAGGAGAATAAAGAAAGATTTCTGAAGGAAGATAAATTGATTCATCAAGGATTATTAGGAGTTAGCAGGTGCCATCATGCAGGGGGGAACACAGAATTGCCACCACACTGGGGAGCATGTGGTTTTACAGAAGGCACATCTCGAAGCAGGAACAACTGGGAACATCAGGCAGAGGGACTGCTGCCTCACACGCGCAAGTGAAAAGCTCACAATTGCAGTGGGATTATGAGTTTATTGATGAAAGGTCAAAGGAAGGAGAAAGGGAGCTGAAGTTTCCTAGGGTCAGTCAAAGAAAGGACTGCCATTGAGATTAGGGGCAAGGGATTTTTTAAATAAAGGGAAAAGAGCTTGAGATAAAGGATGGGGGATGGCAGCCTTTTGAAGCTCTCACATCCCTAATTATGACTGAAGGTCAATCCATCAGAAGTGGAACAGACAAAGCTTCAAATGAACGGGACTTGTTTTCATGCAAATGTCTCTTGAAATGCAAACTAAGGAGGAAAAAAAGTAAGAAAACAGCATGAAAGGCAGGAAAGTTTCCTATTCAGCAGCAATTTCTTGAAACTCAAAAAAAACATCTGCTAAAGGGGTAGGGAAAAAATCTCTTTACAGCAGGTTGCAAAGTATGTTCCACGTAGATGGCATTCATCTAATTCTCTAAGTCCCATCTTTTGAAACATTACTCTAAACTCTGTCTTTTAAAACATTACTCTTCCAAATAGAATGGACCTCATGAACATCTTCACTCTAATTTCAACAGAACGAGCATGTAGAGCCCACCAAAGCAAAGAGAATATTCTTTAAATAACAGAAGGACTGCTCTGTGAATAAACTGTATGAGGTCTCCTGCTTAGGAGCTTAGAAAAGAAAAAGAGTAGATTTAAAGATAATGTACTTGACTCCAAAAATGGTGCTGTGAGGCTGAATATTAGTTCATTGTGGGCTGTAGGAAATGAGTTTTGCTCTGTTCTGTTTAATTCTGGGGCTAAAAGCAGTAGTCAAACCATGACAGCGAGGAGCTTTCTGCTCTGTTATATTACAGCTCACTTATTTCTCTCCAAATATTAAACAATGCCAAAAAAACTTTTAGTTATTTGGGATGAGATCCATTTTCATTTCACTCTTGTCCTTTTTTGGTTGTGAGATGACAGTTTAATATTCCAGGCTCCAAAGCAGAGCTTGGCAAATGGATTAAAAAGAGAAAAAAAAAGTTAAATCCTGTAGGGAAGAAAAAAGGTGTACAATTAATTTTCCACAAGAAACTGTATAACTGGTGTTAAAGATGACTAAGTTTATCATCTGTTTATCTCAGACAATTCATGGAATTTTCCAGGACACCATAGCACATATGTAATTTTATTAATGTTAGTTAACCCTTGATTTTATTGTATAAAAATTGACACATTATATTCCATTTCACCATCTTTTTAAACGATATTTAATCATCTGGAATTAAGCGCCGGATAATATGATGATTAAAAACACAAGTTTGAAAATCAGATTTGAATTTAAATCTCACTCAGGACTCATAAATCATGTCACCTTGGGAACATTATCTAACCTCTCTCAGCCTTAGTTTTATTATCTTTAAAAGTAATATTAGGGGCCGGCCCGGTGGCGCAAGCGGTTAAGTGCGCGCGCTCCGCTGCGGCGGCCCGGGGTTCTGGTTCGGATCCCGGGCGCGCACCGACGCACTGCTTGGTAAGCCATGCTGTGGCGGCATCCCATATAAAGTGGAGGAAGATGGGCACCGATGTTAGCCCAGGGCTGTCTTCCTCAGCAAAAAAAAGAGGAGGATTGGCGGATGTTAGCTCAGGGCTGATCTCCTCACAAAAAAAAAAAAAAAAAAAAAAAAGTAATATTAATAATTCTAAATTCATTGTGCTTTTGGGAAGATTAAGTAACATAAACCATGTGAAAGAACTGATACATAATGAGCTCTGAGTAAATAGAAGCTATTGTTATTATTGTTGTTAAATGAATATTCTGTTCTGAAGATTTAGACAAGTTTTCTTGGCTGGGGTCACCTTTTCATTCACACACAACATTTTTCAAGGTTTCTGTACTTTATTCCATTGTAAATAAATGTCAATCCGAATATGTAGATAACATCATAACTAGCTCAAAGAATGAAATACGATTGTTTACTCAAATGCTGGCTTTTTGAATACACCTAACCTGCTTAAGAGCTGGAAGTTAATCACATACACAGAAATTGCCCCCTCATAATTCTCCATGCACACCTCAAAAAATCAAACAGAGAAAAATTCATTTGCCCAGTTGCCATGCTTAACACCAAACATGGTAGGGAAAGCAGTCCGTTAGCGACTACCTAGCTTTAAGGCTTTCTTTCAAATCCTAGCTTTAAAAAAATGACTATAGCCAGAAGAAATTGCAGTTCTGAAAATGCCATGTGCTGTTATTGATACATACGTTTGTCTTTTACTTAAGGAAATGTTAAGTAAGAAGTTTTAAAGTACATTCTGGGTGTAATGACCTTGGAAAACACCTCTAAGACAATCTTCTCCTGACTGTTTCATTCAACAACAATTTGGGACATCTATTTTATGTGCCAGGCCCTTGGATAGCTCTGGGGCTGCAATAAGGATGGAACCGTTGCTCATGACTCACAGAAGTCACTGTCAAAGTGGGGGAACTAGAAATTAACAGGCATTGCTAACATGGTGTATGTGATAAGTTCTATAATGGGGAAAATATAGGATACTGCAAGAACACATTTGCATTTAATTCCTGGCAAAATGTTGAATAATGACTGGGCTTTAATCAACCAATGAATGCACATTAATTGAGAACTAGTGTCAGTGGCAAGGAGTGGTTTAACTGTGAGAAAGTGATAAAGAATAATATCCCCCATGATTCCCACTGGGCCTCCTCCCAGGCCACATCAGGTAAACAAACAATCTTAACAGAATTGCAATCTTTCTAAGCAAATGTGGCTTCAGGCTGAGTTCCCTAGCACCTTCGCTTTTCTACCAATTGACATCTTTAAATCCTTCCTATGTAGAAATCAAATACAACCATGATGATGAGACTCTACTATGAAATAAGAAAAGTAATTATTATAACCCAGAGCCTCAGCCTCCAAGGACTTTGGGTTATAATTTTACTTGCAGAGATTAGTTCAATCCCAAATATGAAATTAAATCCTCACCAAAAGGGGAAACGGAGAACTCTTGACTACCTAAATATTTGCCAGCTCTAGCAATAGATTTTTGAAGAAACTGTGTGAAATCACATTCAGCATTGATTTAGTGCCAGCTCTGTGGAAGTTGTGACACCATTTGTTTGATCCAAGTTTGTTTCTTAGTTTCTGGTTATCTATATCTAAATCCATCTCTGTCAATTAATTAAAAAATGTATTTTTAAGATGGGGGGAGTAAATCTTAATTATGTCGCTGATTTTTTCCATGAAGGACTCTACAGATATGTCAAGAAGCTATCCACACAGGAGGAGACTTGCTAAAAATGTGCTTATGATTCTTTCATTAAAACTCGAGAACAATTCATCCCTCCTTGGGGATTTCTGCTAACTTTCTGATCCCAGTCACTGCAAAGGGGTCTCGGCTCATTGACAAGTTGTCCTTTATGTGTTATGAAAGGAAGATAAGTGATGCACATATATGTGATTTGGTGTATTTGACAGCTATTTTTAATCTCAATTTAGGAGATCTAGCCAATGACAAGGGCTGAAATAAAGGTAAAATGGATATGAAATTGATGCATATCTACACATATGTATATACCCTAACCACAATCTCCTTAAACAACCTTAAATCTCCCCTGTAATAAGGTAATAGGTAAGTTACAAGTAAAATTTATAGAGATAATCACACACACACACACACATACACACACACACACACTCAGTGAAGAACATAAACTGGGTGTGAGAAAAGTAGAAAAAGTTAAGAAAATAGTTACTTTTGATTCAGGCCTCAGTTAAGAAGCCCTCTTAAAGTCCATTACATGAGGGACTAAAGATGCAGTGCAGTGACTTAAAAATTGAGAGGAACAAGTCTTAAAAATATTCATCAATAGAATAGAATATGTGGAAGCCAGGAGAAGGTAATTTTATTTTCACAAAGCTCTATCTAAAAACAGAAGTTTACTTTGACATCAAAATACTTTTCCACATTTGTGCGATATTTAGAAGAAGAAAATAAACTATTTTGTCATAGGGTTACAAAAGTACCACTTAAATACTCTCATAGCTTAAAGGCAGAACAGTAAAGTGTAATCAGGACATTTGAAGACACAGGTGACTTCAAATGACTTGAAAGCTGCTACATCAGAGCAGTACCACAGAGACAACCGATGCTAGAGGTGCTAGATGCTTATGTATTGCTTCAGCCTCAAGACACCCTTGGGTTGCAAGATGACACACAAATGAGATTAACCCCATGTGCCGTTAAATTGCTACCATACTCCAAAAAGCATAAGTACTCAAGAATTTATCTAGCTGTAACCAAAAAGAATGTCAATTAAGGATTTAAGATAAAATATTGGTTGCTCCTGAGATGGATTGAAAAAAGAAAAAATTTAGTACTTGGGACGAAATTTAAATTATTTTTTCATCAACAAATACTCATTTCCTATTACATTTCAAACATTTTACTTGATGCTAGGGCTACAGCTGTCATGCACAAACATGTTTCTGCCCTCATGGAGCTTAAAATCTCACTTAAGTCTTCAATAGCACTGTATATATTTTACATACATGCATAATCTTTCCCCCTGTATGTGTGTGTGCAGAACCTTAATCAATGCCTAGACTATGCAACCGTATTTTATTGGATGAGTTGGGGGTAGAGAATGGGCAGTTACTCATATTTTTTAAATTAGAAATTCAATTCAACTTCTTTGGAGCCAAATACTATGTGCACAGCACTGTGTTAAATTGTAAAGGTACATTCATTCATTCAAATCCATAAACTAGAAAAAACATTGATTGGTTGGTTACTCACTGATATAAGCAGGAACCTCATTTGCTTACACAAACCACAGCTTTTAAAATATTTGATATTAATGTATATAATATTACGAAGAATGTGTGGCTACTGACAGAGAAGACTCAGAATCCAATCAGAGACTGGTAACAGAATATGGAAGGAGGGATAAATTTTGCCTCGATGTTCTGGGAGGGCTTCCCAGAGAAGCGAAATTTTGGCTGAGATTTGAAAGATGAGTTCAGAACCCCATATATATATATATAGAAAAAAAAAAAAAAGGTAAAGCAGTGTTCCAGGCAGAGCATGCAGGACATACATGACATGGAGATCTGAAAACATATGTGTGGCATGATTGGGAAACCACATGCTGTCCACCATGATTGAAGAGAAGTACAGGGAGAGATAGGAGAATTGTTCTAGAAATGGTTTTAGGAATAGATTTAAAACAACTAGAACGGCAAGCTGAAGAATATGGGTTATACTCTACGAAAAGGAACCATGTAAGTTTTTTGACCATAGCTAATCCATGATCATAGTTGTGTTTCAGGTAGGAAGAATGATAAAGTGGAGTGGGAAGAGAACCAACTACAATGATAATACAATTTTCCAGGTTAGGGACAATGAATATCTCACACTGGGTCTGGGACAGAGTAAATTCTCAATAAATACTTGTGACTGAATGAAAAAATATGAAATGTAACTAAGTGAGTGACAGTGGAGACAGATTTAAGAGTCATTACCCAAATAAAACTTATGTGATTTGGGGAGAATTTGATGTAGAAGGTGAAGGAGAAATAGGAAAAAGCAACGAATCCAAGGTTTCAGGATGAACTAAGTGAGTAGCTTGTATGGCCATTAACCGAGATGTGACCCTAAGATGAGAAGATGATTATGGGGGATGGTGAGAGAGTGAGAGATTGACAACATTTCACAGCATATTGAGTTTGAGCTGATACCTTTATAAAGATGTACCATACTAGGTGTGAAATCAGTATCTGAAGGTTACAAAGGAACTCAGATCAAGAGAAAGAGTTGGGAATTATCTGATGTTAGCAAGGGTACAGAGAGCTTGAGATTACATCAGAAAGGAATATAGCATGAGAAAAAGACATGACTGTCACAGGTTGGGTTCCCAAGTGAGCAGGCTCTGAGATGCTGATTAGCGAGCATGAAGTTTATTAGAGTGTGTGCTTGGGGTCAACAGATTGGGAAAAAGGATTGGTTAAGGTGAGATTCGGTCTCAACAGAAGCTTCAGCTAACCCTCCAGGGTGGTCTGGAGATGGTATGACCCTTTAAAGCTGCCCCAAGTTGGAGCAGAGGCTGGGCCTTACACCTCTGCGCCAATCAGCCATTGGAAGTGGCTGCTCTGGGGAGGAGGCATGATCTTTGGCTAGGTGACTCTCTTCAACCAAAGTAACTCCTTAGAGGTGCTAACAGTTGAGGTCTGTCTTCTGGCAGTACACTCAGCAGCAGGGGTTATAATTAATTCTTACCTGAAAGGTGGTCTTGGTGGCACATCATGCATCCACCTGGGTAGTAAACACAAAATATTGTAGGAAAGCCTATATTGAAGGAACTGTACAGTGAAGGATGAAATAGAGCAAGGGTTTCTGAAAGTGTAAGAGGAACACTGGGATACAAGTGCATTTTGGAAGCCAAGATTCAAGAAGAAAGAGAAATACAGCAGACGTAATCCTGCAGAAAGTTCAAGTTTAAATAACAAAAAAAGGGACATTGGCTTTGACATAAAAATAATTAATGTCTTTTGAACATTACCATGTACTAGGGGAGAAAACAGAAGGGAATTGAGAACTATGTTTGGCCAAAGTGATCATAGTTGAAGGCAGAGAGGTAGAGATGGGAAGTCAATATGCTGAGAAAGAAAATAATAGGCAGCCATACAATGTGTTCTTCTCTCTCTAGTCAAAAATTCACCTGCCGTTACTAATCTCTTACATTGATCTGATTTCGTCCAACACAACAAGTAAAAATGCTAAAACCCAGGAAATAGATTAATTAAATTTGCTTAGCAATATGTTCATTTCATACGAGAAAATCTATCTAATGAAAAGAGTTTTCTTTACTCCTGTGAAGTTTATGGTAACAGTCCCCTTGGAAAGTTCCAAGTTATGTTTCATTCAAGATGTTCAAGAAATGCCTTCCTAGATATTCACTTAGAGTCCTAAAATTCTCCAAGCAACTTTATGGTCTGATAAACTTCAAGCTATTTTCCAGATTAAGCCTTGGATAGAGTGAGTGCCTTTGTCTGTTTGGAAGGCGAGTTCTATGGTAATGCATAAATAAACATCCTTATTTAAAATTGCATATTGCTTGATGGAATATTCCTAAAAACAGCCCAATGTCTTTAAGAAAGATAAAAGACAAAGGAACATTTATAGACCAATTATTATGCTCAAGACACTTTTTCAGATGTTTGCATATAATATGCCATTTGTCTCCACTCCAATTCTCCGAGCTCTTCCCTGCGTTATAAATAACATTTCTATGTTTCAGTTTTCCAAATAACATGCTCAATGTTATATACTGTATAAGGAACTGAACCAGGATTTATTAAATGACTGGTTGATTCTTTCACTCATCCAACAAGTATTATTAAACATCTGCTTTTTCCATTATTGGAACTCAAATCTGTTTGATTGCAAAGCTCACATCCTAAATTTTTATTTTTATGGTTATTTTTATTTTCATGTATTTATTTTTATATGTCATAATGTTTTAAAAACAAATTTTAAAAAATCCTGCCTGGCTTTCTAAGATAGTAACTCAGGCCTTATCTGCGTGGAATGACTCAGTGGTGACCATTGCTCCTCAAGATGCGGTTGATCCATAATAGGCAAGAACAGTGGCTGGAACTGGTGAAGACTAATAAATATTGCTTTTAAATGATTGATTTAACATCAAATAGTCACACTTGAGTAAGCAACATTGATAGGTTTTTTCCTCTTTTTTAATAAGCTTTAAGCAGAAATTTTCGACCTCATTAAACTTGTCTGGATATTTCCATAGTACAAATAAATTGATAAATTAATAGAATATCTATCTTTGGACAGTATTTGGTGCATTGCACCCTATTGCTCACCAACGATATTTTCGGCCCCATCTAAACACACAGAAGTTAATTTTAATAATTGAAAATATTCTTATGTAAAGAAAGATGAATGTAGACCTCTGCATAAACCCTAATTCTCACAGACATTTATATGCACGTCCACTTTGGATAATATGTAAGAATTGACTAGTGTTGATCAGTGATTTAACAAATTAATAGGTAGTACTTATGTTAACACTACAACTTCCTGATAATCTGTTTTCTTCACACATGCCTAAAGTAGATTTTTAAAATGTTTTAGTACTTCATAAAGGTAAAACAGGAGTAATTAATTAAAAATATAAGTAAGAATAGATTAAGGAGTAATCCTATAGACAAACAGATGTGGTTATGATCAATTTACACCTTCATATTTTTGAGAAAAGGATTTTCTTGGATCTGTCCCATTTGACACAAGGACAATCTGTTACCAGTACTTACCCTGGGAGGATAAGCATATCAGACCAGTGAAGCTGGTACCCTTCTTTCATTGGTCCATGTGAATACTGACAAGTAGAGGACGAACATTACACAGCTAAAAATTTTAAAAGTAGATGTACTCTCCTGCTAGGACTGGTGATGAGCATTAAATACATAATTACTTGTAGAACTAATACTAACAGAGGCTTGAAAAGGAGAGATTATAGTATATAACACCATATGCTCTAACAATGTAGATATAGGACAATTATTTTTTAAAAGGACAAGAAGAGTGGAGAGAATAAATGAAAAACCAATTGCTTTTATAAATAATATTGGTGGTAATAGAATTGTTATCCTGAGACAATTATGCACGTGAAATGAAATAAAGAAAATGAGAAATTATGGGATATTCTAACTCTATGATCCCCTGTGTCCTTGAGAACTAGGGTTCTCAATGTGAAAGGAGATAGAGATGAAATGTAAAACAAGTTAAGTAAAAAAAAATTGTATTTTAAAATTTGTATAGGAAGTATCAGTATGAGTTCATGAGCTATTTTATCTGTAATATGCACTTACATAATGTATATTATATATGTGCACATACAAGTATATAATATATATAAAATGCATTAGTTCTGTCACTAACAAGATTACATTAACTCTGTCCACTGAAAAGATCTAGAAACAATGATCTACCCAGTTGCAATGAGCAAACCAAGTATTATATATCTCCCAACTAAAAACAAAATACCATCTGTAGTCTTGCCAAAGAAATCAAACTTGAGGTAGATTTGCGATAAAGGTCATGTGCTTGACTGTGACGTGTTGTGTGCTACAGAAGTGGAACAGCATAGTAACTATCTGAAAATATGATCATAAAGGTTTTGTAAAACTAAAACAAATATTTGAGGGTCATTCTTATGATGTGGTTGTTGAAACAATAAAAATTAATGAGTTGTGTGTTAAGAGAAATATCAGAGGTCTAAGGTACAAACCATTAGAAATCATCAAGAATCAAAACATGGATAAATAATAACATAGAAGATCCACTGCAAATTTCAGAGAAGAAGTAAGAGACTATTAAAAACAATAAGATCATGGGAATCATCTTATAAGAAAAAAGTCTGAAGAAGCAAGCTTCCTGAGGAATCAGTTTTCAGCCAAAGACCTAAACAGACAAGATAAAATCATCAGTTCCATGGCCTTATTATAGTGTAATGTTAATAATAATTGCATCTTGGAGCTGGCCCAGTGGCGCAAGCGGTTGTGTGCGTGCGCTCCGCTGCGGCGGCCCAGGGTTGGCTGGTTCCTATCCCAGGTGCGCACTGACGCACCGCTTGGCAAGCCATGCTGTGGAGGCGTCCCATATAAAGTAGAGGAAGATGGGCACGGATGTTAGCCCAGGGCAAGTTTTCCTCAGCAAAAAAGAGGAGGATTGGCATAGGATATTAGCTCAGGGCTGGTCCCCCTCACAAAAAAATAAAAAATAATTACATCTTAAAATTGCAAAAAACAAACAAAAAAATTGGAAACTTCATTTTCACTTTAAATTTAACTGCAAAAATAAAACCTTTGCAAATGTACGTTGTGTAATTATTAATATCCTCATTTTCCTAAAGAGAAAACTGACACACAGAGATATCGAGTGACTTTGGAAATCTCAGTTACTTGGTGGAAAATGAGAATGAAGCCAGTTTTTGTTAATTATTAGCATCAGATTCCATTATTTTAGACAAGCCTATCTCTGTGCTTTAACACTCTAACAAGTATATTGAAGGATTCCCTTATTTGTATTTACGAGTTATCAGCATCCATTTAAGAAGAAATTGCAAATTCACAGTTTGCTTCTATGTTTTGAAACATCATAGCAAGATGGACAACAGAGGGTGCCCTCCACTTTGAGCATAAGATGCATTGACTAATCATTTCCTGAATCATTACTACGTGATGCTTCATAAAATTCTTGGCAACTGAGTCTTTTAAACTGCAACAGATGTGAAATGGTGAGTAATATACTTCCGTATTTTTCTCCCTAAAGGCAGTTGAAATTCAAATCATCAAAGTCAAAGCAAAGGCAAACTGACTATACTTAATTAAATTTCGAAGCCAATGGAAAGCCTTATACAGTATCTGGAGATGCTGAGAAAGAAAGCTTTGCAAAATGAAATCAGCAGCTACTTGGTGTTGACTGATTTCCAAATCAAGAGTGAGGGGCACAAGTAGTAGGAAAGCTTTCGTGCTGATAGTAACAACCGACTTTCAGGGAAATGTCATTCTTAACAAACAGTACCTTTGCTAATTGCTTATTTTAGATTTATCCACTGAGCGGTTATAGATCCCCGCTGCAATTTATTAGGAAAACATTTACTTAAACTCTCCTTGACTTTTCAGTGAAATAAGAATAAAAGTCATCACCTTCTGATACCTAAGTTGAACAAACTGCTTTCAGCAAAGTAATATTTGCAGCAAACTAATTTCTCACAAAGGATCAAAGTCCTCGTGTAGGGAAAAAATAACAAAATCACCTTCAATATGGTTTGTAACAGATGCTTTCACAAGCAAAATGAAGCATAGAATCCATGGGTTTCAAATGAAGAACTTATCTGAAAATAATGTGAACAGCTGTCAAACTTCCTAATTTCCCCAAGAGGTGCATGATGAGAAGCCACTGCAGCATTTGTACAGCCCTCCTAATCCTCCTACCACTCTCCCAACACACACACACAAAGCATTGGAATCTTTAAAAATTACTAGACTCTAGGTCTAAGACCTGATGATCTGACAGCTTCCTCAGAACTCCTGGTAACAGTTTTCCTGTCTGGGTATGTGCATTTTATATCATGGACTATGTCAAAGCAAGACTATCTCCACTTCTGATCTTTTTGCTTTATATTCAAAGTCAAACTAGGAATTTTTATTTTATTAATTTCAGATTCCACCAAACATATAAGTCTATATGCCAGAGATATAAATATCTCTCCAGGAAACAGAACAGAGGTTCTCTACCTTTACATGGATAGGGTTTTCTTTTAGTATCAAAAACTTGGCAGACCTGATTCATGGTAATAGTTGTATTTTTATTGATAGGTGATTAAGGAATTACAATGATGACCAAGAGTTAATGAGTATCTATTATTATTATTATTATTACTATTATTATTATTATTTTGGTGAGAAAGCTTAGCCCTGAGCTAACATCTGTTGCCAATCCTCCTCTTTTTACTGAGGAAGATTGGCCCTGAGCTAACATCTGTGCCCACCCTCCTCTACTTTATATGTGGGACACCTGCCACAGCATGGCTTGCTAAGTGCTGCGTAGGTCTGCACCTGGGATCCGAACCTGCGAACCCCAGGCCGCTGAAGCAGAGCGCACAAACTTAACCACTACGCAACCGGGCCAGCCCCTCTAGTATTATTTTTTAATGATTTATATTTTATTCATAATATCAGCATCTAGATACACTTGAAAAAATAATGTAGTATTTATTCCATAATAATGAGATCTGTACCCATAAGAATTAGCAATTGTAAAATAAATAAATAACTCTCTAATCCTTATTTTTACTTCTCCCATCGTATTCTCAAGAGCACGCTATTTTCCAGAGAGTTTATTTTTGTCTTAGGATCTTTCATGTCTCAGAAGAGGATTCAATATAGACATGAGCATTATGGTCTGAAGCAAGGCTGTTTTCTCACTCAAGTTCAGTGGCTCCACCAGGCATCCTACAGGCAACCTATTCTGAAACAGGCCAGATGATCCTTTGTAGTTCTTCATCATGCTACTTCTCCTATCTCACCAATTGCAACTAATGATACACCTTATCCATTTAGTTGCCCAAGGTAGACACCTGGACACATCTAAGGCCTCTTGACCCACTAAATCCATCTCCGAGTTATGTCTACTACCACTGTTCCAGCTGAGCTCCTATTTTCTCTCTTGGACAATTACTAGAGTCCTTGTTCACATTGCTGCCTGAGTTATCTTCCTAAGCACAGTCTGCATGCAGGCAGAGAGCCCAACTCATATGCAAGTGAGTCTTTCCCCTCCCCCTCTTCCTTCTCCCCTCTTGCTGCAAATCTTAGCTATCTTGTTGAGCACCAAAGACTTAGACCAAATGTAACTGCCACTGTGAGGTTGCCTCAATATCTCTAAAAGTATTTGCAGTCATGGAATTTACACTTAAAGTCACCTACACAAATCATTTCAAAACAATGTATTATCTTCGAATGTAGTTTGCAGCCAAATCTGGGTGGGGACTATATCATAATTACTAAAGTCTATTCAATACACGTCCTTCTGTGGTTGTCAGCAAATGTCTCCTCTATCAAAAGCTTTTAATAGCTCTCTCAGAGTGTACAAAATCAAGTTTAAGGACCTTAGGTTTACCAAAACCCTTAATAAGTGACCCCTAATCTATCTTTTCATTCACATCTCTCTACCATTAGCCTTCTACCTGCCTACCATAATTTACTAGTAATTACCAGACATTTTAGCCATATGGCTTTATTTTCTGCCTTTCAAATGTATTTTTTACTTTCACAGAATGTCATTATTCAACTGATATATTTCCTATGATACCCTTCCTGATTCCCTATTCAACTCCACCCCCTAGTCTTTCTGACTGCTGAAGTCTTCCTCATTTTTTATACACAATTAAAATGTTACTTCTTCTGTGGAAGCATCTTCAATCTACCAGCCAGAATTAATTGATTTTTTTTCTCTTGTGTTTCAGAATACTTCACACATACTTCATTTCAAGCAGAAAACACAGGGTAGTCTGTGCCTTGCTGCGGTAACATAGAATCTGAAATCTCAGCAGTTATCCCAGTAAAGTTTATTTCTTGCTTGTAAAAAACCTGATGTGAGTCTGGTAACTTCCCAGTGTAGCTGTTCTCCATGAAATTACTTCATTTGTCACCAGACTGCTTCCGAATTGCGCCCCTGCCATGGCAACAGGAGGCTTCCTCAATCACCTCAAGGAGGGAGAAGAAACGGGAGAGTTGTGCAGGGGCTTTGGATGCCTCAGCCCAGAAGCGACGTGCTCAGAATCCATGGGCAAAATCAGTCACATGGTCCAACGTAATGCAAATGGACTACAAGAGAGGATGACTGGATATTAGTGAGCCCTCATATTAAGTACCAGAGATACTTGCTTGCATTTTAGATATTTACGTATTTGTCTTCTTTTGCTAGACTGTGAGTTCCTTGAAGGAGAAGCCATTATCTTCTTCTTTTCTGTACCCCAGAATTTTAGCCAGTACCATGTGCTGCGTATGACATCAACGAGTTCTTGTTAGATCAAATTGAATTAAGTCACTAGGAAAACAAAGTTGTGCTTACTTTTTTTTTTTTTTTTGGTGAGGAAGATCGGCCCTGAGCTAACATCTGCCAATCCTCCTCTTTTTGCTGAGGAAGATTGGCCCTGGGCTAACATCCAAGCCGCCACAGCATGACTTGCCAAGAGGTGCGTCGGTGCCCGCCTGGGATCCGAACCGGCGAACCCCTGGCCACCGCGGTGGAGCACACGCACTTAACCGCTTGCGCCACCGGGCCGGCCCCAAGGTTGAGCTTACTTTTGAGGAGAAGAAACAAATTCTGTTCTCCAACTTCCCTAGTGTATTACATTCACATAGCCGTATAAAGGATGCTATAAGTTTAATGGAGTCAGCAAGGACTATGAAGTCAGAATTCCCAGCTTCAAATCCTGGCACTCTTACTTATTTGCTGCATAGCTTTGGGAAAATTATTCATCATACCTGAGCATCAGTTTCCTCGAAACGTTACGGTAAGTGTTAAATGAGTTAATCCATGTAAAATGTTAAGGTAGTACCTAACTGGTAAGTACTCAACACCTTACATATGATCATTCATTTGTTGCATGAATTAGGACCTAGTGTTTTCCAATTGTTCTTAGAGAAAAATCAAAAGTCCTTTCCATGTTCTACCAGGATCTATATGACCTGGCCCTTGACATCCTCACCAACCTCTCCATCTACTCTTTCCCTCTTTGTTAATGATGCATCAGGCATTTCAACCTTCTTTCGGTTTGGTTTTGTTTTTGTTTGTTTGGTTGGTTGATCACGCCAAGTCAGCTGCTGCTTTCAGGCTTTTGAACATATTATTTCCTCGGATTACCTCAATCCCCTCAGAAAACCACAAGTCAGCCCCTTTGGGTCTCAGCTCAAATGTCATATCATCAGAGAGATTTTCCTGATCACCTCATCTAAAGTTGCCAACTACTCTGCTCATTCATCCTCTAACACATCTCCTTGTTTTGATGTCTTCATAGCACTTACCATGACTTGCAACTATTAAATTATAAGATCAAGAATATTTTCTGTGTTCTCAATATATGAAGTCGCAGGTATAAATGAATAAATAAATACAGGTTTAAATGATTGGTTGATGTATTTTTTAACCAATCATTTATGGAACTTTATCATGCATCCTTCTAGACAGTAAGAATAAGATATTGTTGACTTTTAGAAACTGCGGTTTTAGACTAGATCAAATCTAGCTCAAATAAATTGTGGATGCTCTGGCCCCACCAGACATGCAGTAGGTTCCCCCTCTCCTAGTCAGAGGGTTTAACAACATTCGATCCTTCCATGCCATCTTGAGCATTATGCACATTTGTAAAGAGTAGCAGAAGTTGCCACATGAAATATGATAATGGTTTTTTTTACATTTTAAAAATTTAGATTCTGCAGATGTTTATAGGGCATGGGATATTCAAGATATGAATCATATAACACTTAAAGAGAGAAAGGTTCAGAGAAATCACCCAAATTTACTACATGTCCATTATGCTTGAGAAGTTTACACTGAATTCATTCTAAACACTTACGACATAAAAAATTGCACATAATTCAGTAGCCTCTTATTTTTAAAAATAGTAATTATATGACATGTCAGGGATATAATGTGTCTAAAGAGAGTCCAAATTACCCTAATTAAATGCAGAGGCGTTTTAATGTCTATCCATTGAATCTACCTCTGTATCACATATTAAAGTTAAAACTCAGGGTGATTAAAAGTAATAAATAATGTTTCAAGATTGCTGAAAAGATGATGACATTATAGCATAGAGAAAAGTGCCCTGAATTAAAAATTAGGTGACTTGATCGTTTAACCTGAAGTTGGTCACCACAGCATGTTTATAAAATGGCTGGATAGTCTTTAAGGTCACTTCATAACCACCAATCTATAACAGCAGTAGCTATCATTTACTGAACCCTGATTGTCCTAGTACTAACATTTAATTCCTAATATAGGAATTTTTATAGATGCCAGACATATTCATAGATTCTTTACAAGTTTCATTTATCCCTTACACAAACCCTATTAAGTAGGTGCTATTATTATCTCCATTTTACAGATGAGGAAATTGAGGCACAGAGAGTTTAAGCAGTCTGTCCAAGGTTACATGGCTAGCACTAGATTAAAACTCAGTCTTGCACCAATGCCTCTACTCTTGATCACTATGCTCCACTTCCTTACTAAGCACTTCACTCATATTATCTCACTTAATATAAAACATTGGGGTGGTTTCAAGTGCAAGTATTAGAATAGCCAACTAAAACTGACTTCAACAATAAACTTATGTATTATCTCATATAAAAGAAATTTTCCAGGGCGCTGACATCATCAAAGGCTCAGACTGTCCATCTTTCTGCCCGTCTATACTCTGGGGGTCAATGATCCCTCCCTCATGGTCAGAGGACTGAAGCAATTACAGACATCACACTTGGGAATGGCCATACCAAGCAAAGAAGACCAGCATTTGTGGCCATGAATGTATTTTGTGAAGGAGACAACATTTCCCACAAGATATTCTGGTATTTCCCTCAGTCCAAGCGACCAAGACAGGGTCATATGACCCTAATCTGACTAAAGGAGGGCTGAGAAATTGAGGATCTGATATTTGGAGCCTCTAGAGTGAGAGACAGACTCAGATAGAAAATGCGTGTGCATGTAAAAGAGAGAAGGCGCATGTGGATCATGGAGGGAGGCAAGCTGGAGAGGATGATAGGATGGTTGTGGGTGAGCAATCAGCGGTGTCTACCACAAGCGAATATTACTATCCTTATTTTACAAATGAGAATACAGACTCCAAGAGTTAAAAACTTGCACAAAGTTACTTCATTAGGAAGGGACATAGTTGGATTCAAATCTAGAGTAACGTGTCATAGTGAGAACTCTAACCACCACGTTATACTGACAATGTATTAACCCAGAGAAATCTTTGCCACGACATGTGCATTTATCTGTCTAATTCACCACTGACTCCTGCTTTGGCTTGTAACTTGGTATCTTCATATTATATTCAGCTTCCTCTTCTCACACAAGTCCTCTTAGCTTTGATGTTACACGAAATTTAGGCTATATTTTGGCAATATAGTATTGAACAGTTATGACTCTTGATATTTTTGAGTTCCTAAAATCGTATCCTGGAGTGACTTAAGAAAAGACACAAGAAAAGCTCTTTATTGAAGGCTCCATTGAGCATTGCCTGTGTAATCATGACTGACACATCCTTTTAATTTTGAAAAGAAAACTGAATAACGTGAAACAGCATAGATGTTTAAAATAAGTTTTATATTTATTTGTTCTAAAATGTAACCACATTATAAAGTCATATCACAAGCTTATCATCTTAACTTAGAATTTAAGTGTATTTCCTTCCAGACCTTTTTTTCAAAAATGTTGTTACATAATTGGTATCATAGTTTATGTTAACATTTGGTATTCTTATTTTTTACTTAACATTACAATAAAAATAATCTTATGTTTGCCATATGTACTTCAAAATCATCATTTAAATATCCAATATTTCATCAACTGGATGCATCTTACTTAATCATTCCCTAGTGTTGAACACTCAGTGTTTTCCATTGTTTTGCTATTATAAGCAATGTGTGACATGCATCTCTATGCATATTTTGAATTATTTTCTTAGACTAGATTCCCAGAAATGGAATGACTAAATCCAAGAATATGAAAGTTTTTTTTTTGGCTCTTCATGAATTCTGCCAAATTGCTTTCTGAAAGGATGGGGTCAATTTACAGGGTGATCAGTAATATACGAGAGCTCTAATTTCCCTGTGCTCTCCCTCTCAGTGGGAAATGTATTTCTAAGTTGATAAATTAAAATGACACTTCATTTTGTGATGAGAGAGAGAGAAAAACCAATTGAGAGGAAGAATCATAGATTATAAGCACTCTGTTAGGGGCTCACAGTTTAGGGGAGACAAAATAAACACAAATAACTATCAATAAAATGCTATTGTGGATGGAGAGCAGACAGAGAAAACTATGTAGTGAGAGGAATGTACTCTGACTATTGTGGAAGCTTGGAAAGGGGAACAGCACTTGAAAAACCTCTTTAAAGAGTGAAGAGAAGAAAGATGGGTGAAGAGGGCATGGAAATTATAGGCATAAGCAGAGCATAAAGAGTTGAAATGGCAGGGCACATGCTGAGATACATAGTTCAAGGTTACAGGAGAATCAAGTGAGAGTCAGAGAATGGGAGAGAGAATCCCAGTGAAGTAGAAAGCGTAAGATCTTGGAGAGCATTCTACGACACAATAGGAAGCTTAGGTCTAATCCTATGGGTTATGGGAAACTATTGCGTGGTTTTGGGGGGAGGGGAGGTGATGCAAACTTTTTTTAAACCAGTGTTTTTCAATGTGCAGTCTAGAACAGCAGCTGAAGCATCACCTGGGAAAATAGAAATGCAGATTCTCAGGTCCCACAGGAGAATTCCTAGGTGAAAACTCCAAGAGTGGGGCTTGGCAAGCTGTATTTTAATAAGCCCTCCAAGTGATTCTGATGCCCAATAAAGTTTGGGAACTATTGCCTTAAACTGACATTCTGGCAGCTGGGTAGAAGGTGGCTTTGATGAGATAAGACTGAATGCAGGAAAACCAGTCAGGAAGCTGCTGCAAACGTCAAGCAGAGAAATGATGCATTCTGATCTTGAGCAGTGGAATTGAAACCAATCAGGTTGAATGAGTTTACAAAGGAAAAGAATGCAGATTAAGAATTTGTGGCTGAGGACAGAATCCTGGGATATACAAATTCTAAATGGGCAGGCTGAAGAAGAAGTGCCCTTTGAGAAAAAGAAAAGATATAGTCAGGGAGGTAAGAAAAGAAAGAGAGGGGTGAGTGTCACGGAAGCCAAAGAGATAGAGAGCTTTAAGAGAGTCAGATGGAGAAGAGTGCCCAAAAATGTAAAGACTGAAAAGCCCCTACTGGATTTTGCAATTAGGGCACCGTTTTTAACCTTAGAGAATGCAGTGTAGTATAGTACTGAAGATGGGATCAGACTAAAGGAAGATAAAGAGGAAATGAGGTTTGGAAGAATGCAAGAAATTGTGGTACACTACTACATTGGAGAATGCTGAGTGTGAAAAATAGGAGCTAGGTCCCGAGGTCAGCAAAAATTTTCTGAAAAGGCCGGAAGGAATATTTTAGGCTTATGGGCAGACGGTCCCTATGGCAAAGATGCAACCTTCCCATTGTAGGTCAAAGGCAGCCATAGGCAATACATAATGAATTTGTATGGCTCTTCCCAATAAAACTTTGTAAAAACAGGTAATCTCCTGGTGAGCCATAATTTGCCAATCCCTGCATTAGACAATTGCTGTCAGAATTAAGGAAATGTTTTTACTTCCTTTATTTGTTTGCTTTTGTTGTTGTTTTTTTGTTTTGTTTTGTTTTGTTTTTGTGTGTGAGGAGGACTATCCCTGAGCTAACATCCGATGCCAATCCTCCCCTTTTTTCTTGAGGAAGAGTGGCCCTGAGCTAACATCCGTGCCCATCTTCCTCTACTTCATATGGGACGCCACCACAGCATGGCCGACCAAGCAGTGCAACGGTGCGCACCCGAGATCCGGGCCGGCAAACCCCAGGCGGCAGCAGCAGAGCGCGCGCACTTAAACACTTGCACCACCAGACCGGCCCCTGCTTTTGTTGTTTTCAAGGTGGGAAAGTAATGCACATATTTACAGGCTGGAAGGAAAGAGGACATAGAAATGAAGATACTGGAGGATATACCTAGTCTTTAATTTAACAATATTTCCTGAACTCCTACCATGTTCCAAGCATTATTCTGGGCACTGAGACTTCAGGAATAAACAAAAGACAAGGTTATTGCTCTCAAGGAAGTGAAAAAAGAGTCAACAGGGGCCAGCCCGGTGGCACAGCGGTTGGGTGCACGGGCTCCGCTGCAGCAGCCCCGGGGTTCGCAGGTTCGGATCCCGGGCGCTCACCGACGCACTGTTTGTCAAGCCATGCTGTGGCGTTGTCCCACATAAAGTAGAGGAAGATGGGCACGGATGTTAGCCCAGGGCCAATCTTCCTCAAGAAAAAAGGGGAAGATTGGCATCGGATGTTAGCTCAGGGCTGGTCCTCCTCACAAAAAAAAAGTCAACAGATAACACATAAATAAGGCATACTAAATGATGATGATTGCCATGAAAAACAATAGAACAGAGCGATGTGGTGGAGAGTGCCCACTGGGTTACTTGACATTTACAAAAAGGCTCTCTGAAGCAGTTGCATTTAAGCTTTGACCTGAATGGCTAGAAAATGCAGTAGAGAGAGGTAGTAACTAGCAGGACAGGTCTCTAATGAGGCAGGGTTGGGAAGAATTGGGTTTGAATGGGGGAGAACTATTCATCCCATCAGACAAAGAATAGGTGGGAAGGTTGGGTGTACAATTCTTTAAGGTCATGGGTGGAGGCAACAAGAGGTTGAGGATTCATCATGAGATTTCCTGATGAACTAAAAGGCAAGGTTATCCAACTAGAGTGGTTAGGATGGAGTCAAATAGAGGGTTTAGGTCAGATAGTGAATAATTAGGGGGGAAGAGAAAAGGAAATTCACCAGTCAGATAAAGAATTGGAAGGTAGCAGTGAAGGTTCATCTATATTGAGTGTAGCTGTGAGAAATGTCTGCCTGTAGGAAAGCTGCCAGCACTTCTAGGAAGAGATTGTGGTGTATTCCGCAGACCAAGTGGTGTACTCCAGACACACTTAGCCTTGCCTGAAGAACTACATCCATGTTGTATGTGAAGATTCAATAGGATAGAGTACAGATTTTCCAGGAAGATGAGCCCACTCAAGAGATTATGTTTCAGGAAATGAATTCAAAGACTGGAAACTGCAGAAGCAATTTATATCACCTAGCTTGGTCAATTATAATTAGTAAGAGATAATGAAATTGAGGGGCTATATGATATTAAAAAAAAAAAAACCACAGACACAGGAAGCTACTACAGGACACTGCAGCACGTGCCACAGGGCAGAGAGAGTGATAACATCTGTCAGAGAAGGAGCATTCTGGAAAACTCACAAAATCTAAGAAAGAGGAGACTCAGAACAGGTCCAGAATCTGACAAATAGGGTAAGGTGGGAGCGCAGGCCTTAGCCAGCTGGAGGGAATGCAGGGTTTCATCCTCTAAACTCTAGGGGCTTGATGGGTAGAAAGAAGACATAGAAATCTTGACACCTGGAACCCAATTCCTCAGCTAAGTGGACCTTGAGAGTTGAGCCTGAGATGGGTCATAGCATCCTAGAATTTTTAGTTCCAAGAAACTCAGAGATGAAGTTTTACTTCCCCAAGTGCTGGCTTGCAAGGAGTTGAAAAGAAAATCCTAGAAACAAATTCTAATGAAATGTTGAAACAAAATGTTGAGCATAGCACCAAATAAGCCAACAATCTTATCAGTTAAAGGAGAGGAGAATCCAAAAATGAGCCAAAGAGAAACAAGACACAAAGAAAAAGCTTTTGAACGGAGGAAGGTAAAACATAAAACAGTTACTTTCTGTGTCAGTGAGAGTACAGCAACTGTGGATTTTTCTGGAATGTCTGAAGTCTTGATGAAGCCAGAAAGACAGACCTGACAGCGCATAAGTGGATCCAGGAGGCTTCCTAACCTCTCTGGCATGCTGGACTAACAGACATGCTGCGGTCACTGCGCAAGGAGTATTTCCACTCCTAGTCACAGAGAAGACAGAATTTATTTTTAAATCTAGTTCGTACACAGGACAAGAGCTATCCCTACACTGTTTTCATGGTCCTCCATTTTCCTAGGATTAGAGTTGGCTGCCCTGCTACAAACAGTGGGAATGGGACTAGGACAAGGCAGTAAATGGCAATCAATCACAATGATCACGTTAAGACAGAGTTACTGATTTTAGGTAAGAATTTCTGTTGCTCCTAGGATTTTCTAGTACTCCATGGAGATGTCCTGCCTATTCTGGAATATAGATGATGTATCAAATTTCATTTATGGATCAAAGAGATACAATAAAACCCCTGTATAGTGTTATAGTGTTGATGTAATATATCAGTGTATCTCAAAAGGTGTTCAATGGAATATTAGTACCATGAGATATGAATAGATACAATGAACAAAAAGGATTCTATGATCAAAAAGCATGGGAACCCTGGGGTTCAATAAAATTAAACATTTCCTTTATTATAGGACTTCTCAGAGCTGTTGATATGCTAATTTTACTGTGGCTTTTTGAAGGAGGTACACAGGATAGAGTACTTATCAATATAATTTGACTATGGAGCACATTTTGAAAGTGCAGTTAGTGGGACTAGTTTTCCACAGAACACACTTCATAAAATCTTTTACATTTAAGGAAAAAAATATATACTGAAAAGGTATATTAATGCCACCTTCTTCTCTATAGCATCAATGTATTGCTCATTCAAGATAAAAAAATCCTAGAGAAAATTTTGCACATCAATACAGGGAGATATATACAAGATGTCCACAATAGCCTTGTTCATAACAGCCCTATCTGAAAGTCCATCAACAGAATAGACATATATGTTTTGATATATTCACACAAAGAAAAATTATACAGCTATGAAACTAAAATAAATAACACCTCACACAGCAACACAGGTGAATCTTAGAAACACAATATTTAGTCAAAAAAGTCAGGTTTTAGAAGACTACAACAGTATGAAGCCATTTTTATAAGACTTGAATATTGGTAAAATTAAATATTCTAGTTTAGGATATAAAATTACACAATAAAACTATTTTTAAAAAAGCAAGAGGATGGCAAACACAAAATTTAGGGTGGGTAGGGGAGGCAAGGGAATTGAATAGAGAAGGAATACACAGATAGATACAACAGCAATGAAAAGTCCTAGTTCTTAATTGGTGAATTATTCTTGGGTGTTCGTTTTATTTTTATGTTTCATAATATATTTATGTGTTATGGTTTTGTTTTGTGTGTCAAATATTATATACTAAAACATAATTTTTAAAAAATCATCACATGCACATAAGAAGCACTCATTAAATATTTGTCTAATGAACAAATTATGAAACCAAGTGGGGTACCAAAGCAACAGAGCATCCTGCTGAGCATTTAGGTGGTTGCTGATGACCAGTGTCCAAAGGGATGATACGACCACAGAAGCCCATGTACAGCCTAGAGGGTGGTAGGACCTAAAAACGACTGAGACTAAATTTTCTGCCATCCACAAGAGACAGAGAACTCAGAGACAGAACGAGGATTATTTAAATTAAGTTAAGAAAAATGATATTCCACACACATCTGGTTTTGTAGGTCAATATTCATACTTGATACATGTTTTGCTTTTTAAAATAGTCAACTACTGTAGAGCAAATCCAATACCCAGTAATATAATGTATTGAATTTGACAGTAGAATCACAAGATCAGTGTGCTTCCTGGAAGTCAACTTCTGCATCATCATGGTGCATTGTGATAATATAAATTATTATTTGAATCATTAAACCTCTTCTCCTTTTGTAAGATAAAAATATGTTCAGCCACAAAATGCTGGATGATGCCCAGACTCCAGCTGTTTACTCGAAGGACCAGAAACCACAACAGCACTAAATCACAAACAAAGCAAGGAAGGTTTTGTTTCTATTGCAAGTATCAAAACGTCCAAAAATATCTTTTTTAATTGAAATATAATTAACATATGTTAATTATATGTAAATTATATTAGTTTCAGGTGTACAATATAATGATTCAATATATGTATACATTGTGGAATAATCACCACAATAAGTCTAGCTAACATCCTTCACCACACATATTTACAAATTTTTTTCCCTGTGATAAGAACTTTTAAGATCTATTCTTTTTGCAACTTTCAACATGGCTGGACCTTAAGGGTATTACGCTAAGTGAAATAAGTCAGTCAGAGAAAGACAAATACCACATGATCTCACTTATATGTGGAATTTAAACAAAACAAAAAGTCCTTATTATTTATTCAGTAGGGATCCTCATATCCAGGCTCACTAATGCAGGTTCTTAGACTGTGGCTCCCTAGAGCAGAAGCATAGGCATCACTTGGGAAATTGTAAGAAATGCAAATACTTAGGCTTCACCCCAGACCCACTGATCAGAAAATCTGAGGGTAAGGCCCAGCAATCTGTTTTATCAAGCCCTGCAGGTAATTCTGGCCCTCCTAAAGTTTGAGTCCTACTGCCCTAGAATAATTGAGAAATGCTCATATAAAGAATAACACTTTACTGGTTAAAAGATTATTTTAGCCAAGGCATTTGTGTGATTCATGTATGTTTTTATTCTTTTTAAGTTTCTTAACTTAACTAAGAGAGAGTTCATCCAGAATGGCTTTCATCGCAACAATGACTCTTAAAGTCTTGTCTATCCCTAACCTGTTTTGCTAACCAAACACAATAGTGCAACATGTGAGCCTCTCGGGAACCACTGAGTATTTCGCAGAGAAGGGTAAAGTAGAACTTTGAAACTAATTTAATAGTAAATCAAGTGCTTACATGATTTTCCCAAAGTCTCAGAGCTCTTCTGGGTGGAGGGGAAAAGATCTCATTGCTGTGTTTCCTGCAAGAGGCTAACGTGAGTGTGGATTTTTGCTGTTCTTAGTGTTCAGGATGGACGATGTGTGAGAGCACTGGGGTGCTTTGGGAATGAAGATAAGATCCAGCACAACATGGTGCATCCTCCTCTCAAAAACATTAAACATTATCCAAAGCAATTATGGACATTTGGGTTTCTTCCATGTGTAAAAGAAATCTCCCTTTCCCTCAGGAGCCGTGGCTCTGTAGAATAATTTATATAGAAAATCAGGAATTCCATGGGGAAAGGATACAAATAGTTTACAATAGAGGGAGTTATGGATAAAAATTCTTGCCAAGAAAAGTCGGTTTCAACGGATCTATAAACAAGGACTCTTAGAAAACTTGAAAAACAATTTTAAGTTTTAAGAAGTTCTCAAAAGTTCTAAAGAACTCAGAAGTTCTAAAACGAAGATACGAGAAAGAAGCATGGGATCTGTAAGTATCTACGAGGTAGCAAGAAGGAAGTACAGAACAGGGGGCAGAATCTAAACAAAGGATTTGACAATTAATTGTGCATTACTTTAAGACATCTCCATGCTTTTAAATTTGTTGTTCTTAAATATATTGTTGTTCCATGTTGATGTGCACTTGTGCTTTGTTTTCCCACCAAACTAACAGTCAAAGACAACAGTGTGATAGAAAGTGTCTTTACTTTCCATCACAAGACATTCAGAGAGAGGCTGTAGTCAAGTGAATCTTTGCAAACCAAATTATATTGTTCCATAGCAAAAATGCTATGAATGAGGGATAAGTTCCTGTACAATCTCAACATCAGATACGTCATAGGTTTGTCCAATAATGGGCCATAAGTTCGAAGATACACATATCAACCCCACTGATCATTATCAGCGCTGCCATCTTCTACAACTTGAGGCATCATTCGTATTGCAGTCTGTTTGAATAAACCCTCTGGAGCTAAACATCACCATGGTTCTGGGTTATTTAGAATGTCATCAAATTATAGGACATCAGAACTAGAAGCTTAAAATCCATCTTACGTGATGCATCCATTTTGTTGATAAAGAAACTGAGACTGCGGGAGTCACACAGTTACTGGGAAAAGCTAGAATTGAAGAACAGATTGTGTGACTCATGTCCAATAAAGACAAAGCCTCGATCTCTCTCTTCCACCACAGCTTTTAGTACTCTCCACTTTGCTCACTTTGTTCTAGCCACATTATGATGGCTAGATTCCAAGAGCAAGTTTCCCCAGAGAACCAGCAGAAGCTCTATAACATTTTATGATCTAGCTTCTGAAGTCATAAAGCACCACATTCACCATAGTCAAAACTTTATCAGGATTCAAGAGAAGGGAAAACAGGACCAACCTCTTGATGGAAGGAGTGTCATAGTCACATTGAAAGAAGAGCATAATGCATAGGAGACATTGTTGTGATCATTGTTGGAAAATATAATCTGTCACAGATTGAACACATCTAATTTTGTTCCCTCCTAAAATTTCCCTAAAACAATAGTAAATTGATTTCCCACCCAAAGCAACAAAATTTTAGAAGCTGGAAAGCAGATGTTCAACTGGCAACGGACTTAACAGCCCCAGAAAACGGAATCTTAAACTAGCAACAAGGAAAGTTGAAACCTCCTCAGATTTCTAATACAAAATCCCCAAAAGCCTAAGGATATGGTAGCATCAGATACCATTATAAGTGTGAATAGAAAGAAAGAGCTAAAAAGAGGAAGATTTTAAGTAGCAGTCAAATCTCTAGATCCCCTCCCCTGATTTAGGCAGCTGAATGAACACACCTCTCGAGTGCTTGCCCAATGGTGGAGGCGTGTTCTCTTAAAGGAATGAAACTGGGAGGGCTTTGGACAATTTACAGGGTTGAGGGCAAAGGTAATATGATAAAAAGAGGGAAATGAAGTATGAACACTGATGAACAGCTCTCCTTCCCTAACTGGCTTCCTGGAAACTAGCAGCTAGACCCTCAACCTCTAGGTAGAGGACTAGAAGCACTTTCTCTGGGGAATGTGATCACTTCAAGATAATGTATCTAGAGGTCCTGAAACTACAAAACTCAGCTCCATCCTTTCTACTGTGATGTGCATAGATGACAAGATCCACTCATGTCTCAGAGCCTCCAATCCACTTTTTTGGTCCCCTAGAATTACCAGGTATCTGAGAAAAGTCTGGGACGTGAAAAGTAGAAAAAATAGAAAAAGCAACTTGGAGGAAACAGACTGTGCAAAGGGGAGCAGGCTTTAAAGATACGCATATTATTAACATCCACTGAGATGTAACAAAAGATATTGCAACTGTGAAGAAAAAGAACAGGATGCTACAATAAAAAGAACATTCTGATAACTAAGAGTTCTTACATATTAAAAATATGATAGACAATAAGGTTAAACAATCTCTAAAATAAAAATAGAACAAAGTATTAAGTAGATGGCCATGACTTCCAGGTCATTTGACTTAGAAGGAGATAATGCATGTGAGATGGTGAACTGAAAAACACAGATTTATTGAAATTGTTTCGAATGAAAACATAACAACTAATAAAAATAAAAACCTGCCTAGACACGGATTATCAAAGGCAAGAATACAAAGAAAACATTGATTTCATAAGGCATAACAAAAACAAGAAGTGTAGCAAGAAATAATAATAAAAAGAAAACAAAATAACAAGAAAATAAGAGTATCAATCCAGAAGGTCTAGTATTAAAAAAAAAAAAAAGTATTCCAGAAATGGAAAACTGAAAAAGGGTGATAAAAATGAGAAGTAAAATAATTCAAAAAAAATTTCCAAAACTCAACGAACAGAATTTTCTATGTTGAAAGACCCATTACATGCCCAGCGTAATGAATGCAAACAGACTTGTGTTACGGCACATCAGTGTGCTGCTTTAGAATAGTGAGGACAAGGAGAAAATTCAAGAAGTTTCCAGAGAGAGAGAGGAAAGAAAGAGTTTACCTAAAAAGGAATAGGAATTAAAATGGCTTCAGATTTTTGTCAGCAGCAACTTTGGAAACTGGGAACACTGAACGCCAAAAGAGAAATGCCTTCAGATTTCTGATGGAAAATTGATAGAAAATTCTATATCAAGACAAACTAACAATAAGACAGAATAAAAGTAAAGACATTTTCACACAAGACAAAGCCTCAGAAGTTTTGCCTTCACATAGCCTTTCTCAAGGAGCTCCTAGGTGGCTATGCTTCACCAAAATAAAATTGAAACAAAGAGAAAAATGCACAAGAAAGAGCCCCCTGGATGGTGGTGATGAAAGATCCCACCACAGCTGAGTAACCAGACATAGCGGGCGACCAGGCCAGCTTGGAGCAGTTCAGATGGCTCAAGCACACACTTCTGCTGGAACGCTAAATTAATCGAGTCCTCGATGCACAAGAGTTTGTGGTTGAAGAGATATGTGAGTTGAAAACCAAGCAAATCTAGACAATTTTTCACTTCGTAGAAAAATTAAAACTTGTGCCAGAAGAGAAAAGTAATATAGTTTACTAAACGGGTCAGCCGTGACAAGCATTTGTATAGTCATAATAATGTAAACAATGAGTAACGATCTATTCAAAACTACCATATAACTTTAGTGGGAAGTTAAGGGATGGGAAGGGTGAGCCTATTTGCTAGAAGTGTAGGGACCAGAGAGATAACCAAAAAAAACATTTTCACTAGTGGGAAGTCAATAGATTATACCTGACAGTAAAAAATCAAGATGTAGCATTACAAGCATTACAATTACTTAGCAACAGGGAGATCCGTACCAAAATAATCAGCTATAAGTAGTTTCCTCTGGGGAGAGTGGTAAGGAGCTGCTGTTTTTCATAACAACTCTTAAAAAACTTTTTGACTCTGTAGTCTATGTACATGTGTAACTTTGATAAAAATAAAGAAAAATATGGGGATAAAATGAGAGAGCATCATTCATCCAGGAATGACCACATCGGTTTATCCAGAAATGTAAGCATTAAGGCATATTTCCAAACTGGCTTGACTACGCCAGCAAGGAACTACAAACTATCAGAGCTTTGTTTCCTGAATTCTCTGTTATTTGGATCTGCATTATTCTAATAAGAAGTTCTCTTTAAAATCAAAGGTACTGGGCCGGCCCCGTGGCTTAGCGGTTAAGTGTACATGCTCTGCTGCTGGCGGCCCGGGTTCGGATCCCGGGCGCGCACTGACGCACCGCTTCTCCGGCCATGCTGGGGCTGCGTCCCACATAGAGCAACTAGAAGGCTGTGCAACTATGACATACAACTATCTACTGGGGCTTTGGGGGAAAAAATAAATAAATAAAAAATTTAAAAAATAAAAAAAAAATCAAAGGTACTACTTAAATTTTAACTATTTCCAAGTCAGTTTCATTATTGTATCGTTATGTATTCCTTCTCATATCATCCCAAATAAACATTCACTGGCAAGACACATCCAAGACAGCCATGAACTTAGAAGCAGCCATGTACAAATTATGTGAGTATGTGTCACAGTCAGGATGGATTTTCTTATCAAATTATACAGTTATTCGTAAGTTCTAAACCATCCTATGAGGATAATAGTAATACACTTGAAAATAACATTTCTTCACCATTTCTTTGGGGTATTACATGTTTCCTTAAGTCTCTCCATCACTTTAAGACTAATTTCAAATGCCCTTTTCTGCAAGGACATAAAATTTCTGCTCCAATGTACTTGGAATGATCTAGTTTTTGAACATGTTAAGACAAGCCTGATATTCAATGTCCATCAAATTTTAGGTATAGATATTTTCCCAAATAACCATAAGCTAAATGTTGACCTGCATGTGATTATAAGGGTTTTGACTTGAATTCTCTCATTTTAATCAATGATTAAGAGCTTAAAACAAAATAATCTTGATCCTCTTAGTATTATCTTGGTGGTTCTGTCTTTCAGAAAATATTGCCTTTAAATTTTTCTTAATTTTGCAAAGTTTCATTGCAAGTTTTCTGATTTTCCTCACCTCAGGACAACAAAGTATCTGTTCATCATACAATGAAAAAATATTTAAATATAAATGAAAATTAAGTTTTTTTCAGATTAAATGCAATGAAAATCTATATTAAAAATTAGAAAATTTCTAAGCCTCTAGTTGATATTTATCTTCATTAATAGCTGACATAATAGAATTAGAATCCAACTAAAGAATTTGGTCAAATGGAATATTATTCAGCCTTAAAAGAGAAGATTCTGCCATTTGCAACAACATGTATGAACCTGGAGGACAGTATCCTAAGTTAAGTAGGCTAGACACAGAAAGATAAAAACTGCATGATCTCACTTCTATGTGGAATCTAAAGAAGTCAAACACATAGAAGCAGAAAGCAGAATGGTGGTTACCAGAGGCAGGGAGATGGGGGAAATGGGAGGTGTTGGTCAAAGTGTACAAAGTTGCAGTTACGTAGGATGAATAAGTCTAGAGACCTAATGTACAGCATGGTGATTATAGTTGATTATACTGTACTGAATACTGAGAGATTTGCTAAGAGAGTAGATTTCAGGAGCTCTCATCACACAATAAAATGGTAACTATGTGAGGAGATGGTATGTTAATTAGCTTGACTACAGTAATCATTTCACTGTGTAAATGTCTATCAAATCATCATGTTGTACACTTGAAACATACACAATTTTTATTAAAAGGAAAGAATTTAGTCAAACTCCTACAGTTCATGATAAAATGATCTGACCATAAAAGTAGATAATGAGAATTTGTTTACATTTCCCTTTAAATTAATAATACACACCAAACACATAAGCATTCAAGATACCCTGAGAGAAAATATATAACGGAAAAGAATATAACATCACTTGTCATTCATCACAGCTTCAAGCAAAAACAAAAAAATAACCTTTTGTGGAGTTGTATATTTTGCATTTATGTTTCATCCAAAATAAAATTCCTCTTACTAAACCATCTCTGTGCAGTTTCTATATTAGCATTCTGGTTGGGTTCAGCTCGTATATTCCATTTCTCTTGAAAATTCTTTCAGTAACTGTTCATTTCATGCCTATGAACATAGCCTTCTGACTGCTTGCAACCCAGTTGATCCATTCATTTTGACCATCTTATGAAAGATGCAGAAACAATAATAAATGTGACCTAAATGGAAAAAACTGCTTTTGCCAATCTGATTTACCTATACAGATTAAGCACCTTCTGTGTCAAATGAATGTCATCCTTATTTTCCAAAAGCAATTTTAATATGTTTGCCATCATAGATTACTCATTTCTGAAAAATGGAGAATCTGGAAACCTGCTTTAGGTTGATATATCATAATAATGGGCATCAGTTCAGTTCCTCCTAAATCTAATCCGCCTATTGTTGCTAAGATTTTTCAACTTTCTTTGCTATTTGCATGACAGATTTAAGCGAAAGATAATGCAAAGCCACATAAAATATTTCACCACATTAGACTTAACTCCCTAAGCATACCAGGAACTCTTGCATTTCCTAGAACTAAAAACCATTATTTTGCACTTCTTGTGATTTATCTTGAGATTATATTTTGTGGACTGCTCAAAGAAAGTATTCAGCTGCTTCTGAAGGCCAATCGGGGTTTGAGAGATTAATGAATACTGAATCTTCGGTCTTAAAAAAAGAACAGTCACACAGATGTTAAAAACATTTTGAGCACGAAAACTATGCCAAAAGTCTCAGTGATATCATATAAATGCATGCTAAATAATGAAAAGCTATCATCTCACTATCCTCTCTTCTGAAGGATTTGATCATAATCCAACATGTATCCTTCAACCTGTAAATTATTAACTATAGCTAAAAGAAGATTTAGGAAATTTCATGGTGACTCATAGTCACTCCTGATGTTTGATATTTGCATAAATAAATCCTTGGGGATTTAAATGTCATGTTGTCCTCATGAAACAGGAGATTGAATTTTGATCGAAATCACACTATTCCAAGATGGCAAGGCTGTATTGGGCCAAAATCTGGTTAATGTGTGGGAAGTGAGAGAAAAGCAGTTACTGCATGAGTGAACATGCATAGAGAGAGACTTTGGCAAGTTAGATCTAAAAATGGATGGGGAAAAATATAGGAACAGGAAATGAGGGCAAAATAGAAAGAACACTGCAAGTTATGGTATAACTCAGAAGGTCTAGACATACTCATTGCCTATCTCTGTCCATTTCTTTCCCAGTGACATATCTCTGTTTAAAGATAGATGATGTTATGCTGTCTCTAGTAAATAAATTACACACTAAAGTAAAAAAAAAAAGTGTATTTGAGAAACAAATTCAAAATCACTGTTAACTGGCCATGTAAATCAATAATGTGTGTGTGCAGGCGCACATGTGTATATATGCACATACACGTGTGTACAAATCCACCATCCAGAGCAAACTGTGAAGTGGCTCCTGTGCTAGGTTACTTGCAACCCCCAAATACAAATAACTAGCCCCACAGTGAGACTCAGCCATGAGCAGATTCTAGGGAGAAGTTTCCATGCTCAGAAGATTCAAATATCTACACTCACAGGCTGCCTATCTTCAGTCTACAAACCAAAAGAAAAAAAGAAATCTTTAGAAGTAGTTTACCCATGTGAATTACAGTTATCCAGCTTCATACTGCAAGCATGCAGAAGAAGTTAAACACTATATTTTATTATATTTTTATTTCCTTCTTCATGATCTTTTGAAGCTTTATGTTTTCAATTTCTAACAAAATCTAATTTAGGTTTATTCTGACAGTGAAGTATCTAGAAGTAATTATAATTTAAACATTTTCATTTTATATTGAAGCTTAATTATTTAATAAATATGTTTCATTCCTTGTTATAGTATCAGGAATCAATTCTAATCATATTTCAGAATTAAACATATATTTCAAAGGTCTGTAATTTCTCAGATTGCTGAAACTTTCCCTAAGTTGAATTTTGTAAAAAAGTCTTCTCCTTCTTACTAATTGCATTAAGTTTTTAACATCAGAGATGACCTTACCATTGCAAATTTATAAATACTTTTGAAAGTGTATTGACAGATTTGTGTTAAGATTTAGAGATAACAGAGTGCTACAGTTACAAAATATAGAGATCAGTATTGTCTATGTACACAGATAGGAGTCCAAGATTTGAGTTTGTTCATCAGAGTATTAGTTCCTTTACCCTCAAAGTTTAACTGTTTAAATGAAATAACTTTCAATTCACTAGAAAACTTTATTGTCTAGGACATTCTATTCCCTATACATATTAGTCCTTTACTCATTCAAATAATAACAATAATAATAGCTAATAACCTATAGTAGACAGAATTTGTGTTCCTATAACCTTCACCATCTCATGTTATGCCTGTGAATATGTTACACTTCATGACAAAAGAGACTTTGCAGATGTAATTAAAGTTACTAATCATCTGACCTTAAAATAGGGAGATTATCCTGGATTATCTGGGTAGGCCCAGTGTAATCACATGAGCCCCTAATAGCAGAAGAGGAAGACAAAACAGGCAGTCAGAGAGATGTGGCAGAAGTCTCTGAATTGCAAAGCACTAGACAGATTCAACGTGCCATTGCTGGCTTGAAAATGGAGGGACTCAGGGCCAGCCCCAGTGGCCTAGTGGTTATGTTCAGCACACTTCACTTTGTGCCAGGGTTCTGCTCCCAGACACAGTCCTATACTATTAGTGGCCATGCTGTGGCAGTGACCCACATACAAAAGAGAGGAAGATTGGCAACAGATGTTAGCTCAGGGCAAAACTTCCTCAGCAAAAGAAAAAAAAAATTAGGGGCCCAAATGTCAAGGAAACGGAGACTTCAGTCCTACAACCATAAGGAACTGAATTTTGCCATTCACTTGAATAAACTTGGAAGCAGATTCTCCCCCAGAGCCTCAGATAAGAGCCTACGCTGGCCAACACCTTCATTTCAGCCTTGTCAGAGTCTCAGCAGAGAATCTGGTAGAGTTTATCCAGACTCTGATCTACAGAACTGTAAAATAATAAATGGATGTTGTTTTAAGTGACTAGGTATGTAGTAATTTGTTACAGCCTCAATAGGAAACTAATAGTCAACCATAGAGCACTTACCATGTGCCAGGCACTAAGCACTTTATGTATACAAACTCATTAAATCTTCACAGAAAAAAGCCTTATAAGAGGAACACCATTTTTAGGCAAGAAGATTAAGACACAGAGATTGTAAGTAAACTATGGCACAAGTAGTAAGTGGCGAGGCCGGATTTGAACCCAAACAATCCAAAGACTGTAATATTAAAACTACCATTGTGCTGCATGGAAGTGAAGTTAGGCTTAAGCAAACGTGTGAGATTACCTTAAAAACAGAGGGAGAGAGAATGAGAGAGCGAGGATTACATGGCAGAAGAGAGGAGGGGGAGAGTAATAAAGGCAAAATAGGTGGCTGTCCGAAAATTAGAGGAAAAAATCCGAATTCCAACTGCTTTTGTCTAGCATTCTGTCACCAAAACTAAATATTTCAGTAATGACTTATTCATGAAATTGTGATTGACTTTCCATGAATTTTGATTGTCTTTACTATGGCTTTTGGGTCAACACGTGTACTTTCCTGGAATAAACGCATTGGAGCACTGGATTCCATGGTAATGTCATGGTTGTTCACTTGTCTGGTACCCAGTGGATTCAAAGCTCCTTGAGAGAAGAGACTGACTTCCACATTCATATCCTTAACACCTTCCCATAGCTCGAAACAGATAGTCGGTTAGTAGGATAAATGGGAAAAAAAATGGAAGAAATGTTTTGAAAACTGTAAAGCATTATTTTTTAAAAAGTAAGCCTTATTATACTATTCTTCAAATGACGTTATTCTAAATTACTTTAATTCATTACTTTAACCAACAATACCATTACTTTAACTGGCTGAGAAGCCAGTTACCAAATACGTTTCCTCCAAAGACTTCTGACACGTGTGGCCCATCCTAGTAGGAAGAGCTCTCAACACTTCTCTTTAATGCCTGTGTAGCACTTTCTCCATAGCTCATGCTCATTTAGTCCTGAGTTCCATAAACACAAAAATTCAGTCCACAAGTCTCTTGGCCTCATCAAGGCAAAGTGTAGGAATGCCCTGAATCATTCCATGCGTTTTCCCAGGCGGCTCTTCACATTTGCATGAGACTCACTTGTTCATCACACTTTTCCCTACAACAGGCAGCTACAAAAGTAAATTTAAAAAAAAAAAAAAGTTTTATTTAAGAGTCACAAGACTTGGGTTCAAATATCACCATTGCCACTGTTGGCAGGAAGCCCACCCTTTGGTGTAGACAATTGCCCATAGTTTCTGAGCCTCAATTCTTCATCTCTATCATTTTTACAACACTATCCAACATTTTTAATTGTCAGGGAAATTGTAAGGAGTGCATGAGATAATGTATGTAAAAAGTGTTTTATAACATATAAAGTGCCCAGAGAAAAGTATTGTTTACCTCTCCCAGGGCTTTCTGGAGCTTTACTTTTAACTAGATTGCATTGATGTTTTGGAGATAAAAATGGACATATCTGCGGTGCTTACTGTCTATGTTTAAGATGCCGATTTACTGGTTTATGATTGCTGTTTCTTATTGGTTCACTCCCTGCCCCCTTCTGGATTTGTTCCTGCTAAATACGAACTCAAACATCCTTCCTTCATGCGATTCCTCCATCTTATTCAAAATCCTTCCCTCATCTTCAGGCTGATATAACATTCCACCAGTCTATCTCTTGTTAAATGAAGCTTCTGGATTTACAACTTGACCTAATTTTTCAGCTCACCCAAATCTTTTTCTTTTGAATCTCAGTCACACTATTTTGATCTAGTGGTCTATATCATTATAAAAAGTGATATTTCAATCCAAAGAGATTCCAATCTTATTTTACTTTTTATATAAAAGTTTCATCTCTTTTACTTCTCTTATAGAACATTACAAATTCTGCCTACTCGTGCTCAGAGATGTTCCTAAGCTCAAGATAAATGCAGTGATATTTCCTAAAACTATGCCTAGGATCTCTCCTTGCTTGAAAAGTCTTGTGTTAGCATAATGCCAGTAACTATGACAAATAAACTCTGAAATATCAGTGGTCTAATGGAATAGAAGTTAATTTCTTCCTAAGTCCAGTCTAGTTACTCCTGATGGGCAGGTTGCTTTTCTTTACATGTAAATCAAAGACCTGTGTTTCGTCCATGTTGGCAATGTGTCATCTCTTAGGGCTTTATCACATTTTGCATCCAGCCAGCAGAAAGGAGGGTAACATGCTTTATTTCTGCTCCATTCCATTAGCAAGAACCAGGCATAGGGCCCCATCCAGGTGCTGGAGTAGCTGGCAAATATAGTCTGTGGCTAAGCAGCTGCTTCCAGGGATAATTTGACTCTGGAGGAAATGCAGGATTGGTGGGAGTCTGAATGATTGAATGAATTAGAAAACCAGAAACTAATGTGGCCTAAGGATCAAAAAGTGGGCATCAGAACATGTTTTGTCCCTAAGTAGAGAAGAGGGATTAGAGAAGAGAACTTTGCAAAAATACATAAATATAGTCCAGAGACAGCACAGGACAGTCATAAATTGTCACTTAGGTACAAATAGAAATTATACAGCCAAGTAAAACTAATCAAGCTGGTCAAATTGATTAGCATTAGAGAGAGAGCCTTGCACAGAGTCCCTCTAGATATTGGTTATATTGTTAGCACCCACACAACCTGGAGTAGGTTGAAAAACTGCCTCATGAAGCAGGCAGTCATGCTACACGTCAAAAATTACAGAGAAAGAGCACAGCTGTTTAACTTTGCAATAACAGCCTGGACTTAAGTGACCAACTTTCTCCACGTTCCCCCATGATAACCATGCATGTTGCCTTTTTATCCATCTATGGTACAGTCAGGTGAGTCTGAGGTAGGAAGACAGCTTTCACCTGCAAAATTTGCTTCTTAAGCCATGACCGTGTATACAGGAAACTCCACCCTTAAGAGGTGGCATGTACTTCACAAGGTCTTCAGGTCTGTGGGTCCTCATCTAGTCTCTCCAGTACAGGGATGCAAGGCTGACACAGAGAATGAGCTCTCTGTTGCTGTGTAAAGGGAGTATTCTCAGAAGATTCTGCTCAGAGATCTCAAAATGACCTAAAGCAAATCAATTGATAAATCCATAGAGACACTTAGGCATGAAATTGGCAAAATATTTGTCAAAACTTGCAAGTATTTATTATAAATGGAAAGCTATCAATGTGGCCCCCATTACACAAATTCTACTGGTTAGGGACACTATGAAAAGATGATTTAAGTCAGAACACTGGATAGAAAAGTGGTTAGATAAATTTCAGTATTGGAAAAAGCAAGGTAATGCATTTAGCAATAAATAATTCAAACTCTAAGTTCAAACAAAGAGTTCTGAGCTAATAGTCAATGATTAAGACAAAGGACTTAGGATGGGTGGAAATTGTTTGCCTTAGGTTGCCATAGTTGTGAAAGTGAACCTAACATTAGGTATAATAGGGCAATTTTAGTCTGTAAGGGAGAAAATCAGGTAATTAATATTTTCCTCATAAATTATGGTGCATCCTCCTCTGAACTACAACGGTGGCAGCCTTTGGAACGAGCTGCTCTGTTCTCCCTTCAAAAGAGAATCTGCTGTGAGGAGTGTATTCTCTGCACCACAGAACCCGCTGCAGCATTCACACTGAGACCGTGCTATTCCTAGACTTCTTACAGCCGATGACAAAGCACAGAGGTTGTTCTAGAGCTGCACCATTCCTTCCCAAAGTGGAACTCCTCTAACTGGCAATCTTTTCTCTTTGGCTACCTATCAGCCTGTCCAATGCCTTCCCAGAGCTGCATAGCAGTGTAAGACTCTCCCTATCTCATCCTCCTTCCTTATCTCCCTGTACAGGTGTCAGACATGCATCACACTGTCTCATAATCCTGGTCCTGGTTCTCCAGCATATTCCTGGTCCCTCTCCCCTTCATCTTCTGCAGACCACCCTCCAATAAAACTCTGGCACATCTAATTCCACATTGGGATTCGCTTCCCAAGCTGACGTGGTTGGTCTAGAAGTGATCTAGTAAAACACAGTAAGATAAGGTCTGTAAAGTAGATCTCTTACCCTTCAGCTAGAAGGAGGCACAGATAGTCTCTGGCACAAGGAGGGATCCCAACTGCTAAAAATTTCACCAGTGGTGACCTGGAAAAATGGCCCAGTGGAAGGGAACGCTTTTGCTGGTGCCATGATTCAGGCATTTGAAATGTATGGTAAAAAACACAAGTAAGGGGGCCTGCCTGGTGGCAGAGTGGTTAAGTTCACTCATTCCGCTTCAGCGGCCCAGGGTTTGCAGGTTCAGATCCCGGGCGCAGACCTACACACCACTAATCAAGCCATGCTGCAATGGCATCCCATATATAAAGTAGAGGAAGATTGGCACAGATCTTAGCACAGATTGGCTCAGCAACAATCTTCCTCAAGCAAAAAGGGGAGGACTGGCAACAGATGTTAGCTCAGGGCCAATCTTCCTCGCCAAAAAAAAAAAAATGCAAGTAAGGACAGTGGAATTGGTGGTTACTACTAAGTTGCATTGACACCCTGCAGAAGGACAATGAGAAACTTCGTTAAAGAGTCAGTTAAAGAGTTAAATGCTAAATATGTGAGCCAGAGTGCATTTTTGGTAGCTTTCGAAGAGGGCTTCATCTTGTGTGGTGCAAAGGCAGACACAGCTGAGCAGTAAGCACGGGACCCAAGAGTTAGGGTCATGGAGCTCCAGAATCGTTTAAATGACCAGTCCTGGCAGGTTTGTTATATTCAAGTGAGGGCCAGATTGAGAAGATTTAGGGCACTGAGATAAGAGATGGGAAGAACTGGGTAGATGCCTCAAGAACTGGGGCTCTGCAGACTCTGCCAAAACTATGGAGCTTGCAGAGGTGACACACCCCTCCCAATAAGAGATGGCACTCGCCCTGTGCAGGAAATGCTCCAGAGGCCTCTTCTCTGCAAGACAACAAGCACCCCTCAGAAGCTGCTCTCACTGCCTTTCCTGGCCGACCAGCCTGAGTATGAAGGTTTGATCCCAGCATAATCCAGCTGGGGATGTGCGGGCCAAATAAGGAAGGAAATACATCACACATCAAGAAATGGCAAGAATAAGCAGGCATGGAGACCAGCAGGAGCCGGGGGAGTCTCCTGGAACTGGATTTTGAGGGTGCCTGGTTAAGGGAGTCTGAACGTAAAACTGAATAAACCAGAATTCATTGGCTTGGGAACATTTTCTTGTGACACAGGTTTAATATCTCGGCAAGAACCCCAGGAAATTGAGAAAGCTCACTACTAAGAGGACTTTTAGAAGCCTGGAGAAAGTAGTGGCCCATGCCAACAGGAGTTGAAATGCCTGAGTTGACATGGCAGACTGTAGAGGATGGAATGAAAAGATTCTAAGAAGTGGGCATGTGGGAATGAACATCCAGCCTGGGATTACGCTCCAGGAGAGGGCTCAGAGGACCCAGCACTCACCAAGACTACCGGGAATGCACTGGGGAGGGGGGCATCAGCCTCACTAAGAAGTTCAGTGGTGGTCTCCTCTGCAGGCCAGGGCTGACAATAGGGGAGGTGGTCACTGAGCCTGGCTCATTAATAGCTCAGGGGACAATACAGGCCAGGAAGTAGCACTTAATGACCAGAAGCCATGGGGCCACAATTATCATAATGACTGGCAAGAGCAGAGGGGCAGCCAAGGGAAGTTAACCCACAGGGACTCGTGAAGATGGTTAATAGGCTGTCACACTCTAGGGAATAATAGCCTGACAGCAGTAATGCTGTTTAATATCTAACAACAATGAAAGAGCAGGGAACTGAGGGTGGTCACTCAAAGAAAAAGTCACAATTCCTTTCTCATTTTCTGAATCTGGGCCAATTTTCAGATACAGAACCCACTGACTAAAAAGGTAACTACGTTCCCAAGCAGAAAGATCCTACAACACTGTGACTAACCTATATGGTAAAAATTCATTTAATTTTCCACAAAGGAACCTACAGCCATTTACTCAGATGACTATATAGTGGAAAAAAAATATCATCCAACATTTGAAGACTATTGAATATAACATTCTGAGCTGACATTGATACCTGGAGACCTAAACCATCATTATAACACTCTCATTAGAGTGGGATCCAGAATAAATGGAATCTTTGATAAAATCCAAGTTAGTACAGCGGTCCCTGCCACTGGGTCCACAGACACATCAAGTAGTCATTTGTTTGACAGTACAGTTAGGATTTGAAGTTGGAGTCTCTCTCACATTGGATCCTTGGACTGTGAGGGAAGCCCTATCATAGTGGGAGAAGCTGGGTGAAAGCCTCTAAAACTGCCTCTCCCCCTCAGTCAAGAAAGTAAATCAAAATAGTATCACATCATGGAAGAATGGTGGAAATTATTGCTTCATTAAAGATCTAAATGTTTTAGGAGGGTCGTCTCTACCTTTGTGTAATTCATCAGTTTGGCCCCTGCAGAAACTGGATAGATCAGGGAGAATAGTTGTATTCTACCAGAAGCTCAGCCACATAGTAGCTCTGATCACATCTGGCAGGCCACACATGGTTTCATTACTAGAGGGTATTAATAAGGCCTCTTCTCTACCTCAGTTAGAAAAAAGGATCAGACACAATTGCTTTTACTTATAATAGATAAAAACATTAATGTGTAGTTTTACTCCCAGGCTGTGACAACTCTTTTATGATAGCTCTCCTGCCCTCTGTCATAGTATCATCCAATGAGATATGGGCTGTCTGGACATCTCATAGAAAATCACACTGATCCATCACATCAATGACTTCACGCTTCTCAGGCAGGATGAGCAAGAGATGGCTAGAGCATTGGAGGCCTTGGATAGACACCTGCACACAAAAGGGTGGGAGACAAATTCTTTAAAATTCAGGGACACCAAGGTGGCAACAGAGGAGGCTACACAGGGACCTAACATGGACTCATACTTCTCCAGGCCTACTTAGCTACTGTCATCTCTGAACGTCCAACCTGCCGTCAGAGTTGAGTCTGCAATACAGCAAGTCACTGGGAGGCAGTTTGACTACTTTGGGTCTCTTATCTTGAAAGGACTGCCAGTTTGTCCTCACAGAAGAAAATACCTATTCCAGGTATGAGTTTGCTTTTCCTGCTCACAGATCCTCAGACAGCACCACCATCCAGGTACTAACAGAGCGCCTGATCCACAGACGTGGAGTCCCACACAACATAGCAAGGGTAACTGATCCTGATCAGTAGAAGGAGGTAGTGCTGCTTTGACATAATGGGACCAGCACGGGGACGTGTGGAACCCAGTGATCTACTTGGGCCCCTCTTGCTACTCCCTTGCCCGATTGTGAATGCCCAACACTGACCTAAAAAAGGAATGGCTACCGGGGCCCGCCCGGTGGCGCAAGTGGTTAAGTGCGCGCGCTCCGCTGCGGCGGCCCGGGGTTCGCTGGTTTGGATCCCGGGCGCGCACAGACGCACTGCTTGGTAAGCCATGCTGTGGCGGCGTCCCATATAAAGTGGAGGAAGATAGGCACAGATGTTAGCCCAGGGCCGTCTTCCTCAGCAAAAAAAGAGGAGGATTGGCGGATGTTAGCTCAGGGCTGATCTCCTCACAACAACAACAAAAAAAAGGAATGGCTACCAAGGGCTCAGACCCCTCAGGAATGACGGTCTGGGTCACACCACCAGGTTAGCTACAAAGACTTACCAAGAAGATAGCTGTGAATGAGGGGCATTTAGAATGAATAGTCGGGGAGGGAGACAAGGAGCACCTGTTGCAGACCTGACACCAAATGCAACAACACAGTTGTTGTTCTTCCCAGTAATCTCCCTCTTCTAACTTTTCCCTCAGATGGATGGGTCCTTCAGAGCTATGGAGAAGCTGGGCCCAAAGACAGATGGAGAAGTGGATCTGTGCAGCACAAGGGGTGGATTATGGAAGCCATGAGAGTGAGCTGCTCAGATCTCCCTTCCAGAGAGAACATGCTCTGAGGAGTGTATTTAGTAAGATCCTCAACTGCTAGCCATTTGGGATCACAGCATTCACACTGAGACCACACTCTTCCTGCTACCTGCCAGCCAGTGGTTAAGCACAGTAGGCATGCCAGAGTTGGGCCATTCCTTCCCCATGGAGAACTTCTTTAATGGGCCACTTTTGCTCTGAGACTATACATTGATCTGAGTGTGACTTCTTCCCAATGGCACTGCAGTATGAGGCTGTTCCTATGGAATCCTCCTTCCTTCCCTGTCTGCCTTCACAGGTGTCAGACCTGCATCATGGTCTGAGGCACACCTTGCCTACTTCTGCTCCCTCTCCCCTTTTACCTTTCACAGGCATTTCCCCCAACCAGTCTCTTTCATATCAACTTTATCTGGACTTCTGTTTCCCAGGGGACCTGAACTACACCATAGTATTCCATTTCAATAATTTTACAGAGAGAGAACTTGAGAAGATCTAGACTTGAGAAGGACGAGAGTCCTTCTGGAGTCTAAACTAGAAGGAGCAAGAGTCATGGAGACAACTAAATTAGTAAAGTGTGAAGCTATAAAGACTATGTCACCTTAGAGTAGATGTGTTGGAGAGCTTCAAATTTTTGTGAGATGCAGATAAATTCTCCAAACACAAGCAGCCTTGGCTGCAAGGTTGTCTGGATCTCAACAGTGAGTCAAAGAGACAGAATGAAGGAAGGAACAGAAGGATGGAGGTAGAGATAAGACTAGAACAGATCTTATACAGAAGTCCTTGAAGGCAAGTCACCTCCCCCATCCTGATATCTTGTGACTCAAAAAAGGTGGTAGGAATAACAGATATTATATAATTAATAAACTTTACAAATAATAATGACAAAAATACAATGATCCCAAAAAGTTTTGGCAAGTTAATAAGTGACCATAAATTGCTAGTAGGAAAGCCTGTGCTCTTCTCCCAGGGCTTGATCTTTGGAGAGTTGTTAGCAAGACAGTACTGTCCAAAGGGGACCACACACTGGTTTAGCAATTCCCATTTGTTATGTCCTCAACACAAATTCTGTCATCTTCAGTAAGTCTCCATTTTGAAGTCAATTCATAATTTAAAAAATATTTTTTTGTTTCTCATTAAAAACACACATATGCAGGGGCTGGTGGGTGGTGTAGTGGTTAAGTTCATGTGCTCCACTTTGGCGGCCCAGGGTTTTCAGGTTCAGATCATGGGCGCGGACTTACTCCAAGCCATGCTGTCACAGCATCCCACATATAAAGTAGAGGAAGATAGGCACAGATGTTAGCTCAGGGATAATCTTCCTCACACACACACAAAAAAAACACATATGCATAAGATTATATACTATCACCTAATTTGTGAATTATTCGAAGCCTCAGCCTAAAGCATCAGCAGTTGCAGTGGACACTTTTGCCTTGAGAATGAACTTAAATTTTGAGTTTGTTTTACACAGGCCACAAACACACAGGTGTTAGCCTTCAGGTAACACCTGTTGTTTGCTCCTGACTTGGTCTAAATTGAAATCTACAATTTAAGTTAACATTGTAGAATATTTTGTAATACATTTAAAGAACATCAAACCTAATCAAGGGCTCCATTTATTTTGCTTTTTCTCTTGCATAAGAAAACTAGTTTGCTAGTTTAAACTGAATTTTATAGTAGTTTTAGGTATTTGGGAATCATGAATCATTTGCTTAAATCAGCTTCGATTTCATTACCTTTCCATAATCTGAATACATCATTGTTCCAGTTTATTTTTAACTTACAAGGAAACTCACAAGGACAAGTTTGGCACTTCTTCACTTGTTCCAAGTTGTTTATATGGTCAGATTCAGTTACAAAGGCTTAGATCCAGTTTATGTTTATACCTCTGGCCTGGGGCTTTCGTCTGCATCTCTGCCTAATTCTGCGGGGGCAATGAAGAGAGGCATTATGTTCATGTGATATGATGCAAAACCACTGCACTCATCCAAGGTGTCAAACTCGGGGGCTGATCCTTGCTTCTTCCTCCCCAATGTGTAAAAATAAACATCCCAATCTCCGGCTTCTCTGATTGCACCAGGCACAAGTTGTCAGATGGTTCCTTTGTTCCTAAACATTTTTAATGACCAGAAATAACAGTTTTTGCCACATCTTGAAAAAGCAGCCTATTTTATCCAAACTGTTTCTAACAAGTCCAAATCTGAAGGTATGGTTTTACGTTTCTGAGTGGCAGGAAGTTAACTAAACTTTTTTTTTTAATAAAAGATGTCAAAAGCAGAAGCTTAATCTTTCTTTGTCAGACTTCAGCCTTGAGAAAAATTTCTAAATGAGAATTCCAGGGTAAATATTGCAAATTTAACATTCTATATCAATTTGTTAACTAGGAAATTTTTCCTGATAGTCTCTACTATGCTGGATACTGGAATATACAAAAGAAGTAGTGCTCAATTCCTACTGGAGATTTTAAGGTCTCATGAGAGAGATAAAATTAATACACATGAAATATATACAGAAGGAATAACGGCGAACAGCATGGTGCTGAGTTTAAGAGTAACAGGTGTTTGGAACAAAAGAGTGTTCAGTGAAGATCAATATAATAAAAGAAAGCTTTATGGAGGAAGTGGTGTTTGAATGAGGCTTGAAGGATAAACTACAGGGGCTAGAAGAAAGCTAGGCGGTTGGGAACGATGGTTCTGAAGGAGGCAGACCTCAGCAGCCCTGCAGTTGGGGAGCTATGGGGCTCAGAGAAGTCAGCTCACTTTTTTAAACCTTATTTTCCTCATTTGTATAAAGATGTTATTAATAATAACAGTACCTACTTCATAGTTTTGTTTATTTGTTTAAGAGAATGGTAAAATATACGTAAAGTGCTTAGCCATAAAAGTTATTTATTGGCATTAGGCAGAGAGATGGGGACATATTGAGGAAAGAAAGATAATAAGTTGAAGAACAAACATGAGGTGAAGGTTGAGTACAGATCTGTTTGGCCAGAGCGAGGGTAGGAGGAAGAGTCTAGTGAGAATAAGACCAGATAGGTAGAGTCAGCACCACATCAAAGGGAGCTGAGAAGCTTGACATACATATTTAAACATTCATTCAAAAGACAGCTGGCATCTACTATGTACACGGCAGCATTGTGCTAGGTCCTGGGGACTCCGTGGTGAATAGACCAATATCTTTCCTGCCCTCATGGCGTGTCAGTCCTTCAGAGAATACAAACATTAAAAAATTACAAGTGGGAAAGGGGAAATAGAAAAGTTTTGATATTGAAATATATAAATATTGATGGCTCTGTCAATATATTCTCATTTTTCTGGTCTGAACCTACTCATAGTATGGCTGTGTTTAGATAACTCCTGTGGCCCATGATGGCTTTATTTATCTCATCATGATTTTGTCTTTCTTCCCCATATTCTTTTCCCTGTGTTATAAGCTAGTATATGGCCAAAAATCTCCATCTTTGTATGCTTACTTTCTCATATAACTTAATTCAATTCAAAGAATATTTTCTGAGTACCTACTATGTTCTTATCACTGAACTAGCCAATGACTTGGGTCTTATCCTTTCCTGGGATATTATCTTGCCATAAGTATGTAGGTTGCACGCAAGACAGTCTTAATAAAGTAGAGTTACAGTTGGTTAAATATTACACACATATATTCCATGTATCAGAGCTATTTCCAATCCCAGGTGACTGATTGACATAAATAGTGCCTTTTAAAACAAACCCTATGTATTAGTCAGGATAGGCTAGTTTACATACAATGTATGTAAATTACATACAATGACATACAAAACATACCATGACAAAAGAACACCAACCTTTCCGTGACTTGACACAGCAAAGGTCTAGTTCTCATGACCTCATATGGGTCAACGGGGGAACTTGGCTTATGGTCTCTCAGAGACCCAGGTAGACAAAGGTTTTACCTTCTTATAAGCTGCTATCTCACAAGGGCCTCCAAGTTTTAGCAGGGTGGAGAAGAGAACAGAGAATCACGCACATACTCTTCTGTGCTTTAGGTCAGAGGTGACCCCAGTCACTTCACTCCCGTTTTCTTTGTCAGTGCGTGTTAGACGTTTGTCTAACTTTAAGGGAGCAAAGACATGCGATCCTTATCTGCTCCCAGAAGGGTTGAAGGACAAGCAACATTAGTGAGTAATGTCTATCACATCCTACGGGACAAATCGACCCGCCCATTGAAGAGGCATGGTCCACAGAAGGCCATTTGCTTGCAGTCATCTGAAGTGAACTGAACTGCGACGCTTAACAATTCTCAGATCATTTGTCACATAGCAATTTTCTGTCAACTTCACTACCTCAAACATCCCCATTTCATAAACAACACAGATAAATTCTCGAATAGCTACAAAATACAGAGAATGAACTTCATAAACAACACTCAGATAAATTCTCAAATAGCTACAAAATACAGAGAATTAACATAGTTCTCCAGCAAATTTTAAGAGGAATGACAGCTTCATGACACTGACCAGATTTCCCCATAATATCCAGGGAACATCTCCTTTTCTGCTAATTTACTTCAAGAGGCTTCAACAGCTTTTGGCCAAATCCAGTTTCTGATTCTATTACAGGAGAAATTCCATGACATGGAATTATTTAGCCTTAGTTTAATTTTGTTCTGATAATATTCCCACAAACCTGGAGTATCAAAAGGACTGATTATCATTGTTAGGGTGATTGTTTTTCTAAAAGTTGGCATGGCGCTTACTTAGAGTCACAGGTAACCTAAAATGCATCATGCATATCACGACTGACATAACACTACAGCTGAAAGAGGGAAAGCCAGTAAATGGATCTAAAATGAAATTCTTTAGCTCATCAACAGTAACTTCAAACTGAAGTATAATCAAGTTCATTAAGAACTTCAAATTTGGGCGTGCAAAAGTATATAGACCATTTTTCAGAAAGGATCCCGTCATTTTACTGTTCTCTTAATTCAGAGCAGGTGTATTTGCTCTATCTGTAACTTCTGTCTTTTTGCATCAGTTTGGGTTATATACTTGTCAGTTTCATGCACCATGATGTAAACACTTTTGCTGGCGATAATCACTGTGGTCTTTTTATAATGATTATAAAATGATAAGAATGATACTTTGCACTGTGTACTTTTCTTCTAATCAGCTCAAATCACAATCAATATGATAGCTTTTACATTGCTGTCGCAGGCTTTCATTGACATTCTAACACAAGCAGCTGTCAGAAACAAAACAGGGAAGAATGAGGCCATTATGTGGGTCTTATTGATTTAACTAAGTGAAAGTGACTCATATGTCTTTAAATCTTTTTAGCACAACTTCAGTTATGACTTAAAACTGTTTATTGAGAAGAAAGATATGAGTTGTAATTTTTCTTTTCATGTATTTAAAACGTTTCCTCTTTTATTACAGAAATATGTAGCCACTGAACACATCTCGGAAGGATGAATTCTGTTAAAGGATTTTTTTCTAGGAGTTGTAATGCCCTGCAATGAGCCTTCTGATGAGAGGGTTACTACCCAGCCCGTCTCTCTGGTGTTACTTGGTCTGAATGGAGATTCTATTGATGATCTCGATCTCATTGTCCCACTTACTCACTTACTGGGTGAAACACCCAGATTTCCTAATCTAGCTATTTCCCTTTATTCAGTTTATTTAACTGGTTCGAGACTATTAATTCACCTGGGTGTTGAGATTGTATGTCTTAGCATGGATTTTCTCCTTGCAAAACTTAAGACAAGGACTTGGATGCAAGCTATTTACTTAGAGGTGACCTCAAAAACAGAAGTGAAGGAGCCAGGAGATTAAAACAGGGAAAGAGGAAAAGAAACAATATAAAAATGTATCTGGTACCATTCAGCCAGACTTCTGAGAAGCGTGGAGAATGTGTCCCACAATTGGAAGGATGGGAGGCTGAGGGCACCCACTAGCTCACCTGGGCCATTAACACCCGTATGTTCCTGGACTGGTTTTGTCCATGGACCAAGCAGGAGCTGTGGCTTTGGAGAGGATCTCAGGTAGAAAATGGGAAGACACATGGGGAGGCTTTGATGAAGGATGTTGTCAGCATGGGGCTAAGGTTACATAAAACTGAGCCCTGTAGCTGTGGCTAAAATCAGAGGTAGGTTGAAGGATGGGACCTGAGGCCACAGAAGTGTATGCTACATTATAAATTTAGTGTTAATATTAAATATTTAAAATTAATTTGTCATATCTTCTTATGAAATGTAACATATTGGCATATACAAACTGAAACTTTTTCAAAAAATGTACGGTTCAAAGAAACTTTGTGACATTCTACCTAGGAACTATGATTTTGGCCTTAGAAACCTTAGATACAGTCTTGTTATTGTAATTAAGGAAACTGTGTAAACCCATTCTTTCCATCATGCCTCCCCTTTAAAATGGATGTTTGATAAAATTTGGGCATAATCAAGGAGAAAGACCTTTGCCGGTCTCAAGGACAAACTCCACCTATGCCTACCCTGTGAGACACCCAGTCACATAGAAGCCCCCACCTGGCAACATCCACCCAGCTGCCAGAAGTGTCACAGAGACACACACGGCAGAGAACGGTTAGTGCATTTCATCATGTTATTATGTATCTTTAAAACTTTATTTTTTGCTCAGGGAAATTGATTAGGAATTATTGCAATATTTGTAGTTCATTTATATATTTGTACAAACATATACAGTATATATTATTCTAATATTTGCATTTATTGGCTATTGTGTCTTGTTCATGAATATCTTTTAAGCTCCCAAAGGCAGGGACTATCTTTTGTTTACCTCTGTATCTTCCAGTACCCAGCCAGTAGAAGCCAAATAAAAATTTGTGGAACACAAAATTGTGATCCATCAAATGTCATGGAGGAGAGAAAAAGACAAAAGGTATTCTTGAATACTCACTGTGCTAGGAACTATATTGGTACTTCATATAGATTATCTCATGTAATCCTCACGATAACCCTGAGGGAGGTACTATTATTAACCCTGTCTCACCAATGGGAAACTGTGATTGAGAAAAATGTAATACCTGGACCAAAGCCATAAAGCCAGTTAGATGTGGAATAAGGATTTAAATCGAGGCATGCAGACAACCAGCTTCTGCAGGATATCCATGTAATATTTTTCCTGCTTCAGAGAAGGCTAGAAAGGAGGCGATGGTATTTAGAATTTGTGAAACCATTCTCTGTTGTTAACCCGATGTCCTTCCTAAATTCATACACTTCTGGCCTTTAGTGCTCTCTCTTCTGTTTGTTGTAGCTTTGCCACTTTGTCACAAACTGCACTTCAGCGCTCACTGTATGCCTTTCCCTCAGCCACCGCCTCCTCAATCAGCCAATAGATCAATGCAGGCCCAGGGCCAAAACACTTTGAGGTTTTTGCACTAACTTTACACTTAATTCAAATTCCTGACGTTTCTTCCCCACATTTTTGGATGAATTTCTTTCCTTTGTCAGATTAGAACCACTATCTCCTATTATCCTCAAAAGGGAGGGCTGCTTAGAATTACGTGACAACAGCCAAGTGCTGAGCCTGCAGAGGGAAGGTGCTCTGATTGCTATTGTGATAACGGTATCTTTCCTTCTGAAGCAGCATAACTTAGTGGTTATGAGCCTGGACTCCAAAGTCAGACAGCCCAAGTTCAATTCCTGGCCCTGTTCTGTGACCTTGGGCAAGGTATTTAGCCTTTCTGGGCCTCAATCACCTCACCCACATAGTGGGGATAATAATAGTATTTACCTCATTGGGCTGTTCTGAGGATTCAATTAGTGCAACTCGGAGCACAGGGCCTGGAGCATAATGAGCTCTGTGTAAGGATCTGATAAAGAAACACAGCCGCATCCAGGAGTATAAATGTTGGATCTTCCATTGATCCGAGTGTAACGCCGTGCATAAGCTCTTTGAACAAAGAGAATTTGGACAGTCGGCAATAGGTAAAAAATGCTAGTTATACAAAACCCAAAACAAAATAAATTTCCATGTGCCATTCTCAGTATGTGATTCCTGGAAGATAAACTATCTTCGGCATTGCTCTGAAAAGCCTTTCTTGACTCTAACCCCTCTCTCTCTCTCTTCCTCTCTAAGTAGTTATAAACCATTACTTCAGACTTTTACTTCTACTTCATTTGCATAAACATCATCTCCAGAGTTAATTCTTTGAGAAGGTTTCCTGGGAAATGGCTGAAAACAAAGACCACATTAAATTAACATCTAGGGGACAAGTCTGCAGTCTGAGTCCATGCATGTTCTGTCTTATTGCCATGTAAACACCTAGCCTCCGTCAGGCGGGACTTGTCCTCTATTCTTATCTTTTTTCCTTTAACATTGACTGCCCTCACCACCTGCAAAAAGAACACCTTGGAAAGATTAATTATTAACTTAAAAAAAAAGTCACTTCAAACACTTCAAAAGTTAACGTAGGAGGGGGAAAACCCCAATAACTGGTTGTTTAGACACGCTTAACATGAGTGACTTGAACATTTTATTTATTCTTTTCTTTCTGTCTTGAAAAACGAAAGGTCAGTTCAGTTTTATGACATCTGAGATGTAAATGCACCTGAGTTTAAGATGTGTTGGTGTTAAAATATTTACTGGTTAAATCTGACAGTCATATCTAGAGTCTTATCTCCAAAGACCTGTGAGGTGTATATGATGAAATAGAATCTATATTGAGAATTTTCACTCTCAGAATACATAATTTGCCTCTTTAGTTTCTTTGCACATACCTGTTTTAAGCTAAAGAATTTCGATGGCTTCTGGATATTCAACCATTTTTTTTAAATGTCTGTGGAATTAAGTATGCAATAAATCACTATGATTGACAGTTTTGGCATTTCACAGAGGTGACTCTCTGGCACTAACTATGGGACTGAAGAGTTCCAACACGAGATACCAAACCTGTCAGATACTACGTTTTCCACTTTTCCAAACAAAATATCAGGTCACTTTGACCCACATGCTCCTTCAAGCAGCTGTAAAAATGACTTGAAGATTATCAGCTATCAAATATTTATAGTTTGGGTATTCGGGATGTTTTCAAGCTCCAAAGAATTTAGTACATTTGACAAATATTTTAAGTGCCTAAAATGTAAAGGATACTACCCTAGTCTCTGTCATGATAAAGCAAGCAACTGACAAGAGTTAACATATACTGGGTGCTCACTTTGTGCAGGGAACTACTCTAAGTACATCCCAAGTATTAATTCATTTAATTTGACCCACAACCCTATAAGAAGGTGGTATTATTTCTTCCATTTAAAAGATAATAAAACAAAGCCCAGAGAGGAAAATAATTTGCTAGAAGTCACAAATCTAGCAAGAAGTAGAACCAGGATTTGAACTCGGGGTGTTTGACTTTAAAGCAGCTCTACTCAGATTTTACTATGGCCCTTGAGGAATTTTGGGTATAGTGGCAGAAAGGAAGGGAGTAGAATAAAATATATCAATAATCATAGAGCAAGCCATAAGACGTAGAAGTAAAAGTGTTATGGAGTTGGAAAAAGGAGGAATTACACCACTTTCATCAAAACTGAAAAGTCTAATTAAAGAAAGTGGCATATTGACTGGCACATTAGGGATGGTTTATATTCAAAGATTTGGAGCTGAGTCAAGGCATTCTCAGTAGAGGGAGAAGTGAGGCCAAAGCACAGAGATGGGGTAGTATGAGGCACGGTGTGAGGAGAGCAAGTAGTTCAGTTCCATAAGGTACGGGCAGAAAGAGAAATAGTGGTACGTGAAATTGGAGAGGTAAAATAGTTTAAAAATCTTGAAGAATATTAAATGCTAAGTCAAAGAGTTTTGGAACTCAGCAATGCAGAGGTTTTGAGAATTTTTGAGTGAGTAAAATGATTAAAGCTCTGCTGGGGAAATATTTATCTAGCACTGGAATTTTATTGCCTTTATCATCTATTCCACTTCTAGTTTCAAACTATATAAGATGAAATATCTATACTAAGAATAGACAATAAGAAAAGGAAAAAAAAGAGGCTGGCCCCATGGCGTAGTGGTTAAGTGCCTGCACTCTGCTTCTGGTGGCCCGGGTTCGGATCCCAGGCGCGCACCGACGCACCGCTTGTCAGGCCATGCTGTGGCAACGTCCCACATCAAATGGAGGAAGATTGGCATGGATGTTAGCTCAGGGCTGATCTCCCTCAGGAAAAAAAAAAAAAGAAAGAAAAGGAAAAAGGGAGGTGAGGTGTACTTTTAGTAAGCCCAAGTAGGAGCCAGTCACTATAATGGTTATCAAGTCAAATCTAAGTGAGTGGTTTGCAGGAGGGACTGGACAGAGGAGAGCTCGTGGCCATTGGTTATTGGTCCACTCCCTGGCCACACTGTAGAATCACCAGAGGCACTTTCAATATCTCAATGCCCAAGTCACATCCCAGACCAATTACATCAGAATCTCTGAGATTCCAGTCCAGATGTCAGTATTTCTTAAAGCTCCCAGAGAGATTTTATTGTGCTGCCACAGTTGAGAACTTTTGCTCTAGTAAGTAAAGTAGTGAGGACTTGACCTTCAGGGCTAACAGTGAGAATGGAAAAGAGAGACGGAATCTGAAAAATAGTTTGAAAGGAAAATCAATATTTCTTTTTGAAAATGCTGGTAAAATTGTTCCCACCACTCCACTCATTAAAAAAAATCCCCTTTCGCACACAATAAACAAGTTTGGAAAATTTGACAAGAACACAGAGCTCCATTAATACCAGAGCGAAAGGTTGCCTAGGGTGTGTTGCTTATGCAGAAGCACCTTACTCTCCTTGTCTGTACGTTGGAGTTAGTAACACCTCTCCTATCTCCTTAACAGGACTTTTAGGAGCATCAAATGCATTAACAGAATGGAAAACTCAAATGAAAAGGCAGCATTATATCCATGTAAGCTATTACTTTAAACAGAATCAAACTTAGTAGGTTCACATTTAACCTATCATCTCCACTCCCCTGGGATAATAAACTAACTTTGTGATTCCATGGTGTAACCTTTAAAAATAACTTTTGAAGTTGTTTCTGGCATTTCAGTAGGTTGAACCCCAAATTCTATATCCATTGGCTGTGCTCACTGCTCTGCCAACAGAACTGATTATTTTGCTACCTCACTTGAAATAAGAGCAACAAGAAAAGCTGCATGTTTTGATAATCACTCATAGAGTCAGCTATTGGTTACCTTTGATTGAATAACTAACTGGTGGCAACAGCTAAGCGATTTGTCCCTGAAGTCTTTGTGAGCCTTTCCTGTGTTTTACGTGGTAACATTCAAACTGGCTGTAACAACAAGGCAAGTACAGTTACTTACACTACCCTGTGTCTGCTGACCACTGTCATTCTTTGAAGTTGTTTTCAAATAAATTACAATATGCTACTAAACCATAATTAATCAATTTTCTGTTACATTTTTACTAGCGTATAAGGGAAAGAGATTAGAAAAGGAACAAAATGAGTTCGAGCTACTCCCTTTAAAAATGCAATGCATTTGCAACTTACCTCACACCGTTACCCTTCGAAATCCTATCTAGTCTCAAAATTATGAATATTCATTATTTTATCCAGTACTTTATGTTCCCCAAATGTTTTACAATCACATTTAGTTAATTCTCATAAAATCTCACTGAGGCATGCTAGTGTTCATATTCTCGTTTCATAGTGAGAGAAATCAAGGTTCAGAAACATTAAAGAACGTGTTGTAAGATGTTGAGCGAGCCAGTTGAAAAGCAAGATTGAAAGTCTTTGTAGCCAGTTTCTTTTCTGCAGCTCACTGCCCTCTCTAAAAAACTTTTATGTTCAAGTGCTCCACTGGACAAGTTTTCTTTCCTGTAACTCCAAGGCCTTATTGGGCCAAAAATCTTTATATTTGGTAATACGTCCACTAAGTAATCAAAGACAGAATTTTTGAAAGGTTACTTAAGTTCCCTGTAATTCAAGCATCTTTGTAAAAAAGTACTGATCCAGAAAACTGAGAAACTGGGTCTAAGATAATTCCTGAAGCACACACTGCTTCACATTGTTGAAGTGGTAAGAAGCAGAACGCCAAATGATGGGTTCAGGCCAAGGAAAAATTTATAGACGTGTGTAGTGAAGTCAGTTTTCCCTTATTTTCCCATTTCTTCCCTCCCAACTGTATCAGTGTTTAACCAACAAAATTTATTTATTCAACATACTGTTACTGGGAGCCTATTATGGGTCAGGCACTTCATGAAATACTGGAAATATACAAGCATGAATAATAAATCCACTGTCCCAGTCCTGTGGTTCACAGCTTAGTAGGGGAGATAGATACATAAACAAATAGCTCAGACTACAATGTGCTACATACTGGTACTGGGTTGGAAGCAAAGTGGGGTGAGAACACGAAGGAAGCACCAATTAACTGCCTAGAGGAAGGAGGGAATGCCTGCAACAGAAGCCCCCTCTCGGCTAGGTTTTAAGTGAGTGTGTAGGAATTTGCCAAAGAGAGGAAACAGCACATTTAGGGGCAAAAAAAGTGACATTCTTTCTAAAAATGCTCAATTGCATTCTAAACAGGAATCTAAATCATAACTAGAAAGAGCAAGTAGTATTTTCCTGAGCTGAGGCCTTCTCTGCCACTTTCTCCAAATCGCAATCCATATTTAGCAGCTCATTATGCATTTTCTATTTCACAGCCTCAGTCTAAGAAATAAGGGACCATGGAAACATCTTACGGTGAAAAGATGGATGGTTTTGAAGTTGGGAACCTCAAATTCAAGGTCATTAGTTGAGGGGAGAAAAGGAGAGAAGAGACAGAGAAGATCTAGAAGGAGGAAAAGAGAGACAAGCAGCGGTTGGCATTAGTATTTACAAAATAGTTCTCTTGGATATGATCACATTTGGACTGGGCCTTTTGAGGTTATTGTATCAAATTTATTACTGATTGTGAAAGGGCTTTGTAAAATGAAGAAACTTTACAAATAAGTGCCATTATTATTGAGAGTGAGCTTCAGCCTGTAATGGAGACAGGTCCCATTCTCGCTGGGTCCGAGCACAGCTGTGCTCGAGAGCTGCCATATCTGAGGGAAGACAGAGAGGAGAGGAGGTCTGGGAAGATCTGAAAGAGCATATGTGTGCACGGGGGTGTGACCCGCTTCAGCTCTGTTGCATCGCAGAGAGAATTTCCTGTGCCAGCTCAGCCATAGCCTGCCTTTCCTACAGGATATCAAGCTCCAAGTTTACAGTTCCTATCAGGGAGTCTCTTTGTTTGAACAAAGCCTCATTTGTTAGGAAGTGTCACAGATCAGCGTGTATCAGATGCAAGATTGAATGTCCCTCAAGCACAAAGACATGCAAAGCTATGCCAGGATACCAGCAATGGGGCTTTTCACCATGAGAAAACAGATGGTCGGAGTGAAAAAGACCCCTCTTTATGGAAAAGAAATTCTTCCAACCCCCCCCCCCCACCCCGTGCCCCACTTCCCCCTTCTCCCCTCTCCCCCTGATCTTCTTTCACTCCGTTGCACTGACAGGGAAACATTCGATATGCTGCAACATCATCTGATGTTTGTGTCCTTTTAATTAAACCAAGAGATCTGGAATAGGGACGCCCTTGTCTTTGCGGAGAAATGATTTCAAAAAGAAGATAATAGAACCTCTTTGTCTTCAGGCTTGCAAGAGGCTTGTGTGTAATTTGTCCTTTGCAAGAGCAATCAAAGATAACCGGTGTGCAATTGATTACGGGCTTTGCGTCCTTTTCATTACTTGTTTCTACACACTGGTTTAGTTACATGTTGAAAGCGGATCCGTCTGAGTTCTCTCTAAGCTGTAGTGCTTTCTTTTGCTTACATGGTTTAATAATAAAGCTATTAGTAAGCCACCACCACATAGAACAATCCTATCAGACCAGGATAGATCTTGAATCTTGCCTTTCTTTATTCTTCCAAGAGCCTATTAGATGTTTTTACAGAAAACAAGGTTAAAGAATGCTACATCATTGCTTAACTATACAAAAATATTCTGCAATTTCAGGAGGGTAAAGTCTTTCTTATTCCCAAAGTAGAGTTCCCAAGGACGGAAAGGTGAGAATTTATATAGCAGGTTTTTAGTTATTTTTGTTTTTAATTGACAAAGATAGGAATAAATTTTTTTTCTTACTACTGAGCACTAATCTATCCACTGGTATAATTGAATTCTTCGAAAAACCATAGGAAAAAAACCTAAAAAGTTAGCACAATACATAGATCAGATTTTTTATTATTTGTATTCCATATGCTGAAAATGCTGTCAAATCAGTAAATGCCAGTTGAAAATATAGGAACAATTTTATTATTATTCTAAGTTCTCTGTCTAAAAGCTGAGACAGTAAAAAAAGGAGCTTTTGAATTGTAGAAAACCGACTAAATGTCTATGCCACTATTTACTTACCTGCTACTAACTTATGCTCTAGAGAGAGAAAAGCTGAAGGTTGTAATCACATAAAAGAAACCCATCTAATTTCAACATGTAGATGCTGAGACTACAGCTGCAGAAATAGGAAATGAATGGAAAGTTTAGCAAAGACACTAGATTCAGGGGCCCATCCTCCTGCTTTATCAAATCCCCACAGATGAGATCCCTGAAAACAGTGAAACTACCCCAAACTCTGGGAAAACCTGAGTCTAGATCTCCACCCACCTGCCTTGCTCTCAGTCCCTTTATGCATCACTTCCGCCATGGCATTAGATTCCTCCTCCTTCCCAGAAATGCTCTTTACTTTACGGGCATGTATCTGCCTACGAAGGGTCCAGTGTGTCCTTGGTGACATGAGAAATATGGAAATTTACCATTTTTGAAGTAAAGTTCCTTCTGCTTGTAGTCGAGGCAAGGATGAGTCTTGAACAAGTGAAATGGTCAATGAACTTCATGAGTTCTAACTTAGAAGAGAAGGAAACCAATACACAAAGAGCAGATAGATGAGACCTCATGGAATATGTGGGATGTGAGCTGTGCTGAAGCAGAAATGGGTCTAGAGCAGACTGGGGAAGGCAAAGAAAAGAAGAGAAAGCATCCTAGCATGAATTCATGAGCCAGTGCTGAGCAGGGCAGTAGGTACAAATAGGGAAAAGTGGAAAATGAAGAACTATGGATAAGATCAGGCTGATGAAAAAGAATCTTAAATGTCAAACATTGCTTTTTTTTTTTTTTAATCCAGTGCCTTCCATGTGATAAGTGTGGAGCTAAGTACTGGAGATTATTAATGAAATAAGATATAGTCTCTACCTCCACGAAACTCACCATCAGATGGAAAAGACAAACTGAGAATACCAACCATCAAAAATTACCATGTATTTATACGCCATTCAGCAGATCTTCATAGTTACATTAATGAAATAGTATTGTTTATTTGATATGTTTATCTTATACCCAATATAATGCATTATGTTGCTGATTGCTATAACATATGTTCCTATGTTGTGCTCCTCCGTGTTGATTATTAGCACTATTTCATGAATCTTACCATGTTTCTCTCTTCTTTCTCTTCCAACTGCTTGATTTCTTCAATATTTTCTGTCTCCATTATCACAGAATTTCATTTAGCTCTTATTAGATCTGTCCTCTGATGTTTCATATTATCAGGGTTCTTCCACAAGGTCCAGCCATTTGTACATTTCTTAAAACAATTAAAGATTTGATTTATATATATACATGAGATTCTTCGAATGTTGGAGTGTTGATGTGAAAACCACAGTAACCTGATCTTTGGGAAAATATGCCTAAGCTTTATAAACACACAATTTAATGAAATATACGTCTAAGCACGGCATTTATATGATTCTATAGTAGAGTTATAAACAAAGTACTACAGGACTAAGAGGAGGGGCAACTAGCAAGTATGTGGAGGTGAATTTGATACAGATCTACTTCTTTGGGTGCAAAATGAGTATTCTATGTATTACAACCTAAAAACAGATATTATAAATTCCTTATCTTCTCCGCTCCTCTTCCTTTCGTGAATCTTCTTCTAAATTATCTAGAAATGCAGTATCTCTGGTTTTCTTCTCTTACAAATGCCTGCCCTACAGAACATGTATTGTCGGTGGGCTCTGATGCAAATCGCTTCGCAGCAGAAGCCCCTCTGCCATTATACCCTAATTTGCAGCCAAGCTGGCTTTCAGCTGGTGCCTTGTCCTTGGGCTATCGTTCACTGTCAGGGCCTCTCCAGGGGCACCAGCTGTTCTCCTAACAACAGGAATGGAGGGAAGCAGTCGTGTGTCACCAATTCCCAAGAAAAGCCTGCTTTGGCTGCCGTGGTTCCTCCTTGTTCAGGGACTGACAACCATGTTGCTAGGACTAGGGCTGACCCCCGGTAAATGTGTGAAGGACATCATATTTTCCTTAGTTAACATCCATTTTCCCTTGGCCCTGCTCTTTCCCAGGCCTCAGCTGGACTCAGCAATTCCAGAACTTATTCAGGCTACCCTCTCTGGATAAGGATTCAACCTATGGGACAGTGATTTTCAATTGAAAGGCTAATATTTATCCCCAAAATATACCTCACATGTGCAGCTACGTACACACAAACAAACACAAATGCAAAATTTTGCATACCGTTTCAGGTAATTTATAAAATTCTCCTGGAAGCCAGCCTAGGATAAGAATCTCAGTCTCAACCTTCTTTTCTCTTCTTTCTCTTTCTTTTCTATCTCTATCCTTTTTCCCATTTTCTCACAGCTCATTCTCTGATAAGAAAAAAACGTTCCAATCTAATTCATAAAAGTGTTCAAAAATATTTTTAATATATTTTTTAAATTTTTATTTACTTTTTAAGAAAAGGGTCAATAAAATCACTGATTTTAGAGCTGGTTAAAGCCAAACTCCAGCTAAAAGGAACCTGGATTTACTTCTCCCGTGCCCTCTGCTTCCCAGGCTACTGTTGAGACAACTTCAATAAACTTGTTTTGTGAAACTTTGGGTATGACTCAGAAGAAAGTCTGAAGAGAAATTTCATATTTTTCTTCTTGTTGAGGGTAATTAAATATCAAGTTGGAGAGACTAACGGTTAAAATTTCTTTCCCTTTGGACTCTGAGCAATGGTGATCCAACTTTAACAGCTGCCAACCGCCTCCCAATGACTATGTTTTCGAGAAGCTCCCTTTGCTGTACCACACAGCTGCAGATGGTGCCTGCTCATCTGTAGGCAGGATTCTAAACAGCTAACTTAGTATCGTCTCTCCTCCCGGTGGCTTTCAAAATGGTTCTGGCCTTTTCCAGGAAAGGAAAAAAAAATTAGATAGAAAGGTTAATGAGAGTGCACCATGGGTAAATATATGTGCAAAGTCATTGAGAGCTAAAGGAAGACTTTTAAAAAATATAATACTGCATTGCTATCCCATGCCAGCATAACAAAAAGTAACAAATATCTCATTTGAGTATTTCATAAGATGGATTAGCTCTGAAATCATGATTAATTCCACCTGATAAGATATTTTAAGCGATCTTATGACTTCTGGACTAAATTTAAAAAAAAATAATTGAAAAAATGAGCAATTGCATTGGGTGACACCTTAGCCAACCTGGGATCTTTCTTCAGCTCTTGAAAAGAATCAAGCTAGAAAAACCGTTTGAGGCCCTGGAGTGGAAAAGTTTCAGTGTGTGAAAGACGATCAGGCCATATCAGTCCTGTATTCTAAAGCAGAAATGACAAAAAAGTGTTGTATGTGCTACTATGTCCCCCTCAGTGCCTATTTTAAACATTGCTAATTGATTAGGACGTATTTTTCTGCTTAGCCCAGACACAGTCTCAGAATCCTTCTGAGCACAGGCACTCTCCATCAATTGTTCGAAAGTAACAGATGAGATAAAGCTCATTCGTTATTTCTGTGCTAGATCATTGATAGAGTCACTGGGCCATTGCAAATGTGATGGAACTACCCATTTTCTATTGGATAGAGGACATGGGTCCAGGGTAACTGCTTCTCCACAACATGTGACTGGAGCAGGGGTCGTGAACCACAGCCTGTGGGCCAAATCTGACCTGCCAACTGTGTTTGTGCATAAAGGTTTATTGGAAGAACGACCACACCCATTTGTTTATATATTGTGTGTGACTGCTTTCCCCACTTTGGGTTACATAAGCCAATAATTCAACAAGCTAGTTTGAGTTGGATTTTTTCACTTTCGTTCAAGAATGACACATATTCCAGAACTTTGCATTCTGGTTTGGCCTCCATGGAGATCATTATCTCCTCCAAGGACTCCAGAACTTCCTGTAATACGAGAAAGAACAAAACAAGAGCCTATGATTAGCTTATAGATTCCAGTGGCATTTGGGTGTTGAGAGCCACGAGAGCATGCTCCCACCACCGAAAACAGATTTGAAATGTGATACAAAGCCAAGGTTCTTTTCCCTTCCTGTGTCTCCCCTTCCTGTCAGCTCTTTCCCGGCCTGGAGATTCAGGCTTGGTTTTTACATGTTCTGTGAGGCTTTTTCTAAAAGAAAACTACTTCCTGGTGAGTTCCATGGTCAAACACCATGCAAAACCTGTTTACCATTCCTGTAATACGTTGGCCCTGAGGGTCACTAATGAACTCAACATACAGCTGGTCACAACTCTGATGACTAAACTGACTAATGAAATTCAGTCTCCTCCTTAAAAAATGTTTTCTACAGAGAATGATTCCTATATTGCTATGCAATGCCACAGATTTTTTTTTCATTGTTCCCAAATTCTGATATCAGAAGAGAAGGAAATGGGGGGAATAGATCAGGAAAAGGGAAAAGGTAAAGAAAATGTTGTGAAAGGAGGCAACAGAAAAAGATCTGGGAAAGAAAAAAGAGGGTTGTTATTTCTCATCCTTGAAATTACTGTTAAAGCATATGCCGGAGAGATATTCCCATCCCTAGATAAGAAACCAGACAAAACCATGTGTGCGCCAGATATGAGCAGATGGATATTCCACAGTCTGTGTTGGGAGGATAATAAAATCCTTTGACAGGAACTTCAAGGAACATGGTGGCAACCTGACATTACTTAATCCCGCCATACCTGGCACGCACCCGACAGATTCTGAGAGGTTTTGCTGTGGCAAGAATAAAAGGATTCCAAACAGGAAATTCCTGCTGGGGCTCTGTAGCTGGGTCTATTGTGAAGACTGCGAAGTCAGCTTAGGCAACACAGCATTGTAGAACAGCTAACTGCTCACTTCATGTGTCGGCTCCTTTGCCCTCCGTCCAAACCCACAGCGAAGTCGCCACAGAGGGCGATATTGCTGGGAGTGAAAGAATAGCAGGGGCTCTGCTAACAACAAAGAAGACTTTGACAGCAGTCCACTGCGGGGGACAAGAGGTCAGCGGCAGGCTCTGCCTCTTTAAGAGGCGTTTTCCAAGTGACTGGTAAATGCTCAGCATTTTCATCCCTGCTTAGCAAGGCAGGGAGATGAATTGCACCCGTATGCCGCTGAGTTTTAACGGCAGCTGACTTGGTGGATATCTTTTGGGTTTATTCAGCACATTCTTCTGCCAACTTAGATTTAAAGCAACGCTTTGACAAAACCAGCACAGATATCATGCAAATAATTTGACTATTCTTGCTTTTTCTCAACTCCACACTTTTCAGCAAAGGGCAGATTTAAACACATGATGGTATAATGGAGAGCTTTTCTTTTCTTTTGGTCAATCCAGATTAGCAGTGAAACTGCTTTCTCTCTAGGAGGTTTCGAGGTCCTCTTTCTTTGGCAGAATTCACTAACCCCTAACAACTAGAGCTTCTTCACACTGCCTCTTCCAGCTGTCACAGGGAAGTGGCGAGGAGCATGAAGTCTGGAGCCAGACTACCTGAACTCGCAGTGTGACCTTGGGCAAGTTAATTAACCATTATAAGCCTCAGTTTGCTCATCTATATAATGGGGGAATCCTGCCTTGTAGGATTTTTATGAAGTTCAATGAGTTAATGCAGTCAAAGCACTTAGCAGAGTGCCTTGAATATTATAAGAAAAGTTCTATTTATATGTATATATTTCTATATACATATATATATATATACACTGTTGTAATCATTCATGCTAATTGTCAGAATGTTTTGTGATCATCTTTTTGAAAAACCTTGTGGAAACTTCTTATTTTCCCTTTGTATTCAGACAATAGGCTGCTTTTTCTTTAGAGCCAAACAACATGGCTCAAAACAACTCAGTTCTCCCACCCTTTACTCATGAGTTATGACTTCTGACCCATTTCTAATAGTGTTTCCTGGCTCCCTGTGATTCTAACAATAGACTGTTACTATTCCTTTCCATCTTGCAATGCAATATCCTTCCCTCTAGGTCTAGCAGTAGGAAAAAGAATATAAGGGAAGAAAGTACAGGTGAAAAAAAAAAGAAGATGAAAGCTAGATGTATCTCATGCTTGCCTGGCTGAAAGATTATATGAACTTTTTCTGGTATCTCATTTTGGTGGTTGAGATTAACCAACTATTTGATACTCAGGTCATTTGCATTAGAAATTTTTTTTTGTTTTCAGATCCTATTTTAGTGCAGCTATGCATACTTTTATACTCAGTAATTGATAAACCTTAATTGTTAGATGGTTTTCATAGAAAATTGGATCCATTAAGAAAACAAGTCTATCCCAGCAAAAGCAACACCACTTTGTCTCCAAAGTGACTTGTACTCACAAAGCCATGCCTTCAGCTAGATGAGTTGTTCACTTATTGGTATTCAATATCCCTGCAATTCTTGATCATGAAAAAGAAAATGACTGTAAATCAAGGTAAGTAGAGAAGGAAAAAGAAAAGAACAAAAAAGGAAGGAAAATAACTCTGATGTGCTGAAGACTTCAGTGTGAAATCCTCATCATCCTTTCAATTCACCCTGAATTAAGCAAGTGGTGCGTGACATGTGCCGGAGTTGGATCAGCAGCACAAGCTGTACAGATGTGCCCATCTGGCCCGCAGGTGTTTGCTCTGATATTCCCCAGCCAAACTTTCAGGAGGTAGCATTTTTATGGAGCCATACTAGTACAGGGAAAGAAGGAGGGGGGACCACCCACCGATAATAAATAGTGCCACTTCTAGGCTGACCACATACCCTCAAAGTACGGCTATTAAATTTCATATGCAAGATCACTTGAGCAACTTTATAAAAATGCAGGATCCTGAGCCCCTCCCCCAAGAGATTTACATTCAATATATGTCTATAGTATGTTCCAGAAATCTGCTTTCAACAAACATTCTAGGTTATTTTAATGTAAGTGTTCCTTAGTCTGCACTTTGAGAAACACTACCCTAACACATAGAATAAAATGAGTAAAAGAACATCTAGAAAACAAAGGACACTTTTATCCTATAAAGTTTGCAGCCATTCTCCTCATTATGTAAATACTGCCTACAGCATTCACAAGCATAATAGAATATTTAACCAGAAAACCAGAAATAAGTGTTTGACCAAGCAAACTTTGGATATCAAGAAACTTTTATTTTATTTTATTTTATTTATTTATTTATTTTTGTAAGGAAGATCAGCCCTGAGCTAACATCTATGCTAATCCTCCTCTTTTTGCTGAGGAAGACTGGCTCTGAGCTAACATCTATTGCCAATCCTCCTCCTTCCCCACCCCCCCAAAGCCCCAGTAGATAGTTGAATGTCATAGTTGCACATCCTTCTAATTGCTATATGTGGGACGTGGCCTCAGCATGGCCGGAGAAGCAGTGCGTTGGTGTACGCCTGGGATCCGAACCCAGGCCGCCAGTAGTGGAGCGCGAACACTTAACCGCTAAGCCACGGGGCCGGCCCAAGAAACTTTTAAAAAATAGTTTGTGTCTTTATTTATTAGGTTCTATACCTATAAGGGGCAACCAAGCACAACTCAAGTTTAGAATGCCAACAATAGACAGGTACCAAGAATGGTAGCCTTAAACCGTATGGGGAGGCTTTCCTCAATTGCACATGATTCTTCTGACAGCTGGTAACGTATCCTATGTATTGGTGTCCAGTGTCTTTCTGTGACCACTATCAAATATGAACAGGTGCTGCCTAGGTATTCTTCTCTGAAACAGCTCTCAGCAACCAAGAATCGCTCACCTACTCACTTATCCCAAGACTAGGAAACAGAAAGAAAAGATAGTCTCAAGGAAACTCTCAAGATCCAGATCGTGGAAGTAATTTTGGATCATGCTGAGTTTAGACTTTCTTCAGTAGGTGATGGGAAGTCATTGAAGCATTTTGATTAGAGGAATGTCATGATCACAATTATTTCATAAATTCCACATAGGCTACAAATTCTAAGGGTTTTGTAATAACGTAGATGAAAAGATTCTGCTGAAAGCAAAAGGGATATATATTAATAACATATTGATGTGATAAAATTGCAAGTCATTAATTATTTACACATCAATATACTCCTCCCTCATCTAAAGTAAGGAAAAAACAGAATCTAGTACTTCTCAGTAGCCTTAAGAATACATTTCTAAGAATAATGTCCAATAAATATTTATTTCATGCTTATGTTATGTTAGGCGCTGTGCTAGGTGTTGGGGAGCAAAACAGGGAGGGTCTCCACTCTCCAGGTGTTTACAGTCTGCTGAGACAGACATTGAACAAATAATCAAATAAGCTGTGGGTTTTCCACTTGGCTCTTTGCTATTCCTGCTATTCCTAGGAATGTTGAGCTTTGAGCTCTTTTAAAATGTAAGCCCTTTCCCCAGTCCACCTTTCTTTAAGGGCTCCTAAGCAATCATTAGAGGTCTCAAACTGACTGCCCTCAGACCTATTTTGTTTGGCGCACACAGTGCTGGTGTGTCCACTGGTTTTTTTTAAATTGGAATTCGTGGCCAACATAAAATATGAGCTTCTGCTTTCTCTTGAATATTTGGCCATGCTGGACCTCAGTTTCCACAAGGCAGCAAGCGCCTGGAGCTGCACAGCAGCTACGTTCTTCAGAAGTAATGTGTTCCATCCCTGTGGCCACATTTAAGCTCAGTCCCTATCACCTCCTGACATGCAGGCCAAGGGTCTGCTGGCTTGATCTCCCTTGAGTTGCTATTTTTCCAACACCTGGCTCATGCACCCCTCTATGTTACCCTTCAGACTCTCTTAGTCAACTTTGCAATTCCCACTCTACAGAGAAAAACTCGGCAATCCTTTTACAAAATCCTTTTCAGCGTGTTCCCTTCCTTGGTTCTACTGTTCAAGTCTCTAGACTAAGCAAATAACCAAATGTGATTCATCACTCAACTTATTTGTTCAAATATTTCCTCAACCTCTCTTTCCAGTTGTGCCTTTTCTAAGATCCGTTTGGTCCAAGCAAACCAGATTACTCATTGGTCAGCCCCAAATAGGACCTGCTCCTTTCTGTTTCATTGTCATCAGTCCTACTAGAATCTCTCCGTCTAGAACTCATGCCAGCTCTCCAAACTCTGATTGTCCCATTCCATGTCTCCTCAAATCCCACACCGTTTCCATGAAGCCATTCCAGACCTCCCTAGCTGGATGTGGTAAAGGCTCCCTTTGACACTCATACCTCCTTATCTGAATCTCTGCAAAGCCCCCTCGAGCTTTCTATTTCACAACATAGCTTTCTACATTTGAGCTCCTTGAAGGCAGAAATCCCGTCTAATTTATCTTCCTTTTCCCATTAGCACAGTGCCTAGCTGAGAACAACGATCATTTGCACAATAAATGAAAAGAGATTCGACTTAAAACTAATTGTAAAAGGACTAGGAAGGTGCTGAATGTACTTAACTTCCTCTAGGATACTGACAAGTTGTTTTCAATGCTCAAGCCACACAGACGTGCACTTGTTTGGGGGACTGTTTTGGATTTGCTTGACCCCATACTCCGTACATTAGCTGTTCCCTCCATGTGTCCAGTGGAAACATGCTCATGCATTCCACGTGTTTTGCCAGTTACTTACGTAGTAAACTAGTCTAAGAGATTTTCTCTTTCTCTCATTAAGGACGTTACACAAAACAACTTTAATTCTTGGTTCTAGACTCTAGAGCCACAACCAAGTTTGGGATGTATCTTGTTTTTACTTGACTGCAAGCCCTTGAGGGCAAGAACTCTTAGCCATCATGTCTTATACTATAAAATAAATGTTTTCTTAACAAGTGCCTTTCATTTATATTTAGAATCGATTTGGACTCTGAATTCTAGAGCTAGAATGTATCCTCGTGATTTTGGAATGGATGTTACTGTTTACCCATTGTGAAGGCAATATGCTTTTCCCTAAAATGAGAAAAGAAAAGCAAAAGTATATGCAGAGAAGTTAAATTTCTTATGCCATTTCACACAGCTAGCTCCTGGAATCATTTGGACTATTCAAGTAGTGAATGGAATGAGCAGAAAATACAAGTGTGTTTTGAACAATGATCTTGTATACCAACCCACTGCTCTAGGCAAGGGTGTCCTAAAGTCACCAGTCATCCATTCAGCTGCTCAATTCCCACTTTTTGGGAACCATGTGCCACAGCATCTGAGGCACTCACACAAAATTTCCCTGTTCACTACTTATCATTTGACTCCCAACGTCAAAGGAGATTCATTTTTTCTTTTAATAAGGTAACCTTTTAATCACGATCTTGCCTCCAACACTCTTGCCTCCGTGCTCCTGGTCCATACCTTCCTCTGTGTCAGCCAGCCATTTTAAAATAAAAATAAATATATAAAAATAAAATAAAAACACTTCTAGACAGTAAAAGATTTCAGAGCCTAAAGAGCCCACAGGCAGATCACTTATAACTACTCAGCTTATTCACAGAGTCCAACTTGGCAAATTACAATGCACAAGCCTGTTTTTTAGTTCCAACCTGTTTCATACTCAGGCGAGCCCAGCTATTTCCCTTATTTCCAATTCCTTAGGGATGCCAGATCCTTTCTGGCCAAATTCCAGGCACAACGCCCTAAGCTCAAGGCACAGCTTCACTTCTTGGCATCAACCCGAACTCCCTAAGCTGGTGGCCTCTCCTTTCGTTGTTTCTGTCACTAGACCCTCCCGAGTGCCTGTCTTAAGCACACAGTCCAGGTCTGTTTCCACCAATTCCTGTCCCCTTCTGCTCTTAATTCAAATCTCATTTCCTCTCTCTTTGCTGTTTCTAGGCAGATTCACTAGTTCTCTTTCTCTCCCAAACCTGGCTGATCCCTGGTCTCATTTCCTGATGTCAGTCAGCTCCAACTCTTTTTAATCTTCTGTCAATAAATGGGAGGCTCTTCTTATGATTGGTGGCCAAGCCCGTATGTTTCTAATCTAGGGATAAAGAGGGAACAAAGCCTAAAAGGCCTTCCATTAATGTACTTTTGGTGAGGAAAGTTAGCACAAAGTGGAATGGGGAGAGAAACAAAGTCACTAAGTTTAGTTTATTACTTATTCAGTACGTATAAATAGAAAGCAGATTCTAAGGAGAGTGTTTCTCAAAGTGGTTCAACAGACCACTTGTCTTAGAATCATTTGTGGGAAGGTGGGGGTGGAGGAGGGGGAAGGGCTGCTTGATAAAATCCTGGGCTCTGCCCCAGATTGACTGAACCAAAACCTCTGAGCATCTGCTAAGAATCTGAGTTTTTGACAAACTCCCAATTCTTTTTCTAATGCACGTTCAAATTTAAGAACATTGTACAAGTGTCTCTATTGTCCTTTAAAAGTAGTTATTCTTTATCCATGTCTGTTGAGTGTCTAATACTTAGGTTTCTTCTACACTTGATGCGGTATTTAATATATGCTCTAATAGGCACAGGAGACATAACAGAGAATGAATGGACAAGTTCCTTCTTCATGAATCTTACATTCTGCTGGGAAAACAGAGAGCCAAGGTCATCATAAAAACAAACTAAAATGAAAATTGATGAAGAGTCCTAGCCACGTCCTGAGGAACAAAGATTACATACATATACACACAAGTACATTTACACATTTTTATTTTATATGGATTTCTATATACACACAAAATAAGAAAACATAATATGAAAAATTAACAATGGTTAGAATGATTATCTTATGTTCTTTTAATTTCCAGAAATTGCTTTAGAATATTACTTTAGATTCTTCGAGAATCTCTTTAGAATGTAACTTTAAAGGCTTATGTATAGGCTATAAAAATATATCCATTCTTACTGAGACAAAACTTTTAAATACAGAGCAGTGAGAGGTAAATTTAAGGACTAACGTAAGTTAATCCACTCCTTCAGAAAAGCAGCACCAAGAGAAAGCACACGAGTCAGCAAACAGGCACCAGGGCACGTACCCAGAGTATGCATGGGCTGGATGTGTGCACACGCCTGCTCCCCAGCCTTCAGACCAAACACTTGCTAGCAAGCCACCCCTAAACTCACTTGACACTGCTGGGTCCACACTCAGCGTTTCACTACCAAGACACAGGGAGAATCACAAATTAATGCCTTACCAGATTTCAATAGAAATTAAGGCGGTGGGGAGGGGAGGATGAAAAGCATAAAAGCATCTGTGAGCCAAGCTGCCAGCTTCTCTCACCCTCTTTGCTCTTGCACAAAGACATATTTCATTTGGGAGTGTGAATATATGTGTGACCAACACGAAAGCTGAGGGTTTTAAAACCAGCCAGCAATCCCTGGGCCATTTCAGCTGTTTCTACTTCACAGGGTCTCTTGGGAACAGCTGGGAGCAGGTGCGAAGTTCCAGTTTATTAACAAGTTAAGTCAGTACTGCTGTGCATTTTGAGGGGCCTAACAGACTGGCCCATCTCAATGAATATAGAGTAGCACTACATGGGAAAGACACATAAAAAATTAAAATATTACCATTATTATTATTAGAAACAGCACCTGTTGGATGTGTGCTATATCCCAGGCTTTCAGCTAAGTGATTTAGAAGCAACATCAAGTTTATTAAATTGTTTAGATAAATTAGTAAAGATTTTTCTGCTGGATAAAGAACATTGGAATTATAGCTGACGGTGAAGATTCAACTTGTATCAAAGAGAATCTTGAGGTTGTCTTCTCCACACCTTTGCTTTAATTCCTTGCTTTGCCAACAGAGCTTAAAATTTGGGTCATGCTTATCTGCTGAATACAGTGTAACCCATGAGGCTTGATTATCCATCAAAAGTTTTCAGAAAGCTATAATCTCCACTACGGCAGGTGAAATGCTAACATTTATTTTCACTGTGCTTTGAGAGGGCACCAGAAGGAAATAAAACATAAAGTATTAGTGCTAGACAGAACTTTAAGAAACGATTTAGTCCAGTCCTCTAGTTTTTAATTAAAAAAAAAAAAAAATGAGGCCCAAAGACATAGTCTGATTTTGTATGAGCTCCCATATTTCCTTTTGTATTCAGGCTTTTGCTCCAACCATCTGGCTTTCAAGAGATGGTTCTCAGCCAAATAGAGCTCTTCTAATGTTTTCATCCTTTCTAGAACTTCTTGCCTGCATAGCCAGCTCACAGGACTGAGAGTCCAGACCAGCCGCCAGTCTTTTTGTAAATGACAACCATTCAAGGCATGTTCAGAACCACAAGTAATTATAACTGTGACTGGAATTGATTTTATAACTTGGAAGTGTTAAAGTTTAGTTGCACTAAAATTGCATTATGGCTCTGGGATATAACGAAGGATTACTGACAAAGAGAAAATACATGTAAATAATGACTTCCATTATCCTGACTCATGTTTGTGTGAACTGCATCCAAAATAAAGCTTCTCCATTCAAAATTGTTATAGGGAGAAGGGTGGGGGAATGCAGGCTGTTCAAATGTGGATTTCTGGTCATTTAGCCCACTGTTGAAAAATGTATAAAGTCCTTTTCTAACCCTTCTCCATTCCTTTTACAAATCAGGGGAGCGGTTCAAACCTATATGCACCAAGGAGAGTCACAGAAACCAGCTAGCCCCCACGAGGAGAGACTCCGGAATTCATTCTAAGAAGACTCGGAGGAAACGTGAGCTATCTCCAAATATCTGAAGGCCTATCATGGAGGGAAACCCAGATTTTTTCTTTTGTTCTGAAGAAACGGTACCGATAAGAATTCCAGTTATTATTGAGTACCCACCAGTATCAGGCACCATGCAAGAGCTTTCAATACATTATCTCTAATTCTTATATCAACCTCAAAGTGGATAAGGTTATCCCATTTTATACATGAAAACAAGGGGTGAGGCACAGAGTGGTTACATTGTGTACCCAAAGCCACACTCCGAGTAACTGACAGACAGGGATTGTAATCCTGGTCTGTCTTCACCCCAGTAAGCCACAATTCCACCCTTCCAGTTGCTCAGTCCAAAAACCTGGAAGTCACCTTTGAGACCTCTTTCTCTCATACCCTACATCTAATCCTTCAGCAGATCATATCTGCTCTACTTTCAAAGTATATTCAGAATCTGAATAGTTCTCACCACCTCCGCCGCTGCCAGCCTGCTCTAAACCCCCAGCACATCCCATCCACGTTATTACACAGCTTCCTCCTCGCTGCCCTCCCAGCTTCTGCCCGGGGCCCCTGCTGGTCTCTGTGTGACACAGCAGCTAGGGTCACCCTTGAAAAGATAAATTCAAGCGCATCACTCCTCTGCTCAAAAGTATCCAGAGACATCCTAGCTCAATACGGATAAAAACCAAGGTTATAATTACAGTTGCCTGTGCAAGACCCCACCCAATCCGGCTGCTCTTTCTCACGTCCTTGCTACTCCTCAAATACGCTGGCCTGGGGCCTTTGCACTTGCTGCACCCTCCACCTGGAATGCTCTTCTCTGAAATGTCTGTGGAGCTCATCTCACCTCCACATCCTTCAGGTCGTTATTCAAAGTCACCATCTCAGTGAAGCTTTTAAATTGCAACCTGCATAATGAGCTTTAATTTTTTTTTTCCACAGCACTTATTACCACCTAACAGACCATAACACTTTTTTAATTTTTGCTTCTCGGCTTTCTTCTCTTCTCCTAGAACCATATGAGTTCTGCATGAGCAGGGATTTTTTTTCTGTTTACTTCTCTCTGTCTGGCTCCAAAAGCAATGTCTGGTACCTACTAGGCATCCCATAAATGTTGGACCATAAATGTTGTCCATAAATGTCAACATCCCATAAATGTTGTCCATAAATGTCAACATCCCATAAATGTTGAATAAATGACTACGTCCCAAGACCATGGGGTCCCACTGACCCAACCTGGCTGGAAGAGAAACATCACTGAGCTAAGGCCCTCAGCATTTTGGAAACACAGACTGCCAAAGCCAAAAAGTGTCTTCAGAATCATCTAATTCTCCAAGTAGGACCCATGTGGCGGCACTAAAGAGAAACGTAGAGACTTTTTTCACAGTGGCTTCAAAAATGTAACAGAACTATGTGAAGTCAAGAGGACTGCACAACCGCACAGAGAAAGTAATGTGGGGGCGGGGGAGGTGGTAAATTCCTAAAGTTAAAAGACCTTCCCAAGCCTGGAATTCTGTGATTCTCAGGCTTGTGCTACCTTGGGCTGGGCTCATGTCCCGAGACCGTAGTGTCTTCTCCAGCTAGATGCTCTGAGCTATGCCCTAGCAGATATAGGGCACAGCACTACCTGATTAGACATACGTGACACTGAGCATCTCCAAGCTTTAGTCTTAAAGCTTGGAGAATGAGAAAATAAATATCCCATTATGCCCTAGCCCCAGGGACTGAGGAAAGTCAGGAGCCAGAGTGAGTCTTTGGGAGAGTCATAAGCAAGGCATCCAGGACAGCGAGGCTGTCTTTTGTAGCAGACATTGTTGCATCTTCTTGTCTCTGCAGTAGGGTGAGCAGACCTTCCTATGAGACACTTAGGGCCTATGCAATCCCTGGAAGTGTCTGGAAGATTTTATGACTAATTCCTCCCCATATCTAGTATCTTGCGAATGATCTTAAATTATCTGTACAAATATAATATAATTAGCTAAAATGATACTTTCATTTATGATATACTGTTTTTTTTTTTTTTTTTTTTTTTGTGAGGAGATCAGCCCTGTGCTAACATCTGCCAATCCTCCTCTTTTTTTTTTTTTTTTGCTGAGGAAGACGGCCCTGGGCTAACATCCGTGCCCATCTTCCTCCACTTTATATGGGACGCCGCCACAGCATGGCTTGCCAAGCGGTGCGTCGGTGCACGCCCGGGATCCGAACCAGCGAACCCCGGGCCACCGCAGCGGAGCGCGCGCACTTAACCGCCTGCGCCACCGGGCCGGCCCCCTATGATATACTGTTTTTTAATCCAAGGTTTAGAAAATACTGAAACTTTTCCTTTCTTTAATGAAAGAAAACGAATTCAGGGAGATCAAAACCTTTGCCCAAGAAACCCTATACAACTCCAACTCTCAATTAAATTTTCCCATTTTTAACAGTCATGGCTATCTAAATCCAAAGACTTTTGTCATTGCAGAGAATATTATGTACAATTGCCTCTGGTTCTGAACTGAAACAGAATTAAGATTCTTAAAATTATATTCTATCCCACACTACAGACGATTCCTTTTGAAGTCAACATAACTCACACATCAAAACCACCCAGGAAAGACTTCATCAGCTGTAAGATACAACTAATTGATTTTAGAAGCCTTATGAGGGATGGCATTTTTATTTTTATATTTTTATAGATCTGAGAAAAGTTGTTCTTAAAACAAATGCAGAGTTCTTGGAATCACCAATTTAATTGCAGTGTTTATTATAACCAAAGGATCCACAAAGGTGCAAAGTATCTTCCATTTTCTTTTTCTTTTGTCTTTAAACCAAAGATAAATTATTTCAAAGGCAAATTTGAACCTTGGATGAAAGATATTATACACATGGAACTTAGCAAGGAGCTACACGAATCCCTGGATTATTATGATGAAATTACTCAATATCGTAAACTCTTTGTTATAAATAAACCAACATTAAGGTATGAATGAAACGAACATTCAAAAGGCCTATATACTAGCAAAACTGAAACTTAGAAGTATTTTGGATCCTTTGTGTCTTATTGTTTGAATGTGATGAAGGTTAAACTGAAGACCCTACCTACAAGGACAAAAACATTCTTCCATCTTTACTTATATACTTAATTGCTTTGAAGAGTCATACTCTGTGAATAAGACAATTAGTAGAGAACAGATACCATATTTGATTGTTTAAGAGAGCTATTCCTTCATGATGCATAGTAAATATTCAGTAAATGTTTCTGAAATAAGAAATAATGTTATCTTTGCTATTCTTCTGCAGGATACCATTTTCTCTTAACTTTGACACACTAACAATTTTACACACAAGGACGACCTTGGGTGTCCAGAAAGTTCAACTTGGAAAATTCTCAGGATGATACTTTTTACGTGTTTCTGGAAAACTAGTAACTCATTCCAGAACTAGAGAATGTTCATGAGAATATTAGCAGAGACGAAAGATGTCAGCATGGCTTGGGTTTAAGGTCAATCCAGCAGGAAAAGTCCAGGGACAAAGGTCCTAGGAAAGGTGCATATGATCCAAGCTCATGGCATTTGCTATTGAAAGCTCACCCAGTCCAGAGCTGTATGTGGCTTTCCAGAGAATAGCACCTGGCTCTCTAGCAAAGGGGGAAGGGAAGAGGGAGGACTCTATCTTTTACATCAACAAAACTACCGTGGTAAATTTCTTCAATCAGAGCACAGAAATCAAAGACAGTTCAAGTCCCTTTGGCTGATACTTGTACAAAAGGAAAGGGTGACAATATCCAAGAGAGATGAGTCTAAAACATCTGCTAGAAGTTCGACTACTTGGACCTACATAGTTTAAACCTTTGACTGTGACTATCACCAGCAACCTTACCAAAGTAATTTGGCACTTACTTTTACTTCAACCCAAGGTAACAGGAAATGGTTTCTAATTCTGCAGTGCTGGGTTTTGGGGGTGTTTTTGTTTTTGTTTTTGTTTTTCAAATAAACTCCAAGAGAGAGAAAAAATGCTGAAGACTTCTGTACAAATCATTCTCCTTATGTTTACATTTAACTGCCTTGCTACATTCATCTAATGACTTTAGTCTGTTTTCCCTTTGCAAGCTCAGCATGGTTATAAATACAATAAAGAATAGTATTTCTTCCCCCATCATCATTCCCAAAATAGCTCAAACCAAACACATTGCAAAGATTACATCCCCCTTGAAGCTTCCTTATTACCCTAACTTTTTTTTTTCCACTATTTCTATTAATAAAATTAGTGGCCACTTTTTCCCAATCTGGATTGGCTTTATTAAGCCATGTTGGAATGAACATGTCTCAAAGCAAATGGTCTGTGTCTTCTCTCTTGTCCATTCTTCGCTGGTTAGGTGTGTCTTCCTTGAATGCTTTACCCAGAAATGGCTAACAAGAATCTGAGGCCTTGAGTTTTCTTGGCAGCACGGTCACCTGTTTCCTGTCATAATGAGTTGTCCTTTTGGTCTTCAGCTCATTGTTTCTTGACAGCTTACTCCTGTCATGTGAATAAATTTTCAGAATAATGGTAAGCAACTGAACCACATTTAATCTGTGAAAATCAATGTGTCCTTAATGATACTTTTACAGAGAAAGCTAGAATATTTGACTTGTTAACATTTGAAACATTTAATTAAACCAATTACTTACTTTGAAAATTGATAAATTATGGGAAAGATTGAGCTTTCCAATAGAAAATACCTCTTAAGGTGATTAAATAGCCTCAGTAGTAAGCAAAAGCTCTAATTTTAAAAGAAGTGCCACCTAACATACATAAAAGAAGTGAAAGAAATTAATAAATTATTACTTGGTAAACTTTAATGAAATTATTGATTTAAGCAAGAATTATCAAGTGGTATTGAAACCATAAGGTGAAAATGTATGGAGGGATCAGATATTCGGGCAGTACCAAAATAACAGCACACAGATTACCTTCTGGTAGCAAGGAGAAAATGTGATATTACAGATGATCAGGAAGCCATTAGCATATGAGATCAATGCAAATGGTGGGAAATCCAGATATTATGTGTCCCCTGACGTAATGCAGTATGGAGTACATGACATGAGCTAGAATGTACTCCCACCAAAATATTTACCGTGATCTATCTAATCATGCCTTTCCATGAGGATGTGAGATAAATCCAGAAAAATGAGATATTCTACAAGGATAAATGACCCTCTCTTTTTGGCAAGTCAGTGTCATGAAACAAAGAACTATTCTAAACTAAAAGATGTTTAGATGATACAACTCCCAAATGCAATATGTTATCTGGATTAGATCCTGGTATGGACAACCAAGCTGAAAATGACATTTTAAGGACAACTTTAAGAAATTTGAATACGGAATAAGTATTAGATGATGATAAGTAGTTATTGTTAATTTTCTTAGGTATAAGAATACTATTTTGGTTATAGAGGTAAATGTTCTCATTTTTTACAGATACATACTAAAGTGTTTAGGAGGCAGAATGTCACAATGTCTATAATTTTCCTTAAAATACATCAGTATACTATAAATGAGTTGAAAAGAAGAAAAAAATAAAACACTTTCTTCAGAATAAGTAAACACAAGCAGTTGATGGTATCTTCAAATGACATACTTCTAGCCTATGACTTCTCACCAAAACTTCTAAGTCTTCTCGGCACTGTTAATATTGCCTTAAAAGAATGATAAATTCTTTTCATAAATTGAACATTTTGTCCTTCTTCTTTATTCACTGCTTTTCAGAAAGAAGAAAGGAGAACACTCCTGTTTCAAAGCATTGTTTCCAATTTGTTCCTTCCTGGATTTTAAGATGGTGGTTCTCAAAGTGTAGTCCCCAGTGAGGCAGCATCTGCATCACCCAGGGACTTGTTAGAAATGCAAATTACGGGCCCTAACTCTAGGCCCAGCGAATCAGAAACCCCAAGGGCGGGGCCCAGAGAGCTGTGTAGTGAAGCCTCCAGGTGATGCTGATGCCCACTGAGGTTCCACAGCCCTTATTCCTGCACTCCCATTTCTCCCGTGGGATTCACTGTGTCATTTTGTAAGCTGGCCTGCACGCTAGCAATAAAATAAGGAAGACTCAGAATTGTAGAATTGATGTGTAGTCTTTATTCTCCTCTACTAATGCCTTTAGCCATGAAATGAGAAAGTGAGGAAACAGTACTTGTTATGTTGGATGTTCCATTATGTTTACAACACAATATTTCGGAGCATTATTGAAAATAATGAGCATGTTCTGTGTAACCATTAATACACTTTCCAGACTCCAGGAGAGCCTTCTCCTGCAAGATAAAATAAGACTAGACTTTGGCTAGACTTTGTGACAATGATATAATTATCCCCGCCCTCAAACCCTTCATAGGATTCCAACTAATGGGAACTTCTGGCATACCTATTTACAGTGTCCCACTTCTCTAGTGGTCTGCCTGTCTCCCTGCTAAACAGCACATTTGGAAGAGTAGTGACCATGTCTAAATACTGTAAAACCCACTGCATCCTGTATATGACTTCTGGGTACTCAGAAAATGTGAGACACCCTGATGCTGATGCTTTCCTATTATCAGTGGAAAGCCAGAGCCTCGAGGGATTCCACAACAACATCATTTACTAGTGCACCAAGCTGGAAACCTAAAACAATGTGCCTGATGTTCCACACAGTGCTCTGGCCCCTGGACTTACCGCCAACTGAAGAAAATGTGGAATATAGAATTATAGTCCCATCCTCACATCAGAAGTTTAGGGACACATTTAGCTATTTGATGTTCATATAAGAGGCGTCCGAGACTAACTAAAGGCAGACAGTATTCATGGTACCAAATGGTGTTATACAAGGTTTATGTTAAAGCATGACTGGCCTGGTTCCCTATTCTGCTCTTTTAGGAATGAAAGTCTCTTAGGCGGCCCATAACCCACAGGCACCAGTCCTCAGTGCCTGGGAATTTTGTGATGCTCTGCGCAAACCCTTCTATGGGACCATTTGTGAAACAACATTCACTTTCTTGCACATATCCTTCTATTTTATCACAATGTCATAAATAGCTTATACTTTGGTAGATTCAATAAATACGTCAATTATTTGAGTAGGTAAATATAAACTGTATTTACTTCATTTCTGCAATGATACTTGAAATAATTTTGCCTTATATGCAGCACAAAAAAAGAAAAGAAAGAATTAGTATTTGAACGTTCCTGGCCTTTCTTCCCTCCCCTTCTCCAAAAATGTCCTCATTTTGCCTGTATAGTTTCTCACCCCCTTCTGTCCTCTGAGGGCTGGAGATGGTGGAGATGATTGATAGTGATGCATAATCTAGATGATGGGTATAAAGAGACAAAAAAAAAATACAGGCTACAGAGAAGGGGGAGGAGAAGGAGACTTAAAGGGCCAGGGAGAAGGCTGGGAGGGGAGTTTTCATCCAGAGCCAGGAGGACAGAGTCCTGTTGATTTGAGGGGGAGAGAAGAAATGGAAACATCTGTAAAAAGTTAAGTGGGCATAAGAAAAAATGATTCTTCAAGAAATATCACTAGGGGGTACATGTCTTCTTCACAGCACTTTGAGAAACAATTTTTTTTTTAATTCTTTTATTTTCAAATCCGCCTTGTTGTTGTACTGTGTTTCTTTGACCAAAATGTCCCTCTAAAACTAGGCTTCAGTGTGCTTCAATGTGGTTGCACAGTTTTAAGTTCTTTTATTTCATTCATCTGACATGCAACTCCCCCTAATTAGCTATTTCTGTTCATTGAATTTCCTCAGATGTTTTCTCTGTATTTGTCATCATATCACATCCATCATCATGTGTATGAACTATTCTTTTTTGCTGTTTTCTTGAAATCCAGGGTATTATCAGATAATTTGTAATTAGTTTCTCACTAAATTGAACAAGTTTGACATACACGTGTATGCCCACTTGTGCATTCATGCCTGTGAATGTGTATCCATGGATGGAAAGCAAATTGGCACATAGCCAAAACAAGGCCCAGTCAAATGTGAAGAACTGTTAAGGGTCATTCATAATCAAGAGAAGTCTCGGCGCTTTTCAAAGTAACACAACTGCAAATGTGATTACTTGATGAGTGCAGCAAGCAAAAGCAACGAGCCCAGTAAAAGGTAGGTTATGGGGTTCTGGGATTTCATGAACCTAGCCTTGACAAAAGGAAGAAAAAAGCAGCAGAACTAGTGAACGCTATTCCCTATTAAATGGGCTTCGTTATTAGATCTAGTTAGGCTACTAGTAGAATACGTCCCTCAAAAAAACCACTCACATCCTGGGACATAACATGTTCATAAAAAGCACTGGGCTTGAAGCCTGGCCTTGAATCCTGGCTCTATTAACTAGGCAAATCACATAACATTATTAAATATGTTAATAAAATTAACTTCAGATGATGATCATGAAGATTAAATGTGGTATTACTTGTAAAAACCTTAACACATTAACTACACATAGAAAGCAAACAAAAAAATAACACCAAACTCATATAACATTGACTATGTGTCACACTCTGGTCAACGAACTTTGTATACATTAATGTATTAAATCCTCACAAGAAACCTATGAGATGGGTACCATTATTACCTCGATTTAACAGGTGGGAACAGAGGCATAGAGAGGTTAAGCAACTCCTCTAAAGCTATACAGTTACAGTATGTAAGAGCTAGGATTAAAACCCAGATTCACTGGTTCCAAAATCTGTGTAGTAGATTATCTAGATTGAAGAATTGGATCTTGCACCAAATTGCCTATAAAGAGCCTCGCTTACTTTCTCTTTATGATGACCCCGTAAACTACTAGTGTGGGGTGCTGAAGAAAATATAGATTTGAAACAGTAAAGTGCAAAACAAACAAAATGAAAGACCCGACCAAACTTTTAAAGTTTCTCTTGAGACACATAAATAACTGTAGTTTTTTGTGTGTCTCAATAGCCAACTAAGTAGATCGTATCACACATGCATGAAACCTTCTCATTTTTACCTTGTAGGTAATGATATTTGAGCCACTGACACCCAAACTATCTTTTGTCAGAGAGTAGAGTTGCTAGATTTCAAAAATAAAAATATAATATTTAGGACATACTTATACTAAAAATTATTCATTATTTATCTAAAATTCAAATTTAACTGGGTGTTCTATGTTTTATCTGATGACTCTAGAGTCATAATACAAGTAATTTAAGCTTTAGAGATTGGTATATATAGAGTTTATGAATTCTCTCTGTTATTAGAAGTTTGAGAAAAAGTCTAGAAGTCTGTTCTAAACAAAAAAAAAATTTACCACAAATGTCTTTTAAAAGAGGACATACTCTCCATATTTTTAAAGTAGAACTCAGAAATTATGAATAAAATTAGTATGATAAATAAAGCTTTACACTTTTTTAATGCTTCTTCAAAAAAGAGCTCAAGGCACTAGATTAAAAGATAGATTTTGAAACTCCTATCCTTGAAATTGTCTCAACTTGACTACGTCTCTCTGGACATTAAATTAAATCCCCTCAATTTCATGAGAGCCAATTTATCACTTTAAGATAGTCAAAATAAAACTTCGCATATGTAGAAATATCTCTGTAAAGCAGTACTGTAGACAGTGTAGTAATATAAATCTCTGACAAAGGAAACAAATTTATCCTTGGAAGGAAAAAGGGAGGAGAGAGAGGAAAGCAGGATGGAAAAATCTCAATTTGGTCAATAAAAACAGAACTGCCTTGAGTGTCATGTTTTCCATTGAAGCTGAAATAAGAACTAGGCAGAATGTCAACCTACGCATCTTACACACAGTTTTCTTGGTTTGTGATACAGAGCAGATTGTGTAGATCCATTTTTCACCAGCGAAGATCTGTCATTCAGCCAGAACAACTCGAAGCCAAAACTCCCATTATTATGTGCCTGTCCTTTCAGTGGAGACACCACCTTTTTCAAAACACAAGGGAGCCACATTTTGGGTTGCGTGTCAGGCAGCTGTTCTGTGAAGAGAGGGTCTCCCGTGGATAAACAACACAAAGCCTTTGCCGTGCCCTTGCAGGTGCTTATGTGAAGGCAGGAAGATCTTTCTTATCTTTAAGGTGTTCAATGATGGGCTTAATGTTCATCTGGTGAAGCGCCACAAAGTTTTACATGTTGACCATGAAGGGAAAGAACCGTGTCTTCACAACCCAATTAGTTTTGCATTCTCACCATTATTAATGACATTCATAATATATAGTTTATTCTGAAGTTGTTTCCAGGCTTCTTCCTTTTCAGAATCTTAATGGAACATGTCTGACAGCATAATCAAGCATAAATTATGATAACCATTTTGTGCAGTGATAGGTATTGCAATATCAGTAACCAAATATGTATGACGTTGTACTGGAAAAACTCTCATTTATTCAAGTTTATCCAAGTAATTGGAAAAAAATATCAAGTTCTCTTCCACAAGGACAAATGTAATGTAATGAAGGAAGCATTTGAAATTCAGGCTTTTTCTTATTTCCCCACAATTAATGACACTAAAAGCAAAGGCAATAAAAGAAAAAATAAATAAGTGGGACTATATCAAACTAAAAAACTTCTGCACAGCAAAAGCAGCCATCAACAAAATGAAAAGGCAACTTACCAAATGGGAGAAAATATTTGTAAATCATATATCTGATAAGGGATTAATATCCAAAATATATAAAGAAATCATGTAACTCAATAGCAAAAACAAAAGAATTTGATTAAAAAATTGGCTGAGGCCAGCTGGCCCCATGGAGTAGTGGTTAAGTCCGGTGTGCTACACTTCAGCAGCCCAGGTTCACAGGTTTGGATCCCAGGCACCGACCTACACCACTTGTCAAGCCATGCTGTGGCAGCACCCCACATACAAAATAGAGGAAGATTGGCACAGATGTTAGCTCAGGGCTGGTCTTCCTCAAGCAAAAAAATAAAAGAGGGAGATTGGCCACAGATGTTAGCTCAGAGCAAATCTTCCTCACCAAAAAAAAAATTAAAAAAATGGGCAGAGAACTGAACAGACATTTTTCCAAAGAAGACATACACATAGCCAACACATATATGAAAAGGTGTTCAGCATCACTAATCATCAGGGAAATGCAAATCAAAACCTCAGGGAGATATCACCTCACGCATGTTGGAATGGCTGTCGCCAAAAAGTCAAGAGATAACAAGTGTTGGCAAGGATGTGGAGAAAAAGGAACTCTTGTGCACTATTGGTGGAAATGTAAATTGGTGCAGCCACTATGGAAAACAATATGGAGGTTCCTCAAAAAATTAGAAATAGGGGGCTGGCCCAGTGGAGCAGCGGTTAAGTGCATGCACTCTGCTGTGGCGGCCCAGGGTCCGCAGGTTCAGATCCTGGGTGCACACTGATGCACTGCTTGTCAAGCCATCCTGTGGCAGCTTCCCATATAAAGTAGAGGAAGATGGGCATGGATGTTAGCCCAGGACCAGCCTTCCTCAGAAAAAAAGAGGAGGGTTGGCATTGGATGTAAGCTCAGGGCCGATCTTCCTCACACACACAAAAAAATTAGAAATAGAACTGCCATATGATCCATGAATCTTGGGTATATATCCACAGGAAATAAAAACAGAAATCTCAAAGAGTTATCTGTATTCTCATGTTCTTTGCAGCATTTTTCACAATAGCCAAGATATGGAAACAACCTGTGTTCGTCAACGAATGAATGGATAAAGAAGTTGTGGTACATATATACTGTGGAATATTATTCAGTCATGAGAAAGAAGGAAATCCTACCATTTGTGACAACTTAGATGAAATATGAGGGCGTTATGCTAAGTGAAGTAAATCAGACAGAGAAAAACAAATACTGTATGATATCACTTATATGTGGAATCTAAAAAAGCCTAACCCATAGAAACAGAGAGTAGAGTGGTGATTACCAGGGCCTGGAGGTGGGGGAAATGGGGAGATGTTGGTCAAAGGGTACAAACTTCCAGGTATAAGAGGAACAAGTTCTGGAGATCTATCGTAGAGCATAGTGATTACAGCTAATAATACTATACTACATACTTGAAAGTTGCTAAGTGAGTAGATCTTAAATGTTCTTACCGCAAAAAGAAAATGGTAATTATGTGACATGATAGAGGTGTTAGCTAACACCATGGTGGTAATTATTTTGCAGTATACAAGTGTGTCAAATCAACACATTTTTCACCTTACACTTACACCATGTTCTTTGTCAATTTTATCGCTATAAAGCTGGAAAAAAATTTTAGAATATGCAATATTACAGTATTGCAATGTTATAACAAATGATATTACACTCTTGTAAAACCATAGTATACATTCTTTAGGGGATGTATAGATATAGAGCAAAATCACAAAAATTTGCAAGAGAATGAAAAGCATAAAATACACAGTGGTGGTGAACTCTGGGGACAGAGGGAGGAAAATGGATTTGGGGAGGGATAAACTGGAGCCTCAAATGTATCTGCAATTTTTAACCCTATAAACAAAGATAAGCAAATGTAATCAAAAAATAATAAAAACTAAATAAACAAATAAACAGCTAAAATTTTAAATTTAAAAGTGTTGCCCAAAGGCAGCAGGAATTGTGGGGTAGAAGAGGAAAAAGCAGGTGGGGGAATTTTTTTCATAATAAGCTATATACAACTATTTATCTTTAAACTATGCCTATATAAAAATTTGATAAAAAACACAGTTTTTAAAAAGAACAATTAACTACTTAAAGGCTACTTAATTGTCAATGGCTCACATCCACTATTTACTAGGAATCTTTCCAGAAATCCTACTACACTGTACATAGTAAAAGCCTTTATAGTTTTGATTGTGAACTCACCAATATTATATCTAACAGAGAGCACAACAGTTCTCACCCACGAGAGAGGACCCAGAGTTGAGGGTTCAGGTATAACATCTGCTTGATAAACAAAAGTTCCCATTTCTCAACGTGTATTATAAATTGCTTATGTCTCTGTCAGACTGGATTGTGACTTTTATAAGGATTAGGCCTGTGTCTATCATATTCCTTATTATATCTCCAGCATCCAACACAGCAGGGCACATAAAAGGCATCTGAATTAATTAACTAATAAACATATATTTGTTTAACACAGGATAGAGGGTAGCAAGTAAAATAGTCATTTTTACTAGACAAAGGGCGAAAACATGATTACAACTATATTAGTGATTCAGGTCACTGTTTGGCTCACCAAATAGACATGGACATCATTATTCAGCTTAAGCAACCCTGTTTAAGAACATATGTTTAAGAACATGTTGCTAATTTCAAGTAAAAGTTAATTTTAAAATTTTAATGGAATTATGAAACAGAAACAGGAGATAGTGTAGTGACAACTTTCAAGTGCCAAAAGAAAAAACCAACAGAACTTCCAACCTAGAATTCTATTCCAGGGAAAATAATACACAGATTTCACTCATTTTTCTCTTCACCCTTTTGGGTATTGTTGAATCAATAGAGGGAAGTAGATCTAACGCTCATGGTTCATTTCCTACATTTCCAAAAATGAGATTCCTATATAGATGGGGAGGTGGTCTTTATGATTACCTCCAACTCTACAATTCTATAACGTATGCCTACTCTGAAGGCAAGTGCAATTAATACCTATCTATGAGATGTGCTTTGCAGAAGGACTTTCTGTTCCAAATAGCTTTCTTTTTTTTTTTTTGTTTAAAGGGTCTCTGCCCTGTTCTTTTTTTTTTTTAATTTTTTGTTTATTGCAGTAACATTGGTTAATAACATTATAAAAATTTCAGGTGTACATCATTATACTTCTATTTCTGCATAGATTACATCATGTTCACCACCAAAATACTAATTACAACCCATCACCACACACATGTACCAAATTATCCCTTTCACCCTCCTCCTTCCCCCCTTCCCCTCTGGTAACCACCAATCCAATCTCTGTCCCTATGTGTTTGTTTATTGTTGTTATTATCTACTACTTAATGAAGGAAATCATGCAGTATTTGACCTTCTCCCTCTGACTTATTTCACTTTACATAATACCCTCAATGTCCATCCATGTTGTCACAAATGGCTGGATTTCATCGTTTCTTATGGCTGAGTAGTATTCCATTGTGTATATATACCACATCTTCTTTATCCATTCGTACCTTGATGGGCACTTAGGTTGCTTCCAAGTCTTGGCTATTGTGAATAACGCTGCAATGGACACAGGGGTGCGTGTACCTTTACAAATTGGTGTTTTCAAGTTCTTTGGATAAATACCCAACAGTGGAATAGCTGGATCATATGGTAGTTCTATCCTTGATTTTTTGAGGAATCTCCCTACTGTTTTCCATAGTGGCTGCACCAGTTTGCACTCCCACCAGCATTGTATGAGAGTTCCCTTCTCTCCACATCCTCTCCAACACATGTTGTTTCCTGTCTTGTTAATTATAGCCATTCTGACGGGCGTGAGCTGATATCTCATTGTAGTTTTGATTTGCATTTCCCTGATAGTTAGTGATTTTGAACATCTTTTCATGTGTCTGTTGGCCATCTGTATATCTTCTTTGGAGAAATGTCTGTTCAGGTCTTTTGCCCATTTTTTAATTGAGTCGGTAGTTTTTTTGTTGGTGAGATGCATGAGTTCTTTATATATTTTGGAGATTAAGCCCTTATCAGATGTATGGTTTGCAAATATCGTCTCCCAATTGTTAGGTTGTCTTTTCGTTTGTTGATGGTTTCCTTTGCTGTGCAGAAGCTTTTTAGTTTGATGTAGTCCCATTTGTTTATTTTTTCTATTGTTTCTCTTGCCCGGTCAGACATGGTGTTTGAAAAGATGTTGCTAAGACCGATGTCGAAGAGCGTACTGCCTATGTTTTCTTCCAGAAGTTTCATAGTTTCAGGTCTTACATTCAAGTCTTTAATCCATTTGCAGTTAATTTTTGTGTATGGTGTAAGGTAAGGGTCTACTTTCAGTTTTTTGCATGTGGCTATCCAGTTTTCCCAACACCATTTGTTGAAGAGACTTTCTTTGCCCCATTGTATGTTCTTGGCTCCTTTGTCAAAGATTCGCTGTCCATAGATGTGTGGGTTTATTTCTGGGTTTCAATTCTCTTCCATTGATCTGTGTGTCTGTTTTTGTGCCAGTACCATGCTGTTTTGGTTACTATACCTTTGTAGTATATTTTGAAATCAGGGAGTGTGATACCTCCAGCTTTGTTCTTTTTTCTCAGGATTCCTTTAGCTATTCGCGGCCTTTTGTTGTTCCATGTAAATTTTAGGATTCGTTGTTCTATTTCTGTGAAAAATGTTGTTGGAACTTTGGTAGGGATTGCATTGAATCGATAGATGGCTTTAGGAAGTATGCACTTCTTAATTATGTTAATTCTTCCAATCCAAGAGCACGGAATATGTTTCCATTTCTTTGTGTCTTCTTCAATTTCTTTCAGCAATGTTTTATAGTTTTCGGTGTACAGATCTCTCACCTCTTTGCTTAAGTTTATTCCTAGGTATTTTATTCTTTTTGTTGCAATTGTAAATGGGATGGTATTCTTAATTTCTCTTTCTGCTACTTCGTTGTTAGTGTACAGAAATGCAACTGATTTTTGTATGTTGATTTTGTATCCTGTAACTGTACCATATTCGTTTATTACTTCTAAAAGTTTTCTGGTGGATTTTTTAGGGTTTTCTATATATAAAATCATGTCTTCTGCAAATAGTGACAGTTTCCCTTCTTCCTTTCCAATTTGGATCCATTTTATTTCTTTCTCTTGCCTGATTGCTCTGGCTAGGACTTCCAGTACTATGTTAAATAGGAGTGGTGACAGTGGGCATCCTTGTCTGGTTCCTGTTCTTAGAGGGATAGCTTTCAGTTTTTCACCATTGAGGATGATATTAGCTGTGGGTTTCTCATATATGGTCTTTATTACGTTGAGGTACTTTCCTTCTATACCCATTTTATTCAGAGTTTTTATAATAAATGGATGCTGTATCTTGTCAAATGCTTTCTCTGCATCTATTGAGATGATCATGTGATTTTTATTCTTCATTTTATTAATGTGGTGTATTATGTTGATTGATTTGCGAATGTTAAACCATCCCTGCATACCTGGAATAAATTCCACTTGATCATGGTGTATAATCTTTTTAACGTATTGTTGTATGCGATTTGCTAGTATTTTGTTGAGGATGTTTGCATCGATGTTCATCAGTGATATTGGCCTGTAATTTTCTTTTTTTTGTGTGTTGTCCTTGTCTGGTTTTGGTATCATGGTAATGTCAGCTTCGTAGAATGAGTTAGGGAGCTTCCCCCCCTCCTCAATTTTTTGGAAGAGTTTGAGAAGGATAGGTATTAAGTGTTCTTTGAATGTTTTGTAGAATTCGCCAGGGAAGCCGTCTGGTCCTGGACTTTTATTTTTGGGGAGGTTTGTGATTACTGTTTCAATCTCCTTACTGGTGATTGGTCTATTCAAATTCTCAACTTCTTCTTGATCCAGTTTTGGAAGATTGTATGATTCTAAAAATTTATCCATTTCTTCCAGATTGTCGAATTGGTTGGCATATAGCTTTTCATAGTATTCTCTTATAATCTTTTGCATTTCTGAGGTGTCTGTTGTAACCTCTCCTCTTTCATTTCTGATTTTACTTATTTGTGCCTTCTCTCTTTTTTGCTTGGTGAGTCTAGCTAAAGGTTTGTCAATTTTGTTGATCTTTTCAAAGAACCAGCTCTTGGTTTTATTAATTTTTTCCATTGTTTTTTTGGTCTCTATTTCATTTATTTCTGCTCTGATTTTTATTATTTCCCTTCTTCTACTGATTTTGGGCTTGGTTTGTTCTTCTTTTTCCAGTTCCTTTAGGTGCATTGTTAGATTGTTTATTTGAGATTTTTCTTGTTTGTTGAGATAGGCCTGTATCGCTATAAACTTCCCTCTTAGAACCGCTTTTGCTGTATCCCATAAATTCTGGCATGTCGTATTTTCATTTTCATTTGTCTCCAGGTATTTTTTGATTTCTTCTTTGATTTCTTCGTTAACCCAGTCGTTGTTCAGTAACATTTTGTTTAATCTCCACGTATTTGTGGTTTTTCTGATTTTCTTCCTATAGTTGATTTCTAGTTTCATACCGTTGTGGTCAGAAAAGATGCTTGGTATTATTTCAATCTTCTTAAATATATGAAGACTTGTTTTGTGGCCTAATATGTGATCAATCCTGGAGAATGTTCCATGTGCATTTGAAAAGAACATGTATTCTTCGGTTTTTGGATGGAATGCTCTGTATATATCTACTAGGTCCATCTGTTCTAGTGTGTCGTTTAAGGCCAATGTTTCCTTATTGATCTTCTGTTTGGATGATCTATCCGTTGGTGTAAGTGGAGTGTTAAAGTCCCCTACTATTATTGTGTTACTGTCTATTTCTCTTTTTATGTCTGTTAATAATTGCTTTATATATTTAGGTGCACCTACATTGGGTGCATAGATATTTACAAGTGTTATATCATCTTGTTGGATTGTTCCCTTGATCGTTATGTAATGCCCTTCTTTGTCTCGTTTTACAGTTTTTGTTTTAAAGTCTATTTTGTCGAATATGAGTACTGCTACCCCAGCTTTCTTTTCATTGCCATTTGCGTGGAGTATCTTTTTCCATGCCTTCACTTTCAGTTTGTGAGTGTCTTTAGGTCTGAAGTGTGTCTCTTGTATGCAGCATATATATGGTTCTTGTTTTTTTTTATCCAGTCAGCCACCCTATGCCTTTTAATTAGAGCATTTAGTCCATTGACATTTAAAGTAGCTATTGATAAGTATGTACTTACTGCCATTTTTTAACTTTTTTTTTTTTTCTCAGTGTTTTAGTAGTCCTTCTCTGTTCCTTTCTTCTTCTATACAGAATTGATGGTCACTTTAGTTTGGCCTCTGTCTGAAAGCTCTACTCTTTAACTCCCCTCCTCCCTCCTTTTATGTTTTTGATATCATATCTAACCTCTTTTTTGTGCGTTTGTATCCATTATGTTCTTATCATGGAAATAGATAATTTTTCCTATTTGTGGTCTTCTCTTTTCCCCTTAAATCAGTCCCTTTAACATTTCTTGTAGCACTGGTTTCTTGGTGACAAACTCCTTTAATTTTTGCTTGTCTGGGAAATTTTTGATCTCTCCTTCCATTTTGAATGATAACCTTGCTGGGTAGAGTATTCTTGGCTGTAAGTTTTTTCCTTTTAGCACCTTAAATATATCATGCCATTCTCTTCTAGCCTGTCAGGTTTCTGCTGAGAAGTCATCTGATAGCCTTATGGTGTTTCCTTTGTATGTAACTTGACTTTCCCTTGCGGCTTTTAGGATTCTCTCTTTATCTTTTAATTCTGGACATTTTCATTATGATGTGTCTTGGTGTGGGCCTCTTTGCGTTTATCTTGTTTGGGGCTCTCTGTGCTTCCTGTACCTGGATGTCTGTTTCCTTCCTTAGGTTAGGGAAGTTTTCATCTATTATTTCTTGAAATAGATTCTCTGCCCCTTTGTCTCGCTCTTCTCCTTCCGGGACACAAATAACACGGATGTTAGTGCACTTGATGTTGTCCCAGAGGTCCCTTAGACTGTCCTCACTCTTTTTGATTCTTTTCTCTTTTACCTGTTCAGCTTGGGTAATTTCTTCTAGTCTTTCGTCCAGCTCACAGATCCATTCTTCTGTATCCTCTACTCTGCTTTTGAGTCCCTCTAGTGAATTTTTCATTTCCAGTATTGTATTCTTCATTTCTGATTTGTTCGTTTTTATATCTTCCATTTCTTTGTTGACATTCTCACTGAGTTCATCTATTCTTCTCCCCACATCAGTGAGCATCCTTAACACTCTTAGTTTGAACTCTCTGTCAGGTAGGTTGCTCATTTCTGTTTCACTTAGTTCCTTTTCTGGGGTTTTGTCCTGTTCCCTTACTTGGAATGTATTCTTTTGCCTCCTCATTTTGCCTCTTTCCCTGTGCTTGTGTCTACGTATTAGGTAGGTCAGCTATGTCTCCTGCTCTTGGATAGGTGACCTTATGTAAGTGATGCCTTAGGAGGTTTCCAGTGTGCTTCCCTCAGTTCTCAATGTTCCAGGGGCAACCCCTATGTGGGCTATGTGTGTCCTTCTGTTGTGGCCTGTTTGTTCTCCCTGTAGGCACCCAGGGAGGCTGAGTTATGCTCATGGCCAGCTGTTGTAATGCTCAGCTGCTTGTAGTTGTTGTGGGCCCTTCAGTCTCTTTATCAGGTGTGGGGAGCCCCAGCACAGTTGGCTGCAAGTTCTAATACCACATTTGTGTTACAGTATTTCTTTTAAGTGAGTAGGCCCCCAGCGTGGCAGGTTGTTAGGCTCAGGGCCTTACAATTGCTGTAAGCCTCTAGCCTATTAGGTCTCTTGTCAGCTCTCTGAGGATTGCAGCTGGGTGGGGCTGGCCTCAGGCACAGGAGCACCCAATTGTTTCAGGCTTTGGAAGGTGGGGCAAACCCCCTATGTGGGTCTTTGAGAAGCACAAGTCTTCTGCAGCTGACAAGCCCTGCTGCCCACAGGTCCACACACACAGTCAACACAGTCCTGCCCCGTGTGAGCGCCCCGACCTCCCCAAGCAGACCCAGTCTCTCCACGGTGGGAGCCCCACACACTCCGCCACAGCCCCACACTCTCCATCCGCTCCTTGTTCACGCCCTGCCCTGCTAAAGTTGGCTCAGTTGCCAGGCTGCAGAGAATCCACTCACCAATCTATGCAGGCCCACAAGTTGCCTGAGGGCTTGTTGTTGGGTGGGGCCAGTCTCTAGGGTGGGCTGCCTGCCCTGGCTGAGCTGGATTAAATTGGTGCTCTAGCGGGTGGGGCAGACCCTGGGCTAGCAGGCCTCAGGGAGAACTCCAAGGGCGTCTGTGTCAGCATACCACACCAGGCCACAACAATGGCTGCCACCAATGTCCCAGTCCCTGGAGAGGTCTCATCCCTCACCGAGATGCACTCAGGGCCTATTAGGTGAGTCTCTTTTCACCACAGCACTGTGCACCTTTCTTTCTGGTGATTTTAGGATGCTTTCTGAAACGGGTGAGTTTGCGCACGGGCCCTTTAAGAGCCGGTTTTAGTTTCTTTGTGAACCAGGTTTTCTGGGGGTGCTCCCCAATGCTTTAGTAGCAGGCACAGTCAGTTATTATGCCGCTGGTCTCAATTGTGCTGGGTCCACAAAATGCCCACAGCAGGGGCGCTCCCCGGCTCAGGACCCCGCGCCTCCAGGGAGGCTGCGCACCTGTGAGCTGCTCCCGGCGGCCGTGAAGCTGGTGGCTTGTGAAGGCGGCGTTTTTCCTCTCCAGAAGGGAGTCTCTGCCTCTTCTACCCCAGTTAGGATTGTCCGTTGTTGCAGGAGTTCCTCTTATCCAGTTTTCAGTTCTGTCTCAGGGGTAATTTTTCCACGAGTAGTTGTAAATTGGCTGTGTCCACGGGAGGAGGTGAGTTCAGAGTCTGCTTACGCCGCCATCTTGACTTGAGATCTCCCAAATAGCTTTCCTTTACTCCAAAATTTCCTTCTCCCCAGATTTGGCCTACATTGTGCAAGCCATCGAATATTTAGTAGTTGACAAAACCTAAGTTGAGAAGTAGAAAATTAAGAGAAGTAAGATCCCTGTTAAATGCATGTCTATGATTTAGAAAGATAATGCCCATTACCAATTTAGCACTCTCCTTTATTAACCTTAACTCAAGTCACACCATCAGAGAGCTCGATGAGATGTTTCCTAACTCTACTCGACAAATTTCAGTTCCTTCAGTGAACCACTGACAAGCCCAGGGCAATGGATCATAAGTACCTACTCATCACTTAAAACCAGTTGAAACATCTTAATAATCTAATTAAACATTTCAATGTAAACCAATATTTTGGTGAAGCTATTAAAAATGTTTAGCATGCATTCACATATGAATCTCCACCGAAGTTAGTAGTAGCCTCAATATATTGTGACTCTTCAGATCCATATGGTATATTATACTCAATTTTTCCCATCATACTTTAATGGGGTTATGATAAACTAAAGGGTAGACTGAGGAAAGTAATGAGGAGAGTGAGTAAACAAAAAAATGTAAAAATATTGAAAAGGTTGGGAATGGCAAAGATGAAAAATTTGTGAAAATAATCGTTGTCAGCAATAGTTACAGGATTGCTTTCCTTTTGGAAGAAGAAATTTATTTCTTGTCTGCAGTTCCACAAACAAATGAAAGAATAAAGATGAATAAGTGAAAATAAAAGAAATATCCATTTTGTATCAATTTTTAAAACATTTTTTAACTGTCTAGAACTTTCTAACAATGGCATGGGTTGCTTTACGAAGCTATGCCCTTTTTGTCATTGAAAGTATTCAAGCAGAGCCTGAATCATCATCCATTCCATGATTCAATCATTTAGTAAATATTCATGGAGGGCTTATTATGCTCAAGGCACTGTGCTGAGACTATGCAAGAGGCAAAGATGAATCAGACTGAATTTTTCCCAGATAGTGGAGCAAAGACTTGAACTGAATAATCAGAATACAAGATAAGAAAGGAAAAACACCCTACGAGATGTGCAGACAACACTGCATAGGAATGCATAGGAGAGAGGCATGACTTCCAGTTCATGGATGTTGGAGGACTGTTCTCTTCTCTACAATGTATTCTCCACAGTGCAGCAAAAAATCAGTTCATATTACACTTCTGATCAAAACCCTTCCACAGTTTTTCGTTGCATGTAGAATACATCTGGAGTCATTATGTTGGCTTCTAAGGTCAGATGTGATCTGGCTTCTGCCTAGGTGCCCAGCCTCATGCTCCCAGTGCACCAGCCACAGTAATCTTTCTGTTTCTGGAACACACCAAGCTCCCCCATCCTTGGGCCTTTCTATTTGTCTCCTCATCTGCTGACCAGACATTGGTTTGGTTGACAATTTATTTTTCAATTTTCACTCCCATGTCATTTCCTCCATGAGACCATCTTTGAGCACTCCATCTACACTAGCCAAAGGTGCCTTCCTTTATCCTCCATTTCTCTATGTCTATCACCATTTTATTTTCTTCCTAGTATTATCAAAACGGAAAGTGTCCTTTCTCCTGTCCATTTATTTATAAATTGTCTATTATCTGTCTCTTTCAACTAGAATGTAACAAGAGTAAGGATTTATCTGTCTTGTCTGCTGCTGTGTCTTTAGCATCTAGATTAGAACAATGCCTAACACACTGTAGGCATGCAATAAACACTTGTTGAAGGTTGACTGAACAAAGATTTTGCACAGGGTGGAGGTTTAGACAAGATTCTTTAACTCTCTCTGACTCTTATATCTCATAATATCAATTCTCAATGCTAATTCCTCTCAGCTAGCTCAGCCTTTTTATCACACCTGGGATTTGGATCATTGCTTTTCTCCTGCTCTACAGACACCCTCTCCAACTCTCAGGCTCAAATGAAGACATGTCTTTAGGTATTCTTTTTTAACTCTTTCTGAATCATGATTAACTTTTCTTTTATAAATTCCTTAAATCTCTACTAACCAGTCATACTTTTTTTGCATCTTATTTTCATACTACTTTGCACTTGCCTTTTATTTGATGGATGTAGGATTGCTTATGCCAGGACTAGCCAATTGAAATATAAAGCAAGCCATATATGTAATTTTTTAGTAGCCACGTTTAAAAAGAGGTAAAAAGAAATAGGCAAAATTAATTTTAATAATATATTTTAATTTAACCTAATGTATCTAAAACGTTATCATTTCAATATGTAATCAATATAAAAATTGTTAATGAGATATTATGCATACAATAAAATTATGCTTAACTGGAAATTATTTGACACTGCTTCCATATTAAAATTTAAATTTAAACTAGTTAAAATTAAATAAAATTAGAAATTCAGTTCCTCATTCCTCAGTCACACTAGCCACGTTTCAAGTGCTCACTTAACCACATGTGACTAGCAGCTACATTGAGGTCAGAGCAGAACTACACAACTAAGTGGTAGCTGCACTGGTGCAGAAACTGTCCCTTCAACAAGGCACTCAGCCCTTAACTTGTTGAATAGGTAAATGAATGAATAGGACACGATTTAGTTTTTAATAAACAAATGAGAAAACATAAACGAATTGTTTGCATTGATTCTCCGAACATGTGTTTAATTACTGGTGTTGCCAAAAAATGGCATAGGAAAAAGAGCACCAGAAAGTAAAAATACTGGTGTAATTAATGAATATCATGTGACTATGCTGCTGTATTAAAAATAAGTGTTCCATATTCATTAAGCAGATCTTAATCATGGGGAGAGTTAACTCAGGGCCGTCCTAAGCCTCTCAAGATTTTGCTTCGTTCCTTACGCGTGCTAAGAGCTCTGTTGAACATAGTTGGAGAGGCAGCTGGAGAAAAGGATGCCGCCAATCATTATGATAAGAGCAAACCACACCACTCCTGCTGCCTTGTTTTTGTGTGAGCCTCTGTTATAAAACCAGATCATAAAATAAATACATTCATGCATACATATGTGTATACGTAAACAGAAGAGGAAATGAGGGGAAATGAAAATGAAAGTAGAATAATAAATGGAAAAAGAAATTTTGAAGGGAATTAACAAAATATTTTAAAACTTAATTAAATAACCACAAGAATTTAAACACAAAAAGAGCTTAAATATGTTTGATTAAAAAAAAAGACACAAAGAAGTCGAATCATCAATACAAAAAGGTCAAAGCTGTCCATAAAACTTGAGAGAAATATAGAACAAAACCTAAGATCATGGAAAAAGCTAAAAAAGTTAACCAATGAAAATAGAATGTTTCTATCATCATAATAATAGTTACTGACCACGTGCTGTGCGGGATGTGTAAGGCTCATTAGCAACTCCCTTCACAGCAAACCCCGGGTAACTTTGTTCTCATTTCAGAGATGAGGAAATTCGGACTCAGAAGTTACCAGCAATTCACAGTGTAGTAGTGGGAGAGCTAAAACTAGAAGGTGAGAATATTCAGTATGATTTCTATTTTAAATGTTTTGTTAAAGGGTGACTAGACTCTTAAAGAAGTAGAAACAACAACTTATGTTAAGAGAAAATAAATTCCACCCTCACAGCGCCTTCCAACACACAGGGACTGGGCTGAACAGATAGCATCCTTGGGGAAGAGGTAAGCCTTGGTCAGAAGGAGATTCTTGCTCTTCTCTGAGGCTCCCCTGGAACACAGAGATGCGTAAGTGCAGAACCCATGTGAGATTATTCATGCAGGAAAGAGGAGGTGGAGAGGGGTCTACTGAAAGACATCAGTTCAGTGGCCCTAAATACGTAACCTGAGTTCGACTGAGTAGCAATACCATGTTTCTGCCACAGTCATTGGGACAGAATTTACCCAGTACCAATATGTAACACAAGCTGAATTTTCTCTGAGGGAATGTTTTTACTATTTCAAATGTTTAAAAAAGACAGATTAATCAAGATGTGCAAGCCGCAGCCTGTCAGGAAAGGAAGAGGGCAAAATGTTAGCTATCCCTAGAGAAAATGGGTTAAAATGGCAAAATTTACCTCAGACACAAAATGCACACCAAAACGTCTTTTAAAACAACCATGATAATATTTAGTTAAAGTGAAATTTGACCACAAATGATCACTTATGGTAGATTTACTTTTTCAAAGAATGTTTTCATCATTTTATAACCTATTTAATAGTGGTCTCTAAGGCTCTTTTTTAGAAAAAAATCTTGGTTCTTTTCCACGTCATTCCATAGCATAACTTTTCTTCTTCCTCAGTGAGTTTTTTTTCCTGAATATTTTTTGGGGATCTTCTCCTCCAACCCACCCTCCCACCTATGCTTATTTAAGTTGTGTCATGTTTTCTAAACATCAAATTAATCTTGAAATCTAGAAATGGCATGAATAGAAACCCAAGAGGACTGTATCAGAGATGGGCCTGGCTTTCACCAGCCCAGATATCACCAGAAAAGTCCTCGTATGTAAGGAGGATTCTAATGTCCTGGTTGGGAATGCCTACTTAGTCTCCCTCCAACGTTTCTACCATTTTTACAATTCTATCAGAGCCCAAAGGAAATGTCTCATCAAATTTGTACTTTATTTTGCATTGCTTTATCATGTTCCAAATAAATACAAATCTGTGGCTTAGCATAAAGAGCACTGTTTTAGGGGAGGGAGGGGTGAATTTTAGCCTCAATTCCACAAGAATATTGCTGGTGAGACACTAAATCCCTCCAGTCACATCAGAGACTCTAAAGGTTTTTTTCCTCAACCCTCACTAAAAAGACAATTTGAAATATAATCCTTAAACTGATTTTTGGAAACAGGCAGGACATAAATTATAAATGAATTCAAAATAAATAACTCATGAAAAATAAGCTATACTCTTGGCAATTGTAAAATGGGATTCTAGGGTACTAACGTAGGCTTTGTTGATTGAAAACCAATTGGTAAGGAAAAAGCAATGGACTAGTCCATTTTCTACGCAATCGTTCGTTCTATGCAGGAAAAACAAACAAAAACCCTAAAAAGTCAGCCTAAATATTCTGGGTCAGCTTGGAAGGTACACTTTAGTAGATATGGTTGCATCTGACCCTCATAGACTGATTACACAACCCTCAGAACAATCCAGTTCCTTTTACTCAACCTTGGAGTTTCTCACATTTGCCTCATCATAGTAATTACATACATACTTCGGCTTCTTTGGAGATTTTGTTTTGGTGGGTCTGGCCTGAGACACAGAGATCCATATTTTTAAGAAGCGCTCCTGGAAAAAACTTTGGACCAGGCTAGTCCAAGCAACCCTGCTTTACAGCAAGAAGCAGTAATCTTCCAATGTTAATTTGATTCCTGAGATTCTTTCCTACTAAAAAGAATAAAGACTCTTCAGCTGTCACAGGTATTCTGGTCTGTTTGATAATCATATTTCGGTGGGAAAAAAATCTTGGTGAATCATTTTTAGTGTCATTTGTGTAAACGATCACCACCACACACCCACTCCACCCTCCTTCAGCTACCTGCCCCTGTATAAACCAAGAAAACTGTTCCTAACACTATAACTGCTCCAGATTAGAGGTGACCCTACCGAGATAATCACTTTTCAGGCTTTACCTGAGATGGCCTACCAGCTTCTACCTTTGCATTTAAACAGCTCAAATTTTTGATATAAAAAGTGAATAGCAGTTAACAAGTACATGGGTGTAGCCATGTCCTCTAAGTACTGTCTATCCTTTACCCTCCCACCTAATTTTCTGCAAAAGATTCTGTCGCTGTTCTCCAGCCTCCTATTCTCTCTAAGCTTCCTCCACCTATTTACAAGGAGGTGTTTTTCCAGGGTGTTTTAGCCATTTGTCCTCCAGACATGTTGTCCCTCGACAACGTTGTTCTGTTCCTCTCGGACACTGGCCCTGCTCCATGTCCTGCCATATTAAAGTAACTCCTAAGAAGTATGGTAAGCAGTCGATAAGCACCAAATATTATCAGAGGGAGTATTATCATACTTTGTATTTGAAATCATAAAATCTTATCTTTGCTTTCTCACAAGAGTGCCATTATCTCCATTTTCCACATGGAGAAACAGACCCAGAAAGATCAAGTGACTGGCCTCCTTCAAATCAGTAGCAAGCCTGGAACTGGCGCTTACACGCTTCTACTTCACTGTGTTTGCCAGTTAGCCCATGTGCCTGTCATTAAAATATTATTTCATTCAAGAATTATTTACTCTTTCTTCCAGATCGTTAATAAAGACATTAAACAAAACCAGACCTCCCGCTGACCCTATAGTCAACACATTGCCCTGAGTCATTAGGACTTGTCCTCCAGCCAGTTCTCAGTCCATGTGACAGAGCACACAGCAAAGCCAATGCTAATTAGGTTGGCAAATAAGATTTATTGAGATACTGTATCAAATGCATTACAAAAATATAAATATATGTGTGTTAAGGTACATTCATTGTGCTCACTAGGTTTTTAATTCTATTGAAAACGCTATCAAGACTGTCTGGCACTATTTGTTTTTATAAATCTGTTCTTTTATAGCAGAGTTCTGTTAGCTCTTTTGATTCCATTATCCTCTCAGTGTTTCAAACTTAACAGTGGTTCTGTTATTTTTTAAAAGGATTGATTTCACAATGGGAATTCAAGTACACATTCCATATTCCAATACGATTATTAATAAAATTAAGAAGAATTAACGCCATGGAAGAACACTGGGCCAAAGAGAACTGTGGGCATCTTAGTAAGTGTCTTGGGACCAGAATGAGGATTTCTCACTTCCAGATCTCCTCCCTAGCACTAAAGAGCATGGTTTCAGGACCAAAATTATGATACCTGAGAAAGAGTTCAGAAAACTGCGCTTGTAATTGTGTCCTCCAAATGGAGCAACTCCCATTCACAGGTCTGAGTTTTAGACTTGTTTTTCTGCGGCTTCCACTTCATTATGTTTATTTTCTTGTCCTAGAATTCCAGCCCTTAACTGCTGCATATGAACCTTGCTTGATATACTGTAAAACTTTACCTACACATTTTTCTACCTGTTAAGGCTATTTGTTTTATAGAATTCTTCTACCTTGTAGTGAAAATTTGAAATGTCATAAAAGGCAAGGAAATTCCATTTAAACCAAAGTCAAAGTGGTCTCCTGATGACTGCTCCAAAGCATATTTTATATGAATAGAAATTGGGTCAGCTAGGAATTAAATTAACCACCACCATATTTCCCTAACCACAATTGCATAACCTTATGTCCAAGATATTCACAGCTGAGGATTTTACCATTGACTTGCCAAAAAAATGCTATGCACATACAGCTTTTGGCCTGCCTTAGAAAAGGTCTCTTCTGGGAGGGATTTTTATTTTTACTATTGGTCTGAGCCATTTCACCAGGACCATACACTGTACATACGTTCCAAATAACACCAGCTTTAAAATTGCAATATCCACTAACGATATGGTCATCATGGAAAATAACAGCTAATTTAAAAGACAGATATCACACATAAAGCTCTCTGCTAATTAATGGCACTCTTCACTGGAGTGAGAGCAATGATTATATAGTATTTTGATTTTTTAAAAATATAATATATATTTAGAAGGATTTGGAGTCTGCATGGGAGGGAAACAAACTACACTTTAGCATCGGGTGAGGAGACCTTACATGTAAAGCAATTCCACAACATAGGGATCATTTTATATGTGAGATACTATGAATTCGTTTCTTTATACTTGCTTTTCTAATTGCAAGTATAGCAACAACTATGAGTGCATGTTTAGTAGTATCAATTAATATGAAATGATATTTACATGCAAGACAAATGCATGATTCAGATTTGAAAAGTTGCTTGTGGGGTCCTGTTCCATCTGTTGAGTTTGCTTTTATGCCTCAAGGACATTCTGCACAGGCAAGTTTACAGTTGTCTTAGACTGAAAAAGACCAGGGTGCCGTATTATTAGCAACAAACGTGTGTGTGTTTTCCTTTAAGGATAACAGCTGCTACAAGAACAAACTTGCAAACCTTTTTCTGGGTTTATTACTATGTGGCAATAAAATAGCTTTCTCTAAACTGATTCTTTTGAGTTGGTATTATGTCATCATTTTTATTAACTGTTGAAATATGCAAATTCAATATCCATATAACTATTTTAAATGCAAACATGAAAGTAATTTCATAGAAATCGATAACAGTAAGACTTGACTCAGAATATAATTTACATTCTTAAGTAATAGGGTTGCACTACTGATTAGTATTTGTTTACAAGTTTCAGAAGGGTGTGATATGGAAAGTGACTCACATTTCATATGTTGTGAGTAGAACTATCTTATGAAAGAATGTGTTAATATTTTTGAGGAACTCCTAGGTTTTGCTCTGTGCTAAGCACATTACATACATATCTTGTATTATTTCCTCCCCATGACAAATCTCTGAGGCAAAGTCTATTATTATCCCCATTTCACAGACAAGGTCTATGAGGCACAGAGAGGTTAAGTAATTTATCCAAAGTACACAGCCAGAAAGCAGGATCTGAACATAAGCAGTCCTATGCAGAGCTCTTGCCCTGAAATTCATGCTACCAGAAAAGACAATGCAGGTTAGTGGTTCTCAGACTTGGGCAGGTGTCAGTCATCTGGAGGGCTCATTAAAACACAGACCACTGGGCCTCACCACCGGAGTTTCTGAGACAGTAGGTCTGGTCTGAGACCTGAATATTTGCATTTCCAACAAGTTCTCAGGTGATGCGATGCTGCTGGCCTGAGGACCACACTTTGAGAACCACGGATATAGATGACTCTGGGAGTCAGGACAATCTAGGTGAATACTGTGGAGATTTTAGGAACTAAAGATACTACCATGTGACTAGAGAGAGAAAATGAGCAATGGGACACTAAGGCAGAGAGCAAAGCAAGAAACTCAGGAAGAGGGAGTCCGAGGAAGGGAAGAGCAGGAGCTAGGGGCTCGTGTGGACACGCAAGTCTGTGGTCAGGAGCAGAGGGCAGGTGGGAAACTCTGCTAGGAAAATCAATGTCAAGCCAAGGAGGGAGCTTAAAAAAGCAACACTGAAATTTCCACGATAATTTCTACTTAAAAACTCAATGCTGGGACAGTATTTGACTTTTCTAAAGTGTAATGATAAAGCAGACAGCAGACAGTAGTGGCAAAGGCATCAATTTGGGATACAGAAAATGACACTCAGCCCTAAGCTGCTGGATCCTGTGGCAGCCACTCAACCTCTCTGGACCTCAGTCTCCTAAATCTTCATCTTACTTACTCTGGTTCATCTCTCGAGTCCTTTCTTTTTTCAATGGTGTAAGTTGCAATTGATGGGAATAGTGGGTTATGACTTTCCAGTATATTTGCTTTACAAATCTGCTTCTCTCTTTCATCTATGTTGCTTATAAATTGATCATCCCATTGCCCAGCCTGAGTTAGAATGAAGACATGTGAACACATTAATGAGTTTTTATTAAGACAGGTGACATTTACCTTTGTCACTGGTTTTGGTTTGAGTCTTCAGGTAGCACTGCAGTTCATTGTGATTTATTTTTAGCAACCAGAAAAGAGAGGATCACCTAATGTTTGTTGCTTCTTGGGGCTGCCTTCCATGTGGAAAGCCATCGATACAGACAATGGGAGAAGTGAAGTGTGCCAAGCTTGTTTTCTTGGTTATAATTGATAGAGGCCACCAAGGGGCATGTTCCATTTACTCTCAAATTAAGATGGTATGCAATGTCTCCCGCTCATCCAATTCTTTGTATTAAAGAGTGGAGGCATTTTTTTAAATCAATAGGAGAGGGAGATGGGTTTATTTCCATGTCTGAGTCTCAGGAGAGGGAGATGTTCCATGCCAAGGAACAAGCAGAGGAGCATCAGGGTACTTCTGTTCTTCTGGACATCACCTCCTTAGACGTCCCCTTCTCACCCAAGGTGGGGCCAGTAATCTTTCAGTCTCCATTTCTGTGCTATTTTAACCATAAGCTAAAAAATATGTGACGATGGAGCTTGAGCCTGCCTTTGAGTTTCTCAACCATAGCCTCCTGTTTCCAGCTCTATGTTCAACTTCTAATATAGAATTAGGCGGACTGAATAGAACCATGATGGTGATTTTGTAGTACTTTTTGTGGTGCAAGGAGTTTGTAGTACTTGTCATATACTCACTTTTCAAATATAAAAACTGTGATCCAAGAGACAGAAAGTGGCTTGCTCTAGGTCACACAGCGAGGTGGTAGCAGAAGCAGAGCTAGAACCTAGATCATTTATCTTCCAGCCAAGAGATCCTCTGGCATACACTTCTCTCAGACTTTGCTATGGGCAGTGGTTTTTCTGTCATATTTGTTTCCCACTTGCACACTCACATGTGTTCACACGCTCACAGCCATTCACTCACACACTCCTTCACTCTCACACTCACACAGTCTCATACTCATATAACTTCAGGAGCACCAGAACATCAGCTTCCCGATGTGGTCTCCTGCTGGAGGCCCAACTCGCCTACTTAGATTCCCTTTGTTGGATCAAAGTGACTCATGCAGGTCTTGAAACTGATGTCAACACCCAGTCAAGTGTTCAGACCAGAACTTGGCCTGCACGGGAGTTCCCTGTGGAGGCTCTGACTCCAGTTTTTCTAGTGCTAGATTAGGCGGCAGACAGTGAGGAATGGAACTTTCAAGAGAAAGTGGTCAGAAAAGGATCCAATGGCAGGAATCTAAGATGAAGTGGTCCGAAGAAGTTGATGCTAGGGAACCACTGACGACAAGAGCGAATTTTCAAGACAAGAATCCAGTAATTGAAGGGGAGCAGATTCCAGAAACAAAGTCCGGGTAGCTAAGAGTAAGATGAGCACGAGGAAGCGGATGGTATCGAGGATTGTGTGGTGTCAGAGCATAACTGGGGCGAGAGTGCTGCCCCACAGCTTGCCACTAACCACGACGGAAGATGCTTGGGCTTTTGCCGGCTTTTACTGGCCTTTTTACTAGACCCTTTTTGCTCTATTCTGTGGCAGCTTCTGACATTTAGGGTTTTCACCTCTTCCTTTGACAAAGGAGGCAAAGGTGACTATAAGTTACAGTGGCAAAGCTTAAGGAACACTTAGATTTTATAATTAATTCCTTTGGTGCAGTAACTATAGATCCGTCCCCTTCTCCCCCAGTGGGCAGTCTGACAAGCGTTGCCCAGGTGAGATGGGGTTTCCAGAAGGTGCCCTAAATTCTGCTGGGCCAACAATGAAGTCTCTCACCTGACATCTGGTGTGAGAACAATCTAGAACACGTTCTCACAACCTCCCAGAAGCTGAATATCAAGTTTATCCAGACTTGGATCGCAATGATCACTGTACACAGCTTTTAATTAATCAACAAATTAATCAACAATATGCAGATAGGTAAGATAATTATTTGGCATATCTATCCCCCTCTTTCTTTATGTAGTCTGTTTTATGTCTAGGCAAAGTGGGTGGCCACAGGCCAGGTGAGATTTAAGCATACGGGGCAAGACAGGACACTGTCTCAACTATAAACTCTCCCTCTTGGTGGGGCACAGACATAATCTACTACATCCAAGGATGTAACTATTCCTTTACCTGTAATAAAGCCAGAAGTTTTTCACCCTACAAAGAATGTATTTACATTTTATCTTTCAATATGCTCTCCTAAAAACATTTTTACCAAGAGGGCACATAAAGACAAAACAGAACGACCAGGCTAGTCCACAGGCCGGCAGTGAGCTTGCAAATATGGAAGTCACACAATTTTTCAAGAGAAGGTATAGACTTCTTAAAAAATAAAAACAAGTGCCATTTCCTGATGGAACTTGGCTTTTATTCTAAGCTGACATCTGGACTAATTTGCCAATGAAGGCTTTACATGTTAAACCTTGAAAGGGAGAAATAGACTAAATAAATTGTATCTTAGGTTCGACCTGATATCCTTATTTTAATCTCCACACAGACCTTCACTTAAGGTTAAATTATGCTATGGTCTTCTTTGATCTTTCTACATCAGTTGGATGGCGAGTCAGTTCTCAGTGTTTACTTTGTGGTATCATGATAATAAAAATATTGTAGCAGTTTTGTTTTATTATTCAGACTTTCTCAAAGAAGTCCTAATGTGAACTCAGTAATTAAAAACACCAAAGTGTTTTATCAGTTGTTAACATATCAATCACAAGAAAGTCTACCTCTAAGAGAATCACCTCTCTACAAGTGAATAAAACATCAATCCATGGTGGAATAGTTTTTTTAAATTGGCATGTTAAATCTATATAACAATCAAAAATATAATATCACATTTCTACATGGTGTTCACTGGATATAATTCTTTTCTACAGCTCCTGATAAGTTCTTGTTGCAACTCATACTCACTGCCTTTCTTTTATTTTTCCCTATTGCCAAAACATATGCTATTGACCGTATAAGGCAAAATGGCCCTGTGCGTAGATACCACATGGCAATCGCTTGCTTTTCAATTAAAGCCAGATCTCTTGACATCTTTATGCATCTGAGCCCCAGCCACATGAGGGTGACTCTGTCAGCACCACCACCCCCCCACTCTTGATCAGTGTAAGCACATCTATTCTTAGACTATGAAATATGTGCCTTAGGTGTCAAGGGAAGAATTGCTGGCTTGTCACAGCTGCAGCCTGGTGGGGAGTGCTTTGTGCGGCCTGTGAGCAGAACTTTCCTACCCTCCTTCCCAGCTGTGCGTGTGAGAGGGAGAAGCTGTACCGGGGCTCATCAGTCCTCTTTGTGCTCTCACACTAAACTGGGAGGGCTCAAAAGAGGCAGGCTGGGCTGAGAGGTGCAGAGGCCAGTTTGTTCCCACTGAACAAAAGAATAGCATAGAAAAGAGACCAAACAATTGTTCCTCTGAGGTTGCCTAGAAAGAAGACAGAGGCCACTAAATGAATGAATCACTCTTTAGAAGCTTCTGTACCAGGCTGATAACTATATTTGAGTTAAAACTGAATAACTTTAGGGGACAAACAATCTGAAAAATGTTAGGTAGAAGCTATCAGGGGAAAAAACCTTAAAATAGCAGTTCATTTTTATTTCGCTGGTGATTAATTTGGAATACAGTCATTTGATGACCTCCAGGGTTGTTTAAATGGTGAAAAGATATTTTTCCAGTATTTTCAAATCAACAAAAAATGGGTTTTGTATTTCTACACTAGATTGTGGTTTCATTTAAATGTTTTGACTAAAAAAATATTTTTTATTGAAGTCCATGGCTGCCAGAATCAATCAGAAGTAATAAAAGAATAGATGTGAAATAAGGCATGAGAATTTTCATTTGGGTTAAAAGTAAAAGACTAAGCTGAATTCTTAGCTGCAGAACCGCTGCTAACATATTCTGTGGCATCTGAAGCCTATGAATTGCAGTGCTACTCATCCTCACTCAGGCTTCCAGCACCTCTTAGAGATCATCATGAAAAGCCCAAGTCTCCTGTTTCTAGTGACTTCGAGGATATGGCCATTATTCATTTTGTCCATTAAAGAGTCTAAAATACAGTTTCTGCAAAATCAAAAAAGGTAAAAATGCCTTCTGATTTTTCTTACCTTTTTCCTACAGTTTATGTTTGGGTAAACATTTCAAAAGAATATACAAACCATTTTACCCACCACTAGTACAGAGGAATCCAAATATAACACAGATTAATGTATTGATAATAAAAGTGTCCTTAGATTTAGACCACAGTCTTTGAAAAAGAATTATTCTAACTCAGTTAGTTGATTGAGTTTGCCCTGGTAGCTAAAAGCTAAGTTTATTTTTGTTGGAATATACACGACTTTTAGAAATAGAAAGTTTCATTTGCTTTTATTATTAGATGGAATAACATATTTTAGGTTCACACTGTTCATTTGACCCTTTTGTCTTCCCTGCAGAGCAAAATTTTTTCCAAATACCCTGCACCTGTTTTCACGACCATGACATAGTCAGAAAATTTTCTTCTGCTTAACATTAGTTGCTAAGCAGAATACGTTTCAGTATGCCAGCTGTAAAATTGTCAATCAAGTAAACATCACATGTGTTTGGCAATCTGATAGCACCTTAAATTAACAGCAGTTCTGTGATATCTGGCAATCAATGCTAGGATATTTAACCTGAACAGAGTCATGCTTTTTACTGTGTGAAATCGGAGATGTGATGAAAAAAGTCTGAAATCTCAATATTTCCCACTGTTTCATTGGGCGTTTTTTTGACTCTCTTAATCTCTTTATTGGAAACACTCTGTCATGACGGGCCATGTTCACAAAAGTAGAAAAGGTTTTATCAACAGCAGCGAAGGGTTCCTCTCAAGTATCACTTCATTTTACATAAGAAAATGTGAGGTCCAACTCAAGACTCTTAAAATTATTTGGTGACTTTTGTCATTAAATGGGTTGATTTAATTTATTTATTCTTGACAAATGTAAGGCAACATGCACAGTATGCATGCCATTTGTAAACTCTTGTTTTAAGGGCTGCTTGGTAAAGTGTGGGAGGTGGAGATGTCTCAGAGATCATTCATCCTCATAGCCAGAATGGGGGTACATGGAAAGTTCTTGTGTGAGAGTGTTTCTTTGAACACTTATTTTGAACGTGCCTTAAGCAATTTCTGTGCGATAAAACACAAAGTGGGCTATAGGAAGCTGTTCCTCTTACGTTGAATCTAAAGAGATACCAATATAGGGGTTATACATTGAAGCAATACTTATAATAGGGGAGTTTGGTGCTGTGTTTGTTTTTGCCTCTACACTTACCGATGGATTTCATGTGACCGTGATAAAGAAACAGTCTATGATAGCTAAACAAAGAGGTAGTCATTTCAGTTTATGTTTGAACTTCCACTTTTCTGTACAAATCAAACAAAGTGGTATCCAGCTGCTTACTTACTCCAACCATAAAACACTGTTTTATCATATACTTCTGTGTGTATCTATAAATATATTATATAAACCACTGTAATGTGAGAAAGTTAAGGTTTCAATTGCATCAGAATCAGGAAATACAGGGTTAGGATTGCCAAAGCAGTTTAAACTTAGACACCCCCCCTCCTCATTATCAGCAATATAATAGTGCCTTTCATTTCACGAATTTATAGTTTGTTACCGTTTGTGTTATAGTATGAGCATCTGGTTATGGGTGACAGACAAGATGGCAAGCCTGAGGAGAACCATTCTTCCTTAGGATTGTAGTACATTTTAATTCATCATGTTACACTCACAATCCCCAAATAAGACAAGCCTGAGAGAGCTGTGAGGGTCTTTCCATGAAAGACCTACCCCAGTACCCACAGCATATCATGTGGAACACAACCTCTAGTTTAACCAAATCATTGGACTCAGAGAGACAAAGCCCTATGAATAGTAATGAGTCTTTTTTTAGTGACATTTATGGGATTATATTTAATCACATAATAAAGCACTCAAAGAAAAAACTTGGAAAATATAAAAAAGCATGAAAAGAAAAATAATGTTTTACATTTTGCTGAATGCCCTTCCTACCCTTATGGATGCTTCTATATTTCTATTTTACAAAATGGACATGCTATTCAAACAGTTTGTAGGCCACTTCTTTCAGTTGTTAATATTTTATGATCATTTTTTCACCACAACAAATATTTTTTTACAACATGATTAAGGCTACATGTTTCATTGTATGGATGTAAAATCATTTGCTTAACTACCATCCTATTTTCGGACTTTTTAAAAAAAATGTACTATTATAAATAAGGCTACATTGTACCAAATTCAATTTTTTTTAGAATAATTTTTTAGAAGTAGACTTTTGTGTCTGGGACAAGAAAATTTTTACAGTTTTTTATAGCTATTGTCGTACTGTCTGTCAGAAAGTCTATCCTGTACCCATTTATAGTCCCAGCACAATATTCCTTTAAGTGGAACTGTTTATGGAAATGTGTATGCTCATATTTTACTGAGAAACTTTTTCAATAAACTGAATAGTTGTATCTAGTCTCATATTATAAATATAAACAATAAAAATGATGAAAAAAACATCTTGACATAGCCTTTTATTCTTATACCAAATGAGGGCAAACTGTTAAAGTTACAGTTTAAGAACACATTTATTTCCTCCACATTGATGTGATTTTACTTTCCACCTTAATGTCCTGATTCTTATGCACCGACAAAAAGCCCTTTTGAACTCGTAAATGTTTCGTTGCTGCTGTAAGTATCATTTCTCATTTTCTACACTGAAGGCAACATGTGAAGATCTCTTCCTTCCTCGAACTACCTAAGCCAGTAGAATTGAGGCAAAAGTCTGCAATTTGGCAAAACTATCCAATGCTCAGTTGGCACATGGTTGTACACATGCAGATGTGAAGCAGGCAGGTGAGTTTTGGCTTTGGCAGTGGAGGGTGCCTTCTCCACCCCACATGTTAAGTGATGTTGGTGTGAGGTGGCCTCACCTCACCTAGTCTTAATGATGGCCCCCTTCTTTCTCTCTCTCTCTCTCTCTCTCTCTCTCTCTCCCCTTCTCTCTCTCTCTGCCTCCTTCACTTCCTTTCTCCTTCTCTCTGTCTCTTTTATGAGGAAAGAGTCAAAAAAAAGAAAGGAGTGCAATCAATGAGAAAACACTCCAGGAAAGGTGGATGACAAGCAACTGCTGCCTGGTGCTCAAAAATGCACAGAGCAGGCCCAGCCCTGTTTTGTTGCGAGCACAGATGGATCACAGCCTTTGGCATAATCACTTTGGGATAATGTTTCTTTTTTTAAACCTTTGAATTTCTGAGAAGTGAACAGATAGGGAAGGAAATTTGGTCATATAGTGGTGCAGGGAGGCTAAGGGCATGTGTTCACCAACACGTGCATGCCTCTTAAACCTATCAAACATGAAATAAAATGATAGGTAGCTAAAAGGTCAAAAATATAGAACATAGAAAAAAAGTGCAATATCTGAGACATTTTTATGACCATGAGCTCATTATCCCATTGAAGGTACATACTGTCTTTGCTTCATCTCTTTGGTAGAGAGTACCTAAGACACACAGATTTATAAAACCTAAATCTTTTGATTTTTAAACCAATGATCCATAATCTGTTTGAGTGCCTGCATTGGATCCCTATACATTTCTTTCTGAAAAAGAGTATTTAATTTCCCTTTGTCTTACATTTCAGCCAAGTTCCCACATCCTTCCCTTTTTATTAACTGTGGTTGGATTCCAACCTATTCACCCTGGTAAAGGAGGCAGATTTTTCAAGCTTGTAGCAACTGTTTATCTAATTATATTTTAATCGGGTGCACTCTGTTGTTGGTTTTTGTTTTTGCTGCAGCAGCATTTTAACCCTTAAAATCAGTTGGTCTTAAGTTGGCATGCTGTTGTTATTTGTGAACTCCAAAGGCCTATGCTTGCGCACACACACACACACACACCCGTACTCACACACACACATGTATGCACACACTCTATACACAAAACCACGGGAAAGCTAAAGAGAACTCCTTTTGAAAGGAAAGGCTGTGTTTGGGCAGGGAATATCCTGACTCAAGAAAGCCAAAACAATCAAAAGCCAGCAGTTTTCTCAGGCTCCATTTCTCTTCATGAAAATTCAGTCTCAGGAAAGCGCACGCATGCACACACACACATACACTCACCCCTGCACCTGGGAATCCTAGGCTCCATAGCCTGAAGCATCATTCCCCAGTATATGAAATGAAAAGTGCTCCTTCCCATAAGAAGCCAGCACATGCACACCCTGTGTTTCAGTTTTGTTGTTTTGGTGGTGGTGGTGGTGGGTTTCTGTTGGACCCCAGGTGCAGAAAGTCAAGTTAATCATATTCAAGTCAAAGCTCTCAATCACCAGTGATCTGGACAATGTCCCTCGAATTTATGTATTTATTCCCTTCCCGCCCCACTTTCTCTCCCCCATGTACATAGCCATTCTAGTGTGTTTAATACACATCTCTGATCTGTAAGGGAGCTCTAGAAGACATTTGATAAGTTTGTGCTACCCTTCTGTTAAATTTCAAAAGAACCAAAACATCTATTTCTTTTAGCTTTTAAACGTTTCAAAGCGCATCTTGTGCTCCCACCTTTACAAAAAAAGCCTCTTCCCCCAACACTATCACTGTTAGAAATGAATTAATCCTGCCAGGTGACTTCTCTGTCCAGTCCTGGCCTGCCTGCTACTCTCCCAGAAGGAATCCTGCAGTTCTTCGCTCCTTCGCTCTTATTTCTCTTTCAGTTCTCGCATCTTCCAGGACTTTACCGAAATACAATGAAAATTACACAAATTATTTGCAAGAATACTAACGCATGGATGGAGCCAGAAAGTTTCAGTTTTCTTAATAAACCATATTCGTCATGACTTTTTTGTTTGCATGTCCTTCCACATCCATCCCCTACCAGGTGTGGTTTGTAGAAAGCACACAGACTAAAGCTTATGTGTCATCTGTGCTGGGTGCTTGGGGAAACAGAAAAAAATGCATGCTCTTGAATTCTTCCATTCTGTATTAAGATTTAGGAAAAAAACTTATTAGAGAACAATTAAAGCAGTATTTAATTAAGAGCCAGATTTCCTAGAACTAAATTTTTTTTGAAAGTTAGCAAAATCTTTGGGGTTGTTGTGATCAGATCAGTCTTCACTATTGACCTCTCCCCTCTTCTCCACTAATCCATTATTAACCCCAATTTATAGATGAGGAAACAGATTTAACAGAGATACTGACCCGTAGCCATACAAGTTGTCAGACTGGAATCTAGATTTTTTTAAATCCAAAGTCCATGCACTTAAGTGGGCTCTCCAAGAGTTTACTACTATTGTCAAAATTCGGTTTGACATTATAGGTACACCTACATGATTCTGTAGTCCTTGTGTATGCAATACTCTCGGCCCGTCCTGTGTGCCAGGTGCTGTGCTGGGCACTGGAGGTGGAGGGATTAGATAGCATAGAGTCTTCTCTAGTGAGCTAAAGCTCTGAGCAAAGCAAGCAGGGCGCTTCCCTGTCCAAACCCAGACGTTCTTATTCAGATGAAGTCTAGTAAATTGCACATCAAGGGCATTCTTAAAGGGGAAAAATATAATAAGGAAACCTAAAGAACAATGAACACAAAATTGAACCCTCTTTTGGTTTATCGCAGCTCTCACTGCTTTTTCTGCAGAATGAGTCTCCCATTCCTGACTGCAGACTCACCCCTGATTGGTATCTCACATATTGGACTCAATCTCATAACTTTAGATCAAACATGATGTACTAGTACACATTTGTTATCATGATTACCCAAAATGATTATTTGGATTTTAGCATCCAGTTCCTAATTTTATAGACATAGAAACATGATATTAGAATCTGTTTCTGATTAAAAGAGAAAGACTTTCTAAGATGCATGTAACGATCTATTTGTTCCACTCTTGGAAAAGCTATTCATTGAAGTCCATAAAGAAACAATGGATTAAAATCAGGAAAGCGCCATTTTGAAGTCATTCCCTAGAATTTTGTAGTAGTAGGTACTCTAGAACTTATTGCCATAGTCTGTATTCTTAGCCTGTCTGATGCCACCAACCAGATCATCCAGTGTTGTAAGCAGCATCCTAACAAAATAGACATGATATAGAAACAAATACTGGTCAAGAGGCTCACACGGGTCACCTCCAGGTCACTCATCCGCATGAGCAACATTTTATGATTTGGTTCAGTGCTGCCCTGAGGTACACATTAACTTTAACTGAAGCGAATTGCTGAAGATTTCCTCAGGAATGAGTCCAAGCAATTTCCCTTCTTTTTTCATTTGTAATGTGTTGACATTAATTAGTACCTAATTCCTGGAGTGTGTTCAGGCTTCAGTGATAGACAGAAAGGAATGATTTCTGAGCAGATTAGGCACACAGCCTCCTGGCACGGTTCCAGAGATGGAGGTACAGCCTGGCTGCTCTCAGGAGTGAGTCCTCATCAGGCGGGTTCACATTCCTCATTAGGACCCAAAGATCTTAAAAAGAGAACAGGAAATGGTTCTACTTAACAGTAGTAATCATTTTTCCTTAAGAAATTCATGATACTCTGGGTTATTGTCTAAGATCTATGAAGAGAAAAAAGGTAGAGTCACTTAACGACCACGCATGGTGACTGAGCAAGGCAGTGTCAAAGCAGGGCTGATTCCAGGACCCTCTGGCTTTATGTTATTTAAATTTGTATATTTCTTCACGCATCCCTGATCCCACATCTGCACAAGCAGCTTCTAGGTTTCAGTGAAAATGAGCATTCTGAAGGATAGCCTCATAACATGTCTTGGGCCATATTTAGAATTAAAGTATAGGAGAACCTGAAAGAGTAATATGGGATATTTCATGTATATTACATCTTCATCTAATAACGGAAGTTTCCTAGGTCAGAGAGCTGTGATATTCCTGTGCCATTACCGACTTTCACTGGAAAATATTATTAAAGGCTGCTGTTTGCCATCATCCTGGTATGTTAGGATCTTCATTTAAAAAACATATTTGATTACTAGAAAGATGGAGATAGAGAATGAACAAATTAATAAATAGCAAACATCAGGGAAGACAACAAAACTGTCCTTTTTCTTTTTTTTTTTTTGCTGAGGAAGATTCGCCCTGAGCTAACATCTGTTACCAATCTTCCTCTACTTTGTTATATGTGAGCCACCACCACAGCATGGCCACTGACAGACAAGTGGTGTAGGTCCACACTTGGGAACTGGGCCTGGGCCGCCGAAGCGGAGCTTGCCAAACTTAACCACGAGGACACCGGAGCTGGCCCCAAAACTGTCCTTTTGAAAAACAAGTGTGAATACTATACAGATCTTAATAAATGACACAGCAGTGAGCAGCCTGGAGTAGTAGAAATACACACCCTCATAAATAGAACTTGGGGGAAACAAGGAAAAACTGACTGAGATTTATAATCTGTCTCCGTCTGTGAAAATTAAAAATGCAAGCACACAAATCAACAACACATATTTCACAATACCACATACAAAGATACATAACAAAGATATTAGGTTATTTTTTGGAGGAAAGAAGGAAATAGGCATGGAAAATGGGGAGGAAACAGGATAAAGAAATTAGAAGAGCTTTCCCAGGACCAGTAATTATAATGAGCTGTGAACCGAGGAATATGATTAGCTCAACTTTGCACCTGAATTAAAAAAAAAAATTAAGTTCCAAGCAGGGTAGACAGCTTAGAACATTTGGCTCCCAATTTTAATCTCATTCTGTGCTTTATGATGATACTGTGAGGCCTATTAACCAGCAAAACACGATCTCCTGGCTCTGTGTGCTCATGACTATTACTGTTCATGGTATATTCTAAAAAGGCAAAGCCATTTGATTGTAAGAACACTACAGAGAAATCTACAGGAGAGGAGAGCAGGACTCTGCTGCACACATTGCCTTCTCAGATGTGATCCAGGAAAAGCACAAACTTTCATGCACTAACAAAAGGAAGCAAGTCTTTGAGAACATGTGATATTCTTGCATACTTTGAGCCCTTTTAGTTTGTTACCATCTATTAGAGAAGTATTAGCTAAATTCGATCCACATTCAGGCAAAGGCAAAGTTACCTATTCATTTCCCAGCCAAGATACCTGGATTCACTGGTCAGAATACAAATATTAAAGAAACCCACTGCTACTTTCAGCAAGACTATAACTGAACAAGTATTCTCTTGTTATCTTCCCTTTAGCCCATGCTCCGTGAGGGCCCACATTCATACAGAGCCTCTGAGAATAGTTTAACAGTATGAATAACACGCCCAGAGGAGGAGGAAATAGTGATACTATTAAAGCAAGACTTCATAGCGGTTGTGAAAATAGAATCTCCTACAAATTAATTTTTAAAACAACTAATGGATATTTTAAGCACCAACTTTTTATTGTGGTTTTGTTTTTGTTTTTTTGCATGCTTTGCATGAAAGTTTTAATACTTTAGAAGCCTTCAGATTTTATGAATCAAAACATAATGCTTGTGAATACATACCCATGGAGACCTCCAGCCTAAAGATCTCTTTCAGAGAAAAGCCTGAATATTGAAAATTTAGCAGTCCTGGTTTTTAAATAGTTGAGTTTTTCAAGGGGATGGGTAATCTATCATAATGGAACATTAACTTCATTTAAAAAGCATACATTTATGGTTCTCTTTTTATGACACCATTATGATCTTTACTCCTAGTATTGTTATTCTGTGATCAGAGTGTGAAAATACTGCAGAGATAAGTGACGAAGAGTTTAGTTGCCCGTTAGTTGGGGTTTTAGAGTTATTTGCCATTAGATTTTTAATGCAACATAAAAAGGAGGCTATTATCTGTCATTGTCAAAGAAATGTAGGCTGTAGTTCACACAGTTAAAGTAACTTCTAATTACATGAGATTGAATTTGCTTTCTCCATAGTCCATTTCAAGTAGAATGAGGCAAAGAATTAATCTATTTCTTCTTTTTTAATATCCTTAGACTTGTGCCTTCTCCCTAAACAAGATATATGACATGGCTGCGAGGCTGTATGAGTCAACCTAGCGACCTGTAGAAAGTGAAAGAAAGCCCCAGCATTACCTCCTCTCAGAAGCTGGAATTTACTTTAGGATGAGTGGATGAAACTCTGGGCCTTTCTCTTCCTCCTAATGCAATTTAGCATATACAAATTCTTTTCATTTAAATTATTGATTTGTTCCTTTAAATCCTTATTCAAAAGGGAACTCGAATTGTACAGTCAATCAAAAAATATTTATTAAGCACTTACAATAGACTAACAATTGTTCTACTTGTTAGCGTGTTTTCCAAAGTGTGGTCTCCATACCACATGTACCTGAGTTACTAGAAGTAATGCAGATAAATTGATAATGACTCCCGAGCCCAGACCAATAAATTAGAATCTTGGAGAGTAGAACCCAGGAATTGGAATTGTTAAAAGTATTCCAAATTATTATGAAAACACCATTAAAAAAATTTAGTTTCTGCCATCAGGGCCTAAAAAAAGATGGGAATGCAGATAGGAAACAGCAGATCCAGACTTATAGTCAAAAAATCTGAGCAATGACTTGTGTCACTTTTGGGATAAACCATTTAATTGACAATGCTCTACTATCTATTCTTATCTTCTTTTGACATGGCAAACCCTAAAAGCTTATGTTGAGTTGCTGGTATCATAAAATGTTAGCATCTCTACAATGAGTAAAATGTTCTTGCCAATCCTCACTGGACATAAAGCACGAACAAAAAATACACCTTTGCTGTTTTAAGCCACTGAGATTTGGGGGACTGTTTGTTACTGGAGAAAGTCAGCTTATTCTGACTGATGCAGACACGTCTTCCATCTTTTTCCCTATAGGGAGGGTTGTTACCACACCTCTTTACTTCAAAAACAGGCAAAAGTGAAAGAGGAAATCCAGAACAATCAGGCATTCTAAGGACAGAAAAACTTCTAAAGAACAATATTATAAATCATAACACTTATTGATGCTTTCCATATGTCAGACACTGATCTAAGAGTTTTCCATGTGAAGATCTACAGATAGAGCTTGCCAAACAGAGGCAACAGCAAGAGCAAAGACCCTAAGATCATAATGAGCTTGGCATGTTTGTGGAACACAAAAAAAGGCCAATGTAACTAAAGAATATTGGAGGGTAGGGGAGAGTGGTGAAGGATGAGGGATAAGAGATGAGATCAGAGAATTTGTTAGGGGTCAGATTACTTAGGCCTTGTGAGCCATGGGAAATACTTTAGATTTTACTCTTGGTGCAATGGAAGCCACTGGAAATTTTTAAGCAAGAAACTATATGATATGACTTGCATTTCCAAAGATTGCCCTAACTACCTGGAGGACAATGGAGTGGAGCCCAAGTCATTGAACACAGAAAGAAAAAATGAATTTCCCATTGAATACCATTGTGCTTTTTTTACAGTCTTATTTCTTAATAATAGCAGTAAGATTGAAAACTAACTCTCAAAATTTAGGAGATTAAGGAAACAATATTTTATTTCTGCAGTGGATTGCTTACATCTATTTAAAAGGATCATGTAGAAGATTATTAAAATGATGTGAAAGATTTTAGGAATATCTCACTAAGTAGGAAAAGCAGGTGACAAAACATTGTGCAATGTGATTCCATTTTTGTAAAATGCACATATATATGTATGTATGCATACATATGCACGTGTCTATGTATACATGTACATAAATAATCATAATGAAGGATATAATCAAAATGTTAAGGGTAGTTATCTTTGGGTGGAAGGATAATAAGAAATTTTTTTCCTGTTCTCTGTGTTTTCTGATTTGTCTACAACGGGTGTGTAACATTTTTGTAGAAAGCCTAGTTCCAAAAAATTCTGCTCTCTTACCTTTACATTTACTTAATATTCTAGTCATAAAAATGAGCCGTGAATCAGGCATTAAATTATGTTTTTTAACTCTCTCAACCTTTTCCACTTGCTTTCCTTTCCATCACAGACTCTGAACATTTCTTAATGAGTCAGGCAGTCTTGATGCGCTGACTCTAAAACAATATATTTTTAGAAAGATCAACTTTTCCAATATCAGAGCAGAGGCACACAAGAGTTTAGAAGCACTCAAGGAGTCTCAAAATTCAAAAGCTCAGATTTCCTTGCCTCTGACTTTTAACGTGCCCAGTCCCAGGCAATGCTGCACTCAGGCATTGCTGATGGATTGAAGAAACCATCTGTGCAGTGTAGATGACATTGCCTGTGTCTGATTAGTTGAAAATTATTGACAAAAATCCATGTGGTTGATTAAATCAGAAAAATGGTAACTAAGGCACAGATGTTTACAGTCTTCCTGCACAATCATATAAACATAATCTGTCAGGAAAACAATGCCTGCTGGATTGTCTCTCACATTCACACACTTAATAATTTTTTAGAAACTATTTATTGAGCATTTAATACGCACCAAGTCCAACGCTTAACGATTAAATTCATTTGCTCATTTAATCCTCACAAGAACCCTATCAACGGGATACTATGATTTTCACTTTATAGATTTTATAGGAAATTGCAGCTCAGAGACTCATCCAGGGTCAGACACGAAGCCCATAATAATAACCACTTAACGAACAAGAATGCATGGTTATATTTCAGGCTCATACATCTACTTATTTAGAACAATACTTGGTTAAAAAAAAAAAAAACTTTCATCTGCAAACAACCAACAAAACGTGACATGATAACTAGTTGTAAAACAAAAAGGTGACCGTGTGTGAAAATGTAGTCTAGAAAACCTCACATAAGGGTATTTATTTCATTAACTTCTTACATAATTGCCAAATGCTTACCAGAAGGACACAGATTTTATTTAAAGCATGAAATTGTGGCACTGTTTTTAAAAGCAGTTTTGGATAAAATTTGACAAAATAATGAGAAACACTAAGTGGGAATTAAAATAACTTTTTAGTGTTACTAAATAAGGAAAATTGTTTTGATGAGCCAAAAATACTATTAACTAGAAATCATATGAGAACAGCAAAATTAACAAACCGCATTTCTCTTGGACAATTGTGTATTTCCCACCTCAAATAGACAAAATTCTATCATGGTTGATGATTCTTACTGAAGACATTACTCCTAAACTTCCATAACTGTCATTCTTGCTCTGATTGTTGGTTCTTGCTGCAGAAGCTCAAAGCCATTTTTTTTCCACCTTGGCCTTCCATCTCTGACCTTTCAAGTCTTCCTGAAATCAAATTGCCAAATCCTGTTTTCTCTTTGCAGAGCATCTCCTAATCCTCCTAATGTAATTTAGACTGACAGGGTTGAGCTACAATTTTCAATAATATATCTGCAGATGAAAAGAGGGATGGCCAAGGGGCACTCCAAGCAAGCTTCCAATTGGACGAACCAGACTAGAGGGGGCCCATCCCCATCCCTGGATGTTGGTGCCACAATTGCTACCCATTAGCAGCTAAAACTTGTTCCTGGCCTCCAGGGCTGGGTGCTCAGGCTTCTAACTATATGGAGGCAGATTACTTTTATCAATAATAATAGCTGGTATTTATAGGTTGCTTATTACATGCCAGGCACCTTGCCAAGTGATTTTATATGACTTTATTGGACTTAACTTATTAAATTATATATCTATATGCTTTCTGCATCTGGGGAGATTAGTGGGCTTATTCAGTAGCCTAAATGGTGAATAAGAACAAAAATGGTCCTTTGTTCTCATTTCTCCCTAGTTCTGTCACCAATAAGCTTTTATTGAACACGTAGTACGTGTTAGGTATTGCACTAAGTATAGATCTCACCTTTGTGGAGTAACAATTTCTTGGGAGCAGAAACCTACAAATAAATACTGTAATGTAAATATATTAAGAAATATGTATGATTCATATACTATAAAATTCACCTTTTTAAGTTGTACAACTTAGTGAATTTTTAGTATATTCACAATGTGCAACCATCTAATTCTAGAATATTTTCATCACCCCCAAAAAGAAATCCTGTACCCATTAGCAGTCATTCCTCATGCCCCTGCCCCCCAGCCCCCCAGCCCCTGGAAACCATTAATCTACTTTCTGTCTCTATGGATTTGCTTATTCTGGACATTTCAAATAAACAGAATCATTAAAAAAAAAAAAGAAATATGTAGAAAGTAATCACATTTAAGGAATGGGGGCTATTTTAATCTGCCTAAGTAAATTAGTTAAAAGAATCTTCTACCTTCTCTAGTCTACTTAATTACTAGAGTTCTGTAATGAGGTGGCCTGGAGAAGAATTTCTGTCATCTTGAGTCCCTTTGCTACAGAGCCATGTAGAAAGATCCAAATCACATATAGGTGTTAATCATTCTCACATTCAGTCTAGTATTTGACGTGCGGCTCCCAGGCTCTTTCTCTGTCCAAAGTCAGCTGCCATTCACACAGATAAATATGTTTTTGAAGAAAGTTTATGAATATGTATAAACGATCACATATGTATGATACATCAAGCAGAACATTGTATATGTGTTATGACCCCATGTTGGACCAAAAAAAAAAAAAACACTAGATAAACATATATGAAAAGAAAAATAGAAGGAAATGTGATACGACATTAGAATAATTGGAGATTTTATTTTCCTCTATATATTGTGCAATTCTACATTGTGCAATTCTATAAATATAACCATTTAGGAGTTTTATAATCAAAAAAGTAAATATTTGATACAAATTAAAATTAAAAGAAGAATGATTGTAAAAAGTCTGCTTGGTATAATTTAATCTCTAATTATTATTTTATTGAGTTTAGCAATGTACCAGCTTATGAGGTTAAGCAGTACGGTTATATTATTTTCAAGTACTTTCTTTTTGTTGAAAATCCAAAAGAAAACAAAGAGGTACAGGTTTTGTTTAAGTAGAAGTGCCTAAATCTCAACAGATCTTATTCAATGTCTTGTCATCAGACTTGAGATCACACAAAAATGGCCTCTTACTAACTACCTATTAGAGAGAAAAGGAGAAAGGTGACTGACTGCTCAGATTGATAGTTTCACACATTTCCCTTATGAAGACTGTCATTCTCTTCAAGGTCTTTCTTCTTCTCAACTACTTGAAGAAGAATTTAGAATCTTTTCCCCACACACACACGTACCATAAGAATTCATATTTTTGAAAACACATTTAAAATATAAAAACTACTCGAGCTGGTGATGGGAACAGAGAGCAACTTCAAATGGTCACATGAGATCTTTTTGGAGTGATAGAAGTGTTCTAGAACTCAACTGTGGTGATGGTTGCTCAACTCTGTAAACTTACTAAACGTCATTGAACTATGCACTTAAAACAAGTAAATTTGATATCTCAATAAAGCTTACAAAATAAAAAGCGTAATTGCATTGGATATAGGAAAGAATTACCATAGCCTAAGAAAATGTTAGAGGAATTCTGAAAGCTATTAAGGAATCAAGATTGTATTGAAAGAGACATCAGACCAGCAGGCCCAGCTACATTATTTGGAAGGCCTAGTGCAAAATGGAAATCCAGCACCATTGTTCAAAAATTGTTAAGGATTTCAAGATGACAACAGATGAGCATTAAACCAAGTACAGGGCTCTTCTGAGTGCTAGGCCCAGTGGGACTGCACAGGTCGCATGCCCCTGAAACCAGCCATCAAGATTGGAGAAATCTTAGTCTGAAATATGAAAAGGTGAAGAATTCTACAAAGTTTGAGAGATGCTCCAGACAAAGAGTAAATAGATCCAAAGAGTGGATAGGACTTGGTGGCGATCATGAGGGGAACTGGGGAAGACACATGTAGCAACACAGCTGGTTCCACTTCTGCTTGTGCTGAACAATAGTTGAGAGTTAAGAGCAGCATTTACTTCTGTTCTAAAGCAATGAGTGCAGAAAACAGGGTTTCAGAGGTAGAGGAATGTTCCGGGTCCAGGTCGGTAGTATTTCCCAAGAACAGGAGGAACCCACATACTGAAAAGACACACGCTTGCCCTCCCCACCCCAGTGGCACAAAATAACCCTCCCTCACAACAACTGAAGGAAGTTGCTCTAATCAGAACCTTCATTCACAAATGGGAAAACAAGAAGTTCAAACACCAATGTGAAAGGAACTCACAAGCAATAATCATAACATTTGGAAAAAAAGGCACAGTGAAAGGAAGAAACTCTGCAAACAGAGGAAGGAAAATCCAAGAGAAAATAGAAGCCATTTTTTAAATTAGTATAATTAACATTTGCAAATAAACATAAGGAAAGATCCCATCTAAAAATATAAACAAAATAGGTGCTTATGGAATAAAAACATCTACAGATTTTGGGTTTTTTAAACATCGACAATGGCTTAACTTTTCAGTCTATTAAGAGAATGTTTTGAATGTTTTTAGTTTTAGTGTGTTTTAGTTTATCAATCTTTCCTTTTATGGTTAGTGATTTTTCCATCATGTTTAAGAAATCTTTGATTATCCTAAGGTCGTAAAGATACTCCTATACGTTATCTTGCAGATGCCTAGCTTTTCCACCTTTCACATTTATAATTACAATCCACAGGGGAATTGCTTTGTGTGTTGAGTAGGGTGGGGAGGAGGGGAAGTTGTCAAGTTCCTGTCCTCTCCCAACACAAATACTGGATATACTCAGCATCATTAATTGAAAGGACTGTTCTTTTCCCATTGCTCTTCAGTGCCACCTGTGTCACATATCATCCATATATGAGTCTGTTTCTGGGTTTTCTATTTATTTCCTTGGGCTTTTGGACAACATCAATATCTTAATTTTTCTAACTTCATATTAAGCCTTAATATTCAGTAGAGTATCTCTCTCAACTTTTTTCTTAAAGATTGCCTTGGCTATTTTTGGCCCTCTGAATCTCCATATAAACTTTAAAATCAACTTTTTAATTTCCACAAAGCAAAAATGCTGAGATTTTGAGTGGAAATGCGTTGAATCTATAGATTAATTTGGGGAAAATTAACATCTTTAAAATGTTGAATCTTTTCATCAGTGAATATGTACATCTCTCCATTTATTTAAACCTTCTATAATTACCTCGATAATGTTTTATAGTTTTCTTTCTTGAGGATTTGCCTAAGTACATGACACTTTTTGATACTATTTATAAATGGCATTTTAAAATCTTTTTTTAATATTAAAATTTTATAGTCCTTGTTATTGATATATAGAGATAAAATTAATTTTTTATATTGACCATATCTATAGTCTCTTGGGGTTTTCTACATACAGAGATATATCATCTGCAAATAATGACAATTTTATTTATTCTTTTCCAATCATACTTTTTTTTCTTTAACTTCATTGCTCTGGCTAGAACTACAGTATAATGGTGAATAAAAGTGATGAGTGCAAGAATTCTTGCCTCATTTCTGATCCCAAACATTTCATAGAGTATGCCTGAGTCACCATTAGTAAATTATATTATATAGTTTTCCAAAGTAGTTTTATGATTTTACACTTCCAATAGCAGTGCAATAGTTCCAGTGGGAATATTAAGCATCTCTATGTATCCAGACTTCTAATAGTCTATTTTAATAGTCTCTCCATTCTCCCTTCCATTTCAAAATTCAACCATTGGAAGAGAAAACAAAACCATTATGGAGATTTGCTTCTGAGAATGAAGTGAGAATGGAGAGGTTTAAAGAGAGGGATGGGGTTGGGCAGAAAGAGAGATTCAGCAGGAGGTATTGGGTTACTCCACATTCTTCTGTATCATTAAATTCTTTATATCACTAGTATATTCCTGTGTATTATTTGTGTATTGGTTTTAATTTCTTAGGAAAAGATAGAAAGGTAAAATAAAAATAATATTTCAGAGGAGTGATGTCAGCATCATGGCAGGGTGAGTTGTTCCCTTGACTCTCGCCTCTAAGTTACAACCAGGTGGACATTCATTAACCAGCAGAGGATTCCATGCACAGCAAAACAGAATGTCCGAGAGATCCATGCACCTATACAGCTGAAGGTGGGTGGACTGGATCCCCAGGAGGCAGTGGAACTAGGTGAGTGCACCCCTCCCTCTCCCTGGCAGCAGCAAGCCAGGTTGTGGATACTACACAGTGGCTGATGCCACTATAAGAGGAGGCAGGGACAGCCCAGCCTGTGCAAATCCTTTTGGAGTTGCAGCCCAGCCCGTGGGAGTGCCCACTGTGCCACAGCAGACCCGCCAGTGGGAACATTCTATGCCAAGTGGAAGCAGCTCAGCCCCTATGAAGGCACTCACCCACTAGCGCAGCACAGGCAAGAAGGCTCCCCACCCACTCAGAAGGTGTCCCTGCTCACAGAGCACAACAGCCCATGGGACCCACCAAGTGGCAGCTCAGCCTCCACATAGGCACCCCTCTCACCTAGCACGCAGCAGTGTAGCCAGTCCCCTGTCAAGCACAGAGGCCCTGCCTACAATGCTTGACCTGCCACACAGCACAGAGGACCTGACCACGTGAGGGAAACCTGCAGAATGGCTGCGGCCAGCCCATGCGAACACAGAGTAGCCCTACCCACACAACTTCCAGCAGACAGGGCAGGATCAGAAAACTGCTCCTGCACCCCCCCGCAGTGGCAGGTGGAATCTGCAACCTGATACTACCAAAAATGTGCTGGCAAAGGATCAATTCGTCATATACCATGAAGAACTACAGTAACACTCCAGTGAAGAAGGAAAATGACAAGTCTCCAGAAACCAATCCTGAAGTCACAGAAATTTACAATCTAAATGACAGAAAATTCAAAATAGTTATCATAAAGAAACTAAATGAGTCACAAGAAAACTCAGAAAGACAGTTCAATGAGCTCAGAAATCAAATTAATGAGCAGAAGGAATACTTCACCAAAGAGAATGAAACTCTAAAAAGAAACCAAACAGAAATTCTAGATATGAAGAACACAACTAATGTAATAAAAAATCATCTAGAAACCATAAAAAATAGAGCTAATGTTATGGAGGACAGAACTATTGAATTATAGGACAGAAATATAGAAATGCTTCAAGTAGAGGAGGAGCTAGAACTAAGATTTTTTTTTAAATGGAGAAATTCTTCAAGAAATATCCAACTCAATTAGGAAAAGCAATATAAAGATTATAAGTATTCCAGAGGGAGAAGGGAGAAAGGAGCAGAGAGCTTGTTCAAAGAAATAATAGCTGAGAACTTCCCAAACCTGTGGAAAGAATTGGACTTACAAGTACATGAAGCCAACAGAACTCCTAATTACATCAATGCAAAAAGACCTTCTCCAAGGCAGATAATATTAAAACTGGCAAAAGTCAATGACAAAGAAAAAATATTAAGGGCAGCAAGACAGAAGAAAATAATCAACAAAAGAACCCCTATCAGGCTTTCAGCAGATTTCTCAGCAGAAACCTTACAGGCTAAGAGTGAATGGAATGATATATTCAAAATACTGAAAGTCAAAAACTTTCAGCAAAGAATACTCTATCCAGCAAAACTATCCTTCAGATACAATGGAGTAATAAAAGCTTTCCCAAATAAACAAAAGCTGAGGGAGTTCATTGCCAGTAGACCTCCCTTACAAGTAATGATGAAGGAAGCCCTCCTACCTGAAACAAAAAGGCAGAAATTTACAATGCTTTGAGCAAGGAGATAAACAGACAAAATCAGAAAATTGCAGCTCTCTATCAGAACAGGTTAGCAAACACTTAATTATAACATAACAGAGAAAGGAAAGGTAAGCATCAAAAATAACTATAGACACTTCATTTTAATCACCAACTCACAACACAAAAAAGAATAATTTGTGACAACAATAACTCAGAAGGGGAAGAGGTAAGGGATGGAACCCACTTAGGCTAATGGAGACAAGAGGCTATCAGAAAATGGACTATCTCATCTATGAGATCTTTTGTACAAATTCATGATAATCACTAAACAAAGAATCAGAATAGAGCAACAAATCATAAATAATGAGAAAACCATCGCAGAAAACCACCAAACTGAAATGGTAGTCAGAAATATAAGGGAAGAGAAACAATAGAAATATAGAAGAACCAGAAATCAAGAGATAAAATGGCAATATTAAGCCCTCATATATCAATAATCACTCTAAATGTAAATGGATTGAATTCTGCAATCAAAAGACATAGAGTGGCTTAATGGATTAAAAAACAAGACCCAACAATATGCTGCCTCCAGGAAACACATCTCAGCTCTAAAGACAAACATAGGCTCAGAGTGAAGGAATGGAAGACAATACTCCAAGCTAATGGCAAGCAAAAGAAGAAAGTGTTGCCATACTTATATCAGACAAAGCAGACTTTAAGATAAAAAAGACAATGAGACACAAAGAGGAGCAGTATGTAACAGTAAAAGGGACATTCCACCAGAGGACATAACACTTATGAATATATATACACTAAACACAGGAGCACCAAAGTATATAAAGCAACTACTAATAGACCTAAAGGGAGAAACTGACAGCAACACAATAATAGTAGGAGACCTCAACACCCCACTTACATCAATAGATAGATCATCCAGACAGAAAGTCAACAATGAAACAGTGGCCTTAAATGAAACCCTAGACCAGATGGACTTAATAGATATATACAGAACATTCCATCCAAAAACAGCAGAATACACATTCTTCTTAAGTGCACATGGAACAGTCTCAAAGATAGACCATATATTGGGAAACAAAGTAAGCCTCAATAAATTTAAGAAGATTGAAAGCATCTCAAGCATTTTTTCTGACCACAATGCTATGAAACTAGAAATCAACTACAAGAAAAAAGCTGGGAAGGCCACAAATCTGTGAAGACTAAACAACATGCTACTGAACAACCATTGGATCAATGAATAAATCAAAGCAAAAATCAAAAGTTACCTGGAGACAAAGGAAAATGAAAATACAACATACCAACTCTTATGGTATGCAGCAAAAATGGTTCTAAGAGGGAAATTTATAGCAATACAGTCTCACCTCAACAAACAAGAAAAATCTCAAATAAGTAATCTTAAACTACACCTAACAGAACTAGAAAAAGAAGAACAAACAAAGCCCAAAGTCAGCAGAAGGAGGGAAATAACAAAAATCAGAGCAGAAATAAATGAAATAGAGACTAAAAAACAGTAGAAAGGGTCAATGAAACTAAGACCTGGTTCTTTAAGAAGATAAACAAAATTGACAAACCTTAGCCAGACTCACTAAGAAAAAAAGAGAGAAAACTCAAATAAATAAAATTAGAAATGAAAGAGGAGAAATTACAACAGATACTACAGAAATACAAAGGATTATAAGAGAACACTATGAAAAGCTATATGCCCATAAATTGGATAACCTAGAGGAAATGGATAAATTCTTAGACTCATACAACCTCCCAATACTGAATCAAGAAGAAAAAGTGAATCTGAGTAGACCAATCACAAGTAAAGAGATTGAAACAATAGTCAAAAATCTCCCAAAAAACAAAAGTCCAGGACCAGATGGCTTCTCTGGATAATTCTACCAAACGTTCAAAAAAGACTTAATATCTATCCTTCTCAAACTATTCCAAAAAATTGAAGGAGACAGAATGCCTCCTAACTCATTCTATGAGACCAACATTACCCTGATACCAAAACAAGTCAAGGACAAAACAAAGAAGGAAAATTACAGGCCAATATCACTGATGAACATAGATGCAAAAAATCCTCAACAAAATATTGGCAAACCAAATACAGTAATACATTAAAAGGATCATACACCGTGATCAAGTGGGATTTATACCAGGGACGCAAGGATGGTTCAACATCTGCAAATCAATCAATGCGATACACCACATTAACAAAATGAGGAATAAAAATGACATGAGCGTCTCAATAGATGCAGAGAAAGCATTTGACAAGATCCAACATCCACTTATGGTAAAAACTCTCAATAAAATGGATATAGAAGGAAAGTACCTCAACCTAATGAAGGCCATATATGACAAACTCACAGCAACATCATACTTAATGGTGAGAAACTGAAAGCCATCCCTTTAAGAGCAGGAGCAAAACAACAGTGCCCACTCTCACCACTCATATTTAACATTATACTGGAGGTTTTGGCCAGAGCAATTAGGCAAGAAAAAGAAATAAAAGGTATCCAAATTGGAGAGGAAGAAGTAAAACTCTCTGTTTGCAGACGACATGATTCTATACATAGAAAACCCTAAAGAATCCACCAGAAAACTATTAGAAATAATCAACAACTACAGCGAGGTTGCAGGATACAAAATCAACTTACAAAAATCAGTTGCATTTCTATATATTAAGAACGAACTAGCAGAAAGAGAAGTCAAGAATACAATCCCATGTACAATTGCAACAAAAAGAATAAAATATCTTGGAATAAATTTAACCAAAGAGGTGAAAGACCTATACACTGAAAATTATAAGACATTATTGAAAGAAATTGAAGAAGACATAAAGAAATGGAAAGATATTCCATGCTCATAGATTGGAAGAATAAAAATAGTTAAGTGTCCATATTGTCTAAAGCAATCTACAGATTCAATGGAATCCCAATCAGAATCTCAATGACATTCTTCACAGAAATACAACAAAGAATCCTAAAATTTATATGGAACAACAAAAGACCCTTAACAGCCAAAGCAATCCTGAGAAAAAAAACAACAAAGCTGGAGGCATCACAATCCCTTGATTTCAGAATATTCTACATAGCTATAGTAATAAAAATAGCATGGTACTGGCTCAAAAAACAGACACACAGATGAATGGAACAGAATTGAAAGCCCGGAAATAAAACCACACATCTAGGGACAGCTAATCTTCAACAAAGGAGCCAAGAACGTACAATAGAGAAAGGAAAATCTCTTTGGCAAATGGTTTTAGGAAAACTGAACAGCCACATGCAAAAGAATGAAAGTAGACCATTATTGTGCACCATACACAAAAATTAACTCAAAAGGAATTAAGGACTTGAATGTAAGACCTGAAATCATAAAACTCCTAGAAGAAAATATAGGCAGTACACTCATTGACATTGGTCTTAGCAGCATCTTTTCGAATACCATGTCTACTCAGGCAAGGAAAACAAAACAAAAAATAAACAAATGGGACTACATCAGACTAAAAAGCTTCTGCAAGGCAAAGGAAACCATGAATAAAGCGAAAAGACAGCCCACCAACTGGGAGAAGATATTTGCAAATCATATATCTGACAAGGGGTTAATTTCCAAAATATATAAAGAACACATATAACTCAACAACAAGAAAACAAACAACCTGATCAAAAAATGGGCAGAGGATATGAACAGACATTTTTTCAAAGAAGATATACCGATAACCAACAGCCACATGAAAAGATATTCAACATCAATAATTATTAGGGAACTGCAAATCAAAACTATAATGAAATATCACCTCACACCCCTCACAATGGCTATAATTAATTAACAAGACAGGAAATAACAAGTGTTGGAGAGGACACGGGGAAAAGGAAACCCTCATACCCTGCTGGTGAGAATGCAAGGTGGTGCAGCCACTATGGAAAACAGTATGGAGACTTCTCAAGAAATTAAAAATAGAAATACCATACGATCCAGGTATCCCACTACTGGGTATTTATCCAAAGAACATGAAATCAACAATTCAAAGAGATTTATGCACCCTTATGTTCATTGCAGCATGATTCACAATAGCCAAGATGTGGAAGCAACCCAAGTGCCCATCAACTGATGAATGGATAAACAAGATGTGGTATAAATATACAATGGAATACTACTCAGATAATAAAAAAAGACAAAATCATCCCATTTGCAACAACATGGATGGACCTTAAGGGGATTATGTTTTGTTTTGTTTTGTTTTGTTTTGTTTTAGTTTATTTATTTATTTTTTAATTTTTTGTTTATTGCAGTAACATTGGTTTATAACATTGTATAAATTTCAGGTGTACATCATTATACTTCTATTTCTGCATAGATTACATCACGTTCACCACCCAAATACTAATTACAACCCATCACCACACACGTGTGCCGTATTATCCCTTTTGCCCTCCTCCCTCCCCCCTTCCCCTCTAGTAACCACCAATCCAATCTCTGTCTCTATGTGTTTGTTTATTGTTGTTATTATCTACTACTTAATGAAGGAAATCATATGGTATTTGACCTTCTCCCTTTGACTTATTTCACTTTGCATAATACCCTCAGTGTCCATCCATGTTGTCACAAATGGCTGGATTTCATCGTTTCTTGTGGCTGAGTAGTATTCCATTGTGTATATATACCTCAGCTTCTTTATCCATTCGTCCCTTGACGGGCACTTAGGTTGCTTCCAAGTCTTGGCTATTGTGAATAACGCTGCAATGAACACAGGGGTGGATGTATCTTTATGCACTTGTGTTTTCAAGTTCTTTGTATAAATACCCAGCAGTGAAATAGCTGGGTCATATGGTAGTTCTATCCTTGATCTTTTGAGGAATCTCCATACTGTTTTCCATAGTGGCTGCACCAGTTTGCACTCCCACCAGCAGTGTATGAGAGTTCCCTTCTCTCCACATCCTCTCCAACATATGTGGTTTCCTGTCTTGTTAATTATAGCCATTATGACGGGCGTGAGGTGATATCTCATTGTAGTTTTGATTTGCATTTCCCTGATCGTTAATGATTTTGAACATCTTTTCATGTGTCTGTTGGCCATCTGTCTATCTTCTTTGGAGAAATGTCTGTTCAGGTCTTTTGCCCATTTTTTAATTGGGTTGTTAGTTTTTTTGTTGTTGAGATGCATGAGTTCTTTATATATTTTGGAGATTAAGCCCTTATCAGATGTATGGTTAGCAAATATATTCTCCCAATTGTTAGGTTGTCTTTTCGTTTTATTGATGGTTTCCTTTGCTGTGCAGAAGCTTTTTAGCTTGATGTAGTCCCATTTGTTTATTTTTTCTATTGTTTCTCTTGCCCAGTCAGACATGGTGCTTGAAAATATGTTGCTAAGACCGATGTCGAAGAGCGTACTGCCTATGTTTTCTTCTAGAAGTTTCATAGTTTCAGGTCTTACGTTCAAGTCTTTAATCCATTTGGAGTGAATTTTTGTGTATGGTGTAAGGTAAGGGTCTACTTTCATTTTTTTGCATGTGGCTATCCAGTTTTCCCAACACCATTTGTTGAGGGGGGTTATGTTAAGTGACATAAGCCAGACAGAGACAGACAAATACGGTATGATTTCACTCACATGTGGAAGATAAACAAACACATGGATAAAGAGAACAGATTAGTGGTTACCAGAGGGGAAGGGGTTGGAGACAGGGGTGGGCAAAAGGGGTAAAGGAGCACATTTGTACCGTGATGGATTAAAACTAGACTATTGGTGGTGAGCACAATGCAGTCTATACAGAAACTGACATATAATGTAAACCTGAAATTACACAATGTTCTAAACCAATATGACCTCAATAAATTAATTGAAAAAAAATAGTATTTCAAATGAACAGACAAGAAAACATTAAAATTACTTAAGTGTACATGTTAAAAATGCATTTTTATTTTTGCTTCACAAGATCTTGGCTAATGACACACAAAAAAACACCAAGTGTGGGTGTGTTCTCCACAAATCTGGATGTGACTGCATCCTCCCCCCATCCTCATAGTAAGGGGCTCTCCTTCACACTCCAGAGAGGCTTATGGGAGCATAATATACAAAGAGGAACAGATCTTCACAAACTCACAGTTCATTGGAAGTTTTTATTTTAGCTTTTTTCCAAAATATTTGGTTATCCAAATGTGGGTTTTATAACATTAAAAAAGTATCTGGATCTGAAGGTTTGTTCAAAAAAAATTGATTTTCTTCCCAACTAAAATTTCACAGTCATCTTCCACTGATGAAAACCATGTTCTATATTTCATTTCCTACCTTATTTTTTTTTTTTTTTTTTGTGAAGAGATCAGCCCTGTGCTAACATCTGCCAATCCTCCTCTTTTTTTTTGCTGAGGAAGACTGGCCCCAGGCTAACACCCATGCCCATCTTCCTCCACTTTATATGGGACCCCGCCACAGCATGGCTTGCCAAGCAGTGCGTCTGTGCGCGCCCAGGATACGAACCGGCGAACCCTGGGCGGCCTCAGTGGACCACGCACACTTAACCGCTTGTGCCACCAGGCCAGCCCCTTTTCCTACATATTTTGAAGAATGAAACTAATGAGAATCTAGAAACAAAAAGTATTTAATCTTCAAAACTGCACTTAAACATAATTTTATTTAGATCTCCTTCACATTTTTACCTACTTGGAAGCTCTCTTCCATAGCGCAGAGATTTTACTGGGAAATTGGCGAGCTTATCTGCTGACGTGCTGTTAATTCTATCTCCTCGGTATTGCTTTCTTTGGTGCCACAGAAAGAAAATTGCATGATATTTCCATTTTTAAGTCTGATTCTTGTTACAAGTTTTGTGTATTCCTCTCTTTCTTGGCAAAAATTATCTTTTAAAGGATGCAAAGTTCTTATGTGAACCTCAATGCAATGGTGATGAAAACGATGTTTGAGTGGAGTTGCTGACTCCTCATCTGAATGAAGCGGGTGGAGGGCTGGCCTCCCAATGCAAGATACCTGAGCAAGTCCTCTCAGTGCAGTCCTATCTCTAAGCCATCGCTTCCCATGCTGGTGAGCTATTGTTCTATTTTTAAACAACTCTGTGTTATAAAAACAGAGCATATCATTTCATGCCCCTACTGAAGAGAGAACTCAGCTGGGCTACAGAAGACCTGGTTTCAATTCTCGTTAGTTTCTACTATTCAGCTAGATGACTTAGGGCAAGATACAACTTTTTGAGGTCTCAGTTTTCCCACCTGGAAATGAAGTATTTGTATTAGATGACAACTAAGGGCCTTTCCAGTTCTAATAATCTCTACGAAGCTTAGAAAGCAAACTATTCTACTAATTTCTTAATGATGCAGCTTTAAATTGTATTAGAGGAAGAATTAAAGTGGTTTTAAACTTTTTATTTATATTGGGAACTGAATAAAACAGATAGGTAAAAACATTGGTATGTGGCAGTGATATGTTTCGTGATATCTTTTGTTGAAAGGAATAGTTTGGAAGAATGCCAACATTTTGTTTTTCCCCCCTCACTCCTGGGCTTCCTACACAACCCTCAACTGCTAGAAATATGGGTAAGAACAAAGTCTTCAGCAACTGATTTCAACCTGGGCTTGTAAAACCCTAGAGTTCTACAAAGTCCTTCAGAAGGTTTGCAAATATTTGATCTGAATTTCACTTTTTTTTTTTTTGAGAGGAAGATTGGCCCTGAGCTAACATCCAATGCCAGCCCTCCTCTTTTTGCTGAGGAATACTGGCCCTGGGCTAACATCCATGCCCATCTTCCTCCACATCATATGGGATGCCGCCACAGCATGGCCTGACAAGTGGTGCGTCAGTGCGCACCCGGGATCTGAACCTGCAAACCCTGGGCTGCAAAAGTGGAGCGCACACGCTTAACCACTGCGCCACCGGGCCGGCCCCCTGAATTTCACTTTTTAATATATATACTGTATATTTTATAAATAAAATATGTATATCTTTATTCAAAAATATTATGTTTACTTATTCAATAAATATTCATGTAGTGCATGTTACATGTTGAGAACAATTCTAAGATCTCAGGATTCAGGAATGAACAGAAACAGACAAAACTCCTTGCCCTCCATTAAATTTATTCTAGTAGTAGTAGCAAAAAGTAAACAAAATAAGTAAATTATATAGTATATTAAAATTTTGTAAGGGCAATGGAGGAAAATTAAGCAGAGGCTGCAAAATGAATCTAGAAGTTAAATTAGATCTGTATGAGAAGGAGGCAGTTTAGCAAAGACTTGAAGCAAGTGGGGAGGGAATCAGAGGGATAGCCTGTGCAAGGGCCCTAAGGCAGGAGCATGCCTGGAGAGTGGGAGGAACAGCCAGGCTACCAGCACCACTGGAACAAGGGAGAGACAGACAGAGAAGAGGCCAGAGAGGGAATAGGGGCCTGTGGATCATCATAAGTCTCTGGCTTTTAACACATCAGAAACCTCTGATGCCTTGATCAGTGCTGCCTGGTACAGTACTTTTTTTGTGTGTGTGTGAGGAAGATCGGCCCTGAGCTAACATCCATACTAATCCTCCTCTTTTTGCTGAGGAAGACCGGCTCTGAGCTAACATCTATTGCCAATCCTCCTCCTTTTTTTTTCCCCCCAAAGCCCTAGTAGATAGTTGTATGTCATAGCTGCACATCCTTCTAGTTACTGTATGTGGGATGTGGCCTCAACATGGCGGGAGAAGTGGTGCATCAGTGCGCGCCCAGGATCCGAACCCCTGCCGCCAGCAGCGGAGCGCGCACACTTACCCGCTAAGCCACGGGGCCAGCCAGTACAGTACTTTTACGTGGAGCTTTCCTGTATTCTCTTCATATACGTTTGACTATGGCACTGAATAAGGAGATTTTATTTCTGTACTAGTCTTGTCCAAAATCAGGCCTATACCTGTCCATTCAAGCAAAAACTATACATTTTTATAACATCTAATGTGAGTTAAATTACATGCCGGGCAAGGCTTAGGTATATCTGCTTATGTCACTTTTCCAACAACAAGCAATCCATAACATATTGATAATATTATAATTAGCTTTAATCATCATTTTAGGTTTAGATTACTTCTAATCTGACTTACATTTATTGATAAGGAAGGCAAACTATTTTTGAAGTATTGTTATTCCATGCAACTCAAAATTTTAAAAAATGTCATTTACATCTCTTTCAAACTTCCAAAGCAGTTTATTAAAAGTATCTTGAGATTTCACAATAAGCTACTATCTTTTACAATTACTTACCTAAGTCAGTATTTTTTTCTTACTGAACAACCAAACAAAATTCAACTGTCAGTTGGGTGTTGAGACTGATATGACTGCAAATACCATCTATTGATACTGAGACCCCAATATCAAGTTATTATGTTCATTAAAACAGGCTTATGGATCTCACAAATTGAATTAATAATAAGCAAATTCTATAAACTTAAAATTATAAAATAAATTTATATTAATGAAATTGTGCCTTTATCTGATTAATCTATGTAATTTTTGCAGAGTCAGTACCTCATAAGAAACGGATGGAATGTGATCCTGGAGAAATCATAAGTGCAAGCAGGGAAGGGAGTGTATTCTTTCCTTTTAAGTTTTCATTTATTCATCCCCCATCAAAGTAGGAGAATGAGTTTTTCATTAAAATATATATATGTACACGTGATATATGTATATATATGTATATGCACATCTCCATCCTTATGATTTGGGGTTCCATTCTTGATGAAACGATTGAAGCTAAAATCATTGGGTGAAAGGTTGTTGGGAAACAGGATATTCACATAATTTACGTGATAACAGAGAATCACTTCACAGATTACTTATTACGTTACAAAGGAGAAACAGTGGCTTTATGAAAAAGAGATCTGTCATAAACTACCGTGGCCAAGTGACTAAGATTAGTGTTATGTGCCTCCAGAGATGATGAAATGAAAATTATACACCACCACCTATGTAGTATTCTTGTCAACAAAATTTCGAGAATCTAATCATGGGAAACAATCAGTAAAATCCAAACTATGAGACCTTCAAAGGCAACTGGACTGGACTCTTCAAAATGTTCCTGTCATAAAAGACAGAAAGGTAGTTCCAAATTAAGAAAGACTGAAAATATATCACAACTAACTGTAATACGTAAACCTCGGTTGGATTTTTTTAAAAAGCTACAAAGAACATCTGAGGGACGATTGAAAATAGGCACTTTAGATATTATTGCATATTGTATCGCTTTTTAAATTCTGTAGAGTGAAAATAGCATTGTGGTAATGTAGGAAAATGTCTTTATTCATGGGGATAAATACTGAAGTATTCAGAGGAGGAATGACATGATGTTGCAGTTTGCTTTCAAATAGCTCAGGGAAAAAAAGGAAATTGGAGAAGATATATAATATGTATGTAGATAGATGATAGATAGGTAGACAGAAAGATAGATAGACAGACAGACACACAGATGATGGATAGATAGATGGACAGTCGATAGAGGGCACACATATGTTTTAAAATATTAACAATTTGTGGATTTAGGTGAAGGATATGTGGGTGTTCATTATGCTATTCTTTCAACATTTCCACAGGCTTGGAATTTTTCAAAACAAAAGGTTGGGGAAAACAAAAGAGAGAGCCTGGTGTCACCAAACAGAATAGTCTGAATGATTCTGACCTCAGAGGCTCTTCCCACATCAGGGGAGGTTTGCCCCCGCTGTTCACCAATGAGGCTGATTAGCAGCGTTAGAGAGTCAAGAAAGTCTACGTCAGACTGTAGAATGCCTGTAGACTAATTAGTTAGCCTCATCAAACCTCAGTCTAGTGAATTTTGTTGTCTTAATTCACTTAAAAAAAAAAAATGCCTTAACAAAAATATTAACTTCTCTACCCACACACAAGAAAGAGCTTTGGAGCACATGGAATTGAGCACTGAAGGAATTATGAACTGATATTTGCTCAGATTTGTTGTTTACTTACTCCCTCTAAGAAAAATATTTGCCTTTTGTAACAAGATTCTTTGAATTCACAGGAGAGCATAGCTGATCTTGCAAATTTGGTTTGGGGAATATAAGGGTGAAATGAATATACATTTTGGAGTCTTAAAAATCATGGTCTCCAGGAAACATAGGCCCTGGGCTTCCTGCCCTCAAGGTTGAAGGAAAAGGTTTCGAATATTGTACAGGCCTCGGCTACCCAGAGTTCAGCATAAAGGGAGCATTCGTGTTTACAATAGGAGTCTGCTGTCATTGCTGCCTGCCCTGCCGTGCCAGATCTCTCCCTAAGTGTCCTGGACTCACTGGCAGCATTTTCGATAGCCTGTTAGTGTTCAAAGGGTCATGAACTAGAGCCATACCAGAAACCAAGTGGGACAGGCGTTCACCTCTACTGTCATTTGGAAGGCTGAGATAAACAGTGAAACTACCGAACAATAGAAAAGGGCCTTTCTTCCTCTCACTAGTGAAACAAATCTTAAAATATGAAGATCAAGAACCGCCAGAGATAACAGACACCAAAGAGCTGAACCCGCTTAACAGCAGGTGGTGTCAGCGGGGCTTGTCTTTTGAAAAATGTGTCAGATCCTTTTAGGACTATGTAAAACACTTCTGGTTTCTATGGTGACGCTGATAACACTTTGTCAATCATTGTGATATCTAGATCTACATTAAGTAGTTTAAAAAGCACCCTGAAAGGCTTGAAGGTTAAATTAGTTTCTCCTCTAAATTGCCTGGTGTCAACTGTAGTTGTGATAATTGGAGGAGATATACTCAGTTTGTGAGAAATACTGACCAATGTCTCTTGACTTGTACAAGGCTCAGAGGAAAAGAAGCTATAAACTGTGAGTCCCTTCACAACAGCCCCAGACACTATTCAAAGCACATGCCTTCAGAGTGGAAGACACTAAGTAGTTCATTAGTCTTGAGGCAGGGCCCAGACCTTCACTTAGGGAACACCATTCACTGCAGTATTTCTCAATCTCAAGGATGGCAGTTTATTTGTCTGGTCCTTCCTTAATTAATTTGTTTCTTAAGAAAGGGCATTGTCTAATAAAATTTCGTGGAAACATTTCCACGAGTTCAGGCAGACATAAATTCTGCCAGTGATCCATAACAAAAGCTGTTTTTTATGGTGTTAGATTAACCATCAACCACAAATTTTGTGGTTGGGAGAATGGAAAAGATAGGTTTTCTGTTCTTTCTCTTTCCCTGGCTTTTGCACTTCTTAATTCTACTAACAATATATAGAATTTTGTCAAGTTGTGAAATAAAAAATCGAATTTCCACGTAGACAGAATTCCAGACATTTGTTAGACCCATTCCTTCAAAAGTCTGGATTGGTAGCTACCTAGACTTGCATGTACCACACTCCGCACCTTTGCAGGGTTGTCCTTTACAGCAGGGGTGACACATTGTTGTCGTGACTGGAGGGACCCTTCCTCCTCCGCTCTAATCCCATTGCTCATCTCTGTTGCAACGGCTTTGATTGGAAAGGAGGTGGTCGCCACATGCTTCCGTGTTTATAGACCTACTGTGTGACTTCAATGCCACTCGAAAGAAGTTATTTTCAATAAGCTTGTGATATCCTGCCAACAGAATAGGTAATTATTCTTCAGAATAAGGAATACGTTATTAGGTATTTAACACACTATACGACCTACACTGAAAAGATCATTTTAGTATACTATAAAAAGATTTTCAGAAAAAATGAAGTATTTTGACCACTGATACAATTCTAAAATAAGAAAACCTAGTTTTTTCTTGCACTATTAAATCCAAATAATACCAAATCTTTTATGAGTATAACATTTGTGGTTTTACTTTATAAAAGATCATAAACACAACTGTTCATTTTTGTTACACGAAGTTGAAACTCTGTTTTACCTGTTTTCAGATGATAATGATAGTAATAATAACTAATATTAGCTGAGCACTCAAGGCCTGCCATGCCTCTATTAACTCATATGATCCCTGTATCAACCTCATTAAGTAGAAACCATTACTGTTTCAATTTTGCATGTGAAGAAACTAAAGTCTGTTGAGGTGACAAAACAAGGATAACAGGAAAGCTATTCTGACTGACTCTAGTTCCTGAGATCTTAATTACCACACTGATCATGCGCCATAGCTGCCCTTGTCCCCAAATTTCATATTTTCTCACATTTCATACAAGTTTACAGGTGTATTAACCTGTTCAGGGTGCCATAATGAAATACCGTAGACTGAGTGGCTTAAACAACAGAAATTTATTTCTCACAGTTCTGGAGGCTATGAAGTCCGAGATCAAAGTGACAGCAAGGTAGGTTTTATTCCAAGACCTCTTCTCTTGGCCTGTAGGCAGCTGCCATCTTGCTGTATGCTCACATGACCTTTCCTTTGTGCACTCACAGAGAGAGAGAGAGCTCTGGTGTCTCTTCTTACAAAGACTCCCATCTTATCTAATCCTAGCCTATCAGATCAGGACCCCACCCTCATAAGCTCATTTAACCTTAATTACTTCCTTAGAGGTCCCATCTCCAAATATAGTCACACTGGAGGTTAAGCCTTCAACAAATGAATTTAGAGGAGACACAAACATTTGGCTCATAACAACAGGGAGCTTAGTGTATTTCCAAAAGAAAATTATTCCGAGTTCATTAAAATGCTAACAAACAGGTACTTCTCAATTCCAAAATTTTCCTTTTTAAAAAACTGCAATATCGGGGCCGGCCCAGTGGCACAAGCGGTTAAGTGTGTGCAGTCTGCTGCAGTGGCCCAGGGTTCGCTGCTTCACACCCCGGGCGCGCACGGATGCACCGCTTGTCAAGCCACGCCGTGGCGGCGTCCCATATAAAGTGGAGGAAGATGGGCACGGATGTTAGCCCAGGGCAAGTCTTCCTCAGCAAAAAAAGAGGAGGATTGGCAAATGTTAGCTCGGGGCCAATCTTCCTCACAAAGAAAAATAAAAAATAAAAAAATAAAAAATAAAAAACTGCAATATCAGATGTACTACAGACCTCATATGAACAAAAAGATTAAAGAAGGGAGATTCTTTATTGCTCATATCAACTTAGCTAATTAGATGAACAATGCGTGTCCTCTGAGAGGAACTATATCAGAAAACTAAAGCAAAAATTCAAACAATGAGGCTCTGCCTTAGTCATTGGGAAGACATCTCTGATGGGACTCTAGATAAATTCATCCGCCAGTAGGGTTAAGTGGGTACCTTCGCTCCACCTAGGATATGCTCTGCTTTCACTTATTATGATAGAAAAATTACACTAATCTAACCACATGTTATAATCTAAGCACATGTATATTTATGCACTTAGAGATTAGCACACAAATTTCAAGTAACAGAGATAAGAAATGATCAGTTGTAACATTTTCCAGAAATGTAGTTTACATTTTTTTTTAAATTAAGCCTAATCATTGAATAATCTATGTGGAAAAACAAGGGACTAGGAGTAAGCATGTATATTAAATAGTCCTTGATTCAATAGACAGGAAAATATCTAGGAACGAAGCTCTGAGGCCTCCATAAAAAACATGTGGTCTGTTAGAGTTTCAGTTGTCTGACATGGTTCAGATCCTACTTAACTCATTATAATGTTTGCTGTTGATATTTTTCACCAGCACATGAAGCATACCACAGTATTTGAAACCATAGCCTGTAAACACTACTGTTACACAGTCTTCTGCTCCCACAACAGTGAATCAAGATAAAATGCTATGAATTTTCTCAGATTTATTTCTTCCACTTTATACAGTAGCAGGCTGGCCAGGCAGAGACACCTTCAAGTAACAATGCAGCTAATTTAGGACTTCCAAGGCAGCCACAATATCTATTAACAGGTGCCAAATTAGAATATTCCACAAGAAATATTTTGCCCAGATGAATATTGTGGCAGCTTCCTGTTCTTATAGAATTCCAGGGTGAGGGATGGCAAGTTGGCTGAAAGTGCAAGTCATTTACCGAGTATAATTAAATAGATAGAGGAAAGATAGATGATTGATTAATAGATAGGTAGATGGATAGACCTTCTTACTAGTCTATCAGACTTCCAATTCAAAGGCAATTGGAAAAGATAACATTTTCTCGTGCCAGAGGAAAAATGATCCTAGCTCTGAATTTATTTCCTTTTGGTAGATGGGTTCACACATTTTTTTTCTTTCTCCCTACTTTATCTCATTACCATGTTACTTGTGAACCAGAGCAAAGAGTCAAGAAATATCATCTTTAGGGGAGGAATATCATTTATCCACCTCTAGCCTGCCAATCCTTTCCCGATCGGGCTAAAAGCACTTTTCCCTTTGGAATAAACACCTTGGAATCAAACAAATTGCAAGAAAAGGTTTTCGTGCTTTGTTCTGTTTTAATCCTATTCCACGTGGCTTGACTTTTGTTTGTCTTCCTGTCAGCCTTCTACACTTACTGGCATTTCTACAATGATTGGCATTTCTCCTAATCAGCAAGCAGGGCTACCTAGGAATGTCAGCCTGCAAGTCAGTTAAGGTAAACCTGGCCACCTGCCTCCCTGTGAGGACTTCCTCAGTGACCATCAGCTCACATCATCCAGTGCCAAGCAGACAGAAATAACCACAGGATTCCAACTTGCCCTTCCTTGGGGAGGATCACTATCCCTCTTCCCACTCCTTTCCGTTGGACCTTTGGAATCAGATGTCTGGCTTCTTCAGCCCTGTAGTATCTTTTTCCTTTGGCACAGGAGTGTTTTTCGTCACTAAACCATTGATACTGAATGAGACACTATGAATGATATTATTTTTATATCTTCTAAAAACTATATTTCCCATAAAATTGAGACTTTCGAATTCCACAGATATTTACTGTGCAGCATATTAACGGATCTAAGACATAGTCCCTGCCCATAGAGTAAACAGTGCATAAGTAACACCGTAACACGTGGCAAGTAGAATATGAAAGGTATAAAATTTCCAGGTGTAATGGAGTACAGAATGCAAGGAGAGATTAATCATAAATGGTAGAATTACCATTATGGGGAGAAAGACAGCATGTGAGCTAGTTCTCAATAAGGGTGGGTTGAGAATTGAAGGGGAAAGGCTGGGGAGTAATCAAGAAGTTTAGAATTCAGACAAAAGAGAATGAGCAAGTCATGGAAGAGGGATTTTCAAAATGCATTTGTGAAACAATAAAGAATTACATTTTTCCTACACGAACTAAAGTTTCTTGTAGGCCAGAAGGAATGGGTCCCAAATGCTATGCTCACTCAGAACTTTCACCTTATTCTATAGGCCAGTGGTTCCCAAAAAGTTGCCATGGGCCAGTTATGGTTTAAGTCTAAGTTTTCACTGGACTGGAGAGAAATAAGAAAAATAAAGACAATTAGTAGGTTTTTTTATGAAACAAAATGCATTCAATTTAAAGGTCTTTTCCTTATTCTGGGATTATGTCTTTCCTGTATTTGGAATCAAATGCAATTGCTTCCATGAGTGATGGTAAAAGTAGATGGCAGTTTGGTGAGAAGTTCTAATTTTCTTACCTGGCAAAATAAAAACTGGCAACACTGTTTTGGGCTCCCTGATTTACTTTTATTTCACTGGCCATGATATCCAAAATTTGGGGGGCCACTTCCAAAGGTAATATGGATCCTTGGAAGAGAATTAATGTGATGAGAATTTTTCTTTAGGAAATATAACTCTGGAAATAGTAACATTAAAAGAGAAAAGAAAAAGAAAGAGGGAAGGCAATAAATGAGAGATAATGGCAGGATGCAAAGAAGATAGTTAGAAATCTATGGCAAGAAGCAATCAGGACCTAATCCAGGATATTGACATAGAGAATTGAAAGAAAGCAATGGATGCAAGAGATAGAATCTATAGGACTAGCAATTGAGTTAATGAAGAAGCTGAGGTTCTATTCTGAGCCTAAAGTCTTAGCCACTGGGCTTTCTATACCAAAAGATGAGAAAGAACCAGAAAAGAATTGGAGGAGGCCTGGAGCTGTGAGAGACTGGGCCTCGGGAAACTGGGAAAGCCTAGAGACATACCCCTGGGAGTCATCTGCGTAAAAGTAAGAGTTGAGAGAGAATAGTAAAAGAAAAGAGAGTGAGAGAGAGCTCTGAGTAGAGAACACCTCTGCCACTTGATTCTCCTTCACTAAGATGGGCCAAGGTTAAAATTTATCTGTTCTGGATGTACCCTGATGAATGAACTTTGATTTTTGCTATCATCATTTCCTCATTAGTCAACCTCCAATACTATTATTTTTTAAAATCTCACAGTTCCTCAAGATCCTCTCTTTAGTGTATTTCTCTGTTACCACATACTTCAATTAAGTTCAGCATCACATCAAATTGGGGTGAGCTGAGAAGTTATAAAATGGCAGTTATTGAGCCTAAGAAATTTAAGTCTTTCCATCAAATGTAAGGAGACAGAAAGAATGAAATTTGAACTAGAGTGATACTTCAGCCTTATAAGAAAATGTGTAATCTTGACAAAAGAAGGCAACTCAGATTTTAAAGTTCTTTGGAGATATTTTTTGTCCCGGATATTAGGGTTGTGGTACAACGTATTTTTTGTATGGTATAAAAGCTAATATTTATTGAGCATTTATCATGGTCAAGCATTGGACAATCACAACCTCAATCTTCACAAAAAAACCTATCAGGTAGATAATTTTAGTATAGCTTTTTTTCAAGCAATAAAAACAATATTTAGAGAAGATAAGTTACTTGTCTAAAGTTACCAAGTAGAAAGTGACTGAGCTGGGATTAGAACTCAATTACATTGGTTAGGCTTCATTCTTTGGCAAATGACAGAAGACTCAGACAAAACCAGTTTAAGGGAAAAGAGAACTTATGAGTTCTCATAAGTAAAATGTCCGAGAGCAGAGCTCCAGAAGGAATTTAAAAAGTAATTCACACAACATCATCAACACCCAGTCATGTGTAGCTTAACGATGGGGATACGTTCCAAGAAATGCGTCCTTAGACAATTTTCTTGATATGTAGACATCAGAGAGTGTACTGACACAAACCTAGATAGTATAGCCTTGCTATACATCTAGGCTATCTGGTGCTAATCTTCTGGGATCACTGTGGTATACGCGTCCCGGCGCTGACGGAAACGTTGTTATGCAGCACATGACTGTACAGTGCCCCTCTCTTCATCCTTACCCAGACGTCTCTGTGTTGGCTCCATTCTCAAGCAGCCTCTCTTGTTGTGAAGTTGGAACGTCTCCAGCAGATCCAGCCTCATAGACAGGCTCAATCAAGACCAGCAGGAAAACATGACTGTCTCTTGCCCAGCAGTCCCAGGAAAACCTCATCGAATCCTTTCATTGTGATTGGGTCACAAGCTTGCTCCTGAAGGAATCACTGCAGTCTGAGCAATGTTATGCAGCACTATAGACAATCCTGGAGCGAGGGGTGCAATCACCCCGGACGCTATTAACAGAATGAGGGTGCATAGATGCTGGGTGGCATGATCGGTAAATATCTCTGAAAATTACACTTGCTTGCAGAAGAACCTGAGGTTTTAACCACTATATTTTTCCAGCTAAACAATGAAAATCCATAAAGAACAGAGACAAAGCTTTGTCTATTAAAAGAAGGAGCACTCAGCTCCTGAAGCCTCCTCCCTGATTTTTTAAAAGTTTGCTATTCAAACTACTAACATTTTGATTGGGGAAAATGGCATATGGGAAGAACTAGACCTATTCCTGTTGTGGTAACAACGGAAATGAATACACTCCTCCAAAGAGACTTCCTTTGGGGGCCAGGGAGGAGGGGGATGGACAGTGCACATTGGTGCTGGGTCACTCAGATGACTGAGAAAGAGACGCAGGCCTCATTTTCTCTCTTCTAAGCCAAGTGTTCACGCCAGAGTCCAACTCCAAATTCCTATCCATCTAGAAGATTTTCTTCCATTTTCCCGCTAATATGCTGGATTTTCATTGAGGCATTAGTGTCCATTGCTCCGTTTATCCTTTCAGAGGCTGCTGAAGAGCCCACAGAAGAACCAAGCTCACTTCTGCAACAGGTTCCTCCCTATGAGAAAAGGACAAACGACAGAAAGACTTGATCCTATGTATGATTGTTTCTTTCTATTCCTCTAGGAGTACCAACATCGCAAACCTTTTTTTTTTTTCAATTTCAGCTGATTCTCTGACATAGCATAGTGAGAAGAGAACAAAGTATATGGATGCTTATGATTTCATGGATATGTTGATGAAATGGTTTATAAGGCAATTAAATCCCAGCTCTTTGTTCTTAAAAAGAAAGAAGAAGCACTCTATTGGGCCATCCCCTAGCAGTAAAAATTCAGCTGAAAGTCTATTTGCTTTTTTTTTAAAACACTTCAACTTGCTAGCCAATATTGCCAGACAAACGAAATAGTCCATTTCTGTCCTTTATGTTTGTAGTGAATGTAGAAAAGAAGAGTCTGTACTTCAATGGGGTGGGTTTTAAATGAGAATTGAAAAGCATGTGTTCTATTATGGTTTCAACACCTCACATAACACTTTGCTTAGACAAAAATCCTGTAGGAGTAGTGAATATATACCTTTGCACTTAAAGAGCAAAAAAATGTTCCCATTGAAATTTAAGCATAAGACAAACGGTGAACTGAATCCAAAAAGAGAACTAGGTTACAGTTTTTCTTTTTTTCAGAAGGCTGTCAGATACAATTGAAACAGTTTTTATAAAACATTTCTTTTGTGGTGGCCTTTTATTCTCCCCGTCTTCACTTTTGTCTTCCCAGTTGCTTTCTGATATTGAAAAATTGCACTAAAATTTCTCAAAGGAGAAGAAAAAGAGAAGAGGGACGATACGGACTCCTATTCTTCACTTTTACTGTTTTTCCCTCAGAAGAAAGTGGTAAATAGGAAGCTTGAGTCCCCTGACTGGCTTCATACAGCTCCCCTCCCAAACTTCACCCCAGTGGGACTGACCAGAACTTTTCTAGGGCACACCCTCTGACTTGCCCTGCTCTGTTGCCCTCTGCGACACTGACGCATATGCCACAACCTCTATACTTAGTGAATGAATACTAAAGCATCAGAACAAATGGAATGGCCAATCAGGAGAGGGCTGGATAAATTTGTAAGCAGAGTCAGCAGACTTTGAGGACTCCAGCAAACTGGGGCACTGGACCCAGACAGAGACAGAGATGGGGAAAGTAAACATTTCTGCCTTGATGAATTTACTCGCAATTCTAATTTTTGCAATCCGAATATCTTTAAAAAACTATTTTAATTTCAGCACACATATAGTTTTTTATGACATTTGGAAGAATGAACTCCTATGTGAGATATGAGAGGATATCATAATCTTTTTAGATCTTAGGTCCTGTAAGTCAGGCTCTTCAATTAGCTCGTCAAAGTCAATTGACAGCTGTTACCTTGAAAATATACAGGAAGCTGCCGTCTTGCTTTTATCCCAAACATATCTTCGAGGAGGGAGGGTAGGGAATTTGAAACAAAGTCACAACTGGGACCACAGAATCCTCTGAAAGCAGATTTTCTAACTTCCTGAGTCCAACTCTCGGAGACCCCTGGTTGTATCATCAAAAGATTTGGGATCCCTTTCCTTGCTTCCAAAACTAACACCTACAGCAGCATTTCTCAGCGTGGACCGTGAGTCACTGGCCTCAGAATTGCCTGGGGTGGTTATTTTCAGAAGCCTGCCCTCTACCTACTCCGTTTGATCCTGCAGTCTGGGGCTGGCCATCTGCAATTTTACAAAGTGCTACCAGCACCTCACTGAATTTTGAAAACCACCAGGTAGGTAGGTATGTTCATTCATATATACACGTGTTTGGTATAGTAATTTAATATATAAGGAAAATATTAAAGGCTTGAGTTCAAAGAGGTCTGCGACACAACTGTTTAACCCTTCCAGAAGCATCTAGCATTTGGATAAACTTACAGCAGAGATCATTACAATTAATCTCAAAACAGCTACATAAACCTATCAACAACTCTCCTGCCACTCAACTATGTACCTCCCACTGTTTAGTTTCTATCAGCATAAATAAGTAAACCTTACGTAACATTGGCATTGTTGTTTTAAGAGGCCACATTTTATTTAAATCTATTGGGAGTGAATTGGATGGCATTTTAAAAAATTGTTAATAGACTAGAAGACAGAATGATGATTATATTAAAATGAAATAGAATTCTCCTATAGAATGACTGAAGTATAATGATGATTGTTTGTGGTAACAAACTATAGATTCCAAGTCTGGAAGTAAAAATATAACTTTTAAATGTCTGTCTGTCTTTATACTGACCACAAAATTTTAGAAAGTCGTTCCCTCCCCACACACGGACATTTTCTGTGTTTCCTTCAGAATCCAACCCGCTAGGAATATCAATATATCTCACAGAGCTTTATTTCAGATGCAGTTCAAAGGGAGGGCAAAGTTAACAGCAGAATCCTTTATGGGAGCTAACCTTACATGAGAGAATCTAATAAAGGATGCCAAGGATTTGTAAGGAAAAAATGCAACCTGAAATATTTTCAATGACACTGCACAAAAAGAGCAAAAAACTATCATGAAATAAACAACCTGTATTGATTAGATTTCATTGTGGAAATGTTGAGATGTTGAAGATAAAAGAGATTTGACTATGATGACCCTGCCATCCTGTGGATTTCAGATATCTAAATATCTGCAGCTGATAACACGCCTGCTTCTGCCCCTCTGAACAAGTCCGACTCTCACTGATCATTGCAACGTATTTTCTTATTATCAAATTCACTTCTTGCCACTAAACAGAAAGATCCCAGGTGAATGAACAGATTTTTGAAAGTTTTTTGAAACCACAACCTAACAAATGCACTAGGTAGACTAACTCTTGCTGAGATGAAAATATTGCTGTTACCTGAAACCTGTCAAAACTTGACTTGCAAAGTCCTTTACTATAAAATAAATGAAGCATTTGATTTTGATAATCTAAGTTCTTTATGTATATGAGATTTACTTTGCATTAAAAAGCTTATAGGGGGCCGGCCCATTGCGTAGTGGTTACGTTCGTGTGGCTCCGCTTTGCAGCCCGGAGTTCATGGGCTCAGATCCTGGGCGCGGACATATGCGCACCACTCATCGAGCGATGCTGTGGTGGCATCCCACATACAAAATAGAGGAAGGTGGGCACAAATGCTGGCTTAGCGACAATCTTCCTCAAGCAAAAAGAGGAAGATTGGCAATAGATATTAACTCAGGGCCAATCTTCCTCACCAAAAAAAAAAAAGCTTACCGGATGATAGTGCCAGGGTGCTTCAGTTGCAGGAACAACAACCCTAATCAGAGAGTCATTTGGCTCCTTTCCTTCATTCACCTCTTATCTATTGGTTGGTGTAAGTCTATGTGACAAACACTGCATGGTGAACAAGAAAGACCCTGACTTCACAACCTTATGTTTTATTGGAGTAGATTAACAAACCTAAAAAACAAATAGTAAACAGAAAAAATAAAGAAAATAATTACAAGTTACAAAAGGTATTACAGAATAAACAAAGAACGGAATACAATAGAAAATAAAGCCATGAGGGGGAGGGGAGGGCCTACTTTGCACAGCAGGATTAGGAAAGGCCTCCCAGAGCACGTGATATTTAGCTGAAACCTAAAAGGTGATAAGAAGACAGCCAGGTGAAGAGAGGGAGGAAGAGATCTCAGACTGGAGACACAGCATGTGCAAAGAGCCTGCAGCAGGAAAGAGCATGGCATCACTGGGGAAGCATAAGATGCCTAATGTTTCTGAAGCATAGCAGGTAAGAGAGAGACATGAGAGGAGATTAAAGAAGTAGTTAAGGACCTGATTCAGAGCCTGGAAAGCCATGGTAAGGAACATGGAGCACATTCTAGTAGCACAGGAAGCTATAGGAGAGTTTTAAGTAACAGAAGCCATTTGTACATTTTTAAACATTCAGGTAGAGGAAGAACCACTTCATCAAAAGCTCTTGTACTGCTTCATCAAAATACAGAGAGGACAAAGCTTATCTTCACTGCCACATGACCTCTCCTGTTTGTAACCCCTGTTCCCTTACAATGAACCTGGTCCCGCCTACCTGTCTGTATGCCCAAAGAAACACTCTCTATACTCAACACCAGTCCCTCACAGCCCATTCTTGAAAAGTTACTCTCTCTGCTTGTTATCTCTTCTGGGTTACAGCCATCTCTATCTTTCCTCTTTATTTCCGTCATTTTTCATAGCACTATCACAGTGAATACCATCTGCTTGCTTGGTTTTCACTTATTCACTCTTTATTTCCTGTACCAGACTATAAGCCCCATGAGGGCAGGAGTCACATCTGACTTGAGCACCATTATATCCTCATTCCCCTGCAAAGTGCCTGGCAGAGTAGAGTAAATGAAAGAATTTATGAATCTTTGCTTCAGCTATGCGAATGTTAACAGCAATATGGGTTATGTTGAAAACTTTGGCAGCCATCACTGCTCGGCTTTGATATAAGGAAAGATTTTTCATTTGCTATTGCACCACCCAACTCCTGTAGAGACATAGAAACTACATATGGCTTCAACAGTAGCCCAGTCTTTCTTTCCCTGATCAAAGTTTCTGGACCCTTTGTCTTTCCTGTTGTGAGTAGAAGAGACTCTACTAATCAACAGTCTCAAAATCTCTTAGAATCCTGTGCTAATGCAACCATGCTTGCTATTTCAAAACCAACCACGGATGGGAACATGAGAAAGGAATTAGAAAAAGAAACATAAATTGTATCAAAACATGGAAGACAGAGATATACAAATTTAAATTCCCATTCTATTCAAATAAAGCAACCATCCTCTCCTAGATCAATATTTTCTTATCTTCCTCAGAACTAAAGCAACTAAGGAGGATAAATAAGAGGACACTGCTCTCCAAAGCACCTGACTTCTCAGGCTCTTAAGACAGAATAACAAAAACAGACACAGTTAGTACCTAACAATCACTTTGCAATTTTCCATCTATCATTAATTATCACTAATCTTTGCCTATGAGAATAGTGAAAATTTCACAGATTTAGTTATTTCACTAAACTAATTTATATGTTAATTAAGTTTTTAATGAACAAGTAAAATGCTCACACATTCTTTGCATGTAAACTGGGTAAAATACTCCCAACAAGCATTAAAAATACACCTTCTTGTACTGTCTTGTACATAGTCAGTTTTCAACAAATATGATGTAATAAATGATGAAATGGTTTAACATTTCACAATACAAAACTAAGGATCTAAATATTTTCAGGAAGCCAGAGTGTTTTATACATGTATGTTGTTAGTATAGTCTATAAATCAGTAGGACTTGTTCTACATGTATGTCATCACAAACTAGAGTGTACGGGTATGCTTACTCTGGCAAATATTTTTGGAAATTTTTTTGTTAATTTTCACAACAATTCTATACCATGCTGACCAAAACTATTTACACACAAATAAACTAAGTTTATCTATATGCAGTGAAGCAGCATTTTCCATAGCATGGTCTAAAGAGAGCAAACCATTGCATATTCAGATAGATCTGTTCAGAGGTATGATGAGCCAAAACTTACCAAATGACTTCAAGTTATCTTTCTAGGGAACTTCACTACATTTGTCTTGTAGCTTATGATCTTCTTCCTTGGAACTTTCACTCATGGAAGATTTTCAAATAATGTTTATTTCAAAAATCATCACTACTATGAATTAAAATATTAGGGAGAAACAAAGCAGGCCAAGGTCATAGATGTTAACAAATTCTTGCTCAGGTTCAGCACCAGATACTAGATGACTGGCAGTAATTAGCTACAGTTCAGGAATTCTGAGATATAAAAAGTGCCTTAAAGGATTAGCTGAAGCTTGACATGGAAGGACTTCTTAAAATTACATGAAGCATAAGGCCTGAGAGAAAGCTTTCCTTTGTAATTTAATAGGCAAAAACCTAAAAGTAAAATGTCCGTATGCCCTTCACAAGCATTTTTGAAGTACTTTTGCTAGTTTGCAATAATTTGATTTGGACAACATTAACTGCTAATAAGGTATGGGAAAAAAATCTCCTAAGGATGTTGTTTTACATGATAAAATAACATTTGAAAAGCCGCGTGGAAGCTCAAGGGGAAAAGAGAAAAAAGTGAACTCCAGAATGCTGATGTTTTTTCTTCTAAAATAATTGGGCATACCCAATAACGAACCATGAACAATGTTGTGATTAGAGTTACTTATTATTTTTAGGATATTTATCTTGAAATACTCTCAAACTTACAGAAAAGTTGCAAATAATTACAAAGAACTTTTTTCCAGAACCATTGAAGAGTGGGTTGTTGATCTGATGCCCATTCACCCTCACTTACTTTAGTGGGTAGTTCCTACCAACAAGGACATTCTTCTGCTGGATAATCACAACATACCCATCAAACTCAGGAAATTAACACTGACATATTACTGCCATCTCATCTTCATGTCCTATTCATGTTTTGCGAATTGTCCCAATAATATCTTTTATGTTAAAAGAATCACACAGTCTGGCCCATGGCATGGTGGTTGAGTCTGTTGCACTTCGCTCCGGCAGCCCAGGTTCGCAGGTTCGGATCTCGGGCGCAGACCTACACCACTCATCAAACCATGATGTAGCGGTGACCCACACACAAAATAGAGGAAGATTGGCACAGATGTTAGCTCAGGGCTAGTCCTCCTCAAGCAAAAAAGGAACAAGATTGGCAACAGACGTTAGCTCAGAGTGAATCTTCTTCACCAAAAGAAAAAAAAAGAATCACACATTGCATTTACTTGTCATGTCTTTTTAATGTCCTTCACCCTGGAACTGTTTCTCAGTCTCACTTTGACTTTCATGATCTTGACATTTTTGAAGATTACAGGGGAGTTATTTTATAAAACTTTTTTCCAGAGTAAAGAGCTTCTACAAGACAAACAAAACCAGAATCAAGATGAACAGACAACCCACCAGCTGGGAGAAAATATTTGCAAAACGTATATCTGACAAGGGGTTAATGTCCATAATATATAAAGAACTCACAGAACTGAACAACAAAAGAGCAAACAACCAAATCAAAAAATGGGCAGAGGAAATGAACAGACACTTCTCCAAAGAGTATATACAGATGGCCAATAGGCACATGAAAAGATGCTCAACATCACTAATCCTCAGGGAAATGCAAATCAAAACAACACTAAGATATCACCTCACGCCCGTTAGAATGGCTATAATCACCAAGACAAAAAACAACAAATGTTGGAGAGGATGTGGAGAAACAGGAACCCTCATACACAGCTGGTGGGAATGCAAACTGGTGCAGCCTCTATGGAAAATGGTATGGAGATTCCTCAAAGAATTAAAAATAGAAATACCCTATGATCAAGCTATCCCATTACTGGGAATCTATCCAACGAACCTGAAATCAACAACCCAAAGAGGCTTATGCACCCCTATGTTCATTGCAGCATTATTCACTATAGTCAAGAAGTGGAAGCAACCTAAATGTCCCTCAACTGATGATTGGATCAAGAAGATGTGGCATATACATACAATGGAATACTACTCAGCCATAAAAAAAGATGAAATTGTCCCATTTGCAACAACATGGATGGGCCTGAAGGGTATTATGTTAAGAGAAATAAGCCAGAAAGAGAAAGGCAAACACTGTATGGTCTCACTCATATGTGGACTATAAACCAACACATGGACAGAGAAAACTGTATTGTGGTTACCAGGGGCAATGAGGGTAGGGGGTGGGCACAAGGAGTGAAGGGAGACATATATATGGTGATGGACAAACAAAAATGTACAACCCAAAATTTCACAATGTTATAAACTATTAAAACATCAATTAAAAAAAAAACAACAACTTCCTTCCATTGGGAGCTTTTGAAGTTTTCTCCTCGTGCTTAGATTCAGATTATGCATCTTTGGCAGAAATATCACAGAAATGATGCTGTAACTCTTTTTCTCTTTGTAATTAGTAATTAATTTTGCAAGAAGGTCATTTTAAACTATATCAAAATCCCATTTCTCATCAAATTTTCAATGTATTTATTTATTTATTTATATCAAAATAGATTCATGCATTTCAATTTTATTCAATGGCTTATAACCCGTTATTATAATTATTTATATTGATGTTCAATTTATCCCAAATTTAATTAGTGGCAGCCCCTTTCGGCTGGATCCTGCATCTTTCCAATAATTCTTTGAGCACTTCCTTACTTTATGGCACAAGATGTTCCAGCATCATCTTGTAATCTCCCCCATCCGAGCCCTGGAATCAGCCATTTCTTTCTTTCGGTGGAAAATAGTATTTAGAAATCAAAATCTGGATACTCGATGTGCCACTGTCCATTGGTCCCAAACCTGCTTAGTGGACAAAGCAAGGGAATACGTGTGTGTGTGTGTGTGTGTGTGTGTGTGTGCATTCATTTACATTTATGTTCATTTCTATATCTGCCTACACACTGAAAACATGTATTTATACCAATACATGGTTTTCACACCAATTCCAATCTAACACCAAAAGGTTCATTCTAGTTTTCTCCCTTTTTGTGTTCGTTAACTCCTTCCTCTGACAGTGAGAAACTTGGTTCATATTATCCTTAATGTACTTGTTTACTTGATCAATCCCCCCATAATTAACCAGCTGCTCATCACCTCTGCCTCTTCCTCCCTTACGTGGGAGGCGTCCTCACCCCTTTTGGGTTCCTCTACCTGCTCTGAGCTGCCCCCTTGTATGGATGTCCTCATTGTGGTTAGACACAAACACGGCGCTAAGCAGACCCCATGCATGCATGCCCTCCCCCACAAGCTCAGGCTCTGACCCCCTCACTGTGGAGATGTCCTCACCCTCCTCAGACTCCCACATCTTGCTCCTGGCCGCCATGACACCATCCTAACTCTCCCTTGTCTCCTTCCAAACCCCCTCCCCTCCCTCCACCCCAGACACCTACTTGCTCTGCCCCTAAAAGGCTTTTAGACCAAACTGTTTAAGAGGAAAAAGAAGAGAAGAACAGGAAGGGAAAAGGGGAAGAGGAAGAGTGACTGTTGCTTTTTAAAAATTACTTTCCAGTTTCCCTTGTGGGGATGGAGGTCAATGGTGCGGTGAGAGTATTTGTGGCAGATTTGACTACAGAAAATCTAAGTTATATTTACAGAATGAACAGTTCTTTTACCCTAACTCAGAAATTTGTATGTAGGACTTAGACAATATTATTTGAGGTAATTCATTTTTTAACAAATTACATCTTAAATTAAATATTTCCTAAGAGGATAGATTTAATAATGCAAGGAGAACTCTTTTTATGTACTTACACTAGGATCATTAAGATAGCACATTCACACACATAAGATGCAGTGGAAGAGTGAATAAATTACTTGGAGACTTTAAGGCAAAAAACAATTCAACATGGCCAGATATTGACAAAAGAAAGAATTATTTTGCTTGGAGTAGCCAGATAACTGCTTTAATTCTCATAGTATAAAGTGTTCTTTACCACTAGAATGTCTTCCCTGCTCTATTAAAAGCAATTATCCCTTAATACAGGCTCTGACAAATGTAGTACAAATATTTTTTACCAATCCAAAATTATGGGCACTTAAGTATTCTAAAAGCCAGTTATTACAGAAAGAGAAAGTAATATCCTAGATGCATTGCCTCTAAGGGTAGTCCATGCATTTAATTCCAGGATAGAAAACACAAACAATTTTGATGGTTTCTTTTGACTGGGAATGAAAAGTGCAAGAATTATGAAAGTCTGTTGGCCAGCCACGTAGAGGTTTTCTCATGGTTAGCTATAATGGCCTATGGGCATCTGATTTTTAGCCAGAACAAACCAAATGAATCTCTTTCCAAAAAAAAAAGCAACGCACACAAATATCTCGCATTATATAAAGTCTTCTTTCCAAGAAAATATCATCACCCTATCAGGATAATTCAATCTTTAAGAGAATCTTTATGATGCTGAGCAGATCTTTTGTGCACAATTCACCCCAACTTTTTCTATGAGGCCTTGATTAATACACCTAGTTCAATTCGTCCCTATAGACTTCGATTGTCAAAGGAAAATGGTGCAGAGGAGGAGAGTAAAAAGAGGGATAGGAGATGAAAACAATAGTCTACATTAGTGTGGTACTAATCACACTAGGGTGATGTGAAACCGTGCTGTAACAGTGAAAGACGGATTAATTCATGACTTCTCAGTGGTCATTCACTAAAAGATCCGAAGAACAAATGATGTTTTCTCAACTCTTTTTTTTTGAAAAGTAGAAAAATCTTCTCTGATTTTGGAAAACTTAGTTTTCATCAATCACTTTTAAACATTTAAATGAGAATGTGAGAAGAAATTGGTTTTGTGGGGTTTCTTTTCCACTAAGCGGAGTCAATTGTTCTACATATTCTCTTTTAGTACATACTACAGTCCTGCCAGTTATGTAGTCTCCTTGTAACTTTTCATACCTTTGAGCTAACTCTGAGTATATTTCTCCCTAGATAAGCCTCACTTCAATGCCCCTAAAATAAAGAAATACAGTAAGGCTTATACAGAGCCCTTGGATTTGCTGAGTCGTATTCCTGAAATTTTGTTCTTCATTATTCATACCAATGAAATTTTTTCCCCCATGTGAAGGTGTTGAAACTGAAGTAATTTACTTTTTAACTTGAATAATTAAACAGCCACTGCAAGTGAATTAACTTTTTTCAAATAATAGGAAATAACTTCATGTTTATAATCTCAGAGTTATTTTCCCCGGAATCGTCCATATCTCCTCTTTTCTCTCATCTTCCAAATAAACTACAAGTTAATACCAGCTTCATATGTACTACATATGTATATATATGTACTACATATGCATTATATACTATATATATAGTTGGACTCTATAATAAACTACATACAGTTCTCATTCCACAGTATCTTCAATTACTTTTAATTAATCCTCTGTTGTGTTCATAAATTACACATCATAAAGTCATTTTAGTTATTGTTTTGGATAGATGATTAGACTAGGTAGACCCCACCTGGAAATTATGGAGAAAATTCTGGGGCTCAGAGTAAACAGACCAGATAAGCTGATTCCCTGTGTAAATATAGAGTTCATATAAAAATTTCTAAGAGAAATTAAAACCTAAATAAACGTAGAATTATACTAATTCATGGATCAGAACACTCAATATTGTGAAGCTATCACTTCTCCCCTCAATTGATCTTAGATTCCATGCCATCCCAATCAAAAATCTCTGCAGGTTTTTTTGTAGAAATTGTCAAGCTGTTTTTAAAATTTAGATGAAATGCAAAGGACCTAAAATAGTCAGTCATTTTTCAAAAAGAATAAAGCTGGAGGATTCACTCTACCTTATTTCAAAGCTTTTTATAAAACTAGAATAATCAAGACAGAGTGGTATTGGGGAAGGGTAGACATATAAATCAACGGAACAGAATAGAGCTCAGAAATAGACTCCTGATACACATAACTGTATGCATAAACCTCAAAATCATTACATTGAGAAAGAACCCAGACTCATACAGTATGATTCCATTTATATAAAAATTTATGTAAAATTCTAGAAAATGCAAACCAATCTCCACTGAGAGAGAGAAGAGCAGTGGTTGCCTTGGGCCAGGGGCAGAGGGAAGAATGAACTGCAAAGGGGCACAAAGATCCCTTTACAGGCGATGGAATTGTTCCATAACTTATTACTGTTGTGGCTGCACAAGAATATATCTCTCTCAAAACTCATCAACTATGTGCAATTTGTTGCACTTAAATTTTACCTCACTAAAATTGATTTTTAAAAATAAATAAATAAAAATAAAATTGGGATAAATAGTACCTACCTCATGGAGTTTTTGTAATATATGAGATAATGCACTGAATGTACTATGAGTTGCAAATAATAAACATTTAATATATTTGCTATTTTTATTATCATCATTATTATTGCTGTGACTAAGATCAATCAATGTCTTTTGTATGTAATGAGAAGCTGAGTAGGTTCTCATCTTTCTCTGATGATGGAACTGATTTGCTTATTAATTGAGCCTCCTTAAAATTTTCTATTTAGTTTCAAAAATGAGGTCTTGAGCTAAAATGACAGAAAGGTGGTTCTTCTGCTTTAGGCTGTATTCATGGTACCTGTGGCTTGGTCAGGTACAGAACAGTGAATGAATAGAAGCTCTATTCTGTCCCCCACTATTTTTCATTTTACAGGCAGGTAACTTATGGGTGCTGATCTCTTTGCCTTCAAACTAAAGTATGGTAGATCTTTTTCTGGCATTTTTAGATTCTTGTTGCTTGCTGAAAAAGAAGGCACAACAGTGCCAGGGATTTTCCCACCAGATCTTAATCAAAAACAAAAGTAAAAAGTGTTCCCTATTTTACATTATATCTTCTCTAAGCCTTCTTGTAACCCACTAATAGACCAAGAACACAGATACCACAGGTCAGAGATCTCCATACATTTCTTCCATTCCAAAGCTTAAGTAACCAGAGATATGATAGAGATGCCACCAGAACCACACAACCATACCTGGATTTAGAAACTCTTGAACATTACAGCCAGGCCATGGAAAATTAAAGATTAAAAAGATTAGGAAGTAGTTAATTAACCTAATTAAGAACAATACATTTTATAGATGTTTACTCAAGATGGAAGGGTTATTTGTTGTTTTTTTTTCTTCTTTTTGGTTTTATGTGGGTTTTAAGTTTGTTTATTTGCTTGTATGCTTGGATTAATTCAAATTTTACAGACTTTAGGAGTTATGGCTCCTTGAATGTTCCTAAAAAAGGAAAATCTTAACTGAACATTCAAAATGAGCTATAGCCAGTGTCTGTCCTAAAAGATTTCAAACTCCACAAGAATACTCAAGACAGTTTCTGGAGTTTTCCTATCCCATTTGACAAAGCACCAGAAATAAACTATAGGATCAGAGATGCTTTCATCAGAGACAAAAACCTTGAACACAGGACTTTTAGGAACAACATTTAAAAACTGAGTGCAAAAGTACAGTGTGCATGAGTAAGCATTTGCTTAAAGTATATTTGTGTAGGTGAACATTTATTACAAGGTTACCTGTGGCTGACTGAATTGGGGAAGGAAGATTGGAGAGGGCGAAGAAGAACATCTAGAATCTGCAGAAAATAGAAAGAAACTTTTGGACTGCCCTGCAGTCTTTGCTGATTTTACTCTTGCTCAGGCATTTCTTTCAGAGTGCGATATTGTTCAGGGATGTCCTGTTTATCTAATAAGTACAAGTGGGTCCTGTGCCTTCCTTTAGTGTATGATTAGTCTGTTTGCTTTTTGAAGACGTTCAGTCTGGGATCCATCCCAGGTATTTTACATAATTATCAGGTACTTCATCTGATGTATGAGGACCCATAAAAACAAAGAAATGCTGCAGTCCTGGGTTAGCATTACCAGAGCTATGAGTGTCTTCCAGAGTGATGCCTGTGCTGAAAGTCAGGAAAACATTCCTGGATGTGAGAGTCGTTGGGCTGTGGGCTCTCCTGAAAGGGAGGCCTAAGAAACTTTGCCAACTGAGTCATTTAAAACCAGGCTGGAAGTGACCCTGGGGGACACGGGCATAGTCAGAAAAGCAGGTGGACAACCCCGACCAAATGGGCCTCGTTAAAAAACAAGATTCACTTGAGTCAATTTGGAGATCTAATTGGCTTTATTCGAGGATTCATGAATCAGGCAGCATCCCATCTAGCAAATAGAAAGGAGCTCCAAAGAGCTGCAGAAAAGGAAAGTTTTTACACGAAGAAAGGAGGTGGAAAAAGGAAGTTTATTAGCAAAGAGTGGGTTGTTGCAGGCAAGGTCACCTTCCTATGGGGGATGGAAGGGTCCTATTTGTAGGATTGTTACTGAAACCAAAGTGGGTTCGCCTCCTGGCAAGTTAAATCAGACTCTCAACCAGAAGCAGTTGTCACACAAAGTAGGGTATATTTGTAGCAAATAGGAGGCCACATGGAATCATTTCCAAAGTCGTGGTGTCCCTGAACAAATGGAAGCAGGGGCTTTTTATTTCGGATGGGGAATGAATATTCAAAAGGGAGAGGTGGGTATTCGCTTGCACAGGCTCAGTTGGAAGCCATGCTCCCACACACACTGCAGGTTATGGTCATAAGGCCTGAGCTCCTCCCAGAGAGGAGATCTTTGCCTTAAAAATGAGGCAAAGGTCATAGGCCTCACTCTTGTGGTGGGGCTTGGTCTGGTTCAAGGTAGCTGGTGATTGCATCTCTTAACAGTTAAAAGCTTCCAAACCCACCCTTGAGTTCCTCAGGGCAATTAGTCAGTGACAGGATTACCTCACTCAGTGCTGACCAGGTGATTCCAGATTGACTGGTCAAAGGTTACATTGCTGGGAGATGCTGAAACTGCAATTTGGTTAGCTATTAAGCCTTGGTTTGCTGAAGTGGTGCTTAGCACAAGTGACTCCATTTTAGGCCTGTTGTCTCTTTCTTGTAACAGCCTTTTCTTCTCTAATTCCTGTATTCCTTTTCAAAATGTATTCTTCTTATTAATAAACTGAAGACTACAAGTAACTACAGAAAAACCCATATGATTTACAATCCAGAGGTTTGATTTTCTTGTTGATATAATGGAATTCAGTAATGTTTCTCTTCTCTGGAAGTCCCTTATTTGTATAGGAACAAATGCTTTTAACCAAAATTGGAACATATGGACTGAAATTATTTCTAACTATGGGATCAACTGTTTGAAATCCAGGCAGTATGGTCACCATAGATAGCTGCTAACTCTGGCTACACAGAACAAAGTCAAAAGATAACAGCAACGTAAATCTGGATGTCATCAAGTCTGTGTAAGAATTCTTCAGTACTTCACTCATAGGATACTCCTCGGGCTTCTTCCATGATCAGTTCAATTATTTTAGATCTAATTCCAACAGTCTACTGTGATATAGTGATATAATAAGAAATATGTATTTGGTCTTCGTCCCCCGATTCCAGGCCCAGAGCTTCTAAAACGTTTGTAATTTCCTGAGTGATAGGAGCATCTTTTGTTATAATATTTGGTCTTTGTTCCTGGTTCCTCACATAAGAACTTCTAAAGCCCTTGAAATATCCTGAGTGGTAAGGGTGATAGGAGCATTTTTGTTACTCATGATAAGTCTCTTTCAATCAGATCTAAATTTATGGTAATGAGGTGACCCCTGGTGGGTCCCTAGATAGCTAGAGGCTATCCTAGATAGCTTCAGATAGCTTCCTCTGGCTGCCAGAGGAACCAACCACATGATTAGAGGGTTAGAACTTTCATCCCCATTCCCTCACCTCCAGGGAGGGAAGAGGGGGCTGGAGATTGAGTTAATCACCAATGGCCAATGATTTAATCAGTCATGCCTACATAACAGTACCTCCATAAAACCTCTAAACAACAGGGTTCAGAGAGCTTCCAGGTTGGTGAACACACTGTGCCTGGAGAGGGTACGGAAGTTCCATGCCCCCTACCCCACACCTTACCTATGCATCTCTTCCATTTAGCTCTTCTTGAGTTGTAGCCTTTATAATAAATCAATAAACATAAATAAAGTGTTTCTCTGTGTTCTGTGAGCCGGTCTAGCAAATTACTGAACCTGAGGAGGGGGTCTTAGGAATCCCCAATTTATAGTCAGTCAATCAGAAGTATGAGTGGCCTGGACTTGCAATTGGTGTCCGAAGTGTGGGCAAGTCTCGTGGGACTGAGCCCTTAACCTGTGGGGTCTGAGCTAGCTCGCAAGTAGATAGCATCAGAATTGAATTGTAAGACGCTCAGTTGGTGTCCGGAGAGTTGCAGAATTGGTGTGGGGAAAAAAACCCTCACTTTTGATGTTGGAAGTGTTTTATGTAAAAAACAGATCGTAGTATCTACTTAAACTGAGTCTGGGGCCCTCCATAATTATTAGGAGCAACAAAAATGGGGACGGGAAGAAAGAGAGTCACAGAGGCAGCACACACACAACAGAGAGAAGCCACCCATCAGAGATTGATATGGGAAGGGTATTAAACTATCAAGAACTCCAAAAGCTTGTGGTCTCCTGATTGTATTTAAATGATGTCTAATATAGTTAGGGGCAAAAAAATCCACATGACACAAGAATCCTGAAGAGTCTCCCAGAAGGCAGCATAGCATTGTGATTAGGTGAACAGACTGAGACACACAGCCTGGATTTGAATTCTGGTAGGTGACACCTGGCACCTACCTGGGCCTCAGGTCTCAGTTTTCTCAACTGTAAAAGCGGGATAATAGTATATACCTCATAAGATCATTGTGATAGTTATATGACTTAATACACGTAACATGCTTTGAACAGTGCCTAGCACATTATAAACACTACGTAAAGGTTAGCTATGATAATTATGTATGTACACGTAAACTGAAGAGTCTGGATCATAGCAATAATTATACTTTGCACAGTGCTTCAGAAGATCCCTGACACGTAGGCAGGACAGAAATCATTATCATGCCCTCCCCCTCATTTTGCAGATTAAAGGAAGCAAAGCTCATACCTTAATTAGCATCTTGTCTAAATCATGAAAACAAAGTAACATGGTGAAGATTTAAAAATGGTGAAGTTAGGTGATTCCTAATTTAGTTTTGAGAAGGGTTCATTTTTAAAAAGCAATTGAACTAAATTTTTTTTTTTTTACTGTTGCTTAGAGAAACAAGATGGACATATCTGGAAAAAGTCATATATGTAAATCTTATCTCCTAATGATACCAGGTAAAACAAGCGGCTCATAGAGAACCCATATATACTCTATATTTCATTCTTGATTATGTTGTTTGGTTCTCTGGAGTTTAAAAAAAAAAAAAAACTTCCCGTTTTTCTATCACCTCTCTTACACAGAGATCATTATCCAAAAATTCAAACAGAATTCTGAACTTTAAGATACCTCACATTGGGAGCAATTAATAAGTGATCAATGGCTTGATGATTTAAATAAAACACTCAAAGGAAATTGAGAAAATCCAAGTATCTGTACCAAAACTTACCTTCTAGCCTTCATTCAAATTAATGGTTCTAAATTATACGATATGCATAGATTTATAACAGATTTGTCATAACTACTAAATATAAAGTCTAGTAAATGGCAATACCAATAACATTAAGTAACTGTCTTTAGCTGCCACGCAGGAATCCTAAACACAAATTTCACGGGACAAGGCTTTAGATAAGCTGGCTTCTAACCTAGTGGTTAAGTACATGTACTAGGAGCTGAGTTCAAGTCCTAAATGTCATTTTTTAGCTGAGTGACTTTCAGCTAAATCCTTAAATTCCTTAAGCCTCAGTTGCTACATTTTTGTTAATAAAGAATCTTTGAAGCCCACAGAGGTTAAGTGACGTAGTCAAGGTGACATAGTTAGGAAGTGGTGGACGTAATAAAATGTGGCTAATAATAATTGCTCACATTTATTAAGAGCTATCCATATTGCAAGCTTTGTGCTAAGCACTTTACCTGCATTATATTCTTTAACCTTCAGAGTAACCTATAAGGGAGATCGTTTCTCCCTTATTTTATAGGTAAGGAACTTAAAACTTGGAGAGGTTGAATTTCCTAAGGCATATCGCTACCAATTGCAAAAGCTGTGATACTGGAACAGTGCCTGGCAGCTTAGTAAGCTTTCAAATAATGTTAGTTATTATTAGAATGATTAGTATTGTTGAGCCACCATTTAATATCCAGGTTACTCGCAACAAGTAACATAATATTTCTGAGCCTTACCAATAAAATGTGAAAAATAATAATAATGTCTGACCTGCCTATCTCTCAGGTTTACTATTATGATCAAATTAGAAACATGTGTGGAAGCGCTTTGTTAAGTTCAAGAACATGTAGTTGCCAACTTACTTAAATTGCTTTAGAAGGAATTATTAATGTTTTCAAATCAAAAACATTTGGTACTCAGGGCTGACCGGGTGGTGCAGTGGTTAAGTTCGCGCACTCGGCTCCGGCAGCCCGGGGTTTGCAGGTTTGGATCCCGGGCGCAGACCCACACACCACTCATCAAGCCACACTGTGGTGGCGTCCCACAACAAAATGGAGGAAGATGGGCACAGATGTTAGTTCAGGGACAACCTTCCCCAAGCAAAAAGAGGAAGATTGGCAATAGATGTTGTTAGCTCAGGGCCAATCTTTCTTACTTTAAAAAAAAAAAAAAAAGCATTCTGTACTCAAAATAGAGGTAAAGAAAAGAAGGAAAATAAAGATATACATCTCTTATCCTAAGGAAACCAGCATGGAATGTGGATAATAAAGTCGCGGGTTTAAAGAAGGCATTGAGCTTCTCAGATAAGGCAAGGAATTAGGTCACAATTTTGAATACACTCAGGACTTATTCTCAGTTTTGATGGCTTTACCAGTATGATTACATCTGCTGACTCTCTTCCCACAGCTTCTTAGAATTTCTGGCCACTGGTAGTACCTTCTTGATTTCTAAGGTTGTTGTAGGCTTATTATTTAAAGATACATAGATAAATAGATATATGGTAGATAGATGAGAGAGAAAGAGAGATTGAGAGAGAGAAATATCTTTTATATCTCTTAAATTGGAACTTTCTAGGGTAACAGATATGTATCTCAGTGTACAATTTTCTACCAAAAATTTACAACATTAATTTCCCTGTTTCCATAATAAAGAGTCAATAGGTATGCTATATAACTGAAATATGAAGATTGAGGTATTCTACTTAAAATCATAAATGCAACCATATAAAATAAAATAAAAAATAAACATCTAACACAATCCATGAGGTGGAAGGGGAAAAGGAAGTAATAAACAGGGTAGTTATGCTAGATTCTTCATCTTTTGTAGTAAGAAATCAAATGATCTGGTCCAAAGTTAAAAATCAAGAAACAGAGCATATTGTGTACAGTTTTAATGCTGCTGCCAAAAGAAACCAAAACAGAAACTGATGGTAGCTGTAGCCTCTAGGAAATAAAAGTTTGGGTTGAGGGGTAAGCAGCAGCATTGGAAAACAGGATTTTCCTTCTTATATGTATTCTTCTATATTATTTGAATTTTTCAAATTTCTTTAGTAACAGAAAATTGGTTTATTTAAGCCATGAATCCTTATAATGGCTCCTTTTATCTTCAGGATAAACTTCAAACTTCTTGGAATGTCTATGAGGCCCTTCATGATCCGGCCTCTACGTCTCCAGGCTCCTCTCCCTGCAGTCTCTCACGTGGAGTTTTTCCTCCCCACTTTAACAATCTACTTGTAGTACCCCTCTGTGCCTAATCTACTGACTGCGATACACAGTAAGAAATATATTTGATAATATGACATATATGTGTACACGTATATATATAACAGAATTGCACAAAACAATATTTACCTTACCAGATTCAATACCTTCTGATATTTTCTGTTCCATTCTATTTTACCTTTTAAATGTCAGTCCTGACTTTGCTTTTATTTGACATTTATTTCATGAACCATTAACTGTCACCAATTTCAGTTTGAAAAAACTGTCTTACATTCTGATCCCTTGACCTACATTCTGATCACTTGCTCACTCCCCTGGGCAAATCACTTTCAGCCTTCAAATCTCAGCTCAAGCATCATCTCCTCTTAGAAGCCTCCTGTGACCAATAGCCAGCTGGAATAAGCTGCCTCTCGCCCATGGTCTTCCTCCGTGTTCCCATAACTACTACTGAGGCACTTTCTGTTCTGTGATGTTCTCGACTCTCTCTTCCACTAAACTGTAATTTTTCTCTAATACTGCCTCATTCAATATTAAACATCCATTCCCTGTCATATAGTATGTGCTCATTAAATGTATTATTTTAGTATCGAATGAGTGAATCTATCTATCAGTTTGAAAGCAGGCCAATTTACTAAAGGATCAATTAGCCAAATGACAAATTCATCGAATTCACTAATTTACCAAATACGTTTTAAAGAACATTTTAAAAATTTATTCAGTGGCTATGAACATATTATTCTTATTATATTTAAATTAGCTGTTACTGAATTGGTCATTTGGTGCATTGGCTTATGAAAAATCAGCTTGCAGCAAATTGGTTTTAGGAAAATTGTTTTATTTATGAATTAACTGAAAGCCCATAACTTTTCCTACTTAACAAATACGGACAACGATATTTTTTTCCGTTCCAAGAATATTGTACATGGTGATATAATTTGTGTGAAAATTGGATAGGGGTACTTTGGAAGTTTCTATATATTCTTAAGAAAATGTTACCTCTTTTTATTTACGTGGCTAGTCTGAACAAAACTAATTCTGCCTGAATTGGTTGCTATGTGCTATTAGGAAAATATTTTTGCTTGTCTCAACCTGAGGCTCCTTATGCTTAGTTGATACGAAAGCATTTATATCAACTTGTCTTGTAGCAACTCCATGTGAGATCCAACTGTAAAAAGAGATCCTGTCTTAGTGTGTTCGTGCTGCTATGACAAAATGCCATAGACTAGGTGGCTTAGAAAACAACAGGCATTTATTTCCCACAGTTCTGGAGGCTGGGAAGTTCAAGATCAAGGCACCAGCAGATTCAGTGGCTGGTGAGGGTCTACTTCCTGGCTCATAGATGGCCATCTTCCCATTATGACCTCACATGGCCAAAGGGACAAGGGCACTCTCTGGGTCTCTTTTGTAAGGATACTGATCCCATTAGTGAGGGCTCTGCCCTCATAACATAGTCACCTTCCAAAACCCTCACCTCCCAATACAATCACATTGAGGGTTAGGATTTCAACATATGAATTTGGGGGGAACATAAGCATTCTGTCTATAGCAGACCCCGAGGTAGGACTACACTGAGAGTTGGGCACTAAATATGCCATCTTACTGACCAACTGAAATGACCGCTCTCTTTCACTACCATCTTTTAGTATTATTGATGGCTTGTTCATAGAAGATAGCTTTAGAAATAACTAACAAAATCCAAAATAAATCTAAGGAATTTAGCATGGGGCTCAATAAAAGCTAATCATTATTATTATTATTACACAGTTGTTACTTGTTTAATCTAATATCTTGAAATGATATACAATTAAAGTTTAAAGCAGTCATATTCCCTGTAACATGTCACAATAAAATATGGTACAAAGAAGTGACTCTACAGTTCACATATCCATAGTAGCCTAAAGAAATGTATTACCCTTCAGGACCTCTGTATTTTTTTTCTTCCCTGTAATCTTCAATTATATCCTTGTGATATTCATTTAAGTACATTTTATCCCCTAAAGAAAAAAAAAAGTGGTTAGGAGTTGAATATTGTCTTTAGTTAGCAGAATACACACGATACCTCCACCAAGGTAATCGGAAAATTCTCTCTCAACCAACTTTCTTCACTCTCTGCTGACAATAGGCATTGGTGCTAAAATCTGTGTGGTGGTACCTCCGTCCCCAATTCAGCTATACCACTTTTCCACATTTCCTGAATAAGCTATAATCTAGTAATAAGAGGAAAAAAAAGGGAGTATTGCTCTTCTGTCTCCACTTTTCTCCCACAAAATGCTGCAAAGATGTAGGCCTGCCAAAGCCAACAGGATAGATTGGGAAAGGGCATACACCACAACCCCTCTGGAGGAGAAGACGTGTATTTTCTCCTATAATAAAAACCAGGAATTTCTCCAGTGTATAGCACATACACCAAACGTAGGGTAGTTATGCAGTTGTCAGTTCTGTGTCGGGTAGTTCAGAGATGGATAAATTCTGAATATTCATTACCCATTCCTGTCATATTTAAACTAATTAATATTCACTCTTTAGCAGTAAAGCTGTTTGGAAGCTTTTCCTTACTAACATCAACCCTGTGTTTCAACAGTAAACGTTCTGTCTGCTCCATAGTTATGTTTTTTCATATGCACACATTTCCGTTGAGTGTTTCCATCACCCCAGGATGATGATCACCCATTGTATGTTTGTTGATGGCAGATATCACGTCCAATCTCCCAGATCTTCGTTCACCAATACATTATCTGTGGGTACTGAGCCAATGCTCATTGACAGACTAAGCACAATGCTATTAAAGGTATTCTTTAAGTCTTCTAATGAGGTCAAATTTCCTGCAGTTTTAAGGAGCAATAACACCTGCTCGAAGTTTTTAGAATAGTCATCTGCCTGCCTTTTCTGATTTGAATATGACCAGTGTGTCATCTCTTACTGTTCTGCTAATAAGACAGCGAAGTGAGCTGTTTAGAGGACCTTGGGAGGTGGATTAGAAGGGAAGAGTGGCTAAGGGAAGGAAAGTCTTAAAATTTAGAGTATCTTAATGTGTTTACAAGAAAGAGCTACATTCCAAAAGCTCAGGCTGAGCAGTGAAAAAAAAATAGATATTTTCCAACTGTAAGTGCACCCTGTGAGAGGATGTGTCTGAAACCTCCTAGTCTATGATTCCCACGAAAAAGAAGTGTGCGAGTCAGATGATTCAGCAGATTTTAAGTGCTTGTTTCCTTAGAAGGAGGTTAAACTTAACGTCAAGTGTTGAGTGAGGTTTGACTGCTTTTCCAGGTGCCCAGGACATCTTTGTAAATACAGGAGTTAGAGATGAATACAACTCATTTATTCATGATGTTTGCGTGACTTAAACCTTTTCACATGTGCCTGGACCAGAGAGGCTCAGAAAGGTCTGAGTAAACGCCAACGTGATTTATAAAGAGGCTTCCTTTCTCACAATAAGACCACAGACATTTAAGGCAGATGCAGTCCAAAGTGGAGGGAAAAGCTGCTTCCTGGACAAGCTGGAGAAATGAGTGTGGGCCATTCTGGGAGTGTCTAGGAAAGCTACGTCCCACTGAAAAGATAATCACTCAATAAATGATAAAAAGCAACCCTTTTGAAAGAAGAAATCTTTTTTTTTTCTGCTAATGCAATTGCCTTTAACACCTGGGTCTATAACAGTAAGAAATTTATATTTGTGTTCAACATAAGAGAGAAGAAATAACATACCACAGACTTGAGAAAAGGTAATTAGAAGGAAGAGAGAAATGGGTGAGGATGAGAAATAGGCCTTTTTTGCCTCTAGTGGAATATTTTCAAAACCAAAGATTTCTCTTCAAGGGACTATTTGACCATTCTTTTCTCTTAAGCTTGGCCCTTAGATGAGCTAACACTTCCTTTGATCTATAACAGTTCTCCACCCTCCCAAGCCCTGCCAAAGAGTAAAAGTTGAATGTGTTTCCTCATAACTTTTCCTTGTGAATAAGACAGTATTTGTTTTTCAAAAACTTTTGGGGGGCAGATCTCTTTTTATCGTAAATGACACTGACAACCATCAATTTACTTTACACACTAGATATCCAAAGGAAATAACTTTTTTTTATATTTCTTTTTTTTACTGTGGTAAAATATACCTAACATAAAATTTACCACTCTAATCATTCTTAAATGTGCAGTGTTAATGCATTAAGTACATTCACATTGTTGTGCAACCATCACTACCATCCATCTCCAGAACTTTTTCTTTTTTTTCAGCTTTATTGAGATATAATTGACATATAATGTTGTGTAAGTTTAAATTGTACAATGTGTTGATTTGATACACTTATATATTGCAAAATGATTACCACCATAGCGTTAGCTAACACCTCCATCACATCACATAACTACCATTTCTGTTTTTGTGGTGAGAACATTTAAGATCTACTCTCTTAGCAATTTTCATGTATATAACATGGTATTATTAACTATAATCACCATGCTGTACATTAGATCCCCAGAACTTATTCATCTTATAACTGGAAGTTTGTACCCTTTGACTAACATCTCCCCATTTCCCTCACCCCTCAGCCTCTGGCAACCACCACTCTATTTTCTGTTTCTATGAGTTTGGCTCTTTTAGATTTTACATATAAGTGATATTATACAGTATTTGTCTTTTTCTGTCTGAATTATTTCACTTAGCGTAGTGCCCTCATTTCATGCATATTGTTGCAAATGGCAGAATTCAAAGGAAAAAACTTTTGATTGGCATAAATTGATATTGAAATAACTTTGGCAATTTAATTGTGAACAATGACCATGATATTCTGAACAATTTATTTTCATAGGGTTTTGATGAACAAAATACTTAAAATATATAAAAATGTGAAATATAAAATATTCTATAAAATATTAAAAACCTGAAGAGTATTACAAGTCATTCAATTCCCTAAGTTTGTCATAATGCCCAAGGCAAAAATAAATAAATACAGACTCCAATGGAAATTTCATAAATATGTTGCTCTCTTCAAGCATTAAAAACTTTTTCTTAAAATATATAAAGTAAACTTAAATTTTAAGGATCATAAACTCCATGAACATTTCTCCAAAGTCCACATGAAAATGGCTAGGAAGAGCCAGTCATCTGTATGTGTTGAAGTCTATGTAAATTGTCTTGAGGCAATTTATTTTTGCTCCCGTACTATTCCAATTCCAAAGCCAATACAATGGAATCACATCCCCATCTCCACCTGCCTTGCCAGAAGAGCACCGCAGAGGGAGAAAATGAAGTTAATGAGGGGTGGGAGAAGACATCAAGGACCAGCTGAGTCCCAGAAACACAGCTGAAAACCCAGCCTAGGAGATTGCCAGGCTTTAATAGCCACATCTCAGCCACTATAAAGCAACAAATCACAATTCAGTTGGTTCCTGATCATTTTTAAAGCATTCTTTAGGGCAATAGAGTATTTTTTAGGGGACTAGAAGATCATTTCGAGGTATAAGGGGAGAGTCTAGTAGCAATACCTGCCACCGACTTATTTTAAAGCAAACAATGTTAGGCGAATTTTCTTCTTTGTCAACCTGCTTTTGACAATGAATGGATTCAAGCTGGTGAAGGACTAATCAAACCTTGACGGGTGTGGGACTGTCTTGAAATAAACTACTCCCCCGGGTTTTTAAGGCATCAGCTCCGGCAGATGAGACCCGCAGTCAACCAGACTTGTGATCTTCATGTAAACGATCCCCGCTGGACTCAGCTTATTTGCTCTTATGAAATTCCTGTCAGTTTTGAGACATAAATAATTCAAGCAAATGGCTTTGGACACCAGACACTGCCAATTATTATTGTGTCACCAACTCACCACCATTTGTTTTGGTCACCAGAGTATTTCTTTTAAATACCCAGACTTCCAGATCCAGAATAAGTTCCATGTTAGGGCAATTTTCTTTCCCTCCAATTTCTTCCAAATCCATTTTATTTGTATTTTGAAAGGAGAAATGGAAATTTATCATTTAGAATGCCTTTTGTGTCCCTTTGATTCCTCTACACAAGTTCAAATACAATAGAGTCGGGAATTGAACCGTACAAGCAATTACATCAGAAAAATGGAGCAAAGCACTCTCAGTATTTTTAAAAGAACCATAAAATTCCCAGAGTATAATCAACACGCTTAAGAATTCAAGAGAGAGAATTACAGTGCTTACATCAGCCTAATAACTGAAATGAATCCAGCATTTCCATTTTGAAGCCACTAATCCAAGAATAAAGGGGAGATGAAACAAACTCAGACAAGTATAAAGGAGCTATGTTTGGGACTGGGCACTGTGGCTCTGCCTCAAGTTTAGGGTTACTTCTGATGGAGCCAGAAGCTGCTAGGTGGGCTGCAAAGTCATGTGGCTTTCCTGATCCTGCCTGCTTTGTCATTAGCAATGCGAAGAACAATGGCATTGATGTCTAGATCATTGACTCCATTTAATAATAATTTTATTATGTCACATTCTCTTCTCTTTTTTCAGTTCTGCATTGTGCATTGTAAATCACTATCAGAATGTTTTTCTTTTTGTACTTGGAGTATAATGCCACAAGTTCTGTAGCCTCAGCTGGCAGCAAAAACAAATCTACTGCAAATTATTAACAGTAGCATGACTTATCCTTAGACACAAGCAATTTCCAGAACTGAAGCTACTTCATTTTAGTTCTGCTCTTCACACCTCCACAGGAGAGGGAAAAAAAAAGAGTTCCAGACGCTGAATTAGTCATTGACCTCCTTCTGCAGTTTAAATTGCTGTTCTGTGGTGATTAAATGAAGCTCCATGAGGCATTCAGCCAGAGCCAGTCAATAAGTCATTAGTTCCATCAACACTGTTTTGTCATAGCTAAGACCCGAGTTCGGTGATTATTCCCATTATCAAAGTCTTAGTCACTCCAAGAAAAGCACATTTGGTATTTCTGAAAGATGAACCACACTGTTCAAATGACTTATGATGTCTTCCCACAAAGTTTCAGTTGCATCAGCTCTTTCTTCACTGTTAAGATTTGGAGAGATTGCTCCTAACATACGATTGCCAGATTTAGCAAATAAAAATGCAGGATGCCTGGTTAAATTTGAATTTCCCAAATTTTGCATGAGACATACTTATACTAAAAAAGTATTCACTGTTTATCTGAAATTCAAGTTTACCTAGGCATCCTGTATTTTAGTTGGCAATCCTACTTGAGGACATTACTATTAAGTGGACAAGAGCAGAGAAGAAGAGATGGATGGCTGCAGGTGATTTAACTACAAGCTAAAAGTCAGGTGGTAACCAGCACAGGGGACTTTAGAAATATTTTTGCTGCAAGCAAAGGGAGATTTGGCTGGCAAGGTAAATGGAGCTGGGCTCTGGAGAGAGGCTGAGCCCTGGGGAGGGTAGTGGCCAACAACCATGGCCTCAGCGGTGCTCATGGGCTCTCAATAAAGGACACACACCTGCTCCTGATGGGTTGTCACCATAAGGTGGCTTCCCTGTGAGTATTCTATTCAAGGTTAATGATGTGTGAGAAAAATAGTCAAGCAAGGCCAAGAAAAGACCTTAAAGGGAGAAACTGGCCATCCAGCTTGTTTTAATAATCACCCTTCTTTTAGGTATCTCTGATTATTCCACCCAATCATTCAAAGGAATCAAAGCTCAAAGGACAATCATTTATTACTTGAAGCAGACTTAGTTTTGAGGACACGTCCCAAGATTCTTTTAGCACAAATCTTGGTTACATCTTTTGTCAAAAATGTATTAAAAGAGTAGAAAACAAATTACTTTTATATTATACATATAGTATGTAAAATTGCAGATGAATGTAGAGAGATGGTAGAAGGAGAGAGACAATAACTAAAGCTAATTGATATTTTGGAGATAATTTTTACAACATTTTCCTAAAAACCATGATTCTTGTGTTTATTTTCATCTCAATGACTCTAAGCCGTACTGTTCCGGTGCCCAAGAACATGCCTAAATATGGGTTTTATGGTCCCCAAAGTAAACTACTTTGTGATCATGTTTGAACCCTTGGAAACATTATTAGCTAAAATAAGCCTAGAAGATTGGGAGTATCCTTTCCCCTGGTAGGGTTTCTCTCTCATTACTGTCTCTCCTTCATATCTAGTGATGCTGGAGCTAGTTGACAGGTATATTTCTAACTAATGAAGCAATTAGTATAATTTTCATAATAAATATTAAGATGTCCTTAATCAGTGAATGAAGGCCTGTACTGTTGAATATAGTAGCTACTACCCCCAAGCAGCTATTTAAATTAAAATTAAATAAAATTTAAAATTCAATTCTTCAGTCATACCAGCTATTTTTCAAGCACTCAATAGCCATCCATGGTTAGTGACTGCTATATTGGACAGAGCAGATATAGGACATTTCCATCACCACAGGAAGTTCTATTGGGCAGCGTTGTTCTATAGACTCCTACATTTTCATGCTGAACCAGGAAGGATATGCATATTTTTAGCCACTCTGTCCATTATAGGGAAATAGAAAAAAGAAAATAAAAAAACAAAAGACATAGTTAAGCAATTTAGTTGGAGAAAATTTACAAGGTTAGGCACCGTAAGTGCAACAATTTCAGGACAGTTTGAGCAAGTGAAGACAGAAAGACAGCAGATACATAAACATACATTTCAAATATGAATAAGGATTGCTATTGCAATTGCTATTAAGAATAGCCCTAATAGGGGCTCTCAAACAAGTCTTCCAGGGTAAACTCCCTATTTACCACCTCCTAGTTGTTTGATCATAGGCAAGTTATTTGATCTCTCTGTGCTTCTGTTTTCTCATCTATAAAATGGGAATAATAATAGTATTTACCTTTTTCGGCAGGGCCACCTCATCTATGTGATTGGTGCCCCCTGGAGTTGTACAGCACACATCCTGTGCAACTGAATAAGACCACGAACTCTCTTCATTGGGATTTGAAAGGATTAAAAAAAAGCTAATTCATTTAAAGGACTTAGTACTTGACATACATTAAAACACTCAATAAATGTTAGCTATACTTAAACTGCTTTTCAAAAGGAAATTTTCCAAAGGGAAGAACAAAATAATAGAATTTGAAAGTCATTCATAACTAGTGTTACCAACCGACCTGGTTTGCCCTGAACTGAACAGGTTCTCAGCGTGCAGAAATTTCAGTTTTAAAACCAGGAAAACTCCAGAGATGAGTTCATTACCCGTAAAAAAGAAAGAATATATTTAACCCCAAGAAACATCCAGAAGTGGATAAAATTTATTCACTCTATCCACTGATTACCAATATTGGTAACAGCATCTGGCTAAACACTATGAATTCTTCAAACTAAACATAAGGGCCAGTGGATGAATAGGATTAACATGGTTTTTCTTGGCGTTAATGTGGAGATTTGCATGAAAGTCAAAATCATCCAGCTGGAGCAGAAAATAGCACAGTCCCTGTGGCTTGTGGCTTTGAAATAACAGCACTGGATACCTCAGCATAGGATGAGATGGCTGAGCTAGGACTGCGTTTCTTTTTTTTCTTTTCTTTTTTGACTGAAGTGAAAAGATTTGAAAGTCTCCTCCTAGCCTCTAGCCCTGGAAACCTCAACTCCAAAGGAAACTGCTGACCAGGAAATGTTTAATTGCTACAGGGCATCTTATTGTGTTGCTCTATTTTTACAAACCATAAAAGAGGAATTGCATTTTATCCCTATGTTTTTATTGCATCACCATTGTTCAGATGTAATCTATACCTTGGCACTCAGAGAAATGAGGCGAGAAGTGGTATCAGTAATGGTCTTAATTAAATCAAGCATTTATGATTTCCTCTAAAGGTATTTATTCGCACAGCCTAGAGCAAGAACACAGCAGGGCAGCAGCAGTCAAATCAGTGAAGGAGCAGATAGAATTAGTGTGGCAGTCCTAAAATGCAAGTTGCCATCTTTCTCTACTCCCTTCAACTGAGCACTAAATTGGATTTTACTGGGCTAGCACCAACCGCTCAATGCTTTTGTGAGTCCCATGGACCACAGCATTATTGCTCATCCACATTTATTTGGAATGTGAGAGATAGTAACAGAGGATAACAGACAGGTCATTCCAAATAGAGACCTTCTTCCTGTGTAGAAGTTAAATGTGTCTCTTTTCAATGGGAATTTTTCTTGCCTGCTGGCTCTATTTCTTAAGTGGTGTTTGAGTGGCTTCCCCACCAGCAGAGTGATCAATGTGACTTCCTGGGCTTAAAGAAAGGGAATATTATCCTTTTTTTCCTTGTTGCTTCCAAGTCAGCATCTTGGATCTCTGTCTTTATAAACAGGTGTGTAAAATTTTATACCAGCCCATTCTCTTATCAGTTCATGCTTATTAAATGAGTCAGTAATTGCGAGGGAGGGGGGGTTACTGAATTGTTACATGAATAATACAGAGAATAATACACACAAACCTGAAATTAACCTCCAGTTTGGGGTGATCATCAAGGATGGAGGGCAGCAGGGATAGAAATAAATTTCTGAAGGTAAAAATGGATGTTATTTTTATTTCACTTTAAAATATTTGAAACAGTCTGAGGAGGCAGTGGGGAGGAACAGTAGTTTTATCTTTTGGATGATATTTCACCAGGATCAACATTAAAATCGGTTTTCAATTCTGAATACTCACAAATCAGTAAGCATGTCAGATGGATTAGGAGAATACTCAGGGAGGAGTTATTAAAATCAGATGGCAGAGACCCCAAAACATAAAGTCTCAAGTCAGTAGTGGAGAGATTACCATGCAAAATTGTTTTGCTTTAAAGGCCATTAGATGGACCCTCATATCTAATAGCTTTAACCATCAAGTTTGTGTCACATAGCTACATAATTTTAAATAGGGCAAGCATTGAGTTTTCTTCGTGGAGTCCACATCGTTAACCAAGCTCACAGTATTAATCTTCAACAAACATCCTTATGAATCTCAAGGCAGAATACCAATCAGGCCAGGCGCTCCTTCTTTCTCCTCTGTGTAGGAACACCTTTGAAGAAAATGAAGCTTCGTGCACGGAATAGATGAAGAGACTCATGTCTTGGGGTGGAAATCAGACTGGAAAAGAAGTTAACAAGAGAAAGATTTTCTAACTTGATGGTGAGTTAAGTGATTGAGGTCTAATTTAGCTATTCTGCTGACTTGTGGTACAATCTTTCACTTTATTATGTCTTTTGGGTTTCTGTCTGTAAAATTAGAAGGAGTAATCCTACACAGACATGTGGAAAACTTCAAGTTATCTCACCAAGTTTTGCAAATTATCACAGACACTTGGGCCTAAGGCTCAAAAGAAATTAGGCCATGCCTAAAATAAATCATGTCCCAGGAAGATAAGTTGTTTCATAAAAATTAAAATTATTGCCCCTGGCAATTGTAGTAGACTTCTCAAAGCCTCTGATATTCAGTAGAATCAGATCCTGATGCTACTAATTGAGAGAAAGACTGCGGACAATTTTGTAGATTAATAAAGCTTCCTAACAACCAATTTTTTAAAATCTGTTTGGATTCAAGATAGAAAAGTCAAATCCTTCTCAATATGGGAGGGAGACTCTTTTTCTAAAAGATTTCCTATAAAGGAAATTCAAAATTATGCTTCATTAACAGATCCAAGACTCCTATATATTTTATGTAGTTATTGAAATAAATTGCTAAGAAAACTGAAGATAAAGCAATTTGCTAGTAGAAAGTACCATGTATATGCAAACTGCCCCTGTACTATATATGCAAATTGCAGGAATGGCTCTATTGATGGTTTCAAGGTCACCAATTGTGGTTTCTAGGGCTTTAGTCTACCTTTGACCCCCTGTTCTTCAAAAATTAAATGCAAGTAGGAAAATTCTCTTGCAAAAGGAGATTTCAAGGAGATATTTTGAAATTGAAAAATTTTTTGTACTCTATGTTTTATTTTTTTTTATTGAAGTATAGTTGACACACAATATGGTATTAGTTTCAGGTGTACAACATAATGATTTGACATTTATTTACATTACAAAATGATCACCCTGATAAGACTAGTTACCATCTGTCGTCATACAAACTTATGACAATATTGTTGACTATATTCCCTACGCTGTACATTACATCCCCATGGCTTATTTATTTTATGACTAGAAGTTTGTACTTCTTTTCCCCTTCACCTATTTCACCCTTCCCTCCAAACCCCTGCTTTCTGGCAACCACCAATTTGTTCTTTGTATCTACGAGTCTGTTTCTGTTTTATTCTTTTTTTATAACTACCCAAATTTTAAAAGAAAAACTAAAACAGTGGTTAAAAAAACAAAGGCAAACAGAGAGGTGAATATCTAAGCTGGTAACAGTTTAGCATTCTGATGTACAACTGGGAGTTGGTTAGATACAGAAGAGTTATTCTCAAGTGATCAGAAACGTGAACAATTGGGAATGTGAGTAAAGGGTACACTGAAACTCTGTATTTTACTACAACTTTTAGTAAACTTGAAATTACTTCAAGATAAACACTTTTTTAAAAATAGAAGTAGTTTTTAAAATAAAGGCAAAAGAAAAAGTCAAATGTTTTTCTATATTGGTAATTCCCAAAGGGTGGTGTCTGGACCAGCATTACCACCTGAGAACTTGTTAGAAATGCCAAGTGTTGCATTTAGTGAAGAATCTGATATTGGTTGTGAGAGAAACTTTGCCAGACTCAGAAACCAAAGGATAAATGAGGCAATGAAGGGCAAGATTAATACGCAAATAGGCATCTTGGTTAGTGGGGAGACAGCTCAGGTGCAGGGGAGAGACAAGAACCCAAGGAAAATAAAACTTGAGGGAGTGGAGACACAGGCAAAGTAAAGTTCTGGGCTCTCTTTGTTTGAATCTTTGTTATGGGGATAATGACCTGGCCTATCTGAATATAGAAATGTCACTATTCAGAGGAGCTAGAAAACCAGGTGGGCAGGGAGAAGGCACTATGCTGAGACTGGAATAAGTCCTGGAAGGTACGTGCTCCTTGAAAAACATCTCCATTTGTACATGCAGCATTCATTCCCCCCACAAATAGCACTTTTAATACTATAACACCTATGATGACTTACAATGAGCTTTCACTTTAAATCTGAAGGCCATATACATGCTCGCTATCCTCCTATAACTCACAATCAAATAGTGAGCATAAGAAAAGTACACAGCAGCAATTATTCCACAAGAAAGATACAAATCTCCATAGCGTTTTAGTGGAGGGACAGATATCATTCAGTTGCAGCAGAGGGTCAGCAAAGGTAGGGTTGAGTAGTGTTTGAAGTGGAACTAGAAAGCATGGTCTTCAAAGACAACTGTATGTTTCTCTCTGGAATTTCTAATTAAGAGAAAAGCTTCTGGTAAAGGGAGAGCCAGGATGGAAACTTTCAGAATGGGTCTTGCATAGTAATGGTTCAAGGAATCAGAATTATAAACCAAGATTGGGAGCCAAGATAGAACCTGAGATGAGATTTTAGGGATTCATATAGAAAAAATATTTCAGATCCAGAGAATCTGTGGAAAATAGTGATTGCAACAGAGCAAAGAGTCAGAATCGGGCAAGCCGTCTGTGAGTATCAGCATAACACAGTGGAAAGAGCTCTGGACCAGGAGCTAAAATGTGGGCCTCTAGTCTCAGCAATGCCATCGGGTAACTGGGTGGTCTGGACAATTTGTTCACCCTTTCAAGGCCTCAATTCCCTCATTTATAAAATAGGAGGTGGGAGGGAGTCAGAATAATGATCTCTAAAGTCTTTTCCTTCTCTGAAAGCAATATAGTAGCTGAGCTGAGGAGTAAGCTGTAAAGATAAAGTAGACAAAACCCCTCCAGAACACAGAAGCTCCGGAAATACGGATTGACTTGAAAAACAACTGAAAAGCCTGCCTTCCCCAGGTGACTTTGAAGGCAGTCTCCTGCAGAAGCAGGAGCAGGGACCAACTGGCCAAGGTAGCCTGGGCCTGCTGCAGTCGGCACCTCCTCATCCCCAGGCTATTTTCACAGAGGTTGCCAGAGGCCGCCATTTTGTGAAAAGGAACTGTAAGATTCAAATCCTGACACCATCAAAAGTGGCCTCCAGAAAGGAGCTATCCTTTCAATTCACTAAATCAAATTGTTTTATTTTCAATTATAAAGTAAACATTTTCAAGCAACCCACTTGAATATTAAGACCCAGCTAAATAAGTAAATTGGCTGTAGAAAGAAATCCGTGGAAGAAATTCTTTCCTAAGCAGTTGTAGCCTAAAGTCCTCGGTTTTGCCTGGCAGAATGAAGCTGAGGTGAACTCATCACTCTTAATGATCTCCAAACCAGGGTTCCATCTACTTGGACACCTGGGCCCAGTTAGGCCGTTTGTTTTCCTTGCACGGTAAGTTTTATTGTCAAAATTACTGTTGCAACTATCCGGTGTATTTTGCCTGGCTCTGGACAACCAAAGAGACTTACACTGGAAATTACCTGTGAAATGCCAATAGTATGGACCGATAAAAGATCCAGCTGTTTTCTGTGACAAGCAGAGCCAAAGCCTGCATTATCTTGATTGGTTGCCTAAATTTACCAAGAAAATCTGGGCAGAGCAAATTCATTTGAAATCTACAAGCCAATGAGCACTGTTAATTTTAAAGAGAAAATTCATACTGGAAAGAGTATTATTTCCTTTTATTTACTTTCCCCCATTAGTAATATGACCTTTAAATTTGGAAACCAGATTCCTGTAGACAAACTACCTATTCGCTTAAAAAAATAAAGACAACATTTTGTGCATCATTGCCAACAGCTAATATCTTAGATCTATTAATCTTATTGAGCAGTTTTCTTAATAGTGTCTATTTTACTAATTACAAGATGGAAAATAGCCCTTACATTTGTTGTTAGTGCCCTCAAGTCGATTCCAAATCCTGGTGACCCCATGTACAGCAGAACAGAACCCTGCCCGGACTTCTTGGCCCTCCTCTCACCTTCCAGCGCTATATCAGACAATGCTCTGCTGCCATTCATAGGGTTTTCAGGGCCAATTTTTTTGGAAGTGGGTAGCCAGGTCCTTCTTCCTAGTCCGTTTTAGTCTGAAAGCTCTGCTAAAATCTGTCCACCATGAGTGAACCTGCTGGTATTTGAAATACCAGTGACATAGCTTTCAGCATCACAGCAACTCTCAGCTGCCACGGTATGATAACTGACAGATGAGTGGTGTGATTCCCTGACAGGGAAATGAACCAGGGCAGCAGCAGTGAGAGCACCTGATCTTAACCACTAGACCACCAGGGCTGGCTAGACCTAATATACTGAGTGTTTAATAAACACTAATTACTGAAGACAATATTTAAATTTTAATGGCTACCTTTCTATTCTAAGACTATAGAAACTATGAAATATGATGCTTTTATGAAAGTGCTCCTAACAAAATTTCGCGTGAATCTAACCATTCTCCCATCTCAAAAAGGGAGAAATCCTTGCACGTTATACTTTCATAACAACCCCCACCAACAAATAATATCATGAAAACTTCTAAGTAACTATTATTTAATAACTTCAATTCATGTTTGTTGAATTTATTTTTATTTTCAATTGAAAAAGTTAACTTGCAATGCAATTTCCAGAATCTTGTGTGGGCTGAGATAGATGCGAGTGGATGCATTTGTCCATCCTAGCTAGTCCCCAGGGACAACTTGCTAGTGCCCCTTTGAATAGCAGGAAGAACTAAGAGCACGGTTGTTCTGATCTATGATGTGAAAATACAAAGAGAGAAAGCCATTTAGGAAGAAATTTGCTTAAAGAGCTGGTCTAATTAAATATAGGCTTGCATGTCACGGAATATATATACTCACTGCTGGATGAAGAAGCTCTCGTTCTGGAAACCAACAAAACATCAAATAGGGTGAAGGTTGAATTCTGAATGTTAGTCTAAGCTTCTTTATTAGCACTGGAAACATATTCACAGGGATAACGGAAAGTATTTCTCAGCCATTGCTTTTGGTGTACAAAATGCAGATTATTTTTGCAGGCACAGATAATGGGCTACTATCTTTCATAATATAAAATAAACACAAGTTCAAAACATCTTTTCTTTTACAAAATTGTTACTGACTTCATATTTCCAATATTAAAAAATGTTGGTAGATTTTATTCTTGTGAAATAAATACAGCCAAAAATACAAAAGCCTTCTCGAGTCTGCACTGGAACAGAGAAACTAAACCATAAGTTGTAGAACTGTTAATCACAGATGACTGTCTTAAAGGATGGCAGCACCCGGTACATGAAGGTACAAGAGAAGGAGTGTATGAGGAGTTGAAGAATTGGCAGGGCAGGAGGAGAAGAAGTTTGCAGACATCTTTCCAGATGAAGGTATGGATTCTGTCCCACGCACACTGAAGAATAAAGCTCAGAAAAAAACTTGAAGCTTTGAGAAAATAGTTTAATCCAATTTTAAAGCTACTTGAAGGAAAATACAGAAAAAGAATGAAGAGAACAGTCCTGGGATAGTGGAGTCAGACGCTGCATTCCCAAAATTTGGAAGAGGCAATGGGAGAGAATATTTGTAGGAAACTTTGGCAGATCAGAATTCGGTGACACCTAGGAAAAGAATTACAAAATAAAACTGGATATTGTGCCTAGACAAAAAAGATTCTTACTACTGCAGGGTATGAAGAATTATAAGAAAGTTCCATAGTGACCTGGAGAGAGAGATGGTTAGGAAGTTAGAGACCTAGGAAAAAATACTGTCAATATGTCCAGAGGAAGCCAGTCAATTTAAAGGGATGTAACATGAAAATCTGGGGAACATATGTCATCTTTGGAGAGAAATTCTCCCTCCCTCAGCATACATGTATTCATGCATGCATGCACGCTCACACTCACAGACATACTCACAGACACACACACACACACTGACTCACTCACAAATACACATTGTAATTGAGCTAAAATTTAACACAGGGAATGGTGATCAAAATCCTTTTTGGACACTACTCTTTAGTGAAAGACTTCGAGATGTCCCATCCATCAGAGAGATCAAATGTGACATGGGCAGGGTATTGGACAACATTTGTGAAAAAACTAATCTTAAATTGTTTGAATCAGTTATTCTTGAAAAAATACATCTCTTCAATAAAGTTCATCTCACTTGAAACTAAAAAACTAAAAAGAAATAATTTCTCCATTGTTTCTCTTGTCTCTATTTTCCCCATCAGATACCTCATTTTCCCAAATTGGGTCAGCTTTGTGGGAAAACTAAAGGAGACCTGTTACAGCAGCTATGCCTCTTGGTAATAAATGTTTGCTATAACATCTGACTTAATTATATATAGATAGACCCTTTATCATCTCAATAATTTGCTATACTTCAGAGTCAAAACATTATTTTCAGGAATGAACATTTCATGACATATACAGACTTTGGACCCTATTGTGTCTTAGTCTTTCTTTCAAAAAGTAAGAAACAATATTTTGAAGGAGAGAAGGAGAGAAGTATCCATAGCGTGTTTGATGATGCTTTCCATTTTGAACTCTCTTTTTGGAAGCTATTATCTTACTCTGACTAAATTGTCTTAGAATTTATCCCAATGTCATTAAGACCTATATGTTTTAACTACTCTATAATCAAGACATACCATCAAAGTATGAGAAAGAAGGTTGACAGCTGATATACATTGGGGGAATTAGTGGAAAGCAAGCGGAACAAGAAGGCTAAATCCAAAAAACATCCTGTATCTGAGTAATTTCATTCCTTCATTCAACCAGCATTTACTGGGCACTTACTTTACACCAGGCACTGTGATAGGCACAGAAAATATAAAGACAAATAAACCACCCCATCTATCTTCCTAAAGCTCAGAGTCTGTTGGGCAAAATAGATAAGTAAAACAGTAATTACAAAGCAATATGATCATTGCCGGGACTCAAGAAAGATATCGTGGGTGCCTTGGTACTTGAAGGATAAGTATCAGGCAGCTAGATGGAAAAGAGAGGTGAGTGCTCTCAGGCAGTGGTATCGACATATACAACAGTGTGGAGGAAGGAAACTGTTGGTACACTTGAGAAACCGCATTGCAGAGAGAGAGAAGGAGAGCAGAAAGTGAGGAGTTGAGATTAGGAAGTAGAAAGATCAGTCTTGTGTGATAAACTGAGTTTGAACTGAACTCTACTCCCAGAAAGTTGAGGGAATTGATGGAGGATTAAACAAGGAGTAACTTGAACGAATTTTCGTTTTGGACTGCTCACTCTGTAAGCAACATGGAGAAGGAATTAGTGGGTAAAACCATAAGGAAAGTTAAGCCAGGGTAGGATATGTGGGTATTGCCAAGGGTAGGGCAAGAAAATAAGTTCATTACTGGATGCTTTAATTTGCAATTGAATAAACTCAAATCAGCCCATTTTAAACCAAAAAGGAAAACATTTGATTTATTGACAGCTGTAACTAGAAATGGTAAGGACAAAACTGGATTTACTCTAGACTGGATAAATAGCCTCAAAACATGTCATCGGAACTCACTCCATCTCCCCTGACATCTGCCTGTGTGTTGGACTCACCTTGTCAGGATCTTCTGAGTGGAGAGGAACTTGGCACTCTCAGGATCATGTCTTTTGAGCTTGGAAAACATGAGTAAAAACAGAGATTCAGAAAACTCCCGAGGCAACGTCTGATGGCCTAGCTGGATCCTGTGCTCCTTCCACCAAGCGTTGTGGCCGGGAGGATGGACCTTTCTAATTGGCCGAGCCTAGGTGCTTATCTCCACGGCCATGGGGGAAGAGGACTGTGGTAGGCAAGCCCAAAACACTGGAGAGGTAGTGCCTGAGGCTCTGTCACCTAAAGGCAGGTGGGGGTACTATAAACAGAAAATGGGAAGAGATTTTGTGCAGACAGAAACAGCAAATGTCCACTATGGTGTAGCAGCTAGGGGAAACTGACAAGGACATGAACTAACTTGGGGACTTGTTGATTAAAGAAGAGAATAGAAATAGGAGATATTTTAGAAGGCAAAATTAACAGGACTTGGCAGTGGCTGATAGGATTGTGGGTACCGGTTTTGAACCAGATGGAATTTTCTATCAGGAATAGAAATTATGTAAAGAGCATAAACCTAAATGTAATACAACCCATCACAAAAATGTAGCTTTGCCTGGCATTTTGTTTAACAGATACAGCCACTAAAAGAAAGATTAGGGAGGAGGTGAGAAAGAGGGAGAAATTAGAGATAACCCCTGGTTACCTGACTAGGCTTGCTGAGTGGTGTCATTTAGCTGAGTGGGAATAAACGATTGCTGGGAAAGATGGTCTATTCAGTTTTGACCGTGTCTGGAACATTTATTAGAAATCTGACACATCATCACAAAAGGCAATAACAAGGAGTTGGTGCCAAACTATCGTCCCATGTGGTACAGTAGTTTCAGAGCCAGACAAACCTGAATTTGAACCCAGAGGCCCTGCTGAATAGTTGTGCGACTCTAAGCAAGTTTACTGTCACCTAGTTCAAGTATAAAATGGGAAGAATTGCAACACCTAACATCATAGATAATGTACACAAATTGTCTGGCATATGGAAAGAATTCAATAAATACAAGTTCCCTTCTGACTGGCACCCAAAGGAAGTAAATTACTAAAGACTAAGTATCAATTCAGAGTGCAAAGAGGAATATTTGTCCAGTCCATACAGACTATATACCAGACCTCCTGAGTATATAATACTGTATGAGAGAGACAACACTTCTAACCTCAAGGAGTTTGCATTCTTATTGGGATTAACAAACAAATAAACAAGATAAATTCAGAATGTGAAAAGTGTTTTGAAGGAAATATGCAGGGTGACATGACAAATAGAAACTGTGGTGGGCCCTACTGATTGACAGGCTGGCTACCTTGGACTTTTCCATCCTGGAGAGGGCAGAGATTTATTCTTAACAGAAATGACATCTACTCCACACAGGGTTTTACCTTCCCTGTGTCAGGACCTTCCCACCAGTACCATCATCCAGGGACTTACAGAATGCCTGACTGATTTGTGTGGACTCTCCTTTAGCTCTATGACGTAGAATCTGTGATGCCAGACCACTAGCAATCACATATGTGCAACCTGTGTGCAAAGGAATTGACACTCCATAGGACATCTCTTTTCCAGTGAGGGAAGAGAGCTGGTCAATCATATCTGCTCTTTTCTATCCCTGGTGGAGGGAAGAGCAGAGGAACAAGGGGGAAATTCTGTGATGGAGTCCTTGGAAGATCCCCAGAGGATCAAGCCAAGCAGCACTGATCAGCTGAAGAACACAGCATTCTGAATTGGCTGTCTCTCTTTCTCGTTCATTCTGCCCTGTGCTACACTGTTATTTCCCTGGATCACCTCCCCAAGCAAACAAGCTTGTTTATGTATCTCCAGCTCTGCTTTCTAGTGACTCAAGCCCAGATCCTACCTTTCCTCTGATTCCTCTCCTACCCTTTCCTGATAGACTATTTTTGCCAGTCAGAACTGCATTTCTAACCAGAGTATTGCTTGGCAGATACTTTAAAATGTAGCATAATGCGGTGTGTGATTTGCAGTGATGAGACAACGAATTTGACCCTCACACCTTCCAGTAACTCATCAAACGTGACACAGGGAGTTCTTTATTTTGGATGATCAATTTTGTGAAATTTAATACAAGTGTTCTTCGTTCAAGCTGAGCAACTTAAGTAGAACTTTTTCCTTTAAAGGATGTTTTTGGATTGCAGATTTTCAGGTTGCTGCGAAATGTACAGAGATTGAACATTGGGCTCTGATCATTCAGCTAAAAACTGGAACTGTAAGATGAATTCTTGATCATCCATATTAACTCACATGCTACTGAGAGGCTCTCTTTAAAGTCTTTGAAGTATAGCAGGTATTATCTCCAGATTATTAATGTTCCAGAGAGCTTACTGGTTGCCAGTCTGTGGGCTTAACCTTACACAAATATTATTCTAATATCTGTTAATCCTTTAAGTTGAATGATTTTTTTCTTTTCAGCAGCAAAAATAAATTTACTCTTGTTCCTGTGATAACGGATAACTGTTTCTCTAGACGAGGATTTTGGAAAATGCTGATATGGTGGTGCCGGGCTACTTGCGCTGTTCATGCAAAAGCTTGAGGCGTACACAATGTGCTGGCTTTGTATGAAGATAGAGGCTTAGGAACTGGAAGGTGTGAAATGTCTCTCCTCAGTGTTGTTTGCTCACATCCTAGAGAGACCCACAAGGCTGATAAAGCTGAGCACTGGTTCATTGGAGGGTTTGTTCAGGTTTCTGTGTGGGAATGCTGTAAATTTGGCATGAAAATGGAAGGGTGTTAAGAGATCATCTGAGTCTCAAAGCTCTTTCCAAGAGCATGCCAAAGGGAGCACCTGAAGGAAAGAACTGGGGATTGCACATCTGTGGCTGAGAATTCAAGATGCTTCAGTCAAGTACCATTGAGCACACTTTCCCTTTTCTTGTTCTGTAGCCCCCTGTGGGCATCAATTATTTGTGCCCCAGGCTAGAAGATTTCCCACTTTTCTGAACAAGAGATCTTTGCAGAGCTTAATACAAATTTTTCCTTTCATTTCTATGGCTTGAACTCCCCTTGAGTTGTGCTGTCTTCATTTCTATTATTTTGAAAATGGGAAAATAAAAGAATAAACTGCAATGAGACCTACCAAGGTGCCAAATAAATTCAAAATAACTTAGAATTGCAGTTTCTTCAGCTAAAAATGCTCTATACCTTGAAATTGGGGAGCCTTTACTCTTGCCAAGCATAGCTGTAGTTGGAGAAATGTGTGTAATCCCTCTTGATGATATGAGAAGTGGGCAATTGAAAAGACAACTGCAGAGAGGTCAGAGCTCCAAACTCAGTAATGGCCCAATCTGACTGTCATTAGTGACAAGAAAGTACTGACTAAAATCTTTTACTAATAGTGATGCCAGCTTTTTACAATCTACATATTCTTAAATTTGTCATTATTTTGGAAGAAAAATAGTCACCATTGTGATCTTTAAGAGGATTCTCGATATACTTAATGGAAAGTTTGCCCCTTGTAAGATGACTTGGAACAATAGATTTTTCAAATTGCTATGAAATGTAGAGAACTCTTAAACATGGAAATTTGCATCTGAGTATTAAAATCTATTTCACAAATTGTTGAAACACTGTTACAAGATTATGATTTCCTGATGTTTTTTTTCCCCCAAAAAATGTCTCAAGAATATAAGTGTAAGTCTAACAAATCAGTTTGTATGTATATATTCTTGGGAAATCTATAATTTTATTATTATTTTTACAGATTGCTGTGTATTTATTATTTTTAATTATCTCTGCTCCTAAAACAACTTACCAGTAGGCACGCTAAGGGCCAATTTATGCCCAGTAAAAAAGGGAGGAAGTGTTGATTAAACAGTTTATGGTGTTTATTTTTAGAAAAACAGAAGACTGATGGACATTATTTAGGGCAACTGAGTATTGAACATGTTGTCATGGATCCATAGTAGGGTCCCAGGCGCAGTTGTGGTGACCTCAGGCTCACCACTGATCTGAATCTCCTCCTCTAGCTCTCTGCTCAATTCCTGCAGGACCACAGCTCCCAGTACAGCAGGAAGTACACAGCCAGCAGTACCATACCAGGCCAGCAAAAAATAGAAACACTTTCCACCGTTCACACAGAGATGACCAGAGGTTTTACTGGTTTGTGTTGTATTCTTTTATTGCTCAAGTATTTCATGTTCATAAATATGAGCTCAAGTATTGCGTGTGCATAAAGAAAAATAATCACCCCAAATGTATTATCTATTACCCAGAGATAACCACTGATTAACATTTTGAGGTATATAGCTCCAATACATTCAAGAATATTTTTTTGTGAATATGTGTGTGTATGTATATACACATATATGTTTTATATATATCTTTCACAACTCGTTTTATTCAACGCATATTGTACTGTTTCTTTTTATTACTCAATTTTATGACTTAAACATGTGTCAATGTTAACAAATAAATACGCAATTATTTTATTATTTACATTGGAGAAGTTGTGCTTCATTGTATTTAAGCTCTGGAATCAGACTACCTAGGTTTGAACCTCAGTCTTATTGACCAGCTGTGTGATCTTATGCATGATAGTTAAATTCCTTGATGCTCAATTTCCTCATTTATACAGTGGTTATCATAATAGTACCTACTACCTCATAGAGTCATTTTAAGAATTAAATGAGTCTATATATAGATATATAAAAGTTTCAAGAATGCATGGCATATAATAAGTGTTCAGTAAATGTCAATTATCATTTTTAAAGTTTCCTAATATTCCATTGTATAGATGCTGTACAACTTATTTGACAAATCCACTATTATTTAGTTATTAACAAATTTTTGCTATTGAAAATACCATAATTAATGTCCATGTACATGCATCTTTTCATATATTTTTGACTATGTTGGAGGTGAATAAATTTACAGAAGTAGAATTTCTCAGTCAAATGCTGTACATATTCATGGGTCTTTTGAAGGCAACTGCCAATTTGTCCTCGGAAATGTTGAATGATTTCTTATCCATTAAGCAGAGTATAAGAATACTCATTTCAAAAACATTGAACATACATCATGTGTTTTAAACCTTTGTCAATCTGATAGGCCCCCCAAAAAAGATTTTCTCATCATTATTATCTGTTTAAATGTTTCCAACTTTTTATTAACCATTTGTATTTCTTCTTTTTGAATTTTCTGTTCAAGTTCTTTAGCCATCTTTAAAGTTTGTATTCAGGTATGTATCTTTTTCCAATTGATTTATAAGAATTGTTTAACCATAAGAGGATACAACCTTTTGTCAAGTATTTTGCAAATATTTTTCCTGTAACTGAAGATTTAAATAATTCTCCTACAAGTATTAGGGGAAAACGAAGCAAGAACACAGACTTCCCTGAAGAACTCAGGTATGTGCTCCAAGAGAAAGCCAACATTTGCATTGTCAATCAGCATTAGCCCAAGGAGTGGCAACAACCCAGGAAGGAAAGGCCATTTGTACATGAGCTGCCCCAGCCATCTCTTCAGTTAAATCCGACCCCAGACAGGATAGGACCTGGAAGAGAGAGAGGAAGGAGAGTAAAAGAAATGTTTTGCCCCCTACTCTGAGGTGTGAAATGGGAAGAGAGTGTGAAATTCCCTGTAGGAACATGGAGGATGGGTCCTACCTGAGTCGGAAGGAAGGGAGGAGAGAGAAATGCAAGTTTAAACTTGAACTAGACCAGGGCATCATAATTATTGAAAGTTACTAATTCAACAGAGCATGATGGAAGGAAATGATTGGGGAAAGTATTACAATGTGTTGTGTTTGTACCTCCTTGAGTTCAAGCAGTTTAAAGAACAATATGCATTCCTAATTCGAATTTATAAAACAAAAGTCTTTAAAACATATCTAAAAACTTTTTTCAATTAATTCCCACCATACGAAAGACATGTTTGACCAGATCTCTAAACCCAAAGTATATTTGGGGTTTAGAAGAGAAAGCTGCTTCTATTTAATAATATTCTTGTAGAACACTTTTCAGATTATGTAATATGAATTCACGTATTAACAATATATCGAGCACCAACTATGCACCAGCAGCTGTTCTAGGTGCTGGAGACAGAGAAAGACAAAGTCTCCTTGCCTTTCTGGAGTTTATATTTTATTGAGATAGGTAGATTATATTTTATTGATATAGGCAGACTATAAACAACAAACAAATACATTTATAACATCCGTATAAAGTTAGCTTTTTACAAATGTTGGTGAAGAAAAATAAATCATAACGAGGTGCTAAGGGGTATAAGTGGAGACAGGGTAAGGGTCTATTTTTAGATGGAGTGATCAGAGAATCTTCTCTGAAGAATTAACATTGTAATAGTAATGTAAATAATGTGGACGAGTTTGACAGGACTATAAAAAGAATGCTGACTATCACAGCCACTGATCTGTGTAAAATCCTCTATGAGTGGGTCTAGCTGTGTTGGTTTGTAAGTCTGATTAGTTTTAAAGTGAAACTGATCTTGAAAGAATACAAAAATCCCTCTATATTTAGAAAAAATCAATGTCTTTTATGATTCATCTGGTGCATGGACCAATACAGGTAAAATATAATACACTATGTCAGACTAGTCAATGCTTCTTGTTCCTATTTGGTCCTTTCTTGGAAATCTGGGAGGGCAAATAGGTGGGGGAATAAAGTCGAGGTGTAAGAGTAACATTAGTTAGAGAAAATCTTGAAAATTCATTCAACTAATATTTCTTGAACACCTACTCTGCATAAGAGCATGATTTAACATCTTTAACAAAACATTTGCAATTCCTCCTGGCACTTTTTTGTGTGTGTGTGTGAGGAAGATTAGCCCTGAGCTAACATCTGTTGCCAATCCTCCTCTTTTTGCTAAGGAAGATTGGCCCGGGGCTAACACCTGTGCCCATCTTCTTCTACTTTTTTATATGTGGGATGCCTGCCACAGCATGGCTTGATAAGCGATGCGTAGGTCTGCACCAGGGATCCGAACCTGAGAACCCCAGGCCGCTGGAGCAGAGCACGCAAACTTAACCACTGCGCCACCAGGCCGGCACCCTGGCACTTTTTTTTTTAAGCACTTGGCATAGTATCTCGCACAATGTAGACCCCCCCTAATTACAATTGAATGAATGAATGGGGCACAGAGAACAGTGGGTCTTTTTATATCTTGTAGGGAGCAAAATCAATAAATCTGGCTCCGTTTCCTAAAGGGTATTGTCATTTACATAATTTTTAAGTTTTTATTTAATTTCTTGATAATATATTACATACATAATATGCTTTAGTCTGTGTATTACCTAATCTCTATTTTATTTAATGATTTAGATTTTATTTTAAAATCAAACAGACAGAGGGGCCCAGCAGGTGGTGCCAGGAGCCTGAGGCCCTCTCCTGGGGAAAGGGACAGGGTAGGAGGTCGAATCTAGACAAGATAAATAAACAAATAAAATAATGTTATTAATGCTGAAAGTGTATGGGGTTAAATAATAGAATTAACATCCCTAGAATAGGCTAAAGATGTGACAACAGACTTTGATTATAAGTTGTTGTGTTTAGGAGACATTATGGACTCATGACATATTTGAATCCACGAAAGTTGAAAGGAGAGATCTACAAAGTTGGAAAGACTCTTGTGAAAACCAATTTTATGCATATTTGTCCCTCATTTATGAGATAAGAGATGATCTTTGTTGTCATTTTAAAAATATTAATTAAAGTTAAGTTCAGGAAAAATAGTTGAATTAACCAACATCCCAACAAATTTTGAGAGAAACAAAAAAATTGAAAAATGTACCATATCTTCTGTGAAAGGGGAGGCAGAGATCTTGTCTGGTGGTGTTTGAACTTACTCTGAGAATCATAATAATCCAATCTTAACCATACAGGCTTGCCTGCATTTCAATTCTGATTTGGTAATTTTTCATTCTATTTGTGTTCGTTCTATTGTGTTTCATTCTATTTGACATCTGATACAAACACTGCAGTCTTTACTTTCATTCTAAAAATAAGGTTCCTGGATTCTACCGTTAGGACTCCTCCTATCTTCTGCTACTTCACATCCTTTCCTTGTTCATCTTCCCCTCTCCCCCAACGCCGCCATGATAATCCATTGGTCCTACTCCATCATAAAATGGTTTTTAGAAATTTCAGGGTGCTTCTCCTGCACTTGGAACCTTCTGTTCCAATCTCCACCGTCAACATTTTCAAGTAGACTAAGAATGGTCAAATTTTAACTTCAGGATAGGAGGACTCAGAACTACAGTCCTTGAAGCCAAGATTTCTTTGCCCTTCATGTTCCCTTTTCATGGGTGAAGAGTTAGCGTTATTGAGTGAAGGTTCAACAGAAAAGACAATACCACATCCTGTTGCTTAAAACTCCGCATCTTTATTCCCTTATCTTGCACTTCACCCTTCCTGACCTGACTACTCTTATATCTAATTCAACTAATGCCCAGAAACAAGGTCTAAGCAACTTCTACTACAAGAATAGAGTGGCCAAGGATCAGTGAGGGAGAACAGCATGTTCTTTGGAAACCACTCTACTCCAGGCGCAGCAGCACGACAATTAATGATTAGTGAGCTGTCCTTTTATCCATGAGGATAATACCACTGGCCCAAGGCTGGACATTCCCCTTGAATTATTTTTTGGAAGTGAGGAATGACTATACAGAATCTTCCACAGCCCACTGCTCATTCCCTTTTTATCAGCAAGTTGCACGCAGGCCGCCAGGGGTAAGTGAAGTTTGTGGCCATATACCAGCACGTCAAGAATCTTTTTTTTACTGTGAAGGTGGTATTGAGGATGAGCAAATAAGCAAAGAAAGCTGAGACGAAGTGGTTAAAGGAAGCAGCTAAACAAGATTAAGTTAGATTTGCTGCCAGGAGGAGGCAAAACAGGAGACTATTGAAAGGAATACTAACAATGAAGGCTTAAGAATCACACGCAAGAATTGAAAATAAATGGCCCTAACCCAGGTATTAAGATTTGTGTTGTTCTAATGGGTCCCAAGACTCTGAATTTTACAAATTCAAATAAAGGTGGGTTCTCAGAAAACATTTTAAGTAACGGGGGTTAAAGGAGGAGGAAAGAAATAAGGAAGGTATCAATGCTCAATTTTGCTGTTTTATTTTGTCCACAGGCACTGATAGTTACTATTGATTATGAAGCATTAAGATAGTAAATTTAAAAATTTGGAATATATATTTCTATGTAAGTATTAAGTTGCTTTGGTTTGTAAATTCAGGCAAAGAAAAAAATATTCTAAAGTTGTTTAATTTTTCTGTCTTTTCTTTGATATACCAGTTTTTGGTTATAATTATATACTTTAAATATTCAAAATATGGTATCTTTAAGCATGTCGGTGTTTGGGTGGGAAATTGAATTATTTAATAATATGATCATTTCTATACAACATCCTTACCTGTACTACTTCCTGATCCATAATCTTCACAGAGCTGCCAGAGTGACTGTTTGGCAAAGACCTTCATTATGCTGCCAAACAAAATATCTTGTTCCTTGGTGGAGAATAATTCATAAGCTTTTTGCTGATTTTTGCTATGTATGTATGGAGAAGTAAATACCAGTGAATCTTGTAAGGAAGGAAAAAAATCTTTCTCCACTACCCATTTTAGATTCTCCATCTGAGGTCCTATAAATTAGACTGACAAAAGACAGATTAACAAGAGAAAAACAAACAAATTTTATTAATTTGTGCATCACACATACACATAAGAACACCCAGTGATGGGTAACTCAAATGGCTGGTTAGAACTTGAGCTTATATACTATCTTAGGCCAAACAAAGGAAAAAATGTTTGAGCTTTTGGGCAGGGAAGGCAAGTTATGGGAAGGTGACCAGGAAAAGTATGGTAACGAGAGTTGTTTAATAAGGTTTGTTACGCAGATTTAAGTCAGTGTCTTCTCCAGTGATAAGAGTTGTTAAGAGTCCTCCTAGTACAGGAGAGGGAGACACTTTTACAAAGGGAAATTTCCTTTATAAAACGGAGCTTTTCCTGCATCTGCTGGTTCCCAATAGCCTTTAGCTCAAAATAATCCATATGCCAAATAGGCAGATTTGGGGGTGGTGTATTCTGGTACCCTTTAATCTCACAAGCTTTCTCGAACTTTGGGAGATTGTCAATTCATGAGGTAGCAGAATGAATACTAGGTGAGCAAATCCTTCTGGCATAGAAGATATCTAAGGATCCCTCTCCTCCAAAATCTTGTGATTTTGTGTTCATCACCATCAACAGGGGATATAAACAAAGAAACTCTCACTCTTAGAGTATAACTTCTGAGAGTAATTCACCATTAGAGTGAGGCCAAATCCCTTAGACAGAACGACATGATGTATTTAAGTGAAGGGTATTGCTAGCTCTTATTTTTGGTTTGCCAAGATGTAAATAAGCATACATTTTAAAAGTTATTTTCAGTTTTAGCAAAAAGACTTTTTTTGGACAATGAAATAGAGTCAAGTGTCACCCAAACCAGCCATCCTGTTTGTCTCCAAATCTCCGACTTGCCTGGTGCTTGAAGAGCTGACAAACTTTAGGTTGGAGGCAAAGGATTGAGAGAGGAAGTCATTGTCCCCAGAGGAGATAGATATGATGTATATGAAATATATAGATATCCTGGGTAACCCTGGGTAACATTGTCTACTTTTCCATACTCCAAAGGATTGATCAAAATGAAAAAATGCCTAGACCCTATTTCCAAAACTATCTCTTGGAAAGTCAGTTCTTTGTAAGCAAGAAAATACAAATTGTATTACCACTTCATTGGAGCAGTGGCCTTCAGATTTCTTGCTGGTTTTCTTCTTTTTTATTTCATCCTTGGAGATAGCCACTATATTTTCTTTCTTCCTTGCTTTGATTTATTTTTCTTTCTCTCATTTTTTGAACTTGTTTTTTCATTCTCCATATCTTGACACCACCTTATCATATGTTTTCCCTCACTTCATCCAAGATGGATTAAAGATTTCACAGTGTCTTTATGATCAAGTGTTGTTGCATCAAATATTCCTTATTTTTATACATAGAATTTTCTCTTGGTGGATTTGATCAGACAAGGTGGTCTTTAAAACTTTATATTATATTTCACAATCAAGTCTTGAATTTTTCAGTTAATCTTGACAGACAGAAATCCCATTCCTATCTTAAAACTCAATGTGAAAGTATTATATTACTAATAATTTTGCACCTGAACATACTGTATTAGTATTGAATCACACAACTGAAGTATGAAATCCTATTAAAGGTTATTTTCCCTTCATTACACAAAAGGCAGCATTGACAGCATATTTTGTCAACATTGAATACTGTGGGCAAAGAGCGCTAAATTACATGTTTAATCCATGACACCACCTTGAATAACGTGGTGTTCAGAATTTATCTAGATATTATGGGGAAATAGTAGAATGCTATGAACAAAGTATGTTGGTGAGTAACTAGTGGCTGAAGTTTCAGGTGACAGCTGTAGCTAGAAAAGCTTTTCTCCTGCTGTCCACAATATAGTGATTGAAACCCCCTCTTTCAACTACAGACCTCCCACCCTCATTTTAGCAGTCTGTGAAATTTCCCTTGCATCATTGAAATACACTCTAAATGGGGTTTTCTTTGAAGACCACCCAGAAGTTACAGCTGGTGTAAAACGCAGCTGATTGGTCCAATTTGCATTCATATATAGTCCACAGAGGAACTAGGCCTACGTGGCTTTGAATGGTTTACTTAAAATTGCTTTATTTCCTGTGATTCAAAGTGACAAATAAGACCTGAGACCCTCAGCTTTCTTTCTCCAAATTCTACCCAAAGTTAGGATGACCATATAATTGATCATGCAAGCTGGAACACTTTCCAGAATTAAAAAGGATACTACTAATAATTATATGCCAAGTAAACTGAGTCTGTCAGGGCAAGGAACAAGGGAAAATGGAGACACCCATGAAAGATCTACAACTCTAGAATCTCTTGCTCATGATGAATCGGTGTGAATCTATGGGCCATCACGAAGTCATTGACATTCCACTACTAACATACACTGATTAATGTTGCTCTGGTTTACGGATGCTGATAAATTGTTATTACTATGTGATTGCAACCTATGTTAAACCTTATCTCCCATGTCATAATTGAGTTAAACAAATATGTGATATAAAGATTTTTTTCATACATCTTAATTTTCTGCTGTTTTTTTTTTTTTTTGTAGCAGAGCATTTTTGCCTATATTTAAATTCTATAAGATTAATTAAGAAAAAATTGTTTCTCACTCTTTTTTTCCTTTCTGCTAGTATATGAAGTATGGCTAGGAAATACCATGAATTAACCAAAGGATTTTTTTAATCCCTTTCCTCTCTGTGTCCTTTGTATTCTTTTACTTCATATCTTCAAACACCTCATCTGTTTTTCTTTTACAAGCCAGGGAGAATTAAATTATTATATGAGTCAGTTTAAAATGTCAACAGAAAATCCTTTTCCTTTCTCTTCATTGATCCTGAGCCTTTTCAAACCTCATCATCCAAAATATATTTGCATACTTAATTTCTATTGTCTGGAATGAAATACCTGGACTTGAACTTGATGCTAACATAATGTAACTTTAACACAGAAGTAAAGCCTAAAATTGTTAGCATTACAGGAAGCTGCTATTTTGTGACAATATGCTGCTTTGTGAAAACCTCAAATGTTATGCTATTGAGATACATTAATCAATTAAATATTTATTGAGTAACCCACACGTCAGCTGAACTGGTGATGCAGGGTGTTGTGGCCTGACCAGGGTGAGTAGGGCATCACGTGGTAGGGTGGCTGGTCACAGACTGTCAGAGCACAGGTGGGATGAAGATAAGGAGGGACCCGAGCTGCAAAGGGAGATTGGTTATATGCAGGAGGGACTGATCTAATAACATAAATGATAATAAGAGATGGGTTTCTCAGTGTTAGAGAAAGAAGTTACAATAAGAAAAGTAAGAAATCTGGGATGGAGCCTACAGTTTGAATTGGAAGTACCAGTATAAACTTATGATTTTAAATATGTATACATGGATTTAAAAATAGAGATGAAAATGTGTTTATGTGCATATATATTTATATTTATATTCAGACATGTATTCCCTAACTTTGCCCGCTGAAAGTTATCAGGAACAAGCAGCAGAGCCCCTTGACAGATCTTGGTTTCTAAATACCATCGTCCATCAAAAGGAATAAGGACTCCTTGGAGAAATGACTGATTCCTGCTCACTACAGCTGGAAAGGATCCCTCTAATCTCTGAATCCTCATGGTGCTTTACGCTACTTCAGTGGAAATAATGATGGCCTGCTTTATGCCACAGGTATTCACATGCCCATTTTCCCCTAAGACATGAACCACGTCTTTTAGATCTTTCTGCGTGCTTTAGAACTCAGTGTTTCTTGGACATAATAAATTATCAATAAATGATAGTAGAAGGAAGGAAGGAAGGAAAGAAGGAAGGAAGGAAGGAAGGAAGGAAGGAAGGAAGGAAGGAAGGAAGGAAGGAAGGAAGGAAGGAAGGAAAGAAGGAAGGAAGGAAGGAAGAAAAGAAAGTGAGTTTTTCAGATTTTTATTTTTAAAAAATATGCATTTAGTAAAATGTGCTCAACAAAGTTCTTCTCACACATAGGACATCACATTAGAAATAAAATATTATTGCCCAAAATATGACATAACCATGGCATGGGACAAGAGTTTCCAAGTAAATCAGGCTGTGCTGCCAGATCTTGAAGACTTGCCTGGTTGATGTCCAGCCAGGTGCCATTGTTGGCATCATTGACCAGTAGGCAGAGAGAGAACCCAGAGGGTACCTCATACGTTATTCTACGCAAGAATTTCACTACCTGCTTCCCCACCTGCCCCACTACTTAGTACCTCCCTTCTTATTCCCCATTTCAAACCATGGGAATAAAAATTAGCACTTCTCAAAATCTTTGAGAACTCCTGATGTAGATTAGGTCTTAGATACACCCATCCCATGGGTAACGCTTTTGATGAAAAAAAGTTAAGATGAGTAGCACCAGGACTAATCATAAATAGCACAATTCTCCCTTCTACTTGCTACTTTATGCTTTTATTGCTTAATCATGATTTTATTCAATCCAATGTCCACCAAGCATTAAAACAAAACTATGGAATGTCAGGTATAATTTTTCTTTATGGATCATTAAGAATGAGTACAGATGTTATATGCATGTCCAGTCCTTTTAAAGAAATGTTTGTATTTTCTAATGAAGACTAATAAGATAATCTATTTTGCCCGAGTTGCTATAAAAGTGTATGTTGAAAATATTGGACAAGAAGTTTAATCCATCATTTATGGGTTAAGAACAAACAAAAGAAATTTTGGTAGACCTTGTGATATTAGAGTTATATTTCTGGCTTCATGCCATATTTATAAAATAGTATTTATTGAAGAGACATTGGATATTGCAAACTCCTTATTTTACAAATGGAGAAACTGAGACAGGGCAAGTTAGATCATCACAAAAATCATTTAGCACAAAGTTTAAATGAGCCTGTTCTTTCCGCACATCATATATTTGGTTTCATGTTGGTTTTGCATGTGGTATTTTCATTTTTAGCACATGTGAATCTTCTTGTTTTAATGGTAGCTACACCTCACAGAAAAATAGCAAAAGGAAAACATCCTAACACAACAAAAATTTATTGATCTTAGGTCCATGGCAACATAAATAATCAGGACTGACTTGTCCCAATATATATAAGTTCCTTTATACATAAAAGGTATTTAATAAATATGTATTAATTTGACTTTCCCATTTAATTTGAAGCTATCACTACATCTTCATGGTTAATATTATATTCGTTCATGCTGGAAAAATAAAAATTATTTGAAGCTTTCAACTTTTAAATGTTTTATGAAACAATCAATGTACTCTTTGTGGTAAAATACAAAAAGCAATGACAACTTGACCTACCAGTAAACAATTTTATATTTTATTTTAATTATGACTTACAAGTCTTTAATTATGAGTATAAGGAAGACCTACAAAAATAATTGCCGCCGCTTTCCTTTTGATATTAATGTATTGTATTGTCTTGTGTAATTTGAAATCAATGTTAATAACTTATACTTCAGAAATGTAAAACATCTTGGAAAAGACAGTCATCAACTATTAGCTAGCAAAAATGCTGCTTTGTTAGGCATTTTGAGATGTAATTGATACTGTCCTCTCTGCCTACACACCCTTATCTCTGTTTCCCCATGGAATGTTCAGTAAAATTGTGGAGACAGCCAATTTATGCAGAATTTCCTATATATCTACTCAACTACCAGAATTACTCGGCTTAATTAAGACCACAAACACAACATCTAAATCATAAACTTGTTCTGTGGACTTCTCTTCAACTGCCTAAAGTAGAACAATTTATCCTTTTATTTAATTAATAGAAAAAAATGATACAGATATTTGGATTAATTATTTATGTCATGGACATCTGCAGCTTATCTCTTGCATCAGATTCCTCTTACTACATTCTAAAAAGTGAATTTGAAGTTTTTTGCCTTGAAATTGTCTGTTTTTGTGTACTTCCTATTATATACTTAATTCTAAGCCCAGTACCTAGCACAGAATAAGCACAAAATAGAAGTGGTAAAAGAGTATTGAAAGTTTATCAGAGCATTCACAATCCTCTTGATATTAAAATATTTGTATCGATATTAGAGTATATACAAAGTAAACTCTCAGTGCTGGATTGATGGGTGAATGATGGATGGTTGGATGGATAATACGTATCATTCATCTTTGAAAACATATGAGCCATGTAACTTCTATCTGTGAGTAATTAGATGCTATAGTTATAATGTAAATTTAACAATAATTTCTGCACCATCAGCAAATATTTTTAAGCTCCAGTCTTCTTATTTGCAATATTTTGCAATAGCAAAATTCCAGTGTAAAAAATAACGTATAGCATTTGCTTTTGACTCCTAAATATTGGCTTATGATTTTTAACATATATTTACATATTAAAATGGGAGCATTCCCCATGGCTCTTGGAAAAAGTTCTAATAAGGAAGATAGATGGTGAATGTTAATTCCCACTCTATTAGTAATATACCAGATGACCCTGGATGAATTGATTAATTTTTTTCTTGCTGTTGGCTGGGACCATTTTGGACCACTGGTATGACACTATGAGAAATAGACAAACTTGTTTTATTGATTTGTCGTAACTACATGTGTGTTAAGTTAGAGAGTTAAAAAAAATAATTCTGGCAAATGCTAGACCTCAGTTTTTCCTACTGTAGTCTTAACCTAAGCCCCTGTCTTTCATTTCCATCATTTTTATTTAAAGTCTTTTAAAATTACATTAATATTCCTGTTGCCTTAGTCAATAGAGTTTAAGTGAATATCACATAATCTTTCTTTTGATTTTGTATGTTCCAGGCTATCAGTGTTATCTCTGTCAACATCAATGATTTTAGAGAGAATGATAGATACAGAAGATGTGGAAGACAAGTACTGGACATGTACTGATCGAGACAAACATTCTACATCAATTTTTAAAATTTAACTCCCTAATAGCAGCTTTGTTGATTTGATTCTTTCTCAGAAAAGATGGTTACGTTTTTAACCTCCCATTCATTAAGAATTTCCAGCTAGGTAAAGCCAATGTTTTATTATATAAAACCTTAAGCATGATGAAACCTGTACTATTTTAGTTCTATTTTACTGAAATAATTGTGTAATAAGTTAAAAAAACAAGTATAATTAATTAGGCAATGTCTATAAAGATTCCTAAATTTAAATAGAATTTAACCATAGATATTTCTCAGGCTATACAGTAAAAAACTATTCTATGAAAAAAATGTTAATAATGAACTAGCCAATTTCTTCAGAGAGTATATCTAATAGAAAATATTATGTGGCAAAGTATATGTGGCATCTAGACCATTTGTAGCTAGAATTTTTAGTATTCAAGGCATTGCATAATTTTTACCCATGTAACGATATAACTGGTAAGTTTATATCATATATTGTAGAATGATAAAGGGAAAGTGTTGGTTAACGTATGGAATCAAAATTCAAATACATCTTCCAATATCACTTGGTCAAATACGTCTTCCAACATCACTCTCTGGATCTTGCTCTCTTCTCCCTTTAAATGTGCAGGGCTCAGCGATCTCAAATAGTTTTGAAGTCAACAATTTCTGCACACTAAGGAAGCAGTTGATCCTTTGATGACAGGTATTCACTCTCACTACAGAGAGAGACTAAAAGAGAAGAAGGGTCACAGTTATTAGAGGCAACATATTTTTAAAATTCCAAAAACATGTTTAAAAAATTGAAATAAAACAGCCTGATTCCATTTTTAGTCTCATAGTTATCATTCTAAGATCCTACTGAAAAATTATTGAACCTAAAGCATTTTTAATGCATTTTTATTGTTAATTCATGTTGAACCACCCAGGAGAAAATCCTCAAAATGATCTCCTTTCCTACTTGCCCAGGAAATACCTGGGCTGAAGAAAAATCAACTTCATCAATAAACATATGTATGCATGTGCCGACATAAAGGTGGCAAACTATTAGATTCTCTCAGATCTGTACAAAAACAACAAAGTGAGCAGCACGCTGAACCTCCGCACAGTCTGAGTTTCCCACACTGGGGTTCTTTTACTGACAAGAAGCTATGATTTGTGTTACCAAAAAATGTCAGCTCCCAATTTGGATGAAGCTGAGATGAATTATACATAGGTCATTAGAAACCATGTGGTCTACAGTCAACGAGGGAGCACAACAAAATTCAACCACTGACGTGCTGAGTGCTTCAAATAAGTCAATCATTATCCATCTGCCTCAATTTAAGCATGCAAAAAATGGGGGAGTGCAGAGAACTAATTATTAATGTATGCCTGTAAATTATTTTGAACTTCTCTTAGTAAAAACATCAAACAGAGAAAATATTCTTGTTTGTCTATAACGACCACTATTTGGTTTTCTTTTGGGACAAAATATGTTTCTCTTCGTATATTTTTCCTGGCTCCCTGAGTCACTGTTGCTCAGCTGTTCTTGCCTGATTTATTTTCTAAATGATCATTTCTAATGATTTTCTGGTCATCCCTTATAGAATATTTTGTATCATTCCCTATCTAGAGAACTACAAAAAGAAGCCAGGGGGTGGGGGTAGGAGGTGTCTGCATCATTATAACATTCATGTCAAGCAGTGGGGAAGTTCCAGTTAATGAGGGCACAGTTACGTGGCTTTTCAGGAATATTGATAGGAAAGAATTGGGCTAGTTCCCTGATCCTAACTGGGAGCTATATCGCTACCATTGAAATTAAATTCTGACAAGTTTCTCAATATGTGAAGTCTTGTACTCTTACAGAGAAATCTAGGCACAGGCTGGGACCGGGACTAGGAATAGAAAAAAATGACACAGAACAATGTAAAACCATGAGACAGACAGTGACAGATAGTTCGTCTAAGAATCTAAATAGCCAAGTATTACAGAGTTCTTAAGTTGTAAGTGGAGGAATCACTGAGCTAGAATGGCAGCTAGATGAAATCCAAAATCCTGAAAGTAGTAAAGCCAAAGGGAATTAAAGTCGCCTGGTCAAAAGGAAAGGTACTGTGAATAACGCCAGGAATTCTAGACTCTCATGGACCCAGCTATCTCACAAACATATTCTACTGGTAACAGAGAAATGCAGCTAGAAAATAAATGTGATCTGTTCTATAAAAATGCATCATCTTTCCTGGGAATGCAACTCAAAAGACATACCTCAGGAGGCCAGCCTGGTGGCATAGTGGTTAAGTTCATGCACTCCGCTTCAGCGGCCCGGGGTTTGCAGGTTCGGATCCTGGGCGTGGACCTACGCACCGCTTATCAAGCCATGCTGTGGTCGTGTCCCATATAAAGTACAGGAAGATGGGCACAGATGTTAGCCCAGGGCCAATCTTCCTCAGCAAAAAGAGGAGGATTGGCGGCAGATGTTAGCTCAGGACTAATCTTCCTCACCAAAGAAAAGAAAAAAGACTTACTTCATCTTTATATTGTTTAAATCTATGATAACCAAAAGCTCCATCTTGCACGTATCATCAAGCAAAATAAACAAGTTTTTGTATGATACAAGTTTTATATAAAGAAATATCGCTAAGATTGGCAGTAATATGAGCCCACTACTCATGAAAGGTGAGTTTATACCTGCATTCCCAACTCATCTCCTTCGGAGAACTTTGAGGGAACACTGTACCGGAGGAGAGAAACCATTAGAATTGACATTACTGAAGAGATTCCAGTAGCAAAGACTTTTAAAAACTAAACCATAAGCAGGAAAACTTAGTCTGAGCCACAGAAGAAAAATAAGACAAATAAAATTTTCATAAACCCAAGTCTTCTTGTCTTGGACATCTTGCAAATGGAAAACATTATATTATATGAAATCTTAAGTTGTTTATTTAAGGTTGATATTTTATATCTTGAATTTACACCACCGTCATTTCATAGACATCAAAGTAAGTCTGTTTAAACTTTTTGTTACCTCATCCTCATATGGACATGAAAGCTGAATAGGAAAAACCAATCTGGCCAACTATAGGTAACAATTTATTTCTGTCCATGATTCATCATGAAATGTCAGGATTGTGGAGAAAGCGGAGGTGGGGGAAGAGTAGATCTAAAAATAATAGTGAATAATACTTATCTGTTGAGGATCTCGTCACGAACGGGAAGCAGCTGACCATTAAAGCTCCCACCCATAATTGAAAATATTGAATTTGCCCAATTTTGAGTACTCTCATCCATAGCAAAAACCCACGGAATGCCAGCTGTCATTGTTTTGGCACAGGTAGTATTGTTTCTTCTCCTGCCAGGCCCACACATCTCCGTTGCCTCCCCCAGTTATTTTTACAAGCCAACCAGCCCTCCTGACAGCTCTCCCCGCTGTTTCTGAGGTGAAGCCCTTTTGAGATTTCCTACCTACCTTGTTTATACTTCAGTGAGAATAAGCTAAAATTTACTGGGCATAAGAAGAATTATGCTTTTACTATCATTATTAGTCTAAAGGTAATATAAACGAGATTCTAAGAGAGGGCCTCCACATACAACCGTGTGGCATAGACTGTACACTACACAACACCATACAACGCTATGGGACGACATTCACATGGACTATGATGTGAATGGTGCCTCCAGAAGTTGTAAAATGTAGTGGCTCTGTTCTGTGTCCACAGGAGTATAGAAAGTTTAACAATCATATGACACTGATTTTCTCTTCTCAAACATCTTCGTAGTATCCTTCTTAAAAAGATGTGTAAATCACTTTTCTATTTTCAAGTTGGACAGAGAATTTCTGCAGAATATAATTTTCATATTTTTTCATGATACATTATTACATGAACTAAAAATGGAGAAAATATTAAATATCTAATTTTGCTTGCCAAAGAGAACATTTCAAAAAGAAGGAAAGGTGTTTACTTCGTTTTGTTTCTCGGCTGGTGTATTCACCAGAGCTCAACAAGAGTATTCTCTATTTTTAATGTGCACATGTACAAATTGCATTTTCTGAAAAGAATATTTTAATTCTGTAAATAGTCTGCACTACGTTATTATGCTGAGTGGCAATTTTAATTCATCATGTTAAATCATTTCAGAGTTAAATGGTTTTATTCACATCTATTAATCTTAAAAAGACAAGAAAATGATGGAATTTTTTATTGGATTTAGTTTGCCTTTTTCCCAATCAAATTGAATGTGGGTCAGTTGTTTATAGGTGCTGTTATAAATCTAAAAATGTCTATCTTAATGATGATCCCCTGTTATATTTAAGAAAGTAAAAAACCTTGGGAATGATGTATCTCCTTTTCCTATTTCCTTAAGCAGTACTGAGAAGAAGGAAGTCATAAATACATAAAAAAATCTCACTGATATCCCCCAATCTGAAGGATGTGGTTTGGTGAGGAGGAAAGTATGACAAGGCAGAGGACACACAATGTCCTTCTAGATTTGAAACCTCTTCCCCTACAATAGAGTGATCATAACACATTAGAAGACAAATGAACTCCCTACATCACCAATTTGGTTTTTTCTCACTTAAAAGGAAGCAGAAGAGACTTCCAAAAATAATTGTACCCACCGCAAATGCTTAGCAAAATTGAATAAGAAAAGGGGAAAAACGGGCCAGCCCTGTGGCATACCGGTTAACTGCACGCGCTCCACTGCAGCAGCCCTGGGTTCGGATCCCAGGCGCGCACCAAAGCACCGCTTGTCAGGCCATGCTGTGGCGACGTCCCATATAAAGTGGAGGGAGATGGGCAGGATGTTAGCCCAGGGCCAGTCTTCCTCAGCAAAAAGAGGAGGATTGGTATGGATGTTAGCTCAGGGCTGATCTTCTTCACAAAAAAAAAAAAAAGAAAGAAAAGGGGAAAAACAAAAACACATTAAAAGGTTAATCAACCTGGTGAAAGAAAATTCAAAAACCCATGTGAAGATCATTTGCTTTGTTGCAATTAAATAGCACCAAAATTACCTGGAAGAATTCCCAAATTTTTACTTCTATTTTCACCTCCATAGACCAAAGAAGGAAGGCAGAGAGACAACTGGAAAGAGAGAGGTGAGTGAGAGCTGCGCAAACAGAGGGCTGGCAGAACAGAATCAGGAACCCAAGCACATCTTCCAAGAGGTAGGGATAAGCATCTGATGCCAATGATCTCCATGAGGTACATTGAAGGGTTCTTCTAATATATCCTATGGCCCAGGACACTCCCCTGATCCAAGACCTTCTGCTGGGTTTGTCCAGCCCCAACACTCAGCCCCGTGGGGCTAGGTCCTGAGAAAACTCAAGCCTAGCTATTTTCTCCATGTGTCCATTTGGTCTGCAAGAAGGCTCTAGAATGTTTGTCCCCCACCAAATTACAGAGTACAACTTAACCAATTGCTGGCTCCTCAATCCTTGCCTCCTCAGCATAGGAAACACACCAGCCTGATTCCTGCCTTCGGAGTTTTCCAGACAAGAGGTAAGCACAGGTCTCCTCATTTTGCAAACAACTTTAATTTTCTGGATGGTTCTCTTGAGTCCCCCCTCACTTCGCCTGAGGAAAAGGGAATGAACTGCCCTCCCTTATCCTCTCTTTTCTTTCCTGTGACTGAGACGATGTCATAGTATTCTCTACTCCTAAAAATTCTCTTCAAAGAATTCACTTGATATGTTTCTAGCCCCCTCTAATGTAGACTAGAATTGAGTGATGGTCACAGATCTGTATGGTCACTTGTTGAGTGCGTGCTGCAAAGACGTATCTAGCACATCTGTTCAGATCACGAGGTACTTATCATCCATTGGCCTCAGCTTTGAGGTTTAGCCAATGTTCTGAACTATCAGGATAAATTCCATTTACTTTATGTTATGTGATATCTGAAATATTTTGTTTATAACATTTGTTTGTGCACCTATTTTGGGTTGGTCTAACTCACATTTAACTAGAATGCCTTGCTTTTTTTCAAAGACTGGTAAAAGTAAAGCATCTGCCTATCATCTTTATTCTCACAGAGGGGCCATGATGTGAGTCTTGTTGGTTTAATGGTTCACTGAAAGACCAAACCAAAAGTTCTCTTTTTTTATTAGTTAAAACAATCAATTGTTGCTAGCTTAAATTTTAGTGTCACAGAAATTGAATTTTATTCCATAATTCCAGATTTTCTTTTAAAATACCAAAAGAGGTAAGATGTGGTTAGGTCTATTAAATGTACCTTCTAAATGCTGTGCTCTCCTGTCAAAACAAAACAAAACAGTCAGCCCTTATGTCTGGAACAGAGTATGGATGCTCATTCACAGATTTGAGATAGCTTTATAGGCACATCATTGTAGGGAGAATTTGGACTCTAAGCTCTGTGACTTTTAGCAAGGTACTCAATTTCTCTAGACCTCACTTTTTTAAATACTCAGCAGATATGGCAGATGCCCCTCAAAACCCAGGTTTTTCTCTTCTTTCTAGGTACATAGCTAGTCTACATTTCCAAGCCTCTCTTGCAATTAAATGTGGCCATGTGGCTGAGTTGTAGTCAGTGGAATATGAGCAGAAGTGATGTGTGCCTTGGATACCTCGCCCATAAAAACCTCCCAGAGATGCTCCTCTATATCCTCTCTTCTTCTGGCTGGCTAGAAAGGAGAGGACTCTCAGGGACACTTTGACTGACCTGCTTATTGGACACAAAACTCTGTGCCATCTCAGAATGTCTCATTGCCTCATTCTTCCCAAAGATACCAGCCACTGCCTGGACCACTCTGCAGCTGCCTTTACTGGTACCGTTGATGAGTTCTCTGAGCTAGCTAGAGCCCCAGATGGATCCCCATGCCTGTATGGCCCCCATGGCCCACTCATGCCCCATACTCCTCTGTGATCCTCTCCACTTTTGCATGCAATGCCACACTGTATCTGTAGTGGCTGGCTTCCTGAGTGGTCACTGCAGTGCAGACCACACAACCCAGAAGTGCTAAGGAGTTAGAGCCCTATAGTATGAAATTTGACCAGTGAGAAATATGGAATAGGAAGACCAACCTTGGTTGGAGAAATGGCTCCACATTTAGAAGAGCCCTCTTTGCCAGGCTCCTTTTCTTCTAGCATGTCTTGAAGAAAATGTCCAAAGGGGGATTTTCTACTTCTCTCCACCCCTTTCCCTCTTTGAACACAGCTGCCTTATGCCTTTTCTACTTACCCATTGGATTTAATGTTCTTCTTTACTTTTTTTTTATGTTTTTAGATTCCCATCTTCTTAGGTCGGCTACTTCTATTCCAGAGTGGAGATACTCCAACCCATGTATATTTTAAGGAGAGAGTTTCTATCATGGAGGCAAGTATATTACAATGTATTATATATTATTTTTCATGAGTTAAGCTCTTTCTCTTTGTTTGAAGAGTCAAACTTGTTAGTAGTAAAATGATGAAGATTATATTTATCTTAGTACTCAGACTATTTGACATAGGAAGAATGTGATGACAACTCTAGGTCAATAGCTTTAAAAACATGACCTTTAAATGAACAAAAACTTCCCCTGTTGTGAGATCAGAATAAATTTAATAAAGAATAAATAAAAAGAACAAAGACCAGATAATTGTGCTACAAATCCAATTCTGCAAAAGAAGTGACTGAATTTTCCAAAAGGACTCCAAGCAGGTTTGAGTCCTCACAGGTGTTGTACCCTCTGCTTCCTTCCTAGGCCCTCTTTATGCCATGCTTCTGTTTTTCTTTGGAGCCCAGATTTAGCAACCATCTCCACTTACTAACTATATCATTTTTGGCAAATAATTTAAATTTTTTAAGTTTCAACCTTTTACCATAAAATGTGAGTAGTATTTATTTACATGGGTTGTTGGGAGGATCAAATATGACAATGTGCTTAGAATATTCTAACATATGATCTGTCACATGATAAGTACTCAATATTATAGTATGTTGGGTCCCTGCCTTTCCTTGATCTTCATCTCTTCATCTAATTGAAACTATGAGTCAATGCTGAGCATAATCAAGAAGGTAAATCATATCTGATTGCAAGTAAGAAAGTTAATTCTTGCCATTTGTGTGTGAGGATCCTGAGCTAGGAGAGATGCCTACTACATGAGTAAATGGACCTTTCACAAATGTCTGCTTTGATAAGTCTGGTGCTTCTGTTAGGAAATCAAATCTTGCATTAATGGGTTTGCCTTCTTTCCAGGTCACACGGGAAAACATAGAATCTGGCCTGGAAGTTTCTCTATTCCTTAAAATCATTGCAAATTTCTGCATTTATCTTTCTAAGACAAAGCAGAATGCATTAAGAGAAGTCAGGCAAGTAGAAAATAAACTGTACTGCAAGATGCTTTCTCTTTATTGACAACTGAATGGAGATTGAAATAAAACAGGGAGGTGGACAATATAGTCAAATGATATGAGTGTGATTAATGTTCTAAGCAATTTCTAACCAAGTCAAAGCATGTATTTTACTATTTATTAACAGACCCAAGGGTCCTTCGGCCAGTTAGTTTTGACAGGCTCCAGCCAGAATCCTTAAAAGTATACAGAAAGCAACTTCGTAGGCTAGAAACAAAGGAGTTAGGTAAATAATAAGGTAAAAAAGTTAATCATTCGTGCCCTTGTATATTTTATATCAATTTCTATCCCTGATTAAGCTCATTTCTCATAGATATGTCACTCTCTGTCACAGATATGTCGTCTCTCTATGTCTGTCTCCATCTACCAAATGGGATCATAGAGTCATATTACTGAAAGGAGCCCCCAAAGACTCTGTAGTGTGTGATCCTGTCTTCCAACAGGCCAGAAGTCCTAACTCAATCAGTATCTAACCTGCTCATATAGCTAATGCCCTTCATTGATCACCTACTCTAGTAACTAATAATCCAAAAGCAGTAAATAAACAGACAAACAAAAAACAGATTGGGTTGTTTTAATCCATATAGTATGTCCACTTTAATTCAATTAATATCAGCAAACATTTACTGCTTACTTGCCTTACCATGTGTAGACAAGAGTATTAGGTGTTACATTTACTTTACTCAGGTCACGCATGGTGCTAGTGAGGCCACATTTGTAAAATCAAGCTCCCAAATAGTCCAGTTGATATAGATCTAGTGTGTGGTCACAGAGTGCTTTCCCAATCTTGGAACTACAAAATTAAAGACATCCATTTCTTGGCAAAAAGGAAGACCAAGCAAGAGATTATGCCTCCATTAGACAAAAGAATTGAGGCACAAAGCCTACAGAGAGCGAGCTAGTACCCTCTCAGGGAAAGACAGAAGCCGTCTACCCACTATCATTCCATCCCTCTCCCTCCACATACCTGAAAGAGAAATTCCAATCACTAAATTAGGTGCCTATAATTCTGAGCTTTTTAAAGCTTTAGTCAGATGAAAAGTTCTTCGAATTACTACCACATTCTGACAGTGGTCCATGCAGCAGGACCTAGAAGCTTCATTTCTAACCCTTAAAAGGCAGTCACTATTCAACTGTCTTGTGCTTTGACAGTCTTACTTATTCTTATGCTGACACCGTATATACAGAGATCTTATTACACCCTCCTTGTGGCTTACCTAATGAATACCACATATAAATACTTTTTTAAAAATAAGAGTGTTCCTTGTTGCTGTAAATAATTTTTATATTAGATGAATCTTGGCTGCCCAAGAATAATAAAAGGAAAGGAGAGACAGAGATGCCAGACAGTTGATAAACTCTGGTTGCCAAAGTTTTAAAAATATGATTCTTTCTATGAAGTCAGATACCTAATATGACCATATTTTTATCACTAATGTGTTTAAGTTGTTTTCTTTATGTGAATGTTATATTTTTGATATAGTCTATATAGTCTGAATTGTTGAGTTAGATAACTGTTTGACTTAATGAAATTGAGGGTGTGAAAGGGGAATCTTTAGTAACTGCAAATTTTTCTATTCTCTATTAGTAATTACCATAGTTTCATAAATGTTTTTAAGTGCTCAAATTTAAAAAGCAATTGGGACTCTGGGGAATACAGAGTAAAATTGATTTTAATGTATCAAATTACTCAAAATTTTTCTACAATTTTTACTCAGAAAGAACTCATAAGGCTGAAAACTTCTGAGCTTTAGAATATTAGAAACAGAATTGAAGATTTCACTGCGGCTGCCAAGTCCTAAGCACGTATTGATATCTGTCAAATGAAAAAGCAGTCAGTCCTCATTATTTACGGATTCTGTACTTGCGAATTCACCTACTCCCTAAAATTTATTTGTAACCCCAAAATCAATACTTGCTGCACTCTCCAGGTCATTTACAGACATGCGCAGAGCAGCGAAAAAGTTGAGTCATCCAATGGCCACGTTCCCAGCTGAGGCTGAACAAGGCGACACTGCCTTCTTGTTTCAGCTCTCATACTATAAACAAGTGTCCTTCTCGTGGTCTATTTAGTGCCACGTTTTTCACATTTTTGTGCCTTTTGTTGGTCATTTCACCATTTAAAATAGCCCCCAAGCAAAGTAATAAAGTTTTGTCTAGTGTTCCGAAGCACAGGAAGCCTTGATGTGTCTTATAGAGAAAATACACGTGTTAGACGAGCTTCTTTCAGGCGTGAGTTATAGTGCTGGTAGCCAAGGGCTCAAAGTTAATGAATCAACAATACATATTGAATAAGGTGTCTTTCAACAGAAACACACATAAAAGAAGTTTATGTGCTGATCAATCACAACATTGATCAGTGTTGTGACAGAGGTTCACAGGGACCTAACCTTGTTTCCCTTTAGTTCAGTATTCATTAATTCAGTGTTTGCAGCAACTTTAGAGAACACCACCACTGCAAGTAACGAGACTCTTCCGTAAATACTTGTGGTCAGAATCAGTCTACAGATGATCAGACGATGGGTATACTCTCGAGTTGCACTTCAATATGATCCCACAACTGCTGCTAGTTGATCTTTCACTCCTCCCACTCAACCAAGAGCTCTACTCACTTTACCTTCCACTCCTACCTCATTTTTGTAAACACTTGTTAACTTGGGGTCTCCTAGTCAACACAGTAGGCTCAAATCCCTATAGAAATCTGAAGCTCTCCTTGGGATTTTTACAAATACTTAAGGATTGTATGTTTTCTTTCTCACCTCTGGTTCATTCTACTGGTTCTGATGATTTCATTCACTCTTTGGACTGCCTCACCATCCCATTTCCATTAAAAATTATAAATACACAAAAATCTCACATAAGCCATGGACATGTTGAGTGATATCACCTGAAGTTTGGGGGCTGTGGAAAGAGGACAGAATCACAGTTCAGGAAAACAAGCAACTTTACAGTGACCATTCTTCATATTCTTAAGATATCCTTCAACCACATCATCACTGGAGAACTTTCAGTGCTTAGTCCTCCTCCGTCATGTCTTGACCTCACACCACCATGCTCCATACCCATTCCCCTCCAGGAGAAAAAAAATCTATTTTATTTTTTCCTGAAGGGAAGTTTACTATTCCATTATTTTGCCCTAGAGCAATATGATTACTCATACCTTAAGAGTTTCATCATCCATGCCAAGTGGCCTATCAAGGTCTTTTTCTGAACCAAAATTTTTTCCTCCCTAATAGGAATTCTATTGCCAGCTGTTGGTGAAGAATATAAGACTTAGAGATGTTTAGTATCTTTTCAGCATCACAGAGCTAGTATATGGCAGAGCCAGGATTGTAGCCCACAGTCCGTTGTCTTAACCCCAAAATTATAATGTCTTAATGTCTCCTCTTCACAAATACCATCCCTTCCTCCCCTTGATATCTCACCTCACATATAAATAAATGCTCACTAACTCCATCTTCCTCACCTTAATTCTAAAAGTCAGGAGGCCTGGCTTCACACAAATAAGACTGCATCTACTGGCTTAAGCAAAAAATGGAAAGGAAAACTAAATGTACTTTTTGATAGATATAAAAGGAGGCAAGCAAAAGAATATATAGAAGCACTGCTATATGTAGTAGAGAGATAGACTTGACTTCAGGGTCAAACTTGTGCAGTGAGATCAGACTTTATAAAAACCATCTACTCCAAACACATAGCAATGATGGGTGAAATACTGAGACAAACCAAAAAAGACATACTCAGATTCCTATAAAAGATAATATCCAGACTATCTGAAGAGTAGTTGGGAGCAGAAGTGTCAAGTCTGCTGCCACCCTGGTCAGAAGGGAGCAATGGCCACTGGGAATTTGACTCCCGTGTAGGAAGAGGAGCTGAAAGTGTTTTATTCAAGATGGGCACAGTAGTGTCACTGCTCGAAATCAGGGCCTGCTCTGAGTTGCCTCACATGTGAAAGGAAGCTGAGAAAAAGGGTGACAGACCTGCTGATGGGGACTTGAGCTTTATCGGTAACCATGAGACTGAGGAAAAATGCAACCTTGATACTAGAAGCTAAGCCACACTGCTACCTGGGTCTTCCATGCTCCGTATATCAGAGGAGCTTGATTATAAATCCTGGTTTTTGACTGAGGCCCCAGAGAACTAAGCGGAGTCAACCTTAAAACAGCTCAATAGTACAGGGGGATGGAGAAAACAAAATCAAAAGCACTCAAAATAAGCCTGCAAATTCTAAAACAAGTACTAAAAAAAATAATAATAAGATAAAAAAATGAGAAAAATAGATTATGCTTGAAGTGGAATTTATCTTATAAAGCAGAAAAGGAATTTGAAATAAGGTAGGGAGGATTTCAAAGAGAAATGAAGGTGCAACATCCATTTAGAAATAACAAGACATCATGAAACCAAAATAGGTAGAAAGAATACAAGATCAAGTTCATATTAAAAAGAACCAATCAGGGTTCCTCTTATGATCTGGGTGTGTAAGCTCCCACCACACTTGACTCTCCTGCAGGTAACAACTATAAACTCTGGACAAAATACCAAAAACAACAATCTGAAGGCACTGGAAAGTGAACCAAATCAAGGGTTGAGGTTCCCATTTTTTACAGCTTTTAGCCTGAAGACAAGTAGAAGTTGATGCTGCACAAGGTGGCTAAAACTCCAATAGAAAAACCACAATCTTTCTCTCCTGAAGAACCAGAGGACAGAGTCCAGAGCAACCACAAACCCTGGAAAGTGAGGAGGAGGTGAATTCTGGAAAAAAGAAACCAGAGAAGGAAAGCCCCAAATTCTGCGTATATTTCTCTGCACAAATCTCTGGCTAGTCCCTGAACCATGCATGCATTGGACAGACTCCACTACAGATAAAAGAACCCAACTAAGATTTGAGTTGTTTCCCAAGAGTCAGAGTTTGCAATTTGTGCCCAACCAAGTCAATGTCTGCTAAAATACAAAAGTCAACACTCTTTGGAGGAATATAACAGAGTTTCCACCACATAACATTTCACAATATCTAGGATAAAATCCAAAATTACTCAACCAGGAAAATATGATCCATTTTCAAGAGAAAAATATAATAACAGAGACCAATCCCTGATGATCATAAATTGGAAGTAGCAGACAAGGATTTTAAAGCAGCTATTATAACTATGCTCAAGTACATAAAGGAAAATACGAGCACAATAAACAAATTTCAGCAGGGAAATATATTAAAAGGAAAATTCTAGAACTGATAAATATATCTGAAATAAAAAAAATATTTGGATGGGTTTAACAGCAGAATAAAGGTGACAGCAGCAAGCCAACAAACTTGAAGTTAGGTCAACAGAAATAATCCAATCTAAAGAATAGAAGATAAAAAACTGAAAAAAAAAGATTAGAGCATCAGGGACCTGCCGGACAATATTAAAAGGCCCAACATGTATATACATAAATGAAAGCACAGCAGCAGAAAAAAGAATGAAACGGAAAAAATACTTGAATAAAAAGTGGTGAAAATTTCTGAAGTTGGATAAAAATATAAACTTACAGATTCAGAAATCACAAGGATCCCCAAGCAGAACTACTGTGAAGAAAACTACAAATGGGTACATGACAGTCAAACTACGGGAAACCAAAGATGACAAGTAAATCTTGAAAGCAACCAGAGGAAAATGACACATTGTATATAGGGCAACAACAATCCGAACCACTATTAACTTCTTATTAAAGCTTCTGGAGGCCAGAAGATAGTGGAACAACATCTTTAAAATGCTGGGGGTCAGGGAAACTGTAAACTCAGTATTGTATGTCCAATGAAAATATTCCTGAGTATGAAGGCAAAATAAGGACATTTTAAAATAAAAGAAAACAAAACAAAAAATATATTTATTGCCAGCAGGCCTGTACTATAAGAAATACTCAAGGAAGTTCTTCAGGCAGAAGGGAAATGATATCAGATGGAAACTTGAATCTTCAGGTAAAAACAAAGAACATAAGAAATGGTAAATATCCAGGTAAATATCCAGTAGTATGTCCTTCTAATTTTAAAACACATAGGACTATTTAAAGCAAAAATTATAGCACTGTCTTGTGAGTTTAAAAAGTATGATGGAATATGCATGACAACTATAACACAAAGAACAGGGGTAACTAGACCTGTATCATTGAAAGTCACCTTTATTTCATGTGAAGCGGCATAATATTAACTCTAAGGAGGATATGAAAAATTAAGAATGTATATTGTAGAGAACCAATTAAAAGAAGTAATGCAAAGTCGCAAATTTAAAAAATAGATAAATTAAGATAGAATTCTAAAAATATTCAAATGATCCCATATGAGGCATAAAAGGACAGAGAAACAAAAAAACAGAAGAAACAAACAAAAAACAAACAATAAAATGGTAGACCTAAATCTAACCATAACAATAATTTCATTAATTATTAATGTACTAAACACTCCAATTAAAAGGCAAAGATTTCAGAATGCATTAAAAAAAGATGCAATCTAAAGAGACGAATGTTATATTAAAAAATAAAGATAAAAAGTAAGATGTAAAAATGTAAAATGAAAATAAATGAATGGAAAAAGACACACCAGGCAAATAGTAGGCCTTAGAGAGCTGAAGTGTCTATATCATCAGATAAAAGAGAAATCAAGAAAAAAACTATTAGAAGAGCTAAAGAGGAAAGGAAATTTCATGATAATAAAGGGCTTAATTCATCAGGAAGACACAGTAGTCCTTCAAAGTATATAAAGCAAAAATTGACAGAACAAAAAGGAGAAAAAGAAAATTCTACCATCTTAGTTGGAGATTTTAATATCCCCCTTAGCAATTTATATACCAGTTAGACAAAACTACAATAAAATAACTCAATTTAGAATTTTTTACATAGTTAAAACCAACACTTAGCAGTGAAAGTAACAAAAAGATATTTTCAGACATTCAAAGACTGTGAGAGTTTACCATCCACAGACCTGCACTAAAAGAACTATTAAAAGATGTACATAACCAAAAGAAATATAAAACAAAGATGTTGCTAAAATGTCAGCTATTTTAATAATACTTTTAAACATAATAACAAATTTGTAGGTTTAAGATGATAAAAATAAAATTGTAAATAAGGTTGCAGAAGGATGTTCAATGCATACCTAAAACATACTAATACCCTTGTCAAGTTTAGGAAAAGAATAGAAATACTGAATAATAGAGGCCCTGTTTAGAATAAGTTATAATTAAAAACGTTTCTTGGGGCTGGCCCAGTGGCATAGTGGTTAAGTTCCCACACTCCATTTTGGAGGCCCGGGGTTCTCGGTTTTGGATCCTGGGCGTGGACCTACGACGCACCACTTACCAAGCCATGTTGTGGCAGGTGTCCCACATGACTATTTCATAAATGAACAGTTTATCAACATTAAAACAGACATAATCCTTGGCTCCAAAGTGTCTCCTGAAGTCTCTTTTTTAAAAAAATAAGTTTTAGTTGGATCATGTCAGGATGTCATGTCACAAGGCACTTGTTTTAGTAGAAGCTTTTTTTAATTTTGAAGACAAAATGAGCTACATGACAAAAATATGTAAAATCTGACAGTTTATATGCCAGATTAAAGAAAAATTAGGTACTTTGGTGCTTTCAGAACAGAAGTAGCATGATTTCACTCATGTGGAAGATAAACAAACAAACACATAGATAAGGAGAACAGATTGGTGGTTACCAGAGAGGATGGGGGTGGGGGTGGGGCAAAATAGATAAAGGGGCACATATGTATGGTGACAGATGGAAACTAGACTTCTGGCGGTGAACACCGTGCAATCTATACAGAAGCCAAAATATAATGAAATTACACAATAGTATAAACCAATGCTACCTCAGTAAAATAATAATAATAAAAAGAAACAGAAGTAGTTAAACAATAATGCAGTTCACGAAGAAGGTTGTTGAGTTCCTTTCTATTACTTTGGTCTGTCACCAATGTGTGTGACATTCGTTGAAGTTAAAGAGAGAAACTTCACGAATTCTCAATATCTTTTTAAGCCCTTGGAAAAGTAATGTCCATTGGAAGACTCTTCACTGAAAAGCTGAGAGCTAGTACAAAACAGCTAAAAAGAGTAAGTTCTTGTCTTCCATAAACCTACTAAGGCAGACAATACTGATGAGGCCAAAAGATTAAATTATGTCAATGAAATACAAGAAAATATAAATTAGTTATTTAGAGATATGAGAAATTAAATGTTTTCTTGTCTATGACCTTCTTCAAAGTAGGATCTATGTCCTTTTCAGCTCTGTTTCTCCAGAGACTAACACAGGGCCAGGCATAAAACAGGTACTTGCTGCTTGATTGTTGAATGGAATTGAATTAAGAAGGCATTGGTGCATTTAACTGGGTCTAAAAAGAAAAGAGAACACTAGAAAAGCCAACATGTGTGGAGAACAATAACATCCGTGAATGGTTGTGTTTACCACCCAGCACTCACTCATGTTTCTCCTGGTAACAGTGCCCTGATGCTAGTTCTCCCTCTCTCTCAGCATGTGGGTTCCAGGTGAGCCTCCAAAGATAGCTTAGGGGTGATGCATGACACAGACCTAAGCCAATCAGCATGGCATATTACCCTAGGCCGTATTGATTGATTCAACGATGGACACCTGACCCACTTAGAGACAAAGAGACACTTCTAGGAATCCAGGGACAAAGGTTCTCACTCTTGAGCATGGGATTTGAAGACTAAATACAAAAGATTAACAGCTGCTGCTGACCAGGAGGGGAGAGCCCTCCTGGGGTCAAAGTCAACCAAGGCAGTGTAGAGATGAGAGATGGAAAGAGAAATCCTAGCTCCAGTTGGCACTGGTTGATCAATGTTATTTTGAAACACAGCTTTCAGCAAAGAGGGTGCCATAGGATTTTTTCTCCATATCACACAATCTTTAATTTTCTCTGCTCTTGTCAGATCTTACTGATACACCTCTTCATCTTTTCTTCACTTATCTGTAAATGATTCCTGGTCCTCACAACCGTCCTCCTTTTTATCTGTGAGTCTGCTCATTCTACCCTTTCTCAGTGTACTTGTGTTCCGGAATTGTCATATATTGTGTGTAGGTCTGTTTCCCTTCTGAAATATGAGCTCTCCTAGGAAATGGGTTATGTCTTATTCATTTCATATCCCTGGAGCCTGCACAATTTAATTTCTGGAACATAGTAGGTACTCTAATTGTAGAGATAGTGTGTGTGGTGCTGTGGGGAGAGCTGTAAAGCAAGCACAACTAGGTTTAAACTAGCTACTTGTCTACAGTATAGAACATCTTGGCACCTCAGTTTCCCCACATGTAAAATAGGAATAAAAATATAACTCCCATGATTGAAGTAAAAATTAAATAATGTTTGAAACATGTCTATATGATGCTTAGCTTAAAGTTCCCAATAATTATTAGTTTTTTCAACTTCATTCCCGATAAACATTGTATAAGTTGATAATTTAAGCAAGAGGTAATGAGAATGTGATAGAGGACTGTAGTTATATAGGAAAAAAGAAGGCCAAATTTTAGGAGATAATGTAAAGTAAAAACAACCAATTTTGGCAAAGGACTAAATAGAGTGAAGAACACAGATAATTAAATGTAACCTAGAAGGTTTGAGGAATCAGAGAGACAGCTGATGATTTCACCATGACCCAGAAAAAAAGCACAGACCATGTTATCAGATGGTTAAGAAATTCTCCTCTGAAGTTCTAACAAGGTAACTGGCAGTAGCAATGGTAAACTATAATTTAACTTCTGCAAACACGTTGATTAGTCAGACTCTAATTCTCTGTTAGGGCCTCCATCAGCCATTCCAGTAATTAATTGTCCAAATTAGTTGTAAGCATTGAGCTCATTGATAAACAATTTAATGGTAACTCCAAAACAATTTAATGATAAGACACAGCATACAGCAACAACAAAAAAGAAACAGCTGAATATCTAAAGTGAGGTAGAGCTACCTTATAGAAATTACCTTAGTATTCAGTTGTAGCATTCTCTCACTAATAACCTAAGGTCCCAGGCCTTCCTATGGAATTTCCACTGAAGGCTTCTCATGAAATCTGCTGGCTGAAAGCATCAGGAATAAGTCTAAATATCAAAATGAAGTGAAGATTAAGACATCTATTCAACATACAGATACTGTGCAGATCCATGAGTGAAATATCTTAGCCCACTAATCTTTTTCATTACTGGAAAAGAGTTAAGCATAATAATGACAATGCATTTCCACTGACAGAGTGGACAGTGCCAACAAGTCCAGCGAGATTATATGTAGATTATCTGTAGTATTAACCACATTTCTATTCAAGCAATATAAATTCATGTACATAAATTTAGACAAAGAGTGTAGCATCTTGGCTACGGTACCCTTGGTGAATGGTTGTTTCTGGATAGCTGACTTTTTCCTTGAAAGTTGATTTCATAATTTTACGTATCCAAACTCTTTTAATTATCTTGGGTGGAATTCTTTCCAAAATAAATCACATACTTGCCTGACTCTTTAAACAAAGACTATTAATGACTCAAGTTTATCATTATCCTTTATAAATAACCATTATTAAAGCCTTAAATACTTGAATACCCTTTAAGTTAATATTTTCATTGCTAGGAATTTATCTTTATAGCATAATCATAAAAGTACACAAAGATTTTACTACAAGGATATTCATATAAGATTGCTTTCATAAATGATTATTTATACAATGTATATTCAAAAGCCATTAAAACAGTATAGATAAATGATGAATAAAATATGCAGCAATTACAATATTTTTACAAAATGAAAAATGACAATGAACATGTCACTTTTAAAAAAGGAAAATATAAACGTTACTATGAAAATATTAATTGTGATATTGTGCAAAGATACAGTAGTGACCTTAAGAGCTACTGATGACCATAGAGCTGTCTGCTCAAACACACAAAATATCAGGCTGTATCTTCTGCCTGACTTTTGAAATGTTTCTGCCTTTCTCCATCGCTGTGAGGCTGTCTGCTCTGTCTTCTCAATATTGACAAAACACCTGTCCTTAGCAGCCCTCCTCCATTTTCATTCTCTTAGAGTCATGAGATCGAATAGGATGGCAGTGATCATGGAAACCAATCACCTTCTGAATGCTCAAGTCACCTCATTGACAACTCTGCGAAATGCCATCCAGCTGACACTTGTCCCCATCCACTCATAACAACTTACTTCTTCCTCTTGCTGCCTATTGCTCCTTTCAGTTTTGTGAATTTCTTCTTAGTCCCCTCACAATGTTTACCTTTTGGGTTTAGTGATAGCCCTTGAGGCCGCTCAAATCTAAACTCCTTTGCAGTCACAATTCTTTAAATATTTGAAAATAACTATCATGGTACCAGAAGTCTTCTCTTTTCCTTCATTTTTCATTCATTCAGTGAATCATTATTTACTCCCTACTTTGTGCTGGGCACTGCTCTAGACACTGGGAATATAGTAATGAACAAGACCAGTAAGGTCCCTGTCCTCATCAAATTCTCCTTCTAGTGGGGAAGAAAATAAAAAAATAAATAAGTAAACAAGATAATTACAGATCACAGTAGGTCTTACTGATCACAGAAAGAACCTAAAGTAGGCTTTTGTTCCAGAAAGGTACTGGGAGAGACTGAGTCCATAGGAATACAGTATATTAGTGGAGACATGAAAGTTGAAGCTCCACTCGTAGGAAAAGCCAAGGAAAAAGCACTTAGGCAGAAGGAACAGAACATGAATTCACTCTGAGACAAGAAAACTCAAAGTGATCAAGGAACTTAAAGGGGCAAGGTGGCTGGAGAGGGTGAGAGCCGAGAGGAGCAAGGGCCAGGGATGGGGTGGGGGAGATCTCGCAGCACTAGGTCATGTAGGAACTTGGTAAAAGGCTTACATTTCTTTCCAAATGCAACGGCAAGTGACAGGCATAAGAGTGATAAAATCTGATTTGTGTTTAAAAAGACCAATCTGGTGGCCTAAACATTATACATCCCTGTAACCATTTCTCACAGGAATAATTCGCATTGCTTCTCTTGGTCCCACCCCTCTAAACATGCCCTAGTTTTTCTACATTCTTCTTCAGGGAGCCCAGAGCTGAAGGCAGTGCTTTGGATGTGATGTGATTGTTTAGAATAAGGTGAAATAATCATCCCTCTTGCCTGGAATGTTCTTCTATTAATGTAACTGAAGATTAAGATTTCCTGCAAGATTGGAAATCACATAAAGAAGCTTGTTAGAAACAAAATAAACTCTGTCTGAGGGCTCAAAGCAGTGGTTGTCAACCTTGCCTGCCCATTTGAATCACCAGGGGAGCTGTGAAAAAAATCCCTGGTGTCCAGACAACATCCCAGACCAATTAAATCAGAACCTCTGGAGGTAGCTTATAAACATCCCCAGGTGGTTTCATCACACATCCAAGGCGAAAACCATGACAGAATGGTTAGCCCTGTGCTTCCCAAACTTTAATGTGCAGAAGAGTCATCTGAGGATCTTGTTAAAATGCATATTTTGATTCCATAGGTCTGGGGTAGGGCCCAAGAATCTGAATTTCTTAATAGCATCCAGGTGATACCTTTGCTGCTGGTTTAAGAACCACAGTTTGAGTAGCGAGGGGCTAGTCCAAAAGTTCTTATAGCAGGCACCAGAATCACCTGGAGGGTTTGTTAAAACACAGGTTGCCAGACTCCACCCTTAGAGATTCAGACTCAGTAGGTCCGGAGTGAGGCCTGCGAATTTGCATTTGTAACAAGTTCTCGGGGTGATAATGATGCTGCTGGCCCAGGGACCACACTTTGAAATCCACTGGGCCATCCAACGAAGAAGAAACACATGAACTGTAGGCTCTGATGTCTGAAGCACAGACTTTATAATTTTAACTTTCATTCCCCAGAAAAGTTTTCCTCTCTCATTCTCCCCTGAATTCCTCCTAGGCACACCGTAATGTATATTCTCCACAGGAAAATGCTAGCTAAAAGGCATTTTATTCTGGGAAGGAGAAATATGACAATGACAGACCAGCAAATGTGCTTTGGGGAGAACCTGGAATCTGAAACACTGAAGCTAGCTGTGATATGTTTTATCACTGAGAAGATTTTGCTGAATTTTGAATTATCTCTTTCTCATAGATTTCAGCTACTGCATGCAACCAGTTTCTCTACTTGGTATAACCTTTAATGTTCTACATTCTTTTGTTTCTGTTGTATATCTGACTATTCACTTTCTTGATTGCCGCGTTTCAATGCATCTTTGCGTCTCTTTCTTGTGAACATGCCGCATAACGCAAACTAATAAAAATATGTGTTACTGAAGTGTGGAGAGCTGTGTACATATATAGAAAATAAAGTGAATTGCTCTTACAGAACCAAGTGTTTCTGGGGAAGCATTTTTCTGAATAATGCCTTTCCTTCAGGTTCATCTACACACCAAAAGGTTGACAGGTACGTTACACTTCATTTGTTATATACATTTCTGATGTGAAATTATTCATTTCCTTTTTCTCTGTATCATTCTAGGAATGATTATTTAAACAAGTTTATTAATAAAATGTGTTTAAAATAATGAACCAGAAAGTCTATTTTCCTTATATAAACACCTATTTATTCAATAAATAAAGTTTTTGTTGATGTCCAGGAACCACAAAATAATACAATTAACTGTCTATAATGTAAGTATAAAAAAACTACCAAGCTCAGCACTCTTCTGTGAATCAGTTAAGAATTCATACAGTTATGATATAATCAAAAGTCTTTTTAAAACACCTTAAAACAATTATGGCACAATTCACCTCAAAATAGCATGGATTTTTACAGCTCTAAATTATAGTATGAAGATCAAACTGCCTACCTGTCAAACCAGACATGGGAGGGTGGGTGATTGGAAAGCTCCAAGTGTTGTTATTGCTCCAAGCTCCTGTTATACTCAGAATGAAGGACAATAATAAAAGGTACATAACAGAGTTCTTTCTCCTAGTCAATTTAAAACATCGAATTACTTTATTTTTTAACCCTCTTGATTAAAAACGTCCTCTGAAAGATAACAAAATAAAAGGAAGAGAGAGTTCCCTTCAAGCTGCATTTTGTTGAGTTATTTTTAAGAAAATAGAAGAGAAAGATTGACTTGCAGATTTACTCATAATAAATCTTTTCTGGCAAAAACTCAAACAGAAACTAGAAATTTCACATTGGAAAATGGGATTTGATTGACATCTTGCTTGACATCAGTCTTGACAGTTTAAGAAAATCGGTGAGTTAACATAGAGTGCCTTGTAAAGAAATATAGAAAAACCAAAGGTATATCAAGACTCAGATTCCTTGTGATAAATGTTACAAAGGTAAATTTTGGACAGTGAATTCAATGATATGCAAAATTATGAATTATCTCTGTCATAGATTTTAGCTACAGCATGCAACTAGCTTCATAATTTCTTTATTGGCTCACTTACTGGATTACCAGTGTTGATCAGCTCCAGAATCCACGGCTGGAACTGCATTCCTGAAACCACCAAGTTAGGAGTATTGCAGGTGCACACAGCCTGATATATTTTTTTAAATGAGTTAGCTCTTGCAGGCAACCCTTGGGGACAATTAGAATTTTGGCAGCTGGGAAGGCAAAATGACCAAAAGCACCTGTAGCCAAAATAGCTCTACCTGGGAATTATTATTCAAGCCAGTACTATGTATGTGTAATTTCTTCTGTAACAAGAGATGGGAGAAACTAAAATTAGATTATTGGTTAGACAACATTGCTAAACTAAACAAAACAAAACAAAAACAAACAAACGTGCCATTTGGCAAAAAAACAAGCCCAGGAAGTAATTATAAATGTAAGATATCCTGATAGGGACAAAATGCTATTTAGAGTTCTACAAAAGTCCTTTAGAGGCCAGTACCATTCAATATTTTCATTAAAGGCTTGGAGTGGAGGTTTCAATACTAAGCAAATTTATAAATGATTAGGAGAATTACAATGTTTTTGAAAATTAGAATTAAAATAGAATATGAGCCTGAGAAGTTAGAAAAGTGGGTTAAAAACAATAAAAATAGTTCATTCAATAAAGGAAAAATGTGAAGAAGGTCTCATAGAAAAGAGTGAGTACTATAAAACACTGATGAAAACAGAACACTAAAGAGCATGAGAAAAAAGAAAGATATTGGTAATGTGTCGCTAACACAAAAATTCTATAACACATTTTATTCTTCATTAAATAGAGTATTTAACACAATTGAGTGAATTTCATTTGTGTAGCTTTGATTTAGTATCAAGTGAAGTTCATCCTGGGAATATTATGTAATAAAAGAGACAATTTATATCACTCGGAAGAGAATAAAAAAATTAATAAAAGGTTAAGAAAGAAATGCCTTCGATGCAAAAGTTACAGGAATTTGTTAGTCCAGAAAAAAGATGAAAATGATAGAACTCTTGTATTACATAAACAGAGAGTAGTGCTAGGTGTAATGGTGAAGAGACTTTACAGTCATAGACATGGATTTGAATCATATCACTTCAGCTTTCGTCTACAAAAAGAAGAGCATGACTTGTAAGCTATCTCACCTTCTAAATTTCCTCATTGTACAATACAGAAAATAATGGTATCTAAGATCATAGTAATGTTGTGAGAATTAAGTAAAATAATAGTGCAGTTCACATTGGTTTCTGAGCTCATTTCATTCATTAATTAAAATAATTTAGTCACAATTATGCTTTTTTAAAGCCAGAAACAGGTAATACTAAAATAGATCCCAACTACGGATTATTTTAAAACTGAGTCATCATTTCCCCAAAATAAAGGGAATGGTCTAAACCAGATTCCCAAACCTGCAAACAAAGCTTGTTTGTAATATTTTATTACATTTCACAAGTTCCTTTTGTCTTTGGACAAAACTATGGTTTGCTCTGACTCTTTTTATCTTTTGTATCTTAAATTTAACTTCTAAACTCAACATGTTCTTTCCTACCTAAAACCTCTATATCCTCACTCTTTTCTCCTTCCACATAATATGATTTGCGGTCTACTTTTTTCCAATCTCTTCCCCAAAAGGCCTACATTTCTTATCACTTCTCTGACCACTTTGATCAAACTTTGTCCTGAATTTCTTATGAAATGAGAGGTTCTCTGTGAGAGGTATTGGTAGGACATTTGGGAAAAATCTAGACCAATAACCTGTAACACTATAATCAAATGCACCATTTCACCTATTTTACTGTATATAGTTATCAAAAAGGTTTTCGTGTGTCTTTAAGCTAACTTACTAAAGGAAAGAATGGTTTTTCTAATTCACTGGATATCTACGTGCCTAAAGGGCAGAGAACGTATGATATATGTGGGTAGGTGTGACTATGAAATCAATCATGGTGAGCACCCAGCAGTCTTTCATGATTCATGAATCCTATCACCGAGATGTAGAATATCTGAAGTGTCAGATGAAGGAAAACTTGGTTCCAATTTCATTAAAATAGATCATTTAGTAATATCAAGGCTGTTAAAAACAAAAATATTTATATAAGAAAAAAGAAAATAATTCAGAGACTTCATCAGCATGCCAAAATGAAATAAAATTGATTATTCAAATCACATATTTTTACATGTAATGAGAGAATTCAGGGCTGGATACAGCAAACATCTTGATGTCAAGCAAGGAAATGTTGAAGGGATTTTCGCTAGGAAGTCTAATAGAAATCTTAAACCTAATAAGTCCAAAACTAAACTTTTGTTTTTCTTTGCAGACAATTTTTAATTTTACCTGAGCCCTCTGCTCCCAACATTTTGTGTTCAAAGAAATGGCTAACCACAAAGCACTACTCTGCCTTCAAATATTCCAAGATAACTCACCTCCAGCCTTCCTCAATGACTCAGGTAAGAGCCTTCTCCATCCTTCCTCAGAACTCCCATAAGACGACCTGGTGACGGCCTTGCCTACCTGACTCTCCTTCAAGGCCCCTTTCCTTTTCTTTGAGAAGGTCCTCGTTAATGAACTTTCTCCCTGTTGCAACAGACTGAATAAAATCATCTTAATTGTCTACTCCATCATGTCTTTCACACACCAAAAACCTGTTCCAACTCTTGGCTCAGTTGATGGCAATCCATCTTGATGGTGGCTCAGGCCAAAACTCTTAGAGGCATTCTTGACTCCTCTCTTTCTCTCAATCATCTCCCTCTGATCTATCAAGAAATCCTTTTGATTCTAATTTCAAAATATATCCAAAATCTAACCACTTCCAACCAATTCCACTGTTAGCACCATTGGTCCGAGCCACTATCATCTCTTGCCTGCATTATTGCAATCACCACCCCACTGGACCCCAGCTTCCACTCTTGTCTCACTACAGGATATTCTAAACAAAACAACACAAGTGAACTCCTCACATTCAGATCATTTTGTTCTTCTGTTCAAAATTCTCCAAAGGTTCTCAAATTCCAGTAGAATTTTTACAATGGCCTCAAAGTTCTCCACAATCTGAGCCCCAGTAATGTCTCTGAACTCATAACCTACCATTCCATTCTGACAAAACTGGCCTCTTTTCTCTTTCTTGAATATGCCAGGCACACTGTAGCCTCAGAACCTTTGCACTGGCTGTTGCCCCTGTCTCGAACTTCCTTCCTTCAGACAGCTACATAGGTCACTCAATCAACTCCTTCAAGGGTTTGCTCAAATGTTCCTTTCTCAGTGAATCTCACCCTAACTATCCTTTAAAAAATTGCACCTACACACCAGCATTCCACATCCCACTATCATGCTCTATTTTTCCCAGAGCACTTTACTCCTTTTAATATACTCCAGAATATCCTCGTGTGTATGTTTATTGTCCCTCTAGGAGGGAGAAGGATTTTTATGTTTTATTTATTGATGCATTTCTTAGTTCCTAACTCTTTTCTCTTTCATCGATATGTCCCTATTGTCTGGAAGAGTGTTGGCACATAGTAGGTAGTTCAGTATATATTTGTTGAAAGATTTATTGGCTGAATAACTGACTGACTGAATGAATAAGTGGATGTAACAATACTAGCTATCTGTTTAAAATAATAATGAGTGAAGTGATGAAGCTGTGTACTGATGACTCAGATTATTTTCCATATGATTCTACTGGACTTTTTCCATATCATTATCCCTAGTTCTTCAGGCTCTGAAGGTAGTAGGAAACCACTAGCATTACCATGTATCTGGCACCATGGACACCACTTACATATTACCATAATCACACAGCCCTAAATAAGGAAATAATAAGGAAATGGCACAAGCTAAGCTACGAAGCAGGCAAGAGTATGTTCATAAGATGATTCTGCTTATGAATTCATTAGAAACTTAGAGGCCTCCCACTGAAGGAGTGTGTAGCAAAACCTGTACTCCTAAAATCAAGCCATAGGCTACTGGGCATTTAATCAAGCCAAGAATGTTCATTCAAGTCTTGACAAGTGCTATATAGAGTGACAGAATGTGAGTTGAGGAAAAAAGAGACTCTTCAGCTCTCTGCACTACTGAGGAGAGACTCTTTATTGAGAAGGACTACAGGTTTAATTTAAAATTTCTAAAAATAAGTCTTAGGGTTTTTTCCCCAACCAGTTCATTTTCAATTCCCCTATTATATTACTTTCACTCATTTTATTTTTAAGTGGCTCAAAACCTTTCTGATGAATCTCTACATTCTAACATCAAGACTGTCCAGTAAATAATACAGAGCAATGAAGTCTAATGGAAACAACTAGACTTTAGAATCAGAAAGACTCCATTCTAATTCTGTACCAACCACTTATTATGTCTTTGGGCAGGTTTTTCAATCTTTCAACCTAAATTTCCTCATGCATAAAATGAGAACAATAATCTGTGCTTCAGAGAGAGGTTGTGAGGATGCAGAAAAACCCCCAAGAGCCAGACACCATGTGTCGCTCATGCTAGTAATTAAATAAATGCGACTTCTGTTTCTCATCTCCATGAGGTTTAGGAACAACCAAAAAGTTTCCCTCATTCAAATGTCAACTGAGAATTAAAGAACTCTGCCTGAGATTGCTAAAAATTCTCCCAGGTAAGGTACTTTCCGCCACAGTATTTTCTGTTCCTTGAGTACTCCAAAATTGTTCATACCTTGAGACCTTGACCTCTGCCTGGAACCCCCTCCCCCATTTCATTACAGGCTTTAGTGTGATATCTCAGAACATCCTTTCCATTAACAGTGGCTCCTTCTCACCCTTGTTACTCTCTATCATAGCCCCTATTCCTTCAACTCTATAGCATTATTAAAGTTATTTTGTTTATTGACTTGTTTACCTGTTATTCTCCCACCACCAGAATGTACATCCATAAGAGGCTTTTCTGAATTGTTTACAGCAGTATCCCCAGGATTTAGAAGATTGCCAGGCTCATTAGTGGGTGCTCAAAAATCATTTGCTTAATGAAAGAATTAAATAAAGGATTTATATTTGAGCATGAATCCTATCAGATCCTTTCTTTAACAAGAAGCAAGTATCCTGAATGCTGATCGCCTGCCACGGGGGGCTGGGGATGTGCACCCCTATCTCCCTCTCGCCACCCCCAGGGGGCAAGGGAAAGGGAAACTTCATCGATTTCACATAGATCCCCCGCACCAGTCATGCATTCCTTACATTCTTCTTTGATGGACAGTCCCAGCTGGGACAGCTGAAGAGCACATTAACAACTCAGCATCAAGAGCCCAGACCTCTGAGAATCCTTTCCTCCTGGAAACAAGCCCCACTCCTGAATTCAGCCACAACGATTTCACTCAAACTTCTGACGAACAAGCACTGTTTTCATCCCTCGGTTCATTTTCAGGTTTGAGTCTAGCCTTGCTCTGGCACAAAGACTGCCAAAGCCTCTTTATGCCGCTTGGACAATCTGAGATGATGGGATGATGTAATATGAAGAAGAGAAGAAAAAGGAGAATACTTATTATTTTTGTACTTGTGATTATTTGAACACTGATTTCTTTTGTTCTACCATTGTTTCCGTTTATTAAGTTGAGTTAAAATGTATCTCCTTGGAATTTTCTCTAACATTGGTAAAGTTACATATATATAACATATATAATCTGTATATTAGAACACACCTAGTTTTTTTATTATTTAAACTCTTAATTGGTAGTATTGGCTATTAGAATCAAGGGTATCCAATTTCCCATATGTCTTAGAGTTCATGGAATTTCAAGGATTTTGGTATATTCTATTCTGTTATGTTTTTATAATGTTCTTGCCACTGTGTAAGGTGAGTGTAAGGATAGAGATTTTGCCTCTAGAAGAAACTATGAATTACCACGGCGGGTCTAAATTGGTTCACAGAAGAGTAACTCCATATTTATTTAGCTCTCTGAAAAGGTTCTTTTTCCAACAACTTTTTTGTTGTTGTTTGGAAGATTGGCCCTGCACTAACATCTATTGCCAATCTTCCTCTTTTTTTCTTTTTTCTCCCCAAAGCCCCAATACAGAGTTGTGTATCATAGTTGTAGAGTTGTAGCTCTTCTATATGGGACGCTGCCTCAGCATGGCTTAATGAGCAGTGAGTATGTCCGAGGGCAGGATCTGAACCCCGGGAACCTGGGCTTCCAAAGTGGGACGTGTGAACTTAATGGCTACACCACGGGGGCCAGCCTCTCCAACTTCTTGAAGTTTATTTTTTACAGATCAAATGCAATGTAAAAGAGTGATTATTTGGGGGATATATATTTTGCCTCAAGACTTATATTACAAGATCTAGAAAAGACTGTGTATGTGTGTGTGTGTGTCTACAATGTCCACAATTGAAATAATCAACAAATACAACAGGGAAAAGGCCAGTCCCTGCTCTTTCCCATTCTCCTATTTCACACTGCACTGAATGGCAACAAGTTTCATGACAAGAGCTTTTCTAACAGCAAGTAGACACAAAAATATAACTTTCCTCCTGGCACTTCAAGGAGATTATTGTCTATTTTTTTCATCATATACTTTTTCATGAGTATTGACTTTATTAATTTAATATTCATTTATCTATTTTATTGTGTACATATGTAGGAATACTTTAGAATTGCAGGATTTCTCTAGAAAATCAGGCTTGCATTGCTGATAGAATGTAGTAGTTTTTATCTTCTGAAGGATATTCTTTTTTTTTTTTAATTTTCTTTGTTCATTAGCTACATGGCCAGAGGTTTCATTTTTAAAATTTACAGTTTACCAGAATTCTTTTTCTTAAACATCACATGAGCTGATGATTCAAGACAGCTGTCTTATATCTTTGTATAAATGGAAAAAAACAAAACAAATTCTCACCCTTTTAAAAGTAGGTCTGATCGAGATCCTTCATGTTTTTACTCATTTTAAACACATCCTATAAAACAGAAAAGATCTTGATGATCTTCAATAACATTTAACTAAATAAAATATTTTTATTAATCACATGTAGAAAGTAGCATTTTCTCCTAGTATTATTTTATAAATATACTTTACCAACCTTATTATTAGTACTACTAACATTTAAAATAGTGTAATTAATAGCAATAATAATAATTCTCAAATATTATAAGTAAATAAAGGAATTATTAAATTGGGCATCAATCTAAAACTGGAGAAGAATTCCAACAAAACATGCAAGAAAAGCAAAACAATACTAGAAAACAGATCCGTATGCTGCTTGATAATTGAGATGACTCCCCCAATTTGCAAAAGGAAAAACTTAGAAACATCAAAAGAAAGTAAACTGTAACATTGATAACTGGAGACTTGGATGTGTACAGTAGCTGAACATTTTAAAAGCTGAAGTTCTATCATGTTTAAGTGGAAATTCAGAAGATGGTGCAAATACACATCGCATCATCAGAAGGTTTCTTTACAGTCAATAGAGAAATACTAAGTCAATTTTACTGAAAAGTGATTTCTTGTCCCTTTTCTATTTCTATCTTTGGCTTATTTTGGTTGGTGTGAGAAAAAAATATATTAAAATGAGATAGAAAAAAAACTGTGGAGCATAGAGCAAGATAAAGAATTTTGAGAAAAAAAAATAAGCCATGTTCTTTTACTAATGGAACACCGAGGTTCTAATTAGAAATATAAACACTTTTTAGCATATACAAATGGGACAGTGGGGGGGTGCGATTGATAGAAATGAATGCAACAGAATTATACAAGCTCAAAATATTTTTCCACTACTATTGTTTAAAGAACCTTTTCTCCCCCAAGAAAGTGTACTGAAGAATTCTCTTTAATGGAAATGTTTAAAAGTGTGCATTGCTATGAAAGCTTAGTAATTCTGAAATTCTCTTGTTGAAATTGAAGAAGAGATTTGCAGTTTAAAAATTACTACTTCATTATGAAATTTCATCCTTTTTTTGCCTTGGTTTCCAAAAAGATTCCACAGAAAACAGCCAAAGTTGCTCAGAAGGAGAACCAAGGCTTAAGGTTCCAAAGTGGGTAGTGAATCGAAAATCCTGGAAAGTGTTGGGGGGCTAAGGAAAAATAAAATGTATTGATTTGATGAATGCATTTACAAAATGATCGACAAGTTAGCATCCAGGTTCCACTGACCAATATTTATGGGAAGGGTAGCGGGAAGAAGGGGATTCTGGCAGCTTGTGCCTCTATTTATGTGCTGTCCAAAGCCAGCTTAGCAGGGGAGTGGGGAAGGACTGGGGCTGCATTAAAAAAAGTCGTCTGGGCTGGCTCTCTGGGCTCGCTTTGAACTCTTGTTCATCATTGTTTTACGTAGCAGCTTGTCTTTGTGTTGGTGAAAGGGAGAAGAAAAATATGGGAGACTCGCCTTTAGGTTTTAAATCAAAGCTCTGCTCTGCTGATAGCTGGAGTGGCTTTTCAAAGGCAAAGCAAGTGGGGACGTTAAAATTCCTAGTTTCTGTGCACCAGGAGCTGAGGTGTTTTTTTGTTTGTTTATTCTCAGTAGCAAAAAGAGCATTTTTCAACGTATTTTCCATTTACCTGAAAACATCCCCGGTATTTTTTTTTTATTTGATTGGCACTTGGAGAAGATAAAGCAACACTTGAAAAGGGAACCTACAGAGGGTGCAAGAAGGCGTTCCTTGTCATAGAATTTCAGAACCGGATGGAACCTGGCCGTCGCCCCTAACACGCTTTCTTGACAATGACCCCAATGTCAAAGACATTAAATCAGTTGCCTAAGACTTCTACTCAGAGAGTTAGGGCTAGACCTCCTCGCTGGATTCCCACTCCGCCCTCTTTACACTGCCCTATGCTGCCTCTAGCGTTAGACCGAGAAACTATAAGGAGGAGCGGGGGCAGGAGAAGGCAAAGAAAAGCTGGAGAGGGTCGGAGATAGTCCTAAGGAGGCAAAAAGTGAAATACCTAAGTCAAGATGCGTGAGCGTTTGCCTGCAAAAGAGAAGCAGCCTGCTCGTCCCAGGCACTGAATGCAGAGCACTGCTGAATACCTGTGATGCTTATTTTCAACCTTGAAAGATCAGCCCAGAGAAGAAAGCTAATCGCTTTCCTCTGGCCCTCCACGCCTTCTACTCGTATCCAAGTGACTGTCGTTCCTCCAACATTTCGTAGGCTTGTTCTTTATAACACACTTTCTCACCTGTGTCCTACTGTCTCTCTCAATCTTCTCTCCCCCTCGTAATTCCCAAATCGTTATCCTGGGCTTTCTTAAGCTGTAAACTCAAGCCACACTGGCATCTTAGGTGGACAGGAAAGATCGCTGGATTCCTTATTTCGGCGAAAGTCCAGAGCACCAGTCCCGCCACCCCACACACACACAATTAAGACATACTAGGAAGACCCTCAAAGACCATTTATGGAGAGGAAGGGGTGCATTTTGTGGCCGCTGGTGGATAGCTAGAGAAAATGATGGAAAGGGGGCGGGGACCGCATCTGTGCCTGTGCCGAGGCGCCGAGTGGGAACAGCCTGCACGCGTCCGCTGCCGCTCTGCCCCGGCGACGGCTGGCACAGTCACCAACCCGGAATCGGTTGGTCCCGCGGTTGGGCAAAGGCAACGCGGCCGGCCTGGAGGGCGGCACGGAGGGTGGCGCTGGCAAAGTAAACGGCGTCTTTGTGTAGGACTTGGGGGGCGGGGGCGGTGAGAGAGGCGACAGCCGAGCCGGGACCTGGAGGCTGGGGTTCTCCGCCACTCCTCAGCCGCGCTGGAAAGATCCGGGTACTGCCGGCAGGGGGCGGTGTGGTGCTGGAGGGGCGGGGTGGAGGCCCCTAGGTTTGGTCTTGTTGGAGACCGGAGGGGAGAGAGAGCAGCTTCGAGAAAGCAGGAGGGAATTGAGGGATTTGCCTCCCCGCCCCCTCTGCTAGGTGGCGGAGAGATCGCGCTGGCTGGAAGGGCGCAGCCCCTCGCCCGGCGCTGGCTCTGCAGTCGGGCGGCCGGGAGAGCGGCCCCCGAGGCGGAGCCCCGCGCCTGCCCCCGGGTCCCGCTGCCCCCACCTGGAGGACAGAGGCGGGCGCCGTGCTGCCCTCCCTGCCGGCCCCGGCCGCGTGGCTTGCGGCTTATTTTCCCAGCTGGCAAGCTTCGAGCTGCAGACAAGGGAATGCCTGTGGTGAGTTGTTTATTTTGTTGAAGTTTGCGGTGGGCCAGGGGGACGTGGGGGGCGAGCGGCAGGCAGCGGCCGGGACTGTTTTGTTTAGGTCTCCTTCCACCTGTGTGGTATAAATCTGCCAGCCTCGGGGCGGCGGGGGGCCAGGGTGAGAAAACCCCAGCGCTCCAAAAGGCCCCTTTTTGCCACTTGCAGACCTAGAACCACGTTTGATTCTCCGCTCCTGGAATCGGCTAGATCCTAGTTCACACTACCCCTACGCCCCTGATCAGTGCTTCCCGCACCCGCTGCGGACCGGGCTGCTGCTCCAAAGGGCAGTCAGCGCCCACGACCCCGGGACAGCTGGCCACTGAGGTTCCTCCCGGGTACCCTTCCCCGTTCCTGGAGGACAGGGGAGCTGAGGTTTTGATGAGGGGCGCTCATGAAATTAGTGGGAAATTGTTTTGGCTGCTTCTGGCATGAAGTCCGTTCGGGGTGTCGGGTCTGACCCGTACTACAAACCGGGATCGGGATGGCCCGAGTTTCCCAGACTTGAGGTTGGGGGAGGTAAGCGGTTGGCTCCCCGGGGGAGCCCAGAGGAACCCCCTGGCCTGATGGCAGTCACGGCCGCGGCTGCGTTTGCCTGGAAGAAAAGCCTAAATACATTAGCGAGCTGGTAAAGCTTTTAAGGCCTTTTCGGGAGTGAGTGGCTGGCTAATGAGAGGTTAATTTTGTTTCGAAGGGAAGGCTGCACTGGTTTCCTGAGATAAATGGACAGGAAGCGCATTACCTCCGCGCGCTGGCAAGCGGCTCCCAAATGCTTTTTGCACCTGCCGCTTTGAGCGGTGCGAGCCGCGGCGGAGCCCGCAGGGATCGCGGGGGCCCGCTGTCTGCGCTCGGGGGATGCGCCCCACGCACGCCCTGGGCCCTCTCCTTCCGGGGGCGCCGCGCTCACGCCAGGCTCTGGGGCTCTTCTCTTACACCCAGGTCCTGCGTGTTTCGGAGCTCGGGGGCCCCCTGATCCCGCCAAGCCCCCTCCAGGAGCGGAAGGGTTAAGAATGATGTAAGTACAATCCAGGAGCTGCTTGCTGGTGGACTGTCGGACTCTGGGCTATTTCAGCCCCTGCTTTGCTTACACGGCGGACTGGGGAGCAGCGGGGAAACCCTTACTCTAGAGTAGGTTGCACAGATCACAACCCTGGGTCTGATTCCTGGCTCCTCTCCCCCAGGTGATCTGTTAAGCAGAGACCCTCATGTTAGATTTCTGGAAATGGAGATATATCAACAGGGGAGCAGTTAAGGCATCACGTATAGGTTCAGGAAAAGAAACCGCATCTTATTTAGAATCCATTTATGTTGCTGGCATGTGTTTTAATTCTACGCACTTGCACGTTCATACCACGGGATGCTTTGCTGGGTCCCCTAATTGTACTGTTCTGATCTCATCTTTCCTTCCTGAAAACAAAGACGAGGGGAGAAAGAGTAAAAGTGGCAAGAAATAGGGGGGATTTGTGAGTTGCGCAACCTGTCACTTCACGATTTCTTTTTCTGATTAAAATGTAAAACTTTTGTAAGTCATAGATTTTATGTTTGTGTTCTAGCTCCCTCCCCAGATTTTTCTTTGTAGAGTCTTAAAATCCTCCTTAACTTGCAGCATACAAGCTGGAGGAGTGGGTGCGCTATAAGCGACCATTCACCACGCTCTTGCTTTCCAAGCCGATTTGGGATCTTGCTAACAGTCCGAATTTACCCGGGGAGCGTGTCAACTGACCTAATGTCTTGAAAATAGGAACCTCCTTGAGGTTTAATTGTCAAAATTAACATTTTCCTCTAGCCGGCTGAACACTTATGCAGCAATAAAAAGTGAATTGTTAGGCTTATAAATCTTGAGCTTGTCAAATTTTACAGCAGAGGAGCAATAAAGCACCTTAGAAGAAATGAAGTTTTCCCTCTAAAGAACTGTTCCATTTCACTATAGCAGCATTTGCAGTGACTCGAGGGCGCCCTCTATTGATAAGAAAATCTGGAGCACCCGTGTACTTAAGGAACAGGATATGGAGGGTAGAAGAGGAAAGGGAAAAAAAATCATAGCAAGTCACAAGCGAAAAGACCCAAACAGCTGAATTTGATCCTTAACTCTTGGCTTATGTGTTTTGAAGTATGGTAAATAAAGTGGGATGCTTCTTTCATGGGGGTCGAATTAAATCTTGGGTTAAGGAAAAAGAAACATCTTACTGTTGGTCTTGGTTAGCAAAATACTTTGAAAAACAGTGTTCCCATTGCATTACTTTTTAAAAGACGTTTACCAGTATTTAATTAACTTTCTTTCATGGATTACATGTCGTAATAGCAAGAGGGTAAACTCTTGGTCTAATAGTATTTACTCCACAGTATTATCTAAAAATCGTTTCAGATAACTTCCCCCAAAAAGTCATTTCTCCAGGCAACTCTGAAGCTATTATTAAGCATATTATGGATGTACACAAGGCTTGGATTATATCTTGGGCAGTGAAGGTGTGTTTACCACTTGAGTCATCATAGTATGTAATAAGTAATGAAAAGTTACAGTAAAAATAGACAGGCATCCTTCATTAGGGACCTAGTGGTTTGTACAATTCATAATGTGTCTAATAAGTAAGCTGGAGTGATCGAAGATTTGCCCTCAATTATCCTGGTCCATTGATTAGCACGTTGTAACATGTGGAATATTAACGTGTCCGTGGTTGATACGCAATTCCTAATTAGAAATTCTGCGTAACGTAGCCAGTAGAGTTGCAAACTGCGATTTGGATGTAAGTGAATTTAAAATGGCAGCCCTGAGCCGGCAAAGGCGAGGGCGGTACGACGTGGCTCGCAGCCTTTGAGGCCATTCTTGAGATTAGATACCACTTCACACCTACTGATAACAAATTGGAAGCTATCATCAACCTCACAACGCGCCTTCCTGTCTTCACTTGGCAACCTCTTTTCTAGCAGATAATTGGGGTTTTGTCCTCATTTTTGGATCCCTCCAATCGCAAAAGTAGAAACTGACCTGCCATTTAATTAATCTACTAATAGACTACGAAAATTTGTGGAAAAGCCACTGAGCAACAACAAATCATGGCATAATTACCCTACATTGCATTAAAAGCTTACTATCCTCATTAATCTAATTACACTGTAACCGAACACGTTGAAGTTCGCCCATTCTCAGACCCCTCCCCGCTGCTCTCAGGCAGGGAAATGTCAAAGGAACAGGAACACCGGAGCCTGGCACAGTTGCCAGCCAATTCCGCAGGGAGCTGGCGGGTGCCTTCCCAGCCCACCCGATCTGTCCGGACCGCGGGTTACGTTCGGATTCCCAACGCGGCTGGGAGCTAGCTTTACCAAACGTCCGCCACGGGCTCGGAACGCGGTTCCGCAGATGTGATTGGCTGCGAAGGGACCTGCCGCACGGCGCTCGGTAAAAGCGCCCGCTTCCTCCAAGGAGCCGGAGCCCGAGCCGGAGCTGGAGGAACTGAGCGGGGGTGATTTAAAGGAAAAAAAAAAAAAACCTCAGAGGGAAGTAGAACTCGATCTCGTTAACTCAAAGAGAGGTCAAAGGCCGGTTCCTTTGTAACGCCGGCAAGAGAGTTGCCTTTGCCTGTGTCTGTTGGGCGTGAGGAAACAGTAAATCGCGGAAGGGGGTGGAGGGCAGAGAAGAGGAGAGAGCGGGAGGAGGCTGGGCCGGGGAGCGGCGGACAGGACTCGCCGCCGGCGGCCGCGGAACTCGAATTACACTGAGCAGGCGGGACTCGGGAGGAGGCGGGGGGGGCGGGGGGGGGCGGGGGCGGGCGCTTTGGGCCCTACGATTGGCGGGCTGGGCCCAGCGGACCCGCGCTCGCAGCCAATGGGGCTGGAGGGAGGGGCGCAGCCGGGGTGGGGACGACGCGGATTGGCGGGTGTAAGGCGGGCGGGGCGGCAGTGCGGGGCTGAGATTGATTGACCGCGGGGGCCTCCGCGCAGAGAAATCCGGGCCGCCGGCGGCTGCTCGCTTAGGGCTGGGCGCGCCTCTCGTGGGTCCACGCCCGCGCTCCACGGCCGCTGAGCCCACGCTGGCCGGGGCCGGGGCGCCCGCGCGCTGGGGGCCGGGCTCGGCACTCGCTCACCGTCTTTGTGTCTTCTCTCCCGCCCCCTCTCCCCCCGCCCGCCGCCTCCGGCCGTCGCGATGCCGCCGCGCCCCGTTGCCGCCGCCGCCGACTCGCTCCGCCCGCGGCGCGCTGCTCGCTGCGGCGGCGGCGGCGGGCCGTCCCCGACGCGGGCCTGAAGGAGGAAGAAGAGGAAGCGAGGCGCGTCCCCCGGCCCATGCCGCAGCCACGGCCCCGGAGCCGCCACGGCGCCCGCGCCGCCGCCCTCGCCGGAGCCCACGAGACCTGCATGGACGGGCATGGGCTTGAGAGCAGCACCTTCCTGCGCCGCCGCCGCCGCCGCTGCCGCCGGGGCTGAGCCGCGCCGCCGCCCCCGGCTCTGCCCGCCGCCCGTGGCGCTGCTGCTGCTGCTGCTGCTCAGCCTCGGGCTGCTCCACGCAGGTACGAAGCGCGCGCGCGGGGGAGCCAGCCCCAGGGCCCCGTGCTTTGTTCCCAAACACCCCGGTTCCCCAGGGCGCTCTCCGGGGCTGAAGGGCGGCCGGCGCGGCGGGAAGGGCCTCCCGAGCGCCTGACACGCACCTTCGTCGTGCGCGCGGCGCGGCGGCAGGAACACACCCGCCGACGGTGCGGCGCGCCCAGGGCGCAGAGGAGAGGCCTTCCCGTCCCGCCCGCCTTCCCCGCCCGGGGCTCGGAGCGTTGATAAATCTCCCCTCCTACAGCCGCTTATCAAAGATTTCGCGGGCGGGGGCTGCGCGCCCGAGACCAGTGTTCCGGATGCTTTATTGCTCTCTGCATTGGTGTTTACTGCAAGTCAGGCCGGGATCAGGTTTCCGCCGCCGCCGCCGCCTCCTCGGAGGGCAGACAAGGAGCCTTGTGCTCCTTCTCTGGAGTTGGGGGTGGCGGCGAGGCGAAGAAATCGCACCAGATGGAAAGATTTTCGCCAGAGTTTGAAAACCTGGGGGTTAATCTCGAAGTCACTTAAACTTCTTTAAACAGGAATTTCTTTCTTGTTTGCGAAAGCTGCTTTTGATTCAGCTTTCAACCTCTTTGGAAAATCTCGTGCTTTGTGGCTAGCCGCGTGTTTTCGCGTTCCAGGAGGGGTTGACAGATCTCGTGCTGCTTTCTGGAGGTCGGCGCTTCCGCTGTGAAAGCAGCAGTGAGGAAACTATGCTTAGGGAAGTAAGCCTGCAGATGAACCTTCTAGCATATGACACTTATTTTTCTTTTTAAAATCGTGTCATTAACACACTTATTCTGTCAGTTGTATCTCAATAAAGCTGGGGGAAAAAATCTAGGACGCTGTTTACAAATACGTGCCACTTCTAGGAGTTGGTCTAGACAAAGAATTTTTTTAATGCCAAGTTGGAAGATAAATTATCTTTTAGTTTGAGAACCACTAGCGCACTAAGAAGTTTTCCTTCGAGATCCTTCTGTCCTGTGTTTGTGTGACAGCAGTCACAACGCACGCTCTGATCTGGAGAATCGTGAACTTTAATGCCACCCAACTGTGCAGAGTAATTTTTATATATTTATTAAGTCATACCAGCCAGACTAAGAATCCGGGAGGTCTTTTAAGTAATGGAAAAAAAATGTGGCATTTGAGGAGACGACTTAATTTACTTTGCGTAACTTTGCATTGTGTTGTAACAGCTGCATTTTAACACTGTCACTTGGGGGAGACAGACTGAAGTGTAATAGCAAGTTTTACAATGATTAAGGCTTTAAATTGGTGACTTTAGAACCTTAGAAAATAATGTCAATCTGCTTACAGTTACAGGGAAATTTTTTCATGATGTGTCAAAAGATGTATTCAGCAGTGTTTTGTGTGAAAAATGTGTGTCGATAATGTCAAAGTGTAGGTTTCTTAAAAGGGAAATTGAATTACTGGGCAGGACTGCGTGCCTCTTGGCTGCTTGGATATTGTTCCCCTTCGTTGCCATAGGGTCCTATGACAGCGTTGGAATGTGGTCCTTGGAGATTTCTTTGCTGGCCCATGAAAAGACCTAACAAGTTGGCTTAAAGATTTAGGAAACTAAGATGCCTTAGTTCAAGAACTTGGAACGTGAAACTCCTCCCAGTATCTTAATGTGCCCTCACTAAAGTCACCATTAGATTCTACCCAGAGTCGCTGTGGTGAGTGATCTCAGGCAGTGGCGAGTGTCCATGTGGACATCTTGTTGAAGTGGAGCAATTCATCTGGTTCTAGAAAAGCGGGCTCCTTTCGAGAGGTTGCTTTGGAGAGTAGTGCTGTTGAAATGCAGGGGTGGTTTCTCCTCAGAGCAGGGAGCCTAGCCCCGTGTTCTTTGCAGATGGCCTGCCATATGTTTTATGCCTGGATCCATACAATTTGCCTCAGCACCCCATCTGGCTCTGTGTTTCACTTAATTCAGCTTCAGCGTATCCCGTTTCTTTCATTATAAACTGGTGATTGTGCTGCAAATTCACACGTGCAGTCCTGGCGTTGAGGAAACTGTCTTGAATGTGAGGTCTTTATGTTTGAATCATGAAGGAAAGCTCTAGACCCACAAATCCTTTAACACTTTCATTAACTGGAACGGAAATGTTATCACACAGTTTATAGCTGATCTGACTCAAAAAATAGATCTGTAACTGCAGATTTTGAATTCTGCTTTTGGGAAGTGAAGACTACTTTTATTCACTTTTTTTTTTTTTTTCCCCTTTAAGCAAACCTCTGCAATTCCTGAATGGAGATCCAATATGGGAGTTACTTGCTTACTCATACATTTCATGGCCTTCTTGGCTACATCTTCAAGATTGTTTCTGCTCTGCATTGTCTTGGCATTTTGACAGGAGGCTTACTTTACCGCCTTAACAGGCAAAGTGTGCATTGTCATTATAAATTCATGAAGCCTGGATATTTCTGGGTGTATGTTGCATATTAGTCATTATACAGGAGCCTGCGATGGGGCTGAAACTGCGGATCCGAATGCACTTTCTCTCTAGTTAGCCCTCCTCCTCCCATCATCTCTATTCGGAAATGCTGTTAGAAACCTCATCCGAAACAAAAGAACTGAGGAGTTCTGTTTTCTGTGAGATTTCTCAAAGGACTCAGCACCTACCTGCTATGAAAAAGGGAGGGGGGCAGTGGGGGAAGGAATGAAAACGGAGCTGGGAATCTCTCTAAATTCTGTTTCTCTTGCCTTCTGAATTCTGCATTTCCATGCTGTTCTTACATTTGATATTTTATGATTATTTGAAATAATTATAAGTAAAGATACGCTTGGACAGATTTTATAGACCATAAAAAGAACAAATAGGCAGTGCAAGTTTAGTGGAAGGTTCTTGTGCTGTCATTTATTTGTAGTCTAAGAGCTGTTCATTACTGAGTGATCTTGGCTGTTGTTATTTCCTTGCTTTCTCCTTGCTGTGAATCTGATTTAAAAAGAAAAAAAAAGTCTTTTTTTAAGCTATCAAGTCCTGTTGTTAGAGTAAGGAATATGAGGGAGATGTGACATGTGGTGGAAGGAAAATGGGATTTGAGGAAAACCACCACGTCTGGGGAAAACCACCACGTCTGGGCTTCACATTAGCTATTTATGATGCAACCAGGACAAGGCCTTTGTATCCCTTGGTCTTGATTTTTCCATCTGTAAAATGGCTTTAATGCCCTTGGGAGTTCTTGGTTAGTTTTTTTGGTTTGTTTTCATTTTTGGTTTCTTGAGTAAAAATAGTTGAAAATGACTTGATCTACTTTGGAGAAGGGAATTCTATAACTATCGAGCTGCTTTTGTCAACTTTGGAATGAGCAAGCCTAAAATAGACCTAATACATGGAGATATTTGATTTTTTTGTGTGTGTGATTTAGCGATAGCTATAAATCCATAGCTCCAAAATATTAAAATATTTTAATCTTCTCTTTTACTCCAGTTAAAGTGAATAGACTACATTTTTCCCTTTTTGGTCTTTGAAATTTAAAAATGGTGGGGGAGGTATCTTGAGAGGTTGTCATTCATCTCCTATCCTTTTCTCCCCAGATGAAGCCAAAACAGAGATTACACGCCATTTAATTCAGATTTAAAAGCAGTTTACTACTGAAAAGATTGCAATATCTTTCTAAGATGATATTAGGGTTAGTTTTAAGTTTTTATAAGATGAAGTCCTAAATCTTGATATTATCCTGAAGTTTGTTATGCCCACATCTTGAAATAATGTATTTAATAGTACTCTACCAACTCTGATTCCCCCCCACCCCCCCAAAGAGGAACTGTGTATTTTATGCCTGGAAAAGATCACAAAGTTCATTTTAGAACAAGCTCCTCATTTCTCAGATGAGGAACTGAAAACTTGAAGAGATGGAGACTTCCTCCCTAGTTTGGAGACCTATAAAGAATGTTTAAGTAACACAAATATGTGTTAACAGTTCATTTCTATGAAATTTGAGGTGAATGATAAAAGTATTTTTCTTCTCAATAATTCTAGTGTTCCTACTTTGTGAAACAGAATATTAAACTGATTGACACACACAACTGACCTAGTATTGGCACTTCTTGTGTTTTTTGTGCTTTGAGAGGTTTTATAAATTTTTATATGAAAAGCTAATGGCAAAACATCATTTGAAAATTGACTTTTTAAATAGTAGGGCAGTAATACTTGGTTTTTCATTACTTCGTTTTAGCTTTGTTTAAATCATTAAGTTTATATGACTTGATGATTTAAGGGAAAAGGTTTATATATACTCTAAGAAATCTGTGTCCTATAGTTCTCTGGTTCTGTTTGTGAAAACATAGTTGGTGGACTCATCTGTCTCTGCAGCGTGATTTCAGTGCTGTGTACTTTTTAATTTAGTGTACTTTTTACTGGGGAACTGCTTGGGAGCTGGGATCCTGGGGGGATGGGTGTTTAAGGGAGAAGTGAATACATAGCTTGGTCACATGAATCACGTTATTTTATTTTTTTCCTGAGGAAGATTGGCCCTGAACTAACATCTGTCGCCAATCTTCCTCTTTTTGCTTGTGGAAGATTCACCCTGAGCTAACATCCATGGCCAGTCTTCCTCTATTTTGTATGTGGGATGCCTCCACAGTGTGGCTTGATGAGTGGTGTATGTCCAGGCCTGGGATCCGAACCCGCGAACCTGGGCTGCTGAAGCAGAGCGTGCTGAACTTAACTGCTACACCTCCAGGCTGGCCCCAAATCACTTTATTTTTTAAGAGAACATTTACAGTCTGTAGAAACCAGGAGATTAAGTATCAGTTTATATACAATTTGTTGATAACATCCCTTAGGAAATGCAGAAGAACTTAGTAGCTGCCTTTTTTCCTGATATTCTTACCTTGTGGCCATACTAGAATCAGGTAAAGGTGTTTTAACTAATCGTGCTCTAATTTAGGGGTTTCCCCCAACCAGAGGCGTGGAGGCTTTAATCCTGGTTTTGTGCACAGACATTGTCTCCCAAAGCAAATGACTTATGCAGTTTTCAAAATCAAAACAAAATTCACATATTTGGCTTGGCCTTAGAGCAAAGGAATCTTTCTCAAAATCTATAAACAATAGCAAAGTTGATAAAATATTTCATTTACCATTCCCTTGTAATTTTAACCTAAGAACGCTAGACTAGACTCATGTTCACTCACAATGACCCATGTCTTAAAGTTTTAAGTTAACTGGCTGCATGCAGTTTTTCTCCCAGTGGCTTAATTTGTTGAGAGACACAGGAGCACAAGACAACCAGATTTCCAAAGGCCTTCTTAAAATAGGTGTATATGAAATAGAACACAGTTCCCAGAGGAGAATGTCATTTTCTCATGTAGCTCAGGAAGTTGTGAAGTGTGTAAAAAATGTCTGGTCTTATCTCCTTTCCCATAGGTGACTGCCAACAGCCAGCCCAGTGTCGAATCCAGAAATGTACCACGGACTTTGTGTCCCTGACTTCACACCTGAACTCTGCCGTTGACGGCTTTGACTCTGAGTTTTGCAAGGCCCTGCGTGCCTATGCTGGCTGCACCCAGCGAACTTCAAAAGCCTGCCGTGGCAACCTGGTATACCATTCTGCTGTGCTGGGTATCAGCGACCTCATGAGCCAGAGGAACTGTTCCAAGGACGGACCTACATCCTCTACCAACCCTGAAGTGACCCATGATCCTTGTAACTATCACAGCCACGCAGGAGCCAGAGAACACAGGGGAGGGGACCAGAACCCTCCCAATTACCTTTTTTGTGGCTTGTTCGGAGATCCTCACCTTAGAACTTTCAAGGATCACTTCCAGACGTGCAAAGTAGAAGGGGCCTGGCCACTCATAGATAATAATCATCTTTCAGTTCAAGTGACGAATGTGCCCGTGGTCCCTGGATCCAGTGCTACTGCTACAAATAAGGCAAGTATGCTTTTTTTCTTCTTCTTTCTTATAACTTTCAGATGTTTGATTCTTCAGACAACTTTTGAAGTGTGATACGAAAGACCTAGTTTAAAAGGTACTTTTTTTTTGGTCTTCTTGGCAAGCAGTTAACAGGGTTGATGAAGGATTAAATGAAAATTATTTAGTAAGGAATTTCTTTCTGGAATTCTAGAGCTTATATAAAATGGGAGTCTAAATTTAAATAGACAATGATATGAAAAATAAAAAGTAAATACTGAAGTTGTGTTCTCTAGGGAAAAGGCAGGCTTTGTTTAATGGAAAAATGTATGCTTTTTTTCAGTGATGTATTTTTTGGGTGCATATGTATGTGACTCTTCTCGAAGAGAGCCACATTCAGATTTATCAGATGACTGAAGTGGGTGTTCTGAATAAAGAAAGCTGTGACGCCCGAGGCAATAACCCATCAGGAAGCATATTTTATTGGAAATTTGGAAGCTATAGTAAAATGTAATGGCTATAAGCCAGCTTCCCAATAGCAAACCCACAGTGGTGTTTTAGTTACTAACCAGGGTGACCAAGGAAGTTAGGAATTGGATATTGCAGAGCGGTGAGGTATAACTCACATGTGATCTGAAGATAACAGTTTAAGTCAGAAGCTGAGGGAAAAGCTGACATAATTAAGTTAAGCTTACCCTACCTAGCTGCCAGTGTCTGTGGTTCTTGTTTGTTTGGGTTGGTTTTAAAGAAACTAATACTGAATGGAGATCCTCTAAGCCACCTTTAAGGCACCCATGTCTTTGTGCAAGTAGGTGGAGAGGAGCTATGAGGTGGGTTTCCAGTTGCCAGTCAGCGCAAATTCAGGCATTAGTAAGTAAAAGGTCAAAAAGGGTTTTCCACAAAAATAGTGTCCCAAACGACAAAATCACGCATACAGCTGATCTCATCTTGCTTAATTTCCTTTGTTTATTTTATCTATTCATAAACTGGTTTAGACTAAAATATAATTGACATGGATCAAGCTTTTGTAATATTTATGACTGTTCTTTTGATTGCAAGACACCCTCCTTTGCCTCCAAACGTGTGGCATATTTTTTAAGTGAATTTAAATTATTTTACTTGGCATTTTGTGGAGGGAATTTTACAGCACCTCCGGAGATATCTGGAGACACCCAGGGGTGTCACAAATCTAAGATTAGAAGTCCTTGCTGTGAACAAAGAAGACTATTACATTGGTCCAGACATCTTAGGGGAACTCAAAAATGTTTACACTTCAGCTCTCTATGAAAGCCCCAGCTTGCCTTTCCAAATCCTACATCTCAAACTTTTCTTCCTCTGGTTTTTATAAGTATGCAAATAATTTTTCCTGTCTGTATATTAAAATATGTATTTGCTGTGAGTTATGATATAGAGTTATACAATTAGGAAGTTATAAAACAAACTATGGCCCAAAATCCATCATTGCTGCAGAGTCATAGGGCATAAAACCTGGGGATAGCCTGTGGGAAAACATAACACTAAAAATTCAAGAAGGCAGTTCCATAGGGAATGGAGAAAATCATTATCGATTATGCAGATAATTGAGGGCTTGGAAGAGTGGCCTACAGATAATACTATTGAGATTAAGTGCTGTGTACGTGGGAAAATACTGGTTCTTTTCACAAGCCCAAAGTTCTGTTTTTCATGCCGTCCATCCAATCACATGTCACTTCTGTTTGTTATTCAACCTTTCAAAATTCTATCCTTTTTACTGCTGATGGTGAAAATATTTGGGGATAACCAGTTACCTTATGAGTATTAATATATAAATGGAACAGTTGACACTGAAGTACTTTAGGTTGTTCCATTTCAATTGTGGTTTAATCTATCGTAGTTTTTAGCAAATAAATAAATAAAAAGAACAACTTTTTCTCCCTCAATTTGGTAAGGATCAAAGGTTTTACCCATTTCACAAAGGAGGCGGGGAAAGTTGTCCTCTGACATAAATTCAAGCCGACGATGAGAATGCTTGGTCTTTAATTGCACTATTGGAAAGTATTTCCCCACATCTGGTGACCATGTTGTTCAGCAACAAATTACTCTCTGGCTTCCCAACCTCTAGTAGCTGTTTTTTTCCTTCTTTTTGTAACTCTCTCCAAAGCCCCCAGAAACATCTGGAAGGTTACTTTTGAGGCCCTGAATCAATGCTGATATGACCTGTGCTGGTGACACCAAGCAAAGGCCTAACCTTGTGCAGTGCAGTTTCCTTCTACCCAGGGCCAAAATAAAACCTTTAAAAAATTCTAATCAGTGAAAAAATGATGGTAATAAAAATAAAAACAATGTGAGGCACAAAGTACATATGAAATAAGTTCCAAAAAAGATCTGATTTATTTTTCTTGATGTCTGCTGCAAAACTTTAAAAAAAAAAAAAAAAATCTTTCAGAGTTTTTGTGTGCAAGTCCTGGCTTTACTGAGACCTTTATACAGACATAGACCAGCTATTGGACAACTCTGCACTATCCATTGCAGATACTGTATCATCCTTGTGGTCAAGCATTTTTAATGACCCACGTGCTCAGTGTCACTAGATTTAAAGACTGACCAATGATACGGTAGAGGCTGGCCAGCTGTGATACCGAAATTGTATTCAAGCATCCATTCCTATCTCTGCCTTCAGCACTGAACTAAAGCCCTGGACCTGGGGGTTTTGCTCAGTGAGGTCTCGAAGACAACTCCTCAGTCCTGAGTGCCTGGCTTCTTGGTCAAGCCATCTTCCTGAGCTCTACCTGCCCCTAAGTACCAGCCTTTCCCTCGTCACAAAAAGACAAAGCTTGGGAAAAAATTCTGAACAACAGAATGAAAGAACATGAAGGCATCTGTGCTCAAGGGGCTATTTGTTAGCTGAGCCTTTTCCATTTTCCACATGGCCAGCTGTGAGTTTAGGGCACCTAGGCCTGCAGTGCTCAACGATGTGCCTTCATCCCCCTTGTCTGCTTCCTCTCCCCCTGGGAGGCGCAGGCTGGTTTTCCAGTTGGTCATGGTGTGTGCAGGTTTGCTTTCTCAGGGCTGCTGGGTTTCTGTTATGCCCTCTGCCAGCCTGTTAGGCTCCCACTCTCCGGAGGAGTCTATGCAGTTGGCTACCTTGCCAGGTAGGTGTGTTCCTTAAGAGGAGGCCAGGGCTGGTTTTTCATCTCTCCATCCTGGGAGCTGCAGCGGTTCTGGCATACCTGCAACCTCACTGAGATCCGCATCAGCTCTGGGCCATCTTCCCCACCTTTGGCTGTGAGAGGCAGCTTCGGGCCTGCAGGCAGTGGGCAAGAGAGATGAGAGGGACAGGCTTAGAACTGGCAGAGTTGGCTACCCGGGGAAGAAGAGCAGTTTTGTTTGGGGAGGAGGAGGTAGCCCCACACTGTTCGGGCTCCAGAGAGCACATGTCAGTACCTCTCCTGGGCCTCACACAGATAAATAAACCAGGTCATCTGTGGGAATGCTCGACTTCTGTACCTTCTCTTGCACATTCTCTTTGCCAGCCCCTCGTCTCAGCTCCTGTTTACTTCATTCTTTGTATCCATGCATCTCTGGTTAAGCGGACTCAATAAGGGTTTGTATATGCTGTAATTACAGCAGGTGATTTTGGAATATATTATTTTATGAAAGGATTCTACACATTACAAATGTATTCCTGGTAGCATATATTAAAATCGCCAGTCTCTCAAGTGCATTTTAAAAGATTCCATTTCCAGAAAATTTCAGGAATATATTTATTGCACGTAAACAGTAGCAGTATTTTTTAATTATTTTTTTTACAAGTAATTTGGATATCTTTGCTTTATTTTTCCTTTTGTTTTAATGTAATCTTGTCCTTTCCCATCACTTGAGCTTTCTTACCCTCTCCTTCAACCTCAGTAAAACAAAATTGGAGGGAGGAGGGGAGACTGGGGATGACAGCAAGTCCTTTTATAGATCTTCTGCTTCAGATGGCTCCATGCTTCATCCTTGAGTGAGAGAAGGCGGTTTAGCTTACGTTTGCTTTTGGGAAAGAGGGGTGTTCTTTGTGCTTGACAAGCCAGATGGCTGTTGGCCAGGTGAGTGGGCATTCTGAGGTGCCTCGGATGTTCTTGCTGCTGCCATGGGCCACCAGCACCCGGTAACCCCATGGGCAGTAGCGCTCAGCACCTGTCCAAAGCATGAAGAGGCCCTGTCCATCAGGTATCTATATATTTTTAACAGTCCATAATTATCCTAATTCTCATACTCTAGCTACTTTCTGGGAAATTCCTGAAAACGTCTACTGGTTGAAGTAACTAGAGATGTAGAAAGACTTAGTTCATTCGGTTGGTTCTTGCTTACTGTCTTCCTCAAACTCTATCACCCAGGGTTTTCCCTCCTGATAAAACACTATTCTCTGTAGGCTCCTAGGGCATGCACTGGGTCCTCCTCCTTTCTGATGCCACTTAGCGTGCAACTGTTATTCCGCAGCAGCATGTGGGCATGTAAACCAGTGTTCTGGATCATTCTCTGGTTACAAAATAAGAGCCAGGCGTGCCTGCACTGCAAAGGCTTTCAGCTGCCATTTTAAGCGTATCTCTGGATCAAGGTTTGGAAATCTGTCCTCTCTTGACCCTAGACCTAGTGCATTTGTTTTGTAGCCAAGTTTTTGTAACCCATTATGTTTTTAGTGTCTTTACAAAGAAATGGGAGCTACGCAGTGGTGATCATTTTTATTTTTATGGACTAAGGAAGAAGCTCATCGTCCCATCAGGATTGGGTTTTGAATATACGGACACTGTTCGTGCATGCAGTGTTGTTATAGAAGGTACACACGGCATTTTCTTTGAGAATATAGACTTTTTCCTTCCAGAGATTCTTGCAAGATTATAACTAATCCTTAAAATCTGAAATTGCTCTTTATTTTGTTATGATTATCTGTTTTGCAGATAATTCTTGCCATCTCTTTAAGATTCGCTCGTTGTAATGGTCCTCCTTGTTTTGCAAAAATGCTAAAAAGTTATAAGACCGGTTGAGGCATATTGGGGAACAGATAGGAAAGAAATTTGCAGTTATAGCTCCCTGCTAAGTATGATCATTTCTCTGATAAAATGTGTGATTAACTTGGTGCTACATTTGAACCACCAAGCATTAAAGGGCCTACTGTGGGGGGAGATGCAGAGGTGAAGGCAGTCTCTGCCTCAGTCTAAGCCTGTAACTAAAATTGGCAGCAATCGGTGGAGAATTGTAGAGTTTGTGTGTAAAACCAGCCATTTTTAGGGTTTCTTTTTAGAACATTGGTGGCCTGCGTTCATAAGCTGCTTCCAAGTGCTGCTACTTAGCAAGTTGTCCCAGGTGTCAAGAAGGGCCAGGAGAGTGGGCCAGGAGATGGGCTGCTGTACCCAGGACACACCCTCCCCCTGGTCCTTGTCACAGGTCACTCACTGCTTTTACTCCTGGGATTTGGCTCAGTCTCTCTCTACCTCCTGTAGTCAAGGTGGCCCCCACCTACACCCTCATTTCGTCACTCCCATACGACCTAGCAGGGTGTAGAACCCCAGCTGCTACTTTTGAAAGGTTTTTGGTCTTTGATTTAATACCAAAAAGCTTTCTAGAATTTGACTGTCAGAGTCTCATCTCATCTTTACAACTCATGAAAGCGTGTCTTAGATATCCTTATCTCCCCGAATGTATTCATTATAGAAATAATATTAAAACATTAAAGAACAGTTTTTAGAAGAGCAGAAAAAAGCTGTAATTCCAGGTGGTGGTGTTCTCATTTGTCCTTTTCTGTTTCCTGCATAGCTCTTGTTTGTACTGGATTATAAGGTCTTAGGCCCAGGAACTGCTCAACTCTGCTTCATATAGTTTCAGCAGATTGCGTGGAGGTGAAAGGATTTCCAGATGTATGTGGGGAAAGAAAGCAGAAAAAGGAGGAGAAACTGTTAGCTGTATGCTGTGTCTATAAGTGTGAAAGGTCATTTTGTAAAGCGAATGGGCCTACCTGGGTTATTCTTTGTGCTGTACTCACCGAACACAGTACACCGTATATGGTCCATACACATTCAGATAGTCTGGATAATGAGTCTTTTACCGTCTTTCTATTCTCTGGAATGAAGAGGCAGAAGGTGCTGTTAGAAACCATCTACAACAGTATAAAGTTTGTATCTGCGTATCTTCTAAGTCCTATATTTTGAATCTCCCTAACTGTGCCACTCCCTCTGTCCCAGCTATGGTTTGGAGGGGGGGGGACCTTCACGTCCCCCATTTGTAAGTGAAATTAACCCAGTGCCTGCCCAAGCCAGGCAGGATTCCATGTGAGTGCTGTGGGCCTCTGCTGCTTTAAAACAAATCCACACTCCTCCATAGTTTCAACCAGAGGCACGAGGCCAAGGCTGATACACAGCTGAGAGTTAGAACTTGTTTTCCTGTCCCATTTCCAAATGTCTCTCTCTCCCCTGTTAAATTTTCTTTGAGTCAACATTTTGAGAGGAAGGGGTGAGAAGGAAATGTTGGGTGGTTGGTACTTTTTTTGTTGGCTTCAATTAATGCTAACCAAACAATTTCTGACTGTGCAGAATGTGGCGTGTAAAAAGAGTTACCTACAGTGTTGAACAATGAGAAATGCTACCTTACCCGTTTCATCTTTGTTTGTTTCGACTGCAGTAGAACTGGCTCTTCCGCTGTTTTGAATTTTGTGTTGTCCTGGGTGGGGTAACTTAAGGACTTTTCAAACTGCTCATCTGGTCACTAAGTGATAACTAACAGGAATAGCAACACTCATCTAAGATACAGATTTTAACTGGACGGCCTCGCAGTGAAAACCCGGTGCTGCTGGGTCCAGAAAGAACTTCAGGTCTGTGGAGAGAAGATTGTTGATGTCCCATTTAGCTGGGTGTTTTAACAATTGGAGCCAAAAGAACTTTGGCTAATTCTGGTGGGGTTCTTTCAGTGTTGGAACATCACATGTATACTGTGGATAGAATTGATATGACAGCATTTAAACACCAACTTCTCATCTGCTCTGCGTGTGCTCCTGAAACGGGGGTCAGAGTTTAATCTTTCCATTTAAAGGTGTGTGTGAGTACACGCATATGTACACACATGCACTTATGTGGTGATGATGTCTTCCCCTCTCTCTGCCTCAGGAAAATGAAGACAGAAGGATATTGTTTTGTGGCATTCCAGTTAACTGGCTTCTTGAAATACATGGTCACCACCTCTAACCACCTCGTAACTGAGTGGGCATTTTTTTTCTTCTGTAGTCCTGGGGACTTGAAATTGAACCTAGAAGTGACAGTGTGTGTTTTCTGAAGCCCTTTAAGCCCTTTCACTTTTTAAATCACCTCCCAAAACTGAAAAATGATCAGAGGCTGTGATTGCCTAATCCCCATGGGTTTGGGAGAACAGCTGTGCTGAATGGCCCGCGGTCCCGCTAGGGCCTCAGGATCTGTGGCCCTGCCCCCTCCAGCCGTTAGGTAGAGAGAGATCACTGAAGGCAAGACCTGCCAGTGCAGATTCCTGCCCCTAGAGTTCCTGCCTCTGGCCCTGGCTCTTACCTTTCACAGTATTTTTAGCCTCTGGTCTGAAGCACAGTGGCATCCTAGACCAGTAATGCTGTCCACACAGGCCTGACTTGACATCTAGAAGCATAGTTCCTGCCTTTGCTGGCCTCCTCATGATGCAAAGTCTGAACCCTACAAACAAACAGACAAGACGTTCCCTGTGGAGTAGAGGCCTTTCCTCCTTACGCTCAGCATAGCATTGCTCTGGTCTGTACAAGGAAGCTGGCCAGCTTCCCTGTCTCTGAGCCTATTTATACTTCCAGCCTTCCTAGTTTTAAGTGTACAGAAATTACTCTTTGGCGGTCGGCATTTCTGTGCCTGTCCCTTTCATGTGTCATCCCTGGGCCTGCTTCCCTTTCACTCTTGCATGCTCTTTCCAGCCGCTGAGCTTCATGCTGCTTCCCGGACCACCCTAGCAGCCTCAGCTGCGGGTGTCCTTCCCCTCTGATTTGGTTTCTTCTTTCTCCGTCTTCTGCCAAGCACCCCTGCAGCGGCCAAGGCAGCCCCTGTTCCTGCATGTATTACCTAGGGCAACACTGAAGGCTGATCCATCCCATTTCTCTGGAATCCTGTAAGTGCTCCTAGAACAGAGCTCTGCGGAAAAAACTCGAGGGTAGAGAAACCTATTTTGATACCTTTCTTGAAGGTAGTAGATTCTTAGTTTCATCCGAGCCCTAAAAGGAGTCTAGGGTAAGATTAATTTGCCGCCCTCCTCTTAAACACTTGTACTGTGTTACTGTTAGTATCTTGTCTGTCCTAGTCCAATAAAGCTATTTAACAAAGTATGTTTTTGTAGGGCTTAAGTTCAGCCTCCCTGTAGGTAGGTAGATATTTGATATATAGACTGAGTAGTGATTGTAAAATTACAATCCAGTTCATTGAGTTCACACCTTCCTAGCAGATTTTTGTGTGTGTGTGAGGAGGATTAGCCCTGAGCTAACATCCGTTGCCAATCCTCCTTTTTTTGCTGAGGAAGATTGGCCCTGGGCTAACATCTGTGCCCATCTTCCTCTACTTTATATGGGACGCCACCACAGCATGGCTTGATAAGTGGTGCGTGTGTGCCTACCGGGATCTGAACCTGCGAACCCTGGGCCGCTGAAGTGGGGCACGCACACTTAACCACTATGCCACTGGGCTGCCCCCTAGCAGATTTTTTTCTCTTAATTTTTCAGGAAAGTTATCAATGGCATCAATTATTTCCCAGCCCAACATTTTTTCTTAAATATGGAACATGTAAGTACTGGATTTTTTATGAAATCATTCAGACAGAAATTTATTCTAGATAATACTCTTTTTTTTTCCCTGCTCCACAAAAGGGGGAGAGACACGGAGTTCTCCCCAGTCTTACGTAAGGAAAGACAGTCGCCTCTCGCCGTGATGGGTAGCTCTACTCCAGCGTGATCCATACTTCCGGGTGACGAGAGCCACACTTCCGGGTTATGCTGGCCGGTAGGGGGGTTGGGACCAGGAGGACTATCCAAGGGAGGTGCTTGCAAAGGCCTCTAATTCCTGTTGGTGCTTCACAGCTTCCTAGACTCTGACTTCTCAACATTGAGAAAAGCTGACCCTCCGAGTGAAGATGAGGTGTTGGAGAGCTGGAGGCAGAGCGTGCGTGTGTTTCTCGTCTGTGGAGCGTGTGCTCTGTTGGCGCGCTGTCTTGTGTGCTCACTCTAGAGGCCGGGTTGTGGAGGCTGTATGCCCCTTACCTGTGCCAGAGGAAGAGGGCCCGCCAGCCCAGTGTTCTCTTCCTCTCCCTCAAAATGGCATAGTTTTTCAACCTATAACTGCATCCAGATGATCTGATGAAGTAGACATATCAACTAATTATATGAAGTAATTTTTTTTTAGCTTTCTTTAACACAAGTAGGATTTTAACCAGGTACATAATCAAAACTGCCTTTCCCTGTGTTCCAAGCTAATTTCTGTGACTCTTTCAGTTTGGTTTGCTGCTGGTCCAGTCTTAAGAGTTGTGAGGTGGTTGATCTCAAAGTCCAGTTCTGGTAGTTGAGAGTTCCAGTAAGGTCCTGCACTTGCAGGGCCAAATGGCCTGATTAAACGCCAATAAATGTTTCTTCCAAAATACAATAAGAACAGATAGTTAAGTGCACAGCCTTTGGGGAATTCTGCTGTTTGAAAACCTCTGCACAGCACTTTGCAAGGTTGTTGAGGCCTGGGACGCTGTGTCTGTGTGCTGGCCAGGCAGTGCCTGGGTTTTCCTCTTTGTTGGCAACCTCATTTCATTTAATGTGTTTTCTTTTTTTTCCTGGTGGAAAGGAGAGGCAGGTGTGTCTAAATTTTGATATTTCACAGCAAACCTGAAGTCCTTATTGCCTTTCCCATGTGGAAAGGTTGATTTGTAGCGGCTGTCTTTCTCTTGCTGATAGACCTTGTGGGTGGCAAAGCTCGCAGAGAGTGAGGCATTAAAAATGAATGAGGACTACTGAAGTAGTTTGTCTGAGGTGGGGGTTGAGAGGGACTGGGTGGGGGAGGTTTAACAAAAGGCATTGATGTTTTAAATGCACAGAAATTCCATCCATCAATAATAAATGGTATGGCATAGAACAGATGTGGAAAACTGAGTTATTATAGCATATGGATCAGTTCGTGGGGAGGGGATTAAGCAGCATAGCTGGCGTTTTTAAATTATCTGTTAAAGAGCTTTAAAATACAATTTTGAATATCCTGTTTTTACCCTCTGATAGCTGCTAGTTGGAAATATAAAACGTTTGGAATTTCCAAAAATTCCGTTTAAATTTTGAATGCTTTTGAAGTAAGAATTATTAAGAATGAATAAATTTTGTTTTTCTGAAAACGGAGACAGAATCTGAAAATGAATTTCTGGCGCTCATGGCTGAGTGCTCGCTTTTTAAGAGCTTGTGTTGTAACTAGTGTGAGGAATGATATTGCATTGTAAAACTTAAGTCACGTGCAGGGCCGGCCCCGTGGCTTAGCGGTTAAGTGCGCGTGCTCCGCTGCTGGTGGCCCGGGGTTCGGATCCCAGGCGCGCACCAACGCACCACTTGTGAAGCCATGCTGTGGCGGCGTCCCATATAAAGTAGAGGAAGATGGGCACAGATGTTACCCCAGGGCCAGTTTTCCTCAGCAAAAAGAAGAGGGTTGGCAGATGTTAGCTCAGGGCCCATCTTCCTCACAAAAAAAAAAAACTTAAGTCATGTGAAACTGTTACTTGATGTTTTCTGCATTTACATTGATTATATCTCTCGATGCCGCTTCAGTACATATTTAAACTACAGAAGACCACTCAGCAAACTCCTCTCAGGAATTGAGATGGATTCATCATCCTTAGCATTTTGATTCAAGGGCTAATTCTATCCATATGCTCCATGAGAATTATTTCACCCAAAAGAGACAGTGAGAGAAATACCAGCTTCATTGTCTCATAGAGAAAATCACTCCTAGGAAGTTGGACAGACAGACAAAATCTGTTAGGTAAACTGGAATAATCTGTAAGTGTAGATACTAGTACAGAGGTCAGGCTTTGAGTTTTCTTTGATCTAGGTTTGTGGGAGTTACTAATTGTGTCACAGGCGTAGCAGAGGACAGTAATGTGTGAGGCGTCTGACTCCTCAGTTGGAATTGGTGAGCTTTGTGAAAACAACAGAGATTGAGTAAGACATGGAACGGTTTCATCTTAATAGTGACCCTCGCTTACCTTTTTGGAAACTTGTTTGGAATTGGAGCTCTCGGCTTTGTTGTCCGAACAAAACTAATTCCTCTTTGTTTTTCCTAAGGTGAACAAAAAAGCACTTAGTTCTTGCAAATAATGCCAAGTTGGTTTAAATTTGAAGTTTGTTAGACTAGAAAGACAAATTACTTAGCTGTTGTAGAAGAGTTTGTTTAATCTTTGAGTGAATGTTCTGGTTGAAAATGAGGATAGTGATTATATGAAAAGTCTATTACTAACTCTTATTTTAGCCATCTGTATAAACTTTCCACTCCTTCAGGTGCAGAATTTACTTGAATTAATCTTTTTACTTCCAAGGGATCCTAGCTTGCCTTAAAAAAGCACTTGTCAAACTGTCTTTAGAGCCACCAAATAAATCTACTTTATAGTCCTATTAGATATCTCGCTCAAAATCCCATGCACTCTGGAAGGTCCTATGGTTGGATGCACAACAAATTTCCTGAAATCATCTCTGGTACACCTCCTTTGGGTTGTTAAGAAGGTGTTGAAATGTGAGAAGGCTGGTAGTGAAATTAAATTGTGGCTCAGGATAATTAGGAAGGGAGAAAACCAAGCATTTTCATAGGACATTGTCTGGCTTTTAGTTGCAGCTGCAAACAACGGATATGAATTTAGCCAGTTGCTACAGTGCATCTGGTTCAGATCTGGCTTTATAACTGGCTGAAGTAAAATGAAATGGCTGGAAAATTCCAGTCAAGTAACACCAGTGGGAACATGTGGAATTAAATAGTGTGAGCAAATGCTGGCCGAGTTGGGGAGAAAAAACTTCAGACATAAACTTGAGGGTGGTGGTGAGGACTTGTAGAGAGAGGGGCGGGGAAGGGGCAGGGCATTTTCTGGCATTTTTAACAAGGGTCTATTGTCTTGATTAGTTCCCTTGCAGGAGGTGGAAGTTTTCCTCCGTCCAGAGTAATTTGTAGAGTGTTCAGCCTGTCTACCTTCCTCCTTGACTAAAGTCACCTGATACTTTTTTTCTTCTTCAAGAAGAAAGGAAAGTAAGCTGTTACCTAAGTTACTGACAATAACACGAATCTCAAAATGTAGTCTTTTTTTTTTTCCTTTGGGACACTTTTCCCACCTGTGTGACCCAGAAGGCCCTGTCTCTTCATGGTCATCTTCCTTCCACCACTTGTACCAGAGATGCTGAGTATGTTGAAGGCAAAGGTGCACGAAGGTTCAGTTTTTTTGTAATTGTTCTAGTTAAGGAAAGAAAGTGGGTTCATTAAAGAGAAGCTTTTGTATTATCAGTAGTTTTTTCTCTGTGAATTGTCTGCTTAATTTGGAGAATTGAGAGTTGGCTGGGGAAAAAATTTCTGAAAAGCTAAAGGGCCATGGTGCTGTTTGGGGAAAACATTTGCTGTAACTAGGTTTAGGGTATTTATTCTCTGCCAGCACTTGGGAGCTATATTTGCCAAGTGATTTCCCTGTCACAGGGATTAGCCAGTCATGTGAAACATTTGATTAAGAGACTTAGAGAAATCTTTCCCGAGGCGCACGATGGGTAGCTGTTGCTGGAGTGGCCCCCTCCTCAACTCTGCTTCGTCCCTTGGTGTTTATAAGTTTGTAGTGATGACTCATGGGATATGGTTTTATAATCCCATGAAGAATCTTTTTAGAAATCAAAGTTCTGTTAGGTATATTGTTAATTAAGCCCCTTCAAGTTTCTGCGTAACTTAGAAATGAATCTTTTTTTCCTCAGGGCTGTACCACAGCTCATCTGTTTTTGGACAGAGACAAGATATAAATTATCAATAAAAATTGCCTGTACCCCAACAGCAACACTGTTCTGCCTTAGAAAAGTAAAGGAAAGAATTTTCCTGATAGACATTCTCTGGATTTGTGTTCAAATTTCATTCTTAATACGGAGGACTTTTTTTATTCTCCCTAACAATGACAGCATTCGTTGGTGAGACAGGAACAAATGGGCTGAGTTAGAAGATTCTCTCTCTAGCCGTTCAACTCCAGAATGGAGGGAACTCTTGCTGCAGAGGGATGCAGCGTCCACTCTCCTTCCCGTCGTGTTAAACTTTGTATGTGTTCCTTCCCACAGATCACGATCATCTTCAAAGCCCACCGGGAGTGTACAGATCAGAAAGTATACCAAGCTGTGACAGATGACCTGCCAGCTGCCTTTGTGGATGGCAGCACCAGCGGTGGGGACGGTGACACCAAGAGCCTGCGTATCGTGGAGAGGGAGAGTGGCCGCTATGTGGAGATGCACGCCCGCTACATAGGCACCACGGTGTTTGTGCGGCAGCTGGGTCGCTACCTGACCCTCGCCATCCGCATGCCCGAAGACCTGGCCATGTCCTACGAGGAAAGCCAGGACCTGCAGCTGTGTGTGAACGGCTGCCCCCTGAGCGAGCGCATCGATGATGGGCAGGGCCAGGTGTCTGCCATCCTGGGGCACACCCTGCCTCGCACCTCCCTGGCACAGGCCTGGCCTGGCTACACACTGGAGACTGCCAACGCTCAATGCCACGAGAAGATGCCAGTGAAGGACATCTATTTCCAGTCCTGTGTCTTTGACCTGCTCACCACTGGTGATGCCAACTTCACCGCCGCAGCCCACAGTGCCTTGGAGGACGTGGAGGCGCTGCACCCAAGGAAGGAACGCTGGCACATTTTCCCGAGCAGCAGCCGTGGGACTCCCCGTGGAGGCAGCCACGTGTCTCTCAGTCTAGGACTCACATGCCTGATCCTTATTGTGTTTTTTTAGGGGTTGTCTTTTGTTTTGTTTTTTATTTTTTTGTCTATAACAAAATTTTAAAATATATATTGTCATAATATATTGAGTAAAAGAGTATATATGTATATACCATGTATATGACAGGATGTTTGTCCTGGGACACCCACCAGATTGTACATATTGTGTTTGACTGTTCTCACGTATGTTGGATGTAGTATTCTTTGATTGTATCGATTTTGTTTTGCAGTTTTGTGAAATGTTTTATAATGTCCCTGCCTGGGACCTATTAGAAAGCACTTTATTTTTTATATATTAAATATTTATGTGTGTACCTGGTTAGTATGTATAGTACATGTACACAGAGTCATACGCAGCGTTCCCTTTGAAGATGACAGTGATGTTGTTTGTAGCTGTTCCCTCCTGCCCTTTCCCGTTGCTACTGATGTGCCGCAGTGGCAGCTCTCACTGGCGCCTCCTGGTGGAGCTGCCTCGTTCCTTTGAACTGGGGAGGTCCTTACCCCTTCTTCTGCCCTCACTCAGTTTGGAGGGAGAGTTAATCCCCCTTACAGGTGCTTTGGGCTCTGTCAAACACTGATCTCCAGGAAGCCGTCTCCCTCTTTAACAGCTGCCACTTCTTCAGAGAGTGGGGAGAATATTCCTACAATTCTTATTAACTAGGATTGTTAGATCTGAGCACTTGCGGTATTTTAGGTTGAACCATATGAAACTGCTGTTTTTGTAGGTCAGAAGGGGCCAGTGATGGCAAGTTCGTAGATAAATACTAGGCATTTTGCTAGTCCCCAGTAAGTAGCTTTCAGCCTTTTTCTTGTCCCATGTCCCTGTTTAAACTGTAGTTTTTACCTCTTTTAACTCTCTTCTGCATCGAACAAACAAAACACAGCAGCATAAATTTAGTGATCATGGCTTGCTCTTCTCTCTATAACTTGTGCCATGTTCTTAGCCTTCTCTTCCTTGGCTATTTGGGCCCAAAAACACTCTGCTCCCTGTCCCGACCCCAGTAAGCTTTCCTCAACCTCACCTATGAACCCAGATGTGGGGGTTGTTAGATCCCTTCTTTAACGTCAAGGCCCGTGTCCCGTCACAAAGTTTTCTGGTCTTTGCCCTCCACCCCAGGGTGTTCCTCAAAGTCTGTCACATGTCTGTATGCATGATGGAACAGAAGAGGGTGTTAATGACAGAAAAGCTTCCTTGGCCTGACTGGGTGCTGGTTCATCTTCACTAAGCAGTGTTGTTGCTCTCTCTCTCTTTGATCAGATACTCTCCCTCTTATCATCTGTAAGTGAATATTATTTAGTCAGTTGCTCATGTAACTTGGTGAAATCTCTATAAAATAAAATATCTCCTTGCCTTTTCCATCCCTTTGTTAGCACCCTGTGGCAAAAGGAAACCACCACCCACAAAAGGCGACAACAGAGCAAGTGAATAACTGAGAAAGTGAACTCCAGGTTGCGTAGGTTTATATTGTTATATCTGAAATGTAAATGTTTGGTTCCAAGAAGAAGTGATACAATTTGTACTTTACCTTAATCAAGTCTACATAAATGCCAACAAAAGTTAATGAACTTTTAGATACCATAGTAATTTGACTACCATAGTAGTCAAAATTGTGCTTAGTTTTAGTTGGCCAGTCATTTCTTCCTTTTGTCCTGCACTGCCAGAGGCCCACACTAGCAGGAAAAGAGGATGTCATTTTGTGAAGTTCTGTCTCTTAGTGAACTGATCTATCATCCAGTCACAGGATGGAGCTGTGGGTTCATCTAGTGCTGGCGAACCCCTCTACCGTCTGGTATGTGAGAGAATAATCTTGGCCGGTCTGGGAAAATCATGATGGCATCCTGCTTCTTACTCGATAGAGACATAGCACCAGAGAGTTGAAATCTAAACCTGTTATCCTTTTACCAAAACTGGATTGGAGCCTACCTGCCATCAGCTCTGAACTGCAGCTGCTTTTGTTCTGTGGAACCATGTGCCAGGTTCAGAAGCGATAATTAGTTAGCAATTTTGTTATGTAATTGAGTAGAACGAAGGAGGAAAAATATTTAGGGTACTTCTAACCACTATTTTTGTGCAAATAGTATAAAAGTGAAGTAAAAACAATAGTAGAAATTTCTACAGTATCTGGGTATAGAGTGTATATAATTAATATACTTTTGTCCTTTTCAGGGAAAGCAAAACAACCACCTCTGTTAATAGTTGGAAAGAGAAAATTGGGTGGTTTTGCCATAACATTTAGCTGGGAAGGATGCTTAAAAGCATCCTACGTCACTAGTATTAGTACCGGTGTATTTAGCTATTCTCCCTTTATGATCAGTGTCCCTGTACAACATTTACAGTCCCCACAGATAACTGTTTCAGAAATACAGGTATTTCTCTAGAGAAGGGTCAGGTTTATTTTCTCCTGTTTCTTTTCTAGGATTTCTAGGGAAAATGCTACTTGCACATGTTTGTTCTTGAAATCCTCCTTAACCAGAAGAGTTTTGGGTCGTACCAACACATGGATAGGCTATAGCTGTTCACAGGCCTACTGGGGGGAGCTTACAACTTGGAGGAAAACACTGGTTTTCACAGATGCTCCACATGGCTGTTTTAAAGACTCAAAACATTTTTTTGTCCTTTTTGTTATGCTTGGAACCCCTCCCCCCCCAAGTGTGTGGAGTCTTTGCAAAGAAACCTTTAGATGTGGTTCATAGGTATATGAATAAGTATCTGTGTAAAACAGTGAGTGTGCAGTGTGTAAATACTTTAAATTATTATGCTAGAAAAATAAAGTGACCTACCATGCTGTGGAATGTTTGTTCTGTGATTATAGTGACACCTGCTGGATGAGCTGGGAAACAGGCGCAGAAGGAAGGGAATGAGGGTGCGTTTGTGCCAAGTCCTTTATGGTTACAGGGAGTCATACTACCTGCCCACAGACACACTTATTTTCTGAACTATATCACTCCTGTAGTTTTTCTTTTTTAAATTTTAGGCAACTGCAGATAAGTACCTGTGAGGCTGGTCCACTGGTGTTATCCCTAAGGTCTGTCTTTTGTAATAGTTTTGGTCCCTTGCAGACCTAGGGCCTGCACTTTGGTTCTTTGGGGGCAGCGTGGACTGCAGCAACTTTCTTGGTGGGGAGGGTCTTGGGGCGGGATTTTCTGGCTTTGGAAACTTGTACATCCCCACCTCTTGGGTGTCCTAAAAAGAGACATTACAAGATCACAATTTGGTCTTCGTTCAGGAAACATGCTAAAGGGTAGAAAAGCTTGAAAAAGAACCGAAACTGAAGGCACGGGTAAGGCCTGTGAGGCCTACTAGGTCGATGTGCCTGGAGCAAGTTCTGATGGGGGGAAAACCTACAGATTATTTCCGCAGCAGAAAGCTTGCTCCTTACTCTTTGTGTTTCTGTGTAGCAGTTCAGAACAAACAAAAAAGGAAAGTTACGTCAGCTGAACCCCCAAAATAGGATGACAGTGATATAGCCACTGAGTGCCTAGTGCGTATGTCTGTACTGAATGAACACTAAGAAATCATCTACATAAATAATCCACATGCAATGAAGCCTATGCTTAAAAGTCAAAAATTCTTCAATATACTCTATTCATGTCCAGACCTCCAGCTTTTCGGGGATTGAAACTTGAGTAACTGTCCAAAATCTAAAGGGGAAGTCTTGATTGTCTTAAACAGCAAACGGTGACTTTAACAAACCCCAAGAATTCTGATTTTTTTTGTAGCCACAGTGTTTGTCTGCATTCTGTTGCCTGGAATCAGCTGGAATAACACAGTGTTGGATTGCTGCAGTCCGTTCTGAGCAGATACTTTGCTACAGTTTTTTCCCCTGTTCCTATAAACAAATGTCTATTTGTATGTGAACCAAGGAACATCTCCCTCCCTCACAGAGAATGTAACCAAGACATTCAAGAAAGAGGAAGCAGTTCACGGTTCTTTATTGTTTCACTGCCTAGGTCACCATGTTTCTGCTTCCATCCATTTTCTGCATGTCTTCCAAATGGACAAGTCATATTTGCACCATTATTACAGTCATGTGCCGCATAATCACCTTTCAGTCAATGACAGACCGCATATATAACAGTGGTCACATAAGATTAGTACCACAGAGCCTAGATGTGTAGTAGACTGTACCATTTAAGTTTGTGTAAGTACACCCTAAGATGTTCGCACAACAACGAAATCATGTGAGGACGCGTTTGTCAGAACCTGTCCCCCTTGTTAAGTGACGCATGACTGTATTTAGATGGTATTGTCCTTTAAATTTACTGCTCTTCTTTTCCCAAGTACCTCTAGTAAGCAAGACGTTTGACACTATCAACTAAATAATAGAATATGCAGCCCTTTGTACCCAAAATTTGATGTCTACGAAGTATGCGCTTAGAGTAGGGTTGTCTTTGTGTCTCTTCTCCCTTATGAGCAGCACGCAGATTTACAAGGAGACCGGGGCATCCAGGGTCCAGGAGGCTACACTAACAGGTCCTCCAGAGATGGAATGTACACCCTTGGCCTCGTTAGAATGGTGTTCAAACCAATTTGAATAAACCAGTCCGGTCAACTAAAATACATTAAAGTAGGTCCTCAGAAAAAGTAGGTCCAGCAAGAAGAAAGCAATAGGGTAATGTTTCCTAATTGAGAGTTCTTCATGGGTAACAGTTCTCTGACCCATTTTTTATTTCAACAATGAAAACAACTCCAGAAGAAGAAAAAAAATAAGCATTCTGCTACCAGATTGAATATACAAGACAAACCACGCATGTGCTAACCAAGTAGGAATTGCACTTGCCATAAATGACATTTTAAAAAACCAGAATTATCTCAATCAATAATGTCTACCACCAAGGAAAATGGTGCTATTTGACAGTGCAAATGGCTTCCAAAGCCTTCTAACAGGAAGCAGTAAGGTAGGAGTCACTGAAGGGGAGGGTGAGGAGGGCAATAAATTTCTTTTCTAGCAAGACCTTCTTTTGAGCTGCCAAATAGCAATTCCATTGAGCAGTGAACACTGTGGGGAGAGCTAGCTATTGGCTCTCTCTAAGTACAAAAGTTGGATTCTGGGCTAGAGTCACCGCCCCACTGAATGTTCATCTTCCTTCTTGGGAAGGAAAAGCAAAGAGTAGTGAAATAACTTGGGACGGCACAAAATATAAGATTCTCAGCATCCTGTCAAATTGGAAATTTGGGTGGCATTTGGAGGTTGAGAAAGAGGTGCAAGTTTATCATCTGGGGAGTAACAGGACAGGCAGAGCTCACAAAGCAGAGTGTCAAATATGGCATGCATACTGATTACATTTTGGGCCACACGATCTTATTAAGGGTTCATTTGTCCGTAAATATTTATTTTATACATTCTACCTTAGAGGATGCAGCATAGCATAGTGCTCAAGATTACGGATTGTGAAATCACAGTTCTGAGTTCAAATCTGCCCACTTTGCTAGTTGTGCAGCCTTAGACATGCCAAGTCATAGCCTCATCTTTAAAATGGGAATCCTAATAGAACTTCACACCTCAAATATTCATTGTGAGAGTTCAACATGTTGCCACATCTAAAGTTCTTAGCACAGTACCTAGTACAGACCTAGTGCTCAACATACGTTACTCAAAAATGTACCTGAGATGGAGAACTATGTTCACTTTTGGGAACTGGCAAACCCTTGAGCTATTCGTAGAACTAAATTTGCATTTATGCCCCGTTAGGGCTGGGTCAAAGCTCTGCAGTTACCTGAGTTTAGACGTGAGGGGGATTAACTCTGTACCATGGCTCCTAGGAGAAGGGGAAAGACCAAATGCAAAAGCTGTGCAGACTAGGGGCCTCCTGCTTCCCTTCTCGCTGCAGCTGCCCTGGAAAGCTCAGCATCAACCCTTTAAGGCCCCGACATTAACCCTGACTGGTGAGCAACCACTTGCCCTGGACAGAACTTCAGGGATTAAGGGTGGCCTGGGGACAGGAAGAACTCTGAAGAAAAGCTGCTCCCGGTGAATTTATCGTGGGAGATTTCTGGTCATGTGTATACACCTCAGCAAATAGGAGTCCCCATGGAGAGAGCATCCAACTTTGGGCAAGGACACTCTGAAATGTTTTCACAGATTGGGATGCACATAGAAGGTTTGGAAACGGCATCCAGTGCTCACATTATATCCTTCACTCTTATCCACGGATCCCTTCTGGTTGTACAGTCCAGGCCAGTTATAGCATTCCTGTCTTCCCAGAATTACTTACAGTGGAAAATGGAGGAAGGGAAGAGGAGAGGCCTGCCACAGCAACTGACAGACTTAGAGTCGCCCAACTGAGCAAGTCCTTCTGCTCTCTGATTTTAGGATTTTTTCAAATATAAGAAGTGAGAGGAGAGGAGTTGTGAGAAATTGCACACAGACACTCAATAAAAAGGCAACATGGAAAAAAGTTCATGAAAAGATGTTGAAACAGACTACAAAAATATAGAAATGGGAAGGAGAAAGTGACAAGAAAGTAAAAGGTGAAGGAGGGATGATTGAGAAAACTTGTTTACAGCTAATAAAAACACAGAATAGAGGTACAAAAATGCAGGCAGTGTTTGTGGAACTTACGAGGAAAAACAGTGGCATTGAATAATCAGATATCTTCTGTATTAGTCAGGGTTCTCCAAAGAAACAGAACCAATAAAATATATACAGTCATGTGCTGCATAACAACCTTTTGGTCAATGACGGACTGCATATACGATAATGGTCCCGTAAAATTAGTACCATACAACCTAGGTGTATAGTAGGCTATCCCATCTAGGAGAAGAAGAAATTTTCCTCTACCCTTCTAGGTTCCTCTGGCGAGTCTAAGAATTAAATCAACATGAAACAGATTAACAGGAGAAAAACAAACAAAAGCTTAATAACATGTATACATGGGAGAAACCCAGGAAAACTGAGTAACTCGCCAAAATGGCTGCAGCCCTCCCCTTAAGTACCATCTGCAGCTAAAGACAAAAGAAGATGTTGGAGGTGGGGAGAGTCAGGGACTTCAAAGGGAAGGAGGCAATTCACAGGTAGGTGAAAATGAGCAAATGTTTGGAAAACAAGTGTTTCTTTGGCCACACAGAAACAGAAGAACACAGAGGGGAGCCCACAAACAGGTTCCTCCCTGTCTTGTACCTAGTTCATGTTATGCTCAAGTGATAGCTTGCTTCCTGAGATAGGTTTTTTTATCTGAATTCTTTTACACAGTTAAGGGGGAGGTAACAAGAAAACTTTCTGAGTCTTTTGTTTCCTAAAAATAATCAGCCTAAAATAATCCTGATGTTAGAGACATTTTAGGGTGGCAAATTTTGTTCCCCTTCAGTATACTCTATGTTTGCACAACGACAAAACTGCCTAACAACACATTTCTCAGAACTTATCCCCATTGTTAAGCAATGCATGACTGTATATAACCTCATATGTATGTACACATACACACACATATGTATATATGAGGACTGTATATGACCATATATATGAGGAAATTTGTTATGGGAATTGGCACACATGGTTATGGAGGCTGAAAAGTCCCAAGATCTGCCACTTGCAAGCTGGAGACCCGGGAAAGCCAGCGGTATAATTCAGTCTGAGTCCAAAGGCCTGAGAACTGGGGGACCACTGGTCTAAGTCACTGAGTCAAAGGTCGGAGAACCAAGAGCTCCAGTATCTGAGGGCAGGAGAAGATGGATGTCCCAGCTCAAGAAGGGAGAGAATTTACCCTTTCTCCACCTTTTTGTTTCATTCGGGTTTCCAACAGATTAGAGGATGCACACCCACATTGGTGAGGACGGATCTCTTTGCTCAGTGTACTGAATCAAATGCCAGTCTCTTCCAGATACATTCTCAAGGACACACCTAGAAATAATGTTTTACCAGCTATCTGGGCATCTCTAAGCCTAATCAAGTTGATATATAAAATTAACCATCACTTCTTCCTTTTATATATGTATTTGCTTTTAAAATTTCTTATACATCCCTCAGGCATAGGAGAGGGTGATAATTGATCAAGACATTTTTATTTCATCAACAAAATCCAAGTTGAACTACTCAAGCACAAAGTGGGAAAGGAGGGATTTATTGTAAGGCTACAGAGGTATCTTATGGAACCAAGGGCAGGAACGGATCCAGGCCCACAAGGCAGGAAACAGAGTCTGGAAAGATCTTAGGGTCTCATCTCTGCTTCTGACTCTAGAAGCACTTTCTTCTCTCTCCTCTGCAGGCTGACTTCTCTACTTCACAGGCACTCTTGGTGGAACATGGCCACCTCACCGAGTTATAGTTCCATCTACCTACACAGAGTTCATATTCCTGGGGGCATCTCTTTGCCCCAGCTTAGGCCAGATAAACGAGCATAATGCAAAATGGGCAGCAGGCTTCTCCCTCACTTCACCACCAAGGCCACCTTGGAGCTCTAGGGCATTTGTGGTGTGGCCCACTTTATTCAGGCTCTGGGAGGCCCACCATGACTACGCTATCTAAAATGATGCGCCCTCCCTCACTCTATACCCCGAAACCTTACTTTGTTTGCTTCTTCACTATCTTATAATATACTGCATTTCATGTTTATGTGTTTGTTGTCTGTCTCTCCTGCTAGGATGGAAACTCTTTAAGGGCAGATATTTTTTTCCTATTCACTGTTTTGTACCCAGAGAAGACAATGGTGCCCACTATGTATTAATAGCATATTTGTAGATGAGTTTCATCAGTGGTTCATGAGTCCCTTGTTGAGTGTTTTTGGTTTTTGGCTTTTTTCCCCAAATGGCTACCAGAATAAGTTGCACAAGATACAGAATTAATTTTGAGTAGGCTGCCTTTTAACTTGCACTAATTTCAAAACAGTTTCAAGCATCTCTTTTTTGCCCAACAGTAGAGCCAAGATCAGTGTAAAACTCTCAACATTTTTCTGTAGTGCTCCGTATAAAAGAGAAATGTGAATAAATTTCACAATAATTAGCATAAATTAACTTTGGGAAAACTGTTATCAACTCTTCATATTTGAATAGGGTCATTAAGTAGGCTTGGAAAACCACAAAATATTCTCTCAATGCTCGAAAATTTCTAGGTCTCTGTATGTTTTAGTCTTCTTAAAAAGACAATTTACTTAAGGGAGGGCTTAGAAAACCCCAGATAGGGGGGTGGGCACAAGGGGTGAAGGGAGACATATATATGGTGATGGACAAACAAAAATGTACAACCCAAAATTTCACAATGTTAAAAACTATCAAAACATCAATTAAAAAAAAAAAAAACACCCAGATGGTAAATATACAGGTTCTGACGTAGCAGGAAGAGAGAAAAGTATATTAGAAGGTTGCAGTTTTTCCTGACAAGAACTTCCTCCTACATCACCTTTTGGTACAATGGAGAAGAGTGCTTCCTTCACCTCACGCTCTCCATGAGCAAAGACTCAGTCCCCTTTCCTAGCTGCCATGCCCAGTGTAAGCCTTGCTGCCATTTATCAGTATGGAAAGTCTTGATGGCTCCCAAGCTCTCTGAATGATGAGGTTGCAAAGAAAGTAGCAGGAGGTTGGTTCACTGGAGGGCACTTTGAATCGATTGTGAACATGTGTTGGGTATGTGGTTCGATGAATTCTGGGAGTGGGCTCCGGTGGCTCAATGAAGAAGCTTACTTCCTTAGGCTACCTTTGACTTCAATGTAAGCAATTTATTTACAGTTGGGATAATGTAGTTTTAACATGATCTTAAAGTTAATTGAATAAGCCAGTTGACAATGAAATGATCATCCCCTATGAAACCCATTTTTTACAAAAAATAGATGCACCCATATCTTTGGGAAGAACTTGATGGGGACCATGGCGGTGGAAGTGTGGGAAGAAATTTCAGAAACAAAGATAAATGGTTTTTTTTTTAGAGGAATAAATGGATCAATGTTCCAAATACTCCATCTCATCAATCAAGTTGGCAGCAGCATCAACAAGCTCAATTGCTAGCAAATGATCATCTGCTTAAAATGGGAAGAAGAATATGCCAAATAGAGAGTGTGGGCTAAATTTTATCAGATTCAAAAATATTCTTAATGCATTCTTTCCTGACTGTGTCAGTAGTATGTTATATAACACTTTTTTTGCCAGAAAAAAAACTCAAAGATTTTTTTACAGGACTTTTTTTTACAGTACAGATACTTCTTTACAGTATACATCCCTTGTTCTCTTGCGATTCTTACTCCACTTTTCAAGTTTACTGAACCACACTGATCCACTTAAAAAACTAAACTGACCTCAGTTATCCTTGTTCAAGATGCTAAAAATGAATTTCTTAAGGTCATACTGTGTTATATCGCCCCTGCATTTTATTGTGCCATTCCCACATATCTCTAGGTACCTAAAAATGTTGAGGGTAAATAATGAAATCACCGAATGAAAACTGGATGCAACATGCTCATATTGCAGAGAAGAAAGGAGTGTTCTTTTCACTCCACCCATGGAATGTAAACATTATCAAGAGAGGCATTGACTAACCCCGAAACTCTGGCTCCAAGGGCAGGCAAGTGATGTTTCAGATGGGTACAGATGGGTATCTAGGACATTCAAGCTCCAAGCCCTGGGCCTTCAATGCCTCTGTCTCCTACACTTGGATGATTGAATGCCACAGTCTGGTTTATCTGGTCCCCACTTACCTGGAGCTCTTGCTTAACTAATCTATTATGTATAACAAGATGACTTTCCCAGCAACACTTGTACAATCTCTTTCTCATGAAATATTTTGCAAGAAAGCTCTCCCTTTGACTCCTTACTCAGCATAGTACTGTAGCCTGTGTAGATTAATATTGCATTTGTCCCAAGATCAGTTATCTGGCAAACTCAACCATCTAGAACACAGCCAAGAATAAATAGAAAGATAAAAAGTCATCTGACCCACCAGAGGAATCTTAGAGAATATGTGCACAAAATCTTACACGTTTGACTCACAGGAGAATCTCTCTGGCCATCACTCAGGGCTTATCTCTATTTTAGATATAATTCTTACATGCTAATCAACCAATTTCTTATTCAACATCAAAAGAAAAGCAATAAATATGCAGAGGGGAGAAAGAAGGCTGGTAGCAGCGCGCACACTGGCAATAACCAAAAATAAACCTAACTGCTTTGGATGCAGAAGCAAGAACTTCAAAACATACATCAGAATAAAAGACACAGCATTTTAAACCAGAGTGTGGGAGCAAACAGGCTTATGCATCTCAACATCCCCTGGGGCCATCACTGATGTTCGTTACAGTGGAACTGAGTCATCAAGAAAAGGTTACATTATATTTCAAATTCACCCAATAAGAAGGCAGAATGTGTATTGCCCATTATATAAAGTTTTTCAATAAGACTGCTGAAATAAAGGATTTCATTCATTCATTTATTAAACAGACATTGAGTGCTTACCATGTGCCAAGCTCCACTCCCACCCTCTGCCTTTTGTTTATAATTTTAGATAACTGAGGCCTGGAAGATATGCTATCTACTCATTCCTAATGACATTCTCAATGTTACCCCTAAACTAAGCCAGGCCATAAAGATAGTGAGTGACTGACCCACATGCCCTGCCTTCTGCAGGTTTGCTGCAGCCCCAGATTGCTCTCGATGGATTGTTTATGATGTGACTGAAGGGGACGATGAGACACAGCCCAGTAAACCTGTTGCTTCATGAACTGCGAGAAACTTAGCGGAAATAATAGATATTAGGACCTGGGGATGCATTTCTCTCTGTTCTTAATATAAGGAATAGGACTCTCTCTTGTTTTTAAGTTATGGGCTCTATGAATCAGAAAACTGATTGCCTTTTCTCTTTTGCCCTGGTACCATAAGGCTCAAAGCTAACACCGGGACCCACTTCTCATTCCTGTAGGGGATTTCATGGTGTTATTTTGTAAACTCCATTTTGTTTCCGTACCTTTTGTTTTCTATTTGCCTCATCCTTCTCACTTATTTTGAATTTATATCTTTTTGCTATATTGTTTGTTTTATTTAAAAAATTTGTATGGAATTTACCATGTGCTAGGCATGGTTCTAAGCACTTTACAATATCAATGCACTTCTCATAATTACGCTATGTTGTCAGTACTATTAAGTCCGTTTATAGGTAATTAAAAACTGAGGCACTGAGAGATTAGTAATCATATGTATCTTTTAATCTACATAAAATCTTTTTGGAAAATAAGAATATATAGCAATCCGTAAACAATTAATTAATAAAGTTAACTGGAAAATTTACTAATATGTATAATCTTATTTCCCAGCAAGGTCAAATATACCAGATATATATGTATATACACTTAAATTCAAATGATTTTAAAATGTTTGTTGGATTCTTGAGGACCTTAAGACACCCGGTGATCTAATCAAAGCCCCCTGGACGGGAAATCCCAGTAGTGATTTGACGCTTCATGGTACCCTTCCTCCTGGCCTTCTGAGGCTGTTCCCACTTCTTCCTTTAGCCGTCTGCAGTGCCCGTACATGCCCTGGTAGCAGTGTTGACACAGCTTTTACCCCGTGGGATGTCATAAGAGTTAACTACCATCTGGTGAATGGCCTCAGTTGTTCATCTTCTTGGTTAATAGGACTATTCACTGCCTGAGAAGAAATAATCCAAGCCTCCAAAACTCCTGAGAACCCAGGAACAGCATTTCCGTGACTGTTTCAAGGATTCTTTGCAGCTTTTTAGTGCAGCAGGCTGTGAATAGTTTCTTGAATTATTGAAAATCCCAGGACATCTGGGTTAATTCGCTGAGTAAACTGGAGTGAGTCCTTTACTCCCCAAGTTCAGGGCTCCTCTCCCCCTGGGTGGATGCCACTCCCTTGAGCTTGGCTCTGGGCAATTCAGAAGCCGAAGGAGGCATTATCAGCTCAGACAAGACTAATCTCACTACCAGGTACCCAGCGGCAAAGAAAATACCTTTTGACCCCTTATTCACTTTAAAATCAATCAGCCTACAAGTGAGAAAGAAAAGAAACAATTTTTGATGATACTAAAATAAATCCATATTCCCTAAACCTCGTGTAAGTCAGAAGTGAATAGCGGATGGTCATTCATCTACCAGAGGGAAGAAACACCCGGCGCAGGTAAAGGGAGAGGTCGGTACCGGAGGGGAAGGAAGACTGTGCCCGGCAGCTCTTCTGAAAGGCTCAGGAATGGATGAACCAGGTACCGAGAAAGGCCTGGGTGATTCTGGCAACTGAACACAGGGAAATTACATATGAAGCAGTGAGACCTCAGGTCTCCACTCAAAAACCGGCCCAGAGAAACGACCTATAGATACCACTGCTGGGGGAAATGAATAAAAAATAACAACTCAACACCCCGCTGCCCTACGGTAAAGCTCCCCACCAGGTCAATAAGACCCGCTATGCACAGAGAGCTTTCAGTGAGCCTCTGAGAGCTCATGCCCAGACATGAACGGGAGACCTCGGATCACCAGCGAGTCAGGGGACACCCCTACGTCGATGAGACCAACCCGCCACCTCTATCCCCACTGCACCCCCACGCTGAGCTTAAAAAAGAGAAAGAGAGAGAGAGAGAGAGGAAGCAAATGCGGACAATGCAGGGAAGATATCCTCAGATGTATGAGGTGTCGCATCCACAGCCAAGGAATTGGATTCTATTTTTTTTAATTGTGAGAACAAATATGGAGCTCTGGGAAATTAAAAATATGAAAGCAGAATTAAAGATATCAATAGGAGAATTGGAAAATAAGTATAGGGAATCTCTAAGAAAGTAGAACAGAAAAACAAAGTGATAGACAGCAGGAGAAAAAAGGTTTTGTTTTGTTTTGTTTTATTTTATTTAGAGTATCAATCCTGGATGTGAACATCGACTCTTAGGGGAGTGTTCCAGAAATACTGAACTGAAAAAGCAGTTTGGAGGAAGAGATCTGAAGAATGCCAAGCAAGTGAAAATATGAGACAATTCGTTCCGGGGGGCTGGAGAGGAGTGGGACAGGAAAAGTCCTAGTGCACTACCTGGTCTGTTGAAGAGAAATGTTTGAATATACTAATGAAAACATCATGTGAATTTAACTAAAACTTGCAATCATACCATATTGGAAAAAAGAGACAGAGGAAGGAAGAGGGCAAAAACTGTTATCTGCTATTACAAAAATTTAATAGAAAATGCTTAAATTTGATTAATTAAGAGAAAGCAATAAATATATAGAAATATGGAGGTAAATACCAGAGGAACAAAAGCTAAAAGTTTAAATAAAGTGGCTGCTTTTGAGGAGTGGGATTTGGCTGTGAGAGGGTTATGGGAATTGTGTGTGGGGTTTTTTTTTAAAGCCTTTTAGTACTTTAGAAAATCTTAAAACCAGGATTGTGATTACTCTGAAAAATTAAAAATATGACTAAAACATCTACAGAAACTTAGATCACAAAAATGATTGTCCTTAGATAAATGGCTGCTGTTCACTGAAAGCAGAGGGATAGTATGGTGATATAGGGGATTTCCTGGATGACAGAGTGAAATTTAAGGTAATTCCTGTCAGAATCTAGATTTGGCTACATTTGAGGTTAGTATAAGTGCTTCTGTCCACTTACATGTCTTCAGACTTTTCAAGTTCTACTTCTGAAACATAGTAGAAAAGCTTTTAAACGCTGACATCACTGCTCAGGACAGTGCTTTTCAAAGTGTTTTCCTCAGACCCTTGGTGGTTCCTCATGGTCCATGAAAGATCCTCAGTCTGTTTGGCAATTAAAACATTTTTTACAGCTTACAACTGTTTGCATATATTGCCTAAATTGAAATGTAAGATTAATTATAATTTCTGCTAAAATCTCATTGTGTTCCAATACTTTCTAACTTTTTAGAGGTTGTCCATGTGCCGTTTGGACTGTACTGATCAGAAACCCTTGTTTAACATTCAACTAAACTGAAATATTTTCTCTTTGCTCCTGGTGTGTTCTTTGCTCATGGTGTTCTCAAGTCAATTGAGTATCATCATTTAAATTTGTTAAATTTGCATTTTTCATTGTTATCATCCTAATTCAAAGAAAATATATCCATAGCTTAAAATTAGTTCATTAAAGATTACAAGGAATGACAAAAATGATAATGTAAATACTGTAATTGAGAATATAAAGTATGTATAAGGAGAAGTCCAGTGTGAATATAGAATGTAAATCTGCATAAGCAAGGAAATCTAAATGTGTAATGACTTTGCACATTACAGCCAATCAATGAATATAAGATAAATGAACTTTATTGAAATATTGATCCACTGCCACCGGTCCCAGTGCATTATCTGTTACCACACTTGTCTACAGGGGCGTATAGCCCTGGAGGATGTCATGCATGGTGACTGTTCTTGTAAAATCAATCACAGTTTTACAGAATTATGCAAAATAATGCTATTCGATACACAATTGCTTAAATTTTTTTCTGAAGGCAGATAAATGACCAAACTTCAGACTGATATTTATTCATAGTTATACACCTGCTACCCTTTATTGCTGTGAAGGCTTTAAAACCAAAAGAGGTCAATGTCATATGTTATATTGGAGAGAAAGCAGAATAATTTTGAAGAAAAACGTGTCCAAACAACGTCTTACCGGATATCGATAACTTATATACCACCATAGAAATTAAAACAATGTGATACTGCCTCAGAATGAGAAAAATAAGCTAGTGCAACAGAATAGAGGCCAGAAGTTGACCCAAGCATACATAGGAACTTGATATATGATGGATTTGATCATTGAAATCAGTGGGAAAAGAATGAAGTATTTAATAAAGTGTGCTTCAACTGTTGCTTATTCATATGCAAAAAATTAACATTGTATCCTTACCTCACTCTGCATGAAAATAAATTCCAGATGGTTTAAAGACACAAATGTCAAAAGAAAAATCTTTTTAAATGTCAGAAGAAAATATAGATTGATTGATTGATGACCTTAAATTAAGTAAGAATTTCTTAAACAATATACTAAAAGCACAAGAAGTAAACTACAGGAAGAAAAAGGTTGATACAACTGAAATATTTAATTTTGCTATGAAATTTTAGGACATATTTATGTACAAAAATATAACAAAATGAATCATTGTTAACTTGGGAGAGGCAAGAAGTGAAATAGATTCAGAGAAGATACCCAGGAGATTTCAGTTCTACAACATTTTCTCTTTCAAAAATATGTATAACTTAAGCATATATGACAAAATGCTATGGTCTGACAAAGTTGACTTAGTGGTGTGGGTTATATTGTTTTCTGTAATTTCTCTATTTTATGCTTAAAATAGTTTATAGTAAAAAAAAAATTAAAGAATGTTTAAAAGACATGGAAGATAGAATGTGAGGTCCATCATATATAAAATAGGAGTAGCAGAAGGAAATGTTAGAGCGAATGAAAGAGTGGTATATTTAAAGAGATAACAGCTGAATATTTTCTAAAACTGGTGAAAGACATGAATCAGGATTTAAACACACACACACACTCTTCTGAATTCTCATGAATACACACTTTTCTTAAAGAGCAGTTGAGCTTGAGCTGAGATCTTTTTGGCTACAATTTGTACCAAAAGAATAAAAGTGTCTGGGCTGAGATGGAACAATTTATTATGAAATTTGAATACCAACAATTAAATAGTCTTATCTGCCTGCCAATGAACAAACAAAAATTAAGCCACTGGTAAAATTCCTTTTTCAAGGGACCCTGTTAGATGTCATATAATATAAATGGCATACAATGTGGGAGAGCAATCATCTTCTTCTGTGTGCTGGTAGATAATTTACTTCATTGTTAATCACTGATGGTCAAGGCACGATTCAGATTTTGGCCTCTATGTGACACATATAAGGTAGAAGTACTTGATGATTTATTGTCTGTTTTGCTTATCACTGAAAACCCAGACTACACGAGAATAAACTTTTCATTTTATTCATTGGTTTTCTTCTTGAGCCATGATATAGGCCAGGGGTTACCAAACTGTGGCCTACAGGCCAGATCTGACCCACTACCTGTTAGCTCATAATAGCTTTTATATTTTTAAATGATAAAAAAAAAATTTGTAAAGAGTAAATTTCCTGATATGTGAAAATTATATGAAATTAAAATTTCAGAGTTCATAAAGTTTTTTTTAACAAAGGCACATTCATTTATATATTGTTTTTTGCTACTTTGATGCTGCAAAGGCAGAGTAGTTGCAACAGACACTGTAGGGCTTGCAAAGCCTAAAATATTAACTCTCTTGCCATTTACAGAAAAGGTTTGCTGACCCTCTGACAAGGATGATAAATGTGTGTCTCAAAACGCTCCAGCTGATATGCAGGGAGGAAGGACGTAAACTACAAATAATTTATCTATTAATGCCAATTTACACCCTGCTTTATTCACAAAGAACAGTTATGTAGAAAATATGACACTCAATCATGATTCAGCACTAAATAAAATTGTGAAAATTATTCATATAATTAAATTGTGGTGATGACTATAACTCCTTTCTTCATGTTATGTGAAGAAATAATGAGTAAGTAAACGACTTTCCTTTTACATACCACAGTAAACTGGCTTTTGAAGGGAAAGTTGTCCACATGCATTTTTGAAAGGAGAGATGAAATTAAAACACTTCATCATGATATTGAAAATGCCAATGAAGACAGTATTTTTACTTTCATATTGTGTTACTCTAGTGAATAACCAGAATCTAACAGTTCAAGACCAAAATCCCAAGAGTTTTAATGTTAAAAATAAGATATAAATTTTCCTAAGAAGATAAAATTTGGGTTCAAATTATTACGTTGCTGAGTTAGACTCTTTGCAAGCACTTGAATTTTTTTTCATTCTTCAGAGAATAAAAACAATGATATATTATTGTGCAAACTTAGTCTCCACCTAAATTTTAAAACAGAACAAAGAAATGTTCCAGAGCTAAAAGAAACCTACAAGACCAGCTGTACATGTCAAAGCAATTAACCTTATAGGTTTTTCTTGTTGCTATTGTTTGCAGTGTGATAATTCATCTATGCGGTGTTCAACAAGGTGATGAAAGTCATTTTCAGTGAGCAAGCTTTAACTTCGAGGTTCATGTTCAATACAAACATGGAAAACTGTTATCAAACACTTGCTTTCATTCTCAATGATACATGAATGTGATTTTCTAATTCAATTGAAACAGAAATCAAGATAAGGAAACCCCCTGGATATGGAACCTCCCTGTGCTACTTTCATGAAGACTGCACACACTGCCATTCCTCTCCATGGTTTGAAAGAAAGATTATTAATATTTAAGTATTGTTCCCCTTTTTATTTTTTTTATTTTTTATTTATTTTTTTATTTTTTTGTGAGGAAGATCAGCCCTGAGCTAACATCCATGCTAATCCTTCTCTTTTTTTGCTGAGGAAAACCGGCTCTGAGCTAACGTCTATTGCCAATCCCCCTCCTTTTTTTTCCCCAAAGCCTCAGTAGATTGCTGTATGTCATAGTTGCACATCCTTCTAGTTGCTGTATGTGGGACGCGGCCTCAGCATGGCCAGGGAAGCAGTGTGTTGGTGCACGCCCTGGATCCGAACCCGGCCCGCCAGTAGCAGAGCGCGCGCACTTAACCGCTAAGCCACGGGGCCGGCCCCATGTTCCCCTTTTTAAAATTGTGATGAATTCTTGTTTTTTGATCTGCCTAAAAATTGGTGGCTAAACTTTGCATGTAAAGTGGCCCATAGTCACTGGAAGTGTGCATAAAATGTTAAAAAATGGAATAAGTATCTTTTTTTAAAGAAGTACATGGTGAAAATGTGATGAAGAAAATAGGAAATCAAGTGGAAATTGAAAGACAAGACTGCTAATAGACATATTTTGGGGCCCAGAAAACTGTACAAGCAAAGGCACAGAAGGGTGAAAAGTGAGGTATGTCGGGGGTGGTGATGGACCAGTTCCTGAGAGGGAAAAATTAGCATATGGAAGATGGAAAATGACTCAAAGGTAATCCAAGGGCAATTGTTTCCTACAGTGATGACATTTAAAATTCCATTCATTTTCAAAGCTTTTGAGGTTTTTTCTATTCCAAAGCTCTTCCAAAGGTAGAAGCATATATGATCTTAAAGAATTTCCAGATGAGATTGCGTGTCTGGCACAATGGATTAAAGGAAAAGGAGAAGGAGATGCCATAAATATGGACAAGCATTGGAAAGTAACAAGTTCTGCTAGGCACATCGATTAGAAAAACGGAAAAATGATTTCCAACCTAGAATTTTAAAGCCTTCCCTATTGTCAATTAAGTTGGAAGTTTAAAAGAAGTCATTTTTAGAAATAGACTCTCAAAGACTTAATTCCTATTCGTCCTTTCTCAGAATGCTACTGGAGAACATGTTCCACCAAAATGAGGGAATAAACCAAGGTGGAACATTTGGGATCCAGGAACGGAGGAATCCAACGCAGGAGGGAAGCCAGCAGAATCCCTAAGTGAGGTGAAGGAAGATCCCAAGGCCATGGCTGTGCAGCAGGCTAGAGGCACACCCATCCCATGTGGGAAATGTCAGAAGACTTTGCAAGAGACTTCTTAAAGAAGATGAAATGGGTAGAGTACCTGATATGTTTGAACATATTAATTGAAAATTTATACAATTCAGAGAGAGTTTGAAACTGAACTGAGTACATAGTAAACTATGTAAATAAAAAACAAGACACAAATTCCATGGGATGCAAAATGTGCAGGCAGGACACTGACTACATGGTTCAGCAGCAGACAGTGTTCACATGGTCATCATCATGAACACTGTTCCTATTAAAGTTGTATCTACACAGCAAAGATCGGGCATGGGAACTCTGTGTGGGGTGCAGATGAAGGTAAAATTGAACTAAATCCTCACCTTTCATAACAGAAAGTTAATAGTTAATGCCTAAAACTGTAAGATTGAAAAGTAGCAATGCACATTTTATTTAGGTTTATGTTGGTTACAACTAAAAGATCAGGCAAGAGAGTCAAAAAGGGAGGTAACCAACACTAGGGGTGAGGTGGGTAAGACACGGGACTGCTCTGTTTATAAAAGCTTTGTGAAGGTAACTCTGTATATTGTGTGTATTTTTAATTTCAATAAAAATTAAAAAGTATATTTCAAACAGTTAAAATGCAGAATACAAAATTATATCTATGATGATATGAACAAGAATTAAAAGGTATAGACTAATAAACACATTGATTTAGAGAAAGAAATTCCTTCCTTGAGCCTTAAAGTAATATGTTTATTTAGATAATAAAATTTTGGGTTTGCATACTTCTCAGTTTTCATCTCATGTTCTCAACTCAACCTATTTCAAAGGTCCAGAGGTGAGAAAAGTCCTGCATTTTTATTCTGTTTTAAGTTAGTTAGAACAATGATCTTCCAACTGGCTTACAGGCAGACTTTCTAAGGGGTGTGTGCACATGATCTCGAAATCCTCTTGTTTCATATGTAGAATTTCTTAAAATTGGTCTGCCTGAAGCCATCCCTGGGATTGAAGATTATGCTGGTTTTCCCTGCCCACTCCCTCCTTACAATCACCCTTGTCCCAGTTTATGAAGGAAATGCATATTCCTCACCCAGCCCTTGTCTTACTACCATGAGCAGTGCCCTGATTTGAAAAACCTCTGGAGCATCAAGCCATGAGACGATTCAAAATATTGCTTAATCAAGTGAATGACTCTAATGAAAGGGTAACAATTATTGTACAAATCAAGTAGTTTTCAATTATTTCTTACCACAAAATAGGAGGATCAAACCAGTTGCCAACTAAGAGATCACTGAAACACTTCTGATGATAATCACTCTGTGACTTCTGGCATATAACACGGGGGGAGTTCAAGGAATTTTTTGATATTGCCTGAACAAAACTCCTTCCATTTCCATTTACTTATTTATGTGATCAAGTTTATCAGAGTAATAGAAACAAAATTGATGCTGAATCCTTTCTCATCCCAAAATAAGTACATCCTCATCCATCTCATTAATATCTACATTTCAAATACAATTTTACTTTTTTAGGTTTAATAATTATTTATCAATGTTTATAATACATTTATGCTATTGTGATAACTACATATTAGTAATAACCGTAATACTTATGGTTGTTTTAAATTTTCAATTTATATACGTATTTTTGTTGCAGAGAAGTATGAGAGAGTTATCCAAAAACCCTACAAGTATATGTGTTGTGATGGAAGTGGAATTTATATACAAGTTAAAAAGAAAGTAGAAAAATACAAATTTTCCAATTGCTAAATAAAGCTGTTCCATATAATTTTTTTAGGGGTTAAAAAATGGATTGTGTAATGAAATACAAGAATGAGGCTAGGTCAGTCAGGGGTAGAGGGACACCACCCATGGAAATCGCAAGTCTCTCCCCTGCACCCTACCACATAATTTTTAAATGGATGATGATGGGTTTCAAACTGCCATGGTATTTATATTTCTTTGGCTATATGGAAAAAAAGTTCATATAAATTTTATTTTAAAATATCAATATTTAAAAATATACCAGGAAAGATATCCTTTGTTATTATAAAAATTATGTCCGTATCTTGAAAATTTATAGATATCAATTTAAACTGTTTAAAAGGATTCATAGCTTTTGAAATTATTTTTGGAAGTCTGAGAGCAAAAATTTCGCAGAACACCTGTCAAAAGTAAACATCTTTTCTGTGGTTCAGTACAATGGGTAGGTTCATATTGCCCTCTGGTGGTTACAGTGATAGGAACACATGAAGTACAAATTGGGACGTGGTATTTTGGAAACAGAAATTCCACTGCTTTTTGTTGCATTGAATAAATAGCAACTTGTTGTAGAGATGACTTTCTCTCACATATTCTCACAAGTTTTATGAATTGTGGATATAGTAAAAGGATTTTGAAAATTAGGATTTGACAACTTAATGGATCAAAAAATCAGCTTATACACCTTTAATAATTGTGATTTGGCATTGACTAAACAAGAAGATTTTTGCTTTCCAGAGACATCCAGACAGTACTCAGGAGTCCAGAGACATGACGCAGACACTCCATCAGCTGAATGCAAAACCAGCCCGTAGGTTCGGGTTGTTCTCAGTGCAGTTGTGGAGGCTTACTTTGGTCTGTCTCCCCAGAGCACCCTCTTTCCTTGCCCACCCCTCCCCCCAGGGACTCCAGGCCCTGATGCTGTCAGCAATTAGGATGTACATTATGGAGAAAGCATGGCATAGTGGAAAGAGCAGGGTATAAGGAAATTTCAAAGAACTATATCTGAACTTTATCCCCACCCATCGCTAGCTGTGATCTTGGGAGAATTAATTTCTCTTGGTCAGCTTCCAAGACAGTAAAATGGTTAAAACACTGGCCTCACAGGTATCATGTAAAATTGTAAAAACACATAGGTAAGGTGCTCAATAATAGCAACCAACTGTAATTACTGGTATTTTATAAATTTTAAAGATAAGCAGGTCTGTCTATGTGGGGACTACGGAACACAGTTATAGGGAATCACTTGTTGGGTCTGTTGGTCATTTTTATTTATTCAGTCACAGCAATGCCATCACATATGTCTTCCTAAGTGTTTTCTTCCCCATTCTCTGAGAGAAATATTTTCCTCTTTTTCATCTTTATTAAACGTCCTCTCCTCCCTTTCTCAGGTGATTGGGCTTGGTTTACAGTGAGAAAATAGATGCAGCCTCCAAAATTACCAGCCTCTGAGCAATCATACCCATATGCCGCCCTCACTGCTTTTACTATGGAGAGAAATTACCAAGGACCAACTCTTCCCCATGTGCTCTGAACTCAACCCTTCTCACCTTTATAAAGGTTTGATCCTTGCAATTATACCCTCTCCTCTGCCATCATGTTTTTTCTCTATACTGGATCATTACCATCAATGAAAAATATCCTCAAGTATCTGCTTCTCTTTCAAAAAAGCTTCTCCACTACCTAAAAAGAATCCTCTTTGTACTCCACATGACCCTGTAGATAACGACCTACTTTTCTGCTCTCCACCATTCAACTTGAAAAGTTGCCTAATAGTCACAGCTTCTATTTCCTCACCTCACATACTTTCTTCAATCTACTCCATCTGGAATAACATCCTTCCACTTGGCTGAGACTTCTCTTGTCAAGGTCAGATATTTAATTCTCTGACACCGAATCCAATAAAATCTTCCCTGTTCTTATCTTACATGACTCCTTAACAGCTTTTGACAGTTGACCACTTAAATTAGAAACAATATGGTGTGTGAAAATGGTATCTTAGGGATGACTTGGTGATCAAGAATATAAACTTACTCAAAGTAACGTAAATAGAAAAGGATTCATTTGGAAAAAATCTAATATTATCTCACAAAATCCAAGGGCAAGAAATACAGCCAAGCCCCATAAGGTAATTCACTGGGCTGCTCTGGGTGTGCATGCTCTCCTGTTCCCGCTTCTCTCTGCATGTCTGCTTCATTTTTATGCTCCTTTGAAGACTACCGATGTATAACTTTCTATGTCAAAGGATCAACAAAGACCCACAAGAGTCCTTAAGTCCATCATAATAAATTCCCATGAGAGAAATCTGATTACTCCAGCTTTAAAGTGTGCGTCTTTTTCCAATTAGCTACGGCCAAGGAGTGGCAGGGTCACTGTGATGGTTAATTTTGTGCGTCAACTTGCCTAGGCTATGGCGCCCAGTTTTTTGGTCAAACACCAGTCTAGATGTTGCTGTGAAGGTAACTGTGGCCCACCCTAACTGGCAACATAAAGGAAAAGGAATTCTGGGGAATATAATGTAGCCGTGGCAAGCTGACACATTAGAAAGTCACCCAAACTTGCCAGCCTCTTATGAAAGAAAGAGTCTATATTAGCACGGTGTTACTTTTTCGTAATCTATTAGGACGGCCTTTGGAAAGAACACTTAAATATTTATATGCATCCTTACCAGAGCTTTTTAGTAGCATGTTTTGCAAAATGCCTTGCACCTTCTCAGGCATCCTACCATTCCCTACTATTTCCATTAGACGTTATAAATAAGAGAGCATATATCACCACTGAACTGTACCCTGAACTTGGCGAATATGCAGATAGTGAGAATGTACATTCTGAAAGCAGTTGCTTTTAACACACATATATTTCTTGCTATAATGGAAAGAGACTGCTACCAAACTGCCATCCTCTAGTCTCAATTTTGACCAAATTTATCAAAAGTACTATTGTCCTCACCTAGAAGATTTAACCACATAATGAGGGTCATGCGGGAACAAAGTAATGTGAAAAAGATTTGTTTAACATCTGAAAAACCTATGCTGCCAAACATGTTTTCTGTGTTATAATTGAACCAAAGACTCAGCAGCAAATATACCATAGATGTGTTCAGAACTGTATAATAAAGGCAAAGTTAAGAAATCTGTGTTTACTACTGACTTCACCAATAATTAACCTGTATCCACTTGGGCAGGTCAGTTTACCTCTTTGTGGTAAATAAGAAAATTTACTAAGTGAAACAAATAAAACAAATTCTAAGATTGATTTCTCACTCTGATTCTATATAAGTAAAAACCTCTAAATGTATCCATATATTTAGTTCCAGAATACTTTAGGAGTATAGAATAAAACAATTTAAAATATAAAAATACTTCCACTAATTGCTCTGACATTGGCATAAATATACTGTAAACATATTATTATAACAGAGGCATTAACTATTTTATAATGATTTGCATAGACCAAAAGATATAAATCCAACCAGAAAAATTTTCCATCAAATGTACCATACATTTTTCCTTATACATTTTTAATTTGTACAAATTAATTAGAAACCTTAAGGCCCAAATAGACAGTGCACAAAGAGAAAATGTATTTGTCTAAAGATACATGAATGTCCACATCAGCTTTGAGAATAGCAGAAGGTAGACTTGCCCTACTACATAGTAACACTCTTGTGATATAAGAATATAGTGGTCAGACAAGTGAATGAAACAAAATAGAAAGCACAAAATTAGACTCAAGTAAACATAGGAAATGATATGTCAAAGGTTACACCATGAATCAATGGGAATAGAAAGGAGTGTTATAAGACTGTGTTCGAGGAACTGGTTCACAATATGGAGAAAAATAAACCTATACTCTCATCTAAAACCATGAACAAAGTAGCTTTCAAATTAATTAAAAACTTAAATGTGCGCCGGCCCCGTGGCTTAGCGGTTAAGTGCGCGTGCTCCACTGCTGGCGGCCCGGGTTCGGATCCCGGGCGCGCACCGATGCACCGCTTGTCTGGCCATGCTGAGGCTGTGTCCCACATACAGCAACTAGAGGAATGTGCAACTATGACATACAACTATCTACTGGGGCTTTGGGGAAAAAAACGGAGGATTGGCAATAGATGTTAGCTCAGAGCCAGTCTTCCTCAACAAAAAGAGGAGGATTAGCACGGATGTTAGCTCAGGGCTGATCTTCCTCACAAAAAAAAAAAACAAAACAACTTAAATGTAAAATTTAAAACTATAAAAAGTGAATAAAAGATAATACAGGAAAGTATTTTGTGACCAATATGCAGATAGAGGACTTACTTAAAATCCAAAAGTACAAACCATAAGGCAAGGAAAAGATAATGGATTTGATTAAGAATTTTTGTTGTTCTCAGGGCCGGCCCAGTGGTGTAGTGATTAAGTTCGCATGCTCTGCTTCTGCTGCCCAGGGTTCATGGGTTTGGATCCTGGGCGCAGACCTATGCACCACTAATCCAGCCATGCTGCAGTGGTGTCCCATATATAAAGTAAAGGAAGACTGGAACAAATGTTAGCTCAGCAACAATCTTCCTCAAGCAAAAAGAAGAGGATTGGCAACAGATGTTAGCTCAGGGCCGATCTTCCCTCACCAAAAAAAAAAAACTTTTTTTCTTCAAGAAAAGATAGCATGAAAAAGTTAATGAGAGATAATAAGTTGGGAGGAGATATTTTAAACCAACCAGGGACTAATTTTCTGGCATTCCAAAGGAACAATTAAGAATCAACAAGAAAAAAGGAAAAGCAATAGAAAAATGAGCAAACAATATGAACGGGCAATTTGCAGAAGAAACTCAAATGAATATGAGATGTAAAAAGAAATGAAATGCTCAAACTCATTGCTAGTCCAGAGAAATGCAAGTAAAAACAAAAATGAGAATTTAAAAAATAACATATGAGAAGATGCTCAACATCATATGTCATTAAGGAACTGCAAATTAAAATAACTATGAGATACCACTACACAACTATTAGAGTGGCCAAAATCCAAAAAAATGACACCACCAAATGCTGGAGAGGATACAGAGAAACAGAAACTCTCATTGCTGGTGGGAATACAAAATGGTACACCCACTTTGGAAGACAGTTTGGCAGTTTCTTACACAACTCAACATATTCTTACCATATGATCTTTTTGGTATTTAACCAAATGAGTTGAAAATGCTTATCCACACAAAAACCTGCACATGAATATTTATATGAATGCTTCATTCATAATTGCCCAAACTTGAAAGCAATCAAGATATTCTTCAGTACATCAAGGGATAAGTAAACTGTTACATCTAGACAATGGATTATTCTTCAGTGCTAAAAAGAAATCAACTATCGAGCCATGAAAAGATACAAAGGACACTTAAATGCAGATTACAGAGTGAAAGAAGCCAGTCTGATATATACTGTATGATTCCAACTGTATCACACTCTGGAAACAGCAAAACTATAGAGACAGCAAAAGGATTAATGGTTGCCAGGGGTTGTGGGGGAGATGAACAGACAGAACATAGAGAATTTTTAGGGAAGTGAAACTATTCTGTATGATATTATAATGGTGGATACATGTATTATACATTTGTCAAAACCTATAGAATGTATACCACCAAGATTGAACCCTAATGTAAACTATGGACTTTGGGTGATAATGCTATGTCAATGTAGGTTCATTGATTATCATAAATTTATCACTCTGGTGAGGGATTTTGGTAGTGTGCGAGGCTGTGCATATGTGGGGGTAGGGAGTATATGGGAAATCTCTGTACCTTCCACTCAATTTTGCTGTGAAACTAAAACAGTTCTAAAAAGTAAAATCTATTAAAAAAGAAAAAAAGACAAGAAATAAAAAAATCAATAAAACCAAAAGCTGATTTTTAAAAGATCAATAAAAATGGTAAACCTCTAGCTAGACTGAACAAGAAAAACAGAAGACAATGATTAACAGGAACAAAAGAAAAGGGAAACATTACTATAGATCCTACAGACATTTACAAGATAAATAAGAATATGAAACTATATGCCAAAAAATTTGGCAACTTAGAGAAAATGTACAAATTCCTTGAAAGACACAAATTATCAAAACTGACTGAAGAAACAGAAAATCTAAATGGTCTTATATCTACTAAAACCAGTCCAGACAGCTTCACTGGTAAATTCTATCAAACATTTAAGGAAGAAATAATGTGCCTACTTAAACTGTTTCAGAAAATACAGGAAAAGAATATACTTCCAACTCATTTCATATCAGCACTATCCTGATACTCAAATTAGAAAACAAAGTTACAAAATAATACAACAGAACTACAGACCAATATCATCATCAACATAGATGCAAAATCCTAAACAAAATATTAACAAATTGAATCCAACAGTATATGGAGAGGGGAATACACCTTGATAAAATAAGGTTATTCAAGGAATACCAGGTTAGTTTAACATTTAAAAATCAATGTAATTCATATTAATAATAAGAACATATCACCCCAACTTCGTTATGATAAAATGTCTCCACAAACCAAGAATTGAAGGTAATTTACTAAGCCTGATAAAAGGCATCTATAAAAAACTTACAGCCAAGATCATACTTAATAGAGAAAGATGAATGCTTTTACCCTGAGATAAGGAGTAAGCCAAGGATGTCTACTCTCACCCTCTGCCCCATATCAACACTGTACTGGTGGTCCTACCTAAGGCAGTAAGGCAAGAAAAAAAATAAAAGTATACAAATTGGAGAGAAGGAATTAAAGCTGCTTTTATTTGCAAACATGATCATGTACATATAAAAACTTAAGGAAGTTAACCACCCCCTCCAAATCTACTAGAATAATTGAGCTTAGCATGTTTGCAGAATGCAAGGCCAACACACAAAAGTCAATAGCGTAACTATACACTAGGATCAAAAAATGGGTAATTGAAATAAACTTACAATAGCATCCAAAAACATTAAATATGTAAGGATAACTTTAACAAAATAAACTTAAGTCCAATTTACTGACAACCAAAAAACATTGCTGAGAGAAATTAAATACACAAATAATTGGAGAGATAAACCATGTTCATGGATGAGAACATTCAATATTTTTAAGATGCCAAGTCTCTCCAAATTTATCTATAGATTCAACTCAATTTCAATATAAATCCTAACAAGATTTTTTTTGGTAGAAATTTACAAGCTGACTCTAAATGTACAAAGGAATACAAAAGACCTATTGTAGCCAAAACAATTTGGAAAATGTACCAAGTTGGAGCACTCTTACTACCTGATTTCAGAATTACCATAAAGCAATAGTAATTAAGACCATTTTATTTTGGCATAGGGATGGATAGATATATAGTCAACAGAACAGAATAGAATGTCCAGAAAGAGACACACGTGTGGTCGATTTTTTATAAAGGGGTCAAATAATTCAACAAGGAAAAGTTACTCTTTTTAATAAATGATGGTGGAGAAACTGGATATCCATATGGAAGAAAAAATTATACCTCAATAAAGTTGACTGAAAAACACACCCATTTGAGAGTTTCCTTTCTTCTTAGAATGTAGATTGCTGTAAGAGAACATTCCTCCTATCTTAACAAGAAAAAAGATGGTTAATCTAATCTAATCTATCCAACTCACATCATACAGAAAAATTAACTTGAAATGGAACAATAACCTAAACATAAGAGCTAAAACTATTAACTCTTCTAGAAAAAAACACAAGAAAATCTCTGTGACCTTAGGGTAGACTAAGGTTTCTTAGCTGGGATACAAAATATATGAAATATTAGGGGCCAGCCCAGTGGCATAGCAGTTGGGTTCAAGCACTCTGCTTCGGTGGCCCGGGGTTCACAGGTTTGGATCCCAGGCACGGACCCCCACACCACTCATTAAGCCACGCTGTGGTGGCGTCCTACTTACAAAATGGAGGAAGATGGGCACAGAGGTTAGCTCAGGGCCAATCTTCCTCACCAAAAAAATATATATATATGTGTATATATATATTATATATATGAAATATTAAAGGAAAAAATTAGAAAATGAAAAATTTTTTTCATCAAAATTTGAAACTTCCACTCTTTGAAAATTACTCCTAAGAAAAAAAAGGCAGGCCATAGATTTGGAGAAAATATTTATATTACACATATCTGATAAAGGACTGGTATTCAGAATATATTAAAAATGCTTACAGAGGATGTTGATAACGGGGGAGGCTATGCATATGTGGCGGCAGGGGTACATGAGAAATCTCTATAGTTTCTGCTCCATTTTGTTGTGAACCTAAAACTGCTCTAAAAACATCTATTAAAAAATACAACAGAAAAAAATGCTTACAACCCAGTAACAAGAAAACAAACAACCCAATTACAAAATGGGCAAAAGATTTGACAGGTACTTTACATAAGACATACAAATAGCCAAAAAGCACAGGAAAAGAGATGAACATTGTTAGTCATCAATAAAATGTAAATTAAAATAATATGACTGCATCACATGACTATTATAATAGCTTAACAAATTTTGATGATAGCTAGTGCTGGCAAAAATGCAAAACAACTGGAACTTTCATATATTCAAAATGGTACAGCTATTTTGCACAACAGTTTGGCAGTTTCCTTAAAAGTTCCATAAGTACTTATCATATGACTCAGCAATTCTTTTCCAACGTATTTAACCAAAAAATGAAAACATTTGCACAAAACAACTTACAAAGGAATGTTCACAGAAGTTTTATTCATATTAGCTAAAAACTGGAAACCCATTCATTAGGTGAGCAGTAATACAATGGAATATTACACAGCAATAAAAAGGAATGAACTACGTATAAATGCAACACGGACCAATTTCAAAAACACTATGTTGAGCAAAAGAAATCGGATAAAAGAGTGCATATCTTATGATTTCATTAATTTACAGATTAAACTCTAGTTAGATAAAACTAATATGTAGTAATTTAAAGCACATCAGTAAGTGGTTTCCTGGGCCACAGTTTAAGTACAAGGATTGACTGGGAAGGGGCACAATGTAAAGTTCTAGGGTTTTAGAAATCTTTTACATCATGGTTATGTTAGTGTATACATTTCTCAAATCATCAAACTGTACAATTACAGTACATGCAATTTATTGTATGTATATTATACCTCAATAAAACTGACTAAAAAAAACACCCATTTGAGTGTTTCCTTTCTTCTTAGGATGGAGATAGCTGTAAGAGAACATTCCTCCTATCCTAACAAGAAAAAATACGGTTAATCTAAAAAATCAGTTTTTCTTGAACCCATTAGAGAGCAGAGATCACCAGGCAACCAAGTGAGCTGATATACATGAACTGTAAACTATATTTGACATAGTTATGACAGCAAGAGAGAGCACATAAAGCAGGCAAGAATAAATCAGTTAAATTTTAATGAATTCTTAAAGGCTGAGTGTGGGCTAGGGCTGCGGTCTGCAAATGCAGCAAAAACACAAGAGCATTGCAGGAAATTTTACATTTTCAAGGGAAACACACTGATAATGTCCATTAGTCCAAAACAACATTAACTACCAGCTTGAGACAGTTCAGTTTCATCGTTAGATCCTACTACATTGCAAAGTTGTTTTTTTGATGGTTTCTTTGATAAAACGCCAGTACTGTGAGAAAAACAATGTGGAACAGGTAGTGAGGGTGGCAGTCTCCAAGCTGATTCCACAATTTAAGAAGTTGTACAACAGGCGCACATATCTCATGAATAAGTACTTATGGTTATTTTAAGAATAAAAAAATTTTTCTTTTAATACTCAGAAAACAAAGATTAGAAGGTCTTCTACAAAACCCCACGGCTAATACCATACTTCATGTGAAAGACTGAATTCTTACCTCTCCCCACCTCAGCAGGAATAAGGTAAAGATGCCCATCCTTACCAACATTATACTAGAGATCCTAGAAAGAACGTTAAGGCAAGAAGGAAAGCCATAAAGATTGTGAAGATACAAATAAAACTTTTTTTTTTCACAGAAGATATGATAATCTATATAGAAAATCTCAAAAGAATCTGGAACAAGCTATTAGAACTAATCAGTGAGTATAGCAAGGTCACAGGATAAAGGTCAAATCCAAAAATCAATGAACACTCAAAAATTGAAATTTAAAAAAATCACTAATAGCAAAAAAAATATGAACTACTAAGGGGTAAATCTAACAATATATGTGCAAGATTTGTACACTGAAAAACCACAATACACTAATGAAAGAAATTAAAGACCTAAATAACGGACATATATACTGTGTTCATAAGACAGAAGTCTCAATATTGTTAAATTGTTAATATTCTCCAAATTGATTATAGATTCAATATAATCTCAATCAAAATTCCAGCAAGCCTTTTGGTAGAAATAGACAAGTTGATTCTAAAATGTATGTGGAAAAGCAAAGGAATTTAGAAGTCCAAAACAACTTTGAAAAAGAACAAAGTTTAGAACTTATGCTACCTGATTCCATGATTTACTATAAAGTATAGTATTTAAGATAGTGCGATGTTGGCATAAGGACAGAAATACAAATTAATAGGACAGAATAGGGAGCCCAGAAACAGACCCAAACATATATGGACAACTGATTTTCAATAAGGTGAAATAAAAATTCAGTGGAAAAGGATAGTCTTTTCAATAAACGGTGCTGGAAAAATTGGATATTCATGTCCAAAGAACAAACAAAAAACCCACCCACACACACAACTTTGATCCATACCTCACACTATATACAAAAATCAACTTGAAATGAATCATAGACTTAAATGGAATTCCTAAAAGTATAATCCTTCTATAAGAAACCACAGAAGAAAAATCTTTGTGACCTCAAGTTAGGCAAAGATTTCTACATACAAAGAATGAACCATAAGACAAAAAAAAATGGATAAACTGAACTTTATCAAAAATTTTAAAATTCTGCATTTCAAAAAACACTGTTAATGAAAAGACAAGCCATAGACTAGGAGAAAATATTCAGTTTATCTGATAGATGACTTGTATCAACAATTTTGTTTTATAAAATTGGAAAAAATTTGAATAGTTTATCAAAGATAAGGATGGCAAATAAACACATTAAAAGATGTTGAATATCATTGTTATTAAGGAAATGCAAATTAAGAGTTATCACTATGTACCTATCAGAATAGTTAAAATGGAAAAAAGCTACAATATAAAATGCTTACATGGATACAGAGTAACAGAAACTCAGTTATAGCTGGTGGGAATGTAAAACGGTACATCCATTTGGAGAAGTTTGGCAGTTTTCTATAAAGTAAAACATATACCTTACCATACAACCCAGCAATCCCACTCCAAGGTATTTACCAAAGAAAAATTAGAATATGTCTACCTAGAGACTTGTACATGAATGTTTATAGCATCTTATTCATAATAGCCAAAAGGCTGGAAACCCAGGTGGTGAGTAAATAAATTGTAGCACATCCAATACAAAGACTACTATTCAGTAATAAAAAGGAATAAACTATGGATAAATGCAAAACCATGAATGAATCTCAAAGACGTTATGCTAAGTGAAAGGAAGGCTAAAAAGCCTATAGTCTCTATGATTCCATTTATATGATATTATAGAAAAGGTAAAACTACAGGGACATACCAGTGGTTGCCAGGGGCTAGGTATGGGCCAGCAGCATCACTTTTTTGGAGTGACGGAAATATTTTAAATACACTGTTGGTCGTGTAACTGTATATGTCAAAGTTCATCACACTGTATACCTAAAAAGGAGAAATGTACCTTATGTAAACGACCTAAATTTTTTTTTTTTTCTTTTTGCTTCCTTTTTTTTTTGGGAGGAAGATCAGCCCTGAGCTAACATCTGCCAATCCTCCTCTTTTTGCTGAGGAAGACTGGCGCTGGGCTAACATCTGTGCCCATCTTCCTCCACTTTATATGGGACGCCACCACACCATGGCTTGCCAAGCAGTGCGTCGGTGCACGCCCGGGGTTCTGAACCTGCGAACCCCGGGCCGCCGCAGCAGAGCGCCCGCACTTAACTGCTTGCGCCACCGGGCCGGCCCCATGACCTAAATTTTTTTAATAGGAAAAGAATAGCAAGTACCATCAAGAGAGGTGATTTTTTTGCTATTTCACTTTAAAAACAGTGGAAATGCAACATACTTCTCTTGCATTATAGTGTCTTTGTAAGTTTGTTCTTTCCTTTACTTATGACTAGGAAAAGATAGTGAATCATGCTATCTAAAAATATATTTCCTTTCAAAAGATAAAGGAATAAAATAGACAAATCAAAATGTTTTATATTTTCCTATTACATACCACATCTGAGTATCTCTTTGCAAAGTATCATTGTAATATTTCCGAAGTAGCCATAAGTTACAGAAAATAATTTTTCACTTATAGGTAAGCATAACTGTATTGTTCATAACAGTGGAATTAACCTCTGTATTACCCAAGTCAATAAAATACATATTAAAATCTTGTCACTTGGGGTCTTTCTCTACCAATTTTAATTCCTAGAAATGAGACTTAGGTGTTTCTGTATTTCTCAAGTGTCTCAGGTGATTTTTATTAGTCAAGTTTACAAACTGGAAGACAGTAAACAGGCTCTAGTAATAGATACTGATAAGGCATACCAAAGTTTCCAATAATACTAACAGATCAGGTAATAACAGCAAAACAAAAAGTTCGGTAATGCTGGCCAACTATGGAACATAGCTTTTCTGGGAAAGAAACCAAAATAATGAAGAAAAATACAGTTGAGATGTGATGCACTGTTTTAGGTGCTGGGGATACAGCAGAGAACAAAATAAAGTTCCCACCCTAAGGGAACTTACGTTCTAGTGAGGAGGCAGTCAATGACAAATGAAAAAAATAATAAAGTCAAGTAATGGTAACTGCTAGAACAAAAAGCAAGATAAGGAATATAACAGGGGTAGGGTACTAATTTGGAGACCTGAGATGACATTTGAGCTGAGAACTGAATTAAGTGAGGGAACAAGCTTTGTACAAATCAGGCATAAAAGCATTCTTGATAGAGGTAACAGCAATGCCAAGATCCCGAAGTATTTTGCAGTGTTTTCTAAGAAGAGCAAGGGGAGTATCGTGAGAGAGGCAAAAAGAACAGAAATAGCTAGGGAAACAGTGCGATAGGTTAGAGAGCTGTGAATGCTGAGTCCATTCATTTATTAAAAATTATGGAACATTGGGAGTTTTTTCAGTCTTATTGGTGGAGAAGGGTTGAGTCTGGTTTGACATATTTTATGATTAGATATCTAAGTGGAGATGAGTTCAGGGAGTGGTTGAAGATGAAGATATTCAGTGCAGGAATGGAAAGAGAAGCAAAAATAGTAAAGCTGTTGAGACAGAGCACAGAAATCAAAAGTCATATGATAGCAACACCACAGGAATTCCAGAAAGTAAAAAGAATTGGGCATGACACAAGACCTGAGCAAAGAAAATAAATAAAACATACCTAGACTCAGCATAGTGAAACTGCAGAACACCAGAGACAAAGCAAGGCTTTGAAAACTACATAGAGAAAAAAACAAGTAACAAGTGCCAATTCAATTCCACAGCTCATTCTACAGGTTGGAAAGCTAATAGTAGCATACAATGGTGAAATTACAATGCATCTCACATTTCTGCCAGATAAAGTATGTATATCATCAATGCAATCAATAAGCTTAGCTCATTTAATAGAATCATTATGAGCTGCCAGGGAGGAGGTTGAGACTGTTTACACCTCTTCAATTTAATATTTAGATCAAGAGTCAAATGTAGAGTGGGACATGGAATTAAAAGCATCTCATTCATTTGGGAGTTTGAACTACCAATCCTTCAAATCAAGCTTACTTATTTTTAACTGAAGGACAAGGTAGCTAATGAACTTTTAGAACAGAAAATCTGGCACATGAAGCCCCATTGGCAAATTGTATTCTTGGAAAATTCTAAAAAGTATTTTTTTAATCCTACTTTACCAAGTAATCTCATCTTTCATTCTTTAACATAGCAAATATTTCCTATCCCTAGGTCTTTCCTTATAAAGAATCCAAAGCTTTTCTGTAATAAAATCAAACTATTTGGTTCTGAAAAAAAGAAGAAAAAATTAGCATAGAGTGTTCTACAAAAATCACTTACTATAGTAAACTGCCAGGAGAAATATAACTTCAAATGAATTGTTTTCTTCTAAATATCTAAATGACAACGATTGTAACAAAGAAGTTTTGACATTTTGTCCCAAGATATTGCTGTTGTTGCACTACTCCCTAGCTGCCTCCCACTTAAACCTGCTACACCCATCACAAATCTTGCATAAAGTGCTGCAAGAATACCTAATAGTTTTGTATTTTTAAATTGAGTCTTGAATTCAAGTAACCTATGTTTGATAGAGATATCTATACTAATATGCTTAAATATACCAATTTACAAACACTTAAAAATATTTTTTGCATTATTTGCTAAGTAATGAACTACTCAAAATTTTAACAATTAAGCCACATTTACCAGTTCACATTTAAGTTTCAGATGAAGCTGGGAAAGGCTGAAAAAAATCCTATATTTAAACAATAGTTGCTTACAAGCTCCTTTTCACTTAAAAACCATCATAGGGGGCCGGCCCAGTGGCACAAGCGGTTAAGTGCTCGGGCTCTGCTGCAGCGGCCCAGGGTTCGCCAGTTCGGATCCCAGGCACACACCGATGCACTGCTTGGCAACCCATGCTGTGGTGGCGTCCCATACAAAGTGGAGGAAGACGGGCACGGATGTTAGCCCAGGGCCAGTCTTCCTCAGCAAAAAATGAGGAGGATTGGCAGATGTTAGCACCGGGCTGATCTTCTCACACACAAAAAAAAAAAACCCATTGTAGTTATAAATCTATGACAGTTATTATTTATGGTCCAAAGATCATTTTCTAGTCAGAAACAGAGTAATGGTGGTACAAAGATAAGAATTATGCCATCTACCCCTGGTGCATATTCTTGATAAATCTCAAGGAAATAAAATCTATGTAAATCAGCATATAACCTACACAACTCTTTCATTATTTGACTACAAAAACATTACAAACCGTAAATGATCATATATGTGATCTACATTTTACCCAACTGTAAATGTTCTAATTTTATTAAGCCACTCACTCTGAAATTAATGAACGAACCATTCACACTCCAGTTTGCCACAGCTTTCCAGTCTGAAAATTACTTTCTAACATATCCTAAACAAAGAATATTTTCTTTATAAGCAAACAGGCCATTGCTTTTAGTAAGAATCATTTATTTATATTATTAAAGTGGAGGGTTAATTGGTACAGTTCTATGCATAATCTCTCATCCTTGAAAAATTAAACACAAATGGATAAAAATAGCAAAGCAGAATGAGCACGTAAAAGACAAAAATGAAGCATATTTTATAGAGAATGTTCCCTGTTATATCTATGTACTAATACTAATGTTCTTCTCAACTGTGTCTTAATAAATGTATGGCTTGTTCCTTTTCTACAATTGTTGACTTCTCACAAATAACGAACATATTTTCCATCGATTAATAAATGTTACATACAGTTTTAGATTTTTCATTCAACTCAGCTAATTAGTTGACTGAAATATTCAACTAAATGTAGCATTAAGAAAGAGCCCATTCCATTGTCTCAATACTGTTCTTCTGTGAAATTTGCACAATAGGATGTAATGCAAATGTCCCAGCTATAAAGTGATGAATTAAAAATGCCAACTCTGATCTGTTTACTGTGTTATATTGACTTCAGCATTATAATTTTTTGTTAAATGCCATCTTGTGGAATGAAATAATCATTTATACTGAAGAAAAAAGTGAAAAAGCTTAAAAAATGTGTACCGCCACTAAATTGTTTTATCACTTTTGTATTTAATTATAAATCAGATGTTTAAAAATTGAGTTATTCCTCATATGTTATCTGACACACCAGGAAAAAAGAGATTATCAGTCTTTAGAGTAACTATCTAAAAGAGGAATCACTGCTTTTTTTTTTTAAAAAAAGAAATGTGGAGGGGGCTTTGTTTTGTACACATACTGTAAATTTTAGACCTAACTGGATAAAAGGAAAATATTAAAAAATACATCTATGGACAAATTTCTGTAGATTGCTCACATTTAAGAATATTACAGGAATATATCAATATACTTACATTTGTCAAAGTTAAGATTCAAATTTTTTAAATCACAGCACACATCCAAGAATGTATGCCACGTGATACAAAAACTCCCACCAAATATAACAAAATAAAAATCTGTGAATAAATACCAGGCATTCTAAAATAATATCTGCAGAAAACCAGAGTGCAACTAGATTTCTATGATCTAAACTTCACTTCATAGATTCATATAGTCTTCAAAACAGATTTAACTGTAGTGCTACACATTAACAATATTCAACTGATTACCAAAATATTTTTTGTATTTTGTATTTTGGTACTTTTTCTGGCAGCTAAATGTTACCACTTAAAAAAAAAGTTAAGTGCTTGAGGGAACAGAATGCAGCAGAAAATTACAGGAGCCCACATATCCTTTTTCTTAAATTTAATTTGTCATATATAAGGTTTTTATATACAATCAGTGTGCATTGTAACAGTTTATATTAAAAGTCAATCAAGTTTATCTAAAATGTTACCTTGCTGCATAGCACATTTGACATTATTGCCCACAGGAAAAGGGAAAACAAATGGATTTACAATAACTTTTGGCCATTTTGGATTCTGAAAGTGTTCATACACCTACCCTTTTAAACCAAATGCATCTGAAAAAAAAGTTTCCAGAGCATGCAGTTTAGATTTTACATATTGTCTCACCATTTTTTTTTTTACTACAAACACAACATTGACTAAAAAAAGAAAAAAAAAAAAAAAAAGGAAGAAATAACATCAATCTAATAAAATAGTCAATATAAAAAGACGACTAATGGAATTAAGTGGCCCCTTTCCCCATTTTTACATTCTAAACAATGATTCCATCAAGACAAATCATTAAAAAGTGTTATTACACTGATATTTTTTTTAAATGATAAGAAGGCCTGAGTTGGTAGGGAAAGGAACAGTCAAAAAAAGCCTGAGAAGGGGAAGGAAGTAAGGAAAGCTCATTTAATCCATTTACAATAATTTACAGCCATTTTTTTGTGTGTGTAAAAAGGCATAATAATAGAACACAAACAGGAAATTTCTGGCTATTTTACAGATATAAGTACAGAATTTAAATATTCAAGCTTGTGATGAAAAGCGGCAAGGTGGTCGCAGTGTACAATGTAAACAAGTAGCTTTGGAAAGTGAACAAAGTCCTTGAGTGTTTTTTCTTTATTAAGAAAAGAACTCTCTTTCATTCCTTCCTGAAACATGATCACAGGTCAGAGTAAAGTTCATATACAAACATAACTTAAATGGCGGTCAGTCTAAAATCACTGACTTAAAAACAGTTTTATCCAGCCTACATGGAAGGGCAGTGTTGAGGTCCCTGTAATAGTAAACATTTTCCATTTCTTTAAAAAAGAAAAAAAAAAAAGTACTACAATATTTGTAGTACAGTGCAGCATAATCCTTAAATATAAAAATATTTTCTCTTCTGTTGGGATAATAGACCTTGCATCCTGGAAAGAAGTAACAATACTGCTACTGATAGAAGATCTGCTTATATCTTTCAAGTCATGTAAGGCAATTACTGTGTTGGTTTATGATATATGGCTAAAAGTCCAGAAAGACGAAGTATCAGTTTTTGTTATGTTTTCCGACTACTCCAGGTGTGCTCAGGCGTACTTTTGTGTTCAATTGAGTGTTCAAATGGAGACCTGGAGCCATAAGGAGACCTCTGATCTAGTGGCGACCTAGGGCCACTACTGGAAGCTCTGTGGTCCATTTGCCAATCTGAGTGATACCTGTAATCCCTGGAAGATTTATGGTGCGTATATTCAGAGCCTGACCGATGGTCTGAATGTAACCGATGATCTGAATGAGCACGATGGTCTGAATGAGATCTATCTTTTAAACTTCCTTCCAAAATTGACCTGTGATCTCTACTCCTGTGATCATCTAGTTTTCTGTGTTTCTCTCTATCACTGTAGTATCTAATAAAAGAGAAATTAGGAATTTTAGTTAAATTAATAATGCAAATTAAATGCTTCCAAATAAATAAAATCTTACCAAAAAGTACAACACAAAACTACTTTAAAGCATATTCTTAATTGTATACAAGCTCAGTGTTTCATTACAAAACATCACAAGTGAGCTTAAAAATCACTGTAAACATCTCTGCATGCCTTTGGAAAAACTATTTGATTCATAAAACTAAAGTGAACCATACAAAGCCCCTCAGATAGCATCTAATTTCACATGCCCATTTTAAATTGGTTGCTATTTTTTATTCTATACATCATTTGTAATAATGCATCTTAATTATCTGGAAATTGGAATTAAGATAATTACAACTATCTAGAATACCCTCAAAATCAGAGCCTTTTATGAGCCTGTAAGCAGGAAAAAATAAAAATCTCTAAAATGTAGTCTATGAAATAATTTGTAGAAGAGAATTGGTTCATGATGCCTTTTAAAAGCTTTAAGTTTGATTAGTTATATATATATAATAAGACTTGACACATGAATCGTTATTGCAAAATTTACTACATATATAAATGTGGCTATTTGCTAAAAAACAAATAATTATGGCAGTTTAATAAAAAGTATTCTCTAAAACATTTATCTTTTCAAATAAAATACACTGAACATAATTTACTGTTTTTTGGTTCACAAAAGGTCCTTATTATAAACAATATAAATTATGTTCTATAAACCTGTGAAATTATAAATATTTACTATTACAAATATGGCTTTTCCTTTTCATTTTGTGCCCTTTTCTAATTTTAAGGGCCATTCTACAATTGATGTGTGTATATAGTGTGACAGTGCTACTCAGAGAGAAGAAATTATTGCAGTGAGCACAGCTAACATACAAAGAAAATGTACTTTTTTTATTTCTGATCTTTATTTTTATTCTTCTCAGTTTTTTATTCTGCTTTTAGCAACGATCATTAACTAATGAAAATATTACTTTACCAATAAAGGAGTAAAATATATTCTGTTATTATATTAAGCTTGTTTACTGCTTACAGGCTTCAAAAACAACAAAGAAAACTTCCTAATTTCAGGACTATCCCAGATTGCTGTGATTAACTTTAGCCTCAATGGGGTGTTTTCGCATAAATTAATTTTTCCCATGCATTTCTTTAATGGAATGGAATACAGAACTCCCCCCAACAAATTTCAGCCATATTCCATCAAGCTTTTATTTGACTTTATTATTATATTTTGAAGACTATTTGAGCCAACATTCTTCAAAACCAATAATGAATCCCATGACTTGTAATCATAAAACTCCCTAAACTAACTTTCATCTCTTATTGCACACTTTGATCTTAAATTTATAATTAAAAAACCATTTTATAGAGAAATTCAGTTCTAAATATTAAAAATGTACTATAATATCAGTTTTCCTTATTTATAAACAAATACCTTCATTTCACATAAGACTTGTTTTGATTACTTAAAAGACTGAATTGGCTGATAAGGTCAAATACAGCAAATAAAATCAAAAAGAGGAAGACATGAATAAGCAAAATTTCAAAACTGACTTCAAGTTTACCTGCTGTCTTGCTTGTAGTGATCCCAGTCACGATGCTCTTTACCATTACTAAATGAAGAATAGGGTCTCTTCCTAGAGTCACTCTTTTTGTAAGAATCTCCCTGATGTCGGTCTTTATGATGATCATGATACTGAGATAAGTGTCTATCAGAAGAATAACTGTCCCTGCTGCTATCATCGTGATTTGTGTTCTCTTTTAATCTTTCCACATCTGTTAGATATGAAAGAGTTCAACTTTTGTTAGACTTAAAAAAATACATGGTAAACAAAAGTCACTTCGCTGCTAGATTACCAGAACTTCTGTTTCAACCCAACTAAACAAAATCAGTCCCCAAATACAGGCAGTTAAAGCATTTAGAAATGGTCTATAAAAGCAGTACTAAAGCTTACAACAAAAGGGTCACTTAATCACATTAGTTGTAAATGTGAAAAATTACAACTGAAAAATGTAAAGGCCCATTTTCTCCTCAGGCTATACTTTTGTGACTGTTATACAGAAAGAATGCAGTATTATTCCAAATAATATTTTTTAAAAATATGTCCATTTTAACTATTCTACATTTTCTAGAAACTGATAAAAGGTTGATTTATGGAAAGGTTAATAATAAGCTAAAAAGCATTACTGTTTAAGATAACAGATTTAATATAATAACATGGGTATGTATTATCTAAAACAAAACAAAAAAGAAAATCAATTTATAAATTTACTTTTCAAAGTAATTAGTAAAACTTACCTGGATTTCTAATCACTTGAGCATTCAAGTTGCTGTTCTGGTCATTATTTTGCTAAAATAAATGCACATACATAAGAATCTTTTAAGTGGCTTCAAATATCCTTACAAAACAGGAAAAAAATCCCTAAGAATAAAATTCTGATGCTGAAAGAAATCCTCACATAATAGAATGTAAACTATTCATCCCATTATTTTTTTTAAAAATTTGACTTTAAAATAACTTTAGATTTACAGAAAAGCTGCAAAAACAGTACTGAGTGCCTATGTCTTTCACTCAGCTTCTCCTAATGTTAACATCTTATATAACCATAGTATAATGATCAAAATTAAGTAAGTAACGTTGGTACAATACTATTAACTGGACTACAGACTTTATTCAGATTTCACATTTTTCCACTAAGGTCCTCTTCCTCCTCCAGGACCCAATCTGGAACTCCATATTACACTTAGTTTTCATGTCTTCTTAGTTTCCTCCATTCTGGGACAGCTCCTTAGTTTTTTCTTGTCTTCCATGACCTTGACACTTTTGAAGAGTACTAGACATTTACTGTGCAGAATCTCTCTCAATTGGGGTTCGTCTGATATTTTTTCATGATTAGATTCAGGTTATGCATTTTTGCCGAGAATTCCACAGAAGTGATGTATCTTTCTCAGTGCACTGTACATCACATCAGGGGGTTCATGACAGCGATATGTCTTATTCCTGGTGATGTCAACCTTGACTGCTTGTTTAAGGTGGTGTCAGGCAGGTTTCTCCTCTATAAGGTTATTATTTTTCTCTTTGCAATCAATAAACATCTTAGACGAGATACTTTTAGATTATGCCAATATCTTGTTTTCTTGCTCACTAATTTTAGCTTTCTTCAGACGATCTTACCTGCAACAATTTTTAATGTGGTGCTCTAATGGTGATTTTCTATTTCTTTCATTCCTTCTACATTTATTAACTGAATTCATTTGTAAGGAAGAATGTCTCAGTTTTATATTAAAGGGAAAAATATGATGTGTTAATTTACCTGAGATTCCTGCCGTTTTTTAATTGCATGCTTATATAATTTATGTAATTTTCTTGCATCAAACTCAGTAAACTTAGATACAAAAATCCACAGGTTTCTAGAAGAAGAAAAGGCAAATTAGTCTGGTGGAAAATATTTCACTTTTTCACAGAACACCTTCCCTCCAGACAGAAACACACCTACACACATATGTGGCCCTGTATGGAACAAAGTCTAAGGAGATTATTTTTAGTATTTTTTAAAACTGCATATGGAAAAGACTCCAAATGAAAGTAAACGTTATTAAGTTTTACTTTTCTTCTAAATCCCTTCATTTTATAATGTCTGGAGTAAAAGGTAGTAATCAATCATAATTTGAAACTAAAGAGATATAAACTTACAAATCAGGAAGGGATTCCTATTGTGATTCAGATTAGATATAAAAGGAAGAAGCTAATTAAATAGTTTGAGTAAAGATACCATCAGATATTATGGATTAAGCCTGTGAAAGAAGGATTCTAAATAACACATTAAAAAGCAATTGTTATTTTATAATTGTGATGTGATGGTCACGAGAATAACATACCAGACACTATAAACCAGGGACGGCATGGTGTCTTTAGGCCTCTCTTCCCATGGCAGAGATTAGTAACTGATCATAATACTCTCTCATGCAAATGCAGACGCAGCCTATGAATCCTGCCCAATACAGCTTCCTCAGCAGCCACTGATAATCAGTGACAATTGAGCTGAAATCTATCTGCCATCATTGAAACAGTAATGGTTTCTATATATTTACATTTTTTTCTTAGACCACTAATTTTTCAGTAGGTATACTAAAGTATGATTTTGAATTTTGCTTATATGAACAGGGTAGAGAAATTACTAATTAGCCGATAATGGAGTTTAGTAGACTACCCAACATCAACACCTGTAATGAGTCAAGTAATAGATTTTTAAAAAATAATACACCTCTGTGTATGAATAATGGCTTCCCAAAAGAAAGTCATCTTCAAGTGACAGTGATGGAACTAAGAAGGTCTAAGAAAGTGAAAACTCTTAACTAGACAGTAACTTGCATCTATTGCATATCACTACAAAGCATATATTAAGTTGCAAAGCTTTGAGTCAGATACTACCGATATCAGGTACTTTATACAGTTTTTGTATTTTCAAAGCTCTTTTCTATTATTTAATTCCACAAATAACCATCCTTTAGGTAGGCACAGTAAGTCTAACAGCCAATTTTTAAAATAAACAAACAAATGAGGTAATGAACCAAGTGACTTGCCTAAATTCATACAGATTTAAGTAAAGCCAGAATACAGGACTCCTAATTCTCTTTCCACTAAGATCAGTAATTCCTAGCCTTTTGATTTTGGATGTTGATATGCATGAACAGCTGCTTGCTAGTAAACCACTAAAAAATTGCTAAGTGTTAGTAAATTTTGGAATGCATAGTCTGTGAGTCATGCATTAATTACATAATTATCTCAGCTTATGTGCATAGAGAGATGGATATCTGGTGATTTTCTAGAAGAATTTTTATCAATGTTGTTAAGTGCTTTCTTCCCTTTCTGTTTTACTAATTATAAATTACCATTAGTATTATCAATTTAGTTTGTGAGAGCTGTTTGCTTAACTGCAGCATATAACGATACATATTCTTCATCAATATTTTGGCCTATAATTTTACAAACACTAGACTGTAAAAATGCATTGCAGTTTAAAAAGCAGTCACCCATATCCTTATATTTAATACACATATATATGTGCATCATACTCTCAAAATTTGCTTCTATAGTGATACTTCATAGCCTGTAAAATTGGGCTATTTAAATAAATGACAGCATATTATCAAGGCATATCAAGGTATCAAGACTAATATTATCAGGCTATTTTAAACTTATGGGACACTTTCATAATGCACATGCATAGATTATTTTGTTTCTTAATTTTTTAAAACATCATGAAAATGTTAAAATATTCACAGATGAAAGAATTTCACAATAATCACCAATGTACCTACTACTTAGATTCTATTATTAATATTTTACTGTGCTTGCTTTATCACATATCATTCCATACATCCATCCCTCTGTCAATTCATCTAATTTTTGTTTGATGCATTTCAAAGAAAAATGCAGGTATTAGTATACCCCCTTAAATACTTCAGCATGCATATCATTAACTAGAGTCAATTACCTGTTTAGATTTTTCTTTTAAAATAAAATTTACATACACTGAAATGTACAATTTTTAAGTTTATACTTGCTGAGTTTTGCAAATTAATATACTGTATAATGCAAATACATATCAAGAAAGTTCTGTTTTGTCTCCTTACAATGTCTAAGTTCTTTTACCAACAGAGAGTTTTAATAGACGATGGAGTAGGTAAAAAATGGTCCAAAAATTGAGAAATATTCTCTAGACTACACTACTCCATGTAACCAATTATCAGTGAAATGAAAGAATGAAGAAATAGCTAATGCCAAGTCATCAAAGATAATTCTTCAAACAAATTCTAGAAGTTTGTTATCAGATAGTGGTTGGGAAAATTATGATTCAACAACTTCAATACTAAAAATATTGCATAAAATCTTTGTAATTGATATCTAACTTAATTAGCCAAATTCTGTTATTACCTGGGGTTTGACATTAAACCAGCTTATTTTAAAATTAAAATGATGACTATAATGTTCATTGGTTCTATTAGCATATGAAATAGTTGAACATTTATTAAAGATTAATGAATGTATTCTAGTTTTTATTTTGTTGTTACTACGACAGAAAGCTAGAAAGCATCAGCATATTTTTAAACTGTTAAGAAGACTGTGTTAGGGTAGTGGTCACCAGAAGACATAAATATACACTATAGGTATGATATTAACCTTGAAAGAAAATTAAAAAGCAAACCTAGTTGAGAAAACTAATTGAATGATACCTGACTAAACTGAAAACCACAGCAGCTGAGAAAATTCATCTAGCCTTTAAGTGAATTTACAAACCATCTCTAACATACCTATATTCTACAGTTAACTCATAGGAGTAAAAGGCAGGAAATTAATAAGCTGTCTTTTTGTTAATAATTAATTCCCTTTTAAAAATACTTCTTCTTCCCCAGAGAAATCTAGTCAGGAATTAGATTCTCATCCTAATTATATCACCTGCTAAACTGTGTGATCCTGGGCCAACGCCAGAGCCGGGACTAGTGGGGGCACTCCCACAAACCTAAGGGTGAGCGCCTCTTTCAAGTTACTGCCCTAGGAGCCTCCTCTGCCATACTCCAGTCCCAGCCCTATAAAGCTGTTCACTTGAGTCCATTTTTGCTTCCGTAAAATGGAAGTAATAACTGTTCAGATTTCCTAAATATAACACTGTTAAAAGGATCAGTTAGAATAAGGCATATGAAAAATACTTTGATAGACAAATAAAACACAAATACACATTATATTATTATGGTTATCCCTTGATTGCAAGCAATTTTTAAATAAAAACTAGTGTTGCATTTCCACACCAAATATTCATTTGGTCAATACATATGTATAAAAAACCTCTGGGGGGCCAGCCCGGTGGTGCAAGCAGTTAAGTGTGAGCACTCCACTGCGGCAGCCCGGGGTTTGCCGGTTCGGATCCCGGGTGTGCACTGACGCATCGCTTGTTAAGCCATGCTGTGGCGGCGTCACATATAAAGTAGAGGAAGATGGGCAGGAATGTTAGCCCAGGGCCAGTCTTCCTCAGCAAAAAAGAGGAGGATTGGCATTGGATGTTGGCTCAGGGCTGGTCCTCCTCACAAAAAAAAAAAAAAAAAAACTTCTATGAGAGAAATAAATAAATAAAACAGATAATTATGGTTACTCTAAAAACCTGCTTACCATCAACTGCTCTACGATTACGGGTCAAGTCCTTGTCTTTATAATTACAGGTAAAGTCTGTATCTTCTTTCATTTTGTAGAATCAGTAACTGCAGCTATGTTCTTGGGAAGGGATTAGGGAGGACGGGGAGGGGTCAGCAGCTCAGTGATAGGTTTTAACACAAGGGACTCTTCCTTGCTTCTACATTTTTCCCCAATCTTTCTCCAAGATAGCAACTCAGACCAGAGTAAAAGCTAAGATATTTCTCAATTGGGGTCTCTCTGTTCTCCCTTTCCTTTTAGGCGAATCTGATATAACCAGAGACAGCGGCAGCAAGAATAAGCACCAAGGAATATGAAGTCAAAGTATATGAGAACCAAATGGGGGAAAAATAAAAAGGTTATCTGCCCAACTGGGTAAAAAGAGGGATCAAACCTTTGCAGGTAAAGACAAACACCAAGAAATAAGTCTCCTCACTATCAGTCTCTTTTCTTTTAGAGGTTTTTTCCTTCTTTCCTAGTAACAAACTAAATCTGAAATAACATCTATTTGTATTAATCACTACATAATTTCGGTAAGATGTTGTTTATTTCTAATCTAGAAAGCAAGTAAAATAAATTTTCTGCCTTCTTCACATCCTCAAAAATCTAAACTCTAATTACAGGGTTTTTAAAACTGGTATGTAGTATACAATTAAATATTTTCAGATAGAAACAAGCTCTTCTACACTAAAAAGTAGAAAAGAATTTTCATATAATCCTTCAAATTGAGTTTAAGAACATTCACTGCATTGCCTTTATTTTCCTAATTTTATCACAGAGAAGCAACAATCAAGAATATGTTTGGAAGCCACTGATAGAGAAAATTTAACTTTGGATCTTGAATATAAGAACAGAGAATTTGGCTACATTCCCACTTAAGCCTAATATATAAAACTGAACTCCACTGTATTCCTGTCTATGGTAACATGCTTTGGGGATCATCGTATGAGTTGAAAGAGCTTGAGAAGGATGGAATAATTCTGTTTTATGATATTTAAGGAAAGCACTAAAGCTCCAGTATATACACTCCAACTAGAAACAAAAGATTAAGCCAGACACTATGAATTTGGTACTTTAGGATTACTCCCTCTCATTCCTCATAATATATCTTATCATTATCATTCAATAATTGAAAAATATGTAGTGTCCTACAGTTTATAAAGGGCTTCAAGCATAGATGTTATCATTTTACAGACGATAATACTGGGGGCCTCAGAGATATTGGTAAGTACTCAAGGCCACAAAGCCAAAAATTAGCCAAGATGAGGACTGAGCACGTCTTCTGATGCCAACTCCAGTGATCACTCGGTGGCATTACAGGCACATGACTTCAGGCTATTACTGTCCATGCATGGCTTCAGTTTCTTAAGACACGACAGATCAGTTTCACTTGTTTTCAAAAGCTTGGTGATCATGATCAACTTCCTATCTCCTCTCTCTAAAATGGGTCCTAGTTGAGTTTAAGGAGAAAGGGGAAAGACAGAATTTTTTTTTTTTTTTTTTTACTTTAGTGTAATTATCATCACTCCTCCAGAAATATGTCTGTAACAGTTCTTTGTTTTGATGTGTAGCTGCACTGCATATAGCCAAGAAATCAGCAAACTAATAAAGTGATATCAATGACTGGTTTATTCTCATATTTTACTACCTTGTCTAGTAGTATGGCTTAACACTGATCTGGATCTGGTAATCGTCAAGTGATTTGTATAATATTATAGCAGCTCAGATTTACAATTTTAAGAACACCTGGGTTGCTGCTGTATCACAGGGGAAAACAAGTCTGCATTTTACAATGCTTGAGGATACTAATTTTTACAACGCTTTATATTCATACCCAGAAGATGAATTGCTAAATTTACGTAACAATAAATTTGTTTAACACAATTTCTAAAGATATTACTGAGAATAATTTGATGAACTGAGGAGATTTTTAAACATAAAGCGCAATCTGCATTTTAATAAAACAGCTTTCACTATTTCTTATGTAAAGGCAGAGATGCCACCTGTGGTTTATCCTGTTGCAAAACTAAGCAATCACTCATGAATAAAAAGCTTTCAAGATAAAAAATGAAAAAAATCATCCTAAGGTTACCTCTTTAAACATTATTTTGCTGCCTAAACTTCAGAGTAGAAAAATAAATTGAAATACAAGAGATAAGTACAGATGGTTACATAATTACAAACTTAACCCTTCCTGAAAGGTACATCACTCACTTTCTCCACTGCTTGATTTGATCAGGATTCGTGTACTCTTTCAGACATTCCGTGATATGGTCTCCAATTTTTATTAAACACTGTCTAGTATGCTCCAGTTGTTCTCTTTCTGAAAGGCCTTTCTCAGGCCTATCAAGCTGTTTCAAAGCTGCTTTGACAGGTCTCATTCTTTCTTTACACTTTAAAACAGGAAAATAAGAAAATAAATACATATTAAAAACACGAATCACAAAGATCTACTTCTTTCAATGATATTTATGTGAGTAAAATACAGCATTGTTTGATGCTAAAATACACATTAAATCTCACCTCAGAGCTTGAAAATATCAGTGTTTTTTTTCCCTCACATTTTTTGCAGAAAGCAAGGCTTTCCACTATCATTTAAAATTTGTCTTTTGTAAGTAAAAGCTTTGGATTTTACTCAGCTTCTGAATGAATTTTTACTTTTTATGATTTTTACTTTTCTAAATTTTTACTTTTTACACTGTAGCACACCATTCTAAGCAGTCTTAAACACACGATATTAAAGATAATGAAATATTTCATAGTATAACAATCTTTTTTTTTTTAATTTTTTGTTTATTGCAGTAACATTGGTTTATAACTTTGTATAAATTTCAGGTGTACATCATTATACTTCAATTTCTCCATAGATTACATCATATAATAAAATATACCAGCAAAGCTATTAACATCAATATAGCTACAAGTATAAATTGTCTATTTGAAAACCTTTGGGACAAAACAAAGCAGCTAATGACAAATTTTGCTACCATCATATTTTGGGTGGTCAGGGAAGCAGGGGCAGTTGATAGAAACAGACTTTTTCTTGGCCTACATATCGCTGGCATGTTAATAAAAGGACGACATATCAAAAATCGTATAATTCGTATCAAGTCCAATTTGTGTAATAAAAATTGTAACTTTACAACAAAACCAGAATAAAAATATTATTTAAAAAGCAAATTGTAGATAAATTTTACTTATGTACATAAATGCAAAAACAAATTTAAAATTAACAATAATTATATACAAGAGAAGCAAGTTGGGTTAGTTCCAGGAATGTAAGGAAGGATCAACTACAGACAATATATTTAGTTGATCCAACACTATTTATTTAAAAAAAGAAATCCTCACATTACTGCTGTGAAGGGCCGCTCTTGCTATAAATTAAGTATGACTGGATTTGTTTCTGGGTACTTTATTCTGTTTTATTGACCTATTTGTTGAAATCAGTTGGGAAGTTTTCCATCTTTTGTCAGGAATAATTTAAGTAACACTGGAATTATGTATTCTTTAATTAAAATTAGAACTCAGCCAGGCTTGATGTCTTTCTTAAAAATGGAAAATCTTTAATTTCCTTTCTAATTTTTAGCATTATTCATTTCTGTTCTCTACATTTTTTGTTTCTTGTTCAATTTTGGTAAGTTTATATTCTGATAGAAAATGATTTATTCAACATATGTAAGTTGAGTGCATACTAGTTCTAGGCATTGTTCCAGACCCTGCCTTTATGGAACCTGTTACTCTAGCAAAAGAAGAGAACCAAAAAGTAGGACTTAGTGTTAGATGGTGACAACTGTGATAAAGAAAAGTAAAGCAAGAAAGAGCAGGGAGCTTTCTACTTGAAGATTTCAGAGACGGGTGATGTTTTAGCAGACATCTAAAGAAAATGAACAAGTAAGCCATTTTGAGCAGAGGGAAGAACAAGTACAAATGTCCAGTGTGGCTGGAACCAAGTGAGTGAAGGAAGTAGCAGGAGATGATGCGAGTAAATCAGGTACTGTATCTTTTAGGTTATTGCTATGAATCTTTTCTCCTGAATGAGAGGGAAAGCTATTCGAGGGTTTTAAGCAGAAAATTAACATGGGGTGACTTGATTCCCCCATAACAGTCATTACCACTGTGGTTGCTGTGTGGAGTACAAATTGAGGTATGAAAAGCATACAAGGTGAGATGGGAAGGGTGGAAGCAGTGAGAATAGCTATGAAGCTAGTGAAATAATCAGGGAAATGGTTGTGGCTTGAACAGTGTAGTACAGCCAATTTAGTTTGCTCAATGAGTGAATGCAGTTGGAGGAAAAAGAGAGGAACTGACGACTAAAATCTACGCTAAGGCCAAGGCCTGAAGATGGGTACAGGAGCAACGATAATATTTATAAAGCACTTATTAGGTACCAGAGGTTATGCATTGCTTTAAATGCACCTCATTTGATTCTGACAATAGACCTTTGCAATACTATTTACTCTCTTTTATATAAGAAGAAATTGAGGGGCCAGCCCTGCGGCTTAGTGGTTAAGTGCATGTGCTCTGCTGCTGGCGGCCCAGGTTCGGATCCCAGGCACACACCGACGCACCGCTTCTCCGGCCATGCTGAGGCTGCGTCCCACGTACAGCAACTAGAAGGATGTGCAACTATGACATACAACTATCTACTGGGGCTTTGGGGGGAAAAAAAAAAAAGGAGGAGGATTGGCAATAGATGTTAGCTCAGAGCCCGTCTTCCTCAGCAAAAAGAGGAGGATTAGCATGGATGTTAGCTCAGGGCTGATCTTCCTCGCAAAAAAAAAAAAAAAAAAGAAAGAAAGAAATTGAAGCTTAGAATGAAATGACATCTGTCAAACCCAGGTCTGTCCTCAAACTTTGCACTCTTTCTTGACTGCTAAATTATACTGATATTTAGAAAGACAAATCAATAAGACATAAGGAAAATCAAGAGCTGTCAAATGAAGCAAAGATGTCAGGAAAATGAAGACTGAGAAAAGGTCACTGAATTTCTTAACAATCAGAACTATTCCCAAGTAAACTTTACATAGCAGTAAAATCCTAATCATGCAAGCTCAGAAAGTCTGGCTCTAGGGTCCATGTTTAAACCCATTCCATTCTTCCTCTCCATAATACAAGAGATTTTAAGATCATTTATGAAGGTTAATGGAGAAGAAATTCATGCACTGGAGACAACTTGAAATTTTCCATTTCAGCAGTTACATGAACAAGTCAGAAGGCTAAGCAGGAAATGTGGGCAAAGAAAAGAAGCAAGAGGTGCAATTTAACCTAACTCAGTAATGGAGCGGGTAAAGTAGGGGGAACAGTTCAAGCAGAAGCACACCATCACCTCCCCCACTTCCACCCCAAACAGAGGGGATAAAAAAATCAATACAAAATGGATAGAAAGTCTAGGTTAATACCTAGGTCACAAACAGAAAAGTTAGCCTTAACAATTTGCTAAGGAATCCTGCTTGTGAAGCTGGAGAAGAGATAAAAATGAAAGTCCAGAGATAAGGTACACGTTTGAGTAAATAAGACGAAAGGCAGGAGCAGGAGCAGCTTGCTTTGAATGTCCCCAATATTCTTAAGGATTGAAGGGATGCCAACAGGTAAAAGTGAGGAGGACAAGAAAATTGTGGTAGGAACTCTTATATTTAAAGAGCATGAGGGCCAGCCCCATGGCTTAGCGGTTAAGTGAGTGCGCTCCGCTGCTGGCGGCCCGGGTTTGGATCCCGGGCGCGCACCGACGCACCACTTCTCTGGCCATGCTGAGGTCGTGTCCCACATACACCAACTAGAAGGATGTGCAGCTATGACATACAACTATCTACTGGGGCTTTGGGGGAAAAAAAATAATAATAAAATTATAAAAATTAAAAAAAAAATAAAATAAAATAAAGAGCATGAAAAATATCTGAAGATATATTAGCGTATGTCACGGAATCGGTAGGAAATGAATAAACGGGTTCATTAATCAATATTGTCTAGACAGCGTACAAAATAGGAAAAAATGGGACAAGAAGGTGAGCTGGGGATCTAGAATGGCATAGTAGGTCAAGCAAACGTAATTTAGAAGGCAAAAATTTCCATCTTTCAAGTATAGCATTTGATTAATACCAGTGATAAAACTGACTTAAGATTACACCCAAGTCTAACAAGTGACAGAAGGATGTTAATAGCTCCAAACAGTGTAAAAGATTCAGATTCTAAAAATCCCTAAAGGGGAAATATTCTTATATGAATATGTATTTAAATATTTGTGCATTCTATAACTGTATATCAATGATACATTTATATATCATACTATAAAATTTTCCCTTCAATTGCTACCTATAGCAAATATATTTCCTATTCAAGCTCTGATAATTCATGTCTCTCACATCATTCAGTCTTTTTTCTCTCAAATTATTACTCCTTCCTGATTTTGCTCTACATCTGGACTGCTAGTCATCTATCAATCTGTTGCCATGTCTGAATTCAGTAACAACGTCCACAACTGCCACCAATTTTTTGAGCACAGCACTGTTCTGAAAACTCTACATGTATCAACTCATTTAATCTCATACTTACTTTCCTACTAGTAGCACTCCGGCTCCAGAGCCAGTACGCTCAACCTCTATACACGCTGCTTTCCCACACTGCAACCTCACTATAAAGTTTTCCTCACAATTTATATCACAATTCATTTCACAGTTGAGACCACTTTGGGTTCCTGATTATATCCAGTCAATAAACCCTTTGGAAAAAGGTTAAGATAGATTCTCTCTTACTCTGATGAACATAAAAGCACAGCAGCACGTAAAAACCAGTATATTTTAGACGAGTGTTATGCAAAGTGTGGTCTATGAACCTATACTAGTACACAAAAGGATAGGTACACAAATTTTAGAAATCTTTATATCAGTTTGACAGTGTAAATTTTATGTCTACTGAATCTAGTAATAAAACATCAGGGCTTATATTCCGTATATTTTTTTTTCTTATTTTCACTTTTCTAGTAAAACATTTTCACTTTTCGTTTTTATTGTATTTTCTAAAGAGACTGGTCTGTAAAAGACTGGAAAAGAAGCTAGTCCTTCACTGTAGATAAGAAGCAGTGTTATATAGATAGTAGGTTCAGGAATTGAAAAGTTTAAAATTCTGAAGTCGCAAGAAAAAAAGTTCACTCTAAGTATTCCCTAAATGCCTCTCCTTAAAATCTTTAAGAAGTTTTTTCAAGTTGATTCTCAATTTAAGGTACTCTTCAAAATTTAAATCTATTGCTTCTATTAATCTGAACTGCAGTTCTATCAAATTCAAATACATTTCTAAATTAAAAGCTCCAAAAGATGAAATTGCAATTTAAACAATATGTTATATGAATTTAATAACCAGGGCTGGCCCCGTGGCTTAACAGTTAAGTGCGTGCGCTCCACTACTGGCAGCCCGGGTTCGGATCCCGGGGGCGCAAGGCCGCACTGCTTGTCTGGCCATGCTGAGGCCACGTCCCACATACAGCAACTAGAAGGATGTGCAGCTGTGACATACAACTATCTACTGGGGCTTTGAGGGGAAAAATAAATAAATAAATTAAAAAAAAAAAAAAAAGAATTTAATAACCAGAGAGTCTACCACTTACAATGCTGAATGTCTTCTGGTCCAGCTCTTCAGATTCTTCAGATATGGGAACTGGCTCACCACTTGCAGTGATATGAACTGGAGCATCCGACATTGAAGATTTCTTGGATCTTTCCTTGCTATCAGACTTGGATTCATTCAACTGAAGAAAAAAATAAAATAAAACAAAAACCCAACAACAACAATGGCAAAATGATTAACACTTCCATAAAACAAATGCTATCTCATTTTATTCTATAATTGTTTATTCACATTTAATATTCTTATCTATTTTATCTTTCTCCCAATTTTATTGGGGGAAACCAAAAATAAAGCTACTCTATAATGTTACTCTATAGGTAAGGAATTTAAAAAAGCATTCAAATCTGTTTTTCTCCTCTATTGGATACCCACGTGTATTTTTAAAGAACTCACTTATTGAGACTAATTTGGGCTGATAGGCAATTTATTCTCCTAAAATGTAAATATACTGATCGTGTCACTTTCTAAATTTTACATGACAATTTGCATACCTTTTCTTCCTTTATGTCTTTTTCTTTCTGCATAGCTTCTTTTACTTTGTTTTCTCTTTTTTCTTTAAAATCTTTTTCCTTTATATCTTTCTTATCCTCTTTTTCTTTTATCTCCCTTTTAAGTTCTCTTTTATTCTCCTTTTCTTTTGCTTCCCTCTTTTCTTCTGGTTCCTTCTTTATACAAACATCTGGCTCAGGTTTTTCTTCACTGTCTCTTTCTGTTTTAATTTTTTTATTTGGATGTTTCACAGAAGTGATCTCATCCTGGAAAGTGCAAGTATGGCCAATGTATTACTAACCAAATCTTGACAAAGACTAACTTCTTTGCATGACTATGGATTGCATGTATGTGGATTCTGAAAGAAATAACCCAGAATCCCACTATTAATGATACATGCAACGTTTATCTTCCTATAAAAACTAAGGTAAGCCAGTCCCATTCAAAATTCATAATAAAATTAAAGGAGACAACCTCATGTGAACGGCAAATGTTTGAAAAGGAAGGACCTTTGCTCTCTCTCTCTAGTGATATATAATATTCTATTGGATGAGTAGAACTCTGCTCTGTAAATGAGGCTACGTAATGAACTATAGAAAAGAACTTCAGTATCTAAAAGTAAAATTTCAAGCCTTAGTTCAAATTTCAAATGTAAAGTATACTAAAACATGCCATGTCCCTTTCTATATAACAGGCTGCTTTTCTAAAACACATTCTTACCTTATCGTCATCATCATCAGACTTTTCTGAGGGCAAAGGAGAAGAATCACTCTTTACTTCATCCTTCACTTTTATAGACTTCATTGCTTTATTCTTCTTAGCTCTTGCTTTTCTTCTCTTTGAACCTCCCTAAAAATAATTATTTTTATTCTAACCAACTCCACAGAGTCCATAAAAAAAAAAACTTGTTTTTTTTTCAGGCTAAGATTCACCCTGAGCTGACAACCGCTGCCACTCTTCCTCTTTTTGCACGCCACCACAGCATGGCCACTGACAGATGAATGGTGTAGGCCTGCACCCGGGAACCAAACCAGGGCCGCTGGAGCAAAGTGCATTGAACTTAACCACTAGGCCACTGAGGCTGGCCAACCCCCCCAAAAAACTTCTTAAATATTAAATCTAAAAAGCTAAAAGAACACACATTCCTACCCAATCCTTAGTCTGTTGGTAATAAGCTACACCAGTCTTAAGTCAACAAAAGCAATATAAGTTAATGAATCCAATACATATTAATGTGAATAATAAATACTAACCCAACTATAATTAATTATTCCTTTAAAAAATGATTAGAAAGAAGTAGAAGTAGAGAGAAACAGAAGGAGGGTTTTTCACCTTCCTAAATTATTATCTTCAACTAAATTTGATGCTACCAGAGATAGCATTAGAAATTATTTTTAATGCTACACAGGCAGTTACTGACATTGTGGTCATGGATAAACTTTTACAGGCTGCTTTAGTTTCCAAACACCTCTCTTTTAGTGTCTTTTTCCTACTTTTTTGGAGCCCCCTCCTAAATAAGCTCAGTGATCTTTAATGCTGTCCCTTAAGCTCTCCAATATCTCTAAATAAAACAGTAATGGAAGCACGACGTCTCAAAAAGCACTCCACTCTAAACAAGTTGCCCCCACTCCCTCTCAAAATACTAGAAAAAAACAGGATCCCACTTCTGAAAAATGTGGCTCACCAGTTTTAACATGAATGCTAAGATAATCTGAGGCAAAATATGACCATATTCAATTAAAGCAACCAAATTACAGAAAAATACACTTATGAGGTCATATTAATCACAGATGTCTAGGGTGATTAGTAAACTACATTTATCTTACTGAAAAGTAAACTGCTCTTAAGCATCCAAATTTTAACTTACTGCGCCAGAAAGTCTCTGAGCTTCTTTTCTTGCAAGATCTTTACTAAGTAATTTGATGAGGTAGTCTGCACGTGTCTGCAACTGTTTTGCTTGTGGTTTTTTATCAGGATCATCTGGAAGAATCTGAAAAGCAATTAATTTTTCAGGCTGTCTTTAATAATAAATAACATGAGAAATTTATTGGCTGAAAAACGCTTACCCATTTTAAAAAATACATATAATTCACTAACAAGTTATAATTCTTAAAATTTGTAAGAATAAACAACTTAAAATGTAAAATACATTTTTTTATACCTATGGCACAGCCAAAGACTTAATTTCCCTAGGAGTGAATTCTAAATAAATACACAAGAAATGAGAATTCAAAGTTTGAGGCCAGAAATTTCTTTTAAATATATAATAGTGTATTTAGCATCCAGTGTCATTAAACATTACAGTATCCTTAGATTTCCCTCCTCTCTCAATAACAGTATATTAACTATTAAGTATACAAAAATTCCTAGAATACAAAGTATCATCTAGAAGATGACCCAAAGCATGCACTATGAGGAAACTTTTACAGTGGGAATCTAACATTTAAGTTTTGCTTCATAGTAGCAAATGACAAAGCACCAATATCTGAAGCTTCCCAATTGCCTGTGAAGAAGTAAAATATAAAACGATAACTTTTAAATGATAAGCATCAGGCAATGCTTTCAGTGTTTTCCATTTCAGGCAAAGAAATGATTTTAGCTAGCGTGCTAGCATCAAATCACTAAAAATCCGAAACATTGATATTTAAAAAAAAAATTATAAAAGATTTCAGAATCCTTTTTTTGCCCTTCAATAATATAGTTAATGATGGAATAAGAGACTTACTTTTAACCTAGTAATGTGAAGAAAAATACACATTGTTGTCTTAAAAACAAAAATATAATTTCAGAAGTAAAGCAAATCTCAGACATCATTTACATTCAATCCCTTCATAAAAACCAGATTCTAAAGAAGCCAAGGACACACAGCTAGGTAGAGCCTTGGTTTCTTGACTCCCACTTGAGTTTATTTCTAACATAATTTAAAAGCAAATTAAATTCAACACAAATGGTCAACAGAATCAAGAAATATATACATACCTTGTGTGTTAGACTGAGGTCAGGATCCATTTTAATCATTTCCCAGCTTCCATATCCATATTCATAGATACCAATTAACAAATTGGAATCATCTTCTTTGCCCCAGTCTATATCAAAATGAGCTGCCTTTGTGTGGCATGGGATAGTATACCTAGCATTACAGTTAATAATCACTGTCAAGTTTATAATATCGCCTTATTAAAAATTAATTTTGAAAAACACATTTGAGTTGTTAGAATTTCAAAATACTATGCTTTATTTTATTTTTAAAAACATTTGATTCAAACTAGCCAGTAACATAAAAAACATTTTTAACATACATTCATATTCAAATTATTGAATAACAACAAATATTTTACAATGGAAAAAGTACACAACTCACTGCTTTCTTTCTTCTGGATCTGAAGGAATGGATCTGTGCAATGGTATTAACTCTTCCTCATGGGAGATGACTAGTTTGGCATTCACCTGGACTCCTGATATTCGGAATGTTGGGCCCTTCACTTTTCCAAGTCTACCACCTTAGTTTTTTTTAAAAGGGCATAAAAAAGTATAAAATATATAATTCTACAAAATACAAAATAACATAGGCTGCTATTTATATTAATAAATATTACTTATTTATCTACACTAATAAGTATTACTTCTTCATATTATTAAGGGGAGGCTTGCTGGCAACCTTAAATTTCACAAGTATTTCAGTACCCACTAGTGATTATAATATAGCAGATGCGGAGTCCCACAAGGCATTTCATGTGATTAAGCGTTTTATCAATTATACAAGATACATCAATCTTATTAGTACTGTCAGCCTCTAAATAAGAGTTCTAATATAATTTTTTTTCAGTACATCTGATTACTAAATCTTATCTAAATATTTTTATTTAGGTAGATGAACTGTCAAGTAACCATAATGAAGTAACTACGTCCAAAACCAACATCACACGTGTACACTTACAATATCTTTTCCCAGTCATCTACACTAAAAATAAAGTCTAACTAACCATAATTCCTGATATTACCTCCCAGCCAGAATATACAAGGCAGATAGATTCTACTGCCTTCAATAATACAATTCTGTTTCCCATTTCCTATTACCCAGGAATGGCCTTGCTTTGTTTTGTAAAGCATCTTTTAAGAATGATGACTAGGTAACTTAAGAAACAATACCTACCTAACTCAAGAAAAGCATATTTTGAAACTTCCATTTACCTCTCTTAAAATCACTCTCATTTTAATATTACCTGTTCGTTCTGTTCCTGAAGAATTATCCTTTAAAGCTTTAATGCAACCATTATGTACCAATTCTCCTAGTCGTCTGAGGTCTGTCTCTGACTTATCAACTAATTCAGCATCTCGAGCAATTGCATCTAATCTGTAATAAAATAATACAATTTTCAGGTAAATGTACAGAATAAAGTAGTGCTATTTTACTTTATTCAAGAAACACAAAGTTTCAGTCTATCTCAAGCTCTACAAGTCACTATTGCATGATCTCAAATTCTAGTTCACATAACTGGCACAAGATACCTAAAAACTGAGATGATAAGGTGGGCAAAAAAATTCATTTATACATTCAAAGATAATAATTAAGTTAACCAATTCATTACCGAGAAATGGTGTGGTCCAAATTTGAAGATTACATAATAATTCTTTAAAAGTTTTTCATACCTGATCAAATATTAAGTTCAAAAGGAAGTGGTTAAGTGTTATAATAATTATAAATGAAAAGATATTAAGATTGAAGTTATATAATTTTTTATTACTATGTACTGAGTAGATAACATGAATAACGATTAATGTTCAAAACACTTTTTTCATCATCTAAAGTAATTATGCAAGTATTTCAGTGTATTTCATGCAAGTCATCTCAAAGTAAAACAGAAAATACCTCTATTTTAAGAGAAGTTTTTGGGAAGAAAAAAACAGAATTAAACCAATTTGAGTCTTTGCCACTCTATATTCAGTGGGTTTGCCACAACAAAGGACAAAGAATGTTCAAATCACCAACAATTATGGATATTAATAACTTCAAAAAAACTGTCTTGACAATTTGAATTTTAATACAGTTTGTATAAAAAAAGCTATAATTAGGGAAATTTAACAAAATTTCCCTAGTAAGGGAAAATAGAACGGGTCTTTAAATCAGAAGGCTAGGTTAGCTACTCCTCTAAGGATAAATCTTTTATAAGTTTGCGATGAAAAAAATGAGACAGCATTTGAAAAGTACCTTACAATTACAAAAACGCGAAGTATTTTATAGACATATGCATTTTATAGAAAACTTCATTTGTAGAAAAAATTTTAGAGACTAGAAAAAGTTAAGGACAGCACAGAAACACTTTAGAAAAGTCTATTTGAAATTTGCTTTTTACAGATTAACTTTGTAAATGCCTGTTAAGCAAATTTAACAAAGTAGCTAAACTGAATATTAGTATAAACAAATAAACCTGACAGCATGTAACACATTCTATAATTCTTTGAGAAAAACAAATGTATTTACCTTTCCAGAGGGCCACCAAATTTCTTGTAACTCTTGATAAACCTAACAGAAAATAATTGTTTGGTTTAAATGTGGGCTTAACTATCTGCTAAAAAATAGATATATTTATAAATACATAAAAATAAGAAAATACTTGTTAGTGCAAAAATTAATTCAAGGCACTGTTACTAACAAAAATGAATAAACTATGCTAGAAACAAAAATGTTAAAACATTAAGATATACCAAGACACATTTTAACACTCAAGATGATATTTAGAAACCAATATAAATAAAACAAAAGAAGCTAAATTTTATTTTAGAAATTACTTTATTGTTTTCACAAGACAAAAAAGGTTCAAGGCTACCACAGGAAGTGTCTCCAGAATTATCAATCATCTTACACCTCCTCAAATTGCAAGTATTGATAAAAGTTTACTGAATATAGCTTTAATTCATATGTATGATATTATACCAACAATGGAAAATAAAAATTTTACTTAAAAACAAAGCTACTCAAGTGGTTGATGGATGAGGAAAAATATCCAGGAAAAGTATTAGTTGAAATGCCTCTTCAACTAAAGACAGAAAGTCCAGCAAATCAAGTGGTCATAAAAGTACCCTTAATTAAATCTAACAGTATATTTAGTTTTCTGGTAGAAAGAATGAGGAAGAACTTTATCAGTCAGGTCTATGATTTAAAAGAAAAGAGTTATAATGGCTAGAAAGAAACAACAAACTCTCAAAATATAACAATGAACAAGCTTTTTACAAATTTCATAAGCAAAAATATTACACGAACAAAAATAAGCTGTTATCCCATTCCCCTTAAGTAAATCTGACTATATAAACAAATATATTTTGAAAGAAAACGACAATTCTCCTGCATGGCCAATCTTACCTCAATCCCTACTTGGACACAGAAATGCTTTTAACGTGGTTAATTTCAAAGAGCAAATCATCTCAGTATAAAAAAACTAGGAAAATATGAAACTATTCTCACATAAAAATAGTAATGTTGGGAGTCATAAATATAGTGAGAATTTTTAATAATTAAATTTAACGTATTGAAATAAATATTCATTATTCAAAAAGGCCACTACTCTGAACCACATTAATAAAACCAAAAAAATTTACCTGTCTAAATAGGTTAATAATAAATAAATAATGTGCAAAGATTAGACGCCAAGCTTGTTTTTTCTCACAGTTATAATGAACACCCAAAAGGAGAACCACCCAATCCCTATAAAATTATCATATATTTGCCTCCTCTAAAACTTTCATCTTAATCTTAGAAAATTATTGGATTTCTACATTTTAGTTCCAACCTCTTATTAAAAAATAAGTTGAAGTAAAGTGGTCTTAAATCATCTTACCGCCGAATTTCTGCATCACTAAATCCTTTAATATTCTCTCGAGGGATAGTCCGTGGTCTTCCACGTTTCTTTGGCCTTTTTCTTTCTGACATTGAATCACTATCAGATCCAGAGTATCTCCTACTTCTACTGCGCCTCCCTTCGCTTCCATTGAAACTAATCTGGAATTTGAAAACAAAACATTTAGCTTAAAGAGGCTTCTATTGTAACAGCAAAAAAAATACTATAAAAAAAAAGATTGACAGAATAGAAACTCAAATGTTCTTCTATATATCAAAAATAATCTATAAACAAAATTATAAAGCAAAGTAAACAAAGAAAAATATAGCATGTTAATGTCACAGTCATTAATAGCCTTAATACTTAAAGTATTCTTATAAAACAGCAGGAAAATACCCATTGTTCTTTTGTAAAAATATGAGAAAGGTTATTAACAAGCAATTAATCAAATAACATAAACAGAGAATTGTGCAACCTCACTGACAAATTTTTTAAAATGTGAAGTAACAATGAAATACAATTCTTTTTGTAATCCATCAACTTTACCAGTACTAACTAAGCAATAACAGCCAACATTGATGATGGCACAGAAAATGGATAATCATACACCTCTGCTGGGTATTTAAACTGGGACAGAAGGCAATTTGGCAATATCATATCAAATGCTTTAAAAATTACCATTCTGCTGACCTAGCAACATCACTCCTAGGTATTTTTCCTGTGATCAGAAAGGTGAAGAAACAGTGGCCAAAAGTGATTTATATCATAAAAGTAAAAAAAAAAAATTGCAAACAATCTAAACGTTCATCAAAAAAGAGAATGGACAAATTATCTATACAGTGGAAAGTTGAGAAGCCATTAAAAAGTGTGGTACAGAATAATTAACAGTCATTATATACTGTCAAAGGGAAGAAAGTAAGTTCCAAATATGACTCCATTAAATCTGGCAAATGATATATATTTAAAAAAATTGGAATTATGTGTACCATAAAAATATTATTACTAGTGATGCCTCTGGGTGGACAGATTGATTATGTGTCATTTTTTCCTGTTCTAAATATTCACTTAATGGTACTCTAATTAGGCTGACAGATATTTAAAAGAAAAAAATGCCAGTTGAACCCACATAAAGGCCTATTTGTATGTAACATCCATTAGAGTTCTTTAACAGATACATCACAACATATTCTCTGTAAGTCTTGGGAGTTTTTCCAAAGTATCAGTACATATTCTGAACTCCTAATATGCTGAAAACTAATTGAAAGTCAAGGATGGTATTCAGTCCTTCCTCGTTCTAATCTCCTCTCATCCTTGCACAAGATCTAATATAACGCTGTGCTTCCCGTGCACTATACAAGGAAACTATTATGGGGTTTAAAGAAATAAACACCAACAAGAAACTACATACATGGTCACTTTCAGGCCAAACACACATTATTTGGCTCCATTTCTGCTGGGATGTAGAAAGTGGGTAGATTGCTTCCACCCTGATAACAGATCTAATCTGCAATATCATAACTTTTCTTAAACACATCAAAATCACAAAGCAATCCAGCAGTCTAAAATATAAGGAAACATAGCAACTTGTAAGGAGATGGGACTTGAATGCTGGCTCACCTGTGAACAGTACGAATGGTAGACATTAAGTACCATATGAGCAGGTAAGAGGAAGCCAGCTACAATTTTCTAAAGGCTGAGTGTGAGCTACCAGGAGAGCATAGGATCCCTGTGCTCCAGGGATCATAGGATCCCTGTGTGGAACCAAAGACACAGGGAGAACCTGCACCCGCTCTCAGGAACTCTCCACAAACCTCCACCAGGTGTTCATGACAAAGACTGGAAGCAGGGTGGGAGATGAGAGAAAACTTTCCTTCGGGGACAGGCTTGGAGAATGGGAGCAGTCACCTTTGAGGAGACAGGCAGGAAGCCTTGCCAGACTCTTCTCACCTACTGAACTTAGGGCACAGGGGAAGACTTAACATGGTTGTAGAAAAAGAAAGCAAAAAACTCTACCCTTGGGGGAAGGGTAGCAGGATAAGGACTAGGGTGAGGCAAGTCTCACATTTGCCTCAGACTCAAAATTTAAGGAGGCACCAAAAAACTCAGTAATCAAGACAAATAATCCTGTAATGCAACATTCTAAAAACAAAAGTTAATGCAAAAAAATCTAATATTAAGATTTTTTCCTTTTGCTGCAGGATCCAATACAGTTTGGCATGGCACTGTTACCATTATTTAAAAGTCTGATATTTTGTTCATTTGGGCCATAAAACAAACATCAACAAATATTTAAAAATTTAAATCACATAAGGTATGCTTCTCTGACCATGACAGAATTAAACTAGAAATATTTGGAAATTAAACAACACACTTTCAAAAAAAAACCCTATGGGTCAAAGAGGAAGTCACAAGGGAAATTAGAAAATATCTGGAAATGAACGAAAATGAAAACACAACAGATACCAAAATTTAGGAGATTCAGAAAAGGCAGTGCTTATTAGAAGGAAACTTATAGCATTAAATGCTAATATTAGAAAAGGAAGGTCTTGATTCACTGGCCTAACCTTACACCTTAAGACACTAAAAAAAGAGCAAATCAAAGCAAAAGTGAGAACGAAGAAATTCTAAAAAGAGCAGAAATCAATGAAATTTAAAACAAAAAAATCAATGCAAACAAAAGGTGGTTCTCTGAAAAGAAGAGTAAAATTAACCTCTAGCTAGGATGATCAAGAAAAATATTACCAATATTAGGAATGAAAAGAGGGGAATCACTAAATATTCAATAGACACTAAAAGGATAAGGGGATATTATGAAAAACTTTATGCCCATAAATTCAACAATGTAGATAAAATGGACAAATTCCTTAAAAGAAACAAACTATCAAACTCACTCAGGAAATAGATATTCTGAATAGTTCTATATTTACAAAAGAAATTGAAGTTGTAGTTAAAAAATCTTCTAACAAAGAAAACTCCAGGCCTAGACGGTTTCCTTGACAAATACTGCCAAACATTTAATGAAGAAATAATACCAATTCTACACAATCTCTTCCCAAAAACAGAAGAGGAAGGAATACTTTCCAACTCATTTTATGAGGCAAGCATTATCAAATCAGATGAAGACATTACAAGAAAACAGTGGACCAATAGCTCTCATAAACAAAAAAAGACCAGCACAGGTGTGAATACTCTTACATTACAGAAATATCTTTTAAATAAAAAGTCACCTGTTTTGCACAGTTTCTCATTCTTGGGAGCATATAAATTTCTTCAAGTTCTTTTTGTCTTTCTTCCTCTTCTAATCGTCTTCTTTGATCTTCTGGAATGATTTCTTCCCAATTCTTTGAATTTCTTTCGGGTTCCAACTCAATGTCATCTTCATCCATATTTGAAAAGTTGGCAACCTGATAAATTCCAGAATTTTAACAGAATAAGTATTGAAGAACTCATCCTTTAATTATATTTTTCTTTTTTAGGGGGGCGGAAGTGGCATACCAGAATAAGACAATAAAACTTAAATATCCTCAGGATAATGAATATGACTATGGATTACACCAAATATGACTGCTAAACTATCTGAGTTCATTTCTTCATTAGGTCAAAGTAGATCAAATCAAATGACTTCTAAGAATTCTCTTCCAAGAATGATTCTCTTTTGCCTTGCTGCTCAACAAAATTATTACTACAACAGAACTACAGGAAGTTAACAGAACAACAACAAAGTAATTTATAGTAGTAACATGCTAAATCCCCTTCCGCAGCAATTATCACACCATTAACTACCAAGTGCTGTAGAACAATCCAATATTCTTATTTTTACAATTATAAAAATAGTACCTAAACAGCTACTGACAAAACATAGGAGCTCTGAGACCACAGATAAATTTATTTACGTTCCCTAAGCCCTAGTTTCTTTATCTCTAAAAAAAGAGGATAGTAACAGCACATTAACTTCTGTAAGGATTAAATAAGATAATACATTCAAGGAACTGTGCAGAACTGTGCAAGTATGGTATAAAGAAAACATTCATTAAAGCTAACTGCCAATACCAGCACATTAAAACTTATAGTTAACTGGATGAAGACAAGGAAACTAGGCTTATCCTACGTAAGGAACGGGGCTGAAAATGCAGTGTTTGTTCTCTGATGTCTGTTATTTAAATGTGATAATAGCCTTAAAGGCAGCTATGTATGAGTATCAACTCACTGGTATAAAAATAATCTACATTTACTCTAGTTAACTTTTCAGTGACTTTTTTCAAATTGCCAGTTAGTCCAATTAAAAGCAAGTAGTATAACTTGATGAAAAGAAAAAGAGTTAATTAAATCACACTCAGAATAAGTGCCAGTTCCAGAAACCTTCACCTCTCACCAGGATTACTAAAATAGTCTTCTAATTTATCTCTCTGCTTCAATTCTTGCCCCTCTACAATATATCCCCCCCTGCAGCCAGAGTGATCCATTTAAATTATAAAAGTTTTTTTACTCACTGCTGTATCCCCTGTGCATGGCACGACAGAGGTGCTCAACAAAAATTTGTTCAATGAACAAATGACATAAATTGAATTGATCCTTAAAAACCTCAGTTAGTAGAAAATGGCTAGGATATAGAGGCAACTTGCTTCTTTATACTAAACAATTGGCACACAACTTACTCTACGTGGTCGGCTGACTTGTGTTGCTTCACGACTCCTTGCAACCTTTTAACCCTCACCAATCCAGGGGTGTTTATTAGTATTAATAGGACCTTATTGCTTAATTTGACTGATTTACTTGAGTTTTCTTAGTCGTGATAACGTTTCAATTAATTTAAAGTCAAAAACTGCTCCAATAAAAATCAGCTAAAAGCCTTGAGTTGTGGAAATCTAAGTAAAAGATCATATTCAATCTTTACTCAAATATTTGAGGACATGCTATCTGCCAAGCACTATTCTAGGTGTTAATTAGGAAATAACAGCACTTTCCATCCCACTAAACCTAACTATTCATAAATGATTTGGTCCCTTTCAAATCAGGTTGCTACTGGTTTGTCAGAATAAGGGAGAAACATTTTTATACACCATAGCAAATTTTAAGACAAAAATGTTAAACATTTTTGTTTAAAAATTATCTTGCTGATTGTGCTTAAAGAAAGAAAAGAGTTAATAAAATACTTAATGACAAAAAAAAAAAATCAGTCCCTCTCAATTGACATAATTATAAAGAAAAATTAAAAAGAAAAAGAAAATCTACCTTGAACTGGGAAAGTAATTCATCTCCTACAGTTAAAGGGCCTGGTTCATTTTCATGAGTTTCAGCCCTCTTCAAGATTTCATCTATATCCATTTCCTATAATTAGAAAGAAATCTTTATTTTAAATATACTTTAATATATTTTAAAGTTAGTATACTTTATACTTAAATATAGTTTAAATACACGGCACATTTTGAGGCAAGTTTTTTTTTTTTTTTTTACCTGGGGCTCTTGTTCTTCTCCTTCAGGTTCCTTAAAAAGTTCCTCAGCACCAAACTTTAAAATGGCTGATAACTCTTCTTTATTGAAAGGAGTAGAACTAAAATCAGGAAAAACAAAAATACTTAATAATGACAGTTAAAAATTTAACATTTAACATAGCACTTTTATTAATTACTGACATAGTCACCTTTACAACAGTTATATGACATAGATAGGTGAAGTATTATTTGTATACTTATTTTAAAACTAAAGAACTTGAAGCCTAGAAGTTAAAGGGATTTCCCCTAAGATTACACGACTAGAGTGGTGAAACCAGGTACTGAACATATGCCTCTGACTAGAAATTAGTCCAGTGCTTTAAAAAATTACAACACTAAACATAGTACTTCAATGATCTACTCACTGTATGTAACATTTCAGAGAAATGAGTATAGTATGATTCTAAAATGACATTTTTTTATAGTCAAGTAACTACCTTGAGGGGGCAGAACCTGTGTGTAGTACTGTCTTCCCAGTTGTGTCCATTCTTTGAATCACAAGATGATCTAAAACCATCTTCTTTTTGGCCCTTTCAAGAATATCCTCTTCAACTGATCCCTTCGTAACTAGACGATAAATATTCACCTGTAAAGATACATGTGATGAAACATACAATGCAGTAAAAATGATTTGTTTTGCTAATCTGAAGCGTCCAAATATTGGTACATAGACTGAAGCTTATCTTACATGAAGTTTTCACTAGTCAAAAGCAAAATGAAAATAAAAAAACATATAGCAATGTTTAAAGCTAAGTTTCTTCAATTTAAAGATTATTTTGAGGGTATGTTCCTCCTTCTTACGTTTTGGTTAGAAGACTTTACTTGCTTCTTTTCCTTTTTTTAAAGGAAATGACAATAATATTTAAATTATCTTTTTAAAGCTGAGAAAAAAGGGAAAAAATGGTAAACTTAAAACAACCTTATACCAGTTGCCTCAATTCTGATTAATGTTTCATCATTCCACATAATCCAAAATTCTATGAACCACTCCCTAAGTTAACGACAATGCCCTTCATTAAAACAAAGCTTTCCAAAATAGACAAAAATTGATGTGTAGTATTTCTGCCCTATTTCTCAAGGTCAGTCTAGGTTCTGTATCAAACAGCACTATCATACAGGGTTATTTTGAAAATTTATAGGAACATTTCCAGTTGTCACAACAATTAGGTGGGCTTACCAGCATTTAGAGTGCAGGGACCTCCAATACTAGACATTTTACATTAAACTGGACATTCTGTCACAATGAAAAATTATTCTCTATCTTTCCAGTCTTTCAAATGATTTTTAAAAACCTTTTTTAAATTATCTTGAGTCTAAATTATAACTCCATTTTAATATAAACACAAAGCATTTTTACAAAGTTACAATATATACTAATTTTTTTCAGGATTCCAACTGTGGTATGGTGTACTATGTACCTACTTACAACTATGGTGTAAATGAGTAGATAATTGGATATTGCTTTATTTGGATCTCTATCAAAAGTTATTTCCAAATGCTTATAGTTATTAGTGTCACCAATAAAACTCATTTGTATTAATCATCTACAACTAATCATTTTGTAGTTGTTGAATGCAAATATTTAATATGAGATCTGAGACTCCTTTTGTCAGATTTAGAACCAAATACTACTAAAACAGCAGGTACACGAAGCATAGGAATCTTACTATATTTCATCAATAATGAAATAATAAGGAATGTATCAACAACCATTAATAATAAAAACCCATTTCATATTTATACCATGCCTATCTTTAAAAAAAAATTTTGTTTAACGTTAACAGTAAAAAACCTGTATTGCCATTATTTTCTGATTTTTTTCAGATACTCTTCCCAGGTGTACCACACAATCTTCTCTAGTATCTTGTCTTGCTGGTTCTTTTCCTAATGTATCCTCTATTTTCTACCACTTACTAGAAAATGTGGTGGCTGAGGTCTTTAAATAGTATAAATGAAATATAAGTCTAGCCATGTGTTGAAAATTTCAATATAGGATGTATCCGTTCAGTGCAGTTAATCACTATTCCCAATCTCATGCATTATATGGGGATATTTTAACTCTTCACATATACATTAGGCCCAGCTCACCTGTGAGAATATCATATTTCCTCACTTTCTCCTCTTTGATAGTCTATAATTTATCTTGGCATGTTGTCATCCCTACTTCAAGTTTCCCTCTCTTTATAATGTATAAATAAGTCTCCTATTATCTAACCTAATACTAATTTTTATTCTCTTAAGCACCAATACACCTCTGGCTCTTTCCTTCCTTTGTACTTCTTATACAGAATGAGTCCTGCTCTTATTCCCTCAACTCTAAACTTATTCTTTGTGTGTGTGTGTGTGTGTGTGTGTGTGTGTGTGTGTGAGAAAGATTAGCCCTGAGGCAAACATCTGATGCCAATCCTCCTCTTTTTGCTGAGGAAGATTAGCCCTGAGCTAACATCTGTGCCCATCTCCCTCTACTTTATATGGGACGTAGCCACAGGATGGCTTGACAAGCAGTGCGTCAGTCTGTGCCTGGGATCTGAACCTGCGAGCCCTGGGCCGCCAAAGTGGGGCACGCGAACTTAACTGCTACCGCACTGGGCCGGCCCCTAAACTTATTCTTTATATCCCAGTATAGTCATATATATTGAAATATATATTATATGAAAAGAACTCTTTTTTTTAACCTAAATTAGGGCATTAGACTGACTTTTCAAATTACTTGTATTCATTTCAAGACAGAAAAGAGGGTTCTAAAAATAGCTGTCATAAAAAGGGGTTCTGGGTCTGATGAAGTTAAGAAGCACTACTCTAAATATAAGCTTTCACTTAGGGGTATGCAGTGTTGTTCCAGAATAGAAAAAAATTATAGGAAGAAGTAAGATACATTCCTGATGAGACACAGTTTTATGAGAATTATTTGGGTAAAACATTTCTTTAGCTTTAAATTATGGATATATTTTTCAGTAGAAAATATGAAGGTTTAAAAAGGTAATACAGGGGCCGTCCCAGTGGCGCAAGCAGTTAAGTGCGCACGCTCCACCGCGGCAGCCCGGGGTTCGCCGGTTCGGATCCCGGGCGCACACCGACACACTGCTTGGCAAGCCATGCTATGGCGGCATCCCACATAAAGTGGAGGAAGATGGGCACAGATGTCAGCCCAGGGCCAGTCTTCCTCAGCAAAAAGAGAGGAGGATTGGCAGATGTTAACATAGGGCTGATCTCCTCACAAAAAATAAAAAGTAAAAAAATAAAAAGGTAATATAAATGTGCTCAAGCCTTTTTGTGCTACTTGTTCATATCTCCTGCTTTGGAGAAGTTTGAGCAGCACTACTTTAAACGGAGGTAAATGAATTAAAATACAAGGACCAAGGCATTAAAAGGATGACAGATGGGGGCCAGCCCGGTGGCGTAGCAGTTAAGTGTGCACGCTCCACTTTGGCGGCCCAGGGGTCGCAGGTTCAGATCCCAGGTGTGCACCAATGCACAGCTTGTCAAGCCATGGTGTGGTGGTGTCCCATATAAAATAGAGGCAGATGGGCATGTTAGCCCAGGGTCAATCTTCCTCAGCAAAAAGAGGAGGATTGGCATCAGATGTTAGCTCAGGGCTAATCTTTCTCAAGAAAAAAAGAAAAAAAAAAAAAGATGACAGATGGTTTTTCTTAAGGCCTATTCGAGAGAGCTGTACCAAAACTACAAAATGAGAATGGTTTTTTCGCATGGAGAATCTTGTGGACACATGGATAAGAAAAAAGGCTAACAAACTGGTAGCAACACACTAAGTAAAATCTCTTTAATGAAGACATTTTAAAGTTCATACAGTAAATGAAAAACATTGTACTCTACAGTTGTAAACAGAAAGGAGAATCAAAAGAGAGTGCATGATCCCATTTAAGCATAGTTATTTCAGTTCTGTCACTTTCCAAACGATTCTAGTAAATGTGAGCTTCTCAGTATCCTATCTGTTAAATAGCGATGCGACTGTGTTCCAACGATCTTACCAGGAGGATAAACCAAATCACTTTCTGATCAGAAAAAGGATTCTAAAAGAATAAAATAAGGGGAATAAAAAATACCTGTTTCTTTTGCCCGATTCGATGAGCTCTAGCCTGTGCCTGGAGATCATTTTGTGGATTCCAATCAGAATCAAATATAACAACAGTGTCAGCAGAGGCTAAATTAATTCCTAGACCTCCAGCTCTTGTGGAAAGCAAAAAGCAGAAATCCTGTAAGGAATTATAAAGAGGCATGCTTTTAAATTCTTCTAAACTGTGACTATGGATGATCAATATGAGAATTTCACAATTGATTTTTTGAATTTAAAAAGTATTTTATCAACAAAACTGAAAGGTACTTTTTAAAAATACTAATAAAATATATAAACCTCTAGTAAAACTGATCAACAAGACTCCAAAATACAAATATATATGGAAATAATAACCCCCAAATTCAAAAATAATTCTAAATGAAAGTGGGCTAATTTAGTTTGAAGCAAATTAACTGTCCTATGCTGAAAAAGTATTCATAAGAAAGGGTAAAATTCTTCAGAATTAACATAGAATACTGATTTAAAAACCTCACTTGCAAATCAAAACTGGCTAGCACCAATAAGACTTTTTTTTTTAACAAACTACAAGTATGACTAAAATGACTAAAACAATTTATTTACAATTTTAAAAGCATTCATACCTCTGATCCGTCAGCATTAAAATGATCTAGAGCTTGTTTCCTCAGCTCCCCTTTTATTGATCCATCTAATCTCTAGAATAAAATACATTCAATTAATGTATATTACACTATCAAAAATTTGAAAAGGAAGTAAAATCAATTACAAAATTAAGTAAATATGAAACCGGAGCACTGCTTTGGCTAAGACTGTTGAGAATAGAAGGTAGGCAGAAAAACAATGCCCAGGCATTCTATCTCCAGAGCCTGTGCTCTTAACCACCAGCACTGCTTTCCCTAATAGTAAATAACGGCACCATTGTCATTCTGTCTGAGAATCAGGGTGAGAAATACATTTTACATGTGAATGAGTACACAGCTATACACCCAAAGCAAGTTTCATGACGCAATGTACTGAGATACACCCTCAATATTTTACAATCTATTTCATTTTTTTAAAATACTGGTACAACCCATTAAACTGATTCCCAGATCCATTAATAGGTTACAGCCCACAGTTTAAAAAACACTGATCAAGTCCAGTGTGGTTACTGGAGCAACAGCATAGGTGTTACCTGAGAACTTAAAAATGCAAATTATTGAGCCCCATCCCAGACCTACTGAATCAAACTCTGAGGGAGGGGTCCAGCAAAAGACCTCTGGTTAAGCAGTGAAAATCACTGATTTGGGGCACCATGGGCTCTAGTCAAATAGCCCACATCTGAGTGTCTTGAGTATTCATGGATGCCTTGGGCAAGTGATTTGACTTTTCTTCTTGTCAGTTTCCTCCTCAGTAAATGGGCTAATAGTAGTACTTCCTTCATAGAATACAGAGGATGCAGTGAGAGAACAGAGTAAAACACAGCACAGTGCCTGACATATATCAAGTGCTTACTAAACATTAGCTAAAACAAATGTCCAATATCAAAAAAAATTTTACATAGTGCTGTTCCTTTTTCACTAAAAATTGCAATTAGTAAAAATTTTTAAACAATAGTGACATATCAATTATTGAGGCATGATCTAAACAAAAAGAATGTTAAAAATGATTCTCTCTGGGGAGTGAGAGGGGATTGGGGCAGAGAACTGTTGCTTATCTAAAAACAAACCAACATACGGCTGGGGTGAAGATGGGAGGACAAAGGGTGATAGTTAAAGGGTACTGTTTCTTTTTGAGGTAATGAAGACATTCTAAAATTGACTGTAGTGATGGTGGCACATATCTATGAATATATTAAAAACCACGGAATTGTACACTTTAAATGGATGAACCGCATAGAATGGAAATTACATCTCAATAAAGCTGTTTAAAAAAAAAAATCAAACAGTGGTACTCTTTCTACTTTTTCCTCTAGATGACTACATATTTCTCAATCATGTTGATATCACCAAACACCTGTCCTTCACAGCACTTACCAGAGTTGTAATGTTACATTTATTTGTAATTACTTGCTTAATATCTATATCCCACACCAGGTTATAAGCTCTAACAGAGCAGGGATTATGTGTGCTGAGGTTCATCATTATAATTCTACCTCTATTTCACTGCCTGCACTAAATATACATCACTTACTAGCTGTATATACTATGTTCACTATGTTCCAGGCACTGTTCATAACATTGCTGTAAGGATTAAATAAATTATTAGATGTAAAGTACTGAAACTAGCACCTGACTTTAACATTAAAAACTCATCCATAGGAACTTTATATTGAATGAATTTCAAAATAAATACTGAATAGATGAAATATAAGCCCATTTTGGTCTTTAGTATCTTCCCTAAAGTCATCTAGTTTTATTCAGCAAACTATGCATTAGAATAATTATGAGCACATAAATCTTCAGAATCTGCAACAGGCCTGATAACATTCACAAGCATTGCTCTTTTTTCTTCCTCAGACTAAAGCCTAATACCTAACGCTGTCCCTTTAGATTTGAGCACAGAAAAGAAATATAGAATTAAAAGAAAATCAAAACTTAAGGTCAAGAAGAAAAAAAGGGAACAATGACAAAATTTTTTTAAACAGATATATTTTCTTAAAAGAAAAGTACAGTTTATATGAAAGTCTATAGTTCATTTACAAAAGAATTTCAAAAGTAATTTTGTAGAACATGCTCAGGAATTAGATGAAATTTAAATCAACAAAAAAGAAAATGAAATGCTTACTTGAAAGGGGAATTGACGATATTTCAAATACTCTGCAAGTATATCTAACATCCGCACCATTTGAGAAAAAATAAGAACTCTATTGCCTCGTTCTCTTAGGCGAATTAACAGCTTGTCAAGAAGAATCAATTTTCCGCTACTACGGATTAAGTGCTAAGGAAACAATAAATTACAACTGTTATAACATGTTAAAAGAAACAATCAAATGAAACAAATGCCTCACAACACTTCCGTTTAATTATTTTAAATTGAGATTTTAAATTTTCATGATGTTGGAAAAGTTTATTTCACCTTACAAAATTTCCTAGGACCTTTATTGCTTTGCTTTATGACTTAAGCTAAAATTTTCCTTGCCATTTAGCGCCTACGTTTTTGTTGTATTTTTAGGAGGGGAAAAAAGCACTCTTTTACTCTATTTGCTAGTTATTACACTATTTCTCCAAAAATCTCAGCTGAAAAAACAATACATTGAAAAAAGCAGCAACTAAACAATCAAAGGTTTTAAAAGAGTAAGAAAATGTCTTCTAAATTATACACATCAGTCACTGGTCCTAGCACTTCAAAGCACTAAGGAAGCTGGACGGCAACTGTGCCTTCTTCACACTTCTCATCTGTCTTCCAGAAGTGATAGGAAGGGTAAGATCTGAGGTCAAGAGGTCTTTCTTAAGACCACCATATGCCCTACCATGAATTCAGCATAATCACTATTAGTGAATTTTTTTCACAATTAAGAATACACTAAGGGATTTTTGCTGGATAAATTATGACAGTCTATGGTTAGAGAGACCCATTTTTAGAAAAATGATCAAAATAATTAAGTAGATAATTTAAAATTTTAAAGGCTTTTTTTTTATAAAGACTAAAAAATAATGAACACCATTATTTAAATATACCACGAACCAAAGAGAACCCCTAACCAATATATTAAAGCACTGTGCCATTTTCAGTTATAACTGAAATGAAAATATCTAGAATTTTGCTTTACCATAAAGTAACAATATTTTAAAATCCTTACTTGTAAGGCCTCCTGTTTATTATAGAATTCATTATTATCTGGTGGTTTAATGAGGTAGCAATGGTTACAACATTTCTTTAGCTCCATCATAATGTTCAAAAAGCCTGAGGTACTGCCCTTGGAACCTTTGCTGAGGGCTTTGTAATTCCTAGTTAATATCCATCTGTTTAAACAAAAAAAAATCATGAAAATGATGTTTAGCGGAACAACTACCAGGATGAATTCTAAAACTAATTAATAATCAAGCACCAAAGCAAAATCACACCATTATGAAGTTCACAACAATGGACCAAACCTTGTTCACAAGACTGAGGAAAACTCAAAACTTGTTATCTGAACCATTAACTAAACACAGTAAATGTTTAATGTAACAGAGTGAGTATAGTGTATTAATGCTTTTCCCCCAAAATTTACTTTAAAATGGTCAATTGTATTATCTATCTTAACCTTCCTACAAATTTCACATTAGGCAGCTAACGCACAGACCAAAAAGAAACCTCATGAGGATACCTCGTTTAGCCACACTGCCTTCTTTAAATTACAATTACAGGATACATATGCAACGTATAAAAAAATTATTGGTGGATAATAAAATTATCAGAGTAATAAAATTACTCTGAACTATACATAACATTGCCTTTCACCAAGATCTACTTTGTCTTCTACCATCTTTTATTTTCTTCCTTTTTACAGGGTTAATCTTTGAAGTGACTTGAAACAATTATATCTCTGATTTGCCTCAAAATGACAGGGGGTGGGAGAAGTGGGGATGGCTAGAGACAAAATATAAGTTGAAAACTTAGCTAAATGATGGGATTTACTGTATTATTCTCTCTTCGTATGTTTGAAATTTTCCATAATAAAAACCTAAAATTTATGCAATAAATGTATTTTTTTAAATGCACTTACAGATTTTACCACAAAATAGGTGAGAATTCAACATAACAGTGCATTTTATGCAATTAAATGTTTAAATAGATATTAATACAGATTTTTTTTGATTCTTTGAAGTGTTACTATATAGATCTGACACACATGATTTATGAATATAGCAAGGGGGTCTAGTAAAAAGCAAAGGAGCCTAATGTTTTGTTCTAAGTTTCTTTTTCTGGTCTCTACCTCTATCAGTCAATTACATAATTATCATAATTACATAATAATGCCTTAGTATCATGGAAATCCTAACACTTAAAAGAAACCCTCTATAAGATAACAGAGCATGAAATAGAGAAAAGCAGTTAATGATATGTTAGAAGATAAATTATTTAGTCTTATGTCACCCATGATTTTGGACACGCCATTAAATCTCTCTTGCCCCAATATGCCATGGAATAAACCTATTCTAAAATTCAAGAATTGTTACTTCGGGCCGGCCCCGTGGCTTAGTGGTTAAGTGCGCGCACTCCGCTGCTGGTGGCCCGGGTTCAGATCCCGGGTGCGCACGAACGCACTGCTTCTCCAGCCATGCTGAGGCCGCGTCCCACATACAGCAACTAGAAGGATCTGCAGCTATGACGTACAACTATCTACTGGGGCTTTGGGGGTTAAAAATAAATAAATAAATAAAATCTTTAAAAAAAATAGAATTGTTACTGCTCCAAGACCCTAATTGGGGGGGGTTGGGGGAAGATGTCAAGGGAAACAGACCTCAATGAGACAAGGACAGAGCGGTTATTTAGAATTAAATGTTCAGAACATGTGCTCTGTTTACAGCTTACTTGTAATATTGTTTCTGTAAAGCACTCATTTCCATTCTTAAAATCTGCTCAACCTTGGCAGGAAGAGATTTTTCCACATCTTTCTTAACTCTGCGTAACAGAAACGGCTCAAGCTCCTTGTGGAGGCTTGCATAACCATATTCTCTGCCTTTGCCATGTTCTTCTTCAAAATCTTCCCAGGAAGAAAACCTTAAAAATTTAAGAAAATGAAAGAATCACTGAAAAAAGTCAAATTGCATATGAGATTTTTCAGGGTAGTCATATGTAAACACAAAATACAGATTTTTAGGAAAAAAATTAGCTAAAATTAGTCACTTCTAATAACTATCCTTCCCAAGAAATCCATTATACATCTACATAAGGTGAAATATAAGGAGTTGTTTTATAAAAATTATGATTCTCCTTGTGTTAAATAAAGATGAAGTAGTTTCAAATATGGGAGTAATTATCACTAAAATATTTCTCAAAGAATATAATTCTAAAGTTCTGAATCTACTGAAAGAGAATATGTATGTGACATTGGACAAGTTATCCTTATCTAGTCTAGTTTTCCTCATTTAGCAAATGGGATTACCAGCACCTTGTTACTGTTGTTACTACTACTGTTAAATACTAAGAATGATACTGGTCAGTTTTTCAAGCAAGGTATATTTTAAACAATGGCAAAATCAACTGTTGGAACTCATTACACATGACTCGCTTGTTTACTTACAAAATTGAAAAATTAAAATACTATATATATGAAATATTCCATCCCATTTCTTTTTTTTTAAGTTTTTAATAATCTGTCGTCCAATGTTTTAGGGCATTAAAACCTCTTACTGACCTTATTATCTACACTAATTATTTTCCTGCTAAACTTAGCATACATAATTAACATTAAAATTGTATATCCAAATTTATCTTACTTTTCTGGCATAATGAAATGTAGCAAAGACCAAAGCTCTTTGAGGGAGTTTTGTAGAGGAGTTCCAGTGATAAGGAGACGGTGATTGGACTTGAAGTCTATTAAAGTTTTATACAGAAGAGAGTCATCATTCTTTAATCGATGTGCTTCATCTACACCTATAAATGCCCAATTCAGACCTCCAAGGAATGCCTTAAAATGAACAGAACATAGTTAATATTTTGAGAGAAAAACAGAATTCAAATTTAGCCTTCCCGTTTGACATGAATTCAAATTATTAAAATGAGGCAAATTAAAGACAAACTTTTGTCTCATTTTCAAATAAAAATTATATATTATTTCAAGATTTACTGGAATCCTCAAATCAAGTAACTCAACATGCAATATAAAATTCTTTCCATTACTAACTTAGCCATTAAAAAACAAAACATAATATCAAGTGACAAGTTTTTGCCAGCTTACACAATGAAAATAAAGGAAGAGAAATAATAGTATCATTTAAAATTTTTACAAAAGATTTTTAGCTTAAGCCCAGTAGAAGTCTCTATTAATGTCAATTTGGAGAAAATATGATATAAATTTGGAACAGTGTCTCACTCCAAGAGTAGGTATAATTCACTGTATGATTTTAATGAACTGTACATCTCCAATATATAAACATGGGTCTCTGACTTAAAACAGAGACAGGCCTGATTCTGCTACTTAATAGTTGTATGACCTTAGGCAAATTCATCAACCTCTGAGACTTGATTTTTCTTTCCAACAAAGTAAAGATAGTGATACATTATAAGGCAGATGGGATTTACTTGCAGTGTTAATTAGGAAGAACTAAATAAGACAGTAGCTACAAAGCACTTAGCACACAGCGCTTCACCCAGTGGTAGCTTAATCCTAAGTATCTTCTTACTCTTTAAAGACCTTACAAATCAACAGTAACTACACCAGACTAGTTTCATATAAGTCAGGAGTTGGCAAACTTTTTCTGTAAAGAGCCAGATGATAAATATTTTAGGCTTTGCAGACAAATGTGTGGTAGTCTCTGTCACCTATTCTTTGTCTTTATAACCCTTTAAAAATGTAAAAATCATTCTTAGTTCAAAAGTCATTAAAAAATAAGCCAGGGGGCCGGCCTTGTGGCTTAGCCGTTAAGTGTGCACGCTCCACCACTGGCGGCCTGGGTTCAGATCTCGGACGCGCACAGACGCACCGCTTGTCGGGCCATCCTGAGGGGGCATCCCACATACAGCAACTAGCAGGATGTGCAACTATGACACACAACTGTCTGCTGGGGCTTTGGGGAGAAAAGGAGTGGGGGAAAGGAGGAGGATTGGCAATAGATGTTAGCTCAGGGCCAGTCTTCCTCTGCAAAAAGAGGAGGACTGGCATGGATGTTAGCTCAGGGCTGATCCTCCTCACAAAAAAAAAAAAAAAAAAGCCAGACTTGACCCACAGGCCGTAGTTTGCTGACCCCTGATTTAAGTTATCTTCTCATCCTATCCACAACATATGGTAAAAGAAAAACAGATATACACCAAACAGAAAAAACACAGGTAATACACACCTTATCCTTCAATAAAATTTCATAAGTTGTTAGCAGTATATTAAATTTTAACCGTTTGGTCTGGGGGTGCATCCATTCATGAGTTCTTATCTATCAAGAAATTTAAAACACAATTTTAAAACAAATATTATGAAAAGTATACTTTTACTTGAATATCTAAAATAAAACTGATTCAAAATACACGCAACCTTAGGCATATATGTTTATGTAATAAAATTGTTTTTAATCATTCTTTATATAGTCCAACAAGCTACATTGATCTTATCATAAATAAAATATAAATACAATATATCAAAACCTTCTATAAAAAATAAAGCAGACATGTTTTTAACATACGTTTTTCACTGAAGGAAGTTCTCATTTAACAAAAGGCAAGTGATTAACTCAACATTTACGGATGAAATATGTCTGAAGTTTGCTTCACAACTGGGAGGAAATTACCATGTAGAGGTACAGATGGAACACAACTGAAAATGAGTTAAAACTGTGAAGCTGGAGATGGGCACATGGAGGTTTATTAATACTCTTCTATCTGCGTTCATGTATATTTGAAACTTTCCATAAGAACGACAGGAAAAAATTTATATATAAAGTAACACAAAACCCAAAATTGGTTTTTATTACAGCCAATTAAACATATATTGAGAACTCTGTAGTAAGTTCTATGCTAAAAACTAGGACTATAAAGACAAATAAAATACTTGTCCTCAAAGATAAGCATGTCTAGATGTCTAAATATGTGAAGAAACAACTTACCATGTTCCTGCTGTTAATGTCGCCTAAATAAACCACAGCATTCATCTGAGAAGCCCATGTCTGAATTTCCCTTTGCCAGGAAGTGAGAGTGGAGAGTGGTACGACTAATAGAAAAGGTCCATATAATTGATGCTCATGAAACAAATAGTTCAGAAATGAGATTGTCTGTATTGTTTTTCCAAGGCCCATTTCATCAGCAAGTATGCAACTATTTCCTCTACAAAGTTAAAAACAAAAAGCATGTATGCAATAAAGATTCAAATTTAAAAAAAAAAAATGCACCCTAGAGTCACCTATGTTGCCAAGAAATAGAGAGCAAAGGACATAGGAGAGAGGGGGAAAAAAATAGAGTCCTAAATGGATATTAGAAATAACTGAGAGGAAGAGAAATAGTCCAGGACTAGTGTAGAATAGAAATGTATATATATTCTGATTTTAAGTTCAATAAAACTTATTTAAATACTGCAACAATCAACCAAGCTAAACTCAAACTCCATTCTATTTTCTTCTTACGTAATAAATATTGTTTATATACTAGAAAATTCAAAGACCTGCATATAAATACCAAAGAGTCTTATTCTTTAAATGGTGGAAATCTTTTCCAAATCTTGCATTTGTAAAATTTTTACCCTCTCAATTATCAAACAGACAAATGAAAATATACTTACTTGCACCAAGAGTGAGCAAGCCAATTTAAACCATTCAGTTGATAATCTCTTAATTCTAAACCCTCATGTCCTCCAATATAGGATGGCTGCTTCTTTAGGGCTACAAATCTTGGCCTTTGTTTTAATACCTTCAGTAGAAACAAATGTTAATATAAAGAATTATTAAATATAAGAAATTATATTAAAAGATGAAAATCTCAGCTTTTATCATAAATTTTGAAATTCCACCTCAAATCACCAAGCTCAGAAATTCTATAACTCAAAATACATCTGAGGATTCAGTCAAAGCAGACTGTTTCCTTTTACTATAACAACAATGTACAGTTTTGTCCTCTGTTTTGAAAAAAAAAGGATGGAGATAAGTAAGTTCCTGCTGAAATACTTGGGTCTCAAGTATTTCACAAATAAAAGCTATGTTACATTCATTAATTCAACCACTGCAACTGCCCTGACCTAGAAATAAACCCTAATACTGGCTTAACTTCCTACTTGATTTCTGATTTCTATACTACCAGTATGAATTTAATTCAGTCTTATAATAAGAAAATAAATTCTAGTAGTACATAGATCCCAAAACTATCACTAATAATAACTTTAAATACAAAGTCTTAAATTAGACAAGGTAGTTCTGGGTACTTTCTTATGGCTACATCCCTCTTTTCCTTTCCCACCTTCAAAGAAAATACTCCCTACCTTTTAAACCAAGCATACACATCTCGTTTCCAAGGAATTTTCCCTATCTGGTTTCCCCAACCCACTCCCCACAACTAACACCACCAACTCATCATCTTTCTGACACAGTTTCACTCACCAAGGCTAAAAGCCAGGGCCACATCTACAATCACACAGCAATTACAGGAACATTTCCTATAAGGCCTACCAACCAAGCAGTTCTCTCCCTCAGCCTATCTGAAATCAGGATCCAACTCTCTATTTGGGTTTACAAATATTTATGATGCATAAATACATTTTCAATTAAAAAAGTTAAACAATACTCACTTTGCAATCTTTAAAAGGAGTGGTTTTTGACTGATTCCTGCTAAAATACTCATCTATGCACGCTTGAAACTTTTTGGAAATGAGAGCTCCATCTTCCCAGCTGCACTCTGAGTATGGAAGGCCCTGCCATTTGCAATAATAATCAGGATAACCAGCTGCAGACTTTTGATTGGAATGAGCTGTGAGATAAATCAGGTATTTATTTATTTTTTTTACATTGAATCTTATCCAAGGAATAATTCTCGGTAAAAACTACACAAGTAAAAATTAGTCATCTGGTTTACAATACTCTATTATAGTAAGAGTAAGCTACTGTATTTGATGTTTAAGTAGTAAATTTAAGGTTTTTTCAGATGATTTCAAGCATGGAAAGATAAAAGTTTAATTAGAATCATTTATTACTAACCAATTATTCGCTCCACTATTTGATATTGCTTATGTAGATCATCTGTAAGTTCTTGCTGGCAATTATAATATTCCACATCTTCTGGAGAAGCATTTTTCAACCTGAAAGAATATTAATCCAGGAACAGACTTCAAAATCTCCCCTAAATAACCCATCCCTCCCAAACACTATCTGTAGCACAAAAATCTCTCATTTTACCACTTATCACGTGAGCCAGTTAAGATAATGAAGTCTCATTTTACCACTTATCAGGTGAGCCAGTTAAGATAATGAAGAAATTGAAACAGAAATAAACCATCATTAGTTTTTATCTTTAAAAATTTGTAATTTGTAATATATGAGACAGCATTCTATGTGACTGTTATCAAGGAGAGGTTTAGATATGGCTATTCCTAAGAAGTTTTACCTTAAGATGAAATACAAATAAATCTATAAACAGTTATTTTAGGTTATCATCTGATTCTTGACTATGTAGTCTTTATTAACAAAAAAGCTTAGTAATAATCTTTGAACTCTAAAAAAATAAGTACAGTATAAAACATATTTACCATCTTTTTGTTTCCTGATCTTTTTTCTTATAATTATCCAATTTTTTCATTCCTCTAACATTCTGCTGCTTAAGGGTTTCTTCTGTCTCCCAAGTATTGTGGATATGGGACCATCCTTTCCATTTAATTAAATACTGGATTTCTCCTGCTTCCTTGTTTTTTTCAAATCCTGCATTTGGGTCACCATCTGCTTCAACTGCATAGATGGTTGTAGTAGCACCAGTAGCTGAAAAAGAAAGCATGATACATTCCACGTGATTCTGTTACAGGAGTATTTCAACTCAAAAACTGAAGAATATGAGTAGAAAAATATATGCTCTCTTAAATAAGTAAAGTATCAGGGTACAAGAATTTATGGAAAATTATATTACACATATGTAAAAGAAACAGAATTTTAGAACAGAAAGATTATCTCATTTAATCCCCTAAGTTTTAAAATGAGAAAAAACGAAGTCAAAAGACAGTGGCATACCTATGATTATAAAAAAATTTACAATAACTGATGACTGGGAGACTGATAAGTGGAAGCTAAAATAATTAAAAATCATCTTTGAAAATCGCATGTCTCGGGGCCGGCCCGGTGGCGTAGTGGTTAAGTTCCCACGCTCCGCTTCGGTGGCCCGGGGTTCACAGGTTCAGATCCTGGGCGTGGACATATGCACCACTGATCAAGCCATGCTGTGGTGGCATCCCATATACAAAACAGAGGAAGATGGGCACAGATGTTAGGTCAGGGCTAATCTTCCTCAGCAAAAAAGAGGAAGATAGGCAATGGATGTTAGCTCAGGACTGATCTTCCTCACAAAAAAAAAAAAAAACAAAACAAAACTGCATGTCTGAAGTCACTATGTGGAAGAGATAGCTGCACCTCCATGTTCACTGTAGCATTACTTATAACAGCCAAAACATGGAAACAACCTAAGGGTCCATCAACAGATAAATGGATAAAGAAAATGTGGAACATATAATGGAATACATTCAGCCATAAAAAAAGCAAATTCTGCCATCTGCAACAACATGGATGGATCTTGAGGGCATTATGCTAAAGTGAAATAAGTCAGACAAAGACAAACACCATATGATCTCACTTATATATGGAATCAAAAAACACAGAAAAAGAGATCAGATTTGTAGTTAGTGGGGGGAGGGGAGAATATGATGAAGCTGGTCAAAAGGAACACACTTCCAGTCATGAGATAAGTTTAGGTGCTGGGGATGTAATGTACAGCATGGTGACTATAGTTAACACTGCTATACAGTATATCTGAAAACTGCTAAGAAAGTAGATTCTAAAAGTTCTCATCACAAGGGAAAAAATTTCTTTTTTTAAAAACATTGTATCTACACGACATGACGGATGTTAACTAAACTTACCGTGGTAATTGTTTTGCAATATATGTAAGTCAAGTCATTATGCTGTCCACCTTAAACTTATACAATGCTGTACATCACTTACATCTCAATAAAACTGAACAAAAATAATGTATGTTAAGATAACTAAAAGTAACCTACATAACTGAGATGAAACAAAAAAAAATTTTTTTTTAAACCAAATCGTTTGTGAAATTTAACGTACCTAAATAAGAACTATTATTTTCGCATGGCAACAGAAAAACTCAAATACACAGGTTAAAAATTTTCTAATTATCTGCGATATAAGAAGTGAGATCAAGTGGATATTTTCTGGGAAGAAAACACTCAGGCTAATAAACAAAGTATATTTTACACCAAATAAGTAAAACAGAAGAAAATCCACCCTCTTGGCTTTCAAAATTGAAACATCTTCAAGAAATACTTTATTTACTCTACTAAATATTATTGAAACAACCAAGCAATAAACATGTTTAAAAAAAAAAAATACCTCCTTTTCTCCCAATCCGACAATCCATAAACCGTTCTATTGTTTCAAATTCCTCTTCCTCAGGTTGAGGAACATCCTCTCCACAGACTTCCAGTAGGTCATCAGAATCTGTTTTCATTTCTTCATCTTCCTTATAGCTAACATTGACAGTTGCTTGGCGACGAGAACTTCTTTTATCATTATCATAATCTTCTTCATCATCATCCTCCTCCTCAGATGAATCAATCTGTCTCTTTTTTTGTCCAAGAATCTTCTTTCCACTTTTTGACTTAGATCTAGGGAAGACCAGGGGAGAGAGGTGTTTTACAGAAACACTGGCATAAAACAAGATTTGAGAAAGTATATACAAAAAGGATGAATACCTTCTGTAACCAACTATTTTCAGTATCAAACAGAGAACATACTATACTTACCTATTTTGAGGTTTTCTGCTTTTAACTTTGTTTTTTGGCTCATAATCAGATTCTGTTTCATCACAACTGCTTTTATCTCTATCTTCTTCAGATTCTGAATCTGAACCAGACTGAGATGGAGATCCCGACCCAGACATCTGCCAATCTTCACTGTAGATAAAATATATAAAGTATGTTTGTTTATACTTACATCATATAGCAAATTTTGTCTCCGACACAAAAATAATCGAACTAAATTACATTCCAGTTAATATCAAAAATATTGTTGCTTGCACCTATACTGAAAATATTAAAATGTCTGCAGAATAAGGAAAATACTGGAAAATATCCTTCATTGTTATCTCCCATAACTCCAGAGTTTTGATAATCATTTAGTTATATCTCAATTATTGGCAAATAAGTAAATGTTATTTTGATGATCACTATGGATGAAAACACAATACGATAATTTAAAGAGTTTAAAGGGTTTAATTTTGAAAATCTTGTATTAATTATCATACCCTCTGGAAAAAAAGATTCTAATCCTTTTCATTTTAATTTTCTGGAAACTGTGATTTTTAAAAATATACTCTTCAAAACTGATTTTTAAAAAAGTACATGTTCATTAAGAAGCTTAAAATACAGTATAGAAAAATGTAAAAAAAAAAAAAAAAAACAGCCCATCTTAACCACAATACCTTACCTTTACTACTATTTTTTAGTGTATTTAGTCTGTTTAATTCCAGTCACAAGTAGAGAAGAAATACTGGATGCACATGTTAACATTCTGCTATAATATAATCTTCATAGGAAAGACACACATGAAGTTCTTATATATACACTGTATCCTATCTCACAGCTACTGCTGGCTACTCGATTGCTCTGTATCTCTTGCATGAGGGATGTTAATGGTTACATAAGCAAGCACATATGATAAAATCTGGTTTATGATAAAAACTTATCAGAGAAGCAAATTCTTTTTTATTTAGAGATCTTTTCAGAGTTTGCACATCAGAAGTAGCAATAGGCAGGATATATGAAAAAGTCTCCATTTTATATTTTTATAATATAAATTACAACGATTTATCCATCATCCCAAACTACTCTTTTGTTTTTAAAAATATTCTTTGCTTGCACCCATGCTAAGTTTAGAAATTACTAACTCTGTGGAAGAGTGACAGAGCTGATGAGACACAGTAGTTGAAAATGCACTTAGTAAACTAGAAGACAGATCTAAGGAAATTAGCCAGAATGTAGCATAGCAATAAAGGGATAAAAAACATGATACAGTAAGATTCATGGAGGATAGGATGGATGATCTAATAGATATATACAACAGATAAGATCCAAAAAGACAGATACAATATATATCTATTGGTAGTACAGGCATACTTCAGGGATACTGCGGCTTCAATTCCAGACCACTGCAATAAAGTGAATATCGCAATAAAGAGAGTCACAAGGATTTTTTGGTTTTCCAGTGCATGTAAGTTTACACTATACTGTAGTCTACTAAGTGTGCAAAAGCATTATATCTAAAAAAACAAGGTACATACCTTAATTAAAAAATACTTTACTGCTTAAAAACTTCTAACTATCATCTGGTGGAGGGTCTTGCCTTGATGTTGACGGCTAGTGACCCGTCAGTGTGGTGGCTGCTGAAGGCTGGGGTGGCTGTGGCAATTTCCTAAAATAAGACAACAATGAAGTTTGCTGCATTGCTTGACTCTTCCTTTCATGAACTCTGTAGCATGCAATGCTGTTTGATAGCATTTACCCACAGTAGAACTTCTTTCAAAACTGGGTTTTGGGATCAATCCTCTCAAACCCTGCCACTGCTTTATCAACTAAGTTTATGTCATATTCTAACTCCTTTGTTGTCATTTCAACAATCTTCACAGCTTCTTCACCAGGAGTAGATTCCATCTCAAGAAACTACTTTCGATTTGTTCATCGATAAGAAGCAACAACTCATCCATTAAAGTTTTATCATGAGATTGTAGCAATTCAGTCACATCTTCAGGCTTTACTTTTAATTCTAGTTCTCTTGCTATTTCCACCACATCTCCAATTACTTCGTCCACTGAAGTCCTGAACCCCTCAAAGTCATTCATCATGAGAGATGAAATCAACTTCTTCCAAACTTCTGTTAATGTTGATATTTGACCTCTTTTCAAGAATCACAAATGTTCTTAATGGCATCTAGAATGGTGAATCCTTTCCTGAAGGTTTTCAATTTACTTTGCCTAGATCCATCAGAAGAATCACTATCTATGGCAGCTATAGCCATATGAAGCGTAGTTCTTAAATAATAAGACTTAAAAGTTGAAATTACGCCTTGCTTCATGAGCGCAGAATGGATATTGTGTTAGCAGGCATGAAAATAATATTAATCTCATTGTACATCTCCATCAGAGCTCTTGGGTGACCAGGTGCATTGTCAATAAGCAGTAATATTTTGAAAGAAATCTTTTTTTCTGAGCAGTAGGTCTCAATAGCAGGCTTAAAATGTTGAGTAAACCATGTTGTAAACAAACGTACTGTCATCCAGGCTTTACTACTCCATTTATAGAGCACAGGCGGAGTAGATTTAGCATAATTCTTAAAAGCCCTAGGATTTTCAGAATGGTAAACCAGTGAGTATCGACTTCAACTTGAAGTCACCAGCTGCTCTGCAATAGCCCCTAACAAGAGAGTCAGCCTGTCCTTTGAAGCTTTGAAGCCAAGCATTGACTTCTTCTCTCTAGCTATGAAAGGCCTAGATGGCATCTTCTTCCCATAGAAGATTGTTTCATATACATTGAAAATCTGTTGTTTAGTGTAGCCACTTCCGTTATCTTAGCTAGATCTTCTGGATAACTTGATGCAAGCAGCTTCTACGTCAGCATTTGCTGCTTCACCTTGCACTTTTATGTTATGGAGACGGCTTCTTTCCTTAAACCTCATGAACCAACCTTTGCTAGCTTCAAACTTTTCTTCTGCAGCTTCTTCACCTCTCTCAGCCTTCAAAGAATTGAAGAGAATTAGAGCGTTGCTCTGGATTAGGCTTTGGCTTAAGGGAATGTTGTGGCTGCTTTGATCTTATATCCAGACGACTAAAACTTTCTCCACATCAGCAATAAGGCTGTGTTGCATTCTTACCATTTGTGTGTTCAATGGAGTAGCACTTTTAATTTCTTTGAAGAACTTTTCCTTTGCATTCACAACTTGGCTAACTGTGTGGCACAAGAGGTCTAGCTTTCGGCCTATCTCGGCTTTCAACATGCCTTTCTCACTAAGCTTAATCATTTCTAGCTTTTAAGTGAGAGATGTGTGAGTCTTCCTTTTACTTGACCACTTAGAGGCCACTGTAGGGTTATTAATTGGCCTAATTTCAGTATTGGTGTGTCTCAGGGAATAGGGAGGCCCGAGGAGAGGGAGAGAGATGGAAGAATGGCCGGTTCATGGAGGAGTCTGAACACACACAACATTTATCAGTTAAGTTCACCCTCTTATATGGGTGCAGTTCATGGCACCCCAAAACAAGTAGAACTGTAACATCAAAGATCACTGACCACAGATCACCATAACAAATATAGTAATAATGACAAAGTTTGAAATATTGAGAGAATTACCAAAATGTGACAGAGACCTAAAATGAGCAAATGCTGTTGGGAAAATGGCGCTGACAGACTTACTCAATGCAGTTGCCACAAACCTTCAACACGTAAAAAACCCAGTATCTGCGAAGCGCAATAAAATGAGGTATGCCTGTAGTACCAGAAAGATTTACAGAACGAGAAAGAGAACATGCCCAGAGATACAATGACTGAATTTTCAGAAACTAATCAAAGACACGAATTTTCACATTGAAGATGCAAAAAGTGCATAAAGTGGAATAAATAAATAACAAATCCAAAGCTAGACACACCAAAGTAAAAGTGCAGAATGTCAAAGACAAATAGAAACGTAAGAGAGAAGACAATGGAACAGTGTTTTTAAAGAAATGAGAGAGAAAAAAACTCAGATCATACAAATATCTGAATTGGGAATGTGAATCACTCATCACTTTGTGGGTCAAGATCTTTAGGAAACTACAGTGAGTTTCTAAATGAATTCTAGAGGATGTAAATGTCATTTGCAGATGAATAGTAAGGAGAGGTACTGACATAAATGAACAGAATCACCCAAAGTCTATCATCTGCTGACCCTTACACTCCTATATAGGTTTCCCAAGTTACTAACATTTTCTGATATTATGATAAGGTAGATCTTTGAAGTTTAAAAACATAGGAGAGGGATTATAGGAGATAAACAAGTGGCACAAAAACCTCAGGTCATCACAGAAAAGTGAATGTTAAGGATTAACGGTTTAAATTAATCTAATAAAATGCCATGAACCAAGAATTTACAAAAGACCTCTTTGGGCAACAATTTTTCGTAAACAAAGAAATACAAAATCATTAGGATTTGCCTGATACAAAAGTAATCAGTTGAACAAAATGACATACTCTTTATGCTTTTTCCTTTTGACCTCACTCGATGAATCATCAGAATCTTCACTGCTAGAGGAATCCTATAGAGAAAAATAAAGTTAATGTTATTAATGATTAGAATTTAACTGTTATGTAAAATTTTTGCTTGCCATACTATTTAATTTTCACTTGGCTAATAGCAGTAACTGTAAAGCTTCATTTTTTTCCATGTTGTTATATTTATACCATTAATTAGCAAATAAAGTAATAACATTTTTACTGCACATTTATAACCCAGCCAGTGAAATTAAGTAAATATCATAATGTCAGCATTTTGTATAAAACTTTAAAATCTACCATCTCTGGGGACCATTATTGTTGCCTAGAATGACCTTAAAAAGGAATCATCATTGTTGGTATGTCAAATTTTGATTTAATATTTTTCTTCCCCATTAGACAGTTTTTGATATAGTTCTTCCTGAATGTTTTTGTGCAAACACACATGCATGTGAGCTCATATGCACACAGGGACTACACTGTTTACAGCTGCAGCCTATTCTTTTAAAAATATGTTGAGAATTCTATTATTATTCCATACAAATATGATTTAATAGTACAATATTTCTTAGTTCATATATGTGTGTGCATACATATGTGTTTGTGTATGCATATTTCCCTAGTACTCACATTTAGTTTATTTCTAGTTTTGCTGTGATGAGTAAATGCACACAAATTTCCATTGCTTGTTTTGGATTAATCTCTGCAAGTGGAACTATTGGATAAAAATGTGTCTATATTTCAAGACTCTTGATACACATTTAAATGTAGTTATTTCCTATATATTCTTTCAAAACACTTATTGTTTCTAATAATTCCATATATATCTACCTAGTAAAAAATTGTCTACTTTAAAAAATAATAGCTTTCATAATAAAAACTCACCTCTTCTGATCCACTATTAGATGAAGCTTGATGCTGCTGCTGTTGCTGCTGCTGCTGCTGCTTCTTAAGCATTGCAGATCTCTGAACTGCCAGAATACTAGGGCTAGATTTCCAAAACTATAATAGAAGCATTAATCAGTGACAGATAAAGGTTTGAGAAAACTGAAAAAAAAGTTAATTTCTTGAAAAGCAGTATCAACTTTTTCACTGCCTCCAAATAAAGGAATTAAAACTATTTTCCTTATTCACATTATATGTAATACAATATTATTGTAATATAATTAAAATAAAATGCTAAACTTTAGTTGCATATAAAAAATTTATGGTATGTTGAGTTTCACAGACAGATAATATTAATCAATATGTTCTTTGGTGATAATGGTATTATTTTCAAAAACAAATGATAATCTGCAATACTAGTGCTACTCAAAGTGTGGCTGCCTACTTTTTTACTTGGTGTGAGGTGAAGATGAAGAGCTGGAGTCAGAATGCAAATCAACTATGTCACTAAGCACAGTTTTAGTTCAGCTGATTTTTTTTTTTTTTTGGTAGCAAGATTTTCTCCATGAAGTAAGCTGTGTGTTGATTTATATTCTGGCCCAAGCATCTTAGCATCACTGGTATGCTAAGTAACATTACTGTATACTGTTATGAGGTACAGACAAGTTTTACTAAATCTTGTAGTAGCTTTTATTCAAACAGAATGGCCCTGAACTTATTCTATCAAGCATTTTCAAGAAAGCAGAGTTCTACTGAATTCTCCTGCTATTAGCAATAAAGTATCTTCTTTGAAGATCTTGAAAGTAGAGATCAGACACTAAGATTAACAAAAAGACCTTACACAGTCTTTAATTTTTATCCATGAGACATTGAATATTTATGAAACTCAATTTCTGCCTCAGAAAGAAGAAAAGGTTTTGTGTGTTTATCTTATACTTGTTTTATAGTTACAGACTGCTTCTCTTCCAAGCCAATCAGTCCACAGATATTTAACAAGTTTGAGAATAGTTGAAAATAAAATTTAATGTTTAAAATTAATGTTTTCTAAAAGCTAGAACAATGCTATAAACCAATGCTATAAAAATGTATAAGTGATACAAAGAATTACAAGTAATATAAAAGTATTACAAAGCAATACAAGTAATTACAAGAAATCTACCTTTCCTTGGATACTTTATTTATTACCTCAGCTCCATCAACTTTTGGTGGTTTCGCTTGGACTTTGTTTTCTCGGGAAGTGTCTGACTCAGACTCTGACTGACTACCCGATTCAGATCCAGAGTCAGAGTCACTGCTACCTGACTGGCTACTGCTTCCATCACTACTGCTTCCAGAACTTGACCCGGAACCAGAGCCTGAAGCTGACCCAGAATCATCATCCGACTGGCTACAATTTGAAAATAAACAGGTTTTAAACAAAATTCATTAGGAATTTAATTTTTCTCAAAAGTCAACAGAAAGCCCCAAATCACTAAACTTTGCTTATTTCCTATTTCATATTTCTATAGCCAAACAAATAGAAAAAGGAATTAATGTTAATCTACAGTAACAAATGACATACTTGATATTTAGTACAGTTTTGGCTAAAACATAAGCAATCAGATCATAATCTTCCTCCAAGACAATGAGCAAAATCTACTAAGTACAGAATCCTGGGCTAGAAACTAGGGAAGACAAGAAGTTTAAGCCACAGTCTCTACTCTTAAAAGGCTCTTTAGCTGTAGTTAATATAAAGTAGGAATTGTGTGTAAACAAAAGGTTAAATGTGCTGAAAATTCTCAAAGTAACAGGTAGAAAAGAAATTAGTAGTTTCTACTTGTTTTCAAGTTTATCTCTATGGTCTATCATTCCAGGGTAATGTAATTTATCATAATTAAGCTATGATAAAATACAACTTACTAAAAAATAAAATCAGTAATTGCTTCTCTGAGAAAATCACTGACTCTGTCACGGTTCCACAGTAATAAGTCTAAAATAATAGCAAATTCTCACCATCTTTCCTAACCTCTATACACACACATGTGGAAGTTCATTGGGAAATTATCTTTTTCTCCATTACTCATTTTCAGTCCAAGGTAGCCTAGAAATGGTTTGGACTAAACAGCTGATTGTGTAAATTGCTATTATCCCCAAGGCCATTTGTTCACATGGTGTCTACAATTGAATTGTTGAAAACTAGGGTATTAAATTTTTGATACAATGGTAGACTCAGCTTTTGATTTAATTTCATCTGGCTTTATGAGAAACAACAGGTAATGTAGTCTACGTATATACAGCAAAACTCAAGCTTCATGTCCTCTGCTGTAATTTTCAGAAATACCACCAGATGGAAGTATTACTCTAAGAAAACAGACTGCAATATTAAAAGTAATTCCCTTCCTTTTTTTTTTTTTTTTTTGTGAGGAAGATCAGCCCTGAGCTAACATCCATGCTAAACCTCCTCTTTTTGCTGGGGAAGACCGGCCCCGAGCTAACATCTATTGCCAATCCTCCTCTTTTTTTCCCTTTTTCTCCCCAAAGCCCCAGTAGATAGTTGTAGGTCATAGTTGCACATCCTTCTAGTTGCTGTATGTGGGATGCCGCCTCAGCATGGCCAGACAAGCAGTGCGTCAGTGCGCGCCCGGGATCCGAACCCGGGCCACCAGCAGCGGAGCACACGCACTTAACCGCTAAGCCACAGGGCCGGCCCCAAAAGTAATTCCTTTCTAAAAGTAATTTCTCCTTTTCCAGAGCAAGGAGTTAAGAGCTTCTACATGAAAATACAGACATACAAGTTTGCAAGAAGACTTTTGATTCCAAAAGTTAGATATAAATTAAAATGCTTAAATTGCGAACACACACAATTTTAAAATCTGGGAATCTAGCAGAATAAATGCTTTTCTTCACAGAAACAGTAAACAAAAATTTGCCTCTTAAAGGCTATGATATCAAGATCATTTTTGTCATAATTTCTATTCTCTGGTCATATGATTCTGAGGTCTAAAAACAATATAGTGCTTTTTAATTAAAATAAAAAACTTACCATATTTTACTTGGGTCCCTTGAGAGAAATTTCAGCAAGAATATTAGAGAAGATATTTTCCCTGACACACAATTTTATTTCTCCTTAAACCCTCCTTAAACCCAATGAAAGAGACATCTTTCATTTATTCAATAAACTTTATGAGAACTATCATGTATTAGGAACAGGGAAGAATGAGATGAGACAAAATCCTTAACATTAAAAGAACTCCTAACCTGGTATGGAGAGACAGTCATGTAAACCAATATCACTCTGTGCTGTGTTTAAAATAATTGATCCAGGTATACGGGGAGCACTGAAGATACAACCAAGGCTGGTACAGCAATCGGGGAACATTTAGAAGAAAGTGCGGTTGAACTAATTCTTTAAGAATCAAGCAGAAGGTACGGTATGACTTTGATTGCTTATAAGCTTCTTGAGGGTGCTATTTTTTCCATAGTATCTACCATAGTGCCTTACACAGTGGGTGCCCAATAAATACTTGAAAAGTCTATGAATGAATAATTGAATTTAGGGGACTATCATGGGCCTATATTCTTTTTTTGTGCGTGTGAGGAAGATCAGCCCTGAGCTAACATCCATGCCCATCCTCCTCTTTTTACTGAGGAAGACCGGCCCTAAGCTAACATCCATTGATGGGCCTATAGTCTTAATTATATCTTGATTAGTCATTCCAGATAAACAGCTACCCAAAATTTCTTGTCAATAAATCAAAATTCTTAAGTGAATGTAGGAATCTTTCCTTTCAATATTTTTTAGGCAGAAGTAGTTCTGGCTGAAGATAAAAGCAAACAGCCTGAGTCTAGGCTAATCTAATGGCAGAGGTTTATTACTAGAATGGCTTTACCTCAGGTATTAGAAGTATAAAGTCTTTATTTCCTTTATTTAGTTGTTCTCAGTAGGATTAAGATATACAAAGAATAGGTAAGGAATATCTTATACACTGCCATAGAATGATCTCCAGGATATAGTTAAGTAAAAAAAGCAAGATACAAAACAATGTTTATAGTATGCTTCCTTTGTGTAAGAAAGGGAAAATAATTATACATATTCGCTTACACTTTTAAAAAAGCAATAATGGCAGCATAAACTAACAAGTTAAAAATGGTTACCTAAAGAGGGAGGGAGGACCAGAAAGAGGGAAGAGAGTAGAGGGAACCAGGATTGAAATGAGTGGTCAGTTTTAGAACCATGTAATGTTTTACAAAGTCTATTTTAAAAGAATATTCTAAAAATTAGAAGAAAAATATACACAGGTTCAGGGGGGAAAAAATCTATATTCAGACACAAAATTTTGAGCTAAAATAGATGAAAAGCCTCTCCCTGATAAAGCAATTCTATTTTCAGCCCACTGCTGGAAATGCTCTTTCTAGAATAAAAATCTGAGCATAGTCTAACTTTCTTTTATAAGACTTCAGTGTTTCTATAGCAAAGTTCAAACACCTATGAGGCCTTTCAGGAATTTGTCTTTGCCAACCTATCTCCAGTCAGTTTCCCACTTAAACCCTTAGTTATAGCGATAGCAAACTACTTGTAATTCTCTGACAGCCAGTTTCTCTTTCTACTTCCTGCTTCTGCCCAATTACTTCTCTTCTCTTCTCACTCTATAATTCCCACTTGAGCCTCACCTCATGGGTACTTCTCCAACAAATCTCTCCTGACTCCATTCTCAACTCAACATTAAGTTAGGTATCCTTCCTCACCATTCCCAAAACATCCTGTACATACTATCTTAGCTGCAAGCACACCATGTAACAATAACCGTAGTTTTCTGTTTTCTTTTGTTTTTTGGTATCCTACCTTTGGTATTCTATCATATGTTCCTAGAGTGTTGGGATTTTTACTTGTTGCCCTTTGTACGTTGAGCACTAAATGAAGAGCTCAATATGTCTGATGGGTGGATGGATGTATACATAAACAAACCAAAGACATATATGGGTACAAATTCTCGTATAAAATTCACAAATATAATTTGGCTATAAGAAATATTTCTGAGCTCCAACTAACTTTATTTAGATAATAACCAGTACCACTGATCTTTTATACAACATAAGTATCTGCACACTAAAGAGTTATCCTTATTAATTACATTAAGTCTCACTAGCACAATAAAGTAAACACATTTCTTTTCCTCATCTTTCTCAATTTACAAAAGAAAACTCACCATCATATTTATGGGTACTTTGATAAAATTATATTGTTTTCTTAGGGTAAATTAAGGAGAAATACCACATTTAAAAGACAAAATAGCAATTCAAATTAAAGTTTCTTTTCAAGCTTGTTTTTATATTCAATTTCAAATATAAACAAGAGAGCAATATAATGAATTACCATGTAGCTATCACTCAGCTTCACAATTACCAGCTCATACCAATCTTCAAATAATCCAGCTTCCCACACACACACAATCTCAGATATTTTAGAACTTCATCCATAAATACTCCAGTATTCCTATATTAAAAAATCTCACGTTGTAGATGTTTGTGAATATCTACAATACCAGTATCATACCTTTAAAAAGTGAGTTGCGCCTTAATATTAAATATGAAATTAAATATTAAGTATCCAGTTCAGTTTACCTCTTTAGTAGCATGACTTTGTTTCTTACATTGACTGAAAATCCAAACAAGGTTCAACACTGCACTTGAATCATGTATTTCTTAAGTCCCTTTCATTAATCTGACAGTTTCCTCTCCCTTTTCTTATTCCCCCTTGCAATTTATTTTACGGAAGAAATTCGGTAGTTTTTCCTGTAGACTTTCCTGCTTTCCAGATTTTGCTGACTGCATCTCTGTGGTATTATTTAACATATTTTTCTGTCCCTTGTATTTCTTATAAACTGTTAGATCTAGAGTTAGGTGTTTCTTGGCAAGAATATATTTTAAGAGTTGTTGCGGACTTCTATCAGAAGGAACTTAATGTTTGGTTGGCTCTTTTTGTGTAAGGTTAAGTTTAATCTGTGGGTTCGGGTATTTTCAGCCTTATCCATCCATTATACAGTTCCCCATAAGCTCTATACCTAATGGTTTTAGAAGTCAGTGATCATATGGCTTCATCGACTATTTATTTAGAAGCAGTAAAATGGTGATATTATATCATTTCTTCACTAATAACGGTGGAATCCTTGTATAAAGAGAAATTTTCCTTCAACATATTTGTTAACCTTGAGGTACAATTCATACAGGAAAGGCACTTTCACTTCTTTTCCTTATTTCCTAGTTTTCAAAATGAGTTAAATTGCTAGCTAGCATCCTTTCAAAATAGATCAATAATTTAAGTCTCATTATGAACTCATGTATTTGAAATTAATTGATGAGTTTTAATCTACTGTCAACATCATTGTTGATTCCCAAATTGTCCCATCGTTAGCCAACAGGAAACCCTTTATTAGTTCCTGAGTCCTTCTGACAAGACCTCAAGTACTCTTGGATAGCTTCCTCACTTTCTGGTCTGACAAGATGAACCAGGCTCATCTTGTGTATTTCTTGCCTCAGACTGTAACTCAGCCATTTCATCAAAAAGTCCTGCTTCTGTTTAAATTGGAAATTAAATTGCAAACAGAGTACTGGGTGAGCCTATTACTACTGGATTCGTCATGGTTCCTATGATTTTTTTTAATTTTAATTTTTATTTTATTATTTTTTTTGTGAGGAAGACCAGCCCTGAGCTAACATCCGATGCCAATCCTCCTCTTTTTTGCTGAAGAAGACCGGCCCTGGGCTAACATCCGTGCCCACCTTCCTCTACTTTATATGGGACGCCGCCACAACACGACTTAACAAGTGGTGCGTCAGTGCACACCCGGGATCCGAACCGGGAACCCCGGGCCGCCACAGTGGAGCATGCGCACTTAACCGCTTGCGCCACCGGGCCGGCCCCAAGGTCTTTTTTTAATGGAATGAGCTAGGATATGCATATTTTTACAGACAATGCATTAAGCACTTACTAGTATTTCCAATTCAAATCTGTAGGTTTTCTACTTTTATATTTATGGCATCGCTTGGGTTGCGGTGCTTGGTTCCAAATGACACTAATAAATTTATTTGGTTTATCTTAGAATATATATAATAGTTTCAAAATAACAATACCATTATTATTAACAATATGATTACTAAATGTTAAGATTTCTTCGCAATTCTTTTTGTCCTCACTCTCAGAATCAAATTACTACTTTAAGGTCAACTGAAATAATTTATTTCTGTGCGGCCACTAATTTGGTTTAATTAGGGTCATTTGCCTTTTTTTCATTTTTAGGAACTGCTTTTTACTCATTTTGATTTAATGTTGTTTTATTAATTTCTTGGATCCAACTTGAGAGCTACAAAAATTATAGTCAAAGTCCAGCTTCCATCTTTGTCGGCTCTACACTATGGCCTCTCTCCCCCTATAGTAATTATTTAAAATTTTAATTTATTTTCCCTTCTTTCAATATAAGTTGTAAATAAGAATATATGTTTATAACCCCCCCTTCATAAATAATCATTAACATATTTACACTCTCATATAAATGATATCATATTATACACATATTGTACCCTGGAGATCATTCCACAGCAGTAGATATATTCCATACTCTCCTTTCTTTTATGCAGTTGCATATACTCTATTTTATAGATACATCATAGTTTCAATTTGTTCCTGAAAGATGAGCATGCTTTGCTTCCAGTCCTTTGATACTACAGATAGTATATAAAAAATGGCCTTTGCATATATCTTTTGTATTATTTACGGCTGTGTATCTTCTGATTTGCTATTTATCAACCAATGTAAACATACCCCCTTTGAAGTTTTAAATCTATTATCACCTAGTACCCAATCTAGTATTTAGATTTCTAAATACTATTCCACAGTTAAATAAACTAGGAGTCCTTTGAGACACGGCAGATTCTAGGGGTGGGACAGGATAAGCACAAGATGAACCTAAACAATCCTGCTGTGCCAAAAAGCAAAATACTTGGGGGAAAAAAAGATGAAGGCATGTGAAAAGGACATAGAAAAAAAGAAAACAAAACAGGACATAGGAGCCAACTTGAAGGGGCTTCCATTGGCCAAATCTGATTTAAGCATCAAAACAGACAGTGAAGGATTATTATAAACTGGAATCCTCGAGTCCATGCTGACAGGCAGGCAGACAGACAGACAGGGGAGGGCTCTGATAGCTCTGAATGTCAAGTGGTAAATGCGGACAGGGTGGTAGTGTTAAAAAGTTACCATCTTGTTAGCGCCGGCCTAGCGGCGTAATGGTTAAGTTCACATGCTCCACTTCGGTGCCCCGGGCTTCAGATCCCGGGCACAGACCGGCGCACCACTTGTCAAAGCCATGCTGTAGTGGCGTCCCATGTAAAGCAGAGGAAGATGGGCACGGATGTTAGCCCAGGGCCAGTCTTCCTCGGCAAAAAAGAGGAGGATTGGCAACAAATGTTGGCTCAGGGCTAATCTTTCTCAAAAAAAAAAAAAAATACTGGTTTAGGCAAGAATCATCAAGAGATGCTAAATCTAGGGGAAGAGTATGATGAGTAAGATATTTGCAGAGTCTCAAAATATCTTCTCACAAATTGCTTATTAGCTGTAACGGGTAAATTAGAAACTACAGTGGCAAAACCAGACACACCTTGTCCTGGTGATCAAAACTAATGTCACCAATAGGGACAGACCGACAGACAATATGAGCCTCTAGATATGATACATTTGAGAAAGATACATCATCACTTACACAGTACTCCAGCCAGGGATGCATAACAGGGCACGCATAAATTGGATTGAATTATAAGCGAATAGAAGACAAACCCAAATTGAGAAATATATTCTGCAAAATAACTAGCCTTATAACCTTCAAAATGCTAATGTCATGAAAGACAAAGAAAGGAACTGTACAGATTAAAGAGACATGACAGCCAAATGTAATAAGTGATCTCAGACTGGACCCTATACTGGGAGATGATTGGGATGACTGACCAAACTGGAATACAGACTGAAGGTTCAAGTATTGTATCAATGTAAATTTTTCTGAATTTAATAACGACATAGGGCTTTGTTCTTAGAAAACCTATACTGAAAAATTAATGTTTTTATTTTGTCTATATCTAAAGGTTCTTTTTGATCATGCAAATGACCTCCAATTCACCAGTTGTCTCCCCCAAACTAACGTCTTATACCTGGACAGCTTCATTTATTTATGTTATCTGCTTGGCCCTTATGGCCCTTTCTCTCATTTATATTCTAAAACAAAATTTAAAATAGTTCTTTATAGCTTTCAAAATATTTTCCTACTGAATTCTATTTTATCTTCACAATAAAAAAATGTCCTTGAAGGCACACATAGGGAGTTTTTCTGGACCCTTTTCAGAGGGGACAATCCTTCCAGGGTCCCAGCTTTAAGGAGACATAATTCCATAGTCAAATACTTAGTTCCAATCCCAACCCCAGCCTCCTGTCCTGAGGGCCTGTATCCTTCCAAATATCCCCTGTATTGCCACGTTTGCTTGGAGCTTATTGCTCTGGCTTTGAGTTGCCTTTTGCTACTGGCACATGCAAGTTTTCTCTCAAGTTCAGCCGTGCATCTACTTTTTTTCCCTTTGCTCTATTTTATTTAGCATTTTCATGTGTTTGTGGGTAGGAAGTGCTTCTGGAGTAGAGTCTATGCTAACGCAACCCAGCATATGGCAGAACAGCAACACATCCTTTCTCTGTACCCAACACTCCAGTCAAATCACTCCTGTGAACTAGAGAAAACACTAAGACCTATACTGGGAAGATGAGAACGATATATTCTCTAGTGAATAAACAAAGATTCTTCTATATTACAAGGGAAAAAAAAGTCTTCAAGTATTCTTTACATTTTTGTCAACTGGAAACCAGTCTATAACGGAACATAAAGGAAGAATGAGTAAAATAAGGAATGACCTTCTAAGAAAATGGTAGTAGTGGGCAGCTGCTTTCCTTATCACCAGATCATCAATAGAAGAAACCGGCCCTGATAAATCTTGGAATAGACTGAAAAAGTCAAGAAAGCGATATTGGAGTGGATGTGGAAGTACTGAGGAGGAAGGAAAAGAACATCTCAAAACAGTAGCACTAAAGAAGAAGGAAAAAAGACTGTGGGTATTTAAATATTATATGTAAATCAGACTACCTATATCAAAGGTTTAGATCAATGATTTCTCATTTTAATTCTATTAAATAATGTATCCATTTATTTAAGTCTTTTGTCTCTAGCACATAAAAATTTCCTTTCTAGTATATCCCTTTTCCCTACTTTTTCTTTCCTGTCTTTTTTTAAACTATAGTAGAATTTAGATGGATTAGACTCTGGGGAGAAGGGGGAGGGATGCTATAGGAAACACCGATAGAAGGTAAACTGATTTTCTACGGAAATATTATAATAGAGGAATATGTGCCTGACAAATACGGTACTACATACACAATCAAAGAACTGTATTTACTATTCCAAAGAACAAGCATACTGCACTAAATTCTCACTTTATGCCTTGCTCCCTTCCCCGTTTTCTGTCAATGCCATTCAAAAGAACTTCTTTAGGGGAGTTTTTCAAACAATTTTTTGACAGACACTTGTGGGGGAAATTCAGGGCTAACAATGGTGTTCTAAAGCTCAACTGACTTATTTTCTCCTAGCTTTCTCACCCTCTCTTTTCATTGTAATTATATTTATATCTGTACACCCATTAGATGAGGTTCAGGTTCCTGTCATATGGAAATAATAAACATACTTAAGGATTACTATGAAGATGAAAAGAGATCTAAAGCATACTGTCTGACATATAGTAGGAGTTTAATTTTTTTTTTTTTTTTTGGTGAGGAAGATCAGCCCTGAGCTAACATCCATGCCAACCCTCCTCTTTTTGCTGAGGAAGACTGGCCCTGAGCTAACATCCGTGCCTATCTGCCTACACTTTATATGGGACGCTGCCACAGCACGGCCTGACAAGCGGTGCATCGGTGCACGCCCAGGACCCGAACCAAGGCCGCCAGCAGCAGAGTGCGTGCACTTAACCACTATGCCACGAGGCCGGCCCCAGTAGGAGTTCAATATTGATAGCTATTAGAAATAAAAAAACATCGATCTTTTTCCTGAGTTCAAGATCATAATCATTACTTCAAAGTTTGCTTTAGGTATTCTTTGGATTGTCATAATTTTAAGTATAAATATATATAACGTCTATAAATAAAACCTATAGATACACTAAAATTTTCAAAACAAATTGTTTAATAAAAAACAGAAGACATGGTGATTACCAACTGGTGCTATGTGCCACACATTGGGTTCTCATTTAATTCTTTCATTTTCACAGAATAAACAAACAAATAATCTGAGGCTCAGAAAAGGCTAAGTGAAGAAAACAAATACCAATATTACGACAAGTGTACAAACTACAAATACATATAAAGAATCGAGAGAAAATTTAGAAAAATGAAAGCCACTAATTTCTTAGGATGATAGGAGTGATTTATTTTAAAATAATATCCCTCTAGGTTTGTGCCATATGTATGTTGTCTATTTGCCCCTCCCCACTCACTCAGTATCCACTTTCTGTTTGCCCTTTAGTATTATATAACCATCCCTCCAGTTTTCACTGGCACATGCCCACCCAGCTAAAGATTAGATTTCCCAGTATCTCTTTCAGCTACGTGTGGCCACGTGAAGAGGTTCTGACCAATGGAATATGCCTAGCAATGATGTAGGATTTCTACATCATAGCCTTAAAAACGAAGTGGCTTGCCTTAAATCCTCCCCCTTCTCATCTTCCTCCTGGCAACAGAAGCCATATATTAAGGATAGTAAAGCTGTCCCACTAGTCAGAGTAGCTGGATAACCTCAAGAGGTAGAGCTCACTTACCTCAGAGTGAATAAAAAATAACTGTATTTGAGACCCTGTGTTCTGAAGTTTCTAGTATATATAGCACCTTAATTGGTTCTCTAACTAATATACTTTAGTAATGTTTCCATAATAAACATTTTTGAAATAATAAGTTTTGTACATATATAATTTGAATTCATTTGCTCCTCTTCAACTAACAAGTATTGAGCAAGAGTTTCTAGTAGGGACAAACTGCCATGGGAAAATGTAAAACTTCTGAGAATGAAAGATATAAAGATGGATAGATTGCTAATTGAGGAACTGGAGGTCCAGGAAATGGAATCAGGGGCAAGACTTCACGGAGAGAGTGATTTTACAGCTCAGTATTGGTAGTATTCTCCATACTTTTCCCTCTGGAGAACACTTCCTTTCTGAAGCGACTGATAAAACTTCAAGACTGCTCAAAAATACCAAATCCTTTATGTAACTTTTTCCAATTTCTCCAGCCACAGGTCATTGTTCCAGCCCATGTGTTCACAATATTTTGCCCATATGTTATTAGTAAGTCTGTCACAATATTACAATTATTTTTATACATGTATCTCTCTTCTAATTGTATCCTGGAATTCATTAAGTCGGGCCTTTACTTATTTTTATAAACCATTATCCACTTCAACAGAACTAGAGAAACAATATGGAAATTAGTAGGTATTGATTAAATACTTACAATTTAAAAAATGAATTAGTGACCAAAGGCAATGGCTTTCAAACTTTTTGGACCATGACTTACATAATAAATACAGTTTACATCATGATGCAGTACACACACATGCACACATAAACATAAGTTTAATGAAATAATACTCTACAAAAGGAACATTGTATTGTATTTTCTATTCTAGTTTACATTATTCTCTTTGACTTACAAAAAAATTTTGATCATGCTCCTCTAATTGTTACAACTCACTATTTAAAATATATTAGGCTAGAACAAGTCATTTAGAAAACAAGAAGGGTTCAGCTAGATGATAACTAAGCTCAGATCACCTTAAATTCTATAAAATTACATTATATTAAAATTTGTTATCGACCTTATCTTTCACAACAAGCCATAAAAACTATCAAAAGTTTGAGAAAATCCAGAAAGTATCTATCCATCTGTATGGTTCTGAAAACCAGTTAGGGCCATTGCTTTGTTAGGCACTGAAACGCAAACACAACAGTTCCTTTTAGCATTTTAAATTACCAATCCAAGACAAAATTCTATTATAAAGTAAACTCTTCTAAAGTACAGTATGATTCCATCACTTAAAGTCTCTAACTGAATAAATGAGAATAAAACTGCTAGAAATAGATGCTAGGAAGGGTAACATTTAGCACAACCAATTTCAAAGCTGATTATTTGGGTTTAGTCACATTGAATCTGAGGTCAAGATAGTAAACTCAAAAGCTTCTCTAGTAAGCAGAGAATCAGATGAGAAATAAGGACTATATATAGATACAACTCAAAGTCACTAATAGTTTCATAAAACACATGCAATTTGTTATAATATTAATGACATGATAAAAATCTCTAATTCTATCATTTATAATTACAACAAGTAGGCAAAGCTAAATGACGTTTATTTTTCCCCCACTAGAATTACCTATCATGCAGAAGTCTAACACGTGGAAATTATATGTCTCAAAATAATCGGGTGGGAGAGGGGCAGTAGACAGAATTTACAGATTAAACTAGACTGGCCATGAGATGAAATATGTGAAAACTAGATGATGTGTACATAAGGGTTCCTTTTACTACTGTCACTATTTTGCATATGCTTGAAATTATCCACAATTTCTAAGTTAAAAGCACAAGTAATAAAATATGTGTTTACATTTAAAAGTCCAATTTTAAAGAGATTATTCATTTGATTAATTTGCTTTTAAAATGGCTTTTTAAAATATTTACGCTTTTAAATTACTTTAATGAATAATGTTGCAAAAAAAGAGTTCTCAGCAATATATGCTTTACTTTCTAACAAAATTATTTGTAATTTGGTATTTCACGAGTCTGCATATAGCCATGGGAGTGTGCTGCACACTAAGAACAACCTCCACCTACTGTAAGTCATTTAGTAAAAAAAAAAAAAAAAAAAGTGAAAATGTAGAATGGTCTGACTGAGATAAGCTACTGCACACTAGGTCAATCCTTTGGTAAAAAATACATGCTAACACTGGAATAAAGAGAAGATTTTGTACATTTTTAGTACTCATGTACAACTAATTGTAATTCTTATTTTCTTATAAAATTGCCTTTCAGATCAAACTTCTTCCTTTTATTAATGTAATTCAGGATTTAGTCATTTACAACTGGGAATACTGTAGTAGTTGCATCAAATGGCAGTAATCATATTATAATCTACCTCAAGCACTAAAACAAGAATAGTCTTCTCTGAGGGAATTTAGACTGTAATTTCACTCTTCTCCAATGGCCCCATTCCTTTACATAAACTTGTCAGCATAATATTTATTGCCTTCTAACATCATTTTTCCTGGGTATAAAAATTACTCTTGACTTATTGTCTAACCCTGTCAAAATATCTCGCCATCATAAAAGTCACATTACCAGGACTTTAACATACATAAAATTTAAGATTATCAGCATTTTGAATGATCTCAAAAAAGAAAAATTCATTCTGGGGGCCAGCCCCGTGGCGTAGTGGTTAAGTGCGCACGCTCCGCTGCTGGCAGCCCGGGTTCGGATCCCGGGCGCGCACCGACACACTGCTTATCAGGCCATGCTGTGGTGGCGTCCCACATAAAGTGGAGGAAGATCGGCACGGATGTTGGCTCAGGGCCAGTCTTCCTCAGCAAAAAGAGGAAGACTGGCATGGATGTTAGCTCAGGGCTGATCTTTCTCACCAAAAAAAAAAAAAAAATTGATTCTGATATTGAGCTTGATGTAGAAATCAACCATTTGTCTTATGATCAAACTTCTCTGTCTCCTACCTTTGAAGTGGCGCAGACTGTATCTCTCTGTATTTACCATATCCACCTGATGCTACAAATATTTAAGGCTAAAGTCTCTTTCTTGATTATAAGCTTCAGAGAAGAATCTCAAATTTTAGTATTTCATGGTATCTACCACACAGTACTTGCTCAATCATCTAAATTAAATAACTATCTGAGGACACAGAACTGTATTGCTGAAAGCAGCAACGAGAGATGCGAAATAGCTAACAGAAAGTTTTCATTAAGAAAAGAGCCCCCTACTATTTTTGTGCCTTATGCCTCAGCTCTGAGAGATACTGTAGACATTAGATCCCAAAAGCCAGTAGCGCGTAATTACCCAGAACTTTTCACGTCTGTGTATTTTAATCTCAAAGATAACTTAGATCTCACTTAATCTATCCACACCAAGGAAACTTTTGAACGCAGTTTAACATCTACTTAAAGCTGACTTTTGACTAAGCAGTCACCTCATATCACAGTGACAGATAATATACTCTTAATTATGAAAAGCAATTTTCTCAGTCATTCATACATAAGAACTTGATTCTGGTACAAGAGATTCCTAGAGTACCTCCTTAAAATCTGTGGTTCTGACCAGTCCATTCACATGGACTGTATTACACTCCCAGGGGTATCCCTCAATACAGGTAGCATTTATTCAGCTATGCTTCCTTTTTTCTCCTTCCTCCACCAGGGACTAAACCACACAAAAACTTCAGCAGAACACTGAACAAACCTCAGGGTAAAGAACTGCAAAGCTAGGATGTCCAACACATTCTCTTTATTAGGGAACTTGCACATCTTTGTTGGGGACTATGACCTCTGTAAAAAACCTTCCTCTCCATCATGCCTCTGGATACCATTTGTTCTTCCTTCTTTCCAAACTACCTCATTTCTCATTATTATCAAGAGGACAAAACTTAAAGAGTTCTGTGAAAACCTGCCATACAGCCCACTACTTTAGTCCAATAATTTGCCCAATTCTATTTTCTTTCACCTCACTTGCATACCTATATGCCCCATGAATTTGAATACACTCACTTCCTTGACTGTGTATTTAAACCTGGCTATTCCATTATCACCTCTAGATCATAATATCTTTCTCCAAGTTAATTTATAATTTTAAAACATGGCAAGATACTGAATGACTCCAGGTGAATAGCTTCATATATATGCATATGAATTTAATATGCATACAAATCTCCTGGGAATATTGTTAAAATGAAAATTTTGATTCCATAAATCTGGGACACACAGGGGAACTTTTAGATGAAGGAATCATTCTGACAGTACTGTGGCGGAGAATAAATGATTCTATGCATTTGTCAAAGCCCACAAAACTGTGTAGCACAGAGTGTATGTAATACGTGCAAGTTTAAAAAAAATCAACCCATGTGACTGAGTATCCCAGGATAGAATGCAAACTGTGAAAAATGACTCTAACATTATTATAAATTTATGATATCACCATACTGAAGGGGGTTGGGGGGCAGAAGCTAACTTGAGTAACTTTGGAAAACGGGTGTTTTGACTAGAAACTGTAAGGCTAAATATAATAGGAACTGTACACTGTACGTAAACACTGTATTCTAGTTGGTAAATTTGTTTCTTCTGTGAGAATAGCCTAGAAATTCTGAAACTGCTTTACCCATATGCTGAGGGTGAAGAGTATGGATGGTAGGTAGAGGATGGTGGGAACCAGGTTTCTCTGTTGGAGATAGAAATTATAAAGGAGCAAGAAAGGAAGGTTAGGATGAATCCTGTAGTTCAGGATTATAGCTGGAGACATCAGTACAAACTCAAGTTTACCTTAATATGTATACAGATGGACAGATACAGAAAGAACTACAGATATGCCGATATACGTGGTTTAGTATACATACATATGTTACTAGCTCTGTCTGCTTTGTCTGCTGAGAGGGCCTAGAAGTAGTGACACCTGAGTAGCAATGAGCATACCCAGCACCCAAATCTGCTTTCTAATACCCTCTTCTCCAATAAAAGGAACCAGAGCTCTTTGGAGAAATGAGTGACTCTAGGGCAAAAGAATGGGAATGTGTAAAAAGGACACAGAAGCCAACTCGAAAGAAAGCTCACAATGGGCAAGGCTAGAATGATTTGAGCAACAAAATAAATTTATTGGATTATAGCCCAAAGTATAAAATACATATACATAAGTCCATGCTTATATAAATGAATGAGTGACTAAACGGGGGAGAAATGACTTCTCTACAGAAGAATTCCATTATAATATATGTAGATACGCCCTTCCAGCAGGAGATGGAACTTAATTCCCACTCCCTCCACCTCCTTGAGAGTGAGCGAGACACAGTCACTTGCTTCCAAAGAATACAGCATGGAAAGGGAAAAACAAACAGTAACTTTACAGTGGAGAAACCTGGCAAATACTACCTTGGCCAAGTGATGGACGTTATCCTCAACAGTAATGTCACGTGGATATTATGCTCCCCATACGATGTGACTGGAAGAACACTTCATCTCTGTGATATTCGTGCTAAAAACTGATAACCCTAGTTTATCCTAACAAAAATATCAGACTAATCCAAACTGGGGGACATTCTACAGGACACCTAGCCAGTACTTCTGATGACTGTTAAGGAAATCAAACAAAGGCTAAGAAACTCTCACAGAACAGAGGACACTGGAGAGAGTTGACAATTAAACATAACATGGTACCCTGGGTTGAATCCTGGAATAGAAAGAGGGCATTAATGGAAAAGTCAATGAAATCCAAGTGAAGTTTGAAATTTTTTTTTTTTTTTGGTGAGAAAGATTAGCCCTGAGCTAACATCTGCTGCCAATCCTCCTCTTTTTGCTGAGGAAGACTGGCCCTGGGCTAACATCTGTGCCCATCTTCCTCCACTTTCTGTGGGACACTTGCCACAGCATGGCTTGATAAGTGGTGCATACGTCCGCGCCCAGGATCCAAACCTGCAACCCTGGGCTGCGGAAGCAGAGCACATGACCTTAACCACTACACCACCAGGCTAGCCCCAATAGTTTTTTTTTTTTTAATTTTTTTAATGGTTATAAATCTGGTTTCTCCTTCTAGAGAATGGGACTCATAATACTGTGAACATCACAGGAGTTTTGTGAGGATGAACTGTGATAAATTCACATAATGCACCATGTACTGTGCACCATGCCTGGCTCAGTCAGAGTTAAGAGCTCAATGATTATTGGTTGCATTATTGTTTCTAGAGCAATGAAATGTACCCAGCCTCTTGATGGCAGGGCCTAAGACACCGTTCTTTGGGAGTTTCCAGAAAATAAAAACGATGTATAACAACATCAGTAACAAAAAAAGCGGCAAGGTGATGAATGAACCGCTTCATATATATGCGTATGAATTTAATATGAATACGAATTACTGCAGAATCTTGTTAAATTGAAGATTCTGATTCAGAAGGTCTGGGGTAGGGGCCAAGGTTTTACATTTTGAACAAGCTCCCAAGTGACGCCAATGCTGCTGGTCCAAGGACCAAAATTGGGGCTGCAACTTTTCTATTTCTGCATGTTTTAAAATTTTCCTTAAAAAAATACAAAAAAGTTTTCTCCATCTATTCTTTATCTCTTCACCACAAAAAATACTCTTATTTTTAAACCCAACTATATCATATGTAACCCACCAGTCATCAAGATCTTAAATACGCAACTACTTCAACAGTACAGTCTTCCCCGCTTACACGCAGTTCTGCCTTCCACAGTTTCAGTTACCTGCAGTCAATGTGGTCTGAAAATATTAAACAGAAAATTCCCAACTTCGTAAGTTTTAAATTTCATGCTGTTCTGAGTAGCATGATGAAATCTCGCTCCATCCCACCTGGGACGTGAATCATCCCTTTGTCCAGCTTATCCACGCTGTATAAGCTACCTGACCATTAGTCACTTAGTAGCTATCTCAGTTATCAGATTGACTATCGCAGTATCACAGTGCTGGTGTTCTAACAACCATGGACATCATCTGCTTATGACATCCAACCATCAACATCATCATGGCTCAATGATCCTCCTCATGTATTGTCAGAAGGTCAATATTAACCTAGCGCTACATCACAATGCCTATATCATTCACCTCACTTCATCTCAACATGTAGGCATTGTATCATCTCACATCATCACAAGAGGAAGGGTGAGTACAGTACAATAAGGTATCTTGAGAGAGAGAGACCACATTCACAGAACTATTTTTACAGTATATGGTCATAACTGTTCTATTTTATTATTGTTGTTGTTAATCTCTTACTGTGCCTAATTTATAAATTAGACTTTATCACAGGTATGAATGCATAGGAAAGAATATAGTATATACAGGGTTCTGTATTATCTGCAGTTTCAGGCATCCACTGGGGGTCTTGTAACACATCCCCTGTGGATAAGGGGAGGCTACTGTATAAAAAAGGGGTAACTACACATTAATGTTTGCCCCCACATGATCTCATACCTATGTAGATAAAAGTAACGTCTTGCATAATCAAATCATATACAATTCTCTTAGCCTTATCAGTTAAAAAAGCCTAAATACTTTACAGTAACCTAGATTAACCACAATCCTAGGAAATTGTGTGAAAATTTTAATTTGGTAAATTCTATTTGGAAACAGAGTATCCTATTACTAAGGCTCCTGCTTAACGATTTATTGAGTTTTCAAAGGATAAGAAGCGATCTTAGATGATCTTAGATTTAGTAGCATATACAGGATATTTGAGAGAAAAAATAGGAAAAGATGAAGAAAGCACATGCTGAACTGAGAAATAGGGAATAACAAAAAATGAGATGTAAAAGAGTCATACTTTCCTGCAATTAATGACATCACAGAAAATTTTAAAAACCAGTTTCCTTAACTCAATGATTTCTAGCCATTCTGGCTTTGTGATTTCACACTTTCCCATCCTCCTTAAAATGTTTCTTAACACAAACTTTGGAAATTTAAAAAATGACATTTTTTTTAAAACTCTGAGATAACTGCAAAATAAGCTCAGCAAACACCATTTTAACTGGTATTGACTTTAAAAATTGTTCAAATTTATTTAGTGAAAGAAACTAACTGATTTTGATGGCAAGAAATCTTTCTGGTATGTGTATACATAAATAATAGTATACCATAGTAGAATTCAACACGACACTAACAGATACATGGTGCAAACTGTGCCCTGTGTTCAAATTAACTCTGAATCGGTTTTCCTTAAATTTCACAGGTCATTGAGGCTCCAGGGCTTCTCAAAGCCTCTAAAAAGCCTTTTAAAACTCTGAATTTCTAAAAAGGAGATTTTCATTTAGAACATTTCCAGTGATCATATTCCCTATTCACTGCCTACCCAGAACACTTTAAAAGTTGAGATCCAAAGATTCTTGAACCATAAAATGATAATTAAAATATTTTCTATAAGCCAAGGAAATTGAAGTGTTACAGGTCAACAAAGCTCCATTGCCAGCTAGAGATTAATTCTAAATGGTTAAGACCATTATAGCACATCACTAACAACCTTCCTCACGCTGTAAGAATTTTTCAAGAGCATAATATATAGAGACTAATTAAAGTGATTCAAATAAATTCTCAAATTTACATGGACAAACATATTATTAAAAACTTAATCGATAGGCAAGCAGAGAAATTCTTCTGAGTATTAAGCATGTATCAATCATCCAAAAATTAGCAAAATATGATAATATATTTCTGGTCTTTACCCATAAATCTAGTCCTGGAGTAAATCATCATTCAAGATAATTTTAAAATAAAAAATATCTACCCACGATTTGAAAAATTTGGTTGCAAATAACAACACATCCACACAGTGAGGAATTGATGCTCTGAAATCTTCCAATAGTATCTTCAGAAAGCTTAACTTCAGTTACATAATAAACTTTGTGCTGAGTTGAAACTGATGTACAGGTGCATCCTGACCCAGATTTCTTAGTAAATAAGTTTCAAAACTGTCCGTTATAGCACAGCCCAAGAGACATTTTCCTACGTATTCTTCTTCCCTTCAGTCAATGGTTATAGAGAGCTTTCCACATGGAAAGAATCAAAAAACCATTTTTTTAGTAGAAAGCTAATTATACCAACCAAAAATGCTAAATGACTTAAGTCTATTTCATTTCATAAACTTCATTTTCATAAAGGAAAAAAGAAACGCTAAAGCAAAAATACATTTAAAAATTCTAGCCAATAAAAATCAAATTTTACTTTAAAAACTATTTACAGTGTATATTAATTTTAAAAGGAGAGCATATTTCTCCTCTCATCACTCTATATTAATATTCATAGTTACTGAAACTTTTGTCGTTTGCAAGAAAATCCCTATGTCTATAAAGTTCACCTCCTCACTCTTTTAACTAACTAGGCACAATCTCCGTTCTCTGTACTGCCTTGTTATAAAAGCTTTGGGGAGGGGGTCTCAGGGTTAGTAACAATGACAGTAGAGCAAAGGAAAAGGATAGCATAACAGCAGTAAGGAAGAAAATGAAAGCAAAATAGAAGCAGGTCTTCCTCCTCCTGATAAACAAACACCAAGACAGTTGAAAGAATTAGATAACTCGACAGTCATACTTCTCAGAAGCACATACCTTGTATGGTAGAAATGATGACTCAGAATAATTACAGAATATGCTTTGCAATTATTTTAAATGAGTATGCATTATAAAAGACTCCTGTAAGTAAATCTGCTTTCACAGGGTTTAACTTTTTTCAACTATACCATCTAATTTGACTTACTACTCACCTTTGCTTTAGATATGGCAGTAAAATATATAAAAGATTACTGGAACAGGTAAGCGGTCAGAATATAACAGCACGCGATCTCTCCGCATACTCAACAAGAGGATTTACTCTCAAGAGGCTTACTTCCTATTTTCCAGGTAGTTTTGTTCCTATGTCTCCTCTAGGTATTTCTACCTATCAACCATTTCATTGCTCACTAATGAATAAGACAATGTGGGACAATGTGACTCTCCTATACATTTACTATAGTCAATATACCTGTAGAGATCTGAATCAAAACTGAGATTCAAAAGTCTTCTAATTTACCTCTCAACTCTGGTGATTCATAAAGTTTTAGATAACAAAGTTTGACTAGAATCACCAGAAACTCTGTTACCTAAAATTTTATTACACGTTGTAAAAGTGATAGGATGAAACTTCAAAATCATTTAGTTCAACTCTTAATTACTTTACAGTTGAGAAATCATTCAGAGAACTAGTTACATGGTGTCAACTCAGGTTTTGTAACTCCAGACCAACACTTGTTCCGCTAAATCATGCTGCTTTCCGTAACTACTCCTTCTTCTCTATGATGTTCTTGTTATCCAAAACAATGCACCTGTGAAAGCTGATAAACTCAAGTACTCCTAGAATGACCAGAAAATCCCAAGTCTCAGGTCAAATACATATACCACTGCTTCATTTTCTACCCCAACATTTTTTTCTGAAACCCACCTAACTGCCAAAACTTTCCTGTTTCTTGTCCATCACATTTCTCTATCACTATAATTAATGTTTTAGTTATCTAGTACCCTATGTTACATAAAACATAATGCTAATCATAATAAGCAAATATTGAGTGCTCATTATATCAGGAACTATATTAAGACCTTTAGATGTAGCATCTCACTTAATCCTCAACTTCAAGTAAGATAAATAATACTGTAATCCCCATTTCAAAACTGCAAAAATCAAAGCCTCAGAAGTTAATTTTTTTTCTTTTTTTTTTTTTGCTGAGGAAGATTGGCCCTGAGCTAAGATGTGTTGCCAATCTTCCTCTTTTTGCTTGAGAAAGATTCACCCTGAGCTAACATCTGTGCCAGTCTTCCTCTATTTTGTATGTGGGTCGCCGCCACAGCATAGCCACCAATGAGTGATGTAGGTTGGTGCCCAGGAACTGAACCCGGGCCACTGAAGCAGAGCACACCGAACTTAACCACTAGGCCATGGGGCTGGCCCCAGAGGTTAAATAATTTGTCCTAATTCACAGAGCTAACCAGAAGTAGAATCGGGATAAGTAACCAGGCAGTCTCACTCCAATGTCCATATTCCTGATCTCTACATACGATAAGTATATATAACTACATGGACTTTATTATTAATATGCAGATAACTCAAAATTTGGGGGCTACAGAAGAATTTAAAGAGTCTTTGTATTTGAAGAGGCTTCTTTCACATTAAAATAGCTTAACATGGCTTATTCCCATAAACTATATCTTCCTTAAAAAGACATGGCCCAAGTAAGAACTCTTAACTCACTCATATATAATTAAAACTCAAATTAAAGAAAATAGGAGGAAAAAAGAGTTGCAACAATACTTTAACAAATATCCAGATCAGCACTGTCCAAAAGAACTTTTTGTAGTGATAGTAATGTTTTCTATCTGCGCCGTCCATCATGGTAGCCACTAGCCACATGTGACTATTCAGCATACGAAATGTGTCTAGTGTGATTGAGTAACTGAATTTTGAATATTGTGTAATTTTAATTAATTTACATTTAAACAGCCACATGTGGCTAGTGGCTACTATATTGGACAGCACAGGTAGAAGATAAAATGCCAGAAAAAGATGAGGAAAGAAATTCTTATTGCCTTTATTTAGAGAGTGCACTAACAGTCAAATCAATTTAAATCTCTTTTCCTACTTGTTCTAGTTTCAGTTATTAACCCAAACAATATATACCTCCAAGGAGATTTAAGTAACCCAAACTTCTATACTTAAATTCTTCTTTATGTATCTCAAAGGAAAAAAATAATTAAAACCTGTATTATCAACAAAGCTCCGTATATTAGAAACTTTTTACTGTTTGGATACCTAAGAGGAAGAATTTGAACCTGAAAACTGCCATCTACTAAGAAAACTAAAAAGAGTCACACAAGTTTTCCATTCTCTTCATAATAAATACTTGATAATAAAGTGCTTACCTTGATTCTCCACTACTGTTTCTAACACTTTCTTCATCACTGTGTCCATTCATTGTAAATATCAAGAAGTTTTAAAATAAAATATAAATCTTCCCAGTTTAAAAGATGAATATAAATACTGACTCCTCCTTGAATACCAAAAATTCACAGACGAATTTTCTTCAACATTCACAGGTTTCCTGGGACCCTTTTTGATTCACCTAAAGAAAACATATTAAGAAAATAAGAAAACTTCCTGTAGAGAAAAAGATAAGTCTATTTAGAACTTATACAAATCTACCTAGGCCAATCAGAAATACCTAGGCTTCCATTAACTACATTCCTAACTACTTACTAGAATTTATAGCACACCAGGGCTTATTTTTGACAGAAGAAATCAGAATATCTGCTGAGTGATAAAACTTTTAGACTAACTGCAGCTGTGTAGCGATACATATATACACATTATGGATAACTAGCTAACTAAAGAAAAATGGTAATATATAACATATACACACATTCCAAGAATAGAAAACGGAGTCTTATTAGATACTTTGTCAAACCAAGTAAGGGGGGAAAAGGTTACCTTTAATCAAACACTAATTCATATCACCAAGAACTTCATACACTTGAATGAGGCAAAGGTTTGAAAATGCTCACATAAGAACAGAATAAAAAGGTATCATACAATCTTTGCAAAAACTGTACAGGTCAAAATAAATGTGTACTTTCACAGGTAAGCTGACAGTGGAATGATAAAATTTAAATAATATTTATCCAGTTTGGACTTGCGGAGATTCCATTAAAAAAAAAAAAGGTAATGGAATATACACTATGATTTTTTAAGTAACGGGTTTGGGGCAGAAATCACGGACCAAGACACAGCATTCCCACCTTTCAAGATTTCAACACAACACTGGAGAGTCACCTACAAGCCATCCACGAATAAACAAAGGAGATCTCTGGCAGGGGAGGGAGAGGAAGAAGCGGGGGAAGGAGACGTCAGATCCTTCCCCAGCCAGAAAGTACCGAGATAGCCGACTGAGAGCAGAGCTGTCCTTCGACCTCAGCAAAGAGAATTCACTCCTACGATGATTTCCATTCCACAAAAAAAGAGGAGGAAAACAGGCTGTTGCCAACTTAATCACAGCAAACTCTACATCTAGATCGAGATTTTAATTCTCCAGAGACTAAGGTCCAGTAGACTCTTTGCAAGAACTGGTTATCCAAAAAGCAACTCTTCCACGCAACATTTATTCCTCATGTTAAATATTAATTCCAACCCGTCAAAGAGCTTTACTATTAAACAAGTCTTAAAAATCTAGGGACTCTAACAAACCGCCTCTTTCCCGAAAGTCTCTCTGCGTTGAGAAAGTTCACTCCTCTTTTCGTTCTTTCCTTTTCACCTTCCTTTCGCTCCTCAAAATGGCTTTCTCTGTACATTCTAACTTCCTTTTTCCCCCTCATCTGCCTTCTCCGAGTCAGTCCTCTTTCTGAGGCCCTTCTCACAGCCGTAAGTTCTGAAGCTCCAGGCGCACGCAGCTCTCTCCAGCCTTTCACGCGTCTTAACAATGAAGTCAAACCTCTCCAACCCTCCTCCCCTGTGCCCGGTCCTTTAACAGTTGCTCTGCTCCTGCTAAGTTTCCGAAGCGGTACTCGAAAGGAGGTTGGAAACCTTCCTCCTCCCTCCTCCGTCCATCGCAGCTTCGCTCCAATCAGTCTCCCAGCCGGACGCACACTCCCACCCCCCGTCCCTCCCAGGGCCTCCATCCCGGTCCCAGAGTCTCTCTTCCCGCCTCAAACTTCCCGCAGCCCCGCTCCGCGCCCTCCCGGGCTCGCCAGGGCCGCCGCCCCCTCCCCCTTCCCCTCCCCGCCGCTCCCCACGTGCTGGGAGGCCGGGTCGCGGCGGGAGCGACGCGCCGGCCAAGCGCTCGCCGCTCGTGCTCCGCAGCTCTGCCCTCGCGGCCCAGCCGTGCCCACGCCGAGGAGGCCCGGGCTCCGCCGCCCGGCCGGCGCTAGGATGCGCTCCGCGGCGCCGGCCTGCGCTCGCCACTCACACGCCCCCCGCGCGCCGAGCCCGGCCGCCGCCGCCGCCGCCGCCGCCGCCGGCCCTCGCAGAGCCGCCCCGGCCTTCGCCCGGCGCCCGGCCGCTGGGCCGCCGCCTGGGCACCGCGCCGCCCCCGCCCTCCGCCCGGCCGGCTCCCGGCCTCCCCGCCACATCCTGACCCGCCCGCCGCCCCCTTTCTTACCGGCGGCCGTGCAGGCTTCGCGGGGGCGGAGGGAGCCCACTCAGGTCGGCGGCCTCCCCCGCGCCCGGGCCCGCGGTCGCCGCCGCCGGGTGAGTCCTCGGGCTCCGGGCGTCTCGGGGTAAGCAGGAGTCCGTGCGGGAGAGGGGGAAGGGGAAGGACGCGGCGGGGAAGGGGAAGCCCCGGCCCGCGGCACCAACGCGCGATCCCCTGCGGAGCGGATCCAACAATCAATTCATTATTGAAGCACCAACGGCGAGGGCAGCTAGAGCGAGAAGTAACGAGCCGTCGTCGTCGCCGCAGCCACGCGCGCGCTCCCGCCGCTTATCGGCTCCCGGCAGCCGCCATAACGCCGAGAGAGAGCGCAACCGTCTCCGTCGTAGCCGCCGCCGCCGCCACCGAGGTCGCCGTCGCCTCCGCCTCCCGCGCGACGTAAGCTCCTCTGCTCACTCCCCTTCCCCACTGGGCGCGAGGAGGGCGGACTAGGGGGCGGGCGCGCGCACGCCGAACCGCTCCTGCCGGCGCGCGGGCGGTGGGAGGGGCTACGTTGTGGAGTCGTGGGGCGTAGGAAGAAAGCGATTGGTGCTGAGGTGGGGTGGAGAGCGAGTGCGCGCACGTGCGCCGATGGGAGCGCGCACGCCGGCCGCGCGGAGGCCGCCGGACTCTGGCCACAGCCGCGGGCCGCTGATCCTTGCTCTGGTGCCCTCCCTTACCCGCCGGGAGTTGAATTCCGGGAAGTGGGAGCTAGAGGCTCGCTGCGTGCGGGTATGGACGCTGCTGTCGCTCGGGACAGTTGCGCAAGGACTTTGCGGGGGAGAGACTGAGAAGAACCGGGGAAGCAGAGGGATGGCGAGATGCTGAAGACTATGTTGGGGCTCCGGGAGCCGCAGAAGCGCCGCGCTGGATAAGCCCAGGGGGCCGGGTCGTGCGTGGGGTCCGGTCGCCCAGGCTTCGGCCCGCCTCTCTCTCCGGCCCCCGGCCCCGTCTGAGCGCCTGTGGGGAGGGGTGCACAGGGGCCCGCTGCGTCACACCAGGCAGCCTGGGACCCCAACTGTTGGGCAACTGTGGTCACCTCCGGCCCCCTCCTACGCCTAGGCGACCTGCGACAGAGGCTGCCTCGGGGGCCCGATGTCCCGTACGGGCGGGGCACCTGAGGAGACGGAGAGAAAATAGAGACGGAGTTGTTGACATCCTGTGACACTTCTTGATTCATTTGTGGGTTCAGAAAAAACTCTTACAACCTTTCTAGGTCCCTCCCTGGAGGACGGGAGGAGGGTGCGCTGCCGAATGGCAACAAAAAAGCTGCTCGAAGGACGTTGATAACTGTCTTAGTGTAGCGTGCTGCAACTTAGTTGACGGTTTCTTTCGTAACTGTAACTGCGGGCCTCAGTTACAACCCTGGAGATGTGTCGACGGAAACACTATCTTTTCAAGCCTGGTGGTGTCCCGCTTCATTCTTTTTGAAAGCATTTTTTTAATCATTTCTTTTACACTTCATTTTTTTCCCCCCCGTCCACAGATCAGTCTTGAATCGCTCGAGGTTAATGATACTTTTTGAAACTTTCTAATCCCATTCTTCAGTTATTTGATGTGGTGTAAAGGCCAACCTTCCAAGTCAAATGACTTTGAACGGGGTAGCTGCATTCCCAAAATAATTCTTTTCGCATGTGGGAATTTCAAGTTTTAGTCTACCAGCTGTTTAAACAGTTTGGGTCAAAGCCTTCAAAAAGATCTCAAAACATGACTCCAAGTATGTGTTCATTTTATGAAAGAGTATATTCACCCTTGGCAAGGAGGAGGCGGCAAACAGGTACACTTGGTCTACTCCAAAAAAAAGTGTCTGTGACCAATGCATAGTGAAACAAAATGGAACACTACCACAGTTTGCAAAATGGTCTGTGCTCCACCTCTTTTTTTCTTTTCTTTTTTCCTAGTTGTTAAATAGCTGTAACGCTGGGTTGTGAGGAATAACAAGATCATACAAATCTCCATCTCTACAGGCCCTAAAAGTAGGAACCAAGTGCTAATTTTTAATATTAAAAATATGGTAAAAGTGCCTTAATGATAGGAACTTCCCATGCCTCTGATTTCTTTCTTGGATTACTGGAGTGGTAAGTGAAAAATAAAAGCCCCTGGAAAACAGTAGCCACGCCAGATAAAGAATTTTGTGATCAGAAATATAATTCAGATAATAAAGTCCTCAATTATACTACACTTTATAATTGTCTTACAAAAAAAAGAATTACCGTATGTTCTTAATCTATTTTGTATGTTTTCTGAAAGCCCTCGTCAAACCTTTTTTAACTACTGACTTGCCATTTGGATGTGATATGCTACATATAAACTCTAGATCCCTTTTTTGTGGGAAAAAAATCTTGCCAAAATTGTAATAAAATATTGCATCTTGGAGATTTATATTTCTTGTTGAATCTTGGAGATTTATGTTTCTTGTTGAATCTTGGAGATTTATATTTCTTGTAAAATCATTGTATACTTTAAGACTCCACAAAATTTTAGAATGACTGTTGACAATGTGGAGAAATACAAGTAAGTAGAAAATTGGAACAATCTTGCCAGTTCAGCTTTTAAAAAGTCACTTGATAAATAAGGCAAAAGTATTTGTTTGACCGTTTGTTATCTGTATAGTTAAATTCTCAGTTTCACTTTGTTTGAATAAACTCGGTCTTTATCTCTACCTATGGGTACTAAAAACAATAGACAAACAGTTGATAATCTCAACACATGACTAGCAAAAATCCCTGAAAAATAACATCAACCAGAAGTTTTTATTCCTATCTAATTTCCCATTTGGGACATTTCATATTCTTTGGAAACAATATTACCTTTACAAAATCTAGGACAGCTCTTTGTGAGTCCTTAATTCTGATATGCTCTTCTAGGGCTGGATACCCATGGGTTTCCTTGGGTGGGGATAGATTGAGAACCACTTATCCAGAATTGTGAGATGTGTACCATAAAAACAATGATAACTCTTGCTTTCTGTTAATGTTTTGGATGCCAAGTTGGGGTTTTAATTTCATAATTATGTTCTTGTTAATTAGAGGATTTGCATATTAGAAGCTGCTAAAACAATCAGGACAGTATTAAAATACCCTAGAATCTCAACCTATGACGTCATCCCCCAGGTCCTTGCCAAACAGGAAGAGCTTTCCAAATATACTTAAATTTACAAAATCCTCTATAAATAGAACACATGAAATCCTAAGTAACCTACACTGAAAATTTATTGTACATTTTCTGTTTTCTTAATCATAAAAATTATAAGAGAGGAGCTGTGGTTCCCAGTGTTGGGCAGGGAGCAGGAGTCAGTCACCTAGGAAATTTTTTCCTAATTACACATGCCTGACATTCTCATTCCTCCCCTCTTCTGTTATGCAGAATTTCTACGTTCTAGGTAGTGCTTGGAAAAATATCCTAGATTGTTCTGATATCTACCAAGAGCTCATCCAGCTTGCTTATGGCCACTGTATTTGGAGATTTTTACTGATAAATGCTTGAATCATAATAAATTTTAAATGGAAAGTTCTTAAAGATGTTGCTAAGAGGCAACTATGTATAAAATCTAATAGGCATTGAAGTGGATACAAAGATTTTACTTCCTCTACTGACAAAATTAAGTGTGCACACAGAGTAAGAAAAAAACTTAAGTAGCTAACCTCAAAATATGAAATTGGAGGCCGGCCCTGTGGCTTGGCGGTTGGGTGCGTGCGCTCCGCTGTTGGCGGCCCAGGTTTGGATCCCAGGCGCACACCGACGCACCGCTTCTCCTGCCATGCTGAGGCCGCGTCCCACATGCAGCGGCTAGACGGATGTGCGGCTATGATGTACGGCTATCTGCTGGGGCTTTGGGGAAAAAAAGAAAAGGAGGAGGATTGGCAATAGACGTTAGCTCAGAGCTGGTCTTCCTCAGCAAAAAGAGGATTAGCATGGATGTTAGCTCAGGGCTGGTCTTCCTCAAAAAAAAAAAAAAAAAAGAAATTGGTGTGTTGATGCTATGTCACTCTTTCCTCTCCCCCAAGTCCTTTATTTACTGTCCATTTTACCTCATATCTGTTGTCTTCAGCCCTTCTTAATCCTCACTACTTTGTTTACTTAGGCCCTATTTTCTCTGTATCTTTCCCTCCAGCTCACCCTGTAGGCTTCTCTCAGACCTGAGATCTAATGAAATCACTCCCTTGCTCTAAATATGTATATTTAAATATACCACGTACATTTGCATACATGCATAATATTTTAATTACTTAGTCTGTTCACAATCTGACCCCAGCATCGCCTCCCATCATTCCTAGCAGATACTTGACACTCTAGCCACGTATTTCTTCAGGTCATTGGAAAGGTATCTTTCTCACAGTTAGTGGATATAGTCCATCTCTCCTATGAACAAACCTTGTAGGTTTGTTTAAGTAAGTCATCAAGAACTGACACAATTGTACTGACACCATGTGAGACATGTCAGGCAGCTCTCTTACCTCCCTTTTTGGATATCAAATTGTGTATTCTGTAAGTGCAGCATGTCATTGTAATAAACCATTTGTTTCCATACTACATTGTGAACTCCTTGAATACAGACTCTCTGTGTTCCTTATTTATTATATTGACATTCATTCAATAAATTGCATACAGACACTCTGCTGGGGTGGGGGAGGGGAATTAGAGCAAAAACATACTTTCAAGAGTTCAAGTCTAGTGCAGAAAACAATCACACTGCAAAATCATAACTGAGAAAAATGGTATGAAGAAGCATATAGTGCTGTGAGGATTCACAATGGAGAACCGTAGTCAGAAAAGTCCTGGAAGGAAGTGACTTGGTCAGAGAACTGAAGCATTATATAGGCAAAAGGGACATGGAGAGCTCCTTTCCCAGTAAAAGACACAACATGAGCAAAAATTCTAGGGCCAGAAAGATGGTGTCAACTTAACATCCCAGTTTGCCAAGGATAGACTTTTTGCACTTTCAGAAGTGGTTTGCAGGGCCAGCCCCGTGGCATAGGTGGTGAAGTGCGCATGCTCCGCTGTGGCGGCCCGGGGTTCACCAGTTGGGATCCTGGGCTTGCACTGGCGCACTACTTGGCAAGCCATGCTGTGGCGGCATCCCATATAAAGTGGAGGAAGATGAGCACGGATATTAGCCCAGGGCCAGTCTTCCTCAGCAGAAGAAGAGAAGGATTGGCAGATGTTAGCACAGGGCTGATCTTCCTCTCACACACACACACACACACACACACACACACACACAAAAAAAGAAGTGGTTTGGGTGATAAATTACATTGCCATCCTACCTATAAGGGACTGCAAGAAGCTCAGTACTGCTGGAGCAGACAGAACTGAGGAAGATGAAGCTGCATAGGGGCCAGGCCATTCAGGGCCCAAAGGCCAGGAAAAGAAGGTTCTTCCCTTGGAGCAATGGGAAACCTTTGAAGGATTTTGAACTGGGTGGTAATGATGAGATTTGCAAATTGAAAAATTTACCTTAGCTGTAAATTCCAAAAAAGGATTAGAGGCAGGTCAAAGTAGACGCAATATTCTTAGATGAATTAGGCAGGTACAACAGGTAAAAGATTAAAATAACTTGATGAACCAGGGTAGTGTTACGGAGGAGGAGAGAGTAGCTTTGGAAGGCAAAGTCCACAGGATTTGTTGATGCAATTGGATTCAAGGTTAGGAGGAGGAGGGAAGCTGTACATACAATGGAATGGAATGGAGCTGATTGATGACATCCATTTGAAAGGTAATATGTTTGGAGATGAGTAGGTGTGGAGATCATTGGTGTAGGACTTACGGAGTTTCTGATGCCTTTGAGTCATCCAAGAGGCTTTTGGATAGAAGTCTAGAGCTGAGAAGTAAGATCTAGACTGAAAACTAACTGTTAAGTATGTAGGGAGAAATTAAAGTCTTGAGTATACATGAAATAGACTTAGCAGACAACCTAGGAGTGTGCAATGAAGAATTTAAATTAATTTTTGGCTAGGTAGAGGAAGATGAGCTGGCTAAGGAGTTGCAGATATCGGATGAGTGTTGTGCAATGGAAGACAAAGGCATAAATGATTCAAGGAAGGAGTGGTGAGTAGTGTCCAATGCTGTTAAGAAGTCACGTGAAATAAGGCCTGAATAATATTCATTAGATTTAGTAACATAAGGGTCATTTACCTTAGCAAGAACTATTTTGTTGGAATAATAGGACCAGAAGCCAGATTGGAGTGGGATGTCATAAATGAAGAAATGGAATCAGTGAGTCTAAATTTCTCTCTCAGACAGTTTGACTTTGACTTGAGAGTGAATATGAATTTTTCTGTTTGTTTTTTTGGGGGGGCTTGTGGATTTTTGTTTGTTTAGATGAAAGATTTAAGGTGTTTCAAAGACAATGGGAAATATCCCTTTGAAAGAGAGGTTGAACATATTAGAGTTAGCTGTAAGAATTAACACATATACCTTTTTTTTTTCCCAATCGGGAACTGAACACTAGATATCACTGTTTATAGTTATGGGCTATAGACACTTAATTGGTGTAATTTGAGAATTTCTGTGAGTCTTTTACTCCCCAAATACATGCCTCATGCTCTACTAATGTTTGAAAAGTCCTTGGTAGAAATCTATTTGAAAGCATATATTCCTGGGAAGAGTAATATGTTAAGAAGGTAGCTCTCAGCTGTGCCAAAGTTTAGAATTACCTAAGGAGCTTTAAAATAAAAATGCTCAAGGGGCCGGCCTGGTGGTGTAATGGTTAAGTTCGCGCAGTCTGCCTTGGCGGCCTGGGGTTCGCAGGTTCAGGTCCTGGCTGCGGACCTATGCACTGCTCATCAAGTCATGCTGTGGTGGCAAACCATGTACAAAAATAGAGAAAGATGGGCGCAGCTGTTAGCTCAGGGCTAATCTTCCTTAGCAAAAAGAGGAAGATTGGCAGCAGATGTTAGCTCAGAGCTAATCTTCTTCACCAAAAAAAAAGAAAAAGAAAAATGCTCAAGACTTAAGAGATTTCATTCCATTGTTCTAAGGTGGGGCCTTGGCATATGCATTCTTTCAAAGCTCCCCTTTTAAAAAGATAATTCTAATGTGCCATTAGTATTGAAAAACTATGGACATCATTGTATTAACACTGCATTGACTCATGACATTTGGTTTAGATGAAGTGTGGAGAGGCCAGAATATTTATTTAGAAAATAGTGGTTATTAACAGGGCAGTGATGGGTGGAGATTTTGCACCTCAGGGGATATTTGGCAAGAATCTGGAAACATTTGTGGTTGTCACAGTGAATTGGGTGGGGGCTGCTACTGACATATATTGGGCAGAGGCCAGGGATACTGCTAAAGATCCTACAATGCACTGGACAGCCCCCACAACAAAGAATTATCTGGCCCAAAATGACAATAATGCCATTGTTGAGAAACCCGGCTATAAAGGATGGCAAACTAGGTAGTATCTTTTAGTGAAATCTCAGTGGGTGGGGGTTGTGGTTTGGTAAGGGTGCTAATGAATGAGGAAGATCTATTCTATGTAACAACTTACCCTAAAACTAAGCCTTGCTTGTAACCAGCAACAAAAGAGCCTCAAATAAAATACGTTTGCAGAACTAAGAAATGTGACTAGCACAATAGACTGATTATATTATTTTCCTTGTTTAAAAAAAGATTATAGTGCAACTGAAAGTATTATTGCTGGTGAGGGTGTAAATTGGTTACAGCCGCTTTGGAAAATTCACAGGCAGTGTACATTGTAGCTAAACTTATGCCTATCCTATAATTCAGCAGTTTCACTCCTGAGTGTATATCCAAGAGAAATGAATGCAGGTGTCTCCTAAAAGCATTGTATGAGAATCTTCCTAGCAGTTTGATTCATTTTGGCCTCAAACTGGAACAAAGTGAAGTATATTCATACAGTGGAATATTACCCAGCAATAAAAAAGAATAAATTGCTACACACAATAATTTATATTGAGTGAAATAGACACAAAAGAATTCATATTATATATTTCCATTTATATGAAATCAAGAACAAAGAAAACTAATTTATGATGATAGAAGTCAGGATAGTAGTTACCTTTCTGGGCATGGGTATTGACTTGGAAGGGGCATAAGGAAGCCTTATAAAATGATGGGAATGTTCCATATCTTGATCTGGTTGGATAGGAGTGTATACGTATGAGAAAGCTCATCAAGTCAAACATTTTAATTTTGTGAATTTTACTGTGCATACGCTATACCGCAATTTTCAAAAATTAAAAATTAGGAAAAAAACCCAGGAAACCTAATTTTGAAGTACTCGAAGTCTTGTATCTCAAATGTTTGGTTAAATACAGGGTCAGCTACTTAGTATGGTCTCAATAAATATAAACAACTCTAATGCATTGTTTAGTGAAAATAAATTTTCGATTTGGAGTCAGACCTAGTTTTGAACCACAGCTTCATTATTAGCTATATGATATTGAGCAAGTTACTCATATCAGGACTTTTTGTGACTATGGAAGAACAGAATAGCAGTGAGTTGAGAGAAGTACTGAAAAATCCTTTTCTTTTTTTTTTTGGAGGGGGGAATTTTAGTTTTGATTTGTGATCCCCCACCACTGAGAAATATCCACAGACATTTAGGGGTGGGCATCAGCAGGTGTATAAGTGTTAGGTGACTTAACGCCTCTGGCTTTAGCAAGGATGAAAACCTGACCCCTGTCTGGACCAATCAGATTGTCCTGAGAATTTACACTTGATTGAGAAAGTTTATCAGACAGCTGATCTGTTCTAAGAAACCTGTAAGTTTAGGCTAGGGCTGCCTTGTTTGGTAGCAGCATGTGGAGATTTAGAGGTGTGTTGTAGAACAAGAATACTCTCAGATTACTTACCATGTCACTCCGTGTTCTAAGTGTTGTAACTCTGTGAGGTTGGTACTGTTATCCCTACTTTATAGGTAAGGAAACTGAGAAGCTTGACTAAATTAAGTAAGGGCTAAAGCTAAAATAAAACTCCGGCAGTGTGACTCCAGAGTCTGTGCTTTCATGGAGCAGTGCTGACATATCAGACACAGATCTAATAGCTGCCTTCGTTCCTGATAGTTTTACCGTTCCTGATCTCAGTCCTTTGAGAAGGTCGAGTCTGCTCCCTATCTTTGAATTATTTATCATAATTTATCCTTATAATACAATTTCATGTCTTTGCTTAAACTGGTTTAAGTGAATTTCAGCCAATTACAACTGGAAGAGTCCTGCTCCAGTTTGACTGTGAATGGGGTTGGAAATAACAAACCTCAGAGAAAGTGAAACTGGCTGAATCAAGGTGGGGTAGCAGGCAATAAAGACTTTCCTGCCCTAAAATGGGAACTTGTTTGTGTGTGTGTTATGCAATAGTAAATCATTTACACAGGCTTTCTCCAATAGTGTCTTAGAACTCCAACTATATGGTCACTGAGGTAGGGCTTTAGAGAACTTGGTAGCCAAATATAAAAAATGTCAAGTGTGGCAGTTACTGTACATGGAGTTTTGGAAAGTACATTAGAAAAGAGGAATTCTAAACAAAGTTCTCAAATGAAAATAGATTGGAGCAAATTTGACAATTATTGGAAGCCAATTTGCCTTTGGTCTGAGAATATATAACCAGATCAGGAAGTTACTGAAGAAGCCCATTGCATTGCAACATAATTTTTTTTTGCCACCTTGTTTCTAACACCAGAGTTTTTACATTGAATGCCAGAAAGTGAAATTTTAGTAATAAGAATGGGACTCACAAGGAGGAGCAAATGATATTAAGGAACTCTAATTCCTCAGCTCCCTCCAAAAATTTTCCACTGCCCATCCCCTTCCATGCTTCGCAAAAGTGTGATGATCCTTCACATTGTCTGTCAATATCCACTAGGATTGGAATGCACTATGTGTCTGGGAATATTACTAAATGGCAAACTGCAGGCTGCCATGCCCACTTTTTCTCTTGTTTGCTTTGAGGCTAAAGCAGAGAACAATGAGGATGGAGAGAGTCCCAGCTGTTGCTAAGAAACAGAAGTCCAGAAGAATTGACAACTTAAGAAGAAACCTGACCCACTAAGGTCTTCAGCATTAGCTAAATACAAAAGGAATCTCCCTAAAAGAAAATTGGCAGGCAATCCTCCACAGTGGAGCAGTTGCATGCCATAAAACCCTAAAGTCTGCAGTAGACTCAGACCACAGACTATCTCAATTCCTTGAGCACCTCCTGTTCTCCAGTCCAGAAGAATCTGAACCAGCCAGAAAGGGATACCCTTGCCCCAAATGAAGAACCTTAGTATCCCTTGTCAAGAGTGGCCCTGGAGGTCTCTAAAAATGAATCCAAATTGGGTGCAGCCAAGTTTTCTAGTGACTTACTGGGAAGCGGGTCAGTTAACTCATGCCTTATAAGATTTCAAGAGCCTATTATTTACTATCCCACTCCTGCTGGATACAACATATACTTTAGTTGAGCTGGTTAAATCTATCTTTAGTCCACAGGTTGCAGAATTAATTCAATTATTTCTTGGATGCTCTTTATATGCCTACTGTCAGGCTAGGTACATGGAAAACTGTAAAGATGGACAAAGATTTTTCTCACTTGGAGCTGACATTCTAGTTTAGGGGAGGGGGAGAAGAGAGACAGATGAATAAAGAAATAAGGTTACAATTTGGGATGGGTTCTGTAAAGGAAAGATAGGGTAATGTCAGAGAGAGTAAAGAGAAACATACTTAAATGGAAAGAGCAGTAGGGTGGTTAGAGAAGGCTTCTTTGAGCTTCTTTGAGCTGAAGTGGAGCCTATTGTAAGAAGAACCAGCAAGAGAAGAGCAGCAAGGAGAACAATTGCAAAGACCCTAAGGTAAGAAAGGGTTTGCTACACATGAAGAACTGAAGGAGGCAAGTATAGCTGAAATATAGTGATAAGTTGAGTTGATATTAGTTCGAAGAGACAATCAAGGAACCTCCTTTGGTGCCAGAGCCTTGTGGACTATGGAAAGCATTTGGGGTTTAATTCTAAACACAAGAGAATGCCATTGAAGGTTTTTGCATCACAGAATAGCGTAATCTGATTTACTTTCTACAAGATTGTTCTAGCTGCTCTGTATAAAATGGATAATAATAGCAAGAGTGGAAGTGGCTCTCCACTAAGCTATTCTAGTACATAATGGCTGTTAGGATTAGAAGAGTAACTTTGGAGATGTAGAGAAGATGGAATCAGGATAAATTTGGGATGTAAAAGTAACAACAGTTGAGTTGAGGTCCTCATTTACCATACATTAGTATCTAAATATGTTAATCGATAAATAGCAATACAAGCATATTATTTGGAAGTGTGGAAATTAATATCAAAATAAAGAGTTAGAAATGTTGAAGGTAGTTGGGAGTGGAGAGGGGTGGGAGAAGACCATGCTGTTTTTTGTTATAAACATTCAATATCATTTTCTTATAAAAATTGTATGTGTATGTGTAAATGTGTGTATGTATATGTAGTGTTTGCTGTGAAAAGATTAGAGAAGTGTGTGGTGGTAGATGGAGGAAGTCAAAGAAGGATTTTTTTTTAAGTAGAAAATACTAATGTATGTTGGTAGACTGGCATGAATAATAAGCAGAGAATAAAAATTTGATGATGCGTAGTGGACAAATGGAATAACTGAAGAAGCAAAATATTGAGAAGAAGCGAAAATATAGGTGTCAAAAATTAGAATTGCCTGTAACAGGAAAAATGACACTTTCAGTTTTAACAGAGGAGGCTGAGAAGTGAGTGCAGATGCAGAGAGATTTGAATATTTGTTGGAATGAAAATGAAGTAAATCCTCTCTGATAGTTTCTGTATTCTCAGTGAATTATAGAGTAGGATCTTCCACTGAAAATGGATAGAGTGAGGAGTTTGATATCACAGGGAAAAAATATGGCATTTTTACCTCAGAGAATGTAAAGATGAACTTCCTAGGGAAGCATAGTAGGATTGCCAGGTTGGCTTGAACATTCGTTTGTGGTCTGTGATCATGAATTTAAAGAGAAATCAGTCAGCTAATTGTATTATTTCTTTATTAGGTTGCTTAGGTCTCTGCACAAAGAACCATAATTGAGTTCAAGCAGGTTTGGGATTTTGTTAAGTGAATTTAACAGAGAGAGATGGGAGCCAAGGTGGTTGATTGTGCTTGAAAAGGAATGACTATAATGATGAATCATGAAATCCAAGCTGGGTACACATGGGAGTAAATACAGATAATTAAAAAGTAGTGGGGGGGGGGCAATGTACTGGTAGTCTCTAAGAGGCTAAAGCCTTATTGCCAAGCTCAAGTGAGCTTGATGGATCGGAGATGGTGAACTGAATAGGATGTTCAGAGTTGATATTTCACAGGTAGTACAGCTATCAGTGCTTACATGGTCCAGAGTTAGTCCAGAGTGTGAATTGAGGCTGAGTAATAGTCTCTGGAGGTGATGAAGTTAAAGAATTAAGTCTTTTCCAGTTCTGAGTGTAAGGAGCTTGGAAGTCACCACTCTATCCTAACAGACTGAGAAATCAACAACTCTTCTTGGATCCATAAAAGAGAGGAGGACACAGGGCAAACTGCTGCCCCCAAGATTAGAGAGGACACCGCCTCATGAGAGGAAACCACCTCCAGAACCAGTGCCAGGGTAGGAAAACCTGAACTGTAATCGACAGATTGCTGGAGGCTTAGAGTGGACAACTCTGAGAGTTGAAAACTTCAGGAGACCCAGTCAGAGGGGAGTCCCTACAATATTGTGAGATTTACCTCAAGGAGCTTGACTAGGTTCCGCAGTAAATATCTGAGAAAAATCCCCTTGTGCTTCCAGGGTGGTGGGGTGAAGAGTGGGGGGACCATTTGGAAATATGTCGGAGTGCTCTGTTCTACACAAGGCCTGTCCTGAAGGGAATGTAGGTAACCAGAGTTTAACCTGTTGGTGTATTAACAGAGCCTGATTGACCTAGGGGAAGGGAAATACCCAACTCCAGCCCATTCTTGCCATCCTGTTTGACCTTAAGGGGGCAGGAAAAAAACTGAGAAACAGTCATGAAGTTCCCAGTCCAGAGGCATAGGCTCACTAAAAGACTGAGACCTAATCATAGGACTATAGAATGCTTCCCTTCCCCCATACCTCACCACTACATCACTAAAGGCCTGTTTACAGCAGTTCCTTTTACCCAGTACATCATGTCCAGCTATCAAGAAAAAATCACCAGGCATATCAAGAGGCAAAAAGGCACAACCTGAAGAGACAAAACAAGCATCAGAACCAGACATGGCAGAGATGTTGGAATTCTGATCAGACTGGGAATTTAAAACAACTGTGATTAATATACTAAGGGCTCTAATGGATAAAATAGATAGCATGCAAGAACAGAGGAGCAGCAAAAGCAGAGAGAGAGAAATCCTAAGAAAGAATCAAAAAGAAATGTGAGAGATGAGGGGAAAAAACACCCTAACAGAAAAGAATTGAGACTGTGCAACTGTATGGGCCATCTACATATATTTTGAAAGTCGCTGAGAATGACTATGTATAGTCTTGAAAAGGGAAAATATTATATTAAACTAGAAACCAAAGTTGGCAGTAAATAAGAGAGTGACTGTAATTGGACGGCTATAGAGGACTGACCACTAGTGGAGCCGATGAAATTAGCTTCAAAGGAATTTATGTTCTTGGAGACAAGGAGGATACTGGCCCCAGATCCTGACCCTGAGATTGATAATATAGGAGCAAAGAAAGTCTTCACTTGAAAAGAGTATAGTTGAATCATTATTAAAGACAGCCTAGACTCAGTAAATGCTAAGAATATTGCTCTTAATTTGATAAGGACACATTTTATTCAACAACTATGTGTTGAGCATTTGTGTATCATCTCATTTGTTTTAGGTGTTTGAGAGAAAGCAATCAACAAAAAAACAAAGTCCCTGCATTTTTTGGAACTTATATTCCCCTGAGGGGAGCCAGAAAATAAATGTGTTGTATCTGGTAGTGGTAGGTGCTATGAAGAAAAAAATATATATATTGAGAAGGATGGAGGGTGATGGGGAAGTCATTTGAAACCAGGTCACAGAAAGCTTCTCTGATAAGGTAATAGACATGCAAGCTAACACCTGAGTAAAGTGAAGAGAGACTTGCAGACATTTAGCAGGGGCAGGAGCATTCCACTAGATGGAAGAGTGAGGACAAAAACCCTAAGGCCAGAGTGTGCTTATGTTTGTGGAACAGGAGGGAATCTAATGGGACTTCAGTAGAGTGAGCACTCACGTTCTAATTTTTTTAAATTAAATATTTATTTATTTATCCTAATTTTTGTATTAACTCTAATTTGAGAAAGTAAGAATGCTCCTTTAGCTAGAAGCTTCTCTATCTGTTTTCCTATTTTAAACTCTCCATAGATCTTAATTTTTCAATCTGATGTGTAAAGTATTTGGAGACTTGGTATAGCAGTGATTGTGAGGCATGAATGCTTTATTTAAAAAGAAATTAAAAATCAATTTGATTTTATGATTTCTTAATATTATTTGTTACTGTGGATCACCTATTTTTTCCTCTGACTAGTTAATATCACTTTAGTTAGAGAAATGTCAGTAAAAATTACATGAAACTATCATTCCATGTGTATCATGAACAAAACTTTCAGAGGAGATAGAGGTGAGCCTACATGATTCCTCTGAAATAATTAGCCAAGACAAATAGACATACCTGAAGGGAAGGGAAAATAAGTGCAAGTACTTTGTCTAAGTTTGATGTCCTATGGGTCTTCATAGCTAAATTAACACCTCATTTTAAGTGATAATACATTAATAGATAAAGCTGATTAGACATTTTCAAAACTGTTCAAATGAACTTCTTTTTAAAAAACTATCTTTATAGGACAAAAAGTACAGTCCAGTAGAATTGCTACAAGGAAGAGAGTGGCAGTAGTATCCTGCCTGTTTTTCATAACTCCATTTCTGCCCTATCTCCCCCACCCCAAATCCATGCTCAACATAGAAACCAGAAGGGGTCTTTAAACAACATAACATAAAACATAAAACAAATCATGTTGCTCCACTGTTAACACCCTTTCAGAAAAACCCAGCCTCCTTTCCATGGTCTTCCAAGAGCCTATATGATCTCACTTCAGTCTAGCTCTCCAAAGTCTTATCCCCATCAGGCTCCCCTACTCATTATGTTCCAGCCACTTGGCCTCATTTCTATCCTCAAGCCTGCCAAATTCTTTTCCACTCACAGGCTTTTGCTCTGGTCGTTTCTAGGCCTGGAATGCTTCTCTCAGCTCTTCTCATGCAGGCTATTTGTCATCCTTTAGGTCTCAGGCCAGATGTCACTTCCTGAGAGAGGCCTTCTAAACGACATTCTCTAATGAGGCCTTCCTCAGTTACTTTTTCTGGTTACCTTGTTCTTCATAGTAATGACCATGATTTACTGTTACCTCATTTTACTTGTGTTATCTATCTATTGTCTTCTCCCCTACTAGAAAGTAAGCTCCCTGATAAACTGATGTGATGAAACATTTGGAAAAGTTAAGGATATGTTAAAAGTAAATTTTGCAGGATTTTTTTTTTTTAAAAGCAATTAAAAATTACAGGTAAAGCATAAACGTTCTACAGAAAGGAAGTAAAGTCATAATACCCTATTGCCACTTTTTTTTGTGTGTGTGTGAGGAAGATCAGCCTTGAGCTAACATCCATGCCAATCCTCCTCTTTTTGCTGAGGAAGACTGGCTCTGGGCTAACATCTGTGCCTATCCTCCTCCACTTTATATGGGACGCCGCCACAGCATGGCCTGACAAGCAGTATATCAGTGCGCACCCGGGATCCCAACCCGGCCGCCAGCAGCAGAGCATGCGCACTTAACCACTACGCCATGGAGCCGGCCCCGCTATTGCCATCTTTTTCATGGTCATCATGTAGTTTACACTGTTAGTGATTTAAATAGATATGGTGATGTAATTCTATTGAAGTGGTAGGGGTGGAGGTGGCATGTGAGTGCTAAATGCCCCTAGTGGAAGCTGGCATTGTCAATCCAACATCCATTCCACCTTTCCCCCATTGCGCAGTGGCCATGCAGACCAGCTTTAGAGGCTGGCCTGATTAATCTAAGTTGATTAGTGTAATCCCATTCTCCTTACCACTCTAATAAATTTATGGATGGGCAGGTCTAAGCCGATAAATTCATGGCATTCCCTAGGCCATAGGGGATGGTCCAAGAATGAGCATGTGACCCAGTTTCTAATAACGAGCTACAAGAGGTTTGTCTAGGAATTCAGAAAAAGAGATTCCCTTATTCTAATGTGAAAGAGCGGAGAATGAACTTCTTTCTTCTGGATGTTGAGTGTGTCATTGTAAAACCAGGAACTATTACAGCTCATTTGCCCCCACGAGAGAAGCAGTCTAAAGATGGGGACATCACACAGAGGAAACTAGAACTGAGGGAACCACAGAGAAATGAAGCTAGAGCCACTGAATGAAGCTGACTCAAGTTCATCAGAAACTCGAGGCTTCTGATTGTGGAAATCAGTGCAGTTCTTCCTTCTTAAACCAGGCGGGACTGGGATTACTAGAAGTTGAGACATCCTGACAAAATCCTACTCTCTCTTAGCAAGTCAAGAAATATTATCTAAAATATATAAATGAAGAAATAGCTGTAAATATATATTATTTAGAAAAATGGAGCTTGCTGACAGAAGAAACAGCTTTCATAGCTGAAAAGTGTTTGCCTCTGGGAAACAGGGACCAGAGATGGAGAGAAGAGAGATGGAGAGAAGAGAGATGGAGAGAAGAGAGACAAGGCACAGGACTTTTTAACTGTTAGCCTTTCAAAACTATTTGATTTCTTAATGAACTTTAATTATTTAGACTTTTTCAAAACGAACCTAATGGAGATTAGAATTTTAAATTGAATCCATTTTAAAAAATTATTTCTTTAATTATTGTTTTAATATAAGCAACTTAAAAATTAAAATATTTGGTGTTCTAGATGTAAAGAATGGTAATAAAGGAGTGGGATACACAGATAGACTTAAAAGGAAAGGCAGGTTCTTAAAGGACAAGACGTTTGAAGTTGTTTTTGTTGTTTTAAGTGTCTAATGGCTAGTATCTTTAAATGTAGGTACTATGAAAGTATTGAACAACCAAAAAAGTACTGGATGCTTGTTTTTTAAGATAGGTTTCTTAAAATAAAATAGACGTTTTATACATAAGGTTATCATAGCCCATTTCCGAGTGATAAGAATATCATTTTTTCTTTTTCTTAGATTGATATTGATAGTACGCTTTCTCTGAATAATATTATGGCCCTGTGTTCCACTTATAAAATATTTCCCTGTTTCAATGTGAAGCAAATTTATTACTCCCGAATAGATTTTCACAGTCCTCTTATGTTCACTCTGCATAAAATTCCAGATAAATGTCTGATACTTTGCTCTTCTTACTACAAATTCGTTTGGCATCTTTTCTCATCCAGATTTCAAATGTCATCTGACATATATTTTAGTGGAGTGCTTCAGTATCTTCCACAACCACTTAATTTTTATACAGGATAAATAGTTGGAGACACATTGAGTACTTTTCTCACTACACAAAAATGCCCATGTGAGGGAAAGTGGTGGCTGAAACCCAGCTTGTGTCTACTCGCTGTGTAGTCTGCTAGGAAGAAAGGGCACATATTGTAAGTCACACAAAGTTTCTATATGTATTAGTGGTGACCAAGGTTGGAGAGGAAAATAACAACAACCATAGGGGAAGGTCGTAGAATATGTGATCAATTTCAACTAAGATTTTTGGAGCACCCACTGAGTGTTAGGCACTGAGATCACAGAAATGAGGAAATCAATGGGCCTACAATGAGCACGGTGACCATAGGCCTGTTTACACAGGACTACCCCAGTTTGTATCTGTTTTCCCATTGTCCCATCTGGTTAGTGTCCCCTTTCATTCTCAAATGTGTACCAGTTTGGACAGCAAATTATGTAGTCACCCTAAAAAGAAGGAAAAATTCATTCTAGACTGAGTGGCAAGGTCATGGGTAAGTGAAAAAGCATGATCTCCTCTGGTTCGGCATGACAGGAGGGTTGGTGGGGGAAATGCCACGAAGTAGATATATGACTGAAAAGATAGGGAGTCTGAGGTGGTGAAGGGCCTTATACACCACTTTTAAGGAGTTTTTATTTGTCTTGAAGGCAGTGGGGACTGATGGTGGTTTGGGAGCAGGGAAATGATAAGATCAGATCTGTCTAATGTTGACAAGAACAAAAGAGCAAAAGTACATTTCTCTGCGATCGCCGCCCCCCTGCCCCAGTACACACATACAAACACACAGGGCTGGGGAGGAGAGGAGAATCTTGTCCTTTCTGAGTGTAAACACTTACAACTAAGCTCCATTTAATCTTAAATCCACTATAACTCCTTAGAATGAATGACCGACCCTCCCCATTCCATCTCTAAAACACACTGCTGTCGTTGGTATGCGGAATCTCTAACTGCTTACAGGTGGCAAGCTACTCTAGTGCAACATACATTTTTGCTCCTGTGAGTTGAATTGTATATTTTAAGAGATTATGTGTTTGTTCTTAAGCCTGTTAATTCTAGTTGTACTTGTTATTGCAATTCTGTAATTGAAAAAAATTATGTAAATTGATGAACTAAGAAGGTAAACAGTTTTTTCTGTGAAAATTTTGTGGAATGCTTTTGAAAAACTGAAAGATAACTAGCTAAAAATATTCAGATAAATGAGGTGTGGATGAGACAACTGTAAAAAAAAAAAAGAAGAAAGAAAAAAACAAAGAAAGAAAGAAGGAGAGCCAGCCCTGATGGTCTAGTGGTTAAAGTTCAGTGCGCTCCGCTTCGACAGCCTGGGTTCAGTTCCCGGGCATGGAATCAGACCACTTGTCTGTCAGTAGCCACGCTGTGGTGGTGGCTTACACAGAAAAACTAGAAGGACTTACCACTACAATATACAACTATGTACTGGGGCTTTGGGAGAGGGGGAAAAAAAAGAGGATTGGCGACAGATGTTAGCTCAGGGTGAATCTTTCCCAGCAAAAAAAAAAGAAAGAAAGAAAATAGCATAAACATCCAGAAGGTTCTGTGCTCAGTTTGCTTTACCCCAAACTGTGAGACTGAAGCCATAGTAATATGCTCTACTAAAGAGACAGGTTGAGGCTGACACCTGCAATCAGGGCTATTTCTTGGTTGGGCTTGCAATAGTCTAGGGTCCTTCTCCAGAATTCATCCAGTTTTTGCAGGGGGCAGAGAGGTGAATTAAATGGAGATATGATAGGGACCATGTATTAGGGTTCTCCAGAGAAACAGAACCAATAGGATATATATAAAAAGAAATTTATTACAAGGAACTGGCTCCTGCAGTTATACAGACTGAGAAGTCCAAAGATCTGTGGTCAGTAAGCTGGAGACCCAGGAGAGCCTATGGTATAGTTTCAGTCCCAGTCTAAAGACTTGAGAACCAGGAGAGCTGTTGGTATAAGTTCCGGTCCACGTCTGAGTCCAAAGGCAGAAGACTGATGTCCCAGCTTGAAGACAAGCGGAGAAAGCAAATTCTCCCTTACTCAGCCTTTTTGTTCTATTCAGGCCTTCAACAGAGTGGATGAGGCCTACCCACCTTGGGGAGGACAGTCTGCTCAGTCTACCAATTCAAATATTAATCTCATCCAGAAACTCTCTCACAGACACACCCAAAGTGTTTAACCAAATATCCAGGCACCCTGTGGCCCAGTCAAGTTGACACAGAAAATTAACCATCACAGACCTCCACCCAGGCATTCTTGTGATCCTTAAGAGTGGTGCTAATCTCTGCCATCCACACCCAAAATATGATACATCGTTTTTGGTTTATTTTGTCTGAAGCAGGCTGGGTATCAATTTCCAAGACTTCTACTTGGCCTTCCCCACTGTAACAGCTCTTACTTCAGGAGCTAAAACCCAAAGTGGGGATTACTCCAACTGCCAAGTGTGTTACTCACAGTTGTAACCTTCAGGGACTGAGGAAATGACCACTAGCTGTTTCCATGGACACAGTGTACCTACTCTGAGCCAGGATTTGGCCATTTATTGCCTGGCTTCTACATGTTCCTACTCTTAAAGAGGAGACCAAGATAATAATCTGGGTCTCTAAGTATCAATGTCAACTCAGATCCTGTGTCTAATTTTTCCTGAAATGTCTAGATATTCCCCCTTTCTCAATGTGCAGTCACCTGAGAAAATGGCGTAGGTCCCTTTGAGGAAGGACTAGAAGAATTATTACAGTATATACTTGCCATAGAGTTGTGGGGTCCTTTCCTCCAGGACTTGGCCACCTTTATAGTCAGTGGGTTCTGGGTCTGAAAATTGGCTCAGATCTGGGAACTGGACCAGAGATCGTGACACTTTTTATTGTAGTGACCACCCTCATCCACTCTTGCTTTCTTTGATTACATATGTTAGGTAGTACCTTTATTCCCTGCCCATTTATTTTTCCCCTAGGAGCACTGGGTTCTATAAAACATCTCCACAACTCTTTCTAGGTCAAGCTCCCTTGGCTATCACTCTGATTTTGCCAGTCATTCTGATAATTGTGACTACTATGACATCTGGCATTAAGTTCTGCCTCCTGGATCTACTATGCTTCTGGGCCCCATCATTCCCACTGCTATTAATAAGCCAAGCTCTGTGATACCATCTCCTACTGTGAGCCCTGGCCCTCAGAGGTGAACTGTCACTGAACTTCGTGGTGAGGGTGGTGTCTCTCTTACCAGGATGTCTCTCTTACTGAAGGCCTTGGTGAACGATGTATCCTCTGGCCCCTCCCATAATCTTCCCTAAGGGCTTCTGGCCTCACATAATATATGCACTCCAGCCTGCCCACTCCCCTTGAGGTTTTTAATCCCGCCCTCCACTGACTGCCATGGCAATTTAAGCATTTCAAGATCTCTCAGCACAGGCTATTACTTTCTCCAGACTTCTAGGAACCATCCTAACGGGGAGTTTGCGCCATCCCCTGGGGCCTGCCATGGTGTTAAATCCCATATCTCAAGAGTGCCTCCAAGTCAATAAGCTCACCATTATCCAATCTTATATGCTAGGTCTCTTGACTAGGCACCCTCAAAGTCCAGTCCTAAAAACTTCCCTTTTTCCTGCCAATATATGCTGACTCATTCTTGCAGCTTCTTTGGGGTATAGATCAGGCCTAGCACATTCCCATGTAGATTATGCTGTGACTTAACCCTAGTTATTGGCGTGACTGCCATGAGAGGAGGTGGGGTAAGTTTCTGAGAGGGCTCTCTGTTGCTTTATTCAGAAGCACTCGCTGCAGTGGCTGTCTGCGTGGGAGGAGTGTTAGCTTTTAGTAGGAAAGGTGGGCAACCTCTGCAGGCTCTCAGTGTTCAGAGGAGTCTCGGGAGCCAGAATCTTTGCGGGCATCCATCCAGCTGTTCCCATCCCATGCGTCGGGGTCCCAAGTTTTCCAATAAGTTACCTATCTTTGGCTTCAATTTTTTTTTTTTTTTTTTTTTTGAGGGAGATCAGCCCTGAGCTAACATCAGTGCTAATCCTCCTCGTTTTTGCTGAGGAAGACCAGCTCTGAGCTAACATCTATTGCCAATCCTCCTCCTTTTCTTTTTTCTTCCTCAAAGCCCCAGTAGATAGTTGTATGTCATAGTTGCACATCCTTCTAGTTGCTGTATGTGGGACACAGCCTCAGCATGGCCGGAGAAGCGGTGCATCGGTGCGCGCCCTGGATCCGAACCCCGGCCGCCAGTAGCGGAGCACGCGCACTTAACCGCTAAGCCACTAGGCCAGCCTCGCTTCAATTGTTTTTGAAGCTTCTTGATAATGCAGTTCTGAGTCTGGTATTCAAGCTTTTTCTGTTTTCCCAGGGCAGGAGTTAAGGGCGTCTATGGCAGCTACTAAACAAGCCGTCTGGCCTGCTTTAGTAGCTTCACAACTAGTGAAGTAGTGAGTTTTCACTTGTTTGTTAACTGCTCTTGGGTTTTCATTAACCATCTAACCTAATGGCCAGCCAATAATAGCTTGTATCCATTGTTCATACACGTACACACACTTTTGAACTGCCTGTATTTTGCCCCACATAGGGCATTCCTCTGCATCAGAATAATCTCCCAAGTCACAATTAGTGAAAGTATTAGTAACCGGGCCCCCACATTCTACCAGGGGCTATCCATGCCCCAAATGCCACATGTGATGAGGTTCACTGACAGTGGGACAGTTCTGATCTAGTTCTCCAAACCCTATTTCACTTCCTGCTTTCTCAGACCACTCCTTTTACCGACTGTGTCCCTTTGGGTGTTCCAAGAAACAGAAGATGACATGAAGTTTGGAGTACAAAAAGTCTATTGGAAAAAAGGTGAAGGGGGAGAAAGCAGCATTGGGAAGGAAAAGCTTCCGATTACGGTATAGATCTGACAAAAACTCAGCCAACACAATGTGGAGTTCATTGGGCAGAGCAATGGCCTACATTGGGCAGAAATGGCCAGGCCCTAGTACCATCGGCATGCTCAGTCACTGGCTGAGGGCTGCCAGGGAAGAGGTCACCTCAACTGGAATGCTGTAGCAGATCTTGAAAATGCTGCAGATGGAGGCAGTTAGCTTAATGGCACTCATTGCAGCTGAATGGCAAGTTATATCCTGAAGGGAGATCTAAGTAGTGCATTTCCATAGCTGCCCCACTGATCTAGCCTGAGAAACCCCGGGGGTGCCAGCAGCTAGTAGCAGAAGAAGTTAATCGGGGGATGGGGAGGAAGGCTGAAACATGGAGGGCTGGTTGAAAGCTGATGAAGAAGCAAATAGAACACTGGATCTCCCCAACTCCTTATCACTAGGCAAAGACCAACTGCAAACTGGAGTTTTATTGGAACATAGCCATGCCCATCCGTTTACATACTGTCTATGGCTGCATTTTTGCTACAACACAGAGTTGAGCAAATCAAAAATATTTACTACCTGGCCCTATACAGAAAAATTTGCTGACTCTTGATCTATGCTCTTAAGGTTATTTACATCTATGTATTTCTATGGTAGAAATACTGTAAAATGGTGTGCTGCTGCATAACTCCTCCCAACTCTGCATTCAGAGGAATCACGTTGGCAGCTTGAAATTGGCTGTGGTGGGAAAATTTTTACCACAGAAATAAACAAATGCTACAATTCAGGGCTTTTTCTTTTAGGAGAGCTGCTTGCTAAACATTTACCAGCAGCATTTATTGCTGCATGGTAAGTGTTGTGGACTGAATGTGTCTTCCCAAAATTCATATATTGAAGTCCTGACCCCTAGTACCTCAGAATGTGACTGCATTTGGAGATGGGGTCTTTAAAGAGGTAATTAAATTCAAATGAGGTCATTAGGCTGGGCCCTAATCCAATATGACTGGTATCCTTATAAAAAGAAATTCAGAAACAGCCAAGTACAGACGGAAGACCATGTGGAGACTCAGGGAGAAGATGGTCATCAATAAGCCAAGGAAAGAGGCTTCAGAAGAATCAACCCTGCTGACACCTTGATCTCAGGCTTCTAGCATACAGATCTCTGAAAAAATAAATTTCTGTTGTCTAGGAAGTGACCTAAGAAAGCGTCCAAGTTCCTACAGAAGGAAATTTATTGAAATGACTTTCAAAGAGCTTTGATCTAGTGAGTGTCTGCACCCCACTTTTTTTACCCCAACTGCTTTTTAGTGACGCTTAGTGAACCTGTGGATCACTCCAGGTGCCAAGTCAGGCTTTTGCACTCTTTGAAGACCAGTCCCCCAGGAAATAAACAAATACTCGCTATACCAGCAGTAGGATTATACTAGTACTAGAATATGTATTTGAGTAGACTATTCGGCAAAGCACCTTTATTACTCCTGTAGGCATAATTTGATTTTAAACCCTTTATTAGTATTTTATTTTGAAAAATGAAGTATTCTAGGAAAGATGCTCTCTATTTTCAATTCGGATTAATATCACAGAAACTGTAGTCAGAAGTATGTTTTTGAATGTAGATAGATTTGCAGTCAGTTAATAAATACAATCATCTACCCACATGTATTTTTTCCTATAATTTCAGTACCTGAATTTGGGGTTATTAAATGAAAAATGCTTTCTTTGGGGGCTTTCAAACATGCACAATATATTTTTAAAATTTTGCTAGCATGAAAAAGGAGCAATTCTTAAAACACATACCATTTACTAAGAAACCTGTTAAGTGTTTAGGTGGTGTTGAGCAGTTTTCTAGGCAGACTATTTAAACTATGTGTGCAATGATAGGTACATACCTCCTCTGGACAATATAGAGTAGTTTAGCAAGTTCCAAAATTTTTTAATGTATTTATTTTTTAGCAGTGAAGCTATCTTTAAACAAAAGCTTGTTTAGAATCTCATGAAGTCAAAAAAGTAAAAGTAGAGATGCTGGAATTGATGTTAGGGAGGGACACAGAGGATCTTCCACTCAGCCACCCCTCATCATCCTAGAAGTCCTGTAGGCTCCTCAAAGAATCCTGGGTCCCTGAGAAATACAGTTTGGAAACTGTTAGAGAGGAACAAGCACTAGGTAAGAGTCTGAAAGCTTTGCTCTGAGTTTGTGACTGTGAGCTGGTCACTATCTCTCTTGGGTTTCCTGATCTGTACAGTGGAGGTATAAGATATAGATGACCTCTAAGGCACATCCGGGCTCTAAAATTCTGTGATCTCCAGTTCCACCTGGTGACAAGCCATTGCACATCTGTCCAGTCAATACCCAAGATTTTATCTAAGTTCACAAGCAAGCCAGGCTATGCCAAAAGGGAAACAATTCTTGACTCTGCATTGTCTTTAACTCTGGAAGCATATTCCATTTTCCACATTGTCTAAATTTGTCTCTGGTCAGGAACCAAGAATTATTCCAACAGTACTTGTTTTTTCTGGCAAAGGTAAGGAATTTTCACGTTATAATTTGAAAACTCTGACTTCTACTACATGAAAATCAAGTTGAACAGAAACCTGGCAAATAGTAGGCATTCAATAAATAGTTGTCCCTTGTGACTATGATAAAAAACACTGAATTATATATCTTAAAAGAGTGAAGTTTATGGTAAGTGAGTTATATCTCAATTTAAAAAAGTTGTTGAATGAATGAAATAGTTGTATTTTGAATGTAGAAGTATGGGAATTCATGTTGCAATTTTAAAATGCTGATTTCTGATGCTCAGAATAAAACAACAACAACAACCAAAAATATAAAATAAAAACAAAGGAAATTTAAATCAAATACCTAATAGCACCATTAGTTGTCAAGAGACATTAAAGATATTTGGGATATATCATTGAACTTTGAGATTTGGGCAAGCATATAATAGAAATTTTCTTGCTGCTTTTTTGGAGGCAAAATAATAACTAGATTAGCTCTGCTGCTTTATGGCATTTAAAAATGTTTTTATGCTTTTAAGCATCACACTTAACGTTTATGACATGAATTGATGATGCCTCATATGTTGCATATTATTTCCTTGTGTCAATTTCTTTTTTATTTATTTATTTCCTAAAGCCCCAGACGATAGTTGTATGACATAGTTGCACATTCTTCTAGTTGCTGTATGTGGGACGCGGCCTCAGCATGGCCGGAGAAGCAGTGCGTCTGTGCGCGCCCGGGATCCGAACCTGGGCAGCCCGCATCGGAGTGCACGCACTTAACCGCTAAGCCACGGGGCCGGCTCCCTTGCGTCAATTTCTTAATGCAGTGATAGCCATGGGCTTTCTCATAACTGTAAAAATGTGCAATGTTTGATCAAACTCACATGAATGTGTTATTTTAACATATTTCCTCCTTTCTGAGTAAATGGATATTTGTTGGACGGGGTGGTAGGAATCTTATAAGTTAGTTTAAAATAAAAACCCTTTGTATTTGGTTTATTTCTTCTCCTCACCATATAATTAACAGGAGAGGGCAGTCATAGACTACTTTCAGGAATTCTATAGCTTACATATATTTCAGAGGCAAAATCCTATAATTCTACTTTAAAAACACTTCCTTCAGTACCATGTGCTACATGCTATTTGAACTCATTGCTGACGAACTATTTATCCCTCTGATATGTCCCTTGGAGCATGAAGGGTCCTTAATAATTGTCTAACCTCCTCATTTTACAGATAAGAAAATGAAAACCTGAAGAACTTACATGATGTATCCAAGATTACCTAGCCACTTGATGGCAGAGTCTGTTTAATTTTGTCCTTAGCCCCGCCACCCCACCCCAACCAACCATTTCTTTAATATATCTGTGAAATGGACACATTATAAACTTTGTAGTGGATTCAGAAGAGATCTGAAGAAATTTAGGCTTGAATAAGGTCAGGTTTACCCCCGCAGAATTACTTAATATAAAAACAATTCAGGGGCCGGCCCGGTGGCGCAAGCGGTTAAGTGCGCGCACTCCGCTGCGGCGGCCCAGGGTTCGCGGGTTCAGATCCCGGGCGCGCACCGACGCACTGCTTGGTAAGCCATGCTGTGGCGGCGTCCCATATAAAGTGGAGGAAGATGGGCACCGATGTTAGCCCAGGGCCGTCTTCCTCAGCAAAAAAAAAAAAAAAAAAAGAGGAGGATTGGCGGATGTTAGCTCAGGGCTGATCTCCTCACAAAAAAAAAAAAAAACAACAATTCAAAAATCATTAATTTACATTTATTCACAAATAAATCTGATACATTCTTCTGATTCCATTACCTAGTTTTAATTAACTATTTTTCTGTTAATATGTTAATATTTATATACATCTGAATTCCTTACAAAGAGGATTTGAGACAACCCAGAAATATATAAGCATAAAACTCTTAGGTTTGCCTTGTACGATAGTATTAAGTTTGGATGATCTATAAAAATAATTACTTACAGGGGCCGGCCCGGTGGCATAGCAGTTAATTGCGTGTGCTCTGCTGCTGGCGGCCCAGGTTTGGATCCCGGGCGCGCACCGACGCACAGCTTGTCAGGCCATGCTGTGGTGGTGTCCCATATAAGGTGGAGGGAGATGGGCACGGGTGTTAGCCCAAGGCCAGTCTTCCTCGGCAAAAAAAAAGAGGAGGATTGGCATGGATGTTAGCTCAGGGCTGATCTTCCTCACAAAAAAAAAATATTACTTACAGCACATTATGGAGACATCTATATGTCTGTTAAAATTATTCTTAGCAAGAACTTTGATACGCTTTGAAAATTTCTGGCAAAAATTGTATTTGTTATTATTTAGCTCTAAATAATATGGTGTAGTTCCTGTTCTAGTGCTGCAATATGAGGAAACTGTAAAGATCAGAAGCATAGGAGGCACATTTTTATTGACTGTTTCTCTCAGGGAAGAGACGAGCTCCCTCAACCTTGTTTTTCCCACCCAAGTTTATGCTCTCTGCCTCTAGGATATGAGTTGGAAAATTGTTCTTACTAGCAGCTTCAGCAACAACAGCAGGTGCAGTCAGTAAGTTTACCAATATATTTGTTCTATCACCAGAATAGCTCTGTCATCAGTAATCATTTTTTTATAATAGGCTACTGACAAACCAGAGAATCACCAAATACACACGCACACACACACACACACACACACGTACACACACCCATATAGAGATGTAAATGAGAATCTGTAGGGGATGCTGTGCAGTGACACCCAGATTCCAGCCTCTTAAGGACTGAGACATTTGTGTCCACATCTGCCTAGAGTGTGGGCTGCTGACTGCGCATAGCTACATTCTTCTCTGGAAATTATCTTGACTTAAAGAAGCTACCACCTTCAAATTTACACTCCTTGTGTCGATGTTGGGATACAAATGTTTGGCACCCTTGCCTTAATTCAGAGCTTCTCTGAAGGGGCTTCAGAGCTCCCATGGGTCACTGAGGCCTCTCTTCCGACTACACCACAGTTCAACTTCTCCCTCTATCCAATCCTACTTCTCTTACTTACCTCTCACACATCTTGTTCCAAAGAGTATCCTCCTGCCCCCTAACAAACCTCCTACATGCGGATCTCAGAATCTCAGAGCGTCTGCTGGGATCCCAGCTTATATGTGTATATGGAAATAGGGGAGAGAAAGGAAGAAATTTGAAAGAGCTCATTAATTTTGGCTATCACATGTGGCATAATCATGGAGAAAGGACAAGAAAACAAGGCTTAGATGTCAAATTCATCTTCTTGGAAAATACCACCAATCCTATTTTATCTGTTTTCCTCTCACTTCTTCCATTTACCCCTAAATTTTAGACTACCTCATCATTTACTCTCTTTTCTCTATATGAGTCCATAAGCAATCTTTGCATTCAAGTTAGTCCTATGAAATTAATTAGCACTTATACACAAATGGATTCCTAAATCTTTAGCTCCATCTCTAACCTCTTTTCTGAGATCTAGATGAGAATTTCCAAATGTCTTTTTGACCTCTCAACTTGACTTTTCTGCAGAAACTTCAAATTTATTGTGTCCAAAACTAAACTCATAAAAGTAATGAGTTTATGGGGGAACAAAACCACTCCCCATAGAGTCTCTATCTCTTTTTAATACAGTCATTGTATTCCCAGTTCCCCCAAATAAATTACCTTAATCAGTGTTTTTCTTCCTTCATATCATACTAACAGTTGATCACTAAGTCTTGAAAGTTATAATCAGAAATGTGTCTAAAATCTATTTTTTCCTCTGCTTTATTCAGGCCCTCACTTTTTTCCTTTTTTTGCGCAAAAGCCCACCTACGTATCCAGTTTTATTTCTCTAACCATCTTCCCATTTTCTCTTTCAACATGGCACCTCTTCATCATCTAACTCACCCTGTGCCGCTTACCTGTTGGCCTATAAAAGAAACCACCCAATGGTGTTTGCAGAAACTGGTCTGGCCCCACTTCTCTGTTTCTGTCCATTTCTTATACATACCCTGAGTCCTCATTCCATCTCTTCAGATTACCAAAAACTTGACTTTTGTATGTAAATTCTGGCTCTTAAATCTTGAATCTTTGGATTCTGACCTGGCTTTCTCTATTCTGGATCTCTGCGGTAATGTGGTCACCATAGTCATTCTAATGCCCAATGGTCTGCAGCCCAGGCAGCCTAACACCCAATCCCTATGTGGGGACAATGGACATTTTGCTGCAACTGTTCATTCTAGGAACATACTTTTCTTAAAGATATATGCAAAAATACACTTCAAACAGCAGTTTTTTCAACAAATATTTTTTGAGTGTACATTATATGCTAGATGTTGTTCTGGCTACTAATGACATAGCTGTCAACAAAAATCCTTACTTTCTAATGGGATAAGTGCATCTGTTAAAGGCCAGAGATAAGGGAGGGGACTGCTGACCGCAATATTTATGCTTACCTACCTGGCAGAACTCGTTTGTTAAAGAGAGAAACTGCTTGTCCTGCAGGTACCAGCATCTCCTGCCACAGCTGTTTCAGGGATCTGCAAGCCATCATTGCTTTATCTCCTCAAACATGTCTTGGGGTCAATAAGAAAAATTGCCTTTTTTGCTTAAGCAACTGCAAATCTATATAGAAGCCCAAGACTTGTGATTGGCATGTTTAATAGGGTGATATTTTACAATATTACACTGATACAACTTAGTGCTTCTTTGCAGCCTTCCTTGCCCTGGTTTTGAGGCTTATTACACAAGGGAGCCAGAGGCTATTACACAAAAGAAGCTACACCAAAAAGGACTTTGATGAGCTTTAGACTCAAAAGCTGACTTTCCTGACCTCTCTAGGAAGGTAATTGTCCTGCAAACATGGAGAGTGAAAAGCTTTTCCTAAACTCCTTTTACTTGCATTTAACATAGCAAAAGTGAGCCCTGATAGCTTCCGGGCTTTCAAAGCACCACTAAGCACAGTAGGAAACATTGTGTTGTGACCCAGTTCGCATGTATGGATAATATTGAGCATATGTATTTTATACCTGAAGCAAACACAAAAAATTTACTCGTATTACTTGCAATGCATTTTGATATACTCTATCCGCTACAATTGCATTTCTTTTTAATACGCTATTCACAACACACTAAACTGTCATCTAAGTTCAAAAAAAAATTACTAGCCTAGGGTTTTCAAAAGGGAGGATTGAATGAGACAGAAAAAGAAGAGAGGTTCAGTTGGCTTCTGAAGGAGGTGGGCGTGGGTCGGGGACAGTGCTTAGGGAGAGGATCTGAAGGATCAGTCTTCAAATTCTTGGTGTTGAGTAGAATTGATCAGAGACAAAATATCTTTTATTGGAGAATGGAATTGCATTAATGTAGGTTATAAAAAGCAGACTGTATGAAGTCACTGAATCCAGGGGAAAGTATAAGGTCACCAAGACATTGTGAGAAATACAGATGAGGCAACTGCAGAATGTTTACATTCTTAAGCCGATAAGCATAGGATGAGCTAAAACCACAGTGGAGTTTGACCAAAGGACAGGCTATCGCTGACATTACGCTGTACAGGCCTCACGCCTGATGGCTTGAGCAATGGAATCCCTCCTTATCATAATGATATTTTAATAAGAAAATGAAGTAACTGTTAAACAGTGGTAGAGCAACCTGTGATCTAGTTAGTGTCACCTTGAGGAAAAACTGGGGAGCAATTAGGGAGAGGGATCTTGTGCAAGAAAGATGAGAACATAAAAATGATAAACTTGGGTTAGGCATAAAAATGTACAGACTTGCAGACTTCGAAGATACTTGGGTACCTTAGACCTGTTATAGCTAACTGACAAGGTTGTGTTCACTATAGATAATAGAAGTTTGTGTCTCCACACCGCCGCATCAGTTTGTCCCATCCTACATCTTTGAGGCAACAAGTAGATTAGGCTGAGGTTTTCCCGGGTTGGATGAAATGTAGATTTTTTTCTTCCTTACTTCCCAAAAGGGTAGGGGCTCACAAGGAAGATCAGATTGGTTGTAGAAAATGAAAAGACCTCATTGTCATTATATATCTGAGAAGAGTGAGTAACCCTATCCATATGATCTTTGCTCAGATGTTACCTTTCAGCAGGCCTATCCTGACCACTCTACTTATAATTGTACCCCAACCACTCCTTATTCTCCTATTCTGCTTTCATTTTCTATATAGCTTTTCTTACAAATGAATACGTGCGTATGTGTGCGTGTGTATGAATGGTATAATGAATCCCCATGTTTCCATCACTAAGCTTCAATAATTATCAATATTTTACCAATCTTATTTAATCTATACCCCCATTACTTTTCTTTTCTGGTGTATTTTAAAGAAAATCTCAGACGTTATGTCATTTCTTCCTTACTGTATGTTTTCCTTATTTTGTTTAATGTCTGCCTTACCCTACTAGAATGTGAGCTAGATGAGGGCAGTGATTTCTATCTGCTCCACTCACAGTAACATTCCCAGCACCTAAAAATGTTCCTGGCACGTAATAGGTGCTCAATAAATATTTTTTGAATGCATGAACATGGAATCTAAAAAAGTGACATTTTTAGTTTCTTGCTAACTATGCATAGATAAATGGTTAATTTTATTTAGATAACAGTCCCCATTGGGGAATTATGTGGGGGTTTCTGGCCATCTTCTAGGCTATGTCTGAAGTGTCCAACCTACCCTAACAAAATAATTTAGCACTTCTGTTTTGGAGAGTGTAGATGTAGAATTTTGGTTCTTCTAGCAGCAACTGGACTGAAACTAGCCCACATTTATGGCTTAAACCAAGAGGAGCTCAAGAGAGCACTGACTGGGAAGCTGGCCCAGACTGCGAGTCCACTAGTTGGCCATAATTGGCAATAACTGAGACAATTAGGCAGAAACAACAAGTGGAGATTATGCCTTTTAGTGTCTGGTAGTCAGCCACACAGAGCCCCAGTCAGGTCCTAAACTAGACAAAAATACCCTGCCCCATGATTCAAATGAGGAAATACAAACATGAGTCTTCATTGTGCCCTCATACTCATGTTGTTCTTAGAAATTTCACGTACTCCCTCTTCCAACACAATGCCCTACGCTATAGCACCATCTAGTTACCTACTTCTTTGGGATCAGAAAATCCTGGAAGACTTGCTTCATTCACCCTGACTCCCAGCCCCTCTGAGAAACTATCACCCTAGATTTCATAAGATATTTGCATCTTTCCAAAGATTATATAGCAGTCTTGGTAGATGCACTCACCAAAATGGCAGACTTTGTTCTCTTGACTGAATCTCCAATTCCCTTGGTCACTGTCATATGATTTAATAAGAAAAACTACCTAACACTGATATCCTATCATTGAGCCCTTTTTTCCTCATGCCTTCCAGCAGTCACTGCTCAGAGTTATCCATCTCCATATCCACTTGTCCATCACCCCCCATCTTAGACCAATTACTGCACCAACCATGTTCTGGAAGATCATTTCCATTGTTACATAGTATAGAGATGCAAGTCATAATCCACTACAGTGGAATTTTCCAGGAGTGTATAGCTCTACCCATTGAGCTAATCACAGCATTCATTGCCATCACAGCTTCCATCCTTACTTCCCTATTTCCTGCCCTTCTAAGAACAAACCTCTGATTGATAGCTGGAGGAGCTGCTCAAGGAAACCTACAGGATCCCCTCTGTTCTTGTACACTTGGGGTTTTAGCTTAGCCAGTACGTTCTTTTTTCTTAAGGTAAAGGCGTCAGCTTTTTTTAGGGCATTGCCCCTCTTCCATTGTCAAGCCACGTTGCTAGATTGGGACTGATCCCACCAGCTTTGATCCAGGAGTGATTATTTGATCCAGTCAGAGAACCACATTAGCCTCGCCACAGTGCTTGGGTCATGGATAACTACACAATAGAAGACAGGAATATCAAAGGCACAAAACTCATTTCTGAGCATATGTTGGAATGATTGGGGATAGGAAATCTCTCTTTACAACAGATTTAAACTTAATAGTAAAAATCTTGAGGGCCGGCCCGTGGCTTAGTGGTTGAGTGTGCGCGCTCCGCTGCTGGTGGCCCGGGTTCGGATCCCGGGCGCGCACCGACGCACCGCTTCTCCGGCCATGCTGAGGCTGCGTCCCACATACAGCAACTAGAAGGATGTGCAACTATGACATACAACTATCTACTGGGGCTTTGGGGGAAAAATAAATAAATAAATAAAATTATTAAAAAAAAAAAACTTGAGCTGCCGGTAGCAGTTTTGCTACCATATGTGGAGATCCTGTCTAAGGGGACCCTGAGACTGAAGTTAATGCAGAGGAAAATAGAATCAAGATATGGCTAGATAATATTAATTGAGCAATTACTATGTGTTAATTAACCACACAATTAATCCTTTAGTCCTACAATAACCCTTAGAGGCAGGGTCGACATTTATCATCCCCAATCTAAAGATGAGGTAAATAAGGCTAAATGTCTTGCCCAAAGTTTCAAAGTTAATGTTAAAGCTGAGATTTGAACCTATGCAGTCTGGATCTAGAACCTGTGTTCATTACCGCTATTGTACACTGCCTCAATATATGCTTTCGCTAATATACACAGACTTCAGAGACAGAGAGAAAGATTGAGAGAGAGAGACTGAGACCCAATTATTTGTCTTTGATTCCCTGGATCTAGTCATGCCTAAAATCATGAACTTCTTGATTTTTTTCAATTAAACAAACAAATTTCTCTCCCCTTCCTTTCTTTTTTCAGAAGCAGATTTGACTCTTAAAACAGGAAAAACTGAATAATATACTCTAATATGCGAAAAGCAATATAAAGTATGTAGAAATCTATATACCAAACGTCAAGGCAGACAGACCACATGGGAAACACCGGATGGCTCTTCCTATATTATAGGCATTAGCACTTGCACCTGTTTGAGAACAATTCATAGAGTTCTTCAAGATCAGTCATTGAATTAGTATTATTCATTCATTGAATTTGGTGTTCCTGTCTGTATTTACCCCTGCTCGTTTCCGCTATCTTTTATTCCTTCGTGCCAAGCCTGGCTGACATACACACTGCTCTTCGTCCAGGCCCTACGTCTTCAGGTGGGGAAACAGAGTACATAGTGAAAGCAGTGCCCTGGCAATCTGGTGTGCTGCAACCCAGCCTCTCATAGCAAGCCCCTAAATGCATGCCAGCTGTTTCTTAGGTCATTCCAAAGAAACTTAGACTGAGTCCTGTTTGGCAGGGAAGACCTGAGTAAGAGGTAGTGTCCATCTCAATTCCGTAGCCTTAAGTCATCCCAACACGCCCACATACCGTGAACCTAAAGGTTCATGATCTGTCTCTGCTCGCTTGTTCCCTTTCTGTGCCTGCTTTGATCTTGTCCTTAATTGAGTCCCGATTGTTAGAGACACCTCTTATTTATCGTCCCACATCTATAGGCTAATATTTCTTAATTAGTATTACAAAAAACACTAGTATTACACTAACTAGAAAGGAAAATATTGGCAAATATTGACATAGTGGACAATATTAAAATTAAGAACTTCTGTTCATCGCAAGATACCATTAAGACAGTGAAAAGGCAAGCAACCGACAGGAAAAGACGTTTGCAATGTGTATAACAAAGAAACCCTACAAATTAATGATAGATAACAATAGAAGAATGGATAAGAAACTTGAATAGGTATATCATAAAATACGATATACAAATGATCGATAAATATATTAAAAGATACTCAACATCATTAGTCAACAGAGAAATGAAAGTTAAACAACAGGGGCTGGCCCGGTGGCGCAAGCGGTTAAGTGCGCGCGCTCTGCTGCGGCGGCCCGGGTTCGGCGGTTCGGATCTGGGGTGCGCACCGATGCACTGCTTGGCAGGCCATGCTGTGGCGGCGTCCCATATAAAGTGGAGGAAGATGGGCATGGATGTTAGCTCACGGCCAGTCTTCCACAGCAAAAAGAGGAGGACTGGCAGATGTTAGCTCAGGGCCCATCTTCCTCAGAAAAAAAATAAATAAATAAAAGAAAGTTAAACTACAGTGATTAAACGTTACCCAGTGATCAGGATGGTTTAAGTTAAAAATATCAATATCAAAAGTTGATGTGTATTTGGATACTAAGTGTTGATGTTGATCTGCAACTCTCATATGCATTTGGTAGGAGTATAATTGATACAACAACTTTGGAAAAATGATATTATCTACTAAAACGTATACACACTCAGTGAACAGCAATTTCAGTCTCAGGTATACACCCAACAGAAATACAGACATGCACATCAAAACTGCACTGGAAATTCATAACAGTATTATTTATTATGGCTACAAACTGGAAGCAACCCAGATAGATATAGAATGGATAAATAAAAAGAAAATGTGGTATATACATATGGTGGAACACTATTCAGCCTTAAAAAAGAAGGAAATCTTGCAATATGTGACAACATGGATGGAACTTGGGGACATTATGCTAAGTGAAATAAACCAAATACAGAAAGACAAGTATTACATGATTCTACTTACATGACATATCTAAAATAGTTAAATGCATAAAGTCAAAACCGGAATGATGGTTTACCAGAGGCTGGCTGGAGAGGGAAGTGGGGAATTATTAATCAACAGGCATCAAGTTTCAGATCAGCAAGATGAATAAGCTCTGCAGATCTGCTGTATAGCATTGTATCTTTAGTCAATTATAGTGTATTGTACATTTAAAATTTGTTAAGAGGATAGATTTGTGTTAAGTATTATCACCACAATAAAATAATAATTAAAAAATGAATAAATAATGAGTGGCATATTCATGAAATAGAGTACCATTCAGCAGTGAAAGTGAACATAATCTATAGCTACATACACAGTAGGAATGAATCTCAAAAATATAATATTGACTGAAAGAAATGAGACGTCCAATAATACAGCTGCATGATTCCACTAATATAAACATCAGAAACTAAATTGTAGAAGTTAGAATGGTGGATACCTTTGAGGAAGAGAGCGGATAGCTCCATCTTGCTCCAGAACACCTCTGGTAACATACAAATTGTCATGGCTAACTGCTTAGTGGGTAATTCCACCCTCTACCACAAGTCCTGCTCCAAACCACTGGTAGGTTCTCCAATCTGTCTACCTGATCCACCGAAGGAAGTGGTGGTGGAACTATGCTCTAATAGGTGACAACTCAATTTTCCCAAATGCCCCATGTATGTGAGTGTCTATTTGTTCATACTGTTCCCTCTTCCTATCATAGAATTCCCCCCTCCCTCTCAGCTGAGAAACTAATACTCTTGATTCAAAACATAGATAGCACCACCTGAGGCAAGAGAAAGAGGCAGAAAGTTTTTGTAGTCAGACCCGTCTTTGACTCTTGACTTGCTACTTTGAAGCTGTGTGCACTTGGTCATAACTTTTAGCCTCAGTTTCTCATCTATGAAATGAGAATAATGATTTCTAGCTCACAGGCTGTTTGAAGGAAATATATAAGATGATATGATAAGAATTCATTACACATTATTTTTCTTTGCTTTCTTTTTCCCTTACAGTATTACTTGCTTTCTGCTATGTACTCCTCTAACACCTATGTGAAATAATTTTGGAGCCATTCATAAAAAAGAATTATCTAGTATAGATATACTTGGTTTTAGGAGCCAGGGTTACAAAAATGAGTTAGATATGATTGGCAGACAAAGAAATTACTACTTTGGCCAACAATTGCAAGTTATTGAATAAGAAAATGATCTAATGGAATAATTTTTGGAAAAATAATAAGGCCATTATGTACAGAAAAGACTGGAGATTTTAGAGAGAGAGATCAATTAGGAATCTATGGCAGTCATGCCGATCTAAAGGCATCAGTACCTAGCCCATGAGGATGTGTCAATGGAAAGAGGAAAAACAGAATAATACATGAGACACTAAGAAGGAAGAAGCATTAGAAAATTTTTTCTAATAGGTGTTGTATGTAAAAAGATAATACAATGGGAAGCTATTTTGATGCCACACAGTTAGAAATAGTATTTGTTTATTCTGAAAACAAAAACCCAATATTTTATCAGGCTAATGGTATGTGCTTCCAACTGGGTTAAAGATTTTCAAACATTCAAAAAAGAAAACAAACCCCCACACTATAATAAAATAAAATTCAGCAAATGGATTTCTAGATAATAACATTAAACATGAGTTTTATGAAACATCCTGATTGTAATTTTTAAAAGATGATGAGAATTCAGTCACTGTCTTGTCAGAATAAGGAAATCTATCTTGGAAGGAAGAAAATAAAATATGCTGGAAAACATCAAATGGCAATTGTTACTACAAAGCAGGAAGGCTACAAATGCTTCAATTATTAGAGACCTATTTTGATGCTCCACGGCTTGTGAAGGAATTACTGACTCTGTAATGGGACATAAATCTGGAAAATACACACAAGATGAAATTTGTTGTTACTGTTATGAACTGTTTAAATGACAAAGTTTTACTTTGACATTTGAATAAAACATCTATTATGCCATTTGCTTAATATATACTTTGTTGCATACTAACTACTGTAATATAAACTTTTACTGTAGCAATGGAATATAAGGTATAAAGACATTTTTGCACAATGGAAGTGAACAAATGAGTCCCTGAAGGTGAAATATGAACTGCTTGGAAAAAGAAGAATAGAACATATTCACAGAATGCCCTAAGGTGGTCTGGGAATATTTACCCCCAAATAATATTTCATCAAGCAGGTCACATAATAGTGCTGCTGATGTTAATCACTGAACTAAGATTCCTAAATAGAGACTAAATGTTTGTGATATAGAAAATAAATTACAAATTTACAATAGTAGATAAATAGCCAGCATTGAAAAAATGCCTTTAGAAGAATCTTGGCTTGCCAAAGATCAAAACTGATTCTAGAGTTTTCATCAGTGGCAGATATGTGGGAGTTTGTTTTGAAGTAACAGAGTAATCATAATGGGGAAGATGCATTCAGGAGAAAGAAAAAACAAAAAAAAAACTTCCAAGGTAAAATCACGGAACATCACAGTAACTATGAACAAATGTCCTAAGTATTAAATTCCTGCATATAGCTCATCTGGAAGAAGAGTATTGGACCTTGTTTTTATGCTTACACAAATGTTTGGAGTATAACTTCATCCAGAACAATATTAGCACCTTGAACAGTTGTTATTTGTACCTCATGGAATTTGCTTCTGAGTTTCCGTGGACACTTAGGAGTAACCTAAAAACAAGCACCATTCCTGAACAGTTAAGGTTATCATATTTGGGGAAGGTACACCCAAACCCAGTCTGGGAATGGTGGAAAGATGTGGGAAACGAAGCAAGAAGTTAGTAACCCTACTTAGAAGAGAGTTCATGAAGAATTATGGACAAACTTGGGGTTCCCTATATGCACAACATAGGTTGGACTAGGTGATTTCTTATTTCACTCAAGTCTAAAATTCTGTGATTTTAAGTGTCAGAGAAAAGATACGAATCTTTCCTTGTAGTGAAAACTGTGATTCTTTGTATTAGTTAAGTTGTAATGCTAGCTGCTCCAACAGATAAACACCAAATTTTAGTAGCTTAACGTATTAAGTTTATTTCTTGCTCTCACAACAGTCCCATGTAGGTGGCCCTGGTTGGGAGGCCTTCCAAGTATTTTTTCAAGGACCTAGGCTGTGCCCTATTCTAGGTCCTCCAAGACCTCTCCAATCAGGTAGCAGATTAAAGACCCTACGAGGGAAATTTTTATGAGTCAGGCTGGAGGTGGCGCATGTCCTTTATGCCTATATTCCATTGGCTAGAATTCAGTCTTATCACACGTTCAATTGCAACAGATGCTGGGCAATACTGTCTGTGTGCTCAGGAAGAGATATGGGTTTGTGGGCATCTAGACAATATCTGCCAAACTTTTTGAGATAGTCAGCAATTTCAGAGAATATTGGATTATGACCACAGTCAGGTAGGAAAATTTCATTAAAAAAAGCTCTAGTGAATTTCTCTTGGTCTCTACTGTTAACTCCTCTCTTAAATAACGTTTTTTATTTCCCCTTCAAAACCACTGGCTGGTAATAAGATTAGAGGATTTCTCCTAAAACAAGTTTCACACGGTCCATCTGGTGGACAATGGTGAGGAGAACCTGCATATAGAGGTCTTGAGATGTAATGAAGGGGGCCGGCCTGGTGGCGTAATGGTTAAGTTCACAGGCTCCACTTTGGTGGCCCAGGGTTCACTGGTTCAGATCCCAGGCACGGACCCACACACTGCTCAACAAGCCATGCTGTGGCGGCGTCCCACATACAAAATAGAGGAAGATTGGCACAGATGTTAGCTTGGGGGCAATCTTCCTCATCAAAAAAAAAAAAAAAAAAAAGAGGATGTAATGAAGATGTCAACAGGAAATGCCTTTTCCTTTTGCCTACTGCATTCTCAGATACTCACTTTATTTTACTTTGTCTAATCTGAGATGCAGAACTCAGTTCTTCCATACAAAAATCGACTCATACTAAAATATTAGTGAGAAATATAGACTTTATTTGAGCTATTGTAGGGGACAAGGAGGAACAGTTTGCATGCCACAGCTCATATTCTTGTAAGACACTATTGATTTCCTAAGTTCTTTCTCAGATATTGTGCCAGAGGGGTTTTCTCTCTCTGGCCCTTCTCTCGTATATATATCCATCAATTTTGCTCACTTCCCTTTTCCCTTCTCAAATGTTCCCCAGAAACTCAAATTCCTCTGCTTCTATTGTAGAGAGTTACTTTTCCCTTTCTCTTAAGATTTCATGCTAGCTAATACCCAGACTTTCAGGATCCCAGCTGTTATACTCAGCTTTAAGAAAAGTATTTTCCCAATAAAAATAGCTTTCTCTCAATAAAAGGAATTGTCACATTTGCTCCTAAGATAATAAAAATTTTTCCATCTTTACACTGAGTCTATATTTTCTAAAAACTGAACTTGAGCTGAGTATGTTTTGGCGTACCAAGGAGGACCAAAGGGTTATAATGTCTAGGGCTGAGCATGGCCTTGAATAAAAGATAAATTATTGGTCAGAATTAACCTGTCCACCACCACTTAGAATCGCAGCATGGCTCTGGGATAGTTAACATAGAGGGATGCCCTTCAAAGATGTTAAGGTGTCAAAAGTGGTTTTAACAGTCTCTTGAATTTCTAAGTTTGTGTTTTGGATGAACGCTTGTGTTTTGGTCTGAGATGAGTGACCTGAGGGAAAGGAGAGGCAACATAACATAGATACCGGGCCTCAATTCAGTCCTTGTTACAGGAATCCTCATTACATATGGTGCCATGTTGGGTGCCCTGGGTTTCTTTCAATCCTACTAGGTATAAAAGTTAACTGCTCCTTGGCAGGGAGTAACATTTATGAAGTTGGAGGATGCCCGAGGGTAGGGCTAACTCCTAGACACCTTGGTAATTAATCTTTTCAGACACAGCATCAACTTCAGAAAACAAGAAATTTGATATCCAAACTTGGAAGAACAGAGTTCATGAACGTTTATGCCTAAGCACGGACTCTGCTAAACTGTGGCTTGTTTATTTGGGAATGATAATCCTATCCCCAGGGTATGCTGTGACCCCCAGATGAAGGTGGGAACCAGTAGACGTAATCCCTGTTTCCTTATTGCATGTACATTCTGGGAGTAGTTGAGTTTTCCCAGAGCATTGTTAAATCCAGGTCACGGTGGATTAGAAACCAGATCTGTTAGGATCTAGGATAATGAGCCCAGAGCGGACATGCCTAAGTGCCACTCCAAAGTAGAAACCACTGAGAACATATCACTGGAAGTCTTTATTTGTGGATCGTAGCATAGCCTGTCATATGGAAAATGCTGGATAATGTTAACTAATGCAGTAGACAAAGCTAGCTTGTAGTATTATACATTCTTATCCCCTTCCTGACACATGGAATACTACTGCTCGGCTTCCTTGCTGTTGAGTAGAGCTGTGCCACTAGATTTGGTGAATGAAATGTGAGCAAAAGTGATACACATCACTTTCAGGCAGAGGTAGTGAAAAGGCCATTCATAACTCTTCATCTTTCTTTACCTACTGGTCATGGAGGAGGCCTCAAGTTGAGACGAAAAAGCCAACACATCAAAGTAAACTGGATCACTGGAAAATCCATGGAACACAGCTGCCCTAGAATCACTCCTGAACCTGCAGTGAACTTTGCGTAAAAGAACAAATTGACTTTTTTTTTTTTTTTTTTTTTTTTTTATATATATATATATTTTTTTTTTTTTTTTTTTTTTTTTTTTTTGTGAGGAGATCAGCCCTGAGCTAACATCCGCCAATCCTCCTCTTTTTTTTTTTTTTTTTTTTTTTTTTTTTTTGCTGAGGAAGACGGCCCTGGGCTAACATCGGTGCCCATCTTCCTCCACTTTATATGGGACGCCGCCACAGCATGGCTTACCAAGCAGTGCGTCGGTGCACGCCTGGGATCCGAACCAGCGAACCCCGGGCCGCCGCAGCGGAGCGCGCGCACTTAACCGCTTGCGCCACCGGGCCGGCCCCAAGAACAAATTGACTTTTATCTGAGATTTTTCTTTTCTTCCTTTCTTTTCTTTTTTTTCTCATAGAAGCATAACCTAGGCCTTCCTGACTAATACAGCTATTATTGTTGTTGTTATTATTATCTCAAAAGATGCTCTTATTTAACAAGTGCTGAATTTAATTATTTTGGAATGCTGCTTTCCAATAAGGAATTTGTAATTTGGAGTAATCATTGATTTTTCTTTTTTTATACCTACATTCAATCTATTAATAATTCTTTTAGAATTCACCTTCAAAAGACATCACAAATCCAAAAACTTTTCACTACTTTTAAACCATCTTAATCTTTTATCTGGATTACTACAATAGCCTCTTAACTCATCTTCTGCATCCCCGCCTCCCTCCCCAGTCTATGCTCAACACAGCAGCTAGGGATCCTTTTGAAGAGTAAGTCAGATCATGCTACTTCTCTTTTCCAAACTTCCAAAGCTTCCCATTTTGCTTAACATAAAAGTCAAAGTCGTTACAAATGTCTACAAGCCCTACCGATATCTTCTCTCTCTCTCTTTTTTTTTTTTTTTTGTGAGGAAGATCAGCCCTGAGCTAACATCTGTGCTAATCCTCCTCTTTTTCTGCTGAGGAAGACTGGCTCTGAGCTAACATCTATTGCCAATATTCCTCCTTCCCCCGCCCCCCCAAAGGCCCCAGTAGATAGCTGTATGTCATAGTTGCATATCCTTCTAGTTGCTGTACGTGGGACGCAGCCTCAGCATGGCCAGAGAATCGGGGCGTCGGTGCGCGCCCAGGATCCGAACCCGGGCCGCCAGTAGCAGAGTGCGTGTGCTTAACCACTAAGTCACCGGGTCAGCCTGCCCTAGCGATATCTTTTTAGTGAGGCCTTTCTTGACCATTCTATTTAAAATTTCAGACCCCCTTCTATGTTCCCCCATATCCGCTCCACTCTTTATCTCCCTTCTCTGCTTTATTTTTTTCCATAGTCCTTGTTGAAAAGCTTAGTCATTAATTACTTATTAACTTTATTATTGTTAATTCCCTCTGCTATAATATAAAGTCCATAAGAGTTGTTTGTTTACTGCTATATCTCCAGCATCTAGAATAGTGCCAGGCATATTTAGCACTCAATAAATAGTTTTTAAAAGAGGAAATAAAGATTTCTATCCAGTTAGTGCAAAATAGGTTCATTGCCATATTCGTTATAAATGAATAGGGATATGTAATTATTTAAAAAGTGTATGTCCTTTGTTGTTAAAAAAAAATGCAACTTAAAAACATGTGCCATTAAGAGTGCAGATTAAGTTTTATAATTAATTATCGTTGTAGAACCTCATAATGTGTTTTATATCCTTTTGGGATCTCCAAGTAGAGAGAGGAGTTTTATTATAATTTTTTGAGGCATAATTTGTCACATAAAACTGCGCTAATGAGAAGAGTTATAGAGTTTTATTTAAAGCCGATCAGTCATTCTGCTGAAATGTTGAATATGCCACTGTTCCTGGCAATATAAATTAAAACAGATAAAGAATTTTCTTTGTAACGGAACACAGGTGAGTTATGACAGGAGTTTACTTGGACTTCTTTTTTTTCTGTTTATATTTCATTAAGTATAAGTCGGGGGCTGGCCCTGTGGCATAGAGGTTAAGTGCGCTCACTCCGCAGCTGGCGGCCCAGGTTCAGATCCCGGGCGTGCACCCATGCACCGCTTGTCAGGCCATCCTGTGGCGGCGTCTCATATAAAGTAGAGGAAGATGGGCATGGATGTTAGCCCAGGCCCAGTCTTCCTCAGCAAAAAGAGGAGGATTGGCATGGATGTTAGCTCAGAGCTGATCTTATTCACAAAAAAAAAAAAAAGAAAAATTTAAGTAGAATTCAAAATTTCCCTTAGGTAGAAAAGTTTTCCCTTAGTCACCTGTTATTGTGATTGAAAAGTTTTCCTGTTATGCCTGATATAATAAAATTGATCTATGAAAAAACCAAGCTTATACATATTAAATGAGTAAAAGTTATTTGATAGCATTAATGTAAAAATTCTTAATTTTGAATACTGAATTTAATATTGCTCCTTCTCATCTCTTGACTTTTAAAATGTGTTAGGGCATTAAAAAGAGGTGAATGCAGGAGCTGGCCCTGTGACCTAGTGGTTAAGTTCGGTGCACTCCACTTTGGCAGCCCAGGTTCGATTCCCAGGCATGGACCTACACCACTCGTCAGTGGCCATGCTGTGACAGTGACCCACATACAAAATAGAGGAAGACTGGCCCAGATGTTAGCTCGCGGTGAATCTTCCTCAAGCAAAGAGAGGAAGATTGGCAGCAGATGTTAGCTGAGGGTTAATCTTCCTTAGCAAAAAAAAAAAAGAGATGAATGGGTTACCACTTTTTTTTTTTGTGAGGAAGATCAGCCCTGAGCTAACATCCATGCTAATCCTCCTCTTTTTTTTTTGCTGAGGAAGACTGGCTCTGAGCTAACATCTATTGCCAATCTTCCTCCTTTTTTTTCCCCAAAGCACCAGTAGATAGTTGTATGTCATAGTTGCACATCCTTCTAGTTGCTGTATGTGGGACACGGCCTCAGCATGGCCAGAGAAGTGGTGCGTAGGTGTGCGCTCAGGATCCCAACCTGGGCTGCCAGTAGCGGAGTGCATGCACTTAACCGCTAAGCCATGGGGCTGCCCCGGGTAACCACTTTTTTAGCTACACAGTTTTCCTAGTAAAATTAGAGTCTGTTGACAGTTACCTGCAGATTAGCATATTCATTATGCATTTTATAAAAACTTACAACTGAATAATATAATTTCAGATAGAAAGAAGGAAAGGAACCTGAGTGCTGCATCCCTGATGAAACCCTGATGAACCCCAATAATAGTGTGAATTTGTGCTAGAAATCTTAAGTTTCAGTTTACATAAATAACTTTATTTTCACTAATTCCTACAGAAACTTACTAAAATTAGGGTTCGATATAAAAATTGTTGTGCAATATTATTGAGATATTTTATTACAAGAAAATAATTATTAAATAACAAAAGTTAAATGCAAAAAAAAAACCCTCCCAAATAAATTCTATTTAGCTATTTAAGGCTGTTTCAAAAGTTATGGTTTATTGGTGTTCTGAGAAGGCTATCTCATCACCTACCTATTTGTCCCCCTCTCACCACCTGTACATTATTTTGTAGGTACTAGAAAATATCCTCCAGTAATATGATGTCATTTCTTTCCCTGGAAGTAAAACAATGCGATCCCATGAAGCAATTACATAAACACATTCGGTTACAAATTTCAAAAAAACTCAATAGTAACCATCTTCCACCATGCAGTTGGGACCTAAAGATGACCCAGAATTGTTTGGTTCACACCAAAAAAGTCAGTTAAGATTGGGAAATCATAAAAAACAAATGGTACAAACATATCTTAAACATTTTATCTTTACTTAAAATATATAAATGTCCATTATTCATGAATTTTCCTTGAGTACAAGTCTCCTGATATATTCCTTCTGGCATGAAAAAATACTCAAAATGGCGTGATGGAATACACAAATTGCCTCATTTCTGATTTCTAGTTTCTGTTTCTTTAAAGTGAAATAGGAGTTGATGATACTTATAAAGCAATTTGAGTGCAGCCTTTTTAGACTTTTAAGACTTTCCCCCCAATTTTTACAGTTGCCTTGAACACTAATTTGATAGCAACATTTTAAAAGTGACTCACCTTTATTGAGGCTTTACAAGGCATTAAATTTAGTTTTTATAGATATAAATCTTTCTTTTCACATTCGTATTTCTTTGGTTTTAAATTTTGCTGTTATATTTTGGCATTTATTTATAACTTAATAAAATGGAAAATATTGTATTAAATTTAAAAATATTAAAATATTAATATTCATTTATAATTTAATAAGAATAAATATTTTATTAAATTAAGTGATTATACTAACAAGCACAGTTGGCTTAAATAGGTTGGGTTACACATATGTAACTCTTAGAAATCTCGCAACTCATCTGGGAGAGTAGCATACTAGGAGGCACTAGAAAGGAGCCTCAGGGCAAGATTCATCAGACCATGGGGCGTCAGCCAGTGGGAGTGAGGAGTTAAGTAAATGTCAATTAGGAGAGCTACCACTGTGACTGATTTTATGGAATACTATTGAGGTTTTCTATAACCACCGCATTCCCATGCTTAATACTTCTGAATATCTGAAACCTGGGGCAACTAAACTTTCCAGAGTTATATTAGTGTATTTAATTAATATTAAATACAATTATTCTAGTTCTTGGCAGATGGAAGTCAGTGCTATGATTCTCAGTTTTGTGTTTTGCTTGGGCAGCTTTGCTTTCCTTTTGCTCTGGGTCTACATCTTTACACACTTTCCAATGTCCACCTGTCACCCTTGGCCACTTTCTCTTAAGTCCACATACTCATTTGGGCCCTTGAGGGGCTTATAGATGGTAAGAAGAGCTTAGGAAGAACAACCCCAAGCAAAGTGTATCATAAGCAGAAAAAATGTTTTTCTTGAAGACCAAGAACAGAAAGCTCAAATAATCTTCTTTTCTCTCCTTCCCCGCGTGACCTTTAATAAAGGGAAGGTTTAGGAAGAGAAGAAGAGAGGAAAGCAAAGGGGAAACCACCTTCCCAATTAGGAGATGCCCTGGGGCCATCTGCCTTTTATCCATAAAGGAAGCAAGTTTCTTAGAGAAAAACTGAGTGAGGAAAAGCCAGATGTAACACTACATGTATTCCTGGGACTGTAAATAGTCCTTCTCAAACGAAAGGGTCAGAAGTGTGCCTTTGGGGCAGGTAGGGGGATAGGAGCCCGGCAGCTAGGACTCCACGTCAGTTGCCTCCGTCCGTGACATAAACTGAAAAAGGTTGAGAAAGTACTGCTTTAACCTTTTCACTTGTCGCATTAGGAACTCCAGCCCCCAGCGTTGTTGCCTACTTTTGTTTTTATCTCTACTTGCCCTCCTTTGGAGGCGAAGTGAAGCAAGAAACACCTTGAGTTCCCTCAAGTACACAGCCGATAGTAGCTGCTATTTTGTCCTCCTCCTCTTAACCCACATGGTCTTAACACTTGGGGTGTTGCTGCTCCATTTGAGGGAGATCGCAGAGTATCAGAAATGCCTTAACTGCACATAATCCTCACCACAGCTCCCCCGCATCATCCAGAGATGGGCCATTCAGCCTCCTCAAGGCCTGAAGTTTCCCCCAGAAACATCTGAAATAGGAAGGAGCAATACTCTAACTGAGAGGGCGCATGACAACTCTGGAAACTGCACGTGTGGCTGGGACTGGGAGCTAGCCCTTAGGGTAATCTGACCCAAAGATATTTTTTATATTTGGCTTGCACTTTTAATAAGCAAATACTGAATTTGAATGTATATTTAAATTAGGCTAGATATGCTTACTCCAATCTACAAAAAGCAACTCCTTCTTTCAGATTCTATTATTTCCTATTTTATTGCCCTCTCTCCTCATCTCCCAGTATACCTTATACATATACAAACGATTCTCCACTTACGATGGTTCGACTTGTGATTTTTTGACTGTATGATGGTGTGAAAGTGATATGCATTCAGTAGAAACTATACTTCGATTTTTGAATTTTGATCTTTTCGCGGGCTAGCAATATGCTGAACGGTACTCGCCTGTGATGCTGGGCAGCAGCGGGGAGCCGCAGCTCCCAGTCAACGACGCGACCACAGGGGTGAATAACTGACACACTCACAACCATTCTGTACCCACACAACCATTTTGTTTTCACTTTCAGTAAGTATTCAATAAACTACATGAGATATTCAACACTTTATTATAAAATTGGCTCTGTGTTAGATGATTTTGCCCAACTGTAGGCTAATGTAAGGGTTTTGAGCACATTTAAGGTAGGCTAGGCTAAGCTATAATGTTTGGTAGGTAAGATGTATTAAATGCATTTTCGACATGATATTTTCAACTTACAATGGGTTTATCGAGTCGTAACCCGGTCGTAAGCTGAGTAAGATCAGTATTTGTGCAACTTCCCTGTCCTCTCCAAGCATTTGGACTTGCTGCTTCCTATTGCTGTCTGCAATAGGTAGAGTGGTCTCCTTCTGTTCCTTTCCTTATTGTAAAGTATCTTTAGCTCTATATTGCCCAGCAAATTTCACCACCCTGTAATACAAGAATAATACCTAACATTCATATAGCTCTTATGTGCCGGACACAATTCTGTATTTTCTACATATATCAGATCACTTAATTCTCACAACAAATTTACGGGTAGGTACAGTTCCTATTTTAAAGAAAAGCAAAGAGGTTAAAAGACTTGCCCAAGGCAGAGATACTATTAGAACTCAGATGGTCTAGCTCCAAAATCCATCTCTTAACCACATGGTATGCAGTGAGCCCTTGTTGACTTCAGCACATAATGTTAGTCATTTTGTGAATACACCGTATACATTTTAGTAATATAAATCTCTTCCCAGCATCAAGCCAACCCCTTGTTCCTACAGAGAAGTCAAAGCTTCAATGTAGGATCCAGTGTCTCAGGCCCTCTTGCATGCCTCCCTCCTTCTTGCCTGCACCCATGCACATTTTCTTTTCAGTTCTTACATTCTCATATACAAGGGAACTAATTCAGGGCCCTCACTGCAGCCTGAGATTTCTCCTCTGCAGCTGTATCCTGGGCCATCTTCCACTAAATCTGAGGTAAAGGTTTTAGCATTTTTAAAGTTTGGTTAATCCAATCCTAAAACCATCATTGGATGTACTTAGCCCAAGGTTCAGAGAGTCAGCATGAACATGAGATTATCACAGCAGCTTCTCCCACCCACAAAATTTAGAAAAAGAGAAGAACATCCTAGAATCAAACATGATCAGTGCAGTGCTGTTCACCCTAAGCCAATATTTCTCAAGGTACGGTCAGAGGACTTCCTGTATCAGAATCTCCTAGGGAACTGGTTGAAAATACGAATTCATTGTCTACATCCCAAATGCAATAGTTAGAATCTTGCTAGGAGGGTGGAGGCAAGAAAGATATTTTCTTATGTTCCCCAGATGATTTTTAAACACACTAAGTTTTAGAATCATTGGTTAAATACTAGTTCCTTAGCACATACAAAAAGAACAATGGCCCTGGAACCAAGATGTGTCTTGGTCTAGATCAGCACTGTCCAATGGAGAAATAATGCAAGCCATATATGTAATTTTGAATTTTCTAACAGTTACATTAAAAAAGAATAAAGAAACAGATGAAATTAATTTTAGTGATATATTTATTTAAAGCAATATCTCCAAAATAGTATATTTTCAACATGTAGTTAATATAAAAATTAATGAGATATTTTACATTTTTTTTGTACTAAGTTTTTGAAATTCGATAGATATTTTACATGTAAAGAATCTCTCAATTCAGACTAACCACATTTCAAGTGCTCAATAGCTACATGTGGTTAGTGCCTACTGGATTTGAGAAAGCAGGTCTAGATCCAATTACTGCTACCAGCCATATGCCAAAAGAGCACTGGTATTTTCTGGGGTGAGGGAGTAGTCAGAAAAATAAAATAAAATAAAATAAAATAAAATAAAATAAAATAGGGGCCTGGCCCAGTGGCATAGCGGTTAACTTTGCACGCTCCACTTCAGGGACCTGGGGTACGCTGGTTCGAATCCTGGGCGCAGACCTGCTCACAGCTCAAGAAGCCATGCTGGGGTGGCGTCCCACATAGAAGAACTAGAAGGACCTACAACTAGGATATACAACTATGTACTGGGGCTTTGGGGAGAAAATGATTAAAAAAAAGAGGAAGATGGGCAAGAGATGTTAGCTTAGGATCAATCTTTAAAAAAAAGAAAAGGCATCAGTATGAAAAATAAAATAAAATAAAATAATAAATAAAGACTTTTTGGTCCCAACTGCACCAAGAGACCAATCCATTCCTGTCTGTTGTTCAGAGTCCACTACCAGTGACTGCAAGGTTTGCACCTTCATGATGTAGGCCTTTCCTGGGATCCTCTTCTTCTTTCTTTTTTGAATTATTCCTGTTGTCCCATAAGGTTCCCATTGTTTTGGCCTCACAATCCTGAATTGAGGGTGGCCCGCGCTCAGTAACATAGACCCCACTCTGTGAGCTGCTTTAATCCCAGTGGAACCAGCTTTGTTTGTTCCTACTGCTGCTGTAATCACTTCCTACCCCTCTACATGCAGGGGCCCGTTGAGAAGTATATTATCTCTGCCATGTCTCATTCCCCAAATCTCACCTTTTGTCAGCGTTGAAACCACATAGCCTTGGTTAAAATTATCCTTCTCATAGTGATGCAGACATTCTTTTCCGCCACCTATTTTTCTTCTCCAGCAGGAATTTGCTCTATTTTCTTTGGAGTTACATATTACTCCTTCCGCCCTGACTGAGGAATAGGATGAAAAGGAAAATCGATCCTGGAGTGAAGAACACAGAGCAGTCTAGCAATATGACTGGATCAGAAGTTTACATACTGAGGCTCTGTCTTGAGATCAGCCCACTACTTTAGAACTGAATCTTTGTCTTCATCAAGACCATGGTCCACTTACTAGATCCTGTCCTGGTGCGGTAGCCTTGCTCTTCTTAGGGGGATTTACCCATAAATAGTGCAACAGCCCTTCAGGTTTGAGGTTCTTGAGTGATCTTACCTCCTGAACCTCTCTATGTACTCACTTTGGTCAGCTTACCTACACCAGATGTTGGTGATGAGAATTCCAAATTCCGAATCATATGTTATTAGGTGTCTTTGGCCTCCAACCTCCATGATTCAGCCAGGACCCTGTGAACCCCTAAGGATTTCTCTTGCCTAGGTCACAGGCAGTCTGAGAGGGCATTCTCCAAGAACTACACCCTAAACTTAAACCTCAAAGTCTTACTACTTGAATGGAGTGAAGGGCAAGAAAACATAAATACGAGGAAAAAGTGAATCATAGAAGTAAAAGGCGTTTCTTTCAGAGTCTGAAATCTGAGCTGGGGTAAGCCACATCTCCTAAGCCTTCCTAGGGCTGCAGTTGTGTTTTTGGAGTTAGTTTGGGGCATGAGACCTGTCTGAGAAGGACTCTTCCAATCACTATGTCAATCTTACAGCATCAGCCACATTGGAGGTTGGCACTCCAAAAATGCAGACACGAAGAACAGTAGGTCACTGCTGGAGCTTTAAAACTGATCATCACTCCAAAAGTGTCCCCTAGCAAAGGAAAACTTAGTGAGAAATGGGAGATGTCTAGGGCAATTTCTGAATATCTTGCTAGATGGTACCAATACCCAAGACCAACAATATGAAAGAGAAAGCCATTCTGCAGAGGAATGTGATGAGTTCAGTTTTGGTTGTAGTGCCTGAGTTGTCTGGGGTATGCAGGGGTAAATGTTTAGTAGACAATTGGATCTACTGGTCTGAAGCTCAAATTACAGAGAATTTTTGGGATAGGGATAAAGATTTGTGAGGCAGAAGAAAAAAGGAAGTAGTTGAAACTCAAGATGATCTTTAGATCTTCTGCAGCCCTTTTACTCTGCTTTCCTGCTTTTCATGTTGTTGATGACAAATTTAATTTTTGCCTACCAGTTTAAAGCATGATGTTAAAAGTTACAGAGAATGTCACTCACCTTTTGTGTCTTTTGTGATAAAATGCATTGATTCCATATTTAATTCTTCTATCTAAAGATTTTCTTTTGGAGGGTGTTAACTGGTGCAGAAAAGGAAAGGGTAGTGGAGTATTGTGATGATGATTCTGATGGAAAGCTCCTGATTGGGTTCCTCTCATTCCTGGGCAGATTTTATACTTTGACTTTTAGTGTCTTCGTTTAGGAATATTTCTCATAATGGAGTTGAGAACATATTCATCACAATATTTGAAAGCCCTATTAAAAAATTGAAATTTCTAGACCCCTTCCAGACCTACCATATTATAATATTATACCATATTATAATACCTCAAACTAATATTTAAGAATCTGTGGCTTGATAATTGTGATTCTATTGAAGATAAGTATTGATGTAACCACCTTTGAAGCAGTTCTCAAACTTTAGTGTGTATATCAGTCACTTGAATGCTTGTTAAAAATACAGATTCGGCAGGTCTAGGAAAAGGTCAAGAGATTTGCATTTTTAATAAACACTCCATAGCTATGATCACCTGATTGCACTTGGAGAAATAATATCAAGTATTTGGCTATCTGAGGGTTTCCAGGGTAGGTTTAGAATAGAGTTTCTTAACCTGAGATCCAAATACCCCAAGAAGCCCATGGATAAAATTTAGAGGGTCCATGAAATTGGATGGGAAAAATAATACATCTTTATTTTCAGTAACTTCCAACTGAAACTTAGCAATTTAAAAATTATAAATGTAGGCAACAAACCGCAATAATAAGAGCAGTTTCTCTAACCTTATCACTAACAGAAAACACGGATATTTTTATATCACATTAGAGTTGTTGCAAATATCTTAAAATGTTGTTTACAACCATCGCAACTGTGAAATTATGGTAGTTATTAGACTGCTATTGGATCTCATCTAATTTAATAAAGAAGCATACATATAATTCTAAGACTAAATTTTTAAAAACATTATGATAACTGTGCCTTAATAAAATTGGTTTCTTTCATAATCCTACATACTTTTTAATGTATTTAAAAAGCATTATGAGAAGAGGTCTGTGGCTTCACTGAAGTGTTAAAAATATCCATGACACGAAAAAGGTTAAGAACCTTAGTGTAGCGAAGAAGAGTCCGCATATTGAGACATCAGAGAGGTGTATTTCTTAATTCCATGAAGAATAACAATGTACGAATACTTACACACCAAAAGAGGTTCTTGTCCCAGCCCCCACTCCTAATTCTTGACTAACTTTTCACTCTTCAATATTTCTTTCCATGGACTATACATCCCCCTGATTTGTTTACTGCTCCTCAGTGGTTGAATGGCTCTGTTTTCCATCAAGGATAACAGATTTAATGACAGATCTCAAGCCCATTATGAACATTAATTAATGTCTGACGTCTCTTAATGAGGTAGGTAAAAACTATCATCATTTCACAGATGGAAAAATCAGGTCTAGGCAAGTTTGGTAACTTGTTCTTAGGCCACCCAAGAGATTGTGGCTCATTTCTAGAATCAATGCTTATTCTCCTCACATGCAAACTTTTTTGATTCACCATACACCAATCTGTTGGAAAAACAACCTGTTTTGCAAAACGTTTCGTTGATGATAGATGTGGAAATAATCTTTCTTAGGGTAGAAACATCTGATGGTATCAATATTCATACTACTTCGATACCAATAATTTATTTTCTGTTTTGTTCTCTGAAGAATAATAGATGTCCTGGTTGGAGAGAAAAAGCCCCAAGCCAAAATAAACCATTAAAAACCACTATCCATTTTGAAATAAAGCAATTAGCTTCTTCTTTTATTTAGAAACTTTACCCGGTTAGAGAGTTGGAGACAAACAAAATGAACATTGGTTGTCAAAATGCATTGATTTAATTTTTGCCCCTAACATACCACACACAGTCAGTGAGTAAGGACTTTTGTCTTTTTTTTGGTCAGTTTGTTTCTTATGGATTCATGTTGCTTTGATCAATGTTGTTTGTGTGTCTGATCTTAATCTAAGTTTTTTGTTGTTTGACTAGTCCATCTGGCTAGACAAGATAGTGCAAAAAATTTGAAAATACTTTGGGAGTTGTCTTTTTAAATGATATTTGTTTTTATCTATTGCTTTGCTAAATTCCTACTGGCCTGGCAAAGAAGGGAAACAGAGGGAACACACAAGCAAAAATGAAGGGCACAAATGAATGAATAAATAATTGAGAGAGAAGGGATAGCTTCTCCTTATAGAAAAATTCCAACTAATATATATAGAGGAATGAGGAAAATTGAAAGTCTTCATTAGCCTCTTTTTTTGTGGTGCCTCAGGAGGTAGTCGGCTGCTTCAGGATGAAACTGAACATCTCTTTCCCAGCCACTGGCTGCCAGAAACTCATGGAAGTGGACGAAGAATGCAAACTTTGTACATTTTGTGAGAAGCGTATGGCCACAGAACTTGCTGCTGACACTCTGGGTGAAGAGTGGAAGGGTTATGTGGTCCGAATCAGTGGTGGGAACGACAAGCAGGGTTTCCTCATCAAGCAGGGTGTCTTGACCCATGGCCGTGTCTGCCTGCTATTGAGTGAGGGGCATTCCTGTTACAGACGGAGGAGGACTGGAGAAAGAAAGCGCAAATCTGTTCGGGGTTGCATTGTGGTTGCCAATCTGAGTGTTCTCAACTTGTTCATTGTGAAAAAAGGGGAGAAGGATATTCCTGGACTCACTGATACTACTGTGACTCATCGTGTGGGGCTCAAAAGAGCTAGCAGAATCCGCAAACTTTTCAATCTCTCTAAAGAAGATGATGTCCGCCGGAATGTTGTGAGAAAGCCTCTAGACAAAGAAGGTAAGAACCTAGGACCAAAGCACCCAAGATTCAGCATCTTGTTACTCCATGTGTCCTGCAATACAAACGGCGGCCTATTGCTCTGAAGAAACAGTGTACTAAGAAAAACAGGGAAGAGGCTGCAGAATACGCTGAACTTTTGGCCAAGAGAGTGAAGGAGGACAAAGAAAAACACCAGGAACAGATGGCCAAGAGACAGGGGCTGTCCTGAGAGCTTCTACCTCGAAGTCTGAGTCCAGTCAAAAATGAAATTTTGTAAGAGTAACAAATAAGATCAGATATCCAAAAAAAAAGAAGAAGAAAGAAAATCTTCATTAGACAAACCCCATAGTGATAATTATCAGAGGCAAAATATATTGAAGGATGCTAAAATTAGTGGGTAAAAGTTTGAGGAGAAGGAGGATATTTGCATAGTCTCAGTATTTCCCCTAAGATATTTATTGATGACAAGGGAAGGGGAATAATTACATGGAGAAACTTGGCAGAGACCACCATGTCTCCTGACTTTATGCTCTGAGAAGGGCACAATGCCATTTCTGTGGTGTTCTTGCCAAAAATGCATAACCTTCATCTAAACATGAGAAAGCATCAGACAAACCCAAATCGAGGGATATGTGACAAAATAACTCCACCAGTATCTCTGCCAAAGTGTCAAGGTCACGAAAGAGAGAGAAAGACCGAGGAACTATCTCAGATTGAAGGAGACTAAGGAGACTTGACAACTAAATGCAATGTGGGATACTGGATTAGATCCTGCATCAGAAAATGGACCTTCGTGGAAAAATGTTTAAAGTCTGTAGTTTAGTCACTAGTATTGTACCAATATTAATTTCCTGATTTTGATAACTGTACTGTGGTATGTAAAATGTTAACATTAGAGGAAGCTGGATGAAAGGTATATGGAAACTACTATTTTTGCAACTTTTCTGTAATTCTGAAATTATTTCAAATTTGAAAAGTCAAGAGGGCGTTTGTAGCAGTTCCCTAAATAACTCTGCATAGGTGGTGGGAAAAAAAGATTTCAATGGCCTTGAAATATCTGGATAATATATCTTTCCAACTCAGTCCAATAACTCTTTACCTGGGCATATACAGTTTGAGAACTTTACCTCTTTTAAACGCATAGAAGATCATAGCCTTTTTCTATATGAAATACTCTATTTTTTCCTCATATGACATAGACACTTAAAAAATATTTGTATAAAATGGAAATAATGATTGCTGTCCTGCTTTTCCCTGCTGAACTTACAGTGTGGTTATAAAGTGTAAAAAAGATAAAGGAAGTGGAAAGTATTTTGCAAGTTGTAAGCATTGTACCGGTGTAAGGTGTTATTTTGATTATTGATGGAAAATTGTCTAAGGTATTTTTGTAATTTATATATACATCGAATCAGTTTCTCCTCTTACTTTCTCTTTACTCTAATCATATTTCCACATGTTTACCAGGCTTAAAATTTCAAAATTGCCCTTGAAAATAAGGACTGAAGGAGAAGGGATGGGTGTCAGTTACCAAAACTCCAGCTAGTTATCTTAAAACATGCCCTTCACCTTTGTCCTTCATTTTTATTCTCTTCTATGCCATAAGAAATTATAGACAAAAAAAGAAAAAAATTTAGAGCAGGGTAGGGCCCTAGAATAATCTAACTCAGTTCTCTTAAACATACCTGATTATAAGAATCACATAGTGAGGTCATTTCGAATATGAATTCCTGGAACCCTGCAATCATAATCTATGGGAGGGAGCCTAGAATCTGTATTTCAAAAATGAGTTTCAGCTGGTTATTATTGCAAGCAAATTTAAAAGCACTGTCATTTTATAGATAAAGAAATCGAGACAAAATGACCAAATTTATTTAAAAAATAGCATACACTATCTGGTAGATATTAATTTCTGGGATATAGTCTAGAATAGGAAACAATTTTGTAAACAACTCTAGTACATACTTCACTAGGGGACCAAACAAAGCTGAATGCAACTAATTCTTCCTTGGGAAGAAGAGGATCAGGAAAGCCACCAGAGACTTTTGTAATACTGCACCTGCTGGGTAGACAGCAGAGGGTGGATATTCCAAGAAGAAAGGACAATATGCAGAGACACATATATGTGCATGGCATTTTCAGGGACTGGGAGTGGTCCAGGGGTCTGGACTATGGTGTGCAGTGGTGTAATGGTGAAAGCTCAAAGAAGAAAGGCAGACTGGGGTCAGAATTTGAAAGCCTGGAATACCTTGCTAAAAGCTTTGTTCTTATATAACACCAAAAGCACAGGCAACAAAAGCAAAAATAGATAAGTGAGACTGCATCAAACTGAAAAGTTTCTGTGCAGCAAAGGAAACCATCAACAGAATGAAGAGGCAACCTACAGAATGGGAGAAAATATTTGCAAACCAGTTATCCAATAAGGGGTTAATATCTAAAATATATAAGAAACTCATAAAACTCAATAGCCGAAAAACTAATAACCAATTAAAAAGTGGGCTAAAAACTTGAATAGACATTTCTTCAAAAAAGACATACAGGGGTCGGCCCGGTGGCGCAGTGGTTAAATGTGCGTGCTCTGCTTCCGTGGCCCGAGGGTTTGCAGGTTTGGATCCTGGTAGCACACCGACGCACAGCTTGTCAAGCCGTGCTGTGGTGGTGTCCCATATAAAGTAGAGGAAGATGGACCCAGATGTTATCCCAGGGCCAATCTGCCTCGGCAAAAAGAGGAGGATTGGCATCCGATGTTGGCTCAGGGCTGATCTTCCTCACACACAAAAAAAGATATACAAATGGCCAACAGGTATACGAAAAATGCTCAACATCACTAATTATCAGGGAGATGCAAATCAAAACCACAATGAGATATGACCTCACACCTGTTAGGATGTCCATTGTCAAAAAAACAGAAAATAACAAGTGTTGGTAAGGAAAAATTGGAACACTTGTGCACTGTTGATGGTAATTAAAATGGTGCAGCCACTACGGAGAACAGTATGAGGTTCCTCAAAAAATTGAAAATAGAACTACCATATGATCCAGCCATCCTACTTTTGGATATTTATTTAAAAGAATGGAAAACAGAATCTCAAAGATATGTTTGCGTTCCCATGTTCATTGCAGCATTATTTACGATAGGCAAGAGGTGGAAACAACTTACATGTTCATTAACAGATGAATGAATAAAGAAAATGTGGTACATACATACAATGGAATATTATTCAGCCTTAAAAAAGAAGAGAATGCTATCATATGCTACAATATGGATGAACCTTGAGGACATTATGCTAAGTGAAATAAGTCAGTCACAGAAGGACAAATACTGCATGATTCCACTTATATAAGGTATCTAATGTAGTCAAACTCGTAGAAACAGAAAGTAAAATGGTGGTTGCCAAGGGCTGATGAGGGGTGGGCTGGAAGTGGGGAGCTGCTGTTCAATCCTGTATTTTCTATTTCCATTTAAATCATAACAATTAGCTAGTTTCTTGAAGTTGAATTCTCAGAATAATCTTTGACCTCTCCTTCAAGATTTTCCTTTTCTTCCTTTGTGCCTTCCTTCTTTCTCTCCTTGTTTCCTTCCTTTCCATAGTTATTTGCCAGGCACTGTATTAGTCATTGATAGTAGTAGTGAAAAAGCAGCCCCCATTCCTCATGGAGCTTATAATGTAGTGGGGAATACAGATAATAAACATAATAAATGAATAAAATAATAAGGTGCCATAAAGAAAATGTATAGGGTAATATGATAGAAATTTGCTAAGATAAAGGAGCTGGAGGAGCCTAATTCAGGTAGGCCTCCTGAAACTGAGTCTTGAAGGATGAGAAAGCCAATGTCAAATGCTGCCAAAAAGTGAGCAATTATAAACATTAAAACTTTTTGTTCTGAAACAATCACTGTTAAGAGAAGGAAAAGATAAACCTACAGACTGAGAGAAAATATTTAGAAGTCTCATTTCTGACAAAAGACTTCATATTCATTGCATGTTCATTGCAGCATTATTTGCCATGGCCAAGACATGGAAACAACCTAAGTGTCCACTGATGGATGAATGGATAAAGAAAATGTGGTGTATATATACACTGAAATATTATTCAGCCATAAAAAGGAATGAAATCTTGCCATTTGTGACAACATGGATGGACCTTGAGGGCATTATGCTAAGTGAAATAAGTCAGACAGAGAAAGACAAATACTGTAGGATTTCACTTACATGTGGGATCTAAAACAAACAAACAAAAAAACAAGCTCATGCCTACAGAGAACAGATTGCTGGTTGCCAAAGGTGAGGGGTGGGGGGTGGGCAAAGTGAGGGAGGGAGATCAAAAGGTACAAATTTCCAGTTATAAAATAAATAAGTAGTCGGGATGTAATATACAGCATAATAACTATAGTTAATACTGTACTGCATAGTTGAAAGTTGCTAAAGGAGTAAATCTTCAAAGTTCTCATCACAAGAAAAAATTTTGTAACTATGCATGGTGACAGATGTTAACTAGACTTATTGTGGTGATCATTTCCCAATATATACAAATAGCAAATCATTATTTTATACACCTGAAACTAATATAATGTTATATATCAATTATACCTCAATAAAATAAGACTTTTATTCAGAATATAAAGAATTCACAAAATTCAACAAGAAATAACTCAAAAAACATAAACATAAGTTTTGAACTGACACTTTACTCAAAAAGACGTATTGATATGAAAAGACGCCAATACTCATGATGGAAACACAAAGTAAAATCACAGTGAAATACCACTATACGTCTATTAGAAGGTAAAAAAAAAAAATCCTGACACTACTAAGTGTTGACAAAGATGTGGAACAACTGGAATCCTCATGCTTTGCTGATAAGACTGTAAAACAGTATGGCCACTTTGAAAAACTGTTTAATAGTTTTTTTGTTTTGTTTTGTTTTTTATAATTTTATTTATTTATTTATTTTCCCCCCAAAGCTCCAGTAGACAGTTGTATGTCACAGTTGCACACTCTCCTAGTTGCTGCATGTGGGACGCGGCCCCAGCATGGCTGGAGAAGCAGTGCGTCTGTGCACGCCCGGGATCCGAACCTGGGCTGCCTGCATCGGAGCGCACACACTTAACCGCTAAGCCACGGGGCCGGCCCTGTTTAATAGTTTTTTTAACAAACAAATTTAAACATATACAGTGCTTATATGTTTACTTATTCTTATATGGGAGTAGCAGTCCTACTCCCAAATATTTACCAAAGAGAACTAAAAACTTATGTGCACACAAAAATCTGTACACGCATGTTTATTTCAGCTTTATTTTTAATTGTTAAAACTTGGAAACAACTCAAATGTGAATAAATGAATAAACAGTTTGTGGTATATCTATACATTGGAATACTACTTAGCAACACAAGGGAGAAAGTAACCCTGATGGATTCATGCAACAACATGAGTGAATCTCAAAGGTATTTTGTTAAGTGAAAGAAGCTAGAACCCAAAGGCATCATATTGTATGATTCCATTTATATGACATTCTGGGAAAGGCTAAACTATTGAGATGGAAGACAAATCTGAGGTTGCCAGGAGTGGGGTGTGGGGAGGGGTTGATCACAAAGAGGCAGCAAGCGGGAATTTTTGGGGTGATGAAACTTTTTGGATCATGACTGTGATGGTATACACAGTTCTATGCATTTGTCAAAATCCATAGAAATATACATCACAAAGAGTGAATTATGTAAATTTAAAACATGTAAAGTGTTATTGTTGATTTCTAGTTTAATTCCATTGTGGTCTGAAAGCAGGCATTGTATGATTTCTATTTTTTTAAATTTGTTAAGGTGTTTTATGTCTCAGGATGTGGTCTATCTTGGTGAATGCTCCATGCAAGCTTGAGAAGAAAGTGTAATCTGCTATCATTGGATGAAGTGCTCTATAGATGTCAATTATATCTAGTTGATTGATGGTGCTGTTGAGTTCAACTATATCCTTACTGATTTTCTGCCTGCTAGATCTGTCCATTTCTGAGAGAGGGGTGTTGAAGTCGCCAACTATTATAGTGGATTTGTCTATTTCTGCTTATAGTTCTATCAGTTTTTGCCTCATATAATTTGACACTCTGTTGTTAGGCACATGCACGTTCAGAATTGTTATGCTTTCTTTGAGAATTGACCCCTTTATCATTATATAATGCTGTTATTTATCTCTGATAACTTTCCTTACTTTAAAGTCTGCTCTGTCTGAGATTACTATAGCTACTGCTGCTTTGTTTTGATTATTGTTAGCATGGTATATTTCTCTCTACCCATTTACTTTTAATCTATATGTGTCTTTGTATTGAAAGTGGGTTTCTGGTAGACAACATATAGTTAGGTCGTGTTTTTTGACCCCTCTGACATTCTCTGGTTTTTAATTGGTACATTTAGATCATTGACATTTAAAGTGTTTTTTGATATAGCTGACATATATTTACTATATTCATTACTGTTTTCTATTTGTTTCTCTTGTTGTTGTTTTTTTTTGTTTGTGAGGAGGACTAGCCCTGAGCTAACATCCAATGCCAATCCTCCTCTTTTTTCTTAAGGAAGACTGGCCCTGGGCTAACATCCTCTTCTACTTTATATGGGACGCCGCCACAGCATGGCTTAGCAAGTGGTGCGTTGGTGCACGCCCGGGATCTGAACCTGCGAACCCCGGGCTGCCGCAGCAGAGCACGCACAATTAACCACTGCGCCATGGGGCTGGCCCCTGTTTCTCTTGTTTTTTGTTCCTGTTTTTGTCTTCCACTCTTTTTCTGCCTTTTATGGTTTTAATTGAGCATTTTGTATGATTCCATTTTCTCTCCTTTCTTAGCATATCAGTTACACTTTTTTAAAACTTTTTTAGTGGGTACCCTAGAGTGCAATATATATTTACAACTAATCCAAGTCCATTTTCAAATAACACTATACTACTTCCTGGGTAGCATAAGTATTTTATAATAACAAAATAATCCTAATTCCTACTCCTATCCTTTGTATCATTGCTGTTATTCATTTCACTTATATGTAAGCACACATAAGCATACATATTCATAAGCGTAGATAATCAAATACATTGTTATTTTGAACAAACTATTATCTGTTAGATAGATTAAGAATAAGAAAAATAAGAGTTTTTGGTTTACTTTCACTTATTCCTTCTTCAACTCTCATCCTTTCTTTATGTAGATCTGAATTTCTGACCTATATTATTTTCCTTCTCTCTAAAGAACCTCTTTTAACATTTCTTGCAGAGCAGGTCTATTGGCAACATAGTCCCTCAATTTTTCTTTGCCTGAGAAAGTCTTTATTTCTGCTTCACTTTTGAAGAATAATTTCATAGAGTATAGAATTCTAGGTTGGTGGGTTTTTTTCTCTGAACACTTTAAATATTTTACTCAATTCTCTACTTGCTTGCATGGTTTCTGAGAAGTTAGATGTAATTCTTATCTTTGTTCCTGTATAGGTAAGAAGTTTTTATGCTCTGGCTACTTTCAGGATTTTTTCTTTGTTTTTGGTTATAATTTGAAGATATACCTAAGTGTAATTTTTGGGGGCATTTATCTTGCTCAGTATGCTTTGAGCTTCCTGGATCTGTGGTTTGGTGTCTGACATTAATTTGGGAAAATTCTTGGTCATTATTTTTTCAAATAGTTCTTCTGTTCCTTTCTCTCTTTTTTCTCCTTCTGGTAATCCCATTACACATATGTTACATCTTTTGTAGTTGTCCCACAGTCCTTGGATATTCTGTTCTTTTTTTTTTTTTCAGTCTTTGTTCTTTTTGCTCTACAGTTTTCAAGGATTCTATTGATATATCCTCTAGCTCAGAGATTCTGTCCTCAGCCATGTCTGGCCTACTAATAAGCTCCTCAAAGCCATTCTTTGTTTCTGTTACAGTGATTTTTATTGCTAGCATTTCTTTCTGAATCTTTCTTAGGGTTTCCATCTCTCTGCTTACATTACCCATCTGTTCTTGCATGCTGTTTACTTTATCCATTAGAGCTCTTAGCATATTAATCACAGTTGTTTTAAATTCCCAGTCTGATGATTCCAACATCCTTGCCATGTTTGATTTTGATACTTACTCTGTCTCTTGAAATTATGTTTTTTGTGTTTTGGTATATGCCTGGTAAATTTTCTTGATAGCTGTATATGATTCACTGGGTAAAAGGAGCTACTGTAAATAGGCCTTTAGTGATGTAGTGGTGAGGTGTTGGGGAGGGGAAGCATTCTATAGTCCTATGATTAGGTTTCAGTCTTTCAGTGAGCCTATGCCTCCGCACTGTGAACTTCATGACTGTTTCTCAGGGCTTTTTTTTGCCCCCTTAGGTGAGACAGGATTTCTTGAGTGGGCTGGAGTTGGGTATTTCCCCTCCCCTAGGTCAGTTAGGCTCTGATAATACTCCAGTAGGTTAAGCTCTTGTTAGGTAGTTTTCCCTGAGGATGGGCCTTGTTAAGAAGAACAGAGTGCTCTGGAGTATTTCAGAATGGTTCCTTTTCCCCTCCGCCTGCCAGGAGCACAAGGGGATTTTTCTCAGATATTTACTGTGGGAACCTAGTCAAGCTCCTGGAGGTAAATCTCACAATGTTATGGGGGCCCCTCTATGACTGGATCACCCCAGAGTTCTTCACTTTCAGAGTTGTCCACACTGAGCCTTCACCAATCTGTCCATTACAGTTCAGGTTTTCCTACCCTGGCACTGGTTCCGGAGGTGGTTTCTGCGCGCGAGTCTCTGCTCTGGTAAGCTGCGGCTCTCTGTATTTGCCTGTCCATCTCTCTACTCTTGGGGGCAGCAGTTTACCCTGTGTCCTCCCCTCTCTTATGGATCCAAGAATAGTTGTTTGTTGATTTTTCAGTCTGTTCAGCTTTTTACTTGTTATCAGGATGGAGTGGTAACTTCCAAGCTCCTTACGAGCAGAACTGGAAACTGAAAGTGAAAACATATAAATTTTTTAAAAATCAAGCAAGATAAGGGTCAGGAAAAAACTTGTGGATTTTTAAAGTTGTGTGTGTCATCAGTGACTGAGCAGTTTTGATGAAGTGGAGCTCATTGAATCCAAATTGCTTTGTGTTTAAGAGGAAGTGAGATGAGTAAATGGAAACATGTAGTGTAGACAACTCTTTCAAGATGTTTGGCTATAAAGTGGAAAGGGAAATAGCGGGATGAGAATGTGAGTCCATAAAAGTTTTAAATTTTTTTATGTGAGACCGATTAGGACTAAAACTAACAAAAATGTACAAGACTTCTACTGAGAAAATTATAGAATTTAATAAAAGATATAAAATGGCCAAGTAACTAGATATATCATGTTCACTGATGGGATAACTTAATGTTATGAAAAATTTCTGTGTTCCCTGAATTAATTTATAAATCCAAACAATCTCAATAAAAATGCTAATAGAATTTTTGTGTGTGTGGATTTTGCCAAATGGATTCCAAAATTCATTAGGACAAGCAAATATATAAGAATGCCAAAATATGGGGCTGGCCCAGTGCATAGTGGTTAAGTTCTTGCACTCTGCTTCAACGACCTGGGGTTTGAGGATTCGGATCCTGGGCGCGGACCTACACACTGCTCATTGAGCCATGCTGTGGCAGCATCCCATACACAAAATAGAGGAACGTTGGCACAGATGTTAGCTCAGGGACAATCTTCCTCAAGAAAAAAGAGGAAGATTGCCAGTAGATGTTAGCTCAGGGCCAATCTTCCAAAAAAAAAAAACAAAGAATGCCAAAATAATCTTTGAATATATTAGGAATTGCCTTATCAGTTTTCAAGACACATTATAAAGCTGTATTAATAGAAACAGTTTGGTACTGGTGCAGGAATAGATATTCAAAATTGAGATATGAGTGGGGTCCCTTTGAGGAAGAATGCTATAACCCTGCCAACATAGTATACTGTAAATCTTCCTCCTTGCCCTTCTGAAAGTGACCTGGGACCCTTTACCAAGGTATCTGTGCATGGGAAGAGGGCAGCCAGATTTTTTTGGCATGACTAAGATAGAATTGGAGTTGATGCTAATTCCTGGGGATCCCAAATGCTTTTTGGTCAAATAGTCAGAGTGGAGATTGATAGAGATTAGATGAGAAATAGTTCTTTGGTCTGATTCCTTCTCACGGTGGGCCCAGTGGATCCCCACATACAACCCAATAGGAATTCTCTTTGTATCTAAATTTTACCTGAATTTATAGTTCTCAAGAACACATTTGCAAACTAGCAGACTCTTCACACTGGCTCCCTGCCTGTAGAACAATGGCTTATATAATAGGAAAAACCAACTGGAAACCACTGGAATTTCCCTGCTCAACCAAAATAATAAATCAAAAGCAATATTGCATCCCTGAGGAGGTCTGTGAAGAGTAATGCCACCATGAAAGTCTTGAGAGATGCAAGAGTGTTGACTTGGCCTGTACACATGGTAGTGGGGTTTTGGAGAGTGGTAGCAGATTTTCATACACTTAATCAGGTGGTGATCCGAAATGCTGCTGCTTTTACAGATGTAGTCTCCCTACTGGAGCAAAACAGCACAGTCTAAAAACTGGTATGCAACTATTGTTCTGGCAAATGCTTTATTCTCTCTATATCAACCAAGAAGTAATTTGCTTCCACATGATCAGGTCAACAAAACATTGACTGTTGCTTTCAGCTCTAGCCCTCTCTGTCATGATCGAGGCTACATAATCCATGAAATCATGCTAATAGATTTGTTGGGCAGCAAGTAGCAAATACCCTGGAAGCTTTAGTAAGATATATAAATGGGAGATAAACCCCATGAAGACTTGGTGGGTTTGTAGGGCTCTAGGGTTCTGGGGCATACTGAGATCCCTCCTTCAAAGTGAAAGTTAAGTTGATGTATCTTCCACCTATTAACGTTAAAAAAGATCCAATGCTTTGTAGGCCTCTTTGGGTTCTGGAGCCAATATGTGTCTCATTTGAGTGATTTACTTTGCATATTTACCGAGTTTCAAATGGGGCTCAGAGCAAAAGAAGTCTCTGAAGCTGGTCCAGGGTACAGTATAAGCTATTTTACCATTTAGGCCATATGAATCAGCAGGTCTTTGGCATTTAGGGCTGTTTTCGGGATCTTCTGGCAGCCCTCCACAAGAGAATGACAATGCATGCACCTAGGATTTTAAAGCAAAACCATGCAGATATCCATTTTCCTTTTGAGAAATGGCACCTTTCTTGCTTCTTGGTGCTCGTTGGGACTAAATACCTAATTATGGGACACGAAGTGACCGGACAGTCTGAGATGACTGTTATGAACTGGGTATTATCTGATCCATAAAGCTCTAAAGTTGGGCGTGAACAGCAGCACTACATCATAAAGTGACAATGGTGTAAGACTGAATTCAAAGTGATATTGAATATATAATTTGTGTGAGTTGAGGTTCAGACACTCATGACGTCTCCTCCTACCACATTGCTGCCTCTCCTTCAGTTCATATCTATGACCTCATGGGGCATTCTCTCTGATCAGATGACTGAGGAAGAAGTTCAGACTCAGTTTACAGATGATTCTTTATGATATACTGCTACAGATGGAAGTGAATTGTTGCACAATTATGGCCCAATTCAGGGGTTGTCTGAATGATGGTAAGGAAACGAAATACTTCCACTGAGCAGAACTTCAAGCAGTATATTTGCTTGCCCACTCTGTCTGAAAGGAGAGATGATCAAAGGTATGGATTGCGTGGGCAGTGGCTAATGGTTGATGCTGGATATTCAGGGACTTGGAAGATACAAGATTGGAGAATCGGAGACAAGGAGATCTGGGCAAGAGGTATGTAGATGTACCCCTTAAAATGAGGACAAAATATGAAGATTTATCTCATGTGAATTCCCACCAAAAGTCACTAATTAGAGTTTGGCAATTGACAGCTAGACAAGATGACCAATTATATGGATAAAGCTCGCCTTTATCTGCAGCTACCCCAGTGCTCACTCAAGGGCTTACAAAGTGGCATGACAGCAGGGATGGAGATTATGCATGGGCTCAACAACATGAATTTACTCTTATCAAAGCTTATCTGGCTACCACCACTGCTGAGTGCTTGACTGGCCAGTAGCGTAGATCATAGCTGAGTCTCTGAAATGACAACATTCCCCTGGGAGACTGGCTAGTAATCTGGTGGCAGGTTGATTTCCTTCAATACACTCTTATTTTGGATAAATTTGGCTTTAAATTTACCTTCCCTGCCTGAAATGTCTCTATCAGCACCACGATCAATGAAACTACTAATATTGTATTCACTCTTGTGGTATCCCATACAACCATGTTTCTCCAAGTATGGTTCATGGAATCTAGGGATTTCTAAGACTCTTTCAGGGAGTCTCTAAGGCAAAACTATATTTTAATATAACTAAGATTATTTGCCATTTTCTTTGTGTTTATTTATACTGATGGTACAAAAGCAATGGTGGGTAAAACCTCTGGCCCGTTAGTGTGAATCAAGGAAGGGGCACCAAACTGGACTAAGAGTCATAGGATTCTTCACCATTAGGTTCTCACAAAAAATTTCACATCAAGAATATACTGATGAGGTAGTAAAAATGTTTAATTTTACTAACATTTGATCCTTTAATACATGTCTTCTTAATATTCTGTGTGACAAATGAGAAACTATGCATATAGCACTTTTGCTACATACCAAAATGCAATGTTTGTCTTGTGGAAAAGCACTTTTGTCATTATGTAAGTTGCAAGTTGAACTAGCTGCCTTTTTTCATGGGGCACTGTTTTTACTTGAAAGAACAACTGACAGACAAATTAAGATTATTCAGACTTGCGTATTTGGCAGATATTTTCTCAAAAATGAATAAAGTGAGCCTGTCATTTCAAGAGAAATAATTGACAGTATTTTGTTTCCAATGAAAAAATTCAAGCTTTCAACTGAAAGTTAGAATTTTGGAAAACTATCCACCCCTGTGAGCTTGAAAGCTTTGCATTAAAGACTTTTTAAATGCTATTGATGGTGATATTAATGAATGTGATTTTACTTTATTTTATTTTATTTTTGGTGAGGAAGATTGGCCCTGAGCTAAAATCTGTTGCCAATCTTCCTCTTTTTGCTTGAGGAAGATTAGCCCTGAGCTAACATCTGTGCCAATCTTCTTCTATTTTGTATGTGGGATGCTGCCACAGCATGACTTGATGAGCGGTGTGTAGGTCTGCGTCTGGGATCCGCACCTGCAAACCCTGGGCTGCCGAAGTGGAGCATGTGAGCTTAACTGCTATGCCACTAGGCTGGCCCCATGGTTTTCTTTTATTTATTTAATTAATTTATTTTTTGTGAGGAAGATTGGCCCTGAGCTAACATCCATTGCCAATCTTTCTCTTTTTGCTGGGAAAGATTGGCCCTGAGCTAACATCTGTGGCCCCCCAATGAAAGAATATTTTTGAAATGATCAAAGCATGATGTTACAAAATCATCCCTGGTAAAAGATTCATTTAGAGTGCAAGATAGACCAATAGTTTTAATGTAACATGGTACATTAAGTAACAAACTTAAATAAAAGGCAAGAGACAAATTGAGAAAACTGTTTCCAACACATAGTAACATTTTGCCAGAAGTAAGAAGCACTTTATATTATTAAGTATAATGTGTCATTGAGCTGTTTCTACTTGTTGAGATATGTAAATGAAATAGTTTTTTTAAAAATCATTACTTGAAAATGTGCCGTGTTGAATTTTCTTTTTCATCACTTATCACTTTCTTGGACAGAGTCCAAACTTGTAGTGACTTTGTTGTTAAAGGAGAAGTAAATAGTTTAAAACCACAACCTCATATTCCCATCCCGAGTACCACCCAGAGCTGTGTCTCTGGCTAGTGGGAGTGACTTCAGGGAATGGGTGTAGGGGGTTGAGGGACTGAGCTCACGCATCTCCCTCACTTTCCTGTCAAGCTCCCACTGAAATGACAGGAAAGCTTTATTTGTTTTTTGGTTTTGTTTTTTTGTTTTGGTATTGAAACCATAACCTCACTCTTAAATAGGTAAGATATGAGGAATACGTGGAAGGTAGAAAGCAAATGGTGTCAGATGGACGGAGAAAGAACAGAGGGAGCAGCTGCCTGGGATGGGGGAGGGAAGCTCTGTTCTCCCTAGGAGGGTTCTGGAGAAGCTCTGGGCTGACTCCATGCAAAACAAAACAAAACAAGTGGGACTTGGAGAAATCTGCAATGTTTTATGTAGAAAAGGTGCCAAAAATTTCTATGAACTGGAAAGTCCATTCAAAATTTGCACTGTTGATACTGTCCAGTGCCTATAACTGTGGTGACGCATCACATAAAACCTATAATGAGTTTAATTTCCACAGACCACGTGTTGGGTAATTGTCCTTGATATATGGCTTTATTATGACATCATTCTCATTTAAGAACAAATTTATTTCTGGAAAACTCTGCTCTAAAATTTGTTTATCGATAGCCATTTTGCATTGAAGCAGTGCAAAAGCCTCTCACCATAATATTAAATACCTTGTTAAAGACTCTATCATTGCAAGTGCAACTTAATTATATTCTCAAAGTTTGAATTCTGGATGCAAGCTCACACTTGAGAGGGCAAAGTACAGAGTCGAGTTTTTATAGAGGCTTACCTGTTCTCTCACATAAGGTGTAAACAATTAGGATTCCAACTTTCTACACTTATCTCTGAGGCCGTCACAATAAGTTGAAAGTCAAGTAATCTTATAACTAAAACTAGTTTAAATGTAATAGTTCATATATTTTTAAGCATTGGCAAAATATCTTCTTTCCTTTTGGTCTCAAAAATTTCAGATTATTTATTAGAAATGTCACAAAATATTGGGGAAAACAGACAATGAGCAAAGTATTCAGTTGTTGGGATCTTATAAAAGTAGGAAAACTGCTGTATATATCCCTATTCTTTGCCATGGGAGTTATTTCCCTGTAGTGACTTTATTACAAGAAAGGGAGACTTATTCAGACACATTTGTTTGGCAGTCTGTCAATAGTGGAAGGAAGGAAAATCTGTGTGAGTGATGACTTGTTCTGACTCATATCTGCTTTCCAGTTTTAATTAAAACTGAATCGAACTATCCTCCCCTCCTCTCCCCATCCTTTCCTTCAACTGAAAGCTTAAGAATAGTAAATGTAACTATCTTTTACTCCAAACAGATGATTTCAAATTCATGAAGAGAATGGATTAAATGAGAGATCAGCATTAAAGAGATTAACACATGGTAAAAACCCCAAGATGGTGGGAGCCGGGTCCAGGCCAGATGTATTTCTGTAAATAGTTCTATAGAAAAAGGGTCCCGTGGACAGCAGAGGATTCTTGATAGTCAGGTTCATCTATGGCAATTGAAATATTTTCTAGATTGGCCTGGTTGATCTAGGACCTAATCTATCATATGGTTCCAATCTAAAGAAGACCTAACCTCCTTTTAAATTGCAGAACCTGCAGAACTTTCCTCCTTCAGCAGCAGCGTAAGTTATTAAGCAAATCAAGCCGAAGAGATGTTTTCTCTCATTGTGTTTTAAAAAGGGAAGAATAAGGCATCTCCTTTCCCCAAACAAGAGAGGAGTGGCTAGCAATTTGTTTCTAAAGGCCTGAGTTAGAACTTCTTTTTCTGCCCCTAATTTGCCAGGGGAAAGTAAAGTAAATCATGGTGAAATTTCCCTCTGCCTATAATTGCCTTAAAGGGAGTGAGCTGCTGGTCTTTAGAGGACATTACAGGTTGGACAATGACAGAACGCAGACTAGAGTCCTTCTCCAAGTTATCAGGGCAGCATTAACCCAGCCCAGGGAGGACTTCCTCTCCTGCCTCCCCATGATAACCAATATCTGCTCATTTTACTTCCCTTGTGAGTGTAGGCGTGATTAATTTGCTTTAGGAAAATAAGCGATGGGATGCTTCCTGCACCTGGCTGTATAGAAGACATTTGCCTTCTAGAAGGCCAGAGTCAAGTTTGTTGTAAGATTAGATTCACATCCAGAGCGGTCCCCAAGATTTTCAAAGTTACTCTGGGATGTTTATGCCAGATGCATAAAGTTATTCAATGCTGGATTAAGTTTGTGCAAATAATCTGATGACAAAATTCTAGGAGGCTGGGTGATCATTCAGAAGAGCCTAAAATTTGTTGTTGATGCACCATGTTAACACATCTTTCTTCTCTATTCACCCACTATTCGGTCTCTTTTATCTACTCTCTTTTCTTGCATCATTTCTTTTCTCTTTTATTGTTAATCCCTCTCTAGACCTGTTGAAAACTCAAATATCTAAAGCCAGGAAGGTAATATAAATTAGTAAATGGAGTCGTATTGAAAGATGATAAATGGTAACTGGCTCTTGGCTTCAGTGTCAGGGAAGAATGTGGAGGGGGGTGTGTGTGCCTGGGCACAATATTGAGTACACGTGCCCTATCTAAGCAGAGTAGTCGCCATTCAGCTGTTAACCACGTGGGAATGTGGGTCCAGAGTTGCCAGATTTCAGATTTTTTTTTTAATGTATTTTTTTTTTTTTTTTTGTGAGGAGATCAGCCCTGAGCTAACATCCGCCAATCCTCCTCTTTTTTTGCTGAGGAAGACGGCCCTGGGCTAACATCTGTGCCCATCTTCCTCCACTTTATATGGGACGCCGCCACAGCATGGCTTACCAAGCAGTGCGTCGGTGCGAGCCCGGGATCCGAACCAGCGAACCCCGGGCCGCCGCAGCGGAGCGCGCGCACTTAACCGCTTGCGCCACAGGGCCGGCCCCTCAGATTTTTTTTAAGAGAAATTGGAAATCCGTTTTTTTTTTTTTTTTTTTTCCCTCATGAAATACCCTGCATTTAAAAATGTTGGCTATTCAAATAAAAACTATACAGACACTATATTCCACCTACAGATTGGCTAGGGTCAAATGGTGTGGTGTAGGGAAACAGATGCTTTCATATATTGTTGGTGGGAATGTGAGTTAAGAATACCTCTATGGAGAGCATTTTGGCAAAGCCCATCAAAATTAAGTACAGTCGTCTCTCGGTATCTGTGGGGGTTTGGTTGTAGGACATCACGCCCCTGTGCACGGATACCAAAATCCACAGACCCTCAAGTCCCTTATATAAATAGCCTAATATTTGCATATAACCTACGCACATCCTCTAGTATACTTTAAATCAACTCTAGATTACTTATGGTACCTAATGCAATGCAAATGCTATGTAAATAGTTGTTATACTGTATTGTTTAGGGAATAATGACAAGAAAAAAAAGTCTGTGCATCTTCAGTACAGACACAACCATCGTAGGCCTTTCCATCCGAGGCTGGTAGACTCCGCGGATGCGCACTTTCTTTGACTCAGACATTCTACTTCTAGAAATTTACCCTACAAATATACTTGCATACTTGCAAAATGCTATGTGCATGAGGATATTCACTGCAGCACTTATCTAAGAGGAAAATGTTGGAAACATCCTAAATGTACATCAAAAGGGAGCTGGTTAAATAAGTTATGGTACTTGAATACAATGGAATGCTATGTAGCCATTAGGATGAATAAAGCAGCCCGTATGTACTGACATGATGTATATTGTTAAGAAAAGCAACGTGTAGAATAATCAATTTATATTGTATGCTACCATTTGTCTTATTTTTTTAAATAATGTGTGTACACTTTATCTTTAAAAATATATATATAAACTATATAATACGTATGTATATATTATTGTACATATATTATATACAATACATATGTATATATTATTGTACATATATTATATACAATACATATGTATATATTATTGTACATATATTATATACAATACATATGTATATATTATTGTATATATATTTAAAATTATGTCTGAAAGAATATAAAAAAACTGAACACAAGGCTTGTCTCTGTGACGAGGAGCTGGGTGGTTGAGAGCAGAGTGGGGAAGGTTACTTACTTTTCACTGTACATCCTTTGTTACTTTTTAAGGCTTGTTTCATGTGCATATATCGTTTATTTGAAAAAATAACAAAAAAATATGGGCAACTAATTAAAAATTTAAAAAACTTTGAGTAGACCAACGCTGAATGGGTCACTAATTTGCAGACTGCCCTTGGCCTGCTGGTCACCGAGCTTCCCATCTGTGCTCTTGCCTGAGCTCTTTGAGCCTTTTGCTTCTTCCCAGGTGCCAGGATTTAACACAGTGCCTTCCTCAAAGTAGTCACTTAATAAACGTTCTTAAGTGAGTAGATATTCTTCTCCTCATGTTTCACTTCTCTCATTCCATTTTCTTTCATTCTTATTTTCCCTCCACCACAGCCGCAAACGATCTTCCCCCAGATCGCTGGTCCTCATCCACCCACTGTCTCCCTGCTACCATCCAAGATAAGAATGTGCGTTCGCCATTTTGGGTCTAAGCAAAACTGTAGCCTCAGCTTTGGCATCTGACCAGACTGGCATGAGTATAGTTTCTGGCTACCACTTACAAGTGGTGTAAATCTTCCCTGCCTTCTGAACCTCAATTTTCCCTTCTGAAAAATAGAGATAAGAATGCCTACTTGGCAGAATTATTGTGAGACTTAAAAAAAGTAATATACCAAAAGTACCTTTAAAAAAGTATCTAGTCATGAGCATATAACATGGTAAGTAAGCAATAACCATTAAGTAATTCCCAAAATGATCGATAACAGTTAATTCACTCTCAGTCTGGAGCAGACATCTATTAAAATTGTTCAGATTCTTCTATCACAGTAGAATGTAAATAATAATAATGCAAAAAGCATTTTAATTTTAGCAGAAATTAAAACTTTAGGCCAAAAAAATAAAGCTCAAATGAATAGATTTTAAGTATTAACTGAAAGAATTTGTTTGTTGTAACGGAGAGAGAGCAGTTGGAGAGAGACTTGGCTAGGGACTTGGAAACAGGAGGTAGTTCTGGTGAGGCCTCTCAGTCTGGTTGGCTTACCTGGGAAAGGCATATAAAGCTGTGGCACTGTACAACTATTTAAGTTAAACATTGTTAATTAAGGCCTTGCACTCTAAGGGAGAAAAAACAATATGGGTTACAAGTGGCTGTATGTTAACAAAGCTACCTCTAGAGAATATCTGAAATACTCTGAGGATTTCAGAATCCATCCTGAGAATTCTAGATTTTAAGAAATCTTCCTCACTGCCTTCCCTGCCTGCCAGCTGCTATCATTTTCATTATAGGTCAAATACATTTAGAATGCACATCAAAGGCAGCCCTGAAAAGGATAGAATATTCCAGAAGAGCCAGAGATGGCCTAAACTGAGTAGAGGGAGATCTTCCTTATATAGATTGATTTGGTAAAGAGGGCAGAAGAAAAGAAAGAATTTGTGTGTATAAAAAATGACTTATTTTAGCATAAATTGGCAGCCAAAGGCTACAGAGCCAAAACTTTTCTAACAAGTTGCATTTTGATAACTTTTCAAAACAAAAGGCCCAGAATACCCATCTTAATTCACTGTGCCCTGCAAATGATTCTTGGTCCAAATATTGCAGAGCTGGAGCATGTTTCTAACAATGCTTTCCAAATTTATGATTTTAGAGTATATAATTTTCTTCCAAGGTGATTAGGTGATTAGAACGCTTTTCCAACATTGCCTTGCATGTCATTGGCCCACTTAAAAAAAAGTTGTAGTACTATGATTTCAGTTTTTCAAGTGTGAAATGAGAGGATTGGACTATTGATGCCCTGGGTCTGGATTATTCTAGCTTCTAGATTCCAATGAGGGTCCTGTAGAGAGGAAGACCTCAAAGCACAGAGAATGGAAGCAATGTGTCTAAATTTGCTGAGAAAGTGCTGACAGAGCTAGGACTTTCACCACCATTTCCTGTCTCAAAAACAAGTTCTCACTTTGATCTTCAGGGCTGTAAAACAGGGATCAGAAACTTACTGTTTGTTCAAAAGCAGAAGCTAGAATCATTTCAGAGATAGAGAAAGCAAAATGGAAACTGACACTCTACTTTGCTTATTTGTAGCACCAGTAAAGTAGATCTGCTGGGGGCATCTGCTCCCTGGTTGCAAGTGAAGTAATTAACCACAGAGATGTCTTTTACTTCCATCCTAAATCTGGACACATCTTACTGTTTTCATTAGTAACCAAGTCATTTTATGGGTACCCAAAATAGTTTTTAGTGGCCAAATGAAGAATCTTGCTTCTTTTCCTTTCCACAGCATGTGTATTTATTGACATCACTTCTGAGAGCTTTTGTCTGATTTGGTAATTAGACTAATCTGTACCATTAATCAAAATGCTCTATGAAATAGCCCAAATCTCGATGCAAAGAAGAGAACTGCATGGTATGCAGATGTTGGCTTCTTCTTTATTTTAAATAATTCTATAACCTTGTTGGGATCCAGGATCAGATTTGAGAGAATTAATTAGTGTTCCCCCACTCAAAAAAAAGTCAATAAACTTTTATCAAGAGGTCCCATTCATTCTTCATGACTATGATGGGCCACCCAGTATTTTAGTATACTTTAAAATTTTAAAGATAGTGACAGAAAAGAAATAAAAGTAGAAGGGATTCTCATGGCATCATGGGTGTTAGGAGGGGTATTGTGGGGGACGTGTCACAGAAGAGGCAAAGAATTGCCAAGAGACTAAATATGTGAGTTGCTTTCATAACTTCCTCAGCCATTCTCTTTGCCTGAAATGCTCTTTTCTTATTTCTAAGTGGTCTCATTCATCAAGGCTCAGTTCAAATATTACTTCCTGTCAGAAACTCTCTTATATCTGTTCCCAAACCTCAGATTTACTGGTTTCTTATTTGTGTTTCTGTAGATACTTTTTTTTTTTTTTTTGGTGAGGAAGATTAGCCCTGAGCTAACATCTGATGCCAATCTTCCTCTTTTTTGCTGAGGAAGACTGGCCCTGGGCTAAGATCCGTGCCCATCTTCCTCTGCTTTATATGGGATACCACCACAGCATGGCTTGACAAGTGGTGCATTGGTGTGTGCTTGGGATCCGAACCTGCGAACCCCGGGCCGCTGAAGCAGAACGCGCGTACTTAACCGCTACGCCACTGGGCCAGCCCCTAGATGCTTCTTAACACATCATATTATCGATTTTTATTTTTGTATTTTTTATCCCATGATTGATTCTGAGTCCCTTGAGGATATGAAACATTTATCCTTGCAATTCTTGCATTATGCACATTGTCTAGTGTATAGTAGACAATAAAAGCCTGCTTTTTGGGGAACCAATTTGGAACAGGGAGTTGGTAACTGAAAATGACCTAAAATGCCCCCTTTTTTCAGTTTATCCTACACATTCCTCCATTTCTCTGGATATGTCTGTTGCTGCTTAGATGACGCATGAGCAGATACCACATCTGTTAAGCCATCTTTCAAATGTCAAACTCTCATTTCTAACAATGCTACACATCTGTGTGTTATTTTAAACTTTTCATGTATTTTTACCTCTTTCATATATTTTACCCCTTTTGCATGTATTACCTTATTTAGTTTTTACGGCAATTCTACAAGGTTCCAGATGAGAAAACTGAAACTTAACAAGCATGAATGACTTGAACTAGAACTCAGGTCTTTTTTTTTTTTATTTTTTATTTTTTTATTTTTTTATTTTTGTGAGGAGATCAGCCCTGTGCTAACATCCGCCAATCCTCCTCTTTTTTTGCTGAGGAAGACGGCCCTGGGCTAACATCCATGCCCATCTTCCTCCACTTTATATGGGACGCCGCCACAGCATGGCCTGCCAAGCAGTGCGTCGGTGCGCGCCCGGGATCCGAACCAGCGAACCCCGGGCCGCCGCAGCAGAGCGCGCGCACCTAACCACCTGCGCCACCGGGCCGGCCCCAGAACTCAGGTCTTTTGAATGCTCGGTGTAATTCCATCTGATTCAGAGCTTGATTATTTTTTAACTTTTTATTTTGAAATAGTTTCAAACATAGAAAAGTTGTACGAACAGTGCAAAGGACTCTTGTGTACTTCACCCATATTCACCCGTTGTTGTCCTTTTGCCACATTTGATCTCTTTCTCTGCTGTCTATCTATCGATCATTTTCTGAACCATTTGAAAGTAAGTTGCAGACATCATGCTCCTTTACCACTAAAGACATCAATGCACATTTCTTAAGAACAAGGATATTCATTTACATACCATAGTAAAATTATCAAAATCAGGAAATTTAACATTGATATAATGCTTTAACCAACAGACTTATTAAAAGTTTGCGAATTTTCCTAATTGTGTCTTTTATGACTTTTTTTTCTGGTTCAGTATTGAACAGGATCACACATTGCATTTAATTTTTATATCTTTTTGGCCTCCTTTAATCTGGAAGTGTCCCTCATTCTTTCTTTTTATTTCATGATATTGATATTTTTGAAGAGTTCAGGGCATTTATTTTGTAGAATGTAATTTAATTTGGGTTCGTCTGATGTTTCCTCATGGTTAGATCTAGGTTATGCATTTTAGCAGAATATTACTTAAGAGTGATGGTGTTTCCTTCTCAGGGTATCACACCAGGAGGCACGTGATGTCAGCTTGTCTCATCATTGGTGATGTCTGCCAGGTTTCTTTTCTTTGTAAAGTTACTATTTTCCCATTTTTAGTTGTGCCCGGGGCTTTTTTATTTTTTAATCTCTAGTGGGGTTAATTGTTGTATAGGCAACAGGTGTGCCCCAGCTCATAGCCTCACGGCCTCTCTCTCCTCACCTGCACTGAGAATACCTCCATTTCTGCCCCACTGCTCATCTACACAGCGGCTGGGATGCCTATGGCAAGTAGCAGACCTGCCTCATACATTGCATGAGAGAGAATTAATGCCTGTGGGGCCACTCTTGGCCAATCAAGGACACACCGCAGTGGATAAATGCTCCCCTCTTCTATCCCTTGTATGCACAATTCTGAGGCTCATTCCACATGGCTCTTTAGCGAGTCCCAGTGGAACATGCCCTAGCTGCCTGTGTTCGTGTCCATCTTGAGAATGTCCCAGGAGCTGCTTTCCTTTCTTCCATGTTATTCTCCTCAGCCCCTCCACGTCTGGTCCTTAGGATCATTTCCCAAAATAATCCCTTCCATATAAGTCCTTGTCTCATATTCTCTTCTCTTTCTGGGACCTAGACTAAAATGATTATGCCTACAGGTTACTGGAGTTGGTGGATCAGGGAGATGACAAATTGGAATACAGCAGTACAAATAGAGTGAGCCCTCTTTCTTAGGGGCTGACCTGACCAGACCTTCCTTCTTATCCCCAAAACAAAACACACCTCTTCTATGTTAATTCCACTTTATTTAGGCTCTGACTATGCCATTGACACTTCTGTCCAGTCCCACATCTCTTCCTTTCCCTTCCCCTACCGGTGCTGTGCCTTCTAAACTGTAATCCCCGAGAGCATTGCAAGAGAATGGAAAGGGCTTAGTGAACATGATTGCTCTGCTTAATTGCCTGCTGCACCCCCCCCTCCTCTTTCTCACTGTCTGTCCTGTAACTTTGCTTTTTCTTTCCACTAATTATTTCCACTTTGTCCTTGCTCATTTCTTTCTCATAGGCAACTCATTCTCCTTGTGGAAAGAAAATAACACAGAAAAGATGAGACTATTATTTATTGCTGTTTAGTTGCAGAATAGAACAGAGCATTCTGTGCGTGTGTTTCCTAGAAGAAAGCAGCACCACGATTAATCACTCAGTAAATAATTTGGGATGCTAATGAAATCAAGGAAGACCCCTTGATAGGTCTGTGGAATGAAAAGTTTTGAGAATTGGAGAATTCCCTGTCTTGGACATTAGGAAGACTGACAATTACTTCCAGTTCCACTTTATGACATACATCAAATTTTAAAACTTCCATAACCAATTCCCTCTTCTTTTAATTAAAGGATATAATGGCTAACTTTAGCTAGCATAGAACGGAAAAGAAATCTGAGATAATGAGATAATATGATTTTAACATGTTTTCAGGTGACACAAGAAAAATCTTCAATATCATGTAATCAATTTCTTCTTCTCTGCCCCTATAATCATGCAGGCATGTGGCTTACTTTCTTTTCACACTGGTTGTGTTATATAATATTCTGTCACATCTCACTTAGGATATTAAGGCTGGATTGTAGGCCTGGAGCAAACTTTTGCCCTTGGATGGTTGACAGGTGCTGCAATTTAATTAAGTTGATATTTTGATTATAAACTCTCAGAGCTGGACGAGACCAGAGATTCTTTCATCCAACATCCTGCACAGTGTAGGAAGTCTCTCCACAGCATACCTAACAAATAGCTTTTTCAGTCTAATAATTTCAACCACTGAGTGGCATTTGTGAGGAGTACACAAGCATTTTGTTGCAAAGTTATTAGTCTAACTACATTTTCTTGCTTTTCTCATACTGCATTAGAAAGTGTGTGCTGTCAGTCATAAACCAAGGAGAGCGCCATGTAATGAAATTTTGTGGTTTGAGTTGTCTTGCCAGTGACAAAGGTGAATGTGCAGCAATTCAGCCACACTCTTTCCTTGCAGAGATAAGGCACATTTTGGGGGACTGTGCCAAGGATAGGAGAATAAGTAGTCTACGGCACTTAGTATCCAAGTAAGCTAATCAGCTATGACACTTTCAAAGTAAAACTGAACAGGAAGTCACAGCAGATAATGCCACACCCTCTTCACTGATAATTACCGGCCTTACAATTTTAATACATGGCTGCTACAGAATAAAAGGTAGGTGGCAATTTATGCAACAGAACGTTGTTTTACAGTCAGCAGTAAAGAAGGGTGGCACCAAGCAATAAAATATTTTTTAAACCTGTGAGGTAAAATAGTAAAGATATAATTAATAGACTAAGACTAAAAGAGCAATGTCTTAATTATGGTTCCCTTTTCTGATTCTCTCTTAAAGATAATGTCTACTGCTAGTGAAGGACTAGAAAAAAAAGCTTAGGGTTAGGCTAATAACCTTAGCCTACTGTTCCCGTTACAGGGAACAGTAATGTTGAGTTAAGATCAAAGAAACTTCCAAAATCTGAGTTGCTCAGAGTTATCAGCAGTCAGCTATTTTTCTATTGGAAACAATAGAGTAGTTAGTAAAAATGAAAAAAAAAAGAAAGTCCATCACTTAATGTACTAGGTTAAACTAAACGGCATAATTTCATAGAATCTCAGTTTTTCTGAGGATCTTAATATTCAGCCAACAGGCTGACATTCTCTCTGCAAGAGCCCCACCAAGTGGCCATCCAGCCTATGGGTGAAAGTCACAGAAAAACAGATTAGGAATCCTTTTAAGAAAGAGTGGTAGGACAGAAAATGGGTGAACGTGAATCCTCCATCTGTAGAGAGATTCAGATTCAGGCTTCATGTTTAAGCAAGACATCTGCTTCTCTCCACCATTTGTTTCTGGTAACTTTCTTGTCCTTACTTGAACTATGCTTGCTCTTTGACCTCATGACCCTATGTGCTTTGAGTCCTCCATTTTCTCTTAATCAATCAGCCCCCTTCTGTCTTCCCATTTTCTCCTGTCCAGCCCCAGACACTGGTGTCCACCACTTAAATCATGCTTTCAATATTACTTTCAACTCTAATATAGCCATGCTGTTTCTGTGGCACTGAAACCGAGCAGCTGAGAGTTTCTGGAAAAAAATCACCCAGCTATGACAATTGATGTCAGTACATATCACTGCTTTTTTGACTAAGGTAGGGTCCTCAGTTATGGTCAATATATTCTGATCAACTGACAGCGGCAGTAAAGAAGGGTGGTGCTAAATCTAAAGTCTAAATCTTCCCTCTCTTCTCAAATCCCCTTCCTGCCACCAACCTTTCTTAGACTCAGCAGATGATGGTTCTGCCATTTCACCGAGAAAAGCCAAGGGCATGAAGTGAGAACTGCATCTTCCTCTCTCTCTTTCTTAGAAGCTTATTGGCATCTGTACTTCCCCTCCTTGATGGAAGAGGTGCCCAACTAATGACTCTTTGCTCAACCTGTGGCTTGGATTCCATCCCTACCTGCCTAGTCAATGAGTTTACTATATTAATCATCTCCCCGCTCTCCTTTACCTCAGAAAATAAACAGAACAATGGTTTATCTCATCAAAAATGAAAGCAAAAAGCAAGACTACCTTATCAGTTTGGGCTTTTTAACTATAAGCAACAGAAACCAACTCAGAATAATTTATAGAAAAAATAGAATTCATTGAAAAGATACTGATGTAACTCATAGCATAGAAGAAAATGCTATACAACCAAGCCTCCTGAGGGCAGAAAGTTCAGGATCGTAAAAGATGGAACTATGGACCTTTATGATCACATATATTTACAAACTCAGGTTCAACCACCTTCCCTCCCTGTGTGTCGCTGCTCAAGATTCAGCTCCGAGGAAGGAGTCATTTGATTGGCCTAGCCCACCAGAAACATGTGTAGAGGAGACATTCTTGATATGTTCACCGTTGATGTCCATATAGCACAGTTCAGTGGACATTGTTTGCCCTTATCTTGCTAGATTTCTCTGTAGCACTTGACACAGATGAACATTTTCTCCTTCCTGACTCCTTCTCTTTCTTTGATATCTGTGACATTCTTCTCTCCGTTAAAAAAAAATTTGGCACTCTTCTTTGGTTCCATTGTAGGTTCATTTTTTCTGCTTAAACGTTAAGTGTTGCTTTCCCCAGGGATCTATGGTTCTTCTCCTCTCAGATGCATAGCTTCAACTTCCACCACTGTTATAGCACAAACTATACTTCCAGTCAAATCTTTCTCTTAAGTTTTGGAATGAATTCTACACTTGAATTATCCAATAAAATTCCAGTGTATTTAAAAGAGAACTTTCTTGTTTCCCCCAATTCTGCTCTTCTGTTTTGGTGAATGGCACATCTCTTATCAGTCTTCCAATCACTTTCCTGGAAGTCTTCCCAGGCCAAGTTCACACCTAACACTCACCAATCAGTCACTAAACCCTGAGACATCTACTTTCTAAATATTTTTTGTTCTCCTCTTTCCTATGTTTATAACCACTCTTTTGATTAAGGTCTTCACAACTTCTCACTTAGATTGCCACCATTAGCCTCCTTAACACCAACTTTCCTACCATATCACACTCCATTTTTCAGAGTGATCTTTCTAAAATGCTAATCTGATCTGCAAACTTGGATTCAGTCCTTCATCTTTCGGGGTAAACTTCAAAGTTTATTCCACACATTCTGTCTTTGGCTACTTTCTAAGCCTTGCTGATGGCTGGTGTCTTACCTCTTTACTGTAAAACAACCAGGCTTCCAGTTGGAGGTACTAGAATTGTTTTGCCTTGCCTAAATATAAGAATTTCTTGGGCGCATTGTTAAACATGTAGATTCTTGGCCTGGCCCTAAACTTATTGAATTGGAATCACCAGGGGTGAGCTTTAGGAATCTCTACTGATTTTTATGATGGGGTCAGTTTGTGAAATACTGTCTGAATGTTTCCAGGCAGTCCTCATCAAGTGACCCTCATTTTGATTTAGATGCCCCTTTTCTGTGCTTCTATACCACCTAGGCCTATTTCTGTCATAGTACCCAGCACACAGATATTTGACTGACTTTTCTATGTTGCAACTGGACTAAGAATTCATTGTTTATCTTCGTTTTCCTAGCATATAAGAGGCAAATAGTAGGCGTTTGACAAAAACTACTTCAATATATAAAAATGAATAAAAACTCAATATACTTTTTGTTGTTATGGATTTTTTTTCTGTTGCTTTACCTCTAAAGATAGGCATAAGATGAACACTGTACAGCTCCTTTAAAACACCCTTATTACTATGGTTTCACTAGAATCATATTGCAGAATATTTTTTGATATGTGAAAATATTATAGTATATTGCTAGGGGAAAAATAGGCTAAGAATATGTAATATGAGCTTTTTTGTCAAAAAAGAAAAATAAATTAAGTAACAGATGTATGCATATATATAAAACATATTGGGAAGATAGACAATGCAATTTTATTACTGTTACCTTTGGATCATGGAATAATGGGTGATTTTTATCTGGTCAGAAGTATGTGAATTTTATATTTAAAAATATTATGATAAAAAAAGCAAATAAGTACTGTTTCCCTCAGTCTACTTTGAAGATAGTGTGCACACACAACAAAAGAAAAAAGAAATGTTTGGATCCTTTAAGACTTGACTTTTCTATAGGAAACCAAAAACTATTCAGTGGAAATACAGTACTGAACTGATAAGGAAGGCTCAGGAATACAATGAATATGTAACTATCATCAAAGATGATTGTCTACTAATTAGAGAAAAGGGACAGTGATACCAAACCTCTTAATCTCAGATTCATGTGCCTGATGTGCAATAAGCCAAACACTGAGACACCGGGGTGCTTGAAGATGGAGACAGGTTTATTCAAATTGGCCAAAATGAGAAGGCGGGAGGATAAGTTCTCTCAAATCCACTTTAATAAAAGAAGAAAGCAGGGGGTCTTTATAGAGCTAAGGGGCTTGGGAGGAGGAGTTTTGGAGAAACAAAGGGGAGTCCTGTTTCTTTCACTCCAGATAAGCCCTTGGGCTACCAGACTTCTGGGCTTCAGTGGCAGCTGGTTATCTGGTGGTTGTAACTTCCTTAAAGGCATTCTTTTTCTTCTGAAAAACAAGCTCATAAATCCTTGTGACCCTTGAGTCACCCTTCAGGTTAAACAAGAAAACAGAAAATTAACAAGATTAATTTCTTTTCATCTGTGTCTGTGTTGGGAACAAAGTCAAAGGGTAATCATGTTCTTATTGAATATTTACAATAACCCTCAGGTACCTGACTTCAACAGGCATGTTTGGAAACTTATTCATTACAGACTAATCTTTGCGATTTTTGAGTGGACAGGACTCAGTCAGGAGAGAGAGAAACTCTCTTGAGGGGAAATTGTTTCCTTGAGGCAAACATAGGGTGGGGACTTGAGATTCTTGAGGACTATAAACCAGTTCTTCCTTAGGGCAATTCAGTCAACAGTGCAATTAACATCATCACCTGCCAAAAGGAAGCAGTTTTCTGGAAGTAGATTAAAATAGGAAGGAGGAAGTGTCTGAAAAAGATTCAAGTTGGACAAAGTCTATCTACCTTAGACCTGGTGATCTTGGAAGGCTTTAACCACTTTTCCGTGTTTCTTGAAATAGTGCTTCATATTCATTATTTTTCCTGAAATATTTCTGAAAATGTTAGTAATTAGAATTTACTTTGTGGGGAAAACAAACTTTTAATAAAAAAGGAATAATCGAATGAGCAGTGAGCCACTTCTGCTCTTTCTTAGCCTTGGAGAGAAAAGTTCAAGGACATCGTTATATCTCAAAACATCACCCTTCACTGGTAAAAGCAACATGAATGGCAGTGATATTGACCTGGAGGAAATATGGCAACCTTTCCTAAGCTGGCCTTATCAAACCTAACTTTGCAAATGTCATAAGAAGAAAGAAATGATTGTTCACTTCTAAGTTTGACTCATAAACCCATATATAAGAAATATCAATAAATTTTAATTCCACTTGTTTGGCTGAAATAATGAGCCTTAAAATTTATGTGTTACTTTATTTAGAAATTCCAAAGATGCTCTTGAAATATATTCAAACATGAAGTTAATGTCTTAAACCACATACAAATTTAGTGTCAATTATTTTTCTTATTACATAAGGATTTTTTTCATTGTGTTTTTCATTGTGCTCTTATTTTAAGTAAGGACTTCTGGTGAGGTTCAAAGATATACTCCACAAATATTTGATGTTTGGACAATTTTCAGAAGTAGGCCTATTACATAAAATGGGGCAAAAATATCTGTATTTAAATACCATGTAATTAGTTTCAAATTAAAATAACAAAATATGTATTATTTAGTTATATAAGCCACTTCATGCACAAATGGTTAATGGTAGAAAATATTGAAAGAGCTCTAACAAATTGTGACTAGGGAATCTTAAAACAAGTCATCACTTGACAAGAAAAGTTTGACATCTGACCTTTGATTTTTAAAAATACATTGCTGACTCTGCAAGAATGTCAAGTCCTGAATGATCTAATAGTAAACAGCTTCTGTCCCCCTGTGCTTCCACAAAGCTGGGAGTTATTTGACAAGAGTCAGTACCAGGAAGGCTTTTTTGAACAAAAAAACCTGAGAATTTTTTTCTTGGCCTTATTTAGAATTAGTATATAAATGGCAAGCAATGATTTTATGATCAATTAATTAGATGGAACCTGGAGTCCTAGAAAATATCCTTTGTTTTTTTTACTTTGGTGGGAATTCTAGATTTAATATGTTTTATGATTAGCTTCAAAGAACTAGCATACCTATACTTTTGATGTTAAGAAGATATTCAGAATCTATTTTAGGGAGTGTGATGTACTTTGTAGATAAAATAAAAAGGCAAGGAATTGGAAATTAAACTAGTTGAAGTTAAACTGAGCGCTAAATTTTGGATTGAAAATAGATACCCAGATGTTACTTTTATATGATAAGCTAAATAAAGAATAATCATTTTCTAACAGTTCCTTTAATTTAGATTAGACAAAAACAAAGTTTTATGCCCTTGAGTTTTGTCTTTACATAAAATAAGGTACTTGAGGACGATTCCCGGTCTGGTCAACCATCGTTTTTGCAATCAACACAGTGTTTACACATAAGGGCACCTGAAGTTACTCTCCATTGTGGTCCATTAGACCCTATTTCAGGCTGACAATGTCAAGACTGCATTGCTCCTTCACAATTCAGTTCCTTTGGTAGTTAGGTAGTTAATGACTTCCCGTAGATGTAGGTGAAGATTATAGGTCTCTTTTCCCTCAACCTAGGTATGAGATGATACACATTACAATGTGAGAAATAAAGCAAGCCTCAGACTGAATTTTGAAACTCAGCAAGCATTTATTAGCATGCAAACACCAGCACAGTCATACCACCTGTCTGTATTCCCCGTAAAGTCCAGTTCCCTTTCTTTTTGGGTTCTCTGACAAGCAACTTGCATAGAAGGTTTACTCAAAGCAAAATGCAATAATATTATAGCAACAGAATTCAGGACCAGTGTGCCTGCAAAATATTTCTGGCCAATCCATGTACATTGTACAGCAGGTATTTCACCAATACAAAATAATTAAAAAATAATAATTTCTAACATCCATTATATCAGTTAATAAATACTTTGGTGACTGGAGATAGAGATCATTGAAACTAGAAGCAGCTACTTTTGAAGGGCTTTTGAATAGTCTTCCAGATGCTAACTAACTCTCCCTGGTGTATGTATTCTGCTTATAGTTTGTAGATTAAAGCTAATGTGTACATATATATCACACTGCCTATGGTGATGTATTTTAAGTAAAATAAATATAACATTCCATCCTAATACTTCAATATGTTTCTTTAAAAATAAAAACATCTTACATAACCAAAATGACATTATCACACCTAACAATATTTAATAATTTATTACTATTACGTAATACTCAGGCCATATTTAAATTTCTTTTATTGTCCCTTTGCAAGTGGTCTATTTGAATCAAGATCCAATCCCAACACGCTGTGTTAAATCCCTTGAGTCTCTTTCGGAGTTGCAGTACCTTTTGTGATGACATTCTGACTTGCTGAAGTTCCCCTAGTGGTCCTTTAGAATATCTTATGTTGCTTGGTCCCTTTCTTGTGGTGGTGTTTTCCTTGTTCCTTCACACCCAGTAATCTGTGTAATCTAGGAGTCAAATCTAAAAGCTTTCTAAAATTCAATTTAAATGTTTTTGTCAAAGTTAAAATCACAGGTCATGTTTAATACTTTACATTGTCTCAGATTGGGGGTCACAAATGTCTGGTAGTCCCACCAGTGGTGATATTAAATGTGGCCATAGGATTAAGGGGTTTTAAAGTCTGATTCTTCCATTGTAAAGTTATATCTCTCTGCTTGTGACCAAAATTATTTGGTTGGAACTATGTGAATTTCCAGGTTCCCAGCAGCCATTTGCCTAATGCTGTTAACATGAATTGATAAGACTTAGCAGAATCAATAATCTCCTTAGGGCTTGAAATGTAGTTATATTTATAATTCTATCCCTATTTCACAGTTGTTAGCTGAATTTCTTCTGTCAAGTAGACTTTCTCTTTTCAATGAGGGCTATTTAATTACTCTAGGCCTCAGTTTCTTCTGGAAAGTGAAAAAAATGTTATCTCTTTCCTTTGCCTCTAGAGTTTGGAGGTAATTTACTGAGCAGATATCTGTCTCCAGAATTCTAATTGATTCTGCACAATGTGGCTGCTTTCTAATGCATATTCTATAATTTCTTTGTTTTATAATTCTCATTGTGCTTGTGCCAAAATGGCTATCTGGGAACAATTATTACGGTGTATTGCATTTCCTATCTGTTTCTTGTTGTTATGTAAAGTTCCCTTAGTAATCACTGCTCTTACTCTATTCATTGTATTCCTTGTAAGGATGTACTTGATTCATTTATTGTAATCTTTTCCTGCCAGGGTATTCCCATGGTGTTCCACAATTTCTGTTGTGTTCAGATTATTTCATTTATAATGTATATTTGGTGCTGAATTGATTCCCACAAATTGGTCATGTTCCAATGCTAATATCCTGTTACTCACATTCTGCAATCACTAACACTCTCCTTGGGTATCTAAACAGATAATGGAACTCTCTTGCATGTGATCTCGGAAACAATTCATATGGCCAAAATTTGTTTAAGGATAAATACCAAAGATTTAGTACATCAGGCAGGAAATCCTCTCTTGAAAATTTTAGTTGGTTGTAAAACTGACTTAGATTTGACAATACCTGGATTTGTTATTATGGGATCCCACTAGTTCATCTTCTGGTGTTGTGCTGAACAGTGAAATAATTTGATACAATAGTTAGGCCAGTGTAACACATGAAGTAGAGTGTGGTTTGAGAGATAAGGGCCCCTGTGAAAGAAAATTACTTAGCTCTCCATGTTGAAGAATTTTAAAATAAATTACAGACAATGGAACAAAACCTCAATGAGAGGAGGGACCAGTGCTGAATCCCCAGAGTGAAGCCTCACACGTAATGGAAAATGAACAAATGTTTCTTTTTTGTGTGTGTGTGAGGAAGATCAGCCCTGTGCTAACATCTGCCAATTCTCCTCTTTTTTTTTTTTTTTTTTTGCTGAGGAAGACTGGCCCTGGGTTAACACCCGTGCCCATTTTCCTCCACTTTATATGGGACACTGCCACAGCATGGCCTGCCAAGCGGTGTGTTGGTGCGCGCCCGGGATCCGAACCGGCGAACCCAGGGCTGCTGCAGCAGAGCACGCGCACTTAACCGCTTGTGCCACCGGGCTGGCCCCACAAATGTTTTTTTGTAATTTTATTTATTTATTTTTTCCCCCAAAGCCCCAGTAGATAGTTGTATGTCATAGCTGCACATCCTTCTAGTTGCTGTATGTGGGACGCGGCCTCAGCATGGCCGGAGAAGCAGTGCGTTAGTGGGAGCCCGGGATCCGAACCCGGGCTGCCATCAGCGGAGCGCGTGCACTTAACCGCTAAGCCACGGGGCCGGCCCCACAAATGTTTTTTGAATGAATTAATTTCAACTCGCTCATTTCTGTGGGAATCAAAGATCCTCTAAAGCAGCACAGATGAGAGTTGGAAAAATCTTCTTGTTGATCTCTCTCCACTGAGAGTCTGTATTTTCTTCTATAGGAAAATGTGTCAAAGTTCTTTTGCCTTTCCTGTGGGTGTTTACAACACTAAAAGAAGACCTATTTCTTACCCTCCAACATCAGTTTCTTACTGATATTATTACTAAATTTCAAGGTCACTTCAGAAATACTCGGCAGTAAAATAAAGGCACTACTCGAAGAAAACATCCTGATATCTGTCATTTCTCAGGTTCTGTTTCCCATGTTTATGTATCTAAAAACTCAGAAACGCAATTTTTCCTAATCGCCTAGACGTATTTAACCATGTATACTCACTAAAACTAGAGGAGACTGATGTACCAATCACAATGTCAACAGAAATATATCTGCCAGTGGGACAGAGCTTTATTGACTAGTCCACATGGTTCCTCTCCTCCCTTTCCCCTACCAAAATCTACAGAAAGAGCTTCATGAGCAGGAAATTAGATGATTTTAATGCCATGTGCCACCATACCTGGTACTTGATATATCCATTTCCATGATAGTGGTTTGACTGCCAAATTATCACAAAGCTCTATGCTTGTCAGACCCCTTTGTCCTCTACAGAGTGCTAGAAGCCCAGCACTAGTCAAATTAGGCTCTTCAAATTCCCCTTTCATACATAACAAGCAGACTATTCCATTCTTGTTTTTTTTTTTTTTTGTGAGGAAGATCAGCCCTGAGCTAACATCCATGCTAATCCTCCTCTTTTTGCTGAGAAAGACCGGCTCTGAGCTAACATCTATTGCCAATCCTCCTCCTTTTTTTTTTCCCCAATGCCCCAGTAGATAGTTGTATGTTGTAGTTGCACATCCTTCTAGTTGCTGTATGTGGGACACGGCCTCAGCATGGCCGGAGAAGCGGGGCGTCGGTGTGCGCCCAGGATCCGAACCCAGGCCACCAGTAGCGGAGTGCGGGCACTTAACTGCTAAGCCACGGGGCCAGCCCTCCATTCTTGTTTATATATTCTTTTTTTAAAAAATAGCTAATGTTGGGGCCAGCCCTGTGGCCTGGTGGTTGAGTTCAGTGTGCCGTGCTTTGGCAGCCTGGGTTTGGTTCCTGGGCGCGGACCTATACCGCTCATAGGCGGACATGCTGTGGTTGTGAGCCACATACAAAATAGAGGAAGATTGGCATGGATGTTAGCTCAGGGTGAATCTTCCTCAGCAAAAAAAAAAAAGTTAATGTCCATAAAATTGATTGGTTTTAAGCTTCCCAGTTATGACCATAACTAATCACTTAATCCTATCACCTCTGAGCTCTTACCTAGGTCACTTTATTTGAATTTTAATTCTCTACCAAAAGATGTATAATCTTATCCTTTACTTTTTTCCCCCTGCTATATATATATATATATAGCAGGGAATGCTGTTTTCCTCAACATTTTATTTTGAAATATTTCAAAATTACAGTAAAGTTAAAAGAGTAGTACAATGAATTCTTGTGTATCTCTTACTTAGATTTACCAGTTGTTAATAGTTTTCCAAACTAGCTTTATCTCCTTTCCCTCTCTCAATTTCTCTCTCTCCTCTTTAACACTACGAATTTTTTTCAATGCATAATAATTCAATAGCACTATTAATATTTTGATGTCAAATTGTCCCAAATTTGAGCAGAGGGAGCCCCTTAAGACTATCTCCTTTATGCTTTTGACATGATCATATTCATCTGTTATATTTTAATTCCTCTTGATTTCATGTCTTAGAAGATTTCACCTTCAGGTTTGCTACTATTTTGCTTTCTCCCACATGCATCTCCTACACATATGAATGATTTAGTAATTTGAAATAATTACTTGGTTTGTTCAATGTCTTTAGGGCAAGATTTTAAAATACATATATATATAAAATTTGATATTCTTATATTCCATGGTAAATTATGTCTTTTTAAGAAAAATTCTTCCTGTTAAGTTCAAAGACTAACATTGGAGATGGGAACAACGGACCTTAAATTGATGTTTCCTTCTTGATGTAACTTTACCTGCAACATTCTACTCAACACCTCTTTCTTAGTGTTGACTGTCTTATGATATTATTTCTTATGGATTTTTAAATTAGATGAGTTGGAATTTAACATACCTTCAGAATTCTGAATCTGGCTAGAGATTCAAAAAATCAAAATACCACAGGGACTTTCAGATGAACAATCCAGTATTGTTCAGAAATGTTAAATTACAGGACTTCCTTAAAGATTTTTCCTGGTGTAAGAATACTTTAAAGTGCATACAATGTTCAATGCTTGCCATTTTTAATAGAATGGCTGATATGTATCACTTCTTAAGGAAACTATCACTTATTTATAGTTCTTTCTAAATATTTTCTATATGGGTCATTAATGTTTCCACTTTGAAATGGACAAAAATATTTTCCAGAACTGGGTTATTCTCATGACATAGAGATTTTAAAATCATTCATCTCATAAAATATTGTTTGTTTCATAAAGCAAGATGTAGCTAAAAGGTGCAATGTTACTCTGAAGCTTTAAGGATAATTTCCCAAGCAATCCAGGCAGTCGCTTGCTCCAAAATCGCCCTAGGGGTAAAGAAGTTTTATTTCCATTACCAGCTCTTTTGTTAACCAACTTTATTGTGTTACCTTAGGCAAATTATTTGACCTCTTTGGGTTTACTTTCTGTATGTGAAAACCAAGAGAGTTTGATTAGATGATTTCTAAAATCATCTTCAATTCTAAATTTCTGTGACTCTTTGGTAACAGATTTAAAATTTTATTATCTGAAGAGAGTAGTAAGAGAAGTACCTGCAACAATCTTTTGCTAGAGTTGGAGATAAGAGCCAGCAGCTGGGACCACAGAATGGCCGTAATTCACTTCTGCTAGCTCCTTCCTTATTTAGCCTTTTCTTACACATATTTTGCAAACACAAAGTATTGCATATGCATAGCATTGCTGTGCTGAATAGTACAGACTCTGGTACAAATGTAGAGTAGAGGACAGATTGGAGATCAGGCGATAGTCCTTTTTTACCTTCCAGAATTTTTAAATGCATTAAGGCTAGTTCACGCTACTGTCTCACATGGGAGCGACATTAGGACAAATGTGTTCCTTTGAGAGACATTGCTGGTTCTGTATTTCTGTGTTTCATCCTGCAATCCTATCTCTCTACCCCTCAAGTTTTACCATGTCCAATTATTTTCTAAGACATTGTAAAGGATTCAATACATTAATGACAATAGGCTTTCTCCTTGGAGCAGTGGCTCATCTGTTTTCAAATAAATTACTGGAGAAAATTTATTCAATTCAAAGGAGCAGTATTTCTTATGAACTTTCTGGAAAATATTCCTCAAAATGTTCTAACTTAGACATCCACTTGCTGCTGGCTTAATGATCAAAAGGATTTGGAGAGCACAAAGCATTTTGAAGTTGAAGTGATTTAAATGCTTGTTCTGCCATATCCCTTGTTCTTGAATGTGTTCACTCACTTGCTGAATTTATAGAACCAATTTGGGAAAAGAACAATCTTTGTGCCTCCCCTAAGAAATTCCTTAAATTCCTTACAGTGACAGTCAAAAGAAAATCTGAGTTGCTCTTAGTGAGACATTTCTTACATACTCAGCAGCAGTAAAAGTTTTGATTGTTCAGGTTTCAGAAAGAAAATCACAAAATTTCCTTATCTCTTCTACCTTTAAAAACATAGTTTAGAGTACTGCAGTAGATTAAAAAAAAAAAACAAAAAAACCCCACAATTAACTACAGGTCGAGTGCCTATTACATGAGCTCTATAATCAGACAGACCTGGATTCAAAGACTGGCTCAGACATTTGCTAGCTCTAAGATTTTAGGTATTACCTTTAAGGAATCTGAATCTCAGTTTTTCATCTGTAAAAAGGGACCCAATGTTTAGTATTATAAATTTTAAACAAGATAGTACATGTAATATACTTAGCACAGTCCTTGGAACATATAAATGCCCAGTAAAAATACCAACCATTATTAACTGGTTGGTAACCTTTTAATTTTATTTCTAAAAGTTGAGGGGTATTTTAAAAATGCAACTGGGGCCAGCCTGGTGGCGTAGTGGTTAATTTCTGCATGCTCTGCTTCAGCGTCCCAGGTTTGCTGGTTTGGATCCTGGGCATGGACCTACACCACTCATCAAGCCAAGCTGTGGCGGTGACCCACATACAAAATAGAGGAAGACTGGCATAGATGTTAGCTCAGAGCCAATGTTCCTCAACAACAACGACAAAAGCCACTAAAATACCATTATAACTCCTCAAAGAAATGAAAGGTTCCTTGCTACCCTTAAATGCCCAGTCAGTGTTCACATTTCCCCAATAGATTTATTCAAATTAGGATCAAAACAACACCCACACATTAAATTTGGTTGACATTTTTCTTTACAGTCTTTAATCTATTGGCTTCTCTCCTTGTTTTTTTTCGTTTTTTCATTCTTTTCATTTGTTGAAGAAATCAGATCATTAGTTGTATAGTATTTCTCACATTCTTGTTTGTCTGGTTACAGCTGTCATAGTATTATTGAAAATGTAACTTAAAAAAATCTCAGGATTTAAAATTTAACACTAACTGAAATTAAATAGTTAATTAAGCTAGACTCAACCAGATTGTAAATTCCGTGAGGTCATGCTTTATTACTCTTTGGCATCCTAATGGGGCCTGATGATACAGTGCTAGGCAAATAATAAATACTTGTTATTTGATCAATTACTGAGAGAGATAATCCTGCATTTGACTCATATATGTTAACATTTATATTAGGGATGAAGCAAGAATTGGGAATTTAAGAATTAGGTCTTGCCATAATTTTGCTGTTTGTCGCAAAAAAAGATCATTAAATATTTCTGAGCCTCACCTTACCAGTCTATAAAAGAGGGATGTTCTGCCTCATAGATTTGCTATGGGAATGAGAAAATGCATGAGTGGTAATATAAATGCTGGTTAAATAGTGAGTGTTTTTCTTCTTGAATAAAAAGCATCGACACTGATATTTAATTTTAACATCAGCAGTTGAATAAAAGGCTGAATGGACTTGCTGATTAAAAAACCACCTTTATATTTAGAAAATGGAAAATGATTTTTCATACTCAGTTTCCATTTCTCTCATGGCCATTATAGTGCAGTTTTATACGCCACACTATAATTGGAGAATGAACTTTCCCCTGATTCTCTCAGCAAGTGCAAATCCAGTTGAAATGATGATTGGCTTAGGTGACAAATGAGACAAAAGACTTTGGCTTATACACCCAGAGCTCCTGATTACACCAGGCTTGGAGCTCCTCTGAAAGCAGTGAGGACTACTCTCCTGTCCAAATAAGGCAATCGAAGAATCATCAACTGATTCTTAATCAATGGCAAATTAAAATGAAACATCCATAGAAATAAATATGAATGCGTGTGAATACAAATGTCATTACAAAAAGTGTCATTCTAATGAATATTAGGTAAATTTATAATGAGGGTCATTTGAAGTAAAAACAATGTCATAATTTCAGTTTTAACAAAGGCTCAACAAATGCCTGGTGTCTGGGCACCTAACATATTTAATGGTTTGAAAAACAGCTTTTAAATTCTACTTAGCATTTAATTATGAAAATTTTGATTCACAATTAAGATATATATTGTGCTGGAAAAACTACAGTGAATGGCCAGGAGGCAACCTGGTTGCAGAATTGCAGGAATGTTGAACATACAAGGCCCCTCTGCTTGTGGATTTAACTAGAGCTTTACATCTAACTCCTCTCATTGGTTTGGATGGAAGGTCTTTTTAGTAAAAGGCATAATGAGCCACTCCTGCATGTACAAATAAGCCAGAGCAGTGGTTCTCATCCCAGGGAGACTATTTAAAAACACAAGATCAATTACAAATCAGAATTTCTGGAGGGATGGTCCATGCATTTATTGCTGTTAGGTCAAAAAGCTAGAATTGGCTCCTTTTAATTTTGTCTTCAGTTAAAGATAGGAAGCTGGTGATAAAATTAATTTTGGGAAAACATATAACATTTGAAAATTACAATAGGTCAGGAAGGAAGCAAAATGAGGTGGCTGTTATATTTGTGCCCTCTGTGAGCACAATTACAGACCTCAGACTGAGCCACTGTGTAGGGTTTCAACTTCTTGAAATTATTTCATGTGTTTATGCTTCTTTTTCTCATCTAGAGATTATTCTCTCCAAGATTAGTCAACTTTAAAGACTCTATAGACAATTTAGGTTTTCTAATGAGGTTTCTTTCTTGAGACAACTTTTATATGTGAAATATCTTAGGAAAATCATTTACTCAAAAAAATACTGATAAAAGATTTTTTTTTCCATGACTCACCATAATGAGTAGGCTTTCCGGTTAAAATAATCTGTTCCAAAATATCAATATGTTTTTGACAGATTTTTCCCCTCAATAACTGCTGAAAGAGTTTTAATGTGTAACCTGCTAGAAAGGAAGTTTTGTTTGGAAAATCTGTTTAATTTTCAAGAATGATTTATATTTGGGGGAGTGGAAGAAAAAGAAACGTTCTTAGTCCAACTTATTTCAAACTTCTCTAAGTTGTAGTTTTCTGGAAGTTAGCGTATTTTTCCATTTATCCTACAGCTTTCATTAGTTTGACTCTCTTAAGTCATTTATCTTACTGCCAGTATTAAGGTGAAAGGATGGATCAATTGATAAGGAAACACAATTTTTGAAGTTGCGAATTTTTGAACTTGAGAATTTTTGAAAAGACATGCAAATAAATATTCTATTAGTTTATTCTTTTGTGTTATTAGGTAATGAATTAAGCTTCAATTGCTCTTTAAAAAATTATATAGAAATTAGTCCTTTTTCTTTTCTATTCCATTTACATTGTGTGCCCAACCATTTTTCGTTATTGGTTTGGACTTAAACACAATCTGTTAAAGGGATAAGATAGATGACTTCCCAAGGTCCTTCTAGACTTATATTTTGATAAACCTATGACTAAAATTAATCTTGGCCCCATCTTGGTGAGTTTAATTATTAATCTGCATGGCAGAGCTATAAGCACAACTTTGTCAGATTCAAACTATTAAAAATATTTGTAAAAATGGAACATTTATTGACTTCTTTGAACTCAGTGGCATCCGATCAGAAAATAGCTTCATTCTTCTATAACCGATGTCACACCTGATTTTTAGGCTTTCCCTTCTCCAGTATTTGATAGCATTTTTTTTTTGGTGAGGAAGATGAGCCCTGAGCTAACATCCGTTGCCAATCCTTCTCTTTTTGCTGAGAAAGACTGGCCCTGGGCTAACATCCATGCCCATCTTCCTCTATTTTATATGTGGGACGCCTGCCACAGCATGACTTGATAAGCGACGCATAGGTCTGTTCCCGGGATCCGAACCTGAGAACGCTGGGCCGCAAAGCAGAGTGCATGAATTTAACCACTACGCCACGAGGCCGGCCCCCAGTATTTGATAGGTTTTTATACAGATCTTGTAGCTTGTTAGTCATTAACAGATGTTAAAAAGTCCATTCTAAAGCAACAGGTTTTTTTTTTTTATTTTTTTTTATTTTTTGTTTATTGCAGTAACATTGGTTTATAACATTGTAAAAATTTCAGGTGTACATCACTGTACTTCTATTTCTGCATGGTCTACATCATGTTCACCACCAAAATACTAATTACAACCCATCACCACACACATGTACTGAATTATCCCTTTCACCCTCCTCCCTCCCCACTTCCCCTCTGGTAACCACCAATCCAATCTCTGTCCCTATGTATTTGTTTATTGTAAAGCAACAGTTTAATCTTGCTTCCAGTGTAAAGTTTTTTCCCTTTAGTTTCAGCCCTGACCCTGTTTTAAGATCAGTGATGTGGGCGGGGAGGGGGAAGTGTTAACTGTTCTTTCAATATCCTTACTTCAAATCCCCTTCCACTTCTCCACTCACTCTGCTGTGCCTGGCTCTTCCAGCTTTCAAGCGGGGAGTGTGATGAGCAGTAAAGGTGTAAAAAGGGAGGCAGTAAGTACAGTGGTTAAGAGCATGGACTCTGGAATTAGATACCTGAGGTTAGAGCCTCTACCACTCACTGGCTTTGTGAGCTTGGTTATAATTCCATAGTGTCTCAGGTTCCTCATCTATGAAGTGCCAATAATGATTTTTTAATGACTGTTTTAATAATGAGTTATGGTTGTGAGGATTGTATGAGTTCATTTATGTAAAGCATTTACTCAATCATTGTTAGTTGTTCTGCATATTCCTACTGGGTTTGTTATTACTGGGTACTGGTCTTTCTCCTGGGGCTGTGTTTCGGATGCAATTGCTCTCTACCTTGGCAGATGTCCGTAGTTAGTTTTCTTTTGTGGGATGATTTGGTGGGTTTTCTGCCCTCCTCTCCCTCCACAGGCATCTCTGCACTGTAGTTTCCTGATGCTTGCAATGCACTTGTTGGCTGACACTTGCCAATATCCCTGTTCCGGCTCCTGCCCTAGCGCTAGACTCATGAGGTTTTCTTCCATGGGCAGGCAGCAAAGATTGAACATGGGAAACCTCATGCATCCAGGCCCAGCTGGTGCAGGCCATTCCTCTTGCTGGTCTCTCTCTTTGCCCTCCCTGCCTTACGGGCTGCCCCAGCTGCCTCTCGCCTACAGATTCCTTGAGGGCCCTGAGTCTGGCCCCAGTCTGTATCTTCATGTATGCCTCCAAACACCTGGAGACAGATGTGAGAGCTTCCTAAAATACTCTCATAGAATGTGCCTACACATTTTTGCCATTCAGCAAACTTCCACCAGAGCAGTGAAATATCTCCTGCAGAAAACCTTAATCTCTCTGGGTGATTCTCTTAGGGCTCCTGTTACTTGCATCGCTTTTAGGGGCAGCACACCACTCCCCTTTCCCACAGGACACCATGGCACTCTCTTCCTAAAATTCATTTCAAAGTCTCCTCTTCAGTGAGTCTCTATCCTTCTCCCTAAGTGGGCCACTGGGTGTGATGGTTGCAAGATCTCTTTGGCTCTGCCCTGAGGACGTGTTCAGAATGTAGGACGTTCATCAGGTTTTATCAGCTGTAGCTAACAAAGAGCAACCTATTTCACATCCTGCTATAAGTGGTTCCGTCATACTTTCTGCTATTATTATTATTATTTTCTTTTTGTGAGGAAGATCAGCCCTGTGCTAACATCCATGCCAATCCTCCTCTTTTTGCTGAGGAAGACTGGCCCTGGGCTACCATCTGTGCTCATCTTCCTCCACTTTATATGGGACGCCGCCACAGCATGACTTGACAAGTGGTACATCGGTGCGGGCCCGGGATCCGAATCTGGGCCACCAGCAGCAGAGCGCGTGCACCTAACTGCTACGCCACAGGGCCAGCTCATCTTCTGTTATTATAAAGGCTGAATGATGTGGCAAATTACATTCTAACATATCCGTGCTCCGACTGCCTGGAACCACATTTGTTTTTGCGTTGTTTATATTTACACAGATGTAAATAAGTGATCTCACTTGGCAAGATGTGATTATTTTTATTATAGAACCTCTACTATATGAGCAGAGGGAAATTATAAACTTTAAAAAGATCCCCTTAATCCCGTGTACTTAAACATACATCATTCTTGTTAAATATAACTTAACAGTAGCTAATATAGTTAGGCTTGTCTTCGTTCTAAAAATCAAATATTTCATGCTGATAGCCATTATTTATAGTTCGAATCTAATGTTGTGATCATACCTCAGCCATGGTCAGAATAAACTAACCAGAGTGTGGTCATTTTTAATTTTAGTCATATGAGTTTCAAAATATAATTCTAGAGGAAAATTGAGAGGTCATCCGTCTAGGCTCAGTGCCGTCCAATAGAACTTTTTGTGAAAATGGAAATGTTCTGCACTGTCCAACACATGTGACTGTTGAGCACTTGAATTGTCACAATTGTGACTGAGGGACTGAATTATTAATTATATTTAATTTTAATTCGTTAAAATTTAAATTTAAATAGCCACATATGACTCATGGCTTCTGTATTGGACAACTCGTTTCTATCTTTATACAGATTTGGTTAAGTCTAAACTAACAATTAAACAACTCTTTTTTTTTTTCTTTCGTAAGACTGATTTTTGCCCTTGGAAAATAAAAATAGAATTATTGAGTAACATGGAAATACATGTAGATTCCTCTGCCTTACATTACCTACTTTATCAAGCAGAATAATTTAAAGGAGAAAATCTGCACTATCTTTCACTACTAAAATGTTCCTAGGGGATGACATTTTAGTGTAATAAACATAGAGGCAGCATTCCTTTAGGGATCTCCCATGACTCGTGTTTGGGTAGAGATGTACAGTTCACAGCACATTATCTCATTTTTTTTCCCCAGAAAGAATCCCTCTTGTTATTATCATTCTTATGGTAGAGGTGGGAGGTTGAGTATCCAGGAGCTAAAGTGACCTGCCAGGTGTCACAGCATGAGTGTGGGGGAAGAGTAGGGGAGGCTGGGCTCAGTTCACACAAAACGTTTCCTAAGGACTCATTGTCTGTGGCAGGCACTGCTCTGTGTGAAGGATTCGGAGAGGAATAAAATAAAGCTCTCCTGTCTTGGAAGTTCTAGGTGCCCTCCTCTCCGTCTTCCGGTAGAAGGTTGGAGGGATGGAAGAGTGAGGCTGGCTCCTCTCTAGGGGGCTGTTAACAGTGGTCTGCACCTGGGTGTCAGCAGCCCACCTCTCTTCCAAGCCTGTTGAGCCACTCTACCAGTACCAGCTCCTCTGACTTGCACTTTGTCTCAAGGCTTGTCTGCATCCCATCACATCTTGAAAACTCACCCTTTTCAAATAAGTCCTCCTCCTTGAATTATCTGGTGAATGTAATCTGCTTTTGGTTGGGACCCAGAGCGATATAGCCTCTCCTTCTCATTGAACTATTTCTCATGGTGTATCTCCTCTCTCCTTGGCTTGGATGGAACATCACAAAAGGTATACTGAGACTAGCCTCACTGAGGCCTCTATTCCTGAATACTGGCTGATAAATGGAGTGCAACACTGTAGATTCCAGTGCTCCAAATGCCCAGGGTGCTGGGGGCCTCAACCCCACTGAAGATGATGCCTCTGTATCGAGCTGTGGTTTTAAATTGAGGCAGCATCCCTTGGTAAATCATTCCATTATGGTATACCTAACAGAAGAAATATTTAAATTCATCAGTGATCTGATAATGAATTCTGCTAACAGGTGTAACTTTGTTTATTGACTGGCCATAGAAGGATTTCATTTATAGAGTGGGTGCTTGGTAAATGACTTTGTGGATGACAAAGTTTAGATTTATTCTCAAATTATGATGCATTATAAATACATATCAAGAAATGAACAGATATACTAATTAATTTAAGAGGTCAATATATTAACATTATTTAATATATTATGTCCCAGATCACATAATTATATTTTAACAGAGATTTATAAATCTTCACTTAGAATATCAAGAGGAGACAATTTTAGTCTCTCAAATAATGTCATTGAGGCGGCTGCCTATTTTTTTCTAAATGATTCTTAGAGTATCTTCTATGTGCCACACACTGTTGTGGGTACTAGGACTAAAGCAGTGACCAAGTAGATGCTGTCTGCATTTGGGGAGCTTATATTTTATTGGATAAGGTGTATACAAAAGGAATCATTTACAAATAATTTATGGATTGCAATTGTTGCATGGTAATATGGTTTTTGTTCTCTTTCCCTCTCCTCATTACATACCCCCTTTCCCATCCTCCCTGGAGCCTGACTCATACTGAAACCAAGAAAACAGGGTTTTTGGAAATTTGAATCAAGAAGGAGACAAATATTCTTTGGCATAATAAAGTGCAGGAGATATACTAAAAGTGTGAATCTTGCTAGTGTGAAGAAGCTAATGGCTTTATATTGAGAATCTAAAAGACTGACATCAGTGAAGATTTTTTTCCCTTCTCTTCTGCCTTCAGCAATGAAAATCTCTGGAACAATTTGGCAATGGAACATAAAGAAGCTGACAAAGAAGAGACCCAGTGAGAGACTATGAGGGTCTGGTTGAAGAGGGTGAGAGTGAGGAAAAAAGGATATAAAGAGAATCATAGAGGCTGTGCGAGGAAGGAGATAGAAAAAGTCCCTTGGCAGAAATATTGTTCTGCCTACATCTAGGTTGGCCATATGGGAATGCCATGAATATCTAGAACACTGGAGGAGCTGGGTATGGTAACCTGCTTTCAAGACAGTCCCCAGTGAGTCTAGCCCCCTGGTATTCATGTCCTTATGTGGTCTCCTCCCACACTGGAAAGGGCTGACCTGTGTAACTAATAGAATATTGTGGAAATGATTGAGTGTGTCTTGAGTCTAGGTCATGAAAGACATGTGGCTTCTGCCTGGCTCTCTTGGATCACTCTGTCTGGGAGAAGCCAGCTGCCATGTTGTGAAGACTCTCAAGCAGCTCTATGGAGAGGTCCACAGGTGAGGAACTGAGGCCCGCTTCCAATAACCACGTAAATGAGCAATCTAGGAGGTGGATCTTCTAGCCTCAATCAAGCCTGCAAATGACTATAGCCTGGTCACGCTGATATCTTGACTGCAATCTCATGAGACCCTGAGCAAGAACCACCAGCTGAGCTTCTCTTGAATTCCTGACCCAATGACATTGTGAGTAATAAATCTATGTTGTTTTAAATCGCTGTGTATTAGGGTAATTAATTATGTGGCAAGAGATAACTAATACACTGAGAGATGAATGTAACAGAGTCCATTTCAAGTTTCCACTGCCCTATGGATTCTGAGTTGAACTTGTTTCTCTAACCTGAGCTATTTGTTTGTTCTTTTGAATTCTGTGTGTCTGCTTGATTGGCTCAAAACAAGACTTTAGGACTATGAACTCTGCTACCCTACTCTTCCATAATAAAGGGTGTGGTGCTCAGGTTACTATTTTAAGTGCTGAAAGGAGAAATACAGGGTACAATGAAAGAATATAACTCATTAATACAGTTTCTGTTTACGCGTAGGAGCACTACAGGTGTGAGAGACTGAGTAATCTGAATAAAGCTATACTGTGTGCCTCTGTCATAAGAGTCATCAGCTTGACATTTTCCTGCTCTTAGTTCCGGGCTCTTAGTTCCTCAGTACCATTGACCTTTTCTTTTCTCTTTTAAAAAACATTTATTTTTAAAATCTATTTCTATTGTAATTTGGATCATATCTTTGCCTTTCTCCCCCTTTTAAAAACAACTTGGCTGCTCTCTCTTTTGATAACTGACTATTCTAAAACCCTCTCTCTGTATCCTACATTACAGCTTCATTTCAAAACCCAAATCCTTAAAATTGGCATTGCTTAGCAAATTAACAATGACTTATGCCACAGTAGATACCTCGTTATGCTTTCTATTGTTTTGTGTAACAATTTGGCCATTGCATAAAAGGATATGTACCAATGATTTTGATAATTGAAATACCACCTCGAGTTTTCTTTTAAGTGGAGAAAAGCCTATTAAAATTAATTCATTAACAAAAACCCCATTGTATTCAGCAAGGCAATTTCAAGTAGAAAGATACCACTATCTCCCTTGCTCAGATGTTGCTATTTACATATTTAACATCCTGAACCAACTATGGAGATTTCAGTACTATTTATTCATTAGCATAAAGCAAGCCTGTGAACCAGATACATCTGCCTATCGCTTTTATATATTTGACTCCTTTGCCCCTTTAACTTTGTCATCAGACTCTGAAATCTTCACTGGCTCTAGGCAGATTATATTAAGAATGTCAGCTTCTGGCGCCCTCTTGCTGAGAAATGCTCCTGGTGTTAGTCTTACTGGCAGCTTGGCTATAGTTTGTTTAGGGAAATCTGAAAGGATGAATCATTTTTCCCTTTCTTTGTGCAACGTGATTTGAATTCCTGAAACAATGTGACTCACTTCTTGCTCAGTTATAGGACTGAGTAACTGAGATAAATTCCTATTAAAGCAAACGTAAGGCATTAAAAAACACCTCTCAGTAAAGCAATTAAATTCTTATTAAACTTTTGATTTGTTGGATACGATCGTATGTTGGTATGATCACTTGTATTACATGTATACATGATCACTTGTATTGGTAATAATTAATTGCCAAAATACCATTGACTAAATTGACTAAAGGGGAACCGTCCATTCCGCATTTGTTATAGGTCCAGGATCCGGATCCACCATTGCCAGGAAGTGTGTTCCTGTAGGATGGGTCATCAGACACCATCCAGTAATTCATCCTGGTGCCCATTCCTTCCCTGGCATCCCCCACACAGTGGTCTCCCTTGCCTGTTCTCTGCTGACATGTTATTTTCTTTCCTGAGGTCAGGAACAAATAATTGAGCGATCATTGAACACTTACCATGAGCTGGAGTCTGAGAAATGGTAGCAGGACAGCACAGTGCATGTTTAACCTGTGCCTACACTACACAAAGCTAGCAATAAAATTAGGCTAGCAACACATGGATTATTTCTCTGTGGAACCTCCAGCTGCCTTCAGGTATCCCCATCCCAACTATTTCTGGGAGTTCCCATAAATTCCCATAAATGCTCACATTCAGCTCACTCAGCTGCAGGGCAAACATTTTCCTTCCTTTATGCCAGACTCTGGGGGTGTGTAGGCTGCCTGGTGCTGCCTGTCAGTGTGGGTGTAGGCTGCTGATGAACGTGTGGCTGTGAGGATGTTGCCCCTGCCATGTTGAGGCGAGCTGAGGTCACTGGGGCTTTGCTCTGTGGCTGGAAATGTCCCCAACACTGCTGATGTGTTGGAGCTCAGGTTATGCCAAGGCTTCACTCTGTACTTTGATTTCTTAAGTCTGCACTGGCTTCATCTCCAAGTGGGGAAAATTCCTACCTTTGTTTTATTGTCTCTCAGAGTTTCCAAAGCAGTGCTGATTTGGGTGCCCAATATTTCTCAGACCTCTGAGCTAGGCAGCTCTCCTCCATTTCTGTTAAATGCTCCTCACCTCAGGATCTGGCCCAGGTCCCTGGAGGGAGGGAAGGTGGGGCCCTAGGAGGAAGGGGAAGTCATAGAACAAGATGAGCCACACTCGCCTGATATTAGGCACTGATTGTTACGAGCCACACTCGCCTAATGTTACTCCTCTCACTCTTTACCCAGGACATTTTTAATAGAAGAAACAATGAGCTTCAGTTCTCTTTCTTTCTTTGCCTAAAGGCACCCGCCACCCCACCCCATCCCGCCCCGCCCCGCGATTCCTTGTGGCTCTGATTTATCTGTTTGCCAGAAATGCTCAGACATGTCTGAGTCTAGGAAGAATGCAACTTAGGCTCAAGGGGGGTTCTCTCCATATTCATTAGTGGTGCCAAAGGTGATAGTGGGTGGTGGTGCCAGGTTAAGGGAAAGGAACATCTCTAGGTGGAAAATGCTGGCAGTCCTCATGCTTCTAAACTATTCTAGCAGTTGTTCTTGAAGGGAGAATACATCTCATGGAAACTCTGAGTATAGTTTCAAACGTTCTTGAATGTACCATGAGAGCATAATACTAAAAATTAGGTGCTCTAACACTATTCTGTTTCATTAAGTATTTCTACTGTGTAATGTGCTCAGCAAACATTATGCAGAATTATTATGGAAAGCTCATTGTTTACAAATATTAAGGTTGCAAAAGACTGAAGAGTCACATGCCTATAATAAGTAAATAGGTGTTATCTAAAGAGAGATTAGCTTGACTAGCCAGAAATCTGCATAAAGACTTTTTTGTTTCTTCTATTTCTCTTGGTAATTATATTAAAATGCTCCTAGCACCTCCTCACCTCTGCCTCTAGCATTTTATGGTGCGATAATACAAACCTACCTTCTCCTGATATTTGCAGTTAGATACCTTGAAGGCAGTATTGCTCAGTGGAGGCAGCCTGCCTGATTTGGAATTCAGGTGTCCATGCTTTCTAGCTGAATCACCTTGACAAGTGGCCTTAGTCCGCTAAGCCTCAATTTCCTTATATATGAAATGGGATAGATAATACTGGTAGTACCTACTCATAGGTTGCAAGATTTCACTTAGATTAATAAAAGCTAGGACAGTACAGGACAGGTAGTAAAAGCTTGATAAACTTTTGTTCTTACTAAAACGAAATAAATGTTTTCTCACTAAAGTAAGTTTTTGTATGCCAGTTATTCCTCAATAAGGCTGTTCATAAAAGTGAGAGAAGAAAAAGTTAAATGAAAATTGTCTTACTAAAAGAAAATGCTAGCTTGACGCCTAAGAATTTTGAGACTTTTTTCAAAGGAAGGTAAAGTTCTGGGACAGACAGGAGGGCTGTGCTTCCCGCAGCATTTTGTGGAGGAAGGAGCGCCTGGGGATGCCATGAATTGGGGTCATAAAGTAATCCTTTGTGATGAATTTGAATCACCCCCTTACTCTGTTTTATCTGGGCTAGTACTGTCCAAAAGGTAGCCACTAGCCACATGTGGCCGTTTAGCACTTGAAATGTGGCTAATCTGAACTGAGATGTGGTGTCAGGATAAAATACACACCAGAGACTATAGTCAGTAACACTGTATTGCATATTTGAAAGTTGCTAAGAGAATAGATCTTAAAAGTCTTTATCACAAGGAAAAAAAATTATAACTGTGTGTAGTGACAGATATTGACTTTTGTGGTGATCATTTTGCAATATATACAAATATCGAATCGTTATGTTGTACACCTGAAACTAATATAATGTTATATGTCAATTATACCTCAATTAAAAAAATACATACCAGATTTTAGAGATTTAGTGTAAAAAAATGTAAAATAGTTTATTTGAAATTTTAAAATATTGATTACATGGTGAAATAATAATATTTTGGATATTTTTTAAAGGAAATATTTTATGAAAATTTATTTTTATCTGTTTCTTTTCACTTTTTAAACTGTGGCTGCTGGAAAATTTGAAATTATATATTTAGCTTGAATTATAGTTCTATAGGACAGTCTACGATTGTGCCTACAGATACGTTTGTGCCTTTTCTTGGTGACCCAGGGATACACAGAAAGGACACAACTTCTGGAAGAAATGATACTGAGGCAGGTTACCTTTTTAATGTCACACCATTCCCATTATGTTTGTAAAATTTTTATATATCCAATACTCAAAAGACTGAACTCTGGATTCAGACATCATGGCTTCAAACCCAGACACCATCACTGAATATCTGTGTGATCTTGGACAAATGTCTGAATCTCAGGGGTTTTTTTCCCCGTGAACCATAGGGTGATATTAGTACCTAGGTCTACAAACTCAGATGTGCAAGAAATACACATTTATTTTTCCATAACTGAAATTAATATCTATTATGAATGCCCAATCCATCTATTGGTGGGAACAATCTCAGTCGTTTCAGGAGTCACTTTGATACTGAACCTCTCAATCTCCAGTTCGTGTGCCCGATGCCCAGCAAGCCAAATACCGAGACATCAGTGCTTGGAGATGGAGAAAGATTTATTTGAATTGGCCAAAACGAGTAGGTGGGAGCCTGGGTTCGCTCAAATCCCCCTGCCCAAGAACAGAAAGCCGGGGGGTTTTATAGAGCTAAAGGGCTGGGCAGGAGGAGCTTCAGGGAAGAAGGGCTCACTCCCAATACGCCCTGGGGCAATCTGACTTCTGGGCTGCACCAGCTGCTGAGGGCCAGCCATCTTGTGATCACAACCTCCCCAAAGACATTCTCTTTGTTCTGCAAAACAAGCTCACTAATCCTCTAGAAAACAAGCTCACAAATCCTCGAGACCCCTGAATCACCCCTCAAATTAAACAGGAAAAAACAGCAAATTGGTTTAATGTGTACAGTATCCCTCAGGTACCTGGCTTCAACTTCCCCCCATATATAGAAATGTTCTTTTTCCTCTAAGTGGTGCTAAGGTAAGTCAAGAAGAGCACATGATCCTGGGTGTCGTCATTTATCCCTGCTGGCATCAGCTGGGACATTCTCTCGCTGGGCTGCGGTTTAGTCACCAAGGCTGCTGTTTTTCCCTCATCCCAACTGCAAGCCCTTTTTGGGTACCCTATTTCTCTCTTCCATGTCAGACCCATTTTAGGATTTATGGAAAACGGTTATCCAGTTACAAAATGCCTCTTAATGCAGGTAGGTGCATTAAGAGGAATTAACAAGATGATCCATGTAAACTGCTTAGCACAATGCCTGAACAAATTAAGCACCTAATAAAGGTAATTGTTATTGTTAATGTTGATGCTGCTGTTCTTGTTCTCAGCCAACGTATGTTGGGTTTCCGTAGGTCTAGTTGCCAGAAAAGAGGTGGGTGAGCTTACCATTTTCTTTTGCTCCTTTTTCAGTCACTAAGAGTGAGGAGAGAAACTAGATACATGGGGGGTGGGTGGGTGGGGGTGAGGACACAAAAGGACAAAACAAAACACACCATTGGTCTCCGGTTACTCTTTGCTGCTGATCAACAGATTCGCAGCTGGGACTGGCGTTGGGAAGATATGTGCGGGTAGTGGGGTGAAGACTGGTAGATCTAACGTTAGAGGGTGCCATCTAATGGTAGAAATAACAATATCATAGTTAAGGATCTCTGATATGCCAGTAACGTGATAGGTGGTGTGGAGCCTTAGTCCATGCATTTGAAGTGAAAGTTAGTCCATGCATTTGAAGAACTTACAACTGGATAAAAAAAAAAATGTGTTATGTTTCTAAAATGAGACATGATGGTGGGTTGGAAGGCTGACTGTTTCTGTGTGGTCTCATATGGTGGTGATACCTTGGTGGGGATGTGAAAGCTCAGGGTTAATGCTACAACTTCAGATAAAGAAACTCAATTTGTCAGTGCACTTTGAGCTAACTGGGATATCAGCAACTTATTATTTCAAAAGAAGCTAATGAGTAATCAGAATGTTGATGTATTAATGTATAGTGGGGATATTCCTTTCAAGCGAGGAGAACGTTCATGTAAAATTTAGCAACAGCTAATACCCAGTACAAGATAAAATGAATATTTTTTCAATTTTCATTAGTATTCATTTATTGATACATTCATTTTGTCGTCTGGTGGGTACTAGCTGACAATAAAGTTTTACTTTAAATGTATAAAAGAATTCTTTAGCATTGAAAATTTTATCTACTACTTACATTTTTTAATATGCAGATTGGGAAAAAACTTCCAATATTAAGATTTTAGTAGTTAAAATATCTCAGATCAGCATGAGGGAAACCATTGTTTTATAAAACGCTAGTTTGAAAACCACTGCTACAAATTTTGAATGCCATATTATCTTGATGCTTCCCTTCTATGCACTCACATTTATTAAGGGGTTAAGACTTGGTCTGATCTTTGAATGAGGTATTAGATTTGGATTAGAATAAAGAAGTAGGACATAAAAGCTGGAGAGTGAAGAAAGTGTAGGAGAATGATGTCAGACAGACCTTTTACCAGAATGTAGAGGAGGATCAAATGAGAGACTAACAGGAGAAAATGTTTGGAGGCTAGAACTGATAGGCTATATGGCCCTACTGTCTTGTATTAAATTGCACAGTGGCATGAGAGCATGATATTTGTTGGAAGAAACGTAAATTAAAAGGCTCATAAATCTCCTAATAAGAATATTGGCATTTGGAGTGATAATTTCCACTTAACAATGGGATTTTGCTAAGATGTTAAATATGACATGTCATCTAATAAGACTTGTTTAAAGACTTTTCCACCCCACAAACTTTGTTTTCAAAATGTTAAAGTTATGGATGACAAAGGGGGCTTATTTTGTATTTAACTTCTGTCAGCACCTGTTAAAAGTCACTTTACAAGCAGTTCTTCGAAACACTGTTTAGAGAATCAGCTACTCTGAACTATGATGTGAACTATAAATATGTTTGATTGTAAACCCCCTTTGCCTCTCAAAGCTGTCTTTTTTGATGATAATTTAAGATGATGATTTAGTAGGCTCTTTGAGGCAAAAGGTAGCATAGCTACCTAGATGCTACACATCTAGTGTAGAACTATTATCAAATCTTCTTGTTTCAATATTTCGTCCCCCATCTTCTATGAATCTCATTTTTTAACATCAAATTGAGTTACAGAATATTAAAACTGTAACGGATCTTGGTTCACATAGTTGTGATCTCTTGTTTTTTCTGGAATTCTCTAAGGGATTGGAGGAATTATAATTCAAAGTAGTCTGTTTTTTCTAGCTGGTTCGTAGGGACTGGGCCAGTCTCATAACTTTGGCCAAAATCTCAACATTCTGCTGTTTCTACAGTCAAGCCCTTTTGTGTTCTTCTGACATCTTGTTTGTTTCACATAGTGACGCAAAACATGATTTCTTTATCTGGTCCCTTTTTACTAATTTGGATACTTAGTTTCGTAGCATCCATCATCCTACAAAAGAATAGAATATGGTATATATATTTTCATGTCATGACTTAAGTAAATGTAGCAATGCTGTTTCCTGCCTTCGCTGTGTGTTCATCAGTGTGATGGTTAGTTGGATGTGTCGACTTGGCTAGGCCACAGTACCCAGATATTTGATCAAAAACTAGTCTAGATGTTGCTGTGAAGGCACTTTATGATGAGAGCAACATTTAAATTAGTAGACTTAGAGTAAAGCAGATTACTCTCCAAAATGTGGGTGGCCTCACCCGTCACTATTGAAGGCCTTAAGAGAGAAAAGACCAACTTCCCAAGTAAGAGGGAATTCTGCCTACAGTCTGCCTTCAGACTCCGGCTGCAACATCAACTCTTTCCTGGGCCTCCAGCCTGCAGGCCTAGACTGGCAGAAAAACAAATCTTGCAGATTTCATGCTTGCCAGCCTCTACAATTGGGTGAGCCAATTCCTTATAACAAATTTCTCTCTCTCGCTCTCTCTATTCTGTTTCTCAGGAGAACCCTGGCCAATACGTTCAGTCAATCAGGATTAACGATCTACTCTGGCCAAAATTCATCTATAATCCTATGTGTCGGAGTTTAAAGTGAAAGTAAGAGACTAGAGTCACATTTTATAGATGAATGAATCAGTCTTCATGAGTAAAGAGAAGAAAAATGGAAATCCAGAAACAAAAAGAGAATTTACTTAACATAGTTTTATTATTGTCCAATAGCTCAATCCCACAAATAGAAGATTTCACTGTATTAGAGATTGGTTACCATTGGGAGCAGATCCAGGTTTTGCTTGCACAGTTTGGGGGGCATTCTTTAAGAAGAGAATACAAAAGTCCTACTACCTAATCAAGTATGAAGGTGAATATTTATTTAGGTTGAGAAGAGGAATCATAACCATTTACAAAAGTTTAAAAGCTGACAAATACCATAAACAGAACAAATCCACAAAGAAAACATGTACTTGTTATTAATGAATTGCCCGATATACCTGTACATTACTTTTTTCCCCTTTATAGTTTTTTGGTGTGTATTTTTGGTTCCACTTCAGAATAAAAAGACAATTTAGTCCATAAATTTCAAACTGTGTTTCTCTTCTACTCCAACAAATTTCCATGCTAGACACCGTAAGATACATTCATGTGGCCTGCACCTTCACAATGTGTGAGTGTGCATAGTCTTAATTGGAAAGAAGTATTTCTGAAGGTCTTTCCTATGCTGAGATCATAGGCAATAACAATTATACATCGATGTGACCATAAGCCATTTAAGTACATCCCACAAAACCCAAACTAAATGTATTCCTCACTTAACTTTTCCTTACCAGAGTCTAAAAATGCCGCAGCCGTTCCAATGCTACCCTACATGAGAGGACGTGTGATGGAGGGGAATTCAAAGTGGAAAGAGACAAAGGTCCTAAGATAAGATAAAATATCCTCATTTTATAGATTTTACAAAAACATACGATTATGTGACCATGGCCTTGGAAAGGCCCTGGGTAAATAAAAGATCCCAAAGCTTAAGCCTCTGACTACCATAGTTATATGACATTCTTCTCTTTTCTCACTTCTAAATAATTTTTCAAAGAATCACTTATTAATGTAAATTTATTAATATATTTTCATGCTACTGGGATTAATGTGTGAAATTTTCTATAATTAACTGTAAATATTTATACTGTGAGTGTGGGAACTACACATGAATAGGAAATGAAATATCTTTAAATCATAAATTTTCAATGAATATTTTAGAGCAGTGTAATTGAATCTTGCTTATAATTATGGTAGACGTATAATAACAGCTCTTTTCTTTGAAAAGAGCTATTATTTTTCACCCTCAGAAGAGCAGAGGAAAGGAACAAGAAAAAAGTGAAACAGGCCAGCTTTTATCAGGGGAGGCTGACTTCAGAAACAAAATATGTATTGGAGCCATTCATAGTCAGAATTGATTTCAAAATGAAATTACCATTGGCTTTCAAATGGAAATTTCAGGGAGAAAACGTTAATAAAAATGTAATGGGTATAATGACAACCCTAATGATGATGACGTTATGTGTGTGTTGTTAGATGAATGATTATCATAATCTGTGACACTTTTTTTTAGTCCATAAAGAGGTAGATTGAAATTGGTACTTATAGGATCATAATTTATTCACTTTTCCCTAGCTCATTAAAATGACTTTGCCATTATTTCTCAATTCTCATCGTGTGATAGGGCCATGCACATATGGCGCAGAGAATCAGACTGACAGGAACTTTGTCAGTTCCAATTCTGCTTTCATTATTCACAGGACTAAAGACTCTCTCTATAAAATCAGTTATTTGGCATCTTCTCATTGATTCTGAAAGAGGTTTGTACATGAATATGCATAGGAATCTGTGGCCGGCTGGTGCATTGGTGGCCCCCCAAAAACTATGCCTCTCAATACTAATGCCCTTGTGTAGCTCCCTTCCACAAGGGCTCTGGGCTTGGCTGTGTAACTGGCTGTGGTCAATGGACATTAGCAAATGTGACACAGTAGGATTTGTTGAGGGCTTGCTCATTCAAGTTGTCCTCTTAGAAAACTCCATTTTGGAACCTAGATATCATAGCATAAGGAAGTCCAGACTATATTGCTAGAGAGAGACACCATGTGGAATGGCCCTGGAGGATGAGACACATGTGAAGAGAGAGGCCAGTTGGAAGAAGACCAGGGTTCCCCAGCCTAGTTTCCAGTTGAACATAGCCGTACGGAGACGTCAGCTGACACTACATGGAATAGAACCACCAGTCAACCCACAGAAATGTGAAAAACAGTACATCATTGTGGTTTTAAACCAATGAGTTTTGGTTTGTAAAGCAGCAATAATTAATGGAAACAGGATTATAGAAAGATTTTTTAAACCATCTCACCTGTATAGGAAAATCTGAAAGTGATTTGAATGAGAATTATAGAGCCTTATTAAGTTGAATGCCCATAAAAATGACATTTATTTTGCACTTTACATATATAGCATTGTAATTTTAATAGCTAACATTTATTAAGTACTGACTGTGTTAGTCATTATGCGAAGCAGTTTATATTTATCAGTTTATATTTATTAATTTTTAAAATCTATACAACAACCCTATGGGATAAGCACTGTATTTGTCCCCATGTTACAGATGAGACCTCATTGATGATAAATATTTTACCTAAAGTTTCACAGCTACCATACACTGTGTGGAAGATACACAAAAGTATTATAAAATGCAGCCTGTACAAGCAATGGAATGTGCAGTCTTTAAAAAGGTCTACACCTATGAAATTATTATGAGATGATACTATTATAATGTATTGAACAGGGTGGTGTTAGTTAAAAGATCATAGTATTTTGAATCAGAATGACACAGATTTAAATGGTGGCTCTGCCACCAGCTTTGTGACCTTAAATAATTTATGTAAACTCTAAGCCTTGGTTTCCGTATCTATAAAATAGAGATTAAAAAATATCTCTTCCATGGCTGTTGAGAGTGTAACCTGAGCCGTGGAGCCAGCTTGTACCTACTTCTGCTGATCGTGCTCATGTTTTTCCAGATCTTGTTCAGGGACATCATTTGGGCAGCTTAAAATCAGCGTTGGTGGGAGTATTAACACCATGAAAATGTTAAAATCTCATCAGCCAAAGACTTCCAGCCTGTAGTCTGGCAAAATCTGACTTATTGACTGACGCACAGCAAGGGAGTGCAGTCAGAGGAACTGTGCTGGGTCACCTGACCAAGGAGGAGGAGAGGATGGGTCTATAAATGTTGGGTTCCTGCTGGAGGATTCCAAGGAGGGCCTATGGGAGGGGAGATCCATTCTGGGTTGGTTGCTGTTTCTGAGACAGGATTAGAGAACTGGGGATTAACGAGGGGTTGTGTGCCTCCATGAGGGTAGGAAGGTTTAGCAATTGGGCATCCAATTGTGAATAGCAAAGAGCATCTGGGAGTGTCACTGGTGAGAAAGTAGTGATCACTCATAAAGGGGGCGTTATGACATTTTATACCCACCGAACCTTGGGATAAGCCATTTGTCCTCTTAACTTTGCAGCTGACTTTGTATGTTTGTCCTTCCAGCCTGATTCACAGCAGGGCTGACTTTTGTTTTTCAGTCCACGTTGATTTTTACTCTTACTGTCTCAGAAGGTCTTTCAAAAATCAGCAAAGACTACAAATCAGGGCTTTTTATTTTTTCTGGAAACCCAGTTGTTAAACATTTACCAGCATATCACTACTTGCTTGTTCTCATATTTCTGTCCTTCATGGGAGATTCCTCTTTTTTTAAGATTCAGTGAACACAGTCAAGTCCCAAATGTATAACTAATGAAAGTCTAATATCCTCCCTAGGTATTTCTTAGAATCTCCAAGGAATAATTATGTTGCACAAATCCAGCCTATGAATTACTTACCCATTTCAGGGTTTCTCTGAGAATGTGTGAAGATTCTTGTCATAACTTCCTGACTAAAAAATGCTTAATAAAACATTTCTCCTCATAACATAGGAAGCCTTTCCTTCAAGAAAAAAATTCTATTTTTCACCTTAGTTTATAAGTTTCTTAAAATCACTGAAAAAATCCAGACTTTCTAGCTTCAACAAATTGGCACAGTGACTATATATGTGAAAATGGGAATGGTTGAGTTATGCTCATTTGATTTTGTCCAGAACTTCTCTAACTGTACAAAGTGAATACAAGTTAGTCCACCTGTATAGGTGATATTGATGTGGAAATGACCATATCCAATGCATTTGTTCAAAGGTGCAGATGCAATTGTTAGGCAAAATACAAACATCCACCAAAGAACTTTAGAGCACAATGTTTCAAAATGAAAAATTATTTCTCTTCTTTTCCCCTCAAACATTATACATTTTGGAAGGAAAACAAGTTGTCTCTATAACGGGTAGAAATTAAGGTAAAGAAGAACTATGACTCAATGGAAGATGCACAGACTGTTGGAGTTGAAAGGGACCTTAAAGATCATCTTAAAATATTTGGATTACAAACTTGCTTCAGAATCTGAAGCCATGGATCTTCTTCCCAGAAAAATGTATATGCCCTAGCATGTGCACACATATGTACCACCATCACAGAATTTCAGTGTTCTTTGATCCCTTCAAACCCATTAATATATTCCAATCTAAGGGAAAAATCTGGATCCAGTTTGTCCATTTTCCTTCATTTTATTCATCAAGTTATCAAGCCAAGGTGATGTATAGAAATAGTGGTAGATCTAGGATTACAAGTAATAACACTTGCCTTAATAGGCTGCCACCCATGTCTTCTCTCATCTTCTGCTTTCTCCCCTACCACATCAGGAGACAGCTAACCTACTTAGCTTCCAAGTGTCGTGACAGGAAATGGGGCTGAAAAGACCATACAGTAGGGTGGTTCAAAGCAGAGGTTTTGGAGTTGGGCAGGTCTAGGCTCAAGGCCTGGCTTTGCTTCAGACTTTAGGTACAGTTCAACCTTTCTAACCTTCAATTTCATCATTGTAATGTGGAGAAAATAATTGAATCAAAGAATTATTGTCAAGATTGAGTGAGAATAATACATACAAACTACTTAGTGCTTGTGTCTTCAAAAACTGGAGAAACAGACAGGCAGACACAGAGAACCACAACGTACTGGAGCAGAAACCTATGAGCAGAAACCTCCTTGGAACTCAGTATGGGGTGAGAAAACCTAAATGGTAACTGACGAATTGCTGGAGGCTCAGACCAGTCTGAAATTTACCACCTCCATGGGGCCAGTCTTAAGGGGCTGCGCCCACCTTTTCATAAGATTTTCCTCCAGGAGCTCTACCAGGTTCTCACAGTGAAGATTGGAGAAAAGTCCTATTTTGAACCATTTTGAAACACACCAGAGCATTCTGTTATTCTTAACAAGGCCTGCCCTGTGACCTCAATTCTCTGATGCATCTAAGAAGAATTGCTGATTTTCAGTTTTTTCAGCTTCTTGCTTGTGATGATGGAGTGATGACTTCCAAGCTCTTTACGTGCTGCACTGGAAAACGTAAGCCCTATACAAGTCTTTTGATGGACATGTTTTTAGTTCTCTTGGGTAAATACCTAGAAGTGGAATTGCTTAATGAAGATTTTTAGTGTTCCTTTTTTTTGGCAATGCATAATTATGACTATACTTAAGTATTGTATTTCAATTTTTTCTTGAAATCCACCAAGTAAATATGAATGTATAATTGGGCAATGGTTCTTAAAAAAACTACATTATCGTAACATATCATTGTTTTGCTGTCAGCTTTGAGATGTGCTGCTAGAAATTGAATATTGAAGAGAGAAGGTCTCACCAAGGAACATTATTGATTGTTTTTCTTTTTTTATGCTTTATTAAGAAGCCTCTTGTCTGTCCTTGGGTGATAGGCTAGTCATCAGTGAAGGCTGGAAGGTATTCCTTTTCCTACCTGCCCCTCCATGCCTATCCTTCTGACAAGGGCAGAGAAGTCTTAGCGTTCTAAGATCTGGGCATTGACTGTAGGAGTTTCAAGTGAGTTACCAGGAGCAGAGACTGGACCCACCTAGCAGCTCAGCCCAGGGCTGATGACCAGGTCAGGGTACCCCACCACGTGAGTATGAGTGCAGCATCTTCCCTAAACACCACCTGGGGATATTCCTGGGACCCTGATAAAGCTCTAGGGAATAACCGAGAACTCAGGGGACTGGGGGAGGGCCTCAGTCACCCATGATTTAGGGATAGAATTGGAGCCTATCTTTGTATCCCAAGCTGGTGACAAAGGGCATTTATGCCTGTTACATAACTAGTACTAATAAACGAAACAAATGTAGCAAATTATTTATATTAGAAAAGTTAACATATTAACATTATTCAAGTTATCCTTTTATATCCTTTATATCACTTTTACTTGTTTTTGTTCTACTATTTTTATAAGAAGAGGTATAGATCTGAGTGTCTTTGGGGATAATTTTGAATGTTAATTAATGGGAACTTTTATATTTTGCAGTTATGTTTATAAAATAATTTAAAATTTTAATGTAAGCAAAAATAAGTATATTCTGGATCATCTGATTGATCATTTATATCTGGGAATGGCCCTGTGATTTCTGTGGAGTGTGCATTTATTTTTATGACTTATGTTTTACCCAGTAACGGCCAAATGACATCACGATGTGCTGTATGGATGAAATTTTCACAGTAGTTTAAATTGGGAAAAGTGACTGGAAAATTGTCTTCTTACGTGTGTGATCGTATCATATTAACATTGCAAAAAATCGTATTGTAAAAATCTCTAATTTATTTACCCACCACTTGGAGAATTCTCTTTGTACTAAGAGTAATAGTAAATATACAAAAGACTTTTTAATTAAATAGAAATTTTTACTTTTTAGTGTTGAATGTCAGCACTAGGTAATTGATTGATTCATCAAAAAATGATTGATAGGGGCCGGCCGGGTGGCGCAAGCGGTTAAGTGCGCGCGCTCCGCTGCGGCGGCCCGGGGTTCGCTGGTTCGGATCCCGGGCGCGCACCGACGCACTGCTTGGTAAGCCATGCTGTGGCGGCGTCCCATATAAAGTGGAGGAAGATGGGCACAGATGTTAGCCCAGGGCCGTCTTCCTCAGCAAAAAAAAGAGGAGGATTGGCGGATGTTAGCTCAGGGCTGATCTTCTCACAAAAAAAAAAAAAAATGATTGATAGTTTGAAAGAAATACACTATTTAAAAATAATAGAGCACAGAGGATTTTTAAAGCAGTGAAAATAATCTGTATGATATCACAATGATGGATATATGTCATTATACATCTGTCTAAACCCATAGAATGTGCAACACCAAGAGTGAACCTTAAGGTAAACTATGGACTTTGGGTGATTATGATGTGTCATGTAGGTTCATCTTTTCAGTAAAAAATGTACCATTCTGGGGTGTAGTGGTTAAGTGTGCACGCTCCGCTGTGGCGGCCTGGGGTTTGGATCCCGGGCGCGCACCGATGCACTGCTTGTCAAGCCGTGCTGTGGCAGTGTCCCATATAAAGTAGAGGAAGATGGGCACAGATGTTAGCCCAGGGCCAGTCTCTCTCAGCAAAAAGAGGAGGATTGGCGACAGATGTTAACTCAGGGCTAATCTTCCTCACACACACACGAAAAAACAAAGTACCATTCAGGTGAGAGAGGTTAATAATGGGGGAGGCTATGAATATGTGGGGGATGAGGTATATGAGAAATCTCTGTACCTCCCTCTCAGTTTTGTTGTAAACCTAAAACTGGTCTAAAAAAATAAAGTCTTTAAAAAAATTTAAAACTTCTCCCCGCAAAAAATGACAATAATAACTCAAATGAGGGATCATCATGCTTAAAATCAAAAGAATCAAGTTGAGCATTAGTTATCTATTGATGCATAATAAATTACCACAACCACAGCAGCTTTAAACAACCCACATTTATTATCTAACAGTTTCTGTGGGTCAGGAGTCTGAGCAGGTCTTTGTTGTGTCCTCTGCTTAGGGTTTCACAAGGCTTTAGTCAATGCTTCTGCTTGACTATGTCTCATCTGGAGGCTTGACTGGGGAAGAGTTCATTTCCAGGCTCACTCAGGTTGCTTACAGAGTTCATTTACTTGCAGTTGTAAGATTCACGGCAACTTGTTTCTTTAAAGCCAGCAGTAGAGAGAGAGAGTCTCTGGCAAGATGGAATCCTATATGACATACTGTAATTGTGGTAGTGATGTCCCATCACCTTTGCCATGTTCTTTTGGTTAGAAGAGAGTCACAGGTCCCACACTCAAGGGAAGGGGATTATACAAGGGTGTAATACCAGGAGGCGGGTATCTGAGGCCACCTATAAGTCTGTCCGTCCCACAATAAATGAAGTATAAAACTTGCAAATAATCTACTATTAACCCCAACAAGTGTCATTTATGTTCAGCAAAGCAATATCATCTATCATAAAACTAATATAATTAATAAAGTTTGTTTTTTTTTTTGTAATGACGATCAGCCGTGTGCTAACATCTGCCAATCCTCTTCTTTTTTTGCTGAGGAAGACTGGCCCTGGGCTAACATCCGTGCCCATCTTCCTCCACTTTATATGGGACGCTGCCACAGCATGGCTTGCCAAGCAGTGTGTCCGTGCGCGCCCGGGATCCAAACCGGCGAACCCCGGGCCACTGCAGTGGAGTGCGTGCACTTAACCGCTTGCGCCACCGGGCAGGCCCCTAAGATAGTTTTATCATTGGTAATAGGTGAGAATTTTTCTTCTTTAAAGAGAGATCTGTGTATTACTTAATCTAACCTGAAGAAACACTGTTTTCTTCAGAAGAAAAAGTTCTGTTACTGGGATGATCTATATAGTTATTCTTTAAATTAGCACCTGTATAAAAATATTAGTTTTCTAGGGCTGCTGTAACAAAGTATGAACAAACTTGGTGGCTTAAAACAACAGATTTATTCTTTCAAAGTTCTGGAGGCTAGAAATCTGAAAGCGAGGGCCATGCTCCCTCTGAAGGCTCTAGGGTAGGATCTTTCCTAGATTTTGGTGGTTGCTGGAAATCCTTGGCATCCCTTGGCTTGTAGGGGCATCACTCCAATCTCTGCCTCTGTTGTCACCTGGCATTCTCCCTGTATGTTTCTGTGTGTCTTCTTTTCTTATAAGGACACTGGTCATATTGGATTATAGGGCTGATCTCTACTCCAGTATGACATAAGTTTCACTTAATTACACCTGCAACAACCTTGTTTCCAAATAAGGTCACATTCTGAGGTGCTGAGAAGGATATGAATATTAGGGGGACACTATTCTACTCAGAAAACCCCTATAGTTTAGTAGTACTGGCACCACACGGTAGACCATCTCTGAAATAACTCTCAATGATCCCCACCTCCTGCTATTCACCCCTTGTATGATCCCCTCATCTTTTGTGTGAACTGGATCTAGTGGCTTTCTTCTAACAAATAGAACAGACAAAAGAGGTGTTACTTTGAGATTAGGTTGTAAAAGTCTGTGATTTCCATCTTTCTTGCAGACTCTCCCTTTGGCTCTTCTTACTCGCTTGCTCTGATAAAGCAAGCTGTCATGTGGTGAGCTACCCTATGGAGATGCCTGCATGATAAAGAGCTGAAGACGGCATCTGGCCAACAGTCAGTGAGCAACTGAGGCCCTTAATCCGAGAGCTGGAGAGGACTAAATTCTGCCAACAGCCCCTCTCGAGCTTAGAAATAGTTCCACCACCAGTCATGTTTTAAGGTGACTGCAGACCCAGTTGACAGCTTGATTGCCTTCCAAGATGATCCTCGTGAGAGATCCAGAGCTGAAGGATCCAGCTAAGCTGTGCCTCGATTCCTGATTTGCAGAAATAGTGAGATAATACTGTTGTATGGCACTCAATTTTGGGGTAATTTGTTACACTTCAATAGCTAAGTAATATTCACCATTTCTTCTGTATCATTCTCAACAAATACAATAAAACTTGAGGCTACGTTTTACATTTTCTTTTATTTAAAAAAGTCAAGCAAGTACGGTCTAGTGTAGCTTAATATAGCATATCACTAACAGTGTCACTGTAAGCTTTCTATGGATGATTTAATAATAGATGAAATTCTTGCCTGTTATGAACTCTGAAGAAATTCCCAGGGATTTGATCATTAAGCTTTAATTAGAGTTGATGGGATTAATTATTATAGTCATATCAACAACATAATTGTGCTGTGTGTTTGCTTTTAACTGAAGTGCTGGTGTTTTTGTTCTGGACATCTGAAATAAATGGAAATTTATTTCAATTTGGCCGTTTAGATTAGTTGAGTATTGGGCCAGCCCCATGGCTTAGCGGTTAAGTGCACACGCTCCGCTGCTGGCGGCCCGGGTTCGGATCCCAGGCGCGCACCGACACACCGCTTCTCCGGCCATGCTGAGGCCACGTCCCACATACAGCAACTAGAAGGATGTGCAGCTATGATATACAACTATCTACTGGGGCTTTGGGGGAAAAATAAATAAATAAATAAAAATTAGATTAGTTGAGTATGGTTTTATTATTGTCTTCTAGTGGTTGGGTTTCTAATGAAACAAACAATTAGCCATTCGACATACCACTCTTCTGTTTCTGTTTATTCTGAAAGAACCAGAAAAGCTAATTTTTTTAGCCAAGAAAATTTTTTTTTCTGTTTTCAATCCAAAGGCTACATAAACCTGCAATATAAAGCCTTGGGAAAAGGAGAATTGGATATAAATAAGTTCCATTTTGATTGTCTTCGATTATTCCACTGATATTAATACCTTTGAATGTAAAGACAATGGTAATGAATCTAGTGGTACACTAGGATGTTGAAAACAATTTTAAAGAAATTTCATTGTAATTTTCCATTAATTGAATCATTAAAACTCTTTCTGTGCTATCAATTTTCCCTTTAAGTAATAAAGCATTGATTATTTAATTTTGAAAAATTTCAAGCATTTCTTTGGTCAATTAACCCAGATTTTTATAAATAATTTATTCAGAACATCTCTTTAAATAAGTGTCTGTAGCATTATTAGTTGAATTACTTCGTTTAATATTGAACTTGAATAGATTCTCAACCCATTGGTTGAGGTCCAAATATAAATGGACTTAGGAGAAGTCTTGTAGAATTGGGAGGAGAAAACTGAGAATGATTCCTTGAATTTATATGGTGAGTTTTCTTTTAATTCAAAGCATTTTTTAACCTATATAATCTTTTGTGAGACAGGTATTAATATGCAACTGGTTTATTATTACAACAAATTAATATAAGAACTAGAACTAAACTGCTGACATGAGCCAACCCAAAATTGGTTGTGCCCATAATGGCAATTATCACATTTTTTCATCCTATTAGAGCCTTCCCAAGAGCTCCTATGACCTTCAATGTCATATTTCAATTTTATACCCATTGCAACAAAATAAATAAAATGTTGTTCCATTAATATTTATAATTTCTTTGAGACTGAATATTCTAGATATTTTAATTGCAATCAAATGGAAATTTCAGTGACACTAAATACAGACATAAGCCAATATTATATCCTATATATATATTATTTTTATGTATAAAAAATAGGCCAATTTTTAATTTTCTATTAAGTGTAGTGCCCAAATAATAGTTATTACCTGTATTGCTTCTGTAACCAAAGACAGGACACTTCTACTTGTGTAAGAGGTAGTGGGTCCTAAGATAGTGTTGTTGGTGCTGAGGTGAATGACTGGTGTGTGTGTGCTGATGTCTGGTGTCCATAGCCTCCAGCTGAACCTCTTCAGAGAATTCCTGGGCTACCAATCCAGCGAGGAAAGGGGTGTTTTTTCCATATGTTACTCTCACCTAAGGCAGAGGTTTTAGATCCATGCTAAATTTAACTGAAATCTCAGCTCATGGTCTAATCACACATGAGTATATGAATTATGTAGCCATACATTGAATAGGGTAAACCACCTGGATCTCTAAACAAAAGGTATTTCTTTTTTTTGCTGAGGAAGATTCACCCTGAGCTAACATCTGTTGCCAATCCTCTTTCTCTTTGCTTAAAGAAGATTAGCCCTGAGGTAACATCTGTGCCAATCTTCCTCCACTTTATATGTGGGTTGCCGCCTCAGCATTGCTGAAGAGTGGTGTAGGTCTGCACCTGGGATCTGAACCTGCAAACCCAGGCTGCTGAAGTGGAGTGCACCAACCTTAACCACTACACCACAGGGCCAGCCCCCTGCAAAGGTGTTTCAAGTGAAACACTTGTATATGTTATTGTGGTAGCTGGCATGAAGACGGCCCCCCATGATCCTTACCTCCTAGAATCCATGATCTTGTGTAGTCCCCTCCCACATGATTCAGGGCTGGTCTGTGTGACCAATAGAATTCGGCAGAAGTGAGAGTTTGGGACTTGCAAGCCTAGGTCATAACGCGCATTGAAGCTTCTGCCTTGGTCTTCTGGGTCTCTCATTCTGGGGAAGCCAACTGCCAACCCAGGCAGCCCTGAGGAGGCCCATGTAGAGAACAACTGGAGTCTCCTGCAACAGCCAGCACTAACTTGCCGGATAAATGAGTGAGCCACCTTGGAAGTATTGCCTGCAGTTCTAGTCAAGCCTTCTAATGGCTGCAGCATCGGTTAACATCTGACTGTGCCCTCATGAAAGACCCTGAGATAAAACTATCCAGGGCCGGCCCTGTGGCTTAGCGGTTAAGTGCGCGTGCTCTGCTACTGGTGGCCCGGGTTCAGATCCTGGGCGCGCACCAACGCACCGCTTCTCTGGCCATGCTGAGGCCGCATCCCACATACAGCAACTAGAAGGGTGTGCAACTATGACGTACAACTATCTACTGGGGCTTTGGGGGGGGGGAAGAAAAAAGAACTATCCAGTCAAGCTGCTCCAAAATTCCTGACCCACAGAAACCAGGACAATTTTTCTTGCTTTGAGCCTCTAAGTTTTGGGATGATTTGTTACAAAGCATTAAATGCTTACCACAGTTATTTATTCCCCTTCAATATGAAGATGCAAATATCTGATATGAAAGGTGACCTTTGGTGTACATAGCTCATAGTAGGTACTCAAAAATATTAATTGAATGAATTAATGAATACATAAATGTAAACAGTTAAAAATATAGCACTGGAATTTAGCTAAGATTTCATAAATGAATTTGCATTCTGATGACCAGAGAAATATCTTTATACTGTTAAAACATTTAGCCTCATGGCATGGGAGGAGATACATAGAATATGTTGAACAGTAGGATGTGACTATAATCTCCCATCGTATAGCAGAGATGTTTATTTCCACAGCAATATTATGAAGAGAAAATACGAAAAAAGGGCATTTAATCTGTGGCAGAGATAGTGTGATGGTTAGTTTTACATGACAACTTGGCTAGGCACGGGTATATGGTTATTAAATCAAGTTCTAGTCTAAGTATTGCTGTTAAGGTATTTTATAGATGTGGTTAACATCTACAATCAGTTGACTTTAAGTAATGTGGGTGGGCCTCATCCAGTTAAAGCCCTTAAGAACAAAAACGAAGGTTCTCTAAAGAAGAGCTCCTGCCTTAAGACTGTAGTATCAACTTCTGCCTGAGTTTCCAGCCTGCTGGCCTGTAGATTGCAGATTTACTGGTCCCCACAATTGTGTGAGCCAATTCCTTTAAATAAATCTCAATCTCTCTCTCTACACACACACACACACACACACACACACACACACCCTTATTGGTTCTTTTTCTCTGGAGAACCCAGGCTGTTATAGATAGTTACTGCTCAGGGAGTATAGATGTACTCCCTTACATCTTATAAACTCACCTGAGTTTGATGCCAAGTGATCAGATTGCTCAATGGGCTATGAGCAGTAGTGACCTGTGTCATATTTAGTTCAAGCCACTGAGAAGCCAGAATGCCTTCGCCTTCTCTCCCTTCTCAAACTAGGAGGGCCTTGGAAACTATGCACCCAAATAATATACCTATGCTGTAAAAGAAGGCAGCACAACTAGTATTGGACTGTGATGTGAACAAAATTAAATCTTTGTTGTGTTAAGCAACTGAGATTTCATTTGAATTTGTTATTTCACCAGAATTTATCCTATCTTGAATAATACACTATCTAAATGGAAAAAAATCAGGTCATGGGCGTATTACTTAGAGGTTTGTTGGTTGTAAGTGAATGAAAATCCATCTCAATCCATTTTTTAAAAAGAAAAGGAATTGCATGGCTTATATAATTGAATGATCCAAGAATAGATCTTCAGATTTAGTCACAGCCAAATCCAGAGAATCAAAAACAGTCATGAGGATTTGGGTCTCACTCTTAACTTACTTTACACTTTTATTCTTTTTTGTACCAACAAGGTCTAGGGAATGATTCTGATTTACCTGACTGGGTTATGTCCCTAATTCTGAACCATTCACTGTGGCTGGGTCACAGACTAGTCTCATTGGCCAAGTTGATTCATATGCCTATTCTTAGAGATGAAGTGGTTGGGGGACTGGTAAGATCAGACCCACTCCTATTACAAGGACTGAAAATGGGTTAGGGGAGATTCTCCAAAGGAAAATTGGGCTGCTGTGATTAGAAGTGGAAAGGAAGTCAGGCAGGCAAAAACAATAGATTTCTACTGCAGGGGAGTAGAAGTTTACATGCCTCTTATATCAGGAAAAAGGAAACTGGATCGCAGATATAGAAACACAAATATATTTGCTGAACATGGTTTTTAAAACCTCAGTGTTGTGGTAAATGAGCGGTAAGTTGGCTATGAGACTGACAATGGGGAGAGCAGCTGTTGCAATGTGATAATTCATTTTAATCAAAGATAAAAGAGAATTCGCCACATCAAGACCATGCATGTCAATAATACATCTATCAATGTACAGAAGATGTCACATCCGATTGAAAGCAATAGAAGTTATATTACACCTCTTAAGAAATAAAAGCAGAGGGCAGGTTATTCCGTATTGAAATCACACCCACAATTATTCATTATTTAGATAATAATGACACATTTAGAACTTGTTCAGAGAGCAATTAACAAGCTGACTGTTCAGCCACATCCTAATCTATTTTATATAATGTGAATAAAACTAGTCAAACAGAAAAATTGATTAAGTGGAAAGCTCCTTTCTTCTCAGTTCTATTATGGTATTTATATGAATAAGTGGCTAAGAGGGTATAAAGCATCTATATAGGAGTGTGTGTGTGTGTGTGTGTGTGTGTGTGTATCCATTATTGGTCTAGTTTTGTGATATATGTACTTCCATAATGAATAAAAATAAATAGAACTAAATATGAGCACAATTATAAATCTCATATATGTAATAGCACACTGAATATTTGCTAAAGACTTTAACATTTATAAGGAATGATTCATTTAAGAGATTCAAGAATAGTTTAATCAGCAGTTTGGATTGGTTGAGTGCCATAAAGAAGCAAAACATATTAAAATAGAGGCTGGCCCGGTGGCGCAGTGGTTAAGCGTGTGCTCTCCGCTTCGGTGGCACGGGGTTTGCAAGTTCAGATCCGGGGTGTGCACTGAAGTGTCGCTTGTCAAGCCATGCTGTGGCAGCGTCCCATATAAAGTAGAGGAAGATGGGCATGGATGTTAGCCCAGGGCCAATCTTCCTCAGCAAAAAGAGGAGCATTGGCATTGGATGTTAGCTCAGGGCCAGTCTTCCTCACACACACACACAAAAAAATTAAAATAACTTTTTTCCACTATCTTTTGCTTTAATTTTTTTAAAGCAAAAATATTGACTGCAAATATAGAAAACAGCGTCTACTAAAAGACTAGGGGAATGGTGAAATTTGGTACATGTTAATTTCCTGCCAAGTTTCAGAATCATGTTCCTGAATTTTAATGGGCACGACAGAACTGGATTTGGTAAGATCAAAATCTTATAGAAATTTGGAAATCAACAGAAATTTGGTAAATGTTGCAGAATATAACAAAATATACATACAAATATAAAAATTATAATAAAAGGTTAAGAAGCATCTGCTTTCAAAGCAAACCATGGTGAAAAACCTGCACCAACACATAATTCTTTTCCTGGATCATTTTCTTCAAGAAGCTTGCTGTGATGTTTTGATTTGTTGTGGCAGATTCTTTCCTAAGTTTTTAAATCAAGCTCACTGCACCTCTATTCAAAGTACGTTCATCTGGTACCTACCACGTCCTGGGCATATTACATACATTTCCCAAAGAAGCGGGAAGAATTCAGACCTGCCTAACTCCAAACCCCATTTATAGTTTCTCAATCTGCTGTGACGCCTCACCTGTCACACATGTTATGGGGTGTCATGGTTGTGCCGCCCTGTTCCTGATGATACTCTGTTCACTCCTCCCTATCATGCATAGGGCCCCCATGGATCACTTTCAGCCACCTGATCTCTGGCCCCCTGCATGGTTCCCAAAACTACAACATGAATCGTGCTTCCTAATACTGAATCACCCTGGCTCCTTTAGTCTCACAGGAATCAGAAAACCTGTGTTAGTATTTCAGTTCTCTCATACTCGCTAAGTGATCTTGGACAAATGGCTTAAGCTGTTAGTGCCTCAATCTTCATTCTTTTAATTCTTTTTTTTTTATTGTGGTAACATTGGTTTATAACATTGTATAAGTTTAAGGTGTATATCATTATACTTCTATTTCTGCATAGATTACATCATGTTCACCACCCAAATACTAATTATAATCCATCACCACACATATGTGCTCAATCCTCATTCTTTATTTCTCTCATTTACCCATGAGATTCTCTGACCCCTTCTCCCAGCTTTGTGGAATTTCTGATGATACCAATGAATTTGAACTCATTTTAAATTATCATGTATTTTCTGTCATTTTGTAATTCTTGTGTATTAGGTATGACTTTGCTCTGCAATTCTTGGGGAACAATATATAACATTTTTTTTTTTTTTTACAGCTTGAATGTGGATTTGAGCCCCCTACTTTTAGTCTAATTTTTTTTTTTGTAGGGGAGTGGTAGACTACTACCTCTCTTTAAGGTTGTGCAAATATTCCAGTTTGTGAAAAATGGAAGAAGACCCTGGTCCTTAGTCCACTGTGTTGGTTTTTGTTTAATAATCCTTCTATCAAGTGATGCTGCTGGGAAGATCTGGTTCTCTACCAGTATTCAGGCGCTGCTGCTCCAGAAGGACTCAGATGCCTTCACACAGGTTTTCTGTACTGACTTCAGGCTTCGTCACAGAGACTCTTTTCTCTGTGATGAAGAATCTCAGGACTTTGAGGCCAGGATTCCACAGAAGTCCAAAAGCTTTCAGTCCTCCCTAGTATCCGCCATCAGGACCAAGGGTTTGTGAATGTGCACCAGATATGAAAACCATAAAGTCCTCCTGTGCCTTCACTAGTCTCTCAGAAGCTATTCTTTCTTTTCTAGGATGGGCAATTTTCTAAAATTACTCCAAGCACAGCCTCTTCCCCTCTCCCCACTGGGATTACTCAACCTAGTAACCACAGGTGCTTTGAGTCCCAAACAAAAGCCTAAAAAGGAGTTGTCTCCTGGATGCCAGACAATCTCTGTTTCTGCCCCTGAAACCCAAAGCTGTTAACAAGCCTGAACACTAAAGGAAATTGGAGTACAATGCTGGAAGCCCCTATTTCTAAGGGTCTGGGTAACTGTAATGAAATTAAAGTTGCATTTCCTGTGAGAGTCTCATAGAGGAGTGGGAATAAGACAGAAATTATTATCTCAATAAATTATCCTGTAACATTGTTCTTCATGTATATTTTAGAAGGGTGTCAACTTAAAAATCTGGAGCAGGGATGGTGAATGCATGACTTTTGCAGCCACTGCTTTCTGTCTCATCTATGGCCGACATAGCTAATTAATCATTTCTACCAATGGTCTACACTTGCTTGTTAATTCTCAACATAATGGGTAAGACAGCCAGTACTAATGAATTTGAATCAGAAATTGAGATTCAAATACGCTTACCATCTGTTCCCTAAAGATTGTATAATGTGGAAAATTCTGGAATGTAACTATGATGCCAATGGGGTGGAGTGGAGTGGAAAGATGAAGGGTGGGGGAGAAGGAGAGAAGATTCAGAGAGGTCATATGGAGCAAGTACTCCATGGGAGCCCACCTTGAAACTAGAATTTGCTCTTTAGCCTTTGTTGTGAGCACCTGTGAATTGTGAATCCATTCAAGAACAACCAGGTTTTAGGAGACAGATACATTCTAAAGAAACTGATTTATTAATCTCACAAATCACTTGGTTAAAAATGAAATTGCTAGATGAGAAGTCTGGAAAATACATGTTCAGTGGTCTACCTATTCTTTTACTGTAACAGAGACTTCATGTGAAATCAAATTAATATCAGAAAGTTAATAAAAATATTTAAAGAAAATAAAAAAGAGATGGATATTCCTAAAGCATAATGTCTTCAGGATAAGATAGTGTTATGGACCCTTCTCTAAAATAGGAACGTATGTGATGAACAGACCAGTGAACTAATGTTGTGGATGGCTAGTATAGTAGGGTTCTCCAGAGAAACAGAACCAATGGGTCATATATATAAAAAATAGATTTATGATGAGAAATTGGCTCACGTGATTACAGAGGCTGACAAGCCCAAGATCTGCAGGGTGATCAGCAAGCTGGAGACCCAGGAGACCTGATGCTGTAGTTCCAGTATGAGGCTGAGGCCGGCAGGCTTTAGACCCAGAAAGAGCCAATGTTTCAGTTCGAGTCTGAAGGTGGGAAAAAGTTGAAGCCCAGCTTGAAGGCAGTCAGGTAGGACGAATTGTCTCTTCCTGGGGGAGGGTCATCATTTTTGTTCTCAGGCCTTCAACTGATTGGATGAGCCTGGCCCACCCACATTGGGGAGGGCAATCTGCTTTACTTAGACCAATTTAAATGTTAATCTCACCCCAGAACACTCACAGAAAGTCCCAGAATAATCTTTGACCAAATATCTGGGCACCCTGTGGCCCAGTCAATTTGACACATAAAGTTAACCATCACACCTAGGAACTCTGTTTCCTGAAAGGGCTGAACTAGAGACAAAGGAATTTTTACCTTTTGGGTCTAGTTTTTAAAAATGTCATACAGACTGCAGGTTATTTTTTTTTTTGTATTTATTTTTTTGTTTCCCTGAAAGGATTTTAATAGACTATTAAAATGCTAGATAAAATGCTATTAAAATGCTAGATTCACTAACATTACAATTACAAATGTTATTTCAGTGTGTTACTTATCCAGATAACTAATACTAATTTAATAAAAGCATATTCAATTCTAGTTCAGAAGATGACATTATCTAACCTAATTCCAAGAGGCAGCCTATTCAAAGCCTACAAACACCATTGCATTAATCATAGGTTTGCAACTTATTTACTTTATCTTATGTATCTCATCAATCTATCTAATTGATGTTATTTAAGGTGTGTCAGAAATCCACACACAGGCACTTGTATACACACATTTAAATCATGCAGTGAATTTTAAAGTAAAATTCCCCTGTAGAATTTTCCATGTGTCTGTATTACTCCTTTATGACCATTTTTTCTTTTCCCCAATTTATTTGAATGTCAGTTGAAAACTAACTTCATATACTTGGTAACCACGACTAAGATTTTTGGCTCTTTTTCCCCTTTATTTTCTAATGTAAAAGAAAGCAGCTGAGAGAAAACAGAACCAAATTTGGTTGGCACTGATACAAATTTCAACTATTTATACTCCACAGCTACCAACTAAACTTACTTTTAAGAAAATATTAACACCCTTAGCCACAATCTAAATTTGATCGTATCAGCAAACCTCATAAACTCTGAAATCACAACTAATTATAACGAGTTAAATCTAGTTTAGTGGGCATGTGAACTTACAAAATAACAAAAATCACAAGATAATTGTTACTTTTTCCAATTCATTTCTGGAAAATACATTATAAACACATTGCATTTTCCCACAGGAACCTAAAATTGCAATTGCATTCCTGCTCAGTTACTCACCATCAAATAAGTCAAGATTGTAACTAGCAACATTATAAAAGCAAAGATAAAATGATAAGCCTACAATAAACTTATTAATCAAATTATTTTATAAGTGCAATAAAATTAGAAAAATGTCTTCTCTATATTTTTTGAGATTCTACTCAAAAAATTCTACTCAACTTTAAAATGTTGGTAAGTCATTTAAAATTTAAAAAACACACACACACACCACAGTAGAGTGGTCAAAGAAAGCATATATACAACCCTATTGGGTGTCATTTTGTAACTTTCCTTGCAGTTCAACCTTCGACTTGAAAAAACAAACTGATGCTTAACAAAGTTAAATAACTTGTCAAACATTACACAGCAAGTCAGAGTAAGAGTTGGGACTAAAATTCAGTCCTTCTAAATTTAGCTAATGTTCCTTCTATGTCAGGGAGCGAACACTTGGAGATGCACTTTGAAAAATGGGTAAGACTGTGGGAAGAGAGGGCATTCTGGGCTGAAGGAACCCCCAGAGCAGGGCTTCACGTATCATGCAATCAGTGAAACCAGGCGATTTCTGAAATGTGGCAGGAAAATGAACTTGAGCTTATGAATGAGGGGAACCAACCATTCATTTATTTGCTTTCCACAGGCGGTGCTGCAGAAGAGGAGCAAGACAGGTTAAGGGCGATGAATTATGACCGCTGCTCACGACTCCTGCTGCGTGGTCTTTGTAATTCATTTATTCAAATGCATTTGTTTAATAGCTGCTATATTCTACATACTGTGGGGAGTATCAATGTAAAGACATGTTTTCTGACATTCAGAAATGGAAAAAACATAAAAAGTAAAGTTAACACACATTTGATATAGATAGAATCAAGATGCTAACTACAACAGCAACAAAACAGTTTACCAGTAATGTTGATCACCTTCTTAGAATGTAGCTGGGCTTTGGGGGCTGATTGGAACGAGGCAGGCAGCTTAAAAACTGTCCGTGAAGTTTTACTGCTGGCTTGTTTCTGATCAATTTCCTTGTCGCAAGTAGAGACATTTTAAATTATGCTGTTAACCTTACTGTATGCTTGATATTATGTTTGTCGATTTAAAATTTAGACAATGCAGCATTTAAACACTTAAAGGCATCATTGAGCACTTCAGTCATGGTGGGTGGAAGAGAGTTCCCATCTTACTCTTCTTCTCTTTGTTCTATCATTAGGCCTCTTCTCTACACTCACTTCAACCATGATGGACAGCTTTGAAAGGGAAATATTCAAGGAGGATTTGTTCAAGGGGAGACAGGCAGCCCCCCTAAGTCATATACAAACCGTTGCACAACACAGGACTTTCTTTAGCATAGCTGAGAGGTCTTCCTGCTGCTTTTCTTTCCCTCCTGAGCCTGGAGAAGATTTGTTAGACTTACCTTCTATGGAAACCATAGACTAGACTAATTAGGTAAAGGTGATGGGAAATGAAGTTCAAGTGTCAATTAGGCAGACTTGAATAAGCAAAGTCTTGAGTGTACTGGACAAAAAAGAAAATTGTGTCTGGTACTGTTTCCCAGTTGACAATTAAAATTATTCAGATTTTCCACTATATCTTCCAAACACTCTCTATTTTTAACAAGAGGAATTTTTCTTTTTCTATTTTTAACAGGCTTTTCTACTATAATAGACCCTACTTCATAATTACTGAGTTTGTGCTACTATCTATTCATGTATTGGTTTTAGATAAACATAGACATACAGTAATTATCTTTTTTTAGGTAAATGACTAATAGTTCCATTTATGTTTTCTGATATATGAGAAATGTTGATTTTCTCTGATGCAAATCCTAGGTTTGCATGTGAATTAACCACATGCCATATCCTTTTGTACATACATAATACTGAAGTGTCCTCATTAGATGATCTTTTCTCTGTCTGGGATTAATATAACATAGTGATTTGAATCCTGGCTCTGCCTCTTGCTAGCTGTGACCTTAGGCCAGTTACTTAACATCCATGTGCCTCAATTTCTCCAATTAAAAATGGGGATGATATGTGCAACTGTGACATCCAACTATCTACTGGGGCTTTGGGGGAAAAAAGGAGGAGGACTGGCAATAGATGTTAGCTCAGAGCTGGTCTTCCTCAGCAAAAAGAGGAGGATTAGCATGGACGTTAGCTCAGGGCTGATCTTCCTCACAAAAAAAAAAAAAATGGGGATGATAGTAATAACAATTTCTTATAAATTTTTATAGGAATTAAGTGAGTTAACATTATAAAACATCTAAACAGCACCAGACACATAAGTGCCATATGCATATTTGTTAAATAAATAAAATACTTTTCCCTATTTTACATGTATATGCAAATACCTTTCTAACTCCAAATTTCTTTTCAACTAATAGACTATTTACCTTCTTTTCGTTCTCTTCTTCTTCCCACTATTCTCATATTAGGCTTTAGAGGAGAATAAAATAAGAAATTACCTGGAAAGATTGGCCTGTGTGTGCCACCTTTTCAAACCTGAAAATACAGATTGTATCAGCATACTTTGGAAGTATGTAACAGAAAATTCAGTTCAATCCCACTAGTTTAAATTGGCTCACAAAGTAACATAGAAAGGCAGGATGGGTTTCAGGGCTGGCTTAACACCATGAGTACAACTCCTTTTCTTTGCAGTTTCCTTGGCTTTGTTCCTACTAGAATGATGGGATTTCCTTAGGCTGATTTGCCTCATGGTGGTATTGCCTCTAAAAATGCCTTTTAGAGGTTCTAGGCTCCATATAATGGAGAAGATGAAAGTACTCTATTTTGCTTCTAAAAGCTAAGAAGCTTCTTATCAGAAACATCCAGAAAACCCTCCTTCATGACTCATTGGTCCTTATTAGGTTACAAGCTAATTCCTGAACCAATTTTTGAGGCTAGGGGACTACCATGAACTAATGGGATTAGCTGAACCAATCTCTAGCATGGGGAATGGGATTACTTTTAGATAAGTAAAGCCCAACTCTGGTGCTGGGGTCCATCAAATTCCTTTTAAAAACATTGGTAATTGGGGCCGGCCCTGTGGCGTGGTGGTTAGGTGTGCACACTCTGCTGCTGGCAGCCTGGGTTCAGATCCCTGGCGAGCACAGACACACCGCTTGTCAGGCCATGCTGTGGCGGCATCCCATATAAAGAGGAGGAAGATGGGCACAGATGTTAGCTCAGGGCTGGTCTTCCTCAGCAAAAGAGAAGGATTGGCATGGATATTAGCTTAGGGCTGTCCTTCCTCAGACACACACAAACACAGTAAATAAATAAATAAATAAATAAAATAAATTTAAAAACATTGGTGATGGTGCGAGGAGTAGATGCCTAGGCAAGAGTGGGATTGTGTTAGAAAAGAGGAAGGAGGAATAGATACCGTGTAGACAACCATGGTGTCTACTACATAGGTTATGTTCTCTAGAGGAGGAGGTTAGAAATGCATCAGTGTCAGTAACAGATGTTGAAACGAGGAAACAGTTGTGGCTAGTGCACCTTCAAATTCCATCAAGTGGTCTTTTAACTTATACACATCTTTTTTGGGATTTGGTTATTAAGAACCAGGCATAATGAAGACAACATAATTAACCTTGTCTGTCCATGGTGCTGACTTTGGCACCAGAGCTACACAAATCTAACTGTAGTTTCTGGGTTTATTTTTTCAAAAAATTTAATCACAGTTTTGAGTGTTTTTATTTTAAAATAATTTTAAACTTGTAGAAAATTTGCAAGAATAGTACAATGAACTTTTTTTCTCTGAACTATTTGAAAGCAAGTTACTGACATAATGCCCGTTACGCTCCAATACTTAATGTGTAATTGCAAAAGCAAGGACATGCTCCCACCTAAATACCATATAATCATCAAAATCAGGAAATTAACATTGCTACATTACTTCTAGATAGTTGCCTACCCCCTCATGTTTTGGAAGTTGTCCCAATAACATGCTTTATAGCAAAAAGATCCAGTCAAGGACCACATGTTGCATTTAATTGTCATTTCTTTTTAATCTCATTCAATCTTGAATCTCAGTCATCCTTGACTTTCATGACCTTTACAGGCCAATTATTTGGTAGAATACTCCTCAATTTGGGTAGGTCTGATGTTTCCTTAGATTCAGATTATGTTACGTGGCAGGAATATCACAGAAACACAGAAGCGATGGTGTGTTCTTTTTATTGCATCCTATTAGGTGGTCTATGATTTTAATTTGCTCCATCATTGGTGATATTTAGTTTGAATCCATGATTGAGGTGGTCTCTATAAGGTTTGTCCATTCAAAAGTTACTCGATTCTCTTTATAATTAATAAGTATTTGGGGAGAGTTTCTATGCAGAGGGTAGATTAGACTTCAGGGCTAGCTTAATGCCATAATTATCTTTTTCTTTTTGCAATTTCTTTGGTTCTTTTAATATGTAAATATCTTATTCTTTGTCAAACTTTCACCCATTAATTTTAGTATCCGTTGATGTATTTTGGCTGAATTAATGGTATTATTATGATAATGGTTGCTAAATATTTGATTTTTCTGATTTAAGCATTCCTTCTATATTTACTAGTTTCCATTATAGTATAACATTCTCTTCTCCCTATTTATTTATTTATTTTTATTTATATGGATTCACAAACTCCTATTTTATAAAATGGGCTGTAATTTGTTGTTATTATTTATTTTGATGCTCTCATTGTTCTTGATTTGGTCAGTGGAAGTTCCTTTATATTGGCTTCTGTGTCAGTTTGACGTGTCCTTTTCATTCACTGAGTACTTTATTACTTTCTGGCTCAAAAAGATGTTCCAGACTCATCTTGTACTTTCCCAACTCCAGCCCCAGAATCAGACATTTCTCTAATGGGTGCTGCTTCTTTTAATGGAGAATGGTTTTAGAAAACAAGATTTGATTGCTAGATGTGCTCATTGTTATTGGGTATTGGGGTATCACTGTTCCTGGGATCTTTCAGTAGTCAGAGTAGAGAAAATATTTAAGTACAAACCAATATTTTGTTTCTCAATTCAGCATACCCCAAATCTAATTTTAGCTTTGTTAGAAGGAAAGTTCTCTTAATCATGTAGAGGATATTGGAATAACACACAAAATGCTTCCATGAAATGTCCAACTATTATTTTCATTTTTTTTTTTTTTGGTGAGGAAGATTAGTGCTGAGCTAACATCTGTTGCCAATCCTCTTCTTTTTGCTGAGGAAGATTGGCCCTGGGCTAACATCTGTGCCCATCTTCCTCTACTTTATATGGGATGCCACCACAACATAGCTTGATAAGCTGTGCGTAGGTCCGCCCCTGTGATTCGAACCTGTGAACCCTGGGCTGCTGAAGTGGAGCGTACAAACTTAACCACTACACCACTGGGCCAGCCCCAACTACTATTATTTTCTAATGGCTGCTATAACAAATTACCAGAAACTTGGTGGTTTAAATAACGCAAATGTATTCTCTTACAGTTATGGAGTCCAGAAGTACAAATCACTGGGCTAAGTCAAGATGTCAGCAGGGCTGATTCCTTCTGGAGGCTGTGGGGGGAGAATCTGTTTCCCTTTTCTAGAGGCCACCTGTATTCTTTGGCTCGTGGCCTGTTCCTCCATCTTCAAAGCTCATGCCTCTAATCTCTGCTTCCCTCTTCCAGTCTCTGCATCTGGCTTTCTCTCTTTCTGCTCTGACTCCTCCTGCTTCACTCTTATTAGGACCCTTGTGAATGCATTGGGCCTACCCAGATAATCGCCTCATCTCAAAATTCTTAATTTAATCACACCCACAAAGTTCCTTTTACCACGTAGGGTGGCATATTCACAAGTTCCAGGAATTAGGACATGAATGTCTTTGGAACCACTACCACACCAACACTCAGCTAATCTGTTTCAACTTTCTAACTACTTGTGTATAATAAATTTCACTTTTGAATTGCATTAATCAGGACACTTTCATTTGCAAGTGTTATTAAAAAAAACTCAATTTGGCTTAGACAAAAAAAGGGGCTTTATTGGTTCCCCTAAATGAAAGTCGAGGGGCTATGTTCTATAGACCCTGTTGTATCCAAGGGGTCAAAGATGTTGACAGGAATTTTTCTCTCCGTCTTGCAGCTCTGCTTTCTTTCGTGTTTATTCTCAGCCCGGCTCTCATCTTCTATGGGCAGGATGGCCTCTAGTAGCTCCTGGATTTATTCTTCCATTTTGGAACTCCAGGACATAGACAGATTTTTCCCCCTATAGTGTCAATAAAATCTAGTTAGTGAGTTTCATTGATCCAATTTTAATGAGACTCTGTAAATCAAAATGTTACCTGTTCTTACTGAAACTGCAACCATTTTGTATATTTTTAGTTTATTTACCACTTGATATACTATTAGCTTATTTGTTTATTTAAGGTTTTTCTCAACTTCTCCTCTTTTGCTCTATCCCCCTCCTTCTTTTTTCCTTCTCTTCTTTTTTAATATTCTCCTAATTTCAAAAAGAATCAGGTAGTATACCTATATAATTTTTTGTTGTTTTTTAAGTTTCTCTTTTAACATTTTTTACTTGTTTTTGGAGATAAAAATAATTTAGCAATAAAATATGATTGTAAGGTTTATTGCAGTTGATAATTTAATTATTTAATAATGACTTATTAATTAACTAATTTAATTGTTAATTATTAAATTTAATAAATTAGTTTTTGTTAAAATTATTTTTATAATAATGCATTTAAGTAAATTGTTTAAAAAGTCCATTTCTTATCTTGTGTTAGTGAACCCTGAGGTAAGAAAAAAATGCATAGTTGCTAAAGATATTTAGAAATATAAAAATATATGAAAAATATGTTTATATTAAAGAGGTTAAAAGCATCATATGCTGTTAGCAGTTTCTGTGGTGTTGATTTCTTTGGTTTTTATGTTGCTGTTTTCTTTTGTTTCTATAATTGAAATATTTATGAAGTGTAAATAGATTTGGGCCACCTGCTGATTTGAATAAATTAGATATGGTATCTTTACTTCTAGCTCTTTTTTAGGATTTTCTAGTATCAAATATCCTATTTTTTTAAAAAATAATTTTATTTATTTATTTTTCCCCCAAAGCCCCAGTAGATAGTTGTATGTCACAGCTGCACATCCTTCTAGTTGCTGTGTGTGGGACGCGGCCTCAGCATGGCCGGAGAAGCGGTGCGTCGGTGTGCACCCGGGATCCGAACCCGGGCGGCCAGCAGCAGAGTGTGTGCACTTAACCGCTAAGCCACGGGGCTGGCCCCTCAAATATCCTATTTATTTTCAGGAATAAGCACATGTCAAATTCAAACAAACCCAAGCTTATGTGAGTAATAAAACACACATTTTTAAAACTCAACTTTTCATAAAGTAAGCTTTCTTAACCTCTTCTAATATTCTTTTTTTTTTAAATTTCAATATCTGTATTGAACTTTTAATTGGAACCAGATCTTTTAAGTGTTTTAATGCTTCTTTAATCAGAATCTTTACTCCTTTGAGGGGGAGGGAAAGAGAAATGGACACATAGATGGAGCTTAATCAATACCTTTAGACTGATTGATATTCATATTATAAAGCTGAAGTCTGTTACTTAACAATGCCTCTTTAATTGAAGATCCATAATAAGAACTTGCCTTTTTCCTATTGTGGATATCCAATTGTTATTTGACAGACTATCACTGTCATACTTGATGCATTGTAGTCTACAGATGCTATTATATTTTGCCTAATAAAAATAACACTTTTCTTTTGGTTTAGTGTAGAATCATTATATTGAAGTAGTGGGACACAGAGGGAGTGTGCAATCATGAAGCAACTTAATTTTCATCTCCCATTATTCTATACAACTTTTTCTATGGGGCCAATTCTCCTCTTGCTCCATGGATAAACTTAAAGCTAGTTTCATAACTTTTCAGGTTACTTTTTGGTCCTGCAGACAATCTCAGGTCATTCAAATATTTATTTGCATGAAATAGAATTTTTAAGTTCATTGAAGTTAAAGATTCTCCCCTTCTTTAGATTGGCCACCAGCTGTGGAAAGAGGGGCCTAGTTAGCTTCTTTATTTCTCCACAGAGTGCTTCTCCTCCTTCCCCACTCTTGAGGTTGCCTCTCACTCTTTTTCTAGAGTTGAAAGAGGTGTGGGGAAGGCAGATATATTTATGGACACTACTTGTCTGGCACTGATTTGTGTTGGTTTCCTCTGGCCATGGCAGATGTGTAAAGTCAACTTTTACTGGCAAAAGTGTTCTGTGTGCCCTTTGGAGAGCACTGCACCTCCCCTCCTCCATCGTTGGAGATACTGCACCTACCTTTCCCTGAAGCTGATGAATACATTTTCTGGCTGACTGTGTATAGCTCCTCCTTTAGTTCTTAGGAATTTAGAAGGTTTACTCCCTGCTGGATTATCTCATGTGGGAAAACAATCTTCTTGAGCAGGACAACACCCAGGCCAATTGTCTCTTGTGTCAGGAACACATCGACTACAATGGAACAATCTCTCTTGATTCAGTCTTCAGAGAGATAGGCCAGCCATGGTCAGCCACCAGGCCAGGCAGATTTATCAGGCGTGAGTCTGATGTCAGGCAGGTGTGATCCCCAAATTCCAGAGCAAATATCTCAAGGTTTCTGACTACGCCATCAATGCCCCTCTCCACAGGCTTCAGGGTGGTGTTAGTGAATGCATAGTGGTCCACAGCAACCTCCTTCCTTCTCCTAATCTCTTCTAATCTTTGCCTTCCGTTTTCTCTTCAATCTCATTTTTTTTTTTTGGCTGGAGGTGACAGATTGGCTAAGGGGTCTGTGTGACCCCACATGATCCTGGGATGGGGGAGCAAAACAGTTTCTCGGATACCTTATTTGCATATCCAAATCCTGCTTAGGATTTGGTCCTGCTTTAACCTCCCTTTGGAATGTAGGACTGGTGCCATCTATTCTCCAAATCTGAGTTATCGAGTACTATTTAAATCCTGTCACATTCAAAGAATCACTTACTAGTTAAGAACATGATCCATTGCATTTTCCTATTCAGGGGCCAGTTATTTGATAGCTGAAATATGATGTGGGAAAATCTAAGTTATGATCGGGTTTTTTTCTGCCTATTTGACTACTGAGTATTAAATTTTGTTTGTTTGTTTGTTTTGTTTTGTTTTGGTGAGGAAGATTAGCCCTGAGCTAACATCTGTTGCCAATCCTCCTATTTTTGCTGAGGAAGATTGGCCCTGGGCTAACATCTGTGCCCATCTTCTTCCCTTTTCTATGTGGGACGCCTGCCACAGCCTGGCTTGATAAGTGGTGAGTAGGTCCGCACTCGGGATCTGAACCCATGAACCCCGGGGCTGCTGACGTGGAATGCGGGAACTTAACTCACCACCAGGCTGGCCCCCTGACTATTAAATTTTTGTTTCTCCAGTTCCTTCATTCATAATATTCCTACTTATCTCATGGTGAGATTACAACAATTATAGTAGTGTAAAGCGCCTGGAACTAATGTGGGGGAATCTAGTAGTTATCTGACATACATCCCATCATTTTTCTGCCAGGCAGCTATTATACAAGTGCTAACAAGTGATAGTAATCTGTATCTTGTCAATGGAGACATTGAGGCTAAAATGAATACTATTTTGGAATAACAGTGTATCAAACTTGGGATTTGGTTCCTAGAGCACTTACTTTCCAAAGTAGCTACAAAAGATCTGTAGGAGAAGAGAAAGAATAGCTTCATCCTCAAGTAAATATTTTTTGCATCAAGTAGTCTGCTCGAATGTTAAGGCATTTGCAAAATAAGTGGTTGATCAAGTTCATTCTGCTGAACAATTAGCCATTATTGGTACTGTAGTTTCATTCATCAACAGTTTGTAAATAACAACAAAAACAGCTTGTTTAAAAAATCTTAAAATGCACAATTGTTAGCAATAGTTTATTAATGGATACGAGGAAGCTGCAAAGAAAAATTGTCATTTTAACCATTACTTGAGTGAAAGGGGCAAATAGAATTATCAATGTACACTTGACTCCAAGATCAAGATAATCGCTTTTAAAAAAAAATACCTAGGTTAGTATGTTGTGAAATTTGTACATTATTTCTAGAATTTGTCATTTTGTATCAAACATTTACATCTGTATACCTTTTAAGTGAGCCATTGTACCTGTAGAAATTTTTCCTTAAAAAAATAGTCAGATAAGTATGATGTGTGTGTGAGTTATTGCCTTATTTTTTTAGTATAAAAAACCAGAAGGACCTGAATGTCCGTGGCTAGAGATTAAATAATAACCAGATTTATGATACGATAAATATATATAATACAATATTATACAACCACTAAAAATTGATGTATATCTTTATTTATTCACACTTAAATTACTTCTCAATATATTGTTAATTGGGGAAATGTCTACAATTGATGTGCATAATATTATTCCATTATTGTAAAAAATAGTATGAATATTTTTATACATACCTAGAAAAGTCTGGAAGCATATACACTTAAATTTTTGTAGTGGTTGCTTCTGAGTGGTGGAATTCATCTACATATATATTTCTTTAATTGGGACTGAGCATTATGCTAGGAACTGGGGATACAATGTAGAAAAAGAGGAAATTGTTGCTCTCACAGTTTATATTCTAGATACTAAACCGAATAAAAGTAAACTAATTAAAATTATTACAGACTGAGGCAGAGAGTATTTTATATAGGCAATAGCTGTATCTCATAAATTTCGATATGTTGTATTTTAATTATTTCAAAATATTTTATTATTTCCCTTTTGATGTATTCAGAACTGTGGGATATTGAGAACTGTGCTATTTAGTTTCCAAGTATTTGGGGATTTCCAGATATCTTTCTGTTATTGAATTCAAATTGAATTCCACTGTGGTCATAGAATATGCTTTCTATAACTTGATTCACAGCTTTTTAAAATGATAAGTAGTAGACGGGAATTAATCCTATTGATTCAGCTTATTTTCTTCTTAAAACCTTCCCTAACTCTTCTGGCCTTCTTGCCAGCTTGCTTTCTTCTCTTAAATCATCAACAAATGTTTATTCTTTTCCCATTGTTCATTCACCCAAGTAAATGGCTATATGTCCCTTTGGGGAAAGGCCTGGGAAAATCATCACCAGTATATAATGCAGGGTCTTCTTCCTAGGGGCCTGGCCATCTTTTCAGCCAATGGGTTCCAATTCTGGTCCTGAAAATCAGCTCAGGTCTGGAAACTGAGCAAGATTGTAAATTTTTATTGGAGCAGTCACCTTCAATGTGATGTCCTGTTCCTCCATTCTTGCTCCCCTCTCCCCTAACATTAGAGATGTTAACAGCACCTTGGTTGGCTGGGTGTCAATTTTGCTTTTTGGTTCACCATTCTCTATTTTTTATTCCCCCCCCCCCAAAGCCCCAGTAGATAGTTTGTATGTCATAGCTGCACATCCTTCTAGTTGCTGTACGTGGGACGCGGCCTCAGCATGGCCCGAGAAGCGGTGCGTCGTGCGTGCCCGGGATCTGAACTGGGGCCGCCAGCAGCAGAGTGCGTGCACTTAACCGCTAGGCCACGGGGCGACCCTCACCGTTCTCTATTAACCGTCTCAACTCCTTGCAGGTCCAGTAGCTTTGGCTACCCCTCTGACCTTGCTGGTCCTCATAGTAATTGTAGCCTTGTGGGTCCAGCAGTTGAGCATCACACCACCTGACCTCAATTACTTCAGGATCCCAACATCTCCTGAGATACAACTAGCCCAGTTCCGTGAAGGCCTTTCCTGCCACCATACCTGGTCTGCGAAGAGAGTTGCCACTGAATTTCTTAGTGGTGCGGGCGCCCCTCTCACCAGCACATTCCTGATGGCCTTGGTGAACAGTGTGGACTCTGGGCCCTCCCATGGAACATAATCCTCTGGTAGTTTTTCTGCCCTCACATATTATTCCACTTCTCCCAGTCTCTCTCTTCCTTTCTCTATTTTCTGCTAGGACAAATCAGGCATTTCCACTTTGTTGACAGTGGCTGTCATTTTTTCCAGCCCTCTAAGAGTCATCCCAGCAGTGCATTGGCCATTCCCTGGAGCCATTGCTAAGGTGCTAAATCCTGTGTCCCAAGAAAATGCCCCCATATCACTGAATTATTGCTTTTCCAGTCTTATATTCTTCCTTCACTTGATCAAATACCTCCAAAACCCCGTCCTAGGAGTTCTCCCTGAGCTCCTGCTGGCAAATGCTGACTAATTCTTGCAATTCTTTAGGTAAATCATCTCTTTCCTCTCTTATCTGATCCATTATGTATCCCATCTGGTTCTGCTGGGTTTTACCTCTGGTAGTTATCAGCCTGGTAGATCAAATAGGAAGTTCCTGAGAGGAGCACATAATGCTTTGTGAGGGAGAGCCCTCTGCAGCATGTTCTAGCAAGGCCGAAGTGATAGCTCTTATTAGGGAAGTGTGGACCATTTGTGTAAATCTGTAGGTCTCAGGGGTTGCAGAGTCAACATCCTCAGGGTCATCCATTCGGGATGTTTAAGGGCCCTAGGTTTTCCTACCAGGAAGCTGACTTTTACATAACACACCTGCCTTGGCTGAGCATTCATACATCTCTGCACATCCTTCTAGTTGCTGTATGTGGGACGAGGCCTCAGCATGGCCCGCGTCTTTAGCTTACTGCTCAGCTGTGTCTGTCTGCCCTTCTTCTATTTGAGATAAGGACATCCTGTGGGTTATTAGAGAGGACATAGTGCTTTCCCATTTAACCCTTAACGGCTTGTTAACATCTCTTAGTCTTTCATTATCCTTCTGCAGTGTGTCAAAACAACTTGGCAATGACTAGGATCATTTTTCAAATGCCTATCATTGCACATGGCATGGCATTCTCCTCCATTGGGACATTTCCCCAGGTTTCTACAGTTGAAATTTTAACATTTGTGCTGCCACCTTGTGTCAAGGACAATCTGTGCCCACCCTACTAACCAGATGACATCCTATTCAACTGCCAGGTAGCAGGGTAACCAACCCAAATTTTGATCTTACTGCCTTTATCTTGGTTTACTCTTGGTACAGCTGAGGTTAGTTTGAGTCATTTAAGAAACAGACACCAAGATAAGGTTAAATGTAGAAGAAATTCATTAATTAGGGAAATGCCTGGCCTCCAGCATGGCCTCAATAAAAATGTGATGGTTTCAGATTGCTGCTGGGGCCCTGAGTGAACTGACCGAGTTATACTGCCTGCAGGCAGAGATCTGAGAGGCCCATTCTCATGGCCATCACATATGCCAAATGCTAGAAGAAATAAGTTCTGGACATATTTTTATTTGAAAGCTATACAAGTGATACTAATATATATGTCTAACTTAGATACAATGGTGAATAATGAAATGAAGAAGGTTCAAAGGTAGAAAAAAATTAATCTTGGGTGACATCAATATTTTAGGGATGGTAAATTAGGAGTCACATGGAAAAAAAGAAGTGGCCAGAAAAGTCAGATCAAAACCAGAATAAAGTGGCCTCCAGCTATGTCTCTTCATCTCCATCACCACCAGCCTATTCTCAACCATCATCGTCTTTACTTGAACTATTACAGTAGCCTCCTATGTCGCCTGTCCACACTATCCAACCTACCAATGTTTTCTCCTGACTATAGCCAGGGTGGTCTTTAATAAACTATTTATATCACATCCTTCCTCAGTTTTCATCCTTTCTTCTTAGGATAAAATCTAAAGTCTTAAAAATGGTCTGCATTACCTAGTTTCTACCTATCTTTCCAGCTCACCTTCTGCTATGCTTACCCCTACTATCTATATTACAATCACAATGGCTATCCTTTAATTCTTTGATTCACTTCCCTTGTGCCCTGGAGTCTTTATATATATATATATATATATTTTTTTTTTCTTGCAAGCTTTCTGTTCCTTTTCCATTCCATCCTTCTCCAACACAAAAGCCAAGGAAGGAAAGAGTATCAATAAGATGATAGCAATCAATTTTTTGTCAAAACCAGCTCAAAAGTCCAGTAATTCAAAGCTGAGAAATTCCCATTGGGATTATTGATAAAAATGTCACTGGTTAAGTGGGCGATAATTATTTCAATGGCATAGAAGAAGTAGCAGGCACAGTGGAGTAGATTGAAGGATAAATAAGAGGTCAGAAAGTGGAGACAATTATTATAGACTGTCTTTGAGAAGTTTAACTGAGAAGAGATAGAATGGTGTCTATCTAAGTAGGACATAGAGTCAAGAAAAGTTTGGTTTATTCGTTTGGTATTTGAGAGACTTGGGATAGTCACATATATATATATCAGAGGAAAAAATCCAGTAGAAATGGAGATATGAAGACAAATAAGAATAGGGTATCATTGATTAAGTACAATTCCTGGGAAGTAGGATTGGATAGGATCTAAAATAAAGATGAAGGATTTGCCTTGGGAGAAAGGCACCTACCCTTTCTGTTACCCAATTTGTGAAGAATCAGCCCAGACTTGGATTTTTTTCATGTCTTCTCCCTCTTCTCCCTCTTAACAAGAGTCCTGGCATCTGTCTAAGAGCAAAAGGTTTGGGTCAACATACAAGTGGCACAACTTTGGGAAAGTCACTTAATACTCTGAGGCATGATTTTCTCATTTCTCGTTACTCTACACATGTTTTAGGGTAATTTTGATGACCACATGAGTGGTCTTTTGATGTAAAAACTCTTTTGAGAGCTATATAAATAAAGGGCAATGTTATGACCATTGTCACTTCAGGTGGGGGGAAAACTCTTATTTGCATTTCCTAGATAATTGATTACATTGTATTACTTTTGCCAACTCTCTTGATGAAGGTCTTTCTTCATTCTTAATGGGAGAAACATAGTTAAGAGAGAATAGTTTATAGGTCTCTAGAAAAAAACAGCAAGTTTATAATCTGTGTACGGTACGGAGAAGTTGGGCAAAATTGGTCTTTATATATCCAATTTTCTCACTAATAACCATTGGTAGTGGGAAAAGACAAGTTTACAAATTTTTTAAATAGACTATATTTTTTGGAGCAAGCATTCACAGTAAAAGTGATGAGAAGGTGTAGAGATTTTCCGTGTATTCCTTGTCCTGACATATGCATAGCCTCTTCCATTATCAACGTCCTCTACCAGAGTGGTGCATTTGTTACAACTGATGAACCTATATGAACAAATCATCATCACGCAAAGTCCATAGTTTACATTAGGGTTCGCTCTTGGTGTTGTACATGCTATGGGTTTTGACAAATGTATAATGACATGCATCCACCATTGTAGTATCACACTGAATAGTTTCACTCCTGTAAAAATCCTCTGTGCTCAGGTTTATGCATTTTATATATAACTTGCTGGCATAGTGTGTCCTTCCTAGCTTCATAAGATCTCTGCCAAAGATGTTCTTGAAAACATTCAAGATTTGCACTGAACATAGCTTCTTTTAGGAGGGCTGCACACCAGTTTTTGCAGGGCCAGCCCCAGCATACAACAAACCCTGAGTCTTGCAGATGGGAGAGGAAACCCCTTCACCGGCTCATCTCATTGGAATTGTCTCCTCATTTTAAATTTTTGTTTCTGAGTTCCATACTTGCCTAGCACTCCCTCTATTGACAGAATTCATGAATTTCACATTTTCCCTGGGTTCGATTTTTTTCAATGGCCTTGTCCTGTGATTTGTTCTACTTGTCCTAGGGATGTAATGTTTACCCAGCATCTTCATACCAAAAGAGAACTTATAATATGAATTAAGGCAGTGGTTTTCAAAGTTTTAAAAACAATATAACTCTTTATTCAAACAAAATGTCAACACATAAAACTGACAAAATCATGAGATAGCTCTGTAAAAGAAGACGTACGGGAGAAGTAGAGACTTACCCATGCACCTCATATTCTAGGAAGTTTCTAAGATACGGTTCCAGAAGCTGCAGGATTCCATGGACGATGAAAATTTCTGTACTAGCGTATACTAATATGATTATTGTATCACATGAATTAATGTATCGTGCTCCTAATTGAGAAATTAACATTTGTCTTATAAAGGGTCTCTTGGAAAGAATACAATGAAACTAATTAGAGAACATTTTAGACAGTGGTAAAAATATTTTAAGGCTAGTGGGCTATACCATTTAGCTTTTTTCAGTGTTTGTAAGATTGCTCTATCCCTTCAAAGAATTTGAGGACCTCCTTTTCTTGTTTAATTTTAAAATCAGATGGAGAAAGGAGATGATACTATTTCTTACTTCGATATCATAAGCCCTTCGTCTCCCAATAGTTTTTCTCTGATTGTGATTCTCTGGTTTGGAGTAGTAGACAGAGAATTAGATTTAGAGCTGGGAGACATGAGTATAAGTCTTGGTTCTTCTATATGGTCCACAACTTCTGTCTAAGCTTCAGGGTTTTTTCTAAGTTGGGGAAGATTATGACTACATCCCCTGCTCCCCCCAAATGGGAAAGTCATATCTACAAATGCATGACTTTAGTGAGAGTGACATAGAACAATGTACAAATAGGACAAGGAGTCTGATTTTCACTGTTAATCATAGAACAATGTTCATGCAAACATACACATACTCACACACATGCACAAATGCACACACACATATGCATACGCCATCTTTCCAACACATTTTTACCACTGCCTATTCAGAATGACCAGAGAGGGGTAACTTCAGATTTGATGCATCTCAAGAAGCACAATTTTTAAGACTCTTTTATATGCGGCAAGAAAACTAGATTAGACATATCTACTTGGCTCATATCATGTTGACCAATTGATATCCAGGGAAGTTAACACCTGGATAGGTTGGTGTTAGGATGGGATTCCTTTAATTAATATACACCCACCAGTCCATTCAGTAAGAACCACTTAGTGCAGTTGGTAGACAGAAAGGCCAGCAAGTGAGGCAGTTTCTCATATTTGACTCCTGTTTGTTTTGAAGTGAAAACTTGAATGGCCAGCTGATATTCTACAGGGCCACTTTCATCCTGTAGCTTGTTGTGTATCCATTTTAATCAGTAGAGTCTTCAGGAAATGTGTGGAAATCATCTCAGTGGCACCTCCACTTTGCCTCATTCTCCTTCCTCACTGAAACTTCAGCCTATGTTTTTACTGGCAGTGGAATACACTTGTTAATCTCTGCAAATGAAACAATTATATGTTTCAGGTTTGTTCTTCAACATCTTTACACGTTTCTTTTTTACATCTTTTTAAACAATAGCTATTACTAAAGTTACAATTGTATTTTGATACATAATGCTTTGCACATCTCTCATGATTATTGAGAAGATGGGGTTAAATATGGTCTGAGGAAGTGCTGTTGACCTAAGTAATCAGAGGGTGTGGAATTGGCAGCACGAGTGGGCAAAATATAGAATGATGGGTCAGAACTGAAAAGAAAATGACAGGGGGTTCATAGATGAGAAATGAGGTCTAGAAAAATTGAGATTCAGGAAGGCAAAGCACATCATGGAAATATAATAACATGTTGAAAAGAATGTGAATCTTTACAGACAGATAGGCCTTGTTTTGACTTTCTCTTCTGCCACTTATTATCTGTGTAACCTTGGGCAATTAACATCCCTTGGTCTTAGGCTCTTTGACCAATATGGTGAAATGGGGATATCTATCTCAGAGTACTATTGTAAAAAATAAATGAGACAATACTTTATAAAAATGTGCTTGTAAGTGAGTAGACACTCAATAAACACTAGTGTGGGAGCCAGCCTCTGAGATGACACCCAATGACCCCACCTCCTGGTGTTCACACCCTGGTGCAGTTCCTTCCTACACTGTGCCTGTGTTGGTCTGTGTGACAATCAAATACAGCAGAAGCATCACTTCTGAGATTAAGTGATAAAACGATTGCGGTTTCCATTTGAGGTTCTCTATCTCTCTTGGTATTACTTGCCATGGGGGAAGCCATGTTGTGTGCAGTCCCAGAGAGGCCCAGGTGGCGAGGAACTGGAGCTTCCTTCCGATAGCTCTCTGCTTGAGCTTGGAAGCAGATCCTCCTGACCCAGTCAAGCCTCGGATAACTGCAGCCCCACCTGACACTCCGACTGCAGCCTGATGGAGAGACGATGAGCCAGAACCATTGAGCTAAGCTGCTGCCCACCCAAACTGTGAGATAATAAATACTTCTCTTTTAAGTCACTAAGTTTGGGTTAATTTGTTAAGCAGCAATCAATAACTAATACATCTAGCTATTATTTTGTTAGGATTTTTTTTTTTTGGTGAGGAAGACTAGCTCTGAGCTAACATCTGTTGCCAATCCTCCTCTTTTTTTTTTTTTTTTTTTTTTGCTGAGGAAGATTGACCTTGGGCCAACATCTGTGCCCATCTTCCTCTACTTTATATGTGGGACGCCTGCCACAGCATGGCTTGATAAGCGGTGCACAGGTCCACACCTGCGATCTGAATCTGTGAACCCCAGGCTGCTGAAGCAGCGTGCATGAACTTAACTACTACACCCCTGGGCTCGCCCCATCTAGCTATTTTTTTTTTTTATTTTTTTATTTTTTTTTATAATTTTATTTATTTATTTTCCCCCAAAGCCCCAGTAGATAGTTGTATGTCATAGCTGCACCTCCTTCCAGTTGCTGTATGTGGGATGCGGCCTCAGCATGGCTGGAGAAGCGGTGCATCGGTGCACGCCCTGGATCCGAACCCAGGCCGCCAGCAGTGGAGTGCACACACACAACCGCTAAGCCACGGGGCCGGCCCTAGCTATTATTTTGAAGATCTGGGAAGTGAGGTTTAAAATCTAAACTAAGTTGGGGCTAGTGGTGGGAGTGAGAATTTTAAGTGGATTTGGGAGTGAGAAGGAAATTTAAGCCCTGGTATCCTAAGCCAGTTTGTAGTTTGTCATCTAGTGGAGGACTCTAAGGCAGGGCTTTCCAACAGGTATGCTGTGAATTGGGTATAGATATTTGGAGATATTGATTCTTCTCAGTCCTTGGGTTGTTTGGTGGGGTCTGGGGAGGCTGGGTTCTTGGGGCCGGTCACCTCTGGTCTTGAGAAGGTTTCTTTCTTTATGCCTGGGTGCCATGCAGTATTATTGTTTTCTATATGTGCCATCCTGTGAAAACAGTCAGACAGCACTGTCATTTACAAAGCTAGCCTCTTTGCTTTGAGTACAGAGATACGAGACAGACAATTTTATATAAAATGTGAATTGTGAAGGTTGGTCTAAGTCAGAAATTTTAAATCTGGGGTCCTATGGTCCCCTAAGATCTATAAATGGGATTGAGAGATTCCATAAGCAACACAAAATTTCATGCGTAATCGTGTGTGTCTGTTGCTGTGCCATCATGTGTGTTCATGCATTTTTCAGAGGACAAGTTTTATTCCTTTTAGCAAATTTTCAAATAAGTCTGTAAACCAAAAGAGATTAAGGAGCACCAGATTACATGTTCTCCAAGGCCCTGTCCAGCTCTTACATTTCTAGAATTCTAGATCTAATAGAATTGGGCTGTAGGAGATCTCTATCTGATTCAAGGTTATGCAGGGAACCTATAATTCTAGGATGGACCCTTTGGGACCAATTTTTGGGCTTGTTATGTTTTCTCATAATGTGAGATTAAGAGCATGAGCTGTGGATCCATACCGCATGGATTTGTACCTTCACTGAGTGACCTTGGGGAAGTGGCTCAATCTCTCTGTGCCTCAGTTTCCTTAATTATACTAGCAGTTTTATCCTATGCAGGATTGCTGTGATGATTACGTGAGTTATCCCATGTCAAGTGCTTAGGACTGTGCCTGCCTAGCACATACTTGGTGCTCAATAACGTTTGTCATGATTATTATTATTGCTCCTGCCCCTGAATCCAAACTTCCTCCTAGCAGCTTGAATGCTTGGAACCAAGCTCGGATTAGATCTTCCTGTATCCACAGCAGAACTGGGTTCTTGTGGCCCAGAGCTGCAACTCTGCTGTCCATGTCCCTTCTCTTGCTTGAGGAGATATGTCCCTAGAAGATGAGTGTCTCTGGGAGTTATCTGTTTGTTTCACCCTGACTTGGCAAGGACAGGTAGAGGCTCTTCTTCATCTCTATGGGTCTCAGATGTCTTCCTTGTAAAATGAAAGTGCTGGACTATACGTCTTCTAAGGTCTCTTTCAGTCGTAATAATACATGAATTTATGAATAGAAAGAATGCACAAGTAAGTGACATTAGGGTGAAGTGGAGTGAAGGGTTACCAGTCCAACTGCATTTTCAAGCTTTAAAAAATTACTCTGAACATTTAGATAAAAACTTGTCTTCCAAGGGTGTCTAGATATATATTACATATGAAACAAGTCTAGTTTCTGGAAAAATGAGAAATTTCTTAATAATTATGTTATTAAAATTTTATTCGAATTTGATACTAAATTCCATGTTCTGTGTCATGAGGATGTATCTATATCTATATATACACACTTCATCTAAATATATCTGTATGCAGCCACTATGTCAAATAAAAATGAAGTCATTATTCACGAACAAATTTAATTTGCTTTAAAACATTAATAATATTAAAATTAATATTTTCATCCAATAGTCTTACTTTTAATGTTTTTTTTTAAAAAAGTAAAGCAACTGTTGTGGAAATTAAAGACTCAAATTGCTGAAAGTGTGGTAGAACCAGTAATTAAAGCTTTAGGAAGGCAATTAAAGGATTCTAAGTAAAAAGGAATACTTCAGATTAAAGAGAGAGTTTCACCTTTCCTCTTGTCAGTATTATGGTTTAAAAAAAAATAATGCCTCAAAACTGCCAGCAGAGGTCCTCAGTCCCATAGTTTATCAATTGTATTTACTGAAAAATCTCTCTCCTTGTGGTATATAGCAAACTGATTTCAAGGACTCATTTGTTTACTTCAAATAACTAATCATAATGAATGGCCTACAGGTTTAAACTATTAATGCAAAAGAATACATTTATATTAAAAATGCAATTAATATGTACAACAGTGCATAATGTGTTGGAAAACATTATACAGACATAAAAGAACTAGAGAATAAAAGTGCAAGTTACATGTTTTTAAATTGATGATTTTCAGAAAAACTCAGCAGATAAAGGTGCAGAATGGTGAGGAAAAGAGTCAACTATTATGTGTGGGTCTAATTTTTTTTTAATCTTTTCAGTTTTGTTCTTTTCTCAGTTTGAACTATTCTACTTCTGGGAGAAAAATAAAAGAAAAGGATTCATATAGGATCTCCTCTAGGTAAAAATTCTGAATATTCTATATTTTTTTCATTAAAGATGAATTTTAAAGAGGAAATAAAACAATCAGATATAGAAATAAGTAGTGGGAGTTTATTTCATCTGAAATAATTAGATAAGGCTTTTTGAGTTGCCAGTCTTCCTCATCTCTGTTTCTTTTTTGTCTTTACACTGAGCTATCCCTGTAAATTCTTTTAAAAAGGAATAGTTAATAAGGTGACTGCCAGAGAAACTTGGGTATGTGTCTTGATAGAGCTTATTAGCTCCCTGGTGTTGCGTTAGAGTTAGTTGACAATATGTGCAAAATATCAAAACTTTACATTTGATCATAAGAAGACAATTAAATTTCAAGGCAATGGCCAAGGCTCAGTCTCTCTGGGCCTCAGTTTCCTAATCTAATATTCCTGATCAATTTCCTAATGCCTGAGGGTGTGGTCGTGGTTATGGAGGGTCTGTTTCAGGGAGTGAAGGCAGAAGGGTGTAACTAAATGATCTGACAGACATAAATGCTAGGCAGATTAAGTAGGTATTATCTTGTGGCCAAGAAGTAATATAACGGAAGTTAGATAAAGAAAAAGGAAAGATTCTAAAGAATGAAATTATGATAATCTCAAAGTAAAAGAAAAGAGAAAGACACTTCTAAGTCATTGTCTTTTCGTTCTTTTTAATTCTTCTTGAGTTTGCCTACGTTTTCTTTTTTTCTGATATTCTCTGCTCCCTACCTTTTTTTGTGGCCCCTGGCTGCCTTGAGAATTAGAGTCTTTTGAAATCAACCTAGAGACAAGCTAATGGAATATGAGAGACATTCTTAGCCTTTCTCAAGAGTTGATCTAGGAGACTCTAAGTATCTTTGAAAACTAAACAGCCTTTTAATATTTTTTTTAAGGCTTCTGCAGAGAAGGGGTGGGTGGCACTTAATTAAATTCATGGTAGCTTCTAGAGCAAGTAAACATCTTTGGAGAAGACTTGTTTATCTTCCTTCCTTCTATACCTTAACCAGCAAGAATGAACTGAGTGAGAAAGAATAACCAAAAGGAATGCTATTGTCATTTTTAATCTGTTTGTTGAGTGTGACTGTCCATTTTCTTTCTAAAAAGCAGGCTCTCAGATATTCTCAGTGCTACACAGAATGATTTGAGTAACTAATTTTCACGTACATGATAATAAAATAGGCATAGACATGCATAGAGGTTTGCAGAGCTAGTTATCAAAGGCTTTGGTATACATAAAGATGTTTGGGGTATATGTAATGTTTTATTAATTCAAATGTTGCATGTACATAGCACAGCATCTTTCCAGTGCATTAAAAATGCTGTTCAAGTGTATACATTTTATTAATCTTTGTCTTTTCTTTTCTCATAAAATTCTTTAAGTGCTATACTTTGAGGCATTCCATTATACCCAATATTTCTATGAACCACCTCTGAATAGTAATAACTATCTCTAAAATATTTGTTGACCAAGTAAAATTATTATATAACATATTGCAAAGAGTTATATAGAAACTCATAAACACATCTGTTTTATATACAAATTAGATCTTAAGAGCATATCCAACCATATTATAGAACCCTTAAAATAACATTTTGTTAGACTCAAGCTTTTATGTATTGTTTTGCAATTATACTCATATGCATTCTTAAATTCTCTCCATATAGGAAATGAATCTGTAAATTTCATGATTCACATTGGTAAATTATACTTCAATTCTTTGGCTGTTATCCTAGTCTGATTTGGTGTTTTTCTGTGACTTGATGAAGTTGAGGGGGTTGGATTTTATTTTCTCATTTCTCTATCTCTAAGCAACAGCAAATATCTTAAACTATGGATTAAAAAAATTTGATCCCCTTCTTGCTAACTAAACTCAAATAATATAAATCAGACTACCCGTTTATAGGGTAGGGCATTCGTTGTTCAAGAGGCACGAATGTTCTTTCTTCTGTATTTCTTAATTAGTGGGGCTTCCAATCTAGTGTGGTGTTTACTAGTCTTTAAGGGAAAAGAAAAGGCAGGAGAGCTGACCAGTGTCCCTAAGGGACTGGCATTGGAAATGCACTAAACATTGGCCAGAGCGTGATGAGAGCAACTTATGTTTCCTTCCTTACGCATGTAAATGTTACAAGACACATCTGGACTGTAGTATAATGGAAATTCTGAAATTAGTTTTAAGAAATGAGTTTAGAAGCATTATTTTCTTTTAGTGCTTGAAAATGTAATCTAGAATACCCAAGGAGTACAACCGTTCATTTCCACATATTTCAGAGCCATTTTGTACTCATTTACTCCTGTTTAGTTCCTAGGTGGTGAGTTACTCACAGTCTCTTAATCTTTCTCATTTCGTTAGTTTTCAGTTTTGCTCATCAAATATCTTCAATGATGACTGCTTCTTTTCCATAGAGAAATGCCGATGTGCTCAGGCTGTTACAGAGAAGAGTGGAAGGGGGAAAGAAATGGAGAGAAAGCTAATGGACAATTTCTCCCCCAAGGCCACCTAATTGGCAAAAGGATGGATTGGTTCCTAAGTCCCCACATTGGGGTTAGACTTTGGCATTCTAAAAGAAAGTGATAGTGGTGGTGCGGGAAAATTTGATCTTCTGGTTATATTAAAAATAGAAATAAATTTTAAAATGAAGTTTGAATTTTTAATTTTCACATTAATATTTGTTGCCAGTTCCCTTACATTAGATGGGCAAGAAGAATTATTCTGAAACCAAACCAAGCCAAACAGAAACCAAGAAAACTTATGTTTTATGATTGTGCTAAGAACTTTTACACTGAGATAGAGACAAATATCCTGGGCCAGTATCTAGTCCTGATTATTATTATCATTATTATTTTAAATCATATTTTTATGTCATTCTATCAGTAACTCAACACAGGTATGTGTGTGAATAAGGAGATTGTATTGTTTTTTTGATAAAGAGACAATTTGTAAATCTTCTCCTGCTCCTGAAATCATTTACTCCTTTTGGGTATTTATTATTTCTACTTTCTGAAAAAAAATATGAATGATAATCTCTTTCCAATGTTGTACTAACTTTGCCAGGATGGAAAAAGGGTTAAATCAAAGAAAGGTTAAATTTAACATTTGTTAAATAAGCATCAGATTAGATATGGTGGCATAGGGGATGAGCTGACTGGTAGGTATCCCATTGCTTCTGCTTTTATTCAGGTCTTGTTCCTAATATATGGCCAATAGTGGCAGTAAGACTGAATCTCCTTTTCAGCATTTTTTTGGTGGCTGTGGTGGGGGAATCTGGGAGGGAGTTTGTCCGTCTTATGATCAGACTGTTAAGGTTGGTCGACATTTACAGAGCGAATGAAAAGTTCAGAAAGGGAAGGTTCTGGTGGCCGTAAAAGATAAGAAGGAAGCTCATACCATATCAGTCTATATATTTGCCTCTCTCTGTAGTTTTGCTCTTCTACCTTTATCTAAAATGTATGAAGAATTACTTGGGGCAGAATACTGATAGGTCTATTTTCTAAATTGATTATTTTGTAATGCTAAGGCTTAAAAAGTAATTAAGGTTGACAAGGGGCTGGTGGAAAAGGATATATTTGTTTGTAAGCTCTTTTCTTCAAGCTTCCCTATTCTTTTCATTTTAGAAAATATCATGATAAATATTTTCCTGCACACTTAATTTTTTGTTATTTAAATGTTGTCACTATTAACATATAAAATATTTTATTTCAAATTTCATTAATTATGAATGAATATTAATTTGAAGAGGGGCTTAACTGAAATTTACTTTTATGTTTTCAATGAAAATTTTGCTAAGAAAATTAATAGTAAGTGAAATTTCAATGGCATATCTACCTAATTAGGCAAAATAATTATTTTCAGCCAGTTTAGAAACACTCTAAACTTAATATAGTATAATTGCTATTTATAAAATAAGTATATAAATTAGATTTCAGGTACTTCAATAATTTAATTAAAATTATTTTTATCTATTCATTAAAGTAGGACTTTAATGTTGAGTAGCTCAGTTAATGTAAACAACTGGATAATAAAGCCATACACTTAAAATTATACTATATTTATAATTAGATATATAATAATGGACACTTTTCATTAGATAAGATAGTTTTTTTTACAATTAATAAAAATTCGATGAAGTTTTATAGTACCAGTTTTTCAAAAGACAGTAAAGGACAAGGAAGATTTGGAAACACATCAGTTTATTCTTTTGTTAACTCCTTACAGTTAAAAAGATTACATTAGAAGTTACTTCTACATGCTGAAGTATAATATCGGCAAAATATTTTAAAATATCCCTAGAGATTACAGTATTGGTCATGTAAGTAATTGCTGGAAGTGTGAGTACTTTGATTAATTTTAATAGAAAACACTGCACAGTATAAAAATAGTATCAATGCTGTAGTAGTACAAAAACTGTATAATAGTACAAAATAGTATTAATTCATCTTGCGGCATTGATTGAGTCACTAAGCATCTCTGAGTCTCAATTTTCTAATCCAAAATATGAAGAATTTGGACTGAATGATCTCTAGGGTTACCTGTAATTCTAAAGTAATCTATATCTATAATATTACTATCACATAGCCTCAAAGAACGTCAGTGTCATGTAATTTTTAAGGATGTATTTATTTAAAACAGCAAGACTTCTGGGATATGAGTTTATTCATAAGGTTAGTTTATTAGATCAAAACATTTCATTTTGAGGAGATTGCTGAGATTGCATGATTGTTACTATTCAAGGAAAAGCTACTTTATTCCCTGGCAGAGGGAATGATATGCTATCTGGAAGTTTCATTCCGTTGCTGGCACTCACATTTTAGGGACACCTGGAGAAAGCAAAGTGGCTTTTTCATATTGGTTGTAGTTGGTACTGATGGTACCAAAGGATGTAATCAGTTATTTGGAGTGAGATGTTCAATACTTTCCTTCCTGCATGCAACATTTAAAAAACCTTGCTTGGAAGAGAAGTTTATTTTTCATACAGGAGCTGGTGATCCTTTTGAAATGGAATTATCTTCTTGTTGTCATGGCAACATGGGATTCCATGCTTCTGCTTTCTACAATGTGTATTTCTCTGAGTCTGGTTGTAAGTGTTTTATTCATTGGTGGCAGTGTGTGGTACTGGCATCAAGAAAATAGATCAGTCAGATGACATCTATAGTGCCTGTCAACTTTGTTTTTTATTGAAGCATAGTTGACATACATTATTATGTTAGTCTCGGGTGTACAACATAGTGATTCGACATTTAAATACATTATGAAATGATCACCACAGTAAGTCTAGTAACCATCTGTCATCATAGGAAATTTTACAATATTATTGACTATATTCCCTATGCTGTATATTTATATCCCCGTGACTTATTTATTTTATAGCTAGAAGTTTGTACCTCTTAATATCCTTCACCTATTTTGCCCAATCCCCCACTTCCCTCCCTTCTGGTAACCACCAGTTTGTTCTCTGTGTCTATGAGTCTGTTTCTGTTTTGTTTTGTTTGTTCATTTGTTTTGTTTTTTAGATTCCACATATGAGTGAAATCATACAGTATTTGTCTTTCTCTGTCTAACTTATTTCACTTAGCATAATACCTCTAGGTCTATCCATATTGTTGCAAATGGCACGATTTCATTCTTTTTTATGGCTGAGTGATATTCCTTGTATGTATATATATATATACCCCACAACTTCTTTATGGTATATAGAAGTGTCCGTCTATCCATGGACACTTAGGTTGCTTCCATATCTTGGCTATTGTAAATAATGTTTCAATTAACATAGGATACATATATCTTTTCAAATTAGTGTTTTTGTTTTCTTCAGATGAATATCCAGAAGTGGAATTGCTGGATCATATGGTAGTACTATTTTTAATTTTGGGGGGAATCTCCATACCGTTTTTTTTTTTTTTTTTTTTTTTTGTGAGGAAGATTAGCCCTGAGGTAACATCCCTTGCCAATCCTCCTCTTTTTGCTGGGGAAGACTGGCCCTGGGCTAACATCCATGCCCATCTTTTCTTTACTTCACATGGGATGCCTGCCACGGCATGGCTTGGTAAGTGGTGCATTGGTGTGCGCCTGGGATCCAAACCTGCAAATCCTGGGCTGCCGAAGTGGAGTGCATGAACTTAACTGCTACGCCACCAGGCCAGCTCCCCTCCATACTGTTTTTGATAGTGGATGCACCAATTTACATTCTTACCAAAAGTGCATGAGGGTTCCCTTTTCTCTATTTCCTTGCCAACACTTGTTATTTGTTGTCTTTTTAATGCTGGCCATTCTGACATTAAAAGGATCATGCACCAGGATCAAGTGAGATTTATCCCAAGGATGCAAGGATGGGATCAATATCCACAAATCAATCAATGTAATATACTTCATTAATAAAACAAAGAATAAAAATCAGACGCTCATCTCAATAGATGCAGAAAAAGCTTTTGACAAAATTCAACATCCATTTATGATAAAAACTCTCAATGAAGTTGGGAACATACCTCAACATAATAAAGGCCATATATGACAAACCTACAGCTAACGTCCTACTCAAGAGTGAAAAGCTGACAGCATTTCCTCTAAGATCAGGAACAATGCAGGATGCCCACTCTTGTCACTTTTATTCAACATAGTATTGAAAGTCCTGGTCACAGCAATTAGATAAGAAAAAGAAATAAAAGGCATCCACATTGGAAAGGAAGAAGTAAAACTCTAACTGTTTGTAGATGACGTGATACTATATACAGAAAACCCTAAAAGACTCCACCAAAAAACTATTAGAACTAAGAAATGAATTCAGTGAAGTTACAGGATACAAAATTAATATACAGAAATCTGTTGTACAGGATTTCTATATACTAATAACCATCTGTCAGAAAGGGAAATTAAAACAATCCCATTTACAATTGCGTTGAAAAGAATAAAATAGCTAAGAATATTTTTATCCAAGGAGGTGAAAGACTTGTACTCTGAAAACTATAAGACATTGATGAAAAAAATTGAAGACGACACAAATAAACGAAAACACCTACCGTGTTCATGGATTGGAAGAATTAATACTGTTGAAATGTCCATACTACCTAAAGCAATCTGAAGATTCAATGTAATCCCATCAAAATACCAATGACATTTTTAAAAGAACCAGAACAAATAAGCTAAAGCTTATATGGAACCACAAAAGACCTTGAATAGCCAAAGCAATCTTGAGAAAGAAGAATAAAGCTGGAGGTATCACACTCCCTGATTTCAAACTATACTACAAAACTATGGTAATCAAAACAGTATGATACTGGCCCTGAAACAGACACATGGATCAATGGAACAGAATAGAGAGCCTAGAAATAAAACCATGCTTATATGGTCAATTAATTTATGACAAAGGAGGCAAGAATATACAATGGGGAAAAGACAGTCTCTTCAATAAATGATGTTGGGAAAACTGGACAGCTACATGCAAAAGAATGAAACTGGACCACGTTCTTACACCATATACAAAAATAAACTCAAAATGGATTAAAGACTTAAATATAAGACCTGATACCATAAAACTCCCAGAAGAAAACATAGGCAGTAAACTCTTTGATATTGGTCTATGTAGGCAGTAAACTCTTTGACATTGGTCTATGTTGGCAGTAAACTCTTTGACATTGGTCTATGTAGGCAGTAAACTCTTTGACATTGGTCTATGTAGGCAGTAAACTCTTTGACATTGGTCTATGTTGGCAGTAAACTCTTTGACATCAGTCTTAGCAGCATATTTTTGGATTTGTCTCCTCAGGCAAGGGCAACAAAAGCAAAAATAAACAAATGGGACTACATCAAACTAAAAAGTTTTTGCACATAGAAGGAAACCATCAACAAAATGAAAAGGCAACCTACTGAGTGGGAGAAAATATTTTCAAATAATATATGCGATAATGGGTTAATATCTAAAATATATAAAGAACTCATAGAACTCAATATCAAAACAAAACAAACAAACAAACAACAATCCAATTAAAAAATGGACAGAGGACCTGAAAAGACATTTTTCCTAAGACATACAGATGGTCAACAGACGCGTGAAAAGACGCTGAATATCACTAATCATCAGGGTGCCTGCCAACTTCGAATTTCCAAGATACACTAAGCATTCCAAAAAAGGTGATTACAGTGTCTCTTTTAGGAAGGAGGTGGAATACTAATTTTTACTTTCTGTATTAGTCAGTGTATTAATGCTAGTGGCTGTAACGAGCAACTCTCATATGTCAGTGGCATAGCACAACACAGGATTTTTTTTCTTGCTCATGTCAGATGTGGACAGGGCAAATCTCTACCAGAAGATGACTCGTCTTTGTTGACCCTTAGAGGCTACTGGGAGTCCTCCACTGTATCTCTTTCATCTGCCTGGCTAAGAAGCAAAAAAGAGAAAGCATGCAGAATTGTATAGGTAGTTTTACAGCTAGCTTTTGAAGTGGTGCACATCAATTCTGAGCACATTCCATTGGCTGGAACCCAATCATGTAGCCCTGACTAACTGCAAGAGAGGCAGGGGTACGTAGTCTTACCAAGGCCCAGAAAGAGAAAATAGGATTGACAAGCATCCTGTCTCTGCCATAGTGCCTTTCTGTTTACAAATGTTTTATGTTTAAATGGAATATCTTTGGAGAAATTTAGATCTCTCTATTTAAAATTCACTCTGAATTATGAACAGGTGGTAGCTGATATATTAATTAAAATTTATCCTTGTTGCTTTTTCATGAAAGACTTATTCACTTTTTTTCCTTACAATTTAGAGTATTCTGAACATAACCATTAAGTTATTATTTTTATATTTATTGCTACCTTAGGATCTCACTTTAATTATCAAGCTCTTTGCTTCTGTTGAAGAGAACTCCATAACTTACCAAGTAATAATCATAACAGGAATTTTGTAATTCCTTAGAGGCCAGATGAACTTCATTTGAAGTAATTTAAAGTAAATTATTTTGTTCTGAAATATCACTTTTAGTTTAATTATCTGGTAATACAAAAAAAATGTTCTTAATGATCTCTTTGCTGTTCGTTACATCTGCAGTGAGTGTCTAGCCGTGTGTGGCCAATTAAAGGTGTTCGCAAATTCTTTGCCCCTTCTCCATTGAGAAGAGGAGTCCATGGCCTCTCCCCTTAAATCGGGGTGAGCTCTGTGACTACTTTGACAATAGAGTATGGCAGGGTTAGTACTGTGCCAGTTTTCAGGCCTACACCTTAAGAGAACAGCAGCTTCTACTTTTGATCTCTTGGACTAGACACTCTTGGAATAAAGCCACCTTACTCCAAAGCTTAAGCCACTATAGATGCCGTGTGTAGGAGCTCTGGATAACAGCTCCAGCCGATCTCCCATCCTGGAGCCAGTATCAGTTGTCAGCCATGTGGGTCAGCCATCTTGGATGTCAGTCCAATAGAGCTTTTAAATCAGTTCTGCTTGCTGAAAACAATCAATGAGAGACTCCAAGCAAAAACTGTCTGGCTGTTCCAGCCAAGTCAGAAATGTGAGGGGTCATAATAAATTGTTTTATGTGACAATAAAATCCTGGAATATGCTATTTTTCTGTATTAAGATTTTACTCCTAAAAAGCTTTCAGCACCATTCAAGTTTTCAATAACCTTTGAATATAGTTGAACAGCTTTTGAATTTGGAGAAATGAACATGAATCACTTTCCTATCTATTATCTATCTGTCTGTCTATCTATTATCTGTCTGTCTATCTATAATCTATTATCTGTCTATCATCTATCTATCTGTTTATGTTGGTTGCAATCTAGCTGGCAGCTGGGACAAGTGGGTGGAATAATATTTGAGTTTGAGTGACACTGCCAAGGACTGGGTTCAGTAAGTTATATTTCTCAAGGTTGGAAGTAGGCAATGTTCTTACAGTTTTCTGGGTCACTGTCATAAACTAGATTTCTAAGAACATAATAATTTAGTTTAAAGGAACATCAAGCTCACTAGTTTGTCCCTGGTGACAGTGTCAAAGTGTAGTTGGGGGGGAAAGCTTTGTCCTCAGGGGAAAACTGCACACTTGAAGCTGTGCAAGACGTAGGGGATGAAAACATTATCGTGTACATGTGAATGCACAATAATGCATGTGAATGCAAGGAGGTCAGGCTCTATGTAGCTTATAATGAGCTGATTCCTTATATTGGATGACTTGGAAGAACCGGTAAGGATCAGATTACCTTAAGTACTTCCCTCGTATAGGAGTCTAAATCCTGAAATATAGCCATTATAGTTTAGTCATTTGTTTTCTTTTCCTCCAAAACCACCATTAAAATGTCAATATTCTTTGGAGAATATTACTGGAACAAACTATATTCAGATATTAGGGATTTTCAGATATGATCTTTCTGCTTTGGGGAGAAGACTCTTCAAAGAGTTGGTGTTCTCCTTGTTTAAAGAGTCTTTCAACAGCTGGTGGTGTTCTTGGGAAGATGCTGAGTATTGAAATAGAGAAAAAGGAGAGGACATATATTGCATACTTCAAAATTGTATCAGAGCTTATGCTAAATGCACCGTGTACTTAGAATTCTACATATGCTGCATTCTGCTGGTCTCCTTTGAAGTCATATGCTCTTTGAGGAAGGTTCATATATTGTACATATTTTATAAAATAGTAATATAGTAAGTCAATAGCATTTATTAAAACCTACTGTTAACTGATAAACCTTTTATCAGCCTTATTCCAGGGCATATGTAAATTTTTGGAAAATGGCAATGTGAATTCTGAACAGACTATGACAGTGCTTTCTTCAACAGGCACGTGCTTAGAATTATAATTCTTTTGGCAGTTCCTTAATGTGTTATGTATAAATGGAATAATAACCCGAGAGAACAGTTTCTCTGGGTAGTACAGCTAAAGTAATTTCACTGGCAGACTCCCCTTCCTCCTACCATTCCATTTTCTCTTTCTTTGGGAGCACATAGCCACCTAGCTAGAGACTACATTTCCCAGAATTCTTTTGGTCAAGAGTGCCCACATGACTAAGTGATCGCTAGTAGAATGGGACTAGAAGAGATGTGGACAACTTCTGCCTCATTTGCTTAAAAATAAAAAAAATATTCTGGATTTCCTCTCTTTTTTCCCCCTTCTTGTGAGTAGGAACATAATGTGTTTGTGATCCAGCTTCAAGCATGCAGATGAAAATAATATTTCAGGGAAGTGATAGAGCAACAAGACGAAAGGGATCTATAATCCTGAAGGACTTTATGTATCAAAGCTGCCCCAACACCCTTGAATGCTCTCCTTGGGATTGTTATATGAAAGAGAAGTCAATTATATCTTATAGAAGCCACTGTGGTTTTTTCTTCTTTTTGAGGGAGATCAGCCCTGAGCTAACATCCACGCCAATCTTCCTCTTTTTGCTGAGGAGGACTGGCCCTGAGCTAACATCTATTGCCAATCCTCCTCCTTTTTCTCCCCAAAGCCCCAGTAGATAGTTGTATGTCATAGTTGCACATCCTTCTAGTTGCTGTATGTGGGACGCCGCCTCAGCGTGGCCGGAGAAGCGGTACATCGGTGCGCGCCCAGGATCCGAACCAGGGCTGCCAGTAGCGGAGCACGCGCCCTTAACCGCTAAGACACAGGGCCGGCCCGCCACTGTGTTTTTTTCCTAATCTCTTTGTTAAAGCACCTTACCCTTTACTGTAACTAAAATATCTTACCTTTTATGGTTAAAATAAATATTCTCTTCTATGAAAGAGTTCAACATATACCCTATGTGGTGGTTAATTGCCTCAGTAACACAATGATGTTAAAAAAAAGTTCTGAAAATGATGTACTTGGTTGAATGCTTTCATAAATGTAGTCATAAAACAGTATGTAAGTGACCCAATGAGCATATCTAATTCAGGATGTAGATCCAGTGGGAAGGCATCAAATTTCTTCCTGTCAAAATATTCCTTACTTTTGTTGTTCACTTATTTCTTTAAAACTTAGACTTCTATAGCTGCTTAATAAGTATCTCTTTCCTTCCCTTATTGTGTCCTACTTTGTTTTAAGTACTAGAGAAATCAAAGAAGTATTGGCTCTGATTTGAAGGAGAACATGCCCTTGTATGTTTTGATAAACATCATCTCCCAGAACTCAGAACAGTGCCTACCATGTAGGATACTTGACAAATATTTGAAGACTGAATAAATATAGTTGATGAGAAAAGATATATACGGAAAAACTTAGCAATACAAGGCAGGACTGGAATGATAAGTGGCCTTGAAATAACAGCCATGGAGTTTAGAATAGTGAGAGTTGACCATAGAAGTAGAAGTTCTGAAGGGTGTATGAGATTTTTCTGGAGAGAGTTCATGTTGGTTCCTGGGGATGGGAACAGATAGTATGCACAAATTTAAAAGCAGTATAGGTAATCTCTGTCCAATCGAACTTTCTGCAGTGATAGAAGAGTTTTATATCTGCACTGTCACATGTGGCTACTGAGTACTTGAAATAAAGCAAAGGTGACTGAGGAACTGAAATTTTAATTTTATATAATTTCAGTTAATTAAAATGAACATTTAAATAGCCGTGTGGCTAATAGCTACCATAGTGCGAGCACAGGTATAGATAATTCAAGTATAAGGGTGTATGAATAAAGATTTAGATATGAGAATGAGCCAGGTAAGGTTTGGGCTTAGTGAGTGTCTGAAATCACTAGCTAAAGTGCCTGAAGTGGGAGTACTGGAGTATAAAACTTAAAATAAGGCTGTAGAGCAACGAGAAGGATGTGCAACTATGACGTACAACTATCTACTGGGACTTTGGGGAAAAAAATGGAGGATTGGCAATAGATGTTAGCTCAGAGCCGGTCTTCCTCAGCAAAAAGAGGAAGATTAGCATGGATGTTAGCTCAGAGCTGATCTTCCTCACACACACAAAAATAAGGCAGTAGAAACGTACATGTCTTCAAGTCCCGTCTGGAAACTGCTAAGTTTGCATCGGATTTGCCGTAGTACTCCCTTAGTTGTACACTCACACACAAACACAGCCTTGAAATGAGAGTGATATATTGAAAGATGCTGAGAAAACTAAAGGAGATTGTCAAGATTTTTAAACCGAAGTCTGTGCTTTCTCCCTTTTAAATTCATTACTAGCTTTTTGAAAAATATAATTCTGAGATTGTGTGCATCAAGACATCTAAATTCCAATTACAGGAGTTTTCCTAAAATTATTTATTTCATGGAAAGCCATGACATGCTAGCTTACAGCATTCTTTTAGTCTAAATATTTTCCAGGAAATTATGGTATGTGAAAATAGAATCTAAAATACATTCCGTAAATCTAGTATAATTTATTTGAAAGTTGTACGTTATTGGTGTCAACTTGCCTAAAGAGATGTTTTTTATCCATAATAAGTGCTGGTAGTTAAAATTTAGTGAACACAATTCTGAAATATATTATAGTATGTTTAGTTTTGTACATTTATGTAAGAAAGAGAGAACTGAATGAGAAGGGAAGATAGAAAGGAAGAAAGGAAACATGAGGAAAAAACAGAACAGGGAATATATTTACTAATTTCTTTGATGGGATATTTACTTATATTGAATATTTGAGGCCAATTTCTCTCTTCTCTAGATGCATGCAAGTGAAATGAAACAAGAAGACCTCTCTAAACTGAGAAGTATCAGAATGTGATAAATCTCCCTCCCAGCTGTCATGGTGTACTGCATAGTATAAACAATGTGCAGTCTCTGTGATATGGGAAAATAGAAGCTGATGGTAAAATAGAGAGAATATTTTTTCTTCCAGATATTGAGGTCATTTTATGAGATGTAAAGACAGAAATGTTCCTGGGAGGCATTCTGCTCCCTCCCAGAGAGCTTTTTTATCGATCTACTGTAAAAAGCCAATTTGTACTTTCATATGTGTAGAACTCCTATTGAGGTTAAAGGTAAAGGACACACTTGGATCCAAAAAGGATGTTTTAGCTTGAATTTTCAGAAATAAATTTCAGCAGGAAAAAAGTTAGTATGAAATATTAAGCCCAGAAGATTCATTCCACACAGTGATATCTCTGTAAAGTTTCCTCCCTCTGCGGGAAACTTGATCCACTCTATATTTGTTTTGAATTGCTCTGTCCAACTATCTAACTTCCAAAGATTACCTTTATTCCCCTACTCAACTGTTTAAGGGAAAAGATAGAAAAGAAAAGGTCTAACACAAAGGCTGCTGGAAACTTGAGTTTTTAATGTCTTGCTATTTGTTTTACTGTTAAGTACTAACAGTTGAGTAGTTTGGGGCAAGGTACTTTCAACTCTTTGGTATTCAGATTTAGCAGCACTAGATTGGGCGTAATGATCCCTGTCAATTGTTGGCGAACGAATTCAATAGGGATTTTTATGTTGCTGTTTTTAAAAATATAACATACATGGTTTAAGCAAAGTCTCCAGATGAGCTTCTACGCCCTTCTATTCGCAAATTGCTTTCATTTATGTTAGGACAGTTATTGGGTGCTTACTCTGTTAAAGATATTCTGCAAGTCCCATTGGGAAGAAAAGTTTTGGGATTGGAATACAATCAGTTTCCTTAAGAAGCCCTAAAAAACATTTTCGGTTTATTGAGTAACTTTCTTTTTCAGTGAAACACATTTCTGAATATTTAATTGATTTCCTACATAAAAATTTATTCCCCACCATGCTGGAACATTTATATTTCTTTAGAACCTAAAAAATTTAATCCTATGGCTTTGGAATCTTGATAACTGATTCTTTAGCAGACAGTCCATCCCTGACCTATGGAGTCATCTGTTCCAAGATCTGGATCTGTAGAAGGGCTGTGGACATCCTCAGGATAATTTAATGTTGTAGTAATGGAATTACTCTCTCCTGGGGACAGTTATGATCCCTTTACTCTAAGCCTTCTGAAAAGTCTGCTGGGACTCTATATATCAAGGCTGAAAGCAAAGGGCCTTCTTGGTATTTCTGATAAAATTGGGGCTGTGGCATTATGTGCAGAATCAAGAGTCCACTTGAAAGACTGGCTAGGCATGTGATTTATGACTATGATGATTCACCTTGTTATCTCCTAAGCACAAGTTGGACTTAATCAGGTCTAAGGTACATCCCACCATAGTCTTGCTTCATTAGTCATCTTCCATTAGCAAGGTGCCATTGACAAGGGCTCTTCTCAGCATTAACTGAGGGGTCCTTTTGTTAGTGAGGGTATGTGTGTGGATATGTAAATTTACACCTTCTGTCTTCAGTTAACCAGCTGTTTTCCTCTCTATTGATCTATTTCATATAACCTCCCAAAGCCTATATTACTCAAAATTTGGAACCATTTAAAACAAGCCAAAACTTCCTTGTGTCCTTTCTTTTTCTCCCCAAGTTTCTTTGTTAACAATTGATTTTCTATATGTATCATTAAAGGGTAATAAAAATATTCAAAGCCGTTTTAAGAAATGGGACAGGTTAATTTTTTACATATATATTTAATTTTCTCGAAATGGAAATTCCCATATATACACAAAAGAAGGGAGAATAGTGTAATGAACTTATACCTAGCTTCAAAAATTATCAACTTTTGCCAAATGTTTTATCACTTTTTATCTTGCTGGTCTGTTTTAAAGCCAATCTGAAATATCATACCATTCTACATATAAATACACTGACATGTATTTCTTTTTTTTTTTTTTAATTTTTTGTTTATTGCAGTAACATTGGTTTATAACATTGTATAAATTTCAGAACAACCCAATTAAAAAATGGGCAAAAGACCTGAACAGACATTTCTCCAAAGAAGATATACAGATGGCCAACAGACACGTGAAAAGATGTTCAAAATCACTGACATGTATTTCGAATCTCTAAAGAGAAATTTAAAATTTAACTATCATGCAGTAATTATCTCTAACATGTTTAACAGTTATTCCTTCATATCATTTATATCTGGTCCTTATTTAAGGTTTTCTGATTATCTCAATGTTGTCATTTTGCTGTTGTTTTATTCAAATCAGCATCAAACATGGTCCATAGTGACATTTAGCTATGTCTCTCTTTCATTTTACTAAAGTCCTCCCTCATATACCATTTTTTTTTTTGATAATTGATTTGTTGGAGAAAGCAGTTCATTTGTCCAGTAGAATGTTTTACATTCTGGATTTGGCTGATTGCTTCCTTGTGGTCTTATTAAATGATTGCTCTATTCCGTTTCCTGATTACTATTCATTAGAACTAGAAGCATTATGAGATTCAGAACGGAATTTTGAGGGAAGAATACTTCATAGTGGCTACTGTGTGCTTCATATTGCATCACATCATGAAGCATATTCTCCTTTGTTGACTAATATTTAATGACAGTAAGATTGATCAGCTGGTTCAAGTGGCGTCAGCCTACACCATCCATCACAAAGAAGACCATATGGAAGCTTAAACTATAAGATACTGTATTTACAAGATAGACACCATATAGTTTTAGCATCCACTGTTGATTATTGTCTAGAGTCATCATTTAGTTGTGACTGCAAAACGGTGATTTCTTTCTTCTTTATTAAGTTTTTTGAATAAATCTTAAACTTATAGAAAAGTTGGAAGTATAGTGCAGAAAATTATTTTTTCATATAGTTCTGTAAGTTTGCTGATGATGTGATGCCCAACCATCCCCTAACACTTTAGCGTGTGTTTCCTGAAACAAGGACATTCTCCTACATGACCACAACTCGACCACCAAAATCAGCAAATTAATATTGACACATTACTGTCATCTACTCTTAGATCTCATTCAAGTTTTGCCAAATATCTCAGTAATGTCTTGCATAACAAAAGGCCCAGTTCGTAATCATGCGTTGTCTTGAGTTATCATGCTTCTTTAGCCTCCTTTGATCTGGAATAGTTTCTCGATCCTACCTTGACTTTCATGCCTTGGCTTTCTTGAAGATTGCAGGCCACTTATTTCTTAGTATGTCCTTCAATTTGCGTTTGGCTGGTATTTCCTGATGATGAAATTCAGGTTATGCATCTTTGGCAGGAATATCACAAAAGGCGTATCGTGTGCTCGTTGCATCCTCTCAGGTGGCTCACGGTTTTGCTTTGTCCTATTACTGATGATGTTCACTTTCATCACTTAATTAAGGTGGTGTCTGCCGGGCGTCTCCCCTGTGAAGTTACTCTTTATCCCTTGTAATTACTTGATATTTTAGGAAGAGGTAATTTGAAACTGTTTAAATATTCCACACTTCATGAAATTTTCAATTTATTTGTTGTTATTGCAGTACGGTATGTCGCAATCTCCTATTTTATTCAATGGGTTATAACCCACTAATATAATTTTTAATGTTGACACTCAAATTGATTTGGCCAGTCAGAGCCCCTTGAAAGTTGGCTCCTGTGTCCTTTTGACATGTCTTTGAGCACCTACCTACTTTCTGATACAAGATGATCCAGGTATATCATGACCTTTCATTGCCCAGCCTTGGCATTAGCCATTTATCCAAGGATCCCTGGTTTGATTTTGTGGAGATTATTATTTAAAAACCAAGATCTGGACACGAGGTGTGCTCATGGCTATTGGAATGTCACTATTCCCAGGCCTTCTCAGTGGACAGAGCTACATAGAGACATAGATGTATACACCCATATTTACATCTATATTTATTTCTCTGTGTATGTAAATACACTGAAACTCATTCCATTACTCCCATTGTCATCTAATATCACAGGAGTCATTCTAATTTTCTCCCTAACTCTCTTCTCTGAATGGGATTTTTTTCCCTTTTTTGATTAATCCCCTTGTATGTGCCCAGTTGCACCCTATTAACCCTTTTCTGTGCAGATGCTCTCCTCTCTCTACTGGTGCTCTGACATCTTAGCCAGTCAGTACCACATGGATATCTTCTTCACTCTGCCCCATCTCTGACACCCCTTGCCAGACCATCCCTCCACAAGGACACCTTTCTCACCATATTTGAGTTGTGACACCCCATGCCTCGCCATCCTTGGGGGTGAAGCTGTCTTCACAACTGTTCATGCTCTGACTCTCTATGCTGGTGTACCCCAGTGAGTGGATGTCCTCTTCTCTGCTCAGGCTCTGACATCTCCCCAGCGTGAGGATGTCTTCTTCACTCTGCTCAAACTCTGACATCCTCTCCATGTGAGGATGCCCTCCTCACACTCCTCAGGCTCGGACTCCCTGCAGCAAGTGCCTCACCTGCATGGAGTTTGGGTTCTGACACCCCAAACTTGGCAGCCCTCTTATATGAGCATATTCTTTATTGTGGTGGACATACTCCTAAGGAGCCCTCATGATTCCACCTCCTTGTATCTCTTTCCTTATATTATCCTCTCTTCTTGAGTGTCGGTGGGACCTGTGACTTGCTTCAAACCAATAGAATATGGCAAAGTTGATGGGATATATATTATCATGTGAATATGAGTATATAATTACATTATATAAGATTGTAGGGCCATCCTGCTGGAGTCTCTCTCTCTTGCTGGCTTTAAGTATGCAAGTTCCCGTGTTGGGGAACCCTGTGTAAAAAGGAACTGTGGGAAGCTTCTAGGAGCTGACGGTGGCCTCCTGTCAACAGCCAGCAAGAAATTGATGCCTTTGGTCAGATTGTTACAAAGAATTGAATCCTGCCAACAACTTGAGTGAGATGGAAATGAATCCCACCAAGTCAGATGAGACCACAGCTCCTGCTGAAAGCTTGATTTTGGCTTGTGAGACCCACAGCAGAGGACCCAGTTAAGCTCTGCCTGGAGTCCTGATGCACAGCAACTGTGAGATGGTAAATGTGTGGTTTTAAGTTTCTCAGTTTGTGGTAATTTGTTGTGTAGCTATAGATAACTAAAACACTTAACCTGCCTAGGACATTCCACTCTGGAACACTATGGTCTCCCCCTGCCCTCAAGCCTGGGTGCCTACTTGCAATGCCCATCTAATGACTTTGGGACCGAATTGTTTGGAAAGAAAAAAGAGGAGGAGGATATGAGAGGGAAGGGAAAGACAGGTGAAGTGAGAGGAAAGGGGGAAGAGAAAGGAAAGATAAGAGGAAGAATCAGAAAGATGATTTTCTGATTTGGTTATGACTCCTCTATTTTTTACCTGGAATTTTTCTTCAAAGAAAAGTATTACCTCAACTACTTTGTTAACCAGAATACTATCCGTACAGGAAAAATGATTAATTTTTCTTCTTTATTTGTCAATTTTCAGAATAAGAAGTTGGTGCCCTAGCAATATCTGATGGTGACCAATGAGTTTGTTTAAAAAAATACAATTATGAACTTATGACATTTTGTTTTTATATTTGAATTTGATGTGTTTCACTTTGATGTTGTTATTCCTCTTGATGTTTAAATTGTCCCCTTTTTAGGATGTTGTGGGCCCTTTTATGTTGGCTTCTATGTCCTTTTGACATTGACCCCATTCATCTTTGATAGCTTTTTGCTTTCTGGCACAGCAAAATGATCCAATCTGTGGTGTATGCTTCTTGTTCTAGGTATGGAATCAACCAAGAAGCCTAGCCAGAAGTGATATTTAAAAATCACAATCTGGGAGGTAGAGGTATTTGCTGCCACTGGGTAGTCATTGCTTCTAGGCCTTTTCAGTGGATAGAGTTAGGAAATGTATAAAAGTTATTTTTTAAGAGTAAAAAATCATAAATTCATACTTATGTTTTTGATTCAAATTTAGAATTTACGAGTACTCAGAGTTAGCTAAACTTGAGGCTAAAGGCACAATCATCCAGACTGCCAAATCTGCCCAAGACTTCTGACACTAGCTGCAGGTTTAGGGGTTCCCAGAGTCACCCTGACTTCAGATCAGCTGACTACAAAGTCGGAGTCCACATAGACTCTCTAAGGTTTGATAATTTGCTAGAACAAATCATAGAACTCATGAAAGTTCTGCACTTACGATTATCATTTTATTATAGCAAAATACACAAATCAGAATTGGACAAAGGAAGAGACACATTGGGAGGAATCTGGGACTGGGAGGGTTCCAAGCTTGAAGCTTCCTCAGTGACACATTGCCCTCACAGCATCAATGTGTGGCAATACACACATGCAGTATTGCCAACCCAGGAAGCTCACCTGAGCTCTGTGTCCAGAGTTTTTATCGACCTTTCATTACGTAGGCATCATTGATTGAATCATCACTCACATGGTTGAACTCAATCTCCAGTCCCCTCCCCTCCTTGGAGGTCAAGCTGATATCATATGGCTTTCCGATGTGGCTAGCCAATATCTTGAGTCATCTCATTAGTGCAATCTATTTATAGGCTCACCATGAATCTCCTGGGTAGCATAAACTATCAAGTGTGGTCTGGATAGCAAAGACACACCTATCATTCAGAAAATCCTAAGAGGTTAGAGGTTACCTCCCAGAAGTTGAGGTAGATCTCTCTTCGGGTAAACTTCATTCTTCACTACACGACAAGGTTTTTACTTAATGCTTTTGTTTTATGATCGTGACTCTTTTATGCTAAAACTCCTAGCTCAGGCTCAGGGATAAGATTATCTCTAGTTTAAGGAATGAAGGAGCTAGGAAGTGCAAGAAGGCCACCTATGAAACATTAAACCAAAAAATGAGGCCACAAATAAGTGTTGTAATGTACGCTATAATGTACAAGTGCTCGACGGGTGTGAATGAGAATGACCACAAGTGGTTTGATGGAAGAGGCAGATTAGGGTAAGTTGAATTGTTTTAACAAATGGAATCCCAAATGTAATGGTTCAAGCTTATTGCTTGCTCATGTAACAATCCAGGGGCTTCTTGGTTGGTAGGGGGATTTTGTTCCATATAGTCGTCAAGAATCCAGGCCAGTGGCAGAAGTTGTAGCTTTAACACATGGCTTCTAAAGTGGATCTGGATATTACCATCCTGGTAGCAGGAAAGAGCAGGAAGCAGTGGGTGCAGCACTTTTTGTGAGTTATGCCCAGGGGTGGATCATACTACTTCTACTCACATTCCATTGGCTAGCACTCATTCTTGGGCCCCAACTAGCAACAAGGGAGGCAGAGAAATGTGGTAAAGCTATATTCCCAGCAGAAAGGTAAGAATTAATTTGGTGGTTAGTCGGCAGTCTCTATCACATGGGGCTTGAGTTGAACTTTGAAGATGAAATACGATTTGGAGAGAGAAAAGGGAAAATGTGTTGGGGGACGCTGGAGAACAGAAAGCGAGGCAGACCAGAGTCAAGTTACACAATTGTGGAAAAGTAAATTGTTGGAAAGAGCTAGAGGAGGGATTCAATATGTTGTTCCTCAATTCACAAGGATTCATAAGTATTTGTTTACAAATTAGTTTATCCAACTAGACTATTACCTTCTAGCACACTGTCACATAGTGTATATCTAGTTAATGTTATAAAATCAGGATGCTAATTTGGATTACTTAGACACTTAGTTTAAATCAGAGCAATGCTCCCTTTGAGAAATAATTTATCTGTCATCTTCAGGACAGATCACTTTTAAAAGGGAGCTAATCAACTAATACTCTAATAGTTTTTTTTTTCAGCAGAGACTCTAGTATATTTCAGAATTATCTTACCTTGAGTTACCAGCTCTCTTTTCATAGTGTTTATTTGCTCTTCTGTTTATATACATTGAATTCATGCCTTTATGAGAGGGGTCAAAATTATCTGCATTTTACTGAAAGAGGTTGAAGTAAATTTTATTTACTGAAAACACAGGTCTTATATTTATGTATAGTGAAGGAAAATATCTTTAAAATGGTTAGAATACAAATGAGGCAACTTGAAAGAGGAAAAATGTGGAGAAAATGGAAAAATGGTGAATGATAATGAAAATATGTGAGATAAAAATATCTTTTTTTATTCTTATCTCTTTATTTAGCTAGGAGATGAAAAATCATTCTGAATAAAAGTACTTTGATTATTTTATTTACCACTATTTTTTAATCTACTGATGTGAGTTTTATCCTTTATTGTACTCAGGGCACAGAATTTAATAATAAAGCACAACACTAATAAGTTGCACTCTCAATACATAGCTTGACTTGCTTCTTAAGTATCTGCAAAGATGTAGGAAAAGATATTGTTAGGGAGAGGAAAAATATCTTTTCCTGGGAAAGGATATTTTGTGTGTTGTTTGGCCTGTGCATCTGACTGAACCCATCTATGAATGGGGGATTTCAGTTACTGTGCAATGCTTCTGACCATTCAGATCCACCATCTGTCCTTCTCTACTATGCACTGTACCCTGAGATGCTAAACTGGATAGACTGCATGGATGGGGTTTCCTGTTCTCTGGCTTCTGTTTGGGTTAGGACATGTAGTAGGTCAGATGGAGAGAGGAAAAATTTATTCGTCTAGTTTCTACCCTGTGGTATCTTGTCACAAACTGGATGCATCCTTTGCCTAAAAGTCATAGCTCCTTTCAGGTAGCCCTCTCCACACCATGCTCCTGTGCTCTCTCTCTCAATCTCTCTCTGTCTTTCTCTCTCAATCTCTGTCTTTCTCTCTGCCTCTGTCTCTGTCTCTCTCTCTCTCAATCTCTCTCTTTCTGGGTTTTGGTAGGCACTCCGGTCCCTCGTTGCTTCAGGCTTGGAGATGTTAACGTTGCCCAGTATTAGTAGCCCCAGGATACTGCACTACCCTTTGTGGCTTCTTTATACCTTGTTCACACTTTTGTAAACAGATCCATTTATGAAATTCTTCTCACATAACAAATTTGAGACTTCATTATTTTGGGCCAGGACCTGTCTATAGTAATTGGAACCGGGGGTAGGACGGATACTGGGAGTGAATTGCTCACAGAGTTCAAGAGAACCTTCTTGCTGGGGGGCATAGATCATGGATAATTATTGGCATGCAGTGGCAACATGATCATCTCAATATCCAAAGTAGCAGCACGGGATTAGGTGCAGGTAGAAAGCAAGGCATTGAGAGAGAACTGTGAAGTTAGTTGTTATGATGTCTAAAGTGATTATAAAAGTTATGGTCCTAGAGAGTGTATACAGGAAAATTGAGAATTTTAAAACTTAAAATATGCAAAGAAAAATCAAACAGCCTCAAAGGTTATTTAGGAGTGCCTTATTTCCTATTGTGGCAGGGCAGATATAGCTGAGGACAAAGAATAGGACCTAGCTGCAAAAGGTGCAGAAATTCAACCACAATTAAATGTTTAACGTTGTCAGGTCTATTATGCTAAGAGCAGTAAAGGGGAAGCACTGGGACACTGAAATATGGGAAAGAATCATTTGGGCAGACATAGACAAGGTTGAGAACTTGAGCACTCAAATCCCCCTGAACCTCTTATGCTGGTAGAGGCAGAATCTCTCCTTTGTCTGAAAGAACCAGCCTGACCCTGTAAAGAAGATTTTTGATGATGATATCTATTGCCCACAAGGAGATGTTCTGTAGCATGGGACTTCCTCTTACCAAGGCTGACCTAACAAATGCTACTGCTGTGTACCCATTCTGGACCATTCTCTGGGGTAAAAGGCAGTTACCTTGTGGAAGGTTGATTACACTGGATCCCTTTCATCGTGGAGGGGACAACTCTTTGTCTTTCATAATATGGGTATGGGTTTGCATTTCTTGCCCTATGTGCTTCTGCTAGCACCACTATTAGTGCATTTACAAGATGCCTTAGCCACTGCCTTGGTATTCTTCATGACATTACCTCCAATTAGAGGACTCATTTGATGAGAAAGGAAGTATAGCAATGGGCTAATTCCTACAGAATTAACTGGGTTAATCATATGCCCCATCAAAGAGAAGTAGCTAGATTATACAATGGTGGAATGGCTTGCTAAAACTCAGTTACAATTCCATTCGGGAAGTAATAAAACCCAGAGATAATGAGTCCTGCAATACTGCTTTATCCCTTATGATTTCTCACACCTCACCTTTTATCAAACTCTCTTTCACTTATCACATTGATTATGCCATCTATTTCTTTCCAGGATTGGCAAGATTACACAAGTTGGTCCCTTTTTACTCTTATTTTCTGTCTCTATACACAGCTTAATTTGTAACTGATCAGCTCAGATCAGGATGCATTTCTTGGGACTGATAAAACTAAACAGAGAAAGGGATAGTCGTGGAAGTTGGCTTTTTAGCTATAGAATACTGTGGGTGATTAACTACTGATAATTAGGAAGGTACTTCTAGGACAGCCCCAAATTCAATCTGAGAATTTGAGCTCAACTGATAAATGGAGAAAATTGTCCAAAGTGTTGTATCTTTGTTATTTTGACGTCAGGAATTTTTTTAAAAACAAAATTCAGATGAATTAGGACTTCGGACGTGTGGATCAGTGAAACAGTGATTTGGGACTCCACAGCTTTTGATCCCTATTTCAGAGACGGGGTAAAGTAGCCTCCCCAAGCTGCTTTTGTATGGTTTTTTGCTAAATCCCTGTTTCTTTTGTCTAAGCAGGAGTCAAGTTGGAAGGGGTTACAAATGCCTGGGTCTCAAATAGCAACCTCCATATGGGAATCACATAATTTTTCTCCTATTGGTGGTGGTGACAGTGGTGATGGTGTGGGAAATTGAGTTGTGTTGGTGGCACAAGTTCGTGAGGCTAAACTACCTAGGCTTGAAGGTTTATTTAAAATTAAAAAAATAATAACTTTCTGAAGTCAGTGCTGAATCATACTTTCTAGCCCAGTACTCTGCAACCTAGTCAATTTTGTTGAATTTTATGTACTTCTCTTAATAGGTGCACTCTTTTTTTTTGTCGTTCTATTCCTTTTGTTAGAGTTTATAACACTTAATGGTATCCCACAATCTTGAAAATTGTAGTTTTGAAAATCTACCTAACAATTTCTGATGGCCCTACAAACTTTATACTTTTCTCACATACAGGTAGAGCTGGGCTGGCTCCCTCAATGGCTGCCCTTTTACATACATCAACTCGAAATGCCTGGCCACTAGTGGTGAAAGTCTGGAGATATTAAAGGATAGTTGCACTTACAGCCCTAGACAGAGACCAACATATGCATTGTGTATTCAACTCTTAAAAACCAGGAGAAACTCTCCTGATCATATTTTACCAGAGGCTGTTCTCCTTGCAGCTCGTATTTTAGAGATTTGTGCAAGTCATTGACCTCTAACTTGAATGTATTCTTTTGTATTAAATTGATGCCAGGTAGAGTACTGATAAAGGCCCAAATCTAGTGGGCCAGCAGTGATGGACATATATGTCTTAGTGCAAGGTCCTGATGCTATCCATCAGACTCTGTAGTCCCACAGAGCCAGTTATGGTTTTTGCTTTGAGACATTATGCTCTCATTCCTTTCTCCCTTTAGCCTGAAATGTCCTTCTTCTTTTCTTCCTTCGTTTTGCAGATCCCATCCCATGGAATGCATTCTCCAATGGTTCAAGTCTGTGGCAGGTGTTCATCTAATGTGCCCTCATAGAGTGCATCTACTCTCTATTTTGCAGTTGACTATTTACTCTACTAAATTATACGCTCCTTGAGAGAAGGAACTGTCATTATTTATATTTGTATTCCTAGAGTCAGTTAATGGTTATGAGTATGACTTTTTCTGTCTGTGAGACCTGGGTTCAAGTTCCAATTTGCCATTCCAAAGGTACATGACCCTGGATGAACTATTTATACTTTTTGAGCCTTAGTTTCTTCATTTAAAAAGTGGTAAAAATAGTAGTACCTAATACAAGTATTTTGAAAATGAAATTTTATATAGACAAAGCACTTTGCTCAGAGCCTAGAGAATATTACACGCTCAATAATTATTATAGAGCATTCCCAACGGATGTAGAATAAATCTTTCGGTTCCCATACATACCTATTGGACTTGGATACTGACCAAAAGTGGAACTATGTAATCATCGTGAATCATTGACCCATAGGAAAAAGTGTTAAGCATGAAGCAGGTGAAAACGAAGGGCAATGAGCAAAATCTGACAGTTAGTTTTGGTTGCCATGCCATTGCAAACATTACCCTACTACCTACTCACATATCATCTCAGTGAATGTTATAATATTGATATACAGTTGCTTTCAAAATACTGAAATTGAGAGTTGTTGTAACAGCCTGCCCTGAGTAGTAAGGATATTGCTGAGAGAATAAAGTCCAAGCTCATTTTGATGGCACAACGATTTTTTCACGGTCCTTCTTCCATCTTCCTCTCCTACCCTAGCTCTCTGTGAGCTCTGTTCTACATTTTTGGGCTCCTGTCATATGCAGTTTTATTGTAAACACACTCATCCAATAGTTTCTGGTTCTCCCCATTTATATAGCAAACACTTAATCCTCTTTCAAGATCCAGTTCAGAAGTTATTTCTACTAAGAGTTTTCCAATATACTAGTATGTAATTTGCCATTTTATTTTTTGTGTTCCCACAATACCCTATAGACTTCATGGCACAGTTCTTCACATGACTATGTCTCCCTGTTAGACTATAAACCACATGAGGGCAACCATGGTATATAGCATGTACTTACCATATCTAAGCAAAGGAACAAATGATATAGTAATCAAGGCATTTTAAGGGACATTAGTAATGGGAATGCTTACATTTCAACTCAATGGAAACACAATGGAAACGTGGCCTCGCCTGTTTTGGTTGCTTCCTATATCTCCCCTGTGTTTGAGATGCAGATAACTTCTCTTTCTCCTGATCTGTCTTATCTACCCTCTCAGCCCTGATCGTATGAGCAAAGCTGAGTTATGGTTGCCTGTTTTGAAACACTCGTGTAATTGCTCCCTGCTCCTCCCCTGTCCAAGGAGTTGTTCACATGTGAAGGTTGAGACCTGAATTAAGTCCAGCCTCTACTCATTAGCAGTGTGATCTTGGACAAGTTTCTTAAACTCCTTGAAGCACAGTTTCTGCCTTTGCAAGATGAGATTACATCTCTTGACAGGGTGTTAGTGAAAACCAAATGGTAGAACGCACATGAAAGGAGTAAGTAAACTGCAAAACACTACACAAAGATGAGTTCAATGTTATAAATCGGTGGTAGACTCTGACCACCAGTAGGCAAGGACTGTCTTCTTTGCCTCTACCTCTCCAGTATTTTTCTTTTAAGGGTGGTGTTGGTAGAAGGGACCTGTTCTGTTACCACAAGTGGAGAGAGAGAATGTGAACTGGGGACATGTCATGTTGCCGTCCACTCACTGAACCACATCTGGGGTAATAGGGTGTCTGTAGACCCACATTTTCTGTGTAGCTGAGGGTTTAGTCTTTTAAATCTCAACACTTTAAAAATATTTCTTGATGGAAATATTTTGAAAATGTATTTAATGGGGAAGGAGCTAGTGAAGAAGGAGAGATGGATTATTTATTGTGAACAGAAGGAAATACAAAATATATTCTGCCTCTACCTTATTGCCTTGTAAAGAGCATACTCACCATAATTTTACATTTTATTGGTAGTTCAGGGACATCATTATGAATGTTAGTTATACTCTCCTTTAACACTATGATGACTTCAGGGAATATGCTGCATATTGGGTTGCTTTTATATCAAATAATTCCAAATTGTTGTGTATTTTGAAATTTGATTGTTTTTATAATTTTTATTTCCTCCTCTGCTGTCACTTTTCTTCGCTATGGGGCAATATCTATACTAAATATTTTCTCCCTTTTATTTGCTGCTTTCTCATAGAAGTCAAGAGTCAATGTGCTCCAAATAAGCCCACCTCTGTGTAGGACTCTCTCAGCGGAGGCTAGGTGGGCACTCCAGGACTCTGAGTATCCTAGAGGGAACTCCAACCTCCTCCAGCCCCATTTGACACTCAGAACCTTTCCCCTACAATGTGACATAGGACAGTCAAGACTAATAACTTTCCAGGAAATAGCTTTCAAAGAAATAACTCATTTCCTGAACTTTACTACTCTTTGTCCAAGATGTTTCCTCTTTGGCCCCATCTCTCACTCCTGCCCCCTCTTCTGAATCTCCTCCAACGTGCCCTCTGGAAGTCATGTTCAGTGAAGGAGTCAAAGTCTGTCTGGGACTGAAAGAGTGAATATCAGCTCAGACTGAAAAGAGAAGAAAGCATCCCTGCCATTCATCAGGCTGGGAGGACAGACAAGGATAAAGCCAGCTACAAAGTTAACAGGAAGTAGTATTTCTGCAGAGGTTATGCAGCAACTGTAAAATGCCACGAGGCTCCCCTCTTTGAATGATTACTGCTTTCTTATGCAGGACATCCTAGACCCACTTTGCTATACTCAGCTATTACTGGGGACACATCTCCAGCGGGCCTCAATGCTGACAAATTGTCTCACCCTATTCTCAAATCCATTTTACTCTCTCTCCTAGACTATTCTTTTATACCTTTTTCTATTTTTTCAAACCCACAACACTTCACTCTCAGCTGTGGCTCTTGCTTTCTATATTACTGAGAAATTAGAAGCAATCAAAAGAGAACTTCTATAAGATTCCACTGCTATACATGTAACTACCAATGAACATTAGCACCAATATACACTGTCTTCCTACTTCACACTCTCCATCTACTTTGCACCAGCTCACATCCCTTTTCATTATTACTCAAGATCATTCCTATAACAATTGTTCTCTCTTGCACACATCAGCAGGTTTCCTCATCTATTAGACCTTTCCCATCAATACACGACATACTGGAACTTCTCTTATCTTAAAAACAACAAAACTCTTCCCAATTTGCTTTCCATCCTACTACCACCAATTTTTCTTCTTACTTTTGGTAGTAAAACTCCTTGAAAACTTTCTCTATCCTTGCTGCCTCAATTTCTCTTAATTAGTTCTAATCTGTCTTTTACTCCTACCACTCCAATGAGACATCTCTTATCAAGGTCAGCAATTGATTTCCAAATGAGTAAATCCAATGAACACTTCTCAGTCCTCATGTTACTTGACCGGTCAAAAGCATTTGGCTCCACTGATCTCCTTCTCTTTGATGTACTTTTTCTCAGTTGGCTTCCTGGACAGCTACTGTTCCTGGTTTTTCTCCTATCCCACTGACCTTTTCTTATTTGTCTTCTATGCTGTTTTTTCCCCTCATTTCTCTGATTTTTAAATAATAGTGGGCCCATGTCCCAGTCCTTGGTCCTCTTTTAATTTCTATATAAACCCAACTCTTAATGAGCCTTAAAGATCTTAACAAGTCTCATGGATTATATGTTGATAATGGTCTGATGACTATGAAATTTATTTCCAAGATGATCTTTCCTCTGAATTCCAGATTTATATATTTAATTGACTACTTGAAACTTCTACTTACAGGTCTGATAGTTATCTCACACTTAGTGTGTTCCTAACTGAACTTTCCATGTTTTTTCCCAACCTTACTGCTCTCCTAATCTTTCGCCATCTTAGTAAATCGCAACTGCATTCTTCTAGTTGCTAAGGCAAAACATCTTGGAGTCATCTTTGATTTTTCTCCTTCTCTTACTACCTATATCCAAGCTATCAAGAAATCTTACTGGTGTACCTTCACAAGATAACCACAATCTGACCACCCTACATATCTTCTTCCTTCACCTCCTGTATGTCTTTACTCCAATGTCACTTTCTTTTTCTTTTTCTTTTTTTTTTGGTGAGGAAGATCAGCCCTGAGCTAACATCCGTGCTAATCCTCCTCTTTTTGCTGAGGAAGACCAGCTCTGAGCTAATATCTATTGCCAATCCTCCTCCTTTTACTCCCCAAAGCCCCGGTAGATAGTTGTATGTCATAGTTGCACATCCTTCTAGTTGCTGTATGTGGGACGCGGCCTCAGCACGGCCGGAGAAGTGGTGTGTCGGTGCACGCCCGGGATCTGAACCCGGGCCTCCAGTAGCGGAGGGCGCGCACTGAACCGCTAAGCCATGGGGCCGGCCCCAATGTCACTTTCTCAATGGAGGTCAAAATAGGTCACATTGGACCCTCACACCCAACCACAAGAGTCTCAATCCCCCTTTCCTGTTCTGCATTTATTCTTAGTCCACATTACTGTTTAACATACTGTACATTTTACTTCCGTACCTGTCATATTGTCCATGACAGCAAAGGTTTTTGCTTGTTTTGTTTCCTGCTGTATCCCCAATGCTTAAAACAGTGCCTGACACATAGTTGGAATTTAATAAATATTTGCTGGGTGAGTGAATAAAAAAATGAGTACTGAGAATTAGGAAAAGTAAGATATTTAGAGCCATATCTACAAGAGCAAATAGGCCCTTGGTTATTACCTCCATGGTTTTCCTGTGAGTAGAAGTTTAGTTTTATGAAGTAGCAGCTTAATAACAATAATAACAACGGAGTACTTATTATGTGCAGAAGCCATCCCACATGCTTTATTCACTTCTTATTTAAGCTGTACAACCATAAGAAATAGCTATCATTATCTCTGTTTTACAGATGAGGCTAAGCAACTTGTTCAAAGTCACCTTGCTTCGCAAGTGATTATGCTGGGATTCAAAATCAGTTCCATCTGACTCCAGAGTTCCATTTTTTTTCACTATAACACATGGCTTACTTTTTGGCTCTTGGCTGGTGTTTTGGTAAAAGGAGGTATTAACACAGGCCATAAACTAGGAAGAAAAACTGAATGATATGCCATTAAGCCTATTGAGTTCATCATTTTCTTTATTACACAAATTTCAGTATAATGTAATTTTAATATCTTCTTTATTTGTGGGGAGACCTGAATAGTCAAAATGTAGGGCAAGCGTTGTTCACTTTTTTAATTGAAAATTAAACGTTGCCCTGTATCAAAATGCATGCATGTAATACTAGAAACAGGTGCGCCTGACCTTTCTTAGTGTAATATTTGGTTGTTAAAAATGGAGTTTTATTTGGTTTGAATATCTTTCTTGCATATAGGAGGCAATAAAAAAGCCCTCCTGTAGCTAATTTAATAACAGCAAATTCTCGCAGGTGTAATACAAGTATCTGCTGTGAGGCAAAGCCTGCTTCCTTTTATGTATTTAGCCTGCATTCATTACATTGATTACACTGTTACGGAATTCAGGGACCCTAACAATGGAAAAGAAAGTTGGGTAGGTGTGTGTGAGAGAGAATTAGTGGACCATTTGTCCTGCATTCAGACCAGACATTGTGATTTTTGTTTTGAGTTCTGTAACTCATTCACTTTGAGATCATAAGCAACACAGATCTCACTCAATTTTGCAATGTAATTTGGAAGAGTTTTTTTTTCTTTTGACTTATTTTTAGTTATGTGATAAAATATGCTGATAAATTAGTCTACTTTCATGTATAAAACTTTGTTTATAGATCAAAGAAAATGTTCATTGTAAATCACACATACTTGAGTAATTTAACGGTTTAGGCGTTAGAAGAACTGATTCCTAGCTCCAACTTGTACATTTTCTTGATATCTCTCTGCCTTGATTTCTTCCTCTGAAAAGTGAGAATAATCCTCATCTGGTTTATTTTATGGACGCATTGAAACTTTCATCAGGTAATTTATGAGAAATCACTTTGTAAATTGGAGCCCCTATGTAAATGTTAAATGAGAGTCATTTTATTACTATTGTATGGCTTAAAGAGATTATGAACTGTTTTGTCAACTTTATACTTTCTCCAAAAATTGATGGTTTGAGATTATAACATTCACCTGTTTTGATTATTATTATTATATATTTATTTCCTTTTTGTGAGGAAGATCAGCCCTGAGCTAACATCCGATGCCAATCCTCCTCTTTTTTCCGAGGAAGACTGGCCCTGGGCTAACATCTGTGCCCATCTTCCTCTACTTTACATGGGACGCCGCCACAGCATGGGTTGACAAGCGGTGCGTCGGTGCACGCCCGGCATCCGAACCTGAGAACCCTTGGGCCGCCGCAGCGGAGCGCGTGCACTTAACCACTTCGCCACCTGGCCAGCCCCTGATTATTTTTTAGTTAACGCAAAATTTCCTGGAGTATAAGGTAAGCCAGTGGTGGATTTAAACTATAGTACTAGTAACTGATCAGCATCCTAACACTTATTCAGATTATTTTCTTTTTCACTTTCATTTTTCCTTTGTCACTAAAATAATTAATATTGATATTTATGTTGTTTCTAGTTTTTGTGGTTATAAATAAGGCAATAATGCACATTTGAGTGCATATGCCTTTGTATGTCTGTATAATTTAATCCCAAATTTTCTGGTTTACATGGTATGTACTTTACAAAGGCTTTTGCCTAGATCCTATCTGTGCTAAAATGGAAGGCCCTTTTGTTGGCCTCTCCCAGATTCTTCGTTTTAAATCTACAAGAGGATCATCTGAACATCACATTCCACAATATATGTAAGTACCGAAATATAAGCAATTTACGTGTCAAAAAAAGAAAAAGAAAAAATAAGACTTTCTGTTACTGATTTCTAATTTAATTCTATTGTGGTCAGAGAACATACTTTGTATGACCTGTGTCCTTGGTTTTAGGGCCCCAAATATGGTCTATCTTAGAAAATGTTCTATTTGTGCTTAAAAAGAATTCGTATTCTGCTGCTATTGGGTACAGTGTTCTATAAATGTCAATTCGGTCAAGTTGGTTGATAGTGTTGTTCTAGTTTTCTGTATCTGTATTAGTTTGCTAGGGCTTCCGTAACAAAATGCCACAAACTGAGTGTTTGAAAGTCTGAGGTCAGGGTGTTGGCAGAGCCATGCTTCCTCCAAAGGCTTCATTCCAGGCCTCTCCCCTAGCTTCTGGTGGTTCCTTGGCTTGTGGCAGCAGAACTCCAAACTTCACATAGCATTATCCCTGTGTGCTTGTCTCTGTGTCCAAATTTCCCTTTTTTATGAACCAATCCAATCCTATTGGATTAGGGGCCTATCCTATTATGGTATGTCCTCATCCTACCTTAACTAACCTCATCTGCAATGACTCTATTTCCAAATAATGTCACATTCTGAGATACTGAGTGTTAGGACTTCAACATGTGAGTTTGGTGGGGGGACACAATTCAACCCATAACAATATCCTTCCTGATTTTCTGTCAGCTTTTCCATATATTATTGAGACAGATGTTGAAATCTTCAACTCTAATTGTAGATTTGTCTATTTTTACATCTCTTTGGAATTCTATAGGATTTTGCCTTATGTATTTTGAAGCTCGATTATTAGGTGCATAAACTCTTAGAAATGTTATGTTCTCTTGATGAATTAACTATTTTATCATTATAAAATAACCTTCTTTATCCATAGTAAATATGTAATATTTTTTGTTCTGAAATCTACTTTGCCAAATATTAATATAGACACTCAAGCTTTCTTTCCTTCCTTCCTTCGTTCCTTCTTTCTTTTTCTTTCTTCCTTCGTTCCTTGTTCCTCCCTCCCTCCCTTCCTTCCCTCCCTCCCTCCCTCCCTCCCTCCCTCATTCCTTCCTTCCTTCCTTCCTTCCTTCCTTCCTTCCTTCCTTCCTTCCTTCCTTCCTTCCTTCCTTCCTTCCTTCCTTCCTTCCTTTCTAGGAAGATTAGCCCTGAGCTAAAATCTGATGCCAATCCTCCTCTTTTTGCTGAGGAAGATTGGCCCTGGGCTAACATCCACGCCCATCTTCCTCTATGTTATATGGGACCCTGCCACGTCATGGCTTGACAAACAGTGCACTGATCTGCATCAGGGATCTGAATCCGCGAACCCCGGGCCATGCAAGTGGAGTGCGCGAACTCAACTGCTACGCCACTGGGCTAGCCCCTCAAGCTTTCTTTTGATTTGTGTTTATCTATATCTATGTTTATCTATGTCTTCTTATAAGTCATATTCTCTGTTTTTTTTCTGCTTTCTCTGATTGGGTTTATAAGGTATGGATTCGTGGAAGTGTCTTGTCACACAGGCCCTCTAAAGATTTGGTATAAAATGTTTCATAGCTTAGGGGGCGGGCCTGTGGCATAGCGGTTAAGTGTGTGCGCTCTGCTACTGGCGGCCCGGGGTTCGGATCCCGGGCACTCACTGACGCACCACTTCTCCGGCCATGCTGAGGCCGCCTCCCACATACAGCAACTAGAAAGACGTGCAGCTATGACATACAACTATCTACTGGGGCTTTGGGGGGAAAAATAAAAATTAAAAAAAATATATATATTTCATAGCTTAAACACTCCTCACTGTGTGAACAGACTTACAAACCTTGCTTAGAGGCCTCATCTGTTGTTCTGAGCCGGACAGTGTGCATGTGGTGCATAAAGGACGGACCTGGGATGCCACGCGAGATGGCTGAGATCTCTCCCTGCTTTGACTGTGCTTCTTGACTGTACGTATCCTCGAAATTATTCAAGTTTGATGGTGAATAAGATCTCTGCTTTGTGGGAATCTGATCCTTTTGACGATGAGATCCTTTGTGTTGGCTCATACACTTAAACATTTAGACACATCTGCAAAAAAGAGAATTTCAAATTTTCTAAAACAATTTTGATTTCAAGGTCCCATTTTTCTTGGGAGAAGGCTTGGGGGATAGTAGGAGCACATAAACTTGCCAATTAAAGATTTATTACTCTCTTCACATTTAAAACAGATAAATAGTAACTTTAAAACTCATAATAGTTATTCCATTCAAAGTTCTAATTCCTAATAAGTCAATGAATTCTCTCCCCCTTCTATATTCTAATGTGAGTTCTGGAGGCGGGAAGAAGTTTACTTGCCCTCAGTGAGATGAGGGGTGATTTGTCTAAGTGAAGGTCCCTTGCTGTTATCTGAGTTCTCTCGTCTTGCCCAGTCAGTGTGCATTTGCTGGCCTATGCTATTGCACTATTGCACTGTGAGCTGGTGACACGCATCTTCTGAACCATCTGCAAAGCCAACAAACAGCAGAATGGCTGTCTCCGTCTGCTGACCTGGCCTCATCTTGGAACCTGCTGTTCCTGCAGGTTCTCTGAGACTCAGCCATGTCATCCCGCAAGCCCCAAGGCCTTGAATCACCTCACCCCACACCATAATAACCCTTTGGCAGACCCACTGGCTTTAGAGCATGTGTGAATGTCTAGGTATTTTTCTTAACCCAGGGAGCCAAAGGAGTCTTCCTCTGACCCACATTTTCTCCACACAATTTCTATTTTGCTGCAGTTGTTCCACATTGTGGTAGATGATTTTCTTCTAGAATCTCTAGTGGTAAGTGGGGCAAAAGCCTGTCTGATTTCAACTTTACCCTCTCTCGCGCTTTGATGTCATTGCCTCTTGCTAATTAACTGAGGGAGTAATAAGGAACCTGGCATCCTACATTTTTGCTCTGCTCTTGGCATCTCCTGTCCCTTTCAGCTTATCTCTGGCAAGCTCCTTCCTTGCTCTGCTGAATGGGAGTTTCCTTAGACATAAATTTTTACTCTTTTATTTCATGCACTTCTTTGAACCTACCCTCATCTTCCTGTTGCAGTAAACATCAAGGCTGAGCAGTGTAGGAGGACATGATTTATGGGGTCATGAACTGTATATTGGTTTAATATTTCCATAACTAGTGCCCCATTATGTAAAGCAAACCAACAGCAAATGAAGTTAACTGAAGATCAGATAGTATTCAGATTTTACTAATAATATTTCCAGGGGTGTTGGAAGTGGATGAAGTTGCAGGGACAAGTTACCATTTATCGAAAAAAAATTGCGTAGATGGGGAGCCAGAGGAAGGTGCAAAGGATAGGGCAATTAAATGAGACACCAGGGTCCTGCTGATCCTCTCTATGCACAAGACACTTCTCATAGCTTATTCTATAATGCTTTTATTAACCTTGTAAGTTAGATTTTTTTTTAACCTTCCTTTATATATGAAGAACGAGAGAAGAAAGTTATAGCTACACGTAGCAAGGACAGAATGTGAGCCCACAAATGCCCATTTTGTGAATCCCAAATCTGTGTTTATTCTATCAAATCCTTCTATAGGTGCTAGAAAAGACCCAAGGCTCGTGTCTGTAGGAACTACAGGCAGTCTGTAGTCTACCCCTACTAGCACCAACACAAAGGAGTAGTTAGGCTGTTATGCCCTTTGTGAATTTTTTCCCATTAAAGTTATACCTGTTCCCACCTATTTCTCCGATTAAAATCTTGTCAATAGACACATAGGTAGGGAGACTATTTTCGAATGCTGCATGTCTCTAGGAAAAAACCGAAATCTATAAGTGAGATAAAGTTTAGGATTCGTAAAAGAGATAGCTATAAATGTACACTGGTGTTTTGGGAGAAACAAAGCGAAAACATTTTTAGCAAAGGGTATCTTGGATGCTTGAAAATATGGCGCTACAAAAACTTAAATTGGGCTCAGCAATTCTTGAGACTTTGATCTAATCAAAAGGTTTTTGGACAGCTTATGGATTTTTTCTTCCCTGAAATTGTTGGAAGCCATCGATTTGAAAAGGAATTTGACACAGATATGATTATCACAGCACTGATAAACTGTTATCTCTAGAGAACAGAAGTAGGAAAGTCAGTGTTTTGTGGGACCAGGTTCCTCAGCCATGGAGAAATCAGAGGCTGGTGTGGGAAAGCTGCACTGAATACATGGGATATTATGCATGTTAAAGGGTCCACAATGAAATCTGATCAACATAACTTCACCAAGTCACTTAAGTGAAAACAAGATGGTTTGATATTGAATGGCTTGGAAAAGGGAATTTTTGCTCTTTCTCTACCAATTTTAATTTAACTAGAAAATATAGCTATGCAAACTAAAATGTCATCATCTGAAGCAATCATTTCCACGTTTTTCCAAATTGCATCTCTTATCAGTAAAACATTTTAAAGCACACTTCTCCAAATTAGGTATCTTTTGTTTATTTTTAAATTCTACATTGTGTTAATATACATTATAAAAAGTATACACAAATGGAAATTTAAAGCACAAATAAAATGAAATAAATAATGTTTAAAAATTAAAACATTTAAAAGGTATAACAAACTTTTTGCTTTTATTTAAAATACTAGTATCATTATTAATATAAATATAATTGAATGTTTCATTCTTTTTGAAAAACTTGGTTTAACACTTTGTAATCCAGTTATTTGAAGGCCTAATCCTAATATCAGTTTATTTCAGTAATTTCTTTTAAAAAATGTCACAGTGGAGCTGGTCGCATGGTGTAGTGGTTAAGTTGGACATGTTCTGCTTCGGTGGCCTGGGTTTGTGGGTTCAGATCCTGGGCGTGGACCTGCGCCACTTGGTGCAGTGGTGGTGCTGCTGCGCTGTGGTGGTGCCCCACATACAAAATAGAGGAAGATTAGCACAGATGTTAGCTCAGGGCTAATCTTCCTCAAGCAAAAAAGAAAAAAAGAGGAAGATTGGCAACAGATGTTAGCTCAGAGCCAATCTTCCTCAGTAAAAAAAAAAAGTGTCACAGCTGATAAAGATACCTCCCAAAGACAAATTGAAATAGAAGAAAGATATGTATCATTGGTTGCATTTATTAATCATGGAATTCATCTACCAATTTTGCAAGCTTTTATATTAAAAAATATTAAATTTCCATATTCCTTGATATCAATGCATTTTTTCTGACATATCAATTAACAGATGTTATTCTATATTAAAACAAAATAGTTATGATTATGATTTTGAAATCATTTCAGCTTTTTTATTTGCAAAATTTCAAAACACGTTAGAAATTTGTTTCTAAATTTTTGAGTGTGAAGATGTGACAGTTTTTTGTGATATTCACATTCATCACTTTTAGCAAGAAAATCACTTAAGCATGAAAACATTCCCAAGCATTCATTTTCAAAACGTTCCATTTTATTTTGAAAACAAGTTGGTCTCTCGACTATTGTTAAAACATCAACTTTATCTTGAAAGGACCTATTAAGTTTGTTTACTTTGTCAAAATATTTGCTAGATACAGATTATTGAAGGCCACTTATCCAGCAAAGGTGAGAAATTTTGGAACTCTCTTTTTTTATACAAGAACAATGCTTAACTCGTATTTAATTTGGCAAATCTTCTTAAGCACTTGGCTTGCACTAACCAGTGACTCTGTTGTGGTAGAAAAGAATTTTCTGGTTACTGCTCATATCATTACAGAATATTATAACTATTCTACTATTTAATATGCTTGTTTTTATAAATGCAACAACAGGATGACATTCCAAAGTAACTACAATCGCCCACAGAGGCTGCCAGTCAACGAATGTGGGAGGTGAGATCGTCAAATGCTCTTTGATGTAGAATTTACTTTTCCTTCAGTTTACTTCACAGCAGGGTACCTGGAATAACCAAAATATTAAATATGAGCAAAACTTTCTTTCTTATTTTTAGATTAAAAAATACGTAATTAAGAAGTTTAAATCCCAGTGGTTTATTATAAACATTAAGAAAGTACCCACTACCTGGGAGATCATAGAGCTGAAGTATTCTCAAACTTTAGTGTGTATAAGAATCATTTGGAAAGAGTACTAAATTGTATTTTTTTTTTTTTTTGTGAGGAAGATCAGCCCTGAGCTAACATCCATGCCAATTCTCCTCCTTTTGCTGAGGAAGACTGGCCCTGAGCTAACATCTATTGCCAGTCGTCCTCCTTTTTCTCCCCAAAGCCCCAGTAGATAGATGTATGTCATAGATGCACATCCCTCTAGTTGCTGTATGTGGGAAGCGGCCTCAGCATGGCTGGAGAAGCGGTGCATCGGTGCATTCCCGGGATCCGAACCCGGGCTGCCAGCAGCGGAGCACGTGCACTTAACTGCTAAGCCAGGGGGCCGGCCCCAAGAGTACTAAATTGTAGATGTCTAGGCCCCACCCAGAAAGATTCTGGTTTAATAGGTCTGAAGTGTGACTCGGAAATCTTACCAAACGTCTTGGATATTTCAAATGCAATTCCTTAGAAGACTGCACTTTGAGAAACCCAGACTAAAGGGACTAAAAGAATTTTGCATATTTTCCTCATGGTATCATTCTTGGTTTAAGGTTGGTAGTATAATCCTTGATTATTAGCACATCAAAGTTCAGTTTGAGACTTTGCATAAATACCTAGGGAATGAAAAGCAGTGAATGGGTAATGGCTCTTTAATATGTTTAATTAGAGAGCAATAATTAATAAGTAGACAAGATTACCAACATATACCTATCTAATATGTGCATTGTGAATTATAACCCAGATGCCAGCTAAGAATCCCATCCCCTGACTCCTATAGATACAATTTCCTTGAGCTTTCCTTCATACATTGTGGAGGAGATCCAATGCCAGAGCTAGATTTCTGCGAATTCTCGAGCAATTTCCAAGTTTTCATGATCACTTCTGGCTTTAAATTCCTATTCTTGTTGGGTTTCATTTCTAGTATTTGATCTCTTCACTCTGCTTTGTGTTCAGTGGAGAGAATCAACAAGTTTTCCTTTTCTTCAACCAAGCTGCGTTGTACTTATGCAATGCATTTGGATGTTAGACTTCCCTGCTCTTAAGTGTTGTTTGGCCATCCTGACATCAAGGCTTTCTCATTGACCACCTGTGCCCGGGCTCTAGCCTCTTACCAGTGGACTATTTTCTTTCTCCCCCGAAAATCCTTCTCTGATTGTTGTGCTTGGTAATTTACTGCTCTGGCTGCCGCTCACCTTCTTCCATCTCCAGTTATACTTCAGGGTGATTTGTTGTGACAAACCATTAGCCACACTGAAGAACTTACAGAGACTTTAACTTTCTTTTCTTTCTTCCTCCATCATCCATCTCTTAAGATGAAAGGGAAGGGGACCTAGACTCAGTTTTGCACTCTGAATGATGCCACTAGTTTCAGAAAGCAAAAACAGCTACAACCAGCCCATTTTAAAAAAAATTTTGAAGTTCACCTAAGTTATGAAATTCACATAACATAAAATTATCCCTTTTAAAGTGTGCAATTCAGTGGCACTTAGTACCTTCATAATGTTGTGCAACCACCACCTCTTTCTAGTGAGAAAACATTTTCATCACCCCAGATGAAACCTCATTCCTGTTAAGCAGTCATTCTCTATTTCCCCTTTCCCTCAGCCCGTGGCACCAATCTGCTTTCTGTCTCTATAGATTTACCTATTCTGGGTATTTTATATAAATGCAATCATATAATATATGACCTTCTGTGTCTGGTTTGTTACACGTAGCACAATGTTTTGAGATTCATCCATGTTGCAGCATGTATCAGCACTTAATTCCTTTTGATGGCTGAATGATATTCCATTGCCTGTAGATAACAATTTATTTATTCATTCATCTGTTGATGGACATTTGAGTTGTTTCTACCTTTTGGCTATTGTGAATAATGCTACTGTGAACATTTGTGTACAAATATTTGAGTACAATTTTGGTTTTAAATAATTTTTTTCATTCTTTAACACTAATTTCCCTTTTGTACATTTAATAAATTATTGCAGTGATCTGACATATGTTGGAGTATTTGAATTTTATACTGGTCACTATTTTGGCTCTTAATTTAGGTTGTTGACTTCTGTTTTAGCTTCTGGTGGTGTTTTCCTGGGGAGGCAGTAGAGACTAGGTTTGGCCAGTGATTTGTGTCCTGGATCAGCTTGCACCTCAGTATGTAAGTGGTGATGAAGGTTGGGCTGCCAGCTGAAGACGTGCTGTGTGAAGCCAATGCCAAAAGTGGTAATTTGAAGGAAAGAGCCAAGGAGTACTGGGCCTTGAAAGTTGAAGAAAAGGGAGCATTACATTAAAGCCTGGTTCTGGGCTTCAATGGACATGATTTAAGACAACGATACATTTCTGCCACACTCCTATATTGTTTTAGTGTGCGTGTCACATCTTTTTGTGGCTTGCCTTGTCTTTCTTAGGTTGACTGTATTCATCAGCTAGAGGTTGAGTGTTATATCTTCTTACCCCATGAATCAGAATCAGGAAACTACTATCATCACTTTTGTTAGTGATCAGTCATATTGAAAAAAAATTTACTTAAACTATGTCAGTTTTAGCATAAGGCTTCTTCTGTCCTATGTTGGATGAACACGGGGATAAAAAGTAAGAAGCAATTGAAAGAAGGCGAGAGCATTATTAACACTCAGTTACAACTTTTGAGTTAGGAGTTAACTGCTTGTCTACAAATCTTTGTGTTTTTTTCCAGCTAGTCAATTCCTCCTAAATCTTCCAGCAATCGTATAATCAATGTGGCTGCTTAAACACTTAAGGCAGACAGAGTCAATAAGATTTTCTAAAGAAATTGGAATTAACTCTGTGTTGCCTTTTATTATTTGGGAAAAAAGTTCCTGTTTATTGTCCATTTGACAGGTTTTTATTTGCAGGTTATTTTTAGGGAGTCAAAAATTAAAGAAAATAGACATTATTAAAGGAGAATGTTGCTTATAGTGAAGATTAAGAATATTAAGTGGATTATTTTTGTTGGTTGCCAATTTCTTTTGTTTTTTTTCCCAGCTTTATTGAAGTATAATTGACATAAAATTGTGTATATATAAGATGTACATGATGGTTTGATATGCATATTCATTTTGAAATGATTAGCAGAATCAAGTTAATTTACACATTCATTGCCTGACATAGTTACCTTTTTTTTTGGTGTAGTAACAATTAAGATCTACTCTCCTAGCAAATTTCGTATATACAATGCAGTATTATTAACTGTAGTCACCATACTGTACATTAGATCCCCAGAATTTATTCATCTTGTAACAGAAAGTTTATATCCTTTGACCAACATCTCCCCATTATCCCTACCCCCTATCACCTAGTAACCACCATTTTATTCTTTGGTTCTTAGTTCAACTTTTTAGATTCCACATATATCTGAGATCATACAGATTTGTTTTTCTCTGTCTGGCTTATTTTGCTTAGCATAATGTTCAATCCACGTTGTTGCAAATAGCAGTATTTCCTTCTTTCTCAAGGCTGAATAATATTCCATTGTGTATATATACCACATCTTCTTTATCCATTCATCTGTCAATGGACGCTTGGATTGTTTCCACATCTTGGCTATTGTGAATAATGCTGCAATGAGCATGGGAATGCAGATATCTCTTTGAGATGCTGATTTCATTTTCTTTGGATATATACCCAGAAGTGGGATTGCTGAATCATATGGTAGATCTATTTTTAATTTTTTGAGGAACCTCCGTACTATTTTCCACAGTGGCTGCACCAATTTACATTCTCACCAGCAGTGTACAAGGGTTCTCTTTTCTTCATGTCCTCATCACTCCTTGTTATCTCTTGTCTTTTTCCTAAAAGCCATCCTAACAGTTGTGAGGTGATATCTCATTGTGGTTTTGATTTGTATTTCCCACGTGATTAGTAATGTTGAACATTTTAGTTGACTGCATGTGTGTGGGTTTATTTATGGGCTCTTTATTCTATTCGGTTGGTTTATGTGTCTGTTTTTATGCCAGTCCCATACTGTTTTGATTACTATAGCTTTGTAATATAGTTTGAAATTAGGAAGAGTGATGCCTCCAGTATTGTTCTTCTCTCTGAAGATTGCTTTGGCTATTTGAGGTGTTTCGTGGTTCTATACAAATTTTAGGACCTTTTTTTTTTTTCTATTTCCATGAAAAATTCCATTAGAAATTGGATAGGGATTGCATCGAATCTATAGGTTACTTTGGGCAGTATGGACATTTTCACAATATTAATTTTTCCAATTCAAGAGCATAGGACATCTTTCCATTTATTTATGTTTTCTCACCTTTTTTCTTCAATGTCCTGTAGTTTTCAGTGTAGTGGCCTTTCACCTCCTTGGTTAAATTTATTCCTAAGTATCTTATTCTTTTTGATGCTATTGTAAATGGAATTGTTTTTTAAATTTCTTTTTCAGGTAATTTGTTGTTAGTGTATAGAAACACAACTGATTTTTGTGTGTTGATTTTGTATCCTGCAACTTTACTGAATTTGTGTATTAGTTCTAACAGTTTCGTGGTGGAGTTTTTCAGGTTTTCTATATGTAAGATCATGTCATCTGCAAACCGAGACAGTTGAACTTCTTTCTGATTGGATGTCTTTTATTTCTTTTTCTTGCCAAATTGCTCTGACTAGGATTTCCTATGTTAATACAAGTTGCCAATTTTTTTTAAAACATCTCAATTGAGGTATAATTTGCATATCATAAAATTCACATGTTTTTAAGTGTGCAATTCAAGGAACTTTGTTCGATATACAGAGTTGTGCAAACATCGCTTTTCAATTCGGTTTTAGAGCATTCCATCATCCCCAAAAGATTTCTCAAGCCCATTTGCAGTGAATTTCCACTCCTAACCTCAGCTTTAGGCAACCACTGAGGTACTTTCTATCTCTATAGATTTGTCTTTATGGAAATGGTCTATAAATATAATCATACAACATGAAGTATTTTGTATCTGTTTTTTTGTACTGAGCTTAATGATTTTGTGATTCATCTCTGTTATAGCATGTGTCAGTGTTTTTGTTTCTTTTTATTGCTGAATAATATTCCATTGTATGAATATAATACATTTTGTTTTTCCATTGGTGGATATTTGGAATGTTTTCACTTTTTGGCTACTATAAATAATGTTGCTATGAACATTTTCATATAAGTCTTTGTGTTGACATATATTTTCATTTCTCTTGTGCTGGTTCCTAGGAGTGGAGTTGCTGTATCATATGTAAATTTATATTTAATATTTCAAAAAACTGCTTTTGGTTTTCCAAAATATACCATTTTGTATTCCCTGTAGCAATGTATGAGGAGATTTCCAGTTTTTTTACGTCCTTATCAACACTTGTTATTATCTATCTTTCTGATATAACCATTCTAGTGAATGTGATGTGGTATCTCATTGCAGTTTTAATTTGCATTTTCCTAAAGACTAATGATGTTTTGCATCTTTCCATGTGCTTCTTAGTCATTCTTATATCTTCTTTGTGAAATGTCTATTCAAATATTTTGTTCATTTTTAATTGGGCTGTTTTTCTTCTTATTATTGAATTTTAAAAATCCTTTATATAGTCAAGATATAAGTTCTCTATTAGATATATAATTTGAATATTTTTCCCAATTTGTGGCTTGTCTTTTCATTTTTTTAATGGCGTATTTTGAAGGGTAAAAGTTTTTAATTTAGATGAAGTCTGATTTATCATTTTTTTTCTTTTATGAACTGTATTTTTGTTGTTGTATTTAAGAGATCTTTGCTTAACTCAAGGTCACAAAATTTTTCCCATGTTTTCTTCTAAAAGTTTTATGATTTTAGCTTACATTTAGGTCTATGATCTATTTTAATTTAGGTTTCCAATAATTTTTGTTAGGACAGAAATTATAATAGAAGCCATTGGATGTACTAGTTATACTGTTTTTTTGTTGTAAGAAGCGTAAACTCACTTAAGTGTTTCAAGTAAAAGCAAATCTATTGAACACATACTACAAAATCTGATGGAAGGTAGTTTTAGGAAGTATAGTCAGGTCTCATGAAACTGGACAGTCATCAGGCATCTTCTCTCTCTTTCTCATTTGTTCAGATAAACTCAGGTCTACAAGGCTTGTACTTTGGCCAAAACTTCCCTTTTCTTTACAGCCCTAGAAAACCAGGTCTGTTAGAGGCATTTGCTGTGGATTACTTCCCATGTGCTCTTTATTTTCTACCTTTTCTCTCACCTTCTTGGCTTCCAGATTATTGGTTTGGTATTCATTTTCTTATATGCCTTTGCTTTGTATACTTTTCTGATTTAGCAGATGTGAAACTTTAGTGAAAAGAATTCCTTTTCTAGTCTTATTCACATGGTTTTGCAGGAGCTAGATTAGCCCCATTACTTTCAGGTGAAAATGATCCAGATGTTTGCCAATTTTAAGGTGATGAATCTTAAACTTGCTTAAATTGTTAAAAAATGTTATCTTTTAATTGATGCACTATCATTAAAGAAGAATTAATGTGACTATTTCACAATGAATTGGCCTATATCTTGTTTTCCAGATTGACTGAACTTTTTTTTTTTATTTAAAATCCTTTATTCTCAGCAAAATCAAACATATCATTGAGTTTACATAGAAATACAATTTTCAACTGGATCTTCATAAAAATGCACTGGTGAAATAAATGTTCATAATTAATGACCAATTATGTACTATTGAATCATGCCAATAGCAGAATTGATTACCACTAAAAATTGGTAATGCAACATCTTAAATATGCAAATACCATCTTACTACACTCTATTGTGTTAACCATTGATAATAAATGGCCACTAAGTATATACCTATTACATAAAGCTTTTTAAAGTACAATAAAAATACAAATTCTATGTGTTAAAAAAAGCCATTGATATGGTTTCTAAACATCCTCATTATACAAATTCCGAAATACTATATGAGAAACAAAATTATAAAGACTCTTCTTTATGAAACATATACTACCCTCTAATTAAGGTACAACTTAGCAGATAACAGAAAACAAACAAGAAGGTTTACATATACCATACAATACTATGAAGATACGTACAAAGATAATATTGCATAAGCATATTTGATTTCTTTCCTAATGAAAATGTGCCTTTAGCACTTGATGAAAATTTCCATGAGTAAAAGAAAAATCTATTTTTGAGATCTACTGTGAATCCAAGCTCACATTTTCATTAATTTAATTTATTTTTCATATAATGTGATGAATCACATTATAAATTTGACCATACATTTTTGTTAGAGTGAGTACAAATTACAGTCTGTTACATAATGGGCAAAGGTATAGGAAACAAACATTTTTAAGGGTCTGGGTTTATCAGCACATCTAGAAATGAAGGGCAAGAAAATTTTATCGTTGATGTTAGACTAAACTAAGCAGCAACTTGATTTTTTGTGAGAAATGAGATTCTGACTTCAACAAAACAAATACAAATTAAATTTGCTGAGTATTGTTGATGATTCATATGGAATAGTTGCCATAGATTTTAAAGTGTCAAAACTAATGGAGCATCACAAAATAAGCTTTGGTGAGAAAATATCTTTATCAAAGGAGAAAATATTGGATAATCTTATTCAGTGAGAAAAAAATTTGGTAAAGTAAATATGGGTAATAGACATTGCAACTATAGACAGTATATATTTCAAGTGTTTTTTAGGAAACATCAGATTAGGTGATGTTTAGATGTTTAGCAATATAACTTATCTCATTAGAAATTAAATTTTAAGTGTTTTGTAAAAAGAAAATTTTCATTTTTTTCCACAATCTTTATTTATGAAATAAATAAAATATTTATAGTATAACTCATAATAACTAACATTATTACTTTGCTTTTACTAATAAATACTCTAAATATGTTTGGTTTAATTTTTATTGGAATTTGTATTTTTGTTATTTTACCTGCTGAAAATGACCTGGTGGCATTATATTCAAAGTTTACATTTTCCCAATGATATGAACAACATTTAATACATAAAATGACACCTGTCTAAGGAATGGTAACATGTTTATTGGTCTCAATATAGAATATATTTATTTTGATATTGGTATATCTCCTCAGGACTTTAAAAGATATCATTAAAGTATGGCTTTTGGGAATCAGTAATAAACTAGCAGCCTGGAGAATGAACACAAATTTCAAGATGCTATTATTTAGAACTCAGACACAAGGCAGATACTTGGATAATTTGTCTTTCGGTTATAAATTCACCTACAATGGAAACAGAAAGGAACATAAAAGTATGATTCACTTACAATAAGTTGTTTTTAAAATAAAACAATATAGATCAACAGTGAATATATGAGGAAATTTTACTGAAATAATTTTCAAAAAGTTAGATATTCCAAAATATATTGGCATATGTATAATACCTGTCATAAAGTAATAAAGAATGATATATATGTATATAAAACAAATTTATAAATCAGGATCTCTGATTCTTGGCATCAGCACCTGCTGTCCACTGGGTTGAGACAAAATACTGTGCCTTCAGGAGTTAGTCCCATTTTGAACCCCTCCTGCATCTCACTTAATTTTGATCAAATATTTGGAGGGAAATCCCCTGCTCCACAGTTGAATGGGTCAAAAGGTTCTGCTCCAAACAGGTCCCGTTTAATCTCAGTAGATCTAGTAGGTACCAGAGGTGGCTGTGTGCCATTGCGAGTAGGTATTGAAGACTAATGTGATATTTGAGGAAATGGAATCATATCAAAGATGTCAGTGGAGGGTGACTTAGATGTCACACTGCCTGCTGCGATAGTATAAGCAAGAGGCCAGAAAGAAGGTGCTGGTTCCATCAATGTCTCATTTTTAAAACCCCAGGGAATGGCACTGGGCAAAGGTCAGAAGTATCAGTGCAGAAGCAGGGCGTTGTCTCTCCGCTGAGGGAGCTCTAAACGTGACTGAACTTTTTAAACTTCCATTCAGAAAGTAGAGTCTGGATGGCCCTTGTCACTATAACGTGTTATATAGTGACTATAATGCTGGCCAGGGCATAGTTTAGGCATTAGATGACATATTTCTGTTGCAAATGCTAAATTCTTAACTCCAGTTTTAAGCCCTTAACTGCATTGGAAACTTTTTACAAACTTCCATGGTGGGCTGGCCACCTTCCATTTGTCCTTCTGGCTCTATTTTCCGCTCTTCTCCACCCTGCTTTGAGCCCCCTAAAAGCTGATTTACATGGATTCTATAAACAGTTCCCTAGATCTCTGGCTTTCAGTCAGGTTTGGCCATTTGGAAGTCCTGATGAAAGATGGGTACTTATCTTTTTTTTCACCACATAGAAAAGTCTGATTTGAGGCTACTGCTCTTTTCTCATGAAATCTGTTGCTGCATATGATCTGCTGAATGGTTGACGCAAAGCTGTTTCTTGTAAAGAAGTATCATCCATCAAGAATGCTATTGGCATTTTCTAGCAGACTATGTTCATCTTGCTATTGCTTCTTCTCCTTCTTTTCCTTTTCCTCCTCACCTTTCTCCTTTTTTGTTTTCGAAGTTGTGCCATACTGTGTACATAGAATTACCCATTGTATTCTGTGCTTGTGCTTGCCTGGCTTTAGCTCATCAGAGAGAGTTGTGCTGATTTCTGATTGTGTATCATTTTAGTCGAATGTGTGAAGAAGACCTTTCCTGCCTCAATTTTTACTAAGGCATCAATACAACTGATTTCCAATGCCAAAGTGAGTATGAGCTAAATCCTTGTATTCAGATATCACAGAGAAAACTATCAAGAAGCGTACTCATGACTCTTGGATCCCTTGGCCAGATCAAGGATATAGAAAGAAGTCAAAGAAGAGTGAGAAGGGCTTTGTGAGAAAATTTTCTCGGTAGACTGCTGTTGTCATTCTGTGAATCCCTACCTACATCCCAGACAACAAGGGGAAATATGAATTGAGGGGGCTGCCTGATGCATCGCTGACAAGCTAATGTAGCCTATAATTGCAGAATGGAAGTCAGCTTTTACCCAAAGTTTAACAGAATAAAGGAATTGTGAGTGTTCCCAGTGGTCCAGAGACCCTCTTATTGCACAAGAGAGAGAATGCCAGAATAAATCTGTTTTTGATCTTTTCCAAGAGAGAGAGTAAAGGGATTCATTCCAATGGTGAGAGTCTGTGTAGAGTGACAACCACACAACGAGGAGCAGAGCAGTGATGCAACAGAATATATCATCCGTGTCATGGGATTTGAAGTCAGAAGGGCATAGTAGAGGAGTTTCTGATGGGCTCGAGAAAGCATCCACAGGAGAAGGAATCAGCTTGAGATATCTGTCATGTATATTGCAGCTTAGTATGCAATACATTGTGAAGTGTTTTAGGTAGTATTTTCTGTTTGTAATATATAAAGTTAGAAATAATATTTTATCCTTATTATTATTGATTTCCTTTATGCCACTTATTTTTATTTACTTGGATTAACGTAAAGAATCATATGTTGAAGATTGCCATTCAAATTGTGTTTCTCCTTAGCTATCTTTGCATCTGATAGTCTTTGCTTTATAACTTGATTTTGTGAGGTTGTACATGAATGTTCAAAACTGCCATATCGTAATTATAAAAACTACTAAGATCCCAATAAGTAATTGGTAAAGGATGTGAAAAGCCCATTTATAAAAGAGAAAAAATAAATGCAAAAATGCATGTGCAAAAATGTTAAACCTGACTAATAACGAAAGGAGCAAATTAAAGTGCTCATTCAAAAATATCCATTAGCAAATATTTATTGATCACCTATTATGTGCTGACCACTGAACTATACGTGAGTAATATCAGATATGGTCCTTGTTCTCATTGTACAGGTGAAGAATAATAGTAGGTAATATTTTTGATATATTTTTATTCTGCCTATCAAATTAGCAAGTATTAAAAGATTATAATGCATAATGCTGATAATGCATACTTTTAAACCCAATTATTGTATTTCTAGGAATCTTTGCTAAGAAAATAATAAAAAAGAAGTTAAAAGCATGAAGAGCAGTTTTTGTTATAGCGCTATTTTATTACAGCAAATTTTTAATTTTTGGTGAGGAAGATTCGCCTTGAGCTAACATCTGTTGCCAATCTTCCTCTTTTTGCTGAGGAAGACTGGTCCTGAGCTAACATCTATGCCCATCTTCCTCTATTTTATGTGGGATGCCTGCCACAGTATGGCTTGATAAGCAGTGCGCAGGTCCGCGCCCGGGATCCGAAGCCGCAAACCCCAGGCCACTGAGGCAGAGTGAGCGAACTTAACCACTATGCCACCGGGCTGGCCCCTACTACAGCAAGTTATATAAAACTCCAATGTCTATATTATGGAATGCAATGATTTTTAAAATGCCTTTGATAAATTGCTAGGTAAAAAGTATAATATGAAATTGTATATGTAATTTCAACTATATAATATAATATATCTGTAAAAAATATAGAAAGAAAATACATTAAAATGATAACACATGTTAGATGACAAACTCTCCTTATGGTTTGGAGGTAGTCATGTAGACTCGCCTTCACTTACTAAACACATCTTTTTAAGATTTCAGTTATGAGGACTGTGAAGGAGGCATAGTGAAGATTCCACTCTGATGAGGGTGGGGAGACCCTCATGGCAAAGACACCACCAGCTTTCAGAGGCAGTAGAGGCAGGAGTCATAGTTCAGGGCACATTCTTCTATGAGCATGAGTTGTGAACTTCAATGTCTGTGTCCTGGGACGGCAGTGGAAGAGTCTCTGCTGAGCAAAGTGGCAGTACAATACAGGTACTGTTTTTTATGTAGGCTCCAAGCTCGATTCTCTAGCTCAGCTTGAGGTTCTACGGACTAAATATAAATATTTATTTATGTTATAGAGTGTATTTTATATTATAAAATATAAAACAGGATAATGGGATAACGATTAATGGAGGAGAGGAGAACCATTTTAGCCAGGGTGCTTAGGAGTTGAGAAGGAGGTGACATTTGCGCTGAGACCTAAATGATGAGAAAAATGTATGTTGTGGGCAGTATTCTAAGAGGTTCCTCAGGATTTCTGGTCCCTAGTGTACATACACCTTCTTCTGGTTGTTCAATCAAATGCAAATCTAGATACTGCTGTGAAGGGATTTTGCAGATGTAATTAAGATCTCAAATTAGTTGGTTTTAATCTACAGCAATTATCCAGGTGGGCCTGACCTAATTACATGAGCCCTTTAAAATTGGACCTAGAGGTCAGAGACAGAGAAATTCAGAAACTTGAAACTGCAGAGACATTTTCCTGCTGGCCTAAATGGAGTAACTGCCATGTTGTAGAGAGGGCCACATGGCAGGGAACAGTGGACAATATTTAGGAGCTGAGAATAGTCCCAGTCAACAGTCTGCAAGAAAATAGGGACTTCAGTCCTACAACCACAAGGAACTGGATTTGCCAACAACTTTGGAAGAGCACTCTAAGACTTAGATGAGATCATAGCTTGGTCAACACTTTGAGTTTAGCTGTGTGATGACGATTGAATTGGCCAAGGGTTGTAGCACTGAGTACAGTGAGAAATGGTTGGATTTGGGGGTAGAGTTGATAGGACTTATTGCCTCGCCATACTCTAGTTGGGTATGACTGAAAAGAAAAAGAGAGCTGAAAGGGAGAAATCAAGGATGACTCCTTGGTTTTTGGCTTGAGCAACTCGGTAAACGGTAGTGCCATGTACCGAGATGGGAAAGATGTGTAGAGGAGCCAGTGTGGGTGAAGGGGCAGAAATCAAGAGTCACATTTTGGGCCTATTAATTTTTAGATGCCTATCCAAATACAGATGTCAAGTGTAAGTTGGATAGATAAATTTTCAGTTTAAGCAAAGAAGTTAAGCCTGGAGAAGAAGACTTGAGGATCCCTGACATGTAGACAGAATTTAAAAAATATATATAGACCCAGAATAGCCAACACAATATTGAAGGAAAGAACAAACTTGGAGGACTAACACTACCCAACTATAAGACTTGCTATAAAGCTACAGTAATCAAGACAGTGAGTGTGGTATTGGTGCAAGAGTAGGCAATAGATTAATGGAACAGAATAGAGAGCCCAGAAATAGGCTCATATAAATATAATCAACTGATCTTTGACAAAGGAACAAAGGCAATATGATGGAGAAAAGATAGTCTTTTCAACAAATGGTGCTGGAACAATTGGACATCACATGCAAAAAATGAATCTAGACACAGACCTTACACACTTCACAAAAATTCACTCAAAATAGATCATAGACCTAAATGTAAAATGCAAAACTATAAAACACCTAAAAGATAACATAGGCGAAAATCTCTATGACCTTGGGTTTGGTGATGACTTTTTAGATACAATATCAAAGGCATGATCCATGAAAGAAATAATTGATAAGCTGGACTTCATTAAAATTAAAAATTTCTGCTCTGTGGAAGACACTGTCAAGAGAAGGAAGAGACAAGCCAGAGACTGGGAGAAAATACTTGCAAAGACATATATGATAAAACAGTATTATCCAAAATATACAAAGAACTCTTAAAATTCAGCAATAACAAAACGAATAGCTTGATTAAAAAATGGGCCAAAGATCTAAACAAACACCACACCAAAGAAAATATACAGATTAGGGAAATGCAAATTAAAACAATAATGAGAAAACACTACACACCTATTAGAACGGCCAAAACTAGAGCACCGACAACACCAAATGTTGACAAGGATGTGGAAAAACAGGAACTCTCATTCATTGCTGGTGAGAATGCAAAATGATACAGCCTCTTTGGAAGAAGTCTGGCAGCTTCTTACAATACTAAACATGCTCTTACTGTATGTTCCAGCAATTAGGCTCCTTGGTATTTACCCAAAGGAGTTGAAAATTTCTGTCCACACAAAATTCTGCACTAAGATGCTTATAGCAGCTTTATTCATAATTGGCAAAACTTGGAAGCAACTAAGGTGTCCTTCAGTAGGCAAATATATAAACAAACTGTGGTACATCCAGACAATGGAATGTTATTCAGTGCTTAAAAATAAAAAATGAGTTATCAAGCCATGAAGAAACATGGAGGAAACTTAAGTGCATATTACTATGTGAAAGAAGGTAATTTGAAAAATCATACTAGTGTGATCCCAAGTATATGACATTTTGGAAAAGGCAAAACTAACTATGGAGATAGTGAAAGGATCAGTGGTTGCCAGGGGTTCTGGGCGGGAGGGATGAATCGGTGGAGCACAGAGGGTTTTAGGGCAGTGAAACGATTCTGTAGGATACTATAATGATGGATACATGTCATTATAAATTTGTCCAAACCCACAGAACGTACAACACCAAGAGTGAACCCTAATGTAAACTATGGACTTTGGATGATAATGGTGTGTCAATGTAGATTCATCAGCTGTATCAAAGGTACCACTCTGTTGGGGGAAGCTGATAATGAGGGAGGGTATGCATGTGTGGGGCCAGGGGTTATTTGGGAAATCTCTGTACCTTCTGTTCAATTTTGCTGTGAACATAAAACTGCTCTAAAAAATAAAATCCATTATAGAATATGTATAAACTAGAGCCTCTGATGAAGTAAGTCTGGTTTTGTTGCTTCTTATTAATCTGTGGAGCTGGCACTTAGTCCTAAGTGTCAGATTTCTTTAGAATGTGAGGCACCTAATACCAGTTTGTCCTCAACTTTGGGGCCAAGTGATTTATTCCTGAGCAAAAGAAACATTTTTTTTTTTCAAAATTTCATTACATTAGTATTGTAGGAATCTATTTTAAAGCTATTTGCCCCCCTTAACAAGTTATTTAGTTTAAGGTAGATAATATATTCCATAAATCCATTAATCACGCACAGGTAAACTTCAATGCATTTAGCTAGGCTGTAAGTGGGGGTTTAGTACAAGTGAAGCCTCCGTTATTCCCTTCAGATATTTGGGGTGCACTCTGTGACTGTGATTATATGTCTGTGGGCCAAGTGGGAGCACCAGTGCCTAATGATTTATTAAATATGAAGTTTGTTTCTCATTTTAAAAATAAAAATAAATCTAAATGAGAAGTTTTGATATTTTCTTCCTGCACTCCTGTGGATCATCTTGCTCATCCTTAATGAGGACAAATATTGGAGAAGATAGGCAGCAGATATGGCTCAGAGATCAAGAAAAATGAGAATGAAGAGTTGTTCACAGGATTTAGCAAAGGTAGAGGTACTGGTGACCCTTTAGGAGCCATTCAATAGAGGGGAGGGGAGGAAACACTGAATGGAGAGAGTAGAAGAGGGAGTGTGAGGAGAGACTGAGATAAGTAGTATCATTTTTGAGAGGGGGATTTTCTGTGAACAGAAAGTAAATAAATGTATCAATAAGCTAGATGGGGTGTGAGGGGATCAAGGATTTTATTTTTTAAATATGTGTGAGATATAGATACGTATAATGTCTCCTCTATCTTCTGTCTATGTAGCCTATTTGAGAAGCAGTTTTAGCTTCAAATTGATGCTCTGTAGCTTGTGTCATCACGTTGCTGAGAGGATTATAGTAGACAGGCACAACCTTCTAATAGATCATTTTCAATTTCAAATGATGTTGAACTAGGCTTTGTCCTTCTCATTTTTCTTCACATACTTATAAGTTGCGTACAAGTTACTGCTTTGCTATAGCCTTTCGGGTGGCTTGATCCATTCTCAGGGGCAAAAGCAACCTGGAAAACAAGTATCTCCCTCCATGCCAATAGCATGGTTCATATTACTGTGGCATGATCTCAGGAACATGTCGATACTGTTGCTTAACTACTGCTAGAAATAATAGTTTAGGTTGGCAAACGGTAAAGTTGTAATACAAAATAGCCCTGTCTGTAGTCAGCTTGCTGGGGGACATTTTGTATCTAATGGCAGTGAAACTGACGGGAGGTGGTGCTATTCCAAAGCAGAGAGATGTAATCCTGAGACTTTTCCCTTTGGAGGTGGATGTCTATGACAGCTGCTGTTCTTTTTCCAGGTTAAAACCATTTCTCCTACGTTCTAGCTGTAGAATTTGGGTCTGTACTTCATTTGTTCACTTTAGACACTCTGGCAGACTCCATTTAGCAGTTTTGAGTCACTGAGGAATGCTCAGATAATATATAGGTCATAAAGTAGAAAATTGACAGGTTACACAAATATGGCACTAAGCTGCATTGTATGCTAAAATAGAAATTAAACCTGCAATTTTAGTCATTGTAACATCTAGACATTGCTTTGCAGATATTTCAAAAAGCTGTATACGTAGTACTATGGAAAATACAACAATTGCTATACTGTAGAGACAATTATTAGATAGAAAGAACTCCATTTATTGCTTTAAGTCAGCAAGAAAAATGTTCGAAAAGTGAATGTGATAATACGACTAATGTATAACTTGGGAATGAGCCTTTGAAACCAGTGAATTGTAGTTTGATCAACCTTTTTTTTTCTTTTTTGTCTATTACCTGACTTTACTGCTTAGTGAATATCACCCAAAAGAAAGCAAAGGGCGGAGAAAGAAAAAAAAGAGGTTGAATAAATAGCATATGGAAAACTGCATTCTTATTTAGGTATACTTACTTTCATATAGATGAAATACTAACTATGCCTTTATGTGTTCATGTCAAAATTATTAAACTTTTCAAAATTCCGAGGCCTCTCATCATAATTTTATGATATCTAAATATAATAAAAGATATCAAAGTGAACGTATCATCTGTGTACAATTAAATGTTTCACAAACCCTACCTGCTGGCCTAGTCATTTTAAACAGCATTCAAAACAACCAAAACTAAGATGTCCTAGATAACTAGGACAAACTAAGATGACAGACACTTGAGGTATATTTTAATGTAATGTAACCAGAAGCTAGTACTAAATCTCACCTCATTTGCTTGCTATTGCCTATTCAAAACTGTTGCCTTAACAGAACATCAGACATAGTCGTGACTGAAAATAAGGACATGGTAATCTGCTCCCAGAGCTTGAAGTGTAAGACTGTTAAGAGTGAATGCATAATGGATGAGATTAGCCAATTGAGGATGCCATCCAAGAAAGGATTTCTAAATATGTAGCTGGGAGACTTGGGGTTACTGGGGTGTAGAGTCAAGAAGGCATGAATAAGTGTGAATGTAACTTGGAAAGCTGAAGCCGCAGTCAGCTGTACTCTCCTGCAGTCAAAGGAAAATGAGATTAACAGACAAGGAGAAGGTTTGCTGAGAGCCTAGAAGAGAGGAGCTCAGACTTTCTGTTTATCTCTGCCTGGGACAGGAGAGAGTCCTGATAACCACCCAAGCATTCTGGTCGTCTTAACCTCTACCTCTATGTCAGGGATGCCTGCTTTGGCTATCACAGCTCAGTGGCTTATCAAGCAGTGAATCGTCTTATTCTGATTCTACAATTGTCAAGCAAAGTTTGTAGATTTAATTATAGAATTTTTATCAGGGAGACAAGTAACAGATCTTCCCTCCCCCAATATAAAAGAAATTAACTGAATAATTAGACAAATATTTATTGAGTATCTGTTTTACATCTGTGTCTAGATCTATATTACTCAATGAAATAAGCATAATCTCTACCTTCATGAAGCTTAAAAATATTCTTATTAATGGTTGTTTATCATTATTAAAAAATCTTTGACACAGTACTGTACTTATTGGGATTCATTTTTATTTATTTTTATTTGGACTCATATTTTGCTTAGCACATGTTAGTCACTCTAACTTGCTACTCTGTGAGCATTGTGAAAAATAAGTTTTTTGAGATGCAAGTGAGAACAGGATTCTTGACTGTAATGTCCCCCAAATGGTCGTATAGAACAAAGATATCTCTGCACGGCCAGCTTGTCACCTTCAATGATACCTCTACCTTCTTTCTTCCTACTTGAAACAAATAATATTTTCAGAAGTGGTCATGAGACAAGATTTCAAATGAAGTATGTCAAAAACTGAAAATGATCTCCACGCCCCTATTTCTGAATAAGGATAAGGTAAGGGAGAGGCATTAATAATCAGATTTCTTACACAAATTAGAATGAAAACAAGTTAAGTGACATTTTAAGTGATCTAATTTGGTTAAAAAAAGATACATTATTTATCCATTTATAAAATCAAAGCACAAATGTTACTTTATTTTATTTTATTTTTTTTGTGAGGAAGATCAGCCCTGTGCTAACATCTGCCAATCCTCCTCTTTTGTTGCTGGGGAAGACTGGCCCTGTGCTACCATCCATGCCCATCTTCCTCCACTTTATATGGGACGCCACCACAGCATGGCTTGCCAAGCGGCGCACGTACGCTGGGATCCAAACCGGAGAACCCCAAGGCGCCTCAGAGGAGCGCGTGCACTTAACTGCTTGCGCCACTGGGCCGGCCCCTACAAATGTTACTTTAAAGGAGTTTCTTTAAAACATCTTTGTTTATAATGTGAGATATTTTGTTTGAAATATATTTTTTCTTAACGCAGCTAAATATTTCAAATTAATTTTAATTTTTTAAGTAGATAAAAAAAGTTAAAATTATTTAAATATTGAAGAAAGCATACAGAACTAAACTAGAAAGACAAATAATAATGAAAACTTCTAAGAAAAGCAAGTAAATATTAGAATATAATAGATTTTGGAGTCTTTGATATCAACTCAAAATATCAAAATCCATGAGATATTAAAAAATGCTTCTATATACCCCTTTTCAGAACTATTTATTTTTGCATCTTCTGAACCTTGAGAATAGTGTTTATTTAGTAATTTTGAAATTTGATCTTCTATATATAAAATGGGCAAGAAAAATAAGATAGAAAGCATAGACAAATTGAGGATATTTAATTTGACTACGTATGTGTTAAAATTTGTTTTTATGTTTGACTTCAAATATTTAAATTTTAAAGCTTCAATTTTATATTGAGGCTTGCTCTAAATATAAAATAAATCTATATATTACAATTAAAAATCTATAAAAATAAAATTCTGATTCTGTGTCTAGCTTCTTAGAAAGGTCTGAACACAAATATAAAAAGACTTTAGAATAATTTGTTACCTATCCATGGTTCTCTGAAAGCTGCACTCTAATCTTGAGCTGCTGTTTACATTAGGGCCTCTGCATTCATATTTATAGCTTTCATTTCAACAACAGATCTCAATTCAGATTGTCCTTGGGGCAATCATGTCAGTCATTTGGGTGTTCTGGTGCCATGCACCACAGCATGCCTTCCTGTGCCTTTCCTCACATCATTCTTCTCTAGACACCCCCTTCCTCCCCTAGCCAGGGATGCCCTCCTCTCTTTGCTGTTCGTTTCAGGTCCTAGCCCAGAACAAGTCACATTTCCTTTTAGGAGCTTTGCTTGATCCTATCAACTCAAGAGATTTTGCTTTCTTTGATGAATTTCTGTAGAACTTTTTGTTATTACTACTGATTTAGAATTTGGCGTAAGTTAAGTTGTTGTACCTATTGATGTATGTCCTATCTTCTGAAATTAAATAAAATATTTACCAATAAGAGTTCTAATAAACTGTTCAGGGAAGTGAGAGACTGTGGTATTGGTGGCCTGAGGAATCTGGTCCTGATGAGGGGTTAGCTGACTCAAGGTTTCAGGACATTTCTCTGCTTTCCTCAGAGATTTCGAGATTCTAGACTAAGCTGTGTTTTGCAAACACCACTGTATCTACTGACTGCTTAGAATTGCAAAAGAATATTCTTATTTTAATTTCTACGTATTTCTTGTGTTATAATAGAGCAATATCATGAGACAGGAATATTAGCTTTATTTTGGCGATGTAATAAAGTACTACTTGTCCATCGATGAAAGTTCCTATGCTTTAATCCGCCTGCAGTTTTTCACTTAGGGCAGTTATATGACTAGCGAGGCAGATGAGAAGAGGGGGGGAAGGATGTTAAAAATGATGTTGGGCCCCCAGAAGAGCTCCTGTTGCTACTTCTCTCCCTCACGGTCCTGTTCTGGTGCTGCATGGCGTTGATTCCTTTGGTTTTGGTTTTTATGCCCGGTAGGCTTCAGCATATACTGACTCAGTTTGAGTCCCCTGAGGTAGAGCTGGAGGCCAGGACTTGGGTGAGGATGTTTACTTGTGAGGTGATACCGGAATTCAAGAGTAGGGAGAGTAGAGAGAAAAAGATAAGTCAATATAGGGTGTATTATGGAGATTGTTGCCTCAGGCCACGGGGCTTTGAACTATGAGAAGTCTATCTGGGAAAGATGCAGATGGAGCATTTGTCTTCCACGGCTTGAGGGTTGCCTGGGTGCATTAACTCCCTGCACATTCTGGGTTTCGCTTGCAGGCGGATTTGGTGCGCTTTCACAATGGTGGAAAAGATTCTGGGACTTGGTAGGAACCTGGAAGTGTCAGGTATCTGAACTCTGTCCCACAACTCTAGGTTAAAGGGGGATGTGACACAGGCCTGAGAGGTGTTTGCTGCATATTCCATTGAAGAAATCAGTGGTTTCAGATTGATGCCTCTGAGAGGGAACTGGCCCAAGCAGTTATAGTTTGGTGAAGGAAAGATTGAGAGCAGTTGTTTTTAACCTGTTCTCCTCGGAGTTCCTTCTGAAGGTGTGGGACAAAGGAGTAAGTTTAGATTTTCAACCCCTCACTTTCATTCAGCCAAGCCAGTCTGGTTCAAGTTTATCTATTATACATATTGAGCTTCTGAATGAGCTTTTTTTCTGAAGCTAAGAAAAAACTTGAAAACCACAGAGGGTGTGATTAAGAGTTCAGACTTAGGCTACAAGCCTGGGCTCCACCACTTAGCAGCTGTATGAATGTTGGCAAGTTATTTAAGCCTTAGGTTTCACAACCAATGACATTTAATTGCCTCATAGGCTTGTTGTGAAGATGACTTGGGATAATGCATGGAAAGGGCTGAGCATGGGGCGCGGTGCAGTGTTAATCATGCAATAAGCTGAGTAAGAAGCTTTGAGCAAGGGAGGCAAATGGAAGGTCTGGGGATCTGATGGGTAGGGCATCAAGGCAGGTAAAAAGCAAAGTAGAAATTTTACTATTAGGAGCTGCACACTTTGCTTCGGAGTGACACTGATTATGGGTGTCTAAGCGTTAGAGATACTGAAGAATTTTACACTTGACAAGTCAATGTCCATAATTTATATGTACTTTATAAACTTTGAAAAATGTACAGCCTTTTAATAATACTGTTGGATTCAATTGCTTTCTTCAAATATTATAATCATTTTTAATATAAAATCTCTGCACATTTCCTTGCATAGCTGTATATATATATATATATATATATATATATAGCTGGAGGAGAGAATTCGTTTTGGTGTATGTTGATGGTTATACAGTCAGTTATTCCATAATATTGATTAAATCTTTTTTGCTCTGAATATGTATTTAGCACACTAGCTTTCATTTTATACCAATTGTAATCCCATCCGAACCAAATTGAGGATAAATTAATATTCAACATATGCAAACTCATTTGGACAAAATGGCTTAAAAAAGACATTATTTTTTGAACACTGAAAGCAGACTTGAATATGTAACATTAAAATTTTTATTCTTCTAATTTGATCTTTGAATGTTCCTTTTATTTTTCCAGCTTTGGGATTGTAGCCATAATTTCTACTTCCTAGCTTTCATATGTTAATTGTAAGTTTCATTTATAAGGAAGTAATGCACTATTAAATATAGAAGAAATTATTAAATGTCTTCCTTATATGGAGCAATACACATAAAATAAATTGAATCATAAAACGTGTTTTCATTAAATAGATTAATATGCATATAGTTAACCATTTGTTCCTGTAATTAGGGATGGTTGTATAAATATTGAAGACTTGGGTTGCTGGTTGATACAGAGTTCCTCACTCTTCTATACTATCACAAAATCTCATATAATACATTTGCTACTACATACATACATCTAATCTTTGAACTATTTTTTTACCTATATTATCTCATTAATACAACATTCTTTGCAGTAGGTATTATTTCACCCATATTTAAAAGAGGAAATTGTCACACAAAATAATTAACTCAATGTCAGTCACATTGATGGTATCTGACAAAGAAGAAATTAGAACATAAATCTATTTGGCTTCTGAGCAATAACTGTGGTACACATCTCCAAAAGAGAAGAGATTCAATTTGTAAACCAACTTCAATATTTTTTGAGGTTGCTTTGTTATAGCCATTCAGCATAAATGAACATCCTTTTACTTTATTTCCAGCTGATTTATTCTTCGTGTGAAAAGAAATTTCAGACCATTCAGTATACCAGTTTTGGGACAATTTTTAGATCAGAACATCTTAAGCATATTGTCTATTTCACTTACTCATTATGCGACCATCTGTTAAATACCTCCTGTATCAGGACCTGTGTGATTGCTCGGAATATAAAGATGAGAGATGTATCCTCTGCCATACAGGATTTCACACTATAGTGAGGGATATGGATAAGAAAGGAACCAGACCATTGTTCAGTAGGTGGCAACCCTTATGATAGAGAAATAAACAAAGTGTGATTGTCAGATGTATACAAGGATGAGATAGCCTATGAAAAATTATTTTCCAAAGACAGCAATAGTGTAATGTGGGTTATTCAGCACTGTCCACTTGAGGGGACATATGAGTATACTGGAGGATGTCACCGTGTGGCAGTTCATAATGTTCGGGAAGATAATGGGGCAATAATTCATGTCACTTCTGGCTGATCCAAGGGCATTGGTGGAAGGCAGTCACCCGACAGCAGCTAGAACAGCTAAGATGTCTCTTTATCACAGGACAAGCGATGGGCGCTTTGTAGGTTTTGCTTCTACTAGCACAGATTTTCCTGGTGTGGATTCTGGATGGGGCTGGAAGTCTCTTATTGTAATTTCCTTCTTCCCACATACCTGCCTTCCCACTGCCACCAGATTGTGACTGTCCTAGAACTCACAACCAACCCAAATCCCCTTTTCCCTCCTAGCCAGATGATCTCACCCGGCCTCCTGGAGAAAGGCTCATCTGCCTTTTCCTCAAACTCTTTCTAGACTATTTTTATGACAAAAACATATCGGTGCTGACCTTCCATCCATGCCTTTCCTTCAACTCAAGGAGCTTTTCTTTCTGTCAACAAAAACATGCATTTTGCAAATCAAAAGCTTCACATTTGAAACTATTCTTTCTGATAATGGCTTCAGAAGCCTATTTTGAGGATGCCTCTGATGAGTACTAAGAATAGAAAGAAAGAGAAACAGAACTATAAATATTTTTTTGTTTTTTATTTTAGGAAAGTAATTCCTGTACATATTTATAAAATCGAATAGTTTTACAGGTCTTATGATGAAATACAGTTTCTTCTTCCTTCCCTCACCACCCTAAGTTTTTCTCTGGAGGTGCAACCGTTGTCAATCAGTTCTTTTGCATTTGTCTCTATATTTCAAAATAACATGCTAGATTTTCAGTTTTACATATTGTGATAGGCAGAAAATTGGCCCCCAAATATGTCTATATTCTAATTCCCAGAAACTATGAGTATGTTGTTAGTGGCAAGGAGCAATTAAGGTAATGGATGGAATTACAGGTGCTAATCAGGTGGCTTTAAGATCAGGAAATTAACCTGGGTTGTCCAGGTGGGCCCACTGTAATCACAGGTTCCTTTAAATGTGGAAGAGGGAGGCAGATGACTCAGCGCTCAAGTGATGTGTTGTGAGAAAGACTCACTGGCGTTTGCTGGCTTTGAAGCTGGAAGAAGGGGGCCGTGAGCTAAGGAATGGGGGTGGCATCTAGAAGCTGGAAAAGTCAAGAAAACAGATTTTCCCCTAGAACCTCCAGGAAAGAAGGCAGACGTGCTGCGCACTTTGGTTTTAGCCTAGTGAGACCCATTTTGGACTTCCGACTTCCAGAACATTAAGATACTAAATTTGTGTTGATTTAAACTGCTAAATTTGTGGTAATTTGTTTCACCAGCAATAGAAAACTAAAAGAGATTTTTATCAGTAGATTTCGTACTATGAAAGATAAACATTTAATTTTCTTTCATTTCCCCTTCTCAATTTTCACATTTCACAATATTGGTTAAATCTAAATTCAGTGTTTACATTTTTAGGGCCGCTTCATACTTTCACAGGTGAACCGTGTAATGTCTTGGACCAATGCTAATTTTCCCTGTGGTAATTGCTGCAGTTTTTCATTTCCTTTGTTTTTGAAATACCAGTACCTTTCTGAGAAAGCATAAATGAGAAATGCTTTTTTTGGGACCTGGAGTGTGATAAAAGTCTTTACGTTACCCTCGTGTTTGACAGATGTTTGGTTTGGTATAGAATTCTATATTAGAGAAAGGATATTTTTTTCACAATTTTGAATGCATTGCTTCAGCTTGCTCTGGTCTGTTGCATTTGTCATCACTTGTCTGTCTCCTTTGCTTTTAGCCTTTAAGTAATGATTTAGAACACACAGAAAGGAATATAAAGCATTCATGTATAGTAGAATAATTTAAAAGTGACAGTGGTTTAACCACCAGTCGGGTCAATATAGAACATCGCTGGATCCAAAGAAGACCTTGTATATGCCTTTGTGATTGTACTGCCTTCTCCTTTAAAGGCAGTCTCTCTCCCGATATTTTTGTTAATCACTGTCTTGCTTTTATTTGCATGCTTGCTACCTATGAATGCTTCTCTAAGCAATATGTTTTAGTTTTGCCCCCGTTCTGAGCTTGATATCAATGGAAATAGATTATATGTAATCATTTGGGTCTTACTTCTTTGCTGAATATTATCATTAGATTTATTCATGTTATGAGTTCTCCAGTCCATTTCATCAATTTCACTGCTGTGGGAGTATGCCATGGCTTGATCAGACCACGATTTATTTTTCTTTTCTGTGTTTGATGGGCATTTTGGATTGTTCCATGTCCCTCTGCTTTTTAGCTTCCAAAATCCTGTTTACTTTTCTTTCTGCTCTTGACTTTTCTTAATTCTCTTTGGTTGTCTATCTTAAATAGAATTCCTTATGCCTTTTTTTTCTTTTTAATGTTTTTTAACTTTCATTTTAGTAGGGGTGGGGAAAGATGGTTGGGAGGTAAACCCTATGTTTAAATGAAGCCAGGATTGTTAGATTAATATCTTACCTGGTACAGTAGCTATGGAGATTATTTTAAATACATTTTTATACACTTGAGTTCTCTGGTTCTTTCTGGTGTTGTAAAACCAGACTGACAACCTTGGGATTATGTTGAAGCCAAGTTTTGAAAAACCTAAAATTATGATTTGGTTAAGAGAGATATCTTAGTGTGTTCCATGTGGGATTCTGCTGCACAAAGAGAATGGAAATAGCTGCATCCATAAGAGGCAGGGCCACCACCAAGTATTTAACACTTGCCTTTGAATTTGTAATGTCTTCTAATCTCCAGTATCTTTTTTCTCTAATGTTCCCTTAAGAAATATTACCTGGAATGATTCTTTGTCCATGAAGAAATATACATTCTGCAATGACAAATATAAAAAAAAAAGGATATTTTGTTTCTTTCTTTTTGCTATTCTCTGACCTGCAGTGCATTTCAATATCTTCTGCTTTCAATGAACAGGCAGTTCTTTATCTTGATTGCTGTACCTCAATAGAGTTGAGCATACACAATGACCAATGGATGTTTTGGCCCTGGATAGTAATAATATCTGAGTACAGACCCAGATATAAAAATATTAAAAACATATATAAAAGATGATTTATTGTTTCTAGGCAGTAACACACAGCAAAAGGGAAAGTCTAGGCAATTAAATACAAGTTATATAAACATACTTTAATCTCTTGTGGCTAAATATATCACATGTATCATAAATTGAAAGTTTTATTTTGAAAAGAACAACCTAGTTATTTCTAAAGCTTTTTTTTTTAACCCCAGTCATGACCTTGGTGATTACACAGTTAAAGAAAGCTATATTTGAAGGAGTGTTTTTCCTTGTAAGGAGTATCTTTTTCACTGGTTCATTAAAGTCACTGCAAAACAGTTTTTCCTCTCTCAGATTGTTGAGATAATAGTAAATATATCTGCCTTAACATAAGCATCAATGGTTAATTGAAAAATAAGTTTGAACTCGAGAAAATGTGATACCTATTATTTGTAGGAGTGGTTGTTTTTTACTTAAAAATATTATACACAAATAAAGAAAAAAGCAGGTACCTTAAGGAAGAGCAAATCTATAAACTAGGAACTTTACCTGTTATATGGTGGTGTTGCAAAGACCATTTTTTATGGTGTCTCATACTGTCTGATATGGAAAGGAAAGTATTATCCTGTTGTCTTATTTACAGAAAAATAGGGTTACATGGAATCATGTTACGTCTACAAGAAAGACAGTCACCATCTTTCTTTCCATAGAAACGAAGAACTTTTCAGAATTTTGAAAGGATTTTCTAAAGCAGAAATCTTTTTTCTTGGAATGTTTTAATTAAGTCCAATAAGATCTCCTCTAGAACTTGAGACTTGGTTATTCTTTTTCTTTCCTTTTCTTTTTGGATGAATGGAGCCGGCATTCCTGTGGAGAACAGAAGGTGGCACTCTTCCTTCTATCTTGTGATATTTTCCACTTGAGTGTTTATTTTAATTCTTCTGTTAGGATTCGGAGCAGCACTCTGTTGGTGAGCTGATTGTTTCTTTGTGGTTAATGGTCACTTTTTCACTTATCAAAAGTCAAGGCCACATCCCATGAAGTGTAATATTGAATGTGAGGCACCAACTGTCATTGGCAATTCAATAGTAAACAGTGGTTAAAGTTTGACAAGGTCTCTTACTGTTTACTTGCCCGTGTGAGCAACTTGTCTCCTGAATGATTTTCTCCTCATTCTGTTTTATAGACATGGGTGATAAAAACATTTAAGTGTAAAGAGCACTTGGAAAAGATTTACTTTCACATGTACTGAAACTGATGGTTGATTAAATGAGCATATAGTGATGTAATCTGTGACCTTTCAGCCAATTGTCAGCCTTAAATTAAACTTCTTTTTGAAACTTGAATCTTGTTTTATTTTCATTGACTTGGTATCTAATCTAGGCTAGTTTATGAGGGTAAAGTTGAGATTACCTCATTGATGGCAATAAAAATCAATTTGATTGTTTTCCTTTGTGTTTCTGTTGTATTCTTTTCCAAAGGCGTGAAAGCAGCTACAGATACTCACCGTGTTGTCTAAATGATGTTACCTTTTAGTTAAAATTAATATATTCTATTTGTTTAATGTCATCTTTTTCATAATGCATATAAAACAGACGCAGATTTTCCTAGTGAGATCTACATATCAGGCTTCATTGTCATCTAATTAATTTTTTTTAAATAATTTGCTCCACTGTTTATATTATCAGTCTCAAACTAGTATATTTGAATTATAAACATCACTGTGTCCTGTTACAATATAAACTATTACGACATATGTGTTAGGAAGTTGTTAGTTATAGAAAGTTGGAGTCATGTGACTTGGTTCTATTTTTAACATTCTGCCTGGCCTCAGCATAGAGCCTGAAACCTGGCTTTGCTCAACTCCATTAGATATGGCCTTTGGAAAACTGCCCCTAGCTAAAGAGCATTAGGAAGCTGTGCTGTTTCTAAGGGCTATATGGGCATCTGGCATGATTCTACCTTTCACATCCAGGTAGCTGTGTTATTTCAATCACAGCACTCACTCTTATTAGCTAAACAGTTGCAGACTTACGCCTTGCTTCCTTGTAAAAGCACATCTATTAAGGGAGCAAACTGAAGTTCACAGTCAAAATAAAAAGCATTTGTTCCTTTATAGGAACTAGATAAAAACCAGTGAAATTTGTTCTGTTAGTGAGATACTGGACTAAAGTGAAACATGAAGATGGTATCTTTCAGTTTATGCCTGAAGTTATGGCTGGTAAGATATAGGAAAGGAGCAACAAAGTGTGGTTCTGATAACAGTGCCCCGAGAGAGTTGCTTGGATGTCATGATAATCATCTGTCTCCTAGCTTCACTTCCTTCATTGATAAGTGATAGAAAGAAGGGGTTGCAGAATTTAACTATTCAGATGACTGCCCTGTACAAACCCCTTACAGAATCTAGTCCTGCAGAATAACAGAGCTGTATAACCGAATCTTTGAATCAGGAATTTGGGAGCTACAGAGTCCAGATACCACTGTGTAACTATTCATTATATTGGGGTCCAGGGCATCAATGCAGTGGAAGTCCAGATTTTCCCCAATTGGAAGGCCAGTGATTTCGTTTGCAGGGCCTTTGAAAATGGTAGGTCCAGGCTGTGTAGCTGGTAGTCATGGTATGTTTTGCATGTGTCTAAGAGTGGCAGCAGCAGCCTCCAAGAATAAGGTCATGAAGCCTAGGAAAGTTTCCTAATGAAAATATTGATGTTCTATAGCAGGGGTCATCAAACTTTTTTTGTCAAGTGCCAGGTAATTAACATTTTAGTTTTTCTGGGTCAAGAGGCAACTCAAGAATATTATGTAGGTACTTGTATAACCATTTACAATGTAACCAGTACAATGTAATCATTTCAACCTAGTAGGCAGTACAAAGATAGGCAGCAGGCCTAATTTGGTCTGCAGCCCATAGTTTGTTCATCCTTAGAGGATTCAAACATTTTTTGCTGTGTCTACATTATTTTTAATAATTCAGGCTAGCATCCAAAACATTTGATTGGTCAGATATACAGGAGCACTGATATTCTTAGAGCTCTACTGTTTGTTTGGGTTTATAGAAGAACTGTGGCTGATCAGACAGACTAAAATTTTGGTTTGGTTGACTTGCCTGCACTTAAAGACAAAATTACATCTGGCAAACATAAAGTCAGATCCCCAATAATCAAATGGCATTTATTTAAACTGTTATGGAAATGTCAAAAGTCCCACTAGAGACAAGGAATCATTACAAAGGTTCTGATGTTTTACAATTCTAGGCTTGGGAAAGAACCTGATCTAGTTTAATAAGTTAAATCATTCAGGAAAATATAAGATATTATTGATTGAAAAGGAAAACTATAAAAGCATAGTTCAGGGATAAATTTTGTCTTGCAGTTGCAGAGGATCTTGAATGATTCCTTGGTCAGTACTAAGCCTTGGAGAATTTGCCTCCTATGTAACTTGTGGGAAAACTTCCGACAGATGGGCTGAAGGGCTTGTCCAGCAATTGAAAGAGTTGTTAGCACAAAAGGAAATCAGGTATCCAATCAGACAAACCCATGCCCTTGAGGCCCTGCACAACTGCTTCTCTGGATGGGAGATAATCCTCAGGCCATATGGGAGCTTTTAATGTCTGGCTGATAACTCCAGGAAGAGTTCAGTAAGTTGAGTCAATTATAGTTGGGCTAAGTCTTCCACTGTTTATTTGTCCCAAAATATCATTCCTTATTGGGAAATAAGGCTTAGACTCATCAGTGTCTCACTTGCCTTACAGAACACCTTTTTTCTTTTTTTGAGGAAGATCAGCCTTGAGCTAACATCCGACGCAAATCCTCCTCTTTTTTCTGCTGAGGAAGATTGGCTCTGGGCTAACATCCATGCCTGTCTTCCTCTACTTTATGTGGAACGCCGCCACAGCATGGCTTGACAAGCGGTGCATCAGTGCACACCCGGGATCCGAACCTGTGAACCCTGGGCTGCTATAAGCGGAGCGTGCGCACTTAACCACTGCGCCACTGGGCCAGCCCTCATTTGCCTTACAGAGTTCCCATGGCTATGAGCTGTTGCTCGCCTTAGGTTTGTCACCTATGGGAGGTGCTGTTGCTCTCTTCGTATCATGAACAGTGATTCATGATAATGAGGATACTTCTCCATTAGTTTTGTCCTGTCCATGCTCCTCTAGGGATGCAGTACATGTCTAGCATTTCTATTGTAGCTGATATATAACCAGTGTTTTTAGTTACTTTTAAATTTCATTTGTATGACAGAAACTATATGAAATTTAGTTGGGGACAAATGATGCAAAAGTTTAGCAAGTGCCTTCACCAAAGAAAGCAAACTCAGCATTTTTCTACTCATAGATCAGAATTCTAGTTCTAAAAAGTAACAGAGAAGTTTGTTCTAATTAAAATTAATTAACATTTACTGAATTGCTCAGTAAACATGTTTCAGCCATATGAATTTGATTTCAATGTATATTCTAGTTAGCATTTCTTTATAAGTTATGTTGGTATAACTTTAAGATACCGATATAAGGTCAAAGCCCTTTGAAATAATTGTCTCCAAAAATATACATCTTATTTAGGGAAGACTCTTATAAAGTCTTTCCCAATAATTGACAACTGGTAAGTCTTTAGTTAATCTAGAGAACATTTTATTATAAGGCACTATCATATTGCATCAGTTCTAAGGCATATTTTCTTTTTTTCACTTTTTGATGTCTTTGGAATTGGGATGTATCCTATAAGTGATAGCATGTTATGATATAATTGACAGTGTAGAGATGCTGAAAATGACAGTGCTTCTTAAAATTGATGGTGTCTTAGATTCAATGAAATGATTTCTGAAGTACCTTAGAACAAGCAAATAGATAAAAAATCATATAAAAGAATAGAAACAATCGTCATTGGGGATGTGGAGCTCAACTAAACAATAATCCAAAGTTCAATTGATTCTTAAAATGAGTATTCATTGGTGCCTATATTATGCATTAAGCTAGAAAACTAAGGAATATAGAGAAGGTATATGACACAATCCTGATCTCTAAGAAATTAGAATATATATTGGCAGATTCAGGACAAAGAAACATGAAATAGTGAAACACAAATTTTCTAGCCATTTTATAAATATTAAAAAAATTTATGTATATGTCTCTGTGTATATGCACATGCACACACACGTACACAAACACTATCTTGGGCTAGATTTGTTGAGCCATTTGGAATCTTCATCAACTTCACCATCACACCTAACGTTGATTGAGTCCATACTATAGATTGTACCAGGAACAGTGTAATGTAAGTTGTAAGTTTAGATCCTGAAAAAAGACTAGAATTTATCCAAAAAAAGACTAGATTTCTACAGGTCAGGACAAAAAGACATTCCAGATGGGGTGAAATGGCATCAAAAAATATCTTGAGTCAAGTTATGGGAGTAAACGGTTATGGTGACAGGAAGATGTGATTTTATGAGGTTCGAGACTAATGCTGGAGGCAGGGGCAATGAGGTTGACGAATAGGCTGGTACCAGATGTTAGGGAAAACTGCATGCCAGGATAGAGAAGGCCCTAGAAGCCATCAAGGACACTTGAGTGGGGGAAGGACATCTCCTTCGTCTTGAAAAAGCCTTCTCCTGCCTCTGCTGTTTCCTGTAGCTATTATTCTATTTTTTCATTCACTGCCAATCCTCAAAAAAAGGTCTCTATTCACTCTGTAACTCAGTGTGTTATACTTCTTAACTCCTTATACCTCACAGCTCTTTTCTTCCCCATTCTTCTGAAGCTGCTTTCAAGTTTCTGTACATGAAATCCATTTTACTTCAGCAATGCCATTTTAGGTACTGTTCAAAACTCCCATTTTAAAGATGAGAAAAAATGATGCCCATAAAGTTTATTTGACCTGCCCAAGGTTACTCAGCTCTATGTGTAAAATCTAGTCCTAAAACAAGACCTACTGACTCTCTTCCAGCTTTTTACCCGCACCAGAGTGCCTTTGTTTGCATTCACATTGCTGCCTGCCCAGGACTCTCAAGATCCCACTGAAGTACCGACACCTTGAGAGAGACCTAAGCAGAGAAGTCATTCAGTCATTCTGCCCTTTTCTTTACCTCCTCATAGCTATATGTTGACATCAAAATCCAAATAAAAGAGTTGGATCACGATATTAATTCTTATTGACTTTCCTAAAGCCTGAAGTACTTGAGAAAAACAATTACATCCATTTTTACAGTAATCCCAATGGGTAGATGTTATGTACCATGCTACAAAGGGAAAACAGGATTGGAGCTTTAAATAACTTATTTAATGACTTAATCAAACCAGTGGAAGCAGTTGCTAATGTTCTGTATGTGATTCATACTATTGCTCACGGATATTCTCAACAGAAGCTCTGTTTCAGTGGATGGGATCAATAAAGGTGAGCCCTAACTCCAAAGATTTTGATCCCTGTGTTACCTTTGTGTTTAATGTCTTAACCTAGAGGACACAGATTAAGAATTCTATTAATAACCTGATCTGGTAGATACCACTCTAGGAAAATTTGTTTTATTAAAATGTATAATGATTAAATGTCATGCGTATATCTTCTAAGCATGAAAAGCATAATGTTGTGTTAACATATTTATCAGAAACCCCAACATTGATATTTCCACAAGATGCCTGTGAATCCAGTGGTTTCCTTTTCCTCCTCAAGTCCTCATCCTTGTCAGCACTATCACTTCACTTGAGGTGACTCTAGATGACAGACTTTTTTTTTGTTTTTTACACAGCTTCTCTCTGCAACTCAACTCACTTTTAGGAGAGAGAAACTCTACTCTAATTAGATTTGGCAAAATTGGGAGTTTATCAGCTCCATAACCTAAAAGTATGGATCCATATGCTCAGTTTATACTGTGAAGATTCTGCCTATTTCTGTCTCTTGGGCAGGTGACAGTACTTCTGGTTTATCTGGGCTAGCCCAGATTTGTATTGTTTTCCTGACAGTCTGTTTAGCATTTGTCCTGGACAAAAGTGTTTTTTGTTTTACTTAGTGTGACCATATAATTTATTATCCAGTCTGTTGGTCCTTGAATTGGTCTTATGCATATGTCCCCTGTGGAGGTGAGGTGGGGTGTGCCTCAGGAATTCTAGTCTTAAATTGTAATAGCTCATACCAGCTTAGTCATCATGGCAGAAATGCTTCCTATGATGTGGGTCACGTGCCTTCCCTGAAGCAGTTATTTTGGTTAGATAAATGGAATGTGCTCATCAAGGGACCACTGCTCTTGTTGAGGGTGAGGTGGGGATGGTTTCAAACCATAAAGATGAGATATAGGAAAGAGTAGTCCTTCAAAGCACAATTTCCCCAAAGGTGATGTTTCTGGGGGAAAGGTAGACTGGACACTAGGTAAGAAAAAACTATATTGCTTCTTGAAAAAAGGAGATTTTTTTTCCCCCTCTGGACCAGGATTACCATAGAAATTTTCCTTAATAGTAACTTTTTACCTAGTTCTCCTAGTCTCCAGAGATTATGTGCTTCTTTTTGTGTTACTAACCTTTCCATATTGTCCTCCTTAAGACATTGCCCCATCAGTCACCTTCCTTCTCTATCTCTACCATCAGTTATTTCCTCTTGCTGATTATCTCTATCTTTTCTCCACTAGTTACTTTCCCTTAATTTAAATACATATTCAAAATTTCACATTATTAAAAAAAAAAACAAACCTGGATTTAATGTCACATCTCTCTTAACTACTTGTGGTCTCCTCTCTCTACTCGTTCAGCTTCTCAGTTAACTGGTGTACAATTTCTGTGTCTCCTTTTAAGTCTTGCTTTCTCTCAAGTCATCAATAAATTAATTGCTTGAGAATTTGGGCCTTTCTCCTGAACTTGGCACCATGGGTCACTTTTTCTCTACAGTGAAGGCAAAACTTAAATGCCCTGCTCTTTCTGTTCTCCTTCATCTTCCTGTTTATTCCATTTCCGAGTCCTAGGTGAGTTCCTTTTCCCTGGTCTTCCCCTCCATGTTGGGTCTTTGTTCCTGTGCCTTTCTTACCTATGCTTCCTACTAACTTTAGATAATTTCATCTTCTAATATTTTTATCTTTCATTTATATGCTATTTCCAAACTCATAAGCCTAGTCCAGACTTTGCCTCAGAGCCTCATGTTAATATATTCAACTGCTTACTGGAGATCTCCACCAGAATACACCTTTGATACCTCTAGTCATCATTTTCAGACTAAACTCATTATCTTCCCTCCTACATTGACTTCTGAGTTCTGTTATTGTCTACTTTGTACTCAGGTGCAAACTTGCAATACATCATTGAAATCTCCTTCTTTTCTCCTACGTTTAGTCAGTCAGGACTGTGATTTTTACCCTTGTGTTTTTTCTAATTCTCCCTGACTACTATTATTTCTAATTATGACTTCTTTATCTTACGACTTCAACTCTTCGACGCTACCACAATCATTTTCACTTTGGAATCCTTGCTTCCAATTTTGCTTCCTTCAAATCCATCTTCCACATGGTTGCTAAAGTCGTTTAAGATGCAAACCTAAACATGTACTGCTTCTCCTTCAAACCCTTCAAGAGCTCCTCATTGCTTGCGATGAAAAGTCCTAAGTCTTGAAGAAGACTGTGCTTTATCTGGCCTGAATACACACCACTCTTACCTTCTTGCTTTTTCACATGCTTATCTGTTTATATTACGTGAAAAATATGGGCAATAAGGAGCATGAAAATATATAGGCATTACCTGATGGGATGGGAATGGGGGGAAATAATTTCCTAGTCAATTATTTGTGACTGTTTAAAGATAGATTATAGATGAAGTCTTTCACAATTTATTTGATTCAAGAAACAAAGGTTTGGGATATAGACATCAGGTAAGGTTTTAAAAGGAAGTTAATAGGGCATTTAGAAATAAAGTGCCTTTGGAGTCAAAGCTTGGAGAAAAGAGTATCATCCCTCACTGAATAAACTATTGACTATATTTCCAGAAAGAAGGTAAGGAAGTGATGTTGCTCATGGGAAAAAATAAGAGATTTTAAAAAGTTGAATGTCAGGATTTTTTAGTATGTTAGACCAGGATTAGTCTTTAGCCGGTGTCTATTTCAATGTATTAATTTTACAATAAAATATATTTAGGTAGAAATATATGCAGATACCTGGATTTCTACTTTCTCTTCTAGTATTGCCAAGAGGGCTTGTAGGGAGGCAGATAATGCCCTGGTTTCTATACTGCTGTGTTGTCCTCCCCCTCTCTGTTCTAGGATTTTTTCCTCAGCTAATGGCACTCCTAAGTTGTTCACATGTTGTTGAATTGATTCACGGTAACCAGACTCTGAAGAGATGGATTTGTAAACCAGACTCTGGCTTATTTATAAAGGAAGATCCATCTAGTGCTATCTATAATGGTACCAGCTGTCCTCTCAGCACACCACTTTTTTGACATAAATATATGTGGGAAACCCAATTTGTTAGTAATAGATGGCTTTGGTAAGCATAGAATCAGCCACAGCAAGGGGAAAAGGATGGATTTAAGGGACATCGTTAAGTTGAGATAGAGCCTGAAGGAATTATATCTCCCCGTAATAAGGATAAATGCAATGGCTAATCAGTGCCTGTCATTCAGAGGCAGTGTCTCTGCTCTCCAGGTCAGTTCCTAGTAGACACTGGTAAAGTTCTTGTTCTTCCTGTTCCCAGCATTCCCACTGATCATAATGGATTCGTATTTTCTTATCCCTCCCCACCGCCCTCAGGACTGGTCCTAGGCAATATTGGGAAGTGGATAAAATTGTCTTTATGTATTTTGAATAATTTCTTCCTAAATCTCTTATTATTTGGTTTTAACTTTTTATTAAAGTATAATACAAAGGAAATCATACATAAATGTGCAGCTCGTTGGATTGCCAAAACATGAACACGTCTGTAAACGGCACTGAACTCCTACTCCTTTTTAATAAGTCCCATTTCGCATGTGATCTGTTATCATTTGATCTCCATCCCACCCTTTGGTTTTTGTATTTTAAAACAAGATCATAAAGAACACCAGTGCTTCACCCAAGGTGGTGAATTACTGAAGATGGAATGTCCTGCATACCAGGGAAGATAAATGCTGTGCAGAGTTGTCCAGTGTTTGCTTTGGACTGAGTGCTGGGAGGTGGGGAGGAGACAAAATACAATAAGAGTTGGGGAAAATTTTATGAAGAAATTGGGAATGAATCTTGAGTTAAGGGTAGAATCTATCTATTAGAAGGTAGGGGGAGAAAGAGTGCATAGAAATGAAGGGAACAACACAGTGTGGCACACTGTAGACATGGATGAGGGGAGAAGGACGGAGGCAAGCCAGGGGGACTGGGGTGGGGGATTCATGTCACGGCAGAGTAAGAGGCAAAGTTTCAGAGGTACAGACTCCAGCAAAAGGAAAACATTAAACACGAAGCAGAGGCTGTGGACTGAATCATGGCTTTCAGCAAGAAGGACAGTGGCAGACATGCTTTAGGAATAATGGTTTGAGAGCAATATGTTGAAGGGCTTTGAGGGGAAAGGAGGAAAGTTGAGAACAATGAGATTGTTGCTCTACCTAAGGTATGGTCTGATTTAGATTTGAACTATAGGAATGAAGAGAAATGAACAACTCATAGATATTTTGAAATAAGGATCAATAGAAAGGTTACATATTGTATAGGGGGTGTAGATATCAAGAAAGTAAAAATTAAAGATTTCAAGACTGTAGGATTGATTGTTAAGAGGAGTTGTTTTGGGGGCTAAGAGGATTTTAGTTTGGGATCTGATAGGTTTCCACAGCTGATAAGACATACAAGTGAAGGGCTCAGGTGAGCAGTTGGAAATGTGGGATGGAGGTATAAGAGGTTAAGATTAGAGCTGCATTTGGGAATTATATGCATGGAGAATTATGAGAGTGCATCAGCTGCCGTTTGAATGGTGAGATGGGCAGGAGAATATCCTAGACTTTGGGTCTAGACGTTGAAGACAAGATGCTTTAGGCATAAGAACTAAAGAAGTAAAGATTTATTGCCCAGTTTTTATATGCATGTACTATTCTAAGCATTTCAAGTGTGTTAGTTTATTAAATCCTCTTTATAGGAAAGGAAACTGAAGCACTAAGAAAAACCAGAGTGCAGAGTCTTAAAAATCAAGAAATTTCAAGTTTTCTATTTCTGCTAAATGCTACAGGAAAGTTAAATGACTAAGAAAGATCATTGTTGCATCTGAGGTAATAGTTTCATGAGTATCAGTACAGAAAGTAAATTTTAGAGAAATAAGTGGAACATATTTAGAAGCAGTATGAAGGGAACCTATATGCAATAAGTCTGGCTTTGAATGGAAGAAGAAAAACAGAATGAGGGCAAAACCAGAGTCCTTAAAAAGGAGAAGTTTAAATATAATTGAAGGGAGATGGGGAAAAAAGGTGTACGGAAGAGAAAATATTGCAGATCCATTGAGGGAGCCATTGTGAAAGGGACGTCCTGGGAAATATGAAAACAAATGGAATCTAGTGTATGCACGGAAGCATTAACTGCAGGAATAGGAGATGTGTTCTTGGTTAGTTTTATGGGAAGACAATGTGAGGGAACCTGGTAACAAAATAATCCTGTGATGACTCATTACATGAAGAACTCACAAAAGGGCTTACGCTGTCTTCATCAAGTAGGAAACAGAAGCAGACAGTACTGTGAATTAAACAAATAACAAGTATTAAGGAATGAAGGAGAGGGTAGGTAGGAGGAGGAAGCTAATGTTCATTGAGAATCTGCTTTGTGCCAGGTACTGTGATGAAAAACTGAGAAATCAGTTACTGTGAGTCTTTAATGCATCAGTTTTGTAAAATTGAATGTCTTCCTTCAGGTTATCTACCATTTTTCAGTCTTTACTTATTTTACTTGAGACAATTTGTTCTCTTCCCTCTTCTTCCTATATAATCTCCCATTGACTCTAGGCTGACTTATTTTATTCTGTATAAATTCTTCTCAGAGTGAATTCCAGTTTGGATGTTCTATGTACAAACATAATCTTGTGTACCAGCAATTTCCGTGTATATGAAGCTTGCATAAATAGTCACACTTTTGGGTTCTCCATCATCTGTTGAGTAGAAGTCTTCAATCTCCTTAATGCAAACTTTAAATTACTTTATGTCTGTTGAAATGTTCTTGTTTTATGTAGAAGTAGATGAGTTCTTATTCTTAGGAAGACTAAAAGAATTATGCTCTCAGGAATAAGAAAGAAATAATATTAAGTTTATTATGTACTTAACAGAATTTTACCTGGTATCTTTATCATCTTGAATATGATAGAATATTCAAGAGCTTCTCTTTTCTCTTTGATAAAATTACACTAGGCTGTAAAAATACAAAAGACTGCATTGCTGTATAGTTAAATTCATATTGCTTTTCTGTCTTTCACCCTTTTTTTCTGGCCATTGAGCACTGGTGCTTCTCCTGTATTTGAGCATTAAAAATGGTGTAAGCTACATGGGAAAGACACAGGTCAATAGTAGAGAGACTGGTCTTCAAATATCAATGAAAGGATTTTTAATGCTCAGTAACAGCGTTTTTTGGCCAATTTTTTCTCTTCTAAGCCCTGGAAAGCAAGTTGAGGGTAAATTTCTGCTCTTGTTTCTGCACAGGTTTTCCCCTTGGTATTGTCAGCAGTGATTGCTCTCTCTTGTGGATGTGCCCAGAGTCCTCAACAGCAATTTAAAAACATTTGCTTTTGGCCATAGAATTATCAGAATAGTGTTTGTAAGGATGAATATAAATCCAGTAACAACTATCCTAAGCCCCCCCTACTGCTATGAGATTAGCAGGAGCATTTTTACTAGGCAAGGCACAGGATTTTTAAAAAGTTACTCTGGTATGTATCAGAATCACAAATGTAGGCTCCGCTCTTAAAGATTCCTGTTCAATATATCTGAGAAACTTTGAGTATGCATGTTTTGAAAGATCTTCCTTGCTAATTTTGAGGTATTATAATTATTCAAGTGAAATTTTATATTTTACAATTCAGAATTATTGGACATTTTGTAAATAAAAATTTTAACTTTTTGATAGTTTTTTTAGTTTTCTAGTTGTCATGATACATTTCCTTACTTAGGCAGTTAAGTTGTTTAACTGATATAAAACACTTTCTTATGGTATCCACATTTGTGTGTGTGTTAATTTTTGGAATTTACTCACTAGGACTTTTTCTTTAAATCCTTAGAATACTAAAAAACAGTATAAGAAAAAGTAAAACAATTCTGATAGATAGCGTATAAACTGAGTTGCTGAAGAAAAGAAAGTAAAAAATAGTGACTCAAAGAAGGTAGAGACTTATTTCTCTCTCACGTGACAGATGAGAAACTATCCAAGGCATGTAGATGGTTTTGATCCAGAAGGGCATTCAAGGACTAGGCTCCTTTTGTTTGATGGTTACATCATTTTTCAGGTTGTTTGCCTTGTCTGCATGGATGAAGCTATCTCACCAGCACTGTATCTGCATTCAAGGCTATAGGAATGGGAAAGAGAGAGATGGGAATTCCTAAAGAGAAGGTGATCTGGAAGTTGCAATCACCATTGCTGCCCATTTCCCAGTGGCCTTAACTTAGTCACATAACCACACCTTGCTGCAAGAGAGTTTGGGGAATACAATCCTTTGCTAATATGGGCCATTAGCCCATCTGAAATTTATGAAGTTCTATTTCTTTCCTTCTTTTTTTTTTGGTGAGGAAGTTTTGCTCTGAGCTAACATCTGTTGCCAATCTTCCTCTCTTTTTGCTTGAGGAGGATTAGCCCTGAGCTAACATCTGTGCCAGTCTTCCTCTATTTTGTATGTGGGTCACTGCCACAGCATGGCTGATGAGTGGTGTGTTCACCTGGGATCTGAACTAGTGAACCTGGGCAGCCGAAGTGGAGTGCGCTGGACTTAACCACTACACCACGGGGCCCACCCTATGAGGTTCTATTTCTAAATAAAAAGAAAAATAGTAATGATAAATACTAGGGAGCACCTAGTAGTCTCTTCCAAAACACTCGGGCAAATTAATAACAACCCATGGACAAGAAATTTTGAAGAAATGAGAAGACATCAAATCATGAGGGGGAAAGTAGACAATTTTATAAATAGTGTGAAGCTTCAGCTTTGCATTAGGATTGTAATGCAATTTATCAGAACTCTTATTGCTCGGCTATTTGTAAATTAGAGAAACGCAAGAGACAATGTTAGCAGGTAGTGTTTTTTTTCTGGCTTTCAGGAAAAAATAACAATGCTGAAAAAGTAATTTTACAATCCCTGCCTACACATTTAGAGAAGACTCCTCAGTGCTTAACATTCATAACCTCATTTTTTCTTCCTTCTGACAACGTGCTAGACTCTGCTTTCATTGTGCTTCTAATCTGTCTGAATCGTAACAACTGGAAAACATTTGCAGTCTTGCTCAGTTCCTTATAAAGGCGGAGTGACAACTCTGACAGTGTAAGTTTAAAAAGCCAGTAAAAATTTCCCATAAAGCAATACCTGCAGTTAAAACAGTTTATCACTTTACATAAAAGAGCCAAGCTCAAACCTATGATGAATTTTGAAAGCATTTCTCTTAAAGCTGGGGAATAAAAAAGAGATTATAGATGAAAACATAAACACAGTTCAGTAACATGATCTTTACCTGTTTTCTTTCTTTCACAGTAAAGTGCTATCCTCACTTAATTTGCTTTTGCTGTGTAGTTGCTGGAAATGTCCAAGGCTTATCTGGCTTAGAATACACATGTAACCTTGATAGACTGTAGTCTGGTTTTATGTTCATTTTTGTGGTCTATTAGCTTTAATGGCTGCAATAATTCCTTCTTTCACTTATTTCTACCCTATGGACGTATGTATGCCCCCATATCTCTATTTATAGGGTCTTTATATTAATAGCAATATGATTAATAAAAAGACACTTTTCAGTTTACATTAAAGGTATTGACTCTTGGTGATTGGAGTCACTTGCTTTTCTCTGCTGGAACTGAAGGCTGGAGGAAAGACTAGCCAGTCTGATATATAAGTCTCACATTTCCTGCTCCATACTTAGAATTTCTCGCTATCACTCCTATTTTTTCCCCTCATTATAACCAATTTACTCCTTATAGTGAAGATGGAAAAGGGCAAATGTTCACGTTGGGAGTTTTAAGCAGACATTTCAAGCAGACTTGAGTACAAGGCTCACTGGTATCTAGCTGATCTCCTTTATTTCAACGTGTACATCCCATTTAATTACAGTGGTAGACAGACACTGCACAGCTCACAAAGACAGATAACTTGATTACATTTTATAATTTTCTTGACTTGACAAGTGTTGGCAAAGGCAATACATTTGTCTCGCTGTCTAGGGCATCAAATGTCATAGTGATAATGGGGTTTGGGACCACGTGTTTCCTTTGGTGACAGGCTGCCACATGCTGTTCTGTGGTTTTAGACTAGCGCTTGGAAGAGATGAGAGAAGGTTGCAAGGAGGTGAGAAGTACATGAATCTGTTCCTGGGATGTCCTGGGGCTCAGAAGAAAATGACTTGAAACAATTCCAGCTCTCACTTTTTTCCTTCAATCAATTCCCAGCTGGGCTGTGACAGAAGGCTGATGATGAGAAAAGAGAGGAGAGCAATAAAGTGCAGCCACTTTATAAAAGAAGAAGTTTCTCAAAGGGAAGGAGAGTGAAAAAGAAGCAAAGGACTGGGAGGAAAAAAAAAGGGAACAGAGCTTGCTTGGAGGAGTGGGAAGTACAGTAAAATCTTTAAATGTTCTAAACATCAGTAGTAACAGCTGTTAAGAAGTTGGAACAGATGTAATAGGGTTCGGTGGAACAGAGCTTCACCATAACTATACACTCTCACTATATTATCCAGTATTCATGTGCTTGTCAACAAAAAAACCTCATTGGTGAGTTGAAAATGAAGATATAAGAACCCTTCCCAATTGCCACATGAACTTCATGTACTCATTAAAAAGGCAGGATGATTTCTACATAAAATACGCAAGAAAGCAAGAATCCACCAGGGACTCCTGTCTTAAACTGAGAACACGTAATTTTATTTCATTTAATTCTAATGTTATGTGTTTTGGGGTTTTTTGGTAATGGCTTCATAAATGCAAATTATAGAGCACCAGCTTGATTTTACACGTTTTGAGTGGAAAAGCTGAGCTTCTGTGTCCCCTACAAGCTAAAGCACTGCTAGACGCAGGGAGGCACACCTTTACTTGTAACTAATAAGGCCAAAGAGTGGACATTCAAGAAATCACGCCATTACAAACGAATCACCCGAGTTTCTGTCATTCTCTGTGGATTACAAAGCAAAATCAGACCTAGGGGGATACAAAATACCTTCCACAGAACTTTGGAATAATGGGATATACGTTAAAGCTTAAAGAATAGTAATAATAATAACAATATTTAAAAGGAAATTAAGTTAAAGCATATTGAAAAGGAGTTAAAGCAATATTTGGAGAATATCTTTACATTGGGCGACTAAGGGAAACAGGAATGTTTTCACTATTTTTTCTTGGTAAGAAGATTTTCCAGTATGCTCTTGTGTAAGTCAGAACATTAGGGACATACCTGAAATTTCTGGGTTTCTTGGGGGAAGCAAATGATAAATGGTTATTTTCTCTGACTTTTCATAGCAAAAATGAATGACTCTAGCTTACAGAAGACAGAAAAGAGAATAGAGAGAGAGGGTAGAAGATTCATATCAAATAATCATGGCCTTACTCCCACATGACCAGGGATAGTAGCAGTAGTTCAGGTTTGTAGTAGTTCCAATGATGGCAGAATCTAGGTAACCTTACAGGACTTAACAAAGTAGTTATACCACTGCTTACTTTGTGTATATTTAAATTAAATGTACTTCTTCAAGGTACTCAAGGTCTTTGCTGGAAACACAGGGAAAGCTTTGCTTCCAATCCACAAAATTGTAGAGTGATGACTTGATTCTCTTTAATCTTGTCTCATCCAAAGACTTGGGAAATGCACAATCCTACACACAGCTAGATGTTCAGTAACTACTCTTTTTGGTTGATGAGGTGTGAGTCAGTCACCTACATACAAATGCTTACTTTGCACCATGAACATAGATTTATTTTTGTGGACTACGAGACTGTCAGCATTCTCTCTCTCTGTTTACCCCCACAGTCCTTACTAATATCACACTGAATAAAAAGCATTTTCCACAATTATGCCCCATCCCCAAAGAACCACACAATATGGATTAAAGTGGAGGCAGATCCTATTAATGTGCATATACCTCTGTTTAACTCTTATTTAAAGATATTTAATTTTATTTCTGTGTTTGAACTTAGAGTCCGGTCATTATTTTCTTAACAGTTATAGTGATTTTTGAAAGAATGTATTATATTGCTAAGGAGAAAGAGACATTTAGAAGCTTTCTAAATCTAGTTTTATCACTCTGAAGAATTAGAAATGGAGGTAGTTGAAAAGTTATGTTTTAAATGCAGAAATTTCCTCCCACAAAAATTTAGCTTATTGGGCAATTCCTTCAGCATTAGGAAGAATATTTGCCTATAAAAGAGTTTTTCTGTTGATTTTCAGATTTGTAGATTTTATCTTCCTATGTTTTTCATTTTTATTAATCTTCAGAGAGATTTACTAGTGGGCTGGGCTTAAGATCTGCAAATATGATAATGCAACAAAGCTAATAAAATGCAAATCCCACAAGACCCAATGATGACAAATAAACATCAGGTTTGTGCTAGATACGGGGAATAAAAAATCTAACAAGACCATTAATGGGGGGTGGGGAGAGGATTGCACTTTTTTTCCCAGAAGTAAAAGACTGATTTTCTTAAAAAAAAAATCATTGTTTTCTCTGGCTATAATTGTACATTGAACTAAGTTTGTGAATAACATAGTACTTAAATGCATTTCTTAGTTCAATGCAGAATTTTTTTTAACCTTGAAACCTTTCATCTTCTTTAGAAACCCCATTTCCTTATTCCATTACACAAATAATCCTTTCATGTTTTCTTTCAACCAAGATTGAATTCTGACTCTATAAGAAGTGTTCTGATAAATACCTATAAGAGAACAAAACATAGAGAAGTTTAATATCCACATGAACCAAAAGGACAAAATGACTGACGAGAGCATATCCTTCAATGTATTTTTGGGAAGAAATAAATTGCACTGCTCCTAATGTTGTAGTATCACATGCAGTCCAGAATCGCTGGGGTCAGGAAGATGCAGTGGTCATAACGAAAAAAATTTATTATGCATGAGTCAACTCCCTTATGTTGTGTCTGGAAGATGTTGTGCTTGACAGTAGGTGAACAGTGGGAATAGAGTTTTAAGTTCTTTTTCTGTAACCTTAAAATAAATTGGAAGTTGAACATGATGGTCTCACGTGGCAGAGCTCCTTTAATTCTTGTATCACATCAGTGGGAGCCCGATTCTCTTTAATTCATGGACATACATGCCAACTGACTGATAGAAAAGCTTTCCCAGAATCGTTATGACAACTTTATAGCCTGATTTATTCAGGGGTCCTTAGAAGGCTGTTTTTTAGCAATGGCATAAAAAAATATTTTCAGTTCACTAGGACTTGGGGATAATTTGTGGTTATCCCTCTTTGGGATATTCATATGGTTACGATGGTTTATTCTAAGTTGAAGCCTCTTGCAGGCAAGGATGATGTTTCAAGTTTTCAAACTGAATTGTTTACCTTCTATAAAAACATAGGGGCGCCGGCCTTCTGGTGTAGCGGTTAAGTGCTCGCGCTCCATTGCTGGATGCCCGGGTTCGGATCCCGGTCGGACACCGACGCACCGCTTGTCAGGCCATGCTGTGGCGACGTCCCACATAAAGTGGAGGAAGATCGGCACAGATGTTAGCTCAGGGCCAGTCTTCCTCAGCAAAAAGAGGAGGATTGGCATGGATGTTAGCTCAGGGCTGATCTTCCTCACAAAACAACAACAACAAAAAAACCATAGTGGATTTTCCTGGCTTTGAGTGTTAGCCCAAACTTTATTGAAAAGTTCTACACATTTCTGTCTATCAACTCCCTTATGGATACTTGAATGGTCCATCCTTCATATCCTTTTCCCATTTACCCTTTGCTCCATACAAGGGGCTCTCTCCTCTTAAAAATCTGATAATTTCTTCAGTATCCTTTTCTTACAACACTTGGAACACGCTGCCTTGCATTATGGTTATTAATGAGGATATCTGCTTCTCGTTAACAACGCACTCTTATTTCCTCTCTTCCTATTTGCCTTCCTATCCTTCTCCCATTCAAGCAGCAAGGTTGTCAACTGAGCCTTGCAGGGAAGGATGTGACAGAAGGGAAAGTACATACGAAGAGTTTTTCCTGACTTTGGTTTCTAGACTAGTAACCCCTCAGGGGAATGGAGAGAACTTCTGAGTTTAACCAGTATGTTAGAGGGTTTGGAGAGGGAGAGATTCCCTCTCGCCATTACTAGAAAAATTACCCTGGCGGTTTAGGGGAGCAGAAAAACGGTGGAGGGGGAGTGACTGAAGAACAGAAGTTGGTGGGTCGCAGGGGCCGCTGCTTCTGGGCCCTGCTTGGGTCCCTGGGGTCAGAGGGAGGAGCATTTGCCTATGAGTAGATAAACTCATGGAGAGTTCAGGGTGTGGAGTGACCTGGAAGGGGAACCATCAAGTAGGAGGAAGTAGCGGTCAGTTGGGAATGAGTTTCAAGTTCTTCTTCTGTAACCTTAAAATACAGCAAGTAGTTGAGAGACTCTCCAGACCCAAAGGGACAAGAGATGCAGGGGCATCTCAATTTGCTACCCGCTTAGATTAAGGATTAAGGAGAAGATGGGATGATGAGTGACTCAGGAGAGGACAGATGGTGGTGAAAACCAGAGATTTATTCCTGTCCTTCCCTCTCTTTGATGCCTTTGCATCTTTTAAGTCTTTAAGAACTTAGATACAAATTCAGATAAAGGACTGAATGTGGCCAGATAATTGACTGAAAGCAAATTAGCACCATCTTATTTGGAATGGGGGAAAGAGTAAATTTCTTTTAGTTCTAGCAAAATAAAGATGACTGTATTTTGGAAGTTTTTGGTGCACTTGAGTTTATGGGCTAAGCTTCATGTCTTATCTACGTTTAAAAAATTATTGAACATTTATGATGTATCAGATTTTCTTCTAAGTATTTTCCAAATAATTAATTCTCATCATTCCACCATGAAAAAATACTATCTTGCCTTATCCCCTTAATTTAAATAGATGAGGAAATTGAGGCAGAGGGTGATTATGGAACAGTTTAAGTGGCAGATGATGAGATCTGAAAGGTACTGAAAGGTGTGTCTCTGGAAGGTACTCTTGACAACTGCATTCCGCTGTCTCTCACACTCAGCAATTTTCTTAAGAGCAGGGCTATACTTCATCTACCTTTGCTTCACCCAGAGTCCCTGCTACGCTATTTTGCTAAATATTTATTGAAGTGAGTCTATTAAAACAAGGATAGTCGAAATAGTCAAGGGATGCTAAATAAATACAGAGGAAATTGAAAAAAAAAAAAAACAAGAAACTTGGGAGGGAAGTGTCATCCTGATTTCTGTATCATAAACCACTTGCATGCTGGCATGGAGATGTGCAGGGAAAGCCTCCAGATTTTGTGCATTAACCATACAACAAATAACATTTTTATTGCAGTTTTTTTCCCTTTTTTTGGTGGAAAGCTATATTGCATATTGTAGCAAAGTGGTAAGTGGTGCCATTGGATTTGCGCCAGAGCTATAAGTGCAAGTTAACAAAGCAATAGATACCACAGTGGAGCTGCGTTTGATGAACGGAATGAATGTGTGTCACCCAGGCCCTCTTATGTCTCAAGCTCTCAGCTATTTGTTTGGTTTGTTTATTTTTTTGGTTGCCTTGGATTTTTGAGGAAACAGTGATTAAGCGATTAAAAGATCTCACAAAGTGGTTCCAAGCTGCTTGTGGTCAGATATTATTGTAAATGACTTACTCTGTCATTCTCTCAGGCAATCAAAATAATTAACTTTGTCAAGGTGCAAACCCTGAATTAATTGTGACTTAGGCCAACTTTGATTGAAAGGACGTATTTAAAGCAGACTACAGTCAGCTGTTCTTCATCTCCACTGGGGCTGGAGCAAGAAGTTGAGCTTAGGTTGTAGCCAGAGGATTTGAGCTAGAAGGATGAAGCTTTCAGATACAGAAATGAGAGGCTTAGAGCTTTGGGGGAATCTCCTCCTTGAGGTCTTTAAGAAGAAGAATAGAGAAATCTGGGGATAGTTAAAGTCCGATCCTCTAGAGTTCTTCAACATTTCAGTTCTCTGGGTGGTGGTGTCTGGCATTTTCTAGTTGGGCTCACTGAAACATTCTGTTTGACTTGTAAAGTTTAGGAGTTTGTGTCTCTAGAGCACGACTTTGTGTCCTCTGGCCTTGATATTCAAAGCATATCCCCAGAATTGCAGCACTCGAGTCACTGAGGACCTTGTTAGACACGCAGACTCTCAGGCTCTTGCTAGCCCTACTCCGTTGAAATCTGCATTTGAACAAGATCCTCAGGTGATTCATTTGCACATTAAACTGGGAAGCCCTCAGCCGACCCCGTGGCTGCGCTCCGCTGCTGGCGGCCCGGGTTCGGATCCCAGGCACGCACAGACGCACCGCTTCTCCGGCCATGCTGAGGCCGCGTCCCACAAACAGCAACTAGAAGGATGTGCAGCTATGACATACAGCTATCTACTGGGGCTTTGGGGAAAAAGAAATAAATAAGTAAAATTATTAAACTGGATTTCTGTGGAAATCCTTTGTCTTCCCCTATGACACGATGCCACAGGAGATGCCCTTAAATCTTGTCTAGTATAATGACAGCAGAGGTGAAGACTGGCTTGAAACCCACTTCAAGGATTTTCTATAATTGCCCACACTTTCCCTTTGATTTAATATTCTCAAACTGTAACATGCATCAGAATCATCTGGACTTGTTCAAAAACATTGTTGGGCCCCATCCCTCTAGTTTCTGATTCAGTAGGTCAGGGATGGGTGTGAGAATTTGTATTTTCTAGAATGTTTTCAAGTGATGCTGGTGCTGACGCTACTGGTTCAGAACCACAGCTCTGAAATCAAGTGTTGATCCCTGGTTTATGTTGGCTGTAACTAATCCATACTGCAAAACCCAGGGAAGACAATGTTGTAGAGCAGAGGGAGTAACTCTGCTACCTTTGGACTATGTGGCCTTGGAATTTATTTGATCTTTCTGAGCCTTAATCTTTTCATCTGTCCAATGGGGATGAATTGAGGTAACAAAGATAAAGAGAGAGCATGTGTGTAACAAAACTAACACAGTGCCTGGCAAGGAGTGAGTTCTCAATATGTTATTCACCTTACTCTTCTCCCATCAGATTTAATTGCATTTAAAATGACTGAACATTACCTGTCCTCACTTTAATCTTCCTCTAGTTGTCCTCCAATTAAACACCTTGCATTAAATCCTAAACTCCAGCACTAACAAACTTTTTGAGGATTTTCGGATATACCCTATTTGTTGTGTTTTTCTCTTGTATGGTGCTAATGTCTTTGTTCTCCTCTGATTTTCATAAACAGATCATTGGACAATATTCAGTCATACAATCTCTGCTAACTCACCACTCCATTCATGTAGATTTTATTATTCCTTCCTCTATGCTAAAAGTGGAGCTTGTTCATTTCTGTATTGCTGAATTTAAAACATTGCGTTTAATTGATTAGTAAATTCATTTAATCATTTATTCATTTATCTTTCCCTCCATGGTACTCTTCTCTTTATAGCAAGGTTGCAACTCTTTTGTATTCTGAACACAGGCCTCATTGTTTGATCCACATTCTGTGTTCAATGGATGGGCAAGGATAGAAGCAGCCTATATGATATCTTAATTCCTTGTTTGGGGTTCTCTGTTGGGAACTCAAGGGCAAGGAGATCCCCAGCTGAGGTTTTAATGAATTGGCAGAGACGTGGCTTTCAAGGGAGCTGAGATAAGATTGCAATCTTTAAAGCAGAGAATCTTGCAGATGAATATGGTATTGAACATCATATTTAAAGACTATATAACAGCTGAAATAAAATCCATGGGAAATTAAATGCAAAATTTATTAATATACCCATGCAAAAAATTTAAATATGTTTAATAAAATTATTTTCTACATGCCTATAATAAATTTACTATATGCTTATCTACTGCTGTCTTTTATTAGAATTTCTAAGCACGAGACTTATCTCACTGAATTGCAAAAAAGATGAGTATTGAAGAAATTACAAGAACAAGTATTGAAGAAATTACAATACATTTTTCAGAGTTGGAATGAAGAATGGATTGTTAACAAACTTGCAGAACTTGCTTAAATCTCATAACTTATAAGACTATGTAAATTCTATGACATAAGCATATGTATGACAAACTAAAGGCTTTCCACCATGCACAAGTTATGATAGCTATAAAATGTCTTAATAGAAGCAGCAGTGAAATGGCATTAGACATTTTAGTGGTGGTCCATCTGATTCAAGACCAATATATTTTTTTTTTTCAAAAGTTGGTAAAACAACCTAGCCTAGAATTCTTGAATGAAAGGGGCTGCGTAAAACGTATCTTGTCCTGAAGAAATGTCTCTACTTGTCCCTTAATTCTTTTTGAACACAGAGAATATCATTTTTAGCAAGTGTTTATTCAACCAATAATGACCTTGATTTCCTATTATCAAAAAATCCTCTGAAATTCGATGTTTATTCATAGGTGTTTCTTGTTGAAAGAAAGTTACATACCAACAAAACTATAAACAAGTTTCTCTCTTCTTTTTTTTTTATAGAAGAGCTGAAAAGGAAGTTCTATTCTGATTCTTCTTTAAATATAGAATTGGAGATGAGTCTCATAGGAAAAAGAAAAGTCTACTGATAAGCTGAAATGAAAACTATGGCTAAGGAAGGCAGTAGGTACAGCTCTGTGTCCATGAATTACTGGATATGCTACTGAACCAAGTGGGTTCACCTCTTGGCAGAGTTAAAATTAGACTCTTGACCAGAAGCAGTTGTCACACAAAGCAGAACTTATTTGCAGCAAATAGGAGGCAACTTGGAATCATATCCAAAGTCCTGGCATCCCTGAACAAAGGGAAGCAGGGGCCTTTTATTTTGGATGGAGAATGAATATTCAAAAGGAAGAGGTGGGCATTCACTTGCACAGGCTCAGTTGGAAACCATGCTCCCACACACACTGCAGGTTAAGGTCATAGGGCCTAACATCCTCCCAGAGAGGAGATTTTAGCATTAAAAACGAGGCAAAGGTCATAGGCCTTGCTCTTGTGGTGAGGCTTGGTCTGGTTCAGGGTGGTTGGTGATTGTATCTCTTAAACAGTTAAAAGCTTTGGAACCCACCCTTGAGTTCCTTGGGGCCATTAGTCAGTGACAAATATTGTAGCCGTTTTTAGCATTTGAATGTCTCTGAGGTAGTTTCTTTTCTTGTTCAGCCATTGCCTAGCACTCTAAATTCATCAAAACAAATCTGTAGAAGAATCAGCCAAAAGGGATATTTCCACGTATATAATGTTGCCTGTACAGGATATGCAATGAGAAATGCACTATTTTGTCAGAACAGTGGTTTATCTGTTTCAATAATCATTTATTCGCTCTGTTAGAACCAAGTCTCTTTGGTTGCTGACTTTGCTTAGGAATATTTAAAAGTATACTGGGTTAGGTTTTTTGTTTGTTTTTAGAAGAATCCACTTGGGCATTCATAGGAACAATGTCCTTCCCCAGACCCATCCATGTAAGTATGGCCCCAAAGACAGTCTGTGTCTTTGGGCATAGGCTATGCATGTGCACAGATATCCTTCCAAGTGTGCTCAACTACCTATAATATTCCTGGAGGCAGATGGAGAAGAAACAGCTAGGATATTAGGAGTCTGAGCATGAGCACACAGGTGTTAATACCAATGCTATGACCTTTATAGCTAATGAGGCAGGGTCAGCCTTTTCTGAATCCTTTGGATGATTTATAGACTGTTTCTAGTATCCCCATTGGTCTCTTCTTTGGCCTTATGTTTATATCCCTCTTAGGAACTAAGTATAATTACTTCAACTGCAGAGTCACAGTTTTTCCTTTTATTTAGTGCAAATTAATTCTATAAATCAGTTTTCAACACATCGGTTTACTTTAACAAGCAATACATGTCTGCTATGTGTCAGGCACATATTGGAAATTGAGGATTCTAGGATGATTAGCACTAACTCGCTGCCAATGAGCTGAAGGCCTAATGAGGAGGGAGCAAAGCAAACAATCTGTGGCTGCTTGATGAAAGTGTGTGCAGGGAGCTGTGGGAACACATAGGAGGAGCACCCAGCCTCACCGAGGGGAGAGAGAAATCTTTCCAAAGGAGATGATGCCTAAACCAAGTCCTGAAGAAGTAGGAGTTAGTAAGGCAGAGAATGGAGGAAGGTTAATATGTCCTGGCAGAGGAGAAGCATCTATAAATATTTGGGGGAAAGAAGGAGAAAAGGAGTGAGAGAGAAATCTCACACTTGAGGGGGGAGAAGCAGTTCTACTTTGCTGGTGCAGATGGAGCTTAAGGATAGTGACAAGAGATGAGGGTAGAGGCTAACTAGAGTCTGCGTATGAAGGACTTTGTGTGCCGAGTAATGAATTTAGACTTTATCTTGAAGGATTTTAAAGATGGCAGATACATAACAGACATTTCTTTTTGGTTACAGCTTTATTGAGGTACACTGTGTGGGGGAAGAGGAGAATCCCCCTCTGCCCCTTCCCTTAAGTTTCTTATGGCTGGCCAAATAATTAATAAGACAGGTTAGCAGGAGAAAATATTACCAAGTTTCATAACATGTATACACGGGAGAAAGCAGGGACACTTCGTTTCTCAACACAATAGCAGAAATTCTCGTCTTAAATACCATGTTCAGCCAATGACAAAGGAGGATGTTGGGGGTGGGGGGAGTCAGTTACAGGAGATTACCACTAAAGCACAGTAAACAAGAGTAAGGTTATTATGCAGATTTAAGGCCTCACCTTCCACACCGATAAGTCTCTAGAAATGAGGCCATCCCTCCTCTTCCCAATACAGAGAGGGAAATACCTTTACAAATGGAGATTTCCCTTATAAATGTGAATGTTTTTCTGGCAACCCCTCACCGGGCCATCCAGAGAATCTGGCCAGAGAGACATAAGATGGGCTTGTTGGTGCCTTTTCTATTGTAACATCTATTTTACATTATATTACAGCCATCAGATAGAAGATCTGTTCCAGGAAGGAGTTACTATGTCAAATTCTTTAGGCAGGTAGTTGGGGAGGTCAGATGTCCGTCAGAGAAAACAATTAAGGTAAAGAGATATATTTCAGGGTGGCCAAATCTTGATCTTCCACACTTGACATACAGTACACTGCACACATTTAAAATATATACTCTTGGTAAGTTTTGACATCCACATACGTGCACACTCCTGCCTACGAAACCATCACAACAAGCAAGGTAATTATTTGCATTTTAGATAGATTGATCTAGTAGCAATATGAAAAATGTATTGGAGAAAGGCATTCCTGGGGTCAGGTGGCAATTGTGAGGCTGTTGTCGGATAATGAAGACTTCACTAGAGTAGTGGCATTGAGGCTGGAGAGATGTTGTGTTGGAAGATACTAAAGAGGGATTGACTGCGTAATTTATTGGTCCATCTGGATAGGCAGAAGAAAGAATCGAGGTTGTACTTCTAAGTTTATGTCTTGGTCAACTGAGCAAATGGTATCATTTTTCCTGGGTGGGGAATGTAGGAGGGAGAAGAGGTGAGTTCAGCTTTGGACATGTGTTTTGGGAGTTTGAGCTGGAGTCATGGAATATCAGCAGGTAGGAAGGGGATGAAATGGTTTAGCAAATAAATAGAGTGAAAAGAGAAGAGAATAGATTCTAGGGAAGAGTAGGGAGAGTAGTTGGTGAATGTATGGAAGTAATGGACAGAAATGTCACAGTCTCACACTTATGCCAGTATTCCCTCCATCTCTGATACATTGTGGTTTTTGTTTGTTGCCTCCCCTTTTCTATATGTTTTTTAATTCTCTTATCGTTTTGTTTGCCAATCGTGGTGATTTATTGCACAAGTTACCCTGTCTCTGATAGTTAGCTTCCCCAAGGATGCCATAAAAGCAAAATTGTAATTTATTATTAAACGTTTAAATGATCTGACTTTACTTTTTTTAGGCTTCTAATATATGTAGAAGAATTGATTTTTCAATCTTGCATTTTCTTTCATTTCTCACTATAGTTGACGTTTGCTTTGGCTTCTAGATAAGGGCGTCCCATTTATTTTAGATAACCCACTTACATCAGATAACCCATTAAATTAAAAGATTTACTTTTAAAAAGGGAAAAACTGTTAAAATTTTAGTTGCTCAGGGCAGGGTCTCTTTGTTTCAGGTAAATCCTCTTCTTTCACTATACATTTCCCAAAAAGTCTATCAATTCCTGGTATATTTTTATTCATGCAGGTTTGCTGGGAAAGTCCCTTTCTCCTTGCCAACTTCTTGCCTTGGTGTTGGGAGAGACGGTGGCGTGTGAGTCATTCATTATCCTCATAAATTGATGGTGACTGGAGTCTGACTAGGAACATAATTATGTGCCATGCTAATGAATTTGGACTTTCTCATGAAGGAATTTAAGTATGGTGGGGACATGAGTAGATTTACTTTTTAGATAGATTGATCTAGTAACAACATATATCTTGACTTATTTCCATTTTACAGGATGAGGAATTTGGTCATGGAACATCATTGATTGCCAGGGCCTCTCTAGGTGACTGTGTGCCTCAGTGTAGATTTTCTCTAGATACTGTTTGAGGAATTTTTTTTCCTTCTGCAAAAGACCTGCCTACTCCAAAGTATTTCTTTCCCCAATTTGTCTTAATCTTCTTCCTTTCTGGCTCACAAGTTTTCCCTTTCATTATATAGGTGATGTAGCATACTATAGTAATACCTACCTATAATAGGCATTAAACAAAGGCTTACAGAATGAATGAGTGAATGAATGCTATCCTGCTGTCTCTGTATACTCTAGGACACCAGAGTGACATAAGTGATTCTCCTAAAGAAATCTTTTCTTTTTATACTGTAGAGTATCTTAAAATTTAGCCAAAATTTGAAACAGATAAAAATTCTATAAACTGGCACAATTACCAAAAGTTTTATAAGTAAAATTATAGTAATAGTTAGTGTTCAAAGGTGAAAATGTGGGTTATTTTCTTGCAAACTGTTTTTGCAACCCAAACTCTTTTACTGGTACATGGTTACATTAGTATGTTTTCACCCTTGTTTTTAATAGCCTCTGTACTTCCTAGGTCACTATCTTTAACTTTAGCAAACTACTTTGGAAAATGACGTTTCCACTTTTTGCCCTCACCAAATTGATGTCACATAATTTTAAATTAGGTTTTATACATCTTCTGCAAGAGGAGTTGTGCCAAATATTAATGCTTAAATAGAAAGAACTCTCTTTCAAGAAGGAATGGTTTTCATATGGTAATCAGTTCAGTTCTAAACAATCAAAAGCAATGGTTATGCTTATAATTGCCTGATTTCATGAATATTTATGACTAGTCATTATACTCACTATTTTGTTTTCTAGGTGATCTAGAATAACATTTACTATGTCCCTCTGGTAAAATAAGTTATCTTGTTAAACAAGGACACCTTGCTATTCGGGATAGAAACTCAGTGAGTGACATCTGCTTCACATTTTCCAAGTTGACTGTAATTCTCTTCCTTCTAAATGCAGATCATATAATAACCTTTGCTGTTATATAAATGCTTAGCCCTGCTTTCTTTTCTTGTCTCTTGAAAATGCTTCTTATTACAATCTCATATGAAGTCAGGTGTGTTTTAACCTAATTTTCCTCCCCTCCTTCTAGTGAGAGACAGACAGAAATAAAATGCAGTTAAATAAGAGAGAGAATGGCTAGATATTGGTGAATCTCCCTTCATGTCTTTCTAACTCTAGTCGAAGTCATTTTAAGCATACCAGGAGATTCAAGATTTGAACAGAAATTAAAATGATTTCCTTTACCCAATTTCAAGCAAAAGGAGTGAATATTTTCTGAAAATACTGAACAAAAGGCTCAAACATTAAACCCATGAATTACAATGATTAATTAAATTTGCCTTAATCATATAACTTTGGTTCAATTTCAAAGTAAAGGAAATTGTATTCATATCATTGACAGTCCAAGGTTTATTGTATATAACAAAATATCACTTAAAAAAGAAGGTTGGGTAAAAGATGTAATAAGTACAAACTTCAATGTGTGTGTGTGCAGGTGTACACTGCTTGAACATGTATAAAGATTGTCAATATTTTGTGTGTGTATATGTCTGTGAAGTTTTCCCTCTTTAGTGGTTTACAACCCTTTCAAGAATAAGGAATTTTTTTTTTTTTTTTGTGAGGAAGATCAGCCCTGAGCTAACATCCATGCTAATCCTCCTCTTTTTGCTGAGGAGGACCGGCTCTGAGCTAACATCTATTGCCAATCCCCCTCCTTTTTTTTAACCCCAAAGCCCTAGTAGATAGTTGTATGACATAGTTGCACATCCTTCTAGTTGCTGTATGTGGGATACGGCCTCAGCATGGCCAGACAAGCGGTGCGTCAGTGCGCGCCCGGGATCTGAACCCAGGCCACCAGTAGTGGAGCGCTCAGACTTAACCGCTAAGCCACGGGGCTGGCCCAAGAATAAGGAATTTTTAATATTACGAAAAATAATTAGAATCTTATTTTAAAGTAGTAGTACTTTTAATATCCATTGACTGAGAAAATACATAATAATGGTGAAAAAATTTGTAGCATTTATGTAGTGCCAACCAAATATCAGAAACGTACTCAGCATGTGAAAAACCTTAAGCCACTTAATCCTCATCTCAACTCTAATATACTCCTTTTTCATATGAGAATACTGAGGTTCAGAGAGGTTTGTAACTTGTACGAGGCCACACAGTTAGTAAGTGATGAAGCTGGAATTCAAACCCAGGTTGACTCCAAACTTTTTCCTTACATCTATACTATACTGCCACCATAAATTCAGTAGTATTTTAAAATTTGTATTTTACATATTTGTAAAAGATATTTACATATATTTTAAATGTAGTACATATATGTCAGAAATGATTCTTCTGGTACATTTACTGATGATACTTAATGTCTCTGTGTTTTAGTATGTCCTTGCCTCATGTTTGAACTCAAGCTGGCTGAGCCTGAATGGAATCTGCCACAGGGTCAATATGCTTCCAACCCTGTGTTAAATATTTATTCAATATACTTCAGTACAAACTACCATTTGGCTGGAAATTTGCAAGTCTAAACAGGATTAGCGTCTGACTCCTTAGTACAATTGTGAAATGCATCATTTTTTTTTTTTACCATTCTCTCAGATTTGCTACTTTCTTCCTCAGCACTTCTTCCATGGGTACCCATTAGCTTTCTTTAATCAAAATCTTAAAATTATAACTTTACTTCTAAAAGGCAGTAAATATTGTTACTTTCCACGACGGAGATTTTCATTTTACCAGGAAAAGCTAAAAGAATATAGCTTTTAGACAGGATATCAATTCTGAGAGAACACCTTTCTTCAAACCAACCTTCCTCCCTCTCTCCCTCACTCCTTGCTTTTATCTTCCACCCTTCCACATTATCTTCTGCCCTCCCCTTCTCCCTTATATTCATCTCTTTGTCTCTTTCTCTATAAACAAGTGGAATCTCTCCATCACCTTGACATCACACCACATAGACTGTGATCAACCTTGACATCAGGGAAGTACAAATCTGACTAGGGCTAACTCAATCCATAGACTGACCAGCTGGACCAATCTGTAATGAAGTCTGCTAAGACACTAAAGTGTTTTGAAGAAAGGCACCTTCTTACTCCATTCACTGTTCAGGTAAGCAACCAAAATACGCTGCCCAACTGTGGTAGGCAGACATCTTCCAGATTTTGGTAATGTGTCAAGTGCTAAGGCTACAGGCCAGTGAGATTCTGGCTCGAGAAGGTGACCAATAAGATATCCTGATTGTCTTCCGTGTCAAGAAGGATACTTTGTAGGCTCTGGGGAAGATATGAATGATAGCAGCAGAGCCGACCTCTCACAGGGTGGTGTTGAGCAGAAGTGTCAAGCACTTAGAGCTGATTAATGATGATATTTAAGGAAGTCTGCTGCTAAGTATAAAAACAAAATGTAAATGCTAACTAGTAATTGGGGCTACAATAATATTTTAATGTCTAGAAAAATGTATCTCAAGTCAAGTCACTGGAAAAATGTTCACCAAGTAAATTCTAACATTCACTTGTGTACTTTAGAAAAATGAAGGACCTTAGTGATCTTGACAAAATGTCATCTTGCAGTTGCAGGGATTTTAACGTGTAAATAGTTCATGTAGATCAGTAAATTATCCCTGATGGCAGGGATATTTTAGAAATGATAACCTCAAAAAGAAAAAGAACAGTATATTTTCAAGTTAACATTTAATCATAACAAATAGTTTTCCAATGTAAATGAAGAAGCAACTGAGTACAAGTCTTGAGAAGTTAATTTTCAGCACAAAAACATGAGTTCTAGTAACCTTTCTATCAATTTCCGTATCCATCACTTGTTTTAAAACATGTGCTATATATAACTGGAAGGTGTAAAATTATTCTTAAAAACAAATGTCTGATGGTTAATTTTATGTGTTAACTTGGCTGGGCCATGGTGCCCAGATATTTGGTCAAACACTACTCTGGATGTTCCTGTGAAGGTGTATTTTTATGGATGAGATTAACATTTAAATCAGTGGACTTTATGTAACGCAGATTCTCTTCCATAATGTGGATGAGCCTCATCCAATCAGTTGAAGCCCTTAATAGAACAAAGACTGACCACTCTTGAGCCAGCAAAGGAGAAATTCTGCCAGCCCATCGCCTTTGGACTTGAGCTGTAACATTGGTTCTTCCTGAGTCTCCAGCCTGCGGGCGCACCCTGCAGATTTTGGACTTGTCAGCTTTCATAATTGCATGAGCCAATTTCTTAAAATAACTCTCTCTCTCTATATATATACACATCCTATTGGTTCTGTTTCTCGAGAGAACCTCAACAAATATGAAGTGACATTTCCATATTTCCCTTGCTTAAGTATCTTATTGAAATATCTTTCTGAATTCCAAAGTGACTATTGGTATAAAATGATTGTTTATGGTTTTAACATATATTTTTTGTGCTCGTTTTAATAACATGACAAATGATAATGTCCTTAACAATTTAGTTATATGGTCTGTAAATTTTAGATTCCTAGTAATAGTTAACACATGCCTTTTCCCCTATGCTCATTTTTATATAGGTGTATATTTTCATCTATTTTTGTAAATAGGAAAACTAATCTGATTATAGTATAGAATACACGGTCAATCGTTATGCTAAAAATTTTGTGAACAGAAAGCATGTAAAAGTACAATAGATAAGGCTGTTGCAGGATTTTTCACAATCCTACATGAAAATACAAATTCACAATGCCTTTCTGAGATGCTCCCTTGCCTTCACAGTGTGAATCCCTTGAACTTTGCTCTCCCTTTCCTTTGTAGTTTATCTTTTGATGTGGAGTTCTCTCAGCCTCAGTAGGACCTCAGAGTAGTGAGACTTACTACTCCTCTTTGTCTGAGTGCACACTCACAACAGGGGCACAGCCACCCCAGAAACGGGTTATAACGATGCAGAAAAGGAGGGCATATTCTTCAAAAAGGTCACTCTTGCCCACTGTATAGCAATTTCCTTTTATTTCTAATTTTCTTTTTTGTTAACTCCATCCTAAATCCTTCTAAGAAGAACCTTCTATACCAAATACTGCATAATTTACCTGGAGAGCAACTCAATAAATGTTGTTTAGTGGTGATCTACAATACATATAGATCAGCAACGATTGCTTAATTTTCTTTTGGAAATCTCTACTTGATTGATTGTGATATCCACTGGAAAAACACGCTGAATGAGAGTGTTTTGTTTTGTTTTTTAGCATAATTTTAGATCTATGAAGTATGTAAGACAGTCAGTTCTTAGATACGCCTAGAATTCTTGGGCCTTAAGATACCTCGGCTTTAAAAATAACTACACTTAAACAAGTACCATTACCCTTTTTATTCTACAAGATGATAAAACTTCTCAAACTAAAGTTTGGCATCTTTTTTTTGGAATTAAATTAACATTAATGAAATTTCTGTTTGTCATTTTTTCGGGTAACTTGCAAAGACTCCTAGAAATTTGTGTTTCCTAGTTCCTTAATATCTAAACTCTGCTCCAGGACACAGCCAGAGGTTTTAAATTGGACTAGACCTGCAAATTGACCCTGGTGGTGACCTTTGCGGTACCAGCAGTGACCAGACTGCTTGGACTGGGCAGTAGGTGAGGCCACATTGGGATTTTAAGGAACCCTAAACACCTAGTTTATAGATTGAGTTACACTAAGCAGACTGGAGTAACAAGATCAGTTCTAATAGTCTATTTTTTGTACGTCATTTAACTCTTCATTCACTATGGGAAGTAGCATGTTTCAACTCGAAGGAGCTGACTGTATGTGCAGAACTCAAGACAGGGTATGCATTCGTCACCGGAGTCCACAGCCTGCCTTTTTGGCTTGAGTAGTTGTGGGTGAGATATCTGGGGAACTTTCTTTTTTTCGAGCCTCCCTGAGCTTTGTGTCATCACCTATACTCCACTGCAATTGGTTCTAAAGTATGCAGACAGGTTTCATGGAAATGTAGGGTCGTTGTTATTAGAGTTTTGTAGTTTATTCACCTTGAAAGCTAACAAAATCTATATCTAGGATCTGATTTACATAAAAGTTCTTGTTTGGGCCTTATGAAGAGAAAATCATGACAGTTTCTAACTCCTGTGAATATCTGAATTCAGGGAACTCCAGGGGGAATGCTGGTCAGTATAAAGCTACACTCTGCTGGAGACTGTCAGAAATAGGAATAAACAGAGGGAGATCTCCTTTGGGGCCTCCAAGAAGGAGGTGGCATCTCCCCTGAAGCATTTTAATAACTGACTGTTGCGTGGTAGCCTGGCTTTGTTACTCACTAGCTCTGTGACCTTGGATAAACATTTTAACTTTTCTATGCCTCAATTTCTTATCCGTAAGAGAAGCATAATACCTCATACAGCTGTTTGCATATTACAGGAGTGAATTTGTAACTCACATATAAAGCAGTGCTTAGATGTTCAAGAACTTAGAACTCTTTGCTGGCATTTTTATAGCTGCATTAGAGGATTCAGCAATGACACTGTGAGCTGGCCTCCAGTGGCATTGCTGGGAGAGAGCAAACCTGAGCAGTGTAACTGTACATCCTTTCACTAAATGCGAAATGTGTGTTAGTTTTATTTTTTCTATAACTGAAAATAACTTAGTTTCAGAAGCTCAAATTTTCACCCTTCAAGGTAAATCATTTACTTGCAGTTTAAAATGTTGTTTTGTTTAATTATTCATTCACCTCAGGATTTCTACTCAATCTATTCCAAATTCCCATGCTCTCTCAGGGTTGTCTTCTCTGACATGTCATCTTCCTCCTCAAGTGGTCTCTCGGTACAGAAGTAATTGTGAGTACAGTAGGGCAGTGTGGAGAGGTCTTTAGTGGCCTCCACCAAGGGTGATGGCCATCTCTCTCCCTTTGTAGTTTCACCCCTGTTCCCACAGTTCATTCTCTGGTAAGGCAGCTTCTAGCTTGTTTTCCCAGAGCTGGTTGTATATGGTGCTCACTCTCAGGGAACATCTTTCCTGCTCAGACTTCAGCACTTGCAGAAACCACTTATCTGATGCTCAGCCATATTTTCTGCCCATTCCCCACCTTGGCCTTTGTATCCCACATTGTCTGCTATGGAACCCTTTCCCCCTGCACAACAGAAATTCCCTGGCAGGTACACGAGGAGCTTCTGTTGCTGCTGCCATTTGTTCTCTACCCTAGCCGCACAAGTTTTGGGCTAGAGTGTAGAGCATCTTTCTCCTTAGAGTTTTAAAAGAGAGACACCTTCTGTTCTCTGGATCCTCTGAGTTTTTTGAGGGCACAGAGACTCCTTTAAGGACACTCACCTTTATCTTTTGCAATATTTTTTTGAAATTTATTTTTATAGTAAATTTCTTTTATTCTTTTTTCTCCCTTTCTTTCTAGGCTCTTCTGCAGTCCAGGGAGGGATTATTTTTATATCCTTTGAGGTGGAAAACCGTTCTTATATTACATCTTACCTCCTTCTTTATTCTGTGGTCAGCATTTATAAACTCTATGCTCTAGACCAGGAGTTGGGCTAACTACAGTCTGTGGGCCAAATCTGGTCCACTGCCTGTTTTTGTAAAGTTTTATTGGAACACAGCCATGCTTATTAGTTTATGTATTATTTATGACTGATTTTGTACTACAACAGCAGAGTGAATAGTTTTGATAGAGATCCTATGGCTCACAAAGCCTAAAATATTTCCTATCAGGGACTGTACAGAAAAAGTTTGACTCCTGCTCTGGACCTCCAGGGTCTGATCTTATCTTCCAAGCCAAGAGATTTTGAAATTCATAATAAATCCATTCATATGTTAAGTGCCTTATTCTTTCAAATAAAAGACACCATGTTTTTAGACTATTGTACTTGCTGTGAGTTTTAAGAACTCTTTTAGCACTTTAGTTGGTTTCTTTGTTCCAGACTGTTCAGACTTCCCCTTGAGGCTATAAGTGCCATAAAACCAATGGATGGAGAATCACAGGATATCAATAATATTTCTCAGGAAAAACAACTACTCAGTTTATAATCTCCAAATAGTGTCTTGCTATCGCTCACTCACTCACTGATTGATTCAGTTATCAATCAATCATTAAAATTTAATTAGCTCGACAGGCCAGGCACTGTACTAGGTGCTAGAAGTACATCCATTAACAAAACATAAAAATATTTCCTTGATCTCAAGAAGATCAAAGACTGTTATAACAGGATAGAAAAAATTATAATTGTATGAATTATTTGTTGCTTGTTTCTTCCTTTCATGTTGCAGGCAGACAACTAGGCTCTTTGTAATTGCATCAGGCACACTTTCAGGATAGAGAGCCATCTAGTGTAAAGTCAATAATGCTTTTGGTTTTCTATAAAAATACAAGTCTGGGGGGCTAGCCCCTTGGGTTAAGTTCTGTGCACTCTGCTTTGGTGGCCTGGATTTGGTTCCCAGGCATGAACCTACACCACTCATCAGTAGTCATGTTGTGGTGGTGACCCACATACAAAATAGAGGAAGACTGGCACAGATGTGAGCTCAGGGCTAATCTTCCACAGGAAAAAAAAAAAAGACCACAGATCCATTGAAAAGACAATATTAGCAGTTCTGGAAGGGAGTCCGTGTGGGGGGGATGGAACATCTTTAAATGAAGGGAGGAACCATAGGGTTCAAAATGGAATGAGTAGGTCTGCAGCCATGGGTTCTGGAGTCACAGAGGCCCAGAGCACCACCCATGATAGCGCTTTAGAAGGGTGGAAGACCTGTAAAACAGTAACTTGATGGCTCTTCTGGAGAGGAAACAGTAGGGATCAGTTTTCCAAACTCACCAGATTTTTGTGTTCTCTGCATGTGGAATAAAAGCTGAGAGCTGCTTACTTCAAGGAACTGTTAAAAACTTGGAAAATGAGTATGTCAATTTAAGACCATGATATAAATGGTGATTAAAGATCTTTCCCACCTTTTTTCTTTTTTCAGCACTGCATAATTTTGGTGTGATCCTAAAGGGATTTTGGTGTGACACTAAAGGGAAGCAGGGCAATGATGACTGTCTGAGATTGAATTTCCTGCTGTTCTGGTTGAGCAGGGGCTAGGGTTCAAGTTTAATTTAGTTGAATGAGAAGCTAGAAATGAATATTTTTGAAACATCTGAGCATATGGTCTAAGATTTATATCCAGTGAACGAAAAAGAAATTTAATCCCCTAATGACAATACTTTTATTAAACTCCTGCCATGCAGTTAGACACATTCAATGAATTGCAGTTGGATAAGATCAAGAAGTTACTGATTCATGCCACACAGCAAACACATGATTGGGTTGAGATTTTAAACCCAAGTCTGAGTATTTGTAAGCCAGAGTGCTTTCCCACATGACCCCTTGACACCTGTTGGAACTGGAGCTAAGCAGGTAGCTAGGGAAGCTTCCCCAGGGAGTGTCACTGAATTGTTGCAACCACTGATGACAGAAGATTGAGCATTAAATTAGGTAACTGTTTCTCCTTGGAGAGTTTCATCCCTTTCTTCTATCCTTACATAAATGCATTGTTGAATTTCTTTTTTTTTTTTTGTGAGGGAGATCAGCCTAACATCCATGCTAATCCTCCTCTTTTTGCTGAGGAAGACCGGCTCTGAGCTAACATCTATTGCCAATCCTCCTCCTTTTTTTTATCCCCCCAAAGCCCCAGTAGATAGTTGTAAGTCATAGATGCACATCCTTCTAGTTGCTATATGTGGGACGCGGCCTCAGCATGGCCGGAGAAGCAGTGCGTCGGTGTGCGCCTGGGATCTGAACCAGGGCCGCCAATAGCGGAGCATGCGCACTTAACCACTAAGCCACCGGGCCGGCCCTTGAATTTCTTAACATCTATTATTGAGGAAGGCAAGTAGTGGAAGACACTGAGACAAGAAAATAACTTTTCATCAGGATACCTGATGAGTTTGGGGTAGGGCCCCCAAATCTTTGAGTAGAACAGATTATAGAAAACAGTAATGTATGATTCCATGTCTGGCTGAATGATATGGCCTGGGGAAGTGGGTTATAATTAAATCCACTAAATCATGGCCAGGTTTATGCAGCTCTGACCTATATTAACAACGAATTTCATGGATCTTCGTTTAAATATAGTGTTATGAATGAACATAGTAAAAGAATGAGTGCTTTTAAAATAGCTCCAGTTTAGCATGCTGCAGCTGAGCTAATGAAAGCAGAATTTGTTTGAGGGTAATATTGCCAATAGCCTTTTGGATGCCATCTTTGGCAATATGCCACTTTTTAAAAATAAGTGTTTTTCTAGAAAAAAAATTGAATCTGTGTATTTCATCATGCAACATGGCAATTCTTCAGTTACTTTCATGGGTGAGACCGTTAATTGTCAAGCCAAAAAAATGACTGTAGATTTCTCGTGAGTTCTCATACACTCAATTCCGATCTGAAGTGCCAGATTTTTATAGTATACTTTGTCATAAATTTCTGGTATTAGACATATGTTTAATATTCTAAGTGTCAGAGGGTAGGGGCAGGTAACAGAGAAGGACTTGGAATCTTTGATTAAACCTTTAGTCGTTCCTTTCAGTTGACTATTTCAGAATAAAATTATATATATTTATGGAGATATAGATTCAAACTGGAATTTGTACTCTTGTATGCCAGGCGTTGTTCTAGGTAACATAATAAATGTTGTAGATATCTTAGGTAGAGGTGGACATCTTTAAATTTAGAATATTAGTATTCCAAGGAAATGGAGAGATTTTGTTCAACATCCTTGTTTTATAAATGGGAAAACTCAGGTCCACAGTGTTTAAAATATCTCCAGTCCTGGCTAGCTAGTTGTGTGACCATACATGACCCAAATTTCCTGATTCTCATTACAATCAGCTTTCTGTCATATCACACTTTCCATATAAATATTTTCATAGTCATTCTCAAACTGTACAGGGAACAGTACAGGGAACACACTCTACTGTCATGTTCTGTTTGTGTTCATGATTAGGAAAAAATAGTTTTACATAAATTTTATAATCAGGAATAAATAGTTTTATATTTTCCCAGGAAAAGAAATAAAATTAAATAAGCTAACAAGTTTGTATTCAAAATATGATTTAATTTTTGCAAGTTTAATTGGTTGAAGTTTAATTGATTGAATCAGGCCAGGTAAATTTAATCTCGACTAACATTTGGAGGGTTAAGTTTTATGACATATTATATAATGGACTGATCAAGCACTTGCAGTCATGTCTTCATTTGGTCGCACGTATCTGTATAAATGACAAAAAGAAGCAAATGAACACTCAAAGATGGAAAAAGTTAAGGCAGATATTGAATGAGTGGGACAAAATTCTAAGCAAACTCTGACTGTAATATACAATCGAGACTGATGCCTAGCTGATTTTTTTGTAGAAGTAGGCATATGAATAGTGTATTAAAATAAATATGAAGGAAAACAATCTGATAGAAAGCAGGTGATGTGAGTAAAATCTCCAACGTAAAACCATCTGTCTGTAGTTCTAGTAACTCATCAATAAAAGGGAAATATTTGGTATTTCTTAAAGTTATGTCGATTTTTAGCCCCAAACAAAGGTTAACCTAAGGGTTAGCAAACTAACAGTGTTATTCTGGTACCCTCTCAGCTAATGAAGTAAACGTGACTGATACCTGATGTAAACGTGGCTGGATCATGCTACCTTGGCCATTTCTGTGCTTATCTCAATGGTTAACACAGAACACTTCTGTTGAGATTCTAATATATTTCATATTTGTCCCTGTTTAGTCTATCTACATAAACTACTTATGAACAAAAATGATTGCCTTATTTCAGAAAGTCCAAAAAAATCTTACACAATTTTGTTTGATTAATTAGCAGATAACCATTTAAGCAATGTATCAGATTCTTACAGATTTAAAAATCTATGTTATTGTTATAAACTGGACCAAAAAAAAGGCAAGTCAAAGTCGTTACAAATACCCGTTAAAATCATCTCTTAAACACTATTAAATTTTTTTAATTCTATTCTCAATTCTCTTCTATGATATATCAGCTGCTTATGTTAGATCTAAGTGAAAATTTTGAAGAGAAATGGATTTGAGTATAACATATATTCAGGTTTGCATAGATTAATACTTTTGTAAAGGACTGATTGGTTTCACATACCTAAAATTCCAATTTTCCCAGGGTGCAAAAATGTATTGACATTAATGTTTTATTGTTCAGGGTATGTGTTGGCATTCTCCGTGTGGGATAAACGCCAGCCAGATGGTCTGTGGCAATCTAGCAGAGAGGCAGCTGGACTGCGCTCGCTCTATATACGTGGTTTAGCAACCATGCAATAGGCATTTGTTTTCTTTGCACCTTGAAAAGTGAAGACAAATAGATCCAGGGTATAGCTCAGACATTGCAAATGAGCACCCTGGGCTTTAAATTCATTATATAAATAATGACCAGAAAATCTGAGTCATGTTAATATATTTGCTCATGTTGTGTGATAGCTAGGTTACCTTCACAGGAAAAACAACAACAAGAAAAGAAACACAAAAACCTCCCCAAATCTCATTTATGCCAAATATTTTTCATTTAAAAATATATTGCAAAATGGATGACTGTATTTCATAAGAAAATATTCTTCCTAACTTCACTTGAGGCAAGTTTCTGCATAGTGATATGTTTATTTCACATGTTAATAGTTATTAACTATTGCATGATAGCTAATAAGAAAGTAAAAGAGATAACAGAAAATGTGCTACTTCAGGAACTAGGCTCCTGAATTCTGGTGCACAAATCATCTTGTTTATAACTCATTATTTATGTTAGGACCTCCATTAACTTTCAAATTTCGTGATGACAAAAATTTAATGGATAACAGTGAAAAATTTCTGTTGATGTCTAGATTTATGAGGTTCAACCATGCACATGCTCTTTAGACAAGGGGATGGAGTTTAGGATAAAGTCCTGGTTCTCATACTGTGGTATACATCAGAATAAACTGTGATGTGGCTTTAAAAACATAAATTAAAAAAAAACATAGATTTTGAAGCAGTGGGTTTGAGATGAGCCCCAGGAATCTTTTTTTAACAAGCATCTCCAGTAATTCTGATATAGGATCCATATTTGAAAATTAAGCTCAAAAGATGGTTAGTAAGTTTCATTGCTCGTGTTCCTTTAGTATTAATAATTTTAATTATTTTACCCATTTTGTTTGCTTGCTTGCTTTTAATAGGTGCTAGGACATCAGAAAATGGGAGGAGAGATACCGTGTTTTCCTGATTAAAGGAGAGTCATATACATGGATAAAAGACATGTGGGTGGCAGTGTGAGAAACTGTTATGTAAATTGACAAGCCAGATGAGCCACAGCTGTGTGGAAAGACAGTGGATTTTGGAATCAGTGGGACCTCTTTACAAATTCGAGTTCTGATAAGACTAGCTGTGTGATCTTGTAAGTTATTTCATTGTGCTAAGCATCTATATTCTATTACCTGTATTTTTTAGGGTAACACTAATGCTGTAATAGATAAATCCTGAACTTTCAGCGGGTTTAACATAATAAAAATGTGGTAAGGGAGGGTCTCCAACAGTTATTCAGGGACCTAAGCTGACAGAGTCTCTGCCATCTAACAGTGTGATCATCAGCAAGTGGCTCCAGAGGTGACCCTGGGCATTGACCTCTAGCTGGCAGTTGACGAAAGAGAGAATGGAGGATCTTACAAATTCTCACTGATTGTGGAGGTATAAAAATACAAACCCGGCGTATAGTTCTCTGAATACCCTATAGTAAGCTGGCCTGAGCGACTCACTCTAGTCTCCATTTGCCTTGCACGTGACCCTTGGTTTGATATCCATGAGACGGTCCTTCCCAATTAACTGAGCGGGAATGAAGAGAGGAGAGAAACAATTCCTAAAAGAGAAAGATGTGTTCAATTTGGAGCATGCAAGTTTTGACAAGACAGAAGGGTGTTAAGTTGGAGATATTTTCTTGGCAGTAATGTATATGATTTGATGCAAAAAGGCAGTAAGTTTTATAATTTTTATTTTATTTTATTTATTATTTTTTTCCCCCAAAGCCCCAGTAGATAGTTGTATGTCATAGCTGCACATCCTTCTAGTTGCTGTATGTGGGACGCGGCCTCAGCATGGCCGGAGAAGCGGCGTGTCGGTGCGCGCCCAGGATCCGAACCAGGGCGGCCAGCAGCGGAGCGCGCGCACTCAACCGCTAAGCCACGGGGCCGGCCCAGAAAGGCAGTAAGTTTTTATGTGCTCACATACTCAAACATAATCAACACTTAAGCAACGTTTGAAGTAGTCATGGAAATCAGTGAGATCAGATGTGGAATGAATGCACACAACAAAAGGGTCAAGGATCCCAGGGATTTGCAACAGTTAAGGAGCAGGGAGAGGGAGAGGAGGAGAATGAGAGTCACAAAGAAAAGTTTCAGAAAGAAGACAAGGACAGGAGGGATTCAGTGCTACAGAAAATCTGTTAGGAAAGCTGGGAGAGAGCCACTGGTTTTGGCAAGGAGGAGATCAGTGGTGATTATCATAAATATCTTTTTCATTGCTGTTTTGAGGGAGAAACCCGATTGCAAGGGAGATAAGAAATTGTTGGGGGCGTGGGGAAAGACAGGCAGTAGGCATAGACTCTCCTTTGAGGAGCTGATGTTGGAGGAGATGAAAGAAAGAAGAAGAACAGAAGAATAACAAGTAGATGGAGTAAGAGATTATTGAACGTGAGGAGATTTCAATAGGAACGAAACTGAAGCCACAGATGCATGGGAAATTTTGTTTCATTCTATTCTTTAAATTTAATCCATATTCAAGTACCCCTCCTACGTGGCTGGGGGGAATTCAATCTCTGTCTTTATGTGACTTCCTCTCCCATGTTCCCAGGGCTGAGCAAAGATCTCCAAGCGGGAGCGGGACGTTTTGCTGACGCTGGAAATTCTCATTTCTCTCTTAAGTGATCCAGCCACTCTCCTGGGAGTTCCTGCTGCTCCCCCCTAAGGGTTCTTCCAGATAATGGAGTGTGAGTCTGATTCTGTGATCCTTGAGACCTGCTGACCACAGTCCTGCTTGTGGCCTGAAGAATTCGGCCCACACGTGCTACCCCAACATTCTTCCCTTTCTCTTCCTCTTTGGGGAAGATAATGTGAACATCCCAAGATGGGAGGATCATTTAACTTCTAAGAACTTCTGATTTCTACCCTACAAGGACAGGGACCATGTAAAGCAAAAGAATACAAATGAAATGGGGCCTCTGAAAGGGTAAACACAAACCAATGAATCATCTCATCACATATATGGTGAATTTCATACTGAGTACTATAGGAAAAGCAATCAAAGGATTTCAAGGGGAACTAGAGGCTGGACATGAATGACAAATCATAATACCAAAATATGTCATGGGTTATGTGCCACCACAGTTCTCTGTCTTCTCAGCTTCTTGCCTTAATTCAGGAAAGGCAGCTGTGGGGAATAAAGCCTTGGTGAGGGGCAGGGTATCATTAACCTGTGCTTGGAGTTCTCTATGTCTTCGATGGCTAAGAGGCAGGGAGATTGCTTTATGAAAATAATAACTAGAGCAATGCATTCTGATGATGCATTAGATGTAAAAAGATACTTCTAATTTTCTCTTAGAGGCTCATTTCTTTGCTTCTTTATTAATTGTAGTGGATTTCTGACAAAAGACAAATGTCCCTGTGAGAAGTTTTTGCAGTATTTTATCTGTGATGGTATTTTCTAAAATAAATTATGTATTCTTATACAAAACTATCTTGTCTGTGACTGTATAAGGTGGTGAAGAAAAGCATGACTTTTAGTTACTTCCAATTTGCAATATTTTTGCTGCATATCTATTTTATGTAGGTCAAGATTAAGATTTAAGCACATTTGGTCAGTTCAGAAAATTGTAGAGAAAAAAATACAGTTGTAAAGAAAAATTATAGTCTCATGTTATCTCCAGAGACACCACAATCCATAGGTGTTATAGTAATACAAAAAAGTGGTTGTAAGATATAGTATACAGTCATATTTTATTAGCATCATTACTTCACACCACTTTTATACATTGCAGTCATTTACCTTTCTATATATTTTATTATTATTTTATTTTTTGTTAACATGGCTTATTTAAATCCTAATGTGAAAAAATTTACAATTATTTCTACCCACTCCACCACTACAGCTTTTTGTTTGCTTTTTATAGCATTGATAAAGATTTACTTCTGTTGCATAGTCAACCTAGGTATGAAGCAATGTTTTGGTCCAGATTATGACAGATGGACAAATTGAGGCTGAATGATAGTAGGTGACTTGCCCAAGGACACACAGCTAGGAAGTAGCAGAGTTAGGATGGAGAAGCATTTTTCTGCATATACTTATGATATCCCTATTTCAAAATGAAAGCAGGGACTAAAATTGACGAAAATGTCTATAATTTTAGCCTATTCAGTTTCAGGATATATTTTCTTCATTTCACAGTTATAGTTAATGAGTCTATCAAGGAAAGGTTGTCACAGAACAACAAGAAAACATTTTTGAGAAATGAAAAACAACAAGCAGGCTTTCTAATGAATTGGAAATAAGAGAGTAAAAGAACAAGACTCACAGCCTTATTATATGATGGTAATGACTCAATTAAATGAGGTAAAATATGTTTATGGTTTTGATTCTTTAATACTCTCTGCACCCCCTAAACTATAAGATATTTAGAAGGAAGAAAGATTTAGCCATCTAGCCTTATAATATCATTATTAATGACAGATAAAAAGTCGATAATAAAAACTCAATGAATTTAAATGAGTTTTAGTCATTTGAAGATGTCTACAAGTATTTTATGAAGCAGAAATAACATAAAACTGGTTGGAAACTTTCAGTTTTCTTTATTTTTATTTCTTGTGATAGAAAGCTAAAAGTCTGAAGGAGAGAACTTCTGTTATTTTTGTCATAGAAATAACCCTGGGACATTGTCCTCACTTCTTTCTTTTTCTTTTCTGCCTCTGATCTTTTGCAGAGTTTGTAAGAACTATCTAAATCCGCTTTCAGATCTGCCGCTAATTGCTGCCCTTGTTGGCCGCCTAGTAGTGAGGCCAAAGTTTAAGTGGTTGTGGAGACTAGATTTCTGTCCTATTCTGAGCATTGCGCTACAGGTCGAGGCTGAATTATGTTGACAGGATAGAGTTGTCAAGACAATCACAGTTTTCTAAACTCTGTCAGCAAAGTCTCAACTGCTTCAGGAAGGAATATAGTATGTGAACTACAATGAACCAAATTCAAAGAATGAAAATTGAAAGAATGTGCTCTAAGAGAAATTGCCAAGAGTTGTTTTATTCCCAGTAAGCACAAGCAAAGAGTTCCTAATAATGGATAACAAGAACAAAGCTGGCAGGCAGGGAATGAGTGCTCTGGGCATCCCTTTGTTGGGAGAGGTCCTGAAAGAATGAAGGATATAAACTACTTAGTGACATTTCACAAACATATGTCAGGCTTCCCAGAACAGATGATAGATCCTAAAAACATGGGCTAACCATGACTGGAAAAGGTACAAAACAAAATGAGATACAAAGAGCTGTTAAAAACGCATGTGTACTTACAACTCACCCACTCTATTATTAGCTGGCAATATCTTAATGTCAAATGGGTGTGAATATCAGCCCTTTGTTTTCATTTCTAGGTGGTTGGATCAGAGTTTCTTTGTTAAGCTAACATGTCTCCAACCTTAAGGTCAGTTTGAGTACCTTGGGGACGAGTGTTAAAAATGGAAAGGTATATGGGCCGGCCCCACGCGTAGTGGTTAAGTCCAGCGTGCTCTGCTTCGGCGGCCTGGGTTTGTGGGTTCAGATCCCGGGTGCAGACCACTCGTCAAGCCATGCTGTGGCAGCAACACACATACAAAATAAAGGAAGATTGGCACAGATGTTAGCTCAGGGCTAATCTTCCTCTAGCGAAAAAAGAGGAAGATTGGCAACAGATGTTACCTCAGAGTGAATCTTCCTCACCAAAAAAAAAAAAAAAAAGGAAAAGTATGAACATATGTTTCCCATATCTGACATAAAAATCTAACCAATTTAGAGTTTTAATTTTTGGCATAAGGCACTGAAGACTCTATTAAAAATTAAGATAAGATCATTGGACAAGACAATATGAGACATTTCCTTTTAAAATGGGGTAGCTATCAGGGGGAACCAGGGAAGGTTTGGCTTGGAATATCTTTATGAAAAGTTCTTTTTTTGAATCACAGTTGTGATGCACAAATAAAATTTTCCAATATTTTGGTGGCCTATGGTCTCTGATTTAACCAGCGAAAGTGATCATAACTACTAAAACTGCAGGAATGGATTCTATAAGCTCTAATAGTAAGCCATGAAAAATATTTGTTGTATAAATGAATAGTTAAAAAGGTTACAGCCATACAAAAAACACATAAGTACAATAGGACTACATAGCTTTCAAGGAGACACACATGTCTAAGGATGTACTTAAACATTGGACAATGGGTGTTCTTGGGGTGAAGGGAAAAATAAATAGCAACAGAACCTTGCTAAGTTTAGTAATGATGAGAATGTGCCATGAACTGGGAAGTTTAACAGCTAAACCTTAGTACCATGCTTTTCTGAGAGAGAAGAGAGGAAACAAGAGGAGAGAGTGAGAGACTGTGTTTGGGGATGTTGTGTCATAAAATAGTTAAGAGCATGGGCTCAGAGTTGGAATAAGCATAGCATCAGCTCTCACTAGCTGCACAAATCAGGTAAACCATTTAACTCTTCAGTACCTTACTTCCCTCATCTGTTAATAGGGATTCATAAAGCCATTTATTTCTTCAACAAATAGTAATCGATTGCCTATTATGCACTAGGCCCTGTTTCAGGAACTGGGAGTACAGACAAAGACCCTGCTTTCCTGAAGCTTATTATTCAGGGAGAAGGCAAGTAATGAACAAATAAAGAAATGTATAATATATCAGGTGACCAAAAAAAAAAACACCAAAAACAAAACTAAAGCAGGTTAGTGCATAGAAAGGCATAGTGATGGTGGTAGGTGTGTGTGAGTGTTATATGTCACGTGGGTGGTAAGGGAAGACTTTTCCATGAAGATTACTTTAGGTGCCTAGATCTGGAGGGAGGGAAGAGACACACTGAGCAGCTATGTGAGGAAGAATATTTCAGGGCTGTCATGAATACACAGTGTTCTGCAGCTTGCTTTTTTGCTTATTAATATACCATGGACATCTTTCTATGTTGATAGATATAGATCAATACCATTCTTGGTAAGAAATGAGAGATTTTTAGTGTTTTCCATTGCATAAATAGTACATTGAGCGACTCATTGATGGCATTTGGTTATTTTCAGTGTTTGGCTGGTACAACTAATGCAATGGACATATTCTACATATAAACTTGTTATGATTTGTGTGCTGCTTTGGCATTAATTTCTGGAAGTAGGCTTGCTAGTTGAATGGGTTTGTGCACTTTAAATTTTGATATACATTACTAAATTACCCCTTGAGCCATTGGCTTCTTGATAATAGACCTTCAGTTTTCCTGTCTTTCTCCAAAATACTGAATTGCTTTCCTGATGTTTCAGGAATATCTGATTTCAATTTTTACTTGAATCACAGCCTTTCCAATTTAATTTCTTATTAATTCTCTTACTCATTTTTTCCTTTATTAAAGAATTCATTTTCTTTCTCCCTGCTGTCAGAGATTACATAGTTAGAACTTAGATTAGTTTTAAAGGAGAAGGGAATATCGATTAAACATCATTAACAGGGAACTAACTTCTGGGGTAGATTAAATTGTTCTGGATACTGATCATTAGACATAAAGTAGAATTTTCCACCAGAACATTACAGTTTCAAATTTAGTATGAATTTGGTTGTAGCCTTTATGGAATGAACTGGCCTTATCAGAATTTATAAAAGAGCATGGTTTTAATCATTGAAAAGTAGAAAACTATGTAAAAAAATAACAGTAGATTTTGACTCTTTCTGTTGTAACTCTCTAAGATCAAGCTTAACGTTACATGGTTAGACTAAATCTAGAAATATATTTTTTTTAAAAAACTTGTAAAGAATTTTTGGTATAACAGATCTTTTTTCTTAGTCACTGTGCATGTAAACATGACTCCAAACACAATGACAAGCCTCTCATTGCCAGTACCCACATAGTGTACAGATAGGCATTAAATTCATGTTAGTTTTTGTTTTTCTCCATTTATGCCTCTTAAAGTATGATATCATTTGGGGAATAATTGTGGACCAGGCTTCCATTTTCAATATCTCTTCTTATCCTTTGTACTTGAAAGGTAGATTTGGGTAGTCATAAAGAAATGCCAGAACTTATGGTTTTACTTGTTTTTTAACTTCTTTTCTTGTTCTATTATTCTGATAACTTTTTCTTTTTAGCATAACTCAGGAATTTATTGGTCAGATCATTGGATGAACCCTTAAATTTGCCAGTTGAATTTTTTTTTAACTAGAAGTATTTAGTCACAATTTCTATGGGTCAGGAATCCCTGTGTGGCTTAGTTGGATGCCTCTGACTGAAAGTTTGTCACAAGGCTGAAATCAAGGTGTCCATTGAGGCTGTAGTCATCTCAAGGCTCGAATGGATGAATGTCCATTTCTAAGTTCGTTTATGTAACTGTTTGCAGGCCTTAGGTCCTTGATTGCTGTTGAGTGGAGACATCACTTCCTTGAAACATAGGCCTCTCCACAGGGATATTCACAATATGGCAGCTTGTGTCCCCAGAGCGAGAGCTCTAGGGATAGGGGTCAGCAAGATGGAAGTCAGTGTTTTTGTAACCTAATCTTGGAAGTGGCACCCAGTATTTTTTTGTTTTTACATAGCCTTTTTATTTTGGAATAACTTTAGATTTTAGAAAAGTTATGAGGAAAATTCTGAGTTCTCCCATACCTCTCTTCTATTTTCTCCTAATGTTAGCATTTTATATTACCATGGTATGTTCTTCAAAACTAAGAAAACAATATTGGTACAATTATTAATTAAACTCGAGGCTTTATTCAAATTTTGCCAGTTTTTCCACTAATCTCCTTTTCCTTTTCCAGGATCCCATCCAGGACGTTATATTACATTTAGTTCTCAAGTCTCCCCAACCTCTTCTGGTCTGTGACAGTTTCTCAGTCTGTCTTTTTCACAACCTTGAGAGTTTCATGGAGTACTTGTCAGTACTCCTTCATTTGGGTTTGTCTGGTATTTTTCTCATGATTGGACTGGGATTATGGGTTGTAGGGAAGAATACTACAGAACTCACCTGCCCTCTGTGTCCTATTATAGCAGAGGTATAGGATATCACCTGACGGGTCACTGGTGATGTTAGTCTTGATAACTTTTCAAACAGAGGAAATTAAAAAAAATTCACCTACTTTTCTGCTTTTCAAGTATAAGATTTTTACACTATTTCACCAAGGCTTTCTTACGTTAGGATTTTCTACAAAAGGAATGAGAAGAATATTACTAAGAAAATATTCAGTTTCTGACATATTAAATAGGATATTGGAAAAAAGTTTTTCTAAACTTATATACCCCAAATTAAAACATTAATTATTGAGTTTAGATAACTCTTATCATACAAGACTCCAATACTTACAAGAAATTATTCTTGTATACTTTAAGGCTTGGCTGGAGTCAGAGGAAGGTATTATTCAGGGGAAGTCAACAAAACTATGGTCTTTTCTATTCCTGGAGAATGGCAGGGAAAAAAACAAAAGAAGGAGAAAGGAAAATTAAAGATCTATCTCCCAATATCCTCTTCTTGCCTTCAGCCCAGAATGGCGTGTGAGTATGTGTGTGTGTGTGTACATGTGTGTGCTTGTGCGTATGCATGCGAGATGAGCTGAGATGAATGATGACAGCAGGGACCTCTTATTTGGGACTCCAGCCGGAGGCCACCTTGAAGGTGTAGTTACAGCCGTATCAAGGTAAACTAAGTTATGCAGTATGGTCAGACAGAAAGAGACCTGGAGGTTGAATTTTCACATGCTGCCCTCAGTTTCCGCATAGCATGAATGGTGAATGAAGCCCTAGCAGATATGTCATGGTGGCAGCAGGTCTGTCATGGAGGCAGCAGAGGACAGGGTGGGCTGTTAGGCCAGAGGGCTGAATGAAGGATATTGCAGACTACAGAGGGGCTCCCGCCAGGAGGAGGGAAGGTCAGGATGGATTAGCCAGAGAACACTATCAGGCTATGACTGAGCCAGAGAGTTATCCCCCCACCTGCCAATTTAAACCAAAATTGCTAGCAAAGCTGGTCACCGTGGACACAAGGGCTTGCCAACCAGCATGTGGCACAAGACCAGCACAAGGTCAGGAAAATTCTCACCCCAAACTTCAGAAGGACATTTGGACCAATGACCCCATACTTCCCCTATACATCTGGGAATCATTTGAGGAGTTAATCAGAGGTAAGAGGTGGCCATGAGAGACAGAGCATTTCATGTGGGGATACTGTTTAAGGTATCCGTGTGGCCTTTAATTATATTATACAAACAGTTTTAAACAAAATAAAGAATGTACAATTTCTCTGCTCATCTGAACTGAAGTTTGGGCTCAGTGTTGGGATTCTGATGCAGCTTTATCATAAGCCTCTGGCAATTGATTAGGCCACCACCAATTCGCTTTGGTTTGAAAAGCCATTTGGCTTCCTCTTCTCAGTTTAACTCTTTCTGACTGTTAGTTTTGCTCTTCTCACTTCTTGAGGATTCTGAACTATTATCCTTCCTAATTCCACTTTGTCCTCTGAAACACAATTCCCTAGATATTGTCCTGGCTTAATTTTTTGGGTTGGGAAGGAGTAGGAAAGAGGGCAGGGTAGCTTCATGGTCAAGATCCCCACATTCCTTTAGAAAATATAACTCTCATTTTTCCAGAATTGAGACCATGATTTTACAGGGATGTAGGAAAGTGTGGTAGGCCAAATAATGGTCCTCCAAGGATGTTTATATTCTAATCTCTGGAACCTGTGGATGTGTTACCTTTGGGACTTTGCAGGTGTGATTAAGGATCTTGAGATGGGAGGATTATCCTGGACTATCTAGATGGGCCCAATGTAATCACAAGAGTTCTTCTAAGGGGGATGCAGGAGGATCAGAATTAGACAAAATATGAGGATGGAAACAGCAGAGGTCAGAGAGGATAGAAGATGCTGCCTGGATGGCTTTGAAGATGGAGGAAAGAGTCATGAGCCAAGGAATGCAGGCAGCCTCTACAAACGGGAAAAGGCAGGGAAATAGATCTTTCCCTAGAGCCTCCAGAACGAAGGAGCCCTGCTGACACCTTGACTTAACCCAGTGAAACTGATTTGGGGCTTTTGATCTCCAGAACTGTAAGATAATGAATCTCTGTTGCTTGAAGCCACTGTTTGTGGTTTGTTACAGCAGCAATAGGAAACTAATACAGAAAGTATGAAGGATATGTTTCTTTTTTAAGGAGATACAGCATCTATAAGGAATGATAAATGTTAGACTCCTACTGTTCAACTCCTACACCTTTCAGAGCCAACTGTAATACAAGTGAGAAGAAACTAAGCTCTCCACTTATGGCTTTGGGCTTTCGGGATCAAGAAGGGAATCTTTTCCAGGCCTTTCTGGGACGTGTTCCTATGAATCTTGGCTGTGGGAAGGTAGATTCAACTTATTCACTCAAGAGCTAAGAATTCTGCTTTCTTTCCAAGGTCATAAATATTTTTTTAATCTAGAAACCTTGATAATTACCTTGGAGTTATTGGGACATATTTGAAAGTAATTGCAAACAAATGAGCCAATATCTGGCTATATTTTATGAATTTCTTAGTTATCACCATTAAAGGTAAATAAAGACCAGAAATAAAGGTTGGAAATTAAATGCTAGCCATGTTTCTGCTAATAAAAATGACAATATTTGCTAATAAAAATTATTCAACTTAGGCAAAGAAGATGAACTTAGACCTTTAGAATCGAAATTTTTGTGTGAGGTAATCAAGTCACCTCTTCTCTTTAATCTTCCTTAGCCTCATCTTATCTTCTACAAGGAGTGGAATAAAATAACCTCTGAGGTTCTTGAGAGCTCTGAAAATTGTTGATTTATGCTGATAGTCATTGCTCAATCTGTTAAAGGAAAATGCTATCAAGAAAGTAAGAAAAATTGGAATGAAAAAGCCCTTCCGCTCTAATGAAGTCAGGTGGCACTATTAAGACATTGATAGAAGCTTAGAAGAGATATTTAATGACTCAAAATATCCTATCCACCCTTGTATAGTTCAATTTCAATTATTTGCATATTCATGCAGTGACAGTTCCTCCTAACCATCCACAGGGCTCCGTGCCAAGGTAGTCAACAGTCTGGTTGACTGTTTTTGTCTTTTTAAAATTGATCCAACAAATTTATTCTGAGTCATTTTCACCATCTGCTGTATAATTGTGGGTTGAGGGAAGGACAGTAGACAGCTCACAGTTTTAGCATAGAAATTGCACTTAGAGGTGTGACTATGGTCATATTGGCAAAAGCCATGGAAACAAACGATGCAGTTGTCAGAGCGCTAAGGTACGCACAATTAAAACGATAGCATTCTAGAATATTGGTCACTCATTCACCTTTTCTCTCAGTTCTTCATACTTAGTAAAATTTTTAAACCTAGCTGTAATGACAATAATGTAGCAGATTTGCATAGTCCTTTTACAGTTCTCTAAATACTACTATATATAATATCAAATTTGATCCAATAAAAACTGCTGTGCAATAAATTAAGACAGAAACACATATAACTCCAGAAACTACTACTTTATTCCACACTGAGGAACCTAAGTGGTTTTAGTGAAAACCAAAGGAAGTGATATTGTAGCAATCAGTAGCCATAAAAATCATATGTTAATGTTAATGGATACCTGGGGACCTACATGGGTTAGCAAGGCAAAGTGGTCAGAAGTCTAAAGATTAATGTCTGTTTAAAATATTTTACAGCTTCTGTAAAACTGACAGCCACATCGAAAGGGTTCTCTGAGCAGAGCTTTTTACTGAGGAAAGAAAAATACTCTTAGGCAGGGTGATTAAGGTGCAGAGAACAATTCACAATTAGTGTAAAGCATTGGAGATTTACTTGGATATAGATGTCTATGAGGGAAACAACCCATGAAGACTTGCTCAGACCAAAGTTAAGGATGGGGGCTTATAAAGGCAACAGCTACCAATTTTCACAAGGAAAAGTGATGGGCTTGTCAGTTCAGAATTAGTTTGCTGAAGTAGAGTGCAGCATGGCCCACTGTTGAGTCTCAAGTCTGTATAATGAGTCTAGATAGTCAGCCACAAGTTCACGATCAGGCTGTTTTTTGATGCTGATTCCAACCAATTTTAAAAGAAGCCGTCACTCCGGTTCCCTAAAAGAAGCCGTCACTCCGGTTCCCTGACTGCTTCTTCTCCTCCCCCCTCCAGGCTTGATGTTGTGTGGGGGGCAAATTTGTGTGCATAGGATCAGGCTTAGAGAAAATTTCCCTCGTTGTTCCATCAATGACCGTGATAAAAACGTGTGTGCATTTCCTATCCATTCAATACCTTCTTTATGAGCTCATTAGCTCCATATTGGATATTTTCTACTTAGCTGTTGTTCTCTAAAAGGTTGGAGAGTGGGCAGGTAGTCACTGATCAACAATGTCTGGAGATAACCCTTTCTATGATATGCTTGGTGGTGTTTCTAAGGGAGTCTCACTGTAAAGATAGAAGATCTGTTTTCAGTTTGAACTCCAAGACCAAGACCTTTGTTCCTGCAAGAGTTCTTTCAAACCTGCCAGATAACAATCAGAAATAAATCCAGCCAACAGAGCAGGAGACTTTCTATTCCTGAGGAAATCACGTAGACCAAGCACAGAACCAGCGTGGTACCCAATATGCACGGTAAAAGCACAGAGTATTCAAAAACTGCACTTTTGAGTGACTACTAAGCAAACTGAGACCTAATGGTAGTCCTAGAGCAGGAGTGGACATTCCTGTATAGCATCAGATGGGTTGGGAACAAGAGCAATGCAGGACGCGTGGAAGAGATTTCAAGCGGAGCAGCACAGGCCTATCCTAGCCGTGTGGACTAAGCATTACTACTAGTTCCTAAAGCGAGGAGGAAATGCGGAGTGATATCAGAGCTTGTGGTGTATCTTTTATTAAGCATGTAAGCAACCTACTTTTGTGTGAGTTTATTGCTGTGTAAATACATATAATCAAAATAGAATTATCATTGCAGAATATGGGTTTAGTTATTCCCTGCAAATCTTTTTGACATTTTCAAAAAAAAGAAAAATCCAGAGTTAATGACTTCCTTCCACTCACAGTTTGAGGTTTGAGAGACATACGTACTTGGTTTTGGAGGTTTCTCAATGATTACCAAAATCAAAATTCTGAGTCTCAGTTTTGACAAAACCAGGTTGTACTTTTAGGGATTTTTTTCAATAAAGTATATTTTTCTCTAGATGTGCTTCAGTTTTCAGTCCATCACCTTCCATCTTCTGTAGCTTGAAATTATCTTTACTATATAAACTGACTCATCACTCGCCCCTGCCCCTTCCAGCCACTACACTGTTTTAGTCAATGTACCATTTTCTCAATCAGCCATTAAAGTCTTTTTAGTGTCTATTTAAAATTCCTTGTTTTTGGTTCCTTCTTCTTTATCTGACATCTCTTCCTAAATAAATAGGACACTCAGGCTTAGTTTAGGCTGGTTTTCAGAAATTGTGGATAGGCATTTAATGTGGAGGTGGAGGTGGGCTAACCTGCAGAGGCTAGTTTAATGCAAACTGGGACTTATGTCTGTATCCCAAGCAGCAGCAGCCTGGCCTACAAGTGAAAGTATCAAATTTCAAGTTCATAGAAGGGTTGTTGTGTGATGAAGCCAGACAAGGGTGTGCCATTTCACAAAACCTCTGACTTCATCTTGATTGTTCTCTGTTGCTGACTCTTTGCTTTGAAAACTCCTTCCACGAACTTGACATTTGATGAAGTGTCATCTTTCATCTATATTAGTCTAATTTTAATATGAGATGTATCCATTATTACTTATGAAATTAAAAATAAGTATAAAGGGGCCGGCCCCGTGGCTTAGCGGTTAAGTGCGCGCGCTCCGCTGCTGGCGGCCCAGGTTCGGATCCTGGGCGCCCGTCGACCCACTGCTGTTCCAGCCATGCTGGGGCCGCGTCCCACGTACAGCAACTGGAAGGCTGTGCAACTATGACATACAACTATCTGCTGGGGCTTTGGGGGAAAAAAATAAATAAAAAAAATTAAAAAAAGTATAAAGGAATAAATATAAAATAAAAAAAGATGAAGAAATAGGAAATGGACTGTCGTGGAACAAGTCTGGAGAAAACTTTAATCTTATTGTGAGATAACACTGCCCTAAACTTGGGTCATGAAAATGGAAAGGTAAAGATAGGAACATATATAGGGAGAATTATGAGGCAGTACTTGGTGGAATGTGGTAACTGTGAGGGAGAGAGAGGTGGCAAGGATGACGCAAAAGCTTCTTAGCTTGGGCTGGTCAGGACCACAAGAGGAGAGGCAAGTCTTGGGAAGAAAGATGATGACTTTGTTTTTTGAATATATTGAATTAGAGATGTCTGGGGGTCCTCCAAGTGAAGACGACTAACAGGAATTTGGATATATAGGTATGGTATTCACAAGAGTCTTGAGCAATGACATAATCCACTAACAACAGCAATAATTATATCATTCACTGATTTGCTTACTGTATTCCAAGCTCTATACCATGTACTTTTTGTTCTGTTCTTCTGCCTCTCTCTCTATACTTATGCCTGTTTCTGATGTGTTAGTCTGTGCTTTCTCCAACTGTTTCCTTAATTCTTTTCATTAGTGAAATTTCTGGTCTGCAGTGGCAACCTTTTTCGTTTTTCATTGCCGTTCTACTTTTCTCCCCTATCAGTTTTCAGTAATTTTAGTGGAATCTTAGGTGGGAGGAGAGAGAGATGTGTGTCATTAGATTGCCATCTTGGCCTTGAAGACAGAAACTCTGAATTGAGGTATTATTCTGCTTGACAGAAAGTTTAATCATATTTTTGGAATGTGTTAAACTTTTTCAGGCAAGGCATCATCATTTCATTCTACCAAGTTATACTCTGTTGTAGCCTCAAAGAGATAAAGCATGACTTTAATGAAATGTTGATTTCTTAGTTTTAGTGGAAAAAAGGGCTCCAAACAAAATTTAAGGTCAATCTTTCTGCTTATCTTTTCTTCTTCCTTTTCTTGCCATCAAGAGACCTGGCAATAAAGGATTCTTTTAAAAATTTTTTAAATATATAAAAACAACAAACATTTATAGGAAATTTAGAAAATGTGGAAAAGTACAAAGAAGAAAATTAAAAACCACCCATAATTCTACCACTCAAATACAATCACTGTACACACCTGGACATATTTAATTCTAGTCTTTTTTTCCTACACAAACATATGCATGTATGTATATGTGTACATGTATATACATATATATTTATAAAGGCACATATGATATTAATCCCTCTTTTTCTACTTAGTACTATAACATAAGAATTTCTCCCATGTATTTATCTTTAAGAATGTTTTTGTGGTGGCATGTATTCCATTATATTTATGTTTCATAACTTAATTAAGCTACTATTGTTGGACAAAAAGGTTGTTTTTAGTTTTTTATGTTCATAAATAAATCTACAGCAAACATGCTTATAAGTAAAATCTCCACACACATTTCAGTAAATGAAACACACCACACCTTCCCTGATGGGTGTGAGGCCAAGCTGGTTGTGATATGTAACGCCCATTGATTCCCAGGGTATTTCAGTTTCTCTAACTGGCTAAATGTAAGTGCCACCTGAAGCTACCTGCTTCATATGACGTTTGGAGATAAAGAGAGATTGTTCTTTGGCTATGGCCTTATGCATAGCTTATGAGGTTGGTAACTAGTCTCCAAACTAGCTTCCTAATGGACTCCACCTCCAGATATTCATAGTCTAGTGTAGTCCCCCCTCCACCCTGAATTTGAGCTGTCTCTGTGCAACTAATAGAAAGTAGCAGAAGAGAAGCTGCATAACTTCCAAAGTCAGGCAAGCTTCTCCTTGGACTCTTGGAATGTGTACTCTTGGGGAAAGTCAGTCAAAATATTTAAAAAATCCAACTATATTGATGCTGTCATATCGTAAGGAAGCCCAGTAGCCACAGGGAGCATGAGAAAGATGCTATTGGTGTTGCTTTGTTTTCTTCTATATTTGGAACCACATATAAACTGGACTAAAATTTTTTCATTTTGGCTTTTGGCGGAAGAAACACATAAAAATTCTGTCAATGGTGGACAGACTGTTGGGATTATATTTAGCCCCAGCATGAAACAGATGAACAAAATCTTCTTAAAAAAATTATAAACCACGATATTTATCAGGCTCATCATAGTAACTGGCATTCCTTTACTAACATTTATTTAAATGATTGGACAAAGCCATACTTCAGGTGTTAGGCACTAATATTAAGGGGTAATTTCTTAATCAAGTAGGGTCTGAACCTAGCTGTCTTTTCTATAGTGACAGTGGAATCTTGGTATTTGATAAAGATAAACATCATTATCAATTCTGCTGCAATTATGAGCTGGGTACTATCTCTGCTTCTAGAACTGGGGGAACATTTTGTAAAGACAAAATGCAATTAGTGTCCATGAACAAAACAGTGCAGGTAAGACAAAATACCAAATAAGATCTTTAACAACACTGAAATTCTTTCAAGTCCGAAGCAATGGCCAAATAAAACATACATGGTCAGGCCTTGAATAGCATAATGAGCAGCAGAAGGGCAATTTAAAGAGACTCTGAAGCCCAAAACTTTGAAAGGCAAGAGGCAGGAAAACGAGACATCAAATAAAGAAAATAAGTTTTCTGGGAGCAGTGAATGTGATAGGGAGATCCAGGAAGATGACCATGAAGGAGCATTTAGATTTGACAAGAGGAAGTTAATGGAGTTCTTAGAAAGATTCTGTAGGTATACTGAGGTTGAAAAAAGAATAAAGATACTGTTGTCCAAAAAGCGTGTGAGAATACATTTCATAGTATACCTTAGGAAACACATAATCATTTTTCCTTCTTTTTGCCCACGAGGGGAACATGCTGTGTTTTCCTTTAGCTTCTATAATTGCTGTGGTTCTGGCGTATTCCCATCATTTACTGGCCCTTCTACTCCTGCTCACAGACCTTTTTTCGTGGAGCTGCCCTACCCTGCAGCTGAAAATAATAGTTTCTTCATGGAATTATTATGACAGAAACATACTTTTCAATAACATATTTTTGCTGCCTTCTTAAAGAAACCAGTTTCAAAGAAGCAGACTAATGGGGTATGCAAATCAAAATTAGTCATAATAAGTTAAAGAATAGATTTTGTAATTCTAATAATTTTATTAGTTGCAGATGCTGAGCACAGCCTCTCAGAAGCAGCAAAGAAAAGGAGGAGGGGACAAGAACCCCATGAAAAGTGGCACTGTGACTGAGAAACACCTGCCACCAGAATTCGGTTGGATCACTTAATGAATATTTCTCGTATATCCCTGTTTTTAGTTACCTTTCTTGATTTTTCATAGGTTCTAACACATGATGATTATTCTCACCTATAAATCTGCCATATTTTCAACTTGGACTTATGACATGCACTTAGAGACATGAGCTTTATTCTGCCTCCTCCATGACTGAACCTTTTGGATTACTGACTCCGTCCCTTTCTGCTCACTGATTCTCAGTACAGATTTTACGCGTATAGAAAACACAAGCCCTTGGACCTGGTTTTACGAAACCCTGACTTATGCTGGCATATGTTTGATGTGGCGTATAAGCTGCTCTGCATAATGTAGGTCAAGGCTGATGAATATACGGCACAAGAGCTGCCTCTTTCCCCTCCTTCCTTGCACTGCCAACATTTTTAACAACTACAAGCATTTTTCTCAGTGATTTAAGATACAGTTTCAGAATCCTTCTCAACACAACATCTCATGGAGCCATTGCCAATTAAAAGAAACTGATAAATACATTAAAACTTAACTTTCATTCATGGCTCTAAGGGACAGGAAAATTGGGCAATTTTTTTCTAATCCATCAAAGTCACTTCAGGTAATTTACGTTTTTCCTTCCTTAAATAGTAGAGTTTTGACCTAAACTGTCCCTTTGCTTTTCTTGTGTCCTTATGTAGGGGCTGGTCAGCCATAAGTAAATGTTTAGATATAACCTTCCGAGTTCAGACAAAACTTAAATCAAGACTAAAGAAAAAAAAATCAATAAATTTAATTAACACTATTATTGAGTGGTTAGTAATTGTTTTTAACTCTCCTTTTTTCAAAATAATAAAAGCAGCTTAAAATTCCTTATTCTGAAAGCTTTAAGACAAACTTGATTTATACCTAGATGGTAACACCTGTCATTTTTCAGATGTGCTATTATCTACAGATAGAACTTAACACACGCGTGGCTTTAGATGTCTATCAAGGATATTTTTAAATTTCTATCACAACACAGAAAGTCAGAGATCATGAAGAATAGCATTAAGGAAATTCAACAAAGATGGTTTTGCTTTTAGTCTTTGCTTGCATGTCATCTTCTAAATGAGGCCTCTCTTGACATTCTTTTTAAAATTGCCATACCCCCTCAGCACACCTGATTTCCTCGTGTGCTCCACTGCCAACCTCGGTGGCATAGTCTCTCCTACACTCCCTGTTTTTATTCTAGTGTACCCCATATATTTCACTCACTTATTATGTTTATTTTCTGATGAGTCCCTGGCACTTAGATCTATACCTGGCTCATAGTAGGCGCTCAATAAATATTTGGTGAATAAATTGATGTATCATCTTTAAAAAGGCAATTAGATAATTCTGAAGAAGACGGAAGCGGTAGGCATCCAGATATTTGTAAATTGCACATTCATAACTGCAAGGGCGCCTGCATATCTATACAAGGTGCATTTATTCATTCATTCATTCCGCAAACATTTATTGAGTTCCTCTTGGGTATCTGCCCCCAGAGCAATATGGTTCTTGATCTCAAGGACTTTGAAGATTAGTAGAAGAAGCTGTAATACAGTTTGATGTATACTACGATAGAAACAAACTTAAGGTGGTAGAATATACCTAGATATCTTCAGGAAGAGCTTTTAGTAGAGGTTCTATGACAGACCTTGGTTTAATTTTCAATTTTTGTTTGCCATGTGGCACTTTACATGAAGTAAATATATCTGTGTATGTATTTATATACATATTATTTATATATGTGGAACTTTACATGAACTAGGTGTGTACTTATACATATACATAATACACATATGCATATGTATATTTAAGTAAATTTGTTCAAAGAGGATGGAAAGACAATTACTACAAGAGTTATTAAAAGACAACTTAGAGAGTGAGTTATCTACTTTGATAAACTGTTTGGAATTATGTTTTAACAGAACATTATTTTAAAATTATTTCTTCAGTTAAATAATTTTATTTCCATTCCTTCTTGTTCATGTGAGTGTACATGATACTTGAAAGTACAAAAATCAGAAGATAGTTACAGGTGATGCGTAAAGAAGTTAAGACATTTGTCATAAAATTAGAGCTAAAAGTTGCCTTAATAATTGTATTTGTGATTGGAAGTAACTTTTCATTGTTTTCTCTTTTTTATATTTTTTATTGTTCTTTTTTTGTTTGCTGGGAAAGATTTGCTCTGAGCTAACATCTGTTGCCAATCTTCCTCTTTTATTCCCCTCCCCAAAGCCCCGGTACATAGTCGTATATTCTAGTTGTAAGTCTCTCTAGTTCTTCTATGTGAGCTGCCGCTACAGCATGGCTACTGACAGATAAGTGGTGTGATTCAATGCCCAGGAACCGAACCTGGGCTGCTGAAGCAGAGTGCACCGAGCTTTAATCAGTAGGCCATCAGGGCTGGCCCACTTTTCACTATTTTTAGTACAGCTTCTGAACTGAAAAGCCTATCTAATTTAAAAGTATGGAATTCAGGGGTCAGCCTGGTGGTGTAGTGGTTAAGTTTGTGCTCTCTGCTTTGGTGGCCCGTGGTTTGCTGGCTTGGATCCTGGGCACAAACGTACGCACCACTCATTAAGCCATGCTGAGGCAGCATCCCACATACAAAATAGAGGAGGATGGGCACAAGTGTTAGCTCAGAGCTAATCTTCCTCAGCAAAAAGAGGAGATTGGTGATGGAATTCAGAGCTGGGAGAAACTTTAGAAAGTATCTGAGGTTTTATTTTACAGATAAGAGAATTGAGGTCCAGAGAGCGTAATTAACTTGATGAAAGTCTTACGATGTCAACACTAAGGGAAAAACAAAAACACCAAAACCCAGCATTCTGATTGGCAGTCTGGGGCTTTCTAGTAGACCCTCCTATAATTGATTTACTACTTCCTTTACTGTGTCTGAGGCTCTGTAAGGGATTTCCATATTAGGTGTCTTGTTTTTATGGGATATATGCAAACAGAGAATAGCAGTTGTTGAACATGACATTGAGCATACAATTATCTCAGGTAGCTTTTCCTACAAAATATTTTTCTAATGGGATTAAATTCTTTTTACATTTTATTCTAAATCCATTAAGAAATTTTAAGTCAGCAAACTACATATTCTTGGGTGAATTTGTTTTTAGAAAGAGCTGAAATGCATGAAAATACTGATTTCATCCCAAATTCATTTGAGATCCTTTTCTCAGAAAAATCAATTGAATCATTAGTTAGATTTTGCAGGGTTTTGAGATGTTCCTTTTATACAGATTATAAAAAGGAAGCAGTGGAATACCTATTGGATTCATAAACAAATAGGATGGAAAGGCTGAAGCCAGGGGGTGGGGACTGTTGACCACTTTTGTTACAGGATAATTAACGTAACACACAGCATTGAAGTAAGTCCAAAGATGCTTCATTCATTTTATCTGGTGATTATAATAGTGATGAATAAGATTCTTATTATCTTTTGGAAAGGTAGTCGATCACGCTCCAAAATGTGAAAAGGGAAGAGAAATGTTCCTATTACCTGGTGTTTAGAATTGCTTTAAAATGTAGCAGAGACCCAACCTGACCTTCAAGTTAGTTTGAAACGTGCCTGCTGCTGCGTTTGCTTCCCGTGTGTCAAGTGCCGTTGAGTATAAAGAGATGTGGTGCAATTACTCATTTGTTGTCACTGGCTTATTTTTAGCACTTTAAGCTTGGAGGGATCCCTGCCTTCAGACACTCTTCCTGTTTGTCTCTTTTCCATATTGTAAAGAGTCTGACAATTGCTCGCCGGTGCATTATTAGACTGTGTTTTTCTTCTGGAAGATAATAAAGGTCAAATATCTCTCTAGACTAGCGAAGTATTTTGAAATCAATAAAGTTGAATTCAAATAGCTCAGAAGGTAGGATTTGTTAGAAAAATGTTCAGTGTTTCCTCTGCCAAAAGCTTGTGAACACCAGAAGGTTTTTTTTCATTAAACACCATTGGCTCACAAAAGGCAATTTATTTACCTTTTGAAGTTCTCTAATAAAATAAGAGAAGAAATAATATAGTAACTGATATCTTTGAGGCACAAAGCTTGGATCATATTGAAAGTCCAGGGGTCAATTGGAAAGAAAGCTCTGATTCAGTTTATTGTATTTTATTTTAGTTATGGAAAATGTGAACCTTAAAGGTAAGCACTCATTAGGTGAGAGTTTATGAAATGAGTTTACTGATGGTTGGCAATCATCCATAAATAATTAGAATATGGAAAATTTTATATTGTTTGTCAGCTAAAAAATCAAGTTTTACTTAAGGTATGAAGTATAGCATTTTTAGGTTTTTGTTTTTCTTTTTGGTAAATTGTTGGCTGTAAAAAAGACCAGTATTTCTTTTATAAGTCCCTTAGCCATTTTTAGTGGCATTTATTGTAAAAAGAAGAGTGACAACTATTGGATTCTATTTCTGTAACTGTGGGCCCTCCAGGACCCATTCAACTGACCCCATCTCTTATCAACAGAGTGATTAGGAATTGCCTTTCAGAAAATGTGCAAATTCATGTAGCCAAATGGAGAGCAGAAGAAGAAATCTTGACCTGAAATGACCCTGGAACCAAAGATCCTCCTCCCCATGGAACCAAAGGATGGAGACATGAGTGGAATTTGAAAATTGGACTCTTACCAGAAGCAAGGGGTCTCTCATTCAGGAAGATCCAGTGTTAAAATTCCTTCCCCACCTCATCATAAATATTTAGAACCCTATCACAAATGTTTAGAACCTCATCATAAATGTTTAGAATCCTGTCATAAATGTTTAAAAGCTTACCAGAAATGCTTGAAGCCCACCAATCAAAACCTGTCTTGCCAGCGTTTCTGCATGCCAGCCAGTTCTCCCTAACCTCTTAAATTTTGCCCCAAATCCTGAACCGGGGAGACAGATCTGAGGGTACACATCCCCTGTCTCCCTACAGATGATCTTGCAGAATAAAACTGATGCCATAATTAATTGGCTGTTTATGTGCATTGGGCAAGAGAACCCCAATTTTGTGAAGTAACGTTCCTTTTTTTTTTTTTTGGAAGATCAGCCCTGAGCTAACATCTGCCAATCCTCCTCTTTTTCTTTGCTGAAGAACACTGGCCCTGGGCTAACATCCATGCCCATCTTCCTCCACTTTATATGGGACACCACCACAGTGTGGCTTGACAAGCAGTGTGTCGGTGCGTGCCCGGGATCTGAACTGGCGAACCCCGGTCCGCAGCAGCGGAGTGCCCGCACTTAACCGCTTGCGCCACCAGGCCGGCCCCTACTTATTTTTTTTATAATAGCCAATAATGAAATTATATCTCATTGAGGTTTTGATATGCCTTTCTCTAATGATTAGTGATGTTGAGCATCACATGTGCTTACTGGCATTTATATGTCTTCTTTTGAGAAACGTCTGTTCAAGCCCTTTGCCTATCTTTTAATTGGATTGTTTGTTTTTTTGTTGTTGAGTTGTTAGGTGTTCTTTACAAATTTGGATATTAATCTCTTATCAGATATACAATTTGCAAATATTTTCTCCCATTTGGTGGGCTTCCTTTTCACTTTGATTGTGTCCTGTGCATACAAGTTTTAAATTTTAATGAAGTCCAATTTATCTTTTTTTGTTGTCTTATCCAAGAAATCATTGCCAAATCCAATATCATAAAGATTTCTTCCTATTTTTTTCTTAGATTTTTATAGTTTTAGCTCTTTTGTATAGGTCTTTGATCCATTTCAGTTAATTTTTATATACAGTGTAAGGTAAGCTATTGGCATCTTATTGACAAAAAAGTTAAGACTCTGAGACTTAAAATAATGTGCCCCAAATTGGTAAAATTTCTTATCAGATAAGTGATGGAACTATGACATCTGAGTAAGGTTTCTTTCTCTTTCTCTCTCACTCTTTCTTTCTCTCTCTGTCTCTGTCTTTCTCCCTCCCTCCCTTTCTTCTTTTCTTCCCAGTGCTCTCCCCATAAGACCAAAGTTTGAGTTAAGATTTAAGGACTTGGAATATATAAACTCTTACTTTCTTTCCACCTGTAGTATTCTGAGCTTTATTTTCCTTATATAATAACTCTCCTCGAGCCCCATTATAATAATTCTCTTTTGGAATTTTCTATAAGAAAACTTTTTACTATAAAAATGTAAATCTACTATTTCCCATCTGCTAATGCTCTTGGATAGTTTTCTTCCTTATGTTGCTGATAATCTGCATTGCAACAATTCCTTTCTAGTTACAAGTTTATCTGAAAAGTCTTGCCAAATATTAGTAAATAACCTGTAGAAAGACTGTAGGGAAACTTCCAGTATAAAGTTGTTTAAGTAGGAGATAAAGAAAATTACCTTAAGAAGAAAGGCAGGGATGCAGCTCTTTGCAAGGAAGGAAAACTTAAGAAGATAAGGGAAAAGGCCCTATGTATGAAAGGATCTTTTCATTAAACCGCTGGTTCTCAGAAAGGTAGATTTCTAAGTGGTAACTCGTGGTAGTTCTGAGTCAGAGATAATGAGGAATCAGGTCACAGGATTTTGGCTTTTACCCTGAGGGAACTGGGAAACCACTACAGGGTTTTGAGCTGAAGTGTGACATATCAGACTTCAGTTTAAGTTGCTGCTGTGTTGACAAGAGCAGAGAGAAGAGCTGGAAGTACTGAAACTTGTTAGAGGTTTAGAGCAGTAATCTGGATAAGATGATGGTGGCTTAGCTATCTAGGAGGTAGAAGTGATTGACAATTTCAAATGTTGTTGAGAGGGAAAATACGATGTGGACTAAGAGCTGATCATTGGGTTTAACAATGAGGAGGTAATTGATGACCTTGGTAAGAGAAGCTTCTCTTTAGTGGTGGATGTTAAATCCAGAATGCAGGGAGAAGAGGAATTGAAAACAACAAGTATAGACAACTCTTTTAAAGTATTTTGTTGCAAAGAAGAACAAAGAAAAAAAGAAAAAAATGGATAGGAGTCTAGATTGGGAAACGGAGCCAAGAGAATACTTTAAAGATTAAAAAAATAACAGCATATTTGCATGTTGATGGGAAAGATTCAATAAGGAAGGGGAAATTGATGCAGGAAATAGAGGGCCAATCACTTGAGAGATGTCTTTAAGTAGACAAGAAGGTCTTTGAGAAGTCAAGAGATTGGTTTTATACATGAACAGAGAATTCACCTACATTAACAAGAAGGAAGGAAGGTCAGGGTATGGAGGTGCAGTTGCTGGTGAAGGGGAGGAAGATCTGGGTCTTTTCTGGCTGGGCTACAAATTAAATTGACATGAGACAATAGCAGGAGAAAATCAAACAAAGTTTAATAACATGTATACATGGGAGAAACCAGGGAAACTGAGTTTTTCTACAAATGGTGGAGGTTTTCACCTTAAATAGCATATTCAGGTAGACAAAGGAGGATGTTGGGGGTGGGGAGGGAGACAGCTGTGGAGATTACCAGAAATCACATAAACAAGAGTATGCAGATTTAAGAGTTTCTAGAGATAAGGTCATCCCCCCTTCTTCCTGGTACAGAGAGGGAGATACCTTCACAAATGTAAGTGTTTGGTAAACAGAACTTTGATAAGAATGGGCTTAGGAAGGACCCTCCCAGTCTATCGCTTTTAGGTATAAGTTTGGGGGAAGGTCAAAGTTTCTTTCAGAGAAAATAATCAAGGTAAAGAGACATATTTTGAGGTGGCCAATTTTGATTTCCTACACTGGTATGTGGGTAGCTGTGAAAGTGGAGCTCTATTTTTTTTGGTGAGGAAGATTGGTCCTCAGCTAGCATCTGTTGCCAGTCTTCCTCTTTTTTTCGCTGAGGAAGAGTAGCCCTGAGCTAACATCTGTGCCAATCTTCCTCTATATTTTGTATGTGGGATGCTGCCACAGTGTGACTTGATGAGTGGTGTGTGGGTCCACGCCTGGGATCCAACCTGCGAAACCCGGGCCGCTGAAGTGGAGTGTGCAAACTTAACGGCTACGCCACTGGGCCGGCGCCCTGAAAGTGGAGCTCTATGGCAGTTCTCTGTGGATTATTGAATTTTCTCAAAGAATTAGGAAGCAGGGACATAAGCTTACAGTCAGAGCAGAAGGGGAGGGGTTGGATGCCTGAGAAGAAAGTAGAAGGTGTATGATAATCATTTAGGAGAGTAAATGAACTAGCGAAATATAGCATAATGGCAAGATGCTTCAGGGGTCTCCAAGACCACCCCTAGATTCCATGATTCGCTAGGAACACTGACAGGACTCAGCATATAGTTGTACTCACCATATGATTTACTTCAGCAAAAAGGTACAAAGCAAAATTAGTGAAGGGAAAAGGCACATGAGGCAAAGTCCGCTGGAAACCAGGTACAATCTTCCAAGAGTACATTCCCAGTGGGGTCACACAGGATGCACTCAATTTCTTCAGCAACCATTTGTGACAATGCATGTGAAATGCTGTTTACCAAGGAAGCTCCTTAGAGACTCATTGCCTAGGGTTTTATTGGGGGCTGGTCATATAGGCATCCTCTGCTTAGCACATATTAAAATTTTAGACTTCCAGAAGGAAAGCAGGTGTTCAGCATAAACCATATTGTTTGCACAAACACTTGAGGCTCAGAGAGCCATTCTTACCAGGGAATGTTTGGAACTCTCCTGAAATTCAAGTTCTCAGGTGCTAGCCAAGGGCCAACTTTGCAAGCAGGCCTGTCTAAGCATAGCAGTCTCAGGCCTGCTATATTAACTCTTTTCTGTACATCAGGATATATTAAGGGCCCACTCGAGGGTATTTTTAAAGTGAGATGATAGCTCAAAGATCAGCATAGTGGTGGTTTTCTGCAGCTACTGTCAGGCATAGAAAATGGAGTGTTGGATTTAACCTCAGTAGCAGTGTTGCAAGTGAGTACAACGAATCAACAGAAATGTTAGGAAGTGGAGAGTGTATGAAAGGGAGCGGTCATAGATCTGCTATGATATTTAAGCTCAGCAGGGAGGAGAAAGAGGACATTGGCAAGTTGAACAGTGGGGGATAGAAAAATTGAGAATGGGGTCAAAGGATTGTTAGAAAACTGGAGCAGTGAGAAGGAAGAATGTGTGGTGTTCAGAAAGTCGGGGCATGACACTGAGACCGTGGAGGAGGTGTAGCTATGGATTAAGACAAGGTCTAGGGTCTACCCATGGGAGTAGTGACTGAAGTAAGGTGAAGGGCAGGATCACTGGAGGAGAGGAGTTCAGGGTACTGCAAAGCTCTTTTGTGTGGATATTAAATCACCAAAAATTAAGACAGGAGTAGTGTTGGAAAGAATGACAATGAGCTGGAAGCTGACATTGGAAAGTGAGGCAGAATGAGGTGGAAATTGGTTGATGACAGAATAATAAAATATAGGGAGTGATGTGTCTGATAACATGAAGTTTGTCTCATGATGTGATATGTCTGATGAGCTAGAGATTTAGGGAGGCGAGAGGGAGAATGAACCAATGGGAAGAGAAGTAAGAAGGACACATGCCCCACCTCTAAGCCCAGCCCATGGGAGAAAGACAGCCACCATTTTAGAGGGGCGGATGGGAAGCAGAGTCCTCAGGGAAAGCTAGGCTTCTGCCGTATGTAGCCAGAAAGTGAACTGAATGCTAAGAGAAAGATATTGAGTATAAATTTTGCTAATAGTGGACTTTAATTCCAGAAGGCACAATGGAAAAGTTTTGGAGATAGGTATGTGTGTATGGGGGCTGTAGGAGCAGGTGAGAAAGACGGATCATGTTAGAGCCTTATGAGAATTAAAGTATGGGAAATGAGGAGTAATCTAAGAGCCTGAGGGCTCTTGTATTGACTGATGTCGACAGGGATAAATGGCATAATGAGATTGGTCCTGGTGGATTCAAGGAAGTTAGTGGCTGTGAGGCTGTGAGTGTTAGAGGTTAGTGAAGGGTTGCTAGCTGGGCTTTTCTTGATGCCTTTCAATAGAGCTGAGGAAATCTGGGAGAGCTGGGTCTTATTCTTGAACTGATGACCTGGTTGATGATGGAGGCAGAAGACCCGGAGTAGGAGTGATTATTGTCTTGGGAGAGGAGTTCGGTCAGTTCACTCTTGACCTGTGTTGGGTAAAGGCGACCTTATATGAGTAAGCTGATCTTTGATGAATGTCTCAGTCCTGAGGCTAAGGGGTAACTTGGATCTTTATCTATCCTTTGTTCCTTAAATTTTTTTTTTAAATGATAATACTTGATTTATTCAATTGTGACACTGCAGGTCTGGGTCTAAATAATTTCATGGCTGACTTTGAAAGCCTGAAATACAGAAAGAGAACAGCATCCATTTTTCTGTTTTCAGTTCCTTGATTTGCTTGGAGAGACAACGTCATCAAAGAGATGAAAAAGCTTGAAAGGAAAAGGCAAAAAACCTGCTTTCTTTACAGTAACTTGGTAGTGAGATTTTATGTTCAAGTGTAAATTGTTCGTATATAATTGAAAGACAATATAATAAAATGTTATAACCAGACCAGGTAAAATAATTTTATAAGAGTTATATACAATTAAAGCAATATAAATGGGAGTTTGAATTTTTCTTTGTGCAGTCTTCTATATTTTCCCTCAGAGAAAATGGAAGTTTACGTGTTTTAGAGATTGAGATTTTTTTATGTTTTAAATTAATCTCAGCCATAAATACATAATATCCTTCTAATGAAAAGGATGGTTTACACATCATATCTACGTATAGTGTTTGTCATAAAGTTTAGTGTAACTGTAGCATCCCTCATCCCATTTTCCATCCCATGAGGGAGCAAAATTTGGATCTAAAAACAACTTCTAGATTGGACGGAGCAAAGCTTTTATTTATTTCACATAATTCAAATTATGCATATTACTCCTCTATCTTAATAGTTTTACATTATACCCAATCACAGAAGTACTACAAAAATACTTTCTCAGAACCAAAAAATATTATTGACTTTGCTCATTTGGTCTGTCTCTAAATATTCTATTTTCTTCCCACTAGAAACTTATCCCTGAGTAACTTTTAGTATTTTCTAGTGAGCGTTGCATTGCTTTGCAGTTTGTCAGCACTATCTGAGGGTGTAGACTGGCTTCCTAATCAAAATGCAAGACAGCTGGTGGTGTGGTGTTTAGGGCTGTGGTTTCCTCTCACCATCAATTATCTCATGGTTACTTTTGAGAATTTCCCAGCCTGGGACTTCAGAAGAAAATATTGCACTAGGGTCTGAGGTTCACAGGTGTGGATGGAGAACTAAATTTTTCCTAACAAAATATAGGTTGTTTGTGGGAAGGGGAATGCTGGGCTGAGAGGGTGAACATTGGGGTTGGATATGACATTAGATGGATTTGGATTTAAATTCTGGATCTGCCACTTACTGGCTGTGTGACCTTGGACATATTATTTAACTATTCTGAGCCTCAGTTTATCTGATAAATATGCATGCTGTAGATACTTTTTGTAAACTTCTAGCTGTATGGTAAGTACCCAGTATTCTATTGCAAAGATCTATATTAGTATATGACAACGTACTGAGTTTCTTCTCAAGTTGAAATTTTCCTGCTCCATTTTCCTTTTGTTCCTTAAGGAAAAAAAGTCATTTCTGTTTCCTCTCTTTTCTGTTTATACTGTGAGCATACACAGTTATATCCTCTAGAGTGTACCTCGTTCATGGCTTGTCTGCCTTTGGATTAAAGCAGCTGGTTTTGATGCCTCTGAGCTTCTTTTCTGTGTGTTGAGTATGAGCCACAGGGTTAGTCAATGTGGCTGCCCTAATGTGATGTAACAACCTATCTTCTTTAAGCCAACAACGTCATTCAATGTCAGTGCCACATTTACGAGCATTCCCGTTTGCTTCTCTGGTGAAGACACGGGACAGCTGATTCCATGTTTATTCATCTTCGAGAATCATTTTTAATTTGTGACAAAGTGACCTTTATGCTCTATCTCAAGTGAAAACCGGACACTGTTGGTTTTGAGATTTGTTCTGTTTGAAGTTTCATAGGTAAAAAATCAGCAATGTAGTGTTTTTTTTAAACCATAAAAGTACAGTAATTTTATTGTCCTTTTGTGAGAAATGAAGAGAATGGTTGCCAGGAGACTAAAATGAATCTTAGAGTACCAGATAAAAAAAAAAAAAAAAACTCCCGCTAGCTACAAAAGCAAAACCTGCAAATAGAAAATATTCACAGCGGCATTCCCCAATGGCTGCGGCTTTTCATTTGGCTGGACACACCAATAAAACCTGTCAAGAAGAGCAAGCCAGGTATTTTATGCCTACATGTATTTTGCGGAAAAAAGACAGTGAAGCTCCCTCTTTCAAATTCATTTTAAACCCACGAAAGGAAAACCTTCAAATTATTTCAGCCCCTACCTTGACTATATTGGTCATTCAGCATCGGGAGGTTTTTATTTTGCCCCTGCCTATCATTATTTTTTATTGTTTCTATTTTCTTCATTTTCTGTGCGACCACTGATGCTTTTTGATGACAGTTTCTGGGGCTGTCTTACACGATCCTGTCCATCGCCTGCAGCCTTCATTCTGCTGCGACATATGATTTCCTATTATTCTTAGTTTCCCTTGGTCTATAGGTGAGCTATAGTATGGTAGCTGCCACTGCATCCATCCTGTCTTTTTCTTTTTTTTTTTCACTGCACAGATCTTATCAAGTTCTGAGGAATGCTTCAGGGCTTTCTCTGTATATGAAACAAATTAATCCTTTGCAAAATATATACTGGCTTTCAAAGAACTTTTACCTCAGCGTTCACTGGCGGAAACTAATATGTATTGACTATTTCTAAGGGATCAAACTTAAATGACTTCATGGCTCAGACAGGTAACAAATATGTGAAATGGGAAGGCAGGAACATGGAGGGAAAAAAAGGAAGAGTGGAATCTGGGATAATAGAATAGTATATGATATAAACATATGCAAGTTAATTTTTTTTTTTTTTTAACACTGTGCCTAATCAAACTAACCACTGCTTTCTCCATCTGGTCAAATTGGTGATAACATATATTGTATCAATTTAATTCTTACAGTATTTGACTGGAGAAAGATTTTATTATTCTCTTCTTACAGACTAGAAATTTGAGACTCAGAGAATTTAGATAACCTGTCAAAGACCATAGTGACATTTAGGAGGCAGAGATTTAAAATCATATCCTCTGGCTCCAAATCTTGTGTTGATTCCCTCTGTATGGTGCTGCTTCAACAGCCTTGAATACACCCAGAAGTTGATAAAACAACTCATTCATCCAAAAGTTACTTACTATTTGCTAGGTGATATTCTAAGCACTGGAGAGGAAGTGGAGAATCAACCAAAAAAAATTCTCCCTTCATAGAGCCTATATTCCAGCAAGGGGAAAGTCAACAAACAGAATGTCAGCATGCGATGTAATTTTTTATTATTAAATGATAGAAAATGAAAGTTAGAAAAATAAAACCAGGAAAGAGAATAGAGAGTGTTGGAGGAATCAGCTTTAGAAAGGCTGGATGGGGAGGGTGACATTTGAGTCAAGGCCTGAAGCAAGTGAGGCAATGAGTCCTGTGAATATCTGCGGTTGGTGTGTGCCAGGCTGAGGGAACAAGTGCCAAAGGCTTGAGGTGACAATATGCCAGCCACATGCTTGAATCCTGGAAATGAAGAGAAATAGGAGGATAATAAATACCCTGTTGAGTACGAGGAACATCAAAGAGACCAATGGGGCTGGAGTGGAGTAGTGAGGAGGAGAGCTGTAAGATATGGGGGCAGAACGGTAATGGGCAGATGCGCCAGGGCCAGGTTAGTCACTGTGAAGACTTTGGTTTTCACTCTGAATGAGATGGGAAGCCACTGGAGGATTTTGAGCAGAGAAGGGGCATAATCTGACTTATGTTTTATAAGGATCTCTCTGGTTGCCGTGTTAAGAGTATACTCATGAAAATAAGAGTTTAGAGACAATGGTGGCTTGGATCCCGGTGACAATAATGAAATAAGTGAGAAGTGACAGGAATCTGTCCGTGTTTTGAAGGTAGAACTGGAATGATTTGTTGGTGTATTAAATAAGGGCTGTGAGAGCCAGAGGTGAGTCAACCGCAACTCTAAGATTTTTGGCTTGAGCACCTGGAAGAATAGCCTTGCCATTGACAGTGGTATGGAAAGTTGGTGGGAAGCAGGTTTGGAAGGACCATCAGAAGTTCAGTTTCAGGCATGTTAGGTGTGAGAGTTCTATGAGATATTACACAGAGATGGGAACTGAATATATATATGTGAAGCTCAGGAGAGATCTGGGCTGGAAATGTAAATTTGGGAGATGTCAGCATATATAAATGGTATTTAAAGCCATGAGACCGGATGAGATCACCAAGAAAGTGGGTGTAGATAGTGAAGAACAGAGGTCTAAGGACTGAGTCTTGGGCACTTCCAGGTAAATCGGTCAGCTTTTGCTTTAATATATAGTGTAAGGCAATAATGGCAGCTGTTCAGTCTGGACTTCTAGAACTTCTTAGTGAAGCATTTCTTTTATAATTTTGTTGTGAAATTCTTTATCCCCAGTAATGTTTTTTTGCCTTAAAGTCTGTTTTAGCCGATATTGACTCTGCTACTTGAGCTTACTTTTAGTTAGTATTTGATGATGTAACTTTTAAAAATATGGTTTTGAGAAAGTATGTTTTAGGTTTTCCTCTTAAAATGGAATATAGCTAGATTTAAAAAATACAATTAGTTTATTAATTGATGTTTGTTTTCTTGGAATCAATTTACTTTTGGGTTGAGATCCCAATCTGGCTGCTCTGGTGAGAAATCGAACTTCTGTCAGTCTTGGAGATTTTCCCTCCTTTCCAAGTCTCGTTTTGTTTGTATTCTGGGTTTTGCAGTGTTTGTGGGCGGGGGTGATCCTGTGGCTATCAGTCATTAGTCCACCTGGATTCTGGGGGAGGTCTGCATGGTCTGTGTCTGCAGACCTTTTAGGTCTGCTGGGAGGCTGGGCAGCCTGGTGCTATGATCACAAAGCCTTCCTTTCTAGGTTCTTGGTAACCCCTGTGGGCTACTGCCAGGGAATTGGGATCTCAGAACTGTTTTTCTGTCTCATCCTTCGGGGTGAGAAGTGGACCTCTTTCTTTAGTTTGGGGGAAAGCTCTTTTTTTTCCTTCTTTCACATCATTTTTTCTCTCTCTGAGACTGGGGCTTTTGGAACACAAATATGTAGAATTCTTGCAGACTACCTGTGCTGCTTTCCTTGCCATATGTGTGCCTCCACTAAGAAGCAATGAGGGACAGAGTCTGCTACGTGGTTGAGTACAGAAAATTAAAGGAAAGTAGGAGAATAAATACTTTCAAAAATAATATTCCTAAATATTATCTAGGCACAAATGGAGTAGACATTTGAAACAATTTCTAGACTCCAAATCTTGAATTTGGATTTCAGGTCCATGTTGTCTTTAAAAAGCAAGCAAGCAAGCAGAAAGGAAACAAAAGAAAGGGAGAAAGAAAGAAAAGGATAGAGTTACAATGCCAGAGGTTTTCAACCTCGATTCTGGCATTCATTATAAGTGAGGACTCCCTGAAATGATAGAGAAAAATAAGTTGGTTATGTGTGTTTGAATGGTTGTAGGGAACTAGAATGTCGGTATTTACAGCATCAATAAGATTTTTAAAAGCAGCTATAGTCTCGAAATTCAAAGAAAACAAAGTTAAAGATTACTGGTTTGGGGCCTGCCCCGTGGCTTAGCGGTTAAGTGCGCGCGCTCCGCTGCTGGCGGCCCGGGTTCGGATCCTGGGCACGCACCGATGCACTGCTTCTCTGGCCATGCTGAGGCCGCGTCCCACATACAGCAACTAGAAGGATGTGCAGCTGTGACATACAACTATCTACTGGGGCTTTGGGGGAAAAAAAGAGGAGGATTGGCAATAGATGTTAGCTCAGAGCCGGTCTTCCTCAGCAAAAACAGGAGGATTGGTACGGATGTTATCTCAGGGCTGATCTTCCTCACAAAAAAAAAAAGTAAATAAGATTACTAGTTTAAACTGTTTTTTTCCCTTTCCCTAATAGCACAAGAAGAGGCTACTGACAAAGTCCGTATAAAATACAGATTATGAATTACAAATGGAGGAAAATTGACATTTAAAAAATTTTGAAAACGTGCTTTTATAAATTTTTGAAATCAACATCTCAATCATTATAATACAAATTTAAGTTAAAACATAGTTAAATGAAAACTTCTCTTTAAATTTTTATGGTTACAATTTCCAATAACATATGATGTCTATTTTAAAAGACTATATTAAGATGATATTTTCTTGATTATTTTTATCCTTTATGTATTTCTATTACTACAGAAATTTGTAAAAATATATCTACCCGTTCCCCATGTTTTTTTTGTAAAATATATTTTGAAAGGAAAGTGATAACCATGAATTTACTTTTTTGCTATTTAATATATACGTTTTAATTTTTTCATCAGATGATTTTAACAGATATTTACTGGTATTTTAACTTGGAACATTACTCTTCAGGTCTAAATTAAATGGGCAAATACCACACAAATGAAGTTATTAAATATTTCTGGGACAATATTTACCTTATTGAAAAAATAAAAGTCAAAGATTTTCCCCTTGATATACAAATACTTGTTACGGCGAACAACTGCTGATTTTAAAATGTATCGGAAGGAAGAAACACTCCTTCCTGTAAAACATACGGCATTTTGCTTGTCGTGTTTCTCATTGCAGCTGTTGGAAGCTGTCCAACCCCTCTGGTTGGGTATTACAATTCAAAGTTAATGAATAGATCCAAATATATCTGTATTCAGAACTACTCATAGGCCTTCTAATATTCTGAGCACAGCTCATGAGCAGTGCTGAGTTTTTCCTTCTTCAGAGCAAAGGTAATATTTGTCACAATGTGAATATCTTTAAACTGCCTCAAAATAAATAAATGCCTGTGATATGGAATTTACTTTCTGTGATCCTTAAAATGCTGCTAGATTCATGGCATTTGCTTATGTTTTAAATGTCTAGGATTTTAACTTTCTTCCTGCCTCTTTTAAAACTTTGCTGTGATTATCAAAATTATCCTTAGCTTTCTATCTAGCTTCTGTCTCTCCCTCTACCTGGAAGCAGCCTGTTTGGCGTGTCATCCATCTTCTTCAGTTGAGGTTCCCCCATGTGAATTCTTAAAAATTAACAACCAAGGAAAGAGCAGGCCACTAATACATGCCTCACCACCCAGTTTACGTATTAGATTTTAGTCCTCTCTTTTTAGTTACATAATTAATTCTGTTTATTTACTTCTCTTTGTGCTCCAAACATAGATTTGAGTCAGTCTTTTTACTTATCGGCATCACTATTAATTCATGCCCTGATCAGAGGAAAAACCAGCATGTTTTAAATAACCTAATTACCCCATGGGAGCCCCTCTTAATGTATTTCCTCCTTTGCCTTGGCTGTTGGGAAGCTCAAACATAATTTTTTTGTTTATTTGCCATAGTTAAAGATTAGACTTATTGGTTTTTTTCCTCCCAGTCCCTATTACCTGACACGTGTTTTTCATTTAGCACATATGATTGATTTTTTTTTTTTAAATTGTTTTAAAAATTGTAAGGACCTCAGTTCCTTTTAGGATATAGGTTGTAACAATAATTACTCTTGACTTGGCACCATTTCTGGAATTGACCACAGAAGACACAATCCTGGAGCTCAGGCCTTAGAAATGTCCCCCCACATAGAGATTCACCTGTGGCTTAGACAAGGACAGATATGGAGTGCCAAGAGTTCAGTCCTAGAGCATCTGACTTCCCTCCTTCTCACTCTTTCTGGCACTTAAAGGGAGCTATGTCTGAAATTAGCAAGGGCCCAGATGGAAGGGTAGATGGAACACATCCCAACCTGGCCTTGCTTAAAAGGCACTGAAGAGTCAATGGCATTTTTGGAAGAATCTCTGTGTGTAGCCCTCCTGTTTCTTCTTTCCCTCCTAATATAGAATTTAGGCAGCTCTTGGTGGCCTAATCTTTAACTATAGCTTTTGTGACTCTGTGGGAGTTTTCCCCATCTCTCTCCCTATTTCTTCCTCCATCCCTCAACCACAGACGAACTTTATCCTCCATGCTTAGCACCTGAGACTATAGCCCTTAACTGATGTCGTTGGTTATCTGGGCCTGAAAAGAGACACTTCCTGTTGGCTGCTTCAAGCTAGGGTTGGAGCAGCATCCTGTCCTTCTCTTGCTCTACCTATTATCTTTGGCCTTACTGCTCTCAGAATTCCTGGGCTGTTGACTTAGTTGCTGAGTTCTGTGCTTCAGTTCACTTTGATACTACTCCTCTCTCTGAACTGTGGCTTGCGCCCTGGCCGCTACTTACCTTTTGTCCATTTTCTTCCCGAAGTGAGGTGAGGTGAAACTTCAATCAGCTGGTTTTGCTAATTATCAGGCTCTCCAGGGAAAGGTTAGATTATAAGAAGATTGAATGTGTTGTAAAAAATAAGATTTGGCATTTATACGTGGATTTCCAGTTCTGTGCATTCTGTGTTCTTCATTATTGAGGTTAATTGCAAAGCTGGCAATAACAAGACTAATAAGGTATACGAAAATATGACACGCAGGAGAGTGAAACTAAGCCATGTCTCCTTGGCAAGTGATGTACTTTTGGTGTTTCATTTAAGCCTAATGAACCCAAATAATATTTTTTCAAGGAAAGTATAAAAACCTTACTACAGTAAAAGATATTGGGGGGAAAAAAAGCAGAGGCTAGAAAACTTTGGGGAAAGCAATGATGAATGAAAAGCCTTTTCTTTTTTCTGTCAGTAAATGAAGTGTATGAATGAATTTTAAAATCATGGACAAATTGTTGCCTCTTATTTTAGAGGGCTCAACAAATTGTTCATCACTGAGGAGAAATAAAAGCATAACTCAGTCTATTTCTGGGCAGCTCTGACTGGCTTTATGTGGCAGGAGCAAAGACTGTTTAAAATCAGTCTTAAGTCTGTGCAAAAGGAAGTATTTCTTCCAGTACTTTAAGATAGATTGTTTGTAGATTGTTTGAGCAGAAAATGTTTTCATAGAGTTTATTATTTCTCACTGGGTCAGGTGGCAAAATATGACTTATTAAAGCTATTTTATTCCTCAGATTTATGTGAAATTAAGAAAATGTTCATTTGAAAGGGCAGTTTTAAAGGCTTGGTGTATTAGTGATCAACTGTCAAGCCTAAACTGCTGGTTTAACCTTTCATTACTAGTTTCCCAAGTGGTATCTATTCCTAAGTGGCTGTGACTTTTATCTAGATGAGGCTTTGAAACAAATGAAGCAAACTTTTCAGGAGTCATCAATTACATGACCTGTGCTTTTCTTTGAAGTTCAGACTTCTTCTCTTGCTGCTAGTAGCTAAGTAGTGGAGAAAACATGTCTGTCTGGGAAGTTTGGAAGAATGCAAAATTCAGCATGTCAAAGCACACTCCGGCATGCTGATGTGTTTATGTATCTAAAGAGAAACCTTAATGTATTGAAATAACAAATTTTTACTAAATCAGCCAAAGACTAATTTAAATTCATTCCTTCCTATCATGGGATGCATATGTATGATCCAGTCATAGGTGTTCTTAATCAGTTTTTCTTTTTTTGAAGGAAGATAATAGCTTTCTTAAATTTATTTTTTATTTTTTTTGAAGAGATCTCACACTCTCCTTCTGAACGACAGTGTTGCTTATCTCTTTGACAAATGTAGTCCTATGACTTTCGAATAGATATTCAGCCTGATGGAAGAGAAGAAAATGGGAAAAGTGAAAAATGATTTAATAGTAGTGTTCCCAGAAGCACAGATATTTCTAAAAGCTGGGCTCTGATCAAGTCTCTGGAGACATGAAAATGCATGAGGTGAGCTAGACCTGGCAGCTTGATCTTGTCCTCTGCTATGGGCATGTCCTTGATTTGATCAGTCTTTCTCTGCTAGATTTCCCCAGGAACGAAGTCCAGGCTTTCATGTGTTTCCTTTCAAGTGAGAGCCGAGGGTGGGACATGTTTTGAAAGCTGTATTAGTAAACAGAATTCTACTTAGAGGATGAGAGAAGACAAAACTAAACTTTGAGGTGATTTTTCTGTCAAACTGCAGTAGTTAGTCACATCAGCAGCACAAAGAACCATCTTTAAAATCGTTTTATACAGGCTCAGATGGAGAAATTCCTTTCTAGTGAAGGGGAAATCAATTATGACGATACTGATGAAAATATCACCAGAACAAAAGGCTCATGTAGGCTGGGGTTTATCTGTCCTGTTGTGCCCAAGGCCAGGCCTCAAGTAGAGAATTCTATACATTTTGTTGAATGAATAAATGAAATGAGATCAATGATATATCAATTGTATTTTTATAATATATTTAAAAAATCTTGCTGTTTTGCTTTCTCTGTCTTCTTAACTCATACTTGGTGATATTTCATATGAATTAGAAGTAAATGAGTAGATCTTTTAAAATACAAAAAATGTTATAAATTGTGGATAAGAACTCTTGTTTTATGTTAGATTTATAGATGTTATCTTTAGAACAGCTAGAACTCAGGGCTATCCTACACTCATCCATATGAAGGATGTGTGACTATCTTTAGGACAATAGCATAATACAGTAGTTGTGTAGACACTCAACAATGTGAATGAGGCAGAGGGGAAAACCCGCATAATTCCTTAGGTAATTTAAGTGCTTGAAAGTTTTACATAAAACTGCCATATAACTCCATTAAAAGCAATGTGCTGACTTGGTCTAGCCATGTAGTTGCTCCATTTCCCCTTTTCTTATTGTGCTGTTAGTCTTAAATAATAGTTTTTGATTATCATGAAGACTATTATAAAACATCAATAGGACAGTGAGGTCATTATGTGTGCCCAAGTTTTGCTTTCTACTTAGCAAATGTCCTCTAAGTCCGATTTATCTGTTTAGAGGAATTCAAGGGATTGAGAAATTTTGTTGATATTGCATGCCCTTTAAATGTTTCTTGTAGTGTTTAGTTAACTATTCAATCCTTGTCACCTGCAGAGCTCTGTAAATGGCTGTGGTGAGTCACATCAATTGATTCTTGCTCATGTAAACATGGGGTAGTGGTGAAGACCATTGATTTTGGTTTCTGATCCATGGACCTGATTCTGCCATTTGCTACCTGCACAACCTGGGGTGGATTACTTAATTTTAAGCTTTATTTTTATCACATGAAAAGCTATCCCTGCTATAAACTTGAGAATACGTACTCAATAAGGTAAATTTGTTAATTAAATAAGGGAATACACATGACTGCCTTAGCCTGGGGCTGGAACATAAGTCTTCTTTTTTCCCTTTCTTGCCTTCTTATTTTTTGGGAGTATTAATATACATATTTCTATTATAAATTAATTTTTAAACTAATGAGCATGGACATGTATTTTAGGGTATAGTTGTAATTCCTTTGATTAAAATGCCTTTGTGCAATTTTTCTATCACCTATAAATAAGGATTATTCCATGCTATCTTCCCTCTCAAATAATATCTGAACAAATGTCCCAGGAAACCACATGATGTGTTAGAAAGGGCACTAAATTTGGAGGTGCATACTTCGCCTCATGACCTACATGCTGAGTGACAGAGGGCAAATCATTACACGTCACCTAGGCCCAGTTTTCTTATATGTGAAATAAGGATAAATACCTGCTTTACGCCATGTGGGAGTAGTTTTGAGAATTAAGAGATGTATGTGGAATTGTATGTTAATCTCAAAGCCGTAGAACAAATATAATGAAATTAGATAAACTCTTCTTTACAACTAAAGAAGAAATATTTTACATTGTTCTCAGAAGTGGAATTTCTTAACCAGAGGATCTTTTACCAATTAACAAATATTACTGATAAGAAAAAAATTACAAAGCTGATAAACAATAAGAAAATAAAAATCCCTGACGATACCATCACTTCGATATAAACACTAATAAAGCACACATATACATATATGAGAGTTCTCTCGCCTCAAATGTATCATTCTTCTTCACTGTACTATCAGATGATAATTTTGCTGTATTCTTAAATGAAGGGGAAAAAAAACTCATCAGATGTAAAATCTCTCATTTTAGCACTAATAAACCGCATTCCCACCCATTTCTCTTATACCTTCTTATTACAGTGGAAATGTGTCTTTTCTTTCTTTGAAAGGTTAATCTCTCCAAGTTCTATTTTCCCAACAATCCTTGCTCCTTTGCTTATATCTGCTTGCTCCTGATTCATCAATTATTCCCACTTTACTAGATCATGTTGTTGTATCTCCAACTGTATATATAAAAATAACTGTCTTTTCACATATCCCCCTTCCCCCACCTTTGCCCATGTTTCTGCTCTCTTTATAGCCATTTCACAAAAGCATGGCTGATATTCTCTGCTCATGTTCTAACTTCCTATTCACACTTTTGCTCGCTACAATCTAGGTTCTGCTCCCACCACCACCCACTGTTCCACTTTTGCCAAGGTCATAAATGTTCTCTTGGCCTCTGTGTTCTATATTTCACATGGATAGCTTACTATCTTCAGTGTATTTAACTCTTCAACAACATTTGACACAACTGACATCCTGTATGTCTTGAAATGTTTTTCTCATTTTGCTCATAAATATTGCAGTTTTCTGGTTTTCTTTTTCATCACTAGCAACTCCTTCTAAATACATTTTTTGAGTCGTTTTTCTGTGCGTGATCTCTAAATTTTGGAGTACCTCATGAGTACCAACATCTACTCCTTCAAGCCAGATACTTAGAAACCATCTTCAAGGCTGTCTTTTCCTTGCCTACCATATCTAAGTCCTGTCATCTCAAATCTGTCTACAGACATGTGTTGCCTAACAAAGGAGACATGTTCTGAGAAATGTGTTTTTAGGCAATTTTGGTGTTGTGCAAACATCATAGAGTATACTTACAGAAACCTAGATGGTATAGTCTGCTACACACCTAGGCTACATGGTACTAATCTTATGGGACCACTGTCATATATGTGGTCTGTCATTGACTGAAACATCCTTATATGATACATGACTGTACTTCTCTGCACATCCACTGCTACCAACTTAGCAGCCATAATCTTTCACCTGGACTGGTACAACAGTATTCTAACTAGTCTCCTTCGTTGCACTTTTGCCCTCTTCTACTCCATTCTCTCAACTAGTGTAACCTCCTTAAAACTTAAATCAGATAATATCCCTCTCTGATGAAAGTTAAGTCAATGCTTCTCTTTACTCATCAATGATATTCAACCTTTTTCCTGTGGCATACTAGGTCTGGTATGATTTGGTCTCTGGCTAGCTTTTAAGCCAGCTAACTCTCCCTCTTGCTAGCTGGGCTCCAGCCATACTTTTTTCAGCTCTACAACTATACCCAGAATGCCTAGATTTGAGCCATAGCTCCAGTAATGGCTAGCTGTGTGACCTTGGGCATCACCTGTCTACGTCTTGGATTCCTTATTAATAAAGTGGAAATAACAATGGTACATGGGAATTGCTCAGTACACTGGTGCACATAAATGTTCAGGAAATAACTATTCTCCTGTTATGTTTGTTATTGTTATTATTTTCTCTCTCAGGGACTCTATCAGTTAGCATTTAACCAGAGAAACAGAAAGCAGAAGGAGATATATATTAAAAGATTTATTGCAAGGAATTGGCTTATGTGACTGTAAGGCTATCTAGGCAAGCCCTAAATCTATGAAAGAGGCAGTCGTGAAGGGCAGGCTGGAACTCTCAGGCAGCTGAAGCTGTAGTCCATGGGTAGAATTTCTTCTTCTTCCAGAAATCTTTAGTTCTGCTCATTTCAAATGATTGAATCAGGCCCACTGAGATGATATAGGATAATATCCTTAAAGTCAAATGATTATGAATATTAATCACATCAACAAAATACCTTCACAGCAACACCTGTGTTAGTGTTTGATTGAATAACTGGGCACTATCACCTAGCCCAGTTGACACACCACACTCACCATCGCAGGTGGCGCTTTGACTGCTAGTCTCTCTGTCTGTGAACGCTCCATATATCAGTCTTTCTGAGATTAGTTTCTTCCCATCCTTGAATCCCAGCTTAAATGCTGCTCTTTTAGGAGGATTATCAAACTACAAAAAGTAGTGCTTCCACAGGTAGTTCTGTATCTCAGCCCTTTGATATTTTCTTTATGACATATGCTATAATGCATTTTTAATTTGTTCTTCTGTTTTGATGTTGTTTTGCTTTGTCATCCACTAGAAAGTGCTATCAAGGCCAAGCTATATCATTCTTATTTATTTCAAGTGCCCAACGTAGAACCTAAAAACAAGGTAGTTATTGAATGCATGTTTACCGAATGAATGTAAGAAGTCAAATGAAGTAAAAAAATTAAGAGATGTGCAAGAATACTACATATAAAAAGATGATTTTTTTTGTGTATAGTAAGGGTATCAGTAATTTTATTTACTTTTATTTTTGCTTATTTGCATTTTCATATTTTTCAACAATAGACATGGGTTATTTATTTTTACTTGTTTGTTTTTAAAAACAGTACTTGTAAAAATAACTGTAGTAAGGAAAAGAGACAATAGAACATTAACTATATTCAGCAGAGACTATTTCTTTCTTCTCATACCATAAACATTAAATGACTCTGAAAGAGAGATTGGTTGTGAGCTTCGCTAGCTAAGTCTTTTTGGATGAAGAAACTAAGGAAGAATATGACAAATGGAGGCTTATGAAATTTCAAAGCTGTTTATTTGTAACATTTGATAGAGATGAATGATGGAATGATGGCCTAGGCAACAGTGTTAGTTTTTATTTTTTCACGGTAAAACTCGCAATAGAGAAATGCCTATCAAGAGTCCATTTATAAAAATAATAGAGTGAAAACTTGGCAAGGAAGGGTGATATGTGTTTGAATGTCAGCCAGTCTTGAATTGAGTTCTTCTTGCTTTTGTTTAGAGTAGGAACTGAATGTGTTCACTTGAGTCTCAGTAGTCGTAATAGTAATTGTAGAAAAAGAAGAGAAAGGAAGAGGGGAAAGCAGCATGGGCACATGTTGAGGATAGTGCTCGAATGCAAGGTCTTTCCTGTAGAATAAGGGTCCCCAATTCTTCAGTCCCTCAGTAGCACTCTAGCCTGAAATTTTAGTTACTGTGCTTACAGGAGACCCTTCTTAAAGCATGTATATATTAATTGCCTGGGTAGGATAAGAGAAAAATGATGTTGTGCAAACATGTTTGTTAAATAATTAGAAACTCAGCTGGGCCATTCAGAGAAGAAAATCCTTTACTGAAATATTTTTATAGGGAATACATGATTTTAAAAGACCTTGCTGGAGTCTGGGCTACTGAGGTAGGTTTGTATGGGTCCTCAGGGAATATAAAAGAACCTGTGAGAGGAAGAGAGATGTTAGGGGGCTCCAAAAGGAGAACCGATGGTACCTTGGTCAAACTTTGGTGGACTAAATTTTTTAACAGCTTTATTGAGAAATAGTTTTGTTACCCTAAAGTTAACCCATTTAAAGTGTACAGTTCAATGGTTTTTAGTATATTTATAGCCTATTCTTTTAAAAGGAGGCTTCCATAACTAAATGCATTTAATTCCATTTTCGTTAAGTTTTTAAGTAGTTGAGGTATTCTCCTGTAGGACTTGGTATGAAAATAAGGCTATGACTCCATACTTTGTCTTGTGAGATGTTTGAAATTAGGTAAAACAATTCCAATGATAGTTGGCTCTGTTAGTAAGTTTACATGATGACAAATGATAACAAACCAACACACATATAACACTCCAAGAAATATGACAGTAGAATTTAATGTGAAGTATATACGATAAATAACCCACAAATAATCATATCAGTGAGAGACCTACAGAAACCTGATGATCTATAAGATAGAGCCATGAGGCAAGGAAACATTTATTATCCCCTTGCCTCTGTTCATTTAATAAGGTCATCTAGAGTCATAGCACTTGACCTTAAAAGTGTTCAAGTAGCAAGCTCCATATTTTATTTATTCCTTTATTTTTCTGTACAAATCCACTCCCATATGTGTCTGCACTCTCTGTGCTCCCCAGAGGAATGTTAAATCATTATAGGTCAATGGCAGTACTTGTACTTCAAAGAAGCCCACAAATGGCAGAGTCCTAGTCTAATTCCCCAGCACTACCAATGCTGCAAGTAAAGACCAAATAAGGGTTTCTGCTTACACTCTTTCTGATTTAATATTTGTTGGGTCTCCGGGCACTGTGCTAACAACTTCCCATGGTCTCTTTAAGGAAACCAGCATTGTAGATTATTCTTGTTTTGCATGTTAGTATGCATAGAGCTGGCAGTCACAAGAAGGCAAAGCTTAGTGAATATTCCTTCTTTATTTAATTCCTTCTGCAGGTGTAATTTCTGTGTTTTAGCCATCTGGCGTTCTGCAGAATAGAATCTCTCTAGCAATGACTTACTCAGATATTTAAGCTGAATAAAGATTTCCTAAAAATAAGAGTATTAAAATGGCCAGCATAACAAATACAATATTTTGTTTATTTTGCTTGTTGATAGAGATCTGGAGCAGAAGTGGTATTACTTTTGAGTAGACATTGACTGCAAAAGGTACATATGAAATAATGCTTATCTTAGGTTATCTTCTCTATTCTGTAACTGCTATGAAAAATTGTCCATTCCAAGGGAGTATCAGAATTGAGAATCAAAGATATTGCTATTCCTTCTGCACTCTGAAAAAGGATTGGCAGGTGGGAAAAAGAGAAGAAAAAAGCCATTTTCAACTTTTTGTTATAGTACGAGGATATTAGTCAAAGTAAATGAACAGTTTTTTCCCTTTATTTTGAATTAAAAAAAAATTTTCTGTGAAATAGGTCTATATGGAAGCATGGTAAAGGGAGCAACACAGCTTTTACCAATTTTCATTTTACACATGAAAATATAATCTAATTTACATAGATGGGAGCACCTGGGCTAGAATACAGGCTTCCAGCCCGTCGTCCTTTCCTGTACTTCACTGAGCTGGAGATTAGGTTAGAAAAAATAATTTATAGATAAAAAAGGATGACCTTGTTATCACAGGGGGTTCAATATGGTAGAGATAAGATATGCAGTTAGAGATACCTTAAACTCTCGTGCCTCAATTTCCTCATCTGTAAAATGGTCGACCTTCTGATAGAGAATTGAATGAGATAGTACATGTGAAGTGCTGATCTCAATCCCTGGAACATAGTTAATGTACAATAAATGTTCATTATTTTTATTCTTCAATTAAACTCAGAATTCTGTATGAAGCTCTGAGAGAAAGCAAGTCTTGTAGAGATGTTTTTGGCATCTGTGAAAAATGGCAGCTCTACTCTGTAACCCAGCTCTATGCCTTGCTTCTTAAAATCCCTATACATCTCTTTTATCAAATCTAGGCTGTTTTAGTCATACAGTTCCCAAAAACCTAAAGGTAAATTGTAGCTAAGCCCAGTTTTATAATCTTCTATTAGGGAAATTGAGATACAAAGAGGTGCCTCGTATAGCTGTTTTACCAAATTATAAAAATACATGTAATGCCAGAGGGTATAGTATCCTCACCAAAAAGAACACAAATTGTAGTAATAAGCTAAGGAATCTTCTGCCAATAGCATTTCTTCCCTAGCATTTTTTCCTATTTCAAAGAAAGACTAAAATAGAATTTTGTGTGATTGATACCATTACAAATTATATTTTCTCATAGAAGATTAGTGGGTTTGTGGGGCTATAAGACATACATGAGGGAAACAGCTGTAGAGTCAAAATCCCTTCCATTCCAATGTACAGTATGCAGTAGATAATTAGAAAATGATAATTCAATACGCTCTTACTCTTGGAGGTTGTATTATGAATTCATTGGGTTTGAAAGTACTTTGGGGAGTAAAGGATTCTAGGGACCAAATCCCTAATCAAATACATTAGTTATTTGGGCACTTTCACTGATAATTTGCAAAAAAATAAATAAAAAAATAAACCAAAACCCCCCGCAATAATTCCCCTCCTTGTATCACACCATTGGATAGTCTCTTTCCACACTGATTCTGGGTTTGACCATGACTTGCTTTGGCCAATGGAACATTAGTGAATATAAGACCAGCAGAGCCTTGAAATGCACCTATATATTGGGATTTGATCTCTTGCTCCTCTTGGGAACACTGTGAATAGACCCAGGCTACCCGACCTAAATAAAGGGAGACACTTGGCCAAGTCATCCTAGCTGCCCCAGGGTGACACTGAGATAACTGCCAGGCATGTGAGTGAGGCTGTTTACTACACTGTCCAGCCCAGGCCAAGCGAATCCAAAAGAATCACCCAGATGATCACAATATGTGAGAATTAATCTGTTTTCTGTTTTAATCCAGTTTGTTTTGAAGTAGTTTGTTTTGTAGCAGAAACTGATACTAGGAAAGTTACTTATTGATAAACCTCTATTTCCTTAGCTCTAATGATCTTATATATACACTATCGTGAATTGGATAGAGTCCCCTCCGAAAATTCTTATCTGTCTGGAACCTCAGAATGTGACCTTATTTGGAAATGGAGTCTTTCTAGATATAATTAAGGTAAGGATTGAGATGAAATTGTACGGGGTTAGGGTGGGCCCTATATCCAATGAGAGTTTCTCCTACTAGACAGAAAAGGACTCATAGAAACATAGAGGAGAGTAGAAGGTGAAGATGGAGGCAGAGACTGGAGTGATGCACCTGTAAGCCAAGGATTGCTGGGCAGCCACCAGAAGCCAGGAGAGAGAGAGGCATGGACGTGATTCTTCCTTAGGGCCTCCAGAAGGAACCAAACCTGCCAATACCTGGATTTTAGACTTTGGCCTCCAGAATTATGAGAAGAATACATTTCTGTTGTTGTAAGCCACCAAGTTTGTGGTAATTTGTTGCAGTAGCCCTAGGAAACTAATACATACACCATTGAATTTATATGAGTATTAAGTAATATATGACTAGTATATAGGACAGTTCTCGGCATGTAAAAATCCTCAATTTTGTTATTATTATAATTAACATTCTATTATGACCTCCTTTAAAAACTCCTAATCCTCTTCACAATTCCAGTACCCAGCATGGTGACAGAAACAGATGTTTAATCATATTTTTTAAAATAAATAAATGACTTGGAAACATTTATTTTTGGGGTGTAATGGAAGTCTTCAAAGATTTCTGCAATAGGGAGATGTGGTGGTCTTCTAAGAATGCCATGGCGCTATAGGAGCTCTATCTAGATGCAGCTCATTTGGCATTGGGAGCCTCTCGCAAAAGTCGCTTCTGTTGAACTGTGGGTGTCTGGCTCTTCTACATCTCCACATCCCCCATCTCCCCAAGGAAAGTCAGGGAGGAGGCAGCAAGAAAGAGCAATGGAGAGCAGTGGAGAAGGGAGAAGCACATGTCAGGAACAACATCCAGGAAAGTTACCTTTCAAAACAGTTCATCGCCCGTTAGCCTTTGGCCTTGAGGACAAGAGTTATTCAGAATTGTGTACATAGACATTTCCAAGATGGATCGACTCCCTATCTTGCCAGGGGCTCCCTGATTTCTACCTCTTTGAGCATCTGCCCTCAAGCCAAAAATTCCACTTGCATCTTAGGTCAATGAACAGCTTGGATAAATTACTGAAAACGCTGGATAACAAGCCTGGTTCCCACATGCAGTAAGAGCCAGAGTGTCACATGCAGGACAGTAGGTTTCTGTTGGAAAGAGGCTGATGACTTCACAATTCAATCATCGTAGCTCATAGAAATTCATAGGAATTATTTTAGCCACTGGTCAAAAGTACCAGATAGTATATAGATAATGTATCAGAGGATTTTGTGTGTGCATTTTATCTCATTTTTTCTTTCACTTTGCAACCAATTGTGGACTAGTACATTGTGCCTGTCACCTCTTTGCTTTCTAAGCTATTACCTGCACAGTGAGAAAATGGGAAATATATTTGGATTAGCATTTATATAAGATTTTCTATTTATTAAGCACTTTAGTAAAGTTTATATTAGTTTTCTTTCCCTTCACTCGGTGTGTTAGCTTGTATTACCGTATTTGCATTTTGCAGCTGGGGACACTAAAATACAGGAAAGTTAAATAAGTTGCCTAAGGTCTTGTTGAAAATTAATGGCAGAGTTGAGATGAACTCTAATTGTATTTCAGGATTGGTTTACTGAGCACAGTATCTTCAAATCAACTAGACCAAGCCTGTCATCACTGAGAAAAAGGTGAGCTTATCAAATTCCTGGAAAATTCAGAAGCTTATTTTTAAACAAGCAGTCAGTGAGCCTAAGATGAAAAAAAGCATAAGCGCATTTCAGAAACACCAGGTCAAGGGCAGTTGGGGCAAGGGTTTAGAGTGTTAGGCCTTTCTTCTGAGCTTCAGACTCACATTCCAACTGCTTACCAGATATCACTAGCTGGGTATCTGATAGAGTTCCTGAAATCAGCCTATCCAAAACTGTAGCTTCCTCTTTAAACCTGACCTTTCTCCTTCATTCCCTGCATAACTGAACTACTACTGGAATATCCCTTCCTGAACTAGAAGCCTGGAGTTATCCTAACCTTCCTTTTCTCTCAATCCTAAAATATGCTTGGGGTTTAGGAACTGAGAGTTCTACCTCATTAATGTCTCCTATCTATCCTCTCCTCATTAACTCTACTGGTACTGGCTTCATTTGTTACCAGGCCATTGAAATACTCTTCTAACGAGTCTCTGCCTTCAAGAATCCACATATCCATTCTTCACATTGCCACAGAATAATCAGGCTAAAACACAAATCATATGGTGTTACTCCTTTGCTTAAAACACTTCAAAGACCACTCTAGAGAGGCCCATTTATTGAACAGGGTGTAAACAACCTTTCATGACCTGGTCCCTACTCACCTTTTGAAACCACTCCTAACCCATACACAAAATCTACCAAACTATTGCAATTCCCTAAGGCACCACGCTCTATAATTCTCTTATGTCCTTGAACTTGCCACTCCTTTCATTTTATCTACCAAGTCATATTTTTGAGATTTGACACAAACATCACTTCCTCTGAAGTATGACCTCACAGTAAGAAGTGATGTTTATCCCTTGTGTGACTAGACTGTTCCCTGCAAATAATGCTATCTTGGCACTGTAACATTTTTACACATTCATGCAGGCGTGCATGTATGCCATTCCTCTCCTTGTACTAGATTCTAAGCTCTGCAAGGGCAAAAGCTATGCATTATTAATTTTTCTATTTCTAGAATCCAGTACAGAAATTGGTTTCAGGTTTATTCAATAAATTGCTATCTGAATAAATAAAGGAATAAATATCCAACAAAGGAAACTTCCACAAATTTATAGTGGAAATTCTTCTAGAAATTAATCTTGAAGTGAATCTAAAGATATAACTAAGTCCATAAACAAAAATATATATGAAGGGGCCGGCCCGGTGGCGCAAGCAGTTAAGTGCGCATGTTCCGCTGCAGCGGCCTGGGGTCCGCCGGTTCGGATCCCTGGCGCACACCGATGCACTGCTTGGCAAAGCCATGCTGTGGCGGCATCCCATATAAAGTGGAGGAAAATGGGCACGGATGTTAGCCCAGAGCCAGTCTTCCTCAGCAAAAAGAGGAGGATTGGCAGATGTTAGGACAGGGCTGATCTCCTCACAAAAAATAAAAAAGTATATATGTATATATGAAGCCTAGAACCTTGGCTCTACTACTTAATAGCTATATAACCCAAGACAAGTTATACGACCTTTGTGAGCTTTAGTTTACTGTTCCTAATTTTGTAAATTTTGTAAATTAGGAACAGTAATTACCTGTAGGATTGTTGTAAGGCAGCATTTCAATAATGCTTATAAAATACTAGCACAAAATAGGCACTCAGAAATTAACATGTTTTGGATTTTCTTTTGCAGCAGAAGACATAGCTTACAAAACATATCAGCTCCTTCTGAAGCCAACCAGTCTCAAAGAGATCCATAGTGCTCAGTAGTGCCTTCACTACTGTGATAAACATTATCACACTAGAATGTGTAATAATAACATAATGAGGGCAAGACCTTTGGTCTGCCTTGTTTACTGTTGTGCCTTTAGTAACCGACAATAACAAAAAACACAGAGATATATGAGTTTATCACATTCAGAAATGACAGAGAGCTTGTGCTATTAAATGTTTATTCAGACTATTTTACTAAATAGATCACATGTGGTTTGCAGTGTTAATTTATTTTGCAAATATTTATCATATACACTGGGTAATCCTCATCTAATGTTATCACAAATCCAAAATTAGTGGGGTCCCAATGAAACAACTTTGTATTTTATTTAAAAAATATTTTAAAAGATGATATTGTTTATAGAAGTCCCTGGCCATGGTCACAAATAGATATTGGATATTAAACCCTAGATATAAAGTAAGGAAACATTAAAAAAAGTAAAAATCGGGGCAAGCCCTGTGGCATAGCAGTTAAGTTCGCACGCTCCACTTCGGTGACCTGGGGTTCACTGGTTCAGATCCTGGGCGTGGACATAACGCACTGCTCATCAAGCCATGCTGAGGTGGCGTCCCACATGGAGCAACTAGAAGGATATACAACTATCACATACAACTATCTACTGGGGCTTTGGGGAGAAAAGGAAAAAAAGGAGGAAGATTGGCAACAGATGTTAGCTCAGGGCCAATCTTCCTCAAAAAAAAAAATTAAAAATCTTAAGCCATTAATAAAGAATGAATGTAGCATTCCAATATAACAAGTTATGACACTTTAACTCTTAGAACTCCTAGGAATGTTCTCACTATGATACAAGAGAAGATTTTCATAACATCATCAAAATTATTTGCTTAATTTCTACTGTAAAAATAATATCGGAACTTTACTTCTAGTCTAACATTGTGACTTGGCTTAAAAAAAAGTTATATGTCAATTATACCTCAATAAAAAAAACAAAAAAAACCCCACATAACAAATTGGCACAATAAAATAAAAATAGTCTAGTAGGCAGAATTAGGGTCTCTGTTTTAGCTCAAAGGAATAGCTAATTTAATTGTATTGAAAGTAACTTTTTTGTATAAATTATTATTATAAAGACATTTATACCATTGCAAGTTCTTCATAAAAAAAGACCAAACTATAAAGAAAACTTAAGCTATTGATTGCTTTCTACTCACACATTCATACATCCAATATATCATTTCTCTATTTACTTAGCTTCTGTTCTAGATTTTTACTTTATAAATATATGTTAAGTAAAATGAATAATTGCGGTCATAAGAAGCCTAACTTTCATAAGCTAATGTAACTGAGGCATAGACAGACATCAGTAATAATTTCAAATGCTGAAGAATTTTTAGCCTCAATCTAATTTGTGTCCACCATCTAAATAAAAACCAACAGCAAACAAATTTTAAAAAGTGTGAAGTTCTGGATATTTATCATAAAATAGTGATAAAATGGTACAAAATAATTTTATAATATTTAGCCTTTCTGGGTATAGAAACTTTCATGTTAGAAAATCTGTTGATAGAAATTACATATTTGATTTTTGGCATGTTTTTGGGAACACAGAATGTACTGTATGGGGGACAGCCTGTTATTTACATAAGAGATTTTGCAGTTGTTATGAATTATTGCTGCTGCTTTTGGGGGATTTTCTTATGTTAAACAGATTGATGTAAATATACATAAAGAAGATACAGAATATTGAATCTTTACATAAACAGTAGATTTCTGTTATACACAAGTTAAAAACTCTAAGACCATCTTGAGTTTACTTTTTTGGGAGTCCTAGGCTTTTGTAGTCCAAGATACATGAGTAAATACAATCTCTTATTCTACATTGAAAATATTCCATAGAAGGGACAGAATTTCAGAAGAAAAATTAATGAAACAAAATATTACTAACCTACGAAGGGAAAAGAGGAGGGGATCTTGGCATAAGTTAGCCTTGAAGGTAATATTCATTGGTCTATTCACTGTACACATATACACATGAATATTTATTGAATATCTGAATGTTGGGAATCCTTTAAGGTACTTGAAATAAAGCAGTAAACAAGAGCAGATCAGAGAGCTAATAAAAGATAAAACCATTAAGATATAAAAGGTCACTGGTAAATCCCAATGTTAAATATTTATCAGAGACTGGGTGAAAAAGTATAGAAGTAATATATAAAAATCTACACATTTAAGATCATAGAACTCTGAAAAAAAGATCTTAGTAGTTCTTAGAGATTGTATTCATTTAAGTGAACTAGAGAAATGCCACTCAGTCAGACTGTCTTAAAATAAAAAAAGCATAATTTATTAAATGTAAGTAAATTCTCCCCAGAAACCATCTGTGGATTTATGGTCAGTTTGAGGTGGTACGAAAAGAGCCCTGGCATTGATGCTTGTGGGGAAAGCATGTCTTATGTAAAAGGTCTTGTGGGGAAACTAAGAAGTCTCCATCTTTAGCTCTGCGGAACTCTGTTCATATGAGGAAGACGTCCTAAAACCCAGCGCTATGCTTTTCCATGTTCCCGCTGGGAGATTCCGCTCATTTTGTTCACAGCAGACATCCTACACCATGACAGCTCTTCTGATATTTTTATACTTCAACTATGACCTGTGACTTGTAAATAACTAGTTTTAGAAGCTGGGTTCTGTGTCCTCCTCAAAAACTGTTGAAGTCTCATTTTCTCCCTCCTTTTTGTAAAATTTTATTTAATTTTCATAATGTGCCAGGAATCTATGATAGGTGTTTTCACAAACTTTTCATTTAATTTTCAGAGTAACACTGTGACTAGGTGTCATCGTATTTAATTTACAAATGAAAAGAGTGAGTGTTTAAGTAATTTGTAGAAGTTCATGAAGTTAGTAAGATCAGAACTGATAATTTATTTGGAGTCCCCATACTCTAATGTCCATGCTTGTTCCTGGATGCACTGGTACCACATTCTCTAACATTTATTAACAGTGTTATTAGCAACTCTAATATTGTTCAAGTGAATGATTTATATCATTATAAAATTTGCTTTACTTTTTGTGTATCTTGTGTTTTCCTGCTAGACTGGAAGCTCCTTAAAGATTATGTTATATACAAATGTGTTTAAGGCTCAATCTATGTCCATAGATGTCAATAGAATATGTTGCTTGATTGATCAAATACCACATTGTAAGCCAATTGATTTATAGATCATCACAAATCTTATGAACATATTTCTCTTCATAACAGGTCTGGGAAGAGAGGTCTTTATGAGTGTTTAACTTTCCAAATTCTTTTTTTGGCAGTAGGACAGTAGAAAACATCCATCTGCAACTGCTATCAGCTTACCAATTCACTTAATCTGAAAAAGAGAAACAAAATAAATGGCCAACATTCCACATATGTGTAGAGAATAGGTATACTGGGAAGATTCTTTGAGTTCATCCAGTAAGGCAAATCAAAGATAAAACATCATTAAATACTAGTATCTCTAAACTCAACTATCAGTCTCTAGATCACTCTTTTTTTTTTCCTGGTAGGACTGACTCAGCACTTTTATTTATATATTTTTATTTATTTTTTATCAATATATAATTGACATATAACATTGTGTAAGTTTAAGGTATACAATGTACTGATGTGATACATTTATATATTGCAATATTATTACCACCATAGCATTAACTAACACCTCCTTCATGTCACATAACCGTATTATCTGATAAGGGGTTAATGGCCAAAATATATAAAGAACTCATACAACAAACAATCCAATTAAAAAATGGGCAGAGAAACTGAATAGATATTTTTCCAAGGAAGATATATAAATGGCCAATAGGTATGTGAAAAGATGCTGGACCATTAATTGCCAGGGAAATGCAAATCAAAACCACAAGGAGATATCATCTCACACCTGTTAGAAGGGCTCTCATCAAAAAGACAAGCGCTAACAAGTGTTGGCAAGGATGTGGAGAAAAAGCAACCCTTGTGCACTGTTGGTGGGAATGTAAATTGTTTCAGCCACTATGGGAAACAATACGGAAGTTCCCCCCAAAATTAAAAATAGAACTAACATATGATGCAGCAATCCTACTTCCTATGGTTGTTTCCATATCCTAAGGAAATGCAAACAGGATATCGAAAAGATATCAGCACTCCTATGTTTATTGCATCATTATTCACAGTAGCCAAGATATGGAAATAACCTAAGTATCCATCAAAGGATGAATGGATAAAGAAGATGTGGTAAATGTATATATACTATGAATTATTGTGCAGCCATGAGAAAGAATGAAATCCTGCCATTGGCAACAACATGGATGGACCTTGAGGGCGTTATGGTCAGTGAGATAAGTCAGACAGAGAAAAAGAAATACTGCATGATATCACTTATATATGGAATCTAAAAAAGCCAAACTCATAGAAACAGAGAGAACAATGGTGGTTATCAGGGACCTGGGAAGTGGGGGAATTGGGGAGATGTTGGTCAAAGGTTACAAACTTGCAGATAGAAGATGAATAAGTTCTGGAGATCTAATGCACAGCATTATGATTATAGTCAACAATACTGTATTATGCACATCAAAGTTGCTGAAAGACTAGAAGTTAAATGTTTTCACCACAAAAAAGAAATGATAATTATATGATGAAAGTCAATATTCTTTATGAGCAGGGCTGCATATTGCATGCAGAGGTCAAAAGGCGCACATACTTGTCTTTCAGAGCTTTCTTGGGCCACTTTTAAATACTGGTTTTTGGTTACGATTTTAGGAAGAAAATTTTATTTTTAGAAATATATTAAGTATTATAGATAAAATACATAATAACCGTTAGTCATCCCCACAAACCTTTACTTAATGTAAACTCACTAGTCCTAGCCCTAGAGATTATATTCCAAACAGAAATATTTATTTGGAGATTACTGTTCTTTCCCTATGAACTAGAAGTATAAAAACTTTGTGTATACTTAGAGGTCAGACGTCAATTCCTTTGTTATACATTTTTAAACATACTCATACTTTCCTAAAGTTTCCCGCTAGTCTCTATCTCTCTGGATTTCATTTCACTACTCTAAAGTGGGTATAAAAAAGAACAAAAGGAACAAGTATTTCTTGACGAGAAAGAAATGGCAGCTGAATGAATCAAATGACAAATCAAATTTCTGGTTTTCGGGTGGGTTAGGGAAAAAAGAAGCCTGGGAGAGATAATATATGTAAAATTTATATTTCTGCCTTCTCTTGAAGGATCAGAAGATTTTGCTATCTTTGGCATAATTTCCTTCATGGAAACAATAAAATATCCCCTTAAGGTAGGGCCTGTGCACTACATTTTGACACATGTCCTTCAGCCATCGTCCTGACTAAGTGCTCAGTTCTTTCTCTTATGGTGGAGAAACTTTTTCTCTTGTACTAGAGTAAATATTTTCTTGTAATAGAGCAAAAGTTTCTTCAGATTTACATCTCTATCGAAGTTAGAGAAATAAACTAAGAAGGTAGTGTTCCAAGAAAAATGGAGAATAATATATTTATTCCCCTACATGCCTCAGTTTGATTACTTCCATCACTTACCAGGCACTGTTAGCTTTTGGTCAGCCAGGCTTGATCCTGACTTTGCCTTTAGTTCTTTCTTCTTGTTTAACCCCCAAGACCAATTAGTTTCCATGTTCTGCTAGTACTTTTTGCATGTTATTTGCATTTGTCTTTCTTTTCTAATCTCACTTTCACCACTTTTTTTTTTTTTATACCTAAACTGGTTGCCTAGTCTCTCTGCCTCTGATCTTTCCTCTCATAATTCATCCTGCATGGTTTAGTCAAATGAACCTTGAAAATTGCCACTTTGATCCAATAACTCCCTTGCACCTTATTTGAAACCCTTCACGCTTTGGCTCTAATCTGCCTTTCCAGCCTGATCATACCTATGAGGTGATCACAACTACTTTATTTCACTGTATGAGCCATTTTTTTGGCTTTCCCATCTCAGTGCCCAGCATATACCCATCACCTTATCTGAAGCCGCCTTCCTCTCTATTCCTACCCAATTGTGAGCTATTCTGTTAGACTCAAATAAAATACCACTTCTGTAAAACCATCCATTAAGTATTCTAGTAATTAGTGATCTTTTCAACTTTTTTATGTCTTAAATTAACTTTTCTCTAACAGTTATTTGCTGTGGATCATTTAATTCATAGTATTGTTAACCTCCCTGAGTCCTGTCTTCACAAAAGATATCATAGACATATTCAAGCCACAAATCATCTTATATTTCTTATTATTTTCCTCAGTGCTACCATAAGTGAATTGAACATATTGATGACTTGTAGGTATTCATTACTTGTGTGAGATAATTGATGGAGGTATGTATTATGAGAAAATTTTAGAAAATTTCCTTATGGGAATGTAAACCTTCTGTAATTTGTCACTGTAACAGTTTTTCATTCTTGAAGGAACTGAGGACATTAATAGCCATATGATCTGTTGTTAAGACAGCCAAAAGTTACTCCGCCCCTGTGTAATAGCTGCCTACTTGCACTGAGGGAGCTTTAATAACATGCAAATCTCATGCTCTTTTATGGACATCCTGCTGGCTTTTGGAATATCTCTCATCTATTACCGGAGCCATCTGTACTTTTAAGATCTAATAGAATTAACTTGGGTGAGGGACCTAGTTAAGGTCTAAGATCTAGGGTGACCATTTAATTTAGTGTCTAAACTGAGGCCCTTTTAGAATGAAAGTGGCACTGATTGGGATAACAGGTGTAAATCGGGCTTTTCTGGGTAAATATGGATATATGGCCACCGTAGGTAAAGCTTGACAAAATGAAGAGGATTTCGTGTTTAGCTGTAAGCCCTGTACTGTGTCCCATGAAAAATTAAGAAAGTCAAAGAACTGCCTTCTTCCTCTGTATAGATATAGCTGGCTGCTTCTACAATGACTCAATGGTTTCTGCCTCCTGGTGTTCAGGACCCTGTGCAATCCTCTTCCTCTTGTGTGAGGGCTGGACCTAGGGACTTGCTTCTAAGAAATGGATTATGGCAAAAGTGATTAGATGTCACTTCCAAGATTAGGTTACAAAAGACTGTAATACATTAAAAATATGATGCTGGCTATTGTTTTTGAAGATTATTTTATTATGTTAATGAACTTTCTTTCTTTCCTAATTTATTAGGGGAATTTTAAAAATAAAGAATAAATGTTGATTTTCATCTTCAAAAAATCTGTGACATTTGTCTGGTCTTTTCTTAGGCTCTCTCTCTGGCTCTCTAGCATCATCATTCTGATGAAGCCTGTGCCGCAAGGAACCAAGGGAAACCTCTAGCCAATGGTCAGCCAGCCCTGGGTTTTGAATTTATTACCTTGCTGAAATCTCTTATGAGTTCTAATAATTTGTCTGTAAATTCCCTTAAGTTTTCTTTCTAGACTTAATATTATTAATCATGTCTACAAACATGTAAATTTTTTTCTAATTCTCATACATTGCACTTTTTTGTTTTACATTTGATAGAACATCTATAATGTTGAAAGAAACAATAATACTTAATACTCTTGTCTTATCAATGACTTAAAAGAAAATGCTACCAATATTTCATATTTAAGGGTGGATTCCTGTAAGTTATTTTAGATGGTAATTTTTTTTCTTTTTTTGTGAGGAAGACTAGCCCTGAGCTAACATCTGATCCCAATCCTCCTTTTTGCTGAGGAAGATTGTCCCTGTGCTAACATTCATGCCCATCTTCCTCTACTTTATATGGGACGCCACCACAGCATGGCTTGACAAGCGGTGCGTCGGCGCGTGCCTTGGATCCTAACCTGCGAATCCTGGGCCGCTGAAGCAGTGCACGAACACTTAACTGCTATGCCACCGGGCCGGCCCCAGATGGAAATTTTTAATACGTTAATGAGGTAGATTTCTATCTCCTGTGTTCTATGAATCATTTTTATCATACTGAAGTTGATCAGAAGCCTCTTCTGAATCTAAGATGACTGTTTCTTTTAACAATAGATTTTCTTTTATCTATTTATTAAGTTTAAAAATGTAAAATATTTGTATATTTCTTATTTTAAATCATAGTAGATAATTCAGAGGATATATTAAACCATATGCACAGATTTATCAATGGTTATCCTCAGAGAGAAAGAAATACGTAACTTTCAATTCCTGTAGGTCAATGGATTATATATCTATCTATATATATATATATATATATATATATATATTATATATCTCCTCAAGGTGAGATGTGGGTCATCAGCATTTTGCCTCCCTAGCAATACACTAGGCTTTAAAAAAATCTCAAAACCAAGATAATCAGTATTATATTCACTAGGGATTTTATGGAAAAGCATTTGCTTCCCAGCCCTACAATGTGATGAAATGAGTAAATGTCTTTCTTTTTAATATTTTTTAAAACTTACTGCTCCTGTAGACAAAAGTTGACCTAGATCGAGTCATGTTTTCATTTGTTAAAACTGGCTTGGTTTAAATATGGGAGATTAATACAGCTAAAAGCATTAATGCAGTTAATCCACTATTCAAAGACGCTTCTTCAAGTTTATATACTAGCTTACTTTCAACTTAATTTCATTAGCAGAAAACAAAGCCGTTTTCTCCTACCATTAGCCTTTATTATTTATTCACCCAGCATTGTTCTAAGTGGATGGCTTAAGACCTTCCTGAGGGAAAGCACTCTGTCACTTATCATGCTGGGCCACCCAGTGTCTAGTTGCTCCTTAGATCTGGTGTCTTCCTAAACATTTTGCATAATCTTGATTTTTCTCCTGATAAGAGAGTGGTTATCTAGTGGTCATATCATAAAGGTTCATTCTCTCTGCTCATTACACAACCTGAAAAATCTCCCAGAGAACTTTTAGCAAACTAATCTAATAACATAGACAGAAAAGCAATTACAGAGTGAAATCATTTGTAAACTTTTAGTTTTACGTGCTCTTTACAGTGCTCAGAAGATCACAATGAACTTATGGATGTTTGACGACTGATTTTAATACAAGCATCAATTAAACAAAGCTCTAAGAAGGCTAGAAATGTTTGCTCTTCTTATTATCATGATTAGATCCCAAAGTTTCAAAGACTGAAAAGTGAGTCTGACTTTTTTTTTTTTGGTGAGGAAGAATAGCCCTGAGCTAACATCTGATGCCACTCCTCCTCTTTGTGCTGAGGAAGATTGGCCCTGGGCTAACATCTGTGCTTCCTCTGCTTTGTATGGGATGCCACCACAGCATGGCTTGACAAGCGGTGTATCGGTCTGCGCCTGGGATCCAAACCTGTGAACCCCAGGCTGCTGAAGTGGAGCCCGCGCACTTAACTGCTACGCCACCAGGCCGGCCCCAGAGTCTGACTTTTTATTAAGAAAGAAGTGTCACCCTTCTTCTTTTTGGCAATATAGTTAACTATCAATCATCCTTTATTTTCAAATGGATTCATAGAGGCACTAAAATGCGTGAACATATATTGTAACAATTTATCTTTGTGGACCATCATGTGCTAGTAATTCTGATACCACCCAAGAAATCACCTGAAAATGTAAGTGGTGAAGTCTCAGATAAGACATCCAATGGGTAACTAATTTGTAGAGAAAAAAAGAAGACATTGTGCTGGATCTAGTGTCTGTTTTCTAGTCTCATTCTCTGTGAGGCTCTGTAAGAAAAATGAGGGTGATAATATGGGGCCCTCTACCATCTTGCTGTTAAATTCAATAAATAATTTTTAAGTACCTACTAAGTGCTAAGCAGCCTACTCTTTCCCTTTTCCTTTCTATGTTCCTTTCTATGCTCACATAGGTGTTCTACACAATTCTTTACAAGAATTCATCAGAGTCCTATGAGGATGAAATTAAGGACAAAAGTGTGCACAAAAGTGAGCAATGCGAGTCCTAGGAACACAAAAGTGCAAACAATACATTTTTTTAAGGTGTACAATGTGGTTTGTATACATTTCTGGGGATATAATGCATAGCATGGTGGTTACAGTTGAGAATGCTCTTTTGTATACTTGAAATTTGCTAAGAGCGTAAATCTTATGTGTCCTCATCGCAAAAAAAGGTAATATTACATTATTTATGTAGGAGTATAAAAAGCCATGTAGTTTCATGTACACATATTGTGACTGTATTTTTCTATTTCAATCTAATCTCTATTTCAAGTTCTCATGCTATCTGATCACAAAATGTAATGTCCCTCATTTCTGGGCTCTCCAAATTAGATCCATTTTAAATTCAGTAAACAGGATTTTCCCTTCTTTTGCCTTCTCCCATGGACTGGCCTAGAAACCCAAGGGGCTAGGGGCAATCGTAGCACTGGGTTTAGTGAGGGAGCTGGTCCCTGGTCGAGGCCTCTCTGGTTGCTTCTGCTCAAGTTTCTGTATTGCCTGGGGCCACAATTCATGCCATGCTTTAGAGCAAGAGTCCTCATGACTATGGTACTCTTCTAATGCCTCTGCTTCTCAATGTTGTGCGGGATTCTCATGTGCATGATTCTTGGCAACATGAGAAGGTCTGGGGCTGCTTCTCAAGCTGAGTGTGGACCTGTGTGGGCTGACTGAGCATGACGCAGTCCCACCTGCTTATGCATCCGTCCAATCTTTGCTAGATTGCTTGCCCTGCCTGCAAGGCCACTAAAAGGCACACAAGTAGAGATTCTGTATAGTTTTGAATCCTCGTATTTATCTGGGGTTCATTTTTTTTTGCTTTTGACGGTCAAGAATCTATCAGTTTTATTCTCTGGTTCTGTGAACACTTGTCACAACGGTGATCTTATGTCAAGTGGCCAAAATAGGGTAGAATTACAGGATAAAGAGAACAGTATGGTAGAAAAAAACAAAAGAAAACATTGACTAACACTTTATGATATTATCTGGCTACAATGAGGCCATTGAGTGTAACGGTTAAGCATATGGGCTTAGAGACAAAATGTTGGCATGAGGCTTTACAGCTTAGTTGTCGTGCGACTTTGAGCAAGTAGCTTACCCTCACTAAACCTTTATCTCTATCTGCAAGGTGTAAATACTAATAATAGTACCTATGTCATAGAATTATAAATAAGAGATAGAGTACATTAAAGAACTCAGTACGTGCAGTGGTTGTTCATGGCTTGGCAGAGTGTGGGTCCACCAAATTAAGACATTGTAATTTAATGCGACCCTCATGATATCATATTTTTTTCCATTACTATTCATTTTTAATTTTTCTCATATTTATTTTCTTGCACCACTGAGATTAATATTATTTTAACAACTAGTTTCTCATCTTCATTGTTAATACACTATAGAAATCCACTTCATGATATATTGTATTTTAAATAGTGGGACAGGTTATATAGGTTGGCAGTGCAGTTGCTAGTGCCTAATAATAGCATTGTCTGATAGGCAGTGAATTGGGTGCCACAATTTAACCATGACTAAAACTATATAGTATTTTGCATTAATAGAATTTTGATATGCCAGGATGAGAAAAATGTCAAATCTTTGAAACCCTTGAAAGAGATAAACTAGTACAAGTCAAAAATAGCTACACCCCCACCCCACCACCTAGATTTTAAGGAGTTTCATCAAAAGCATATGGCTAGAAGATCAAAAGAAACTCATAGGTGTGAACAATGAAATCTTTACAAACCTCTACAGTCATATTAATGTTCAAATTATTTCAAAGTTGAAATTTAAATTAATCAATGTTTCTGTCATGCCCAGAGTTGAGGAAAATAGCTTTTTCTTTAGCAGAATGAAGCAAGGTGACACTAGCTGCTATAGCAAACAAACCCAAAAATGTGTAACGGGTCAAATGTGAGTGTTTATTTTTCATGCAAGTAAAGTACAAAAAGGTATTTCTGATGGGAGGGGGCTCTATTCTAGGCAGTGACTAGACCCTTCCATCTTACCACTCCATCTTACCCACTAGAAAATGTGGTGAGACACAAAGATGAAATTGGACAATTTGGATTTGAGTTACGGAACAGAAAGTGTGTTTTTGAAACATCTTAATTGCTATAAATAAACCCTGACAATATATTTTTAGAAAAGCAAGCGCCCAGCTCCCACCATCATGCTTGCATATACCATGTCTAATCACCACTCTACATGTGTGATATGGACATTATCTCTTCCTAGAGTGGGTGCTAATGCAAGGCACTCAGACCCTTCCATCTCACCGCTCCACGTCTTCAACACGTGGGTTCCAGGATGGCTGTCTCATCTGCTCCCTGAGGAAGGCTGGCATTGTCAATAGAGCTGTTTATGTCCCTGAAGGAGAAGTAAGACTCACTGCTACAATTTCAAAATAGACTTTAAAACTTTTTATATAATGATATATGATTTAATGTATTCTGGCCGTATATATATATGTTTTCTATTTATCTGCAGATCTTTTACTAATTATTCTGCTCTTCCCTAGCAAGATTCTTGGGTATTTTGTGTCTCCAACAAAATTTAGTCAAGTCCCCAAACATAGGGTTGTATTTCCTCAACTCATCATGACATCTGGCCTCAAGCTATGTTCTTATCAAATGACCCAGTAGAATAATGCATATGTGAATTGCTCATTTTACTAAAATTATTTGTAGGAGTATCTAAAATGACTAGTTGGTTGAAAGGTTTCCATTATTCTTTAAATTATGTAAAGATCCTATCTTGAAAAATATTTTCTCATCTGTTGCTACTAGATCTTGAAGAAATGTAAGATTACATTTAAAATTTATTAGGCTTAGACATCTTTAACTGGAAGGAAAACACCCAGAAGCTAAGAAGAATCATTTCATTCAAAATGAAACCAAGAGATTTGCTTAGAATGCTGTGGCTAAATAATTTGTCTTTGTCATGAATGTGGTTAAAATAAATCTTAGCAATAAGGTAATGTGTTGATAGTAATGGAGGAGTATCTGACAAATATGGATGAAATAAGGAATGTAGAAACAATTTTAAGGCACAGAACAGAAACTTTATATACTCTATTGTATGTGAGTAGTGAGATATATTTAAATTCAAAATGTTGACTGTGTATGATCATGTTACATATATATTAGAAGTAAATTTCCAATTAAAACTAATCTTCTCTTGTTTATATATCATATTACATTAATTACCTTGGGGCCATAGCAATATTTGTTTGATTAATCTTAGTTATTTTGGTGGGAGTCCTTTTTATTCCTCTCTTTCTTTTCTTTATCTTTGTCTATTCTCACAATGAGAATTGTTAAATTGATAGCTTTATTTATATCCCAAGAAGAAAATGTTTACTATGATAGAATTTGACTTCTGCAATTTGATTGCCCTTGGGATATTCAATTTGAATCCTGACAAATTAGGTAAGAAATATTCTCATGAATAGATATTAACACTGTAAAGTATCTGATATAAGAAACAATGAACTCTAGAATATGTGTTATGGAACTGCCCCTGTGACCTTTAAATAAGACATACATCCTGGTGCTATACACAATTTTATTTTTGGATAGTATTTTTTTTTTTTTTGGTGAGGAAGATTGGCCCTGAGCTAACACCTGTTGCCAATCCTCTTCTTTTTGGTGAGGAAGATTGGTCCTGGGCTAACATCCCTACCTATCTTCCTCTACTTTATATCAAGCACGGCTTTGATAAGCAGTGTGTAGATCTGCACCTGGGATTTGAACCTGTGAACCCCAGGCTGCCAAAGCAGAACATGCGAACTTAACCACTATGCCACCGGGCCGGCCCCTGGATAGTAATTCTTTTCAGAAAATTTCCATGTATTCTTCCATCCAATCCTTCAGAATAAAGGATTTCATTGCTACCATGTGACATCTCAAACAAATTCTGCTTTATTTTTTTTTCTGAAATAAGCATAGATTGTGATGGACAGCTAATGCTACAACATTTCCCAAGCTGTTAAATGGAGTAAGAATCACCAAGTCAGTCAACAATTATGTCCTAGGTACTTCTCTAGGTGCTGGGAATAGAGCAGTGGAAAGTTCCTTGGAGATAAGGCAGAGAGAGCTCTCTCCCAGCCTGAACACCAGAGAAGAAACTCACTTTATGTATGGTGAATTCAATAAGGCTAGACCTCTAGTTGCAAACCTTAAACCCCCAAACAACTTAACTTGTTGTAGGGCCTGGGCCTTGTTTGCTCGACAAGAGCCCACAAGCCCATTGCAACCTTCTGGCTCCCTTCTGGGCAGGTTACCCAACTACTGGGATTTGTAACAATCCATGGCCTGGTCAGCCCTGAACCTACCTTATCTCACTCAAAGAACATTTAAAGGAACACAGAGCCCCTCCACGGTGACCTACTGTTCCTGGGAATGCTGGTTGTACCAGGGACAGCCCCTCTTGGCAAACATATAGCCTTTGTGTCCCGTGCCTGTATAAGCAACCGCCTCCCCACCTGTGGTGGTGGATGTACATTTCCGTCCATCCAGCTGCCACTGGACATTTCCTGTAGGTGACTGCCAATAAACCTATACGTCTCGTTTGCCATCTCTGGGCCATCTCCGGGTCTTTTCTACAGTCTCTCCACAGCCTATCCGGCACTGCTCACCCAACTGGACGTGCAGCCAGACACTTGTATTGTTCAAAATAAACCTCTCATAACCCATCAAGGTTGCTCACATTTAACATTCAGTATTATCATTTACTTCCTTTCTCCCAATTATAATAGCATCAACATATCCTCAAACAGCAGTTGTCATATAGAGCACACTTAATTGAATTCTGGGCCTGAAAACCTATGCTTTACAAAATTGTTTTCTGTAATAATGGCCCCTAATCTTGGATATAAGGTTCTCTCTCTCTCTCGTTTTGTTTGTTTAATTTGGAGAAAACTCTTTCCTAAAGTGAAGTAATACATTGAAAAATGTCAAGGAATAAGAACTTTGTTTCTTAGCATAAAAAAAGAAAAACTCTTTGGGATACAGGGAAATTCTCTGACAGAATGCAAAGCTGTAGATGGGAAATATTTAAATTGTCAGCCAAAATAATAGTTCTTTGTCCTATGAACAGTAATGAGTTTCATAGCATGGTTGGGGAGGTCTGGAGGTCAGTGTCATTATGACAAGTTGTAGAAAATGAGAAACGGGAGGCACAGGAAATCTAAATAATATGCCCTAAAACTGTAGGTGTGTCACTGGGTCACAGTAGCCGTTAGTAATAATTTCTTAAGCTAACCTTTGAATGCTGTCTCTCTTAGCAAGACACAGAAGGAGAATTGAATAAGAAGGAACTAAGGAAATCAAGGGAATGACAATAGATATGTTAAGATAGTATTAAGGAAGTAAGAGTTAGAGATGAAGGGGAAATAAGAAACGAGATGTGATTGGCAGCAGGATATTTATAGATCTGAAAGTGAGGGTAAGAAACTCAAATAATGCACTCAAACCTTATTGATGGATACCATATTGTGCTTTTGTTTAAATTATCACTAGAAAATGGGTAATCATTTTTGTATGCAACCAGATACAATGCTAACCTCTGTAGTTAGCATTTTGTCTTCTGTTTTGAAGGGGTTTACTTTGACTTCTCTCTTCGTTTAGTTAAGAAGTCTTTGTATGTATAAAATTCAAGTAGAGTGGCTTTTTAAAAAAATATTTCCATGCTCCCACAGAGAAGAAAAAATAAACTATAAGTAAAGAATTAGGCGAGAAAAGGAAGAACTTCTTGAGGGAAGTGGTGATTAAACATTGAAACTGTCAGTCACCAAAGAAAGGTTGTGAAATTACTGTGTCTTTGGCAGTCTTTAAAATCAGGCCAGGTTATCAGTTTTTCTAGGTCCAGGCTAGAACTTGAGTAAGGGGGCCTCTCAAACTCTCTCCCAGATCTGTGATTAGTCATTAATATTTTGCATGTACTGCAGAAGAAGGAATTTTAGAAATTTTTTTATGGATTATAATTAAACTGATATTTTTGAGGGCAGAAATATTTCTTTTTTAATTTGACTTTTTCAGGGTTAGCACTTTTCAAAAATCATATGTATTAAATACATTTCAGCAAATTCTAAATGCAAGGTAATATAATATGCATATCCAAAACATAGGTCTCTGTTTTTAGATACAACATTAAATAATAAGGCGATACACTCAACATTTTCGGTAGAAAATAGCATTTTAAGTAATCAGGGCAAGTAGCACATGTATTTTTGTAATTATACATATATTTTTTGTTATTGGTTCCATGTGATTTTATACTCTTGCATATCTTATGTCCATAAGTTATACAATGGATGACGGTTATTAAAATTAAAAAATCATAAAAAATGCAGTTTTTGAAAAGTAAATAAAATTTAGATAGAGATTACAAGTGAGTTTACTAATTTTATATGTTGGAGATCTTTTTGTATAGCAGATACATATATATACCTTTCTTTTTACTGGTGGCATAGTAGTAGATATAGCGTAATTTAGTTAAAGATTTCTTTATTAGTGGATACACTGTGGTTTTCAACTTTTTCCTGTAAGATCAATGATTCAGTGATCATCATTTTATATGTATCCCCAAAATCTTCTTCTAGTACAGCCATAGGATGTAGTCAATGAGGTTGTGGATTAAAATATATGTATAAAGACAGAGTATAGACGAGACTTTTTTACAATGGAACTTTAGCTTATGATATGTACTGAATGGGAAATCAATAGAAAAAAAGAGCAACAATTCAGTAATTGCTTGGAAATTACAGTAATTTGTTGGAAAAATAGCAAACTTTATATATTTTAGTTTTTACTAAATTTCACTAAATGTTCTTCCTAGAAAGATAACACCAATTTACCCTTGTACAAATAATTGTATAAAAGTGCCTTTTTTTCCATATGCTGATCAATACTATTTATCATCAGTTTACTCATCTAATAATTGAAATATTTTTTGTCATATTTTCATGTTTTAAGCTATTTGTATTTCCTTCTATATAAATTACTTGTTGATAGGTTTTTCTTCATATTTCTATTGTTTTTCTTTTAATTTTTTTCTAAATTTTTTCTAAGAGGTGTTTATTTATTATGAGTATTAATACTTTTTGTTTTGTCACAAATATTTCTTTAAATTTGGTTTTTAAAATCTTTTTAGTGTGACACCTGAGAGCTCCCTTCAATATTTATAGCCTACATAATTAATCCCTAGCTTAACCATGTACTTCTATTGAATTTAGCACTTTTTAACACCAGACGTTTAAAATGAAAGATGGACATCAACGGATATATAGACAAAGTAGAAAAGTTATAAGTGATCTCAGTGACTCAATCTTTAATTCCTTGTCCTAGGCTCATTGTGAAAGATTTGTCTGCAAGTGTTTGCTCCCCCTCAGGGTGTATGTGTATTATTGGAGATGTAATCCTGATGCTTTTTCTAAGACTATGATCCCCATTCTCCACATACCAAGAGAATTAAAGAAGTAGGAGTCATCATTCTCATCAGCTCATCATTCTGGAGGGATGGATGTAAGCCCAGTTGCCCAAATCAAAGACTCTGACATAGTCTTTGTGCTTACTTTTCCATTCCCTGTGACTTACTTTTTCTGTCATATTATAACCATTGGCAGTCCTATCTTCCACACATTCTTGCATAACAGCGTGGGAGTCTTACCTTTGACTTTTACTTCCTAAGATTCAGTTGAAAGAGGGTTATTCTACTATTGACATGAATATTAGCTAATGTAGAGATAGTGAATTTATATTGGCTCAAAATACATTATGAATCACAAGAATTTTGTACAGGCTACCAGAACTCAACCAGAAGAATGTTCCTATGTATTAAACTTCTTTTTCTAAGTAAAGTAAGGTAATTTGGTCTCTAATAGACTCCTGCTACTTTATGAGAAGAATCTACCAGAATTACATTAGATTTAGTTGGTTGGTTCATTCATGGCACAGCTGAGGACAAAGAATAAAGCTTTTTCCTTTTACTTCCTTTGGTAACAACGTTGGTACCTAAGAAAGATAAGGAGTTTTGAAACTTCGTTGCTCTATCTTATCACTTTCTATCATTTTTTCTATTCTATAGTGTCTTCCATTGGTAGCAAGTCAATGATCTTGGTAAGCTGCAGACAAATAAGATTTAGGTTGCTATTACATTATTGTGTTATATTGTAGCACATTTAACAAAATTTTTCATCGAAATATTGAGCACTTATACTGCACATAGCATTACTCATTTAATCTGAAAAGTATTAAGTAAAAAACTATGTATCAGGGAAAGGCAGTGGATACCTTTGATATTTTCTCTACTTAACATAATTAGGTTAACTGTCGTTGTTGTTAATTAGATCTACTTTGCCATTCTAAAGCACATAATCTGTTTCAATCACAAAAAGTTGAGATATTTTTAGAATATTTTCATTCGGTATGCAAGGTATGCATGGGTATTTTCTGAAAATTATGATAAGAACAGTCTTTAGCATCAATACAAAAGGTAGTAAGGGAGCCAAAATTAATGTGGTGCAAACTATGAACAATATAAAGAGAAGAATTGTTGGGAAGCACTTACATACCATGAAAGTGTGAGTTAGCTGTAGATAAATAACAAGGTACCTAAATCAAAAGTTAAAATAATGTTACTATGGAAACTGATTGGCATTAATGTAGGAGAGCTAGTTCCAATTTTGTTGCTTACCATAGTATACTTGTTAGTATCTTTGCATTTGGAGTCAACCCCATGAACCTATGTATCTTCTTGGTGTTAATAATTTTACTTAATTTTGAGAATTAGATTTCTAACATTTTCAAATGATCAGGTACAATGACTTTTACTAATACTCATGTTGTAAATAAAGATGTTATTTGAGGAGGATATGTCTGATATATTTCAGGTACTGGTAAAAGAATACCTTTGGTGATTTAGAAAAAAAAGAAGCCTAAGTTTTATAGTTTACATTGTCATAATTTGTCTAGCAATGGTCATTTACTCAATATACCAATAAATACCTAAGCAAGACAATATTTAGAAAACTAAGAACATTTAGAGATTGATTACATTTTAGTCTTTCATAATTTTATTTCCAGGAAGACAAAAGGAAGAATAACCGTTGGTTAAATAAATAAATGAGTGAATGAAAGGCCTTGCATTAGCACCCACTCTAGGAAGAGATAATGTCCATATCACACATGTAGAGTGGTGATTAGACATGGTATATGCAAGCATGATGGTGGGGGCTGGGCGCTTGCTTTTCTAAAAATATGTTGTCAGGGTTTATTTATAGCAGTTAAGATGTTTCAGACCACATAGACAAGAGAAAATGTGGTGAGATACCAAGATGAATTTGGACAATTTGGATTTGAGTTACGGAACAAAAAGTGTGTCTTTCTTGTGACCTTATTTTGATCAGCCATATTGCAGTGCTCAAGATCCAGTTGTATCAATTAAGATTCCTTTCTATTGTTGCAATCTGCAGAAGAGTTTACTTAATTGAAAGATACTTCCCTTACTACTCCTGAGCTTGGAGAGTACTAATTAAGTATTTATTGTGTTGTGTTCGGGGCCTCAATACGCCAGTACTCCAGTGGCCATGTTCCCTCAAAGAGTTGAGATGCTGCTTAAACTTTCTTCTGTAGGACCAGAAATTAACATGACACCAGGCATAACAAAGGCTGATATGAATTAAGCTTCATTAGATAATTTTTCTTTGACTCTCAACTAATTATTATATTAATATGTTAATGTTATTTTGGAAGATTTTTTTCCATATCTATTTTTAAAAAATATAATTATTTGAGCATTAATTAGATATGAGATGATGTGTCAACTGCTTTATTTGTTATCTTATTTACCTTAACAACAGTTTTCTGAAGTAGGTAAATTATCATCCTCATTTTGCTGATGAAAAATCCTAGACTCAGAAGATTAGCTAATTTGCCTAAGGTTTCCTGCTGAGTAAATATTAGAGCTTTAGTTGAATCCAAGGTCTCCTTACACTGAAGTCTATGATCTTAACCACTATAATTTTTGGTCTCCTCATTATTCTACTTAGTATGCAGAAGTCAATTTTCTACAAAAAGGAATTATTTATTCATAAGCATTATGCTATTTTTTCTTTTTTTTGTTAGTGAAGCATTTTTGCTGTTAAAGGTGAATTGTCGGTTGTGACAGGAATCTCAGCTGATCAGTAATTTTTCCTAGAGGTAGAGAGATGGTATCTGCTACAATTTGTAGTGCAAGAGAACTTGTCAGCTGTTTCCTGGGATGGTGATAGTGGCATTGGTCAGATTTTGGGGGAACTGGGAGAAAGAGACTCAACAAATATGTCCTTTCCTCAATTTCTGTCTGTCCTCATCCACTCTCTTCCTTTGCAAGACTGATCCTTCTCTTCAGTTTTTATGTGTGTTTTAGTTTTTTCAGGACAGTAACACTAATTATACAAAATTTTGGTTGCGGAATATTTTGAAAAATTTTAATTGCAAAATACTGTCAGAGAGGAAAATCTGTTATATAGAGAGAAGAAAACTCATCAAAGAATTAGGTTATTAAATTGAGGAAAAACTGTGCAGGTCAAAAATCTCTGCAGGTCAGCCGGGACTTGAGAAGCTAGAACAAGACCTTTATGGAGAAAAAGATGGAGAGTGAAAGTGAGGAAGGTAGAGAGAGAGAGAGAGAGTGAGAATCAGGCGAGAGAAATCGGAGGGAAGAGCAGTATGATTTCCATTTTTTTGACCAAAGAGTGAAGACAATGGAGAACCCAGAAGTGACATGTACAAAAACAGTTCAAGTCTTTGCTCAACACTGCACTCCCCAGAGTTCACTCGTCACCTGGTTTGCCAAAAGGAACCCTACTTTTTAGTAATGGTATCACAATTGATAAAACCATCTTCAAATGAAGGAAAAAGTAGTAAAAGGTAGGCCACTAATCATCTCATTAAATTCCACTTTTGTGAGGATGTGGAGAGATCTGGGTGCAATTTGAAAAGTTTTATGTCACAAAAAAAAGAACAATCCTCAAAGCGGAGGAATATGAATAAAGTGGGAACTTAAACTTGCACACTTGAGAGTTTAAGGTTCACCTGGCCACTTGTTTCTCCTGCTGACTTGGTCAAGTCAGTGTCGTCAACCTGGTCATATTGGGTAAATATGCGTGTGAGATAAGTCATATAATTGCATCTCCATTGTCTTGTTGGACCTATTGGACAGCATCACTTCTTAGGAAGAAACCCAAAATTCCTTGGGCTGGGAAAGGCTCATTTTTCTTATATCTGTATGAAGATTGCAAACAGCGTAAGCAGGCTGTTGTTTACTGGCCATGGGAGATTGGCCTGCTGTTAAGAACTCTCTCCTTTGTGACTTCTGCCTTTCTGCTGAACACAGAGCATACCCTTTGCATGCTCTTTGTATAATTTATGTTATAAAAACATCATTTTGGATATTCTTCAATGGGAATAAAACTGTGACCAAATATGTGACAAAATGAGAAAGTAAATTAGATTCTCATTAAGAGACTTGAATTGTAAATGAGTGCTGACCTACTCAGGGACCCTGTGCGATTTGTCATCACTAATGAGCCTTTCTTGAAATGCTTGTCTTTCCCTCGCCCTCCTTCTCCACACAAGGTAAGGAGATGCATTTCAGTTTTTGAGTAGCAATTTCTGAGTGGCTGCTGGCTTCCTCCCTGTTCTTCTGGCTACAAGGCACACCGATTCTCAGGGCAAATTAATTCTCTCCCTTATTGTACAACAGGACTGTCTAAAAGCAAGGTCATTTTATTTACAAAATAAATTCCAGTATTTGTTGAGGCATGGGAGTAAAAAGCAACCTCTGGCAAGATTGTTTAATACTGTGGCTGATTAGAGTTTGTGAGTGCTTGACCTCAGTACTCTGGGAGATGACCATATGTCCACCAAAAGCTGAACAAATATATGCTTAATTTGATTCCGTCTCTAAGTAGAGAAATTGTGGTACTTGTTGATAGGAAGTTAGTCTCCTGTTGGTCTTTTAACTGGTAGAAAAAATAGAAAGTTCTTTATTCATCTTTGCTTCTGCAATAGTCTTGTCCCCTCTGCTGTCAGCAGGGCGATTTTTAGGTATGTAAGTGCTGTTGATAAAAGTGTAAAAACTCTGTCAGCAACAGCGGGGAAGAGAGAAAAAGAGATGAGGGCAGAGAGAGATTGAGATTGAGAGAGAAAGAATGTGTCAGGCAAATGAAAAAGAAGTGCCTAGTTGGGCAGAAAGTTGAAATGGAAGTAAATAAATAAAGGGGAAACGAGCAAAACACGACTTTTTCTACTGCCCTGTACACTTGTGGCAATTACAGTGGTCCACAGTAGAATGAAAGATAAAAGTGGAAGTTTAGGTCCTTTGGATTGAGGGTGAAAAATGGCCTTCGGGGAGTACATAAAGTTCTTCAAAGGCTGTTCTGTTCTGAATACCAAACAGGCATGCTGGTCGGATTCCCTTCAGAAGTGCTCAGAAAAGGTGATGTCGGCAGCTGCCAACATTGACGTCTGGGAAGACGGTGCTTACTAATGAATGATTCATCTCCACTAATGCTGCCCATAATATTTTTCTTCCTTGAGTTGGGGCTGAGAAAGATGAAGATACCAAAATTCAAATACATAAATTTCAAAAATTTAATTTTTGCCTTGCTATCACGCAGGCCTATGTTCAGAACTAAGGCTTATTCATTAATCCTTCCTGACCTGCACTTGGCATCGCTACCTTCCATATTTTAAAATGCTTCACTAACATCACAGAGTTTTATTATCGCCGTATATGGATTGAATTCTCCAGGGCATAAACTGCTTTAAATGAAGTCACTTGGGGTTGAAAAATAAATTATTTGTTATTAGAACTCATTTTCCCTTAGTGTTTTATTTTCTAAGGTTGTCACATTTTACTGTATGCTTATTTATTTCACTTGTAGCAATTACACAGTGTGCCTTTTGCCTGAGGACACGCTAATTCACCATTTAAACACATTTCTAGGTCAATCAATATTATTTGAAATCTCTAAGTCACAGAACACACATCCCAACTATTCAAGTTGTTTAAGGGATTCATGGCAAAACGTGACAATGAAGTTTTCACTGTTTTCTGCTTCTTCAGTTATTACAATTTTTAATTATTTGAAATACTAAGCAGTAGCACCTGCTATCTTTTGACAATAAATTTGTAACATTTTTTGGTGCTTTTGTGTTTGTTTTGTAAGTAAAAACAATTTTTTGATAAAAATGTCCTGAAAGAAAAACTTAATTAGATGAGAAGACATTGTATCATTATTTCTTTGTAAACTGTAAATTATTAAATGTGCTTTCATGCTAGATAAACAAATCTCTGTAGATGGGTGCCAGGTCATATGTGTTTATAGATAAAAATCTTCAACTGCTGGGGAACCAGATTCTTCTCTCCTTGCATATGCATTAATTTGGTGGAACCTCACATGTACTTAAGTCTGGAAAACGGATGGAGAGTCTGATTATGCAGTAATAATACTAGTTTATAAAAAGTAAACATGCTAAAATTGACATGCCCAGAATAATTTTATCTTAGGAGGGAAAATACCTCTTTCAGGGTTGCTGGTAGTGTTGACAAACTATACTGTATCTATCACTATTGCTATTATCATCGTCATCTACGTTAAATTCTGTTTAAAAAATTGTCCTGTGAGCCAGAACGTGTGCCACGCAAGCAAATTACTCTTACTGCATCCTAGGCATACCTTGATTTTGACCCCAGATTTTACCCTACTAATTCTTGAGGTTTGTTTCCAAATGATTTGGCTATTTTAAAATATTACATTTACTTTCAGAATGGAAAATTAAGAGGAATTTCTAATGTATTTTGATCATGGTCTCATGGATAGCATACCAAGTCACCATTAGGAAGGATCCAGCTCTGACCCAGGATATCAGGTTTTTAACTCTCATGACTAAGGATTCACAATTCAAATGTATTTTTCCAGCACTAAAGAGAGGTTAGTTTCCAGGGCTTTTCTTTTGATTATTAAAATACCAAATTCGAGTGAAGGTAATGTCTCTAAATTAAAAAAAAACACACACACAAACAACCTCTTATGAAAAAATGGAATAAAATACCTTTTTATTTACTATTTTATTTCCTTTGTATTTCCCCTTTGGAATCTCGTTAGAGAATGTCTGGGTGGTAATGGTGCTGAGGAGGGTATAGGATGGAGCTCCCAAGGCCCTAAGTATTTCAAGAAGACAGGAGAGTGTCTCACTCACATCTAATTCCTTGCACAAACAGGACAGAACTGTAAAATGTGTGTAAAGAAGTGTGAGTTCTGATTTCCTCAAGATAACAGTTTCAGCAAAATGTCAAATTATTTTGTCTTTCCTCATATTTTTGTTGCCCCTGGTTTGCTGTTATCTTGTTTTTTTTTTTCTCCTTGTCTGATCAGCCAGCTCTTTAGGAAAGGATTTTGGGCAAAAGTAACACGAACTTCAGGGTGAAGGCTCAAAATCCCTCACTATCCTGAAACAAAGTAAATACATGTGGACCTGGGAGAAAACTAATAATTTTTTTTAGAATTGAAAAAGGGCAGAGTGTCTTAATATGCTTATTTTTGAAGTATCTTTTGAGGTTTTTAAATAATACTGAATGGTCGACAATATAGAACTGAATCATCAAAAAACTTACTGCAAAATGGTATGTTTTTGTTCAAATACTGAAATACTCCTTGGGTAGTGGCTTCAGAGAAACTTGGATTTTCGTTTACTATTTTACAGTTAGAATATAAGATACCTAGAAGGTGTTCCAAACACTTAAAGTAACCTGAAAGTAATCGCAGCGTAACCAATACAAACATTTCTATAATTTTTATGTTAACTGTCAAAGAAAAGATTATCATTCCACAGAGTAAATTGTATGATGTTCATAAAATATCAAAAAGAATGGTGTTGGCTGATCTGCAACTCTATGCAAATATTAAAAATACAAACAAAAAGATCTGTAAAACAAGCAAACAGAAAGATACAATTGTTCATTTCCAAATTAACTCTGGAAAAAACATGACCATCAAAAGATTCAATTTCAGCATGACAAATAGCCAAAAGATTTTTGAGCATATGTTAGAATTATGTTTCTTAAAGTGTTCTGGACACTTAACTTTGGAAATATTGAGAAATCTTTTGTCAGTATGCTGGTTCCAGAAGAAAAGATAATTAAACATTTTAAACATGCATTTCAAATTTGAAATATAAGATTATGATTCTCACAGAAATTCTTGAACCTTTCAAACCATTTTTAAACAGTGACTCTGCATTAATCTTTTCATACGAGAAAGTATTATGTTAACAAGATTGTACTTGGCTAATGTAATTTTATATCATTTGTGTATCGATGTTTTTGTTTGGTGAATTTTCTTTCTATTTTTTGAAGACTGACCTTTAATCTTTCTTAGACTATCTCATTTTTAAAATGTGACTTTAACCTTCAGTGAAATCTCCTTCAAATCTTATGTATAATTTTCAAGAGAAGAGTTTATATTCTAGAATACACAGATTTTTTAAAAAGGCAGTATATGGGGAATTCTTCCACTTTATAGGCTTCAAGCTTTTATGTAATATGTACAACTTTACTTATCCTACATTTTTTCTTTCTTTTATTTTTTATTGTGATAAGAGCACTTAATATGAGATATACTCTCTTAAAATTTTAAGTACGCAATGCAGTATTGTTAACTATAGGTACAATGTTGTACAGCAGATTTCTAGAACTTATTCATCTTACGTAACTGAAATTTTATACCCTTAGAACAGCAACTCCCTTTTTCCCTCTCCCCTCCAGCCCATGGAAACTACCATCTACTCTCTGTTTCTATGAGTTTGACTAATTTTAGATACTTCATTTCATATAAGTGGAATCAGCAGTATTTGTCCTTCTGTGTCTGGCTTATTTCATTTAGCATGTCCTCAAAGTTCATCTGTGTTGTCACATATGGCAGGATTTCCTTCTTTTTAAGGCTGAATAATATTGCATTGTATATGTATATATCACATTTTCTTTACCCATTCATCAATGGACATCTAGATTGTTTCCATATTTTGGCTATTGTAAATAATGCTACAGTGAACACGGGAGAGCTTATATCTCTTTAAGATCATGATTTCAGTTCTTTTGGATATATACCCAGAAGTGGGATTGCTGGATCGTATTGCTGGTATTCTATTTTCAATTTTTTGAGGAATTGCCATACTGTGTTTCATAGCAGCTGCACCAATTTACATCCCCAACAACGCCGTATACAAAGGTTCCAATTTCTCCACACCCTCGCCAACACCTTTTTTTTTTTGTAAATAATAGCTATACTAAATGTGCGAGCTAATATCTCATTGTGGTTTTGATTTGCATTTCCTTGATAATTAGTGATGTTGAGCATCTTTTCATATATGTGCTGGCCAGTTGTATGTCTTCTTTGGAGAAATGTCTATTCAAGTCCTTTGCCCATTTTTTAGTGAAGCTATTTGATTTTTTTTTGCTGTTAAGTTGTAGGAATTCCTTATGTATTGTGGGTAGTAATCTCTTATAAGATGTACAGATGTATGGTTTAGAAATATTTTCTCCAATTACGTTGGTTGCCCTTTGACTCTTTCGATTGTTTCCTTTGCTGTGCAGAAGCTTTTTGTTTGACGCAGTCCCACTTGTCTATTTATTGCTTTTGTTGCCTGTGCTTTTGGTGTCATATCCAAAAAAATCATTGCCAATGTCATGAAGCTTTTCTTCTAGGTTTTCTTTTTTTTCTTTTTGTGAGGAAGATCAGCCCTGAGCTAACATCCATGCTAATCCTCCTCTTTTTGCTGAGAAAGACCGGCTCTGAGCTAACATCTATTGCCAATCCTCCTCCTTTTTTTCCCCAAAGCCCCAGTAGATAGTTGTATGTCATAGTTGCACGTCCTTCTAGTTGCTGTATGTGGGACGTGGCCTCAGCATGGCAGGAGAAGCGGTGCGTCGGTGCACGCCCGGGATCCAATCCCGGGCCTTCAGTAGCAGAGCGCGCGCACTTAACTGCTAAGCCACGGGGCCAGCCCATCTCTAGGTTTTCTTTAAAGATTTTTATAGTTTCAGATCTTACGTTTAAATATTTAATGCATTTAGAATTGATTTTTGTGTATGGTATAAGATAAGGGTCCAGTTTCATTCTTTTTCATGTGGATATCCGGTTTTCCCAGCACCATTTCTTAAAAAGATTGTCCTTTCCTCACTGTGCATTCTTGGCACTTGTCAAAGATTGGTTGACAGTATATGCATGGGTTGACTTCTGGGCTCTCTTTTCTGTTCCATTGGTCTATTTGCCTGTCTTTATACCAGTACCACTTAATTGCTGTAGCTTATTGTTTTGTCGTACTGTTGAACTAACACTGTAGCTGTGAGTCACAAAAATGTCAAAATTGCTCAGAAGGAATCATTGAACCACAAAAGAACTGTGACAACGGTGCTATAAATACTACAACTCAGAATAATATTTATCGTGAAAATAATGAATAGAATTCATTGCAAATACAGATGTGAATCTTTTTGTTAGGGAATTCAAAGGCACTGCGAAATTTTTGGTATGTTATTTTTGAAAAAACAACCAAAAAGGAAAACATCAAGTAGTTAATGAAATGATACATTCTTGGATATTAGCTTGCAATCTACTTGTCCCAAGTCCTGAGAACACTGTATAGAATATTGTTTAAAAAAATAGTCTTATAAGCCGTTAAAATTTTGCATCATAGAAAGCACAATGAATTTTCTGCTAAACCCATTAACTTGTCTTCTAGAACAAGTGCAAAATATTGCTTTCCTGTTTTAGACCTAAACTATCCTTCAGATTCACTCTTTGTATAAACACAATTACAAGTTATATTATTTTCAAGAAGATTGTAAATATCATCACCAATAAATAAAATGACAAATTTTGTTCAGAGAGAAAGCAGATTAAGCTTCTAGTTGACAAGACAGCATGTATTTATATAATTATTACGTCTCCTAGTTAGATATTTCACATCTAAGTTGCACATAATTGGTCATGGCATATAAAGAAAAAGAGCTTGTGACTCTGCTAAATGCTCTTTTCATGTTGAAAGAAAAGACCATAATAAGTTTCGTGTAGACTTAAAAAAATTGCTATTGGGATTAGTATTGATGGAGTCCGACTACATATTTAGTAGAAAAGTGTATTGCCAAACAATATCTTTTTTTCCTCTTCTTGATAGAATGCAGTCACCAGGCATGAGGTCTATAGCTTATTTTCACAAATGTATTTCTAGCTCACCAACCTAAAAAACAGACATGATCAGCCTTATTATTCCAAATGCCTGAATGCCCTTCTCTCACAAGCTTCCATTATTTCTCCACTGTTACAAAATAGACAAAATAATGTGACAAAAATAATACATTTCATGAACACTATTGGAAGGCCAATTTGGATTCACTCAAAGATAAAAGATACTGTGAGTCTTTTCTTCTCCCTTATCTTATACCTTAGCGTCTGCATCAAAGGTTGGGGTCAGGTAGTGGGCCAGAAAACAGTTTTTAAGGTGTACAGTGTTGGATGAAAAATGAGGTTACGTGGCTTTGAAAAGCCATACAGGACAGAATAGATGTCACTCAAAACATGCCTGTTGCCGATGATTCATTTTGGAAACAAATAGTGAAATTTGGGTGTATGATTAGACTGTAGTTCCCGAGAGGACGGCTGTCCAATAGGTTTGTGGAGGAATCGGGAGTGAGAACATAGCTACTTTCCCACCTAGAGGAACACGGCCAAGGGGCAAGGTGTTCACAGGAGTTGATGAATTGTCTGACTGAGATGGCTGATTTGTCTGACTCCAGTGCCATTAGCCTTAGCCACTATGCACTGGAGTGACAGCAATACAACACACACAAAAAGAAGCAATAGAATAATTAAGTCATTTTGCCAAGGACACTGGAATTTAATTTTGGAGGAAAATATAGGCTCACAATGTTTTAAAAATTTGACAAGTTGTAGAATAAGGTCTGCATCCAGCCTGCAGTTGTGATAAAAAATAAATACTAAACCAAAGAAGAGTCTGCTTTCAAATCCTGCTAGAAAAAGAAAAACTGATTATATCAAGACTTCCATTCCTATCCAACACTTTTATTCTTTTTAATAGAATTTGTATAAGAACGGAGATATTACATATTACCTTGACATTTTGTGAGCTACTTGTGAGTTTTTTCAACTAAATAGGAAAATAATTTAATATGCAGCCTTATGGTGATCTGATGGGATAGTAACATTTAAATTACAAAATTCTTTCAGGTAATGATGAAAATATTTTTGGTTTCTTTTCTTTTATTACTAAACTTTTTTTTTTTTTTTTTTTTTTTTGCAATACTTAGGAATTAGAATTTGCTTTCTTAGGTGTAAAATGAGGAAGCTGCATTCGATCAGAGACTCTTAATCAAAACTGCACATCTCAACCCTCCCTGAGTCCCATCTACCCTGGGAATCCTAATTTGGTAGATTTAGGGTAGGGCCCAGGCTGTTGTACATAGAAAAAATTTCACTAAGATCTGTTTTCAGTTTTGAACCACTAGATGAGAGGATTCCAAAATTTCATTATGGTCATGTGTCACTTAATGACAGGGATACGTTCTGAGAAATGTGTCGTTAGGTAATTTCATTGTTGTGTGAGTATCATAGAGTGTACTGAAGCGGAACAAAATTTGCCACCCCAAAATTGTGTCTCTTTAACATGAGGATGGTTTTAGGTTGATTATTTTTTAGAAACAGAGGACTCAAATTTTTTTGTGTTAACCTCCTCAACTGCCTAAAAGAATTCAGATTAAAAAAACACCTGTCTCAGGAAGTGAGCAATCATGTTAGCATAACATGAACTAGGAGGTAGATAGGGAGAAGCCTAGAAAAGCCTGTTTGTTGGGCTCCCCTCTGTCTTCTTCTGTTTCTGTGTGGCCGAACACTTGTTTTCCAAATGTTTGCTCCTTTTCACCTACCTGTGAATTGTCTTCCTTCGCTTTGAAGTCCACGACTCTCCCCACCCCCAACATCTTCTTTTGTCTTTAGCTGAAGATGGTATTTAAGGTGAGGGCTTTGGCCATTTTGGTGAGTTACTTAGTTTTCCTGTGTTTCTCCCATGTATACCTGTTATTAAGCTTTTGTCTGTTTTTGTCCTGTTAACCTGTCTCATGTCAATTTAATTCTTAGACCAACCAGAAGAACCTAGAAGGGTAGAGTAAAACTTCTTCCTCCCCTACAGTACTTACACAAAGCTAGATGGTATAGCCTACTACACACTTAGGCCATATGGTACTAATCTTAAGGGACCACCATCATACATGCGGTCTGTCGTTGACCGAAACATCATTATGCAGTGCATGGCTGTATTGTTGTGGTGCTGTGATACTCCAATTTCAGACCAGATACAACTGTATAACTTCTCATCTTTTTCTGTTGGTAGCATATCATCAAATCTATTTTACCTCTTGTATCTATTCTCCAAGTTTTTCATCCTTTTATCTATTCTTTCTACTTCTAATTAAGTTACATATTTATTTATAGGCATATGCATATATTAATAGAGCTTTTATAACAAGTATGTATATATACACATATACATGTCCATATATGCATAGTATACACATACTCACATGCATTCACTTATACAAGAAATCTTGCTTCTGTCATTCATATTACTATATTATTTATTCTTTTCTCTCTAGGACAAAAATGGCAAAGGGAAATGCTTATATGTTATGCTAAGGGATGCTGAGGAATATACCATTGTATTTCAAGGGACTAATTAGGGAAACACAACCTTTCAAGCATATGTTCAAAACTAAACCTCTTATCTCTGTCTAGGTTTAAGTAGTGTGTACCTGAATTGAAATATTATTAAAATACTTCTCAACTACTGGACATAATAATATAGTTATCTCTTATTTTAGGAATGTATTGTAAAATTCTTCTTTCATCACTACTTTTTAATATTTGCTTTATCTATTATTGATGTGCTCCTTGAGTAAGGCACCACACTTTCTCCAAATAATCTAGAATTTTAATAATATTCTATAAGCATACTACTTTACTTTCATAATTTACTGCTGGTAGCTTGGTTCTTTGCCCATAAATTTAAATGCATAAATTACTCATTTTAGTGCTGCAGTAAAACAGCTTAATAATGGCATAATCGGATATTTTCCACACAAATCAATCAGGATCCTGAAGATTAGTCTACACTTTTCACCTTTTTCTTTGTGTACCTTCATATGCCTCCAGCAATGTTAAGTCTTTTCAAACAACTCTCTCTTATACAATTTCCTTGTAATAATCTCTTAAATGCAGGTCTTGTAGGGTAGTAGGTTATAGTGTAATTTTAACAGACATCTTAATGATACCACAATCACTAATAACTTTGACTCTCATATTCCTCTTGGAATCCCAGAAGAAGGAGAGAACTTTGAAATCATCCAATCCATCCCATTTTCATATCATTAGACAACTCCAGTCTCCATGAAATCTTGGATGATAATGTGAGGAGGATAAAAAAAGACAATGATGTGCTATTTACAGGAAATAAAAAGAACTTGAATTTATATTACATCTTTATGATGAGATGCAGAGTTCCCATTTAAAGGCATATCTGGCAGTTTAAAAGGATGAATAAAATGTTACATTTTAAAATAATATTAAGCTTAATTCATTTTGCTGAAATAATCTAATGTAAATAATATTTTAGGCTGATAGCCTTTTTATTTGATTATGAATGGAACCAGTTTTTATTTCATCTTAGCCTCGTCTCCCTCAGAATTCTGTTCAAGGGCAGCCAAATATCAACAGCTTACTCATGTTCCCTACATTGTTTAAATGATCAATTTTAGAAATATTGTCCGTTTAAGATTGCTTCAAGCTTGCTGACTCATTTTTCAGTGATTGATGGTGCTAGAAATGTTGATATTTTAATTCACTGTTTCACCTCTTCATGCATCACTGAGGTCATTTGAATTATATAAATCTTCATCATTGGTAGTTGAAACACTTTGAAATCAGTGAAGTGTTTCTACTGTCTCTTTTCCATTCTCTTACCATTAGTAATAGCTTTGTTTTCTAATCGGCTCAAAATGGTGTGTGTTGGACCATGTCAAAGAAGTCTATTTCACTGTCACGTGTCTTTGCCTTAGCAAGTGGATGGGTGAAGTGATTCCAGTCTGCCTGCCTGGATCTGAATCCCGGCTCTCTCACTTCCTTACTACTGTGTGTTGTTGGACGAGCATTTCTACCGCATTGTTTCTAAATCTGGAGTAATGGGAACTGTAGTGATACTAATCTCAAAGGGGGATTGTGTGGGTTAAGTGAATTATTATGTGCAGAGGTCTTAGAATAGTGCCAGACATAGTTCTCAAAGGTGTGTGCCTTTAAAATAGTTTGCAAACAAACAAACAAACAAACAAACCCCAAACAGCTTTCTTTTTCCTTATTCAACATTTATGAAGCACCTAATATGAGTGCCTCGTCAACATTGACTAGTACTGGGAATACAACTGAAATGCAACACACGTGGCCTTTGTGGTACAATATTTGGAGTCTGTTGAGAGGGCACAAACAACACAGCAGACAATCACGAAACAGTGTGTAAGTCTTCTAATGGGGGAAATACAAGGCACTAATTGAAGGTAATTATCCCCAATTTGAGCATTAAGGGAGGGTTTCCTGGAGGAAACGGGGCAGATTGGAAACTCCTCAAATGATCCAGTGATAATATTTTTGAATAATTGTTAATATATGCAGGAAAACCCTCCATGACACTTTTTGGATGATGAATATCATCCAGATTTCTGGAAAACGCAGTTTTTATTCTTATGCCATCAGATCAAATCACCTCATACCCATTATTGTTGTACTTATGTACAAACACCTAGGGTACTCTCATTGAAGATTGATTCTTAACTCACTCTTTCTATATCTAACTTGATTTCTGTTATTTCTTATGGATTTTAATATTCCCCTATTCTATCCCGGCCTTTCAGTCCTCAGATGTCCTCTCCTTCAATGATCTTGTCCTTCACCATCCCCAGCCACTAACTTCCATGGTCATAATACAGGCCTTGCCATTACCAATGCAACCCCCAAACAAACATTAATGATATCACAGGCTCTGGTGGTCAGAAATCTGGGTTCCCGTTAGCTGGATGCCTCTGGCTAGAAATCTCTCACAAAGCTGCAAACAAGGTGTTGTCCCGGGCTCCATCTTCTAAGGCTTCAGCGGGGAAGGGTCTATTTCTGAGCTCACTCTCATGATTGTTAGCGGGCTTCAGGTCCTTGCTGGCTGTTGGTGGGAGACATCACTGCCTTCTCCTGGACCCCTCCAAGGGCAGCTCATAATGTGGCAGCTTGTTTCTCCCAGAGTGAAGACTGAGAGAGAGAAATGAAAATCAGTCTCTTTGTAACCTAATTTCTGAAGCGGCACCCCATCATTTTTGTCATATTCTGTTAGAAGTGAGTCACTAGGTCCAGCACACGTTTAAGGGGAAGGGGATTATACAAACACATGAATAACAGGAACCAGGGGTCTTGGCAGATACCTTAGAGACTATCTCCCACACCTTTCTTTCTCTCCTCAAATTTCTAGAACTTCATTTTTCCCATCTTCACTCTCATCTGATGACCTTCTTTCTATTTTATGAACAATTAGGGGCAACCATAAAGACCTCCACAGGTTACCACCACATTATCTACCTAATTTTATGTTGTGCCAATATTTTTTTCCTTCTTCCTGTTACCATGGATGAGTTGTCTTTCCACACCTAACCGAAGGCCAATGTCTCCACTTGTGCCCCAGAGCCTAAGCCATCTTGCATACTTAAGGATATTGTTCCAGAAATTCTCCCCTCTTTTTTCTGCATCATCAGATTTTATTTTTTGATTGGATTGTTCACGTCATCATGTAATTTCTGACATCTTCAAAGCTCTTCCTTGATTTCACATCCCCTTTATAGCCACTGTCCTATTTCTGTGCTTGCCTATTTTAACATTATTTGAAAAAATGTATTTCTATTCTTTATCCCAATTCTTCTCTTTCTTTACCTTCTACAATAATTGTATTGCTCTAGGAATTCTCCTTTGTTTTTGGTGGTATTCTTAATAGCAGAAATTATGTTGTCTTAATTCTTTATACAGGATAGAGAAGGCAGATGGATATGGGCAGATTAAAGAATTTCAAAATAAATAACCAAGAGACCGGAAGTGTATAATCTTTCTTCAGTATGTATGGCTTCTGTAGAATAGTACATTAAGTTCCTAAATTGGTACATTTTCAGTTTAGTAGTGACAGAATATTATTTTTTAAATTAATTAATTAATTTAAAAAATTGAACTATAATTGACATGTTATATTGGTTTTGGCGGTACAACAGTGATTTGATATTTTTATACACTATGAAAGATTACCATGATGTCTATTTACTGTCACCATACAAAATTATTAAAGTGTTATAGACTATATTCCCTTGCCGTACATTACATCCCCGTGACATTTATTTTATGACTGGAAATTTGTACCTCTTAATCCCCTCACCTATTTCACCCATCCCCCCTCCCCTGCCCCTCTGATAACCACATTTGTTCTCTGTATCTATGAGTATGTTTCTGTTTAGTTTTGTTTGTTTGCTTTTTTAGATTCCACATATAAGTGAAATCATACAGTATTTGTCTTCCTCTGTCTGACTTATTTCACTTAGCATAATACCCTGTAGGTCCATCTATGTGTTGCAAATAGTAAGTTTTCATTCTTTTCTATGGCTGAATAATATTACATACATTGTATATATATATACTACATTTTCTTTATCCATTCATCTATCAATGGGCACTTAGGTTGCTTCTATATGTTGGCTATTGTAAATAATGCTGCAGTGAACATAGTGGTGCATGTATCTTTTCGAATTAGTGCTTCATTTTCTTTGGATATATACCCAGAAGTGGAATTGCTGGATCATATGATAGTTTTATTTTTAATTTTTAACCTCCATACTGTTTTCCATAGTGGCTGCACCAATTTGCATTCCCACCAATGGTGCACAAGTGTTCCCTTTTCTCCACATTCTCTTCAACACTTGTTATTTCTTGTCTTTTGATAGTAGCCATTCTGACAGGTGATATCTCATTGTGGTTTTGATATGCATTTCCCTGATGATTAGTGACGTTGGGCATCTTTTCCTGTGCCTGTTGGCCATCTGCTTGTCTTCTTTGGAAAAATCTCTGTTCAGGTCTTCGGCCCACCTTTTACTTGGAATTTTTTTGTTTGTTTGTTTTGATATTGAGTTGTGTAAGTTCTTTATATATTTTGGGTATTACGCTCTTTCCAGATGTGATCTGCAAATATATTCTCCCATTCAGTAGACTGCCTTTTCATTTTGTCAATGGTTTGCTGTGCAGAGGCTTTTTAGTATGATATAGTCTCACTTATTTCTTTTTGCTTTTGTTGCCCTTGCCTGAGGAGACGTATCAAAAAAAATATTGCTAAGACTGATGTCAAAGAGTTGATTGCCTATATTTTCTTCTAGAAGTTTAATGGTCAGGACTTACATTTAAATCTTTAATCCGTTTTGAGTTTATTTTTATTTATGGTATAAGAAAGTGATTTAGTTTCATTCTTTGGCATGTAGCTGCCCAGTTTTCCTGACACCATTTATTGAAAAGACTGTCTTTTCCCCATTGTGTATTCTTGCCTCCTTTGTCATAGATTAATTGACCATATAAGTGTAGGTTTATTTGAGTCCTCAATTCTGTTCCATTGATCTATGTGTCTGTTTTTGTGCCAGTGCCTTACTGTTTTGATTGCTATAGCTTTGTAGTATAGTTTGAAATTAGGGAGTGTGATACCTCCAGCTTTGTTCTTTTATCTCAAGATTGCTTTGGCTATTCAGGGTCTTTTGTGGTTCCATGCAAATTTCATGACTATTTGTTCCAGTTCTGAGAAAAATGCCATTGGTATTTTAATAAGGATTGCATTGAATTTGTAGATTGCCTTGGATGGTATGAACATTTTAACAATATTGATTCTTCCAATCCATGAGCATGGTATATCTTTCCATTTGTTTGTGTTGTCTTCAATTTCTTTCATCAATGTCTTTAAGTTTCCACAGTACATGTCTTTCACCTTTTTGGTTAAATTTATTCCTAGATATTTTATTCTTCTTGATGCAATTGTAAATGTGATTGTTTTCTTACCGACAATTTTTCATTGTGTATATAAACACAACAGATTCCTGTATATTAATTTTGTATTCTGCAACTTTACTGAATTCATTTATTAGTTCCAATAGTTTTTTGGTGGAGTTTTTAGGGTTTTCTATAGATAGTACTATATCATCTGCAAATAGTGACAATTTTACTTTTTCCTCTTCAGTTTTGATGCCTTTTATTTCTTTTTTCTTGCCTAATTGCTGTGGCTAGGACTTTCAATACTATGTTGAATAAAAATGGTGAGAGTGGGCAACCTTATCTTGTTCCTGATCTTAGAGGAAAAACTTTCAGCTTTTTACTGTTGAGTATGATATTAACTGTGGGTTTGTCATATATGACCTTTATTATGTTGAGGTATAGTCCCTCCATACTCACTTTGTTGAGTTTTTATCATAAATGAATGTTGAATTTTGTCAAATTTTTTTCTATATCTATTGAGATGATCATATGCTTTTTATCCTTTGTTTTGTTAATGTGTTTATCATGTGAATTGATTTGCGGATATTGAACCATCCTTGCATCCTCAGAATAAATCTCACTTGATTATGGTGTATGATCCTTTTAATATATTGTTGAATTTGGTTTGTTGATACTTTGTTGAGAATTTTTGCATCTGTGTTCATCAAGGATATTGGCCTATAATTTTCTTTTTTTGTAGTGTCTTTGTCTGGTTTTGGTATCAAGATAATGCTGGCCTTGTAAAATGAGTTTGGAAGAATTCCTTCTAGTGCAATTTTTTGGAATAATTTGAGAAGAATAGGTATTAACTCTTCTTTAAATGTTTGGTAGAATTCACCTGTGAAGACCTCTGCTCCTGGACTTTTGTTTGTTGGGAGTTTTTTGATTACTGACTCAATTTCATTGATAGTAATTGGTCTATTCAGATTTTATATTTCTTAATAATTTAGTCTTGGGAGATTGTATGTTTCTAGGAATTTACCCATTTCTTCTAGGTTGTCCAATTTGTTGGCATATAATTGTTCATAGTAGTCTCTTTTCCTTTGTATTTCTGTGGTATCAGTGGTAACTTCTCTTTAATTTCTGATTTTATTTATTTGGGCCCTCTCTCTTTCTTTCTTCATGAGTCTGGCTAAAGGTTTATCAATTTTATCTTTTCAAAGAACCAGTTCTTAGTTTCATTGATCTTTTCTATTGTTTCTTTTTAGCCTTTATTTCATTTATTTACACTCTGATCTTTACTATATTCTTCCTCCTACTAACTGGATTTTGTTTGTTCTTCTTTTCCTAGTTCCTTTAGGTTCTAATCTAAATCTAATCTAAAGTTAGATTGTTTAGGGCCGGCTCCATGGCTTAGCGGTTAAGTGCGCGTGCTCTGATGCTGGCGGCCCGGGTTCGGATCCCGGGCACGCCCCAAGGCACCACTTCTCCGTCCAACCCGAGGCCGAGTCCCACGTACAGCAACTAGAAGGATGTGAACCTATGACATACAACTATCTACTGGGGCTTTGGGGGGAAAAAAATGAATAAATAAAATCTTAAAAAAAAAATAAAAGAAATAAAGTTAGATTGTTTATTTGAGATTTTTCTTGTTTCATGAGGTGCCTGTATCGTTATGAACTTCCCCCTTAGAATTGCTTTTGCTGTGTCCCATAGATTTTGGAACAATTTTGTGTGTTTCCAAAATACATTTTTCTCAAGTATTTTTTGATTTCCTCTTTGATTTCTTCATTGACCCATTGGTTGTTTAATAGCATATTGTTTAGTCGCCACGTGCTTGTGTATTTTCCAGTTTTATTTTTGTAATTGATTACTAGTTTCATATCATTGTGGTGAGAAAAGATACTTGATATGATTTCAATCTTCGTAAATTTATTGAAACCGTTTTGTAGCCTAACATGTGGTCTATCCTGGAGATGTTCCATGTGTGCTTGAAAAGAATGTTTATTCTGATGTTTTTGTATAGAATATTCTGAATATATCTATTAAGTCCATCTGGTCTAATGTGTCGTTTAAGGCCAATATTTCCTCATTGATTTTCTGTCTGGATAATCTATCCATTGTTGTAAGTGGGGTGTTAAATTCTCCTACTATTATTATATTGCTTTCAATATCTCCCTTTAGGTCTATTCAAGTTTGTTTTATACATTTGGGTGCTCCTATGTTGGGTGCATTTATATTTATAAATGTTATGTCTTCTCGCTGGATTGACCTCTTTATCATTGTGTAGTGCCCTTCTTTGTGCTTTATTACAGTCTTTGTTTTAAAGTCTATTTTGTTTGATATGAGTATAGCTACACCAGCTTTCTTTTCACTTACATTTGCATGGAATATCTTTTTCCATTCCCTCACATTCAGTCTGTGTGTGTTTTTATTTCTGAAGTGAGTCTGTTATAGGCAGCTTATAGTTGGGTCTTGTTTTTTTATCCATCCAGCCGGTCTGTGTCTTTTGATTGACAAATTTAATCCATTTACATTTAAAGTAAGTGTTGATAGGTACATACTTATTGCCATTTTGTTTATTGTTTTCTGGCTGTTTTTGTAGTTCCTCTCTGTTCCTTTCTTCTTCTTTTTCTCTCTTCCTGTGTGGTTTGATGGCTTTCTTTGATGTTATGGTTAGATTCCTTTCTCATTTTCTTTTGTGTATTTACTATAAGCATTTTCTTTGTGGGTACCCTGTTGTTCATGTATAACATCCTGTGTGTATGAGTCTCTTTTAAGTCGATAGTAACTTAAATTTGAACACATTCTAAAGCTTAATATTTTTACTCCTTCCCCCTACATTTTACATTTTTTTGTTCTGAGAACTTCTATTTATTTATTTTTTTAAATTTTTTGTTTATTGCAGTAACATTGATTTATAATATTGTATAAATTTCAGGTGTACATCATTATACTTCTATTTCTGCATAGATTACATCATGTTCACCACCCAAATACTAATTACAACCCATCACCACACACATGTGCCGAATTATCCCTTTTGCCCTCCTCCCTCCCCCCTTCCCCTCTGGTAACCACCAATCCAATCTCTCTCTATGTGTTTGTTTATTGTTGTTATTATCTACTACTTAATGAAGGAAATCATACGGTATTTGACCTTCTCCCTCTGACTTATTTCACTTTGCATAATACCCTCAATGTCCATCCATGTTGTCACAAATGGCTGGATTTCATCGTTTCTTATGGCTGAGTAGTATTCCATTGTGTATATATACCACATCTTCTTTATCCTTTCGTCCCTTGATGGGCACTTAGGTTCCTTCCAAGTCTTGGCTATTGTGAATAACCCTGCAGTGAACACAGGGATGCACGCATCTTTACACGTTGGTGTTTTCAAGTTCTTTGGATAACTACCCAGCAGTGGAATAGCTGGATCATATGGTAGTTCTATCCTTGATTTTTTGAGGAATCTCCATGCTGTTTTCCATAGTGGCTGCACCAGTTTGCACTCCCACCAGCAGTATATGAGAGTTCCCTTCTCTCCACATCCTGTCCAACATATGTTGTTTCCTGTCTTGTTAATTATAACCATTCTGACGGGCGTGAGGTGATATCTCATTGTAGTTTTCATTTGCGTTTCCCTGATAGTTAATGATTTTGAACATCTTTTCATGTGTCTGTTGGCCATCTGTATATCTTCTTTGGAGAAATGTCTGTTCAGGTCTTTTGCCCATTTTTTAATTGGCTTGTTAGTTTTTTTGTTGTTGACATGCATGAGTTCTTTATATATTTTGGAGATTAAGCCCTTATCAGATGTATGGTTTGCAAATATCTTCTCCCAATTGTTAGGTTGTCTTTTCGTTTTGTTGATGGTTTCCTTTGCTGTGCAGAGGATTTTTAGTTTGATGCAGTTCCATTTGTTTATTTTTTCTATTGTTTCTCTTGCCCAGTCAGACATGGTGCTTGAAAATATGTTGCTAAGACTGATGTCGAAGAGCGTGCTGCCTATGTTTTCTTCTAGAAGTTTCACAGTTTCAGGTCTTACATTCAAGTCTTTAATCCATTTGGAGTTAATTTTTGTGTATGGTGTAAGGTAAGGGTCTACTTCCATTTTTTTGCATGTGGCTATCCAGTTTTCCCAACACCATTTGTTGAAGAGACTTTCTTTTCCCCATTGTATGTTCTTGGCTCCTTTGTCAAAGATTAGCTGTCCATAGATATGTGGGTTTATTTCTGGGCTTTCAATTCTATTCCATTGATCTGTGTGTCTGTTTTTGTGCCAGTATCATGCTGTTTGGGTTACTATAGCTTTGTAGTATATTTTGAAATCAGGGAGTGTGATACCTCCAGCTTTGTTCTTTTTTCTCAGGATTCCTTTACCTATTCGGGGTCTTTTGTTGTTCCATATAAATTTTAGGATTCTTTGTTCTATTTCTGTGAAAAGTGTTGTTGGAACTTTGATAGGGATAGCATTGAATCTATAGATTGCTAAGGAAGTATGGACATCTTAACTATGTTAATTCTTCCAGTCCAAGAGCACGGAATATCTTTCCATTTCTTTGTGTCTTATTGAATTTCTTTCAGCAATATTTTATAGTTTTCCGTGTACAGCTCTTTCACCTCTTTGGTTAAGTTTATTCCTAGGTATTTTATTCTTTTTGTTGCAATTGTAAATGGGATGGTATTCTTAATTTCTCTTTCTGCTACTTGGTTGTTAGTGTATAGAAATGCAACTGATTTTTGTATGTTGATTTTGTATCCTGCAACTTTACCATATTCGTTTATTACTTCTAAAAGTTTTCTGGTGGATTCTTTAGGGTTTTCTATATATAAAATCATGCCATCTGCAAATAGTGACAGTTTCATTCTTCCTTTCCAATTTGGATCCCTTTTATTTCTTTCTCTTGCCTGATTGCTATGGCTAGGACTTCCAGTACTATGTTAAATAGGAGTGGTGACAGTGGGCATCCTTGTCTGGTTCCTGTTCTTAGAGGGATAGCTTTCAGTTTTTCACCATTGAAGATGATATTAGCTGTGGGTTCTCATATGTGGCCTTTATTATGTTGAGGTACTTTCCTTTTATACCCATTTTATTCAGAGTTTTTATCATAAATGGATGCTATATCTTGTCAAATGCTTTCTCTGCATCTATTGAGATGACCATGTGATTTTTATTCTTCATTTTATTAATGTGGTGTATTACGTTGATTGATTTGTGAGTGTTAAACCATCCCTGCATACCTGGAATAAATCCCACTTGATCATGGTGTATAATCTTTTTAACATATTGTTGTATGTGATTTGCTAGTTTTTGTTAAGGATTTTTGCATCCATGTTCATCAGTGATATTGGCCTGTAATTTTCTTTTTTTGTGTTGTCCTTGTCTGGTTTTGGTATCAGGGTAATGTCGGCTTCGTAGAATGAGTTAGGGAGCTTCCCCCCTCCTCAATTTTTTGGAAGAGTTTGAGAAGGATAGGTATTAAGTCTTCTTTGAATGGTTGGTAGAATTCACCAGGGAGGCCGTCTGGTCCTGGACTTTTATTTTTGGGGAGGTTTGTGATTACTGTTTTGATCTCCTTACTGGTGATTGGTCTATTCAAATTCTCTACTTCTTCTTGATCCAGTTTTGGAAGGTTGTATGATTCTAAGAATTTATCCATTTCTTCCAGATTGTCCAATTGGTTGGCATATAGCTTTTCATAGTATTCTCTTATATTCTTTTGTATTTCTGAGGTGTCTGTTGTAATTTCTCCTCTGTCATTTCTGATTTTACTTATTTGTGCCTTCTCTCTTTTTTTTTTTGGTGAGTCTAGCTAAAGGTTTGTCAATTTTGTTTATCTTTTCCAAGAACCAGCTCTTGGTTTTATTAATTTTTTCTATTTTTTTTTGGTCTCTATTTCATTTATTTCTGTTCTGATTTTTATTATTTCCCTTCTTCTACTGATTTGGGGCTTTGTTTGTTCTTCTTTTTCCAGTTCCTTTAGGTGCATTGTTAGATTGTTTATTTGAGATTTTTCTTGTTTGTTGAGATAGGACTGTATCGCTATAAACTTCCCTCTTAGAACTGCTTTTGCTGTATCCCATAAATTCTGGCATGTCGTATTTTCATTTTCATTTGTCTGCAGGTATTTTTTGATTTCTCCTTTGATTTCTTCATTGACCCAGTCGTTGTTCAGTAGCATTTTGTTTAATTTCCACGTATTTGTGGCTTTTCTGATTTTCTTCCTATAGTTGATTTCCAGTTTCATATTGTTGTGGTCAGAAAACATGTTTGGTATTATTCAATCTTCTTAAATTTATGGAGACTTGTTTTGTGGCCTAATATGTGATCAGTCCTGGAGAATGTTCCATGTGCATTTGAAAACAATGTGTATTCTTTGGTTTTTGGATGGAATGCTCTGTATATATCTACTAGGTCCATCTGTTCTAGTGTGTCATTTAAGGCCAATGTTTCCTTATTGATCTTCTGTTTGGATGATCTATCCATTGGTGTAAGTGGAGTGTTAAAGTCCCCTACTATTATTGTGTCACTGTCTATTTCTGTTTTTATGTCTGTTAATAATTGCTTTATATATTTAGGTGCACCTACATTGGGTGCGTAGATATTTACAAGGGTTATATCCTCTTGTTGCATTGTTTCCTTGATCATTATGTAATGCCCTTCTTTGTCTCGTTTTACAGTTTTTGTTTTAAAGTCTATTTTGTCTGATATGAGTACTGCTACCCCAGCTTTCTTTTCATTGCCATTTGCGTGGAGTATCTTTTTCCATCCCTTCACTTTTTGTTAAGTTTCTTTATGTCTGAAGTGTGTCTCTTGCATGCAGCATATATATGGGTCTTGTTTTTTTACCCAATCAGCCATCCTATGCATTTTAATTGGAGCATTTAGTCCATTGACATTTAAAGTAGCTATTGATAAGTATGTACTTACTGCCATTTTTTAACTTTTTTTTTTCACAGTGTTTTAGTAGTCCTTCTCTGTTCCTTTCTTCTTCTATACAGAATTGATGGTCTCTTTAGTTTGACCTCTGTCTGAAAGCTTTACTCTTTAACTCTCCTCCTCCCTCCTTTTATGTTTTTGATATCATATCTAACCTCTTTTTTGTGTATTTGTATCCATTACCCTCTTATCATGGAAATAGATAATTTTTCCTATTTGTGGTCTTCTCTTTTCCCCTTAAATCAGTTCCTTTAACATTTCTTGTACCACTGGTTTCTTGGTGACAAACTCCTTTAATTTTTGCTTGTCTGGGAAATATTTTTGATCTCTCCTTCCATTTTGAATGATAACCTTGCTGGGTGGAGTATTCTTGGACGTAAGTTTTTTCCTTTAAGCACTTTAAATATATCATGCCACTCTCTTCTAGCCTGTAAGGTTTCTGCTGAAAAGTCAGCTGATAGCCTTATGGGGTTTCCTTTGTATGTAACTTGACTTTCTCTTGAGGCTTTCAGGATTCTCTCTTTATCTTTAATTCTGGGCATTTTGATTATGATGTGTCTTGGTGTGGGCTTCTTTGGGTTTATCTTGTTTGGGGCTTTCTGTGCTTTCTGTACCTGGATGTCTGTGTCCTTCCTTAGGTTAGGGAAGTTTTCATCTATTATTTCTTGAAATAGATTCTCTGCCCCTTTGTCTCGCTCTTCTCCTTCCGGGACACCTGTAACACGGATGTTAGTGTGCTTGATGTTGTCTCAGAGGTCCCTTAGACTGTCCTCACTCTTTTTAATTCCTTTCTCTTTTACCTGTTCAGCTTGGGTAGTTTCTTCTAGTCTTTCTTCCAGCTCGCAGATCTGTTCTTCTGTATCCTCTACTCTGCTTTTGAGTCCTCTAGTGAATTTTTCATTTCCAGTATTGTATTCTTCATTTCTGATGGGTTCTTTTTCATTTCTGATGGGTTCTTTTTCATATCTTCAATTTCTTTGTTGACATTCTCTCTGAGTTCATCTATTCTTCTCCCCAGATCAGTGAGCTTCCTTAGCACTCTTAGTCTGAACTCTCTGTCCGGTAGGTTGCTCATTTCTGTTTCGCTTAGGTCCTTTTCTGGGGTTTTGTCCTGTTCCCTTACTTGGAATGTATTCCTTTGCCTCCTCATTTTGCCTCTTTCCCTGTGCTTGTGTCTAGGTATCAGGTAGGTCAGCTACATCTCCTGCTCTTGGATAGGTGACCTTATATAAGTGACACTTTAGGAGGCCTGCAGTGTGCTTCCCTCAGTTCTCAATGTTCCAGGGGTGACCCCTATGTGGGCTAAGTGTGTCCTTCTGTTGTGGCCTGTTTGATCTCCCTGTAGGCACCCAGGGAGGCCAAGTTATGCTCCTGGCCAGCTGTTGTAATGCTCAGCTGCTTGTAGTTGTTGTGGGCCCTTCAGTCTCTTTATTGGGTGTAGGGAGCCCCCGCACAGTTGGCTGCAAGATCTAATAGCATATTTGTGTTGCAGTATTACTTTTAAGTGAGTAGACCCCCATTGTGGCAAGTTACTAGGCTCAGGGCCTTACAATTGCTATAAGCCTCTAGCCTTTAGGTCTCTTGTCAGCTCTCTGAGGACTGCAGCTGTGTGGGGCTGGCCTCAGGCATGGGAGCACCCACTTGTTTCAGGCTTTGGAAGGTGGGGCAAACCCCCTATGTGGGTCTTTGAGAAGCACAAGTCTTCTGCAGCTGACAAGGCCTGCCGCCCACAGGTCCACACACACAGTCAACACAGTCCTGCCCTGTGTGCGTGCCCCGACCTCCCAATGCTGACCCAGTCTCTCCGCGGCGGGAGCCCCACACACTCCACCACCGCCCCACACTCTCCACCGGCTCCTTGTGCACGCCCTGCCCCACTGAAGCCACCTTAGTTGCCAGGCTGCAGAGAATCCAGTCACCAATCTATGCAGGCCCACCAGTTGCCTGAGGGCTTGTTGTTGGGTGGAGCCAGTCTCTAGGGTGGGCTGCCTGCCCTGGCTGAGCTGAATTAAATCGGTGCTCTAGTGGGTGGGGCATACCCTGGGCTAGCAGGCCTCAGGGAGAAGTCCAATGGCGTCTGTGTCAGCCTGCCAACACCAGGCCACAACAATGGCCCCAGCAAATGTCCCAGTCCCTGAAGAGGTCTCACCTCTCACTGACATGCACTCAGGGCCTATTAGGTGAGTCTCTTTTCACCAAAGCACTATGCACCTTTCTTTCTGGTGATTTTAGGTTGCTTTCTGAAACAGGTGAGTTTGGGCGTGGGCCCTTTAAGAGCTGGTTTTAATTTCTTTGTGAACTAGCTTTTCTGGGGGTACTCCCCAATGTTTTCGTAGCAGGCAAAGTCAGATATTATGCCACTTGTCTCGATTGTGCTGGGTCCACAAAATGCCCACAGCGGGGGCACTCCTGGCTCAGGGCCCCGCACCTCCAGGGAGGCTGCGGACCTGTGGGCTGCTCCCAGGCAGCTGTGAGGTGCTGCGGCTTGTGAAGGCAGCATTTTTCCTCTCCAGAAGGGAATTTCTGCCTCTTCTACCTCAATTAGGATTGTCCTCTGTTCCAGGAGTTCCTCTTATGAAGTTTTCAGTTCTGTCTCAGGGGTAATTTTTCCACGAGTAGTTATAAATTGGCTGTGTCCGCGGGAGGAGGTGAGTTCAGAGTCTGCTTAGGCTACCATCTTGACTTCTCTCCTACATTTTACATTTTTGATGACATATTTTTATTTTATGTATCTCTTATCTAATTATTGTAATTTTAATTTTACTACTTTTGTCTTTTGACCTTCATAATTGCTTTATAAGTGATTGATCTTCTACTTTTACTATAAATTTACCTTTTCCAGTGAGGTTATTACTTTTTTAGGTTTTCTTATTATTAACTAGTGTCTTTTCTTTTCATCTTAGAGAAGTCCCTTTAACATTTCTTGAAAGACTGGTTTAGTGTTGATGAACTCCTTTAGCTTTTGCTTATCTGGGAAACTCTTAATCTTGCCTTCAGTTCTGAATGATAATGTTGCTGGGGAGAGGATTCTTGGTTGGAAATTTTTTCCTTTCAGCACTTTGAATATATCATGCTACTCCCTTCTGGCCTGTAAAGTTTATGCTGAAAAATCTGCTGATAACCTTATGGGGTTTCCCATGTATGTAATAAATTGTTTTTCTTTAGCTGCTTTTAAGGTTCTTTCTTTATCCTTAACTTTTACCATTTTAGTTATAATGCCTTGGTGTGGTTCTCTTTGGGTTCATCTTAATTGGAACTCTCTTGGGTTCCTGGACCTGGACGTCTGTTTCCTTTCCCAAATTAGGGAAGTTTTCAGCCATTATTTCTTCAAATACTTTTTTTCTGTCCATTTCTCTCTCTCTCTCCTCCTTCTGGGACCCCTGTAATGTGGATGTTATTCTGCTTGATGTTGTCCCAGAGGTCCCTTAAGGTGTGCTTGCTTTTTTAAATTCTTTTTTTATTTTGCTGCTCTGTCTGAGTGAGACTCATTGCTTTGTCTTCCAGCTCACTGATTCATGCTTCTACTTCATCCATTCTACTGTTGAACTCCTCTAGTGTGTTTTTAATTTCAGCTATAACTTCTGATTGCTACTTTCTTATGTTTTCTATCTATTTTTTGAAGTTCTCACTGTGTTCGTCTGTTCTTCTCTCAAGGTTGGTGAGCATCTTTATGGCCATTGCTTTGAACTATTTATCGGGTAGGTTGCTTATCTCCATTAAGGTCTTTTTCTGGTGATTTGTCTTGTCTTCTGGTTTGGAACATATTCTTATGTCTCCTCAATTTGCCTGACTCTCTGTGTTTGTCTATATGTATTAGAGGAAACAGCTGCCTTTCCCAGTCTTGAAGGAGTGGTCTGTGTAGAAGATGATCCATTGGTCCACAAGTGCAATCTTTCCTGGCCTCCCGAGCCAAGTGTTCGAGGGGCATCTCTCACGTGGACGGTGTATCCCTGCTGGCTATGATGGGGCTGTGGCTGCTACAGAGTGAGGGCAGGGTGCAGTGCTCTCACCCAGTATGGTTCTGGCATGGCTGCAGCATGGGGTGGTTGGGGCTCAGGGCATTTGCCCAGTGTGGGTATGGCATTGCTGCTGCTGCTGCACAGGGTAGTCTGGGGCGTGCTGTGTGTGGGGAATTTGCCTGGCCCAGTTGTGGTGCAGCTACTGTGTGGAGTTTCTGGGGCTCAGGGTGCTCAACTGGTTTAGTTGTGGTGCTGCTGCTGTCCATGAGGTGCTGAGTTTGCCCACCTGTGCTAGCAGGCTGTAGGGAAGGCACCAGAAATGGCATCTGCCAGCCCTGTCACAGGCAAGTTAGAATGAGGTTGCAAAAATTGAACCTGCCAGCATTTCCATCCCTGGACAAAGTCACTGCAGGTTCCTGCCTCTCTGGCAGCTGCTTTAGGATTAGTAAGTGGGTCTCCCTCACTTGTGGTCTAGCCGCTTTTCAAACTGTTGCTTTTGTACTGTATCTCAGGGCAAGTGGGTCTGCACATAGCCATTTAAGAGCAGGTTTTCTATTCCTTACAGTTCCATGTTTCCCCTGGACTTAATTCCTGTCAATTTTCAAAATCAGACGTTTTGGGGCTCATCTTTCTGGTGCTGGACCCAAGAGTTGTGGTGCCTAATGTGGGGCCCAATCCCTTCACTCTTCAAGGTAAAGTTCCGTATTTTGGGGATCTCTTCTCAATTGTGGGACACCATGCCTGAGGTTGAGTCCTGGGTGAGACCAAGTCTCCGCCTCTCCTACCCTTCTCAGTGAGTCTCTTATATCTTTTGTTATAGAGGTGCTGTTTGTCCAGTTCTCAGGTTCTTTTCAGAGGAAATTATTGTATATGTAGCTGTAAATTTGTTTTGCCCATGGGAGGAGGTGAGTTCAGGGTTTTCCAATACCACCTTCTTGAACTCCTCTGTTCCAGTTCCGCAGGATATTCTTTTGGAAGCAATCAACCCTGCCCACGGGTAAATGTAGTCTTTGGGTTCCATGATGTAGTGACAATTTCCTTTTTGAAAATTTTCTTATTCTCTTACTTCTGAAAGAGATTTAAAATTTCCAGCTGAAATTAGTTGTGAAATAGTCAACACTTTTCCACCCTAGAGTGATGAATGTGTTCCTTCTTTTTGTGTGTGTGTGTGTGTGTGTGAGGAAGGTCAGCCCTGAGCTAACATCCATGCCAATCCTCCTCCTTTTTGCTGAGGAAGACAAGCTCTGAGCTAACATCTATTGCCAATCCTCCTCCTTTTTTTCCCTTTTTCTCCCCAAACCCCCAGTAGATAGTTGTATGTTACAGTTGCACATCCTTCTAGTTGCTGTATGTGGGATGCGGCCTCAGCATGGCTAGACAAGCGGTGGGTCGGTGCGCGCCCAGGATCCCAACCCGGGCCGCCAGCAGCAGAGTGCAGACACAACCGCTAAACCACGGGGCAGGCCCCTGTTCGTTCTTAAATAAACCTCTCTTATCCACCGTGCTGCTGAATAATACATACATAAAACACCCATGTCCTATTCTTTTTCATGTTGTGTTTACCAGGGATTGCCTAGAAGTTATTTGAGGCTGGGAATTGGTCTGCTAGGTTTTAAAGATGTTCAGGGGGTTTCAATCCTCATAAGACCAAAGCAGTCTTCCTGTGGGTCAAACAGATGCTATTTAGTCAATATGCATGCCCTCCTGGAATTTATATGCCCCAAATGACCTTATAAATAAGTAGGGTTCCAAGGCAATGATGCAATTCCCTTTACTGTCCTAGCTGTTAAATTTGGATATTAACAATTTAAGTTTAGATTTATTACCCACTGTAAAAATCAGAGGTCTTATGGTTTAACTTGCCCAAACATCCTTTATCTCTAAAAGGAGCAACCTACACCCAAGAGAGCGAAATGGACAATTGAAAAGCGATGTTACTAACACATCACTTACAATGATCCTCATTTTATAGCATTCCTCCATGTCAAATAATCCCTCCTACAGTTCCGATTCCTCACTGCAGTACTTTCGATCTTAACCCGCATGCTGTGGTTTGTGTTGCAGAACTGCTCAAGACTGCTGAGCTTTTGGTATTAAGACTTAAATCACTTTTAAAGGCCCAGGAGGATCTGCTCTCCACTGAAAGAAATATACACACTTGAAGGAAAAAGGAAAATGCACAAAAACATGGCAAATAAATGTAAAAAAAAATAAGCAGTAAAAGATATCTGGAATATACCCTTTACAATGTCCCTTCAACTAACCTCTGAGGACTGGTAACATTTTCTGCATGTTGAAGGAATATTCTTTATTTTCAGTGGAGTTCCCCAAAACATAAGGGGGATTTGTTTATTGTACGATGACTCCACGTAAGTGCACTTGTTTTGGAGCTTTTTGTGAATATCGATTTACTCAGACATGGCTTCTACATTCAGCTGCCCCATTATATCCATTACTTTATTACTTAACTACCAGTTATTTTCAGTATTTGCCAATGGAAACATTAATGCAATAGCAACAAAAAAGGGCTGAGATGGTGCTGAATTAAAATCTTGTGTAGTTAGTGCTTTGGTTAATATTCCAACTCAGCATTCAAGTAAATTGAAAATCTTAGCAGGGTTGATTTGAGTCTTTTTAAGGAAAGAGAGTTAATATATTTTTCCTTTTTGTGTTTGTGCTACATATTATTAAGGCAATAGTGCATTCCATAATTATAGTCAGAAATGAATTACCTGTGTTATCTCCATCAGACTAGTATATAGGATTAGTTTCTTGATAGAGTGAGGTTGGAAAATATTAACTTAATAAACATTTATTAAAAATTGTTTTTTTGTGAAACTCTGTGCAAAGCACCATGGGGCATATACAAATAATTTAATTATAATTATGGAATCTTTCTCAAAATGCTACAGACTTGAAAAGGGGACAAAAAATGTAAATTGATTTCTTTCTACTATAAAAGGCAGGAAGTGATGTGCCATAGAGAATAAAGGAAAGATTATTTCCTAAAGCGGTACTCAGTGCAATTTCTATGGAGAATGGTGGATAATTTTGAGCAGGGCCTTCACAGGTAGATTTGTTTTGAACACATGGCTAAGAGGATAGGGAGGTGTGGGAGGATATTCTAGACACAGAAAAATATCAGATAAAAGCACAGAAGATAGTAAGACATAAAGGAGGTATGTCACAAAATTGGTTGGATTGTAAGGTGGGAAAAATTGATTAGTACAAAATAATTTGGAAAAGATGAGCTCAAACCACATTTGGTCAGGCCCTGAATGCTAGACCTAAGAGCTTGGACTTCACTCTGTAAGCAATGGGACATTTGCTATTTCTTCAACTCCTGAACCCTTGCATTTCCCAGCTTCTTTCCCAGCCTCCCAAGGTAGTGTCAATTAGTGGGCCTCACCCTGATCCAGACTCCGCCATGCTCAGAGCAGGAGGAATATCAGTGCTCTTTGCACCATCCTTGGATAGGACTTGGAACCATACTGTGTTGCCGACCAGTCTGGTGTCTGACATGGTGTATGTGTTCTGGGGCTCGCGGGGACAAGCAGTTGTAGCAGTCCTTCTCTTTCCATGTTGTTCCTGTCAAGCTGAAAAGTTAGAGGTGGGACAAAGCTGTAAACCTCATATAAAGTCTTTTCAGTTATCTGGATAAATAGCTCACTTTTCTTTTCTGGATTGCAGTGTGCTTTTCTGATATCCTTAAACTCTGCTGAATGCTGGTAAGTCCTCACCTTTGGACTGGAGGGTTACTTCATCCTGAACCTCTGGTAACAGGCTGAAGACCTGCTATATAGGCAAAGAGTACTAGAAATCTGAATCTGCCGGTTCACATAATTCTGCTCCTTCAGTCAGATTACATCCCTCTCCACTCTAGCCTCGGACAGCATCTGCCTAAACCTCGCTTGAGATGGCCACCCTCTGGCATTCTGCCTGGACTTCCCAGGTACCTATCTATGGGCAGTTCTTGGAACTGCCTTTCCCAGATCCAGCCTTTGCTCGTTCCTAGGATTCTGTGGCCCCAGCATGCATCATGCTAAAGGGGGTGGGCACAGCTTATCTGTGTATCTGATTGTAACATGGTATCTAATGGACTTTTAAGTAAAATCTTTTAAAGATTATTATTGAGAAATTTTAAGTATACAAGCTGCAAAGATATACAAATAAACAAAGGAAACATGTTCACAAATCTGAGAAAGGGATGGTTCTGGGCAAGGCGTAATACCTGAAGACTGTCAACTACAGCAAGTCATACATAGTCTACTAGGATTTATCTATCCCATCAAGAAATAAGTTTTTATATTATATGCAAGTGTGAAAAATTATGCGTAAAATAGTTCAGCAGTTTTTATATCGAGCATAATTTACCTTGTGTGATAGGTTTCCTGACATATGTGAGTCTGCTGTTTGTATCTCTCTGAGTTTTAATTATTCAGAATTTTCTATAGTAAATTCACATGTACTATTGTTTTATTTTTTATCAAGTAGAAATGTTTCAATTCATGGCAATGATCATTCTTCATATGCTTGTTGAGCAATTTCTGTAGAAATGATTGATCAGTCTGAGTAAAAATTTCATATGGAAAAATTACCTTTAAATGAGACTCATAAGATGTTAAAATCCCCTACATATTCTTTACCTTTTATAAATCTCAGATATTTTATATACATCTTCAAATTATCAGATAATCTCTCTTTAGCGTTTTTCCAAATTTAAGTAACTGCTTCTCGTGAGCTCTCCTGAATAAATAAGGAGAATATATGTGATTTACATTGCTTTATCAGAAATCAGTTAGACTCTAGGTGAAAAATAGTCGAAGCTTTGTTATATGGCCTCTTTTTTTTGTCATATAGCCTTTATTACCACCCCCAGTAAAATAAGTTATTACAGCGGAGGAGACGAGTGTCAGCTCTATCCAATTCCAGGTCACGGAAATTCCTCATTATTAATCAGCTTGTAGTACAGCACTAAAAAAATAATACATGTTGTCTAGACAATTTTAGAGCACTTGTTTTGTGTGTCTATGTACATTACAGGGTATAGTAAACCACTGTCATTTAGGAGAATTGCTTTCTCACCACCACAACAGCTACCTACTGGAGTTAGAATTTATAATAGCTGTGTGAATACAGCCTTATGATAAGAATCTATCCAACAGTAGACCTGTAAAACTGGGGACACATGAGAATCATAGTAGCTCCCTTTGGTGAGTCATTAGTGAACAGCAATCTCCAAAAAAAAAGTATTAATAATGTAATAGATTTATAAACAGATACTACATAAAAGTTACTTTCCAGACATGTAACCGTGTTATATATCAGTGTCATGTTGTATAATTGTCCTAAAGCTGTTGTATAAATTAAAGATGATACTGTTTTGTTTGTATTATAGATTAAATTTGCATACCCCCCCAAAATTCATATGTTGAATCCTAATGCCCAAAGTGATGGTATTTGGAGGAGAGTCCTTTGGAAGGTAATTAGGTCATGATGGTGGAGCCCTCGTGAATGGGATTCGTGCCCTTATAGAGACTCCCCCAGCGAGTTCCCTTGCCCCTTCTGCCATGTGAGGACACAGCTAGAAGATGGCCATCTATGAGCAAAGAAACAGACCCTCACCAGACACTGAATCTGCTGGCACCTTGATCTTGGATTTACGAGCCTCCAGAACTGTGAGAAGTAAATGTCTGTTGTTTGTCAGCCACCCAGATTATCGTAGTTTTTTATAGCAGCCTGAACAAACTAAGACAGTTTGTGATGTAGTCTGTCGTTGTGTTTTTTTTTAAGCCTGAATTTGAGATAGCAATTTGCTAATTATGCTTTTAATGTGATTGCTATAGTCATCCAGCCAATATAATTTAGAACCAGTAGAGGATTTGTTGGCATAATTTATTTGTTCTGGCCATCCTCATAGGACAAATTCAATATTTGTTTTGATCCCTAATCTAATGCAATATTGTCATCAGAGCATTTCAGCTTTTTGAACAAAATGAACAGTATTTGCCTCAGTGCTTAACATTTTTTAATATTTCTATGAAAATAATAAAGCATATAGATTCATTTTTCTTTGTACTGCTTAAAAATTTTACTCTCTAGTTCTTAAGACATCCATTCTGCTCCCTAGAAGTAATTTTGTGTATCCTTCCAGAATTTTTTCAGGCATATACACAAACATATGGATACATCTTGTTTTATACCAGTGGGATAATACATACAAACTGTTCTGTCATTTGCTATATATCTAGGAGAGTTTTCCAGATTTTCATAACAAATCCACTTTATTCTTTTTAACAGATGTATATAGTTGGCCTTTCTATGGATGTTCGTATTTTATTTAACCAATTGCCTACTAAGAAACATTAAAGTTGTTTGCAGTTCTTCCCCTTCCCCTTTATACAAACAATGCTGTAAAAAAAAATCTTGCGTACATATATCTGAGTTATACACAAATATGGTTGTAGGGTAAATACCTCAAAGTAGAATTACTGAGTCAAAGGGTTTGCACGTTTTACATTTGTGTAAATTCCTATTCAAAGAGATTGTACCAGAGAATACTCTTACCAATAACATATGGAGCTATATTTGTCTTTATACCCTTGATAATACTGCATACTCACAGTCTCCTTTATTTATTCAACAAATATTTATTACTCCCATTCTTTTTCTGCTTAATATTCTTTCATAGCACTTATTACCATCTGACATGATATGTCCGCTTATTGTTAGCTATCTATTTCTACTCATTGGGAAGCTACATGGGACAGAAGATTGTGTCTAATTTGTTCACTGCTACATCCCTTATGTTTAGAAACGTACCTGGAACAAACTGTGTGCTCCATCCATACTTATTCAATGAATGAGCTGTCTCTAGGACTTAAACCCCATATAAGATGAAATGTTGCTGAAATAAATGTATCAGAGCTTTCTTTTGTGACTGAGATTTGTGCGTTCCTCGAAGGTAACTCTTGACTCCAGAATTACTTTTCACAACTACATTTTTTTCTTCTAGTACTTTCACAATAACACTTTTATTTTATCTCTTGAAATTTTTTAAAATCAGAAATGAGGTAGAGATCCAGCTTTATTTTTAGAGATCCAGCCTAAGAGATCTCTATAGCAATTTTTTTAAAATCTATTTTTTTCTGATTTAATTGCCATCTTTATCATATACTAAATTTCTATATGTCCTGACTCTATTAGGGCTTACTATTTTGGCCCATTGATCTATCAGTTCTGGTGCCATGCCATATTAGTCTATTTAACTCAATGTTATATTTTATTACTAATTAAATCTGTTTCCTACTAAATGGTATACTTTCTTCAGACCTTTGTTGACTAATTTGATAATTTCTTTCAGACTGAGTATCAAATTCCTCATCATGCTTTAAAAAAAATGATATTTTGACAAGGTTTATATTTTGTGAGATAATTTTTGGGAAATTCAAATATGATATACAATATTGGGTCTTTCTATTTAAGAAAACTTTCCATTTATTGAAGAATTTTTAAAATTTTATTTTAAGTTTTTCATACATTTCTTAATTTAATTAGTAGGTAATGTTGCTTTTATATATGGAATTTGTTGTCACCATATTATCTAAGCTGCTTTTGTGTATAGTCCCCCTACTGAACTCCCGCAGTTTCTCAGTTGATTCTTTTAGATTTGCTGTGTATAGAACCACTTTATCTGAAAACAATGATAATTTTACCTCCTCTGCAGTTATCTTATTTTATTCCTTTTTAAAAATATTTCATTGTAGTGTGTAGAAATATTTTAAAAAACTGAACCAGAAATTATATGAAAATCGAATTATCAGTTTTGTCTAGGCTCTAAAGCAGATAGTATTTATAAAAATCAGGCTTGATATCATATCCTTTCAAACTAAACTATTCAAATATTTTCTGAGCCAGAGGTAAAATTTCTGAATTTTCAGTATTCAAGAAAACACGAGATAATGATTAAAACTCTTTGAAAGAATATATTTGTAGTGCTTGTAAAACAATAATCAGAAATCATCTCTGATAAATATAGGATTTCTAGTAGAAACATATCTTAATATTTTAATAGCCAGGTGACTGAAGTTTAAAAAAAACCTAAAAGCAAAGAACAACCACAAAAGAGGCTTAATACACAATTACAGTCATGCCTCATGCAGTGACGTCTTGGTCAATGATGGACCACATATATGACGGTGGTCCCATAAGATTAGTACCATATAGCCTAGGTGTGTAGTAGGCTATACCATCTAGGTTTGTGTAAGCACACTCTATGATGTTCACACAATGACAAAATCACCTAGCAATGCATTTCTCAGAAAGGATTGCCATCGTTAAGTTATGCATGACTGTATCTAAAAACCAAGTGCTAGTTACTATGTTTGCCTTACACTTGTATTTCCCACAAAAAGTTTCTTTGGTATGAAGGTCAAATCAATGGTGACTACAAACTGGATACAAATTCTATAAGTGGAATTGGGAAAAATAACTCCAAATTTTTTTTTTTTTTTTGCTAAGGGAAATTCACCTTGAGCTAACATCTGTGCCAATCTTCCTCCACTTTGTATGTGGGTTGCCACCACAGCATGGCTGATGATCTGTCCTTGGGATCTGAACCCATGAACCTGGGCTGCTGGAGTGGAGTGTGCCAAACCACTACACCATGGGGCTTGCCCCCTAAATTTTAATAATTCATTCTGTAATCATAATTTATTTTTATAAAAAATTGTCATGACAAAAATAAGAAGGTAAAAAACATTTCTGCAAGTAATTTACTTGTAGCAGCCTTTCCCGAATATTAAGATCATTTATAGTAGTTTCACACAGGTTGTTTAATTGTTTTGTATCTGACTTTTATCATTTTCAAAGCTAGAATATTAAGTTCAAGTAATGCTTTGATAAAACATTCAAAAGATGTGATACATATAAAAATATAAACTGTACAAACTAATGTTATTCAAATTAAAGTTTTTATATTCCATCAATATAAATTCAAAGGGATAATTGCAGGCCCATGAGGAGTTAAAATTCCTGGATTTTAGGCCGTTTTACCAACTTAGAGTGAGAATACTGCAATGCACATTTTATATTTTTATTTTAGTGATAAATGTAAAAGAAGACATGACATTGCAAACAGATGGACGTATACAGTAGATATAATAAGGAAAAGCTTCCATTTATTGATCCAATAGCAGGTACTCAGGAAATTGTCTACTTAAATATAACATGTAACTTACCTCACTTAACTGGCTGGAAACCTCACTTCCAATCCCTGTACTCAGGAAGAAGAAAATTTCATTTAAAATTATTTAGATTTATTTGCAGTATTGTAGATATACTGTTATGTGTGTGTGTGTAGCAATTTTCTGAAGAGATAACAAATCTTAATGGTTAATGTCTTTAAATTTGGAGTCAGAAGTGGTTTTACACATCTAAAAATCTGTGTGGTTTTAAATAAATTACTTAGCTTCTTGGAGTCTCCATTTTATCATAACTACATTAGATAAAAAAAGCCAGACTACCCTTCCAGGGTTGTTATCAGGGTTAAGAGGGATAATACTTGCAAAATTTTGATCACTGTGTCTCAGATCCAGTATATTTTTCCTAGTAATAGTAGTAGTAATTATGATGTTCATTTTGCACACACAGATGTCTTGTAAGTTACAACACAGAAGGAAATGGGTATATTTGCATGTGAAATCCAGCTCTCCATTGTATGAAATGGCAATTCCCATGGGCACTCATTTGTTCTCTCTCACACTGACACACACAGAGACACAACACACCCACTTTAAATCTAGAACAGGGTGGTTAGCAGTAGAAGGGGATTTACTTAATAGTGGAAATGACTTTCTATTGTAAACGGTAATTGTAATTCTCCTTCACGTCAATGCAGTAAGAAGGAAAGCCATTATTAATCTCAGTTTTCTGATATGGCTAAGTAACTTCTCCATTTTGTCTACAGAGTTGCAGCCTAGACCGCACATTAGGTCTCTTAGGTTCTCCGATCCCTCTAACACTTGCCTCAAAGCCATGTTCAGATTCGTATGTAGGGAGCTGAAAAGAATAAGGCTCGTTAGCTAATGGGGGTCCAACAAGGAAATGGACAGAGCCTGAAATTGAATTGGGGGAATCGCTGTAAAATATTAACGCTCATAGATAAAAGAAAAAAAGGGATGGGTGTTTAAAAGTGAAAGGAGTTTGGGTCGGCCCCTGGCTTAGCGGTTAATCGTGCGCGCTCCGCTACTGGCAGCCTGGGTTTGGATCCCGGGCGCACAGGCACGCACCACTTCTCCATGCTGAGGCCGCATCCCACATACAGCAACTAGAAGGATGTACAGCTATGACATACAACTATCTACTGGCGCTTTGGGGGAAAAAAAGGAGGAGGATTGGCAATAGATGTTAGCTCAGAGCCCGTCTTCCTCAGCAAAAAGAGGAGGGTTAGCATGGATGTTAGCTCAGGGCTGATCTTCCTCACACACACAAAAAAAGTGAAAGGAGTTTAAGAGCAGAAACAAAAAGATAGAAATTAGATAAGATGCAAAGGGAAAGAATGATAGTGACTTAAAAAAGTTTCAAGAAAAGAAAAAACCAAGGGCAAAAGTAAAAGACAGTAACCAAAAGTGAGCCCAGGGAGCAGACATAGAACAAAGCAAAGGAATGGATTCCTGGCAGAAGGACATTAACAGTTATGGGCCCTCACTTCACTGGTCACATTATAGGTTTGAGCTTTTTTACTATCGTCAAACTATAAATGGTACTTTGATTTCATTTCTTTAAATCTCAGCTGGGGCCAGATGCAGCCAGCAATGACCACAGAGACGGTGCAGCATAATCTAAGCGTTGTTAAATGGACTCTGGGAACTGTAGATGTTTAGGGTTAGAGTATATTGAAAAGGAAAGTTATTTTGTGGTAATTAAATGCCTTTAGTTTAGAGCATTTCTTCTCTTCTTACGTAAACTAAGACTACTCTGTTTAGGATGTAAAATTCCAAGTGGACTTTAGTCAGCTAAAATCAATGTGTAGGGCAAACATAGAATTTACTCAAATGATGATTCATGCTAGAAATCAGAAGGCTTGACATTCAACTAGTTAACCTCAGCAAACGGAATTACAAGAACTTAAATGTTCAGTGCCAGGGGACACTGCATTATGTTTACTTCGTCCCCTAAGCATTGACTTTGGATATAAATTGAGTATGTTTGATAGCCTGAGGTCACTTAATTTTTCTGTTAGGAAACAGTCCTTAGACAATGTTTTATTTAATATCTGTTCTATAAACAGGTATCACTAAAGAGTTGACAACATGATGGGTTTTTGAACCAAAATCCTACCTTCTCACTTCCTGAAAATCTTAGCTTTTAGATTCAAACTGAAAGCTTAGAATAGTTTCTTGCTTTTGCCTTGTTGATGCTTAATAATTCTATTGGCTGTAATAGCTTCATAATAATAGCTCATGCCTCAACTCATCAGAAGTATCTATTAATAAAATTATATAGAGAATAAGTAATGCTTCAATAATTAAAATTTTCCCAAGTTTAAAAATATATAACATAGTCAATAATATAAAATTATTTTGTTCTTTTTGTCTATTCACGTAGCATAAACTTGTTTTTGGTCATTTCCTAGGCCCTGTAGAAGTATTTGTTCTTTTCTAGTGAGCTTGTAATAAATACATGGCATTTCAGATTTGCCCAGCGAAGTGTTCTTAAATGTAAATGCTAACTTACAGTAGAAAGATATTTCCAATTCTTTATCCTCTATATTTGATGTTTCTTCTGTATAATGATTTAAAAAGCTTAAATTTTCCTGGTGGCTTATTATATAGCAGAAAAACAATCATATTTTTCTTCATGGATCTTCATGGAAATTTAAATAAATGAAGGATGGAAAAAATTAGAAATAAGTCGTAATAATTTGATGTGTCTTATTTAATCAAATTTGCTCAATGCAATTTTTAATCAGAACATTTACTTCAAATAATTATGTTCCTCTGTGAGACTTAACCAGACAAAAGATTTTAAGATAAACAGTTAATAGTTAGAAATGAAATGATCTGTCAGGACTAGTGTTTGTCACTGTTTCTGTGCATGTTTGTCTGGTGTGTGGAGCAAGTGCTATTCTGGTGACAGGTGGTATGTCAAGTGTCTGCAGTGCCATCTTTCAAATATTGTGTGTCTACAGGGACAGGTGAGTCTTTAACTGGGTAATTAGAACAAAACTTAATTGTCCAACCTTCTAAAAAGTTTTTGAGGTATTAACATGCTTTGTATGCAGTTCTCACAAAAACTACAGTGAGATTTTCAAGACAGATGATTATGCAAAGCTTGAGTTCCTCAGAGAGATGAATTTCCAAAAAAGCCGCCAGAAGTTATCGTTGAAGATGAGGATGGGAAGACGCAGGGAAGACTGAAAACTCTTCGCTTCTTTCCTGGCTCCAATTTCACCTGTATACTGTAGAACATTCTTATAGGGTGGTTTGACTCAAAGCACTCTTGGAAATTTAACCTAATTCCAACCATTCATATTCTCAAAAATTACTGATAAAATATCTTCAAATTTATTAATACCATATGCCAGGCAATGAACTGTTCTATATACATTTTCTCATTTAATTTTCATAAAAGTCCAATGCTATTGACCCCATTTTGTACATTAGAAAACTAGCATAGACAGGTGCCTATTTTGGGCAGGATCATCCAACTAATAAATGATGGAACAAACATTTTAACCTAGGTGTCTTCAACTCCACTCATATATAGTTGTCTTAAATTTACTATGCAATTGATAGTCACATTAAATCTAACCTTCCAAAAAGATTTTTCTTTTATTCTATCCCACAGCTATGAGTGGTATTGTTGCTCACCTGATGGCTCCGTATGCTTTCTAAAAGTTTAATTGTTGATAACCATGGAAAACATAGCTTCCAAATATCTAATTCAAACTGCTTATTTAGTATCCCACATAATGCTTTTTTTATTTTTCTTAAATCATTCAAAATAGAATGTGCCACATACTGGAACCCAAATTCTTTACCCAACAATGTAAAAAGACACAGTCAGCTACCTTTTTTTTTCCCCATGTGACTATAGCTTCTTCCCCTGAACTTTACCCTCCTAGTAATTGTATTATTTTATGCTGTCAGAAGCCTCCATGCTTCCTTTCCTAATGTGCCAAGGTCACTTTCTCAATTATTTTCCTTTCTCAGCGGGTCATGATTCAGCAAGCACTACTCATATCATATGCAAGTAAAGAAATAGAAGGCTCCAATCCCCATATGATCTAATTATAAAAAAAATTTGACTAGCTATTATGCTAAATGTGCCCTTTGACCTGAAGAAAATATTTCCAAGATGTTTTGTTCACCGAGAAGGATAAACGAGATGCATCAAAAGTTCCTTAACTAATTGAGAAATGCTTGAGTGATCTTGTCTATTTGACTGCTACCTACTGGGACACATTTTACTGACGGTTTGAAAGAAACTTTGGAATCTATTCAGTAAGATGGAGCATTTTTAAGTAAAGGATTTTGAGGTTAAAGAATAGTGTCATTGAAATGAACTTCAAAAAGGAAGAACACAAAAACATGATCAAAGATTTAAGCAAAAAGATATTTTTTAAGCAGAGAGATAAAATTCACTTAATTAGACCATATTATTGAGGGAGATAAAATCTCTAGTCTGAAGCTAAAGGAAGATAGGCTATTATATTACTTTATCTTTGTTTAAGCATTAAAGCGTACATGCTATAGATAATGGATATACTTCTGCCTGGTGGTTGGGAGATGGAGGGCTTTGATTTCATGAGGTATATGGGGTACAAGTTTGTAAGCTAGTTCATTTCTGCCACTTCAACCAAAACCACTCCAGCAAGAATTCACGTGATCACTTCCTTCTGGGGCTCAGTGAGATGCAGAAGATCTAGGTTCTATAGGATGGATAGTTAAATGGTTGCACTATATTCTAAATGATGGCAAGGCCCATTTAGCTTTGAATAGAGAACCTGGTCCATGGAAAAAACATGCCTTTGACCTTGGCTAGCCATCTTACAGTGTCTGGTCAGGATTACAACTGGGCCATTGAATAAAACAATTCTGAAAGCAGAGCCTGCTAGCAGTTCTCATTAACATGATTAAATGTGGTAGAACTATATGTTGATTTATTTTTGTATGCAAAGTGGAGCAAAAGATTTGAGGGAGAGAGATTTGAGGCAGAGAGGAGAGAAAATACCCCAAACTTGTTGGACTTGTTGATAATATAATAGTTAAATAAAGAATGTTTGTATACATAGAATAAAGATGCAACAGATAACTAAAATTAACAAATAAGCTTCAAATCTTCTTTCAGTGAATCCTTGTAAAGAAGGAAAAAACTATGGGAGAGAGGATTTTCCATCCCACCAAACCAAGTGAGAGGAAAGCGCTAAGAGAAACGTTCTTAGAGACACAAGATGCCTAGCAGAATCTTGTTCTTCTGTTAGATTGCTGAGCTGCACATCTATGGACTCTCTTGGCGCCATCCCTGAAGTGTAGCAAAGTGAGAAATCCCTTTGGAGAACCTGAATTGTGTACCTGTGATTTTGGAGGCATGACTGAGCATGAAAATTCTAAATGCAGAGGACTGATGGAACACCTGAGATGGCGGGGAGAAAGGGGAGGTTTTGCACCACTCTGCCAAGCTAAGTCAGGGGAACTTAAGAAAATCACCCATAGAAATTAGGAGTGCATTCAGGAAGGGGAGATTGGCATCCCATTTCCAGGTTAGATATCGGTTTATGGAGCAGATTACTAATATACTCTGTACTGATTTGAGCAGGGAGAAAGGTGATATCAGGGCGGAGAGAGAACGACTATTGCAGGTTCAATCTTTTCAAAGAGGAATCTAAGATGCGGATTAGCATGCAGGCCACTTATTAGGGAGCATTCTTGGGAGTAATACTTATGGAAGAGAGAGGAAGGAAGCAGAGTTGGGCAGAGGGAGAAGATGGGCTGCACTTCAAACCTAATGTAAGTCTCATCTCTGGAGCTGAGACAGATCATCAGAGTTGTCCTGAGTTGAGTTGAAGGGAATGAGCCTTAATACCTCTGCACTGATTAGTCATTGGGCAGGCTGCTCCTGGAAGGAGGTGAGACCTTGGACAAGATAGTTTTTTCTTAGATGAGGTAATCCTTAAAAACAGATGACAACTGACGCTATCTTCTTGCACCACTCGCAGCAGCTGGGAGAATAAATTGTTGATTTCAGACCTGAGATCTTGGTAGTGCACAATAGCTCGGTCCTCAAAGCTATGGAGGGGTGTATTAGTAAGGGTCTACCAGAGAGACAGAACAAACAGGATGGGTATATATGTGTATATATGTATACATATATACACACACACAACATAGGATGTATATAATATATATAATTATGTATTCATCAATACCATTAATATGTCAATATATTATACATTATAATATATGTCATATATTATATGTAATATATGTATATATTAGTTATAGATGTATATATTATATGTCTAAAATTATATATTGTATACTATTTATGTATTATACATGTGTATATTATGTATATCTGTAGGTATATATTATATATGTGTATATATTATATGTATATATTATATATGCAACATATCATTATATGTGTATATATTATTGTATATTTTATATATTCCATATATGATATATGTGTGGTGTATATATAATGAAAGAGAGAGAAGGATTTATTTTAAAAAATTGACTTATGTGACTGTTTAGGATCCACAAGCCCAACATCTGATGTGAGTATTCCAGCAGGCTGGAGACTCAGGAAGGTTTCAGTTCAAGTCCAAAAGCAGCCCGCTGGCAAAATTCCTGTTGCTCGAGGTAGGTCAGTCTTCATTCTAGAAAGGTTTTAAATTGATTAGATGAGGCCCACTCACCTCATAAAAGATAATCTGCTTTACTTGAAATCCACAGATTTAAATGTTAATCTCACCCGAAAAACATCTTTGCAGAAATATACAGAATAATGTTTGATCAAATATCTGGTCTCCATTGCCTAGCTTGCCACATCAAATTTAAGTTGCCACATAAATTTAACCATCATGAGGGGTGTCTAAGTGAATCATGGTATATTTAGTATAATAACTTGCAAACTTTGACCTTAATAATGTGGAATGTAGGGGAGGAAGGCAATTCCTCTCCCTCTAGGTCCTTCTGGCTGGTCTAAGAAAAAATTGACATGTGACAGAATAACAGGAGAAAATGAAACAAAGCTTTATAACATGTATACATGGGAGACACCCAGGAAAACTGACTAACTTGCCAGAATGGCCAAAGCTGCCACCTTAAATACCATTTTCAGCTGAAGACAAAGGAGGATGTTGGGGGTAGTGGTTGGGGCTTCGAAGGGGAGGAAGGCAATTTACATGGAGATGAAAATGCAAATGTTTGTTAAACAAGTGTTTGCTGGACCTCTGTAAGAAAAATGGGACCGAAAAGAGATCTTTTGGTAAAAGTGGGCTTAGCAAGGACCCTCACAGTCTACCAATACTCAGAGTTATCTATGGTGATGGCCTGTCCTGGGGACGGACAGGCTTTCTATCTTAAATTCTTTTAGGTATTTAGGGGGAAGGTCAAAGTTTCTTTCAGAGTCTTTTGTTAAAAATAATCAAGCAGAAGAGACACATTTGGGGTGGCCAATTCTGATTGCCCACAGGAACCAGGGGTGAAGTTTTAAAATTAGTTATGTTTAATATAAAATTGTTCAACATAACAAAAGTAGCCCATATAAGCCATATATTTGTGTAAAACAAACCTTCGTATTAATATATACACCACACCTACACACATTTCTTTAAAACATGGAAAGAAATTTTCCTTTTGCTGCTGCTACAGCCGTGAATACACTCAGGCTTCAGAACAGGCTTGCCTGTGGTGTCTTGTGCTCTGGCAAAAAGGTCTGGTTGAGTCCAGTAAGACCAGTGAAATCACCGATGATAACTCCCATCAGCAGATCCGGATGCTGATCAAAGAAGGGCTATCAGCCCATGACTGTCCATTCCTGCACTCGACGCAGGAAAAACACCTCGGCCCTCTGGAAGGGCCGGCATTTATGGTCATAGGTAAATGAATGCTTGTGCCAATGCTGGAGTGCCTGAGAAAGTAACTTGGATAAGGAGGATGAGGATTGTGCTGCTCAGAAGATCCTGTGAATCTAAGAAGACTGACTGCCACCTGTAACACAGTCTGTACTTGAAGATGAGGGGAAATGTGTTCAGAAACAAGCAGATTGAACACATCCACAGGCTGAAGGCAGACAAGGCCCACAAAAAGCTCCTGGCTGACCAGGCTGAGGCCCACAGGTCTCAGGCCAAGGAAGCATGCAAGAGCCGGAAAAGCAACTCCAGGCCAACAAGGAGGAAATCATCAAGACTCTGTCTAAGGTGGAAGAGACCAAGAAATAGATCTCCCCCCTCTGTATGTACAGGCCTCAGAAATTACATAGATGAATAAAACAAGCGTTTATCTGCCTGTCCCCACGCCCCCTAAAAAAGGAAAGACTATGGAAAGAAGGCTGTAATGCTTTAACCTCTAGGGGATGTCTGTGATGGTCTGTTAGTTGCCTTCTGGGTACTGATGCTTTCTCTCCCTGACAGTTGCTTAAGCCATCACTGTGGATTGACCCTAGTGCCAGGGCTCTCAAAAGAGCAAGGCCTAGGGTTTCTAGCCAGCGACTCAGGTATTATTAGCGCACATGCTGTCTCTGCTATCCACACCCTCACACTCTTTTGGCTAAGGTCTCATGTGTATGCAAATTGCATGCCTCCAATATGTTAACACTGATTTAATGTAGTGGCCCTCATCAGGAACTCAGTAGCTCTCATGTGTAGGTGCTGATAAGGTATTTTTGCCAGAAGTGGGATTTAGAGTCCTAATTTACACACACACGCACAGACACAGATTAATGTATGAGTTTTCTGTGTAAGAAGAGCACACGGTAGAGGGAACCAACTTTGAGCCATCTCAAGCCTTACTCAAGAAAGCTGTCTGCTAGCAAGGGGATTCTCACAGCAAAAGGCAGAAGCTGTGAAGGGGGTAAGAAAAGACCATTCGCAAGTTCTCTCTCACACGAGGATACATTTTATAAGAAAGCACTTTATTTCCTAAATACCATTGAAAATATTAAGATGTACGGTAGGGAATAGACTCATAATAGCAAGATCCAGGTTGAAACCAAAATTAGAGGGATTAATGAATGACATTTCCAGGAAGAAAGAAGATTCTAGATAACGGATGATATGATCAAGAGGGTACATAATCTTAGCATTCTGATGAAGTCATTAGCCAATAAAAAGAAAGAAAATAAAAAAAAACCCAAGTCTTTACAAGAAAGTCATAATCAAAACATAAAACAAAACTATAGCATTGTATTGCATAATTAATTAAATAAAAAATATCTAAAAGGTAATTCATTTGACATTTTCTTTTGAAGTAACTTCTTTTGACTCGCTTCCATTTCTCTCTTTTTGCTTTCAATTACGCTAAATAGTTATGTGGAGAAAAATAGTTATCTAACTATAACTAAAATCACTTTTGATAAGATTTTAAATTCTATAAGAAAAACTAAAGAAAAAGCACAGAAGGTTTAATGAGTATTATGGAAAAATGTAAATTATATATTTTTCAATGACAGAGATGTTATAGGTGACAAAATTTTATGATGGATATAGAGGAGGAAAATTGGAGGGAAATCCAGGGGAGTTTATTTCTTAAACTGAATTCGTAGAAGGTCAAGATATACTAATGATGAAACAAGTAATAGATTTAAGTATTATATTGAATCATTATCCTGGAAAGATACAATAGAGATGGCAAGAAGATAGAATCCTAGTGTTTTGAGTGGCTGTGACACAATACTGTCTAAGCAGCCGTCTAGCATGAGACATGCTCTTCTTCTGCTGGTGATTCCATACCATTCTCTATCTTTTTTTTTTTTTTAATTATTTTATTGAGGTCATACTGGTTTATAACTTTGTGTAATTTCAGGTGTACATTATTTTATCAGTTTCTGTATAGACTGCATTGTGTTCACCACCGATAGTCTAGTTTTTATCTGTCACCATACATAGGTGCCCCTTTACCCCTTTCACCCACCCGCAGCCCCTTCCCCTCTGGTAATCACTAATCCATTCCGATTATCCATGTGTTTATCTTCCACATATGAGTGAAATCATATAGTGTTTGTCTTGATCTATCTGGCTTATTTTGCTTAACATAATACCCTCAAAGTCCATCCATGTTGTTGCAAATGGGATGACTTTGTCTTTTTTTATGGCTAAGTAGTATTCCATTGAATCTGGCTGAGTAGTATTCCATTCCACCACATCTTTATCCATTCATCAGTTGAGGGGCACTTGGGTTGCTTCCATGTCTTGGCTATTGTGAATAATGCTGTAATGAACACAGGGCTGCATAAATCTCTTTGAATTCTTTATTTCAAGTTCTTTGGATAATACCCAGTATTGGGATAGCTTGATCATATGGTATTTCTATTTTTAATTTTTGTGATATCTCCACACTCTTTTCCATAGTGGCTGCATCTGTTTGCCTTCCCAACAGCAGTGTATGAGGGTTAACTTTCCTCAACATCCTTTCCAACATTTGTTATTTTTTTGTCTTGTTAATTATAGCCATTCTGATGCCTATAAGGTGATATCTCATTGTACTTTTGATTTTCATTTCCCTAATAAGTAGTGATATTGAACATCTTTTCATGTGCCTGTTGACCATCTCTATATCTTCTTTGGAAAAATATCTGTTCATATCCTCTGCCCATTTTTAGATTGGGTAGTTTGTTTTTTTGTTGTTGAGTTATATGAGTTCTCTATATATTTTGGAGATTAATCCTTTATTGGATATATGATTTGCAAATATTTTCTACCAGTTGGTGAGTTCTCTTTTTGTTTTGTTCCTGGTTTCCTTTGCCTTGCAGAAGCTTTTTGTGTGATGTAGTCCCATTTGTTTATTTTTTCTTTTGTTCCCTGTGCCTGAGTAGACATGGTATTCGAAAAGATGCTGCTAAGACTGATGTGAAAGAGTTTACTGCTTATATTATCTTCCAGGAGTCTCATGGTTTCAGATCTTACATTCAAGTCTTTAATCCATTTTGAGTTAATTTTTGTGTATGATGTAAGATAATGGCCTACTTTCATTCTCTTGCATGTGGTTGTCCAGTTTTCCCAACACTGTTTATTAAAGAGACTTTTCTTTCTCCATTGTATGTTCTTGGCTCCTTTGTCAAAGATTAGCTGTCTATGGATGTGTGGTTTTATTTCTGGACTTTCAATTCTTTTCCATTGATCTGTGTGTCTGTTTTTGTGCCAGTACCGTGCTGTTTTGATTACTATAGCTTGGTAGTATATTTTGCAGTCAAGGGATTTTGATGTCTCCAGCTTTGTTCTTTTTTCTCAGGATTGCTTTAGCTATTCGGGGTCTTTTGTCATTCCATATAAATTTTAGGATTCTTTGTTCTATTTCTGTGAAGAATGTTACTGGGATTCTGACTGGGATTGCATTGAATCTGTAGATTGCTTTAGGTAGTATGGACATTTTAATTGTGTTTATTCTTCCAATCCATGTGCATGGAATATCTTTCCATTTCTTTATGTCTTCTTTGATTTCTTTCAATAACGTCTTACAGTTTTCAGTGTATATGTATTTCACCTCCTTGGTTAATTTTATTCCTAGATATTTTATTCTTTTTGTTGCGATTGTAAATGGGATTGTATTCTTGAGTTCTCTTTTTGCTGGTTCGTTATTAGTGTATAGAAATGCAACTGATTTTTGTATGTTGATTTTGTACCCTCCAACCTTGCTGTAGTTGTTGATTATTTCTAATAGTTTTCTCGTGGATTCTTTAGGGTTTTCTATGTATAGAATCATGTCGTCCACAAACAGTTAGAGTTTCACTTCTTCCTTTCCACTTTGGATAGCTTTTATTTTCTTTCCTTGCCTAATTGCTCTGGCAAAAACCTCCAGTACTATGTTGAATAGGAGTGGCAAGAGTGGGCACCCTTGTCCTGTTCCTGTTCTCAAAGGGATGGATTTCAGTTTTTCCTCACTAAGTAAGATGTTGGCTGTGGGTTTGTCATATATGGCCTTTATCATGTTGAGGTACGTTCCTTCCATATTCATTTTATTGAGTTTTTATCATAAATGGATGTTGGATTTGACATCAATGGATGTCAAATGCTTTCTCTTTTTCTATTGAGATGATCATGTGATTTTTTTACTCATTTTGTTAATGTGATGCATCATATTGATTAATTTGTGGATGTTGAACCATCCCTACATCACTGATATAAATCCCACTTGATCATGGTGTATGATTCTTTTAATGTATTGCTGTATTCGATTTGCCAATATTTTGTTGAGAATTTTGCATGTGTGTTCATCAGTGATATTGGCCTGTAATTTTCCTTCTTTGTGTTTTCCTTGTCTGGTTTTGGTATCAGGCTAATATTCGCCTCATAAAGTGAGTTAGAAAGCGTCCCGTCTTCTTCAATTTTTTGGAATAGTTTGAGAAGGATAGGTATTAACTCTTCTTTGAATGTTTAGTAGAATTCTCCAGAGAAGCCATCTGGTCCTGGACTTTTGTTTTTGGGGAGGTTTTTAATTCCTGTTTCTATCTCTTTACTTGTGATTGGTCTATTCAGATTCTCTATTTCTTCTTGATCCAATTTGGGAGGTTGTATGAGTCTAAGAATTTATCCATTTCTTCTAGGTTATCTAATTTGTTGGCATATAGTTTTTCATGGTATTCTCTTATAATCCTTTGTAGTTCTGTGGTATCATTGCAATTTCTCCTCTTTCATTTTTTATCGTATTTATCTTTTTTTCTTAGTGAGTCTGGCTAAGGGTGTGTCAATTTTGTTTGTCTTCACAGAGGACCAGCTCTTAGTTTCAATGATCCTTTCTATTGTTTTTTAAGTCTGTATTTCATTTATTTCTGCTCTAATTTTTATTATTTCCCTCCTTCTGCTGACTTTGGGCTTTGTTCTTCTTTTTCTATTCTGCATTCTAGGCCTGTATTGCTATAAATTTCCCTCTTAGTACCACTTTTACTGCATCCCATAAGAGTTGATGTTATGTTTTCGTTTTCATTTGTCTCCAGGTATTTTTTGATTTCTCCTTTGATTTCTTCATTGATCCAATGGTTTTTCAGTAGCATGTTGTTTAATCTACACATATTTGTGCCTTTCCCAGCTTTTTTCTTGTAGTTGATTTCCAGTTTCATAGCATTGTGGTCAGAAAAGATGCTTGATATAATTTCAGTCTTCTTAAATTTATAGAGGCCTGTGTTGTTTCCCAACATGTGGTCTATCTTTCAGAATGTTCCATGTGCACTTGATAAGAATGAGTATTCTGCTGTTTTTGTATGGAATGTTCTCTATATATCTATTAAGTCCATCTGGTCTAGCGTTTCATTTAATGTCACTGTTTCTTTCTGGACTTTCTGTCTGGATGATCTACCCATTGATGTAAGTGGGGTGTTGAGGTCCCCTACAATTATTGTGTTGCTGTCAATTTCTCCCTTTAGGTATGTTAGTACTCTGATGCTCCTGTGTTAGGTGCATATATGTTCATAAATGTTATGTCCTCTTGGTGGAATGTCCCTTTTATCATTATATAGTGCTCCTCTTTGTCTCTCTTTGTCTTTTTTATCTTGAAGTCCACTTTGTATCATATAAGTATGGCAACATTTGCTTTCTTTTGCTTGTCATTTGCTTGGAGTATTGTCTTCCATCCCTTCTCTCTGAGCCTATGTCTGTCTTTAGAGCTGAGATGTGTTTCCTGAAGGCAGCATATTGTTGGGTCTAGTTTTTTTAATCCATCCAGCCACTCTATGTCTTTTGATTGGAGAATTCATTCCATTTATATTTAGAGTGATTATTGATATATGAAGGCTTTATACTGCCATTTTATCTCTTGTTTTCCAGTTGTTCTATATTTCCATTATTTCTTTTTCCTTGTATTTCTGACTGCCATTTTCAGATTGGTGATTTTCTGTGATTGTTTTCTCTTTATTTATGATTTATGGCTCTGCTTTCATTTTTTGTTCCATGTTTACCATGAGGTTAGTATAAAACGTCTCATAGATGAAATAGTCCATTTTCTGATAGCCTCTTATCTCCATTAGCCTAAGCAGATTCCATCCGTCTCTTCTTCTCCTTCTGAGTTATTGTTTTCACAAATTATTATTTTTTGTGTTGTGAATTTGTGACTAAATGGAAGTGTTTATAGTTATTTTTGTTGTTTTCCTTCCCTTTATCTTTTATGTTATAATTAAGTTTTTGCTAACCTGTTCTGATAGAGAGCTGCACTTTTCTGATTTTGTCTATTTATGTCCTTGCTGAAAGCTTTGTAAACCTTTGCCTTTTTATTTCAAGTATGAGGGCTTTCTGCATCCTTTCTTGCAAGGCAGGTCTAGTGGCAATGAACTCACTCAGCTGTTGTTTATCTGAGAAAGCTTTTATTTCTCTATCATATCTCAAGGTTAGTTTCACTGGATAGAGTGTTTTTGGCTCAAAGTTTTTGTGTTTCAGTATTTCGAATATATCATTCCGTTCTCTCCCAGCCTGTAAGGTTTCTGCTGAGAATCTCACTGACAACCTGACAGGGGTTCCTTTGTAGGTTATTTTCTTCTGCCTTGCTGTCCTTAATATTTTTTCTTTGTCATTGACTTTTGCCAGTTTTAATATTATATGCCTTGGAGAAGGTCTTTCTGCCTTGATATAGTTAGTTCTATTGGCTTCATGTACTTGTGAGTCCAGTTTCTTCCGCAGGTTTGGGAAGTTCTCAACTATTATTTCTTTGAACAAGCTCACTACTCCTTTCTCCCTCCCTTCTCCCTCTGGAATACCTGTGATCCTTATGTTGCTTTTCCTAATTGAATAGGATATTTCTTGAATAATTTCTTAATTTTTGTTAAATCTTAGTTCTCTTTCCTCCTCCACCTGAAGCATCTCTATATTTCTGTCCTCCAATTCATTAATTCTGTCCTCCATTATGTCACCTCTACTTTTTATGGTTTCTGGGTTATTTTTTGTCTCATTAGTTGTGTTCTTCATATCCAGAATTTCATTTTTTTTTTTTAGAGCTTTAATCTCTTTGGTGAAGTATTCCTTCTACTCATTAATTTTATTCCTCAGCTCGTTGAACTGTCCTTCTGAGTTTTCTTGTAACTTGTTGAGTTTCTTTGTGACAACTATTTTGAATTCTCTGTTATTTAGATTGTAATCTTCTGTGACTTCAGGATTGGCTTTTGCAGACTTGTCATTTTCCTTCTCCCCTGAAATGTTACTGTAGGTCTTCATGGTGTTTGATGAACTGATCCTTTGCTGGTGCATTTGTGGTAGTATCAGGTTGCAGATTCCACCTACCACCACTGCGTGGGGGTGTGTGTGGCAGGAGCTTGTTTTCTGATCCCATCCCATCTGCTGTAGTTGTGCTGTTAGGGTCACTCTGTGTTTGTGCAGGCTGGCCACAGCTGCTCATCAGTTTGACTCACTTGGGCAAGGCCTCTGAGCTTGGTGGATGGGTTGTACATCACAGGCAGGGCCTCTGTGCTCAGTGTGTGGGTTTCTCTCATGCAGCTGGGACCGCTGAGCTCAGCATGGGATCAGCTGAGCTGCTGTGCTAGGTGGGAGGAGCACTTTCTTTCATGTAGGCTGGCATTGCACTCTCACTTGTGGGCAGTTTGGCTGACCTGCAGCACTAGGTGGGAGGTGTGCCTCTGGTGGGGCTGAGCTACTGCCACTCAGTGGGGAGTGTTCCCATGGGTGGGGCCACTGTGGCATGGTGGGTGCTCCTGCGGCCCGGGCTACCACTCCGAAAGTGTTCACTTGTGGCCAGGCTGCCCCCGCCTCCACTTACAGTTGCTGCAGGCCTCTGTGTGAGGGTCTGAAACCTGGATTACTGCCACTAGGGAGGGGCAGAGGGAGGGCTGAGCTCACCTAGCTCCACTGCTTCCTGGAGATCCAGTCCACCCACCTTCAGATGTGTGGCCACGTGGATCTCTCAGACTTCTTGTTGTGCTGTGTCAGGAATCCTCTGTTGGTTAATGAATGTCCATTTAGTTGTAAATTAGAGGGGACAGACAAAGGGAACAGCTCACTCTGCCATGATACTGATACTCTCTCCGTACCATTCTTTACCTGTTTTTTTTTCCCATTCTGATGGTATAGAGTTTAGCATTCTTATTTTTTGGTTGACCTTCTAGCCATTTGTCTGCATCACTTAACCTGAGAGCCTGTGACCTAGATATTTATGAGTAGAGATATTAAACTAATCTTAAATATCATATTTCTTCCTCTTAGTTCTAATATTTATTATTTGTTTTGGTCAGGAAAGTAATTTTTCAAAGTTACTGAGGACAACTCTTTATTTCTTGCTTATCTTGAAAGAGTGAATGAAAAGTATTTAAGATCTTATATCCTTTATTATTTTCTTACTCATGGAAGCCTAGAGGAATATCCATAGTGTTTCCTTATTTTTGGTGAAATAATTGAAACTTGTAACATATTGAATCTTCAACCCTCAAATATTCATATAATAGAATGTACTTTTTAAAGGTATCCATTTAGGTGTATGATTCCTTCTTGATCTAGATGACAAAGGCCAGAGGCCTCAATTGTCGGTCACTTGCTAAGAGACTCTAGAGTATTATCCAGGTCCCAGTCTTTGAAGAGAAAGGTAGCTGGCAGTAAGTTTCTTGGGTCATGGAATTTTAGGTGAGGAATTTACGTTTTAATAGTGGAAGATATTAGAATAACGTAAGTAAATAGAGTTCAAGGATTCATCTTTTGGAACATTCTTTTGAAAAACTGAAACAGCACAGTGGCTGCAAACATTTCCGACGTCATCAAGCATTAGCATAAGGATTTTTGTTTACTTTGGGTAATGCTAATCATGTTTTCTTTGTGGTTGACTAGTAGCCAGTGAAGTTGATTCTTTTCCACATTACAAACTGCGTAAACCTTGCCACCCTCTTCACAGTAAAACAAAGGAATGAAGTTACAAGGTCTTTATTTTTCAATCAAATAATGTATGATTGATAGCTTGAATCAACATTGGAATCAAAGTATAAAGAATCCTAGACCTGTCAAAGAGCATTTAAAGCAAGGAAATTTATGGGTAACATTCTAAATCACTACCAGGGCAGATTGCCAGTCTCCATTATGGAAGTAAATTAACAGGGATGTTTTGGCTGAAACAGTCAAGAGAGATGTTGTATTCTGTTGTATAGTGCAACAATATCCCATTTAGTTCCAGTTGGATGTATTTGGCAACTTCTCCCATGTGTGCTGGTTTAATACACTATACTTCACGTAGCCATCTGGTCTCTACCATGAGGAAGGAGAAAATTACCCACAATTTAAATAGGTTCATTCTTTGTTGTCAGGCAGAGATCCTTCTGGACTCTCATGTCTTGAAATATCTTTGCCTTTCTTTTTACCCTGAACCTCGCATGTCCTTTTATAATGCAAGCTGAGTAAATGTATATGTGTTTTGCATGTATGTAGGGAAGTGTGTGTAGGTGTTGGTGTGCACTTTTGTGTTTCTGTAAAGGAAACTTGGGTTCCTCTTTTTTAAGAAATGGAAATTTTATTTTGTGAGTTTTAAGATTTTTCCAATGTAGTATTGTCACAAAATATATGTGCAGAATATTTAAGTGAATTTTGCTTTTAATTGAGTGAATTTGAGACATTTTTCAATTTCCTCTTTTTTTTTTTTGTGAGGAAGATCGGCCCTGAGCTAACATCCATGCTAATCCTCCTCTTTTTGCTGAGGAAGACCAGCTCTGAGCTAACAGCTATTGCCAATCCTCCTCCTTTTTTCTCCCCAAAGCCCCAGTAGATCATTGTATGTCATAGTTGCACATCCTTCTAGTTGCTGTGTGTGGGACGTGGCCTCAGCATGGCCAGAGAAGCAGTGCGTCGGTGCGCGCCCGGGATCCGAACCCAGGCCGCCAGTAGCAGAGCGCCCGCACTTAATCGCTAAGCCATGGGGCCGGCCCTCAATTTCCTCTTAAGATCCATCTTGATTTGAAAAGAGAAACATTCCTGTAATGCTTTTAAACTTTAAACTTTACCAACAGGCTTCCCATAATATATGTCTAACACGTCATGACAAATGAATGGTTAAATATGAAAAATCCATAGAAAAAATTTTTTTTGCATGGGGTAATGTAGGTTTATATATTTTTAGTTTTACATATTCAAAGTGAGTTCTTTAATTTAAAGGAAATTAAAAATAAGAAGAAAAGTCTTTTGTATTTACCCACATATTTACCTTTTCTGGTGCTCTTCATTCATTTGTGTAGATCCAAGTTTCCATCTTGTGTTGTTTTCCAGAGCTTCCGTTAACTTCTTCTAGAGTGCAGGTCTGCTGATATCAAATATTTATCTGAATACATCTTTATTTAACCTATAGTTTTTAATGACATGGAAATATGTTTATTATTTAATAAAAAGTTCATACATAGTGTATGTTTCCATTTTTGTTATTAAACCTATAAAGGCACAGAAAAAAAGATTTTATATCAAAATATGACTGTAGTTATCTTTATATAAGGGAATTGTAACTGTTTTTTTGACTTCTTTTTGTTCATCTAAATTGTTTCATTTTGTCGTATTCCTCCTTTTATTATTGTGGTAAAATATACATAACATAATATTTACCATTTTTACTATTTGTAAGTGTACAATTCAGTGGCATTAACTACATTCACAATGTTGTAACTATCACCACTATTTATGACCAAACCATTTTCATCATCCCCAACAAAAACTCTGTACTTATTAAACAATGTCTCTCCCTTCCCACTTTCCTTCAGACCCTGGTAACGTCTATTCTACTTTCTATCTCTATGAATTTGCCTGTTCTAGGTGCTCCACATAAGTGGAATCATATGATACTTGTCCTCTGTGTTGGGCTTAGTTTACTAAGAATAATGTTCTCAAAGTCCATCCATGTTGTGGTGTTTATCAAATTTTCATTCCTTTTTATGGCTGAGAAAAATATTTTCAAATTTTAATTTTTGAAACTTAGATGTTCATGGACCTTTCAGTAATGACTAAAGGGTAAGATAACTGAAAATATTTTATTAGTAAAGACTTTGCCTCTGAACCCTCTCAGTCATCATTCTATTTAAGGTAAATACGTAGATGTATTCTTATAATTTAGGAGACAGTGTTCTATTTATATGGCCGTGTACAAAGCAAACTCTGTCCTTGTATTCTCCTCTACCTCTAATGTATGCAATCCGAGACAGCCATGCGTTGGGAAATAACTTCTTAAAATGCTGCAGTTTACTTACTAAAGTCAGTAAACGTGGGATTATTATTTTTTTCCAACAAAAAGTTATTCTGTAGCTACTATATGCTAGGCACTGACAGGTAAAAAGTAGTATAAGCCACAAGCCCTGCTCTCCAAATGCTCACTGTTTAGTCGAGGAGAGAGATAAATAAGCAACTCTAATACAATGGAAAATCAGTACTACAGTGGAGTCAGATAGCGCTGTGGAAGTAGTGAGTAGGGTGTAACCAATTGACTAGGGAAGATGAAATACTTCCCAAAAAGGTAACGCATAAGCTGCATCAAGAAGGAGAAATAACATTTCTTTGGTTGAAGGAAACAGAAGGGCCATTTTAGGCAGAGAATCACACATGCAAAGCTACTAGCATAGCATGAAGAAAGACTTGTCAGAAATTTAGCATAGCAGGAGATAGAAGTATGTAGAGAAGAGGAATAATAGAGATGAGACATCAATTTTCAAATTAAAATGTTGAAGTTAACTATAAACAACAAAATTTCTTTTCCCCAAAAAAGGCAAACAAAATTAAGTGAATTTAAACAGCAATGCTTTATTTTAAGCATGCTTTACTCCAATGAAAGTAGATATCTCTAGTTTTTTTTTTTGTCCTCTTTGAAGGCAATGTGGTCTAGTTGAAAGACCTTAAGCTTAGAGTTTTAACCTTTAATTCTATCACTAACTAGCTTGATATCTTGGGTAAGTAACTGCAAACTTAGCAAGATGAAAATAAACGTGTCTCTGAAGATTACCCACAGTCACAAAGACTTCTACATTTTCTTCTAAGAGTCCTATAGTTTTAACTCCTACATTTAGGTTTATGAACCATTTTGAGTTACTGTTTATATGTGGTACGAAGTGGGGTCTAGTTTCATTCTTTCATATGTGAATATCCCCTTGTCCCAACACTGTTTGTTGAAGACTATTCTTTCCTCTATTTAAGTGACTTGGCAACCTTGTTGAGAATCAATTGACCATAAATGTAAGGGTTCTGGACTCTCAATTTTATCCCATTGGCCTGCTTATCTATCCATATGCCAGTACTGCACTGTCTTGATTACTGTAGCTTTGTAGTAAGATATGACCCTAGATAGGGTGGTTAACTTTTGGTTTTATTGATTATCTCCATTGGTTTTCCTGTTTTTTATTTCATTTATTTTTGCTCTAATCCTAATTATTTCCTTTTTTATGCTTAGTTTGTGTTCGGTTTTCTCTTCTTTTTTGTTTCCTAACATGGAAGGTTAGATCAATGATTTGAGATTTTTTTTTTTTAGTGTAGGCATTTACAGATATAAATGTAAGCATTGATTTAGGCACATCCAATAGGTTTTGGTGTGTTGTATTTTCATTTTAATTCATCTCAAAGTATTTCTAATTTCTCTTGTGATTATTTTTTCACCCATCGGTGATTTAGGAAGGCATCGTTTAATTTCCATACATTCATGGAATTTCCTAAATTCTTTCTATTATTGACTTTATTTTAATTACATTGTGGTTTGGAGAATATACTGTTATGATTTAAATCTTGCCAGTTTAGATTTGTTTTATGACCTATCCTAGAGGAATTCCATGTGCACTGAAGAAGAATGTGTATTCTGTTTCTTTAGGTGGAGTGTGCTGTAGATGTCTGTTAGGTCTAATTGGTTCTTGATTTTGTTCAAGTGTTCTATTTCCACGCCCATCTTCTGCCTAGTTCTTTTGTTATTGAAACTGGGATTTTGAAGCCGCTAACTATTATTATTTAATTTTCTATTTCTCCCTTCACGTGTGTAAGTTTATGCTTTATGTATTTTGAAATTCTTTACTGAAAGGATGCTATATTTTGCAAAATACGAAAAATTTTTTATAACTGTCATGCTTCTAATAGGTTGTACTTTCTATCATTATACAATCTTCCTTTCATTGCCAGGAAAACTTTTTGTCTTCAAGTCTGCATTGCATATTAGTATCCAGCTCTCTTTTGGTTATTGTTTGCAGGGAATATCGTTTTTAATTCTTTACTTTCAACCTATTTGTGTCTTTGAACAGGCGCTAATATTATTGAGAGTTCTTTCTATGTGTGGAGTTACATTTCTCTTACGGATTCAAGATTCCCTTTTCGTCTTTGTCTTTTAGTAGTTAACTATCATGTGTCTGGGTTTGGATCTCTCTAAGTTTATCATAATTGGAGTTCTATGACCTTCTTGAATATGGAGGTTAATTTGAATCAAATTTGGGAAGTTTTGGCCATTAGTTCTTCAATAATTCTTTTCATCCCTTTCCCCCCTCCTCTCATTCTGGAATTCCCATTATGCATATGTTGGTGTGCTTAATGTTGATGATATACCACTGGTTTCTTAGGCTCTGATAAATTTTCCTCATTCTTTTCCCTTTTTGTTCCTTAGACTTAATAATCTCAATTGACCACTTTTTTTTTTTTCCGGAGGAAGATTTGCCCAGAGCTAACATCTGTTGGCAATCTTCCTCATTTTTTTTTGTTTTTCCCTTGAGGAAAATTAGCCCTGAGCTAACATCTGTGCCAATCTTCCTCTATTTTGTATGTGGGCTGCTGCCATAGCTTGGCTGATGAGTGGTGTAGGTCCCTGCCAGGGATCCAAATCTGCAAACATGGGCCACTGAAGCACAGCATGCCAAACTTAACCACTATGCCAGGGGGCCAGCCCCAATAATTGACCTATTTTTAAGTTCATTGTTTCTTTTTCTGCAGCTCAAGCTTCTCTAGTGATTTTTTAAATTATATTTATTGTACTTTTTACCTACAGAATTTCTATTTCTTTTTATATAATTTCTACCTCTTTTTTGATACTCTTTACTTCATAAGATATTTTTCTCATTCCTTCCTTTAATTCTTTATACATTTTTCCTTTAGTTTTCAAATATATGAAATATATTTATATTCCTTTAGTTTTGAATATATTTGGAATATATTTACTTTTGAATCTATTTACAATAGCTGATTTAAAGTCTTTGTCTATCAAGTTCACCTCTGGGCTTCCTCAGGGACAGCTTCTATTGACTGCTTTCTTTCCTATGGGTCACATTTTCCTGTTTCTTTGCATGTCTCATAATTTTGTTGTTGAAAACAACATTTAAAATAGCAGAACTCCAGAGTTTTCTCATTGCTGCTATTTGTTATTGTTGCTCTTTGGTTAGTAAATTTCCTGGACTAATTTCCTAAAATTTGAGTTCTTTGTCATGTGTGGACACCACAGTCTCTGCTAAGTTAACTTTGTATTTCCTAATGATTGGAGAGAGGTTTTCTTAAATGGATTGTACCAATAAGTCTCTCACCATTTGCTGAAAGACTCTGTGTATGATGTTGCATGCTTTAATGCCACTGAGAGCTACTCATGGTGGGCCTTCTCAGCTGAGACAATGGGTGAGTAGGTCACCAGGGAAAGCAGATACAGGAGTAGGGTACCAGATTGATCTGGAACTCTGTGAGGCCCACACTGAGGGCACCATCAAAATGCAGAGAGGCAGTGATGGAGTACACAATCTCTCCAATGAACTAGTTGAGGTTGGTGTCGGTAGGCTACTCAATGTCCAAGTTGCAGCTGCAGATATCATAGACGACCTCACGGTGTACCATGAAAGCACAGTCAAGTGCTCCAGGGTGGTATGATTGGATAAAATGGAGTTGTAGGGTTCTACAATTTCTGTGGATTCTTGGGGGGCTGAGGAGATAGCAAATGTCAACTTGCATTTCTTGCTATAGTCAACAGAAAGCTACTCCATCAGCTGGGAAGTGAACCTGAGCCAATACCATCCATCAAACCTACGGAAGACCGGGAAACTCTGAAGCCAAGTGCACTGGTCAAATCTGCCTTAGCTTGCAATTTCTGCTTGCACAGAGCCTCAATGTCAGCCAGTGGTCAGAGATTACAGCCTTTTCAGATCTTTCTTGGGTATGTGCCTTGCCCTGTAAATGGATGTGTCCTTCTATATTCCCACAAAAATGTTGGAACTTTTCAAATGTTGCACATCTCATTTCCCAGATATTCTTTTTAAGTTTTTTTTTTTTTTTTGCTAGCCTCTTATTTGTCCCAACTGATATTGCTGCCTCAGGCAGCTGTGATGTGAAACAAATGCCGCTAATTGTTTTCCGCAAATGCTCTGAGGCTTGGACTTTCCTCACTGAGTGAGCCCTGAGTTAGGACAAAGAAAGTCAAGCCCTGTGAATGGGGCTTTTCCAAAGAGTTTCCAGATAGGTCAAATAATGACAATTTTCTGTGGATGAGATTTTTTGAGGAGGAGACTTTAGCCCTTTCTGCCACCTCCACTTGCTGCTAGAATGCTTTTTTTCATACCTACTGTGATTCCAAGGCTGCTGCTTTTTGGGGTTTTGTGGAACTGGGGAGAGAGGGATGGGGACAGTGTAATTTAAAACTCTATAGAGTGTGTTTTTACTGAGATTCAGGTGTTTTTCTAGAGTAAGCACTCCTGGGATTATTGTAAGCCTTTGGTTAATTTCTGTAGTTCTGAAAAAATTAATTTTGACAATTTTTTTTTTGCCAATTTTCTCATTGCTTTTATAGAGGGGCTGATTTTTAGAGGTCTTTATTCCATCATTCTGGAAGTGCTTCTTCTAACATAGATTTTTGAATATCTACTGTGTACCAAGTTCTGTGCTATGCATTGGAGACGTAGTGGTAAACAAAACAAAATCCATATCATTACCTTCAAACTGAATCAGATTACTTTGTGCTATGGAAAATGATATTGAACTCATTTATTCATCTTGATCCTATAGGAGAATAAGACACAGTCTGAAGAAAATAAATACAATGCCAGTTTGATTGCATCTTACTTTTTCTAGATTTATTCCCTTCCAAAGACAGATGGCTTTTTTTGTCCATGAGCAAGTAAAGCTGTGAAGTATTAATTTAATGTTTATTTCATGTTAGGGGTATATATATGCTTTGTTTCTGACCTATCTCTGATGTCTAGCACAGGAAATAAGTTCATTGAATGATGCAAAAAATATGTTCAATAGAAAAAGAAGGGGAAGAGGTGAGTTGTGGAACTGATAATCTGATTCCTGTTAAAGCAGTACAAAAATGTTGAGACAGCAATGTGCTTAATTATGTCTTATAGCCACATAATAAATCTTGAAGTCCATGCTATCCTGTTAGCAAAGGCCAACCTTTTTCCTTTGAGATCCCTTGAGTGGTAGCAGGTGTGGGACAACTGAAAGGATACCATGACGTCTGTTCCTGGTTGTAGCTTGACTGAGAAGTTAATTTCAGGCTACAAATTAATTAGAAATTTATTCTCTGCCATGAGTGAAGAAACCACTGAATGTCATAAAAAATAGTTCTGTTTCCTTTTATGTCACACAGATTAGAATGCATTTCATCATGTCATTTTCCTAAATATGTTAAATGAGTCATCTAACTCTTGTCTAACTTCATTTAGTTCAATGAGAAGTCTCACATCTCTTTTCGTTTACATGTGATTTTCAGAGGAATGGGAAGTACATTTTTAAAATGCCAGGTTTAATAACATTCCATACCACTATGCATATAATTTTCAATTTTGTAGCTGTTCCTCCATTGGTTGGGACTGAGTGAGTGAAGCGCACAGGCTAATACCTTATTATACTATCATTATCAAGTTATTTTCTTCCACCTCTGAGAGATCATAAAGATATCAATTCTTTTTTTCCGCCTTTGTATTTTGTCTTTTAAAGGCAGCATATCTTTATGACTGCTATCCTGAAAGAGCCATTTGCCTCCTGGGACTTTTATATCTATAGTCCATAAAGACACTGCTAAGTGATGAATACACTCATGACATTCAAAGAGGAGGCATATATTTAGGTCATACATTTCCATGGGAGATGAATCCAAGTGCATTCTTGACTTAAATGCCACTTCCCTTTGATTTTCTTTGAATAATCAGCTAAGATTAAGATGTTTTGCCAGCTAAAATTAGTCATACTTGAGGCATAACTCCAAATATGTGGAAATATTTGATTTTCACTCTGCTATGTGTAAAGCATGATCCTGTATACTGGGTCAAAGAGAAGTGCAGGAAAAGATGTAGAAGACACGGTTATACCCTCAGGTGATTACAGCAGAGGCAACATGATAATTGGAAAGAACTACAATTGGGAATTGGGAAATTCTAGTGTTAGATTATACAACTAAATTGGTGTGATTTATAAACCATACCTGCTCATCTAATTGCTTTGGGTTTCAATGACTTATTCATAAAATGTAAGGATTTGGGGCCGGCCTGGTGGTGTGGAGGTGAAGTGCGTGTGCTCTGCTGCAGCGGCCCGGGGTTCGCAGGTTCGGATCCTGGGCGTGCACCAACGCACCGCTTGTCAAGCTATGCTGTGGCGGCGTCCCATATAAAATGAAGGAAGATGGGCACAGATGTTAGCCCAGGGCCAGTCTTCCTCAGCAAAAAGAGAAGGATTGGTGACAGATATTAGCTCAGGACTAATCTTCCTCACATACACACACAAAAAAGTCAGGATTTGACTGAGGTATCGCTAAAGATCATTTTGTTCTGTTGTCTGTAAGTCTGTTTTATATTTATTTGGAGCTTTGGTTTAGAGATTTTAGATTGATATATAAACGGTATAATAAGTGGTTGAATTCTTACTTTATTGGTATTCTGGAGACCATAATACAAAGGGCTTGTAATTGTATATTTTATTTGTGAATGAATTGCAGTTATCTGCATGAGTATTGATAAAATTCAAAATGATAATGATGAGCAAAAATCACGAGGTTGAAGAAAAAAACAAAACAAAACAACCAAGTTATAGAAGTGTGATTTCATGTGTGTAAACCTGAAAAGTATATGAAAACATAAAAAACAACATCATATTTATATATATGCTAACAACATCATATTTATATATATGCTTATCTCTTGTATGAAAAGGAAAGGAATGATGAATAAAAAACTCACAATAGTGGTTACAACTGCAAGAAAGAGGAGTGAGGAAGAAGGGTGACTTCAGAAAGGGACACGAGCTTTCACGGTATTAGGATGTTCTATTTCTTAAACCAGGTTGAGAATACATGGTGTTAATTTATTATTATTGTAATTGACATCTTACATCTGTATTAAACCTATTTTGTATGTTAGAAATATTTCATAATAAAGATCTAAGAATGGAACATCTTCTGGTTGCAAAAAAAAATTGCTACAAATATTTTGTAGAGAAATTTGGCAATATTTAGTAAAGTTGAAGATATGTATAGTTTATGAAACAGTAATTAGACTTAAATGTGTATACTTTAGAGCAGTGGTTTTCATCCACAGTTGATTTTTTCTCCCAGGGAAAATTGGCAATTTCTGGAGACATTTTCGTTCATCATAAAATGGGGGCTACTATTGGCTTCTAGTGAGTAGAGACCAGGAATGTTCCTAAACATCCTACAATATGCAGTACAGTTCCTTCACCCCAAACACTCGCAACAAAGAATTATCCATCCCAAGATATCAGTAGTGCCAAGGTTGAGAAACCTTGCCCTGGAGCATTTCACATCCACGTACACAAGAAGCGTAAATAAGAAAGTTCATTACAATATTGTTTGTAATAACGAATAAATTTTAAAATCTAAATGACTACCAATTTGAGCATGCATATATTTTGTTACATTTAATCAATGGAACTGGACAATAATAAAAATGATTAAACTAGGGCAAATGTATCAATTTGGACAGTACTTTGTTGAATAAAAATGTATAGAAGAATGTATATGATATATTTTCTATAAAGTTTAAAAACATGCAACACAAATGTAGCTATAAAATATGCATGGGAATAGTAAATACTGAATTATAATAACGGTTAATTCTTGTGGTGGTGGGGGAGAGAGAAAAAGAGGGGGAAGCAGATTAGGGAGTATTATGTAGTACACTTCAATTCGACTGTAATGTTATGATTCTAAAAATTTGATTCAAATATTGCAAAATATTATAAAGTTGGGAGCTTAATTTCTAGTGGAAGTTTGTTGTATTATCTTCAGAAAGTATCATAATAGTCTGTTATGTGTGTTACTAAAAAGTTTCTGATGAAGGAAACTTCCACGTTTTTAAGAATACCAACTTTTAATATTTTCTTTCAACTCGCTTCAAGATATCTGAAATCTGCTTCTTGAAAATCATACTCAATTTCTTCAGGCAAACAACTAAAAACTGTCTTAAGAAATTGAGATTTATGGCTGTTTACTATCTAAATTATTTTGATTCTTCTATTTGCCAGATGGAAAAGGATCATCTCCCTTTAGTAAATCCACTTCTATTATCTCTTCCCTATCTGTCCAAATTCACTTCCTTCTGGGCTGTTTTAAGCCATTCTCTTGCTATTTTAGGCTTTGGTTGAAGAAATAATTTTTTAGAAAGAGAAGGTACAGGGGCCGGCTCGGTGGCACAAGCGGTTAAGTGTGCACGCTCTGTTGCAGCGGCCCAGGTTTCACCAGTTGGGATCCTGGGCGTGCACCGACGCACTGCTTGGCAAGCCATGCTGTGGCGGCATCCCATGTGGGTTGGAGGAAGATGGGCATGGAGGTTAGCCCAGGGCCAGTCTTCCTCAGCAAAAAAAGAGGAGGATTGGCACATGTTGGCACAGGGCTGATCTTCCTCACAAAAAAAATAAAAAAAGAGAGAAGGTACAGTAACCAAGTCATGCCAATTCGTATCTTTTAGTTTTCAAGTTCCTGGAAGAGAAGTCTCAAGATTGTAAATCTCTTCATTCTCCCAGTTACTTTAATACAATTCCAAACAAAATCTCAAATGATTGTTTTTGGAACTTTATAAGTTGCGTCTATTTGTGTGATGACACCATACAAATGTCTTTAAATTTTGGTGTGGAATATAGCACTGGCTTATATAATTTATGTTAAAATTATCGACAAGACTTTTTCTTCAAAACCATTTTGTGTGGTTTCCAAATATATTCTGGTCATGTTTCATGCTAATATCAGGTATGTTATAAGAACAGCAAAATCTTCTGTGATCCTTTTTCAGATGATCCTGGCCTGAGAAAACCATGTTTTTGCCAAAGTCCCTGCCTCATGTGGGATCTGAGCAGAAGGGCTTTCCTGGGCTTCCCTGTGGGGAGGCAGAGCCCTGAAATATTGACTGGTGGAAAAAGAGAAGGTGCTCAGCAACACTCTGCCTTTCTCCAGCCTTTAGTGGACTTTTCCCAGCCAGATCCACTCCTTAACCACTATTGCTTTACCCTTAGGACTAGAACACCCTGAATTTCAACTTTTGACTTGTTTTCAACAACTTTTTTCTGTCCTGGTAACCTTTTATTATTTCAGCACTTGTGAAATGTGGATCTAAGAACAGATGTGTCTGGCCAGTACAGAATTTATTAGTAGTTTTTACATCTCCTTTTCTAGTGTATATGATGGTGGTATACCACCTCATTTAACAAGGAATTAATACTTTGGACTAATGTTGAGTTTGAGGTCAAAGAAATTCTTACGGTCGGAAACAGAGGTGAATTACTTTGAAACCAAGTATTTCTCGTTAGTTTTGGTGCAATTTGACATGTTGACCAATATCTATATGCAGCACCACAAGATTTTAAATATGAGTGTAGCCTATATTTAAAATACTCTCATCTTATTTAAAGAGCTATCAAGATTTCTGATTAAACATTATGGAATTAACAATAAGGGGATAAATAAGCAAAAAACTTATGAGGTTATGAGTAACTTATAGGAAAAGTTTTTCCTTTTTTGATGTTTATAAATGTGGAAAAAGGATGCCTATTAGCAATTCTAGACTAGCGAAATCATGTCCATTAAGAGTCTGTTGAGCAGTGGTTAAGAACATGGATCCCAGAGCCAACTGACTTGGATTTTAATCCTGAGTTTGCATTTACTAGCTTCATGACCTTGGGCAACCTACTTAACCTTTTCTTGGCATCAGTTTTCTCATCTTCAAAATGGAGGCAATAAGAATGCCCATCCCATAGGATTGTTTGAGGTACAATGTAATTTAGAAAGTACTTGAAACAATGCTTGGCTCATGCTATTCATTTTTTAAAAGATAAAATAGAGAAGATTAACCTAGAGGAGTGATGTCAATACATTTTGGACTCTAGAAAGAAGATAAAAAATGGCAACCAAATTAACAAAATTAAGATAACCAAAGATAGTTTATATTTCAGAGTACACAATATGCTCAGAAATTAGGGGCATCAGATACTAATGAAAGCAAGAGTGTACAGTGTCTTGAAGACAGAACAACTGGCAGAAAGTCTGTATAAGGAGAGTCACCAATTTTCTCCACAACCACCTGTAGTCAGGTAACTCTTCTTCCCCAACTCAAAAAAAGAAAGGAAGATTACTCTCTGGAGAGACTGAACCAGAGGGACTCTGACTCCTGGACAACAAGCACATGGAGGTCAGGGGTGCCATATTGAATATAGGAATTAACTCCACATAAAGCAGAGGGAAGCACATTTGCCTTCTTCTACTGTTCCCAATGCTATAGCAGCCAGTTTAATAGCTCCTGGGCAAGAGAGTGCAAATTTTATCTCTGAGGAAATGGACTGTTTAAAGAAAAAAGGTGACTGAGAGCTAGTGATGCCCAATGGAACAGGATGCTCCTTGCCTAATCACCCTACGCTGAAGCCCATCCCTCAAGTCATACCTAAGTCACAGAGGGCTCACACTTAACCTCATCTTTAATTATTAATGGATAGCCAAGGATCACCAAATAATTAGGGAAAGCTTAATAATAAAAGATACACACACAAATAGAAAAATATCCTGGGAGAATAGGTAATGTAGATATAGAAGAAAACTGAAAAAATATTAACCTTATAATTAATGTCCCCTTATAGGAATCCTGAAAAGTACAAAATTAGCACATAAAATCAGAATAAAGTTTGGAATATAAAGTTAAATCTTTCAGAAAATAGAACAAAAAGACAGAGAGATAGAAAATATTAAAAAAAAAAATGGAGAGCATCCAATCCATTTTTAAGATGGAGAACAGAGTGATGAATAAATGCAAAGCAATACGATATATTGGAGTATATGAGGAAGACTTTTGGTTTAAAACTAATTCAGCTTGACCTTTTTTTCCCAAAAAGGCCTGACATGGCCTGTTGGGCATGCATTGTACATCTGCTTTAAACATTTACAATGTCCCAAAGGCAAGAATGATGCCCTTAAAGATAGGGATGTAGCTTCCCCTTATATTGGCATTTCTTTAAGGATAAGCATCTCTTCCTGGAAACTAAGGATTAATTACTGACCTGCTGCATTCACCTTGTGACCACTGACCTGCTGTGCAAGGAAAGGAATCTTGTGACGACTGTAAAAGGGACATTCCTGTCATATGTGACATATACTCTTTGTTCCAAGATGGTATATAACCACTCTCTACACCCCACTTCCTTGTTGTGCTTCCTTCCTTGGGGAAGGAAGCCCCTGGGCTATAGTCCTCAGACCTGGTTCATATAATAAACTCACCTCAATTTTGATTTATAGCTTGATTATGGATTATTTGTATCAACAAGAGGACTTAAGAACAGTTATCCCCAAGAGAAAATATGGCTCGCTTGATGACTTTGCATGAATTCATATGAGATTCACACTCCTGCCAGAAATCTTCGTTAAGAATTAGTCCTAAGAATATAGAAGATTAAGCAAATGGCAAGAAAGATGCAAACAAATACATTTCCTACTGCCACAGAATATTCATGGAATGCCCTAATTTTGATAATCTCTTTAAACCCAAACACCTTTAGTACATTTGTTTTAATCTGCTATAACACTTACCTCTGAGACTCTAAAAACCACAACAAACATAGAAATTTTCAATCTTTATGGTTTCTCTGAGAATACTTCTCAAATGCATGGTAAGAGGGAAAACTTAATTTCCATTTGTTTTGGGTCTATCATCTTTCTTTCTTCTCAGATAAATGTGCTCATTGAGTTGAACCAAGGTCCGTTATCCTTAATTTTCCATCCTACCTTAATAGTACAACACATTGTTTTAACTCCATTGGTTTTATATTTTTGCAGCTTTTATCCATTCAGAAAGTTCTTTAGGAGGCATAGCAGTCTTTATGGAATCTCCTAATCAGTCTTTCTTGCTGGCTTTTCTTTTGGTATAGCCTCTAAATATTTAATTCCTCAGTATTCCATCCTAGATCCTCTTCTTTCCATGTTCATGGTATTGTTTGCCATCTGCATACCAACGATCTCAGTTTATATTTCTAGCCCAAATTCATCTCCTAAGCTTCAGATTTATATATTCAAATATATCTATCTCCCCTTGGATGTCTTAAAAAAACTTAAATATCAATACTATCAAAATTGAGCTCACTATCTTATAAAACTGTATTCCCTTGTGATGTTTTTTAATTCAGCAAATTGTACCGCATCTATCTGGTTGTACAAAACAAAAATCTGCATTTTTTTCTCTAAAACTTCCATCTTTTTCATTCATTCTTCACTAAATTCTGTCCACATTACTTATTGAATATTTCTTAAGTCTGTCCATGTCTTTCCAGGTTGCCATTGTCTTCAAAGTTGAAACTACAATCCCTTCTTCTGGATTAATACAATAACTTTTAAATTAATCTTCCCACTTTGATTCTTGTTCAATTTCCATTCATTCTCCATGCTGGAGCCAGGATGGTGTTAATGTAAATAGGTACTCATGCCGTTTCCTGTTTAAAACTTTTTAAACAGTTTTGCAGTGCCTTTAGGATGAAAAACAAAATCTCTAGCCTGGTATAATAGTTCCTCCATGCTTTGCTTTCTGCCTATATTTTCAACCTTATCTTTCACGATTCTTCTTCTAGTCCACTTTTCTCCAGTCATTGTCATCTTCTTTCACTGCCTCAAATAAATACACCACACTTTTCCCATTTGGGTCCTCTTCCCATGGTGATCTCCTTCTAATTTTTAACCCACAGTGTTGCTGCCAACCTTCTTTCAGAACTTACGTAACATTTCCTCAGGGAGTTCTTCCCTGATGTCCCAGACTGCGGTACGATCTTTTACGATATGCTCTCAAAGCACCTTATAATTTTCCTTCATGGCACTAAATATAGATTATAATTAAATTTTTATTTATGAGATGTTTTTGTTATTAATACTTATTGGCTTATCTAAATAGTAAAGTTCCAAGGAGCTCACTCTCTTATCCACATAACCTAGCAAAGTGTTTGACTCACAGAAGAGTAAATGTTCAATACATGGAAATAATCAGTCAAATCAGACCGTTCCAAGACATTTCCTTTACCAAAACAATTTACATTTCATATATGCACCAAATTTTAATACTAGAGTCTAACAACTCTAAAACAGTTATATTCTACTGCCAAATATAGGCAATACTAAATTACAAATATAGGGAAACTTTTTTATTAGCAATGAAGGCCAGAAAGTCATACGATACAATAGCCTTTGTTTTTGTAACATGTATCTCCAATTCAGTAATTGCTCTGTATTTTCCCTTAAACAGAAGGACTAAAACCGAGCATTAAAACACCATTACTTCAGCTGGCATCTTTTAACGTATCATGAGTGGGATTTTATTGATCCACGTGACTCTGCATTCCACTGTCATAACAAACTGAAATGAGTTTTCTATGAAAGGCTTGATTACTTATAAGAAATGAATGTCTTATGCAATGAGACTTAGGACAACTTTTACCTCACTGGTATTTTAGGAGAAACCCAGAGAAAGGGATAGAATTGTGTAATATGGCAGCAATTAAAACACTTCTGTTGTTGTTATTGTTAAAAGACGCATGCACAGGAAAGTTTGAAAGAGAAAACTGCTTTCCATTAAAACCTCCTCCTCCATCTCACCCACTCACCCTATTACTGCTTCAGGGACACATCCTGTATACCCAGGCCAGTTTAAATTAAACACATCAATCATCCTCAGGCTCAAGAATTACCTAATGCTGTGATAAACGACTCCTGTGACTTTTCCTCTTACGGCTTGCTCTTTTAAGATTTGCTACCCATGTGCATTTATTTTCCAGACTGGGGCAGTCAGTCTGATGCAAATTTGGAACAGGCAGTTGCCTATGTTTGCTCAGAATATCTCCAGAGTGGCCTGCCATAGTGTGTGGCATTCCCACAATCAGGATAACGTTTTTGAATGAAGACACTATCAACAGAAGGTCATTGTTCTGATTTAATTACATTTTCTCTGAGGGTTGATAAGATCAATAGCCAATCATAATAAATAAATCAATCTGAATACTAAGGTGCCTTGCAGAGAGCAAAGTTCTGAAGAATTAAAGCCAAGGGAAGGTGAGTTTTGATGGTGGGGTGGATAGAACTATCTGAAGCATGAGGTCATGGGTCATATTCTGATCTATTAACATCCTGAAAGAAAAGGGAAAACTGGAGGTCACTTAAGAACCTAAGGGTGGGTATGTACAGAAAATTGAAGGTTAGATTTAAGTGGAGATGAAGGGATTGCAGGCAAAAACCTTCTTCAGGCTGGTCTTATTTTTTTTTTATTTTTATTTTTTTGGCGAGGAAGATCAGCCCTGAGCTAACATCCATGCCAATCCTCCTCTTTTTGCTGAGGAAGACTGGCCCTGGGCTAACATCTGTGCCCATCTTCCTCCACTTTACATGGGATGCTGCCACAGCATGGCCTGACAAGCAGTGCGTCAGTGCACGCCCAGGATCCAGACCCCGGCCTCCAGCAGCGGAGCATGAGCACTTAACTGCTATGCCACGAGGCTGGCCCCTAGGTTGGTCTTGTTTTAATACTCTAAATTGCTGCAAAAGTATTAAGCAACCGTATTTTTTTTCCAATCAAGGTGCAGGTAATATATTTTTTTAAAGTGAGAGGACCTGAGAATAAACAAAAACAGCATGTTGCTTTTAGAAATAATTTTGCTTGCAAAAAGGATTTAAAGAGATTTTTAAAATTAGGATAGACATGGTAATTATACATCTTCTGCAATCTGACTGGTTCAGCTTGCATACATAGCTAAACAAAGGATGAAGTGAGCTCATTTAAATGAATGGTTTGGAATTCATACCCCAATCTCAGTGAAGCATGGAGCATCTGAACATGTCTCTTTTATTTGTTTTTGGTGAGAGGAAATTAATATATAATTTTCTTTATCACTGTCAGTCATGCTTTGTCTGGAATAAAAAACAAAAGTGTGCTAAAATGCTACCTAGGAAAATGGTGGGCTGCTTTAACGCAGCTAAAAAGAGAGAAAGCCTATGAGAGAAGCTTGGGATGTGCCTGAAAGTGTTGAATACAGTTATTTTGTAAACATTTGGAATCTCTCCCAGTTTGGTTAATGAGGTAGCCATTTGCTTGACTGGATGATCTTTGAAAAACCTTCTGTTTAGTGAAAGAAATTTCCTGTTGCTGCCAGGTAGCTCCTATCACAAGTGTGTTTGGAGACAACAGATCCAGTCTGGATGGCCGCAAGGAGAGAGTTTCTTTAATCATCTAAATTGACTTTCTTTTCTTTTCTCATCAATCTGTATAAAAGGTGGACACAAAAGAGGATCAAAGACCAGTTTCACGTTTCCACTTTTTATTCTACTCTAAACATTTTCCAATCTGCTTTTTAGCAACATGTAGACTTTTATCAATCATGCTCTTAACCAAGCATGTCAGGTGCCAAGCCTCAAAGCCAGCATCTTCCACCTGGCCTGGTTTAATGTCTTTTCACTGGCAATCTTCAGCCCTGCCTGACTCCAGTAATTTCTCAAAACTGCTGTTAAATCAATTTGACCTCTGCTTTAACCTTGCCACCTGCCTCCTTTGCCCTATATAGTGACTTTCCAAATGTCCTACAAATTCAGACCAAGATTCTACTTTAATTCTCTTTATCCAAGTGTCCATGGTTCTTTCAATCTCCTTGTTGTTTGCTTTCAATTATCTCGGTCAAATTTCTAGCTTTCCTCCTGGACCACTGCTTCTCAAGCTTGCCAAACTCTCTGCCTTCTATCATTTAAACAGCTAATCTCAGCCTCAAGAATGTTTTCTCCAACCAATTAAAAGTATAATAATCATTTCCTGAGATACAACTTCCAAGATTTTTAAATTATCAGTTGTTGTACCTGTGCACACACAATAAGCATTATTCTATTTATGTTTATGAATTAACTTGGCCGAGTATTGTCATGTTATTTTTCTGGAGCTTAATTTAATCACTATTTTGTCTTTCCATACTATCACTTCCCTCCAAATTCCTGGTCCTACACCCTGGAATCTAGGTGCCACCCTAAGAAAGAAGGGTAGAGGAAAAACTTTCTACTGACTGATTTTAAATGCAAAAGTTAGATTATAGAGAGAAAAGGTGAATTATGTTAAACTGAGAATTGTAAAATGGTGTAGCCATTGTAGAAAATATTTTGGCAGTTCCTCAAAATGTCACACATAGAGTTACCTTATGATCCAGCAACTCCACTCCTAAGTATATCCTCAAGAGAAATAACAACTTATATCCACACAAAAACTTGTCCATGAGTGTTCATAGCACCATTACTCATAGTAGTCAAATAACTGGAAAAGACCTAAATGTCCATCAACAGATGAATGGATAAACAAAATGTGGCATTCATACAATGAATATTCTTCAGTTATAAAAGGAAGGCAGTATTGATACATGCTAACTTTGGATGAACCTTGAAAGCATTATGCTAAGGGAAAGAAGCTAGGCACAAAAGGCCACATATTGTGTGATTCTATTTGTATAAAATGTCCAGAATGGGCAAATTCATAGACACAGAAAGTAGATTAGTGGTTACCTAGGACTGGGGAATGGGTGGATAAGGGAGAAAATGGGGAGTGACTGCTAATGGGTTGGGAAAATGTTCTAAAATTAGATTGTGATGACAGTTGCACAACTCTGTGAATATACTAAACACCATTGTATTATATATTTTAAATGGGTGAATTTTAGTGGTATGTAAATTGTATTGTAATAAAATTACTAAATAGGAGAAGAGGTTGAAGATACAGAGAGTTAAGAAATAATTCTTGAGAAAGTGAGGGGGATAGAGTCAAAACATGCGGGGGTGCTAACAATTTTTTGATTGAAGTGAAATTCACATAAAATTAGCCATTTTATAGTGAACACTTCGGAGGCATTTACTCCATTCACAATGTTGTGCAACCACTACCTCTAGATAGTTACAAAACATTTTCATCACCCCAAAAGGAAACCCTGTACACATCATGCAGTTACTCCCCACTCCCCTCTCTCCTCAGGTCCTGACAATCATTGATCGGCTTTCTGACTCTGTGGATTTATTTATTCTGAATATTTTATATATATATATGAAAAGACATTAAGTGCCCCATCTTAAGATGGAAATTGTGTTTCATTGGTCCTTGGTTCAAACCAATGGAGTTATTTGCAAAACTATATTCCAATTCAGTTGGCCATTTTCATTAGAGGTTTTTGGGAACTTCTGGATCAACTTACACTTAAAATCTGTATTAGACTATAGCTTTGACATGTATTAAAAAAATGAGCCCTTTCCCAAGGCAAGTCAGCTCTTCTCCACTGCTCCTGGATCTCCATTAGTTTTATGAATATGAATTCCTAATCTCATTGTAGTATGATAATTCTGAGATATTGTGTGGAAAAAAGATTAAAAAAATCAGGTTGCAAACATTGTACAAAGTGCCACTTTTTCCATTTTTACAAAGGCAGAGAATCAATAGTTTATGACTGTATTTCTGTTTCTCCTTGAGGAATTTACGAGAGAAAGGCAACTTTTTTTTTTCGTTTTAGTACAAGAATTTTAGATCAATGAAGGTTAAAAGTTCAACAGGATAAGGAGTTCAGTGAATCCCCGAAGCACCACACTGACATTCCAAGACAGAGCTGGTAAAGGTCTCCCCTTCTTGATGTCACTTTCAAAAGAATGTATTATTAAAATGTCACCTATTTGGAATATGCATCTCTACTCTATATCCATCTATGGTTCTCATAGGGCTTCATGAAGATTTATAACTAGATTTCAAGATTTCCAGTGGCTGTTTTCCTCAGAGGAGTTCAGCCAGATGCGTAACAAACTGTCAGGGGCTGACTTTAATAACAGGCACCTTCTGTCCACATTCCTTTCAGTGGTATTTCCCATAGCGCACACGTGCGCGAGCACACACACACGCCCCCCAAACACACACACAATAAATCCAAGTTGATTTTCTGAGTTAAGCTGATCTTGATCAAGTAGGTGGTGTAGAGGCTTTGGATTTGTTTACTTACTGCCTGCCTTGGGTCAAATAAATATTGCTGCATTTTTTTTTTTTTTACTTCTTAAACATGAAGATTATAAAAATCTCAAAATCCCAGATTTTCAATGAATTCCACCAAACATCCAGTTTGATAATTTTGTCTTCCAGCTGATTCTTGAGTATTTCAGTAAAGAAAGTCACTGTGTCCTGGGGGAAATAAATTTTTTAGCCACTCCAAATGCATTTATATATACACATACTCTGAAACCTCTTAACTATTTTCTGAAGTGAGTAATACTATTACTATTGTTACTCTTATTCCCTTATTTCAGACAAAGGCACTGAGACTTAGATTAAGAAATTTTCACAAGAAGATGAATTCACTCCTAGGTAGTCTAGTTTTAGAATCCACTCTCTTAACTACTATGATGAGCTGTTTCTCAATGATATGATAAGCTCTTTGCAAACCCACATGTACATAATTTAGCCATTGTCTGATTTTTTTTTTTTGAGAACCACATAAATTGCTAACTCCTTAAAAAAAAAAAAAGCCCCATCCTTATGGAGATCAATGAGATGGAAACTCTTCCTTTCAAACAAACAATTTTTCTTTATGAGAGACTTAGGTAGAGTTTTCTCTTCATAAATGAAATGACCTTCCAGAATCATTCTACAGATGATGGTATTGTGGGGGAATGACTTGCATACTAATTCTTAAAAGAGGATCACTATTCAAACAACATCCCAGAGGAATAACTTCCATATGAAGTATTACCTTAGATACTGAAAGCTAATTTCAAAATTGTGCAAGACGACTTCAATTGTTATTACACAACTTATTGAAAGATAGGTGTACTCTTACTGTCTCTCACTAACCTCTCATTTACTTCAGTACTCTGAATTTTCTAGCTCTGAAACAGGAGATAAAGAGACAAGGATTGCAGTTACGGAAGAGGGTTACTTTTTTCTGCTCAATGCTATCTGCTTATCCTTGTTTGGATTGCTATCACTCCCTATCTCTTCTGAGACCCTCTGTCATTATTTCTCCCCACATCTCTGTCTCTTTATCTCCTTTCCTCCTGTGTACTTTCCTCCATCATACAAATATGTTTAGTTTTATCCCATCTTAAAGGAAATACCTCCCTTAACCCAGTAATTTCTTCAGTTCTTGCCTTACAATGTTCTTTCTTTTTACATCCATTTAGCAAGAGTGTGGTCTAACTTTGCTATTTCATTTTCCTTTCTACCCTTTCTTTTTCAACTCACTACAAATAGGCTTATGCCACCACTACTTCACTGAGAGTCCTCACATATTGTTTACTAATGGCTTTTTTATTACCAAATACCATTGATCCTTTTCATTCCTAATTTACGTAACTTATCCTCACCACGCACAATTTCAAAACCTTTCTTTACTTAGTTTCTTCAAAAATTCGTTCCTGGGGCTGGCCTCGTGGCTTAGCGGTTAAGTGCGCGCGCTCCGCTACTGGCGGCCCAGGTTCCATCCTGGGCGCATACCGACGCACTGCTTGTCCGGCCATGCTGAGGCCGCATCTCACATACAGCAACTAGAAGGATGTGCAACTATGACACACAACTATCTACTGGGGCTTTGCGGGGGAAAAAAAGAAGGAGGATTGGCAATAGATGTTAGCTCAGAGCCGGTCTTCCTCAGCAAAAAGAGGAGGATTAGCATGGATGTTAGCTCAGGGCTGATCTTCCTCACCAAAAAAAAAAAAAAAAAAAAAAATTAATTCCCCTAGTTCTTCTACATTTCAGACCCACTCCTTAGTTTTCCTTAAAGGTGTCTTTTCTCCATCTGTTATATAAATGTCAGTGTACTACAGAATTTTGTCCTAACTAGTTCTGCAAACTCTCAATTATTGAACCATCTAGATTAATGAAATGATCTCTTAGCCAAAGACTCTTAAGCCTATAATCCCACGGCTTTCTTAAGTACTATATCTGTATGTTATCTAAGATTTCCTGAAGTTTTCCAGTTTTCTTTCATCCTATTTAATATTCATTTAACCATAGGCTGCACCTCCATTCCGTCTGACTTCAGGAAGCCCATACCTCCCCAAGTTATTCTAAATATCCTCAGAGAAAGCTTAAATTAGTGCTCATTATTTATTGTTTTCAACTTCTGCTTTATTACCTTTGGCCACCAAATCACTGCTTCTCTGTATTTCGTAGCTGTGTCCAGGCCCCTTCACTCCATGCTTGACATTTGTCCTGCTTTTCTCTGACAACACCCTATAGGCTGTTCATCTACTCAGGCCTGGTCAGCCACCATGTTGCTGGGACCTACTTATCCTTTTTAAGTTCTTGTTTTATTGATCCTTAGAAAAAGCTAAAAATCTCCTAGTATAAAAATATCTGTTTAGGGCAAAATGTCTTCAGTATATGAGAAAGTTTTTTGCTTTATTATTCAAAGCATTTTATCTCTCTTTTCCTCAACCTCTACCTTCCAGACTAGGTCCTGAGCCTGAGACTTACCTTTGCATAAATAAAATACCATCCAAGTACTCACATTCAAAAGAACATTCTCTGCCAAAGACGTATTCTGCTTCTACATCTTAAAGTGTGGAAAGAACTACATGTTTTAAAATTGTACCATCTATTGCCCCACCTCACTCGGATGATATTTAGGGTGTATGTACCCTGAGCCCTACTGCCACACCCCTTCCCCACAATATCTTGCCCAAATCTTCCTGAAACTGAGTAATTAAAGACCTGACACCTGACACAACAGGGTGGCTCCAGGACTCTGCACTAGCACGTCCTCCCCAGCTGGCCTCAGTTGATGCTCCTGTTTGAACTGACTGTTAAATATTTTGAAAATCATCACCAAATATATACATTACTGACTACTGGACATCACTAAACTTACCATTTTTCCTTTTCTCTCTCTCTCAGAACAAACCAAAATAACAAGCAAAAGTAAGAACAACAACAAAAATAATCCACCTTGGTCTTCCTTCTGTAATTCTTCAGTAAATTGAAATCAACCTCATAAGCCAAAAAGTTCTCCTAATTCACCTTGAGGTCTCAAATCCAAACTGTCTCTAAGTTCTGTTTTACCTCCTCTGACTTCTTCAGATCTACTCCATTCTCTCTGTCCTGTCAATCTTCTTTAGATTAGTCACTGCTTGACTGATACTTAAACTGTTGCAATAAATCATAACTTATGTCCTTATCTCCAATCTTGTCCCTTTCAAATTTATCTTCCACAGAGCCACCAAAGTGTTCTATCAAAAACCCAAATATATTCCTTGCTTGTTTAAATCCTAAAATCATGTCCCGTCTCCTACAAACCTCTTTGAGTTGATATTCAAAGCCCTTCCTGATCTGGCCAACCATATCAGAATCCTCTGTTGCTATTTCCTCATGCTTGCACCATGTTCTACCTTTGCTAAGCTACTTGTGATGAAAAATTGCTGACCTGGAAATTGCTTCTTCTTTGTCTCTCCTCTCTACCCTCTGCTGTTCATCCCTCAAGGATCAGCTTAAGCATGACCTTCATTGTGTAGTCTTCTCTTAATTTTCTTTTCTCTCTATTCCTTTGAACTTTTGTTGGAATTTTTTTACACCACACTTGTCAAATGTAACATGCAGTTTTGTACCTCTTTATTCATTTGTCTATCTCTTCCACTTGGCTTAGAATTCTTTGAAGGCAATGATTTTGTCTTAGTCTTTATTTCAGTCGTACCTAACATATTACCCGGCACTTAGTAAGTTATTGACTGAATGAATAAACAAAAATAAATAATAGCTTCTTGCATCTTGGGATTTGTACGTGAAGGACAGTATTTGTGAATTAGGTTTCTAGAGACTGAAAGTAAAATGACTTCTTTTTTCCCCCAAGTACTGTGAATAATCACCTCAACCTTGTTTCCTTTGCATAGATGAAAATATAGATGGTAGTATTGGGAAGGTGAAGTTGCCAAATGGTGAAATGGGCAATCATAGATAAGTGCATAAATGATTCTCTCTTGTGTTCTGAATTTTCTAATCTAATTTTCTAGTTAATTTTTTTCTGCATGGGCATAGTCTCATACACTAGTGAAATGAAAAATTGGATTTGTCTTTTTTTTTTTAGGGGAAGACAGAGATATGTATTGTAGCCATAGCATGATTGACTCTCCTTTCGTAAAGCAGAAAATTCAAAAGACAAAGAAAGTGTGCATAGAAAATAAAATTGTAAGTCAAATATATTTGCTGAAAGAAAAAAAAAAATGCTTAGAAAAATAGTAGGAAAAAAAGATGGACAAAAAAATCAGAAAAAGAATTGTAATAATTCCTTTAATGAATAATAAAAAGGGAAGAGGTCAAAGGAGAAATCAAAAGTGGACAGAAGTTTATGAGTTGAACATAGAGTTTCCAAGAAACTTAGTAAATTATATTGCATAGTACAAAAATTTTGATGACTAAAATAACCAAGTATTTTCAAATTAATATCTTTCTGTTACAATGCTTTTGGTTGCAAGTAACTGAATATCTTGAAGTGGCTTAAATGTTAAGGAAACAATTATTGTCCCTCATACCAGGAGGTCCAGGGGCTCAGTGGATCGCAGAATAGGACCTCCCTGGACCTCTGAACTCTCTGCCATGTCAATAACTATTCTTTTGGTGGCTGAACTTTGTCTTCTAAGACTTAGGTTCTCTCTATTTCTCCACTCTGTCCTCCTTATTCTTAGCTTTGTTTCCAGGCTGGTGTATTGCTGGTTACAGCTAATCTCAAAAAATAGAGAAGAAAATAGAGACTGTCCCTTCCTGTAGTGTAAGATGTAAGGAAATTTCTCCCAAAAGACCCCAACAGTTCTTCTCAACTCACCTCTCCTGGTGTGGAACCACCACCTTTTGAGTTGGGACAAGGGCAGACAGGGCCTCAGTATTCTCAGCAGTGCCATACCCAAGGTAGAGCCTCCAGTCCATGAGTGGGAGGTGGGCTGAAGAAGAAGCACCCCTCTCTCCCTGACCACCCCCCCAACTCTCAGCTGCAGTCATCCAGAACTTTGCCTTCTCATCAAGAAGCTGGGTTCAGGATGAGAAATGCTAATGTTGGACTCACTTTTGATTTCCTCTCTGTCATTGGCTTCTATCTATTCTTCCTTCAAAACATCTCTCAGATTAACTTCTTTTCGTCAGTTTACATTTCTATTCAAATCTGTATCCCTGTCTTCACACATACATAATAACAACTAGCATTATAGTGTGTGTACTCTATGCTAGACGCCTGAGCACTTCCTGTAATTGCTATTTAATATTCATACAACATTTCAAGATACTCAGTGTTCTTATCTCCATTTTATAGATGAGGAAACAACACAGAGAGGTGAGGTAGCACACCCAAAGTCACAAAGCTAATGAATCTAAGATTAATTAAGGTCTAAAATCAATCTACTATAACTACCGTCTTGAAAAATAGTTCTATGATATTCCAAAGTTGGATTTAGTTCATTAAATTATAATAGACAAAAGCACAAATGTAAAAGAGAAACATGTTGGAAAACAAGAATTCAAATAATGATTCTGTTGAACCAATTTGTTTTTTAATTTTCAATATTTTTTTTATAATGAAGCTTCTTTTGCATATCTTATGATTGGCTTTTGCCATAGCAGAATACATAGGCTATCATTTTTTTTTTTGAAACTCTATCCACCAACGTGGAACTAGATTTATTTATTGTTATGTCTGATGACAAATGGGAGACAAGGTGGTGAAAATTTTGTCTTAACAACTGGAAGAGTTTTGTTTCTTTATTTTTTAATTTTTTCTTTTTACCTTTGACCCCCTTCACCCTGTTCTCCCACCTTCCACCTCTGGCAACTCCAGTCTGTTCTCTGTGTCCATGAGCTTGTTTTTTGTTTGTTTGTCTTTTTAGATACCACATATAAGAGAGATCATATGGTATTTTTCTTTCTGTGTCTGACTTATTTCACTTAGCATAATGCCCTTGAGGTCCATCCATGTTGTTATAAATGGGAAGATTTCATTCTTTTTTATGGCTGAATAATATTCCATTGTGTATATATACCACAATTCCTTTATCCATTTATCCATCAATGGACACTTAGGTTGCTTCTATGCTTTGGGTACTGTAAACAATGCTTCAACGAATATAGGGGTGCATATATCTTTCCGAGTTAGTGTTTTCATTTTCTTCAGATAAATACTCAGAAGTGGAATAGCTGGATTATATGGTGGTTTCATTTTTAATTTTTTGAGGAACCTCCGTACTCTTTTCCATAGTGGCTGCACCAATTTACATTCCTGCCAACAATGCACAAGGGTCCCCTTTTCTCCACATCCTCACCAAAACTTGTTACTTGTCTTTTTGATAATAACCATTCCAACAGGTGGGAAGTGATTTGTCCTTGTGGTTTTGATTTTCATGTCCCTGATAACTAGTGATGTTGAGCATCTTGTCATGTGCCTGTTGCCCATCTGTATGTCTTCTTTGGAAAAATGTCTATTCAGATCTTCTGCCCATTTTTTCATTGGATTGTTTGTTTTTTGGATATTGAGTTGCATGAATTATTTATATATTTTGGATATCAGCCCCTTATCAGATAGATGATTTGCGAATATTTTCTCCCATTCAGTAGATTGCCTTTTCATTTTCTTTATAGTTTCCTTTGCTGTACAGAAGCTTTTTAGTATGATGTAGACTCACTTACTTATTTTTGCTTTTCTTGCTTTTTGAGACATCCAAAAAATCATTGCTAAGACCTATGTCAATGAGATTACTGCCTATGTTTTCTTCTAGGGCTTTTATGATTTCAGATCTTATGTTCAAGTCTTTAATCCATTATGAGTTAATTTGTGTATATTGTGTAAGATACTGGTTGAGTTTCATTTTTTTATATGTGGCTGTGCAATTTTTCGAAGACCATTTATTGAAGAGACTGTCCTTTCCCATTGTATATTCTTGGCTCCTTTGTCATAAATTAATTGACTATATATGCATGGGTTTATTTCTGGGCTCTCTATCCTGTTCCATTGATCTATGTGTCTGTTCCTATGCCAGTACCATACTGCTTTAATTACTATAGCTTTGTAATATAGTTTGAAGTCAGGGAGTGTGACGCCTCCAGCTTAGTTCGTCTTTCTCAAGATTTCTTTGGCTATCTAGAGTCTTTTGTGGTTCCATACAAATTTTAGGATTATTTCTTCTAGTTCTATGAAAAATGCCATTGGTATTTTGATATGAATCACATTGAATGTGTAGATTGCTTTAGGTAGTATGGACATTTTAACAATATTGATTCTTCCAATCCATGAGCATGGAATATCTTTCCATTTATTTGTGTCATCTTCAATTTCTTTCATTAATGTCTTGTCGTTTTCAATATACAGTTCTTTCACTTCCTTGGTTAAGTTTATTTCTAGATATTTTATTATTTTTTGATGCAATTGTAAGTCGAATTTTTTTTTTATTTTTCTTTCCAACAGCTCCATATTAGTGTGCAGAAATGCAAGGGATTTTTGTGTATTGATTTTGAACACTGCAACTTTACTGGATTCATTTATTAGTTTTAACAGTTTTTTGATGAAATCTTTAGAGTTTTCTGTATATAATATCATGTCATCTACAGATATGACAGTTTAACTTCTTCCTTTCCAATTTGGATGCTTTTTATTTCTTTTTCTTGCTTAAATGCTCTGGCTAAGACTTCAATACTACGTTGAATAAAAGTGGTAAGGTGGGCATCTTTGTCTTATTCCTGATCTTAGAGAAAAGGCTTTCAGCTTTTCACTGGTGAGTATGATGTTAGCTGTGGGCCTGTCACATATGGCCTTTATTATGTTGAGGTATGTTCCCTGTATACCCACTTTGTTGAGATTTTTTATCGTAAATGGATGTTGAATTTTGTCAAATGCTTTTTCTGCATCTATAGAGATAACCATATGATTTGTATTCCTCATTTTGTTAATGTGGTGTATTACATTGACTGATTGGTGGATGTTGAACCATCCTTGCATCCCTGGAACAAATCCCTCTTGATCATGGTGTATGATCCTTTTAATGTACTGTTGAATTCACTTTTCTAATATTTTGTTGAGGATTTTTGCATCTATGTTCTTCATGGATATTGGCCTGTAAACTTCTTTTCTTGTGGCATCCTGTCTGGTTTTGGTATCAGGGTAATGCTTGACTCATAAAATGAGTTTGGAAGAGTTCCTGTCCTCTTCTGTGTTTTGGAAGAGTTTGAGAAGGATTCTTAATAATTATTCTTTGAATATTTGGTAGAATTCACCAGTAAAGCTGTCTGGTCCTGGACTTTTATTTGTTGGGAGGTTTTGGTTACCGATTCAATCACCTTACTAGTAATTGGTCTGTTAAGATTTTCTATTTCGTTATGATTCAGTCTTGGTAGGTTGTATGTTTCTAGGAATTTTTCCATCTTTTCTAGGTTGCCCAATTTGTTGGCATAAAGCTTTTCATAGTATTCTCTTATAATCCTTTGTACTTCTGTGGTATCTGTTGTAATTTCTCCTATTTAATTTCTGATTTTATTTATTTGAACCTTCTCTCTTTTTTTTCTTAGTGAGTCTAGCTAAGGGTTTGTCAATTTTGTTTATCTTTTCAAAGAATCAGCTCTTAGATTCATTGATCTTTTCTAGTGTCTTTTTAGTCTCTATTTCATTTATTTTCACTCTGATTTTTATTATTTCCTCCCTTCTGCTAACTTTGGGCTTTGTTTGTTCTTTATTTTGTATTTCTTTGAGGTGTAAAGTTAGGTTGTTTATTTGAGACTTTTCTTGTTTCTTTTGGTAGTCATTTATTGCCATGAACTTCCCTCTTAGAACTGCTTTTGCTACATCTCACAAATTTTGGTATGTTATCTTTGTGTCTTTTGAAATGTAAGCTAATAAAACAAGCATATACAGTTAAATAAGTGAAGAGACTTTTCTTTTTCATGTTAGAGTTACAATAAAAACTGATGTCATAATAATGCTTGGTCACATTCAAAATTATTTCTTATATTAATGTCCACCAAATAAAAACTTTTCCCCAGCTCTTAGTTCTGAGATTCTAAATAGTAGGGCAAAAATTATTTTTCAAGTCATGATTATATTGTTTATATAGACTCTGCACTAGTCTTTGCAGTGATTTCTTATTTTCATCACGTTTGTATATTTTATTCTTTAATTAGTCCTACGCTCCTCTATTGTAACTTAGAGCAAAGACAAATGTGAAATGGGGGAAAAAGCAAACTAAAACAATAAGTTTGCAATGATATATTGTTTAACATGAGGTGAAAGATGACAATACAACATGAATTTTGGTAATAATTAGAAATATATTTACCACTTTAAAATAATTTTGAGTTTTTCCTTTAATAGACAAATGGTAAATATTTCCTAAAGATGATTAAGATCATAAAGATCTTTTATTTTCCTTTGAGATGATGTTTATTGTTAAAAGTGCTATATTTTCAATACTACTAGTCTCTAAAATGTTGTTCAATATTACGAATATTGAATTTCTGATCAAACACTGATAGAATAATAAGAGAAGAAGGGCTTTATGGCGTAATATGTCAAAGTTATCCTTTTAAATTAGAATTCTATTTGATTATATTTTGCCTAGTGGTAATCTTATCTTCAAATTTTATAGTTCATGATATAAGGTGAGCTTTATAATGCTAAAATAATATTGTTATTTTATGAAATAAAAATGAAAGTCTATTGGAAATTTGAGGACTTTGTAAAATACATTTTTCAACGCTGTCAAATATCAACAAAATCACCCTACATGGTTTTATTTGCAGACTGTAAGTAACAATGCTTTTTGCCTTCTGGACATTCACATTTCTTCCTAACATAATCTTAGTTTTATCTGTGTGTACATTCTCCTCTGAATACATATGCTTCAGGGGAGGAGGGTCTCAGCTCAAGCCTCATGTTGTGGGTCTTGATTATTCTAAGCCAAATTATGGTATTTCTATTTTCCTTGCCTATGATTGAACTTAATTATGAGCATGTGATGGAATTCTGTCCAATGAGACATGAGAAAGCCATCTGCATGTGATGGAGGTTCCATCTGTATATGATGACTGAAACTGCTGTAGCCATAAGCTACTAGCATGCAAATGACAGCAACACACAGAGATTAGAACCAAGAGGACTGCAAAGAAGATGAGCCAGAGCCCTGACTTAAAACTCTGGGAGTTTCCCCTGCCTATGGAATTCTTGGTTTTTGAGATTATAAATTCCCTTAGTGTTGAAACAACTTTAAGTCAGAGTTTCCTGTTACTTGAAACTGAACACATCCTAACCGATACGATGTCCTATAATGTTGGCTTCTTGAACTCATACTAGAATAGGTTCAGTTAAGTTCAATTTAGGATCAAGCATCTGAATACCAATTATATTTCTTGCACACAAAGAACTCACACTCTAGATATTTAAAGATAATATGAAAATTACAATACACTTGACAAGTAAATAAAGTATGTTTAAAGAACAGAAGGAATTATTAGTAAGGAGATCTTTACCCTGTTAAGAGGAAAAATATTAGGATCCAAGCAAGCTTCATGGAAAAGAGGATACTTCAATAAGGTTTTGAAGGTGAATGAGTTAAGATTTTGTTTGATTGTAAGTACCAAAGCACTTAATTAAGAGTGGATTTTTTTTTCTTTATATAATTTTTAGGTAAGCAATTTAGGATTGTTCACAGAATCAATGATGACATTGATGACCCAAGTTTTTTCTATGTTTCTTCTCCACCCTTCTTAGCATGTTTATCACTTCCTGATGACAAGATGACTGCTGCATCCCTAAGACACATGCTTTTGAAAAAAGATTAAGAGACTAGAAGGACCAAAGGCTTTTTCCTTTATCTCCTTTTTCTTTGGGTGAAGCAACCTTTCTATGGCATACTTATCCTGTCTCATTAGTCAGAACTGCACCATATGTCCAACCTCAAGCCAAGGAGGAGGGTATTTTCTGGCCAAGGGGAATGAGAGAAACCTGACTTGTTTAGACCAGTCATATATCATCCTTTGGAGCAGCTAAACCCCCTTGGGGTCAAGATATCTCCACTCATAGCCTGTACAACTTGAGCTTCTTTCGGCGTGATTGAGGTGGAAGGGAGCAGTTGTTGAGAAGTCCAGGAACAGATTATTCTTGGAAGTGAGAATAGCATGTGCAAAGGGGGCTGCAGCATCAAGGTAACTTTGGGCAACTACAAACAGTTTGGTATTTCTAGTGGATAAAATTTGAGACCTTGTGAGTAGAAATGCTACGAGGATCAAAAGGAGCAAAAAGATGCATGCATTAGCATCTATCCTAAGTAAAACAAAGGTGCTTGGGTTTGATAGCTATGAAAGGACTTTTGAATAGGCAAATAAAATGATAAGATCTGAATTAGAAAATCACTCTGAGAGCTGCATTGTGAAGAATGGATTTGGGTGGGTTGAGACTAGAGCAATAAATCCAATTAGGAAACTACCCAAGAAGTTAAGTTGAGGAAGAATGAGAGGTGGAAATAAATTGGTAGCTGAGGATATGACCATTGAGGGATAGATTGTCGGGACAGATAAGGCAAAACTTAGAGTCCTTTAGGATTGATTGGATATGGCACGTGAAAAAGAAAAGATAAGAATGACTCTTGTATTTTGAATTAGACAAATAGAGAAGTCCAATAATAAAATTAATGCTAGAAGAGGAAGAACAAGCTTGGTGACTGGAAGATATTGGGTCCTTTTGAGATATGCTGTTTGAGATTCATAATTGTGAAGGCATGTGATATAAGACAAAATGGGACACATAAGGACAAAGGTTTTATGAACTGGACACTTAAAATTTTTAATATTTTTGACAACTTTAATCCAAATCATTCCATAGTCTCTTTCCTAGTTATTTTTGTTTCTTTCAGCAAGGATCAGGATTAGCAACTACAAGAGAAGGCCCTACAGTGTTTCTAAGGGCCTGATGGTGTGATGCAAGAAACATGTGGATAACTGTCTCTAGTTCTAGTTCCAGAGATCTCAGCTCAGGAGAATACCTGAACCAGGATGTGTTATCTCAGGAAGGCTGTAAGTGATAGTGAGGCCTGGGTTTAACCTTTTTCTTGTTGATGTGTCCTGTAATCAGAGACTACATATTGCGTATTGCGTAACTCCAAGATTGATGAGGTAAGCCCACCTCAGATGGGATAATCCCTAGTATATATCCAGACCAGGTTATGTACAGAACTGTTCCATCTTAGCGTACATAAAATTGGTCTGTAGCGGTATAGCTAATCTTCCAGATGGTCTAATGCAACAGTCACTCAAGCAGGCTAATTATCTACGACTGTGTGACTATAAGAATGGCCATTTTTAGGGAGGCCCATAAGCTTATATCTTGTCCTGGTTTTATATAAAGTCACTGATCCTTTTGTTGTATATAGTGATTGTGCTTACTTATTTCTATATCCTTTATATAAGTAATGTAAGTGAGCATAAGTGAGGCCATCTTGTTACACTAAATGGCCCCAGCCCCTCCTCTGTGTGACTACTCACTGCTTTGTACGTACTCCAAAAAATTCACACGCTCTCCTGATTTACGACCTCCACTTACGTGTGTACTCCCCAGTAACCTGATAAATTAAAAACTTTGTTCTATGAGTTTCTCTCCAGGAACAGGCTGACACTTGTAAGGAAACACACCTACACGGTATCCATCACAGCTGACAGAAGAATGGAACAATGTAATGCCTAGAGCCCATCATGCTTGGAGACCAACATTGCTGGACCCCCTCCTTACTGCCCATTTTCCATATATAACTGCCTCAAGATTCTGTAATCTGGGAAGATGGTTTTTTGAGACATTAGTCTACCATCTTCCCAGTTATGCTGGCTAATCGAATTAAAACTTCCTTTTTTGATCCTTAATTTATTGTCATTAATTGGCACTGACCACGGCAAGCGGAGTGAGCCCATTGCTCAGTATCAAATTCTGGTGACACAGATGGGGCCATAGCCTCTACCCATGGCTGTTGACTTGGAGGAAGCTGTTTTAGGATTTTCCCTGCAGCTGCTGGGTAGCTTTTTCTGACTAGGGAATTCCTCTTGTAGCTTCCTCGCTTGTCAACTGCCTCCAACACTTCACTGATCGAGAAACAAAGGAATGGATCATAAGCTGATGAGCTTATGTCTGTAGCTAGGTGAGTCGTCCTGAGTGCACCTCCCGGGGACTATATTCCTTTTTCTTTGTCTGGGGGCCTTGGTCAGGCCAAGGTCCATCTGGTTTAGGCACCGTTGTTTAGGGATAAAGCGGAGTACAGAATGCTTAGTATATTATCTAGAAGACTAGTCTCTGGTTTTTCTGTGGTGTACACACCTGTATGGTCTGTTCTCCTATCGAGTGTGTGTGTTCCACTAGTCTGTGTGCCATTTTTTCTGTGTCAGAATCCCACAGCATACTTCCAATGCTTGTTACATCATCTGAGGGGATGTGAAGTTTGCGACCTTTTCTGTCAAGTATCAAGCTGGAATTGTATGCTTCAATGCAGGCACTGCTGTTTGTGTGTTAACCCTTGGGCAGAAGCCATGAGAGCACAGACTGACCATCTTTTCCTGCTCTTTGTCTGTCTTGTCTGGCACCTTCTTTGCTGTCATTGAATGGAAATTAGGTTTGGGCTTAAAGTAAGCTGGACTTGGACTTCCTGCAAACTAGAGACTTTCTGCCAGGCACTTGACCTCCAACACTGGCATTGGGAAATTAGATCTTACCTCTTGCCTCTTTGGCTTGTTTAGCACCGGTGTGAGAACTGTATGCTTGGGCAGAGTGGGATTTCGAAAAGTCCCATAAGCTTGGATTTCAATCTGAGCCTGTGAACCCCGGGCCGCTGAAGCAGAGCATGCATACCCAATCGCTACGCCACTGGGCCGGCCTCTATTAAAGTTAACTTTTAAGCAATTGAAAATAGATTAAATTGGAATTCCCTTCTCAAAATAAGCAGAGATTACAAAGTGGTAGAGGAATTATTTGTATTTTAATTAAATAATATTTGTCTGTCAGAAGACATTGAATCAATGTATACCGTATAACTGTAAACAGCTCTATTTTAACTTGCAAGTTAACATCTGTTTTATAGATGAAATAATTTTTTTCTAAAAAGTGGAGTGAAACTGAAACATATACAATTGAAATGTGTTATAATTATAAAAACTGGAATATTTTATACATCAGTTCTAGTAGGATTCATCCATATAATCTTAAAGTTACATGAATTTGTTAAAATTTTTCTACCTGAACTTTCTGGATAATGTTTAAAATATAATCTCTCACATTTTTCTGTTTTTTTTTTTAATTTAATTATAGTTTATTTGATACACTTCTGTTGTATTTTCTAATATCCTTAATTGACATTTGGGAATTTGAATTCATATAGTATAAGGTAATACACATCTGTGCTTATCCAAAGTCCTCTTAAAAATTGGAGTTTGGCTCTAGGTTTGTTAGTAATTAGGGGATATCAGTAATATATACAAAGTCTGAATTCTGATCATGAGTCAAAGAAGATTTCAAGCAAAACATCAAATGCCTGTACTTATTGGTAATCAAATAGAATTCCAAGATTATGCATATAATTTTGTCATTCTGTAGGAAAATTAAAGTTTATTACTATTATTGAAAGAATATTTGGATTTATATATGGCAAATCTTGATTTAACACTGTGTAACATGATATATTATGTTGATAAGAAAATACCAATTATAAAATGAAGAAAAACTTGTACCTTGGAAAAAGAACCAAGATAAATTAAAAGCTTTAAGATCAGGATGATATTTAGTAGAGTTAAAAGTTAACTATGTAAACACATATATATATATATATATATATTTTTTTTTTTTTTTGGTGAGGAAGATTAGCCCTGAGCTAACATCTGATGCAATCCTCCTCTTTTTGCTGAGGAAGATTGGCCCTGGGCTAACATCCATGTCCATCTTCCTCTACTTTATATGGGACGCCACCACAGTATAGCTTGACAAGTGGGTCATTGGTCTGCGCCTGGGATCCGAACCTGCGAACCCTGGGCTGCTGAAGGGAAGTGCGCAAACTTAACTGCTACGCCACTGGGCCTGCCCCAACATATATATATATTTTAATAGTACTGAAAATTAAACAATAGGAAGTAGAGATGGTTAATCCAGGTAGATATCATATATATTCATCTTGCACCTATAGCTATGTAGTAAGTCATCATAGATGGACCAGGTAATGGTAGTGAAATGAAAGCATTAAGCAAAATATTGGAGACTGAGTTGCTGAGTTTTAATAATGGTAAAGAAGAAAAGACTCTCTTCTCTCCTCCAAGAGATGTTTCTCCTGCCAAGAAAAGACTAGTAGCTGGAAGCCTCCTTATTTTAAGAGCTTAGAAAAATGCCAACACTTCCAAATTGAAAGTAACTGAAAAGATGGAACAAAACTGACCATCAAATAACACTTATCTAACCACACAGAATGAAAGCAACTCTTAAAGCAAAGTAATTTGATCAAATGTCATTAGTGAACTACATTCTAAGAACAAAGGAAACCACATGGAAAGTTTTGAACTTGATTCAATTGTTTTGTTTGCTTTAATGTCATATAATTTTGGATCTATTTTCTTGGATGGTAAGATAAAGCAAATAGATAATGACTTTTAACTGGATAGATATAATATTTTTCAGTATTAAAGGAAAAGAGGTACAAATACAATACAGGATTAAAAATTTAAATGTGAGCTATTTATTTTAGAACGTAATTGGAATTATAAATATGGATGTATGCCTTTGTAAGAAAAAAATACCTGTCTTTCGTGGCTTGGACACTGAAATGGTTCACCTTAGTGTCTAGATTCTCGTTGTCATTTGCATTTTTCCACTAAAATGAACCAGAGTTCCTTGGAGATAAGGATGTTAGGGGCAGGAAGATATAAATGAGACTGGAAAATCATGTTGTGCCTGAAAGAAAGAAGACTTTTAAATTTAATGGCATCATGTATAAGGGTCACAGAAGCCAAAGTTTAATGGGGCTCTCAGGACAAAGCTGTGAAAATTTGAGCATCAAAAGGAGAAAAATAGCTATGGTCTATTGAAACATATTAAATATAAAAAACAATGAATCATTAAGTATTCTAAAACTAAGTCATTTACTCATCTGGTCTGTTTTATTGCGTCAATGAAGAAAATCGAAACTATAACTATTAACTCAGTTAAATGATATTTTCTGAATCATGGGAAGTATCAGTTAAAACACACACACATGACATGGAGGCAGAAAACATGAAGTGAAATTCACTTGGATAAAATATTAAGTATCCTAAAGAATTATATGGTCCTAGGAATATGAAAGAATGAGAGTACATTCATTCAGAAGGTCTTTGTAGTTATAGTTCTGAACATCCCAGCAATGATGTAAATAACTAATTTAGGCTTTGACTCTGAAGTGAAATCTTACTAAATTGTTCTCAGTATTGAAACGTCTAAGATATCTTTAAATTCAAGGTATTTATAAGTTCAGTATATTGGATTTACAAGAACTATTTTCTATTCAGGAATGTTGTATTTGTTAAATCATGCAATATAAAATACTTAGAAAGGCAATACTTGAGGTGAACCAGCTAAATCTGCTTCATACACAGACCATTAACCACCACCATCGGCATCTCTGTTCCATTCCCTGGCCACTAACTGCTTGACCTACAAAAGACCAACATTGACAAGGAAAAATCTGCCTCAGCGTCAATAAGCTCCTTCCTCACTGTATTCACACACTCTAACCACAGCTAGAAGGGATCCTTGTGTCTCCTAAATCCCATTTCCCTGGCCTAATCCAGGAACCACTCAGTTTCAAACATAGACAAAAGGGAGATGAGAGAACAAATAAAAAATGCTTGGTTTATACGTCATTTTATACTATAGCAGTTTCTCATTCTGTGTGCTGTCCTCTTTGTGATGCTTATAACGCAGAAAAGGTCCAAGCCCATATAGGACAACATCAGGAGTTTGGGGCATTCACTCACCTGCAAAATGACATTCTAAATTAATTTGTTACTATAATATCTTAATGGGAATATACCTATTTAGATGGCCCAAGATTTTCTCCTTCAGAATGGCAAATGCTATTTCAGCATGTCTTTTAATTTACACGTTTCCTAATATATATGTGAAGTGCTAAACAACTTCAACTATATACTTTATATTACACCTAAAAAAGATTTCTTTTGCTCACCTTCATCCAATCCCCTGCCCCCCACCCCTTGCCTCTTATAACCCCAAATCTGATCTTTTTGTCTATGAGGGGTTTTTTTGTTTGTTTTTTAGATTCCACATATAAGTGAGATCATGCAGTGTATGTCTTTCTCTGTCTTACCTATTTCACTTAGCATAATGCCCTCAAGGTCTATCATGTTGTCACAAATAACAGGATATCTTTCTTTTTTTATGGCCAAATAATATTCCATTGTATATATATACAACAATGTCTTTATCCATTCATCTGTTGATGGACATTTAGATTTTCCATGTCTTGGCTATTATAAATAATGCTGCTAAGAACATGGGGGTATAGATATCTCTACAACATAGTTTTTCATTTCCTTTGGATATATTTCCAGAAGTGGAATTGTGGAATCATATGGTAGTTCTATTTTTAATTTTTTGAGGAACCTCCATACTGTTTTCCATAGTGGCTGCACCAATTTACAATCCCTTCAACAGTGCACACGAGTTCCCTTTTCTCCACATCCTCACCAACACTTGTTAGCTCTTTTCTTTTTGATGCTAGCTGTTCTAACAGGTGCAAGGTTGTTCTCATTATCTTTTCGATTTGCATGTCTCTAATGATTAGTGATGTTGAGCACCTTTTCTTGTACCTGTTGGCCACCTATATGTCTTCCTTGGAAAAATGTCTATTCAGATCCTCTGCCCATTTTTTAATCAGATTGTTTGGTTTTTGGTTATTGAGTTGTATGAGTTCTTTATGCATTTTGGATATTAACCCCTTATCAGATACACGGTTTGCAAGTATTTTTTCCCAATCCATAGGCTGTCGTTTCATTTTGTTGATCATTTCTTTTGCTGTGCAGAAGCTTTTTAGTTTGATGTCCTCCCACTTGTTTATTTTTAATTTTGTTGCTTTTGCTTTAGGTGTCATGTTCAAAACATCATTGCCAAGACTCATGTCAAGGAGCTTTTTTCTATGTTTTCTCCTAGGAGTTTGATGGTTTCCACTCTTACATTTAAGTCTTTAATCCATTTCTAGTTAATTCTTGTGAGTGGTGTAAGATGGGGTCTAGCTTCATTCTTTTACATGTGAATATCCTATTTTCCCAGCACCATTTATTGAATAGACTATCTTTTCTCCATTGAATATTCTTGGCTCCCTTGTTAAGTAATAATTGACAGTATATGCATGGGTTTCTTTCTGGGCTCTTGATTCTGCTTATGCCTCTATTGTCGTTATTTTTAAGCACTTCACATTTGTTTTGAATTTTTTTGTTTGTGCAATTTTGATATTTAATAAAAACAGAACGTAAAAAGGATAGAAAAAAAATCTTGTTTTAACAGTAAGTATATGCAAGAAAACACTTTGAGGCTTGACAAAATTTTGGCCAAATTAATCCTCTCAAAGAAGAGGAAAAACAATGTAGAGAATAATAAAGGGAGAAGAAAGCAGTTGAAAGGGAAATGGACATTTGTGAGGGATTTCTAATCATTGGTGAAGGTAGGGTCAGATCATAAAAGAGAAACTTGGTCAATTTCAGTTTTACTAAGATTTTTTTCTTTCTATATATATATATATTTTTTTTTTCTACTAGAAAATTTAACCTGCAGAAGCAATGATTTCCATTCATTCAGTGGACTCATGTAATTCTTTTAAGTGAGTACATTTGGTGGGTTGGATTAAATTTATAAATAAATAATTAAAAGGAATCACCAAAATGTTATTAATATATACAGAAGGCTAATTACATGCCAGGAAGTGGACAAATCAGTGCTTCTCAAATTGTAACGTGTCTACACATCACTGGGGGATTTTTGTTAAAATTCAGATTCTGATTCAGTAGATCTGGGTTGAGGCTCTCAATTCTGTGCACCTAACAGGTTCCAACATAATGCCTGTGCTGCTTGTCTGTGCATCACACTTTGAGTAACAAGGGTTCAAAGATTTTTCCATATATGATAATTAAACTTTATAATAATCTCAGTTGTGGAATTTTCAGCGATCGATAAGTTTAAATAAGTGTTTGTTAACATAGTTAAGATGTCCATACTTCCTAAAGCCATCTATAGATTCAATGCAATCCTTATCAAAGTTCCAACAACACTTTTCACAGAAATAGAACAAAGAATCCTAAAATTTATATGGAACAACAAAAGACCCCGAATAGCTAAAGGAATCCTGAGAAAAAAGAACAAAGCTGGAGGTATCACACTCCCTGATTTCAAAATATACTACAAAGCTGTAGTAACCAAAACAGCATGGTACTGGCACAAAAACAGACACACAGATCAATGGAATAGAATCGAAAGCCCAGAAATAAACCCACACATCTATGGACAGCTAATCTTTGACAAAGGAGCCAAGAACATACAATGGGGAAAAGAAAGTCTCTTCAACAAATGGTGTTGGGAAAACTGGATAGCCATATGCAAAAAAATGAAAGTAGACCCTTACCTTACACCATACACAAAAATTAACTCCAAATGGATTAAAGACTTGAATGTAAGACCTGAAACTGTGAAACTTCTAGAAGAAAACATAGGCAGTACGCTCTTCGACATCAGTCTTAGCAACATCTTTTCAAACACCACATCTGACCGGGCAAGAGAAACAATAGAAAAAGTAAACAAATGGGACTACATCAAACTAAAAAGCTTCTGCACAGCAAAGGAAACCATCAACAAAATGAAAAGACATCCTGGGGCCGGCCCGGTGGCGCAAGCGGTTAAGTGCGCGCGCTCCGCTGCGGCGGCCCGGGGTTCGCTGGTTCGGATCCCGGGCGCGCACCGACGCACTGCTTGGTAAGCCATGCTGTGGCGGTGTCCCATATAAAGTGGAGGAAGATAGGCACCGATGTTAGCCCAGGGCCGTCTTCCTCAGCAAAAAAAGAGGAGGATTGGCGGATGTTAGCTCAGGGCTGATCTCCTCACAAATAAAAAAAAAAAAGAAAAGACATCCTAACAATTGGGAGAAGATATTTGCAAACCATACTTCTGATAAGGGCTTAATCTCCAAAATATATAAAGAACTCATGCATCTTACCAACAAAAAAACTACCAACCCAATTAAAAAATGGGCAAAAGACCTGAACAGACATTTCTCCAAAGAAGATATACAGATGGCCAACAGACACATGAAAACATGTTCAAAATCACCAACTATCAGGGAAATGCAAATCAAAACTACAATGAGATATCACCTGACGCCCGTCAGAATGGCTGTAATTAACAAGACAGGAAACAACATGTGTTGAAGAGGATGTGGAGAGAAGGGAACTCTCATACACTGCTGGTGGGAGTGCAAACTGGTGCAGCCACTATGGAAAACAGCATGGAGATTCCTCAAAAAATCAAGGATAGAACTACCATATGATCCAGCTATCCCACTGCTGGGTATTTATCCAAAGAACTTGAAAACACCAATTTGTAAAGGTACATGCACCCCTGTGTTCATTGCACCGTTATTCACAATAGCCAAGACTTGGAAGCAACCTAAGTGCCCATCAAGGTACGAATGGATAAAGAAGATGTGGTATATATACACAATGGAATACTACTCAGCCATAAGAAACGATGAAATCCAGCCATTTGTGACATCATGGATGGACATTGAGGGTATAATGCAAAGTGAAATAAGTCAGAGGGAGAAGGTCAAATACCATATGATTTCCTTCATTAAGTAGTAGATAATAACAACAATAAACAAACACATAGAGACAGAGATTGGATTGGTGGTTACCAGAGGGGAAGGGGGGAGGGAGGAGGGTGAAAGGGATAATTCGGTACATGTGTGTGGTGATGGGTTGTAATTAGTATTTTGGTGGTGAACATGATGTAACCTATGCAGAAATAGAAGTACAATGTTGTACACCTGAAATTTTTACAATGTTATAAACCAATGTTACTGCAATAAACAAAAAATTAAAAAAAAAAAAATTTAACTATGCAGTTAGTCTTATCAAATAAATTACTGGAAAATAGTGACTAATTCACCAAGCATCATACTAAATAAAGTAGTGAGAGATCATAAAAAAAAAAAAAAAAAAAAAAAACTTTTAGCACCATAATGCTAAAAGTAGAAACGTGGGCAATGAGGATAAATTTTCAACAACTGTAAATATCGAACCTATAATTCCAGAGGAGTATATTCAATTTCTTGATATACAGATTATCTCCTTCTTGACTGATGTTCTGCTTGTAATGCCAGAAAACGGTGCTGTTTTAGGGAAAAAAATGCAAGATGACTCTCAATTAGTGCTTAGATTTTAATATTTCTTGGCTAATATTCAGTGTGTGTTTCCTTTAAAAAAAGAGATGTGTTAAATTATTTTCAGAATCTAATTAAGAACGTATGGTTTGGGTTTATTAATTTCCATTTAATGCAGAGGATATTCAACTTGAAAAAAGTCTGTTATGCATGTTACTTTTATTATAAGATCTGCTTTGAAGATACGAATGATGCTTCTTGTCCTATCTTCTTTGATAGGATATAGATAATTCTGTTTAATCTAGGTTTTTTTATCTTTTGTCCTTGGGTAAGGTAGACAAATTGAGTTTCACTTTTAGTTTATTTATTCTGTCAGAGATTCTGAACCAAGAGGTAAAGTCGCTGTCTGACAAGAAAAAGTCAACATCTGTTGAGTTGATTTATTATTTATGTATTAGATTTTATGGTACTTTTCCTCTGAAGAGCTGAAGTGTTCTACACATAATTCTTACACTTTTCAAATACTTTTCATAAGAACCACCTGTAAACACCCCAACATGAAAAGCGACAGAGAAGGAACAATTGAGGAAAACAAGGAAGAAGAGGACCCCAGGGCAAATATCACAGCCTCAAATAGGAGGTGTGCCTAATAAACAAAGTACTCACTTTGCAAGGCCACTGGGGATGTGCATGTCTCTGCTAAAGCTTTCCCCCGGCACATCTGCCATCAGTGCATCCTCCCTGGCTCCTGGATGCTTCTGTTCTCTGCGGCTACCTCTTCTAGATTGTGAGCTTCCAACATTCTGTTGATTAGGGCAATCCAGGAATTTAATGTGGTATTGAGACTTCAGGCCCACCAAAGGGTCTTGCTCTCTATTTCTGCACATATTAGAATTTCCCAGAAGGTGAGTTTGTGGTGGGCAGGATAGTAAAGGTTTTTAAAACATGTTGTATACTATTTCATCAGATTTACATGTGACCATATTTAGCTATTTAATTAAATAACAAAATAATTTAATTATTTTAAATACATGAGGTAAGATTGAACAGACTTACTGAAAGATTTTATGAAGACTATTCAGATATTAAAGCATACTTTGCATGTTTTATATTTCATTTACAGTTAAAGTCATTGCTCAAAAATTGGAAGTTAAAAATATGTTTAAATTATATTGTCACATATATATATCTGTGATTTTATGTAATGCCTAAATACTTTGGGTTTTTCAATATTTTTTAATATTAATTTCTTTTTTTCTCTTCCTTTTTTTTTTTCTGCTGAGGAAGATTCACTCTGAGCTAACATCTGCTGCCAATCTTCCTCTTTTTTTTTTTTCTTGTGGTAGTTTAGCCCTGAGCTAACATCTGTGCCAGTCTTCCTCTATTCTGCATGTGGGTCGCCACCACAGCATGGCTTGACAAGTGGTGTAGATCTGTGCCCAGGATCCGAACCCCTGAACCCCGACCGCCGAAGCAGAGCATGCTGGACTCAACCAGCAGACCACGGGGCCAGCCCCTCAATATTTTTAATATGAAAAAGATAATTAGAATGTTATCAACAGAACATCCCTTTCTGAAATCCTTTCTTTATTGTGAAGTATGTGCATTTGGTTTGATAGCTGAGGTAAAGGAATGTAACTTCTCTTTAATTCTTTCAGGAATTCTTAGTCTGAAATATTCTGTTATAAAAAAGATCAAATATTTCCTTGGAAATATAGTGGAACCTTGCTGAGATAGTAAGTATATAATTTTAAGTTTCATGGTAAGGTTTTGTAATTCTATATTGAATTTATATTCTTGACTTATGTTAACTCTCTCTGCATTCATTTTTCTAATAGAAAATAGAACCACAAAACACAGGAAGGTTTTAGGAAAAAAGCAGAAACATATGGCGTGGTGTTATATTTTTAAAATGGAAGTTACTAAAGTAACTCAATATTCATTACTTTCCAAAACATATCTGATGAATTAAGAGTTCCTAGAGCCCTAACCAACACCCAGCAACCATTTAAATTGAAATTCATTGCTGGACTCCATGAGACAAAGAATAACAAAGAACTGGACTGCAAACAGAAAAGTGAGCATTTCCCCATGGATGAGGAAAGATAAAATAAAGATTGAGGTTTGTTATTTTATTAATGAGTGAAAATGATACATCTGTTCTGTATAACTGATGGCTAACATTGCTGCTGGACACCTCGTAATTCACCTAATCAGAGGAGCAACGGATCAATAAGTGACAGTATTTTGACTGGTTGGTCTAGATTTTAATCTCTGGGAGGTTGTTTTATTCTGACTTCTAAGACCATGACAACAGAGAGAAGCAGAGACAAGACACCTCTGTGCTTAGTTTTCTGTCTTTAACTTGCTGCAAGCTGTGTTTCCACAAAGCCACTCTATGAATTATTTGTCCTAAATATATTACACTTCTGTGTATTGTTTGCACTGAGGCATATGTCAAAGCAGTGACTGAAATGAGCAGGTGTTAGAGATAAGTGTGTTTCTGAAATAGAGTGTCTGTCTTCTTTCGTGGTCTCTAAACATGTGGAGAACTAAACATGTGGAGAAAAGAACTCGTAATAATACTTACTGTTTTCATTCATCCTTGATTTGGGTTTCAACGCTTTCCTTCCTGAGAAGAACATATTTATTTGAAACAGATGTCTTGATGAAACATTTCATAAGATGGATCTGATTTCTCAATTACAAAAAGACCACTCATACCAACTTATTGCTTTTCAATACATTGCTTTATTACTACGCAAACCTTGGCTTTTCATGTAGCTTGCTTAAATCATTTAGTGTGTTTCAGTCTTTCTATCTGTTCAAAGGGAATAACAAGATCCACTTCCTGCATCTTGATACTGTTAACAATACCATCCTCAGTTGCTTACACTTCTTTGGAAGACACATTATTGTCTATGGAGTCTGAGAAGGTTTCATGCTAGTGAGTTTTTAATGAAGCTGAAGGTTGAATTAGGCTGTCAGGAGCAGACAGGACTTACCTCACCAGAGACGTGTAAAATACATGGAGAATGGGAATCTGGAGTTCAGCTGGAGTGAAGGAACCAAGTAGTGGGATTTAAGACAGAAAAAGTTGGTTGGAATAGGTTGGGGCAGGAGGTGGGGCTTAAATACCTGGATAGAGTTGATGGACACTTGGGAGTATTTGACCTTTTGTGAGCCTGGGAATGCCGTGGTGAAGGCGGTGCTTTAACACAATTTTGAGCACTGTGTACGAAATATCTAGTGTATACCTCAGGCTAAGTTGACAAGGACATGAAACAGAGTGGTGCCATTTAGAATGAAAAGGAAAGGATATATGTGGCAGATATTTCAAAGGAAGCTTCCGTAAGAGTTAGACTGATAGAATGTAAGGGATAAATTTGTCCCCAAAATTTTGCCTACAGCATTAGGAAAATGAACAATAATAGGGAAATCAAGACCGATGATGACATTGGTTTTAAAAAATGTTGATTTAGATTTCAAGTGTGTTGAATTTGACAAAAGATAATTTCCAGAAGAGAATAAGAGATTCTTTAAGGAGATATAGGGGCAAAATAGGTTTGAGTATTAACTTGTATAATAATTAAAAGCTTTAGGAAGAGATAAACTGACTGACTGGACTTTGGATAAAATGAGTAGTGAACTTAAATAAAATTAAGTTTTTGAGAAGTAGCATTGCATCAATTCAAATTAGTCTGAATGAATATAATTTGGAGGCATTGGCCCAATTATTGTACACTTTTTCACTGATTATAGAAGTAAGGTATGTCAGCATAGAAAATTTTTAAAAGTGGGGAAAAATATAAACAGGGAGGAAAAAAAGCAGCCTTAAAATCACCACCCACAGCAACAACTATTAACATTTTAACAAATTTGTGTCACTTTTTTATATGTAATTTCATAGTTGATTCTGCATTTTTGTGTTAAATTTAATATCTTTCTCGGCTTTACATAAACTTTTGTCATACCGTTAAAAATCATATGTTAATGACTGCCTTCATTGAATTCCATACAGAAGAAGAGTTAAGTGGTCAGCTTTGGAATCAGACGGTTTTGTTTTAAATTCTGGAATCACTATGAATTTGTTGCATGATCTTAGGTACATAAATCATTTAACTTCTCTAAGCCTAAATAATTTAATCCAAAAATATGGGAATAAAAATAGGTCTTATTTCATAAGCTTATTGGGAAGATTAAAGATATAAAATATATTAAACAGCAAAGATGAAAGATACAATGTGTGTTAAACATTTAGCACAGTGTCTGTTAACACTGTAAGCACAGTGTCTATACATTTACAGGTCTATCGGGAGTTATGTATTTCTCTTTTGCCTTTGTTTCCATATTTCTCCCTTGAGGACTCTGTCCATATTTGTTCATCCATATTTCTATGTAAATTTTTTCTTCTTTTCCTTTCTCCCTTCTTTCTTTCCTTCCTCTATAGTAAGAACTACATTTTTCAACTTGAGACTGGGAAAGAGGAAAACTAGAAAAAATCTGTAATAGGTCTGACTTCAGCACAACCATAACATCCATTCCTCATTCTCAGCATTTTTAGGCCAAAGGGTTACTGGATATGTGACTCATAGACGCCTCTGCTCCCAGTCCAGTTACTGGCTTAGCACTCTGGCCTCAGATAGTCTTTAACACCATGTTCCTCTTGCTTGTGTGGAAATGAGAACCAACTAATTTTGGGCGTTGTTGATTATGTAGTTGATTGCCTTTTAATTTGTCTCCTGTCCTGCCCTGCTCAGAACCTTTTGGCCCAGCACAGATCTATGCACCTCTTACTTCTGACCCTTCCCATGGGCTGCCACACCCTCTTAAAAATAGCCCATCCCATTTCTCTTCTAAATTAGGAAATTTATGAGCAACGGGTTGCAACAGTAAAGACCTGTGGGAACAGTGCAAAGAGGGGAAAAACAAAGAGTTCTCAAAAATTCAGATTCTCCTAAAAGTAGCAAACCAAAATGCCATTACTTCTACATGGCCCATTTCCCAAGTGGTTTCAGCAGCACAAATTGAGTAAGCACCAATTTTAAGCTATTATTATTATTTCTATTATCTTTAAAAAATAATCTTGGAAGGGCGGTTTTTTCGTTTTTGTTTTTACATGGTGGAGGAGGTTGTGTGTGGCTTGAGGTCACAGGAAATTAGAAAGATTTTAGTTTAAGACAAAATTTGTGACTGTCAATCAAAATGATAGATGAAAAATATAGAATATCAGGCTGCCTCAGGTCACTTGAGGGAGGAACAGAGGGATATTTTTGGCATTTCTGCCAATAATTTATGGAATTAATGACCAAGCGCCTTTTACATCTATAATTATGATGAACTGCTGTGAAAATGTCACAAGGTGAACCATGACCTGCCTAGCTGTTGTCCCCATGCCCATAAAAAATTTGTTTCTGACAGTTCCAATCCCTCTAAACACACCCCAGGGTTATACTTTTCCAGGGTTCGTGTAAGGAGTTAGCTTTACAAAGCATGTTGTATTTAAAGATGCCTTCAGGAGTAAAGCTTAAAACACATTCTTTGTGCCTCATATATAGCTTTGGTATTTATAATAACTCTCAGGTAAATCTCAGAGATATGACTATGTCCTTTATATAATAATATAGTTAAATGTATCAAGTAATCTGTTGCGACCCACGATACTTATTTCTTGTGTTTTTTTAAGTCATTTTTTTTGTTTCACATGAAGTGGAGAGAAACTAAAGTTTGGGTAATTTTAAAATAAATTTGTGATATTTAAAATTTTTATTATAAAGTAGTACTTCAATTTGAGATTTAATGTTGGATCTTGTCATAAGTGACCACAACAAATGTACTTAAGTTTCCATGCTTCTGTTTTTCTATTAATATAATACGTAGTGTTGACATTTTACTTAACCTGCAGAGTGACATTAAGTTTTATGTCAGATGCCAAAGATCTGTATCTGTATGTGGGCTTTGGTTGAGGTATAAAGAGAGCCAGCATGGACTGGTTGGCTACCCAATAACCACCCTGTGAAAACGGTGTCTCCGTTTACAGATGCTATTCAGGGAAGGGAGGCAACTTGTCCAGATTACAGAGCCAATCATCGGCACCCACATTAATTTTTCTTTTATTAAAATTTTCAAACATATACAAAACTAGAAATAATAGTACAGTGAACTCTTATGTGCCTATCACTCAGTTTAAACAATGATCGACTCTCGGCCAACCTTATTTCGTCCACTCTCTCTCCCACTTTCCCTCTTGCCCTGTTTTGAAGCAAATACTCATATTACTTACGTCTGAAAGTCAAAAATTATGAAAGAAATTACCAACAATACTATCATCTCACTTAAGAAATTATAATTTCATAATATTATCAAACATAAGGGGTTCAAATGTCTCTGCCTCACTTTTTTCACTTTGTTTGAATTATGACTGAAATAAGGTCAATGCACTGAGATTGCTTCATGCAATTGTTCTATTTTAACCTAAAGCTTCCGTCTGTCTCCTTTTTATTTTTTTATAATTCAATTCTTGAAGTAATAGGATTGTTTGGTAGGATTTTCTGTAGTCTGATTGCATCCCTCTTGTGTTATTTAGGGTATTATACTGTCCCTGTATGTTCTATAAAGTGGCTGTTCAATTTAGAGGCTTGATTAGGTAAGGGCTCTATATTTTTAAAGATTCCTTCATAGGTGATATTGAATACTTATATCAAGAAGTATCCATTGTGTGATTTTTCTCTTTTTGCAGCCATTAATTATTATTTCATCAAAGTTTGCAAAATTATGATAATCTAATTTTACTAATCTTTATTTATTTGTTAGCTGCAACACCTTTGTGAAGAGAAAATTGCTCTCATCAACTATTTTCTTACTCTGAGGTACAGTTAATGTAGAAAGCCAAGATTAAAGCTTGATATTTTTCCTTTATCCAGTTTTGGCTAAAATAAAAAACATTGAGTTAATTATATAGCATCTTCCCTAAGTAATCAATGAGGTTCTTTTTAAAAATTATTATGAACTTATAGATTTAAAAATATTGATTCATATTAAAAATATGGTAATATTAATAGAATTATAACAATACTAGTTTTAGATGAATGGCAGAATACTATATCAACTTTCTTTACATTGCTTATTCACTTAGGAATATATACCAGGGATCGCTCCATAGCAATGTATACTAGTTATTAGTTATTACTTTTACAAATATGTATATTTCATTGTATTGATATTAAATAATTTATTCAAGTCCTATCAATGGTTATTTCGTCTTTTGTTATTGTGAATTATAATGGCCTAATTGACCGATGTTTGCATATATCTTTCAAATTTTTCCTGTGGTATCTTTAGGATAGTTTTCCAGGAGAAAGATTGCTATAGCAAAGGTTAGAGCATTTATGATTATGCTAGATATTGCCAAATTCTCTTCCATAATGGTTATATCATTTTGCATTCCCTGCAGCAATGTATGAGGCCCCTTCGTCCTCAGCCTCATCAAGGATATCTGTTTAATTTTTAGATTTTTGCCAACTGCAGCACTATCCTACTCAAGTGAGTCCAAATGAAAAGCCAATACTTTTTCTACTAATCCATAGTATCTTCTCTTACACATGATTTATATGATTTGTAATATAAAAGCAATTCTACTACTTCTTTATGCTGTGAAAACAAACATGCGTTTCTGCATTTATTCCCAGATGTTATTGCAGTCTATGCCAAAGAAAACATGTGATTCTACTGACTTCTTCTTATGTATTTCAAAACCGTACCTGAATACATTAATTAAATTATTCCAAAGACCATTTCTTGGATCTGATCTCTAATCAGCTCAGTCTATCTCTGTGGGGTGCAACTGATATAGTTAAATCCTGCCTATTGGGTTCCTGTGTAAATGGTCTGTTCTGATCGGTGTGATAGAGTTTTGACTAAATTGCTTTTTGGACTATTTCTTTTTTCTGCTAAGTTTACAACACTGCTTCAGACAAAGAAAGTTTAGATAAAAGCTTAGATTATGTTATAAAAAACACACAGAACATTTTTTTAAAAAAATAAAGGCAAGACTAAAATGGTGTCGAATTTCTCAGCTCTTTGTTGAGTCACTAACACAATTTCTGAACATGATATAGACTGCTTTCATTTATTGTCCTGAATTTTAATTTTTTGCCTAAAGCTAGTTATTTTTCCTTAAAGTGAATCATTGATTCACTCTCCTAAAACTGAATTTCAGACTCACAACCCCCTGCAGTGATACGCTTGTGACGACTGCAGAATGAATCAGGGAAAGGAGGCTGTGTTGAACTGTACATGCAACAATGACTTCTCTTCCTTTTTCCAGTCAGAGAAATACCCTAGACTCCCTTCAACAGAAAGCAAACAAAAGCAATAGTTCATGAAAATGTTTATGAAATGGGGTCTAGAAACCAAACATAGTGGCAGCCACTTAGGCTTTTTAGATTTACACATTTTTAGCAGAAATAAAAATAAGCCTAGTTTTCGAAAACATCTCATGTTCTGCCTGAGATTTCATGAGAAGCTTTTGCAGAGGAATATGCTTTTATGTCATCAAAGGATAAGTAAATGACTTTAAATTCTACTTATTCAGTATGAAGCCGAGTATGACATATGAATTCCATTAAGTTCAGTTCAACAAATACTGTTGCTACAATGCCAGAGAATCTATGTGAGGTGTTGTGAGGAATACAGAGATAAATAAGACATGATCTCTGAGTTCAAGGACATTCCCCCTCCTCCCAAGTTAACTCAACATCTCCTTTGGATCTTTCAAAGTGTTTTTGGATCATAATCCTTTTGCATTTTGGCTAGAAATATTTGGGGGATTGTGTTGGAGTCATTAAGCACTTTATTTGTGTATCTGTGGAAGCGGGGCTACAGTATTTTTAACTATTGGAAACGTATTTTTTAGATTCTGTGTCCAAGCTGTTCTCTGTCTGTACATGTAAGCCATACAGAGAAATGAAGATGCTGCTGCTAGTAGAACATTAAGAGGGGAACACAGGTTCCTAAATCAATCTCTGGCTCAAAACATCATGTTAAGGGGCCAGCCCAGTGGCATAGTGGTTAAGTTCGTGTGGTCTGCTTCAGTGACCTGGGGTTCGCTGGTTTGGATCCCAGGAGCAGACCTACACACTGCTCATCAAGCTGTGCTGTGGCGGCATCCCACATGCAAAATAGTGAAAGATTGGCACAGTTGTTAGCTCAGTGACAATCTTCCTTAAGCAAAAAGAGGAAGATTGGCAATAGATATTATCTCAGGGCCAATCTTCTTTACCAAAAAAAAAAAAAATTCTTATCACACACACACAAAAAGAGGGCAGTATCATGAGTTAGTGCCAGATGCTGGAATGTGGTTGAACCAGTGGGGTGGGCCCTCAGAAAGGAGAAGAGAATTTACATGCAACTTAAGACATCTCCTCTAAGGAGAACAAGGAGCACCAGGAGTTTTTATAGTTTTCAGGGAATATTGTGAAAAGAATTTCGTATTTAAACTCTTGAAACATGAAAATGGTGTAATAAGTAAAACTGTTTTATGTCTTTCTTAGTAAGCCAGTTTCTCTGCCATAAGGCTTTTCCATGTGAAACGAGCCGAGAAAGGAAAAATACAATGTAGATGAAATCTCTTTTAGAGAAGAAGGGGAAGTAAAATAAAATTCTGCTTCTTCTGGCCGCAGGGAATTATGGGGACAAAAGGGAGCCCAGGTAAGAGAGACATCTGGTTGAGATGGATGAGTCCCAGTATCATCCCTCTAAAATGAAGTCCTGGAATGGAAGGCACTTCAGATGTCAGGGGGGACGTTGAAGCTGGAGAGATGGGCCCCTCTTCCCATTTCCCATTTGGAAATCCCATTTGGGACTTTCGTAGGGACAACAGGTGGTACACTGTGGTCTGGAATTGACCCCGAGCAGTATGGAGAGCCGAGTGCTGCAGTCAGGTAGAGAAGACCTATTGAGCAGTCATGAGTTACCCTTGGCTCTCTTGGTTAGGAGACACCCGAGTTTTCTCCTTGTCCCATATCAGGGGGAATACTGAAGGAAACTGAGTCTGTGGACATGCCATGGGTCAGAGCCAAGATGACCCCCAGCAGAGGCTGCCTGATAGACTAAGTCTAGGAACCTGTGGTGGACAACAGGGAAGAGAATCAGAATACGTCTACAATGCCAGCGAGAGTACCAAGGCGGGGCCGATCGGCAGAATGTCTCACTGAGGCCCAACCAAGTTGACAGAGACAAAAGCCACAAGTTATTCTAGGCAGAAGTTGAGCGGCAGGAACCAACTCATTGCACAAGGGTGGGAAGTTGTGCAACGAGTCTTCAGAAATCCCAGCCAGCACAGACACAAGAACCAGCACAAGGCAAGGATCTTTCCTATCTGCTAATGCTATGAAGTCAAATAAACTATCCTTAAAAAAACCCAGATGCCTTCTTGGAGGGGAGTGAATATAGAGTGGAGTTTTAGATAGACTTTTTTCAAAGTTACAAGATAAACATTTTACTATGTTGGGCAAGTTTAATACTTACGTGTACCTCACTGCTCAGACAGTAAGATCAGTAATAGATAAAAGAGGATATATTTTTTGTGCACTTTTAAGTGCACTGTAAATAAATTTGTAACCCCATTAGAATTACATTATAGCTCTTTGTCATCAATTCCATATATACCAATGGGAAGTGAGTGGCTTTAGGGCAGAAAGCTATCTTATTCTACTTTCATATCTGTTGTGAAGAGCATGTTTGACTTTCAAAGCCCCGAAAGATCACCTGGTATGGATGATACCATCTGATGGGGTGAAGATCCCAACAGGTCCCTCAATATCTATTTGCTATTCCCTTCAGGGATTTTTAGACCCCTCTTACTCTTCCCCAATGCTTTGGAGTCTCTGGCTACATGCCTGACTGCTTACTAGATGCCAGTCGCTGTGGCCATCCCCAGCACAGTCCTGAGTGCCTAGTGGTCAGGTTCCCAGGATGAGTTTCTCAGGTGTGTCAAACCCTTGTAAGCCCATACTTCAGACCTGTCTGAGATATGTCCATGCAACTGTATAGTACCTTTTGTCCGTAAATTATATGGACTGATAAAGAAAACTCTTTTAGAATCCCAATTCTCACTTGGAAAATGTGTAAGGATTTATATAATCTGTGTTATACTGGATTTACTACCACACTATCTATTCTTTACTAAACTCAGTCTTAGAAGTTAGCAGCAGGACTGCAATTCTGGGTTTTCTTCTACCTTTCCGCCCTGCTTTAGACCAGTGGACAGTATAGTGTAGTGTTTCAGGGTATGTTGGTGGTCCTGAGAATGCGCCATGCAGACCCCCAGCTACAGGGAGCATGACTGACCACAGGGCCCGGGTGCTGTGTTCTGAAACCCGGAGCCGCATTTGCACTGAGGCACACTTCCTGCCAGTTGCTCCTAGTCAGTGACTGAGCACAGCAGGGAGACAAAGGGAGGCCCAATCTTGGCAGACAGAGGACTCCTCTGATGGCAGCTTTAGCCTGAGGACTCTCTGACAGCCTTGCCAAACCTTCCTTAGACTGTCTTGCATCTAAGTCACTTCCATTCAACCCATTTTTTTCTCTTTTTCATTTCTGTAGTGACTTGTATAGTGGTCTGAGAGCTCTCCCACCCTTTCCTGGCTTCTTCCCCATTTCTGCATATGCATTTCCCCAAATAAAATCTTTGTACTTTTAATCCTGTTTTGGTGTCTGCTTCTTGGAGCTCTTGAACTAACTCAGCCGTGGATTCAGATAAACTGGTTCAAATCTGGGCTCAGCTATTTACTGGCTACATGGCCTCTGTCAGTTAGTTAACCTCTGTATTCTGCAGTTTCATAATACATAATATGGGAATAATGATGGTTATCTACTCCACAGGGTTTTAAGGAATAACGCAATTCATGTATATTTGAAAAGTACAAATTAATGCTGGTTATTATCATGCTCTCATGTTCATAGCACAGTTTACTGTATGGAAATCTGGAAAATCAAGAAAATCCCACATGAGCTGTCAAAGATGTTTTTCAACACACCTTGTTAGGTACCTCTTGAATTTGTATTTAACTAAAAAAAAAGACAAAATCACTATATTTGAGAAAGTTGAGGAATAAAAGCAGAAAATGAGAGCAATATTCATGCTTTAGACATATTGTTAGCAAAGTAATTAACATAGCAAAAATTTCCACATGCACAACGTAAAAGACCCCATTTTGCTGTACTTAACCACCTTACATGAACAACAAGAGACAATAAATTACAGGAGTCAATGGGCCGTCACTGAAGCCTGGGGACACCCTGCATACAAGTGAGATGTGTGAAGGGTAGGAAGAAACAATAAGCAGATATCTAATAAATAATAACCAGCTCTTGTTCATAATCACTTTTGTAAGTGATATTTACCCAACATATTTGCAAAAATTTAATTTTTTAATTAATTTTTTTCTCAACAGAATTTTAATATGGAGTCAATGTCTTGGAACAACTATCCTAGAATACTAGCATATGATGCAAACCTGTATTTATATTTCATGCTTTTTAAGGCATTTTCATATAAATTATCTTAAAAAATTCTCACAACTACATGAGAGGTAGTATAACAAATATTAACAGTTTTATTTTATATCAGGATAAACAGATGAATGAGCCTATAATGACCCTGTAGAGGACACTCTGCTCATTCCTCATTTAGAGTTGATTGAGATTCTAGAGCTGATGAGAAATTGGATAAGTTCAGTCACATTCAGAATTTCTAGATCCATTTTTATCACTTCAGTACCACATCAATTTGGTCTTCCATGAAACATCTGAGACTTTCCAAGGTGTTTTGGAGCAGAAATTACCCTGGGCTTTGTCCAACAATCTGGACTCTGTGAGTTGGGTGTTTTTTGGGGCATTTGTCCAAAGATATTTGATGCAGTGACATATACAATTTCCAAACAATCAGTCAGATCTTATTCAACTAGCCTCCCTAAAATCTAGAGCTGTCACATGGTTCCCATCAGGATTCCGTCTAAGAACAAGTAGTAAGTGAGCCATATGGATTTTAGCCTCCCTCGGCAATTGAAAATGTGTTTTATTACACAGCTGAGAGTTTGTAGAGAGGAAGGCCAGCACATATGTAACACATGGCAGCCCCTGCTGGATCTTGCTATATGTCTGCTTTGAAATGGGTTGTGATGGGGCTTTTATTTGCCTAAGCTAGCACGCTTCCCCAGCCTTTGTGACTGTAGAGCAACATTTCTCTAAGGCTTTTCAAATAAAATCATGCTCTTATTTTAATTTTCCTATTCTCTCATTTTTGGTGAAATAAATAAGATAAAGAATGACTATATGAGAAAATAACAAAATGCCATATAATTACATGCCCTTTGTGTGCTTTTTAATTTTATTGTTTAATTTTCTATTAAACATAAAGATACACATATTTGACTTGAGTCAACCAGTTGAAGAAGGAAATTAGAGAAGACTTAGCGATTCAGAACAGAATGATGTTTCCTTGAACTTGCCCTATAAATGATCAGGACTAGCAGATAACTGTTTTATTCTTTCTCCTTCTGAGAGATACTGACCCAATAGCTGATAAAAGTAAGCACTTTCGATGATTAACCTGGCCTGCCTCTTGGTTTCCTCCTAGCAGAAGAAATTTTAGTGTATATAAGAAACACCTAAGATTTTGGTTAAAAATGCAATTTCCTTGGCCCTCGTCTTCAGAAATTCTAATTCAGTGTATCCTGGTAGTGCCCAAGAGTCTGCATTTACTAAGGACCCTAGATGACTTTGATGCTAGAGAGCTGGGCCACACTTTGAGAAAGGTGATTTTTTCTGATCACAATTTTGCAGTTGAATCATCTCTCCCAAAGGACTACTTTGGCTATACATTTCTAGCCAGTTGAAGGCTTGATAAGAAAAGCTGAGGAGTCCTGAATAGTGTTTAATTGTAGGAAAGCTAATTAGCCTCTCAAAGGACCGAGATAATAAATTATGGATTGTAACTTACTTTAATAGTGACAGATCAAGAGGACAGCACAATGAAGTGTAAGCTATTTAATTTGATTAACATACTTCAGAACTCATTGAATATAGCATTTTTCTTTCCCATCCCATTTCTTCCTCCTTGATCTTCGTTTCCTCTTTTCATATATCTTTTTCTCTTTTTTTTCTCAGTAGCTTATCTCTGTATATCTCTTCCTCATCTTTTCTCTTATTTTGTGTTGAAATTCCTCAACATTTTTTCTTTCACTTCCATCAAATTATTTTTATATTCCACTCAAGTATGTTCGTTATTTTCTTTTTCTTCTTCCCCCCTGTAATAAGGTGTCTTTCCACCCTATATCTACACTGTCCACTGCAACAACCTTTTTTGATAACATTGTGATTGAGTAATATTGTTCAGAATAACATTGTTGATGATCAAATGAAATAATTTATATGGAAGTACTTTGAAATTTGGTAAAAATTTATTAGGTGAAAATATAAATATTTGTTTTGGGTTGAAAAATTAGCGAGAATGATATTTGGGGTCTAATGCAAGATTGCCTTCACAAAGAGTGGGAAGAATACACATGTGATATGGATACAGCAAAGCGGGGCTCTCCACACCCCGCCTGGACAATGTCCAAGTTATACAGTCAATGTGCTCACATGGAAGAAGGAAACAGTAGGCTAGAGGAGCTCACAGCTGAGGTCTGTGCTCTTATACCATTGGGAAGAGCAAGGGGAAGAACACATTAGCACTCAAGGGAAATTAAGAAAATTTGAGAAAATTCTTGATCTTAAGAGAATTAAAGATAATTCTCCCTAAGGAATTTCAAGAAAATTCTTTATCTTACATCTTTACATACTATTTCTATTCTATTTATTGCAACAATGGTTTACAGAAGCTCTGATCATGGCCTACCTATAGTCTCCAGAGATAAGGTTGTGCTATCTTGTAGTATTTGCTTACCATAAATATAATTTATGAAATAAAAGCAAGATAAATGCTTAACTATTCCCTCTATTTACCAATTTTCAGAACAATGAGTGTGTATTCTAGTAACCTCCAAAGATGATATATGTTTTAAAATATCATTATGAACCTATGAAGTTTTATTTAACATAATTCTGTATATTGTAGTTATTATCATCATTATTATTTTGATGATGAAACAGTTCCATCTTTGGATAGTGAGAGCTTGTCTTCAGGTTGGCTCCTGTGTCCTTTTGACACAGTAGTCTTTGTTTTCTGTTAAAATGGGATATCCCAGAAATCTCTTATACACTACTTGATCCAGTCTGAAATCAGTTAAGTGTCTAAGAAGCCCTGGTTCCTTTTAGTAAGGAATATAACTATAAATTCCATAATCTGGAAGTTTCCTAGTATATTAACCTCTTGATTAGAAGTCAAAAGAATAACTGAGAAAAAAAAAGCAACATTAATTATAGGACAGTAGTTTGTGTAGATACTTTAGGAAACAAGAATGCTCAAGAATTTAATAATTTTAAAAAATTCGTTTACAAGTTAACTTTAATATCTTATTCTAACCTAACTTGTTTCCTTGTATTTTGATTTGACATTTGTCCTCATTTTGCAGACACTTTTGTGTGTATTGTCTATTTTTCTTGTTGAGTCTCCTAGGTATTAACTTTATTAACTGTGAAAAGTAAAATTGCCACCATAAATGAATTGGACAGTCTCAACCTATGTTTTCTTCTTAGCTGGTTTATCAGTATGCTGAACAATGTGGGGACATATATTTAGGCTGAAGATCTGGTTCATTAATCATATAATACCATGATTACTCCCTTCTAAGTAGTAAAGCTCTTGTTAATGAAACTGATGGGTAGTGAAAAACACCTAATGAGTCCTTCAGTTTTGGGTTAGTGTGTTAAACAAAGAGGCATATAGAGAAATAGGTGTTTTAGAGCTGTAAGACCTGAAAGAAAGTCCTATTTCTTATCTTAGATGAAGAAATAGAGATCCAAAGATATTAGGTAATTTTTTCCGTGCTACAAAGTTAGTTGGTGTAAGGAAAAATTGTTAAAAATCTGACTTTCATTGAAATGCATTTTTCCCCTTACGTATCAAAGTTTACTTGGGAGAAAAAAAGTAAATATTCAACTTTATTTTAAAACAAGTTTAAGTAGAAGTAAAATTAGTAACAAGTATTTATTTGAAATAAATAATTATATCTACAGAAAAAAATATACTTTTAACTTGTATAGTATTCTCATCATGGAATTCCTTTTTGAGGAACGTTTAAGAAGGTGCAATATGGTTGAGACAATGTTTATGTGGTAATAGAAAGTGTATCCATGCTCAAATGAGAGTTTATAAGTCAATTTCTCACTTTTTTTGGAAGGTTTATTCTAAATAATATACCCTTTCTGAAGGTGATTTGTAAGTTTCCTTATAGTACAATTCCATTTGGTGTACACAATCCAAATTAGAAAAGGAAAAAAAAAATCTAAATCATAGATTGTTTTAAAAGAAATTTAGCTGATTTTCTTTTTCAAGGACACACAGTCCACATTTCTATTAGCAGAAAGCAGACTGAGCATATTAGAATGGCTTGTAATTTTCATCAGTGCTTAATCACCAATAGATGTTTCCCTAATTTTTAAAAAACATGTTGCTGTCTTAAACATTTACACAGACCTGCCTTTCTTATCCCTTTATTTAAAGAGAACACCATGGTGACCTTACATTTTGTGGAATAAATATTAAGTAAAAGATATCTAACAAACACTGTGCCAAACAATGCAGAAGAGACCATGGTAATAGAGTCCCTGACCTAGAGGACTCGTAAGAATAAAAGTGTAACTATAACATGAGATGTGTGGTAGAAATGTGGCCTCACATTCTTCATATCAGAGTAGAGTCTATTTCTTCAATCTTTGAATGGAAAACGGCCCTGTGACTTTCTCTGACCAACAGAATGAGGTGGAAGTGACATTATACAGCTTCTGCCTTTGTGCTTTTGGAACGCTGCCCTGAGACTGTCATGTAAGGAAGCTGGCATCACTTCATGGAGGATAGGATACCATGTGGCAAAGAACCAAGGTGCCCCTGCTGATGCGAAGCACAAACTGCCAGACATGAACCGAATGCAGGTGCTGTTGTAACATAATCCTAAATGGGTTTAATGTTTGGGACCAGGTGCTAGACAGAAGCCAGGAGACTGTAGGTGGAGGAGAAGGGAGTGGAGAAGGAACTGCTGGAAGCTGGAAAAAGAGCAACCTATGTCACATGTGGCTGAACAGTTATCAAAACTATCACTTGCTATAATTCAAAAGATAGATGTGGCACCAAATACCTTTATGGATCTCAGGAGGTCTCCAGACAGACACTGAAAATGCCCGTTAACTTTTCCTAGCTGTGTGTGATTTAGCACGGGAAACTAGAAATGAACTAAAGAAGAAACTGTTCAATTTGAATGCAAATTTTAGGAGAAAAATAGAAGGTCCAAGAATTGCTAAATTAAAAAATAAAACTGTCTCTCATTCTCAGTTTCCTCAGCTGATAAAAAAAATTCAAGATAAATGAGGTGTAGAGCCCAAGATCAAACCAAATATGTGGCTGTGAGACATTTTGTGACTTTTAAAAGGGTTTAAGGCAGTGTCTTGATCATTTCAGATAGGTAAATGAGTTTCTGAGAATCTTAAGGGCATTGTCTACCGGCAGCCTCACACACAATCCAAAGTAGAGAAAGGTACATCCCCAAAAGAATTATGGATGTGGCTTCGGTTTTGAAAAGAACTGTATTGGTAAAAAGACTACTAACTTGGACTAAAGGGGCAGAGACATTTAAAAAAGAAAAGAGTCCTCTGGACAGAAGGCAGGTCAGGGGAACTACTTAGTTAGAAACATGGGCTATAGACAAGAAAAGCATCTTTGAGAGCAGAATCAAGAGTCTAGGGAATGAACCAAGAACTTAGGAGAACAATGGATTAGGGAACACAGGTGGGCCGTGAACGAGGAACATCTCCGACCTTCAGAGTTAGGGCAGCTGGCAGTAAGTGATGGGCTGGATTTCAGAATTACTCTGAATCAGTAAATTCTGTGTGTTCTCATTCTTTCTATTCAGGTTGTTCTGTTGAGGTCTATTGAGGTTATTCTCCAGTCTTTCTGTTGAGGTTACTCTGTCCCTATTACAAATGTATGTTGCGTGTATATGTATGTGTGTGTGTATCACTTTTCTTTATAGCTTAGAGATCTTTGGGCAAGATACAGATGATTAGATATTGGACTTTGAACCCAATGCTACTTATGGATAAGACTTTCAGGGGACTTGAGAAAAGGTAAATATATTTTGCATGTGGCAGGATTGAAAATAATTATGACCAGAAGATGGATTGTGGTAGATTTAATATGGCCATAAATTTTTTGTAAGTTCTCCCATCAAGAAATGGAGTCTCTTTTACCACTCCTTGAATCAAAGCTGGTTTCGTGACTCTCTTTGCTTAATAAAATGCAGCTGAAGTGATGTATGATTTCCAAAGTCTAGGCCTCAAGAGGCCTTGTAGCTTCTTTGCCCTCTTGGAATGCTGCTCTGAGACCACGATATCACCAAGTAAGTCTAACCTACAGGTGAATGGAAGAACATGTCAAAGAAAACAAAGGCATACCTGCTGGCGGCCCCCACAAGCTGCCAGACATGAGTGAGGCCATTTGGGACCTTCCTGCTGACCTGGCCTTCCAGCTGAGTGTAGGCACATAGGCGACAATAGACAAAATCAGCAAACTCCCACGCAATCCTCAGAAACATGAAAATAATAAATTGTTGTTGTTGTTATCCACTAAAGATTGAGAGGGGTGTGTCACGAAGTAGTATTTTACAGGAAACAAGACAGGATGTTCTATGAAAGAGAAGAAAAGATATTTTCTGTAAGGAAGGGCCACATTCAGTTTAGGAGAAATAAGAAAATGTTCATGAAGAATGTGGTATTTGAGATTTGTACTAAAAGATATATCTGAAGGATGAAACGAGAATATATTGTAGAAGAGCTTTAAAGCCAGGAGACGGCATTTACATTCAACTCTGAAGGCAATGGGAAGCTGGCATTGTTTGTTTAAAGGAGTAGCATAAAGCCAATGCACCGCTGGTAACCAGGAAAGGAACTAGAACATTGAAGGCATCTCATAAATGATTGTTGAATGAATGACTAGAATGTTTTTCTAATCCACCAGATGTTACACTCCAGTGAAGTCCAATTTAGTGTCAGTTTATTCTCTGGGGAGAAAGTGTCAGAATGTGTCAGGAAAAACACTTTAATGTTCATCAAAGGGCTTGAGAACAGAAGTGAATAAAGTGTCTTAATGTTGAATACAGTGTTGAATATGTCGGCATGCTGCAAACCTATAGTGGATACATTTTGAGCAGATGAGGTGTAGGAAAAAGGCTGCGGCAAGAGTAAACAAGGTGATCTTTCTGGCAAAGTATGCTACTATTTTATGCACGGTCACACGATACTTTATGACACGTAGCATACACGTGAAAAACATTTGCCCTCCTTGGTCGTTTGGATTAATTTGTACCATAAATGCATCTTTTACCATCCTATTCCCAGATTCATGGGTTTGATATATGTAACTGTTTAGTTCTTTATTTTTCCCCTTAACTTTCCCTGAGGGAGCCTTCCAATGTGACCATACTGATTGATGACTACCTTCCCCGTGACTAACGTCATGGAGTGTATGTGTGGACAGCTTTATGGCTCATGGAACTCTGGGAACATTTCCAACCACTTTCATTTTGTTTCCCCTTGTTTTTGCTCTCTTTCAAAGACAAAAATTTGAACTCAATTTCTTACTTTATTTGACTTTGTCTCATAGAGAACCACTCTAGAGTCTTAATTTCAGATACTATATCCTTGTCTTCACTCCACTACTGTACCAGTCGGTAGGCACTCTGCATGAGCTAATTTGTGCTGTTCTCTATCAATGGCTGTGTCCCCTGCCTCTCGCTCTGGGTCGTTGTTTTAACTTCTTCAGCACAGAGTTTTGCAAATTAGAGAGGCTCCACACATTTGTTGTTGTTGTTGATGATATGCCGTTGTATTGGTGTGTCAATACATTATATTTTCTCTGCATTATAATTTTGCTGCACTTTAGGCATATGCTATGTGAATTTGCTGAATTGTCAGTGATGACTTTTACCATTTGTAGCATTCGTTGTGCTTGATTCTGTTTTCTAAGTGAATGCTAATTAAAATTGCCTTTCTCATGGCCATGTCCCCTACTAACTGAAGAGATAATAGACACTTTTTCCAATCACTAAGCTGAGAAATAGAGCATATCAGTTATGAGTATCCTAGAACAAGGAATAAAAGCTTTTGACTTGGACTAAGTCCCAGCAGCATAACTGCCAAATTCCAACTTTCTTTCACCCTTTCCTTCCTTCCTTCCTCCTTTATCCTCTTCTCCTTTTCCCCCTAAAATAATGTTTGATTTCTGATTCTCTAAGTTATATAGGTCCACTGAAAAACATTTTGGGAAATAATAAAAAGCGTGGGAAAAACCTTCCAGGTTATTTTTCTTCCCTGAGGGATCACCAAACTCTGCTTTTTTATAGAGACCTTCTATGCCTGGAACCAAATACTGAGGCATAGTCACTCTTGTACAGTCAGTGTTGCCCAACAGTTGTTTCTGCCCTAAGGAAATGATGATGATGATGATGATAAATAATAATAATAGTGCCAATAACTCACTGTACTCTTATCATGGATAATCTCATTTAATCCTTATTTCCATCTATGCCAGGTAATTGCATCATCACTACCTCTTTCAAAGATCTCCTCTGCAATGCAGAAAAGCCAAGGCCTCCATTTTTCAGAATCCCTCCCCTATATGGTTCCAGGTTGGCCTGTGCCAACAAGAAGCAGAAGGAAGGAGAGATCATTATTCTCTGAAAGCAGTTTCAGCCTGATGCTGTGCAGATGAGACATTCACGCTGGCTTCCTTGACAGCTCCTGAGAACCACCCCTTTCACTGCTGCAGACAGAGAAAGTCAATGGGAGTTTCCATATGTTTGCAGGAGTTATAGCAGTTTCCCAGTGGGCTCATGAAAAATACTGTATCAGTGCTTCAGGCTGAGATCATTGGCAGTGCTTTCCTTGACCTTCACTTCCCAACAATTCCAATGGTTGGGTAATTCCTTACTTCTTGTATTAAGCTTTTCACGCTTAGAACACATAAAGTAGCCTCTGTTTTCCTAGCAAACACTGACTGATAAGAAATTCTTTAAGTTTGGTGTGGATAGTCTTATTCTTCAGTTAAGGAAACAGGTTTAGTGAGTCATATAACTTGAACAAATATAACAGAGGTAGTAAGTGAAGGAAGGAAATTAGTACAGAAGTCTGTCTTCAGGTTTATACAAATCGCTTAGGCTGCTGCTACTTCAGCCACCTTAATATGCGCTTCCTGTGCTCACTTCCAGCAATGCTGCTTCCTCTATCCCCTAATGTTCTGTGGCTGCAGCCTCTCCCAGTACCCGTGTCAACCATCACTGATCTGCAATATGAGCCCCATTTTCCTCTCAGGGCCCTGTCCTGGGTCCTGAATTTGGGAGTGAGGGGTATCTATTTTTTACTGCATTCCAAGGATAAAGAAGCTTCTTTCCCCTATTCGACCCGCTAAAGATTTTACAGGGTTGTGAAGACTCCACCTGTATGCTCTTATTCTGAGGAAGCTCATGATTGATAATAAGCTCAAACCTCATGATTGATGGTGGGGAGCAGTGTGATTAGTCTCATTTCTTCCATCAACCGGATTTTCCCTGTCTCAGAGATTCCTTGCTTTTGTATTCAGTATGTAGATTTTATCCTCCTCTTTTTGTGGTTCTTTCCCTTTAAATAAGGGATCAACATCTGGGATCAATTTGTATTTCTTATTTTACAGTGTCTCTTATGACTTCTTTCATTCTCTTCTATATCTCTCTACTAAAGCTTATTAATCTTCTGAACTGATGAGATACAGAGATTTTTCACATCTACATTTGGGGTAACAAACTCGAAAACTAAAGACACTACTTTGGAATTTTATCTTGTGACTTCCTGTGTTACTGATTATTCAGGGCAAAGAGTCTGTATATTTACAGTGAACATTCTAACTATGGCATAAATCTGGCATCATTTGTTAATTTTAGGAGTGAAATCAAAGTTACCAAATTTTTCTTTTCAAAGATTTAAATTATATGACAGTTAGCTGAAAATTAATTGCTAAATACATCAGTGACTTCATTTTTCTTTAAAGATATGTGATCCATGAAAAATTGTGGAATAGAGTTTCAGTATATCTTGCTTTATTTCATGGAGATTTCCAATTAAGTGAATGCTTTTGCTATCAGTTATCATGGGACGATAAGTTAAAACCACTCTATTAAACAGTCACTTTTGGAGTTTCCAGGTCTAACTTTGACCCATCCTAATGTTAATTTAGCCTCGTTTCAAAGGAAAATCAGTGATTTACCTAAGGATTTCTGTTCATTAGTGTGAATTAGTGAACCCATTTGACTTTGTCAAGAAAAGATAAGAGTATTTTGAAATGCAAAAGCAACACCTTTTGTTGGACTATGATAATCATTAACTTGTCTCTATTCATTTCCTACTGCCAGGTAAAGATACGAGTGCTTTTGCCTATTGGCATCTTTTGAATTCTGTTTTTTACACTTGCCACTGCAGCAAGTTATACATGGACTATAAAGAAATACTACACTCAATTTCAACATATGGACTTACTAACTTAGAGTCATCAGATTTCAAATACTTTCTGTCATCTCACTTCATTTAATCACTCATTCCACACCCCTACTGAGTGTCTGTTTTAGGTGCTAGGTGCACCCTACCCAACCCCCCAAAAATGTACGTATATATTTTTAAATATATATTTGTATATAATATATATTTTGTATATATATTTGTATATAATGTCTATATATTTTGTATATCATGTATATAGATTTTTGTATATATTATACATATTGCATATATTTCTATATACTTTATAATATAGGTAATAAATAAGTTAATATTAATAAATAATATACATATGATACATATATTTATTTATTAAACATGGTCCTTGACATCAGATACTCAGAGAATAAAGGCTGGAACAAACATGTAAAATAATAAATTATAATACAAACTAGGAAATATTGAAAAAGAAATATGATTAAAATGGGTTATCATAGAAGAGGAATTGACAAAATTTGTTTAAATTGTCTAGGAAAGCCACACGTAAAGGCTGATATATTAGCTGGGACCTGAGCAGTATGAGCAGGAGGTCTTCAGGCAAAAAAGTAGGTTGAACGATGTGTTGAGAATGGAGCAAAGAATCCTAAAGGAAGGAACAGTATAGATATTTTCTCTAGGTTAAGAATAATAAGAATAAAAGAGTCATCATTTTCATTTTTAATATTTGTAACCAGATTTAATTGAAAACTCTTTCCATTTTACATCTCCTATTTCAGACTTACAGTAATAGTTTATCATGTGCTTGACTACACATAGGTACAGCTTCAGTGTTTTCTTAGTTGTTACATAATTCCAAATTTTATAATTTAAGCTAAAGAAAATAAGGAATATGTTAAGAACTTAGTATTTTTATAGTTACTATGGGTTAAATTTGGGGATAATGGCCTCTCCAAAGAAAGCTTATCAACGCTGCTTTCAAAGAGTTAGAAATAGCATAAAAAACTCTAGCTCCGGGTGATTCTAGAAGTTATTACTCCTACAAAATAACAATATCGTCAAAGATTGGGCAAGAAATCTAGTTGATTTGGCGGGAAAATGTATTACTTTAGAAGGGAGTGTGCATTAGCAAATCCTCCAGGTGACTGGCTGCACTGTGGCCCCAGTCTTTCTGATATATGAAACCTCTGTGCGATTATGGGCTAAGATAGCTTCCTCATCTAACAATAAAAACATATGGACTTAGAACTCGTAGGTTCTGGTACTGATTCTGCCTCTTCCTAGCAGTGTGGTCTTGGATAATTTACTTCTTGGAGACGCAGCAGTTTCCCTATGTGTTAAATGGGGATTATGCCGTTTTGCAAAGATATGAAAATAAAAAAATGCATATAGGAAAGAGCTATATAACCTACAAAGTGTTTTACCAACTCCCTAAACATCTTCAGATATTTTTGAATCAAGAGTATGTACAATGTGGAAGGCACTATTCCAGGATAGATGAAAGAGCCTCATGATGCATAGAGCTGTCCAGACAATGCCAGGGCAGGACCAAGAATCCTATCCAATGTCTGTTCAAGATTCTTTCTGCCATAGCACGTTGAGTTTCTCTGAGTGTTTGTGTTGGAGAAATGGACTTTGAATATTGCTGTGTTAGCAGTTTTGCCACTAAAAATGACCACTTAGGAAAAGCATATTTGTGGCCCATCTGCTTTCATTGTGGAAGCTGTAAATGTAGAAGGAGATACATTACTTCCCATTAATCTGTGCCTAAGAGTGCATTTTTAAAAAAATTCTTGGAAGTGTCTGTCATTTCATAATTAATACTATACTAATTCACATTAATGACTTGAGAATTCCCCGGAGATAACTTAATTGTGCAAATGAGTAGCAATGAGCATTAAAAGGCAACATTATAAAATCAGGAATGTGGAATCCTGAGATGTACTTGCTTTATTTGTTTTGACAAGGGCAGTTTACTTTTGGTAACTCATAATAAAGTATTACTGTAGAACGGCAAATGTACTAAAGTTGTTTTATTAAAGTAATAAAGCCTGAATGGGAGTCCTCATTTAAAGCCCACCACCGTTAAATCGTTACCAAATATTGAGTTAAAGATGCCGGGTTATTGTGATTTTGGTTTCTGTATAAAATTCTATTTAAAATTGTGGAGCTTCCAGAAAACATAAAGGATTTACGATGGCTACTATTCTTTCCTCAACTTGTCTTTAGAATGAAAACATTTTTCTGATTATCTGAACAATTCCAAGCACTCATTTTCCGTTGCTTAGAGTATTTGACTAATGAGACTAAGATCATGACCAAATTCACAGAAAAGCTCTAAGAGTACATGCTTGACCCTCACTGATAGGACTTGTGCAAACACAAAGTGGAGTCACAAGAAACAGTGGGGTCAAAGGGTAGACTCAAGGAGGCACACCCGTACTACGTGCACGCACTCTAGCCGCTAAGCTCTTCCTCGTTGGTTTTGCCTGCTCACAAAGTTCACATCCATTTGCTCAGCTTTAGTGTGGTTATACGTTTCTCACAGTCAGACATCATGCCTTTTGCCTCTTCTGGGTTCTCTCAGGGCTCATATTTATATAAATACTTAAAACACACTGTTGATCATAAGAAGCTTGATCAATTTCATTTATCATGGCTCAGGAGAAGGGGAACTGTATTTTTTACTTTGTAAATTTCCTTCTTACTGTAAGTTTTGGTATCAGAAAGGGCTAGTGAGTCATAGTGAGAAAGGGAGGAAGAATCAATAGTAGTAGTACCTGGGAAAATACATGGAATCAACATTCTTGCTTACATTTTTAATAAAGCCCCACATGAGCAAGTTTGACAGGCTCAGTAAAACCCAACACCATTTCCGGAAAAGTAACTTAAAGTGCCACTGACTGGCTATTGTATCCTTTATTCTGGATGATCAAGAACTCTTTTCACTTTCTACATGGCCAAAAGAAATCTCTCTTGGACAGGTATAGCTTTAAAAATGACAGTTTATGATGTTTCCACTATTTAAAAAGATTTAACTAAACAGCAAAGAAATCAACTTTTCTAAAATTTATAACCTGGGCCAGCTCTTAGTTGTTATGAAGCTGTTTATTCCTTCTGCCTATGAGGGATTGCACCAAGATAGACACAAACTGCCGCAATGATTTTACCTTGTCTTATGTAAATAAAATGTGTAATACTTGTCACCCTGGGTGGGAACTATGTCCCATTAAGCAAACATTTAGTGAATATACTCTCTCTTTGACCGTGGCAATAAAAGATATGTTGGCAGAAGGCATGGTTTCTATCTCTGATCCTAAACTTTACAAAATAAACCATTACATTGGTTTTCTTTTATTAACTTATTATAGAGTTTTTACAAAGAAATTTATATAAACCTTATTTTTAAATTTTTAAAAAAAATGTTATCCTGTATTCCACACTGAGGTGATAGGTCCAGTAAACCTATTAAAGGCTGTGTAAAGTGTAAATACTTTCCCATGTTAGTTTCTCTCAAATGCCAACGGCGTGCCTCTGGTTCTAATTTTACTAAGGCTGTGATTAAACAAACAAGAAACAAAAATATGTTAGTTGTATTGCTATTGCTGTGAGTCTCTGGGCTCCGTGGATTTTATACTCTCATCTGGCATTCCCTTTTCACTTGATGGACTTTCTCCAGCTCCTTTTCGTGATGTTTAAGATAAGAAACTTGGAACGGCCAATAGAATTTCTGAAAAGAGATTACCACAGTTTGGGACTTTGGAAAAAATCATATTTTCTATTTTGTTCCAGTAGCTTTCTAAAAATACACAATTTTGATGGTAAAGATTTGTCCAAGCATCAGTTAATTTTAAAATATTTTCCTTGTGGGGCAGAGGTGGGGGCTTTCTTCCAAGCACACTTGGAAGTGGGTCCTTGTGGGAGGAATTCTGCGTTTCCAGGGGTCATATAAGAGGGAAGAGGTAAAAGGGTCAAAATGGTCTCCTTCTTGGAACTGATTAAATAAAACTGACTTAGGATAAAAAATTGATTAAAACACTTTTCTTTAAAACCAAGTAAGTGGACTCAAGTTTCTGTAGTTATTTTATGTGCTTATATAATATAATTACATATTTTCACGAAATTTCTTTTTTTAGATGAATTTTATTTCAATATTTCTTTGATAACTTTGTCCATATGTTGAAAAAGTGTTGTTTTTTAAAAAACTCATTTAACAAGGTCTATTTATTTCAATTTTCACACCCTGTTTTACTAACTTTGACTTGACAAAAACTAAAATTTTCAATTGATATCAAGGTATTTAAAGACTATTTCTCTTCTTTCTTCCATTACAAAGTGTGTGTGTGTGTGTGTGTGTGTGTATGCCTGTGTATGTGAAAGTATTCTCTCACTAATCTATTTTTACATAAGAAAAGATGAAAACATTTTCTCTTAAAAGTATACAACTAAACGTTTCTCTTAAGAGGACACAACCAAAATTCCAGTTCTACGTGTTATTAATAATTTAGAATTGAATAGTCTAGTATGTAATATTGAGAACCACTATCTAAAACTGTAAATGTGTTGCACTGTTAGATTCACTGAGTAAACTGAGTGCAAATTATTCAACTTTGTAATTTTCTAATTATTCTTCGAAATAAGCTTTAACCTGCATACATCAAGATATCCGATATAAAACAATTATACGGACTCTGTTAAGAAAGACGTACTCTAAATCAAATCCGCATTATGGTCCCTGGACCAGCAGTATCAGCATCTCCTGAGAGTGTGTTAGAAATGCAGAACCACAGACACCACCCTCCAACTACTTAATCCAATTCCGCTCTTTAACAATTGCACATTTAAGTTTGAGAAGCACTGCTCTAACTGCACTATTATTTATTAAAAATGTGTAGCAGATAGTTGAAATTCCTGATGAAATGCAAAGGCCTTTTACCAGTCTTTTGCTGATACACAAAAATTTCAAAGAAATTTTAGGGAAACCCTTTGGTATCTAAAACAATTTATAAAATCTATGATGGAAGAGTTATATTTTGAGAAATTAAATTATTCATATTTTTCCCCTATTTTTTTCCTGTAATTTCTCCTTTTCTGTCACTCCCCTTCAAACAGTCAGCAGACACCATGTTCATTGCCTTAAAAGGGAGTGATGTGATATGGTACAAAGCAGAAACTGTAGGGCTGATCGTGATTTTCCAAAGGATAAGCCCTTAAGTCAGAGACCTCCAAGTTATGATCTACAGACTAAAAGCACACCACAGATGTGTTTATTTGTTAGTAAAGTGCTTGTTATTTCAGTTTTTAATTTGGAAGTATGTGGGCAGAGGGACTCCCCTATGCCTACTTCAAGTGCCTTGGGAACAAGGTTGGAGACTCTTAAAAGGCCAAGGTTAAACTTCTCCACTAAACTAGCTCGATGGAAACTAAAATCAAAATTAAGTTATAAAAAATCAAAAGCTAACACTTATATAGCACTTAATACATGCTAGGAATTGTTCTAAGTAGGCCTCATTAAGGGAGTTAGGCATGCAAATGTGTAGGGAAGAATGTTCTACATAGAGGGAACAGTCACTTTAAAGCCAATAAACAATCTCCAACATGGCAACATGCCTGCCCTGTGCTAGCCAAGTAGGTCTGTGTGGCTAGAACAGAGTGAGCCAAGAGGAGAGCAAAAGAAGATACGATCAGGGAGGCGACAAGGACCTTCCTTGTTTTCGGGTCTTGAAGGCAATTGTAAGGACCTTGAAGGGCTGTGGCTTTCACTCTGAGTGAAGTGAGAGCCATTTCGGGGCTCTTTTCTTAGATCTTCACAGGGTTTGCTCCTTACGTCAGTGAATGGTTAGTCCTGATTTCATCTCTTCAGAAAGACCTCCCCTGACCATCCAATCTAATTGCCTTCCCATCCTAATCTCTATCCATTTACCTGGATTTGAAATTTTTATGTGTTTATTGCAAATTGAAATTGTTTTGTGTATGTGTTTACCTTTCACTTGCTTCTTTTGTTTATGGATTTCATTCACTAGAATGAAAAAGCCAGCAGGACATGGCTTTAGTCTTGTTCATTTCTGCATCCCACAGGCCTAGAACAGTGTCTGGCAAATAGTGGGCACTCAATAAATGTTCGCTAAATGGATGGTTGTATTTAAATGGCAAATAATCAATGTACATGCATGTTTTATCTAGGAACATTCAACTGCTTGGAACCAAACTTAGAAGAGTAATAAAATTGATCTCATGCAAGTTTGGAGTTTGTGCATGGAGGAAGAGGGATGCAGAAGAGTGGAGGATATTTTAAAGAGAATGATTTTAATGATTGACCTTGTATATTAGTCAGGACTCTCTAGAGAAACAGACCAATAGTGTATGTATGTATATACACACACACACACATATATAAATACACACACACACACACACACGCACACACACACACACAAGCCAATGGATTTGCAGTTCTGAGGAGGTCAAAGCATTGACTGTAGCGATGCTGCTAAAGGAGGATATCAGGGAGCCCAGTGGTGGTGTTTATAGAATGAGAAGTTAAGAAAACAGAGGCAGCCCAGTTATAGGTAAATGCAGTGCTCGGGCATGCTTAGCTGAGGTTGCAAAATTTTGGAGATGAAGAGTTCAAAGGTCCAGAAGCTCAGGGTGTTGTATGAGTCCTTCTCCTGCTGCTGAGGTTCTTAAGGAGCAGCGATGGAGAGGAGGACGGTAAGTCAGTGCCTAAAGTCTGTATGAATGGGAGTGGTGATCATATCCAAGGGTGTTGGTGCACTGCCTTAATTTACACCTTCAACATTATTCTCTTACTAACTATAATGATTCACTAAGTGGTCTTCCTGCCTTTAGTCTTTTTCTTCCCCTAATCTGTCCAACCTGCCCCAGAGCATTTTACCTTTTTAAAATGCAGCTATGATATACCATCAACTCCCTTTTGAATTCCTTTAATAAGTCCTCACATCTCTAAAACAGTTTTTATTCCTTTGTCTTGCAAGGACCTTCTTGATGTGGCCTTGACTTACTTCGCCAGCATTGTCTCCTACAGTTTCACCCATGTCATTGTAGGTGCAGATTATAATGACCTGCTGTTACATGCTGTGTAATATGACTTTGCACACAATATTTTCTCTGCTTTGAATGCATTTTTTGTCGTACTTTTCAGCCTAATAAACTCTGATTAACCTTTAGAGGTCAGCGCTTTTCCCTTCTGTGAAGACTTCTTTTTTGTCTGCAGAGTTAATTTCTCTATTCTCTGTACCACTTTTGTACCTCATTTATTTTTCATTTATTTTGTTTATCATGCATATTGCCATACTTTATCTTCCTTTCCTATAAGACAGTAATCTCGAGGGAATTTTATTCTAGCATTGACTCATCATATGCTGTCAATAAATATTTCTTGGCTGATCGAATGAGTGAATAAATGGATGACTAAATTAACAAACTTGTTAGGTCAGTTAATAGTGATTCTTAGAGATGAAGTTTTCATTTCCGTATAGCCCAGAGACACTAGATAGCCCACTGTTAAATTTGCTGTTGATAGGAGCTTTGTTGTTTCTTGCTGTCTAGGACAATAGAATTTTAGACATTTCCTTGGAATATGCTATAGTGGTATGTAAATATAGGCCATTGCCATAGAATATCTTTTATCTTTCTGTCTTCGCTCGTTTCTTTCAACCAGAGTTATCTCTCAAGCTCTGGCATTAAAAAAATATTTTGTTGAAAAATATCAGTTTCATAGAATGGAAGTAAAAAATTGGCTCAAGGACGAGGCATAATATTAGTAACAAACTATTTGAAACTGTTGTAGTTAGCAAAAAAGTTGCTTAAAATACTAGGCATACTAGAAAAAGGCATTATCATGAAGGTACATCTTTTTAAAAAAGTTGAAAATAATTAGCACATGCAAGTTATAAGGTACAAGTTAATTATTATGATTATTAAGGAAAAGAATATGTTTGATGAAGGAGCTGCTCTGAAAGTGTTTAGTTTATATTGCATTAATATCTTTTTTTTGATGTTGCATAGTATTAACAGATGGAAAATCTACTTCCAGAATGTCTGTTGAATTATGACTATGGTTTTCTTAAATATGTCCTAAAAAGACTGACTGCTGCCAGATGTGCATAAAAACAAAGAAATCCTTTATGTAACAAGAAAAATCCATATGTTTTAAGCTATGTCAAAATACTCAGGCAGGGAAGGCAAGTATGATAGCTGGTGGCATTGTCGATAAAATCACCTTGCTCAGCATACTTAAGCCATATTTCCGGTGGAGAAAATCCCATAGTTTTATAAATATGTGCAAAAGTAATGGCACCTAGAACAATTAAAGTGGAATTTCTCAGGAGATCAGTCTTTTGCTCAAATGTGAACCACTCCTTCTAATATGTCTCCTTGGTTTACTCAGTTGGCTTTCAGGCTTTCTGTCAGGCTCATGGCCTGAGCCATCTAAGAAGTAACACTTAATTTTTTTTAGGCGTATATAACTGAAAATAAAACAGATTTAGTCTTTTTTTCTAGCTACAACTATTAGATTTTAGTTTTCTTCTTAAGAGAAAAAGAGTTGCTCATCTTTCTTGGGAACAATTGTTTTTGAATTGGGATGCTAAAAGCTGAGACTTGGTGCAAAAAGTAATATACCACTTTCTTTAAGCTTAACTTTCTGCAATTCAATAACCAGAGAAACACAGGTATTTATAATGTGCTAAAAATAGTTTTATTTACACAATTTCTAAATTAGGAGAATGGTTAACAGCAATGAGAAAAAGATTCACTCACAAATATAACCCATTTCTTATTCAACAAGATGGAGCATTTGAGTGCTCAATTCACTTTATGAGTGAATAAAAATTAAAAAGAGAGTAAAAGTACAATATAAGAAGAATAGAGAAATAGAACTTTTAAGACTGTATGTGTTTTTTCCCCAAATTTGATCTCCCTGATAAATGATAAAAATGTTAATCTTTTGTTTTTTACAGTCCAAGTATATAATTTTACGTTAAAAGTTATCTCTTTATAACATACCTTATCATTTTACTCTGTTATAAACATTATTAATAATTAATAACAATAATTAAAGTCATAATAATAACTAATACTTGAAAACAATGGAGATTAGGATGATCAATGAAAGCCTGTCGAAATTACCAGGGCCTGGTCTGGAAGGGGCCTGGACCCACTATGTTGTGTTCCAATACAAATATACCTTTGCTGAGGGGCCTGAAAAATTTATTTCACCTGGCCCTAATCCTCTGGAATGCCCAGAGTAAGATACTTGATGCCTTTTTATATGCCTCTCAGGCTCTTGGTGTGCGATAGGTGCTATCTTGGACCATCACTCTTAGACAGAAGATCGTTTGAAATAAAATGGATGCACTTCATCTTATTAAATGTATACATATTGTGGAATTCATTATTCTTATTTGTAAGTGATACTATAGTGTCAATAAAATACTAGAATTAACATTTTTTAAATGACAGAGTGCCACAGGTGGTAGGGTAATATTTGCATTTACTTTGAGTTACTTGGAAATGAACTTTTGAGAAGGGAATTTGCTTTTACAGAATGGAGTTATAGGTATCAAACTGAGCATGTGTGGGGTAAATGTTGGCCTGTTTTTCTCTCTTTAAAATACTTGCATTAAAAAACTTGCGTTTAAAAGACTTGCATTATAGAGCAGTATATAGACATAGCTAGTGTTTGCCACACCAGCGCCTCCTCCATTGGGAGAGCCTCTCTCTTTCCTACTCCAGTTTGGGTTTTCAGCTATTAACTGCAGTTGTCTCACCCTCCAAGGATGAGAGAGTGGCTCATAGCCCCAGCTAAGCCACCCAAAGGGATGGTCTGAATTTCTGCCACTGTATTTGCTCTGGTTCCTGTTTCCTGCGGCCCAATGTTTCAGCTCTTCTGTGATTCCATGAATTAGTCTGTTCTTAAACAAGTAATTCCTTTAGTCCCTTTAGTTTTTAAATGTTCCTACCCCTGGAAAATTCACAAGGGCCTGAATACCCAGTGGAGGCTGCAGCTGCTAGAGAGGGAGGCCGGGGCTTGGGAAAGGGTGAGACGTTGCCTGTGATACAGGAGCTCACATATAACTTTGCTGAAGGTTCTTCTAAGCCCCTTTGGGATTTGCTGTCCGGGTTACTGGTTCCCAATTTACAGAGCCATTATGACACCGTGACTCACATGCTTCCATGAAGGGTACACAAGGGTATATTTTTTCTTTACTTTTCTTAATTAGACCTCTATATTAAAGCAGGTGGGCTGTTATGTGAGGGGACATCTTTACCCAAATACCTGTAATTAGCTATCATGAGCTTTATATAACAGTTGAATAAAGAAACCTACTCCAAGATATAAACTTTGCAGTTTTCCAGATACCACCCAAAATCCTTGCTGGCTTTGCTTCCACTATTTGGTAAGTGAGGATTTAGAAATCAAATGTCTTGCAGAAGAAAAGCAGGTTTAATGTCTGCCACCTCTATCATCGTTCAATGCTATCATGGACACTTTCTTCAGGTGTAAAAATCAGTTAAGTATAAACTTGCTGTGGCTTTTATCATCATCTATTGACTGCAAAGGCAGGCATTTATGTACCAGGCCATATGATCTCTATATTGATTCCTACCTCTTAGGGGTTTTTCACAGCTTTGGTCAAAACACTTGCAAAGACTCAGAGTAGTCAGAAATTACTTTCTGAGAGAAAATCTTTGAGTACAAATTTTTAAAAAAACACTGTGACCTAACCACCTTCCTTTTTCACTTTTACTAGTGCAATTTATTATAGTTTTTAGATGTTTTCCTGTCTTGGTACATAAGTAAACATCTGTCCATACGCTGACCCCATGTGCATCAGGAGTAAGTTGCAGGGAGAAGGGAAGCGGCGTATAACTTGCTGTAGAGGACTATAACCTCAGGACTGACTAGTCTAGACATGATTCCTACTGGCTGGGCTGCTGACACAGGAAACTGTAATAGAGAAGCCACAGAGCATGATTCTTAAATTTGGCATCCCTTGGCCAAGGCAAGTAAACTCCTATGGGGCTTACTGCTTTCTCGCTCCAGTAACTTTTATTGGACCAAGAGTATTACAAAACGGTCCACTGTATTTTTTCAAACCCCCTTACAAAGAAGTGGGGCCCAAGACTCTGGATCCAGCAAGGCAGACAACCAAGAGCTCTCATGGGGGCTGTGAGACTGGTAGGTGAGATATAAGACTGGGACCCTGGGGTAATTCAGAAGCAACATTGGAGGCTGAATTCAGATTGAAAACCCAATGGAGAGTGCAGTTGAAGTATCTTACTGAATGTCACAGACATTAAAATAAATCTCAAGATAAGGGAATGGAATCTGGAGACACAATAACTAAGAAAACTGGTCCTGAATGGGTTACAGGAGGCAGAGACTGGCCAGATCCCCTAAAGCATTGGAGCCTGGGTATAGTGATTCTCGCAGGAATCTGTGCATTTGCATTTGGTTGGGGATGGAGCAGATAAGGACTGGTTTCCACAATCTCCTATAAGTCGAGGTCTTCATCAGTTTAACTATTAGATAATAATCTATTCAGGAGCATTCTATAGCTAGCAGATTCCCATTATCATTGATTCCTCCAGGTAAACCCTTCCTAGTGGACCAGATAATGAATTTGCTTCTGACAGTTTTATGAGTTCTGAACCTTCCTTGTAACATAATCCACTTCCAATGCAGAACATTAGGGCAGGTCTCTTAGATTCAGGGTAGAAGATGTGTCCTCAGTGGCCCAAGCATAGTAGAGAGGAATAAAATATGAATATCTGTATGGATTCACAGGAATAGTGACAATTAGAAAAACAAATTCACCAAACTGATGACTTCCGCCATTTTAAAGGCTTTATGTACTTAACCATACGTGAGTGATGCATATATATTGGAAGGGGAATTACATAACGTCTCTCATTCATATATTGTCTGCCTGGACTTGCTGATATGTTCATGCACGTCAACTCTTCCCAGCAATGGTCTTGAAGCCACTCTGTGTGATCTGTGTCTGATTTTTACAATAGTGATCATATGTGATTGTGTAAGATGGGTAGGGCAAGGAGGTAGTAAGAATGGGAGCCATAGTTTCTCTAAAAAAACACTGTAAGCACAGACATGCAACACACATTCTGTCATGGTATTGCATGTAAAATAACCACACTGTCAATCAAACAGTATGCCCATCTATAGAGAACTATTGTTTGAGAAACCAACATTCTACAAGGGATATTATTTACCTCATTTTTCTCTTTTCAGGGAACAGAAACTTGACAATAATATTTTGTTAAGGATACAGGATTTACCAATTCCAGGTATTCTTGTGGAAATAATTGGGTGGATTGGATACAGCAACCAATTTTTTTAGATTAATATAACCTTTATCCCAGGAAGAGAACTTAAATTTAAATGTATAGACATATACATCTTTATTAATCTAGTTATAAATATATTCAGTTATCAACTGTAAAGGTTATATCATGGATTTATGATGTGTACTTTATTTCTTCCTCAAAAAAGAAATGGTGAGAAATTTCAGCCCTATGACTAAGAGTTTGATTTCCTCTTTCCTTGGGTTTTAATGACTTTTGACGTGACCGGTGGCTTCACCTCACCTGATTTGATAGAGAAGGGTCACTTTCACCAGATGACAAATATTTATTACATGTCTCATAGGTATTAGCACTGTGGAAGGTATTGGGAGCATAAGTGAAGGAAAAAAACAGCCATAATCCCTGCTCTCAAGTAGCTTGAAATTTAATTTGGAAAATAAGCATCATTCAAATCATCTTTTAAACAAATGTAAAGTTGCCACCGGGAATAATCTTGTGGGAAAGAGGCATGAAAGCTGGAAAAATGTGATTTGCCTAGGTAAGGAAGTGAGAGGGAAGCTTCCCTGAGGAAATGATCTGGTCCACTCAGGCGTGAAAGAGTCTAATTAGGGGAGAAGAACATTAGGCAGTGGGAACAAACTATCTGAGAGGAAATGACAAGAGCTGAGGTGGTTGAAGTGCAGTCAGCAAGGGGGAGCATGGTGTGAAGCAAGAATGGGGATGATGATGATGAGTTGGGAAGATTATTCTGGACCTTCAGTCCATGTTAAAGAATATTGTCTTTATTAAGAATATTGGGTATCCATCTAAAAAATTCAAAAACAGGAAGATGAAATGATCAGGTATTTCTTTTGAAAAGACGACTCTAGCTTCAGGGTGGAGAACTGGTTGGAAGTGGAGGACAATCTTGTCTTTTGCTAGTCGAAGAAATATCTTAGTTTTTGGATTTGCAATGGCTCCAAGTTCACCTTTAGAACAATTTTTTTTAGTGGATTATTTTTAAGATCTCTCTCCTTCAGTACTCTCTGCAAAGTGTGTAATCCTAACTACTCATTAGAGGAGAATGTTCTCTGTTTTTGTGACACTGTCTTCTAACCTGAACTACATCTACATCTGTGTTGTAGTTGTAGTAGGTGTTGTGCTCTCCACCATGGTCAACATAAAATACAAAAGACCTTTATCCTGCTTCTTCTTGAGTGATTATAAAATAAACCATAAAATAGGGGTTGTGAGGGAAAATGCCCTGGAACCCCTCCCCTGACATTTGGACACATCTTCTACCCAGTTGTTTGAAGCAGATCCTGCCTATTCTCTCTCTATAATCATGCTGTGTTTTGAAGATTAATTTGCAAATCTCTTCCTTACAACCTGAACTTATTTTTCTGTAGAAGTAAGTTTTTCACACTGAAATAAGTTTGAATACTAGGTTGGCCCACAGAATTTAAGAAAAAGAGAGAAAAGGAGGGAAGAAAATGTTCTAGAATGTTGTTATGTGGCAGAGCTACTAGGTGTTTGACAGATGATATTTTTCATTTAACCCTCACAATCAGATGAGGAGGTGGTAGAACCACTATACTGTATCTGAGAAAACGGATTTATTACTTTACAAATTCATCATATATATACGTATCATTGTTTTTAATAGACTGATACCTTCCAGGTTCCATATAAAAATCTAGGAGTGCATCTTTCCTTCTTTAGCTATAACAATGAGGTAAGATGGTAAACTTTTGTCTTTAATGAGAGAGGTTGGTGAGCCCTTACTCCTAGTCACTAGTGATGGCATAACTAGGGAATAGGGTTCAGGCAAGATAGGTGTAGACTGAGAGGTAGGGCAAAAATTTTCAGATTAGATCCATCACTTTCACCCCCACAACCACTACCTCTGCTATCACCACCACTAAGAACTCTAAGCTGTCACTATAACTACCCTCATCTTTGCAATTACAACCACTTACTTCTGCTTGTAGTATCAACATAGCTGTCATCACAGCTATCACCCAAAACATCACCATGGTTGCCACTGCCTCACTATTATCTCAGCCATCCTCCCAATAGTTCCGCCACTTCCTCTAACTATTTACCATCATCATCACCATCATCATCTTGATGACACTTCATGGAGCTAAGTCAGCTCCTCACCTCTCTTTATAAATGTGCCTGGACTTAACCACAGGGAATTCTGATCACAGCTTTAAAGTTCTCTGCAGTCCACCCCCAGCCCCTTAAATTAGACAAGAAAACCAAGTCTGTGACAAACTACAGACATGTTTCTTAAAGAAAAGCACTTGACCATGGGAAAGGATAAAGTGGTACTTGGAGACAACATGAACGCAAGGAGAACAAGCTACTTCAGAAGAGATGAAAGTCCAAGTAAGTTAATACAATCAAAATAGACAGGTTGTAACTAGAGGGACTGAAGGAGAAATTAATGAGAGAGATTGGAGTTAATTGAAAGGAGATAAAAGATGTAGAATATCACTCTAGATGAAAAGCTCTTTATCGCCACTATAGGTAAATCATTACAAAATATCGGGGGAAAAAACTAGAAGAATTCGCCATTTTGTTTTTACTTGACGAGTAGCAACTCATGAGACGATCTAGATAATGATCATTCAGAACAAAATGTAGAGTTAAAAATGAAAAGGAATAGAAATAAAAACTATTGTAGTGGGGCCAGCCCAGGGGCATAGTGGTTAAATTCAGCGAGCTCCACTTTGGCAGCCTGGGTTTGCAGGTTTGGATCCTGGGTGTGGACCTACATCACCCATCAAGCCATGCTGTGGAGGCATCCCACATACAAAATAGAGGAAGGTAGGCACAGACATTAGCTCAGGGCCACTCCTCCTTAAACAAAAAGAGGAATATTGGCAACAGGTGTTAGCTCAGGGCCACTATTCCTCACCAAAAACAAAGCAAAACAAAACAAAAAAAACCTATGGTGGTAATAGATAATCTCATATGATACTTGCCTTCTTCACTGTAGATTTATGGCAATATTGGTCAAAACCCATAAGTTTTGCATATTTATTGTCCTTCCTCTGGCTGTTAGGGAAGAGAAAAACTATTGGGAAAATCTCGGGTAAGTTCCTTGGATTGATCATTTCTATTTGAAGTGGAGCCTCAGCAGCTCATCCTTTATTGGGAAACACAGAAAATCTGAGGGCATCCACATAAGAACAAGGTGAGCCCCTGTGGGGCAGAGTGCGCTCTGGCCAGTTCCTTTCACAAAATATAGGAACAACACGAAGAAACTTCAGACCAAATCCACAATCATGACTGCTTAAACCCAAGCACCTCAGCTCAACAGAAAAAAATACTATCTAAGCCTACAAAATTAAGCCTTGCAACTGTAGCTCTGAAAAAAAGTTTCAAATAGGGTCCAGATAATTTAGAAAGGGAACCAAAGAGATTCTACCCACAGCATACTTGGTCAAATTAAGGTCAGAATAGAATTTCCTCTGCCCGAAATGTGTAAGATAAAAATAAAATGCATGGCAACCTTGAAAAACTATCTTAACAGAATAGTAAACAACCAAACAGCAAAAACAATATAACAGAGAAAATTTGAAAATAAAAGGATAGACAAAACTATGTCTATGTAAGGAATATAAAAAAAAGAATAGAAATTTTTAGAATAGTAGAATTTAAACTAAAAAGCACTAATGGAAAATAGAAAGCATGATTAAAGTTGAAATTTTCTGAAAAGATTTAACTTATGAGCCTTTAGCTCTCATTAACGTAGCAGGGAGATATGTAAATGTAAATACAAAGACATCTTTGGGGAAAATGAGATGTCTGGTACGGTTTGATTCTCATTCACTTATAGACAACTGTAGGATAAGGTCTAAGGTCTTGTTAGCATGAACCTTGGAGGTGTGGGAAGCAGACCTCTGTTCCTACTATGCAGCACTACATTCAAGGAAGTACTTGGATCAGGGCATTTTGGCCTGGGGATGCTGAGTGTGAAATATGAGATATTTTAATTTTGGGAGTTTTTTAAAAAAATTTTTATTTATTATCTTTTTTTGAGGAAGATTGGCCCTGAGCTAACATCTGTTGCCAATCTTCCTCCTTTTTTCCTTTTTTTTCTCCCTAAAACCCCGGTATATAGTTATATGTCATAGTTGTATATCCTTCTAGTTGCTCTATGTGCGACAGCACCTCAGCATGGCTTGATGAGCGGTGCGTAGGTCTGCACCCAGGATCCGATCCCACGAACACAGGGCCACGGAAGCGGAGCCCACAGACTTAACCACTAAGCCACTGGGCCGGCCCCAGGAGTTTTTTTTTTAATGCGTAGTGTAGAGGTTACTGTTTGCCAGCATCATAGAATGCGTTATGTATCTGTCTCTGAGGTTAATGAGATGTGCTGGCACAGGCGAGAGGTCTGCAGCATAGATCCATCAGCTGAGGCTGCATGTAGAACTGCTCTGATGATGCTGGAGGGAGAGCGTTACGCTTTCCAGGGTCTCAGATGACATACACTCAGACATTATCTTGCTGATGAGGAACAGTAGCCCACTATTTCTTGGATCCATAGCTTGATTTCTTTGATCAGTTTTGGAAAATTCTTTGCTCTTATCTGTTTAAAGATTACATTGACCCATTTTCTCTTTTCTCTCATTCTGGGCTGCCAATTACACATATGTTGAATCTTTTTATGATGTCATATATCTCTTACATTCTTTTATGTTTTTCATCCTTGTCCTGTGTTTCTTGATACTTCAATCTGAGTATTTTATTTTGAACTACTTTCAAGATCAATAATTCATTCTTCAGCTGTGTCTTCTCTGCTCTTAAACATATCTACTGAGTTCTTAAGTACATCCCCATTTCCACTTGATTTTTTTAAATATAGTTTTTAGTTGTCTGTCTTAATTCTACATCTTAATTTGCATCCATGAATATATTAATTATAGTTAGTTTAAAGCCTATGTCTGATAACTATAATATCCAGCTCTCCTGTGAATCTGTTTTTATTATCATTTTTCTCTTGCTTTTTGAGTAATTCTTGTCCTTTTCCATAACTGTTTATTTCTTTTACTTAATAATGGATAATATAGATGAAAAATTGTGGAGTTAATTTTGAGGCTCAGGATGATGTTATTCATTGGAGATAATGTACTTTACCTTTTGTCAGGTTGTTAGGCTAGGGCGAGATCACCTTTAATTCAATCAGGGATTGAGCTGATGGAAGCCTTGTAACAGCTGAACTGTTGTTTCTGGTTCACCATTATCCTTAAGGTTTAGCCCTTCAGGATCCCTACTACCTCAGAAAAGACAACAAAGAAATAGATAAACAACAAAGAAATAGATGGCCTCCTCCTCCCTGGTGGACTCCAGACTGTAATCTTGGTCTCCCAGCTCTTCAAAAGTTCTGCTCAGCTTCTCAGCCTCCCAGTCACCTTTAGATTACTAAGCCTTGCTAAATTTCTTCAAGTGGTGTCAGTCCCTGGTATATCCAATTATTTTTACCTTTAATACAGTAAACTTTTTTCACGTCTACTTGAGATTTAAAATCCTCATTTTCTTGGAGTTTTGAAATTTCATCAGGAAGATTTAGGTGTGTATCTCTAATAAAAATAAAATAGTCCTGATTGGTTCTTAAAGAGCTCATCCCATGAGATATCTTGAGATTTTCTTTAGCAGTGACAAATTTTGTTTTGTTATGTTTGAGTATTTCATTCATTCTATTCTTTCTGGAACTGCTAATGCATCTTGGATTTCTCCGAATTCATCCTTTCATTGTTTCTTTCAGAAAAGGCAGAATAGTGAAGTAGCTGAGGATAATCTTTGGAGTAAGATTTGAAACTATCAAGTTTCAAATCCTCATTTTAACATTTAGTTAACTGGTTGACTTCAAGCAAGTTAAAAAAATGATCTGTGCCTGAGTTTCTTATTTAGGAAAGAGTTTTAGTAAATTATCTATTTCATAAATTATTGTGAGAAAAAAATCAGATAAAACATGTAATTATTAGCTTTCACTTGTCCAGCACTTTGTGTTTTTGCTCTTACTTCCAGATCATTAATTTATCTTCACTTGTGCCCATTTTATTGTATTCTTTAGCAATCAAATTTGAAATATCCAATTTCCCTCATTTGATTATACAATTATTCCTTTTTGGAGATTGCCTTGCTGAGAGTTCAGATTTGAATTTTAAAATTCTCTTTTATTATTTGCATTATCTCTGTTTCTTTTAAATTCATCTTAGTCCCTTTTATTTTATGTTGTTAGATCTTTACTCCAAATATTTGGCAATTTGTGATTATTTGTCTATATTTTTAAATAAGGACTAGAGTGCTGAGTGTGTGTTGCTGGTGTGTCCTTTGCAATTTGCCAGTTAGTTTTCAAGACTAGCCTCTTTTTTGAACAGAAGAGCTGACTGTGCATTCTGGGTCAATGGAAAGGATGTGTAAGGTAGATTGACGTTTAGACACAGTGGTAGAGACTGGCCCTGAATCTGGGGATCACCCACCACCAAATGGGATTTGGGGAGGCAGGGGAATTAAGTGTATGTTCAAAGTCTGCCATTTTGAACTAAAAATCTTTTAACTTTTAAATATAATTAAGAAAGACACCAGCAGTCGATTTAAAAAGACTCCTCTTCTTCTCAACCATATCACATTATTAGGTTTCTATTTTTGTAGAGATGTCTATCTATTTATGAATTAAGATTCATCTACATATTCAGGGAATAGCTTCTTTATCTTTTATGGGAACTATGGTAAGGTCATATTACACAGACCATTTTCTCTTCCAATCAAAAATAAAACATTTTGGGGGCCGGCCCCGGGGCCCAGTAAAGTTCACGTGCTCCACAGAGGTGACCTAGGTTCGCAGGTTCAGATCCCCAGTGCGGACATACTCCACTCATCAGCCATGCTGTGGCGACATCCCACATACAAAATAGAGGAAGATTGCCATGGATGTTAGCTGAGGGCTAATCTTCCTCAAGCAAAAAAATAATAATAATAAAAAAAGAGGAGGATTGGCAATGGATGTTAGCTCAGGGTGAATCTTCCTCACAAAAAATAATAAAACATTTTGGGATAATTCTCATTCAGATCTGATGTCAAGCTGTTGGTTCTCAACCTTGGGAACTTCCCAGGTGAAATTTGAAACAGCCCTGGTACAGGGAGGGCAAGCAGAGACCAAAGAAAGAGGTAGCCCACTCCAGATTGGTAGGTGACAGGTTTAATAATCAAGGGAGCTTATATACAAGGCTTGTGCTGGGCAGCTGCAAGATGAGTAGATCTCAGCACCTGCCCACAAGAATCTTAACAGTTTATATAGAGGCCTTAACTGGGTTCAGTCACATATATGGTTCAGATGGTCTCAGCAACACATTACTATCTCGAGGCTGTGTCTTGGGGCAGCCTATAGTGTGGAGAGGGCAAGCCAAATGCAGATTCCAGGGTATGGCGTGAGAAGCCTTTGATTGCCTGGGTACACCTTGCTGGTCAACCAACAGTCATGTCCTCTCCATGACCTTCTCGAACACAAGCTCACCACATTTCTCAAGTGCATGTTTTTTCCTTCCACTGTTAGAATTAACTTATTCTCCAGCCAAATCTTTCTAACTGTTTCTGTCAATTTATACACCTATAAAGGAAGATATCTCAGAACAGATTTAGCAAATTTCAGCTTCGTTTTGAGAAAAGGAGGAAGATGTATGGTTTGGAATACCAATATAAAATCTACTACTTTCTGAAATTTGGATAAGTTTTAATGAAATTTTACTGGAGGATATAAAAAGACAATAAAAGATGAAATTACATCTTCCGTATTTCTTGAAATTTTCCTAGGCATATAGAACCTTCATTCATTTCCTCAAAATACTTCTAAAAAAATCAATATAACTTCTAAATAGTGATGTCTGAAACATTCAGCATATAAAACAAAGTTGCTTATATCACAAACATCAGTTTATTTCTGTTTGTGCAAACAGATAGAACTGTCATCTTCCTAAGAAAAAGATATGTGAAAATATTCACAGGTTAATCATTTCATGTTGTAGTAAAAAGATCATGTGCTCAATAAAATAATAACAATGATAATAATGATGAGAGTAAAATTTTCTTATAAATTATATGTTGGTTATTAGTGTATTGATTCTTGCATAATTTTAAATGTTTTGACATATTAATATATTTATAATAAATGTATGGGCATGATTACTTATACAAACTTAATTCCAGTGCTCATAAAATTCTGTCTGATTAAAGGCCAATTGCATAGATTATATTCAATTTAATTCCCTAATTTTTCTTATCCTTTTACCATTCTCTACTTTTGAAAATGGGTGAGCCAAATAAGAAGCAGTGTAAGTGTGTGGAAAACCTGCTTTTTGTTGTGGTAAAGTCTACTTGAATTTCGATTGAAAGGGATATTCGTTACGTTTTTTCCAGTGGAGATGTTTGCTCAAATAAGTATGTCAGGACAGCAGAAAAACATTTAAAATAAACCACCACAAAGGCAGGAAGGCAGGAAGGAAGGAAGGAAAGAAAGAAAAAAGAAAAACTTGTCTTCAGCAAGATCATCTTGGTATTTCAAAGAAGATTCCTATTTTGCTTTGCTGATGAGTATATAAATATGACAAATCATTTTAAGTTTTTTTCCAGTTTTATTGGAATATCATAAATGTGTACAAAATAAAGATAAAGTTTAATCTTTTTCTAATTATTAAAAACATATCAAGTTTCTCAATTCAAATGGAAAAAAAGTCAGCTTCTTAAAAGTGGAGTAGATTTAAAGAAATGGTAAGCCACATAAATCCTTTATACACACACAAGAAAATGCTATATTATATAACAAGTGTTATGGAATATCTATGACAACTCAATATTTTTTCCCTTATTAACATGCTCATCAGTGATTGGTGTTAAATCCCATAAGCAAAAAATACATTTACCCGCTATCCAAGGTACAGGATGCAAGATTTTAAGTACCTGGGTGAAAACTGAAAAAAGTTAACCATCTATGGGAAAGTACAAACCCAGAATTGTGGGGATTAATTCATATGAGCAACTACCTTTTTAGCAGTTTGCCACTTTTGGTAGTATTCCTTTTAATGTTTTAATTTATATGAACCACAGAACCATGGACTATCTTTATTGTTTTAATATTGATATGTATATACATGTACACATGTATATAAACAAATATTTGTATTTAGATGCACATTTTCTAGTTTCAGTTACTACTGGATAACATATTTACGGATGATTTTAACAGTTTTTTTACGCTTTCCTCACTGAATTTCAAGTATTCTACAATTACTTTAAATTTAGATTGGAAACAAGTAAATAGTATAAAATAGTGAATTTTAAACGAGGGTTTAAATGGTGATCAAAAAATCATTTTTAAAAATTCAAAGGAAAAGGACACATTTGTAAGTTTATAGCAAACATGATAGAAAAGGTTTCGTGTGATCTGTCACTCAGCAACTATTTATGAAACACACCCTGAGTGAAACATTGTGCTAGATGCTAAAATACAATGTGAAGAGTTCATAGAAATCAATAAAGCAAAGATGAAGAGCCCACAGGACGCCAGAGCTTTGGTCTACTTCCCTTACCACTCCTCGCCCGACGCCTGACAAAGAGCAGCTGTTTAACGAGGAAACCCAAGTGACTAAAGCCAGACAAACGTTCAATATTGTTTGTGATAAAAAATGCCAAATAAAGCAACATGATTTTTTATCTTGCAAGTGTTTGAAGATTAAAATATAGCATTGTGAGAAGAATCTGTTCAACCACCTTTGGGGAAATAAAAGTTTGTACAACCTTAACAGAAGGCAATTTTGCTTTCTGAAAAAATCTTTTACAACCTTCATACACTTTGAACCACAGCTCTTGTTCTGATAGCGTATCTTTAAGAATAATTAAAAAGAAAATAAATTCTTTATGCAAAAATATTTTTATTCTAGTGCTTTTCTCAATAATAAGAGCATAGAAATGATCTAATTGTCCAGTAATATAACATCAATATAGTATAATGTTGAATGGTCGCTTAAACATTCACATAATGTTTTAATATTGTGGTAAAGGGAATATGTTTTAGTATTTAATTAGTAGCTAGCATATATTGAACACAATGTATATAAAACACTGTCTCAAATGTTTTTTATGTACATAATTTTCTATTTCTCATATCAACACAATATGAATACTATTGTTATCCCTGCTTTGCAGTGGATGACACTGAGACAGAAAGATATTAGATAAACTGCTCGAGCTCACATGATTAGAATGTGACAAAGTCAGAATTTGACCCAGGCCATTGGACTGCAGATCAGATCCTATACTTTTGTTATTCCGCTTTCACTTGAAAAAAGGAGTATGAAAATATGCATATAAGATCACAAGTATTTTACACACAAGCACACACATGCATACATGAATGAAAAAATGAACTAATATCTATAAAGTGGTCGCCTTTGGATGGTAGAATTATAGGTAACTCTTTCTCGTTTCTATTTCTTGGTATTGAACGTATTTTTCTACAGTAAATGTGTACCGGCTTTATAACGAGATAAAAGTATATGTTTTAAAATTGTCAAACCTTGTCATGAGCCTTATCATTGACTTAGTTTGATTCTCCAATTTCAGCGTCAGCCTCACAACATCAGGGATTTGATTTGTTTCCTACCGCGTCTCTGGAATAGAATGGGGCTTGCATATGGTGAACTCTCAAAAAGCAGCTGCTGAATGGCTGACTAAATGAATGCGTGGAATGACTAAGTCACATGAATGGGATTAAATTAAAGTTGCTTCCTATTTGTTTGTGTCAACTTTGAAGTTGACAGATTTATTGACGTTCATATACCCGTACATAAATAGGGATGAATTGGCTATTCCAGAAGTATTTTTTAAATTGTGTCTCTCCAATAGCATTTTCAATGTGTTCTATAAAATATCAGCACACAAGATGATAATTTAAAAACAGACCCTATTGTCAAACAAATTTTGAAAATGCTACATATTACATCCCCCGTACAGATGTAAAATGCTCATTACTCTATTCATATTCTAGGGAAGAAGTCTCATGGTAAAGAAAAATTTAAAGTTTCATTACTTGACTATAAACCTTTTTAAAGAAATAATTGTTAATATCCTATGTTACTGGTATACTATGGAACCTATGGAACACTTTTTTGGTTCATGCTGCCTTAGGTAATCTTTGCTCCATTCAAGATGCTTACCATGACATAATTTCTCTTATAATAATTCTGTTTCATTGGTCTGAGTAGATATTCCTAAAAAATTTACAGAAAAATAAAAAGATGACCTAGTGTAAGTAGTACTATCAATATGAGAGAAATGCAGTGAATTTATTTTGAAAGAATATTTAGAATGCCATAGGTTCCCAAACAAGATTAAACTCTTAAGTTCTTTTATTTGTTGCCCTAAATGGTGGCCGGGGTTCTCAGGTTCAAATCCCTGGTGTGGACCAACTCAATGCTCATCAAGCCATGTTGTGGTGACGTCCTGCGTACAAAATAGAGGAAGATGGGCACAGATTTTAGCTCAGTGCCAATCTTCCTCAGCAAAAAGAGGAATATTGGCAACAGATGTTAGCCCAGGGCCAATCTTCCTCACCAAAAAAAAAAAAAAAAGTGTGTATATTCATTAGTAAAAAAAATCGAAAATCTCAGAAGATATTACAAAACTATCTGGAATTATATGTTCTCAAGATAGCCACTACTACAATTTTGGTCAACAAGCTTCAAAATAAATCTCTATGTATATATATCAATATAGATACTGGTATACTATTTTACATAAGTGGTATTTTATTATGCATATGATTTTATAACCTATCTACCTTAACAACTTCCACTCACACTTCCCTCTCCCTTGGCCCTCTGATCTAGCCACAGTGGCTTTCTAATGTACCTTGTATGTCCATATTATCTTCTGAGAATATCTCTACCTAGGATATTTTCCCCTCTATTCTTCCCCTAGATAACACATATGACACCTTGAGATCTCAGCTCAGTTGTCATTTTCTCAGAGAAACCCTCCTATCCTTCCTTTCTAGATGAATTTCCAATGCTATACAGTCTTATAGCACATGTACCTCTCCTTCATAGTAGCTATAACAGACGTAATATTACACTTTTCTCAGATAAATTGACCATTGTCTTCCCCCCACTCCAAGAGTAAGCTTTCCCTAAGGGTATAGCTCAAAACCTTTTCTTGCCATTTGTGAACTATTTGTTAGTGCTCATTCCTATTCCTATGCTTCTGTGTTGTCTGTATCACAAGGGCCTGGAAGCCTGAAAATTACGTTTTCTACTCTCTTGCAGTTGGGTGTTGCGGAGGCTATGCCAATAAACCTAGTTCATACTGTGTATTTTCAACGAATGGATGCACCGGCTTTTCCACTCAATAATATGCCAGGGATATATTTTATGTCAACAAATACTGGTCTACATAAACATTGATTTTCCAAGTCTATTTAAATTACTCTTTTCTAGCTAAGCTATAAAATAGAAATAAGATTTGTTAAAATCTTCTCTTAGTTGGAGCTACATTTAATTTTTAATGTTCTGTTATTTTATCAGGCTTCAGCCTCATAGGAAGAAGAGCTGTAATTAGGATGTTGGAATTACATGAATTTTTTTGGCACATATGTAGTTATATTTAAGTTCAATTTTCACTAATAATTTAGATGTAGGGAAACTAGTTTATTTGTATTGATGAAAAAGTATCTTTCAAAAAACATTTTAATATATTCTATTAGATGAAAAGATTATTAGAAAATAAACACCATAAATAATAGCTGTATTTGGTTTTCTATTTGATTGAAATTTTCTTGAATTATGATAATGTTAGGGAACAAAACCCTTTCAGAGTTCTGTAGTACTAACAACATTTCTAAAGCCTCAAGAGAGTAAGAGAAAAGTTTCAGGCTTGAAGACAATCACCATATAATTGAACAGAGCCTGGTTCATCCTAACTTTAAATAATCTTGGAAGCAGCATAATATATCGTTTGAAAGGAGAAAATAGTAAATTAAAAATGTCACTCTCCCTTTACATTTGAAAACAGTTCTCATTAATGGGAGACTATGAAACAATTTCTTTGTACTGAAAAATCATTTGTTGTATTATGGAAAAGTCCCAGCCTGTACAGAAGAGGAAACAAAATGACAGGCATTTGAACTGAACAAGAACTGATTAATTTTCAATTGATTAATCAAAATGAAGTAAAGGTTTCCAGGAAGATTCAATTTAACTATCTTCTCTTCTCTAGGAAAAATGACAGATTTTTCTGTTGTGTGTTCTTACCATACAATATAAAGAATTAAGAACCCTTGTCAAACATTTTTTATGATAATCTGTTTTTAAACATATAAATTTTAAACCTTTATACTTGGATGTAGCATGTCTTAAATAATTGCATAAAATTGAAACACGGCTTTGGAAGAAGATGGACTTATTTTTAAGGTAATTATTATATAAACTTTCTGACTTTTTAGAAATTCTTTCCCTACCACTCTGAGTCTTCAAATTCTAAGAATTATAAAAGACTAGATTAGCTAGAGTTTGTGGGATATATATTAAAATTTGATATCTCTAATCTGAAGAAGTTTACAACAAGCCTTCATTAAAAAAATTCTTCAGACAATGTTTAAACCTAAACACTGAGCATCTTAGTTTATGTGTTATCTCAGTCTCTGTTAAGAGAAACAGGTATTTCCTTTGTAGTTGTGAAATCTTATTATGAATTCTTTTTAAATGTTGAAATTTTTGAAAAGGCAAGAATAAAAGTACCCCTACCTCCTTTTCTTCTCCAGGATTATGTGCCGTATAGAGGAAACAGTGAAATAGATTAAAATATATCATCTGCAAAGCTATCCTTCTAATGGGCAATCCAGAAAGAGAGAGAGAGAGAAAAAAAAGAGTATGGAGGAGAAAATATACAGCAAGAATTAGATTAAAATTTTCCTAAACTTTCCCTAATCACTGAGCAGGAACACACACACTTTGACATTTAAAAAATTTTTTTGAACTACCTATAGATTCACAGAAAGTTACAAAGATGGCACAGTCAGATCCCTTGTACCAATCACTCATTTTTCCCTAGTGGATACATCTTATATAACTATAGTCTAACATCAAAAACAGGAGACTAACATTGTTACAATGTCATTTTACCAACGTATTATTGTTCTATGTCATTTTATCACATATGTAGATTTGTGTAGCCATCTTGCAGTCAAGATACAAACCTAGTCTATCCACACAAAGATCTCCCCCCATTAACTCTTAAAAGTCACATTCACCATCCCCACCCCATCCCCAATCCCTAAACCCTGACAACCACTAATTTGAACTCCAAAATATAAATGCAAAATTCAAATTCTTCCAAAAAAGAACAAAAAAACAAAAAGCAGGCTACTTGCAGTGAAGTGAGAATCAGACTGATAAAAGACTTCTCATTAGCAACCTGGAACTCATCTCTGAGACAGTTAGAAGACTTTTTTCCTGAAAAAAGTAAAGTGGGAATATTTTTTTGAAGTAAAATAAGAGAGAATATTGTGTTTCTTCTTTTTCTGTAAATGTGTCAAATTTTATCTCTTCTGAAGAATTTAGTTTTCAACTAAACAATAAATGAAAGAAGTAAAGTTTTAAAAAATCTATAAGGAAAGGTTACAAAAGAGGCCCATTTAACATGTGATTTGTTCTTTTTCCATTATACTATTATGGGATTTTCACTGATAAAAAGTTTCTTCAAAGTCTATGAGAAGTTCATTTTACTATTTAGATAAATATCTATTCAATTTATTGATGAAGATTAAGAATCCTTGGTATTTATATATATATGTAATATAACATATAATATATATTTTAATATATATATTATATTAATATATATTTAACATATATATTTTTAATATATATTATATATATAGCATGTGTTCTCTTAACTGAAGAAACATCTTTGGATATTTCTCTCTCCTTTATTGAGATGAAATTCATATAATACAAAATTAACCATTTTAAAGTGTATAATTGCTGACATTTAGTCCATTCACAGTGTGCTTTTTTCCACAACTGTGCCCTTTATCTAGTTTCAAAACATTTACTTTTCTTTGAGGCCATTTGACTCTGCCGCTGAAGGCTCCTCTATAGGGCCTTCTGTTGGCCTTCTGTTGCACCGTAACGGTACCCACACCCTGAAGCAGTCTCCTTGCACATTGACTCTGGGCTTGTCCTGTGACTTGCTTTGGCCACAGGGACATCAAAAACATGATTCAACCAGAGGCTTGGTAAGTGCTGGCACATTGGGGCTTGCCTTTTTGAAACTCAGCCTCCATGTTGAGAAGTCTAAGCTATTCTGCTGGAAAAGTTATGTGGAAGAGAGCAGAGGCACCCTGGCCAAGAGTCTTGGTTGAGTTCATAAACAAGGGAAGTCATCCAGGACCTGCCAGCACAGAACCAACGCACCAACTGACTGTCAGTGCATGAGTAGAGCCCATTCCTTAGCACGCGGAACTGAGGTGAGTTCTCCTAGATGAGCCTGCTCAAATGGCCAACACATAGAATTGTGGGCAAAGAAAGGGTGGTTGTTTTAAGCCAATAAATTCTAGGGCAATTAGTTTTGCAGCAATAGATAATTGAAACAACACCTTTTAAAATTTTTCTGCAGCACCACTGTCCACACATCTAAGTGCTACCTCTCATCACCACAGGCTTCTAACTTTGGGAATAGTCTGTGCTGGCTTTATTGAAATATTGCAGAAGGCAATACAGAAAGAGAAGGTAGAAAACAAAAGGGTGCCTGAAGCCTATAACTCTCCATCACTAATTCAAAGAGCCTTTATGTCTAACTACTTGTGAAATCCTATGGATCCAATTTCCTGTTAACATTCTTTAAGCAGGGAACACAACAGTCTGCATTGTCTCTGGGCATGATAATCCTGATTTACTTTTGCCCTTCTAAATCCTCCACCTATATTATCATTTGTGGGGGAGTGAAAGGGATTCTTGTTGGTTATCAAATTAAGCATACATATCCACCTGTATTTCTTGTTTTCCCACATGTTATTAGTAGGGAAAATGGCAAGTCGTTAGGCATGTATATTAAGGTACATAATGGCCCTTCCATCAGTTCTAACTCTGCAAATACTAATGGTGTTCTTCCTACATTCACAAGTAGAGTTGAACAACAACAAATTAACCTGTAGCTCCTTTCACAGTATAGTTTGTCATTTTCATAACCAAAGTAACATGTTCATGTTATATAAAACATATTCTGTTGACTTACCTATACAAATATAACTTCATAAATACAAACTTTTTCAAAGTATGATTTTTATATTACTGAATGATAACAAAATATCAAAATCAAAGATGACCCAATCTAACTACTGTTGCCTATGTCTGGCATTCTTTGTGCTAAAGATATTTGGGTGAAACACATCATTTACAAATCATGGATTTATGAAATTTATTTCCTTCATTTCAACAAAGTCGTTATAATGAATATTTTCACATGATTTGCATTCCAAACCGAGAAACTTCTCTTGAATCTTTGTAGTTTGTATGTAGTATTTTATGAATTTAAATTTCAAGATATTTATCATTGCCACGGTAGTAGCAAATGGAATTGTCAATAAATGTTTTAAAACAATATCTAGATTGGAAAAAAAATTCAAACATTTTTATATATCATGTCCAAATATCATAGTGGGGTTGCATATGATAAATTATCATTATCAGAAAATAGTCCAACATTTTTTTTGTGTGTGTGTGAGGAAGATTAGCCCTGAGCTAACATCTGTAGGCAATCTTCCTCTATTTTTGCTGAGGAAGACTGGCCCTGAGCTAACATCTGTGCCCATCTTCCTCTATTTTGTATATGGGGTGCCTGCCACAGCATGGCTTGATGAGCGGTGCATAGGTCCGCACCGGAGATCTGAACCTGTGAACCCTGGGCCACTGAAGTGAAGCTCAAGAACTTAACCACTACACCACTGGGCCGGCCCCCCAACATATTTTAACATCACATAAATCATTGTCATTTATAATCACCTTATCTATTTTCCATAGTGGCTGCACCATTTTGCATTCCCACCAGCAGTGTATGAGGATTCCCTCATCTCCACATCCTCTCCAACACTTACTATTTCCTGTCTTTTTAATAATAGCCATTCTGATGGTTGTGAGGTGATATCTCTTATAGTTTTGATTTGCATTTCCCTAATAATTAGTGATACTGAACATCTTTTCATGTGCCTGTTGGCCATCTGTATATCTTCTTTGGAAAAATGTCTGTTTATATCCTTTGCCCGTTTTTTGAGCTGGTTGTTCATTTTTTTGTTGTTTAGTTGTATGAGTTCTTTATACATTTCAGAAATTAACCCCTTATCAGATATATGATTTGCAAATATTTTCTTCTAGTTTGTGGATTGTCTTTTCATTTTGTCAATGATTTCCTTTACCAAGCAGAAGCTTTTTAGTTTGATGTAGTCCCATTTGTTCATTTTTTCTTTTGTTTCTCTTGTCTGAGGAGACACGGTAGTCAAAGAGATACTGCTAAGAACACTGTCAAAGAGCACACTGGCTATGTTTTCTTCAGGAGTTTTGTGGTTTCAGGTCCTAGTCTTTAATCCATTGTGAGTTAATTTTTGTGTGTGGTGTAAGATAATGGTCTACTTTCATTCTTTTGCATATGGCTGTCCAGTTTTCCCAATAAAAAACAACAAATTGAAGAGACTTTCCTTTCTCCATTGCATGTTCTTGGCTCCTTTGTCAAAGATTAGCTACACATAGATGCGTGGGTTTATTTCTAGGCTCTCAATTCTGTTCCATTGATCTATGTGTCTGTTTTTCTCCCAGTACCATGCAGTTTTGATTACTCAAGCTTTGTAGTATATTTTCAATTCAGGGAGTGTGATACTTCCAGCTTTGCTCTTTTTTCTCAGCATTGCTTTGGTGCAAGTGAATTTTTGAAGTGGATAATTAGATCTTCATTTAGTAAATTATATGAAATTGCAGGGATATCATATGATCTGTTCAAGTTGCAGAATTGTAGCATTCTGTTCATGAATTTTGTGCAGTTCCTGCTAGACAGAAAACTGCTTACTTGATTTCAGGTATAAAAATTTAAGCAGATTGTCTCTTTGGAATTTTTCAAAAAATTTTTTTTTACATATTTTTTTTCCTGAGCTCTCCTTTCTTGTTTTTATTTTGATCTCTACTCTTACTCATTTTTCAAAAAGACTAAAAAGTAAAATGTAATTATATTCAAAGTGTACAAGTTCAAATATATTTTCACATAAAAATGGAAATTAATGTAAATTTAAACCGTGAATAATTATTTTTCATGTTTTGAAAAAATTACATTTCTTATATTCAAAACCATCTACTAAAATGGCAAGATAAAAATTTATTTAATCAATATATGAATTAATCATATATAAATCAATATATGAATAAATCAAAGTTTGGGCCCTTTAATAAAATCTTATTAAAATTTTTTAACATAGTAAAACTATTTTCTAATTCTAGATTTCCATTTGCATCTGGTTGTCAAGGTAATGAATTGGTATCACATTTTATGGATGAAATACAGGACCATGTATATACAAATTTAAGAGTAAGATGAATTGTTTTTATTTCAAAATGTTCCTTAGTTGCCAAGTACAACTCTTGCAAATACTATACGTTTTCCTGAGTACCCCTGGGACTGTGAATTGGAACCTGAAAAGACAGAGGCTTGGCACAACTAGGTAATGCTACTTTGTTATGCAAGAATATGAGGCATTCAAGTAATCTGATAGTTTCAAGAAAGGGATTTTTCAAGTAAATTACTTTGTCTTTTCTCATACTTAAGCACTTCTGTTAATCAGGTCTCCTTGTACTATGAAGGTGCCTATCTCTGACATTGACAAGGGTACAACCCACAAACATTCAAAGCATTTGGAGGCAGAGACCCTTTGCTTCAAAGTCATAGGACAATAAATATGTCCCTAGGGCCTGAATGATGTTGGTCACGAGAGAAGATGTTTGGGCTTGCAGATCTCTCTGTGCCAGATCCTGAGAGACAGGATCCATGTGTTCTTCTATAGAACATAAGTAGAGTCATCAAAGAACAGAGCCCAGGCAGGGACGCTTCATGTCTGAGTCTAAGAGCAGCACTAGTCTATTATCAGATTTCATTTTAAACATCATTTTCTCAGAGGCTTTCATAATCCCCCAAATAGCTTAAATCTCTTCATATTTTCGTAGCACACTAACCTGTTTATAATAACAATTATGCCAATAATTATTTGTGTAAAGTTTATATTGGCTGTTATTAAACAAACTTCACATCCTGTTCACTGCTGTACCTTTAATACTACCTTGCCAAGAACGTGGTAGGTCCTCAATAAGTGTTTGCTGAGTTGCACTGAAAGAGAATGATGTGTATTTCTTCACACAACTACTAATGTGCATTTCTGATTACTTTTTTATTTTTTGAGTTAATTCTTCTAATTGGAATTACTGAGTCAGAAGGCATAAGCATTTAAAAGTTCTTGCTCTATTCCTAGATTCAAATCAAGAAAGTTTGAGCCAATTTACATGTAATAAGCATGTATAACAGTGTCTATTTCATTGTACTTCTTATTCCTCTACCTATTATATTTTTACTTTTTATCAGTTTGATAGAAAAAGTTTTTTGCTTTTTGTTTTTTTTTTAAGGGAGATGGGCCCTGAGCTAACATCTATTTCCAATCTTCCTCCTTTTTTCCTTTTTTTCTCCCCAAAGCCCCAGTAGATAGTTGTATGTCATAGTTGTACATCCTTCTAGTTACTCTATGTGGGACGCTGCCTCAGCATGGCTTGATGAGTGGTGCGTAGGTCGGTGCCTGGGATCCGAACTGGTGAACCCCAGGCCGCCAAAGTAGAGCGTATGAACTTAACTGCTACTCCACCAGGCCAGGCCCAGAAAAATTATTTTTTAACTGTAGTTTTTATTTGCATCTACTTGACTTATAAAATTGAAGATTTTTCATATGGCTACACTCTGTTTTACTTATTTTTACATTTTCTGTATCCTCTCTTTATATACTGTGCTGCTTTTCTTTTACCTAAATAAATAAGTAAATAAATAGACTTATAAGCACTCTTCATGTACTACAGATAATAAGTAACCGTTTCCTGTCAAAGACTGTGAAAAATATCTTTCCTAGCTTATTGTTTGCTTTTCAAAATTCATCTTTTGAGTTTTTGATGACAAGAAATTTTAAAATATGAAAGAAAATACTTTAATATTTTCCTTCATGGTTTGAAATAGAGTTTTACACATAGACTTATGCAATTGAGTAACAGAAAAATAATCTTCTGTATTTTTTTTCAGTACTTTTTTGGTGTCTTTACTATATTTAACTTTTAATCTCATTTTGAATTTTTTTTCTAGTATACTGTGAGAAAATGATCTAGTATTTCCTTTTTCTGCAAAAGGTTTTGTAATTTTCTCAGCACTAATTTTTGACTAATTCTTCCTTAGAACCCTGTATTTTGGAAGGACGTAATATTCATAAACATGGCCTACAAGAAAGTTAGACTCAAACTCAACGTTTCAAATTATACATTTTCTAGAACTGTTATAATCTTTGATAAAGTGTAATTCACTTTTATCTCATCCTAGAACATTTCTTTTTTAAATTGAAGCATTGGTTACAAATGCACACTTTAATTGTACAGAGAATGTTTATGAATGCATGTGAAAGTAACCCAACACCCAAATCAATGTAGACCATTTCTAACACTCTAGAAGAAGTGTTAGAAACTTTTCCTCCTCCAGTCAATACTGCCCTCTCAAAGGAAACCACTTTTCTCACCACAATTACCAGAGTTCATTTTTCCCTGTTTTTGAACTTTATGAAACCACACAGTATACTATTTGTGTTAGGGGTCTGTATCTCAATTTTATGTCTATGAGACACATAGTTGTTCTTTTCGCATTTAAGTAGTATACTCCATTGTGTGAATATACCACAATCTATTTAATCCATTTTATTCTTTATGTATTTTAGACTGCTTTGAGTTTTAGGCTAAATAAAGCTGGGATGAACATTCATATGCGTATGAATAGTAGACATATTTACTAGTTCTTTTCAGTATATACCCATACCCAGCAGTAGAATTGCTGGTAAGAGAGTACAAATACGTTTAGCTTTAGTAAAAATTGCCAAATAATTTCCCGTACTGTTCGTACCAATTTATACCCACACAAGCAGTGTTGAGAATAACTGCTTTTTCTTCCCTTTGGGTGTACTTCTTTTAAGGTTTAAAAAAAGATAATTTCTTTAAAGCTTTTAGTTGGAGTCCCCCATTGAATTTGTTTTCTTCTTAACAGAGTTTCAGGGAGTGAAGGTTGGGCTTCTTAGGGGAAACTTAGCAAAATGGCTAACGGCATAAGTTTTGAAGTTGTAAAAGACACAATTTCTAATTTGAGCACTTTTATGTACTTCATGTGTGATCTTCAGTAAGATACTTAAATTATGTAAATATTGGTTTCTTTATCTGTAAAGCAATTACTGAACACTCTAGGACATATTCATTGAATAATATTTTTTAAGCTCCAATGAAAAGTCAGATACCATACTGGATTCACATGGTACTCAAAAGATGATGCTAATAACAACAATAAATAAGAAAATTCTTACTATTATTGTCTTTCCTTTTTAACTTTACAATCAGAATATTCAAGTACAGTATAGTCTCTAAAACTATTGGAATTTAAAATAAATTTTGATTGGCTCTAAATTTTTCAAATTGTTCACATGAGCATTGAAATACTATTTAGTTTGGGTTAACTTATGAAGAATTCATTATATTTAAGGTAGCAACGCAACAGATCTTGAAAATACTATTTGGAAACATTATGGATTTTGAGTATTTTACCTAAAAAGAACTGTGACCAAATGTTTAAATTTTATCTAAGTATTTTGTTAAATTCTATAATAGGAAGCGTCCAGAGAACTTCTGCACACACAGGGGCTGTGAGTGGAGACAGATCTCAGAGGGAGAAGCAGAGTACAAAACCAGGATAGATGAAGCAAACTGAAATATTGGAGAGGAATCAGGTAAGGAAATTATGCAAATCCAAGAAGAACACACAGATATCAGAGATCAGTCCAAATCAAGGTGCAGTAGACAGGAACCAGTGTGTATATAGAAGTCAGTGGCTATGCCATCAATTCAAAAGCTAGCAAGAGTCAAGGAATATACCAAAGCTGCTCGTGGGCGACGAAAAGCATGAGACAAAAGCTCCTTATTTGCTTACTGCAGGGAGAAGAGCCAGAGACTCTTACCCAGGATCAGAGATCAAAAAATATATATATATCATAATGAGAAAGAGAGTTTATGGTCGGATATGTGTCTGGTGATAACAGTAGACACACTCCACAAGAAACAGTGTGAGTCTTATTTTCTTTTCTCTTCCCTCACTCATTTTTCAAGTACATATAGCTAAACCAAACCAAGCTTTTCTTAAAAATGGCCCTATGATATTAACAGTTTTGATAGATACCATTAATGGATTTTATCAGATTAGTCAAAGTCAAATCCCCTTTATTTTGGCAAACATTTCTGGTTGAAGTAAGAGGAGTCATAGCTGAAGAAGTTTCTTTAGGTATTCAGTGCTAAATTCAAAGACAGTTTTATAAACCAGTGATTCTGGAGTACTTTCCCCTTCATTTCATCGGTATTTAATCTACCACTTCACAGGTCTATTTTGATTTATGGGGAAAAAAATGAGTCCATCCTCACAAATTGCTGGAAAGTCATTTTATTTTATTTATTTTTTTGTGAGGAAGATCGGCCCTGAGTAACATCTGCCAATGCTCTTTTTGCTGAGAAAGACTGACCCTGGGTTAACATCCATGTCCATCTTCCTCCAGTTTATATGGAACACCGCCACAGCATGGCTTGACAAGCGGTGCGTCGGTGCATGCCGGGGATGCGAACCGGCGAACCTGGGGATGCGAACCGGCGAACCCGAGGCTGCAAACCGGCGAACCCAGGGCTGCAACAGCGGAGCATGCACACTTAACTGCTTGTGCCACCTGGCCGGCCCCTAGAAAGTCATTTTAGAATTTTTGGAATTTAATTCTCTTGTTACCACCCCCACCTCCTCCCCCCATGCCTTGTATTGTTTTCTGTCTGTTAATGTATGGATTTAATAAGTGAATAACAAAACTAGATATCTTTAAGAACAGTTAGGTTACACTAATATGTTTATTTGCTTTGTTGCTAGCCAATCCTTCACTTTTTGGTAAGCACTTCACAAATTTACTGTCACTGCTGGGCATAAAATGTAACAAAATTGATTCCTTTACTTTTAACACCAAGGTTATCCATTTGAAGGGGTACATAAAGATCAAATGACAGCAGGGGTAAGGCCCTTTTCTTTTGCATCTTGGTCTATTGCTCTGCTGGCTGTTTTTTTTTTTGACAATCTCATTACTTTGCAACATTGATTCTTCTGAAATTGATGTCTTATAAACAAGGATCCTGGATGAATTTTATTTTTAACATCATTGCAGTTTGAACAGCAATGTGCAGCCACTTCTTTATTATGTGGAAAAAGAATAACAGGGCAAAGTGAAATTGTGGGCAGGGTGTACTGGGAGGAGCTGGAAACCAGGAAACCAGAAAGCAACCAGCTTTCATAACTAGTTAGAGAACCTTGGGTAAATCATTTAACATCCCTGGGTCTCAATTTTTTTATTTATAAGAGGAGGAAATTTGTATTAGATGACCTCTGGACCCTTCCAAGTGGAAATTAGTTCTTTTATTGATTATTCATTTCCAAGTCTCTTTAATCAATACTTTCCTTGAGAATGGAAACAACAAAATGACATTTAGTTTTAGGTATTTGTTTTGTTTTCCTCACTCTTTTATAGTGGCATAAATAAACAATTCAGTTCCCAACAAGTGAATAGCAGGAGGAACAGAGAAGTATGAAATTGAATAATTCTTCGATTGGAAAATAGGAATTTATTATAAGAAAATTGTTCTGTTTCTAACCTCAGCCGATTATTTCATTCTAAAATAAACAATGTAAAATTTACGTATAATACCCATATTTAAGAATAATATTTTATTTTTATAGTTGGGAGATCATCTCTAAGATTTTTAAAAAACATTCACACAGAGAAATACATTATTTTGTCTCCATGCTATGCAATGCATTATCTCCCTCTTCCAAGTTAGATCACAAGCTTGGTATTTGAGTGGTATTCATTCAAACTGCATTTGTTAGTATATGCTAGTTATTATTTTTAAACTTTTGACATTTTTTTAGGAGAAGAATAGATTGTTTTCGCATTTGTTTGCAAATCATTGTACTGGGAAAAGATAAGAATATAGCAGAAAAGTTTATTTACATTTATTTACTATATTCAGATTTAATGTATCTCACTTTAGTAGTTTAAAGCCTTTTACGTAAGATTTAAAAAAGACTCATAGAATACCATCTGTAGTGTAGATGGATAATAAACATGACAGAAATAAAAGAGGAATAAAGAAATCACAACTATACGATTAGCAGACATTTTGTCCTGCCCCAAAAGTCCATAAAACATTTGATTCATGCCAAAAAATCCTTGACAATTGACCCTGTCCAAAATGTCCATGAGCATATCTGGCCCATGCCAAATGATTTGAACATGACCAAATATCAAGGACCTTTTGGCTGGAACCAAATGTCTCCATGGGTGTTTTGGACAGGACAAAATGTCCTGCAAGGCAATTGAATTTTATCCAAATGTAATCATAACAGTCATTTTGGAAAAGTAACAGTATTGGATGAACTTTGGATGGAATGATATGCCCATACAGCTCTCCCTGCTCTGACCCCTGCCTATTCTCAGGGTCATCACACAGGTCTCTCTACTTGCCCCCCTCTTATGCCCCCCTATTTATATACCCCAGGAGCGAGAACCATTTTAAGTCTCTTGAATACACCTGATTCTTCCTACGTCAGGGTCTTCCCCCATGAAAGAAATCATCTTTACTCTCTTCTTGAAATCATCTGTTAGCTTTTTCCTGACCAATTTCTTATGCTTTGGAACTTGACTCAATCATCATTTCCACCAGGAATTCTTCCTGGCCCTCTCTTCTCCTATTCTCTCCTTGCTCTAAAGAGGTTACCCTCTCTACAATCTCAATATTATCCTGGATACCTTTCTTTCAGTTATGAAGTGAATAGTTAATTGTTTAATATCTGTTTCTCTGCTACGTTGTAAGCTCTAAAAGGGCAGAGACTCTGTCTTGTTTCTTTCTGAACTTCTAGCACCTAATACAGCATCAGCATCTTACACCTAATAGACATTCAATAAATATTTACTGAATGAATGAGTGCAATGCAATTTCAACTCCCCACCGTATTGGAAAAATAATCATGAGTCCATGTATTTGAACTTACAGATCTTAGTAGATTACTCTCATTTCAGGGGTAAAAAACCTGTTTCTTAAAGTTTCAATGTATAAGTTTTATTTAAATTCGAGTCCCTTACAGGGCCCTAACAATTCATTTCTCATTTATAGGCATATTTAGGTATTCTATTTTTTAAAAATCTTACATTAGAAATTGCACAATTCCTTCAACTCAATTTTTCAGTTTCTGAATATCACACTAATGTTGATCATACAAAATTTATTCCACTTGTCTGCTTATAATTTTCCTTGAATTCAAGTATTTATTTGTCATTTTAATTATAAAGTTAGTGGCACTTTAGCCAAGTAAAGATGGTCATTTCCCCCATTTTTCACATCTTTGTTTTATTATACCTTTATTAAAATTTATCAACATGGACATAAAAGCCTTGAGCTCTAAATTAAAACATCTCTAAGAAAGAACTTTTCTAGAAAAGCTATTTAACTTCAAACAAGATGAATTAATACCTACTCTGAGCCCATTTTTATTTTCTAACTATACATGAAGAATTTTTCAAATGCATTAGTTACAATGCTATAGCCAGAGAGTTAAAATGAAAAGTACAAAAGAGAACAAAATTGGCACTAGAATTACACATAGTTCTGTAATGTCTACCCCCAGGAGACTGGATATAGAAGAGTCACAGTATCTCAAAACTGGAGGTCTGTTTAGACGCCATCTAATCCCAATCTGCTGAAGGACACTTTCTTCACAATTATCTCTCATAAGCACTTGAACATTTCTGAGGATAAGTATTTCACTGCCTTCTCGGGTATCTCCTCACATTTTTAGGCATCTAATATTATTAGAGAGTTTTCCTTTATGTTGATATAAAATATTCCATGCTACAACTTCCTCACATCCCTACCTTTTGTTTTAGAAACACAACACATTTAGTTTTTGTTAAACATTTGGGAAGCGCATCTCTACTGCTGCACCAAGATTGCTGTTGGTAGTTCTGGGGTCTCCTCTGAGGTTGAACTCAGTATACCAGAATGTAATTAATTTAGACCCAGAGTCTTGATCTCATTGGTAAAGCTCAGATATTTTCTTTATGTTCTCTTCACTATCTTGGTCTTCAGTTTGTTTTTATCTAGATTTTCCATATCCTTTCATGTCTAAAGATTATATTTAATAGAGAAAATAGAAGCCAAGTGGAAAGAGAGGAGAGGTCTCTCATTGTCATCCATCACTATTGTAGTAGCCGTGGATGGGCTGTGCTCTCGAAGGAAGGAATACGTGGACAAGTCCAATCTCACAGGCAGCATCATGTCAGGAAATAATAGGTTTGTACTATCCTCCTTCTTTTGTGTCCTAATTAAACTAAAATTTTCTTTTGTATTGCTCTTATTATTTACCAGAAATCTAAGTTTATTCAAAAATCATCCTTGATACCAGTGATGTACTTAAAAATCCAGACCAACTCTTAAATTTCTCCTTGATTATGTATCTTATTGAAAACTGACATGGACAGTTTGAACATGCACAGCTATTAAATTCTCTTTTGGGTAAGTATGACTAACTCCCAATAATTAAAGGTAGAAGTGGCTATTGTCATCCTTACAACCCAGATGAAACTCTGACACGCATTCTGCTGTTAACTAGCAAGTAGACGCAATTATATGGCCTTTGTGAGCTGGATGACTTCTGAAGCTCTATCCTTTTAGTGCCCCAATCACATCTACTCTGTAGACCTAAGGCAAATGTAATATTGTTTTAGCAGCAGGATTTGGCTGTACAGACTCCTATAACAAAAAATCCTCTGAATCAATGTAAAGATACAAGTGCACTTAAAAATCAAGGGTAGGGGCCGGCCTGGTGGCGCAAGCGGTTAAGTGCGCACGCTCCGCTGTGGGTGGCGGCCCGGGGTTCGCCGGTTCGGGTCCTGGGCATGCACCGACGCAACGCTTGACAAACCATGCTGTGGCAGCATCCCATATAAAGTGGAGGAATATGAGCACGGATATTAGCCCAGGGCCAGTCTTCCTCAGCAGGAAAAAAAAAAAAAGAGGAGGATTGGTAGATGTTAGCACAGGGCTGATCTCCTCACAAAAAAAAAAGAAAAATCAAGGGTAAAGTATATGAATAATGGATGGTGGGAACTATAATTCTCACTTTATTCTCACTTTTGGAGTGGGAGGTTTCAAACAAGTAAGGCAGAAGGGTAGAATGACCCATGAGGTACTGGGTTAGCATTGAAGATATCAATATGAACTAATGTTTAACTTAATATCGATACTGATAGGTAGATATATAAATAGTTATAGATGTGTTTATTTACACACGTTAGTGTATATATTTATTTCCTAGCTCTGTCTGTGCAGGGAGCCTAGAAGCAATGACTCTCCAGTAGCAATGAGCACAGTCAGTGATCACATCCTAGTTTCTGGTCTCGTTCTCTAATGAAAGGAACCAATGCTCCTTAGGAAAATGACTGGTTCTAGGACTGGGGCAGGAAATAAACAAGATGAGCCTGGAGCATCTTTTAGAACTAGAAAGTAAGAAAGTGCTCAAATAATCAAAACAATGAGGTATGTCAAAGAGATGTAGGGGCCAACCGAAACAACACCAATGGCCAATGTTGGAACAATTTGAACAACAAAATAAATAATGTAGTAATGGATTATTACTTAAATAATATAATAAATATGTACAAGTCCATAGTGATATAAATAACTGATTGTATTAAATAAATAAATGAGGAAGAAGAGATAAATTTCCCACACAGAATAATTCCAAATAATTTGCATAGGCTTACTTCCCTTCCAAAGATGGTGGAACATAACTCTTAATTCCTTAAATGTGGGTACACTTAGTGACTTGGCACTTAGTGAATGGCACTTTATCTCTGTGATCTTCCACCCCGAAACCCATAACCTCAAAAAAATGTGAAACTGCATTAGCACAGAAGAGCTTAAGGAGACATGAAACTGAATGTAATATAGTATCTTGGATGGGCTACTGGATCAGAAAAAGGACACTAGGCAAAAACTAAAGAAATCTGAATAAAATGTGTGTGTGTTTGTGAGTGTGTATTAAACTTTTTAATGTCAATATAAATATGTATGTATATAGGCTTACCAGATTTTTTCTATACTATCTATTCAAGAAAAGGAAAGTCTCAACCATTTCTTTACTTTCAAGTCAATCAACAAATCTTGAAAATCTAATTTTACCAATAGAACTCCATTTTTAATTTACATAATACTAATTAATAAAATTTCTCATGAAGTTAGTCAAAGCACTTGTTAAAGGTATCTCTGGAGTAATACACACCTTTGAAGTATGTATTACCAGTTATGTTCATTTTATTAACTGGCCCATGGGTATGGATTGAGGCTCTGAAAACAGACAGATACACATATCCACGGTTTATGCTGTCTATGCTGAAAATAGAGACACACATTCATATCTCCTTCTTATTTGAAAAGTTTTACAATAAATTATAGATATTATCCTACTCTTTTTTTCTCTTATCTTTTGAACTTGTTTCTTTTATGTATGACTTTTCCATAGAGCTTACTGTGCAGTCTCATCTATTTCTTTAGACACATTTCTCTTGTTTTGTTAAGTGCAATTACTCATGGTTCCCAGTCAGGACTTTGTTTTGGAGACTTTCCTAACTCTCTTTTTCCATTTTCCACTTCCAAATGCTGACTTTGCCCACAATAGCCACTTCACTGTCATTTAATATAAGAAACAAGTTGTCTTTCATTCAAGTTTCCTGTAATTATTTCTTCCCCAACTGGAACTTGTTTTTACATTCATGTTATGCCCATATAGGCAGTTTTATTTTCTTTATTTTTTTTAAATCGAGATATAATTGACATAACATTGTGTACGTCTAAGGTGTACAACCTGTGTTGATTTGGTACATGTATATATTGCAATATGATTACCACCATAGCATTAGCTACCACCTCCATCACGTCACATAATTTCTTTTATGTGATGAGAACGTTTAAGATCTTTAGTTTCCTTTTTGATGTTCTGTCGGATACAATTTTCAGCCTGTCAAGTTTTTCAGATGTTTGATATTTATCCAAATGAGATATTCTTCCATGTGTTTTTCATCAAAATTTTGAAAGACTTGTACACGGTAAGCACAAATAAGATACTTTCTCTGTCCCCAAAAGGTTTCGGCTTAATGTGTGGGAGGACACAGACAACAAACAGGTAGTAATTATACTGCGTGACAAACTTGAGGATAAAGGTGTGTACCGGTGTTTATGAAAACCCATTGGAGCAGTTTCTAAACCCGCCTCGCTGAGAGTGTTTGGTTAGAGAAGGCTTTCTAGAGTAGGTGTCATCTGAAGTGAGTCCTAAAAAACAAAGGGCGATGGATAACGATATAGGAATGAGAGAATGTAGGGTGAGCTGAAATTCAATGTTGAGAAAGATAAATTCATGTTCGTGGGATGCAACTAGTTCAGGAGATGAAGGTTGGATGTAATTGAGGAACAGCAAGAGATGAGATTGCAAAGGTAAGCAGAGAACATGATGGGTTTTCTATGGCGTGCTAAAAAGTTTGAGTTATGTCAGGTACTTGACATAATCAAGTTTGTGTATTATAAAGATCATTCTAGGGATAATAAAGAGACAAGATTGGAAAAAGCATAATCAGAATCAGGTGGAACACAGCTGCAACTGCTAAGTTGCAGAATTATGAGGTAATGAATTACTACAGTGGAAATATGAATGGTGAAGAGATGAATCTCCTATGTCAATCCTGTACCTGTCAGAGTCAGGACTCCATAAAGTTTTTTGAATAACTGAATAAATCAATAAAATTAAGAAATTTAGGCTAGAGATTTGCATGAATGTCCAGCATGGACAGTAGAATGTCTCACTATAATAGTGAGAGTTGCAATAAAGAAAACTTTGACTCAAGCACAGGTTGAGATAGTAAAGCCGGATGACAGGAGACTTGGAGTAGATTTCAAGTGACTAACAACTCTATAATTGTTATAGCTCTAATATTTCCAGAAATAATTTTTTAAGATATAAATCTTAAATTTCTGATATATACTTCCAGGAAAATATAAATTTTATATTTTCTCTCTACCAAAATGCTTGTATCTTCTGATTTTTGAAATTCCATGTAAATTTTGTTATGGCTTAGCATACACTACTCCTCTGCTTTCTGCCTAGTCCCTCTCTCTCTCTTTTTTCTTCTCCCTTAAACCTGTGTACATTTACCATGTGTTCTACTGCTCTATCCTGAATGTAACTTGCAAGACTTTAATCTGTGCCTACAATTTCTAACCTGTTCAGACTACTGGGGAAGAAGAACAAATCATGTGTTCAAGTCTCTTCTGATTTGCCGAACTGCCAAGCCAGCTACAGCATTTTACAATACCTGAAGGTATGGATCAACAGAGCCTGGAAACACCCATGCCCACCAAGCACTGCCCCACTCCCACATTCCCAAGCATGTCTCAGAGAAAGAAAAATTCACACAGGGAAAACCTTAAAGAATCCTAGTCTTACCCTGGATGGCAGGAGCATCCTATGTGGGTTTGTCAGCAACTCATCACTTTAAGTCTCTGAATTCAACAGACACATTCAAAAGGAACACTATGAAGATAAATTCTTAGATTTACCCGAGTCTTCACATACTTCCCATTTCTACAAAATGTTTTCAGGCTTTCTGGCTTTATATCTGCTCTACCATTATGTTTGTGCCTTATTGATTTGGCTTCCTCTGTGGTTTTGTTTTCTGGCTTGGGGCTGGTCTTCTCCATCCTTCTTAGTTAAAATCTGAACAGTCAGTCTCTCTTTTAATATCTCTGGCTTGATCTTATTCCTCCATGGATTAGCTCTAACTCTTAGGCTAGCCTGCATTTCTGAAATTACCCTCTGGAGGACAATGTAGAACAAGAGCATCATGGGAGTGATGGGGAGGAGAAGTCTTTTACTTACAAGGACTGTCTTTTCAAAGTATTCCAACCAGATGCCAATCATTGTCTGAAGGAAAATAAAAGCTGATGAAATTAAAATACCTATTTTTATAGTCATCAGTTGAATCATATTTGATTTGGATGAACCAAAACTGAATGATCTATTTGGTATTGATATTAGCTGATCCATAGATTAATTTGAAAAAAAAATTTCAATCATATATTTATTGTCTCATTGACATAATCTGACCTATATAGCTTATATTTGTAAAATTTACATTTATAGATAAGGAAATGAGTCATATGGTAATACAACTTGGTTAAGGTTACTCAATATTTATATGGTTCACCCTTCTCTTGCAAATTAGGAATCTATTGACATGAGTACAAATTTCCAGTTCACATATCATATTTTATCATGATACTTCAGACTGCATGTATGATCAGACTTATAATGTTTACTGCCAAATGTATTTAAGATTTAATAATTTTCTTAATTTAAAACTGATGATACATTTTGTACAAATGAGTTATCTTTAGAAATAAGATTAAATTCAGTTCAAAACTCTAAATCATGAATGGAACATGAATTTATTCTGACAATTGCAAGACAACAAAGCATAGTGTTTAAGAATTTAGCCTGGAACTTGATTAGCTTGGTTAATTGCTGGAATTGCCACCTGCCAGCTGTGTGACTGTGGGCAAGTTATCTAAACTCTGTGTCTAGTTTTCTTCATCTATAAATTAGGAATAATTAAAGTATCTTTGTTATAGGGTTATTGTAAATATCAAATGAGTGGCAAATAACAAATATCAAAGCACTGGCTTGTAAAAAATGAAATCTAGATGTGTTTGTTAAATAAATTTAAAAATTGTCTGCCAGTAAAATGTTGTACACAGCTAATGACCAGAGATGTTCTATTAAAGAACAATGGTCATTTCCTTCAATTTGGGATGATATTTAGGTCGCTAAGACTGGGAGGCAAGAAAACAAGACATTCTACTGAAATTAGAATTCTAGTGTTATTTACTTTCTAAATATATCAATATTCTGTCTTAGGTTACTATGAATCTTTCTAATATTTTTTATCTGTTTAAAAATGTAATATATTGTAAATTGTTCAAAGGACAAATAAAAATGTTAATGATATGCTCAACAGAACCAATAAACTAACTGCATTGCATATTCATAAAGTTTGATTTATAGTGATTATTACCAGTGTTATTCTGTTTCCTGTGTAGTGTCTTATCAACAAATAGTATGACTCCTGAAGGTCAAAAATGAAATAAAAAAATTTTTGTGCATCTACTAGTTCATTCTATTTTAAATGGCAAAGTGGTTAGCAATTGTTTCACTGAAATTTAATTTCCCTTTCATATCTTTCATCCTCTGTGCTTAAATAAATGACTATATTTGCAATCACGCTTTTCCACAGATAAAAGTCCTTTGTGTTCAGTCATTGGTTGAACTTTTAAAATAAATATTGATAAAAGAATTGTCTTTGTCATCTTTTCTCCGTTTACTTATTCTTGTCATGGCCAAACTCTTTATACTATTTTAAACTTAAGTTTCTCTATCAAATCCTTTTACATTACTGCTATTTAAAATTTGTTTTCCCAACTTCATTGCTCTACTGATTTTCCTTTTCTTAGCATGGCCAAAGAACTATATAGAAAATAAATATTAAAAAGGTGGTTTTATTTTTTAATGGTGAAGCAATTTTTATAATCTCTAAATACCTATTAATTGAACTTTCTTGATCATAATGTATTCTGCATGCTACACAGCAATTTAAACAGACGTACTCCTGTATTTCAGGAATTATTCTCACAAGAATATTAAAACATGCTCAAACACGTATATATCAAGACATTTCTGTTTTGTGTTAAAATGACAGGAAAAATGGAATTTTCATATCTCACCATTTTTTGGTTGAATTAGCACTAATATTTACATATTGTTTAAAAATATCTTCCCTATTGTTAAAACATGAAAATTTTTGTCCAAAGCCTTTTGTTTTATCACTATGATTACCCAAAATTCATTTGGATGATTTTTTTTCTCATTTAAGCCCTACCATAACATGTGGTTTATCGAAACAGAAGAAAGTTAGTCTTGACATCCTTCCATAATGTGCCCTTATCTGGTTTGTCTACTCTCAGACACAGAATTTCACAGCCATTTAAACTCTAGTTGATACACCCGGTGTGGTCAAATCACTACGGCAAAAGCAGAGGGTCTAACTCAATTTTTTTTTTTTTAACAAGTCTGAACACAAACTATAAAATCATCCACTTTCAGTTTACTGAACAAAAATAAATAATTATATGTACAGACACACTGAGATCAATCTATACTTTATATATGGATCTTTGTATGATATGTTTCTGGTCTTACTTTTAATTCCTCCTTACTAGAGAACTTCGTAAAAGAAGTGTCTGTCCTCATTCTCTATGGATAGTATGGAGACTCTTCAATCATCTTGTTCTTCAGCATTTCTTTTTCATGTCTTCACTTAACCCTAATATGGCTCATTTTGAAATATGAAATTTCTTTCATCAGGGTTCACGTGTTAATTGTGTAGAGTTCTAAAGCTCTACAATTTCCCAAACTCTCAACTTCAAAGTATAGAGCAACGTTTCACAAACTTTGTTCAATAGAACATCAGGATACCTCAGTTGTTTGGGAGCTATAAGATATTTTGTCTTACTTTATGATATCTGTAATTCATATTGTCATGTTAAAGGCTACAAAATGTTGTATGTACTCTAAAGAAACCAGTTTAATTTGGTTTACACCAGTGTTTTCCCATTTTTAGACCATGTTATCTCTATTATTTTTTTCTTTAACTATTAGATGTTGCTGTAAATAAGTGCTCTATGAAATACAATTAGAAAATGTTGTAATTTCTTTTGCTCTTCTAATGCCATTCTTATTAACAAACCCAAGATCTCTCAGTGATACAACCTAATGGGTTGAGGTTCTTCTCCACTGCCCACTTTGTACAATATGCCTGCTGCAGCTGCCTGAGGATGAATGTCATTCCCTTCTTCTTAGCGATGGTGGGACATTATATAAACCACCTTGACTGTAGAATACAATTAATTTCGGGCTAAGTAATACTTTAGTGACTCTTCTTTGCTTAATCAAAAGAGTTATTTTGGTTACATTAGTCTATACTTAATTAATCTTATGAGTACTACAACTAGGGTTTTGTTTTTTAATTATGTCATGCTAAGCTTTTCTATTTGAAATAACTGAATTGAGTGGTTGACAAAAATTACATATATATATTTATATCTGTATACACATTTATGTCTATATATACACACACATGTAAATCATATTCAATGTGAAATATCTGCCAAGTACCAGCAAGGCAGGCAAAGCAGACTGATACCTTCATGGAGTTTGGAGTCTAGTATGTACACAGCATGTCTCTAGCTGCCTCTGTATTGTGTTGCTGTCCCAAATCTCCACACTGTTTCTTCAACTGGGAAAGAAGTGGATGCTCACTTAGATGTTAAAGGAAGGTTCTAGGACCAACATTTTAACTTAAAGATTAGCCCAGGAGAAACTCAGTCATGGAAGCAGATAGCAAAGAAGGAGTTGAACATCTTTTTTTGATGCCAGCAACTAGGGTGAGACAGGTGTGCCTCATGTGGCTTTGCACATACTCTTGTTAAGGACTTGGGATCACGGTACAGTGATGCAGAGCAGTGGAAGAGTTTGACAGAGGAGGAGAGTTCCCACGACGGTGGTGCCAGGGACAGGATCCTAGTCTGCCTCTTCCTTTGGTAAGAATTGGGGTGTGATTTCTGCCTAGTCACCACCCCATCTTTGTTCCCACCTATTTCCTGAGCCTGTTCACCGGCGATTCATTCAGTTCTGTGACTTGCCTGCTATCCTTAACGTGATACATTTCTTTCTTAAATTAGAATTGTTTGTGTAGCTTGATTGATATACCTATTGTGAAATCCTAGGTAGAGGAAAAGAAGAGGAAAATTAATGTATACAGAAGGGAACAGCTTACTAGATGTGAGAATTAAAACTTCAGTAGCATATCCCCAGCTACTAATGGAGGAAAAAATCTGGAGTACAGTATTTGAAATGAAGTAAAATATTTAATTTCTATGAGTTCTTTTCTATGAGAGATTGAAAACTGTGTACACATAAATAATATGCATGCTCGTTACACTTGGAATTCTCTGACGTTAATATGAAGGAAGAAGGATAATGATGAAATTTCATGTTTATAATACTTGGTTAAGATTAGTTGCATTTTCACAGCTATCTATAATCAAATTAAGTTAAACTATTCTAAATGTATTACATCTACTGTACCTTACAGTTTTTAAAAAGGGAAATTTTAATCATATTTTATTTTTTCTATGATTAACAGTGTTTTATGCAATCACTGTGTGTAGACAACTCCATTAGATTACATTAAATTTTCTTTCCTTGAATATTTTGCTTGAGTTAATAGACCTAAGTTGTACTGTAGGAGGGAAATTGTGATTTTGGAACTCATTCTGCATCCTCTCCCCTGCCCTTACCAACCCTGGTATCCCCTCTCCTTTGCTTTCTTGTTACTGCTTAGAGTGTCTTCATTCTCAGCCATGCTAGTTATGAAACTTCAACTCCTCTTTGAGTCCTCCATTTCCTTGGTCCCTATTTTTAGTGAGTTGCAAAGCGATATAGATGCATGCCTCCACTGTAGGTCTTCTCTTATTCTAACTGGGCCTTCATGACGTTTTTAACCTATGCTCCTATGGTAATCACATGGCTTTCCCTCTTACACTTACATCCCAACTTATATTCTTGGTTTGTCACTTCCAATCCTTGAAAACAAATTCTCCATTCTGGCATGTACGGTTTTTCATAAGAAGACTCATACTATGTTTCCAGAATGATGATCCTCAGTAATTCCCTTATGATCTTCCTGCCCTTTATTCAAACTAGGCCACATGTTGAAGCACAATTTGAATTCCCCATTTCTGTGATTTTTGTTCATGCTGCTACTTCTGCCAGAGTTCAAAACAACATGTATGAATTATTTACTATGTTCCAGGCTCTCTCTAAGCTTTTGACATGTTTTATCTCACATAGTCCTCATAACAACCCTATGAAGCAGAAACTGAAATCATGCTCATTTTACAGTCAAAGGAACTGAGACACAAAATATACAAGTAACATGTCCAGGGCTACACAGCTAAGTGAAAGAGCCAGAATCTGACCTCAGAGAGTCTTAACCAGCAATAACCAGCTAACTAATGAGCATATGTTAAGTAGATAAAGATAGTTGAGAGGATATGTTCTTTACCTCATCATGGTTACTATTCGAGATGGAGAGTAAAATGTCATCTTCTTATTGATGATAGCAAAGAAAAGTGGGAAGAAAGACCTCCTCTTCCATATATCAAAATTCTACTCATCCTTCAAGTTCCATGTCAAGTGATACTCCTTCCAGGAAGATTTTCCTGTCTTCCTTCTCCCCAGATGAAATCTATCTCCTTTTCTAACTCCCATAATGCCTTTCTCATATTTCCTTTATCCACTCTACTTTATTCTGTCATGAATTAGGACTCTTCTAGTGGTTTGTATTCTTCCATTATGTTTTCCACTAGGCTGTCAGTTTCTCAATCTGTCTTCCTCATCCTTTGTCCCCTGAAAAAAGGTGTTCAAAAATACTTATTGTTAGTTTCAAGCTTTTATAGATACAGAATTACAAACAAAAATAGCTAAACTTAAATTTCCTTTAATACTTTTGATGTCTAAAATTGAGCCATTCTTATTTTTTATTTAAGAAATTCTCACACTGAACAAGTATATTTTAACGTTTACTCACATTTTGAAAATAAATATTATACATGTTTTTCTTTGTCTTTCATGATTAAAATATAGAGTTGCTATATCAATTTTCAAGGAGGGTTCCTGGTTTTAGGTATCCAGCTACAATTTTAATCTCTTGTTTATGAGCTGCAGGAAGATGGTAAAGCCAGTTTCCATATGATCACATAATCAGGAAGAGTACAAAACTATTCACGTGCAAGGGGCTCAGAAAACCCATGTAAATTTGGGAGGGGGTGCAGGATGTATATGGGAAAATCTTCCAAATGTGACCTGATTTGATGGTTTCATATGGTGCTTGTTTTTCAAGCTGTACTACAGAATGAGAAATAGCAATGCAGCCAAATAGGCATTAATACACAGGGGCTACAGCCGGGAGAACAGCCCTAGCAGCTATGACTCTGTTTAGACAATTAGAATGCTAAAATAAGGATCAGGTAGCTGGGTGAACGCCTTTTATTTTTTTCTCTGTCTATGATCACTTATCACAGAACAAGGTCACCATGGAGTATAGCTTTGAAATTAATTTCCCCTCTTTTTCTGATTATATGTGGTTTATCAAATTGACCTGACAAGTGAAGATGCATAAGAGAGGCAAAAGAAAGTGTGTTGTTGTTTTTTTTAACAGTGCTTCAGTCAGAAAAATGCTGACAACAAGGTAAAGGAACATCATATTGTGAACATACATATTGTTTCTATTGTCTAGTTTCATTGTGGTCCCAGCATCTGCCAGAGGGTAAGAACTCTCTGGATAGTTTCATTTTTTGACGTTCTGGTATATTGAAAAAGAGAAAGAAAGAAAAATAAATTGCTATCACAGGCTACAACAATAGTTTTAAGTTGAATGATATTTGCTTTTGCGAAGCCCATATTTTATCCTCCCCAACTTTCTCCCTAGTACCCTTAGGGTTATGTTTCGTAATGGCAAGAAAACTCAGTGTTTTAAAATAAGGTTTTAAACAAAATATTTCATTTCCTTCTTAGATGCCATAAATGTTTGTTAAGTTATTTAAGTGTTAAAGTTTTATAGAAAGAAAGAAAAAAGAATTAAGAGGAAGGAAAGAAAGAGTCAGAGAGGTCCAGGATAGAAGAAAAAGCATCTTGGCATTTCCAAAAATTGTTGAGAATGGTACTCAACAAATCAGATGCATTCTGGAAAGTGCTCTATCCAGCCATATCCTAGAGCAACGAAGCTCCTTTAGTGATTAAGCAATCCATGGTGACCTTCAAAAGTTATAATCCTTTGGAAATTTCCCTCCATTGTCAAACCTTGAGGAGCAGAGGTTCAGCCACAAAGCACCACAGCTCTATTGTGGGAAATTGCACCAAGGTTAGTGTGAGCTTCTTAGAACTAGACAGACCAGAGTGGATGGGGGGTAGAAGTATCAGCAATTAAACTAGATGGTGAGACTTGGACTGAAATGGCACTGCAATTTCCCTTGTTCACCTGAATATCTCCAAAGCTACGATGGCCTTGGCAAACGAGGATCAAGCTCACTTTTATGCATTAAATTTTTTTGTTTGAACATTTACCCCAAACATGTTGTCATTCTGGTTGATTAAGTAATTTGAAGTTTGAGTTAGAATATTACAAAGTAAGGTTGACAGTGCTGTTAGATAAATGAAAATTATTCAGAAGAAAACTCCTAAAAATAAGGTAACCAACCATCCCAGTTTCCCTGGAACTATTTCAGTTTTTGCACTGCAAATTCTGCATCCCAAGAAACATCTCAGTCCTGGGTAAACCAAGATGGTTGGCCACCCTAGAGAGGTGTTGGAAGAATAAAACCTCTCTAGTTTCTTTTCTCAAGAAGCCCTTTCTCCTCGGCCTCCTCTAACACAGGTAGTGTTTTTTCAATTTCAAGACACCATTCCAGGTCCATCTGTTTAGACAGGCTTTCCTCCGCTGATGGGGGAGATAAACTACTGTTATTCCTCCTTTGCATTTATGAGGCTTTTTTCTCCGTATGCATAAAATGCTTTCTAAATATCTCATTAATCCTCACAACATCACTGTTGGTAGGGGAGCAAGCAATATAACTTCAGGTAGTGAAGATTCCTGTCACTCTAATAGCGACATTTTATTACTTAGCTTTATGTGATTTTATTGCAGGTTCCTGGAAGTTTGAAACAGAGTGGTTTTTGCAAATGGAAAGAGTAAATAAAGAAAAACATTATCTTGAATTTAAACAATGACAGTGAGGTTTGAGAAAGAAGAGTACATAGTGCCTTCTCTTCCATTTTTGGTTTGTATTCAGCTTTTCTACTTTAAGTTTGTTAGTTTAACCAGCTTAACATTGTATTCTATGTAGATTTTTAAGACTTCTCAAGCTTTTACTATGTTTTAATGGAAATAAGCAATTTTAGAGGTGGAGGGGATGCTAGAGATCACCTAGTAGTCCATAACACTTAATTTAATTATTAAGTTAATTAAGTTTATAAATTAAGTTAATTTCTTTTTCAGATGAGGAGGGGTAGCATGGTGTATTGGCAAGAATTCTGAACTGAATTTCTACATGTTTATGCCCCTGTCAGGCAGTGGGCAAGTCCTCTATTGTCTCCGAGACTCAGTTTCTACATCCTGAAAATGAGAACGTTGAACTGAGTCATTGCTGGGGTTCTCTCCAGTTCTGAGATCACAGAGAGCAGATGCTTAGGGAGTTTGTGAATAAGCTGGGGTCGTGGAGCCAGGACTCATGACCAAGACGCTGGATCCCTGTTCCAGTGAGCTGAGCTATCTCTCCTTGTGAATTTTCATGTTCTATATTTAAGAATTCTACTTTACCTCCCCTAAAATACAGCTATATTGACTGTATTTTTCTTCTTGTATCTTCTGAGACTGGAAATACAATGAAACTTGCTTAGGAGACCACCTGTATTAACAGACCACCTGCCTAAACAAATTTGCCAAGCACTGCTTCTATTCCCCAGAGGTGAGCTGCATCTGGTGGCCACCTGATTGCTTTATGGGTCTGTGAGCAGCTCACCAAGTGCATTAGGTGGGGAAGTATCAGGATTTTTTAGCGGGAATGTAATAAAAACCAGAATCCCCAAAAATTAGTAGCAATCAAGCCTTTAAAACTACAAATATTTCTTACTTAGCATAATTTGTAGCTTGAAAGATTCACGAATCAAATTTCCATTCACCCTAATAAGTAGTCATTCTGACCTATTTATCATACTGTTTTTTTTTCCCTTTTATATGAATTGAAATGATCTTCTCCTTCTAAGGAGCAAAAATTGCTACACGTTTTGATTGTTTTATTTGCATATTATCTCACAGAGACTGAAAACATAATTATTTCTATTTTACAACCAAAGAAGTGTTGGCCATGTGAGGGAATCATGGAGATAGATTAAACAGAAATAGTTTCTGGATTCCCAAGCTGGTGTTTTATCCATTAAGGTGGTTCTCACTTCTCATTTCATACCCCCCTCTGGCAGATTTTACAGCAAGCATTCTGTCTTGGGCAGTGATACCATTTTGATTCTGCTATATAATTAAGATAGAATGGTTGCACAAGTGATTTGCAGTAGCTCTAGAAATGGTAATTAAGGTTGCTATTTTCACACTGTCAGGCACTTAGTTTTTCCCCAAACATTCAAGGAAACAAACTGTTTAATTGCCTGAGCAGCTATCCTTGTCTCTTGAGAATTGAAGTTCACATCTCAGTGAAGGTGAAAGTAGCCACTTTAAACAAGTTACTTGTCCAGCAAAAAGCTCACTGTGTAAAGATGGTGCCACTGATCATACAGCTAACACATCCTAAATAATAACTTCATAGGTTTTGTAAGAATGTCTTCACCATTTTTTATACCCTATTTAAAAATTTTCTTTGGGTCACAAATTCCAAGATGTGTTGGGGATTTATTGCTGGATTCTACAATTAGTCTCACTATATTTCATCATATCTAAGGCAAACTGTGTTCTGTGAATGACCAAGAAAGTAAAAATCCCTCCAGTTAAGATTTCAGAGATTTCAAAGCAGGAAAGAGTGCATCCTACAGATGATGCAAAGTGGTTGGTTAAAAAAATTCTTTTATCTATGCCAGGATTGTATGGACTTGTAAATTGTAAATAAAGCTATCTTTCAGTTTTGACAAGGTCCAGTATGAGGTACCATTATAAGCAACTGCTACTTCAGCTAGGAAAGTAGGAGAAACAGTGTTAGAGAGAACGATTTTTTTTTCAAATACCATGGACTATAAATAGCTGTTCTCTACAGAGATAATTCAAATAGTTTTCAAGGGATTTACTTTCTCTTGAATAACTGATTTTAGATCTGAAAGTACTTTATAATATTTCAAAGGCATTTTAGACCTGAAAATACTTTATAGTATTCCAAGGGAGAAAGCATCATTATCTCAAACTGGCCTTAAACAACGCCTGAAACTTGATGCAACAAATCTTTCGTTCTTCTTTTTTCCCTCGTTCCTAAAGCTGTGGGTAGGGAATACACAAATCCAGGAGGAAAGCATTGCTGTTTTATTCGGTGCTGACATTTGTATGTGAACAACAGCATCATTTAATATTTTCTTCAACCATCAACCAAATGCTTTCTGACATTATACTCTAATTTTGCAAGATACAGAATCAGGTGTCATAAATGACAGAGCAGGTGAGCTGCAAGACTCATTTTAATGTCTCATTTTTCTCATTTTCTAGCGGTTGAGATGGATAGAAACATTCTGAAAAATTCACTTCGATGCCTGAATCTTCACAAATGCAAATTCTATTGACTTTAACATTCAATTTGCTAGCAAGCTTGAAAGGTTTGAAATTGCACTTGAAAATGCCTTCTTTTTGGCAGTCAACAATAAATATTTTCCAAGCAGTCAATGACATTAGGATTAAGTCACAGTAAAACCACAATTCAACGCAGGAAGATTAAATGTAGATTCCTATCTGCAGTTGGCAATGCCATCATCTCTCTAATGTGGCAAATAAGGAAGCTTTGACACCGTTTTTGCTGTCTATCCCTAGCAACAAACTCACCTGATACAGAGTGTGCACTAAATACATGTTTGTTAAACTAAACATGTGGTCACTCAGTAAATCTCTAATTAGTTGATTCAAGAAATATCTTTTGATCGCTTAGTTTTTGCCAGTTCCCCGAGGAAACATTACAACTGCTTTCTCCTTTCTAGTCCTGTTCCTGTACTTTCCTTTTTATATTTTTTTTCTCACTATAAAATAGGCTTGATTATCTTCAGCTTGGCTGCTAGTACCTCATTTTCACTTGATTTTTCATTTCCAGTATCGAGTACTTTTCATCTGCCTAGCTATTCTTGTCAAAGCTGGCTTCTTCATCTGTCACACTGACCCATCTTCCCCTACCTGAAGCCCTTCATCAATTTTCCATTGCATTGAACACCAAGTCTGCAATATTCTCATTATTCCTAAAGCCTTTCACCAGAAAGATCAAAATACCTTCCCTTTTTCCATCTTCATTTCTCCCAGTCCCTTTTGTCTGCCTTCGAATTTGCCTTCTTAGGTGTGTCTCATTTAAATAGTCAACATTTTTCATCCTTTTGCAAAGCACAATTTATCTTGGTATGCCCTCCTATTCTAGCACATAAAACATTATTTAGGTAATTTAAACAGCTTCTAGAATTCCATTGTTCTCACTAAACCTTTGTGGGAGAGGAGGAACTATTCCTCTACCCTTTAGATTCTTCTCTCTGGTCTGAGAATTAAATTGACATGAGACAGAATAACAAGAGAAAATCAAAGTTTAATAACATGCACACATGGGATAAACCCAAGAAAACTGAGTAACTCACCAAAATGGTGGAAGCCACCACCTTGCATACCATTTTCAGCTAAGGAAAAAGGAGGATGTTGAGGGCAGTGGTTTGGGACTTCAAAGAGGAGGAAGGCAATTCTCATGGAGATGTAAAAGCAAATGTTTGGTAAACAAACGTTTGCTGGGCCATCTAACTTTGACAAAAGTGGGCCTTGCCACGTGCCTTTCTGTCTACCACACCTAGAGTTATCTAGGTTGATAGCTCCTTCCTGAGACAGGCTTTCTATCTGAAATTCTTTTAGGCAGTTAGGGGGAAAGTCAAAGTTTCTTTCTGAGTCTTTGATTTTTAAAAGTAATCAAGGCAAAGAGACACATTTAGGGGCGGCAAATTCTGCTCTGCCCTACCTTCATAGACTATTCAAATTAGAAATAGCTTACAATCATCCTGACCAGTCAAGATAATGAGACTTTCTTTTATCATGACATGATCTCCCCTATAGCAGTGGAGAGCACTCAGTCCAAATTATGTTACATAGAACATCTTATATTTACTTTAGCTTTTGGTGTAGGAATTGATTCAATTGTCTGTGTATCTTATAAATGGTTTCCTGTGTCTGTCCTATCTCTTTGAAGTCAGAGACTGTTTAAATAAATTTCTCTGAAAATAAAAAAACATACCATATATCCAGTTAAGTGCTTAATATTAACTGCTTCTGTTGGTTATTTATTAGTTTTTCTTAAAACAAAAAGTATGATAACTGGATACTCAAACTGTATATTGCAAAGAGCTGGGAAATTGGTGTGATGACACTTTATTAAAAAATAAATAAAGGTTAAATTTGGAGGAGAGAAGGCAACAGTTTTATATAAACAATAAAGCTTTTTTCATTGCAATTTGCAGTTTTTATTTTTCTTCTCTAAAACTGTGGTTCTCATATTTCAATGTACGTAAGAAAAATATAGGAGAACTTACTAAAATGAAATAGTTCCAGACCCTAGCAGTATCAATTTTAATTTTCTTATCTGGAATGGATCCCAAGAATCCACGTTTTAGATTAAAAATTTAGCTTCTGTTATGGGCTGGATGTTTGTACCTCACCCCAAATTCATATGTTGAAGCCTTCAAACCTAGTGTGATGCTATTTAGAGGTAAAGGTGAGGCCTTTGCAAGGTAATTAGGTTTAGATGAGGCCATCAGGATGGAGCTTCCGTGATTGGAATAGTGTCCTTATAGGAAGAGAGACAAGAGCTCTTTCCATGCACATACACCCAGGAAAGGCCGTATGAAGACATGCAACAAACCAAGAAGAGAGCTCTCACCAGAAACCAAACCCCATAGGACCCTGATCTTTGGGCTTTGCAGCCTCCAGAACTATGAGAAAATAAATGTGTGTTGTTTAAGTTATATTTTGTAATGTGGTATTTTGTTATGGCAGCTCTAACAGACTAAGACAGCTTCTTACTATGCTTTCTGATAATTTGATTTTTTTTATTATATTGGTCCATGTCACCAGGTTGATTTATCCTATTATCTGCTTGCAAAAAAGACTCACTGAAGCTAGAATATTATACCTATTTCATACTACTTTACATTACTATTGTCATTTGGATAGTTAACTCATATTGCATCATTTTATCTTTTTATTGAAATTTTTGTCAAAAATATGAGACTTTCAAATTTTCCGCTTCACACATTCTGTGAGAGACATTAGTCTTCTGTAATACAGTGCTTTATTTTGACCTTTTTACAGTTTGGAATGAAATTGGCTGTTAGTCCTATTGTATCATTTTATAGATTCAAAACACTCTTTGCAGAAGAGTTATCAGGGCCATTTATGACAGGAATGTGATGTGCAATAGAAACTTCAGGAATAACTAGTTCTTGATATTGGACAGGAGTGTCAAGCTATGTAGAAAGTAAACATTGTTTCAACAGGAAGATAACACTAGAGAAAGGGCATTCTTTTAAAATTTTGAACATGGTTTATAGAAACTGTTCTTTTCTCCTCTTCCTAGGCCTCCTTCTTCTCTTTTCTACCTAATAATGGGCTAATTGTCTCATCTACTTCCCTATAAGGCACTATCCCTTCTTTAGCAACAAACCAGTACCATTTAGTCCCACCCCTTTCTATTTCAACTTCCGTAACTTTCTCCATCTCCTGTGGCCAGAGAATTGTAGCTTAAACAAATGGTTATCAGAATTTAAGAGACTTTGAGACTTATTTTCCACTTAGAATTTTTTCTTTATACTGGATATATGAATGTTCGTGATTTTATTTTTAGAAGGAAAATTAATTTCTATTTAGTTCTAAATAATTATATTTCTTCATAAAAACCTTCAGTAAGGACAGGGATGACTATATGATTGTTACTTATAGTGTTACCTTTACATAAATACCATCTTATCTTCTTTGGTATTACGTAGCCCACTCAAAAAGGCATATGCCTTGGTAAATCACAGATCTGGAATGGGGAGCTGGTTTGTGTAGAACTGAGGTTTAGGAATTTTGTTGCCAATAACCGTGTGGAGACAGTGACCATCTATCTCTTGTAAGAGGTTAAAAATATTGAATGTGGTCTTCTACTCATGGCTTAAGAAAGAAAACATATGAATACAGAACAAAAAAAAAACCAATGGACAGAAATTTATATGGAGAATTTCGTAAAGTTAACATGTGCTAATTATATACAACACATTATAAATATTTCAGTAGAATTCTGATATAAAGTTTTAATTTCTTCTTGATACACACTGGCCAAAATTCATAGCCAACTAATCTTCGGGAATTTATGTTAGTCTGGTTTGGTCCAAATATCATTTTCTCCACCTTTGTCTAAATTCTGCTGATCTTCTTTTATAGGTAAGTATTATACTGGATGAAAAGGTCATCACGTTTGGAGCCAAGGCTACCTGGCCTTGACTGTGTGGACTCTGATACTTGCTAACTACTCTACTTGAGCCTATTCGCCCCTTCTGAGCTGTAGTTTCTTTATATGTTTAATGGAACTAAGACTATTTTGTAGAGGGATATGGTCTACACAAAGTGAGCTTACATGTATAAAGTACCTATTGGAATGTGCAGCACATAGCTGTCTCTTAATGAATGGTAGCTGTTATTATGGTGGAGTTGATGATGATGATCTATAACTTTTTATTTTTTATATGTTTGTTTCTCTAAATTAAGACCTCAGAAAATAATTTTCTTCATAATTTTGACAGTTTAAAAAAATCTTCCTCGACTGGTTTAAAGCATTTTTCTTTCTTCTAATATTCTCTGTTAAATGCCTACCACATATCACCCAAAGTGTTATTTCTCTTCCCCTGAAACCTCTGCGATCAACCTTTTGGCTCAATAGTTAGGGAAGGTAAATTACACTGCTCTGGTTTTAATGAAAAGAGTGTCTTCCCCTGGTTGAAACTGAGATGAAAGGCATCCCATGTATATGGCTCCCATGACATTTCCTACGTAGCTTGGTTTAACACCCTCACGGGGACAGCCACTAGGTGCCAGTGCCACTGTCATGATTGATGGCAGACAGAAATAGGGACAGCAGAGGGAAGTTCAACTAGCTCTATAGGAGAAATCATTAAACCTCAACTCTTTAGTGATGATTAAAAAAAAATTCATATGTTTGAAGGAACTGAGCTGAATATAATGGGAAAGTTTCATTGTCAGGACTCTGGCTTGTAACTTACATTTAAAAGGGTAATATGCAGTTTTCCTTTACAAAGAGTGTAAAAGCAGCAAAATATTATTCAAGTGAAATGAGCTAATCCTCTTTAGTCGTGCTATTGGTTTTTAAATAATATTCTCCAATTCAAAGTTTCATTCCTCACTAGAAATATCTAATGCTTGTTCCCAAAAGTCCAAGTGCCTGTTAAAACTCCCATTGCAATTTATAAACTGGGGTTCTAAGCGATGCAAGTCATTTTATGTATTTATCTCTCTTTGGCAGTTCTAACAGCTGAAGACTTAGTATCAGCTATGAATTTCATTACTACAATTTTACTCCCATTCCAAATCATTAATATTGATGCTAAATAAATGATAGTGTTAGCCAAGCTAAATAATATTATTCTAAACTGCTTAGAAAAGGAAATACTTTCACAATTTTTCTCATTGCTTTTGCAACGTGAGGAGGAACTGAATTATGACAGCAGAGCTTTAGCAATTGTAATGCTGCCATTCTGGTTTTTTCCTCTAATATTTGTCACATTTATGAGAAAAACTAAAAGACTAGGGTCTTATTGCTGAAAGTTCTTTTTAATTCATAAAGCATTAGGGCAGAATAATATTGATTGCTATTTTCTAATAGAATACTTTAAAAAGAAAATTTGTTTTATACATTGGTCCCGAATGGATTCTTTTTTAAATGTATCCACCTTCAAATTAAAGAGTCCGGTTATAACACCTAAACTGCCTCTTTCACAAACACCATTTACCCTTCAAACTACAGGCCAATTTATGTTCACCTGCGTTTTAAAATACCTGCTTAGACACTCTGCTATTTACTTTGAACCATAGGGAAAATATATGAAGAGATCCAGTTTGATAGGAGAATGACTTACCATGACACACATACACACAATTTTTTCTTCTTTGCTTTCTATAGTGTTATATGTATTTTTGTTCTTTGTTTCTTGGCACTCAGGTTCTCTAGTGACTGGATTCTTGTTTCTTTGTTTTTCTTAAGCACTTTATTGAGGTATGATAGATAAGCAAAGAACTGTAAATATTTAAGGTATACAACTTGATGTGTTTGGAGATAAATATACACCCGTGAAAACACCATCACTGTCAAAACCAAAAACTTATCCATAACCTCCAAAAATTTCCTCCGACCCTCTTTGTTTTTTTTTCTTTTGTGATAAGGGCACTTAACATAAGATCTACTCTCTTAGCAAATTTTTAAGTATACAATACAGTATTGTTAACTCTAGGCAATATGCTGTATAGTAGATCTCCAGAATTTATTCATCCTATATAACTGCACTTTGTACCCTTTGACCATCATCTCCTCATTTGCCCCTCCCCCAGCCCCTGGTGGTAGAATGGCAACCACTATTCTACACTGCTTCTATGAGTTTGACAATTTTAGATTCCATATATGAGATCATGCAGTATTTGTCTTTCTATGTTGGCCTCCTTTTCTTAGCATAATGTCCACCAGGTCCATCCATGTTGTTGCAAATAGATGTATTTCCTTCTTTTTTAAGGCTGAATAGTATTCCATTGTAGGTATACACCACATTTATCCATTCATTTCTGGATAGGCATTTAGATTGCTTCCATATCTTAGATATTGTGAATAATGCTGCAATGAAATTGGGAGTGAAGATATCTCTGCGAGATCCAGATTTCAATTCTTTTGGATAGAAACCCAGAAGTGAGATTGCTGGTATATACGGTAGTACTATTTTTAATTTTTAAAGGAAACTCTAAGCTGTTTTCCAAAATGATTGTACCAATTTATGTCGCCACCAACGGTGTACAAGTGTTTCTTGTACCTTTTTTTTCATATCCTTGCCAATACTTATCTTTTGGTTTTTGATACTAGTCATCCTAACGGGTATGAGGTGATAACTCATTGTGGTTCTGATTTGCACTTCCCTGATGATTAGTAATGTTGAGTATCTTTTCATATACCTGTTGGCCATTTGTATATCTTCTTTGGAGAAATGTCTATTCAGGTCCTTTGCTTATTTTCTTTAATTGGGTTATTTGGAGTCTTTTTTGTTATTGGGTTGTGGGAATTCTTTATTTATTTTGGATATTAACCCTTTATCAAACAAAAAGATCTTCAAATATTTTCTCCCATTCCATAGGTTGCCTTTTCATTTTGTTCATTCTGTTGGCAGATGCAGCTCTTGCTGGGTCCTTGGGTGGATGAGACTGCCTCCAGGTCTGTGGTTGAGTGGGGCTGCTTCTGTATTTGCAGTCAGATTGATAGTCAGCTGGCCTGCTACCAGAGAGCAGGCCTGCCTCTTAAAGCTGCTAGCCTCGGTCTTTGGCTCCACCAGGGTGTTGCAACCTCTTACCTGGAGGGACCCTGAACCTCCCACAAAGCCACTTTCATGGGTGGATGATTGCCAGATTGTTGTGTTTGTGGATCCTGAACCTTCCTCAAAGCACTTTTGTCAGTGGATAATTGCCAAATCATTGTTTTTGTTGGGGATAAGGGCTGGAGATCTCCTATTCCATCATCTTGCTGGTGCCACTCTCTGACTGGCTTTTCATTTTAACATTCTGATTAATTGCTTTTGAGTAAGGGAATGTAGAAAGAATTTGGACTTTATGACAGTTATACTTAAATTCTCATCCTGATTCTGCAATGTATTGTGCACTGTACTGCAATCTAACTATGAGAGACTGGACAATTTGAAGGTTATTTGTTTTCTTTAGATTTATTGGTTTCATATGATAGGAGGAGATAATTCTCACACCACACAGAATTTTTGGCAAACAATAGGTTTGCTACAATTGTGAGTTTACCCCCTTGATTTGCTTATTTCTTCTTACTAGAATGTGAGTTCTTTATCCTACTTGTTAGTATATATTCATGGTCTAGCCCAATGTCTGGGACATTGTGGATCCTCACTGAATATTTGTTGAATAAATAAATGGCATGCTAGTCAGTGTTTTCACACCCCCAGATCCCAGGGGTTTACTCTGACAAATTCTTATTAACTGCTGCTGGGTCTCCACTAAACAGTCAAAGGGCTTTCTAGCCACCTGCTCTTAGGAATGCACTCTCTTTCATAGGCTTGCAGAGATGTACATTGAAGTGATGAAGTTTCTAAGGGAAAAAGTCTAGAAAGAAAATGACTGCAAATTATGTATGCACCTATGATGAAGGAAGGAGAGAGTAGTCAATAGTGCCCAACATTGAAGGGACGCCATGCAGGCTGAGAAAATGCCCCTTAAATTTATTAATGTGGAGTTCATTAATGATTAATGCATAGAGTGCTGAATATCACTCTAGAAGTGATTATAGTGTAAATAAAAATATGTGCTGCTTGGTGTAGATGGTAAGAAATTTTGGAAGTCTTTATGAAGAAATAAATACAGAACAAAAATATAGATTTAAATATTTAAAGGATTGATACACTCATATAGAATATTTTAACATGTGAGGAACCTACTGTGAAAATATATTTGAAATAATTCAGTCAATTGATCAATTATTTTTTTAATATTAAGAGAAAGGGAAATGCTTCTAACACTCGAGTTTGGGCTGTCTGGATACAAACTCCAATCTTCAAAACTATTATAAAAGTTACTTTATTTCATAGAACCCTTTAAGCAAGAGAGACTCTGTGTTTCAGGTTTCCCAATAAATATATTTCCATAACTAAGCACTTTTATTTCTTGATTTCCCCCAAGATGAACTTTATACTCTAGTTAAAGTAAATTTGTTTGCTGTTTCCTGACACATCATTTTATTCTCCCTCCAATTCCTTGGTCCTTACTCTTTACTAATGTTCTCTGAATGTGAATTTTGTTCTAGACTTTTCTTCAAGATCCATTCCACACTTACATAGGGTGATTGGGTAACATGTAACTCTACAATCTGTGCAGATACAAAAAGATGCATGGGATAGAAATCAAAGGCTGCCAACTGTACCTTTCACTCAAGTAGAGACCCAGATACAATTTGCAACTTGTGACTCAAATCCCTGACTGGTCATCTTCATACACATTATCACTATTGATAACTTTTCAATCTTCCGAAAATATGGAATACTCCTTAATGTCCAATTTCTACTGAACCAATAGGCCATCAAAGAAAAATTGCACTGGACAGAATTAAAAGGGAAGGAAGAATTTACTCAAGACTATTGCAGTAGGGGAAATTGAGCTCAACTCCACTGAAACAAAAGGTGGGAGAATTTCCTCTCACTGAGATGAACTAGTGGAATAGTACTAGAGGACTTTGAGGGGGTGGTTGGTCAATGGCATTAAGTCATCTGTATTTGTTAATTGGTGTTCATTTAAGTTAGGCTCCTAGTCTCTCACAGTGACTGGGAGATAGGGGCACTCTCCTTAGATGATTACATTTCAAAGGGATGGCTCCTTGGTCTTTGAAAATGACATTCTGGGTTGTAAAACCAGCAAGAAGAGAGAGGAGAAGTTTATTTACATTTCAAAGGGGCAGAGAAAGAATTTTCAATTAGAAAGCTTCCTAAAGAAAATGCTCTAAAAAAAAAAAAAAGGGAGATTAGAGGCCTATATATTCAGGAAGAAACCTGTCTAAAGTGTAGTGAAGCTGAGGGGAATGTTAAGGCCTTCAAGGCCATCTTGGTCAAGGTCACACCAGTCTCCCACTGTAAAACTCCACCAGTAGTGTGACAATAATGTATTCCTGGTGGTGCCTTGCACACTATCTTACAAAAGGAAAAGCTGAATAAATATCTGTCAAATAGAATTGTTCATTATTGCCTTTTCTGTTTTATGAACAGATTGATTAGAAGAAGCTCTTCCTCACTTCCCCAAGAATCTTAAATTCTGGGGCAAGTTTTTGAATGTTGTTATTATTCATTGGATAGTATAATTTGGGATATTATTATTTTTCTAAAAGATTTAAAGCTGATACTCATTAGGCTTATTTCCCCCACAAAAACAATTTGAAGCAGTGTGTGCAGGTCAAAAGTTTAGACTCTATTGGACTTAGTGTCCAGTTATGATCTGCTTTCACCGCGATTTTTTCTTTGGTTTACTGTCGCCTGGGACAATATGCTTATGCTCAGAATCTCACTTCCATGACTCTTGGCAGAGTAACACCTTCTTCTCGTTTCCTGAAACTAGCATTTTGAGCATCAGATGATTATTATAGAGTACCTTAGGCTTTTAGGAGAGAGATGCCACATTAATGCTATATTATTAAAGGAAATCTGTAGAATTCTTTTTCTTTTTTTTTTTTCAGGATGTATTGACCTATTTTTATACACTGTTGGGGAAGGAAAAATAATTTTCCCTTTACCCTTCTAGGTTCTTGGCTGAGACTTCCCTGTAATGAAAGACAGACTAACAGGAAAAAAACAAATAGAAGTTTAATAACATGTACATCTCCTGTATACATGGGAGATGCCCAGGAAAACTGAGTAGCTCTCTGAAATGGTCCAAGCTACCACTTTAAATACCATCTCCAGCTAAAGACAATAGAAAGATGTTGGGGTTGGGGGAAGGCCAGTTATGGGAGGTAAGCAGGAAAAGCAGTTAAAAAAGGATAAGTTTGTTATGCAGATTTTAGTCCTTACTTTCTACATTAATAAAGTTTTTAGAGATTTAGAATCTTCTTTCTCTTCCTGGTACAGAGAGGGAAACATCTTACAAATGGAGATTTCCCTTATGAATGTAAATGTCTCTTACAGAGGGTAACTTCTCCATTTTCAGAGCTTCTCAAGTGTCTGTTTCTTAAAAATAATCAGCCTAAAATAATCCTGATACCAAACAGGCGTGTTTTGGGGTGACAAATTCTGCTCCTCTTCAACACAAATCTTTTATACTGAAATTCCATACAATTTATTTATAGTCTGTTTATATTCCTGAATTTAAAATTTTTTGGAAAGGTCAACATTTTCATGACTTCTGCTCAAAAATGCCATTTGATATCCTCCCTAAGTAATGTGGAGGGTGGGACTGGGAGGGATGGGGGAAACATAAAAATAAAAAAAATTGAACTTTGTACCGTTGTTGTGGGGTAAAATCTCAGTATTTTAGAAAAATACATTTCAAAGCCTTTTCATCTTAAATATTATTCAATAGTTGAAGGGTAGCCATAGAATCAATTTACAATTTTAGTGGCAACTGAAAAATACATTTCAGACCTTGACTTTTTTCCATGCAAAAAACCAGCTGCAGGCACAACAAAGCAATCCCAAAGATGCTATTAAACTCAATAGCTTTCTAATGCATTCTTCATCCTCTACAACTATTACATTTCCATGGTGATACAATACTTAAAGTAACAATTATCCTATGATTTGGATTGTTTTACACAAAATGTTATAATGGCAAGAATATTATTTATATAGAAACTATAAGATATGACTATTCAGATGAAAAGTTCAGAAAAAATGAATTTAACTTTGGTTTTACTTTAGCTACAATTTCAGAAAGTAAACTTAGCTTTCAGTTTTTAGATTGAGAGAAAATGCCAGCTCTTTTCATGGACGTCATACTAAGTGAAATAGGAAATACAAAATAGGTTTCGGCTACTTAGAAAGGTTGTGAAATGTTCTGCGGTTTGTGTGGAGAGGGTTCTGGAATGTTCATCTCTGTACCTCTCTAGCAAAGAACTCCAAATGTTTTTCCTTTGTAGGGGAGGAAGACTATCCTCTACCCACTCTGGGTCCTTTCTGGCTGGGCTACAAATTAAATTAACATGAGACAGAATAGCAAGAGAAAATCAAACAAAGCTTGATAAAATGTATATATGGGAGAGACCCAGGGAAAACTGGGTAACTGCCCAAAATGGCAGAGGTTTTCATCTTTTTTTTTTTTTTTTAAAGATTTTATTTATTTATTTTTTCCCTCCAAAGCCCCAGTAGATTGTTGTATGTCATAGCTGCACATCCTTCTAGTTGCTGTATGTGGGACGCAGCCTCAGCATGGCCAGAGAAGCGGTGCATCCGTGCACGCCGGGGATCCGAACCCGGGCCGCTAGCAGCGGAGCCCATGCACTTAACCGCTAAGCCACGGGGCCGGCCCAGAGGTTTTCATCTTAAATACTATCTTCAGCTAAAGACAAAGGAGGATGTTGGGGGTAGGGGAAGTCAGCTATGGGAGATTATCAGAAAAGCACCGCAAACAAGAGTAGGGTTCCTATGCAGATTTAAGTCCTCACCTTCTACGTTGATAAAAGTTTCTAGAAAGAAGGTCATCCCCCCTTCTTGCTGGTATAGAGAAGGAGATACTTTTACAAATGGAGATTTTCCTTACAAATGTAAATGTCTCTTACAAAGAATAATTTCTACTTTTACCTGTCTTTCAGAGCTTTCATAAGAATGGGCTTAGCGAGGACCCTCCCAGTCTATCCACACCCAGAGTAATCTATGGTAATGGCCTGTCCTGGGGACAGGCCTTTTATCTTAAATCCTTTTAGGCAGTTAGTGGAAGAGAAGGTCAAAGTTTCTTTCAGAGTCTTTTGTTCTTGAAAATAATCAAGGTAAAGAATCATATTTTGAGGTGGCCAATTCTGATCCCCCATACCTTGTTTATAAATGAGTGAAGGGTCAGGGAAGGGGAGTTGGAAGAAGAATACTTTTAGGTCTCTTCCACTTTAAGAACAATGATAACTGTCCTGTAAGTCTTGCTATTTACTGAGAGTTTTACAATGTTTAGTGCTATAGGGGAGAAAGACAAGTCTTCTATCCTCTGGGTCCTTCTGGCTGGGCTATGAATAAAATTGACATGAGAAAGAATAACAGGAGAAAATCAAAAAAGCTTTATAACATGTATCATGGGAGACATTCAGGAAAACTGAGCAACTCGCCAAAATGGCCAGGCTACCAGCTTAAATATCATCTTCAGCTAGACAAAGGAGGGTGTTGGGGTTAGTGGTTTGGGACTTCAAAGGAGATGAAGGCAATTCACGTGGAAGTGGAAAAGCAAATGTTTTGTAAATAGAACTTTGATAAGAATGGGCTTAGCAAGGACCCTCACAGTCTACTGATACCCAGAGTTATCTATGGTGATAGTTTGTCCTGGGGACAGGCCTTCTATCTTAAATTCTTTTAGGCATTTTGGGAGAAGGTCAAAGTTTCTTTTAGTCTTTTGTTCTTAAAAATAATCAAGACAAAGGGACACATTTTGGGGTGGCCAATCTGATCCCCACAGTGCTCAGGACAACTTTGTTAGTTAGGGACATCAATATCTATATACTGTTTACAGTTGTGGAAACCTAGGCTCTAAGAGATAAGCAACTGGCCCAAGAACATGCAGTTAATTTCAAGTGAGAAGTAATATGCAGACCTGTCTGGCTCCAAAACCCATGTTGTTAATTTCTGCCTCCTACTATCTTTCTTAAAAATCCAGAGTACTGTTTCATGCAGATGCTTAGTGAGATTTTTATTGTTGTTAGCATCATATGTCAGCCCATTTTTTTGGTTCTTTTAAAAAAAATTCACTCCTCTTAGAGTTAAATATATAATTTAAAAGTTACATATAAATGTAAGTGTAATAGTAACAAAATTAAATATAGGGGATACATTAGTAGCATATATTTTGAAAAATTTATAACAGAGAATCTCACGGCTTTAAAGTACCTGGATTAACTTTTAAACTGTTTTTTTAAAAAAGAAAACTAACAACCGATAGATTTTATGTGTCAGCATATCACAGTGAAAACCCAAGGAACTATTCTAGTGCTAAACTTTGCTCAAGGACAATTCCATTCAAATGAACCCTAACCTGCAGCAGGGTTTGTCGAGAGGTGGCAAAATTGTTTTATAGTGAGAAGTAACAGGAGTAGGTGAATCTCCTACAGAATTCACAGAGGAATTCTGCCACTGTGGTGCTAAGAAATACAAATTAAAATCAAGATGGCTAAAGGAGTTGAGTCCAGTTCCAGAAATGCAGACTCTCAGGTCTCATTCCTGACCCGCTGAAGTATAATCTGCATTTGAGCAAGATCCCCAGAAATCTGTATGTTAAATGTTGAGAAGCACTGTCCTAAAACAGGAGGTCCAAAGGAATATTGAATTCATTCTTGCGAGGTAATGGTTTGGTCCTCAATGTATGTTGTTTATCAGAATCATCTGTGAGACTTTAAAAAATACAGCTGCTGGGGGGCCGGCCCAGTGGCATAGTGGTTAAGTTTGAGCACATCGCTTTGGTGGCCCAGGGTTCACAGTTTCAGATCGCAGATGCGGATCTATGCACCCCTTATCAAGCCATGCTGTGGCAGGCATCCCACATATAAAGTAGAGGAAGATGGGCATGGATGTTAGCTCAGGGCCCATCTTCCTCAGCCAAAAGAGGAGGATTGGCAGCAGATGTTAGCTCAGGGCTAATCTTCCTCACCATAAACAAAAAAGATTCAGCTGCTGGACCCATTACTGTTGAATTATTTGGGATATTGTCATATGGCACAGGTACTTTGAGGAAAATCAATTACACCACCCCCAACACACACACACACACACACCAAACATATACATATATACTCCTTCCAAGATAAATACATTTTAAAATGTATATGGATGATTCTGTTATGACCAAAGTTTAAGAAAACTGAGTTAAGTCTACTTGATGCAGAACAAGCCATTTTACATAAAGTCACCCTTCTGAGAAAAGAGTATTTTATCCTAACATTTACCCTGATGCCATCGATTCTAAATTTATTGGTCCTTTAAACTTTGATAGAATGCAACCTTATTCTTGCAGTCTTTTCTCAATGCCTATTCCTTCCAAAGTAAAAGTATTCTTTTTCTTCCTTAGATTCCAATTCATCTTTATCTGTACCTCGCCTGTAAAATACTTCACATTCTATTTGGTACTATTTACTGACGTTCATTGTCGTTGATAGTATACATGTCAACCTGCAAAAATAGAAACCAGTGTTTCTGCAAAACAGAGGCAAAGTGTTTATATAGGATCAAAGACTCACAGTTCACAGAGAGCAGTTAGAAAACCAAATAGTGTTCCTCTAGAAGTAAGAGTCAGGGGATTTTAAAGAAAAAGAAGGGAGATTATATTACAAAGAATTTTAATTGGAGTTGGAGGCAGAGAGTTAGTCTTGGCTAAACATTGATTGACTATTGATTTTACCTTCAGAAGGTCCACATTCCTCAATCTTTGTGATCAGGATGTCTATTTTCCCAGTGACTCCACAAAAAATTGCTTGTAAAACAATTACCATTTGGGCCCAGTCCAAAGGTTTGGCCCAGTCCAAGGTTTAAGACAGTAGTAAGGCAGTTTCTCTGGAAAGGCAGCTCCAACTCCATTTAAAATGGCTCCACTCTAGTCAGTTTTGCAACATGTTTATCGTTACGTTTTCTACAATACCTAGAATCAGCATTCAGTTTGTTGAGAAAACGAATGAGTAAATAGATGACTACACAAAAGATAATAATGATGAAAAACCAATGTAATGTAGTCAAATACTAGCTGAACCAGGAGTTAAGAGACTTAGGTCAACCCCTTGCTCTGCTGTTAAATCAAGTACAGCCTTGAGTTCACCAAACCTCTCCTTTTTACCAATTCATTCTATTTTATAGAAATATTGGGTGAGATTTTTAAAGACTCTTTCAATACATGTAAAATTTGAAACAAAATAGTCAACTATTTTCTTTGACTAAACTCTCTTATCAAAAGTTTAATAAATATCTTTTTTTCTATGTTTCAAAATCTATTTTTACCTAGTTAATCAAGTCAGAACACTGTGGACAGTTCTCATTAATAATTATTGTGATTATAGCACAAAGACATCATAGGACGTTCAATATCCTCACTCCCAAAATGTGGCTGAATTTTATTACATGGCTGTCCCAGTTTTCTATGCTGTAAACAAATTATGCAAACTTTAATGGCTTTAAACAACCTACACTTATTTATCTCACGTTTCTATAGGACAGAAGTCTGGGCACAGTTTAACTAGTTGTTATGCTTTAAGGTACAAGTTGCAATCCAAGTATTAGCTGGGGCTGCAGCTTCATCAGAGGCTTGACTGAGGAAAGATCTGCTTCTAAGTTCTCTCAGATACTTTCCATATAAATGAAAGAGACAATCTTTCTAAGTTTTCTGCTACTTCATAACTAGGATCCCTCTTCCTCAGTTTTCTAATAATATGTTCCTCACTTCCTTCTGAGCCCTAACTGGTAGCAACTTCAACATCCATATTTTTACTAATGGTCTGTTCAGGTTGACTTAGGCTCTATTGTGCACATCAGAATCCTTCCAGGTTCTTCCCTCTTCCTGGTTCCAAAGGCATTCCCCCATTTTAGTCATTTATTGTATTATCACCCACTTTGGTACCAAAATCTGTATTAATTTTCTATTGCTGTGTAACAATTTAGCACACAAGACTAGCAGTTTAAAATAACATACATTTTTTATCTCATAGTTCCTGAGGGTCGGGATTCCACGCCTTAACCATCCATCTAACACTTGCTCCTAGACCCTCTGGTGTCTGCCCACTGGTTTCTTGTCTGTTCACAGGACATGGGGCCAGGCTTGCCTTCTGCTGACCACACCATGGCCCTATTTGTGGCAGTCTCCACTCTCAGGCCAAGAGGTCAGCACAGCAGGGATGGATGGTGGGGATGGCTTAACTGGTCCTTTATTCAGGGTCTCACAAGGCTGCAGTCAATTTTTCAGTTGAGTTATCTGGAGACTTCACTAGGGAATGATCCATTTCCAATATCATTCAAGTTATTGGCAGAATTCATTTTCTTGCATCTGTACAACTGAAAGCCCTGGATTTTTGCTGGCTATGTAGAGGATTAGGTAGCAGGAGACTATAGTCAGCCTCTAGGGGCTGAGAGCTCTTAGATGACAGCGGGCAAGAAAATGGAGACCTGAGTCCCATAGTCACAAAGAGATGAGTTCTGCAAATAATCTGAGGGAGCTTGGAAGGGGACCATCCCATTCAAACTTCTGATGAGAGCTTAGTTCTGGCCAACACCTGAATTTCAGGCCGGTTTGACTGGTAGAAGGATAATGTTTCTAATTTGTATTTCAATCTTATATCATCTCTAATTTATTACACGAGTGCAAACAAGTCATTTAGTTCTTCGTACCTAGCTTCCTCATACACAGAACAATGTAACATGATATTTAAGACCCTGTCATCAGAATCCCTGAGTTCATATTCTAGCTTTGCTCTGTATTAATTATTAACTTCTGTGAGCCTCTGTTTCTTTCCATATATAATGCTGCCATATCATAGGGTTGTTGTAAGGATTAAATAAGGTGCTTATGCAAAGTCTTTACTTGGGCATCTGGTGCATGTAAAGTATTCAATATATCTGTATATTATTAAAATGTAGGGAAATCTTATGGGTCTTCTTACTTAGTAAGATTAAGAAACTATGTGAAAACATGGATGGATATTGAGGGTATTATGCAAAGTGAAATAAGTCAGAGGGAGAAGGTCCCAAATACAGTATGATCTCACTCATTAAGCAGTAGATACTAACAACAACAAACAAACACACAGAGACAGAGATTGGATTGGTGGTTACCAGAGGGGAAGGGGGGAGGGGGGAGGGCAACATGGATAATTCAACACATGTGTGTGGTGATGGATTGTAATTAGTATTTGGGTGGTGAACATGAGAACATGATGTAATCCATGCAGAAATAGAAGTATAATGAGGTACACCTGAAATTTATACAATGTTATAAACCAATGTTACTGCAATAAACAAAAAATTTTTTTAAAAAATGAAACTATGTATAAAGTGCTTTCTAGGAACCAACATTGTGAATAACAATATTTGACATGTTACTTAATTTCACAAAAATCTTTCCAACCTGGAGACGCAATTGTTTCTTAATGTCAAGCAAACAGGTGATTTTTTCAATGTTTTGGTCAAAAGACTTATATTAATTCCATAAACTACATTAAATTAAAAAACTCTATTAATTCCCAGATCTCAGATGTATTCCCCTTTAAGAATGGCAGCTTCTTAAGTGAGTTTTAATTTACAGTCTATTTATTGTTTTCACAGTTATAAATCCTAAAAATTGAAGTCCTCAGGAAATGAGGAAAAGGGTGACGGCCAGCAGGGTTCTGCCATGTCTAAGCATCAATTAAAAGCATAATTCTTGGTAGCATCTTATTGGCTCTGTCTCACTACCTATTCCTTTGTTAATGTGATTTTTGGTCTAAACACCATATCTACAATTTCAGTTATGCCTTTTCTCTCATATTTCCTTCTCAATACTTTTCTGTGCCACTTTCTTTTTATAAGCATCTGTCTTAGTCTGTTCTTAGTCTATAGTCGGGCTGCTAAAATAAAATAACACACGCTGAGTGGCTTATAAACAACATAAATTTATTTCTCACAGTTTTGGAGTCTGGAAGTCCAAGATCAGGGTGCCAGCATGGTTAGGTTCTGGTAAAGGTCCTCTTCCGGGTTGCAGACTGCTGACTTCTTGGTATGTCCTCACATGGTGGAAAGGGCTGGAGAGCTCTGTGGAGACTCTTTTATGAGAGTACTAATCTCAATCATAAGGGCTCCTTCCTCATGATCTGATCAGTTCCCACAGATCCCACCTCTTAATACCATCACCTTTGGGATTAAGATTTCAATATATGAATTTGGGGGGGATGCAAACATTTAGACCATAGCAACAATCCCATTTGTCTCAGAAAACCAATTTGGACTTCCAAAGAAACTAGGTGCAAATAAGTAAAATCCTTGATATGGGCAGGTTTATAAGAGCCAGATGACTCAGTTTGATGTGATAGAATAAACATTAAACTAGGAATCAGATGATATGGGTTCATGTCCTGTCTCAAGTACTAACTTCCAAGTTAAGGAATGTTTAAGACCCTTAATTCCTGCATCGTGTGTGGGTATTGAACTAGATACTAAGTCCCTTTTAACTACCAAATCAATGTTTCTATATTTTTTGGAGTGTATTTAATAGCTGAATATAATTGAGCCTGAAATAAGGATAGGATGAGAAAGCCCTTTTGAGTGATACCAAGTAGCTTTATTATCTGGAGGCACTGGAGACTTCATGGGGCAGCTTGGGAAAGACTTCTTCAAAGTGGCACAGCCTATCCTCCTCCTCTCTCACCCTCCAGCCCTGCTCTGGAGTTAACATATTGTTCATCCAGGAACGTGAAGTAATGGAAAGAAAGGCTTTTCTTGATTAACATAGCTGACAAGATGTTTCCCAAATCAAGCCCTGGATAGCTGAATTTTTGATGAATGTTTTAAGAACAAGTAATCTTTAAATTCTGGTTATTTTAAATATATAAACCCCATATTTCATGCCTAGATTCTCATCTGCATTAAAGAAAAAAGTCTTAAAACTTTTTATTTGCTTAATCTTTATTCAAGGCATGTATGGTATAATAGCTGCATTGTGTGACGATTATTCAAAGTTAATTGCTGCCTACTATCAATAGACTTAAGAAATAAAGTGCATTTGGGTTTTTTATATTTAAACATTGATTTCAAAATTTTTATAAACACATAAAACATAGTTTGGTAAGGCTTCATAATATATGCAACTTCCAACATAAAACCATCAAATAGCCCAGATATAGAATGTGATATCACTTTTAATTATCATTGATGAAAAAAATAACTAAAATTCAAGGGTAAGACTGAGGAGAGATGAAAGGAATGTTCATTTAGAAGTTTTCCTTACCTCCTGATAAATCGTAGTGCTCAAGGCAGAATCCATTTCCAGAATACATATGTCCAAAGAGGATTCATAAAACTTCAGATTCAAAAAGCCAGCTGTCAGTGAAAGAATAATTTCAGTTAGGAGAAAGATATATAATCGGATTTTTTTCCTCCCTTTATATTTTTCAAAGAAGCAAGAAAGAAGAATTAGAGTTAAGGAAAAGGAATTGTATTTATCTGTTTTCTTAGAAAACAGGGACATGATAATTTGGTAATTATGGTTGCCAATTTAAGCTCAAAAAAAGGTTGATTACTTGTAACAATTCTGAGATCTCAGTACTATTTTCTAATGCTGGAGTTAAATAATATTTTTGAAATGTTTTCAAACTATATAGTAGATAAGGAAGAATCAAAAAAGCTTCTTGAATTTCTTCTCTTGTCATTTTTAGAGGGTATGCAGATGATTTATGTATATTCATTCTCTTGATATTTATTAGGTTTCTGGAAATCCTCTGCTTTATTTACATATTTTGGCAGAAAGGCTGTTTTCACCTGTTGTTATTCTTATTAACATAATTATACTTAGGCAAGACTATATGACAGATGACAATTTTTTTTTACTGTTACTGAAATTTGATAGTGGAGTACAAGAAAATTGGTAGTGAAGTACAAAAAATAGAAAAACACAATACTGAACACAAAAAGAGATATTAATATTAGATCCTACCACAGACGAATATCTCTTCTAGAAAGCTGGAATTTGACAAGTCATATTTATGATAGGCTTTATATAATAAACAACTGCAAATTTTTAAATGTAACTTTAAGAATCAATGTAATTAATTTTTATGTCTACCCACGCTCACGTCATGAAATGTGCTAAAGCCTATTTATTACAGATATCTTTCAGGATTTATATCTAATTATCTAATTTATTTTTTAGTAGTGAAAATAACAAACTTTGTATGATTTCTATTCTTTAATTTTGTTGATGTTTGTTTTATAACCCGGAATATGGTTTGTCTTGGTCAATATACCATGTACACTTGAAAAAAAATGTGTGTTCTGCAGTTGTTGGGCAGAATGTGGTATAAATTTCAATTTGGTCAACTTAGTTGAAAGTTCAAGTCTAAATCTTTACTGATTTTCTGTCTTCTTACATTGATTATGGAGGGAGAAGTGAGAAGTATCCAAGTATACTTGTGGATTTTTCTATTTCTCCTTTTAGTTTAACAATATTTGCTTCACGTAATTCGAAGAGTTGTTGGTAGGTGATACATATTGAGGGTTGTTAAGTTTTCTGGATGAACTGACTATTTTAAAATTATTTGATATTCTTCAATACCTTTGGCAATATTTCTTATTCTGAAATATATTTTTTATGGTATTGTAATCATGCCAATTTTCTTTGACTAATGTTGCATAGTGTATTTTTTCCCAACCTTTTACATTTAACCTATCTATATATTTATATTTAAAGTCAATTTCTTGTACACATGACATAATTTGGTCACTTTGAAATTTAATTTGACAATCTGCTTTTTAAATTGGAATGCTTCAGTTATTCTTATTTAATGCAATTATTGATGTGGTTTGATTTAAATACTCTGTCTTGTTAGATATGTCCTCTGTGTCCCATATGTTCTTTGTTCCTTCTTTTTGCTTTTTTTTTTTTCTGCTTTCACTTGGATTGAATTTTTTTATTCTATTTTTTTTCTATTGGTTAATTAGTAACATCATTCTTTAATTTTTTTTATTAATTGACCTAGATTTTTTTTTTTTTGGTGAGGAAGATTGGCCCTGAGCTAACACCTATTGCCAACCTTCCTCCTTTTGCTGAGGAAGATTGGCCCTGAGCTAACATCCATGCCCATTCTCCTCTATTTTGTATGTGGGACACTGCCACAGCATGGCCTGATGAGAGGTGCATAGGTCCACACCTGGGATTCAAACCTGTGAACCCTGGGCTGCGGAAGAATAACACGTGAACCCAACCACTACACCACTGGGCCAGCCCCCTATTGGCCTAGATTTTATAAAATACATCTTTAATTTATCATAGTCTACTTTCAAATAATATTATACAACTCTGCATAAAGTATGTGAAACTGAAAACAATATACTCCCAAATCTTCCCTCCCATCTTTTGTGTTATTTTTAAAATATATTTTATCTTAATATCTTATAAATCTCAACATATATTGTTAGTATTTTTGAGATAGATAACCAGTTATCTTATAAAGTGATGTGAAATAAGGCAGAAATGTCTTTATATTTACCTTCATTTTTGCAATTTCTCTTCTCTCCATTTCTTTTTCTTCATCCAAATTTCCATATGATGACAAACTTCTATCATCAAACTTTCCTATAGTATTTATTGTAAAGCAAGTCTCTCGGCAATAAATTCTCAGCTTTTGTTTCTCTGAAATGCTGTTTATTTTGCTTTGCTTTTGAAATATATTTCACTAGGTATAGAATTCTGGGTTTATTTTTTTCTCCAGTGTTTTGAATTGTTTCTCAGACGAAGTGTGCTGTCATTATTTTTGCTCCTCTTTGTCTATTGCTTTTTTCTGTCTGCCTTCAAACTTTTCTCTTTACTTTTAGTATAAAGTTTTTTGATTATGATATGTGCTTTTGTTGTTGTTCTTATTTATCCTTCTAGGTTTCTCTGTGCTCCTGGGATCTATATTTTGTTGTCTGTCTTTATTTTTGGAAAGTTCTCAGCCATTATCTCCTCAAATATTTCTTCTGCCTCCTTTTCTCGCTCTTCTCATTCTAGAACTTTAATTATATGTAATTTAGACCATTTGATTAATTCCACAGCTCCTGGATGCTTTCTGCTATTTTTCTTTTTTAATCATTTTCCTCTTTATGCTTGAGTTTGGATGATTTCTACTGACTGTTGAGTCCATCAAAAGAATTCTTTATCGCTGATATTTTGTTTTTTATTTCCAACATTCCCATTTGATTCTTTCTTATAGATTATATCGCTCCAGTAAAATTCCCTATCTGTTAATGTATATTAATCAATCTTTTTCACTTCAAATCTTTCATATATTAATTATAGTCAGTTTCCATTTCCTGTTTGATAGCTACAATATCTGGATCACTTTGAGTCTGGTTCTGTTTATTGCTTTATCTCTTAAAAGTGGGTTATTTCCCTTTTTAAAAAATATCTATCATAACTTTTGATTGAATGACAACTATCTTGTAGACTAACAGTAGAGACTGAGATAAATTCTACATTCCTCAGGGAATGGTCATGCCTCTTTTTCTCTCAGGCTTGCATGTAGATGATTGATTTAATCCATTCAGGAGTTTAACTGTGTTTGGATTTTGTTATTGCTGTTTTTATCTTCTCGGTACTGTGTTCTTCATATTCCTCTATGAGAGGGTTCTAGATGCCTTGTGCTTTAATATAGGACTTGGGGGAGCTAGAGGGTTTTCCTCAGTGTTTTCACCCCTCCTTAAGCTTTCTGCTATCCCTCCTCACTTGTTCTACAGAGAGAATCTCTATTCATGCTCCTTTTTCTCCCCCCAGTAGTAGACTACCTCTGCTTCTTATTTATTTCTAGGCTTATGATAAAGGAAGGGACAGATCTCTGTTGTCCTTGTCAACCTAAATCTTAGACAAACCTTGTGCTCCTGAGCATCATCAGGATGAGGCTTCCTCAGAAACCCACCCTTCTTTCTTATGTTTTGGTTAGGAGGTAGTTTACTAACACTTGTTCTGAGGTTACAAACCTCTGCTTGCAATCAGTATAGGATCCTATGCACAGGATGCGTTCCTGACCATCTACTAGGGACAGAGAGTTTTTGCATTTACCCCATCCCCATTTACCCCAATAACACACAGGATCAGTGTGTTATTGCTTGTGTTGAGGACATGGGTAGTTTCCCTATACCTTCTCCAGAAGCATACGTTATTGTCTTCTACTTCTCCTCCAGAAGAAGTCATCCTTGCCTGAGTCCTTGTAGCAAGAGTATTTGTTGCCCCTTCCTGAACAGCTTCTTTCTTTTTTTCATCAGTTTTGCTAAGGGATTATTAGTATCCACAGAATAAGTATTAAAAACAGAATAAGAATTAGAAAACCTAAATAGCATAGATAGATGGATAACTATAGATATAGATATGTAAATATACCTCTCTGTCTCTGCCTTTGTCTCTCTGTCTCTGTTTCTGTTTTTTCTCCTTTCTCTCTCTCTCTCCGTAATATATATATATATATATATACACACACATATATATACACACACATATACATATATCTACAAATTTATACATATAAACACATATATATGTATATATATGATAAGAATAAAATCCAAAATAATTTCAAAGGAAGAGGCAAAACTCTTTATCTGTAAATAACATTGTTATGTGTCTAGAAACTTCTGCTAGAATTAGTAAGTTGAGCAAGATTGCAGAATAGAAAGTCAGTATCCATATATAAATTACATTTTCTATACTAGCAATGGAATAATGGACACTGAAATAGAGAAGTACCTTTATCATAGCATCAGAATATCAATATATCTAACAGTACTATATGTAATGAAAATTGTGCAAGACATCTACATTGGAAATGACAAAACTATGCAGAAAGAAATTAAAGATCTCTATAAATGGAGAAATATACAATTTTCACTGACAGCAAGACTCAATATTTTCTTGAGGTCAATTCTTTCTAAATTAATCTATAGATTTGACAAACGTCCTAATTGATAATGAATAGGTTTTTGAAGACATTGATAAGCTGGTTCTGAAATTTGTGTGGAAATTCAAAAGACTTAGAAGAGCCAAAGCAATCTTGAATACTGCTATGGACTGAATGTTTGTGTCCCTCACCCCCCAAATTCATATTGTGAAACCTTAGTTCCTGGTGTGTTGGTATTTGCAGGTGAGGCCTTTGGGAGGTAATTAGGGTCAGGCCTTGATAACGGGATTAATGTCCTGATAAAAAGAGGAAGAGACACAAGATCTCTCTTTCTCTCTGCCACGTGGGGCATAGTGAAAAGGCAAGTGTCTGTAAACCAGGAAGATACCCCTCACCAAGAACGTGACCAGACTGGCACACCAACCTCAGAGTTCCAGCTTCCAGAACTGGGAGAAATAAACATTTGTTGTTTTAGCCACCCAGTCTATGGTATTCTGTTATCATACCCAAACTAAGATAAATAAAAGGACAAAGTTGGGGAATCTATATCATCTGATTTTGAGACATACAATAAACCTATAATAATCAGGACAACGTGGAATTGGTATAAATATGAAATATCAATAAATTATAGCAAAAAATCTTGACAAACACAATATTGTAAAATGATTTTTGACATAGGTGCCAAGTCAATTCAATGGGAAGTCTTTTTAACAAATGGCACTAGAACAACTAGATATCCATAAAAGTACAAAACAAAAAACAAGGAAAAAGTTAAACATGGGAGAATCTTTTTGCAACTTGTAGTAAAGCTTTTGTAGATAGGACAAAACATGCACTAATCACAAAAGAATAAATAAATTGGATTTCATTTAACTCAAAATTCTTCTCCTTAAAGGAAACTATTAAAAAAATAAATAGGTAAGACCCAGGATAGGGCATGATTTTGCAATACATATGTTTCACAAAAGGGTTATATCCCAATGCTCTACAAATGAAAATAAAAAGACAAATGAACCATTTAAAAATGGTAAAAAATTTTGGATACTTCACAAAAGAAAATATAAAAATAGTCAATAAGTGACTTATAATGTGCTCAACATTCTTAGTCATCAGGATAATGCAAATTAAAATTGCAGTGATATACAATTTTACACCAAGTAGAGTGAATAAACAATATTGACAACACCACAGACTCTATCGTTGACAATACCGAATGTTGGCAATGTTTTGGAGCAACTGAGAGTTCTTATGCATGGCTGATGGCAATATAAAATGGTAAAATTCATTTTGAAAAACTATTTGTTTCTTATACAGTTAGCTGTGTATCTATCCTATGACCCAGAAGTTCCACTCCTAGGTAATTACATAAGAGATATGAAAACATAAGTCCACAAAACGACTTTTATAAGACTATTTGTACAAGCCTATTCATAAAATTTCAATATTTAAGATAACAGAAATATCCTCTGAAAGGGAAAATGGATGAGCAAATTGTGTTTTATTCATACAACAAAATATTCAAAAATAAAGAGAAATGAGCTAATAACACACTCAAGAAGCATGCATGTGTCTCAAAAAGTATTGTGTTGAGCAAAAGAATACACACTGTAGGATCTCATTTTTGAGTCCAAGTATATGCAGAATTAACCAAGTAGTGAAAATCAAAGTGGTGCCTCTGGTAAGGTTGACACTGAATGGAGAAAGGCATGAGAAAACTTTCTGGGGAGATGGAAACGTTCTGTATCTTATTTTGGATGGTTATTACATGGCCACGTGTAATTGTCAAAACTCAAAAAACTAAACACTTAAGCTTTGTGTATTATAATGTTTCTAAATCTTATCTCAATTTAAAAAATACTAAGATTAAAAAATTCTGTGGAAAGTATACCTTGATGGTTTATCTTTGCATAAAAACAGATTAAAAGCAAGTATATTTCCACATTTGCAAATAAAAAATGTACACGCTCATAATCGTAGAAAAATAGTAAATGAATAAACCCAAAATGGAGGTGTGAATGATCTCTAAATAGTGGGGTTAACAATAAATTATATATATATTTTTGCTAGTCTATATTTTTAATCTTTTCTATAACATAAAAGTATTGACTTTGCTTTTGAGTTACTCTGTTTTTTCTCCTTAATTTGTGGTAATTCTGGGTACATAAACTGAGGACGCTTTCCTTCAGGAAGAATTTGTATTTGCTCTCGCCTACATGAAAATGGACCTACTAAACTAGTAGCACTTTTAGCCTCTTTCTGTAACCTGGCTTTGTAAAGAAGTCTTTAATTGCGTATCCTCGTCTGCTGCTGACCCAAATCTTTGTCTCCTGGACCAACTTGCTTGGTAATGGAGTAGAAACAGAGGGTTTTTTTTCCCACAGACTATACACCTGTGAGAACAATCTAATGACTCAGCTAATGATAGAAGTGTTCTGACTCTGTATTATAAAATTTCCTTGGAGCAAAGATAGTGGCCAACAGTAGTCTCTACTCACAACCTCCTCATGGTCTAAATCCATTAAATCCTCACAGTGGCAAAGTCCTATTAGACACGAAACAAACCAGAAGTATCCTTCTAAATAGATTAAGGAGGCTGATCTACCGAAAGAGTTCTACAAAGGTTTCTAAAACGCGGAACTTGATTCGTGAGCTTTAAATGTATTATGCATTTCTTCAGTTGTAATGTGTGATCAATCTTAAAAGAAACTGGCATACTGAATTTTGGCTTCATTTGACTAAAAGCAAGGGTCATAATCTATAAGTCTCACATATTCTGACAAAAAAGAAAAATAAATAGTTATTGCAGTGATGTGTCCCATTTTTGAATCTTTCAAATATTCCCTGACCAGATTTATAGGCCTGAACACACACATCCCTCTCAATATTTTATTTTAAAATTGCACAGTAATACATGAATAAATTTTTCATGTGAAACACTAAAAAAATACAAATACCTCTGACCCCTACTTCTTGACCATTATCCAATGTGACTCCTCTCACTAGGAGGGGCTACTAGGTGAGGTAAACCCCAGCCATTGCTTTTCTCCCCCCTCCCTTTTTATTTATACTATAATTTTCTTGAGTTATGCTTACTTTGGCATTTACTATAAGTTCCTTGTACATTTTTTTAATAGGAAAGATATTATATTGAACTTTCTGTTCTCAGAATCTCATCTTTGCTAAAACTGTTCTCTCACTCTCTCTTCTGACTCACCAACTTACTCTTCAATGGTAACCATTCTGCTATATAAGCCCTTCTTTAGAGTTGTTCATTTCAATAATATTTCTAAACTCTCTGTTACAGAGAATATTTCTAAATTCTCTCTTTTTCATAGACCAATATCCTTTTGCTCAGTTTTTGTGTAAAAACTTTTATGTACATACAGGCCTGCCCTTAGTAGTGACAGATCATTGGTCAGCATAAATTCTGAGGTGGACGTGATCCACTCAGCAGGCTATCTCCTTTTGACAGTGATTTCTTTCCATACTGTATATTGGCATACAAAAAAGACATATTTAGTCATCTGCTATAGAGAAGGGGGAAATAGACTCTGTAATCCTTGCAAAAACATAGACTCGGTAAAATCAAATATTTTCATTCAAAATGTATTTATTGAGTACCTATTATGATTAGTCATTGTGTTATATATATATAAAGTATTGTGTTATAATAAATGCCATTCAGTCATAAAATCATAAATTTATTCATTCAACAAATATTTATTGAAAGCTACTATGTGCCAAACCTAATCTGTGTGCCAAGATTAGACCTTGAGGTTGATCACAACATCAATAAGGTCACTATGGATAATTACTCAATGAATAAGTTTTTGTAATATCAAGCATTGTAAAGTAGTGTAAATAATGTAAGTCAGATGATTGAGCAATACTCAGTGGCTGAATTAGATAATGAAATCTGATACTTTCCTGGAGAAGTAATATTCAAACTAAGCCCTGAATAACATAAAGGAACCAACCAACCAAAGATTTGGGGAAATAACAATTTTGGCTAGAGGAATATTTAGAGAAAGTCATTATGGGAAAAATGAGTTTAAGGTGCTTAGAGAATAGGAATAAGGTGATTAAAATTGGAATATGTGATTAAAATAAAGTGAGAAGTGGGAGATGAGAAATTACACCTGAGAGGTAGGCGCGAGTGAGATCATATACAGTAGGGAATTTGTTTTCTTTTTTTTACCAAAGTTAAGTAGGAAGTCACTGTGGGGTGATACTCAGCAAAATGGTCTGATCTTACACATACATTTTAAAGCTTGCTGTCTGCTGTGTGGAGAATGGATTGTAGAACAGCAAAAACAGGATACAGGGAGATTATTGGGGTGGTCTTGGTGATAAATGATGGTAGCTTGGAGGATGGAGATAGAAAAATGGATGGGCATGTTTTGGATATATTTTAAAGTTAAAATCAAAAGGACTACAGATATTTTGAATATGAAGGCAGGGAAGGAATAGAAGACAAAAAGGTGAGATCACCATGGCAAAGATATCTAATCCATTTAAGATACTTGTAGGAAGAGCTATTTATGCTGAATACTAAAAGATGATGAAGAGTTAGTCCCATGGTGGCAGAGGGAAGAAGCACACTAAAAGCCATGTCAAAAGGTTTTATCATTATTCTGTGGATAACGGCAAACAAAAGAAATTTTTAACTAGGAGGTGAGATAATCATATTTGTCACATCAGAAGGATGGATTATCAGAATCATCTGGCTCATATCACTGTAGAATCAGACCTATTCTGGGACAGATGTCATTTAACCTATTCCAGATTTGGATGAAGTAATATAGGTTTTCAATTTCTTGAAATTCTGGTAAGGTATAGGGTATTGAGGAAGAATTTTATGCATGGAGGGGAGGATCGATAAAATCTCAGGAATCTGGTATGAAGGAAAATTGTAAGTCCATATTCTCCAAACTTCACCACCTTGAAGATTTTGTAAGATAGCTTGCAGAAACTGTTAGAGAAGCTGTAATATGTATAGGTAGCTGTGAGAATGCGGAGTGAGAGATGACTCTTCCAATCATCTGTACACAGATGATTTACCCTGTGAACCACTATAACTCAGTTTATGAAGTAACAAAATCCTCAGTGCTCTAATTGGCTGTTTGATATGTGAAGTAGTATGAAATAATATTAAAACTGCTGCATTATTTTTTATTTTAAAACATTATTCCTTATAATTCTTAATTTTCAGTATATTTATTGTTAGGGTGTTTCATAATTTCCAATAAGTGAAAGCGGAGATCAAGAATATCCATTAAGGGGCCAGGCCAGTGGTGCAGTGGTTAGGTGCGCGTGCTCCACTTCAGCAGCCCGGGGTTCGCAGGTTCGGATCCTGGGCACACACGGACGCACCAGTTTGTCAAGCCATGCTGTGGCAGCGCCCCATACAAAGTAGAGGAAGATGGGCATGGATGTTAGCCCAGGGCCAATCTTCCTCAGCAAAAAAGAGGAGAATTGGCAACAGATGTTAGATCAGGGCTGATCTTCTTCACAAAAAAAGGAAAAAAAAAAAAAAAAAAGAATATCCATTAAGATACTGCTTTTCCTGAAATGAAGTAAGGACCTGTGTAGTGAACAGATTGGAATTTTTACACAATTTGGCAGCACGCATGGTTCAACAACTTCTATAACCACTGATGCTCTTTTCAGTTTTTTCTTCCTGGGCATGTTATGGCAAGGACAGTATTAGTAGGTGCCTCGCAACTTAATTACAGTGATGTGGATGTGTTCAGTGTAGTAAATCAGGAAAGTAGAATTTTGCAAAGCTGGATATTGATTTCGGGGGATTATCAAACACTTTTCATTTTAGATTTTAAAATGTTTCAGTTTTTGCATTTTATGATTACATTTTCTGTTCCTCTCTGCCAACCAATTTCCTAGAAATGCAAGAAAAATAAAGATATTTGGCAAGGCAGGTGATGAGATCAAGTTTTGGTTGCTAATACACAATGTCAGACATTGTGTGAAATAATTTGCTCAGCTGCTACAAAGAGATAAACTATCCTTTCAGGGTCTGGTCTAATTTCTGCATCCTTTAATTGCTGATTTACACTCACATTTTAAGTTTTAGCAAAACCTCTATAATGTCAAACTTCAAAGCTACATAATGTAGTTATGGAATTGAATCACTGAGCCCAAGAATGTTCTATCACATGGACTCAGAATTTAAGGGGATTTGTGCTGATGATTCTGGAGTTGCTTTCTTCATTTTACCTACTGTTGCTGTTGTATTTGAACAGATGCCTCTTACATTGAACTTCTGTTTTCTCACATGCATTAATGGTGCTTACAGATTTTATCTTTAATACTTCACATCATCACTGTTAGTGATTTTATGTTACTCATATTTTCAATGCTTTTTGGACTTTCCCTATCTGTTCAGACTCCCATTCCTGGTATTTCCTGTCTGTCCTTTTCTGTTCATATGCAAAGGTGCAGTTGGAGAAACAACTAGAACAAAAAGGAAAATGACAAAAGCAAGATTTGGAACTCATAAGAGGAGATAATGGACTGCTGTATACTTTTGTCCTTGGACGCAAAGGTTGCTTTCCAGGTAAAGCTTGTGCTTAGTTAAGCCAATGCCAAAGAAAACAGAGTGTATCTCAAGTAAGCTTTTACCCTGGCAATTAAGATTTAAAAAGGAAACTTCCCACAGATATCTTAATGTTAATAATACTGCCCCAGGCTATCACCTTGGAGATATTATGAGATTATTGGCTATGCTTAATAATCTGGGTAGTATATTGGTTTGGGTTCCCCCAAAGTCAGATCCCGATACAGCGATTTGGATGTAAGTCGTTTATTGGAGGCGCTCTCAAGAAGCACTGTGAGAGAGTGACGGCAAAGCTAAGGAAGAGTGTGTCATTGCGTGGGCGGCCGATTGTCAATCTTCTTCGAAGCCTCTGACAGAACGAGTGCCAAACACCTCAAAATTCTTCCAATGAAGGATGATTAACTTATCCTCAAGACTTACCTACCTCACTACGTGAGGGCTGTTTTGAGACATAACTTCTTGGTACCCCTGGCCTGTTTCATAGGCAATAATGCTACTGAATCCGGACAAAAAGAGATTGTCTCTGTGTGACATTTGGGGGTAGGTGAGGAGACGTAAACAGGGTAACAATAGCATTTGTTTTACAGGATATATGCAAACAAATTTTTTATTATGCATCTAAGTTCTCCCTTGTCTCCTATGGAAAACAGAAACTTGGAATATTTTAAAATTAGTAGGCAAAATTAAACCGATTGTTTTTCAATAAATGCCCATCCTAAAATCAGTCTAGCAGGCTCATCAAGGTCCTTCTGTCTATAATATTATGGCATTGTACAGCCATGTTCCGTTACCTTTTTCCAGGGAAAAAAGCACTGGAAAGGTTGCTCTTTTAGTGTGATGCCCACTATGGAAAGTGCTTTGAGACATCCCTTTCACAGTATGCAGGCAATGATCGGCACTGACTGACTAGATGTAAAAGGCCTTATTGAAAAGTTGTCAAGAAAATGGGGTCTGTACAATCCACTGTTAATGATTTCTAACGTTAGAATCAATGTTTATGCAGTATTTGGGAGTACTTGTAAAAAAACTGACTTTCTATTTTTCCAAATTTCTGTAATCCTATTGCTACAGCCAAAAGATGGGAAGATTTGGACCTAACTAGGGAAAAACCATCTTTGCAGACGCAGTACACCTGCTAGGTTGCTTGATTCTTGGCACATCAAAACGTTTCTGAAACTCTCTTTACCTTTTCAACTTCTGTTGTTAGGCCCAGAAAGGAAGCATAGCCTTCCCAACAATTTCCTCTCGGTTGTGGATGGTAGCCAAGTTCAGTAAGAAAAATCCCCCACCAGGCGTTTGTGAGTCCCTGGTGGAACTTTAAATAGCACAAGATTTTCTGCTTTGGCTCATCACTTCAGTATTTACGAGAATTGAGATGGGGTCATCCTTAAGCAGGACAAAACCACAGTTGCTTCTTCTGCCTTTGCTCTCAGAGTCATTTCTGGGAAAAATCCAAACTTCTACCATCTGTGGTTCCTTAGCAATATGTAAAAGCAAAAGGTCTGATTATTAATTAAGCTGCTGTGAGCTATTCACCAGAGACTTGCTTTCTGATAAACCCCCACCGGACCAATTGGCTGACACGTTTTATCTCTGATCAAGAAAGAGCCTGAATTATTCAACCATTTCAGAATATCCAATTGCTCCTCCTCCAGAAAATGCTATAAACTCACAGAGTAGTGTAGACTTACTGCAGTGGAATTTGACACGATTATGAGGTTTTTTTTTTTTTTTTTTGGCATACAGCTAACTTTGAGTTTAGCATCTCAGACAAGAAAACAAGAACATACATTAAACTCGACACTCAGACAGTTGCACTAATACTGTGTTACATTAATTTGATTTCTAACCATTAAGAAGGAAGAATTTGTAGATAAATATAACATGATCCATTCTCAGGAAACTACATATGAACTAAACTGGCTGTTTTCCCTACTGTCTTCAGTGAACATAAATAGTTCTTTGAATCCTTTTTGTTGAATAATTTAATTGAAAAATTGAGATCTCAAATGATTCTTCAGTCTTTCTTTTTGATGCTAGCTCTTATTTTGTGCTTATTTATGTTGTATTTTTATTGTGATTTTTCTGTCACAAGTTTGTATTTCCTTTTTATTTTTCAAATTCTTTGTAAGACTTTTATGTAATATACTTTCTATTTCTTTAGAGGTTAAAATAAGAGAAATAAGGCTAATGACTGAAGACAATTTCATTATTGTAAAGGTTTTGAAATAGAAAATACTACCAAAATCTTCTCAATATTCATATCAGGCTGTATATAGTGTATAGTATGCAATTCTATTAATTTTACTTTTTCATCTTGACATATACATATGTTTTTTATGCTTTTCATGTGTGATATATTCTCATAAATTGATAATAAATTACTTTTTGCAAGAGATTCTCTTAACTTTTACATACTGCAAAGCTACTCTTTCCTCTTTTCCCATCTTTCTGTGTCTTCCATTTGTTCAAGGACCTCTATGTTCTTGTCTTGGCATCATCTCCAGACTCACCCTTCCCTTCTCTACCCTACTTTCAAGACTTCTTGAAGAGCTGTGAATATACCTTGCTCTTTTTTTCTGCTGGGCTTTACTCTGTCCAAAATGCTTTTTCCTTATCATTGTCCAGTTAAATGTTACTAATTCTGTACGTCTCATCTTAAAAATATTCGTCCTCAAGGTCCTCTCTGACTCTCTGAAGTAAGTTAAATTGACTTGCAATGCACTCCCATGGCACCCCACCACTCTCCTTTGCTTGTTTACTTTTAATACTCATCGTGCTGGTAATACCTTATTTGTTGTTTGTCATTATGAACTAGATGGTAAATTTCACAGGGTAGGAATCATGCCTTTCTTATTTACTAATGAATCTCGAGTGCCTAGCAAAAATTCTCTGGCACATAGTAAGTGCTGAATAAAAATTCATTGAATGTTTATCGAATGACTTTTATTGACAATAAGAGGAGTTTCATCCTAGGAGAAGAAGAATGATGCATGGTCCAAACAATGAGAAAAAGATAATTCTCTCACATTTATAGTGCAATGTAATACAAGCATGCACACACTATTTTGTAGACGTACATGTATAAACAAATGGACCCACACATCCACATCTTCTTTCAGTGCTCACTGTGAGTTCTATTTGATGACTCTTCTGGCTATCCAGTAAAATGTGAAAGTGGGCTGAGTCAGTGTGGTGTTTACTGATAGAGTGGTGGCTAAGAATAATCTAGTTTCCTACAATTATGATTAAAATACATTCTGTAAGTTGTTTTCCAGATACAGTAGAGCCCATCTGTCAGATGTAATTTAAATTCATCATTTTAATATGAAATGTAATTTGAATGTTTTGTATAGATTTACATGTTTGGAGATGCCCGTGTTCTGTGCTTTTAAAAAATATTTCCAGCATTTTCTAATGACCTCTAAATTTTAAAGGTCCCATATCCTATCAGGCATTTCTTTCAGACATTACAGAATTCTTTGCATGTTTAAGAGGTTAATGAAGTGAATGGGCTTTTTAAAAAATTACTACCATCGTTAATGATTCATTATAATTGTTGTTTAAAACATCTATTTCTGTTGTATTGTCAAAGGAGAGCATGTGAAAGAAAGTAAGAATCAGGTATGAATAAAGGAGGGTGGGTGACTTTTATGCAATTATAGGATTTGAAATCATGGCAAATACAGTAACATTATATAAAAAGATGTTATTGTGATTAATTTGATAAACATTATCAAAAGTATGTTGGGAAACTATTTAAACAAGTTTAATTGCTCTGATATATAAAATGCTCCCAGAGAGTAACTTAGATGCTTCTAAACTAACTCTTTAAGATTACATAGAATGCACTGGGGTAGTTATTTATCAATGTTCCATTAGTATTAAAAAATGGCTTTTAAGTATTTCCTCAAAATATGTTTCAAAATCAGAGCCCAGTAACAGCACATTCATTTATTTATAATTTTCCTTGGACATTTAGGGATGGGAAAAACTTCTTAAAGATTTTATAAATGATAGCTTACTAAAATTGTTTTTAACTGATTTATCTGAACAAATGGTTCCTATATACAAACCCATATGACATCAATTCTTTTTCATCCTTTTGTCATCACATATATTTAAAGGATAGATGATAAAGTACATCAGTGCCCTAGCTCAGAAGACTGTTTCCCACCAGTTGGAGAGCAAGCCCGCTTGTATTAGAACAATCCTATGCACAAGTTGTTTAATCAGTCTCTCTGCTGGGGTCTCAAGAGTGTTCATGTCCATAGGCAAAGGTGAATTTAATCCTTTCATTTGACTAATTTAAAGTAAGAATAAGAGTGGGCCACGTTTAGGGAGTTACATAGCACTGCAGAGTTGCTGAAGAAATCAGGAATGGAACCTAGGCTCTTGGATTTAGTCTATTTTTCTTTCTTTGCACTATGCTGGGTCTGGAATACCCATTCATTCTTTTCACAGGTATTTGTTGAGCATCTACAACATGAAGTCCCTGGGAATATAGTGGAAACAGGTCAAAAATAGTTTGTGCCCTGGGATTCTAGTTGGAAATATGATATTTTCCATTTTCTCTGTTCTTTATATTACATATTTATTTTTATAACATATTGATTATGTAAAAATAGTGCAGCCTATTTGTAAATAATTCAAACTTTTTAGAAAAGTATAAGCCATTATCTCTGATAATTGTGATGAACATCCTCCCAAATGTCTTGTGTATCTTTGGGCACACTTTTCCATAAATATGATCACACTAATTTGTCAACATTCTTTTCACCAGAGAATAACTTTTTAAGGACATTGCTTAAGATATATTCACCCTGGATATTTCACATCAAAATCTCACTACACTATCATTTTCTAGTAAATCTATATCTTGGCCCTCCAAAATTTCATTATACTCTGATGAACTTCAGGAAATAATGGAAATATTAAAATTAGTGTAACTCAGGTATCTTCTCTGTGGCAGGGTGGAGAAACATCATATACAAACTCAGGTAAAGGGACCAGGCAGGTAACAGCAATGAAATGAGTGAAGAGAGCTGAAGGTGAAGTGAATTGGTTTGCTCGGGCTGCCATAACAAAACACTACAGACTCTATGGCTTATGCAACAAATTTTTATTTTCTCACAGTTCTGGAGGCTAGAAGTTCAAGATCAAGGTGCCAGCAGGGTTTCTAGTGAGGCTGCTCTTTCTGGCTTGTAGATGGCCGCCTTCTTGCTGTGTCCTTACATGGCCTCTCCTCTGTGCAGCACTGAGGAAGAGAAATCTCTGGTGTCTCTTCCTCTTCTTATAAGGACACTAGTCCCATGAGGTTAGGACCCCACCCGTATGACCTCATTTAATTTTAATTACCTCCTTTAAGGGCCTCTCTCCAAATGTAGTCACATTGGGGTTAGGGATTCACCATATGAATTTAGGGGTGACACAATTCAGTCCCTAACAATAAGTCAAAAGCCCTGCACGCATGTATCTCTCAACATCAATGAAGGGAGTAAAAGGAATTGGGGAGTCCGTGTTGAAGTCATGCCCCATCTAAGGAGCAATAGCCAGTGATAAACTCCAGTTGGTTGTTGACAAGGAGAAACACCAGCTCTTTCAGTTTTTATGTAAAATCTCCTGCTTTTTAACATTTGGCAAATAATTCTGAATTGTTCCAAATCATTATACAGGCCAAACGAAACAGTCTGTGGACCATATTTTGCTCTGAGGCTGTCAAATTATAATCTCTGGCAGAAACAAAAGAGCATTTTGTTAGCACTGTATAGAGCTTGGTTCAACTGCTGGTGCAGCCACTTATTCACCATATACTATAGCAAATGCACCCCCACCTCACCCTTACGCCTTAGTTTCCATATATCTAAAATGAGCATAATGAAACACTTATTTTAATGGGTAATATGATGTTTAAATTATATGAATATGTGAAAATTTGGGAACAATGTGTTGCATTCCCTTCACCCCTAAGATGCCTTGGGCTGTCTGAAAGGAATTTTCTAATTGACTGAACAATTTAGGGCCAGAACTGCCTACTCTCTTCTTTTCTGAAATATTTTAAATTGTGTAAATATATGAAGAGCAGTCATCCTCTCTTATTAAGTCAGTTGTTACCTTATGTATCTTGACAGCTTTGTCCTTGCAAACTAAGCAGGAAAGAGCAACCCCGCTCCCTAATTCTACAGCAGCTTTCTGGCCTTGCTACTCGTCTATAACAAGCCAGTACGTATTGGCAGTTGCAAAAGATTTTGTTTTCAAGGGAGTAATCAGTTTTCTCAACCAAGGCCAAGTTGAAAAGGATAATCTTATAAAAGACTTTACGCCTTAGAATTCAAACTCCTTCTAATCTTCAAAGCTCAAGGAGGGGAACCAAGCTTTGCAGGAACCCAAGGACTTATGACATTTACCTCTCCTTCCAAGGCCATTTTGATTTTGGTGGAGACTATGAATTCATGTTGTACCTGAGCAACTGAAAAGCTGCTCTTTAAGCATAGACCTTTGATTTGACGGGTGAAATCTCCACAACATTTGGCTAAAGTGTCTATAATGTGTTTTAATTCTCATGTGAAACCTGACATGCATGTACTGTTAAATGGGAGATGATATGAGTTTGACTGCTAAATCCCTGCAAATTTTCTAAGAGCAGTCTTGCCTACTCACAAACTTGACACAAACCAATTGTATGGCAAAGATGGTTCATTCTTATAATTACTCACGCTGAATACATCATTTGTAGGGGCCAATTTTCTGCTTTCAAGAAATAATTCAATAAAACTCTACTATCATACTTACTCTAAATTTGAATTTCTATGCCAAAGTTATTGAGTTAACATAGTTGCTAAGGTCATAGTTATGATGACTTTCTGTTTGTAGTAAAATTAAGCCAGTTTGCTATGAGAAAATAAATCAGAGACAATTTATTTCAAAAGCAGACAAAATTTCTATGCACGCATATTTTTTCTTTATCAGTAATACATTTCATTTGGTTAATTTAGTCTCAGTGTGATGCTTTTATATTCAAAGTAGAGTGAATTTGCATAAAGAAATGTGTTTATATATTTGAAGATATTGATGAGTAAAAGCTCAAAGGAGGACTGGGCCCCCTTCTGAATTGGTGAAAATTCTGATTTAAAAATGTAATTTTAATATGGCACTATAATGCTAGCAATTATTTAATATCATTCAAAATAAGCTTGAATATTTATAAAATAGAACACACCAGATGCATATTTAAAAAATAAATAAATTCACTTATGTTTCTACATTATGGATAAAGAAACTTAAATAGGTAAATAGTTCTTGATAATCTTATTTAACCTTTCCCATTTAGAACTTGTCAAAATAGAAATATAAATTTCAGATAATTACAATATATATTTATAAGATTTTGCTGTGATCGAGGGGCCAGGAGACTTAATTTTTTGCTCAATCTTCTTTAAAGTTTCTTAGGAATAAAACGTTAGCTTGTAGAGGATATTATAGTGTGCTATCCAGAACACCTCCTCACTTTTGCAACTGAGGGTCCCATTCCTCCATCTTCCGTGAATGTTAATGGCTAAAGGCTCACAGCTGAGCGTCTCTCTAGGAATTGCCCTCAGGTGGAGAGTCTGTCTTACCCAAGGTTATACCACCTCTAGAGGATCAGGCCATCCCAACTTCAGAGCTCCCTGCGAAGTGGGCTGAAGCCTCAGATGGAATACATTTCAGTTCAAATTCTCTCTCTACCCAATCTTACTTTCCTTACCCTGTCTTAAGTGTCATTCCTACAGCATTTCCAACAAACTCCCAGAATGCAAAGCTCCACCTCAGAGTCTCTTTCCTGTGAAACCTGACCTGAGACATCACTGTTTTCACTTGCTTAGCAAAACAAAACCACTGGCAGGTGAAGTCAAATATATTATTCCTCGGTACCTAAGAATTGTACTCTAACCTGTCTATTTTGATATTTCTTAAGAGCTTAGTTACACAAAAGAATGACAATATATACTCAAAAAGGACATAAAGAAATATTCATTTTCTCTTGAAGTATATATCTTGAATTTATTTTTTATTATGCACATTATTTGGAATTGGCAACAAGAAGCAAAGAAGAAATACATTTTGAAAAAACTCCTTTGCTTTGTGACTGCCGTCCTGCTTTATTCCCACTGCCCAAATAAGCAAATTAGATAGCAGAGTGAATCCACTTTACTCTGATACCATTATTTCTGTAGCCATCAGACTTGCATGATCTATTTACCTGTTACCTGCTTTATTAGCATCAATAGTCAAGAAATGAAATTTTTTTTCATTATGTTGGCATTGACATCACCTTGGAGGAATCCTGTGTCCCTTAATTCTCAAATACACGTAAAATATCTGTAGACAGCTTAAGAAACAATTGCATTACGTGGTACTAGACAACGTGAGGTAAATAAAGATTATTTTGCATGCTAAGTACAACTAAAATTCCTGAATATTTCTGTAAACGATGAGAGGATTCTGTGAGTTGGAAAAGAAGGTGGACTCCCCAGGGACCTTGGGACTCAAGGAATGATGTGAATTCCTTTGGTTTTCTTTTTGTCTCATCTATCCTGGACTGGGTTCTGAAGAAGCCAATAACCCGGAGACACCAACAGATGCGAACAAAAAAGTCAAAAGTAAAGCCTGCTATCACTAGCCAAAGGACCAGGAAAGGGGCAGCCTAACTAGACAGGAAAGTTTGAGACAATATCTGCCCTCCTCTAGCCAAACTCCACAGAAAAATTTTCAGCCCTCTGTCAACAAAGGCTGAGTGGGGAGCCTAAACTTCTACCCTGGCCTGGCTGTAAAGAGGTGCCCTTCTACTCCTCTGCACCACCCGCCTTCCAGCCCCTGCCAGGTGGTGTCAGAGACGGGTGAGTAGAGAGCTGGAACTTAAATCCCCTGTCCCCCTGCCCTGGCCCATGGAGACCTTGGGTGAAGCCTAGATTTCCACCCCCATGTAACAACTTGGTGAACGTTAACAGCATTACATGGAGCTAAACAAAACAATTTCAAAAGATTATATACTGTATGATTCCATTTATATAACACATTTACAGGGATGAAGAACAGTCTAGGGGTTGCCAAGGGTTAGGGATGGCAGGGGGAGGAGGTGGGTGTGACAATAAAGGAGTAGCACAAGGTAGATCTTTTATGGTGATGGAATACCTATTTCCATGTATTTCAATTGTGGTGGTGATTAATCTACACATTTGATAAAATGGAATAGAACTATACACACATATTGTGCTATTGTTACTTTCCTAGTTTTGAAATTATACTATGTAATTACAGAAGGTGTAGTCACTGGGGAAAACTGAACGAGGCATATATGGGACCTCTCTACACTATATTTTTATTTATATTTATTTCAAGATAAAAATTTAAAAAATCCCCTAGCAGTTGAATTGAGTGAAAGAATTGAGTAGGATGAACAGCTAAAGAGCTTAGTCTAGAAAAGTGAAGTCTAAGGGAACAGTAGGGCATGCGAAGCCCTATTTTGTTAGTTTTATTAGTTTTTTGTTGTTTTTATCAATTGAGGGAGACCAGAAGTTATCTTTCTCTTCGCTTAAGGCCATAACTAAGGAAAGGGAGCTCAAGTTACATTTAACAAGGTTTGGGCAAACAATTAGGAGACTTTCTGGCTCCCAAAATTTGATAATAGACTAGAAAAGGCAATCAGTATTAAAAAATTGTAATTTTTATACCTGGAGATATTATAAAATTGAAATTTCCAGGACACTTTGGAGACAAGAGCTAGCATAACAGTATAATAGATGATGCTATAATAGATTATTTGTAATTCTATGATATGATCCTCTAAGATTATTCAACCCAAGGGCAAGTTCTTTTCAGAGATGCGGCTGGTAAATCAATCTATAATTGTTTTTTACTATTTTTTTCTCTCTACTTTATTCTCTATATAGCCATGGAAGTATTTCTCGTTTACCATTTTTCTTTCCTTTACTCACAGCACAACATTTTTCAGTGAAAAAAAGAAATTCAGAAAAGAATAAGAGTCATTCGTCTTAACACTTTATTTCTAAATTATCACTTGGACTTAGGACATCCATAAATACAGGCTCTTTTTTCTCTTGCACTGAATATTAAAAGCATAGCTGTAGTGAAGAAAAAGAGTCCATTCATTGGTCCCTCAGTTAATGTGGTCATCAATATGCTGTTAGAAACTTGTACTGCTTCATTGTTTAAGAGCTACTAGTCTGCCACTGTTGTGACAGCCAAGGATTATTCTTAACATTTGGGAAGCTCATAAAGATGACCATAGAATCCAATAGAAAAAAAAAAATGGCAAGGAACATGAACAATTCACAGAAGATGAACTGCAAGTGAATTCTAAATATGCAAAAATGTAAAATCTGATTAGTAACAAAATAAATACAGGTTAAAACACAGATTTGATAACATTTCTCACCTTTTATATTAGCAAAGAAAGTCAGGGGGCTTTTGTCTGTTTTAGCGGAGCCGGTATCTCATAGTTATGCTGAGTTCTGGGAAGAGAGGTTTAAAGACCCAGAGATCCAGAGCTCTTTTGTGGGTACCAGATTGATGACCCACTCACCCTCCCAGTACCCGACAACTTCTTGGTGAGATTCAGTGTTAAGAATTGTGTAATTTTGATTGTGGAGGCTCTAATCAAGGTCAGTGTCAAGAAAAGGTAATAAGGTTTTGAAATGAAGGTACCATTAAAAATAAAAAAGGAGGGGCTGGCTTGACGGTGTAGTGGCTAAGTTCATGCACTCTGCTTTAGCGGCCTGGGTCCGTGCGTTCAGATCCTGGGTGTGGACCTACACCACTCATCAAGCCATGCTGTAGCAGTGACCCACATACAAAAATAGAGGAAGATGGGCACAGATGTTAGCTCAGGGCCACTCTTCCTCAAGCAAAAAGTGGAACATTAGCAACAGGTGTAGGCTCAGGGCCAATCTTCCTCACCAAAAATAAAAAATAAAAATAATAAAATAAAAAAGGAGAGGTGGGACCAATAGGCTAGCCCTACTCATGAGTCAGGAAAGAAAGAAAGAGAGAGGACAGTGGGTTGAGGACTATGTGGCAGTGGTAGTGAAACCAGTCTTAATCCAGTCCTTCTACTCCTGGTATCTTTGTTTTCTACTAGAAATAACGTGCCTGCTACTGCCACTCAAGCATAACCTTGTCTCACAAAAGGAATTTAATTTAAGAACATCAGCCCTATCTCCTGAAGTCCACATCTCCTCCTCATCAACCATCTTGTGAGGCACTGGATCTTATCCTGACACTTTCACTTTTGGGGAAGTTGACCACAAAATAGAAATGGCTATGAGAGAGAAATCGAAGGATTTTGACCTGAAGTTCTCTGTAATGGTTTGCTGGAGAGCTTAACTAAGCAAAGACTAGGAAGTGAACCATATTACCCTAAAAAATTGCTACTAAAGAAGCAAGATTTCAACTAAGCATGCATAGTGGTTACTGAAGCATGTAATTGATACCCACACTCTGCTTCAGATATTAGATGTAGTGACTAGCTCTCTATCATACTATTGTAGACTTAGCAATAACCTGCTCAAGAGATTGAACCAAATAAGATTAGGTGCCTTTCTCCCTGACCCAGGTGAGCACAGGGGAATTTGTAAATAAGAAGGGGTTAAGCCTTGAGGACTTGAACAGACAAAACAATCTTAAAAAAGAAGAACAAAATTGGAGGCCTCACACTTTCTGATTTCAAAACATATTATAAAACTATAGTAATTGAAACTGTGTGAAAATGGCATAAAGGTAGACATACAGACTAGTGGAATAGAAGAAAGTCCAGAAATAAACCATGCATATTGTCAAATGATCTCTGAAAAGGGTGCCAAGGCCACACAATGGGGAAAGAACTGTCTCTTCAACAAATGGTATTGGGAAAACCGGATATCCACAGGCAAAGAATGAAGTTGCATCCTTATCTTACACACTACACAAAAATTAACTCAAAATGGAATAAAGACCTAAATGTATGACCTAAAACTATAAAACTGCTAGAAGAAAACATGGGAAAAGCTTCATGACATTGGATTTGGCAATGATTTCTTGGATATGGCAACAAAAGCACAGGCAACAAAAGCAAACATAGACAAATGGGATTACATAAAACTTAAAAACTTCTGCGCATTAAAGGAAACAATCAACAGAGTGAAAAGTCAATGCTTGGAATGGGAGAAAATATTTGCAAGTCATATATCTGATAAGGGGTTAATATGCAGAATATATAAAGAACTCCTACAACTCAACAACAAACAAACAAATAACCTGATTGAAAAATGGACAAAGGACTTGAACAGACATTTCTCCAAAGAAGATACACAATTGGCCAACAAGTGCATGGATGTTCAACATCACTAATGACTAGAGAAATGCAAATCAAAATCATAATGAGAAATCACCTCACAGCCATTAAGATGGCCATTATCAAAAGAACAAAAATTAACAAGTGTTGGTGAGGATGTGGAAAAACTGGAATCCTTGTGCACTGTCAGTAGGAAGGTAAAATTGTGCAGCCTTTATGGAAAACAGTGAGGCAGTTCCTCAAATAATTAAAAAACAGTTATCATATTATCTGGCTAGTCTACTTCTAGGTATATATCCAAAAGAATTGAAAGCAGAATCTCAAAGAGATATTTGCACATCTATATTTACTGCATCATTATTCACTATAGCCCCAAATTGGAAGCAACCTAAATATCCGTTGATAGATTAATGGATTAAAAAAATGTGGTATATACATTCATGATGGTCTAGTGGTTAAGATTTGGAGCTCTCACTGCTGTGGCCCGGGTACATTTCCCAGTTAGAGAACCACATCACCTGTCTGTTAGTTGTCACACTGTGGCGGCTGTGTGTTGCTGTGTTGCTGAAAGCAATGCCACTGGTATTTCAAATACCAGCAAGGTGACCCATGGCAGACAGGTTTCAGTGGAGCTTCCAGACTAACACAGACTAGGAAGAAGGACCTGGCCACCCAATTCTAGAAAAAATTGGCCACGAAAACTCCGTGACTAGCAGCTGAGCATTGTCTGATACAGCACCAGGAGGTGAGAGGATGGCGCAAAAAGACCAAGCAGGGTCTCGCTTTGCTGTACACAAGGTCACTAGGAGTCAGAATTGACTCAACAGCACTAACAACAAATATGCATTCGATGGAATATTATTCAGCCTTTAAAAACAAGGAAATCCTGTCACTTGCTACAACATGGATGAAGCTTGAGGACATTATCCCAAGTGAAATAAGACAAATACAAAAAAACAAATGCTACATGATTCCACTTATATGAGGTATCTACTGTAGTCAAACTCACAGAAACAGAAAGGAGAATGGCTGTTGCCAGGGGTTGGAGGAAGGGAGAAATGGGGAATTGTTGCTCAATGAGTATAGAGTTTCAATCTGTCAAGATGAGAAAGTTCTAGAGATCTGTTGCACAACAGGGTGAATATAGTTAACACTACTAAATTGTACACGTAAAAATAGTTAAGATGGTAAATTTCATATTATATGGAGTTTTTAAATCATAATTGAAAAAAGGAATAAAGATCTGAACTAAGTGCATGGGGCAGAGGTAGACACAAATTTATTGAGTTGACACTTAAATTTCATAATTTCAAGTTTATGTTTAAATATTTTTCTTCTGAGAATCTTGCAAACTTATTCTGGAAGAAAGGAAAGGAGGTGGAGAAGAATGGATAGAGGAATGGAGGGAGGGGTAAATTTAAACTAAGGTCTTTTTTGTGCATATACTTTCCAGTCCAGGCCGTGAGGGAAGAAAAAGATTTGGATTTTGTTAAATTGGATTCTATTATAAAATCTAGTCAAATCGGTTTATAAAAATGAAAAATATCTTAACTGATCAGATTTAACAAGAAAAAAAAACATGGCAAAATGGTACTAAACTTGATATCAAACAAATATATATTTTCTTGAAGAATGAGTAATTTAGAGCTTTTGCTCAGACGTTCCTTTCTGCTTTGAGCTCACAAAAGGATTTCTGGGAGTAGTTCAAAGCCATCTCCAACAGAAGGTTTTAATTAGCCAACTATAAAAAGAAATAGCCAGTATAAAACTAGTTACAATTGCTTTGAGTTGGGCTATTTACAGTACAGATCTTAAAATGTTCAGTTAACTAAAGTGGTTGCACACCAATTTACACAAAGTACTTTATAAACATTATGTGAGTCTGAGTTTTTCATTGACATCCACTAGGAAATGGCTACGATGTGGTTGGAGAGGAAGCATTGCAATGGTGAAGGCAAATTCACTGGCAGCATCATGCACTTTTTCAAAAGTGAGCACTGCTCAGTTGGGGGTCAGAAACCAAAGTGATGATCTGATAATATATGACATTTACATTTATAGTTTATTTTGCTATTTTAAATATTGTTATATTTTTTTTTGGTGAGAAGCATATTGTAAAAACAGTTCAAAACACCTAGAACAAGTTATGTTACCTTCTGCAGTGAATTTCAATGTCAAAGCAGTTCTCACTAAAGTTAAATCAGGGTATTATACTAACCTCTCTGGGTCTGAGCTTCCACGAGCAGCATATTTTGATCATTGTCATGCACTTAGTATATTCTGATCCTTGTTCTGTGATTGCTTGTTTTGAAGGTAATAGAAATTAGGACATGTGCTTCCTAGCATGTCAAAATAGCATGAAATATAAAGCAATGTTGGTACAACAAATCAAATGGTTCTGTTGTATAGTGGAGTTTATGTCATTGGGGTGAAGTGATGATTCTTTTGATTCTATGGTTCTTGTGAGAGCCATCTATAGTGGGAATGTGGAAGCTATAATGGGAAGCGAAAAGGCAGGTGTTAAGGGTAATAGTAGGGAGTAGGTGGGTGGGCAGTCCGGACAAAGCCTCCATATTTCCCTCTTTAAAATCTAGCTAGCTCCTCTACCTGAGGTCACTTACACTTGCATATTTTTGTAAAAGTAGGTAATAATGTATAGGGAAAAAAGGCTTTAGATGTTTGGCAAGTTTGAAAGCAGAAAAGCAGAAATTAATATAAAACGAAGGATATTAAGATGACATGGAAGAAATCATTTCAAGTATACAAAGGCAACTAAAACAAAAACATTGTGTTTTAAAATGAGAGAGGACTTATGATGGAAGAAATTTAAAAATAAAAATAAACATAGTTTAAGAAAGAGAAAAAGAAATTTTAAAAACATTATTTATAGAATGAAAGAAAACAAGAAAAGAGCAATTCAAACTAACATTTGTAACACAATATTTAAATTAAAAAATAGCATAAATTACCCAGCAACTTGTTAGAAATACAAATTTGGAGATTGAAGATCTACTAAATCAAAAACTGCAAAGGTGCAACTCTGCAATCTGTATTTTAACAAACCTCTAGGAGATTCTGATGTCAGCTAAGGTGTGAGAATCAGGGTATTCTGTTGTTTTTGATCAATGAAAAGTCCAAACCGTAAGGTAGCCTAGCAGAGTAGAAGGCTTAAGTAAAGAAGGAAAATATTCTGTGGAATCTCAAACAAACAATAAAGGGCTTAGAATTAGAAATTTGCCAAAATTTGAGGGAAAAAGACACTGGCTCTCAAGAGCATATTTATACTAATAATTAAAGATTTGTGTAATACTTGGCTTTCAACAGAAAAGGTCATAAAACTCTTACATAATTTACACACTTCTTACCCCTTAACTCAGATTCTGTCTCACGTTAGCCACTGCTAGACAAGGAAGACATATTCATAGTCGCTGGCAGGAGAAGAGTATCTAATGTTAGCGACAAGTGTGGAGAAGAGGAGGGGAGAGGGTTAATTTCAGGCAAACTGCTGTGTGTGGAACTATCTGGGCTATCTAAAGGACATGAATGACTGTGTTGGAGAAGCATTGTGAGATTAGAGTGGGGCAGAGAGGGAAGATCCCAGGATGGAAGGGAAAAGATGGATTGGGGAAAGCAAGAGAGGAAGTTTGAGGTAGAGAGTGGGAAACGGAATGAACAATTTAATTTTAGAGCTAGGAGAGTATGGCTTCAGAGTTGTGTTTTGTTTTGGTATCTTCTGGTTGCTATATGGGTGAGGAAGGAGTTTACCCAAGAAATTTTGAATTTCTAACTGAGAATTACAGGGCTCAGGAAGGCCATGTCCCAAGAAGAAGAAATGAGAACACAAACCGCTAGAAAGCTAGAGACAGCAATAAATTTACATTCTTGTTTATACACTGTTCTTTGGTCATTTTGATTAGCCTGATTCATTACCCGAGAGCTTAGTAGAAATGGATATAGATATCAAACTGAAAAGCTGGACCACAAAAGCTGAGGGCCGGGCAATGAATATAGCAACCATTCCAAACACAGACCATCCTGTAAGTCTTCATGTGGATGTGTGTTGCGGGTGAGGTTGGGAGTCATTTATTCTCCCTTTGTAGTGCTTGTTATGCTATCACTCTTTAACTGCAAGAGCCTATGGGCTGCGAAAATGTAAGAGACAGCAATTATTGGCAGCAGGACTGCTTTCATCTAACCACATCCTATTTCTAGAAAAGCAAAAATTAATGTAGGTATATATATCCAAACCGTGTGTGAAGGTGTTTAGTGTGCACGCATATGCTTAATTAATGCTGTGTTGTAAGTTAATACTAGCTGATTCTCACAGTATAGACGTTTTGACCATTTTTCTGATGTGAGCTAATATAATCGTGTTGTAACTATTTACGAACAGCTGCCTCATTACAAAAGTGCTGACATACCCTTTACTGTATTGATGCTGATTAGTGGGTAGAAACTAGCTCACTACATTTCAGAAAATAAGGTTGTCCTTCTTAGGGGTATTTTTACACTCCATGGAGACTTGACATTCTTTTAAAATGAAGGGTTCAGCTACTAATATATTCTCTCCATCAGACTTTGTAATTTTTCTTCCCAAGTCTTCAAAATGTAAAGGAATAATAGACGTTGAACCTGTTCTCAAGAATGATTCTCACATTGGCAAATTGCTCTTCATTTCAAATCCATTTTTGGAAATGCAAACATCAGTTCCTCTATTTCATATGTAAACTAACTGTTAGGCATTATTCTGTTCTAAGTACTCTACTCTGGGTTGAAGACACAAAGATAAAATATATAGTATTTTCCCTTAATAACCCATAACAGGGAAAACACACTGGTAAACAAAGTTTAACTGAATGTTAAATATATAATAATAGATATGTACAAGTTATAGAACTGGTAAAGAGCAGAGAGTAATCATTATGTTGGAGGAAGGAATGGAAGACTTTCTAGAGGAGGTGCCACCTAAACAAAGCTTCAAAGAATGAATGGGAGTTTGCCAAACAGACAAGGAAGAAAAGACATTTCTACCAGTGCACATTGCCCCTGCATTCTATTCCTATAGAGACACCGCAAGAATGGACAACTCAAGGTAATTCAGTAGGGTTGGATTAGGAATCTAGAGAGAAAAAGTGGTGGGAGCTGGGGCTGGAGATGCAAGAAATTACCAGCTTATAAAGGATGTTTTAGGCCTTGCTAAGGAAATTGGATGTCATCCTAAAATTAATGGGAAACCACTAATTGGTTTGAAGTAGGATGATGATGTCTTAATATTTACATTGTGGCAAAATCACTTTAATGGCAGATCTGGGGGTGGATGAAGCAGAGAAAGCTTGGAGTCAGGAAGCAATAGTCCATGCATGTGATGATGAGAGTATATATTTAGATAGTAGCAGTGGGGAAGAAGACAATTTAAAATTGAAAGATATTTCTGAGGTAATAATACACAGGAAGCTATGAGCATGGATAAAATGGCCAAGGTTGAATGTACAGTGTATTGTGCAAGACAAAAAGTGCTACAAGCAGAATTGCAAAGAAGATTCACATTTAGAGCATGGATATAAAAAGAAACCAGCGTCAGAGTGAGAATGCACAAGAGTAGGAGAAGAAGGAAAAGAACTTGAGGAGTGGAAGGCGATGGATCCATGCTCCTTTCTACATTTGCTTGTCACGTTTTCATTTTAAACAGAGCTAACTCATTTGATCTGAAGTTATTTCTGATTAATCTTCTTTCAGCCCAGTCCTATGTCATGTCATATTTAGGCAATCCATTTTCTATCACTTATACATTAGCCTGAACTTATTCCTACTGAGTTTTTTCTATATACTCTTTTTTTTTTTTAGTTTGACACATTAAGGCATAATATTATTTAGTAAAGGATATGGGAGAATCTGACAAGATGTAAAACCTCTTAATAAAATATTTCGTCTTTGAATCATTAATAGCATGCACCATAGTTTCATACATACTAATGGTTTTGGCTTAGAACTATTTTCTGTAACTGAATATCAAATTTCCATCTTTCATAATTGGCAAAAATTAAGAATTCTGACAAAACCAAGTGCTGACTCCAGTCATCCCTGTGCCAAGAGTGTATATCAACGGGGAGCTCTCAAACGATGTTGGTGAGAGTGTACATTTCTATTGAAGTTTTAAAATTTTTTTAAATTACAAAGATATGTGGAGGGAAAATTAAGTAAAACATTAGACTATAACATTAAAAGAGAAAACTTTGAAAGAATGAAATAAATTGTATGTTTGATCATATTTCTATGTTTTATATTCATTAGAAAAAGAATGGTTGCATGGACAGCTTATTCACTCAGGTCAAATCAATAATTATTTAATGATTCAAAGACAAATTTCCTAATTTTTGTTTCTTGTCTTTTGTCCCAGAACTAACAGGGCAATTATAATCTTCAAAAATCCAGTTTGCAAGAGTGAAAAATTTTGCTTTTATTCAGCTGAGAGGGTTGTCAGAAGAGGTTTAATTTTCCTAATTATATTGGAAATTTTCTCACTATATATAGAATTCCTTAACTCTATTTGTTGTTCCTCTGTCAACGTGTCTATAGCAAGAAAGTTCTGGGAGTTATTACAAACCTCTGATATGTAGAGGAATACCACACACAGGGCACCAGGGCATTAACCACTTAAAAGTAGTCATCGCTCAAATTAATGGGAGCACTTTGAACCAATGATAATAGAACTAGTTTCCATTAGAGTAGCCATTCTCCACGATTGCATTATAGAAGACTATAAAGTCCCTTTCAGCACTGACATGTTTTATTTATAGATGATTTTACTCCTGTTTGGCAGGAAATACTTTATAAATGTTGGAGATTGTTGTTCCCCCTCCATATTCAAGTATTCTTTTTCATTTATTGTTTTCCTTTGTTTTTGGTTTATGAACTAATTTTATTGCTTCATCACTTGACTGGAAAGAGATCGCCATGTCTAGGCATGGTGAATCAAGTTGTGTAGGGTTGCAGATTCACTTCACTGATTGACACTTCTCTCTCAATAGCATCTCTCAAAGTGGATTTTGCAGAAACCTAAGGGTGAAATTAGATTTAAAAATACAGGTGTTCATAGTTTACATAAATATATTAGTAATATTTGTGAAATTCTAGTACATGTGATCATTTTCTATACAGAAAACTATGTTTATAGTTAGGTAAAGAAAGTGTTACCAGCACATTGGGTCCTTGTTGTCCCCCAGGATGGAAATCAAGAGAGACCACAAACGGGAGTAGAAAAGTAAAAGTTTATTACCTTGTGCACAGGAGAGGCACAAGGGAGCCGGTGCAGAAAGGAAAGGGAGGGGCAGGTGATAGGCTTGTTAGGGAGAGAGATTATGCGGCTTTTATTAGGCAAATGTTGGGAAGGAGCTCCTTGTCCAGGCATGTAGAGGTGGGGTTGTGCTTGCCCCTGAGCTGTTGTGTAGCATGCTACTCTCCACCCCTGGGTGTGATTGTTATTATGGTAATGAGGCTAGGGTCACCTTCAGACAACTCCTGGGTGCTGGGGAGCATGCGTAAACCCAGGCAAGTCCTGAAACTTCGGAATGCAGATCTTGGTGGTCTCTATCTGATTCTCTTAGCTTGCCGATTGGTTAGGGGCCTTATCTTGTTAGGCTAGGGGCCTTGCTGATGGCCGTGTCTCGTTAGGCTGGTTCCTGTCTCAAAAGCATTTCAAAATAATTTATATTCTTTTAGCCAAAATAGATATTAAATATTAAAATAATTTTAGTAGGAAGAGTTTTTCAGATATTGTACATTATTGCTTCTGAGACAAACGCTTTCTTCATTGCAACCCTGCCACATTAGAACGCAGCTTATAGTACATGACATCTTACAGGAGGCATAAGCCAGCTGTCAGTCATGACAGTCATCTGAAAACCTTCTCTTAACACCTTCTTGTGAGAATCCAAATTGCTTTGATTTGATTAAATACAGTATTAGACAGAAACATTTTAATACCAGCTGTTCAACAGCATGGAAAGCTGATTTGCCCATGAGTTTTAACTTTTTAATTCATTTTTTAAATTGAAAGTAAATTCTTGAGGAAATTATTCTCTCTGACATGATTCTCACCCATAACTAACTTTCAGTCAAGCCAAACTATTGTCATAAGTGGAGAAGATTTCAAATGGATTCAATTATTGCATCATTAGCTCCTAGATGGTGGATGGTATTATTCTAGGACACAGATTTGGCTTGATCTACCTGTAGGGATTTATCTCAAATCTGTGTTTCAAACATACTGGGGAGACATTTTTTACTTAAAAGCATAACCTCTGTCCATTTTTTTCAAGGATATAATCTAAACGCACATCATTATGACAGACAGACTTTAAGGTGACCCCATGATCTTTTACCTCCTAGTATTCATGGCTTTGTGCAATCCCATTCCCTTGAGTGTGGGCAGGGCCCATCACCTGCTTCTAACTAATAAAGTGCCAGATGAAAGGTGATGGTTTTATGGTGATTACAGGTGCATGATTACGTAAGAGTGTAGAGCTGTCCTTACTAGAGTCTCTCTCTGTTGCAGGCTTTAAAGAAGGAATCTTTTATGAAATCTACAGCAGTGAGGAAATGAATTCTGCAAACAATTTAAGTGAGCTTGAAAGCAGATACTTCCTCAGTCCGGCCTGTGAATGAGAACCCAGCCCTGGCTGATTGGATTGTAACCAGCAGCCTTGCGATTTGAATTTGCAGCCTTGTAATACTTTAGGAGAACCCAGCTAGCTTTGCCCAGAGAAACCGTGATATAGTCACTTCATGTTGCTGTAAGCTGTTAAATTTGTGGTAATTTGTTATGTAGCAATAGAACTAATATAATCCTATTACCTCATATGGACAGTGTAGTTGTTTTACTTTTTTGTAAATTGAGGAATAACTTACAGTATAATACACATATCTTAGGTGTTGATCTCAGTGTATTTTTACATGTACACCTTTGATGAAGATATAAATTATTTTGTGGAATAGTTTTTGTAACATCAATATTGTTTCTTCCTGCATTGTTTGGAAGAATTTATGATTGCAGCCAACGGGACTGGAGTTTTCTTTGTAGGAAGATTATAAGTTATGGATTTATTTTATTAAACAAATATAAGACTATTTTGATTTTCTATTTATTGTTTTGACAGTTAAAGTACACTGCTTATCAATCATTTTTTTGGTCTAAATTAAAAAATTTATTGGCATAAAGTAGTTTATAATATTCTCTCATTGAGAGAATGTCTTGTGATCTGTAGTTATGCCCCCTTTTCCTTTCAATATTTGTAATTGGTGTTGTCTTCTTTTGTTTCTTGATCTATTTATCACTTCTAATAATCTTTACAAAGAGCAATGCCTTTGTGGATTTTTTTCCATTATATATGTTTGCAATTTCATTCATTTTTGCTCTTACATTATTATTTCCTTTCTTGCTGTTATTTCTATGGATTCTTGAGACAGAGGCTTAGATAATTGAAATTCACATTTTTACCTTCTCTAGTATATGCATTTAACGTTAAATTTCCTTCAAATCATTCTAATTGTGGTGAACTCTGCTATTACCCTATGGTGGGTCTTATCTCAGTTTTGTCTTGCTCCTAGAGTGTAACTCTTATTCTTAGGTCACTGTCCCTTATTTTGGGGCGTGGCCTTTTTGAGGTACCACCCAAGCCTGGAATGCTTATTTAGGTCTCTTGACTCTGGCTGCCACTGGAATCCAAAGTCTATCTAAAACTCAGAAGGCCTCTGAAATCTCTGCTCAGTAGGTCTCCAAGTAGCTATCCTCTGCTAGTCCTCTCAGAGCCTCGCCATGCAACTAGACAGCTTAAGCGTTGGACTGAATGGAAGTTGATGCAGTTGTTTTTTGCTGTTTCTCTACAGCAGTAGTACCCCGGCCCCAAACCCCAGCAACTTTGGCAGTCCTGAACTCTGATCTCTGTTTCCTTCACCCAGTGTGATTTCTAAACTCTTCTTGGCCTCTATTTCCCTGCACTGTCATTTGGAATAGAATTTTAGTGTGATATCCAAGTTAAATATAACAATTATCTCATGATGTCCCTGTATATCAAAGACAATAGACTTGTGTTGGTTGTTATCCAATGCCTACAAAGAGTTGTTTATAGATATTTTCAGATTTTTATAGTTATTTATGGGGGAAGAGCAAGTCTGATGCTAGTCACTATAGTTGGAAATGGAAATCTTCATATTGTTTTGAATTCTAATATGTAAACTTTTTACTGATTCCTCGTTTTTAAGTTCATCTTTTGCTGCATAGCAAGCCACCGTAAAATTGCTGAGTTAAAACAACAATGTATTATTATTTTTCATGTTTCTGTCAGTTAACCGGTCTAAGGTGGGTGATTCTTGCTAGAAATCTCTCCTGTAGATGCATTAAAACATTGGCTGGACTACAGTGATCAGAAGACTCAACTGGGCTGAACACCCCAGAAGGCTCACTCACATGGCTGGCAGTTGACGCTAGCCGTAGCAGGGAGTTCACCTGAAGCTGTAGACCTAAATGCCTTCTCCATGTGGTTTGGTATTCTCACAGCATGGCATCTGAATTTGAAGAGGAAGCATTCCAAGTGCGAACAATTGATAGATGCAAAGCTTCTTATAACTTTGCCTTGGAAGTCCAGAACATCACCTGTACCACATTTTCGTCATCAAGCAAGTCACAAAGCCCAGCCCAGAATGAATGGGAGACGAATTTACAGCCATCTTTAATAATCTGCCCTCTGGCCACTTATCAGTCACTTCATTCCCACATGAAAAATACACTCTTCCTTCCCCAGGCCCTGAACATATTTATCCATTTAAGATGTCATTCTCTGGCTTGAGGTCCACGATTTTGTTATCTAGTATGGTATAGGTGGAGAGGAGGCTCCTTAAGTACAGTTGTTTGAATATGATTTCTTTCAAGCTGAAGACTTATGACTTAAAAAGTAAACTTATATCTTCCCTTAAAACTCAATATGCATGGTGAAAAAGAGATAGGATACTCACAATACTCATTTCCAATTGAAAAAGGAAGAATAGGAGGTACAGAGCTGTCACTGGTCCACAGCAATTTGAAATCTGAGTCACTGGTCCACAGCAATTTGAAATCTGAGGCATATATCACTAGTTCCTTGATTAGAGCCCAGTTCTGCTGCCTGGGAATTATTCCTTGTGTGGTTTTCGATTCCACCATCTGAGCTCTTGGTTTTACCCACTGAATCATCCTTTCTTATTTATGAAAAATGGATAGAGTTTGCCACTAAGAAGGCTTCTTAGTCTTTTGCCTGACCATTAATTGTTCGGGGCCTAGAGGCAACTTTTTATTTTGTATTGATTTGTCCCCTTAAGTTCATATTGTTAGACTTCCATTAAAACCACTGTGATCTTAAGTGCTTCAGAGTAAAATTGATTATATTTCACAAAAGCTATACTCATATTTCCTTTTTTAAACAGATCCTTCTCTAGCAGTGTGCTAAGGAACAGTGCCACTCAGAATTTTGGAAATATTTGGTGTAGGAAAATTGGCTATGAGGCACGCTTCCAAGATTCTTAGAAATCCTCTTGTCCAACAGAGCAGGTCCCATACCCTTAACATTCTTTGCAGCCTATTAGTTATGCTTTTAATTCTTAATGAAGACTTACAAAGATCTTATAATCACATCACTGTGGTCTATACCCTGGAGCTGAGCTTTCCTGGTATTGTGCTGGATTTCATATTTGCTCTGAGACCATTTCTTTCTTTACGTCTTTTGCTGAGAGAGACTGTGGAGGAGAAGCTGCTTTATTTTTGAAACTAGAAACTCCTGACTCTTTTCTATTTCCTCCAAATATTGCTCAAAAACTAAACAGTTCTTTCTTTAGTTTATCTCTGTCCTCTCATATTTTTCATAGGCAGCTAGAAGAAGACAATTGGCAGGTTCAACATCTGCCTGGGAATCTCCACATCCAGATCATGGAGATCATCTTTAGTTACTCATTCTATTTTTCTTGTTACCTAAAGCAACAGTTTCACCAGCTCTTCTATCAGACCAGAACATGGTTGCCCTTTTTCCAGCTGTAAATAACCTTTTCTTTGCTGGCTTTCTATTCTCGCCAGCAATCTCCTTAATGATCTTTTAACTTCCACTTGGCTTATGATCCCAAGGCCAATGTCATACATTTTAAATTTTTGTTATGATGGCATCCCACTTCTAGATCATACATCGTGTTATGATTACCTATTGCTATGAAACAATCCACTCCAAAGTCTCAAGGTTCTATGGGTTGACTGGGCTCCACTGAGTAATTTTTATTTGGGATTTTTCTTGTTGTTGAAGTCCGGTGTTGGCTGAAGCTGGAGTCATTTGAAGGCTTACCTGACCTAGATGTCCAAGATGACTCGTTGCCTGGCTATCGGTTGATGCTGGCTGTCTCCCTGATTTCAGCTGGAGCTGTTGAACAAAGTAGCTCTACTTTCTCTCTCTATGTGACTTGGGTTTCTCATAGCATGCTGGCTAGTGTCTGATAGGGATCATTCCCGAAACAAGCTTCCTGAAGACCCAGGTCGAAGCTGCAAGCCTTCTTATGAGACAGCTTCAAGAGTAGATTTTTATATATCCTATTGGTCCAGGTTCAAAGAGAAATTAGACTCATCTTTGATGAAAGTGCATCAAAGAGTCTGTAGTCATCTTTAATCTGCTACTTTAATGAAACTCGAAGCTTTTAGAAATATGCATGATTATTTTAAAGACTCTGCTATATCAAATCTTTACTTGTACGTAACACTCATATATAACCTTTTGTTAGAATTACTAGAATCACCTACTAATCAATTCACCATAATCTTTAAAGAACAATTATAACTAGGGACGAAGAAGGAAAATAATATATTTAGACTATTTCCCTTTATATAAAATAAGTAAAAAATAAGTAAGTTAACTAAAAATACTTTGTCAGAACTGAAATAACTGTTGATTCAAATTATTTGATGAAATTATTTGGGCTTTATGAAAGTAATTTTTCCTCTGAATATTGCCCAGCTTAGCATTTTTTATTTTACTTTCAAAAACTAATTATCATCCTCCAGGATTGGAAGGCTGTCGTGCTCTCTGTGAATCCTGCACTAAGGTCTTATCATTGACTGTCCCAATTACAGTATTTAATTTATTCCATAAGACAGATGGAAAAGTGACTTAAAATAGACTTCACTTCTGGCAGTACAACAATTAAATACTTTTAGTTGAATTAAAAAAAATATTAGCTAAAATATAGAAAAAAATATCTAAGTATGCTGCTGACTCATATAACAGTAAGGAATTTCCAGAGCTTCTGCTGAAGTAAACCATAGGAGGTAAGTGAGTACAAAGGCTGGATTTTGGCCCTTAGGCATGAATGAAAAAAAAAAACCAGAAAACTTACCTGTTTGGATCTTGGTGTTGGGTGGAAGGGGCAGGGTGGAAAAATATTGGAAAATAAAATGGCTTAGAATTTTCCAAAATTTTTGATCAATGATAACCCTGATATTCCAGAAGTCAGTGAAACCTACATAGGATACATAAAAATAAATCTCTATCTAAACGTATCAAAGATAAACTGCAGAGCACCAAGTAAAAAGAGACGCATTTTTAAAACAGCCAAAGATGAAAAATACATCAATTACAAAATAATAGTAATTGATAATCAATTTATACTCAACCGCAGTATTAGGAGACAGAAGATAATGGAATAATTTTTTCAGAGTGCTGAGAGAGTGTGTCAACCTAGAATTCAATTTTTAGAATAAATATTTTCCAGTTGTAAAGGAGAAAAAAAATATCTTCAGGAAAACAAAAACCTAGAGTTTACTGCCAACAGGCATAGACTAAAAGAAATTCTAAAGAATATACCTGGAAAAAAATTATATCAAATGGAAGGCCTATGATAGAAGAAAGAGAAAAAAGAGATATTGATATATGAATAAATATAAACCAACCTTGACTGGGAAAATTAATATCTAATTTGTGTGTGAAATAAAAAAGGCTAGAATGAAACTACTAGAAAAAATAGTCTATGTATCAGGAAGAGATTATTCAGAGGCTTTTTAATATTTTTGGAAAATTATGGAACTATTGAGAGATTTAGTACTTTGTTCAGTTAAACAAGAATACTAAAATAGAAAATATAACTATTAGCAGAATAAATTTAAATATAATGATTTGGAAATAGTAGAGAAAAAATATGAAATGAGGAAAAATTACCCTCAATAAATCTAAAAGAAAGAAAGGAGAGGGAAAACAGAAAAGAGAAGGGCAAGAAGAAAGCTGAAAATAATATTTAAGAAATAAATCCAAATACGTCAATAATCACCACAAAAATGTCTTGCATTACCCCTTGATATTTGTATCTGTGAATACAGTCTTTTTTGAGTCTCTTTTGCTTTTTTTTTAGTCTATTTTCTCTCCGTTGTTCAGATTGGCTATTTCTATTTTACTATCTTCAAGTTTACCGATTTTCTTTTCCTCTGTTCTCCATTTTGCTGTTGAGCCCGTGTATTGAGATTTTTGTTTTGAACATTGTATTTTTCAGTTCTAAAATCTCCATTTGGTTCTTCTTTATATCTTCTATCTTTTACCTAGCCTTTCTATTTTTTTATTCGTTTTAATTCAAAGTATTTGCAGTTGCTTATTGAAGCATTTTTATTATGGCTGATTTGAAAACTTTGTCAGATAATTTTAACACTGATGTCATCTCATTGGCACTTGTTGATTGTCGTTTCTCATTTAACTTTAGATCTTTCTGATTCTTGGTGTGAGTGATTTTCAGTTGAAACCTGGAACATTTTGTGGATTACCTGATGAGACTTTGGATCTTATTTAAATTGTGTTGACACAGGTCTCCTCTGACACCACTCTGGTAGGAGAAAGAAGGTGCTGCGTTTTTATTGCCAGATGGGGATGGAAGTCCAGATTCTTGCAAGGACGGAGGGAGGGGCTCTTCATTAATGCTGGGTGGGAGTGACAGTTCAGGATACCAACTAGGCCTCTGCTGATACCACCCTGGCTGGGAGGGAGAGGAGGAGTGCTTGTCAATGTTGGAGGGTAGATGAGAGGGGCGGCTTCATTACTGCTGAGCAGTGTGGAAGGAGCTGCTAGGTCTGCTCTGATACCACTTCAGTGTGAAGAGGGAGGGGCGCTGGGTTCTGGGTGGCATTGAGAATCTAGGTTCAACCTGTGGTTTTCACTGACCAGGGTGGGAAGGAGTGGAGAAGATAGGAAGGTGGGAGGGGAAGACAGCTCCCTACTTGGTCTTCTCCGATACCGTACCAGCAGGAACACTGGGGTGCCTTTTCATAGCTTGGCAGAGGTGGAAGCTTTGGCTTTCCACTCAGTCTTTGCTTTAGTTCAGCTTCAGGAGGTGAGACCTCAGTTTTTCGCTGTGGTATTTGGCTGGAGAAGAGCAAATATTATCCACAAGTTTTCAGTCTAGGCTGCCTCTTTCCTGGGTCTTTGGTTAAATAGATTAAACTTTTCTTCAGGCTTTTTCTCATCTGCGTTCACTGATGTTTCCGAGGTGCCTTTGACATTATAGCTGCCACAGTGAAGATAAACTGAACTCTCATGACATCAGTTTACCCCTGTCACTTGTGTGGTGTCCTTTGAAGCTCTGCTATAGGGCAACTGTTCACTCTGTTCATTGTGGGTTCGGCTGGGCCTTTCTGTGTCCTTTTGCTCATCAGCTACTGACGAAGAAAAAAGGTACCAAGATTCTCCAGCATATTATGGAAGACTGGTGTTAAGGGCTATTTCTTATTTGATGTCAACTGATCTCAACTACATATATAGCTTAGATCACCATTTTTATACTTATATTCTTAACATAATTAACAGGAATAACATTCAGCTGATGTGCACCAGTAAGGACGAACAATTTGACAAATTATTGAAACTGTCTTGTGTTGCTTGCTAACTAGTCCCTAAGTGTCCTCTCTCCACCCCCACAACTGTGTTTGCTACCTTGCCCTGTCTCAAGGACCCTCATGGAACTCCCACAATTTATTTTCTAAAGGGTTGTTTTTCTTGTGCAGTAGGGAGCCTCTGGGATCCCAGTCTAGTGCTATGGTCAAGATCTGTTCCGATTGGGTAGTGCCATATATATATATATATATATATATACACGTTCATTTCAAATTTGCCTCCGCAGCTGCAGCTCCATTTATCCAATGGCCTACTGGACATATCTGTTTGATTATTCAATGTGTCACACACACACACACGCACACACACTATCTTTCAACAAAGCCAGCTTCTCATTTTGTATACACGGTACAAGGTATCAGTGAATGGCCCTGACATTTACTTTGTTGCCTAAACTAGAACTTGCAGGTAATCTGTGATCCTTTCTTCTTCACCTCCAACTTCTAATTAATAGTAAAATATCCCTTGTTCCTCCACTGTAGGAGCCCCCAAACTCACCCATTTCTCTTTATCTACTGTCTTTGCTTAGGTTACTATTACCTCTGGATTAATACAGCACATTCTTGGTGGGTATTCCTGCCTCCTGCATTCTTCCCACCCCTCTATCACAGTCTATTTCATTCTCTAAACAATAACTCATTTTCAAAATTGTAAATGATCTAAACTACAACTGTCTAAGTCGTCTCCGTTGTTTCCACATTTGACCCCTTGCTGTTCAGCAGGCATTTTAAAAATAAATCAAAGCATAACATACTTTTATTTAAAATTGTTCAATGACTTTCTATTTGTATTAAAATGACATGTTAACTCTTCTCCCTACAGATGGTATTTTATATTATCTTGACTCCGCTTCCCTCTGCAGCCTCTTCTTATACTTTCTACTTCCTCATTTGCTGTGCTCCGAACATGCTGGAATTATTTCTCTTCTTCAGATAAGCCATGCTCTTTCCAGCCTCAATTCCTTTTCCTTTGCTGTTTCACATTTGCTGCCTTAACTCTTCTCCTAGTTCTTTGAATATCTGGCTTACTCTTTAGCATTCACGCTCCAAGTTTTAACTCAATAGCACTGCCTCAAAGAGGTCTTCCCTAACTATCCTATATAAATTAGTCATCTCCAACTTTACTGTAGCTCACTGTCATGTTCATTTTCTTCATAGCATTTATCATACTCTGAGTTTTTTTGATGTATTTACTTTTAACATGTTTATTTTATTTTATTATATATTTTTTTTGCTGAGAAAGATTTGCCCTGAGCTAACATCTACTGCCAGTCTTCCTCTATTTTGTACGTGAGCCACCACCACAGCATGGCCACTGGCAGATGAGTGGTGTATGTCTACACCCGGAAACTGAACCCAGGCCACCAAAGTGGAGCATGCCAAACTTAACCACTAGGTCACCGGGGCTGGGCCATTAACATATTTGTTTTTTGTCTTCCCCAATAAAAAGTAAACTCCCTGAGGGCCATGCCCATGTCTATCTTGTTCATTGTGTACCCTTTGGTATCAGAACTGTGTCTAACACATAGTAATGATGATGATAACAGTGATAATGATAATGATGGTGGGTAACTTGTGTTTGTCACTCACAAAGAGCCAGGCACTGTGCTAAACATGTTATACATCTTACCCAGGTAACTCACACAACTCCTAGAGTGAAGTACAAGTATTAATCCCATGGCTTTAGGAATAAAATCCATGATGTAAGCAATACTTAGTTTAGCTCTATTTGTGTTACTTATGGATTACTGGAAGAAAAAATTACTACAGAAAAAATAGGAGAAACAGGCTTTAGCAATAAGGCAGTTGACTGTTACACTCACAACACTAACACTGCCTCAGATGATCAGAAAGTAAAAGAAAGAGAATGTGATTCATATCCTGGGAAGCCACATTTTCAGGGTGTGGACTGTTTGAGTGAACTTCTGGGGTCCTGGCCCATTTTCTGATTAATTAGTATGATAATCAATATCAATGATACATTTTGCTTAACAAAACTTAAAATAAATTTTGGAAAATCTGTTCTATCTATCTTTACCTTTTAGTTGATGATAGGTAGACGTTTTTGTTCTCTTAGTAAGATGGGCTATTGCCTTCAATGTGTGATAATATAGTTTTTAAATTTCACTAAATAATCACCTAAACATCTTTCTCCCATTTCTGGATGCAAGTAATTTGTGGTCTCTTATGCCCTGATTCTGCAATTAAGCATAAACTCAAAGCCTCTCACTAACATCTCAGTCTTATCTACCCTCACACAGTATACATACTAGCCATTCCTTATCCATCTCAACATACGGCTTATGCAAGTGCTGGACGTTAATGCTGTGGCTCACGGTAAACAATCATGTAGCTTCCAAGGTAGTTGTCTGCCTCTGGAACATGGAAGGTTTTCAGCTGTCCTCCACCATACCCACCTGACCTTTGAGAAAAACACAGCACAGAATGATTAATTAACTTGTCCATGACCACACAGCTAGTGAGTTACAAAGCCAGAATTGGATTCCAAATACTTTGTCGAGAGCATGTGCTCTTACGCATGAATCTCTATTTTAATTCTATGATATTCAACCAAGATAATATATACGTTCTGTGTAATTGAATAAATAACATTCCACTTATAGTTTTTTATTCAACCTCAAGATTTGTTTTAAGAACACTTTCATTTTATTTATTTTCAACACTTGTTAATTATTAGCATTCTTTAAAATGCTAAGAATTTTTAGGTTTGATAATGAAATGACAAACTTCTGACATATTTGAATGTTAACAAAGAATGATGTTGGCATGTTGCACACATGGAGGATATACATTCAGTGTGCTCCAATACATTTTATTTTTCATTCAAAAAATAACTGACTTCACTTAGCCCCATATACTTCGCTAACAGTTGAGTTTGGTCAGCTAATGGCTAGGGCATAGGAACTCATAAATCAGAATCACAATTACTGGAGACAGACAAAACCAAGCAGAGAAAAAGAATGTATAAAGTTGCCATCTCCTGAGAAATCAGTGGCAATTTTCTTGGAAAAGTCAAGTTCCATCAGTTTGAGGAAAAGGATTAGAGAAGTTTCTTTAATTAGAAAGTTCACATGCACAAAGGAAGGAAAATCATTTTCCCTCAGCCTGATGGTGCTCAGAAGGGTAAAGAATCAGGTTGTTAATTCAGCTTTTCTTAAATGTTGATCTAGAGTCAAAGCTGTCACCCTTTTGATGGGTAGCACCTACAGCTCTTCAGCTGGGGTGTCAGTCCTCTGTGCAACGAGGAGACTTAGGCATAAATTCTAATAGAGAGGGTGGAGGGTAGAGTGGTTCTTAAAGCAGTCAGTAGCTAACAAATTACCATGCCTGGATGAAAAATGAGGTCATGAAAATTTAAATGTAGCAAGAAAAAAGAAGTTGCTGTCTGCGCAGGAAAGATATTTAGTGTGAACTCATCTGTGGTAATAGATTAATTGCCTTCATTAGCAAAGATGTATATCTTACACCAACCATCAATAAAATGTTTCAGATCTACTCAGGAGTGATTGCTCTGTTGATACAGAAGATGAAACTTATTCCCAAACAAAAGTAAAAGGAAATATATTTCTAAAATTTCCCGTAATCTGAGACATAGTTCCATAATAAAGAATAATTATATATCAAATAAAAACATAAGGATGAGAAAAGAATTGCTTTAATAAACTACATTACCTCTAATGAATAGTTTTTATAAAGCTCTGCAACAGTCTGAGAGGGATGTGTGGCTGGAGGAAACTGTCTTTACAGGGCTTGCTGTCCCTTTGGTCTTTAAGATAATCAGACTATTTTTTAAATCGTTTAATTCAGTCATGACCTATCTTAGCTCACAGTATTTTTCTCCTCCTCAGTTCAAAGAGATGACTCCTGCATGTTATTCTTCCATTAGTATGTCATTATTATGTATGATTCATAGTGGAGAAAAATATCTCAGTTAGAAAAAATTCAATAATTTTTATTTTTCCTTAAATGATGCCAGAGTAGGTGGTAGTGGATTAAGAAATTAATTAGGGAACAATATCCACATAGCTCATAGAATATTTTGGTAGCTTATAGATTTAAACACAGTGGAGAATGACACAATTATTGGTATATAACAACACTCAATCTAAAGCAGTCAGAGAGAAGAGTCTATCAGGACCCTGAGTTAACTCTAATTGGATATTGAGCATAGCTTTAGGCTGCTTAATAGATAAAGGAAAAGAAGAAAAGCATAAATTCTACTTTATATCAAAACAAAATATCCAGACTATTTTTGTGTAAAGAAATGATTTTTAGGAACTAAATATAACATGGGAACTTTTATGTAGTTTCCTATGTAAGGGGTATTAGTTAGTATAGAACAGCTTCCATGGGGATCATAATAAAGGAACTGCAGTATACAAGGTGAAGAATGTAAATATACCTTTTACGCAAGTGAGCCACATTGATTTGACGATTTGCCGTTATTCTGTGCCTGTGCTAATTGCAAACGTCTCACATCTCATAGACTTTTATTATAACCCAACTGAGAGAGACTCAGTGCTCGAGGAAAAAGGCGCTGTCTCTTCAGTAGCTGGAGTGTTAATTACAAGAGAATAAGAAAATAGAGGAATGAAGCAGCATCTTATATCATGGCATTTAGAAGGCTCTGTGACTCATTCATTTGCTCATTCATTCAAAAATATTTACTGAGCACTTACTACATCACAGGCAAGGCACAGGTTCTGGAGACAAAGTAATGAACAAAAGAGACAAAACATTCCTTCCCTAATAGAATTTACAATCTAATTGGAGAAGAAAAACAAAATTTTAAAATTAAGTTATATAAAACATTATAAAGTGAAAAGTGTGATGGAAAAAAAAAATTAAGCAGTGTTAAGGAGACCGAGAATATGGTGATGGGGGCAGCAATTTAAATGAGCTGGCCAGCGTGCATCTCCCTAAAACACCAATGCTTGAATAAAGACTTAATAGAAGTGAGGAAGCATGCCACGTGGGTGTACAAGGAAAGACCATTCCAAACAGAAGCAACAACCAATATAAAGACTAGGAAGTGGGAGTCCGCTAGTCATGGCCAATGAATGGGAAGGAGGCCACTCTGGGTGGAGTAGCCTTCATTATTGGGTAGAGTAGAAAGAGATGTGATCTGGACCTTATACTTCTCTGTTATTTACATTTGTGGTATCTTACCTATGAACAGATTCACGCATAAATATACACACACCCACACTTTGTTGGCTTTTAATTAACTTACAGTTAAATATACATCCTAACTATCAGGTAAAATGACATTAAAGCAGGCCTTGCTCATTCCGTCTTTGTTAAAAAAAAAAAAGGAAAAGGAAATGATGATAATTTGGAATAAATGTCTCTTAGTGAATTCACAGGACTTATATTTAAGATATTGTTTTTCCTTTAAGCTATTGTTTTAATTAGTTTTCAAAAACCATTGCTTTAATAATTTGATTTTAAAATTTTTTAGAATTTCTTTTTACTATTTCTTTTGTTGATTTGAAAAATCACAAATACATTTCTCTGTGTCAGAAATGCCAAAAAGATCCTTCTTATTCTGAAACACTGTATGTTCCTATCCCACTCTCTGTCTCAGAGGGCCTAAAATTGCCATTGTCTGTCTGTATTTTGTTAAGGCATTGAAATCCCCTTTTACATGTATCTGTTTTCTGGAAATGGTAAGACGTTAAATAACCATTAATAGCTTGAATTTCTCAGGTAGTAACACTTTACATTTTAAAGTACATTACAGCACTTTTAAACATTTTCACGCAAAGTATTTTAATCCTTTGGGATATTATTATACCTATTTTGCAGATCAAGAAAGAAAAGCTTGTAGAAATTAGTGACATAAATTTAAACATATTGGCTAGCAAATAGGAAAGCCTAGCCTACATTTCAGATATTCTGACTCCTTCATTGTTTTATAAGGCGTAATGGGGAGAAAAAAGTAATTCACAGGGATTCCCTCTTTGCCCAAACTTGACTCAGGCTCCTCTGAGCTATCTTCTCAACTAGGCCTTATCCTTGGCCTGATAAGCCCAGCTCAGCCCGAATCCTGCCAAGTCACTTTTGCAAGAACCCCCAGTCACCCCACCCCTACTCCCCGCCTTGGATACCTAACCTAGCTCCTCTTAGTAATTTTCCACCCATTGGCTTCCTTACTCTGCCTGCTGGCTATAAATCCCCAGTTGCCCCTACAGTATTTGGAGCTGAGTTCAATCTCTGTCCGCCTGTTTAACTCTGTCCCCCCTTGCCTGTTTAACTCCATCTGGTGCAATTTTTCTTTGACATAACCCAGGACAAAGATTACTACACAGAGAACACAGGCCGCAGTGAGCTGTTCTGGGCATTTATCTAAAAGCATCAATACACAGGATACTTTTTGGGCAGTATGGTAGGAACGATAAGGGAGAAACTATACATGGTTATATGTCCCAGAAACAATTTTCATACGTATCACAATTTTATGTGGAGCCTGCATTAGCCTCAGAAAGAGCTTTCTTTTGTTAGTAGATATTCATAATAGTTTTTGTTTTACCTTATACTACTTTTTATCAGAAATTGTTTTAAAATTCATACTATTTAAAAGTCATTAATGTAAAAATTTAGCTTTTGTAAGGAAGTTTATTTTCGTATCATAACTAACTCAATTTCCCCATTTCTGAGCAACATCGATTCAACAAAATATTGAGTTGAAATTGACTCAACACATAGTAGGAAATTAGGTAGTTCATTTACAAAATGAATTATTCTAGTGGAAATATTTTTTTAAAAGATAGACTTTTTTGGAATTTTCCTTCTGTGTAACCTTAGATATGTTACTTAACTTCAATCTCGCCAGTTTTTTCACTTGTAAAATAGAGAAAATATTATATACCTCATCTTGATATGATTAAGATTAGATATTGTGATTTATAATAAGAAATATATATTTGGTATTTGTCCCATTCCTGGAACACTGCTCATAAAACTCTTGTAATTTCTCAAGTCATAAGAGTAATGGGAGCATCGTTTTGTTAAAATATTTGGTCTTTTGTCCTCAGTTCCTGAAATAGCTCCAACGTGATAAAGGTGAAAAGAATGTCTTATTATTCGTAACAAACTCTTTCAACCAGAACCACGTTTATGTTAATGAGGTGATTTTTGGAAAGCCTCTGGATAACCACAAGACGAGGGCTGGTTGCCAAGAGAACCAATCTGCAATTAGAGGGTTGAAACTTTCAGCCTCATCCCCTAACCTCCAGGGATGGGAGAGGGACTGAAGGTTGAATTAATTATCAATGGCCAATGATTTAATCAATCATGCCTATGTAATAAATCCTCCATAAAAATCCCTGAATAATGGAGTTTGGAGAGCTTCTCGGTTGGTGAACACCTAGAGGTGCTGGGAGGGTGGTGCACCTGGAGAGAGCACAGAAGGTTCATGCTCCTTTTCACATCCTTTGACCTGTGCATCTCTTCCCTGTAGCTGTTCTTGAGCTGTGTCCTATTATAGTATAATGATAATCTAATAAGTAAACTGTTTTCCTGAGTTCTGTGAGCTGCTCTAGCAAATGATCGAAACCAAGGAGGTCATGAGAGTCTCTGATTTATAGTCAGTCAGTCAGAAGTACAGGTGAAAACCTGGACTTGTGGTTGGCATCTGAAGTGGGGGAGAAGGGCAGTCTTACAGGACTGAGCCCTTGATCTGTGTTGTCCACACTAACTCCATGTTAATAGTGTGAGTATTGAATTGTAGGACACCCAGCTGGTGTTGGAAATTTGGTTGGTGTGGGGTAAACCCCACACGTTTGGCAATCAAAAGTAAAGTATCGAGAGCAGAGTTGACAGGAGGCACTGGAGAGTTTGTCCTTTTCATGATTAAATGAGGCAGCATATTTAAACTGCCTAGTATAACTTTTGGCCCATGGTAGCAATTCAATAAGATAGAGAGGAACCCTTTTTATTCCCTTTTTCTATTTATAGCCAAGTGTAGCATCTTTTCTTCAAACACAAAATATAGCTGATTAAGGTAGCCAGAATAAAGACCACAGTAATAACAATATGTTGTATCATGAAGACCCATATTTCAGAATAGGGTGAAATAATTTAATATACATGCTGTAATTTACCAAAGTGGTTGAATGTACCATCAATTAGTAATGATTTTTATTGTATTTCTCTCCACTCTATTTTTCATTTTAGTTAAGAATATACAATTTAGTATATAATTAGTTAGAGAACACGTTTGGGACTTTTCCTTATGAGAGTTAAGACTTTTCCAAAAATGTCCTCTAAACTTAAAGTATTGTGGAAACATTTTGAACTGGAGTCTGAAGAAATTAAACAAATTCAAACTTTTTCAGAAGTTTAAATACTATAATCTTTCCAAGAAAATGGCAACTCTTTCTTCCTTATCCTTTACAGTGTTAAAAGAAGTTTTTAAAAACTGCTTTAAATAAGAGATGCTTTGGAAACAAAATTATCTCCTTCAGGTGATTAGGATGGTTTTCATCAATTATCGAGCATATTTATTTTATTTGATAATGCTGTAATGATGTGCAGAAGTTGATATATCTTCCAAAAGTCTTTCATAAACTCCTAGGGAATAAAAACAACTATGGATTGATAGAGTTTAGTTCATTCTTCCCTATTAAAAATAAAATCGTGTTGATGACCCTTGTTGATGAATATTTACAGGCCACAATTTATGATTCCAGAGTAGGTGATTTATAACCTTTTTGCCATGAAATCATGAATTTTACTGAGTTGTAACTGTGCTTATAGCTGTGGAATAATGGAGCCATCTTGTTAGAGTATTGTATAGAAGTTAGAAGACACAAATCTGGAATTCACGAATTGGAATTTTAGAGAATAAATCAAGATAAAATATCTCACTATTATACAGGCAATAATTATTAAAAACCTTAAGGAGTGAATGAGCTGAACCCTGCAGGTCTCTGGGAATGGAGTGTTCTCAGCAGAGGGAAAAGCAAACATAAAGTCCTTGAAGCACGAGCTTGCTTGAGTTATTTGTGATTGAGAAGCAGCAAGGAGCCAGTGTGGCTGGCATGGAATGGTTAAGGGGGGCATGATAGGAATTGAGATGGACACCCAGCCTTGCTCTTTCCTTTCCATCTCCCTTCACAGGCAGGTTTTGTCTTCTCTGTCCACAAATATTTAAAGTAAGTTTTGCCTGTTAATCTTTATCAAAGTACTTGATTGTTGCTTATTTATTATCATTGGTAATAATTCATTCACTTATTTTAATCTGTCTCTTTAACTAGAATACAAATGCCACAAAGTCAGAGACTGTGATGTCTTCTTTAGCACATAGTGTTAACTCTAGCACTTTAGCGCAGTGCCAGGTACATAGCAGTCAGTCACATATCTCTTGAATGAATGAATGACTGTTCTGTGAGGTGGTAACTGGGACATGTTGACTTGCTAAAAATTTACCAAGCTGTGACTTAGGATTTGTGAACTTTTCTATATGTACATTGTATTTCAGTAAATATTAATTCCCCCATAAGTGGCATAATGAAAAGTAAATAGAATTAAAATTTAAACATGATTTTAACAAACTCTGGGAGTGGATGATAAAAAACAAAATGAAACACAACCAAAACAAATGGCCAACTGGACCAGACCCGCATGCAGCTCTCCTTAACTGTTTGGGTAGCCATGGACCCATCCTCTCTGTGATGATTTTGAAGCACCCAGCAACTTCCCACTCTCCCTGGGCCCTCCCTGTGGCCTCTGCAGAATGAAAATTCAACTCCTTCTCCTGTGTCCCGGGAAAGCAACGGACAAGGAATCCTGCTTCTTATCAACCTAAGCTGAAAAACTATCCCATGGAAAGCTTGTCCCCAAAAAAGTGGATTGAATCTTGATTAGGGTATCTAGCACTGCTATAATTTAGTTATGTTTTCAATTAAATCATCTTTTGTTAGCATTTGGGGAACTAATGCCATTTAATTCACTAGAAACAGTAAAAGTGGAAGGCATAATTCCTCTTCACTGAGTCTACCTAAGTCCACTATTGCATATAATAAATTTTAAAATAACTGATTTAAAAATAAGATTTTTTTATTACTTTGTTCATTGAATATTAAGTATTAGTGAGAACAAAAATATGCGTTTTGATACCAACTGAAGTTACGTGTATATTCTAGATGCCAACTTATTCCTTCTTTTTTGTGTTCAAATCATTCACAGCAGACTTTGATAAAATAATAGTATACAACATAAGGAAGGAATCACTTTCTTCAAAATAAATAAAACAATAATTAGGTTGCCTGGTCAAGGAATTCTAAGAGATGGACTAAAATTTGATTGGTGTATACACAAGTCACATAAAACTTTTTCATCTTGTGCAATGGCAGTTACTTGATAAACATACTTCTTGCTCTAATCAATAATAATAATTTGAAATTTTATTTAAAATTAAATATGGAACAAAATCCTTCTCCAAGTTGGATACTAAGTAGTCTTAAAACATTTTCAGTAGAGATTTGCTGTTCTGGAAACTATTGCTGAGATATTTGGGACTCTCCATAGGAAGTATAGAAAATCCAATGGCCTGTAACTCTTAGGAAATGTGTAAAACACTCCTCTTCCCTTCACTCCACCCTCTGGTAGCCTGTCACCAAGTATCTTTAGAATTGGATAACCTTAGTGTGATAGCCAGAGGTAGATAAATGCATCGCCGTCTTTCTTTCTTCATGATTCCATTAATTGAAAAAAAGAAAAGCTGATTATCTGGAGAGAATGTGTACATTTTTCATGTACATCAGCCCTTCTTGTTGACTGATTACTTGAACCCTGTTATTGCTATAGATACTCCATATCCTACCTGAGGAGATACAAAAGCTGAATTAACATGTTTGCGTTCTCTTTCACTGTGAGAGAATAGCTTGTGTTCCAATAGCTGAGCTTTGATCTTGAAGAACTTAAGTGCCTATTACCATTTGTTGATTAATTTGCAAGACTGACTTATCTTTCGTACAGATCTTCTCAATCACTAAAGGCTTAATGGACTTGTTCCTTGGTAAATGGACCAGCCGTCTCAGTCACAACCTGAACTTAGAATGATGGAGTGTTCTTCCTAGCCAGCTGCCACACCATGGTATAACTATAAGACATATGCAAGTTACAATAACTTTAGATGTAATTCTAAGGTCTCACAAATGAATCTTCCTAACAAAGTCATGTTTTCTGCTTTTAAGTGTATTAGTAGGGATATTTTTATTGATCGTCAGTACTATAGTATAGCAATCATTCAATGATTTGTCTAAAATATTCTGATTCTAAAATGGGCAATTAAGGTAGAAAGTATAAAGGGGTGTGCTCACTAACTGCATATATCATTCATTCACTTACTTATTCTTTTATTCGTTTAACTAATATTTATTTAGTATTGATTTATGTTTAAGATTAGGGGCCAGGCATTGGAAATGCAGCCATAAAAAAAGACACGGCTCCAGACATCCAGGGGCTTATTGTTTAGCTGGAGAGAAACATCTATGCAAAGTGTGGGTCATAGGGCTATAAAGCAGTCCGTAAAAGATTGAATTTTATTTAATTCATAAGAAAATATTAATGTTAGAGATTTATAACTTTAGTAAAAATTCAACCTAATATAATTCTAATATAGTTCATGTTATTAATTATACAAATATTATCTTCTGAGTTCCTTTTATTGCAAGTCTGGTAATCATCCTACAAAATAAAACATGTTTCAATTAAAACACATTTGAAAAATTTTAGGGAGAGTGAGTGTGTGAATAATCTTTATACTCTTAAAGCCCTGTGCTCTTTTGACTGCAATAGTAAGGACATTCTTTTATTTGGCTTTTCTCAGGCCTCTGCAAAATGATTTGTTTCTGAAAAAGTATAATATGCAGGGAAAGGATAGAAGGAGGGAAGGCCATTTCTTGACTTTCACCTCAGCTGATATTGCAGTGGTTGTGTCTCTGCAACTAACCAAGAGAAAAGAGCTGTCACAAACATACGTCCATGCTAATTAGGTGGGGCAGAATTAGAATTTTACTGATCTTCTGTCTCCACATTTTTATGTAGGAAGGAGGTGTTTATAATTTTTCTACTGATAGTATTTTATTATCTGTTCTTTTTATATAAAAACAAATCTTATAATGTTTACTTCATTAATTTATTCAAATTAGAAAGACGTACAGTATGAATAAATAGAGAACTGAATTTTCTGTGTTATAAAGAAGCATGGTTTTACGGACTTCAGTTTTGTAGAGAAAATGTTTCAAATGGTTTTAATCTGTAAAATCTCCCTTTCAAAAGAAATATTATGTGGAAACTATATGTAAAACGGAAAGGCAGGAGATTCCCAACCTATACTACATTTTTACAAATCCCCTCAACCTCACACACGTAATCTCTGCAGAAGTACTAAACACCACAACTTACAAGAAACAATCAAAGCATTGTTGTTGTCAAAGTGTTCATTACTTCTGATGGCTGCAACAGGAGGCTAAAAGAAACAGATAGGATAATGGAACCAAGAAACATGATAAGAAGGGCAGCACAATGAGTCTTTGGCCAAATGAGCAAGAAAAATCAATGAGTATACCCATGGCAGAGGGCAGAAGTTTCATGGTTAACATCTGTTAGAAAGGATTTGTCTTGACTTGCTCCATTCAAAGGACATTGCTCTACCAGAAGTTCATTGCTGAGCTGCCACAGGAACTTAGTGCCCAATTTTCCACAGAAACCCCATCCAGAGTCCTGCCATCTGAGGGTGTGAGAAGGTGTCCCAACTTTATGCCACTCCTAGAACACTAAAAACTTTCATATTCCTCGTATGAATGAACTAAATTGCCAAAGCCACCACCTCTTCACCTAGAAGTGTCAGTCTCCATCATCTCTTTTTTCAGTCACAGCCCTTTCAAATCAAAGGCTGATTATAAATAGCATGATTTTCAGGGCAGCCCCATCTCTAATTGGAACATCTCTTATTCAGACAGAAAGAACGTCACCTTTTTTCCTCTTTACCGAAGGGATACCAGAAGCTACAAATAAGAAAGGCCTGGGAGCCTGGCCCCGTGGCTTAGTGGTTAAGTGCTTGTGCTCCGCTACTGGAGGCCTGGGGTTTGGATCCCGGGCGCGCACCAACGCACCGCTTGTCGGGCCATGCTGGGGCGGTGTCCCACATAGAGCAACTAGACAGATGTGCAACTATGACATACAACTATCTACTGGGGCTTTGGGGAGAAAAAGGGAAAAAAAAGGAGGAGGATTGGCAATAGATGTTAGCTCAGGGCTGGTCTTCCTCAGCAAAAAAAGAGGAGGACTGGCATGGATATTAGCTCAGGGCTGATCTTCCTCAAAAAAAAAAAGAAAGACCTGGACAAGTACATGTCTCAGTCGTCTTCCCACAAGATAATGTCATTGTTAAATGTACATATTTATATATTTTTTTTCTCTGAATCTTATAGCCAAAGCATCTGAACAAGTTGAGATACTGTACTTTTAGTTGCAGTACCAACTGACCTTCCTCCTCAGGTCTCCTGGGCATAACCCTACAAGTTCTTTGACTTACAGACTCTAGCTGCAATGCTATCAGCCAGACCTATGCTACTAAGGGCCCTGAAATCAGGGCCAATGCCCAGGATAACTGGCCTTGAAGAGCAGACCCAACGCTCCATAGTTCCTGAGTCATGTGCTTCCCCTAGGCTGGGCTGCCACAGAACTTCAGCAAGTCACTTGATAACAGCAGTTACTCATCCTCTCGTACCCAAGAAATGCTATAATTCCCGAAAAACTGCTTGAGTTTTCAGGGCTTTTAGCCAATTTGTCACCCAGTTCTCATGAGAATGAGCATGCAGGCAATTCATTAAGAGATACTGATAAACATCAGAATTAGTGAATGTCAGTTACCAGTCCCAGTCTATGTGTGAGAAGAGAAGCTTTCTCTAGGGCAAAGCTAGAGATGTACATCACCGAGTGACATGGGGAGCCCTATAAGAAAAGAGCATTTTTCCAGATAGTCATTAAGTGTTCAAGGGCTAGGAATTTTGTCTTATTTCTGGTTGTGGCCAAGCTTTTCTTTTTTTTTTTTTTGAGGAAGATTGGCCCTGCACTAACATCTGTTGCCAAACTTCCTCTTTTTTTTTTCTTTTTTCTCCCCAAAGCCCTACAGGGTACATAGTTGTATATCATAGTTGTAGAGTTGTGGCTCTTCTACATGGAACTCTGCCTCAGCATGGCTTGATGAGTGGTGAGCAGGTCTGCACCCAGGATCCAAACCGGTGAACCCCGGGCCGCGGAACGCGCAAACTTAACTGCTATGCCACTGCTCTGGGCCCCCAACCTTTGACTTTTATCTCAGTTCTGGAAACTAGACCCCTGTCTTAATATGTCACATATTGGTTCTCATCTTGTTTTCTGCCTGGTTTTCTCACTCTCTAAAAGAAAGTTTTCTTTTGTTTATGAAATTTGTTAATGTAATTCTCCGTGGAGACCAGAGTACAATCTCTGAACTTCATTTTCTGTGGCTAGAATAATGCTAGACCTCCCAGATATTCGTTTTTTTGGTTTCCTGAACTAGCTGATGGATTTTTGTATAATAAAGATCTGTACTATATGGGATTTTCTGCCCTACATGGAAAGTTTATCTCCGTTTTCAATCCTCCTTGGTCTAGCCTGTTCTCTGATCAGCTAGGTGTCATTAACGATGATATGGAAAATATGTTAAGACTGATGCTTTTCTGTTGGCAACAATCTTAATTTGAAAACTTAGGTTCTTTTGAATAGAGGATAGGAAAAGAGAAGGGAGCTAGCTCCCTATATGTAGGGAGCTCTTTTTATGTACTAGGTTTATGCCAGGGAACTATGTGTATATATTATCCCTTGGACACTAAGTTCTCTGGGAGCTGGAAATATCTTTTTTTTTAAACACAGGGTCTAGCAGAGTGTCTGGCATATCATGAATAAATACTTTATAATTATCACATTTTCTTTTCACATACAAATTATAAGGGAGATATGGAGACCATATTACAAATAATAAAATTGGCATTCAGGGAAATTAGGTAATTTGCAAAATGACCTTTTAAATGACAGCCCAGCATTCAAATCCAAGGTCTAACTCTAAAATCTATATTCTTTACCTCGTTTGTCTATTACCATCTGTTTTCATTTTATGTATAAATTATAAAGACTTTCAAAAAAGAGTTGAAGCAACTTAAACAGGTATATAATATATATATTTATATATGTATATACTTATGTTTATACATAAGAAAAATTTTAGAGGGGCCAGCCCAGGGGTGTAGTGGTTAAGTTTGCACACTCTGCTTTGGCGGCCCCGGGTTCACGGGTTTGGATTCCAGGCGTGGACTGACACACTGCTTGTCAAGCCATGCTGTGGTGGCATCCCATATAAAGTAGAGGAAGATGGGCACGAATGTTAGCCCATGCTCAATCTTCCTTAGCAAAAAGAGGAGAATTGGCATTGGATCTTAGCTCAGGGCTAGTCTTCCTCACACACACACACAAAATTTTAGAAACTTCCTAGGATAAAGGAGATAATTAATTAAATATTAAATAAGAGACTTGAAATAAGCTATTGCTTCCACCAAGTTATACAACAAGATGTGAACTCTCCAGAAGACCAGGCAAAGGGACACACAGTGGATTATATAGTTTTAGTCTCTAATGAATGAAAAATTCAAGGTGTTTTTGCTAGCACAAATTTTTCTTGTGATGAACGTAAAAGAGAAAACAAGTGAGGGGGCCACCCCGTGGCCTGGTGGTTAAATTTGGCATGTTCCATTTTGGCAGCCCAGGTTTGTGTGTTTGGATCCCAGGTGCAGACCTAACCACTTGTAAGCCATGCTGTTGCAATGACCCACATACAAAATAGAGAAAGATTGGCACAGATGTTAGCTCAGGGCTAGTCTTCCTCAAGTAAAAAAAGGGGAAGACTGGTGACAGATGTTAGCTCACGGTGAATCTTCCTCAGCAAAAAAAAAAACAAAGAGAGAGAGAAAACAAATGAGACTAAACTCTCCCTAGAACTAACAGGAACTCTAGAACTAATAGAAATGATTTGATAATTAATAGTAAGAAAAGGTTGTGTTAGTTTCAGCTTATGATTCCATTGAGAAGCCAATGGAATCACCCAAGGGACAATAACATTGCTGAAAGCTTATTTGACTGCTGAATCTATATAGCGATAAGGTATGTTCAGTGGTATTTTTGAGTAGAGCTTCCTGATATGGGAATCTGTGAATATACAATAGTCATCAAGGGAGGTCTCTGCACCCTTGAATTTGTGTTCAGTTATCTCAAGATACTATTTTCTGGTGTTGCTGTAAATAAGTTCATCAGATTCCCTAAGGCGATTGAGATTCCAGAATGTTATGAACAACTGTTTAAAATAATATCAGTTGTGAAAAATAGTGAATAAAGTAACAATTATTGCAAACACAGAGTGTCTACTAACTGCTAGATACATGCTAAATGCTTCACAGGGAGAAACTTCTCTGAACCTCAAAACAACCTGATAAAGGAAATACCATTATTATCCCCACTTTTCAGATAAGGAAACTCAAATACAGGATGATTAAGTAATTTTCTTAAAGTCAAACAACTGTTAGATAGTAGAACTAGGATTTGAACCCAGGTTGTTCAGCAGAGGCATTTACAAACCTAACCACTATGCCGTCTTGAAAGAATGGAAACTTCATTAGGTCAGGAAATCTTTGTTTTATTCTCTGATTTATTCCAAATGCTAGAATAGTGCTTGACTCATTGTAGATGTTCAATAAATGCTTGCAAAATTAATGCTTCCTCTTTCTCTTTTTCAAGTAGATACCATTACATCAGCAGTTATTTTTTTCCATAATCCAATTTCTTCATATGTCTATTGATTATTATTTATAATTCTCATTGACCACTTTTTACTGAACGATCTGATGAATATAGGAAAATATTTAATATTTACTCTCTCTAAAAGTTAGAGTTATGTTTCTGAAAACCTTCACAACAAGAAAATTTGCACTCGAAGAACATAAAGCTTTTTGAGAAAAATGAGTTAACATGTGCCTAAGGCCACAGGTGAATTATGAAACCCTGTATAAATATTTTATTTTATTAAAATAGAACAAAAATGATTCCAATTAATTTCCATTTATAATCTCTCAAGATATTTGTCATCCACAATATTAATAAGATTCTTGAAAATCTGTTTTGCTTTGTTATAGATAATTGTACAATAGAGGCTTTTATCTGCCATGCCTAATCCTCGAGAATTCAATTCCGCTTTTATGGCTTGGAATTTTTGACTCTGATCTCAGAAAAGCCAACTGAGTTTCTTGGGATTCAAAATGTTTTCATAGCTAAACAAAAACATTTAGAAAAACTTTAATATTTGTTCAAATCAACATAACCAAGAAATTATGCTGAAACTCTCTTCCCATATGCCAGTTCCAGAGCCTTAGGTCTCTTTCATGATAAGTCGATTCCAGCACACATGACCATGAGGATGCACTAAAACACTCTGACCTGACTTTTTAAAAAACCTGTTATTTTATACGTGTGTGTGTGTGTGTGTGTATATGACATACACACACATATATATACACCATTTCGCAAACTGAATGCTCTCATTTAAACAGTACCCAGATCAAGAAACAGAGTAATACCAGCACCCTGGAACTCCCCTTCTCCTTTGTACCTTTTAGTCACTACCAACCCTACCTCCTAAATGAGTAACAAGTATCCAGATTTCTTACACTATAGATTCATCTTACCTATCTTGATACTTTATATAAATTGAATTATATAGTATGCATCTTTTTTTCTGACGTCTTCCTCTCAACATTATGCTTATGTTAAGCATTATGAGATCCACAGATGATGTAGTGAGTAGCCATAGAATGTTCATTCTCATTCACATGCACATGTCTTTTGGTCATGTGCATGTTTTTATTAAGTACATATCTATGAGTAGCAATGCTTCACCAAAAGCAAGTATATGTTCAGTTTTAACAGATATTGCCACATACTTTTCTAAAGTGACTATGACAATTTTCAATCCCAAGAGTAGTTTATGAAAATTTCTGTTGCTCCACGGCCTCACCAACACTTCGCATTTTCTCTTTTTTATTTTAGCAATTCTTAAGATTATTTAGTGATATCAAATTGTGGTAAGTTGCTCATTTTTCACGTTTATTGACAATTTCCATATTCTTTTTTGTTAAGTGTTTGCTCCACTCTTTTGCCAATTCTTATATTTCTAAAAATATATTCTGGACATGAATCCTTTTTCAGATATATGTATTGCAAATACTTTCTCTCACTCTGTTGGTTGCCTTTTCATTACTTTAATGTCATCTTTTCACACACAAAAGTCCATAGTTTTAATATATTCCAATTTGTTTCTTTTATTTTTATGGTTAGTATTTTATTTGTTGTCTTATTTAAGAAAACTTTGCCTAGCTCAAGGTCATTCTCCTTTATTTTCTTCCAAAAGCTTTATCGTTTTGTCACACATTTAGATGTTCAATGCATCTGGAATTGAGTTTTATACCCGGTATAACCAGGGTCAAAATATAATTTTATTTTCTTTATAGACATCCAACTGACCCAGTACCATTTATTGAAAATACTATCCTTTCCCTGCTGACATTCTGACTTATGTTATCTCTCTTCTTCCTGGTAGACACACTTGCATTTTATATACATATTCTTCCTCAATACCTTCCTTTATTCTTTTCATTACAAATACGTGGGCCTTAAAACCAATTTATCTACAGTTTTAAGGAAACGATATACATACATAAATAAATCTTAACAACAGTGGAATTTTTTGTGTGTGTGTGAGGAAGATCAGCCCTGAGCTAACATCCATGCCAATCCTCCTCCTTTTTTTTTTGCTGAGGAAGACTGGTCCTGGGCTAACATCCATGCCCATCTTCCTCCACTTTATATGGGACACCGCCACAGCATGGCTTGACAAGCGATGTGTGAGTGCGCGCCAGGGATCTGAATGCTGGGCCGCCAGCAGCGGAGCATGCGCACTTAACCGCTACGCCACAGGCGGCCCCTAACAGTGAAATTTTTTTAAATGGACCTTCCTTGTCAGAGAGGACAGGACACTGAGTTATAATTATGATGACTCTTAGACAATTGGCCCAGCAACTCTCAGCATGGGCAGTGCTGTGATAGGCAGAGTGGAGATGGTGAACAGGCAATCAGCATCTGTTCCATCCTCCTCCTTGCACGGAGCCTGGAAGTGTAAAAACTAAATAAAACAACAACCACCCTTTTTTCTAGTTCCCTGTAGAGCTAGGGTTCTGTATGTTAATTAGCTGTGCTCATACAAAATTTAAAAGATTGAAAACAGCACAGGATATCTTCCTGTTCTGTTCTCAAGTTCCAATGTGGAGAAGCTCACAATTTCTACAGCAGTGCTCAGCATCCTGTCTTAATATGGGATATTGAGCAGTAGATATGCCTATTTCCTGATGCCTAGACCAAAGCTCTATCAGATGTCCTTATAGACTGAAGTCCTATTTTCTATCTTACTATTTGTGACAGAAGTTAACAGTTTCCCCAGGCAACCTCACCTGTGGTTCATTCTGGGAGCTTTGCCTGAAGACCTAGCCTAGATCCCACCTTTTCAATATTTCTAACACTTGGGTAAGCATCTTATTTCCTAGAATAAATGCCTTCATGCCTAAATAACTAGAACAGCTTATTTCCTCTAATTATACCTTGTTGAATTAAGGAGGGGTTACAAAATTTTACAGAAGGGTGAGGTACTTAAGGGAAGGAGGGCAAACTGCAAGTTGCAACAACTGACTCTAAAACAGAATCCTGACCCTCAGAGGCGAGGTTAAATAATTGAAGCATATATTGAGGGATATCAAGGTAATGGCACTGCAGTACTGGCAGTAACAAAATGGTACCACTGAAGCAAAATATGCTCATTAAATAATCACATAGTATAATTTTTCAAGGCCTTCAATGAAGAGAAAGCGCTCTACAGCTTGTTAACTGTCAACTTCATTCGTGCATTTGCTAATTGCTTTCCCCTACTTGTCATTAACCTATTCAGGATTAGTTTGTAACAAATAAATTTAGAACTCTGAGCTCCATCCTTGCTGCATGATGCAGTTTTACTGATCTAAAATTCCAATTTTATTATTTGCGATAGAGATGACTGCCCAGAGGAAACAAAAAGAAGTAACTGATTTCTTTTCCTGTGTTATTATTCATAATCCACCTAAATGTATAAAGGATCTGAGGTACTTTGTATAATAAATCATTAAAATAAAGCTAAAATGTGATGATTCATATCAAATCAGATATAATGCTTGTGCCAAAACATATAGCCAGAGGCTAGAAGCAGCAGCTAGACACAAAGTTTGACTTTAAGCTTCCTGGAAACCAAGATAAAATAGAAAACATTTTTTCTCTTATCTAGATTTCATTATCTAAGAAAAGGTAAAATTCCATACTAGCAGAGTAAACAAAGATTTTCCAAATATAAAACTGTAAGAAAAATTTAGACAAACTCTGTAATATAATATAATGTAATTAAATGTACTATAATAAAATTTAAAATTATAGTACAATTTAAAATGTAATAAAGTAAAGCTTAATCAAACACAGTTCTGTATTTGAGGAAGATTCATGGTAGACAGACTAACAGATCATAATATACCAAGTGCCATTCTGATTTTCCAATCACATCCAATATTAATCATTTTTGAAAAATATCCTATAAGCACTAACCTTAGTAAGTATGGTTTTTTAAATTATTCAGTTACATTATGACCAGAAACTTAATAAAATATGATTTATTGCATCTTTCAGAAGGCATCTTATCATTTTCCTGACATACAATGATTTATGTGAAAATAAATACACATTTTGAAAATACAAAAGCAGAGATAACATTGAAAGTAAGTATTAAAAAAATGTTTATTAGTTTTTACTTTTGACTTTCTTAGCTATTCTTTCAAGAAATCCTTACTGAGAACCTGCTTTTTTTTGAGAACTATTTGAAGTACTGGTGGTATAAAGATATCTGAGACATCACACTTGTATGATCCAGTTTTTATTTAAACACTCTGATTACCTTTTTAACATAGATGAGGCAGAACAAACTAAACACAGTTCTAACATTTCTATTTCCCTATTCTGAGCCATCATTTTTTCCCCAGCTTTCAACAGCCAACCTAGCAGTGTCTTTTGGTCTGTGTCCTGGGGTTCTTAGCAGGCTGTTAAAGCTTTATTATAGGAGACTACTTCCATATTGATAAACTCCAACTTACCAATTTTATGTTTTGCACCCTCAGATTCTAGTCGTATTCATATTCTCTCGGTTCTTGCCGGCATATGTTGTCTAGATCTTACAGCTTCTTCGATGTATACTCTCTCCTTTTTACTGTGAGCTGTACTAGGCTTTAACTCTTATTAATTGTTGGATTGTCAGAAGATTATTTTATAAGGTGCTGTCTCATTTGAGGACTCTGCATTGTCTCCAGGCATGGGGAGTTAGAATCTAACACCAAAGAGCAGAGCACCGCATCAGTAAACCCAGTGGGTTCAGAGGAATCTAGGATTTCAAGTCTCAGAGCTGTACTTAACCAGAATTCCTCATCTCAACATGAGTGTACCACTTCTTTCCTGTTATGGCCTTGACCTTGGCTTGGAAGACCTCTTGGGACTGAGAATTCAACATTTTCTGAGGCTCCTCTACTATAGTTAAGTCCTAAATCTGGTCCTCTGCTCTGTCTGCCTTTCAGATATAAATGATCAGAGTTTTCATAAATGTTGCCAAGGAGACACTGACTTTCATATTGTACCTTGAATTGGCAATAAATCATCCTAACACTGTCATTACCTATCTTCAACAAATCAATGGAAGTTAGCAGCACTTCTCAGTTCCATGGTATTTATGATTAACCATCCTGTCATGCTTCTCCAGTAGCAAACATATTGTTCCAGCCAGAATGTCCCCTTCCAATGATATCCTATTCTAATTAACTATTAGCGGAATTTTTAACAATTGCGTTGTTGTAACATGCCAGAAGCTATTCATACTTCAGTATCAATTATGTCTTCTCAGTGCAAGCTAACTGGCAAGTGATCCATTTCCAAAATCCCATATTAGAGTGTGCTTCCTAGAACTACCCTTGGTAGCAGCTGTCTTAAATTGTGTTCCCCAGAAATAAACTCTGAGACAGAAAGTTGTGCCAGAAGATTTATTGAAGAGCAATCTTGGGAGATTCCTGTAGGGAACTGAGGAAGACAAAATTGGACAGAGAAAGAACTTAGCCCAAAATGTGTTTGGAAGTAAGGCCTCAACCCTTTTGCAGCGAGCTCTGGAGCTAGTTGATCTTTCAGGATTGTCGTGAATTGAGACAAGGAAGCCGGAACTTGTATCCCTGCATCAGCCAACTACTGGTTTTAGATTGAACCCTGTTCAGGGCAATATTTTTATACAAGATGTTCCCTGTGACCAATGGTAATTCCCAGTGAAGGGCACGCAATATGAGGCATCAGCTGCCAATATTTTTAGCAGCTGCGGGAATAGGTGCATTCACCCTAAAGAGAGAGGTGAGATCTAGGAAGAGTACAGATAAAAGTATATGATACAATTTACTGCCCTTAGGAGATTATAATTTATTGGGGAGAGGAAGCTAACATTTTTGAAATGATGAAAAGGACATTTATGTGGTTAATTATGTTGTAAGATATTTCCTGTAAGTGCTATCAACCTATACGTGTGGAACCAATTGTGGGAGATTCTAACAAGTAAATGCAAGATAATATTCACTGGATCTTACATTTTCTTCCTGCATGTACCCATAAATTAGGAACTACCACCATTTCTGCCCTCTCTTAGAAGTATTGGTGACAAGGATTCTACCATTGTCTCAAGCTCTTCATTTGCTTGTTCTTATGGTTAAATAATGACTTGGCTAATTGTGAAACAGTGAGAACTTGGCATCAGTTGGGTTCCAGCAGCCTATTGGGCATGATGGGTTTTGCTCCTGCACGACCTGGACTCTTGTCACTTGTGTTTTCTTCCGCAGTTTTCCGACGTCAATTAGGCATGTTCTACTGCCTTCCTCACTCACCAGCTCCTTGAGAGAGCATTGACAAATATCATACTTCACACAACCCATCATTGGGTGTTCCAAGTTCTACTCTGGCTGCCTGATAGCCTTCTATTTCTTCCCACACAGATAATCACATCTTCCTCTTTGTCTCCATATCACTTTGTGCGTATCTCTTTTATCTCCTTGCGTTGAAATTATCATTCCTGTCTGATGCCACTTGTTCTCCTCTTCCACACCATATGCATCCTGCAGAAGGATGACTGCATCTTACTCATTTTTTTTTTCCATTCATTCATCAAATGATCATTATACTGAAAAGGCATCAGGAGATGCTCAGATACTTAAGACAAATCACTGCTGTTCTCAGTGAAATCACAATCTATTAAGGGAAATCAAACTATAACAAGTAAATTACAATGTAGTGTGGTAATATTCCTATTCTTTTATGTCTTTATATGTAAGAATTGAGTCTGGTACATTTTGGACTATTCAGTGATCCCAGGTCACAGCACCTTAGTAGATTTTGCTTTTGCTCATGTGGTTCCTTATGTCTGAATCACTCCTCCTTCATGGAACTAAATTCCGTTCTTCCTTCAGGACTCAACTGAAGTGGATGATCCTACTTTGAGAAGGTCTCAAGAGACTCAACTCAATATATTTAAGTCTGGGTTGGATGAACTCCCTGTATACTTTCCTAGCAAAAATCAAACTCTATCATAGCACTTATTATTAATTAATGCCATTATTTAATAACAATTGCTATTATTTATTAATAGCTACTATTTATTGACCATCTACTATGTTCCGGCCATTGCCTTATATACTTTGCATGCATTTATATGTTAATTTTCCAAACAATATAAGGAAGCAAATATTATTATTTTCATTTTCCTGAAGATTTTACAGTAATCATTGACTCAAAGGCAGCTTCTTGGTGCCTCAGAATGACTTACTATTGTCCCAAACCACAGAATCATTGTTTGTTTTTTTCCTTTACAGAAAAACTGAAAATTTCTTCCACCTTACCTCTTGAGAGACATTTCCTGTGGAAATTAGTGAAATAATAATATGTCTAAAACAACCCCATGTCCTCAGAGTCAGTGCTGTTTTTCCAAACAATAATATTATATCCCTGGCCACCTAGATTGCCTCGCTTTTTGATGTTGATTTTTACAGGAACAATGTGGAATTTCACAAAAGTATTCATTATGACATAGAGATGATATTGTAAGATTTTAGAAACATTTAGCTTTGTAGAAAGAAAATGTGCATCAAGCCTGGGTAAATAATTTCCTCTTATTTACAAATCTCCTTCTAAACTATTTCCATCTAATCTTTCCGGAAATATCATCCTTAGCCCTGAGGTAATTTTAGTTTTGTACAGATGCTCACCTGCCTCATTTAATTTGCTGACAACAAAAGAAAATAAGAGTGGCCTAAGGGTTAAATTTCTTCTAACAAGATGAAAATATTTTGTCAGAAATTCTGTGATCTGCTATTTAAGCTTGTAGAACACTATTAAATATGAATCCAAACAGAAAACAAAAAGTATGTACATACATACACACACTCATGCATATATATAAAATGGAAAATGTATAACATGTAATGGAAAAGAATATATACACACACACACACATATATAGCATACATATATAAAGTTTATGAATGTACGTGTGTGTGTGTGTGTGTATGTGTGTATGTCTCAATGTACGCAGGTATATATATGTAAAAAAAATAACCTGGAAATGTATGACTTTCAAATAAGAGTCCTCTGAATTTTAAAGCAATGTTTTAGAAATGTAGGCCTTAAAATGTTCTTCCAGTTAAGGAAAAATAATTTTTAGACCTTGAATCTTTATCATATTGTGTTTCCTTTTTTTATTTTCATAATTGTTCTATTTTAAGTATAATATTTGTATATATATAAAGGTTTTGATCATAGTGACTAATGTAAATAATTTCATGATTACTGTAACAGACCAAATGCATTGCTCTCATTACAGTCTTTTAATAACACAATGTGCTTTTTCCTGAATTTTCAATAAATGTGGCTATTAGGTGATGGAAATCATTTCATGCTCAACGAAAAGCAAAATACATTTAATGCTCATAGGAGTCAAAAGAACCACTGAAAATAGATCTCAATTTGCCTTTATAGCATCCATTTCTTTTTGCGAGTCAAAGAAGTCACACTGGGAGAGAAACAGGGGCTGGAAGGCTGCTCTCACGAGAGACCATTAGCCTCAGGAAATGGTAAGTGTGAGAAATATTTTCTTTTCCCTGATTCATATTCAGGTGTGACTTTCTCTCCATTTACCTTGTGAAATGCCTATGTCTACCCACATCCTATTGCTCTTTCTTATTTCTTGTAATTGAGAGACTGATAATGAAACGCTAGTATGCTACATGCTACTTGTTTAAGATTTATTAAGAAAAAAACCCTTCAGGTTGCTGTGCTGTTTTTCTTCTGAAGCATTATAATTTTCCTTTTTTTTTTTTTTTTTGTGAGGAGGACCAGCCCTGAGCTAACATCCAATGCCAATCCTCCTCTTTTTTGCTGAGGAAGACTGGCCCTGGGCTAACATCCATGCCCATCTTCCTCCACTTTATATGGGACGCCGCCACAGCATGGCTTAACAAGCGGTGCGTTAGTGCGCACCCGGGATCCGAACCGGCGAACCCCGGGCTGCCGCAGTGGAACGTGCGCACTTAACCGCTTGCGCCACCGGGCTGGCCCCTGAAGCATTATAATTTTCTTTGTGAAAAGCAAATATGGTTTTTCTTACAGGTCACTAGTTTTAAGTAACATAGTATTTAACATAATGACCTCTTCCTTATAGAATGAGGGAAAAAACCTGTTAAATCATTCCTTATTTTGAAAAGAAATGAACAGAACTTTGTTGGAACTCTTGTTTATAAGAACAGTAGGCAAAAGAATGAAGAAAGTAAATATGTTTTTCTTATCAATTTTTTGTTACACTAATCATTCAAGTGGCATTATTATAGGGAAAGTTCAATCTGCCTGTAAATATCAAATATCCAGTGAAATCATAATTATATACCATTCAGGTCTATTTAAAATATAAAGAGCTCTAGTGAGTAAACCCCAAAACAAGCTGTCATTAAACAGAATGTTCTTTATCTTTCACTTATCAGAAATCAAAGAGCTGTTTGAAACAAAATACATATATGCCTCCACCTTCAAAACAGAGTGAAAAAGGGTCTCAGATAATTTGTCCAGCAAATATTTTCTTGTGGCTGAACTGTGCTTGAGGGACTTGAACAGTACTGGCTAGTGAAAAGAAATGGCCTATTATAGAGTTACAACTGTTTCAGGATAGTTTTTCAAAACCCATTTCACTTTTTAAAAATTCCCTTTTCAGATTGATGATTCATGATAACTTGTCATTGAAAAAACTCAATGCATGGAAAATAAGAAGGTTGTTGCTTATTTGCTACATATTAGGCCAATTTACCAAAAGAAATGCATCCAAGCACACTGTCTGGTCTGATTTACTGAGTTATGATGCTTATAAAACCTATAATTCGATCTAAAGAGCCACACAGTGATGTGCATGGAGCAACTGGCTTAATCAATTACTTGGGACTAGGTCCTTGGGCAAGAGTGTTTATTGAGTTTTTTTATCTGTGACTGATGGTTTTATAGGTGCATATATGTTTCATTTAAATTTAAAAGCACTTGTCTGTATCCGCTTTACATTAGCTTTACTGTTATAAATAAATAATCCACGTCCAAACTAATATTTGTAATTATTGATATGTTTAGTGTTTACTTCTTTACTCCTAATAATTACCTTGCTTTAGAAAGATGACTTTAATCTCGCTTCCCATAACTCAAAACATCAGAGTAAAAAGGGTATTGGATTAGTTGTCAGGAAACCTGTGTTCAAGGCTAGTTTGTCATAATAACCTGTGACTCTTAATCTCTCTGGGGTCCAGTTTTCCTACCCATGGAAGCAAAGACACATCGTGTTATCTTCACTCAAAATGTAAAGCAAATACTTGAGGGTTTAGTGTTTATATTTTATCCTATTTACCAATGTGAAAACAAAATGGAGAAGATCTCTTCTTTTTCTTTTCTTTCCCCATAATTTGGTTTCTTTTAAGAAGTGCATTTGAATTCAGTTGTAAGTCTCTGAGTCCATCTGCCTTCTGTGACTCCTCCCCAAACCAAAAAAACATTCTACCTCTAACTCAGGATCACAGAGCTTGGGAATTGAAGGAATCAAAAATAAAAGTAATTTAATCATCCAAAGAAGCAAATTTAATCTATGCAGTTAGATATTACTTGAGCTAATATGCCTTTCCCTTAACTACCAGATGTTTTTCTTCATATGATTAATAAACAATGATAATAATCAATAATTATTGATCTCTATGTTGTAGGAAGTGTACTTTATCTTAGTAATAAGAAGTCGCTGAAGAAATTGATTTCTTCCTATTTAATTAACATTGTTGCAAAAAATTCAGTCATGTTTATTCAATGTTACAACTTTTTCCTTATACGCATGTCACCTCTCATTTATTTATTTGTTTTTTGTACCTTTTGACCACCTCTTATTTATTTGATTTTTTTTTTTTCCAGAGGGAGATCAGCCCTGAGCTAACATCCATGCTAATCCTCCTCTTTTTGCTGAGGAAGACCGGTTCTGAGCTAACATCTATTGCCAATCCTCCTCTTTGTTTTTTTCTTCCCCAAAGCCCCAGTAGATAGTTGTATGTCATAGTTGCACATCCTTCTAGTTGCTGTATGTGGGACACGGCCTCAGCATGGCCCGAGATGCAGTGCATCGGTGCACGCCCGGGATCCAAACCCGGGCAGCCAGTAGCGGAGCGTGCGCACCCAACCGCTAAGCCACCAGACCGGCCCTATTTGATTTTTTTGAAGCAATATATCAGTTATTTTTAAATTTAAATAATTATTTCCTCATCTTAAGCAATAATATTTGGGAAAACATTTATTAGATAGTTAAAATTTTCTAGTACACATTAACATTAATTGAAAACTATTGAGATAAAAAATGCCCACCTATTAACTATGAACAGTCTTCTGAGATGATCCAGTGGAATGTGTACCACATCATGGGAAATTTTGTAATGGGTATTTGGAAAAAAGTTTTTGATAACTTTTTTGACAATAAAAATGAGCTCTGTCACAAAGGATGAGAACTTTATGTCCTTCTAGCTTCCAGAGATTCTGTATTTTATTTTTTAACCATATTGAGAAAAAAAAAACCTCCTTTCTATGGATGTGAGACTTGGTTGGCTTTTTTTTCCTGTTTTAAGAATATATTAAAAAGATGTGACAGAAAATATTAAGTACTGAAATATTTCAATTGAAGTGAGTAGAAAAGATGAAATAAAAGTTTCAAGGAAATGGAAAAGATTTCATAGTTAGCTCAACTGGGGCATACTGAAGAGCTACATGAAGAACAAGGAGTATTTTATTCTCAAGGAGAGTGGAGTTTAGTTAACAGACAAATACCACCCACAAAAGTTACACAGCACAAAGGATACTTCCCAAGGAAGAGACTGAGTTATGATATTGTGCAAAAAAATATAACCAACATCAAAGAAAAATTTCTTGAGATAGGCTAATAATTCTAACTATATACTAAATTTCATGTTTCTAAATTTAGCTTTCAATAATATACCTTTCAATTCAAAGCAGCACCTTTAAACATCCAGATTTTTGTTTTGATATTTCAGATTTATATTAAATTTCTAATTCTAGAAGCAGTGATTTTATTTAAATGTTTTTAACAATTGAAACAATACAACATCCTCATTGAAATTTTTTTTTTGTGTGTGTGAGGAAGATCAGCCCTGAGCTAAAATCCGTGCTAATCCTCCTCTTTTTGCTGAGGAAGACCGGCTCTGAGCTAACATCTATTGCCAATCCTCCTCCTTTTTTTTTTCCCCAAAGCCCCCGTAGATAGTTGTATGTCATAGTTGCACATCCTTCTAGTTGCTGTATGTGGGACGCGGCCTCAGCATGGCCAGAGAAGCGGTGCGTCGGTGTGCGCCCTGGATCCGAACCTGGGCCGCCAGTAGCGGAGTGCGCACGCTTAACCGCTAAGCCACCGGGCCGGCCCCTCATTGAAATTTTAAATCTCCTATAATTTTTCCTACCAGACACATTTATTTAGGTTTTCTAAAAATGTAATATGTTCAGGTTCACAAATAATTTGGAATATTTGCACGCTAAAGGTGAACTTAATATGATTTTTTTGTTTCTATTATCTGTCATCACAATTGTAATGTTATCTACTTGTGAAATACAGGAAGGAAAATCTCAGTAAAATGGAGATGACCCTCCTGGCCTTTTGCTTCCTTCTGAGTTTCTATCTCATCATACTCTCTTATTATACGCATCACATCCCTAAAATATTGAAATTTCATTACTCCTCTACTACGTTCAATTTTTTGACTTGTACTTTGATAAATATCAGTTTCCTTTGCCCAAAAAGCCCGCCTTCCATTCCTTCACATATCATACTCATAGTCATTCCTCCCAATCAGTCCAAACCTTTGTAAACCTTATCCTGCTTGTGAGTGCAGGGGTTTTTGTTCGTTTTCAATATCTTCTGTTGCCATAAAATTATATTCATATTCAGAAATTGCAATTATTGTGTGTTGTGATTTTTCTGTTTGCGTTTCTGGGTCTCGCGCTTGAACCGACGAGGGTAGAGACAACACCCTGTCCGTCTTGTATCATCTGTGTCTGGCATAATTCCTGGCTCGTAATATGCGTTCATTAAACGTGTTGAAAGGATGGTCAAATAAGTCACACCTACATGATACTATAGAAAGCACTCAAGGTTTTATTCACTGAAAAGAGAAGTTAGCAGGTGGTATTGACTGAATTTTTCCTTTGCAGTTGAATATTTGGACACCACGAAGAGACTGCATTAGAGAGCAGAAGAAATTACTGGGTCCAGTAAAATGGTTTACTTTTTGGACAGATTTATCATGCAGTGCTACGGAGCGTAGGCTGGGAGCAAGAGAAGGATTGGCACAAGAAATAATGCAATTACTAAAAAATGCTGAAGAGCTGAACTTGAGCAAAGGTGGAGTTAAGGAAAATGCAAGTAGAAAACAAGTGGTAGAAAAACAAGATTTGGTGATAACTGGCTATATTCAAGATACTATATAGAGAGAGGGGTCTCAGATGATAAGGTTTATTGCTTGGGTGGCATTCATAGAAATATGAAATGCAGGAGGATGAAAAGATTTCATTTATTCTTTTTAAAGTTTGGGAGATGAGAGTGAAGAATATGATTATTTAAGTTTTAAAGATATTGTCATTGGAATATTAATGGGCGATTTAGATAGAAATATCCAGAAGACGAGAATAATGTCCAGGGATTAAGGAAGATTCCTGAACAAAAAATAAGGTCTTGGAGATCATAATCAGAAATATGGCAATTTAAAGCAATAGTTTATCAAGGAGACTGTAGAATGATAGGAGAAGTGAACAGAGAACACTACGGATAGAGAGAGAGCAATAAATTTGTACACAGGGAACTGAGAAGAAAGAATCGAAAGGAGGAGAATCCTATAAAGATGGGTATCAAAAAAGCAAAGGGAAAAGGTGCTTTCCAGAAAGGCTAATGTTAAATAGTACCAAACCCATGGAGATTACAGTAAGTGAAAACCAATTTTAGAAGTATTAGCCTATTTTATGTTATTAGTAAGTTTCACATTATGCCCTATATGACAAATTTGGTGAGCATTTCCTATATAGTGAAAAACTAAATGTAAACAGCAAAGGATTTTATACAAACACGTGCACATGTAAAAAGAACATTCATTCAAAATATGAACAAAAATTAAATAGTCACTCAACCTAGCAAGAGAAATAGAAAACATAAATTACAATGATACCAAATTCTAATGTCAATACAAAAAGAATGTTGTAACAAACTAAATGATACATTCTCATCTAGGAGTGGGGAGGACCTAATGTACTAAAGAAGCAGATGTATTTCAAGTTAATGCAGAACTTGTGGTAAGTATTTATTATGTGCTGTTTAAAAATTTAATGATCTAATAAGAGTCTCTAAAAATATGTTAATATACTTGATATAGGAAAATAAGTAGGCAAGAAAACTTTTTTACTGGAAAAAGAGTCACAATAGGAAATATGTTCTACCAAATTAAAACATGAAAAAGAATGTTGAAATTGTATGACAATTAGGTTTTAAAATAAATTAGTTAACTGATGAATTCTAGAAATAAAATAAAATCTGTATAATCATTTGGTATGTGACAAATAAGATGTGATATATTAACAATAAAATGTTAAATGTCATTATGGATAAAAAGTAAATTTGTTCCTCATACCAGACAGAACAATAAGATTCCAGATGAATTAGAGTCTTAAAATTAGAAAGAACAAACAACAATTTGAAGTATCTAATAGTACATCTAGAGAAGAATGTGCAGTACCAATAGAACTGTTAGTGGAGTACTTTATTCTTGCAATGAATTTTATTTTATTTATTTATTCAGTCATTCATTTAACAACCCTTATTGATGGCCTAATGTGTAACAGAAATTTAGTTAGGAGATGGGGGTACAATAACAAACAAAACCACAAATTTACAAAAGTTCTTTGATTTATACCTCATATCATATCAAAAGTAACTGGATCATAGACCTAAACGTAAAACTTTAAAAGTCTTCCTGAAGAAAACACAATGGAAAACTTTTGTTAACTTGAGTCATGCAAATATTTGTAAGATGTAACGCCAAAACACAACCTATAAAAAAACAACAAATTGAGGGGCCGGCCCGGTGGCGCAAGTGGTTGGGTGCGGGGGCCGGCCCGGTGGCGCAAGCGGTTGGGTGCGCGCGCTCCGCTGCAGCGGCCCGGGGTTCGCTGGTTCGGATCCCGGGCGCGCACCGACTCACTGCTTGGTAAGCCATGCTGTGGCGGCGTCCCATATAAAGTGGAGGAAGATGGGCACTGATGTTAGCCCAGGGCCGTCTTCCTCAGCAAAAAAAAAAAGAGGAGGATTGGCAGATGTTAGCTCAGGGCTGATCTCCTCACAAAAAAAAAAAAAAAAAAAAACAAATTGATAAACTGAACTTTATTAAAATTAGAAACTTCTCTTCGAAGATAATTTTAAGAGAGTAAAAAGACAGGTTATCAAGAGAATGAGAAGACAAGCCATGGACTGGGATAAAATATTTGCAAAAGCCACAGCTGATAAAGGACTATTATCCAAAATATACAAAAACTCTTAAAATTTAACAATAAGAATACAAACAACCTAATTAAAAACGGGTAAAAGACCTGAACAGATATCTCACCAAAGAAGATGTACAGATGGCAAGTAAACACGTGAAAAGATGTTCAATATCACCTACTATTAGGAATCACAAATTAAAATAATAATGAGATACTACTACACACCTATTAGGATGGCCAAACTCCAAAACAGTGAGGATACCAAATGCTACCAAGGATGTGGAACATCAGAAACTCTCATTCATTGCAGGTAAGAATGCAAAACAGTACAGCCACTTTGGAAGACAATTAAGGTTTCTTAAAAAACTAAATATAGTCTTACCGTATGATCCAGCGATTGTGCTCCTTCATATTTATTCAAATGAGTTGAAAATTTATGTCCACACAAAAACCTATGCACAAATGTTTATAGCAACTTTTATCTATAATTGCCAAAACTTGGAAGCAAATAAGATGTCCTTTAGTAGGTGAATGAATAAATAAACTGTGACACATCCAGACAATAAAATGTTATCAGTACTAAACGGGAATGAGCTATCAGGCCACGAAAAAGCATAGAGGAATCTTAAATGCATTTTCCTAAGTTAAAGAAACTAATTTGAAAGTCTATGGTGTGATTCCAAATTTGTGACATTCTGCAAAACTAAAAACTATGGAGATAGTAAGATCAGAGATTGCCAGGGGTTGGGGGGAGGAGGGGATGAATACGCAGAGCACAGAGGATTTTTTGGGCAGTGAAACTATTCCCTGCGATACTATAATGGTGGATACATGTCGTTATACTTTTGTCCAAACCCATAGAATGTACAACACCATGAGAGAACCCTAATGTAAACTATGGACTTTGGATGATAATGATGTGTCAGTTTAGGTTTGTTGATTGTAATAAATGTAGCACTCTGGTGCAGGATGTTGGTAGTACGAAAGGCTATGTGTGTGTGTGTGTGTGTGTGTATGTGTGCGTGCGTGTGTGTGAGTATATGGGGGGCATATGGGAACTAACTGTACTTTCCATTTTGCTGTAAACCTAAAAGTGCTCTAAAAAAAAACACAAGCCGTGGACTTGGAGAAAATATTTGCAAAGCATATATCTGGTAAAGGACTCGTATTCAGAATATACAAAGAATTCTGACAACTCAATTAGAAAACAAATAACCTTTGAAAAAGTGGACAGGATTAGACAGATACTTCACCAAAGAAGATAAACAGATCGTAAATAAGCATTTGAAAATATGCTTAAAGTCATTAGTCATTAGGGAAATGAATGTTAAAATCATAATGAAATACCGCTACATATCTAATAGAATGGCTACAATGAAAAAGACTGACCATACCAATGTTGGTGAGTATGAGGAGGAACTGGAACTCTCATATACTGTCTGAAGGAAGATGATCAAATCGTTCTTAAATTATTTCTACAAATATTCATATAAGAATACCCAGTTACAATTTTAGAAAAGGAGCAGAGGACTCATGACAACATAATAGAAAAACAAGTGAAATAATAGAAAATACAAAGAGATATTCAGAAGAAGCAGATAAGAGGGGTATCAGACAGAGATTTTGAAATAGCTATGCCTAATATGTTCAAGCATATAAATGCAATATTGCAATTTTCAACAGAGACATGACTACTATACACACAACTAAATGGAAATTCTATAACTGAAAACTATAATAGTGGAAATTAAGAACACAATGAATGAATTTAATAGCAAATCATACTCAGCTAAAGAGAAAAGTATTGAACTTGGAGACAGTTCAGAAGATGATGCACAAAATGAAGCAAGGAAAGACCAAAATTGGGAAATATATAAGATATGATGAGACATAAAATATAGAGTGAAAATGTCTAAGATATATGCAGTTGGGGTCCCAGAGGAAGGGAAACAAGGATGCAGCAGAAGAAATATTTGAGGATATGGTGACTGAGATAGGATTTCATCAAAGAAAGATAAAAAATTATAATGAGGGCATATAGTTTAAAGACGGCTGGGCCGGCCCCGTGACTTAGGAGTTAAGTGCACGCGCTCCGCTGCTGGCGGCAAGGGTTTGGATCCCAGGCACGCATCGACGCACCGCTTGTCAGGCCATGCTGAGGCCACGTCCCACATACAGCAACTAGAAGGATGTGCAACTATGACATACAACTATCTACTGGGGTTTTGGTGGGGGAACAAAAAAAAGGAGGAGGATTGGCAATAGATGTTAGCTCAGAGCCAGTCTTCCACAACAAAAAAAAAGAGGCGGATTAGCATGGATGTTAGCTCAGGGCTGATCTTCCTTACACACACACACAAAAATAAATAAAATAAAGATGGCTATTCAGTATGGATAAATTCAAAGAAGATCACACCTACTACATCTCAATAAAATTACTGGAAACCAAAGACAAGGAGGACATCTGCAAAGTAACGAGATAAAAAAAGACAGAGTAACTTCAAAGAGTAACAGTTATTGGAAGGTGACTTTTCAATATACAGACAAAAAATTGAAGCCAGAAGATAGCGGAAGGATGGCTTCATTTCAAAAGAAAAAAACTGATAAGCTAGGATTCTATATCTAGTATTAAAAAAAAACCTTAAAACTATTTTTCAGGAAAAATAAAACACTTCATCAGGCCAAAGGAAGACTATTTCAGGTAGAAGATCCAAGATGCACAAAAGAATGAATAAGAATAAAAATGGTAAATATACGGATATATAAAAATGAATATATATTTTAGTAATAATACCTTGTGTTTAGTATATAGAAAAAATTAAAGTATATTTTAAAAATATATACATTGCAAATTAAGGGAAATGGGCCTAAAGTCCCTGCATTGCACTGAATGAGATAAAAATGCTAATTTATATTTGAAAGTGATAAGTCAAATATGTTATTTTAGTAGAATAACCACTAAAATAATGGGGAAAAAAAAACTGTTTAGTCTTAAAACTACTTGAAGGAATAAGTGGAATAATAAATAATCCAAAAGAATGCAAGAAAGGATTAATTAAGAAATATAGAATAAATGAGACAAATAATAAGATGAAAGTTTAAACACAAATATAAAAATATTATTTTAAATGTAAAAATAACTTCTCCAAATAAGAGCAAAAAGTATCACACTGGATAAAAAACAAAAACAAAGCATAATCCAACTATAAGATGTCTCTAGTATACACATCTCTAATATAAGAACACAGAAAGGTTGAAGGAAAAAAACAAGAAAAGATAGGCCATGCAAACACTACTCCAAATAATGTTATAAATATTAATATCAAAAAAGACATTAATAAAAAAGCACTAATAGATGAAAATGGACACTTTAAGTTTCAATATATTAGGAATATTGTATCTTTAGCTTCTAAATTTGTATGCACTTATCATTTCAAAGTATATAAAGTAAATATTGACATAACTAGAAATAGATATAAACAAAAGGGCAGTCATTGTTAAATATTTATTATACCTCTCACTTCAACTAATAGAAGAGATAAAAAGTAGTAAGAATATAATCTGATTAATATACTTGACCTAATTGACAGATGTAGAACATTGCATCTTATAGCTGCAGAATATACATTGTTTTTGAATGATCAGTTTATGAAGTCGACCATGTATATGGTATAAAGTAAGTCTCAACAAATTTCAGAGGCTTGAAAATATATAAAGTATATTCTCTGACCAACACAGCAATTAAACTAAAAATCAATAAAACATAACTACAGAATTATCAAATGTTCAGAAATTAAGCCATATGCTTTTTAAAAATAAAAGCATAAATTAAAGAACACCACCATACATTAAAAAATATATTTTAATCTGGTTACAATTGAAATATTACACATCAGAACTGAAAGGATACAGCTAAAATTATGAATCTAGGAAAGTCTATAGATTAAATGCATGCATTAGAAAAGAATAAAAGCTAAAAATCAGTGTTCTAAGCTTACTTCAAAGAAGCTAGTAAAAGAACATCAAATTAGATCCAAGAAAGAATGAAGGAAACATTGAAGATAAAAACAAAATTTGCATAGAAAACCAATAAACAAGAGGGGGAAAACAAAAAGCAAAGCCAAAAGTTGTTTCTTTGGAAAGATTAATAAAATTGATACACCCTTCGAATGTGAATTGAAAAAAGGAATGGAAAGGTAAAACAATAGTATGAATCCTTAAACCACCAAAAAAAAGGATATTATGAAAAACTTTATTCCAAGCAATTTGCAAATTTAGATGAAATGGAAAAGTTTCCCCGAAATGCAACTTACTCAGACAAATGAGAAAGGAAGGAAGGAAGGGAGAGAGAATAGAAAGGTCTCTACATTAATTAAAGATAACCTAACTGTTGTCAAAGATTTTTTTCAAAGTAAATTCTAGGTCAAGCATTTTTACCAGTAAATTCTATGAACTATAAAGAAAGTCCTAATCTTTGTTAACTCTTTTAGAGATTCACAAAAAAGAAAAGCAGTTATCAACATGTGTGTGTGTTAATAAGGCAGGCAGGTATAACCTAGACAAGGACATTACATGAAGGAAAAAATGTAAGGTAATCTCATTCATGACTGAAAGAAATTTTAAAAGATTTAAAGATAAGAAATACCTTGTTCATCAATGGGAAAACTCAATATTATAAAAACGTCTATTCACTCTAAATTAATCTTTACATTCAATGCAATCTTATTCCAAATGCAATGTAATTTACTGGAAATCTACAAGCTAAATCTAAAATTTATATGAATGCATAGAAGTAAAATTAGGCAGCATAATCTTGAAGAAAAATATGAGAGGACATGTTCCACTATATATCAAAACTTACTGTAAAATTACAACAATAAAAACAGTGCCATATTTCTGTAAGAATAGTCAAATACACCAGTGGAGGTGAGCTCTATGATTTGTCTAAGTCAACTTTGTCAATTCTACCTTGCTTTTCACACCCATAAATCTTTAAGGCTATGGCACATTTTTTTAAGAGTGGAAGGGGAGGAAAAGTACCAAGATTACTCGATGCAGGGATGGCTCTCTCTATATCCTTGGTATTAATTGACAAAAGCCTTGTGGCAGAATATGGATAACAAATCTTACCAATGCAATTTTAAGGAAATAGATTTAGACCTGAAGGAATTAGCTAAGTGGATAGAAAGAGATGGTGAAACAGAAGAACAAATAACAAAAAATATTATTCCTTTGCTGTTAATATCAACTTTGATGAAAACCAGACCTTCAAAGGAGGAAATTAGAATATTGGCAGAGAATGAATTAAGATCAGATTTTCTGGTTGCTGAAAGACTTCTCACACTTCCTTGGCCACTTTAGCCCACGTATTTACTAGAAAAGTAAATCACTTGTAACCATTGATTTCCTGCAGGCCATGGAATCCAGAGGGTATTCTGTTAAAGGTCATTTTGTGAAGAAATTGCAGTGGAAGACTGACTGATCCTTGCCAGCATAAATTCTCAGAATAAACCGTAGGGGAAGAGGATCACATCACTAATACTAAATAATGCTGATTTAAAGGGATTTTTTGGGTTGTCAACTGATCCCAAGCGGCTGCAAACTCCTGTGAGCGTTCTATTGTGAGTAGTATGAAAACCAATCTGTTGCAGTGGTAAAGACAGGAGTTTGCCACACTTACCCTAAGAATATACACTGCCTTGCTCCATCTCTGACTGTCAAGTAGAATCTACTTTCTGAAGAGAAAGAAGTATCACAGATACTGACAACCCTAAATTGGCTGTATGATGGTAAGGAGACATCTAAATTAATGTTGTTGACACAGAGCATGATAGATGTTGTGATATAGCCAGCTCCCTGCTTCCCCACCAATCTTAGGATCCTTGTATAACCTTGCTAATAAATACCAAGAAAATATTCAAGAGGCAGTTTACTAGTTTAGTTACTTTGCCTGAAAAAAAGTGGAGAGGGGGGTAATGGGAATAATTACTATTTAGCTGGTGGAGATGTTAGATGACTATGGAAAAATATAATAAAAAGAGAAAAAATAATTGGATTACCAATAGAAAACACATTATCAAAATTTGAGACATAAGAAGTTTCTTCCAACTCTAGCTGTGCTAGTCAGCTCTAGCGGCCATAACAAATTCCATAAACAGGGTAGCTTAGGCAACATTTATTTCTCACAGTTCTGGAGGCTGGAAGGTCCAAGGTCAAGGTTCTTTGTAAGGACTTTCTTTCTGGTTTGCAACCAGCTTCTTGTTGTTGTATCCTTAGATAGTGGAGAGAGAGAGAGGAAGCAAGCTCTTCTGTCTTTTCTTAAAAGGACACTAATCCCAACATGAGGGCCCCACCCTTACATCCTAATTACCTCCCAAAGACACTACTTCCAAATACCATCACATTGGGTCTTAGAGTTTCAACATATGAATTTTAGGGGGACACAAACATTTAGTCCATAGTATTCTACCCATGGGCCCCCAAATGATGCACTCACCTTTCTTAAAGTGCCCCATCAAATCCACTCCGTATAACCAAGCTTGTATGCATTTAAATCCTATTTTAAGTGTTGTGATTTAGAACAAAAAAATACTTGACCATGGTGCTGAATTTACTCTCTGAAAAAGAAGTAGAATGTAAAAATGATTGACAGAAGGGTTATGATCTGTTCACCCAACCCAAAGTAGGGGATCCAAGGCCTTACATAATTACATGGGTGAGATGGTCTAGTGGTAGTGTGCAAAATTTCTTGGCATTACTAGTAGGCAGTAATCCCACAGGAGAGGGAGAGAACATTCTTACAGGTCTAGATGTGAAACCTAGAGGGCACATAGAGAGTGAAGTGTACATAGGTTATAACTAAGCTACAGATTAGAAAATGTGACTGGAGTATATATTCCAAGGGTCTGTTGCCCTATTTGAATGTGAAATTGGAATTGATATTATGTGTGAAAGGGATGTTATCTTGTTTTAATTGGACAAGCTAAATGGGAACCTTTGTATTGTCCAAGCACTTTTCTGTAGGAAAATAAAGAAATATAGAATTCTGAAAGTATGAGACCATCGGATCTTGTTAAGGAAATGATTGAAGTGGGAGCATTAAATCTTGCTCACTCATGGAATATGACGATAGTCATTTGAGGATATAACAAAGTGGTTCTCCTCATTACTTAAACCATAATCAATACACTCATAAAGACTCTTCAAGAAGTGTAACTGGCCAAAGGTGACTGGTATGCCACAATAGACTTGGCTAATGCCTTCTTTTTCGTACCTATTTGGAATCCAATATGACACTATTTGCATTTTCGTGAAATGATATATACTGAATATCATTCATATATACTGAATATTTTTGGTTTTTCTATAGGGATCTTTAAATTTGCTAGCATATGTCATAAATTTAGTGTAGTGGCATCTGAACTTGACAACCACTGGGAGTAAGTTGCTTCCTTGCATTGATATCATGATAATTGTCTCCTTGGAGGAAGGAGTGCAGGAGAATTTAAGTCTTCCATGTTGACAAGTAGTGGCTGACTGATAAATACAGCTGAACTATATGGCTGGACCAGTGTGTTAAATTTTGAAGAATTATACTGCCTAGAGAAATCAGAGATATTCCTTAAACTGTGAGAAATAAATGGCTATCTTTACTGACCCTGTCACTAAACAGGAAGCCCAAAGACAGGTGGATCTTTTGGGTTTTTGTGAAATCACCTTCCCCACTTAAGGATTTGGTTAGTCCCAATTCACAAAGATGCCTGAAAGAAATTGAATTTGAATGGAGCTCTGAGCAAAAACAAGCACTAAAAGACCCACTCGAACCTTTTAACTTGATTGCCAGCTTGCTTAGTAGTGTCTGCAAGTAGGATGTGCTGACTGGAGCCTTGGCAGAAAATGAATATTGTACTCAGCAGATATCACTGGGGATTGGGACTCAAAAGATGTAGAAACTCTTTTCAGACCTTTTCAAAGACAATTGCCAGCTTGTTACTGGGAGCATTGGTGAAAAGTGACCCTAACAATGAATGACAACAGATAAAGCTGGGACCAGAAATGCCTTTCATGTCTTGGGTAATGTCAGAGAAGGATAGAGAAGGAGTAGTTCAGCAGAAGTCACTGATCAAATGGAAATATTATATTCAACAGCATGTGACAAGAAGAAACTCAGGAGATGTAGCAACATATGTGAAGAGCTTGCCTCATTCGCTCCAAGGCCAATGACAGAGCTCTCTGTGGATCTCCCTACCTCTCCACCTCCCTGTTACCTCTTGCTCTATGCACTGATGTCAAAAAAATAGTTTGCTTGGTTCACTGACGGGAGTTCCTAAATCTAGAATGGAATTGCAATTGGAAATTGGTCACAATACATCCTACAGACGGTAAAGTTCTGGTGAAAAAGGAAAGAGTAAAACCGCAAAATAAGCAGAACTGAGAGCTGTTTATTGAGGAATAGACAGAAGGAAGAAATAGAGTTGGAAGAAGTAGAAGAGTAAAGTATTTGGATATGAACATATTATTGTGCTAGAGTCAACGGCATTTCCATGTGGTCCTAGAAAACTGAACAATAACCACAGCTCTCTTCTCCATGTGGAATACTTAGTTTTCAAAGTTTCTATGAGACTTCAAAAGAGGCAGAATTAAGGTGGGTTGAATAGATGCCCACTGATGCCCACCGAAAAAACAGGGACAGGAGTGCTAGGGCAGATGCCTTAGTTAGAGCTGCCCCCTGGGTTAATGAAATAAGTTGGCGTGGGGGTGCCAGGCCACGCCCAATTGGACCAAGGAAAATACATTCCTTTCTTATTTAACTGAGCCAATAACGTGGGAAGGACCTCTACTCAGTGCCAATTGGGGAAATAATTTACTTGAAGATGGACATACACAGAATTACTGAGTTGGCACTGGACTCCTATAGGAGGGCTATAAATAGGTATTGACCAGAAGTGATACTATACTATTCTAGGCCTTGCTGATTCTGAAAAAGAAACAATTGAAAAGAATACAGGGAAAGCTTAGAAACAACAAGCAATTGATCATTTTGGTCCACATGATTACATTTCCTCTGAGAAAGTTTTACACTTCACTGCCACTAATGTTTGAAAATGGAGTAGGAAACATAATGTTAACACAGACATATCACATACCATCTAACCCTCAGAACAGTATTCTTACTGGAAATTAGAATCAGCAATTAAAATATCTGCTACTTAAAACTTAGGATGGAAATTTTGATGTGGTAAAGCTGTGAAGCAACATAATATCTCAAACACGATTGAGGAGTTTTAAATTTGTACAACCATTTTAAAAAATCTGCTTCTGGTTTTTAACTAAAGCTAAATATAGGCATATTCTCTGAGTTGGCTGTTTTATTCCGATAGAAGTCATGTGTACATGCATAACTTGACATATTCAGGAAGGATCATCACAACATTATTCATAATAGTTCAAAACTGGAAACATTGGAGATTTCCACTAGCAGTAAAATGGATAAATAAATTGTTATGTGTATATATAACTGAATTCAATAAAATATTGAACAATGACTTAACTGTAACTCTTTAGGACAAAATGGATGTCTCACAAACATAATATTGAGTGAAGGAAGCCTGAAACAAAATAACACATATTGTATGATCTCCACATAAATAAAATTCAGAAAGAGACAAATCAAAGTTATATTGTTACAATTCAGGATAGGGTTTAACTTGGGATGGACTCAATAGGTATAATTAGACAGTGCCTGAATGGACACTTAGATGCTAATATATTCCATCTCTCATCCAATTTTACGTACCTGATGAGTGGCAGACCAATTATTTGGACTTAGGTCAACTAATTATAAAATCTACATTTTATCCACTACACAACAATGTTTCCACATTAAAAATCCTTCTATCATTAAATCAGTCAGTTTCATGTTTCAACATTGCCATATATCCGTAACACAAGTGATCTAGTCTGAGGTTTTATAACACTTTAGAATATCTATGTATTTCCCGGCGGCTGGCCACACATCTCTCCATGCAGCCTCTCCGCATAGCTAACTTGATCTTCCTCACATTATGGCAGTCTTAGAAATAAGTGCTGTGCTGGGCTTTTGTAGTGCTACATTTTTAAAAATTTTGCAAAAATTCTATCCTGATTGAATTTACCTTTTAGTTCTCATTCTGCAGTGAATGATAATCCAATATTTTCTGCTATGTGCTTCACCTGTCGCTGGTCAACATATTTCTCTTTCCAAATTTTGTTAGCAAAACAAAAATATATTCCAGCTATCTATTTCTGTTTAACAAATCATTCTAAAATGTAATAGTATAAAGCAAAAATATATTATCTTCTCTCATGATTTTGTGGTTTGACTGGGTTCAGCTGAGCTGTGTTTTTGCTGGGGGGGGGGTCTCTCCTGTTTTCAGACAAAAGTTGGGTGGGGTTGAAGTAATCTGAATGTTTAATTAGATAATTGGGTTTGGCAAAATGATTTCTTCTCTTGTAGGTCTGGTGACTGGGCTGGGATATCTGGGACAATTAACAGTGGCCTTTCATCTCTCCATGGCTCTCCACATAGCTAACTTGAGCTTTCTCACATCATGGCAGTCCTAGAATAAGGAGACTTCTTACATCTTGGTCAGCTTCCCTGAGAACAAGTATTCCAAGAGACCTCAGCAGAATCTTCAACACTTCCTTTAACCTAACTCCAGTCATAAAGGGTTGCTTCTATTACATTTATTCTGGGCCAACCCAGACTTAAAGAGAAGGAACGCTTAAACAAAGATGTGAATCTATACATTACACAAAGATGTTCATTGGGGGTTGATCTTTGGAGACTAGCTCTCACAGTATACCTTCTGGTCTGCAACAATTCACATCCCTCCTACATGCAAGTGGGAGTTTGAAGACCCCTGAAATCTCCTCCTATTAGGGCATGAAGCTCAGGATTTAAGTCTAGAATGTTATTAACCAAATAACATGCAGGCATGGAAGAGTTTCCTCAGGTAGAGTTCCCTGAATTCAATTTTTCTCATCTAAGACCTGGGAAGTAAGGGGACAGGTTGTCTAAAACCCACATGCCCAACATACAATGATGATACATGGATAAGATTGTTGGAATAAACGTTCCTGTGCAAAAGTGGTGGGAGTGGGGTGGAAGCACATAGCATTTGCTGCGCACAGCAAATCTAAAACCCAATCAGAGATATGTCAACAGTTCATTAGTGAGGGCCCAGTTCTAAATCCTGAGAATGATTTTCTGTTTCTCAACTCAGCTCTCCTGGCTTTTGTTTCAACCCTCTGATTCATCCCTTATTTTGCTTAAGAATTTGCAGCCTCTTCCTGCTCAGAGAAGGTTGGTATTCCAAAGGCCCCTTTTCCTTTTGTTCTACCTCTGACCTGTTTTAGTCCAAGATGCTGGTGCTTCCACCAATATGATTCTTCTAAAAACTCTATGGATTTCCTCTGAATCTTATTCAGGTTTACTTCATTAGACAAATGTCATACCCACAAATATCCTCAGTAAAGGCCTTTGTCTATCTGGATCCTGTTAAGAGGCTTCTTTGTTACAATATCTTTCATATTCTTGGAAGCTCTATTGTTTAATAAGAGAGATTCTATGATGCATATTTTTAAGGTTTCTAGAAGGAAGAAGACATCAGTGAAAATGGTGGAATAGAGACCACTATAAATTCTTGTTCATTTTTTGAAAGCAAATATAGGCTATTGTTTAAGTGTGTGACTGCCTGAAGCAGTAGATAACAACTGAGCCAAACAATGAGTTAACCAAAAAGCTTAAAAGGAAAACTTTGGCAACAAGATGTCCATAGGGAGCTTTGAGAAGCTCTAATATATTCCTGGGAATCTGGAAGGCCACATGCATGTATTAGGCAGTACACACACCCAGTGCAGTGCATAGTGCACATGTTCGGCTAAGACCTAAATAGGCCCTGTGCTCTTATCTCTGAATGACCTCACAGAATGAGCAGGAAGTGAGGATAAGTCAGAGTTGTAGACTGATTTACTGAGTGTTGAAGGCATTCCCCTGCATGTTCTCAGAGCTCCTCAGCAAAGACTGGGAGACTAATTGGTTCTGGTCATTTAAGGAAATCTCTGTTCAATCATTAGCTGACCATTAAGTTAACCATCAGAGAATTCAGTGACCATGTATGACAAAGAATAAAGACTTCACAGATTTAATTCAGAAAAGTCACTAAACAAATAAACAAACAAACAACTACTACAATAAACAGCAGCAACACCACCCCTGGGGAATGGGGAGAATCTGATTTCTCACTTAGTCATGGTGTATAAATCTTTAAACATGTTGCTGGATTCTCATTGCTAGCATTTTCTTGATGATGTTTGCATCTATATTCATATGGGATGTTGGTCTGTAGTTTCTTGTAATATTTTTGTCTGGTTTTGGTATAAGTATAATATTGACCTCATAGAAAGAGTTGGGAAGTGTATATTTATCTTTTCCTTTTTAGAAAAATTTTTGATAAATTCCACTCCTAGGTATATACCCAGGAGAAATGAGAACTTATATCCATGCAAAAACTTGTACAGGAATGTTCATAGCAACACCATTCACAATAGCCCAAAGGTAGAAACAATACAAATGACATCAACTAATGAATGGATAAACAAAATATCTTACATCCCTATAATGTAATATTATTTCAGCCATGAAAAGGAATGAAGTACTGATGTGCGCCAAAACACAGATGAACACTGGAAATATTATGCTAAGGGAAAGAAGCCAGACACAAAAGGCCACATATTATATGATTTAATTTATATGAAATGTCCAGAATAGGCAAATATATACAGAAACCAACCAGATTAGTCGTTGCCAAAGAATAGTTTAGAGGGGTGAGGAGTGACTACTGATGGGTATGGGATTTCTTTTTGTGGTAATGAAAATGTTCTGGAATTAAATAATGAAGATGGTTATATAACCTTGTGAATATACTAAACCTCTGAACTATATACTTTAAAATGTTGATTTTGAGCCAGCTCTGATTGCCTAGTGGTTAAAGTTCAACATGCTCCAGTTTGGCGGCCCAGGTTCAGTTCTCAGGTGCAGAACCTTACCACTCATCTGTCAGTAGCCATGCTGTGGTGGTGGCTCACATAGAAGAACTAGAAGGACTTACAAGTAGAATATACAACTATGTACTGGGGCTTTAGGGAGGGTGGGTTTGAGGGGAAGATGGGCAACAGATGTTAGCTCAGGGAAAATCTTTTCCAGCAAAAAGATCATCTTTGACCTTTCTGAAAGTAGTAATGAAAGTGGACCTGAAGGCATTCCTTAGTTTGAAAATATTTTGCGAGGAGAGCCTGGTGAAGAAAAACAATTTTATTTTTCAGTTTAGGAAATCATATTTCTTTATATTCACTTTAAATTCTTTTCAAAATTGAACATTTCATTACGTATTTAGTTCATCATTCCTTTTTAATATTTTACCATAGTCCTGTGAAACTCCAGATATTACATTCTACATTTTCCTGGGAAATTTCCATAGACTGGTCCATGAATTTATTTGATACCTTTTAAATTTCATGTTATTATAAGTGACAGTGTTGCCAAACTTTCTGCCGTTACACAGAAAGTGTTATTCTTCAGTCTCCCCTGGCATTGTCTTATCTGTCCTTCAAGCTCTAAAGAACCATCTCCTCAGGCTCATCCAGTTTACACTAAAAGCCATCTTGAGTCTCTTCCAAGTCATGCCCACTGCTCAGTTTAAAAGTCAATGCTAAATATCTTAGGTTTTTTATTCACTGACTGCCCATGTCTTGGTACCAAATTTTATTTTGGTTATCTATTACTGTATAAAAACATGCCTAAAGCTTAAAACACCAAACAACAATTTTGGATGTCAGGAATTCATCTAGGACTTGGCTGGGTGAATCTCTTATTCTACACATCAACAGATATCATTTACTGGTACTTTTTAGTCTGGTCTGCAGGGTCCATGATGGCAGAAAGGCTTGACTGGCTGGGCCTCTCTTTGTATATGAGCCTCCCCACGTGCTAGCTTGGGCTTCCTCAGCGTGACTAATCACGTAGTAATCAGATTTTTTCATGGAAGCTGGCCCTGAATAGTATTCTAAGACACTAAAGCAGAAACCTCAGTATATTTTTCTGCCTTGGCCTCACAGGTCACATGTTATCACATCTAACACATTACATTCTTTACAAGAAAACCACAGGACAAACCCAGATTTAAGAGTTAATGATCAAAAAAGGCTGTGAATACTTGGGGATATATTTCAGTTGGGGGAGGTGAGCAGTTTTGTAGAGACTAGCAACCATAGAATTTTTTCACAGAAGTTTATTTATATTTACAATTTCATGTTTTTATCCTATGAATATATATGCACAGGGACATATAACTTTCTAGAATTAAATTCTCAGCTTCCTTTATACTTGGCAGCTGACCCTCCTTGGGTTCCTTTGGACAATCTATGTACTACCCAATTTCTTCATATTTCTGGTGTGATAGGGATTAATCAAAGAATAAAGTAATCCAAATGTCATTTATCCCAGTTCAAGGCTATTGGTTCTCTGTAACACCCAAGAAACAAATCCTTTTTTTAGATCAGCCTCCAGGAAAAAAATATTAGCTTGCTTAACTTACAAAATCCTACAAGATACATACAATCCATTTGAAAGATTCCATTTCACATCAACTTTAAGTGTAGCAGTTTTTTTTGTTGTTGTAAATAGTGTAACAAAAGTATAATTTGAATATAACATATTGAATCAACAGGCCTTGTTCATTGTAGTTTTGGACAAAAGAGAACACATTATGTCATCACTTAAAAAAAGGTCACTTGTCTTACAGGGTGATTTTCTGTTGTTTGGACATTTTCTTATTTTCAAGCATTGTCACATCTGACCTTTAGCTTAGAGGTAACTTTTGGCCTTTTGCTGCTACTATTTCCCTAAATACCTTTAAAAATAAAGTAGACGCATATTGCAGAAGCTGCTGTATTTAGAGAAGTGTAGCAATAGAAATGCAATGTAAAAAATACAGGAGAAAGAAAAATAGACGATTACGTGCTGTTATACTTTCTAAATCATCCTGGATGGCGGAAAGAATGAAAACAAAACTTACTGAATGTTTCCTCCTGATCCTTATTTGTGGTCATAATTTCATGGGTTCTTTTTTTTGTATATGAATTGTAGTGTTTTAAAAAACCTTGATAGGGAAAGAAAGCTGGGAGGCAAATCTATGTGTGAGTAGTTACTATTGCATGCAAATAGTAACTCTTGCTGCACAAGCGTGGAGTCTCCTCAAAAGTCTCGATAGACGTGTTTCACAAATCTCAATTTTCATAAAAGGGAGGAAAGCAGTGACTAACATTTATTAAGGGACAGATGTCGGCACAAATATTAGACACAAGACTAAGTAGATAAAATGGGTCTTAATATGTAGATTGTTTTTGAGCCACTAAAAATCTTTATGAATCTGATATTGAGAAGCTTGACCTCTGAATAAACAAACAAATAAACAAAAAAGAGCTAGATGTGAGAAAGAAAATATATGGGTTATGGAAGTTCTGGTCTGAGAATATTACTACTAAAGTTAAAAGAAAACACAAGCAGTAGTTGCATCTTCATTTACATCTATTATCTTCAAATCATTGTATCTTCACTTTGCTGTATAACAAATTGCCCCAAAACTTAGTGTATTAAACAATCAATGTCTATTATCTCATACTTTCTATGAGCCAGAACTTTAGGGCTGGGTTAGCTGGGTGGTTCTAGCTCAGGATCTCTCAGGGAATTATAATCGAGATGCTGGTCAGGGCTGCAGTCATCTGAAGACTTGACTGGAGCTGAGGATCTACTCTCAAGCTCCCTCACATGGTTGCTGGCAGAGGTCTAGCTTCCTCACCACATGGGCCTCTCTGTGACGTAACACGGCACCTGGCTTTCTCCATTGTCCAGGAGGAGGGAGGGAGAGAGAGAGAGAACACACAACAGTGAAGCTGCAATGTCTTTTATAACCTAATTCTGAAGTGACATACCATCATTTTTGCCATTTTATGTTGGTGACACACACAGACCAACCATGACACAATGTGGGAGAAAACTATAGAAGCTACAAACAAGAGGAGGAGAGTGGGTCTTTGGGAGTCATCTTGAGGTTAGCTACCACAATCCCAAAGAGATATTTAAAGCAGAATACACCTATTTCAATCTTCCTAAAATCTCTATTTTATTCAGTTTCTCTTTCTATAAATATGATAACTAATTTAAAAATATGTTGTGATGATAGACATAAATGGAATGTACGAATATTTTATAGGTATATATAATGCATATATATGTGTGTGTGTTTGTCTGCTATCCTATTTTCGTTATGTATTTTCCTGTTTTTCTTTTGTTTAGAAAAAGAGAAAAAGAAAGGAAGTTCTTGCCATGTAAATTTTTACATTCCAATAGGAAAACATAAACTATTAGTTGGTCAATACTTACATTTACTGAAAATTATTCCTTAAAATTAGACAATTCTTTACAAACGATATTATATATTTATATTACTTTCTGAGTAGATTGAAGTGATAAATGGTGGCTTGAAATTTCCCTGGCATACATAAAAATATCCTAGTAAAATATCATTGCAAATAGCATACGTTTTCATATAAGTGGTAATGTTTTCATATTAAACCAAACAGTGATTATTAATAGGATATTCATGTCCCGTTAATGTTGGACAATTAACATGTCCTGTTAACATGGACAATCAGATATGTGTAATTTTCAAGCTCTGTTCAACAATTAACTATTTAATAGTTCCTCTTAATTCAAAAATCTCATGGAGATAAATACAATGTTTTCTCTGAGGGATGATAGTGTGCAATTTTGTTGAATTGTAGGGTATGACAAATTAATTTTAAGCTAGCATATGTCTGAGCTGATTAGCTTCTACATTATATCATTGCATTTTAAACATTTTAATTAACCATAAAGTGCTAATAACTCACAGATCCCCTTAATTTTGAGATAATTTACACAGGTGGCATTGAAAAAATATCTTAAAGCATGTTTTCTTTTTCATGAAACTGGTTCTTGGGCAATTTTTTTTGTCGTTGTTGCAAATTATATAGAAATAGTTTAAATCTTTACTTAAATTCTAGCATGTTCTTTGGATAAATACCCAGCAGTGGAATAGCTGGATTCAAGGAACTTGAAAACACCAATGCGTAAAGATACATGCACCCCTGTGTTCATTGCAGCGTTATTCACAATAGCCAAGACTTGGAAGCAACCTAAGTGCCCATCAAGGGACGAATGGATAAAGAAGATGTGGTATATATACACAATGGAATACTACTCAGCCATAAGAAATGATGAAATCCTGCCATTTGTGACAACATGGATGCACATCGAGGGTATTATGCAAAGTGAAATGAGTCAGAGGGAGAAGGTCAAATACCGTATGATTTCCTTCATTAAGTAGTAGATGATAACAACAATAAACAAACACATAGAGACAGAGATTGGATTGGTGGTTACAAGAGGGGAAGGGGGGAGGGAGGAGGGCGAAAGGGATAATTCAGCACGTGTATGTGGTGAGGGGTTGTAATTAGTATTTGGGTGGTGAACATGATGTAATCTATGCAGAAATAGAAGTATAATGATATACACCTGAAATTTATACAATGTTATAAACCAATGTTACTGCAATAAACAAAAAATTAAAAAAAGAATTCTAGCAGGAAGTTATGCCTTAAATCTTAACTACGTTAAGTATTATTTAGCTTTCATCACACATATTGTCATACCCTTCCTCAAATTTGACAAGACTCGTTTAAGTTTTAACTGGGATTACGTGTTCCCTGTCATTACTAGAAGAATGATTGCTGAAATAGATTCTTTTGGATCAGTTTCCATGAGCAGCTTTTTCCTCCTCTCAAACTGAGGACCGTTTTATAGAAAATAAGGATAACATTAACACTGCTGAATCACAGTCTTTCTTTGTGAAAACATGGCTTAGTAGTAAGTTTGCTATTTGTACATAAACGTATTGTAAGTTAGAATTTTACTTATTTATTTGCATACTCGCTTGCTCATTTAAGAAATAAAAATCAATTGCAAAACTGCATTAATAAAACCCTTTGTCATTTTTAGATTTAACTTTTAATTTCTCCAAAAAGAAAAATGAGATACTTATAGTATAAAATCAATCATTTTGAATCTTACTGGATGGTATCCCCCCAAAACATTTAATAAGATAATTATATAATTTTTAGTAAACCTGTATAAATACCTATCTGAATAATCCATATTGAAATTTATTCACTTGAGGACCTTTAAATTAAACTAAATTGTCTGCCACTTGCAAAATTATCTTCTTTTATCAACTCAAAAAATTTCTGAGGTAAATATTATTATTTTTTTCAATGTATAAGGAAATCAGAGTAGACAAATCAAGTGAATTACTCAAGACCACGCAGGAAAGTGGAAGAGACTGAAACAGTGTTCTGACTTTTAGCAGAGTTTTCAAAACATGCCAAACATCTACAGTAGAAATGTCTCCAATGGGGAAAAATAAATTCATTTTCCAGTTTAAAATTACTTCCATTTATACCACTCCATGAAAACCACTCTCATGAAGACAAACAGACATTTTTCAATCTTCATCTTAAATGACCTTCTGTTTCTCAGAACTGCCTTCCTCTCTCTTGAGACACTCACTTCTCTTGTCTTCCATATTACAACTCTGGGTTTCCTTTGCTAATAAAGTCTTTCTCTCATCTTTCTCAGCTCCTCTTTCATAAGTCGTAGTTTTTCTGAGCTGAGGCCAGTGTCCTTTTCTCCTCTAATTCTATAAGAAAACTGGCTTTGTTTCAACTTCTAGTTTTCCTTCCACCATATTACTAGCCTTGTTCTCTGATCCTTCCAGGTTAGAAGTGAGAAAAGAAAGAATTTGCCTTATGCTCTCTGAAATGTGGCAGGATTTTAAAGATGACATTTTTGGTTATTTCCTAGTTTCTTTGGAGACAGCCCATGCTGGTGATGCCATGAGTACTCAGGGCAAATGTATCTCTCTTTGGCTGGTCACTCTGGACTTCATCCACAGCCCTGGACATCCAATGATCTTCCTGCTTGTACCTTTCAGACCCTCTAACCTCTCCGGGAAGCCTTCTTGCACAGGATACAAGACAACCTTATGCTGTTTCTCTCCTGTATAGCCTGTATCTGATTCACAGGTAATGCCCAAGCATCTTTGTTTCAACCAACCCTGGGAATGGAGTAATTCCCAGGCCACAGCCTTTTGTCTAATGCCTTAAGTTGCTTCAGCCAAGCTTTTGCTCTTTAGATTCCTCTGACATGACTCAGACACCGATCCACCTCTGGCCAAACTGAAAGATGAACATATTAAGTCCTCCAAGTAATAGAATTAAAGCCCGTTTCTCTTGAATTTTGTTTAGAGGCAGCACTCCCTTCCTTTTTTCCTTGGAGGTCAGAGCTCATAGTTAAATTCTCTCTAAGGAAATACTCTTGAAAAATCATCTCTCAGACTCCACTCTCCTGACCCTTTCATTCCCTTTGGGAGTGAGGAGTTTTATAATTATTTAACCTCTGGCTTACCTTTTTGTAGATTTCTTTTTCTATCTTACAATACAACTTACTTTGGAGTGTGGTTCATCTGATATCTCCATTTTAGCATTTGATTAAAATAAATGAAAAAAATCTATGAATAAAGGAAATTTTTAAATTTATTTCCCAATTCTTCCTTTTGTGAATGTTCTTTCAATCTTTCTATTTATGAGACAATAAACAAAAGAATTTTCTGTCAGTGCTAATAATTTTCAGAATTTGCTAATCTCCTTTAAATTTAAAATGAAAGCCCAGTAGCAAATTTGAAGGAACTCACAGGGAGCGATGTTTGAAATGGGGATGTGTTAGGAGTTAGGAACCATGTATGGGAAATTCAGAAATCCCTGAGCTGACATGGAAGGGTACAGAATTCATACTCATAGTGTTGCCCAGTTTGCACTTTTTTACAATTAATACTTAAGTAGTCTATGAGATAGAAATATTTCAAGAAAATTTAGAAAAAATATTTTTACATTTCAATGAATAATTTTAAAGTCAATGCAAAAATTAATGAAGTATATAGTTGTAACTGAGTGTAAGTAATTAGGCAATTAGTTTCTAATATTATTATTAACATTATCATCATTATCCCAGTCTCATTTGGACATGTAAATATTATAACATACTGGATACAACAACAAGAGTTAATGTATCGGGAATAGACATCTGTTTATTTAGTTGTGCTCCTAATAGCAATATTAGAAAACTTCAGTTCATTTATGCTTCCATTTATTCAGTCACTGTTTTAAGAAAATGGTTTTAAACTACTATAATTTGGGGTCTGTTGTCTAATTGGTATGACCATGTATTTAAATACAAATAATGAGAAGACGACTCCCATTATTGATCCCATGTCAGGCACTCATCTAAGAGCTTTGCTTGCATTACCTCATCTAACACCACAACTCTATCAAATAGTTACTAGTAATATTTCCATTTTACATGAGGAAACTGAGGCTTGGTGAGGTTAGTAAACTGCTAAAGATCACACGTGTTGTTGAATGGGGAAGCAAGATCTCATGCCTGTTTTATATGAGGGCAAAGCACACACACGTAATGACTACAATACTCTGAATATAATAATTTCCTATAACATTTGTAGTGCAGAGACACTTCACATTAGTGTCAGGGTGTTTTAAGATATTTTTAAAAATCGAATTTATACTAAAAAATTTTACCAAATTACGCAGATAATTTTCACTTTATTAGCACAAAGCAGAATTTATGTTATCTACCAGCCATCTATCTATAGATCTATAGACATACATAGAGGAAAACATGCCCTGACAGCATATTTCATTTATTCATATTTTTTTAATTCAAGATATTGATTTAGAGAAATTTGAGCTGTAACTTTTAAAAACTGTAATAAATATATTGATTAATCAGATGCCCAAATTATCTTGCATTTATGTACACCTTGGTCCCATTAACGTTAATGAGAAGTACAAGTCCGGGGAAATATGATTTGGTGAAAATTGTGCAAATGAAAAATTAGGTTCTGTTTCAATCACTTGAGCTGAAAGAGTTTACTAGAGTTCTGATAATACTTGCAACACTTACATCTGATCTGAATCATTTTTAGTTGTGGTGTATAAAGCAGGGAAGTTAATGTGATATTGTCGAGGGAAAATCCACATAATGAGCGATCAAAGAGCCTAAAAGGCTCCTATTATATGTCTTAGATTTCATTTTACCTCCCATTTATGTGTGGCAATGAGGTGTGAAAATTGTCCTTTGGTTGTCTAAAGTATCAGTAAACTGCATCCCGCCACACTTCTTTATAGCTTAATGGAAATGGGTGAAATTCACTTTACAATTAATTCCTGCATTTAAATGAAAAAGGTAATATCCAAATGGTGTTGTACTTCCCGCTCAAGTGAGGTTTTCCAGCAAGTGATTCATTAGCTCTTTCAAGTCTAGTTAACAATGACTTCTCTTTTGTAAGATTGTTTTACATTGAAAGGCTTTCCAAGTTGCTAGTTTTTTGCACAAAATATACTCAATGAAGATTAAATTATCTAATCAAAAGTATATATATTTTTTTTGTGAGGAAGATCGGCCCTGAGCTAATATCTGCCAATCCTCCTCTTTTTGCTGAGGAAGACTGGCCCTCGGCTAATATCCATGCCCATCTTCCTCCACTTTATATGGGACGCCTGCCACAACATGGCCTAACAAGTGGTGCGTTAGTGCACGCCCGGGATCCGAACTGGCGAACCCGGGCCGCTGCAGCAGAGCGCGCGCACTTCACCGCTTGCGCCTCTGGGCTGGTTCCGAAAAATATTTTCACTGGCATAATAGGTATACCCATATCCAATGATGACATTTCTAAGACCTAGTTTAGGGGTAATTGTTAAATTTTCACCCAATAAAGGACTAAATAAACGCTATTTTTAATGTTGCTATTACTAAATATTTAAAGTTCTCTCCCATGTCTAAATATCTAGAATTTAGAGATTATTAAATTTGTGAAGTTTATTGACTCTTTCAGTCCAAAAGTGTTTAATTTAATATATTTTTTGCTGAATTACTGAGAGCTTGGTCCAAAGGAAGTAAGGATTTCAATCTCTTTAGAACTAGTCAGTGTTATGGACTCCATGTTTGTGTCCCCCAGCCCAATACATATACTGAAACCTTAACCCTCAATGTGACTGTGTTTGGAGAAGGAGCCTATGGGAGGTGGTTAGGTTTAGATGAAGTTATGAGACTGGAACCCCCAGGATGGGATTAATGCCTTTATAAGCAGAGAAAGAGAGTAGGGATCCCTTTCTTCGCTGTCTACAAGCCAGGAAGCAACATCTCGCCTGACATTGAATCTGAAGGTGCTTTGATATTGGACTTTCCAGCTTCCAGAACTGTGGGAAAGAAATGTTTGTTCTTTAAGCCACCCAGTATGGTATTTTTGTTATAGCAGCCAAAAGTGACGATGAGAGTCAGCTTCTTTTTACTTCCGAAGTTAAATTGCCATCTTTCTGCTGTGTTGGCAAATGTATTTAATTAGACCTGGAGATTCTGAACAATAACCAATCTGTATCATAATTTGCTTAAAAGAAACTCAAAGATGTCAATGCAGAAGTAACACGGAGAAGTATCACCTCTTTTTTGAAGAGGACTTGTTTAATCATTCACACAAAAAACTTTTTGAGAACATATTTGAACCAGGTGCTGCTTGCTCTTTATGACTGAGACGCCCCCAAAAGGTTAAATTCTAACCATAAAATGACAAAAAGGTTATCCCTCACAGCAGTATTATTAATAATTCCATTCCTATTGTTGCTTCATTCTCTTCTATTTTTCAGAGTGTGGCTAAAATTAAATATTGCCTATCTCATATTGTACATACTAACGTGGGAATATAGCTTAGGACACAGATTTGCCACAGGCTGAAAGAGGGCTCTTTTGTGGTCTTAAAACTTAAAAATGTAATCATAAATGTTTGTAAGGCTTTAAAGTGATGACATAAATTTAACCGATGTTCTGAAATTACTGCCTTTTTCATCTCACTGCTCCAAATCTTCTTGTGATTAGTTTTAAACTAGAACTACTCGGTTTAAGAGAATATTTTGCTTGTCAAACAAGTGGCCTTTTTGTCAAGTGTCAAAGAAGTGAATTTTTTGTAAGAGGAATCAAAATTCTTTTTCCTTGACTTCTTTTTTTTAAGGTCTTGCAGTCTCCTTACAATCTTAAATTCTATAAAATGCTGTTAATTGCTCCTGCTCAAAACATGTGTGATCCCATCTTTAAAAAGCCTGGAGACCCTAATGACAAAACAATATATTTGAACCATCCTCACTATTAGCAATTCATCATGTTTTGATGAACCACTGGACAAATAACAAGTCATGATAAACCAAGCCCACTGAATAAGGAAAGTTATCAGGCTGGGGAGAACTATTTGTGGGCAGAAATGTGACATGGTAATATAAAAGTTATTTTTCTCGATTGCTCCATGGACAATTCCTTTGTTAATTTAGAACAAGAATTGTGACATTTTAAAATATACAGCAAAACAATTTTTCACAAATATCTTCAAAAATAAATATGAGCTCTCATCTTTGTCAAAATGCATATTTATAGCAAGTTGATTATCCTTCTTTTAGTGAGAGTTTAGGAATTAATCATAAGGGACACATTGCCCCACTGGTTCCTCAGGAAGAGAAAGAAAACCTTGAACGTTTTCCTTAACTTCCAAAACACAAGGGCTGATGTAATCAGTCTATGTCTTTGAATAGATCACCCCCAGAATTCAAACTCTGTAATTATTCTCTAAATATTAATCTCTATTGTAGACAATATACTAATTATGCTATACCTATATACACAAATAATTTTGGGGAGATTATAAAATACATTAAAATGTATTCTACCAATTTGTTAAAATAAGCTCTTTCAAAGACTTCCTATTTTTGGTGGCATTTTCTTTTCTATCACAATTATTCAAGGACCTCTCTCATAACATTTTTCCATCTTCTTCTCCCAGTCACCACAGTCACCTAAATATTTTACTTTTTCTCCTTGTAGGCATGATAAATACCTTTTTCTTTGCAGATAACTTGTTTCCACGCTCTATCCCAACCTCTCATATTTTGTGGATTTAATATTCTTTGTCTGGACCGCTCATGGATGGTAATAAAAGTACACAGTGTATAATGATTTATAGTTTTGCTGAAATCCCAGTTTGAATCATTCACACTGTGAACTAGTATGGTAGAGCAAGTCATTGGGCTAGTGACAGGGTCTAACGGAGTCCCCAGTATCTGACTCGCATGCACAGTTTTTAGATCTTTTTTCTTATAAACTAATCTTCCTAAATTCATTTCTTTAAATTAAAAAGAAAACTTTGATTCTTTCTTAATATGGCCATAAAATGAGAACTAAAAGTTAGTTACTACTAGGAAATGTTTGTATTTTTGAAAAAAATTACAACTCCCAGAAACCACTAAATTTAATTCCTATTGTAGTTCTCTAGGATGTACTATTTAGTTTAGTAGCTTAATCCTCAGAGGAGTAGGATCTTTTGCTTGTATTAGGAACGTGGGATTTAATTTATCATCTTTAGGTGAAAACTGCTCTCCTCATAGCCATCTAATAAATGAATCATACCTGTCCTCTGAGCAGTCCCTAAAAGAATCCTTGAAGGAGACTTTAGTGTGTTTCTGAGCCATCAGCCCATCCATCAGTCACTTTCTCATCTTTGTCAACATGATCCATGTTCCTTTTCCTTTTCCCGAAAAATTATTTCTCAGTAAATTTCTCTAATAATTAATTTATTAATTTCATCATGAAATTATTTCTGAAATTGATTCTGAGCATATTAAGTTGGATTCATTGGAACTTAGGAACTGTTTGAGAAAAAAGTAGACAGAAACATAGAAGTCATTGTTTCTGGACAATAAGTTGTTTCTCCTTTTGCCTCCAGATTGTGCAAAAATAAATATGTAAAAATTTGTCCAAGGAAGAAAATTTTGATGATTTTAGATGATAGAGTCTTCTACTCTACAGAGCAAGCCCCATTTTCATCTCTTCACAGGCAAACAAAACTAGTATCTGTGAAAAATAGACAATAGTGATAGAGATATAAGGTGATAACATTTTCCATGATTTTTATAAAATTAAAAGCTAATGTTATTGGCAGAATTTTCCATAAGAATATAAAAAATTATGAACGTTTAGAAATATTTATATACAGGGCCGGCCCAGTGGCTTAGCGGTTAAGTGCCCGTGCTCTGCTGCTGGCGGCCCGGGTTCGGATCCTGGGCGCGCACCGAGGCACCCCTTCTCCGGCCATGCTGAGGCCGCGTCCCACATGCAGTAACTAGAAGGACATGCAACTATGATATACAACTATCTACTGGGGCTTTGGGGGGGGGAAATAAAAAGGAGGAGGATTGGCAATAGATGTTAGCTCAGAGCCTGTCTTCCTCAGCAAAAAGAGGAGGATTGGCATGGATGTTAGCTCAGGGCTGATCTTCCTCACAAAAAAAAAAGAAAAGAAATATTTATATACAAATAGCACAAGGTTTTTAATACTAGAAATAAATATAGTAACACTGAAGAGTTGCATAAATAAAGTAGCTATAACTGCTGTTATTTATCTGCAAAACTCAAGGTTGCAATACTGAAACATTTACCATATCTAAGAATTGTGCATAATAATCAGAAACACTCCATAAATGAGAAAACACAGAAATATAGGGAAGGAAATAAATATATTAACTACAAATAGTTGTTGCAGATACATGAATATTATTTCTGTTACAAAGTAATGTTTTGAATAGGAAAAGTAAATGCATTTAATTAAAACAATAAATTCAGGGGAAAATTAACTATAATATTTCCCATGCAAAAAATTTACCTCCTATATTTGCCATTTTGAGGTTACTATATTTCAAATATAATTTTAATTGTCTTGTTTGAATTATAGAAGTAAAATACATGTGAATATTCTTGAGTCACATATATAATATGATTTACTCACATGTGCAAAAAGACTTTAAATTTGGACACTTTTAAAACTAAGGTTTTTAAAATATTTTTGTCAGTGGAACTCTTTTTTGCAAATGCACTCTTGCTTTTAACAAGGTTTTTTTTTTTTTTTTTGTGAGGAAGATCAGCCCTGAGCTAACATCCATGCTAATCCTCCTCTTTTTCTGAGGAAGACCGGCTCTGAGCTAACGTCTATTGCCAATCCTCCTCCTTTTTTTTTTTCCCCAAAGCCCCAGTAGATAGTTGTATGTCATAGTTGCACATCCTTCTAGTTGCTGTATGTGGGACACGGCCTCAGCATGGCCGGAGAAGCGGTGCGTTGGTGCGTGCCCGGGATCCGAACCCAGGCTGCCAGTAGCGGAGCACGCACTTAATCGCTAAGCCACGGGGCTGGCCCCAATCTTGCTTTTAAAACCAACGTATTAAGAGGAAAATATCAGATCTATTCAAACTCTGCCTGTTCTGCTTTCTCCTCAAATCCTCCTCCTCATGGTGGTCCCTGAGGTTCTCCTCAGAACCTTCAGATACAGAAGTCAATTTGCAAGCCACTTCCCAGGTACATCCTTGAAAACAGAATTGATCACAACGATATACTCTTAACAATCCACTTACACAAGGCTTAACCAGAGGTCAATTAATTATTAAACATTTACTGAGCCTTGGGTCCTTTAGTAGAATTCATATAGGGGGAAAGAAGATATCACAAGAGAAGAATGGAGTTAAATAACCCAATGAGACTGGACACAATTAGACCCTAGTCCTAATGAGATCCAAGCCAAACAGTGATAAGGATAGAGAAAAAAGGATTGAGGAAGAGGAGCATGAAATAAAAATATAGAAGTTCTTGAATGCCATGCAGAACATTTTACACTTGATGTGATAGGACATACAGAAATGTTGAAAGTATGTACTATAATGGAAGCTAAATTTTTAATGCAATGTGCATATATATATGCTAACGGAGGAGCAGCACCACCTTTCAACCAGCCAGCCAAACATTATTAAATGTCAGTTATCTTCTGTGAGGCTTTTGGATTTCCACGGGACTCTCTAATTCAGTGCATTTCAGATCTTCGCCTGTTCCGCCTGTCTTCTTCTGAACCAGCTCTGAAATGAGGAAGCAAGCCAAGTAGGACACTGTATGATCTGCTGGTGGGCTTCACTGTTTGTGATTAATCTTTTTATCTGTAGGGAATCTCCATTCCACTTCTGCTGTGGAAGCTACCTGACATTGCTGGTTTTTGAAAAATTTTTAATTTGATTTTGCTACTCAGTGATTTCAACACCCATGTGATTTACATTTTTGATCAGTAAAGACTCCTGGGCACTCTTCCTACTCCAGCATTGAGAGAAGGAATGTTTGAACCTTTTTAATAGCGACTATTATACGTGGCTGACAAACTGAGCAGAAAATGTACTTTATTGCTACACATCTCAGTTGCTATCAGGGACACACTATTTAAGGAACAAAGGAGGAATTTCAGCTTGTGTGATGTCACAGCTCACTTGTGGGGTAGTACTTGGTGGGAGAGGGAAAGAGTCTACAGTCAGCAGTAATCAAGTGGCAGCATGAGGTTTGAGCAGGGAATATGACAGAGAGAGGAAATCAGAAGCCAACTAAAAAATATGGATTTTATGGTGCTTCTCATTATATTGATCCTAATATTCTAAAATTAGTGGTTTTTTTATTGCAAAAAATGCTAATGTCTTACCTCTAAATGGTAATGATGAGTTTTTAAAGGTCTTTTCATATGAGGTGATCTATATAATCATTGCTTAGGAGTTTTTTGCAGAATTGCTGCTCAAGCTGGGACTCCTTTACAGTATCAAGACCATCTTATTTAAAATTCCAGATATTTCTTAGAATTTTGGGTTGGTTCCCGCTGCTTGTAGCCGATTTGCTAGTTTGACTAGAGTATAACAAAATCTTCTTCAATGTCAAATATGTTTTGGGAATCCTTAAAGACTGTGCCATGCTTGTGACAACTTCTGACGGATTTATGATGTCCCCAAATTCTCTCATTAATTTGTTTAATTTAATTGACCATGCTTATGCTTCAGGTAATCTGTATATAAGCCTGGATCCATCACCATAGTTAAAAATATAATTTAAAGACTATGACATTTTAAAATAGATAATTGATAAATGATAAGAATCTCAAAAGTCAAACATTTCAGAATTCTTTTTTCCTGTTGGAGAACTCTCTGAAAGTTAAATATATATACATATATTTCTAAAGTAGTTAATGGAATACAAATTTGCTAGGAAATTCAATAATTTTATAAATTGTTTTTTAATGGTTTAACAAAAGACCACAAGGGAAATTAAAATAGAGAAGTTTATTACTCACAAGTCCTGAGGAGGTACACAGCATGCCTCAAGGGATCACGCGGGGAGGTCAAGGCAGAGTACAGGCAGGAGAAGGCAGCAGGACCTGGGGCACATGGCTTTATTAGGGTCCCTGGGTGGAGTGCTTTGAGGTTCCCAGGTAAGAACGCAAAGGTCAATTCAGACCAAAAAGAGCAGGGTTTTTGTAAGCTACTCAGGGGTCTTATCTCAAGGGCACCCAAGAGGTAGGCCCTGGGAGGCACAAGAAACTGTTGCTCACAAGGGCTCTTGGGGACGTCATATCAGGAACTTACATCTTGCGACTCTGTGAGATGTTATCTAGGGCATGCAGTCACGGGTGGGTCTAGTTCAGGTCAAGGCCCCCGTAGGCTGCTTGCCACACGAGATGGATACTGCAGCAGCAATATCATGGAGTGGTTTAGCTTAACTCTAGACACACACACACACACAGATCAGTACAAGTAAAAAGGTCAGCAGAATGCATACATGTCAATATCGTGTTTGTAGTATTATACTCTAGTTTTGCAAATTTCATTGGTGGAAACTGGATAAAGTATACACATGATCTCTTCATATAACTTCTTATAGCTGCATATGAATCTACAATTGTCTCAATAAAAATTCCAATTAAAATGTATACAAAATGATACATATTCATGATAAAATACTTAGAAAACACAAACCAAAAGAAGAAAGTTGCCCCTGTATAGATGTCTGTGGTCACTTTTTTTCTCAACTTCTTCAGTGCTCTGTTTGAATTTTGCCTTATCAAAGAGCACTATCCTGCCCACTCTACATGAAATACAATAATCTCCACCTGTCCTGTACTGCCCGACCCAATAACTTGCTGCTTCTTTATTCATTTCACTTATTATCCACTGACATAGTATTTCTGCACTTTTAAATTGGTTGACTTTTTTGTATCATCTATGAAAAACCCAGGAGGATGGAGTCTTTTATTCATTTGTGTATTGCCAGTACTAATAAGGTATCTGACATTGTAGGAGTTTCATAAATATTTTTGTATAAGTTAAAAATGGAATCACACTGTACTTACTGCTTTGTCTGCTTGTCTATCATGTACTTAAATTATTTAATGCATCAGGTTGTACTTGGTGCTGGTAATATAGAGATGAAAACAAGAGACTAGATTCCCAGCTGCTTTGATACCCAAGTCTATTTTTACCATTATGTAATTTTCCGTAGTACCACTAAAATAGTTACAAAGTGTTCTATTGAAAGAATGCAATACAATTCACCTAACAAACATCTACTCTTATACATTATTATGATTTTAAATTGTGGGCATTTATGAACAATATTATGATGAATGATCTTGCAGTAATTCTATGTCTTTATTGTGATTATTTCCTCAGGATAAATTCTGAATTAGATATGTGAAATGTCATTGGTTCAAGTACTCAGATCCTAAAGGTTGCCTGCCAGATCAAATGAGACTGTAAGATACTTCGGGTTTGAAGTGGAGACTTAGGAAATATTCTAATTCGGCTATTTTTTCCCTTTTGCTTTTACTGTCTTAGTCCATGACGATCACTACCTCAGTCTGTTCCTACCATGGTTGGCTTTCATTTATGCCCGGATCTTGCACACAAATGTTACTGAACACATAGTCCAAATTTCTGACAAACTTACCCAATGCTATTCAAAGCCTTACAGATAATCAATGTTTTGGTTTATTTTCGTTCATTACCATATATTTGAGTATAAATGTAACACACATGTAACAATGAAAAACACTAATCCTTACTTAATATTAGAGCCATTCAATATGATCTTTGCAAATTTGCCCACCAATTGGCTAATGTCTGAGAATAATCAGCAACTTTTTTTCCTGGTATATATGTTGCATAGTGTATTCTCTTTACTTATAATATTTATAGTCCATACCTCCTCATTAACGCCTTTTAAGATTTCAATTTGCTGTTTGTTTGAATTGTCCAAAAGATTATATTTATCCAGCCTTAACCTGTTTCCAGAGATATAGCAGTAATCTACACAGTTTGCAGACAGCAAGCAGGGAGTGAAAATACCGGAAATCAGTGGGAAGCAGATTTCCAAGTCGTGGGGCAGTCTATTAGCATGATGTGTCACTGTTTGTTTATATTTCCTGCATTTGAAATTTTCCAATTAAAGCTATAGGGATGATAGTACTCTGGGCCAGCTCTGTTTGGGTTTGTGATTTTGAAAGAGGCCCCAGGGCATTCAGGCTGCCATTACAGTCCACTGGGTACAGAGGAACTAAAGAATGGTTAGATTTTGTTTGAGGATGGTGAATCCTGGCACTTAACGCTACTCTTTCCCATTCTACAGCAGTGCCAGATATAGCATCAAAACTCTTTCCCAGGGGACACAGGGACAACTTCAGACTTGTTCTCTGCAACTGCTCCACTCCTACCAGAGTTGGTGCATGACTTGAAACTCATCTTCCATTTCTTTTCTGGTTAAAAGTTAGTCAATGATCTTGATTACATGACAGTGAAATAGTCTGTTTGATTTGGTTTTCATTATCAATAGAGTCTATCCCAGATGAGTTAATTGTGCTGGGATCTGATGAACCAATATTAACTGATAAAGAGGAATTGTATACTATTTAAAAATATTAAGTAATTATTATAGCCTCCTTTTTGACATGTGGGAAGTGTTTCCATATCCAGTATAGTGTTGTGGAGGGAACTGTATCACTTTGGAACTGGAATGGTCCTCATATATTACGTAGTCCAAGCTCTTTCTTTTCATATGGGGAAACAGAGGTTTAGAGAAGTTTAGTGATTTGCCCACGGGTCCACAGGTGCTGAGTGGCAGGGGCGAGATCACCAGTGTAGCATTCCCGGCATGACGCTATACAACCCCTGGTGGTACCTAATAGCTTTGAGAAAGCATTGTTTGTATATAATGATTGTGTAATTCTCATATTTGAAAATTGCACTCTCCGATTATGGCACACACATTTAAACTGAAGACCTGGATTAAACTTCATTTTAGAACACATTAAATGCATCTGGAAATATGAGTTCTGTTCAGACCTTCAAAGGTATTAGACAGGAATACAATGAATCCTGGAGTTTAACACCAATTTCTCGGAATGAAATGGCAGGTTATTCTTTCTTAATATGCTACACGTCTGAAGTGGCTAAAGTGTAGATGAGCACTCATTAGCTTAATTCATAATTATTTTAGCAAGTTCATTACCACTTATTTCTTTTTCTTTTCACACAGTCTCTAATTTGTAGCACTCACCCTTGTGGTTTTGTTCATTTGACACATCTTAGAATATTTCGTAGAATTCAATAAGCATTTGTGAGACTTTTTAATGACTTAAAAACTATGTACCAGTGTATAATTAACACTAGTCAAATATGTCTTGGTCTGAGGAACTTCATTTTAAGAAGATAGCATAATGTAAGGAGTGAGGAAAAAAGGGCATTTTTCTCATCACAGCATGTATGTTCCTGTATCAAAATATGTCTCCACATTGCAATGAAATACCTCATCTAAAAGTGTTGACAGGCTTATTGGGAAAATAGATTGTAAATATCTTAAAGTTACTAAAATACAAAACATTAGAAAAATCAACAAAAAGCATAAAAGATAGGTGACCATTCAATTTTTTCTTTTGTAATTGTATACAAAATACAAAATTTTAATCAGGATATAAACCTAATATAATGTTAAATTCTAAATGCCAAGCCTCTAAAATATACCCCAAATGTGTCTACTTTTCTCCATCTCCATTGCCACCATCACCTCTGACCTTTCCTAATGTAAAAACCTTTAAGTGACCTTCCTTTTTCCAAGATTATCCCCCTGCTCCTTGCAGTTCACTCTTCTCTTAGCATCTAGACTCATTTTTTTTCTCTCTTTCACTTAAAAAAAAAAAAACCTCTCCCCAACCAAGGGACACAAGGACCTGGGAGGTGTTGGATATGTCTATTACCTTGATTGTGGTCATGGTAACACAAGTGTTTCCATATGTCCAAACCCACCAAACTGTGCACAGTAAATATGTGCAGTTCTTTGTTAAAAGAGACCCAAAACAAACAAACCAAAAAAATCATCCCTGGATTCCCATTGTCCTGAGAGTAAAATCCAGAATCGACCATGGACTTCTTACAAGGTCCTACATTAAGAAGCTCCATTTACTTCTCTGATTTCATGTAGTGCCCACTTCTCCTCCTTCACTAGGCTCCAGCCACTGCTGGCTTTCTTTTTGTTTCTTGAGGATGTGAAGTCCTTTCTCATTCTATGAATTTTTATATTGATGTTCCCCAAGATCTTCTTGGGACAGGCTTCTTCTCATCATTCAGACCTTAGATCATATGTTATCTCCTCAGAGAGGCCTCCCTGATCATTCTATCTAAAGTCATTTGCATAGTATCTCTCTTTTTCTTTAAATCATGTATCTCAAATGGAAATCATGTTGTATAATCACTTGTTAATTGTTAATTATCCGTCTCTCCTTGACACAATTAAGCTCCATGAAGTAAAGATCTTTTATGCCATATTTACCGCTGTATTCTCAAGATCTATAGCAGTGATTAGCTCATATTAGACACTCAAATATTTCTTAATGGGTGTGCACTGTCTCCCAATCCTTGGATTTTATTTATCTGCTCTATGAAGTAAGCTTACTTAGGAACAATGAAGTGTTTAGTTTCAGAAATCGTATTGAAAATAATTGTTTTAACATCCCATATGCCCATTAATAAATTTTCAAAATTGTTCATTACAGATGAGAAGAGTATAAACATTGATAAATAATATCAAAAAAGTCACTCCAGGTGCCTCTTTTTTTTCATCACGTACACACAGTACAGACATATGATCTTTTAGAACTTCCATTTATAAGGAACATAATGGCAGAGAAAAGTTAGGTCTATCAGCTGACTAGGCTGAAAGGAAAAAACAAGGTAAAAAAAAAACCTTTTGAAATTTCTCTTTCTTATGATTCTGGCAGGGTTTTGTTTTCCTCTTAATAATTCTTCTCTTTTATACTTTTTGTTTGTCAGAGAGATTCTGTGAGTCACTATGCATATTTAGGAGACAATTTGACTTAAGGACTTCATCAAATAGAGAGTTACACCATTAGGTAATCAGAAATCACTTCTAATTCCCTATATGCACAAAAGTAAAACGCTACTCTTCAAAAGAAAATTATTCTAGCTTTCAAACAATGATTCTTTTAAATTCTGTATCATAGATACTAAATTGTTAGGACAAGGCCGTCTCCCATACACAAGACATTACATAATCAATTTTCCACTCTTTTATCAGCTTTCCCTAAGCACTGATGAAGAGAGTATTCTTTATCAGATGCTACAATTTCATAGTTATAGTGAAGCTTTCTAAAATTATCAAAATCCTACATGAATTAATTCAGTTTAATGTTATTTTTAGAAGTAATGTTTTGTTGTTATTGTGGATAAAAATTTATTGATTGGATCCAAACAACAGGCTTAGTATTTAGCAGGTGATGTAAACATCAGGAACATGAAAATTTTGCAAAGAAAACCTCATCATCATTTTAATGTTGAAAACTATTTCATGCATGTTTATAGCAGAGAGAAATGTATGTATCAAGGAATTATAGACTATCCAAATACTTCTCTTGGTATTTCATAATAGAGGACTTTGAGAGTGTTTTTTGTTTGTTTTATTATTTATTGATTATCTTAGTCTTGAATTGTCTAATATTTTAATTTTCCAGTTCAAATTTCTGGCAAAGATGTTTAATGGCAAAGATGTTTTGGGGTGCCTGCTAAGTGCAAGGAACTGTATTAGAAAAAAATTGATTATGACACAACTGCTTTTCTCTCATGATAAATTAGAAGTTATATTTGAAGACGAAGTAAGGGGGAAAAAATCACAAGTCAAAATTTCAAAATTGTACTACAAATTTTCAAAAACTACAGGAAACTGTAGAAGTGGATAATAGCAGGTACTAGCAACAGAGACCTCTTAAGATGGCCAAGACGGCCTTCCTGAGAAGCTGAAATTTAAGTTGAAGCCTACATAATAAGAAGTCAGCCATGTCTACATTTAAGCAAAAAGCATTGCAGGCTGAGGAACCAACACTTCAAAGACCCTAAGATAGGAAAGCATTGAGCATATTCAAGAAACTAAATGAAAACTCGGGTGGCCAAACCATAGTGAGTGAAAAGGAAAGCATGTTGGATGAGACTGTGTAGAATAGGACGGCCCACAGAGACCTGCTGGAAATTGTAATATGTTGTGTTTTATATGAAGTGTAATTAATTTTAAACAGGAGACTCACATAATCTGATTTTTTTTTATTGTAATTATAGTCTGGGTAGAGAATGAATTTGAGTGAAAGGAGAAGGGGAAGTGAGGAGACCACTCAGAACAATACCGTGGTCTTTTACACAAGAAATCACAGTGGCTTGGTCTAAGGTTGTGGCAGTGGATGTAGAGAAAAGTGAACTGGTTCTAATTACACCTCTGTGGTAAACATGACTTGATGGAAGTTGGAGGAGAAAAGAAGGATAACTGTTGGGAAAGGCAGTCTTGTGCACGCAGTCTTTCAGCTCCCATTGGCTGCATAAGAATGGGCCTTGGACTTGGAACACTTCCTTACCAAGAGATAAAGAGCTCACAGAGCTTGTGCCAGGCTTATCACCTTGTGTGGGAATATTTTTCCCTGTTTCAGGCTCAATGAATGTCCTTAGATTGTCTCTGCTTAAAGGGTGTGCATTACATGTCACCTGGCCAAGCCCGCTGTTATCTCTGTCCTCTGAGGGGAAGGGACAGGGTCTTTTCTACTGCAGCACAAGAAGGGTACATGTGGGCGTGTCACCCTGTGATGGCCTCCCGAAGAAACTTGCTGGCCATGGGGGACCGATGCCCACTACTAAAACTGATCTTGCTCTATCTCTTCTCTACGTGAGTAAAGCATTGTTCCATCCATTGCTCGACTGTGTTGTGTTTTCCTTGGCAACTCCTATACCAACATGCAGTGGGAAGAAGTGTTTAAAATCTTCCCCTGGGATTCGGAACTGTTGCACAGTACACTACTCCCTTGGGATTGATAACTGGTGCATGGTACTCCACTCAAAAATAACTTGCATTTTTTCACTTGAGCAACTGAAAGATTAGAAGGGTATAGTTTGGGATAGGGTAAAGCTGGGAGTTTAGATCTGAGCATGTTGAGCCCAAGTATGCAGGTCTATAATCCTCGGAGGAGAAATTGGAAAAATCTGACATTCATCAGTAAGTCAACAACTTTTAGTGTCATGAGAGAGAGATTATCTACAGAGAGAGTTTAGAGAAAGAAGGTAGGGTAAGGACCCAAGAAATGACAACATTTTAAGGTGTAGCTAACATGGAGAAATTTGCAGAGCAGAGTGTGAAGGAGAAAGCAGAGAATTAGGTGGGAAATCCAAATTTTGTGTTGTCATAGAACTTGAGAGAAAAGCAGTCTACAAAGCGGAGAGTTACCTGTTCCAATGCTGCTGTGTTGTTAAATAAAGTAAATATATGAAAGTATATATTGACTTTGAATAAATGAAGGTTGTTAGTAATCTCTGCTGATGCAGATTTATTGAGGTGGTTGGTGAATGGGCATGGCTGAAAGTCAGGTTGTAGTGGTGTGAGAAGTGATGTGATGTCAGAAGGTGGAGGTGAGGAATGTAAGCAATTTTCTGGAGAACTTTTGATAGTGAGGAATATAAAGTCAAGGGAGGCTAAAATTACCAAACCTAGGAAACAACAGAGCAGCTTTTACATGTTGATGAGAATAATCTAATAGGGAGATCTTGATAAGTCAAGAGAAAAAGGAAAAACTGAAAAATGAAATTCTTTATTGAGTGCTATGGAGGAAAAAGGTTTACCTACGATAGAAAAAAAAACATTAGGTTCATTGGAAGGGAAGACGTAGAAGCTAAAAGCAGACACTGGTGGGTTTGCAGATTTTGTCATGGGGACATGAATGAACACTACTCCAAAAGTTTGTGTTTGCTCAAAGACGTGAAAAGCAAAGTCAATGGCAGAAAGCAAGAAGGAGAAATGAGACTCTAAGAGAGAGGTCACTAAATAAATTTGAGTTTATAATGGCATTAGTCATTATATAATGCCCAATTTCGTGATATTCTGTAACAACATTTGGCTGCACAGGTTATTAGCAATCTTGACCTAGGCATATTCACAAAAGTGGATGGCAGATGGGGCATACAGGTGTAGGAATGGAGAACATGGATGGCTAAATTCATACAGATGTGCCAACTGTTTCACGGTTGAGCCAGAGTGGTCTAGTAGACACAAAACTATTAGCAACTGAAGTACAATTGTCTATGCTATGGCCTAAAAGTTTGTGGACCCCCCCCCCAAAGTCATCTGATGAAATCCTAATGCCCAGTGTGATGGTATTGGGAGATGCAAACTTTGGGAAGTGATTAGGTCAGAAGGGCAGAGCGCTCATTAATAAGATTAATGCCCTCATAAAAGAGGCCCCAGAGAGCTCATTTGCCTTCTTCCAACATATGAGGACAAGAGAAGTCTGCAACTCAAAAGAGGGGCCTCCACAACCATGCTGGCACCCTGATCTCAGACTTTCAGCCTCCAGAACTGTGAGAAATAAATTTCTGTCGTTTATAGGCTACCCAGTCTTTAGTATTTTGTTATAGCAGTCCAAACAGACTAAGACAACTACCCTAAGCTACTTGGAATATTTAAACTGTGTGACTCTAGAATTATTAACCAACTATCTGAAAAGAATCAAAACATTCTAAATATCCCTGCTTCTACAGCTTCTTCCTTCTATAATCATCTATCTTTCCTCACAGAATATTTGTGAGTTCAAGGTAGAAAAACACAAATAAAGAGAGAGGGGGGGAAAGGATCTAACATATAAACTTAAATAATCAATTGAAAATGTACAAATCTTAGGATCAATCCAAAACCTAGGGTGATGCTAGAATGATTAAGAAATGGGAAACTGCTGAAATGTCGAGGTATCACACATCTAAGTGCAAAGTGCTTAAATTCCATTTGATAATGATATCTTTTTATATCGTGTTACTCATCATCTCTCTCTCCTCATCAAAGTTTTTCTCCAAGTTCTGGCATATTATTTTGAGCTAACCCTCTAAAAAACTGATTAGAATTTTGTAGTATTCAATAATCAGTTTGCTGCCTATTTCTTGTTTTTATTTTGACAATCGTGATTTTCTCTGAACGTGTTCTTTACTAATGCCAGGTGGTTCCTGTTGCATAGATTCAATGTCTTCACACATTTGGCAACACAAATTAGGATCTTCCTAAATTTCCTCTTCTTGCTTTGGGTACTGTTACTTGACAGAGGAATATTGACTCAGCCTTTCTCAGTGACAATCCTATGAATCTGTGGCCCTGTCTCCATTGTGATTACTCTTATCATCTCTGGTAAATGGCAGCTGGGATTACTTTCTGAAGCTTCCTCTGTGGGACAGTGGAACAGTTACAAAGTGCTTAACTTCACCAAAGTTCTTGAGTTTCCCCCACTTATTTTCTCTCTTAGGCCTTGAATCTCTCTGCTTGGAAATTCTCTGGAGTCTTGGAGAATGCACTTAAATTACAGTTTGGCCCATTCCCTGACCCTACTGAACTGGGAGCATGTATCGGCTCTCACTCTGGTTCTATCTGAACTTTATTTTCCAGAAAGGTGTCTATACAATCTATTGTATTTTATGCAATAATTTTCTTCCTCATACATTCTTAGGTAAAGAGAAATTGAATTAACATTGTTTTTGCTGTTATCTATAGGTTTCATTTCTTTCGTTCTGACATATTTGAAAAGATTGGAACTACTTTTTAAAATTTGGCTACTAAAAAAATCGCAAAGTTTTTCTAGATTGGACTAATACACGTGAAGTATATTAGATGAGGTAACGATATCATACTCTCCTTTACTGGAGATGATATATTTGCAACATTGAATTTTACTGCATGTCATATGTAAAAAGAACATTGACAAAGTAAGCTATATAGAAGTTGGTATTTGGAACAGTTAAAGATCAGGCTGTCATTACTTGTGAAGAATTGTTAAAGAAAGTAGGAAGATCTGAGCTAGTTATTTGAGCATGTGCTAGGAATAAGAACTAGGATGAGAGGCTGGAAGTTACTTGGAAGCTGAATTTATCTTAATAGATGAAAACACACAACAAACATTGAAACTTCCCAACGTTAAAAATGGGCTGTCTCACAATGGTGAGCAGTTTGTACTGGAGGGGACATTTAATCAAAGGCTGTATGTGCATTTGTCAAGGATGATGTGGAAGTAATTCTTTCACTAGAGAGGTGGTTGGATTGATGTTCCTTCTAAATCTAATATACTATGATTTTGTGAGGATCAAATTGCAAATACTCTGTCTTAAAGGATAATCTTATATTTATGATATATTTATTCAATATTTGCTATTGTAAACAGAGAAAAATAGTAATATATTGTGACCAGAAGAACACGATAGATTGCAAACATATAAACTAGTTGAAGAAACAATTATTCAATATAAAAAGAAAAAACTCACAGATCATATAGTAAATGATAAAATACAAAAGAAACATGAAAACCCAAAGGATAACATAACATTAGTTGACAGAACAAAAAACAATCTCATTCAAATCAGTATATGTAAATGGAGTAAAAGCATCCACTTAAAGGGAAAGATCATTCGAATTGGAGTAAAAAGCAAAACTCAGCTACATGTCATTTGCAAGCAACACACCTATAACAAAATGACTTAGAAAAGCTGAAAGAAAATGAAAGAACAAAGTTAAATGAGTAAAAAGTAAATAAGAAAAATGCAAACTCAAGGAAATTAAGGGTCATATTCTTAATAATGGATTAGATTGAATTAAGAGCAAAAACATTAAAAGGATGATGATAACAATACATTATATAAACTCAAATGATGATAGATCTGCCATGAATATTTGTGCTCCAAATAACGAATCCAAACTATTCATTTACTTACTGAGCCTCTTTCATATTTCAGGCAGTCTTTCAGGCTTTAAGGTAATGTAGTAAACACAAAAGAACACATCCCCTTTCTTCATAGAGCTGGCATCCTTGCTGGGAAACAGAAAATAATCAATGGTAATTAACAGTGTTATAAAGAAAATCTAAAACCGAAGAAGGCAGCAAAACTTACTAATATGAGAAGACTTTAATTCACTTCTCTCAATGTATTATAATTTGAATAGACAAAAAGGAAGTAAAAATATAAAAGACTTGAATAGTCTAACAAGGTAGAACTAATTTTTTACATATTGGATTCTATATTCTGAAGGCAGAGAATAAAACACTTTTTACCCCCAAATATTTAAGCAACAGACACAAAATTTAATTGAAATTTAGGAAAACACCAATTTTAAATATGGAAATAGTATGAAAAATATTCTCTCTTCCTAAAGTCAAAAAAAGCTGAAATTAACTCTGTTAGGGAAAAAAAATATTATTGCATGAAACAAAGAAATAAAATTTCAGTATACAAAGAAATTTTACAATTTACAATATACAGAGGAAATAAAATTTCTAAAGATACAGATATTAATAGAAATGGAAATACTACATATTAAAGGTCTACAAAATTCCACTTAAGCCGCAGTATGAATGAAAATAAATGAATTTAGAATTCAACCTAAGTGTTGTAAAAAAGAAACAATAAATTTAGGGAAATCTTGAAGGCAAAAAGATTTGGGCAAAGATCAAATGGAAATTAGTAGATTAAAATTTAAATGGTAAGGTGAGTAAATCAACATAAAAATTGATTCTTTGAATTAACTGAAATGTGAGCTCAGTAAACAAAGTAAAAAAGGAATAAATCATAAATATTAGAACATAGTAAGTGAGAATACAAAAATAATCACAAAGACAAGGAAATTTAAAAAATTATAGAGAATCACCTTATTCAATACTCTGCATAAAAATTGATATCATTGATGAGGAAGACCAGAATATTCAGACAAATTTACCCAGAATTAACAGAGAATAGCTCCCTATATGACCTTAATTCCTACTACTTCTCTGACATTATCCCCTCCTTTTCTCTTCCTCATTCTCCTTCTGACTTCGTGCTATTTCCTGCATAGCAAGCAAGCCCTCACCTCAGGCTCAGGACTTTTGCACTTACTGGTCTTTCTATCTTGGAATATTCTTTCCCCTGATGGCCACTACAATCTCTTATTGCCTTTAGCTCTAAGCTCAAATATTATCATATCAGAGAGACTTTTCCTTACCTCCTTATATAAAATACACCCTTTCTTGTATCCCTGTTGTGGACTGAATGTTTGTGTCTCCCCCAAAGTCACATGGTGAAGCCCTAACCTCCAGTGTGACTGTATTTAGAAACAGGGCCTAGGTAAAATGATATCATAAGGGTAGGACCCTAATCTGATACAGCTGGCACTCTTATAAGAGGAAGAAAAACCAGAGTACTCTCTCTGCCTTGTGAGAGGACACAATTAGAAGGTGGCCTGCAAGTCAGGAATCAAATTGGCTGACACCTTGATCTTGCATTTCCCCAACTTCCAGCCCTATGAGAAATAAATTTTTGTTGTTTAAGCCACCAAATCTGTGGTATTTTATTATGGCAGCCCAAGCCAACTTATACAATCCTCTTTTCCCTTTAATTTAAGTTTTTTCCATAGTTGTTACACTTCATAACATGTAATATTTGTACTTTATAAATTTATAATTATTGCCTGTTTCCCCACTGATGTGTATGAAAGCAAAAACAATTTATTCACGGCTATATCCTCAGTGATTAGAACAGTGCCAGGCATGTACTAGGCACTTAATAAATATTTGTGGAGTAAATAAATGAAAACATGCCCATAAATATAAAATATGAAAACAGAATCATGTCTAACAGTGAAACCTTAGAAGATGTTCCATTAAATTTAGACTAACACAATTTACATTATCATCACCATTTAGCATTGTTTTGGAGGCACTGGTCAATGCAACTAGACAAGAAAAATAAATTAAAATGATAAAAATGAAGAAGTTAATGCCATCATTATTTGAAGATGATATGTTTGTGCAGCTGGAAATCTAAAAGGAACAACTAAACAACTAGTAATTCGGAAATTTGCTTGAGGACAGTTTTTATCCAGTGACAAATTTGAGGTCAGATAGTGCCATGAGTTTCTGCTTTAAATTTTCCCAGTCTTTTACTATATAAGGATAAATGAAATCTGAAATAAATTTAAACAATCAATGAAAAAGATATAGCCATCTTCCCTAAAATGATAAATATCACTGTGAATGAGAAAGAGGACTGTAATACACAATATTAAATGGTGAGAGGAGTTGTGTCAGAACATTTAAAAGTGTGCTAACAGAAAAATACAAATGATTACACATTTAAACAGATAAGGAGTCACATAGAATGTAGAAGCTCTCAAGAGAGCATCACTGACAGCCTAACAAGAAAAAACCAGATAATCTACAAAATCATAACTTTTCTTGAAGTCAGAAGTCAACCATGTATACTGAATTCCTGAGACTAATAAGCCCCTCTGAGGAAGAATGGAGCTTATTAATTCTTTATCTTTAACAGAACACAAGGAGAAATTGAGAAATTAGTGGTTACCATAAAAGCAGATAAGAAAAAATCAGCTAAAATTATAACAAATTCTTAAAAACCAAGTATGGGCTGGCATATGAGTGTGGGATACTAGAATTCTCAATCACAAGGGAAGTTGGCATTCACTTGCAAGCTCTTTTCCAAGAGAGCCTTCTTCCCATGGCACAGACAAGTGGGCCAGTTCATGGGCCTGTAACCTGTAAAGTCACATAGGCATCACATTTAGAAAAGCTCCACATCTAATTTAATGCTCTGTGGTCACCATTTTGAAATTATTAATAGTTTTTGAACAAGGGGCCCCACATGTTTATTGAGCATGACAAATTAGCTAGGCTGGCATATTGGAGGTGATTGGTTGCTGGTGGGAGACAGATAAGAATTCTTGTCCATTTCCCCAAATTCTGTCCTCTTACAAAGTGGGGCCAAAGCATTACTCCTTTACTTCTGGAGGTAGAGTAGAGGCAAAATCATTCTGTCTCTGGTGGAGCAGTAGGAAACCCACCCACACCCATGATTCAGGCAAAGATACATTGCTGTTAGGGAGGGGGAGAAGCAAAAACCTTCTGCCCTTGGGGCAGGCATGTTCACGGACTGGAAGATTCATTATTGTTAAAATGTCAATTCTCTGCAATTGATCTATGAATACAAGGTAATGCCAATGACAATTCCAGCATGTGTTGTAAAAATTGACAATTCAATCTAAAATGTATATGGGAAATTAAAGGATCTAGAATAGCCAACATAATTTTGAAAGAGAACTGTTAACGCTCACTCTACCTCATTTTCAGACTTACTCTGAAGCTATAGTAGTCATGATAGAAATAGGGTGATATTTGCTTAAGGGTAAACATGTGGATGAATGGAATAAAAGAGAGTCCAGAAATAGATCCATACATATATGGTCAACCGAGTTACGTAAGTGTTCCAAGAAAATTCAACTGAGTAACGATGGTCTTTTCAACAAATGGTACTGGAAAATTACACATCCATATACAAATCAAACATACATAAATGTAAAAACTAAAATTAGAAAACTTACAGAAGAAACTGGAGGAGGGAATCTCATTCAATTTGTGTTAGGCAAAGCTTTCTTAAATGTGCCAGAAGGTCATGAATGTTAAAAGAAAAATTAATACATTGGCTCCATTAATACTAAAAATATCTGCTCTTTGAAAGACATTAAAGAAACTAAAAGACAAGCTACTTCTGGAGAAAATATTTGAAAAATACATAACTGATAATGGATTTGTATCCAGAAAATATTTTTTTAAAAAACCCTCCTAACTCAATGATAAGAAACAAATAATTCAATAAAAAGAAAAGGAATCAAAGATTTCAATAAACTCTTTACAAAAACCCAGATATAGAAGTAAATAAACTCTGAAAAGATGCACAGTATCATTTGTCACTGGTGTAATGCAGATTGAAACCATTTGAGATACCACTACACACCTATTAGAATGGCTTAAGAAAATAAAATTGACAATATCAGGTGCTGACAATGATTAGAAGCAACTGGAACTCTCATACATTGCTAGTGGGCATGCAAAATACTAGAGCTACTTAGAAAAACATTTTGATATTGTCTTTTAAAATTGAACATATGTTATCATTAAACCAAGCAATCACCCTACTAAGCATTTAGCTAAAGGAAAATAGATATATCTATCCAAAGATCTGTATGTAAATAATTATAGCAGATTTATTCTTAATCACCCAAAACTCGAAAACAAATCCTAAATGTCTATCAACTGTTTACCAAATGAATAAAAATTGTAGTACATCAGGGGGCCGGCCCGGTGGCGCAAGTGGTTAAGTGTGTGTGCTCCGCTGTGGCGGCCTGGGGTTCGCTGGTTCGGATCCCGGGCGCGCACCGACGCACCGCTTGTCAAGCCATGCTGTGGCGGCGTCCCATGTAAAGTGGAGGAAGATGGGCATGAATGTTAGCCCAGGGCCAGTCTTCCTCAACAAAAAGAGGAGGATTGGCAGATGTTAGCTCAGGGCCGATCTTCCTCACCAAAAAAAAAAAAAAATTGTAGTACATCACACAATAAAAAGAAATAATCAACAGACACCTAAAACAGCATAGATATCTTAAAAGAATTTTGCTAAATGAAAGACACCAGATATAAAAGGCTACACATTGTATAGTTCAATTTATATGACATCCTGGAAAAGACAAAATTATAGAGACCAAAATCACATCAGTGGTTTCTAGGGACTGGAAATGGGGGAAGGGAATGACTACAAAGCGGCACAAGGAAACTTTTTGGTCTCATAGAAATGTTTCATATCTTGATTGCAGTGTTGATTATACAACTTTATACATTTGTGAAAACTCAGAACAGTATATCTCAAAAACCAAAGTGTGGATTTTACTCTGTGTAAATTATACCTTAATAAATCTGATTTAAAACACTCTTAAATAAAGAAAAATAGAAATAAAATAATTTTTACTTAAGAAATTGGCAAATATCCAAATATTAGATGATACCACCTTCGTTTGTTGCAGGTGCTTAGGGAAAGCAGTGCTCATACTTAGTTAGTGAAGTGTAAATTCACATAATATTTATGTAGAAAATTTGTGTGTAACTGTCATAATTTATACAGCACTTGATCCCTCAAATCTCCTTCTAGGAATTTATATTAGAAATGTAAATTTAAGCATGTGCAATAGTTATATACAATAATACTCGTTGCAGTATATTTGTACCTTTGAAACAACTTAAATGTCTGTTGGTAAAAGACTGGTTAGATAAATTATGGAATATTCGTACAATTGGATACGTACTATGTGGCTATTTAAAAAAATGGGTCAATTTTACAGATATGAATGGCAACTTGATACAGTGAATAGAAAAAAAGCAAGGGCCACATAACTGAAGATGATAAGCTAATTTATGGGTCAAAGTATATACATATACATACCCTTATGAATAGAATGTCCCTGTAAGTATATACAAGTAACTATTAACAGCATTAGTGTACGGCGAGGGTGGATTGGAGGACGAGGGACATGTGTGGAAGCACAACTTTGTTTCATGGTTTATTGTTTCATAATCTTTATGAGTATTTTGTATTATCTGCACGTACTTAAGATGATATTAACTATTTTAGTAGAAAAAAATAAAGAAAAAGGAAGCAGAAATTAGAAATATTTAAGAATAATGGCACCTTGAGCTTGTCTGACTCTCTCTCCTTTTTCTCAAATTCCCTAGAGCAAGAATAAAAGCTAAGGCAGGCAAGTTGCAGATTCTGGGTCATGCGACTATCAGATTTAGTTAACTATCCAGATCTGGGTATCCCTGTTCCTTGACGCCGGGTGAGAGGCAAGATAAAAGCAGCCGATAGTGGGATTTGCCTTGCCTCGCTGTTTGAGGTGAAAATCAACCAACTAATTAACCAAGCAAAAAGGCATAGACAAACAAAGAAACAAACAAATGAAATCAAATCATCTTGAAGTGCCTCATTCTGCTCACCTGCCAGTCTGTTACAAAGGGAGAGAATTACAGTGTGGCTGGGTGACAGCAGCCACCTGCAGGTTGGGAATCTGGGAGCACAGATGCTCCCTCATTGTCCCTCAGCAGAAGTCAGGCTTCGCTGTTTTTGTTTTGTTTTGCTGGTGGCACCACCAGCCTTCTAGACCAGAGACTGCTGTGCTATCTTTCATTCTCTCCTTCCCACTTCTTGAGAAACAGACTGACCTAGTGCTGAAGAAATGAGAAGTCATGACAAGAAAAAGAAAAAGAAAAACTCACCTAAGAGTATTAAGGCATCAGAGGGAAGAAGACAAAACAAAAATATTGAAGAGTTGGCTCTCACTAGTTTTTGTTAAAAGAGTCCTCTGTGAAACGTATTAGGTCTCTCAAGGAGAAGAAATAGAGTAGAAAATATTTTCTGGCTCTAAACTAAAAGTTTTTGAAGTAAAAATTCAATACATATACTGAAAAGGAAGACGGCTAAGGAAAACCTAGCCAAATAAACTTTATTATGTTGTAAGGAAAACTATTAAACTTGAAACAATAAAAAAAATCCTTGACAAAATTGAATTAACAATTAAAATATCCCCAACCAAACTTCTTCAAATTCAGATGGCTTGACAGGTACATTCTACCAAACTTTCAACATTCAAGATAACTCTGTATGCTACATGCAATTTCAGAAAATAGAAATGGAAGAAAATGTTTCAAAGTCAGTTTCTGAATAGAACAGCCATTTTCTAAAACCAAATAAAAGCGGTATAGGTACAACAGTTATAGGACCATTTTACTTACAAAACTATTTTGTTTCTTTTGGAAATCTTAAATAAATCCAAACTGGAAATAACAGTGTAATGAAAATAATAATACATCATGATCAAGTGGAAGAGAGGATATCAGAAAATCTGTCAGTATAATCTACCCCAATGATGGGCTGAAAGACAAACACAATCATATGATTCTTTAAAATAATGGAGAAAAGATATACAATAAAATCAAAAGTGGTTATGAAAAAAAGTCTCATTGTATTAGAAACAGAAGGAAAATTTCTTAGTTTGATAAAGCCTATCTAAACTAAATAACTAAAATTAAATGTTTTATGGGAAAAGTATTAATTCATTTGACAGCAAGAAAAGAATACCAGGTATTACTTCTAGTTTATAAATGAAAAACTGAAAACCCTGACTTACCAAATAAACAAAATAAGAACCAGTAAGAGGATGAGATGTGAAAGGGAAGGGATAATACTTTTCAAGGTCTGTGGATGAAATGAGCATCAACATAGAATAGTCACTGTACCAGAAAAAATTAGAACTAATAAAAAGTTGCAGCAAGTTTGCCAGATACAAGAGCAACATGAAAGTCAATAATAGTCCTAGAAAATAACATAGAATAAGGTATAACTTGATAAATCTTGTTAATGAACCAGCAATTCCAGCCTTGACTGTAGACACAGTGTATCTAAAACTGACCCATAAAGAGATATGTTGAAGGCGACCTACCACTTAGTTATCCTTCATTAAGGAAATGGATGCATATGTGAACTAGTATACAGCAGTCAGAACGAAAAAATTAGATGTACCTTAGGCATCCTTACTAAATTTTCAAAAACATCCAATGGGCAATGTAGTAAGAAATGAACCAAAAGCAATAGCACAATACTATTTACATAAATTGAAACAGATAATTACAGATTTCCACTTTAGTGTAGGGTGGAGATATTCATGATAGACAAATGTTTCTGCCAAAATAAAATTAAAAAGGTTAATGCTAGGAAAGATTAGAATGATGCTGAAGTAAGGGGAATGAGAAGCATTAAGATTCCAGAGTGTGGAGAACCACAGAGATATGAGCTGATAATCTGCAGCCACTTGTTGCTAGGGGCATTCCCGATTCTGGGTGCCATCAAAAGGCTGAGAATCTTGGCTTTTTCCTAGGAGATAGGACTACAGTTTGAAGTAATAGAAACAAGCAGAGTTTTTTGTTTTTATAGTGGGAATGACAAAATTGGATTTGACAGTCATCAAACACATGACAGGCTTTTCCTGAAGACATTTGCCAGTGTTTGAAGCTTCCTGGGGAGGGCTTTTAAAACACGAACTCTACCAGTAGAATGGTGACTTGGCAGCCTCTCTGTGCTGTGGAGACAAGGAGAGTTCAGGATGTTCCTGGGAGAAGAGCACTGATGAACATACCAAGGAACCTAAGAACCCTGGGAGATGCAGCAAATGTACTGGTTTTGTGTATCTGAGTTTGTTTTATATGAGCATTCACTTTCTGAAAGTTCATTGAGATTTTCATTAAAATTTTTATTCTCTCATGTAAATATGTTTTACTTCATTTAAAAACTTACTTTAAAAAATCACATATGTATAAAATAATTTTAGGTCCAATGACCCCTGTGCCCAAAGCAAATGCATTCCTGGACTTTGCAAGTAGGTGAGACAATACATTTTTGATAGAATAATTGCGTTGAGACATTTCTTAATGTTAAGCCATCTTCCCATTTCTCAAACAGGCCCTATTAAGTTGTGTTATGTTATTTTAATACATTGCTTGATTTAATTTGCTAATATTTCACTTAAATTTTTACATCCATGTTAATAATCATTTTTGGTAGTATCTTCATCAGGTTTTGGTGATAAGGTTATGTGACTTCTTAAAATAAGTTGGGGGATGTTTCATTTTTCTAAGGAGTCAGGAAAAAAATCTGTGTATTATTGAAAAGATCTTTTCTTTAAAGTTCAAATAGAACTAACAGATAAACTCAGCTAAGGGGCTAAGAGAAGGCACTATGCTGAATTGTCCAGGCCTAGTCAGATGCTCTATCCCTGAGTCCTGCTTCACATGAAAGCACCTGAATTGGGAGTAAAGGAAGAGTGTAGGTCCCCAGAGGAAAACGTGGGCATGGTTACCAGAGGGTGAAAGAATTCTTGATGGCAAGATCAATAGGTATTTACTGTAAATACTTAAGATGGCCTTCAATTTTTCCAATAATATGCAAAATGTGCATTGTTGACTTTGGTTTGTTATACTATGATAATACCTCAATTATCTACTTCATTTTAAATATATAGGTATTCTAAATCACACAACTACTATCAACATAATTTCTTTTGTGATCATACAAAGAAATCTAGAGTAAAGTCTTTGATTCTAGCATTTTCTCCCCCAATGTTAGTAGTCCTAGAATATTCACAACTTCAGCCTACCCTCTTAGGACATGAGGTAGACAGAATCAAGTCCCCTCAAGTAAATCCACATTAAATCCCCAGATCCTGTGAAGATGTTTCCTTACAGGCAAAAGGGACTTTGCAGGTGTGATTAAGAGTATAGGCCTTGCAATAGAGAAATTATCCAGTGGGCCCAATATAATCACATGAATCCTTAAAATCGAGAAACATTCCTAGCTGGGTAAGAGAGATGAGATGGAAAAAGAAGGAATAGAGATTCAAAGTGCGAGAGAGACTTGATATTGCTGGCTTTGAAAATGGAGGAAGAAAGCCTTGAGCCAAAGAATGCCGCAACCTCTAAACTCTGGGAAAAGTCCTAAGCCAACAGCCAGCAAGGAAATGGGGACCTTGGTCCTACAATCTCAAGGAACTGAATTCTGCTAACAACTCAATTAACCAGGAAATGGATCCTCCGCTTGAGAATTTAGAAGGTGAATGCAGCCTATAGACATCTTGATTGTAGCCTGGGTAGACCTGTGTTGGACTTGAGAACTTCCAACCTACAAAACTGAAAGGTAATAAATTTGTTGTTCAAGCCACTAAATTTGTAATAATTTGTAATAGCAGCAATAGAAAACTAATATGGTATATTTTACATGATAAATTCTGTGAGAACTTTGCACATTCACTGCATTTCTTAGAACCACCAAAATTCAGATATCTCATAGGGGCTTTCCAATACTGATAACCTATCTGAATAAGTGACTGCTATGCTGTGTATTTAAATAAGATAGAAATCAATTCATTTCACAGGAACTAGGAGATTCAAATTTATGCAGTTATTATCATAAGGAGTATCTTTTCAACTCATTCTTGGTGCCCAAATTGATGCTAGACTATGTAGAATACACTCAATTTCCAAGAGCAATGAATGTAAAAGGAGAGAAAAAGGTTTTGTGAAAAAGCGTTCCTTATTTTTATATCCAAAATTATTGGACAAGGGTCCATTCTGTATAAGTACAATGAATACTTTAATCATGCATTATTTTCATGTCAGTTGTAAAGCTATATAAATGACATAGGACTTTTAAGGGGGAAAAAAGGAAAAGAAAAGAAGAGAAAGAAAAGAAGAGTAAGAAGGAGAAATTTTAAATTCAGTACTTTTCATTTTGTATCACTCAAATTAAAAAGGCAGTTAACGGGTTAATCAACACAAATTTAATGTCTATCATTTTAAGTCTGACTAGGCAGTTATTTTAATGATTGTCATTATCACCACATCTCTCTGTCAATATGAGGTCTGTAACAAGCAATACAACTCCTTTTTAATGTGATGCTTCAAAGAGTGAGTGCCTATATAGATTTAAATTTCTGATGAAATCCATTTAAATGGTGGCTCAAGTATTCAATAATGTCTTTCTTTTTGTATTTAACATGTACTAAAAAGCGCCATTCTTATAAAGGTCATTTGTTTCTGGTGCTATATATCTGACTTCTTGTCAAGCTATCTATTATTCATGCCTCTATCTGGTGCATAACTCTTTACTACAGTTACTGCACTTAGTGCACTAAATGCCATAGCGGTCTGAAAGAGTTAATGTAGCTCCCTAAGCATCTAATTTAATACATGAGGGTGACTTGAGTACTGATGATGAGCCAGCTCAACATATATTATAGAGAATCAGTCATCTTGTGAAAGTAGCGGTTAAATACACTTTAATTGAGATTTTTGTTACAAGTAGGAAGTTTTAAAAGTGCTGATGAGTTAAGAATTCCATTTAGAGTCATAGTTAATGTTTGGCTATAGGGCTAATGTCTAGGGTATATTTAAGGCACCGCAAGAATGGATGGAGACATAAGTAGGAATAATTCATGCATCTGATGGCTGGTTGAACCAGATGACTTAAGGTCCTTTTTAACTCTGAGAGTGCATGATTCTATCCATATTAGAAATCTAGCTCTGGAACAAATATGCATGAGCAGTCACACCATAAAAATCAGAGCATAAAGAGGAAACTATAAAAATAACCAGAGTGTGGGGGAAGATAGACAGTTAAAATAAGAGCCCTGCTTTGAATCAGAGATTTAAAATAACTTTAAAATGCTTTAGAGTGTCCTCTGACTCGTGAGTTCCAGCTTTTAAGGATAAGGACTGGTTTTAGCAGACAATTTTATTATCTCCTAAGATGATTAAACGCTATCATCTCTTGAGACAATGTATAATAGCAAAAAAAAAAAGCCATGTTTTTAAACGATTTTGTACATTGTTAATACTCATGTGCGTGCTGCATTTTTTATGCAGTCAGCAGACCAGACTGAGTGTACATATGGTTCTGTAGAAATAACTCTGGGCTCCCATACGAGTCCAGGGCCACAGATTATGAAGCACTCCTTTAAAATATCATTTGTTAAGAATATGAATTTCTTAAGACTAGAGTTTGGTTCTTCAGTTGGAATTTAGAAGGTGAGTCTGGGATTGTAATTAGTATTTGGGTGGTGAACATGAGAACATGATGTAATCCATGCAGAAATAGAAGTATAATGATGTACACCTGAAATTTATACAACGTTATAAACCAATGTTACTGCAATAAACAAAAAATTTAAAAAAAAAAATAAATAAAAAATAAAGCTAAAAAGGAAAAAAAAAAAAAAACGTGAGTCTGAATTCCCAGCACCTGACATGTAACGAATATTGTTTGAAAAAACACACACGCACCCATCAACAGGAGTCGGTAACTAATATGATGCGTATCTTAGAACCCATTTGCCAAGAACAGTGTGAAAACCTTCATATTAAACCTCAAAAAAATTTTAAGAATCATTATTTTTATTTTACAGATACCAAAAAATAAAAAGGATGTTAGATAACTTACTTAAAGATAAATAGACTTCAACTTTATCTGTTCCCACATACCACGTTCCTTTCACTAAATGGTGATGCTTATAAGATATAGTGAAGTATAACCAATGTTAGAAAATCTACATAAGTATATTGGGAAATATTGTCTTATTTGCAAACACATGAAGTTTAAATTGGCAACTTTCAGTAATATTTTCAGTAACAATGCTTTTGACTTTTCTCATAGACTCTATGACACAGAATATCAGATGGTAAAAATATTCTCTTTCTTCTTTCTAGTAATATAACACTTTCCATGTACCACTGGGGATTATTTTATAAATTTTGCACATTAATTTATCATAGCAACACCTTAAATTAGGTACTAGTTTTATCTTCATTTTACACATGAGGTTTCAGAGGCGTTAACAGGTTGAATGACATCTCCTAAAAGTGTTATGGGCAGTAAGTGGCAGAACCCAGAATTTGATCTTAGATAGTCTAATTCGAGAGTCTGTTCTCTTACTTCTTTACTCATTGCTTTAAATCATCATATGGAATGCTTGGGCAAATAAAAAATATGCATAAGAGAACAGTTGGGAAGCAACGGAAAGACCTGGTTTCCAACAAATGCCATTTAACACCATCTGGCTGGGTGATCAAGGGCAACATAAATACCTTTCATTAGATTGGAATTTTGCTATTCTCAAGTGATTTCATATATATTATAATATTTTGTTGCAGCTTTTTGAGGGTGATAGAACAGTTATGGTTGTCTCCATTTTACAAATGACTGAACTAAATCTAAAAAAGATAAAATCTTTAATAAGTGGCAGGTCTTCTGGGTGGACAGGTTTTATTCCCACTCAAGTCCTCTGTCACATAAGTTACACAAATACTACCTTAGTCAATTTCCACTTTTTGAGATCTCTGGTGTTGGGACTTTTGGATCTGGAGATGTTTGAAATAGGAAACTTCTGGCAAAATGAATTTGACTGAATATTTCGAGACATCAACAGTTCCAAAGTAAAAGAGAGGTAAAATTAATGGCTCAAGTAAAAAACATTGATCAAGTGTCACCATCTCATGAGAATTTGGTCTTCAATCATAAATTTGGTGGAATAAAAGAGCTATATGTGATGCATATATACATATGTGACAAGAACAAAATCTATATTAAATATAAATTTTCACATATTTATTTTGCCCCTTCCCCAACCAATCTCACATACACACATGCACTCTCAGAATTATTTATTTCTGTGACTAGACTTTGGTGAGTTAATGGTGCAATGAGTGGAAATATGGAATTAGGGAAGCTAACAGAGGTGAAAAATAGATGCCTAGAAAAAATGGAGATACCTGGAAGGAAAAGACTTAAATGCAAGAAGGCACAGAGATAACCGTTGGGATAGGGATTTGAGGAGAGAATAACAGTCTAGTAGATAGAAGAGAGATTTTTGAGACAGAAGAGAGGGAGACAAGAAAGGAAGAGACATAAGCAGTTGCTTTCAGAAGTAATTTTGAAGAAAGAAAGGGAGAGAATTCATAGTTGTTTATCAATGCTTTGGGAATTAAATGTGTATGTGTCTGTGTGTGTGCAAGGTTGCAGTGTTTTGTATGAGTTTGTGTGCTTTTATAACATTTGACAGTTTCTGAACTTGCCTTAAACCTAAACCTAAAAGGGCTTGTCTTATTTGGGTTAAAAATAGAATGCATGTGACAACAACAGAAGATGTGTGAGGTTTTGTTTTCATTTGTTCTGTCATCTGTGTCTGCTGATCTCTTAGTGTCTTTGCTTCTCTATTGAGTGGTGGAAGAATTGCCCTCTATTTCTTTCCCCAATATATTGGGGAGATGAATTAATTCCTCTCAAGTGATATTCTAGCTTTCAAAGTATATTGCTCTGTGATTAGAATATTGTTCCATATTCCCATTCAGCTGAACAATGCATCTTTATCTGTAAGGATTGTTACACAAGATGCTAACCTGATTCCAGTCTTTAGTGATGGAAAGGCAGGGACACTACTTTGTCTCCTTTGGATGAGGAAGATGTAATATTTTGTGCATAGAGAACAAACTGACCTGGTGAATACTATAGTTAATTATATAAAGACTGTAATTGAACACCAGTTTGCACTAAAAAATGGTCTGCCACCTTCCAAGATTCTTCTAAGAGCAATTGAGACAGTCAATATGTAGGTGTTTATGGGCTTGACATTAGGTCACTGCAAGTGTTCTATTAGCAATTATTACCTTTATGATCCTGTTTATAAAGAGTGTTAAGCTTTCTTCTTGCTGGATGTGCATATTACTTAATATCAAGGAAGGTAAGCTGAGCATTGATTTAAAAGTTACTTTGTGTTGAAGTGACCTGTGACAACTAAATGACTAATTTTAGGAAGGATTCTGGAAAAATCCACACATCCTACAATTTAGGGCGTAAATCTCCTGGCATTTGCCATTAGCAATGTTTCCTACTGATGAAAATAGTGAATACTTATAATATAATTATTTATTCTAAGGAACATTTGCCAGAAGTAGCTGCCATTTTGTTCTATAAGATGTTTGTCTACTAGCACAGAATAAGGATAAATAACTTACATTCTTTAGGAACTCTGCTGTCTCTCCCTATAGAGTGTACATCTTTATAGTCTACTTAGAGAAGAGAACAAATTTTCACTTTATTTAAAAGGCATTAAACTTCACCTTGTTCAGGTCGATTTTGTCACCAACCACAAACAACATCTCCGAGTACTATCAGAGAAAGGTGATAAGAGGGAAACAGTTAGTTGTTACTGTGTCTTGAGTTAGCTGGTCTAAAAGTTTGTGGTAAATGTTCCACTGTGGCCTGTTGGTAAGCAAACTCCACAATCAGTTCCCATATAACTCCCTCAAACATGAGCACTGAAGTGCCACTTTGGGTTCCATGTCAATTCAGAAAGTCAATATTTTCCATTGTTATACAGAGAGCTGAAAGCAACATCAGTGTATTTAAATATAATTTGTGAATTGTGGGGATAACAAAAGGATGCTCAAAACCCTTTGACCAATTTCTATCACTTGATTTTCCAACATTTCTATTACTCATTACACTTTAATTAAAATAATCAAAATGTCATTCAGCCTGGGATATTAGTCAGATTAAGCTAAGCCATTCTTAGCTATCAAATAAGTCTCAAAATATTAGTGGCTTAAGCTTATATCTCCAGGGGAGCACTCTTCCAAGTGATTTTTAAGATCCCATCTTGTGGTTTTGTAGCATAAACATGTAGCTTTCAGGGTCACTGTTATGGTTTGAGCAAGCTAGAGTAGATCAAGGACTTTTCAATTCCTCGGCTAAAAAGTGACGTGAAACTTTTGTTTATACTCCAAGTGGAACTAGCCACGTTACCTAGACTAATTGTGAGCAGGCTGGAAATGTTTGTCTTCTAGGTGTACAGGAAAGAGAGGAGAAATGAATAATGATTTAAGTAGGTCATTGCTATTAGACCCAGATGGGCATCATCTCTAATTATGAACAGAACCCGGTATAATTTCATATGATCTTTTGCTCCCTGTTACCTAAGTGTATTGGTCTTCCGAGCCTTTGAGCCTACAGAACTAAGTTCTATAGAACTGGGACATCCTGGTTTTTCTCATGAACTTCTTAAGGCTACTTAGATCTTGTTAATTCCTAGTTATTAAAAGGTTGATTCAATCTCTAAAATTACTTTACTTTCAATATCATGGGAAATAGGAGATGTGGATCTAACACATCTGGCAGAAAATTCATGCTGACAGATGATTTTAAATTATTACCTGTGTAAGGGGAGGGAATAGATGTTTATCATCATTAACCCCTCACATTTGATGAGCACCTACTGGGTGCTTGTCATTCCAAGAAGCCTTGACGATGTAGCATGAGGTTCAGAAAAGCCTCTAAGCTGAAAAATATGTTGTTTTAGGCCAGGAGTTCTTAACTTGGGTACATAAAAACTTATAGAGTCCAGATGGTCTTTGATAGGGTATACATGGAATCCTTAAATTGTATGCAAAATACTGTAGATATATGTATATATGCATTTTTTCTGTATTCTCAAAAGGATCAGCAGTCCAAAAAAGGTTTAGAAATGCCTGATTAGGAGAACATCCTTATTTTGCATTCAGGGACACAGGAGAAACAGAGTAAATAGGATTTAAAGTAAGAAATGAAAATGTCTTGCAAACGTCTTAGGTTACCAGCTTTTACGTCTGATATCCTATTTTTTAAATAATTATTTTTAGATATATGTGCTCAAGATATCTTTTGAAGCTTAAGGCTTGGCATTCTCAATTGGGGCTCTATGGTCCAAAAAGTACTCCCCTCAGTCTTTTTTTATCCCAGAGATAAACTGTTTACTTTTGGATTAAACTATTTATTCCATATTTTTTACCCTGAGTGGCTGATTTATATCCTCAGCATTAACTTAGCAATATTGTAGTTGTGCATGAATTTAATGAAATGAGGAAAAATGTATTCATAGATATTTTAGGTTGCTTTTAGAGTAAAATATTTTAGTAAAATTATTTTCATATTTCCTTAAAGAGTTCCACATTTTCTATTAGCAATTCAGGAATAAAATATATGGAATGACCAATAAGACTTCCCTAGAGCATGAATAAGACATCTGTGAATCTGTAATAGTAAATTAGCTTTTGGGTCTTTCAAGGACCTAGATACTGGGTTAAAAATGTAGTGTGACTAGTAGATACAAATGAGGAATTTGAACATATTTTCTCTTCTGAAGACTTTTTAAAAAATTTATCAGAACTTCTATACCTTAGTTCTTGCAACTTTATCTCAGTCTAAGATTACTTTTCCGTGACTACTTCCTTTAAAGCATGGAAAGTCTCAATATTCAGAGTAAAATCCCTATTTTTGTCCCCAGTGTGCTACTACTTTTTAAATCTTATCTTTTGCAAAATAAGTATGGCAGTTAGAGCAGCCTTTTATTCAAGTTGACTAGTCCATGTAAATCCACATCACATGTACTAAAAGCAAAGACAATACATTAGGGAACTAATGAAGCAATAGACATATTTGTAAACAAATACATATGAACAAAAATTATTGAGAGGACAAAAAGAGAACTCAAAGTAAAATTATTTATTTTATTCTTTCTTTTTTTAACTTTTACCACAACAATTGTTTCTGGAAAATAAAAAATGAGACCATTATCAAATCTAAAGAGACAGTATTTAGATGTATGTCTTTTATGAGGTGGGCTAGTCTTTATGAATAACACCAAAGTCGAGAGCCAAAGCAATTTCCCCATGCCCAGGAGAAACATGGTCTAGATTTATAATCAGAAAACAAGAGTTGATGAAAAGATGATGTTTAAGGCTTAGTTTCTTTTTATTCCAACGTAGTATATGGTAGTTATTAATGTTAAAATGCTGTTATATGGTCCTGTCTCTCTCTAATTTGGTATTTGATATTGGGCACAGCCTGAATTCATTCTTTTTTTAAGAGTAAGAGTTATAACAAAATTTCTTTCCAAATCAAGTCATACAAATATAACTCACTCTCCTCAGGCTGGAAATCTAAGATCCAGGGATTTTGCTGGCTTCAATCCTATTGGGTAATTTTGTCTCTTTTTTTACAATATGTATCTATAGTACACACATTTTTCGCGTGCAGTAGATAAATGGGGGAATAAAACAATCAAAATATGAAAATGTCAGCTCATTTCTGATATTTCATGAGGTGATTTGGCATGGTCTTACCAGACAATAACCGCTGAAAGTAAAAATTCATCAAGCTGAATGAAGCAGCCCGCAAATATACCCTTCCCTCCCTGGACACATACACACACTTGATTGACCTACCTTCTTTCTCTTACTCCGATTGTCTACATGTGTTGCTTAACTGGTGTCCACCATGCTGTTGTCTCCAAATTGTTTACTTTTCTTGACAAAAGTGTCTAATACAGCATTATAAGCACAATAAGCGTGACGGTTATGAGAATACAAATAGTGAACAAAATGGATAGCTTTAAGTAATGAGAAGATTTAAATAATAAAACACTTGGAAAGAAATGAAGAGTGAATCAAGCCTAAAGAAATCACATTGTTATGTGAGACAAGGCTACAAAAATAACTAAATTAATAACAATGAAAGCTTCACACGTCACATCATCTCCTTTAAGTGGAATTGAAAAACATTTGGAGTGGATTGAAATTAACAACTATAAAACTGAATAGAGGAAGATCCCGTTTTGTAGCATCTGTTCTCACTTGGCACCATATGAGCAATTTCTTTATGTAAGGAGGTAATTGGCCAAACGACAAATGCTAGGTTTCTATTTTAAGCCAATGCATAAAAAAAGAAAAACAAGACAATGGGCCACAATTATTCACCTTCAGGGTCAACATGGTATCCTTCTTTCCAACTTATCTCTTTCCACTTCAGAGAGCCACAATGCTTCACTACATCTGATTCCATCAAGCAACTTACAAGACTTTTGTAAAGCTAAAGCAACATATTTCTTTTAGTGTTATTTATTAGAATTCTAGGATGTTTAAAACTTTGGTGATATTTTTACTAATTTGTTTATTTACTTATTTAAAGTATTATTTATGAGACTCTATAGATTATGAGTGCTCTGCATTTAACTATGTTTCCATAGTTATCTGTTTGCAAAATTTTATAACAGCAATATATATATTAGTATATATATATGCTTATACATAAAATAGAAATATAATATTTGGGTGACCAACCTAATTAGATTTTCTGATGAAAAAATTAATATTTTTTTATCTTTGGGGAGAAAAAAATAAATACAATTAAAAATCCATCCTAACTTTTGAACGTATTTTCTTCATTAGACTATAAATTTTTTGTAGGGGAAGGATTAGATATTGTTCCTTTTGTAACTGTAGATACTGCTTACCATATATAATTTGCTCATTAAATATTTTTAAATGGAATTAATGAGAACAAGACTTCTCAGAAAATCTTTCCTCTTATTTCACAAACTACGGTTGGTTGTTGGCTATTCTCAGAGGTGTACATTATTGGAGGCTCCCAGCAGCATCTTTGAACAGTTCATCATTGATCTTCTCATTTATTATGGATTAAATGATTGGTTATAAGTTGATGACTCCCCTATCTACAACTATAGCCAAGAACTTCAACACTCTCTGTCCTACAGGCATCTAAATTTAGCATGCTTAAAACTGAACTTCTCAACTATTCCCTAAATTATATATTAATACCATTTGCTTAATGCACATCTCTGGCAATATTTTGACTATTCTCACTTTCCCAATCTTCATATGTAAATTTTAATGACTCTGCCTACCAGTCACCTTTCAAATTCATCCACTTCTTTTCCTCTCCTATTCTTCTACCTGGCTATCTACTAACATCTCTTACTTAGGTTGCTTCAACAGCATGTCCAAATTTGAAATAACTTTGTCTTTTCAATATTATACAGGTTCCTTATTACTAATCTTCCAACTAGCACCTCTAGTGATCACATGAGATGTTCTACTGAGCCCTTGTTCAAAATTATGGTGGCTGAATAGCTGATTCAAAGGACTGTAAAACTTCACTGAAGCTACATTAGACAGCCAGTGGAGAAATAGGGAGTCTCATTTCCCTAGCTGTTAATGATGTGCTGGTGCTCAAGTTTATTCCCTTGCCTTCTTTAAGATACACACTAATTCCAACTGAATCTTACCCAGAATTTAAATAAAGTATACTGACTATGTGTGAACTCAGATCACAAGGAAATCTATTGAAATAGTAATTTTCTACTGATAAGTCACTCTATACCCATTGCCTCCATTTCTAGCACACCCTTCTAAGGTCAAGATGAATATCAAAATAAATGTTGAATTTCAGAGATAGAATAGGGATTTTAAAGTTCTCTAAGTTACACAAACAACTCTGAAAGAAATATTAATTATTTGAACCAATAAAGACAGTGATTCTTGGAACACATAAGTATTAAAACGCAGCTTTCATGGAAATGGAAATAAAAATTAACTCACTAATAACGTCTAAAGATACACAATTATATCCTTATTTCTATGGCAAAAATAAGGACCAACTCAGTAAACAGAGTCAAGATAATGTATAAATGTTAAGAGAACATTTAAAGGTACAAATTTCCAGTTATAAGGTAAATAAGTGCTAGGGATGTAATGTACAACATGATGACTATCGGTAACTCTGCTGTATGATATATACAGAGGTTTGTTAAGAGAGTAGATCCTAAGAGTTATCATCACAAAGATAAATTTTTTCTTTTCTTTGTATTGTATCCATATGAGATGATGAATGTTAACTAAACCTACTGTGGGAATCATTTCACAATATATGTAAATCAAACCATCATGCTGTATATCTAAAACTTATAAAATAATGTCAATAAAACTGGAAAAAATGTTAAGAGAAGTAAAAGACAAGTTAAATGGATATATAAATTAAACTATTAATCCTACATTGCATATTTCCAATCAGAAGATTTCCACTGATGACACTCTGTATAGCAGGTTGCCCTATACATGTATGATGGAAAGCTATCTCTTATTAGATTATTTGTAAGGTTTTGATGTTCTCAGTGGTTGAAATGGAATTATTTATTTTTTGGAAACAGCACTCAAGTGTTATTCAAAAGGGAATATTCAGCATTATTACTTGTGTAAACTGTAGTACTCAGTCTAAAATTAGAATCTCCTGCTTTAGAATGTCCCCTTTGGTTACCATTCTATGAAAAATCATCCTTAGATACTATAACCAACATCTCTGCTCTTGTTTCCTTTTAACATATTTGTGCTGCAACATAAGGCAGGAGTGACAGCAGCAGCAGCGGTAGAGCTAGGACATCTGCGTGACGGAGATGAATCACACCAGTGCTTTTTCCTGCAGGATCCTGGAGCACGGAACAGTACATTTTGGGATGAGAGCTTCACTTACTTCTTTTTCAATGCTGTTACTTTCTTTGTGTAGATCTGAGTTTCTGACCTATATCATTTTCCTTCTCTCTAAAGAATTTCTTTTAACATTTTTTGCAAGGCACATCTACTGGCAACAAATTCTCTCAAATTTTGTTTGTCTGAGACAGTCTATTTCTCCTTCACTTTTGAAGTATAATTTTGCAGAGTACAAAATTCTAGGTTGGTGGTTTTTTCTCTCAACACTTTAAGTATTTATCTCTACTCTCTTCTTATTTGCATGGTTTCTGAGAAGAAGTTGAATGTAATTCTTATCTTTGTTCCTCTATGTATAAGGTGTTTTTTCCTTCTGGTTTCTTCCAGAGGATTTTTTCTTTATCTTTGATTTTCTGTAGTTTGAAAAAGATATGCCTACGTATAGTTTTTTTGGCATTTGTCTTACTTGATGTTGTCTGAGCTTCCTGTGGTTTGCTGTCTGACATTAGTTTGGGGAAATTCCCAGTCATTATTGTTTCAAATATTTCTTCTGTTCCTTTCTCTCTTTCTTCTCCTTCTGGTATTCCCATTACACATAGATTACACCTTTTGTAGTTGTCGCACAGTCCTTGGATAGTCTGTTAGTCTGTTCTTTTTTTTTTTTTTTCCAGTCTTTGTTCTCTTTGTTTTTCAGTTTTGGAGGTTTCTATTGAGATATCCTCAAGCTCAGAGATTTTCTCCTCAACTATGTCCAGTCTACTAATAAGGCCACCAAAACTTTCTTCTTTTCTGTTAAAGTGTTTTTGATCTCTATTATTTCTTTTTGGTTCTTTCTTAGGTTTTCTATCTCTCTGCTTACATTGCCCATTGGTTCTTGCATGCTGTCTGCTTATTCATTAGAGCCCTTTGCATATTAATCATAGTTGTTTCAAGTTCCTAGTCTGATAATTCCAACGTCCCTGCCATGTCTGGTTCTGATACTTGCTCTGTTTCTTCAAACTATGATTTTTGCCTTTTGGTATGTCTTGTAATTTTTTTCTTCATAGCTGGACATGATGCACAGGGTAAAAGGAACTGCTGTAAACAGGCCTTTAGCGATGTAGTGGTGAGGTGCGGGGGAGGGGAAGCATTCTACAGTCCTGTGCTTAGGTCTCAGTCTTTTAGTGAGCCTATGCCTCTGGACTGTGAACTTCATGAGTTTTTCTCACTTTTTTCTCCTGCCTTAGGCAGGAGAGGATGGCTAGAGTGGGCTGGAGTTGGGCATTTCCCTTCTTACACATGCAAGGCTAGAGCTGATAGGAGTTAGGTATTTCCTTTCTCCCAGTCTCTGATAATACCCCAGCAAGTTAGGCTCAGGTTAACTAGTTTCTCCCGAGGGTAGGCTTTGTTAAGAAAAACAGAACACTCTGGCATTTTTCACAATTGTTCCTTTTCCCCTCCCCCTTCTGGAAACACAAGGGCATTTTTCTTCAACATTTATTGAAAGAACCTGGTTGAGCCTCAAGAGGTAAGTCTCGCAAAATTGTAGGGGCCCCCTCATGACTGGGTCTCCCAGAAGTTTTTAAATCTCAGGCTTGTCCACATTGAGCCTCCAGCAATTAGTCAATTACATGTCAGATTTTCTACCCTGCACTGGCTCTTGCAATGGTTTCCCTTCATAAGTCTCTGCTACACTAGGCCATGACTCCCTCTATCCTCCTGTCCATCTCTCCAATCTTGGAGACAACCATTTGCCCTGAGTCCTCACCTCTCTTATGGATCCTAGAATAGTTCTTGATTTTTCCATCTGTTCGGCTTTTTACTTGTTGTTAGGATGGGTGGTGACTTCCAAACTCCTCACATGTGGAACCAGAAACTGGTATTATTCAATGGCATTATTATTTTAACATTTTGTTTTCTCATTTATGTTGCTGGTTTTTAGATATAATGTTATTTTTTGTACAAAGACTTAGTTGAATTCACTTATTACTTCTAATAGTTTAGCTCAGATTTTTAAATTTTCAACATATACAATCATTTGTCTATGAATAATATTTTTGTTCCACATTTTATATACATATCTCTATTGTCTCTTGCTTTAGCTTGTGTCTGTTAAGAAGTCAGGTGTCAGTCTTAATGAAGCTGCTTAAAGATAATTGTTATTTTCATTCCTCTTGAACTGATGATTTTCTGTTTGTATTTGGTTTTCAGTGATTTCATAATCATGTGCCATAGTGTGATATTCTTAGTATTAACCTGAAGGTGTTTCTAGCACTTTCTGAATCTGTGCTTTAAAGTCTTTCAATTTCTGGACAATTTTGGCCATTATCTGAGTAAAAATTTCTTTATCCCATCTGTCTCTTTTTCTGATACTTCAAATAAATAAATGTTCAATCTATATGAACTCTGATATATCTTATTTTTTCTCTTTTTGCTTGCTTGATTATTTTATTCTTAATATCTTATACTTTTATAGCCATTGAGTTCTCTTCTGCTTATTTAATGTTATTTTATTCATCTGTTTAATTCTTTAACTGTAATTATTATATTTTTTAGTTCTAGAATTTTACTTAATTTTCTAAAGTTTTAAATTAACTGCTGAAATTTTCCAGATTATCATCTAATGTATTAAATATTATAATTTTACTAATTTAAAATATTTGTCTGATAATGCCAACACCTGGATTTTTCTGTAGATCTGTTTCTGTTTTCTCTCATTTCTTTTTTTGTTTGCATTATATGGTTTTGTTTTCTGGTATATCTGGTAAATTATTTTTGAATGCTGGACATTTCTTATGAAAATGAACATTTTAGGTAATATAGGCTCTGGATAACATTATTTTTCCACAGAGGGAATTTACTTTTTCTTCTGTCAAGCAATATGGTAACTATAGTGCATAGAAATCAGGGATTGAGATGATTTATAACTGGTATAAGTCTTATTGAGAGCTGTTCTATTTGGTTCACCCTTAATCCCAGTCTATAGGTCTCTGTGTACCCCAGTGGAAAGTCTCTCCCTCCCAGAAACTTAGGATGACTGAATGCTCTTCTCAGTCTCACAGGCAAGCCAGCTCATCAGGCCCCTCTCCCACCTATGACTTTAGAATCGGCGTGTACCTCAAGAAGAGTCTTGCTTGAATGTCAGTTTCACTTTTCTGCACCTCTCTCCTTGTTCTTGGGCCCTCAAGATTTCCCTGAAATGGCTTTATTTTATTTATAAGTCATATATCTTCCCAAGAAGATAAATGGTCTGCAACAAGATAATTCAATATTAGTGGGACAGACAGTGTGGGACTAGGTCTCAGAATCCGTAACACTAAAAAATGTTTTGATACAGAAGCTACTGGTGATTCTTACCCTAAACAGACAAGAGATTTCAACAAGCCCCAAGACAAAGGGGGATGCAAAAATAATTCGTTTTATGAAAGAAAAATGTAGGGTATAGAGAAGTTATTCATCACAATGTCGGCTATTTAACATAACAAAAAATGAATGGAAGGCCTGTGGGTAGATGAAAATCCACTAGCTACATGCGTCTATCTCACTCCATACTTATAAAAGACTGTTCATTTTAAATCTACTTAATATCAACAACATAAAACAATAGGTTTCACTAGAAAAATTTAGCTTAATACTTATGCAGTAATTATAAAAGTATAAGTATGTTTTATAAGGACAATTATAACAATATATAATTTTTCTTGTATAGATAACATTATAATCAAAATATAAATTTAAAAGTCATCAAAATTTTCAGTAAGTTATTTTCCTTGTTCCATGTTTCTTTTCTGTCTCTTTCTTGATGTCTATATATACACATGCATGTATATATATGTATATTATATATATATACATATATCAGTAAGTCATAGAAGAAGTATAACATTGTAGTACTATTTCATCTTATATAATAACATGTTTCCATGTTACTACACAGTCTTCATATGGTAAGTTGTCATAAGTATGTGATATAATATTGTCATTATTCTGTCATTTCCTAAATCATTCTGCTATATTTTTACATTTAAATTATTTTATTTTTTGTATTATACTATTATGAATAATATTTAAAAGAACATCTTAATTCCCATAATTTTTTTTTATTCTTCTGCTGGATGATTACCATTGTGTAAGTTTCCACAAGAAGGATGATTTAATGGTCTAAGAGCATATCCATTTTTGTTTGGATATTTACATATAATGTCTAAATTGCTGCCATTAGTGAAATTTGAGTGTGTTAATTTCACTATAATCAGGTAGCACTAGGCGGTATGGATAATTTTATTAATTTAATGCAATTTAATTCTTGTCATAGTTTAATGGAATTTCTTAGATAATTACTGATTTTTAAAACATATCATAAAGTTAGATAACTATCAGACCTTCAGCAAAGTCCACTTAGATCAGCTACTAGTTCAGGTACCAATAGAATCCTCAGTATGACTACTTGGAATTAGAACTGTCAGTATAGATAGAATCTGCCGACTTGATGATGATTATGTTAGTACTCTTCCACTCTGAGTATACAGAACTGAGTAAGCACTAAAAAAAGTATTCCTAGTTGTATATACTGTGATTCTGATCACATTGAATATAAGTTTCTGTATAAAGATATTTAGGAAGGATGATAAGGAATAAAGAAGCTAAGAAAATGTAAGAGAAATCTATTAGTTATCGTGCTGGAAATTTTAAAGCAGGTATGGATTGATGAGAAAAACTGCTAAAATAGTTTTGATGATACCCCTATAATTGCATTTATTACATATAGACCTCTGTAAGGTATTAATATTTTGAGTGATATTTTTGTTTTTATTTCCCTTAAATATCTGATTTTTAACAGCTTCAGTCTTTACTTTTTTTAAATTTAAACTTATTTGATTTTTAATAGGTAATATATTTATGTTTCTAAAAACTCAAAATATAAAATTCCATGAAGTGAAAAGTCTCCCTTCTACCCCTGATTCCTAGTGCTAGTTCTCAGCATCCCTTATACTATTAATTTCTTGTATATCATTTCCAGAGATGTTTATGGCAAACACTTTTATGTATTGATTTTACCGAAATAGAGAAGTATAATTTAAAGTATCTGTTTTTCTCTCTAATGTGAAAGGCATTTATTGAATAGATTAAACAATAAAATTGTTTTCAAAAGTTTTATATTGAAGACAACCCAAGAAAGTGTAAGTCAAGGGATTTTAATTTCTGACTTACCTATAAGATGTAATTATCACATATAATTATCAAAATTCAACTCAAATCTTGTTAAACAAGAGGACATTTATTATCTTGCCTAGCAAAAAGTCTGGGCATAAGAAAACTCCAATGTTGTTTAATTCAAGATTTGATAATACCCTTAGACATCTGGATTATTTTCATCTTTCTGCTAGATTATCTCAATATATCTGTTTCCACCTAAGTGAGTGCTTCTCATGTTGCAAGGAGATAAAGTAGTCCCAGATTTCATATCCACAGACATTAATGTCTAGACAAGGCCAAGGCTACTCATTCATGTGTTTCCCTTTTTAACAATAAGCCTTTTAATGAAACATTTTCCTCACTAGCACATTTACCATCACATCTCATTGATCAGAATATCTCATATGTGCACCAATAAATCACTAACAGTAAGGGGATTACTTTCAGTGGTTTAAAACAAACACACTTTCACCACAAAATTATGTTGTAGAAGAGCAAACACTAGAAGTCCAGTCTTTTCTAGTAAAAAGGAAGTGTAGAATGATAACCAATAGTGTTTTCTATCCTGGCTGTTATCACTCAAATATGCAGAAAAAAAGAAAACAAACACACAAAAGAGATTTGATTAATGACAGAGAAAAACCACTGAGTAAATGTTTAAATAAAGGAGCTTGGGAGATTAGTTTTGGGGAAGAAGTAAATGTGTAGTGAATGGATATGTTTTCATTTACCACTACCTATGTATTTGTCAGCTCAGGTTGCTATAACAAAATATTACAAACTGGGTGGCTTAAACAACAGAAATTTATTTTCTCACAGGTCTAGAGGCTGGAAGTCCAAGATCAAGGTGCTGGCCAATTTAGTTTCTGGTGAGGACTCTTTTCCTGGCTTGCAGATGGCTGCCTTCTCCCTGAGTCCTCACATAGCTTTTCCTCTGCGCTCATGCAGGGAGAGAGAGAGTGAGCTCTCCAGTGTCTCTTCTTATAATCACTCTAACCCTATTGGATCAAGGACCCATCCTTATAAACTCATTACCCTTTAATTACCTTCTTATAGGCCCTATCTCCAAATACAGTAACATTGGGTGTTAGATCTTCAACATATGAATTTTGGGAGGACAAAATTCAGTCCATAGCAATATACCTCTATTAAAAGGAACATACAATTTCAGCATATAATGATTGACATATAGATTATGGTATAAAGAAAAGCAATGACTGCAAAACATCTTCCCAAAACTCAGGGGGAAAATAAACTCCACTCATGAACTAATGCCTGAAAAGTGACTTTACAAACTTCTCACTAGCAAACATTACCACAACGTCTTTGGTAATGATGATCTGGTGCTTCCAGCAAGAGTAAATGATTAGATAATGAGTTAGTAATACTTTCAATTTACCCTCTGACTGGTTTTATCACCCAAACACAAACAGGACATGCTGCCCTGGAGCAGAGTTACTTACTTTTGATTCTGTAGACTTTTGATGCTGTAATTCTTAGATACAATGTCATGAAAAAGAGAGGCCCTGTGAGGATTTCTAGATCATTGCCTTTTTCTCCAGGAACAGGGCTTTAATTTCTGATCAATTCAGTTCAGAAAGAATGACCCCCTTGAGACATAATTCACGATGGCCTTTGCTTTTGTTGAGTGTTTGGCTGTGTTCTTCTGGAAACTATGCTAGAATAGAAACCGTTTTGTCCAAGTCTGAGCCAATGACATATGCTTTCCTGTAGATATAAGCATGGCTTCAAAATTTGGAGCATCAGAAAGGGCAGCTGGTAGGTAGTACTATATTTTTTCTGTGGTTATTTACATTATGGTTCCTAAAGGAATTGCAAAATGTCACCTAGGAATCACAATGGGGAAAGCATGAGCATTAAAGTAAGGCATAAATAAAATTAGAAAAAAAGAAAGTATTAAAACAGTTGATGAAAAATCATACTATTGTAAATATTACTTTTATAATCCTGGCAGAGATAGAGGCTGGTTAGCAGGTCCCTGTGAATCAGAGCTCATATTATGAAAGCTTTTCCATGGCAGAGGGCAGGCTTCAGCTTTAAGAACACAGTCAGTTCAAAAGGTTTCTAACTTGCACGTTTAGAAAGGCAAAGCATTTTATTTCTTAAACTGGGAAAGCTGTGAGTTATTTGTTATTTTGTTTTTTATTTATTTATTTTTCCCTCATCAGCCTTAATCCTCTCATATCAGATGAATATCACAATATGAGGGGAAAAATGATACACGTGCAGCGCAAATTATAATATATCACATAATTTATATGAAAATCAGCCTTAGGAGTGGGAGATGAATGGAATCTTACTAGATTGAAGCCTAAGAAGTGTTATCTGGAATTCTGGAAAATCTTGGTTTCTTGAGTAATGTTATGGTTTTTATAAATATAACTAAACATTGATAAAAGTTAGGAAAATAGAATATTATTTGAAAATTCATGAACTGTATTTGGATTGCTTCTTTACAAACTACAGTAACAGAAAATTAGCCCACATCTTGCAAAATAAATGTCCCCTCATTTGTAATTTTTTTTTACTTCAGAAAGCAGGCATTTCTGCAAAGTATTGAAACGTCTTTAGCATCCGGTATGCTTTATTGTAAAGATTTCTTTGATTTTTATAGTATGGTATGATTGGTAAAAAAAAAAAATACATCCACTTCTAAAATCTCAAATTAATATAAAGGAATTTTATCAATATATGACATATGAATGTAATGAACAATTACTCAGTGTCTTTAGCCTACGCTAACGTCCCTTCTCTGTTTCAGTTGTTCATCCAGGATACCACATTACATTTATTTGCACATCTCCTTAGGCTCCTATTGGCTGTTAACAGTTTCTCAGACTTTTCTTGTTTTTAATGACCTTGATAGTTTTGAGGAGTACTGGTCAAGTATTTTTTAGAATGCCCTTTTACTAGAATTTGTCTGTTTTTCTCATGACTAGATTGGAGTTGTTATGGGGTTTTGGTAGGAATACTACCACAGGTAAAGGACCATTTTCATCACTTCATATCAAGGGTATCAAGGGTATGTGCTAGCAACATGATTTATCACTGTAGATATTGCCCTTGATGACCTAGCTAAGGTAGTGTTTTCAGGTTTCTCCACTGCAGAGTCACTATTTCTCCCCCTTCTCATGGTGTACTCTTTGGAAGAATTCAGTATGCACAGCTCACACTTAAGTAGTGGGAATTTATACTCTCCTTCCTTGAGGATGGAGTATCTACATAAACTGTTTAGAATTCTTTTATAAGACATATTTATGTCTTCTCCCCATTTGTTTATTTATTCATTTATTTATATCACTATGAGCTCATGGATATTTGTTTTATACCCCAGGTTATAATCCAATACTACTTTATCTATTTTGTTGTTCAAATAGATCAAACTTAGGCCACTGGAAGCTCTTTAAGTTGGCTTCTGAGTTCCTTTGGTACAACCCTATCAAGGTAGGCTGTTTCTTTTTTTTTTTTTTTGTTTAAGCATGTCTTTACTGCTAAGGACAGTTTCTATGGGTTTGTTAGAGTATTAGAAAACTAGATCTGGGTGCTAGGCGTGCTCTTTACTTGTAGGGTATCCTTGCTTCTAAGCCCTCTGAACTGGCAGAGCAAGGTAATATATGTGTTTATACTGATTCATATATATATATATGTATAATTATTTCTATATGTAAACATCTGTATCTACATTAAGCTAACCATGAGTTTATGCTAATGTCTCTGACTTTAATCCACTATCACGAGAGCCATTGGAACCTCTTCCTCTTATCTGTACATTCCCACTCGGACTATGAGAAACCTGATTCCTACCATTCACCATCCATTCGTTTGTTTGGTTGCAGTATACTCGTATGGTAGTATTAGAATTTTTACCCATGCCACTTTGGGACACAACTTCATCAACTAAAGTACAGTGTTCATGTGCATTTCCCTTTGCTTTCAGTCTCACAGACGCCACTCATTTCCAAAATGACTTAGGTAAACAGCTTTTCCCCCACCCCCTTCCCTGAGGTTATTCTATACATTTGTAATACAATCAGATTCTCTTGTCACAGTCTGCTTTCCTTCTTGGGACCTGCAACCTTCTAAATGAGATTTTGTTTAATTTTTATACGTTTAGATTCACTCTTTGTGTTGTACATTTCTATGGGTTTAAAGAATGCATAAAGTCATTATCCACCATTACAATATCTTACAAAGTAGTTTCACTGTCCTGAAAATCCTCTGCGCTTCATCTGTTGAACACTCTTCTTCTACCTCCAAATCTCTGGCTGCCACTGATTTTTTTCCTCTCTATAGTTTTGCCTTTTCCAGAATGTCATATAATTGGAATCACAGAGTATATAGTCTTTTCAGATTGGCTTCTTTCACTTTGCAATATGCATTTAAGGTTTATCTGTGGCTCTTAGTGGCATAATAGCTCCTTTTTTTTTTTTTTACTGAATGATATTCCATTGCATGGATGTGCCACAGTTTATCTGTTAACCTATTGAAGGACATCTTCGTTGATTACTGTTTTGAGAAATTATGAATAAAGCTACTATAAACATTTGTGTACATGCTTTTGTGTGAATACAGGTTTTCAAATCAGTTGGGTGAACACGTAGGAGGGGTACTGGTGGACCCTATGGTGAGATTACGTTTACCTTTGTAAGTAACTGCTAAACTTCTTTGCAAAGTGTTGTACCATTTTGCTTTCCAACAAGTAAGAGCTATACAATTGCAGGACTAATTTGCATATCCATAGTGGTTTGTGTGGACAGATTTAAAATGGAAGAGATGGGCCGGCCCTGTGGCTTAGCAGTTAAGTGCGCGCTCCGCTGCTGGCGGCCCGGGGTTTGGATCCCGGGCGCCCACCGACGCACTGTTTGTCCGGCCATGCTGAGACAGCGTCCCACATACAGCAACTAGAAGGATGTGCAGCTATGACATACAACTATCTACTGGGGCTTTGGTGGGGAAAATAAATAAATAAATAAAATAAAAATAAATAAAATAAAATGGAAGAGATTACACAGCCATGAAACAAGACACATAGGCAGGGTCCAAATCATAAAAGCCCAAGTGTTACATTCAAACTATGGAAGGGGGAGGGGTATCATCACTGAAAAATTTTGATCAGTTGGAGGAATATAGTTATATTTGTATATTAAAATTATCATTTTTGCTGCAATATTAAGAATAGAAATGCGAGGTAAAAGTTGAAATAAGGAAAACCATTACAGTGTCAGACAAAGAAGTCTAAGTCATAGACGATGATAGATAGAAACAGTGATGGAAAAGGGGAAAAAATGGAGCTGGAGAGGTAGGCACACATTCTAAATTTATTATGAAGATGTAATTGATAGTGACTGGTCGATTGCGGGATGTAAATGAGGAGGCTTTGGCTAGGAATCACAGGTTTCTTCCTTGAGATAGAAGCACCATTAAGTAGGATGCCGAACAGAGGAGAAGTTTGGCATAACAAGACAATGAGATCAGGTTGAGATACATTGAATTGAAGCAGCCTGTGGGATATCTAGGTATAGATTTTGTAAAGTCATCTCATATAAAGATCTAGCAATCAAATGACAAATCTGGAGAGACAGATTGGGGAAGCATTTTGGAGTTATAGATTACAGATAAAAGATCCCAAAGATGAGATGGGAGAGGCCAGCAGAGTAGCTTTAGCTTTATAACTAACGTATAAGAGAGAAGCACATGAAGATGAACCCGTGTAGATTAAGAAATTGTGACCAACTCAAAGGAAAATGATCGTGCTTGAGAAAAAGAATTAGAGAGAACCACAGCAGTTACTTGTTTAAAAAAACCCAAAAAGCAGATTATTGTATTCTACTACAGATTTACTGAATCACAATCTCTGGGCTTTGGAAAATTGCATGTAAAAATTCAGTAAATATAGTCTACATTATGAAGGACTATTGATAGTAGATACTATCTTGCAATGACTTGAGGGTGTGTGGAAGATGAGGAAATGGAGACATTGAGTAAAATTTACATATTCATTTTAAAAATTTGGCAATGAAAGAAAGGAGAAAAACAGAAAGCATAGGATGAATGGAGAATAAATCTATTATACATAAAGAGATAAAGGCAGAAAGGAGAAGAAAAGGGAAAGGATTCTTGATGGAAACAATTTCAGTTTTATGGGCTAGTGGTTAAGAATGTGGGCTAGAGTCTTAGCTCTGGGAACCACCAACCATGACATCTTGAGCAAGTTACCTTACCCGTCTGTGTTTCAGTGTCTTCATCTATATAAGAGATGATAATAATACTTCCCGAGTGAGTTTGGGAAAATTAAATAAAATAATCTAGAAAAGGCTTGGTGCAATGCTTGCCACACAAATAAGCACCAAATAAATATTAGGTATTTTGTTAGTGGTATGTCTTCAGTTTCTAAAAAGGTTCTGGTCTAGGATAGGGTAAGAAATCCAAAAGTCAACACCCCTACTTTGTGTATTCCAAACATACACTAACTAGAAAGAAAATACACTTACAAAAAAGTAATTCTATACCTTTATCCTTTTTGCAATAGAAATCCTATTCTTAGTAATACTATAAAGCACTTGAGAACAACAAATTCAACATTTCTCAGCTAAGAGTCCCAGAAGAAAATCCCTAGCAGCAATATCTATAGCTCTTAGAGGATGACTTTTTCTTATATTTGGGGAAACATGCTTTCTGTGCTCTCTAAATATGCCTTGCTGCTAGAGGTGTCCCACTTTTCAGTAGTTAAAATTTCAGACATTGGTTGATTTCTAGAAATGTAAATATTTAAACATCTGGATTTGCATTGTTCTACTTGTTAGTCAAATCTGTAAACAAGCCCCTGAGGAAAAACTCACTGTGAAAGTTTCTCAATTATAAATAAGACAAAACCTGTGAGAGCTTTTTTTTAAGGTTTTCTGCTGCTGTATTCTTGGTTGATGGCTTCCTAGTAGGAATAGTATTTATAAATGCACAGTATGTGCATGACACCCAGGAGTGAAAACAAATCTTGATCCCTACCAATGAGCATTCCACATAAGCACGCACTCTAATTTATACTTGGGTTTGATCTTTAATTAGGTGAATAGTCATGTTTACTCTCTCATAAATAGTATTTAATGACTTCCCATGTAAATAAAATATGTTAGTTCTTACCAAAAGCCTTAGCCAAATGGTTTTCGCTTAATAATAAACTCTAGATGGTTTTAAAATAATATTTTACTGTATTTATATTATTTCATGTACTTTAAACTACACTATAACGGCTTTGTGCTGTAAAATATTATTACACAATTATAAAACAATTACTTGTGACTTAAATTCAACAACAGCAACAAACAAGCAAAACCTTTTACTATAATGAACTACTATGATTACGTATTGAGCACGTAAATGATTTTAAAATACGTTGTGATCCCTAGCATTTAGGAAAATATACATTTTAAAGAAAGTAGTGTGTCAACAGATTTTTCTAAATTAAACAGTCAGTTTACAATTTAAGATTAAGATGTAGCCACCTCCTCCCAAAATGTCTATTTTTAATAACAAATGATGGATCGAATTCAATTATGTCCATAGTATTTGAGTGGATGTTACTTATTTTCTCATGTAGTTAGAATGTCTTGTATACATTGGGCTTCCAGACTTGATATTGTATTTTTAAATAATAAATAGAAACTCCATCGTTCCTCAGACCCAAGTGGGTTTGCATCAGGAATTTGTTGACTAAGTGTTTTAGGAGTTGAGGCAATTTTAATACTGTAAGAATGGAGGCAGGGAGCTGGGCTAGCTTGTTTTTTTTCATATGTGGTAAAATATACATAACATTTTGACCATTTTTAAGTGTACGGTTTGGTGACATTAAGTACATTCACATTGCTGTGCTAGCTTGTGTTTTAAGGGCTAAATATCAAGTCTTACAAATGCGAATGTTCGAAATTACTTTTTGCTTCTCAGAGCATGTACACTATTGAGGAAGGATGACCTGACTAATTCGTTATGTTTTAGAGATAAATATTTTAATGTGTAAAAGGGACAGGAATAGAGATATTGCTTGCTAAACAGGAGGACTTGCTTCTATTACTAAAATAGGGTGAAACTAGGGATCCTGAGCTCAATGCCATACATACCCATTAGCAGGACTGATAACCACGTGGTAGATACTTGTTAATACTTTTGCTTTGCTTCTAAATTGTTTCTAAACTTCAGAAAAGCGAGTGTTGCTATTTATTACTTCTTCTATTTTCAAAATAGTACACCCTTAATAAACTGTTTAAAATGGATAATAAGAGAAAACTGCTATATTATCAAATCAAAAGCTTGCATGGTAACATTGACCTCCTTTGCTGCTTACGTGAAAACTTGGTTTTCCATGTTCAGCTGCTTCTGGAAAAACTGACGTAGTTCAAATGGGCTCACGGCTAAGGATGAAATGACAAAGAAAAAACGTTAGTTTTTTATTTAGTGAATATTGGTATCCAAGATATTTAAGAATATGCATTATTAATTTGGAAATCCAATCCATGTGCCCACTAAGGACTGATGTAAGGTATTGTTGATTCTGGAAAAGGTAGACATTCAATAAAGTGCTATATACTGTATATTTTAGAGTACTGGATCTACAATCATTACTTTTCCAAGAAAATAACTTACACATCAGACACATTTTATAGGTGCAATTCAATTGTCCTGGCAGAATAGAAATCTCATCATGTCGTGAATTTAATTGGTTTTCTCTCTCTTCTATATTCATAGTAACTCATCAAATTAATAATTTAAGTTTTATTCTTCCAAATGTGCACTCACCCACTATCAAGGAAATCAGGTCAAACAGATGATACATATATAAAGCGACATGATGGAAATTTGAATTACTGTTTAATTCACTGCAGAAGTCCTAGTATTCTGTTATACAACTTCTCACTGCAGGCTGAATAAAATGCCCATTTTCTCACTGGTCCCTTTGAGATTTGGGGATACACATTTTTCAGTCTACTAAGAATATTTTTTATCTCCCACAGTGTGAATAATCTTCAGTAAAATGACTATATCTTTAGGTGAAACATTAAAACTGGCAACCGTTTTAAACACATTAACCACAGAATGGATTTCTACTATTACTGCGGAATACTGCTTCCTGAACACATATCCACAAGATATTTCCTCAGAGAGATCTTGTTGAAAGAGTGTCTGACTCTGATTCATCTTTAGGCTGGCGTTCCCACTGTTCTAATTAGGGAAGTGTCAGCAATTACAGTTCATTCACTGAGTGACAGGCACTGTTGATATTTATGGATTTTCTCTCAGTGTCTTTCTTGGTTCATCATTTAAAGTTGTTGTTGTTTGTTTGTTTGTTTTTAACAGAGTTTAAGTCTCAAATTCAAAAAATTCTATTGTAATTCCTAAGGCCCCTAGGAGGCAGTATAGTCTGAAAGGATGGTGAGGCTTACAGCAAAGGGATAGTGTTATTATTGTTATTTTCCTTATTACTAGTTAGCAAGCCTAGCCCATAATGAAAGTGGAAATAGCTGAAATTTGTCTCCAGGCCTCCTCTTCTCTGATATCACCCTTCTGTCCATATACATTGTTCCCAGCCTCCACATTTCCAGAGATGCAGAGACATTGGACTATAATTGACGTCTACCCTCCCCAAGACAGACTTATTTTCCGTTTCCTTGCTCCTTAGAAAAATAATAATAATTATATACTTAAGCTGTACTCTGCCTAATCAGCTAATGTGAATTATTTAATGTGGACCTGTTAATTTGAAGTAATAAATCTTACCACAGTGTGGTGATTTTATCATGCTTTCCCCTCTGGCAAAGGTGATTTTCATCCATACTTTATCAGAAATCGAGTCCAACACATTCATCCTTCATGTCACATCTCAGTCCCTTTCTATTTTTAGTGTTGGTGACTTAGTTCAGATCTGTAACTCCTGGTTGACTGTAGTAGTCTTGTAACTTGTCTTGTTGTTTCTGATATCTATATTTTCCAGCCTTTCAATCAGTTTAGACGTTCTAAATGCTGCCTGAAACTTGTCAGTCTGTCTTTGCAGCCCTTGGTGGTGATTTTTAAAGCAATATGGCTGACTACATAGTCAACAAAACTATTTCCAGAATATTTACTAAAAATAGTAGATAAAGTATTTTTTAAATCAACTTTATTGAGCTTTATTTTACATACTGCAAACTACACTGTTTTAAATGTACAGTTAAATATACAGTTTTAAATGTACAGAGTTTTGACATATATATGATATATAAGATATATCTATATAGATATATACATCTATGAAACCACATCACAATCAAAATATAGAGCATTTTCATTACTCTGAAAAGTTCTCTTTTGTTCTTTATAAAGTCACCCACCAAGACCCTTGTCTCTAGGCAACTCCTGGTGGATAAAATATGTTAAATATTTACTTTTAATGCATTGTTGAACTGGGTGCGAAAATAAGAGAATTTTTTACAAGAATAATCAGAAAGTGAAAAACCAGAAGGCTAGACAAGCACTGGAGCTGGTGTTGCCCAGGTGTGTGTGAGATCCTTGGAGGTCCACAGCCTCAGTTTTGTTGGGACATTTACAAGAAATGAATGTATACTAGGTTATAAAGAGCAAGCTTCAACAAATTCCAAATAATAAAAATCATACAGACCATATCCTCTCTATACAAAGGTGATTAAGTTAGAGATATATAAAAAATATATTTCTAAGTAACTTAAGGATCAAAGAAGAAATGATAATGAAAATAAAAAAACTATTTAGAATTGAATTTTTTAAAAAAACTCATTAATTAAATGGATGGGATTTGGCTACGTAATACTGGGGAGAAAAATTGTAGTTGTAAATGCACATGTTTAAAAGAAAGAAAGTCTGAAAATGTGATCTGAGTTTCTAAATTAAGAAATTAGAAAATGATTGGTGTATATATTACATTGATCATAATCTGCCCCAAGAAGGTGGTGTGTAACTTTCAGCCAGTTAAGACTTACATTCCAGGGAGACTTGGGCCGTGCATCATGGTGTCCCCCTCATCTTCAGAATTATCCTAAACTCCTCCCTATTTTTTTTTTTTTGTCTATCCTGTTTAAGCTTGGGAAAATCCTCTCAATAGCTCTTAATTCTGATAGAGACCATGACTTAAAATCAATGATAAGGGATTACTTCTTTTAGAGAAGCTTAACTGTGAAGGGCCAGCTGTGCTTTGAGAGTTTCTATATGACCTGAGTGGAAGGGAGAGGGACAAAAAGAAGAGTAGAAGCAGGGAGCAGCAAAGGTGTATAGGGGAATATAAGATAAACATCAGTTCAAGTTGTAGTTTAGGGCAATCCAAGTTCTGCGTAGGTTTAAGTTTTCCATTTTATTTATTTGTCTTGATCAAGGAATCCTTAAGGAAGTAATTTTGGAATATGAGGATTTTTTTGCAATCTTTCTTATACCAATCAAAAGTGCAGACCATTGAATGTCTGGAAATTTGTCCTCTTTATTTTTTCTAAGAATACTTTTTTCTTCCTTCTAAATTTTACCACAGGGTTTGGTTCCCATGGTGTAGCTTGGTATTTTTCCTAGCAGGACGGTCCCTAGTTGGAATAGTTCTTGTAGCATTCAAGTCTGGTCTTAGAGCCCACATGGAGGCTCTGGGGAAACTTAATACTCTGTAAATCCCTTACTGCTTACCCTGGCTAGAGTAGAGTCTCATGTCTATAACTCAATTCATAAACTGATACAGTATTATTCCAGTAATAGAGAACTAGAAATGTCTAACGAGAGTGCTGTACAAGCTGTCTATTTGGGCTTATAGTCAGTATCCTAAACAAATGTATTTCTTTATTGAGATATAATCCACATACAATACAATTCATGTATTTAAAACGTACAATTCAATGCTTTTGGTACATTCACAGAGTTGTGCAACCATCACCAAAATATGATTTTAGAACATTTGTCACTCCATAAAGAAGCCCTATACCTGTTAGCAGACATTTCTCATTCCTCCCTTTCTTCCAACACAGGCAACTGCTAATTTACTTTCTGTCTCTACAAATTTGTCTATTCTGGACATTTCATATAAATGGAATCATACATGTGGCATTTTGTGTCATTGGCTTCTTTCACTCAGCATGATGTATTCAAAATTTATACATGTTGCAGCACGTATCAATACTCTATTCCATTTTACTGCTGAATAATTCCATTCTATGAATATACTATATTTTATTTATCCATTCATTACCTAATGAACATCTGAGTTGATCCCACATTTTGTCTATTATGAGTAATGGTGCCACGAACATTTGTATATCAGTATGTGAGTTGACACATGTTTTCATTTCTCTTGGTATATATCTAAGATCACATAGTAACTATGTTTAACATTTTCGGGAAATACCAAACTGTTTTCCAAAATAGCTGCACCATTCTGTTTTACATTAGCACCAGAAATGTATGAGTTCAAATTTTTCCCCATCCTCACCATCTTGTGTCTTTTTTATTAGTCATCCTAGTGGTATAAAGTGATATCTCATTGTAGTTTAGAATTGAACTTCTCTAATGATTAATGCTGTTGAATGTCTTTTCATGTGCTTATTGGTGATTTGTTTATCTTCTTTGGTGAAACGTATATTCATAGCTTTTGTTCATTTTTAATTAGCTTGCTTTTGTTTTCATTGCTGAGTTGTAAGAGTACTTTATATATTCTGAATGCAATTTATCTATTTTTTTCTTTTGTTGCTTATGCTTTGGGTGTCATATCCGAGACCACTGCCAGATGTAAGGTCACAGAAATTTACTTCTATGTTTTATCCCAAGAGTTTTATAGTTTTAGCTCTTAAATATAGGTCTTACCTTCATTTTAATTTAATTTTTCTGAATGGTGTGAAGTAGGGATCCAATTTCATTGTTTTGAATGTTGATATCCAGTTGTGCAAGAATCATTGGTTGAAAGACTGTTCTTTTCCCCATTGAATTGTCTTGCCACCTGCATCAAAAACAATTTGACCACAAATGTATGGGTTTATTTCTAGACTTTCCATATGTATATGGATATACATGAATATAGACATATATATTCCACATATATATGGATATATATGGATATAGACATATATCCTTAAGCCAGTACCACATTGTCTTTGTTACTGTAGATTGTAGTAAATTTTTTAAATTCAGGAGTGTTGTCGTTTTTCACTTTCTGCTTTCAATATATTTTCTTTATCTTAGGCTTTTAATATTTTGATTATAATTTGTCTGTATGGATCTCTTTATGTTTATACTACTTGGAGTTTATTGAAATGTTTAGATGTGTAGATTAATATTTTCCATCAAATTTGAGAAGTTTTCCGCCATCACTTTTCCCAGTATGTTTTCTACTCCTTTTTATCTCTTCTTCTTGTACTCTTAAATGTTGTTGTGCTAAATGGTGCCCCACTTCTCTGAGGCTCTATTTATTTTTCCTCATTATTTTTTCTCATCCTTCAGATTGATAATCTCTATCAATCTGTCTTCAATTTACCGGTTTTTTCCCCCTGAAAGGCCATATCTACAATTGAAGCCCTCTAGTGAATTTTTCATTTTGGTTATTCTACTTTTCAACTCCAGAATTTCCATCTAGTTCTTTTTTATATAATTTCTATCTCTTTATTGATATTCTTTCCCTGATGTCATTCTTTCCCTGATTGTCATCATAGCTTCCTAAACATGATTTTCTTTAGTTTTTGAATATTTTTATTTACATTTACATTTATAATAGCTGCTTTGAAGTCTTTGTCTGCTAAAGTTCTACATCTTGGTCCACTCCAAATCAGCTTCTATTGCCTGCTTTTTTTCTGTATGGGTCATATTTTCCTGTATCTTTGCATGTTTCATAATTTTGTGTTGAAAACCGGTTGCTTTAGATAATATTTTGTAGCAACTCTAAGTACGGATCCCCTTCAGGGCTTGTTGTTGTTTGATTGTTTACTTGTTTATTTGTTTATTGATTGCTTTGAGTGGAACACCTCAGTGAAGTTTATTTGCTGCAGCTGCAGCCTCTGACTCACTCCTTAGAGGGGGTGGCCTTGGGCTTGTGTACAGTCTCTCTGACCACCAGCGATGACTGAGGATTCGGCCAGTCTCTCTCTTTGATCTTCTTTTTCCCAGTTAATCTTCTGGCTGGTTGGCCTCTTTTGGTCTGATACCCTCCTTCACTGTTGGCCTGCACTGATTCTTGCTGATTATTTTTGATCACAACCTGGGGCATAAATTGTTCTATAGTCTGATCTGATTAATGTCAGGCATCTTTGCTGGACAGCATATTTTAGGCTTCCTCTGACCTCATACCTCAGTAGGGCCATTCTTAGCTGTCTCTTTCCCTAGTTCTTTCTGTTAAACTTGTAACTGGTTTTCCTTTTTTGTGCCTTATTAATTGCTCTTTATCAAAATCTCCATTGTTTTTGACAACATCTTTGGAATGAACTTCCACACTATATTCCAAATAAAGTTGGTCCCCTTAGGGAAAGCTGAGGGGACTTTGTTCTTAGGACCTGCTTCTCCCCTGGACAGAACCTATGAGCCCTTGGGCCAGAGTTGGGGAAGGGGACAGCCACTCACTTCTACAAGCAGGGTGCTGGGTGGGGATGGCAGTCCCTGGTCTTCTTGGCTTGCCCTTCCCAGTGTGGAACCTCAAACGTATAAGAGAGCTGGGGTGGGAGTGATCGGGGCTCAGTATTCTCTGCCTGCCATGCCTGGGGTAAAGCTTGCAATCTACCAGTGGGGGCTAGTGGGATGGAAGCCTCAATCCTCTTAACTGTTCTTGCCTGGAATAGAGTGTCTGCAACAGAAAGGCTGGGAGGAGAGTCAGGAAGAGAGGAGAGATGCTGGCAGCCTGTCCCTTCAGGGATAAAACTAAAGCCCTAGACAGGAAACTGGAAGGAGATAAAACCTCATTTTCTTGGCCACACCCACCTGGAGCAGAGCTCTGTCACACTAGGCTTTGGGTGGGGTAGGAGGGGACCACAGAGTCTCATTGTTTTTACTAAGATTTAGTAGATTTTCTTGAATAATGTTCCTCCATTTGCAATATGATCTTGGGACAATTTCCAGAGACTTAATAAATTTTTATTTATTTAATTTTTTTACCAGTTAAATGGTTGCTTCACTGGGGAAAGACTCCACTGACCTCCTCAAATTGCTGTTCCCAATTCCCGTTTCTGTAAGAAGACTTTTAAATGAATTTTTTTATGTATTGAAACTTCCCCAAAGTGACCATTTTATTATAAATCATACTTTGCTATTTAGAAGTAAAAGTGCAAAACTTGGAGTTATAATAAGAGTCATATAAGAGGCAAGAGGCTGGTCCAGAGGAGATGTGTATATAGATTGATACAAACCCATGAAAATATGTTTGATCAAATGTTGCTTGAGTACCGTGTATCTCAAGATCCCAACCTAATAGTTGGTCATTTCCAATCAGAGAACTGACAAATATGCAGCCTCTGGTAATAGAAGGTTTGTTGATCAGATCTTTGCTAGACCCAGATTCCCATGAGCAAAACAAGATGATACTGAGGAAAGTATTCCAACTGTTTGAGATGGCTCAAATGAAAGACTGATCTATAAGGACACCAGACTATTGCAGGCTGTCATTTGTTATTCCTTGTAACTGGCTTGAAAGACAAACCTAGCAGACTTATATCTGTCCTTTGTCCTGTGAACTTTCTCTTACAGACTAACAACAGAAAGAGACGAAGGCAGATTGAGAGACATGCAAAGTCATTTATAAGAATACAGATTTTTGCAAAGAATGTGAATTTTCAAAATTGATCAATTTATCAAAGGATTCTTAAAACATGGATATATTATTCCTAGGATACAATAAACAGTGTCTGGGAGTTCAATTAACAGAAGTAGGAGTTTGTACTCAACATAGGATGTAGCTCACCATTGCAGAAGGAGGGCTCAAGAGACCCTAGAGGAAGACTCTGGTTTTGAAGTAATGATCTTGAGCCATGGTGGCAAAGTGGTTTCTGCTGGATCTTGGTGGAGTCTCCAGAATTGTTAAAGACCCCCCCACCCCACCACAAAATCATCCAGAAAATCTATTGATCAAGATAAATTAAATTTATTACACTTAATGTAGCAAGGGAGAACATGACTTTGGCAGAGGCTTATTTGTGTCTCAAAAGAGTGAAGGTAAGGAAAGTTTTAAAGAGTTTTAGGACCTGGATTTCCTGATTTTAAGTGGATTTTGCAAGGTGAAGAATTGACTGGAATGAAGAAGACTTTATGATATAATAGCTTTGGTTTGGTGGACACAGCAAGGCAATGGTCTTAAAATGTGTCTTGATGATCATTAGTGTTGACATGTAGGCTGCTTTGGTTGGGTCACAGACTTATTTTCTGAAAGAAAGTATTTCCTAGGGCCAACTGCTAGGTTATTTTTATTTGGTCTCAGAGTTGTTTAACTTGGGACCTGCAAATATGCCTGGCTCCATTTTTTACTCAGAGACAGGTAATTATATTGGCTTCATTTCTCATCATCTATATCCTATTTTAGAGAACGGATGTAGAGGAAATAATATCAGAAAAAAACCCAAAACAAATCAAGTATATATGGAACATTTAGAACTTGATTATATTTTGTTTTGGAACTTTTTATGTGCAACAAATATATTTTAATTAACTTTGCTAAAGCAAGGCTTAAACTTTTAACCTTTTCTACTGAAGTTACATATATCCATGAAGTTACTCAGATAAAAATCTAAGGTCATAGCTCTCCTCAGGTCTCTTTGACGTGTGGTTTTCATTTTAAAATTGTTCTAAATATTTGTCTAAAAGTTTATTCTTTGGTCCTAATAGTTTGACTTAACTGTATGATATTTTTGTTCCTGTCTGTTTTATTTTTTTCCTATTACTCTTGTTAATGTTATTCAAATAAAATGTACAGAAAGCCAGATTGGGTCAAGTATATAATTAACAGGATTTGCATTGTCATGACTAAATAAATATTGTTCCATTCAAAACCAAAGAATGTGCTATGATATATATTTTTTGCCAGAGTTGCCACTATCACCCCCATCTCCAGAGTTATTTATTGCCTTTATTTTTTTAAAGTATATAAAGTATAACTTTGTAATGTGTACTTAAGGTGTGGCAATGTCTCAAGCTTCTCTGCTGATCTGTGGAATCCGTGCCTACAAGAGATACATTTATACCCTCCACTCCTACCTCCTTCCTCTGTCTCCACCACTCGGGTCTAATGATTTTTCAGGCCTTCTGAACAGATGTCATCCTCTAACTTTCCTTAATCCGACTTTTGTTTGTTTCAGTCTTCTTGGATGAATCTCTCATTTTATTGAAGCAATCCTCGGATATGTGGTAAGTAAAATTTCTAGATGATTTTATGCTTAACGTTGACTTTATTCTGCTCTTCACTTGACAGTTTTGTTGTATAAAATTTGTGGTTGATATTCTTTTCCCTCAGAATATTTTCTTCCAGCAACCAATTTGATGCTAATCTGATTCACATTACTTTCTGTGTTTTTTTCCTCTTTCTAGAAATGTTAGATTCCTTGCTTTATCCTGAGTGTTCTGAAATTTTATGACAATGTATTTATATGTATTTCTTCTTCAGTGTAAAGGGAAATTTTAAAGAAGCTTGACTCTCTTCAAATCCAGGAAATTAGTGTAAATGTTTTATAATCAACCTGTCTGCGTTTGAAACTCTTGGACATTCTGAATTGATTTTCTAGGTATTTCTATTTTCTACTGTCTTTTATTCTACATTTTGGGCATTTTCACCACTTTCATTTCTAATCTTCCTGTTGCATTTTTTTTTTACAGTTATATTTTTAATTTCCAAGAGATCTTTCCCACTCTCAGATAATTCCTGTTTCATAGCATCTTCTGTTCTTATTTTATCATTATAAGATCTTCTGTAACTTGCCTGAGACTGCTAAATAAAGTTTAGTTTCAAATGTTTTCTTTTGTTCTCTGGATTATCTCTATTTATCTCAACATCAGATTGTGTATTTTATTATCTTAGATTTTTCTCTTTCCTTCTGCAATTTCCCTCAAACTTTGGGTGACCCTTGGTTTTCCTCTCATATTTAAAAATAAGACAGAATAGAAATACTCAGAAGCTCTGTGTATATGGTACATGCACGCCCAATGCAAAGCTCTACTTTAAGGAATAGTCAAGCATCGGTTAGTACCCTGTGCTCTGAAATGTTAAAATACTTAGAGCTTTAATTTAGGAAACCAGAACCCTTGTTAGATTCTACCACATATTCTTCTGTCCATACTCTACACCAGGCTGCATATTCAATCTCTTTTTTTTAATTAAAAAATAAAATTTATTTACCTATAATTGGCAACTTTCTGTGTGGAGATCATTTTGCAACAAGGACAGGAAAGGTAGGTGGGGACTTTTAATACAGCCTTTTAATTAATGCCCACTCCTCTCACTCCTGCCCTCCATTGAAAGTACATTCATTGAATTCATGTCTCAGGGTATAAACTAAGCCAAGTGACTGAGCCCACTTCTCTAGCCCCTTTTTGTGTGGCATATCAATCAAGACTATTCCCTCGGTTTTCTATCTTTGAGAAATTTGTTGAAATCTCTTGCCTGCTGAGAGCATGGCAAGAATTTCCTTGTGCTTCAGGTTTATCCACTTTTTCAACATTTCTTTAATATTATTCTGTTGGGTTTTTCATAGGACAGGAAATGAATCCAGAAGCTCAGCTTGACATCTTTAGTCTTATGTTTTAACGATAGTGTATGTATCCCTCTATTTAATCACATTCAAAACTGCTTTTCACCTATTACATAAGCAATGATTAGAATGTGTAAATTGTATCGCTGTTGTTGAGAAGGAGTAAGATGGATGTCCATAGACTGCTCAGGGCAGTCTCCATTGGTATGGCGTTTATGGAAAGAAATGTGGCTATGAGGAGCAAGATACTTAAAGATTTAATGTTGGCAATTGTAACAACCTGTCCTAAGGAAATCTCTGGAGGACTATTTGAAGAACTCGAAACAGGGCTGTTCATAGCAATTTAAAATAATGTGATGTTTGAAATAACTAAAATGTTAAAAGATTAAGAAATTATTAAATAAATTATATATCATTCATGCAAAGAATATTTAGGCAAATAAATATCAAGACATGCTTAAATGATGGCAATATAATATTAAATGAGAAAGCAGGATAATGTGTATTCTATGTATTCAACATGATACAGATTTTAAATCATACAGAATTTCCATTTTTATCAGTAGAAACAGTCAAATATTGGCAATTTTAAATTAAAATATATAGCTACTATAAATAATAATAAAGTTAAAATGAATTATATAAAGTATAAATAAAAATGAACATAGGGAAGGAGTACTAATAGAGGCTATCTCAAGATGATAGGATTACAGTTGATTTTTATTTTTCAAATTATCTATGGAGAATGCTTTGTACTTGCAATCAAAACTAAAACTATCGTTTTTATCCAAGTTTTGGGGTTTGCATTGTGAACAAATTTTAAACTTTAAAATATCTTGATTTCTAGTAACTTGTTGGAATGAGTGATACAGAGTAGGACAAAATATCCTAGGTCTATCCATTATAGTGTTCCTTTAATCTGCATGAACTATATCATTCAACTTTTCAGGGTATTTACACCTTTGTAGACGTGTATATAGAACAAGTGTATTGCTCTCAGACAGGATTAATATTACAGATTCACAAATAACTGAGTCCCTGCTGTACCCCATTCTGTTGAGACAATCTGGCTTCACTGTTATGTGGCTTATCTTCTGCAGCTGTAGGCATTTTTCACCTTCTGCATAGAAAGCACCTATTCGCTGTTAAAGTTGAGTGCCATTCAGAAAGATACTGGCTTAAAAGGGAGTTTGGGAAAGCAAGATAAGAGCCTTTTAAATTAATACATTAACAGACAAATCTGAACTAAGTCATCTTCTGATATGCTTGCCGAGGAAAAAAGTTCAGTTGACTGAATATTTCTATTACTTCCTTGTGTAAGAAGCTACACTTATCTTCAACTGGTCTAAATTTTTATGGTCCTATTTTTTGTTTGGTTAGAAGGTGTATATAAATACATCATAGTTTCTTTATTAAAGTGTACTTTTAAAACACGTAAGGTAGTTTAGCACTCTCAGGAAACATATTTTTGAGTTTATTTTGAAACTTATTTTGAGCTCGTATTTAATTTTCAGGCCCTGCCAAGTGTAGCAATATTATGACACCACACATGTTATGGATTGTAAAGCATAGTTTAGATCAGTCAGCAGAAAATAATTTTAGGCAGTAATATAATAAGATAGATAGTGCAGTTTTTATAGAAAATTAATAATTTCTTAGTAATTAGACCATTTTTCAGACCTTTAAAATTAATTGCTATTCAGTACAACTGGATAAGTTTGTGCACATGCATATATTTGTTAATTTTTAATTTAAATCACGTCAGATTTTTTCCATAGAGCCTGGATACTGTGGTAAGTCTCCCAAGTTAGCATCAAGTTTTGCAAAAAGCCCTTAAACAAAAAGTCTCACTTCTCTGAATTCAAGCTGATTAAGACTCAGACTAATATAAAGAGAGGCATCTCTGTTTTGATATAATAAGAGGATTACCTCATGTGCAACATACGTGATCAAAACCAAAAAAAGGCTTAAGGCAAGAATTTTTTTTAATTGGGCTTGTTTTCTTTTGAAAATCTCAATTTTCAGTCATATATGTTTGAAAACATAGAGGAACCTTCAACCATAGTGTGAAAAGAGAAAAAGGGTAGGTTGGGTCTCAATGTCACCGTCAAGTTCACCACCTTCCCTAACTAGCAGTTATTACCAGTAAGATATGCTGGGTAAGACATCATTATTCATCTGGGGCAATAGTGTCTCTGGAGAATATACTTTATTTTCAGGATTAAATCTCCATCTTTCATAATCCTAGGTAGTATCTAGTTAATATCAAGAAAGATAATATGTGAAATAGTTGGTATGTATGAAAAGGAGAACAAAAAGTAAAACTGTTAAGGTAGCATCATTATAGGTATATTTAAACTTAATATTATTGTAATATAGTTTTAGGACATAATTACAATAAACAGTCTAGCTGATGATGTTTGTCAAACACAACTTGACAAAGAGGTTGTTTAAAATAACAGACTATGGGAATTTCATCCAGAAAAAAGTTTATAGTAACGAGATACCTTAATCATGTTCATTCCTGGATTCAAGTTAAAAATAGCTTTCCCATGTGGGAAAAACTTAAATGCTTGTGGAACATTACTGAATAAAGCATCCCTTCTCTGTCAGCTGCAAGAGGTGTTTCTTTTTATTCATTTTTGCAGCCTATATAAATAAGCTACACAAAGACTATCCTCTAGAGGAAAAATATTTTTTTCTCTATAGTGTTGTGCTAATGTCTGTCCCTTTTTTTTCGTATTGGGGTTACTGATAACTATATTCTGTTGATAATAATTTGATAGTCTAAATGACTAAGCTAAAATAATTTTACCTGAGATGATTATATTTATTATTATTTCTTAAATTATTTGTTCTTTTATGATCCAATTCATGATATTATAAAACTTCAAAATTCCTGAAATTTTTAATAATTTAAATTATTATATCTTGTAAGTTAGAAAACTTTTATTCAAAACTTTATAAAATTTTTCCAAAGTATCAGGCAAAATAGAATCAGAACCAAGAGAGCTATTAGGAATTATGAATCATATTTGATATTTTGTCCATTATATTTTGACATCATTTTTCTGACATGTGAAAAAAATAACTGGTTTTGTCCTCCTACCTTTTTGCTTAGCTGTTAAGAAAGTTAGACTAAAATCTGAATCAACTTTTGTAATGATATAGAACTATAGGTCCTGCATATCTGCATTTGAAATTTCTTGGTTTTTTTATTCCTAGTCTACCTATATTTACATTTGAGGTTATTTTGTATTTAATTTTATGTAATTCTTTACTACTTTAATTGAAATCCTTGTGATTAGACGAGTGTCAGAATTTAGATTACCTTTATTTTTATTTTAGGAAGGAATTTGGAACATTTCAAATATCGACAATACCTCATAGTCAACTACATTAATATTTCTGCAGAAAAATGTACAAATAATCACACTAAGTGGATAAATAAAGACCAAAATTAGGTTTACATGAGTTCTAGTAAGGTGTTATAGTCAGATCAATTATGGACTAATATTGGATCTCCAGAAACTTTTGACTTTAAGAATCCTGGATAGGGACTGTGTACCTGTGGTTGTTTCTCTGAGAAGTTTATATTTAAATTGGGCCTCTAAATTAAAAAATAAACAAGAGTAAATGTGTCAGAAGATTAAGATTTTCAAAGTAATATAACGGTCAATCCTTTTGTACAGAAAAATCACCAGGTTAGAGCAAATATATCTTATCTAATTTTCCGTTGTTACTAGAACGTTGTTATTCCCAAGGTATAGGTAAAATAAGAATTCCGAATTCAAATGCTTACTTTCTAGGGCAGGTCGGCTACCGTGAATGTGCGAGGTGGTCAGCTGATCAGAATGAGGCAATAGAGAGTGGGAGAGAATGTGAACTGAAGATAGGATTCCTTACCTACAGGCATCCATAGTCTGTCTGATTCTCTGTCTTTCTACTTCTCTTTTATTCACTCACACACACACACACACACAACCAGATGTGATTTCTGAGTCAGAAAAATATATATATTATAAGAAAAAATGGGAAATAATTAATCATGGAAGGATTTATGACGGCTTAAGTAGTCTTGCACATTTAGCTTGTTTGTTGTTGCCACTTTTTTCTACCTCTCTAAAAAAGAAAAAAATACCTAACTTACCATTTAATGATTCATTCATTTATTCAGTCAATATAGGTCTTACAAAACTATTGTTTGAAGGAAGAGTAAAAGCTAGTGAAGCAATGAATGGGATGAGGGTTTCCAAGTAGAGGGAAGACTGAAGAGTCAGATGTAGCTAAGGAATTACGGAGAATTCCACATGGCAAGAGTCTAGGATAAAAATTTATCTTCTGTTTTAAATAAGCAGGGCAAAAATATAGCTACCTCCATTGTTGAGGATGTTCAAATTTTTGTCAATTCCACATTGTATTTGTTTCTTTTCCCTTTGATATATGTATTTGTTTCTTTTCCCTTTGATCAATTATGAATCAGTGTAATCTGAATGTAAACACTACTCTTATACGTGTCTGCTCTAGCTATTTTCATTTTTAAGAAAACTCCTCTCTGGATTCCCTACCATCTGAAAGGACCAAAATAAACAAAAAACAAAACAAACAGAAACAACCCTCTGATATATTTGGTAAATGTACTAGAAGAGAAAGAAAGGAAATAAAAGAACATAAAGAAGGAGAAAATGAAAACAAGTAAGAAAGTGACTAGTTCTCTCCGGACATAATTTCATAGACTAATTCGACTCTCCGTTTCAAAGAAAAAATGCAATTTGAATTACAACTGGGACTCAGTGTTATTTTATCATGCCAATGTATTTTAATTTGTAATATAAACCTCATCACGTAGCTTGAAAACCAAAAGTATACAATTAACTCCACAGCAAAGCATTCTATTGCTATTTTAAACTCTTGTACTATAGCTAAATGGAAGAAACTGAATTAAACAAGATTGTAGATTTCCCTCTTTTATTAAAAATTCCTACAAATGGGGCAAAAATATCTGTGTTCCAATGGCATTGAATGTTATGATATGAAAACTGTTACAGAGCAACAATAGCTTGCAAAATCCATCGGGAGGAACTTCACACTGACCTGCGTAAGACTGCTAATTTAATTTTATCGTTTCAAGTGAAAGTGACTTGAAACCAAGAGAAACTAATCTGAACAGTAAGCCTAATTGCAAATGCCTCAGTACATTATGCAGATAATAACAGCTCCCGTGTGGATAATAGAAGTTAGAAGAGTACTGAAAATTACACTTTCTTTTGCCATCGTGAAAATGAACCGATATTGCATCTTATCTCCTGATCCACATACTAAAATGGAAATTGCTTTCCAGGTTTTACTAATTTCACTGACAGGATATTATGTGAAGCTTTTTTTTTTCCCTTACGCACTTACTCTGATTAAATATAAAAGAACACCCAGTAGCAATATTTGGAAATGACAAAAAAATCGGAAAAGGGAAATTCTAGTCATGTACATGTCTATGATTTCATATGGCTTTAGCATCAGAATTCATTATGATATCTAAAATAAATTGAGAATATTTCTGTTTCAAATGAGTCTATATTAAGCAAAGGATAATCTGCTATGTGCCTATGAAACTGAATTTATCTGAAATTACCGTGAGCTGCTAAAGCACACGCACAAACCTTGCACTATTAAATTAAACACCATAAATGCCATTATGAATAAGCACTGAGATGTTTAGTGTTTGCATATACATTTAAATCATTTTAGTAAATTATACCTCAAAAAAAATAAGACTTTCGTACCTCCGATATAGAGATTAAAAACCAAGTCAGGCACTGAGAGAGATTATACAACAACATGTTGTGGGAGCCCAAGAGCAATCCTACAGCACAGACCTTCCAATGACATTGCGGTGAGAGGACCGCCAGACTCAGACTCAGAAGACTTGAGTTCCTGTGCTGACTGGGGCTAGGACCACTTGTAATCACAAGGGCAATATGAAACAATTGATCTACTAATTCTACATTTGCCTTTGTTGATGTGTGCAAATCTCAGTGATATAATACATTCATTGGCACACAAGCACATAGAGATTCAGATGTTTTAGATAATATTCTTAACAAACAGCAAATTGTTTGTTTCCAAGTTACAGTTACAATTCAAGCCATGTTACTATGTTTAAGCATTTTGTTCTACAGCGTGGTATTACTTGGTGCAATTTTTGTGGTTGTTGTTTTCACCAAGCTTTTTAAAACTCGTTTTCTTTGAGTAAGTTTTATACAGCATAAAATATTTTAAGTTAGGTAATAGAACAGAAAATACTCTTTTCTCTTTTAAAATTCATTTGATCTCCAAAATGATGTTTATTGAAATATAAAGCTTCTAGAATCTGAGAAATTCTGGACAACTCCAAAGGAAGTACCAAATTTCTCTGTTTAACTTCATTCTGGGAATCCATTTGCTCTCCCCCATCTAATAAAAGGCACTAAAGATTCAAAAGAAACTTATTAAGAGATGTAAAAAATGGCTTGGTGGAGACTTGAGGATAAAAATTTTTTGACCCAACATTCTTGGGTTTTAGTCAAGGGATCCACTAAATTAATTTAATTTATGATACTTTATTTCAACAGTAGCATAATAAACTCAGAGTAACTTGCATTTGAACTTGCTAACATTGAACTAATGAACTGACATCATTTTAGATAGAGTATTTGTTTCATTTTCTAAAAGTCATCTTAAGGCCACAAAACGCTTGAAGCATTGTTACACTGCTAACCCATTATGTTATATGAGTAAATGGATGGGATGTTTTACCACAACTATATGCTAACATTATACATAATAGAAAAAATATCTTTGACTGAAGCACAATTTAACCAATATCCCACTCAAATTAAAACGTTTTAATGTATTAGTACTTTCATACTTAATATGTGAAACATATTGTACCAAGTACTGGGAATGGTGTGAAGACAGAAGCCATCCCCCCCTCATGCAGCTTATAGTCCAGTAAGGGAGATAGATAATTATATAATTCTGCAAACAATATAAATGTACAGCTGCTAACTACTATGAGAATGATGTGGTGCTATAAAAGCATATTGTATTGGATTGGCATAGGCTGTGACACAGGCAGATAAAATGTTGATGAAGTGTAATCATGAAAATGTTTAGATAAATCTGTGTCTATAATTGTAATGGAAGAACTGTTCTTGCTGTAACTGTAACTTTCAATTACATACACCAGTATGGCCATTCTTCACAGCAATGGGATCAGCAAAAACTTCAACTTTTAACATTTTTGTCTCCCTCACTTTTTGACTACCCTAAATAATTTAATAAAACTTTATGTCCATAATGAAAATTGATCTCATATTGTTAATGTAAGATCATTATGGCAGGATCCCTAAGACTCTGCCTTTCCATAAGCTTTCACACATCCTTTTCTCGTTGTTAAGCAAGTAAATACTCAAAGAGTTTCTTTAGTATAGCTATTCATAGCCCATATTTGGAAATCTTAAGATAATATTTAAAAGTGAGTATTATTTTTGGTTTACTCACTGGAGAAGAAAAGTTTGCATGTGTTCTACTATCTTTTAGAAAAAGTATATTTTGGAAAAAAAACCTAGAAAACTCTTTTGGATAAAAATTGCAACTTTGTCATAGAAAGCTAGAAATTCAAATACAACTTTTGTTTGTATAGTCAGATTTGACTTTCGGTATGACTTTGGGGTATCTCAATGCCTTGGTTTCTTCTTCAATAAAAGAGGAATAAAAATAATTTCCTACCTATAGGAGTCTTGTAAGGATTACAGAATAAATCTATTTACCTTTTTTGAGAGTCTAAGATGAAAGGTTCTAGATGAGTGTAAAATTTTATTCAAGACAAATGCTGTAGTTAATCTTACATTTGGGTTAATAAATGTCACTTTAGATCAAAGGCTTATTTTGTGTATTTCTGCAGAAATATGAAGGAAATTATTTAACTTCAATATTCTGCTGACAAGAATTTTTTTAAGTGTCATGAACTGTTACTAGGGACTAAAAGAAATGATCTCTGACATTTTCCAACTCTGTATTTTGTGGCGTTATCTGCAATAGCTGTATTGTGCAAATGGCTTTCAAAAGTAAAAGCAGCACTTCCGGATCAAAAATAAGTACCTAGTGAGACATGAACAATTTAAGCAAAGAGAAAAAATTAGGTAATATGGATCAAGGAGAGCAGAAACGAAAATGGTATCACTGGGAAGATTATAATGACAAGCTTTAAAATTGCTACATCTCTATTAAAATTTATTTTAAATATCATACTCAAATGAAAATTCTTTAATTTTCATTGATTAATGAAAATATCAATGAGAATCACTCATTTTAAGCAAAGATTGATTTCCCTTATAAAACGTTGTGTCTAACACTAGTTTACACTATATATGGCTCTTAATTTAGCAGCAAAAAATCATTTTATAATCAAATGTTTGATTGTAGGGTGTATGATTTTACCACGTTTTCTCTCTATTTTTCAGTGGCAAACCTAGGCCGCTGAAACAGAGTCCGCCAGACTTAGCCACTATGCCGTGGGGTCAGCCCCTCTATGTGATTTTAAATATGTGACATATCACACACAGAGATATAGGGCAACTACAAACACTGATGATGATGAACGTAAGTCGTCTAAGTGTTCTCAGAGTGAGAAATTCCTGGCTTAAAGATTTTTAAATGTTGTGTATACTTTATTGATGTTTATTTATATTTTTGTTGGCTTTTAGAAGGAATGGAAGCCAGTGGTTAGATATAAAAATCAGAAAATTCCACCATCCCTGTGTGCTCCCCTACTGACCTGAATGAATGTGGTTAAGCAACCTGTTGCCCATGTATTTGTATAATTTTGCCACTGGATCAAAAAGAAAGAATCCTTAGCTTATCTCACATCTACATCAGAATCATACACCTATTATAAAATTTATTAAACTCTAGGGGCTGGCCCGGTGGCATAGTGGTTGGGTTTATGTGCTCTGCTGCAGCGGTCCGGGGTGTGTGGGTTTGGATACCAGGCGCAGACCTACATACTGCTCATCAAGCCATGCTGTGGTGGCATCTCATATGCAAAATAGAGGAAAATTGGCACAGATGTTAGCGCAGGACAATCTTCCTCAAGCAAAAAAAAAAATAAAATTATTAAACGCTAGAATTATATTATTAATGAATGATTTTTCCTACTAGTAATATTTTTTCTTCCTTTTAGGTGCCATAGGAATCATAAATAGGCAGAATCTGATAAATATTTTTGAGATTCTCAGAAACTGGTTCTAGGAAATATTACCTTGAATTAATTTGCAAAACAGTGATTAGAAGAAATTCTGAAATAAGCATAATATATAATATTTAAATATCTGGTTAAAGAGTTTTGTTTTAATTTAGTGATAAAAACGAATAGCTTCAAAGGCTGCTTTTTTTGTGACAGGGTATAGTGTTTGTTGAGGGAGGGTCTAGCAATGAACGACCAGCTAACTGCTCAATTTTCTGACGTGTTAGGCGGTTAACGAGACCTTTACTACCTTACTGAATCAGAGATATAGACAGGCTTTTAAAGATCATCTAGTCTAGTTACTAAAAACATTAATAAGAAAGAGCGTCTGGACCTCCACAGAGAGAGGAGGCAAGCGGCTGAGCCTGGCCTCTCTCATTACCACTCAAACAGATCAGTTCTGAGTTTACTTTTTATATATAAGAGTTCCATGAAAGATTTCACTGGAAAAATGGCTCAGCTACTTAAAACAGTTTGAAATACACTGCTTTATGCTACTCTTTCACTTTAGAGATGAGGAATTTCTTCTTGCCTTGGAGCCAGATAAAAATCACTCAGAAGTGAGTTTATGTCATCAAGTTAGTGCTTGAACGTTGAAATCATTCAATCACTTTCCCCCCAGACCTCAAGACTTCAACAACGTATGTCCAGGACCCTCTACCTTGTTCACTGCTCTAACTGCCATCACCTCCTGTTTTTCCTTTTATAATCCAAGCATGTTCTTGCCTTAAAGACTTTGCCCTAAATATTCTCCATGACTTGAATGATATTTCCCAAGATAACTTCATAGCTCTTTTCACAACTTCTTTATATTTTTACTCAAATGTCAGCTTTTCAGTGAGGCCTTCTGTTTAATCCTGGCATAATATGTTGATTGCAAACACGGCCATGATTCTTTCCTTCCCTCTGACAATGTTCCTTGCAATATGACTTTGCAGCTACCTCCACGATAACAGAGATTAGATGCTTTCTAGCCCTTTGACTCTGCAATGACCTTTGACTTGCTTTGGGAAGTAGCCTGCTGTGGAAGTGATAGATCCCAATCCTAAACCTAGGCCTTAAGAGTCCTTGCACACTTATGCTTATACTTCTGGAGCCTGGCCACGACCAAGAAAACAAGCCTAGGCCAGAAGGATGAAAGACTATGTGCATTACAGCCAAATCATTCCAGCTGAGGTTAACCTAGACCTGCAGCTTCCAATCTACCAACCACAGATAGGAGTGAACCTGGCTGAGATCAGCTAAGCCTGGCCCAGATCGTTAGAAGTGCCCTGGCACCCCATAGACTCACAAAATACCAAATGACTATTGTTTTAATTCACTATATTTGGGGGAAATTTGTAATGCAACAGGAGTTAACTAATACCTCTGAGTTTTCTAGCAAACAGGGCTGAGACAAAGCTTAGGTAAGGGTATCTTAGAAAAAGGGAAGTGAGGCAAGGAATGACAAAGTAATACAGGATGATCCCGTTGAGCTAACAATTTTCTCACAAGAAATATCACTCTTTCTTAGGTCACTCAAGTGATTCTAGAAGTGGCCAATGGAATCACTGCTTCTGGGAACCAACCATCAGGAAAGGGAAGAGCGAGCAATTCATATAGTCTATTTGCAATCTCTTATTTCTCACTTATCAAGATTTACCTCATCGGGTGTAAGTTCCCAAACACTTCTGGCCTGTGATACACAATTTTTCCAGGCTGTCACTGATGAAGATAAAACCTCCATCATTCAATTCTGCTGGACGAGGGCACTAGAGTTGAGGCTCTGTCTGCGCTGCACATGATGACAGCCATGCTGAAGTTCTTCCTTCATTCTAGGAAAGGCTAAAAATAACCAATGGTATTAAAAAGTGAGGCAATAGTGGGAATGTCTGCATTCCCTGGATGGATTTGGGCAAACCACCCTTGTGGCCACTACAGCCAGGAAGTGGGGTAAAGAGACAAAGCCAAGAGTTGGGTGGGTCCTGTAGGATTGTAGGATCTGGATGTGTCAACATCAGTTCCAGTGGACATCTCTGAACCCCTGGCTAAATTCCACACCTCTCCCACACTGAGTTAGCATACTTATTTCATGCTCTGTTTTTCTCCTTAGTCCTTTCATATTTACTGTATTATATATTTTGATTTTATATTTTGTATTACTTGTTTTCCTTCACTAGAATTTAAACTCCATGAGGAAAGGAAATCTTATATGATTTGTTCACTACTGTTTCTCTAAGACCCAAAACTGTGCTTGGTACATAGTGGATTCTCAATAAACATTTGATTATTGGAGGAGAAGAAGCAATTTTAAACAAATATTTGACTAGCTAAATATTCAAATAATATTGAACTATTTGCATGCCTTTAAGAATTAAACAATTCTTAAACTATCCTTTTCAGGTCAATTATACAACAGCAGCCACATTTGCATTCTCAAATTCTATTGATAAGAATTAGTTTTAAAGAAAACATCTGTCCCCCTTTCATTAATATATGTGGATCTAATTGGAGAGAAAATTTAAGTGATCATTTTTAGACATAGGAAAATTTGGGCATCACCATCTAAGATTACTTTTTTGATTATTATGTAATCAGTTTTTCACTTAGCTCACAAATTTAGGCAAAAATCTTGATTAAAATTACCACTGTTATTTTAAAATAATGTAATCCTGCTTCTTTCCCTGAACCAGACGTTCATTCTGCCATACACATCTGGGAGACTTTCTTGATTATAAATTGGGTTATCTAATCACTTCTGTGCCCTATAAATGTATAGCATACATTTTAGCAGCACATGGCTCTTTAAAATAAATTTTCTACTTATCCTTATTACTCAAAATTTTGACCAGTGTTACTTAATTGTCTTTATTCAATCAAGCATTAAAGATGCCCAATAAAGTGCTTTATTTGTGCTTACTGTATTATGCTCAGTTTCATTTCTGGAAATATTGTTAACCTTCCCTACTTATGCTTGTGGCACTAATAACGAGGAAAAGTTTATGACCTCCAGAGCATAACTAGTTATCTTGATTGTGCCTTGTTCCTTTAATTTCAATTTTTTTCAATTACATGGAGATTTTTATACAGTCTAGAGAAATTACAATTTATCAAAGTGCATATAAAATATTACTCATCAAATAATTAATGTTAATCACCTATGTGAATCCTCATTGCCGAGCTTATTTTTATTCCTCCACAGCATTTCTCAATAATTGTGCTTTTCTCTTTTCTGAAATATAAAACTTATATTCCCTAAAACATCCCTGTTAAATTTTAACTGTGTGTGCCTATGTGCGTGTGTGTGTGTGTATGAGAGAGAGAGAGCGATTCCAGCTTGAGAGTGAACTGTTAAACTTTGTGATTTGGCAATCATGTCCAGATGTGTTTCACTTAAAGGAGTGGTGACTTGATTAAGCGAGAGTCTATTTCATTGGGGAACCAGATAAACTTTTTGAAAAGCACTAATTCTAAGGGAAGAGGATATCAGAACCAGCTGACTACTGTATATTAGTTTCAGTCAGCCAACTTATTAAACGCAATTATTATTTTTAGAAATCTGTAGATTGTTTTGAATTTTCTACATGAATGGTCATATCATCTGAAAAACAAAAAAAAGAAAGTTGTATTTCCTCCTTTCCAATGCTTATGCTTCTAAATTCTCTTTCTGGTCTTACACTATTGACCAGAGGATACAATATTAAATAAAATTGGTATATGTTACAACTTTTTAAAGACAACATTTGTTAAGTAGAGCCCCAGAGTGTCAAATGGTGAACCTTGGTGAGCTGAAGCGGAGCGCGTGAACTTAACTGCTATGCCACCAGGCCAAAAAAGTGTTCCTCATCTAATTTTAACTAGTAACCTCTAGACTTGATTTAATTCCTACTATAAAATTTCTTATCCTCGGAATTTTTCTAGATACTTTAAAGTTGGCCAGTTCCCCTTGCTATCCATTTCTACCAACTGCCCTATTATTAACATTCATTACACTGAATTTTAACTAATTTTTAAATTGTCTGTTCTCATACATCTCAGGTTAGGTTTTGTTTGCTTGAATCTCCAGCATCAGTGCTTTAGTTTTCTCATCACTGAAATAAAGATTTAATTGTATTCGTAGGATAGATGTGAAAATAAAGTGAAATCACAGATTTAGCACAGTGCCATTTTTAGTACCTATGTGGTGTTGAAAGAATGAAATTTAACTCTACCCAATCACTGTATGTTGTAAATTTCATACTTAATACCATTTTAGTCATAAAAGTAAACATATAGCTATTTTGGTTATGGTTAAATATTTGTGAATTAGGAAGACGGCCCCTATCCAAAGAAGTTACATGTACAATGAATAGTGTCTTTTTTAATGCATATTAGGATTGTTCATTTTATTCCTGTACATAATATGTAGGGCAATTGACATGTGGGCTTTACAGGAATCCCATTGGGAGCTATCTAAAATAAAAATCTGTCTGCTGGCATACTGCCAAGGAAGAAGCATGATGCAGTGAGAACCAGTCAAAATAATGCTTCAGTTGACATTGCAATCACACGTTCTTGGATAATGAGTCTAGCTACTTTTCTTGATGATGTGCTGTAGATCTTTGGATCTTTGGAAAATCAAGGTAAACTTGATGGGTCAACACGGGAATGTGCTATACTTGATGCATTAGTCTTATACTAAGCTAGCCAACTTTTGAATCTGCAAGAAATAAATTTTTTATATATGTATATATGTAAAATCAGGGAGGTTACTCTCAATCCATATTGAGTTTCTTATAAAATGATCAGAACATCTAGCATTATGCTTGTGAACACTGAATTACGAAGAGAAAGTTTTTATTTTCTTTCTCTCATGAGTTTTTTGAATACTGCAATGCCTTTACTCTGTCTATCCTGGAACTTCATTATTTAAAATGTGTCATGTTATGATAAATCGTTTGGTTTTGAATCAATTGGATTTTGTTGTGCTTTTCCACTAAGCCAGTGTGAAGTGGCTGATGAAATCTGGCATGACAAATTACAAAAGATGAGTCACCCGGGACTGACAAAAATCAGTACTCATTTGTTTACTTGAGAAGACAGAATGTGTTAAAATGAGCACCCTGCAGCATTGGCTGTGAAATATTAAGGGAGGGAGTAACAGGAAGGGAAAATAAGGGGACTCACAGTATAACAGCGAGTAACAGGATTTGGCTAAACAAAGATATCACCAGTAACGTAGAGCATTTGACATTTGTTAAATACATTCTCTACAAACAACTCAAAGATTTATGTGCAAATCTGGGTAAAGCACCTCATATACGAGCAATTGGAATATAGTTACATTCTCTACTCCATGTTGAAAATGCAAACACTCAAAAGTTGAGAACGTTTTCCTCTGGATACTAGAATTAGTTGAGAGATGGAGATATAAATTCATATGTATAAGTTTGTCCCACGAGGAGACTTGAAAGCACAAGCTTTCACTTTTGCATTAAGCTGTTCTGTCTTCAAGTTGTTGAGCATAAAGTTGTTTCCAAGGAAAACCCCTGAGGCCTCATGACTTTGCCTTTAATTCTGAAGGGTAGGTTAGCCCTCCCTGGAGGCCATCATGCTGCCTCTTATCCTAAGTCTTTGAATCCTTTCCCTGCCTTTGTATATTTTTTGAACTGAAACTGATAACCCATATAAAGGTGAAGGGACCTCTAAAATTAACCTTGAAAAGTTCTGGTCAAATATGTTCTTTCTTCTTTTTCCAGCTTTATTTTTGTTTTTTGGTCAGGGAAAATGTTGGCATACTATGCCTCAAAAGAACTATCATGGTTGATGATATATTTCTTTACAGAAGGCTAGTGTTTGAGCTCTACCTCCTCCTTCCAGGCAATTAATAGCTCAAATTTCCTTTCAACCAACTCTAGAGGACTATTCAAGCACCTTTGTGATATTGAAAAATTGTTATAATGTCTCTGATTTTGAAAAATATTCAGAATTCAACTATTTACCATCACTCCAGGACCCCCAAGCTAGTCTAAGCCCCATAATTTCTTTCCTGAATTATTATAATAGAATCTTAACTACCTCTGCTTCTGCCCTGCCACCTCTTCAGTCTGATTTTAAGAAACAAACCAGAGTGATACTATTAAAATATAAGTTAGTTCATACCACTCTTCTGCCCAAGCCTTGCCATGACTTGTCATTTCAGTCAGAGTAAAACCAAGCGGTAAATATAATTGAGGGTCTGTGTAATCCGCCAGCCCCTCCTCTTTTCCTTCATCTCTTCCACTTTTTCTCTCATTGACTCGGCAGCATTGGCTTCCTCTCTATTCCTCTAAGCATAACCGACTACTCTCGGCTCAGAGCCTCTACATTTGCTGTTCTCTCTGCAGGAAATGCTCCTCCATAAGATGTGCATAAGCCTCTCCTCTCGTTTCCTTTAGGTCTTCAGTTCATGCACAGATACAGTGACTCCTTGTCCTCAGTGATAAACCCATGTGGCATTTTACAAAAATGCACCATTGAAAGAGAAAATTAGCCATCAAAGATGGAAGTGTAGCAAAAAAATGAAAAGAGATAACATTGGAAGTGAAATTTGAATCAACATATGTGGAATTACAGAAGAAATAGCTGATCATGGGAACATCGACACTGCTGCTGTTTGAGAGCCTCTAGCTATACCCACAATGGAACTGAGTGAAGGCAAAGATAGAGATAATAAAGGAGGAAAGTGGTTGTGAAGAAAAGGTTGGAGAAGTCCCAGAGGAAGTGACACTGGCAAAAAAAATTCACACTAAAGGAACACCTGAGACAATTTATGTCACCGAAAGGGCAAAGGATAAAATGTTATCCCTGATCAAATTTAACAAGGAGTATGACAATTTGCCAAGATACATGGAAGACGCTCTTTCTCTCTCAGTATCATAAATTATATGATGAGAAGGTAAGCACTCTCTAAACTACTGTTGATGAATTATTCACAAATAAATAAAACACTTTAATCTCAATGTTTCTAATGTTTTAAAATACAATGTATTAAACAAATAGTTGTATTTTTTAAATTTCCTTATACATTTATAACTGATAGTAAGAGGATTTTTAATGTTTTGACAACAAGTTTTAAAGGTCACAGAGCAATCATTAAGAGTGCAAATTGCACAGTAATTGTCATGGTCCCATACTACCACGCAGAGTGAGGGCTGCCTGTAGTTAACTATTTTGGAATTTAGATAGATTTATTATTTATTATATCAATTGATACAAATTCATAGAAAGAAATTAGAAGAACATTTTATTCCGTAGATGTTAGGGGTGCAGTTACAGAGCTGAGAACACGTAGTCTCTATTGATCTCATATTGCTATGCTGGTAGCAACTTACCCTGAAATCAAATATTTCAGCTATCTTTTTTAATGTGCATTTTTCATCTGTAGAACTGTAACAGTAGAGCCCTGAACCTTTTTACTCATGAAGCTTTAAACCATTTCACAGACACCCAAGTCAACCCAATTTCAAGCACTTTGATTAATATACTATGTTTCCTAAACTGATCTTTTACCTCTACACGTTGCCCACAAATGTGGACTCAACGGTGCTCTGTATATGGAAATTAAAGAAAATACATTTATTTAAGATTTTATTATTTAAAAAGTACTTTATACACATTATTTAATTTGACACTGCAGAGTAGCTATGATCATTTCAATTTTAGAAATAAAGTAACTGAAATTTGGGGATGTTCAGTACCATGTCACCAACTGCGTAGTAGCGATGGCATTGAAACCTAGATTTTGTAAGTATAATTCTCGTATGCTTTCTAGTATGTAATGCTAACTGAGCTGTAATGTATAAGAAGCTGTTTGCTAGTGTAAGGCATAGTGTGCCTGTTGCACTATGGTGATTGCAGGCTTTCTTATTGATATTTGTATACTGTGTCTGGGATTCTTACTGTTTTATAACATTTCAGATTATTTCAGGTATGTTCCTCAGTCTTCTTCCTTCTTGCTGTGATTTCTTACCAGATTGACTCTATGCCAATTTGTGGAGTAGAGTTTTATCATTAGGGCATCACGCATCCCCTTTACATTGTTTCTTCTCCATTTACAGTATCTCCACACAATATAAACCAAACCCATCCAAGTTTCAAACCACAGTAATCAGGCATTAAACAATAAACGTATTTCCAGTACAAAGAGGTCTGCACTGAGTTTCCAGAATCACTGGTGATTTCTATTATTTATCGTTGTTTTTTAAAATAAACTTTTAATTTTGGAGTTGATTTAGATTCATAGAAAAGTTGTAAAATAATGCAGAGAGTTCCTGTGAGCCCTATACCTAGTTTTCTTTGTTATTAACATCTTACATTAGTATGGTATATTTGTCACAGTTAAGAAACTGATATTGATACATTGTTATTAACTAAAGTCCATGCTTTATTCAGATTATGTTAGGTTTTTTTTTTTAAACCTAATCTCCTTTTTTTTGTTTCTTTATCCCAACCAGAATACCCCATTATATTTAGTTGTCATGTCAAATTAGGTTCCTCTTGGCTACAACAGTTTCTGAGACTTTCTTTGTGTTTGATGACTTTGATAGACTTGAGGAGTCTCAGATAGTTTGTAAAATGTCCCTCAACTGGGATTCCTCTGAAATTTTCTCATGATTATATCAGGGCTATGAGCTTTTGGTAAGAAGACCATGGGGTTAAAGTGTCATTCTCATAACATCATATCAAGAGTAAAAGCTATCTACATGACATCACTGATGCTGTTTCCATGGTCATCAAACCAAGGTTGTGTTTGCCATGTTTCTCCACTCTAAAGTTACTCTGCTTCCTTCTTCCTACATAGTTTTAGACAGGAGGTCACAAAGCACAGTTCATAAGGAGTGGGAAGTTATGCTTCACCTCCTTGAAGGTGGAGTATCAGCATAAATTATTTGGAATTCTTCAGGATGGGAGATTTGTCTATTCTCCTCAAATTTTACAAATTTATTTATATCACTATGGACTAGTAGATATTTACTTTATACTTTAGGTTACTATCAAATACTCCTTTTTTAAGTTTGTTGCTTAATTTTGTCCAGACTTGACCACTGGGAGCTCTTACAGTTGGCTTCTGTGTCTTTTTGACATACTCCACCCTTTTTTTTTTTGAGCACTTCTTTACTTTCTGGCATTACAAGGTGCTCAAGGCACATCTTATATATTCCATGCCCCCCTAGTCCTAGAATTAGTCATTTCTCCAAAGTGCCTCAGTTCCCTTTTTTGGAGAATGGTATTAGAAATTAAGATCTGGGTGATAGGTGTGATCACTGCTGATGGGGTGTTGCTGCTTTCAGGTTCTCTCAGGTGACAGAGAGAGGAAATACGTGTATATATACTAACTCAGGCATATACACACATCTATAAATGTTTCTGTATGTGTATGTATATCCATCTATGTCTATATTAAACTAAACATAATTTCATATTGATGCGTAATCTATCACCACATGGATCTTTCTAGTCTTCCCCCATTGGTTGTCTCTAGCCTCCCACTCCAACAGTGAGAAATCTGGCTTCTACCCTCTGTAATTTACTTGCTTAATTTTTCAATTACAGTATCCATACATAGCATTTTCCAAATTGCTAGCCTATAACCCCAGGGAAAATAACTTAATCAACTAGAATACAGTGCTTATGTGCAGTTCCCTTTGCCTTTATTCTCACAATCTCCACTTACTTCCAAAATGACTTATCTCAAGGGATTTACCCCCACACTCTTGAGAGAGGCTGTTTCATATATTTGTAACACAGTGAGTTTTTTTGTTACAGTTTGCATGCTATGCTGAGACCTCCCAGCTTCCTAAAAGATTTTCTTTTTAATTCTCATACATTAAGGTTTATTTTTATCCTGTAAAGTTCTTTGATTTTGACAAATGTAAGTTGCATGTATCCACCATTACAATATTGCAGAAAATATTTCATCATTTTACATATCTCCTGTTCTTCATCTATGTAACTTTCCCTGCTCCCAACCCCCCTAGCAACCACTCATGTGTTTATCGTCTCGATAATTTTGCCCTTTCCAGAAAGTGATATAAAATGGAATAATATAGTAGCCTTTTCAGACTGACTTCTTTCACTTAAAAATAAGCACTTATGATTTATTCTTGTCTTTGCATGATTTGATAGCTGATACCTTATTATAGGTGAATAGTATTCCATTGTGTGGGTGTGCTACAGTTTGTCTATCATTGACCTGTTGATCTTGATTGCTTCCAGTTTTTGGAGATTATGGATAAAACCTGTGGCATGCAGGTTTCTGTGTGAACATAAGATTTCAAATAAGTTAGGTAAATATTTAATAATATGATTGCTGGATCATATAATAGACTAGGTTTTGTTTTTGAACAATTTGCCAAAAAAGCTATGAACTAGAGTTCTAGTTGCTCTGCATCTTCTCCAGCAGATGGTATTGTCAGTTTTTAATTTTATTTTTACCTATTCTAATAGATGTGTAGTAATATCACATTGTTGTTTTAATTTGCATTTCCATAATGACAATTGCTGTTGAGAATCTTTTCGTATGCTTGTTTTACATCTGTATATCTTCTTGAGTGAAGTGTCTATACAGATCTTTTGTACATTTTATAATAGGTTTTTTTTTTATTGTTGAGTTTTAAGATTTCTTTTATTTTAAATACATATCCTTTATCAGATGTTTTGTAAATATATGTTCTAGTCTGAAGCTTATATTTTTATCTTTTTTTTCCCTCTCCAATGCTCTCAAATGTATTCATTGAAAACAAGGCTCAATTTTAGGAACTGGAAGGGCAAAGATGAACAAGTCATGCTCTTCTTTTTTTGGGTCTCGTGATGATGTAAATATTCTCAACTTACTTCCTCTCAATAGTTCTGGTTCCATTAATTTTCTGTAGGAATTGCTGAAATAAGTGGCTTGATTTCATTATTAACTCTTTAGAATATTTGTATCTATTTGAATTTTATTGATGAGGATAATGCTCAATAACATATGTGGTATATATGATTAAATCTTTTTTTTTCTGTTTGTTTGTTTATTGCAGTAACATTGGTTTATGACATTGTAAAAATTTCAGGTGTACATCATTGTACTTCTATTTCTGCATAGATTACATCATGTTCACCACCCAAATACTAATTACAACCCATCACCACACACATGTACCGAATTATCCCTTTCACCCTCCTCCCTCCCCCCTTCCCCTCTGGTAACCACTAATCCAATCTCTGTCCCTATGTGTTTGTTTATTGTTGTTATTATCTACTACTTAATGAAGGAAATCATACGGTATTTGACCTTCTCCCTCTGACTTATTTCACTTTGCATTATACCCTCAATGTCCATCCATGTTGTCACAAATGGCTGGATTTCATCGTTTCTTATGGCTGAGTAGTATTCCATTGTGTATATATACCACAGCTTCTTTATCCATTCGTCCCTTGATGGGCACTTGGGTTGCTTCCAAGTCTTGGCTATTGTGAATAACGCTGCAATGAACACAGGGGTGCATGTACCTTTACAAATTGGTGTTTTCAAGTTCTTTGGATAAATACCCAACAGTGGAATAGCTGGATCATATGGTAGTTCTATCCTTGATTTTTTGAGGAATCTCCATACTGTTTTCCATAGTGGCTGCACCAGTTTGCACTCCCACCAGCAGTGTATGAGAGTTCCCTTCTCTCCACATCCTCTCCAACACATGTTGTTTCCTGTCTTGTTAATTATAGCCATTCTGACGGGCATGAGGTGATATCTCATTGTAGTTTTGACTTGCATTTCCCTGATAGTTAGTGATTTTGAACATCTTTTCATGTGTCTGTTGGCCATCTGTATATCTTCTTTGGAGAAATGTCTGTTCAGGTCTTTTGCCCATTTTTTAATTGGGTTGTTAGTTTTTTTGTTGTTGAGATGCATGAGTTCTTTATATATTTTGGAGATTAAGCCCTTATCAGAAGTATGGTTTGCAAATATCTTCTCCCAATTGTTAGGTTGTCTTTTCGTTTTGTTGATGGTTTCCTTTGCTGTGCAGAAGCTTTTTAGTTTGATGTAGTCCCATTTGTTTATTTTTTCTATTGTTTCTCTTGCCCGGTCAGACGTGGTGTTTGAAAAGATGTTGCTAAGACCGATGTCGAAGAGCGTACTGCCTATGTTTTCTTCTAGAAGTCCACAGTTTCAGGTCTTACATTCAAGTCTTTAATCCATTTGGAGTTAATTTTTGTGTATGGTGTAAGGTAAGGGTCTACTTTCATTTTTTTGCATATGGCTATCCAGTTTTCCCAACACCATTTGTTGAAGAGACTTTCTTTTCCCCATTGTATGTTCTTGGCTCCTTTGTCAAAGATTAGCTGTCCATAGATGTGTGGGTTTATTTCTGGGCTTTCGATTCTATTCCATTGATCTGTGTGTCTGTTTTTGTGCCAGTACCATGCCGTTTTGGTTACTATAGCTTTGTAGTATATTTTGAAATCAGGGAGTGTGATACCTCCAGCTTTGTTCTTTTTTCTCAGGATTCCTTTAGCTATTCGGGGTCTTTTGTTGTTCCATATAAATTTTAGGATTCTTTGTTCTATTTCTGTGAAAAATGTTGTTGGAACTTTGATAGGGATTGCATTGAATCTATAGATGGCTTTAGGAAGTATGGACATCTTAACTATGTTAATTCTTCCAATCCAAGAGCACGGAATATCTTTCCATTTCTTTGTGTCTTCAATTTCTTTCAGCAATGTTTTATAGTTTTCGGTGTACAGATCTTTCACCTCTTTGGTTAAGTTTATTCCTAGGTATTTTATTCTTTTTGTTGCAATTGTAAATGGGATGGTATTCTTAATTTCTCTTTCTGCTACTTCGTTGTTAGTGTACAGAAATGCAACTGATTTTTGTATGTTGATTTTGTATCCTGCAACTTTGCCATATTTGTTTATTACTTCTAAAAGATTTCTGGTAGATTCTTTAGGGTTTTCTATATATAAAATCATGTCATCTGCAAATAGTGACAGTTTCACTACTTCCTTTCCAATTTGGATCCCTTTTATTTCTTTCTCTTGCCTGATTGCTCTGGTTAGGACTTCCAGTACTATGTTAAGTAGGAGTGGTGACAGTGGGCATCCTTGTCTGGCTCCTGTTCTTAGAGGGATGGCTTTCAGTTTTTCACCATTGAGGATGATATTAGCTGTGGGTTTCTCATATATGGTCTTGATTATGTTGAGATACTTTCCTTCTATACCCATTTTATTCAGAGTTTTTATCATAAATGGATGCTGTATCTTGTCAAATGCTTTCTCTGCATCTATTAAGATGATCATGTGATTTTTATTCTTCATTTTATTAATGTGGTGTATTACGTTGATTGATTTGCGAATGTTAAACCATCCCTGCATCCCTGGAATAAATCCCACTTGATCATGGTGTATAATCTTTTTAACATATTGTTGTATGCGATTTGCTAGTATTTTGTTGAGGATTTTTGCATAGATGTTCATCAGTGATATTGGCCTGTAATTTTCTTTTTTTTGTGTTGTCCTTGTCTGGTTTTGGTATCAGGGTAATGTCAGCCTCGTAGAATGAGTTAGGGAGCTTCCCCCCTCCTCAATTTTTTGGAAGAGTTTGAGAAGGATAGGTATTAAGTCTTCTTTGAATGTTTGGTAGAATTCCCCAGGGAAGCCGTCTGGTCCTGGACTTTTATTTTTGGGGAGGTTTGTGATTACTGTTTCGATCTCCTTACTGGTGATTGGTCTATTCAAATTCTCTACTTCTTCTTGATCTAGTTTTGGAAGGTTGTATGATTCTAAGAATTTATCTATTTCTTACAGATTGTCGAATTTGTTGGCATATAGCTTTTCATAGTATTCTCTTATAATCTTTTGTATTTCCGAGGTGTCTGTTGTAACCTCTCCTCTTTCATTTCTGATTTTACTTATTTGTGCCTTCTCTCTTTTTTTCTTGGTGAGTCTAGCTAAAGATTTGTCAATTTTGTTGATCTTTTCAAAGAATGAGCTCTTGGTTTTATTAATTTTTTCTATTGCTTTTTTGGTCTCTATTTCATTTATTTCTGCTCTGATTTTTATTATTTCCCTTCTTCTACTGATTTTGGGCTTGGTTTGTTCTTCTTTTTCCAGTTCCTTTAGGTGCATTGTCAGATTGTTTATTTGAGATTTTTCTTGTTTGTTGAGATAGGCGTGTATCGCTATAAACTTCCCTCTTAGAACCGCTTTTGCTGTATCCCATAAATTCTGGCATGTCGTATTTTCATTTTCATTTGCCTCCAGGTATTTTTTGATTTCTTCTTTGATTTCTTCGTTAACCCAGTCGTTGTTTAGTAGCATTTTGTTTAATCTCCACGTATTTGTGGCTTTTCTGATTTTCTTCCTATAGTTGATTTCTAGTTTCATACCATTGTGGTCAGAAAAGATGCTTGGTATTATTTCAATCTTCTTAAATTTATGGAGACTTGTTTTGTGGCTTAATATGTGATCAATCCTGGAGAATGTTCCATGTGCATTTGAAAAGAACGTGTATTCTTCGGTTTTTGGATGGAATGCTCTGTATATATCTACTAGGTCCATCTGTTCTAGTGTGTAGTTTAAGGCCAATGTTTCCTTATTGATCTTCTGTTTCGATGATCTATCCGTTGGTGTAAGTGGAGTGTTAAAGTCCCCTACTATTATTGTGTTACTGTCTATTTCTGTTTTTATGTCTGTTAATAATTGCTTTATATATTTAGGTGCACCTAGATTGGGTGAGTAGATATTTACAAGTGTTATATCCTCTTGTTGGATTGTTCCCTTGATCATTATGTAATGCCCTTCTTTGTCTCTTTTTACAGTTTTTGTTTTAAAGTCTATTTTGTCTGATATGAGTACTGCTACCCCAGCTTTCTTTTCATTGCCATTTGCGTGGAGTATCTTTTTCCATCTCTTCACTTTCAGTTTGTGAGTGTCTTTAGGTCTGAAGTGTGTCTCTTGTATGCAGCATATATATGGGTCTTGTTTTTGTATCCAGTCAGCCACCCTATGCCTTTTAATTGGAGCATTTAGTCCATTGACGTTTAAAGTAGCTATTGATAAGTATGTACTTACTGCCATTTTTTAACTTTTTTTTTTTCTCAGTGTTTTAGTAGTCCTTCTCTGTTCCTTTCTTCTTCTATACAGAATTGATGGTCACTTTAGTTTGACCTCTGTCTGAAAGCTGTACTCTTAACTTCCCTCCTCCCTCCTTTTATGTTTTTGATATCATATCTAACCTCTTTCTTGTGCATTTGTATCCATTACGTTCTAATCATGGAAATAGATAATTTTTCCTATTTGTGGTCTTCTCTTTTCCGCTTAAATCAGTCCCTTTAACATTTCTTGTAGCACTGGTTTCTTGGTGACAAACTCCTTTAATTTTTGCTTATCTGGGAAAATTTTGATCTCTCCTTCCATTTTGAATGATAACCTTGCTGGGTAGAGTATTCTTGGCTGTAAGTTTTTTCCTTTTAGCACTTTAAATATATCATGCCATTCTCTTCTAGCCTGTAAAGTTTCTGCTGAGAAGTCAGCTGATAGCCTTATGGGGTTTCCTTTGTATGTAACTTGACATTCTCTTGCGGCTTTTAGGTTTCTCTCTTTATCTTTAATTCTGGACATTTTGATTATGATGTGTCTTGGTGTGGGCCTCTTTGGGTTTATCTTGTTTGCGGCTCTCTGTGCTTCCTGTACCTGGATGTCTGTTTCCTTCCTTAGGTTAGGGAAGTTTTCATCTATTATTTCTTGAAATAGATTCTCTGCCCCCTTGTCTCGCTCTTCTCTTTCCGGGACACCTATAACACGGATGTTAGTGCGCTTGAGGTTGTCCCAGAGGTCCCTTAGACTGTCCTCACTCTTTTTAATTCTTTTCTCTTTTACCTGTTCAGCTTGGGTAATTTCTTCTAGTCTTTCGTCCAGCTCACAGATCCGTTCTTCTGTATCCTCTACTCTGCTTTTGAGTCCCTCTAATGAATTTTTCATTTCCAGTATTGTATTCGTCATTTCTGATTGGTTCTTTTTTATATCTTCCATTTCTTTGTTGACATTCTCACTGAGTTCATCTATTCTTCTCCCCAGATCAGTGAGCATCCTTAACACTCTTAGTTTGAACTCTCTGTCAGGTAGGTTGCTCATTTCTGTTTCACTTAGTTCCTTTTCTGGGGTTTTGTCCTGTTCCCTTACTTGGAATGTATTCTTTTGCCTCCTCATTTTGCTTCTTTCCCTGTGCTTGTGTCTACATATTAGGTAGGTCACCTACGTCTCCTGCTCTTGGATAGGTGACCTTATGTAAGTGGTGCCTTAGGAGGCTTCCAGTGTGCTTCCCTCAGTTCTCAATGTTCTAGGAGTGACCCCTATGTAGGCTACGTGTGTCCTTCTGTTGTGGCCTGTTTGTTCTCCCTGTAGGCTCCCAGGGAGGCTGAGTTATGCTCCTGGTCAGCTGTTGTAATGCTCAGCTGCTTGTAGTTGTTGTGGGCCCTTCAGTCTCTTTATCAGGTGTGGGGAGCCCCAGCACAGTCGGCTGCAAGTTCTACTACCACATTTGTGTTGCAGTATTTCTTTTAAGTGCGAAGGCCCCCGACGTGGCAGGTTGTTAGGCTCAGGGCCTTACAATTGCTGTAAGCCTCTAGCCTATTAGGTCTCTTGTCAGCTCTCTGAGGATTGCAGCTGGGTGGGGCTGGCCTCAGGCACAGGAGCACCCAATTGTTTCAGGCTTTGGAAGGTGGGGCAAACCTCCTATGTGGGTCTTTGAGAAGCACAAGTCTTCTGCAGCTGACAAGCCCTGCTGCCCACAGGTCCACACACACAGTCAACACAGTCCTGCCCCGTGTGAGCGCCCCGACCTCCCCAAGCAGACCCAGTCTTTCCACGGCGGGAGCCCCACACACTCCACCACCGCCCCACACTCTCCACCTACTCCTTGTGCACACCCTGCCCCGCTCAAGTCTGCTCAGTTGCCAGGCTGCAGAGAATCCAGTCACCAATCTATGCAGGCCCACACGTTGCCTGAGGGCTTGTTGTTGGGTGGGGCCAGTCTCTAGGGTGGGCTGCCTGCCCTGGCTGAGCTGGATTAAATCGGTGCTCTAGCAGGTGGGGCAGACCCTGGGCTAGCAGGCCTCAGGGAGAACTCCAATGGCGTCTGTGTCAGCACGCCCACACCGGGCCACAACAATGGCCGCCGCCAATGTCCCAGTCCCTGGAGAGGTCTCACCCCTCACTGAGATGCACTCAGGGCCTATTAGGTGAGTCTCTTTTCACCACAGCACTGTGCACCTTTCTTTCTGGTGATTTTAGGATGCTTTCTGAAACGGGTGAGTTTGCGCGCAGGCTCTTTAAGAGCCAGTTTTAGTTTCCTTGTGAACCGGGTTTTCTGGGGGTGCTCCCCAGTGTTTTAGTAGCAGGCACAGTCAGATATTATGCCGCTGGTGTCGATTGTGCTGGGTCCACAGAATGCCCCCAGCGGGGGCGCTCCCCGGTTCAGGGCCCCGCGCCTCCAGGGAGGCTGCGGACCTGTGAGCTGCTCCCGGCGGCCGTGAAGCTGGCGGCTTGGGAAGGCGGCGTTTTTCCTCTCCAGAAGGGAGTCTCTGCCTCTTCTACCCCAGTTAGGATTGTCCGTTGTTGCAGGAGTTCCTCTTATCCAGTTTTCAGTTCTGTCTCAGGGGTAATTTTTCCACGAGTAGTTGTAAATTGGCTGTGTCCACGGGAGGAGGTGAGTTCAGAGTCTGCTTACGCCGCCATCTTGACTCTGCCCTATATGATTAAATCTTTAGTTGAAAATTATATGTTTATAAGTAAATGTGAATGGAACTAACATTTTTTTTTGAAAAACACTGAGCTGGGAGTTAGGATGTCTAGATTTAAGTCTCTAATCTTTTATTAATAAGATTAATTAATTAATAACCATGCTACTTCAGATCAGTTATTTTACCTTTCTGAATCTCAGTTTCCTCAGTTTCCTAGGTTATCTTAAAGTGACTGTCCCGTTCCAAGGTGTCCTATACCTTTTCCAGAGATTAAGCTTGCAATACCTGCTATACTGCTGTCCATGTTTTGATATGAAAGAGGTTGGCAGAGAGGGGAGAAAAAGAAGAGGTAGATTTGGGACTTGGAAAGACTTCATTGTAGTTCTTAAGATTATTGAATATTGTAGACCTTTTCCCTAATATTATCTTGGTTTGACTTGGTATAATTAAATATAGCATAAATCCAAGTATTTTTGTTTTATTTGTGAGATTACCAAATAATATTTTTTAAGAATGTTTACTTCACACAGCTGATTTGGATTCCTATTTAGCTTGCTATTTTATGATATGTGTAAAAATATCTTCATTTGTCGGCATGGCTTATGGAGTGATATCTATTGCTAGTATCAACGAAACCATTTACTTCTTTATAGTCTTTATGATTTAGTAAAAAGTATTAGTAATAAATATTTCTTGAGGTATTATATTATTTCCAGGTTCATGTTTCCAATTAATCCTCACAATACCCTTTGAGGTTGATATTATTACCGTTTTAAAGATAGGGAAACTGAAAATTATAAAGAACAGGTAAATTAATCAAAATGAGCTTTATTTATGTTTTTGTTTTATTAATCTTTCCATTAATCTCTATATGATGATATTAATATAGGAGTTATAAGCACCAATGCCAACTGGGGCAGGCAGATAATGTAAGCGATGCTCATTGGGTGAGAGAAAGGCAACAAAGCATCATGATAAACAGCAACTGATAAATAGCCTTAGGCCATTCTTGCCCATTTAAAGACAGAATGTTTTCAAGTGCACCAGAATGCCTTCTTTCTCCTTCTGCTCCTTCTCATTCTTCTTATGAAAGAAGGAAAAGAAACCAGAAATTCAGACATGTATTCAAAATATCCAAATTATTCAATGTTTGCAACTAACACAAAAATTTTTATGACATTTTGGTGGACCAAATAAATATGATGTGTTATCTGGCTGCAGCTTGTGTGTTAGTAGGTTTTGAAGAGATAGCAGGAAGAATTGTAATACTGCTTTTGGTCAATCAGCATGTATATACTGGACAGGTGCCTTTCACAGAGCACTGGCTATGCCGCAGTGTACATATACTTACATTGTGCTCATTTGTCACTTACTTACAGTATTTGTATTTTATTCCACTAGAACTCATAAAATCCTTTACCAAAACATAATAATGAGTTCCCAATTCCCAGAAAAAAAAAATCATTGAAAATGTCACCTTTAGATAAGTAAAATAAAAGATTTTTAGAAATTAAATCATGTTTAATTTATTTTTAAAGCATTTTCTCAACTTGCCATAAAACATAAATAAATAAAAAGATAGGCAATAGAGTCATAGTCTTCCTGATCGGTGTTTCTTGTCAATTACTTAATTAAATATGAAAACTCAGATGTCTAACACATCCTACTGAATATTTCATAGTTAGTCATGATCTCCTCCAGAGCTCTTGGCACATTTGATCTATTTTAGTATGTTAGTCCACAGCTACCTTTCAGATAAGACACATAATATCTCATTTTATTGATGGAGGTGATAAGAAATTTTTACATATTGAGCTTTATGGGGTAGCTCTTCTGGTTTAAACCTGATTCAGCCTGAACTTAAGAAGCCTGATTTATGGCCTGTTAATCATACATTGTACATCTGCTTTAACCATTAAAGATAAAGATACATTAAACATTATCTCAAAGTAAAAGAATGCACTCTTTGAAGATAAGGACACATACTTCCTTTCCTACAATGCCAGCATCAGTACTAGCTTGAAGATAAATTTGCTTTCCTGGACATCAGGATCAAGTTGACCTGCTAATCAGTAACTAAATATCTCCTTGAATATCCTGGATGTGTTTGATGTATGTTCTTTGTTCTAAAAGGGTATAAAACTGTACTGAAAACCATACTTCTCTGGAATACTTTCTTCCTTTGTGGAGATTGCCCTCCCAGGCTAGTCCTCAGCATGGATCAAATAAAACTCACCTGATCTTTCTTTTCTACAGAACGATTATTGGTTATTTGTGTTGACAGGGGATTGGTAACCAGAGAAGAAAAATAACTTCCCAAAGTCACACAGAGATTTTTTTGTAACATATGCTGAGTAGTTACTGTTATTATAGAGTAGGAATTCTAAATTCAATCACAGAAACATTTTTAAAAATTTTGCCTATTTTCAAAAATGACATCATGGACAATCTACAAGAGCATTAAATATTTTACAAGTTTCCAGGTTAATTCTCCATTTTAGTTAGAAAGAAGGGAAAATCAGATTATTTGAGAAGATAAGCATACAAAAAGACACAGCAAATAGGATCACCTTAAACCGTAGCCGTGTGTGTGTGTGGTTGTGTGTGTGTGTGTTTTGGTGTCACATGGGTGAGAATTAGGGTTTCCATTGGACAGCAAACAACTTTTTCTGGTTGAGAAGCTCATCTAGATTTCCTGATTTCCTTTCTCATTATCTACCTGATCTTGTGGTTTCTTGTTTTAAATGGCCTCTGTAATTTCACTAGGCTGCCCATTCTGAATTCAATTGAAAAAGTAATATCTATTAAATGATTTCTTTCATTTTCATTATCAATCTAACTGGTTTCTGATTTTTGAATTATTGTAATGTGAACTACTTTCCCATCCAATTTTATACCAAGGTTTGGAAAGATTGAAGGCCCTTTAAATTACATTTTTAAAAGTAAAATCCTTTTGATCACTTCTTTCCCTATGGATGCAGTTTTTCTCCCAGAAACCATTCACATATCCAGCTACTGAGCGTATTCATCAGGAGATATATTTGTGAATTTAACCTAGTGATCTTAAATAATCTGAATTGGTTGTGTTATGAATTGGGAAATTAGCATATTCATTTCTGTTTGTGACTTGGCAAACTGTGGCAACTTTTACAAGTCAACCTCGTTTATTTAAATAATATGGTAAAAAATATTAATTTCAAACCATATTGATGTATCTTTGATAGTTGGAAACCTGCTTGGATTTTGATTATTAAAGGAAAATTCTAAAATGATAAATGCTGTATAATGACTTATTGCATGAAATATTCTATATAGTATTGTCCCAATATATTAAAAAATCTCCCATTTCTGTAACTGTCAGAACTAAGCCACTAATACTAATTTTATGTTTTTATGTATAATAATAACTGCATATATACTTGTAATTAAGGAACTTATATAAACTAAGCATAATGATACAAAATTTTAAGGTATAATACTTTGCATTCTTTTACCTTGTATTGGAGGAAGAAAGCCACATTTAGGGGGCTGGCCCTGTGCTCTAGTGGTTAAAGTTTGGCGTGCTCCGCTTTGGCAGTCTGGGTTCTCGGGTTCAGATCCTGGGCACAGACCTATACCACTCGTCAGCCATGCTGTAGTGGTGACCTGTGTACAAAATAGAAGATTGGCACAGATGTTAGCCCAGGGAGAATCTTCCTCAAGTAAAAAGAGGAAGATTGGCAACAGATGTTAGCTCAGGGAGAACCTTACTTAGCCAAAAAAAAAAAAAAAACACATTTTTAATATTTGCCATTATATTTCTTGGTAATCTTCTGTAGTCTGTTTGCCACATTCTCAATGTGAAGTAAAATCTTCTTAATACTCCAGTTAAAACTTGAAAGAATCCATTCTCCTTTATCTTTGCGTTCAGAACTCACCTCACCCTTGTTAAGATTCTGAATAGTAGATACTAAAGAGTTTTATTTCCTTTTGTTGTTGTTCAGAGCAGTTAGGTTCCTTTCCCATAACACAGTCAGGTGTGTTCTGCTCAGTTTCATCTTCTAGAGACATTGCTCCTCCTCCCTTTACTCCTCAAAAAGGAGAAAAATACTATGTCCAAAGATCTTTGATCTTTTATTATTAGAAATGCGATATTAGAAATTAGTGCCCGGATTTGCAAAATATTAGTGTTAATAGGATCCTGAGCAAGAACAGAGGATATGTTGAAGAATAATGAAGATAGTATGACTGCCAGTTGAGATCCTCATACAGGCAAAGACAATATATAATTGAGGTTGGGAAGGAAGGAAATCAAAGGAATGAAGCTAGCAGGTTAAAAAGAGTACAGTGAATTGATTACCAATTGAACCTAAATTGGGATTCACACTCTTAAGGAGTTCAGTGAATGTACTGATATACATAGTGACGTAGATGAGAGAGACTTGAGGATAACTTTGTGTGATGGTTCCTTGGGGATGGATGGGGAGACGGCACTGCTGATGTCTGCTGCCACACAAGCTCCAAGCACAACGCCTAATTCCTACAGACAGTGGGGCTAACCACAGCTAAACGAGCTGTTTGTATGAAAGAGTCTATAAAATTCAGGGCACAAATTAGGCCAGATCATGCAGATTTCAAGAATCTGCCACACTTCACCCTTTCTTCAGGACAGTGTAGTCTCAGCAATGACCTAAAAGCTTTGATTAGTGAGCAAGGGTTTTTCAATTTTGAGAACATCCTAGGCAGGAAAGAAGAGATACCTGTAACCTCTGTTGTACCTTTGTTCAATCAAGCCCCACTTCCCAAAGACACGTTGACCTCCTCTGTCAGAAAACTGTAATATTATATTAGTTTTGTAAGAATAAGGCAATTTATTGCTATCTGCTGAAAAACTGCCATGGTGAATATGCAAGTCTATTACATCCAAGATGTGAAGGCTGTCCCCAAGTTATGCAGTACACATTCATGCTGCTATAGGTGGTGGCTCTGGTGGGGAGCGGGCATTTTCCCAGAGGACAATAACAACAAGGTCAGGGGCATAGAAAGATGCCACTCATAAGTAGTTTGTAGACATCGCTAAGATGCCCAGAGTGGAAAACATGAGTATTTTTTGCTGTGCATGGGTCCGACTCGTATTAAATTGCAGAAACAAGTAGGGGAGATTTTAAAGGGAATCCCAAAATGAGCTAACCATTGAAATTAAGTATTAATATCACACTACTTTCTGATTATACATCTTGCTAGGTATATTAGATCTTCTTTCTCTTTCATAGGAGGATTTAAGTCAACTTTCACGGTGTGCTCCATTCACAAATCTTTTATTGTGAGATTGTTGGAAGAAAATAAATGAGACTGTGTGTCTTACTTATGATCTAAGTCAAACCCTTGAATATTTTTTATTTCCAATCATTCTACTCCTTCGAGTGATTCTTGTCACGTTGTGTTACATTAATTATTTACACGTTAATTATTTGATGGCTGTAGACAATGTAAAAAAAGACAATTTTTGTAAACTTTTATTACTTGATTTCTACAGATCCTCTTCCTTTTTTTCCTATGAATATTTTAGCTTTTTTTATCCATACAATTCTAAATTTGAGAAGCACTGTATTTTCCTCATAATTTTTGTAGGCAGGGATGCAGACGCGATTGGGGAAAATTGTAGAGAATGTGCAGTGGACTTTATGTACCTGGCAAACTGCCTGATATACGCAACATAGTCCTTCCTTTCCAGGGCCTACCCAAATAAATTTTCTAAACTTGGAATTTAAAAATGAAGAAGTTCACATGTTTTCATTTGCCTTGGCTTGCCTCTTGAGCAGGGTATTTTGTTACTGGAATTACTGGGTAACCACAGAAAGGCACTAATGAGAAGCTGCCATGGCAATCTTAAGAATTCTACAAAAGTTTTACTTATAAGATTCATTAAGGATGAATTATCATATTGAGTTCATCTTGTTTAAAACATTGTCATTATTTCCTTCTTATACATAGGATGAAAAGCCAAGAATTTTGCCATCCAAAGAAATACAAGTTTTCCTCGTACTTCACTCATTAATTGAAAGCATATTTTGATATTTTCGACCCTTACACGCCAAGCAAGCTTAAGACTGCTGGCTCTCTCTACACCAGAAGCTTTGCAGACTACAAGACAGTCACAGATTCTAGGGACTCTGCAGACCATTATGTGCTCCATGGTGACTCTCACCTCACAGAGCTAATGCATTACAGATGCACCACTGTCAAGGAGCTGCCATAGAGACCACATCTTTTGAAACCAGAATGAGGCTTTGTGGGAATTCAAACTGTGTGTGTCATTTGCAGTGTTCTTACTCTGATGATTATTGCCATTTATACACTGCAATTTAAGTTTTTTCTAAGATGCCTTGTATATTCTATTCAACTGGTTTGAGGTTTCAATTTGGAACTTCCAGAGTTCAGCAAGTAACCCTTGCTTTTCACACAGTTTATTTTTTAAAGAGAATGAACTAGATTTCTCAATTACTGTAAGATATGCTTTCTTCTATTCCTTTCCACCATCCTTGTATTTGCTCTTCTTATGGCCTTCAGTCATACATTATTAAACTTTTTCACAGCAGGATTCTTATAATTCTTACACTTTTCTTCTACCTTCCATAGCATCTATTACAGTTCAGGGCATTGGTAACAACTCAGTGCAAATGGAATTCCTCTTTCTTTCTTTCAAACATATTTTCTACGTATGATTTCACTATGGACATAGATTTAAAGAATTCCTGGGCTGAAATAATCACATAATCCACTGATTCTTAGCAGGATATGAAAGAGGGCAAGAATCATTTAGAAGTGGAAAGAAGGGTAAGAAAGTGGGGAGGAGAATGCATGTGTAGTGACTCTGATACCCTTTACCAGCTGCTAATAATAAGTATTATTAATTTCCCCCTATGATTCTCAAAGTGTGGCCCTGGATTCACAGCATCAGCATCACTTGAGAACTTGCTTGAAATGTAAATTTCTGAGTCCCACTCCAACTGGCTGAGTTAGAAATTCTGGAACTGGGGACCAGCAATCCAGTTTCTAACAAGCTCTCTTGGTGATTCTGAGGTATGCTAATGTTTGAAAACCACTAAGGTCCAAACCCCTACATTTACACATAGGAAAGAGAGGACAGAGAAGTTAGGTCGTGGTTCAAGGTCATATAGTTAGTTAATTTAAGTGTGTTTGTTTACATTCCAGATTCTCTTTTACCACACCACCAGAGAACTAGTTCTACATTTTCTTATGATTTTGCAGGGTGATTATTGCTTCTCCTTGAATTAAATATATCCATATAATATTTAATTTTACATACAGCAATCATTGAGCATGCACAATAGACATATACATAATACTTAGGATTTTGAATTGGCTGAATGATCTCTGACTATTCAGTTCTCAATCTTCTATTATACTTTATTTGACAATTTGTTTTTTAAAACCTAAAATCTTCTTACATTTATACTTAATGGAAAATTAAAGCAGAGCTACTCAAATTATACTTTCTTTTATTAAGACATCTTGATTCTTTTTTGAAAGCACTCTATATTTTCACAAATCCTACCCCTCTACTTTTGCATGGCAGAACAATAAAAATTTATGCTCCCTTTGTGCACATCTTTCTATGATATGGACTTCTCTGTTTTTATTTACACAGGTCTGCCTACTGGTTATGTTTATATTTATTCAAATTACTTGGTAGGAGAGTGCCTACATGAATATTCTGGAAATGAACATGAGAAAAATGAAACCTTAACGATTCTTTCCTTAGAAATAACACTTTACTGATGCTGAAAATTGCACTATAATCTACCTGCTGTGGATGACTATATGAGTATATCTTTCCCTCCTTCTATTTTTTGTACTCATGAGGAGAAAAAAAGTATTTGGTTTTGAAATAAGATTTGCAACAAAAGAGGTATGCTGACAATGGATAAAATCTATTTGAAGATAATTTTCTCACATTCAAGAAGTGACTATTATATTTTCTAGCATCTTATCTTGAAAATTCCTGGGGATCATTTCGTAATTGTCACCATTACCACGTATGGTCTAGGTCATGAAGCATTCTGTATAATGGTTAAGAGTATGGTTTGAAAAGTGTGGTAGGCAGCATAATGCCCCCCTCTCCTCCCACAAAAGATGTCCACATCCTACTCCCAGGAACCTAGGAATATGTTAACTGGCAAAGGGGAATTAAGATTGCAGAAGGAATTAAGGTTGCTAATTAGCTGGCACTAAAATAGGGAGATTATTCTGGATTGTCCAGGAGAGCCCAATGCAATCACAAGTGTTCCTCTAGTGGAAGAGAAAAGCAGAAAAGTAGAGCCAGAGGGAGAGTTGACTACAGAGGAAAATTCAGAAATGCAATTTGCCAGCTTTGAAGATGGAGCAAGGGAGCCATGAGCCAAGGAATGTGGGCAGCCTCTAGAAGCTGAAAAAGTTGAGGAAACAGATTCTCCCCTAGAACCTCTGGAAAGTAACACCAGACCTGCCAACACAGTGATTATAGCCCAGTGAGACCCATGTAGAACTTCTAACCTACAGAACTGTGAGAATAATAAATTTGTGTTATTTTAAACCACTAAATTTTTGGCAATTTGTTACAGCAGCAATGGAAAATTAATATGGGAAATAATATAGATCTGTATTTGAATCTCAGCTCTACCTCTCACTAGGTGTGTCCTTGAGTAACTTTCTTAAACTCTGAGCTTTAGTTCATTCATTAACAAAATGGGTATAGAATAAGTGCCTATTAATAATATTGATTTAGGAATTTAGTAAGAAAATGTTAGTAAAATGCTTGTCATTGACCCTAGAATATGTACATATCAGTTATGATATATAAAAGCAGAATTTTCTTTGATATGTGATTAAAAGGCAAATAATTTCTGAAAAAATGAATCCTCTTATTGAATTTTGAGTGTACCTCAACAGAAGGCTTTTTTAAAAATAAACCTCTTTGAAAAATGATTATATAAATAGCGAAAATAATTTATTATCAAGATACACCATTAAATTAGTTTTATTGAGAACCAATATCTTTTTGTGTGAGAAAAGGACTTTAGAGTTTATCTAGTCTGGTTAAAAGAAATCCCATCTTAGTTTGAGTAATTCTAGCTGCTGTCACAAATAAAAATCATTTTTCAGTGACTTCGAATTTTAAAAACCTCCCTCAGTGATAGACCGGTGCACATATTTGTGTTTCCTTAGGGGCTTTATTACAGTTGATGATACAAGGACACAGAATCTTCAACTTTGGATCTCTATTAAGGCTTTGGATTCCTCTGAATCCAGCAGGCACTCAGGGGAAAAGAAGTGGAGTAAGGTATGTCCACTACTTAGCCATTTTTCCCTAGAAATTACGCGTCTCACTTGTGATCATATTCCCTTTAAAGAACTAGTCACAGAGCCCCATCCAGACTTAAGAGGGGCAGCAAAATATGGTCCGCAGCTGGTGAACACTGTCCAGTGACAATTCTAAACTATGAAAAGAGAAGCATACCTTCTTGATGAGCAGTTAAGCCACCTTGACCTCCTTACTGGGGAGAAAAAAAGACAGGAAAGCGGGCCCAGAATACATCTACCGAAGACCTAACTCTGTGTGTACTGGTTAGATTTTCTCATCATCCAAAAGTTTAGGCAATATGTTCTCCATTAGTAAACATCGCATTGCATCATAGTCTTAAGATGTTAAAATTGCTAAAATAATAAATAGACAATGTATATAAAATCATTTTGCTCATGCTTGCCATATTATAAGTGCACAATGTATGTTAACAGAAATTAAATGTGCATTTAGTCCCCCTAAAATAGAGAATATTCATCTAACCTGTATTTGGGAAAGAGATATTTAGAGCCAATAAATACATACATGATTCTAAAAAGGATAAGTGTTTTCTTTTAACAACTTCCAAATAAATAAATAAGAGATACATTTTTATTCATATTAATGTCACAGCTTATGAGGTTTACCTGAAGCATAATTATTGCTGGTAATTAGGAGACACAAGATTTCAGTTTTTCGGAAAAATTTTATTTCTTGGAAATGTAATGCAATCTGTTTTTTATTCATCATTAACCATATGTTGTTTTGGTTAATTCATAGTGAAAATAAAGGCCCAGTCTTAAGTACTCTTAATTTATTTGGCAAGTTTTAAATATATTTTCCTCTTATCTTAGCATGACATATATTTGTGCATGCCCTATGTAGCTTATTTTTAGAAAATGAATAAGTGCCTTAAGAACATGTGTTGTATATGCCTCTAGTTCTTTTTTTTTCTTGAAGAAAGTAGTGACATTATATTAAGTATTCAACAAAAGGAAATCAGAAGAAGATAACATTATCCATAGAAGGAGGTTTATCATGACGATTTTTCGTCGAGATTCTTCATTTGCATGGGGCTCTTCAAAGATGTAGTCATATGTTTTTTATAAATTTGCGAAAGTAAGAAATTTTAACTGTAATCAATTCTGATCACTGTCCCTTTCAACTCTGTTACCCTTCATCATGTTTCCCCTCCTAAACATAGGTATATATGTTTGCTTTGATTCTATGTCTTTTCTAATTTTTAAGATCTTAAAAAAAAATTCTAAGTTCCTTAAAGACAATTGCATTATTTCAGGAAATACTAAAGTTTTCATCGATTAAATCAGAGGAAATCCCCAGGGGCTATGATTTTGCCTCCAGCCTTCAATAGGTGCACCTTGTTACTATGTGCTTTTAGATAAACTACAAGTTGTTAGTATCTACAGATCATTCTGCGCTACAATTGCTGCTTTAATAATGCATTCATGTTTCTGTTGAGCTTTTAGATGTCTTTCCACATGGACTCTCTACTAGAGATTTTTCTGTATACAAGATGCTTTTAAGTATTGTGAGGGTTGTAACAGAGAAAGCATGGTATGAATTATTGAACTTGACTGGGATTTTCATTCAATCGAATATGTTTTCCACACTTTCCGGTGCTTAGGGCCTGGCCTGAGTTATTTGAAAGAAGAAATGAATATGAGAAAAGACTAAGTAGCCTTTTTAATTTCTCAAGTCCATTCCACTTTGAGTAAATATATGGTAGGTGTCAATGCACTTTGTTCCTGAGCATTAGATGGATTTAATGCTGTGCCTTCGCTGGAATTGGGGGGAAGGGCGGCTGCTTAACTTTCCATAAGGAAACTCATCTTGGTAGATGCAAACTCACCCAAAGAAAATGATTGCTGGTGATCATTGATTCACTAGATTCTTGTCTCCTTTAGAGTTGCATCTTGCTGCTTTGATGACTCCACAACCCCTCTTTTTAACCTGCTGACAGGAATCTGCACATTCTTGATTCTCAGATCTCAATCTGAGATACTCATCTGAGGATGAAGCTAGATGAAACTGGAATAAAATTAGTACAGTAAGTACCTCAAGTTCACATTACTCTCACTTTTTAAATCTCATGCATCCCAAATATTTAGATAATATAATATTAAAATATCTTAATGTGTAACTGTCCTTTCATAGCATCCAATTGCTTTTAAATAGGATCATCAGCAATAAGAAAATGTTTTGTACATGAAACAGAAATATTCTTATCAGCCTGGATATGAGCAAAGAAGAGATAGTTGGGTTTATGCTTCTAATTGCCAGTATTTCAATTTTAGCGAATCGAATGGGTATGAAATGGTATCTTATTGAGATTTTCATTAACATTTGCCTTGTCACTAATAGTCTTGAGCAGCTTTTTGTGTGTTTATTGGCATTTTCTGTGGTGAATTGTCTTTTCTAGTCTTTTCCATTTTTTAAATAAGTTGTTTTCTCTGTTGTTTGTTTGCTTGATTGTAAGATTTCATTACATATTCTGAATAATAATCCTTTCTTGGATATATCTATTGCAAAATTTTCCCAGTCAGTGATTTGCCTTTTTATTTACTTAACAAGGCCTTTTGATGAGTAGAGGTTTTAAATTTGAAGAAGTCCAATACATTATTATATTTCTAACTTTATAGTTAATCCTTTTTTCATCCTCTCTTAAGAATTATTTGCCTATTCTAAGCTCTTGAAAATATTCTTCTCTGTTTTCTTCTAGAGGCTTTATTTTTTTTTTACTTTTAACTTCAGGTGTATAATCCATCTTAAATTACTTTTGGTGTAAGGTGTGAGGTAGGGACTGAGATTCAACTTGTTCCAGACATTTATTCAAACAATGTATCATATATATATTTTCTTCTGTACTCTTTATTCTGTTCAATTTGTTAAAATATCTTGACTTTCACCAGTATCGCTCTTTCTTGATTATGTAGCTTTATAATAAATGTTTTAATTAGTTAGCTTAAATCCTCCTCCTTTGTGCTTTATTCAGTATTGTTGTGGCTATTCTAGTTTCGCAGCATGTTCTGTCAGTTATTAAGTTTTTGCCTTTCAATAAAAAACTGACCCTCCTCTATTCTTTTTGTGATGCTGGATATGGGATTCTGCAAACTACATTTTTCCTTTCCCAGCTATGTCCCTGTTAAGCTCTGCCCTGTTAAGCTCTTCTGCAGAGGGAAACTGCAAGGTGAGAGGGCCTACACGTTATTGTTTTCTTCCTGGAAAACTTCCTGAAAGCTTACAGTTCCCACAGACAGCACTCTAGAGTCCCCACAGTGGCAGCAGAGCCCAGGCTCTCAGTCTTTTCTTGTTTTCCCAGCTCCATTTGCCCTGTGAGAGCCTCACATCCAAGCTTTACCCACATCTCTCTATACGGCCACCCCTCAAAAATAGAAGTGCCCCATCTGCGGCACAGCTTGTCTTCAGGGTGGTCTAGAGAAGAGATCTGCTTAGACCTTGAAAGCAGGCTTGGGACAATTTGCACAGGGAACACCAAGATCACAGATGCTCAGAGTAAGGTCTAGAAGGGGATCTCAGGCTCAGGTTCGGTGGTTAACTTCATCACATGGATCCCTCACCCCGGGAAGGATTCAGCCGAAAGAGAACAACAGGGAGTCCCCTAGAGCACAGAACCCAGGGCGTGGAAATTCTTGCCTGCCTCTAAAGGTGATTCCACTTGTAATTCACATTAATATATTCAAAATATATAGTGTGGATACGTATTTTGTGCCTGACTCTGTGTAATATGCTAAGTATTCAACAACCAATAAGAAAAAGCACTATTTTTGCATAAATATTCAGGAAAAGGCAATTACTTTTACTCCCATTGCTCTATTGTTCGGATTGTTGTAATGAGTATATACAAGTATAAAAATAGATTGAGAAAAGATATTTGAAATGTCTAAAACCAACAATGTAGTAATATAGAGAATATCCAAAAAACTCTTGTGATTTAACAAGAAAAGGAGAAATGTCACAAAAGAAGTTGGCAAGGGATATGAGCAACTTAGAACAGAAAATCAGAGTGCTAACAAACATAAGGAGAAAATCTCAAACGTTCAGATCAATGCAAAATGAAACAAAGTTAGCTATCAATATTTATTACTAGATCATCAAAATTGAAAAGTCTAAATAATTTATCCTAAATTATAAAAATATCTCTGAATCAGAAACTTTGGTTAATACTGGGAAATTGATCATTAAATCATCAAATATGATTTTAGACAGCTTCTTGTGTGTCATGGAACATAAAAGAAGGCAAATATGGGACATGTCGTGCAGGTGTTTGCAGACTCACTAAAGATACATTTAGCAACAGTCTAATAAGGAGAAGATCTAGTGGGCTAGGGAAAAAATGTGTTGATTCAATTTGAGCTGTATTTCACAGAAAGTTAAAGGAAAGAGGAAAAGATCAGGCAAAGGAGAAGAAACAGAAGACAAGAAAGCAGGAGCAGGCGAGTCCAGAGGGAGATTAATGATTCAAATTAAACAGTGGATAAATACTACAAAAATATCAATGTATTTGTGAATTCCATGGTAAGATTTTAGGGCTCTCTGCTCTATAAGAGAATGGAGAACAAACTCCAGGTATAGAATGAAGTATTATGTTTACAGAGGAGAACTGTGAATCTCTATTAGCTAATTATAGTCATTTGTTTGCTCAGATTGTTGGAATCTTTTCATTCCTCCAACATACCTTTGTCTTTTGCTTTGTTCATGCCTGAAGCTTCTTTGGCAGTTGGAGTTAATCTCGCCAACCCAGCAGCCAACAGTACAGCCAAGGAATAAAACGAAGATTTAAATCAGGGCATACACATACATACATGCATACACAAGACTCCAGGAAGAAAAAAAAATGGATACATGCCTAAAATATGCAAATCCTAAACAGCAGGATTTTACTTTGTCTTCCTGTGCTTATTCTTCCTCATATTCCTTTGCTTTATGTGATTATTATATACATCTATCATTTTATACACACACAAACTTTCTAAACAAGTGTAAATGGATTAGCCACTTAAATAGTTTACCTTCTGGACTGCATCAATTCTATGACTGTTGATTATACATTTTCTATGGGAAGAGTCCTAGAAAATCATTTTACAGATATTGTCAACTCTAGAATTTTATTAGTTCAATACAAAGAATCTGGACCCATTTGGTCACATCTTAGTGTGTTTCTATAAGAATAAGATGAATAATACCTTCTATACTTCTAGAAATTATCTGAAGCACTAGAGTATGTGTGGATGGTTTTACACGGATTTATCTCAATGTTAAGATGCATGCATGTCAAAAAGGAGGAGGGAACTTTTGAAGACTGTCTAATTGTCTGACAAGTGCATTTTTTACTTAATGGTTGTTGTTTCAGAGTTTTACTAAATTGGGATTGGCTTCCCATCTACCATATCACATATATACACCCTTGCAGTTAAGTAGCATACGTCAGAGATGCCTACAGAGAATGAAGGGCAGGATCAGTTGTAGGAATTGATTTGAATGAATTATTAATATAACGAAGGCAAGACTACATGGAAAGTATTCTTTTGCATTGTGTAATTAGTAATAAAAAATCAAAATGGAAAGTAATTTTAGAAACAAACGTGAGCACAATCAAACTATGCTTGGTGTCAACTAGTCAACAAATACTGATTGTACACCGTGTATCCAGCAGTGTTTCGCTTGCCAAGGCTTGTGTTGCAGACACATATTCTTCCAATGATTGCCTTCACATGCTACTGCGTTTAAGACAGAGGCAAATTCTTGATATTAGTCAGTATTTGAAGTAGCATTTGTAGGATTCAACTTACATAATTAACATTATCTTAATTTGGTAATACTCCTGATTGACCAAGAAGAAAAGTCTTTCACCCAATCACATTTCATTTAAAATTATTTTAATCTATATTCTCAGAAAACACTTTTATTTCATTCTATTTCATAAAGTATTCTAAAAGTTCAAAAATATGTGTATTAAAACATATTATTATTTCCACTCACATAGTAATATTGTCCTTTGGTTAGAAAAGTCAGTTCACATATATTGCATTTGTTTTAGTCTCTCTGATTAGATCTTAACTGAAACATTTTGAGTTGCTCCAAGCTAAAACACTTAAAATAGAAACGATGCCTCTTCTTATTTCTTTTTACATTGTATAACTAGAAAAATATCTGATGGGATTCTTGTTTCTCTGTACTTATGGACAAAACCATATCGGGGTCTTTTGTTGCCCAGGGGTCAGTTACCGGCGTCAAGTGTGTGGACCGTATGATAAAACACACTAGCCTAGCCATTATTTCTTGTTTTCTTTTAAATGCTAAAAGATGTACAGTCTACATTTTTCTTTACTAGTTCTTACCTTTTAATTCTTTTACCAACATAGAGGACCACTTGTTCAAAACTTGTCGAGTTAGTCCTGTCCCAGATGGTATAATCAACCTAGATCTTGGAGAAGAAAAATTAAGGAATTGTAGTGCAAAACTCTGGATATCAGCATCAAATTGTTCCCACTGATAATCTGTCTCTGACCTTGTGCTGCAGTGATGATAATTGGTCTCCTCTCTTTTTCTATTATCCCTGACATACCTTCTTGGTAACGGCTATGGACGTTTGTTTCTTTGCCCTACTAAGCATCATTTTTCCTTCTGGTAGAAGCATCCCTGCTTACTTTTGGAAAAATGCCTTTCCCTGATGCTTGTAGTCTTGGTCTACTGTATTGATCCCTTATACCCAAGCCATCGGCAAATCCTGTTGGCCTAATGTTTAAGTTATACCCATAAACTGGCCCTTTCTTATTATCTCCACAGCTACCATAGCCTCTTACCTAAATTATTATGTCCTATCTGGTCTCCTGGCTTCCCAAGCTTAGCTCTCTACAATCTGTTCTCAGCATGGCAGCCAACATGATTTCATCGAAAAGTAAACTAAACCATATTACTCTTCTTCAAAATTTTCCATTCTTTTCCCATCTTACTCACAATTAAAACCAAAGTTCCTGCTGAGACGTATGCAATCAGTACCCCTGTTATTTCTTCGAGCTTATCTTCTACTATCCCACCCCACTCTCACTTCACTCCAGTCACACTGGGCATTTGTAATTTCTGTTCCTTCTGCGTAAAAAACCCTTCTCCCAGATGTGATCATGAATTGCCCCCTTACTTCCTTCAAGTACTTGTCCAAATACTTGAACAGTGCTCCATACAGAGTAGGCAATCATTAAATATTTGCTGAGTGTATAAATGACTGTCAATCAAGGTTCTCTGCCCTCCTCTGACAAGGGGTAGTCACATATCCTAAGAATATGTTTATCAGTCTCTCATGTCTCTTTCTCTCTTCTAAGGAAATTGATTATGGAGTATAGTAGATAAGGTAAAAAAGAGGTAAAACTCATTCTTGTTGATAAAAATGCTCTTTGAGTTACTCGAGGATTAGAGTCCGAACCATGAGCCCAGTCCTTTCTAGCTGGTGGCAGATTTTTTAATTCTCACCTACTGCCTTCAGTATCACCTCCTCTCTATTCCCAGTTACTCACCACCTGTGTGAACAACCCTAATATTAGAATTCCTTCTTCCACATTCCAGTTCTGACTGATTTCTGAGCTCTCTCTAATCTTTAAGGATTTGGCAGTCAGTAGCAGAGACAAACACACTCTATAAAGATGCCTTTTACATAAGACAAATATTAAGATGGTTTCTCCCTTTTCTCTCCCTCAAAACCCCACATTAGAAAATGTAAACTTTTTTTTTTTGAGTTCATCATTTTAGATGGCCCAAAAGATCTATAAATAATCTGAAGACCTCTATCAAGTGAAAACTGGTTACAGGGAAGACATATGATCTTGCAACTCAGAAAGGCAAAAGGCATATACTCATCAATTCATTAATTTGACAAATATCTATGAAGCCTCTACTATATACCAGGTAGTCTTATAGGTGCTGAGATACAATGGTGACCAAGATAGAAATAGTCTATGCTACCATATTGCTTGTTAAACATTTGCCCTTTGGAGTAAAATACTCTATCAATTTCCGTGACAACAGTTTTCAGAAGACATTCTATATTATCAATATTTTTTTTTTTTTTTTGTGAGGAGATCAGCCCTGAGCTAACATCCGCCAATCCTCCTCTTTTTTTTTTTGCTGAGGAAGACGGCCCTGGGCTAACATCGGTGCCTATCTTCCTCCACTTTATATGGGACGCCGCCACAGCATGGCTTACCAAGCAGTACTTCGGTGCGCGCCCGGGATCCGAACCAGCGAACCCCGGGCCGCCGCAGCGGAGCGCGCGCACCCAACCGCTTGCGCCACCGGGCCGGCCCCTATTATCAATATTTTTACCTCTAAATTTATTCTCTCTCGTAATTTATCATTCCTTCTCCATTTTCCCATTTCTATTAGAAATAAGTAAATGGATTGTATCTCCTTTCAAACTATATCTTTGATATGATAAAAGAGTTACTTATGAACCCTATTCCTTTTTGTCCCCCAGAATAAACCCCTGTACTTATTTAAGGGATATAGGGAAGTTACACAAATAGGTACTGCTTCTAAAAGTAGATGCTCAATCTAGTGGTGCATAATTAAAATGGAACAAATAAATTTTTAAAAGACAATTTTAAATGCAGTGATGGATTATCTGAATTTGTTTAACAAATACATATTTATATATTTATGATGAAATATGCTACTTATAAATTATGTAATAATACCTTAAATTTAAATTTTATACTACATATTAGTTACTACATAGAAATTTTACATAACTACATGATTTTATGCATAAATATTAAAATTATAGTACTTAGTAACTAGAATATAACATTAACATTATCTTAGTTACTATTGTGTTAATTTTTTATAATGCTTATTTGTCTTTGCCAAAATTTACAATGTAATATACTATGAATACTAGTAAATACAATTTGCTTTCTGAAATCCATTACTATAAAAAATGGAAACCTATTTTTCCCCGTAAGTTGAGTGTTCACATTTCTAGCTAAATTCAATCCTGGGTCAGAGCACGCTTTTCCAGCATAAGCAATTCCAAATTCCCCTAATGACAGCATAGAATAGCATAGGAACTTGAATATATTGAATAGGAGAGTTATAAGCAACCAGAAATAAGTGTCATCATGGCCAATCTGCCATCAAAAAATACAATAATACATTTTCAAGAGATTTTAAATTGTGTATATTGATTCAAAAATTCTTTTATCTCAGAGAAAATAACCACACTTATTTTTCTTAAACTACTTTAAAACTGTTTCTTCAGAAATAGGTTTTCCAAGTGTAAGTGATTTTAAATGTCAAAAAACTTCAACTTACTTTCTATACTTAGAGTTATGATAAATTGAAAGATTAACTCAGTGGACTAAACAGTAAGTAAAGAAGAAATTAATTTCAGTGTTTCCCGAAGAGGCTGGGTTAGAGTCTAACTGAGATGACATATTTTCATGTTTCTGCTTGCCAAATTTTACAACAGTATATTGATTTGGAATTTTCTATGAACATTAGTCAAACCCCTTTTGCCCCACTTTGCCAATGCAGAAACAGTCCTAATTCTGAAATCTTCAGCATTTTCAGTATATGAGTTTAGAATGAATCTAACTATAACTTTATTTTTTTTTGGAAGCTAGTCCAACAGCCAATATCTTGTGCGAAATTTTCTTAACATTCATTCATTTTGAATGAATGTTCAAATTCATTCATTCATTCATAGGTCTCAATCGCCCCTGTAGTTTCTGATAAAAGGTGGAAAACTTTTATCACATGTGTATTTGTGTCTTTGAAAGTTCATTGAACATAAAGGAACAAAATCAACAACCAAAACTAAAAACCAAGATTACAGAATTGACTCCACCATTTACTTGCTCTGTTAGCTTCATTAACTTGTCTCATCTGGCTTTCAATATGTCTTGCATAGAAAGTCATACAAATAGGATGTTGATGACTTTTTAATCTCTGAGAACTGTTAAAGAATAATTTTCTTTTATTTTGTATTTGGATGAGTTGGGGCAGGTTTTGTTTCTTTGTACATTTTAGTTACAAATAAGATAACTATATAGCTGGTAATTAGTAATAGTGGACATCCTCTTCAGTGTCATTCTTTTTCATTATTCTTCAAAATAAGCCTTTAATGTTTTCTTCAGTTTCAAAGCTTCGTTGAAAGGTATATTATTCCTTTTTTATTTTGTATAGTTTATTTAGATTGATTTTTGGAGCTCACTTATGTTTTATGTTTTTCAATTTAGTGCCATCTACAGCCTTCATATAATTTTCATTCCTAAATCTAGCCCACTTTATCACATATTCAAAATAACGCATATCTCACTGAATGCTGAATAATGTGTGCTTGCAAATCTCACAAATCAAACACAAAAGATATGTTTGGCTCATAGGAGATACACTCTGAAACTCAATGATATCATGAAAGGTTAAAAATGTATAAAACATGTCGCTATTATGGACAGATAATTGGGGGAATTGTACTGCTTTTATTTTGCATGAGTACATATAGAAATGTGTAAAAGCTGGGCTGAAATGGAATAATTGAAAGATCTGGATCCTCAGAGCACAGGACATCTATCCCCATTCATATTGTAGGGACTCTGTGGAAGCACATATCACAAAAGTGCTCTTGACAGTTTGGACAGTGTGGATTTGCTCCAACTGGCATTGGAAAGGCATCCCAAAGGGAACATGTGCAGGGTTTACAAGGGCCCAGTGTCCATCATCTGTCAGCCATCCTCTTTCATCTCTGACTTGGATTCCTTTCACTTTATCCCTGGGACCCAGCCACCACATGATTCGTGGCATCTGACAGTACCCACAACAGATTGAGAAAATAAAAATAATTTTTTATAGCTGAACTTTCAAATGTTGCTTGTGTTCCTTTGAAAAGGCTGTCCTTTCTGTTAGAATGTCTATTTCGTAAGTCCCAGATGTGCTGGCTGATATTCAAAAGGGAGTTACCATTCGATGCTTGATAAACAATATGAGTAAGTGATATTTCATTCGCTATTCCTCAAACTGAGTTGCTTTGCTTTACCAATCTGTTGGGTAATCAATCCCTGTGACTTTACGTACAACCTTGTCTAAAGCATACCCCTTTAGGCAAAGAGTATTTATCTTATCCCTACACGATAGATAATGACCCATAACTTCTTGGACATAAAATTCCATTGTCAATTCTTACCTGGTTTTGTTTATGTTTTGTTTTAATTTCATTTATACTATTTGTTTAGAGAAAGTCCTTTGCATTCTATTTTATACTGCAGTAGGCATGAATATAAGTTAGGGTTTTCAGTATAAGAGCAGAATGTATGGAACCGCAGAAATCTTAAGAAAATCATTTTCCCTCTTCTTTCCCCAACACTGTATGTCACACTGGATTGCACGGTACTGTCTATAAAATAGCACAAAACAGATTTAAGTTCTCCTAATATATTTTTTCTTTTATAAAGAATGTTTCTTGGATATTTTTCCCTTTGTATACTCCCCATCGTGACATGTTCTAAGCTTTCTTGCTTGTTTGCTGTTGTATAAAGATTGCTATATTTTGAAAAGTACTTGTGTTGGTTTTCTTAGTGTATGATTTACAGCTGATGAATATTTTCCTATCATTTTGTTACAGTCTTTTAGTTAGTCACCCATTAGCATTGATTATTGTAGATTAATATGCAACATCTTAATTCTTTGTTTGGCATCTGATCTTTTTATAAACCGCCTAAATTTCACTTCATTGTGATGCTTGGAGTTAGGTTCACATCCAGCAGGAAACTTATTTTGTAGTTTCTACATGCTGCTTTTACAAACTCAAGTGTATTATTATTATATGTATTATTATCTCAGTGAATTACATGAATCAACTTAATCAACCAGCAACTCTGAGTACCATGTGGTCCACAGATAAGTAAAAACAGATTTTCTTGTCTTCAGCATTCTTACAATCTATTTAAGGTGATAAGGCATGAATAAAAGGAATCAACAAAAGAATTGGTAGCCGGCTAACATGATAAATTGATCAAAAAGAGATGGAAACATACACTAGGAGTTACAGAGAAGAACAAATCCCTGTGGAGAGAAGTTGAAAGTGAGAGTAGAGGTGGAATGCCAAGACTGAGAGATACAACTGAACTTTAAAGGATGTGTAGGTTTACATTGGCAATTTGGGGAGCTAGAACATGGGGAGCTTGATTCTTAGGGGTGAAGGGTTAGAAGGCTATGCAAAAAGCACAGAAGCAAGAAAGCAAATGAAATTGGTGAAAATATTATGGTTAGATCATTTTGCTTAATGGTGGTGGTTTGTGTATATAATAGGAGGTAAAACCAGATGAACAGTTTGGGTTCCAAATCTGAGAGTATTATATACTAGGTTAATATAGTGTGTGTGCGTGTATGTGTATATATGTAGTATATAGTCTGGGTCTAGTAGGTAGGCTTTATGAATGTCATATGAAAAATATTATTTCAGAAAAACCAGTAGGTAGTATGCAAGTGAATCCTAATAGCCAACTTGGAAGCAGGAAGAAAAGAGAATACATCATTTTAGTGTTCCAGGTGTTACGCAGGGGCCTACAATAGAATGTTAGCTATAAGAATATAAAGGAAGGAATGGCTGACAGAGAAGTTACACAGAAACTAAAGATTAGATAATTAAGATCAGGCTGACATTGTTTTTCAGGGAAATTACCAATTTAGTTTTTGAAATGCCAAATTTGAGATGAAGATGGAATATCTCAATGGGGCTTAGTTATTTAGATACAGGATCAGAATATAGAGAGATTAAAAACAAGAGAGAAAGATTTGAAAGTTGACCTTTGAGGTTTCTATGAAATTTTGAGAGCAAAGCTCAGTTAGTAATTACCAGTGAAGTTTCCTGTAATGTTAATTCCTTTCATAAATGTTTGTATTGAGAAAAATCTATTTTCCCTGGCAGAAGCCTAGATTCCAAAACTTCTCCCCATTCCAGCCACCTGGGAAACGCATGCCGTAGTTCACAAATTCATAACCCTCATCACAAAATCAACTCCAAGTACCCACTCTACTGACGTTGGAATAACAGCAGGATTTTTATGAATTTCCATTTGAAATAACATATTCCCGTGTGACTGGGACTTGTTTTCTTTTTCAGAGCACTTATCTCAATATCATAAACCATTTGTGTACTTTATGCGTTCTTCCATTGATTATTAAGAAGTAATTTCCACAAGTAGCTCATTGTTTACTCATGACACATTATCAGGACAAGTATTTCAACCTCTCATTTCATTTCTTGCTAAATACCCTATTATTATATATTTACTCAATCTTTAGGGTAGGAGTAGGTGTATTATTTATTTATAATAAAAACACTTTTGAAATAGTAAAGAATAGGTAAATATATAATAAAATATAAAGCAATATAAAGAATAGGTAAATATTCAATAGGTAAATATATCTCATTTAGATTCAGAATTTATGAAATTAAAATGCTAAAGTGAACTCTGGTTATTTGACATTCCTTTGTCTTATAAGTCATAACATTTATTAATATTATTAATATTAAACATCAATGATACCAAATATATTCCAAAGCTGTGCAAAAGCTTTATCTTGCTCAAGGAGCCTAAATCAGATTAAAACTATTTTATAGCCTATCGTGAACCAGGGAGGCCCCTATTTGACTACTGTCATTTTAAAGTTCATAGCCTCATTTTTGGTCCTGAGGATCCTAGGGTGACTGGACCCATGCCAGCCTGTTAGAATGATTAAACATGGTTGCAAATCCTTTGCCACTCTTACCATAGAGAAATAGTCTATTTTCCTCTTCCTTTGAAACTGGGCTGGCCCGTGACCTGATTTCACCAATAGAATGCGGTGAGGTGACCTTGAATAACTGCTGTGGCTGCACCTTAAAAGATTTGAAGCTTCTACCTTTACCACTTGACATGTTCTTTCTTAGTAACCAGCCACCATGTAAGATGTCTGACTACTCTGAGACCACTATGCTGTGAAGAGGCCAGTCGTCTACATGACCCTGTACAAGTCACTTAGCATGCTAATTTAAAAATGAGGAGAATAATATCTTCTTTAGTTATTTGATATTCTTAAGGTTAGTGAATATGAGTATATTTGTGTAAGTATATATATATTTTTTAGTATATATTTCTGAGGATACGTATTTTTCTGAGCGTATATTTAAGAGTAAAACTTACTTTGCAAATATAGTTTGTTTCATTTAATGTTTAGAAAATGGCACTCCCTTTATTTTTCACAAACATTTTCAATTAGGAATGGAAACTGAGTGAGTGAATAGTAATGAAAAATGCCACGGGGGAAAAAAGTTAAACGTATCACCAAAAAATGGTGATTATATGTTTTGTGTTGTGTTGTATGTGTGTTTGTGTGTGTGTGTACCTCATGTGTTGCATAAAAATCTGTACAAATCCTTTACAATAAAGACCTTTATAAAATTCTAAATCAAACCAATAGTCTATATGATTCTCTCTTGAAACTTTAATTTCCTTCTTACATTTTCTTTTTGCTTCCCTCCATATTTCAAATATCTGCGTCAGCACAACTTTATTCTAGTCTATTCTATCAGTATACTTGTCACTTCAGTTTTATACATGTTTAAATTATTGTTTCTTAAGAATCTTATTACTCTGGATATATATCTATGTTTTAGATTAGCAGCTTAAAGAGTAATGCTTAAATTTTTTAATTGAAAGCAGTCAAGTGTTATAATTGAAGTGCAAATAAAAATGATCAGCTGCTACCGGCCATTCATTGCCTCAGCACTACATCTTAACAAAAGCTTTTTACAGCAGTGAATCCACCCAGGGATCTTCAATCCCAGAAGCAGAGGTTAGGACGTGGCTTTTGCGTGTAACATGATCCTGACTTGGCGTGCTAGTGCTCTGTGCAGCCTCAGCTGTCCTCTCATGGAGGAGTGGTGTGGTCGTGGGAAGGCAGCCTATAAGGATACAGGATACCTTCCAACTGGGCAACTTTTCTGGCTCTGGTCACTCAACTTTACAATCAGGAATCTCATTCCTATTCCAAACATTTATCATTAGAAAATATGAAACACTCAACCCATGAAAGAAAAGGTAGGGCCAAATCAGGTGCCCTAAGTTGTTGCAGTGGCAACAGCAGTGTCGGCACAGATCACATGCTAACAGCTTGACGATCAAGGCTGTTTGGAATGATGCTCTCTCGGTTGGGATCACCATTGATGATTTTATTCCTCCCTCTGCTGATAATCCAGGCAATTTACACAACTAGGGAGAAGATGGTATTACCTGAATTGAAAAACTATCCAGATAAGGAATTGAATTTAGGGGAAAAATAGACACTGGAAAATATTTGCCTATTGGATAGGATTCTAGAAGTTTCTGACTTAAAATTCACATTTTTTATTTCCATACCCTGGAGTTACCTTCTTTTTTCCATTCCTAACCTTGAGAATCCATGGGTCTAATGTATTTTAGGATACTATACTATGCGTGATCTAGAATGATAGAAATTTGCACAGCCAAATTTGCAAAGTTAGTTCATCTCTGACAAGACTATGCTGGCCTATACGACATCGATTCTATATTAACATAATTTGTAACAAAAACCAGCTTGAGTTTAAGGAAAAGGAAGGCTTTATATTGAGGATTCAAAGAAGCAAATGGCCAAAATATAGCCAGGCAGGACTCAGAAAGCAACTAGAATAGGAAATAGAAATACATTAGGAACTCAAGATATTGTCATTTATGGTTCTCAATGTTTACCTACTTTATTATTCTTTTATAATCTATTTTTTTTCTTTTTTTGTCATCAACTTTGTCCAAGTACCAGAGGAAAATTGTACTTCAGTGCCCAAGTTTTTAAACCCTTCCCCCTTTTTTAAAGAGACTGGCACATATAATCTCTTAGAAACCAATCACCTAATACCCATTTCAAATCCCGGGGAATGGATTCTGATTGTCTTGGGTTAGGTCACCATTTCTTGTGTGGGTATGGGGCCCATTGTACTGACACTACCACTGAAGGTCCCACCCTGTGAATTGGGGAGAGAGACATAGATTTGATGGAAAAAAATGGCACTATTGTCTTGGGCTGGGCAGTCAACCTAAAGGTGTCTCCTACTGATCACTATTAGTGGAGACCTAGAAAATTATCTTGATTTGTCCTGTATCAGGATCTGCTTTTGACTATCATTATTCTAATAATATTTCTGATGCCTTCTTCCTTTATCATTAAGGTTTTACTCAGAGAGAAGTGACCTATTTGATTTCTAGCTGAGAAAACATGTAATTAAATAATACCCTTGGGCTCTTTCAATTTTCTGCCCTATCATGAAATAAGAAAGAAAGGTCTGCTGAAGGAGAATTAAAGAAAATGCTGATACATAGCAAATGATAGTTTAGTTTGCCTACAAGGAAAATCCTATTTCTAGAAAATAAGTGAATATACTGTATTGGAGAACTTTGGGGGGAAAAAAACTACCTAAGCATTATAAATGCTGTAACGTAAGGTATTTTTATTGTTGTTGTCTGTTCCAAAACAAAAAGTAGAATTATTAGCTTATCTTCCATTGTCCCTACTTTATCATCCTCAGCAGCAGCAGCAGCAGCAGCATTTGTGACTTAATAAAAGCAATGCTTTTAAATTAAATATATACTAGATTCTTGGAATTACCTAAAAATTAAGACTTTTTAAAAGAGACATTTTAAACTTCTAAGAAGGATATACTAGCATTAAAACTGAAAACATGTAAAATAAAATAAAAGAGAAAGATTTAAATATAAGGTGAAAAATCGAAGTTTATGATGACCTTACCCCAAATGGAAACTATTTTTTAATTTCAGTCTTTCTCCTATTCCTTTTCGTTTTATATGCACTAGAAGGAGATGCACAAAATTGAAGAGAACATCAATAGAGAAATAAAGAACACAAAAATATTACTTATAAGAACTTTAGTTATAAGCAGGTGATTTAAAAAAAAAAAACATAAAATTGAAAGCCACCAAACGAAAGACCTAGTAGGATCTTACCAATAAGCATAATAATTTCTATTTGTACAAAGTATCATACACATAGATATTGTGGAGATATATTGATTCAGTTAGTTTTAATTTATAGGCACATAGAACTATTCAAAGCAATGAAAAACAAAATCTAAAAAATAAACAAGCAATAAAGCCCAAACAAACCAAGAATGCATACTTGGAGATATTTGGAAAGTAAAAGCATTAAAATTAAGGTTAAAATTGAGGGTAACCCTGATTGTATTGATCATCCTACCAAATAAATAGGCAAGTGGTTAATTAATTTTAGCAAATGGCTTAATTTATATGTTTGATAAAATAGTATCTTACACATCATCTACCTCAGTGAAGGTAATAAAACAGATAACTTCTAATTAAAAAAATTAAATCATTTAAAAAATCTGTTTTATAAACCATTGGTATCTTGCAATTTAGTTTTTATTAGGATATTACCATCACTACCATGATATCACGAAATAAATGATTAAGAAGACAAACAATACATTAGTTTATTATTTAATCAATATTTACTGAGCACCTAATACTTATAAATCAAGTGATAGATCCTGGAAAGTAATCAAAGATATAAAAAGCAGACAACATATATGGATCACTATAAAGTACGGAAATAGTAGATGTATGTAATACACAAGATTAGAAAAGACTAGCAAATTAGTGCTGATGTACATCATCAAAAATTATGGTCCAATGTACAGGCTGATGTGCTAATTGAGAAGAAGCACTTGAGTGGTTGAAAGCCTTGCAATTGGTTAGGGGAGCATATTTGGTTTTCTCCAGTGCGTCCTAAGTTGGAAGTGGGGCAAAACTCAGGGAAGTATTAAGTACCGAATGTTTTGGGCCGATTGCCGCACGGTTCGTGGTCTGGCTTCCTGGATGGGTTGTTGCAGATTGTGGGTCAGTTCTACTTTTACATATGGTCTGGGTGTTGTCTATTTGTATATTCAGTCTCTCATTACTTAGGCAAGGCATATATATTAAAAAAATGATAGTTAAATATGCAAAATAACTAACTTTAGCATTATAGATAAGATCAGTTATTTGTTGTTTAGATGGCTGGATTTTCAGGGATGGACATCTGCTTTATGGTGAGGGAAATAAATTTAAATTAACTTAAAAATATATTTAGTTGAATATATTTGAAATTGAATGTATTCAAATCACTAGAAATTATAAGAAAAGAGTGACCAAACATGTAGAGAAAATTGATAGAATCATGAAAGAGTTTGCATTCTTTTGACCAAAGAAGTGAGACGAGTCAATGAGAGAATAGAAATTTAATTACTACAGTACTAGAGCTATGATATAAGTAAATGTTGAACATGCTATGTACTCTGATCATTGCCCTCCTCCTCACCCTATGATAATGAAAGTTAAATGAAGTAATGAGAATATATAGTCAGAACCAATTTTCATCTCTCTAACTCCATGAAAGCTCTAGAGAAGATTTTGGGAAACTGTTAGGATAAAGACAAATGGGAGAGGTTATAAAGAAATTAATTTGAGTTAAGAATATGAGAATTACTTTGAGTCTTTATTTCATGAATATTTCTAGATTTAGAGAATCTACTCGTTCTTCCTGATATTCTGGTCAAGTTAATGTAGATATAATTGCATATATGCATTTTCTTTCCTGTTTTATTTATTGGCAATGGTGCCTAAAAAAAAAATCCTTGAACTAAGAAATTGAGGAAGCTCATTTTCCTTCTTTACTATGCAAGTTGGTCTGGGGTCTCGAAAATTTAAATTGCCAATTACTTACATTGCCCTCTCTATCCTTCCTATTACCCGGGTTTCAGTATAGACAGCCCATGGTAGTAGAACAGAGTCGGTATTTACTGTCAAGTGTTTGTTAAATCTATATAGGATTAAGTACTCCTATGATAATTCAACATTGACTATTCTACAAGAATTAAGTGCTTCTTTATGGAAGCCCTACTCTCATGATATGTAAGACCTGATCCCTGTACTTGAGGTTATTATGGAAAGGAGACTTGTGCACATGAGATACCACAAAGTCATAAAGTTTTCACAGCAGACAGCATGTTTTCACTTGAAGTAGAAGATTTCATGGATCACAGATGGCTTTGTGGAGGGATTAAGATTAAACTGGAAGTTGAAGGATAGAATAAATTTACACTTTGGAAAATAGGAGAAGGGACTGGAGGACGACTTTTTGTAGAAGGAAAGCATGTGATCAAAACATAGAAGCTAGAGACTTGTTTGGCAGGAATTTAGATTTTTCTGGGGTACGGTGATTATACATCTGAAAAGATAGAGAAGATTGAAACATGACGCCCTAACAAAGACTTCTCTTGGTTCTGAACTATTGAAGGGACCTGAGCTTTACAAAACTTTCCTGCGTATGAAGAGATGGACATGATCTCTATCTTTCTAAAGCTTAATTTGGAGGATGATAACGCAAAGTGCACAGAAAGCTACGCAACAGGTAGAATAGCATACTTGTTCTAAGAAATACACGCTTAGCTGATTAAATCCGTGCTTTTGCTGTAAGAAAACTGTTAGAAATGAATACTTTCCTACTTTAGATTTAGAATAAGATTAACAAGTCTTGTTTTCTATAATGACATCCATTTTCTATAGTAATTTTGTAACTTTGATTGATTTAATATTGCTTTAAAAATTTGCATTGTTTCGTCATATAACTGGCAAAAATACAAAAAGTTCAAATCCTTGGTGACCAGGCTCCAGGCACTCTCTCATTCCTAAGAGACAAACAGTGGAAAGTACTTCCTGCTGTCATAAAATAATTATGTTTCTAGTGATATTGTAGTCAAGGTTGTCTAAAATTATTTTGCTAAGTTCTCTATCTGGGTGAGCCAGTTTAATAACCATCATTATGGAAGCAAAATATAATTACAAATAATGATTGTTTTGGAAACAGAGATTTAGCAGAATCAGCTAACGACCAGCTTCTATTCAACTTGCAGTTTGCATTTCTCATTTTATGACAAAATGTTACTGGAAAGAGAATGAAAAGCAAACATTGTGTTTTGCAATTTTATATTTTAAATAAAAGGCAAAAATTGTAAACCTTCTGAATGAGATTTTTTTTTTTTTTAACTAGTCATAGCTGTCCAAAAGCAGGGATGAACACTAAGGTAAAAAGATTGCCACATTTGGTCCGGAGTGTGTTAAAAGGGACAAGAATTTTTGAAACTTGGGCATATAAGGCTGTCTAGATTATTCTTGCATAACATTTCATGTTACAGCCATAATTAATTGAGAACGATAACCTTTTCCTCATTTTGACTAGCATTTGAACTAACAAGTGCCAGCTCTTTGTCTTTCATCAGCTCTGAATGGCTCACCCTCCCTCCATAACCCCTTGTCCACCTGTCTGTTATATTTTGAAGCTATCCTGCCAACTCTCCATACTTCATATGTTATGGCTGATATTTCTGTCTGGAAAATATTGAATCTTTGTTTATCTTGCAGCAGAGCTTCATTTACCATTAGCCATACATCACTGTGGAGACAGCACATCTGAGGGAGTCATCAGTTCAGAGGATGTAAAATCAGTGGTCCAAGGAGAAAGTTTTCACAGTAGCTATGTGGACAGGGTCAACCCACCACAGGTTTTCCTCCTCCTTTATTTCTATCTCTAATTAAGTTTTCTAACCCCCACTATTCTTTCTCCTAATACTGCCTGCTCTACAATTTCTGAGATAAAAATGAGCTTTTTGATAAATTTTCATGTCCTCATAATTTAAGAATATAGGGAAAGTTGCCCTGCTCATACCCAATAAATGATTGTCCTTTTGTTTTTGTATTATGTCTGTCAAATTATACTTAGCAACTCAATTATTCCCATATCGAAATCCATGTAATTTTTTTCAGAGAAAATGAGTGCTCACAATATTTTTTCCCAATCTGTATCCTTTACTTTATTTGTAGTAAAATATACACAACATAAAATTTATCATTTCAATCATTTTTCATTGTAGTACACTGTGATGGGAGTTTAGGGGAGGATGAATTAACTTATAATTTCCTATGTCTCATAGTCAGCGTGTATCAAAAGAAGAATCTTCAGCAAATAAGTGGCTCAGTTTTTTACCAGTTTTTTTTTCCATGCAGTATACTTTTTTCTTACCATTATCAAAATCTTATGGCATATATGGGTAGGTGTGACTATTTCACAATTCCCATATACTCCTTCCCTTCCATATTGCTTATGGTCATGAGTTCCTTTAAAGTTGAGAACATAGCCTTTCTTTGGTTTTGTTTTAGCTTATGGTGCTGCTGCCTCCTAAACCCCATCTGTGAATGTAGGGTCTGTTTATAACAGAAGGGAGAATGATTTGCTTCAGATTTTAAAAACACTTTACCTTCGGTATCAATGGGAAATGTTGTAAAGCCATAAAGATTAATTAGGCGGGATAAAATGATTAATTAACCATCTTCAGGTTCAGACTTGACGCATGTTTTAATTCTGGCATTTGCTAGCTCTGTGACATTTGACATGTTACTTTTCTTTCTACCTCAATTTCCTCATCTACAAGATAAGCATAATTATGCCTGGTCTCACTTTATGGAGAAGATCATTTATCTCTACCAGTTCCTTAATCCTGCCTACCAATCATGCCACATTTCTCTGGCTCATTCAATCTTCCACTCTTCTAGATGACTATTGCATTCTTTTACTTCTCTTGTCAAACACCCAACATCTTTCCTCTCATTCACATTCTCAACTGCTGACCTTGCTTCCTACTTTGCTAAGAAAGAAAAAACAATCAGAAGAAAATTTCAGTAAGAAAATTTCCCACCACCACATACACCCTCACTCACTTGTGTCTGTGCTCTTGTATTCTACCTTCTGTCCCCTAAATGTGTAGAGTTCTCAGCTCTTAACAGAGGCTAACTGCTTCATTTGTGCACCAGATCCATCCCGTCTCCTCTATTCAAGAATATCCCGCCAGATTTCTCCCTTCTTTCTTGCGTAATCATATATTTATATCCCCCCTCTCCACTGGAACTTTCCCATCAATAAATACACAAGCTATATTTCTTGCACCTTAATCATATCCTCTCCTAACCCATTGTCTCCCACCAGCTATTGCCTTGTTTGTTTTCTTCCTTTTTCTTCCTAAAAGAGTTTTCTTTCAGCTACATAATGCTTCATTATGTGGATGTACTATCTTTATTTGATCACTTGCCTATGTGTAGGTATCATGTTTCATCTCTTCCTTTTTCTGTTTTAATTACACATAATACTGCATGAATAATTATTCAAATAATTAGTCAAATAATTTTCAAGTTGTTGATGTATCTTCAGCCTAAATTCATAGAAGTGAATTTTCTAGGTCAAAAGTTAAATGCTAATGTACTTTTGTTAGATATTGCCAAATTCCTCTCTAGTTTGAAATGTATCTGAATACCTGTTTATCCACAGGTTCACACTTGGAATCTGTTGCCATAAAGTTTAATTTTTTAGCAATCTGAGAGGTGGAAGGTGAGAAATTGAATCAGGGTGTAGTTTAATTAACATTTCTCTAATTATGAGTTACAGTACTAGTTTTTGTTGTTTGTTTTATTTTATTATTTTTTCAAATACCTCTGGAGTTAGCCTGAAAGATGAACTCCAATGATTTTCCTTTTGTTATTATGTCCTTATGTAGTCCCCTTCCACACTGAAACAGGGCTTACCCTGTGACCAACAGAATACAGGATATGTGGTGATCTGGTAGTTCTGAGAATAGCTACAAAAGGCATGCGAGCTTCTATCTTGGAGTCCTGCTTTACTCACTCTAGGAGAATCCAACTACCGTGCTATGCAAACACTCAAGTTGTCCTGTGGAGAGCCTTATATCATGAACAGCTGAGGTTTCCCATCACTAGTTAATACTAACTTCCAAGCCCATGCGAGTGAGTCACCTCAAAATCAAATCGTCCAGCCTGATTTCAGCCTTCACATAACTGCAGCCCTGGCTGATACCTGAATGCAAACTCATGAAAGACTCAAATCAGAAATGCCCAGCCACTTTCTCTAGTGTTGATTCCAGGTAGAGAGTTTCCTCTGTTTCTGTTTGAAAATAACTTTCATTTTCAGTATCTCTGAAGGCTATTTCCCACTGGAAATAAAATACTACGTTGGCGGTTAATTCAGCACTTAGAAGATGGAAATCCATCATTTCTCTTGTAAATACAACTCTTCGTTATTTTGTTGCTCCTTTAAATGTGAGTTGTAGCTTTTTGTTAGTTTAAGATTTTTGTTTTGACTTTCCTCTTCAACAGTTTCATTATGATGCTGAGTGTGGTTTTCTCAGATCTATTCTGTTGGGTTTTGTATAACTAAAATCTTTGTAAATGAATGTCTTTTGTCAAATTTTTTCAGTTTTATAAACTTTTTATCCACTATCTCTTCTAATAGAAACTTTGCCCCATTATCTCTCTCCTTTACTTCTGGATCAAATATTAGATATTTTCATCTATGACCACTGTAGCTTTTATACTGTTTTATGTATTTTCAGGCTATTTTTGTCTCTCTGCTTCAATTTGCATTTTTTCTACTGATCTATTATTCTGTTCAAATATTGTCTCTTCAGTTGTGTTTAATTTGCTCTTAAGTCCATCTACTGAATTCATGATTTCAGCTACTACAGATTTCAGCTTTAGAAGTGCCACCTTTTCTCTTTATGAATTTCCACTTATCACTGAAATTTTGCTTCTCATTTATGCTTTTGACCTTGCTATTAATGTTTAAAAACAATATTTGATAATACTGATATCTGGGTCATCCAGGAGCCTTTTTCTCTTTTTTGGTGTTTCTCTTGGTCTTATTCTCTGGTGTGATTCTAATTTTGTTTTGAATGTAGTCATTGTGTGAGAGGCTCTGAATAATGTTATCTTCCCAGCAAAAATGTATATTTTGGTTCTGGAAGCAATTAGAGAAGGGGTAGATGACCTGAATTATTTTTGGATTGAGGTGATTCTAAGGTGTATTTTATTTTGAGTGGTTGATTTCCAAATTGCTCTTCCTTTACTGTGTATCCCTTGAGGGTCTGTACTTAAACCCTACTCTTTTTTCTAGGGATCATATGCCTTTTGTGCACAATGATCTCCATAATAACCTCCCAAAAGCCTTGTTTAGCTTCTGAGACTCTTAACCACTACTTTTTGCGAAATTATCAGCCATTTTTACTGCTACGTTCAAAGAAGAGAAATGCATTGAAAGGAAAAAAGTGATGTAACATGTAAGGCTTATTTGCATTTTTATTTTCTCTGCGATATTATAAATTCAATTCCTGAATGGTTCTAAACACCAACATTTGTCTCTTCAGCTCTGACTGCATAAAACTCTTCTTATATTTCTCATCTCTTACAGATTTCTACTCAGCTCTTCACATCTTTACCTGGGCCACTTATGATATGGCAAATGTCTCTAGGGAAAAGTAGCAAAAAAATTGAGGTTCACCTCATTTAGTTTCTTCCTTATCACTAGGATACCAGCTCCTGACTCAATTTAAATTTTATCAAGATGTTCCCTTTTATAGCATAAAGATTGGTCCTGCAAGGTAGTCATATATCTAAAAGTGGAAGTTTTTTGCTGCGTTGTTTGCAAGATTCATAGTATTAAATTATTCTTATAATTTTCTTCTTGATGCTGCGAATATGTATATTAGTTTGTTTCTGTGTTTTCTTTCTAACTTTTTGAAATTATATTTAAATATTGGTGAGGGAGATCTTGATATCTGAGTTCTTTCTACGTCTTTACCAATAATTATTTATCAAGATTTCACCTTTTGAATTATTTTGGATCAATATCCTTGTCCATTCCCTTTCATTATAAATCTTTGTAGTCATTTTCTTTTATCTGTTGAGGCACACTGAAAAGTTTTATTTTTCTTATTGTACTTGGGTATTTAATTTATTGTCTTCTTGTTGTTTTTGTGTTGTTAAATTTTTTTAGGGATTATCATTGTCCTAATACAATGAGATAGACAATCACTACCCTATAGAATAGAAAAAAATTTGTAACAATGTACCTTTTAATCCACTATCTAGTGATACTGTTGAGTATTGATATTGACATACCATTATTTATAAAGAGATAAGCTACTGAGATGGAAGCAGCACTACACAGGTATCAGGAGTTCTGTCCATGGTTCCGACTGGATAACCTTATTCACATTACTCTAATATTTCTGAAACTCAATTTATATCCATCTCTCAAATTACTTTAAAGAAAGACATATAATTTCTTTTATAGTAATTGCATAGTTTGAAAATTTGAGTTATGCATTAGAACAAAACAGAGTTTACTGGATGCCATTATCTTTATACATAGTACTTTCTAAATATATAGACTGAAACATATTTAAGAACATGAAAAATATCAGTAGAAACTACAAATTTGCCAACTTAAAAAAGAAAAAATAACTGCAAGTATCTCCAAGATTATTTTCACAGCCTATCTTAAATATTGAATTTTTTTTTGATTCTGTAAGCATTGTTACCACTGCCTTCTCTTTTAGAATTACACAGTGTTGAAGCTCTTGCTTCTATTCAGTATTTTTAGAGCAGAAGTTTTCATTTGTGCATGAGACTGCTCATTCAGTCTTATTCAACTAGAAGAGAAGCAACTTCCTCTCCGTTATGCTTCAATGGAGACAGTTTGGAAGTGTTTTTCAACAAGCTTCACCTTATTCCTGAAAGAATCAGGCAATCTCTAGGCAGGCAAAAGTTAGTAAATTGGCTGCAGTGTTAATCAATAAAAGTAATCAGCCTCTGAAGCAAAACCTGTCTATTAAGATATGTAACAACTGTTCTTGGGTGGACTTTAAAACACAACTTAAAGAGTGAACACAGAGTGGTTCTGCTACATGATTTTTTTTCACTTTATTCCAAGTAACATTGGAATTTTAGATGAGACTAGTGTTAAAACGGATTCGTTGAGAGCATGTGCACTGACGGGTATGAAAAAAATATGGAAAAAATGAAAGAAGCAATGGAAATTCGTGTGAAAAAAGTTTCTATGCATTGTGATGTATTGAATGAAAATAAACTCTGCTGTATAATTCCAAATATGACTTTGCATGTGAAATACAAATTTCTTTTTGTGGTTTATATACCATTCAAAGTTTTTGTCTAGTTTCCAGGTCAGTTTTCATGTGCAATTTCTCACCCTGCAATCAACTGTAGATTTAATGATATAATTCTATTTTCTTTAAAAATTTAATTTGGTTGAATTTTCTGCTTTTTATGTTTCAGTGACACAGGTTTTCAAATTAATTACTTGATTATGTAAGGTACTTAAAGTAGTAGAAACCTAGAAAAAGAGTTAACATTAAAGCAATTGAACAATTCAAGAAATTATTAAATTACAGAAATGGTTAAATTAAAGAAATTGCTAGATAAGGTTTAAAATGGGTGTGTTTTGGGGCTGTTTAGAAGGGAAGAAATGAACTTCAAAAATAGCAAAATCTACACTGAACTCATATAATAAAGAATGAAGGAAAGTTTATTTGGAACATTATTTTTATCAGTTTTTAAAAAAAACTTTTTATCAGTAGAATAAATACAATTATTTTAACCAATTTCTGATAAAATGAGCTTCCTCGATTCTACTAAATATAAAAATATCAATGAAAAGTGATGTATATACTTTATAGTCTGTGATAAATGATAAATCCTTTGATCATTTTATCAGAAATTTCTAACAACATTCACTTTATAAAAATGTGATTAATTAATATACAAAGATATCTAAATATTAAATCTCTAAATATTACTAAGCCAGAATGGAATAATAAAAATAATAATAACTGTGACAAAACAGCTCACAACACTCACTATCATTTACTATATAACAAGTATATATTTTTTGACATATGATCTCCACATGTCAAAATATGATCATATATTACATATGATCTCTAGTCTATATTGTAAGTCTCTAAGTTGTCCCCTTATATTTGAAAAACAAAACATAAAAGCTTTAAATTAGGGCATATTTGTCAAGGCTTCTGTGAGCTTCACCTTAAATATCTATAACCCATAAGGAGCTGCAAAATATATTTCAGACTAAAGTACTGATAGGAGCAACAGTCATTTTAGGGAACAGGGAGATGTAAAGTACAAAGGACCTGTGCTGTGGTGATCTTACATTATTAGTTGCTTACACAGCAGGTGGAGAGAAGCGCTTGGGAAGAGCAGAACACTCTGTGTGGTTGGTTCAGGCACATGAGAGCCAGGAGAGCCCCGCTCACCTGCTGGGACCTCATTACCAGCCTCATTATGGACTTACGCCAGAGTTAAGCTACTAAACTGTATTAGCCCCGACCAGCAAGGAAAATGGAGTATCAGGGACATGTCCGATTAAGACCTGATGATGGTTAAAGTTCAGGAGTTGGTCTGTGGAATTAATTTTTCAGTTACTATACTATTCCTTAAGTAAGGATTTAGTTAAGTTAGTTATTTTTGTATTCAAACCATATATGTAAAATTTTATGATCTATGTGTACAGACTTTCTTGTTCCATGTTTAACAATTGATATCTATCATCTATGCCAGTTTCCCAAGAGATTCATTTTCTTGGTCTTTGTCCACCATATGTGACAGGCTCCAGGCTTCTAGAAAAATGGTCTGTAAACATGAAATTAAAGATCAAGAAAGTGTTTACAAGTCAGAACACTAAGTGTTTGTTTAATGATCTCATGCTTCTCAGAAACAAACTCTTTTAAAGTATAATTTTGAAATATGTTCATTCAGTCTTTAATATGATATAAAGCCTTATTTTGAAACAAGGCTAATGGAGCTTAATTCTCCATCTCTGCTGAAGGTATTGTAAATTTTCACTTAATAACACTTCAACCCTTTCTAGTAATCCCCAAGGATTAAGAAAAAGGCCCAGATAATAGTCTAAGGATAATCATTTTCCTTACTAAAATTCTTCCTTTCCTTCCATGCACTTAAGCATTTAGAATAGCTAAGAATCATTTGTTTATGTTAGTGTACGGATTTTAAGACTCTGAAACAGGCAGAGTCTTTTAGCGGTTTTCACTGTAACAATCTACTCTGCACCACCTGGAACTTCTGAATCAGCAGCTGCTTTCAACATCAATTGGACAATCAGCATCCAAGGTCACAGGGTGATAAGCTTAATTATAAGACAAACTTCTATCATGAGACCAATAATTTTGACTTGATGGTTAAACTCTACAAAAATAACCTGTCTTTTCTATGCTAGCAATTGAGGTGGTTATTTACTGTTTCAACTTGCATAACTGACTGACAAACTCTAGGGGCTTCTTCAAAGTCAATAATACAAGTGTTAATAATCATGCTTTAAACCTCTTGCAGGAGTGTAAAATGCCTGTAAATGATGATAAATCTCAGTGTGTGCAACATGACTGATTTATAGCGTCAAAGCATAATCTTCTAAGGCTGGCTCCTATCTGTCATGTATTTAAAAATCAAAGTTCTCAAAACTCCAGTGTGTGAAATGAAACTTTAAAAAAGGTCTAAATAATATAAATCCCCCTGGAACTTAATTCCAGTGAATTTAAGTGAAAATAATTTACTACTTTAATTTTTATCCCTTGTTTTTGCATTGGCAATTAAAGCAATTTAAGTGAAACTTATTAAAATTTTCTAACACTTTCGTATCAATTCTGTTAGAAATCTCTTCCCAAACAAATTTCCATTAAATCGAATAGTCTAATAGCCATATCCTTTATCCACAATATTATTTACCTTATAATTTTTCATTTATTTCATACAGGGCTGGAATAACTTGAATATGAATTACAAATAAAAAGGAAGATACACTAGAATGGAAAATTAGATGTTATAGTGTTTATTTTATGTTTTATAATAATTCGTTTTTTGATTCAAGCAATTTAATTGAAATGAAAATGAACCATTAAGAAATTAAAATGAATATTAGCAATCAAAATTATTTTTAAATAATTTTTTTAGTGTATTAATTGTGTTAATTAAATAGATTAGAATGAGAACATTCAGAATATGATGGGGATTGGTTCAAGTTAGTGGATTGAGCATTGTGGTAGGCAGCCTTCTCCTCTGTTTCTAAGTGATAAAAACACTTAATTACCCAAATTTCATGAGGCATCTCTGAAAAATGGCAAATGGATTGGGTTTAATATTGAAATATAAAATGTATAGGACAGCATACATTATCTGTGACTGGTTTCACAGATAATCAAAAACTAGAAGTGATATCTGCTAGAAAGACGAAGGCAATTGTTTCCTACGGGTGCCATAAAAATTACCCTAATTTGGGGGGAGTTTGAACTATAGAAATTTATTCTTTCACAGTTCTGGATGCCAGAAGTCCAAAATCAAGGTAATCAAGGTATTGGCAGGGCTGTACTCCCCAGGAGGGCTCCAGAGGATGATCCATTTTTTGCCTCTTCCAGCTTCTGGTGGCTGTCAGCATTCCTTGGCTGTAGCCACATCACTCCAATCTCTGCCTTTGCTTTCACACTGCCTGCTGCTCAGTGCTTCTGTGTCTTTTCTTCTGTCTGTGTCTTTCTCCTATAAGAATACTTGTCATTGGATTTAGTGCCCATCCAGATAAATTAGAATGATCTCATCTCAAAATCCTTAACTTAATAAGATTTTTAAACACCTTTTTTCAAACAAGATAATATTCACAGATTCCGGGGATTAGGACTTGGATATATCGTTGTGGGGACCACTATTCAGCCCACTAGAGTAACAGAATTATTTCTGGTAATATTGTATTAGGATCATTCACACAAAATGATAACAATAAATCTTTTCCCACTGCTCAACTCCTCCCAGAACAAGAATTTAGCAATATCACATTTATTCTTTTAGTCATAAGCAGTCATTTCAGAATTGTGGTTATAAGAGGCAAGGACACAGGTTTGGTTATATCCTATAGGCATGAGGAGATCAAGATTCTAGATGATCAGATACTACAGCCCACATTTCAGCAATAAACTCACAATATCATCTTTAGCTGTATGTCCCATTTTTCACCTCTCTGCACACACATGTACCAGCCCCAGTAACAATTAATAAAGGAAAACTACACTGTAAACCAATAAGCATCTACAAAACAGGTTAAAAGATATGAAATATGCACTTATCTGAGAATCATCAATATTTAAGAATAGTGTACAGCATGAGAGAGCAATAATATAACAAACTTAACCAACAAAGAATCTCATACTCAAGAACAAAAATTTCATAGAGAAAATATCTAAACAGATGTTAGAATAAACATTATCAATGACCTCAGCAAAATGTGAGACTAAACCTCCACCACTAATAATTATAAAGCGTAGGTTAAAAAATTGAAAACAAATAGCTGTTTGACGGCATCGGAAAACATCAGACAGCCAGAAATCAAGGGGCTAAGATCTCAGAGAACAGATAAGGACATTGAAGAAGCCCTAGATTCACCAATGCTATTACTCCTCAGAGAATTTGATCATTTGCTGACTCCTGTAAAATATTTAGAGTTTGAAGAGAAAGTAGTAACCAAGAGCCTCCTGGGTTCTCCTTGGGCCAGGGAGAAAATTACATACAGTTCAGCACCACCAAGTTGCCAGGACTTCAGACATTACAATCATGAAAAAATAATAACTATAAAAACATGCATGAACTTATTATTTTATAAGCAATATGCCCATAAGGCTTTGGAAAACCCCTAAAGGGCAAGTGCAGGGAGCAAGAAGCAGACAGACAAAGCAGAAATCAGCTGTTCTGTGGCTAAAAACTTAATCAGAAAATTCTGCAATATTGAGGTACTGCGTACACACTCAATTGGTTCCGTTTCTCTGGAGAACTCTGACTAATGCAATATTCATCTCTTGTCAGCCTGGTGTGGAGGGGAGCGTGTACTTTGTTTTTCTGATTTAGCTTTAGTCTTGGACAAGCACCAAGTCCCGGGGTCTCAGCTATTATTCGTTTCGGTGTCCTGCCCTTCTCTGGATGTATTTCTGAGTCCATCTTGCTTAGCGACCCCTCCTCCAGAGACAGGTTTTAAATTTTTTTTCTGTTCCTTTCCTTCAGACGCAGTATGTTTACTTCAGTGCCCGATGGTGACCATGTTTTTTACCCTGCTGTTACCTCCACATATTAAGACTTTATTCCATAGGGAGAGAGTGGAGAAAGGAACTAATTGGGGCCAGCCCGTGGCTTGGCAGTTAAGTGCGTGCGCTCGGCTACTGGCGGCCCGGGTTCCAATCCTGGGCGCGCACCCACGCACCGCTTCTCCAGCCAGGCTGAGGCTGCATCCCACATACAGCAACTAGCAGGATGTGCAACTATGACATACAACTATCTACTGGGGCTTTGGGGGAAAAAAGGGGCAGGATTGGCAATAGGTGTTAGCTCAGGGCCGGTCTTCCTCAGCAAAAAGAGAGGATTGGCATGGATGTTAGCTCAGGGCTGATCTTCCTCACAAAAAAAAAAAAGAAAGAAAGAAACTAATTGAATTTTATGCCCTTCCCACCATAGCTGCCACTCTCTTGCTCTAGGTCTGCAACATAAATGACATTTTCTTATAAGTTTATCGAGTACTTTCTGTGAACACTCAGTGGAGTTCAAGGAGAAAACCTTGAGGAAGATGTGGACTCCCCCAATTTCTGCAGCCCCCAGGAGCTTCACACTCCCTCACCAATGTACTTCTGATGTCCACCAATTCGCAAAACATGCTAAGCAAACTCATTTGGTATCCAGTTGCCTCACAAGCCATTGCTTGTGTCCAGTCTCTTCCTGCAGGCATCTCGTTAGTCTTTGTGTTAGTTGGTTGCCCTGCAACCTCAGTGCTTAGATAGACTCAAGGAGAGCTGTGAATTTGTAGTTTGGCTGGCTTTTTTTCCCTGTAGGTTGGAATCAACGCTCTTTTTAGGTGTCTCATCTCTGAGCAGATACGAGATGTCAACCATAGACTGTTTTTTTTCTAATAAGAATTATTATATACACTTTCCTAATCCCCAAACCACCACCTTTGCACCAAAGCAAATTTGGAATATTGAGCCTAGGAGGTTATTTATCTACACAGTGGTTTGATTGAAACTTTATTCTCTCCCCCCATTTTTTCTTGTCCTTTCATATTAGGTGGGATGCAGGTCCCAGTTACTTAAACAATATAGTTCCAGTGTTTTCTTTAGGTCTGATATAATTTGAATTTTTTCCTTTTGTTTCATTGAGATATAATTGACATATAATATATTAGTTTCAGGTGCACAACATAATGATCCGATCTATGTATATATTACCAAACTAACACCACAATAAGTTTAGTTAACATCCATCACCACACATAGTTACACGCTTTTTCTTCTTGTGATGAGAACTTCTAAGATCTACTCTGTGCAACTTTCAAATATACAATACAGTATTAATAACTATCATCACCATGCTGTAAATTACATCCTCAGGACTTAGTGTCTAATTACTGGAAGTTTGTACCTTTTGACCCCTTCACCCATTTCACCCACCCACTATACCCCAACTCTGGCAAATAACAACGTGTTTTCTGTATCTATGAGTTTGTTTTTTTGTTTTTCATTTTTTTTTTTTATTTCACATATAAGTGAGATCATATGGTATATGTCTTTCTCTGTCTTCCTTACTTCACTTAGCATAATGCTCTCATGGTCCATCCATGTTGGCACAAATGGCAGACTTTTCTTTTTTATGGCCAAATAATATTCCATTATCTGTCTATATCTATATCTATACCTATATCTATACCTATATCTATATCTATATCTATATCTATATCTATATCTATCTATATCTATCTGTATCTATATCATCTATATCTATATCTACCACCTCTTCTTGATCCATTCATCCAATGATGAACACTTAGGTTGTTTTCATGTCTTGGTTATTGTAAATAATGCTGCAACAAGCATGGAGATAAAGATATCTTTTCAAGTTAGTGTTTTCATTTCTTTCAGATAAACACCCAGAAGTGGAATTGTTGGATCCTGTGGTAGTTCCAGTTTTAATTTTTTGAGGAATTTCCATATTGTTTTCCAGAGTGGCTGCATCAATTTACATTTCCACCAACAGTGCACAAGGGTCCCTTTTCTCCATATCTTCTCCAGCACTTGTTATTTCTTGTCTTTTTGATAATAGCCATTCTAACAAGTGTGAGGTGATATCTCATTATGGTTTTGATTTGCATTTCCCTGACGATTAATGATGTTGAGCATCTTTTCATGTACCCATTGGCCATCCGTATGTCTTCTTTGGAAAAATGTCTATTCAGATCCTCTGACCATTTTTTAGTTGGGTTATATGTTTTTTTGGTATAGGGTTGTATGTGTTCTTTATATATTTTGGATATTAACCCCGTCACATGTATGATTTGCAAGTATGTTTTCCCCTTCCACAAGTTGGCTTTTCATTTTGTTGTTGGTGTCCTTTGCTGTGCAGAAGCTTTTTAGTTTGATTAGTCCCACTTGTTTACTTTTGCTTTTGTTGTTTTTGATGTCAAATCCAAAAAATCATTGCCAAGACCTATGTAAAGGAGCATACAGCCTATGTTTTCTTCTAGGAGTTTTATGGTTTCAGGTCTTACATTCAAGTCTTTAACCCATTTTGAGTTGATTTTTGTGTATGGTGTAAGACAGTGGTCTATTTTCATTCTTTTTTTATGTGGATGTCCAGTTTTCCAAGACTGTTTATTGAAGAGGCTGTCCTTTCCCCATTGTATATTATGGTTCCTTTGTCATAAATTAATTGACCATAGATGTGTGGGTTTATTTCTGAGCTCTCTATTTTGTTCCATTGATTTATATGTCTTTTTTTAAGCCAATACCATACTATTCAGATTACTGTAGGTTTGTAATATAGTTTAAAATCAGGAAGTGTGCTTCCTTCAGCTTTGTTCTTCTTTCTCAAGATTTCTTTGGCTAATTCTAACTTTTAATTAAAATGCTTAAACAACTTCATAGTCATTTTTAATAAGAAAACGTATCCACATCTCACATCATGCATAAAGAAAAAATTCCAATTAGATTAGGGATACAAATGTAAAAAAATAAAATGAAGCCATAGAAACATTACAAGGAAATATAGGTTAAATTCTCTTAAATCTCAGTGCAGGGAAAGGCTTTCTAAATAAATACAAAATCCAGAAGCAACAAGTAAAAAAAATAATGAATCTGAGTATGTAAAAAATTTTTAAAAGCTTTTGTGTTGTGAAAATCAACATAAAATAACCAATGAAAAACCTAAGGTTAAAAAAAAAACCTTAAAAGATGCATCAAAGAGCAAAACCCTGATTGAAAACAAGAGAAAAAGTTATGAACAGGCAATTCAGCAAAAAAGATATAAAAACAATTTTGAAAATATGAAAACATTTCAAACTCATTTGATTTTAAAGAAATACAATCAAAACAATGAGATACTATTTTTTACCTGTCAAATTGGAAAAAAATTAAAAATATGAAAAAAGAGTCTGTGGGTGAGGCTGTGCTGTTAGTCATTCTCAACGTTGCTGGTGGAAATGTAAGCTGGTATAACCCTCTGGATGGAATTTGACACTACAAAGCACTAAGCCTAAAGTAAAGTATTTATGAATGAATAAACATTGATACCTTTTGAAATAAAAAAGTAGAAGTATATATAATTTTTAGTGATGCAACAAACTATGAGTAACAATTTGAATAAGAGGTCTTTTACATAATTTTATTGATTTAATATACTGATTCATAAAATATACGTGTTTTACATATTTTTGCTGTTGTTATGTTTTCAACATCGATCCATGTTGTAGGGTACAGATTAATTTCATTTTATGAAGCATATACATTATTTTTCCTATGCTGTATATTAGTCTTTTGTTCACCTGTGAAAATATATTTAGTATATTTATGTTTGCAGTAACATGCAAGAGTTTCTCTGGAGCTGGTATTCTTGTCCTGACTTGGACCTTGATTAATTAATTGGCTTCTAGAATTTCTAAATTAGGTATTATATTTGCCGAAGCTTTAGACATATTTTTGGGGGGTTAAGATATTTGCTTCCACTTCTTGTGTTCTAAGCATTTCTATCATGAATGAATGATGGATCGTTTCTAATTTTTTTCTGATTGAATAAAAATTTTCCTTTGTAACCATTTTTTTTCAAGATGAAGCACGCCTGCATGTTTGAACCAACCTCTACTACTTGGAGTAGATTGGTTTTATGTTACATGGCTTGATTTTTTGGCTATTTTATTTGGGATTTTAAATCAATAGTATTAAATGAGCCCTATGCTTTTTCTTTTTCTTTCTTTTTTTTTTTGTGAGGAGATCAGCCCTGTGCTAACATCCGCCAATCCTCCTCTCTTTTTGATGAGGAAAATTGGCCCTGGGCTAACATCCATGCCCATCTTCCTCCGCTTAATATGGGACGCCGCCACAACATGGCTTGACAAGCGGTGCGTCAGTGCGCTCTGGGGATCTGAACCGGCGAACCCCGGGCCACCGCAGCAGAGCACGTGCACTTCACACTTGCGCCACCGGGCCGGCCCCCTGTATTTTTTCTTACTTGCAAGCTATTAGTTTATGACAGTCATACCAGCCTCAGAAAATGACTTGGTTATCTTTAGATCTATTTCTATTGTATCTTGTAGGGATACTCATTTTCAAAAGTATTTAGTAAATTCAGCTTTTCATTGTCTGAGCCAACTTTTTTTGTTGTTTGTCAATGGTTTTGGATTATGTTTTCATTCTGTTCTGTCTATTGGTATAGTCAGGTTTTCTTGTTCTTTAATAAATTTTGATAATATCTGTTTCATCTCAGTCTTCAAAAAGGCATTGGCATAAAATTGTGCACAATATTCCTTTTTTTTGGTAATTCATATTGTATCTCTAATTATGTTTCCATTTTCATTCCTAACATTACCTTTGAACACCTCCCCTCAATTTTATTGATTTTGCTTGTAAGAAGTTTGCCTATTTTATTAATATTTTCAGAGAAATAGTTTTGTTTCTATTGTATTAACTTTGGCTTTTTTACTCAGTTTATTTTCCTATTTTCTAGATTATTGATTTTAATGCTTAACATGTATTTTCAGTCTTTTAGCCATTTCTATTGTGTGTATTTACACAGCAAGATTACATTCTAAATACAGAGTTAGCAACATTTCAGTGTGACTTGTAGTACTTTTATTAATTTATTTTAAATATTTATGTATTATTTACTTTTTGACAGTAACCATTTTAGATACTTGGGACAGACCAATGTTAAATAACACAAATGGTCCCTGCCCCTATGGAGCTTACAGTATTATTTTTGTCGGGGGAAAAGAACAGCAAATAAGAAGAACATAAGAAAATTGCATGATTATGTTAGAAAGTGATGAATATCATAGAAGATATAAAACACAGATCAGGATAAGAGAAAGTGGGAGGGAAGTGGTGACACAATGCAATATCAGATAGAGTTAAAATATGCCTCACCCAAATGGTGAAATTTGAGCAAAGACTTAAGAGGGTAAAAGAGATAGCCAAGAGGATATGTGACTGACATGTGTAGATAATAACTCTGGCTGTTGTTAAGTACAGGTTAAAGGGACGCAGGGAAGAATCAGGGATGCTGTGAGAGATAATGGCATCTATGAACAGGTGGTAGCAATAATGAGATTGGATGTATTTTGTGTATATTTTTAAAGGATAGAATATAGGATTTGCTAATGTATTGGATATGGTGTGACAGAGAAAAAGAGTACACAATTATGGTTCTAAAATATTTGGCCAGATCAAATGGGAGGATGATTAGCCATCAATGGAGAAGAAGTGAGCTGTAAGTGGAGCAAGAAAATCTTGTGAATTCAGCTTTTTATGTGTTGAGTATGAGAAATCTTTTACACATCTGACTTCAAATGTGGAGTAGGTAGGTGGATATTTGTTTAGAGTTCAAGAGAAGCCTGGGCTGGAGAAATAAACTTGGAATTTGTCAACAAGAGATGATATTAAGAGACTGGCCCGGTGGAGTAGTGGTTAAGTTCACGTGCTCTTCTTTGGTGGCCCAGGGTTCACAGGTTTGGATCCCAGGTGCAGACCTACACACTGCTTATCAAGCCATGCTGTGGCAGCCTCCCATATAAAGTATAGGAAGGTGGGCACAGATGTTAGCCCAGGGCCAATCTTCCTCAGCAAAAAGAGGAGGATTGGCAACGGATATTAGCTCAGGGCTAATCTTCCTCACACACACACACAAAGAGATGATATTAAAATTGTTAGAATGGATGAGATCACCATAAAATAAAGCATAGATAGAAAATAGTAACAGTAACAGAACTCTAAAGAATTTCAACAGTAGAAGTTCAAGTAAAAGAGAAGAAACCACCAAAAAAGACTTGGAAAGAACAACTAATGAGATAGGAGGAAAACCAAGAAAGTCTGGCATTCTGGAAATAAAATAAGAAAGTACATCAAGGAAGAAGGAGTGATCAGTTGTATCAAAGGTCATGAAAAGTTTGAGATGAGAGATGAGGAAATGTGAAACCTTACCATTGGATTAAGCAATAAGAGATCATTGTTGACCTTCACAAGAACTTTTTTTGAAGTGGTACCCGGGTGCAAACCAGATCTTAGGCTCACCAAAAGAGTGAAGGACAGGAGAATCTCTGGGGGAATCATAGATTACAGATCTAAAAGAAGTTAAAGAATTGTGAGCATTTGGGCACTAGAGGGAGTGATCTAGAAGAGAGAAACTGGTGACCACAGAGTAGGATACATGAAATTGAAATTATAGAAAAATCACCATAATTGACAATTCTAAGTTCTATGGTAGGACCATGGTAGTAAGTGGCTGAAATAGGGATATGGACAAAATAATTAGAGGAGCAGAGTTCAAGAAACTGAAGGGGTAGAGTGTTGGAAAAGTTATCACCATATATATCGAAACTTAGAAGAATTATGGCTGGAGTGATATTTGAAAGAGTGACAAGGAGATAGTAGCCAAAATCATTAGAAAATGACCAGTGGTATCCTGGGGCTAGGCAGATGATAACAATAATGAGGTGTGGCGGTTGATATAGCCTGTTGACCTGAGATTCAGAGCTGGAGATTTTAGGAAGAATGGTTGTATTATTTACATTTTGCTGCAAAATCAATTAATTTAAAATTTAGGAGCCTAAAACACAGAAAATATTTACTATTTCAGAGTTCCTCTTGGTCAGGACTTTGAGAGTATCTTTGCTGCATGCTTCTGTCTTGGGATGTCTCTTACGATGCTGCAATTTTTATGTCAGCTGTGACTGGGGTCATCAGAGTTTATTTACTGAGGCTGGAAGATTTACTTCTAAAATTGCTCACTCATATAGTTGTGTTAAAATCAAAAACAAGTGGAGACCAACCTTGAAAATTCCCTGAGCAGACAAAACCAGTTTAGGCATACCAGCAAAGCTAAATTCAGCTGATTTTGCAAGACTATCTTGACCTTGTTCATTTCTTGCTTATGCTTCTAGAAATCAGAAGCAAAATTTGAACCGTTTCCCAATGTTGATGTGAAGTAACTACTAACCAATTCCCTATCACTTAAGAAAATTCTAATATTATGACCAATCCCTGTGAAGAATAAACAGTCACTGTCTTCTTATTATATCAGCTGCTTTATAACAATGTACCCCTGAGCCTCATTCCGTGTTTTGGTTTGAGTGCTCCTGATTTGCAAACTGTCTTTTTGGTGTGTGCACAATAAACTTGTACTAATCACTACTTCGGTGATTCATTGGTTTTACTTCTGTTATTTCTGAACATTTCACAGTTGGAAAGTTGATTCTGGTGGTTGGAAGGAGGTCTTAGTTTCTCAAAATGTGAACTTCTCCATAGGACTGGTGGAATGTCCTCAGCACATGGCAACCAGATTCAGAGTAAGTGATTCAAGAGAAAGAAAGGGAGAAGCTTCAATATATGTTATGATGTACCTTCAAAGTCACACTCTATCATTTCCCATAATAACATATTGGTTACCTAGAACAGCCCTATTCAATGTGGGAGAGGACTACACAGAAGTGTGAATACCAGGGAATAGGAGTTATTGGGGATTATCCTGAGGATGGCTACCAAAAATGTGGAAATATATTCTAAATGAAGCTTTAGAAATAAAAGAATACCGGGCCGGCCCCGTGGCTTAGCGGTTAAGTGTGCGCGTTCCGCTATTGGTGGCCTGGGTTCGGATCCCGGGCGCGCACCGACGCACCGCTTCTCCGGCAATGCTGAGGCCGCGTCCCACATACAGCAACTAGAAGGATGTGCAGCTATGACGTACAACTATCTACTGGGGCTTTGGGGAAAAATAAATAAATAAATAAAATTAAAAAAAATAAAAATAAAAAAATAAAAGAATACCTAGTTCAGTTCCAAGAACAGTGATGTAAGGACTCTGAGAAAAAATAAAGCCACCATTGAGAGACACTGCAAGGGAATTTGTGACTAATTAGTGTAATTAGTATATCCAGGTGATACCTGATTTCAACTGAGCAAAACAAATGAAAGGACTGTTCAGATAGTATGTTGACCATATAGAGGATTTTACGTGTAACAGTGAATTTCAGGGGACAGAGTAAAGAATTTAAGGAGTTGAGATAAGACTGCAAAAGGAGAAATAATAAGGATGTACAGAGCTTTGCTGGATTAAGGTGTGGAAATAGAAAAGTAAACTGGCAGTCTGGGGAGTCTTTTGGTGGTTGAGACAAACAGACACAATGAGATTAGTCCCAAAGGATTCAAGCAGTTAGAGGTAGCAAGGCTTTGAGTAGTACAGGATATAATGGGGTGAGTTTGGAGTTCTCTCTACTTCCCTGCATAGGTAGAAGTCCAAGGGAAAGGAAGGTCTCAGCCACGGTGCTCAGGCCTCTCCTCCTAGACGACAGGGTTAGAAGTTTCCAGGAGATGTGGGTTTAATCCCAGTGGTTTTAGTGGGAGGGTTGCTGTGGTACTCCTTGGAGAAAGACCACAATAGCTCTGAGTGCCTGTGCTCTCTTGTGATACCTGTCAATGTACTGAATGACTTGCGGGAAGCTGGCTGGGTGTCACACCAATGTGCGGGCCAGTTCTGCACATTGAAGATAGGGTTGGAGGGCTCAGGGGAAGAAACATGGTCTTATTCACACTTTTGTGTATTTCCAATTATTTTGTAATTTCTATTGTGATTTCATTTTAAGTTGATGAGCTTTTTAGAAGTGTTTATTTTTAAGTTCCCAAAATGTAAGAGGATCGAGGAGGGGCTTCCTTTATTAATGATTTTTAATTATATTACATTATATATAAAGAAGATCATTTGTATTGTGGTGACTACTGTTGTTATTATTATTTCTCATAAATTTGTCATTTTGTGCCCTGAGACATGGTCAAATTTTAGAAAAGTTTCATGTGCTTGGTAGTGGTTGTGGGGTTATTACTAACACATTGTGACAGATCTATCCATCTATCTATGTGTCTATCTAGATAGATACATGTTGAGATATATGCATACGTATATACACATTCTTTATTTCATATATAACATATATGAATATGTAATATAAAATAATATAATATATATTCTGTATATAAACCATTTTACTGTTTAATCAATATTCTTAGGATTTATTTTTCTACTGGCTGATTCATTTTGAGAAAAATTGAAATATGTTAAATATAGTTTTATTATCTGAAATATAACAATTTATGTTTTATATATTTTTAGTCTATTGTAAAAGGCCTGTAGCAGTGTGTGTTTTTTATATCTTCATGAATTATTTTTTATATTTTAGATACTGTCCTTCTTTATTCCTATTCATGCTATTCTGTTAACATCCTCATATAACTATATCACCTTCTTTTACAGAATTGTCTGGTATTTCGTTTTGCCCAGGCCTTAATTTTCTATCTTTCTGAATCACTGATTTAGGTGAGACTTTTTAAAACAGTATATAGCTGTGATTTTAAAAATACATTTTAAGAGTTTGTTTAAATGAGTGATTTTGAAAACTTTACATTGATTATGATCACTGAAATACGTGAAATTATTTCTATCATGTATATTGTGTTTTCTATTGATTATATTTTTCTTTTTTTCTGCCTTAAGTTAGGTCAGTGGTTCACAAATAGAGGCTGTTTTTGGTGATCACAGTGCTTACAGGGCTGCTACTGGCATCAAGTGGGTAAGTCTAGAGACACCTCTAAACATCCTATAATGCACAGGACAACCTCACCAAACAAAGAAATATCTGGCCCAAAATATCCATATGCTAAGATTAAGAACACGTTCCAAATTATGTGCTCTTTATTCTGTTCATTTTTTTTTTTTACTTCTGTCAATTTGGAGTAGACTTTTAAATTACATTATTTTAGTTATTATTTCAAAACAATTTTCAGAAGAGTTTAAATTAATAGATATTTTTATTCTCCTATAGTGCCCAGAAAGATATTTAGAAAGATTTAAATTGATCCAGCTGCTTCTCTCATCCTTTATATAATTTTAAAATTTTTAGTTCTACTATATAGTTTTTACAATGTCCTCTTTTTCTCTTATGTATTCTCTTCATTCTTCTATCACTTTTTACTTCGTGGTCACAAGATGGGGGCTCAATATCCAGCCTCAGTGTTCTAAATGAAAATAAGATAAATTAAGTTTCAACATCTGCAGGAAGTCTTTCTTTCCAAAAAGTTATCTTGGAATTCCTACCCAGTAGTGGCCCCAAGACCCGCAGTGGAAAAAAAGGAACCGTGGTTCATCCCAGTAGCCTTCCCCAGAAAGAGAGGCCCAAGAGAACCATGCAAGTGCTTAGAGAAGTGGATGTATGAATTGTAATGGGTGGACTGTTGCAGCCATGCAGATGCTCTGCTCAGATCTCTTTGGGAGCCTTCGATGGGGAGCATACCTGATTATCAGCCTCCCGTTGCTGCCCCATTGGTTCTTTCACAGCATTCAGACCAAAGCCTGCTTCCCCAGGGCTGCACCAAGCCAAAGACAGAACCTGATACGGAGTACTAGATCCATCTGATTTCTGCCTAATTCCAGACTCCATCAAAGGGCAGCCCATTGGCCAGGTGGAATCTTTCTCAGAACTTGGCTGTGAGGTGAGACTTTTCCTACTCAGTCCTTCCTTTGGCAGTTGTTAGACTTATGTCATGATCTGAAGGCTCTCCATGCCTACTCCTGCTCCTATGGTCAGCCACCGACTTTTATCTTAGAGTTTGTGAAGGCACTTGCATTTAGTTTTTGGATATATTGTCCAGGAGAATTTGGATTCCCTATGTAGTTGTTTTAACTGGGATTTGAGGAGCTCAAAATCTATGCTGCCACCAGATTCCCCAAATTCCAATTATTAAATGTTTACAGATGAAGGTCTAGTTTTTTTATTATACTATATTATATTATTATTATACATTATCTATATAATAGACATGTTCTAAACAAATTCTGAGGTATATAACTTTCTCTGTTCTTCAGTAATTTTAGAGAACATAGTGGAAATGTGTATTGTCGAAAATTACTTCTAAGCACAGCTGTAAGCAAAGAAAAGAGAAACTGGATTCAAGAAAGGTGATAGTAAAATTGCAACAATATCAATAATTGTACCACAATTAATGGGATGAATTAACATATAAAGCAGTTTTTAAACCGTTTCTACAGAGCTGATAGTAAAATTAGTAAGAGTAGAGGAGTGATAATATATTTCTCTTTTATTCTAGGAATAAAACTCTCTATATTGTTAATCCATGAGTTATTAGTGGTTAACACTACCAACTGCAGAGTAAACTTTTCTTGCATTCAGCAAACTTCGATAATTCTAAAAGTGAAAGTATATACTAAGATTTTAGCACAAAGAATATTTGTGAGAAACTAAAATGTAACATTCTCTATTTTAGCAAGTTATGCACAAGATATTCATTTGGTAGGTGTGTTTTACAGACAGAAAGAGAATGGGTATATTCAATTGGAAATTTTACACTATGACACACAATTCTGAAATAAACGAAAATGATATTGTAAGAGTTGAAGTCATTTTGACCGAGAGAGATAAAATAGAGGAAATTTCTAAGTAAAAGAAAGCAGTTAAAGTTGTCCTTAGAGAACTGTAACTCAAATAATTATAACTTACTGGCAGTTAAAAGAGAGATAATAATTTGTGTAGACACTGAATTTGGCAGAGCTATGGGGATAATATATCTTTTCCATCTCAAATATTATTTCATTTTTGATGCTAATTCTTTACTGCAATATTAACTTTTCATACTTTTTTTTTTCTCAGTGACCTTGACTAACATGTGGGAAATAATGAGCCCCATCTTCCTACGTCTTGAATGGTTTGACAATTTGTCTTGGAGAGACATCAGTGTAATAAATGTCTTCATCGTTACTTGAAAGCTGTATCCTCCTTAAAAAAAAAAAAAAAAAACAAAAATGAATGTTACATTAGGCAGACATGAAATCAACCAAAACCGTGAATTATTTTAGTCTGCAGAATATTTTAGATTGCAGCAAGATAGGCTAGTTTGTGTTTCTATCCAGTGGAATTTTGTGAGATAGAATTTTTGTGAGATAGAATGCATAGTGGTCTATGAGCTGAAGGCAGGGTAGCCTGGAACCTAATGTTGATTTCCCCACATTTAACACACTTATTTTGACGGTTACATATAGATTTTATCTCACAACTTTCATGCTATTAACTACACTTATCACATGACATATCACTAATTACATTAGTCTTTGATAACCAAATCACTCATAGCGTAGTCTTCAGGTAATTCACTTTTTGCAATAGCTTTTGGGAATCCTTGATTTCTCCAGTATACTAGGTGCATTGTTGACTGCCTAATTTTGAAATGAAAATAAGTAGGTACTTGAGTCTTCGTCTCTTTGTCTTTACAACCAAAGCAACTTTGCCTTACCTCTCTGGCATGGTTCTGGAAGAGACTTTTAGAACCTTCCTGAGAGTGAAAAATTCCTTTTTTCTTACATCTCCACTGAAAATGGACCGCCTCTCTACCACTCCCCTCCCCCCGCAATACTTTGGACAGGAGAGAAGATCAGGAGAATTCCTGGTTAACAACATTAAACATTCCATCATCTCTTTCCCCTTTACCACCTCCCAACAAAACATGCCCCAAAGCCATTTTGAGTGGTGTCACTAAAGGCAAATTTACAATGAAACTAATGAAGCTTAAACTCCAGGGCCCCTCCTTTGCAAGCCTCTCTTCTAAGGCCCTGGGGGGCACCCTACAAATTTGTTCACATTGACATATATTTTTGACAATTTGCAATAGTAAGATTTTTCTGTTCTCATTAAAATGATCTCTCAGCGGCAATAGGCATTAGGCCCCACAAAACTTTTATAGGCCTCTGGCAAATATTCAGTGCTCATGAGCAGAGAAAGAATGAATCCAAAATAATCATAAAATTTTAGAGTTTGGTGGAGCTCTATGGTTCAGTTTCTTCAGTTCCTTTCTACTAAAGATGAAAGAATTAAGGCCTAGAGAAGTTCATTTACATGCCTGAAGTCACAAAGCTTGTAAGCTGCAAAACCAGTACTAGAATTCCAGTGTCTAAATCCTGAACTAGTGTTCTTTTGAATCTATTGCTCCTCTCTTTAAGAAGGAGCAATATAGACAGGAGTAATGGGTTATCATGTTTTATTTATGCGGAAAAGGAGTACCTGCTTTGGAGTTGGGTGGATGAAGATGTAATTCTAGTCCTGACACTTGCTGGATAGGAGAGCCTCATTTTTTTTTTTTTTCAATGTGTTAAATGGCAATGATATCTGCTTGAAAGGATTGCTGTGAGGCAGTATATGGGAACTTTCTAAAATGGTGATAAATTGCCCAACTGGCAGCTATGCTGTGGTGTTCTGTAAAATCTTTGCAAACCCACAGTAAATCTTAAATTACTTCAAAATAACAAAGACAACAAACAAACAAATGTAGAGATAACAGACAGCTGATTACCAGCAGCCTAAGGAGGCTCTCATAAAGAATATTCTGTTGTTTAACCTGTTTAAGTTGTTAGGAGTATGACCAGCAGTGGAAGATATTTAAAACAAAATAAAATTTCACTAATGTCCTACACCCAACCAAAAAAAAAGCTTCTACTAAATCGGAACTACTCCTATTTTTCACATATTGGATATGTCTCTTTCTCTCTCTCTCTCTCTCCATACATATATCTTTTTTATTGGCATATCTAATGCGATTACATTAGTTTTTGATCCATTAGTTACCACCAAGAATATTAATATTCTCTCTCTATATATAATATATATAATGTTATGTATTATAAAATTATGAATATTATAACATATAAAAGCCTTTAAATAAACGCAGACTTCAAAATTTCAAGCTAAAGCAGTATACTTATTTTTAAATTTTAATTTGTAATTAGTAAGTATTTAGTATATTTGAAGTGCTAAATAAATTAAAAGTTTCATACCACACTTGATGCTTAATATACTCATATTCACCTGAGGAAAAAGGAAAATATGTGGGGAAAAAAGGCTATAGATTCAGAAGCGGTGATAATAGAAAAGGAATAACAATGAGAAATAATTTCCTGGATCTCTTTAGTAACTAAAATTAATGTTTACCCTTTATATTAGGTGAGCCCATGAAATATATTAAAGATTTTAGGGAAAAAAATGATGACAGGTACTATGAGTAATATTTAGGAATTTTAACTGGGCATGTGTATCAGACATGAAGAATATCCTCTAAGGGTATATCAAAAGCTGTATCTTCAAAGGTTCCTTTCAAGATAAAACATTATTTATGATGTTCTGAAGAAATAAGGTGAAATGTGATAAAAGGAAAATCTAATGGACCAAATTAAGAAATTGCTGTTAATATTAGATGTTGCTCCTAGCACAGTGCTTTTGAATATCCATCTTCTCTCTGCAAGGGGTAGGCCTAGCGAATAATGTCTTAGAGATTATTTCTTTTTCTTCAATGATTAGATTAACAGAATTGCGTAGTGGGCTTAGAAATCAGTCACAGCTCTGAGAATGATTTTTCACTTCATGCCAAGTTCTTTTCTCAACCAAGTTATTTTTGAAATTGACAATTCACCTTCAAATTTGCCCTGTAAAGTCATTCATCAAATTAGTCAAGTTGAAATCTTGTTACAAAATGCTATAAACTTATTGTTGAATGAAAAATCTCTCACCGTAAACAAAATATGGCATAATTAAAGGAAAAAAAACAACTACAAACATGGGAAAAAGTCCTGAGTAAAAGGGTACAGAGAAACTGGATGACAAAACCTCCTTTAATAAAATCCTACCCAAACAAGTAAGAATAAGGAGGGAAAGATGCTAGCAGAAATCCAACACATACCATTATGTCTTAACAGGAGTTCAGAAAGAAAGCATGTTTAAAATCAGTACTGCTCTTAAACTCCATCTATAATAGCTGTGCTCCTCCCAATATTGGAAAAGAAGGTGAGGGGTCAAAATCTGACATTCACACTTATTACCATCCAAAAATGATTTTGTGGAAGATCATCTTAAGCAGGTAGGCAGGGAGTCGTAATATATAACTTTACCATTCACTGTCTCACCACCGCTATCGATTACCATTCTCTAAAGCTAAGGGGCAAGCTGGAGAAAAAAGGCAGCTAATCTAATTACTTTAAATTAAATTTAAAGTAGTTGCCCTTGAGACTTTCTTTTTGACTCATGGATTAGATAGAAGTGTATTTTTTAATTTCTAAATAGTTGGAGATTTTCCAGATATCTTTATATTATTGACTTCTAGTTTAATGTTGTTATGGTCCAAGAACATACTCTGCATAATTTCCATCCTTTTAAATTTGTGAAGGTTTGTTTTATATCCCAAGATGAAGTCTATCTAGACGCATGTTCCCTGTGCACTTGAGAAGAATGTGTTCTGCTATTCGTAGGTGGAGTGTTCTATAACTCTCAATTAGATCTAATTGGCTGATAGTACTTTTTAGGTTTTCTATTTCATTACTGGCTTTCTGGCTACTTGTTCTATCAATTACTGAGAGAGGCATAGTAATATCTCTAAATGTATTGCAAATTTGTCTATTTCTCCTCTCAGTTCTATCCATTATTTCCTCATGTATTTTGATGTTCTATTGCTACATGCATACATATTTAGGATTCTTAAGTATTTTTGGAAAATTTACCCCTTTTATCATTATGTAATATTACTCCTTATCCCTGAAAAATTTTCTTGTTCTAAAGTATAATTTGTCTGAAATTAATACAGTTACTCCAGATTTCTTTTGGTTAATTGTTGCATCGTTCTCCATCCTTTTACCTTAACCTATCAAAGTCTTACATTTGTAGTGGATTTCTTACTGACAACATATAGTTGGATCATTATTTTTTATCTAACATAAGATTCTCTTTTAACTAGTGGGTTTAGATCATTGATATTCACATGGTTATTTAGGTGGTTAGAGTGCATTTAGTGTCTTGTTAACTGTTTTCTATTTGTTCCATTTTGTCCTTGTTTCTTTTTTCTCTTTTTTAGTCTTCTCTGGTTTTGATTTAGAAGTTTTTTAATGATTCCATTTTATCTCATTTATTGGCTATGTTATTTTAAAATATTGCTTGGTGCTTGCTCTAGGGTTTACAACATACATTTTAAAATAATCTAAAAGCAGCTTCACATATTATACCACCTCATGTTTAGTGTAAAAAATTTTTAATTGTGTATAATCAATTGCTCCCTCTTATCCGTTGTGCCATTGTTGTCATGAATTTTATGCTAAACACCCAATTTATCGTTTGGTTTGTTTTATTTCAGCTATCTTTTAGAAAAAAGTAGAAACAACAACAACAAATTCTGGGGAGGAGGAGTATCTAATTTCCAGAGCTGCTCATTATATTATTTTTCATCAATACATTATGAATCAAGGAAGCGTAACCTACACAAAGAAAAAAAAATCAATCAATCAAAACTGTCCATGAAGAAGCCTAGATGTAGGACTTACTAGACACAGACTTTAAATTAGCTATTTTAAACATGTTCAAAGAGCTAAATGAGACCAAGTCTAAATAATTAAAGGAGTATATGAGAATGTTGTCTCAACAAATATAGAATATCAAGAGATATATTAAATATATCTATTGAATATATTGAATATAGATATATCAATAGATAGAAATTATAAAGAGCTTGAATAAAAGTCCTGTAGTTGAAAAGTAAAATATCTGAAGTAAAAAATTCAGTAGAAAGGATCAACAGCAGATTTATACAGGCAGAAAAAAGAATTAGCAAACTTGAGAAAAGATCAATTCAGATAATCCAGTCTGAGAAACAGAAAAGAAGAATGAAGAAAAGTAAATGGAGCCTCAGAGGCCTGACACCACCAAATGTACCAACACCAAGTGTACCAACTAACAGAACTGAAGGCAGAAAGAGACGTTTCCACAATAATATTTAGAGATCTCAATACTCTACTTTCAATAATGGATAGAACTAAACAGAAGATATGAAGGAAATAGAAGACTTAACAACACTATAAGCCAACTAGAACTAACAGACACTCCACCCAACAAAAGAATACACATTCTTCTCAAGTCCTTATGGAACATTTTCTAGGATAGATCATATGTTTGTTCATAAAACAAGCCTTAATAAATTTTAAGGTATTGAAATCATACAAAGTATGTTCTCCCACCACATGAAATGAAATTAGAAATAACAGAAGAAAGTTTAAGAAATTCACAAATATGTGGTAATTAAACAACTCACTCCTAATTAACCAAAGAATAAATCACAAGCGAATTACAAAATATTTTGTAACGTCAATACTTATTGCATGCAATGAAAACAATGTTCAGATGGAAATTTATACCTGTAATTTCCTACAATAAAAAAGAAGATAGATCTCAAATCAATAACCTAATCTTCAACCTTAAAGTAGAAAAAGAACTGCAAACTAGATCCAAAGCAAGCAGAAGAAGGAAGTAGTAAAGATTAGAGAACAAAAAATTGAAATATAAAAAATATAGAAAAAAATCAACAAAATCAAAAATTGATTCTTTGAAAAGATACACAAAATTGACAACTCTTTAGCTACACTGACCAAGGAAAAAGAGAAACATTTCAAATTGCTAAAATCAGCAATTAAAAATAGACCATTACTACAGACTTTACAGAAATAAAAGTGGATTATAAAGGAATACTTTGAACAATTATATGCCAACCAATTAGATAACAGTGAGTAAATTTCTAGAAAGACACACACTACCAAAACTTAGTAGAAAAAAAAATCTGAATAGATCTATAAACAACTAAACAGATTGAATTTGTAATAAGAAAAACTTCACACAAAGAATCACTCAGGACCAGATAACTTCACTGGTGAATTCAACCACACATTTAAAGAATCAACACCAATACTTCCCAAGCACTTAGAAAAAATAGAGGAGATGAAGTGATACTTCTTAACTCATTTTAGGAGGCCAATATTATCCTGATAGTAAAGTCAGACAAAGTTCTCACAAGAAAATACTACGTGCCAGGGTCCTCTATGTATATTGACACAGACAGTCTCAACAAAATATTAGCAAACCAAATTCAGCAGCATATTTAAAGGATTATATACCATGAGCAAGTGGGATTTATCTCAGGAATGTAAGGTTAGTTCAACATACAGAAATCAATCAATGCAATACACTGTATTTACAGAATAATGGGAAAAAATACGTACATGACAATCTCTATAGATGTAGAAGATACATTTGATAAAATTCAACACTCTTTTATGATAAAATACTCAATAAACTACATAAAAACGGGAAATTTCATAAACTGAGAAATGACATCTACAGATAATGCATAACTAACACCATCCTTAATGGTGAGAGACTGAGAGCTTTTACCTGAAGATGAAGAAAAAAATAAGAAAGTCAGCTCTTGTCACTTTTATTCAACGTTGTATTGGAGGTTCTAGACAGGGCCATAGGCAAGAAAAAGAAATGCAAATAATCCAGATTGGAGAATAAGAAGTAAAACTATCCCTATTTGCAGATGACATGATTTTATATACAGAAATCCATAAAGAATCCACAAAGTATATTAAAAATGATTAACAAGTTCTGCAAGGCTGCAGGACACAAGATCAATACACCAAAATCAATTGTATTTCAATACACTAGCAGTTTACTATCCAAACATAAAATTAAGAAAACAATTCTATTTATAATGGCATCAAAAAGAAGAATAAAATGGTTAGGAATAAGTTTAAACAAGGAAGTGAAAGATTTGTACACTTAAAACTATGAATCATTCCCTAAGGAAATTAAAAAAGACTTAAATAAATGGAAAGACATCTCATTCATGTTTAGGAAGTCTTAATATTGTTAAGATAACAATACACCCAACTTGATCTACATATTTAATATAATCTCTATCAAAATTCCAACTCCTTTTTTTTTTTGTTTATGGAAATAATAATACAGAACTGATCCTAATATTCACTTGGATATGTAAGGGACCCACGATAGCCCCTCAAATCTAGAAAACATAGAATATTATAGGACTCATACTTCCCAACTCCATAACCTACTAACACAGCTACAGGAATAAAAAAAAGAGTAGTACTGACATAAGGATAGATGTATAGATCAATGGAGTAGAATTTAGAGTCCAGAAATAAACCTTCACTTTTATGGTCAATTGATTCTCAACACAGGTGCTAAGGGAAAAAGAATCATCTTTTCAAAAAATCATCTTTTCATCCAGTTGCTGGGTCAACTGGATATTCGTGTGCAAAAGAATGAACTTGAACCCCTACCTTACACTATATACAAGAATTAACTCAAAACTGATCAAATACCTAATGCTAAGACACAAAATTATAAGACTCTTAAAAGAAAACATAGGTGTAGATTTTTGTGACCTTGGATTAGGCGACGATTTCTTAGAAGTGACTCCAAAAACATAAGCAACCAAAGAAAAAAATAGATAAATTGGAACTCATCAAACATAAAAACTTTTGTGCTCAAAAGGCACTATTCATAAAGTAAAAAGATAACCCACAGAATAGAAGAAAATGTTTGCAAGTCATATGTATAGTGAAAGTCTAGTATCCAAAATACATAAAGAATTGTAACAGCTCAACATAAAAAGATAAATAATCCAACTTAAAATGAGAAAAGTATTTGAATAGATATGTCTCCAAAGAAGATATGCAAATGGTCAAAAAGCAGATGAAAAGATATCATTGTCACTGAGAGATGCAAATCAAAATAATAATGTGATACCGTATCATCCCCACAAGAATGGTATAATAATTTTAAAACAAACATAAAATAATAAGCATTGCTGAAGATGTGGAGGAATTGGAACTCTTATACGTTGCTGCAGGGAATATAACATGATTGTAGCCACTGCAGAAAACAGTTGGGCAGTTCCTCAAAAAGTTAAACATAGAATTACTACGTCATCCAACAATTCCACTCCTAGGTATACAGGAATTATATAAGAATTAAAAGAATTGAAAATAGATGTTCAAACAAAAACTTATACATGAATATTTATGGCAACATTATTCACAATAGCCAAAAGATGGGAGCAACCCAATTGCTCATCAAAGGATGACTGTATATATAAAATTATTCACCCATTATGAATATTATTCACCCATAAAAAAGAATAAAGAGCTGATGCATGATAAACATCAATGAACCTTGAAAATATGCTGTGAAAGAAGCCAAACACAAAAGGACACATATTGTATGATTCCATTTATATGAAATATCCAGATTAAGCAAATCAATACAGTCGGAAAGTAGATTACTCGTTGCCAAGGAGAAGAGAGCATGAGGACTGATTGCTAACTGGTATGGGGTTTCTTTTTGGAGTGTTGAAAATATTCCGGAATTAGTTGTGATGGTTGTACAGACTTGGCAATATACTAAAAAACACTTAATTTTTCACTTTCAAGTGGTAAATTTTATGTATTTGAATTACATCATAATAAATATAAATATACCTATACTAACACACATGCACACACACAAAACTGTTGTCCAAGAATATTGTACCCATCAAAATTCTTAGCACAGTATGATGGAAATGGCAATCATTTTGAATGATCTATTAGCTCAGGAAATATCACAATCATAAGCCTTTTGCAGAGAGGGCAACAATAGATAATTGAGAAACTATAGTAAACATGTTGCATCTTTAATATTGAATATTAACTATAGAATTTGGAACTAATGTTAAAGAGCTGTGAGAATTATGAGTAACAGAATATAATATGTTGAATCATATAGGATAGCTGATATAAGAAATTCTTCATCAACAGAAATACCAATTTCATACAGTTTTACCCAATATATGTTATAAATAAAGACCAAGTAGAAATTATATAAAAAGTGTAAAGTGACAGAAAGTAATAGCATGTCAATTTCTGTATTTTTTCTTAATGATGTGACAAATTATATAGTAAAAGTTAATAATTGCAGGGAATTTTAATATCTAATTTAAAATGATAAAGGTTAAAAATAAAGTAAAATATGTTAACTGTAGAAGAACAAAATATAATTAATAATTGGGAGGTTGAAAATGGGAAGCAGGTAGGGAAATATTCTTAAGAAAAGTAACTAAAACAATTTAACACTGGAAAAGGAATAGAACCTAAACAAAATTGAATAAAAAATAGAGAATTGAACCTAATTCATGTTAGACTTTAATATATGATTAAATTTGAATTTTAAATTAGTGGCAAAAATTTGGAATTTTTAACAAATCTTTTCATCATAACTATTATCTGTTCAGGAAAAAAGATGGTTCTCATCTTCCTTTTGTGTGTCAGTGCTACTTAATTACATATTATTTATAAAAAAATCACAAATGCAATACATTTTGTATGTTGTGTATTATCCATTCAATATTTAGTATTGTACTTTTAGAAAGAAATTTGACAATATCAATCAAAATGTAAAATGTACACTATTTTAGACTCAAAAATACAACTCCTGGAACTTATTCTGTATACGCACACAAAAAATAGAAAAACACTGACATGTATGTACAGAACTTTTTATAATAGCAAAATTTGGAACTGACCTAAATGACCAACAATAGCAAATTGTATTTTAAAATATATAATTTATTCATACAAGTAAATATTGTGACACCAATTAATAACGTGTCCGTTCATTTGTGTTGATACATCATCTCCAAAATATATTTTTACATTAATAAAGCTGAAAGGTTTCCACCAATACAACAGCAGGGCCAAGGTTTTATTTCTTTATTGTGAAATATGAAAGAAATGGGAATTAAGTAATCTAAGGAATATGCTCTCTAGTCCTCATTCTTACTTAAAACAGACCACCAGTCTTGCGCAGACTTCTTTGCTAAAAACGTTGATGTTGACGACACTGTTCACTACAAATTTTGTTTCATTTATCGTTCTAAATAATGCCTAAATCATTTAGTGGTATTGAATTTTAAGCTTAGGGCATAAGCATTTACTGAACGAATAAACTAAGAATCAGATGAGAAACAGAATAGCCAGGCGTTGCAAAGGAGAGGACCTGAAGCGTCTCTGAGATCTCACTAGGAGAGGCTTGAGGGCTCCTCCCGAGATCAATGCCAGTGGGTATCTCAGGTCAAAAATTCCTCAGTGCTGGGTCTCTGCTCAAGACTCAACTTCTTGACAGGGAGTACCTAATCAATCTAGCCTTGGTCGTAAGTCCAACACCCCTGAGATTTGAAGGAGAGTGGTTTCTATGATGTACAATCCCACCAGAACCACATGGAATCAACAAAGGGAAGTCTTCAAAGAAATGAAATTGGGTCAAAAAGGAGACAAAGACTGAAGCATCACATCTCACACTGTGGTAGGTCATGTGAATTATTTATTCAGAATTTTATTTTTTTTTCCTAAGGAAATTATATATTGCCTCATTATTTTCCATGTTTACCTCATTTTGCAGATTGCCAGAAACCAATCATATTAACCCTTATCAGTTGCTCCCATTTTCTTCAATTTGTTTTCCTTGTAAGTCTCTCAGATACTTTTTGGAAGGAGACAGTTTATAAATGTATTTCAATTCATACTTTATCATGACTAGTTCCAAAGTCAAGGAATAAATCACCTGGAGATGACAGGCATATTGCCTCTTATAGATAAGAAGATCTTACTATAAGAAGAAAATTACTTCAAATTATGTTTGGAAAACGTAAGTGCTGCAAGCTTACCAAAACTATTTTAACAAGGCTAAGTTACCAAAGGAAACACTACACTTCAAAAAAAAAAACAAAACTTTCCTAAGACAATATACATGATTTCTTTCCAAGTATAGATGTGATGTTTTACTTCAATAGACAGCTGAAATTTTTAACATTCTGAGAAAGATAATTTACATTGGAGAAGGTTGAATGTAGCCTGAGATAATGCTATTACACTAACTCATGTTTCCAAAAGTAGTGAAATGAAGTGAGCACATATTTTTCCCTAGGTATTAAATCACGTCTATGTTGTACATTGTTAATTGAAAATGCAACTAAGCTAGAGTATCCCCTTATGTTACTGTGGAAAATCATCTGGTTTTTTTTTTTTTTGTGAGGAAGATCAGCCCTGAGCTAACATCTGCCAATCCTCCTCTTTTTTTTTTTTTTTTGCTGAGGAAGACTGGCCCTGGGCTAACATCCATGCCCATCTTCCTCTACTTTATATGGGACACCGCCACAGCATGGTTTGACAAGCAGTGCGATGATGCGCGCCCGGGATCCAAACCGGCAAACCCCGAGCCACAGCAGCGGAACGGGAGCACTTGACCGCTTGCACTACTAGGCCAGCCCCGAAAATTATCTTATTATGAATGTAGTAAGCTTAGTTTTATATGATAGCTATAGTTAATTCCAACTTCACGTTTGTCATTTCAAGATTTAGAACCAAGAAATCTATATTATATTATCTCGTTGGAACTAAGTTAAAGTTCGTCATAGGCTTTTAAAGTTTACTAGTCAAAATTGTAGAGAAAAAATAATCTCACTTTAGGCACTATAATCACAGCTTTCCCATCATATCTTTTTTCTCAAACATTCCAATTAGAGGACCAAAAAAGGAAACATTGAAAAATGTACCAATCTCAGTAATCGAACAATGTCATTAAACAATGTAATAGAACTGTAATTTTATTTGTCATCAACACATTGTAAAAACATAAATTGAGCATTTTAGATTTTTATAGCGAGGAATTTAAAATGGTAAAAATAAACATATTTGTTTCAAATCATAAAATCATTAGTTATCGAATTAAGATTAAGTTTTTGCTGGTATAAATTCAAAATTCCTTAGTATTTTACTTCCTAATTCTAAAGGAGTATGGTTTATGAAATCATTCTACAAATAAATCTTTGGAATCCTATTAGTAGCATCATTAATGGATGATTCAAATTTCATAATTCAAAAAACTTGAAAATGGCAAAAATATTTGGTAAATCCTTTAAACCAATACATGTTCAGATGTATTGTCCTGATGTATGTATGTTCAGATGTTCTATGGTTCTGAGAGAAATTTTACCAAATACTACAATTCTTTGCTCAACTAACAAATAAGAGGGAATAATTATGAACTTCTTATCATCTATATATTTTATATACAATAAATATATACATATTTTCATGATTATTCATTTGATAGAAAATTATAAATGTAATGTGTAAATATTTAAATGTCAAGGAGAACTGATATATATAATTTCACACACTTTAAAGTTACTGAAAATTTGTCTATTAGAGAACTGACACAATTATTTGAGAAGTGATCTAAAATGGAAACACATATAACATATATAACTGAAAATATTATTTAAGGCAATGGGAAAATACAATAACATTACATGGAAAATTTTTAGCAAAATTACTTTAGGATAAAATCGTCATCATTTCTCCTGTTTCTCCATTTTAAAAGCATGAAAATTATCAACAGGCTTGGATACAGGCATGCAGAATTAGCATAACTAACTTAATCATCAATCCTTATTTGCATGCTTGCTGTGTTCCAAGCTTCCTATCAGGTGATCATATTGAAAGAGATAAAATGTCCAAGGACCAGTTTGACTAGTAGAGATGACAGACAAGTAAATAATTTGGGTAAAATTTTATAAACTCTATGACATTCATCTGTAAACTTTTATGATAGTATATGAAAAGTGTACTTTTTATGAAGAAAAAGAAATAATGACTTGAGTCATCTGGAATGAGTTGTCTTCTAAGCTGAATCTTAAAGTTGAAAGAGAATTGATCACGTGACAGTGGAAGAAGTTCACTCCCCGCAGATATGAAGTTCACTCCCCAATATATGAACTATCACAGGGACACAAGAAACAGGGCACAAATAGAAGCGTAAATATGTCTGTGTGTCTGGGCATGATGTCCGAGAAAGGAAAAGACAATAGAAAAGCATGAAAAAGTAGGCTTGTTAAGATCTTCAGTGTCATGTCTGTAGTCATAGTTCAGAAACTGTCATTGTGTTACTTCCCTAAAACTCCAACTTTTTCTTGGCTATATGCTAGTTAGGTCAGATGACCAGATTAAGTAGCCATATGGCATAAACTGAACATAATTTTATGTTAGAGAACCAGCCTGTGAACAGCTGCCCTTAAACATATATAAAAGTATGAGGCCAAAATCCACATCCCACTGTCAAGGCCCAGAGGCCACAAGAGATAACTGGTAGTTCTATTAAACTACCCAGAGTGTTATCCCATCATCCAAGGAGCATCACTCTCTCATCTGTGTTGATTACTCAAAGAGCTTCTGATACATTCAGGAGGTAGACTTCTGATTGCTGATGTTGAACGTGACTATCTATTTAGCTATTTATAGCTTTTATCATCTATCTATAAAATAATGACCTGAATGAAAACAGAGGACATTTCCATTATATTTAACTATGTGTCCATAGTAAAATGTGAAACTCCCATTATTTTTAAAATATAAAAAACAATATTAGAATATTTAAATAAAATGAAGATATTGACTGAATATTTTGAGTAGTATCATTTATAATTGACTTGGAAAGTTTGAATTTTGTCCTAGTGATTCTATTCTGCATGTGTGTAAGGGGGGCCGGGAAAGAGCCAAAGGAACATTTTCATAAAATGGCTAAATAATAAAAAGATACCTGCTGCTGCAAGGAGCGATGCTCTAATTGGATCCATAGGAAGCATCAAAAACATGAACATTAAACAACAAATCACACCTTCCAAAACCTGGGTGGGCATTGTAATCACCTATGGAACTGTCAAAAGTACAGATTTCTAACTCAGTCCCCCAAGATAGTGATTGATAAAATTGCGTAGAGGCCCAATAATTTGTATTTTTCATGAGTGCCCCCAATGATATCGACACTGCACATACACAGTTTGTCATTTGAGAACCACAGCTACAGGGGCTACCTTTTCAGCTCAGGTCTGAACCAGGAAATGAGTTTACAGTTCAATATAGTATTGATATTTAATTATACGCTGAAACTTTTGTTTAGTTCAAATTACAGATAAGAGCCCAGTGTGCTCACAATTTAGAGATAAGGGGAGATAAGGGGCTCTCCAAATAGAACTCATCATAGGGTGATAACTAATTAGTTACTGGCTTTAGAGACATTTTTCAAGACATTATAGAGAGTGGAATATTTTTAAATGAAATATGTAAAGCTACAACAGAATGTTAATAGGAACTCTCTCTGTAACTGTTTTGGCTGATCCCCAAAGTTTAAGAAATATACAAATGATTACAAACACCTCTTTATCCAAAAGAAAGGTAAATGACACTTCATGCTTTTTACATAACAACTCTGCCTATATTAGTGATCACCCATATCCAGAGTATAAAATGATAGGACTGAACTTCGGATGAGAAGATTTCATCAGGGAGAGTTGTCAGCATAACATATTTTTCCCTCATGACCATGAGGAAGGAAGAGATGTTTTCCCCTCTCACCTCAAGCCAAGAGAAAGGGGTTTGCAAAATCACTAAAATAGATATTTACACCAGGAGATTTGGCAATATGAAATAGTCATGTGGGAAAGACTGTTGACAAAGGTTATCAGAAAAAATCATTATCCAAAACACGGCAAAAATGAGACAAAAATTTTAGAGGCAAGTTCTTCTGATATTAAAATAGTGACAAAAAGTTTATACTCTAAGGTAATGTACTTACTTTACCTCACTTTTTACTATTGATTAATAGTTTCAAACTAGGTAAATTTTCTTCTTAAGGTGTAGATGTTCATTCTGTAGTGATACAAAGAAATTTTGTCTAGTGGAACAGATTGCTCCAAAGATTTATGGCCTGTTGAGCGTTAACCAGTTTTATATCTAACCCAGCAATGTTATACTAATATTTCTTTGTTAAATTGACTATAAGTAATCTAGTCTCAGATGTTCATTGAAAGAATCATAACAAATTAATTTATCCATTATTTAACGGATTAAAAATAAGATCTTTGATATATGCTCATTTTATGTTTGCATAAAAGTTATGATTTTACATTTTTAAAATTTATACTTGTTCAAAGTTATGGCTGATATTTGGTGTCAGAACATTTGGTATCAGAATAAAAAGGGATAACTATAACATAGTAATCTGTCCTCCACACTAAAGGTGTTGTGGGAAGGGAAAGAACCTTGGATTCATCTCTCACAACTACTGCCTGGAGAGTTAATATGATTCTGTCATAGACTTGTGCATGGTGGATTGCCTAATGCCCTCATTAATAATGGGGTAAATAAAACATTTGATGCATGTTCATTTTACATTTACCTGAGAGTAAAAATTTTACCTTTTTGATAATTATACTTTCATAGTTTTGGAGATCATTTCCAAGTGGGCTCATCTAACAGTTGATAAATTGAGTGGTTGAGGAAATGCATCATGTAAGCTCTTTAAGATTTGCATAGAACCACAAAAGACCCCAAATAGCCAAAGCAGCAAGAAGAACAAAGCTGAAAGCATCGTGGTTCCTGATTTCAAACTATATTGCAAATCCATAGTAATCGAAATAGTACGCTATTGGAATAAAAACAGACACAAAAATCAATGGAACAGAATAGAGACCAGAAATATACCCACACAAGTATAGTCAATTCTTTTATGACGAAGGAGCCAAGAGTATACACTGGGAAAAGGACAATCTCTTCAATAAATGGTGTTGGAAAAATTGGACAGCCACATGCAAAAGAAGGAAAGTGGACCACTATCATACACCATACATAAAAACCAACTCAAAATGGATTAAAGACTTGAACGTAAGACCCGAAACCATAAAACTCCTAGAAGAAAACATAGGCTGTAGGCTCCTTGACATCAGTTTGAAGATGATTTTTGGACATGGCACCAAAAGCAAAGGCAACAAAAACAAAAATAAACAAATGGGACTATATCATACTAAAAGGCTTCTTCACAGCAAAGGAAACCATTAAGAAAATGAAAAAGCAACCTACCAAATGGGAAAAAATACTTACAAATCATATATCTCATAAGGGGTTAATATACAAAATATATTTAAAAAACTCACACAACTCAATAGCAAAAACAAACAATCCAATTAAAAAATGAGTAGAGGGTCTGAATAAACATTTTTCCAAAGAAGACATACAGAGGCCAAGAGGTACATGAAAAGGTGCTCAGTATCACTAATTATCAAGGAAATGCAAATCAAAACCACAATGAGACATCACCTCACACCTGTTAGAGTGGCTATTATCAAAAAGACGAGAAATAACAAGTGTTGGCGAAGATATGGAGAAAAGGGAACCCTGGTGCACTGTTGGTGGGAATGTAACTTCATACAGTTACTATAGAAAACAGTAGGGAGGCTTCTGAAAAATTTAAAAATAGAACTACCATGAAAGCCAGCAATTCCGCTCCTGGGAATTTATCCGAAGGAAATGAAAACACTAACTTGAAAAGATATCTGCACTCCTGTGTTCACAGCAGCATTATTTATAACAGCCAAGACATGGAAAAAAACCTAAGTGTCCATTGGTGGATGGATGGATAAAGAGGATGTGAGATGGAGAAAAAAGAAGGAAGTCCTTCCATTTGTGACAATATGGATGGACTTTGAGGGCATTATGCCAAATAAAATAAGTCAGACAGATAAAGACAAATACTGTAAGATCTCATTTATGTGTGGAATCTAAAAAAAAAAAAAAAACAACTAACTCATAGATACAGAGAGAATAAATTGTTGGTTGCCAAAGGCAGGAGTGGAGAGTGAGTGGAATGGGTACTGGGGTCAAAAGGTACACAATGCCACTTATAAAGTGAAAAAGTCATGGGATGTAATGTACAGCCTGGTGACTATAGCTAATAATACCGTATTGTATATATGTACATATATTTTTTTGGAGAGGAAGATTAGCCCTGAGCTAACATCTGTTGCCAATCATTGTCTTTTTGCAGAGGCAGATTGGCCCTGGGCTAAAATACATGCCCATCTTCCTCTACTTTATATGTGGGATGCCGCCACAGCGTGGTTTGATAAGTGGTGCATAGGTCTGCACCTGGGATCCAAACCTGCAAACCCCAGGCCACCAAAGCGGAGTGCACGAACTTAACCACTACGCCACCGGGCTGGCCCCTGTATTGCATATTTTAAAGTTGCTAAGAGAGTAGATCTTAAAATTCTCATCACAAGAAAAAAATTGTAACTGTATATGGAAATGGATGTTAACTAGATTTATTGTGGTGATCATTTCACAATATATACAAATATCGAATCATTATTTTGTACATCCGAAACTAGTGTAATGTCATATGTCAATTATATCTCAATAAAAACAAAATACTAATACATACACTGATTTGGACTTGTCCTTTTTACACCATCTTCATTCTACAATTTTAAAGTGAGTTCAATGAAACCACAGATCATACTTGTTTTTAAGAGATTAAGTGCATGGAGAGATCTAAGTGGAATTATTTTTCAATCCCTTTAAAATCAAAGCATTCTCACTTATTCAGTAAGAAATTAATTGCATCATCTTGCAAACATTTAATGGTAAGCCAAATACTCCTCAACCTATATAACCACTTCTTATTCCAGATTCCATGTAGTGATGAATTTAACTTAAATTCAACTGATACATGAAGTGACAAACTCTACTACCCGACGATCATTAAACTCTGGGGAAAACTCTGAGTGACAGTATTTAAGATTATTGCTGGGGTTTTTTTGATTCTTTTTTTTGCTGGGAAAGATCTGCCTTGAGCTGAGTCCTGAGCTAACATATGTTGCTAATCTTCCTCTCTCTTTCTCTTTTTTTTTTTTGTCCTCCCCAAAGCCCCACTGCATAGTTGTATGTTTTAGTTCTAAGTCCTTCTAGTTCTTCTATGTGAGCCGCTGTCACAGCATGGCTACTGACAGATGAGTGGTGTGGTTCCACGACCAGGAACCGAACCCAGGCTGCCAAAGCGGTGAGAGCGCCAAAATTTAACCAGCAGGCCATCGGGCCTGGCTGAGATTATTGCTGCTTTTAGAGGGCAAGACCTTTTCACATTGGGTGATCATCCACAAACAAACCCAGAACACATTATTTGACAAGATTTTAAAGCCACTTTAAAGAATCACTGGAAAAAAAATGATACATCAATCTTCAAGTTACTAAAAGGTGAATTAATTCCTTTCTTGGCATTTATTCTGAGGAGTCCCAACGTTAAGAAAATTGGTTTATCATAAGTTTGAATGTTATATCAGAACAAGGATTTTTTTAAGTAAAATTTTGTAGTAGAGATATTTCTTGGGTTTTCCTCATTCTATAGGTATAATTAAGATTGTTAATTATCCTGTCACCTAAAATAAATTCTAAAGTTTGAGAAGGCTAGTAACACATTTTGCCCTCTGTTCTCTTTTAATGAGTCCTTATTTCTGAGCATCCATGTCTTCATTTTTAGCATTTTAATTTGCAACAGCCACCTAGGGAGCCTTGTGTACAGAGAAAGTATGCCCTTCTATAATGTTGACATTATATTTTGAACTTTTAATGGAGGTTTGCAGTAACTCAGTTTGAAAATTGAATGAAATCAACACTCCCACAAACTTAGTCTTTCATTAACTCAGTGGAAAGCCTAACGACATCTATGGTTGGCAATATACAGTTACATTTTCCTACTTATCTACTCAGGCAGTTCCAGCAAAGGGCAGATTGAATTTATAACAGTGGTTGGACTGCTGTAGATATACATCACTAGGGGGATAAAATACAGTCTGAAATGATTTTACTGCCACCCAAAAAGAGCAATCAGAAATGTTAATTATGACAGAAACAGTGACTGCTGTTAGATAATAAACCCTAAAAAAAATCTTGCAGTCTTAGTTTTACTTAAAGAAATAAAAGAAAGAAATGCAGATGCACAAAGAATATTATTTTTCTTTCATGGAAAATTGGATCTTTCCTTTTAGTTTATAAATATACTCATGGCATAGTTGCTTAAACTAATAAATATTTACACTTAACTTTTGTTTTGAAAATTCACGATTCTTTCTGTCACTTTTAAACATTTGACTATCTTAGAAAATTACATAAACTAAGCTAGTCAGTGAGTGCAATGGAAAAGCAGTCACTTAGTGTTTTCCAACATGGACACCAGTCACACTTCTCCAATTGACATGCATTCTAATGTTGGGCAAGTGACACATTTCTTGCACCTTAGAGGGTTTATATATAAAATAAAGCTGTTGGACTAGGTGATATCTAAGATATTGTAAGCTTTAAACTCGATTATATGGTTGCCCATCTACTTTTTACAGTGCTAAAAATAAAGTCTCATAACTTTTCCATTTCTCTGGTCAAGACTAATTGAAACAGTCCATAAACACTTTCAAGTTGAAAGAACATCATTTATGGAAGTAATGTAGTTTACTACTTGCAATTTATTCTGATCTGTTGTAGAAGGAACATTTTATACTTAGTGTGGCACTTGCCTAGGAGATATCAAAACTGAATGCAGTGTTTTCTTACAATTGACTCTAACAGATGAAGGAGATTAAGAACCATCAACTTTGAGAGATTCCATTTTCCCAGACCCTTACTGGGCTTAAATAAAGACTATTTCCTAAACAATCAGCAATGGGACTTATCTTAATAAATTAAGTACAGGCCTATTTGGAAGATTCTTTTTTTTTCTCAGGCGGTTTGGTGAGGAAGATTGGCTCTGAGCTAACATCTGTTGCCAATCTTCCTTTTTGCTGAGGAACATTGGCCCTGAGCTGACATCTGTGCCCATCTTCCTCTATTTTGTATGTGGCATGCCGCCACAGCATGGCTTGATGAACAGCGTGTAGGTCCCCACCCGGGATATGAACCCATGAACCCCGGGCTGTGAAAGCGGAGCACACAAACATGACCGCTATGGTACCAGTACAGCCCCTGGAAGATTCATTTTTAATCCTTAATAAGCATGACTAAGATGAACTCCCCATTCTTGCACTTGAAAATTCCTAATTATACCCCTGTCAGCAAACCAAGCACTTTTCTCACTCTTATGGGTTTCCTTCCCTTGCAAATTAATAGACTCAGCGTTGTGTGTGTATTTTGTTGTTGCTGTTTGCTTTGCTTTGTTTTGTTTCTAGCTTCAGTACTCTTTTTATACTTTAGCAGTCTGAAGGTTCCACTGCGATTTCCTTCATGAGCCTCACTCACAAGTACTGTGCCACCTGCCCACAGAAATGAGAAAAGCCGGCTTTCATGCAGCCATCTGTGCTCAGATCGGTCTCCTGCTGGTCCACACCAGGAGTGAGTTTCATGTAGGAAATTGCAGTCTCCTGTGAGATTTTGTTTTAACTCTATAAGGGATTTTATTTTTCCCCTTGAACTTTCAGTTTGGATTAGTTGTCTATGATTTTTTGGGGAAAGAGAAGCTGTTGCTGCCTTTTTTGGGATTTATTTAATTCTGCTTTTCAACTGTAAAAGAAAACCTTTCTGGGTTTATTCTATGTGAAGTATGGTACTGTCAAGCATTAAACAGTTACCCCAACCTCCCTCAATAGAAACCATTTTAATTTGACAATGGTTAGCTTTTTCAGTTGCTGGTAAAATTTATCATTACATGTGTACACTAGGAATATCTAGTCAACATAGTAAGATATAACACAAAACGGGAGTAAATTAATAGATCAGATTATAAAGTCTCTCAAATTCTTCAGGAGCTCCAATGTTAATTAGTTTATAGAAACTTTTGAATACTTGTATATTTTTAGAATAATATTTGGTTTTTTTAAGGAAAACTGCTGTTTAGAGATTTATCCTTGTTTATAAAATAAAAATAATGAAGCTTTTTCATGTTTTTAAATAATATGAAGTATTAATATTGTTTTACAGATATAAAAAGGGAGAAATTTTTATATGATATTTCAAGTAAAGTGAATCATCTAGACTATTTTTATAACACAATTTTGCCCTGATTTTACCATAATATAAAAATGTAAGTGTAATCTAGCTTGTACAATACTTGTTTTACCATCTTATAGAAAACAAAATTAATCAGAACTTCTTAACTCCCTATAATAAGTTTACTGGTGTTTGGCTGCTTTACTTTCATAAATGTTTAAGATTAGTAGAAGATTACCTTAACAATAAAAAATGTAAATTACACATCCAAATAAATTGCATTATAATATCTAATATCTTCATAAAACAAATTAATCCTGGTAGCTTCAGACACGGTACAACTTATATGAAACCACAGAGTTTCTCTAATAAAATTACTTATACCAAATGGCATATTTTGTTGGATGATTTTTACATTAGGGCTAAATAAATTGTTCTTTAAGGATGCCTTAAATCTAATTTCTGAGATATCTATTTGGCTTTGAAAACTTGAGAGCTCTTATTGAATATTTTTAATTAAAAAGAAACCTAAGAAAATCAAATTCCTAAAATGGAAAGAAGAAATGTTTAGAATTATTATGCAATAGTTGTTCGGTATAATCTTTCCTATGTCTCAACTACTTTGTTCTTTTTTTAATTTACTTTATATTTATTTTTCTATTTTTTATTGTAGTAAGAACACTTAACATGAGATCTATCTTAATTTTTTAAAGATAACAATATAGCATTGTTAACTATAGGCACAATGTTTTACAGCAGCTCTCTAGAACTTATTCATCTTGCATAAGTGAAACTTTATACCCATCGAAGAGAACCTCCCCAATTCCCCCTCCCGAGGCCCCCCTGGCAACCACCATTTGACTCTCTTTCCATGAGTCTGACTATTTTAGGTACCTTGTATAAGTGGTATCACACACTATTTATCCTTCTATGACTGGCTAATTTCACATAGCATAATGTTCTCCAGGTTCATAGATGTTATCACATACGGCAGGATTTTCTTCTTTCCTAAGACTGAATAATATTCCACTGTATGTATATACCAAATAGTCATTATCCATTCATCTGTTAATAGATCTTCTCCCAGATTGCCTTTTCATTATGTTGATTGTTTCCTTTGCTGTGCAGAAACTTTTCAGTTTGTTGTAGTCCCACTTGTTTATTTTTGCTTTTGTTGCCTTTGCTTTTAATGTCAAACCCAAAAAAATCATCGCCAAGATTGATGTCAAGGAGCTTACAGCCTATGTTTTCTTCTAGGAGTTTTATGGTTTCTGGCCTTACATGCAAGTCTTTAATCCATTTTGAGTTGATTTTTGTGTACGGTGTATGATAGTGGTCCACTTTCATTCTTTTGCATGTGGCTGTCCAGTTTTTCCAATACCATTTATTGAAGAGGTTGTCCTTTTCCCATTGTATATTTTTGGCTCCTTTGTTGTAAATTAATTCACCATATATGCATGAATTTATTTCTGGGCTCTTTATTCTGTGCCATTGATCTATGTGTCTGGTTTTATGCCACTGTCATATTGTGTTGATTACTATAGCTTTGTAATATAGCTCGAATTCGGGAAGTGTGATGCCTCTAGCTTTGTCCTTCTTTCTCAAGATTGCTTAGGCTATTTGGGTCTTCTGTGGTTCCATACAAACTTTAGGATTGTTTGTTTTAGTTCTGTGAAAAATGCCATTGGAATTTTTGTGTGTGTGTGTGAGGAAGATTAGCCCTGAGATAATATCCGTTGCCAATCCTCCTCTTTTTGCTGAGGAATATTGGCCCTGGGCTAACATCTGTGCCCATCTTCCTCTACTTTACATGAGACACTGCCACAGGATGGTTTCACAAGCGGTGCATCAGTCTGCACCCAGTATCTGAAATTGCGAACCCCAGGCAGAGCAAGCGAACTTAACTGCTACACCACTGGGCAGGCCCTGCCATTGGAATTTCGATAGGAGATTGCATTGAATCTCTAGATTGCTTTGGGTAGTATGGACATTTTAACAATATTAATTCTTCCAATCCATGAGCGGTATAACTGCTGATGCTTTAAGTTGAAGCCTCAAATAATTCACAAATTGAATGACAGTATAATGTTCTTATGTATATGCATGTTTTTAATGGATAATTTCAAATGACTTGTTTTCAAATTTACTGATTCTTCTGCTCAATCACATCTGTTGTTGAAGTTCTCTACCAATTTTTTCAGGTCAGTCATTGTATTCTTCAGCTCCAGAATTTCTGTTTGCTTTTACTTATGGTTTCTATGTCTTTGTTGATGGTCTCATTTTGTTCATGTATCATTTTCTTGATATTGTTTAGTTGTCTATCCGTGTTCTCTTGTAACTAACTCTGCTTCTTTAACAAGATTATTTTGAATTACTTTTCAGGCAATTCATAGATATCCTTTTCTTCAGAGTAGGTTACTGGAAGATTTATTTTGTTTCTTTGGTTGTGTCATATCTCCCTCATTCTTCATATTCCTTGCTCTGCGTTGGTGTCTGTGTATTTGAAGAGACAGCCATCTCTCTTGAACTTTATGAACTGTCTTCAACAGGGAAAGACTTTCACCATTCAGCTCAGCTACAAATTTTGAGAGCCTCTCAAACCTTTTCTATGGATGTACATACTCCACTCCTCTCCCTCCTTCTGGAGAAGTCTCAGGATTGTACACATTCTCCCAATGTTGCAGAGGTATGATAGCCAGAGTAAGCAACCTGCCCATTTTCCCTGGTGCTGTGCACTGAACGTCTGGAACACTGGAGGCACACTCCACTCCTCTCCCTCCCTCCTAGGGGAGAAGTCTCAGGGTTGTGTGTCCACCTCCAATCTCTCAGACCTGTGCCAGCTGCAGTAAGCTGTCATCCCTTGTCCTTGTTCTTAGCTGCCCACAGACACCCAAACTATATTGGTTTCCTCAGTGTTCCCGGTGAGGCAAGACAAAAATAGGTAACTTAGGCCAAATTGATCTCTTTCAGTGCTGAGCTGTGCTGGCCTGGGGGAGGGTCTGATGTTAGTAAGTGAAATTGCCTTTCTTACCCATTTCAATGTATCTGTTCTTTGTTATGTGCTTGTCTGGGGTACTACAACTTCTTAACTGGATTCTGGACTTGTCATAAAGGTGTTTTGATCCCTGTATCATTTATAAATTGGTGTTTCTGGAGGGGGGACCGAGTGCTAGGACTTCCTATTCCACCATCTTGTTAATGTCTCTAAGTAACACCATACTTAACCATGAACGGTTGAATGCTATCCCCCTAAGTTCAGAATCAATTTACGGACACCTGTTCGTACTATCTCCATTATCTGGCAATATTCAAGCTTGTTACTCAGACAAAAATATTTAAAAGGAAACAAAACAATAATAAGGTTAAGAATATGACACAAAAAATGTCCATTAATGTATGTACAAAAATTCTAGGTAATACAATACTTTTAAGTGCCTAGTATAACTCACAACAAGAGAAGACATTTTCCCAGTAACTAAAAATTAAAGCATAGGAAACTAGTATGTGAGCAATTCTTTAAGCCATTGAGAAGCCGTAAAGATTGAGAATCCAGTCTACAAAAACCCTAGCTGTAACTGTCATTTGGTTACTGAGCTCATAAAATTTATATAGTTGGACCTGAAAGCCCTTCCTAAAGTCATAGATCTTTAAAAACTTGGCCCTTAATTAAAGATAAGACTATAAAAACCAGTCTTCAAGAAAAGAGAGAAAAAAGAAAGAAAGGAAAAATATTTGGTTTGGCTTAGCGTTGATGTGGGTAAAAAAATCTCCTCAAGAATGGATAACCGTTGGCCAGTCTCACAGGGGCTTGTGGTGTAATTTTATATTAACAGGATGGTATGGAGAATTTCACACTGAGAAATCAAGAATTAAAGTGTTCTCAGAACGGTGGCAGTCAGTGCACCAGTCAGAGGCAAACACCCTCGATATAGGCCTCATGCAATCCCCACAAATAAATCGGACCTTCAGAAGAAGGAAATAATCCTACCAGTGAGTCACAGAAACAAGGAAGAATAACGAGGTGAGAAACTGGTAAGTATGTGGGTAAAGCATAATGTCCAAATTTAAGCGTATTTCATTTATAGTAATATGAATATAAGCATAGATTTATAGAATTACAAGAGGAAACTGAAAGAAAAATCCACCCTTTCAGTGGCAATTCTTAAACAGCTTATCTCAGTAATAGAAAGACAAACCTCAAAAATTTCTAGATCCTTATAATTTTATCTGAAAGGGAAAATAAAGGGAGAGCTATATCTAAAATCCCAGGGAATTATGATTATTTGAACCACATTAAAATATGATAAAATTTATTGTGATGATGATAGAAGTTTCAAATCTGTATTTTCTAGAGAAGAACATTAAAGTTGTTATCTTTTTGTCAACATTGAGAATAGGTTTTATAACTTCTCAGCTAATCACTCTAAACAGGACCTCAAACCACTTTATAGAAAAGTGCTAAAGGAATATGCGAGGAATAGCCTTGTCTTTCACTGTCATTAATAAGTGGGGTAGAAACAAGTAAAAATATACTCTAAATCAAGTCATTAGCATCTATTCTCTTTAAATGCCTTGTAAGCTTTTATATGGATTTTTCACTTTTGTGCAAAAATGAAATGTATCAATTTTTTTCCACATAAATATGCTCCCATGAGAATACAAAATCTATGAGGTAAGGATGTATTCACTATATTTAGGAACCAATTAGAAATGTCAATGTTTCTTTCAAGAATACAGTTTCGAGACAAATGTGTAGCATTATGTCTTTTAAAAGAACTGTGATATTTTGAAATCATTGGTATGATGTTTTATAATGACTATCATTAAATAATAAATCAACTAATTAATAATTGAAGAATTAATTACCAATTTTTAATAAATACAGTGTTATTATCAATACAATATCCTAAATTGCTACTTGAAATATGAAATTAATAGAACTATAATTGCACTTTTCTCAGGAGCACCTCTAAACCATTAAAATGAAAGATTTAAATAGGTGCACTAGAAGAGCTATCACACAAGTAAACAAATAAATAAACCATTGTGCTATTTCACATTGGCTTTCCTTTCAACTCCCAAATTAAAAACAAACAAACAAACAACAAAAAAATCCCACTTTTCTATGAGGTGGAATTCTTTGGCTATAGATAAACCTATGTTTCTTTTAGAGTTCTTGTATCCACTTTTTAAAAATAGACTATGTTTTAGAGTAGCTTTAGTTTCATAACAAAATTGAGCAGAAAATATAGATTATTCCCACATACCACGTGCTCCTACACATGTACAGTCTCCTCCATTATCAACATCCCTCACCAGAGTGACACATTTGTTATCACCAATGAACCTACACTGACACATCATTATCAACCAAAGTCTATAGTTTACATTAGGGTTCACTCTTGGTGTTGTACACCTATGGATTTGGCAAAGGTATAATACATGTCTCCACCATTATAGTATCCTACAGAATAGTTTCACTGCCCTAAAAATCCTCTATGCTCCCCCAATATCTGTCTCTCCCTGCAATCTGCAGCAACCACGGATCCTTTTACTATCTTCATAGTTTTGCCTTTTCTCAAATGTCAAATAGGTGGAATCATACAGTATGTGGCCTTTTCAGACTGGCTTCTTTCGTTTAGTAATATGCGTTTAAGTTTTCTCCTTGTCTTTTTATGGCTTGGTAGCTCATTCCTTTTTAGAGCTAAATAATGTTCCATTGTCTGTATGTACCACAGTTTCTTTATCCATCCACCTATTGAAGGACATCTTGGTTGCTTTCAAGTGTTAGCAATTATGAATAAAACTGCTATAAATATCTGTGTGCAGGTTCTTGTGTAGACATAAGTTTTCAACTTATTTGGGTAAATACTAAGAAGCATAATTGCTGGATAGTATGGTAAGAGTATGTATTAGTTTTGTAAGAAACTGCCAAACTGTCTTTCAAAGTGGCTGTACCATTTAGTATTCCCACCAGGAATGAATGAGAGTTTCTGTTGCTCCACATCCTCACCAACATTTGATGTTGCCAGTGTTTTGTCAGTGTTTACCAGGTGTGTAGTGTTATCTCACTATTGTTTTCATTTACAATTCACTAATTGCATATGATGTTGAACATCTTTTCATATACTAATTTTTCATCTGTCTATTTTCTTTGGTGAGATGTTTGTTCAGATCTTTTTCTCACTTTTTAATTGTTTTGTTCATTTTTTTATTTTTCAGTTTTAAGTATTCTTTGTATATTTTGGATAACAGTCCTTTGTTAGAAATATGTTTTGAAAATATTTTCTCCCTGCCTGTGGCTTGTCTTATATCCAATTTTGACCTTTATTATTAAAGTTGTGCAAACTCGAGCCACACATGAATCAGTATTATATAAAGAATTGGCTAAACGCCTATTCATATTAACTTTAGTGTCAGTGATGGTTCAATTCTAATCCCACAACTTCCACTAACTAAATGTGTAACCTTCAGATTTTACCATTAAAATCTTTTAACATTTATCTCATCAAATGATTTTCCATGAGAAGGAAATAGCATCTGTGTTATTAAAGCTCTGTTAGAACATAAGAGAATGATATGTGCATCACTAAACTAGTGGTATGGTATTAAAAGAATACATGAAGAATTCATCAAACAGTACAATCTCAGCAATAGCTCACTCAGACTCATAGAGACTGTAATACTGTTTGGGAACTACATGATAATTCAAGATACAGTACAGCCATGTCCCATGGTTCCTTTATTGCTTTCTCAGCAGTAGTCGTACGTTATTTGCTATTCTAGTGCTTCATTGCATCATAATGGCTTCCTCTATTTGTGTAGTTCAACTTCTGATCTTGCCATTGCCTGTACTCTATCTCTGCATGTTCTATACAAACCTCTTCATGATAGAAGGACCGATTAGTTTGGTTAGCAGAACTCAAACACCGGGATAATTATTAGACAACTGACTCACCTATAGTTGGATGGCTTTGGGCCGGATATCCATTCCATGCCCAGTCAGCTGTTCCAAGGACAGAGCCTTGTGTTCAGCTTTTCAAGGAAAAAATACTCTGCACTTTCCAAAAGCTTCCAACTAAAACTGAAATATGTACATATATATTTTTGAAACATATAAAATATAGTGTCATATTGTACCAATATATACCTCTTAATCACTGCATTTCAACAATACTTGCTTTATATCTGAATTAGCAAATATGTTTTTTCTACAGGGTCTTTGGCTTTATCTTTTACTTTGCTGGGAATACTCTTTCTAGATATTTTCATAATTGGTCTCATCTAATAATTCCAGACTCAGCTTAAATGTACTTTCTAAAGTGTGAGACTTTCCCTGGCCAACCATCTAAGATCACTTCCTATTCAGTTACCAAGTTTTATTTTCTCCACATTACAAAGCACTGTCTAAAATTGCTTTACCTTTCCCTTTGTTGTCATATTGGGATATAAGCACATCAAGGCCTGGACTATATTTGCTTCATCATCTTCAATTGCTAGCACCACACCCTGACTAGGACAGAGTAGGTTCCTATTAGATTATTTTGAATACACGAATTGTTTATTGGCAGGCATTTAGGACAAAATCCCCCTCTACCAGATAAAGTCTATCCAACACCTTGGCACTACACCAGTATAAAAAATGTTCTTGACAAATGCTCCCCAAAGTTTAATATATGAAAATGTCATGTATTTTTAAATTTTCTGAAACAGGACTTACGTATATCCCCTCCATGTGCAGAGGCTTTGTTTGCTGTTTGGTTTCCCAGGACTGGTGAGTGCTCTCAAAACCCTGAAACCCAGCTAGCGCTGGAGCGGGCATACCTCACAAACCACTGTGGTCAGGCTCAGCGCACGAAAGCCTCGAGTCTATGCTCCAGGTGACATCAAATAACAATGCATTCTTTAATTTTCTGAAATCTAGAGAAATCTGTTTCTTTTTGAAGGTCCCATATGGTAACAGTTTACTGGACAAGGAAACCTTGAACTCCACAAAATAAATAGATGATAGATAGATAGATGATAGATATATAGATAGATAGATAGATAGATAGATAGATAGATAGATAGATAGATAGATGATAGATGGATGATAGATATATTGCATTTTGTTTTTGTATAGAAAAAAAGTGAGACAGATTTATCATTTCTTTCAGTATTTTTCATGGCACTTTTGGTAGAATCATATCTAGAATTCCATATTATGTATATACAGTAAGGACCAAAAAAGTAAAAAATAGAACGGGAGGAGAGGTACAGAAAGAAATAAAAGAAATGTAATAAATTAAAACTTTTCATATTTTTACTTAAAGGTTTTAATATTACTTCAAGAATTAAGTTGCAAAAACATAAAATATTATTTTATTCATTCTAGTTTTCTCTGCTAACCAGCAGAACCAAAATTTGAGATCTCTTTACATCACTCTGTGATTTCCTAGGTAGCTATAATTTATGAAACTAGTTTGTACAGGAAAATATTCCTGAGAATGTGTTTTCACACAGCCAAGGTAAAGTCAGATCAGCACAGTGTTGGAGCGGTATTTGAATATCTGTATTAACAAATTTTATGGCCACAGATCCTCTTTTTAATGGAGACATCAAGGAAAAGAACATGAACAAAGCAAATCACTTGTACAAAATTGCAGCAAAAATGCTCTCTAAAAGTCTAAAAAAACAGAAGTAAATGCAAACAAAATGTGTAAACAGATTTGTAATAAATGTAATTTTTACTTGCCATAAAGCCATAATTCAAACATTATGAAGAGGCTGTACAGTGGAATATCTGTTGAAACACTATTGACTATTGACATGAATTTCAGGTGCTGGTAGAAATAGAAGAATTTTTAATATTATGTCCTTGGAATTAAATTTAAAATAAAATTGACTTTTTGCTATACTTAAATCCACTTTTATTATTTCTCTAATGTTATCATTTTAGAACTGTAGAAAGGGAATGTAATGGGAATAAGAAAGGGATTAGTTTATATACGTGTGTATTTGTGTCTTTTATTGCTTTATATATAACTTGCAGTAAATCAGAAAAATATTTTAGAACAATGTCAGTCAGGAATATAAATAACAAAATCCATTCTGGGTAGATTATTAAAATATGCTAGGTTGTTCATAGATTCTTGGGGAGGAGCAGAGGGCAGGAAAAATGCTCACACACACTATTTAGCAACAATGGCACCTGCATCTGGGTGCCAGCATTTCTGCCGCTACAGTCCCTGAAGAATCATGTCTTCATTATCACACTGCTAGGCTTCAAATCTTGGTCAGGTGCATCTGACTGAGGAAACCTAGATCATGAACCTGCACCTTAGATATAGAGGAGTCTGCGATTATAGGTCTTTGGATTTTGTAATGGAAAATCAAGAAGAAAATCTGAGGAATTCCCATAATGTTCAAAATGTTATGAAGCCACAAGTAACAAATATATACTATGAGATCATGCTAAAGTTCATGTAACAAAACTGCTTCTTAAAAGGGATAATTTTGAATTAGACATAGGGATTTGACTTCAAGGACATAGGTTTCTTAAACTGAGTTCAGAGTTTTGGCCAAATGTGACATCTGGAATTCTCCTCATTATCAGGCTTAGAGCTAGGTTGTTGGAAAAAACTGCAATTTTTTCTTCTTTTTTGTGAGGAAGATTAGCCCTGAGCTAACATCTGTTGCCAATCCTCCTCTTTTTGCTGAGGAATATTGGCCCTGGGCTAACATCTGTGTTCATCTTCCTCTACTTTATATGGGATGCCGCCACAGCATGGCTTGACAAGCGGTGCTTTGGTGCGTGCCCAGGAGCCAAACCTGCAAACCCCGGGCTGCCACAGGGGAGTGCATGAACTTATCTGCTATGCTACCGGGCTGGCCCCTAATTTTTTCTTCTTAAGTCCTGATGCACCAGTTCCCTATAGTAATTCTAACTTCCCTAAAGAGTCTCTCAAAACTTAAACCTTTCACTTCACACTCACCAGGATGGCTAGAATAAAAAATAGAATAACAAGTATTGGCAAGGGTGTGGAGGAATAGAAATCTCATATATTGCAGATAGGAAAGTAAAATGATGCAGCCACTTTGAAAGATGGTCTGGCAGTTTCTCAAACAGTTAAACATAGAGTTACCATATGACCCAAACAATTCTACTCTTAGGCATGTACTCTAGAGAAAAGAAATATATGTCTACACAAAAACTGGAACAAGAACGTTCATAGCAGCATCATTCACAATAGCCAAAATGTGGAAATGTCCATCAACTGATGAATGGATAAACAAAGTATAGTATATCCAAATAGTGGAATATTATTTGGTCATAAAAAAAGAATGAAGTACTTACTGCAGCATGGATGCTGCAACATGGATGATCCTTGAAAACATGCTAAGTGGGAGAAGCCAGTCACAAAAGAGCACAAATTTATGATTCCATTTACACAAAACATCCAGAATAGGCAAATACATAGAGACAAGAAGTGGATTTGTGGTTGCTTAGTGTTGAGGGGGTATAGAAGAGTAGGGGAATGACAGCTAAAGTGCACAAGGTTTTTCTTTGAGGGGATGAAAATGTTCTAAAATTGACTTTGGTGATGATTACACAACCCTGTGAATATACTAAAAACCATTGAGCTGTACATTTTAAATGGGTGAATTATATAGTACGTAAATTATAGCAAAATAAAGTTGGTTTAAAAAAAAAGCATTTTGGGGGCCAGCCCTGTGGTACAGTGGTTAAGTTCGTGTGCTCCGCTTCAGTGGCCCGGAGTTGACAGGTTCAGATCCCAGGCACACACCTACACATCGCTCATCAACCCATGCTGTGGCGGCGTCCCATATACAAAATAAGAAAAATTGGCACTGATGTTAGCTCAGGGCTAATCTTCCTCAGCAAAAAAAAAAAGCATTGTGTGGGTGGGATTAAGAGGATGGCAGCTGAGCATCCCATGTGATGCTCTGAACTACATCACAGAAATGATGGCTTGATGCAGAAATTCCATTACTGTGCTGTGGCCAATGCTAGCACATCTGATGCCAGGAATAGCAAAAACACCAAACATTTATCTTTACATTTATGTTTATTTCTTCATTTATTTATTCAATATACACTTATGGAGAACTACATGTTCTAGGCCTTATACTGGTCACTTGGAAATAAATGATAAATAAACAATCTCTTCTCTCAAGAAATTAATCTTTTAGTAATGGATTTGATAAATCCAAAAGTATAATACAGAGGAACTAAATAGACATTTTTCCAAAGAAGACGTACAATGGGAAACATGTACAGGAAAAGGTGCTCAACATCACTAATCATCAGGGAAAGCAAATCACAACCATAATGAGGTATTGTATCACACCTGTTAGAATGACTGTCATTAAAAAGACAAGAGATAATAAGTGTTGGAGAGGATGTGGAGAAAAGGGAACCTTGGTGCACTGTTGAGGGGAATGTAAATTGGTACAGCCACCATGGAAAATACTATGGAAGTTCTTCAAAAAATTAAAAATAGAACTACCATATGATCCAGCAATCTCACTTCTAGGTATCTATCCAAAGAAAATGAAAACAGGATATTGAAGAGATATCTGCACTCTCATGTTCATTGGAGAATTATTCACAATAGCCAAGATATGGAAACAACCTAAGTATGTCCATCAAGGGATGAAAAGATAAAGAAGATGCGGTATGTGTGTGTGTGTCTGTGTGTGTGTGTGTACACACAAATATATATACACACATATATTTATATAATGGAATATTACTCAGCCATGAGAAAGAAGAAAGTCCTACTGTTTGCGACAACATGCATGGACCTTGGCAGCATTGGGCTAAGTAAAATAAGCCAGACAGAAAAAGACAAATACTGCATGGTATCACTTTTATATGGAACCAAAAAAAAAAAACAGTCAAACTCATAGAAACTGAGAGTAGAAAAGTTGTTGCCAGGGGCTAAGGGTGGGGAAAATAGGGAGAGTTTGGTGAAAGGGTATAAACTTTCAGTTATAAGAGAAATAAGGTCTGAGGATCTAATGTATAACATAGTGACTATAATTGATAACTCTGTATTGTATAGTTAAAATTTGCTAAGACAATAGAACTTAAATGTGCTCACCAAAAAAAGAGTACATATGTGTATGTACATATATAAAAATATACATATATATGTGAGAGAGCAACCATCCAATGATTTTTTGAAGTTTTATCACTAAAGTCACTTTTTCAGTAAAGTCTTCAATGATTGGTAAAATTATTTTGTTTATTTACCCAATTCCCAAACTAAAATGTCCATGACATCCATGATTTTATCATTTTCACCTTTATATCTATAAGAATTCCTGGCACATAGTAAGTGCTTAAAACATTTGTGTTAAATGAATAAAGAAATGAATAAAGTAAAAAGAATGACTTCAGGCAATATCAACAAACTGATAAAGAAAAATCATCAGTATACATTTAAGAAATATGTTATGATGTTAAAATGATTGAATAAACTCAGTTAACGATCAAAATACTGGCATGGACAAACTTTTCAGTTTCAAATCCTAAAGGCAGTGAGTGGTTGAGATTTAAGAAATTAGATACAAGATAGTTACAGAAATGAGAAAATATTTTCGTGAAATAAAGAATTAAATCTGCAAATTAAAAAAGGCACTCTGTGATAAGAAAAATTAATGTTGAAAAATGTTGAGACATATGGTAGATCAGATTATTATTGAGTAAATCATTCCCTTCCCTGCTGCCTACGTTGGAGACCCTCTTCCTGCCCCATTGATGTTTGGCATGACCAAGTAACGGCTCTGGTTGAAGGAATATGGGTAGACATGCAGTGGGCCTGTTCAAAGCCTATGCCTAAAGAGATTTTGAGTGAGTGCATGTCCTTTATAAGTCTCTGATCATTGCCTTTAGAAGTCCAGGACCCAGCATTCACTGCCCCATTAGCTTGGATCCCAAAATGAGATACACAGAGCAGATCCTTCCTAGCTGACTAGCAATTAACAGCTTGAAGTCGAGTTGCCACAGTCAAAGCTCAGACATGTCAACATGAGCGCAAATATTTATCATTTGTGCAATGGTTTCATGTAGCTAGTTATATACTATTACTGTGGCAATAGCTGACTAATACTAGATACTGCCTTTTTGCTATTAAAATTAAAGGACAAAAAAGGATTCACGAGAAAACAGGTATAAAAAGCAAATCTCTTATGAGAGAGCAAATAGGATGGTCTCTTCCACATAAATAGCAAGTGACATATGACAATGGAGCAATGTTTACAAATTTTTCAGAAAGATTTTGACTTAAATATTATAATCAGTCAAATTGTTGTAAACCTGTGAAAACAACAGCAATGAAACAAAGATGAAACTATTTTGAAAAAGATATACGTGAGAACATCTTGAAGAAAGGCCGTAATTGGATTTCAAAAATAACCCAAATAAAATAATCAGAAATAGAGAAATTGTGGTAAACAAAACAGGCAACTGATAAAGAGCAATTAAAACAATTTTCACATAACTTAGGGCCAAACAGCTAAGTAGTATAGAAAGAGACTAAATGGTAAAAACCATAACTGTTGAAAAATAAAATGACTATAATTATCTTATAGGAGATGGAAAGGGAAAAGACAGAGAAATTAATAGCTATAAGTAAAATGTGTACTTAAAATCACCATACTTTCCACAATCTATGTTTATTTTTAGCTTCATTTTCTGACTCAAGATGGTCTATTATTTGGTGAATGTTCCATGTGCACTAGAAAAGGACATATTTTCCACTGTTGGGTGAAGGACCGTTAGCCCTCTGTATCCGTGGGATCTGCATCTGCGGGTTCAACCAATTGTGGATTGAAAGGCCTGTGATGGTTGTCTCAATACCTGTACTGAACATCTACAAACTTTTTCTTTTCTTGTCATTATTCCTTAATCAATACAGTATAACGGCTATTTGCATAGTATTTACATTGTATTAGGTATTATAAGGAATCTAGAGATGATTTAAAGTACACTGGAGGATGTGTATATGTTGTTTATGCAAATACAATGTCATTTTATATAAGGGACTTGAGCATCCATGGGGGTCCTGGAACCAATCCCCCAGGGATATGGAGGGATGACTGTTCTACAAATGTCAATTAGATCCAGTTGGTTTATGGTGTCATTAGTTCTTCTTTCTTGTTCATTTTTTCTCTACTAGTTCTGTCAATTAATGCAAGAAGAGTGTTGAAGTCTCCAATTATAACAGTGGACTTGTCTCTTCTAGTAGGTCTATATTTGCTTCACGTATTTCGAAGTACTTTCGTTAGTTGCATACACATTTTATTTTTTTTTATTTATTTATTTTTTTAATTTTTTGTTTATTGCAGTAACATTGGTTTATAACAGTGTTTAAATTTCAGGTGTACATCATTATACTTCTATGTCTGCGTAGATTACATCATGTTCACCACCCAAATACTAATTACAACCCATCGCCACACACGTGTGCCGAATTATCCCCTTCCCCTCCTCCCTCCACCTTTCCCCTCTGGTAACCACCAATCCAATCTCTGTCTCTACGTGTTTGTTTATTGTTGTTATTATCTACTACTTAATGAAGGAAATCATACGGTATTTGACCTTCTCCCTCTGACTTATTTCACTTTGCATAATACCCTCAATGTCCATCCATGTTGTCACAAATGGCTGGATTTCATCGTTTCTTATGGCTGAGTAGTATTCCATTGTGTATATATACCACATCTTCGTTATCCATTCGTCCCTTGATGGGCACTTAGGTTGCTTCCAAGTCTTGGCTGTTGTGAAGTTGCATACACATTTTAGATTAATGTACTTTTCATGGACTGATTTTTTTATTGTGTGATATCCTCCTTATTCTTGACAGTTTTCTTCGATCTCAAGTCTGCTTTGCCTGTCGTTTGATAGAATTTTACTTCTGCCTGTGGAACTTTATCTAGCAATTTAAAAAATAAAAACAGGTTTTCTTGCAATGGAATCTTAGTTTTTGTTAATATGCAAACATATTTATTTCATTTTCATTCTTGAAGGATATTTTCATTAGATATAGATTTCTGGGTTGACAATTTATTTATTTCAGCTCTTTAAACATATTGTGCTACTTCCTTCTGGCCTCTGTGGTCTTTAAAGAGAAATATACTATCACTTGAATTGTTGTTAGCCTGTATGTCATTTTCTCTAGCTACTTTCAGTACTTTCTCTTTAATTTTTAGCAGTTTGATTACGATGTATCCCAGTGTCAGTTTCTTTGTTTACATACTGTATGGGGTTCAGTGAACTTCTTGAATCTATACGTTTACATATTTTGCCAAATTTGGGGATTTTCCAACATTTTGTTTTTTCTTTTACTTTTTGTATCTTTCTATTGAAATCTTTCTCAAGTTCTATGAGGGGTGGTCTCTCAAAGGAACCTCATATACTGTTCATTTTTTTCAATCTTTTCTCTTTCGGTCAGATTGGATACTTTCTATAGATTTATCTTTAAGTTCATTGACTCTTATCTTTATCATCTGCAGCCTGCTATTGAATCCAAAAGGGTGAGGGAATTTTGTTTTTTTTGTTTTTTGTTATTATGATTATTTTTTTTAGTTCTAAAATTTCCATTTGATTTATAAAGAATTTTTCCATTCTTTATATCATTTATTACTTTGCTGGGAATTTCCATCCCTTTCCATTCATTTCAAGGGTGTTTGTCCTTCTTTATTTGTTGGAATATTTTTACAAAGTGCTGCTTTAAAGTTTTTCTCAAACAAATGTCTCAGAGAGTCTGGTGGTTTTGTCCCATGTGAGTTGATATTTTTCTGATTCTTTTTATGCCAAGAAATGTTGGATTCCCTGCTCTTCATTTTGAATACCATATTATGAGACTGTCTTGTTAAAGTCCTATAGAACATGTTGGTATTTTTGTTGTCTTGACAGAAAATCAATCTAGTTGGTTAAAACAGTAAGTTCTGTGGGTCATGGCTTCAGTGTAAGTGTTGTTTTTAAATCTTTGCAGGGCTCTTCAGAGCTGACTCATCTGTGCCCTATCCACTGTCTAATCTGGGATCTTGGCAGTGGGATATGGGACCTGGGATCACGGTTCTGTTTCCACTGTCTGTGCACACTGTTTAGATCAGATTCGCACATGCACAACTCGGAGGTGAGCTCAGGTGTTCATAAACAACTCTGTGGGCTTGCTTTCCCAAGTTTGTCTCTCTCCATAATTCCCTACTTTGTGGTACCCGGGAGCTTCTTTTTCCCATCCTTTGGGCAGAAGTCTGGGTCTTTATTTATCTGGATCTGCCATGAACTCCCCACATCTGTGCCTGTGATACAACAGACAAGAGAACAGAAAGACGAAAAACAAAAACAATAACAATAGAGATTTGTCCTATCCTCTTGGGACCACGGTCCTCTGATCAGAGGAAGCTTCCCCACCTTGGACTTTTAGATACTGCAGCCGCCCATTTTCACTGCTGCTGCTATTGCTACACCATGCACTTGTGTGGGTGCTGAGATATAGAACAGAGAAAAGGTAATCAATTGAGGATTCCTCCCATTCTCTCTCTGAATGTTGGGACACTCTTCTTCCTCTCCTTGAGCCGGAACTAGAGGGTATTTCCTTGAGTACAGTTGGTCAGGGTCTATGCCCACTTGTGGGGTTTGTTCCAGGTTTCAAACTGCTCTGAGTCCAGGTCAGGGTATACCCGCAGAGGAAAAATGACAAACTCACCACTGATTTGTTAATACTTTGAATTCCCATCTTATTCCTCAATGCACTTGCATCTATTTACTTTTCAGGGCTCTCAAATAGCTGATCCATGCATTCCGTCCAGATTTTACAGCCGTATTCAGTGGGATAGAGAGTGGAGTGTGCTTACTTCACATTACATGTAACCAGAACTTTTCATCTTATTTATAATTTAATGAACCTTTTTTAATTCTATCAAAAAGTACAATCATTAGTCTTGAAAGAAAGAGGTCACTTAATTTGGAATTCTAGAATAATACATTTCTAAAAATCTCTTTAAAACTGTATTTGTTGAGTCTTTATTCATTTTTTTCAGTCATTTTTTCATTGTAGGCATATGGAAAATTAGTTGCAGTTCAAGCTTTGTCAACTAACCAGCTCTACAACTGAGGCAAATCTCTATATACTTGGAACTTTCTTTCTTCAGCAGTAAAATGAGTGAGCCAAGGTTAAATATTTTAATATATTACTTCCAACTCAAATCATTTTATTTAAAAATCAATTAAAATAAACTAAAATCCACATATTTTAGTTTTCATAACCTCTCCATGGCATGTTAAGCTTAGATCCTCTTTGTTTTCCTGATAAAAAATACATCCAGTTCTGTTTTAAATGTATCTTATTCACTTGTGTACTGGAGGCTCTGGTTCATGAGAGTGTTTTGTGCACATCTCTTCCTAACTCCACATTCACCAATGACACGTGAGTAGCTTGGATTCAGCTGCAATAGCAGTATTTGCCCAACAAAAACTGTCAAAAGCTGCAAATTGATGTCTTTCTTTCCTTTTTTTTCCCCCTGAGCTGGTTATTAAACATTTATCAGAACAATGTTGTTTATACTCCTCAAAAATAAGAATTTTTACTTCCTAGATAGAAAAATGATTTCACAGAATAGTTCATAGAAGGCAAAGGTTAACAAAAGGTAAATTAGGACATAGATATATCATATTTTAGATATATCCATTCTTCTGGCAATAAAATTTACTGTCACAGAATTTGGCTGTGATTTTTGGAACCTGGCCTAGCATTTTCAGACACTCTGTCAGATTCTGATTGCAAATAAATTGAAATTGTACAGATAAGTATGTAAGTATGTAACTTACATAGTCAAAACTTTGGCTGTTTTTCCAAAGCCTCTAATGAGGACTCTAAGAGTAAGGCTGGCAAATATTGCCTATAGAGCCTGTAGATATAGCTTATATCCTATATCCAACTATAAATCTAACTAAATAGGGAGAAATTATTGCAGCAGCTGTAGTAAATTTGTTTCCAAGTAACATTTAGGTAGAAGAGCCTGCAAACATAGTTTACATGAATCATCTTGAGAGAAAGTAGTCTTTGCCTTATAAGAGCTCCTCCAAGTAGATAGAATTACCAAGACACGTCTATTCTGAGTGTAGTGAGAAGTTAATTGGAGGAAGGCAAGAGGGCAGTGAATATTAGTTTTGTATTGCGCGGCAGGAAGTGACGGACAGCTCTCATCCCAGTCGCATTTGCCCTAAAGATTTTATCATAGTACCACAATTCATGATATGGCCCTCATGTTGAAGAGTCAGAAACCCAATTTCATCAAAACAAAAATGGACCTGCTCTCAGAAGGATAGTTATATAAACAAATCTGAAGATTAGGGTATGAAAACAGAATACTAACCATACTTTGCCATAGTACATGAATCAGGCTGTATAAATAGGCAGACCTACATGGGGTGCCAAGTCATAATCAGAAGGTTATTGATTTGAATCAAATGAATGTACAATAGCATCAGTTCTAAGAGAGTCTGATTTGTTCGTCTCTACAATAGGATTTATCTAATTATTGAAGCTATAATTATTGAAATCATTGGCTGACATAACCAGTGCTGTAATAAGCTCATCGCAGAGAGATGAGCTTGAGTTTGGGAATACATCATGCAAAATCTATTGGCTAAGGCTGCTACTGTGACTCATATGATCTGACAACTCTATCTGATGCTCAGATTGAAGCATTCCTTTTCTTTGTATTACTGTTTCTAAAAAGATGATATTTTGTATTTACCCAGATTAAAATGAAAGCAATTCCATATACAACCCTGTGTCTAAATTTGGGGGGAGAAATAACAAGCTTATTTATGAAAGAGTTTTTCTGATTATTCTTTTTCTACTTTAATGATATCAAAATAACTTTGTAAGCGGGACACTGCTGTAAGTCTCTATGACTAGCGTGCAGAAGACACTGTAATATACTTATATTTCTCTTACCGCCAAAAGCATTTGATGCAGTTAACAGGTAGAAATACAGCAAAATGTAAGATTCAACAAAATAAAACAATCCTCCTAGGCAATGTGGCAGTTGTGGTTGTGTGGACTCCTTTCTACTTCTGAACATATTTCGGAACATTCAAAAGTACGAGATCAAAATTTTTAAAAAATACAGATATAAGCTCAAAAGGAAATAAGTCAGAAATTAACTATACTAAATAAGCACGACTCACTAGTTGAGGAAAACAGAAAGCAAGCTTGTTGTCTGGCTGATATTGAAGTGGAGGGAGAAAAATGTTCTTCAGTAGCAGAGGATTAGCTTTTCCTAGATCTAAAGATCACATGATTACCTAGTCACTTACATGTGGATTGTTGACCACAGGCTTAAAGGACTTCTGTGTAAAAACCCAGATCTTATTCCTTTTCAGATTACAAGTAGCTAGCTTGGACGGAAATTGTTTCTATTTTTATAATACTTTACTGAAAAATATAAGAAATATTTGATAAATATTTTTAAAAGACATTTTTCTATACTGTAGCCTCAGTAATATATTTTCTGATTTCCAAAGATATAACAGGCAATAATTCAGTAAATTGGTTTGCTGTAAGGACTGTGGACCTCACAAGTGAAGATGAAAGTATTCTCATTGCTCCACTTCCAACCTCAACTGAGACAATTTCACTTTTCACGCTCTTCACTTGAAATATCCTATTTTCAGGTATCAAATTCTGTAACCAAAACCCAAGTCAAACTAGCTTAACCAAGAAATGTGAATATATTGCTTCAGACAGTTGGGAACTAGGAAGTTTGTAGTTGCAGCTAGCTTCAACCATGAATGGACCTATGGACTTCAGTTAATCTCTGGCCTTTGTTTCTCTTCATTTCTTGACTCCAGTAGTCTTTCCTTAGCTTGACTCCTCAAGAATGATTTCACTACTTGTTGAATAATCTGACTACCAATTTATCCCTCAACAGTCCCTGAGCCTAACATCCTTCTTAGGTAAATATCTTTCCTGATAGCTTAGGCACAACATCCATAGGAAAATGTTGATTTCTTAGCTTGATCTACACATCCACCTCTGAAACAATCAAGTGGCCAGACTTATGAGGTTCTCTTGTTGCTCTGACTTGTGTCACATGCCTACCTCTCTATTCAGAGTGTGAATTTGCCTAATCTAAACTGTATGGCATGTGTCCCTCTTAGGAAAGAGAATTAAGGAGACAGATAAATCATCTGATATTCACTACAGTATCCTTTCCAAAGGTATTTTCCATTTATTCCATTAGATCCGTTCTCCAGTACTTTATACTCTGCTCTCTATACCAAGAAGCAGACCAGGATGGAGTAAATCTATAAGCACCCTTTCCTCTGTTGTAATTATATTCAACCAACAAGATCTCTGGACTTGGATCTGAGGGAGGATGGAATGAAATTGATGATTCTACCAAATCTTCTATGTGGGGTCACTTTAGGCTAACTGCAACCATCACCTCAAGGTCATAGCTTCTCTCAAGATGCACTTTTCTCCATTACTCTCCCTTTCCCTCTTTAATTACTGAAATCTGATGGTGCTATTTGCTTTCTCTTGAAAACATGGTTGACATAGTATGTTTACTTCACTGGTTTTCATTGGTTTTATGATTTTCTATATTTCTAACTTTATTAATTTTGTCTTTATTATTTCCCTGTTTTTATTTTGATTAATTTGATTGTTAATTTTTCTAGTTGGGTAGTTGAATGTTCACTTTACATGTTTTTTATCTTTTCATACGTCTGGATTCTGTTTTCTAATCTTAGAATTACAAGTACTACCAATATTCTTTGCATAATGGTTTCTATGTGAGACAGCAACAATTATTCTTTAAAATTTTCAACTTTTTCTAGTAATATTTCTGTTGTACTATCCACACAAATATGTAATTATAAAATAGCTTTGCAAAGCCAGTGTGAAAATTAAAAGTTTTAAAGAGTACAAACCATTGGCCTTAAATAGAATCCCCTGTAATATGTCATACAACTTTCAAACTATTATCAATATTCATTTATAGAAATCCTCCATTCTCTTATTTTTCCAAATCATTATTTCTGTTATTTTCTCTGCTTGGAATTCTTTGCCTCCTCTTAAGCTAAGTCAATTATATCCATTTCACAATTTAGTTCAAACTTTTATTACTTTGGAAAAGCTCAAGGAACTCCCTAAGGCACAAGTAAGTTCCATTTGTACATAGGTCAGATTCTCATGGCATCTACTCTTGATTCATAGCTCCCTTTTCAACCCACATGCATGACCTCGTGAGGAATTTCCCATAACCAGCTGACTAAAGAAAGAAAGGTTGAACCTTGCACCCCCTAATGGTGGAAAACAGCAATAGTACAGTCCCAATTAGGAGGCTTCTGGATGCTAGTAGTGAAGGGGAATCTGAATAAGTTCAAGTAGTATGCCCGAGGCTTCACTTCCCCTGGAAGTATAGAGGACCAGTGTCATTTACAGTGATTCATAAGCCACTACTCACATGTTGGCTGGATGCCATGGAGTAGAAAAGAATACAATTCATAAATTAGTGACAAGGGGTTTGGGGAGGAGATAAGCAAAAGGACATCTTAGTATGGGCAAAAAGCATAACCACAACAGAGAAAGCTCTTAATATCCAGGTAGCAAAGATGATCGATTCTGTGAATGTCTGACAGCCTCTTTTCCCAAAAACCTCAGCTCTTTCTCAAGGGCCAACCAACAATTGAATAAGGTGACCATGGTGAAAGAAGTAAAGGTGAGTTGTGAACTTTAAAACACAGTACTTCCTCTGTCCAAGACGTGATTTGGCTACAGCCCTCTTGCCAGTAGCAGTGATCAGCCATGAGCTCCCAATAGGACACCATTCCCCTAGAAGAAACCTGTCACCTGACAGCAGGTTGATTATCTTGCATACCTTCATATTAGAAATGGCAACATCTGTGTTCCCTTAGAATAGATACTTGTTCTGGATATAGACCTGCTTTTCCTGCCTTATATAATGCTCTACTCATAGTCATGTACCACCGTTTACCATACAGCCTCATCATACATACAACAACCTTGAAGCTGTTAAAGAGTACTGGAATAGTATTTGAAGAGCAGTACCAGCAGAGTAACGCTTAGTCTGGCTAGACAATGTCCTCTGTGTTTTGGTATATGCTCTGCACCAGTGATCAGTGTGATGATGCCCTTTCTCTTATAGCCAGCATTCATAGGTCCAAGAACCAAGGAGTGGACACAAGAGTAGTTGTTCACACCATGGACCTTAATTTCCCCTTAGCAAAGTTTCGTTTCATCTTCACCACAGTAGGCTTTGATGATTTGGAGGTCGTGGTTCCTAAGGGAAGGATGTTTTCACCAAGGGATTCAAGATTGATTCCATCAGACCAGAAACTAAGCATTTTGTGCTCCTTCTGTCACTGAAGCATTAGGTAAAGAAAAGAGGTTTACTGTATTAGCCGGGTAGGTTTGTCTTGATTGGCTTTCTACCATTCAATGGAGGCAGATAGAAGTAGGCCTGGAGATTCTCTTACTACATACGTGTATTCTGGTAAAAAGTAATGGAAGACTAGAACTACTTGACACAGGGAAGACTACTTAGAGCACAAGTTCCTTTGGGAATGAATTTGAGAACTCACCAGGCAAGGAAACGTGATTGGCTGTTGTGCTGGCTGAAGATGAGGGAATGTGGAAGACCCTTTCCAGAGGTAGTGAAAAGGGAAGTTATAGATGCCAGCTATGACAATGTGACCTTCTACACAAGTAAGGATTGTAGTAATTATATATTTTCTTCTTTGCTTTTATGTACATATAGATGTTTTAGGTGTTAACAAATCGTTTTTTTCATCTTTCTCAAGATGGTTCCCTTATTATCTAATGTAAATGGTGTCACTAGAAATTAAATTTATATTTTAGTCTTTACATTTCAAGATATCCAAGAAAGATAGTGACTGAGCTAGAAAAGAAATGAACGTCATCCAGAGATGAATGGAATGGCTTATGAGACTTTGTATCTCCCCTTTTGCAGAGAAGATGATTATGCCCTTGACATTATAGGGATAGTTTTGACAAGTTAAGCAAAGATTGTTGCTATTACCTTTGGTCAGAACTTAGATATGTATAAAAGAGGTGTGCATAGCTGCTAAGTCCACAAATAAATGCACTGTACAGGACTATCTGAGGTTAACTAGGAATCACTTCCACCTTCACTGTATGGTTATTGGATAAGATTTTCCTATGAAAGGAATTCAGGACTTCTGGAAGACTGGAGTGAAGAGAAGCCTTTATTCCCTGGTCAGAGGTGAAGTTCACAGAGGCATCTTGAGGCCTACCCTCTTCACTGTACCAGACTAGACAACTTGTGACAGCTTCTCAAAAGTCCTCAAGAATGTAGCAGCTTCCAGGCAGACATCAAGGACCTCTGGTTTAGGACTTCAGGTAAAAAAGTTCAATGTCAATTTCTGTGACCTATGGTGGCAGGTCCCCAAACAATTGGTGGAAAGTTTCCCTGAATTTCACTTCCTAAGCAATTGCGAAGTCATGTAAAGACCTAATTCTATATTCCGAAGAGAATGGCTTCTGTTTTCCTTATGGAATCCAGACTGATATTGGATTGTAGTTCCTGTAAGACTGCAAATAGAATATATGTTTTCTGTATCTATTTAGTGTTTAATGCTGAATAATTGTTCAATCAATTGTTTATCCAGGTCAAATCTGTTTTTCACCTCATATGGTGAAAAAGCTGAAAAAAAGAGAAATGGTAGGGAATTTTAGGAAGACATGACTCTTGCTTCCCATGTCATCACCTTCCTATACTGAGTAATAATTAGCAAATAATTTTCTTGTGAATATTCAAAGGTCTTGAATTATTTACCTAGGCTATTGTAGCATTGAATATTTCCCTACTTGTACCAAATAGATTTTTCCTTTGATAGCTTAGATCCACTGGGATTTCTGTATGTCAGCTGCCTAAATGATGGAAGTACAAAAAACAAGGAAAAAACTTTTCACTTGTACAATTAAATAAAGTAGGAGAGGATTGTAGCTAGCCCTGGACATTACTATTTTTGTAGTATTCCAGTTATGAAATTACTTGAGATACAATTTTATTTAAAAAATATGTCCTGTAATAGAAATTCTTTCTTTAAATGTATTTAATATCTTTTGAAACGTTTAAAAGTCAATCTTTGCCTTTCTCTTTCCTGAAATGTACATTCTTTGACAGATTTAAAGTTATGTCTTCATAGAAATAATTGTTCAAACTGTACTACAAAATTCAGAGATTGACAGTCACATGCATGCATAGAAATACTTTCATGGCATGAACTCTAAATCATGTCTGCTTATGTGTTTTTTATTTTATTTTTTCTCCTCCTCAGATGGTTATGAGTAAATGGAAACATTCAAGCTGGGAAAACTGAGATTCTGTGTTGAGAGTAGATAATCAAACATAACAGGAGCTGCAAACAGAGTCTAGGTTTTATAATTTAGTATCAGCAACACCGACTGGAAAGCAGTCAATAGGAAATTATAAAATGTCACTGACAACATTTTGAGAAGGATGCATTCAATTCACTTAATATTTTCTACAACTGTCCACTTACTTGCAAGAACTAGCAAGACATACTTTCTACTGACAGTAATCCTTGCTATTGATTTCAAAAGTCTGCTTCAGCTAAAGTAAATTGACATTTATATCACTAAGTTAGCAGGGATGAAATTTTCAGGAGTTTATTGCTCTGTCCTGAGATGCAGCAGCATCACATAACATAAAAGACTTTGATCTGGCTTCTAAGGTAGAAGGAAAGAAAATGTATATGAAAGTAGCAGTTCTTTCTCTCCTACACCAATTTGGCTGTGCAATGGACTACACTGTTTTTATTGGAGTGACTGCAGAGAAAGGCACATTTTAGTGAATGGATTTATAAACAGATACCTGTTAGGATTCAGCTGTTAATAAGTGTAATTGAAAGGAAAAATATCAAATTAAATGTGATTAAACTTGGGAAACAAGCCTTTTATAATTCTAAACATTTTCTTTAGAATCTAGATAAGAATAAAACTTCCCTGAGTTCACAACACATAAAGATATCTGTGCCTAAACAATGACAATAAAAGCAGAAACTAGCACAATTCAGTACTATTGTCTGGATAATAATGCTATTCATGTTATTAAATTTGGATGGTCCACTTCTATTTCTATGCTGCACTGATACTGCTATCATATTAGAAAATAAATTCAATTTCCCATTTAATACTGCTGCAAAGCTATTTTAGGATCTTTTACAGAATCTATGATTCTTGTCTTTTGATAGATTCTATTATTTCTTTTCCATTAATATTGATTAAATGTATATTATTACCCTCTACTTTACTCCTGTCAGTCCACTTACTTTCAATGATTTAACCATTCAGTTATAGCTTTAATCCTATAGTATATTTCCTCTTGAACAGATTTCCATTTAAACCCTCTTCTTTACTTATATTCGGTCTGATATTTAGAATTCAATCTATTAAAGTTCCAATATGCATTTCAGTATTTTTAAAATTTTTTTATTTATGTAGACTATTATGAAAACAACTCCCTTTGAACAATTTCTTATCCATCAGGTTGCAATAATGTCCTTAGTATATATTACTTAAATTAATAATTCAGAAAATATTTGCTGATATCTACACTCTACTGAATAAACTGAGAATGTCTTTTGCCAATTTTTGATGTTTTCTTAGCTATTTATAAATCTTCTTGAAAAATTGAGTTTGAGACTTCGTAAATATTATGAAATTCCATTTTCTTTATGATATCCATTTAGTTATTGCTAAATGGAGGTAATACCCCAACAATTTGAGATGTACGGAATAAGTTTTAATTTGCATTACAAACCTATTTTGCAATATACAATAAAACAATCTGCAATATAACCTAAAAGTTCTGCTTCATTAGAAAAATATATTTTAAAAATATGACCAGATTTGAAGAACATGAGAATGGTGAATATTTATTTTGTCTTTTAAACTCTGTACAAGTAGGCTGCCACGAAGCAGGTAGTATTGGATTTTGCTAAAGGCAAGAAAATGTAACTAAAACACAAAGGCTGTATAAAATGATCCTACTTTGTATGATACAAGAAAGTAATGATAAATGTATTTTTAGAGGAGATTAAAAGACAAATCACAAGGTTATTAATAAATTGGCAACATTATTAATTTTCACCAAATAAAATCACAGGAAGTTTTATATTTATACTATTAAAGTTTTTATATATATAAAATTACAAACAGAAATAAAGGACCCACTCCCAAAATAATCAATATTGATTAATTTTGAAAATATAAATAGGTATATTTAAAAGTTCAATGTATAAACATGTATAAAATGAAAAGGAAAATTCCATATTCTCTTCCACATTTCTCTATCTTTCTTGTCAAATACACCTATTAACATTTTTTTGCATTCCACAAAAATAAATAGATAGATAAATGCATATGTCAGTTCATATCATTTAAAGTGAAAATATATTTTTTATACAATTTATTCTTTCAGTATACAGTACACTATACTATAAACATTCCATTTATTGCTTTTTTTAATAATATATTTTGGATATATTTTCATATCAGCACAAAAAGATCTAACTTGTTCATTGTATATAACTGTTATATGTACGCACACACACACACTCACCAGAATTTCTTTAAATAATTTCTGCTTATTTAACTTTACATTGTTATACTTACTTTGCTATTATATATAATATTGCAAATCATATCCTGGTTTATGTAAGCATATTTTTTAAGTTTAACTCTATGACAAATTACTACATCTGGAGTCTATTGTTCATAACGTAAGTGCAATTTTAATTTGTATAGATATCGTCATTTTTGCCCCTGAATGGGTTAGGGGTTGCCATGAATTGCTTCCTAACATTCTCTCTCTCTCTCTGTTTTTTCTTTCTCTCTCATTTACTCTGTCATTTACCAGGTGTCAATAGTTGAAAAAATGCTATCTTGTTTGTATTTTTATTTTTTAATTATAAGTGAGGTTATATGTCTTTCCATGTATTTATTAATATTTTGTAGTTGCTCTGTTATTTTGCTCTAAATTGCTGACACATCCTTTCATAATTTGTCTATTTTTAGATCTTAGATGAGCCTTTTGTACATTAATAAAGTTGTTTGCAAAAATGTTATGATCATTTTCCTATTTTTCTTTTTATTTCTTCCTTTCTTCACTTATTGTCATTATTTTGCAAAAAGAAAAGAGGTTTTTATTCCCCTTTGTGTCCTTTGATTAAAAGAATTGAATTAAAAGGATTTCTGTTTAAGCCTTCTGATTAAAAAGATTTTTCCATTTCAAGATCATAACTACATCAAGACATTTTTTATCTAGAAAGTGTTGTTAAATAAAAGTATGCTGTGATATAATTTAATTTACATAATTTAAAATTTTCTAGTAGTTACATTAAAAAATAAAAAGAAACAAGTGAAGTTAATTTTAATATATTTTATTAAACTCAATATATCCAAAATATTATCATTTCAATATGTAATTAGTATAAAAATTATTGAGATATCTTACATTATTTTAAGATGTGTGTATTTTACATTTACAGTACATCCCAAGTTGAAGCTAAGTTTTTGTTAGAAATATTTTATCTGTATTTTAATTTTTTTAATTTATAGTTTAAAATGTAGATTGACATATGAAGTTTTTCCAATCATACCTAAATATTTTCTAACTGAATCTAACATCAGTTTTAAATTTATATAAAATATAACAATTAGATATTCAGTTATATCAATCATATCTTAAGTTCTCAATAGCCATATGAGGCTAGTGGCTATCATATTGTACAGCACAATTCTAGAAATTTTACAGATTAGTGTGTGGATGGTGAATTCATCCATTTGGGTGAGTTTGGAATCCAGCTTCGTTTTTCTCTCAAAGAGTTAAACATTTTTATTAACACCACATTTTAAAAGAAATAGAATCTTTCTTTTCACCACTCATCTTTATTGTGAACAAAATCCTACTCTCTGGGTCAATTTCTGAGTTTTCTCTTCTGTTTCATTGAATTTCTTGCCTCTCTCTTCTCTGGATTTTGTTATTTCCTAATGAATCTAGTATAACCCAATTCAGGTTTTTCGTTTTTATTTAAAGGACTTATTTATAATTGCTTCCTAAAGTGCTCTGAAGAAAGGAAATCTTTTTCATGTTGGTTGACATTTCAATTTTAATACTGTCAGAGTAGATACCATTGTAGTTAAAAAGTATTAGCATGTTTTTGTCACTTTCACCGAGGATATTGGCTTCTCTTCTTTATTCGTATTTTTTTAACTATACATTTTTCCCCTTTACAGGAGTCAAATTTATCCTTAAATTCTGCAGTGGTTAAGAATGCTGAATCAGAGTCATTTAGCCTCTCCCATTCACTATCTTCTGATAAGCTTTTGATAAACTTCTCAGTTGGACTGAAGCAGAGGTGTTCTTTTAGTTTGCCCTTCACTAGTCTAAAATATTTTTTATCAAAATTAAATGATTATTTGGTATATAAATACTGAGTGCAGAACATCATCCATTGTTTTGAATTCAATACTATGTCTTAAATATCTTTTATCTTTAGGCTCGTGGACATCCCTAGTGACTGGTGGGTTCATGGAGAGGCAATGCTGGTATAGTCTCTCCAAAGAATCCACCAGATTCAGGCTTGCCTTTATTAGGAAGAGGAGCATCTTCCTTCAATTTCTTCCATTTTTTAATTTTAATTTCTTTAGTTTCAGTTTAGATTTTTGGATAAAGTGATGCAGGTGAAGAAATAATTTAATGCCATTCTTTTCATCATTTTATGTATGTCATTCTTTTCATCATTGTATGTACTCAAGTCCCCACACTGGAGTAATTATAGCTGTTTTTACATTCTGCACAAGCATGAGTTCCACCAGGGCGAGAGTGTTGCTGCGGGAAAGACTGTACCTCAAGGAACTTTCTTACACCGTTGTGGCGGTGGGAGGCATAATTCTTCAAAACAGCTTTATTTGTACAATATAATTTATTCTACTCTTGTTTTCTCCTTAAGGCCCATTTTAACAGTGTGTCACATTCAAAGGAGAATAAGTTCAACTCCAAAAGGCTTGAAAATGATGCAACATTTATGCAGCTTCCTTGAAAAGGAAGCCTGCAAACAGTGGAATTTCGCCCTGATACACAGGAGCAGTGTTCTAAAATTCGTCTTTGAACAGTTTTCCCTCAAAGTTCCCAACATTCCAAGGGCCGTTGCCTCTAACGGCCTCCCTCATTGTCCACCCCAAACTCCATTCTGTCTTTAATTCTTTCCTTTCACTGTGCAGATAGCCTCTTTTCTTTGATAAATAGATAAATAGATCGTCTCCTTTAAGGTAAACCAAATTTGCTTTTCCCTGATTATTCCACTTTTCTTTACTTCTCCATATCAAATGGCCGTGGAACCAGAACCATGTAGAAAGAAGCAGAAGTGGAATTATCTGAATGAGTTTATATACCCTAATATTTCTTCTGTTATACTTATGAATATATATTTGATACAGACTACTTTTTTAACTTACTAATTCTATCACATTAAAAGTTTTATAATTGTGCTCGATACAGAAATTCTGTCCATGTGTAGAATTACATAGGTCCCATTTACCTTTATGAGCATCAGTGACCTCTTCTGATAGCTATCATTATTCACCACATGATTGGATTAAGATAACAAAATATTGTTTAAACCAAGTATACATAGTCTTCTCTACAAAGATTAAATCCTAGTTACTCTTTTTACTTTTTAGTAAATCTATCTCCTCTAAATTTACAAAATGTCTAAGAATGAAAATTTTTCCCAACGTGAATGGTACTTTATATAATAAATACAAAAATACTAAATACTAAATAGATTTCTTGGGGGCAAAGGCAGAATTTGGCAGTAGGGAAGACATTCTTAGGTCTTTTTTCAAATTCTCAATACATTCTTCAACCATAGAATATGCCTAAAGTCAACGCTTTGTGTTTAGATGAAGTCCCTAGGATCCAAAATCAAACCTAGGATCTGAATCAAAGTTCCAGAAAGGAGAGTTCCCATCATCCACTGGCACTTGCTAATATTTCCTCTATAACCAAGAAAGAATGATTTGGAGGAAGAATTTTCTTTACCCCATGTCTAAAGTAAAAAAACACATTATTCTTGGATATATCTGCTCTAGGACTCGGCGCTAAGGCAAGCTACACAAAGCAGGAGCACCAAAGCAGCTCCTAAAATGCAGAACTGTTCTGTTTCGTAAGGGCCTCTGGTTCACACTATGGGTAGTTTTAACATTTATATATCTAATCTTAATGCTTTATGCACAATCTTTCATCATACATACATAATTATTATAAACTATGGCTGATTCCACCTATTATTATGAAAAACCTATTGATTAAAAGACTTTCTTTTGGGATGCTAGCAGTAAACTCCACAGGCAAAATGATGAGTCAAGAATTATAGGCTGAGTTGAAAGATTTTGCTGTTGTTAGTGCTGTCAAGTTGGTTCCTACTTCTAGCGACCTTGTGTACAGCAGAGCAGAACCATGCCTGGCCTTTTTGCACCATCTTCTCACCTCCCAGCACTATCAGACAATGCTCCACTGCTATTCATAGGGTTTTCATGGGCAATTTTCTTGGAAGTGGGTGGCCAGGTCCTTCTTCCTAGTCTGTCTTAGTCTGGAAGCTCTACTGAAACCTGTCCACTGTGGGTGACCCTGCTGGTATTTGAAATACCGGTGGCATAGCTTTCAGCATCACAGCAACATGCAGCTGCCACAGTATGACAACCAACAGATGGGTGGTGTGGTTCCCCAACCAGGAAAAAAACCCAGGCTGTGGTGGTGAGAGTGCTGAATCTTTACCACTAAACCACCGGGGCTACCTGGTTGAAAGTTTAGATAGATATAATTTTTGAGAGAAATATCTGAAAATAATATATCAACCAGATACAGCACAATGATAGTACTAGAGACAGCAAATGCCCTAAACATCAGAAATGGCACATTTACTGCTACTATATCCCCAGAAAATGGAAGTTATTGTTATGTTTGAACAATATTATATTCTAAAGTACAAACCATAAAATACCATGTAAAATACCATGTTCTTCATATTATGGCAATTCATTCTCTGGAAGAGGAAAATGAAGGCTTTTTTTAATTGGACAGCTGGCATCTTTGTGATTTTTTTGCCACATTTGTGAAGAAATCTGAAAATCTAGCCTGCCTTCACATCCCAGGCAGAATTTAAAAATGTAATTATATGAAATCCAGTTAGTCTTAAATATTTTATTGCACAGAAAGAATAATGATAAAACATTTAATGGAGAAAACAATGCAATGTGAATCTTTTCTATGATGGGTACTGACAAGACCAAAAACAGACCTTTCTCCTTATGCCTGTACCTGACAACAAGGCCTGACACAGGTCTTTCCCCCTCTCCCCCAGCCAACATCATGTTCTTTGTCTCATGAGTAATTAACTAAGATTAGAACTGTTTGTCCGCCTGAAAATAGCTTGATGCGGAGATAAACATTTCTTCTTCAAACACGGACTGAGACTTCCCCTGCTTACACAATAACCCTGAGTGTAAAGCGCTCTGTCTACAACTTGTTTTCGCCTCCCTATAATAGTGGCTACGGCAGAAACACTCTGCTCAGACACTTTGATCTTCAGATATGGTCTGCTTTCCTTATTGCAATATCACAAATAAAATCATCTTCTTAATTGTCTGGTGAATCTAGTCTTGAACAGTACCATATATTTCCATCAATAATTCTAAACAGATTAAAGAATAGGTAACAGCATTTAAAGTGAAGGTAGTGACTTAAAACAACATGGAAGAAACAGATGAGTCCAAAAAACATTTTTCATTGACTATCAGTTCTTGACAGATAGATAATATAAGATTCTACATTAAAACATTATATGCACGAGACTTTGAACTATTTCAGAAGATCGATTTCAATAATGGTGCATAGAAGAATTATTTAAGAAAAGGAGAATGTTTTTTGCATACAGAAATAAAGAAGTAAAAGACTTACCTTTTCTTGACAGCTATATAATTTTCAATTTTCTTCTTTAAACAAGTCGGTTCTCTACCATCTGTTCTATTTTATTGCTACCATTTCAAAAATACTGCTAATAAGTGGGAGAGAGATAGATTTTACCAAAATTCTCAATATGATGTGGAGTCAAAGAAAGCACAGAAAAGGCAATACTAAATTTAGAGTGACAAAATTATGCTGGAAAAATTCTAGTATTAAATCATTTACAATCTGAAACACATATATGTATTCTGTTTACCTCATTATGTGTTTTGTCTGTCTTTTTTTTGGCAACTTCTTTGATTTTCTTCTTATGTTCAGACACTTGGATGCATATGCACTGCCCATGGTTTATCTTTTGTTTAGTAGAATGTTTCTTGTCCTGCTGACATCCACAATACCCAGCAAGGCATCAGCTCCACCTTCTTCAGTGTTGCCCCACTTCCCCAATTATGCGCAAAACTTCCCCTTAGTCGTAGTTTATTTGACAAAATGGAAGGGCAGAACATGACTCAAACTTCAATTTTTTTGTAATATGTGTATAAAGAGAATAATCCTTAAATTTCTATGCATTTTTCAAAATTATCAAGGTCATAATTAAACAAAGAAAGACTTACACACAGTTACAGATTTGAAGAGACAAAGGAGAAATGGCGATTAAATACAATGTGGTATCCTGTGTGGATCCTGGCTCAGACAAAGAGCACTACTGGAAAAAAAATCTGATGAAATCTGAATAAAGTCTGGAGTTTAGTTGATGGTAATACACAAATGTTGGTTCTCAGTTTTGAGAAATATACCATTGTTATGTAAGATGTTAGCATAGGCAAAATGTGGATGAAGAGTATATGGGGATTCTCTGTGTTATCTTTGCAACTTTTCTCTAAATCTAAAATTATTACAAAATACAAGATTAAAACCAAAAGACAATAACAATATAAAGGTACCGACCAGGTTCTTCTTCTCCAAGCCAGGCCTGCACCAAAGTGCCTTCTTCTGAGACTGCCTGAAGGTCCTGGCTATGCTCACTGGGAGGATTCTGATTTGGATTCAATGATATCACTCAATGCTCCTAAACCGGGAAATCAAAGAAATATGTTTCTATCTCCTCCATTCTGATTATCATTGAGGTTGAAGGTAAGGTTCTTTGTCCATCTTCCCCACTCTGGGGAGTTTTCAGTCACCTACTCTTGGAAGCCACATAAAGTTCTTTAAAAAAAAAAAGGTCTATAGCATCTCTTTCCATATGATTCAAACTCTATCTATGTAAGGGCAATATTTGGGACCCAAACCATCCTATCATTTATTTCCATTTCCAACCTGTAACAACCCCCCGAATTCACATATGAACTTCCTTCAGCCAAAAGAAAAATGAAAATCAAGATGTGCAAGCTAGTTTTTGCCCACTTCTCAAACTCAGCAATTAATCAGATACAACCAGCAAGTCTAATTTCCCTTAAATGCACACAGAATTCTGTTCCATTATCATTACAAAACAATGGGTAAGCATAGTTCTCTCTGAGAGATTCCTGAAAGACTTTTTTTAAAAACAACAACTGATTATTGAAGAATGATGCAGATTGAAGATTTATAATTGGTTATCTAATGGAGTTGATATTCATCACTTGCCTTAACTAATGCTCACTCTGCATTAACAACCCTCCCCTGAAACAATGTAACTTATGCTAGAAAGTCTTGCTAATAAACAGCTGGGCTCTAGTGAAGACACTTCCCTATAAACACATTTGAATCTGAAGAATACATACAGTTTTTGACCATATGGAGTAATATTTTCATTACTACCATTTTCTGCTTCCGTCTTGTATTTAATCACCTCTCGTATTCTTAATGATTGACCGGTCAGCCTCAGGATAATATACCCTTTTCTCATAGGCCTTCATATCATCTAAAAAGTTTGTTTACCCACATATTCACCCAATGGCACTATGGGAGTCATATGTGATTGGAAGGCCTTTAAAACAGTTGAAATACGTTCATAGTGTTGTCTGATTCATAGACCATGAAAACTAATATGTTATTTATGTTCTATATAGCCGCCTTTAGTGCTAGAAGTTAAAGGGTTTGAAGACGGAGGAGATATTTAAAGGAATTATTTTTTTCTACTTGGAAGAAAGATGGCATGTAGAGGAGCATTAAAAATTCATAGATATACAAAGTGCTTTTGGATTTGCTAATTGTTTTAAAAGATTTACATAGTATCTAGAGAAATATAAAGTTATGAGCAATAATAAATTTTTATGTAATTAAAAAAATTGATTTGAATCGGTGGCACTTATTCACCAGTATGAATATTATTGACTTTATGTAAGAGCAATAAATATTTTGCATTTAAATTAAAATGGTACACTACATCACTTGTATCTGCATTTACTCACGAGGCTGCTGATGCATGATTTTATGCCTGCAAGTAAAAAGAGAAGGGGACGGGCAACACCATGAGCAGTTATTTTTGTTGCCCTATTTTTAAAAATTATAAAGTATTTCAAAATATAACTTAGGCCACATCATCATTAAATTCCAAGAAAATTATAAAAGAAAATAATGAATAATCTCTTAAATCTTTTTTAGAAACAAGAAAATATATTTTTATTCCATATGTCTAAATTTCTTTGTTTCATATACCCACTACACTACTGGTTTGTTTTATTTTCATGAACCATAATGCTCCTAAAAAAATATGCATACGTATGCTATATATTAGAATGTATATAATGTATTCTTCACTTATTAGAATACGATGATTGCACAACATCTTCACATTACAAAAAATAATGCATTAGTTCTTTTGCTGATTGTTTTTTAAAGGATAACAATCACTAAGGAGACTGAATAATATTATGCTTTTCTAATTGTTTACAGTGGAGAAGACTGATAATTGGAAGGATGATAGAGAGGCACACAGATTACAAGCATGCTCTGACAAGACTGATATAATTCATCCTTGATAGAGTGATAGGTCCTTTCCATCTTTGAGCAAATCAAACTGTTAGAACATTTTTCATATATCTAACCAAGAGTTAATTCTGTGTAATGTTTAATCTTTTGTCCTTCTTGCTCTGTGGATCACCACAGAGTGAGACAATTGCTCTTATCGGCTCATGAGACATTTGAGACTAGGTATAATATTCCCTTACTGATTAAAAAAAACTTTCAAATATAGTTTCTTTCTTTTCTTTTTTTTTTTTTTGATAAGGAAGATTGGCCCTAAGCTAACATCTGTGCCAATCTTCCTCTATTTATATGTGGGTCGCCGCCACAGCATGGCTTGACGTGTGGTGTGTGTCTGCACCTGGGATCCATACCCGTGAACCCAGGCCTCCAAAGCGGAGCCCGCCAAACTCAAACACTGCACCACCGGGCCAGCTCCCAAATGTAGTTTCTTTAGAGGTTTCCTATCTTGTTTGCTTTTCTTACAAGTATTGTGACTATTGCCCCTCATAAAATTCTGCATTTCTGGACTAAATGCAACATTGGATCCGACCCAGTCTGTGAAATGGCTCCATCCTTTATTCTGAATTCTGATAATGAAGAGCAAATCTTAGTACTTTTTTCTGTACCCACGTGTCGCCATGTTTTAATTACTTGAGAGTGAAATCTAAAGATCGTTTCACCAACTTTCCCCTACCTAGTCATATAGATAATTATTCCCTTTTTCTTCCCCAACTCTAAATTCAAATTAAGTCCCACATTTTTCTAGCATAGGGAAATTCTTAGAAGATTACTGTGCATATGGTGAAGTTGGTATTTGTGTTTCTAAAGGATGCTTGTCAACCAAATATTCTATGTAAATGGAACTGAGGACCAATTTTCAAATCATTGGAATTAGGCACTTCCTACAAAGATTGCAGCAAATATTTATTGATTGCCTACTATGTCATACATTGAGATAGGCATTGTGGATATGATGATGAATAAAACTACGCATGATTCTTGCCTTAATAGATCTTACATTCAAGTGACCAAGAATAACTTTACTAAATTAATCACAAAATCACAACTGTTAAAAGTATATGAAAAGAGTGGTAAATGTTGGTAGATAATTCCATGCTAATTATGGAAATTTTCACAAAACTGTATCTACTTAAATAGCAACAAAATATCATATGTTTAGGAATAAATCCAACAAAATATGTTCAAGACCTAGACATAGAATCCTAAAATATATTCAGAAAAAGTAAAGACTTAAATGAATGGAAAAGTATACTAAATTCAAGATTTGAATACTGAATATATTAAAGGTGTCATTTCTTTCCAAATTGATCTATAGATTTAATATCATCCTATTTAAAACCCTCACATATTTTAGTCTATTTTGATCAAACCCAAAGTGGTTTGATCTACAAACCACTCTACATAGCAGAGAAAAAATGGTCTTTTCCATAAATTGTTCTAGTTTAATTGGATAGCCATTTGGAAAAGAAAAACATCAAAATTGACAAATAAAACTTTGCAATACAAACAAAATTCTAATACAAGAGGATAAATGTGCAAAAGTGAGAGGCCTAACAAAAAAGCTTCTGGAAGATACCATAGTAGAATACCTTCTTGGCTAGAGAAAGGTTTATTTTTATTTTACTTTTTCTTTTTTCTGGTTTTGTTCATTTTTTTTTCTGGTCTTGTTCTTTTTTTTTTTTTTTTTTACTTTTATTTCTGTGTTTGGGTTGCCAAACTTAGCAAACAAAACTACTTATTTAAATACGAATTTCAGATCAACATCGAGTAATCTTTTTTAGTATAAGTGCATGCATACAATATTTGGTACATACATATACCAAAATATTTTTTGTTTTGATCTATAATTTACATTTAACTAGGTATCTTGTATTTTATCTGACAACTCTATTTCTAGGTAAATACATAACAGAAAAGCTACATATGGGCACCAAAAGGAAAATACAATAATGTTCAGAGCAGTATTATTTGTCAGAGTTCCAAACTTGATACAACTTAAGTGTTCATCATCAGTAGAATGGATGACGAAATTATAGTATAGTCTTATGATGAAATGCTACAAAATACTTGAAATGAACAAACTACAGCTAAAGTAAGAAAAGATCCTAACACTGAAGAGTACATACTGCATGATTCCATTTATGAAGAGTTCAAAAATAGGCAAAACTATGGTGCCGGCCTTGTGGCATAATGGTTCGCACACTCTGCTTCGGCGGCCCAGGGTTTGCTGGTTCGGATCCCGGGCGTGGACCTATGCACCATTTATCAAAGCCATGCTATGTCAGCACCCCATATAAAGTAGAGGAAGATTGGCACGGATGTTAGCCCAGGGCCAATCTTCCTCAGCAAAAAGAGGAGGATTGGCAACAGATGTTAGCTCAGGGCTAATGTTCCTCAAAAAACAAACAAACAAACAAACAAACAAATAAGAAAAACTAAAGTAAGGTATTAGAAGTCAGAGCAGTGATTGCTCTTGGGAGAGAGGGAAAGTAATGATTGGGATGAGCTCTGTGTGGGCTTCTGAGGTGCTGGCAATGATGGATTTCTTGATCTGGTAGGTATATATATTTTGAAGTAATTCATTGAAATCTACACATATATTGGTTACACTTTTCTGTAAGAGTGTTTTGATTCAACAAAAAATACTAAAATGTCACAGCTACATTATATAGGCAAAATTGACTGTAAGGCAAGGAACATTACTAGAAATAAAAAAGGCCATAATACTAGAATAAAATGTTCAATCAACCCATAAGATGTGAAAATTCTGAACTTACGTTTCAGTAGTAATTAGATTTAAAAAATTGAAAGTACAAATTAACATATTTTTAAAAATTAATTGACAAGACTACCAAATAAGTGGAGGTTTTAACATATATTTCTCCAAAAAGAAGTTACATTATAGATTTAAACAATGCGACATTAAGCTTGATCTAATGAACATAAAAAGACCAATGAACTAAAAAATTGGAGAATATACATTCTTTTTCAACCTACAAAATATTGTTACTAAATTCAACACTTCCAAGACCATAAAGTCATGTTTCAATGAATTTTAAAGAATAGATAACTTTAAGCCTATTCTCTATGGAGATTTTAACACAAAAATAATAAAAAATATAACTAAATCCCCCATACATTTAGAAATTGAAAATACAATTCTAGTTGAGTCAAAGAAAAAATCAAAATAACAATTAAGAATGCTATTTAGAACTGAAAAAATAGTTTACATGCCAAAGTACCAGGATTAAATTTAAGAGGTATAGATGGGATTTTTGCACCATAAAACTCAATATGAAGAAAGAAGAAAGGGTGAAATATACATTAAAAAAAATTATAACAAAACAAGAGAGTAATACTTAAGATATAAATTGTGTTATATTTCTACAATAGAATATAGCTGCAAGGGACCACAATATATATGAATGAACCACAGCTACACATGGCTCTCACTAATACATTGGGAGTGAAAACTGTAAGGCAGAGAAGAATATGTACAGAATGACTTAACATAATGTACAATATATGTAAAGCTCTTGTTTAGGACTACCTATATATGTGTGTAATACTATTTAAAAAGAGAGAATGATAAATACACAATTCTTGATTATAGTTTGATCTGGGTTAGAGGAACAAGGAGAATGTCATAGAGGAGGGACACATAGGTTAAAGACATATTTAACGCCTCATTTCTTACTGTTTTTTGAAAAACACAAATGTGACTTGAATGCATCATCTTTGTAAAATGATTCCAGCAATGCATCGGAATATAGGTTAAAAGAGTGTTAAGTATCTTAACTTCCCTCTTACAACTAAATTCTTACTTAGTTTCCCTCCTACCACTCTTTTTAGACAACCACTGTTAACAGTTTGGGTATCCTTCCACTCATTAAAAATAAATTTAGGGGCCAGCCCAGTGGCACAAGCGGTTAAGTGCGCGCGCTCCACTCCGGTGGCCCGGGATTCACTGGTTTGGATCCTGGGCACGCACCGACACACTGCTTGGCAAGCCATGCTGTGGCGGCGTCCCATATAAAGTGGAGGAAGATGGGCATGGATGTTAGCCCAGGGCCAGTCTTCCTCAGCAAAAAAAGAGGAGGATTGGCAGATGTTAGCACAGGGCTGATCTCACAAAATAAATAAATAAATAAATAAATAAATAAATTTAAACTATTACCTATGTGCATATAAACACATAGCTGTTTTATTACATAAATTATACGGGATTTTATGTATTGTCCAATTAGCTATATGTCTCTGAGATCTTGTAATATCTGCACATAAAAGGCTTGTTCTTATTTTATTTTTAAATAGTCGCATAGCATACCAATATATAGATGAAACAAAAACTTTGAAATAATTCTTTCTTGCAAGATATTTAGTTTTGTAAATTATTTTCATTTTTACAAATAATGAATCAAAGAATATTGTTTTCTTTAGATCTTTGTACGTATATGCAAGCATTTGTTAGAATAGATTCTCAGAATTTAGGTTACAATTTACTTCATATTCCTGTAATAACATTTCAGAGTTTTCCTTTTGGATAGCCAGCTTCTCCTTCAATCAATGAGCTCTGAATCTGATGGCAGGGATCTGGAAACTGAGTGCAAGTTCACCTTTTTCTATTGTAGAGCTGATGTTAGCCTTCTCATCAGGTCTTGCGATCCCCTAAGAACGTCATGTCGGTTAGCGATTACCACAGATCATTATGTGTCAAGGTAACATGCCCTATGGTGTTGTTATCCATTGTGGTAACTGTATATACTTTTCCTCTGTTTCATTAGTGCTGACATGTGTCTTCCACTATTCTGGAAATCTGTCATTCCCATTAACTGTGGAATCTAGAGTGTAGGTGCATGACAGCATCTCCTACTGCCAATCTTGATCTACAGAAGAGGGTCACAACTGAGCTTCTAAAAAATGATGGCGGCTCCTTCACTAGAATATTCCTTATTGCTTTAGTGAAAGAAGTATTCTTAGACATTTATAATAGAATATTTTCAGCTTGTGGGTTCTCTAGTTTCATATAATAAATCCATTCTAAAATTCTCCAATCCCTGAGCTTTCTGAGTCATTCCTTAAGATTCTGCCAAAGTGTTTCTGGCAAACTGTTAAATTGGAATATTTAAATTGGTTACTTAGTTTGCTTTGTCACACTTCTAACTGAAGCTTGACCCTGAGTGTTACCAGTGTTTTCCCTATGACTGCAAGAAAGGACACTCACTTTAAACACGGCCATGACTTTTATGGCGTACTTCGAGTGAAGTTTGCTGACCTGAGCCTTTCACTCTTTCTTCATGGCTTCTAAGGCAACTAACAAACAGTGGACAACTTCACATTTCTTATCACTACCGTTAAGCTTATATCATTTAAATGCTAGAATTGCTACCTTCCCCAATGCCACTTGTTCTAGCTTTACCATATCCAATCTACCACACGTGATAGTTTTACGAATGTTGATGCTGTTCTGTTCCAGAATCTCACAGTGAATGTCTGTTCTCTAGGGCAGAGAGACGATCACGTGCCTCACTGCAAGCACAGCATGCGATAACACCGGGAGAGAGGTAGGTTATTGTGAGGTGATATCAGCAAGCAGAAGTGAAAGAGTGGAAAGAGGAAGAGTCAGGGAAGATGGAAAATCCGTATAAGAGTGCAATATTAACGCCACGGGGAAATGACTTAGATGGGACCTCTAAGAAATAAAGAAGTACTCCAATAACTGTCGACTTGAATGAAAGGAAACCGGTACATTTATCCAGTGACTCCATCATCCTCCATTGGTTTGAGGGATGCCTTTGCAGACATTAACAATTTCACACTTTTATGTTGCACTTAAGTCTGGTCAAATTAGATTGTTGCATCACCAAAGAGACCTTTAGGCAGAAAGTGGAAAATTGAGTGGTACATATTTGAGGTGGATGGCAGTTAGTGCAGAATGAGCCTTACGAGAACTGTCTGCAAAAATCACGTGTAGACAGAGGAGATGTGATGTGGGAACCAAAGGTGTCTGCCACAGGTAGCACAAATGCTGTGTTTTAGCAAGGGCTTTTGGAAGCTAAATTTCTGGAAGAGGGTGAAACTGCAATTAGATCAGGTATTAAATCTAGGTTTGGTATCATGGGCTGTAGCAAAAGTGACGCTGAAACTGGTAAACAGCTAGCCATTGATGATTATGTAGCTAGTAGCTAAAGTTTTTTGCAATTACTTTTATAGATTTTAGTTGTACACCCACCCATTGTTAACTGTGCTGCTTAGGCAATATACTATCCAACTCCCACTAGGTTCCTAAAGATAACATCTCCCTGGCACCTGGGTCACCATGGTAATGAATGTTTGAGCTATTTTTCAGGAACTGACAGTTGACCCCTTGTCTAGTTAAGGCCAGTTGAGACCACCAACCCATCAACTGGGCGTGCACAAATGCTGACAGGTGACCTTTTTGAAGTCACGGAGCTAAAACTCCACCCTCAGATCATGAGGCTGCACCATTTTTGTGAACATGCTTCCTAAGAAGAGGCATGAAGCCTCACTACAATTATCAATTACCTCACTTTTCCTTTCCTCCAATCACCTATTCCCACACTTCAGACTGCCCTGCCCCCTTATCCCATAAATATCCCTGAGTCCCCGTTTTCTGGGAGGCAGATGTGATTTTGATTGTCCCGCCTCCTCTCACTTGGCTACCTTGTGATTAAATCCTTTCTCTTTGCAAACTTGTCCCCACGGTGATTGGCATAATCATGCAGCAGGCAAAACGAACCTGGTAGGGTAACAATGCCATTTTGGGCCCGTGGTTTTCTTTTTAACAGTTCCCTATGTTACGCCCAACGTGGGGCCTTCTGCTCGCCGCAAGACATGCCAATAGTCAAGAGGTAAGGTGGTAGGAGAAAAAGGACTTTTTTATTACAGCTTGCTAGCAAGAGGGAAGATGGCCAACTCATGTCCAAAAGAACCATCTCAAGGGGCACGAAATCTTATAGCAGTTATATAGGCCATTGGGTTATTGGGGAGGGGGTTAGGAATGTTGACCTTCTGGTGTTACAGACTGGGAGTGCCACACCAGATCTTTCAGTTTTCACTGATGATGGCTGTCAGCATAGATTCTCTGTTCCGGGGTCATCACATTCCTAAGGAACTCAAAAAAGCAGGTATCATCTTATCGCAGCTGGGAGGTACATGCACAAGCAGAGGTCATAAAATCTACAGAGCAGTTGGATCTCCTGGAGGGTGCATATGCAGCTGGGTTAGTTTGTCAGAGGTCATTCAAAGTTACAATACAGTTTTTCTTTTCTACAATATGGCTTCCCTCATGTCAACCTTGGCTTGAGCCAATATCACCTATATCATCATACTTCCTTTTAATCAATCTATATGATTTTGTCATGTCTTTCCAACATATCCTTTCCTTCATTGAATTTTTTAAAATACAAATAAAAAGCAGATACATTCCAAAATATTTCTTATAACAAATATTTTTTCAAATATAATTTTCTTCAATATTTTTAAAGCATGCTCTGATTGTCAACTGTTTCAGATCTTTTTTCATAGAATCTAGATCAGTGTTTTGCTTCTATTCATTCGTCTTTCCATGAAAAGTGATTTAGTAAGTACAAGCATTCACCTTTGGTTGCATTAAATGTTCTCAGTTTCTCTTAAGTTGTGGAAAAAAGAAACTATTCACAGATCGAGGACTAAAGTCATTGATGACTGTCGGCTTCACTGAAATCAAGGTTCCTATCTTCTGCTGGTACTTTTGTGCCTGGTGATTGAGTTGACTCTCTGCACACAGCTGTCACCTCCAAAATATGCCTCTTTGGCATAAGGATTATCTTAGGCTGATTATTGTTAAGAAACTGCAGACACAGGAGAGGCTCTGAAAACCAAAAGTTACCCTTCTGTAAGAGACATTTACATTTATAGGAGAAATCTCCGTTTGTAAGGGTGTCCTCCTGTCTGCACCAGGAAGAGAAGGAGGACTATAAGTCTCTAGCAACCTTTATCAATGGAGAAGGCAACAATTTAAATTTGCATAACAACTTTGCTCTTGTTTACTGTGCTTTTCCTGGTAACCTCCTATAATTGGCCTTCCTCTTCTCCTATTGGGGCCTGGGGCAGGCCACCTCAAAATATCCCACAATAACATATTGATTATCTTGAATTACAGTTACTTGAGAAGCAAAAAGGTCATTCTGATCCACCTGCCTCTGTTTAGGCTGAAGCAGGAAATAAATCTCCCATGTGAAAGGTGCTCTTCGTGTTTCCCTATTACCAGAGCTAGGGAATTCAGGGCTGAGAAGCCTGCATAAACAAACCTTGCTAATTTACTACCTCAAGCCTGAACTCTGCTTAAATTCTTCACTAATTACGTACCTCAAGTCTAAGTTTCTTTCTCCTGTCATTCCTCACAAATCTATTGTGTCTTTGTGTAAAAGATATATATACTGTCCATATTGTTCACTCTCTGAGCGTCATTCTCTATGATCTCCAATACATACGTATTAAACTGGGTTTTTCTCCTGTTAATGTGGTCTTGTTCAATTTTATTATTAGTCCAGCCATAAGAACACAAGAAGGGCAGAAAGAGGGATTTCCCCCTTCCTGACACCCCCAATATCTTTTGTCTTTAGCTGAAGATGGTATATAAGGTGGTGGCTGGGGCCATTTTGGGGAGTTATTCCGTTTTCTTGGGTATTTCCCATCTATATAGGAGGTATACATGTTATTAAACTTCTGTTTGTTTTTCTCCTATTAATCTATCTTTTTACTACAAGAGTGTATAAGCCAAAAACCCAAAAGGTTAGAGGGAAAATTATTTTTCCTCCTCCAGAACATTTTACAAATAAAGTTTAGAGTTGTTTATGTACAAATGATACATAAAAATCTAATCCTATACCAATAGGCATTGATCCTAAAGCTATTAGTGTCTTTCAGAACTAAATGGCTTAGTTATCTGATATATCTGCATCCAAAAGAGTAATGACTTCCCTAACCTCTCTCTCTCTAGCTATACTCATATTGCATACCAGGAGTTGAAATTATTGAATGGGAATGGAAAGAGAGAATCTGTTTGAAGTGGTGATAAATAGGATTTTTTATACATTGACCTGTAAAAGTCTATGAATTATAGACTATATGGCAGAATTAAAACCTTTTTACTACATCTTAAAAAGTCACTAACACTGTTTTGAGTCAGGAAAATTTCCAGTGCAGGAAAGTTATTGTTATTTCATTTCCATTCCCTTTAAACTTGAGAGGAGACTGATGCCAATATGGGAGTTTTAAGCATAATCATGCGTGCCTAGCTGTAAATTGAGAAGCAGTGAGTCAAGAACTGCTAATCTGCTTCTAAGATAGACATGAAAATTCTGCTTATTAGGATTTAATCAACATTGGATCTTAAATTCTGGATTTGCATTCAAACAACTGGAGACTAATTTTTGACTTGAAAAAATGCCAATAAATCTGCTGTAGTCTTGAATTTCTTAGTTGGCATATATTTTAGATTTGCTCATTATAGACTCTTCACTTTTAACTCTAGTTGTGATGTTATCCACCTCTGTCCCAGTGACAGTGGGAAAATGAGTGGCTCGGACTCTCGACAGCTCTTCTTTTAGTAAGTTTTATGAGCAAAGCCACAGCCTGACCATTACGCAATAATGGTTTTATTTAAGCTTTTTTAAACAGTCAGAATTTTATCTGTAATTATAAATATCGGCTTGAACAAAGAATATGATATTTTTATAATAAGATCATTCCATCTGACAATTGGAAATTATTGAATAAGTCATGTTATATTAGTTATCAGTATTAAAATAATTGGAATCACAGGAACGCCTACTCAGTGTTGTAATTTCAATTCTTCTTAATCTTCATTCTTAAAGATCCATTTGAAAAATAATAGCTATTGAAAATAATATGAGGGATAAAATTATGATAGATAAATGAATGACTCTTCTTAGAAATGAATAAATAGCTCAAGAGCTCAGCAATCAATCACAACATTAATATTATAGAAATATAATTTTCTTTTCCATTAGCTTTCTGATTACTTGCTATATTTTTCTTTAAGTTTGTTATTTAATATATTGGTTTGTTCAAACTATCTTAAACAGCAATTTTATACTTTTATTTATTTCCCTATAACATTTAGTTTATATCTATAATTTCAATGACTTTCTTTTGTTTATAGACAAATGTTCTTTCTAGGAGATCTTGCGAACTACCAACTACCAATTACTGAATAAAGATATGTAGTAATGGATTCACTACTGCTCCAGAGAGGTAGGGATTGGGGGGAGGGCAAAAGGGGTAAAGGGGCACATATGTATGGTGACAGATAAAAACTAGACTATTAATGATGAACACGATGCAGTCTATAAAGAAACTGATATGTAATAATGTACACCTGAAATTTACACGACGTTATAAGCCAATATGACCGCAATAAAATAATTTTTTAAAAAATAGGACCCAAATTGTATTAAGCCCACATTGTCACCAAACCAAAGCTTAATACCTAACCTAACTGCAGTTTGAACCTCCCTGAAGAATGTAGTCTCAAGTGGCCGGTCTGGAATTTTCTGGTTAGCACCAATGAGGTACTCTGCCACATAGACCCTTTCTATTCCCTAAAGGAAGGTGAGATAATCCCCTGTTTCCTTATACCTTTCCCTTCTGCCTATTAAAGCCTTCCATTTTGTGCAACTCCTTGGAGATCCTTGCTGGATGGGATGCTGCCTGGTTCATGAATCATTGAATAAAGCCAATTAGATCTTCAAATCGACTCAGTTGAATTTTTGTTATTTAACTCTACAGTGGATTTGTTTCTTGTAGGATTACTGGCTGAAACTCTGTCTATCAAGGTTTTTTATCAGACATCCATGTCTTCTACCTTAGAAGAAACTACATCTTTTGTGATTGTATTAGTTTAAGTTTATTTACCAAAAGGTTTGTAAACAACATTCATTAATTTCACAGGCAGTTTCTATTCAAAAATTGACGTGTTATGCCGAGAGTTATACCAAAATACTTCTTATTTAGATTATTTAATATCTATTTTGAGCACCCAGAACAGTTTTGGTCTACTTAAGATAAAAACAACATTTGAATTTTTATAGTCATAAGCTCATAATTGTTAACAATAGGCTTTCAAGAGAGAAAAGCGTTTGATTTGTAGCATTTAACAATTTCTCCAAAGCAAATTCTCCCACCAAGGCCAATTTTAAGCTACCAGTGAGATGTCACTAAACGAAGAGTTGGGAAGAAATGAACACAATCACTTTCCTGAGCCTCTAAGAGCTGATAATGATAACCAGCACACCACTGAACATGATGAAATCTTTTTTGTGTGTGTGTGTGTGAGGAAGATCAGCCCTAAGCTAACATCTGATGCCAATCCTCCTCTTTTCTCTGAGGACGACTGGTCCTGAGCTAACATCCGTGCCCATCTTCCTCTACTTTATATGGGATGCCACCACAACATGGCTCGACAAGCAGTGCATTGGTGCACACCAGGGATCCAAACCGGCGAACCCCAGGTCACCGCAGCAGAGCACGCGCACTTGCCGCTTGCACCACCAGGCCAGCCCCTGAAATCTTTGACTTACAGTTTATAATTAGATAAGTATATTAAAATCTCCTGAATATTTTGTTAAATGTAAGATATCATGTAAGTACCAAAAATTGTTTTGTAGTAAAAGATAGCCTTAAAAGAAAGCTTTCATTATGTCCCTTGCCCAATCTTAGCCTAATCTTTTTAATTTCACCTTACTATTATACCCAAAAATTCTTTCAAGGCTCACCTCCTCACCCATCTTACTCCATTTGTTCATAATTATTCCAGTTTCGTCATATGCTTGCAAATGACAGTTGAACTACAGATTTAATGCAATCCCTATCAACATCCCAGATACGTTTTATGGGGGAGAAATTGGCAAGCTGACCTTAAAACTCATATGGAGATGGAAGGGATTCAAATAGCCAAATAATCTTGAAAAGAAGAACAGTGTTGGAAGACTTCTCAATTTCAAACAAAAGTAATCAGACAATGAGGTGCCAGCATAAAGACACAAGGTAGATCAATGGAATGGAATTGAGAGACCAGAAATCTGCTGGTATATTTATGGTCAATTGATTTTTGACAAAGGTGCCTGGGCCATTTAAGGGGGAAAGAATAGTCTTTTCAATGATTGGTGCTGGGACAACTGGATATGCACATGCAAAACAAGGAAGTTGGATCACTGCCTCACATCATACACATAATTAACAAAAATCTGAATGTAATATCCAAAAGTACAAAGTCCCTAGAAGTAAACACAAGTAAGTTTTTATGACCTTGGGTTAGGCAATGGTTACTTAGATATGAAACAAAAAGCCCCAAAACAAAAGAAAAATAGATAAATTGGACTTCATTTCAATTAAAAACTTCTTTGCTTCAAAGGATTCCATAAAGATTGTGAAAATACAACCCACACAATGAGGAGAAAATATTTGCAAATCATATCTGATTAGAGACTTGTATCTCAGAATATACGAGGGATTCTTACAATTCAACAATAAAAATACAAATATATTTTACATGAGGAAAGGATCTGAATAGATATTTCTCTCCAAAAGCTATAAGAATAGCCAATAAGCACATGGAAACATACTCAACGTCGTTAAAATTAGGGAAGTGCAAATTAGCACCACATTAAGGTAACAATTCATATCCACTAGGATTACTATAATCCAAAAGACAGATGATAACAAATATTGATGAGACTGTGGAGAAATTAGAACCCTCATATATTGTTGTAGAGATTATAAAATTGTAGAACCACTTTGGAAAACAGCTTGGCAGTTTCTGAAAATGTTAACCATATAACATATATCCCATCGATTCCATTTCAGGGTATACATGCAAGAGAATTGAAAACCTATGTTCACTCAAAAAGTTATACATAAATGTAAATAGCAGCTTTATTCATAATAGCTAAAAATAGGTAAAATTGGTAACCCAAATATCTCTCAAGAGGTGAATGAATGGATAAACAAAATGTGGTATAACCATACAATGGAATATTTTTCAATTCCCATTTAATTTAAGGAATGAAGTACTGATACATGATAAAACATGGAGGGACCTTGAAATCATGCTAAATGAAAGAAGCCAGTCACAAAAGACCTCATATTTTATGATTCCATTTGTATATAAAGTCCATAACAAACAAATCCATAGAGACAGAAAGATTAGTGGTTGTCGAGAGGTGGGGGGTGAGGGTAATGGGGAATGACTTCTGTTGGGTACAGGGTTTCTTTACGGTGTAATGCAAATTTTTGAAAATTAGGTAGTAGAGATGGTTGTGCTACTTTGTGGATATACTAAAAACTACTGAATTGTAAACTTTAAAAAGAGTGAATTTTATTATATATAAATTAAATAGCAAGGAGGTTATAATATAAATACGATTTGAAAATAAAAGTATGTATCAAATAGCTTTTACTTTTAACCAACCGCCTCTACATTTAGCTACTTAAAATAATAATCTTTTAGGTACTTCAGTTCTGTGGATTTGCAGGGATATTCATCTGTTCCGGATCTACTCAGGTAATCTCTACTGGGCTCTCTCATATGTGCCTGGAAGGCACATCTGGAAGGAGGATGACCTCATTATATGGTAGTTGGCAGGTTCTCATCCTGGATAATGGGGCAAAGGGCCACAGGACTCTCATTAAGCAAAATACCCTTGACATCTTCATATAGTCATTTGAGGGCTCTAATGGCTCAAGAGTGGAAGTTACTAGGTTTGCGAGGCCTAGTCTTGGAACTTGTAAAACATAACTGTAACTTAGTCTAAGAAATTACACGACCAACCCAGATTCAAGAGGTAGGAAAATGACTTAACCTCTTGATGGGATAATCTGCCATGCCACATTTGCAAGGATGTGGATATAGGGGGAGAAAGCATTTGTGACAATTTTATAATATACCACAAACTGTAAAGAGATATTGAGAAAATTTAAGAAAATTTGTATATTTTTGCAAATATGGTTTTAATTCTAATGACCTAGGAAAATCAAGCATGAAGTAAAAGTGTTATACTTTGCTATTATACAATTTGCAGTTACATGAGATCTATGAATATTTCTTAAGTCTTTATTTCTTTCTCAAAACCAAATTTTATCGTTTAAAATTCCTTTTTTTTTTGTGAGGAAGATCAGCCCTGAGCTAACATCCATGCTAATCCTTCTCTTTTTGCTGAGGAAGACTGGCTCTGAGCTAAAATCTATTGCCAATCCTTCTCCTTTCTTTTTTCCCCAAAACCCCAGTAGGTAGTTGTATGTCATAGTTGCACATCCTTCTAGTTGCTGTTTGTGGGAGGCGGTGTATGTGGGACGCGGCCTCAGCATGGCCGGAGAAGCGGTGCATCGGTGTGCACCTGGAATCCGAACCCGGGCACTATAGGAATTCTATAGTGTCAGATATTGCCAGTACTTTGGAGATGTACAAAAGTGGTTCAATGTGATAAATCACTGATGAAGACTGTAACAATCAAGTCAATAATCACTTCAGAAAAGGTTAAATTTTGATAAAAATGCATGTGCTGTTGTTAATTTTCTAGACAGTTGTCAAGGTATAATTTATTAATCATTGCCAAGCAAGTGGCAGCTATTGCCTACCACCAGTAGCATTCCAGGATGTCAACCCACTTCATGGTTTGCAGGTGTAGAGGGTGCCAAGAAAGACATGGCACACAGAGGCACTGGATGAACATTTTACTCATGTAGAGAATAGACACAGCAAGATTAGCATTAAGAGTGAGTGTCAGTCCCCCATGCTCACTGAATATCAGACCTCTGCTAATCACCAAAAGCATGTATCTTGTAGGAGATATGAGTCGGACTTGATCTTATTGTGTATTATTATAATCCTATGATCATTTATGTTAGCAACTGGGGAAATCTCTTACTGGCCAATTTATGGCCTAGAATGGGTATAATAAATATAGTTCAAGTTGATCTGTTTCACCACAGAGAATTCTCTATACTTATTTAGACTAGTTAAAAACATGCTTCATCTATGCATATTAGTTTATCACACAAAATGTGATCATTTTTAGGTATCTTCACACATATTATCTGGTACAAGGTACTGCAAAGTCTGGTTTATACAAAGCTTGTTTAATATTTCACTAGGCTTTCTCAGTATATATTACAATTTAAAGACAGCTCTCTAGAGAGAATAAAGACTCTCATTTCCAGCCAAGATGAAGTAGCTTTATCAGAACAACATTTACATAACAACAAGAAAAGCAAAAATAATTTTTAAAACATCATTTGTTTGGAGGCAGAGAAGAGCCATAGAGGAAGATAGGATTCGAAGGACCAAGATCCTAGAGATAAAGGAAACACATTGATTTGAACATGACCCTCTAAGGTTAAAGAAAAATATGAATTAAGAATGACATTCTGCACCTCCATTCTTTTCAAGTCCTTTGCCGACCTAAGTGGCACAGGACCAAGAGGCCAAGAAGGGAAGAAGAAGTAACAACTAAAGAGCGATGAAGCTTAGTTGAGATTTCAGCAATCTTATATGGGTGTGGGGGAAAAAATGAGTTCAAGTCTACTAAGGCATTGAGGTGAACCAGATAGTTAAGATTTTAGGGGGCATTATCACAAAGAGAAGTAAAACAGCATTGAGGGGAATCCGATATTTAGTGTTTCATTTCGCCATAAAGAATACTTGGAAGCAACCTAAGTGTCCATCAAGGGACGAATGGATAAAGAAGATGTGGTATATATACACAATGGAATACTACTCAGCCATAAGAAACGGTGAAATCCAGCCATTTGTGACAACATGGATGGACACTGAGGGTATTATGCAAAGTGAAATAAGTCAGAGGCAGAAGGTCAAATACCGTATGATTTCCTTCATTAAGTAGTAGATAATAACAACAATAAACAAACACATAGAGACAGAGATGGGATTGGTGGTTACCAGAGGGGAAGTGGGGAGGGAGGAGGGTGAAAGGGATAATTTGGCACATGTGTGTGGTGATGGGTTGTAATTAGTATTTGGGTGGTGAACATGATGTAATCTATGCAGAAATGGAAGTATAATGATGTACACCCGAAATTTATACAATGTTATAAACCAATGTTATTGCAATAAACACAAAATTTAAAAAAAATAAAAAGAAAAAATAAATTAAAAAAAAAAAGAAAAAAAGAATCTCATGGCTTGAAAACAGTGGACAAGAGGAAGAGGAATCAAGCAGAAATCTGCTGCTGAGAAGATGACAAAGAAGGACATTAGTCTCATAGCTGAGGAGACCAAAATCAGATTTCAGAATGAACCAGTCAGGAAGGGCTCTAGGAACCCTCAAGAGAGGGTTATGAGATCTCTGGAGGGCTACCTTCTAGGGGAAAAAGTGAACCAAGACTGCAATAAATATCACAAAGCATGAAACTCAGATTTTTTTATTGTTAGGCTTATTGGAGTTAAATTATATACAATAAAATTCATCATTTTTAAAAGTATGGTTTCAGGAGTTTCACAAATATGGAGTTGTGTGATCCCCAAATCAATCAAGATGTAGAAATTTCCCTCACCCCAAATAGTTTCCTCATGTCCCATTTCCAGGCAAGCCCCTACCTCTTCAGCCCCGGGCAACTGCTGATCTGTTTTCTATCATTATAATGTCTGCCTGTTCCTGAATATGATATGAACAGGTTCATATATGTGTAGGCTTTTCAGTATGGCTTCTTTCACGTGGTATAATGCTTTCGAGATACATCCATGTAGACATATGTATCAGTAGTCTGTTCTTTTTTATTGCTGTATGGATGTATCGACGCTTGTTTATTTAATCATAGTTGACAAATACTTGATTTTTTGGGGAGGGTAGAGTATTAGAATAGCCTTTAAATATATTTGCATATAGGCCTTAGTGTGGATATTTGTTCTCTTTGGGGTAAATACCTAGCAGTGGGATTACTGGGTCATATAGTAAGTGTATTTTTGAGTTCATAACAAACTGCCAAGCTATTTTCGAGAACATTTGACTAGCTTTCTTATCTCCTCATTTACTTGAAAGTCTCAATTTCTCCTCCTCTTCTCAGGTAATTTGTACTCAGTCTTTCTAATTTTAGCCATTCTCATAAGCATGTTGTAGTATCCATTATGGTTCAAACTGGCATTTCCCTAATTAATAATGTTGAGCATCTTGTCATGCGCTCATTTGCCATTCATGTATATGCCTTGGTGAAGTATTTGTTCATTTTTAGATAAAAAACATTGCCCAATTTCTTTTACTGTGTTATCTTCTGGTCATCAAATTGCAAGATAATTTTGCGGATTTTGGATTCAAGCCCTTTATCAGATAATTGTTTTGCAAATATTTTCTCTCAGTATGTGTCTTGTATTTCATTTTCTTACATTGTCATCCAAAGAGAACTTTTAAATTTTGATGAACTTCAGTATATACACTTTTCCCTTTAAAGTTTATGCTTTCTGCAGCCTACCTAAGAAATTTCTGCCTAAATCAAGGTCACGAAGCTTCTTTTTCTTATGTTTTCTTCTAAAATTTTTAAAGTCTTAGTTCTTACATCAAAGTATATAATCCATTCTGACTTATTTTATATATATATCACATAACTTGAAGTAACAGTGGAGGTTCATTTGTTTGCATATGGATTCTTAAATGTTTCAGCACATTTTGTTGAAAAGATTATCCTTCCTGCATTGTTTTTCATTTACATATTTATTGAAATTTTTTTTTTTCTGAAGAAGATTAGCCCTGAGCTAACATCTGTGTCAATTTTCCTCTATTTTGTATGTGGGGTGCCACCACAGCATGGCTTGATGTGTGCTGTGTAGGTCCACGCCTAGGATCAGAACCTGTGTGCCCCGGGCCCCTGAAGGGGAGCATGTGAACTTAACCACTACGGCACTGGCCAGTCCCATGTTGAAAATGAATTGACCACACAAATGAGGGCTTAATTTTAGACTCTGTATTCTCATTTATTGATTTATGCCTATCCATATGATACTATGTTGTCATGATTATTGTAGCTTCATAATAAAATTTGAAATCAGGTAGTGTGAATCCTCCCACCATGTTCTTCATTAGAGAAATATAAATTAAAAACACAACTTGGTTTCTCTACACACCTAGTCAAATAGCTGGGTTTTTTAGTCATTCATTTCAAATAATCATGAGAATCTGAAGTAACTAGAATTCTCATAACTTGTTGGTAGCATTTTAAATTTGTCCAACATTTTGGAAAATTCTACAGAAGTAACTCCTAAGGACAAACATGCACATGTGCTGTGGCCTAGCAATTTCACTTCAGCGTAACAGGAATAACCTTCAACTTGATACAGAAGAAAATTTCATGAACTGTAGATCATAAATGACAATATATATTCTTACTTACATACTTAACAATGGAATACTATAAATAAATGCAAATAAATGAACAAGATCTAGATGCAACTTGGATGATTCACATAAACATAATGTTGAGTGAAAAAAGCAAGATTCAAAAATAACATATAAAGTACAAAAACTTGTCTATGGTTTTAGTCGTCAGGGTAGAACCTACTTTGAATAGAAAGCGGAAATAGTGACTAGGAGAAGTAACAGGGAATTTCTGAGTCTTACATTTGTAGGTTTGGATGATAGTCACATAAGTGTATTCACTTTGTAAAAATTCACTGAGTTATATACTTATAATTTGTACACATTTCTGTATGTATATTATTTCAACAAGCTTTATTATTTTAAAAGTCTCATATTTCATTTAATAGAAGACATCAACATAGGGCCCTCATAATGTATGCAGTGAAGTACCGAAGGAGCATAGGAAATTTCTAAGATAATATTATCCTGTTTTTGCATTCCAAAAATATAATAAATTCAGAAATTATATGCTTCCATATGAAATGAAGAAATGAAGAATTTTCATAGACTTTATTTTTCTTAAGGCCTATGGATAGAAGCAAGGCAATCACTCCACATGCTTTAAGGGGAGTGTAGGATTGAAAATAAGGGCAACCTTTGCATCATGGTGGAAACCTGCTGTCCTAATTCGGATACTGCTATTATTTAAATGTTCGCATAGTCTAAATCAGAGGTCAGTGTTTTTTCTGTAAAGGGTCAGATAGTAAATATTTTAGCCTTTCCAGGCCCTTTGGCCTTTATCATAACTACTCTATTCTGCCATTGTAGAGCAGCAGCAGCTAGAAATAACAAGCAAATGGATGAGCTCGGCTGTGTTCCAATAAAATTTTATTAGGGACACAAATTTGAATTTTAAATAATTTAATATATAACAAAATATTATTTTTTTATCTTTTAAACTACTTAAATAAATTTAAAAAAAAGCACTCTTAGCTAGTGGGACATACAGAAACAGGTAGCAGGCTAGATTTCATTTATGGACTTCAGTTTGTTGACCCTGGCTCTAAATCAGCATTTTTTGCCCCTTTTCTGTTTTGTCTATGGCATTCTAGTCTCAGGGCATAACATCTTAGAAACTGCTTAATTCTATTTTTCGCTTCTCTGAGACCTAACAGAAACCAAAGAGAAAAAAACATCCATCCATGATTCATGTTGAGTCCCTCCTGTTTAATGGTGTCCTTCCAGTCAAGAAGCTGTGCATGCATTATTCACTGGTCACTCTATCATTAAGCTAGTCTCTTCTGCTGTAGCGTATGTGATTTTGATTTTAGAAATAGCAAGGACCTGTTTAAACACATCTTGTCTAGAACATAGATTTTAAACTTCGACCACAAGGGGTCCATAAATGCCCTGATATGGTTTGCATATTTTCCTATGCACGAACACGCTCATTTTATGGAGAGCCAGCTTCAACATTTGCATCAGATTTTAAAGAGGTCTGTGGCTCAAAAGATTTTGAGGAGTGTTCCTTAAGAGCCCTATGATATATCTAGGTTCCTAGTACCTGTAATGTAGGAAATGACCACAATGAGAGCTAATATTTGTTGAAACAGGGGTGAAGGAAAAGACAAAATTAGAGAAAAAGAGTTATGCATTCCACAACAGCACACATTAATGAAATTTTACTATTTGAGAATATTAGAGGTAATGAAATCTTATTTAGTATTTTTAAAAATGTTAGCATTAAAGCAATTTGCATTTTAGACTTAAGTAGAACATGCTTTTTCCTTTACCAGAACCTCTGCATTTATCTCTTGATATTCTGTTATGGTGGTAAGATAAAGGTCTTTACTGGAACTTCTATTTTTTTTGGTGAGGAAGATCAGCCCTGAGCTAACATTCATGCCCATCTTCCTCTACTTTCTATGGAACGCTGCCACAGCATGGTTTGACAAGCGGTGCCTCCGTGCCTGCCCGGGATCCAGGCCTGCAAACCCCGGGCTGCCGCAGCGGAGCGCATGCACCCAACCCCCTGTGCCACCTAGCGGGCCCCTGGAGCTTCTATTTTTAAAGCTAGATATTTTCACTCTTCACGGAGTTGCCTCTGGCAACTCTCACTGACGTAAGAATACAGAGGCCTTAGGCAGAGCTATTAGGCATGTATATCCTTTATTTAAACCATTGCACCTTAACTCTGATGGTATTTGTTCTGCACACTGAAACACAGCTATTGATCTCTGTTTGTATGTCATCAGGTTTAAATTATTTTATTGAAACACTAAGATAACTACACCTTGGCTGTACAGTCCTTCTGGTTTCTATGACTATCTTTTCACCTAGTCAGCAAAGTCTCCTATGTATCTTCTGGATGTCAGATACGTGGCTTGTTTTCTTTCCATTGCCTGTCAGCAGTGTTTGCTCTTGTGACATTTTTCCTTTGCTTTTGCATCCAAGACTCATATCTGGAAAGCCAGAAACAAGGCACAGGATACTGTTTATCTTGCAATGCAAATTGTTCCTTGGAGGACATTCCTTTAAATGGGAAACCTTCCTTTAAATATAATTGCTTATTATAAATGTAACTATCAAGGAGTTTTTAAAAGAAGCTTCAAAATTGCTTGTTCAGAATGAGAAAGTCATTCTCATGATTAAAGATAATACTCTAAAGGTATTTTCCTTGGTATAGCATATCGATATTCTAACAGTCCCCATCTTCCTCTCTTCTACCTAATGTAGTATGCAGAAATCTTGCTTTTGAAGGAAATGCTTTCAGTTACTTTCTTCCAGTTTATTTATTCAAGTATCACACATATTTATTTCTATATAAGTATATTCATACCACAATTACTGTTCTTTAACTTACCTTTCCTCACTCAAAAGCGCATTGTAGATGCCTTTCCTCTAAATCACTTAGATTTGTATTACATTGTGCATTATTCCATTGTATGTATTTATCATAACTTACTAAAGAAGATTTAGATTTTTAAAAAAATATTATGGCCTGGCAGTCTATTCACATAAACCCTTTTAAACTGAAGGTTTAAAATTTTGATGTTTTGGGGGTTTATTATTATCATTGCTGTTGATTTTCCTTGATTCAGGGAAATGTTCTACGCTTTTTTGGTAACTGATCTCTTCTATTTTTTCTATTTGATATATTAACTATTGAAATGTTAGAATTTCTGATTCTAAATTCCATATAATTTATTCTAAAGTCGATAGATTGTGTACTTTTTTTTTAAATTTACTGCTAACATTTTGTTGATTCTTATGAGTGCTAAGATGTGTTCTATTTATTTATTAACTCACTTAAACTGAAGAAAAACACAGCTTTATGAAGTAGGTAGATTGATTATCTCGATATACAGATGAGAAAATAGAGGCACAGAGTGGTTAAGTAACTAACCCAAGGTCATATAGTTAGTAAATGGTAGAGGTTATGCTCTTAACCACTAAAATACAAGGTTTCTAGTGATATTTTTGTCTTGGCATTGGCTTTTGTGAAAATTCTCAGAATCAGTCTATTTCACTATTTTTATTGTATTAGCAACCTATTTGCTATTCAACACTGCTATTGAGTTTTTCTTTCTCTAAGTTTTTATCTTTTCAGTTGTCATGGTTTCTTAACTGAAATTAGTAACATATCTTTTATATATGAATTGATAGTTTTTATATTATGTTTCTATGTATTTTTTAAGTATAATATTTTATTCTGTTTTATAATCATATTTGTTAGTGTGTAGACATTATTCTCCATTCAACTTAACTTATGGCTTACCAGTTTATGTGTTCAACTTTTTACAGGAAAACATATGTATTATATATACACATGATAGAATATATATATGAAAGCTCTATGTTCATCTAGATATCTGAGAACTTATTTATATTTTATATATAAATAAATTAAAACTTAATATGGGTAAATATAGAATTTACAAGTTAAAACATTTTACATGTTCACTGCCCTCATGTATTTGAATTTGTGGAGACCAGGTTGAATTATTTTATATTTATATTCACTGGGTTTTTGTAGAAATCTTTGTGGATTAAATTGAAATGTGAAGTAGACTTTATGGGAGTTTGGATGCTTCTCAGTGCTTTATTTTGTTAGGTTGTCTTTATTTATTTATTTTTTTTGAACAATATTATTCAATAATATTTTTTTTCACCACGTTATATCCTCTTTTTCAGGAATGCCATTATCCATGCTCTGGATTTCTTTTTCCATTCTTTGAAAGATATTGACTTCCCTCTCTTCCTCTTTTGGTGTATTTGTCTTTGGTTTGTTTCATTGGTTGATTTAAACATGATGTGCTCTCATTTCTTTGAGATGTTCTTTCCTTTCTTTGTATTTTTGTAGATCCCAAGCTTCACAAAAGCTGTTTAATATTTTTGCAAAATGTAGTCTAGTCTTTACTGTTTAAAATAATGTTTAAACATCTTCAGTGGCATTGTAAATAACTGTTAATAATTCCTGAATTAATTCTTCCAGGTTGCTTTTATTTTTCAGTCTGAATCCATTAAAAGAAATTCTTGAAAGTGCAAATATGTTACAGTACACTACGTTTCAAATTTCTTCTATTTCCAATAAATATTCATCAAATATGTGCACATAACTTAATGTACTTTTTTATACTGGAGAATTTTGCTTATAGATAGCTATACTTAGGTGCTATTTAACTAAGCACCTTGATTTCTTAGGTGCTTGATTTCTTTTTAATTTTACTTTTCTAACCTTTTGAATTCTACCCTAAAATCATGAGCTAGAGATACCTGTTGTTATTTAGGTTTCATATTATCATCTTTTGAAAACTCCTACTTCCCCTCATTACACACTGAGGACATCAATCGACCTGCTGACTTCAGACATCTCTATTTCAACTGATCAGCAAATATTTTTAGCTGTCATACGTGGCACTGTTTGCACAGTTTATTTTCATGATCTTGGCCTCTTGTCTACATAATGTTAATTGATATAATATTAAAATTTTAAACATTCCTCTTATTTCATAACATGTTATAAAATAGTTTCAGTGATGAAAATAGTTATGTGCACGTCTCATACACTTAGCATAATTAAGAGGCTATTGGAAGTAATAAGACTCACTGATGGTAGCAAATCATTGAATATACATTAGATGTATGACTGTTAGAGGAACATACAATTATAAGTAAAAAGAACAAAATTAAATAATATATATTAAAAATCCTGTAAATATATCAGTAAATATTATGTCCATCAGAGAAAGGGAAACTAAAAATTTTATAATATATTTTTAAGAGTTTTTGTGATAATTGCTTCTTTGATGCATATAACAATGACTTGACTTTTACATATTAAATATCACGTATCTCCAGGATTATATTATGCACAAAATGATAAAAGCTAGAACCATGAGCAGGTTCTGCTACAGACATTTACTGTGTCTTTTTTCTCTTCTTTGTTGAAATGCCAGTATCAGCCCCTACGGACAGTTTTCCACATCTCTTGTTTAATATCATTGGCCTGTATTTCATAAATCCACAGGGCTGCGGCTGGTTCCCTTTCTTTAACTTGTCCTTGCCAACTTTGAGGAGAATTCTAGACTTAGATAAGAAATGTAGACAGTGAAAATCATGTACATTTGTAGCTATTGTTTCTCAAAAGGGTATTGCAATGTGAGAATAAGAAGTAATTATATCTTTACAGTGATGGAAATGTGTGCTCTGAAATGGTATTAACTTGATTCTAACTTTCTACATTAAATGCTTTTGTAATAAAGTCCCCAAATCGGGAACGTCTCTCTCCAAATCTAACACATCTCTTTCTCTTTCTTCCTTTTAATTTTATTATTCCAAATCATAGTTTAGTTGATTATCCTAGTTTTTTCTTTTTTAATTAGATATAAATCTTTTAAAGTTACCAGCCAATTTGGCTAGACAGCATGCAGACACTATCAACTGGTTATGAGCATTCGGGGAGCAGTTACCGCTGGTCAGGTTAGTGCTCATCCATCCTCCATGACAAATTACTCTTTTCCGAAAGAGTAAAAATGACTTTCAGTCCAGTTTGAAACACACTTTGCTTTATTTTAAGAACTTTTCCTTGATAATTGAATTCAACCAGACCTTGTTGTTGTTGCTGGCAATTTTTATCCAGCTTTCCTCCATAACTCAGCTGATCTGAACTTTCCGTGACCTGCTTGAGGCAGAGCTTGATGCAGCTTAATCAGGTAAATACATTCAAATGATAAAAGCCTCAGGTAGGAGAAATGCTCCTTATCAGAACTATTTATCCATGAAAGGTGCTGTACCTTTCATATGTTATAGCTATTGATTTGTCCCGAGGGATAAATGCATTGAAATTTCCTGTAAAAGATTAAATACTAATCTCCCAAGAGGACAACATCTATTCAGCTATTTACAACAAGGTCGTAAGTCAACACCAAGCAGCTGTTTGGTTTATTTCCTCATACAAGGATTCTTAGCTTCATAGTCTAATGAATCAACCTGAGGTTGATTTAGTCTTGCAATCATGCCAAGAGTTATGCAGTTTATCTGTGATTTAATAATTTAAGGGGATCCTTACCATATTCTCATAATGTAACTAGTAAATCAATCATAAAACAAAGTCGTGACAGATGTGAACACAACCAAAGTAGAGAGTAACCTTAGGAAAACATATCATTACTTTTGTTTTTAGAGTAGTATGAGTCATTTGATAAATCATTTCTGGATGAAAGCAAAAGAAAACAAGTCATGGCCTCTTTCAGCATGTTTAAAAGGTGAATTAACCCCAAGGAAACAGACATGTTTCTAGTGATGGGTGCGTTTAGAGGAATAGTCACAAGCATAATGAAGAACAAGACAACAGAAAAGTGCATTGACTAAGAGCAATATGACAGATAAATGGCTTTGAATGAACTTGTTAGGAATAATTCTCTGACCATGCAGCATCAAGTGACTGTGTAGCCATAAGTGCCCATCATGAGCTAGATGGTGTCACATCCACCAATTCATATGTTTGAGTGGACCTAACAGCATTCCATCATAAGATTGGTCATATATCTGGGATCAGGAAAAAGCAGTCAGAAGGTAAACTCAAGCTGCATGTACAGATGGCCCAGACTCCCACGTCATTCACAAGTGTTTCATGATAGCCTCTTCTTCAGCTCACACCTGTGGCCACCAGAATGCCATACTGACATCCGATAAAGGAGGGAAAGTCCAAGTTGGTCCAAGGCAGGGTCAGGTCAATATATCAGTGCAAGCTGAAAATGGTTAATGGCTGTGCTATGGCACTATAGTAGGATGACCTAAAAGAGACTGGTGAAGAAATGTTGTCCTGACGGATAGAATTTCGTGTTCTATACCTGCTCATCCACTTTGTGTGGAAAGAAAAGTGGCCTGTGGTTAGAATATGTATAAATTCATGGACAATGGTGTCATGGGCTGAATTATGTCCCCCCTAAATGCATATGCTGAAATTCCAACCTCTAGTACCTCAGAATGTAACCATATTTGGAGGTAAGATTTGGTAGGGTCCTAATCCAATATGATTTGTGTCCTTATAAGAAGACGAAGAGACACCATAGATGGGCACACAGAGAAAAGGCCATGTGAAGACACAGCAACAAGCCGTCTGCAAGCCAAGGATAGAGGCCTCAGATAAACTAAATATACTAACACCTTGATCTTGGACTATGAAAGCAGTGAGAAAATAAATTTCTGTCATTTAAGCCACTCAATCTGTGGTATTTTGTTATAGCAACCATAACAAACTAATACAAATGGCAAATAACTTGGCCAGTTGGAGAAAAGTCTAGAAGGAGAAGGAATGAAAGATTGGAGACATGGAGACCTGAGAATGAGGTATGTTCAAGGACCTATGGGAATGGGTACTAAGTATGAAAACCTTTTTACTGTAGGTTAACACCCACTAAAAAGTGTTTATTAGAGAAAGAGTACTAAACAATGAAGTACACAGAATAACCCAAACAGTTGATGTCGACCAGTCATGTTCATGGCCACTCTAGTGTTGACACAATAGTTGCTGCTATGGCGAGGATAGAGGCTATGTAGCTCACTGGAGGTGATCTAGTTATTGCTTCTCTCTATTGCTCCCTCTCACAGCAACCCTTGGCCCCTGATACAGCATCATTTGTTGAAGAAACTAACAAGCTGTTTGGTGGCAAACTAATTACACTGGGCTTGTCTCATCTTGAAAAGGGAAGCATTTCATCATTACTGGGATCTACCTGTATTCTTGTATGGAGTTGCCTTTCCTGCTTGTAATGTTTTAGGTAGCAACAGTATCTAAGGAATTACAGATATTTGATCTGCTGATATTGCATCAGACCAAGGGACAAACATAAGAGTAAAGGATATGTTGCAGTAGTGAGCACTTGACTATAGGATCCACTATATTATTATTATATATATATTATTATATATGCAATATTATATATATGCAATAATGCCACCCTGAAGCTGCAACCTTGATAGAGTAATCGAATGGCCTGTTGAAGATACAGTTGAAGTGTTATCTCGAAGATGATTCTCTGTGATGATGGGGAGCAATCTTCCCAGACACCATAAACCAATTACCATTATATTGTGAGGTGTCTCCAACTGGTAAATTATATTAGTTTGAGAATTAAGGAGTGAAATCTGCAGTGGCTCTGTTTCCCTTGGCTCCTAGTAACCTACTTAGGAAATGTGTGCTTTCCATCTCTGTAAACTCCAGGCTCTTTGGATTTAATGCCCCAGAGGAGAAATACTTCCACCAGATAACACAGCAATATTCCCATTAAACCTCCAGATATGGTAACCTCTCAGTCACATTGTACTTCTTATAATTAGAGACGAGCGGGCAAGGAGGCAAGCAGAAGAATCAGTCTTGGCAGGGGTAAATTGGCCCTGATCATCAGGAGGAGATAAGGCTTTTGCTACATAATGAGGAGGGTAGAGAAGAATAAGTTGGAAAACAGATGATTCGCCTTGCTGTGGTTTGGTACTCCCTTGACCGATTATGACTGCAACTGGAAAAATACAGTAACCCCACTCAAGAAGGATGAATTTCTCTGCTATCTTAACCAGCACAGGTGCTAGTTGAGTATGTGGAGAATCTTAGAATGGATGAAAGAAGAGGTGGTGATTATATACATCTATGCCGTCAATATGAGCTGAAGAGTCAGGGGGTGTAGTTTATCAAACTAACCTTCCTCTTACAACTTTATCCCAGGAACCGAGGCCCAACAGAACCGGAAGAAGTAATCTCCATCCCAATATATGAATCAAGTGCATCTGAGTGCCTTACGAGATGGATTAGAGTAGATGTCACGGTGGGCAACCCAGCTGTCCCCTTCAGCACAGAGCACTCATTACCCTGGCTGCTGGGAGTTTTGGTGATTTATAGCTCTTAGCTGAATCCCTTTCTGGGATTTGCCCTTAGCTGGAGAAAGCTGCTTCACCCAAGGTCATTCCTCCTTCCTCTAAGGGTAATCTGTATCTCATATCTAGTCAATGTTGGGTATAAAGGCCAGGATCCCTTGACCAAACGAGGAATAATTTTGAAGGGTCCATCTTAACTCTAGAGCTCCTTGTAGGATAGACTGAGGCCTCCTTACAGTTCAGCTTTAATCTTTGCAACATGTGTTGATTATATGAGCACTCTCTAAATGTCTTCCTGTATATAAATCCCCATCTCAGACTTTTCCTTCCAGGGTAGCTAATCTACAATGTCTTTTTATTTCTTTTTCTTTTAACTAAATTGTTCTACAATAGTTCAGCATTTGGCATTGCCTAAGATATTTCTTGCACTCAAAGAACTCTTAATCTAAGAGAAAGAGAAAGAGAAAGAAAAAATAGAACGTTTTTTTCTATAAATTTAAAAGTATACACATTTAATGAAATATTTTTATTATAATTGTTGCTTTCCTTTGTAATTTTTATTTCAGAGAGAACAAAAATTGATCACTATGTGTTTCAAGTCTATTAACTATCAGATAATTTTTCATTCTATAAATTAAGAATTTGGTATTTATCACAAGAAACAAAAGCAAAAATAAATAAGTGGGACTACATAAAACCGAAAAGCTTCTGCACAGCTAAAGAAATAATCAATAAAATAAAAAGACAATCTACAGAATGGGAGAAAAATATTTGTAAATCATATAGCTGATAAAGGGTTAATATCCAAATATATAAAGAACTCATACAACTCAATAGCAAAAATAAACAACCCAATTAAAAAAAATGGGCAGAGGAACTGAATAGACAGTTTTCCGCAGAAGACATAGAAATGGCTAACAGGTACACGAAATGCAAATCAAAACCACATTGAGATATCCCCTCACACTTGTTAGAATGGCTATCATCAGAAAGATAACAAGTATTGGAGAGGATGTGGAGAAGAGGGAACCCTTGTGCACTATTGGTGGGAAGTAAATTGGTAAAGCCACTATGGAAAACAGTTTAGAGGTTCCTCAAAAATTAAAAATAGAACTACTATATGATCCATCAATCCCACATCTGGGTATTTATCCAAATGAAATGAAATCAGGATCTGAACACTCATGTTCATTGCAGCATTATTCACAATAGCCAAGCTATAGAAACAACCTAAGGGTCCATCAAGTATGAATAATAAAGAAGATGTGCTGTACATATATATACAATGGAATATTATTCAGCCATGAGAAAAAAGGAAATCCTGCCATTTATGCCAACTTGGATGGACCTTGAGGGCATTATGCTAAGTGAAATAAGTTAGAGAAAGACAAATACTGTATGATATCACTTATATGTGGAATCTGAAAGAGCCAAACTCAGAGAAACAGAGAGTAGAGTGGTGGTTACCAGGGGTTGGAGGGTCAAGAAAGTGGGAAGATATTGCTCAAAGGGTACAAACTTCTAGTTATTTATAAGATTAAGTTCTAGGGGTCTAATGTACAGCATGGTGATTATAGCTAATAATACTGTATCATATACTTGAATGTTGCTTAGAGAATAGACCTTAAACCTTCCCACCACAAAAAAGAAACAGTAATTATGTGACAGGATGTTAAGTGTTAACTAATGCTACAGCGGTAATAATTTTTCAATATATAAATGTATCAAATCAACACCTTTGTACATCTTAAACTTATACAACATTATATGTCAATGGTATCTCAATAAAGCTGGAAAAAAAAGAAAAGGAAAAGAATTTGCTATTTATGAAGTCTGTGAACAAATGGAAGATATTCAATGTATTAGCTGACTAATTATAATGAATAAAATTAAAAATTTGAATTTGGGGGCCGGCCCCATGGCCTAGTGGTTAAAGTTCCACACGCTCCGCTTCGGCAGCCTAGGATCGTGGGTTCAGATCCCAGGCTCGGACCTACTCCACGCATCAGCCATGCTGTGGAGGCATCCCACATACAAAAAAGAGAGGACTGGCACAGGTGTTAGCTCAGGGCTAATCTTCCTCACCACAAAAAAAAAATGAATTTTAATATCTGAGTTTATTCATGAAGAATGAAAAAGAAACTCCATTACAATTGTTTATCTGATAAAAAGAAAATTTATTTTGCTTATGACTTCCTTATTTCCTTTAAAGAACAGGCTATAATTGTTATTATATTTCAAAGGAATAATTAATTCAAAAGCAAGGGGACGATCAGATTGATCACAATGCTGGGTGATCTAGGTAGTTGCAGCATATTTTAATTCTATGTAAGTGTCAATTTTGATGTTTTTCACTTTTATAGCTATACATATTGTGTACATATTATAAATTGTATTGTAGACATATCGGAGCTCTTTCATTTTAGAGACTATTTATAATTGTGTATGTTCAGGTAAGTGTTGACAGAGTGAGAAAAATATCACGTATAGTATCCTTAAATTCTCACCTTGGGCAACACAAAAAGGAGACTTATAGCCAGTTTTCAGAGATTTTCTTGAGGAATATTTTAGGGTTGTCTGAGAAAAGTTAAAATTATTAATAGATTAACATTTTGATATTTAATATCTTAAAAAATTGAAATTATGATTTTCAGCCAAAGTCTAAGAGAGAATTATGTACCAGGCAGTAAGCTCTAGCCAGACTCACATATTAGTCCCTGTTTCTCCCAATGGTCGATTCGCAGTTATCTTTTTATTTTGCTTCTTAGGATTTTTGACACTGTTGATCACACTCTCTTTCTTAAAATACTTTCTTCACTAGGCTTCCAGACTGCCATCCTCTCCCTTCTCTTCCTACTTGATAGATTGATGCTCCTTGGTCTCCTTAGCTGGATCCTCTTCCTATACATTTTTGCGTGATTAAGGTTCAGTCTTTACGCAGCTTCTCTTCTAATCTCATTGCCTAGTCACCTTCTTCTCTTCACAAGGTTATAAATAAAATCTATACTCTAATCGGTCAAGACTCTATATCCGGACCGAAAGTATCTCCTGCATTTATATTACTATATTCATTGGTCTATTTTTCATCACCACTTAGATATCGAATAAGTATTTCAACTTTAATATGTCTATAAAGGAATTATTAATTTCTTCCCATATATCGGCCCCTTTTCCAACATTCCTTATCTCAGTAAATGGTATCTCCGTTCTTCCCATTTAATGGAGTTCCTGTATACTTCTCTCTCTTATCATACTCCAGATGAAATCCATTAATATATCTTGTCATTTGTACCTTGGAAACACATCCAACATCTCATTACTTTTCGCTACTTGCAGTAATACCACCCTGGTCCAAAGCATCATCTCCTTTAATCTGTACTACTTCAGTTTTATGCACAATTGTTTTTCTCCTTCCACTCTTGTCTCTCTGCAGTCTTTTCTTTACAGAGAAGCTAGAGTGACCTTTTAAAAGTATAGGATGTATTGTATCATTTATCTTTTCAGACACTCCTATAGTAATGTCCTACTTCAAATATAATAATATTTAAGTCTTTCAATGGATCACATCATTCTACAAGATTATGGGGCCTAGTTACTTCTTCTCTGACCTCATCTCTAAATATCTTGTTTACGCATATAAGCATGATCTGCCTAACTTAATGTGTGCGGATTGAGAAATGTGGTGATTTCTAAGGACATTTCTAGAACTTACATTTTATTGTTGACAACAGAGATTAAAAAAATGGGAGTAATTTAGGAGTAGTACCTCTGACACTCACAATACTCATTACTACTCCTAAAGGCAGTTCCCATGCCTAAGACAACAGCTACCAATTGTGAAGAAAGAGTCTCAGTGGAAACTGACAATTTGGAGGCAAGTGCCATAATGGTCCATTCCCACTGAGTAGCAGTGCCTGTAAAAATAGCCATCTCAATGAAGAGAAAAATATTTTGTCAAATGCATTTTTCTAAATGTCACATGGTAAATTTGAGATATGTCTAAGAGGAATGTACTTATATAGGTAATCATGGTACCAATATTAATTGTTAATAATGCTTTTCTTACTTTTTTGAGTGTATAAGACTTAGGAGATGATCAAATTTACTCTACTCCTCATTATTACAGCTCTATGGTTGTATACGTTACTAGACAGATCAAGGTGTAAAAAGTTTGAGCTGTCATAAAAACTACCAAGATATCACAGGAGTCTTTTATGTAATTTGTCTTCCATCTCAAAATGTAAGAAAGGTGCTGACGGTCCACTGACAATAAAATATTATAAATTATGGTAACAGAAATGAATTAAGATAAGAAAGTTATGAAGGCAGTAATAAGAATATCCATAATTTAGATAAGCTGTTAATATTTTGTGTATATTTTTATTTTTATATTTTAAGTTGGACTATTAGACATTTACATATTTGAAATGCATCATACTGTGTCCTAAAAAAATATGTTTTGCTTTTACACTTCGGCAATATGCCAATGGCCTACATTGAAAAAAATGCATGTCTTTTAATTTACATATTGGGTGAATATTGTTAAGAACAGGCTCTCTTAATTTCCACTATCAAATCTTATGGGAGACTTTTCTTTCCAGTCTTAGTATTACCATAATTATTAAGAATTGCTATTGCTATTTTCCTTTGAACTCTGGCAAGAATTCCATCTTCTACTTTCCTGTCTGGGCAGTCACGATCCTTCTGGGAAATTGCAAGATCTACCTACACTGCTTCTACTCTTGGCCACTTCACTCCTGGCCCCAGGAGAGCACAGCTTTCACTTTTCCCAGTCTACAGTTTGTTTTCCTGTGGTGAAACTGACTAATCGGACAGATGCTGCAATACGTGTATACAACATTCTCTCCTATGACTAGACCAGAGTCTGCAGTTTCAAATCATTCTCAAATACAAAATCTTGAATTTAAATATATTTAAATATTTGATAGTTATATTAAAAATTCCCCAAACCATCTGTAGACTCAACATGATCATCAAAATTCTAGTGGCATCCTTTATATAAATAGAAAAAAATTCTAAAATTTGTATAGAACCACAAAAGACCCAAATAGCCAAAGCAATCCAGAGGAAAAAGAACAAAGCTAGAAGTATCACACTTCTTGATTTCAAACACTACTACACAGCTTTAGTAATAAGAACAGTATGGTACTGGCATAAAAATAGACATACAGACTAATGGAACAGAATGGAGAGAACAGAATTAAACCCCTGCATATCTGGTCAACTAATATGACAAGAAAGCCAAGAATACCCAATGGGGAGAGGATAGTCTCTACAACAAATGGAGTTGAGAAAACTGGATAAACATATGCAGAACAATGAAATTGGACGCCTATCTTACACCGCTTACAAAAATTAACTTGCAATGGATCAAAGAATTAAAAATAAGACCTGATACCATAAAACTCCTAGAAGAAAATGTAGAGATGAAGTTCCTTGACATTGCTGTTGGCAATGATTTTTTGGATATGACGCCAAAAGCACAAACAACAAAAGCAAAAATCAACAATGGGACTACATTGCACTTAAAAGCTTCTGCACAGCAAACTACACAAAAAAATTAAAAGGCAATCTAGAGAATGAGAGAAAATTTTTGCAAACCACATATTGGATAAGGGGTTCATATCTAAAATATATAAAAAACTCATACCCCTCAATAACTAAGAAACAATTTAAATAAAAGATGAACAGAGGAACTAAATAGACAATTTTCCAAAGAAGACATCCAAATGGCCAACAGGTACATGGAAAGATACCCAACATCACTAATCATCAGGGAAATACAAATCAAAACCACCATGATATCACCTCACACCTGTTAGAATGGCTATCATTAAGAAGACAGATAACAAGTGTTGGTGAGGATGTGGAGAAAAGGGAACCCTTATACACTGTTGGTGGGAATGTAAATTGGTTCAGCCACTATGGAAAACAGCATGGAGGTTCCTCCAAAAATTAGAAATAGAACTACCATATGATCCAGCAATTCCATATTTGGGTATATACCCAAAGGAAACGAAAACAGGATGTCAAAGAGCTATATGCACTCCTGTGTTTATTGCAGCATTAGTAGGGAAACAAGCTGAATGTCCATCAAGGGGTGAATGGATAAAGAAGATGTGGTATTTATATACAAGGGAATATTATTCAACCATGAGAAAGAAAGATATCCTGCCATTTGCAACAACACGGATGGACCTTGAGCTGAGTGAGATAAGTTAGAGAAATACAACTAGCCTACAGTATCATTTATATGTGAAATCTAAAAAAGCCAAGCTCATAAAGACAAAATAAAATGGTGGTTACCAGGGGATGGGGGATGAAGCAATAGGACAGATGTTGTTTAAGGAAACAAACTTGCATAGAGTAGTAAATGAGCCCAGAAATCTAATGCACAGTATAGTGACTATAGATAACAATATTGATTATAATCATTGAACTTGTTAAGACACTAGAACTTAATTATTCCAATAACTAAAAAGAAATGAAAATTATACAATATGATAGAGGTGTTAATTATCACTACAATGGCAATCATATTACAATATATAATTGTAATCTTAAATTTACACAATGTTGTATGTCAAATATTTTTCAGTAAATAAAAAAAAATTCCTCCTTCCTTTGTAACCTCACTTTGATCTACTCTTGTTTTTATGTTGTACCTTTTTTAAGTGATGCCACAGAGCCTCCTATCTAGGACCACAGTAGATTCTTACCCCTAAAGTCTTCCCTCATTATGTCAGTACTATTGAACATAGATGTGCCCAACTCACTGATGAGTGCCAATAATTTATCTTTTTTTTTCTTTACCTGTCACTTTCAATTATGTTTGTTTCCCAAGGATTGTTTTCTTCTTATTATTTTTTTATCTATGTATTTCTAAATCTCTTTTTTAATGCCTGTATGGCATTCTTTTATATATTTTTATTTCTATTGATTAGGAAGTTTAAAGTTTTCATTGTACCAGTAGATACATTTTGCTGCACAATACATTCCTTTTCTCTATTTTTTTTTCCTGGGACATTATGCCACAGCTATTTATTTTATCCTTTGTAGAGTTGTAATTTTTTATACATAGTAGTTTTTTATTGGTGGAATCAGATATGCATTTTTTTAATTTGTAAGATTTGAGATTTCTGGGGAAAAGAGGTTTAATCTTTATTATTAATTTTTGCTTTTATTTATATTGCTATCAAAGACAATAGCCTGCATAAGTTCAGAATTGTAGTTCGCTGAGTTTTTTTACTTTTTTTTTCATGTTTGGTATAGGGTGATTTTTTCTTGGAGTTGCTTTCTTTTTTTTTTTATTTCTTTTATTGAGGTCACATTGGTTTATAACATTATATAAATTTCAGGTGTACATCACTATATTTTGATCTCTGTGTAGACCACATCATGTTCATAGGGTGATTTTTACACTGCTTTCTTTGCAAGATGGTGGCTTCTCATGGATTTTAGCTTGGTTAATTCAGAATTAGTTAAGCTGAGGTTTATTTGATGAGAAAATGTATTATTACATTAATTATATGAATAAGATAATAAAATTTCAATATCAGATCTACAATTAATTGGCAGACCTGTAGCCTAATTCAGACCTTAAAGCCTAGACTCCAAAAGGCAAGTAATTTAACTGCTCCATATTTCAGTTTACTTTTCTGTAAAATGGAAATAAGGTAAATTATTTTACCTGGCTATTGAATTATTGTAATCACTGCAGATCCAGGAAAACCTCATACACACCCCGAAAATTTGGTTGGGATATTGAGACTGATGATGGCACACACACACCAACAGGTGTGTGAAAAAATTTATTACTCCCATAATGATGCTTCCTGTGGAAAACAGGGCAGCTACCAAGCAGGTTCAAAAAGGGCATGAGAGAGTAGAGAAAGGAATCTGGCTTGGGGTTGTATTCAGGTTGGAGCTGGGGTAAAGGGTCCCATGCATATCTTGAAGGTTCCCATGCATGTCCCACCAGTGACGAACTAAGGAGCACCCTGGCTTTCTTATCAACACGCCCAAATGTGGGGCAGAAGGGGAAGAGGGAGAGATGAGATTTAAAGGTGTCAGCAGTCAAACACTGAAACGTGGAGTCAGACTCTACTACAGTACAGGTTACATAAGACAATATATGCAAAATGCTTAGTTAGTGGTTATTGTTTTTTTTTGTTATCATTATTATTATTCCAGTAAATAAAGGATTCAATACCTCAATTACTTGCCCAGACTCTGTAGGAGAAGGAAGAAATCTGCAATTTCAGTGCATCACAAACATGTTTGAGCTACAGTTAAATTGCTATAAAACAACAAGAGCAATAACAAAATTCTGTTTTGGTTCTTTACCTTTAATCTCTTCATGTTTTCTTCCAGTTTCTTCTTTGGAGCTATCCAAAAACATCTTCCTACCTATGACCATATGGGACACATATAGTCTAAACAGACGGAAAGGAGATCTGGTGGAATTTTCTTAGCATATACAGCTAGCAGGAATTAATAGAAACAACAAAAATTTGAAGTGCTTGGGAAAATATTCTTCGTATTTTGCATGAAATCAGACCTATTCTCCCTTCAACCTACAATATTGATTTGAATTAATGAGGAAGGTAAGTGAACTGCGTATTTCATAGTTTTAATTAATGAGTTATGTAAGTGTGCCCATTTCCCATGCCTGTCTACTAGATGTGTAGCAACCGAGGGTTAGTGGTAGAGTTAGAATTTATTCTAAAGTTTGTCTTTCTAATTTCAGAGATTTTATTGCCCAGTGATTAAATCCTATTATTTTCTACTTTATTTTTCAAGGAATTACCAAGATGATTACTACAATTTATAAGGTCTATTTTCAAAAATTGATTCTTCTTCATCTCCTATCCTCACCTCAGACCAGGCCAATCTGATTTATTCCCTCCTGCTCCCTGATAGTGCCCTGGTCTGCCACTCCCAATCTCCATCTTGTTACATGTACAGTGGTCACTTGACCATCCCCATATTGCTCCACCACTCAGCACTATGGAAAATATCGATCATTCCATACTGAATGGGGTGGGGAGTATTTTTTTCTCCAGCTTAATTTTGTGGTCATACAATTCCCTTAAGTCTTCATCCTCTACCCCACCTATGAATGAAGACTGTCCCCAGCATCTGTCCTGGATCTTCTTTTCTCCTCTACTTTTTTCTCCTAAGCAATCTCATCCATCCCATGGTTTAAAATTCATCAATATGGCAATGCCTTTCAAATATTAAAAGTTGGTTTATCAATTTATGATGATAAAAATACTATTACATAAATATTCCCTCAGATTTCTAGTATTCATTTAGTTGTGGAATGCTGAATTTTTAAATGATTAGGGTTAATTTGATGGAACTGTTGACGGATTAGTTTTAATTATAAAGTAAGTTTTCTTCTAACTGAAATACTGTGAGTATAACGCATTTCCATAATTTTAGCATATTTTTGATTTTGGAGATGTGTCCAGTGACAAATCCTTTTACAGCTGTTTAAAGCAATCCCAAATTTATTGAAAGGATAAATATACCATAATGCCATGAGTAAAAAGCAATGTTTTCCCCATTAAAATAGAATGGAAATAAAAAAAAAAACTGTTGTTTTTTCTTTTTTCCCTCTAGCACTATTTTACATTCTCAGGAAACCTGCAAAGGCTTTACGGGGTGCTTGTGGCATAATTAAATTTATGCCATATTAAAGTGTAGCTTGATTAGTGCAATTGAATAAAATGAGATTATTAATTACAGATGGAATTTTGTTCTGTGAATTTCATAAAAAAATTAAGCAGTATCTTTCTGATATTATCACTATGCTTACCGGATGTCATTAGGTCTTTATTTAGGAATACTAATTTTGTTAATATTAATCTAATGAGCTCTCCCATGCAAATCAGAAAATCTGATTGTCATTATCGTATCTTTCACCAGTATCATGAAGGGTTTTTATAGTATTTGATACTGCAATGAATTTTTGAAAGTTTAAAGATGTTTAGAAGTACTGAAATCATCATTTTCTTTATAGTTGGAAATTGGAAATGCCTTTGGTTTTTACTCTAGCTAACATTAATATTTTCATCCTAGTTTGATACAATAAATGAAACAGGGAATTTCCAAAGGCGTTTAAAGACCATGTGAGCAATGTAAAAGGGGTCTATTTGTTTTAAAAGGAATCTCATTTCCTGGCTGCTTAGTTAGTTCCTTTCTCTATTTGCTACTTTTATTGCCCTTAACCTTTCATAAGGTTTTTTTTAATAGTAGAATAAATACGTCGTGCTATGGTATTAAATAAATCACAGGCTTAACAGTGTTATCCTAATCAACAGAATCCACTTAACGTGAAATACTTCTAGAGCATACTGTGCACCAAAGATGCTTACCATACGAATAAAAGGGAAACGTTCTAAAGCGTGCTAAATGATGACGTTATCAACTTACCCTAGGGGAGGTCTTGAGCGTCTGATGTTTTCTCACTGTTACAATGTTTGCCAAATTGCCATTCATAATCAGAAGGGTGTGTTTCTCACACACAATTAATCATGAAGTAACTCTAGCTAGAAGAAGAGGAAGTTCTCCATTTGGGTATCGTTTACTTCAGTCCTTTCTTTAAAGATATAATTTTTTTTCTTTTATTCTAAAGAGTTTAGCAGCATAGAGCTCCTTTTTAGGGCTAAATTCACAAAACATTGCCTGACTTCATGCTGCTGCTGCCTTCAGCAGCCTCTCTAGGCCAGGTTCTCAGGTGCCAAGGTTGTTCTGTAGAATTGTTCACCTGCATTTTGCGTAATTGCAAGACGCTGTTGTTTTCTCTTTGTCCTGCCTTTGGGTTTAGACAGCTGTTTCTCTAACAGGCAGTAAATTGGTAAACAAAAAACCCAGCGCCTTCTGGACACCTGTGTAATAGCACAAAAAAGAATTTATTAAGCTTTTCCTGTCGATTTGATAATTGCTTGGTCTATTTTTTCATGAATGCTGTTCAGTAGCGTTTCTATGGATAACCGTTTCATTTATTTCCTGCGATAAAAATATCTTTTAGTCTACTTGATCATAATGATGAAAATAAATATATAACACTTATCTTTGTTTCCATCATACTATTATTTATGTAATTCAATGATACTGAAATAATTGGAGGAAACAGGTGTAACTGAATAGAAGTGTAGGTAATAATATCAGATTTTTACTCTATGCCGAGTTGAGCTTTTCAAAAGGCTCATTAAAAGTGTCCATGTGCTCCTACCATTTGTTTTGCAAAACCTGGCACTGATGACAATTAGGTACAATCACCAAATCAACAGAAAAAATAGGTGGTAAATAACAGAATGTAGCGTTAATTTTTTTCTAACTAAAAATAAGTAAACTCATTCATTCTCCTTGCTAGCCTGCAGATTAAATTTCAATCTCTCATCCTGTAGTGTGATCCAAGATTAAGGCCAGTTGAAGATGTTTCTGTTCACACAATAGCTAAAATGACAATCTTTGGAATCATTTTGAACTTGGTTCAAATCTCAACCTCTGTTTCTAGCTGTTTCACTTTAAGAATTTAGCCTCATTATCTGAGTCTGGGGTTCCTTATTTGTAAAACATGAGATAAATATTAGCCATTTCAAGAGATGTTTGTGTAGATTAAATAAGATGCTGCGTGCAATCTTTTAACATACACTGGGCCTATTGCACAGTAATCGTTCACTTAACGGTACATGAAAGTTATTTCTTTGAAACATGGTCTTACCAACCACATTAACTCTGTTTCACCATCATTTTGTGGTGTGCTTGTTCTACACTTATGGTTTCCTCACTGACTTAGGAATATGATTTTTTTTTTTTTTTAATATCGCTGCCTTTTCCCTTATTTTGTTTTCAGTACTAGGGGTAAGCACTCCTCCTTGTCTACTAGATCTCTACTTCTATTCATTTTTTAAAATTTTTTACTTCACAATGTATCATTTTCTTGCATTAATGAATCCATTTTCTAATGGATTCTTTGATCCTCTGGATCAGCATGCGATATTTCACCTCTTCTACATAATCCATATTCCTTTCTGTTTTAGTTCTTGCTTCATTGTTTATTCATTTTCTCTCCATCATTATATTATAAGGAATTAAGACAGAAATCATGCTCTATGTTTTCTCCGTAAGCACTCTTATCACAGGATCATATATTGTCACTCTTATCACAGGATCATACAGGAACATATTACAAGAAGTAATGAGTATATGCTAATTGATTTGCTCAATCTTTAAACTCTGGAAAAATATTCTACACGCACTAAAGAAAAAGAAACTTTCATCTTGTTACAAAAGTAGGGGAACTCTTAAGATTACCTAACTGATGGCTTACTACTTTAATAACCAAAGTGCATCTAAAAAAAGAGGAAATTAAAATATAATATGTATGACAATTTATGAGGTAACTAAATTTATATTTTCAGAGATGCAGATATAGAACAGAAGGTTCAGAAAGGTTAGAAACATGGTCTAAATCACAATTAACTGGAATTCACTCTATGAAATGTGTAGAATCTTCTCTACAAAGCTCCATTCCCCTACTACTTCAGGCTGCCTACACACACACACACACACACACACACACACACACATCCCTTTAGCCATTATTTTATATTTCTTTATAATATTAGAAATATATCAAAAAACTCAACTTTAAATTATCATGATCAAAATTTATCAAAAGTACATGTGAAGATAATTGAAAACTGCGTTTGTAAGAAGCACTCTAGGGTACATATTAACTAACCTTTCTGTTAGGTTTTTAATTTCTTGTCCCTATAATTTTAAGTAACTAGTATTCATTTCACCTTCCTGTAGAAATGTTTTGCATACTTTATGATTTAGCTAATTACTTATCTTTATTTGGCTTGTTTGTTTAAAAATAGGTGAAGACAATATATGCTACTAATATTTTAATGAGAAAGAGTACAAATAATCCCTTTTACCATTTAAGGATAGAAAAATATATCTCTAGCAAATTTATGCATGTTTAGTAGTCAGTGTTGGTTGATTGGTCAACAACTTTAACCCTTCCTCCTTAGAATAACCTTAATGCAGATTCTCTACACATGCATCTTAGAAGACCCTGGTCCTTGCCTCAGCCCTACCCAATGAGGCTTGAGGGTCTAAATCAACTCTGTTCAGTAGAAATATAATGTGGACTACCTATGAATTTTAAATTTTCTAGTAGCCACAGGAAGAATTAAAAATAAAGAAGCAGATTAATTTTAATAATATATTTTATGTAACCTATCAAAATATTTTTCATTATGATTTACATTTTTTGTTTAGTACTACATCTTTGGAATCCTATGTGTATTTTACACTTAAAGCACATCTTAAATAAAACAATGTTTTTTCACTAGGAATACTTAATCTAAGTTTGCTTGATACTACCCTTTCCTCTTCATATGATTACATCATTTCATATTCCCTTTAGTAGTATAAAATCACCTGTTCACCATAACCTTGCCAAAAGAACATGCCGTCAAACTTTTGGGGTTTTTCCACTTTTAAGAGAAATGGTATATCAGTGTAATTTTGATTTTTTTCTCTTTCTATAAGCAAGGTTAAAAATTTTTTCATATAGTTAAGTTCCATTTGCATTTCTTTTTCTGTGAATTATCTGTTTATTATTCTAGTCCTTTTTTTTTACAAGGCTCCTTGTATTTTAGTTTATTATAGAATAGGGTTATAAACCTTTGTGTGACCCCATTTTATTTTGATCTTCCTCAGTTATTGTATATGCTGTGTAACTGTCTTTATTGATTTTTCACCTACATGCATTTTTGCACTGAAATAATTTCCACTTATAGACAGGTAGGAGCTAGCTAAAAATTTAAGGGAATTTTAGAGCTTTGTTACAAAATTTTTTAAAAGAATTATGTTTCTGATCTTTAATCTCTTCATGAATAAGACTTTTTATAGTGAATTATCAAATACAACTTGCAAAAAATCACCAAAACAACAAGCAAAAATCCAGGGATACTAATACCTATTTTGGTATAAATGAAGGTTGAATCCCTTTTGTGGATGTCTGTGGTTGGCATTGTTCTTGAGCCATGACAGTATTTAAATAATTTAAATGCTTCTAAAAGAAACAGGCTTGTCCACGAGACCACATTTTCCACCCTGCTCATTTTTATAAACGAAGTCGCTATACACATTCTGGTTACCTGCCTGGATCTTGAAGGTATTTGAAGATATTTGACCTCATGAATATAGTATTACTAGTTAAGTGCATATATATAATAATTCAAATTTCAGAAACTTGAAATTAAGTTACAACTAAATGAGATTAAAGAAAACAAAAATTAGGAGCTGTAGATATCAATTCAGGGTGTAACAACATTTAATAAGGGAAATAGAAATAAAAAAATGCATTAATTAGAAAGTACTTACAATTTAGATTATATGAGATGGTTACAGATTTTTGAGATGATTTCCTCTGCCAAGTAATTTAATGTGGTTGCTTTTCTTAGTTTTAACAATATCTTTAAAAATACATGGACTACTTAGAAAAAAATACGTGAAACTCATTCTTGGCAAAAGCTATGAAAAAAGAGAAGCAAAGATGTTAGACCAGATGGACATAAGAGGTATATATAGAACTTTCCATTCAAAAGCAGCTGAATATACGTTCTTCTCAAGTGCACATGGAACATTCTCCAGGATAGATCATATGTTAGGCCACAAAACAAGTCTTAATAAATTCGAGAAGATTGAAATCACATCAAGCAACTTTTCCAGCCACAATGGAATAAAACTAGAATCAATTACAAGAAGAAAACTGGAAAATTAACAAACATGTGAAGACTAAACAACATGTTTCTGAACAACAAATAGGTCAAAGAAGAAATCAAAACAAACCTAGAGGGGCCAGCCTGGTGGCATAGTGGCTAAGTTCACGTACTCCACATCAGCGGCCCAGGTTTGCAGGTTTGGATCCCAAGCACAGACCTATGCGCTGCTTATCAAGCCATGCTATGACAGGCATCCCACATAAAATGGAGGAAGATGGGCACAGATGTTAGCTCAGGGCCAATCTTCCTCAGTAAAAAGAGGAGGATTGGCAGCATATGTTAGCTCGGGGCTAATCTTCCTCACCAAAAAAAAAAAAAAAAACCTAGAGACAAGTGAAAACAGAAATACAACATACCAAAACTTATAGGATGCAGCAAAAGCAGTTCTAAGAGGGAAGTTCATAGTTATAAATGCCTACATCAAGAAACAAGAAAAATCTCAAATAAACAACTTAATTTTACATCTCAAGGAACTAGAAAAAGAAGAACAAATGAAGCCCAAAGTTAGTAAAAGGAAGAAAAGAACAAAGATCAGAATGGAAATAAATGAAATAGAGACTAAGAGGACAATAGAAAAGATCAATGAAACTAAAAGCTGGTTCTTTGAAAAGATAAACAAAATTGACAAATCTTCAGCTAGACTTAACAAGAAAAAAAGAGAAAGGACTCAAATAAATAAAATCAGAAATGAAAGAAGAGATGTTATAACTGATACCACAAAAATTAAAAGGATCGTAAGAGACTACTATGAACAATTATAGACCAACAAATCAAACAACCAAGAAAAATGGATAAATTCCTAGAAACATACAACCTACTAAGACTGAATCATGAAGAAATAGAAAACCTGAAAAGACCAATTACTAGTAAGGAGATTGAATCAGTAATGAAAAACCTCCCAACAAACAGAAGTCCAAGAACATGCAGTTTCACTGGTGAATTCTACGAAACATTTAAAAAAGAATAAATATCAATCCTTCTCAAACTCTTCCAAAAAATAGAAGAAGAGGGAAGACTTCCAAACTCATTTTATGAGGCCAGCGTTACCCTGATACCAAAACCAGACAAGGATGTCACAATAGGAGAAAATTATAGGCCAATACCCATAATGAACATAGATGTAAAGATCCTCAACAAAATATTAGCAAACTGAATTCAACAATACATTAAAAGGATCATACACTGTGTTGGAGTGGGATTTATTCCTGGGATGCAAGGATAGTTCAATATCTGCAAATCAATCAATGTGGTACACCACATTAACAAAATGAAGGATAAAAATCATATGATTATCTCAATAGATGCAGGACAAGCATTTGACAAAATTCAATGTCCATTTATGATCAAAATTCTCAACAAAATAGGTATTGAGGGAATGTACCTCAACATAATAAAGGCAATATATAACAAGCCCACAGCTAACGTTATACTCAATGGTGAAAAGCTGAAAGCTTTTCCTCTTAGATCAGGAACAAGACAATGATGCCTACTCTTGCCACTTTTATTCAACATAGTATTGGAAGTCCTAGCCAGAGCAATTAGTCAAGAATAAGAAATAAAAGTCATCCACTTTGGAAGAAAGAAGTAAAACTATAACTATTTGCAAAAGGCATTGTATTATATATAGAAAACCCTAAAGACTCCACCCAAAAAACTATTAGAACTAATAAACAAATTCAGTAGAGTTGCAGGATACAAAATCAATATACAAAAATCTGTCGCATTTCTATACAGTAACAATGAACTATCAGCAAGAGAAATTGAGAAAACAATCCCATTTACAATTGCATCAAAAAGAATAAAATACCTAGAAATAAATTTATCCAAGGCAGTGAAAGACCTGTACACTGAAAAATATAAGACTTTACTTAAAGAAATTGAAGGCAACACAAATAAATGGAAATATATTCCATGTCCATGGATTGGAAGAATTAGTTGTTAAAATGTCTATATTACCTAAATCCATCTACATAGTCAATGCAATCTCTATCAAAATTCCAATAGCACTTTTCATAGAAGTAGACCAAACAATCCTAAAATTTGTTTGGACCCACAAAAGACTCTGAATAGCCAAAGCAATCTTGAGAAAAATGAATAAAGTTGGAGACATCACACTATCCACTTTCAAACTATATTACAAAGCTATAGTGATCAAGACAGTATGGTATTGGCATAAAACAGACACATAGATCAATGGGACAGAATAGACAGCCCAGAAATAAACCACTGCATATATGTTCAATTAATTTATGACAAAGGAGCCAAAAATATACAATGGAGAAAGGACAGTCTATTCGATAAATGGTGTTGGAAAAACTGAACAACCACATGAAAAAGAATGAAACTGGACCACTATCATATACCATACACAAAAATTAACACAAAATGTATTAAAGACTTGAATGTAGCACCAGAAACCATAAAACTCCTAGAGGAAAACATAAGGAAGGAGATCCTTAATATAGGTCTTAGTGATAATTTTTGAGGTTTGACACTAAAAGCAAAGGCAACAAAAGCAAAAATCAACAAATGGGACTACATCAAACTAAAAAGCTTCTGCACAGCAAAGGAAACCATCAACAAAATGAAAACCTACTCAATGGAAGAAAATATATGCAAATCTCATAACTAATAAGTACTAAATATCCAAAATATGTAAAGAACTTACACAACGCAATAGCAAAAAAACAAACATTCCTATTAAAAAATGGGCAGAGGATCTGAATAGATATCTTTCCAAAAAAGATATACAAATGGCCAACAGGTACATGAAAAGATGCTCAACATCACTAATCATCAGGGAAGTGCAAATCAAAACCACAATGATATATCACCTCACACCTGTTAGGATGGCCATTATCAAAAAGACAAGAAATAACAAGTATTGGCAAGGATGTGGAGAAAAGGGAACCCTTGTGCACTCTTGGTGGGAATTTAATTTGGTACAGCCACTATGGAAAACACTATGAAGGTCACTCAAAAATTAAAAGACGAACTACCATATGATCCAGCAATTTCACTTCTGAGTATTTATCTGAAGAAAATGAAAACACTAACTTGAAAAGATATCTGCACCCCCACGTTCATAGCAGCATTATTTACGATAGCCAAGATATGGCAACAACCTAAGTGTCCATCAGTGGATGAATGTGTAAAGAAAATGGAATATTATTCAGCTATAAAGAGGAAATCTTGCCATTTGTGACAACATGGATGGACTTTGAGGGCATTATGCTAAGTGAAACAAGCCAGACAGAGACAGACAAATGCTATATGATGTCACTTATATGTAGAATCTAAAAACAAAACAAAATTGAGCTCATAGATGCAGACAACAGACTGGTGATTGCCAGAGGTGAGGCATGGGTGGTAGCAAAATGGATGAAGGGAGTCAAAAGGTACAAATTTCCAGTTATAAAATAAATAAGTCATGGAGAAGTAATGTACTGCATGGTAACTATAGTTAATAGTACTGTTTTGCATATTTGAAAGTTGCTAAGAGAATAGATATTAAAAGTTCTCATCACAAGAAAAAAAATTTGTAACTATATATGGTGATGGATGTTAACTAGACTTATTGTGGTGATTATTTACAATATATACAAATATCAAATCATTATATTATGCACCTGAAACTAACATAATGTTATATGTCAGTCATACTTCAATTTTAAAGAAAGGAGAAGCAGTGTTAAATTTAAAAGCAACATAGTTCAAAGATAAAGAGTAGTGCCAGGAAAAAATACCAAATTAAAGGCAACCAATGCATTAGATGTTCTTTGGTTAGTAGAAGATTGTTCATTTTATTTTTATTTACATACATTTTATATCCTATATAATATATATATCTGTATATACACATACATACATAAGATATACATTTTATATAAAATGCTTTGTTTATTAGTTTTTATTTTACATCGCTTAGTATTTTTTATAGTTACAGTTTCATAATAAAATTAAAACATAAAAGATGAGGTTGACATGGACTAATAATGGCAGTTTATTTATTTTCTCCATGCTTAGTGACAATAATGACAAGGGACGTCACTTAGTTTGTGCTACACAAATTCCTTGGGGCAATGGGGAAGTTATTATTTGGGTCACTGTATATTAATTTTCAAATTAAATTTCTCATGAAAATTGCTTTTCCAAACCAATCAACTACAAAAGATAAAAAATATATTTTTATGTGTAGGTATTTACCTACTCTTTAAAAATAACATAAAATTTTTCATTCTACTTAGATTAATTTCCGAAGTCACTACTCTCATTAGGAGAAAAAAATAACGTTGCTTTTAAAAGCACATCAAACTACATTAATTTTTTTTCTAGAACATTTAGCCCCCAGGTGTAAATTTGTCATGTATTAAATTGACATTCAGGAAGATAAAAGTGCTTTTAAAAAAATGTAAAATCTACTATGTTTAGATTATGAAGGCTTAGGTGTAGGGAGGAGAAAGCCAGAGAAGTAAAGTTCACACAGCTATGTGTGTTTTTCTTAAAACAGCTGATTTCTTTCTTAACACTAATGTTTTACTTTTTCTAGAATCCATTATTGTAAATTAAGAATTTTAAAAATGCTTATATGCCGTTTCTTTTCTAATGCTTGCCTAGAGTATAGCAAGGAAACTTTAATTCTCATTATGGGTCACCAAGTCTGATTCTTTTGATTCCTAAATATTGTCTTAAATAGTATTAGAAAAAAATAACATGTATTTGATACATAGGTATCTCAAACACAAAAGCAAATGTATTATTTTCTCTGCATTTCCATTTGATAATTTTTTGGCCTTCTGAAAGAAAAATATATTGTATACCCTGTACCTTAAAGAAATCTTCAGAAATATTTCAATTATTATATTATTTTTAACATATAAATTTAACAAACTGTTAACAAAAACTTTTTTTCTGCAAGAGACATTTTATTAAACTGACAATGATTCTTTTCTTTAACTTAGAAGTAACGTATATGCTTTATATTTATGTAAAATATAATTATTTAAATTTTTTTCTGAAGAAGAGAAGCATGCTCACTTGCTCGCTCCAATATTTGAGCTCCTCAATTGCCTCTTATATTCAAAGATATAATGAATTGCATCTTAGTAAATGCACAGAAGGAGTATGTGTTAATAAGAGTTATGTCATATCTTTTAAGTTTTACCTTTTATTTACATGGATTTTATTGACTTGAAAAAAATTTAATAACACAATATCCTATTCAATATCAGGTAATATAATATTAATGATATAGTACACATGATTTGTTATAAAATGTCATTTTATTACTTGTGTATAGAAGTTAATGACATATAAAATGAAAAATAAGTATTTAAGAAATATAATTTTTTTAGACATTTGCCATTTAATACTTAAATGTTTTCCTCTTCCACCATGCCGTACTATCTTGGCACAGCCGGTTTGCCTTTAAGTTCAGATATATGAATAATCATCAAAATAATAGTTTTTTTCAAGTGATTTAGACTTATTATCCTTTGGAAGCAATTTGTGATGTTTTATTAAATAGTATAATCAGAGTAAGGTGATAAAAAAAGTAAATCCATTGGAACTATTTATTTAGTTATTATTTGTGTTTATATTTGTCTTGGAATAGAAAAGATCTAACCATAACAACAAAAAAAAAACCCCAAAATCAAATAAATAAATAGTAAAGAAAATAAATGACAGATATGATTATGTAAAAAAATCATCTGCATTGCAAAGAAATTCTAAACTATAAACAAAATATAAACAAATTCTAAAGAAAAATGATAAACTGGGTAAAAAATTTGCAGCAACATATATTGCTAATTCTCCAAAAGTTCTTATAAATCCATACATAAAACTAGCCCTTAATAGGAACATGGCCAAAATTGATGAAAAAACAAGTCCCATCTTAAAAATAAAAATGTGAAAATATATTTAGCTTTACTAGTAACCCCCAATGTAAAAAAAAAAATGACATTTTGAATTATTGAATTCTTAAAAATTATCAACATCGACAAACCCATATTTGGTTAAGATGGAAGAAATAGGTGTTTTGAAGCCCAATTTGTGGAATGTAAACTGTTCCAAAGTTTCTGAAGGTCAATTTAACATTGTGTATCATAGAAAACTTGCATATCATTTGCCTTAGCTATCCCTCAAACAGAAATTTATACTAGGGAGATAATTGTACATGTCAGCTAGCTTCTGTCCTCATGGATATTTCTTACATTACTGCTTATATAGTGCACTGGTAAAAAAACAAAATTTGCCTAAAAGACCATCATTAGAGTAGCGGATTAATAAATTAGGGCATATTAATATAACAGAATCCTAGGCAGTCATTAAAAGGATAATGTAAATTTAAATTATTGAGATGGAAAGAAATGCATGACATATTGTTCACTGAATAAAGCAGGGTCCATAACTGCAAGACCTTGTTAAATTAAGTTTATACTACATTTGCAGGATTATACATGTATTGCTTAATATTTGAAATATTTACCAAAAATAGGAATTATTTTCTTTGAGTGGTGGGATTTCAATGAATATTATTTTTGTTATTTTGTTTACTCTTTACAGAAAATTTTGACTGAGACTTGTACTGACTATTAAGATATTGTATCTCTGTAGGGGAGCAGAATTTGCCGCCCCAAAATGTCTCTCTTTGGCTTGACTACTTTTTAGAACAAAAGACTCAGAAAGAAACTTTGACTTTCCCCCTAACTGCCTAAAAGAATTTAAGACAGAAGGCCTGTTCCAGGATGGAGCTATCACCATAGACAAGTATAGTATAATATGAACCAGGTGTGGTAGACAGGGAGGAACCCAGCAAGGCCCACTTAATCAAAGTCTTCCCCGTGTTCCATTGTCTTTACAAGGCATGGCAAACATTTGTTTACCAAACATTTGCTTTTTCATCTCCATGTGAATTTCCTTCCTCCAGGTTAAAGTCCCAAACCACTACCTTCAACATCCTCTTTTGTCTTTAGCTGAAGATGATATTTAAGGTGATGGCTTTGGCCACTTTGGCAAGTTACTCAGTTTTCCTGGGTTTCTCCCATGTACGTGTGCTATTAAACTTGTTTGCTTTACTCCTGTTATTCTGTCTCATGTCAATTTAATTCTTAGAAAGTCAGAAGAACCTAGAGGGAAGAGGAAAATTTCTTCCTCCCCTACAGCTCCAAACTCACATTCTGTATTCTGCTTTGTGATGCTTGAGTTGAGACTCTGAAAGCAACATTTCGACTTGGTGGGTACCCGTTTCCAGTGTTTTCCCATAATCACAGAACTGATCTCATCTTGTTCCCCTCAGTGACAGCTGGCTGGCTTCCCTTCCTCAGAAATCTGGATACCTGCTCTTGGGACTCCTAATCTTCAAGATTCTAGTAACTACAGTTTCTCTCGTTGTTCCCTCAGCCCCAGGCTTGGCTGCTCCTTCACACATTACTATCACTGTGTTACCTGATTGTCATCTTTCTGCCTTTTTGGTTCCCCAATCCCATTCTACGCAATTCCTTATATTAAATTTTGCTCATATAATATCCAGTGTGGGTGTTCTCTATTCTGCTATCTGGACCTAGAGAGATAAAAGAATTAATCATGATTACCATCAGAGTGAAAAAGCTATTTTATTTTGAAAAATTACCAATCAATGTCATTCCAATGAAACTTCCTAAGAGAAAACTTGAAATCCTGCCTAATAAGGCTGTATTAAGTACCAAATTTGGCAGCAGTTATTAGTGCCTGTCTCTATCATTTTGCCTACCAACGTGTACAAACTTCACCTGTTTACCTGAGTGACTAATGCTCCTTCTCCTCAGTCTTTCCCCAAAATCCCCACCATCATACACTACTCTTGACACATACTGGAAGACATAGATTGTCTGATATGTATGATGTTTTCAAAGAGAGTTGCTGAGATATTTTAAACTCAATTTAGAGAGAGGTTATGAGGAACGGGAATAGCAATTGGGAAAAAAGGTGAGAATCAAGAAGTGGAATATACAGCTTTTGTTGAACAATAAGATAATGGGAATAAAAAGTTTTTCAAATTGAATGATTCATGATACTATCTTACAAGAAAGAAATTAAGGATCTGGTGAGCTAACTTTGGGAAATATTGAGTGGTAGAGGTGTCTAAGGAATTTTTGGAATTAAACATGTTTAATTTGTTTCTTTTAGGAAGTAAATATACATTATATAAACCAAGTAAAATAAAACACACTCACAAACTTATCACACAGAGATGGTCATTTTAGTATTTTAAGTATTATGTCCATATATGTATATAGTCTTTACAACACAATAAATGTCAACAAATTATGTCATGACTTCCCCTTTATAAACCTGTTTGATGTCTCTGCACATCAATTTTTACTACCAATAAATTTTTCAATATTTATTTATTAATATAATATTTTTGAGTGTCTGCTACATGGCAGGCCTTATGATAGTCACTGAGGATTAAACAATGGGGAGAGAAATATTGTTTCTCCCTAATAGAATTCAGAATTTAATAGGAGAGACAGAAATCGTGTTGGGTATGTATTATATTAATTTAGCCTAGCTGGACTAGGTTTTCCAGGATTTTGTTCCCTGAATAGTTTCAAGTTAGATTGGACCACAGAAACATTTTGTCTGAGCTTTGCAATCTAAAAATAAAAGGGAACTTCCTTAATCTGATAAAGAATACGTCTGATACCCTGTAGCAAATATCATACAAAATGGTGAACTATTGATCCCTGAGATCTAGAATGAGACAAGGATGCCCGTTATCAATACTTTTCCACGACACATTAAAAGTCAGTTTGCGGGGTAAGAAAACGAAAGAAAATACCTTGGTGATTGGAAAGAAAGAATTAATACTGTTATTATTTGCCATTGAAAGCATTATGTACCAAGAAAATCCAAAACAATATACATATAAATTATTAGACTTAAGTGGATTTAACATAGTAATTGGATATAAGGGAAAGATACAAAAATCTATTGAATTCGTATATACCGGCAACAAATAAATGGAAAATGAAATTTAAAATAATATGATATACAATAGCTTCAAAATTTAAATATATAACAAATCTAACAAAGTATATTAAGATAATCGTAGTAAAATTTAAAAAAATTGAGAGAGAGTAGACATCGAAATACATTAAGAAATATATTATGTTTACAAATTGAAAGAAAATGAGACATCAATTTTCCTCAATAACATTTAAATTTGTGAAAAAGTAAAAAATGAAAATGTCTCAAGATTTTTAATTCAAATTGACAAGGCGAATCTAAATTTGTATGGAATATGTACTGAAAATAATGATAAAAGTCTTAATGACAAAGAAGGAAAAGAAGGCGAGGAGGCAGCTTTGTTATATTTAATACAAATATAAGACATTAGGAGGCTGGAATCATTGAGAGAGTGTGGTATTGGCATAAAGATAGACAAACTTGATAAATGGAAAATAATAGAAGGTCCAGTAACAGAGACACACATACATGCAATCACGATTTATGACACAATGACAATGCAGTACAGAGGGATTCAATATTCTTATCAAGAAAATAGGAATAAACATCCACTCAGAGAGACGCTGTGAGGACTGAGATAATCAGTGTAAGCCTCTAGCTTAGTGTTCAGTACGATTTACAGCTCAGCAGTTGCCAGCTATCAATTTATGACATCTGACAAATTATTCTTCTTGTCATATAATTACTGTTTGTCATTCCATTTGGAACAACTGCTTCTAAATAATTTCACTTATTTCTGAAATATAACTAACATCTCCTGTTTCGTGATCCACAGATACTTTATCCAATTACATTTCATTTTCCATGCCTTCAGTCCTGACTGCCTTTTCTCCCTGCAATATGCCCTTACTTAAGCAGCATTTTTCTGCATCTAAAATGGCTTTATGACCTATATAAGCCCTCTTCCGTTCTTTCAAACTAATTTCTATTCTGTGGCTTAATTAGATCCTAACTTTTTTTTCAATATCCTAGACTAACCATTTTGATAGAAACTTCTGGATACTTTATATATAACTTTTCTAACTTTATGGTCATGGGAGTTGCTAAATAAATTTGTTGCTTAGCGTCCTATAAAATCTACCTAGAGACTCAAAATTTGAATGACATACTAAAGGGAGTAATTGGTTCTAGGTAAATAGAATACTAATCCTAAAAGTACTGTAAAAAAAGCAAATTTGCTGTTAGAAGCCACTGACTATATTCGCTTTTTGTTTGTTTTTACTGAGTCTAAATAGATTTTTCAATGTGTACAGAGTAAACACTAAAATGTCATGCGTCATGCCCCAAGCCAATCTTGCCTGCCTTCCTATATTTCTTTAGAATAAATGGCTTTTCTCTGATTTAAAACATTTAATAACATCTAGTACATAAAACAGCCATATGAGAAGATAGTCTCTGATTGAAGATAAAAATGGTAAGGTAATTCTACTTGTTGCTATGGCCACTTCAAACCATAAAAATGTATGAAAGTGCTACTTAAGGCCCATTTCCTGTAAACACCAAGAACAGATCATCAGAACCGATAACTGGACCAAAAATTAGTTCCTGAGCAAAATGCATTATTTTCATCCACTGATTTCCATGACAACTGAACCAGTACACATATTGATTTACCCATTTTTCCTACCTAGATGTCTATAAAAATCAAATCATCTTTAAATTGGATTTAGATCCATCTTGAGATTAATATACTGCATCTAAATAAATAGCATTTACCCTTTCAATACATGTATGTAACTTGAAGTTTTCATTTAAATGACCAAGTACAGGAACAATGAACCTGAAAATCAGATAGCATTGTGAAAAACACATTATTTCAAGCAAGGCTTTCAATCACAGCATACAGGATAGTTAATACATTCAATTGATTTCTATTTTCTTCCAACAAAATTACTATTTTGTTTTACTAACCACTGAGACTGAAAACAAGTTGAATAGAACATATTTAAAGCAACACACTGTTCTACTGAAAATATTATATAAAACGCACTACTGAAAATTAACCTTGGTATCCATATTTCTTGTTTATTTAATTTTTATACTGCTATACCAATAATAAGACCATTTTTTCAGGAATATAGTTTTATAAACACACAGCTGCAATGTTTAATTTTGTACACATTGTGCAAATTATGTTTTCTAAAAATAATCAGAAGATAATATTAATTCATTCTTTATTTTATAAAAATAAATACTAAGACAAGATAAATACTAAGACTTTACTTCAGCTGCTATAAAAATGGAATCATAAAATTTATTTCTTAAACGCATAGACCAAATAATGTTTTCAAAGATAATCAGCTATCTGTGTTATTTGTCTAAGAGACGACACTTTTGACCACTTTGAACACAAGTGCGTTATAAACTATAAACATGGCAATTTGAGGATAAAAATAAATAGGACGAAATAGGTTTATGCAATTCTCTTCTTCTCAGAAGCCTGCTTTCCTTGGCGACTTAGTCTGAGAACTATTTTATACATGAGTACAGAAGACTTCCCCCGTTTTAATACCAATATTGCAGTACTTTGAGAGGTAATGTAACTTGAAATTTCATAGACAATAGAATAATTCATTTAGAATGACTTCACAAACATTTCAAATTTAAAGTTATTTAAATTTTCCAAAATGTTAACCATATATAAAAACTATAAATAACAAAGATATTTATACCTACTTATTCTTCTATAGGTAACGGTGGAGTCTTTAAGTTGATTGCTATTTTCCCTGATAGCACTAAATAAATAATTTCTGATTCCTTGACTTCTATTATGAGGCACTACTAATCTTTTTCTGGTACACTACATCACTGTATAATGAAAAGGTCACTTGAGTGCATTTGAGTCATTTATTAAAAATTGTACAGCATTTGCTTCTCTTTCTAAATTTTTCAGTGTGATATTAAATAACAGAATCCTTTCATTTAATTTATATTACCATTTAATTTACAAATCATCTGCAAATTCAGACTTAGGAATTGTTATTTTCTGTATCTGTATAGCTCTGCATCCTCCTGTCTCATGATTGATTGTTTCTCTATTGTGAGAACTGTGATAACATCGACCGGCTTGCTCTTTTTTCCAAGAATTATTGTCACCTCAAAAGTTTTTCCTTAAACACGGATACGTGGACTCTGCATATTTTCTGCGTACGCTCTTAAACAGGTTTTGTTAATGTAACAAAATGGGATTTTATAGTTATTTCTTGCCCTTAATCATGTAGGCTACTCAAGTATATCATAATTCAAATTCAAAATTCAGGCTTAATCCACCCTGTTTTTGCCTGGAATAGCAACTAGCAGTTCTAAATGTCTGTAAGAGAGCAATACCTTCTCATCTTTTACATAATACATAGCTACTGACACTGCTTGTTATACAGTCCCTTCTTGGACGAAACAAATAATACCTGTCTCTTCCATGTTTATATTCAGGGCTACAACTCCAGATTTGTACTTCGAATGTTAAATTTACTCAGATGATTTCATGGATTTTGATCACCTTACCACTTCGCTTATCTCACAATGACTAAGGTAGAACTGTTCATGTGTATATCAGAATTCTGCACTAATAACTGTATAGGAAATTTAATACTTGTAAAATAGGGCTTTCACTGATGTCTTGAACTGTGTCTTTTTTTGTGAATGCAGTCATATCACGCTACCATAGGCTCAGATGAGAAAATTAAATAAAGATGAAACTATTACCCTCTCATTTTGATACTAGCAATTATATATTGGGAAATTCACTAAGCTGCTGGTGAACAAGTGTCACCCTATAACCTATTAGCTGGAATGCATATTGGGGAATGAGCTCTCTTTGATAGAGTGATGAGATATGATAGAATACTGAATTTGATATAGTACAGTGATTGGCACTAAGATGTCCTTCATTCAAGCCTCCTTTGGGTTAGTCCTAGCGTCAATGTTAGAGGTGTAAGAACAAAATATTGCACTACAAGAGAGCCTCCAGGTGTGCTGCTGTATTCTCTGTGCAAGCCCAAAAGCGCAAGGCATGCTACAAGGTGATTTCCCAAGAAAATCTGATGTTGCTAAAAGAAGGATTTTTTTTCTTTTAATTTCAGATTGTGGAGACCATTGGAACAGAATGGGAATGAACAGGACCTGATAAGAGGAGATAAGAAGGAAGCATTTAACAGAGATGAGTGGTTTTTCTAAACAGAGGTGGTTATCCTAAACAGCTCTGCTTCTGACTACTCTAGCTACAGCTGGTAAAATAAACCAGACATTTCACCTCTTCATTTAAAACAGATGAAAGATTTGGATAAGCTGAGAATGTCAAAATTTGAACTATGGAAATATTATTATTTGTGTCTACTTCTGGGACCTTTCTATTTCCTAAGATTGTGAGACTAGAGGCAAGTATAACAGAGCCAGCTCACTTGATATCAAGAAGCAGATTTTTTAAAAAGGTTAAAATCTTCAGAAAGTACTAGAAACTCAATTTGCCCACAAGTGACAAACTTTGATAACAAACTTACAAAAGTTATCCAAATATAGAAAGTAAATGAATTTAAACTCCTTATTCTCCCACTGATGTTTTAAAATCAAATATTCAAAAAAAAAGTGGCATAAAGGGAAAGTAATAAAGGTAACCAATAAACTAATAATACTTTGAAAATACTAGGCTGGCTCCAACTCATGGTTTTATTGAAATAATGAATATATGCTACATATGTAAGTATAGGAACTATTATGATCACCCCTTGTTAATTCTGAAAACTCTGAATTTTGGAGAGGTACATGGCTTCCTCAAGGTTAATAAGCAGTAAAACTACTAAGTGGCAAAGCTGGAATTTGGACCCAAACAGCTTAAGTCCAAATTATATGTTCTAACTAAGAACATATTATTTTAGTGCTTCTCTTTATCACTGGTACAATTGTTACTATACAATTTCATGTATTCTTCACCCAAACTGTATGCGACTTATTTAGATCCATTTTAGATATGATGAAACTATCACAGAGAGGTTAACTAACTTCACAGCTGTTCCAGAGGTACCAAATTGTGGAGTAATTCAGATATCAGTGACAATATCCTTCCTTTAATCCATTCTGTTTTGGGTGATTAATTTTTATATCTGCAACTGCCTCAATTTTCTCTTCCTTAGCTGAAGATAAAAGACAGTCTGAGATATATATATATATATATATATATATATATATATATATGCACACACATGCATATTACTGTTTGGAATATTTCATATATCAATTAATATGGTAAGGTCTTTAATGCTTTGGAGAACATTTAATATTTTGTGTCGCTAGATGAAAACCCACATTCTTATACGCACACCTTTACTGGACTTTCTCCTTAATTATTTAGATACTATTATAAATATGTTAATACACTTACAGTTAAATGGTAGAGAAGTACTACAGATGGGTAGAGTGTGACTGTGGAGCCCAATCAGCTGTCGGGTGTTCCTCTGGAGCTTATGGCTTACTTTTTCTGCCTCTGAAGCTGTAACTTCCTCACATTCTATGTTCCCCTAACCATCTTGATCTCACCATGAAATCCAGATACACGTTTTTATTTCCATCTTAAAAAAAACATGACTTACATCAAACATTCTTGATTTCGGTGGAGTCACTTAAGTATTTGGCTGGTGGGTCCTGCTCGAGGTCTCAGCATACAGCTAAGAATACTTCCCTCTCCTCTGACACTCTTTCCACTGCTTCACAGGACATCTCCATACAGAGACATCTCAGGCCACCCTATCCTAGAGAGTTTTCAACTTTTACTCTCCAATGCTTTGCCCTATTTTATTTTCTTCATTGTACCTGTTACCTTCTGAAATTTTTCTGTCCAATTACCTGTTTGTTGTCTTTTATTGCCTACTAGAACGTCAAGCCACTGAGAATTAGAAACGTGTTCCTAGCTTACTCTAGTGTCTGCAGTATCTGGAATCATGTTTGCAACATAGCAGTTTCTTAATAATTATTTGTGACACGAAAAAATCTTAATTGGTTTTCTTATTGTACATCTCCTTTCATCTCTGCTCTTCCCTTTAGCTTCCTGGCTTGCTCTCAGGAGCTACAAATTCTTTTACCTCCGTAATGCAGGTGAGCTTCTCCTTAGTGGTGTTGGGTGTCACCTTCTATTTTAAGCGCTAATCAAGTCATTCTTCTAAACAAGCATAGTATTTATCCTAAAAAGACTTAAAATCCATAGATATCATTTCATAGATATTTGTGTACTTGTAGATAGTCTATTTACATATACAAACATTTTTGTGTGCATGTAAACCTGCTACCTGTTTTTCAAACAGATGTAATCCATGAGCACATCAAAGTTGACTAAAAGTGTGATCAAGGAGCCCTTGAAATAGACTATGGTTTTGAAGCAATTTGACTATTTGTCCTAAAATATTTTTTTTTCTTTAAGAAATAGGGATAAAATGATTAAAGACAAAGAATGCAGCCGTGAACAGGTATGGCAAAGACAGCTTCATGAATTACTACAAAGGACTCTAGTTAATATGAGATCTACAATAGATACTCACTAAGGAAAATTTTCCAGCAAGCTCCAGGAGACATTCTATGTTTGTGTTATCAATTCAAGATATTTTCCCAATGGCTTGCCCTTGTAGAGCAATGTCTAAAGAGAAGGAACTTCAGGAATGCTTCTGTATCTCTGGATTATTAGAGATGAAGAAATAATTCAAAAGGATAGTTGAGCTGGCAGGAATATTTTTGAAAAGATTGAAAATCAAAGAGTTACAAAGAGGTAAATAATGAAAAAAACAAAAACTTCATCCATCATCAGTAATTGTTCAACAGGTAGGAGGATAAATTTAGACGTTCTGCTAAAGCAGTGGCATCCTATAGTGGACAAATAAAAATGGTTTACTTATGCTAGATGGTGAAAAAAGTATGTAATAAAACATGGAAAGAAAAAATATGCAATTTGAGTTGCTGATTTTAAGCTAAGAGTACTATGGAAGTAGTCTTAGGCAGAGCCAACTGAACTACTTTCACTGAGTATGTTTCTGATTAGAAATTTTGGGAAAATCTAACTACTCATGTTGACTGCTGCTAATTAACCTATAAAAGATTGACATGGCCAAAGAAATCTCCAATTTGAAACTAAAATGTTGGAATGAAAATAAAATGATGGAATAGGCAGTGTTTTCAGTACTTGCATCGCTGGAAGATTGCGATATTGGAGGAGAAAGAATTATACTGAAAGTGATTAGATGACTGTATAGATAATAAGTATCACTTTTTTCTCAACAATGATTTCTAATGAAGGGATTACATTTTCTTGATGAAGAATTGAGTGTTGGAAAAACTGTAAAGAATTCATTCAAAGATGGCTGATAAAACAAACAAAAAACACTTTAAAATGAAATTTTGATAAGAGAGAGAGACAGGAAAATGAAATAATAAATTCGAGTACTTTGAAAGAAACCAGGTATATTAAAAAAAATAATAACGCAGAGTAATTGTAATTTACATTTTGCTCCAAAGAGAACAGAGATTTCATTGTTCATTTGAGCCTTGACAATTTTATCTTTTACAAGCCTAAGGAGATAGTGAGAGAAACTGAGTACTTTTCTAACATACTTGAATTGATTGATTGGTAATGAGAAAGTGTCAGAAAAGTTTAAAATGCAATTGCAATTTTAGAAGGGAATGATTACTATATTTAGATATACACCCTAAACTTTTAGGAGGTATTTCAATAATTTTTCAAACAGTGTAAAGATGATGACAGAGAGCTGCTCAGTAGATGACTTAGAAGAGATGGCTAATCATTCTTTAATAGAGTTATACAATAAATACAGTAAGGTATGTGAAATGAAACATTTTAAGTGTGTATTTTGGTGAACGTTTCCCTACCACCTAGATGAAGATATAGAACTTCCCATTACATCAGATTTTTTTTGTATGCATGTGATTCTTTTAAGTCAATGTCTCATACCCAAATAGGAAAACAGTATGACTTCAATCATCATCAGTTAGAGATGCCTGTTTTTGAACTCCATATAAATAGAATCACACAGTATGTACTCTATTATCTGGCTTCTTTTGATCACAATATCGATTAGATTTATCTATTTTTATGTGTATCACTAATTCACTCTTTTTCATTGATGCGTAAGAACATTGGATTAGCATGCCACAATTTATTTACCCATTGTATCGCTGATGGAAATTGAAGGTGTTTTGAGTTTTGGTTATTTGAAAAAGCTGCTACAAATATTCTTGTACATGTATTTTGACGGGTATGAAAGAGTATTAATAAAATATGGATGGAGAGGCCAGGATCACAGTGGTCAAGAGTATGTACTCTGGAGCCAGTCTGCTGAGATTGGAATCCTAGTTCCTCTATTTCTATCTGTGTGACCTTGGGCAAGTTATCTAAACTCTCTTTGTCTCAGTTTCTCCATCTGCCAAACTAGGATTAAAATAATGCTTAATCCACAGAATAATTGTAGAGGAAAATGAGTTGATATAGAAGAATTATGCAGAGCAATGCTTGGGACACAAGTATTTTAAAGAAATTCGGGACAATAATGTCAAGAAAGCAAATGGCAAAATGAGCTGATGTTAGCAGAAAATTCCATGGACCACAACAGGATTTTTTTTTTAAACCTTATAAAAATAAAAAGAGCTAGTTAACATTGTTGCTACTTCCTCCAACAGGCAAGCACATTCAATGTGAAGATGTAAATAGCTATTGATCACTAAGAATAACTTAAAACCAGGGCAGATGTGAAGCTGGTACATCCCGCTGTGGCCATACCTGTTGTTAAATTTCAGCTTCTGTTCCAATTGGTCAATTATTTTATTAGTTGTAGGTAAAGAGATACTAAGAGAGAAGCTGGCTATGTTAAATGACTTCTCATTTTCAGGTTCAGACAAATGCATTTGGGACATTGGAAACCTTCAAATGCAAATATTTAGCAACTGCACATTCTTAGTAACATAAAATAGGAATGACAATTTGTAAAGAGAGTAAACTGGATTCTGAAAAATACTGACCTATGGCATACTTACTGAATGACAATTAAAGTCCAAATACTATGCAGGGCAGTGGATATAAAATGATACACTAGACATTATTATGTTTAAGAATTTTGCATGCTATTCTTTGAAAGAGTAAATGAACAGGTAAAAAAATGTCAATTAGCAATAAAATTTATCAGCTAAGATTATAAAATAGATGTCTGTGCATTTTGGAAAAAAACAAAAGAAAGTCAATAGCAGAGATCCTCAGGAGCCCCTTCATCCCCAAATGGCTTGAGTCACAACACTGGTTTGGAGGATTCTGTTTCACCTTATTCTGATGGATATTTGAATCCAGCCACTGGAAATTCTCACAAAGCTTTCAAGAAAGGTGTCTTTAAAGCACCAAATACGACAGAGAGCTGAGGACATGCTAAAATTATAAAACAGGTTTTAAAACTGTGTCTGGCTTTTAACAAATGTCTGTGCCAAGGCAGAATTAGATCTGAGGCTTTACTTCAGTATAATCCAGATGACAAGACTGTAGGAACAGTTTACTTTGGTCTAACTGTATTCACCTCTACAAACAAACAAGCAAACAAATGCCTAATTAGGCCAAAGGTCAACATACTTTTCTAGTTATATATCCTGTTAGAATTTTTCTCTGCTGTACAACCACAGAGGGCTTAGCAACTGGCATGGAATATGATCTTAATACGTATTTTTGAATAAACAATTGACAGAAGGAATTAAATTAAGTCTCTTGAGAAAGTAATGATAAACATTAAAAATTTGGAAATTATAGATTTAGAAATAATTATGTTCCTAAATAGTGTGTCTATGAGAATTGCATAATAAAAGGTGCCAAAACAAAGTATCAAGCAATTCTATCTACTTTTATAACTTTATTCCTACATCCAGAATCTTGTGTTCTTTTTTCTTTTCATTTTTTAAAAATTTTATATTATTTTGGTAGGAACCCTTGAGATTTACCCTCTGTACAAATTTTTAAGGGTACAGGACATTATTGTTCACTATAGGTACAATGTTGTACAACAGATCTCCAGAACTTATTCATCTCGCTCAACTGAAACTTTACGCTCATTAATTAGTAACTTCCCATTTCCCCCTCTCCCCAGCCGCTAGCAACAAGCATTCTACTCTTTGATTCTATAAATTCAACTATTTTAGATACCTCACATAAGTGGAATCACGCAGTATTTGCCTTTCTGTGACTGGCTTATTTCACCTAGCGTATTGTTCTCAAGGTTCATCAGGTCACATATTGCAGATTTTTCTTCCTTTTTAAGGCTGAACAGTGTCCTATTATATGTATATACCACTTTTCTTTATCTATTTATTTATTGATGTACATTTAGGTTGTTTCCACATCTTGGCTCTTGCGAATAGTGCTGCAATAAACATGGCCCTTTTTCTTAGTTTATAAATTTTACACTATTTAGATGGATATTGTTGAGAAAGTTGTATTGCTACATTAGAAGTGTATTCCCTCAGGCATTTGCTATTCCTTTTCTCTCCACTGAAAAACCTACAAAGAAATAAGTGACTTCTATTAAAATATGATTGTACTCTAGAAAAACTTAAAAACATGTCAATCTTGCTTTGATTTTTAAGTCAAATCATAGATCTAATTTCTTCTTCACTAATGACCTATAAGTAATAATAACTATATACAAATAATTAACATTTAAAAGTCCAAACTCTCTTCTCAAGGGATTTAAAACTTTCTTTGACAGAGAAATATATATATACATGCACATATATATATATATATACACATGCACATATATATACACACATAGACACATACATACACACACGTACAGATACACATATGTACATACATACATGAGATATATATATTTCATATATATAAGGTAGAATGAGAGGGCATTCTTTCTCTTTAATACAAGGAAATCAGAAAGAAGACATAGACTACACCTACACATCTGCACTGTTAAAAATTATGGAGATTGTCACAGAATAATAAATTTTGGTTAGAAGAGATCTTGTAAATGATCTAGCTCAATGTCTTTACCTTTTAGCTGACAAATCTGAGTTTCATATAGAAGGTGGAGTTTCAAGGGAGAATGGAAATTAATAATCAGGATTTGCAGGAGACAATACCTGGCAGAAGGTGGGTGGGGCAAAGGAAAGTTTTTTTAAAACAAGGCCAAAATACTGCATTTGTTAAAAAATTATTGAGTTGAAGGAGAAAAATTGCACTTTAATGTAAATCTGTCATCTTAATCTATTGTGATGCTAAAAAAATAATAATTTCTCAAATAGTATAGCTAAAAGTAAAATGGAGTAAAACTCAATATGAAGAAAACAATTGAAAATATGCAAAAGATATGAGCAAGTATTTCAAGAGGAAAATATGTGATGGCAAATAAGCATATATAAAAACAAACGCCCAACTCTATTTGTAATTAGGGATGTGGGAATTAAAAGTAAAATGAGATACCATTATACACCTATTAAAAAGGCCTAAAATGCAAAACATTGACACCACCAAATGCTGGCTAACAACAGACACTCTCATTCATTGCTGGTGGGAATGCATGATGGTACAATTGCTTTCGGGACACTGTAAGAGTTTCTTACCAACTTGAACCTACACAAACTATTCAACCTAGCAATCCCACTATTTGGTATTTATCTAAGTAAATTGAAAATGCGTGTTCACACAAAAACCTGTATGTGAATGTTTATAGCTTATAGAAGCTTTATTCCTAATAACTCAAAACTGCAAACAAGTAAGATGTCCTTCAACAGGTCAATGAATGAACAAACTGTGGTAGAAACGTGCAGTAGAATACCACTAAGCAATAAAAGGAAACAAACTGCAGACTTGTGCAATGACATGAATAAATCTTAAATAGATTGTACTAAGTGAAAGCCATACTTAGCCAGATCCAAGAGGAAAAGGCAACTATATGGACAGAAAATAGATCAGTGGTTGCCAGTGTTTGGGGGCAGAGGAGGCAGTGGTGACCACAAATGGCTGTGCAGAGAAAATTTTAAGGTGATGTAACTGTTCATCGTGTTACTGGAGTTGTGGACACCTGATGGTATGCAATTATCAGAACCCTTATGAGCTGTACACCAAAAAAGAGTAAAATTTAACATATGCAAATCAAAAAGAAAATCAACTAGATTTGGGAGTCCAAGGATGGAATGTAGGTTGGGGCAAATGAATACGTATAACTGTATTGCAAATGTATGACATGACCTCACGGAAGGTGGTGGGAGAACAAGAGCTGACCTAATTAAGTTTGTAGGATAGTGTTTTGAGAGGAAACTGTAAGATCAAAGGCAAAAATAACTGTACAGAAACATGACTCTGCTTGGTAACTTTACTTCTCCCAGCGGCATGGATTATCAATTCTGAAACTACGTTACAAGTATTAGGACTGAACAAAATAAGTTGTGTAGCTAATGGGAGACAGATTTCTCACTCCCAGATAAAGAAGTTATAAATAAACTATAATGAACCCCTTGGTGCTGGATTAGAATCTAAGATAGCAGTATAAAGTCACATTTACTTTTATATATACAGATAGATACAGAGATAATTACAGATATGTGTGTATGCAGGCATTAGGCTATACACACATATTGTTAGCCCTGCCTGCTGAGAGGGCCTAGAAGCAATGATATCCCAGCATATAAACTACACATGGAGCCCAGATTTGTTTTTCTAATACCATCCTTTAGTAAAAGGAATGAAAGCTCTTTAGAACATGACTGATTCCTGGATTTGAGCAAAAAAAACCTAACATGAACCTGTAACATCTTATAGTGTCAAAGAAAGTTGGAGAAATGTCAAAGGGACAGAGGAGCCAACCTGAAAGAGCTCCCAAAGGCCAAATGGAATAATAGATGATAACCTGAAGTATGAAATAAATGTATATAAATTCATACTTATATAAATAAATTATTGAATAAATAAATGGGACAGAAATGACAAATCTTCCTTATAGGAAAGTTCTCCGGGAGACAAAGCTTAATTCATCTTTCCTTTAATGTTGTCTGAATTTGGTGACTCGCTTCTGTAGAATACAGCACATAAAAGTAAAAATAGTAACTTTACAGTAGAGAAACTTGGAAGATCTTAACCAAGTGATCGAGTTTAATGTCACAATACGTCATGCTGATATGATGCACCTTCTGATATAATGACATGAAAAGTAAAATTCATTTCTGTGGTATTTTTTTCCAAAACTCCATACCTCCAGCCTGATCATGAGAAAAACATCAGACGAACCCAAATTGAGTACCTAACCAGTACTCTTCAAAACTCTCAAGGTGATGAAAAATAAGCATAAAAATCTGTCACAAGTTAGAGGAGACTAAGGAGATAAGATAACTATGTGCAAAGTGACATCCTAGACTGGATCCTAGAACAGAAAAATTACATTAGTGGAAACTGGTGAAATATGAGTAAGTCTTTAATTTAGATAATAGTAATGTACCAATGTTAATTTCTTCATTTTGACAAATGAACCATGCCTTTGTTAACATTAGGGGAAACTGGGTGAAAGTTATATGGGAATTCTCTGTACTACCTTTACAATATTTCTCTAAATCTAAAATTATTCCAAACAAACTGTTTGTTAAAAGTTTATTAAAACAAAAGCAGAACAGGGAGGGTTATGGTGGTTGAGGCAGCGGTGGGGTTTATTTGGAATAAGGCATACAGAAGGTAAAGATTAAAAAGCAATAAGAGATCTCATTTCAATTACCACTTACGCCTTTTCTTTCTTGAGTCAGTATTGCCTTTGCTGATCTCATCCTCCTCGTCACAACAGAGATGACTGGGTTTAGGGCTACAGGTTAAAAAAAATAAACTTTTCATAGTTCTTTTGAATTGTCGCTATTTTTATACAGATTTTACATGCTTCTGAATTAATCTATTCAAAGTTGTGTTTATGTAACTGATTAAAGTTGAAGACAAAAATTGGCAAACCATACAATTCTGTTGAATAGCCCAATTTGTACATTTATCTTGTTAAGAAATACACTTGGATAAATTTAGTTGGCCAAATGATATCAGCATGGCATTAATGGTGGGGCTAGAACAATAAATCACAACTCCATTTCTGGAATCCTCTGACTTTGTAAATTTGTTTTGTTTTCCCTTCTGGCTCTGTACCATCTCACTCTGGCTGAAAACATGGTAGATTGTGTTTGCTAGTTGGTTCCCCTAGAAAACAATTTAATGTGTGCTTCACAGATGTTTCCTTACATTGGCCTGAGGAGTTACAGATGTCTAACTCTGCCTATTTCCAACAGAGCAGAAATATTCTGAACACTCTTTGGTTGCTCTTTTTCTGCAAAATTCTTAGTTAACACTTCTTGAAACCCAACCACATACTGTGGAACATGAGCATATCTATCACAGTATTTAAGAGGAAATCTAAGAATTAGAGTTTACTTTTAGCAAACTCATTAATTCAATATTAAATTATACTGATCCCATATTAGGGGTAGCAAGCATATTAGGTTGTGTTAATTGAACTACAAACAGGAAGCGGAACCCGTCTCATTGAGTACACAGTCTAATGGAGAAAGAGACAAGTGAATAATTAAATTTTTGCCATAAATATTATACTTGAATATGGTCAGGTAACCATTGTGCCAGAAAAAAAAAAAAAAAAAAGGTACCTGAATGGTAAGATAAGCAGCATAAACCTCCTCAAGGATATATGTGAGCTGGATCTTCACGATGTGTAGGCATCTGTCGAATACATATTATCTTACTTACATTTCAAGATTATTTTGAAACTCCTTGAGACAATACTTCTTTTGTTGTTGTTTAAAATTTGCTTTTCAGATTATATAACAAAGTGCTTTGGAAGTGGGTCCTTGTACCACGCTCATCAACTACAACAAGCAAATTATCAGGCCCATATATGTATGATGTAATACTGTGTGTGTAATATGTACATATACATGGATACGATTATACATATAAACATAAATATCCTGACGTCTCTATCAACTCAAAATATAAGCGCGGTTAATAATTTAATGTACAAGCCTGTGTGTATACGACGATTAGAAAGTTATATATAAAAATTATAATGATAGGTACAATGTGCAAGAACTAAGAAAGTCAAGTGAAATTGAGTAAACAGAGGAACTGGACCAACCTTATGGGCGTGACTTCTTAAGAGCTCACATTCATAGGGCCTCACATTCAGTTTAATTCTCTGCTGTCACCTCTTGAAATTATCGGCAATTTTATCTTTGAACTTGTATATTGAAAATGAAGTCAGATGAGAAAATAGAACAAGTGGGGAAGCAGAGGAGATACATGCAATATGTTTGTCTGCTATTCCTTGCCACCCCATTCACATATAGAGTTTCCAGCATCCTACTAGGAATGATCACAGAATTGTGGTGCAACTACAACATGTGGAATTCAGCAAGACTCAAAACAAGAATAAAGAAAGTGTGTTACATCTACAACTGAGCTGGGAGAGACACTGACAGCCCCAAAAAACCATGCTTTCCACTCCAATCAGAATTTGCTTTAAACACAGAAAGAAGAGAAAGGCATTCTAAGAAACACAAACAGCCAAGGGAATTTATCGTATTCTTTCTTACTTGTGTTACTTCCTTGTGTCAGCTAAATAACAACTTAGACTGAAAATTGATGAATGAAAGATAAAGACAGGGCAATCCTGAGTTACTTTCCTTTCAGTCCTTCCTTACTCATCAGAAACCAAAGGTAGAGTATGGGTAAAATATGCCAACTTGTATCAAAAGTGAAATAAAAAAGTCATATTAGTTTTATGCAGTTCCACTGTTCTAGTAACAACGAAATATGTATATTTATGGTGAGCTAAAAAAATTGTGTAATTTTGGCTATTCCACATACAAATTAAATGCTCTTATATTTGCATTTAAACTGTCATTGCACAATATAAAGGTGAACACTAAAAATTAATGATAATGTCTTAAAATTTTACGTTTTCTTTACTTAGAATGGAATAAATACCAAACAAAATACAACGTGGCAATTAAAGAGAGAGCTCACAGGAGAAAGGAAAATGTTTCATATTTTAGTATCTTTAACAGCACTTTTTTGAACTATTAGCTTCTATTACTGTTTGCTATATACTCCTATTTGAACAGGTGACTCAGATTTTCTTTTTGCACTAGGACCCACAAATTATGTAGTTGGCTCTATAGAGGAAAGAATGTTGGCTCCTGATTGTAATAAATATGACTTGGCTTTTTTATTTGAAAGAGACTTTGCATGTGAGAGGTAGCATGGGATAGTGGTTCAAGAAAGGAATTTGAAGACAAATATGCCTGATTTTGAATCGTGATTCTATCACTTACTAGCTGCATGACACTATGCAATACGGAAATTGTGTAACCCCTCAGTTATACATCTTCTTTCTTATCAGTAAAATGGGAAAAATAAGATTACCTCCCTTATAGGGTTCTGTTTATTTAGACGTCTACATACTTGTAACAATGTGCCTAGACCATGATGAGTGCTATATAAATTATTTGCTTCTATCATTATTATTCTATGTATATATAGAACTGCTCCCAAATGTGATTCAAAAATCGAGGAAAAATGATAGATAAAAGCTAATTAGAAATGAATGAGGACCTGCAGAAGACAGGAAGGAATTAGATCATAATATTACAGGATAGTGTGCAAAGTAAAAATTTATGAGAAATGAATTGATATGAAAATGATCTAGCCAGTCTTAAATAACAAAGCTGATTATAGGCTGAGTGAGCACAAAATATCCATTCAAATCATGATTACAGTGAAGGCAATGTTTTGTCAAAAAATTCAGAATGACTGTGGACTAAATGTGTGTTTTACAATAAAATTTGGAAACGTGTGATGGGTTGTCTCAGAAGGAACTGAGTTCCCCTTCATAGTAGGTGAATGAGCACTGAATGAGGAAAGTGGAAAAGCTATTATACAAAAGATTTAACATCTTGTCAACTAGAGAGCCTATGAAGTTCTGTATAACATATAAATTTGAGGTGACCACAAAAGAAAAAAAATAAAAGTGAAATAAATTCATAAAATGAATAATTGATTCAAGAAAGAGGTCATTTTGTGGATATTTATAGTTAGGTTTTACCTTATAAAGATTATAGCAAAAGGAATCAGAAATAATGTGAAGAAAGATGGAGAAAGGAAAAAAATCTAAAACATCTACAAATAGATTCTCCTTATAGATGGTTTTGAAAATGATTTTTAATGAGAAAAATATTAAACTAGACCAAATGTGAAAAATTATCCAGTGTCAAAACAAAATGTACAAATGACTTCTAGAGTATCACACCTCAGAAATCACCCTGACCATTGTGATTTTAGTTTGTGACAGAGGAGGGTCTCCTTTGGAGCTAATTAAGCTTACGTTTCAGTGACTTTGTTTCACAGGTCTCTACCCAACTCTACCTAATTTTTTTTTTTAAAAAAGAGCTTATAAAATTGTGTATACTTGAAGATTCACAAAACATAAGCTATTTAATAAATGTGTTAAAGGTCAATTCTTAAAGATCGTGTTCATATGGGGCCGGCCCAGTGGCATAGTGGTTAGGTTCCCACACTCCACTTTGGTGGCCCAGGGTTTGCCAGTTCAGATGCCGGGCGCAGACCGATACACCACAGCCTAGACTACATCTCCAGTCTTCACTACTGGTAATAAAGCTGATATGTTGATCATTATTGTTATCTTTGTATCCAGTTCCCAACAGCTTAATACCTGCAGGAGGACACAGAAGTATGATTAAATTTTACGGCAGAACAAAGTCATCTAGCATACAAGGTGCTACACACGATGGCGCTGACCCAACTAAAGCACTCTCTGCTTCTCCACTTCTTTCTTGTTTTGTTTTTAAGTTGAATGATGCAATTCCTTGATCCCACAATACATTTTACTTCTTTCCTACATCTATTTAAGGCCTTCTCACTTCACCACTATATCAGTATTTTCCTTTACATTTCCCTTTTTTGCTGCCCCATCTTTAAGGCGATGTCATTTCTTAAGATGTCAATCAAATATGATGGTATCTGAGCAATCTGTGTTTCTCCTTTGTTTAGTGTATTATTACTTATTTAGTATACTATGTGCATCCATACTCAAATCTATTTAATAGATTATAAATTCATTAATGGTACTACTCAAGACCACATCATTTTCTATCTTCTTGAGAGTTTTGCACACAGCAGGCATCCAATAAGTTTATATTAAATAATTTTTTGATAAACTATATGTTGCAATTTTCTTGGGTTAGGGACTTAGTTGCTGAATCTCTGTCTTGCATCTTTTATTCTTAAAGTGGCTTATGTGAGTTCAGTTAAATTCACTGGTGTTCATTTTGAAAAATGAAACCACGAATTCCATATTAGTATCTGAACCTGCACATTTGACGTCATAATTAAAAATCAATTTTCATTTTGTTTTGTAATCCCTATTCAAAGATAACATCTTACATGCATTTTAAAAGAAGCTTAACCATAATAACAAGAATATTTTCCTATCAATTTGTTAATTAAAATGCATATTGATCATTTAAATTTTTTCTTTTTATTTTAAAATTTCTTTACTTTGAGTACAAGCCAGAAAAGAAAATGGATGTCACTAAATAACATGAGAATGCTTGGCCAAGCAAAGTTTTCAGCCTTATTTTTCAAACTCAGGAGGTTTAGGAAACTCAGATGAGTTTCAGAATCTGGTCTCTGAACCTTGCTGACCAATGTTAAAATGCATGCTACTTTCCTTCTTTGCGTGACCTTAAAAGTGTTTCTATACCATGCTTAACAAGACTTCATCTTTTTATTTGCTTTTATGTTGGTAAGTGGAACTTACCGCTCCATTCATGCTACCATTAGACTGAAATCCTCATTAGATCCTGTTAAAGAAATTGTGGCACAGATGTATATATGACCAAGTCTAGAGATATAAATCTGGGAATATTCAACGTTTTAGCACTATGGACTCAGTAATGGAACTTCTGCTGCTGGACATGTTGGAGTAACAGCAACTAGATTCACCCTCTCAACTTAAAAAAAAGGGAAAATATATGGAAAAGCATTTTTTTCAGATATTAGACAACCCCACAATTATCCCTACGAGAAAATATTTGGAAAGCAATCAACCAGCTACTATCAAATTTAATATACAAAATATACATTATGTGAATTTTTATTTCGTGTCTTTGAAATAGAGTAAGATACTGCTTAGTAGTTAAATCTCTTCCAGACTAAATATGCAACCACAGAGAAACCATGGACCAGTACTTTCACAGGAACTTAGGAGAATTTATTGATTTCATGAACTCAAATAAGGATGTTTTCAGAAAAGTTTATGTATGCTATATCTATTTCCAAATTGAAACATCATTTCAAATTCCTCAAATTGTCTCAATCATTTCATCGCATAAAAAGCATTAGGAATGATCAGGAGAGATGAGCAGAACCACCTTGTAAACAGCTCTGCCTCCTCAATATAAAGGTTTTATTCTGTCATCTTCCATCCAGTGATCTTTTCTGGGCTCTTGTAGCTGAGTTGGGCAGCCTTATGAAATCAAGACCTAAACTCATCCCTAGATTTAAAAATTCCCACATTTCGTTCCAAGCCATGAGTGCCTTCCTCAGTGGGCACAGCAACAGATATGATAATTAAAAATATTACATAGATTCTACAAAGCAAATCTGGAAAAAGACAAGAATTCCAGTTCTAACTAAATTCTAATTGCAAAAGAAAGTAGACATGTTTTAACATAAAGAGAAACAGACTGACACGAAGAGGCGCTAACTCTGATCACCATGACAGGCAACATACATGTTCATTAAAGAAATACAAGTAGATACACATTTGAAATTTTCACTCAAATTTTTTTTCATATGTCTAAGTATCCCATCATATGGGTACAATAGTTAGCTCCCTCCTATTTTCATAAGTTAATAAGTTGCACAAACAGAAAAAGCTCATAACAAAAAGTATTAAATGTTATTCTGTCAGGAGCACCTAGCTAAAAAATACTGAGGCAGCGCTAACAGGAAACATAAATTGTGGGAATTTTTATAACTTTTTCTCTATATTAAAACTCTGTCACAGCAACTTAAAAGTCATTTTTTTATGATTTTGTATTTTCAAAACAATTTCAGATTAATAGTGCTATACATAAGCATCAATAATAGAGATCTTACTAAGACACTTGGAAAATTAGAAAAGAAGGCTATTTTTCTAAAGAAAACAAGGTACTTTGACTGTTTCTCAATTGTTCATTGAGGAGCTTTCAATTGGAAGGCTACTGTGATTCCTCTTGTCTTGTCCAACCTCTCAACTTTGAGCAAATATACTTGTTCAAACATCGACCTAGATAATTTTTCCATTCTCACTTCCAAGGCCTTTGCCAACGCACATAATATACTTGGAAACAGCTATTTTCTCCTTCGACCAGGCCATTAGTTTTTCATCAGACATATTTTAAGATTTCATATTGTTCTGGACATTTCCTTGTTTAATCAGAAGAGAGATACCAGCTACCTCTAAACCAATCTTGTTTGAAGGAAGATTTTACTTTGTGGTTCCCCTGACCTTTGAAATTCCTTAATTCCAAATATGTGCTTTTTAGGTCCTCCCCTCTAAAACACACTTTGACATAAAGCATATTTTCCTGTCTCTGTATTTGTATCAGATTTTATTCTGCTCTTTCAGTGTCTTTTATTTGTTTGGATGAATGGTCTCTTCCTTAGATTTATTGGGTTACTAGAAGCCAGGACCCTTGTCTATAGCTCAGAAAAGGTCTATTTCTCTCTAGTCCTCAAGAAGATGCTCGTGAAATGTCTTTTCATGTAGAGGAAAATGTATCAATATACTACATCAGGGGAGATTGTTTTTGAATCTCCAGGAAGCAACAGATTCTCAGAGAAAATTGTTTTCATGAGAATTTTCAGTACATTTTAAAGAAATTAGAACAAAATAAACTGGTTGTCAAAGTGAGCAAATTTCTTGTGCCCCAAAATGTATCCTTTCAGAGGCTTAGAAGCTATTTTCTATGTCCTATTTCTGATGGGTTGACTTAAAACTATAACAGTTGCTATCACTTGTTATTGGTTAAAATGTTGAATTGAAAGATTTTATCCAGAATTCCATATGGAAAAGCTATCTTTTTAAATTGAAACTTGAGGCATTTTACTTGTTTTCTGTTTGTTTTTCCTCTTTTGGTAGCGAATGAGGACTGGTTGCTACAGCAACAGATTTATGCTCTTAGTGCATTTTACTTTCATCAGATGCTCACTCTGACAGTGAGTTCTACCTTCTGAATGTCTGACTTTCACAACCACAGCTAATTACAAAACCTGTAACAATTCCATTCAGCTGCCCTAAAGGTTAATACAAAACCTGTAGTATTGAAGAAAATGTGGATTGCGAAAACAATTCTTAGGGAGAACAGAGAAAAACAAGTAATTACATTTTTGAATCTAAAGTCAAAAATATTAAAACTTTAAATTATCTGTAGCTGTTAGGTTTGTAAAATACCTTTGGAGTACGAGAAAAAATGTCAGTTTTATCTCTCCTTTTTCTTCATTGCTCTTTAACCAAGGTTCTTCATAAGTACTCAGAACTAGAATATTATGCTGGTTTTCAATCACTTGGCTTTTCAACTAGAGAATTCAACACTTGAATGAGGGGAGGAAGTTCAACTCACGCTATTTGGGTTTTCTACAATATGAGCTACATTTTTATCTCTGACTTATTGTTAACTTCCTAAAAACTTGTGTTTTAAAGCTGCAGGATATACTTATTATATTGGAAAACAAACGAGTATTCAAAGCTCTTGCTTTTTTACAAAGAGCAAAGAAGTGAAATATATTCATCCTAAAAAGAGCTTTTGGAAAATGAGTCATTAGAGTAGAAATTTTTTGAAAATCAGCAAAAAAAAAGGAAACTAAAGTTGAGGAAGTTTCTTAGGAAGCCAAGCGAAAATACAAAGACCTATAGTATAGGACTGAAAGAGGAGTAAATACAGAACAAGTCCAGGAGATACAAAGTTCAATTACCACCCCCAACACTGTAGTGATTCCATCTGTAAGGATGACTTCCAACTGACAATTCCACCAGGAGTATCACTCCTGCATTGCCTAACTGCCATTCTGTACCAAACTCTACATACTGATTTCAGCATTTGTGAGCACCTCTATGTTCCAACTCCAGTAGCTGATAATGAAAAACAAAACAAAACAAAAACATTTACTATATCAAAAAAAAAGCTAGAATAATTTCCTCTAATCAACAAATTATAAGGGTCTTCCTTCCCAAAATGTCATTTTTAAAAGAAATTCCAGTCTTTTTCAATAAGTTCACTCAAGTACTCACAGAACCTGCAGAATAACTTACATGGGTTCGTTTTTTTATTATCATTATCATCTGCCAGAATAACACAGAAATACTCCTTAAGGCCAGGTGCAGTAATTAGTAATGTCTCAACCTACTTGCCTTTGAGTTTTCTGTTGTTTATACTAGTTGGCATATTTTCTTGGGCTGCAGGTAAAAATATGAAACCTAAATATTTCATATATAAGGATGTACTCTGCAGCGTTGTTTTAGAGCTGAATCTTGAACAGGACATAAAAATAAATCAATAATATATTGATAAAATAAATTATGTATGTCTATACCAAAGAAGATTATCTAGAAAAGAAAAAGAATGACATGCATCTATACTAATCGTTATGAAATAGACACAGGCTATTTGGAAAGAATTTCCATTATACATGGTTTCCAAACAGCATTTTATATCTAAGTTACATAAATGTATATTACTCATAGAAAAAGATCTAGAAAGATGTTCACTAAAATATTGATAATAAGTTCTGAGTGGGGTTCCCTTTTTATTTTTCTAGATAAAATTTTCTATTTTTAAAATTTACTATATTTTTAAATACCTCCCCCAAAGCCTGAAAAAATACGCAGTTATTGACTGTTAGAGACACCAATCTTGAGCCGGCCCGGTGGCTTAGCAGTTAAGTGCGCACGCTCCACTACTGGCGGCCTGGGTTTGGATCCCGGGCGCGGACCGACACACCGCTTGTCCGGCCATGCTGAGGCCGTGTCCCACATACAGCAACTGGAAGGATGTGCAACTATGACATACAACTATCTACTGGGGCTTGGGGGAAAAAAAAAAAGGAGGAGGATTGGCAATAGATGTTAGCTCAGAGCTGGTCTTCCTCAGCAAAAAAGAGGAGGATTAGCATGGATGTTAGCTCAGGGCTGATCTTCCTCACACACACACAAAAAAAAAGACACCAATCTTTCCCTTATTTATATTTCTATACCTTAAATCTTTTAAATAGTATAATTACATAATGTTTTTAAATGGTGTTGGCATTGTTTTATCATCTTCTAAGATATTATAAAGAAATCTGTTAAACACGAAAGGTCACAAACACAGTCTACAGTGATATGGAACACTAGCTCCATAAGTGACGTTCTCCATTTGAAGAGGACGTGTATTAGTTTCTTGTGGTTGCAGTAACAAATCGCCACACACTTGGTGGCTTAAAACAACAGAACTGTATTCTCTCCCAGTTCTGGAGGCCAGAATGTCAAAATCAAGATGTCAGCAGACTCTGGGGAGATTCCGTTCCTCTTCCAATTTCTGTGGCTGACATTCTTGGCTTGAGACCATATCACTTCCATCTCTACCTCCATCTTCACATCACTTCCTCCTCTTCTGGTGTCTCTCTCAAAACTCCCTCTGCTTCACTCTTCTTATAAGGATGCATGTGATTTCATTTAGAGCTCACTTGATAATCCTAGTAAACTCCTCTTCTCCAAATCCTCAGTTTAGTTACATCTTTTGCCATGTAAGATATATTCACAGTTTCCAAGGATTTGATGTGAATGTCTTTTGGGGGAGTTATTTTTTAGCCTAGCACAGAGGGGAAACAGAGAAGTTGGCCTTACTATCATCTGATTTGAGGGCCTCTAGGAGTGGTTCCCTTTGCTGGACTATCTCCTACTCTGAGGTGGTCTCACACTTCATTTACCAACTGCTGGGATGTAGGGGCGCCAGAGCGAGATGTGTAGAATGCACATAAAAATTCTCTCAGATCCCCTTCTCTGGCTTTCTCCCTTCTAGGACTTCTCCTGACTCTTAGGCAGTCAAATGTGGCTGTCCACACCCATCTTCCTAGTTTCTTTATTCAGAAAGTTGACAGATTTTCTATCAGATTTTTAGTGGTCTATAGAGACACGCTGACACTACTGCCCAATGTAAGCAAAAAAATGAGAAATTAGCCCCCAGGCTGGTAGCTTCTACAGGTTTCCAGTCACTTCTACCATCTTCCTGCTTATATTTATTCTTCAAAATCTTCAAGTATTTATTTTGCTTTATATGGTTCATTGTTTACAGTTACCTATTGCAAGGTTAGTCTATAGGAGGCTCACATTGCCTACCACATGTCAGAGTAACAAACCTGGTTCTTCTCACTTATCTTTGAAACATACTCAGATACCCCAACTGCTGGAGGTTCGCTCTAAACAGTAGCCTTCAGGAAAATAGGAGTCTCGTATTCTCCATAAAAAGCCTAAATTGTATAAGAATATACTAACGAATCTAGTGATGAATAGAATTATTTTTACACATTTCAGTTAATTACACCAATGTAGCCATTTACTGATTTTGGGGGAAAAAAAATAAACACTGTTATTTTTGGGGAAAAAACCTATTTCCCTTTACCTAGAGTTTAAGTAAATATGGAAGGAATAAAAACAAATCATGTGTTGTAGAAAAGAGAGCAGATAACAATCTTTAGAATATTCTTTTGGTAAAGTCTTTTACTTTTTTAAGTTCTGTGACAAAGAACTTCTTTAAGCAGTCAAATCGAAGTAGTCAAATTTAAAAATGTAAGTTACTTATAATTGTCAAATGATGTTTGAGTCAACATCATAAAAACTTTCTCTCCAATATTTCAATCAAACTATTTCTGTTTTTTTCTTATTAGTGTGTTTATAACTTGCCTCTTGCTTATATTGCACAAAATGAGTTGAATAAAATGCTATTACTTCCATTTAACTTTAATTTTTTCACAAAAACAATAACATACATATCTGGATATTAGAATACAGAATAAAAAAGGAATCATGTAGCTATATTTATAAAATCTGTAACAATTAGAATTTTCTTCTTATTCTTAGACCCATTGAATCTAAAGTTATATCTAGGACAAGAAAGTTACTTAATTTTGGACAATTAAACTTTAACAGAATTTATAACAACTTGCTTTCATGGAAAGCATGATAAAGTTTAATATCACGACCAAAATTCCATTGTTGATTCAAAAAAGATTCTAAAGCTTAAATAAATAAAAATTATAGTAATGCAAAAATCTCATTATAATCTTCCCTCACATTCTATATTTCTCACCATCCTTCCAAGAACTATCACCAAGTAACATAAATTAGACATATTTTGAATTCTTTTCTTTTTCATCAGTGTCATTTGTTGTCACTTTAAACATTAAAGAAGGTATTTTCTCTACATGTGTTGTCTACAGTTACTATGTACTGCTTATGGGTGGTTGGAGGGCTTCCACTAGGTCTCAGGTGTCAGAATATACCTGTTTTCCATAGGTATAAGACTTGTATCATGAGTGAGTTGAGAATGCTTTGAAACTATATTCTTGATTGAGCAAAACTGACCTTTAGAATAAACAGGAACTTAGAATCACTATATATTATTAAGATAAAGCTATACAGGCCTACCTCAGAGATATTGTTGGTTTGGTTCCAGAGCACTGCAATAAAGTAAATATCACAATACAGGGAATCACATAAATTTTTTGGTTTCTCAGTGCATATAAAAGTTATGTTTACACTATACTGTGGTCTATTAAGTGTGCAACAGCAGTATGTCTAAAAAAATAATGTATATACTTTAATTAAAAAACACTGATAAAAAATGATGACCATCCTCTGAGCCTTCAGTAAGTCGTAATCTTTTTACTGGTGGAGGGTCTTGCCTTGATGTTGATGGCTGCTGACTGATCAAGGTGGTGTTTGCTGAAGGTTGGGGTGCCTGTGGCAATTTCTTATAATAAGCCAACAATGAAGTTTGCCCCATCGATTGACTCTTCCTTTCACAAACGATTTCTCTATAGCATGTGATACCGTTTGATAGCATTTTACTCACAGTAGAACTTATTGCAAAACTGGAGTCAGTCCTCTCAAACCCTGCCATTGCTTTATCGACTAAGTTTATGTCATATTCTAAATCCTCTGTTGTCATTTCAACAATCTCCATAGCATCTTCACCAGGATTAGATTCCATCTCAAGAAACCACTTTCAGGGCTGGCCTGGTGGTGCAAGCAGTTAAGTGAGTGTGCTTCACTGCTGGTGGCCCGGCGTTCACCGGTTCAGATCCTGGGAGAGCACCGACGCACCGCTTGGCTGGGAGAGCACCGATGCACCGCTTGGCAAGCCATGCTGTGGCAGCGTCCCATATAAAGTGGAGGAAGATGGGCACGGATATTAGCCCAGGGCCAGTCTTCCTCAGCAAAATGAGGAGGATTAGCAGATGTTAGCACAGGGCTGATCTTCCTCACAAAAAAAGAAAAAAGACAGAAACCAGTTTCTTTGCTCATCCATAAGAAGCAACTCCTCATCTGCTAAAGTTTTATCATAGGATTGTTGCAAAACAGTCACATCTTCAGATTTCACTTCTAATTCTGTTTCTCTTGTTACTTCTACCACGTCTGCAGTTACTTCCTCCACTGAAGTCTTAAACCCCTCAAAGTCATCCATGGGGGCTAGAATCAACTTCCAAATTCCTGACATTTTGACCTTTTCCCATGAATCATGAATGTTCTTAATGCTCTAGAATGGTGAATCCTTTCCACAAGGTTTATAATTTTTTGCCTAGATCCATCAGAAGAATCACTATCTATGGCAGTTATAGCCTTATGAATTGTATTTTTTAAATAATAAGACTTCTAAGTTGAAATTACTCCTTGATCCATGGGCTGCAGAATGGATGTTGCGTTAGCAGGCATGAAACCATTAATCTCATTGTACATCTCCATCAGAGCTCTTGGTTGACCAGTTGCATTGTTAATGAGCAGTAATACTTTGAAAGGAATCTTTTTTTTTGTGAGCAATAGGTCTCAATGATGGGTTTAAAGTATTCAGCAAACCATTTTGTAAACAGATATGCTATCCTCCAGGCTTTGTTGTTGCATTTGTAGAGCACAGGCAGAGTAGATTTAGCATAATTCTTAAGGGCTCTAAGATTTTCAGAATGGTAAATGAGCATTGGCTTCAACTTAAAGTCACTAGCTGTTTTATCCCCTAATAAGAGAGTCAGCCTGTCATTTGGATTTTTGAAGCCAGGCATTGACTTCTCCTCTCTAGCTATGAAAGTCCTAGATGGCATTTTCTTCCAATAGAAGGCTGTTTTATCTACGTTGAAAATCTGTTGTTTAGTGTAGCCACCTTCATGAATTGTCTTAGCTAGATCTTCTGGATAACTTGCTGCAGCTTCTACATCAGCACTTGCTGCTTCACCTTGTACTTTCATGTTATGGAGATGGTTTCTTTTCTTAAACCTCATGAACCAACCTCTGCTGGCTTCAAACTTTTCTTCTGCAGCTTCCTCACCTCTCTCAGCCTTCACAGAATTGAAGGGAGCTAGGTCCTTTCTCTGGATTAGACTTGACTGAAGAGAATGTTGTGGCTGGTTTGATCTTCTATCTATACCACTAAAACATTGTCCATATCAGTAATAAGGCTGTTTCATTTTCTTTTCATTCATGTGTTCACTGGTGTAGCACTTTTAATCTCTCCTTCAAGAACTTTTCCTTTACATTTGCAACTTGGCTGACTGTTTGGCACAAGAAGCCTAGCTTTTGGCCTATCTGGGCTTTCAACATGCCTTCCTCACTAAGGTTAATCATTTCTAGCTTTTGATTTAAAGTGAGACATCTGCGACTCTTCCTTTCATTTGAACTCTTACAGGCCATTGTAGGTTATTAATTGGCATAATTTCAATATTATTGTGACTCAGAGAATAGAGAAGCCCCAGGAGAGGGAAAGAGATGGGGGAACAACGGCTGTTCGGTGAACTAGTCAGAACACATCCAACATTTACCAATTAAGTTTGCCATTTATGGGGGCATTTCAAGGTGTCCCAAAACAATTACAATAGTAACATCAAAGATCACTGACTACAGATCACCATAACAAATACAGTAAGAATGAAAAAGTTTGAAATATTGTGAGAATTACCAAAATGCGACACAGAGACACAAAGTGAGCAAATGCTATTGGAAAAATGGCACCAATAGACTTACTTAAAGCAGGGTTGCCACAAATCTTCAATTTGAAAAAAAAAATGTAATTATCTAGGAAGTACAATAAAGTGAAGCACAATAAAACAAGACATGCCTGTGGTTTCAAAAGTGCAAATATCTTACGGGCAATAATTTTTTTGCTCCTATATTGAAGTGTCACTTTAAATATGCCTTATCAAAGAAACGTCCCTACCTTGTTCTCTATGAGTTTCCTGATAAGAGTCTCTGCCTTGTCTCACATAAAACGAATCAATCAATGGAACCATATGACAAATCCATGGTGTCCTCCTTTCCAATCAGAGGATTTATGCGCAGTGACTCCAACATCTCAGAGAACTACCATCTATGTGGTCATGAATTAATATACATCAAATGGTTTCAAACAATGTCTTAGTGCATTCAAGCTGCTCTAACAAAAATACTAGAGACTGCATGGCTTATAAACAACAAACATTTATTTCTCACAGTTCTGGAGGCTGGAAAGTCCAAGATCATTACATGGGCAGATGCCATTTCTGGGGAGACCCTGTTTCCTCATTGGCTGCTGTCTTTTCATTGTAACCTCACAGAGAAAGGGGAAGGGATCTCTCCAGGGCATCTTTTATAAGAGCACTAACCTCATTCAGGAAGACTTTGTCTTCATGACTTAATCAGTTCCCAAAGTCCCCACCTCCAAACTCCATCACATGAAGGATTAGGTTTCAACCTATGACTTTTGGGGAAACAAACTTTCAGTTCATAATAAGCAACCATTACTAATTTGGGATCAATAGAAGATTTCACGAAAAGCTGCTCATATATTGAAAAGCCGTCTGAGGATATCTTGCAATTAAACCAAGTTTCATCAAACTACATCTTTTAAAATATAAAGGTAAAAGTAGCTACTTTCTTTATCTTGCTTAGAGATCATTAAAGTTATTTTCAAATTTTGCTTTAAAAAAGAATATTCAAGGGGCCGGCCCAGTGGTGCAGCAGTTAAGTGTGTGCGCTCCGCTGCAGCGGCCCCGGGGTTCACAGATTCGGATCCCGGGCTAGCACCAATGCACCGCTTGTTAAGCCATGCTGTGGTGGCGTCCCATGTTAAAGTGGAGGAAGATGGGCGTGGATGTTAGCCCAGGGCCAATCTTCCTCAGCGAAAAGAGTAAGATTGGCATTGGATGTTAGCTAAGGGCTGGTCTTCCTCACACACACGCACACACACACACACACACAAAAAAAAATATTCAAGCATATGTAAAATAAATTCAAATCTATTTAATAATTGCATAAAGTTAACAAAATACAGTATTTTTAAGCACATAAATTTTTCTCACCGCTTGTCCTCTGTGGAACAATATTAATATTTTAACAAGTTTATCACAAATATCTTAAGTGCATTTTTATATTATTAATATTGACTTTTTCTCCATTATTTTTAAATATTGTAGAACAAAACTAAAGTTTGTTTTTCCCTACCATGAATGATCTGCTCATTGAGTAGCATTTAACTTACAAGGAAACTGACAATTATCTGGATCAAGAGAAAGGAAAATTTACAAAAATTGTGATCACACTAATGCTATAGAAGAGAAGTCATTACTCATCAGTAGTACATCTATAAAATAATTCATTTCAAATAATCAATGCTTACTGTGTACTTAGGAAATATATCCATTACCCTATGTGGAGGGCACAATCAAAGATGAACTCCAATGTATCATAGCCTTCTATAATACCTGTCCCTTGGTTGTAAGTATTACCTGTCATTTGCTTGTAGCCAATAGGATATGATAAAGTTGATAGGATAGTCACTCCCTAGATTACATCACATTACATAAGATTCCATCTTACCTGACTGACTGAGAAATTCTCCTGCTGGGCTGGAAGAAGTGAGCTGCCATTTTGTGAGAGAGTCCCCAGAGGCAGAGGGCCGTGTGGCAAGCAATCGTGAGTAGCCTCTAGAAATTAGAGCAACTTTCGGCTAACAGCCACCAACAAAGAAGAAACTTAGTTTTACAACTGCAAGGAACTGCGTTCTACCAAGAACCATGTGAGCTGGAAAGAGGATCTTGGCCTCCAGAACGGAATGCAGCCCCACTGACACATTCATCATTGCCTCCTGAGACCTGAACAGGGGCCCCAGACAAGCTGTACCTGAAAACTGTGAGACTATCAATGTTGTGTTAATAAATAAATAAAAGAAGTAGAAGTGTTGTTTTAAGCTGCTGTTTATAATAATATCCTACACAGCAACAGAAAACTAATCCACCTTGCTAAATTTCACTGAAATCTTACCATTTAGGGTGATTTTAAACTATGAAGTAATTGCACATGAGTAGGACTGTATGTGTATGTGTGTCTGTATAAAATTGCATATCAAATCTGGCACATGCCTCTAAAACCAATTTCTAATTAAATAACTCAAGCCATTCATATCATTTTAGCCAGTTCTTGTATTTTTCACTTGTAATGAAAAATTTTGTGCTAACCTAAATTAAAAGAACTCCTAAGCCCAAGAAACCAAATCCAATACGTGGTCATCCATGCCATATATTTCGTAGTTCGCTTGTTTATTTATTTACATTTTAATTTTAGACAGCCATTCCTTTAAAAGTGTATTACTATGGAAGAATGTGCTAGGTAAATGATTACTACTAGTTCTACATAAAGAATGCTGAGGATTGAAACTGCTAATGAGGTGTATCTTAAATAGAGAAGAATATTCAAGAGGTGCCTAGGACCTTACCCGGTGCTGCTTTAACTTCCAAAAGTAGCAGGTACTTGCTGTGCTTTAACATTTGACCAAATAATGTTAAAAAAGAGAAAGTTGTAATTTTGTCCAGAGCTTTGTTTTCATCAAAAAACATAATTATTTTACAAATATGAATTATCATGAAATCAATTTTTATTATGTGAAGATGAGAAATTCTTGGGCATATTTTGACAAAAGATATTTAAAATGTTTATCACAAAGATTTGATCATTATTGTAGACTTTTAAAAACTGTTGTTTTCTGATTTTTAAATAGAAAGAAAAATATAGAATAGGTAAAAAGTAATAATTTATAATATTATATTTATTATTTAAAGGGCAACTTAATATTCTCAATTATTTTATGTTTCTATTATTGGCCTCTTTACTCATGAGAGGAAATTTGAGGTTTTAGCTCAGAAATTTTGTTGGTTTAAATTTCGTAAATGATGAATGTTGTTTTGTCTAGTAAAATATTGCTTTGATCACTGGAAATAACACAAGTAGTTATGTAATGGTGTAACGCAAAGTTTTATCATCCTGACAAGGCTATTATGCTTTGCACAATGTGGCAAAAGCAAGATTACATAAAGTTTGAACTATTTCAATCTTAATACAAGTTCCATTGACTTACTTGATTTCCCCTGGCAGAACGTAAATTTTTTGACATTTAAAGAATTCCCCTAGCAACGTTTTCCAATGCATTGTACTCTGCCAATTATGATCATTCCAGTTCATTAGATGCTGTCTGGAAACAAAAGGAATGAAGCAGAAATACTCCCTACTGATACATTATTTTTGGAGGATCAGCATTACGCAATTAGCAAACGTTATTAAATGTCTTTAAGTATCATTAGTGAAGAAGAATGGAAAACTGTTTAATGGATACCCCTCTCTGTGCTTTAAATGGGTTGATAGTGCATGAAGCCATTTAAAGATATAAAATATAAGAAGACAGGCAGGACCATCTGTTTTATATATTCATTATCCTATACATTTTATTTTGCATAATTATTTCATTAAGGAAGAATTCACTGAACTGATACAGTGTTCATAAAAGAAGGTGAAATGTCTACATATACCTCTAATTAAAAACTTATCTTTAACAATATTTAGGCAACATTTATGTTAGAACTAAAATATATAGTTTTTGTTTCATGTTACTGTAGTCCTTGAAAATATTGTCATTAGAAAACCTGACATAACGCAATGGAAGTTCTTGCAATGCAAGTTCTTGCAATGCAAGTTCTTGCAATGCAAGTGATAGTGTGCTATTGTCAAATGAATCTTTGTCTTCGAAAGCCATGTTTTCAAAAATTCATCATTTTATCTGAAAAAAATTGCTGTTAATAGAATATTTGAATGATATTCCAATTTCCTCTATTAACAAAAACATTTCAAGAATTAAAAAGCTGAAGATGATTACTTTTCTTCACAATGTAATAGAGTATTTACTTGACTATAGATCCAAACTATTGTAGATTTTTTTCATATGTTTATACCAAGAAGGAAAGGTATGAGAATGGAGTTTGAGCAATAAACATGAAACAGTAAATCTCCATTGGCTACAAAGTGAGAGAGTTAGATTATAGAGCTGGCCAGCGTAGGCTCTGCAATATATTAGAAAAATGTGCCGCATAATTCAATTGTCCACATATGAATCTTCAAACAATTTATGAAATATAAATTAGTCTTACTCCCCAAAAATGGAATAGAAACTTTTTGTAAGTATTAAAAGTATTTTTGAAAGAATGTGCCAAAAAAAAAAGAATTAACAAAACACTCTTGCCAGCATCTCTTTATCTCTGTTGAGTATTGTTGCAATATGTAAAGAAGTCTTACTACAAAAGTGGATAGCATCTTTTCATAGATATTTCTTTAAATAAAAATGAACATGCAGGGGCTGGCCTGGTGGCATAGTGGTTAAGTTCACATGCTCTGCTTCAGTGGCCTGGGGTTCACAGGTTCGGATCCTGGGTGTGGACCTATACACTGCTTATCAAGCCACGCTGTGGCAGGCATCCCACATATAAAGTAGAGGAAGATGGGCAGGGATGTTAGCCCAGGACCAATCTTCCTCAGCGAAAAGAGGAGGATTGGCAACAGATGTTAGCTCAGGGCTAATCTTCCTCATAAAAAAAAAAGAACATGCAAAAAAAAATGAATTTATAAATCACTCTTGTCAGCATCTACATAATTCTGGTGAGTATTGTTATAATGTGTAGTATTAAGTTCCAAATGAAACAACAGAAACCACTATAATCCTGAAGAAAGCAACCCCCAGGATATGACACTTAAAGCACAAACAACAAAATAAGAAATAAGTGGGACTACATCAAACTAAAAAGCTTCTTCAAAGCAAAAGAAATGATCAATGAAATGAAAAGACAACCTATAGAATAGGAAAAAATATTTGCAAATCATATATCTGATAAAGGTTTAATATCCAAAATATATAAAAAACACATTCAACTCAATAGCAAAAAAACAAATAATCCAATTAAAAAGAGATTTTCCCAAAAAAGATATATAAATGGTCAACCAGTACGTGAAAAGGTGCTCAACATCACTAGCCATTAGGGACCCGCAAATCAAAACCACAAGGAGATATCACCTCACACCTGTTAGGATGGCTATCATGAAAAAGACAAGACATAACAAGTGCTGGTGAGGATGTGGAGAAAAGGAAACCCTTGTGCACTGTTGGTGGGACTGTAAATTGGTGCAGCCACTATGGAAAACAGTATGGATGTTCTTCAAAAAATTAAAAATAAAACTACCACATAATTCACCAATTCCACTCCTGGGAATATATCTGAAAGAAATGAAAACACTATGTTGAAGAGATATCGGCACTCTTATGTTCACAGCAGCATTATTTATAATAGCTAAGACATGGAAACAACCTAAGTGTCCATTGATAGATGAATGGATAAAGAAGTTATAGTATATATATATATGTACACATACACAATGGAATATTATTCAGCCATAAAAAATGAAGGAAGTCTTGCCATTTGCAATGACATAGCTGGACCCTGAGGGCATTATGCTAAGTATAATGTCAGACACAGAAATACAAATACTGTATAATCTAACTTATATGTGGAATTTTAAAAAACAGAAAGAAAGAAAAAACCAAACTCCTAGAAAAAAGAGATCAGATTTGTGGTTACCAGAGGTGAGTGTGGAGGGAGGGGTATTGGAGGAAGGGGGTCAAAAGGTACAAAAACTTCCAGTTATAGGATAAATAAGTGCTAGGGATGTAATGTAGAGCATGATGACTATAGTTAACACTGCTGTATGGCATAGATGAAAGTTGTTTCATCTAAGAGTTCTTATCATGAAGAAAAAAAATTTTTTTCTTTTTCATTTCTTTGGTATTTATATGAGATGATGGTTGCTAACTAAACGTATTGTGGTAATCATTTCACAATATATACAAATCAAATCATTGTGCTGTGTACTTTAAACTTATACAGTGCTGTATGTCAATTATATCTCAATAAAATTAAAAAAAAAAAATCCAGGAAATCACCAAGGATCAATTCAAAAGGAAAAAGAAAAACAAAGGCAGCCTTCAGAAAGTCCCATGAAGTTGAATAGTCACAGTCATTAAAAATTTTGAAACTGAGGGGCCGGCCCAGTGGCGCAAGCGGTTAAGTGCGCGCGCTCCGCTGCGGCGGCCCGGGGTTCGCTGGTTCGGATCCCGGGCGCGCACCGAAGTACTGCTTGGTAAGCCATGCTGTGGCGGCGTCCCATATAAAGTGGAGGAAGATGGGCACCGATGTTAGCCCAGGGCCGTCTTCCTCAGCAAAAAAAGAGGAGGATTGGCGGATGTTAGCTCAGGGCTGATCTCCTCACAAAAAAAAAAAAAAAAAAAAAAATTTTGAAACTGAAAAACATATGGAGCAATAATATTTATTGAGAATGAGTGATTTATTTACTATTCTTATGTGAAACCACTCCCAACAAAGTTGCAGTTTTGGAGTAGGAGAAAGAAAACTCTGATCTAAAAAATTACAGAAACTACAAAAGATCAGCAAAAAAAAAAAAAAGTTGCATAGTATTCTTATTTCTTATCACATTGTCTGCTTTCACTAGCAACGTCCATTATAAGTCAATCTGTTTTTAGATCCTGTTCCTTAAAACAGAAAATTAGTTTGACCTCCTCACTACTTAGTTTATGTTAAATAAATATTGAAAAGATGGACATATTTATATTTCATATATAGATATTTGTAAAAATGCCATGTTAAAAGATTTTCTTAGTCTGGCTATACCAAATCATACTCATATTTATATTTATATCCAGAAATTAATATAATTATGATAATTTGATGTAAATACTACTGAAAACATATCTTTAATCTTGATGTTATTCATCTCTTAATACCAGACAATCCATATTTATCTAGAACCAGGAAATAGCAATCACATTTAAGCAGCCAAAAAGAAGTGTCAAAAGTCTACATTTAAAATCTCACACACTTTCCATATGTGGTCAGCTCAAAATATTTAGATCCTAACCTTGGACACAAGCAGAATAAACTTGGTTATATCACAGATTTATTTAGGCTGGTGACTAAAGAAATACAAAAATGATAGCTGATGGTACTACAGTATTCTGTAATGTATTCTGGCAATACATTATCATCAGTCCTTAATAATAGTCTCGGGGCTTACCATACAACCACCCATCACTTGTAATTTAAAAAGATCCGTGTTAGAGTACCCTTCACAGAGAGTTTTATTTCCTGTCCTGTAGGTACAGGAGTTGCTCACTGTTTTTACTTGATGTTCTGCCTCTTCTCCATCGTACCATTGCTATATAAGATAATGTTAAAAGAATTTCATTGAATGTTTAAAGTATTACAAAATGTAGCTTGCTTTTTTAATCTATGCATCTTTGAGATTTTAGAAGAAATTTTGTTCTTTGATATAAAAAGGAACTGCTATAAAAATTGCAAATTCTGCACCTGTGCGTATATATTTTTTGGCAATAAAGCAGTATGGTCTGAAAATTCAAAAAAAAAAAAAAAAAACTCTGGCAAGAGGCTTATTTAGCTCTAAAAAGATTTACATATATTTCAATGAGACTGAGAAAGAACTTAAGTTTTCTAATGTAATGTTTTAAGAAAAAGGAGGGGGCTGGAATCTCTTCTCTTTATTCCAACAGAGAGAATTAGCCTCTTATTTTTAATTTGTATTTGCCCTCATAACAGTTAACAGGATTTTGAATTCTTTGATGTCAAGTCCATAAAGGTTATACAGTACACGACTCTTTAACTAAAGAAGGTGGTTGTATAAGGGTAGTTTTTAAATTGGCTGTAATGCTGCACACTTTTAGAATTATCTGTTGGAGATTTCAGGGTGTTATGATGCTGGAGGAACACGTGCAATTTGATCCATATTGGTCAGTAAGGATTTATGACAGAAGCTTTCTCTGGCAATTTTCTACCACACACCTTATATTTTTTATCCTCTTAATTTTTCTCTATAAGTAAAGGGGAAGTTTATTCTCATGTTTTTATTTTGGAGGCATTTTACCCTATCAACAAAAGCAGTGGTCAGAATTTTAAACCTATCCCAAATAACAATAATTTATCCTAATTGTCCTCTCAATGACAATTGATCATTTTAGTCTTATTTGAAACAGACATCTTAATTTCTGAAAATTAATTATAGGCTTATGTTTTTGTTAATATAAAAAGGGATGTGAGGGGCTGACCCAGTGGCGTAGTGGTTAACTTCATCCGCTCTGCTTCAGCGGCCCAGGGTTCACAGATTCGGATCTTGGGCACGGACCTACACACCGCTGATCAAGCCATGCTGTGGAGGCATCCCACATACAAAATAGAGGAAGATTGGCATGGATGTTAGCTCAGACACAATATTCCTCAAGCAGAAAGAGGAAGATTGGCAACAGATGTTAGCTCAGGGCCAATCTTCCTCACCGAAAAAAAAAAAAAGAGGTGTGAATGACATGATATTGTATGTAATGAGGTGAAAATTCAGTAAAAAATACACACTGACTTTTTAAAAATTTTACAGTTCTTTATAAGTTACCAAGGACCCACCATCAAAGTCAGACTGGAGTCATGGATTAAAAAATCACCATTAGAGGGAGAGAAGGGAAGTGTTGATTTTTACAAAAGATAGATAACTATTTTTGGTTCTGTTAATTTTATGTCACCAAGCAAAGCAGTGTGCTGTTACTGTGTGCAGATAACACTGAAAAGGCTGTCAGAAATCTTTCAAAATACAATGAGTGTTTGTAGCAGCAAAATGCATTAACTTTTAGTTGTTGACAGGATAGATCAGAATTTTATTCTTAATTGAAACAATTTAATATATATATATATTTTAAGTAAAGCTGTTTTATGTAACCTGACTACTATTTTTTGCCTTTACATTATTTTAATAGAATTGTTTATTCAAAATTTTAAAACTCTCACATGTCAACAGCAATATAGAGTCAGAATATGTAGCTAACATCTGAAGAGTCTAAATAAACATTCTCTCAAACCTCAGAGTGCACAAAAAGATAGGGTAATGTCACAGATGCTAGGAAGTTCTGACAATGTCTCCCACACACTTTTTGGTTTCTTGGGTAATTGATGATTCTGTTCAAGTCCTTAAAAAGAAAACTACATGTTGGAAATTTGGATTAAGCTTTGTCCTTCTAAAGCTAAACAAGTTACAAAATATTCCGTAGAAAGGAAATAAATGTCACTTGCCATTTAGAGTACCCCTGGCTCTGCATTAAGTCTGCATTGAGGTTTGGGACAGTTTCTAATTTGTCACCTGTGGTTCACTTTATCAATGCCTCATTACTCATTTGTTCCTCCCAGCAAGTGATAAATTATTTTCTCATCTATGCTGATCCTTTACAGGAGAAATACAATGAAGGCTTTTATTATGGAGAATTTCAAACGTACATGTCATGTAGACCTAATGGCACAATGAAACCCCATCACTCAGATACAGTAACTATCAACTCAAAGGCCAATCCTGTCCTACTTGTACCACATCTGCGCCATAATCTGAAGCAAGTCTTAGACATCATTAGCACTTAACCTTTAAATATTTCATTTTATATCACCAAAACATATGGAGTTTTTTTCAACATGACCACAAAACAATAGTTTCAACACACACACACACACACACACACACACACACACACACTACTTAAGTCATCAAATATCTACTTAGTGGCCTCAAGTGCCCAATTCCAAAGGAAGTCCTTTTGATTTTTTACAGTTTGTTTGAATGAGGATTTAAATAATTTAACATATTATGATTGATTGACATATAACTTATATTTACTTTAATTTCTATTTTCCTACCATCTATTTTTTTCTCCTTGCAGTTAATTTGATAAAGACATTAGGTCATTTGTCACGTAGAAAGTCTCTTTGTGTAGATTTTTGCTTACTGCCTCTTTATGGTGTAGTTTAGCATATACCCTGTCTTCTGTATGTCAGACTCAAGTCTAATTCATTGTTTATGCTGTGTTCTTCCAGAAATATGCAGGTAAAGCTATATTACCTCTAATAGACTTATTAAATTATATGTATTATTGCAAAACAAATACACACGGCTTGAGTAGAACTGCCAAAAAGATGGCTGATCTCTTCTAAAAATAATAGGAATAAACTTTCTCTTTTCTGAAGGATGTTCAATAAACTTCTAGGTCCTTTACTTCTAAAGTAAAGCCTTAGTAAGAGAAAATAACTGTGAGAATCGGAGCAAGAATGAAAGCCCACCCTTTGTTGATATAGTCTCCAGTCGGTGTTTTATCAAACTTTATTCATGATTTCCTTCCCTATTGAATCAATCCATGCTCCCATAAAACCTTGGGATAAGCCTTAGAATAGCTAGACATAATTTCTTTAGGTTTAATAATTACAGTGTTTCCTAATGAGTGATGACTATATTTCACCACAGAACCTTCCCTTAGAGTGGCTTGTAGTTTAGATGGATCACTCACAGTTGCTGACTCCAAAAAGAGAGACAGCAAATAGAATCTCATTTCCTTAGAAATGGATGTCTGCTCTTGGGTTAAACTCGACAAATAACATTATTCTTTTGTTTTCTGTTTAGTTCATATAATATGTTATATAGATTCATGTTGTCTTCACCCAGTTTTGAGGCTGTGGCTAAAGGCAGGTCGGTTCCCCTTCTTGAGTAGCTAAGTCCACACCCCAAACACTTCCCTTATCAGGCTCTTACACTCAGGTAGCCATTATTCAGCAGTCCTAACTGCCCCAGGGCCAGGTATCAGACCACTAGAGACAGCCCCTATGCCCAGGAGTCTGCAAAATTATTCAAATTAGCCATTGAACAAGAAATCCAGGAAACCTTGCTAACCCTACCCCCTTGCCATGTAGAAGCTGCCTTCTAAAGCTCCAGCTTGCTGTTACCCTGACCCTGGTCCACCTCTCTGTGTGGCCCTGCCTTGCAGCCGTCTCTGGTTTGGGGCTGTCACAAAGAGCTCTGCCTTTCATCTATCCGAGGGTCAGTAAATTTTGTCCAGCCACCCAAAGAATCCTTAAATCTTATGAAACATTCAGTCAATTCCCATTTCTCTAATCTGATGCCTTCAGTTCTGTAAAAATATTTAGTTTATTATATCATAAACTCTAATGTCTAATGAAAAGTTAGAAAAACAAGGAGAAATGAAAATAGCATACAAGAAATATAAACTAATTAACGGATGAGGAGTGTCCTAACATTGCTCTTGCCAGGTTACTATTGTAAAGAAACTAATTCAATATGATGTATTTATAGGAGCAGGTCACATTTTAACCTTATCGTGAGGATTTTCTTGGGATACTATTTATATAACTTGGAGACATGCAGAAATATATACTTTTTTAAACAAAGTGAAATATGTATTCTCTATATATGGAAATAATCTAAATTAAATATTAAAGATAAATGAGTTATAAATAGATTTCCACCCGTGAATACATGAAGAAAAGTTCTCAGTTATGTTAACAGGTGAAATAGATAAGCTGTAACAGTTCTTAACTAGTTTCTATGAGTTTTTTAAACTGAGTCAAAAGGAATGTGCATTTGATAACCACAACCAATTTTCCCCCCAAAACACTTTACCAATTACATGTACACTAACTAGATGTGAGAATACACAGTTATCTCATGGTGTTAATAACACTGAATAATATTCTTTCTCTGTTACTTTCTTAAGACAAAACTTTGCATCCTATGTAGTTGTACTCTGGTAGCCCCTGATAGCTAATAAGTTTGAGCGTATTTTCACGTATTTATCAGACAATTGCACTTATATCCAACAGCTAACCTAGAACTTTGAAAGCCCTGTTTTCTCCAGTCCCAATCTTTATAACGAATTCCAACTCATGCCACCTTTCTTCTCCCTCATCATTCTGCAACTAACAACATTCTAACAGTTCCTAGATTGTATCAAGCACTCTTTCACCTGAGAGCAGTTTTACTTAATGTTCTCTATGACTACAATCTCTATCCCACGACCCCAGCCCCAATTCTTTGAATGCCATTCCTTTTGATCCTTTCAATCTCCTTCCAGACTATTATTCTCCATTATAGCACCCTATTTATTTCCTTCACAGCAGCTTTCATGATATGTATTATCTATTACTGTCTAATTGTTTACTGTCTATATATGTGGCTAGTCTTTGTTTAACACAATACTTTTTGGATAATTCCACTTGCACAGGCAGCCTCCCGATTTATTTCTATTCATCCATCCAGGAGAGGTCGGTACAAATAGAACTTTCCTGAATCACCTCTACATTGCTTCTTGATACACTCTTACATAGACATCTCTCTTTGACAATGCTGAACTAACTTCAGTTTCTTTAAAACATCATGACATCTAATGTGTTCATGCAGTCACACATTTTCTTCACCTGGAAAGTCCTCACTACAGCCCTGCTAATCCTTCATCAATTAGGCTCATCTTTTGTCTTATCTGTCTTCATCCTCAGGTTTCAGAACAGCCAGTAGATAGCACATTCTGATAGATCACTAGGAAGTGAATGCCTTGAAAGCAGGGATTCGGGTTAATATACAGAGACTAACAATGTCTGTTGCATAGTAGGGGACTAATAATTGTGTACCTAATGAATTAGGAGCATTCTGAAATCTTGATGGCATTAATTTTGCATAAGATTAGAGAAAATTCTTGACAAATACCACAAGCCTAAATGATCCACTATTATTAAGGATTCTAAGAACTTGATCATGTGTCACTAGATGCCGTGGTAGACCAGAGGAACATTCTTCCTCAGAGCAGTTGTGCATGCTGAGACAAATATAATAATTAGAGTAGTGTGTGATTAAAAACAGCATCACATACATAAAAGCAGGAAAGTAAGACCAAACCTGAGAAGACATTAGTAGACAGGCAGTTCTCTGAGGTATATAGTTGGCCAAGGAAATTAATCAATTTCTTAGTAAAGACTCAAAAGTTGTTATGAAAACCCTAAAGGAAACAGATTTCATATATATTTTTCTTCTCTGAATTTATGTTTAGTAAATGAACAGTATTTTCACTCCGTAGCACGAATTCAATTATTCTCAGGTAATTCATCTTTTACATATTAATTTTCAAGTTAAGCAAATGCATCTTTATCCAAGATAACTGTCATAGTCAAGACTTTGGTATTTTAGACTTTTTCAGTCTAGGTAAAGAAAATGAAAGAAAGAGAAAGAGGGAGAGAGAATTCCTCAACACTTAAGTGATCTTTAGTACATAATACGTAAGTGATGCATAAGTGAATTTAATAGTGAATAATTCCTTGTACAGTTTAGAATGAGATTTTTAAAACTGTCTAAAATATTGAGTTTAGAGAAATTGTAACTTAAAAAATTTTCTTAGGGGAAACAGTGGGTTTTAACCTCAAAATTCAACATATTTCCTGATTTGCCTTTTGGTTTTGGAGTACTTAACGACAAATATAAGCCTCAGATACTCATAATATAGGTTTTTGCTTTTATTTCCCACACCCCATCTCCCCCCCAACAGCTATATTAACTGTCAGGATTGTACTATTTTGATGGCAAACTTAAGAACTGTTGTCTGAAATTCATTTCTTAATTTATGCTATTTTTATTCTTTGAATTCATATACACAGACACAATATTTTACCTATGGTTAATGTATTAAATTTTTTTTTAAAGTGTTCTTTTTTTTTTTTTTTTGTGAGGAAGATTAGCCCTGAGCTAACATCCATGCCAATCCTCCTCTTTTTTTTTTTCCCCTTTTTCTCCCCAAAGCCCCAGTAAATAGTTGTATGTCATAGTTGCACATCCTTCTAGTTGCTGTATGTGGGACGCCGCCTCAGCATGGCGGGACAAGAGGTGCATTGGTGCGTCCCAGGGTCCAAACCTAGGCTGCCAATAGCGGAGCGCACGCACTTAACTGCTAAGCCACGGGGCCAGCCCTCACAATTTATCTTATTGTACAAAGAATTTTTATTTTGACAAAAATCCTATGTGGCTTTAACAATATATTATTGACAATAATAATATATGATGCTATTGGTAATGTGAACTCACCATATAAATGGGATGTGTTTGTCATAAAGGAAATTTTGAGGCTAGAAAGTCTCATAAATTAGTTGTAGTTTATAGGTCATAAATAACGTCTTTATAACTTGATGTATATAGGTTATTAAAAAGTCAAATATAGGGGATAGTGTGAAACTTTGGAATAAACAGGAATAATTGCCTCATGATAAATTAGGCTTGAGATGAGACACCTAGCACCAAAAGCATCCTGTCTATATCCCTTCATTAAGGACATATTAACTACTTCTTACAGCAAACTGGTAAGATATTCTAATAAATTGAACATAATGAAATGGCAAACTTTAATGTATTAATTTTCTTTCTCTACCTCTTACCTAAATATGTTTCTGTTTTAAGTCTGTTTCAAAATGTTGACATCTATTTACGTTCTGTAAATGAAATGCCTTTCAATTTTTAAATAACCTAGTATTCAACAAAATAGCTGAAAGGATTCCCACTAGAAATGCCACAACTTGAACAGACAAAAATTCATTGAGCTACATAGACCTATTCGCGTAGTTGGCCAGCCTAAGCTGGTATTTAGCCCCATAATGAGTCTTATACTCCCATTAATAGCATACTCTTCTCAAATGAACTGAGTTGCAACGATCTATAGAGTGGGATAGCTGTTTGCCTTTCAGTACTTGACTTCTAACAGGAAAAATATCCTTGAATATTTCTTCCTGATTTTATAGTGATATATATGTATATATCTATATTTAAGAATATTTATATATAATATTTATATTTGTTAATATATATGTTTACATATATATAAAATCAAAGATCATTGCAACATTATATATAATAGCAAAGATTGGAAAGCATTCTATGTTTAATATGGGGTAAGGTTAAATAAATTATAGCATATCCATATGATAGAATATTACGTAGAATTTGAAAAACATAGGTTTGTGAAAATTCAGAAAGTACATCTAGATGTATATTATTAGGTGAAAAAATAAAGTACAGAACAGTATCTTTTTATTTGTATTAAAATACACAAAACTGTTAGCAGTTATTAACTTATGAGAGTGGGATTTTTTTTTTTCTTTTTGTGCGTGTACTATGATTGTGTTCACAGCTGGGGTTTTTTTTTAATTATTTTTATTTTTTTTATTTAAAACAATTTTTTGTTGTTGATGTTTTAATAGTTTTCAACATTGTGAAATTTTTGGGTTGTACATTTTTATTTGTCCATCACCATATATATGACTCCCTTCACCCCTTGTGCCCACCCCCCACCCCCCACCTCCCACCTGCATTGCCCCTGGTAACCACAATACAGTTTTCTCTGTCCATGTGTTGGTTTATATTCCATATATGAGTGAGATCATACAGTGTTTGTCTTTCTCCTTCTGGCTTACTTCACTTAACATAATACCCTCCAGACCCATCCATGTTGTTGCAAATGGGACGATTTTGTCCTTTTTTGTGGCTAATATTCCATTGTATATATATATATACCACATTTTCTTAATCCAATCGTCAGTCGAGGGACACTTAGGTTGCTTCCACTTCTTGGCTATGGTGAATAATGCTGCAATGAACATAGGGATGCATAAGCCTCTTTGGATTGTTGATTTCAGGTTTGTTGGATAGATTCCCAGTAGTGGGATGGCTGAGTCATAGTGCATCTCTATTTTTAATTCTTTGAGGAATCTCCATACCATTTTCCATAGAGGCTGCATCAGTTTGCATTCCCACCAGCTTTGTATGAGGGTTCCTGTTTCTCCACATCCTCTCCAACATTTGTTGTTTTTTGTCTTGGTGATTATAGCCATTCTAATGGGTGTGAGGTGATATCTTAGTGTTGTTTTGATTTGCATTTCCCTAATGATTAGTGATGTTGAACATCTTTTCATGTGCCTATTAGCCATCTGTATATCTTCTTTGGAGAAGTGTCTGTTCATTTCCTCTGCCCATTTTTTGATCGGGTTATTTGTTTTTTTGTTGTTCGTTTGTGTGAGTTCTTTATATATTATGGAGATCAACCCCTTGTCAGATGTATATTTTGCAAATATTCTCTCCCAGCTGGTGGGTTGTCTGTTCACCTTGATTCTGGTTTCATTTGCCTTATAGAAGCTCTTTAATCTGATAAAGTCTCACTTGTTTATTTTTTCTTTAGCTTCCCTAGTCTGGGTAGGCAGGTCATCTGAAAAGATTCCTTTATGACCAATGTCAAACAGTGTGTTGCCTATATTTTCTTCTATGAGTTTTATAGTTTCAGGTCTCACCTTCAGATCTTTGATCCATTTTTAGTTAATTTTTGTGAATGGCGATAGCAGATGGTCCACTTTCATTCTTTTGCGTGTGGCTGTCCAGTTTTCCCAACACCGTTTATTGAAGAGACTTTCCTTTCTCCATTGTATGTTCTTAGCACCTATGTCAAAAATTAGCTGTCCGTATATGTGTGGTTTTATTTCTGGGCTTTTAATTCTTTTCCATTGATCTGTGCGTCTGTTTTTGTACCAGTACCATGCTGTTTTGATTCCTACTGCTTTGTAGTATGTTTTGAAGTCAGAGATTGTGACGCCTCCAGCTTTGTTTTTTTTTCTTAGGATTGCTTTAGCTGTGTGCTTACAGTGATGAGGTTAAATTTATTTTTGGTGAATTCCTGCCTTTGATCTTTGATTTTAGTATTTAAGTGGTTGCTAACCTATTCCGGTAAAGATCTACTATTTTTCTGAGTTTATCTACCTATTTTTCTCCCTGCTCCAAGCTTTGTATTCCCTTTCTCTTCTTTTTTTCAGGCCTGAGGCCCTTCTTGAGTATTTCTTGTAGTGGGGGTCTCGTGCCCATGAACTCCCTTAGCTATTGTTTATCTGAGAGAGTTACTATTTCTCCATCATATTTGAAGGATATTTTTGCTGGATAGAGTATTCTTGGCTGAAAGTTTTGGTCTTTCAGTATTTTAAATATATCATTCCAGTCTCTCCTAGCCTGTAAAGTTTCTGTTGAGAAATCCGCTGAGAGCCTGATGGGAGTTCCTTTGTACGTTATTTTTTGTTTTTGTCTAGCTGCCCTTAATATTGTTTCTGTGTCATTGACTCTGGCTAGCCTCACCACTAGGTGTCGTGAAGAGGGCCTTTGCCTGTTGACAAACTCAGGTGAGCTGTTGGCTTCGCTTACTGGTATTTCCTGCTCCTTCCCCAGATTTGGGAAATTCTCAGCTATTATTTCCTTGAATAGGCTCTCTGTTCCTCTTTCCCTCTCTTCTCCCTCAGGAATACCTATAATCCTTATGTTACATTTCCTAATAGAGTCAGATATTTCTCAGAGACTTTCTTCATTTCTTTTTAGTCTTAGTTCTCTTTCCTCTTCCATCTGGAGCATATCTGTATTCCTATCCTCTAAAATGCTAATTCAAGAGTGGGATTTTTGAAGTGATATTTCATTTCGATCTCATTTTCTGTGCTTTTCAGATATTTTTGAATATTCATTCAAAATGTTTATGTATTTTTGTACACACAGAAAAAATGGGAGTATGCCATTCATGCCAAAACTAAGGAAAGAGTCCTAAGTATTTTTATTTTCATTTAGTTAACATACAAGACATATAGCAGTTACCATAGGCAAAGTTTTAGTCAAAGAGTTTTACTCATTTAATTCTCATAATAACCTATAAGGTAGGTACTGTCACTGCCACTGATGAGAATAGTGAAGTACAGTGGGTTTAAACTTGTTAGTGGCAGATTCAGATTTCAAATTCAGGTGGTCTGGACCTAGACTCCAAAATTTAATCACATGAGCAACTGCTTCTTACTACCTTATGATCTGATAAAGAAAAATCACAATGTAGCTAAGTCAGAGTGACAAGATCAGGGCATATGCCAGGCAAGTTCACAATTTGGAATATCATATTGGGAGTCCATGTGCTATACAGATGTAGATAGGAATATGGATATAGGTATAAATACAGATATAGATATATAGATCTCCAATATCAAGGAGCTTGGATTTGAGTTATTCTTAAATTATTCTTTGTCTGTTTTTTCTAATGAAAAAGTTGGATAAAGACTAATGACCTGATTCAGAAGTACTTTCCTCAGCAAAGGACAAGATCTCACAAAAAGGAATAAAAAACATTAAAATAAAAATTATACCACCAATGACAAATGTGCAATCCATCAAACTTCTATACAAATAGCAAATACGTCATACCAAAGGGTCCAGGTGGTTTCAAATTAGATGACAAATGTTAATTTCTAAAACTGGATATATCTGCTTTTAAATATTCAGTGAAATATAAAGATAAAGAGATATTTTTCCTTTGTGCCTTTTCAACTCCCTTAGGAGTGTTGAAGCTTAATTTTTCTCACCCTTCTTTCAGTTAATTCTAATCTAAAATCTATATCATTGTCGAAACGCCTTCTGCGTCTTTGCTGAATTCTAGGAATCTTGGCGTGACTTTCTGTAGTTAACATCCTTTTGTTACATAAAAAGATTTGGACTGAATGAATTAAGCGTCAGAACTATGAAAATAGAGATAACCAATGAATATATTCATTTGCCATGGTAAACATTTTGACTACCAATTAGAAGCATTTAAGAAGGTGATGATATATAATAGTGCTGCCAGTTTTAGTTTAGAGATTAAACTACTATTTTTTTTCCCTTTCTGATATAAGAAGATTCATTTTAAATGTTAACTAATAGCAGTGTATGGTTAGGCTCCTGTGTAGAACCATAATCTAGCACTGTGAAAATGAGACACTGTTGAAATATGAAGCCAAACCCGTTGACATAAACCTACCTGGTCATTTTATTTTTCAAAACTAGGTAAATATGCTCACATAAACAAGGACTTGTATGAGAATTGGGAAATCGTAGGAGACAATTTCAGGAATCTTTATGTTAATGTGTAAGTTAAATACAGAAAAAGCAAAAGTCGCATGTAATTAAATCTGCCATTTCATTCCCTAAATGAAAGCATAGTTTCCTCTATGAGAAGTATTTTGTAACCATTCAAACTTTTAAATTTCTTCATCTGTTTGTAAGATAAAATTATGCAAGATTATACAGGCTAAAACATTCATCTTAACAAGTAAGTAATAGAAAACTACTTTTATTTTTGCAATTTCAGAAAACAGTTCCAAAAGCTGTACATTATGTGATCAACAAAAAGTAAATGACTGTAGTCATAGCTCTGTTCCATTTCTCTCTAAAATGTTTCTTTTCAAATTGTCTAAGGAAAGAAACTTTAAGTAATAAGGTGGAAATTGAAGTTTATGATTTCTTCATGCTTAAATTTCAATGATTATAGTAAGCTGTATATAGTTAGACTCTTCCTGTGCTGTGTGATTTTCAGGACTATTCCACAAACATTTCCCATATCCTTAAGGTCTTTCCCACCGCTCTTTCTCCCAAATTCCTGATGAGCTTAATTCTACTTCTTTTTTTTCTTTTTTTTTTTTCCTGAATGCAAAACTAATTAATGAAATGTTAAATGATAGGAATTCAGACACGTTAAAAACATAGATTATAATCATTTTTAGGAATATTAATAGGTGCTTTTCAATTAGATATATTATCATACTACAAATAGAAAGATTAGGCTCAAAGAGAATAAGTCATTTGCCCAACATTATACTAATTTCTTTATTTAAGATTTCCTTATTCTTTAAGAGAGTTCTTTACTTATAATATATTAAATAATTATAATAATATCATGTCTAAAATTCAAAACTATTTTGGAAATTAAATTGCATGTAATTTATAGAAATCTCTGAAAGCATATATCTATAAAGTTTCCAAAGATTTTGAACACAAAAACGGCTATTTTATAACATAAGGCAAAATATATCTTTCATATAGATCTAAATTGGATAAAAATATCTTAGAAGATAATAATAAAGTTTTCTCTTCTCCACTTTTCTTTTATGCCTATTCCCCAGTCAGGTTAATTGCCAATAAATGAGACACAGCTAAAAATACAATATACTAGACAGGGAAAAACCCTACTTTTTCAATTTAGCATTGTTCATTATTTTAGCACTGTGTATAACTGCCATTACTGAATTTAGTGAAGCAGCCATTCTTGAGTAGAAAAGACTTGATGTTAGAGACAGAAAGATCTGATTTTTTCTACCTTTTTAAGCTACTTTATTATAACATTGGGCAAGTGGTTTATTCTCTTTGAGCTTCACATTTGTAAAATGGCAATATATTTAAACGAAAGAACAAATTCACATTCCCGATGATAATTATAGTCTTTGTTCTTAAGGTGCCCGTCTTCCTATCATTTGGAATTTCAATAATTACTCTGGTTTGCAGTAACAAAGGAAATAAATAGCATTAAGTTGGTCAGGTATTTGAGAGGAAGAGTGGTGAGAAATACCTTAGGAACGTGGAAAATACATGTGATACGTCCTGAAAAATCCTAAGGAATTCTTTCCCAGTTTAACTCCAAAGCAAAAGAAAAAAATGAAGGAAAAAAAAGCAAATCCTTTTTCATGAAAATTGCATAATTGTATTCCTTACGTTTGAAAAATTCTGCCATTAAATGAGGAAGTGTTTAAAGTAATTTGAATTTCACATTGTCAAAGGATCATGGATTATTCTCATTAAACAATTACCTCTGAGCTAACTGAAGTTTCCTAAGAGGCTTGTTACAAATGGCCAAGTTCCCACATGAAGGGAGGTGGACTTTACTTGAGGGTAAAGAATGCTTCTGAATGATAAAAAAATAAATTGAAAAATCTCCAGCCACCACATTTAAAGGTTAACCCACTCTCAGAATAATGATCAGATGTGTTTTATCTTTGGATGTGGAAAAAAAGAATGAAATAAAAGGTATATTTTTTCATAAACAGTTTAAAAAGCAGGGATAGATGACAAAACTAATTTCAGCCAACTCAGTGACTATTAATATAGAATCAGCTGCTGTAATAGCTACATTGCTTTGTTCACCGATTTTAGCTGAACTTGTCTCCTAGCATAATATAGATGTAAAATCACAATGGAGCCTTCAGTTTTTGGCAATCTGCCATCTGGTTATCGCGTACAACAACAACAAAAAGGTAGAGAAATATCCAGAGGACAGAAATCACACCCAAATAGGGAAGAGATTGAGCCAGTGGCTGCCCAGGGAACATGTATTAAATTCTACTTGCCTAGATTTTCCTTTTTAACAGGACACGGGGAAAAAGAGGTGAGACTGAGGCCCAATGGAAATGGGAAATCAGAACCAAAAGAATCTGCATAAATCTGGTTCCCCCAGAAAACTGATTCCAGCAATGCATAAACTAGAAGAAAACCCCCCAAAAGGGGGAGGAAATGTGTCTATTTTGGCCATCATACATGGAAGATGGGAATACCAGAGACTCCTCTGAATCTATAACCAAAGGCCAGCCTTCAAATTGGCACCTGGCTAGAATTCATAAGACCTGTGTGATATGTTATACCCTTCCCTCCTCCACTGCAAGCCAAGGACTTAGTCTAAATTGATCTTCCTCAGGTATGAAGGAAAACAAATGCAAATTATCTATGTAAGAATGACTTTCAATTCAGGCCTCATTATATTCTTATAAAATGCAAAAAACATGAATCTCTATCCTCTCTCTTTCCCCTGCTTCTCTTTCTCATATAGACACAGACATAAACTCACATGGAAACAAACCACTATGAGCAAGAAGCAGTAGCTAAAATGAAGTTCATAATCAGAACCAACAACTCAACAGATACTAAGATTAGCAATTATGGGATATACAGTAAGAACACTTGAAATCTTTAAAGAAACAAAAGAGGAAATATAAATTAGAAGCTGTATGAATGTGTTAATCAACAGACTAGATATAGAAGAATAGATAATTAACCAACTGGAACATTGTTTTGTTGGATGTCAGAGAGACAAAAGGATGCCAAACATGATAGAGAGGTTATGAGACATCAGAAATATAGTGGGATATCTTCAGGCGTGTTTGACTTCTGAAAAGAGAGAGTATTTAAAACAGAGAAGAGACAAGATTTGAAGGAATAAATGTTAAGAATTGTTGAAAGAAATGAATCTTCAAATCACGAAACTCAACATATCCCAACTATGGTTTGTATCATAATAAATTCATACCTAGACACATCACAGTGAAATTTTGGAATCTTAAAGATTAAGAGAAGCTCTTAGTGGTAGCTTGGCAGAAATGAAAGCTTCACAAATAGCTTTCAAGAAAGAAGAAATAAAAGCATTTTCACAGAGGCAAATACTGAGAGTTTATCATTAAAAGGCTCCTATTAGAGCAATACCTAAAGGATGTTAAGGGAGAAGGAAAATGGTCAAGGACCTAAGATGCAAGAAAGAACAATGTGCACAAAAAAGGAAGTAAATATGTGCATGAGTGTGTGCTTGCACACACATATGACACCAAAACCAGGAAAATGGTGTTGGAGAGATAAAAAAAGAAACTATGGTTCTTAAATGCTTACAAAATAAAAATACTATAAGGCTCAATTCATTGCTTTAAATTGCATTAATATGAAAGATTTATATTCAGCCTAAATTGGTGAGTAAGAAAGACAAGGAGCTTTCTAAAGAGGTTTGCTGTCTCCATATCCCAATCGGTTCAAATAAAGTTCTCAGGTTTATTATATCTTACTTTAGTTTATTGTATTTTATTTTAGAAATGATCCAAAATTCTCACAACTCCTTTTTATAAGGAATAGACAGTATTTTTCCAGTTAGGTTCCAAACTAGGTAAAGGTTTGACTAGAGAATTAAATGATCTGAAAAAATTTCTGCGTTTCAAATACTTGAATTCAGAAATTCACAATTCAAACAGTTACCAAAAAAAACCTTGCTTAGCATAAAATAGGAATAATAATCTTAGGGCCCAAATAAGGTTTACTCAACAAATTGTAAATAAAGATGAAGTAATAAAATATAGCTTTACAAATTTAAAGTTTATCTATGATTACATATTAACCACATTTTCTAACAAAGGTACCATAAGGTACCCTTCATTACATTTTAAAATCATTACAAATAACATTAAATGTTATAAAATTCTGAAATTTTAAAAGTTGATAAGCACTAATTTAAATACTGATTATAAATCTCTTTAAAAAAGATTTTAGCATAAAATTTTTGTTTTTAAATATTCCTCTAAAATTATTTTAAGAGCCCATAATCATTTCATTCTGATAAAGCATAAAGAATAATTAATGCATGTTCAGCTGCACAAAAACTGAGTAAATTGTATCTTATATTTATAAAAAACTATTAGCATCCCCAAATAATGTTATTTTAAAGAATTAAAAGCTCTGTTACAGCCCTGTCCTTTTCTCTAAAAAGAAATTCTTATGGAGCGATTTGTAAGGACACCAGGAGTATTGCCTTCTACAGTATAGTATGCTTACAAATGTTTCAAAGGTTTTTTAAAGAATTAAAAACTTCTACTTATCAAGAAGTTTATAGTTTAGTGTGGCCAACAGAATCTCAACCCTAAGTTACAATACAGGGTGACGTTATGTAAGACTTTATTGAGGTGTAATTAATATGCAAAAAATTGTACACACTTAATGGATACATTTTGATGAGTTTGGACATATGTATACACCCATGATACCATCACCACGATTAAAGTACTCAACATATCACCTCCAAAAACAAAATTTTATGGAAAAAAATAAAGAAGTCAATTTTAAACTATAAAACAGAGTAGACAATAGGATGTCAAAAGACTTACTGAGGGTAACACAATCAGTCCATTCAAATTGAGGAAAGATTCTTTGACTTCTTTCTCCTTATCCACTGTTCTAACTATGATATGAGAGTTTCTCCTCCAAAAAAGAGGTGAATGGAATCTTAGAGAAGTTGTATAACAAAACTGGGAGAATTAGCAGAAAAAAAACCAGTTTACCGGAAGAGGTCCTTTAGAAGCTCTTTACTGGAAAAAGAGACCTTAAAAGTAGTTCAGTTCTCTGGCTTCATTTTTTTGACTTCATAATGTAAAATTCATAATACAGTGTGAACGGTGGATAAGGAGACAGAAGTCAAAAGTGTCTTTACTCAATTTACCATTGAGTGATTATTGATACCTTCAGTAAGTCTTTTAACATCCCATTGTCTACTCTGCTTTTCAATTTAAACTTTCATTCTTTATTTTTTTCCATTAAACTACGTTTTTACATAAATGAAACCTTTGGGGAGGTTAGTTACCAATGCCTTCTTTTTCTGTGACACTTGCCGAGATTCTGTAGGGCTCACTTCCCTTCTGCTGCCACCAGTCCTCCAGAGGACATCCACCCACACAATGTGCCTTTACGGCCCTCAGAAAGAATACATCCCCAAACTGCTGCATTTGTTTCCACACATTTTCCACGTCCTTCTTTTTTGGCTCTCTGATACCCAGTGCTGAGATTCTCCAGAGAACAGACCTGTTACCAATAATTCCTAATTCAGATTGGACTTTGTCCTTCTGGGGTGAATCCTCGTTGATATGTCTGTGCGTCTTCTCCACAAGGACCTTGGTAGAGTCTCCCCTGTTACTCTCAGTCCTAAACTAATTCTTTGAAAGGGTTTAAGTAAATTTAGAAACTCACTCTGGTTTATTTCTCAATTCACCACACGTAGCTTAAAGTTTGTGATAATCTCTGATCTCTAGTTATGCTGTAGGCGTGGAAAATAGGTGATTCTGTATGTTCCCCTTGTTGATACCTATAGTTCATGAAAATGTGGTCATCACTTTTCTATGGGAACCAAGAAGTGATAGCAGGAATTTTTTAAGTGTCCAGGCCAGTGATCATTTAAAGTGTTCCACATTTTAGTGTTGTCTGAGGATTTTCTTCTTGCATAGTTTACTCTGCTCGTCTAGCCTTTGTATTTCTTGCAACCTAGAAGTTAGATTGGAACTTAAAAAAATATCAACATGAGTCTCTGTACTTCATTTTTAATCATAACAGGGGTTGAATAATATAAAGTGTCCCACTATTAAGAAAGCCAATTTCACTCACACGGTTAAGTTGATGACAGCCAGATACCTTTACTGGAATGATGTATTTTTTCCTCTGCAATTAGAAATTAATAAGAGGAGAAGAAAAATTAGTCAACAACACAAAATGTAATTTTTAGCATCTGCAAAGTTTATGTGAATATATAAAGAATAAATTTCTGAAATACTGTCTTTATTATCTCTTGGATGAACAAGTAGGAAAAAATAAACTTCAAATTTCAGCAAAATCTTACAATTTTTCTATTAAATATATTCACTAGAAATGCCAATGAAATAAAATACTTAAAATATTAGATAGTTGAAAAATCACTTAGATCATCTTACTTATATTTTTCACAGTTTAAATAGGTATTGATTAGTGGCCCAATCTGATTTTTCCTGAGAGCTCATTGTATTAACTTTTTATTATTGCACAGCCAAAATGAATATGCAGAATATTCAGGAAGGCAAGCCAGAAAAATATTATCCTATGAAACAGAATGCAATTTATTAGAGAAAGTATGTGACAACCTTACGAAAAAGGAACTAATAATGCTTACTCATGATAAGAAAGGTATAACAAGGCCCAAGTAACTGAATAAGACAATCTATAAGTTAGAGATTATATTTGATAAAAAATTGTTCTAAGAATTTGAATAATTTTAAAAAGAGAAAGCATAATAGTCAGAAAAAAGCAACATACCAATATTTTTAACATTTTGACTGTTCTTTAAAATAGACCCAGAGAAATGAGTAAAGAGAATGAAGCAGATTAGAGAATTTGTACTTAGGAGTGTTTGCCCCCTTTCTCTCTCATTGTTCTTTATAGCCACTGGGAGCCATAGATAAGTAAATGAATTGGAATTGAAGGAAAGGAGATGTCCACTGGGAGATGAAGCATAAGGAAGGTCACAGATATCTTCCTGAAGCTATCAGTTGTGAATAGTTAGATTTGCATGAAGGCACAAGTCTAACTCAGTTGATCTCAAAGGACGCTTTCAAGGTCTTTGATTCTATTACACAGGTGCCTTTCCATGATGGAAGAACATGGGATTTAGAGTAAGAGATTGGAATTTGTGTTCCAACTTTACTTCTGACTGCTATAATATCGTTAGCAAATCACTTAGTCTCTCTGTGTTGTCATTCCTCAATGAGGCAGCTGAAATACTCATAATAAACTCCTCAGATTTCAATGAAGATACATATGTGTGTGTGTATATATATACATATTTGAAATTCCAATATTATTAGCTATATTTATTTGAGTGAAGGTATAGATATTATATAATTGAAATTATTATAATATTAGTTATAATTTAGTATATAATACATCCATACAACATAACTATATATTTGCTACATCTTCCTTTTATTTAAAATGTTTCCTATAAATCTTTTTTGTATATTATGTGTTGAGATGAAGCTATAGCAGCTCTGTAGCTACAGTACAAATTAAAAGTCTATGTTTTACCTATATGAACTATTTAGAATTTTCTTCACACTTAATTGAGTGAACAATTAAGTAATTTCCTTTGGTAATAGATTTGCTTAATCAGAGCAGTCATGTCTTTTACTGTGCCATCCACAACAGATTTTGAGAGTTTACTCTGTTACTTGGGAATTTTGAGGATGAAAGTATTCTGACTGACAATATTTTCCTCCTCCTAATTAAGCTGCTACTTTGTTTTTCCATTATAATGCACAGGAAATGTAACAGTAAGTTTGGCAAAAAGGAAGATCATAAATGTGCTTCAAAGAGATGAAAAGTACTATTTTTAATAAAAGTACCCTATTCTACTTTAGTTTCAAAGACAGCTTATGTTAATGTGTCTCAATGATTGTTCATGTTCTATCTCCACATTCATGTTATGCAGACTCCTTAATATTTATGATTAATGTTATTTTCCTATATTTACTGTGGTAACTGATAATGTGATTACTAATGTGAATTTAGAATCAGCCAAGAACAAAACAATAGTGATGATAATAATCACTAATTTCCAAGTGCTACAATAAAAATTGTTCTTTTAAATTACAATTTTGGCTCTCTAAATTATATTGAACATGGAATGGTTAAAAACTAAACCACCATCACTTTGTCTCCATTTTAGCATCTGATATAATGTTTCAATAAAAGTGTCATAGTTTGTCTGCCTAAAGGGAAAATTAATTTAGTGTGATCATAATAAAAGAATGTTAGTTTCATGGTAAAGTAACAGAGAAAAACCCTTCCACGTTACACACAAACACACACACACACACCCCCCAACACAGGAAATGGACTTTCTAGACTAGGAAAAGAGACACTGTAGTTACAGTGAGAACTATAAAGCAAGTAGCCAGCATTTTACCAAATATGGGGGAAAAACATTCTTTGATAACATAATTGCTAAAAGCTATTCAATGTGAACTCATAAGAAAATGCAAAAGAAAATTCCAAGCCAGATATAAGGGCCTAAAAAAGGAGACTGATTCAGAGAGATTTAAGCCAAGAACAAAATGTAGCATAGGAAAGAGGACCAACAGATCCTCTAAGAAAATAAATTTGGTTTATATAAGTAGAAAGGTCCTTCTCACAGTTAATATTTTCATTAATGAGCAATCAATGAGAAAATGAAGTTCCGTAGACTTTAGAGTTTGTAGGGCACAACTTGCCCAAAGTGGAGAGTGTAGTAAAATGCATCTAGTTCTCACTGCAGCGAACTAAGTCAATCTCAGCTAATCTTTTTGCTATTCTTCTTAAAATTGTGATTTAAGGAATTTGTCTATATCATTTAAGAGAATTATATCTAACCTTAGTGAACATAGCTAGATCATATGAGTCAGAATTCCAGTGTCCAAAATGGTTCTATAAATTTGTGTTATATATCAGATAGCCACGTAGCAGAAGCGGAACTCAATTCAGAAATAATTATATTAAAACTGACATTTATTTTTCATTTGTTGGATATTATATGTTCTGCTAAACACTTTGTTTCATTTATTTCATTTAATTGTTACAAATATACTCTATCATAGCTTATTATAATGTTCATTTTACAGATGAAATAACTTGGGTGTGGAGAAACAAAACGAGCTGTCCATAGTTCCAGATTTTAAAACGGTGGGGCTAGGAGTCAACTGATGCAATTACTGCTACAACCTCAAGCACTAAATGCTATTCTATAATGTTGTTTCATGACTTCTGTCTTTTATTACTAGGATTTGTGATAAAAGAAGTGCAGCCAAAAAGACAGTGATATGGGAGTGGGCATCCCATAGAAGTGTGCACCTCAGGACAGGAGCTGGGATGTGAATCCACATTCCACTGGTACAGGTGGATGTGCAAAAGGGCCTTCATAAAAGTCCCTACAACTGGGAGGTGCAGTGCTAGGCGGCTGTCACCCTCTAGTCAAGACCTTCTCCGAGCAACCCACAGAATCTTCTCCTTCTAGCTACATTTTCTTCCCTGAGCTTCTTTCCTTCTCTTCATCTATTGCTTCGCCAATATTTTAAAGGAAATTATTCTCCTGTAGCAGGAGTCATATTCTTGCAGTGTAGTTCCAAAAAGTTCCGTTTTCTGACCTAACCTCCAAACTATTATTTTTAGTGATGAATTTCTCTGAATTGAAAACCTATGTTAACTCACTTTTCTAGGCTCTTTGTTAACTTCCAAAGTAGTTATTTCCTCTGCTAAGCTCCTTAGTGGAAAACAAAGACAAGATAAGCATTAGCCTTTGAAGATGTGATATACTTTTATAAAGGCTAATTTGTGTTTGGATGTGCTCTGTGATATATAAAAATCCCCACAGAGGTGTTTACAACACTGGGATTATGTTCTTTAATATTTGTAATAATGTTGCACCAGAATAAAAAAGATCCAATATTTTAAAATCATTCACTCATTTCATTTGAGTTACCATTTGCAGGAAACAACTGATTTTAATAAAGCATACATATTTTAAATTGTGTTGTTTTATAAAAAACAACCAGATGAAATAACAGGAGTGGACCAAGTGACTGTAATTTATTCCTTTCCAAATCATTGTTTTATTTTCCAGATGTACTGCTTTTCTAATATATTGTTGTTAAGAAACAGTATATTGCCTATGGAATTAAACAAAAACCATTTTGAATAACATTCTAGTCATAAGGCATTAATCAATTTACTTTTCTTCAGATCAGCAAACCAAGTTTGCAAATTAAATATAATAACAACTCCACTGTTTCTGTGAATTAATTGAAATAATACATAAAAAGGCAGTCCCTGAAACATAGTAGCATTCAATATGACAATGTTTTTTGTGTATAACTATGGTTAGTCTGGTCTGGATGAAATGGGACTCTCCAAATCACAACCTAGTTGCAGTTTGCTTGGAAAACTTTTCTAAAGATTGTTTCCATTCCTGTTACTGCTCACTGATTTTTAAAATTATTTTTGTATTTACAGTTTGAAGAACAATTTGCCATCTGTCATGTCTAGATATGGAAACTAATTACTAATGAATGTGGCTGAAGTTCACAGGACTATTGAGGATGGCTTGAAGTCAGAGTCTTTGTGATAGCCTCTTTTCTGGATCTTGTTGGTCACATGTTGCTTCACCTGATAACTGTGAAATGCACAGAATTTTGCTCCCTAATTCACCAAATAATTATGAAGCTAAACACTCTTGGAAAAACAATGCTTCTGAAAAAAGTTCAAAGCCTCAACTAATTTAGAGAGAAACTGTTAAATCTGCACCAGAATTGCCCATCTGTATGCTAAATTAGAGTGTTAAAATCTTGAACAGGTTTAGAAACCTAAATGTGGAACTTACCCAAATTCATTCCTCCTTGCTTTCACCATTAAGTGGTATGCTTACAGTACATTGTCTGTGTTAAATTATATTATTTGTTAATATTTTTGAAATAAAATTAATTAATGCTGAAGAAAGCAAGTGTGAAAGATGTTCATCTGCGTGAGAGCAGCCGCGATTCTCTGAGTAGCGCCGCTCTAAATGTCTCTCCTCCATTGCAGGAGGTAGCCCTTCTTTATATATTGGCATTGCATACAGTAAATTCACTTAGGTATTAATCTGATCCCAAAATGCAGAGTTACCTAGATACTAGAGGGTCATCTTTTTAGATATGCATTTGCATTATTATATCACATTTTTCATGTACCCTTTATTTTTGTTTATGGATGCAAGAATAAAGATCACCCTCTACACACAGCACAGACTATAGATCATTAATTGTGTAACAATCATTGATATGTAAATGGAGAAAATTAAATTAGTAAGATTGTGGATATCATCACACTTAATCTTTTAAAGCCCACTGACCTACCTTTCATATGATATTACAATTGACTTAATCCTACCGATTATTTACTTCTACAAATAACATGTTCTTCTTGCAGCTTTCCATGATACCTAGGTAAAGTATTCTTTTTTGTGACCACTGGTACTTTGGGACTTTCTCAGATAAACTAGTAAACCCTAATTTGTTTTATGCTTACATATTTTATCTCCATTATAAGTTATAAGATTTTCTTAATATATCTATAGATCAAAAGTAGTTAATGATCTATCTTTTCCATTAAAATGAAATGAGTTGGAGTAGAAAAACCAAGATCTTTTTTTTTAATTATCCTGGGTTTATACACTTTTTCCAATAACTCCAATGATTTCTCTATACTTTTCTAATTTATCTTTTTAATTTTTGATTAAAAAATTAGAAGCATTTCTCAAAATAACTTATTGACAAAAGAGCCAGAACAAGCTGCTTGGCCAGACAGTGTTGCCAAATAACCACTTATTTTGATTTAAGGCAATCTCCATCTCCAGTTACTAAATCCAAACCCTGCAGTTCTGGGAACAACAGAACAGCATCTGCCACCATTCATAGTTTATTTTACCCAAATGAATAGTAACAGCAGTACAATCATATATTCTTTTTCCACAAAACACTAAGACCAACATTTTCAGAGCTCAAAACACTAAGGTCCCTTTCATATTCATATTTCCAAAAAAAAGTCCTGGGTAGTAAATAACTGAAGCTTTTTTAATAGAAACTTTACCTGAACTAAAACTTTATTTTCATAATACAATTAAATTAAACTAAAAATACTAAGAGAATATGGGAAGTCACTTTTTAAAAGTTAATCTTTTAACAGAGGTTACAGGTGGAAATCTATTTAATATGTTCTCTCCACTAGCAATGTAGTTCCTTTAGCATATTTCACCAGGAATTACTAAGTCTCTTCTTAGCTTCTTACTCTAGTATCTAAAGAAAGAAAGAAAAGAAAAACTAATTACTATACAAATAAATTAGGAAAAAATCAATCAGATCAGGGAAAAGGAAGATCTGGAATATCAAGTACGTATTGCATAATTTTTAACAATGTCCAGGTCTTCAAGCCAGTGATGCATGTTTTCTCTTAAAATAATACTAAACTATTAGTCTGACTAAGAAAAATGAGCTATGCCTCAGGATCTCAAATGTATATTTTTTGCCGATAATGTCTTATTATTAATTTATGAACCACAATTGCTTTCTGTTTATCTCCTATTAATGTTTTTTCTAGTATGATGTTATTATTCAGACTAGAGAAAAGTGGCATATATTACTTTCTGAAATCCAGAGCTTGAGTATGTATCAGAGTTACTTGGGGAATATTTTAAAAATGCAGAATCTTAGCCTCATCCCATACATACTGAATCAGAATCTTCATGGGTGAGGCAAAATGATCTTATTTTTAAACCTCTGCATTTGGCTTGGATGCCAGTGTAACAATTGACAAATCAATGTACCACCAATAGTAAGGAGTGCTGAATATTACTGTATGTGAATGGGGCCATCATTTGCAGAGAGAATTTAAGGGTTAAAATATACAGAAAACTTTTGAATGATGGCTAGGATATTGGGGGAATGTAGTAGAGACCTTTCAGCCAGATAGCATGCACAGATGCTTTCCTAATCAAAACTTTAAAAATGAAACAGGAGAATGGAAAAAGGAATTCATTTATTGAACCCTCTTCTATGCCCTAAGTTCTGTTGGCCATTCTATGTACATTATATCATTAACTTTAGCAAAAATTCTGAAAGGAAACCATTTGTATTTAAATTATTCTGATATAGTGATAGATTCTGAGTTACTCAATACCTTCCCCAAATTCATGCATCTAACAGTTAGACCTATCTTATTTAAAAGCTTATGAATTTCATTTTATGATATATTCTGTGATGGATTTTCAAAAGAGTAGACCTGAAATAGAAAGTTTGATGTACTTTTGTTAAAATTGCACCTCCCACATATGATTCAAGAAGTCATTCATAATGGGAAATACTGTTCTCAGTGTTCTCTGACTTAGTAACAACCAGTTGAAAAGTGGATATGATAGGATCCTAGGGAAGAAAATGGAATCTGAAGTTGGGAGTCTGTAATTGCCAAAGAATGGAGGTCATGTTTAGCCATGTATATTTTCTAGACTTAAGGGAAACATATAGACAAAAAAATAACTCCAAAAAGCCAAGATACAGCTTCAGAATCTACAGTTATGGCCTTTGAATGATATTTTCAACCAAAAAATGTTCTAAAGAAATGGCCTTATGGTAAAGTTCAGATCCAGGGCATTTCAAGTAGAACGTGGCCTCAGGGCAAAGTTTGGATGCATATGTGGTAAAATTCTTTGATAAGATGTTGGAAAGGTCATAAGTATTTAAGGTGACACCTCTAAAACTACCTCATGAGGCTCTAAGGTAGATGATATAAAAAAGTCTAAAATATTAAGTTCCTATTACAAACTAATGAATGAATAATTTTTAAAATGAGAAAATTATTTTAAAAATCAAATTGGATATCTTCAGAACTCATATTTTAAACAAGATAGAATATTGTTACTAGTAAGTATGTGGCCATAGATAGACGTCTGTTTTTTTAAAACTTTCATAAATCCCCTTATTTTCAAAAAGACAGAGGAAAAGAGAAAACTTATGGATAAAAACATTTTTAACTAAATTAAATGGCAAGAACCCCAAAAAACCCAGAATATGGGTGGATGGGGATGAATGTTTATATTTGAAGACCTGTCAACTATAACGCCAAGTTACCTACCTCTACTTCCACCCAAAATATATTGGTGAGGCAGATAGAGGGAACGTGGAAGCAAATAGTAGTCACTGTCCCACTGAAATTCTTGAATCTGCCTAGGCACGTTTCACAAGTTTCTTGATAAGGATCATTCCTGTTCTTGGGGACTGATTTTCCTTGGATTTTAACTCTGCACCCGAAGTCAGCCTTCTTTTTCATAAGAAATGGTTAATATTTGCAGCTGAGTAGCTTTCTGAAACTGCTTCTTGACATTTGAAGGTTGGAAGCCCTGGGTACTTTTTCATTTTTAACTGTTTCTCCCTGTTTTATTCCAAGCCAATGGGGCTTTTGCTGATCCAATTCTCTTAAAATCTTTGTGATGGTCCTATGAATCTTATTGATATATTTACCACTAAACTAACACACCTACAAAGTTCTTTAAGGCAGACTCCTCTCAAAGAGATATGGGGGTCGTCTCAATGAGATTTGTGGGTTGATTGGGAAATTGCTGTTGCATAATAGCCTGATGATTCTTAAAAGCCATTTGCCTAGCAAAGAAAGTCTAGAAAGCATGCTCTTAGGATCCTCAAAAGTTACTTTCTGTCTAGCTGAGATGACATAAGAGATGTCACCTTAAATTTTTCCAATGTCTTAAAGATTTTAGAACAACATCCTTAATCTAAACTTCCTCTGAAGCCACATTTTACTGGAAGTGCCCCTAATTTGATTTTTACCTTGAGACCATTTCTTACTTTGAGAACACTTTGGCTGGAAAGACAGCCAGGCTACCTCATATTTCCCACAAGTTCTGCTCAAAAACTGAATGGTTCCTTCTTTAATCCATCTCACTATATATGTTTATTATCAAATACAGCTATAAAATATCAGTTGGAATTTTTAACATTCTTCCTGGAAATATTTTTAGCCAGATTCACCAGTTCATTAAGTACATTTTCTATTTTCCAAGTTATAACAAGAGACCGTTTAACCGTGCTTTCAACTACTCCTTAATACAGGCTGCTTTCCATCTGGACTCCAGTAACAATTTCCTCATTATTTTTCAAGCTTCTGTCATCAGTTTCCACAAGGTCTTCCTGGCCACTTCCTGCTCTCCAGTTCCAAAACTAATGTCACATGTTGGAGGTTTTTGTTTGGCAATACCCCATTTCTCATAATAATTTGCATTCTGCTATCTATTACACTGTAACAAACTACCAATAAACTTTGTGGCTTAAAAAAAAATACTAGTTTGTGCTTCTGTCACTTTACTGGGCTCAGCTGCATTGTTCTCATTGGGTTCTACACGCAGTGGTAGCCATATAGCAATGGTGCTAGAGTCATCCGAAGCTGGATGGATATCCAAGTTGCTTCCTTCATTTACATGTTTGATGCCTCTGCTCTTGCATGTGGTTGGTCTCTCTCTCTACCCCCTACAACATGTCACAGGTCACCAGAGTACACTGGGCTTCTTACTTATACTTCAGTGAAAAACGTTGTATGATCAAGGGGACACAATTCCATGTTATCTGATTTTTGTTTTGCTGAGGAAGATTCACCCTGAGCTAACATCTGTGGCCAATATTCCTCTATTTTGTATGTGGGTCGTTGCCACAGCATGGCCACCGGGGAGTGGTGTAGGTCCACGCCCAAGAACTGAATCTGGGTTTCAGAGGCAGAGCATGCCGTACTTAACCACTAGGCCACTGGGCCGGCCCCATGTTATCTGGTTTTAATCTTTATTTTCTTTGAGCTATTGCAGAACTCTGTGAATTATAGTAACTGATAGAAATGTAAAATAATTTTTGTTTATAAACACTTAGACCTGGCATAAGATCATTTCTGCCATTACTCTATTGGACAAAGCAGTCTCAGAGTCTGCCTATATTCAAAAGGATGGAGAAATAAACTCCTCCTCTTGATGGAATGTTCAAGGTCACATTTCAAAAGAGCATAGGGAATGGAAGATAATTTTGTAGTTACTTTTTAAAAATAGAATCTGCTACAATGTATTTCAGCAATCTCTTTAGTTAGACACTATTTAATTTGTTATTATTTCATTGGTCCTGCGGTTTAAAATTTATTAGATTTCTTTTAAGGAGTCATATAAAATTTATTATTTCTCTGACTATGGTTTTCTTTGAAAATTTAAAGCCCAGAATGTTTTTATTTTCTTTATTTACATTCTGCATTGTAGTCAGGAGCAGGTATCCCACTGCTTTAGTATGTTTGAGCTGCTATAATAAAATATCAGAGACTGGGAGGCTTACAAACAACAAATATTTACTGCTCACAGTTCTGGAGCCTGGGAAGTCCAAGATCAGGATGCCAGCAGATTCAGTGTCTGGTGAGGACACACTTCCTAGCTCGTTGTCTTTTCCCAGTAACCTCACATGGTGGAAGGGGCAAGAGGCCTCTTATAAGGGCACTAATCCTACTCATGAGGGCTCCACCATGGTGATCTAATTATCTCCTGAAGGACTTACCTCCTAAAACCATCCCCTTACAAAGGTTATGATTTCAACATAGGAATTTGGGGGTAATAAAAACATTCAGTCTATAGCACTACTTCATAGTTTCTGCATTCGTCATTCCAATAATAGTCTACTACAGCAGGCAAATGCCCCACAAGTTAAACTTCAGGAAAATTTTGTCCCGGTAGGTTTAGAATTACTAGGATAACTTGAATGATGATGATTTGGGGGTCATCATTAACTTCAAACATAATCATGTCAGATAACTAATCCTAGATTAATTTTTTGAGGGATTCTTGTATAAAACACTTTATTAATCAGGGATGAGTGGAAGAAACAAACTACTCTACGGATTTTAAGAAATAATAATCTTGCAAAAAATAGGTAACAGCAAAACGATTGAAAGTGTTGAAAAAGATTCCCAATCGAAATTATTTATTTATTTATTTATTTGATGAGGAAGATTAGCCCTGAGCTAACATCTCTTGCCAATCCTCCTCTACTTCGTATGTCGGATGCCTGTCACAGCATGGCTTGATAAGTGGTGTGTAGGTCCACGTCTGGGATGCAAACCTGGAACCCTAGGCCACCGAAGCAGAGCACACGAATCAAACCACTATGCCACTGGGCCATCCAAAATAACAAAGTGTTGATCCAACACGGTAGCAATTACTAGTGAGACCATGATTAAAACGATGCCAAATTCAGTAACTCATTGCTATCAACACTGTTACTATTGCTGCCACTGCTGCCATTCCTACAGGTAAATCCGAAGCTATAACATAGACACCCCCAGCTTTGTTTCGGGGTTAAGGAAATGGACTCATGCTACTACTGTCATTGGTGCTGTTCCCACCATAAATGGCAAATCTCAGATAAGTGCCTCCAAAGCCCCGGCAGCATTGGAGTCTCTGAAATAACATTTTCAGTTTTCCAAACTCTCAAATGAGAGGTGTATGGAATGGATTTGGAATGATTCAATATTACATATCCAGCCCTATATCTTTTCTAAATATCGTTATGCACGTATATTAGTAACGCTGTGAGATGCACTATACGAAATAAAAGTTTAAAGATGGTAAGTAAAAAAAATTAAACTGCCAATAATCACAAATTATATTAATTATAGATGTGGAAATTACTGTGTATGTGGAAAATTTAAAAATATACATAAATTATTAGAAACAGTAAGTATTTTCTTCCATGGATGCTGGATGAAAGCTCAATATAAAATAAAATTTGTACATCTATATATTACTGAAAATCAAAAAAAATGTTAAAATTTCATTATAATAGTATAAAATAGTTAATAAACAACAAATCTGATGAAAGATGTGTAAGACCTCTACAATTAAAATTTTAAAATAATGGTTAACAGAAATTTGGAAAATACCTTAAAAATGAAAGTAATTCTTTATCCTTCATTTTTTGGAATACTCAACATTGAAAAAAATATCACTTCTCCAAAATCAATTAAAAGATTCAATGCAATCTCAATCAAAATCCCAGCAGGATTTTGTGAAAATTGACAAGCTGATTTTAAAAACTAACATGGAAATTAGAAAGAATTAAAATAATCAAAATAATCTTAAATTAGAAAAACACTGTTGAAGGACTTATCAGATACTAAGACTTCTTATAAAATTATGGTAATACAGACAGTATGGTAGTGGTGAAATACTATACAAATTGACCAACAGTCCGAATAGAGAATAGACGAACTGACCGTTATGTATATGGTTATCTCATATATGATAAACATGCCGCTGAAATTCAGTAGGAAAAATATCTTTTCAGTAAATGATTCTGAATCAGTTAAATATCCATATATGTAATAGCAGCTAAAACAATGAATATTTATCCTACATTCTATGTGCATCAGTAATCTGGGAATGATTTAATTGGGTGATTCTGAGTGGTTCTCTCCTGAGGCTGCAATCAATGAGTGAGCCAGAGTTGGAGTCACTTCAAGGCTTGACTGAGGGAGGTTCAATTCCCAAGCTCAGGCAGTTCATGGGCCTCAGATCAGCTTCCAAAAGCACTCACGTAGGCTCTCTGCAGGGCTGACTTATGACATGGCAGCTGGCTTTCCTCAGAGGGAGCAATTCAAGTGAGAGCATTAAAGACAGAGGTCAGTCTTTTTATAACTTAGTCTTGGAAGTGACATCCCATCACTTCTGCAGTACTGCATGTAATCTACACTCATGGGGAGAGAATTACATAAGGCCATGGATATCAGTAGGCAGGGATAATTGAAGGCCACTTTATAGGCTGCCTACCATAATATGGGAGAAAAATGAAGATAAGCATTACCTCACATTCAAAAGACAATAAAACTCTAATTTCACATGGAACAGAGATCTAGACTAAAAGTAAAATAATAAATCTTCTAGAATAAATTGTAGGACATTAGCTTCTTGATTTTATACTACAGAAGTATTTATTTTAAGCAAAACAGTAAGTAGTAATCATAAAAATTATGGTCAATCAGGTGTCATTGAAGTTAAGAATATATAATCATTCTAAGATATCCTTGAGATAATAAAAATCAAGCTACAGGCTGAGACAGACATTCAATATACATGTATCCAACAAAGGACTGTGATCAAAATATATTTAAAATAAAATAATAAGCAAAATACTGCAATAAAAGCAGCCATACATTTCAACAAGTACTTAGCAAAAGAGAATATCCAACTTACCAGTAAGGACATTAAAAATTGCTTTAGCCATCAGGGAAATGAAGATTAAATTCCTCACTGCACCAAATAAATGAAATACTATTAATAGAAATGAGACTAACAAGTAGTAGAGAGGATGTGAATCAACTGTCACGTTGTTGCATTTGTGATGAAAGTACAACTTGGTACAATCACTTTTGAAACATGTTTGGCAGTACCAGTTGAAGCTAAGCTATATCTTGTGACAAATCATAGCAGCTTTATTTGCAATAACACCAAACTGGAAATACCCATCAATGATAACAAGTGTAAACAAATTGTGGTATATTCACATAAGGGAGAACTACACAGCAATGAAAAAGAACTTATGGTGCAACATGTGTGAATATCATAGATAAGAGATTGAGTGAACAAAGTGAAAAATCAAAGCATATCTACTGTATGATTTCACTGCTGGAACTAACACACAGTGTTCCTAGTGGTTACTTAGGGGAATTTTCTACATGTTGATCTTGGTGGTAGCTACAATGGTATATACAGTAAACTTTCTTTGAATTATGTGCTCCATTTGTATGCATAGTATGCTCAATTAAACATACAAACACAATAAGATAACACTAGCACACGTATTACCTCCAACTTTGATTTGCCTTTTTAATTTTTAATGGGATATATAGAATCATTTGTAATTCTGAATATTTGTATTAAAAAAGTGGTGGAAGTTTGAGATTGAAATGATGAGCAATTAAAAAAATTTTTTTTGAAGTAATGAGATTGCCACAGTTGAAATCTGATTTTCCTGAATTTGTTCCTATTTTATCATTAAAGTGAGAGGAAATTTATGGTATTAGGTCAGGGATTAAGATGGGCAGTAGTTTGTCACATACTGCAACTGGAAAAGGTTTTTACCTCTTCTCATTTATTTTTCATTCAAAATTTCATTTAGGGAGCTGGTTTAGAGTTAGTCATAGCCTTTGTCACATGATGTCACATCAGGAATCATTGTATTATACTAATCTTCTCTATGAAGCTCTCAGGAATCATCTAAACCTTCTGAATGCCAAGAGAATCTTCTAAAATCTTTGTAGATAGACTGTCTATCTTTTTAAAAATTACCCAAGACCCCAAAGGACTCATGACTAATTAAAGCTGGGTGTGATATCAATATCCTAATTAACCAATGAAATATTTCCCTATAAAAATACAGCACAGGGGCCGGCCCCGTGGCTTAGCTGTTAAGTGCACGCGCTCTGCTACTGGCAGCCCGCGTTCGCATCCCGGGCGTGCAGTGACACACCGCTTCTCCGGCCATGCTGGGGCCGCGTCCCACATACAGCAATTAGCAGGGTGTGCAGCTATGACATACAGCTGTCTACTGGCGCTTTGGGGAAAAAAAGGAGGAGGATTGGCAATAGATGTTACCTCAGAGCCGGTCTTCCTCAGCAAAAAAAGCAGGATTAGCATCGATGTTAGCTCAGGGCTGATCTTCCTCACACACACACACAAAAAAATACAGCACAAAGGAACATTTTAAAGACCCGATGCATGTGGGTGAGGCCGAGCATGTAGATTGTGTGGATCACCCTATACTTCTCATGAAGTAAAGAGGAATTAAAAAATAACAAAGGCAAAAAAAGACACGTCTTTTTGATTAGTCTCCCTGTTTGTTGAATACAATGTAATGAAACAGAAAACTAAATTATTTAAACATGAAACATGTTTAAACGTTTAAACATTTAAACATGAACAAGTGGCTTTTACTTTTTTACTTTTCTAAATTTTCAGAAAGGCTTCTTTAAAGCATAAAAACAAAATTAAACAAACTCATTGAGGAATATTTCAAGTAAAAATGAGATAACATTCACCTGCTTCAAAATTAGATAAAAATTGTTTTCTATCACAATTAAAGTATCTTAGCAACAGTAGGATATTTTTATTGAAGTATAATTTACATGTCATAAAAGTTACCATTTAAAAGTGGACAAAAGAATATTACACACAGTTTGTCTGTAAATGCTATTAAAAAGGGACAAATAAATGGGAAATGCAAAAGAATGTTCATTTCAGGCACTACATTTTTTTAAGAGGAATGAGGCTGTAGTATGTAAAATATTGTGTGGATAAATTATTTAAAATCAGGTACATTCCCTTTCTTAAGCAATGGAAACACTACTTTATGAACAAGTGTGTGGATTAATAGTTTTCCTGAAAGTATTAACTGCCTTTAAAAAACAAATAATTTACTTTGCATTCATACATAACAATAGAGTCTTGATCCTGTGATTTCTAGTGATGTTTTATTTAACAGCTGTCGCATTTCCATATGTGTTATATATACTAAATTTGATCAAAAATATGGTATGGCTAAGTGAAATATTTTGATTATTATTCAGGAGTCATTTAAATTCATAAATTAATCTCTCCCACACTCTGGAGTATCAAAGCACTTTTAATATTTTCATCTGGTAATATCTAGTCTATGGATAGTCTCACATATAATCCCATGGAATTTCAGAAATAACATTTTTATATGTGACTTAATTGTGAATCAAGGGTATTTTTCCTCCTATGATAAACGTTAACTTTAGTGCACATTTCATTTGGTTCAAATAGTTCTTCAATTTTTTCTTTTATTCCGTAAAATAATAGCCCCAAATCTGAAGGCAAGTTTAGCAATTGCTACGTGAGCAGTTTCCAGAATCAATTATTATTTTCTCTCTAAGCAGTAATTTTTTTCACTATTTGAATTTTATGTAAAGGTGGATCTTCTTTTGCAAATTCTGTTGACATATGTGAAATATGACAGGATTGATACTAAAATAACACAAGTATTTTTTACTTATGTGCTCAGAGTTAGAGCTAAGAATTTCCATGGCAGCATTCTCTTTATATACCTACTTTAGGAGTCTGGGACTGTTACCAAATACTTTAATTTGTTTGAATCTTAGCCTTTCTATACAATTTGAACTCAGAAAGGTATACTAAGAGTTTTTTATTGAAAAAAGAAATGATAGAGATGGGAAAATGTAGATTTTCACTAAATTTTGGTGAATTCCAGAGTAGAAAAAGTTGAAAAATGCTTTCACACTTCTATTTGTATCACATTGTCTATGCAGACTTGTATGAAAAATAAATGTAGAGAAAAGAGTGGAAGCTGGAGGAAAAGTCAGGACCACAACAGTGAGATCATCATTACCGTTTTCAAAACACTTGGAAAACTGCATTGTAAATGGGGAAATCTAGTAAAATTTTGAGGCCAGAACACTCCAGAAACAATCATGAGTTATTAGATATTTTTAATTGTTAATTTACATCCCTTATACTCTTGCATAATTTTCAGCTCTTGCTCCATATTGTACACTTACAAAATGGGGACAAGAGAAGGTGCAGGATAAACGCAAGTAAGAAGATTAAACCAAGGGAAAATCATACTGCTGCTCCTGGGTAAGATGGAGTTACTTGCGATGATTGACTCCTCCACTGAAAGCAAATTAAGAAAGCTGGATAATATACAGATAACCTGTAAATGAAAGCATTGATGTGGAAACTAAGGCTTTAAGGTTTAAGATCCCAGAGAAAAGGAAACCTTAGAGAAGTGAGCAATGGTTTTCCTCAAGGCGTTTGTCTATTACAGGTGCAGTGCCAGAGGGTAAGAATCCAAGTAAGGAATCATGACAAGGAAGCAGAAAGGCCATGGATGTTTGGCCAGCTTTAGATTGCTGGAGTCACAAAACGGAGTTCAGGGCTGCCAAAGCCCTGAATAGAGGGTCCACTATTCCAGGAGTAGGGGGAGCAGACACAGAGGCACAGAGAAATGAGACAGGCTCTCGGGTTTTCCCATTAAAGGATGAACCAGATTCTTGAAACTGTGTATGTCAAGTGCAAAATCAAATAAGCAGAAAGCCACTGAAAAGCAAAGCAGAGGTTTTGTCAATCTGACAGTGCCAAGTAGACAAAAATGGGAATCCAGTACCCACCCTTGAGGAGGACGGACCCAAGTATAGCCGGAAGCATTTAATTGAAATCCTCGGGCTCAACTAGAGGATTAGCAGGTATAGGTCTTATAGTTGTAGGTAAATAAGAAGCTTTATTGGATTGAGTGTCAAATTGGTGCCCTTATGCAAGCATCATTTGTTTGGTTTAAAGAAATTCACCTGAAATTCTCAGCTTTTTACATTTAAAAAGAAAAATGAATGTGTGTTAATGTTTTTGATTATTGAGGAATTTGGTAGATTGACATGCTATTTGGGTTCCAAAATATATATCTTTTTTCAAAAAACGTGATCAATTATTAACTGTGAAAGATTAGTTTCTTTCAGGTCCTTATCAGAAGTAGAACAGAAAAACATCTACTAACTTTCTTTTGGTCAAATGAGATATTTCTTTTGAAATCTGATGAATCATTAGTGGTAGAATCAGAGTAAAGATCATACTTAGAAAACATTGTTAGATTGAAATTCAGTTTGATCTTTACCCAGAATATGGTACAATTTCAATACAGGTGGTTAAAAATGCCAGGTTGCTTTTAATTTTTTATATTTATAATTTATTCTTTTTATGACTATATTTCTCAGTACTATTGTTACTCTTACTATTATTTCTATTATTATCCCAACTTTAAAAATCAAGGCCAGGTAAGGCTAAATCAACTTATCTAAATAACACAAGAGAAAGTGAGAAAACAAGAATCCTAATCACAGAGTTACTCCAAGACCAGTGCTCTTAAAAACTCCATTACGATACTGTCTTGAGTTCCTATGTCCATAATAATTGACCTGAATTAAGTGCTAACTAATACCTAAAAATAAGAGAATAACAATATTTGAAAGGAAAATAGTTGCTGTAACATCAGAAATCTATGAGCTGGTGGATCATAGAGAAGTGAGTAAGTCAGGCTCAAGAGAGCCAGTGTGGGTTAAAAATAAAAGTGCCGATAGCATGGCAAATGAATGTTCAAGTATGTGCTCAGGTTCAGTAATAAAGTGAACAGTCTGGATTCAGAGTAGCCAGCTCCCCGATTTAGAGAGTAAAATATTTCAGAAATCACCCGGGTAGTTGGTAACCAGGTACACATATCTTCTGGAAGTCTAGATGTGTCATCAAAACCAAAACAAGCCAACATTCAGTGACCAAATACACATACAGAACCTCCTGTATTTCAACCAAGAAATATTCTATACATTCTCATATAAGAGATAACTCTAAATAAGACCAACTTCAGTAAAGGAGACAAAATTTTCCAAATCTGGAAGAGTCAGTGAGGGCACACGAGAAGTGAAGGTATATTTAATCCTAATCGAGAATCCTGAATTCTTAAATACAAGTATGGCTCTTGTTCACAGGGACCAAGACAGACCTGATCATAAAGCCAATCACAAAGAATATGGGGTAAGTCTTACTCGGAAGAAGCAAGAAAACTGATCAAGAGGGCCTGAGAAAGGAGTGATGCTAATGGAATTTTCTCTCCCTTTTTCCCCTAAACTGTCTTTGGTTTGTCTTGGCCTCTAGGAAAAATTTTGGGGGGCTGTCCTCGTGGCACAACAGTTAAGTTTGCGCTCTCTGCTTCAGCTGCCCGTGGTTCGCAGATTCAGATCCTGGGTGCGGACCTACGCACTGCTTATCAAGCCATGCTGTGTCAGGTGTCCCACATGTAAAGTAGAGGAAGATGGGCACAGATGTTAGCTCAGGGCTAATCTTCCTCACAAAAACAAAACAAAACAAAACAAAAAAACTTTTCAACTGAAATGCATAGAATGTAATTTAATATGTTAAATATATAAGCTATGATGTGCTGGGAGAACTTTAGTCGTTTTTCTAGCACTGCCCTGATCACAGGACTCTTATCTCAACACCTTGAGCAAAAGTTAATAATTCTTTGTTTGATTTAGAGATTCAGAATCATCTGTAATGGTTTGAGGACAGTTTAATTCTTAGGCTAATATTACAACACATACACACAAACACACACACACAAACTATGTAACAAGTATAGTATCTGTATCCACAAAAATGAGTTTAATTTTCACTCAGTCAACCTTTAAATTTATTTCTCTAGCCCTGGCCTTTCTTATGGGCTCTAGATCTACCCTGGGTTTGACACGAGATTATTTCAAAATCAATTCAGATTCCACCCTGTGCAGTAATTACTTTATTATTTTCTCTTCCCCTAAATCTGGTACATTATCAGTTTTCGTTAAATAAGTAAAGGGCACTACAAGCCCAGTTGCTCAAACCAAAAAACTAGGAATCCTGTCATCTATATTTTAACTAACCTTTTATTAAATTCATCCCTAATCTGTCTATTTTAATTCCTAAATAGTTTTGAATCTGTCTCCTTTCTTCCTTACTAGCCATTATCCCCTTAGTTTAGTTATTATCAGCTTTCACCCGGATGATGACAATAGCTTCCCAAATGGTTCTGCCCCCACCCTCCCATCCATTTTGCCCCTCCATCCATATGTTTATATACTCAGGGACTTGTAAACCACATTAAGGAATTTTATACTTCTAAAATATAAAATTTTATCAACTGGGTCTTGGTGTTGCAAGGAGCTGGCCCAGCACTCACAGCCAGGTCTTGGTGTTCTTCAGTTGGACGTAATTTCATAAAACATCATCATTAGACAAAGCTACTCTGTGACCATGGGGGATTAAGACAAAAGCAAAACCATTTGTCAAATCATGTCCGGAAACTAACAAAAACATGAACATTTTCCTAAGCAAAAATATGACCAAACAACCCCCATCCTAGTTAACATCAGAGACTGCTGCTGCTTCGCCAATTTCATAGTTAGCCTCACTCCAGTCTTCTCTCCTAGATATGATCTAAGTTTCAAAACAGTACAAATTTCACTGGTGTTTTAAGCATGCTGCCACTCAGATATACCCATATTGTACTGGTACGAAACCAAATTGGCTGGAGGTAAAATAACTAATTAGCTAAATTTTTAATGTACTTTAATGTATCTTTTAATGCACTTAAGTAAGTGTCACTTACCTTACTGAGGCAGAGAATACAGTTGGGTACTAATTTCAAGTCCCCAAGTCTGAATTAGGGTGATGGGAATATAATTGAAGAAAAGTATGGAATCAGAAAGAGTATATGAGTAAGATATCCAGGATCAAGAAGTTGAATGATATTGTACGTGTGGTTAATATTCTAACAGCACAAATAGCACTGCACACCCATACTTTAGTGAGCTTAGTAAAAGTCAGGGAATATTGTGGATGATAGTGGTGACTATGATGTTGACAAGAACAGATTTGAAAGATGTTCAATATGGTAGTTTGCTAGGATCTACTTTAGAAAGATTGACTTCTAAGAGACTTGTATGGATTGAGAACATTAAGTGGATAATAACCTTCTTGAAGACAAGAACCATGTCTTAAGAGTCCTTATATCCACTAAACTTGACGCCTATTACTCATAAAATGTGAAGCAATGTAATTTGTAAGTATGAGTTTCAACTAGTTTTAAAATATTCTCTGAAACGGTGACTTGTTTTAGCTATTAAGAAAAAATCTGTTTTAGATGGTACCTATTATATAAAAATGGTAAAAACATCACAGCATTAATCCGTTAATTCTCTCATGAATAGAAGAAAGTTAAATAACTGGGAAAAGTTGCTGAGAAGGTATTCATCTGAAACAAGAAAAAATGGATTAAACAATATTTTTAAAACACAAAGATTATCAGATTACATTTTAAAAATAAATCTAGCAATGGCCTATCTGCACAAGATATATTTTAATTCTAAGAACATAGAAAAATTGAGAACAAAAATTTGGAAAATATTTATTAAGCAAATAATTGGTATAGCTATATTAATGGCTACATAATGATAGAGTGAAATTCACCCGAAAGATAAAGATCATATGTATTGATGTACCTATAAATTTATAAATATAATAAGTAAAAATTGGTAAAAACAAGAGTGAGGAACTAACAAATCTACCAAAATAGCAGTGGGATATTCTCACACAACTCTCAGTCACTTATGGGTCAACTAGAGAAGAAGCAGAAAGAGAAGAAGGAGATGAAGAGGGAGAGGAGGCAGAGAAGGAAAAGAAAAGAGAAAAATCAAGATAAAGAAGATTTGAATGACAAAGCTCATGAGCTTAACCTGGAAATTCAGAGCACACGTGGAAATTTTATATAAATCGATTGCATAATTTTTTACATAGGAAGTCTGAATTTCAAAGAATTGTCATCATACAGACCACATTCTTTAAGTACAATAAAATTAAATTAGGAGTTTCTGACAAAAATTTAATGTAAAAATATATATTTGGAATCTTAAAAATACCCGATTTAACTTATGAATTAAAGAAACTATAATGCAATTTCCAACTATCTAGAAATGAATTGTAGTAAAAGTAGTATATAAAAATTTCTGCAATAATGAATGTGGTGATTTGAATGAAATTTATAGCCCTGAATGTTTATACTATGAAAGAAGAGTGGGGGAAAAAAATACACTGGGTTTCCAACTTAAGAAGCTAAGAAAATAACAGCAGAATAAATCAAAATCAAAAAAAGGAAAAGAGAAAACAAAGAAAAGGTCAAGAATCAACGAGAAAAAAAATAAAGATCAACGAAACCAGTTATTTAAGTATAGTGTCGATATACCTTTGACAAAGTGGACAAAGAAAAATGAGAGAAGACATGGACAGTATAATGACTCACAAATAGGCACAAATATGAATTAAGTTAAAAAGAGAATGCCAGGAGTAACTTTATGCCAAAAATATATGAAAATTTTGTCAAATATAGGTGGCTAGTATCAAAACATCAAGTTCAGGAAGACTATTCCCATTATGACAGCCTCTTTATAAATTCAAAACAAATGAAACTAAATAATGTCTATATGCTTGTTGATATATGAAAACATATTTTATACATTTACATATAGCATATAAGATATATCAAATATATAGTAAATATATACAATAAAATATATGCATATATGATAAAACATTTATATCATTTTATATATGATAGGCATCACCTATGCTATATATCTATCATATTTTTATATATATGATAAAAATAATTTTATATATGTGTGATATATGCATAGTATAACATATTATATACCATAACATATATCATATATAAAGGAAATGTATTTACATATCACATATAATATATATTTTATATATATGTATTTTAAAGCAAGGGAGCGATAAACAGAAAATTCAGGATAATGGTTTCAGAGAAGTCAAGCAGTAAATGTAGAGGAGAAGCCAATAGGCAGATAGCAATCTTTGGTATGATTTTTATTCTAGATTGGATGATGAGTAAAATACCTGTGGACATGTCCATTATACTCTTAAATACTTTAAAATAAGACAGTAAAATAAAAGAACATTATATATGCACTAAATATGCTAGGAAGTATTCACTAAATATTACGACTAATCTACGTCTGAGCTCTTAAAGTCAATATATATAATACTGTTAATGCATCCCACTTGGCAAAGACCTTTCAAATACATTATTTTTGTGTATGTGAGCCATTGTTCAGAAATGGCTTTTAAGTGTACATAAGATCTTAAAGCTGATGTGAATTACTGGGTGAATCTTTGACTGGTATTACTCGTTAGTTTGTCTATAATTTATGAGAAGCATGAGAGAGTAGTAAACAATCCTTAATTTCTCAAATGGCTACACTGTTGGGGTCCTTACATATTACAGTGCTTCTTACTGGTAAAATCCTTTGAGTGCACTGTCGTTCCGTAAGTAAGATGAACCTTAGATTCTGTTCAAGTTTGTTATAAGAAATGCAGGCTTATGCTGTGGAGATATATTTTACTTAAGTTTTAAAAAACAAAAGCTTTCCCAATATATTACCCAAATAAGTTGACACTTTTTTTAAATCAAAATTAATGCTGTAGTTAGTTCATCTGAAGGAAAGATGCTTATAATTGGTATATACAGATCTGAATGGATTCAGTACTAGCGTCTAGTAAGGGAAAAAAGTTAAAAAGGAAAGATGACAGATTTTATATGATTTTAACTTTAGGCATATGAGACACTTTGACAACTACCTATTTGCATATATTTACCTTCCATTTCATTAAATAATATACTATGGATGTCATTAATTCAATGAACTGCTAATTCACTGGGCTAAGGTTACATTGGAGCTCACGAAGGGTTTATTCCCTTTGACTGAAATGGCTATTTTTGTTTGGAAAGCAGTGGTTACTGGTATTTTATATATAGGCATACAAGTCAAAGTGACTCAGTTTTCCTGTATACATCCATTGTACAATTTTTTTTGACCTATTCTTTTTTAGGTATGTTGATCATCATTCTTACTCTTGTCTTCACCTAAAGAGACTGTTGGGTACAAATATCCATACTGGGGAGAATCAGACACTCAGGTGACGAGTTGTACAAATTCCTTATGTTACAGAAAGTTTCTTTTTTTTTAACTTAAAATTATAAAAAACATATTACAAAAATGAATAATAGAGATAGCAAGAAGTTAAGAAATGATTCAATTACTTATTGAATAGTCCAGATGCCATCTCACATATCTCCCTATGAAGGGCAGTTATATAGCTGTCATAACCCCCATTGTATGGTTGAGATTCCTCAGCAATCTCAGCTACCAAGAATCAAAATGTGATTGGGAGACATTCTGCTTGTCTTCCAAGTCTGAGTTATATATATTTTTTTATCATTTCGTAAGCCCAAATCTAGAATGTAAACAAACCTGAGTGTCAACAGGCCAAATAGTGAAGAAGTCTTCCTCATGTCGGGGACCTTAACCATAAGCTCTCCCTATACTGGAATGAGGAGCACTGGGACTGCTGATTTCAATTGTCAAAATCTTGTACAAGGGGATCCTTAGGGTTCAGATTCCCATTTGAAGGTTATTTGGGGAAGTGTGTTTGCCTCGTGCAAATATCCTTTTGCCTAACTACTCAACATGATCCATTTAGTCTCTAAAGTTAAGTATCTGCCTTTTTAACTTCACACATATTTTTCTTTTTATTTCATTCATTTTATTCTAGTTTGTAAAAGGGACGAGGGATCCATCTGCCAGTACATTCTCCTGTCACAGTGCCCGGTTCTTGCTAGCAAATGTTGAAGAGTGTTGATTTGTTAAAAGCAAACTGTCAATATATTTATCCACTTATTTGCTTGCTCCCACTCATTACCCTTGCCATTCTGCTGTTTGCAGGGAAATGTGTTGCTTTTCATGTTTAATGATTATTGCTGCCTGTTTTTGTTTATGTCTAGGGGCAACTTAGGGATGATGAAATGAAATGTTTGACAAGTTCTGAGTCAAAAGTGCAATGTTAATTGAAGCTAAGTCATCTTTGACAGCGTTAGAGGTAAGAAAAGACTGATATGAAGTGTTATATTTTTAAGCAAATCCTCTTAATGTTTTTTCACTTACCAAGAGTCATGTAATATATTTATTAAAATGCATTTGGATTTTTTTGACTTTTAAGTCATTTTTGGGAGAATTGTCCTAGATAAGGAATATGAGAAAAATTAAGAAAAATATCTAATTACCATGGAAGCTCTGTACATTGTTAAATATATATTTTTCTTGATATTTTATAAATAAATATAAGGCGGAAAATAAAGAATAATTTATTTTTGCTCTACATGGTAATGACTGAGACTATCACTTATAAATAACTAAAGCTAATTTCTATTGAAATGACTGGAATTGGTATTTAAATGTATGTATTCATTCAACAAATATTTTTTGTTCATTTATCAGGTTTTAGGTATATGCCAGAAGAAACATATGATATGTAGACTGCAAAAGGTTTAAAAGTTATTCACACATACACACACAAATATCCACATGTGTGTATGTGTATATGAGTATATGTGTGTGTGTGTATGAAATAGTAGAATACAATGTTTGCATTTAACTTATGTATGTATTAACATTCTGGTATTCACAGCAAATAGACCAAAACACAATAATATGCCAAATTCAATAAAAAGGTAGTTCAGAATTGAATGAAAAATCATTTTCTAATTTGGTACTGTGGGATAGGAAAGAAGAAATCCTTTCTAGAGATCTGGTCTCAAGGGAAAATATTGTTATTCTTTTGAAAAATGGTTATTTTTTTTTAAGTAGAAAAACCTACAGACAATTTATTTTAATCAAAAGGAATGCAATAAAAATCAACATTCCATTGTGTGCTTTGCTTCATAGTATTTGCCTAGGACAATAGCTTATTTATTAGAATGATTGTATTTGTGTAAAATTTTAAAGAAACCTTTTGTCATCTAGTAAATTAGCTGCATGAAATCCTAGGCCTTTATGTTCAGTCTCAAAAAGAAATATAAATATGTCTTTCTCTAAATAGGATAAAAGGAAGTGTGAATGAAGCTAGATATCAAGCTTGAATTGCTGGAGAGGGATATTTATGCTAAGGTTAAGGTGACGTTTTATGAGAGGAAGAACATGGGAGAGGAAAGTAGATTAAGTAATTGAGAATAATGGAAAGGATATGGATTGGTTTTTGTGGATAAAGATATACATGGAATCAAGGAGAAAAAAGAAAAAGATATTTTAGTTTATTTCTATTCCTTTTCCTCCAAACTATGTTGTCAACAATCTCCCACACCCCACCCACCTCTTTATTTTGGCAGCTAGGATGGATATTGGATTCTCATTGTTAATACCAAGAAGTTTTTGTGCAGCATGTAAACAAATTTTCCTGGCACATGGGGCCAGAGATCAAAAAAAGATTCATGCTTTAAAGAGCACCTTAGCTTGAATAGCTTCCAGAAAGTATATGGATTTTAAAAGCGGATTAAAAGACAAACTGCACATCAAACAAAGTGGTAAGCGTAGAAAGCAAAGTAAGTGATGAAATGCTGGGATGGTTCCACTAATCAGAACTTGCAGAGGCAGCATCTAATCTTAAGGTCTTATGATTTCCACGCACAGTTCTAAATTGGGTATTCACAAACACTAACATTACCCAATAATTTATGCTCTCTTTCTCCCATTAGTAGGCTGTACATCTGCCTGTAATACAAGAAGCCAATATAGATGTCCATGTCACGGTCTCGTCCTGTTTACACACGAAGCAACGATCAGACTCAGCTTTTAGGTTCATAGAGTGACTCATATTAGTAAATACATTTGCTGACACAGTTCATAACAAGGTAAATATACACTTTAAAAATCAAGGGAAAAGTGAGCTAAAAAGCAGATAATTTTAAGTAGACTTATAAGAGGTCTTATCCGATACAGCGTTCTTTGCGTCTTATTTTAGTGATTTCCACATTTACACTATCAAGGGAGTCTTGAATTAACATCTCAGCTTTGATCTCAAGCTTTGAAAAAAAGTTATTAAAACCATAGCATTAACTAAACAATATAAAAAGAAAACACCCAATAGCCAGTGTTTCCAATTTGTGTTGACAAATTATAGCCAAAATGAAGGAAGCATGATATTTACGCTAACATGTGTAGTCTTTTTATTGTTGTTGTTAATATATGATATCTGTCCAGTTTTATTGTGTGTTTACTTATTTCATTTTGTTTTTAATATAAATTTTCCCACATCTTAGTGTGGTCTTAAAGTTTAAGGTTTATTAACTTTAGACAAGTAAATGTTGCAAACATACAAAAACCTCAAATGAAAGCTTAATTTTCTATATCTATAGAAATATCTATCTATTACATATCTATATTTGAATTTTGAGTAATACATTTTTAAAGTGATTTTTTTGTTTTTTGTTTATTTCAGTCAATACTTGCCATTTTCAGTCATAGACAGAGAAGTTCTGAGAACCTTTGTGTTACCTACAAACACTCTTAGGGCCTATGTCTTAAAACCCTGAGCAATTTGAAGAAAATGTAAGTTATTTAATAAGAACAATGTTAATCCTCCTGCTCATGCAAATATTTTTTTCCTTCAAGGCCTATTTCCTACATAAAGAAAGCACTTGAGTTTAAACTAGCAGTTATAATCTAGCTTCTATTATTCTCTTGTTGTCAGACATGTGAATATATTTCTTTTCTATCTTTCACTATGATAAGTAAATGTATTATTTTGGACATAGAGGCTTAATAGTTATTAATTTATTCATCCGCAATGCATTTGAACACTGTGCCAGGAACTGTATCAGATCCTGCATTTCCAGGAATGAAAAATAACCAATATGATCCTTATTCTTTCATATTTAAATGCTAGATTTTTGTAATTTTACATTAGCTATATATTCTGAAATTAAATACAAAATAATTAAAACAATGATGTGATTTTCCTACATTATAGTCTATCAATGGATTTCTCCATTAATAGCAATTAAAATGATATTTATAGATATTATAGTGGTTCTGAATTCTACTATTTAAGAATTATATTCACGATCTCTTGGAAACTCTTACACTGAACATAGGAAAAGAGAAAATATACAATCCGTTCATCTCGTAAAGGTGAATTTTAATGTATCCTATTTTTTTCTTTAATCACTTATAATTTATAAAGCATATTTTCTCTATCATTCTGTTGACCAAATCAATCCATTAAAAAATAAATATTGTTCAATCTTACTGGGTTTTTTCCCACTTTTATTAAGATGCTGTAAGATTTTATGAATTGTATGAAGTTTTTTTTAATATCTACATAAATTATATAGTCCAGCAACATTTTGCTTGTAAACCAATTTGCTCTCCTAGTTGGAAATCAAACCTACTCCACGCAGTGATCAAACAAATCATTTCTTATACACAAAAACTTGTTATTCATATTAGACATGGGAGAACATAGCCATGTGTAGGTGTAAGAAGGGTCCTAGGAAAGGCCAACTTTGTACACACTCCATTTGTGCTTGTCAGATTCAGCTCTAGAAGGGCTAATGAAATAGGAAGTTGCAAAATTTAGGTTAAGGAATGGTTTTAGAGTTAGACGTATAGACTGAGATCCTTTGCAAATGTTCTGGCTGCAACAAGAGCTCTTCTACTGTGTGTGTATAAAGAAGAAGTAGCATTTTATATTTAAAATCTTTAAGGCTGAATACCCTTTTTCCCAGAGGCTATCAAAGTACAATGTTATACCTTTTCACTGCAAGTAAACATTTTAGATAAATACGGGGAATTTTCCGAGAGTATTCAGGAATAAATCTCTGTATACAAATGGGAAAACTAAGTCCTTCCGGTAATTTGTTTTACATTTGGTTAAAACGTTAGGAAAAGCATTAAGGTAAATTAAAAATCTTTATGAAATTATAAATGTCTCTTCACAATGCCTGAAGGGCATTATTTTCCAAAGACTGACAAAAGAGCAAAGGACTTCATATTCACTTTTCAAAGTCTCCTTATTTGCTAAGAAATATGCAAATTACAATAGAAATACATCTACAATGTAATATGATCATCATTTACATCATTTTCTTTACAACTTTCCTTTTTTATAATCTAGTGATTGAATCCTTTTGGTAGGAATATATATTCCCATTGGGTTATAAGAGCTGGATATATATTTTCTTGCTATATCTTAAGAACCACCCATAAGGTCCAAATTATAGGTTATTTATTAGCATTTTGAGAACTTTCAGAATAATTCTATTATCCTGTACTTGTTAAAATAATTCTAATCAAGACAAGGACAGATATTTCTATACAATACAAAGAAGGAGAAGAAGGGACAGGTCGAAGAAAAAAGAAAAAGAAAAGAAAAAATATATATGTAAACTTAGCAAAAAAGCTGTAAAATCTATAGAGGAAAACTACAAAACACTCCTGAAAGACGTACAGATAGAGTTGAATAAATAGAAATACATTCCAAGTTCTTGGATGAGAAGAGTATACAATTTAGAGATGTCAATTCTTGCTAACATTGAAATATCAATAAAAATTGATTGTGTTTCCCCTTTTTTGTAGCTTGACAAGATGATAAAGCATTGCATTTGAAAAAGAAAAAAAAGCAAGAACAACCAAGAAAATACTAAGAAAGAAGAGTAAGGTGGAGGGAGGTGAGCGGACAGCTCTGCCATTCACTAAGAGTCTGGCGTTATATAAATAGATAAGTTATTGAAAAAGGATAGAAAACCTGAAGATGGAAAAAAATGGAAATTTAGTAATTTAGTACATGAAAAGGGTATCATCTCAAATAAGTTGGAAAATATGTTGACTTTTAACAGAAAGTTTTGGAGGGACCAGCCATGGAAAAATAAAAAATAGTCACATGGAAACATCAGTTGGTAAACCTAAGATGGAGTCCAAATGTGTGAGAAATTTTAACTTTTAAAAAAAGAAAACATACAAGCACTAGTAAAACATATGAGTAAATAACCCTATGATTCAGAATTGACAAAAACTTTATGACTAAAAATCTAGAAACAAGAAATGAAAAATTAACACATTATTTAAAAATATGAAAAACAACAAAACATGGCAAATAAAACCACCATAAGTAATTTTTTAAAAGAAAATGACTAATTGGAAAAATAATATTTATAATTTATATCCCCATCTAATATTTAAAAATCTTCTAAAAGATTTTTATTGGAAAATTGGCTACAAATTTAAAGAGATTGGCTACAGAAAAAGAAATTCAAATGGCTCTTAATCATATAAAAACATGATAAATTTTCTTATAAAATATGAACAATTAACTACATTAAAATACCAAGTCTTCACTATCAGAATGGCAGAATCCAAAAGTTTGATAACAGACTCTGCTGCCAAGTCTGTAGAATGCCAAACAGTACAATCCTATAGAAAGAAATTTGACAATATTTAGCAAAATTGCATACACATTTTACACTTTAAGGCAGCAATAATACTTTTAGTAATTTTTACTAAATGGGAAAAATACAAAAAGGTATATGTGTAAGGCTATTCACTGAGCATTTTTATAATGGTCACATACTAGAAACAATCTAAATGTCTATCAGTTGGGAACTGGTTAAATAAGATATAGTCTAGCCACACAATGGAAATTATTCAGCCATGAAAAGGCATGAGGAACACTTTCATGTATTACTGTGGGGTAGATCATAAGGCTATTTATTAAATCAAAAAACAAGAAGGAAAAAAGGTATATAGTATTATGCTGGTATTTTTATGTTATTTTTTTGCTATCGTAAAGTTGAGAAGGAATAGTATATAGATGTATACACATATTTACTTTCATTAGCTTAACTGTGGAAAACTAAAGCACAATGAAAAGAAATATTATAAAGCTTACGTAGGAAATAGATAAAAGAAACATGTAAAGAAGCAAGAATTTTAAAATTTAGCTTATTTTGAAAATACAAATTTGGTTTCATGTAAATATTTTATACAATTATAAAACAAGGTTAAATTTAAAAAGCAATCTCTAAAAATCAATAGTTAAATAAAGGAAATGAACCTAACTTTACCTGAGTGGTGGGTTTAAAATACAGAAAAGAACTATTCCAAGTGGCTTTAAACACAGACATCTGTTTAAACATCCCTACTGGTATACACCCTAGATCCAATAACAATAATGGAGACAGAGAAACTTAAACCGTTTTCAGCAATCATATTGTTGGTGGCCTGCTTTCTTCTCTTCTAAATTAAAACAGGGTTTGTGATAGAATCTTGCTTTTGGTTTATTGTGTCAAGTGGCACACAGTGGGGCGACTACATTTTTGTGTCAAAACAAATTTACACAAAAAAATCCAGTGAAGTTCGTGCTCAGAGGTGACAAAAAGCAAACAGAGCTAGATGCTGAATTGCCAAGAACATTGGTACAAACATCAGAAGTTTTGTTATCTGCCTAGTTCAGCCACTTAATATAATTGTAAGACCTTAACCTTCATACCTAAATGTTCCTAAAGACTCTTTTTACTCATTTTAAGATGTTGAAAATAAGACCTATCTACCTCCGTAAGTTGCAGCTAAAATAAAATGGGAAAATATGTTTGAAGGTAGTCTTGCTTTTAGGAAATGTAAGGTACCCTTACTAATGAAATGAATAACAAAGACAAAATGGATAACAAAAACAATATATGTATTCATATATGTGTATATGAGTTACTTTGGGCAATTAATTATTTTTCAGATGAGGTAGTGGATATGGCATTTTTTCTGAAAGTTTTTTTTGGAGTTGAATGACAAAATTTAGATCCCTGTATAAATAAGAATTTTAAATAGTATTATAGAATACTATTATTAATAGAATAGAAATTTGTATGTAATGCCTCAAGACACTTCCTGGTAAACCAGGGGTTCTATCCTACACATAAAATTTTGACGTGTAAACAGCCGTTTTAAGGGCCAGTCCCTGAATCAGTGCCTCTCTCCTCAGTGAAGTCTCTGTAGTTATCTCTGGTGAAGTGCTTTATTGTGACACGTGCTTTGCATATGAAATGGTTCACGTACAGTCCTGGTTTGTTTCAATGCATATATAAACAATTACATGTGCCTATTTTGCATGTTATATGTGATTACCACATTTACGTTGTCATCTTCTAAAGAGGGATTTTTTCCCCCCTTTGCAAAGCTTTCAACGACTGAGTAAGCTTTGAAGATTTTTGTTTTGATCTTAAAGAAGGCATACGTATTACGCCACCAATTACCTCTCCGTTGATTTCCATTTAAATATCACAGCTCCTACACTGGCTTGCTGTGAGCATGGTGAAATATCTATTTAGATGGTTTTCATTTACAAGATATTCTTATTCTAAGTGATTCTAATAAGACAGCCAAGGATTTGAATCTCACAGCTATTGATTTTGAAGCTTATGAAAGCATACAATTTTGCTCTATATCTTTAAGAATTTTTATCCTTCATATAATGATGGGCCACCAGATCATTTACCATAGATAAAAGATAAAATCATTTGTTTGACAAGTGAGTTTAGACTATAATTCTGACATGGTTTTAATTCCTTCTCAGAAATTTTTCAATACAGCCTCACTGTAGTTTTCAAATTGTATTCATAAAAATAGCCTTATTTCCTTAATATTTGTAATGTTGGTGTCCAAGAGTGACTAATCTGCATATGACGATGTTCTGATGGTAATAATTATTAATATACTCTTATTAAGTATGTCCAACGTATATTCTTTCTTTTAAATTTACATCACACGTTTTGACAGATCAAATATACTCAGTATTGGAATGCTCATATAAAGTGAAGATTACATTTACACTTTGATAAGGAATGTATGTAATTTACAACTATGGGGAATATTTTGAATATATGCATATAATGGACATTCCCTATAACATCTGTGCTTAGATGACCTTCCCAGAAGGAGCTGATAATTTTACAATCAACACTGTCACTATAAATAGTGTACATATACAATAAATCACATAACAGCTATTTTTCACAGTTTATCCAAATTAACTCTCATCTTAATTATTCTCTAATACACTTGATTTTAATAGATTTAGCATTGTTGTTCTCTTTTATACAGTACTCAATTCTTTATTTCTAGCTGGAAGCAAATGGAAAATTATTGTTATTATCTGGATGAATTAAGAAGAAAAATAATTTGGCTCACATATCAAGCATATATAAATTAGGTCAAAGATTAATTTTAACTTGAAATAATTTTGGATTTACAAAAGAGTTGTAAATCTAATTAGTTTCCTTAATGCTAACATCTTATATAAGCATGGTACATTTTTCAAAACTAAGAAATTAACCCTGGGGTCATACTATTAACTAAAGATTTTATTCATATTTTCTCAGTTTTTCCATTAGTTTTCTTTTTTTCTGGTTCTATTATTCAATACAGGATACCACATTGCTTTCAGCCAGAGTGTAAATTTGACATGAATTGCAAGGGGAAGAAATTTAATTCTCTGCATCAATTGATTTGTATGGATGCTTGTTGTTTTCATTATTTTGTTTTCATTATTTAATTTTTCACTTTTGTATATTGATTTTTCTGTATGGAAAATGAAAGTTATTTGTCCATTTTGACTCATCTTATTTAGATTCATATTTTTTAAGTCACATTACAGGAGAAATACTTCAGTGGTGAAGTTGTATGTAAACAGATATTACTATTTATTTTCAATTATTGTATCTCATTAGAATAATCTCTTTTTATTTAACACATCACAGCTTTTGATCAAGCAGGCTAATTGGTAGGGGTAAATTTTCTCAGCATAATTTACCAAAATATATGACAATATAAGCTCTTGAAAGCGACAGGAAATTCAAAGCACTTTTTTCATGTGGAATAATAAAATATTTTCTGTGGCATTACATCTTAGAACTTCATTTGACATCTAAAAAATACTGAAACATTGGAAATAACTATTCATATGCATAATGAAAATATAAAATTTTATTACATTAACTCACAATATGTTAATAAATTGTAATTATTATTAATGTTATAATTTATTCTCCTGATATCAACTCTGGTATCAAAGAGTACTGGACTTCGAGATAGAAAACAAGGGCCTAAATGTATTCTTCCATTTATTGGCTCTTTAACTTTAATTATGTGACTCAAAGTCTCTGAGCCTGAGATTCTTGATATATAAAAAAGGGACCATAGTGAAATTATGGAATTAACCATTCCTCACAAACTTTACATAAAATAGTAGAAAAGAGAGAGAAAACATAAATTGATTAATACACATATTCATGTATATATCTGAGCAATCACTGGGCCTCAGTAATATGCACCTCATGTTAAAGAACTTACTTCATAGCAAAACTTATTTTATAGCAAATAAGAAAGGCAAAGGACTCATTCACATTAGATTTATTGGAATGAACATTACACAAAGCAGCTGGTCTGACAGAATGATGGAATGACCTAATGAAGATGCAATAACTGTGCTAACTAGGGGGCAACGCTTGACAGATTTGGGTGCTCTCCTACATAAAGTTTTATATGCTTTGAACCAGTGACCAACATATAGTGCTCTTTCAGCTAGAGCCAGAATACAGGTCCAGATGACACCTAAGCTGTAGAAAGAGGAATTGTATTTCTCATTATTAAATCTAATGTCCTATGTGTAATACTTTGACTGTTTTCTTCATTAGGGCTCTGCTGATTCAGAAAAATGCTTCCTCAAGGAAACATAACAATGGTTATAGTGAAGTGAAAAATCAACGCTACCGCTTTGCTATCCCCAGTGGTAAAAGGTAATAGAAATCTACAGGAACCCATTAGAGGTAAAATACCAAGAGCTTAACTTGTTTCACTGGTTAAGGCTACAGATAGAATTAAGGTTACTGATCAGCTGACTTTAGAGATGGGGAGATTATCCTAGATTATCCAGGTGGGCTCAATGTAATCACAAGGGTTCTTATAAGTGGAAGAAGGAGGCTGAAGAGATAGTCAAAGAGATTTGAAGATGGAGGAAGGGGCCATAAGAAAAGGAGTGCAGATGGTCTCTAAAAGTTGGAAAAGGCAAGGGAGTGGATTTTTCTCTATAGCTTCCAGAAGGAATACAGCGCTACTGGCTTCTTGCTTTAGGCCAGTAAGACCCATTTCAGATTTCTGACCTCCAAAACTGTAAGATAATAAATTTGTATTGTTTTAAGGCACTAAATTTGTGATAATTTATTTACAGCAACAATAAAAAACTAATACATGCATAAAATTGTTGCTTTTCAGCCAGAAATAGTTGATATAAGCAATTTCATGTGGTTCAATCTATGACGACTGATTTTTTTTAATCCATTAATAGACTCCCCCGTGGTTATTTGTACATCTGTTATCATTTTGCCTTTGTGTATTTAATTTGCCTCTTATTTATATGTAAACTAGATTATAATTCTGGGAAACTATATGACTTATTGATGCTTGACATTTGGGAGGGAGTCTTGGTCAAAAATGTAGAGGTAAATAGCAAACATTTATAAAGTAAGGTGTATGATACAGAGTAAGCTGATTTTCTCAAAAATATTTACCCCACATTATTTTAAATGATATGGGGTTTTATGGTATTGGGTAGAAGATCTAAAATGGTACTTAAAATATAATTGCAATAGGAGTGAATTCTTGCCTTTTTTTTTCCCCCTGCAAGTCCTGTTCGTTTTGTCTACTAGAGAGCTAGGGTTGGAGATATACATAGCCTTAACTCCCACAATGTCTCATTAGACATCATGATATCAAAGGAACTTTATAAATGCCTAGAGACTCTTCCAAATTTTCTAAATGCCAAGAGAATCTTCTAAAATCCTCCCAGGCAGAGTAGTTTCTAATTTCTTTCAAGGTACTCACATGATCTCCAAGGGCCACAGATTCTGAAAAGAATGTCTGGAAGCAGAGAACTAAATTTTAATAAGGCTTTGATGTGTTTATGTGCAGTCAATAATTAAAGTTATTTGAACCAATCTCTATTCACACAAAGTCAGAAGGACATTGGAATAACAGTTAAATATTTCTGTATTACTGGTTTAATTAACCTACCTACACTATGAAAAAAGGAAATCTTGAAATATTTTTTAAAGTTACATGGGCATGTGGCTTTTGTATTTTTTCAAATTTTCAAAGAGAGACTCATCTAATGATAAAGACGTCTAAGACATGCATATGGAAAGGAAAACATCAGAAGGGAAGACTATTTCAAGTATTTTTAGCATAATTCTGGCCATTTCTGCTAGGAAATTTTAATTTTTTAAGTACACATACACAATTTTTCTTTCAGCCCTTGAGGACAATAAGATACAGCACATATGGGAATAACACCCCCCGCCAAAAAAAATTGAGATAAACTCATCACAACACACAATTCAAAATGTATTTACTTATTATAACAAGAGGAAAGGATTCACGAGTTAAAAATAAATTGTTTGTATTACTATTAAATACTTTAAATGTTTTAGACAATGAAAATACCTCTGTGAATGAGAAAGTCAATTAACTTGTCTTCTGAAAGAATAAGTTTCATTGAAAGACAAGCTATTTAATGTTTATTCTTGATTAGAAATAGCTCCTTGATATATTTGACCCCAAGTGATAATCATTGTAGCAGAGTTTACATTTCCATCTGTTTTCCACTACATTGGTTGGTCAACAAATATAGTATAACTAAATAAAAAAAAGATGTGTGTATGTGTGTGTGTGTGTGTGTGTGTGTGTGTGTTGTATAACAATGTGTATTTTATCTTAAACAATACCGTATGTTCATCCTTTCCTGGAGAAAAAAAATCAGTTAAGACATCTGGTGGTGAATATATTGCTATATTATTATTATCAGGTAGTGGAATTGTTATTGAGGAGATTCGTAACATTTAGAAGGCTAAAACACTATGCATGCAATCATGAATAACTAGATATTTTACATTAGTAAATATCATATTTCATACATTTTTACATGGCACTCTTTTTTTCCATTTTATCTTTACTTTTGCTCTTATCCCTTCTTGTATTGGGACATAGATTTTTAAAGAAAATATGGAAGAATGAATAAAAAAAAGGCAGAAAAAATTTTTGGACAAAATTAGATGATACTAACAAATATGAATAACAAGCAAAAATGGCCGATGGCCAAGTTTCTTATCCTAATAATGATTATTGATGTAATAATGGATTTAAGTGAAAGGGCTACTGGATTAATTTCTTTAAAACTTAGTATTTAAAGTTCTAAGTTATCTTGCAGCTTTTTAAAATTTTTCTCTATTTTTTTCCCCAAAGATAAAATTTAATAAACCATTTTTGATATCTATCCTAAAATGAAGACTGAGCTGGCAGTAATTTAAGTCACAACTAGCTTGAAAATTGCAAGCAAGAAAAGAGAGATAGAAACCTTTAAAAGGGTTCGTTGCTGGGGTACTAAATCCACAGAAAGTCTCTAATAAATTTTCCTATCCCTACTTGTTTGAACCTTCCAGATTGGAGTTTATCTTGTATGTTTTAAGCAGAGCTCATAATAATAATTTTCCTCAACGGATAGTTTTTAGAACACCAAGATGAGTTATTGGGAGAGGAAATAACAAAAGGGAGATATATGAAATGTTGAATCAGAAGCCATGACTGCCAGTCACAGATGTGCTATTAATTACGCACCTGACCATGGCAGATAGCCGCTGTTTAAAACTTCAGTCTCTTTATTTAAAACATAAACAAATTGATGTGATATATCCTCTAAAGAGCCTACTTCACATTAGAATTTCAAAGAGCCTATAATGATTTCTTATAATTGTGAAATAAGTTAAAGGCTAAGTTATTTTTCAAATAGTAAAAGATTTTCATCTAAGATTTCCTTTTCTAGAAGCTGAATCTTTCAGTCTCATGGACTTAGCAATTTTCTCTAAATAAAGAAAATTATTTGTAGAACTATATCAGTTTTTTAGTTTCTTTTGAAGAAAGAACATTTGGTTAGAATAGACAGCATATTAAAAATAAATAAGTATATATAAGACTCTCATATTTCACCAGAATGAAAGTACTGCTCTCACACATTCTCTTAAATATTAACTTTTTTCTCCCTTTGGTTTAAAGGTTTTTTTTTCTCTATTTATTCTTTAATGTACTAGGTTTGATAGATGGTTGTTGTGCTCTAATAATGTCTTTGGTATCTTTGGACGTTTCAAAAGCTGATGTTTAAATTCACATAAATACAGTTTTTCTTTGTTTGTCAGAGTTGTATTCAGTTTTAGCACGATTTCTTTTCAATGGATCCCCAAAAGCAAATTATATTGAAAAAGAAAATTATCCTTCATATTATAACAACCTCTGGTACAAACATCTGTAGCAAGTCACATACAAGCAAATACAAGTGAAATGTTCAAAATGTAAGTTTCATTATGAATAGGATTTTAGAATGTTTTCTTTCACATGGAATATTTTTTAAAGGTGACTTAACCTTAGCTTAGTATTAAATCCTTCAACTCACAAACCTGTAAGTATCTAGTGAATCAAAGAAGTGATGATGTTATCTTCTGTGATGGTTAATATTATGTGTCAACTTGACTTGGCTAAGGAATGCTTAAACTAGACAGAAGTCAATTATCTAGTGAGTAGATTCAGTGTACACATACTTATAATGTAAATCATTCTGAACTAAGATGACCTCATGAACCAATACCTGTTTGATGCCCAATCATTTTTGTCCAAAAGTATACGAGTTTGAATTTCACTCATTTTTGTAAGGAAACTAAGTTGCTCAAAAATCCCGTACTGTCTTTCCATGTTGTTGCTTAATATTTCACATATTCCTGGCTTAGAGCAAAATTCAGGGTATTTTCTGCAAACTCAGTGTAGGATAAAGAGTGGATAAATGCTAGAGATGCCGTTAATATCTTACTAGGCACTGGATATCCCCCCACTACAAAGAATTATCCAACCCCAAATAACAATATTGTGCAGACTGAGAACCTCTGACCTACGTTAAATGCAACACTTGAATCAGATGTTAGCTTGCATTTACTTATTTTAATTATTTTCATTTCCCACCTAGAGTTGTCACATTTTTGAACTTCAATGATTTATCAGTTTTCATATATTGATCTATGCATTCTTTAAGAAAATCTTTATAGTATTTAATGCTGTCAATTAACCCTTTAAAACTCATGTTTTATTTGCCATTTAAAATCTAAACAATTTGAAGGTTTTGTATATCCCACATAATCACTAAGTATCAAACAGATACTGTAGCAGATACTGTTGCCCTGCCTATATCCCATCCATACTCACATCTTTACAATGAAGCTTGCTCCTATAGAACATCTCAACTTTCTGTCTGAGGGACCTTTTGATATTTTTTCTTGCTACAGGAACATACTTATTTTCAATCAGGACAAGCCAAAGAGGCAGAGAGATATTGCCGCTAGAAGTAATGCTTAACTGATGACTAATGGGAGTGAGTGGATAAATACACTAGTTTCCTCTACCTTGATTGACTTAACTCTAAGACGCACTCACCATCTCCCAGAGTTCTCCAGCTGGATCAACTCTAGTTGTCTCCCTATGTTGGCTTCCTTCTCTTCCTTGTCATTCTTTCCCACTATCTTATTGATGTTTCCTGCAATCACTTCTCAAAGAAAAATTTTTACCCCACGTTTATCTCAAGGTCTGCTTCTGGGACGCCTAAACTAAGACATTATTTATTGAAAAATTAAAGAGAAATAAATGAGTAACGAAACTGAAATAAAGTGTTGTACTGTAGAGAGACACTGGAAAACTTGATGTGCAGAGTAGCCTTTGGGAGCCCCCCTGGGGATAGGAAACAAATGTCTAGAAAAGGCTAAAAAGTAACATAAGAAAACAATGAAAACCTCCGGTGATGCATATTATATTTCCTCTCAATCTCTTTCACAGATCTGAAAAAGATTAATTTGATGTAGCACTGGGATAGATTAAAAAACAGAGCCAGATTATCTTACTATGATAAAGGCATTGCTATAGATTTTTCAGAAGGTGGTAAATGGATGAATAATCAAATTCATGTCTACTGATCAAAAAATCATATATAATTCTAAACTTAATACGAAGTAACTTGGCCATTTACTTGCACATTATTGAACATGTGCAGAAAACAAGCTGTGATTGATCCCCATTAACTACGCTATGCCATGGCATGTCATACCTCTTGCCAAGCACCACAATGTAAACCAACATGCTTTGTAGTTTTTTGAGGGCAGGGAGCATAGAAACCTTATCTTTATTGTCCTGCTCTGACTCAAACAGTGTAAAGGTTGATTGCATATCCCTTAAATCCATTCTAAAAGATTTATTTTGCATTTGATGACAAACTATGACTATAACTCAACTATTGCTCTTAAGGAATGAAAGCATCCTATAATATAGGAGATGAAATGATTTTATGATGACAATAAGTACTGGAAATAAAGGTCTTATCCATTTAGCAGTGAATATCCCTATAAGATACTAAGTTTTAAAATAATGATTAAAATTTTTAAAAATTCAATCATTTAACTACACTTTGAACAAATTTTGTTATTGATATACGATCTTTAATATCAAAATAGAAATATTTAAAAAATAATTATGACACAAAGAAAAATGAATTACATGTTTAAAATTCAAGTTGCAATGTGCTCAGAGTTTGTTGACAAGCATTTCAAGATACTCAAAATCATTCATGGAGGAGACATGAACTTGGAAGCAGAGATAGAGATTTGATTGAAGGGTAAAGACATACCAGGAAAAGTGTGCAGGATAAAAAACGCACTGCAATGGAAAATCTTGAATAGATTGAATCATCTGGGGCATAAGAAGAGGACAAATGAACCTGGCTTTTTCCCTAATTACTGTAAGAATGAGCCTGGATTTTCACATTATGCGTAAACCACGGAGTAAAGTTTGGGAAGAGGGAGAAATACTTAACTTTTTATTTGATTGATTGATTGATTTTTGTGTGTGAGGGAGAGCGACCCTGAGCTAACACCTGTTGCTAATCTTCCTCCTTTTTGCTTGAGGAAGACCAGCCCTCAGCTAACATCTGTGCCAATCTTTCGTTTGTCTATTTTGTATATGGGTCACCGCATATGGCGGTGGCTGGATGAGTGGTGTAGGTCCACACCTGGGATCTGAATCTGTGAACCTGGGCTGTTAAAGCAGAGTGTGCTGAACTTAACCACTACGCCAGTGGGCTGGCCCTTGAGAAATATTTAACTTTTATTGAGAACTATGACATTCGAATTATCATGCTGAATCCTAATATACACTAACACATTTAAATTACTTAATCTTTTGAAATAGATTTCATAATATGAATTTTGAATCTAAAGAAACTAAAGTTCCTATAAGTAAACTCATTTGTTCTAGGTAACTCTCTAAGACCACAGCAGAATCAGGATTCTAAATCAGAATCATACAACAACACAAACCAAGCACTTTCATTACTTTAAACTTCCATTTAATGGAGAAGTGTCTTGATATTACAGACAAAGGAATTCATTCCAATAACTAGTCAGCAAAAAGTTCTATGAAAATATACAAGGAAATAGGCAAGACAGTCCATTTCATCAAAGACTTTACATTTAATAATAATTTCATACATAATCTAGACTTTCAGAATCTTCAAAATTAACCAAATTATTTTATTCATAAGATTTTTTTTCTTAGAGAGGAATTATCGGGAAAAAAATTACCCCTCCTCGCCCTATAGTCTATGCGATTCTTAAGCATTATTTCTCTGTACTTTTATTAGTTGGATTTTAAATCTGCATGAATCAGTTTTAAAAGGTAAAAAAATCACAAAAAGGGCAATAATAGGAACACTTTATTAAAACAAATCCCATTACACATAAAAATATTAAAATGCAAAGCTGGTGAAATGTGGTGTTTGCCATTTAAAGTCTAATCATATTGCTCAACAAACTATAGTAATAGGTGTTGGAAATACTATTTGAAAGACCTGGAGGTCTCTGTTGTTGCTTCATCTTATTCTGTTTAATTACTGTCTATCTCAATAAAATTGATTCAGTGCAGAAACTATGAAATTAGCAAAGAAAAGAGGAAGTTGGCAATGAATTATCTACTTATGTGTGTTTAAGGAATTAGCAAATAGTAATATTTTCTTTAAAAAAATAAACAACGACAAGATGAATTATCATTGCAAAACAGTTGATTATGATTACAACTACAATATACACTTACAGCTGAAAATATGATAACCAAAGCATCATAAAAATGAGTCAAAACAATGGAACACTATTTACCTCTACTGGGTCTAAAATGAGCATTATTTAGTCAAAATAAAGCATTTAGACACGTATAATCCATATAATCATATATCAGATATTACACTTTCATGATTCACAAATTTATTATGTAGGAAGAAAACTATTAACAACTTTTTGTTAATTTTGTACAACTGAATGTTTCTCTTTTTATTTTGAACTTAAATGCATTAAAGCATATTAAAAGGGCCAAGGAAACTTTTCACTTGGATATGATATAAATTTTATTTTTTCTCAGTATTAAAATAGATCCAAACATACATCTGACTTGATCTAATAATAGTGTTTAGAGATTAAATTAGCTCAAGTACACTGACACTGGAGTTAAATTAATTTCTTCCCAACATTTTCATATGGTCTTCTATTAAATTTCCAAAGATGCTATGAATCTGCTTTTGTGTTTTCCTTTATCTTCCTGGGAATTTAATTAGAAGGCATGAGAGACAATTGCATAGCAGGCATTGCTGTTCTCCTACCCATGAATGGATTAACCCTTGCCTTCTTTATTGGCCATGAAATACTTGTGCTACCATTGCATTTTCAAAACAGTACTTAACAGTGTTTCTATTGTTTTTATTATTTTCAAGAATAAAATTGACATTTTTAAAAATAATTATTCAACTAAAAGGAATAAACTGGCATATTGCAAAATTTAATATACTCCAGCAGCTCATTAAATCAAAAGGCAAATAACTTTATCTTGGGCTAATAAGATCCACTGTAGAAAGGCTGTGCCACTCTACGTTATTTACAATTGGTACTAATTAAGCACTTTGCATGATTTATTGGTATAACTCATTCTTTTTGAATTTCTATTAGCTCTACAGAAACTTTCTAAAATGTGAGAGCAAGAGGAGGGACTTAATTAACATTAGATATCCTGTTATCTCCAAGAGAATAGAAGGGCTCACTCATCTTCTTTATGTCTCCATTATGCTTTCTCTTTCATTTAACAGTTGTTTTAATGTTTCTATTCAAAGAAAAAAGACAATTAGAGGCTTCTGGTTTCAGTTAGGAAATGTGGAAAGCTGAAAAGTATGGCTTTCCCACTGGGAATATTTCAAATTAATGACTTTCCTTTGAACACATCAGAAATCTGAGGTCACAGGGCAACCAAGTAACCTGAAATCTGTAAAGAGACAGGAGACTGCAGGGAGAAACCAGATCCAAGCATTGGATTACTGGAGGCAATGATGCCAGATGGCATATAAACTGATGGAGTACAGAGACTGGATATACTGTCCATTCTGAAACAGCCAAAAAGTGCACAAAACACACAATGCAACAGTAAGCAAGATATTGTACATCAGGCAACAAAAGGGATCCCTGAGAGATGGGGAACAAAGTGAACACTGCAATTTTGACTCAGTGCATGCAGTTTCCAGGTGCAGTGCAGAGAGGAGGAGCCCAGCTGGAGTCTAATGGGCTTCCTGAGTTAGGAGGACAGAGCTGGAAATCTTGGGGAAGTAAGCAGACCAGAGCTCCTAGGACAGAGCATCAGAGAGGACAGGGCTATGCAGAGAATGAACCCCAGACATCAGCAGAGTCTCATGGTGTATTTAGGTGCTAATCAGTGCACGCATGCCTATGAGGAAACCACTAGAGGCTGGGGAAAGAACCATCCAAAAAGACGAGAGGTCACAGTACCCAATGCTCACACAGGGCCTTGAGGAGTGCCTGTCCCACCAGCCAGACTAAAAAGTCTCAAAATCCATGGGGCATTGAGTAAAGGATTCACAAGTTACTTTCGTTGGTAATGGGGAACAATTAGTCAGAGACTGGTCCCACTTGCCAAATCTCAAAAGCAAGACCTGAAAAATTTAACTATTTTCAAGTAAATTAACTGCTTCCCAGAATACAGCTTAAGTATATTATAGGAATGTGAACATTTTCAACACTCAACAAGACAAAATCAGGAAGCAGGAAAGTACAACCTCCCTGGGAGGCATCCCCCTCTCTGCTATTTTGTCCCAAAAGTTCTAGCTGCTTTGGACTTCTCAAACTTCAAGTTACCTGCTTAACTCAGTGAGATGACTAGACTCTGCACTGCGGCCTGGAAGAAAACGGGCAGCCGTAGGGGTCACCTCATTTGTCTCTTTCTCAGATGTCACTGCCC